>NC_090936.1:335181902-345181902 GCF_040938575.1 Ambystoma mexicanum
ATTGAGATATCCCTTCTCATGCTATAGGAAGGGTCTCAGGATTGGAATGTGAAGGATTTGGATATCACATCTCATGCTAAAGGAAGGGTCTCAGGTTTGGTAGAAGCATTGAGATATCACGTCTCTGCTATCGGAAGGGTCTCAGGATTGGATTGGGAAGGAGTTGGATATCCCTTCTCATGCTATAGGAAGGGTCTCAGGTTTGGTATAAGCATTGAGATATCACATCTTTGCTATCGGAAGGGTCTCAGGATTGGATTGGGAAGGAGTTGGATATCCCTTCTCATGCTATAGGAAGTGTCTCAGGTTGGAATGGGAAGGAGTTGGATATCACATCTCATGTTATAGGAAGGGTCTCAGGATTGGAATGGGAAGGATTTGGATATCACATCTCTTGCTATAGGAAGGGTCTCAGGATTGGAATGGGTAGGAGTTGGATATCACATATGCTATAGTTAGTGTCTCAGGTTTGGAACGGGAAGGAGTTGGATATCACATCTCATGTTATAGGAAGGGTCTCAGGTTTGGTATAAGCATTGAGATATCACATCTCTGCTATCGGAAGTGGCTCAGGATTGGAATGGGAAGGAGTTGGATATCCTATCTCATGTTATAGGACGAGTCTCTGGTTTGGTATTAGAATCATTGAGATATCACATCGCATGCTGTAGGAAGGGTCTAAGGATTGGAATGGGAAGGACTTGGATATCACATCTCATGCTATAGGTAGGCTCTTAGGTTTGGAAAGGGAAGGAGTTGGATATTACATTTCATGTTAGAGGAAGGATCTCAGGTTTGGTATTAGAAGCATTGAGATATCACATCTCATGCTATAGGAAGGGTCTCAGGATTGGAATGGGAAGGAGCTGGATATCACATCTCATGCTAAAGGAAGGGTCTCAGGTTTGGAACGGGAAGGATTTGGATATCACATCTCATGTTATAGGAAGGGTCTCAGGTTTGGTATAAGCATTGAGATATCACATCTCTGCTATTGGAAGTGTCTCAGGATTGGAATGGGAAGGAGTTGGATATCCCATCTCATGTTATAGGACGGGTCTCAGGTTTGTTATTAGAATCATTGAGATATCATATTGCATGCTGTAGGAAGGGTCTAAGGGTTGGAATGGGAAGGACTTGGATATCACATCTCATGCTATAGATAGGCTCTTAGGTTTGGAAAGGGAAGGAGTTGGATATCACATTTCATTTTAGAGGAAGGATCTCAGGTTTGGTATTAGAAGCATTGAGATATCACATCTCATGCTATAGGAAGGGTCTCAGGATTGGAATGGGAAGTAGTTGGATATCACATCTCATGCTATAGGAAGGGTCTCAGGTTTGGTATAAGCATTGAGATATCACATCTCATGCTATAGGACGGGTCTCAGGATTGGAATGGAAGGAGTTGGATATCACATCTCATGTTATAGGAAGGATCTCAGGTTTGGTATTAGAAGCATTGAGACATCACATCTCATGCTATAGGAAGGGTCTCAGGGTTGGAATGGGAAGGAGTTGGATATCACATCTCATCCAATAGGAAGGGTCTCAGGTTTGGAATGGGAAGGAATTGGATATCACACCTCATGTTATAGGAAGGATCTCAGGTTTGGTATTAGAAGCATTGAGATATCACATCTCATGCTATAGGAAGGGTCTCAGGATTGGAATGTGAAGGATTTGGATATCACATCTCATGCTAAAGGAAGGGTCTCAGGTTTGGTAGAAGCATTGAGATATCAGGTCTCTGCTATCGGAAGGGTCTCAGGATTGGATTGGGAAGGAGTTGGATATCCCTTCTCATGCTATAGGAAGGGTCTCAGGATTTGAATGGCAAGGAGTTGGATATCACATCTCATGCCATAGGAAGGGTCTCAGGTTTGGTATAAGCATTGAGATATCACATCTCTGCTATCGGAAGGGTCTCAGGATTGGATTGGGAAGGAGTTGGATATCCCTTCTCATGCTATAGGAAGTGTCTCAGGTTGGAATGGGAAGGAGTTGGATATCACATCTCATGTTATAGGAAGGGTCTCAGGATTGGAATGGGAAGGATTTGGATATCACATCTCTTGCTATAGGAAGGGTCTCAGGATTGGAATGGGTAGGAGTTGGATATTACTTTCTTGCTATAGGAAGGGTCTCATGTTTGGAATGGGAAGGAGTTGGATATCACATATGCTATAGTTAGTGTCTCAGGTTTGGAACGGGAAGGAGTTGGATATCACATCTCATGTTATAGGAAGGGTCTCAGGTTTGGTATAAGCATTAAGATATCACATCTCTGCTATCGGAAGCGGCTCAGGATTGGAATGGGAAGGAGTTGGATATCCCATCTCATCTTATAGGAAGGGTCTCAGGTTTGGTATTAGAAGCATAGAGATATCACATCACATGCTATAGGAAGGGTCTCAGGATTGGAATGGGAAGGACTTGGATGTCACATCTCATGCTATAGGGAGGGTCTCAAGTTTGATATTAGAAGCATTGAGATACCAAATCTCATGATATCGGAAGGGTCTCAGGATTGGAATGGGAAGGAGTTGGATACCACATCTCATGATAAAGGAAGGGTCTAAGGTTTGGAAGGGGAAGGATTTGGATATCACATCTCATGTTATAGGACGGGTCTCAGGTTTGGTATTAGAAGCATTGAGATATCAAGTCTCATGGTATAAGAAGGGTCTCAGAATTGGAATGGGAAGGAGTTGGATGTCACACCTCAAGCTATAGGAAGGATCTCAGGATTGGAATGGGAAGGAGTTTGATATCACATCTCATGCCATAGTATGGGTCTCAGTTTTGGTAGAAGCATTGGGATATCACATCTCATGCTATCGGAAGGGTATCAGTATTGGATTTGGAAGAAGTTGGATATCCCATCTCATGCTATAGGAAGGGTCTCAGGTTGGAATGGGAAGGAGTTGGATATCACATTTCATGTTATAGGAAGGGTCTCAGGATTGGAATGGGAAGGACTTGGATATCATATCTCATGCTATAGGACGGGTCTCAGGTTTGTTATTAGAATCATTGAGATATCATATTGCATGCTGTAGGAAGGGTCTAAGGATTGGAATGGGAAGGACTTGGATATCACATCTCATGCTATAGATAGGCTCTTAGGTTTGGAAAGGGAAGGAGTTGGATATCACATTTCATGTTAGAGGAAGGATCTCAGGTTTGGTATTAGAAGCATTGAGATATCACATCTCATGCTATAGGAAGGGTCTCAGGATTGGAATGGGAAGTAGTTGGATATCACATCTCATGCTATAGGAAGGGTCTCAGGTTTGGTATAAGCATTGAGATATCACATCTCATGCTATAGGACGGGTCTCAGGATTGGAATGGAAGGAGTTGGATATCACATCTCATGTTATAGGAAGGATCTCAGGTTTGGTATTAGAAGCATTGAGACATCACATCTCATGCTATAGGAAGGGTCTCAGGTTTGGAATGGGAAGGAGTTGGATATCACATTTCATCCAATAGGAAGGGTCTCAGGTTTGGAATGGGAAGGAATTGGATATCACATCTCTTGTTATAGGAAGGATCTCAGGTTTGGTATTAGAAGCATTGAGATATCACATCTCATGCTATAGGAAGGGTCTCAGGATTGGAATGTGAAGGATTTGGATCTCACATCTCATGCTAAAGGAAGGGTCTCAGGTTTGGTAGAAGCATTGAGATATCACGTCTCTGCTATCGGAAGGGTCTCAGGATTGGATTGGGAAGGAGTTGGATATCCCTTCTCATGCTATAGGAAGGGTCTCAGGATTTGAATGGGAAGGAGTTGGATATCACATCTCATGTTATAGGAAGGGTCTCAGGATTGGAATGGGAAGGATTTGGATATCACATCTCTTGCTATAGGAAGGGTCTCAGGATTGGAATGGGTAGGAGTTGGATATTACTTTCTTGCTATAGGAAGGGTCTCATGTTTGGAATGGGAAGCAGTTGGATATCACATATGCTATAGTTAGTGTCTCAGGTTTGTAACGGGAAGGAGTTGGATATCACATCTCATGTTATAGGAAGGGTCTCAGGTTTGGTATAAGCATTGAGATATCACATCTCTGCTATCGGAAGCGGCTCAGGATTGGAATGGGAAGGAGTTGGATATCCCATCTCATGTTATAGGAAGAGTCTCTGGTTTGGTATTAGACTCATTGAGATATCACATCGCATGCTGTAGGAAGGGTCTAAGGATTGGAATGGGATGGACTTGGATATCACATCTCATGCTATAGGTAGGCTCTCAGGTTTGGTATAAGCATTGAGATATCGCATCTCATGCTATAGGAAGGGTCTCAGGATTGGAATGGGAAGGAATTGGATATCACATCGCATGCTATAGGAAGGGTCTCAGATTTGGTATAAGCATTGAGATATCACATCTCATGCTAAAGAAAGGGTCTCAGGATTGGAATGGGAAGGAGTTGTATATGACATCTCAGGCCATAGGAAGGGTCTAAGGTTTGGTATAAGCATTGAGATATCACATCTCTGCTATCGGAAGGGTCTCAGGATTGGAATGGGAAGGAGTTGGATATCCCATCTCATGTTATAGGAATGGTCTCAGGTTTGGTATTAGAAGCATAGAGATATCACATCTCATGCTATAGGAAGGGTCTCAGGATTGGAATGGGAAGGACTTGGATGTCACATCTCATGCTATAGGGAGGGTCTCAAGTTTGATATTAGAAGCATTGAGATAACAAATCTCATGATATCGGAAGGGTCTCAGGATTGGAATGGGAAGGAGTTGGATATCACATCTCATGATAAAGGAAGGGTCTAAGGTTTGGAAGGGGAAGTATTTGGATATCACATCTCATGTTATAGGACGGGTCTCAGGTTTGGTATTAGAAGCATTGAGATATCAAGTCTCATGGTATAAGAAGGGTCTCAGAATTGGAATGGGAAGGAGTTGGATATCACACCTCAAGCTATAGGAAGGGTCTCAGGATTGGAATGGGAAGGAGTTTGATATCACATCTCATGCCATAGTATGGGTCTCAGGTTTGGTAGAAGCATTGGGATATCACATCTCATGCTATCGGAAGGGTATCAGTATTGGATTTGGAAGAAGTTGGATATCCCATCTCATGCTATAGGAAGGGTCTCAGGTTGGAATGGGAAAGAGTTGGATATCACATTTCATGTTATAGGAAGGGTCTCAGGATTGGAATGGGAAGGACTTGGATATCATATCTCATGCTATAGGAAGGCTCTCAGGTTTGGAAGGGGAAGGAGTTGGATATCACATCTCAAGCTATAGGAAGGGTCTCAGGATTGGAATGGGAAGGAGTTGGATATCACATCTCAAGCTATAGGAAGGGTCTCAGGTTTGGTATAAGCATTGAGATATCACATCTCATGCTATAGGAAGGGTCTCAGGATTGGAATGGGAAGGAGTTGGATATCACATCTCATGTTATAGGAAATATCTCAGGTTTGGTATTAGAAGCATTGAGACATCACATCTCATGTTATAGGAAGGGTCTCAGGATTGGAATGGGAAGAAGTTGGATATCACATCTCATGCTATTGTAAGGGTCTCAGGTTTGGTATAAGCATTGAGATATCACATCTCATGCTATAGGAAGGGTCTCAGGATTGGAATGGGAAGGAGTTGTATATGACATCTCATGCCATAGGAAGGGTCTCAGGTTTGGTATAAGCATTGAGATATCACATCACATGCTATAGGAAGGGTCTCAGGATTGGAATGGGAAGGACTTGGATATCACATCTCATGCTATAGGCAGGGCCTCAGGTTTGGAAAGGGAAGGAGATGGATATCACATTTCATGTTAGAGATAGGATCTCAGGTTTGGTATTAGAGGCATTGAGATATCACATCTCATGCTATCAGAAGGGTCTCAGGATTGGAATGGGAAGGAGTTGTATATCACATCTCATGCTAAATGGAGGGTCTCAGGTTTGGAAGGGGAAGGATTTGGAAATCACATCTCATGTTATAGGAAGGATCTCAGGTTTGGTATTAGAAGCATTGAGATATCACATCTCATGCTATCGGACGTATCTCAGGTTTGGTATTAGAGGCATTGAGATATCACATCTCATGCTATCATAAGGGTCTCAGAATTGGAATGGGAAGGAGTTGGATATCACATCTCATGTTATTGGAAGGATCTCAGGTTTGGTATTAGAAGCATTGAGACATCACATCTCATGCTATAGGAAGGGTCTCAGGATTGGAATCTGAAGGAGTTGGATATCACATCTCATGCTATAGGAAGGGTCTCAGATTTGGTATAAGCATTGAGATATCACATCTCATGCTATAGGAAGGGTCTCAGGATTGGATTGGGAAGGAGTTGTATATGACATCTCATGTTATAGGAAGGGTCTCATGTTTGGTATTAGAAGCATTGAGATGTCACATCTCATGCTATAGGAAGGGTCTCAGGATTGGAATGGGGAGGACTTGGATGTCACATCTCATGCTATAGGGAGGGTCTCAAGTTTGATATTAGAAGCATTGAGATAACAAATCTCATGATATCGGAAGGGTCTCAGGATTGGAATGGGAAGGAGTTGGATATCACATCTCATGATAAAGTAAGGGTCTAAGGTTTGGAAGGGGAAAGATTTGGATATCACATCTCATGTTATAGGACGGGTCTCAGGTTTGGTATTAGAAGCATTGAGATATCAAGTCTCATGGCATAGGAAGGGTCTCAGAATTGGAATGGGAAGGAGTTGGATATCACATCTCAAGCTATAGGAAGAGTCTCAGGATTGGAATGGGAATGAGTTTGATATCACATCTCATGCCATAGTATGGGTCTCAGGTTTGGTAGAAGCATTGGGATATCACATCTCATGCTATTGGAAGGGTTTCAGTATTGGATTTGGAAGGAGTTGGATATCCCATCTCATGCTATAGGAAGGGTCTCAGGTTGGAATGGGAAGGAGTTGGATATCACATTTCATGTTATAGGAAGGGTCTCAGGATTGGAATGGGAAGGACTTGGATATCATATTTCATGCTATAGGAAGGCTCTCAGGTTTGGAAGGGGAAGGAGTTGGATATCACATTTCATGTTAGAGGAAGGATCTCAGGTTTGGTATTAGAGGCCTTGAGATATCAAATCTCATGCTATAGGAAGGGTCTCAGGATTGGAATGGGAAGGAGTTGGATATCACATCTCAAGCTTTAGGAAGGGTCTCAGGTTTGGTATAAGCATTGAGATAGCACATCTCATGCTATAGGAAGGGTCTCAGGATTGGAAAGGGAAGGAGTTGGATATCACATCTCATGTTATAGGAAAGATCTCAGGTTTGGTATTAGAAGCATTGAGACATCACATCTCATGTTATAGGAAGGGTCTCAGGATTGGAATGGGAAGAAGTTGGATATCACATCTCATGCTATAGGAAGGGTCTCAGGTTTGGAAGGGGAAGGAGTTGGATATCCAATCTCATGTTATAGGACTGGTCTCAGGTTTGGTATTAGAAGCATTGAGATATCACATCGCATGCTGTAGGAAGGTTCTCAGGTTTGGTATTAGAAGCATTGAGACATCACATCTCATGCTATAGGAAGGGTCTCAGGATTGGAATGGGAAGGAGTTGGATATCATATCTCATGTTATAGGAAGGATCTCAGGTTTGGTATTAGAAGCATTGAGACATCACATCTCATGCTATAGGAAGGGTCTCAGGATTGGAATGGGAAGGAGTTGGATATCACATCTCATGCCATAGGAAGGGTCTCACATTTGGTATAAGCATTGAGATATCACATCTCATGCTATAGGAAGGATCTCAGGATTGGATTGGGAAGGAGTTGTATATGACATCTCAGGCCATAGGAAGGGTCTCGGGATTGGTATAAGCATTGAGATATCACATCTCTGCTATCGGAAGGGTCTCAGGATTGGAATGGGAAGGAGTTGGATATCCCATCTCATGTTATAGGAAGGGTCTCAGGTTTGGTATTAGAAGCATTGAGATATCACATCTCATGCTATAGGAAGGGTCTCAGGATTGGAATGGGGAGGACTTGGATGTCACATCTCATGCTATAGGGAGGGTCTCAAGTTTGATATTAGAAGCATTGAGATAACAAATCTCATGATATCGGAAGGGTCTCAGGATTGGAATGGGAAGGAGTTGGATATCACATCTCATGATAAAGGAAGGGTCTAAGGTTTGGAAGGGGAAAGATTTGGATATCAAATCTCATGTTATAGGACGGGTCTCAGGTTTGGTATTAGAAGCATTGAGATATCAAGTCTCATGGCATAGGAAGGGTCGCAGAATTGGAATGTGAAGGAGTTGGATATCACATCTCAAGCTATAGGAAGAGTCTCAGGATTGGAATGGGAAGGAGTTTGATATCACATCTCATGCCATAGTATGGGTCTCAGGTTTGGTAGAAGCATTGGGATATCACATCTCATGCTATTGGAAGGGTATCAGTATTGGATTTAGAAGGAGTTGGATATCCCATCTCATGCTATAGGAAGGGTCTCAGGTTGGAATGGGAAGGAGTTGTATAGCACATTTCATGTTATAGGAAGGGTCTGAGGATTGGAATGGGAAGGACTTGGATATCATATCTCATGCTATAGGAAGGCTCTCAGGTTTGGAAGGGGAAGGAGTTGGATATCACATTTCATGTTAGAGGAAGGATCTCAGGTTTGGTATTAGAGGCCTTGAGATATCACATCTCATGCTATAGGAAGGGTCTCAGGATTGGAATGGGAAGGAGTTGGATATCACATCTCAAGCTTTAGGAAGGGTCTCAGGTTTGGTATAAGCATTGAGATAGCACATCTCATGCTATAGGAAGGGTCTCAGGATTGGAATGGGAAGGAGTTGGATATCACATCTCATGTTATAGGAAGGATCTCAGGTTTGGTATTAGAAGCATTGAGACATCACATCTCATGCTATACGAAGGGTCTCAGGATTGGAATGGGAAGGAGTTGGATATCACATCTCATGCTATAGGAAGGGTCTCAGATTTGGTATAAGCATTGAGATATCACATCTCTGCTATCGGAAGGGTCTCAGGATTGGAATGGGAAGGAGTTGGATATCCCATCTCATGCTATAGCGAGGGTCTCAATTTTGATATTAGAAGCATTGAGATTACAAATCTCATGATATCGGAAGGGTCTCAGGATTGGAATGGGAAGGAGTTGGATATCACATCTCATGATAAAGGAAGGGTCTAAGGTTTGGAAGGGGAAAGATTTGGATATCACATCTCATGTTATAGGACTGGTCTCAGGTTTGGTATTAGAAGCATTGAGATATCAAGTCTCATGGTATAGGTAGGGTCTCAGAATTGGAATGGGAAGGAGTTGCATATCACATCTCAAGCTATAGGAAGAGTCTCAGGATTGGAATGGGAAGGAGTTTGATATCACATCTCATGCCATAGTATGGTTCTCAGGTTTGATAGAAGCATTTGGATATCACATCTCATGCTATTGGAAGGGTATCAGTATTGGATTTGGAAGGAGTTGGATATCACATTTCATGTTATAGGAAGGGTCTCAGGATTGGAATGGGAAGGACTTGGATATCATATCTCATGCTATAGGAAGGCTCTCAGGTTTGGAAGGAGAAGGAGTTGGATATCACATTTTATGTTAGAGGAAGGATCTCAGGTTTGGTATTAGAGGCCTTGAGATTTCACATCTCATGCTATAGGAAGGGTCTCAGGTTGGAATGGGAAGGAGTTGGATATCACATTTCATGTTATAGGAAGGGTCTCAGGATTGGAATGGGAAGGAGTTGGATATCACATCTCAAGCTTTAGGAAGGGTTTCAGGTTTGGTATAAGCATTGAGATAGCACATCTCATGCTATAGGAAGGGTCTCAGGATTGGAATGGGAAGAAGTTGGATATCACATCTCATGCTATAGGAAGGGTCTCAGGTTTGGAAGGGGAAGGAGTTGGATATCCAATCTCATGTTATAGGTATAGGACTGGTCTCAGGTTTGGTATTAGAAGCATTGAGATATCACATCGCATGCTGTAGGAAGGTTCTCAGGTTTGGAATGGGGAGGAATTGGATATCACATCTCATGTCATAGGAAGGATCTCAGGTTTGGTATTAGAAGCATTGAGATATCACATCTCATGCTATAGGAATGGTCTCAGGATTGGAATGGGAAGGAGATGGATATTACATTCCTGCTATAGGAAGGGTCTCATGTTTGGAATGGGAATGTGTTGGATATCACATATGCTATAGGAAGGGTCTCAGGTTTGGAACGGGAAGGAGTTGGATATCACATCTCATGTTATAGGAAGGGTCTCAGGTTTGGTATAAGCATTGAGATATCACATCTCTGCTATCGGAAGTGTCTCAGGATTGGAATGGGAAGGTGTTGGATATCCCATCTCATGTTATAGGACGGGTCTCAGGTTTGTTATTAGAATCATTGAGATATCATATTGCATGCTGTAGGAAGGGTCTAAGGATTGGAATGGGAAGGAGTTGGATATCCCATCTCATGTTATAGGAAGAGTCTCAAGTTTGGTATTAGAAGCATTTAGATATCACATCTCATGCTATAGGAAGTGTCTTAGGATTGGAATGGGAAGGAGTTGGATATCACATTTCATGTTAGAGGAAGGATCTCAGGTTTGGTATTAGAGCCATTGAGATATCACATCTCATGCTATAGGAAGGGTCTCAGGATTGGAATGGGAAGGAGTTGGATATCACATCTCATGCTATAGGAAGGGTCTCAGGTTTGGTATAAGCATTGAGATATCACATCTCATGCTATAGGAAGTGTCTCAGGATTGGAATGAGAAGGAGTTGGATATCACATCTCATGTTATAGGAAGGATCTCAGGTTTGGTATAAGCATTGAGATATCACATCTCTACTATCGGAAGGGTCTCAGGATTGGAATGGGAAGGAGTTGGATATTCCCATCTCATGTTATAGGAAGGGTCTCAGGTTTGGTATTAGAAGCTTTGAGATATCACATCTCATGCTATAGGAAGGGTCTCATGATTGGAATGGGAAGGACTTGGATATCACATCTCATGCTATAAGGAGGGTCTCAAGTTTGATATTAGAAGCATTGAGATATCACATCTCATGATATCGGAAGGGTCTCAGGGATGGAATGGGAAGGAGTTGGATATCACATCTCATGCTATAGGAAGGGTTTCAGATTTGGTATAAGCATTGAGATATCACATCTCTGCTATCGGAAGGGTCTCAGGATTGGAATGGGAAGGAGTTGGATATCCCATCTCATGCTATAGGGAGGGTCTCAATTTTGATATTAGAAGCATTGAGATAACAAATCTCATGATATCGGAAGGGTCTCAAAATTGGAATGGGAAGGAGTTGGATATCACATCTCATGATAAAGGAAGGGTCTAAGGTTTGGAAGGGGAAAGATTTGGATATCACATCTCATGTTATAGGACGGGTCTCAGGTTTGGTATTAGAAGCATTGAGATATCAAGTCTCATGGTATAGGAAGGGTCTCAGAATTGGAATGGGAAGGAGTTGGATATCACATCTCACGCTATAGGAAGAGTCTCAGGATTGGAATGGGAAGGAGTTTGATATCACATCTCATGCCATAGTATGGTTCTCAGGTTTGATAGAAGCATAGGGATATCACATCTCATGCTATTGGAAGGGTATCAGTATTGGATTTGTAAGGAGTTGGATATCCCATCTCATGCTATAGGAAGGGTCTCAGGTTGGAATGGGAAGGAGTTGGATATCACATTTCATGTTATAGGAAGGGTCTCAGGATTGGAATGGGAAGGACTTGGATATCATATCTCATGCTATAGGAAGGCTCTCAGGTTTGGAAGGAGAAGGAGTTGGATATCACATTTCATGTTAGAGGAAGGATCTCAGGTTTGGTATTAGAGGCCTTGAGATATCACATCTCATGCTATAGGAAGGGTCTCAGGTTGGAATGGGAAGGAGTTGGATATCACATTTCATGTTATAGGAAGGGTCTCAGGATTGGAATGGGAAGGAGTTGGATATCACATCTCATGTTATAGGAAAGATCTCAGGTTTGGTATTAGAAGCATTGAGACATCACATCTCATGTTATAGGAAGGGTCTCAGGATTGGAATGGGAAGAAGTTGGATATCACATCTCATGCTATAGGAAGGGTCTCAGGTTTGGAAGGGGAAGGAGTTGGATATCCAATCTCATGTTATAGGTATAGGACTGGTCTCAGGTTTGGTATTAGAAGCATTGAGATATCACATTGCATGCTGTAGGAAGGTTCTCAGGTTTGGAATGGGGAGGAATTGGATATCACATCTCATGTCATAGGAAGGATCTCAGGTTTGGTATTAGAAGCATTGAGATATCACATCTCATGCTATAGGAATGGTCTCAGGATTGGAATGGGAAGGAGTTGGATATTACATTCCTGCTATAGGAAGGGTCTCATGTTTGGAATGGGAATGTGTTGGATATCACATATGCTATAGGAAGGGTCTCGGGTTTGGAACGGGAAGGAGTTGGATATCACATCTCATGTTATAGGAAAGGTCTCAGGTTTGGTATAAGCATTGAGATATCACATCTCTACTATCGGAAGTGTCTCAGGATTGGAATGGGAAGGTGTTGGATATCCCATCTCATGTTATAGGACGGGTCTCAGGTTTGTTATTACAATCATTGAGATATCATATTGCATGCTGTAGGAAGGGTCTAAGGATTTGAATGGGAAGGAGTTGGATATCCCATCTCATGTTATAGGAAGAGTCTCAAGTTTGGTATTAGAAGCATTTAGATATCACATCTCATGCTATAGGAAGTGTCTCAGGATTGGAATGGGAAGGAGTTGGATATCACATTTCATGTTAGAGGAAGGATCTCAGGTTTGGTATTAGAGGCATTGAGATATCACATCTCATGCTATAGGAAGGGTCTCAGGATTGGAATGGGAAGGAGTTGGATATCACATCTCATGCTATAGGAAGGGTCTCAGGTTTGGTATAAGCATTGAGATATCACATATCATGCTATAGGAAGGGTCTCAGGATTGGAATGGGAAGGAGTTGGATATCACATCTCATGTTATAGGAAGGTATTAGAAGCATTGAGACATCACATCTCATGCTATCGGAAGGGTCTCAGGATTGGAATGGGAAGGAGTTGGATATCACATCTCATGTTATAGGAAGGATCTCAGGTTTGGTATAAGCATTGAGATATCACATCTCTACTATCGGAAGGGTCTCAGGATTGGAATGGGAAGGAGTTGGATATTCCCATCTCATGCTATAGGAAGGGTCTCAGGATTGGAATGGGAAGGACTTGGATATCACATCTCATGCTGTGAGGAGGGTCTCAAGTTTGATATTAGAAGCATTGAGATATCACATCTCATGATATCGGAAGGGTCTCAGGGATGGAATGGGAAGGAGTTGGATATCACATCTCATGATAAAGGAAGTGTCTAAGGTTTGGAAGGGGAAGGAGTTTGATATCACATCTCATGCCATAGTATGGGTCTCAGGTTTGGTAGAAGCATTGGGATATCACATCTCATGCTATCGGAAGGGTATCAGGATTGGATTTGGAAGGAGTTGGATATCCCATCTCATGCTATAGGAAGGGTCTCAGGTTGGAATGGGAAGGAGTTGGATATCACATCTCATGTTATAGGAAGGGTCTCAGGATTGGAATTAGAAGGACTTGGATATCACATCTCATGCTATAGGAAGGCTCTCAGGTTTGGAAGGGGAAAGAGTTGGATATCACATTTCATGTTAGAAGTAGGATCTCAGGTTTGGTATTAGAGGCATTGAGATATCACATCTCATGCTATCAGAAGAGTCTCAGGATTGGAATGGGAAGGAGTTGGATATCACATCTCATGCTAAAGGGAGGGTCTCAGGTTTGGAAGGGGAAGGATTTGGATATCACATCTCATGTTATAGGAAGGATCTCAGGTTTGGTATTAGAAGCATTGAGATATCACATCTCATGCTATCGGAAGGATCTCAGGTTTGGTATAGAAGCATTGGGATATCACATCTCATGCTATCAGAAGGTTCTCAGGATTGGAATGGGAAGGAGTTGGATATCACATCTCATGCTAATGGGAGGGTCTCAGGTTTGGAAGGGGAAGGATTTGGATATCACATCTCATGTTATCGGAAGGATCTCAGGTTTGGTATTAGAAGTATTGAGATATCACATCTCATGCTATAGGAAGGGTCTCAGGATTGGAATGGGAAGGAGTTGGTTATCACATCTCATGCTAAAGGAAGGGTCTCAGGTTTGGTAGAAGCATTGAGATATCACATCTCATGCTATAGGAAGGGTCTCAGGATTGGAATGGGAAGGACTTAGATATCACATATCATGCTATAGGGAGGGTCTCAGTTTTGATATTAGAAGCATTGAGATATCACATCTCATGCTATCGGAAGTGTCTCAGGATTGGAATGGGAAGGAGCTGGATATCACATCTCATGCTAAAGGAAGGGTCTCAGGTTTGGAATGGGAAGGAGTTGGATATCACATCTCATGTTATAGGAAGGGTCTCAGGTTTGGTATAAGCATTGAGATATCACATCTCTGCTATCGGAAGTGTCTCAGTATTGGAATGGGAAGGACTTGGATATCACATCTCATGCTATAGATAGGCTCTCAGGTTTGGAAAGGGAAGGAGTTGGATATCACATTTCATGTTAAAGGAAGGATCTCAGGTTTGGTATTAGAGGCATTGAGATATCAGATCTCAGGCTATAGGAAGGGTCTCAGGATTGGAATGGGAAGGAGTTGGATATCACATCTCATGCTATAGGAAGGGTCTCAGGATTGGAATGGGAAGGAGTTGGATATCACATCTCATGCTAGAGGAAGGGTCTCAGGTTTGGTATAAGCATTGAGATATCACATCTCGTGCTATAGGAAGGGTCTCAGGATTGGAATGGGAAGGAGTTGTATATGACATCTCATGCCGTAGGAAGGGTCTCAGGTTTGGTATAAGCATTGAGATATCACATCCCATGCTATAGGAAGGCTCTCAGGCTTGGAAGGGGAAGGAGTTGGATATCACATTTCATGTTAGAGGAAGGATCTCAGGTTTGGTATTAGAGGCCTTGAGATATCACATCTCATGCTATAGGAAGGGTCTCAGGATTGGAATGGGAAGGAGTTGGATATCACATCTCAAGCTATAGGAACGGTCTCAGGTTTGGTATAAGCATTGTGATATCACATCTCATGCTATAGGAAGGGTCTCAGGATTGGAATGGGAAGGAGTTGGATATCACATCTCATGTTATAGGAAAGATCTCAGGTTTGGTATTAGAAGCATTGAGACATCACATCTCATGTTATAGGAAGGGTCTCAGGATTGGAATGGGAAGAAGTTGGATATCACATCTCTTGCTATAGGAAGGGTCTCAGATTTGGTATAAGCATTGAGATATCACATCTCATGCTATAGGAAGGGTCTCAGGATTGGAATGGGAAGGAGTTGTATATGACATCTCATGCCATAGGAAGGGTCTCAGGTTTGGTATAAGCATTGAGATATCACATCACATGCTATAGGAAGGGTCTCAGGATTGGAATGGGAAGGACTTGGATATCACATCTCATGCTATAGGCAGGGTCTCAGGTTTGGAAAGGGAATGAGATGGATATCACATTTCATGTTAGAGGTAGGATCTCAGGTTTGGTATTAGAGGCATTGAGATATCACATCTCATGCTATCAGAAGGGTCTCAGGATTGGAATGGGAAGGAGTTGGATATCACATCTCATGCTAAAGGGAGGGTCTCAGGTTTGGAAGGGGAAGGATTTGGAAATCACATCTCATGTTATAGGAAGGATCTCAGGTTTGGTATTAGAAGCATTGAGATATCACATCTCATGCTTTCATAAGGGTCTCAGGATTGGAATGGGAAGGAGTTGGATATCACATCTCATGCTATAGGAAGGGTCTCAGATTTGGTATAAGCATTGAGATATCACATCTCATGCTATAGGAAGGGTCTCAGGATTTAAATGGGAAGGAGTTGTATATGACATCTCAGGCCATAGGAAGGGTCTCAGGTTTGGTATAAGCATTGAGATATCACATCTCTGCTATCGGAAGGGTCTCAGGATTGGAATGGGAAGGAATTGGATATCACATCTCATGTTATAGGAAGGATCTCAGGTTTGGTATTAGAAGCATTGAGATATCCCTTCTCATGCTATAGGAAGGGTCTCAGGATTGGAATGTGAAGGATTTGGATATCACATCTCATGCTAAAGGAAGGGTCTCAGGTTTGGTAGAAGCATTGAGATATCACGTCTCTGCTATCGGAAGGGTCTCAGGATTGGATTGGGAAGGAGTTGGATATCCCTTCTCATGCTATAGGAAGGGTCTCAGGTTTGGTATAAGCATTGAGATATCACATCTCTGCTATCGGAAGGGTCTCAGGATTGGATTGGGAAGGAGTTGGATATCCCTTCTCATGCTATAGGAAGTGTCTCAGGTTTGGAAAGGGAAGGAGTTGGATATCACATTTCATGTTAAAGGAAGGATCTCAGGTTTGGTATTAGAGGCATTGAGATATCAGATCTCAGGCTATAGGAAGGGTCTCAGGATTGGAATGGGAAGGAGTTGGATATCACATCTCATGCTATAGGAAGGGTCTCAGGATTGGAATGGGAAGGAGTTGGATATCACATCTCATGCTAGAGGAAGGGTCTCAGGTTTGGTATAAGCATTGAGATATCACATCTCGTGCTATAGGAAGGGTCTCAGGATTGGAATGGGAAGGAGTTGTATATGACATCTCATGCCGTAGGAAGGGTCTCAGGTTTGGTATAAGCATTGAGATATCACATCCCATGCTATAGGAAGGCTCTCAGGCTTGGAAGGGGAAGGAGTTGGATATCACATTTCATGTTAGAGGAAGGATCTCAGGTTTGGTATTAGAGGCCTTGAGATATCACATCTCATGCTATAGGAAGGGTCTCAGGATTGGAATGGGAAGGAGTTGGATATCACATCTCAAGCTATAGGAACGGTCTCAGGTTTGGTATAAGCATTGTGATATCACATCTCATGCTATAGGAAGGGTCTCAGGATTGGAATGGGAAGGAGTTGGATATCACATCTCATGTTATAGGAAAGATCTCAGGTTTGGTATTAGAAGCATTGAGACATCACATCTCATGTTATAGGAAGGGTCTCAGGATTGGAATGGGAAGAAGTTGGATATCACATCTCTTGCTATAGGAAGGGTCTCAGATTTGGTATAAGCATTGAGATATCACATCTCATGCTATAGGAAGGGTCTCAGGATTGGAATGGGAAGGAGTTGTATATGACATCTCATGCCATAGGAAGGGTCTCAGGTTTGGTATAAGCATTGAGATATCACATCACATGCTATAGGAAGGGTCTCAGGATTGGAATGGGAAGGACTTGGATATCACATCTCATGCTATAGGCAGGGTCTCAGGTTTGGAAAGGGAATGAGATGGATATCACATTTCGTGTTAGAGGTAGGATCTCAGGTTTGGTATTAGAGGCATTGAGATATCACATCTCATGCTATCAGAAGGGTCTCAGGATTGGAATGGGAAGGAGTTGGATATCACATCTCATGCTAAAGGGAGGGTCTCAGGTTTGGAAGGGGAAGGATTTGGAAATCACATCTCATGTTATAGGAAGGATCTCAGGTTTGGTATTAGAAGCATTGAGATATCACATCTCATGCTTTCATAAGGGTCTCAGGATTGGAATGGGAAGGAGTTGGATATCACATCTCATGCTATAGGAAGGGTCTCAGATTTGGTATAAGCATTGAGATATCACATCTCATGCTATAGGAAGGGTCTCAGGATTGAAATGGGAAGGAGTTGTATATGACATCTCAGGCCATAGGAAGGGTCTCAGGTTTGGTATAAGCATTGAGATATCACATCTCGTGCTATAGGAAGGGTCTCAGGATTGGAATGGGAAGG
Organism: Ambystoma mexicanum; assembly: GCF_040938575.1. Taxonomy (NCBI): domain Eukaryota; kingdom Metazoa; phylum Chordata; class Amphibia; order Caudata; family Ambystomatidae; genus Ambystoma; species Ambystoma mexicanum. Next base: position 335,199,888 of record NC_090936.1, read on the forward strand.
AGTTGTATATGACATCTCATGCCGTAGGAAGGGTCTCAGGTTTGGTATAAGCATTGAGATATCACATCCCATGCTATAGGAAGGCTCTCAGGCTTGGAAGGGGAAGGAGTTGGATATCACATTTCATGTTAGAGGAAGGATCTCAGGTTTGGTATTAGAGGCCTTGAGATATCACATCTCATGCTATAGGAAGGGTCTCAGGATTGGAATGGGAAGGAGTTGGATATCACATCTCAAGCTATAGGAACGGTCTCAGGTTTGGTATAAGCATTGTGATATCACATCTCATGCTATAGGAAGGGTCTCAGGATTGGAATGGGAAGGAGTTGGATATCACATCTCATGTTATAGGAAAGATCTCAGGTTTGGTATTAGAAGCATTGAGACATCACATCTCATGTTATAGGAAGGGTCTCAGGATTGGAATGGGAAGAAGTTGGATATCACATCTCTTGCTATAGGAAGGGTCTCAGATTTGGTATAAGCATTGAGATATCACATCTCATGCTATAGGAAGGGTCTCAGGATTGGAATGGGAAGGAGTTGTATATGACATCTCATGCCATAGGAAGGGTCTCAGGTTTGGTATAAGCATTGAGATATCACATCACATGCTATAGGAAGGGTCTCAGGATTGGAATGGGAAGGACTTGGATATCACATCTCATGCTATAGGCAGGGTCTCAGGTTTGGAAAGGGAATGAGATGGATATCACATTTCATGTTAGAGGTAGGATCTCAGGTTTGGTATTAGAGGCATTGAGATATCACATCTCATGCTATCAGAAGGGTCTCAGGATTGGAATGGGAAGGAGTTGGATATCACATCTCATGCTAAAGGGAGGGTCTCAGGTTTGGAAGGGGAAGGATTTGGAAATCACATCTCATGTTATAGGAAGGATCTCAGGTTTGGTATTAGAAGCATTGAGATATCACATCTCATGCTTTCATAAGGGTCTCAGGATTGGAATGGGAAGGAGTTGGATATCACATCTCATGCTATAGGAAGGGTCTCAGATTTGGTATAAGCATTGAGATATCACATCTCATGCTATAGGAAGGGTCTCAGGATTTAAATGGGAAGGAGTTGTATATGACATCTCAGGCCATAGGAAGGGTCTCAGGTTTGGTATAAGCATTGAGATATCACATCTCTGCTATCGGAAGGGTCTCAGGATTGGAATGGGAAGGAATTGGATATCACATCTCATGTTATAGGAAGGATCTCAGGTTTGGTATTAGAAGCATTGAGATATCCCTTCTCATGCTATAGGAAGGGTCTCAGGATTGGAATGTGAAGGATTTGGATATCACATCTCATGCTAAAGGAAGGGTCTCAGGTTTGGTAGAAGCATTGAGATATCACGTCTCTGCTATCGGAAGGGTCTCAGGATTGGATTGGGAAGGAGTTGGATATCCCTTCTCATGCTATAGGAAGGGTCTCAGGTTTGGTATAAGCATTGAGATATCACATCTCTGCTATCGGAAGGGTCTCAGGATTGGATTGGGAAGGAGTTGGATATCCCTTCTCATGCTATAGGAAGTGTCTCAGGTTTGGAAAGGGAAGGAGTTGGATATCACATTTCATGTTAAAGGAAGGATCTCAGGTTTGGTATTAGAGGCATTGAGATATCAGATCTCAGGCTATAGGAAGGGTCTCAGGATTGGAATGGGAAGGAGTTGGATATCACATCTCATGCTATAGGAAGGGTCTCAGGATTGGAATGGGAAGGAGTTGGATATCACATCTCATGCTAGAGGAAGGGTCTCAGGTTTGGTATAAGCATTGAGATATCACATCTCGTGCTATAGGAAGGGTCTCAGGATTGGAATGGGAAGGAGTTGTATATGACATCTCATGCCGTAGGAAGGGTCTCAGGTTTGGTATAAGCATTGAGATATCACATCCCATGCTATAGGAAGGCTCTCAGGCTTGGAAGGGGAAGGAGTTGGATATCACATTTCATGTTAGAGGAAGGATCTCAGGTTTGGTATTAGAGGCCTTGAGATATCACATCTCATGCTATAGGAAGGGTCTCAGGATTGGAATGGGAAGGAGTTGGATATCACATCTCAAGCTATAGGAACGGTCTCAGGTTTGGTATAAGCATTGTGATATCACATCTCATGCTATAGGAAGGGTCTCAGGATTGGAATGGGAAGGAGTTGGATATCACATCTCATGTTATAGGAAAGATCTCAGGTTTGGTATTAGAAGCATTGAGACATCACATCTCATGTTATAGGAAGGGTCTCAGGATTGGAATGGGAAGAAGTTGGATATCACATCTCTTGCTATAGGAAGGGTCTCAGATTTGGTATAAGCATTGAGATATCACATCTCATGCTATAGGAAGGGTCTCAGGATTGGAATGGGAAGGAGTTGTATATGACATCTCATGCCATAGGAAGGGTCTCAGGTTTGGTATAAGCATTGAGATATCACATCACATGCTATAGGAAGGGTCTCAGGATTGGAATGGGAAGGACTTGGATATCACATCTCATGCTATAGGCAGGGTCTCAGGTTTGGAAAGGGAATGAGATGGATATCACATTTCGTGTTAGAGGTAGGATCTCAGGTTTGGTATTAGAGGCATTGAGATATCACATCTCATGCTATCAGAAGGGTCTCAGGATTGGAATGGGAAGGAGTTGGATATCACATCTCATGCTAAAGGGAGGGTCTCAGGTTTGGAAGGGGAAGGATTTGGAAATCACATCTCATGTTATAGGAAGGATCTCAGGTTTGGTATTAGAAGCATTGAGATATCACATCTCATGCTTTCATAAGGGTCTCAGGATTGGAATGGGAAGGAGTTGGATATCACATCTCATGCTATAGGAAGGGTCTCAGATTTGGTATAAGCATTGAGATATCACATCTCATGCTATAGGAAGGGTCTCAGGATTGAAATGGGAAGGAGTTGTATATGACATCTCAGGCCATAGGAAGGGTCTCAGGTTTGGTATAAGCATTGAGATATCACATCTCTGCTATCGGAAGGGTCTCAGGATTGGAATGGGAAGGAATTGGATATCACATCTCATGTTATAGGAAGGATCTCAGGTTTGGTATTAGAAGCATTGAGATATCCCTTCTCATGCTATAGGAAGGGTCTCAGGATTGGAATGTGAAGGATTTGGATATCACATCTCATGCTAAAGGAAGGGTCTCAGGTTTGGTAGAAGCATTGAGATATCACGTCTCTGCTATCGGAAGGGTCTCAGGATTGGATTGGGAAGGAGTTGGATATCCCTTCTCATGCTATAGGAAGGGTCTCAGGTTTGGTATAAGCATTGAGATATCACATCTCTGCTATCGGAAGGGTCTCAGGATTGGATTGGGAAGGAGTTGGATATCCCTTCTCATGCTATAGGAAGTGTCTCAGGTTGGAATGGGAAGGAGTTGGATATCACATCTCATGTTATAGGAAGGGTCTCAGGATTGGAATGGGAAGGATTTGGATATCACATCTCTTGCTATAGGAAGGATCTCAGGATTGGAATGGGTAGGAGTTGGATATTACTTTCTTGCTATAGGAAGGGTCTCATGTTTGGAATGGGAAGGAGTTGGATATCACATATGCTATAGTTAGTGTCTCAGGTTTGGAACGGGAAGGAGTTGGATATCACATCTCATGTTATAGGAAGGGTCTCAGGGTTGGTATAAGCATTGAGATATCACATCTCTGCTATCGGAAGTGGCTCAGGATTGGAATGGGAAGGAGTTGGATATCCCATCTCATGTTATAGGACAAGTCTCTGGTTTGGTATTAGAATCATTGAGATATCACATTGCATGCTGTAGGAAGGGTCTAAGGATTGGAATGGGATGGACTTGGATATCACATCTCATGCTATAGGTAGGCTCTCAGGTTTGGTATAAGCATTGAGATATCACATCTCATGCTATAGGAAGGGTCTCAGGATTGGAATGGGAAGGAATTGGATATCACATCTCATGCTATAGGAAGGGTCTCAGATTTGGTATAAGCATTGAGATATCACATCTCATGCTATAGGAAGGGTCTCAGGATTGGAATGGGAAGGAGTTGTATATGACATCCCAGGCCATAGGAATGGTCTCAGGTTTGGTATAAGCGTTGAGATATCACATCTCTGCTATCGGAAGGGTCTCAGGATTGGAATGGGAAGGAGTTGGATATCCCATCTCATGTTATAGGAAGGGTCTCAGGTTTGGTATTAGAAGCATAGAGATATCACATCTCATGCTATAGGAAGGGTCTCAGGATTGGAATGGGAAGGACTTGGATGTCACATCTCATGCTATAGGGAGGGTCTCAAGTTTGATATTAGAAGCATTGAGATAACAAATCTCATGATATCGGAAGGGTCTCAGGATTGGAATGGGAAGGAGTTGGATATCACATCTCATGATAAAGGAAGGGTTTGAGGTTTGGAAGGGGAAGGATTTGGATATCACATCTCATGTTATAGGACGGGTCTCAGGTTTGGTATTAGAAGCATTGAGATATCAAGTCTCATGGCATAGGAAGGGTCTCAGAATTGGAATGGGAAGGAGTTGGATATTCCACCTCAAGCTATAGGAAGGGTCTCAGGATTGGAATGGGAAGGAGTTTGATATCACATCTCATGCCATAGTATGGGTCTCAGGTTTGGTAGAAGCATTGGGATATCACATCTCATGCTATCGGAAGGGTATCAGTATTGGATTTGGAAGGAGTTGGATATCCCATCTCATGCTATAGGAAGGGTCTCAGGTTGGAATGGGAAGGAGTTGGATATCACATTTCATGTTATAGAAAGGGTCTCAGGATTGGAATGGGAAGGACTTGGATATCATATATCATGCTATAGGAAGGCTCTCAGGTTTGGAAGGGGAAGGAGTTGGATATCACATTTCATGTTAGAGGAAGGATCTCAGGTTTGGTATTAGAGGCCTTGAGATATCACATCTCATGCTATAGGAAGGGTCTCAGGATTGGAATGGGAAGGAGTTGGATATCACATCTCATATTATAGGAAATATCTCAGGTTTGGTATTAGAAGCATTGAGACATCACATCTCATGTTATAGGAAGGGTCTCAGGATTGGAATGGGAAGACGTTGGATATCACATCTCATGCTATAGGAAGGGTCTCAGGTTTGGTATATGCATTGAGATATCACATCTCATGCTATAGGAAGGGTCTCAGGATTGGAATGGGAAGGAGTTGTATATGACATCTCATGCCATAGGAAGGGTCTCAGGTTTGGTATAAGCATTGAGATATCACATCACATGCTATAGGAAGGGTCTCAGGATTGGAATGGGAAGGACTTGGATATCACATCTCATGCTATAGGCAGGGTCTCAGGTTTGGAAAGGGAAGGAGATGGATATCACATTTCATGTTAGAGATAGGATCTCAGGTTTGGTATTAGAGGCATTGAGATATCACATCTCATGCTATCAGAAGGGTCTCAGGATTGGAATGGGAAGGAGTTGTATATCACATCTCATGCTAAAGGGAGGGTCTCAGGTTTGGAAGGGGAAGGATTTGGAAATCACATCTCATGTTATAGGAAGGGTCTCAGGTTTGGTATTAGAAGCATTGAGATATCACATCTCATGCTATAGGAAGGGTCTCAGGATTGGAAAGGGGAGGACTTGGATGTCACATCTCATGCTATAGGGAGGGTCTCAAGTTTGATATTAGAAGCATTGAGATAACAAATCTCATGATATCGGAAGGGTCTCAGGATTGGAATGGGAAGGAGTTGGATATCACATCTCATGATAATGGAAGGGTCTAAGGTTTGGAAGGGGAAAGATTTGGATATCACATCTCATGTTATAGGACGGGTCTCAGGTTTGGTATTAGAAGCATTGAGATATCAAGTCTCATGGCATAGGAAGGGTCTCAGAATTGGAATGGGAAGGAGTTGGATATCACATCTCAAGCTATAGGAAGAGTCTCAGGATTGGAATGGGAATGAGTTTGATATCACATCTCATGCCATAGTATGGGTCTCAGGTTTGGTAGAAGCATTGGGATATCACATCACATGCTATTGGAAGGGTATCAGTATTGGATTTGGAAGGAGTTGTATATCCCATCTCATGCTATAGTATGGGTCTCAGGTTTGGTAGAAGCATTGGGATATCACATCTCATGCTATTGGAAGGGTATCAGTATTGGATTTGGAAGGAGTTGGATATCCCATCTCATGCTATAGGAAGGGTCTCAGATTTGGTATAAGCATTGAGATATCACATCTCATGCTATAGGAAGGGTCTCAGGATTGGATTGGGAAGGAGTTGTATATGACATCTCAGGCCATATGAAGGGTCTCAGGATTGGTATAAGCATTGAGATATCACATGTCAGCTATCGGAAGGGTCTCAGGATTGGAATGGGAAGGAGTTGGATATCCCATCTCATGTTATAGGAAGGGTCTCAGGTTTGGTATTAGAAGCATTGAGATATCACATCTCATGCTATAGGAAGGGTCTCAGGATTGGAATGGGGAGGACTTGGATGTCACATCTCATGCTATAGGGAGGGTCTCAAGTTTGATATTAGAAGCATTGAGATAACAAATCTCATGATATCGGAAGGGTCTCAGGATTGGAATGGGAAGGAGTTGGATATCACATCTCATGATAAAGGAAGGGTCTAAGGTTTGGAAGGGGAAAGATTTGGATATCACATCTCATGTTATAGGACGGGTCTCAGGTTTGGTATTAGAAGCATTGAGATATCAAGTCTCATGGCATAGGAAGGGTCTCAGAATTGGAATGGGAAGGAGTTGGATATCACATCTCAAGCTATAGGAAGAGTCTCAGGATTGGAATGGGAAGGAGTTTGATATCACATCTCATGCTATAGTATGGGTCTCAGGTTTGGTAGAAGCATTGGGATATCACATCTCATGCTATTGAAAGGGTATCAGTATTGGATTTGGAAGGAGTTGGATATTCCATCTCATGCTATAGGAAGGGTCTCAGGTTGGAATGGGAAGGAGTTGGATATCACATTTCATGTTATAGGAAGGGTCTCAGGATTGGAATGGGAAGGACTTGGATATCATATCTCATGCTATAGGAAGGCTCTCAGGTTTGGAAGGGGAAGGAGTTGGATATCACATTTCATGTTAGAGGAAGGATCTCAGGTTTAGTATTAGAGGCCTTGAGATATCACATCTCATGCTATAGGAAGGGTCTCAGGATTGGAATGGGAAGGAGTTGGATATCACATCTCAAGCTTTAGGAAGGGTCTCAGGTTTGGTATAAGCATTGAGATAGCACATCTCATGCTATAGGAAGGGTCTCAGGATTGGAATGGGAAGGAGTTGGATATCACATCTCATGTTATAGGAAAGATCTCCGGTTTGGTATTAGAAGCATTGAGACATCACATCTCATGTTATAGGAAGGGTCTCAGGATTGGAATGGGAAGAAGTTGGATATCACATCTCATGCTATAGGAAGGGTCTCAGGTTTGGAAGGGGAAGGAGTTGGATATCCAATCTCATGTTATAGGACTGGTCTCAGGTTTGGTATTAGAAGCATTGAGATATCACATTGCATGCTGTAGGAAGGTTCTCAGGTTTGGTATTAGAAGCATTGAGACATCGCATCTAATGCTATAGGAAGGGTCTCAGGATTGGAATGGGAAGGAGTTGGATATCACATCTCATGTTATAGGAAGGATCTCAGGTTTGGTATTAGAAGCATTGAGACATCACATCTCATGCTATAGGAAGGGTCTCAGGATTGGAATGGGAAGGAGTTGGATATCACATCTCATGCTATAGGAAGGGTCTCAGATTTGGTATAAGCATTGATATATCACATCTCATGCTATAGGAAGGGTCTCAGGATTGGATTGGGAAGGAGGTGTATATGACATCTCAGGCCATAGGAAGGGTCTCAGGATTGGTATAAGCATTGAGATATCACATCTCTGCTATCGGAAGGGTCTCGGGATTGGAATGGGAAGGAGTTGGATATCCCATCTCATGTTATAGGAAGGGTCTCAGGTTTGGTATTAGAAGCATTGAGATATCACATCTCATGCTATAGGAAGGGTCTCAGGATTGGAATGGGGAGGACTTGGATGTCACATCTCATGCTATAGGGAGGGTCTCAAGTTTGATATTAGAAGCATTGAGATAACAAATCTCATGATATCGGAAGGGTCTCATGATTGGAATGGGAAGGAGTTGGATATCACATCTCATGATAAAGGAAGGGTCTAAGGTTTGGAAGGGGAAAGATTTGGATATCACATCTCATGTTATAGGACGGGTCTCAGGTTTGGTATTAGAAGCATTGAGATATCAAGTCTCATGGCATAGGAAGGGTCTCAGAATTGGAATGGGAAGGAGTTGGATATCACATCTCAAGCTATAGGAAGAGTCTCAAGATTGTAATGGGAAGGAGTTTGATATCACATCTCATGCCATAGTATGGGTCTCAGGTTTGGTAGAAGCATTGGGATATCACATCTCATGCTATTGGAAGGGTATCAGTATTGGATTTGGAAGGAGTTGGATATCCCATCTCATGCTATAGGAAGGGTCTCAGGTTGGAATGGGAAGGAGTTGGATATCACATTTCATGTTATAGGAAGGGTCTCAGGATTGGAATGGGAAGGACTTGGATATCACATTTCATGTTAGAGGAAGGATCTCAGGTTTGGTATTAGAGGCCTTGAGATATCACATATCATGCTATAGGAAGGGTCTCAGGATTGGAATGGGAAGGAGTTGGATATCACATCTCAAGCTTTAGGAAGGGTCTCAGGTTTGGTATAAGCATTGAGATAGCACATCTCATGCTATAGGAAGGGTCTCAGGATTGGAATGGGAAGGAGTTGGATATTACATCTCATGTTATAGGAAAGATCTCAGGTTTGGTATTAGAAGCATTGAGTCATCACATCTCATGTTATAGGAAGGGTCTCAGGATTGGAATGGGAAGAAGTTGGATATCACATCTCAAAGGGTCTCAGGTTTGGAAGGGGAAGGAGTTGGATATCCAATCTCATGTTATAGGACTGGTCTCAGGTTTGGTATTAGAAGCATTGAGATATCACATTGCATGCTGTAGGAAGGTTCTCAGGTTTGGTATTAGAAGCATTGAGACATCACATCTCATGCTATAGGAAGGGTCTCAGGATTGGAATGGGAAGGAGTTGGATATCACATCTCATGTTATAGGAAGGATCTCAGGTTTGGTATTAGAAGCATTGAGACATCACATCTCATGCTATAGGAAGGGTCTCAGGATTGGAATGGGAAGGAGTTGGATATCACATCTCATGCTATAGGAAGGGTCTCAGATTTGGTATAAGCATTGAGATATCACATCTCATGCTATAGGAAGGGTCTCAGGATTGGATTGGGAAGGAGTTGTATATGACATCTCAGGCCACAGGAAGGGTCTCAGGATTGGTATAAGCATTGAGATATCACATCTCTGCTATCGGAAGGGTCTCAGGATTGGAATGGGAAGGAGTTGGATATCCCATCTCATGATAAAGGAAGGGTCTAAGGTTTGGAAGGGGAAAGATTTGGATATCACATCTCATGTTATAGGACGGGTCTCAATTTTGATATTAGAAGCATTGAGATAACAAATCTCATGATATCGGAAGGGTCTCAGGATTGGAATGGGAAGGGGTTGGATATCACATCTCATGATAAAGGAAGGGTCTAAGGTTTGGAAGGGGAAAGATTTGGATATCACATCTCATGTTATAGGACGGGTCTCAGGTTTGGTATTAGAAGCAATGAGATATCAAGTCTCATGGTATAGGAAGGGTCTCAGAATTGGAATGGGAAGGATTTCGGATATCACATCTCAAGCTATAGGAAGAGTCTCAGGATTGGAATGGGAAGGAGTTTGATATCACATCTCATGCCATAGTATGGTTCTCAGGTTTGGTAGAAGCATTGGGATATCACATCTCATGCTATTGGAAGGGTATCAGTATTGGATTTGGAAGGAGTTGGATATCCCATCTCATGCTATAGGAAGGGTCTCAGGTTGGAATGGGAAGGAGTTGGATATCACATTTCATGTTATAGGAAGGGTCTCAGGATTGGAATGGGAAGGAGTTGGATATCACATCTCAAGCTTTAGGAAGGGTCTCAGGTTTGGTATAAGCATTGAGATAGCACATCTCATGCTATAGGAAGGGTCTCAGGATTGGAATGGGAAGGAGTTGGATATCACATCTCATGTTATAGGACAGGTCTCAGGTTTGATATTAGAAGCATTGAGATATCACATCTCTGCTATTGGAAGGGTCTCAGGATTGGAATGGGAAGGACTTGGATATCAGAATTCATGTTATAGGAAAGGTCTCAGGTTTGGTATTAGAAGCATTGAGACATCACATCTCATGCTATAGGAAGGGTCTCAGGATTGGAATGGGAAGGAGTTGGATATCACATCTCATGCTATAGGAAGGGTCTCATATTTGGTATAAGCATTGAGATATCACATCTCATGATATAGGAAGGGTCTCAGGATTGGATTGGGAAGGAGTTGTATATGACATCTCAGGCCATAGGAAGGGTCTCAGGATTGGTATAAGCATTGAGATATCACATCTCTGCTATCGGAAGGGTCTCGGGATTGGAATGGGAAGGAGTTGGATATCCCATCTCATGATAAAGGAAGGGTCTAAGGTTTGGAAGGGGAAAGATTTGGATATCACATCTCATGTTATAGGACGGGTCTCAATTTTGATATTAGAAGCATTGAGATAACAAATCTCATGATATCGGAAGGGTCTCAGGATTGGAATAGGAAGGAGTTGGATATCACATCTCATGATAAAGGAAGGGTCTAAGGTTTGGAAGGGGAAATATTTGGATATCACATCTCATGTTATAGGACGGGTCTCAGGTTTGGTATTAGAAGCATTGAGATATCAAGTCTCATGGTATAGGAAGGGTCTCAGAATTGGAATGGGAAGGATTTGGATATCACATCTCAAGCTATAGGAAGAGTCTCAGGATTTGAATGGGAAGGAGTTTGATATCACATCTCATGCCATAGTATGGTTCTCAGGTTTGGAAAGGGAAGGAGTTCGATATCACATTTCATGTTAGAGGAAGGATCTCAGGTTTGGTATTAGAGGCATTGAGATATCACATATCATGCTATAGGAAGGGTCTCAGGATTGGAATGGGAAGGAGTTGGATATCACATCTCAAGCTTTAGGAAGGGTCTCAGGTTTGGTATAAGCATTGCGATAGCACATCTCATGCTATAGGAAGGGTCTCAGGATTGGAATGGGAAGGAGTTGGATATTACATCTCATGTTATAGGAAAGATCTCAGGTTTGGTATTAGAAGCATTGAGACATCACATCTCATGTTATAGGAAGGGTCTCAGGATTGGAATGGGAAGAAGTTGGATATCACATCTCATGCTATAGGAAGGGCCTCAGGTTTGGAAGGGGAAGGAGTTGGATATCCCATCTCATGTTATAGGACAGGTCTCAGGTTTGATATTAGAAGCATTGAGATATCACATCTCTGCTATTGGAAGGGTCTCAGGATTGGAATGGGAAGGACTTGGATATCAGAATTCATGTTATAGGAAAGGTCTCAGGTTTGGTATTAGAAGCATTGAGACATCACATCTCATGCTATAGGAAGGGTCTCAGGATTGGAATGGGAAGGGGTTGGATATCACATCTCATGTTATAGGAAGGATCTCAGGTTTGGTATTAGAAGCATTGAGACATCACATCTCATGCTATAGGAAGGGTCTCAGGATTGGAATGGGAAGGAGTTGGATATCACATCTCATGCTATAGGAAGGGTCTCATATTTGGTATAAGCATTGAGATATCACATCTCATGATATAGGAAGGGTCTCAGGATTGGATTGGGAAGGAGTTGTATATGACATCTCAGGCCATAGGAAGGGTCTCAGGATTGGTATAAGCATTGAGATATCACATCTCTGCTATCGGAAGGGTCTCAGGATTGGAATGGGAAGGAGTTGGATATCCCATCTCATGATAAAGGAAGGGTCTAAGGTTTGGAAGGGGAAAGATTTGGATATCACATCTCATGTTATAGGACGGGTCTCAATTTTGATATTAGAAGCATTGAGATAACAAATCTCATGATATCGGAAGGGTCTCAGGATTGGAATAGGAAGGAGTTGGATATCACATCTCATGATAAAGGAAGGGTCTAAGGTTTGGAAGGGGAAAGATTTGGATATCACATCTCATGTTATAGGACGGGTCTCAGGTTTGGTATTAGAAGCATTGAGATATCAAGTCTCATGGTATAGGAAGGGTCTCAGAATTGGAATGGGAAGGATTTGGATATCACATCTCAAGCTATAGGAAGAGTCTCAGGATTGGAATGGGAAGGAGTTTGATATCACATCTCATGCCATAGTATGGTTCTCAGGTTTGGTAGAAGCATTGGGATATCACATCTCATGCTATTGGAAAGGTATCAGTATTGGATTTGGAAGGAGTTGGATATCACATCGCAAGCTTTAGGAAGGGTCTCAGGTTTGGTATAAGCATTGAGATAGCACATCTCATGCTATAGGAAGGGTCTCAGGATTGGAATGGGAAGGAGTGGATATCACATCTCATGTTATAGGAAAGATCTCAGGTTTGGTATTAGAAGCATTGAGACATCACATCTCATGTTATAGGAAGGGCCTCAGGATTGGAAGGGGAAGAAGTTGGATATCACATCTCATGCTATAGGAAGGGTCTCAATTTTGATATTAGAAGCATTGAGATAACAAATCTCATGATATCGGAAGGGTCTCAGGATTGGAATGGGAAGGAGTTGGATATCACATCTCATGATAAAGGAAGGGTCTAAGGTTTGGAAGGGGAAAGATTTGGATATCACATCTCATGTTATAGGACGGGTCTCAGGTTTGGTATTAGAAGCATTGAGATATCAAGTCTCATGGTATAGGAAGGGTCTCAGAATTGGAATGGGAAGGATTTCGGATATCACATCTCAAGCTATAGGAAGAGTCTCAGGATTGGAATGGGAAGGAGTTTGATATCACATCTCATGCCATAGTATGGTTCTCAGGTTTGGTAGAAGCATTGGGATATCACATCTCATGCTATTGGAAGGGTATCAGTATTGGATTTGGAAGGAGTTGGATATCCCATCTCATGCTATAGGAAGGGTCTCAGGTTGGAATGGGAAGGAGTTGGATATCACATTTCATGTTATAGGAAGGGTCTCAGGATTGGAATGGGAAGGAGTTGGATATCACATCTCAAGCTTTAGGAAGGGTCTCAGGTTTGGTATAAGCATTGAGATAGCACATCTCATGCTATAGGAAGGGTCTCAGGATTGGAATGGGAAGGAGTTGGATATCACATCTCATGTTATAGGAAAGATCTCAGGTTTGGTATTAGAAGCATTGAGACATCACATCTCATGTTATAGGAAGGGCCTCAGGATTGGAATGGGAAGAAGTTGGATATCACATCTCATGCTATAGGAAGGGTCTCAAGTTTGGAAGGGGAAGGAGTTGGATATCCAATCTCATGTTATAGGACTGGTCTCAGGTTTGGTATTAGAAGCATTGAGATATCACATCGCATGCTGTAGGAAGGTTCTCAGGTTTGGAATGGGGAGGAATTGGATATCACATCTCATGTCATAAGAAGGATCTCAGGTTTGGTATTAGAAGCATTGAGATATCACATCTCATGCTATAGGAATGGTCTCAGGATTGGAATGGGAAGGAGTTGGATATTACATTCTTGCTATAGGAAGGGTCTCATGTTTGGAATGGGAAGGAGTTGGATACCACATATGCTAAAGGAAGGGTCTCAGGTTTGAAACGGGAAGGAGTTGGATATCACATCTCATGTTATAGGAAGGGTCTCAGGTTTGTTATAAGCATTGAGATATCACATCTCTGCTATCGGAAGTGTCTCAGGATTGGAATGGGAAGGTGTTGGATATCCCATCTCATGTTATAGGACGGGTCTCAGGTTTGTTATTAGAATCATTGAGATATCATATTGCATGCTGTAGGAAGGGTCTAAGGATTGGAATGGGAAGGACTTGGATATCAAATCTCATGCTATAGGTAGGCTCTCAGGTTTGGAAAGGGAAGGAGTTCGATATCACATTTCATGTTAGAGGAAGGATCTCAGGTTTGGTATTAGAGGCATTGAGATATCACATATCATGCTATAGGAAGGGTCTCAGGATTGGAATGGGAAGGAGTTGGATATCACATCTCAAGCTTTAGGAAGGGTCTCAGGTTTGGTATAAGCATTGCGATAGCACATCTCATGCTATAGGAAGGGTCTCAGGATTGGAATGGGAAGGAGTTGGATATTACATCTCATGTTATAGGAAAGATCTCAGCTTTTGTATTAGAAGCATTGAGACATCACATCTCATGTTATAGGAAGGGTCTCAGGATTGGAATGGGAAGAAGTTGGATATCACATCTCATGCTATAGGAAGGGTCTCAGGTTTGGAAGGGGAAGGAGTTGGATATCCCATCTCATGTTATAGGACAGGTCTCAGGTTTGATATTAGAAGCATTGAGATATCACATCTCTGCTATTGGAAGGGTCTCAGGATTGGAATGGGAAGGACTTGGATATCAGAATTCATGTTATAGGAAAGGTCTCAGGTTTGGTATTAGAAGCATTGAGACATCACATCTCATGCTATAGGAAGGGTCTCAGGATTGGAATGGGAAGGAGTTGGATATCACATCTCATGCTATAGGAAGGGTCTCATATTTGGTATAAGCATTGAGATATCACATCTCATGATATAGGAAGGGTCTCAGGATTGGATTGGGAAGGAGTTGTATATGACATCTCAGGCCATAGGAAGGGTCTCAGGATTGGTATAAGCATTGAGATATCACGTCTCTGCTATCGGAAGGGTCTCAGGATTGGAATGGGAAGGAGTTGGATATCCCATCTCATGATAAAGGAAGGGTCTAAGGTTTGGAAGGGGAAAGATTTGGATATCACATCTCATGTTATAGGACGGGTCTCAATTTTGATATTAGAAGCATTGAGATAACAAATCTCATGATATCGGAAGGGTCTCAGGATTGGAATAGGAAGGAGTTGGATATCACATCTCATGATAAAGGAAGGGTCTAAGGTTTGGAAGGGGAAATATTTGGATATCACATCTCATGTTATAGGACGGGTCTCAGGTTTGGTATTAGAAGCATTGAGATATCAAGTCTCATGGTATAGGAAGGGTCTCAGAATTGGAATGGGAAGGATTTGGATATCACATCTCAAGCTATAGGAAGAGTCTCAGGATTGGAATGGGAAGGAGTTTGATATCACATCTCATGCCATAGTATGGTTCTCAGGTTTGGTAGAAGCATTGGGATATCACATCTCATGCTATTGGAAGGGTATCAGTATTGGATTTGGAAGGAGTTGGATATCACATCTCAAGCTTTAGGAAGGGTCTCAGGTTTGGTATAAGCATTGAGATAGCACATCTCATGCTATAGGAAGGGTCTCAGGATTGGAATGGGAAGGAGTTGGATATCACATCTCATGTTATAGGAAAGATCTCAGGTTTGGTATTAGAAGCATTGAGACATCACATCTCATGTTATAGGAAGGGTCTCAGGATTGGAATGGGAAGAAGTTGGATATCACATCTCATGCTATAGGAAGGGTCTCAGGTTTGGAAGGGGAAGGAGTTGGATATCCAATCTCATGTTATAGGACTGGTCTCAGGTTTGGTATTAGAAGCATTGAGATATCACATCGCATGCTGTAGGAAGGTTCTCAGGTTTGGAATGGGGAGGAATTGGATATCACATCTCATGTCATGGGAAGGATCTCAGGTTTGGTATTAGAAGCATTGAGATATCACATCTCATGCTATAGGAATGGTCTCAGGATTGGAATGGGAAGGAGTTGGATATTACATTCTTGCTATAGGAAGGGTCTCATGTTTGGAATGGGAAGGAGTTGGATATCACATATGCTATAGGAAGGGTCTCAGGTTTGGTATAAGCATTGAGATATCACATCTCTGCTATCGGAAGTGTCTCAGGATTGGAATGGGAAGGTGTTGGATATCCCATCTCATGTTATAGGACGGGTCTCAGGTTCGTTATTAGAATCATTGAGATATCATATTGCATGCTGTAGGAAGGGTCTAAGGATTGGAATGGGAAGGACTTGGATATCACATCTCATGCTATAGGTAGGCTCTCAGGTTTGGAAAGGGAAGGAGTTCGATATCACATTTCATGTTAGAGGAAGAATCTCAGGTTTGGTATTAGAGGCATTGAGATATCACATCTCATGCTATAGGAAGGGTCTCAGGATTGGAATGGGAAGGAGTTGGATATCACATCTCATGCTTTAGGAAGGGTCTCAGGTTTGGTATAAGCATTGAGATATCACATCTCATGCTATAGGAAGGGTCTCAGGATTGGAATGGGAAGGAGTTGGATATCACATCTCATGTTATAGGAAGGGTCTTAGGATTGGAATGGGAAGGATTTGGATATCACATCTCATGTTATAGGAAGGGTCTCAGGTTTGTTATTAGAAGTATTGAGATATCGCATCTCATGTTATAGGAAGAGTCTCAGGTTTGGTATTAGAAGCATTGAGATATCACATCTCATGCTATAGGAAGTGTCTCAGGATTGGAATCGGAAGGACTTGGATATCACATCTCATGCTATAGGGAGGGTCTCAAGTTTGATATTAGAAGCATTGAGATATCACATCTCATGCTATAGGAAGGGTCTCAGGATTGGAATGGGAAGGAGTTGGATATCACATCTCACGCTATAGGAAGGGTCTCAGGTTTGGTATAAGCAGTGAGATATCACATCTCTGCTATCGGAAGGGTCTCAGGATTGGAATGGGAAGGACTTGGATATCACATCTCATGCTATAGGGAGGGTCTCAAGTTTGATATTAGAAGCATTGAGATATCACATCTCATGATATCGGAAGGGTCTCAGGGATGGAATGGGAAGGAGTTGGATATCACATCTCATGATAAAGGAAGGGTCTAAGGTTTGGAAGGGGAAGGAGTTTGATATCACATCTCATGCCATAGTATGGGTCTCAGGTTTGGTAGAAGCATTGGGATATCACATCTCATGCTATCAGAAGGGTATCAGGATTGGATTTGGAAGGAGTTGGATATCCCATCTCATGCTATAGGAAGGGTCTCAGGTTGGAATGGGAAGGAGTTGGATATCACATCTCATGTTATAGGAAGGGTCTCAGGATTGGAATGGGAAGGACTTGGATATCACATCTCATGCTATAGGAAGGCTCTCAGGTTTGGAAGGGGAAAGAGTTGGATATCACATTTCATGTTAGAGGTAGGATCTCAGGTTTGGTATTAGAGGCATTGAGATATCACATCTCATGCTATCAGAAGAGTCTCAGGATTGGAATGGGAAGGAGTTGGATATCACATCTCATGCTAAAGGGAGGGTCTCAGGTTTGGAAGGGGAAGGATTTGGATATCACATCTCATGTTATAGGAAGGATCTCAGGTTTGGTATTAGAAGCATTGAGATATCACATCTCATGCTATCGGAAGGATCTCAGGTTTGGTATAGAAGCATTGAGATATCACATCTCATGCTATCAGAAGGGTCTCAGGATTGGAATGGGAAGGAGTTGGATATCACATCTCATGCTAAGGGAGGGTCTCAGGTTTGGAAGGGGAAGGATTTGGATATCACATCTCATCTTATCGGAAGGATCTCAGGTTTGGTATTAGAAGTATTGAGATATCACATCTCATGCTATAGGAAGGGTCTCAGGATTGGAATGGGAAGGAGTTGGTTATCACATCTCATGCTAAAGGAAGGGTCTCAGGTTTGGTAGAAGCATTGAGATATCACATCTCATGCTATAGGAAGGGTCTCAGGATTGGAATGGGAAGGACTTAGATATCACATATCATGCTATAGGGAGGGTCTCAGTTTTGATATTAGAAGCATTGAGATATCACATCTCATGCTATCGGAAGTGTCTCAGGATTGGAATGGGAAGGAGCTGGATATAACATCTCATGCTAAAGGAAGGGTCTCAGGTTTGGAACGGGAAGGAGTTGGATATCACATCTCATGTTATATGAAGGGTCTCAGGTTTGGATAAGCATTGAGATATCACATCTCTGCTATCGGAAGTGTCTCAGGATTGGAATGGGAAGGACTTGGATATCACATCTCATGCTATAGATAGGCTCTCAGGTTTGGAAAGGGAAGGAGTTGGATATCACATTTCATGTTAGAGGAAGGATCTCAGGTTTGGTATTAGAGGCATTGAGATATCACATCTCAGGCTATAGGAAGGGTCTCAGGATTGGAATGGGAAGGAGTTGGATATCACATCTCATGCTATAGGAAGGGTCTCAGGATTGGAATGGGAAGGAGTAGGATATCACATCTCATGCTATAGGAAGGATCTCAGGTTTGGTATAAGCATTGAGATATCACATCTCGTGCTATAGGAAGGGTCTCAGGATTGGAATGGGAAGGAGTTGTATATGACATCTCATGCTATAGACAGGGTCTCAGGTTTGGAAAGGGAAGGAGATGGATATCACATTTCATGTTAGAGGTAGGATCTCAGGTTTGGTATTAGAGGCATTGAGATATCACATCTCATGCTATCAGAAGGGTCTCAGGATTGGAATGGGAAGGAGTTGGATATCACATCTCATGCTAAAGGGAGGGTCTCAGGTTTGGAAGGGGAAGGATTTGGAAATCACATCTCATGTTATAGGAAGGATCTCAGGTTTGGTATTAGAAGCATTGAGATACACATCTCATGCTATCATAAGGGTCTCAGGATTAGAATCGGAAGGAGTTGGATATCACATCTCATGTTATAGGAAGGATCTCAGGGTGGTATTAGAAGCATTGAGACATCACATCTCATGCTATAGGAAGGGTCTCAGGATTGGAATGGGAAGGAGTTGGATATCACATCTCATGCTATAGGAAGGGTCTCAGATTTGGTATAAGCATTGAGATATCACATCTCATGCTATAGGAAGGGTCTCAGGATTGGAATGGGAAGCAGTTGGATATCACATCTCAGGCCATAGGAAGGGTCTCAGGTTTGGTGTAAGCATTGAGATATCACATCTCTGCTATCGGAAGGGTCTCAGGATTGGAATGGGAAGGAGTTGGATATCCCATCTCATGTTATAGGAAGAGTCTCAGGTTTGGTATTAGAAGCATTGAGATATCCCATCTCATGCTATAGGAAGGGTCTCAGGTTGGAATGGGAAGGAGTTGGATATCACATTTCATGTTATAGGAAGGGTCTCAGGATTGGAATTGGAAGGACTTGGCTATCATATCTCATGCTATAGGAAGGCTCTCAGGTTTGGAAGGGAAAGGAGTTGGATATCACATTTCATGTTAGAGGAACGATCTCAGGTTTGGTATTAGAGGCCTTGAGATATCACATCTCATGCTATAGGAAGGGTCTCAGGATTGGAATGGGAAGGAGTTGGATATCACATCTCAAGCTATAGGAACGGTCTCAGGTTTGGTATAAGCATTGTGATATCACATCTCATGCTATAGGAAGGGTCTCAGGATTGGAATGGGAAGGAGTTGGATATCACATCTCATGTTATAGGAAAGATCTCAGGTTTGGTATTAGAAGCATTGAGACATCACATCTCATGTTATAGGAAGGGTCTCAGGATTGGAATGGGAAGAAGTTGGATATCACATCTCATGCTATAGGAAGGGTCTCAGGTTTGGTATAAGCATTGAAATATCACATCTCATGCTATAGGAAGGTCTCAGGATTGGAATGGGAAGGAGTTGTATATGACATCTCATGCCATAGGAAGGGTCTCAGGTTTGGTATAAGCATTGAGATATCACATCACATGCTATAGGAAGGGTCTCAGGATTGTAATGGGAAGGACTTGGATATCACATCTCATGCTATAGGCAGGGTCTCAGGTTTGGAAAGGGAAGGAGATGGATATCACATTTCATGTTAGAGGTAGGATCTCAGGTTTGGTATTAGGGGCATTGAAATATCACATCTCATGCTATCAGAAGGGTCTCAGGATTGGAATGGGAAGGAGTTGGATATCACATCTCATGCTAAAGGGAGGGTCTCAGGTTTGGAAGGGGAAGGATTTGGAAATCACATCTCATGTTATAGGAAGGATCTCAGGTTTGGTATTAGAAGCATTGAGATATCACATCTCATGCTATCGGAAGTATCTCAGGTTTGGTATTAGAGGCATTGAGATATCACATCTCATGCTATCATAAGGGTCTCAGGATTGGAATGGGAAGGAGTTGGATATCATATCTCATGTTATAGGAAGGATCTCAGGTTTGGTATTAGAAGCATTGAGACATCACATCTCATGCTATAGGAAAGGTCTCAGGATTGGAATGGGAAGGAGTTGGATATCACATCTCATGCTCTAGGAAGGGTCTCAGATTTGGTATAAGCATTGAGATATCACATCTCATGCTATAGGAACGGTCTCAGGATTGGAATGGGAAGGAGTTGGATATCACATTTCATGTTATAGGAAGGGTCTCAGGATTGGAATGGGAAGGAGTTGGATATCACATCTCAAGCTTTAGGAAGGGTCTCAGGTTTGGTATAAGCATTGAGATAGCACATCTCATGCTATAGGAAGGGTCTCAGGATTGGAATGGGAAGGAGTTGGATATCACATCTCATGTTATAGGAAAGATCTCAGGTTTGGTATTAGAAGCATTGAGACATCACATCTCATGTTATAGGAAGGGCCTCAGGATTGGAATGGGAAGAAGTTGGATATCACATCTCATGCTATAGGAAGGGTCTCAGGTTTGGAAGGGGAAGGAGTTGGATATCCAATCTCATGTTATAGGACTGGTCTCAGGTTTGGTATTAGAAGCATTGAGATATCACATCGCATGCTGTAGGAAGGTTCTCAGGTTTGGAATGGGGAGGAATTGGATATCACATCTCATGTCATAGGAAGGATCTCAGGTTTGGTATTAGAAGCATTGAGATATCACATCTCATGCTATAGGAATGGTCTCAGGATTGGAATGGGAAGGAGTTGGATATTACATTCTTGCTATAGGAAGGCTCTCAGGTTTGGAAGGGAAAGGAGTTGGATATCACATTTCATGTTAGAGGAACGATCTCAGGTTTGGTATTAGAGGCCTTGAGATATCACATCTCATGCTATAGGAAGGGTCTCAGGATTGGAATGGGAAGGAGTTGGATATCACATCTCAAGCTATAGGAACGGTCTCAGGTTTGGTATAAGCATTGTGATATCACATCTCATGCTATAGGAAGGGTCTCAGGATTGGAATGGGAAGGAGTTGGATATCACATCTCATGTTATAGGAAAGATCTCAGGTTTGGTATTAGAAGCATTGAGACATCACATCTCATGTTATAGGAAGGGTCTCAGGATTGGAATGGGAAGAAGTTGGATATCACATCTCATGCTATAGGAAGGGTCTCAGGTATGGTATAAGCATTGAAATATCACATCTCATGCTATAGGAAGGTCTCAGGATTGGAATGGGAAGGAGTTGTATATGACATCTCATGCCATAGGAAGGGTCTCAGGTTTGGTATAAGCATTGAGATATCACATCACATGCTATAGGAAGGGTCTCAGGATTGTAATGGGAAGGACTTGGATATCACATCTCATGCTATAGGCAGGGTCTCAGGTTTGGAAAGGGAAGGAGATGGATATCACATTTCATGTTAGAGGTAGGATCTCAGGTTTGGTATTAGGGGCATTGAAATATCACATCTCATGCTATCAGAAGGGTCTCAGGATTGGAATGGGAAGGAGTTGGATATCACATCTCATGCTAAAGGGAGGGTCTCAGGTTTGGAAGGGGAAGGATTTGGAAATCACATCTCATGTTATAGGAAGGATCTCAGGTTTGGTATTAGAAGCATTGAGATATCACATCTCATGCTATCGGAAGTATCTCAGGTTTGGTATTAGAGGCATTGAGATATCACATCTCATGCTATCATAAGGGTCTCAGGATTGGAATGGGAAGGAGTTGGATATCATATCTCATGTTATAGGAAGGATCTCAGGTTTGGTATTAGAAGCATTGAGACATCACATCTCATGCTATAGGAAAGGTCTCAGGATTGGAATGGGAAGGAGTTGGATATCACATCTCATGCTCTAGGAAGGGTCTCAGATTTGGTATAAGCATTGAGATATCACATCTCATGCTATAGGAACGGTCTCAGGATTGGAATGGGAAGGAGTTGGATATCACATTTCATGTTATAGGAAGGGTCTCAGGATTGGAATGGGAAGGAGTTGGATATCACATCTCAAGCTTTAGGAAGGGTCTCAGGTTTGGTATAAGCATTGAGATAGCACATCTCATGCTATAGGAAGGGTCTCAGGATTGGAATGGGAAGGAGTTGGATATCACATCTCATGTTATAGGAAAGATCTCAGGTTTGGTATTAGAAGCATTGAGACATCACATCTCATGTTATAGGAAGGGCCTCAGGATTGGAATGGGAAGAAGTTGGATATCACATCTCATGCTATAGGAAGGGTCTCAGGTTTGGAAGGGGAAGGAGTTGGATATCCAATCTCATGTTATAGGACTGGTCTCAGGTTTGGTATTAGAAGCATTGAGATATCACATCGCATGCTGTAGGAAGGTTCTCAGGTTTGGAATGGGGAGGAATTGGATATCACATCTCATGTCATAGGAAGGATCTCAGGTTTGGTATTAGAAGCATTGAGATATCACATCTCATGCTATAGGAATGGTCTCAGGATTGGAATGGGAAGGAGTTGGATATTACATTCTTGCTATAGGAAGGGTCTCATGTTTGGAATGGGAAGGAGTTGGATATCACATATGCTATAGGAAGGGTCTCAGGTTTGAAACGGGAAGGAGTTGGATATCACATCTCATGTTATAGGAAGGGTCTCAGGTTTGTTATAAGCATTGAGATATCACATCTCTGCTATCGGAAGTGTCTCAGGATTGGAATGGGAAGGTGTTAGATATCCCATCTCATGTTATAGGACGGGTCTCAGGTTTGTTATTAGAATCATTGAGATATCATATTGCATGCTGTAGGAAGGGTCTAAGGATTGGAATGGGAAGGACTTGGATATCACATCTCATGCTATAGGTAGGCTCTCAGGTTTGGAAAGGGAAGGAGTTCGATATCACATTTCATGTTAGAGGAAGGATCTCAGGTTTGGTATTAGAGGCATTGAGATATCACATATCATGCTATAGGAAGGGTCTCAGGATTGGAATGGGAAGGAGTTGGATATCACATCTCAAGCTTTAGGAAGGGTCTCAGGTTTGGTATAAGCATTGCGATAGCACATCTCATGCTATAGGAAGGGTCTCAGGATTGGAATGGGAAGGAGTTGGATATTACATCTCATGTTATAGGAAAGATCTCAGCTTTGGTATTAGAAGCATTGAGACATCACATCTCATGTTATAGGAAGGGTCTCAGGATTGGAATGGGAAGAAGTTGGATATCACATCTCATGCTATAGGAAGGGTCTCAGGTTTGGAAGGGGAAGGAGTTGGATATCCCATCTCATGTTATAGGACAGGTCTCAGGTTTGATATGAGAAGCATTGAGATATCACATCTCTGCTATTGGAAGGGTCTCAGGATTGGAATGGGAAGGACTTGGATGTCAGAATTCATGTTATAGGAAAGGTCTCAGGTTTGGTATTAGAAGCATTGAGACATCACATCTCATGCTATAGGAAGGGTCTCAGGATTGGAATGGGAAGGAGTTGGATATCACATCTCATGTTATAGGAAGGATCTCAGGTTTGGTATTAGAAGCATTGAGACATCACATCTCATGCTATAGGAAGGGTCTCAGGATTGGAATGGGAAGGAGTTGTATATGACATCTCAGGCCATAGGAAGGGTCTCAGGATTGGTATAAGCATTGAGATATCACATCTCTGCTATCGGAAGGGTCTCAGGATTGCAATGGGAAGGAGTTGGATATCCCATCTCATGATAAAGGAAGGGTCTAAGGTTTGGAAGGGGAAAGATTTGGATATCATATCTCATGTTATAGGACGGGTCTCAATTTTGATATTAGAAGCATTGAGATAACAAATCTCATGATATCGGAAGGGTCTCAGAATTGGAATGGGAAGGATTTGGATATCACATCTCAAGCTATAGGAAGAGTCTCAGGATTGGAATGGGAAGGAGTTTGATATCACATCTCATGCCATAGTATGGCTCTCAGGTTTGGTAGAAGCATTGGGATATCACATCTCATGCTATTGGAAGGGTATCAGTATTGGATTTGGAAGGAGTTGGATATCACATCTCAAGCTTTAGGAAGGGTCTCAGGTTTGGTATAAGCATTGAGATAGCACATCTCATGCTATAGGAAGGGTCTCAGGATTGGAATGGGAAGGAGTTGGATATCACATCTCATGTTATAGGAAAGATCTCAGGTTTGGTACTAGAAACATTGAGACATCACATCTCATGTTATAGGAAGGGTCTCAGGATTGGAATGGGAAGAAGTTGGATATCACATCTCATGCTATAGGAAGGGTCTCAGGTTTGGAAGGGGAAGGAGTTGGATATCCAATCTCATGTTATAGAACTGGTCTCAGGTTTGGTATTAGAAGCATTGAGATATCACATCGCATGCTGTAGGAAGGTTCTCAGGTTTGGAATGGGGAGGAATTGGATATCACATCTCATGTCATAGGAAGGATCTCAGGTTTGGTATTAGAAGCATTGAGATATCACATCTCATGCTATAGGAATGGTCTCAGGATTGGAATGGGAAGGAGTTGGATATTACATTCTTGCTATAGGAAGGGTCTCATGTTTGGAATGGGAAGGAGTTGGATATCACATATGCTATAGGAAGGGTCTCAGGTTTGAAACGGGAAGGAGTTGGATATCACATCTCATGTTATAGGAAGGGTGTCACACCGCGGAGACCGTGGAAGATATGGGCAAGATGGAGGCGCTATTAGGTCCATATGGTCGGTCGGTGAGCGGTCTAGTCTTTTTGTTGCTCCCGTATTTAAGGAGGCCACGCCCCCTCTGCGAGTTGCGTTGCAACTCGCTATGCTACTTTTCAAGTGTTCATACTGAAGCTCTGTCCTTCCGAACTCCTCTTTTGTTTTCTTGGATACTCTCAGCGGCCCTTCGCCCTCTCGTCAGGCGACTGCCGTTCTCTCTTGCATCGGATACTCTCAGCGGCCCTTCGCCCTCTCGTCAGGCGACGGCCGTTCTCTCTTGCATTGGATACTCTCAGCGGCCCGTCGCCCTCTCGCCAGGCGACGGCCAGTCTCTCTAGCATTCCCCTTTTCATTCGATCTTTCCATCCTTCGCTTTCACCCCTTATATCTTTCGCGCACTCTCATAGTCATTTACTCTTTCAGCCATACTCTCTCGCATTCACCTTACCTCGCATTCGCGCACTCTCATAGTCACTTACTCTTTCAGCCATACTCCCTCGCATTCACCTTACCTCGCATTCGCGCACTCTCATAGTCACTTACTCTTTCAGTCATACTCTCTCGCATTCTCTCTCTCCCTCGTACTCTGTGTCACTCTCCATTCCTCAGGTGTACTCTCTCACTCTTTCTCTCTTCCTAACCTACTTAGCCAGCAGCCTGCGGAGCCTCTGTTGGATGCTTCAGTATTCCTTCGTTGTTCTTCACTCCACCACCTCATTCCCACCAAGGATTCAAGGATCTGTTTCCGGTCATATCTGGAGTCATCCATTGGACATTTGTCTCAAGACTCGTATAACATCTGGATCCGCTAGTCATTCTACCTGTCCCCGCCAGCAGCCTCACAGGGTTTTTTCTGCCTTATTGGCTTTTTCCCTGGATTGGAAGGAGCGGACTCCCCAGGGTTCACCTGACGGTTTATTCTACTAACGGTCAAGGTGGCCTCCGGAGGAGACCGTCCCTATCTCTTCGAACGCAAGAAGGGTAAAGGACTCCTTAAGAAGGACACGGAAAAGACCCAGAAAGAACGAAGGAGAAGACAGAAAGCCGCCAGTCAGAGTGAAGACCGAGGTGAGGAGACTCCAGGTAAAGAAACTGTGGGAAGTGGTTGTGACAGATTGCAACGCCAAACAAGTACGATGGCCTCGTTGGAACAATACCAGGAGATGGTGACAGCGATTCAGGGTCTCCAGGCGGAGGTTCAGAACCTTCGAACAGAGAACATCAACTTACGGCAGCAGGTAACAACTCGAGAGGATTTTCGAGGCGACCTGCCTCCCCTGACATTTTCCTTCGGGAAGTATGATGGCAGTCCACAACTCCTGAAAGAATTTTTGGATGCCTGTATGATTTATTTTACCTTTCGACCTAAGGCCTATGAACTTGACAGGGCCAAGGTCGGGTTTTTGGTCTCCAACCTAGTGGGCAATGCTCTGGCGTGGGCTACTCCTTTGATAGCGCAAGCTAGTCCTGCGGTTAATGATTACGCACAGTTCCTTCAATTGATGCGGAACAGATTTGAACGACCAGAGGTTCAATATTCCTCATATGAAGCCCTTCTGGATCTCCGTCAGGGGAATCAAGGTATACAGACATACGCCTCGGCATTTATGAAGTTGGCAACTGAGGCAGGGTGGCCAGATTCTGCCCAGCAGACCCTCTTCCGACGAGGATTACATGATGAAATTAAAGACGAACTAGCCCGGATGGCACGTCCTGCCTCTTTCCCGGAGTTGGTCACACTGTCCCTGCAATTGGAATACAGATTACAAGAGCGAAGATTAGAAAGGAGGAGGTTTAGACCACATCAAACCATCGGAGTACCCGCCTCGAACCCTTCTACTCGCTCGCAGCCAGAGGAACCTATGCAAATAGGATCAACTAGGGGTCCGTTGACTCCTGAGGAACGAAAGAGACGCAGAGAACAGGGTCTCTGCATGTACTGCGGATCTTCTAAGCATCTGCTTCGGAGTTGTCCCGAAGTTCCCCCGAGACGGTCGGGAAACGCTTCTCCCCGGTCTTAAGCAGGGAAAGGTACCGGGTGGAATCGATTAATCCCTGCAATTCCAGGCAGCTGGATAAACCGAAGGAGGACCATAGACTCATGGTGTTTACTGTCCATCTTACTTTTGGATCTCTTGCGCCATTTGAAACCTTGGCTATGCTGGATTGCGGTGCAGCTGGAAATTTCATAGATATTCAGTGGGTCCAAGAACAAGCCATTCCCCTGATTCAGAAGGATTGTCCTTTACCGGTAGAGGGTGTAGACGGTGTTCCTCTCTCTTCAGGACCCATCGTTCAAGAGACTTGTCCAGCCACTATGTCTTTGTTCCAACACCAGGAACAAATCACCTTTGATGTTATCAGAGCTGCTCATTTTCCCGTCATCCTGGGTATACCCTGGTTGCGCAAGCATAATCCCAGGATAGACTGGGCTACTAATACCATAGGTTTTCAGTCTTCATATTGTTCCACTTCATGTCTTCCCCAGACGTCTCCTTGCAAAGGAAAGGGAGCTGCTATTCCAACGTCCTCGACTGTGGTTCAAACAATCCCTCCTTACTATCAGCAGTATGCCGAGATTTTTGAGGACAAACTACCTCGTACTCTACCCCCTCATCGTGCAGAGGATTGTGCTATCAATTTGAAACCTGAAGCTTCTGTACCCTTTGGACGCATGTATCCGATGTCCCTACCAGAAAGAAGGGCATTGAAGGAGTATCTGGATGCAAATCTGCAGAACGGCCTGATCCAGGAATCTCACTCTCCCGCTGGTGCGTCGATGTTCTTCATCCCAAAGAAGGGTTCTATCGAGCTTAGGCCGTGCATCGATTACCGGGGCTTGAACAGCTTGACGATTCGGGACAGGTACCCCATGCCTCTCATAAAGGAGGTACTCGAAGCGGTAGAAGGAGCCTCCATATTCACCAAACTAGACCTTCGGGGAGCCTACCATCTGCTGAGAATAAAGAAAGGGGATGAGTGGAAGACGGCCTTTCGAACTCCTTTGGGACACTTTGAATACAGAGTCATGCCCTTTGGTCTGGTCAACGCCCCGGCAGTCTTCCAGCGCTTCGTTGATAAGATCTTCTCTGACTTGCTGTATGCCTCAGTAGTAGTCTATTTAGATGATATTCTGGTCTTCTCCTCCTCCCTATCGGAACACCGAAGACATGTCTCCTTAGTCCTCCAAAGATTAAGGGATAATCAGCTTCTGGTCAAGCCAGAAAAGTGCATTTTCGAGGCTGCCTCAGTGTCATACTTGGGTTTTATCGTCTCCAAGGAAGGGGTACAGATGGATCCTGAGAAGGTAAGGGCAGTCCTTAGGTGGTCTGTTCCGAAAGGTCCTAAGGACATACAGAGATTTTTGGGTCTTTCTAACTTCTACAGGAGATTCATCCCAAACTTCTCTGACATAGTCCTACCCATCACTCGTCTTCTAAAAAAGGGCCAAAGATTTGAGTGGGATAAGGATGCCGACCAAGCCTTCCGGGTACTCAAGGAAGCCTTTACTACGGCCCCCATTCTGGTACAGCCTAACCAGTCTCTTCCCTTTGTGGTTGAAACAGATGCCTCTGGAGGGGCTATTGGAGCTGCCCTTCTACAAACCGGCAAAGATGGAGTGGAACATCCGGTGGCCTATTATTCTAGAACCCTTACACCTAGTGAAAGGAATTACTCGGTGTTGGAACGAGAGTTATTGGCTATCCGACAGGCTTGTATCGAATGGAGACATTTGTTACAGGGAGCTGCCCATCCCTTTCTGGTTCGTACTGACCATAGGAATCTGAAGATATTGCAGCAAATGGAGTGTCGCAATTCCAGACACGCTCGATGGGCTTATTTCTTTTCCCAATATGACTTTGAGATCACATATCTTCCTGGAAAGGAGAACGCCTTAGCGGACGCTCTTTCTCGGAGCCTGGAATACCAAGAAGAAGAGAAACAGGGCCAGGATGGGATACTTGCTGGCA
Source organism: Ambystoma mexicanum (assembly GCF_040938575.1). NCBI lineage: Eukaryota > Metazoa > Chordata > Amphibia > Caudata > Ambystomatidae > Ambystoma > Ambystoma mexicanum. The sequence continues at coordinate 335,228,877 of NC_090936.1, forward strand.
AGAGAATCCTGGGATTGGTCAACTCTTTCCTACAAGAAGTAGAACTTGCCACTAACCATACCGAGGTATCTTCAGAGGATCAACCGCTTTTGGTGAGGAAGGGCGGTTTATACTTTCATCAAGGCGCTCTATTTCTACCGTCTAAGAAGTTCCAAACGCAAGCCCTATATTGGTGTCATGACCTTCCGTCTGCAGGTCACAAGGGACAGAGGGCAACCCTAGGTTTGACTTCTAGATATTTCTGGTGGCCGACTATGGTAAAAGACATTAAGACATATGTGACGAGTTGTCCAGTATGTGCTGCCAACAAGAATACCACTCATAGTCCTTTGGGTCTACTCCAACAAGAGCCTTTACCATCCCAGCCTTGGATACATGTTTCTACCGATTTCATAGTAGATCTTCCCCCCTCAGGGAATTACACAGCAATTATGGTGACGATAGATTCCCTGAGTAAGATGGCACATTTCTCTCCCTTACAGGGCTTGCCTTCCGCCCCGGAGACGGCCGAGGTGTTCCTGAGAGACGTTGTGAGACTACATGGCTTGCCTCGGACCATAGTGTCTGATAGGGGTACCCAATTTACCTCCCGTTTTTGGTCCGCTTTATGCAACTCTCTGGGGATTCAGAGGGCATTGTCGTCGGGTTACCACCCCCAGAGTAACGGCCAGACCGAACGCCTCAATGCCACCATTGAACAGTATCTACGCTGTTTCTGCAATCAAGAGCAGAATAAGTGGCAGTCCTATCTAGCACTGGCAGAGTTTACATATAATAACACCCAACATTCTGCTACAGGTATCAGTCCCTTCTTTTTCACCTACGGGTATCACCCGAGACATATACCTCTTTTCGAGAGTCCCTCTACTACCGTGCCCTCGGTGGATCGTCATCTTCATGATCTCCGTACCATCCAAAAGGAGGCTGTACAGAAGTTGGAGGCTAGCCGGGTACGTTACAAGAAGTATGCGGATAAGAAGCGCTCCCCTAACCCCAACTGGGGCGTAGGAACCAAGGTGTGGTTATCAACCAAATTTCTCCCACGATGGGTTCACCCAGGGAAATTCTCGGCCCGCTTCATAGGTCCATTCCCCATTTTGTCCCAAGTAAATCCTGTGGCCTTTCGATTACAATTACCACCTAAGATGAAGAGGATTCATCCTGTATTCCATACGTCTCTCCTAAAGGCTTATGTTCCCGATCCTATGAGTCATCGTAAACCCTCCTCTTTAAGGATCGAAGACCCGGACCCTGATGAGTATGAGGTGGAGCGACTGGTGGATTCCCGTTACAGACATGGCACTGTACAATACCTGATCCATTGGAAAGGTTACTCCACAGCAGAACGCTCTTGGGAACCCAGACATAACATCCATGCTCCACGCCTTCTCAGATTGTTCCATCGCCTCCACCCAGGGAAGCCTGGGGGAGAAGGGATAAGGAGAGGGCATACTGTCACACCGCGGAGACCGTGGAAGATATGGGCAAGATGGAGGCGCTATTAGGTCCATATGGTCGGTCGGTGAGCGGTCTAGTCTTTTTGTTGCTCCCGTATTTAAGGAGGCCACGCCCCCTCTGCGAGTTGCGTTGCAACTCGCTATGCTACTTTTCAAGTGTTCATACTGAAGCTCTGTCCTTCCGAACTCCTCTTTTGTTTTCTTGGATACTCTCAGCGGCCCTTCGCCCTCTCGTCAGGCGACTGCCGTTCTCTCTTGCATCGGATACTCTCAGCGGCCCTTCGCCCTCTCGTCAGGCGACGGCCGTTCTCTCTTGCATTGGATACTCTCAGCGGCCCGTCGCCCTCTCGCCAGGCGACGGCCAGTCTCTCTAGCATTCCCCTTTTCATTCGATCTTTCCATCCTTCGCTTTCACCCCTTATATCTTTCGCGCACTCTCATAGTCATTTACTCTTTCAGCCATACTCTCTCGCATTCACCTTACCTCGCATTCGCGCACTCTCATAGTCACTTACTCTTTCAGCCATACTCCCTCGCATTCACCTTACCTCGCATTCGCGCACTCTCATAGTCACTTACTCTTTCAGTCATACTCTCTCGCATTCTCTCTCTCCCTCGTACTCTGTGTCACTCTCCATTCCTCAGGTGTACTCTCTCACTCTTTCTCTCTTCCTAACCTACTTAGCCAGCAGCCTGCGGAGCCTCTGTTGGATGCTTCAGTATTCCTTCGTTGTTCTTCACTCCACCACCTCATTCCCACCAAGGATTCAAGGATCTGTTTCCGGTCATATCTGGAGTCATCCATTGGACATTTGTCTCAAGACTCGTATAACATCTGGATCCGCTAGTCATTCTACCTGTCCCCGCCAGCAGCCTCACAGGGTTTTTTCTGCCTTATTGGCTTTTTCCCTGGATTGGAAGGAGCGGACTCCCCAGGGTTCACCTGACGGTTTATTCTACTAACGGTCAAGGTGGCCTCCGGAGGAGACCGTCCCTATCTCTTCGAACGCAAGAAGGGTAAAGGACTCCTTAAGAAGGACACGGAAAAGACCCAGAAAGAACGAAGGAGAAGACAGAAAGCCGCCAGTCAGAGTGAAGACCGAGGTGAGGAGACTCCAGGTAAAGAAACTGTGGGAAGTGGTTGTGACAAAGGGTCTCAGGTTTGGTATAAGCATTGAGATATCACATCTCTGCTATCGGAAGTGTCTCAGGATTGGAATGGGAAGGTGTTGGATATCCCATCTCATGTTATAGGACGGGTCTCAGGTTTGTTATTAGAATCATTGAGATATCATATTGCATGCTGTAGGAAGGGTCTAAGGATTGGAATGGGAAGGACTTGGATATCACATCTCATGCTATAGGTAGGCTCTCAGGTTTGGAAAGGGAAGGAGTTCGATATCACATTTCATGTTAGAGGAAGGATCTCAGGTTTGGTATTAGAGGCATTGAGATATCACATCTCATGCTATAGGAAGGGTCTCAGGATTGGAATGGGAAGGAGTTGGATATCACATCTCATGCTTTAGGAAGGGTCTCAGGTTTGGTATAAGCATTGAGATATCACATCTCATGCTATAGGAAGGGTCTCAGGATTGGAATGGGAAGGAGTTGGATATCACATCTCATGTTATAGGAAGGATCTCAGGTTTATTATTAGAAGCATTGAGACATCACATCTCATGCTATCGGAAGGGTCTCAGGATTGGAATGGGAAGGAGTTGGATATCCCATCTCATGTTATAGGAAGAGTCTCAGGTTTGGTATTAGAAGCATTGAGATATCACATCTCATGCTATAGGAAGTGTCTCAGGATTGGAATCGGAAGGACTTGGATATCACATCTCATGCTATAGGGAGGGTCTCAAGTTTGATATTAGAAGCATTGAGATATCACATCTCATGCTATAGGAAGGGTCTCAGGATTGGAATGGGAAGGAGTTGGATATCACATCTCACGATATAGGAAGGGTCTCAGGTTTGGTATAAGCAGTGAGATATCACATCTCATGCTATAGGAAGTGTCTCAGGATTGGAATGGGAAGGAGTTGGATATCACATCTCATGTTATAGGAAGGATCTCAGGTTTGGTATAAGCATTGAGATATCACATCTCTGCTATCGGAAGGGTCTCAGGATTGGAATGGGAAGGAGTTGGATATTCCCATCTCATGTTATAGGAAGGGTCTCAGGTTTGGTATTAGAAGCTTTGAGATATCACATCTCATGCTATAGGAAGGGTCTCAGGATTGGAATGGGAAGGACTTGGATATCACATCTCATGCTATAGGGAGGGTCTCAAGTTTGATATTAGAAGCATTGAGATATCACATCTCATGATATCGGAAGGGTCTCAGGGATGGAATGGGAAGGTGTTGGATATCACATCTCATGATAAAGGAAGGGTCTAAGGTTTGGAAGGGGAAGGAGTTTGATATCACATCTCATGCCATAGTATGGGTCTCGGGTTTGGTAGAAGCATTGGGATATCACATCTCATGCTATCAGAAGGGTATCAGGATTGGAATGGGAAGGAGTTGGATATCACATCTCATGCTAAAGGAGGGTCTCAGGTTTGGAAGGGGAAGGATTTGGATATCACATCTCATGTTATAGGACAGGTCTCAGGTTTGATATTAGAAGCATTGAGATATCACATCTCTGCTATTGGAAGGGTCTCAGGATTGGAATGGGAAGGACTTGGATATCAGAATTCATGTTATAGGAAAGGTCTCAGGTTTGGTATTAGAAGCATTGAGATATCACATCTCATGCTATAGGAAGGGTCTCAGGATTGGAATGGGAAGGAGTTGGATATCACATCTCATGTTATAGGAAGGATCTCAGGTTTGGTATTAGAAGCATTGAGACATCACATCTCAGGCCATAGGAAGGGTCTCAGGATTGGTATAAGCATTGAGATATCACATCTCTGCTATCGGAAGGGTCTCAGGATTGCAATGGGAAGGAGTTGGATATCCCATCTCATGATAAAGGAAGGGTCTAAGGTTTGGAAGGGGAAAGATTTGGATATCACATCTCATGTTATAGGACGGGTCTCAATTTTGATATTAGAAGCATTGAGATAACAAATCTCATGATATCGGAAGGGTCTCAGGATTGGAATAGGAAGGAGTTGGATATCACATCTCATGATAAAGGAAGGGTCTAAGGTTTGGAAGGGGAAATATTTGGATATCACATCTCATGTTATAGGACGGGTCTCAGGTTTGGTATTAGAAGCATTGAGATATCAAGTCTCATGGTATAGGAAGGGTCTCAGAATTGGAATGGGAAGGATTTGGATATCACATCTCAAGCTATAGGAAGAGTCTCAGGATTGGAATGGGAAGGAGTTTGATATCACATCTCATGCCATAGTATGGTTCTCAGGTTTGGTAGAAGCATTGGGATATCACATCTCATGCTATTGGAAGGGTATCAGTATTGGATTTGGAAGGAGTTGGATATCACATCTCAAGCTTTAGGAAGGGTCTCAGGTTTGGTATAAGCATTGAGATAGCACATCTCATGCTATAGGAAGGGTCTCAGGATTGGAATGGGAAGGAGTTGGATATCACATCTCATGTTATAGGAAAGATCTCAGGTTTGGTACTAGAAGCATTGAGACATCACATCTCATGTTATAGGAAGGGTCTCAGGATTGGAATGGGAAGAAGTTGGATATCACATCTCATGCTATAGGAAGGGTCTCAGGTTTGGAAGGGGAAGGAGTTGGATATCCAATCTCATGTTATAGGACTGGTCTCAGGTTTGGTATTAGAAGCATTGAGATATCACATCGCATGCTGTAGGAAGGTTCTCAGGTTTGGAATGGGGAGGTATTGGATATCACATCTCATGTCATAGGAAGGATCTCAGGTTTGGTATTAGAAGCATTGAGATATCACATCTCATGCTATAGGAATGGTCTCAGGATTGGAATGGGAAGGAGTTGGATATTACATTCTTGCTATAGGAAGGGTCTCATGTTTGGAATGGGAAGGAGTTGGATATCACATATGCTATAGGAAGGGTCTCAGGTTTGAAACGGGAAGGAGTTGGATATCACATCTCATGTTATAGGAAGGGTCTCAGGTTTGGTATAAGCATTGAGATATCACATCTCTGCTATCGGAAGTGTCTCAGGATTGGAATGGGAAGGTCTTGGATATCCCATCTCATGTTATAGGACGGGTCTCAGGTTTGTTATTAGAATCGTTGAGATATCATATTGCATGCTGTAGGAAGGGTCTAAGGATTGGAATGGGAAGGACTTGGATATCACATCTCATGCTATAGGTAGGCTCTCAGGTTTGGAAAGGGAAGGAGTTCGATATCACATTTCATGTTAGAGGAAGGATCTCAGGTTTGGTATTAGAGGCATTGAGATATCACATCTCATGCTATAGGAAGGGTCTCAGGATTGGAATGGGAAGGAGTTGGATATCACATCTCATGCTTTAGGAAGGGTCTCAGGTTTGGTATAAGCATTGAGATATCACATCTCATGCTATGGGAAGGGTCTCAGGATTGGAATGGGAAGGAGTTGGATATCACATCTCATGTTATAGGAAGGATCTCAGGTTTATTATTAGAAGCATTGAGACATCACATCTCATGCTATCGGAAGGGTCTCAGGATTGGAATGGGAAGGAGTTGGATATCCCATCTCATGTTATAGGAAGAGTCTCAGGTTTGGTATTAGAAGCATTGAGATATCACATCTCATGCTATAGGAAGTGTCTCAGGATTGGAATCGGAAGGACTTGGATATCACATCTCATGCTATAGGGAGGGTCTCAAGTTTGATATTAGAAGCATTGAGATATCACATCTCATGCTATAGGAAGGGTCTCAGGATTGGAATGGGAAGGAGTTGGATATCACATCTCACGATATAGTAAGGGTCTCAGGTTTGGTATAAGCAGTGAGATATCACATCTCATGCTATAGGAAGTGTCTCAGGATTGGAATGGGAAGGAGTTGGATATCACATCTCATGTTATAGGAAGGATCTCAGGTTTGGTATAAGTTTGAGATATCACATCTCTGCTATCGGAAGGGTCTCAGGATTGGAATGGGAAGGAGTTGGATATTCCCATCTCATGTTATAGGAAGGGTCTCAGGTTTGGTATTAGAAGCATTGAGATATCACATCTCATGCTATAGGAAGGGTCTCAGGATTGGAATGGGAAGGACTTGGATATCACATCTCATGCTATAGGGAGGGTCTCAAGTTTGATATTAGAAGCATTGAGATATCACATCTCATGATATCGGAAGGGTCTCAGGGATGGAATGGGAAGGTGTTGGATATCACATCTCATGATAAAGGAAGGGTCTAAGGTTTGGAAGGGGAAGGAGTTTGATATCACATCTCATGCCATAGTATGGGTCTCGGGTTTGGTAGAAGCATTGGGATATCACATCTCATGCTAAAGGAGGGTCTCAGGTTTGGAAGGGGAAGGATTTGGATATCACATCTCATGTTATAGGACAGGTCTCAGGTTTGATATTAGAAGCATTGAGATATCACATCTCTGCTATTGGAAGGGTCTCAGGATTGGAATGGGAAGGACTTGGATATCAGAATTCATGTTATAGGAAAGGTCTCAGGTTTGGTATTAGAAGCATTGAGACATCACATCTCATGCTATAGGAAGGGTCTCAGGATTGGAATGGGAAGGAGTTGGATATCACATCTCATGTTATAGGAAGGATCTCAGGTTTGGTATTAGAAGCATTGAGACATCACATCTCATGCTATAGGAAGGGTCTCAGGATTGGAATGGGAAGGAGTTGTATATGACATCTCAGGCCATAGGAAGGGTCTCAGGATTGGTATAAGCATTGAGATATCACATCTCTGCTATCGGAAGGGTCTCAGGATTGCAATGGGAAGGAGTTGGATATCCCATCTCATGATAAAGGAAGGGTCTAAGGTTTGGAAGGGGAAAGATTTGGATATCACATCTCATGTTATAGGACGGGTCTCAATTTTGATATTAGAAGCATTGAGATAACAAATCTCATGATATCGGAAGGGTCTCAGGATTGGAATAGGTAGGAGTTGGATATCACATCTCATGATAAAGGAAGGGTCTAAGGTTTGGAAGGGGAAATATTTGGATATCACATCTCATGTTATAGGACGGGTCTCAGGTTTGGTATTAGAAGCATTGAGATATCAAGTCTCATGGTATAGGAAGGGTCTCAGAATTGGAATGGGAAGGATTTGGATATCACATCTCAAGCTATAGGAAGAGTCTCAGGATTGGAATGGGAAGGAGTTTGATATCACATCTCATGCCATAGTATGGTTCTCAGGTTTGGTAGAAGCATTGGGATATCACATCTCATGCTATTGGAAGGGTATCAGTATTGGATTTGGAAGGAGTTGGATATCACATCTCAAGCTTTAGGAAGGGTCTCAGGTTTGGTATAAGCATTGAGATAGCACATCTCATGCTATAGGAAGGGTCTCAGGATTGGAATGGGAAGGAGTTGGATATCACATCTCATGTTATAGGAAAGATCTCAGGTTTGGTACTAGAAGCATTGAGACATCACATCTCATGTTATAGGAAGGGTCTCAGGATTGGAATGGGAAGAAGTTGGATATCACATCTCATGCTATAGGAAGGGTCTCAGGTTTGGAAGGGGAAGGAGTTGGATATCCAATCTCATGTTATAGGACTGGTCTCAGGTTTGGTATTAGAAGCATTGAGATATCACATCGCATGCTGTAGGAAGGTTCTCAGGTTTGGAATGGGGAGGAATTGGATATCACATCTCATGTCATAGGAAGGATCTCAGGTTTGGTATTAGAAGCATTGCGATATCACATCTCATGCTATAGGAATGGTCTCAGGATTGGAATGGGAAGGAGTTGGATATTACATTCTTGCTATAGGAAGGGTCTCATGTTTGGAATGGGAAGGAGTTGGATATCACATATGCTATAGGAAGGGTCTCAGGTTTGAAACGGGAAGGAGTTGGATATCACATCTCATGTTATAGGAAGGGTCTCAGGTTTGGTATAAGCATTGAGATATCACATCTCTGCTATCGGAAGTGTCTCAGGATTGGAATGGGAAGGTGTTGGATATCCCATCTCATGTTATAGGACGGGTCTCAGGTTTGTTATTAGAATCATTGAGATATCATATTGCATGCTGTAGGAAGGGTCTAAGGATTGGAATGGGAAGGACTTGGATATCACATCTCATGCTATAGGTAGGCTCTCAGGTTTGGAAAGGGAAGGAGTTCGATATCACATTTCATGTTAGAGGAAGGATCTCAGGTTTGGTATTAGAGGCATTGAGATATCACATCTCATGCTATAGGAAGGGTCTCAGGATTGGAATGGGAAGGAGTTGGATATCACATCTCATGTTATAGGAAGGATCTCAGGTTTATTATTAGAAGCATTGAGACATCACATCTCATGCTATCGGAAGGGTCTCAGGATTGGAATGGGAAGGAGTTGGATATCCCATCTCATGTTATAGGAAGAGTCTCAGGTTTGGTATTAGAAGCAGTGAGATATCACATCTCATGCTATAGGAAGTGTCTCAGGATTGGAATCGGAAGGACTTGGATATCACATCTCATGCTATAGGGAGGGTCTCAAGTTTGATATTAGAAGCATTGAGATATCACATCTCATGCTATAGGAAGGGTCTCAGGATTGGAATGGGAAGGAGTTGGATATCACATCTCACGCTATAGGAAGGGTCTCAGGTTTGGTATAAGCAGTGAGATATCACATCTCATGCTATAGGAAGTGTCTCAGGATTGGAATGGGAAGGAGTTGGATATCACATCTCATGTTATAGGAAGGATCTCAGGTTTGGTATAAGCATTGAGATATCACATCTCTGCTATCGGAAGGGTCTCAGGATTGGAATGGGAAGGAGTTGGATATTCCCATCTCATGTTATAGGAAGGGTCTCAGGTTTGGTATTAGAAGCATTGAGATATCACATCTCATGCTATAGGAAGGGTCTCAGGATTGGAATGGGAAGGACTTGGATATCACATCTCACGCTATAGGGAGGGTCTCAAGTTTGATATTAGAAGCATTGAGATATCACATCTCATGATATCGGAAGGGTCTCAGGGATGGAATGGGAAGGTGTTGGATATCACATCTCATGATAAAGGAAGGGTCTAAGGTTTGGAAGGGGAAGGAGTTTGACATCACATCTCATACCATAGTATGGGTCTCAGGTTTGGTAGAAGCATTGGGATATCACATCTCATGCTATCAGAAGGGTATCAGGATTGGATTTGGAAGGAGTTGGATATCCCATCTCATGCTATAGGAAGGGTCTCAGGTTGGAATGGGAAGGAGTTGGATATCACATCTCATGTTATAGGAAGGGTCTCAGGATTGGAATGGGAAGGACTTGGATATCACATCTCATGCTATAGGAAGGCTCTCAGGTTTGGAAGGGGAAAGAGTTGGATATCACATTTCATGTTAGAGGTAGGATCTCAGGTTTGGTATTAGAGTTATTGAGATATCACATCTCATGCTATCAGAAGAGACTCAGGATTGGAATGGGAAGGAGTTGGATATCACATCTCATGCTAAAGGGAGGGTCTCAGGTTTGGAAGGGGAAGGATTTGGATATCACATCTCATGTTATAGGAAGGATCTCAGGTTTGGTATTAGAAGCATTGAGATATCACATCTCATGCTATCGGAAGAATCTCAGGTTTGGTATAGAAGCATTGAGATATCACATCTCATGCTATCAGAAGGGTCTCAGGATTGGAATGGGAAGGAGTTGGATATCACATCTCATGCTAAAGGAGGGTCTCAGGTTTGGAAGGGGAAGGATTTGGATATCACATCTCATGTTATCGGAAGGATCTCAGGTTTGGTATTAGAAGTATTGAGATATCACATCTCATGCTATAGGAAGGGTCTCAGGATTGGAATGGGAAGGAGTTGGTTATCACATCTCATGCTAAAGGAAGGGTCTCAGGTTTGGTAGAAGCATTGAGATATCACATCTCATGCTATAAGAAGGGTCTCAGGATTGGAATGGGAAGGACTTAGATATCACATATCATGCTATAGGGAGGGTCTCAGTTTTGATATTAGAAGCATTGAGATATCACATCTCATGCTATCGGAAGTGTCTCAGGATTGGAATGGGAAGGAGCTGGATATCACATCTCATGCTAAAGGAAGGGTCTCAGGTTTGGAACGGGAAGGAGTTGGATATCACATCTCATGTTATAGGAAGGGTCTCAGGTTTGGATAAGCATTGAGATATCACATCTCTGCTATCGGAAGTGTCTCAGGATTGGAATGGGAAGGACTTGGATATCACATCTCATGCTATAGATAGGCTCTCAGGTTTGGAAAGGGAAGGAGTTGGATATCACATTTCATGTTAGAGGAAGGATGTCAGGTTTGGTATTAGAGGCATTGAGATATCACATCTCAGGCTATAGGAATGGTCTCAGGATTGGAATGGGAAGGAGTTGGATATCACATCTCATGCTATAGGAAGGGTCTCAGGATTTGAATGGGAAGGAGTAGGATATCACATCTCATGCTATAGGAAGGGTCTCAGGTTTGGTATAAGCATTGAGATATCACATCTCGTGCTATAGGAAGGGTCTCAGGATTGGAATGGGAAGGAGTTGTATATGACATCTCATGCTATAGACAGGGTCTCAGGTTTGGAAAGGGAAGGAGATGGATATCACATTTCATGTTAGAGGTAGGATCTCAGGTTTGGTATTAGAGGCATTGAGATATCACATCTCATGCTATCAGAAGGGTCTCAGGATTGGAATGGGAAGGAGTTGGATATCACATCTCATGCTAAAGGGAGGGTCTCAGGTTTGGAAGGGGAAGGATTTGGAAATCACATCTCATGTTATAGGAAGGATCTCAGGTTTGGTATTAGAAGCATTGAGACATCACATCTCATGCTATAGGAAGGGTCTCAGGATTGGAATGGGAAGGAGTTGGATATCACATCTCATGCTATAGGAAGGGTCTCAGATTTGGTATAAGCATTGAGATATCACATCTCATGCTATAGGAAGGGTCTCAGGATTGGAATGGGAACCAGTTGGATATCACATCTCAGGCCATAGGAAGGGTCTCAGGTTTGGTGTAAGCATTGAGATATCACATCTCTGCTATCGGAAGGGTCTCAGGATTGGAATGGGAAGGAGTTGGATATCCCATCTCATGTTATAGGAAGAGTCTCAGGTTTGGTATTAGAAGCATTGAGATATCCCATCTCATGCTATAGGAAGGGTCTCAGGTTGGAATGGGAAGGAGTTGGATATCACATTTCATGTCATAGAAAGGGTCTCAGGATTGGAATTGGAAGGACTTGGCTATCATATCTCATGCTATAGGAAGGCTCTCAGGTTTGGAAGGGGAAGGAGTTGGATATCACATTTCATGTTAGAGGAACGATCTCAGGTTTGGTATTAGAGGCCTTGAGATATCACATCTCATGCTATAGGAAGGGTCTCAGGATTGGAATGGGAAGGAGTTGGATATCACATCTCATGTTATAGGAAAGATCTCAGGTTTGGTATTAGAAGCATTGAGACATCACATCTCATGTTATAGGAAGGGTCTCAGGATTGGAATGGGAAGAAGTTGGATATCACATCTCATGCTATAGGAAGGGTCTCAGGTTTGGTATAAGTATTGAAATATCACATCTCATGCTATAGGAAGGTCTCAGGATTGGAATGGGAAGGAGTTGTATATGACATCTCATGCCATAGGAAGGGTCTCAGGTTTGGTATAAGCATTGAGATATCACATCACATGCTATAGGAAGGGTCTCAGGATTGTAATGGGAAGGACTTGGATATCACATCTCTTGCTATAGGCAGGGTCTCAGGTTTGGAAAGGGAAGGAGATGGATATCACATTTCATGTTAGAGGTAGGATCTCAGGTTTGGTATTAGGGGCTTTGAAATATCACATCTCATGCTATCAGAAGGGTCTCAGGATTGGAATGGGAAGGAGTTGGATATCACATCTCATGTTATAGGAAGGATCTCAGGTTTGGTATTAGAAGCATTGAGACATCACATCTCATGCTATAGGAAGGGTCTCAGGATTGGAATGGGAAGGAGTTGGATATCACATCTCATGCTATAGGAAAGGTCTCAGGTTTGGTATAAGCATTGAAATATCACATCTCATGCTATAGGAAGGTCTCAGGATTGGAATGGGAAGGAGTTGTATATGACATCTCATGCCATAGGAAGGGTCTCAGGTTTGGTATAAGCATTGAGATATCACATCACATGCTATAGGAAGGGTCTCAGGATTGTAATGGGAAGGACTTGGATATCACAACTCTTGCTATAGGCAGGGTCTCAGGTTTGGAAAGGGAAGGAGATGGATATCACATTTCATGTTAGAGGTAGGATCTCAGGTTTGGTATTAGGGGCTTTGAAATATCACATCTCATGCTATCAGAAGGGTCTCAGGATTGGAAGGGGAAGGATTTGGAAATCACATCTCATGTTATAGGAAGGATCTCAGGTTTGGTATTAGAAGCATTGAGATATCACATCTCATGCTATCGGAAGTATCTCAGGTTTGGTATTAGAGGCATTGAGATATCACATCTCATGCTATCATAAGGGTCTCAGGATTGGAATGGGAAGGAGTTGGATATCACATCTCATGTTATAGGAAGGATCTCAGGTTTGGTATTAGAAGCATTGAGACATCACATCTCATGCTATAGGAAGGGTCTCAGGATTGGAATGGGAAGGAGTTGGATATCACATCTCATGCTATAGGAAGGGTCTCAGATTTGGTATAAGCATTGAGATATCACATCTCATGCTATAGGAACGGTCTCTGGATTGGAATGGGAAGGAGTTGTATATGACATCTCAGGCCATAGGAAGGGTCTCAGGTTTGGTATAAGCATTGAGATATCACATCTCTGCTATCGGAAGGGTCTCAGGATTGGAATGGGAAGGAGTTGGATATCCCATCTCATGTTATAGGAAGGGTCTCAGGTTTGGTATTAGAAGCATTGAGACATCACATCTCATGTTATAGGAAGGGTCTCAGGATTGGAATGGGAAGAAGTTGGATATCACATCTCATGCTATAGGAAGGGTCTCAGGTTTGGTATAAGCATTGAGATATCACATCTCATGCTATAGGAAGGGTCTCGGGATTGGAATGGGAAGGAGTTGTATATGACATCTCATGCCATAGGAAGGGTCTCAGGTTTGGTATAAGCATTGAGATATCACATCACATGCTATAGGAAGGGTCTCAGGATTGGAATGGGAAGGACTTTTGATATCACATCTCATGCTATAGGCAGGGTCTCAGGTTTGGAAAGGGAAGGAGATGGATATCACATTTCATGTTAGAGGTAGGATCTCAGGTTTGGTATTAGAGGCATTGAAATATCACATCTCATGCTATCAGAAGGGTCTCATGATTGGAATGGGAAGGAGTTGGATATCACATCTCATGCTAAAGGGAGGGTCTCAGGTTTGGAAGTGGAAGGAATTGGAAATCACATCTCATGTTATAGGAAGGATCTCAGGTTTGGTACTAGAAGCATTGAGATATCACATCTCATGCTATCAGAAGTATCTCAGGTTTGGTATTAGAGGCATTGAGATATCACACCTCATGCTATCATAAGGGTCTCAGGATTGGAATGGGAAGGGGTTGGATATCACATCTCATGTTATAGGAAGGATCTCAGGTTTGGTATTAGAAGCATTGAGACATCACATCTCATGCTATAGGAAGGGTCTCAGGATTGGAATGGGAAGGAGTTGGATATCACATCTCATGCTATAGGAAGGGTCTCGGATTTGGTATAAGCATTGAGATATCACATCTCATGCTATAGGAAGGGTCTCAGGATTGGAATGGGAAGGAGTTGTATATGACAAATCAGGCCATAGGAAGGGTCTCAGGTTTGGTGTAAGCATTGAGATATCACATCTCTGCTATCGGAAGGGTCTCAGGATTGGAATGGGAAGGAGTTGGATATCCCATCTCATGTTATAGGAAGAGTCTCAGGTTTGGTATTAGAAGCATTGAGATATCCCATCTCATGCTATAGGAAGGGTCTCAGGTTGGAATGGGAAGGAGTTGGATATCACATTTCATGTTATAGGAAGGGTCTCAGGATTGGAATTGGAAGGACTTGGCTATCATATCTCATGCTATAGGAAGGCTCTCAGGTTTGGAAGGGGAAGGAGTTGGATATCACATTTCATGTTAGAGGAACGATCTCAGGTTTGGTATTAGAGGCCTTGAGATATCACATCTCATGCTATAGGAAGGGTCTCAGGATTGGAATGGGAAGGAGTTGGATATCACATCTCAAGCTATAGGAACGGTCTCAGGTTTGGTATAAGCATTGTGATATCACATCTCATGCTATAGGAAGGGTCTCAGGATTGGAATGGGAAGGAGTTGGATATCACATCTCATGTTATAGGAAAGATCTCAGGTTTGGTATTAGAAACATTGAGACATCACATCTCATGTTCTAGGAAGGGTCTCAGGATTGGAATGGGAAGAAGTTGGATATCACATCTCATGCTATAGGAAGGGTCTCAGGTTTGGTATAAGCATTGAAATATCACATCTCATGCTATAGGAAGGTCTCAGGATTGGAATGGGAAGGAGTTGTATATGACATCTCATGCCATCGGAAGAGTCTCAGGTTTGGTATAAGCATTGAGATATCACATCACATGCTATAGGAAGGGTCTCAGGATTGTAATGGGAAGGACTTGGATATCACATCTCATGCTATAGGCAGGGTCTCAGGTTTGGAAAGGGAAGGAGATGGATATCACATTTCATGTTAGAGGTAGGATCTCAGGTTTGGTATTAGGGGCATTGAAATATCACATCTCATGCTATCAGAAGGGTCTCAGGATTGGAATGGGAAGGAGTTGGATATCACATCTCATGCTAAAGGGTGGGTCTCAGGTTTGGAAGGGGAAGGATTTGGAAATCACAGCTCATGTTATAGGAAGGATCTCAGGTTTGGTATTAGAAGCATTGAGATATCACATCTCATGCTATCGGAAGTATCTCAGGTTTGGTATTAGAGGCATTGAGATATCACATCTCATGCTATCATAAGGGTCTCAGGATTGGAATGGGAAGGAGTTGGATATCACATCTCATGTTATAGGAAGGATCTCAGGTTTGGTATTAGAAGCATTGAGACATCACATCTCATGCTATAGGAAGGGTCTCAGGATTGGAATGGGAAGGAGTTGGATATCACATCTCATGCTATAGGAAGGGTCTCAGATTTGGTATAAACATTGAGATATCACATCTCATGCTATAGGAACGGTCTCAGGATTGGAATGGGAAGGAGTTGTATATGACATCTCAGGCCATAGGAAGGGTCTCCGGCTTGGTATAAGCATTGAGATATCACATCTCTGCTATCGGAAGGGTCTCAGGATTGGAATGGGAAGGAGTTGGATATCCCATCTCATGTTATAGGAAGGGTCTCAGGTTTGGTATTAGAAGCATTGAGACATCACATCTCATGTTATAGGAAGGGTCTCAGGATTGGAATGGGAAGAAGTTGGATATCACATCTCATGCTATAGGCAGGGTCTCAGGTTTGGTATAAGCATTGAGATATCACATCTCATGCTATAGGAAGGGTCTCAGGATTGGAATGGGAAGGAGTTGTATATGACATCTCATTCTATAGGAAGGGTCTCAGGTTTGGTATAAGCATTGAGATATCACATCACATGCTATAGGAATGGTCTCAGGATTGGAATGGGAAGGACTTTTGATATCACATCTCATGCTATAGGCAGGGTCTCAGGTTTGGAAAGGGAAGGAGATGGATATCACATTTCATGTTAGAGGTAGGATCTCAGGTTTGGTATTAGAGGCATTGAAATATCACATCTCATGCTATCAGAAGGGTCTCATGATTGGAATGGGAAGGAGTTGGATATCACATCTCATGCTAAAGGGAGGGTCTCAGGTTTGGAAGTGGAAGGATTTGGAAATCACATCTCATGTTATAGGAAGGATCTCAGGTTTGGTACTAGAAGCATTGAGATATCACATCTCATGCTATCATAAGGGTCTCAGGATTGGAATGGGAAGGGGTTGGATATCACATCTCATGTTATAGGAAGGATCTCAGGTTTGGTATTAGAAGCATTGAGACATCACATCTCATGCTATAGGAAGGGTCTCAGGATTGGAATGGGAAGGAGTTGGATATCACATCTCATGTTATAGGAAGGATCTCAGGTTTGGTATTAGAAGCATTGAGACATCACATCTCATGCTATAGGAAGGGTCTCAGGATTGGAATGGGAAAGAGTTGGATATCACATCTCATGCTATAGGAAGGGTCTCGGATTTGGTATAAGCATTGAGATATCACATCTCATGCTATAGGAAGGGTCTCAGGATTGGAATGGGAAGGAGTTGTATATGACAAATCAGGCCATAGGAAGGGTCTCAGGTTTGGTATAAGCATTGAGATATCACATCTCTGCTATCGGAAGGGTCTCAGGATTGGAATGGGAAGGAGTTGGATATCCCATATCATGTTATAGGAAGGGTCTCAGGTTTGGTATTAGAAGCATTGAGATACCACATCTCATGCTATAGGAAGAGTCTCAGGATTGGAATGGGGAGGACTTGGATGTCACATCTCATGCTATAGGGAGGGTCTCAAGTTTGATATTAGAAGCATTGAGATAACAAATCTCATGATATCGGAAGGGTCTCAGGATTGGAATGGGAAGGAATTGGATATCACATCTCATGATAAAGGAAGGGTCTAAGGTTTGGAAGGGGAAGGATTTGGATATCACATCTCATGTTATAGGACGGGTCTCAGGTTTTGTATTAGAAGCATTGAGATATCAAGTCTCATGGTATAGGAAGGGTCTCAGAATTGGAATGGGAAGGAGTTGGATATCACATCTCAAGCTATAGGTAGGGTCTCAGGATTGGAATGGGGACGAGTTTGATATCACATCTCATGCCATAGTATGGGTCTCAGGTTTGGTAGAAGCATTGGGATATCACATCTCATGCTATCGGAAGGGTATCAGTATTGGATTTGGAAGGAGTTGGATATCCCATCTCATGCTATAGGAAGGGTCTCAGGTTGGAAGGGGAAGGAGTTGGATATCACATTTCATGTTAGAGGAAGGATCTCAGGTTTGGTATTAGAGGCCTTGAGATATCACATCTCATGCTATAGGAAGGGTCTCAGGATTGGAATGGGAAGGAGTTGGATATCACATCTCAAGCTATAGGAAGGGTCTCAGGTTTGGTATAACCATTGAGATATCACATCTCATGCTATAGGAAGGGTCTCAGGATTGGAATGGGAAGGAGTCGGATATCACATCTCATGCTATAGGAAGGGTCTCAGGATTGGAAGGGGAAGGAGTTGGATATCCAATCTCATGTTATAGGACTGGTCTCGGGTTTGGTATTAGAAGCATTGAGATATCACATCGCATGCTGTAGGAAGGTTCTCAGGTTTGGAATGGGAAGGAGTTGGATATCACATATGCTATAGGAAGGGTCTCAGGTTTGGACCGGGAAGGAGTTGGATATCACATCTCATGTTATAGGAAAGATCTCAGGTTTGGTATTAGAAGCATTGAGACATCACATCTCATGTTATAGGAAGGGTCTCAGGAGTGGAATGGGAAGAAGTTGGATATCACATCTCATGCTATAGGAAGGGTCTCAGGTTTGGAAGGGGAAGGAGTTGGATATCCAATCTCATGTTATAGGACTGGTCTCGGGTTTGGTATTAGAAGCATTGAGATATCACATCGCATGCTGTAGGAAGGTTCTCAGGTTTGGAATGGGAAGGAGTTGGATATCACATATGCTATAGGAAGGGTCTCAGGTTTGGACCGGGAAGGAGTTGGATATCACATCTCATGTTATAGGAAGGGTCTCAGGTTTGGTATAAGCATTGAGATATCACATCTCTGCTATCGGAAGTGTCTCAGGATTGGAATGGGAAGGAGTTGGATATCCCATCTCATGTTATAGGATGGGTCTCAGGTTTGTTATTAGAATCATTGAGATATCATATTGCATGCTGTAGGAAGGGTCTAAGGATTGGAATGGGAAGGACTTGGATATCACATCTCATGCTATAGGTAGGCTCTCAGGTTTGGAAAGGGAAGGAGTTGGATATCACATTTCATGTTAGAGGAAGGATCTCAGGTTTGGTATTAGAGGCATTGAGATATCACATCTCATGCTATAGGAAGGGTCTCAGGATTGGAATGGGAAGGAGTTGGATATCACATCTCATGCTATAGGAAGGGTCTCAGGTTTGGTATAAGCATCGAGATATCACATCTCATGCTATAGGAAGGGTCTCGGGATTGGAATGGGAAGGAGTTGGATATCACATCTCATGTTATATGGAAGGATCTCAGGTTTGGTATTAGAAGCATTGAGACATCACATCTCATGCTATAGGAAGGGTCTCAGGATTGGAATGGGAAGGAGTTGGATATCACATCTCATGCTATAGGAAGGGTCTCAGGTTTGGTATAAGCATTGAGATATCACATCTCATGCTATAGGAAGTGTCTCAGGATTGGAATGGGAAGGACTTGGGTATCACATCTCATGCTATAGGGAGGGTCTCAAGTTTGATATTAGAAGCATTGAGATATCACATCTCATGCTATAGGAAGGGTCTCAGGATTGGAATGGGAAGGAGTTGGATATCACATCTCAAGCTTTAGGAAGGGTCTCAGGTTTGGTATAAGCATTGAGATAGCACATCTCATGCTATAGGAAGGGTCGCAGGATTGGAATGGGAAGGAGTTGGATATTACATCTCATGTTATAGGAAAGATCTAAGGTTTGGTATTAGAAGCATTGAGACATCACATCTCATGTTATAGGAAGGGTCTCAGGTTTGGAAGGGGAAGGAGTTGGATATCACATTTCATGTTAGAGGAACGATCTCAGGTTTGGTATTAGAGGCCTTGAGATATCACATCTCATGCTATAGGAAGGGTCTCAGGATTGCAATGGGAAGGAGTTGGATATCACATCTCAAGCTATAGGAACGGTCTCAGGTTTGGTATAAGCATTGTGATATCACATCACATGCTATAGGAAGGGTCTCAGGATTGTAATGGGAAGGACTTGGATATCACATCTCTTGCTATAGGCAGGGTCTCAGGTTTGGAAAGGGAAGGAGATGGATATCACATTTCATGTTAGAGGTAGGATCTCAGGTTTGGTATTAGGGGCTTTGAAATATCACATCTCATGCTATCAGAAGGGTCTCAGGATTGGAATGGGAAGGAGTTGGATATCACATCTCATGTTATAGGAAGGATCTCAGGTTTGGTATTAGAAGCATTGAGACATCACATCTCATGCTATAGGAAGGGTCTCAGGATTGGAATGGGAAGGAGTTGGATATCACATCTCATGCTATAGGAAAGGTCTCAGGTTTGGTATAAGCATTGAAATATCACATCTCATGCTATAGGAAGGTCTCAGGATTGGAATGGGAAGGAGTTGTATATGACATCTCATGCCATAGGAAGGGTCTCAGGTTTGGTATAAGCATTGAGATATCACATCACATGCTATAGGAAGGGTCTCAGGATTGTAATGGGAAGGACTTGGATATCACATCTCTTGCTATAGGCAGGGTCTCAGGTTTGGAAAGGGAAGGAGATGGATATCACATTTCATGTTAGAGGTAGGATCTCAGGTTTGGTATTAGGGGCTTTGAAATATCACATCTCATGCTATCAGAAGGGTCTCAGGATTGGAAGGGGAAGGATTTGGAAATCACATCTCATGTTATAGGAAGGATCTCAGGTTTGGTATTAGAAGCATTGAGATATCACATCTCATGCTATCGGAAGTATCTCAGGTTTGGTATTAGAGGCATTGAGATATCACATCTCATGCTATCATAAGGGTCTCAGGATTGGAATGGGAAGGAGTTGGATATCACATCTCATGTTATAGGAAGGATCTCAGGTTTGGTATTAGAAGCATTGAGACATCACATCTCATGCTATAGGAAGGGTCTCAGGATTGGAATGGGAAGGAGTTGGATATCACATCTCATGCTATAGGAAGGGTCTCAGATTTGGTATAAGCATTGAGATATCACATCTCATGCTATAGGAACGGTCTCTGGATTGGAATGGGAAGGAGTTGTATATGACATCTCAGGCCATAGGAAGGGTCTCAGGTTTGGTATAAGCATTGAGATATCACATCTCTGCTATCGGAAGGGTCTCAGGATTGGAATGGGAAGGAGTTGGATATCCCATCTCATGTTATAGGAAGGGTCTCAGGTTTGGTATTAGAAGCATTGAGACATCACATCTCATGTTATAGGAAGGGTCTCAGGATTGGAATGGGAAGAAGTTGGATATCACATCTCATGCTATAGGAAGGGTCTCAGGTTTGGTATAAGCATTGAGATATCACATCTCATGCTATAGGAAGGGTCTCGGGATTGGAATGGGAAGGAGTTGTATATGACATCTCATGCCATAGGAAGGGTCTCAGGTTTGGTATAAGCATTGAGATATCACATCACATGCTATAGGAAGGGTCTCAGGATTGGAATGGGAAGGACTTTTGATATCACATCTCATGCTATAGGCAGGGTCTCAGGTTTGGAAAGGGAAGGAGATGGATATCACATTTCATGTTAGAGGTAGGATCTCAGGTTTGGTATTAGAGGCATTGAAATATCACATCTCATGCTATCAGAAGGGTCTCATGATTGGAATGGGAAGGAGTTGGATATCACATCTCATGCTAAAGGGAGGGTCTCAGGTTTGGAAGTGGAAGGAATTGGAAATCACATCTCATGTTATAGGAAGGATCTCAGGTTTGGTACTAGAAGCATTGAGATATCACATCTCATGCTATCAGAAGTATCTCAGGTTTGGTATTAGAGGCATTGAGATATCACACCTCATGCTATCATAAGGGTCTCAGGATTGGAATGGGAAGGGGTTGGATATCACATCTCATGTTATAGGAAGGATCTCAGGTTTGGTATTAGAAGCATTGAGACATCACATCTCATGCTATAGGAAGGGTCTCAGGATTGGAATGGGAAGGAGTTGGATATCACATCTCATGCTATAGGAAGGGTCTCGGATTTGGTATAAGCATTGAGATATCACATCTCATGCTATAGGAAGGGTCTCAGGATTGGAATGGGAAGGAGTTGTATATGACAAATCAGGCCATAGGAAGGGTCTCAGGTTTGGTGTAAGCATTGAGATATCACATCTCTGCTATCGGAAGGGTCTCAGGATTGGAATGGGAAGGAGTTGGATATCCCATCTCATGTTATAGGAAGAGTCTCAGGTTTGGTATTAGAAGCATTGAGATATCCCATCTCATGCTATAGGAAGGGTCTCAGGTTGGAATGGGAAGGAGTTGGATATCACATTTCATGTTATAGGAAGGGTCTCAGGATTGGAATTGGAAGGACTTGGCTATCATATCTCATGCTATAGGAAGGCTCTCAGGTTTGGAAGGGGAAGGAGTTGGATATCACATTTCATGTTAGAGGAACGATCTCAGGTTTGGTATTAGAGGCCTTGAGATATCACATCTCATGCTATAGGAAGGGTCTCAGGATTGGAATGGGAAGGAGTTGGATATCACATCTCAAGCTATAGGAACGGTCTCAGGTTTGGTATAAGCATTGTGATATCACATCTCATGCTATAGGAAGGGTCTCAGGATTGGAATGGGAAGGAGTTGGATATCACATCTCATGTTATAGGAAAGATCTCAGGTTTGGTATTAGAAACATTGAGACATCACATCTCATGTTCTAGGAAGGGTCTCAGGATTGGAATGGGAAGAAGTTGGATATCACATCTCATGCTATAGGAAGGGTCTCAGGTTTGGTATAAGCATTGAAATATCACATCTCATGCTATAGGAAGGTCTCAGGATTGGAATGGGAAGGAGTTGTATATGACATCTCATGCCATCGGAAGAGTCTCAGGTTTGGTATAAGCATTGAGATATCACATCACATGCTATAGGAAGGGTCTCAGGATTGTAATGGGAAGGACTTGGATATCACATCTCATGCTATAGGCAGGGTCTCAGGTTTGGAAAGGGAAGGAGATGGATATCACATTTCATGTTAGAGGTAGGATCTCAGGTTTGGTATTAGGGGCATTGAAATATCACATCTCATGCTATCAGAAGGGTCTCAGGATTGGAATGGGAAGGAGTTGGATATCACATCTCATGCTAAAGGGTGGGTCTCAGGTTTGGAAGGGGAAGGATTTGGAAATCACAGCTCATGTTATAGGAAGGATCTCAGGTTTGGTATTAGAAGCATTGAGATATCACATCTCATGCTATCGGAAGTATCTCAGGTTTGGTATTAGAGGCATTGAGATATCACATCTCATGCTATCATAAGGGTCTCAGGATTGGAATGGGAAGGAGTTGGATATCACATCTCATGTTATAGGAAGGATCTCAGGTTTGGTATTAGAAGCATTGAGACATCACATCTCATGCTATAGGAAGGGTCTCAGGATTGGAATGGGAAGGAGTTGGATATCACATCTCATGCTATAGGAAGGGTCTCAGATTTGGTATAAACATTGAGATATCACATCTCATGCTATAGGAACGGTCTCAGGATTGGAATGGGAAGGAGTTGTATATGACATCTCAGGCCATAGGAAGGGTCTCCGGCTTGGTATAAGCATTGAGATATCACATCTCTGCTATCGGAAGGGTCTCAGGATTGGAATGGGAAGGAGTTGGATATCCCATCTCATGTTATAGGAAGGGTCTCAGGTTTGGTATTAGAAGCATTGAGACATCACATCTCATGTTATAGGAAGGGTCTCAGGATTGGAATGGGAAGAAGTTGGATATCACATCTCATGCTATAGGCAGGGTCTCAGGTTTGGTATAAGCATTGAGATATCACATCTCATGCTATAGGAAGGGTCTCAGGATTGGAATGGGAAGGACTTTTGATATCACATCTCATGCTATAGGCAGGGTCTCAGGTTTGGAAAGGGAAGGAGATGGATATCACATTTCATGTTAGAGGTAGGATCTCAGGTTTGGTATTAGAGGCATTGAAATATCACATCTCATGCTATCAGAAGGGTCTCATGATTGGAATGGGAAGGAGTTGGATATCACATCTCATGCTAAAGGGAGGGTCTCAGGTTTGGAAGTGGAAGGATTTGGAAATCACATCTCATGTTATAGGAAGGATCTCAGGTTTGGTACTAGAAGCATTGAGATATCACATCTCATGCTATCATAAGGGTCTCAGGATTGGAATGGGAAGGGGTTGGATATCACATCTCATGTTATAGGAAGGATCTCAGGTTTGGTATTAGAAGCATTGAGACATCACATCTCATGCTATAGGAAGGGTCTCAGGATTGGAATGGGAAGGAGTTGGATATCACATCTCATGTTATAGGAAGGATCTCAGGTTTGGTATTAGAAGCATTGAGACATCACATCTCATGCTATAGGAAGGGTCTCAGGATTGGAATGGGAAAGAGTTGGATATCACATCTCATGCTATAGGAAGGGTCTCGGATTTGGTATAAGCATTGAGATATCACATCTCATGCTATAGGAAGGGTCTCAGGATTGGAATGGGAAGGAGTTGTATATGACAAATCAGGCCATAGGAAGGGTCTCAGGTTTGGTATAAGCATTGAGATATCACATCTCTGCTATCGGAAGGGTCTCAGGATTGGAATGGGAAGGAGTTGGATATCCCATATCATGTTATAGGAAGGGTCTCAGGTTTGGTATTAGAAGCATTGAGATACCACATCTCATGCTATAGGAAGAGTCTCAGGATTGGAATGGGGAGGACTTGGATGTCACATCTCATGCTATAGGGAGGGTCTCAAGTTTGATATTAGAAGCATTGAGATAACAAATCTCATGATATCGGAAGGGTCTCAGGATTGGAATGGGAAGGAATTGGATATCACATCTCATGATAAAGGAAGGGTCTAAGGTTTGGAAGGGGAAGGATTTGGATATCACATCTCATGTTATAGGACGGGTCTCAGGTTTTGTATTAGAAGCATTGAGATATCAAGTCTCATGGTATAGGAAGGGTCTCAGAATTGGAATGGGAAGGAGTTGGATATCACATCTCAAGCTATAGGTAGGGTCTCAGGATTGGAATGGGGACGAGTTTGATATCACATCTCATGCCATAGTATGGGTCTCAGGTTTGGTAGAAGCATTGGGATATCACATCTCATGCTATCGGAAGGGTATCAGTATTGGATTTGGAAGGAGTTGGATATCCCATCTCATGCTATAGGAAGGGTCTCAGGTTGGAAGGGGAAGGAGTTGGATATCACATTTCATGTTAGAGGAAGGATCTCAGGTTTGGTATTAGAGGCCTTGAGATATCACATCTCATGCTATAGGAAGGGTCTCAGGATTGGAATGGGAAGGAGTTGGATATCACATCTCAAGCTATAGGAAGGGTCTCAGGTTTGGTATAACCATTGAGATATCACATCTCATGCTATAGGAAGGGTCTCAGGATTGGAATGGGAAGGAGTCGGATATCACATCTCATGCTATAGGAAGGGTCTCAGGATTGGAAGGGGAAGGAGTTGGATATCCAATCTCATGTTATAGGACTGGTCTCGGGTTTGGTATTAGAAGCATTGAGATATCACATCGCATGCTGTAGGAAGGTTCTCAGGTTTGGAATGGGAAGGAGTTGGATATCACATATGCTATAGGAAGGGTCTCAGGTTTGGACCGGGAAGGAGTTGGATATCACATCTCATGTTATAGGAAAGATCTCAGGTTTGGTATTAGAAGCATTGAGACATCACATCTCATGTTATAGGAAGGGTCTCAGGAGTGGAATGGGAAGAAGTTGGATATCACATCTCATGCTATAGGAAGGGTCTCAGGTTTGGAAGGGGAAGGAGTTGGATATCCAATCTCATGTTATAGGACTGGTCTCGGGTTTGGTATTAGAAGCATTGAGATATCACATCGCATGCTGTAGGAAGGTTCTCAGGTTTGGAATGGGAAGGAGTTGGATATCACATATGCTATAGGAAGGGTCTCAGGTTTGGACCGGGAAGGAGTTGGATATCACATCTCATGTTATAGGAAGGGTCTCAGGTTTGGTATAAGCATTGAGATATCACATCTCTGCTATCGGAAGTGTCTCAGGATTGGAATGGGAAGGAGTTGGATATCCCATCTCATGTTATAGGATGGGTCTCAGGTTTGTTATTAGAATCATTGAGATATCATATTGCATGCTGTAGGAAGGGTCTAAGGATTGGAATGGGAAGGACTTGGATATCACATCTCATGCTATAGGTAGGCTCTCAGGTTTGGAAAGGGAAGGAGTTGGATATCACATTTCATGTTAGAGGAAGGATCTCAGGTTTGGTATTAGAGGCATTGAGATATCACATCTCATGCTATAGGAAGGGTCTCAGGATTGGAATGGGAAGGAGTTGGATATCACATCTCATGCTATAGGAAGGGTCTCAGGTTTGGTATAAGCATCGAGATATCACATCTCATGCTATAGGAAGGGTCTCGGGATTGGAATGGGAAGGAGTTGGATATCACATCTCATGTTATATGGAAGGATCTCAGGTTTGGTATTAGAAGCAATTTGACATCACATCTCATGCTATAGGAAGGGTCTCAGGATTGGAATGGGAAGGAGTTGGATATCACATCTCATGCTATAGGAAGGGTCTCAGGTTTGGTATAAGCATTGAGATATCACATCTCATGCTATAGGAAGTGTCTCAGGATTGGAATGGGAAGGACTTGGGTATCACATCTCATGCTATAGGGAGGGTCTCAAGTTTGATATTAGAAGCATTGAGATATCACATCTCATGCTATAGGAAGGGTCTCAGGATTGGAATGGGAAGGAGTTGGATATCACATCTCAAGCTTTAGGAAGGGTCTCAGGTTTGGTATAAGCATTGAGATAGCACATCTCATGCTATAGGAAGGGTCGCAGGATTGGAATGGGAAGGAGTTGGATATTACATCTCATGTTATAGGAAAGATCTAAGGTTTGGTATTAGAAGCATTGAGACATCACATCTCATGTTATAGGAAGGGTCTCAGGTTTGGAAGGGGAAGGAGTTGGATATCACATTTCATGTTAGAGGAACGATCTCAGGTTTGGTATTAGAGGCCTTGAGATATCACATCTCATGCTATAGGAAGGGTCTCAGGATTGCAATGGGAAGGAGTTGGATATCACATCTCAAGCTATAGGAACGGTCTCAGGTTTGGTATAAGCATTGTGATATCACATCTCATGCTATAGGAAGGGTCTCAGGATTGGAATGGGAAGGAGTTGGATATCACATCTCATGTTATAGGAAAGATCTCAGGTTTGGTATTAGAAGCATTGAGACATCACATCTCATGTTATAGGAAGGGTCTCAGGATTGGAATGGGAAGGAGTTGGATATCACATCTCATGCTAAAGGGAGGGTCTCAGGTTTGGAAGGGGAAGGATTTGGAAATCACATCTCATGTTATAGGAAGGATCTCAGGTTTGGTATTAGAAGCATTGAGATATCACATCTCATGCTATCGGAAGTATCTCAGGTTTGGTATTAGAGGCATTGAGATATCACATCTCAAGCTATAGGAACGGTCTCAGGTTTGGTATAAGCATTGTGATATCACATCTCATGCTATAGGAAGGGTCTCAGGATTGGAATGGGAAGGAGTTGGATATCCCATCTCATGTTATAGGAAGGGTCTCAGGTTTGGTATTAGAAGCATTGAGACATCACATCTCATGTTATAGGAAGGGTCTCAGGATTGGAATGGGAAGAAGTTGGATATCACATCTCATGCTATAGGAAGGGTCTCAGGTTTGGTATAAGCATTGAGATATCACATCTCATGCTATAGGAAGGGTCTCAGGATTGGAATGGGAAGGAGTTGTATATGACATCTCATGCCATAGGAAGGGTCTCAGGTTTGGTATAAGCATTGAGATATCACATCACATGCTATAGGAAGGGTCTCAGGATTGGAATGGGAAGGACTTTTGATATCACATCTCATGCTATAGGCAGGGTCTCAGGTTTGGAAAGGGAAGGAGATGGATATCACATTTCATGTTAGAGGTAGGATCTCAGGTTTGGTATTAGAGGCATTGAAATATCACATCTCATGCTATCAGAAGGGTCTCAGGATTGGAATGGGAAGGAGTTGGATATAACATCTCATGCTAAAGGGAGGGTCTCAGGTTTGGAAGTGGAAGGATTTGGAAATCACATCTCATGTTATAGGAAGGATCTCAGGTTTGGTACTAGAAGCATTGAGATATCACATCTCATGCTATCAGAAGTATCTCAGGTTTGGTATTAGAGGCATTGAGATATCACATCTCATGCTATCATAAGGGTCTCAGGATTGGAATGGGAAGGGGTTGGATATCACATCTCATGTTATAGGAAGGATCTCAGGTTTGGTATTAGAAGCATTGAGACATCACATCTCATGCTATAGGAAGGGTCTCAGGATTGGAATGGGAAGGAGTTGGATATCACATCTCATGCTATAGGAAGGGTCTCGGATTTGGTATAAGCATTGAGATATCACATCTCATGCTATAGGAAGGGTCTTAGGATTGGAATGGGAAGGAGTTGTATATGACAAATCAGGCCATAGGAAGGGTCTCAGGTTTGGTATAAGCATTGAGATATCACATCTCTGCTATCGGAAGTGTCTCAGGATTGGAATGGGAAAGAGTTGGATATCCCATCTCATGTTATAGGACGGGTCTCAGGTTAGGAAGGGGAAGGAGTTGGATATCACATTTCATGTTAGAGGAAGGATCTCAGGTTTGGTATTAGAGGCCTTGAGATATCACATCTCATGCTATAGGAAGGGTCTCAGGATTGGAATGGGAAGGAGTTGGATATCACATCTCAAGCTATAGGAAGGGTCTCAGGTTTGGTATAAGCAGTGAGATATCACATCTCATGCTATAGGAAGGGTCTCAGGATTGGAATGGGAAGGAGTTGGATATCACATCTCATGTTATACGAAAGATCTCAGGTTTGGTATTAGAAGCATTGAGACATCAAATCTCATGTTATAGGAAGGGTCTTAGGATTGGAATGGGAAGAAGTTGGATATCACATCTCATGCTATAGGAAGGGTCTCAGGTTTGGTATAAGCATTGAGATATCACATCTCATGCTATAGGAAGGGTCTCAGGATTGGAATGGGAAGGAGTTGTATATGACATCTCATGCCATAGGAAGGGTCTCAGGTTTGAAATACGCATTGAGATATCACATCACATGCTATAGGAAGGGTCTCAGGATTGGAATGGGAAGGACTTGAATATCACATCTCATGCTATAGGCAGGGTCCCAGGTTTGGAAAGGGAAGGAGATGGATATCACATTTCATGTTAGAGGTAGGATCTCAGGTTTGGTATTAGAGGCATTGAGATATCACATCTCATGCTATCAGAAGGGTCTCAGGATTGGAATGGGAAGGAGTTGTATATCACATCTCATGCTAAAGGGAGGGTCTCAGGTTTGGAAGGGGAAGGATTTGGAAATCTCATCTCATGTTATAGGAAGGATCTCAGGTTTGATATTAAAAGCATTGAGATATCACATCTCATGCTATCGGAAGTATCTCAGGTTTGGTATTAGAGGCATTGAGATATCACATCTCATGCTATCATAAGGGTCTCAGGATTATATCCAAATCCTTCCCATTCCAATCCTGAGACCCTTCCTATAACATGAGATGTGATATCCAACTCCTTCCCATTCAAATCCTGAGACCCTTCCTATAGCATGAGAAGGGATAATCCAACTCCTTCCCAATCCAATCCTGAGACCCTTCCGATAGCAGAGACGTGATATCTCAATGCTTCTACCAAACCTGAGACCCTTCCTTTAGCATGAGATGTGATATCCAAATCCTTCACATTCCAATCCTGAGACCCTTCCTATAGCATGAGATGTGATATCTCAATGCTTCTAATACCAAACCTGAGATCCTTCCTATAACATGAGATGTGATATCCAATTCCTTCCCATTCCAAACCTGAGACCCTTCCTATTGGATGAGATGTGATATCCAACTCCTTCCCATTCCAACCCTGAGACCCTTCCTATAGCATGAGATGTGATGTCTCAATGCTTCTAATACCAAACCTGAGATCCTTCCTATAACATGAGATGTGATATCCAACTCCTTCCATTCCAATCCTGAGACCCGTCCTATAGCATGAGATGTGATATCTCAATGCTTATTCCAAACCTGAGACCCTTCCTATAGCATGAGATGTGATATCTCAATGCTTCTAATACCAAACCTGAGATCCTTCCTCCAACATGAAATGTGATATCCAACTCCTTCCCTTTCCAAACCTAAGAGCCTATCTATAGCATGAGATGTGATATCCAAGTCCTTCCCATTCCAATCCTTAGACCCTTCCTACAGCATGCAATATGATATCTCAATGATTCTAATAACAAACCTGAGACCCGTCCTATAGCATGAGATATGATATCCAAGTCCTTCCCATTCCAATCCTGAGACCCTTCCTATAACATGAAATGTGATATCCAACTCCTTCCCATTCCAACCTGAGACCCTTCCTATAGCATGAGATGGGATATCCAACTTCTTCCAAATCCAATACTGACACCTTTCCGATAGCATGAGATGTGATATCCCAATGCTTCTACCAAACCTGAGACCCATACTATGGCATGAGATGTGATATCAAACTCCTTCCCATTCCAATCCTGAGACCCTTCCTATAGCTTGAGGTGTGATATCCAACTCCTTCCCATTCCAATTCTGAGACCCTTCTTATACCATGACTCATGCTATAGGTAGGCTCTCAGGTTTGGTATAAGCATTGAGATATCACATCTCATGCTATAGGAAGGGTCTCAGGATTGGAATGGGAAGGATTTGGATATCACATCTCATGCTATAGGAAGGGTCTCAGATTTGGTATAAGCATTGAGATATCACATCTCATGCTAAAGGAAGGGTCTCAGGATTGGAATGGGAAGGAGTTGTATATGACATCTCAGGCCATAGGAAGGGTCTCAGGTTTGGTATAAGCATTGAGATATCACATCTCTGCTATCGGAAGGGTCTCAGGATTGGAATGGGAAGGAGTTGGATATCCCATCTCATGTTATAGGAAGGGTCTCAGGTTTGGTATTAGAAGCATAGAGATATCACATCTCATGCTATAGGAAGGGTCTCAGGATTGGAATGGGAAGGACTTGGATGTCACATCTCATGCTATAGGGAGGGTCTCAAGTTTGATATTAGAAGCATTGAGATAACAAATCTCATGATATCGGAAGGGTCTCAGGATTGGAATGGGAAGGAGTTGGATACCACATCTCATGATAAAGGAAGGGTCTAAGGTTTGAAAGGGGAAGGATTTGGAAATCACATCTCATGTTATAGGACGGGTCTCAGGGTTGGTATTAGAAGCATTGAGATATCAAGTCTCATGGTATAAGAAGGGTCTCAGAATTGGAATGGGAAGGAGTTGGATATCACACCTCAAGCTATAGGAAGGGTCTCAGGATTGGAATGGGAAGGAGTTTGATATCACATCTCATGCCATAGTATGGGTCTCAGGTTTGGTAGAAGCATTGGGATATCACATCTCATGCTATCGGAAGGGTATCAGTATTGGATTTGGAAGAAGTTGGATATCCCATCTCATGCTATAGGAAAGGTCTCAGGTTGGAATGGGAAGGAGTTGGATATCACATTTCATGTTATAGGAAGGGTCTCAGGATTGGAATGGGAAGGACTTGGATATCACATCTCATGCTATAGATAGGCTCTTAGGTTTGGAAAGGGAAGGAGTTGGATATCACATTTCATGTTAGAGGAAGGATCTCAGGTTTGGTATTAGAAGCATTGAGATATCACATCTCATGCTATAGGAAGGGTCTCAGGATTGGAATGGGAAGTAGTTGGATATCACATCACATGCTATAGGAAGGGTCTCAGGTTTGGTATAAGCATTGATATATCACATCTCATGCTATAGGACGGGTCTCAGGATTGGAATGGAAGGAGTTGGATATCACATCTCATGTTATACGAAGGATCTCAGGTTTGGTATTAGAAGCATTGAGACATCACATCTCATGCTATAGGAAGGGTCTCAGGGTTGGAATGGGAAGGAGTTGGATATCACATCTCATCTAATAGGAAGGGTCTCAGGTTTGGAATGGGAAGGAATTGGATATCACATCTCATGTTATAGGAAGGATCTCAGGTTTGGTATTAGAAGCATTGAGATATCACATCTCATGCTATAGGAAGGGTCTCAGGATTGGAATGTGAAGGATTTGGATATCACATCTCATGCTAAAGGAAGGGTCTCAGGTTTGGTAGAAGCATTGAGATATCACGTCTCTGCTATAGGAAGGGTCTCAGGATTGGATTGGGAAGGAGTTGGATATCCCTTCTCATGCTATAGGAAGGGTCTCAGGATTTGAATGGCAAGGAGTTGGATATCACATCTCATGCCATAGGAAGGGTCTCAGGATTGGAATGGGAAGGAGTTGGATATTCCCATCTCATGTTATATGAAGGGTTTCAGGTTTGGTATTAGAAGCATTGAGATATCACATCTCATGCTATAGGAAGGGTCTCAGGATTGGAATGGGAAGAACTTGGATATCACATCTCATGCTATAGGGAGGGTCTCAAGTTTGATATTAGAAGCTTTGAGATATCACAACTCATGATATCGGAAGGGTCTCAGGATTGGAATGGGAAGGAGTTGGATATCACATCTCATGATAAAGGAAGGGTCTAAGGTTTGGAAGGGGAAGGATTTGGATATCACATCTCATGTTATATTACGGGTCTCAGGTTTGGTATTAGAAGCATTGAGATATCAAGACTCAGAGTATAGGAAGGGTCTCAGAATTGGAATGGGAAGGAGTTGGATATCACATCTCAAGCTATAGGATGGGTCTCAGGATTGGAATGGGAAGGACTTGGATATCATATCTCATGCTATAGGAAGGCTCTCAGGTTTGGAAGGGGAAAGAGTTGGATATCACATTTCATGTTAGAGGTAGGATCTCAGGTTTGGTATTAGAGGCATTGAGATATCACATCTCATGCTATCAGAAGGGTCTCAGGAATGGAATGGGAAGGAGTTGGATATCACATCTCATGCTAAAGGGAGGGTCTCAGGTTTGGAAGGGGAAGGATTTGGATATCACATCTCATGTTATAGGAAGGATCTCAGGTTTGGTATTAGAAGCATTGAGATATCACATCTCATGCTATCGGAAGGATCTCAGGTTTGGTATTAGAAGTATTGAGATATCATATCTCATGCTATAGGAAGGGTCTCAGGATTGGAATGGGAAAGAGTTGGATATCACATCTCATGCTATAGGGAGTGTCTCAGGATTGGAATGGGAAGGACTTAGATATCACATATCATGCTATAGGGAGGGTCTCAGTTTTGATATTAGAAGCATTGAGATATCACATCTCATGCTATCGGAAGTGTCTCAGGATTGGAATGGGAAGGAGCTGGATATCACATCTCATGCTAAAGGAAGGGTCTCAGGTTTGGAACCGGAAGGATTTGGATATCACATCTCATGTTATAGGAAGGGTCTCAGGTTTGGTATAAGCATTGAGATATCACATCTCTGCTATCGGAAGTGTCTCAGGATTGGAATGGGAAAGAGTTGGATATCCCATCTCATGTTATAGGACGGGTCTCAGGTTTGTTATTAGAATCATTGAGATATCATATTGCATGCTGTAGGAAGGGTCTAAGGGTTGGAATGTGAAGGACTTGGATATCACATCTCATGCTATAGATAGGCTCTTAGGTTTGGAAAGGGAAGGAGTTGGATATCACATTTCATGTTAGAGGAAGGATCTCAGGTTTGGTATTAGAAGCATTGAGATATCATATCTCATGCTATAGGAAGGGTCTCAGGATTGGAATGGGAAGTAGTTGGATATCACATCTCATGCTATAGGAAGGGTCTCAGGTTTGGTATAAGCATTGAGATATCACATCTCATGCTATGGGACGGGTCTCAGGATTGGAATGTAAGGAGTTGGATATCACATCTCATGTTATAGGAAGGATCTCAGGTTTGGTATTAGAAGCATTGAGACATCACATCTCATGCTATCAGAAGGGTCTCAGGATTGGAATGGGAAGGAGTTGTATATCACATCTCATGCTAAATGGAGGGTCTCAGGTTTGGAAGGGGAAGGAGTTGGATATCCAATCTCATGTTATAGGACTGGTCTCAGGTTTGGTATTAGAAGCATTGAGATATCACATCGCATGCTGTAGGAAGGTTCTCAGGTTTGGAATGGGGAGGAATTGGATATCACATCTCATGTCATAGGAAGGATCTCAGGTTTGGTATTAGAAGCATTGAGATATCACATCTCATGCTATAGGAATGGTCTCAGGATTGGA
The DNA here is from genome assembly GCF_040938575.1 of Ambystoma mexicanum. Classification (NCBI taxonomy): domain Eukaryota; kingdom Metazoa; phylum Chordata; class Amphibia; order Caudata; family Ambystomatidae; genus Ambystoma; species Ambystoma mexicanum. Next base: position 335,262,922 of record NC_090936.1, read on the forward strand.
ATGGGAAGGAGTTGGATATTACATTCCTGCTATAGGAAGGGTCTCATGTTTGGAATGGGAATGTGTTGGATATCACATATGCTATAGGAAGGGTCTCAGGTTTGGTATAAGCATTGAGATATCACATCTCTGCTATCGGAAGTGTCTCAGGATTGGAATGGGAAGGTGTTGGATATCCCATCTCATGTTATAGGACGGGTCTCAAGTTTGGTATTAGAAGCATTTAGCTATCACATCTCATGCTATAGGAAGTGTCTCAGGATTGGAATGGGAAGGAGTTGGATATCACATTTCATGTTAGAGGAAGGATCTCAGGTTTGGTATTAGAGGCATTGAGATATCACATCTCATGCTATAGGAAGGGTCTCAGGATTGGAATGGGAAGGAGTTGGATATCACATCTCATGCTATAGGAAGGGTCTCCGGTTTGGTATAAGCATTGAGATATCACATCTCATGCTATAGGAAGGGTCTCAGGATTGGAATGGGAAGGAGTTGGATATCACATCTCATGTTATAGGAAGGATCTCAGGTTTGGTATTAGAAGCATTGAGACATCACATCTCATGCTATCGGAAGGGTCTCAGGATTGGAATGGGAAGGACTTGGATATCACATCTCATGCTATAGGGAGGGTCTCAAGTTTGATATTAGAAGCATTGAGATATCATATCTCATGCTATAGGAGGGTCTCAGGATTGGAATGGGAAGGAGTTGGATATCACATCTCAAGCTATAGGAAGGGTCTCAGGTTTGGTTTAAGCAGTGAGATATCACATCTCATGCTATAGGAAGTGTCTCAGGATTGGAATGGGAAGGAGTTGGATATCACATCTCATGTTATAGGAAGGATCTCAGGTTTGGTATAAGCATTGAGATATCACATCTCTACTATCGGAAGGGTCTCAGGATTGGAATGGGAAGGAGTTGGATATTCCCATCTCATGTTATAGGAAGGGTCTAAGGTTTGGTATTAGAAGCATTGAGATATCACATCTCATGCTATAGGAAGGGTCTCAGGATTGGAATGGGAAGGACTTGGATATCACATCTCATGCTATAAGGAGGGTCTCAAGTTTGATATTAGAAGCATTGTGATATCACATCTCATGATATCGGAAGGGTCTCAGGGATGGAATGGGAAGGAGTTGGATATCACATCTCATGATAAAGGAAGTGTCTAAGGTTTGGAAGGGGAAGGAGTTTGATATCACATCTCATGCCATAGTATGGGTCTCAGGTTTGGTAGAAGCATTGGGATATCACATCTCATGCTATCGGAAGGGTATCAGGATTGGATTTGGAAGGAGTTGGATATCCCATCTCATGCTATAGGAAGGGTCTCAGGTTGGAATGGGAAGGAGTTGGATATCACATCTCATGTTATAGGAAGGGTCTCAGGATTGGAATTAGAAGGACTTGGATATCACATCTCATGCTATAGGAAGGCTCTCAGGTTTGGAAGGGGAAAGAGTTGGATATCACATTTCATGTTAGAGGTAGGATCTCAGGTTTGGTATTAGAGGCATTGAGATATCACATCTCATACTATCAGAAGAGTCTCAGGATTGGAATGGGAAGGAGTTGGATATCACATCTCATGCTAAAGGGAGGGTCTCAGGTTTGGAAGGGGAAGGATTTGGATATCACATCTCATGTTATAGGAAGGATCTCAGGTTTGGTATTAGAAACATTGAGATATCAAATCTCATGCTATCGGAAGGATCTCAGGTTTGGTATAGAAGCATTGAGATATCACATCTCATGCTATCAGAAGGTTCTCAGGATTGGAATGGGAAGGAGTTGGATATCACATCTCATGCTAAAGGGAGGGTCTCAGGTTTGGAAGGGGAAGGATTTGGATATCACATCTCATGTTATCGGAAGGATCTCAGGTTTGGTATTAGAAGTATTGAGATATCACATCTCATGCTATAGGAAGGGTCTCAGGATTGGAATGGGAAGGAGTTGGTTATCACATCTCATGCTAAAGGAAGGGTCTCAGGTTTGGTAGAAGCATTGAGATATCACATCTCATGCTATAGGAAGGGTCTAAGGATTGGAATGGGAAGGACTTAGATATCACATATCATGCTATAGGGAGGGTCTCAGTTTTGATATTAGAAGCATTGAGATATCACATCTCATGCTATCAGAAGGGTCTCAGGATTGGAATGGGAAGGAGCTGGATATCACATCTCATGCTAAAGGAACGGTCTCAGGTTTGGAACGGGAAGGAGTTGGATATCACATCTCATGTTATAGGAAGGGTCTCAGGTTTGGTATAAGCATTGAGATATCACATCTCTGCTATCGGAAGTGTCTCAGGATTGGAATGGGAAGGACTTGGATATCACATCTCATGCTATAGATAGGCTCTCAAGTTTGGAAAGGGAAGGAGTTGGATATCACATTTCATGTTAGAGGAAGGATCTCAGGTTTGGTATTAGAGGCATTGAGATATCAGATCTCAGGCTATAGGAAGGGTCTCAGGATTGGAATGGGAAGGAGTTGGATATCACATCTCATGCTATAGGAAGGGTCTCAGGATTGGAATGGGAAGGAGTTGGATATCACATCTCATGCTAGAGGAAGGGTCTCAGGTTTGGTATAAGCATTGAGATATCACATCTTGTGCTATAGGAAGGGTCTCAGGATTGGAATGGGAAGGAGTTGTATATGACATCTCATGCCGTAGGAAGGGTCTCAGGTTTGGTATAAGCATTGAGATATCACTTCTCTGCTATCGAAAGGGTCTTAGGATTGGAATGGGAAGGAGTTGGATATCCCATCTCATGTTATAGGAAGAGTCTCAGGTTTGGTATTCGAAGCATTGAGATATCCCATCTCATGATATAGGAAGGGTCTCAGGTTGGAATGGGAAGGAGTTGGATATCACATTTCATGTTATAGGAAGGGTCTCAGTATTGGAATGGGAAGGACTTGGATATCATATCCCATGCTATAGGAAGGCTCTCAGGTTTGGAAGGGGAAGGAGTTGGATATCACATTTCATGTTAGAGGAAGGATCTCAGGTTTGGTATTAGAAGCATTGAGATATCACATCTCATGCTATAGGAAGGGTCTCAGGATTGGAATGGGAAGGACTTGGATATCACATCTCATGCTATAAGGAGGGTCTCAAGTTTGATATTAGAAGCATTGTGATATCACATCTCATGATATCGGAAGGGTCTCAGGGATGGAATGGGAAGGAGTTGGATATCACATCTCATGATAAAGGAAGTGTCTAAGGTTTGGAAGGGGAAGGAGTTTGATATCACATCTCATGCCATAGTATGGGTCTCAGGTTTGGTAGAAGCATTGGGATATCACATCTCATGCTATCGGAAGGGTATCAGGATTGGATTTGGAAGGAGTTGGATATCCCATCTCATGCTATAGGAAGGGTCTCAGGTTGGAATGGGAAGGAGTTGGATATCACATCTCATGTTATAGGAAGGGTCTCAGGATTGGAATTAGAAGGACTTGGATATCACATCTCATGCTATAGGAAGGCTCTCAGGTTTGGAAGGGGAAAGAGTTGGATATCACATTTCATGTTAGAGGTAGGATCTCAGGTTTGGTATTAGAGGCATTGAGATATCACATCTCATACTATCAGAAGAGTCTCAGGATTGGAATGGGAAGGAGTTGGATATCACATCTCATGCTAAAGGGAGGGTCTCAGGTTTGGAAGGGGAAGGATTTGGATATCACATCTCATGTTATAGGAAGGATGTCAGGTTTGGTATTAGAAGCATTGAGATATCAAATCTCATGCTATCGGAAGGATCTCAGGTTTGGTATAGAAGCATTGAGATATCACATCTCATGCTATCAGAAGGTTCTCAGGATTGGAATGGGAAGGAGTTGGATATCACATCTCATGCTAAAGGGAGGGTCTCAGGTTTGGAAGGGGAAGGATTTGGATATCACATCTCATGTCATCGGAAGGATCTCAGGTTTGGTATTAGAAGTATTGAGATATCACATCTCATGCTATAGGAAGGGTCTCAGGATTGGAATGGGAAGGAGTTGGTTATCACATCTCATGCTAAAGGAAGGGTCTCAGGTTTGGTAGAAGCATTGAGATATCACATCTCATGCTATAGGAAGGGTCTAAGGATTGGAATGGGAAGGACTTAGATATCACATATCATGCTATAGGGAGGGTCTCAGTTTTGATATTAGAAGCATTGAGATATCACATCTCATGCTATCAGAAGGGTCTCAGGATTGGAATGGGAAGGAGCTGGATATCACATCTCATGCTAAAGGAAGGGTCTCAGGTTTAGAACGGGAAGGAGTTGGATATCACATCTCATGTTATAGGAAGGGTCTCAGGTTTGGTATAAGCATTGAGATATCACATCTCTGCTATCGGAAGTGTCTCAGGATTGGAATGGGAAGGACTTGGATATCACATCTCATGCTATAGATAGGCTCTCAAGTTTGGAAAGGGAAGGAGTTGGATATCACATTTCATGTTAGAGGAAGGATCTCAGGTTTGGTATTAGAGGCATTGAGATATCAGATCTCAGGCTATAGGAAGGGTCTCAGGATTGGAATGGGAAGGAGTTGGATATCACATCTCATGCTATAGGAAGGGTCTCAGGATTGGAAAGGGAAGGAGTTGGCTATCACATTTCATGTTAGAGGAAGGATCTCAGGTTTGGTATTAGAAGCATTGAGATATCACATCTCATGCTATAGGAAGGGTCTCAGGATTGGAATGGGAAGGAGCTGGATATCACATCTCATGCTAAAGGAAGGGTCTCAGGTTTGGAACGGGAAGGATTTGGATATCACATCGCATGTTATAGGAAGGGTCTCAGGTTTGGTATAAGCATTGAGATATCACATCTCTGCTATCGGAAGTGTCTCAGGATTGGAATGGGAAGGAGTTGGATATCCCATCTCAGGTTATAGGACGGGTCTCAGGTTTGTTATTAGAATCATTGAGATATCATATTGCATGCTGTAGGAAGGGTCTAAGGGTTGGAATGGGAAGGACTTGGATATCACATCTCATGCTATAGATAGGCTCTTAGGTTTGGAAAGGGAAGGAGTTGGATATCACATTTCATGTTAGAGGAAGGATCTCAGGTTTGGTATTAGAAGCATTGAGATATCACATCTCATGCTATAGGAAGGGTCTCAGGATTGGAATGGGAAGTAGTTGGATATCACATCTCATGCTATAGGAAGGGTCTCAGGTTTGGTATAAGCATTGCGATATCTCATCTCATGCTATAGGACGGGTCTCAGGATTGGAATGGAAGGAGTTGGATATCACATCTCATGTTATAGGAAGGATCTCAGGTTTGGTATTAGAAGCATTGAGACATCACATCTCATGCTATAGGAAGGGTCTCAGGGTTGGAATGGGAAGGAGTTGGATATCACATCTCATCCAATAGGAAGGGTCTCAGGTTTGGAATGGGAAGGAATTGGATATCACATCTCATGTTATAGGAAGGATATCAGGTTTGGTATTAGAAGCATTGAGATATCACATCTCATGCTATAGGAAGGGTCTCAGGATTGGAATGTGAAGGATTTGCATATCACATCTCATGCTAAAGGAAGGGTCTCAGGTTTGTAGAAGCATTGAGATATCACGTCTCTGCTATCGGAAGGGTCTCAGGATTGGATTGGGAAGGAGTTGGATATCCCTTCTCATGCTATAGGAAGGGTCTCAGGATTTGAATGGCAAGGAGTTGGATATCACATCTCATGCCATAGGAAGGGTCTCAGGTTTGGTATAAGCATTGAGATATCACATCTCTGCTATCGGAAGGGTCTCAGGATTGGATTGGGAAGGAGTTGGATATCCCTTCTCATGCTATAGGAAGTGTCTCAGGTTGGAATGGGAAGGAGTTGGATATCACATCTCATGTTATAGGAAGGGTCTCAGGATTAGAATGGGAAGGATTTGGATATCACATCTCTTGCTATAGGAAGGGTCTCAGGATTGGAATGGGTAGGAGTTGGATATTACTTTCTTGCTATAGGAAGGGTCTCATGTTTGGAATGGGAAGGAGTTGGATATCACATATGCTATAGTTAGTGTCTCAGGTTTGGAACGGGAAGGAGTTGGATATCACATCTCATGTTATAGGAAGGGTCTCAGGTTTGGTATAAGCATTGAGATATCACATCTCTGCTATCGGAAGCGGCTCAGGATTGGAATGGGAAGGAGTTGGATATCCCATCTCATGTTATGGAAGAGTCTCTGGTTTGGTATTAGAATCATTGAGATATCACATCGCATGCTGTAGGAAGGGTCTAAGGATTGGAATGGGATGGACTTGGATATCACATCTCATGCTATAGGTAGGCTCTCAGGTTTGGTATAAGCATTGAGATATCACATCTCATGCTATAGGAAGGGTCTCAGGATTGGAATGGGAAGGATTTGGATATCACATCTCATGCTATAGGAAGGGTCTCAGATTTGGTATAAGCATTGAGATATCACATCTCATGCTAAAGGAAGGGTCTCAGGATTGGAATGGGAAGGAGTTGTATATGACATCTCAGGCCATAGGAAGGGTCTCAGGTTTGGTATAAGCATTGAGATATCACATCTCTGCTATCGGAAGGGTCTCAGGATTGGAATGGGAAGGAGTTGGATATCCCATCTCATCTTATAGGAAGGGTCTCAGGTTTGGTATTAGAAGCATAGAGATATCACATCTCATGCTATAGGAAGGGTCTCAGGATTGGAATGGGAAAGACTTGGATGTCACATCTCATGCTATAGGGAGGGTCTCAAGTTTGATATTAGAAGCATTGAGATACCAAATCTCATGATATCGGAAGGGTCTCAGGATTGGAATGGGAAGGAGTTGGATACCACATCTCATGCTATAGGAAGGGTCTCAGGGTTGGAATGGGAAGGAGTTGGATATCACATCTCATCTAATAGGAAGGGTCTCAGGTTTGGAATGGGAAGGAATTGGATATCACATCTCATGTTATAGGAAGGATCTCAGGTTTGGTATTAGAAGCATTGAGATATCACATCTCATGCTATAGGAAGGGTCTCAGGATTGGAATGTGAAGGATTTGGATATCACATCTCATGCTAAAGGAAGGGTCTCAGGTTTGGTAGAAGCATTGAGATATCACGTCTCTGCTATAGGAAGGGTCTCAGGATTGGATTGGGAAGGAGTTGGATATCCCTTCTCATGCTATAGGAAGGGTCTCAGGATTTGAATGGCAAGGAGTTGGATATCACATCTCATGCCATAGGAAGGGTCTCAGGATTGGAATGGGAAGGAGTTGGATATTCCCATCTCATGTTATATGAAGGGTTTCAGGTTTGGTATTAGAAGCATTGAGATATCACATCTCATGCTATAGGAAGGGTCTCAGGATTGGAATGGGAAGAACTTGGATATCACATCTCATGCTATAGGGAGGGTCTCAAGTTTGATATTAGAAGCTTTGAGATATCACAACTCATGATATCGGAAGGGTCTCAGGATTGGAATGGGAAGGAGTTGGATATCACATCTCATGATAAAGGAAGGGTCTAAGGTTTGGAAGGGGAAGGATTTGGATATCACATCTCATGTTATATTACGGGTCTCAGGTTTGGTATTAGAAGCATTGAGATATCAAGTCTCAGAGTATAGGAAGGGTCTCAGAATTGGAATGGGAAGGAGTTGGATATCACATCTCAAGCTATAGGATGGGTCTCAGGATTGGAATGGGAAGGACTTGGATATCATATCTCATGCTATAGGAAGGCTCTCAGGTTTGGAAGGGGAAAGAGTTGGATATCACATTTCATGTTAGAGGTAGGATCTCAGGTTTGGTATTAGAGGCATTGAGATATCACATCTCATGCTATCAGAAGGGTCTCAGGAATGGAATGGGAAGGAGTTGGATATCACATCTCATGCTAAAGGGAGGGTCTCAGGTTTGGAAGGGGAAGGATTTGGATATCACATCTCATGTTATAGGAAGGATCTCAGGTTTGGTATTAGAAGCATTGAGATATCACATCTCATGCTATCGGAAGGATCTCAGGTTTGGTATTAGAAGTATTGAGATATCATATCTCATGCTATAGGAAGGGTCTCAGGATTGGAATGGGAAAGAGTTGGATATCACATCTCATGCTATAGGGAGTGTCTCAGGATTGGAATGGGAAGGACTTAGATATCACATATCATGCTATAGGGAGGGTCTCAGTTTTGATATTAGAAGCATTGAGATATCACATCTCATGCTATCGGAAGTGTCTCAGGATTGGAATGGGAAGGAGCTGGATATCACATCTCATGCTAAAGGAAGGGTCTCAGGTTTGGAACCGGAAGGATTTGGATATCACATCTCATGTTATAGGAAGGGTCTCAGGTTTGGTATAAGCATTGAGATATCACATCTCTGCTATCGGAAGTGTCTCAGGATTGGAATGGGAAAGAGTTGGATATCCCATCTCATGTTATAGGACGGGTCTCAGGTTTGTTATTAGAATCATTGAGATATCATATTGCATGCTGTAGGAAGGGTCTAAGGGTTGGAATGTGAAGGACTTGGATATCACATCTCATGCTATAGATAGGCTCTTAGGTTTGGAAAGGGAAGGAGTTGGATATCACATTTCATGTTAGAGGAAGGATCTCAGGTTTGGTATTAGAAGCATTGAGATATCATATCTCATGCTATAGGAAGGGTCTCAGGATTGGAATGGGAAGTAGTTGGATATCACATCTCATGCTATAGGAAGGGTCTCAGGTTTGGTATAAGCATTGAGATATCACATCTCATGCTATGGGACGGGTCTCAGGATTGGAATGTAAGGAGTTGGATATCACATCTCATGTTATAGGAAGGATCTCAGGTTTGGTATTAGAAGCATTGAGACATCACATCTCATGCTATCAGAAGGGTCTCAGGATTGGAATGGGAAGGAGTTGTATATCACATCTCATGCTAAATGGAGGGTCTCAGGTTTGGAAGGGGAAGGATTTGGAAATCACATCTCATGTTATAGGAAAGATCTCAGGTTTGGTATTAGAAGCATTGAGACATCACATCTCATGTTATAGGAAGGGTCTCAGGATTGGAATGGGAAGAAGTTGGATATCACATCTCATGCTATAGGAAGGGTCTCAGGTTTGGAAGGGGAAGGAGTTGGATATCCAATCTCATGTTATAGGACTGGTCTCAGGTTTGGTATTAGAAGCATTGAGTTATCACATCGCATGCTGTAGGAAGGTTCTCAGGTTTGGAATGGGGAGGAATTGGATATCACATCTCATGTCATAGGAAGGATCTCAGGTTTGGTATTAGAAGCATTGAGATATCACATCTCATGCTATAGGAATGGTCTCAGGATTGGAATGGGAAGGAGTTGGATATTACATTCCTGCTATAGGAAGGGTCTCATGTTTGGAATGGGAATGTGTTGGATATCACATATGCTATAGGAAGGGTCTCAGGTTTGGTATAAGCATTGAGATATCACATCTCTGCTATCGGAAGTGTCTCAGGATTGGAATGGGAAGGTGTTGGATATCCCATCTCATGTTATAGGACGGGTCTCAAGTTTGGTATTAGAAGCATTTAGCTATCACATCTCATGCTATAGGAAGTGTCTCAGGATTGGAATGGGAAGGAGTTGGATATCACATTTCATGTTAGAGGAAGGATCTCAGGTTTGGTATTAGAGGCATTGAGATATCACATCTCATGCTATAGGAAGGGTCTCAGGATTGGAATGGGAAGGAGTTGGATATCACATCTCATGCTATAGGAAGGGTCTCCGGTTTGGTATAAGCATTGAGATATCACATCTCATGCTATAGGAAGGGTCTCAGGATTGGAATGGGAAGGAGTTGGATATCACATCTCATGTTATAGGAAGGATCTCAGGTTTGGTATTAGAAGCATTGAGACATCACATCTCATGCTATCGGAAGGGTCTCAGGATTGGAATGGGAAGGACTTGGATATCACATCTCATGCTATAGGGAGGGTCTCAAGTTTGATATTAGAAGCATTGAGATATCATATCTCATGCTATAGGAGGGTCTCAGGATTGGAATGGGAAGGAGTTGGATATCACATCTCATGCTATAGGAAGGGTCTCAGGTTTGGTTTAAGCAGTGAGATATCACATCTCATGCTATAGGAAGTGTCTCAGGATTGGAATGGGAAGGAGTTGGATATCACATCTCATGTTATAGGAAGGATCTCAGGTTTGGTATAAGCATTGAGATATCACATCTCTACTATCGGAAGGGTCTCAGGATTGGAATGGGAAGGAGTTGGATATTCCCATCTCATGTTATAGGAAGGGTCTAAGGTTTGGTATTAGAAGCATTGAGATATCACATCTCATGCTATAGGAAGGGTCTCAGGATTGGAATGGGAAGGACTTGGATATCACATCTCATGCTATAAGGAGGGTCTCAAGTTTGATATTAGAAGCATTGTGATATCACATCTCATGATATCGGAAGGGTCTCAGGGATGGAATGGGAAGGAGTTGGATATCACATCTCATGATAAAGGAAGTGTCTAAGGTTTGGAAGGGGAAGGAGTTTGATATCACATCTCATGCCATAGTATGGGTCTCAGGTTTGGTAGAAGCATTGGGATATCACATCTCATGCTATCGGAAGTGTATCAGGATTGGATTTGGAAGGAGTTGGATATCCCATCTCATGCTATAGGAAGGGTCTCAGGTTGGAATGGGAAGGAGTTGGATATCACATCTCATGTTATAGGAAGGGTCTCAGGATTGGAATTAGAAGGACTTGGATATCACATCTCGTGCTATAGGAAGGCTCTCAGGTTTGGAAGGGGAAAGAGTTGGATATCACATTTCATGTTAGAGGTAGGATCTCAGGTTTGGTATTAGAGGCATTGAGATATCACATCTCATACTATCAGAAGAGTCTCAGGATTGGAATGGGAAGGAGTTGGATATCACATCTCATGCTAAAGGGAGGGTCTCAGGTTTGGAAGGGGAAGGATTTGGATATCACATCTCATGTTATAGGAAGGATCTCAGGTTTGGTATTAGAAACATTGAGATATCAAATCTCATGCTATCGGAAGGATCTCAGGTTTGGTATAGAAGCATTGAGATATCACATCTCATGCTATCAGAAGGTTCTCAGGATTGGAATGGGAAGGAGTTGGATATCACATCTCATGCTAAAGGGAGGGTCTCAGGTTTGGAAGGGGAAGGATTTGGATATCACATCTCATGTTATCGGAAGGATCTCAGGTTTGGTATTAGAAGTATTGAGATATCACATCTCATGCTATAGGAAGGGTCTCAGGATTGGAATGGGAAGGAGTTGGTTATCACATCTCATGCTAAAGGAAGGGTCTCAGGTTTGGTAGAAGCATTGAGATATCACATCTCATGCTATAGGAAGGGTCTAAGGATTGGAATGGGAAGGACTTAGATATCACATATCATGCTATAGGGAGGGTCTCAGTTTTGATATTAGAAGCATTGAGATATCACATCTCATGCTATCAGAAGGGTCTCAGGATTGGAATGGGAAGGAGCTGGATATCACATCTCATGCTAAATGAAGGGTCTCAGGTTTGGAACGGGAAGGAGTTGGATATCACATCTCATGTTATAGGAAGGGTCTCAGGTTTGGTATAAGCATTGAGATATCACATCTCTGCTATCGGAAGTGTCTCAGGATTGGAATGGGAAGGACTTGGATATCACATCTCATGCTATAGATAGGCTCTCAAGTTTGGAAAGGGAAGGAGTTGGATATCACATTTCATGTTAGAGGAAGGATCTCAGGTTTGGTATTAGAGGCATTGAGATATCAGATCTCAGGCTATAGGAAGGGTCTCAGGATTGGAATGGGAAGGAGTTGGATATCACATCTCATGCTATAGGAAGGGTCTCAGGATTGGAATGGGAAGGAGTTGGATATCACATCTCATGCTAGAGGAAGGGTCTCAGGTTTGGTATAAGCATTGAGATATCACATCTTGTGCTATAGGAAGGGTCTCAGGATTGGAATGGGAAGGAGTTGTATATGACATCTCATGCCGTAGGAAGGGTCTCAGGTTTGGTATAAGCATTGAGATATCACTTCTCTGCTATCGAAAGGGTCTTAGGATTGGAATGGGAAGGAGTTGGATATCCCATCTCATGTTATAGGAAGAGTCTCAGGTTTGGTATTCGAAGCATTGAGATATCCCATCTCATGATATAGGAAGGGTCTCAGGTTGGAATGGGAAGGAGTTGGATATCACATTTCATGTTATAGGAAGGGTCTCAGTATTGGAATGGGAAGGACTTGGATATCATATCCCATGCTATAGGAAGGCTCTCAGGTTTGGAAGGGGAAGGAGTTGGATATCACATTATATGTTAGAGGAAGGATCTCAGGTTTGGTATTAGAAGCATTGAGATATCACATCTCATGCTATAGGAAGGGTCTCAGGATTGGAATGGGAAGGACTTGGATATCACATCTCATGCTATAAGGAGGGTCTCAAGTTTGATATTAGAAGCATTGTGATATCACATCTCATGATATCGGAAGGGTCTCAGGGATGGAATGGGAAGGAGTTGGATATCACATCTCATGATAAAGGAAGTGTCTAAGGTTTGGAAGGGGAAGGAGTTTGATATCACATCTCATGCCATAGTATGGGTCTCAGGTTTGGTAGAAGCATTGGGATATCACATCTCATGCTATCGGAAGGGTCTCAGGATTGGATTTGGAAGGAGTTGGATATCCCATCTCATGCTATAGGAAGGGTCTCAGGTTGGAATGGGAAGGAGTTGGATATCACATCTCATGTTATAGGAAGGGTCTCAGGATTGGAATTAGAAGGACTTGGATATCACATCTCATGCTATAGGAAGGCTCTCAGGTTTGGAAGGGGAAAGAGTTGGATATCACATTTCATGTTAGAGGTAGGATCTCAGGTTTGGTATTAGAGGCATTGAGATATCACATCTCATACTATCAGAAGAGTCTCAGGATTGGAATGGGAAGGAGTTGGATATCACATCTCATGCTAAAGGGAGGGTCTCAGGTTTGGAAGGGGAAGGATTTGGATATCACATCTCATGTTATAGGAAGGATCTCAGGTTTGGTATTAGAAGCATTGAGATATCAAATCTCATGCTATCGGAAGGATCTCAGGTTTGGTATAGAAGCATTGAGATATCACATCTCATGCTATCAGAAGGTTCTCAGGATTGGAATGGGAAGGAGTTGGATATCACATCTCATGCTAAAGGGAGGGTCTCAGGTTTGGAAGGGGAAGGATTTGGATATCACATCTCATGTTATCGGAAGGATCTCAGGTTTGGTATTAGAAGTATTGAGATATCACATCTCATGCTATAGGAAGGGTCTCAGGATTGGAATGGGAAGGAGTTGGTTATCACATCTCATGCTAAAGGAAGGGTCTCAGGTTTGGTAGAAGCATTGAGATATCACATCTCATGCTATAGGAAGGGTCTAAGGATTGGAATGGGAAGGACTTAGATATCACATATCATGCTATAGGGAGGGTCTCAGTTTTGATATTAGAAGCATTGAGATATCACATCTCATGCTATCAGAAGGGTCTCAGGATTGGAATGGGAAGGAGCTGGATATCACATCTCATGCTAAAGGAAGGGTCTCAGGTTTGGAACGGGAAGGAGTTGGATATCACATCTCATGTTATAGGAAGGGTCTCAGGTTTGGTATAAGCATTGAGATATCACATCTCTGCTATCGGAAGTGTCTCAGGATTGGAATGGGAAGGACTTGGATATCACATCTCATGCTATAGATAGGCTCTCAAGTTTGGAAAGGGAAGGAGTTGGATATCACATTTCATGTTAGAGGAAGGATCTCAGGTTTGGTATTAGAGGCATTGAGATATCAGATCTCAGGCTATAGGAAGGGTCTCAGGATTGGAATGGGAAGGAGTTGGATATCACATCTCATGCTATAGGAAGGGTCTCAGGATTGGAAAGGGAAGGAGTTGGCTATCACATTTCATGTTAGAGGAAGGATCTCAGGTTTGGTATTAGAAGCATTGAGATATCACATCTCATGCTATAGGAAGGGTCTCAGGATTGGAATGGGAAGGAGCTGGATATCACATCTCATGCTAAAGGAAGGGTCTCAGGTTTGGAACGGGAAGGATTTGGATATCACATCGCATGTTATAGGAAGGGTCTCAGGTTTGGTATAAGCATTGAGATATCACATCTCTGCTATCGGAAGTGTCTCAGGATTGGAATGGGAAGGAGTTGGATATCCCATCTCAGGTTATAGGACGGGTCTCAGGTTTGTTATTAGAATCATTGAGATATCATATTGCATGCTGTAGGAAGGGTCTAAGGGTTGGAATGGGAAGGACTTGGATATCACATCTCATGCTATAGATAGGCTCTTAGGTTTGGAAAGGGAAGGAGTTGGATATCACATTTCATGTTAGAGGAAGGATCTCAGGTTTGGTATTAGAAGCATTGAGATATCACATCTCATGCTGTAGGAAGGGTCTCAGGATTGGAATGGGAAGTAGTTGGATATCACATCTCATGCTATAGGAAGGGTCTCAGGTTTGGTATAAGCATTGCGATATCTCATCTCATGCTATAGGACGGGTCTCAGGATTGGAATGGAAGGAGTTGGATATCACATCTCATGTTATAGGAAGGATCTCAGGTTTGGTATTAGAAGCATTGAGACATCACATCTCATGCTATAGGAAGGGTCTCAGGGTTGGAATGGGAAGGAGTTGGATATCACATCTCATCCAATAGGAAGGGTCTCAGGTTTGGAATGGGAAGGAATTGGATATCACATCTCATGTTATAGGAAGGATATCAGGTTTGGTATTAGAAGCATTGAGATATCACATCTCATGCTATAGGAAGGGTCTCAGGATTGGAATGTGAAGGATTTGGATATCACATCTCATGCTAAAGGAAGGGTCTCAGGTTTGTAGAAGCATTGAGATATCACGTCTCTGCTATCGGAAGGGTCTCAGGATTGGATTGGGAAGGAGTTGGATATCCCTTCTCATGCTATAGGAAGGGTCTCAGGATTTGAATGGCAAGGAGTTGGATATCACATCTCATGCCATAGGAAGGGTCTCAGGTTTGGTATAAGCATTGAGATATCACATCTCTGCTATCGGAAGGGTCTCAGGATTGGATTGGGAAGGAGTTGGATATCCCTTCTCATGCTATAGGAAGTGTCTCAGGTTGGAATGGGAAGGAGTTGGATATCACATCTCATGTTATAGGAAGGGTCTCAGGATTAGAATGGGAAGGATTTGGATATCACATCTCTTGCTATAGGAAGGGTCTCAGGATTGGAATGGGTAGGAGTTGGATATTACTTTCTTGCTATAGGAAGGGTCTCATGTTTGGAATGGGAAGGAGTTGGATATCACATATGCTATAGTTAGTGTCTCAGGTTTGGAACGGGAAGGAGTTGGATATCACATCTCATGTTATAGGAAGGGTCTCAGGTTTGGTATAAGCATTGAGATATCACATCTCTGCTATCGGAAGCGGCTCAGGATTGGAATGGGAAGGAGTTGGATATCCCATCTCATGTTATGGAAGAGTCTCTGGTTTGGTATTAGAATCGTTGAGATATCACATCGCATGCTGTAGGAAGGGTCTAAGGATTGGAATGGGATGGACTTGGATATCACATCTCATGCTATAGGTAGGCTCTCAGGTTTGGTATAAGCATTGAGATATCACATCTCATGCTATAGGAAGGGTCTCAGGATTGGAATGGGAAGGATTTGGATATCACATCTCATGCTATAGGAAGGGTCTCAGATTTGGTATAAGCATTGAGATATCACATCTCATGCTAAAGGAAGGGTCTCAGGATTGGAATGGGAAGGAGTTGTATATGACATCTCAGGCCATAGGAAGGGTCTCAGGTTTGGTATAAGCATTGAGATATCACATCTCTGCTATCGGAAGGGTCTCAGGATTGGAATGGGAAGGAGTTGGATATCCCATCTCATCTTATAGGAAGGGTCTCAGGTTTGGTATTAGAAGCATAGAGATATCACATCTCATGCTATAGGAAGGGTCTCAGGATTGGAATGGGAAAGACTTGGATGTCACATCTCATGCTATAGGGAGGGTGTCAAGTTTGATATTAGAAGCATTGAGATACCAAATCTCATGATATCGGAAGGGTCTCAGGATTGGAATGGGAAGGAGTTGGATACCACATCTCATGATAAAGGAAGGGTCTAAGGTTTGGAAGGGGAAGGAATTGGATATCACATCTCATGTTATAGGACGGGTCTCAGGTTTGGTATGAGAAGCATTGAGATATCAAGTCTCATGGTATAAAAAGGGTCTCAGAATTGGAATGGGAAGGAGTTGGATATCACACCTCAAGCTATAGGAAGGGTCTCAGGATTGGAATGGGAAGGAGTTTGATATCACATCTCATGCCATAGTATGGGTCTCAGGTTTGGTAGAAGCATTGGGATATCACATCTCATGCTATCGGAAGTATCTCAGGTTTGGTATTAGAGGCATTGAGATATCACATCTCATGCTATCATAAGGGTCTCAGGATTGGAATGGGAAGGAGTTGGATATCGCATCTCATGTTATTGGAAGGATCTCAGGTTTGGTATTAGAAGCATTGAGACATCACATCTCATGCTATAGGAAGGGTCTCAGGATTGGAATGGGAAGGAGTTGGATATCACATCTCATGCTATAGGAAGGGTCTCAGATTTGGTATAAGCATTGAGATATCACATCTCATGCTATAGGAAGGGTCTCAGGATTGGATTGGGAAGGAGTTGTATATGACATCTCATGTTATAGGAAGGGTCTCAGGTTTGGTATTAGAAGCATTGAGATATCACATCTCATGCTATAGGAAGGGTCTCAGGATTGGAATGGGGAGGACTTGGATGTCACATCTCATGCTATAGGGAGGGTCTCAAGTTTGATATTAGAAGCATTGAGATAACAAATCTCATGATATCGGAAGGGTCTCAGGATTGGAATGGGAAGGAGTTGGATATCACATCTCATGATAAAGGAAGGGTCTAAGGTTTGGAAGGGGAAAGATTTGGATATCACATCTCATGGTGTAGGACGGGTCTCAGGTTTGGTATTAGAAGCATTGAGATATCAAGTCTCATGGCATAGGAAGGGTCTCAGAATTGGAATGGGAAGGAGTTGGATATCACATCTCAAGCTATAGGAAGAGTCTCAGGATTGGAATGGGAATGAGTTTGATATCACATCTCATGCCATAGTATGGGTCTCAGGTTTGGTAGAAGCATTGGGATATCACATCTCATGCTATTGGAAGGGTATCAGTATTGGATTTGGAAGGAGTTGGATATCCCATCTCATGCTATAGGAAGGGTCTCAGGTTGGAATGGGAAGGAGTTGGATATCACATTTCATGTTATAGGAAGGGTCTCAGGATTGGAATGGGAAGGACTTGGATATCATATCTCATGCTATAGGAAGGCTCTCAGGTTTGGAAGGGGAAGGAGTTGGATATCACATTTCATGTTAGAGGAAGGATCTCAGGTTTGGTATTAGAGGCCTTGAGATATCACATCTCATGCTATAGGAAGGGTCTCAGGATTGGAATGGGAAGGAGTTGGATATCACATCCAAGCTTTAGGAAGGGTCTCAGGTTTGGTATAAGCATTGAGATAGCACATCTCATGCTATAGGAAGGGTCTCAGGATTGGAATGGGAAGGAGTTGGATATCACATCTCATGTTATAGGAAAGATATCAGGTTTGGTATTAGAAGCATTGAGACATCACATCTCATGTTATAGGAAGGGTCTCAGGATTGGAATGGGAAGAAGTTGGATATCACATCTCATGCTATAGGAAGGGTCTCAGGTTTGGAAGGGGAAGGAGCTGGATATCCAATCTCATGTTATAGGACTGGTCTCAGGTTTGGTATTAGAAGCATTGAGATATCACATCACATGCTGTAGGAAGGTTCTCAGGTTTGGTATTAGAAGCATTGAGACATCACATCTCATGCTATGGGAAGGGTCTCAGGATTGGAATGGGAAGGAGTTGGATATCACATCTCATGTTATAGGAAGGATCTCAGGTTTGGTATTAGAAGCATTGAGACATCACATCTCATGCTATAGGAAGGGTCTCAGGATTGGAATGGGAAGGAGTTGGATATCACATCTCATGCTATAGGAAGGGTCTCACATTTGGTATAAGCATTGAGATATCACATCTTATGCTATAGGAAGGGTCTCAGGATTGGATTGGGAAGGAGTTGTATATGACATCTCAGGCCATAGGAAGGGTCTCAGGATTGGTATAAGCATTGATATATCACATCTCTGCTATCGGAAGGGTCTCAGGATTGGAATGGGAAGGAGTTGGATATCCCATCTCATGTTATAGGCAGGGTCTCAGGTTTGGTATTAGAAGCATTGAGATATCACATCTCATGATATCGGAAGGGTCTCAGGATTGGAATGGGAAGGAGTTGGATATCACATCTCATGATAAAGGAAGGGTCTAAGGTTTGGAAGGGGAAAGATTTAGATATCACATCTCATGTTATAGGACGGGTCTCAGGTTTGGTATTAGAAGCATTGAGATATCAAGTCTCATGGCATAGGAAGGGTCTCAGAATTGGAATGTGAAGGAGTTGGATATCACATCTCAAGCTATAGGAAGAGTCTCAGGATTGGAATGGGAAGGAGTTTGATATCACATCTCATGCCATAGTATGGGTCTCAGGTTTGGTAGAAGCATTGGGATATCACATCTCATGCTATTGGAAGGGTATCAGTATTGGATTTGGAAGGAGTAGGATATCCCATCTCATGCTATAGGAAGGGTCTCAGGTTGGAATGGGAAGGAGTTGGATATCACATTTCATGTTATAGGAAGGGTCTCAGGATCGGAATGGGAAGGACTTGGATATCATATCTCATGCTATAGGAAGGCTCTCAGGTTTGGAAGGGGAAGGAGTTGGATATCACATTTCATGTTAGAGGAAGGATCTCAGGTTTGGTATTAGAGGCCTTGAGATATCACATCTCATGCTATAGGAAGGGTCTCAGGATTGGAATGGGAAGGAGTTGGATATCACATCTCAAGCTTTAGGAAGGGTCTCAGGTTTGGTATAAGCATTGAGATAGCACATCTCATGCTATAGGAAGGGTCTCAGGATTGGAATGGGAAGGAGTTGGATATCACATCTCATGTTATAGGAAGGATCTCAGGTTTGGTATTAGAAGCATTGAGACATCACATCTCATGCTATAGGAAGGGTCTCAGGATTGGAATGGGAAGGAGTTGGATATCACATCTCATGCTATAGGAAGGGTCCCAGATTTGGTATAAGTATTGAGATATCACATCTCTGCTATCGGAAGGGTCTCAGGATTGGAATGGGAATGAGTTGGATATCCCATCTCATGCTATAGGGAGGGTCTCGATTTTGATATTAGAAGCATTGAGATAACAAATCTCATGCTATAGGAAGGGTCTCAGGATTGGAATGGGAAGGAGTGGGATATCACATCTCATGATAAAGGAAGGGTCTAAGGTTTGGACGGGGAAAGATTTGGATATCACATCTCATGTTATAGGACGGGTCTCAGGTTTGGTATTAGAAGCATTGAGATATCAAGTCTCATGGTATAGGAAGGGTCTCAGAATTGGAATGGGAAGGAGTTGGATATCACATCTCAAGCTATAGGAAGAGTCTCAGGATTGGAATCGGAAGGAGTTTGATATCACATCTCATGCCATAGTATGGTTCTCAGGTTTGATAGAAGCATTGGGATATCACATCTCATGCTATTGGAAGGGTATCAGTATTGAATTTGGAAGGAGTTGGATATCCCATCTCATGCTATAGGAAGGGTCTCAGGTTGGAATGGGAAGGAGTTGGATATCACATTTCATTTTATAGGAAGGGTCTCAGGATTGGAATGGGAAGGACTTGGATATCATATCTCATGCTATAGGAAGGCTCTCAGGATTGGAATGGGAAGGAGTTGGATATCACATCTCAAGCTTTAGGAAGGGTCTCAGGTTTGGTATAAGCATTGAGATAGCACATCTCATGCTATAAGAAGGGTCTCAGGATTGGAATGGGAAGGAGTTGGATATCACATCTCATGTTATAGGAAAGATCTCAGGTTTGGTATTAGAAGCATTGAGACATCACATCTCATGTTATAGGAAGGGTCTCAGGATTGGAATGGGAAGAAGTTGGATATCACATCTCATGCTATAGGAAGGGTCTCAGGTTTGGAAGTGGAAGGAGTTGGATATCCAATCTCATGTTATAGGACTGGTCTCAGGTTTGGTATTAGAAGCATTGAGATATCACATCGCATGCTGTAGGAAGGTTCTCAGGTTTGGAATGGGGAGGAATTGGATATCACATCTCATGTCATAGGAAGGATCTCAGGTTTGGTATTAGAAGCATTGAGATATCACATCTCATGCTATAGGAATGGTCTCAGGATTGGAATGGGAAGGAGTTGGATATTACATTCCTGCTATAGGAAGGGTCTCATGTTTGGAATGGGAATGTGTTGGATATCACATATGCTATAGGAAGGGTCTCAGGTTTGGAACGGGAAGGAGTTGGATATCACATCTCATGTTATAGGAAGGGTCTCAGGTTTGGTATAAGCATTGAGATATCACATCTCTGCTATCGGAAGTGTCTCAGGATTGGAATGGGAAGGTGTTGGATATCCCATCTCATGTTATAGGACGGGTCTCAGGTTTGTTATTAGAATCATTGAGATATCATATTGAATGCTGTAGGAAGGGTCTAAGGATTGGAATGGGAAGGAGTTGGATATCCCATCTCATGTTATAGGAAGAGTCTCAAGTTTGGTATTAGAAGCATTTAGATATCACATCTCATGCTATAGGAAGTGTCTCAGGATTGGAATGGGAAGGAGTTGGATATCACATTTCATGTTAGAGGAAGGATCTCAGGTTTGGTATTAGAGGCATTGAGATATCACATCTCATGCTATAGGAAGGGTCTCAGGATTGGAATGGGAAGGAGTTGGATATCACATCTCATGCTATAGGAAGGGTCTCAGGTTTGGTATAAGCATTGAGATATCACATCTCATGCTATAGGAAGGGTCTCAGGATTGGAATGGGAAGGAGTTGGATATCACATCTCATGTTATAGGAAGGATCTCAGGTTTGGTATTAGAAGCATTGAGACATCACATCTCATGCTATCGGAAGGGTCTCAGGGATGGAATGGGAAGGAGTTGGATATCACATCTCATGATAAAGGAAGTGTCTAAGGTTTGGAAGGGGAAGGAGTTTGATATCACATCTCATGCCATAGTATGGGTCTCAGGTTTGGTAGAAGCATTGGGATATCACATCTCATGCTATCGGAAGGGTATCAGGATTGGATTTGGAAGGAGTTGGATATCCCATCTCATGCTATAGGAAGGGTCTCAGGTTGGAATGGGAAGGAGTTGGATATCACATCTCATGTTATAGGAAGGGTCTCAGGATTGGAATTAGAAGGACTTGGATATCACATCTCATGCTATAGGAAGGCTCTCAGGTTTGGAAGGGGAAAGAGTTGGATATCACATTTCATGTTAGAGGTAGGATCTCAGGTTTGGTATTAGAGGCGTTGAGATATCACATCTCATGCTATCAGAAGAGTCTCAGGATTGGAATGGGAAGGAGTTGGATATCACATCTCATGCTAAAGGGAGGGTCTCAGGTTTGGAAGGGGAAGGATTTGGATATCACATCTCATGTTATAGGAAGGATCTCAGGTTTGGTATTAGAAGCATTGAGATATCACATCTCATGCTATCGGAAGGATCTCAGGTTTGGTATAGAAGCATTGAGATATCACATCTCATGCTATCAGAAGGTTCTCAGGATTGGAATGGGAAGGAGTTGGATATCACATCTCATGCTAAAGGGAGGGTCTCAGGTTTGGAAGGGGAAGGATTTGGATATCACATCTCATGTTATCGGAAGGATCTCAGGTTTGGTATTAGAAGTATTGAGATATCACATCTCATGCTATAGGAAGGGTCTCAGGATTGGAATGGGAAGGAGTTGGTTATCACATCTCATGCTAAAGGAAGGGTCTCAGGTTTGGTAGAAGCATTGAGATATCACATCTCATGCTATAGGAAGGGTCTCAGGATTGGAACGGGAAGGAGCTGGATATCACATCTCATGCTAAAGGAAGGGTCTCAGGTTTGGAACGGGAAGGAGTTGGATATCACATCTCATGTTATAGGAAGGGTCTCAGGTTTGGTATAAGCATTGAGATATCACATCTCTGCTATCGGAAGGGTCTCAGGTTTGGAACGGGAAGGAGTTGGATATCACATCTCATGTTATAGGAAGGGTCTCAGGTTTGGTATAAGCATTGAGATATCACATCTCTGCTATCGGAAGTGTCTCAGGATTGGAATGGGAAGGAATTGGATATCACATCTCATGCTATAGATAGGCTCTCAGGTTTGGAAAGGGAAGGAGATGGATATCACATTTCATGTTAGAGGAAGGATCTCAGGTTTTGTATTAGTGGCATTGAGATATCAGATCTCAGGCTATAGGAAGGGTCTCAGGATTGGAATGGGAAGGAGTTTGATATCACATCTCATGCTATAGGAAGGGTCTCAGGATTGGAATGGGAAGGAGTTGGATATCACATCTCATGCTAGAGGAAGGGTCTCAGGTTTGGTATAAGCATTGAGATATCACATCTCGTGCTATAGGAAGGGTCTCAGGATTGGAATGGGAAGGAGTTGTATATGACATCTCATGCCGTAGGAAGGGTCTCAGGTTGGAATGGGAAGGAGTTGGATATCACATTTCATGTTATAGGAAGGGTCTCGGGATTGGAATGGGAAGGACTTGGATATCATATCTCATGCTATAAGGAGGGTCTCAAGTTTGATATTAGAAGCATTGAGATATCACATCTCATGATATCGGAAGGGTCTCAGGGATGGAATGGGAAGGAGTTGGATATCCCATCTCATGTTATAGGAAGAGTCTCTGGTTTGGTATTAGAATCATTGAGATATCATATTGCATGCTGTAGGAAGGGTCTAAGGATTGGAATGGGAAGGACTTGGATATCACATCTCATGCTATAGATAGGCTCTTAGGTTTGGAAAGGGAAGGAGTTGGATATCACATTTCATGTTAGAGGAAGGATCTCAGGTTTGGTATTAGAAGCATTGAGATATCACATCTCATGCTATAGGAAGTGTCTCAGGATTGGAATGGGAAGGAGTTGGATATCACATCTCATGTTATAGGAAGGATCTCAGGTTTGGTATAAGCATTGAGATATCACATCTCTACTATCGGAAGGGTCTCAGGATTGGAATGGGAAGGAGTTGGATATTCCCATCTCATGTTATAGGAAGGGTCTCAGGTTTGGTATTAGAAGCATTGAGATATCACATCTCATGCTATAGGAAGGGTCTCAGGATTGGAATGGGAAGGACTTGGATATCACATCTCATGCTATAAGGAGGGTCTCAAGTTTGATATTAGAAGCATTGAGATATCACATCTCATGATATCGGAAGGGTCTCAGGGATGGAACGGGAAGGAGTTGGATATCACATCTCATGATAAAGGAAGTGTCTAAGGTTTGGAAGGGGAAGGAGTTTGATATCACATCTCATGCCATAGTATGGGTCTCAGGTTTGGTAGAAGCATTGGGATATCACATCTCATGCTATCGGAAGGGTATCAGGATTGGATTTGGAAGGAGTTGGATATCCCATCTCATGCTATAGGAAGGGTCTCAGGTTGTAATGGGAAGGAGTTGGATATCACATCTCATGTTATAGGAAGGGTCTCAGGATTGGAATTAGAAGGACTTGGATATCACATCTCATGCTATAGGAAGGCTCTCAGGTTTGGAAGGGGAAAGAGTTGGATATCACATTTCATGTTAGAGGTAGGATCTCAGGTTTGGTATTAGAGGCATTGAGATATCACATCTCATGCTATCAGAAGAGTCTCAGGATTGGAATGGGAAGGAGTTGGATATCACATCTCATGCTAAAGGGAGGGTCTCAGGTTTGGAAGGGGAAGGATTTGGATATCACATCTCATGTTATAGGAAGGATCTCAGGTTTGGTATTAGAAGCATTGAGATATCAAATCTCATGCTATCGGAAGGATCTCAGGTTTGGTATAGAAGCATTGAGATATCACATCTCATGCTATCAGAAGGTTCTCAGGATTGGAATGGGAAGGAGTTGGATATCACATCTCATGCTAAAGGGAGGGTCTCAGGTTTGGAAGGGGAAGGATTTGGATATCACATCTCATGTTATCGGAAGGATCTTAGGTTTGGTATTAGAAGTATTGAGATATCACATCTCATGCTATAGGAAGGGTCTCAGGATTGGAATGGGAAGGAGTTGGTTATCACATCTCATGCTAAAGGAAGGGTCTCAGGTTTGGTAGAAGCATTGAGATATCACATCTCATGCTATAGGAAGGGTCTAAGGATTGGAATGGGAAGGACTTAGATATCACATATCATGCTATAGGGAGGGTCTCAGTTTTGATATTAGAGGCATTGAGATATCAGATCTCAGGCTATAGGAAGGGTCTCAGGATTGGAATGGGAAGGAGTTGGATATCACATCTCATGCTATAGGAAGGGTCTCAGGATTGGAATGGGAAGGAGTTGGATATCACATCTCATGCTAGAGGAAGGGTCTCAGGTTTGGTATAAGCATTGAGATATCACATCTCGTGCTATAGGAAGGGTCTCAGGATTGGAATGGGAAGGAGTTGTATATGACATCTCATGCCGTAGGAAGGGTCTCAGGTTTGGTATAAGCATTGAGATATCACATCTCTGCTATCGAAAGGGTCTTAGGATTGGAATGGGAAGGAGTTGGATATCCCATCTCATGTTATAGGAAGAGTCTCAGGTTTGGTATTAGAAGCATTGAGATATCCCATCTCATGATATAGGAAGGGTCTCAGGTTGGAATGGGAAGGAGTTGGATATCACATTTCATGTTATAGGAAGGGTCTCAGTATTGGAATGGGAAGGACTTGGATATCATATCCCATGCTATAGGAAGGCTCTCAGGTTTGGAAGGGGAAGGAGTTGGATATCACATTTCATGTTAGAGGAAAGATCTCAGGTTTGGTATTAGAGGCCTTGAGATATCACATCTCATGCTATAAGAAGGGTCTCAGGATTGGAATGGGAAGGAGTTGGATATCACATCTCAAGCTATAGGAACTGTGTCAGGTTTGGTATAAGCATTGTGATATCACATCTCATGCTATAGGAAGGGTCTCAGGATTGGAATGGGAAGGAGTTGGATATCACATCTCATGTTATAGGAAAGCTCTCAGGTTTGGTATTAGAAGCATTGAGACATCACATCTCATGTTATAGGAAGGGTCTCAGGATTGGAATGGGAAGAAGTTGGATATCACATCTCATGCTATAGGAAGGGTCTCAGGTTTGGTATAAGCATTGAGATATCACATCTCATGCTATAGGAAGGGTCTCAGGATTGGAATGGGAAGGAGTTGTATATGACATCTCATGCCATAGGAAGGGTCTCAGGTTTGGTATAAGCATTGAGATATCACATCACATGCTATAGGAAGGGTCTCAGGATTCGAATGGGAAGGACTTGGATATCACATCACATGCTATAGGCAGGGTTTCAGGTTTGGAAAGGGAATGAGATGGATATCACATTTCATGTTAGAGGTAGGATCTCAGGTTTGGTATTAGAGGCATTGAGATATCACATCTCATGCTATCAGAAGGGTCTCAGGATTGAAATGGGAAGGAGTTGGATATCACATCTCATGCTAAAGGGAGGGTCTCAGGTTTGGAAGAGGAAGGATTTGGAAATCACATCTCATGTTATAGGAAGGATCTCAGGTTTGGTATTAGAAGCATTGAGATATCACATCTCATGCTTTCATAAGGGTCTCAGGATTGGAATGGGAAGGAGTTGGATATCACATCTCATGTTATAGGAAGGATCTCAGGTTTGGTATTAGAAGCATTGAGACATCACATCTCATGCTATAGGAAGGGTCTCAGGATTGGAATGGGAAGGAGTTGGATATCACATCTCATGCTAGGAAGGGTCTCAGATTTGGTATAGGCATTGAGATATCACATCTCATGCTATAGGAAGGGTCTCAGGATTGGAATGGGAAGGAGTTGTATATGACATCTCAGGCCATAGGAAGGGTCTCAGGTTTGGTATTAGAAGCATTGAGATATCACATCTCATACTATAGGAAGGGTCTCAGGATTGGAATGTGAAGGATTTGGATATCACATCTCATGCTAAAGGAAGGGTCTCAGGTTTGGTAGAAGCATTGAGATATCACGTCTCTGCTATCGGAAGGGTCTCAGGATTGGATTGGGAAGGAGTTGAATATCCCTTCTCATGCTATAGGAAGGGTCTCAGGATTTGAATGGGAAGGAGTTGGATATCACATCTCATGTTATAGGAAGGGTCTCAGGATTGGAATGGGAAGGATTTGGATATCACATCTCTTGCTATAGGAAGGCTCTCAGGATTGGAATGGGTAGGAGTTGGATATTACTTTCTTGCTATAGGAAGGGTCTCATGTTTGGAATGGGAAGCAGTTGGATATCACATATGCTATAGTTAGTGTCTCAGGTTTGGAACGGGAAGGAGTTGGATATCACATCTCATGTTATAGGAAGGGTCTCAGGTTTGGTATAAGCATTGAGATATCACATCTCTGCTATCGGAAGCGGCTCAGGATTGGAATGGGAAGGAGTTGGATATCCCATCTCATGTTATAGGAAGAGTCTCTGGTTTGGTATTAGAATCATTGAGATATCACATCGCATGCTGTAGGAAGGGTCTAAGGATTGGAATGGGATGGACTTGGATATCACATCTCATGCTATAGGTAGGCTCTCAGGTTTGGTATAAGCATTGAGATATCACATCTCATGCTATAGGAAGGGTCTCAGGGTTGGAATGGGAAGGAATTGGATATCACATCTCATGCTATAGGAAGGGTCTCAGATTTGGTATAAGCATTGAGATATCACATCTCATGCTAAAGAAAGGGTCTCAGGATTGGAATGGGAAGGAGTTGTATATGACATCTCAGGCCATAGGAAGGGTCTCAGGTTTGGTATAAGCATTGAGATATCACATCTCTGCTATCAGAAGGGTCCCAGGATTGGAATGGGAAGGAGTTGGATATCCCAACTCATGTTATAGGAATGGTCTCAGGTTTGGTATTAGAAGAATAGAGATATCACATCTCATGCTATATGAAGGGTCTCAGGATTGGAATGGGAAGGACTTGGATGTCACATCTCATGCTATAGGGAGGGTCTCAAGTTTGATATTAGAAGCATTGAGATAACAAATCTCATGATATCGGAAGGGTCTCAGGATTGGAATGGGAAGGAGTTGGATATCACATCTCATGATAAAGAAAGGGTCTAAGGTTTGGAAGGGGAAGGATTTGGATATCACATCTCATGTTATAGGACGGGTCTCAGGTTTGGTATTAGAAGCATTGAGATATCAAGTCTCATGGTATAAGAAGGGTCTCAGAATTGGAATGGGAAGGAGTTGGATATCACACCTCAAGCTATAGGAAGGGTCTCAGGATTGGAATGGGAAGGAGTTTGATATCACATCTCATGCCATAGTATGGGTCTCAGGTTTGGTAGAAGCATTGGGATATCACATCTCATGCTATCGGAAGGGTATCAGTATTGGATTTGGAAGAAGTTGGATATCCCATCTCATGCTATAGGAAGGGTCTCAGGTTGGAATGGGAAGGAGTTGGATATCACATTTCATGTTATAGGAAGGGTCTCAGGATTGGAATGGGAAGGACTTGGATATCATATCTCATGCTATAGGAAGGCTCTCAGGTTTGGAAGGGGAAGGAGTTGGATATCACATCTCAAGCTATAGGAAAGGTCTCAGGATTGGAATGGGAAGGAGTTGGATATCACATCTCAAGCTATAGGAAGGGTCTCAGGTTTGGTATAAGCATTGAGATATCACATCTCTGCTATCGGAAGTGTCTCAGGATTGGAATGGGAAGGAATTGGATATCACATTTCATGTTAGAGGAAGGATCTCAGGTTTGGTATTAGTGGCATTGAGATATCAGATCTCAGGCTATAGGAAGGGTCTCAGGATTGGAATGGGAAGGAGTTTGATATCACATCTCATGCTATAGGAAGGGTCTCAGGATTGGAATGGGAAGGAGTTGGATATCACATCTCATGCTAGAGGAAGGGTCTCAGGTTTGGTATAAGCATTGAGATATCACATCTCGTGCTATAGGAAGGGTCTCAGGATTGGAATGGGAAGGAGTTGTATATGACATCTCATGCCGTAGGAAGGGTCTCAGGTTGGAATGGGAAGGAGTTGGATATCACATTTCATGTTATAGGAAGGGTCTCAGGATTGGAATGGGAAGGACTTGGATATCATATCTCATGCTATAAGGAGGGTCTCAAGTTTGATATTAGAAGCATTGAGATATCACATCTCATGATATCGGAAGGGTCTCAGGGATGGAATGGGAAGGAGTTGGATATCCCATCTCATGTTATAGGAAGAGTCTCTGGTTTGGTATTAGAATCATTGAGATATCATATTGCATGCTGTAGGAAGGGTCTAAGGATTGGAATGGGAAGGACTTGGATATCACATCTCATGCTATAGATAGGCTCTTAGGTTTGGAAAGGGAAGGAGTTGGATATCACATTTCATGTTAGAGGAAGGATCTCAGGTTTGGTATTAGAAGCATTGAGATATCACATCTCATGCTATAGGAAGTGTCTCAGGATTGGAATGGGAAGGAGTTGGATATCACATCTCATGTTATAGGAAGGATCTCAGGTTTGGTATAAGCATTGAGATATCACATCTCTACTATCGGAAGGGTCTCAGGATTGGAATGGGAAGGAGTTGGATATTCCCATTTCATGTTATAGGAAGGGTCTCAGGTTTGGTATTAGAAGCATTGAGATATCACATCTCATGCTATAGGAAGGGTCTCAGGATTGGAATGGGAAGGACTTGGATATCACATCTCATGCTATAAGGAGGGTCTCAAGTTTGATATTAGAAGCATTGAGATATCACATCTCATGATATTGGAAGGGTCTCAGGGATGGAATGGGAAGGAGTTGGATATCACATCTCATGATAAAGGAAGTGTCTAAGGTTTGGAAGGGGAAGGAGTTTGATATCACATCTCATGCCATAGTATGGGTCTCAGGTTTGGTAGAAGCATTGGGATATCACATCTCATGCTATCGGAAGGGTATCAGGATTGGATTTGGAAGGAGTTGGATATCCCATCTCATGCTATAGGAAGGGTCTCAGGTTGGAATGGGAAGGAGTTGGATATCACATCTCATGTTATAGGAAGGGTCTCAGGATTGGAATTAGAAGGACTTGGATATCACATCTCATGCTATAGGAAGGCTCTCAGGTTTGGAAGGGGAAAGAGTTGGATATCACATTTCATGTTAGAGGTAGGATCTCAGGTTTGGTATTAGAGGCATTGAGATATCACATCTCATGCTATCAGAAGAGTCTCAGGATTGGAATGGGAAGGAGTTGGATATCACATCTCATGCTAAAGGGAGGGTCTCAGGTTTGGAAGGGGGAGGATTTGGATATCACATCTCATGTTATAGGAAGGATCTCAGGTTTGGTATTAGAAGCATTGAGATATCAAATCTCATGCTATCAGAAGGATCTCAGGTTTGGTATAGAAGCATTGAGATATCACATCTCATGCTATCAGAAGGTTCTCAGGATTGGAATGGGAAGGAGTTGGATATCACATCTCATGCTAAAGGGAGGGTCTCAGGTTTGGAAGGGGAAGGATTTGGATATCACATCTCATGTTATCGGAAGGATCTTAGGTTTGGTATTAGAAGTATTGAGATATCACATCTCATGCTATAGGAAGGGTCTCAGGATTGGAATGGGAAGGAGTTGGTTATCACATCTCATGCTAAAGGAAGGGTCTCAGGTTTGGTAGAAGCATTGAGATATCACATCTCATGCTATAGGAAGGGTCTAAGGATTGGAATGGGAAGGACTTAGATATCACATATCATGCTATAGGGAGGGTCTCAGTATTGATATTAGAAGCATTGAGATATCACATCTCATGCTATCAGAAGGGTCTCAGGATTGGAATGGGAAGGTGCTGGATATCACATCTCATGCTAAAGGAAGGGTCTCAGGTTTGGAACGGGAAGGAGTTGGATATCACATCTCATGTTATAGGAAGGGTCTCAGGTTTGGTATAAGCATTGAGATATCACATCTCTGCTATCGGAAGTGTCTCAGGATTGGAATGGGAAGGACTTGGATATCACATCTCATGCTATAGATAGGCTCTCAAGTTTGGAAAGGGAAGGAGTTGGATATCACATTTCATGTTAGAGGAAGGATCTCAGGTTTGGTATTAGAGGCATTGAGATATCAGATCTCAGGCTATAGGAAGGGTCTCAGGATTGGAATGGGAAGGAGTTGGATATCACATCTCATGCTATAGGAAGGGTCTCAGGATTGGAATGGGAAGGAGTTGGATATCACATCTCATGCTAGAGGAAGGGTCTCAGGTTTGGTATAAGCATTGAGATATCACATCTCGTGCTATAGGAAGGGTCTCAGGATTGGAATGGGAAGGAGTTGTATATGACATCTCATGCCGTAGGAAGGGTCTCAGGTTTGGTATAAGCATTGAGATATCACATCTCTGCTATCGAAAGGGTCTTAGGATTGGAATGGGAAGGAGTTGGATATCCCATCTCATGTTATAGGAAGAGTCTCAGGTTTGGTATTAGAAGCATTGAGATATCCCATCTCATGATATAGGAAGGGTCTCAGGTTGGAATGGGAAGGAGTTGGATATCACATTTCATGTTATAGGAAGGGTCTCAGTATTGGAATGGGAAGGACTTGGATATCATAACCCATGCTATAGGAAGGCTCTCAGGTTTGGAAGGGGAAGGAGTTGGATATCACATTTCATGTTAGAGGAAGGATCTCAGGTTTGGTATTAGAGGCCTTGAGATATCACATCTCATGCTATAGGAAGGGTCTCAGGATTGGAATGGGAAGGAGTTGGATATCACATCTCAAGCTATAGGAACTGTGTCAGGTTTGGTATAAGCATTGTGATATCACATCTCATGCTATAGGAAGGGTCTCAGGATTGGAATGGGAAGGAGTTGGATATCACATCTCATGTTATAGGAAAGCTCTCAGGTTTGGTATTAGAAGCATTGAGACATCACATCTCATGTTATAGGAAGGGTCTCAGGATTGGAATGGGAAGGAGTTGTATATGACATCTCATGCTATAGGAAGGGTCTCAGGATTGGAATGGGAAGGAGTTGGATATCACATCTCATGCTATAGGAAGGGTCTCAGGTTTGGTATAAGCATTGAGATATCACATCTCATGCTATAGGAAGGGTCTCAGGATTGGAATGGGAAGGAGTTGTATATGACATCTCATGCCATAGGAAGGGTCTCAGGTTTGGTATAAGCATTGAGATATCACATCACATGCTATAGGAAGGGTCTCAGGATTCGAATGGGAAGGACTTGGATATCACATCTCATGCTATAGGCAGGGTTTCAGGTTTGGAAAGGGAATGAGATGGATATCACATTTCATGTTAGAGGTAGGATCTCAGGTTTGGTATTAGAGGCATTGAGATATCACATCTCATGCTATCAGAAGGGTCTCAGGATTGAAATGGGAAGGAGTTGGATATCACATCTCATGCTAAAGGGAGGGTCTCAGGTTTGGAAGAGGAAGGATTTGGAAATCACATCTCATGTTATAGGAAGGATCTCAGGTTTGGTATTAGAAGCATTGAGATATCACATCTCATGCTTTCATAAGGGTCTCAGGATTGGAATGGGAAGGAGTTGGATATCACATCTCATGTTATAGGAAGGATCTCAGGTTTGGTATTAGAAGCATTGAGACATCACATCTCATGCTATAGGAAGGGTCTCAGGATTGGAATGGGAAGGAGTTGGATATCACATCTCATGCTAGGAAGGGTCTCAGATTTGGTATAAGCATTGAGATATCACATCTCATGCTATAGGAAGGGTCTCAGGATTGGAATGGGAAGGAGTTGTATATGACATCTCAGGCCATAGGAAGGGTCTCAGGTTTGGTATTAGAAGCATTGAGATATCACATCTCATACTATAGGAAGGGTCTCAGGATTGGAATGTGAAGGATTTGGATATCACATCTCATGCTAATGGAAGGGTCTCAGGTTTGGTAGAAGCATTGAGATATCACGTCTCTGCTATCGGAAGGGTCTCAGGATTGGATTGGGAAGGAGTTGAATATCCCTTCTCATGCTATAGGAAGGGTCTCAGGATTTGAATGGGAAGGAGTTGGATATCACATCTCATGTTATAGGAAGGGTCTCAGGATTGGAATGGGAAGGATTTGGATATCACATCTCTTGCTATAGGAAGGCTCTCAGGATTGGAATGGGTAGGAGTTGGATATTACTTTCTTGCTATAGGAAGGGTCTCATGTTTGGAATGGGAAGCAGTTGGATATCACATATGCTATAGTTAGTGTCTCAGGTTTGGAACGGGAAGGAGTTGGATATCACATCTCATGTTATAGGAAGGGTCTCAGGTTTGGTATAAGCATTGAGATATCACATCTCTGCTATCGGAAGCGGCTCAGGATTGGAATGGGAAGGAGTTGGATATCCCATCTCATGTTATAGGAAGAGTCTCTGGTTTGGTATTAGAATCATTGAGATATCACATCGCATGCTGTAGGAAGGGTCTAAGGATTGGAATGGGATGGACTTGGATATCACATCTCATGCTATAGGTAGGCTCTCAGGTTTGGTATAAGCATTGAGATATCACATCTCATGCTATAGGAAGGGTCTCAGGGTTGGAATGGGAAGGAATTAGATATCACATCTCATGCTATAGGAAGGGTCTCAGATTTGGTATAAGCATTGAGATATCACATCTCATGCTAAAGAAAGGGTCTCAGGATTGGAATGGGAAGGAGTTGTATATGACATCTCAGGCCATAGGAAGGGTCTCAGGTTTGGTATAAGCATTGAGATATCACATCTCTGCTATCAGAAGGGTCCCAGGATTGGAATGGGAAGGAGTTGGATATCCCATCTCATGTTATAGGAATGGTCTCAGGTTTGGTATTAGAAGAATAGAGATATCACATCTCATGCTATATGAAGGGTCTCAGGATTGGAATGGGAAGGACTTGGATGTCACATCTCATGCTATAGGGAGGGTCTCAAGTTTGATATTAGAAGCATTGAGATAACAAAGTCTCATGATATCGGAAGGGTCTCAGGATTGGAATGGGAAGGAGTTGGATATCACATCTCATGATAAAGAAAGGGTCTAAGGTTTGGAAGGGGAAGGATTTGGATATCACATCTCATGTTATAGGACGGGTCTCAGGTTTGGTATTAGAAGCATTGAGATATCAAGTCTCATGGTATAAGAAGGGTCTCAGAATTGGAATGGGAAGGAGTTGGATATCACACCTCAAGCTATAGGAAGGGTCTCAGGATTGGAATGGGAAGGAGTTTGATATCACATCTCATGCCATAGTATGGGTCTCAGGTTTGGTAGAAGCATTGGGATATCACATCTCATGCTATCGGAAGGGTATCAGTATTGGATTTGGAAGAAGTTGGATATCCCATCTCATGCTATAGGAAGGGTCTCAGGTTGGAATGGGAAGGAGTTGGATATCACATTTCATGTTATAGGAAGGGTCTCAGGATTGGAATGGGAAGGACTTGGATATCATATCTCATGCTATAGGAAGACTCTCAGGTTTGGAAGGGGAAGGAGTTGGATATCACATCTCAAGCTATAGGAAAGGTCTCAGGATTGGAATGGGAAGGAGTTGGATATCACATCTCAAGCTATAGGAAGGGTCTCAGGTTTGGTATAAGCATTGAGATATCACATCTCATGCTATAGGAAGGGTCTCAGGATTGGAATGGGAAGGAGTTGGATATCACATCTCATGTTATAGGAAATATCTCAGGTTTGGTATTAGAAGCATTGAGACATCACATCTCATGTTATAGGAAGGGTCTCAGGATTGGAATGGGAAGAAGTTGGATATCACATCTCATGCTATAGGAAGGGTCTCAGGTTTGGTATAAGCATTGAGATATCACATCTCATGCTATAGGAAGGGTCTCAGGATTGGAATGGGAAGGAGTTGTATATGACATCTCATGCCATAGGAAGGGTCTCAGGTTTGGTATAAGCATTGAGATATCACATCACATGCTATAGGAAGGGTCTCAGGATTGGAATGGGAAGGACTTGGATATCACATCTCATGCTATAGGCAGGGCCTCAGGTTTGGAAAGGGAAGGAGATGGGTATCACATTTCATGTTAGAGATAGGTTCTCAGGTTTGGTATTAGAGGCATTGAGATATCACATCTCATGCTATCAGAAGGGTCTCAGGATTGGAATGGGAAGGAGTTGTATATCACATCTCATGCTAAATGGAGGGTCTCAGGTTTGGAAGGGGAAGGATTTGGAAATCACATCTCATGTTATAGGAAGGATCTCAGGTTTGGTATTAGAAGCATTGAGATATCACATCTCATGCTATCGGAAGTATCTCAGGTTTGGTATTAGAGGCATTGAGATATCACATCTCATGCTATCATAAGGGTCTCAGGATTGGAATGGGAAGGAGTTGGATATCACATCTCATGTTATTGGAAGGATCTCAGGTTTGGTATTAGAAGCATTGAGACATCACATCCCATGCTATAGGAAGGGTCTCAGGATTGGAATGGGAAGGAGTTGGATATCACACCTCAAGCTATAGGAAGGGTCTCAGGATTGGAATGGGAAGGAGTTTGATATCACATCTCATGCCATAGTATGGGTCTCAGGTTTGGTAGAAGCATTGGGATATCACATCTCATGCTATCGGAAGGGTATCAGTATTGGATTTGGAAGAAGTTGGATATCCCATCTCATGCTATAGGAAGGGTCTCAGGTTGGAATGGGAAGGAGTTGGATATCACATTTCATGTTATAGGAAGGGTCTCAGGATTGGAATGGGAAGGACTTGGATATCATATCTCATGCTATAGGAAGGCTCTCAGGTTTGGAAGGGGAAGGAGTTGGATATCACATCTCAAGCTATAGGAAGGGTCTCAGGATTGGAATGGGAAGGAGTTGGATATCACATCTCAAGCTATAGGAAGGGTCTCAGGTTTGGTATAAGCATTGAGATATCACATCTCATGCTATAGGAAGGGTCTCAGGATTGGAATGGGAAGGAGTTGGATATCACATCTCATGTTATAGGAAATATCTCAGGTTTGGTGTTAGAAGCATTGAGACATCACATCTCATGTTATAGGAAGGGTCTCAGGATTGGAATGGGAAGAAGTTGGATATCACATCTCATGCTATAGGAAGGGTCTCAGGTTTGGTATAAGCATTGAGATATCACATCTCATGCTATAGGAAGGGTCTCAGGATTGGAATGGGAAGGAGTTGTATATGACATCTCATGCCATAGGAAGGGTCTCAGGTTTGGTATAAGCATTGAGATATCACATCACATGCTATAGGAAGGGTCTCAGGATTGGAATGGGAAGGACTTGGATATCACATCTCATGCTATAGGCAGGGCCTCAGGTTTGGAAAGGGAAGGAGATGGATATCACATTTCATGTTAGAGATAGGATCTCAGGTTTGGTATTAGAGGCATTGAGATATCACATCTCATGCTATCAGAAGGGTCTCAGGATTGGAATGGGAAGGAGTTGTATATCACATCTCATGCTAAATGGAGGGTCTCAGGTTTGGAAGGGGAAGGATTTGGAAATCACATCTCATGTTATAGGAAGGATCTCAGGTTTGGTATTAGAAGCATTGAGATATCACATCTCATGCTATCGGAAGTATCTCAGGTTTGGTATTAGAAGCATTGAGATATCACATCTCATGCTATCATAAGGGTCTCAGGATTGGAATGGGAAGGAGTTGGATATCGCATCTCATGTTATTGGAAGGTTCTCAGGTTTGGTATTAGAAGCATTGAGACATCACATCTCATGCTATAGGAACGGTCTCAGGATTGGAATGGGAAGGAGTTGGATATCACATCTCATGCTATAGGAAGGGTCTCAGATTTGGTATAAGCATTGAGATATCACACCTCATGCTATAGGAAGGGTCTCAGGATTGGATTGGGAAGGAGTTGTATATGACATCTCATGTTATAGGAAGGGTCTCAGGTTTGGTATTAGAAGCATTGAGATATCACATCTCATGCTATAGGAAGGGTCTCAGGATTGGAACGGGGAGGACTTGGATGTCACATCTCATGCTATAGGGAGGGTCACAAGTTTGATATTAGAAGCATTGAGATAACAAATCTCATGATATCGGAAGGGTCTCAGGATTGGAATGGGAAGGAGTTGGATATCACATCTCATGATAAAGGAAGGGTCTAAGGTTTGGAAGGGGAAAGATTTGGATATCACATCTCATGTTATAGGACGGGTCTCAGGTTTGGTATTAGAAGCATTGAGATATCAAGTCTCATGGCATAGGAAGGGTCTCAGAATTGGAATGGGAAGGAGTTGGATATCACATCTCAAGCTATAGGAAGAGTCTCAGGATTGGAATGGGAATGAGTTTGATATCACATCTCATGCCATAGTATGGGTCTCAGGTTTGGTAGAAGCATTGGGATATCACATCTCATGCTATTGGAAGGGTATCAGTATTGGATTTGGAAGGAGTTGGATATCCCATCTCATGCTATAGGAAGGGTCTCAGGTTGGAATGGGAAGGAGTTGGATATCACATTTCATGTTATAGGAAGGGTCTCAGGATTGGAATGGGAAGGACTTGGATATCATATCTCATGCTATAGGAAGGCTCTCAGGTTTGGAAGGGGAAGGAGTTGGATATCACATTTCATGTTAGAGGAAGGATCTCAGGTTTGGTATTAGAGGCCTTGAGATATCACATCTCATGATATAGGAAGGGTCTCAGGATTGGAATGGGAAGGAGTTGGATATCACATCCAAGCTTTAGGAAGGGTCTCAGGTTTGGTATAAGCATTGAGATAGCACATCTCATGCTATAGGAAGGGTCTCAGGATTGGAATGGGAAGGAGTTGGATATCACATCTCATGTTATAGGAAAGATCTCAGGTTTGGTATTAGAAGCATTGAGACATCACATCTCATGTTATAGGAAGGGTCTCAGGATTGGAATGGGAAGAAGTTGGATATCACATCTCATGCTATAGGAAGGGTCTCAGGTTTGGAAGGGGAAGGAGCTGGATATCCAATCTCATGTTATAGGACTGGTCTCAGGTTTGGTATTAGAAGCATTGAGATATCACATCGCATGCTGTAGGAAGGTTCTCAGGTTTGGTATTAGAAGCATTGAGACATCACATCTCATGCTATAGGAAGGGTCTCAGGATTGGAATGGGAAGGAGTTGGATATCACATCTCATGTTATAGGAAGGATCTCAGGTTTGGTATTAGAAGCATTGAGATATCACATCTCATGCTATAGGAAGGGTCTCAGGATTGGAACGGGGAGGACTTGGATGTCACATCTCATGCTATAGGGAGGGTCACAAGTTTGATATTAGAAGCATTGAGATAACAAATCTCATGATATCGGAAGGGTCTCAGGATTGGAATGGGAAGGAGTTGGATATCACATCTCATGATAAAGGAAGGGTCTCAGATTTGGTATAAGCATTGAGATATCACACCTCATGCTATAGGAAGGGTCTCAGGATTGGATTGGGAAGGAGTTGTATATGACATCTCATGTTATAGGAAGGGTCTCAGGTTTGGTATTAGAAGCATTGAGATATCACATCTCATGCTATAGGAAGGGTCTCAGGATTGGAACGGGGAGGACTTGGATGTCACATCTCATGCTATAGGGAGGGTCACAAGTTTGATATTAGAAGCATTGAGATAACAAATCTCATGATATCGGAAGGGTCTCAGGATTGGAATGGGAAGGAGTTGGATATCACATCTCATGATAAAGGAAGGGTCTAAGGTTTGGAAGGGGAAAGATTTGGATATCACATCTCATGTTATAGGACGGGTCTCAGGTTTGGTATTAGAAGCATTGAGATATCAAGTCTCATGGCATAGGAAGGGTCTCAGAATTGGAATGGGAAGGAGTTGGATATCACATCTCAAGCTATAGGAAGAGTCTCAGGATTGGAATGGGAATGAGTTTGATATCACATCTCATGCCATAGTATGGGTCTCAGGTTTGGTAGAAGCATTGGGATATCACATCTCATGCTATTGGAAGGGTATCAGTATTGGATTTGGAAGGAGTTGGATAGCCCATCTCATGCTATAGGAAGGGTCTCAGGTTGGAATGGGAAGGAGTTGGATATCACATTTCATGTTATAGGAAGGGTCTCAGGATTGGAATGGGAAGGACTTGGATATCATATCTCATGCTATAGGAAGGCTCTCAGGTTTGGAAGGGGAAGGAGTTGGATATCACATTTCATGTTAGAGGAAGGATCTCAGGTTTGGTATTAGAGGCCTTGAGATATCACATCTCATGATATAGGAAGGGTCTCAGGATTGGAATGGGAAGGAGTTGGATATCACATCCAAGCTTTAGGAAGGGTCTCAGGTTTGGTATAAGCATTGAGATAGCACATCTCATGCTATAGGAAGGGTCTCAGGATTGGAATGGGAAGGAGTTGGATATCACATCTCATGATATAGGAAAGATCTCAGGTTTGGTATTAGAAGCATTGAGACATCACATCTCATGTTATAGGAAGGGTCTCAGGATTGGAATGGGAAGAAGTTGGATATCACATCTCATGCTATAGGAAGGGTCTCAGGTTTGGAAGGGGAAGGAGCTGGATATCCAATCTCATGTTATAGGACTGGTCTCAGGTTTGGTATTAGAAGCATTGAGATATCACATCGCATGCTGTAGGAAGGTTCTCAGGTTTGGTATTAGAAGCATTGAGACATCACATCTCATGCTATAGGAAGGGTCTCAGGATTGGAATGGGAAGGAGTTGGATATCACATCTCATGTTATAGGAAGGATCTCAGGTTTGGTATTAGAAGCATTGAGACATCACATCTCATGCTATAGGAAGGGTCTCAGGATTGGAATGGGAAGGAGTTGGATATCACATCTCATGCTATAGGAAGGGTCTCACATTTGGTATAAGCATTGAGATATCACATCTCATGCTATAGGAAGGGTCTCAGGATTGGATTGGGAAGGAGTTGTATATGACATCTCAGGCCATAGGAAGGGTCTCAGGATTGGTATAAGCATTGAGATATCACATCTCTGCTATCGGAAGGGTCTCAGGATTGGAATGGGAAGGAGTTGGATATCCCATCTCATGTTATAGGCAGGGTCTCAGGTTTGGTATTAGAAGCATTGAGATATCACATCTCATGATATCGGAAGGGTCTCAGGATTGGAATGGGAAGGAGTTGGATATCACATCTCATGATAAAGGAAGGGTC
Organism: Ambystoma mexicanum; assembly: GCF_040938575.1. Classification (NCBI taxonomy): domain Eukaryota; kingdom Metazoa; phylum Chordata; class Amphibia; order Caudata; family Ambystomatidae; genus Ambystoma; species Ambystoma mexicanum. The sequence continues at coordinate 335,302,571 of NC_090936.1, forward strand.
TAAGGTTTGGAAGGGGAAAGATTTAGATATCACATCTCATGTTATAGGACGGGTCTCAGGTTTGGTATTCGAAGCATTGAGATATCAAGTCTCATGGCATAGGAAGGGTCTCAGAATTGGAATGTGAAGGAGTTGGATATCACATCTCAAGCTATAGGAAGAGTCTCAGAATTGGAATGTGAAGGAGTTTGATATCACATCTCATGCCATAGTATGGGTCTCAGGTTTGGTAGAAGCATTGGGATATCACATCTCATGCTATTGGAAGGGTATCAGTATTGGATTTGGAAGGAGTAGGATATCCCATCTCATGCTATAGGAAGGGTCTCAGGTTGGAATGGGAAGGAGTTGGATATCACATTTCATGTTATAGGAAGGGTCTCAGGATTGGAATGGGAAGGACTTGGATATCATATCTCATGCTATAGGAAGGCTCTCAGGTTTGGAAGGGGAAGGAGTTGGATATCACATTTCATGTTAGAGGAAGGATCTCAGGTTTGGTATTAGAGGCCTTGAGATATCACATCTCATGCTATAGGAAGGGTCTCAGGATTGGAATAGGAAGGAGTTGGATATCACATCTCATGTTATAGGAAGGATCTCAGGTTTGGTAATAGAAGCATTGAGACATCACATCTCATGCTATAGGAAGGGTCTCAGGATTGGAATGGGAAGGAGTTGGATATCACATCTCATGCTATAGGAAGGGTCTCAGATTTGGTATAAGCATTGAGATATCACATCTCTGCTATCGGAAGGGTCTCAGGATTGGAATGGGAAGGAGTTGGATATCCCATCTCATGCTATAGGGAGGGTCTCAATTTTGATATTAGAAGCATTGAGATAACAAATCTCATGCTATAGGAAGGGTCTCAGGATTGGAATGGGAAGGAGTTGGATATCACATCTCATGATAAAGGAAGGGTCTAAGGTTTGGAAGGGGAAAGATTTGGATATCACATCTCATGTTATAGGACGGGTCTCAGGTTTGGTATTAGAAGCATTGAGATATCAAGTCTCATGGTATAGGAAGGGTCTCAGAATTGGAATGGGAAGGAGTTGGATATCACATCTCAAGCTATAGGAAGAGTCTCAGGATTGGAATGGGAAGGAGTTTGATATCACATCTCATGCCATAGTATGGTTCTCAGGTTTGATAGAAGCATTGGGATATCACATCTCATGCTATTGGAAGGGTATCAGTATTGGATTTGGAAGGTGATGGATATCCCATCTCATGCTATAGGAAGGGTCTCAGGTTGGAATGGGAAGGAGTTGGATATCACATTTCATGTTATAGGAAGGGTCTCAGGATTGGAATGGGAAGGACTTGGATATCATATCTCATGCTATAGGAAGGCTCTCAGGTTTGGAAGGAGAAGGAGTTGGATATCACATTTCATGTTAGAGGAAGGATCTCAGGTTTGGTATTAGAGGCCTTGAGATATCACATCTCATGCTATAGGAAGGGTCTCAGGTTGGAATGGGAAGGAGTTGGATATCACATTTCATGTTATAGGAAGGGTCTCAGGATTGGAATGGGAAGGAGTTGGATATCACATCTCAAGCTTTAGGAAGGGTCTCAGGTTTGGTATAAGCATTGAGATAGCACATCTCATGCTATAGGAAGGGTCTCAGGATTGGAATGGGAAGGAGTTGGATATCACATCTCATGTTATAGGAAAGATCTCAGGTTTGGTATTAGAAGCATTGAGACATCACATCTCATGTTATAGGAAGGGTCTCAGGATTGGAATGGGAAGAAGTTGGATATCACATCTCATGCTATAGGAAGGGTCTCAGGTTTGGAAGTGGAAGGAGTTGGATATCCAATCTCATGTTATAGGACTGGTCTCAGGTTTGGTATTAGAAGCATTGAGATATCACATTGCATGCTGTAGGAAGGTTCTCAGGTTTGGAATGGGGAGGAATTGGATATCACATCTCATGTCATAGGAAGGATATCAGGTTTGGTATTAGAAGCATTGAGATATCACATCTCATGCTATAGGAATGGTCTCAGGATTGGAATGGGAAGGAGTTGGATATTACATTCCTGCTATAGGAAGGGTCTCATGTTTGGAATGGGAATGTGTTGGATATCACATATGCTATAGGAAGGGTCTCAGGTTTGGAACGGGAAGGAGTTGGATATCACATCTCATGTTATAGGAAGGGTCTCAGGTTTGGTATAAGCATTGAGATATCACATCTCTGCTATCGGAAGTGTCTCAGGATTGGAATGGGAAGGTGTTGGATATCCCATCTCATGTTATAGGACGGGTCTCAGGTTTGTTATTAGAATCATTGAGATATCATATTGAATGCTGTAGGAACGGTCTAAGGATTGGAATGGGAAGGAGTTGGATATCCCATCTCATGTTATAGGAAGAGTCTCAAGTTTGGTATTAGAAGCATTTAGATATCACATCTCATGCTATAGGAAGTGTCTCAGGATTGGAATGGGAAGGAGTTGGATATCACATCTCATGATAAAGGAAGGGTCTAAGGTTTGGAAGGGGAAAGATTTGGATATCACATCTCATGTTATAGGACGGGTCTCAGGTTTGGTATTAGAAGCATTGAGATATCAAGTCTCATGGCATAGGAAGGGTCTCAGAATTGGAATGGGAAGGAGTTGGATATCACATCTCAAGCTATAGGAAGAGTCTCAGGATTGGAATGGGAATGAGTTTGATATCACATCTCATGCCATAGTATGGGTCTCAGGTTTGGTAGAAGCATTGGGATATCACATCTCATGCTATTGGAAGGGTATCAGTATTGGATTTGGAAGGAGTTGGATATCCCATCTCATGCTATAGGAAGGGTCTCAGGTTGGAATGGGAAGGAGTTGGATATCACATTTCATGTTATAGGAAGGGTCTCAGGATTGGAATGGGAAGGACTTGGATATCATATCTCATGCTATAGGAAGGCTCTCAGGTTTGGAAGGGGAAGGAGTTGGATATCACATTTCATGTTAGAGGAAGGATCTCAGGTTTGGTATTAGAGGCCTTGAGATATCACATCTCATGATATAGGAAGGGTCTCAGGATTGGAATGGGAAGGAGTTGGATATCACATCCAAGCTTTAGGAAGGGTCTCAGGTTTGGTATAAGCATTGAGATAGCACATCTCATGCTATAGGAAGGGTCTCAGGATTGGAATGGGAAGGAGTTGGATATCACATCTCATGATATAGGAAAGATCTCAGGTTTGGTATTAGAAGCATTGAGACATCACATCTCATGTTATAGGAAGGGTCTCAGGATTGGAATGGGAAGAAGTTGGATATCACATCTCATGCTATAGGAAGGGTCTCAGGTTTGGAAGGGGAAGGAGCTGGATATCCAATCTCATGTTATAGGACTGGTCTCAGGTTTGGTATTAGAAGCATTGAGATATCACATCGCATGCTGTAGGAAGGTTCTCAGGTTTGGTATTAGAAGCATTGAGACATCACATCTCATGCTATAGGAAGGGTCTCAGGATTGGAATGGGAAGGAGTTGGATATCACATCTCATGTTATAGGAAGGATCTCAGGTTTGGTATTAGAAGCATTGAGACATCACATCTCATGCTATAGGAAGGGTCTCAGGATTGGAATGGGAAGGAGTTGGATATCACATCTCATGCTATAGGAAGGGTCTCACATTTGGTATAAGCATTGAGATATCACATCTCATGCTATAGGAAGGGTCTCAGGATTGGATTGGGAAGGAGTTGTATATGACATCTCAGGCCATAGGAAGGGTCTCAGGATTGGTATAAGCATTGAGATATCACATCTCTGCTATCGGAAGGGTCTCAGGATTGGAATGGGAAGGAGTTGGATATCCCATCTCATGTTATAGGCAGGGTCTCAGGTTTGGTATTAGAAGCATTGAGATATCACATCTCATGATATCGGAAGGGTCTCAGGATTGGAATGGGAAGGAGTTGGATATCACATCTCATGATAAAGGAAGGGTCTAAGGTTTGGAAGGGGAAAGATTTAGATATCACATCTCATGTTATAGGACGGGTCTCAGGTTTGGTATTCGAAGCATTGAGATATCAAGTCTCATGGCATAGGAAGGGTCTCAGAATTGGAATGTGAAGGAGTTGGATATCACATCTCAAGCTATAGGAAGAGTCTCAGAATTGGAATGTGAAGGAGTTTGATATCACATCTCATGCCATAGTATGGGTCTCAGGTTTGGTAGAAGCATTGGGATATCACATCTCATGCTATTGGAAGGGTATCAGTATTGGATTTGGAAGGAGTAGGATATCCCATCTCATGCTATAGGAAGGGTCTCAGGTTGGAATGGGAAGGAGTTGGATATCACATTTCATGTTATAGGAAGGGTCTCAGGATTGGAATGGGAAGGACTTGGATATCATATCTCATGCTATAGGAAGGCTCTCAGGTTTGGAAGGGGAAGGAGTTGGATATCACATTTCATGTTAGAGGAAGGATCTCAGGTTTGGTATTAGAGGCCTTGAGATATCACATCTCATGCTATAGGAAGGGTCTCAGGATTGGAATAGGAAGGAGTTGGATATCACATCTCATGTTATAGGAAGGATCTCAGGTTTGGTAATAGAAGCATTGAGACATCACATCTCATGCTATAGGAAGGGTCTCAGGATTGGAATGGGAAGGAGTTGGATATCACATCTCATGCTATAGGAAGGGTCTCAGATTTGGTATAAGCATTGAGATATCACATCTCTGCTATCGGAAGGGTCTCAGGATTGGAATGGGAAGGAGTTGGATATCCCATCTCATGCTATAGGGAGGGTCTCAATTTTGATATTAGAAGCATTGAGATAACAAATCTCATGCTATAGGAAGGGTCTCAGGATTGGAATGGGAAGGAGTTGGATATCACATCTCATGATAAAGGAAGGGTCTAAGGTTTGGAAGGGGAAAGATTTGGATATCACATCTCATGTTATAGGACGGGTCTCAGGTTTGGTATTAGAAGCATTGAGATATCAAGTCTCATGGTATAGGAAGGGTCTCAGAATTGGAATGGGAAGGAGTTGGATATCACATCTCAAGCTATAGGAAGAGTCTCAGGATTGGAATGGGAAGGAGTTTGATATCACATCTCATGCCATAGTATGGTTCTCAGGTTTGATAGAAGCATTGGGATATCACATCTCATGCTATTGGAAGGGTATCAGTATTGGATTTGGAAGGTGATGGATATCCCATCTCATGCTATAGGAAGGGTCTCAGGTTGGAATGGGAAGGAGTTGGATATCACATTTCATGTTATAGGAAGGGTCTCAGGATTGGAATGGGAAGGACTTGGATATCATATCTCATGCTATAGGAAGGCTCTCAGGTTTGGAAGGAGAAGGAGTTGGATATCACATTTCATGTTAGAGGAAGGATCTCAGGTTTGGTATTAGAGGCCTTGAGATATCACATCTCATGCTATAGGAAGGGTCTCAGGTTGGAATGGGAAGGAGTTGGATATCACATTTCATGTTATAGGAAGGGTCTCAGGATTGGAATGGGAAGGAGTTGGATATCACATCTCAAGCTTTAGGAAGGGTCTCAGGTTTGGTATAAGCATTGAGATAGCACATCTCATGCTATAGGAAGGGTCTCAGGATTGGAATGGGAAGGAGTTGGATATCACATCTCATGTTATAGGAAAGATCTCAGGTTTGGTATTAGAAGCATTGAGACATCACATCTCATGTTATAGGAAGGGTCTCAGGATTGGAATGGGAAGAAGTTGGATATCACATCTCATGCTATAGGAAGGGTCTCAGGTTTGGAAGTGGAAGGAGTTGGATATCCAATCTCATGTTATAGGACTGGTCTCAGGTTTGGTATTAGAAGCATTGAGATATCACATTGCATGCTGTAGGAAGGTTCTCAGGTTTGGAATGGGGAGGAATTGGATATCACATCTCATGTCATAGGAAGGATATCAGGTTTGGTATTAGAAGCATTGAGATATCACATCTCATGCTATAGGAATGGTCTCAGGATTGGAATGGGAAGGAGTTGGATATTACATTCCTGCTATAGGAAGGGTCTCATGTTTGGAATGGGAATGTGTTGGATATCACATATGCTATAGGAAGGGTCTCAGGTTTGGAACTGGAAGGAGTTGGATATCACATCTCATGTTATAGGAAGGGTCTCAGGTTTGGTATAAGCATTGAGATATCACATCTCTGCTATCGGAAGTGTCTCAGGATTGGAATGGGAAGGTGTTGGATATCCCATCTCATGTTATAGGACGGGTCTCAGGTTTGTTATTAGAATCATTGAGATATCATATTGAATGCTGTAGGAACGGTCTAAGGATTGGAATGGGAAGGAGTTGGATATCCCATCTCATGTTATAGGAAGAGTCTCAAGTTTGGTATTAGAAGCATTTAGATATCACATCTCATGCTATAGGAAGTGTCTCAGGATTGGAATGGGAAGGAGTTGGATATCACATTTCATGTTAGAGGAAGGATCTCAGGTTTGGTATTAGAGGCATTGAGATATCACATCTCATGCTATAGGAAGGGTCTCAGGATTGGAGGGGAAGGAGTTGGATATCACATCTCATGCTATAGGAAGGGTCTCAGGTTTGGTATAAGCATTGAGATATCACATCTCATGCTATAGGAAGGGTCTCAGGATTGGAATGGGAAGGAGTTGGATATCACATCTCATGCTATAGGGAGGGTCTCAAGTTTGATATTAGAAGCATTGAGATATCATATCTCATGCTATAGGAAGGGTCTCAGGATTGGAATGGGAAGGAGTTGGATGTCACATCTCATGCTATAGGAAGGGTCTCAGGTTTGGTATAAGCAGTGAGATATCACATCTCATGCTATAGGAAGTGTCTCAGGATTGGAATGGGAAGGAGTTGGATATCACATCTCATGTTATAGGAAGGATCATAGGTTTGGTATAAGCATTGAGATATCACATCTCTACTATCGGAAGGGTCTCAGGATTGGAATGGGAAGGAGTTGGATATTCCCATCTCATGTTATAGGAAGGGTCTCAGGTTTGGTATTAGAAGCATTGAGATATCACATCTCATGCTATAGGAAGGGTCTCAGGATTGGAATGGGAAGGACTTGGATATCACATCTCATGCTATAAGGAGGGTCTCAAGTTTGATATTAGAAGCATTGAGATATCACATCTCATGATATTGGAAGGGTCTCAGGGATGGAATGGGAAGGAGTTGGATATCACATCTCATGATAAAGGAAGTGTCTAAGGTTTGGAAGGGGAAGGAGTTTGATATCACATCTCATGCCATAGTATGGGTCTCAGGTTTGGTAGAAGCATTGGGATATCCCATCTCATGCTATAGGAAGGGTCTCAGGTTGGAATGGGAAGGAGTTGGATATCACATCTCATGTTATAGGAAGGGTCTCAGGATTGGAATTAGAAGGACTTGGATATCACATCTCATGCTATAGGAAGGCTCTCAGGTTTGGAAGGGGAAAGAGTTGGATATCACATTTCATTTTAGAGGTAGGATCTCAGGTTTGGTATTAGAGGCATTGAGATATCACATCTCATGCTATCAGAAGAGTCTCAGGATTGGAATGGGAAGGAGTTGGATATCACATCTCATGCTAAAGGGAGGGTCTCAGGTTTGGAAGGGAAGGATTTGGATATCACATCTCATGTTATAGGAAGGATCTCAGGTTTGGTATTAGAAGCATTGAGATATCACATCTCATGCTATCGGAAGGATCTCAGGTTTGGTATAGAAGCATTGAGATATCACATCTCATGCTATCAGAAGGTTCTCAGGATTGGAATGGGAAGGAGTTGGATATCACATCTCATGCTAAAGGGAGGGTCTCAGGTTTGGAAGGGGAAGGATTTGGATATCACATCTCATGTTATCGGAAGGATCTCAGGTTTGGTATTAGAAGTATTGAGATATCACATCTCATGCTATAGGAAGGGTCTCAGGATTGGAATGGGAAGGAGTTGGTTATCACATCTCATGCTAAAGGAAGGGTCTCAGGTTTGGTAGAAGCATTGAGATATCACATCTCATGCTATAGGAAGGGTCTCAGGTTTGGAACGGGAAGGAGCTGGATATCACATCTCATGCTAAAGGAAGGGTCTCAGGTTTGGAACGGGAAGGAGTTGGATATCACATCTCATGTTATAGGAAGGGTCTCAGGTTTGGTATAAGCATTGAGATATCACATCTCTGCTATCGGAAGGGTCTCAGGTTTGGAACGGGAAGGAGTTGGATATCACATCTCATGTTATAGGAAGGGTCTCAGGTTTGGTATAAGCATTGAGATATCACATCTCTGCTATCGGAAGTGTCTCAGGATTGGAATGGGAAGGAATTGGATATCACATCTCATGCTATAGATAGGCTCTCAGGTTTGGAAAGGGAAGGAGTTGGATATCACATTTCATGTTAGAGGAAGGATCTCAGGTTTGGTATTAGAGGCATTGAGATATCAGATCTCAGGCTATAGGAAGGGTCTCAGGATTGGAATGGGAAGGAGTTGGATATCACATCTCATGCTATAGGAAGGGTCTCAGGATTGGAATGGGAAGGAGTTGGATATCACATCTCATGCTAGAGGAAGGGTCTCAGGTTTGGTATAAGCATTGCGATATCACATCTCGTGCTATAGGAAGGGTCTCAGGATTGGAATGGGAAGGAGTTGTATATGGCATCTCATGCCGTAGGAAGTGTCTCAGGTTGGAATGGGAAGGAGTTGGATATCACATTTCATGTTATAGGAAGGGTCTCAGGATTGGAATGGGAAGGACTTGGATATCATATCTCATGCTATAGGACGGGTCTCAGGTTTGTTATTAGAATCATTGAGATATCATATTGCATGCTGTAGGAAGGGTCTAAGGATTGGAATGGGAAGGACTTGGATATCACATCTCATGCTATAGATAAGCTCTTAGGTTTGGAAAGGGAAGGAGTTGGATATCACATTTCATGTTAGAGGAAGTATCTCAGGTTTGGTATTAGAAGCATTGAGATATCACATCTCATGCTATAGGAAGGGTCTCAGGATTGGAATGGGAAGTAGTTGGATATCACATCTCATGCTATAGGAAGGGTCTCAGGTTTGGTATAAGCATTGAGATATCACATCTCATGCTATAGGACGGGTCTCAGGATTGGAATGGAAGGAGTTGGATATCACATCTCATGTTATAGGAAGGATCTCAGGTTTGGTATTAGAAGCATTGAGACATCACATCTCATGCTATAGGAAGGGTCTCAGGGTTGGAATGGGAAGGAGTTGGATATCACATCTCATCCAATAGGAAGGGTCTCAGGTTTGGAATGGGAAGGAATTGGATATCACATCTCATGTTATAGGAAGGATCTCAGGTTTGGTATTAGAAGCATTGAGATATCACATCTCATGCTATAGGAAGGGTCTCAGGATTGGAATGTGAAGGATTTGGATATCACATCTCATGCTAAAGGAAGGGTCTCAGGTTTGGTAGAAGCATTGAGATATCACGTCTCTGCTCTCGGAAGGGTCTCAGGATTGGATTGGGAAGGAGTTGAATATCCCTTCTCATGCTATAGGAAGGGTCTCAGGATTTGAATGGGAAGGAGTTGGATATCACATCTCATGTTATAGGAAGGGTCTCAGGATTGGAATGGGAAGGATTTGGATATCACATCTCTTGCTATAGGAAGGGTCTCAGGATTGGAATGGGTAGGAGTTGGATATTACTTTCTTGCTATAGGAAGGGTCTCATGTTTGGAATGGGAAGCAGTTGGATATCACATATGCTATAGTTAGTGTCTCAGGTTTGGAACGGGAAGGAGTTGGATATCACATCTCATGTTATAGGAAGGGTCTCAGGTTTGGTATAAGCATTGAGATATCACATCTCTGCTATCGGAAGCGGCTCAGGATTGGAATGGGAAGGAGTTGGATATCCCATCTCATGTTATAGGAAGAGTCTCTGGTTTGGTATTAGAATCATTGAGATATCACATCGCATGCTGTAGGAAGGGTCTAAGGATTGGAATGGGATGGACTTGGATATCACATCTCATGCTATAGGTAGGCTCTCAGGTTTGGTATAAGCATTGAGATATCACATCTCATGCTATAGGAAGGGTCTCAGGATTGGAATGGGAAGGAATTGGATATCACATCTCATGCTATAGGAAGGGTCTCAGATTTGGTATAAGCATTGAGATATCACATCTCATGCTAAAGAAAGGGTCTCAGGATTGGAATGGGAAGGATTTGTATATGACATCTCAGGCCATAGGAAGGGTCTCAGGTTTGGTATAAGCATTGAGATATCACATCTCTGCTATCGGAAGGGTCTCAGGATTGGAATGGGAAGGAGTTGGATATCCCATCTCATGTTATAGGAATGGTCTCAGGTTTGGTATTAGAAGAATAGAGATATCACATCTCATGCTATATGAAGGGTCTCAGGATTGGAATGGGAAGGACTTGGATGTCACATCTCATGCTATAGGGAGGGTCTCAAGTTTGATATTAGAAGCATTGAAATAACAAATCTCATGATATCGGAAGGGTCTCAGGATTGGAATGGGAAGGAGTTGGATATCACATCTCATGATAAAGAAAGGGTCTAAGGTTTGGAAGGGGAAGGATTTGGATATCACATCTCATGTTATAGGACGGGTCTCAGGTTTGGTATTAGAAGCATTGAGATATCAAGTCTCATGGTATAAGAAGGGTCTCAGAATTGGAATGGGAAGGAGTTGGATATCACACCTCAAGCTATAGGAAGGGTCTCAGGATTGGAATGGGAAGGAGTTTGATATCACATCTCATGCCATAGTATGGGTCTCAGGTTTGGTAGAAGCATTGGGATATCACATCTCATGCTATCGGAAGGGTATCAGTATTGGATTTGGAAGAAGTTCGATATCCCATCTCATGCTATAGGAAGGGTCTCAGGTTGGAATGGGAAGGAGTTGGATATCACATTTCATGTTATAGGAAGGGTCTCAGGATTGGAATGGGAAGGACTTGGATATCATATCTCATGCTATAGGAAGGCTCTCAGGTTTGAAAGGGGAAGGAGTTGGATATCACATCTCAAGCTATAGGAAGGGTCTCAGGATTGGAATGGGAAGGAGTTGGATATCACATCTCAAGCTATAGGAAGGGTCTCAGGTTTGGTGTAAGCATTGAGATATCACATCTCATGCTATAGGAAGGGTCTCAGGATTGGAATGGGAAGGAGTTGGATATCACATCTCATGTTATAGGAAATATCTCAGGTTTGGTATTAGAAGCATTGAGACATCACATCTCATGTTATAGGAAGGGTCTCAGGATTGGAATGGGAAGAAGTTGGATATCACATCTCATGCTATAGGAAGGGTCTCAGGTTTGGTATAAGCATTGAGATATCACATCTCATGCTATAGGAAGGGTCTCAGGATTGGAATGGGAAGGACTTGGATATCACATCTCATGCTATAGGCAGGGCCTCAGGTTTGGAAAGGGAAGGAGATGGATATCACATTTCATGTTAGAGATAGGATCTCAGGTTTGGTATTAGAGGCATTGAGCTATCACATCTCATGCTATCAGAAGGGTCTCAGGATTGGAATGGGAAGGAGTTGTATATCACATCTCATGCTAAATGGAGGGTCTCAGGGTTGGAAGGGGAAGGATTTGGAAATCACATCTCATGTTATAGGAAGGATCTCAGGTTTGGTATTAGAAGCATTGAGATATCACATCTCATGCTATCGGAAGTATCTCAGGTTTGGTATTAGAGGCATTGAGATATCACATCTCATGCTATCATAAGGGTCTCAGGATTGGAATGGGAAGGAGTTGGATATCACATCTCATGTTATTGGAAGGATCTCAGGTTTGGTATTAGAAGCATTGAGACATCACATCTCATGCTATAGGAAGGGTCTCAGGATTGGAATGGGAAGGAGTTGGATATCACATCTCAAGCTATAGGAAGGGTCTCAGATTTGGTATAAGCATTGAGATATCACATCTCATGCTATAGGAAGGGTCTCAGGATTGGATTGGGAAGGAGTTGTATATGACATCTCATGTTATAGGAAGGGTCTCAGGTTTGGTATTAGAAGCATTGAGATATCACATCTCATGCTATAGGAAGGGTCTCAGGATTGGAATGGGGAGGACTTGGATGTCACATCTCATGCTATAGGGAGGGTCTCAAGTTTGATATTAGAAGCATTGAGATAACAAATCTCATGATATCGGAAGGGTCTCAGGATTGGAATGGGAAGGAGTTGGATATCACATCTCATGATAAAGGAAGGGTCTAAGGTTTGGAAGGGGAAAGATTTGGATAACACATCTCATGTTATAGGACGGGTCTCAGGTTTGGTATTAGAAGCATTGAGATATCAAGTCTCATGGCATAGGAAGGGTCTCAGAATAGGAATGGGAAGGAGTTGGATATCACATCTCAAGCTATAGGAAGAGTCTCAGGATTGGAATGGGAATGAGTTTGATATCACATCTCATGCCATAGTATGGGTCTCAGGTTTGGTAGAAACATTGGGATATCACATCTCATGCTATTGGAAGGGTATCAGTATTGGATTTGGAAGGAGTTGGATATCCCATCTCATGCTATAGGAAGGGTCTCAGGTTGGAATGGGAAGGAGTTGGATATCACATTTCATGTTATAGGAAGGGTCTCAGGATTGGAATGGGAAGGACTTGGATATCATATCTCATGCTATAGGAAGGCTCTCAGGTTTGGAAGGGGAAGGAGTTGGATATCACATCTCAAGCTTTAGGAAGGGTCTCAGGTTTGGTATAAGCATTGAGATAGCACATCTCATGCTATAGGAAGGGTCTCAGGATTGGAATGGGAAGGAGTTGGATATCACATCTCATGTTATAGGAAAGATCTCAGGTTTGGTATTAGAAGCATTGAGACATCACATCTCATGTTATAGGAAGGGTCTCAGGATTGGAATGGGAAGAAGTTGGATATCACATCTCATGCTATAGGAAGGGTCTCAGGTTTGGAAGGGGAAGGAGTTGGATATCCAATTTCATGTTATAGGACTGGTCTCAGGTTTGGTATTAGAAGCATTGAGATATCACATCGCATGCTGTAGGAAGGTTCTCAGGTTTGGTATTAGAAGCATTGAGACATCACATCTCATGCTATAGGAAGGGTCTCAGGATTGGAATGGGAAGGAGTTGGATATCACATCTAATGTTATAGGAAGGATCTCAGGTTTGGTATTAGAAGCATTGAGACATCACATCTCATGCTATAGGAAGGGTCTCAGGATTGGAATGGGAAGGAGTTGGATATCACATCTCATGCTATAGGAAGGGTCTCACATTTGGTATAAGCATTGAGATATCACATCTCATGCTATATGAAGGGTCTCAGGATTGGATTGGGAAGGAGTTGTATATGACATCTCAGGCCATAGGAAGGGTCTCAGGATTGGTATAAGCATTGAGATATCACATCTCTGCTATCGGAAGGGTCTCAGGATTGGAATGGGAAGGAGTTGGATATCCCATCTCATGTTATAGGCAGGGTCTCAGGTTTGGTATTAGAAGTATTGAGATATCACATCTCATGATATCGGAAGGGTCTCAGGATTGGAATGGGAAGGAGTTGGATATCACATCTCATGATAAAGGAAGGGTCTAAGGTGTGGAAAGGGAAAGATTTGGATATCACATCTCATGTTATAGGACGGGTCTCAGGTTTGGTATTAGAAGCATTGAGATATCAAGTCTCATGGCATAGGAAGGGTCTCAGAATTGGAATGTGAAGGAGTTGGATATCACATCTCAAGCTATAGGAAGAGTCTCAGGATTGGAATGGGAAGGAGTTGGATATCCCATCTCATGTTATAGGCAGGGTCTCAGGTTTGGTATTAGAAGCATTGAGATATCACATCTCATGATATCGGAAGGGTCTCAGGATTGGAATGGGAAGGAGTTGGATATCACATCTCATGATAAAGGAAGGGTCTAAGCTTTGGAAGGGGAAAGATTTGGATATCACATCTCATGTTATAGGACGGGTCTCAGGTTTGGTATTAGAAGCATTGAGATATCAAGTCTCATGGCATAGGAAGGGTCTCAGAATTGGAATGTGAAGGAGTCGGATATCACATCTCATGCCATAGTATGGGTCTCAGGTTTGGTAGAAGCATTGGGATATCACATCTCATGCTATTGGAAGGGTATCAGTATTGGATTTGGAAGGAGTTGGATATCCCATCTCATGCTATAGGAAGGGTCTCAGGTTGGAATGGGAAGGAGTTGGATATCACATTTCATGTTATAGGAAGGGTCTCAGGATTGGAATGGGAAGGACTTGGATATCATATCTCATGCTATAGGAAGGCTCTCAGGTTTGGAAGGGGAAGGAGTTGGATATCACATTTCATGTTAGAGGAAGGATCTCAGGTTTGGTATCAGAGGCCTTGAGATATCACATCTCATGCTATAGGAAGGGTCTCAGGATTGGAATGGGAAGGAGTTGGATATCACATCTCAAGCTTTAGGAAGGGCCCCAGGATTGGTATAAGCATTGAGATAGCACATCTCATGCTATAGGAAGGGTCTCAGGATTGGAATGGGAAGGAGTTGGATATCACATCTCATGTTATAGGAAGGATCTCAGGTTTGGTATTAGAAGAATTGAGACATCACATCTCATGCTATAGGAAGGGTCTCAGGATTGGAATGGGAAGGAGTTGGATATCCCATCTCATGCTATAGGGAGGGTCTCAATTTTGATATTAGAAGCATTGAGATAACAAATCTCATGCTATAGGAAGGGTCTCAGGATTGGAATGGGAAGGAGTTGGATATCACATCTCATGCTATAGGAAGGGTCTCAGATTTGGTATAAGCATTGAGATATCACATCTCTGCTATCGGAAGGGTCTCAGGATTGGAATGGGAAGGAGTTGGATATCCCATCTCATGCTATAGGGAGGGTCTCAATTTTGATATTAGAAGCATTGAGATAACAAATCTCATGCTATAGGAAGAGTCTCAGGATTGGAATGGGAAGGAGTTGGATATCACATCTCATGATAAAGGAAGGGTCTAAGGTTTGGAAGGGGAAAGATTTGGATATCACATCTCATGTTATAGGACGGGTCTCAGGTTTGGTATTAGAAGCATTGAGATATTAAGTCTCATGGTATAGGAAGGGTCTCAGAATTGGAATGGGAAGGAGTTGGATATCACATCTCAAGCTATAGGAAGAGTCTCAGGATTGGAATGGGAAGGAGTTTGATATCACATCTCATGCCATAGTATGGTTCTCAGGTTTGATAGAAGCAAGCATTGGGATATCACATCTCATGCTATTGGAAGGGTATCAGTATTGGATTTGGAAAGAGTTGGATATCCCATCTCATGCTATAGGAAGGGTCTCAGGTTGGAATGGGAAGGAGTTGGATATCACATTTCATGTTATAGGAAGGGTCTCAGGATTGGAATGGGAAGAAGTTGGATATCACATCTCATGCTATAGGAAGGGTCTCAGGTTTGGAAGTGGAAGGAGTTGGATATCCAATCTCATGTTATAGGACTGGTCTCAGGTTTGGTATTAGAAGCATTGAGATATCACATTGCATGCTGTAGGAAGGTTCTCAGGTTTGGAATGGGGAGGAATTGGATTTCACATCTCATGTCATAGGAAGGATCTCAGGTTTGGTATTAGAAGCATTGAGATATCACATCTCATGCTATAGGAATGGTCTCAGGATTGGAATGGGAAGGAGTTGGATATTACATTCCTGCTATAGGAAGGGTCTCATGTTTGGAATGGGAATGTGTTGGATATCACATATGCTATAGGAAGGGTCTCAGGTTTGGAACGGGAAGGAGTTGGATATCACATCTCATGTTATAGGAAGGGTCTCAGGTTTGGTATAAGCATTGAGATATCACATCTCTGCTATCGGAAGTGTCTCAGGATTGGAATGGGAAGGTGTTGGATATCCCATCTCATGTTATAGGACGGGTTTCAGGTTTGTAATTAGAATCATTGAGATATCATATTGAATGCTGTAGGAAGGGTCTAAGGATTGGAATGGGAAGGAGTTGGATATCCCATCTCATGTTATAGGAAGAGTCTCAAGTTTGGTATTAGAAGCATTTAGATATCACATCTCATGCTATAGGAAGTGTCTCAGGATTGGAATGGGAAGGAGTTGGATATCACATTTCATGTTAGAGGAAGGATCTCAGGTTTGGTATTAGAGGCATTGAGATATCACATCTCATGCTATAGGAAGGGTCTCATGATTGGAATGGGAAGGAGTTGGATATCACATCTCATGCTATAGGAAGGGTCTCAGGTTTGGTATAAGCATTGAGATATTACATCTCATGCTATAGGAAGGGTCTCAGGATTGGAATGGGAAGGAGTTGGATATCACATCTCATGTTATAGGAAGGATCTCAGGTTTGGTATTAGAAGCATTGAGACATCACATCTCATGCTATCGGAAGGGTCTCAGGATTGGAATGGGAAGGACTTGGATATCACATCTCATGCTATAGGGAGGGTCTCAAGTTTGATATTAGAAGCATTGAGATATCATATCTCATGCTATAGGAAGGGTCTCAGGATTGGAATGGGAAGGAGTTGGATATCACATCTCATGCTATAGGAAGGGTCTCAGGTTTGGTATAAGCAGTGAGATATCACATCTCATGCTATAGGAAGTGTCTCAGGATTGGAATGGGAAGGAGTTGGATATCACATCTCATGTTATAGGAAGGATCTCAGGTTTGGTATAAGCATTGAGATATCACATCTCTACTATCGGAAGGGTCTCAGGATTGGAATGGCAAGGAGTTGGATATTCCCATCTCATGTTATAGGAAGGGTCTCAGGTTTGGTATTAGAAGCATTGAGATATCACATCTCATGCTATAGGAAGGGTCTCAGGATTGGAATGGGAAGGACTTGGATATCACATCTCATGCTATAAGGAGGGTCTCAAGTTTGATATTAGAAGCATTGAGATATCACATCTCATGATATCGGAAGGGTCTCAGGGATGGAATGGGAAGGAGTTGGATATCACATCTCATGATAAAGGAAGTGTCTAAGGTTTGGAAGGGGAAGGAGTTTGATATCACATCTCATGCCATAGTATAGGTCTCAGGTTTGGTAGAAGCATTGGGATATCACATCTCATGCTATCAGAAGGGTATCAGGATTGGATTTGGAAGGAGTTGGATATCCCATCTCATGCTATAGGAAGGGTCTCAGGTTGGAATGGGAAGGAGTTGGATATCACATCTCATGTTATAGGAAGGGTCTCAGGATTGGAATTAGAAGGACTTGGATATCACATCTCATGCTATAAGAAGGCTCTCAGGTTTGGAAGGGGAAAGAGTCGGATATCACATTTCATGTTAGAGGTAGGATCTCAGGTTTGGTATTAGAGGCATTGAGATATCACATCTCATGCTATCAGAAGAGTCTCAGGATTGGAATGGGAAGGAGTTGGATATCACATCTCATGCTAAAGGGAGGGTCTCAGGTTTGGAAGGGGAAGGATTTGGATATCACATCTCATGTTATAGGAAGGATCTCAGGTTTGGTATTAGAAGCATTGAGATATCACATCTCATGCTATCGGAAGGATCTCAGGTTTGGTATAGAAGCATTGAGATATCACATCTCATGCTATCAGAAGGTTCTCAGGATTGGAATGGGAAGGAGTTGGATATCACATCTCATGCTAAAGGGAGGGTCTCAGGTTTGGAAGGGGAAGGATTTGGATATCACATCTCATGTTATCAGAAGGATCTCAGGTTTGGTATTAGAAGTATTGAGATATCACATCTCATGCTATAGGAAGGGTCTCAGGATTGGAATGGGAAGGAGTTGGTTATCACATCTCATGCTAAAGGAAGGGTCTCAGGTTTGGTAGAAGCATTGAGATATCACATCTCATGCTATAGGAAGGGTCTCAGGATTGGAACGGGAAGGACTTAGATATCACATATCATGCTATAGGGAGGGTCTCAGTTTTGATATTAGAAGCATTGAGATATCACATCTCATGCTATCGGAAGTGTCTCAGGATTGGAATGGGAAGGAGCTGGATATCACATCTCATGCTAAAGGAAGGGTCTCAGGTTTGGAACGGGAAGGAGTTGGATATCACATCTCATGTTATAGGAAGGGTCTCAGGTTTGGTATAAGCATTGAGATATCACATCTCTGCTATCGGAAGTGTCTCAGGATTGGAATGGGAAGGAATTGGATATCACATCTCATGCTATAGATAGGCTCTCAGGTTTGGAAAGGGAAGGAGTTGGATATCACATTTCATGTTAGAGGAAGGATCTCAGGTTTGGTTTTAGAGGCATTGAGATATCAGATCTCAGGCTATAGGAAGGGTCTCAGGATTGGAATGGTAAGGAGTTGGATATCACATCTCATGCTATAGGAAGGGTCTCAGGATTGGAATGGGAAGGAGTTGGATATCACATCTCATGCTAGAGGAAGGGTCTCAGGTTTGGTATAAGCATTGAGATATCACATCTCATGCTATAGGAAGGGTCTCAGGATTGGAATGGGAAGGAGTTGTATATGACATCTCATGCCGTAGGAAGGGTCTCAGGTTTGGTATAAGCATTGAGATATCACATCTCTGCTATCGAAAGGGTCTTAGGATTGGAATGGGAAGGAGTAGGATATCCCATCTCATCTTATAGGAAGAGTCTCAGGTTTGGTATTAGAAGCATTGAGATATCCCATCTCATGATATAGGAAGGGTCTCAGGATTGGAATGGGAAGGAGTTGTATATGACATCTCATGCCGTAGGAAGGGTCTCAGGTTGGAATGGGAAGGAGTTGGATATCACATTTCATGTTATAGGAAGGGTCTCAGGATTGGAATGGGAAGGACTTGGATATCATATCTCATGCTATAGGACGGGTCTCAGGTTTGTTATTAGAATCATTGAGATATCATATTGCATGCTGTAGGAAGGGTCTAAGGATTGGAATGGGAAGGACTTGGATATCACATCTCATGCTATAGATAGGCTCTTAGGTTTGGAAAGGGAAGGAGTTGGATATCACATTTCATGTTAGAGGAAGGATCTCAGGTTTGGTATTAGAAGCATTGAGATATCACATCTCATGCTATAGGAAGGGTCTCAGGATTGGAATGGGAAGTAGTTGGATATCACATCTCATGCTATAGGAAGGGTCTCAGGTTTGGAATAAGCATTGAGATATCACATCTCATGCTATAGGACGGGTCTCAGGATTGGAATGGAAGGAGTTGGATATCACATCTCATGTTATAGGAAGGATCTCAGGTTTGGTATTAGAAGCATTGAGACATCACATCTCATGCTATAGGAAGGGTCTCAGGGTTGGAATGGGAAGGAGTTGGATATCACATCTCATCCAATAGGAAGGGTCTCAGGTTTGGAATGGGAAGGAATTGGATATCACATCTCATGTTATAGGAAGGATCTCAGGTTTGGTATTAGAAGCATTGAGATATCACATCTCATGCTATAGGAAGGGTCTCAGGATTGGAATGTGAAGGATTTGGATATCACATCTCATGCTAAAGGAAGGGTCTCAGGTTTGGTAGAAGCATTGAGATATCACGTCTCTGCTATCGGAAGGGTCTCAGTATTGGATTGGGAAGGAGTTGAATATCCCTTCTCATGCTATAGGAAGGGTCTCAGGATTTGAATGGGAAGGAGTTGGATATCACATCTCATGTTATAGGAAGGGTCTCAGGATTGGAATGGGAAGGATTTGGATATCACATCTCTTGCTATAGGAAGGGTCTCAGGATTGGAATGGGTAGGAGTTGGATATTACTTTCTTGCTATAGGAAGGGTCTCATGTTTGGAATGGGAAGCAGTTGGATATCACATATGCTATAGTTAGTGTCTCAGGTTTGGAACGGGAAGGAGTTGGATATCACATCTCATGTTATAGGAAGGGTCTCAGGTTTGGTATAAGCATTGAGATATCACATCTCTGCTATCGGAAGCGGCTCAGGATTGGAATGGGAAGGAGTTGGATATCCCATCTCATGTTATAGGAAGAGTCTCTGGTTTGGTATTAGAATCATTGAGATATCACATCGCATGCTGTAGGAAGGCCCTAAGGATTGGAATGGGATGGACTTGGATATCACATCTCATGCTATAGGTAGGCTCTCAGGTTTGGTATAAGCATTGAGATATCACATCTCATGCTATAGGAAGGGTCTCAGGATTGGAATGGGAAGGAATTGGATATCACATCTCATGCTATAGGAAGGGTCTCAGATTTGGTATAAGCATTGAGATATCACATCTCATGCTAAAGAAAGGGTCTCAGGATTGGAATGGGAAGGATTTGTATATGACATCTCAGGCCATAGGAAGGGTCTCAGGTTTGGTATAAGCATTGAGATATCACATCTCTGCTATCGGAAGGGTCTCAGGATTGGAATGGGAAGGAGTTGGATATCCCATCTCATGTTATAGGAATGGTCTCAGGTTTGGTATTAGAAGAATAGAGATATCACATCTCATGCTATATGAAGGGTCTCAGGATTGGAATGGGAAGGACTTGGATGTCACATCTCATGCTATAGGGAGGGTCTCAAGTTTGATATTAGAAGCATTGAGATAACAAATCTCATGATATCGGAAGGGTCTCAGGATTGGAATGGGAAGGAGTTGGATATCACATCTCATGATAAAGAAAGGGTCTAAGGTTTGGAAGGGGAAGGATTTGGATATCACATCTCATGTTATAGGACGGGTCTCAGGTTTGGTATTAGAAGCATTGAGATATCAAGTCTCATGGTATAAGAAGGGTCTCAGAATTGGAATGGGAAGGAGTTGGATATCACACCTCAAGCTATAGGAAGGGTCTCAGGATTGGAATGGGAAGGAGTTTGATATCACATCTCATGCCATAGTATGGGTCTCAGGTTTGGTAGAAGCATTGGGATATCACATCTCATGCTATCGGAAGGGTATCAGTATTAGATTTGGAAGAAGTTGGATATCCCATCTCATGCTATAGGAAGGGTCTCAGGTTGGAATGGGAAGGAGTTGGATATCACATTTCATGTTATAGGAAGGGTCTCAGGATTGGAATGGGAAGGACTTGGATATCATATCTCATGCTATAGGAAGGCTCTCAGGTTTGGAAGGGGAAGGAGTTGGATATCACATCTCAAGCTATAGGAAGGGTCTCAGGATTGGAATGGGAAGGAGTTGGATATCACATCTCAAGCTATAGGAAGGGTCTCAGGTTTGGTATAAGCTTTGAGATATCACATCTCATGCTATAGGAAGGGTCTCAGGATTGGAATGGGAAGGAGTTGGATATCACATCTCATGTTATAGGAAATATCTCAGGTTTGGTATTAGAAGCATTGAGACATCACATCTCATGTTATAGGAAGGGTCTCAGGATTGGAATGGGAAGAAGTTGGATATCACATCTCATGCTATAGGAAGGGTCTCAGGTTTGGTATAAGCATTGAGATATCACATCTCATGCTATAGGAAGGGTCTCAGGATTGGAATGGGAAGGAGTTGCATATCACATCTCATGTTATAGGAAAGATCTCAGGTTTGGTATTAGAAGCATTGAGACATCACATCTCATGTTATAGGAAGGGTCTCAGGATTGGAATGGGAAGAAGTTGGATATCACATCTCATGCTATAGGAAGGGTCTCAGGTTTGGAAGTGGAAGGAGTTGGATATCCAATCTCATGTTATAGGACTGGTCTCAGGTTTGGTATTAGAAGCATTGAGATATCACATTGCATGCTGTAGGAAGGTTCTCAGGTTTGGAATGGGGAGGAATTGGATATCACATCTCATGTCATAGGAAGGATCTCAGGTTTGGTATTAGAAGCATTGAGATATCACATCTCATGCTATAGGAATGGTCTCAGGATTGGAATGGGAAGGAGTTGGATATTACATTCCTGCTATAGGAAGGGTCTCATGTTTGGAATGGGAATGTGTTGGATATCACATATGCTATAGGAAGGGTCTCAGGTTTGGAACGGGAAGGAGTTGGATATCACATCTCATGTTATAGGAAGGGTCTCAGGTTTGGTATAAGCATTGAGATATCACATCTCTGCTATCGGAAGTGTCTCAGGATTGGAATGGGAAGGTGTTGGATATCCCATCTCATGTTATAGGACGGGTCTCAGGTTTGTTATTAGAATCATTGAGATATCATATTGAATGCTGTAGGAAGGGTCTAAGGATTGGAATGGGAAGGAGTTGGATATCCCATCTCATGTTATAGGAAGAGTCTCAAGTTTGGTATTAGAAGCATTTAGATATCACATCTCATGCTATAGGAAGTGTCTCAGGATTGGAATGGGAAGGAGTTGGATATCACATTTCATGTTAGAGGAAGGATCTCAGGTTTGGTATTAGAGGCATTGAGATATCACATCTCATGCTATAGGAAGGGTCTCAGGATTGGAATGGGAAGGAGTTGGATATCACATCTCATGCTATAGGAAGGGTCTCAGGTTTGGTATAAGCATTGAGATATCACATCTCATGCTATAGGAAGGGTCTCAGGATTGGAATGGGAAGGAGTTGGATATCACATCTCATGTTATAGGAAGGATCTCAGGTTTGGTATTAGAAGCATTGAGACATCACATCTCATGCTATCGGAAGGGTCTCAGGATTGGAATGGGAAGGACTTGGATATCACATCTCATGCTATAGGGAGGGTCTCAAGTTTGATATTAAAAGCATTGAGATATCATATCTCATGCTATAGGAAGGGTCTCAGGATTGGAATGGGAAGGAGTTGGATATCACATCTCATGCTATAGGAAGGGTCTCAGGTTTGGTATAAGCAGTGAGATATCACATTTCATGCTATAGGAAGTGTCTCAGGATTGGAATGGGAAGGAGTTGGATATCACATCTCATGTTATAGGAAGGATCTCAGGTTTGGTATAAGCATTGAGATATCACATCTCTACTATCGGAAGGGTCTCAGGATTGGAATGGGAAGGAGTTGGATATTCCCATCTCATGTTATAGGAATGGTCTCAGGTTTGGTATTAGAAGCATTGAGATATCACATCTCATGCTATAGGAAGGGTCTCAGGATTGGAATGGGAAGGACTTGGATATCACATCTCATGCTATAAGGAGGGTCTCAAGTTTGATATTAGAAGCATTGAGATATCACATCTCATGATATCGGAAGGGTCTCAGGGATGGAATGGGAAGGAGTTGGATATCACATCTCATGATAAAGGAAGTGTCTAAGGTTTGGAAGGGGAAGGAGTTTGATATCACATCTCATGCCATAGTATAGGTCTCAGGTTTGGTAGAAGCATTGGGATATCACATCTCATGCTATCAGAAGGGTATCAGGATTGGATTTGGAAGGAGTTGGATATCCCATCTCATGCTATAGGAAGGGTCTCAGGTTGGAATGGGAAGGAGTTGGATATCACATCTCATGTTATAGGAAGGGTCTCAGGATTGGAATTAGAAGGACTTGGATATCACATCTCATGCTATAGGAAGGCTCTCAGGTTTGGAAGGGGAAAGAGTTGGATATCACATTTCATGTTAGAGGTAGGATCTCAGGTTTGGTATTAGAGGCATTGAGATATCACATCTCATGCTATCAGAAGAGTCTCAGGATTGGAATGGGAAGGAGTTGGATATCACATCTCATGCTAAAGATATGGTCTCAGGTTTGGAAGGGGAAGGATTTGGATATCACATCTCATGTTATAGGAAGGATCTCAGGTTTGGTATTAGAAGCATTGAGATATCACATCTCATGCTATCGGAAGGATCTCAGGTTTGGTATAGAAGCATTGAGATATCACATCTCATGCTATCAGAAGGTTCTCAGGATTGGAATGGGAAGGAGTTGGATATCACATCTCATGCTAAAGGGAGGGTCTCAGGTTTGGAAGGGGAAGGATTTGGATATCACATCTCATGTTATCGGAAGGATCTCAGGTTTGGTATTAGAAGTATTGAGATATCACATCTCATGCTATAGGAAGGGTCTCAGGATTGGAATGGGAAGGAGTTGGTTATCACATCTCATGCTAAAGGAAGGGTCTCAGGTTTGGTAGAAGCATTGAGATTATCACATCTCATGCTATAGGAAGGGTCTCAGGATTGGAACGGGAAGGACTTAGATATCACATATCATGCTATAGGGAGGGTCTCAGTTTTGATATTAGAAGCATTGAGATATCACATCTCATGCTATCGGAAGTGTCTCAGGATTGGAATGGGAAGGAGCTGGATATCACATCTCATGCTAAAGGAAGGGTCTCAGGTTTGGAACGGGAAGGAGTTGGATATCACATCTCATGTTATAGGAAGGGTCTCAGGTTTGGTATAAGCATTGAGATATCACATCTCTGCTATCGGAAGTGTCTCAGGATTGGAATGGGAAGGAATTGGATATCACATCTCATGCTATAGATAGGCTCTCAGGTTTGGAAAGGGAAGGAGTTGGATATCACATTTCATGTTAGAGGAAGGATCTCAGGTTTGGTTTTAGAGGCATTGAGATATCAGATCTCAGGCTATAGGAAGGGTCTCAGGATTGGAATGGTAAGGAGTTGGATATCACATCTCATGCTATAGGAAGGGTCTCAGGATTGGAATGGGAAGGAGTTGGATATCACATCTCATGCTAGAGGAAGGGTCTCAGGTTTGGTATAAGCATTGAGATATCACATCTCGTGCTATAGGAAGGGTCTCAGGATTGGAATGGGAAGGAGTTGTATATGACATCTCATGCCGTAGGAAGGGTCTCAGGTTTGGTATAAGCATTGAGATATCACATCTCTGCTATCGAAAGGGTCTTAGGATTGGAATGGGAAGGAGTTGGTTATCACATCTCATGCTAAAGGAAGGGTCTCAGGTTTGGTAGAAGCATTGAGATTATCACATCTCATGCTATAGGAAGGGTCTCAGGATTGGAACGGGAAGGACTTAGATATCACATATCATGCTATAGGGAGGGTCTCAGTTTTGATATTAGAAGCATTGAGATATCACATCTCATGCTATCGGAAGTGTCTCAGGATTGGAATGGGAAGGAGCTGGATATCACATCTCATGCTAAAGGAAGGGTCTCAGGTTTGGAACGGGAAGGAGTTGGATATCACATCTCATGTTATAGGAAGGGTCTCAGGTTTGGTATAAGCATTGAGATATCACATCTCTGCTATCGGAAGTGTCTCAGGATTGGAATGGGAAGGAATTGGATATCACATCTCATGCTATAGATAGGCTCTCAGGTTTGGAAAGGGAAGGAGTTGGATATCACATTTCTTGTTAGAGGAAGGATCTCAGGTTTGGTTTTAGAGGCATTGAGATATCAGATCTCAGGCTATAGGAAGGGTCTCAGGATTGGAATGGGAAGGAGTTGGATATCACATCTCATGCTATAGGAAGGGTCTCAGGATTGGAATGGGAAGGAGTTGGATATCACATCTCATGCTAGAGGAAGGGTCTCAGGTTTGGTATAAGCATTGAGATATCACATCTCGTGCTATAGGAAGGGTCTCAGGATTGGAATGGGAAGGAGTTGTATATGACATCTCATGCCGTATGAAGGGTCTCAGGTTTGGTATAAGCATTGAGATATCACATCTCTGCTATCGAAAGGGTCTTAGGATTGGAATGGGAAGGAGTAGGATATCCCATCTCATCTTATAGGAAGAGTCTCAGGTTTGGTATTAGAAGCATTGAGATATCCCATCTCATGATATAGGAAGGGTCTCAGGATTGGAATGGGAAGGAGTTGTATATGACATCTCATGCCGTAGGAAGGGTCTCAGGTTGGAATGGGAAGGAGTTGGATATCACATTTCATGTTATAGGAAGGGTCTCAGGATTGGAATGGGAAGGACTTGGATATCATATCTCATGCTATAGGACGGGTCTCAGGTTTGTTATTAGAATCATTGAGATATCATATTGCATGCTGTAGGAAGGGTCTAAGGATTGGAATGGGAAGGACTTGGATATCACATCTCATGCTATAGATAGGCTCTTAGGTTTGGAAAGGGAAGGAGTTGGATATCACATTTCATGTTAGAGGAAGGATCTCAGGTTTGGTATTAGAAGCATTGAGATATCACATCTCATGCTATAGGAAGGGTCTCAGGATTGGAATGGGAAGTAGTTGGATATCACATCTCATGCTATAGGAAGGGTCTCAGGTTTGGTATAAGCATTGAGATATCACATCTCATGCTATAGGACGGGTCTCAGGATTGGAATGGAAGGAGTTGGATATCACATCTCATGTTATAGGAAGGATCTCAGGTTTGGTATTAGAAGCATTGAGACATCACATCTCATGCTATAGGAAGGGTATCAGGGTTGGAATGGGAAGGAGTTGGATATCACATCTCATCCAATAGGAGGGGTCTCAGGTTTGGAATGGGAAGGAATTGGATATCACATCTCATGTTATAGGAAGGATCTCAGGTTTGGTATTAGAAGCATTGAGATATCACATCTCATGCTATAGGAAGGGTCTCAGGATTGGAATGTGAAGGATTTGGATATCACATCTCATGCTAAAGGAAGGGTCTCAGGTTTGGTAGAAGCATTGAGATATCACGTCTCTGCTATCGGAAGGGTCTCAGTATTGGATTGGGAAGGAGTTGAATATCCCTTCTCATGCTATAGGAAGGGTCTCAGGATTTGAATGGGAAGGAGTTGGATATCACATCTCATGTTATAGGAAGGGTCTCAGGATTGGAATGGGAAGGATTTGGATATCACATCTCTTGCTATAGGAAGGGTCTCAGGATTGGAATGGGTAGGAGTTGGATATTACTTTCTTGCTATAGGAAGGGTCTCATGTTTGGAATGGGAAGCAGTTGGATATCACATATGCTATAGTTAGTGTCTCAGGTTTGGAACGGGAAGGAGTTGGATATCACATCTCATGTTATAGGAAGGGTCTCAGGTTTGGTATAAGCATTGAGATATCACATCTCTGCTATCGGAAGCGGCTCAGGATTGGAATGGGAAGGAGTTGGATATCCCATCTCATGTTATAGGAAGAGTCTCTGGTTTGGTATTAGAATCATTGAGATATCACATCGCATGCTGTAGGAAGGGTCTTAGGATTGGAATGGGATGGACTTGGATGTCACATCTCATGCTATAGGTAGGCTCTCAGGTTTGGTATAAGCATTGAGATATCACATCTCATGCTATAGGAAGGGTCTCAGGATTGGAATGGGAAGGAATTGGATATCACATCTCATGCTATAGGAAGGGTCTCAGATTTGGTATAAGCATTGAGATATCACATCTCATGCTAAAGAAAGGGTCTCAGGATTGGAATGGGAAGGATTTGTATATGACATCTCAGGCCATAGGAAGGGTCTCAGGTTTGGTATAAGCATTGAGATATCACATCTCTGCTATCGGAAGGGTCTCAGGATTGGAATGGGAAGGAGTTGGATATCCCATCTCATGTTATAGGAATGGTCTCAGGTTTGGTATTAGAAGAATGGAGATATCACATCTCATGCTATATGAAGGGTCTCAGGATTGGAATGGGAAGGACTTGGATGTCACATCTCATGCTATAGAGAGGATCTCAAGTTTGATATTAGAAGCATTGAGATAACAAATCTCATGATATCGGAAGGGTCTCAGGATTGGAATGGGAAGGAGTTGGATATCACATCTCATGATAAAGAAAGGGTCTAAGGTTTGGAAGGGGAAGGAATTGGATATCACATCTCATGTTATAGGACGGGTCTCAGGTTTGGTATTAGAAGCATTGAGATATCAAGTCTCATGGTATAAGAAGGGTCTCAGAATTGGAATGGGAAGGAGTTGG
Source organism: Ambystoma mexicanum (assembly GCF_040938575.1). Lineage (NCBI taxonomy): Eukaryota > Metazoa > Chordata > Amphibia > Caudata > Ambystomatidae > Ambystoma > Ambystoma mexicanum. Next base: position 335,330,451 of record NC_090936.1, read on the forward strand.
ATATCACACCTCAAGCTATAGGAAGGGTCTCAGGATTGGAATGGGAAGGAGTTTGATATCACATCTCATGCCATAGTATGGGTCTCAGGTTTGGTAGAAGCATTGGGATATCACATCTCATGCTATCGGAAGGGTATCAGTATTGGATTTGGAAGAAGTTGGATATCCCATCTCATGCTATAGGAAGGGTCTCAGGTTGGAATGGGAAGGAGTTGGATATCACATTTCATGTTATAGGAAGGGTCTCAGGATTGGAATGGGAAGGACTTGGATATCATATATCATGCTATAGGAAGGCTCTCAGGTTTGGAAGGGGAAGGAGTTGGATATCACATCTCAAGCTATAGGAAGGGTCTCAGGATTGGAATGGGAAGGAGTTGGATATCACATCTCAAGCTATAGGAAGGGTCTCAGGTTTGGTATAAGCATTGAGATATCACATCTCATGCTATAGGAAGGGTCTCAGGATTGGAATGGGAAGGAGTTGGATATCACATCTCATGTTATAGGAAATATCTCAGGTTTGGTATTAGAAGCATTGAGACATCACATCTCATGTTATAGGAAGGGTCTCAGGATTGGAATGGGAAGAAGTTGGATATCACATCTCATGCTATAGGAAGGGTCTCAGGTTTGGTATAAGCATTGAGATATCACATCTCTTGCTATAGGAAGGGTCTCAGGATTGGAATGGGAAGGAGTTGTATATGACATCTCATGCCATAGGAAGGGTCTCAGGTTTGGTATAAGCATTGAGATATCACATCACATGCTATAGGAAGGGTCTCAGGATTGGAATGGGAAGGACTTGGATATCACATCTCATGCTATAGGCAGGGCCTCAGGTTTGGAAAGGGAAGGAGATGGATATCACATTTCATGTTAGAGATAGGATCTCAGGTTTGGTATTAGAGGCATTGAGATATCACATCTCATGCTATCAGAAGGGTCTCAGGATTGGAATGGGAAGGAGTTGTATATCACATCTCATGCTAAATGGAGGGTCTCAGGTTTGGAAGGGGAAGGATTTGGAAATCACATCTCATGTTATAGGAAGGATCTCAGGTTTGGTATTAGAAGCATTGAGATATCACATCTCATGCTATCGGAAGTATCTCAGGTTTGGTATTAGAGGCATTGAGATATCACATCTCATGCTATCATAAGGGTCTCAGGATTGGAATCGGAAGGAGTTGGATATCACATCTCATGTTATTGGAAGGATCTCAGGTTTGGTATTAGAAGCATTGAGACATCACATCTCATGCTATAGGAAGGGTCTCAGGATTGGAATGGGAAGGAGTTGGATATCACATCTAATGCTATAGGAAGGGTCTCAGATTTGGTATAAGCATTGAGATATCACATCTCATGCTATAGGAAGGGTCTCAGGATTGGATTGGGAAGGAGTTGTATATGACATCTCATGTTATAGGAAGGGTCTCAGGTTTGGTATTAGAAGCATTGAGATATCACATCTCATGCTATAGGAAGGGTCTCAGGATTGGAATGGGGAGGACTTGGATGTCACATCTCATGCTATAGGGAGGGTCTCAAGTTTGATATTAGAAGTATTGAGATAACAAATCTCATGATATCGGAAGGGTCTCAGGATTGGAATGGGAAGGAGTTGGATATCACATCTCATGATAAAGGAAGGGTCTAAGGTTTGGAAGGGGAAAGATTTGGATAACACATCTCATGTTATAGGACGGGTCTCAGGTTTGGTATTAGAAGCATTGAGATATCAAGTCTCATGGCATAGGAAGGGTCTCAGAATTGGAATGGGAAGGAGTTGGATATCACATCTCAAGCTATAGGAAGAGTCTCAGGATTGGAATGGGAATGAGTTTGATATCACATCTCATGCCATAGTATGGGTCTCAGGTTTGGTAGAAGCATTGGGATATCACATCTCATGCTATTGGAAGGGTATCAGTATTGGATTTGGAAGGAGTGGGATATCCCATCTCATGCTATAGGAAGGGTCTCAGGTTGGAATGGGAAGGAGTTGGATATCACATTTCATGTTATAGGAAGGGTCTCAGGATTGGAATGGGAAGGACTTGGATATCATATCTCATGCTATAGGAAGGCTCTCAGGTTTGGAAGGGGAAGGAGTTGGATATCACATCTCAAGCTTTAGGAAGGGTCTCAGGTTTGGTATAAGCATTGAGATAGCACATCTCATGCTATAGGAAGGGTCTCAGGATTGGAATGGGAAGGAGTTGGATATCACATCTCATGTTATAGGAAAGATCTCAGGTTTGGTATTAGAAGCATTGAGACATCACATCTCATGTTATAGGAAGGGTCTCAGGATTGGAATGGGAAGAAGTTGGATATCACATCTCATGCTATAGGAAGGGTCTCAGGTTTGGAAGGAGTTGGATATCCAATTTCATGTTATAGGACTGGTCTCAGGTTTGGTATTAGAAGCATTGAGATATCACATCGCATGCTGTAGGAAGGTTCTCAGGTTTGGTATTAGAAGCATTGAGACATCTCATCTCATGCTATAGGAAGGGTCTCAGGATTGGAATGGGAAGGAGTTGGATATCACATCTCATGTTATAGGAAGGATCTCAGGTTTGGTATTAGAAGCATTGAGACATCACATCTCATGCTATAGGAAGGGTCTCAGGATTGGAATGGGAAGGAGTTGGATATCACATCTCATGCTATAGGAAGGGTCTCACATTTGGTATAAGCATTGAGATATCACATCTCATGCTATAGGAAGGGTCTCAGGATTGGATTGGGAAGGAGTTGTATATGACATCTCAGGCCATAGGAAGGGTCTCAGGATTGGTATAAGCATTGAGATATCACATCTCTGCTATCGGAAGGGTCTCAGGATTGGAATGGGAAGGAGTTGGATATCCCATCTCATGTTATAGGCAGGGTCTCAGGTTTGGTATTAGAATCATTGAGATATCACATCTCATGATATCGGAAGGGTCTCAGGATTGGAATGGGAAGGAGTTGGATATCACATCTCATGATAAAGGAAGGGTCTAAGGTGTGGAAGGGGAAAGATTTGGATATCACATCTCATGTTATAGGACGGGTCTCAGGTTTGGTATTAGAAGCATTGAGATATCAAGTCTCATGGCATAGGAAGGGTCTCAGAATTGGAATGTGAAGGAGTTGGATATCACATCTCAAGCTATAGGAAGAGTCTCAGGATTGGAATGGGAAGGAGTTGGATATCCCATCTCATGTTATAGGCAGGGTCTCAGGTTTGGTATTAGAAGCATTGAGATATCACATCTCATGATATCGGAAGGGTCTCAGGATTGGAATGGGAAGGAGTTGGATATCACATCTCATGATAAAGGAAGGGTCTAAGGTTTGGAAGGGGAAAGATTTGGATATCACATCTCATGTTATAGGACGGGTCTCAGGTTTGGTATTAGAAGCATTGAGATATCAAGTCTCATGGCATAGGAAGGGTCTCAGAATTGGAATGTGAAGGAGTCGGATATCACATCTCATGCCATAGTATGGGTCTCAGGTTTGGTAGAAGCATTGGGATATCACATCTCATGCTATTGGAAGGGTATCAGTATTGGATTTGGAAGGAGTTGGATATCCCATCTCATGCTATAGGAAGGGTCTCAGGTTGGAATGGGAAGGAGTTGGATATCACATTTCATGTTATAGGAAGGGTCTCAGGATTGGAATGGGAAGGACTTGGATATCATATCTCATGCTATAGGAAGGCTCTCAGGTTTGGAAGGGGAAGGAGTTGGATATCACATTTCATGTTAGAGGAAGGATCTCAGGTTTGGTATCAGAGGCCTTGAGATATCACATCTCATGCTATAGGAAGGGTCTCAGGATTGGAATGGGAAGGAGTTGGATATCACATCTCAAGCTTTAGGAAGGGTCTCAGGTTTGGTATAAGCATTGAGATAGCACATCTCATGCTATAGGAAGGGTCTCAGGATTGGAATGGGAAGGAGTTGGATATCACATCTCATGTTATAGGAAGGATCTCAGGTTTGGTATTAGAAGCATTGAGACATCACATCTCATGCTATAGGAAGGGTCTCAGGATTGGAATGGGAAGGAGTTGGATATCACATCTCATGCTATAGGAAGGGTCTCAGATTTGGTATAACCATTGAGATATCACATCTCTGCTATCGGAAGGGTCTCAGGATTGGAATGGGAAGGAGTTGGATATCCCATCTCATGCTATAGGGAGGGTCTCAATTTTGATATTAGAAGCATTGAGATAACAAATCTCATGCTATAGGAAGGGTCTCAGGATTGGAATGGGAAGGAGTTGGATATCACATCTCATGATAAAGGAAGGGTCTAAGGTTTGGAAGGGGAAAGATTTGGATATCACATTTCATGTTATAGGACAGGTCTCAGGTTTGGTATTAGAAGCATTGAGATATCAAGTCTCATGGTATAGGAAGGGTCTCAGAATTGGAATGGGAAGGAGTTGGATATCACATCTCATGCCATAGTATGGTTCTCAGGTTTGATAGAAGCATTGGGATATCACATCTCATGCTATTGGAAGGGTATCAGTATTGGATTTGGAAGGAGTTGGATATCCCATCTCATGCTATAGGAAGGGTCTCAGGTTGGAATGGGAAGGAGTTGGATATCACATTTCATGTTATAGGAAGGGTCTCAGGATTGGAATGGGAAGGACTTGGATATCATATCTCATGCTATAGGAAGGCTCTCAGGTTTGGAAGGAGAAGGAGTTGGATATCACATTTCACGTTAGAGGAAGGATCTCAGGTTTGGTATTAGAGGCCTTGAGATATCACATCTCATGCTATAGGAAGGGTCTCAGGTTGGAATGGGAAGGAGTTGGATATCACATTTCATGTTATAGGAAGGGTTTCAGGATTGGAATGGGAAGGAGTTGGATATCACATCTCAAGCTTTAGGAAGGGTCTCAGGTTTGGTATAAGCATTGAGATAGCACATCTCATGCTATAGGAAGGGTCTCAGGATTGGAATGGGAAGGAGTTGGATATCACATCTCATGTTATAGGAAAGATCTCAGGTTTGGTATTAGAAGCATTGAGCCATCACATCTCATGTTATAGGAAGGGTCTCAGGATTGGAATGGGAAGAAGTTGGATATCACATCTCATGCTATAGGAAGGGTCTCAGGTTTGGAAGTGGAAGGAGTTGGATATCCAATCTCATGTTATAGGACTGGTCTCAGGTTTGGTATTAGAAGCATTGAGATATCACATTGCATGCTGTAGGAAGGTTCTCAGGTTTGGAATGGGGAGGAATGGGATATCACATCTCATGTCATAGGAAGGATCTCAGGTTTGGTATTAGAAGCATTGAGATATCACATCTCATGCTATAGGAATGGTCTCAGGATTGGAATGGGAAGGAGTTGGATATTACATTCCTGCTATAGGAAGGGTCTCATGTTTGGAATGGGAATGTGTTGGATATCACATATGCTATAGGAAGGGTCTCAGGATTGGAATGGGAAGGAGTTGGATATCACATCTCATGTTATAGGAAGGGTCTCAGGTTTGGTATAAGCATTGAGATATCACATCTCTGCTATCGGAAGTGTCTCAGGATTGGAATGGGAAGGTGTTGGATATCCCATCTCATGTTATAGGACGGGTCTCAGGTTTGTTATTAGAATCATTGAGATATCATATTGAATGCTGTAGGAAGGGTCTAAGGATTGGAATGGGAAGGAGTTGGATATCCCATCTCATGTTATAGGAAGAGTCTCAAGTTTGGTATTAGAAGCATTTAGATATCACATCTCATGCTATAGGAAGTGTCTCAGGATTGGAATGGGAAGGAGTTGGATATCACATTTCATGTTAGAGGAAGGATCTCAGGTTTGGTATTAGAGGCATTGAGATATCACATCTCATGCTATAGGAAGGGTCTCAGGATTGGAATGGGAAGGAGTTGGATATCACATCTCATGCTATAGGAAGGGTCGCAGGTTTGGTATAAGCATTGAGATATCACATCTCATGCTATAGGAAGGGTCTCAGGATTGGAATGGGAAGGAGTTGGATATCACATCTCATGTTATAGGAAGGATCTCAGGTTTGGTATTAGAAGCATTGAGACATCACATCTCATGCTATCGGAAGGGTCTCAGGATTGGAATGGGAAGGACTTGGATATCACATCTCATGCTATAGGGAGGGTCTCAAGTTTGATATTAGAAGCATTGAGATATCATATCTCATGCTATAGGAAGGGTCTCAGGATTGGAATGGGAAGGAGTTGGATATCACATCTCATGCTATAGGAAGGGTCTCAGGTTTGGTATAAGCAGTGAGATATCACATCTCATGCTATAGGAAGTGTCTCAGGATTGGAATGGGAAGGAGTTGGATATCACAGCTCATGTTATAGGAAGGATCTCAGGTTTGGTATAAGCATTGAGATATCACATCTCTACTATCGGAAGGGTCTCAGGATTGGAATGGGAAGGAGTTGGATATTCCCATCTCATGTTATAGGAAGGGTCTCAGGTTTGGTATTAGAAGCATTGAGATATCACATCTCATGCTATAGGAAGGGTCTCAGGATTGGAATGGGAAGGACTTGGATATCACATCTCATGCTATAAGGAGGGTCTCAAGTTTGATATTAGAAGCATTGAGATATCACATCTCATGATATCGGAAGGGTCTCAGGGATGGAATGGGAAGGAGTTGGATATCACATCTCATGATAAAGGAAGTGTCTAAGGTTTGGAAGGGGAAGGAGTTTGATATCACATCTCATGCCATAGTATGGGTCTCAGGTTTGGTAGAAGCATTGGGATATCACATCTCATGCTATCAGAAGGGTAACAGGATTGGATTTGGAAGGAGTTGGATATCCCATCTCATGCTATAGGAAGGGTCTCAGGTTGGAATGGGAAGGAGTTGGATATCACATCTCATGTTATAGGAAGGGTCTCAGGATTGGAATTAGAAGGACTTGGATATCACATCTCATGCTATAGGAAGGCTCTCAGGTTTGGAAGGGGAAAGAGTTGGATATCACATTTCATGTTAGAGGTAGGATCTCAGGTTTGGTATTAGAGGCATTGAGATATCACATCTCATGCTATCAGAAGAGTCTCAGGATTGGAATGGGAAGGAGTTGGATATCACATATCATGCTATAGGGAGGGTCTCAGTTTTGATATTAGAAGCATTGAGATATCACATCTCATGCTATCGGAAGTGTCTCAGGATTGGAATGGGAAGGAGCTGGATATCACATCTCATGCTAAAGGAAGGGTCTCAGGTTTGGAACGGGAAGGAGTTGGATATCACATCTCATGTTATAGGAAGGGTCTCAGGTTTGGTATAAGCATTGAGATATCACATCTCTGCTATCGGAAGTGTCTCAGGATTGGAATGGGAAGGAATTGGATATCACATCTCATGCTATAGATAGGCTCTCAGGTTTGGAAAGGGAAGGAGTTGGATATCACATTTCTTGTTAGAGGAAGGATCTCAGGTTTGGTTTTAGAGGCATTGAGATATCAGATCTCAGGCTATAGGAAGGGTCTCAGGATTGGAATGGGAAGGAGTTGGATATCACATCTCATGCTATAGGAAGGGTCTCAGGATTGGAATGGGAAGGAGTTGGATATCACATCTCATGCTAGAGGAAGGGTCTCAGGTTTGGTATAAGCATTGAGATATCACATCTCGTGCTATAGGAAGGGTCTCAGGATTGGAATGGGAAGGAGTTGTATATGACATCTCATGCCGTATGAAGGGTCTCAGGTTTGGTATAAGCATTGAGATATCACATCTCTGCTATCGAAAGGGTCTTAGGATTGGAATGGGAAGGAGTAGGATATCCCATCTCATCTTATAGGAAGAGTCTCAGGTTTGGTATTAGAAGCATTGAGATATCCCATCTCATGATATAGGAAGGGTCTCAGGATTGGAATGGGAAGGAGTTGTATATGACATCTCATGCCGTAGGAAGGGTCTCAGGTTGGAATGGGAAGGAGTTGGATATCACATTTCATGTTATAGGAAGGGTCTCAGGATTGGAATGGGAAGGACTTGGATATCATATCTCATGCTATAGGACGGGTCTCAGGTTTGTTATTAGAATCATTGAGATATCATATTGCATGCTGTAGGAAGGGTCTAAGGATTGGAATGGGAAGGACTTGGATATCACATCTCATGCTATAGATAGGCTCTTAGGTTTGGAAAGGGAAGGAGTTGGATATCACATTTCATGTTAGAGGAAGGATCTCAGGTTTGGTATTAGAAGCATTGAGATATCACATCTCATGCTATAGGAAGGGTCTCAGGATTGGAATGGGAAGTAGTTGGATATCACATCTCATGCTAAAGGAAGGGTCTCAGGTTTGGTATAAGCATTGAGATATCACATCTCATGCTATAGGACGGGTCTCAGGATTGGAATGGAAGGAGTTGGATATCACATCTCATGTTATAGGAAGGATCTCAGGTTTGGTATTAGAAGCATTGAGACATCACATCTCATGCTATAGGAAGGGTATCAGGGTTGGAATGGGAAGGAGTTGGATATCACATCTCATCCAATAGGAAGGGTCTCAGGTTTGGAATGGGAAGGAATTGGATATCACATCTCATGTTATAGGAAGGATCTCAGGTTTGGTATTAGAAGCATTGAGATATCACATCTCATGCTATAGGAAGGGTCTCAGGATTGGAATGTGAAGGATTTGGATATCACATCTCATGCTAAAGGAAGGGTCTCAGGTTTGGTAGAAGCATTGAGATATCACGTCTCTGCTATCGGAAGGGTCTCAGTATTGGATTGGGAAGGAGTTGAATATCCCTTCTCATGCTATAGGAAGGGTCTCAGGATTTGAATGGGAAGGAGTTGGATATCACATCTCATGTTATAGGAAGGGTCTCAGGATTGGAATGGGAAGGATTTGGATATCACATCTCTTGCTATAGGAAGGGTCTCAGGATTGGAATGGGTAGGAGTTGGATATTACTTTCTTGCTATAGGAAGGGTCTCATGTTTGGAATGGGAAGCAGTTGGATATCACATATGCTATAGTTAGTGTCTCAGGTTTGGAACGGGAAGGAGTTGGATATCACATCTCATGTTATAGGAAGGGTCTCAGGTTTGGTATAAGCATTGAGATATCACATCTCTGCTATCGGAAGCGGCTCAGGATTGGAATGGGAAGGAGTTGGATATCCCATCTCATGTTATAGGAAGAGTCTCTGGTTTGGTATTAGAATCATTGAGATATCACATCGCATGCTGTAGGAAGGGTCTTAGGATTGGAATGGGATGGACTTGGATGTCACATCTCATGCTATAGGTAGGCTCTCAGGTTTGGTATAAGCATTGAGATATCACATCTCATGCTATAGGAAGGGTCTCAGGATTGGAATGGGAAGGAATTGGATATCACATCTCATGCTATAGGAAGGGTCTCAGATTTGGTATAAGCATTGAGATATCACATCTCATGCTAAAGAAAGGGTCTCAGGATTGGAATGGGAAGGATTTGTATATGACATCTCAGGCCATAGGAAGGGTCTCAGGTTTGGTATAAGCATTGAGATATCACATCTCTGCTATCGGAAGGGTCTCAGGATTGGAATGGGAAGGAGTTGGATATCCCATCTCATGTTATAGGAATGGTCTCAGGTTTGGTATTAGAAGAATGGAGATATCACATCTCATGCTATATGAAGGGTCTCAGGATTGGAATGGGAAGGACTTGGATGTCACATCTCATGCTATAGAGAGGATCTCAAGTTTGATATTAGAAGCATTGAGATAACAAATCTCATGATATCGGAAGGGTCTCAGGATTGGAATGGGAAGGAGTTGGATATCACATCTCATGATAAAGAAAGGGTCTAAGGTTTGGAAGGGGAAGGATTTGGATATCACATCTCATGTTATAGGACGGGTCTCAGGTTTGGTATTAGAAGCATTGAGATATCAAGTCTCATGGTATAAGAAGGGTCTCAGAATTGGAATGGGAAGGAGTTGGATATCACACCTCAAGCTATAGGAAGGGTCTCAGGATTGGAATGGGAAGGAGTTTGATATCACATCTCATGCCATAGTATGGGTCTCAGGTTTGGTAGAAGCATTGGGATATCACATCTCATGCTATCGGAAGGGTATCAGTATTGGATTTGGAAGAAGTTGGATATCCCATCTCATGCTATAGGAAGGGTCTCAGGTTGGAATGGGAAGGAGTTGGATATCACATTTCATGTTATAGGAAGGGTCTCAGGATTGGAATGGGAAGGACTTGGATATCATATATCATGCTATAGGAAGGCTCTCAGGTTTGGAAGGGGAAGGAGTTGGATATCACATCTCAAGCTATAGGAAGGGTCTCAGGATTGGAATGGGAAGGAGTTGGATATCACATCTCAAGCTATAGGAAGGGTCTCAGGTTTGGTATAAGCATTGAGATATCACATCTCATGCTATAGGAAGGGTCTCAGGATTGGAATGGGAAGGAGTTGGATATCACATCTCATGTTATAGGAAATATCTCAGGTTTGGTATTAGAAGCATTGAGACATCACATCTCATGTTATAGGAAGGGTCTCAGGATTGGAATGGGAAGAAGTTGGATATCACATCTCATGCTATAGGAAGGGTCTCAGGTTTGGTATAAGCATTGAGATATCACATCTCATGCTATAGGAAGGGTCTCAGGATTGGAATGGGAAGGAGTTGTATATGACATCTCATGCCATAGGAAGGGTCTCAGGTTTGGTATAAGCATTGAGATATCACATCACATGCTATAGGAAGGGTCTCAGGATTGGAATGGGAAGGACTTGGATATCACATCTCATGCTATAGGCAGGGCCTCAGGTTTGGAAAGGGAAGGAGATGGATATCACATTTCATGTTAGAGATAGGATCTCAGGTTTGGTATTAGAGGCATTGAGATATCACATCTCATGCTATCAGAAGGGTCTCAGGATTGGAATGGGAAGGAGTTGTATATCACATCTCATGCTAAATGGAGGGTCTCAGGTTTGGAAGGGGAAGGATTTGGAAATCACATCTCATGTTATAGGAAGGATCTCAGGTTTGGTATTAGAAGCATTGAGATATCACATCTCATGCTATCGGAAGTATCTCAGGTTTGGTATTAGAGGCATTGAGATATCACATCTCATGCTATCATAAGGGTCTCAGGATTGGAATCGGAAGGAGTTGGATATCACATCTCATGTTATTGGAAGGATCTCAGGTTTGGTATTAGAAGCATTGAGACATCACATCTCATGCTATAGGAAGGGTCTCAGGATTGGAATGGGAAGGAGTTGGATATCACATCTAATGCTATAGGAAGGGTCTCAGATTTGGTATAAGCATTGAGATATCACATCTCATGCTATAGGAAGGGTCTCAGGATTGGATTGGGAAGGAGTTGTATATGACATCTCATGTTATAGGAAGGGTCTCAGGTTTGGTATTAGAAGCATTGAGATATCACATCTCATGCTATAGGAAGGGTCTCAGGATTGGAATGGGGAGGACTTGGATGTCACATCTCATGCTATAGGGAGGGTCTCAAGTTTGATATTAGAAGTATTGAGATAACAAATCTCATGATATCGGAAGGGTCTCAGGATTGGAATGGGAAGGAGTTGGATATCACATCTCATGATAAAGGAAGGGTCTAAGGTTTGGAAGGGGAAAGATTTGGATAACACATCTCATGTTATAGGACGGGTCTCAGGTTTGGTATTAGAAGCATTGAGATATCAAGTCTCATGGCATAGGAAGGGTCTCAGAATTGGAATGGGAAGGAGTTGGATATCACATCTCAAGCTATAGGAAGAGTCTCAGGATTGGAATGGGAATGAGGTTGATATCACATCTCATGCCATAGTATGGGTCTCAGGTTTGGTAGAAGCATTGGGATATCACATCTCATGCTATTGGAAGGGTATCAGTATTGGATTTGGAAGGAGTGGGATATCCCATCTCATGCTATAGGAAGGGTCTCAGGTTGGAATGGGAAGGAGTTGGATATCACATTTCATGTTATAGGAAGGGTCTCAGGATTGGAATGGGAAGGACTTGGATATCATATCTCATGCTATAGGAAGGCTCTCAGGTTTGGAAGGGGAAGGAGTTGGATATCACATCTCAAGCTTTAGGAAGGGTCTCAGGTTTGGTATAAGCATTGAGATAGCACATCTCATGCTATAGGAAGGGTCTCAGGATTGGAATGGGAAGGAGTTGGATATCACATCTCATGTTATAGGAAAGATCTCAGGTTTGGTATTAGAAGCATTGAGACATCACATCTCATGTTATAGGAAGGGTCTCAGGATTGGAATGGGAAGAAGTTGGATATCACATCTCATGCTATAGGAAGGGTCTCAGGTTTGGAAGGAGTTGGATATCCAATTTCATGTTATAGGACTGGTCTCAGGTTTGGTATTAGAAGCATTGAGATATCACATCGCATGCTGTAGGAAGGTTCTCAGGTTTGGTATTAGAAGCATTGAGACATCTCATCTCATGCTATAGGAAGGGTCTCAGGATTGGAATGGGAAGGAGTTGGATATCACATCTCATGTTATAGGAAGGATCTCAGGTTTGGTATTAGAAGCATTGAGACATCACATCTCATGCTATAGGAAGGGTCTCAGGATTGGAATGGGAAGGAGTTGGATATCACATCTCATGCTATAGGAAGGGTCTCACATTTGGTATAAGCATTGAGATATCACATCTCATGCTATAGGAAGGGTCTCAGGATTGGATTGGGAAGGAGTTGTATATGACATCTCAGGCCATAGGAAGGGTCTCAGGATTGGTATAAGCATTGAGATATCACATCTCTGCTATCGGAAGGGTCTCAGGATTGGAATGGGAAGGAGTTGGATATCCCATCTCATGTTATAGGCAGGGTCTCAGGTTTGGTATTAGAATCATTGAGATATCACATCTCATGATATCGGAAGGGTCTCAGGATTGGAATGGGAAGGAGTTGGATATCACATCTCATGATAAAGGAAGGGTCTAAGGTGTGGAAGGGGAAAGATTTGGATATCACATCTCATGTTATAGGACGGGTCTCAGGTTTGGTATTAGAAGCATTGAGATATCAAGTCTCATGGCATAGGAAGGGTCTCAGAATTGGAATGTGAAGGAGTTGGATATCACATCTCAAGCTATAGGAAGAGTCTCAGGATTGGAATGGGAAGGAGTTGGATATCCCATCTCATGTTATAGGCAGGGTCTCAGGTTTGGTATTAGAAGCATTGAGATATCACATCTCATGATATCGGAAGGGTCTCAGGATTGGAATGGGAAGGAGTTGGATATCACATCTCATGATAAAGGAAGGGTCTAAGGTTTGGAAGGGGAAAGATTTGGATATCACATCTCATGTTATAGGACGGGTCTCAGGTTTGGTATTAGAAGCATTGAGATATCAAGTCTCATGGCATAGGAAGGGTCTCAGAATTGGAATGTGAAGGAGTCGGATATCACATCTCATGCCATAGTATGGGTCTCAGGTTTGGTAGAAGCATTGGGATATCACATCTCATGCTATTGGAAGGGTATCAGTATTGGATTTGGAAGGAGTTGGATATCCCATCTCATGCTATAGGAAGGGTCTCAGGTTGGAATGGGAAGGAGTTGGATATCACATTTCATGTTATAGGAAGGGTCTCAGGATTGGAATGGGAAGGACTTGGATATCATATCTCATGCTATAGGAAGGCTCTCAGGTTTGGAAGGGGAAGGAGTTGGATATCACATTTCATGTTAGAGGAAGGATCTCAGGTTTGGTATCAGAGGCCTTGAGATATCACATCTCATGCTATAGGAAGGGTCTCAGGATTGGAATGGGAAGGAGTTGGATATCACATCTCAAGCTTTAGGAAGGGTCTCAGGTTTGGTATAAGCATTGAGATAGCACATCTCATGCTATAGGAAGGGTCTCAGGATTGGAATGGGAAGGAGTTGGATATCACATCTCATGTTATAGGAAGGATCTCAGGTTTGGTATTAGAAGCATTGAGACATCACATCTCATGCTATAGGAAGGGTCTCAGGATTGGAATGGGAAGGAGTTGGATATCACATCTCATGCTATAGGAAGGGTCTCAGATTTGGTATAACCATTGAGATATCACATCTCTGCTATCGGAAGGGTCTCAGGATTGGAATGGGAAGGAGTTGGATATCCCATCTCATGCTATAGGGAGGGTCTCAATTTTGATATTAGAAGCATTGAGATAACAAATCTCATGCTATAGGAAGGGTCTCAGGATTGGAATGGGAAGGAGTTGGATATCACATCTCATGATAAAGGAAGGGTCTCAGGTTTGGAAGGGGAAAGATTTGGATATCACATCTCATGTTATAGGACAGGTCTCAGGTTTGGTATTAGAAGCATTGAGATATCAAGTCTCATGGTATAGGAAGGGTCTCAGAATTGGAATGGGAAGGAGTTGGATATCACATCTCATGCCATAGTATGGTTCTCAGGTTTGATAGAAGCATTGGGATATCACATCTCATGCTATTGGAAGGGTATCAGTATTGGATTTGGAAGGAGTTGGATATCCCATCTCATGCTATAGGAAGGGTCTCAGGTTGGAATGGGAAGGAGTTGGATATCACATTTCATGTTATAGGAAGGGTCTCAGGATTGGAATGGGAAGGACTTGGATATCATATCTCATGCTATAGGAAGGCTCTCAGGTTTGGAAGGAGAAGGAGTTGGATATCACATTTCACGTTAGAGGAAGGATCTCAGGTTTGGTATTAGAGGCCTTGAGATATCACATCTCATGCTATAGGAAGGGTCTCAGGTTGGAATGGGAAGGAGTTGGATATCACATTTCATGTTATAGGAAGGGTTTCAGGATTGGAATGGGAAGGAGTTGGATATCACATCTCAAGCTTTAGGAAGGGTCTCAGGTTTGGTATAAGCATTGAGATAGCACATCTCATGCTATAGGAAGGGTCTCAGGATTGGAATGGGAAGGAGTTGGATATCACATCTCATGTTATAGGAAAGATCTCAGGTTTGGTATTAGAAGCATTGAGCCATCACATCTCATGTTATAGGAAGGGTCTCAGGATTGGAATGGGAAGAAGTTGGATATCACATCTCATGCTATAGGAAGGGTCTCAGGTTTGGAAGTGGAAGGAGTTGGATATCCAATCTCATGTTATAGGACTGGTCTCAGGTTTGGTATTAGAAGCATTGAGATATCACATTGCATGCTGTAGGAAGGTTCTCAGGTTTGGAATGGGGAGGAATGGGATATCACATCTCATGTCATAGGAAGGATCTCAGGTTTGGTATTAGAAGCATTGAGATATCACATCTCATGCTATAGGAATGGTCTCAGGATTGGAATGGGAAGGAGTTGGATATTACATTCCTGCTATAGGAAGGGTCTCATGTTTGGAATGGGAATGTGTTGGATATCACATATGCTATAGGAAGGGTCTCAGGTTTGGAACGGGAAGGAGTTGGATATCACATCTCATGTTATAGGAAGGGTCTCAGGTTTGGTATAAGCATTGAGATATCACATCTCTGCTATCGGAAGTGTCTCAGGATTGGAATGGGAAGGTGTTGGATATCCCATCTCATGTTATAGGACGGGTCTCAGGTTTGTTATTAGAATCATTGAGATATCATATTGAATGCTGTAGGAAGGGTCTAAGGATTGGAATGGGAAGGAGTTGGATATCCCATCTCATGTTATAGGAAGAGTCTCAAGTTTGGTATTAGAAGCATTTAGATATCACATCTCATGCTATAGGAAGTGTCTCAGGATTGGAATGGGAAGGAGTTGGATATCACATTTCATGTTAGAGGAAGGATCTCAGGTTTGGTATTAGAGGCATTGAGATATCACATCTCATGCTATAGGAAGGGTCTCAGGATTGGAATGGGAAGGAGTTGGATATCACATCTCATGCTATAGGAAGGGTCGCAGGTTTGGTATAAGCATTGAGATATCACATCTCATGCTATAGGAAGGGTCTCAGGATTGGAATGGGAAGGAGTTGGATATCACATCTCATGTTATAGGAAGGATCTCAGGTTTGGTATTAGAAGCATTGAGACATCACATCTCATGCTATCGGAAGGGTCTCAGGATTGGAATGGGAAGGACTTGGATATCACATCTCATGCTATAGGGAGGGTCTCAAGTTTGATATTAGAAGCATTGAGATATCATATCTCATGCTATAGGAAGGGTCTCAGGATTGGAATGGGAAGGAGTTGGATATCACATCTCATGCTATAGGAAGGGTCTCAGGTTTGGTATAAGCAGTGAGATATCACATCTCATGCTATAGGAAGTGTCTCAGGATTGGAATGGGAAGGAGTTGGATATCACATCTCATGTTATAGGAAGGATCTCAGGTTTGGTATAAGCATTGAGATATCACATCTCTACTATCGGAAGGGTCTCAGGATTGGAATGGGAAGGAGTTGGATATTCCCATCTCATGTTATAGGAAGGGTCTCAGGTTTGGTATTAGAAGCATTGAGATATCACATCTCATGCTATAGGAAGGGTCTCAGGATTGGAATGGGAAGGACTTGGATATCACATCTCATGCTATAAGGAGGGTCTCAAGTTTGATATTAGAAGCATTGAGATATCACATCTCATGATATCGGAAGGGTCTCAGGGATGGAATGGGAAGGAGTTGGATATCACATCTCATGATAAAGGAAGTGTCTAAGGTTTGGAAGGGGAAGGAGTTTGATATCACATCTCATGCCATAGTATGGGTCTCAGGTTTGGTAGAAGCATTGGGATATCACATCTCATGCTATCAGAAGGGTAACAGGATTGGATTTGGAAGGAGTTGGATATCCCATCTCATGCTATAGGAAGGGTCTCAGGTTGGAATGGGAAGGAGTTGGATATCACATCTCATGTTATAGGAAGGGTCTCAGGATTGGAATTAGAAGGACTTGGATATCACATCTCATGCTATAGGAAGGCTCTCAGGTTTGGAAGGGGAAAGAGTTGGATATCACATTTCATGTTAGAGGTAGGATCTCAGGTTTGGTATTAGAGGCATTGAGATATCACATCTCATGCTATCAGAAGAGTCTCAGGATTGGAATGGGAAGGAGTTGGATATCACATCTCATGCTAAAGGGAGGGTCTCAGGTTTGGAAGGGGAAGGATTTGGATATCACATCTCATGTTATAGGAAGGATCTCAGGTTTGGTATTAGAAGCATTGAGATATCACATCTCATGCTATCGGAAGGATCTCAGGTTTGGTATAGAAGCATTGAGATATCACATCTCATGCTATCAGAAGGTTCTCAGGATTGGAATGGGAAGGAGTTGGATATCACATCTCATGCTAAAGGGAGAGTCTCAGGTTTGGAAGGGGAAGGATTTGGATATCACATCTCATGTTATCGGAAGGATCTCAGGTTTGGTATTAGAAGTTTTGAATTATCACATCTCATGCTATAGGAAGAGTCTCAGGATTGGAATGGGAAGGAGTTGGTTATCACATCTCATGCTAAAGGAAGGGTCTCAGGTTTGGTAGAAGCATTGAGATATCACATCTCATGCTATAGGAAGGGTCTCAGGATTGGAACGGGAAGGACTTAGATATCACATATCATGCTATATAGGGAGGGTCTCAGTTTTGATATTAGAAGCATTGAGATATCACATCTCATGCTATCGGAAGTGTCTCAGGATTGGAATGGGAAGGAGCTGGATATCACATCTCATGCTAAAGGAAGGGTCTCAGGTTTGGAACGGGAAGGAGTTGGATATCACATCTCATGTTATAGGAAGGGTCTCAGGTTTGGTATAAGCATTGAGATATCACATCTCTGCTATCGGAAGTGTCTCAGGATTGGAATGGGAAGGAATTGGATATCACATCTCATGCTATAGATAGGCACTCAGGTTTGGAAAGGGAAGGAGTTGGATATCACATTTCATGTTAGAGGAAGGATCTCAGGTTTGGTATTAGAGGCATTGAGATATCAGATATCAGGCTATAGGAAGGGTCTCAGGATTGGAATGGTAAGGAGTTGGATATCACATCTCATGCTATAGGAAGGGTCTCAGGATTGGAATGGGAAGGAGTTGGATATCACATCTCATGCTAGAGGAAGGGTCTCAGGTTTGGTATAAGCATTGAGATATCACATCTTGTGCTATAGGAAGGGTCTCAGGATTGGAATGGGAAGGAGTTGTATATGACATCTCATGCCGTAGGAAGGGTCTCAGGTTTGGTATAAGCATTGAGATATCACATCTCTGCTATAGAAAGGGTCTTAGGATTGGAATGGGAAGGAGTAGGATATCCCATCTCATGTTATAGGAAGAGTCTCAGGTTTGGTATTAGAAGCATTGAGATATCCCATCTCATGATATAGGAAGGGTCTCAGGTTGGAATGGGAAGGAGTTGGATATCACATTTCATGTTATAGGAAGGGTCTCAGGATTGGAATGGGAAGGACTTGGATATCATATCCCATGCTATAGGAAGGCTCTCAGGTTTGGAAGGGGAAGGAGTTGGATATCACATTTCATGTTAGAGGAAGGATCTCAGGTTTGGTATTAGAGGCCTTGAGATATCACATCTCATGCTATAGGAAGGGTCTCAGGATTGGAATGGGAAGGAGTTGGATATCACATCTCAAGCTATAGGAACAGTCTCAGGTTTGGTATAAGCATTGTGATATCACATCTCATGCTATAGGAAGGGTCTCAGGATTGGAATGGGAAGGAGTTGGATATCACATCTCATGATAAAGGAAGTGTCTAAGGTTTGGAAGGGGAAGGAGTTTGATATCACATCTCATGCCATAGTATGGGTCTCAGGTTTGGTAGAAGCATTGGGATATCACATCTCATGCTATCAGAAGGGTATCAGGATTGGATTTGGAAGGAGTTGGATATCCCATCTCATGCTATAGGAAGGGTCTCAGGTTGGAATGGGAAGGAGTTGGATATCACATCTCATGTTATAGGAAGGGTCTCAGGATTGGAATTAGAAGGACTTGGATATCACATCTCATGCTATAGGAAGGCTCTCAGGTTTGGAAGGGGAAAGAGTTGGATATCACATTTCATGTTAGAGGTAGGATCTCAGGTTTGGTATTAGAGGCATTGAGATATCACATCTCATGCTATCAGAAGAGTCTCAGGATTGGAATGGGAAGGAGTTGGATATCACATCTCATGCTAAAGGGAGGGTCTCAGGTTTGGAAGGGGAAGGATTTGGATATCACATCTCATGTTATAGGAAGGATCTCAGGTTTGGTATTAGAAGCATTGAGATATCACATCTCATGCTATCGGAAGGATCTCAGGTTTGGTATAGAAGCATTGAGATATCACATCTCATGCTATCAGAAGGTTCTCAGGATTGGAATGGGAAGGAGTTGGATATCACATCTCATGCTAAAGGGAGGGTCTCAGGTTTGGAAGGGGAAGGATTTGGATATCACATCTCATGTTATCGGAAGGATATCAGGTTTGGTATTAGAAGTATTGAGATATCACATCTCATGCTATAGGAAGGGTCTCAGGATTGGAATGGGAAGGAGTTGGTTATCACATCTCATGCTAAAGGAAGGGTCTCAGGTTTGGTAGAAGCATTGAGATATCACATCTCATGCTATAGGACGGGTCTCAGGATTGGAATGGAAGGAGTTGGATATCACATCTCATGTTATAGGAAGGATCTCAGGTTTGGTATTAGAAGCATTGAGACATCACATCTCATGCTATAGGAAGGGTCTCAGGGTTGGAATGGGAAGGAGTTGGATATCACATCTCATCCAATAGGAAGGGTCTCAGGTTTGGAATGGGAAGGAATTGGATATCACATCTCATGTTATTTGAAGGATCTCAGGTTTGGTATTAGAAGCATTGAGATATCACATCTCATGCTATAGGAAGGGTCTCAGGATTGGAATGTGAAGGATTTGGATATCACATCTCATGCTAAAGGAAGGGTCTCAGGTTTGGTAGAAGCATTGAGATATCACGTCTCTGCTATCGGAAGGGTCTCAGGATTGGATTGGGAAGGAGTTGGATATCCCTTCTCATGCTATAGGAAGGGTCTCAGGATTTGAATGGCAAGGAGTTGGATATCACATCTCATGCCATAGGAAGGGTCTCAGGTTTGGTATAAGCATTGAGATATCACATCTCTGCTATCAGAAGGGTCTCAGGATTGGATTGGGAAGGCGTTGGATATCCCTTCTCATGCTATAGGAAGTGTCTCAGGTTGGAATGGGAAGGAGTTGGATATCACATCTCATGTTATAGGAAGGGTCTCAGGATTGGAATGGGAAGGATTTGGATATCACATTTCATGTTATAGGAAGGGTCTCAGGATTGGAATGGGAAGGAGTTGGATATCACATCTCAAGCTTTAGGAAGGGTCTCAGGTTTGGTATAAGCATTGAGATAGCACATCTCATGCTATAGGAAGGGTCTCAGGATTGGAATGGGAAGGAGTTGGATATCACATCTCATGTTATAGGAAAGATCTCAGGTTTGGTATTAGAAGCATTGAGACATCACATCTCATGTTATAGGAAGGGTCTCAGGATTGGAATGGAAGAAGTTGGATATCACATCTCATGCTATAGGAAGGGTCTCAGGTTTGGAAGTGGAAGGAGTTGGATATCCAATCTCATGTTATAGGACTGGTCTCAGGTTTGGTATTAGAAGCATTGAGATATCACATCGCATGCTGTAGGAAGGTTCTCAGGTTTGGAATGGGGAGGAATTGGATATCACATCTCATGTCATAGGAAGGATCTCAGGTTTGGTATTAGAAGCATTGAGATATCACATCTCATGCTATAGGAATGGTCTCAGGATTGGAATGGGAAGGAGTTGGATATTACATTCCTGCTATAGGAAGGGTCTCATGTTTGGAATGGGAAGGAGTTGGATATCACATATGCTATAGTTAGTGTCTCAGGTTTGGAACGGGAAGGAGTTGGATATCACATCTCATGTTATAGGAAGGGTCTCAGGTTTAGTATAAGCATTGAGATATCACATCTCTGCTATCGGAAGCGGCTCAGGATTGGAATGGGAAGGAGTTGGATATCCCATCTCATGTTATAGGAAGAGTCTCTGGTTTGGTATTAGAATCATTGAGATATCACATCGCATGCTGTAGGAAGGGTCTAAGGATTGGAATGGGATGGACTTGGATATCACATCTCATGCTATAGGTAGGTTCTCGGGTTTGGTATAAGCATTGAGATATCACATCTCATGCTATAGGAAGGGTCTCAGGATTGGAATGGGAAGGATTTGGATATCACATCTCATGCTATAGGAAGGGTCTCAGATTTGGTATAAGCATTGAGATATCACATCTCATGCTAAAGGAAGGGTCTCAGGATTGGAATGGGAAGGAGTTGTATATGACATCTCAGGCCATAGGAAGGGTCTCAGGTTTGGTATAAGCATTGAGATATCACATCTCTGCTATCAGAAGGGTCTCAGGATTGGAATGGGAAGGAGTTGGATATCCCATCTCATCTTATAGGAAGGGTCTCAGGTTTGGTATTAGAAGCATAGAGATATCACATCTCATGCTATAGGAAGGGTCTCAGGATTGGAATGGGAAGGACTTGGATGTCACATCTCATGCTATAGGGAGGGTCTCAAGTTTGATATTAGAAGCATTGAGATACCAAATCTCATGATATCGGAAGGGTCTCAGGATTGGAATGGGAAGGAGTTGGATACCACATCTCATGATAAAGGAAGGGTCTAAGGTTTGGAAGGGGAATGATTTGGATATCACATCTCATGTTATAGGACGGGTCTCAGGTTTGGTATTAGAAGCATTGAGATATCAAGTCTCATGGTATAAGAAGGGTCTCAGAATTGGAAAGGGAAGGAGTTGGATATCACACCTCAAGCTATAGGAAGGGTCTCAGGATTGGAATGGGAAGGAGTTGGATATCACATCTCATGATAAAGGAAGTGTCTAAGGTTTGGAAGGGGAAGGAGTTTGATATCACATCTCATGCCATAGTATGGGTCTCAGGTTTGGTAGAAGCATTGGGATATCACATCTCATGCTATCAGAAGGGTATCAGGATTGGAATTGGAAGGAGTTGGATATCCCATCTCATGCTATAGGAAGGGTCTCAGGTTGGAATGGGAAGGAGTTGGATATCACATCTCATGTTATAGGAAGGGTCTCAGGATTGGAATTAGAAGGACTTGGATATCACATCTCATGCTATAGGAAGGCTCTCAGGTTTGGAAGGGGAAAGAGTTGGATATCACATTTCATGTTAGAGGTAGGATCTCAGGTTTGGTATTAGAGGCATTGAGATATCACATCTCATGCTATCAGAAGAGTCTCAGGATTGGAATGGGAAGGAGTTGGATATCACATCTCATGCTAAAGGGAGGGTCTCAGGTTTGGAAGGGGAAGGATTTGGATATCACATCTCATGTTATAGGAAGGATCTCAGGTTTGGTATTAGAAGCATTGAGATATCACATCTCATGCTATCGGAAGGATCTCAGGTTTGGTATAGAAGCATTGAGATATCACATCTCATGCTATCAGAAGGTTCTCAGGATTGGAATGGGAAGGAGTTGGATATCACATCTCATGCTAAAGGGAGGGTCTCAGGTTTGGAAGGGGAAGGATTTGGATATCACATCTCATGTTATCGGAAGGATCTCAGGTTTGGTATTAGAAGTATTGAGATATCACATCTCATGCTATAGGAAGGGTCTCAGGATTGGAATGGGAAGGAGTTGGTTATCACATCTCATGCTAAAGGAAGGGTCTCAGGTTTGGTAGAAGCATTGAGATATCACATCTCATGCTATAGGACGGGTCTCAGGATTGGAATGGAAGGAGTTGGATATCACATCTCATGTTATAGGAAGGATCTCAGGTTTGGTATTAGAAGCATTGAGACATCACATCTCATGCTATAGGAAGGGTCTCACGGTTGGAATGGGAAGGAGTTGGATATCACATCTCATCCAATAGGAAGGGTCTCAGGTTTGGAATGGGAAGGAATTGGATATCACATCTCATGTTATAGGAAGGATCTCAGGTTTGGTATTAGAAGCATTGAGATATCACATCTCATGCTATAGGAAGGGTCTCAGGATTGGAATGTGAAGGATTTGGATATCACATCTCATGCTAAAGGAAGGGTCTCAGGTTTGGTAGAAGCATTGAGATATCACGTCTCTGCTATCGGAAGGGTCTCAGGATTGGATTGGGAAGGAGTTGGATATCCCTTCTCATGCTATAGGAAGGGTCTCAGGATTTGAATGGCAAGGAGTTGGATATCACATCTCATGCCATAGGAAGGGTCTCAGGTTTGGTATAAGCATTGAGATATCACATCTCTGCTATCAGAAGGGTCTCAGGATTGGATTGGGAAGGCGTTGGATATCCCTTCTCATGCTATAGGAAGTGTCTCAGGTTGGAATGGGAAGGAGTTGGATATCACATCTCATGTTATAGGAAGGGTCTCAGGATTGGAATGGGAAGGATTTGGATATCACATCTCATGTTATAGGAAGGATCTCAGGTTTGGTATTAGAAGCATTGAGACATCACATCTCATGCTATAGGAAGGGTCTCAGGATTGGAATGTGAAGGATTTGGATATCACATCTCATGCTAAAGGAAGGGTCTCAGGTTTGGTAGAAGCATTGAGATATCACGTCTCTGCTATCGGAAGGGTCTCAGTATTGGATTGGGAAGGAGTTGAATATCCCTTCTCATGCTATAGGAAGGGTCTCAGGATTTGAATGGGAAGGAGTTGGATATCACATCTCATGTTATAGGAAGGGTCTCAGGATTGGAATGGGAAGGATTTGGATATCACATCTCTTGCTATAGGAAGGGTCTCAGGATTGGAATGGGTAGGAGTTGGATATTACTTTCTTGCTATAGGAAGGGTCTCATGTTTGGAATGGGAACCAGTTGGATATCACATATGCTATAGTTAGTGTCTCAGGTTTGGAACGGGAAGGAGTTGGATATCACATCTCATGTTATAGGAAGGGTCTCAGGTTTGGTATAAGCATTGAGATATCACATCTCTGCTATCGGAAGCGGCTCAGGATTGGAATGGGAAGGAGTTGGATATCCCATCTCATGTTATAGGAAGAGTCTCTGGTTTGGTATTAGAATCATTGAGATATCACATCGCATGCTGTAGGAAGGGTCTTAGGATTGGAATGGGATGGACTTGGATGTCACATCTCATGCTATAGGTAGGCTCTCAGGTTTGGTATAAGCATTGAGATATCACATCTCATGCTATAGGAAGGGTCTCAGGATTGGAATGGGAAGGAATTGGATATCACATCTCATGCTATAGGAAGGGTCTCAGATTTGGTATAAGCATTGAGATATCACATCTCATGCTAAAGAAAGGGTCTCAGGATTGGAATGGGAAGGATTTGTATATGACATCTCAGGCCATAGGAAGGGTCTCAGGTTTGGTATAAGCATTGAGATATCACATCTCTGCTATCGGAAGGGTCTCAGGATTGGAATGGGAAGGAGTTGGATATCCCATCTCATGTTATAGGAATGGTCTCAGGTTTGGTATTAGAAGAATGGAGATATCACATCTCATGCTATATGAAGGGTCTCAGGATTGGAATGGGAAGGACTTGGATGTCACATCTCATGCTATAGAGAGGATCTCAAGTTTGATATTAGAAGCATTGAGATAACAAATCTCATGATATCGGAAGGGTCTCAGGATTGGAATGGGAAGGAGTTGGATATCACATCTCATGATAAAGAAAGGGTCTAAGGTTTGGAAGGGGAAGGATTTGGATATCACATCTCATGTTATAGGACGGGTCTCAGGTTTGGTATTAGAAGCATTGAGATATCAAGTCTCATGGTATAAGAAGGGTCTCAGAATTGGAATGGGAAGGAGTTGGATATCACACCTCAAGCTATAGGAAGGGTCTCAGGATTGGAATGGGAAGGAGTTTGATATCACATCTCATGCCATAGTATGGGTCTCAGGTTTGGTAGAAGCATTGGGATATCACATCTCATGCTATCGGAAGGGTATCAGTATTGGATTTGGAAGAAGTTGGATATCCCATCTCATGCTATAGGAAGGGTCTCAGGTTGGAATGGGAAGGAGTTGGATATCACATTTCATGTTATAGGAAGGGTCTCAGGATTGGAATGGGAAGGACTTGGATATCATATATCATGCTATAGGAAGGCTCTCAGGTTTGGAAGGGGAAGGAGTTGGATATCACATCTCAAGCTATAGGAAGGGTCTCAGGATTGGAATGGGAAGGAGTTGGATATCACATCTCAAGCTATAGGAAGGGTCTCAGGTTTGGTATAAGCATTGAGATATCACATCTCATGCTATAGGAAGGGTCTCAGGATTGGAATGGGAAGGAGTTGGATATCACATCTCATGTTATAGGAAATATCTCAGGTTTGGTATTAGAAGCATTGAGACATCACATCTCATGTTATAGGAAGGGTCTCAGGATTGGAATGGGAAGAAGTTGGATATCACATCTCATGCTATAGGAAGGGTCTCAGGTTTGGTATAAGCATTGAGATATCACATCTCATGCTATAGGAAGGGTCTCAGGATTGGAATGGGAAGGAGTTGTATATGACATCTCATGCCATAGGAAGGGTCTCAGGTTTGGTATAAGCATTGAGATATCACATCACTTGCTATAGGAAGGGTCTCAGGATTGGAATGGGAAGGACTTGGATATCACATCTCATGCTATAGGCAGGGCCTCAGGTTTGGAAAGGGAAGGAGATGGATATCACATTTCATGTTAGAGATAGGATCTCAGGTTTGGTATTAGAGGCATTGAGATATCACATCTCATGCTATCAGAAGGGTCTCAGGATTGGAATGGGAAGGAGTTGTATATCACATCTCATGCTAAATGGAGGGTCTCAGGTTTGGAAGGGGAAGGATTTGGAAATCACATCTCATGTTATAGGAAGGATCTCAGGTTTGGTATTAGAAGCATTGAGATATCACATCTCATGCTATCGGAAGTATCTCAGGTTTGGTATTAGAGGCATTGAGATATCACATCTCATGCTATCATAAGGGTCTCAGGATTGGAATCGGAAGGAGTTGGATATCACATCTAATGCTATAGGAAGGGTCTCAGATTTGGTATAAGCATTGAGATATCACATCTCATGCTATAGGAAGGGTCTCAGGATTGGATTGGGAAGGAGTTGTATATGACATCTCATGTTATAGGAAGGGTCTCAGGTTTGGTATTAGAAGCATTGAGATATCACATCTCATGCTATAGGAAGGGTCTCAGGATTGGAATGGGGAGGACTTGGATGTCACATCTCATGCTATAGGGAGGGTCTCAAGTTTGATATTAGAAGTATTGAGATAACAAATCTCATGATATCGGAAGGGTCTCAGGATTGGAATGGGAAGGAGTTGGATATCACATCTCATGATAAAGGAAGGGTCTAAGGTTTGGAAGGGGAAAGATTTGGATAACACATCTCATGTTATAGGACGGGTCTCAGGTTTGGTATTAGAAGCATTGAGATATCAAGTCTCATGGCATAGGAAGGGTCTCAGAATTGGAATGGGAAGGAGTTGGATATCACATCTCAAGCTATAGGAAGAGTCTCAGGATTGGAATGGGAATGAGTTTGATATCACATCTCATGCCATAGTATGGGTCTCAGGTTTGGTAGAAGCATTGGGATATCACATCTCATGCTATTGGAAGGGTATCAGTATTGGATTTGGAAGGAGTGGGATATCCCATCTCATGCTATAGGAAGGGTCTCAGGTTGGAATGGGAAGGAGTTGGATATCACATTTCATGTTATAGGAAGGGTCTCAGGATTGGAATGGGAAGGACTTGGATATCATATCTCATGCTATAGGAAGGCTCTCAGGTTTGGAAGGGGAAGGAGTTGGATATCACATCTCAAGCTTTAGGAAGGGTCTCAGGTTTGGTATAAGCATTGAGATAGCACATCTCATGCTATAGGAAGGGTCTCAGGATTGGAATGGGAAGGAGTTGGATATCACATCTCATGTTATAGGAAAGATCTCAGGTTTGGTATTAGAAGCATTGAGACATCACATCTCATGTTATAGGAAGGGTCTCAGGATTGGAATGGGAAGAAGTTGGATATCACATCTCATGCTATAGGAAGGGTCTCAGGTTTGGAAGGAGTTGGATATCCAATTTCATGTTATAGGACTGGTCTCAGGTTTGGTATTAGAAGCATTGAGATATCACATCGCATGCTGTAGGAAGGTTCTCAGGTTTGGTATTAGAAGCATTGAGACATCTCGTCTCATGCTATAGGAAGGGTCTCAGGATTGGAATGGGAAGGAGTTGGATATCACATCTCATGTTATAGGAAGGATCTCAGGTTTGGTATTAGAAGCATTGAGACATCACATCTCATGCTATAGGAAGGGTCTCAGGATTGGAATGGGAAGGAGTTGGATATCACATCTCATGCTATAGGAAGGGTCTCACTTTTGGTATAAGCATTGAGATATCACATCTCATGCTATAGGAAGGGTCTCAGGATTGGATTGGGAAGGAGTTGTATATGACATCTCAGGCCATAGGAAGGGTCTCAGGATTGGTATAAGCATTGAGATATCACATCTCTGCTATCGGAAGGGTCTCAGGATTGGAATGGGAAGGAGTTGGATATCCCATCTCATGTTATAGGCAGGGTCTCAGGTTTGGTATTAGAATCATTGAGATATCACATCTCATGATATCGGAAGGGTCTCAGGATTGGAATGGGAAGGAGTTGGATATCACATCTCATGATAAAGGAAGGGTCTAAGGTGTGGAAGGGGAAAGATTTGGATATCACATCTCATGTTATAGGACGGGTCTCAGGTTTGGTATTAGAAGCATTGAGATATCAAGTCTCATGGCATAGGAAGGGTCTCAGAATTGGAATGTGAAGGAGTTGGATATCACATCTCAAGCTATAGGAAGAGTCTCAGGATTGGAATGGGAAGGAGTTGGATATCCCATCTCATGTTATAGGCAGGGTCTCAGGTTTGGTATTAGAAGCATTGAGATATCACATCTCATGATATCGGAAGGGTCTCAGGATTGGAATGGGAAGGAGTTGGATATCACATCTCATGATAAAGGAAGGGTCTAAGGTTTGGAAGGGGAAAGATTTGGATATCACATCTCATGTTATAGGACGGGTCTCAGGTTTGGTATTAGAAGCATTGAGATATCAAGTCTCATGGCATAGGAAGGGTCTCAGAATTGGAATGTGAAGGAGTCGGATATCACATCTCATGCCATAGTATGGGTCTCAGGTTTGGTAGAAGCATTGGGATATCACATCTCATGCTATTGGAAGGGTATCAGTATTGGATTTGGAAGGAGTTGGATATCCCATCTCATGCTATAGGAAGGGTCTCAGGTTGGAATGGGAAGGAGTTGGATATCACATTTCATGTTATAGGAAGGGTCTCAGGATTGGAATGGGAAGGACTTGGATATCATATCTCATGCTATAGGAAGGCTCTCAGGTTTGGAAGGGGAAGGAGTTGGATATCACATTTCATGTTAGAGGAAGGATCTCAGGTTTGGTATCAGAGGCCTTGAGATATCACATCTCATGCTATAGGAAGGGTCTCAGGATTGGAATGGGAAGGAGTTGGATATCACATCTCATGTTATAGGAAGGATCTCAGGTTTGGTATTAGAAGCATTGAGACATCACATCTCATGCTATAGGAAGGGTCTCAGGATTGGAATGGGAAGGAGTTGGATATCACATCTCATGCTATAGGAAGGGTCTCAGATTTGGTATAACCATTGAGATATCACATCTCTGCTATCGGAAGGGTCTCAGGATTGGAATGGGAAGGACTTGGATATCATATCTCATGCTATAGGAAGGCTCTCAGGTTTGGAAGGAGAAGGAGTTGGATATCACATTTCACGTTAGAGGAAGGATCTCAGGTTTGGTATTAGAGGCCTTGAGATATCACATCTCATGCTATAGGAAGGGTCTCAGGTTGGAATGGGAAGGAGTTGGATATCACATTTCATGTTATAGGAAGGGTTTCAGGATTGGAATGGGAAGGAGTTGGATATCACATCTCAAGCTTTAGGAAGGGTCTCAGGTTTGGTATAAGCATTGAGATAGCACATCTCATGCTATAGGAAGGGTCTCAGGATTGGAATGGGAAGGAGTTGGATATCACATCTCATGTTATAGGAAAGATCTCAGGTTTGGTATTAGAAGCATTGAGCCATCACATCTCATGTTATAGGAAGGGTCTCAGGATTGGAATGGGAAGAAGTTGGATATCACATCTCATGCTATAGGAAGGGTCTCAGGTTTGGAAGTGGAAGGAGTTGGATATCCAATCTCATGTTATAGGACTGGTCTCAGGTTTGGTATTAGAAGCATTGAGATATCACATTGCATGCTGTAGGAAGGTTCTCAGGTTTGGAATGGGGAGGAATGGGATATCACATCTCATGTCATAGGAAGGATCTCAGGTTTGGTATTAGAAGCATTGAGATATCACATCTCATGCTATAGGAATGGTCTCAGGATTGGAATGGGAAGAAGTTGGATATTACATTCCTGCTATAGGAAGGGTCTCATGTTTGGAATGGGAATGTGTTGGATATCACATATGCTATAGGAAGGGTCTCAGGTTTGGAACGGGAAGGAGTTGGATATCACATCTCATGTTATAGGAAGGGTCTCAGGTTTGGTATAAGCATTGAGATATCACATCTCTGCTATCGGAAGTGTCTCAGGATTGGAATGGGAAGGTGTTGGATATCCCATCTCATGTTATAGGACGGGTCTCAGGTTTGTTATTAGAATCATTGAGATATCATATTGAATGCTGTAGGAAGGGTCTAAGGATTGGAATGGGAAGGAGTTGGATATCCCATCTCATGTTATAGGAAGAGTCTCAAGTTTGGTATTAGAAGCATTTAGATATCACATCTCATGCTATAGGAAGTGTCTCAGGATTGGAATGGGAAGGAGTTGGATATCACATTTCATGTTAGAGGAAGGATCTCAGGTTTGGTATTAGAGGCATTGAGATATCACATCTCATGCTATAGGAAGGGTCTCAGGATTGGAATGGGAAGGAGTTGGATATCACATCTCATGCTATAGGAAGGGTCGCAGGTTTGGTATAAGCATTGAGATATCACATCTCATGCTATAGGAAGGGTCTCAGGATTGGAATGGGAAGGAGTTGGATATCACATCTCATGTTATAGGAAGGATCCCAGGTTTGGTATTAGAAGCATTGAGACATCACATCTCATGCTATCGGAAGGGTCTCAGGAATGGAATGGGAAGGACTTGGATATCACATCTCATGCTATAGGGAGGGTCTCAAGTTTGATATTAGAAGCATTGAGATATCATATCTCATGCTATAGGAAGGGTCTCAGGATTGGAATGGGAAGGAGTTGGATATCACATCTCATGCTATAGGAAGGGTCTCAGGTTTGGTATAAGCAGTGAGATATCACATCTCATGCTATAGGAAGTGTCTCAGGATTGGAATGGGAAGGAGTTGGATATCACATCTCATGTTATAGGAAGGATCTCAGGTTTGGTATAAGCATTGAGATATCACATCTCTACTATCGGAAGGGTCTCAGGATTGGAATGGGAAGGAGTTGGATATTCCCATCTCATGTTATAGGAAGGGTCTCAGGTTTGGTATTAGAAGCATTGAGATATCACATCTCATGCTATAGGAAGGGTCTCAGGATTGGAATGGGAAGGACTTGGATATCACATCTCATGCTATAAGGAGGGTCTCAAGTTTGATATTAGAAGCATTGAGATATCACATCTCATGATATCGGAAGGGTCTCAGGGATGGAATGGGAAGGAGTTGGATATCACATCTCATGATAAAGGAAGTGTCTAAGGTTTGGAAGGGGAAGGAGTTTGATATCACATCTCATGCCATAGTATGGGTCTCAGGTTTGGTAGAAGCATTGGGATATCACATCTCATGCTATCAGAAGGGTAACAGGATTGGATTTGGAAGGAGTTGGATATCCCATCTCATGCTATAGGAAGGGTCTCAGGTTGGAATGGGAAGGAGTTGGATATCACATCTCATGTTATAGGAAGGGTCTCAGGATTGGAATTAGAAGGACTTGGATATCACATCTCATGCTATAGGAAGGCTCTCAGGTTTGGAAGGGGAAAGAGTTGGATATCACATTTCATGTTAGAGGTAGGATCTCAGGTTTGGTATTAGAGGCATTGAGATATCACATCTCATGCTATCAGAAGAGTCTCAGGATTGGAATGGGAAGGAGTTGGATATCACATCTCATGCTAAAGGGAGGGTCTCAGGTTTGGAAGGGGAAGGATTTGGATATCACATCTCATGTTATAGGAAGGATCTCAGGTTTGGTATTAGAAGCATTGAGATATCACATCTCATGCTATCGGAAGGATCTCAGGTTTGGTATAGAAGCATTGAGATATCACATCTCATGCTATCAGAAGGTTCTCAGGATTGGAATGGGAAGGAGTTGGATATCACATCTCATGCTAAAGGGAGAGTCTCAGGTTTGGAAGGGGAAGGATTTGGATATCACATCTCATGTTATCGGAAGGATCTCAGGTTTGGTATTAGAAGTATTGAGATATCACATCTCATGCTATAGGAAGAGTCTCAGGATTGGAATGGGAAGGAGTTGGTTATCACATCTCATGCTAAAGGAAGGGTCTCAGGTTTGGTAGAAGCATTGAGATATCACATCTCATGCTATAGGAAGGGTCTCAGGATTGGAACGGGAAGGACTTAGATATCACATATCATGCTATATAGGGAGGGTCTCAGTTTTGATATTAGAAGCATTGAGATATCACATCTCATGCTATCGGAAGTGTCTCAGGATTGGAATGGGAAGGAGCTGGATATCACATCTCATGCTAAAGGAAGGGTCTCAGGTTTGGAACGGGAAGGAGTTGGATATCACATCTCATGTTATAGGAAGGGTCTCAGGTTTGGTATAAGCATTGAGATATCACATCTCTGCTATCGGAAGTGTCTCAGGATTGGAATGGGAAGGAATTGGATATCACATCTCATGCTATAGATAGGCACTCAGGTTTGGAAAGGGAAGGAGTTGGATATCACATTTCATGTTAGAGGAAGGATCTCAGGTTTGGTATTAGAGGCATTGAGATATCAGATCTCAGGCTATAGGAAGGGTCTCAGGATTGGAATGGTAAGGAGTTGGATATCACATCTCATGCTATAGGAAGGGTCTCAGGATTGGAATGGGAAGGAGTTGGATATCACATCTCATGCTAGAGGAAGGGTCTCAGGTTTGGTATAAGCATTGAGATATCACATCTTGTGCTATAGGAAGGGTCTCAGGATTGGAATGGGAAGGGGTTGTATATGACATCTCATGCCGTAGGAAGGGTCTCAGGTTTGGTATAAGCATTGAGATATCACATCTCTGCTATAGAAAGGGTCTTAGGATTGGAATGGGAAGGAGTAGGATATCCCATCTCATGTTATAGGAAGAGTCTCAGGTTTGGTATTAGAAGCATTGAGATATCCCATCTCATGATATAGGAAGGGTCTCAGGTTGGAATGGGAAGGAGTTGGATATCACATTTCATGTTATAGGAAGGGTCTCAGGATTGGAATGGGAAGGACTTGGATATCATATCCCATGCTATAGGAAGGCTCTCAGGTTTGGAAGGGGAAGGAGTTGGATATCACATTTCATGTTTGAGGAAGGATCTCAGGTTTGGTATTAGAGGCCTTGAGATATCACATCTCATGCTATAGGAAGGGTCTCAGGATTGGAATGGGAAGGAGTTGGATATCACATCTCAAGCTATAGGAACGGTCTCAGGTTTGGTATAAGCATTGTGATATCACATCTCATGCTATAGGAAGGGTCTCAGGATTGGAATGGGAAGGAGTTGGATATCACATCTCATGATAAAGGAAGTGTCTAAGGTTTGGAAGGGGAAGGAGTTTGATATCACATCTCATGCCATAGTATGGGTCTCAGGTTTGGTAGAAGCATTGGGATATCACATCTCATGCTATCAGAAGGGTATCAGGATTGGATTTGGAAGGAGTTGGATATCCCATCTCATGCTATAGGAAGGGTCTCAGGTTGGAATGGGAAGGAGTTGGATATCACATCTCATGTTATAGGAAGGGTCTCAGGATTGGAATTAGAAGGACTTGGATATCACATCTCATGCTATAGGAAGGCTCTCAGGTTTGGAAGGGGAAAGAGTTGGATATCACATTTCATGTTAGAGGTAGGATCTCAGGTTTGGTATTAGAGGCATTGAGATATCACATCTCATGCTATCAGAAGAGTCTCAGGATTGGAATGGGAAGGAGTTGGATATCACATCTCATGCTAAAGGGAGGGTCTCAGGTTTGGAAGGGGAAGGATTTGGATATCACATCTCATGTTATAGGAAGGATCTCAGGTTTGGTATTAGAAGCATTGAGATATCACATCTCATGCTATCGGAAGGATCTCAGGTTTGGTATAGAAGCATTGAGATATCACATCTCATGCTATCAGAAGGTTCTCAGGATTGGAATGGGAAGGAGTTGGATATCACATCTCATGCTAAAGGGAGGGTCTCAGGTTTGGAAGGGGAAGGATTTGGATATCACATCTCATGTTATCGGAAGGATCTCAGGTTTGGTATTAGAAGTATTGAGATATCACATCTCATGCTATAGGAAGGGTCTCAGGATTGGAATGGGAAGGAGTTGGTTATCACATCTCATGCTAAAGGAAGGGTCTCAGGTTTGGTAGAAGCATTGAGATATCACATCTCATGCTATAGGACGGGTCTCAGGATTGGAATGGAAGGAGTTGGATATCACATCTCATGTTATAGGAAGGATCTCAGGTTTGGTATTAGAAGCATTGAGACATCACATCTCATGCTATAGGAAGGGTCTCAGGGTTGGAATGGGAAGGAGTTGGATATCACATCTCATCCAATAGGAAGGGTCTCAGGTTTGGAATGGGAAGGAATTGGATATCACATCTCATGTTATTTGAAGGATCTCAGGTTTGGTATTAGAAGCATTGAGATATCACATCTCATGCTATAGGAAGGGTCTCAGGATTGGAATGTGAAGGATTTGGATATCACATCTCATGCTAAAGGAAGGGTCTCAGGTTTGGTAGAAGCATTGAGATATCACGTCTCTGCTATCGGAAGGGTCTCAGGATTGGATTGGGAAGGAGTTGGATATCCCTTCTCATGCTATAGGAAGGGTCTCAGGATTTGAATGGCAAGGAGTTGGATATAACATCTCATGTCATAGGAAGGGTCTCAGGTTTGGTATAAGCATTGAGATATCACATCTCTGCTATCAGAAGGGTCTCAGGATTGGATTGGGAAGGCGTTGGATATCCCTTCTCATGCTATAGGAAGTGTCTCAGGTTGGAATGGGAAGGAGTTGGATATCACATCTCATGTTATAGGAAGGGTCTCAGGATTGGAATGGGAAGGATTTGGATATCACATTTCATGTTATAGGAAGGGTCTCAGGATTGGAATGGGAAGGAGTTGGATATCACATCTCAAGCTTTAGGAAGGGTCTCAGGTTTGGTATAAGCATTGAGATAGCACATCTCATGCTATAGGAAGGGTCTCAGGATTGGAATGGGAAGGAGTTGGATATCACATCTCATGTTATAGGAAAGATCTCAGGTTTGGTATTAGAAGCATTGAGACATCACATCTCATGTTATAGGAAGGGTCTCAGGATTGGAATGGAAGAAGTTGGATATCACATCTCATGCTATAGGAAGGGTCTCAGGTTTGGAAGTGGAAGGAGTTGGATATCCAATCTCATGTTATAGGACTGGTCTCAGGTTTGGTATTAGAAGCATTGAGATATCACATCGCATGCTGTAGGAAGGTTCTCAGGTTTGGAATGGGGAGGAATTGGATATCACATCTCATGTCATAGGAAGGATCTCAGGTTTGGTATTAGAAGCATTGAGATATCACATCTCATGCTATAGGAATGGTCTCAGGATTGGAATGGGAAGGAGTTGGATATTACATTCCTGCTATAGGAAGGGTCTCATGTTTGGAATGGGAAGGAGTTGGATATCACATATGCTATAGTTAGTGTCTCAGGTTTGGAACGGGAAGGAGTTGGATATCACATCTCATGTTATAGGAAGGGTCTCAGGTTTAGTATAAGCATTGAGATATCACATCTCTGCTATCGGAAGCGGCTCAGGATTGGAATGGGAAGGAGTTGGATATCCCATCTCATGTTATAGGAAGAGTCTCTGGTTTGGTATTAGAATCATTGAGATATCACATCGCATGCTGTAGGAAGGGTCTAAGGATTGGAATGGGATGGACTTGGATATCACATCTCATGCTATAGGTAGGTTCTCGGGTTTGGTATAAGCATTGAGATATCACATCTCATGCTATAGGAAGGGTCTCAGGATTGGAATGGGAAGGATTTGGATATCACATCTCATGCTATAGGAAGGGTCTCAGATTTGGTATAAGCATTGAGATATCACATCTCATGCTAAAGGAAGGGTCTCAGGATTGGAATGGGAAGGAGTTGTATATGACATCTCAGGCCATAGGAAGGGTCTCAGGTTTGGTATAAGCATTGAGATATCACATCTCTGCTATCATAAGGGTCTCAGGATTGGAATGGGAAGGAGTTGGATATCCCATCTCATCTTATAGGAAGGGTCTCAGGTTTGGTATTAGAAGCATAGAGATATCACATCTCATGCTATAGGAAGGGTCTCAGGATTGGAATGGGAAGGACTTGGATGTCACATCTCATGCTATAGGGAGGGTCTCAAGTTTGATATTAGAAGCATTGAGATACCAAATCTCATGATATCGGAAGGGTCTCAGGATTGGAATGGGAAGGAGTTGGATACCACATCTCATGATAAAGGAAGGGTCTAAGGTTTGGAAGGGGAATGATTTGGATATCACATCTCATGTTATAGGACGGGTCTCAGGTTTGGTATTAGAAGCATTGAGATATCAAGTCTCATGGTATAAGAAGGGTCTCAGAATTGGAATGGGAAGGAGTTGGATATCACACCTCAAGCTATAGGAAGGGTCTCAGGATTGGAATGGGAAGGAGTTGGATATCACATCTCATGATAAAGGAAGTGTCTAAGGTTTGGAAGGGGAAGGAGTTTGATATCACATCTCATGCCATAGTATGGGTCTCAGGTTTGGTAGAAGCATTGGGATATCACATCTCATGCTATCAGAAGGGTATCAGGATTGGAATTGGAAGGAGTTGGATATCCCATCTCATGCTATAGGAAGGGTCTCAGGTTGGAATGGGAAGGAGTTGGATATCACATCTCATGTTATAGGAAGGGTCTCAGGATTGGAATTAGAAGGACTTGGATATCACATCTCATGCTATAGGAAGGCTCTCAGGTTTGGAAGGGGAAAGAGTTGGATATCACATTTCATGTTAGAGGTAGGATCTCAGGTTTGGTATTAGAGGCATTGAGATATCACATCTCATGCTATCAGAAGAGTCTCAGGATTGGAATGGGAAGGAGTTGGATATCACATCTCATGCTAAAGGGAGGGTCTCAGGTTTGGAAGGGGAAGGATTTGGATATCACATCTCATGTTATAGGAAGGATCTCAGGTTTGGTATTAGAAGCATTGAGATATCACATCTCATGCTATCGGAAGGATCTCAGGTTTGGTATAGAAGCATTGAGATATCACATCTCATGCTATCAGAAGGTTCTCAGGATTGGAATGGGAAGGAGTTGGATATCACATCTCATGCTAAAGGGAGGGTCTCAGGTTTGGAAGGGGAAGGATTTGGATATCACATCTCATGTTATCGGAAGGATCTCAGGTTTGGTATTAGAAGTATTGAGATATCACATCTCATGCTATAGGAAGGGTCTCAGGATTGGAATGGGAAGGAGTTGGTTATCACATCTCATGCTAAAGGAAGGGTCTCAGGTTTGGTAGAAGCATTGAGATATCACATCTCATGCTATAGGACGGGTCTCAGGATTGGAATGGAAGGAGTTGGATATCACATCTCATGTTATAGGAAGGATCTCAGGTTTGGTATTAGAAGCATTGAGACATCACATCTCATGCTATAGGAAGGGTCTCACGGTTGGAATGGGAAGGAGTTGGATATCACATCTCATCCAATAGGAAGGGTCTCAGGTTTGGAATGGGAAGGAATTGGATATCACATCTCATGTTATAGGAAGGATCTCAGGTTTGGTATTAGAAGCATTGAGATATCACATCTCATGCTATAGGAAGGGTCTCAGGATTGGAATGTGAAGGATTTGGATATCACATCTCATGCTAAAGGAAGGGTCTCAGGTTTGGTAGAAGCATTGAGATATCACGTCTCTGCTATCGGAAGGGTCTCAGGATTGGATTGGGAAGGAGTTGGATATCCCTTCTCATGCTATAGGAAGGGTCTCAGGATTTGAATGGCAAGGAGTTGGATATCACATCTCATGCCATAGGAAGGGTCTCAGGTTTGGTATAAGCATTGAGATATCACATCTCTGCTA
This sequence comes from Ambystoma mexicanum, assembly GCF_040938575.1. Classification (NCBI taxonomy): domain Eukaryota; kingdom Metazoa; phylum Chordata; class Amphibia; order Caudata; family Ambystomatidae; genus Ambystoma; species Ambystoma mexicanum. The sequence goes on from NC_090936.1 coordinate 335,368,099, forward strand.
TCAGAAGGGTCTCAGGATTGGATTGGGAAGGCGTTGGATATCCCTTCTCATGCTATAGGAAGTGTCTCAGGTTGGAATGGGAAGGAGTTGGATATCACATCTCATGTTATAGGAAGGGTCTCAGGATTGGAATGGGAAGGATTTGGATATCACATTTCATGTTATAGGAAGGGTCTCAGGATTGGAATGGGAAGGAGTTGGATATCACATCTCAAGCTTTAGGAAGGGTCTCAGGTTTGGTATAAGCATTGAGATAGCACATCTCATGCTATAGGAAGGGTCTCAGGATTGGAATGGGAAGGAGTTGGATATCACATCTCATGTTATAGGAAAGATCTCAGGTTTGGTATTAGAAGCATTGAGACATCACATCTCATGTTATAGGAAGGGTCTCAGGATTGGAATGGAAGAAGTTGGATATCACATCTCATGCTATAGGAAGGGTCTCAGGTTTGGAAGTGGAAGGAGTTGGATATCCAATCTCATGTTATAGGACTGGTCTCAGGTTTGGTATTAGAAGCATTGAGATATCACATCGCATGCTGTAGGAAGGTTCTCAGGTTTGGAATGGGGAGGAATTGTATATCACATCTCATGTCATAGGAAGGATCTCAGGTTTGGTATTAGAAGCATTGAGATATCACATCTCATGCTATAGGAATGGTCTCAGGATTGGAATGGGAAGAGTTGGATATTACATTCCTGCTATAGGAAGGGTCTCATGTTTGGAATGGGAAGGAGTTGGATATCACATATGCTATAGTTAGTGTCTCAGGTTTGGAACGGGAAGGAGTTGGATATCACATCTCATGTTATAGGAAGGGTCTCAGGTTTGGTATAAGCATTGAGATATCACATCTCTGCTATCGGAAGCGGCTCAGGATTGGAATGGGAAGGAGTTGGATATCCCATCTCATGTTATAGGAAGAGTCTCTGGTTTGGTATTAGAATCATTGAGATATCACATCGCATGCTGTAGGAAGGGTCTAAGGATTGGAATGGGATGGACTTGGATATCACATCTCATGCTATAGGTAGGCTCTCAGGTTTGGTATAAGCATTGAGATATCACATCTCATGCTATAGGAAGGGTCTCAGGATTGGAATGGGAAGGATTTGGATATCACATCTCATGCTATAGGAAGGGTCTCAGATTTGGTATAAGCATTGAGATATCACATCTCATGCTAAAGGAAGGGTCTCAGGATTGGAATGGGAAGGAGTTGTATATGACATCTCAGGCCATAGGAAGGGTCTCAGGTTTGGTATAAGCATTGAGATATCACATCTCTGCTATCAGAAGGGTCTCAGGATTGGAATGGGAAGGAGTTGGATATCCCATCTCATCTTATAGGAAGGGTCTCAGGTTTGGTATTAGAAGCATAGAGATATCACATCTCATGCTATAGGAAGGGTCTCAGGATTGGAATGGGAAGGACTTGGATGTCACATCTCATGCTATAGGGAGGGTCTCAAGTTTGATATTAGAAGCATTGAGATACCAAATCTCATGATATCGGAAGGGTCTCAGGATTGGAATGGGAAGGAGTTGGATACCACATCTCATGATAAAGGAAGGGTCTAAGGTTTGGAAGGGGAATGATTTGGATATCACATCTCATGTTATAGGACGGGTCTCAGGTTTGGTATTAGAAGCATTGAGATATCAAGTCTCATGGTATAAGAAGGGTCTCAGAATTGGAATGGGAAGGAGTTGGATATCACACCTCAAGCTATAGGAAGGGTCTCAGGATTGGAATGGGAAGGAGTTGGATATCACATCTCATGATAAAGGAAGTGTCTAAGGTTTGGAAGGGGAAGGAGTTTGATATCACATCTCATGCCATAGTATGGGTCTCAGGTTTGGTAGAAGCATTGGGATATCACATCTCATGCTATCAGAAGGGTATCAGGATTGGAATTGGAAGGAGTTGGATATCCCATCTCATGCTATAGGAAGGGTCTCAGGTTGGAATGGGAAGGAGTTGGATATCACATCTCATGTTATAGGAAGGGTCTCAGGATTGGAATTAGAAGGACTTGGATATCACATCTCATGCTATAGGAAGGCTCTCAGGTTTGGAAGGGGAAAGAGTTGGATATCACATTTCATGTTAGAGGTAGGATCTCAGGTTTGGTATTAGAGGCATTGAGATATCACATCTCATGCTATCAGAAGAGTCTCAGGATTGGAATGGGAAGGAGTTGGATATCACATCTCATGCTAAAGGGAGGGTCTCAGGTTTGGAAGGGGAAGGATTTGGATATCACATCTCATGTTATAGGAAGGATCTCAGGTTTGGTATTAGAAGCATTGAGATATCACATCTCATGCTATCGGAAGGATCTCAGGTTTGGTATAGAAGCATTGAGATATCACATCTCATGCTATCAGAAGGTTCTCAGGATTGGAATGGGAAGGAGTTGGATATCACATCTCATGCTAAAGGGAGGGTCTCAGGTTTGGAAGGGGAAGGATTTGGATATCACATCTCATGTTATCGGAAGGATCTCAGGTTTGGTATTAGAAGTATTGAGATATCACATCTCATGCTATAGGAAGGGTCTCAGGATTGGAATGGGAAGGAGTTGGTTATCACATCTCATGCTAAAGGAAGGGTCTCAGGTTTGGTAGAAGCATTGAGATATCACATCTCATGCTATAGGACGGGTCTCAGGATTGGAATGGAAGGAGTTGGATATCACATCTCATGTTATAGGAAGGATCTCAGGTTTGGTATTAGAAGCATTGAGACATCACATCTCATGCTATAGGAAGGGTCTCAGGGTTGGAATGGGAAGGAGTTGGATATCACATCTCATCCAATAGGAAGGGTCTCAGGAGTGGAATGTGAAGGATTTGGATATCACATCTCATGCTAAAGGAAGGGTCTCAGGTTTGGTAGAAGCATTGAGATATCACGTCTCTGCTATCGGAAGGGTCTCAGGATTGGATTGGGAAGGAGTTGGATATCCCTTCTCATGCTATAGGAAGGGTCTCAGGATTTGAATGGCAAGGAGTTGGATATCACATCTCATGCCATAGGAAGGGTCTCAGGTTTGGTATAAGCATTGAGATATCACATCTCTGCTATCAGAAGGGTCTCAGGATTGGATTGGGAAGGCGTTGGATATCCATTCTCATGCTATAGGAAGTGTCTCAGGTTGGAATGGGAAGGAGTTGGATATCACATCTCATGTTATAGGAAGGGTCTCAGGATTGGAATGGGAAGGATTTGGATATCACATTTCATGTTATAGGAAGGGTCTCAGGATTGGAATGGGAAGGAGTTGGATATCACATCTCAAGCTTTAGGAAGGGTCTCAGGTTTGGTATAAGCATTGAGATAGCACATCTCATGCTATAGGAAGGGTCTCAGGATTGGAATGGGAAGGAGTTGGATATCACATCTCATGTTATAGGAAAGATCTCAGGTTTGGTATTAGAAGCATTGAGACATCACATCTCATGTTATAGGAAGGGTCTCAGGATTGGAATGGAAGAAGTTGGATATCACATCTCATGCTATAGGAAGGGTCTCAGGTTTGGAAGTGGAAGGAGTTGGATATCCAATCTCATGTTATAGGACTGGTCTCAGGTTTGGTATTAGAAGCATTGAGATATCACATCGCATGCTGTAGGAAGGTTCTCAGGTTTGGAATGGGGAGGAATTGGATATCACATCTCATGTCATAGGAAGGATCTCAGGTTTGGTATTAGAAGCATTGAGATATCACATCTCATGCTATAGGAATGGTCTCAGGATTGGAATGGGAAGGAGTTGGATATTACATTCCTGCTATAGGAAGGGTCTCATGTTTGGAATGGGAAGGAGTTGGATATCACATATGCTATAGTTAGTGTCTCAGGTTTGGAACGGGAAGGAGTTGGATATCACATCTCATGTTATAGGAAGGGTCTCAGGTTTGGTATAAGCATTGAGATATCACATCTCTGCTATCGGAAGCGGCTCAGGATTGGAATGGGAAGGAGTTGGATATCCCATCTCATGTTATAGGAAGAGTCTCTGGTTTGGTATTAGAATCATTGAGATATCACATCGCATGCTGTAGGAAGGGTCTAAGGATTGGAATGGGATGGACTTGGATATCACATCTCATGCTATAGGTAGGCTCTCAGGTTTGGTATAAGCATTGAGATATCACATCTCATGCTATAGGAAGGGTCTCAGGATTGGAATGGGAAGGATTTGGATATCACATCTCATGCTATAGGAAGGGTCTCAGATTTGGTATAAGCATTGAGATATCACATCTCATGCTAAAGGAAGGGTCTCAGGATTGGAATGGGAAGGAGTTGTATATGACATCTCAGGCCATAGGAAGGGTCTCAGGTTTGGTATAAGCATTGAGATATCACATCTCTGCTATCAGAAGGGTCTCAGGATTGGAATGGGAAGGAGTTGGATATCCCATCTCATCTTATAGGAAGGGTCTCAGGTTTGGTATTAGAAGCATAGAGATATCACATCTCATGCTATAGGGAGGGTCTCAGGATTGGAATGGGAAGGACTTGGATGTCACATCTCATGCTATAGGGAGGGTCTCAAGTTTGATATTAGAAGCATTGAGATACCAAATCTCATGATATCGGAAGGGTCTCAGGATTGGAATGGGAATGATTTGGATATCACATCTCATGTTATAGGACGGGTCTCAGGTTTGGTATTAGAAGCATTGAGATATCAAGTCTCATGGTATAAGAAGGGTCTCAGAATTGGAATGGGAAGGAGTTGGATATCACACCTCAAGCTATAGGAAGGGTCTCAGGATTGGAATGGGAAGGAGTTTGATATCACATCTCATGCCATAGTATGGGTCTCAGGTTTGGTAGAAGCATTGGGATATCACATCTCATGCTATCGGAAGGGTATCAGTATTGGATTTGGAAGAAGTTGGATATCCCATCTCATGCTATAGGAAGGGTCTCAGGTTGGAATGGGAAGGAGTTGGATATCACATTTCATGTTATAGGAAGGGTCTCAGGATTGGAATGGGAAGGACTTGGATATCATATCTCATGCTATAGGACGGGTCTCAGGTTTGTTATTAGAATCATTGAGATATCATATTGCATGCTGTAGGAAGGGTCTAAGGATTGGAATGGGAAGGACTTGGGTATCACATCTCATGCTATAGATAGGCTCTTAGGTTTGGAAAGGGAAGGAGTTGGATATCACATTTCATGTTAGAGGAAGGATCTCAGGTTTGGTATTAGAAGCATTGAGATATCACATCTCATGCTATAGGAAGGGTCTCAGGATTGGAATGGGAAGTAGTTGGATATCACATCTCATGCTATAGGAAGGGTCTCAGCTTTGGTATAAGCATTGAGATATCACATCTCATGCTATAGGACGGGTCTCAGGATTGGAATGGAAGGAGTTGGATATCACATCTCATGTTATAGGAAGGATCTCAGGTTTGGTATTAGAAGCATTGAGACATCACATCTCATGCTATAGGAAGGGTCTCAGGGTTGGAATGGGAAGGAGTTGGATATCACATCTCATCCAATAGGAAGGGTCTCAGGTTTGGAATGGGAAGGAATTGGATATCACATCTCATGTTATAGGAAGGATCTCAGGTTTGGTATTAGAAGCATTGAGATATCACATCTCATGCTATAGGAAGGGTCTCAGGATTGGAATGTGAAGGATTTGGATATCAATTCTCATGCTAAAGGAAGGGTCTCAGGTTTGGTAGAAGCATTGAGATATCACGTCTCTGCTATCGGAAGGGTCTCAGGATTGGATTGGGAAGGAGTTGAATATCCCTGCTCATGCTATAGGAAGGGTCTCAGGATTTGAATGGGAAGGAGTTGGATATCACATCTCATGTTATAGGAAGGGTCTCAGGATTGGAATGGGAAGGATTTGGATATCACATCTCTTGCTATAGGAAGGGTCTCAGGATTGGAATGGGTAGGAGTTGGATATTACTTTTTTGCTATAGGAAGGGTCTCATGTTTGGAATGGGAAGCAGTTGGATATCACATATGCTATAGTTAGTGTCTCAGGTTTGGAACGGGAAGGAGTTGGATATCACATCTCATGTTATAGGAAGGGTCTCAGGTTTGGTATAAGCATTGAGATATCACATCTCTGCTATCGGAAGCGGCTCAGGATTGGAATGGGAAGGAGTTGGATATCCCATCTCATGTTATAGGAAGAGTCTCTGGTTTGGTATTAGAATCATTGAGATATCACATCGCATGCTGTAGGAAGGGTCTAAGGATTGGAATGGGATGGACTTGAATATCACATCTCATGCTATAGGTAGGCTCTCAGGTTTGGTATAAGCATTGAGATATCACATCTCATGCTATAGGAAGGGTCTCAGATTTGGTATAAGCATTGAGATATCACATCTCATGCTAAAGAAAGGGTCTCAGGATTGGAATGGGAAGGAGTTGTATATGACATATCAGGCCATAGGAAGGGTCTCAGGTTTGGTATAAGCATTGAGATATCACATCTCTGCTATCGGAAGGGTCTCAGGATTGGAATGGGAAGGAGTTGGATTTCCCATCTCATGTTATAGGAATGGTCTCAGGTTTGGTATTAGAAGAATAGAGATATCACATCTCATGCTATATGAAGGGTCTCAGGATTGGAATGGGAAGGACTTGGATGTCACATCTCATGCTATAGGGAGGGTCTCAAGTTTGATATTAGAAGCATTGAGATAACAAATCTCATGATATCGGAAGGGTCTCAGGATTGGAATGGGAAGGAGTTGGATATCACATCTCATGATAAAGAAAGGGTCTAAGGTTTGGAAGGGGAAGGATTTGGATATCACATCTCATGTTATAGGACGCGTCTCAGGTTTGGTATTAGAAGCATTGAGATATCAAGTCTCATGGTATAAGAAGGGTCTCAGAATTGGAATGGTAAGGAGTTGGATATCACACCTCAAGCTATAGGAAGGGTCTCAGGATTGGAATGGGAAGGAGTTTGATATCACATCTCATGCCATAGTATGGGTCTCAGGTTTGGTAGAAGCATTGGGATATCACATCTCATGCTATCGGAAGGGTATCAGTATTGGATTTGGAAGAAGTTGGATATCCCATCTCATGCTATAGGAAGGGTCTCAGGTTGGAATGGGAAGGAGTTGGATATCACATTTCATGTTATAGGAAGGGTCTCAGGATTGGAATGGGAAGGACTTGGATATCATATCTCATGCTATAGGAAGGCTCTCAGGTTTGGAAGGGGAAGGAGTTGGATATCACATCTCAAGCTATAGGAAGGGTCTCAGGATTGGAATGGGAAGGAGTTGGATATCACATCTCAAGCTATAGGAAGGGTCTCAGGTTTGGTATAAGCATTGAGATATCACATCTCATGCTATAGGAAGGGTTTCAGGATTGGAATGGGAAGGAGTTGGATATCACATCTCATGTTATAGGAAATATCTCAGGTTTGGTATTAGAAGCATTGAGACATCACATCTCATGTTATAGGAAGGGTCTCAGGATTGGAATGGGAAGAAGTTGGATATCACATCTCATGCTATAGGAAGGGTCTCAGGTTTGGTATAAGCATTGAGATATCACATCTCATGCTATAGGAAGGGTCTCAGGATTGGAATGGGAAGGAGTTGTATATGACATCTCATCCCATAGGAATGGTCTCAGGTTTGGTATAAGCATTGAGATATCACATCACATGCTATAGGAAGGGTCTCAGGATTGGAATGGGAAGGACTTGGATATCACATCTCATGCTATAGGCAGGGCCTCAGGTTTGGAAAGGGAAGGAGATGGATATCACATTTCATGTTAGAGATAGGATCTCAGGTTTGGTATTAGAGGCATTGAGATATCACATCTCATGCTATCATAAGGGTCTCAGGATTGGAATGGGAAGGAGTTGGATATCACATCTCATGTTATTGGAAGGATCTCAGGTTTGGTATTAGAAGCATTGAGACATCACATCTCATGTTATAGGAAGGGTCTCAGGATTGGAATGGGAAGGAGTTGTATATCACATCTCATGCTAAATGGAGGGTCTCAGGTTTGGAAGGGGAAGGATTTGGAAATCACATCTCATGTTATAGGAAGGATCTCAGGTTTGGTATTAGAGGCATTGAGATATCACATCTCATGCTATCATAAGGGTCTCAGGATTGGAATGGGAAGGAGTTGGATATCACATCTCATGTTATTGGAAGGATCTCAGGTTTGGTATTAGAAGCATTGAGACATCACATCTCATGCTATAGGAAGGGTCTCAGGATTGGAATGGGAAGGAGTTGGATATCACATCTCATGCTATAGGAAGGGTCTCAGATTTGGTATAAGCATTGAGATATCACATCTCATGCTATAGGAAGGGTCTCAGGATTGGATTGGGAAGGAGTTGTATATGACATCTCATGTTATAGGAAGGGTCTCAGGTTTGGTATTAGAAGCATTGAGATATCACATCTCATGCTATAGGAAGGGTCTCAGGATTGGAATGGGGAGGACTTGGATGTCACATCTCATGCTATAGGGAGGGTCTCAAGTTTGATATTAGAAGCATTGAGATAACAAATCTCATGATATCGGAAGGGTCTCAGGATTGGAATGGGAAGGAGTTGGATATCACATCTCATGATAAAGGAAGGGTCTAAGGTTTGGAAGGGGAAAGATTTGGATATCACATCTCATGTTATAGGACGGGTCTCAGGTTTGGTATTAGAAGCATTGAGATATCAAGTCTCATGGCATAGGAGGGGTCTCGGAATTGGAATGGGAAGGAGTTGGATATCACATCTCAAGCTATAGGAAGAGTCTCAGGATTGGAATGGGAATGAGTTTGATATCACATCTCATGCCATAGTATGGGTCTCAGGTTTGGTAGAAGCATTGGGATATCACATCTCATGCTATTGGAAGGGTATCAGTATTGGATTTGGAAGGAGTTGGATATCCCATCTCATGCTATAGGAAGGGTCTCAGGTTGGAATGGGAAGGAGTTGGATATCACATTTCATGTTATAGGAAGGGTCTCAGGATTGGAATGGGAAGGACTTGGATATCATATCTCATGCTATTGGAAGGCTCTCAGGTTTGGAAGGGGAAGGAGTTGGATATCACATTTCATGTTAGAGGAAGGATCTCAGGTTTGGTGTTAGAGGCCTTGAGATATCACATCTCATGCTATAGGAAGGGTCTCAGGATTGGAATGGGAAGGAGTTGGATATCACATCTCAAGCTTTAGGAAGGGTCTCAGGTTTGGTATAAGCATTGAGATAGCACATCTCATGCTATAGGAAGGGTCTCAGGATTGGAATGGGAAGGAGTTGGATATCACATCTCATGTTATAGGAAAGATCTCAGGTTTGGTATTAGAAGCATTGAGACATCACATCTCATGTTATAGGAAGGGTCTCAGGATTGGAATGGGAAGAAGTTGGATATCACATCTCATGCTATAGGAAGGGTCTCAGGTTTGGAAGGGGAAGGAGTTGGATATCCAATCTCATGTTATAGGACTGGTCTCAGGTTTGGTATTAGAAGCATTGAGATATCACATCGCATGCTGTAGGAAGGTTCTCAGGTTTGGTATTAGAAGCATTGAGACATCACATCTCATGCTATAGGAAGGGTCTCAGGATTGGAATGGGAAGGATTTGGATATCACATCTCATGTTATAGGAAGGATCTCAGGTTTGGTATTAGAAGCATTGAGACATCACATCTCATGCTATAGGAAGGGTCTCAGGTTGGAATGGGAAGGAGTTGGATATCACATCTCATGCTATAGGAAGGGTCTCACATTTGGTATACGCATTGAGATATCACATCTCATGCTATAGGAAGGGTCTCAGGATTGGATTGGGAAGGAGTTGTATATGACATCTCAGGCCATAGGAAGGGTCTCAGGATTGGTATAAGCATTGAGATATCACATCTCTGCTATCGGAAGGGTCTCAGGATTGGAATGGGAAGGAGTTGGATATCCCATCTCATGTTATAGGCAGGGTCTCAGGTTTGGTATTAGAAGCAGTGAGATATCACATCTCATGATATCGGAAGGGTCTCAGGATTGGAATGGGAAGGAGTTGGATATCACATCTCATGATAAAGGAAGGGTCTAAGGTTTGGAAGGGGAAAGATTTGGATATCACATCTCATGTTATAGGACGGGTCTCAGGTTTGGTATTAGAAGCATTGAGATATCAAGTCTCATGGCATAGAAAGGGTCTCAGAATTGGAATGTGAAGGAGTTGGATATCACATCTCAAGCTATAGGAAGAGTCTCAGGATTGGAATGGGAAGGAGTTTGATATCACATCTCATGCCATAGTATGGGTCTCAGGTTTGGTAGAAGCATTGGGATATCACATCTCATGCTATTGGGAGGGTATCAGTATTGGATTTGGAAGGAGTAGGATATCCCATCTCATGCTATAGGAAGGGTCTCAGGTTGGAATGGGAAGGAGTTGGATATCACATTTCATGTTATAGGAAGGGTCTCAGGATTGGAATGGGAAGGACTTGGATATCATATCTCATGCTATAGGAAGGCTCTCAGGTTTGGAAGGGAAAGGAGTTGGATATCACATTTCATGTTAGAGGAAGGATCTCAGGTTTGGTATTAGAGGCCTTGAGATAGCACATCTCATGCTATAGGAAAGGTCTCAGGATTGGAATGGGAAGGAGTTGGATATCACATCTCATGTTATAGGAAGGATCTCAGGTTTGGTATTAGAAGCATTGAGACATCACATCTCATGCTATAGGAAGGGTCTCAGGATTGGAATGGGAAGGAGTTGGATATCACATCTCATCCTATAGGAAGGGTCTCAGATTTGGTATAAGCATTGAGATATCACATCTCTGCTATCGGAAGGGTCTCAGGATTGGAATGGGAAGGAGTTGGATATCCCATCTCATGCTATAGGGAGGGTCTCAATTTTGATATTAGAAGCATTGAGATAACAAATCTCATTCTATAGGAGGGGTCTCAGGATTGGAATGGGAAGGAGTTGGATATCACATCTCATGATAAAGGAAGGGTCTAAGGTTTGGAAGGGGAAAGATTTGGATATCACATCTCATGTTATAGGACGGGTCTCAGGTTTGGTATTAGAAGCATTGAGATATCAAGTCTCATGGTATAGGAAGGGTCTCAGAATTGGAATGGGAAGGAGTTGGATATCACATCTCAAGCTATAGGAAGAGTCTCAGGATTGGAATGGGAAGGAGTTTGATATCACATCTCATGCCATAGTATGGTTCTCAGGTTTGATAGAAGCATTGGGATATCACATCTCATGCTATTGGAAGGGTATCAGTATTGGATTTGGAAGGAGTTGGATATCCCATCTCATGCTATAGGAAGGGTCTCAGGTTGGAATGGGAAGGAGTTGGATATCACATTTCATGTTATAGGAAGGGTCTCAGGATTGGAATGGGAAGGACTTGGATATCATATCTCATGCTATAGGAAGGCTCTCAGGTTTGGAAGGAGAAGGAGTTGGATATCACATTTCATGTTAGAGGAAGGGTCTCAGGTTTGGTATTAGAGGCCTTGAGATATCACATCTCATGCTATAGGAAGGGTCTCAGGTTGGAATGGGAAGGAGTTGGATATCACATTTCATGTTATAGGAAGGGTCTCAGGATTGGAATGGGAAGGAGTTGGATATCACATCTCAAGCTTTAGGAAGGGTCTCAGGTTTGGTATAAGCATTGAGATAGCACATCTCATGCTATAGGAAGGGTCTCAGGATTGGAATGGGAAGGAGTTGGATATCACATCTCATGTTATAGGAAAGATCTCAGGTTTGGTATTAGAAGCATTGAGACATCACATCTCATGTTATAGGAAGGGTCTCAGGATTGGAATGGAAGAAGTTGGATATCACATCTCATGCTATAGGAAGGGTCTCAGGTTTGGAAGTGGAAGGAGTTGGATATCCAATCTCATGTTATAGGACTGGTCTCAGGTTTGGTATTAGAAGCATTGAGATATCACATCGCATGCTGTAGGAAGGTTCTCAGGTTTGGAATGGGGAGGAATTGGATATCACATCTCATGTCATAGGAAGGATCTCAGGTTTGGTATTAGAAGCATTGAGATATCACATCTCATGCTATAGGAATGGTCTCAGGATTGGAATGGGAAGGAGTTGGATATTACATTCCTGCTATAGGAAGGGTCTCATGTTTGGAATGGGAATGTGTTGGATATCACATATGCTATAGGAAGGGTCTCAGGTTTGGAACGGGAAGGAGTTGGATATCACATCTCATGTTATAGGAAGGGTCTCAGGTTTGGTATAAGCATTGAGATATCACATCTCTGCTATCGGAAGTGTCTCAGGATTGGAATGGGAAGGTGTTGGATAGCCCATCTCATGTTATAGGACGGGTCTCAGGTTTGTTATTAGAATCATTGAGATATCATATTGAATGCTGTAGGAAGGGTCTAAGGATTGGAATGGGAAGGAGTTGAAAATCCCATCTCATGTTATAGGAAGAGTCTCAAGTTTGGTATTAGAAGCATTTAGATATCACATCTCATGCTATAGGAAGGGTCTCAGGATTGGAATGGGAAGGAGTTGGATATCACATCTCATGCTATAGGAAGGGTCTCAGGTTTGGTATAAGCATTGAGATATCACATGTCATGCTATAGGAAGGGTCTCAGGATTGGAATGGGAAGGAGTTGGATATAACATCTCATGTTATAGGAAGGATCTCAGGTTTGGTATTAGAAGCATTGAGACATCACATCTCATGCTATCGGAAGGGTCTCAGGATTGGAATGGGAAGGACTTGGATATCACATCTCATGCTATAGGGAGGGTCTCAAGTTTGATATTAGAAGCATTGAGATATCATATCTCATGCTATAGGAAGGGTCTCAGGATTGGAATGGGAAGGAGTTGGATATCACATCTCATGCTATAGGAAGGGTCTCAGGTTTGGTATAAGCAGTGAGATATCACATCTCATGCTATATAGGAAGTGTCTCAGGATTGGAATGGGAAGGAGTTGGATATCACATCTCATGTTATAGGAAGGATCTCAGGTTTGGTATAAGCATTGAGATATCACATCTCTACTATTGGAAGGGTCTCAGGATTGGAATGGGAAGGAGTTGGATATTCCCATCTCATGTTATAGGAAGGGTCTCAGGTTTGGTATTAGAAGCATTGAGATATCACATCTCATGCTATAGGAAGGGTCTCAGGATTGGAATGGGAAGGACTTGGATATCACATCTCATGCTATAAGGAGGGTCTCAAGTTTGATATTAGAAGCATTGAGATATCACATCTCATGATATCGGAAGGGTCTCAGGGATGGAATGGGAAGAAGTTGGATATCACATCTCATGATAAAGGAAGTGTCTAAGGTTTGGAAGGGGAAGGAGTTTGATATCACATCTCATGCCATAGTATGGGTCTCAGGTTTGGTAGAAGCATTGGGATATCACATCTCATGCTATCGGAAGGGTATCAGGATTGGATTTGGAAGGAGTTGGATATCCCATCTCATGCTATAGGAAGGGTCTCAGGTTGGAATGGGAAGGAGTTGGATATCACATCTCATGTTATAGGAAGGGTCTCAGGATTGGAATTAGAAGGACTTGGATATCACATCTCATGCTATAGGAAGGCTCTCAGGTTTGGAAGGGGAAAGAGTTGGATATCACATTTCATGTTAGAGGTAGGATCTCAGGTTTGGTATTAGAGGCATTGAGATATCACATCTCATGCTATCAGAAGAGTCTCAGGATTGGAATGGGAAGGAGTTGGATATCACATCTCATGCTAAAGGGAGGGTCTCAGGTTTGGAAGGGGAAGGATTTGGATATCACATCTCATGTTATAGGAAGGATCTCAGGTTTGGTATTAGAAGCATTGAGATATCACATCTCATGCTATCGGAAGGATCTCAGGTTTGGTATAAAATCATTGAGATATCACATCTCATGCTATCAGAAGGTTCTCAGGTTTGGAAGGGGAAGGATTTGGATATCACATCTCATGTTATCGGAAGGATCTCAGGTTTGGTATTAGAAGTATTGAGATATCACATCTCATGCTATAGGAAGGGTCTCAGGATTGGAATGGGAAGGAGTTGGTTATCACATCTCATGCTAAAGGAAGGGTCTCAGGTTTGGTAGAAGCATTGAGATATCACATCTCATGCTATAGGAAGGGTCTCAGGATTGGAACGGGAAGGACTTAGATATCACATATCATGCTATAGGGAGGGTCTCAGTTTTGATATTAGAAGCATTGAGATATCACATCTCATGCTATCGGAAGTGTCTCAGGATTGGAATGGGAAGGAGCTGGATATCACATCTCATGCTAAAGGAAGGGTCTCAGGTTTGGAACGGGAAGGAGTTGGATATCACATCTCATGTTATAGGAAGGCTCTCAGGTTTGGTATAAGCATTGAGATATCACATCTCTGCTATCAGAAGTGTCTCAGGATTGGAATGGGAAGGAATTGGATATCACATCTCATGCTATAGATAGGGTCTCAGGTTTGGAAAGGGAAGGAGTTGGATATCACATTTCATGTTAGAGGAAGGATCTCAGGTTTGGTATTAGAGGCATTGAGATATCAGATCTCAGGCTATAGGAAGGGTCTCAGGATTGGAATGGGAAGGAGTTGTATATGACATCTCATGCCGTAGGAAGGGTCTCAGGTTGGAATGGGAAGGAGTTGGATATCACATCTCATGCTATAGGAAGGGTCTCAGGATTGGAATGGGAAGGAGTTGGATATCACATCTCATGCTAGAGGAAGGGTCTCAGGTTTGGTATAAGCATTGAGATATCACATCTCGTGCTATAGGAAGGGTCTCAGGATTGGAATGGGAAGGAGTTGTATATGACATCTCATGCCGTAGGAAGGGTCTCAGGTTGGAATGGGAAGGAGTTGGATATCACACTTCATGTTATAGGAAGGGTCTCAGGATTGGAATGGGAAGGACTTGGATATCATATCTCATGCTATAGGACGGGTCTCAGGTTTGTTATTAGAATCATTGAGATATCATATTGCATGCTGTAGGAAGGGTCTAAGAATTGGAATGGGAAGGACTTGGATATCACATCTCATGCTATAGATAGGCTCTTAGGTTTGGAAAGGGAAGGAGTTGGATATCACATTTCATGTTAGAGGAAGGATCTCAGGTTTGGTATTAGAAGCATTGAGATATCACATCTCATGCTATAGGAAGGGTCTCAGGATTGGAATGGGAAGTAGTTGGATATCACATCTCATTCTATAGGAACGGTCTCACGTTTGGTATAAGCATTGAGATATCACATCTCATGCTATAGGACGGGTCTCAGGATTGGAATGGAAGGAGTTGGATATCACATCTCATGTTATAGGAAGGATCTCAGGTTTGGTATTAGAAGCATTGAGACATCACATCTCATGCTATAGGAAGGGTCTCAGGGTTGGAATGGGAAGGAGTTGGATATCACATCTCATCCAATAGGAAGGGTGTCAGGTTTGGAATGGGAAGGAATTGGATATCACATCTCATGTTATAGGAAGGATCTCAGGTTTGGTATTAGAAGCATTGAGATATCACATCTCATGCTATAGGAAGGGTCTCAGGATTGGAATGTGAAGGATTTGGATATCACATCTCATGCTAAAGGAAGGGTCTCAGGTTTGGTAGAAGCATTGAGATATCACGTCTCTGCTATCGGAAGGGTCTCAGGATTGGATTGGGAAGGAGTTGAATATCCCTTCTCATGCTATAGGAAGGGTCTCAGGATTTGAATGGGAAGGAGTTGGATATCACATCTCATGTTATAGGAAGGGTCTCAGGATTGGAATGGGAAGGATTTGGATATCACATCTCTTGCTATAGGAAGGGTCTCCGGATTGGAATGGGTAGGAGTTGGATATTACTTTCTTGCTATAGGAAGGGTCTCATGTTTGGAATGGGAAGCAGTTGGATATCACATATGCTATAGTTAGTGTCTCAGGTTTGGAACGGGAAGGAGTTGGATATCACATCTCATGTTATAGGAAGGGTCTCAGGTTTGGTATAAGCATTGAGATATCACATCTCTGCTATCGGAAGCGGCTCAGGATTGGAATGGGAAGGAGTTGGATATCCCATCTCATGTTATAGGAAGAGTCTCTGGTTTGGTATTAGAATCATTGAGATATCACATTGCATGCTGTAGGAAGGGTCTAAGGATTGGAATGGGATGGACTTGGATATCACATCTCATGCTATAGGTAGGCTCTCAGGTTTGGTATAAGCATTGAGATATCACATCTCATGCTATAGGAAGGGTCTCAGGATTGGAATGGGAAGGAATTGGATATCACATCTCATGCTATAGGAAGGGTCTCAGATTTGGTATAAGCATTGAGATATCACATCTCATGCTAAAGAAAGGGTCTCAGGATTGGAATGGGAAGGAGTTGTATATGACATCTCAGGCCATAGGAAGGGTCTCAGGTTTGGTATAAGCATTGAGATATCACATCTCTGCTATCGGAAGGGTCTCAGGATTGGAATGGGAAGGAGTTGGATATCCCATCTCATGTTATAGGAATGGTCTCAGGTTTGGTATTAGAAGAATAGAGATATCACATCTCATGCTATATGAAGGGTCTCAGGATTGGAATGGGAAGGACTTGGATGCCACATCTCATGCTATAGGGAGGGTCTCAAGTTTGATATTAGAAGCATTGAGATAACAAATCTCATGATATCGGAA
Organism: Ambystoma mexicanum; assembly: GCF_040938575.1. Lineage (NCBI taxonomy): Eukaryota > Metazoa > Chordata > Amphibia > Caudata > Ambystomatidae > Ambystoma > Ambystoma mexicanum. The sequence goes on from NC_090936.1 coordinate 335,384,845, forward strand.
GGGTCTCAGAATTGGAATGGGAAGGAGTTGGATATCACATCTCATGATAAAGAAAGGGTCTAAGGTTTGGAAGGGGAAGGATTTGGATATCACATCTCATGTTATAGGACGGGTCTCAGGTTTGGTATTAGAAGCATTGAGATATCAAGTCTCATGGTATAAGAAGGGTCTCAGAATTGGAATGGGAAGGAGTTGGATATCACACCTCAAGCTATAGGAAGGGTCTCAGGATTGGAATGGGAAGGAGTTTGATATCACATCTCATGCCATAGTATGGGTCTCAGGTTTGGTAGAAGCATTGGGATATCACATCTCATGCTATCGGAAGGGTATCAGTATTGGATTTGGAAGAAGTTGGATATCCCATCTCATGCTATAGGAAGGGTCTCAGGTTGGAATGGGAAGGAGTTGGATATCACATTTCATGTTATAGGAAGGGTCTCAGGATTGGAATGGGAAGGACTTGGATATCATATCTCATGCTATAGGAAGGCTCTCAGGTTTGGAAGAGGAAGGAGTTGGATATCACATCTCAAGCTATAGGAAGGGTCTCAGGATTGGAATGGGAAGGAGTTGGATATCACATCTCAAGCTATAGGAAGGGTCTCAGGTTTGGTATAAGCATTGAAATATCACATCTCATGCTATAGGAAGGGTCTCAGGATTGGAATGGGAAGGAGTTGGATATCACATCTCATGTTATAGGAAATATCTCAGGTTTGGTATTAGAAGCATTGAGACATCACATCTCATGTTATAGGAAGGGTCTCAGGATTGGAATGGGAGGAAGTTGGATATCACATCTCATGCTATAGGAAGGGTCTCAGGTTTGGTGTAAGCATTGAGATATCACATCTCATGCTATAGGAAGGGTCTCAGGATTGGAATTAGAAGGACTTGGCTATCACATCTCATGCTATAGGAAGGCTCTCAGGTTTGGAAGGGGAAAGAGTTGGATATCAAATTTCATGTTAGAGGTAGGATCTCAGGTTTGGTATTAGAGGCATTGAGATATCACATCTCATGCTATCAGAAGAGTCTCAGGATTGGAATGGGAAGGAGTTGGATATCACATCTCATGCTAAAGGGAGGGTCTCAGGTTTGGAAGGGGAAGGATTTGGATATCACATCTCATGCTATAGGAAGGGTCTCAGGATTGGAATGTGAAGGATTTGGATATCACATCTCATGCTAAAGGAAGGGTCTCAGGTTTGGTAGAAGCATTGAGATATCACGTCTCTGCTATCGGAAGGGTCTCAGGATTGGATTGGGAAGGAGTTGAATATCCATTCTCATGCTATAGGAAGGGTCTCAGGATTTGAATGGGAAGGAGTTGGATATCACATCTCATGTTATAGGAAGGGTCTCAGGATTGGAATGGGAAGGATTTGGATATCACATCTCTTGCTATAGGAAGGGTCTCCGGATTGGAATGGGTAGGAGTTGGATATTACTTTCTTGCTATAGGAAGGGTCTCATGTTTGGAATGGGAAGCAGTTGGATATCACATATGCTATAGTTAGTGTCTCAGGTTTGGAACGGGAAGGAGTTGGATATCACATCTCATGTTATAGGAAGGGTCTCAGGTTTGGTATAAGCATTGAGATATCACATCTCTGCTATCGGAAGCGGCTCAGGATTGGAATGGGAAGGAGTTGGATATCCCATCTCATGTTATAGGAAGAGTCTCTGGTTTGGTATTAGAATCATTGAGATATCACATCGCATGCTGTAGGAAGGGTCTAAGGATTGGAATGGGATGGACTTGGATATCACATCTCATGCTATAGGTAGGCTCTCAGGTTTGGTATAAGCATTGAGATATCACATCTCATGCTATAGGAAGGGTCTCAGGATTGGAATGGGAAGGGATTGGATATCACATCTCATGCTATAGGAAGGGTCTCAGATTTGGTATAAGCATTGAGATATCACATCTCATGCTAAAGAAAGGGTCTCAGGATTGGAATGGGAAGGAGTTGTATATGACATCTCAGGCCATAGGAAGGGTCTCAGGTTTGGTATAAGCATTGAGATATCACATCTCTGCTATCGGAAGGGTCTCAGGATTGGAATGGGAAGGAGTTGGATATCCCATCTCATGTTATAGGAATGGTCTCAGGTTTGGTATTAGAAGAATAGAGATATCACATCTCATGCTATAGGAAGGGTCTCAGGATTGGAATGGGAAGGAGTTGGATATCACATCTCATGCTATAGGAAGGGTCTCACATTTGGTATACGCATTGAGATATCACATCTCATGCTATAGGAAGGGTCTCAGGATTGGATTGGGAAGGAGTTGTATATGACATCTCAGGCCATAGGAAGGGTCTCAGGATTGGTATAAGCATTGAGATATCACATCTCTGCTATCGGAAGGGTCTCAGGATTGGAATGGGAAGGAGTTGGATATCCCATCTCATGTTATAGGCAGGGTCTCAGGTTTGGTATTAGAAGCAGTGAGATATCACATCTCATGATATCGGAAGGGTCTCAGGATTGGAATGGGAAGGAGTTGGATATCACATCTCATGATAAAGGAAGGGTCTAAGGTTTGGAAGGGGAAAGATTTGGATATCACATCTCATGTTATAGGACGGGTCTCAGGTTTGGTATTAGAAGCATTGAGATATCAAGTCTCATGGCAAAGAAAGGGTCTCAGAATTGGAATGTGAAGGAGTTGGATATCACATCTCAAGCTATAGGAAGAGTCTCAGGATTGGAATGGGAAGGAGTTTGATATCACATCTCATGCCATAGTATGGGTCTCAGGTTTGGTAGAAGCATTGGGATATCACATCTCATCCTATTGGAAGGGTATCAGTATTGGATTTGGAAGGAGTAGGATATCCCATCTCATGCTATAGGAAGGGTCTCAGGTTGGAATGGGAAGGAGTTGGATATCACATTTCATGTTATAGGAAGGGTCTCAGGATTGGAATGGGAAGGACTTGGATATCATATCTCATGCTATAGGAAGGCTCTCAGGTTTGGAAGGGGAAGGAGTTGGATATCACATTTCATGTTAGAGGAAGGATCTCAGGTTTGGTATTAGAGGCCTTGAGATAGCACATCTCATGCTATAGGAAAGGTCTCAGGATTGGAATGGGAAGGAGTTGGATATCACATCTCATGTTATAGGAAGGATCTCAGGTTTGGTATTAGAAGCATTGAGACATCACATCTCATGCTATAGGAAGGGTCTCAGGATTGGAATGGGAAGGAGTTGGATATCACATCTCATCCTATAGGAAGGGTCTCAGATTTGGTATAAGCATTGAGATATCACATCTCTGCTATCGGAAGGGTCTCAGGATTGGAATGGGAAGGAGTTGGATATCCCATCTCATGCTATAGGGAGGGTCTCAATTTTGATATTAGAAGCATTGAGATAACAAATCTCATTCTATAGGAGGGGTCTCAGGATTGGAATGGGAAGGAGTTGGATATCACATCTCATGATAAAGGAAGGGTCTAAGGTTTGGAAGGGGAAAGATTTGGATATCACATCTCATGTTATAGGACGGGTCTCAGGTTTGGTATTAGAAGCATTGAGATATCAAGTCTCATGGTATAGGAAGGGTCTCAGAATTGGAATGGGAAGGAGTTGGATATCATATCTCAAGCTATAGGAAGAGTCTCAGGATTGGAATGGGAAGGAGTTTGATATCACATCTCATGCCATAGTATGGTTCTCAGGTTTGATAGAAGCATTGGGATATCACATCTCATGCTATTGGAAGGGTATCAGTATTGGATTTGGAAGGAGTTGGATATCCCATCTCATGCTATAGGAAGGGTCTCAGGTTGGAATGGGAAGGAGTTGGATATCACATTTCATGTTATAGGAAGGGTCTCAGGATTGGAATGGGAAGGACTTGGATATCATATCTCATGCTATAGGAAGGCTCTCAGGTTTGGAAGGAGAAGGAGTTGGATATCACATTTCATGTTAGAGGAAGGGTCTCAGGTTTGGTATTAGAGGCCTTGAGATATCACATCTCATGCTATAGGAAGGGTCTCAGGTTGGAATGGGAAGGAGTTGGATATCACATTTCATGTTATAGGAAGGGTCTCAGGATTGGAATGGGAAGGAGTTGGATATCACATCTCAAGCTTTAGGAAGGGTCTCAGGTTTGGTATAAGCATTGAGATAGCACATCTCATGCTATAGGAAGGGTCTCAGGATTGGAATGGGAAGGAGTTGGATATCACATCTCATGTTATAGGAAAGATCTCAGGTTTGGTATTAGAAGCATTGAGACATCACATCTCATGTTATAGGAAGGGTCTCAGGATTGGAATGGAAGAAGTTGGATATCACATCTCATGCTATAGGAAGGGTCTCAGGTTTGGAAGTGGAAGGAGTTGGATATCCAATCTCATGTTATAGGACTGGTCTCAGGTTTGGTATTAGAAGCATTGAGATATCACATCGCATGCTGTAGGAAGGTTCTCAGGTTTGGAATGGGGAGGAATTGGATATCACATCTCATGTCATAGGAAGGATCTCAGGTTTGGTATTAGAAGCATTGAGATATCACATCTCATGCTATAGGAATGGTCTCAGGATTGGAATGGGAAGGAGTTGGATATTACATTCCTGCTATAGGAAGGGTCTCATGTTTGGAATGGGAATGTGTTGGATATCACATATGCTATAGGAAGGGTCTCAGGTTTGGAACGGGAAGGAGTTGGATATCACATCTCATGTTATAGGAAGGGTCTCAGGTTTGGTATAAGCATTGAGATATCACATCTCTGCTATCGGAAGTGTCTCAGGATTGGAATGGGAAGGTGTTGGATAGCCCATCTCATGTTATAGGACGGGTCTCAGGTTTGTTATTAGAATCATTGAGATATCATATTGAATGCTGTAGGAAGGGTCTAAGGATTGGAATGGGAAGGAGTTGAAAATCCCATCTCATGTTATAGGAAGAGTCTCAAGTTTGGTATTAGAAGCATTTAGATATCACATCTCATGCTATAGGAAGGGTCTCAGGATTGGAATGGGAAGGAGTTGGATATCACATCTCATGCTATAGGAAGGGTCTCAGGTTTGGTATAAGCATTGAGATATCACATGTCATGCTATAGGAAGGGTCTCAGGATTGGAATGGGAAGGAGTTGGATATAACATCTCATGTTATAGGAAGGATCTCAGGTTTGGTATTAGAAGCATTGAGACATCACATCTCATGCTATCGGAAGGGTCTCAGGATTGGAATGGGAAGGACTTGGATATCACATCTCATGCTATAGGGAGGGTCTCAAGTTTGATATTAGAAGCATTGAGATATCATATCTCATGCTATAGGAAGGGTCTCAGGATTGGAATGGGAAGGAGTTGGATATCACATCTCATGCTATAGGAAGGGTCTCAGGTTTGGTATAAGCAGTGAGATATCACATCTCATGCTATATAGGAAGTGTCTCAGGATTGGAATGGGAAGGAGTTGGATATCACATCTCATGTTATAGGAAGGATCTCAGGTTTGGTATAAGCATTGAGATATCACATCTCTACTATTGGAAGGGTCTCAGGATTGGAATGGGAAGGAGTTGGATATTCCCATCTCATGTTATAGGAAGGGTCTCAGGTTTGGTATTAGAAGCATTGAGATATCACATCTCATGCTATCGGAAGGGTCTCAGGGATGGAATGGGAAGAAGTTGGATATCACATCTCATGATAAAGGAAGTGTCTAAGGTTTGGAAGGGGAAGGAGTTTGATATCACATCTCATGCCATAGTATGGGTCTCAGGTTTGGTAGAAGCATTGGGATATCACATCTCATGCTATCGGAAGGGTATCAGGATTGGATTTGGAAGGAGTTGGATATCCCATCTCATGCTATAGGAAGGGTCTCAGGTTGGAATGGGAAGGAGTTGGATATCACATCTCATGTTATAGGAAGGGTCTCAGGATTGGAATTAGAAGGACTTGGATATCACATCTCATGCTATAGGAAGGCTCTCAGGTTTGGAAGGGGAAAGAGTTGGATATCACATTTCATGTTAGAGGTAGGATCTCAGGTTTTGTATTAGAGGCATTGAGATATCACATCTCATGCTATCAGAAGAGTCTCAGGATTGGAATGGGAAGGAGTTGGATATCACATCTCATGCTAAAGGGAGGGTCTCAGGTTTGGAAGGGGAAGGATTTGGATATCACATCTCATGTTATAGGAAGGATCTCAGGTTTGGTATTAGAAGCATTGAGATATCACATCTCATGCTATCGGAAGGATCTCAGGTTTGGTATAAAAGCATTGAGATATCACATCTCATGCTATCAGAAGGTTCTCAGGTTTGGAAGGGGAAGGATTTGGATATCACATCTCATGTTATCGGAAGGATCTCAGGTTTGGTATTAGAAGTATTGAGATATCACATCTCATGCTATAGGAAGGGTCTCAGGATTGGAATGGGAAGGAGTTGGTTATCACATCTCATGCTAAAGGAAGGGTCTCAGGTTTGGTAGAAGCATTGAGATATCACATCTCATGCTATAGGAAGGGTCTCAGGATTGGAACGGGAAGGACTTAGATATCACATATCATGCTATAGGGAGGGTCTCAGTTTTGATATTAGAAGCATTGAGATATCACATCTCATGCTATCGGAAGTGTCTCAGGATTGGAATGGGAAGGAGCTGGATATCACATCTCATGCTAAAGGAAGGGTCTCAGGTTTGGAACGGGAAGGAGTTGGATATCACATCTCATGTTATAGGAAGGCTCTCAGGTTTGGTATAAGCATTGAGATATCACATCTCTGCTATCAGAAGTGTCTCAGGATTGGAATGGGAAGGAATTGGATATCACATCTCATGCTATAGATAGGGTCTCAGGTTTGGAAAGGGAAGGAGTTGGATATCACATTTCATGTTAGAGGAAGGATCTCAGGTTTGGTATTAGAGGCATTGAGATATCAGATCTCAGGCTATAGGAAGGGTCTCAGGATTGGAATGGGAAGGAGTTGTATATGACATCTCATGCCGTAGGAAGGGTCTCAGGTTGGAATGGGAAGGAGTTGGATATCACATCTCATGCTATAGGAAGGGTCTCAGGATTGGAATGGGAAGGAGTTGGATATCACATCTCATGCTAGAGGAAGGGTCTCAGGTTTGGTATAAGCATTGAGATATCACATCTCGTGCTATAGGAAGGGCCTCAGGATTGGAATGGGAAGGAGTTGTATATGACATCTCATGCCGTAGGAAGGGTCTCAGGTTGGAATGGGAAGGAGTTGGATATCACACTTCATGTTATAGGAAGGGTCTCAGGATTGGAATGGGAAGGACTTGGATATCATATCTCATGCTATAGGACGGGTCTCAGGTTTGTTATTAGAATCATTGAGATATCATATTGCATGCTGTAGGAAGGGTCTAAGAATTGGAATGGGAAGGACTTGGATATCACATCTCATGCTATAGATAGGCTCTTAGGTTTGGAAAGGGAAGGAGTTGGATATCACATTTCATGTTAGAGGAAGGATCTCAGGTTTGGTATTAGAAGCATTGAGATATCACATCTCATGCTATAGGAAGGGTCTCAGGATTGGAATGGGAAGTAGTTGGATATCACATCTCATTCTATAGGAACGGTCTCACGTTTGGTATAAGCATTGAGATATCACATCTCATGCTATAGGACGGGTCTCAGGATTGGAATGGAAGGAGTTGGATATCACATCTCATGTTATAGGAAGGATCTCAGGTTTGGTATTTGAAGCATTGAGACATCACATCTCATGCTATAGGAAGGGTCTCAGGGTTGGAATGGGAAGGAGTTGGATATCACATCTCATCCAATAGGAAGGGTCTCAGGTTTGGAATGGGAAGGAATTGGATATCACATCTCATGTTATAGGAAGGATCTCAGGTTTGGTATTAGAAGCATTGAGATATCACATCTCATGCTATAGGAAGGGTCTCAGGATTGGAATGTGAAGGATTTGGATATCACATCTCATGCTAAAGGAAGGGTCTCAGGTTTGGTAGAAGCATTGAGATATCACGTCTCTGCTATCGGAAGGGTCTCAGGATTGGATTGGGAAGGAGTTGAATATCCCTTCTCATGCTATAGGAAGGGTCTCAGGATTTGAATGGGAAGGAGTTGGATATCACATCTCATGTTATAGGAAGGGTCTCAGGATTGGAATGGGAAGGATTTGGATATCACATCTCTTGCTATAGGAAGGGTCTCCGGATTGGAATGGGTAGGAGTTGGATATTACTTTCTTGCTATAGGAAGGGTCTCATGTTTGGAATGGGAAGCAGTTGGATATCACATATGCTATAGTTAGTGTCTCAGGTTTGGAACGGGAAGGAGTTGGATATCACATCTCATGTTATAGGAAGGGTCTCAGGTTTGGTATAAGCATTGAGATATCACATCTCTGCTATCGGAAGCGGCTCAGGATTGGAATGGGAAGGAGTTGGATATCCCATCTCATGTTATAGGAAGAGTCTCTGGTTTGGTATTAGAATCATTGAGATATCACATTGCATGCTGTAGGAAGGGTCTAAGGATTGGAATGGGATGGACTTGGATATCACATCTCATGCTATAGGTAGGCTCTCAGGTTTGGTATAAGCATTGAGATATCACATCTCATGCTATAGGAAGGGTCTCAGGATTGGAATGGGAAGGAATTGGATATCACATCTCATGCTATAGGAAGGGTCTCAGATTTGGTATAAGCATTGAGATATCACATCTCATGCTAAAGAAAGGGTCTCAGGATTGGAATGGGAAGGAGTTGTATATGACATCTCAGGCCATAGGAAGGGTCTCAGGTTTGGTATAAGCATTGAGATATCACATCTCTGCTATCGGAAGGGTCTCAGGATTGGAATGGGAAGGAGTTGGATATCCCATCTCATGTTATAGGAATGGTCTCAGGTTTGGTATTAGAAGAATAGAGATATCACATCTCATGCTATATGAAGGGTCTCAGGATTGGAATGGGAAGGACTTGGATGTCACATCTCATGCTATAGGGAGGGTCTCAAGTTTGATATTAGAAGCATTGAGATAACAAATCTCATGATATCGGAAGGGTCTCAGAATTGGAATGGGAAGGAGTTGGATATCACATCTCATGATAAAGAAAGGGTCTAAGGTTTGGAAGGGGAAGGATTTGGATATCACATCTCATGTTATAGGACGGGTCTCAGGTTTGGTATTAGAAGCATTGAGATATCAAGTCTCATGGTATAAGAAGGGTCTCAGAATTGGAATGGGAAGGAGTTGGATATCACACCTCAAGCTATAGGAAGGGTCTCAGGATTGGAATGGGAAGGAGTTTGATATCACATCTCATGCCATAGTATGGGTCTCAGGTTTGGTAGAAGCATTGGGATATCACATCTCATGCTATCGGAAGGGTATCAGTATTGGATTTGGAAGAAGTTGGATATCCCATCTCATGCTATAGGAAGGGTCTCAGGTTGGAATGGGAAGGAGTTGGATATCACATTTCATGTTATAGGAAGGGTCTCAGGATTGGAATGGGAAGGACTTGGATATCATATCTCATGCTATAGGAAGGCTCTCAGGTTTGGAAGAGGAAGGAGTTGGATATCACATCTCAAGCTATAGGAAGGGTCTCAGGATTGGAATGGGAAGGAGTTGGATATCACATCTCAAGCTATAGGAAGGGTCTCAGGTTTGGTATAAGCATTGAAATATCACATCTCATGCTATAGGAAGGGTCTCAGGATTGGAATGGGAAGGAGTTGGATATCACATCTCATGTTATAGGAAATATCTCAGGTTTGGTATTAGAAGCATTGAGACATCACATCTCATGTTATAGGAAGGGTCTCAGGATTGGAATGGGAAGAAGTTGGATATCACATCTCATGCTATAGGAAGGGTCTCAGGTTTGGTGTAAGCATTGAGATATCACATCTCATGCTATAGGAAGGGTCTCAGGATTGGAATTAGAAGGACTTGGCTATCACATCTCATGCTATAGGAAGGCTCTCAGGTTTGGAAGGGGAAAGAGTTGGATATCAAATTTCATGTTAGAGGTAGGATCTCAGGTTTGGTATTAGAGGCATTGAGATATCACATCTCATGCTATCAGAAGAGTCTCAGGATTGGAATGGGAAGGAGTTGGATATCACATCTCATGCTAAAGGGAGGGTCTCAGGTTTGGAAGGGGAAGGATTTGGATATCACATCTCATGCTATAGGAAGGGTCTCAGGATTGGAATGTGAAGGATTTGGATATCACATCTCATGCTAAAGGAAGGGTCTCAGGTTTGGTAGAAGCATTGAGATATCACGTCTCTGCTATCGGAAGGGTCTCAGGATTGGATTGGGAAGGAGTTGAATATCCCTTCTCATGCTATAGGAAGGGTCTCAGGATTTGAATGGGAAGGAGTTGGATATCACATCTCATGTTATAGGAAGGGTCTCAGGATTGGAATGGGAAGGATTTGGATATCACATCTCTTGCTATAGGAAGGGTCTCCGGATTGGAATGGGTAGGAGTTGGATATTACTTTCTTGCTATAGGAAGGGTCTCATGTTTGGAATGGGAAGCAGTTGGATATCACATATGCTATAGTTAGTGTCTCAGGTTTGGAACGGGAAGGAGTTGGATATCACATCTCATGTTATAGGAAGGGTCTCAGGTTTGGTATAAGCATTGATATATCACATCTCTGCTATCGGAAGCGGCTCAGGATTGGAATGGGAAGGAGTTGGATATCCCATCTCATGTTATAGGAAGAGTCTCTGGTTTGGTATTAGAATCATTGAGATATCACATCGCATGCTGTAGGAAGGGTCTAAGGATTGGAATGGGATGGACTTGGATATCACATCTCATGCTATAGGTAGGCTCTCAGGTTTGGTATAAGCATTGAGATATCACATCTCATGCTATAGGAAGGGTCTCAGGATTGGAATGGGAAGGGATTGGATATCACATCTCATGCTATAGGAAGGGTCTCAGATTTGGTATAAGCATTGAGATATCACATCTCATGCTAAAGAAAGGGTCTCAGGATTGGAATGGGAAGGAGTTGTATATGACATCTCAGGCCATAGGAAGGGTCTCAGGTTTGGTATAAGCATTGAGATATCACATCTCTGCTATCGGAAGGGTCTCAGGATTGGAATGGGAAGGAGTTGGATATCCCATCTCATGTTATAGGAATGGTCTCAGGTTTGGTATTAGAAGAATAGAGATATCACATCTCATGCTATATGAAGGGTCTCAGGATTGGAATGGGAAGGACTTGGATGTCACATTTCATGCTATAGGGAGGGTCTCAAGTTTGATATTAGAAGCATTGAGATAACAAATCTAATGATATCGGAAGGGTCTCAGGATTGGAATGGGAAGGAGTTGGATATCACATCTCATGATAAAGAAAGGGTCTAAGGTTTGGAAGGGGAAGGATTTGGATATCACATCTCATGTTATAGGACGGGTCTCAGGTTTGGTATTAGAAGCATTGAGATATCAAGTCTCATGGTATAAGAAGGGTCTCAGAATTGGAATGGGAAGGAGTTGGATATCACACCTCAAGCTATAGGAAGGGTCTCAGGATTGGAATGGGAAGGAGTTGGATATCACATCTCAAGCTATTGGAAGGGTCTCAGGTTTGGTATAAGCATTGAGATATCACATCTCATGCTATAGGAAGGGTCTCAGGATTGGAATGGGAAGGAGTTGGATATCACATCTCATGTTATAGGAAATATCTCAGGTTTGGTATTAGAAGCATTGAGACATCACATCTCATGTTATAGGAAGGGTCTCAGGATTGGAATGGGAAGAAGTTGGATATCACATCTCATGCTATAGGAAGGGCCTCAGGTTTGGTATAAGCATTGAGATATCACATCTCATGCTATAGGAAGGGTCTCAGGATTGGAATTAGAAGGACTTGGATATCACATCTCATGCTATAGGAAGGCTCTCAGGTTTGGAAGGGGAAAGAGTTGGATATCACATTTCATGTTAGAGGTAGGATCTCAGGTTTGGTATTAGAGGCATTGAGATATCACATCTCATGCTATCAGAAGAGTCTCAGGATTGGAATGGGAAGGAGTTGGATATCACATCTCATGCTAAAGGGAGGGTCTCAGGTTTGGAAGGGGAAGGATTTGGATATCACATCTCATGTTATAGGAAGGATCTCAGGTTTGGTATTAGAAGCATTGAGATATCACATCTCATGCTATCGGAAGGATCTCAGGTTTGGTATAGAAGCATTGAGATATCACATCTCATGCTATCAGAAGGTTCTCAGGATTGGAATGGGAAGGAGTTGGATATCACATCTCATGCTAAAGGGAGGGTCTCAGGTTTGGAAGGGGAAGGATTTGGATATCACATCTCATGTTATCGGAAGGATCTCAGGTTTGGTATTAGAAGTATTGAGATATCACATCTCATGCTATAGGAAGGGTCTCAGGATTGGAATGGGAAGGAGTTGGTTATCACATCTCATGCTAAAGGAAGGGTCTCAGGTTTGGTAGAAGCATTGAGATATCACATCTCATGCTATAGGAAGGGTCTCAGGATTGGAACGGGAAGGACTTAGATATCACATATCATGCTATAGGGAGGGTCTCAGTTTTGATATTAGAAGCATTGAGATATCACATCTCATGCTATCGGAAGTGTCTCAGGATTGGAATGGGAAGGAGCTGGATATCACATCTCATGCTAAAGGAAGGGTCTCAGGTTTGGAACGGGAAGGAGTTGGATATCACATCTCATGTTATAGGAAGGGTCTCAGGTTTGGTATGAGCATTGAGATATCACATCTCTGCTATCGGAAGTGTCTCAGGATTGGAATGGGAAGGAATTGGATATCACATCTCATGCTATAGATAGGCTCTCAGGTTTGGAAAGGGAAGGAGTTGGATATCACATTTCATGTTAGAGGAAGGATCTCAGGTTTGGTATTAGAGGCATTGAGATATCAGATCTCAGGCTATAGGAAGGGTCTCAGGATTGGAATGGGAAGGAGTTGGATATCACATCTCATGCTATAGGAAGGGTCTCAGGATTGGAATGGGAAGGAGTTGGATATCACATCTCATGCTAGAGGAAGGGTCTCAGGTTTGGTATAAGCATTGAGATATCACATCTCGTGCTATAGGAAGGGTCTCAGGATTGGAATGGGAAGGAGTTGTATATGACATCTCATGCCGTAGGAAGGGTCTCAGGTTGGAATGGGAAGGAGTTGGATATCACACTTCATGTTATAGGAAGGGTCTCAGGATTGGAATGGGAAGGACTTGGATATCATATCTCATGCTATAGGACGGGTCTCAGGTTTGTTATTAGAATCATTGAGATATCATATTGCATGCTGTAGGAAGGGTCTAAGGATTGGAATGGGAAGGACTTGGATATCACATCTAATGCTATAGATAGGCTCTTAGGTTTGGAAAGGGAAGGAGTTGGATATCACATTTCATGTTAGAGGAAGGATCTCAGGTTTGGTATTAGAAGCATTGAGATATCACATCTCATGCTATAGGAAGGGTCTCAGGATTGGAATGGGAAGTAGTTGGATATCACATCTCATGCTATAGGAAGGGTCTCAGGTTTGGTATAAGCATTGAGATATCACATCTCATGCTATAGGACGGGTCTCAGGATTGGAATGGAAGGAGTTGGATATCACATCTCATGTTATAGGAAGGATCTCAGGTTTGGTATTAGAAGCATTGAGACATCACATCTCATGCTATAGGAAGGGTCTCAGGGTTGGAATGGGAAGGAGTTGGATATCACATCTCATGTTATAGGAAGGATCTCAGATTTGGTATTAGAAGCATTGAGATATCACATCTCATGCTATAGGAAGGGTCTCAGGATTGGAATGTGAAGGATTTGGATATCACATCTCATGCTAAAGGAAGGGTCTCAGGTTTGGTAGAAGCATTGAGATATCACGTCTCTGCTATCGGAAGGGTCTCAGGATTGGATTGGGAAGGAGTTGAATATCCCTTCTCATGCTATAGGAAGGGTCTCAGGATTTGAATGGGAAGGAGTTGGATATCACATCTCATGTTATAGGAAGGGTCTCAGGATTGGAATGGGAAGGATTTGGATATCACATCTCTTGCTATAGGAAGGGTCTCCGGATTGGAATGGGTAGGAGTTGGATATTACTTTCTTGCTATAGGAAGGGTCTCATGTTTGGAATGGGAAGCAGTTGGATATCAAATATGCTATAGTTAGTGTCTCAGGTTTGGAACGGGAAGGAGTTGGATATCACATCTCATGTTATAGGAAGGGTCTCAGGTTTGGTATAAGCATTGAGATATCACATCACTGCTATCGGAAGCGGCTCAGGATTGGAATGGGAAGGAGTTGGATATCCCATCTCATGTTATAGGAAGAGTCTCTGGTTTGGTATTAGAATCATTGAGATGTCACATCGCATGCTGTAGGAAGGGTCTAAGGATTGGAATGGGATGGACTTGGATATCACATCTCATGCTATAGGTAGGCTCTCAGGTTTGGTATAAGCATTGAGATATCACATCTCATGCTATAGGAAGGGTCTCAGGATTGGAATGGGAAGGAATTGGATATCACATCTCATGCTATAGGAAGGGTCTCAGATTTGGTATAAGCATTGAGATATCACATCTCATGCTAAAGAAAGGGTCTCAGAATTGGAATGGGAAGGAGTTGTATATGACATCTCAGGCCATAGGAAGGATCTCAGGTTTGGTATAAGCATTGAGATATCACATCTCTGCTATCGGAAGGGTCTAACTATAGCATATGTGATATCCAACTCCTTCCCATTCCAAACATGAGACCCTTCCTATAGCAAGAAAGTAATATCCAACTCCTACCCATTCCAATCCTGAGACCCTTCCTATAGCAAGAGATGTGATATCCAAATCCTTCCCATTCCAATCCTGAGACCCTTCCTATAACATGAGATGTGATATCCAACTCCTTCCCATTCCAACCTGAGACACTTCCTATAGCATGAGAAGGGATATCCAACTCCTTCCCAATCCAATCCTGAGACCCTTCCGATAGCAGAGATGTGATATCTCAATGCTTATACCAAACCTGAGACCCTTCCTATGGCATGAGATGTGATATCCAACTCCTCGCCATTCAAATCCTGAGACCCTTCCTATAGCATGAGAAGGGATATCCAACTCCTTCCCAATCCAATCCTGAGACCCTTCCGATAGCAGAGACGTGATATCTCAATGCTTCTACCAAACCTGAGACCCTTCCTTTAGCATGAGATGTGATATCCAAATCCTTCCCATTCCAAACCTGAGACCCTTCATATTGGATGAGATGTGATATCCAACTCCTTCCCATTCCAACCCTGAGACCCTTCCTATAGCATGAGATGTGATGTCTCAATGCTTCTAATACCAAACCTGAGATCCTTCCTATAACATGAGATGTGATATCCAACTCCTTCCATTCCAATCCTGAGACCCGTCCTATAGCATGAGATGTGATATCTCAATGCTTATACCAAACCTGAGACTCTTCCTATAGCATGAGATGTGATATCCAACTACTTCCCATTCCAATCCTGAGACCCTTCCTATAGCATGAGATGTGATATCTCAATGCTTCTAATACCAAACCTGAGATCCTTCCTCTAACATGAAATGTGATATCCAACTCCTTCCCTTTCCAAACCTAAGAGCCTATCTATAGCATGAGATGTGATATCCAAGTCCTTCCCATTCCAACCCTTAGACCCTTCCTACAGCATGCAATATGATATCTCAATGATTCTAATAACAAACCTGAGACCCGTCCTATAACATGAGATGGGATATCCAACTCCTTCCCATTCCAATCCTGAGACACTTCCGATAGCAGAGATGTGATATCTCAATGCTTATACCAAACCTGAGACCCTTCCTATAACATGAGATGTGATATCCAAATCCTTCCCGTTCCAAACCTGAGACCCTTCCTTTAGCATGAGATGTGATATCCAGCTCCTTCCCATTCCAATCCTGAGACACTTCCGATAGCATGAGATGTGATATCTAAATGCTTCTAATATCAAAACTGAGACCCTCCCTATAGCATGATATGTGATATCTAAGTCCTTCCCATTCCAATCCTGAGACACTCCCTATAGCATGAGAAGTGATATCCAACTCTTTCCCATTCCAATCCTGAGACCCTTCCTATAGCATGAGATATGATATCTCAATACTTCTAATACCAAACGTGATTTCCTTCCGATAACATGAGATGTGATATCCAAATCCTTCCCCTTCCAAACCTGAGACCCTCCCTTTAGCATGAGATGTGATATCCAACTCCTTCCCATTCCAATCCTGAGACCCTTCTGATAGCATGAGATGTGATATCTCAATGCTTCTAATACCAAACCTGAGATCCTTCCGATAGCATGAGATGTGATATCTAAATGCTTCTAATATCAAAACTGAGACCCTCCCTATAGCATGATATGTGATATCTAAGTCCTTCCCATTCCAATCCTGAGACACTCCCTATAGCATGAGAAGTGATATCCAACTCTTTCCCATTCCAATCCTGAGACCCTTCCTATAGCATGAGATGTGATATCTCAATGCTTCTACTACCAAACCTGAGATCCTTCCTATAACATGAGATGTGATATCCAAATCCTTCCCCTTCCAAACCTGAGACCCTCCCTTTAGCATGAGATGTGATATCCAACTCCTTTCCATTCCATTCCTGAGACCCTTCTGATAGCATGAGATGTGATATCTCAATGCCTCTAATACCAAACCTGAGATCCTACCTCTAACATGAAATGTGATATCCAACTCTTTCCCCTTCCAAACCTGAGAGCCTTCCTATAGCATGAGATGTGATATCCAAGTCCTTCCCATTCCAATCCTGAGACCCTTCCTATAGCTTGAGATGTGATATCCAACTCCTTCCCATTCCAATTCTGAGACCCTTCCTATACTCTGAGACTTGATATCTCAATGCTTCTAATACCAAACCTGAGACCCGTAATATAACATGAGATGTGATATCCAAATCCTTCCCCTTCCAAACCTTAGACCCTTCATTTATCATGAGATGTGATATCCAACTCCTTCCCATTCCAATCCTGAGACCCTTCCGATATCATGAGATGTGATATCTCAAAGCTTCTAATATCAAACTTGAGACCCTCCCTATAGCATGAGATGTGATATCCAAGTCCTTCCCATTCCAATCCTGAGACCCTTCCTATAGCATGAGATGTGATATCTCAATGCTTCTAATACCAAACCTGAGACCCTTCCTATAACATGAGATGGGAATATCCAACTCCTTCCCATTTCAATCCTGAGACCCTTCCGATAGCAGAGATGTGATATCTCAATGCTTATACCAAACCTGAGACCCTTCCTATGGCATGAGATGTGATATCCAACTCCTTGCCATTCAAATCTTGAGACCCTTCCTATAGCATGAGAAGGGATATCCAACTCCTTCCCAATCCAATCCTGAGACCCTTCCGATAGAAGAGACGTGATATCTCAATGCTTCTACCAAACCTGAGACCCTTCCTTTAGCATGAGATGTGATATCCAAATCCTTCACATTCCAATCCTGAGACCCTTCCTATAGCATGAGATGCGATATCTCAATGCTTCTAATACCAAACCTGAGATCCTTCCTATAACATGAGATGTGATATCCAAATCCTTCCCATTCCAATCCTGAGTCCCTTCCTATAACATGAGATGTGATATCCAACTCCTTCCCATTCCAACCTGAGACACTTCCTATAGCATGAGAAGGGATATCCAACTCCTTCCCAATCCAATCCTGAGACCCTTCCGATAGCAGAGATGTGATATCTCAATGCTTATACCAAACCTGAGACCCTTCCTATGGCATGAGATGTGATATCCAACTCCTTCCCAATCCAATCCTGAGACCCTTCCGATAGCAGAGACGTGATATCTCAATGCTTCTACCAAACCTGAGACCCTTCCTTTAGCATGAGATGTGATATCCAAATCCTTCACATTCCAATCCTGAGACCCTTCCTATAGCATGAGATGTGATATCTCAATGCTTCTAATACCAAACCTGAGATCCTTCCTATAACATGAGATGTGATATCCAATTCCTTCCCATTCCAAACCTGAGACCCTTCCTATTGGATGAGATGTGATATCCAACTCCTTCCCATTCCAACCCTGAGACCCTTCCTATAGCATGAGATGTGATGTCTCAATGCTTCTAATACCAAACCTGAGATCCTTCCTATAACATGAGATGTGATATCCAACTCCTTCCATTCCAATCCTGAGACCCGTCCTATAGCATGAGATGTGATATCTCAATGCTTATACCAAACCTGAGACCCTTCCTATAGCATGAGATGTGATATCCAACTACTTCCCATTCCAATCCTGAGACCCTTCCTATAGCATGATATGTGATATCTCAATGCTTTTAATACCAAACCTGAGATCCTTCCTCTAACATGAAATGTGATATCCAACTCCTTCCCTTTCCAAACCTAAGAGCCTATCTATAGCATGAAATGTGATATCCAAGTCCTTCCCATTCCAACCCTTAGACCCTTCCTACAGCATGCAATATGATATCTCAATGATTCTAATAACAAACCTGAGACCCGTCCTATAACATGAGATGGTATATCCAACTCCTTCCCATTCCATTCCTGAGACACTTCCGATAGCAGAGATGTGATATCTCAATGCTTATACCAAACCTGAGACCCTTCCTATAACATGAGATGTGATATCCAAATCCTTCCCGTTCCAAACCTGAGACCCTTCCTTTAGCATGAGATGTGATATCCAGCTCCTTCCCATTCCAATCCTGAGACACTTCCGATAGCATGAGATGTGATATCTCAATGCTTCTAATATCAAAACTGAGACCCTCCCTATAGCATGATATGTGATATCTAAGTCCTTCCCATTCCAATCCTGAGACACTCCCTATAGCATGAGATGTGATATCCAACTCTTTCCCATTCCAATCCTGAGACCCTTCCTATAGCATGAGATATGATATCTCAATACTTCTAATACCAAACGTGAGATCCTTCCGATAACATGAGATGTGATATCCAAATCCTTCCCCTTCCAAACCTGAGACCCTCCCTTTAGCATGAGATGTGATATCCAACTCCTTCCCATTCCAATCCTGATACCCTTCTGATAGCATGAGATGTGATATCTCAATGCTTCTAATACCAAACCTGAGATCCTTCCGATAGCATGAGATGTGATATCTCAATGCTTCTAATACCAAACCTGAGATCCTTCCTATAACATGAGATGTGATATCCAAATCCTTCCCCTTCCAAACCTGAGACCCTCCCTTTAGCATGAGATGTGATATCCAACTCCTTCCCATTCCATTCCTGAGACCCTTCTGATAGCATGAGATGTGATATCTCAATGCCTCTAAAACCAAACCTGAGATCCTACCTCTAACATGAAATGTGATATCCAACTCTTTCCCCTTCCAAACCTGAGAGCCTTCCTATAGCATGAGATGTGATATCCAAGTCCTTCCCATTCCAATCCTGAGACCCTTCCTATAGCTTGAGATGTGATATCCAACTCCTTCCCATTCCAATTCTGAGACCCTTCCTATACTCTGAGACTTGATATCTCAATGCTTCTAATACCAAACCTGAGACCCGTAATATAACATGAGATGTGATATCCAAATCCTTCCCCTTCCAAACCTTAGACCCTTCCTTTATCATGAGATGTGATATCCAACTCCTTCCCATTCCAATCCTGAGACCCTTTCGATATCATGAGATGTGATATCTCAAAGCTTCTAATATCAAACGTGAGACCCTCCCTATAGCATGAGATGTGATATCCAAGTCCTTCCCATTCCAATCCTGAGACCCTTCATATAGCATGAGATGTGATATCTCAATGCTTCTAATACCAAACCTGAGACCCTTCCTATAACATGAGATGGGAATATCCAACTCCTTCCCATTCCAATCCTGAGACCCTTCCGATAGCAGAGATGTGATATCTCAATGCTTATACCAAACCTGAGACCCTTCCTATGGCATGAGATGTGATATCCAACTCCTTGCCATTCAAATCCTGAGACCCTTCCTATAGCATGAGAAGGGATATCCAACTCCTTCCCAATCCAATCCTGAGACCCTTCCGATAGCAGAGACGTGATATCTCAATGCTTCTACCAAACCTGAGACCCTTCCTTTAGCATGAGATGTGATATCCAAATCCTTCACATTCCAATCCTGAGACCCTTCCTATAGCATGAGATGTGATATCTCAATGCTTCTAATACCAAACCTGAGATCCTTCCTATAGCATGAGATGTGATATCCAATTCCTTCCCATTCCAAACCTGAGACCCTTCCTATTGGATGAGATGTGATATCAAACTCCTTCCCATTCCAACCCTGAGACCCTTCCTATAGCATGAGATGTGATGTCTCAATGCTTCTAATACCAAACCTGAGATCCTTCCTATAACATGAGATGTGATATCCAACTCCTTCCATTCCAATCCTGAGACCCGTCCTATAGCATGAGATGTGATATCTCAATGCTTATACCAAACCTGAGACCCTTCCTATAGCATGAGATGTGATATCCAACTACTTCCCATTCCAATCCTGAGACCCTTCCTATAGCATGAGATGTGATATCTCAATGCTTCTAATACCAAACCTGAGATCCTTCCTCTAACATGAAATGGAATATCCAACTCCTTCCCTTTCCAAACCTAAGAGCCTATCTATAGCATGAGATGTGATATCCAAGTCCTTCCCATTCCAATCCTTAGACCCTTCCTACAGCATGCAATATGATATCTCAATGATTCTAATAACAAACCTGAGACCCGTCCTATAGCATGAGATATGATATCCAAGTCCTTCCCATTCCAATCCTGAGACCCTTCCTATAACATGAAATGTGATATCCAACTCCTTCCCATTCCAACCTGAGACCCTTCCTATAGCATGAGATGGGATATCCAACTTCTTCCAAATCCAATACTGATACCCTTCCGATAGCATGAGATGTGATATCCCAATGCTTCTACCAAACCTGAGACCCATACTATGGCATGAGATGTGATATCAAACTCCTTCCCATTCCAATCCTGAGACCCTTCCTATAGCTTGAGGTGTGATATCCAACTCCTTCCCATTCCAATTCTGAGACCCTTCTTATACCATGAGACTTGATATCTCAATGCTTCTAATACCAAACCTGAGACCCGTCCTATAACATGAGATGTGATATCCAAATCCTTCCCCTTCCAAACCTTAGACCCTTCCTTTATCATGAGATGTGATATCCAACACCTTCCCATTCCAATCCTGAGACCCTTCCGATATCATGAGATTTGTTATCTCAATGCTTCTAATATCAAACTTGAGACCCTCCCTATAGCATGAGATGTGACATCCAAGTCCTTCCCATTCCAATCCTGAGACCCTTCCTATAGCATGAGATGTGATATCTCTATGCTTCTAATACCAAACCTGAGACCCTTCCTATAACATGAGATGGGATATCCAACTCCTTCCGATTCCAATCCTGAGACCCTTCCGATAGCAGAGATGTGATATCTCAATGCTTATAAAAAACCTGAGAACCTTCCTATGGCCTGAGATGTCATATACAACTCCTTCCCATTCCAATCCTGAGACCCTTCCTTTAGCATGAGATGTGATATCTCAATGCTTATACCAAATCTGAGACCCTTCCTATAGCATGAGATGTGATATCCAATTCCTTCCCATTCCAATCCTGAGACCCTTCCTATAGCATGAGATGTGATATCTCAATGCTTATACCAAACCTGAGAGCCTACCTATAGCATGAGATGTGATATCCAAGTCCATCCCATTCCAATCCTTAGACCCTTCCTACAGCATGCGATGTGATATCTCAATGATTCTAATACCAAACCAGAGACTCTTCCTATAACATGAGATGGGATATCCAACTCCTTCCCATTCCAATCCTGAGCCGCTTCCGATAGCTGAGATGTGATATCTCAATGCTTATACCAAACCTGAGACCCTTCCTATAACATGAGATGTGATATCCAACTCCTTCCCGTTCCAAACCTGAGACACTAACTATAGCATATGTGATATCCAACTCTTTCCCCTTCCAAACCTGAGAGCCTTCCTATAGCAAGAAAGTAATATCCAACTCCTACCCATTCCAATCCTGAGACCCTTCATATAGCAAGAGATGTGATATCCAAATCCTTCCCATTCCAATCCTGAGACCCTTCCTATAACATGAGATGTGATATCCAACTCCTTCCCATTCCAACCTGAGACACTTCCTATAGCATGAGAAGGGATATCCAACTCCTTCCCAATCCAATCCTGAGACCCTTCCGATAGCAGAGATGTGATATCTCAATGCTTATACCAAACCTGAGACCCTTCCTATGGCATGAGATGTGATATCCAACTCCTTGCCATTCAAATCCTGAGACCCTTCCTATAGCATGAGATGTGATATCTCTATGCTTCTAATACCAAACCTGAGACCCTTCCTATAACATGAGATGGGATATCCAACTCCTTCCCATTCCAATCCTGAGACCCTTCCGATAGCAGAGATGTGATATCTCAATGCTTATACCAAACCTGAGAACCTTCCTGTTGCCTGAGATGTCATATACAACTCCTTCCCATTCCAATCCTGAGACCCTTCCTTTAGCATGAGATGTGATATCTCAATGCTTATACCAAATCTGAGACCCTTCCTATAGCATGAGATGTGATATCCAATTCCTTCCCATTCCAATCCTGAGACCCTTCCTATAGCATGAGATGTGATATCTCAATGCTTATACCAAACCTGAGAGCCTACCTATAGCATGAGATGTGATATCCAAGTCCATCCCATTCCAATCCTTAGACCCTTCCTACAGCATGCGATGTGATACCTCAATGATTCTAATACCAAACCAGAGACTCTTCCTATAACATGAGATGGGATATCCAACTCCTTCCCATTCCAATCCTGAGCCGCTTCCGATAGCAGAGATGTGATATCTCAATGCTTATACCAAACCTGAGACCCTTCCTATAACATGAGATGTGATATCCAACTCCTTCCCGTTCCAAACCTGAGACACTAACTATAGCATATGTGATATCCAACTCCTTCCCATTCCAAACATGAGACCCTTCCTATAGCAAGAAAGTAATATCCAACTCCTACCCATGCCAATCCTGAGACCCTTCCTATAGCAAGAGATGTGATATCCAAATCCTTCCCATTCAAATCCTGAGACCCTTCCTATAACATGAGATGTGATATCCAACTCCTTCCCATTCCAACCTGAGACACTTCCTATAGCATGAGAAGGGATATCCAACTCCTTCCCAATCCAATCCTGAGACCCTTCCGATAGCAGAGATGTGATATCTCAATGCTTATACCAAACCTGAGACCCTTCCTATGGCATGAGATGTGATATCCAAGTCCTTCCCAATCCAATCCTGAGACCCTTCCGATAGCAGAGACGTGATATCTCAATGCTTCTACCAAACCTGAGACCCTTCCTTTAGCATGAGATGTGATATCCAAATCCTTCACATTCCAATCCTGAGACCCTTCCTATAGCATGAGATGTGATATCTCAATGCTTCTAATACCAAACCTGAGATCCTTCCTATAACATGAGATGTGATATCCAATTCCTTACCATTCCAAACCTGAGACCCTTCCTATTGGATGAGATGTGATATCCAACTCCTTCCCATTCCAACCCTGAGACCCTTTCTATAGCATGAGATGTGACGTCTCAATGCTTCTAATACCAAACCTGAGATCCTTCCTATAACATGAGATGTGATATCCAACTCCTTCCATTCCAATCCTGAGACCCGTCCTATAGCATGAGATGTGATATCTCAATGCTTATACCAAACCTGAGACCCTTCCTATAGCATGAGATGTGATATCCAACTGCTTCCCATTCCAATCCTGAGACCCTTCCTATAGCATGAGATGTGATATCTCAATGCTTCTAAAACCAAACCTGATATCCTTCCTCTAACATGAAATGTGATATCCAACTCTTTCCCTTTCCAAACCTAAGAGCCTATCTATAGCATGAGATGTGATATCCAAGTCCTTCCCATTCCAACCCTTAGACCCTTCCTACAGCATGCAATATGATATCTCAATGATTCTAATAACAAACCTGAGACCCGTCCTATAACATGAGATGGGATATCCAACTCCTTCCCATTCCAATCCTGAGACACTTCCGATAGCAGAGATGTGATATCTCAATGCTTATACCAAACCTGAGACCCTTCCTATGGCATGAGATGTGATATCCAAGTCCTTCCCAATCCAATCCTGAGACCCTTCCGATAGCAGAGACGTGATATCTCAATGCTTCTACCAAACCTGAGACCCTTCCTTTAGCATGAGATGTGATATCCAAATCCTTCACATTCCAATCCTGAGACCCTTCCTATAGCATGAGATGTGATATCTCAATGCTTCTAATACCAAACCTGAGATCCTTCCTATAACATGAGATGTGATATCCAATTCCTTACCATTCCAAACCTGAGACCCTTCCTATTGGATGAGATCTGATATCCAACTCCTTCCCATTCCAACCCTGAGACCCTTTCTATAGCATGAGATGTGACGTCTCAATGCTTCTAATACCAAACCTGAGATCCTTCCTATAACATGAGATGTGATATCCAACTCCTTCCATTCCAATCCTGAGACCCGTCCTATAGCATGAGATGTGATATCTCAATGCTTATACCAAACCTGAGACCCTTCCTATAGCATGAGATGTGATATCCAACTGCTTCCCATTCCAATCCTGAGACCCTTCCTATAGCATGAGATGTGATATCTCAATGCTTCTAAAACCAAACCTGATATCCTTCCTCTAACATGAAATGTGATATCCAACTCTTTCCCTTTCCAAACCTAAGAGCCTATCTATAGCATGAGATGTGATATCCAAGTCCTTCCCATTCCAACCCTTAGACCCTTCCTACAGCATGCAATATGATATCTCAATGATTCTAATAACAAACCTGAGACCCGTCCTATAACATGAGATGGGATATCCAACTCCTTCCCATTCCAATCCTGAGACACTTCCGATAGCAGAGATGTGATATCTCAATGCTTATACCAAACCTGAGACCCTTCCTATAACATGAGATGTGATATCCAAATCCTTCCCGTTCCAAACCTGAGACCCTTCCTTTAGCATGAGATGTGATATCCAGCACCTTCCCATTCCAATCCTGAGACACTTCCGATAGCATGAGATGTGATATCTCAATGCTTCTAATATCAAAACTGAGACCCTCCCTATAGCATGATATGTGATATCTAAGTCCTTCCCATTCCAATCCTGAGACCCTCCCTATAGCATGAGATGTGATATCCAACTCCTTCCCATTCCAATCCTGAGACCCTTCCTATAGCATGAGATATGATATCTCAATACTTCTAATACCAAACGTGAGATCCTTCCGATAACATGAGATGTGATATCCAACTCCTTCCCCTTCCAAACCTGAGACCCTCCCTTTAGCATGAGATGTGATATCCAACTCCTTCCTATTCCAATCCTGAGACTCTTCTGATAGCATGAGATGTGATATCTCAATTCTTCTAATACCAAACCTGAGATCCTTCCGATAGCATGAGATGTGATATCTCAATGCTTCTAATACCAAACCTGAGATCCTTCCTATAACATGAGATGTGATATCCAAATTCTTTCCCTTCCAAACCTGAGACCCTCCCTTTAGCATGAGATGTGATATCCAACTCCTTCCCATTCCATTCCTGAGACCCTTCTGATCGCATGAGATGTGATATCTCAATGCCTCTAATACCAAACCTGAGATCCTACCTCTAACATGAAATGTGATATCCAACTCTTTCCCCTTCCAAACCTGAGAGCCTTCCTATAGCATGAGATGTGATATCCAAGTCCTTCCCATTCCAATCCTGAGACCCTTCCTATAGCTTGAGATGTGATATCCAACTCCTTCCCATTCCAATTCTGAGACCCTTCCTATACTATGAGACTTGATATCTCAATGCTTCTAATACCAAACGTGAGACCCGTAATATAACATGAGATGTGATATCCAAATCCTTCCCCTTCCAAACCTTAGACCCTTCCTTTATCATGAGATGTGATATCCAACTCCTTCCCATTCCAATCCTGAGACCCTTCCAATATCATGAGATGTGATATCTCAAAGCTTCTAATATCAAACTTGAGACCCTCCCTATAGCATGAGATGTGATATCCAAGTCCTTCCCATTCCAATCCTGAGACCCTTCCGATAGCAGAGATGTGATATCTCAATGCTTATACCAAACCTGAGATCCTTCCTATAACATGAGATGTGATATCCAACTCCTTCCCATTCCAATCCTGAGACACTTCCTATAGCATGAGATGTGATATCTCACTGTTTATACCAAACCTGAGACCCTTCCTATAGCATGAGATGTGATATCCAACTCCTTCCCATTCCAATCCTGAGACCCTTCCTATAGCATGAGATATGATATATCAATACTTCTAATACCAAACGTGAGATCCTTCCGATAACATGAGATGTGATATCCAAATCCTTCCCCTTCCAAACCTGAGACCTTCCCTTTAGCATGAGATGTGATATCCAACTCCTTCCCATTCCAATACTGAGACCCTTCTGATAGCATGAGATGTGATATCTCAATGCTTCTAATACCAAACCTGAGATCCTTCCGATAGCATGAGATGTGATATCTCAATGCTTCTAATACCAAACCTGAGATCCTTCCTATAACATGAGATGTGATATCCAAATCCTTCCCCTTCCAAACCTGAGACCTTCCCTTTAGCATGAGATGTGATATCCAACTCCTTCCCATTCAATTCCTGAGACCCTTCTGATAGCATGAGATGTGATATCTCAATGCTTATACCAAACCTGAGACCCTTCCTATAACATGAGATGTGATATCCAACTCCTTCCCGTTCCAAACCTGAGACACTAACTATAGCATATGTGATATCCAACTCCTTCCCATTCCAAACATGAGACCCTTCCTATAGCAAGAAAGTAATATCCAACTCCTACCCATTCCAATCCTGAGACCCTTCCTATAGCAAGAGATGTGATATCCAAATCCTTCCCATTCCAATCCTGAGACCCTTCCTATAACATGAGATGTGATATCCAACTCCTTCCCATTCCAACCTGAGACACTTCCTATAGCATGAGAAGGGATATCCAACTCCTTCCCAATCCAATCCTGAGACCCTTCCGATAGCAGAGATGTGATATCTCAATGCTTATACCAAACCTGAGACCCTTCCTATGGCATGAGATGTGATATCCAACTCCTCGCCATTCAAATCCTGAGACCCTTCCTATAGCATGAGAAGGGATATCCAACTCCTTCCCAATCCAATCCTGAGACCCTTCCGATAGCAGAGACGTGATATCTCAATGCTTCTACCAAACCTGAGACCCTTCCTTTAGCATGAGATGTGATATCCAAATCCTTCACATTCCAATCCTGAGACCCTTCCTATAGCATGAGATGTGATATCTCAATGCTTCTAATACCAAACCTGAGATCCTTCCTAAAACATGAGATGTGATATCCAATTCCTTCCCATTCCAAACCTGAGACCCTTCATATTGGATGAGATGTGATATCCAACTCCTTCCCATTCCAACCCTGAGACCCTTCCTATAGCATGAGATGTGATGTCTCAATGCTTCTAATACCAAACCTGAGATCCTTCCTATAACATGAGATGTGATATCCAACTCCTTCCATTCCAATCCTGAGACCCGTCCTATAGCATGAGATGTGATATCTCAATGCTTATACCAAACCTGAGACTCTTCCTATAGCATGAGATGTGATATCCAACTACTTCCCATTCCAATCCTGAGACCCTTCCTATAGCATGAGATGTGATATCTCAATGCTTCTAATACCAAACCTGAGATCCTTCCTCTAACATGAAATGTGATATCCAACTCCTTCCCTTTCCAAACCTAAGAGCCTATCTATAGCATGAGATGTGATATCCAAGTCCTTCCCATTCCAACCCTTAGACCCTTCCTACAGCATGCAATATGATATCTCAATGATTCTAATAACAAACCTGAGACCCGTCCTATAACATGAGATGGGATATCCAACTCCTTCCCATTCCAATCCTGAGACACTTCCGATAGCAGAGATGTGATATCTCAATGCTTATACCAAACCTGAGACCCTTCCTATAACATGAGATGTGATATCCAAATCCTTCCCGTTCCAAACCTGAGACCCTTCCTTTAGCATGAGATGTGATATCCAGCTCCTTCCCATTCCAATCCTGAGACACTTCCGATAGCATGAGATGTGATATCTCAATGCTTCTAATATCAAAACTGAGACCCTCCCTATAGCATGATATGTGATATCTAAGTCCTTCCCATTCCAATCCTGAGACACTCCCTATAGCATGAGAAGTGATATCCAACTCTTTCCCATTCCAATCCTGAGACCCTTCCTATAGCATGAGATATGATATCTCAATACTTCTAATACCAAACGTGATTTCCTTCCGATAACATGAGATGTGATATCCAAATCCTTCCCCTTCCAAACCTGAGACCCTCCCTTTAGCATGAGATGTGATATCCAACTCCTTCCCATTCCAATCCTGAGACCCTTCTGATAGCATGAGATGTGATATCTCAATGCTTCTAATACCAAACCTGAGATCCTTCCGATAGCATGAGATGTGATATCTCAATGCTTCTAATACCAAACCTGAGATCCTTCCTATAACATGAGATGTGATATCCAAATCCTTCCCCTTCCAAACCTGAGACCCTCCCTTTAGCATGAGATGTGATATCCAACTCCTTTCCATTCCATTCCTGAGACCCTTCTGATAGCATGAGATGTGATATCTCAATGCCTCTAATACCAAACCTGAGATCCTACCTCTAACATGAAATGTGATATCCAACTCTTTCCCCTTCCAAACCTGAGAGCCTTCCTATAGCATGAGATGTGATATCCAAGTCCTTCCCATTCCAATCCTGAGACCCTTCCTATAGCTTGAGATGTGATATCCAACTCCTTCCCATTCCAATTCTGAGACCCTTCCTATACTCTGAGACTTGATATCTCAATGCTTCTAATACCAAACCTGAGACCCGTAATATAACATGAGATGTGATATCCAAATCCTTCCCCTTCCAAACCTTAGACCCTTCATTTATCATGAGATGTGATATCCAACTCCTTCCCATTCCAATCCTGAGACCCTTCCGATATCATGAGATGTGATATCTCAAAGCTTCTAATATCAAACTTGAGACCCTCCCTATAGCATGAGATGTAATATCCAAGTCCTTCCCATTCCAATCCTGAGACCCTTCCTATAGCATGAGATGTGATATCTCAATGCTTCTAATACCAAACCTGAGACCCTTCCTATAACATGAGATGGGAATATCCAACTCCTTCCCATTTCAATCCTGAGACCCTTCCGATAGCAGAGATGTGATATCTCAATGCTTATACCAAACCTGAGACCCTTCCTATGGCATGAGATGTGATATCCAACTCCTTGCCATTCAAATCTTGAGACCCTTCCTATAGCATGAGAAGGGATATCCAACTCCTTCCCAATCCAATCCTGAGACCCTTCCGATAGAAGAGACGTGATATCTCAATGCTTCTACCAAACCTGAGAAGCTTCCTTTAGCATGAGATGTGATATCCAAATCCTTCACATTCCAATCCTGAGACCCTTCCTATAGCATGAGATGTGATATCTCAATGCTTCTAATACCAAACCTGAGATCCTTCCTATAACATGAGATGTGATATCCAATTCCTTCCCATTCCAAACCTGAGACCCTTCCTATTGGATGAGATGTGATATCCAACTCCTTCCCATTCCAACCCTGAGACCCTTCCTATAGCATGAGATGTGATGTCTCAATGCTTCTAATACCAAACCTGAGATCCTTCCTATAACATGAGATTTGATATCCAACTCCTTCCATTCCAATCCTGAGACCCGTCCTATAGCATGAGATGTGATATCTCAATGCTTATACCAAACCTGAGACCCTTCCTATAGCATGAGATGTGATATCCAACTACTTCCCATTCCAATCCTGAGACCCTTCCTATAGCATGAGATGTGATATCTCAATGCTTCTAATACCAAACCTGAGATCCTTCCTCTAACATGAAATGTGATATCCAACTCCTTCCCTTTCCAAACCTAAGAGCCTATCTATAGCATGAGATGTGATATCCAAGTCCTTCCCATTCCAATCCTTAGACCCTTCCTACAGCATGCAATATGATATCTCAATGATTCTAATAACAAACCTGAGACCCGTCCTATAGCATGAGATATGATATCCAAGTCCTTCCCATTCCAATCCTGAGACCCTTCCTATAACATGAAATGTGATATCCAACTCCTTCCCATTCCAACCTGAGACCCTTCCTATAGCATGAGATGGGATATCCAACTTCTTCCAAATCCAATACTGATACCCTTCCGATAGCATGAGATGTGATATCCCAATGCTTCTACCAAACCTGAGACCCATACTATGGCATGAGATGTGATATCAAACTCCTTCCCATTCCAATCCTGAGACCCTTCCTATAGCTTGAGGTGTGATATCCAACTCCTTCCCATTCCAATTCTGAGACCCTTCTTATACCATGAGACTTGATATCTCAATGCTTCTAATACCAAACCTGAGACCCGTCCTATAACATGAGATGTGATATCCAAATCCTTCCCCTTCCAAACCTTAGACCCTTCCTTTATCATGAGATGTGATATCCAACACCTTCCCATTCCAATCCTGAGACCCTTCCGATATCATGAGATTTGTTATCTCAATGCTTCTAATATCAAACTTGAGACCCTCCCTATAGCATGAGATGTGACATCCAAGTCCTTCCCATTCCAATCCTGAGACCCTTCCTATAGCATGAGATTTGATATCTCTATGCTTCTAATACCAAACCTGAGACCCTTCCTATAACATGAGATGGGATATCCAACTCCTTCCGATTCCAATCCTGAGACCCTTCCGATAGCAGAGATGTGATATCTCAATGCTTATACCAAACCTGAGAACCTTCCTATGGCCTGAGATGTCATATACAACTCCTTCCCATTCCAATCCTGAGACCCTTCCTTTAGCATGCGATGTGATATCTCAATGCTTATACCAAATCTGAGACCCTTCCTATAGCATGAGATGTGATATCCAATTCCTTCCCATTCCAATCCTGAGACCCTTCCTATAGCATGAGATGTGATATCTCAATGCTTATACCAAACCTGAGAGCCTACCTATAGCATGAGATGTGATATCCAAGTCCATCCCATTCCAATCCTTAGACCCTTCCTACAGCATGCGATGTGATATCTCAATGATTCTAATACCAAACCAGAGACTCTTCCTATAACATGAGATGGGATATCCAACTCCTTCCCATTCCAATCCTGAGCCGCTTCCGATAGCTGAGATGTGATATCTCAATGCTTATACCAAACCTGAGACCCTTCCTATAACATGAGATGTGATATCCAACTCCTTCCCGTTCCAAACCTGAGACACTAACTATAGCATATGTGATATCCAACTCTTTCCCCTTCCAAACCTGAGAGCCTTCCTATAGCAAGAAAGTAATATCCAACTCCTACCCATTCCAATCCTGAGACCCTTCATATAGCAAGAGATGTGATATCCAAATCCTTCCCATTCCAATCCTGAGACCCTTCCTATAACATGAGATGTGATATCCAACTCCTTCCCATTCCAACCTGAGACACTTCCTATAGCATGAGAAGGGATATCCAACTCCTTCCCAATCCAATCCTGAGACCCTTCCGATAGCAGAGATGTGATATCTCAATGCTTATACCAAACCTGAGACCCTTCCTATGGCATGAGATGTGATATCCAACTCCTTGCCATTCAAATCCTGAGACCCTTCCTATAGCATGAGATGTGATATCTCTATGCTTCTAATACCAAACCTGAGACCCTTCCTATAACATGAGATGGGATATCCAACTCCTTCCCATTCCAATCCCGAGACCCTTCCGATAGCAGAGATGTGATATCTCAATGCTTATACCAAACCTGAGAACCTTCCTGTTGCCTGAGATGTCATATACAACTCCTTCCAATTCCAATCCTGAGACCCTTCCTTTAGCATGAGATGTGATATCTCAATGCTTATACCAAATCTGAGACCCTTCCTATAGCATGAGATGTGATATCCAATTCCTTCCCATTCCAATCCTGAGACCCTTCCTATAGCATGAGATGTGATATCTCAATGCTTATACCAAACCTGAGAGCCTACCTATAGCATGAGATGTGATATCCAAGTCCATCCCATTCCAATCCTTAGACCCTTCCTACAGCATGCGATGTGATATCTCAATGATTCTAATACCAAACCAGAGACTCTTCCTATAACATGAGATGGGATATCCAACTCCTTCCCATTCCAATCCTGAGCCGCTTCCGATAGCAGAGATGTGATATCTCAATGCTTATACCAAACCTGAGACCCTTCCTATAACATGAGATGTGATATCCAACTCCTTCCCGTTCCAAACCTGAGACACTAACTATAGCATATGTGATATCCAACTGCTTCCGATTCCAAACATGAGACCCTTCCTATAGCAAGAAAGTAATATCCAACTCCTACCCATGCCAATCCTGAGACCCTTCCTATAGCAAGAGATGTGATATCCAAATCCTTCCCATTCAAATCCTGAGACCCTTCCTATAACATGAGATGTGATATCCAACTCCTTCCCATTCCAACCTGAGACACTTCCTATAGCATGAGAAGGGATATCCAACTCCTTCCCAATCCAATCCTGAGACCCTTCCGATAGCAGAGATGTGATATCTCAATGCTTATACCAAACCTGAGACCCTTCCTATGGCATGAGATGTGATATCCAAGTCCTTCCCAATCCAATCCTGAGACCCTTCCGATAGCAGAGACGTGATATCTCAATGCTTCTACCAAACCTGAGACCCTTCCTTTAGCATGAGATGTGATATCCAAATCCTTCACATTCCAATCCTGAGACCCTTCCTATAGCATGAGATGTGATATCTCAATGCTTCTAATACCAAACCTGAGATCCTTCCTATAACATGAGATGTGATATCCAATTCCTTACCATTCCAAACCTGAGACCCTTCCTATTGGATGAGATGTGATATCCAACTCCTTCCCATTCCAACCCTGAGACCCTTTCTATAGCATGAGATGTGACGTCTCAATGCTTCTAATACCAAACCTGAGATCCTTCCTATAACATGAGATGTGATATCCAACTCCTTCCATTCCAATCCTGAGACCCGTCCTATAGCATGAGATGTGATATCTCAATGCTTATACCAAACCTGAGACCCTTCCTATAGCATGAGATGTGATATCCAACTGCTTCCCATTCCAATCCTGAGACCCTTCCTATAGCATGAGATGTGATATCTCAATGCTTCTAAAACCAAACCTGATATCCTTCCTCTAACATGAAATGTGATATCCAACTCTTTCCCTTTCCAAACCTAAGAGCCTATCTATAGCATGAGATGTGATATCTAAGTCCTTCCCATTCCAACCCTTAGACCCTTCCTACAGCATGCAATATGATATCTCAATGATTCTAATAACAAACCTGAGACCCGTCCTATAACATGAGATGGGATATCCAACTCCTTCCCATTCCAATCCTGAGACACTTCCGATAGCAGAGATGTGATATCTCAATGCTTATACCAAACCTGAGACCCTTCCTATAACATGAGATGTGATATCCAAATCCTTCCCGTTCCAAACCTGAGACCCTTCCTTTAGCATGAGATGTGATATCCAGCACCTTCCCATTCCAATCCTGAGACACTTCCGATAGCATGAGATGTGATATCTCAATGCTTCTAATATCAAAACTGAGACCCTCGATATAGCATGATATGTGATATCCAACTCCTTCCCATTCCAATCCTGAGACCCTCCCTATAGCATGAGATGTGATATCCAACTCCTTCCCATTCCAATCCTGAGACCCTTCCTATAGCATGAGATATGATATCTCAATACTTCTAATACCAAACGTGAGATCCTTCCGATAACATGAGATGTGATATCCAAATCCTTCCCCTTCCAAACCTGAGACCCTCCCTTTAGCATGAGATGTGATATCCAACTCCTTCCTATTCCAATCCTGAGACTCTTCTGATAGCATGAGATGTGATATCTCAATTCTTCTAATACCAAACCTGAGATCCTTCCGATAGCATGAGATGTGATATCTCAATGCTTCTAATACCAAACCTGAGATCCTTCCTATAACATGAGATGTGATATCCAAATTCTTTCCCTTCCAAACCTGAGACCCTCCCTTTAGCATGAGATGTGATATCCAACTCCTTCCCATTCCATTCCTGAGACCCTTCTGATCGCATGAGATGTGATATCTCAATGCCTCTAATACCAAACCTGAGATCCTACCTCTAACATGAAATGTGATATCCAACTCTTTCCCCTTCCAAACCTGAGAGCCTTCCTATAGCATGAGATGTGATATCCAAGTCCTTCCCATTCCAATCCTGAGACCCTTCCTATAGCTTGAGATGTGATATCCAACTCCTTCCCATTCCAATTCTGAGACCCTTCCTATACTATGAGACTTGATATCTCAATGCTTCTAATACCAAACGTGAGACCCGTAATATAACATGAGATGTGATATCCAAATCCTTCCCCTTCCAAACCTTAGACCCTTCCTTTATCATGAGATGTGATATCCAACTCCTTCCCATTCCAATCCTGAGACCCTTCCAATATCATGAGATGTGATATCTCAAAGCTTCTAATATCAAACTTGAGACCCTCCCTATAGCATGAGATGTGATATCCAAGTCCTTCCCATTCCAATCCTGAGACCCTTCCGATAGCAGAGATGTGATATCTCAATGCTTATACCAAACCTGAGATCCTTCCTATAACATGAGATGTGATATCCAACTCCTTCCCATTCCAATCCTGAGACACTTCCTATAGCATGAGATGTGATATCTCACTGTTTATACCAAACCTGAGACCCTTCCTATAGCATGAGATGTGATATCCAACTCCTTCCCATTCCAATCCTGAGACCCTTCCTATAGCATGAGATATGATATATCAATACTTCTAATACCAAACGTGAGATCCTTCCGATAACATGAGATGTGATATCCAAATCCTTCCCCTTCCAAACCTGAGACCTTCCCTTTAGCATGAGATGTGATATCCAACTCCTTCCCATTCCAATACTGAGACCCTTCTGATAGCATGAGATGTGATATCTCAATGCTTCTAATACCAAACCTGAGATCCTTCCGATAGCATGAGATGTGATATCTCAATGCTTCTAATACCAAACCTGAGATCCTTCCTATAACATGAGATGTGATATCCAAATCCTTCCCCTTCCAAACCTGAGACCTTCCCTTTAGCATGAGATGTGAAATCCAACTCCTTCCCATTCAATTCCTGAGACCCTTCTGATAGCATGAGATGTGATATCTCAATGCTTATACCAAACCTGAGACCCTTCCTATAACATGAGATGTGATATCCAACTCCTTCCCGTTCCAAACCTGAGACACTAACTATAGCATATGTGATATCCAACTCCTTCCCATTCCAAACATGAGACCCTTCCTATAGCAAGAAAGTAATATCCACCTCCTACCCATTCCAATCCTGAGACCCTTCCTATAGCAAGAGATGTGATATCCAAATCCTTCCCATTCCAATCCTGAGACCCTTCCTATAACATGAGATGTGATATCCAACTCCTTCCCATTCTAACCTGAGACACTTCCTATAGCATGAGAAGGGATATCCAACTCCTTCCCAATCCAATCCTGAGACCCTTCCGATAGCAGAGATGTGATATCTCAATGCTTATACCAAACCTGAGACCCTTCCTATGGCATGAGATGTGATATCCAACTCCTCGCCATTCAAATCCTGAGACCCTTCCTATAGCATGAGAAGGGATATCCAACTCCTTCCCAATCCAATCCTGAGACCCTTCCGATAGCAGAGACGTGATATCTCAATGCTTCTACCAAACCTGAGACCCTTCCTTTAGCATGAGATGTGATATCCAAATCCTTCACATTCCAATCCTGAGACCCTTCCTATAGCATGAGATGTGATATCTCAATGCTTCTAATACCAAACCTGAGATCCTTCCTAAAACATGAGATGTGATATCCAATTCCTTCCCATTCCAAACCTGAGACCCTTCATATTGGATGAGATGTGATATCCAACTCCTTCCCATTCCAACCCTGAGACCCTTCCTATAGCATGAGATGTGATGTCTCAATGCTTCTAATACCAAACCTGAGATCCTTCCTATAACATGAGATGTGATATCCAACTCCTTCCATTCCAATCCTGAGACCCGTCCTATAGCATGAGATGTGATATCTCAATGCTTATACCAAACCTGAGACTCTTCCTATAGCATGAGATGTGATATCCAACTACTTCCCATTCCAATCCTGAGACCCTTCCTATAGCATGAGATGTGATATCTCAATGCTTCTAATACCAAACCTGAGATCCTTCCTCTAACATGAAATGTGATATCCAACTCCTTCCCTTTCCAAACCTAAGAGCCTATCTATAGCATGAGATGTGATATCCAAGTCCTTCCCATTCCAACCCTTAGACCCTTCCTACAGCATGCAATATGATATCTCAATGATTCTAATAACAAACCTGAGACCCGTCCTATAACATGAGATGGGATATCCAACTCCTTCCCATTCCAATCCTGAGACACTTCCGATAGCAGAGATGTGATATCTCAATGCTTATACCAAACCTGAGACCCTTCCTATAACATGAGATGTGATATCCAAATCCTTCCCGTTCCA
Source organism: Ambystoma mexicanum (assembly GCF_040938575.1). NCBI lineage: Eukaryota > Metazoa > Chordata > Amphibia > Caudata > Ambystomatidae > Ambystoma > Ambystoma mexicanum. Next base: position 335,421,893 of record NC_090936.1, read on the forward strand.
AACCTGAGACCCTTCCTTTAGCATGAGATGTGATATCCAGCTCCTTCCCATTCCAATCCTGAGACACTTCCGATAGCATGAGATGTGATATCTCAATGCTTCTAATATCAAAACTGAGACCCTCCCTATAGCATGATATGTGATATCTAAGTCCTTCCCATTCCAATCCTGAGACACTCCCTATAGCATGAGAAGTGATATCCAACTCTTTCCCATTCCAATCCTGAGACCCTTCCTATAGCATGAGATATGATATCTCAATACTTCTAATACCAAACGTGATTTCCTTCCGATAACATGAGATGTGATATCCAAATCCTTCCCCTTCCAAACCTGAGACCCTCCCTTTAGCATGAGATGTGATATCCAACTCCTTCCCATTCCAATCCTGAGACCCTTCTGATAGCATGAGATGTGATATCTCAATGCTTCTAATACCAAACCTGAGATCCTTCCGATAGCATGAGATGTGATATCTCAATGCTTCTAATACCAAACCTGAGATCCTTCCTATAACATGAGATGTGATATCCAAATCCTTCCCCTTCCAAACCTGAGACCCTCCCTTTAGCATGAGATGTGATATCCAACTCCTTTCCATTCCATTCCTGAGACCCTTCTGATAGCATGAGATGTGATATCTCAATGCCTCAAATACCAAACCTGAGATCCTACCTCTAACATGAAATGTGATATCCAACTCTTTCCCCTTCCAAACCTGAGAGCCTTCCTATAGCATGAGATGTGATATCCAAGTCCTTCCCATTCCAATCCTGAGACCCTTCCTATAGCTTGAGATGTGATATCCAACTCCTTCCCATTCCAATTCTGAGACCCTTCCTATACTCTGAGACTTGATATCTCAATGCTTCTAATACAAAACCTGAGACCCGTAATATAACATGAGATGTGATATCCAAATCCTTCCCCTTCCAAACCTTAGACCCTTCATTTATCATGAGATGTGATATCCAACTCCTTCCCATTCCAATCCTGAGACCCTTCCGATATCATGAGATGTGATATCTCAAAGCTTCTAATATCAAACTTGAGACCCTCCCTATAGCATGAGATGTGATATCCAAGTCCTTCCCATTCCAATCCGGAGACCCTTCCTATAGCATGAGATGTGATATCTCAATGCTTCTAATACCAAACCTGAGATCCTTCCTATAACATGAGATGTGATATCCAATTCCTTACCATTCCAAACCTGAGACCCTTCCTATTGGATGAGATGTGATATCCAACTCCTTCCCATTCCAACCCTGAGACCCTTTCTATAGCATGAGATGTGACGTCTCAATGCTTCTAATACCAAACCTGAGATCCTTCCTATAACATGAGATGTGATATCCAACTCCTTCCATTCCAATCCTGAGACCCGTCCTATAGCATGAGATGTGATATCTCAATGCTTATACCAAACCTGAGACCCTTCCTATAGCATGAGATGTGATATCCAACTGCTTCCCATTCCAATCCTGAGACCCTTCCTATAGCATGAGATGTGATATCTCAATGCTTCTAAAACCAAACCTGATATCCTTCCTCTAACATGAAATGTGATATCCAACTCTTTCCCTTTCCAAACCTAAGAGCCTATCTATAGCATGAGATGTGATATCTAAGTCCTTCCCATTCCAACCCTTAGACCCTTCCTACAGCATGCAATATGATATCTCAATGATTCTAATAACAAACCTGAGACCCGTCCTATAACATGAGATGGGATATCCAACTCCTTCCCATTCCAATCCTGAGACACTTCCGATAGCAGAGATGTGATATCTCAATGCTTATACCAAACCTGAGACCCTTCCTATAACATGAGATGTGATATCCAAATCCTTCCCGTTCCAAACCTGAGACCCTTCCTTTAGCATGAGATGTGATATCCAGCACCTTCCCATTCCAATCCTGAGACACTTCCGATAGCATGAGATGTGATATCTCAATGCTTCTAATATCAAAACTGAGACCCTCCCTATAGCATGATATGTGATATCTAAGTCCTTCCCATTCCAATCCTGAGACCCTCCCTATAGCATGAGATGTGATATCCAACTCCTTCCCATTCCAATCCTGAGACCCTTCCTATAGCATGAGATATGATATCTCAATACTTCTAATACCAAACGTGAGATCCTTCCGATAACATGAGATGTGATATCCAAATCCTTCCCCTTCCAAACCTGAGACCCTCCCTTTAGCATGAGATGTGATATCCAACTCCTTCCTATTCCAATCCTGAGACTCTTCTGATAGCATGAGATGTGATATCTCAATTCTTCTAATACCAAACCTGAGATCCTTCCGATAGCATGAGATGTGATATCTCAATGCTTCTAATACCAAACCTGAGATCCTTCCTATAACATGAGATGTGATATCCAAATTCTTTCCCTTCCAAACCTGAGACCCTCCCTTTAGCATGAGATGTGATATCCAACTCCTTCCCATTCCATTCCTGAGACCCTTCTGATCGCATGAGATGTGATATCTCAATGCCTCTAATACCAAACCTGAGATCCTACCTCTAACATGAAATGTGATATCCAACTCTTTCCCCTTCCAAACCTGAGAGCCTTCCTATAGCATGAGATGTGATATCCAAGTCCTTCCCATTCCAATCCTGAGACCCTTCCTATAGCTTGAGATGTGATATCCAACTCCTTCCCATTCCAATTCTGAGACCCTTCCTATACTATGAGACTTGATATCTCAATGCTTCTAATACCAAACGTGAGACCCGTAATATAACATGAGATGTGATATCCAAATCCTTCCCCTTCCAAACCTTAGACCCTTCCTTTATCATGAGATGTGATATCCAACTCCTTCCCATTCCAATCCTGAGACCCTTCCAATATCATGAGATGTGATATCTCAAAGCTTCTAATATCAAACTTGAGACCCTCCCTATAGCATGAGATGTGATATCCAAGTCCTTCCCATTCCAATCCTGAGACCCTTCCGATAGCAGAGATGTGATATCTCAATGCTTATACCAAACCTGAGATCCTTCCTATAACATGAGATGTGATATCCAACTCCTTCCCATTCCAATCCTGATACACTTCCTATAGCATGAGATGTGATATCTCACTGTTTATACCAAACCTGAGACCCTTCCTATAGCATGAGATGTGATATCCAACTCCTTCCCATTCCAATCCTGAGACCCTTCCTATAGCATGAGATATGATATATCAATACTTCTAATACCAAACGTGAGATCCTTCCGATAACATGAGATGTGATATCCAAATCCTTCCCCTTCCAAACCTGAGACCTTCCCTTTAGCATGAGATGTGATATCCAACTCCTTCCCATTCCAATACTGAGACCCTTCTGATAGCATGAGATGTGATATCTCAATGCTTCTAATACCAAACCTGAGATCCTTCCGATAGCATGAGATGTGATATCTCAATGCTTCTAATACCAAACCTGAGATCCTTCCTATAACATGAGATGTGATATCCAAATCCTTCCCCTTCCAAACCTGAGACCTTCCCTTTAGCATGAGATGTGATATCCAACTCCTTCCCATTCAATTCCTGAGACCCTTCTGATAGCATGAGATGTGATATCTCAATGCTTATACCAAACCTGAGACCCTTCCTATAACATGAGATGTGATATCCAACTCCTTCCCGTTCCAAACCTGAGGCACTAACTATAGCATATGTGATATCCAACTCCTTCCCATTCCAAACATGAGACCCTTCCTATAGCAAGAAAGTAATATCCACCTCCTACCCATTCCAATCCTGAGACCCTTCCTATAGCAAGAGATGTGATATCCAAATCCTTCCCATTCCAATCCTGAGACCCTTCCTATAACATGAGATGTGATATCCAACTCCTTCCCATTCTAACCTGAGACACTTCCTATAGCATGAGAAGGGATATCCAACTCCTTCCCAATCCAATCCTGAGACCCTTCCGATAGCAGAGATGTGATATCTCAATGCTTATACCAAACCTGAGACCCTTCCTATGGCATGAGATGTGATATCCAACTCCTCGCCATTCAAATCCTGAGACCCTTACTATAGCATGAGAAGGGATATCCAACTCCTTCCCAATCCAATCCTGAGACCCTTCCGATAGCAGAGACGTGATATCTCAATGCTTCTACCAAACCTGAGACCCTTCCTTTAGCATGAGATGTGATATCCAAATCCTTCACATTCCAATCCTGAGACCCTTCCTATAGCATGAGATGTGATATCTCAATGCTTCTAATACCAAACCTGAGATCCTTCCTAAAACATGAGATGTGATATCCAATTCCTTCCCATTCCAAACCTGAGACCCTTCATATTGGATGAGATGTGATATCCAACTCCTTCCCATTCCAACCCTGAGACCCTTCCTATAGCATGAGATGTGATGTCTCAATGCTTCTAATACCAAACCTGAGATCCTTCCTATAACATGAGATGTGATATCCAACTCCTTCCATTCCAATCCTGAGACCCGTCCTATAGCATGAGATGTGATATCTCAATGCTTATACCAAACCTGAGACTCTTCCTATAGCATGAGATGTGATATCCAACTACTTCCCATTCCAATCCTGAGACCCTTCCTATAGCATGAGATGTGATATCTCAATGCTTCTAATACCAAACCTGAGATCCTTCCTCTAACATGAAATGTGATATCCAACTCCTTCCCTTTCCAAACCTAAGAGCCTATCTATAGCATGAGATGTGATATCCAAGTCCTTCCCATTCCAACCCTTAGACCCTTCCTACAGCATGCAATATGATATCTCAATGATTCTAATAACAAACCTGAGACCCGTCCTATAACATGAGATGGGATATCCAACTCCTTCCCATTCCAATCCTGAGACACTTCCGATAGCAGAGATGTGATATCTCAATGCTTATACCAAACCTGAGACCCTTCCTATAACATGAGATGTGATATCCAAATCCTTCCCGTTCCAAACCTGAGACCCTTCCTTTAGCATGAGATGTGATATCCAGCTCCTTCCCATTCCAATCCTGAGACACTTCCGATAGCATGAGATGTGATATCTCAATGCTTCTAATATCAAAACTGAGACCCTCCCTATAGCATGATATGTGATATCTAAGTCCTTCCCATTCCAATCCTGAGACACTCCCTATAGCATGAGAAGTGATATCCAACTCTTTCCCATTCCAATCCTGAGACCCTTCCTATAGCATGAGATATGATATCTCAATACTTCTAATACCAAACGTGATTTCCTTCCGATAACATGAGATGTGATATCCAAATCCTTCCCCTTCCAAACCTGAGACCCTCCCTTTAGCATGAGATGTGATATCCAACTCCTTCCCATTCCAATCCTGAGACCCTTCTGATAGCATGAGATGTGATATCTCAATGCTTCTAATACCAAACCTGAGATCCTTCCGATAGCATGAGATGTGATATCTCAATGCTTCTAATACCAAACCTGAGATCCTTCCTATAACATGAGATGTGATATCCAAATCCTTCCCCTTCCAAACCTGAGACCCTCCCTTTAGCATGAGATGTGATATCCAACTCCTTTCCATTCCATTCCTGAGACCCTTCTGATAGCATGAGATGTGATATCTCAATGCCTCTAATACCAAACCTGAGATCCTACCTCTAACATGAAATGTGATATCCAACTCTTTCCCCTTCCAAACCTGAGAGCCTTCCTATAGCATGAGATGTGATATCCAAGTCCTTCCCATTCCAATCCTGAGACCCTTCCTATAGCTTGAGATGTGATATCCAACTCCTTCCCATTCCAATTCTGAGACCCTTCCTATACTCTGAGACTTGATATCTCAATGCTTCTAATACCAAACCTGAGACCCGTAATATAACATGAGATGTGATATCCAAATCCTTCCCCTTCCAAACCTTAGACCCTTCATTTATCATGAGATGTGATATCCAACTCCTTCCCATTCCAATCCTGAGACCCTTCCGATATCATGAGATGTGATATCTCAAAGCTTCTAATATCAAACTTGAGACCCTCCCTATAGCATGAGATGTAATATCCAAGTCCTTCCCATTCCAATCCTGAGACCCTTCCTATAGCATGAGATGTGATATCTCAATGCTTCTAATACCAAACCTGAGACCCTTCCTATAACATGAGATGGGAAAATCCAACTCCTTCCCATTTCAATCCTGAGACCCTTCCGATAGCAGAGATGTGATATCTCAATGCTTATACCAAACCTGAGACCCTTCCTATGGCATGAGATGTGATATCCAACTCCTTGCCATTCAAATCTTGAGACCCTTCCTATAGCATGAGAAGGGATATCCAACTCCTTCCCAATCCAATCCTGAGACCCTTCCGATAGAAGAGACGTGATATCTCAATGCTTCTACCAAACCTGAGACCCTTCCTTTAGCATGAGATGTGATATCCAAATCCTTCACATTCCAATCCTGAGACCCTTCCTATAGCATGAGATGTGATATCTCAATGCTTCTAATACCAAACCTGAGATCCTTCCTATAACATGAGATGTGATATCCAATTCCTTCCCATTCCAAACCTGAGACCCTTCCTATTGGATGAGATGTGATATCCAACTCCTTCCCATTCCAACCCTGAGACCCTTCCTATAGCATGAGATGTGATGTCTCAATGCTTCTAATACCAAACCTGAGATCCTTCCTATAACATGAGATTTGATATCCAACTCCTTCCATTCCAATCCTGAGACCCGTCCTATAGCATGAGATGTGATATCTCAATGCTTATACCAAACCTGAGACCCTTCCTATAGCATGAGATGTGATATCCAACTACTTCCCATTCCAATCCTGAGACCCTTCCTATAGCATGAGATGTGATATCTCAATGCTTCTAATACCAAACCTGAGATCCTTCCTCTAACATGAAATGTGATATCCAACTCCTTCCCTTTCCAAACCTAAGAGCCTATCTATAGCATGAGATGTGATATCCAAGTCCTTCCCATTCCAATCCTTAGACCCTTCCTACAGCATGCAATATGATATCTCAATGATTCTAATAACAAACCTGAGACCCGTCCTATAGCAGGAGATATGATATCCAAGTCCTTCCCATTCCAATCCTGAGACCCTTCCTATAACATGAAATGTGGCATCCAACTCCTTCCCATTCCAACCTGAGACCCTTCCTATAGCATGAGATGGGATATCCAACTTCTTCCAAATCCAATACTGATACCCTTCCGATAGCATGAGATGTGATATCCCAATGCTTCTACCAAACCTGAGACCCATACTATGGCATGAGATGTGATATCAAACTCCTTCCCATTCCAATTCTGAGACCCTTCCTATAGCTTGAGGTGTGATATCCAACTCCTTCCCATTCCAATTCTGAGACCCTTCTTATACCATGAGACTTGATATCTCAATGCTTCTAATACCAAACCTGAGACCCGTCCTATAACATGAGATGTGATATCCAAATCCTTCCCCTTCCAAACCTTAGACCCTTCCTTTATCATGAGATGTGGTATCCAACTCCTTCCCATTCCAATCCGGAGACCCTTCCGATATCATGAGATTTGTTATCTCAATGCTTCTAATATCAAACTTGAGACCCTCCCTATAGCATGAGATGTGACATCCAAGTCCTTCCCATTCCAATCCTGAGACCCTTCCTATAGCATGAGATGTGATATCTCTATGCTTCTAATACCAAACCTGAGACCCTTCCTATAACATGAGATGGGATATCCAACTCCTTCCCATTCCAATCCTGAGACCCTTCCGATAGCAGAGATGTGATATCTCAATGCTTATACTAAACCTGAGACCCTTCGTGTGGCCTGAGATGTCATATACAACTCCTTCCCATTCCAATCCTGAGACCCTTCCTTTAGCATGAGATGTGATATCTCAATGCTTATACCAAATCTGAGACCCTTCCTATAGCATGAGATGTGATATCTCAATGCTTATACCAAACCTGAGAGCCTACCTATAGCATGAGATGTGATATCCAAGTCCATCCCATTCCAATCCTTAGACCCTTCCTACAGCATGCAATGTGATATCTCAATGATTCTAATACCAAACCAGAGACTCTTACTATAACATGAGATGGGATATCCAACTCTTTCCCATTCCAATCCTGAGCCGCTTCCGATAGCAGAGATGTGATATCTCAATGCTTATACCAAACCTGAGACCCTTCCTATAACATGAGATGTGATATCCAACTCCTTCCCGTTCCAAACCTGAGATACTAACTATAGCATATGTGATATCCAACTCCTTCCCATTCCAAACATGAGACCCTTCCTATAGCAAGAAAGTAATATCCAACTCCTACCCATTCCAATCCTGAGACCCTTCCTATAGCAAGAGATGTGATATCCAAATCCTTCCCATTCCAATCCTGAGTCCCTTCCTATAACATGAGATGTGATATCCAACTCCTTCCCATTCCAACCTGAGACACTTCCTATAGCATGAGAAGGGATATCCAACTCCTTCCCAATCCAATCCTGAGACCCTTCCGATAGCAGAGATGTGATATCTCAATGCTTATACCAAACCTGAGACCCTTCCTATGGCATGAGATGTGATATCCAACTCCTTCCCAATCCAATCCTGAGACCCTTCCGATAGCAGAGACGTGATATCTCAATGCTTCTACCAAACCTGAGACCCTTCCTTTAGCATGAGATGTGATATCCAAATCCTTCACATTCCAATCCTGAGACCCTTCCTATAGCATGAGATGTGATATCTCAATGCTTCTAATACCAAACCTGAGATCCTTCCTATAACATGAGATGTGATATCCAATTCCTTCCCATTCCAAACCTGAGACCCTTCCTATTGGATGAGATGTGATATCCAACTCCTTCCCATTCCAACCCTGAGACCCTTCCTATAGCATGAGATGTGATGTCTCAATGCTTCTAATACCAAACCTGAGATCCTTCCTATAACATGAGATGTGATATCCAACTCCTTCCATTCCAATCCTGAGACCCGTCCTATAGCATGAGATGTGATATCTCAATGCTTATACCAAACCTGAGACCCTTCCTATAGCATGAGATGTGATATCCAACTACTTCCCATTCCAATCCTGAGACCCTTCCTATAGCATGAGATGTGATATCTCAATGCTTTTAATACCAAACCTGAGATCCTTCCTCTAACATGAAATGTGATATCCAACTCCTTCCCTTTCCAAACCTAACAGCCTATCTATAGCATGAAATGTGATATCCAAGTCCTTCCCATTCCAACCCTTAGACCCTTCCTACAGCATGCAATATGATATCTCAATGATTCTAATAACAAACCTGAGACCCGTCCTATAACATGAGATGGTATATCCAACTCCTTCCCATTCCATTCCTGAGACACTTCCGATAGCAGAGATGTGATATCTCAATGCTTATACCAAACCTGAGACCCTTCCTATAACATGAGATGTGATATCCAAATCCTTCCCGTTCCAAACCTGAGACCCTTCCTTTAGCATGAGATGTGATATCCAGCTCCTTCCCATTCCAATCCTGAGACACTTCCGATAGCATGAGATGTGATATCTCAATGCTTCTAATATCAAAACTGAGACCCTCCCTATAGCATGATATGTGATATCTAAGTCCTTCCCATTCCAATCCTGAGACACTCCCTATAGCATGAGATGTGATATCCAACTCTTTCCCATTCCAATCCTGAGACCCTCCCTATAGCATGAGATATGATATCTCAATACTTCTAATACCAAACGTGAGATCCTTCCGATAACATGAGATGTGATATCCAAATCCTTCCCCTTCCAAACCTGAGACCCTCCCTTTAGCATGAGATGTGATATCCAACTCCTTCCCATTCCAATCCTGATACCCTTCTGATAGCATGAGATGTGATATCTCAATGCTTCTAATACCAAACCTGAGATCCTTCCGATAGCATGAGATGTGATATCTCAATGCTTCTAATACCAAACCTGAGATCCTTCCTATAACATGAGATGTGATATCCAAATCCTTCCCCTTCCAAACCTGAGACCCTCCCTTTAGCATGAGATGTGATATCCAACTCCTTCCCATTCCATTCCTGAGACCCTTCTGATAGCATGAGATGTGATATCTCAATGCCTCTAAAACCAAACCTGAGATCCTACCTCTAACATGAAATGTGATATCCAACTCTTTCCCCTTCCAAACCTGAGAGCCTTCCTATAGCATGAGATGTGATATCCAAGTCCTTCCCATTCCAATCCTGAGACCCTTCCTATAGCTTGAGATGTGATATCCAACTCCTTCCCATTCCAATTCTGAGACCCTTCCTATACTCTGAGACTTGATATCTCAATGCTTCTAATACCAAACCTGAGACCCGTAATATAACATGAGATGTGATATCCAAATCCTTCCCCTTCCAAACCTTAGACCCTTCCTTTATCATGAGATGTGATATCCAACTCCTTCCCATTCCAATCCTGAGACCCTTTCGATATCATGAGATGTGATATCTCAAAGCTTCTAATATCAAACTTGAGACCCTCCCTATAGCATGAGATGTGATATCCAAGTCCTTCCCATTCCAATCCTGAGACCCTTCATATAGCATGAGATGTGATATCTCAATGCTTCTAAAACCAAACCTGAGACCCTTCCTATAACATGAGATGGGAATATCCAACTCCTTCCCATTCCAATCCTGAGACCCTTCCGATAGCAGAGATGTGATATCTCAATGCTTATACCAAACCTGAGACCCTTCCTATGGCATGAGATGTGATATCCAACTCCTTGCCATTCAAATCCTGAGACCCTTCCTATAGCATGAGAAGGGATATCCAACTCCTTCCCAATCCAATCCTGAGACCCTTCCGATAGCAGAGACGTGATATCTCAATGCTTCTACCAAACCTGAGACCCTTCCTTTAGCATGAGATGTGATATCCAAATCCTTCACATTCCAATCCTTAGACCCTTCCTATAGCATGAGATGTGATATCTCAATGCTTCTAATACCAAACCTGAGATCCTTCCTATAGCATGAGATGTGATATCCAATTCCTTCCCATTCCAAACCTGAGACCCTTCCTATTGGATGAGATGTGATATCCAACTCCTTCCCATTCCAACCCTGAGACCCTTCCTATAGCATGAGATGTGATGTCTCAATGCTTCTAATACCAAACCTGAGATCCTTCCTATAACATGAGATGTGATATCCAACTCCTTCCATTCCAATCCTGAGACCCGTCCTATAGCATGAGATGTGATATCTCAATGCTTATACCAAACCTGAGACCCTTCCTATAGCATGAGATGTGATATCCAACTACTTCCCATTCCAATCCTGAGACCCTTCCTATAGCATGAGATGTGATATCTCAATGCTTCTAATACCAAACCTGAGATCCTTCGTCTAACATGAAATGGAATATCCAACTCCTTCCCTTTCCAAACCTAAGAGCCTATCTATAGCATGAGATGTGATATCCAAGTCCTTCCCATTCCAATCCTTAGACCCTTCCTACAGCATGCAATATGATATCTCAATGATTCTAATAACAAACCTGAGACCCGTCCTATAGCATGAGATATGATATCCAAGTCCTTCCCATTCCAATCCTGAGACCCTTCCTATAACATGAAATGTGATATCCAACTCCTTCCCATTCCAACCTGAGACCCTTCCTATAGCATGAGATGGGATATCCAACTTCTTCCAAATCCAATACTGATACCCTTCCGATAGCATGAGATGTGATATCCCAATGCTTCTACCAAACCTGAGACCCATACTATGGCATGAGATGTGATATCAAACTCCTTCCCATTCCAATCCTGAGACCCTTCCTATAGCTTGAGGTGTGATATCCAACTCCTTCCCATTCCAATTCTGAGACCCTTCTTATACCATGAGACTTGATATCTCAATGCTTCTAATACCAAACCTGAGACCCGTCCTATAACATGAGATGTGATATCCAAATCCTTCCCCTTCCAAACCTTAGACCCTTCCTTTATCATGAGATGTGATATCCAACACCTTCCCATTCCAATCCTGAGACCCTTCCGATATCATGAGATTTGTTATCTCAATGCTTCTAATATCAAACTTGAGACCCTCCCTATAGCATGAGATGTGACATCCAAGTCCTTCCCATTCCAATCCTGAGACCCTTCCTATAGCATGAGATGTGATATCTCTATGCTTCTAATACCAAACCTGAGACCCTTCCTATAACATGAGATGGGATATCCAACTCCTTCCGATTCCAATCCTGAGACCCTTCCGATAGCAGAGATGTGATATCTCAATGCTTATACCAAACCTGAGAACCTTCCTATGGCCTGAGATGTCATATACAACTCCTTCCCATTCCAATCCTGAGACCCTTCCTTTAGCATGAGATGTGATATCTCAATGCTTATACCAAACCTGAGACCCTTCCTATAGCATGAGATGTGATATCCAATTCCTTCCCATTCCAATCCTGAGACCCTTCCTATAGCATGAGATGTGATATCTCAATGCTTATACCAAACCTGAGAGCCTACCTATAGCATGAGATGTGATATCCAAGTCCATCCCATTCCAATCCTTAGACCCTTCCTACAGCATGCGATGTGATATCTCAATGATTCTAATACCAAACCAGAGACTCTTCCTATAACATGAAATGGGATATCCAACTCCTTCCCATTCCAATCCTGAGCCGCTTCCGATAGCTGAGATGTGATATCTCAATGCTTATACCAAACCTGAGACCCTTCCTATAACATGAGATGTGATATCCAACTCCTTCCCGTTCCAAACCTGAGACACTAACTATAGCATATGTGATATCCAACTCTTTCCCCTTCCAAACCTGAGAGCCTTCCTATAGCAAGAAAGTAATATCCAACTCCTACCCATTCCAATCCTGAGACCCTTCATATAGCAAGAGATGTGATATCCAAATCCTTCCCATTCCAATCCTGAGACCCTTCCTATAACATGAGATGTGATATCCAACTCCTTCCCATTCCAACCTGAGACACTTCCTATAGCATGAGAAGGGATATCCAACTCCTTCCCAATCCAATCCTGAGACCCTTCCGATAGCAGAGATGTGATATCTCAATGCTTATACCAAACCTGAGACCCTTCCTATGGCATGAGATGTGATATCCAACTCCTTGCCATTCAAATCCTGAGACCCTTCCTATAGCATGAGATGTGATATCTCTATGCTTCTAATACCAAACCTGAGACCCTTCCTATAACATGAGATGGGATATCCAACTCCTTGCCATTCAAATCCTGAGACCCTTCCTATAGCATCAGATGTGATATCTCAATGCTTATACCAAATCTGAGACCCTTCCTATAGCATGAGATGTGATATCCAATTCCTTCCCATTCCAATCCTGAGACCCTTCCTATAGCATGAGATGTGATATCTCAATGCTTATACCAAACCTGAGAGCCTACCTATAGCATGAGATGTGATATCCAAGTCCATCCCATTCCAATCCTTAGACCCTTCCTACAGCATGCGATGTGATATCTCAATGATTCTAATACCAAACCAGAGACTCTTCCTATAACATGAGATGGGATATCCAACTCCTTCCCATTCCAATCCTGAGCCGCTTCCGATAGCAGAGATGTGATATCTCAATGCTTATACCAAACCTGAGACCCTTCCTATAACATGAGATGTGATATCCAACTCCTTCCCGTTCCAAACCTGAGACACTAACTATAGCATATGTGATATCCAACTCCTTCCCATTCCAAACATGAGACCCTTCCTATAGCAAGAAAGTAATATCCAACTCCTACCCATGCCAATCCTGAGACCCTTCCTATAGCAAGAGATGTGATATCCAAATCCTTCCCATTCAAATCCTGAGACCCTTCCTATAACATGAGATGTGATATTCAACTCCTTCCCATTCCAACCTGAGACACTTCCTATAGCATGAGAATGGATATCCAACTCCTTCCCAATCCAATCCTGAGACCCTTCCGATAGCAGAGATGTGATATCTCAATGCTTATACCAAACCTGAGACCCTTCCTATGGCATGAGATGTGATATCCAAGTCCTTCCCAATCCAATCCTGAGACCCTTCCGATAGCAGAGACGTGATATCTCAATGCTTCAACCAAACCTGAGACCCTTCCTTTAGCATGAGATGTGATATCCAAATCCTTCACATTCCAATCCTGAGACCCTTCCTATAGCATGAGATGTGATATCTCAATGCTTCTAATACCAAACCTGAGATCCTTCCTATAACATGAGATGTGATATCCAATTCCTTACCATTCCAAACCTGAGACCCTTCCTATTGGATGAGATGTGATATCCAACTCCTTCCCATTCCAACCCTGAGACCCTTTCTATAGCATGAGATGTGATGTCTCAATGCTTCTAATACCAAACCTGAGATCCTTCCTATAACATGAGATGTGATATCCAACTCCTTCCATTCCAATCCTGAGACCCGTCCTATAGCATGAGATGTGATATCTCAATGCTTATACCAAACCTGAGACCCTTCCTATAGCATGAGATGTGATATCCAACTCCTTCCCATTCCAATCCTGAGACACTTCCGATAGCAGAGATGTGATATCTCAATGCTTATACCAAACCTGAGACCCTTCCTATAACATGAGATGTGATATCCAAATCCTTCCCGTTCCAAACCTGAGACCCTTCCTTTAGCATGAGATGTGATATCCAACTCCTTCCCATTCCAATACTGAGACCCTTCTGATAGCATGAGATGTGATATCTCAATGCTTCTAATACCAAACCTGAGATCCTTCCGATAGCATGAGATGTGATATCTCAATGCTTCTAATACCAAACCTGAGATCCTTCCTATAACATGAGATGTGATATCCAAATCCTTCCCCTTCCAAACCTGAGACCTTCCCTTTAGCATGAGATGTGAAATCCAACTCCTTCCCATTCAATTCCTGAGACCCTTCTGATAGCATGAGATGTGATATCTCAATGCTTATACCAAACCTGAGACCCTTCCTATAACATGAGATGTGATATCCAACTCCTTCCCGTTCCAAACCTGAGACACTAACTATAGCATATGTGATATCCAACTCCTTCCCATTCCAAACATGAGACCCTTCCTATAGCAAGAAAGTAATATCCACCTCCTACCCATTCCAATCCTGAGACCCTTCCTATAGCAAGAGATGTGATATCCAAATCCTTCCCATTCCAATCCTGAGACCCTTCCTATAACATGAGATGTGATATCCAACTCCTTCCCATTCTAACCTGAGACACTTCCTATAGCATGAGAAGGGATATCCAACTCCTTCCCAATCCAATCCTGAGACCCTTCCGATAGCAGAGATGTGATATCTCAATGCTTATACCAAACCTGAGACCCTTCCTATGGCATGAGATGTGATATCCAACTCCTCGCCATTCAAATCCTGAGACCCTTCCTATAGCATGAGAAGGGATATCCAACTCCTTCCCAATCCAATCCTGAGACCCTTCCGATAGCAGAGACGTGATATCTCAATGCTTCTACCAAACCTGAGACCCTTCCTTTAGCATGAGATGTGATATCCAAATCCTTCACATTCCAATCCTGAGACCCTTCCTATAGCATGAGATGTGATATCTCAATGCTTCTAATACCAAACCTGAGATCCTTCCTAAAACATGAGATGTGATATCCAATTCCTTCCCATTCCAAACCTGAGACCCTTCATATTGGATGAGATGTGATATCCAACTCCTTCCCATTCCAACCCTGAGACCCTTCCTATAGCATGAGATGTGATGTCTCAATGCTTCTAATACCAAACCTGAGATCCTTCCTATAACATGAGATGTGATATCCAACTCCTTCCATTCCAATCCTGAGACCCGTCCTATAGCATGAGATGTGATATCTCAATGCTTATACCAAACCTGAGACTCTTCCTATAGCATGAGATGTGATATCCAACTACTTCCCATTCCAATCCTGAGACCCTTCCTATAGCATGAGATGTGATATCTCAATGCTTCTAATACCAAACCTGAGATCCTTCCTCTAACATGAAATGTGATATCCAACTCCTTCCCTTTCCAAACCTAAGAGCCTATCTATAGCATGAGATGTGATATCCAAGTCCTTCCCATTCCAACCCTTAGACCCTTCCTACAGCATGCAATATGATATCTCAATGATTCTAATAACAAACCTGAGACCCGTCCTATAACATGAGATGGGATATCCAACTCCTTCCCATTCCAATCCTGAGACACTTCCGATAGCAGAGATGTGATATCTCAATGCTTATACCAAACCTGAGACCCTTCCTATAACATGAGATGTGATATCCAAATCCTTCCCGTTCCAAACCTGAGACCCTTCCTTTAGCATGAGATGTGATATCCAGCTCCTTCCCATTCCAATCCTGAGACACTTCCGATAGCATGAGATGTGATATCTCAATGCTTCTAATATCAAAACTGAGACCCTCCCTATAGCATGATATGTGATATCTAAGTCCTTCCCATTCCAATCCTGAGACACTCCCTATAGCATGAGAAGTGATATCCAACTCTTTCCCATTCCAATCCTGAGACCCTTCCTATAGCATGAGATATGATATCTCAATACTTCTAATACCAAACGTGATTTCCTTCCGATAACATGAGATGTGATATCCAAATCCTTCCCCTTCCAAACCTGAGACCCTCCCTTTAGCATGAGATGTGATATCCAACTCCTTCCCATTCCAATCCTGAGACCCTTCTGATAGCATGAGATGTGATATCTCAATGCTTCTAATACCAAACCTGAGATCCTTCCGATAGCATGAGATGTGATATCTCAATGCTTCTAATACCAAACCTGAGATCCTTCCTATAACATGAGATGTGATATCCAAATCCTTCCCCTTCCAAACCTGAGACCCTCCCTTTAGCATGAGATGTGATATCCAACTCCTTTCCATTCCATTCCTGAGACCCTTCTGATAGCATGAGATGTGATATCTCAATGCCTCAAATACCAAACCTGAGATCCTACCTCTAACATGAAATGTGATATCCAACTCTTTCCCCTTCCAAACCTGAGAGCCTTCCTATAGCATGAGATGTGATATCCAAGTCCTTCCCATTCCAATCCTGAGACCCTTCCTATAGCTTGAGATGTGATATCCAACTCCTTCCCATTCCAATTCTGAGACCCTTCCTATACTCTGAGACTTGATATCTCAATGCTTCTAATACCAAACCTGAGACCCGTAATATAACATGAGATGTGATATCCAAATCCTTCCCCTTCCAAACCTTAGACCCTTCATTTATCATGAGATGTGATATCCAACTCCTTCCCATTCCAATCCTGAGACCCTTCCGATATCATGAGATGTGATATCTCAAAGCTTCTAATATCAAACTTGAGACCCTCCCTATAGCATGAGATGTGATATCCAAGTCCTTCCCATTCCAATCCGGAGACCCTTCCTATAGCATGAGATGTGATATCTCAATGCTTCTAATACCAAACCTGAGATCCTTCCTATAACATGAGATGTGATATCCAATTCCTTACCATTCCAAACCTGAGACCCTTCCTATTGGATGAGATGTGATATCCAACTCCTTCCCATTCCAACCCTGAGACCCTTTCTATAGCATGAGATGTGACGTCTCAATGCTTCTAATACCAAACCTGAGATCCTTCCTATAACATGAGATGTGATATCCAACTCCTTCCATTCCAATCCTGAGACCCGTCCTATAGCATGAGATGTGATATCTCAATGCTTATACCAAACCTGAGACCCTTCCTATAGCATGAGATGTGATATCCAACTGCTTCCCATTCCAATCCTGAGACCCTTCCTATAGCATGAGATGTGATATCTCAATGCTTCTAAAACCAAACCTGATATCCTTCCTCTAACATGAAATGTGATATCCAACTCTTTCCCTTTCCAAACCTAAGAGCCTATCTATAGCATGAGATGTGATATCTAAGTCCTTCCCATTCCAACCCTTAGACCCTTCCTACAGCATGCAATATGATATCTCAATGATTCTAATAACAAACCTGAGACCCGTCCTATAACATGAGATGGGATATCCAACTCCTTCCCATTCCAATCCTGAGACACTTCCGATAGCAGAGATGTGATATCTCAATGCTTATACCAAACCTGAGACCCTTCCTATAACATGAGATGTGATATCCAAATCCTTCCCGTTCCAAACCTGAGACCCTTCCTTTAGCATGAGATGTGATATCCAGCACCTTCCCATTCCAATCCTGAGACACTTCCGATAGCATGAGATGTGATATCTCAATGCTTCTAATATCAAAACTGAGACCCTCCCTATAGCATGATATGTGATATCTAAGTCCTTCCCATTCCAATCCTGAGACCCTCCCTATAGCATGAGATGTGATATCCAACTCCTTCCCATTCCAATCCTGAGACCCTTCCTATAGCATGAGATATGATAGCTCAATACTTCTAATACCAAACGTGAGATCCTTCCGATAACATGAGATGTGATATCCAAATCCTTCCCCTTCCAAACCTGAGACCCTCCCTTTAGCATGAGATGTGATATCCAACTCCTTCCTATTCCAATCCTGAGACTCTTCTGATAGCATGAGATGTGATATCTCAATTCTTCTAATACCAAACCTGAGATCCTTCCGATAGCATGAGATGTGATATCTCAATGCTTCTAATACCAAACCTGAGATCCTTCCTATAACATGAGATGTGATATCCAAATTCTTTCCCTTCCAAACCTGAGACCCTCCCTTTAGCATGAGATGTGATATCCAACTCCTTCCCATTCCATTCCTGAGACCCTTCTGATCGCATGAGATGTGATATCTCAATGCCTCTAATACCAAACCTGAGATCCTACCTCTAACATGAAATGTGATATCCAACTCTTTCCCCTTCCAAACCTGAGAGCCTTCCTATAGCATGAGATGTGATATCCAAGTCCTTCCCATTCCAATCCTGAGACCCTTCCTATAGCTTGAGATGTGATATCCAACTCCTTCCCATTCCAATTCTGAGACCCTTCCTATACTATGAGACTTGATATCTCAATGCTTCTAATACCAAACGTGAGACCCGTAATATAACATGAGATGTGATATCCAAATCCTTCCCCTTCCAAACCTTAGACCCTTCCTTTATCATGAGATGTGATATCCAACTCCTTCCCATTCCAATCCTGAGACCCTTCCAATATCATGAGATGTGATATCTCAAAGCTTCTAATATCAAACTTGAGACCCTCCCTATAGCATGAGATGTGATATCCAAGTCCTTCCCATTCCAATCCTGAGACCCTTCCGATAGCAGAGATGTGATATCTCAATGCTTATACCAAACCTGAGATCCTTCCTATAACATGAGATGTGATATCCAACTCCTTCCCATTCCAATCCTGAGACACTTCCTATAGCATGAGATGTGATATCTCACTGTTTATACCAAACCTGAGACCCTTCCTATAGCATGAGATGTGATATCCAACTCCTTCCCATTCCAATCCTGAGACCCTTCCTATAGCATGAGATATGATATATCAATACTTCTAATACCAAACGTGAGATCCTTCCGATAACATGAGATGTGATATCCAAATCCTTCCCCTTCCAAACCTGAGACCTTCCCTTTAGCATGAGATGTGATATCCAACTCCTTCCCATTCCAATACTGAGACCCTTCTGATAGCATGAGATGTGATATCTCAATGCTTCTAATACCAAACCTGAGATCCTTCCGATAGCATGAGATGTGATATCTCAATGCTTCTAATACCAAACCTGAGATCCTTCCTATAACATGAGATGTGATATCCAAATCCTTCCCCTTCCAAACCTGAGACCTTCCCTTTAGCATGAGATGTGATATCCAACTCCTTCCCATTCAATTCCTGAGACCCTTCTGATAGCATGAGATGTGATATCTCAATGCTTATACCAAACCTGAGACCCTTACTATAACATGAGATGTGATATCCAACTCCTTCCCGTTCCAAACCTGAGGCACTAACTATAGCATATGTGATATCCAACTCCTTCCCATTCCAAACATGAGACCCTTCCTATAGCAAGAAAGTAATATCCACCTCCTACCCATTCCAATCCTGAGACCCTTCCTATAGCAAGAGATGTGATATCCAAATCCTTCCCATTCCAATCCTGAGACCCTTCCTATAACATGAGATGTGATATCCAACTCCTTCCCATTCTAACCTGAGACACTTCCTATAGCATGAGAAGGGATATCCAACTCCTTCCCAATCCAATCCTGAGACCCTTCCGATAGCAGAGATGTGATATCTCAATGCTTATACCAAACCTGAGACCCTTCCTATGGCATGAGATGTGATATCCAACTCCTCGCCATTCAAATCCTGAGACCCTTACTATAGCATGAGAAGGGATATCCAACTCCTTCCCAATCCAATCCTGAGACCCTTCCGATAGCAGAGACGTGATATCTCAATGCTTCTACCAAACCTGAGACCCTTCCTTTAGCATGAGATGTGATATCCAAATCCTTCACATTCCAATCCTGAGACCCTTCCTATAGCATGAGATGTGATATCTCAATGCTTCTAATACCAAACCTGAGATCCTTCCTAAAACATGAGATGTGATATCCAATTCCTTCCCATTCCAAACCTGAGACCCTTCATATTGGATGAGATGTGATATCCAACTCCTTCCCATTCCAACCCTGAGACCCTTCCTATAGCATGAGATGTGATGTCTCAATGCTTCTAATACCAAACCTGAGATCCTTCCTATAACATGAGATGTGATATCCAACTCCTTCCATTCCAATCCTGAGACCCGTCCTATAGCATGAGATGTGATATCTCAATGCTTATACCAAACCTGAGACTCTTCCTATAGCATGAGATGTGATATCCAACTACTTCCCATTCCAATCCTGAGACCCTTCCTATAGCATGAGATGTGATATCTCAATGCTTCTAATACCAAACCTGAGATCCTTCCTCTAACATGAAATGTGATATCCAACTCCTTCCCTTTCCAAACCTAAGAGCCTATCTATAGCATGAGATGTGATATCCAAGTCCTTCCCATTCCAACCCTTAGACCCTTCCTACAGCATGCAATATGATATCTCAATGATTCTAATAACAAACCTGAGACCCGTCCTATAACATGAGATGGGATATCCAACTCCTTCCCATTCCAATCCTGAGACACTTCCGATAGCAGAGATGTGATATCTCAATGCTTATACCAAACCTGAGACCCTTCCTATAACATGAGATGTGATATCCAAATCCTTCCCGTTCCAAACCTGAGACCCTTCCTTTAGCATGAGATGTGATATCCAGCTCCTTCCCATTCCAATCCTGAGACACTTCCGATAGCATGAGATGTGATATCTCAATGCTTCTAATATCAAAACTGAGACCCTCCCTATAGCATGATATGTGATATCTAAGTCCTTCCCATTCCAATCCTGAGACACTCCCTATAGCATGAGAAGTGATATCCAACTCTTTCCCATTCCAATCCTGAGACCCTTCCTATAGCATGAGATATGATATCTCAATACTTCTAATACCAAACGTGATTTCCTTCCGATAACATGAGATGTGATATCCAAATCCTTCCCCTTCCAAACCTGAGACCCTCCCTTTAGCATGAGATGTGATATCCAACTCCTTCCCATTCCAATCCTGAGACCCTTCTGATAGCATGAGATGTGATATCTCAATGCTTCTAATACCAAACCTGAGATCCTTCCGATAGCATGAGATGTGATATCTCAATGCTTCTAATACCAAACCTGAGATCCTTCCTATAACATGAGATGTGATATCCAAATCCTTCCCCTTCCAAACCTGAGACCCTCCCTTTAGCATGAGATGTGATATCCAACTCCTTTCCATTCCATTCCTGAGACCCTTCTGATAGCATGAGATGTGATATCTCAATGCCTCAAATACCAAACCTGAGATCCTACCTCTAACATGAAATGTGATATCCAACTCTTTCCCCTTCCAAACCTGAGAGCCTTCCTATAGCATGAGATGTGATATCCAAGTCCTTCCCATTCCAATCCTGAGACCCTTCCTATAGCTTGAGATGTGATATCCAACTCCTTCCCATTCCAATTCTGAGACCCTTCCTATACTCTGAGACTTGATATCTCAATGCTTCTAATACCAAACCTGAGACCCGTAATATAACATGAGATGTGATATCCAAATCCTTCCCCTTCCAAACCTTAGACCCTTCATTTATCATGAGATGTGATATCCAACTCCTTCCCATTCCAATCCTGAGACCCTTCCGATATCATGAGATGTGATATCTCAAAGCTTCTAATATCAAACTTGAGACCCTCCCTATAGCATGAGATGTGATATCCAAGTCCTTCCCATTCCAATCCGGAGACCCTTCCTATAGCATGAGATGTGATATCTCAATGCTTCTAATACCAAACCTGAGATCCTTCCTATAACATGAGATGTGATATCCAATTCCTTACCATTCCAAACCTGAGACCCTTCCTATTGGATGAGATGTGATATCCAACTCCTTCCCATTCCAACCCTGAGACCCTTTCTATAGCATGAGATGTGACGTCTCAATGCTTCTAATACCAAACCTGAGATCCTTCCTATAACATGAGATGTGATATCCAACTCCTTCCATTCCAATCCTGAGACCCGTCCTATAGCATGAGATGTGATATCTCAATGCTTATACCAAACCTGAGACCCTTCCTATAGCATGAGATGTGATATCCAACTGCTTCCCATTCCAATCCTGAGACCCTTCCTATAGCATGAGATGTGATATCTCAATGCTTCTAAAACCAAACCTGATATCCTTCCTCTAACATGAAATGTGATATCCAACTCTTTCCCTTTCCAAACCTAAGAGCCTATCTATAGCATGAGATGTGATATCTAAGTCCTTCCCATTCCAACCCTTAGACCCTTCCTACAGCATGCAATATGATATCTCAATGATTCTAATAACAAACCTGAGACCCGTCCTATAACATGAGATGGGATATCCAACTCCTTCCCATTCCAATCCTGAGACACTTCCGATAGCAGAGATGTGATATCTCAATGCTTATACCAAACCTGAGACCCTTCCTATAACATGAGATGTGATATCCAAATCCTTCCCGTTCCAAACCTGAGACCCTTCCTTTAGCATGAGATGTGATATCCAGCACCTTCCCATTCCAATCCTGAGACACTTCCGATAGCATGAGATGTGATATCTCAATGCTTCTAATATCAAAACTGAGACCCTCCCTATAGCATGATATGTGATATCTAAGTCCTTCCCATTCCAATCCTGAGACCCTCCCTATAGCATGAGATGTGATATCCAACTCCTTCCCATTCCAATCCTGAGACCCTTCCTATAGCATGAGATATGATAGCTCAATACTTCTAATACCAAACGTGAGATCCTTCCGATAACATGAGATGTGATATCCAAATCCTTCCCCTTCCAAACCTGAGACCCTCCCTTTAGCATGAGATGTGATATCCAACTCCTTCCTATTCCAATCCTGAGACTCTTCTGATAGCATGAGATGTGATATCTCAATTCTTCTAATACCAAACCTGAGATCCTTCCGATAGCATGAGATGTGATATCTCAATGCTTCTAATACCAAACCTGAGATCCTTCCTATAACATGAGATGTGATATCCAAATTCTTTCCCTTCCAAACCTGAGACCCTCCCTTTAGCATGAGATGTGATATCCAACTCCTTCCCATTCCATTCCTGAGACCCTTCTGATCGCATGAGATGTGATATCTCAATGCCTCTAATACCAAACCTGAGATCCTACCTCTAACATGAAATGTGATATCCAACTCTTTCCCCTTCCAAACCTGAGAGCCTTCCTATAGCATGAGATGTGATATCCAAGTCCTTCCCATTCCAATCCTGAGACCCTTCCTATAGCTTGAGATGTGATATCCAACTCCTTCCCATTCCAATTCTGAGACCCTTCCTATACTATGAGACTTGATATCTCAATGCTTCTAATACCAAACGTGAGACCCGTAATATAACATGAGATGTGATATCCAAATCCTTCCCCTTCCAAACCTTAGACCCTTCCTTTATCATGAGATGTGATATCCAACTCCTTCCCATTCCAATCCTGAGACCCTTCCAATATCATGAGATGTGATATCTCAAAGCTTCTAATATCAAACTTGAGACCCTCCCTATAGCATGAGATGTGATATCCAAGTCCTTCCCATTCCAATCCTGAGACCCTTCCGATAGCAGAGATGTGATATCTCAATGCTTATACCAAACCTGAGATCCTTCCTATAACATGAGATGTGATATCCAACTCCTTCCCATTCCAATCCTGAGACACTTCCTATAGCATGAGATGTGATATCTCACTGTTTATACCAAACCTGAGACCCTTCCTATAGCATGAGATGTGATATCCAACTCCTTCCCATTCCAATCCTGAGACCCTTCCTATAGCATGAGATATGATATATCAATACTTCTAATACCAAACGTGAGATCCTTCCGATAACATGAGATGTGATATCCAAATCCTTCCCCTTCCAAACCTGAGACCTTCCCTTTAGCATGAGATGTGATATCCAACTCCTTCCCATTCCAATACTGAGACCCTTCTGATAGCATGAGATGTGATATCTCAATGCTTCTAATACCAAACCTGAGATCCTTCCGATAGCATGAGATGTGATATCTCAATGCTTCTAATACCAAACCTGAGATCCTTCCTATAACATGAGATGTGATATCCAAATCCTTCCCCTTCCAAACCTGAGACCTTCCCTTTAGCATGAGATGTGATATCCAACTCCTTCCCATTCAATTCCTGAGACCCTTCTGATAGCATGAGATGTGATATCTCAATGCTTATACCAAACCTGAGACCCTTCCTATAACATGAGATGTGATATCCAACTCCTTCCCGTTCCAAACCTGAGGCACTAACTATAGCATATGTGATATCCAACTCCTTCCCATTCCAAACATGAGACCCTTCCTATAGCAAGAAAGTAATATCCACCTCCTACCCATTCCAATCCTGAGACCCTTCCTATAGCAAGAGATGTGATATCCAAATCCTTCCCATTCCAATCCTGAGACCCTTCCTATAACATGAGATGTGATATCCAACTCCTTCCCATTCTAACCTGAGACACTTCCTATAGCATGAGAAGGGATATCCAACTCCTTCCCAATCCAATCCTGAGACCCTTCCGATAGCAGAGATGTGATATCTCAATGCTTATACCAAACCTGAGACCCTTCCTATGGCATGAGATGTGATATCCAACTCCTCGCCATTCAAATCCTGAGACCCTTACTATAGCATGAGAAGGGATATCCAACTCCTTCCCAATCCAATCCTGAGACCCTTCCGATAGCAGAGACGTGATATCTCAATGCTTCTACCAAACCTGAGACCCTTCCTTTAGCATGAGATGTGATATCCAAATCCTTCACATTCCAATCCTGAGACCCTTCCTATAGCATGAGATGTGATATCTCAATGCTTCTAATACCAAACCTGAGATCCTTCCTAAAACATGAGATGTGATATCCAATTCCTTCCCATTCCAAACCTGAGACCCTTCATATTGGATGAGATGTGATATCCAACTCCTTCCCATTCCAACCCTGAGACCCTTCCTATAGCATGAGATGTGATGTCTCAATGCTTCTAATACCAAACCTGAGATCCTTCCTATAACATGAGATGTGATATCCAACTCCTTCCATTCCAATCCTGAGACCCGTCCTATAGCATGAGATGTGATATCTCAATGCTTATACCAAACCTGAGACTCTTCCTATAGCATGAGATGTGATATCCAACTACTTCCCATTCCAATCCTGAGACCCTTCCTATAGCATGAGATGTGATATCTCAATGCTTCTAATACCAAACCTGAGATCCTTCCTCTAACATGAAATGTGATATCCAACTCCTTCCCTTTCCAAACCTAAGAGCCTATCTATAGCATGAGATGTGATATCCAAGTCCTTCCCATTCCAACCCTTAGACCCTTCCTACAGCATGCAATATGATATCTCAATGATTCTAATAACAAACCTGAGACCCGTCCTATAACATGAGATGGGATATCCAACTCCTTCCCATTCCAATCCTGAGACACTTCCGATAGCAGAGATGTGATATCTCAATGCTTATACCAAACCTGAGACCCTTCCTATAACATGAGATGTGATATCCAAATCCTTCCCGTTCCAAACCTGAGACCCTTCCTTTAGCATGAGATGTGATATCCAGCTCCTTCCCATTCCAATCCTGAGACACTTCCGATAGCATGAGATGTGATATCTCAATGCTTCTAATATCAAAACTGAGACCCTCCCTATAGCATGATATGTGATATCTAAGTCCTTCCCATTCCAATCCTGAGACACTCCCTATAGCATGAGAAGTGATATCCAACTCTTTCCCATTCCAATCCTGAGACCCTTCCTATAGCATGAGATATGATATCTCAATACTTCTAATACCAAACGTGATTTCCTTCCGATAACATGAGATGTGATATCCAAATCCTTCCCCTTCCAAACCTGAGACCCTCCCTTTAGCATGAGATGTGATATCCAACTCCTTCCCATTCCAATCCTGAGACCCTTCTGATAGCATGAGATGTGATATCTCAATGCTTCTAATACCAAACCTGAGATCCTTCCGATAGCATGAGATGTGATATCTCAATGCTTCTAATACCAAACCTGAGATCCTTCCTATAACATGAGATGTGATATCCAAATCCTTCCCCTTCCAAACCTGAGACCCTCCCTTTAGCATGAGATGTGATATCCAACTCCTTTCCATTCCATTCCTGAGACCCTTCTGATAGCATGAGATGTGATATCTCAATGCCTCTAATACCAAACCTGAGATCCTACCTCTAACATGAAATGTGATATCCAACTCTTTCCCCTTCCAAACCTGAGAGCCTTCCTATAGCATGAGATGTGATATCCAAGTCCTTCCCATTCCAATCCTGAGACCCTTCCTATAGCTTGAGATGTGATATCCAACTCCTTCCCATTCCAATTCTGAGACCCTTCCTATACTCTGAGACTTGATATCTCAATGCTTCTAATACCAAACCTGAGACCCGTAATATAACATGAGATGTGATATCCAAATCCTTCCCCTTCCAAACCTTAGACCCTTCATTTATCATGAGATGTGATATCCAACTCCTTCCCATTCCAATCCTGAGACCCTTCCGATATCATGAGATGTGATATCTCAAAGCTTCTAATATCAAACTTGAGACCCTCCCTATAGCATGAGATGTGATATCCAAGTCCTTCCCATTCCAATCCTGAGACCCTTCCTATAGCATGAGATGTGATATCTCAATGCTTCTAATACCAAACCTGAGACCCTTCCTATAACATGAGATGGGAAAATCCAACTCCTTCCCATTTCAATCCTGAGACCCTTCCGATAGCAGAGATGTGATATCTCAATGCTTATACCAAACCTGAGACCCTTCCTATGGCATGAGATGTGATATCCAACTCCTTGCCATTCAAATCTTGAGACCCTTCCTATAGCATGAGAAGGGATATCCAACTCCTTCCCAATCCAATCCTGAGACCCTTCCGATAGAAGAGACGTGATATCTCAATGCTTCTACCAAACCTGAGACCCTTCCTTTAGCATGAGATGTGATATCCAAATCCTTCACATTCCAATCCTGAGACCCTTCCTATAGCATGAGATGTGATATCTCAATGCTTCTAATACCAAACCTGAGATCCTTCCTATAACATGAGATGTGATATCCAATTCCTTCCCATTCCAAACCTGAGACCCTTCCTATTGGATGAGATGTGATATCCAACTCCTTCCCATTCCAACCCTGAGACCCTTCCTATAGCATGAGATGTGATGTCTCAATGCTTCTAATACCAAACCTGAGATCCTTCCTATAACATGAGATTTGATATCCAACTCCTTCCATTCCAATCCTGAGACCCGTCCTATAGCATGAGATGTGATATCTCAATGCTTATACCAAACCTGAGACCCTTCCTATAGCATGAGATGTGATATCCAACTACTTCCCATTCCAATCCTGAGACCCTTCCTATAGCATGAGATGTGATATCTCAATGCTTCTAATACCAAACCTGAGATCCTTCCTCTAACATGAAATGTGATATCCAACTCCTTCCCTTTCCAAACCTAAGAGCCTATCTATAGCATGAGATGTGATATCCAAGTCCTTCCCATTCCAATCCTTAGACCCTTCCTACAGCATGCAATATGATATCTCAATGATTCTAATAACAAACCTGAGACCCGTCCTATAGCATGAGATATGATATCCAAGTCCTTCCCATTCCAATCCTGAGACCCTTCCTATAACATGAAATGTGGCATCCAACTCCTTCCCATTCCAACCTGAGACCCTTCCTATAGCATGAGATGGGATATCCAACTTCTTCCAAATCCAATACTGATACCCTTCCGATAGCATGAGATGTGATATCCCAATGCTTCTACCAAACCTGAGACCCATACTATGGCATGAGATGTGATATCAAACTCCTTCCCATTCCAATTCTGAGACCCTTCCTATAGCTTGAGGTGTGATATCCAACTCCTTCCCATTCCAATTCTGAGACCCTTCTTATACCATGAGACTTGATATCTCAATGCTTCTAATACCAAACCTGAGACCCGTCCTATAACATGAGATGTGATATCCAAATCCTTCCCCTTCCAAACCTTAGACCCTTCCTTTATCATGAGATGTGGTATCCAACTCCTTCCCATTCCAATCCGGAGACCCTTCCGATATCATGAGATTTGTTATCTCAATGCTTCTAATATCAAACTTGAGACCCTCCCTATAGCATGAGATGTGACATCCAAGTCCTTCCCATTCCAATCCTGAGTCCCTTCCTATAGCATGAGATGTGATATCTCTATGCTTCTAATACCAAACCTGAGACCCTTCCTATAACATGAGATGGGATATCCAACTCCTTCCCATTCCAATCCTGAGACCCTTCCGATAGCAGAGATGTGATATCTCAATGCTTATACTAAACCTGAGACCCTTCGTGTGGCCTGAGATGTCATATACAACTCCTTCCCATTCCAATCCTGAGACCCTTCCTTTAGCATGAGATGTGATATCTCAATGCTTATACCAAATCTGAGACCCTTCCTATAGCATGAGATGTGATATCTCAATGCTTATACCAAACCTGAGAGCCTACCTATAGCATGAGATGTGATATCCAAGTCCATCCCATTCCAATCCTTAGACCCTTCCTACAGCATGCAATGTGATATCTCAATGATTCTAATACCAAACCAGAGACTCTTACTATAACATGAGATGGGATATCCAACTCTTTCCCATTCCAATCCTGAGCCGCTTCCGATAGCAGAGATGTGATATCTCAATGCTTATACCAAACCTGAGACCCTTCCTATAACATGAGATGTGATATCCAACTCCTTCCCGTTCCAAACCTGAGATACTAACTATAGCATATGTGATATCCAACTCCTTCCCATTCCAAACATGAGACCCTTCCTATAGCAAGAAAGTAATATCCAACTCCTACCCATTCCAATCCTGAGACCCTTCCTATAGCAAGAGATGTGATATCCAAATCCTTCCCATTCCAATCCTGAGTCCCTTCCTATAACATGAGATGTGATATCCAACTCCTTCCCATTCCAACCTGAGACACTTCCTATAGCATGAGAAGGGATATCCAACTCCTTCCCAATCCAATCCTGAGACCCTTCCGATAGCAGAGATGTGATATCTCAATGCTTATACCAAACCTGAGACCCTTCCTATGGCATGAGATGTGATATCCAACTCCTTCCCAATCCAATCCTGAGACCCTTCCGATAGCAGAGACGTGATATCTCAATGCTTCTACCAAACCTGAGACCCTTCCTTTAGCATGAGATGTGATATCCAAATCCTTCACATTCCAATCCTGAGACCCTTCCTATAGCATGAGATGTGATATCTCAATGCTTCTAATACCAAACCTGAGATCCTTCCTATAACATGAGATGTGATATCCAATTCCTTCCCATTCCAAACCTGAGACCCTTCCTATTGGATGAGATGTGATATCCAACTCCTTCCCATTCCAACCCTGAGACCCTTCCTATAGCATGAGATGTGATGTCTCAATGCTTCTAATACCAAACCTGAGATCCTTCCTATAACATGAGATGTGATATCCAACTCCTTCCATTCCAATCCTGAGACCCGTCCTATAGCATGAGATGTGATATCTCAATGCTTATACCAAACCTGAGACCCTTCCTATAGCATGAGATGTGATATCCAAATCCTTCCCGTTCCAAACCTGAGACCCTTCCTTTAGCATGAGATGTGATATCCAGCTCCTTCCCATTCCAATCCTGAGACACTTCCGATAGCATGAGATGTGATATCTCAATGCTTCTAATATCAAAACTGAGACCCTCCCTATAGCATGATATGTGATATCTAAGTCCTTCCCATTCCAATCCTGAGACCCTTCCTATAGCATGAGATGTGATATCTCAATGCTTCTAATACCAAACCTGAGATCCTTCCTCTAACATGAAATGTGATATCCAACTCCTTCCCTTTCCAAACCTAAGAGCCTATCTATAGCATGAGATGTGATATCCAAGTCCTTCCCATTCCAACCCTTAGACCCTTCCTACAGCATGCAATATGATATCTCAATGATTCTAATAACAAACCTGAGACCCGTCCTATAACATGAGATGGGATATCCAACTCCTTCCCATTCCAATCCTGAGACACTTCCGATAGCAGAGATGTGATATCTCAATGCTTATACCAAACCTGAGACCCTTCCTATAACATGAGATGTGATATCCAAATCCTTCCCGTTCCAAACCTGAGACCCTTCCTTTAGCATGAGATGTGATATCCAGCTCCTTCCCATTCCAATCCTGAGACACTTCCGATAGCATGAGATGTGATATCTCAATGCTTCTAATATCAAAACTGAGACCCTCCCTATAGCATGATATGTGATATCTAAGTCCTTCCCATTCCAATCCTGAGACACTCCCTATAGCATGAGAAGTGATATTCAACTCTTTCCCATTCCAATCCTGAGACCCTTCCTATAGCATGAGATATGATATCTCAATACTTCTAATACCAAACGTGATTTCCTTCCGATAACATGAGATGTGATATCCAAATCCTTCCCCTTCCAAACCTGAGACCCTCCCTTTAGCATGAGATGTGATATCCAACTCCTTCCCATTCCAATCCTGAGACCCTTCTGATAGCATGAGATGTGATATCTCAATGCTTCTAATACCAAACCTGAGATCCTTCCGATAGCATGAGATGTGATATCTCAATGCTTCTAATACCAAACCTGAGATCCTTCCTATAACATGAGATGTGATATCCAAATCCTTCCCCTTCCAAACCTGAGACCCTCCCTTTAGCATGAGATGTGATATCCAACTCCTTTCCATTCCATTCCTGAGACCCTTCTGATAGCATGAGATGTGATATCTCAATGCCTCTAATACCAAACCTGAGATCCTACCTCTAACATGAAATGTGATATCCAACTCTTTCCCCTTCCAAACCTGAGAGCCTTCCTATAGCATGAGATGTGATATCCA
Source organism: Ambystoma mexicanum (assembly GCF_040938575.1). Classification (NCBI taxonomy): domain Eukaryota; kingdom Metazoa; phylum Chordata; class Amphibia; order Caudata; family Ambystomatidae; genus Ambystoma; species Ambystoma mexicanum. Next base: position 335,453,632 of record NC_090936.1, read on the forward strand.
AGTCCTTCCCATTCCAATCCTGAGACCCTTCCTATAGCTTGAGATGTGATATCCAACTCCTTCCCATTCCAATTCTGAGACCCTTCCTATACTCTGAGACTTGATATCTCAATGCTTCTAATACCAAACCTGAGACCCGTAATATAACATGAGATGTGATATCCAAATCCTTCCCCTTCCAAACCTTAGACCCTTCATTTATCATGAGATGTGATATCCAACTCCTTCCCATTCCAATCCTGAGACCCTTCCGATATCATGAGATGTGATATCTCAAAGCTTCTAATATCAAACTTGAGACCCTCCCTATAGCATGAGATGTGATATCCAAGTCCTTCCCATTCCAATCCTGAGACCCTTCCTATAGCATGAGATGTGATATCTCAATGCTTCTAATACCAAACCTGAGACCCTTCCTATAACATGAGATGGGAAAATCCAACTCCTTCCCATTTCAATCCTGAGACCCTTCCGATAGCAGAGATGTGATATCTCAATGCTTATACCAAACCTGAGACCCTTCCTATGGCATGAGATGTGATATCCAACTCCTTGCCATTCAAATCTTGAGACCCTTCCTATAGCATGAGAAGGGATATCCAACTCCTTCCCAATCCAATCCTGAGACCCTTCCGATAGAAGAGACGTGATATCTCAATGCTTCTACCAAACCTGAGACCCTTCCTTTAGCATGAGATGTGATATCCAAATCCTTCACATTCCAATCCTGAGACCCTTCCTATAGCATGAGATGTGATATCTCAATGCTTCTAATACCAAACCTGAGATCCTTCCTATAACATGAGATGTGATATCCAATTCCTTCCCATTCCAAACCTGAGACCCTTCCTATTGGATGAGATGTGATATCCAACTCCTTCCCATTCCAACCCTGAGACCCTTCCTATAGCATGAGATGTGATGTCTCAATGCTTCTAATACCAAACCTGAGATCCTTCCTATAACATGAGATTTGATATCCAACTCCTTCCATTCCAATCCTGAGACCCGTCCTATAGCATGAGATGTGATATCTCAATGCTTATACCAAACCTGAGACCCTTCCTATAGCATGAGATGTGATATCCAACTACTTCCCATTCCAATCCTGAGACCCTTCCTATAGCATGAGATGTGATATCTCAATGCTTCTAATACCAAACCTGAGATCCTTCCTCTAACATGAAATGTGATATCCAACTCCTTCCCTTTCCAAACCTAAGAGCCTATCTATAGCATGAGATGTGATATCCAAGTCCTTCCCATTCCAATCCTTAGACCCTTCCTACAGCATGCAATATGATATCTCAATGATTCTAATAACAAACCTGAGACCCGTCCTATAGCATGAGATATGATATCCAAGTCCTTCCCATTCCAATCCTGAGACCCTTCCTATAACATGAAATGTGGCATCCAACTCCTTCCCATTCCAACCTGAGACCCTTCCTATAGCATGAGATGGGATATCCAACTTCTTCCAAATCCAATACTGATACCCTTCCGATAGCATGAGATGTGATATCCCAATGCTTCTACCAAACCTGAGACCCATACTATGGCATGAGATGTGATATCAAACTCCTTCCCATTCCAATTCTGAGACCCTTCCTATAGCTTGAGGTGTGATATCCAACTCCTTCCCATTCCAATTCTGAGACCCTTCTTATACCATGAGACTTGATATCTCAATGCTTCTAATACCAAACCTGAGACCCGTCCTATAACATGAGATGTGATATCCAAATCCTTCCCCTTCCAAACCTTAGACCCTTCCTTTATCATGAGATGTGGTATCCAACTCCTTCCCATTCCAATCCGGAGACCCTTCCGATATCATGAGATTTGTTATCTCAATGCTTCTAATATCAAACTTGAGACCCTCCCTATAGCATGAGATGTGACATCCAAGTCCTTCCCATTCCAATCCTGAGTCCCTTCCTATAGCATGAGATGTGATATCTCTATGCTTCTAATACCAAACCTGAGACCCTTCCTATAACATGAGATGGGATATCCAACTCCTTCCCATTCCAATCCTGAGACCCTTCCGATAGCAGAGATGTGATATCTCAATGCTTATACTAAACCTGAGACCCTTCGTGTGGCCTGAGATGTCATATACAACTCCTTCCCATTCCAATCCTGAGACCCTTCCTTTAGCATGAGATGTGATATCTCAATGCTTATACCAAATCTGAGACCCTTCCTATAGCATGAGATGTGATATCTCAATGCTTATACCAAACCTGAGAGCCTACCTATAGCATGAGATGTGATATCCAAGTCCATCCCATTCCAATCCTTAGACCCTTCCTACAGCATGCAATGTGATATCTCAATGATTCTAATACCAAACCAGAGACTCTTACTATAACATGAGATGGGATATCCAACTCTTTCCCATTCCAATCCTGAGCCGCTTCCGATAGCAGAGATGTGATATCTCAATGCTTATACCAAACCTGAGACCCTTCCTATAACATGAGATGTGATATCCAACTCCTTCCCGTTCCAAACCTGAGATACTAACTATAGCATATGTGATATCCAACTCCTTCCCATTCCAAACATGAGACCCTTCCTATAGCAAGAAAGTAATATCCAACTCCTACCCATTCCAATCCTGAGACCCTTCCTATAGCAAGAGATGTGATATCCAAATCCTTCCCATTCCAATCCTGAGTCCCTTCCTATAACATGAGATGTGATATCCAACTCCTTCCCATTCCAACCTGAGACACTTCCTATAGCATGAGAAGGGATATCCAACTCCTTCCCAATCCAATCCTGAGACCCTTCCGATAGCAGAGATGTGATATCTCAATGCTTATACCAAACCTGAGACCCTTCCTATGGCATGAGATGTGATATCCAACTCCTTCCCAATCCAATCCTGAGACCCTTCCGATAGCAGAGACGTGATATCTCAATGCTTCTACCAAACCTGAGACCCTTCCTTTAGCATGAGATGTGATATCCAAATCCTTCACATTCCAATCCTGAGACCCTTCCTATAGCATGAGATGTGATATCTCAATGCTTCTAATACCAAACCTGAGATCCTTCCTATAACATGAGATGTGATATCCAATTCCTTCCCATTCCAAACCTGAGACCCTTCCTATTGGATGAGATGTGATATCCAACTCCTTCCCATTCCAACCCTGAGACCCTTCCTATAGCATGAGATGTGATGTCTCAATGCTTCTAATACCAAACCTGAGATCCTTCCTATAACATGAGATGTGATATCCAACTCCTTCCATTCCAATCCTGAGACCCGTCCTATAGCATGAGATGTGATATCTCAATGCTTATACCAAACCTGAGACCCTTCCTATAGCATGAGATGTGATATCCAACTACTTCCCATTCCAATCCTGAGACCCTTCCTATAGCATGAGATGTGATATCTCAATGCTTTTAATACCAAACCTGAGATCCTTCCTCTAACATGAAATGTGATATCCAACTCCTTCCCTTTCCAAACCTAAGAGCCTATCTATAGCATGAAATGTGATATCCAAGTCCTTCCCATTCCAACCCTTAGACCCTTCCTACAGCATGCAATATGATATCTCAATGATTCTAATAACAAACCTGAGACCCGTCCTATAACATGAGATGGTATATCCAACTCCTTCCCATTCCATTCCTGAGACACTTCCGATAGCAGAGATGTGATATCTCAATGCTTATACCAAACCTGAGACCCTTCCTATAACATGAGATGTGATATCCAAATCCTTCCCGTTCCAAACCTGAGACCCTTCCTTTAGCATGAGATGTGATATCCAGCTCCTTCCCATTCCAATCCTGAGACACTTCCGATAGCATGAGATGTGATATCTCAATGCTTCTAATATCAAAACTGAGACCCTCCCTATAGCATGATATGTGATATCTAAGTCCTTCCCATTCCAATCCTGAGACACTCCCTATAGCATGAGATGTGATATCCAACTCTTTCCCATTCCAATCCTGAGACCCTTCCTATAGCATGAGATATGATATCTCAATACTTCTAATACCAAATACTTCTAATACCAAACGTGAGATCCTGCCGATAACATGAGATGTGATATCCAAATCCTTCCCCTTCCAAACCTGAGACCCTCCCTTTAGCATGAGATGTGATATCCAACTCCTTCCCATTCCAATCCTGATACCCTTCTGATAGCATGAGATGTGATATCTCAATGCTTCTAATACCAAACCTGAGATCCTTCCGATAGCATGAGATGTGATATCTCAATGCTTCTAATACCAAACCTGAGATCCTTCCTATAACATGAGATGTGATATCCAAATCCTTCCCCTTCCAAACCTGAGACCCTCCCTTTAGCATGAGATGTGATATCCAACTCCTTCCCATTCCATTCCTGAGACCCTTCTGATAGCATGAGATGTGATATCTCAATGCCTCTAAAACCAAACCTGAGATCCTACCTCTAACATGAAATGTGATATCCAACTCTTTCCCCTTCCAAACCTGAGAGCCTTCCTATAGCATGAGATGTGATATCCAAGTCCTTCCCATTCCAATCCTGAGACCCTTCCTATAGCTTGAGATGTGATATCCAACTCCTTCCCATTCCAATTCTGAGACCCTTCCTATACTCTGAGACTTGATATCTCAATGCTTCTAATACCAAACCTGAGACCCGTAATATAACATGAGATGTGATATCCAAATCCTTCCCCTTCCAAACCTTAGACCCTTCCTTTATCATGAGATGTGATATCCAACTCCTTCCCATTCCAATCCTGAGACCCTTTCGATATCATGAGATGTGATATCTCAAAGCTTCTAATATCAAACTTGAGACCCTCCCTATAGCATGAGATGTGATATCCAAGTCCTTCCCATTCCAATCCTGAGACCCTTCATATAGCATGAGATGTGATATCTCAATGCTTCTAAAACCAAACCTGAGACCCTTCCTATAACATGAGATGGGAATATCCAACTCCTTCCCATTCCAATCCTGAGACCCTTCCGATAGCAGAGATGTGATATCTCAATGCTTATACCAAACCTGAGACCCTTCCTATGGCATGAGATGTGATATCCAACTCCTTGCCATTCAAATCCTGAGACCCTTCCTATAGCATGAGAAGGGATATCCAACTCCTTCCCAATCCAATCCTGAGACCCTTCCGATAGCAGAGACGTGATATCTCAATGCTTCTACCAAACCTGAGACCCTTCCTTTAGCATGAGATGTGATATCCAAATCCTTCACATTCCAATCCTTAGACCCTTCCTATAGCATGAGATGTGATATCTCAATGCTTCTAATACCAAACCTGAGATCCTTCCTATAGCATGAGATGTGATATCCAATTCCTTCCCATTCCAAACCTGAGACCCTTCCTATTGGATGAGATGTGATATCCAACTCCTTCCCATTCCAACCCTGAGACCCTTCCTATAGCATGAGATGTGATGTCTCAATGCTTCTAATACCAAACCTGAGATCCTTCCTATAACATGAGATGTGATATCCAACTCCTTCCATTCCAATCCTGAGACCCGTCCTATAGCATGAGATGTGATATCTCAATGCTTATACCAAACCTGAGACCCTTCCTATAGCATGAGATGTGATATCCAACTACTTCCCATTCCAATCCTGAGACCCTTCCTATAGCATGAGATGTGATATCTCAATGCTTCTAATACCAAACCTGAGATCCTTCCTCTAACATGAAATGGAATATCCAACTCCTTCCCTTTCCAAACCTAAGAGCCTATCTATAGCATTAGATGTGATATCCAAGTCCTTCCCATTCCAATCCTTAGACCCTTCCTACAGCATGCAATATGATATCTCAATGATTCTAATAACAAACCTGAGACCCGTCCTATAGCATGAGATATGATATCCAAGTCCTTCCCATTCCAATCCTGAGACCCTTCCTATAACATGAAATGTGATATCCAACTCCTTCCCATTCCAACCTGAGACCCTTCCTATAGCATGAGATGGGATATCCAACTTCTTCCAAATCCAATACTGATACCCTTCCGATAGCATGAGATGTGATATCCCAATGCTTCTACCAAACCTGAGACCCATACTATGGCATGAGATGTGATATCAAACTCCTTCCCATTCCAATCCTGAGACCCTTCCTATAGCTTGAGGTGTGATATCCAACTCCTTCCCATTCCAATTCTGAGACCCTTCTTATACCATGAGACTTGATATCTCAATGCTTCTAATACCAAACCTGAGACCCGTCCTATAACATGAGATGTGATATCCAAATCCTTCCCCTTCCAAACCTTAGACCCTTCCTTTATCATGAGATGTGATATCCAACACCTTCCCATTCCAATCCTGAGACCCTTCCGATATCATGAGATTTGTTATCTCAATGCTTCTAATATCAAACTTGAGACCCTCCCTATAGCATGAGATGTGACATCCAAGTCCTTCCCATTCCAATCCTGAGACCCTTCCTATAGCATGAGATGTGATATCTCTATGCTTCTAATACCAAACCTGAGACCCTTCCTATAACATGAGATGGGATATCCAACTCCTTCCGATTCCAATCCTGAGACCCTTCCGATAGCAGAGATGTGATATCTCAATGCTTATACCAAACCTGAGAACCTTCCTATGGCCTGAGATGTCATATACAACTCCTTCCCATTCCAATCCTGAGACCCTTCCTTTAGCATGAGATGTGATATCTCAATGCTTATACCAAACCTGAGACCCTTCCTATAGCATGAGATGTGATATCCAATTCCTTCCCATTCCAATCCTGAGACCCTTCCTATAGCATGAGATGTGATATCTCAATGCTTATACCAAACCTGAGAGCCTACCTATAGCATGAGATGTGATATCCAAGTCCATCCCATTCCAATCCTTAGACCCTTCCTACAGCATGCGATGTGATATCTCAATGATTCTAATACCAAACCAGAGACTCTTCCTATAACATGAAATGGGATATCCAACTCCTTCCCATTCCAATCCTGAGCCGCTTCCGATAGCTGAGATGTGATATCTCAATGCTTATACCAAACCTGAGACCCTTCCTATAACATGAGATGTGATATCCAACTCCTTCCCGTTCCAAACCTGAGACACTAACTATAGCATATGTGATATCCAACTCTTTCCCCTTCCAAACCTGAGAGCCTTCCTATAGCAAGAAAGTAATATCCAACTCCTACCCATTCCAATCCTGGAACCCTTCATATAGCAAGAGATGTGATATCCAAATCCTTCCCATTCCAATCCTGAGACCCTTCCTATAACATGAGATGTGATATCCAACTCCTTCCCATTCCAACCTGAGACACTTCCTATAGCATGAGAAGGGATATCCAACTCCTTCCCAATCCAATCCTGAGACCCTTCCGATAGCAGAGATGTGATATCTCAATGCTTATACCAAACCTGAGACCCTTCCTATGGCATGAGATGTGATATCCAACTCCTTGCCATTCAAATCCTGAGACCCTTCCTATAGCATGAGATGTGATATCTCTATGCTTCTAATACCAAACCTGAGACCCTTCCTATAACATGAGATGGGATATCCAACTCCTTGCCATTCAAATCCTGAGACCCTTCCTATAGCATCAGATGTGATATCTCAATGCTTATACCAAATCTGAGACCCTTCCTATAGCATGAGATGTGATATCCAATTCCTTCCCATTCCAATCCTGAGACCCTTCCTATAGCATGAGATGTGATATCTCAATGCTTATACCAAACCTGAGAGCCTACCTATAGCATGAGATGTGATATCCAAGTCCATCCCATTCCAATCCTTAGACCCTTCCTACAGCATGCGATGTGATATCTCAATGATTCTAATACCAAACCAGAGACTCTTCCTATAACATGAGATGGGATATCCAACTCCTTCCCATTCCAATCCTGAGCCGCTTCCGATAGCAGAGATGTGATATCTCAATGCTTATACCAAACCTGAGACCCTTCCTATAACATGAGATGTGATATCCAACTCCTTCCCGTTCCAAACCTGAGACACTAACTATAGCATATGTGATATCCAACTCCTTCCCATTCCAAACATGAGACCCTTCCTATAGCAAGAAAGTAATATCCAACTCCTACCCATGCCAATCCTGAGACCCTTCCTATAGCAAGAGATGTGATATCCAAATCCTTCCCATTCAAATCCTGAGACCCTTCCTATAACATGAGATGTGATATCCAACTCCTTCCCATTCCAACCTGAGACACTTCCTATAGCATGAGAAGGGATATCCAACTCCTTCCCAATCCAATCCTGAGACCCTTCCGATAGCAGAGATGTGATATCTCAATGCTTATACCAAACCTGAGACCATTCCTATGGCATGAGATGTGATATCCAAGTCCTTCCCAATCCAATCCTGAGACCCTTCCGATAGCAGAGACGTGATATCTCAATGCTTCAACCAAACCTGAGACCCTTCCTTTAGCATGAGATGTGATATCCAAATCCTTCACATTCCAATCCTGAGACCCTTCCTATAGCATGAGATGTGATATCTCAATGCTTCTAATACCAAACCTGAGATCCTTCCTATAACATGAGATGTGATATCCAATTCCTTACCATTCCAAACCTGAGACCCTTCCTATTGGATGAGATGTGATATCCAACTCCTTCCCATTCCAACCCTGAGACCCTTTCTATAGCATGAGATGTGATGTCTCAATGCTTCTAATACCAAACCTGAGATCCTTCCTATAACATGAGATGTGATATCCAACTCCTTCCATTCCAATCCTGAGACCCGTCCTATAGCATGAGATGTGATATCTCAATGCTTATACCAAACCTGAGACCCTTCCTATAGCATGAGATGTGATATCCAACTGCTTCCCATTCCAATCCTGAGACCCTTCCTATAGCATGAGATGTGATATCTCAATGCTTCTAAAACCAAACCTGATATCCTTCCTCTAACATGAAATGTGATATCCAACTCTTTCCCTTTCCAAACCTAAGAGCCTATCTATAGCATGAGATGTGATATCCAAGTCCTTCCCATTCCAACCCTTAGACCCTTCCTACAGCATGCAATATGATATCTCAATGATTCTAATAACAAACCTGAGACCCGTCCTATAACATGAGATGGGATATCCAACTCCTTCCCATTCCAATCCTGAGACACTTCCGATAGCAGAGATGTGATATCTCAATGCTTATACCAAACCTGAGACCCTTCCTATAACATGAGATGTGATATCCAAATCCTTCCCGTTCCAAACCTGAGACCCTTCCTTTAGCATGAGATGTGATATCCAGCACCTTCCCATTCCAATCCTGAGACACTTCCGATAGCATGAGATGTGATATCTCAATGCTTCTAATATCAAAACTGAGACCCTCCCTATAGCATGATATGTGATATCTAAGTCCTTCCCATTCCAATCCTGAGACCCTCCCTATAGCATGAGATGTGATATCCAACTCCTTCCCATTCCAATCCTGAGACCCTTCCTATAGCATGAGATATGATATCTCAATACTTCTAATACCAAACGTGAGATCCTTCCGATAACATGAGATGTGATATCCAAATCCTTCCCCTTCCAAACCTGAGACCCTCCCTTTAGCATGAGATGTGATATCCAACTCCTTCCTATTCCAATCCTGAGACTCTTCTGATAGCATGAAATGTGATATCTCAATTCTTCTAATACCAAACCTGAGATCCTTCCGATAGCATGAGATGTGATATCTCAATGCTTCTAATACCAAACCTGAGATCCTTCCTATAACATGAGATGTGATATCCAAATTCTTTACCTTCCAAACCTGAGACCCTCCCTTTAGCATGAGATGTGTTATCCAACTCCTTCCCATTCCATTCCTGAGACCCTTCTGATCGCATGAGATGTGATATCTCAATGCCTCTAATACCAAACCTGAGATCCTACCTCTAACATGAAATGTGATATCCAACTCTTTCCCCTTCCAAACCTGAGAGCCTTCCTATAGCATGAGATGTGATATCCAAGTCCTTCCCATTCCAATCCTGAGACCCTTCCTATAGCTTGAGATGTGATATCCAACTCCTTCCCATTCCAATTCTGAGACCCTTCCTATACTATGAGACTTGATATCTCAATGCTTCTAATACCAAACGTGAGACCCGTAATATAACATGAGATGTGATATCCAAATCCTTCCCCTTCCAAACCTTAGACCCTTCCTTTATCATGAGATGTGATATCCAACTCCTTCCCATTCCAATCCTGAGACCCTTCCAATATCATGAGATGTGATATCTCAAAGCTTCTAATATCAAACTTGAGACCCTCCCTATAGCATGAGATGTGATATCCAAGTCCTTCCCATTCCAATCCTGAGACCCTTCCGATAGCAGAGATGTGATATCTCAATGCTTATACCAAACCTGAGATCCTTCCTATAACATGAGATGTGATATCCAACTCCTTCCCATTCCAATCCTGAGACACTTCCTATAGCATGAGATGTGATATCTCACTGCTTATACCAAACCTGAGACCCTTCCTATAGCATGAGATGTGATATCCAACTCCTTCCCATTCCAATCCTGAGACCCTTCCTATAGCATGAGATGTGATATCTCAATGCTTCTAATACCAAACCTGAGATCCTTCCGATAGCATGAGATGTGATATCTCAATGCTTCTAATACCAAACCTGAGATCCTTCCTATAACATGAGATGTGATATCCAAATCCTTCCCCTTCCAAACCTGAGACCCTCCCTTTAGCATGAGATGTGATATCCAACTCCTTCCCATTCCATTCCTGAGACCCTTCTGATAGCATGAGATGTGATATCTCAATGCCTCTAATACCAAACCTGAGATCCTACCTCTAACATGAAATGTGATATCAAACTCTTTCCCCTTTCAAACCTGAGAGCCTTCCTATAGCATGAGATGTGATATCCAAGTCCTTCCCATTCCAATCCTGAGTCCCTTCCTATAGCTTGAGATGTGATATCCAACTCCTTCCCATTCCAATTCTGAGACCCTTCCTATACTCTGAGACTTGATATCTCAATGCTTCTAATACCAAACCTGAGACCCGTAATATAACATGAGATGTGATATCCAACTCCTTCCCATTCCAATCCTGAGACCCTTCTGATAGCATGAGATGTGATATCTCAATGCTTCTAATACCAAACCTGAGATCCTTCCGATAGCATGAGATGTGATATCTCAATGCTTCTAATACCAAACCTGAGATCCTTCCTATAACATGAGATGTGATATCCAAATCCTTCCCCTTCCAAACCTTAGACCCTTCCTTTATCATGAGATGTGATATCCAACACCTTCCCATTCCAATCCTGAGACCCTTCCTATAGCATGAGATGTGATATCTCTATGCTTCTAATACCAAACCTGAGACCCTTCCTATAACATGAGATGGGATATCCAACTCCTTCCCATTCCAATCCTGAGCCGCTTCCGATAGCTGAGATGTGATATCTCAATGCTTATACCAAACCTGAGACCCTTCCTATAACATGAGATGTGATATCCAGCTCCTTCCCGTTCCAAACCTGAGACACTAACTATAGCATATGTGATATCCAACTCTTTCCCCTTCCAAACCTGAGAGCCTTCCTATAGCAAGAAAGTAATATCCAACTCCTACCCATTCCAATCCTGAGACCCTTCATATAGCAAGAGATGTGATATCCAAATCCTTCCCATTCCAATCCTGAGACCCTTCCTATAACATGAGATGTGATATCCAACTCCTTCCCATTCCAACCTGAGACACTTCCTATAGCATGAGAAGGGATATCCAACTCCTTCCCAATCCAATCCTGAGACCCTTCCGATAGCAGAGATGTGATATCTCAATGCTTATACCATACCTGAGACCCTTCCTATGGCATGAGATGTGATATCCAACTCCTTGCCATTCAAATCCTGAGACCCTTCCTATAGCATGAGATGTGATATCTCTATGCTTCTAATACCAAACCTGAGACCCTTCCTATAACATGAGATGGGATATCCAACTCCTTCCCATTCCAATCGTGAGACCCTTCCGATAGCAGAGATGTGATATCTCAATGCTTATACCAAACCTGAGAACCTTCCTGTTGCCTGAGATGTCATATACAACTCCTTCCCATTCCAATCCTGAGACCCTTCCTTTAGCATGAGATGTGATATCTCAATGCTTATACCAAATCTGAGACCCTTCCTATAGCATGAGATGTGATATCCAATTCCTTCCCATTCCAATCCTGAGACCCTTCCTATAGCATGAGATGTGATATCTCAATGCTTATACCAAACCTGAGAGCCTACCTATAGCATGAGATGTGATATCCAAGTCCATCCCATTCCAATCCTTAGACCCTTCCTACAGCATGCGATGTGATATCTCAATGATTCTAATACCAAACCAGAGACTCTTCCTATAACATGAGATGGGATATCCAACTCCTTCCCATTCCAATCCTGAGCCGCTTCCGATAGCAGAGATGTGATATCTCAATGCTTATACCAAACCTGAGACCCTTCCTATAACATGAGATGTGATATCCAACTCCTTCCCGTTCCAAACCTGAGACACTAACTATAGCATATGTGATATCCAACTCCTTCCCATTCCAAACATGAGACCCTTCCTATAGCAAGAAAGTAATATCCAACTCCTACCCATGCCAATCCTGAGACCCTTCCTATAGCAAGAGATGTGATATCCAAATCCTTCCCATTCAAATCCTGAGACCCTTCCTATAACATGAGATGTGATATCCAACTCCTTCCCATTCCAACCTGAGACACTTCCTATAGCATGAGAAGGGATATCCAACTCCTTCCCAATCCAATCCTGAGACCCTTCTGATAGCAGAGATGTGATATCTCAATGCTTATACCAAACCTGAGACCCTTCCTATGGCATGAGATGTGATATCCAAGTCCTTCCCAATCCAATCCTGAGACCCTTCCGATAGCAGAGACGTGATATCTCAATGCTTCTACCAAACCTGAGACCCTTCCTTTAGCATGAGATGTGATATCCAAATCCTTCACATTCCAATCCTGAGACCCTTCCTATAGCATGAGATGTGATATCTCAATGCTTCTAATACCAAACCTGAGATCCTTCCTATAACATGAGATGTGATATCCAATTCCTTACCATTCCAAACCTGAGACCCTTCCTATTGGATGAGATGTGATATCCAACTCCTTCCCATTCCAACCCTGAGACCCTTTCTATAGCATGAGATGTGATGTCTCAATGCTTCTAATACCAAACCTGAGATCCTTCCTATAACATGAGATGTGATATCCAACTCCTTCCATTCCAATCCTGAGACCCGTCCTATAGCATGAGATGTGATATCTCAATGCTTATACCAAACCTGAGACCCTTCCTATAGCATGAGATGTGATATCCAACTGCTTCCCATTCCAATCCTGAGACCCTTCCTATAGCATGAGATGTGATATCTCAATGCTTCTAAAACCAAACCTGATATCCTTCCTCTAACATGAAATGTGATATCCAACTCTTTCCCTTTCCAAACCTAAGAGCCTATCTATAGCATGAGATGTGATATCCAAGTCCTTCCCATTCCAACCCTTAGACCCTTCCTACAGCATGCAATATGATATCTCAATGATTCTAATAACAAACCTGAGACCCGTCCTATAACATGAGATGGGATATCCAACTCCTTCCCATTCCAATCCTGAGACACTTCCGATAGCAGAGATGTGATATCTCAATGCTTATACCAAACCTGAGACCCTTCCTATAACATGAGATGTGATATCCAAATCCTTCCCGTTCCAAACCTGAGACCCTTCCTTTAGCATGAGATGTGATATCCAGCACCTTCCCATTCCAATCCTGAGACACTTCCGATAGCATGAGATGTGATATCTCAATGCTTCTAATATCAAAACTGAGACCCTCCCTATAGCATGATATGTGATATCTAAGTCCTTCCCATTCCAATCCTGAGACCCTCCCTATAGCATGAGATGTGATATCCAATTCCTTCCCATTCCAATCCTGAGACCCTTCCTATAGCATGAGATATGATATCTCAATACTTCTAATACCAAACGTGAGATCCTTCCGATAACATGAGATGTGATATCCAAATCCTTCCCCTTCCAAACCTGAGACCCTCCCTTTAGCATGAGATGTGATATCCAACTCCTTCCTATTCCAATCCTGAGACTCTTCTGATAGCATGAGATGTGATATCTCAATTCTTCTAATACCAAACCTGAGATCCTTCCGATAGCATGAGATGTGATATCTCAATGCTTCTAATACCAAACCTGAGATCCTTCCTATAACATGAGATGTGATATCCAAATTCTTTCCCTTCCAAACCTGAGACCCTCCCTTTAGCATGAGATGTGATATCCAACTCCTTCCCATTCCATTCCTGAGACCCTTCTGATCGCATGAGATGTGATATCTCAATGCCTCTAATACCAAACCTGAGATCCTACCTCTAACATGAAATGTGATATCCAACTCTTTCCCCTTCCAAACCTGAGAGCCTTCCTATAGCATGAGATGTGATATCCAAGTCCTTCCCATTCCAATCCTGAGACCCTTCCTATAGCTTGAGATGTGATATCCAACTCCTTCCCATTCCAATTCTGAGACCCTTCCTATACTATGAGACTTGATATCTCAATGCTTCTAATACCAAACGTGAGACCCGTAATATAACATGAGATGTGATATCCAAATCCTTCCCCTTCCAAACCTTAGACCCTTCCTTTATCATGAGATGTGATATCCAACTCCTTCCCATTCCAATCCTGAGACCCTTCCAATATCATGAGATGTGATATCTCAAAGCTTCTAATATCAAACTTGAGACCCTCCCTATAGCATGAGATGTGATATCCAAGTCCTTCCCATTCCAATCCTGAGACCCTTCCGATAGCAGAGATGTGATATCTCAATGCTTATACCAAACCTGAGATCCTTCCTATAACATGAGATGTGATATCCAACTCCTTCCCATTCCAATCCTGAGACACTTCCTATAGCATGAGATGTGATATCTCACTGCTTATACCAAACCTGAGACCCTTCCTATAGCATGAGATGTGATATCCAACTCCTTCCCATTCCAATCCTGAGACCCTTCCTATTGCATGAGATATGATATATCAATACTTCTAATACCAAACGTGAGATCCTTCCGATAACATGAGATGTGATATCCAAATCCTTCCCCTTCCAAACCTGAGACCTTCCCTTTAGCATGAGATGTGATATCCAACTCCTTCCCATTCCAATACTGAGACCCTTCTGATAGCATGAGATGTGATATCTCAATGCTTCTAATACCAAACCTGAGATCCTTCCGATAGCATGAGATGTGATATCTCAATGCTTCTAATACCAAACCTGAGATCCTTCCTATAACATGAGATGTGATATCCAAATCCTTCCCCTTCCAAACCTGAGACCCTCCCTTTAGCATGAGATGTGATATCCAACTCCTTCCCATTCCATTCCTGAGACCCTTCTGATAGCATGAGATGTGATATCTCAATGCCTCTAATACCAAACCTGAGATCCTACCTCTAACATGAAATGTGATATCCAACTCTTTCCCCTTCCAAACCTGAGAGCCTTCCTATAGCATGAGATGTGATATCCAAGTCCTTCCCATTCCAATCCTGAGTCCCTTCCTATAGCTTGAGATGTGATATCCAACTCCTTCCCATTCCAATTCTGAGACCCTTCCTATACTCTGAGACTTGATATCTCAATGCTTCTAATACCAAACCTGAGACCCGTAATATAACATGAGATGTGATATCCAACTCCTTCCCATTCCAATCCTGAGACCCTTCTGATAGCATGAGATGTGATATCTCAATGCTTCTAATACCAAACCTGAGATCCTTCCGATAGCATGAGATGTGATATCTCAATGCTTCTAATACCAAACCTGAGATCCTTCCTATAACATGAGATGTGATATCCAAATCCTTCCCCATCCAAACCTGAGACCCTCCCTTTAGCATGAGATGTGATATCCAACTCCTTCCCATTCCATTCCTGAGACCCTTCTGATAGCATGAGATGTGATATCTCAATGCCTCTAATACCAAACCTGAGATCCTACCTCTAACATGAAATGTGATATCCAACTCTTTCCCCTTCCAAACCTGAGAGCCTTCCTATAGCATGAGATGTGATATCCAACTCCTTCCCATTCCAATTCTGAGACCCTTCCTATACTCTGAGACTTGATATCTCAATGCTTCTAATACCAAACCTGAGACCCGTAATATAACATGAGATGTGATATCCAAATCCTTCCCCTTCCAAACCTTAGACCCTTCCTTTATCATGAGATGTGATATCCAACTCCTTCCCATTCCAATCCTGAGACCCTTCCGATATCATGAGATGTGATATCTCAAAGCTTCTAATATCAAACTTGAGACCCTCCCTATAGCATGAGATGTGATATCCAAGTCCTTCCCATTCCAATCCTGAGACCCTTCCTATAGCATGAGATGTGATATCTCAATGCTTCTAATACAAAACCTGAGACCCTTCCTATAACATGAGATGGGAATATCCAAACTCCTTGCCATTCAAATCCTGAGACCCTTCCTATAGCATAAGAAGGGATATCCAACTCCTTCCCAATCCAATCCTGAGACCCTTCCGATAGCAGAGACGTGATATCTCAATGCTTCTACCAAACCTGAGACCCTTCCTTTAGCATGAGATGTGATATCCAAATCCTTCACATTCCAATCCTGAGACCCTTCCTATAGCATGAGATGTGATATCTCAATGCTTCGAATACCAAACCTGAGATCCTTCCTATAGCATGAGATGTGATATCCAATTCCTTCCCATTCCAAACCTGAGACCCTTCCCATTGGATGAGATGTGATATCCAACTCCTTCCCATTCCAACCCTGAGACCCTTCCTATAGCATGAGATGTGATGTCTCAATGCTTCTAATACCAAACCTGAGATCCTTCCTATAACATGAGATGTGATATCCAACTCCTTCCATTCCAATCCTGAGACCCGTCCTATAGCATGAGTTGTGATATCTCAATGCTTATACCAAACCTGAGACCCTTCCTATAGCATGAGATGCGATATCTCAATGCTTCTAATACCAAACCTGAGATCCTTCCTCTAACATGAAATGTGATATCCAACTCCTTCCCTTTCCAAACCTAAGAGCCTATCTATAGCATGAGATGTGATATCCAAGTCCTTCCCATTCCAATCCTTAGACCCTTCCTACAGCATGCAATATGATATCTCAATGATTCTAATAACAAACCTGAGACCCGTCCTATAGCATGAGATATGATATCCAAGTCCTTCCCATTCCAATCCTGAGACCCTTCCTATAACATGAAATGTGATATCCAACTCCTTCCCATTCCAACCTGAGACCCTTCCTATAGCATGAGATGGGATATCCAACTTCTTCCAAATCCAATACTGATACCCTTCCGATAGCATGAGATGTGATATCCCAATGCTTCTACCAAACCTGAGACCCATACTATGGCATGAGATGTGATATCAAACTCCTTCCCATTCCAATCCTGAGACCCTTCCTATAGCTTGAGGTGTGATATCCAACTCCTTCCCATTCCAATTCTGAGACCCTTCTTATACCATGAGACTTGATATCTCAATGCTTCTAATACCAAACCTGAGACCCGTCCTATAACATGAGATGTGATATCCAAATCCTTCCCCTTCCAAACCTTAGACCCTTCCTTTATCATGAGATGTGATATCCAACTCCTTCCCATTCCAATCCTGAGACCCTTCCGATATCATGAGATTTGTTATCTCAATGCTTCTAATATCAAACTTGAGACCCTCCCTATAGCATGAGATGTGACATCCAAGTCCTTCCCATTCCAATCCTGAGACCCTTCCTATAGCATGAGATGTGATATCTCTATGCTTCTAATACCAAACCTGAGACCATTCCTATAACATCAGATGGGATATCCAACTCCTTCCCATTCCAATCCTGAGACCCTTCCGATAGCAGAGATGTGATATCTCAATGCTTATACCAAACCTGAGACCCTTCCTATGGCCTGAGATGTCATATACAACTCCTTCCCATTCCAATCCTGAGAACCTTTCTTTAGCATGAGATGTGATATCTCAATGCTTATACCAAATCTGAGACCCTTCCTATAGCATGAGATGTGATATCCAAGTCCATCCCATTCCAATCCTTAGACCCTTCCTACAGCATGCGATGTGATATCTCAATGATTCTAATACCAAACCAGAGACTCTTCCTATAACATGAGATGGGATATCCAACTCCTTCCCATTCCAATCCTGAGCCGCTTCCGATAGCAGAGATGTGATATCTCAATGCTTATATCAAACCTGAGACCCTTCCTATAACATGAGATGTGATATCCAACTCCTTCCCGTTCCAAACCTGAGACACTAACTATAGCATATGTGATATCCAACTGCTTCCCATTCCAAACATGAGACCCATCCTATAGCAAGAAAGTAATATTCAACTCCTACCCATTCCAATCCTGAGACCCTTCCTATAGCAAGAGATGTGATATCCAAATCCTTCCCATTCCAATCCTGAGACCCTTCCTATAACATGAGATGTGATACCCAACTCCTTCCCATTCAAATCCTGAGACCCTTCCTATAGCATGAGAAGGGATATCCAACTCCTTCCCAATCCAATCCTGAGACCCTTCCGATAGCAGAGACGTGATATCTCAATGCTTCTACCAAACCTGAGACCCTTCCTTTAGCATGAGATGTGATATCCAAATCCTTCACATTCTAATCCTGAGACCCTTCCTATAGCATGAGATATGATATCTCAATGCTTCTAATACCAAACCTGAGATCCTTCCTATAACATGAGATGTGATATCCAATTCCTTCCCATTCCAAACCTGAGACCCTTCCTATTGGATGAGATGTGATATCCAACTCCTTCCCATTCCAACCCTGAGACCCTTCCTATAGCATGAGATGTGATGTCTCAATGCTTCTAATACCAAACCTGAGATCCTTCCTATAACATGAGATGTGATATCCAACTCCTTCCATTCCAATCCTGAGACCCGTCCTATAGCATGAGATGTGATATCTCAATGCTTATACCAAACCTGAGACCCTTCCTATAGCATGGGATGTGATATCCAACTACTTCCCATTCCAATCCTGAGACCCTTCCTATAGCATGAGATGTGATATCTCAATGCTTCTAATACCAAACCTGAGATCCTTCCTCTAACATGAAATGTGATATCCAACTCCTTCCCTTTCCAAACCTAAGAGCCTATCTATAGCATGAGATGTGATATCCAAGTCCTTCCCATTCCAATCCTTAGACCCTTCCTACAGCATGCAATATGATATCTCAATGATTCTAATAACAAACCTGAGACCCGTCCTATAGCATGAGATGTGATATCAAACTCCTTCCCATTCCAATCCTGAGACCCTTCCTATAGCTTGAGGTGTGATATCCAACTCCTTCCCATTCCAATTCTGAGACCCTTCTTATACCATGAGACTTGATATCTCAATGCTTCTAATACCAAACCTGAGACCCGTCCTATAACATGAGATGTTATATCCAAATCCTTCCCCTTCCAAACCTTAGACCCTTCCTTTATCATGAGATGTGGTATCCAACTCCTTCCCATTCCAATCCTGAGACCCTTCCGATATCATGAGATTTGGTATCTCAATGCTTCTAATATCAAACTTGAGACCCTCCCTATAGCATGAGATGTTACATCCAAGTCCTTCCCATTCCAATCCTGAGACCCTTCCTATAGCATGAGATGTGATATCTCTATGCTTCTAATACCAAACCTGAGACCCTTCCTATAAGATGAGATGGGATATCCAACTCCTTCCCATTGCAATCCTGAGACCCTTCCGATAGCAGAGATGTGATATCTCAATGCTTATACCAAACCTGAGACCCTTCCTATGGCCTGAGATGTCATATACAACTCCTTCCCATTCCAATCCTGAGACCCTTCCTTTAGCATGAGATGTGATGTCTCAATGCTTATACCAAATCTGAGACCCTTCCTATAGCATGAGATGTGATATCCAAATCCTTCCCATTCTAATCCTGAGACCCTTCCTATAGCATGAGATGTGATATCTCAATGCTTATACCAAACCTGAGAGCCTACCTATAGCATGAGATGTGATATCCAAGTCCATCCCATTCCAATCCTTAGACCCTTCCTACAGCATGCGATGTGATATCTCAATGATTCTAATACCAAACCTGAGACCCTTCCTATAACATGAGATGTGATATCCAACTCCTTCCCGTTCCAAACCTGAGACACTAACTATAGCATATGTGATATCCAACTCCTTCCCATTCCAAACATGAGACCCTTCCTATAGCAAGAAAGTAATATCCAACTCCTACCCATTCCAATCCTGAGACACTTCCTATAGCAAGAGATGTGATATCCAAATCCTTCCCATTCCAATCCTGAGACCCTTCCTATAACATGAGATGTGATATCCAACTCCTTCCCATTCCAACCTGAGACACTTCCTATAGCATGAGAAGGGATATCCAACTCCTTCCCAATCCAATCCTGAGACCCTTCCGATAGCAGAGATGTGATATCTCAATGCGTATACCAAACCTGAGACCCTTCCTATGGCATGAGATGTGATATCCAACTCCTTGCCATTCAAATCCTGAGACCCTTCCTATAGCATGAGAAGGGATATCCAACTCCTTCCCAATCCAATCCTGAGACCCTTCCGATAGCAGAGACGTGATATCTCAATGCTTCTACCAAACCTGAGACCCTTCCTTTAGCATGAGATGTGATATCCAAATCCTTCACATTCCAATCCTGAGACCCTTCCTATAGCATGAGATGTGATATCTCAATGCTTCTAATACCAAACCTGAGATCCTTCCTATAACATGAGATGTGATATCCAATTCCTTCCCATTCCAAACCTGAGACCCTTCCTATTGGATGAGATGTGATATCCAACTCCTTCCCATTCCAACCCTGAGACCCTTCCTATAGCATGAGATGTGATGTCTCAATGCTTCTAATACCAAACCTGAGATCCTTCCTATAACATGACATGTGATATCCAACTCCTTCCATTCCAATCCTGAGACCCGTCCTATAGCATGAGATGTGATATCTCAATGCTTATACCAAACCTGAGACCCTTCCTATAGCATGAGATGTGATATCCAACTACTTCCCATTCCAATCCTGAGACCCTTCCTATAGCATGAGATGTGATATCTCAATGCTTCTAATACCAAACCTGAGATCCTTCCTCTAACATGAAATGTGATATCCAACTCCTTCCCTTTCCAAACCTAAGAGCCTATCTATAGCATGAGATGTGATATCCAAGTCCTTCCCATTCCAACCCTTAGACCCTTCATACAGCATGCAATATGATATCTCAATGATTCTAATAACAAACCTGAGACCCGTCCTATAACATGAGATGGGATATCCAACTCCTTCCCATTCCAATCCTGAGACACTTCCGATAGCAGAGATGTGATATCTCAATGCTTATACCAAACCTGAGATGTGATATACAAATCCTTCTCGTTCCAAACCTGAGACCCTTCCTTTAGCATGAGATGTGATATCCAGCTCCTTCCCATTCCAATCCTGAGACCCTTCCTATAGCATGAGATGTGATATCTCAATGCTTCTAATACCAAACCTGAGATCCTTCCTCTAACATGAAATGTGATATCCAACTCCTTCCCGTTCCAAACCTGAGACACTAACTATAGCATATGTGATATCCAACTCCTTCCCATTCCAAACATGAGACCCTTCCTATAGCAAGAAAGTAATATCCAACTCCTACCCATTCCAATCCTGAGACCCTTCCTATAGCAAGAGATGTGATATCCAAATCCTTCCCATTCCAATCCTGAGACCCTTCCTATAACATGTGATGTGATATCCAACTCCTTCCCATTCCAACCTGAGACACTTCCTATAGCATGAGAAGGGATATCCAACTCCTTCCCAATCCAATCCTGAGACCCTTCCGATAGCAGAGATGTGATATCTCATTGCTTATACCAAACCTGAGACCCTTCCTATAGCATGAGAAGGGATATCCAACTCCTTCCCAATCCAATCCTGAGACCCTTCCGATAGCAGAGACGTGATATCTCAATGCTTCTACCAAACCTGAGACCCTTCCTTTAGCATGAGATGTGATATCCAAATCCTTCACATTCCAATCCTGAGACCCTTCCTATTGGATGAGATGTGATATCCAACTCCTTCCCATTCCAACCCTGAGACCCTTCCTATAGCATGAGATGTGATGTCTCAATGCTTCTAATACCAAACCTGAGATCCTTCCTATAACATGAGATGTGATATCCAACTCCTTCCATTCCAATCCTGAGACCCGTCCTATAGCATGAGATGTGATATCTCAATGCTTATACCAAACCTGAGACCCTTCCTATAGCATGAGATGTGATATCCAACTACTTCCCATTCCAATCCTGAGACCCTTCCTATAGCATGAGATGTGATATCTCAATGCTTCTAATACCAAACCTGAGATCCTTCCTCTAACATGAAATGTGATATCCAACTCCTTCCCTTTCCAAACCTAAGAGCCTATCTATAGCATGAGATGTGATATCCAAGTCCTTCCCATTCCAATCCTTAGACCCTTCCTACAGCATGCAATATGATATCTCAATGATTCTAATAACAAACCTGAGACCCGTCCTATAGCATGAGATATGATATCCAAGTCCTTCCCATTCCAATCCTGAGACCCTTCCTATTACATGAAATGTGATATCCAACTCCTTCCCATTCCAACCTGAGACCCTTCCTATAGCATGAGATGGGATATCCAACTTCTTCCAAATCTAATACTGATACCCTTCCGATAGCATGAGATGTGATATCCCAATGCTTCTACCAAACCTGAGACCCATACTATGGCATGAGATGTGATATCAAACTCCTTCCCATTCCAATCCTGAGACCCTTCCTATAGCTTGAGGTGTGATATCCAACTCCTTCCCATTCCAATTCTGAGACCCTTCTTATACCATGAGACTTGATATCTCAATGCTTCTAATACCAAACCTGAGACCCGTCCTATAACATGAGATGTGATATCCAAATCCTTCCCCTTCCAAACCTTAGACCCTTCCTTTATCATGAGATGTGGTATCCAACTCCTTCCCATTCCAATCCTGAGACCCTTCCGATATCATGAGATTTGGTATCTCAATGCTTCTAATATCAAACTTGAGACCCTTCCTATAGCATGAGATGTGACATCCAAGTCCTTCCCATTCCAATCCTGAGACCCTTCCTATAGCATGAGATGTGATATCTCTATGCTTCTAATACCAAACCTGAGACCCTTCCTATAAGATGAGATGGGATATCCAACTCCTTCCCATTGCAATCCTGAGACCCTTCCGATAGCAGAGATGTGATATCTCAATGCTTATACCAAACCTGAGACCCTTCCTATGGCCTGAGATGTCATATACTACTCCTTCCCATTCCAATCCTGAGACCCTTCCTTTAGCATGAGATGTGATATCTCAATGCTTATACCAAATCTGAGACCCTTCCTATAGCATGAGATGTGATATCCAAATCCTTCCCATTCCAATCCTGAGACCCGTCCTATAGCATGAGATGTGATATCTCAATGCTTATACCAAACCTGAGAGCCTACCTATAGCATGAGATGTGATATCCAAGTCCATCCCATTCCAATCCTTAGACCCTTCCTACAGCATGCGATGTGATATCTCAATGATTCTAATACCAAACCAGAGACTCTTCCTATAACATGAGATGGGATATCCAACTCCTTCCCATTCCATTCCTGAGACCCTTCTGATAGCATGAGATGTGATATCTCAATGCCTCTAATACCAAACCTGAGATCCTACCTCTAACATGAAATGTGATATCCAACTCTTTCCCCTTCCAAACCTGAGAGCCTTCCTATAGCATGAGATGTGATATCCAAGTCCTTCCCATTCCAATCCTGAGTCCCTTCCTATAGCTTGAGATGTGATATCCAACTCCTTCCCATTCCAATTCTGAGACCCTTCCTATACTCTGAGACTTGATATCTCAATGCTTCTAATACCAAACCTGAGACCCGTAATATAACATGAGATGTGATATCCAACTCCTTCCCATTCCAATCCTGAGACCCTTCTGATAGCATGAGATGTGATATCTCAATGCTTCTAATACCAAACCTGAGATCCTTCCGATAGCATGAGATGTGATATCTCAATGCTTCTAATACCAAACCTGAGATCCTTCCTATAACATGAGATGTGATATCCAAATCCTTCCCCATCCAAACCTGAGACCCTCCCTTTAGCATGAGATGTGATATCCAACTCCTTCCCATTCCATTCCTGAGACCCTTCTGATAGCATGAGATGTGATATCTCAATGCCTCTAATACCAAACCTGAGATCCTACCTCTAACATGAAATGTGATATCCAACTCTTTCCCCTTCCAAACCTGAGAGCCTTCCTATAGCATGAGATGTGATATCCAAGTCCTTCCCATTCCAATCCTGAGACCCTTCCTATAGCTTGAGATGTGATATCCAACTCCTTCCCATTCCAATTCTGAGACCCTTCCTATACTCTGAGACTTGATATCTCAATGCTTCTAATACCAAACCTGAGACCCGTAATATAACATGAGATGTGATATCCAAATCCTTCCCCTTCCAAACCTTAGACCCTTCCTTTATCATGAGATGTGATATCCAACTCCTTCCCATTCCAATCCTGAGACCCTTCCGATATCATGAGATGTGATATCTCAAAGCTTCTAATATCAAACTTGAGACCCTCCCTATAGCATGAGATGTGATATCCAAGTCCTTCCCATTCCAATCCTGAGACCCTTCCTATAGCATGAGATGTGATATCTCAATGCTTCTAATACCAAACCTGAGACCCTTCCTATAACATGAGATGGGAATATCCAAACTCCTTGCCATTCAAATCCTGAGACCCTTCCTATAGCATAAAAAGGGATATCCAACTCCTTCCCAATCCAATCCTGAGACCCTTCCGATAGCAGAGACGTGATATCTCAATGCTTCTACCAAACCTGAGACCCTTCCTTTAGCATGAGATGTGATATCCAAATCCTTCACATTCCAATCCTGAGACCCTTCCTATAGCATGAGATGTGATATCTCAATGCTTCGAATACCAAACCTGAGATCCTTCCTATAGCATGAGATGTGATATCCAATTCCTTCCCATTCCAAACCTGAGACCCTTCCTATTGGATGAGATGTGATATCCAACTCCTTCCCATTCCAACCCTGAGACCCTTCCTATAGCATGAGATGTGATGTCTCAATGCTTCTAATACCAAACCTGAGATCCTTCCTATAACATGAGATGTGATATCCAACTCCTTCCATTCCAATCCTGAGACCCGTCCTATAGCATGAGTTGTGATATCTCAATGCTTATACCAAACCTGAGACCCTTCCTATAGCATGAGATGTGATATCTCAATGCTTCTAATACCAAACCTGAGATCCTTCCTCTAACATGAAATGTGATATCCAACTCCTTCCCTTTCCAAACCTAAGAGCCTATCTATAGCATGAGATGTGATATCCAAGTCCTTCCCATTCCAATCCTTAGACCCTTCCTACAGCATGCAATATGATATCTCAATGATTCTAATAACAAACCTGAGACCCGTCCTATAGCATGAGATATGATATCCAAGTCCTTCCCATTCCAATCCTGAGACCCTTCCTATAACATGAAATGTGATATCCAACTCCGTCCCATTCCAACCTGAGACCCTTCCTATAGCATGAGATGGGATATCCTACTTCTTCCAAATCCAATACTGATACCCTTCCGATAGCATGAGATGTGATATCCCAATGCTTCTACCAAACCTGAGACCCATACTATGGCATGAGATGTGATATCAAACTCCTTCCCATTCCAATCCTGAGACCCTTCCTATAGCTTGAGGTGTGATATCCAACTCCTTCCCATTCCAATTCTGAGACCCTTCTTATACCATGAGACTTGATATCTCAATGCTTCTAATACCAAACCTGAGACCCGTCCTATAACATGAGATGTGATATCCAAATCCTTCCCCTTCCAAACCTTAGACCCTTCCTTTATCATGAGATGTGATATCCAACTCCTTCCCATTCCAATCCTGAGACCCTTCCGATATCATGAGATTTGTTATCTCAATGCTTCTAATATCAAACTTGAGACCCTCCCTATAGCATGAGATGTGACATCCAAGTCCTTCCCATTCCAATCCTGAGACCCTTCCTATAGCATGAGATGTGATATCTCTATGCTTCTAATACCAAACCTGAGACCATTCCTATAACATCAGATGGGATATCCAACTCCTTCCCATTCCAATCCTGAGACCCTTCCGATAGCAGAGATGTGATATCTCAATGCTTATACCAAACCTGAGACCCTTCCTATGGCCTGAGATGTCATATACAACTCCTTCCCATTCCAATCCTGAGAACCTTTCTTTAGCATGAGATGTGATATCTCAATGCTTATACCAAATCTGAGACCCTTCCTATAGCATGAGATGTGATATCCAAGTCCATCCCATTCCAATCCTTAGACCCTTCCTACAGCATGCGATGTGATATCTCAATGATTCTAATACCAAACCAGAGACTCTTCCTATAACATGAGATGGGATATCCAACTCCTTCCCATTCCAATCCTGAGCCGCTTCCGATAGCAGAGATGTGATATCTCAATGCTTATACCAAACCTGAGACCCTTCCTATAACATGAGATGTGATATCCAACTCCTTCCCGTTCCAAACCTGAGACACTAACTATAGCATATGTGATATCCAACTGCTTCCCATTCCAAACATGAGACCCGTCCTATAGCAAGAAAGTAATATTCAACTCCTACCCATTCCAATCCTGAGACCCTTCCTATAGCAAGAGATGTGATATCCAAATCCTTCCCATTCCAATCCTGAGACCCTTCCTATAACATGAGATGTGATACCCAACTCCTTCCCATTCAAATCCTGAGACCCTTCCTATAGCATGAGAAGGGATATCCAACTCCTTCCCAATCCAATCCTGAGACCCTTCCGATAGCAGAGACGTGATATCTCAATGCTTCTACCAAACCTGAGACCCTTCCTTTAGCATGAGATGTGATATCCAAATCCTTCACATTCTAATCCTGAGACCCTTCCTATAGCATGAGATATGATATCTCAATGCTTCTAATACCAAACCTGAGATCCTTCCTATAACATGAGATGTGATATCCAATTCCTTCCCATTCCAAACCTGAGACCCTTCCTATTGGATGAGATGTGATATCCAACTCCTTCCCATTCCAACCCTGAGACCCTTCCTATAGCATGAGATGTGATGTCTCAATGCTTCTAATACCAAACCTGAGATCCTTCCTATAACATGAGATGTGATATCCAACTCCTTCCATTCCAATCCTGAGACCCGTCCTATAGCATGAGATGTGATATCTCAATGCTTATACCAAACCTGAGACCCTTCCTATAGCATGGGATGTGATATCCAACTACTTCCCATTCCAATCCTGAGACCCTTCCTATAGCATGAGATGTGATATCTCAATGCTTCTAATACCAAACCTGAGATCCTTCCTCTAACATGAAATGTGATATCCAACTCCTTCCCTTTCCAAACCTAAGAGCCTATCTATAGCATGAGATGTGATATCCAAGTCCTTCCCATTCCAATCCTTAGACCCTTCCTACAGCATGCAATATGATATCTCAATGATTCTAATAACAAACCTGAGACCCGTCCTATAGCATGAGATGTGATATCAAACTCCTTCCCATTCCAATCCTGCGACCCTTCCTATAGCTTGAGGTGTGATATCCAACTCCTTCCCATTCCAATTCTGAGACCCTTCTTATACCATGAGACTTGATATCTCAATGCTTCTAATACCAAACCTGAGACCCGTCCTATAACATGAGATGTGATATCCAAATCCTTCCCCTTCCAAACCTTAGACCCTTCCTTTATCATGAGATGTGGTATCCAACTCCTTCCCATTCCAATCCTGAGACCTTTCCGATATCATGAGATTTGGTATCTCAATGCTTCTAATATCAAACTTGAGACCCTCCCTATAGCATGAGATGTGACATCCAAGTCCTTCCCATTCCAATCCTGAGACCCTTCCTATAGCATGAGATGTGATATCTCTATGCTTCTAATACCAAACCTGAGACCCTTCCTATAAGATGAGATGGGATATCCAACTCCTTCCCATTGCAATCCTGAGACCCTTCCGATAGCAGAGATGTGATATCTCAATGCTTATACCAAACCTGAGACCCTTCCTATGGCCTGAGATGTCATATACAACTCCTTCCCATTCCAATCCTGAGACCCTTCCTTTAGCATGAGATGTGATATCTCAATGCTTATACCAAATCTGAGACCCTTCCTATAGCATGAGATGTGATATCCAAATCCTTCCCATTCTAATCCTGAGACCCTTCCTATAGCATGAGATGTGATATCTCAATGCTTATACCAAACCTGAGAGCCTACCTATAGCATGAGATGTGATATCCAAGTCCATCCCATTCCAATCCTTAGACCCTTCCTACAGCATGCGATGTGATATCTCAATGATTCTAATACCAAACCTGAGACCCTTCCTATAACATGAGATGTGATATCCAACTCCTTCCCGTTCCAAACCTGAGACACTAACTATAGCATATGTGATATCCAACTCCTTCCCATTCCAAACATGAGACCCTTCCTATAGCAAGAAAATAATATCCAACTCCTACCCATTCCAATCCTGAGACACTTCCTATAGCAAGAGATGTGATATCCAAATCCTTCCCATTCCAATCCTGAGACCCTTCCTATAACATGAGATGTGATATCCAACTCCTTCCCATTCCAACCTGAGACACTTCCTATACCATGAGAAGGGATATCCAACTCCTTCCCAATCCAATCCTGAGACCCTTCCGATAGCAGAGATGTGATATCTCAATGCGTATACCAAACCTGAGACCCTTCCTATGGCATGAGATGTGATATCCAACTCCTTGCCATTCAAATCCTGAGACCCTTCCTATAGCATGAGAAGGGATATCCAACTCCTTCCCAATCCAATCCTGAGACCCTTCCGATAGCAGAGACGTGATATCTCAATGCTTCTACCAAACCTGAGACCCTTCCTTTAGCATGAGATGTGATATCCAAATCCTTCACATTCCAATCCTGAGACCCTTCCTATAGCATGAGATGTGATATCTCAATGCTTCTAATACCAAACCTGAGATCCTTCCTATAACATGAGATGTGATATCCAATTCCTTCCCATTCCAAACCTGAGACCCTTCCTATTGGATGAGATGTGATATCCAACTCCTTCCCATTCCAACCCTGAGACCCTTCCTATAGCATGAGATGTGATGTCTCAATGCTTCTAATACCAAACCTGAGATCCTTCCTATAACATGACATGTGATATCCAACTCCTTCCATTCCAATCCTGAGACCCGTCCTATAGCATGAGATGTGATATCTCAATGCTTATACCAAACCTGAGACCCTTCCTATAGCATGAGATGTGATATCCAACTACTTCCCATTCCAATCCTGAGACCCTTCCTATAGCATGAGATGTGATATCTCAATGCTTCTAATACCAAACCTGAGATCCTTCCTCTAACATGAAATGTGATATCCAACTCCTTCCCTTTCCAAACCTAAGAGCCTATCTATAGCATGAGATGTGATATCCAAGTCCTTCCCATTCCAACCCTTAGACCCTTCATACAGCATGCAATATGATATCTCAATGATTCTAATAACAAACCTGAGACCCGTCCTATAACATGAGATGGGATATCCAACTCCTTCCCATTCCAATCCTGAGACACTTCCGATAGCAGAGATGTGATATCTCAATGCTTATACCAAACCTGAGATGTGATATACAAATCCTTCCCGTTCCAAACCTGAGACCCTTCCTTTAGCATGAGATGTGATATCCAGCTCCTTCCCATTCCAATCCTGAGACCCTTCCTATAGCATGAGATGTGATATCTCAATGCTTCTAATACCAAACCTGAGATCCTTCCTCTAACATGAAATGTGATATCCAACTCCTTCCCGTTCCAAACCTGAGACACTAACTATAGCATATGTGATATCCAACTCCTTCCCATTCCAAACATGAGACCCTTCCTATAGCAAGAAAGTAATATCCAACTCCTACCCATTCCAATCCTGAGACACTTCCTATAGCAAGAGATGTGATATCCAAATCCTTCCGATTCCAATCCTGAGACCCTTCCTATAACATGTGATGTGATATCCAACTCCTTCCCATTCCAACCTGAGACACTTCCTATAGCATGAGAAGGGATATCCAACTCCTTCCCAATCCAATCCTGAGACCCTTCCGATAGCAGAGATGTGATATCTCATTGCTTATACCAAACCTGAGACCCTTCCTATAGCATGAGAAGGGATATCCAACTCCTTCCCAATCCAATCCTGAGACCCTTCCGATAGCAGAGACGTGATATCTCAATGCTTCTACCAAACCTGAGACCCTTCCTTTAGCATGAGATGTGATATCCAAATCCTTCACATTCCAATCCTGAGACCCTTCCTATTGGATGAGATGTGATATCCAACTCCTTCCCATTCCAACCCTGAGACCCTTCCTATAGCATGAGATGTGATGTCTCAATGCTTCTAATACCAAACCTGAGATCCTTCCTATAACATGAGATGTGATATCCAACTCCTTCCATTCCAATCCTGAGACCCGTCCTATAGCATGAGATGTGATATCTCAATGCTTATACCAAACCTGAGACCCTTCCTATAGCATGAGATGTGATATCCAACTACTTCCCATTCCAATCCTGAGACCCTTCCTATAGCATGAGATGTGATATCTCAATGCTTCTAATACCAAACCTGAGATCCTTCCTCTAACATGAAATGTGATATCCAACTCCTTCCCTTTCCAAACCTAAGAGCCTATCTATAGCATGAGATGTGATATCCAAGTCCTTCCCATTCCAATCCTTAGACCCTTCCTACAGCATGCAATATGATATCTCAATGATTCTAATAACAAACCTGAGACCCGTCCTATAGCATGAGATATGATATCCAAGTCCTTCCCATTCCAATCCTGAGACCCTTCCTATAACATGAAATGTGATATCCAACTCCTTCCCATTCCAACCTGAGACCCTTCCTATAGCATGAGATGGGATATCCAACTTCTTCCAAATCCAATACTGATACCCTTCCGATAGCATGAGATGTGATATCCCAATGCTTCTACCAAACCTGAGACCCATACTATGGCATGAGATGTGATATCAAACTCCTTCCCATTCCAATCCTGAGACCCTTCCTATAGCTTGAGGTGTGATATCCAACTCCTTCCCATTCCAATTCTGAGACCCTTCTTATACCATGAGACTTGATATCTCAATGCTTCTAATACCAAACCTGAGACCCGTCCTATAACATGAGATGTGATATCCAAATCCTTCCCCTTCCAAACCTTAGACCCTTCCTTTATCATGAGATGTGGTATCCAACTCCTTCCCATTCCAATCCTGAGACCCTTCCGATATCATGAGATTTGGTATCTCAATGCTTCTAATATCAAACTTGAGACCCTTCCTATAGCATGAGATGTGACATCCAAGTCCTTCCCATTCCAATCCTGAGACCCTTCCTATGGCATGAGATGTGATATCTCTATGCTTCTAATACCAAACCTGAGACCCTTCCTATAAGATGAGATGGGATATCCAACTCCTTCCCATTGCAATCCTGAGACCCTTCCGATAGCAGAGATGTGATATCTCAATGCTTATACCAAACCTGAGACCCTTCCTATGGCCTGAGATGTCATATACAACTCCTTCCCATTCCAATCCTGAGACCCTTCCTTTAGCATGAGATGTGATATCTCAATGCTTATACCAAATCTGAGACCCTTCCTATAGCATGAGATGTGATATCCAAATCCTTCCCATTCCAATCCTGAGACCCGTCCTATAGCATGAGATGTGATATCTCAATGCTTATACCAAACCTGAGAGCCTACCTATAGCATGAGATGTGATATCCAAGTCCATTCCATTCCAATCCTTAGACCCTTCCTACAGCATGCGATGTGATATCTCCATGATTCTAATACCAAACCAGAGACTCTTCCTATAACATGAGATGGGATATCCAACTCCTTCCCATTCCAATCCTGAGCCGCTTCCGATAGCAGAGATATGATATCTCAATGCTTATACCAAACCTGAGACCCTTCCTATAACATGAGATGTGATATCCAACTCCTTCCCGTTCCAAACCTGAGACACTAACTATAGCATATGTGATATCCAACTCCTTCCCATTCCAAACATGAGACCCTTCCTATAGCAAGAAAGTAATATCCAACTCCTACCCATTCCAATCCTGAGACCCTTCCTATAGCAAGAGATGTGATATCCAAATCCTTCCCATTCCAATCCTGAGACCCTTCCTATAACATGTGATGTGATATCCAACTCCTTCCCATTCCAACCTGAGACACTTCCTATAGCATGAGAAGGGATATCCAACTCCTTCCCAATCCAATCCTGAGACCCTTCCGATAGCAGAGATGTGATATATCAATGCTTATACCAAACCTGAGCCCCTTCCTATAGCATGAGAAGGGATATCCAACTCCTTCCCAATCCAATCCTGAGACCCTTCCGATAGCAGAGACGTGATATCTCAATGCTTCTACCAAACCTGAGACCCTTCCTTTAGCATGAGATGTGATATCCAAATCCTTCACATTCCAATCCTGAGACCCTTCCTATAGCATGAGAAGGGATATCTCAATGCTTCTAATACCAAACCTGAGATCCTTCCTATAACATGAGATGTGATATCCAATTCCTTCCCATTCCAATCCTGAGACCCTTCCGATAGCAGAGATGTGATATCTCAATGCTTATACCAAACCTGAGACCCTTCCTATGGCCTGAGATGTCATATACAACTCCTTCCCATTCCAATCCTGAGACCCTTCCTATAGCTTGAGGTGTGATATCCAACTCCTTCCCATTCCAATTCTGAGACCCTTCTTATACCATGAGACTTGATATCTCAATGCTTCTAATACCAAACCTGAGACCCGTCCTATAACATGAGATGTGATATCCAAATCCTTCCCCTTCCAAACCTTAGACCCTTCCTTTATCATGAGATGTGGTATCCAACTCCTTCCCATTCCAATCCTGAGACCCTTCCGATATCATGAGATTTGGTATCTCAATGCTTCTAATATCAAACTTGAGACCCTCCCTATAGCATGAGATGTGACATCCAAGTCCTTCCCATTCCAATCCTGAGACCCTTCCTATAGCATGAGATGTGATATCTCTATGCTTCTAATACCAAACCTGAGACCCTTCTTCTTCCCCGGAGCTTAAGCAGCATTTGGCCGATTCGAAGGAGATAGATCCTAAGAAGCTGGCCATTGCAGCAGACTTATGGGTGTCACATCGAGTGTCCCATAAGGACAAAACTCATCCTGGTAAGCAGGAGGAAGGGAAAAAGTCCAAAGATATGGAGGGTGGGGAATCTGCTAAATCTTCTTCCCATAAGGGCCACAAAAAGAAAAACAAGGGTAAGACACAAGAGAACTCACAGAGTAGTGGAGGTCCGCCTCCAAAACAGAACTCTGGTTATAATAAGCCTCCCTACGTAAACAGACCCACTGGGGCTTGTTTTTCTTGTGGAGCAACTGACCATGTGAAGGAGGATCCCCGGTGTAAGGTTAGACCTTTGGGGGTCCACTCCGCTAATCTGGCCTTCTCCTCCTACGAGGAAGAAGAGATTACAGGAGCATCCTTCTCCTCAGACTCATTTCCCAGCGGGATAGAGGCTGAGGTAGTTTTAGTGTCCCTGGGTTCCTGGGAGCCTAAAGTCGCAGAGGCTTATGCTAGGATTCCGGATAATACCAAGCACTACTTTAAAGACAGTGTGCTGATCAATGGAGTGGATACTCCAGCTCTTAGGGATAGTGGGTGCAGTCGCACTGTAGTGGATTCTACCTTGGTAGACTCAGAGGAAGTTGCCAGAGCTACTCTGATGCCCACTAAGTTGGCTGACGGCCCCCTCCGTATGTTTCCCGTGATCCCTGTAAATCTTACTTTAAATGGTACAGCAGTCAGGATTCCAGTGAGCATTCAGAGAAACGTCCCGGGAAAGGTCTTATTGGGTAATGATCTCAGAGCTTTAGGGCTCGTAGGAGACACTGCCGAAAGACCCTACACACGGTCTCAAGCACGGGCAGCATTGGCCAAGTCCAATACGCCGCCCCAGCCAAAGGGGAAACCCAAGGCGAAAGGAGTCTACAAGTCAAGACGAGGGAAAGAGAATATTCCCCCGAGCTCACCTACCACTGCGGTGGAGGAAGTTGGTCAATCGCCCGGGCCTGACGAGGAGGTGGCGATGCCTGAAGTATTCGACCCCAACGATCATCCTGAACTAAAAGACTTGTTAGTTGAAGGAGGTCCTGATAGGGACGAATTCAGTAAAGGCCAACGTGAGTGCCCATCTCTGGAAGGCCTAAGGAGACAGGCCTGCTCCCAGCTTGAGGGTGAACCTCCTGGGAAGCATAGGATTTATTGGGAAGGTGGACTCCTGTATAGTGAGCCCACAGAGTCTACAGAAGGAGACCATAGGAGGTTGGTGGTTCCCCTTGCTGTTAGGCCCTTCCTCCTGCAGTTGGCGCATGAAGTTCCCCTTGCTGGTCACCTTGGTATGAAGAGGACCAAGCAAAGGTTATCCATGCACTTCTACTGGCCCAAGATGGGGGTGCAAGTAGAAAGTCACTGCAGGAGTTGTGCCTCCTGCCAGTTGTCTGGTAAGGTTGGCGCGACAATCCAAAGCTCCGTTGGTACCGCTCCCAGTTGTGGGGGTACCATTTGAAAGGGTAGGGATCGACATCGTTGGTCCCCTTGACCCGCAAACATCCTCGGGCAATAGGTTTATCCTGGTGCTGGTTGACCATGCAACCAGGTATCCTGAGGCCATCCCATTGAAGGCTGTAACTGCCAAGTCAGTTGCAAAAGCTTTACTCGGCATATTTACTAGGGTTGGCTTCCCTAAAGAAGTTGTGTCAGATCGTGGCAGCAACTTTATGTCGAAGTATATGCAAGCTATGTGGAAAGAATGTGGGGTCATCTACAAGTTCTCTTCTGCATATCACCCCCAGACCAATGGTCTGGTGGAACGTTTCAACAGAACGTTAAAGAGCATGATTGGGGCTCTGGAGGAGCCTCAGAGAAGAAAATGGGATCTTCTTTTACCATGCCTACTGTTTGCCTACCGAGAGGTACCACAGGAGGGTGTTGGCTTCAGCCCCTTCGAACTTCTGTTCGGTCATCCCGTACGGGGACCCTTAGCCATCGTCAAAGAGGGATGGGAGATGCCCACTCCCCCTGTTACTACCAATGTAGTTGATTATGTGCTAGGGCTCAGAAAACGGATGGTACTTCTGATGGGCTTGGCTAGTGATAAATTGAAGGCAGGGCAAGCGCTGGTGAAACATTGGTACGACCAGAAAGCTTCTGTAGTAACGGTAGGCGTAGACAGTGTGTTCAGTTAATATGGGTATTTATTGTATTAACTTTATATCTAGGGAAAAATACATGGCTCCGTATTACAGGCTCCACCGGCTGATCGCGTCTGCCGTTATTCATTCAAAACCTCGCTCTCCGTCCTCCGCCGTCCTCGCACCATGACGTGCTTCGGCAGATCTCCGCTCGTGCTTGCTTCGCCTTCCACCAGCACTCTGCAATCTCGAACTGCGTAGTATCGATGATACTACAGCTTCCCTCATCAACTTTACACCTGGTCAGCAAGTCCTGATCATGAATCCAATAAGGCCTCGCGCTTTACAGGACAAATGGTCAGGCCCTTACACAGTGGTGGAGCCCCTGGGTGAGGTGAACTATTTAGTGGACCTTGGAAGGCCTGGACAGGCTCCAAAAGTGTTTCACGTGAATAGGCTGAAGGCTTTCGTCCCAAGAGTCGAAATCGCAGCACTGCTACTGGCTTCAGATGTTGAGGAAGAGGAGTCAGAACCACTCCCCGACCTGTTCCAAAGCGGTCCTTCAGATAGCTCCGTTGAGGGTGTCCGAGTGGCCCCTCACCTGACTTCTGATCAGCAGGCTGAGGTGAAAAGTTTGCTTAGGCAGTTTTCCCCCCTGTTTTCACAGTCCCCTGGTTTGACACCTTGGTGCAAACATAACATTGACACAGGAGACAGTGTACCTACCAAAAGTAGGGGATACAGGATGTCAGATAAAGTACGGTCTTATATTAAGACTGAGGTCAACAAGATGTTAGACCTTGGGGTGATTGAACCCTCTAGTAGTCCTTGGTCCAGTCCTGTGGTGTTGGTTCCAAAAGCAGGCACTTCTGAATTGAGGTTCTGCGTGGATTACAGGGCTCTGAATGCTGTCACCAAGACAGATGCACACCCCTTGCCTCGAACAGATGAGCTGGTGGATACTTTGGGTGCCTCCAAGTACCTCAGCACGTTTGACCTTACTGCTGGCTATTGGCAAATAGCTTTAGCAGAACATGCCAAGGAGAAGACAGCATTTTCTACTCCAGACGGCCTTTACCAATTCCGGGTAATGCCGTTCGGGTTGAAGAATGCACCTGCCACTTTCCAGAGGCTTGTGAATCATGTGTTGAATGGGTTGGACGAATTCTGTCTTGCATATCTGGACGATATAGCAGTTTTCAGTGCCACCTGGGAAGACCATGTGAAACACCTCGGGATTGTGCTCCAGGCTCTTCAGAAAGCCCACTTGACCATAAAGGCTAGTAAATGCCAGATTGGACAAGGCTCAGTGGTTTACCTTGGACATGAAGTAGGTGGAGGGAGGATACAGCCTCTACCCAGTAAAGTACAAGCAGTACAAGACTGGCCTACCCCCACTACGCAAACCCAAGTGAGAGCCTTTTTAGGACTCACGGGGTATTACCGCAATTTTGTGGCAGACTATGGCACCATAGCTGCTCCTCTGACTGCCCTCACAACTCCGAAGAAACCCAAGAAGGTAACTTGGACCGACGAGTGTGAGAAGGCCTTCAATGGCTTAAAAGACTCCTTGTGCCAGGCCCCTGTCCTAAGGGCCCCTGATTATCGAAGACCTTTTATCGTGCAGACGGATGCCTCTGACACTGGGATAGGAGCTGTACTATCACAAGTAGATGAGAAGGGTAAGGAACACCCTATCGGTTTTATTAGTCGCCAGCTTAAGGACAGAGAGCTCAGATGGTCCACGGTAGAGAAAGAATGTTTCTCTGTTGTGTGGGCCCTAAGGAAGCTGAGGCCCTACCTCTATGGGACCCACTTCACTGTGCAGACTGGCCATAAGCCGTTAAAGTGGCTAATGAACATGAAGGGGGAGAATCCAAAGTTGCTTAGGTGGTCCATAAGTCTACAAGGCTTCGACTTCACTATTGAGCATAGGCCAGGTGTCCAACATAGCAATGCTGATGGGTTGACCAGAATGTTTAACCGACCTGAACAAGAGACTCATCCAGGGGTGGATTAGTTCCCCCTGTCCATAGTCTGGGAGGGGCGAGTGTTAGGAAAGATTTCGTAATTGTAGGGAATTTTCCTTCCATTTGGCAACCCCTAAACTTTTTGCTGTTGTTTTCACCTTGTTCTTGACTTTGCCAGAGAAGTGCAGCCTTCTGCCGCACTCCTCTGGGCTTTCGCTCCTTTTCTTATGGGGAAACTGACATGCCCTTAAGACAGTCAGTACCGGGGAACGCTGTTTCCCGTAGTTTCTTTTATCGTGTTGCGGCTTTAGTGCAACATGACACAAGAGGGCACTGTAAGCTAAGTTACAGCTCTCTTGGGTCTCTAGCCTTCTACAGGCCCTAGATACTCTTTTAGGATGGTATTTTGATCGGTGCAAGTCATTCAGGGACTGGAATGGTGGCAGCTATCGTTTTGTTTATTTTGAGCTCCTTTTGGCGTTCTGAGCACGTTTTTCGCACTGAACCCAAAATGGTGGCCTGGCTCCCAAAATGGCCAGACCACGAGGCTCCTTTGTCCTGTCCACTGACCGTCTTGCTCCCTTCACCTTCCCCAGGTCGAGCGACCCGGGGCCTTCCTTATTTGGGCATGTACTTTCCCGTGAAACGTGGTTGCTTTCGCGAGCTTCTACATGTCTTTTGTGTGCCTCCAGGGTGTGGGCTGGGATGTCTGGTCCCAATACACATCCTGGGTGCCAGAGAGTCTAGGGTGGTGTGAATGCCTGGGACCACCGTGGTCCGTGATTGGTCCACGTATGGTATGTGTGTTGATGAGCGGATCTCCCATTGGCTCCCCTCCGTTTTGGCGCGAAGGGAACCGTGGATAAGAGGGGGCTGGAAACACCACTACCATGTCGATCTCCTGAGTTCTCATGAACGAAGGAATACAGGAGCCAAGTATCCTGCAACCAAGAGGCTGGACCGAGGAATCGCTGGTGACCCGCTGAAGGAATCCTCCTTTGCACTGCTGTCGTCCTGTGAAACCCTTTCCTCCTTTGATCGAACCAGAAGACCTGTACTGGTGCTTCGACCTTTGGAATAGCAGGAACAGCTATTCCCGGCGACTTCATCATCTCCTGCCAAGTAAGCCTTCGGAAGTGTCTCTGGGCCATCCAGTTGACTGACCAGCTTACAAGGGAGTCCTGCTCTGTAACTGCCGCCAGGTTGTGTTGTATTTCGAGTCCTGGTCACTCTCCCACGCTTCGTACACTTGGCGTTCCCAAGTCTGAAGGGAGGAGTGTACATTTGGCTCGAATACACACGGCCGCTCCGTTGTCCTGCTGCGGCAACAAACTGTGCTGGTTTCGTCGATTGGGACGTCTTTTTGCTCTACACGACTACGAGGCGTTCCCTGCTCTTCTGAACCTGCCAGCTGCTGAAACTAACGTGGAGAAGGCTGGGTCTGCTTGCTTCGGGGACCGGTGAGTAGTTTAGCTAGGATCTGGTCGCCCTCCTGCAGTATCCCATTGCTTTTCCCTGCTGTGTAAAAACAGCACCCTTTTGGCCGTACTCGCGCTCTGCTTCTGCCCGCTGTGGAGGCTGCGCTTGAGTTGCGGAACCTGCTCTCCTTCTGCTGTGCACTAACCCGAACTGCCTGACTTCCTACGAAGAGCTTCCCCTTTTGCCCGTTGGCACCGGCGTGGCAGGTACTTTGAGCACAAGGCTCCACTCTTCGCAGGGCTCGGACTTCCATCTAGTTAGGTGCCTCTGAAGGCGAACTGAGTCTAAAGCGTTATCGCACTGCCTGTTTTCCTTTCCTTTCAGGTGGACTACATATTTCGTGCTTTAAACGCTTGCGACTGTGTATTGGTGTATATATTGTGTTGATATGGTATGTGTTGGTTTAATATTGTGATATTGTGATTTTCTCCCTACGGTCATTGTTTTAAAGGCCTTAAAATAAATGTGTATCTATTTTTGATATAACAACTGTTTGGAGTAGTTTGTAAGCGCTCTTGCTTTGTGTGCTCATTGCGGGCTTTCAGTCACCCTCACCCCTCTTGAGACCTAGTCTTGACCGCCGCGATCGCTACCTTGATTGGTCTGGCTTGTCCAGAGGTTACCCTGTTCCAAGTAATTAGGTTGGCCTTCTGAACTTCTGCGCCACCAGGACAGGAGTTCAGAAATCCGTCTTAACAGTGATATCCAAATCCTTCACATTCCAATCCTGAGACCCTTCCTATAGCATGAGATGTGATATCTCAATGCTTCTAATACCAAACCTGAGATCCTTCCTATAACATGAGATGTGATATCCAATTCCTTCCCATTCCAATCCTGAGACCCTTCCTATAACATGAGATGTGATATCCAACTCCTTCCCCTTCCAAACCTGGGAGCCTTCCTATAACATGAGATGTGATATCGAAGTCCTTCCCATTCCAATCCTGAGACCCTTCCTATAACATGAGATGTGATATCCAACTCCTTCCATTCCAATCCTGAGACCCTTCCTATAGCATGGGATGTGATATTTCAATGCTTATACCAAACCTGAGACCCTTCCTATAGCATGAGATGTGATATCCAAATCCTTCCCATTCCAATCGTGAGACCCTTCCTATAGCATGAGATGTGATATCTCAATGCCTCTAATACCAAACCTGAGATCCTTCCTCTAACATGAAATGTGATATCCAAATCCTTCCCTTTCCAAACCTGAGAGCCTACCTATAGCATGAGATGTGATATCCAACTCCTTCCCATTCCAATCCTGAGACCCTTCCTATAGCATGAGATGTGATATCTCAATGCTTATACCAAACCTGAGACCCTTCCTATAGCATGAGATGTGATATCCAAATCCTTCCCATTCCAATCCTGAGACCCTTCCTATAGCATGAGATGTGATATCTCAATGCCTCTAATACCAAACCTGAGATCCTTCCTTGAACATGAAATGTGATATCCCACTCCTTCCCTTTCCAAACTTGAGAGTCTACCTATAGCATGAGATGTGATATCCAAGTCCTTCCCATTCCAATCCTTAGACACTTCCTACAGCATGAGATGTGATATCTCAATGATTCTATTACCAAACCTGAGACCCGTCCTATAACATGAGATGGGATATCCAACTCCTTCCCATTTCAATCCTGAGAAACTTCCGATAGCAGAGATGTGATATCTCAATGCTTAGACCAAACCTGAGACCCTTCCTATAACATGAGATGTGATATCCAACTCCTTCCCGTTCCAAACCTGAGACCCTTTCTATAGCAAGAATCTAATATCCAACTCCTTCCCATTCCAATCCTGAGACCATTCCTATAGCATGAGATGTGATATCTCAATGCTTCTAATACCAAACCTGAGATCCTTCCTATAACATGAGATGTGATATCCAAATCCTTCCCCTTCCAAACCAGAGACCCTCCCTTTAGCATGAGATGTGATATCCAACTCCTTCCCATTCCAATCCTGAGACATTTCTGATAGCATGAGATGTGATATCTCAATGCCTCTAATACCAAACCTGAGATCCTACCTCTAACATGAAATGTGATATCCAACTCCTTCCCCTTGCAAACCTGAGAGCCTTCCTATAGCATGAGATGTGATATCGAAGTATTTCCCATTCCAATCCTGAGACCCTTCCTATAACATGAGATGTGATATCCAACTCCTTCCCATTCCAACCTGAGACCCTTCCTATAGCATGAGATGGGATATCCAACTACTTCCAAATCCAATCCTGATACCCTTCCTATAGCATGAGATGTGATATCTCAATCCCTCTAATACCAAACCTGAGATCCTTCCTATAACATGAGATGTGATATCAAAATCCTTCCCCTTCCAAACCTGAGACCCTCCCTTTATCATGAGATATGATATCCAACTCCTTCCCATTCCAATCCTGAGACCCTTCTGATAGCATGAGATGTGATATTCAATGCCTCTAATACCAAACCTGAGATCCTACCTCTAACATGAAATGTGATATCCAACTCCTTCCCTTTCCAAACGTGAGAGCCTCCCTATAGCATGAGATGGGATATTCAAGTCCTTCCCATTCCAATCCTGAGACCCTTCCTATAGCATGAGATGTGATATCTCAATGCTTCTAATACCAAACCTGAGACCCTTCCTATAACATAAAATGGGATATCCAACTCCTTCCCATTCCAA
The DNA here is from genome assembly GCF_040938575.1 of Ambystoma mexicanum. Classification (NCBI taxonomy): domain Eukaryota; kingdom Metazoa; phylum Chordata; class Amphibia; order Caudata; family Ambystomatidae; genus Ambystoma; species Ambystoma mexicanum. Next base: position 335,495,526 of record NC_090936.1, read on the forward strand.
TCCTGAGACCCTTCCGATAGCAGAGATGTGATATCTCAATGCTTATACCAAACCTGAGACCCTTCCTATAGCATGGGATGTGATATCCAACTCCTTCCCATTCCAATCCTGAGACCCTTCCTATAACATGAGATGTGATGTCTCAATGCTTCTAATACCAAACCTGAGATCCTTCCTATGGCATGAGATGTCATATAAAACTCCTTCCCATTCCATTCCTGAGACCCTTCCTATAGCATGAGATGTGATATCCAACTCCTTCCCATTCCAATCCTGAGACCCTTCCTATAGCATGAGATGTGATATCCAAATCCTTCCCATTCCAATCGTGAGACCCTTCCTATTGCATGAGATGTGATATCCAAAACCTTCCCTTTCCAAAACTGAGAGCCTACCTATAGCATGAAATGTGATATCCAACTCCTTCCCATTCCAATCCTGAGACCCTTCCTATAGCATGAGATGTGATATCTCAATGCTTATACCAAACCTGAGACCCTTCCTATAGCATGAGATGTGATATCCAAATCCTTCCCATTCCAATCCTGAGACCCTTCCTATAGCATGAGATGTGATATCCAAATCCTTCCCCTTCCAAACCTGAGACCCTCCCTTTAGCATGAGATGTGATATCCAACTCCTTCCCATTCCAATCCTGAGACCCTTCTGATAGCATGAGATGTTATATCTCAATGCCTCTAATACCAAACCTGAGATCCTACCTCTAACATGAAATGTGATATCCAACTCCTTCCCCTTCTAAACCTGGGAGCCTTCCTATAACATGAGATGTGATATCGAAGTGCTTCCCATTCCAATCCTGAGACCCTTCCTATAACATGAGATGTGATATCCAACTCCTTCCCATTCCAATCCTGAGACCCTTCCTATAGCATGAGATGTGATGTCTCAATGCTTCTAATACCAAATCTGAGATCCTTCCTATAACATGAGATGTGATATCCAACTCCTTCCCATTGCAATCTTGAGACCGTTTCTATAGCATGAGATGTGATATCTCAATGCTTATACCAAACCTGAGACCCTTCCTATAGCATGAGATGTGATATCCAAATCCTTCCCATTCCAATCGTGAGACCCTTCCTATAGCATGAGATGTGATATCTCAATGCCTCTAATACCAAACCTGAGATCCTACCTCTAAAATGAAATTTGATATGCAACTCCTTCCCCTTCCAAACCTGATAGCCTTCCTATAGCATGAGATGTGATATCCAAGTCCTTCCCATTCCAATCCTGATACCCTTCCTATAACATGAGATGTGATATCCAATTCCTTCCCATTCCAACCTGAGACCCTTCCTATAGCATGAGATGGGATATCCAACTCCTTCCAAATCCAATCCTGATACCCTTCCGATAGCATGAGATGTGATATCCCAATGCTTCTACAAAACCTGAGACCCATACCATGGCATGAGATGTGATATCAAACTCCTTCCCATTCCAATCCTGACACCCTTCCTATAGCTTGAGATGTGATATCCAACTCCTTCCCATTCCAATTCTGAGACCCGTCCTATACCATGGGACTTGATATCTCAATGCTTCTAATACCAAACCTGAGACCGGTCCTATAACATGAGATGTGATATCCAAATCCTTCCCCTTCCAAACCTTAGACCCTTCCTTTATCATGAGATGTGATATCCAAGTCGTTCCCATTCCAATCCTGAGACCCTTCCTATATCATGAGATGTGATATCTCAATGCTTCTAATACCAAACCTGAGACCCTTGCTATAACATGAGATGTGATATTCAAGTCCTTTCCATTCCAATCCTGAGACCATTCCTATAGCATGAGATGTGATATCTCAATGCTTCTAATACCAAACCTGAGACCCTTCCTATAATGAGATGGGATATCCAACTCCTTCCCATTCCAATCCTGAGACCCTTCCGATAGCAGAGATGTGATATCTCAATGCTTATACCCAACCTGAGACCCTTCCTATGGCATGAGATGTCAAATACAACTCCTTCCGATTCCAATCCTGAGACCCTTCCTATAGCATGAGATGTGATATCTCAATGCTTCTAATAATAAACCTGAGATCCTTGCTATAACATGAGATGTGATATCCAACTCCTTCCCATTCCAAACCTGAGACCCTTCCGATTGCATGATATGTGATATCAAACTCCTTCCCATTCCAATCCTGAGATAGCTTGAGATGTGATATCCAACTCCTTCCCATTCCAATCCTGAGACCCTTCCTATACCATGAGATGTGATATCTCAATGCTTCTAATACCAAACCTGACACCCGTCCTAAAACATGAGATGTGAGATCCAAATCCTTCCCCTTCCAAACCTGAGATCTTTCCTTTAGCATGAGATGTGATATCTATCCAACTCCTTCCCATTCCAATCCTGAGACCCTTCCTATAGCATGATATGTGATATCACAATTTTTCTAATATCAAACCTGAGATCCTTCCTATAACATGAGATGTGTATTCAACTCCTTCCCATTCCAAACCTGAGACCCTTCCTATAGCCTGAGATGTGATATCTTAATGCTTCTAAAACCAAACCTGAGAACCATCCAATAACATATGTGAAATCCAAATCCTTCCCTTTCCAAACCTGAGACCCTTCCGATAGCATTACATGTGATATCTCAATGCTTCTAAAACCAAACATGAGAACCATCCTATAACATGAGATGTGAAATCCAAATCCTTCCCTTTCCAAACCTGAGACCCTCCCTATAGCATGGGATGTGATATCTAAGTCCTTCCCATTCCTATCCTGAGACCCTTCCGATAGCAGAGATGTGATATCTCAATGCTTGGACCAAACCTGAGACCCTTCCTATGACATGAGATATGATATCCAACTCCTTCCCATTCCAATCCTGAGACCCTTCCTATAGCATGAGATGTGATATCTCAATGCTTCTATCAAACCTGAGTCCCTTCCTTTAGCATGAGATGTGATATCCAACTCCTTCCCATTCCAATCCTGAGACCCATCCTATAGCATGAGATGTGATATTTCAAAGCTTCTAATACCAAACCTGGGACCCGTCCTATAACATGAGATATGATATCCAAATCCTTCCCCTTCCAAACCTGAGACCCTTCCTTTAGCATGAGATGTGATATCCAAATCCTTCCCATTCCAATCCTGAAACCCTTCCTATAGCATGAGATGTGATATCTCAATGTTTCTAATAAAAAACCTGAGACTCTTCCTATAGCAAGAGATGTGATATCTAAATCCTTCCCATTCCAATCCTGAGACCCTTCCTATATCATGAGATGTGATATCTCAATGCCTCTAATACCAAACCTGAGATTCTTCCTATAACATGAGATGTGATATCTCAATGCTTCTAATACCAAACCTGAGACCCTCCCTTTAGCATGAGATGTGATATCCGACTCCTTCCCATTCCAATCCTGAGACCCTTCTGATAGCATGAAATGTGATATCTCAATGCCTCTAATACCAAACCAGAGATTCTTCCTATAACATTAGATGTGATATCTCAATGCTTCTAATACCAAACCTGAGACCCTCCCTTTAGCATGAGATGTGATATCCGACTCCTTCCCATTCCAATCCTGAGACCCTTCTGATAGCATGAGATGTGATATCTCAATGCTTCTAACACCAAACCTGAGACCCTTCCTATAACATAAGATGGGATATCCAACTCCTTCCCATTCCAATCCTGAGACCCTTCCGATAGCAGAGATGTGATATCTCAATGCTTATACCAAACCTGAGACCCTCCCTGTGGCATGAGATGTCATATCCAACTCCTTCCCATTCCAATCCTGAGACCCTTCCTATAGCATGATATGTGATATCACAATTTTTCTAATACCAAACCTGAGATCCTTCCTATAACATGAGATGTGTATCCAACTCCTTCCCATTCCAAAACCTGAGACCCTTCCTATAGCATGGGATGTGATATCTTAATGCTTCTAAAACCAAACCTGAGAACCATCCAATAACATATGTGAAATCCAAATCCTTCCCTTTCCAAACCTGAGACCCTTCCGATAGCATTAGATGTGATATCTCAATGCTTCTAAAAACCAAACATGAGAACCATCCTATAACATGAGATGTGAAATCCAAATCCTTCCCTTTCCAAACCTGAGACCCTTCCTATAGCTTTAGATGTGATATCAAACTCCTTCCCATTCCAATCCTGTGATAGCTTGAGATGTGATATCCGATTCCTTCCCATTCCAATCCTGAGACCCTTCCTATACCATGAGATGTGATATCTCAATGCTTCTAATACCAAACCTGAGACCCTCCTAAAACATGAGATGTGAGATCCAAATCCTTCCCCTTCCAAACCTGAGAACCTTCCTATAGCTTGAGATGTGATATCAAACTCCTTCCCATTCCAATCCTGAGATAGCTTGAGATGTGATATCCAACTCCTTCCCATTCCTATCCTGAGACCCTTCCGATAGCAGAGATGTGATATCTCAATGCTTGTACCAATCCTGAGACCCTTCCTATGGCATGAGATGTGATATCCAACTCCTTCCCATTCCAATCCTGAGACCCTTCCTATAGCATGAGATGTGATATCTCAATGCTTCTATCAAACCTGAGTCCCTTCCTTTAGCATGAGATGTGATATATCCAACTCCTTCCCATTCCAATCCTGAGACCCTTCCTATAGCATGAGATGTGATATCTCAATGCTTCTATCAAACCTGAGTCCCTTCCTTTAGCATGAGATATGATATCCAAATCCTTCCCCTTCCAAACCTGAGACCCTTCCTTTAGCATGAGATGTGATATCCAAATCCTTCCCATTCCAATCCTGAAACCATTCCTATAGCATGAGATGTGATATCTCAATGTTTCTAATAAAAAACCTGAGACCCTTCCTATAGCAAGAGATGTGATATCCAAATCCTTCCCATTCCAATCCTGAGACCCTTCCTATAACATGAGATGTGATATCCAACTCCTTCCCATTCCAACCTGAGAACTTTCCTATAGCATGAGAAGGGATATCCAACTCCTTCCCATTCCAATCCTGAGACCTTCCTATAGCATGAGATGTGATATCTCAAAGCTTCTAATACCAAACCTGCGACCCGTCCTATAACATGAGATATGATATCCAAATCCTTCCCCTTCAAAACCTGAGACCCTTCCTTTAGCATGAGATGTGATATACAAATCCTTCCCATTCCAATCCTGAAACCCTTCCTATAGCATGAGATGTGATATCTCAATGTTTCTAATAAAAAAACCGAGACCCTTCCTATAGCAAGAGATGTGACATCCAAATCCTTCCCATTCCAATCCTGAGATCCTTCCTATTGGATGAGATGTGACATCCAACTCCTTCCCATTCCAATCCTGAGACCCTTCCTATAGCATGAGATGTGATATCTCAATGCCTCTAATACCAAACCTGAGATTCTTCCTATAACATGAGATGTGATATCTCAATGCTTCTAATACCAAACCTGAGACCCTCCCTTTAGCATGAGATGTGATATCCGACTCCTTCCCATACCAATCCTGAGACCCTTCTGATAGCACGAGATGTGATATCTCAATGCCTCTAATACCAAACCTGAGATTCTTCCTATAACATGAGATGTGATATCTCAATGCTTCTAATACCAAACCTGAGACCCTCCCTTTAGCATGAGATGTGATATCCGACTCCTTCCCATTCCAATCCTGAGACCCTTCTGATAGCATGAGATGTGATATCTCAATGCTTCTAATACCAAACCTGAGACCCTTCCTATAACATAAGATGGGATATCCAACTCCTTCCCATTCCAATCCTGAGACCCTTCCGATAGCAGAGATGTGATATCTCAATGCTTATACCAAACCTGAGAACCTTCCTGTGGCATGAGATGTCATATACAACTCCTTCCCATTCCAATCCTGAGACCCTTCCTATAGCATGAGATGTGATATCCAACTCCTTCCCATTCCAATCCTGAGACCCTTCCTATAGCATGAGATTTGATATCTCAATGCTTCTAACACCAAACCTGAGATCCTTCCGATAGCATGAGATGTGATATCTCAATGCTTCTAATACCAAACCTGAGATCATTCCTATAACACGAGATGTAATATCCAAATCCTTCCCCTTCCAAACCTGAGACCCTCCCTTTAGCATGAGATGTAATATCCAACTCCTTCCCATTCCAATCCTGAGATCCTTCTGATAGCATGAGATGTGATATCTCAATGCCTCTATACCAAACCTGAGATCCTACCTCTAACATGAAATGTGATATCCAACTCCTTCCCCTTCCAAACCTGAGAGCCTTCCTATAGCATGAGATGTGATATCCAAGTCCTTCCCATTCCAATCCTGAGACCCTTCCTATAGCTTGAGATGTGATATCCAACTCCTCCCCATTCCAATTCTGAGACCCTTCCTATAGCATGAGATGTGATATCTCAATGCTTCTAATAACAAACCTGGGACCCTTCCTATAACATGAGATGGGATATCCAAGTCCTTCCCATTCCAATCCTGAGACCCTTCCTATAGCATGAGATGTGATATCTCAATGCTTCTAATACCAAACCTGAGACCCTTCCTATAACAAGAGATGTGATATCCATGTCCTTCCCATTCCAATCCTGAGACCCGTCCTATACCATGAGATATGATATCTCAATGCTTCTAATACCAAACCTGAGACCCTTCCTATAATGAGATGGGATATCCAACTCCTTCCCATTCCAATCCTGAGACCCTTCCAATAGCAGAGATGTGATATCTCAATGCTTATACCAAACCTGAGACCCTTCCTATGGCATGAAATGTCATATACAACTCCTTCCGATTCCAGACCTGAGACCCTTCCTATAGCATGAGATGTGATATCCAACTCCTTCTCATTCCAATCCTGAGACCCTTCCTATAGCTTGAGATGTGATATCCAACTCCTTCCCATTCCAATCCTGAGACCCTTCCTATAGCATGAGATGTGATATCTCAATGCTTCTAATACCAAACCTGAGATCCTTCCTATAACATGAGATGTGATATCCAAATCCTTCCACTTCCAAACCTGAGACCCTTCCTTTAGCATGAGATGTGATATCCAAATCCTTCCCATTCCAATCCTGAAACCCTTCCTATAGCATGAGATGTGATATCTCAATGTTTCTAATAAAAAACCTGAGACCCTTCCTATAGCAAGAGATGTGATATCCAAATCCTTCCCATTCCAATCCTGAGACCCTTCCTATAACATGAGATGTGATATCCAACTCCTTCCCATTCCAACCTGAGAACCTTCCTATAGCATGAGAAGGGATATCCAACTCCTTCCCATTCCAATCCTGAGACCTTCCTATAGCATGAGATGTGATATCTCAAAGCTTCTAATACCAAACCTGCGACCCGTCCTATAACATGAGATATGATATCCAAATCCTTCCCCTTCAAAACCTGAGACCCTTCCTTTAGCATGAGATGTGATATACAAATCCTTCCCATTCCAATCCTGAAACCCTTCCTATAGCATGAGATGTGATATCTCAATGTTTCTAATAAAAAAACTGAGACCCTTCCTATAGCAAGAGATGTGACATCCAAATCCTTCCCATTCCAATCCTGAGATCCTTCCTATTGGATGAGATGTGATATCCAACTCCTTCCCATTCCAATCCTGAGACCCTTCCTATAGCATGAGATGTGATATCTCAATGCCTCTAATACCAAACCTGAGATTCTTCCTATAACATGAGATGTGATATCTCAATGCTTCTAATACCAAACCTGAGACCCTCCCTTTAGCATGAGATGTGATATCCGACTCCTTCCCATACCAATCCTGAGACCCTTCTGATAGCATGAGATGTGATATCTCAATGCCTCTAATACCAAACCTGAGATTCTTCCTATAACATGAGATGTGATATCTCAATGCTTCTAATACCAAACCTGAGACCCTCCCTTTAGCATGAGATGTGATATCCGACTCCTTCCCATTCCAATCCTGAGACCCTTCTGATAGCATGAGATGTGATATCTCAATGCTTCTAATACCAAACCTGAGACCCTTCCTATAACATAAGATGGGATATCCAACTCCTTCCCATTCCAATCCTGAGACCCTTCCGATAGCAGAGATGTGATATCTCAATGCTTATACCAAACCTGAGACCCTTCCTGTGGCATGAGATGTCATATACAACTCCTTCCCATTCCAATCCTGAGACCCTTCCTATAGCATGAGATGTGATATATTAGAAGCATTGAGATATAACATCTCATAGTATAGGACGGGTCTCAGGATTGGAATGGGAAGGAGTTGGATATCACATTTCATGCTAAAGGGAGGGTCTCAGGTTTGATATTAGAAGCATTGAGATATCACATCTCATGCTATCGGAAGGGTCTCAGGATTAGATTGGGAAGGAGTTGGATATCACATCTCAAGTTATAGGACGGGTCTGTGGTTTGGTATTAGAAGCATTGAGATATCATATCTCATGCTATCGGAAGGGTCTCAGGATTGTATTGGGAAGGAGTTGGATATCACATATGTTATAGGAAGGCTCTCAGGTTTATTATTAGAAGCATTGAGATATCACATCTCATGTTATAGGACAGTCTCAGGTTTGGTATTAGAAGCATTGAGATATCATATCTCATGGTATAGGACGGGTCTCAGGATTGGAATGGGAAGGAGTTGGATATGTAGGGTATTTTGTGGAGATTTGGGGCCTGACGGTATTTTATTACTGCCGAAAAATAACTTAGCAATAATCACTCTTTGTATTCAGATTTGGCCATGTGCAACAATAATACAATGGACATGCATTATTTCAGCACCCAGACCTGCATATTTGGTATACGTGGTTGGTGGTATTTTGGTGAGCATAATTCCCTTGTTTTATTTGTGGCCCCAATGTCCAGAATCCCTTATCTTTGCTTAGATTTTTCGTGTGATCACTAGAGAGACCTCAGACCTGCATTCTAGGAATACCACATTTTCCAGTGATAGTGTTGGTGTGCCACCATGGGCGAACTCACTGACTTATTTACGACAGAGAGCTATATGTGGTAGTCTTGTGGTAATTTCCACTACCTTATGTACGGTAGGGAGCTATGTTCAGAGAGTCTCTCTTCCCGTTGGCTCATGTACCTCCAACAAGCTATGCTACAGTCACTCACAATTATTCATACTGATTTTGATATGCACACATCTGTCTTAAAATGACCATTGCACTGTTTAAAAATCTCCCCACATCATCAGCATTGTAATGGTAAACAATAAACATCACCCGTCTGTTTTCAAATATTTTTCTGTATTATAAAAGTTGTATTTAAAAACGATCTCATTCTTTACAGAAATAAAATGGTACAGTCAAAGCATTGTCTGTGACACTCTGCAAAGATAGTGGCGGAGAACAGAACTCAAATTGCAACATTAGCACTTGATTAAGACACGCACAGGAATCCTACACTGACTGCATATTACCGTACACACTCAGCTCCCACACTTCTCATTACCTTATCTTTTTAGTTGTTCTCTTTGTGAATGTGGCTCTCTTGGATTAACTCCAGCAAAAAGGAACGCTTGCCTTCTCAAACCGGGGTCATTGCCTGGAATTCTCAGCTTTTGCAGATAGGAATGCCTCAGCCAGTGGAAAGGTCCTTCTTTCAGCTCTCCCCAATCTCGACTGCAGCAGGACACAGGAATCTGCATTCAGTCAGGAGCCCCACAGCCAGGTCTTCTCCCCAATAGTGCAGAAAGATGTCTGCCTGTCTTTTTCCCTGATACTGCCCACTAAAACTTTCCTCTCAGCCCTCTGTATGACGTGTCCCAATGAAATCCATCATCTCTCATCCTCCTACTCTTCAACAATAGCTTCGCTTATACATTTGCAATTGTTGCAAATCTGACTTCCTTCTTCCTGCAGTTACTGTGCACAAAAACACGGAGAATCAGGCAGAGAAGAGAAGAAAAAAATCTGCACACGCATTTAAATGGTTTTCAGAGTATGCCTAATTCTGCAGTGGAGAACACATTTTATTAGTGGGTTATGTTAAATAAGGTTTTATTAGTCAGGTTAATTGTTAATAGGTTAGCTGTTAATTTTCAAATGTGTCTCTAGCAATATAGGCATTTCAGGTGAAAAATAGTGTGCATTTTTAAATGAGCACGTGTGCTTTTAACTGTAAAAATAGATTTGCATCTTATATGTTAAAATCGTTTTTGACTGAATAGCCTGTCTTTCCTTGTTAATCTGGTAACCCATATAGCAATGCACCGCACCCTTGTGGTGGTGCTGCAAAAAAAAAAATGTGCTACTTGTGCAGTATTACTGTACTCTGTACTGTAACACGCCAAATATCCTTACATATACCCTCCTTTTGTTTTTAGAACTTGGCTATAATCCAAGCCAATTCCTAAAAACAACTTGTTCTATTTTTTTTACAATATAGCAATCCAACAAAATGAATATTCATGTGCATCAATGAAAATTTGCAATCAACATTTCATCTGAGTCTATCAGTTCATAAAATGTTCCACATTTGCCTTCTCAGTGGAAGTGGCATTACTTTAAGTTTAAATTTTCCAAGTCAATTAAAAACAATGAAATAAAACAACTAACTAAAACAAATAAGTAATATAACAAGTTAAAATAAATAATTAAAATAATAAATACGTGGAACTTCATATGCCGGAACTTTTGTTTTGTCTCTTTTGGTATGTCCCGACCAGCGATGTTATTCGGTCCATTCGAGTACTCTTTCATCTTGGCAATCTTGAATCCACAGTAGTCATCTCTTTTGGCATTGCGGTTATTTTGTCTTCACCTCCACCTGGAGGCAGGCATCTTTTGGTCTTCATCCAGGGGACTCCAGGACTCCATCGTCTCCCGTGGCCTCTGATCCCGGAACCTCCGACCAAATAATGTTAATTGTCTAAATCAAAATAGAAAATAAACAGATTAAGTACATAGCACAATACTAACTTCATCCTTTTGCCAAAAATAAAACATGCTTGGTAAAAATATTTTGTTTTTTTTTTCTTTCTTCTGAAATTAAACACAAGTTAAAAGAAAACAAACACATATAAAACAGCATTCAATATTTAATACACTTTCTCTCTGCACACCAACCATGAGCTTCCATTATATGTGCATTTATTTATTTATTTATTTATTTATATTTATTTTATATTATATTTTACATATACTACAGTGTTTATGTGCCATCATAACAATCAACTTTTTAACTTCTTTGTCACTGCCTCCTGATTGTACCCATTTATTTTCTCTTTTTGTGTTCAAGTGATTTAATCTGTTTCTACATGCTCAAGCCGCCTGATCTCATGTCTGGGATGGCATGGTTTGATTTGATTTACATGGACAAACTGCTCTATTGCTGTTTCACCTTCATTTTTCAAAATTTTATACACTACAGGAGAAACCTTATCTATAATTCGAAATGGCCCCTGCCAGGCTGCTAGAAATTTAAAATTTTTCTGTTTACTTTTTCCAAAATGAAACTTGTACACCTGATCCCCTACATTGTATTCCTTTACTGATGTCTTTTTGTCATAATATGACTTAGCACTGTCAGCAGCCCTTTCCAGATTTCTCTGCACAAAAGCAAATGCATGTTGCAAATGCCTCCTCAGTTCATCAATATATTCATGAACCGTGGATGCACTCACTAGAGTTTGCTCATGTGTTCTGTATAGTAGGTGTTGTGGTAACACCATTTTCCTACCTGTCAAGACCTCATGGGGGCTAACACCTGTTGCTTTGGCAGGAGTCGACCTGATTGCCATCAGAACCAACGGTAAACGTAAATCCCAGCTGGAACCTGCTTCTGCCACAAATTTCTTTAAAATATCCACAACAGACCTATTGCTTCTTTCAACTGTACCTGAAGACGCCGCCCGATATGCGATATGTAGCTTCCTTTTCACACCTAGTATTTGCCATACCTTACTCATTAGAGTACTTGTGAAATGACTTCCTCTGTCTGACTCAATTCTTTGTGGCAACCCAAACCTTGAGAACACATGGTTCACCAGTAATGTGGCTGCTGTTTGCGCACTACAATCTGGTGCAGGAATGCACTCAATCCACTTCGACATCAAACATACCACACTCAAAATATAACGGTGTCCCCTGCTCGACCTTTTTAAAGGACCTACATAGTCTATTTGCAAATCTGACCATGGGAGAGTTAGGCCTCTTTTCATCAATGGTGCTCTATGCATTGGTGAAGCAGGTTTAAATTGGGCGCATACTAGACATCCTCTAGTATATAATTCCACATCTTGGGACATATGAGGCCAGTAAGCATAATCTTTTAGTATTTCTAATGTTTTTTGTGAACCTCTATGGCCTGCAGTTATGGCATCGTGTGCATGGTGTAGCATTAGTCCTCTGAATGAAAGGGGACTACCCACTGTATTTGCCCTGTTATGGACTCTCTAATCATGAGTCCATCCTGTAATCTAATTCGTGTTTTGTTCTTTAATAACACCCTCAACTCTTCTTTTCCCATACAATCATTTTCTGTTAAAGGATTTTGTTCAGGATCTATCAAATGATTATAATAGATTCCCAAAATTTGATCATTCTTTTGTGCCTCAATCAAATCTTGGTCTGGCGTGTCATGACTCCACTGCACCACCGGTTGATCTACCTCCTTTGGTGCTTTAGAACGTGTGACTGCATCAATTTGTATTTCACCCATTAAATAATCAATAGGTAGCAATTCTCCCATCACAGCCCCAATCTTAGCCAGATGGTCTGCCTTATCATTTCCCTCCTTATCCTCTCCTGGTGTTTTTAAATGCCCACGAATTTTTCTCCAGTATATTGTTAAATTATTTTCTGACACCAATTTGTCTATGGCTTGTATCATTTTTCCATGTTTAAGTGGTTTTTTGTTGTATGTAACCATGCCTCTTGCTTTCCAACCAGGCAAATACTCCACAAAGCTATTCCGTGCATAGTCAGAATCAGTCACCAGGACAATTTCACTGAACTTTTTATCAACTGCAGTAGCAATTGCTTTATAGATGGCTGCCAATTCCGCCACCTGACTGCTCCTATCTCCAATCCTCATCCCTATACTAGGAATGCCTTCACATTTCAACCAGACATTTCCTATTCCTGCCACTAATTGTTTATTACTGTCATTTTCAATGTGAAAAGCACAACCATCCACATATACAGTTGGCAAATCCTTGCATGTTTTTTCATCAAAAGCTTTGTGTGGTGATTGTTCAAATTCCTGTAAACTAGCTTCCACTTCCATTTCATTTGGTATTTGTTCAGCTGCACAGTCATGTAAGTCAGCTAACCCTTGAGCAATTGGGCTCTTTTTATTTTGTCCATATCTTACTTCTACGGGAAAACCTTGTAATGCCAGCGTCCATGAAGTGATTCTGGATTGCGCTAGATTGCCTGATCTAATTCTTTTACTCTCTAAAAATTGCAAAGGTTGATGATTTGTTTCAATAATCACCTTTTCTCCCTGAACAATGGGGCGAAAATGTTGTAGCGCCCACACAGTGGTTAATAGGGCCTTCTCACATTCAATAAATTTCATTTCAACTTGGGAAAATGCCTTACTTGCATATGCAATTGTTTTGTGATTCAAATCGTGTTTTTGTGATAACACTGCTGACATACAATGTTCAGAAAAGCCTATTTCTATAAAGAAATCCCTGTCCTTTATGGGGTATGCTAAACATGGTGCCTTTACAAGACATTCCTTCAATCTAGCCACTGCATCAGACTGCTCTCTTTCCCATCTCCAGGGAGTATTTAGTTTAAGCAGTTTAGTCAATGGTTGAGTGATTTCTGCATAATTCTCAATGAACTTTCTGTTATAGCCTGTCATCCCTAATAAACTTTTTACTCCTTTCACATTTTTAGGATCTTTTAATCTTTGTATGGCCTCTATTTTCTTCCTTTGTGGTTTTAGCCCATGTTCAGTCACTTCATGCCCTAGAAAGTTCACTTTTTTCTTGCACCATTGTGCTTTTTGCAAAGATACTTTGGCGCCTGCTTTCTGCAATTGGCCAAGCACATGTCTTATTTCATCAAAATGGCTTTTAAGGTTTTCATTTTTTATCAGGACATCATCCACATAAACTATTGTTCCTCTTTCCGCTGCATCCGGCATGGCCTTTCTCAAAAATATGCCAAATTCACTCCCACTATTGATGTACCCGAACGGAGCTCTAAGCCAGGCATATTGAGTCCTGTCAAATGTAAAGGAAAATAAGTGTTGTATCTCCTCTGCCAATGGCACACACCAATATCCAGAGGTGAGATCTAACGTGGTAAATACATTTGAACCATGTATCTGAGCTAGGCCCTGATCAATGAATGGTAGTGGCCATCTAGATACTGGTACTCTTTTATTTAACTCTCTTAAGTCTGCACACAGCCGCCATTGACCATTTGGCTTTAACACACCTAAAATAGGCGTATTGGATGTGCTATGAATGGGCCTAATTATTCCCCGTGATTCCAAACTTTTAATAATCTCTGCCAATGATTCTAAACATGCCAGCGGTAGTCTATACTGGCGTACAAACACTGGATTTCTGCTACAACCTTCTGGTAGTGTGGCCACATGTAAATCAGTTAAACCACAATCATAAGCATCTTTTGCAAATACATCCTTAAACTCCATAAATATTTCCCTCAGATTGTGTCGATCCTCATCGCTGTCACATGCATCCGCTAAGGAGATCTGCTCTTCTACCATTCTGGAAAATTCTGGAAACTCTTCTGGTAAAGGAATCTCAGCGCTTTCCTCTAACTGTGTGGCTGTGTCTTTTTGTAGAGCTGCCACTTTTAAATATTTTGGCATATCAGCTTCCACTTCGATGGGCTGATTTCCTGTCTCATTTTCATTTAAATTAAATATTATGCAATCCTCTTGATGGCAGCACACTGTCTCATTTGAATCATAAGGATACACAGAATGAATTTTAAATATTCCTTTGGGCTGAGAGTCCAGGTGTTCTGGCAACTCGCCCTTGGCATCTACATATTTTTCAGGAATATTCCCAATCACCATGTTATTTAAATCTGCCGTATAATGTGATTTTTGTATGGCCATTCCTAATGGGGAGTTTTCCTCTAAATGAATATCCTGACAACCTTTATTATTTACCATGATTTTTACAGATCCCTCACCAATGTCTACCAATGGAATGTATTCATAATCCAGGCCTTGCTGTTTTATGGATTCATTCAGGCATACAAATGCATCAGAGCCTTTCATCTGCTGCCCATTTTTGCATTTCAGTGTTATTGCAAACTGTTTTGTAAATGCAGGAACAATAGTATCTTTCCTTATTTGTAATTCGATGGCATAAGGAACCAGTTGTGCACAATGATAAGCCCTTCTTTTGTCTTCAAATTCAGGTGCCGGCCCACCTAGGCGTGACCATATTTTTTGATTAAGGAAATCTAACACCATACACATTCTGTGCATGATGTCATTGCCCATGTAAAATTCATTTTGTGCTCCATTCACTATCCATACATTATGGTAAATTGTTTTCTGCCCAATGCTAATTTTAAGCATGCATCTGCCTGCAATTCGGTTTTCAAAGTCTGGACTGTCCAACCCAGAAACATATTGGTTTTTAATCCTAAATTTCGGGATTTCTTCCCTCTCCATAATTTTTTGCAACAATTTCTCATTAATGAAACTCCTTTCATGTTCAAGCGCTAAAGTGGCTTTTATTGTTTTAAGATAATCATTTATACCAACGTGAACCCATGGTTGCTCATCTTCCATGTGTATTTCTGCCAGAGTGGTAATGTGTTTTTCTGAATCTGTTTTAGGAACAGTATTCTGTTTGCATGTATTCTCTTTTAAATAGAAACGTAATGTGTGCTCATCTATAGCAGTCTGCCAATCTTTCCTTGGGTCCAAGTATATTTGTACAGGTATTTTTTCATTGTCGCTCTGATCTTTGTCTTGACACATTAATATAACAGTGACACTAGGTATGCAGCTATTCTGGAGATATACCTCCACAGCATCATTTGTTTTGGCAACGGTGTGACATTCTTTTATATTGCTGTTTTGTGATTTTAGTTTCTTAGGCCTCAATGGTTTTTTGGTTAAGGACCACAGCACTCCATTCACCCCATCTATGAGAGGAGACAATCTTTTCAGGCAATCTGTCCCCATCAGAAATGGAATTTCACAAATAGATGTGATCAATACCTCTTGTTTCATTCTGTGCTTTCCTATTTTTATGTCAACCTCAGTTACACCTATGATGGGCACCTCCTCCCCATTAAAGTTATGCACTGGGCCTTGATTTGCCTTCACTGTGATCTGACTCTGTGGAGGCCTCCCTTCATTGATACTCTTTACCAGCTCCTTGGACATAATTGTGGCCTGTGCGCCAGTGTCAATCATAGCGAAGGTGTGGCATTTTTCTTCTACAGTGATGGGTGCATAATATCTGTCCTCAACTTCCTCTAATACACATAAGAAATGTGAATTCTTACTGATTTCAGGGCTCACCTTTCTCAGGTCTTTTTCACTTTTGGCTAAGCACATTGGTAAATGAAAAGACATTTTTCCCTCCTTGTCACCGATTTCTGCGCGAGAGACTTTATGCATTTCTCCATGATCAGAGGTTTTTTGGAGTGTGGCCACTGTTCGCCCATTCATCTGGATAGCATCAGAGACCACATTACAATCCTCCAACTGAACATGTGTAACAACATCATTCAGCAATTTGTCATTTTTTTAATTCTGTGCATTTGTGATCATTTAGTGTAATACCAGCCCTTTCAGCCTCTTCAAAAATATGTGGCTCAAAGAATTCTTCAGGTGATTGACTTGTACCCTCCTTGTGAGTATTTCCTTTTTCTGTCTGTGTTTGGTCATTGTTTTGCTTGCCCAGGGAAGGAGCTATGGCATCCCCACTTACTCCCTGTTCACTGGTATTCCCCATGCATGAGTCATTTTTCTTAAATCTGTTCCTTTGTTCTTTTGGAATTCCTAATGTTTCTTTTTCATTTGTGCAAATCTTTACTGTTTTATTTAGCTCTAAGTTAAACCGTACCTCTTTTTTAGAAGTATTTGCACTTTCTATCACAATTTCATTTACTGGTACTTTCATTTTTAATCCATTAGGCATCTCAGAGTCGTTATGCAAAATTATATCAGAGCAATCTGTCATTTTGGCACTGCAGTTACCATGAGTACTTAGTCACTTTTCGGAAGCCCCCCGGTCATTGCTATGGTCATCAGCCCCCTCTTTGGAAGGTTGTTTTTGCGCTGTATAGAGCTTTCCTATTTGCTCAGCTAACATTTTCACTTGGGCCTCAAGGCACTGGAACCTTTCCATCTCTCTAGGATCCTCTTTCTGTGGCCTAGGTCGATATTGGTTGTTTTCCCCCTGATTGGATCTATTCTGATACCTCTCAGGTGATTGATACCGGTTGGGATGGTTTCTGAACTCTTGATTCATTTGTGGAGGGGAGCGGGTTGCACCCATCCTTTGATTATAGTCCCCTGGTGGGGAATCATTGTACTGGCGTGGACTGTAGTTCACGTTTTGCCTCATGTCCTGTCTCTCAGATTGTGGGTACTGGCCCCTATGTTGATTTCCATTATCAGTAAATCGATCCACATATCGGGGCCTATCCTGATTACCATATATCATGGTGCTGGGATCAAATCTGCTCTGTGTCCCCAATGACTGGTAGGGACCATCATTTCTTTGATCTTGATTTTGTCTCTGGTTATTGTTCATACCTGCCATATCAGACCGGTATCTTACCCGGGGTCTATCCCCTAAGTACCTAGGGCTGATGTAGCTCTCTCTATTACTAGGATCATGTGTTTGGAACATTGGTACAGGAAATGGCGATCTTTGTTGATTACCCCTTTGTTCAGGTGTCACATTATTTTTACCTTGGCTTTGAGCAGACTCAAGGGACATTTTGGCTGACCTGATTTCCATTACTGTGGCTGAGGGTTCTTTAGATTTAGGCCTGGTATCTTTCATTTTATCACTTTCTCTACCCTGACAATAGAGTACCTCATATAGCTTTGTGCTTTGATGTACAATCCATTCAAGGGACTTGTCACGGTCAAATTCACGGACCAATTGGGATATGATGTCTTTCTGTAGCCCATAGAAGTATGCGGTTTTAAACTCATTGGAATTTGAGTCAAAAGATACATCAAAGCGAGAGAATGCTCTTTTTAAGTCTTGTAAAAATTGGCGAGGGGATGTATTAGGTCCAGCAGTAATTGTGTACGCGACTTTCTTTGCCTCCTGCAATGACTGAAAAGGAGAAAAATGACGCCTAATTTCTTTTTCAAACTCCAGCCATGTCATATTCTGCTGTTCATTTAATCCCCTTATGATGCTGGCCGTCGGGGCATCTAAAGTTAAATGAAAATATTGTCTGTACTGTTCCCTAGGTATCTGGAGTGCTTTAAAAATGTCATGCACCGCTTCTAAGTGATCCTCAATGCAGCATTCACCTCCCTTTTTAAATGGTTTGATCAGGGCTTTAATGGATTTCATTATTTTTATGGGGCTACTTGTTGCAATGCATGGAATTGCACTATTTTGTGAGTCAATCCTGTTTTCAGGTGTATGAGATTGGTGACTGCCCCCAATGGGAGTATCAAATCCCCCAAGGGCGCTGCAACCAAGTTCAGTCACCGGCCCAGTCACTGGGGCACTAGCTCTTTGGGCAGAGCTAGAATTCACCTCCACTCCATTGAATGTGGTACCCTGCCGCCTCTCTTGGGACCTGGGAATGCACATTTGCTGTTCTAAGTCCTTACACTTTTTAAGGAGTCTGGTTGCTTCATTCTGCAAATAATTATTTTCATCGCTCATTTTATTAATCGCCTCCTGCATGTCGCACATTTGCATTTGGCATTCATTGAACTCTTTATTTCTTTTGTCTCTTTCTTGAATCATTTTAATCATTTCTTGTTCTGCACTCTGGAGATCACCTTCTTTTTCACAATGTTCTTTTTGTAAAATCTGCATTTCTGAAACAACCTCATCTTTATCCTGCCTAATGTGATCCACTAAGGCTTTTAAGTGTGTCAATTCTTGCTCACTATCTTCAAATTGTTTCTTGCTTTTGGATAACTGAGTATCAAAGTCTCTGCATTTTAATTGCATGTCTTTTTGGCATACATCCAATTCTGCTCTCAACATTTCCTGATTTTTACTTGCCCCCTCTAATTCAGTCTTTAACCTGTTAATTAGCTGAGTATCATTCTCTTGCATTCGCAGGGATTTGTTTAAAATAAACCATATTTTGCCGCATAGCCGTATTAAACAGTCTTTCTCTGCACTTTTATCGGCTGCATTCAATAATCTTGTAAGGCAGACCTGGATTATGCTGCCTTCTGCAAAAATATTGTCTAGTTTTTCTTTCTGCACCTCACCCTGAATGCGGTTACTCCATTCTAACGTGCTATTCGAAGACCAATTCCCATGTGCAAATAACTTTGCCTCTAAATATTGCACTAGATCTGAGAATGTGGTTTCCCTTTGTGACATTCTGAAATTCGTTTTTAGTGGCACACTGCTATTATAAAATGGGTTCCCTTTAATGTGCAAATGGCAGTGTGAGACAACTTGCCACGCCCAGTAGGTACTCTATGATCACTTTCCCGGCCTGCAGCGCACCATAAATATGTAGGGTATTTTGTGGAGATTTGGGGCCTGACGGTATTTTATTACCGCCGAAAAATAACTTAGCAATAATCACTCTTTGTATTCAGATTTGGCCATGTGCAACAATAATACAATGGACATGCATTATTTCAGCTCCCAGACCTGCATATTTGGTATACGTGGTTGGTGGTATTTTGGTGAGCATAATTCCCTTGTTTTATTTGTGGCCCCAATGTCCAGAATCCCTTATCTTTGCTTAGATTTTTCGTGTGATCACTAGAGAGACCTCAGACCTGCATTCTAGGAATACCACATTTTCCAGTGATAGTGTTGGTGTGCCACCATGGGCGAACTCACTGACTTATTTACGACAGAGAGCTATATGTGGTAGTCTTGTGGTAATTTCCACTACCTTATGTACGGTAGGGAGCTATGTTCAGAGAGTCTCTCTTCCCGTTGGCTCATGTACCTCCAACAAGCTATGCTACAGTCACTCACAATTATTCATACTGATTTTGACATGCACACATCTGTCTTAAAATGACCATTGCACTGTTTAAAAATCTCCCCACATCATCAGCATTGTAATGGTAAACAATAAACATCACCCGTCTGTTTTCAAATATTTTTCTGTATTATAAAAGTTGTATTTAAAAACGATCTCATTCGTTACAGAAATAAAATGGTACAGTCAAAGCATTGTCTGTGACACTCTGCAAAGATAGTGGCGGAGAACAGAACTCAAATTGCAACATTAGCACTTGATTAAGACACGCACAGGAATCCTACACTGACTGCATATTACCGTACACACTCAGCTCCCACACTTCTCATTACCTTATCTTTTTAGTTGTTCTCTTTGTGAATGTGGCTCTCTTGGATTAACTCCAGCAAAAAGGAACGCTTGCCTTCTCAAACCGGGGTCATTGCCTGGAATTCTCAGCTTTTGCAGATAGGAATGCCTCAGCCAGTGGAAAGGTCCTTCTTTCAGCTCTCCCCAATCTCGACTGCAGCAGGACACAGGAATCTGCATTCAGTCAGGAGCCCCACAGCCAGGTCTTCTCCCCAATAGTGCAGAAAGATGTCTGCCTGTCTTTTTCCCTGATACTGCCCACTAAAACTTTCCTCTCAGCCCTCTGTATGACGTGTCCCAATGAAATCCATCATCTCTCATCCTCCTACTCTTCAACAATAGCTTCGCTTATACATTTGCAATTGTTGCAAATCTGACTTCCTTCTTCCTGCAGTTACTGTGCACAAAAACACGGAGAATCAGGCAGAGAAGAGAAGAAAAAAATCTGCACACGCATTTAAATGGTTTTCAGAGTATGCCTAATTCTGCAGTGGAGAACACATTTTATTAGTGGGTTATGTTAAATAAGGTTTTATTAGTCAGGTTAATTGTTAATAGGTTAGCTGTTAATTTTCAAATGTGTCTCTAGCAATATAGGCATTTCAGGTGAAAAATAGTGTGCATTTTTAAATGAGCACGTGTGCTTTTAACTGTAAAAATAGATTTGCATCTTATATGTTAAAATCGTTTTTGACTGAATAGCCTGTCTTTCCTTGTTAATCTGGTAACCCATATAGCAATGCACCGCACCCTTGTGGTGGTGCTGCAAAAAAAAAAATGTGCTACTTGTGCAGTATTACTGTACTCTGTACTGTAACACGCCAAATATCCTTACAGATATCACATCTCATGCTAAAGGAAGGGTCTCAGGTTTGGAAGGGGAAGGATTTGGATATCACATCTCAATTTATAGGACGGGTCTGTGGTTTGGTATTAGAAGCATTGAGATATCATATCTCATGCTATCGGAAGGGTCTCAGGATTAGATTGGGAAGGAGTTGGATATCACATCTCATGTTATAGGAAGGGTCTCAGGATTGGAATGGGAAGGATTTGGATATCACATCTCATGTTATAGGAAGGGTCTCAGGTTTGTTATTAGAAGCATTGAGATATCATATCTCATGCTATCGGAAGGGTCTCAGGATTGGATTGGGAAGGAGTTGGATATCACATCTCATGTTATAGGAAGGGTCTCAGGTTTGGTATTAGAAGCATTGAGATATCACATCTCATGCTATCGGAAGATTCACAGGTTGGAATTTGAAGGAGTCTCAGGATTGGAATGGGAAGGAGTTGGATATCACATCTCATGCTAAAGGAAGGGTCTCAGGTTTGGAATGGGAAGGACTTGGATATCACATCTCATGGTATAGGAAGAGTCTCAGGTTTGTTATAAGAAGCATTGAGATATCACATCTCATGTTATAGGACAGTCTCAGGTTTGGTATTAGAAGCATTGAGATATAACATCTCATAGTATAGGACGGGTCTCAGGATTGGAATGGGAAGGAGTTGGATATCACATTTCATGCTAAAGGGAGGGTCTCATGATTGATATTAGAAGCATTGAGATATCACATCTCATGCTATCGGAAGGGTCTCAGGATTGGATTGGGAAGGAGTTGGATATCACATCTCAAGTTATAGGACGGGTCTGTGGTTTGGTATTGGAAGCATTGAGATATCATATCTCATGCTATCGGAAGGGTCTCAGGATTGTATTGGGAAGGAGTTGGATATCACATATATTATAGGAAGGGTCTCAGGTTTGTTATTAGAAGCATTGAGAAATCACATCTCATGTTATAGGACAGTCTCAGGTTTGGTATTAGAAGCATTGAGATATCATATCTCATGGTATAGGACGGGTCTCAGGATTGAAATGGGAAGGAGTTGGATATCACATCTCATGCTAAAGGAAGGGTTGCAGGTTTGGAAGGGGAAGGATTTGGATATCACATCTCAATTTATAGGACGGGTCTGTGGTTTGGTATTAGAAGCATTGAGATATCATATCTCATGCTATCGGAAGGGTCTCAGGATTGGATTGGGAAGGAGTTGGATATCACATCTCATGTTATAGGAAGGGTCTCAGGATTGGAATGGGAAGGATTTGGATATCACATCTCATGTTATAGGAAGGGTCTCAGGTTTGTTTTTAGAAGCATTGAGATATCGCATCTCATGTTATAGGACAGTCTCAGGTTTGGTATTAGAAGCATTGAGATCTCATATCTCATGCTATCGGAAGGGTCTCAGGATTGGAATGGGAAGGATTTGGATATCACATCTCATGTTATAGGAAGGGTCTCAGGATTGGAATGGGAAGGATTTGGATATCACATCTCATGTTATAGGAAGGGCCTGAGGTTTGTTATTAGAAGCATTGAGATATCGCATCTCATGTTATAGGAGAGTCTCAGGTTTGGTATTAGAAGCATTGAGATATCATATCTCATGGTATAGGAATGGTCTCAGGATTGGAATGGGAAGGAGTTGGATATCACATCTCATGCTATAGGAAGGGTCTCAGGATTGGAATGGGAAGGATTTGGATATCACATCTCATGTTATAGGAAGGGTCTCAGGTTTGTTATTAGAAGCATTGAGATATCACATCTCATGTTATAGGACAGTCTCAGGTTTGGTATTAGAAACATTGAGATATCACATCTCATGGTATAGGACGGGTCTCAGGATTGGAATGGGAAGGAGTTTGATATCACATCTCATGCCATAGGAAGGTCTCAGGTATGGTAGAAGCATTAAGATATCATATCTCATGCTATCGGAAGGGTCTCAGGATTGGATTGGGAAGGAGTTGGATATCCCATCTCATGCTATAGGAAGGGTCACAGGTTGGAATTGGAAGGAGTTGGATATCACATCTCATGCTATCGGAAGGGTCTCAGGATTGGAATGGGAAGGAGTTGGATATCACATCTCATGCTATAGGGAGGGTCTCAGGTTTGATATTAGAAGCATTGAGATATCATATCTCATGCTATCGGAAGGGTCTCAGGATTGGATTGGGAAGGAGTTGGATACCACATCTCAAGTTATAGGAAGGGTCTCAGGATTGGATGGGAAGAGTTGGATATCACATCTCATGCTATAGGAAGGGTCTCAGGTTTGGTAGAAGCATTGGGATATCACATCTAATGCTATAGGAAGGGTCTCAGGATTACAATGGGAAGGGGTTGGATATCACATCTCATGATAAAGGAAGGGTCTCAGGTTTGGAAGGGGAAGGATTTGGATATCACATCTCAAGTTATAGGACGGGTCTGTGGTTTGGTATTAGAAGCATTGAGATATCATATCTCATGCTATCGGAAGGGTCTCAGGATTGGATTGTGAAGGAGTTGGATATCACATCTCGTGTTATAGGAATGGCCTCAAGATTGGAATGGGAAGGACTTGGATATCACATCTCATGTTATAGGAAGGGTCTCAGGTTTGTTATTTGAAGCATTGAGATATCACATCTCATGTTATAGGACAGTCTCAGGTTTGGTATTAGAAGCATTGAGATATCATATCTTATGGTATAGGACGGATCTCAGGATTGGAATGGGAAGGAGTTGGATATCACATCTCATGCTATAGGAAGGGTCGCAGGATTGGAATGGGAAGGATTTGGATATCACATCTCATGTTATAGGAAGGGTCTCAGGTTTATTAGAAGCATTGAGATATCACATCTCATGTTATAGGGCAGTCTCAGGTTTGGTATTAGAAGCATTGAGATATCACATCTCATGGTATAGGACGGGTCTCAGGATTGAATTGGGAAGGAGTTGGATCTCCCATCTCATGCTATAGGAAGGGTCACAGGTTGGAATTGGAAGGAGTTGGATATCACATCTCATGCTATCCGAAGGGTCTCAGGATTGGATTGGGAAGGAGTTGGATATCACATCTCATGTTATAGGAAGGGTCTCAGGATTGGATGGGAAGAGTTGGATATCACATCTCATGCTATTGGAAGGGTTTCAGGTTTGGTAGAAGCATTGGGATATCACATCTCATGCTATAGGAAGGGTCTCAGGATTGGAATGGGAAGGAGTTGGATATCACATCTCATGATAAAGGAAGGGTCTCAGGTTTGGAAGGGGAAGGATTTGGATATCACATCTCAAGTTATAGGACGGGTCTGTGGTTTGGTATTAGAAGCATTGAGATATCATATCTCATGCTATCGGAAGGGTCTCAGGATTGGATTGGGAAGGAGTTGGATATCACATCTCATGTTATAGGAAGGGTCTCAAGATTGGAATGGGAAGGACTTGGATATCACATCTCATGTTATAGGAAGGGTCTCAGGTTTGTTATTAGAAGCATTGAAATATCACATCTCATGTTATAGGACAGTCTCATGTTTGGGATTAGAAGCATTGAGATATAACATCTCATAGTATAGGACGGGTCTCAGGATTGGAATGGGAAGGAGTTTGATATCACATCTCGTGCCATGGGAAGGTGTCAGGTTTGCTAGAAGCATTAAGATAACACATCTCATGCTATCGGAAGGGTCTCAGGATTGGATTGGGAAGGAGTTGGATATCAAATCTCATGTTATAGGAAGGGTCTCAGGTTTGTTATTAGAAGCATTGAGATATCACATCTCATGTTATAGGACAGTCTCAGGTTTGGTATTAGAAGCATTGAGATATAACATCTCATGGTATAGGACGGGTCTCAGGATTGGATGGGAAGAGTTGGATATCATATCTCTTGCTATAGGAAGGGTCTCAGGTTTGGTAGAAGCATTGGGATATCACATCTCATGCTATAGGAAGGGTCTCAGGATTGGAATGGGAAGGAGTTGGATATCACATCTCATGCTA
This sequence comes from Ambystoma mexicanum, assembly GCF_040938575.1. NCBI lineage: Eukaryota > Metazoa > Chordata > Amphibia > Caudata > Ambystomatidae > Ambystoma > Ambystoma mexicanum. The sequence goes on from NC_090936.1 coordinate 335,520,920, forward strand.
AAGGAAGGGTCTCAGGTTTGGAAGGGGAAGGATTTAGATATCACATCTCAAGTTATAGGACGGGTCTGTGGTTTGGCATTAGAAGCATTGAGATATCATATCTCATGCTATCGGAAGGGTCTCAGGATTGGATTGCGAAGGAGTTGGATATCACATCTCATGTTATAGGAAGGGTCTCAAGATTGGAATGGGAAGGACTTGGATATCACATCTCATGTTATAGGAAGGGTCTCAGGTTTGTTATTAGAAGCATTGAGATATCACATCTCATGTTATAGGACAGTCTCAGGTTTGGTATTAGAAGCATTGGATATAACATCTCATAGTATAGGACGGGTCTCAGGATTGGAATGGGAAGGAGTTGGATATCACATCTCATGCTATAGGGAGGGTCTCAGGTTTGATATTAGAAGGATTGAGATATCACATCTCATGCTATCGGAATGGTCTCAGGATTGGATTGGGAAGGAGTTGGATATCACATCTCATGTTATAGGAAGGCTCTCAGGTTTGTTATTAGAAGCATTGAGATATCACATCTCATGTTATAGGACAGTCTCAGGTTTGGTATTAGAAGCATTGAGATATCATATCTCATGGTATAGGACGGGTCTCAGGATTGGACGGGGAAGGATTTGGATATCACATCTCAATTTATAGGACGGGTCTGTGGTTTGGTATTAGAAGCATTGAGATATCATATCTCATGCTATCGGAAGGGTATCAGGATTGGATTGGGAAGGAGTTGGATATCACATCTCATGTTATAGGAAGGGTCTCAGGATTGGAATGGGAAGGATTTGGATATCACATCTCATGTTATAGGAAGGGTCTCAGGTTTGTTATTAGAAGCATTGAGATATCGCATCTCATGTTATAGGACAGTCTCAGGTTTGGTATTAGAAGCATTGAGATATCATATCTCATTGTATAGGACGGGTCTCAGGATTGGAATGGGAAGGAGTTGGATATCACATATCATGCTATAGGACGGGTCTCAGGATTGGAATGGGAAGGAGTTGGATATCACATCTCATGATAAAGGAAGGGTCTCAGGTTTGGAAGGGGAAGGATTTGGATATCACATCTCAAGTTATAGGACGGGTCTGTGGTTTGGTATTTGAAGCATTGAGATATCATATCTCATGCTATCGGAAGGGTCTCAGGATTGGATTGGGAAGGAGTTGGATATCATATCTCATGTTATAGGCAGGGTCTCAAGATTGGAATGGGAAGGACTTGGATATCACATCTCATGTTATAGGACAGTCTCAGGTTTGGTATTAGAAGCATTGAGATATAACATCTCATAGTATAGGACGGGTCTCAGGATTGGAATGGGAAGGAGTTTGATATCACATCTCATGCCATGGGAAGGTCTCAGGTTTGCTAGAAGCATTAAGATATCACATCTCATGCTATCGGAAGGTTCTCAGGATTGGATTGGTAAGGAGTTGGATATCGCATCTCATGCTATAGGAAGGGTCACAGGTTGGAATTGGAAGGAGTTGGATATCACAGCTCATGTTATAGGAAGGGTATCAGGATTGGAATGGGAAGGACTTTGATATCACATCTCACGCTATAAGGGAGGGTCTCAGGTTTGGTATTAGAAGCATTGAGATATCACATCTCATGCTATCGGAAGGGTCTCAGGATTGGATCGGGAAGGAGTTGGATATAACATCTCATGTTATAGGAAGGTTCTCAGGATTGGATGGGAAGAGTTGGATATAAGATCTCATGTTATAGGAAGGGTATCAGGATTGGAATGAGAAGGACTTTGATATCACATCTCACGCTATAGGGAGGGTCTCAGGTTTGGTATTAGAAGCATTGAGATATCACATCTCATGTTATAGGAAGGGTCTCAGGTTTGTTCTTAGAAGCATTGAGATATCACATCTCATGTTATAGGACAGTCTCAGGTTTGGTATTAGAAGCATTGAGATATACCATCTCATGGTATAGGACGGGTCTCAGGATTGGAATGGGAAGGAGTTGGATATCATATCTCATGCTAAAGGAAGGGTCTCAGGTTTGGAAGGGGAAGGATTTGGATATCACATCTCAAGTTATAGGACGGGTCTGTGGTTTGGTATTAGAAGCATTGAGATATCATATCTCATGCTATCAGAAGGGTCTCAGGATTGGATGGCGAAGGAGTTGGATATCACATCTCATGGTATAGGAAGGGTCTCAAGATTGGAATGGGAAGGACTTGGATATCACATCTCATGTTATAGGAAGGGTCTCAGGTTTGTTATTAGAAGCATTGAGATATCACATCTCATGTTATAGGACAGTCTCAGGTTTGGTATTAGAAGCATTGGATATAACATCTCATAGTATAGGACGGGTCTCAGGATTGGAATGGGAAGGAGTTGGATATCACATCTCATGCTATAGGGAGGGTCTCAGGTTTGATATTACAAGCATTGAGATATCACATCTCATGCTATCGGAAGGGTCTCAGGATTGGAATGGGAAGGACTTGGACATCACATCTCACGTTATAGGAAGGGTCTCAGGTTTGTTATTAGAAGCATTGAGAAATCACATCTCATGTTATAGGACAGGCTCAGGTTTGGTATTAGAAGCATTGAGATATAACATCTCATGCTATCGGAAGGGTATCAGGATTGGAATGGGAAGGACTTTGATATCACATCTCGCTATAGGGAGGGTCTCAGGTTTGGTATTAGAAGCATTGAGATATCACAGCTCATGCTATCGGAAGGGTATCAGGATTGGAATGGGAAGGACTTTGATATCACATCTCGCTATAGGGAGGGTCTCAGGTTTGGTATTAGAAGCATTGAGATATCACATCTCATGCTATCAGAAGGGTCACAGGATAGGAATGGGAAGGATTTGGATATCACATCTCATGTTATAGGAAGGGTCTCAGGTTTGTTATTAGAAGCATTGAGATATCATATCTCATGCTATCGGAAGGGTCTCAGGATTGGATTGGGAAGGAGTTGGATATCACATCTCATGTTATAGGAAGGGTCTCAGGTTTGGTATTAGAAGCATTGAGATATCACATCTCATGTTATAGGACAGTCTCAGGTTTGGTATTAGAAGCATTGAGATATAACATCTCATAGTATAGGACGGGTCTCAGGATTGGAATGGGAAGGAGTTGGATATCACATTTCATGCTAAAGGGAGGGTCTCAGGTTTGATATTAGAAGCATTGAGATATCACATCTCATGCTATCGGAAGGGTCTCAGGATTGGATTGGGAAGGAGTTGGATATCACATCTCAAGTTATAGGACGGGTCTGTGGTTTGGTATTAGAAGCATTGAGATATCATATCTCATGCTATCGGAAGGGTCTCAGGATTGTATTGGGAAGGAGTTGGATATCACATATGTTATAGGAAGGCTCTCAGGTTTATTATTAGAAGCATTGAGATATCACATCTCATGTTATAGGACAGTCTCAGGTTTGGTATTAGAAGCATTGAGATATCATATCTCATGGTATAGGACGGGTCTCAGGATTGGAATGGGAAGGAGTTGGATATCACATCTCATGCTAAAGGAAGGGTCTCAGGTTTGGAAGGGGAAGGATTTGGATATCACATCTCAATTTATAGGACGGGTCTGTGGTTTGGCATTAGAAGCATTGAGATATCATATCTCATGCTATCGGAAGGGTCTCAGGAATGGATTGGGAAGGAGTCGGATATCACATCTCATGTTATAGGAAGGGTCTCAGGATTGGAATGGGAAGGATTTGGATATCACATCTCATGTTATAGGAAGGGTCTCAGGTTTGTTCTTAGAAGCATTGAGATATCGCATCTCATGTTATAGGACAGTCTCAGGTTTGGTATTAGAAGCATTGAGATATCATATCTCATGCTATCGGAAGGGTCTCAGGATTGGAATGGGAAGGATTTGGATATCACATCTCATGTTATAGGAAGGGTCTCAGGATTGGAATGGGAAGGATTTGGATATCACATCTCATGTTTTAGGAAGGGCCTCAGGTTTGTTATTAGAAGCATTGAGATATCGCATCTCATGTTATAGGAGAGTCTCAGGTTTGGTATTAGAAGCATTGAGATATCATATCTCATGGTATAGGACGGGTCTCAGGATTGGAATGGGAAGGAGTTGGATGTCACATCTCATGCTATAGGAAGGGTCTCAGGATTGGAATGGGAAGGATTTGGATATCACATCTCATGTTATAGGAAGGGTCTCAGGTTTGTTATTAGAAGCATTGAGATATCACGTCTCATGTTATAGGACAGTCTCAGGTTTGGTATTAGAAACATTGAGATATCACATCTCATGGTATAGGACGGGTCTCAGGATTGGAATGGGAAGGAGTTGGATATCACATCTCATGCTATAGGAAGGGTTTCAGGATTGGAATGGGAAGTAGTTTGATATCACATCTCATGCCATAGGAAGGTCTCAGGTATGGTAGAAGCATTAAGATATCATATCTCATGCTATCGGAAGGGTCTCAGGATTGGATTGGGAAGGAGTTGGATATCCCATCTCATGCTATAGGAAGGGTCACAGGTTGGAATTGGAAGGAGTTGGATATCACATCTCATGCTATCGGAAGGGTCTCAGGATTGGAATGGGAAGGAGTTGGATATCACATCTCATGCTATAGGGAGGGTCTCAGGTTTGATATTAGAAGCATTGAGATATCATATCTCATGCTATCGGAAGGGTCTCAGGATTGGATTGGGAAGGAGTTGGATATCACATCTCATGTTATAGGAAGGGTCTCAGGATTGGATGGGAAGAGTTGGATATCACATCTCATGATATATAGGAAGGGTCTCAGGTTTGGTAGAAGCATTGGGATATCACATCTCATGCTATAGGAAGGGTCTCAGGATTGCAAAGGGAAGGGGTTGGATATCACATCTCATGATAAAGGAAGGGTCTCAGGTTTGGAAGGGGAAGGATTTGGATATCACATCTCAAGTTATAGGACGGGTCTGTGGTTTGGTATTAGAACCATTGAGATATCATATCTCATGCTATCGGAAGGGTCTCAGGATTGGATTGTGAAGGAGTTGGATATCACATCTCATGTTATAGGAATGGCCTCAAGATTGGAATGGGAAGGACTTGGATATCACATCTCATGTTATAGGAAGGGTCTCAGGTTTGGTATTAGAAGCATTGAGATATCATATCTCATGGTATAGGACGGATCTCAGGTTTGGAATGGGAAGGAGTTGGATATCACATCTCATGCTATAGGAAGGGTCTCAGGATTGGAATGGGGAGGATTTGGATATCACATCTCATGTTATAGGAAGGGTCTCAGGTTTATTAGAAGCATTGAGATATCACATCTCATGTTATAGGGCAGTCTCAGGTTTGGTATTAGAAGCATTGAGATATCACATCTCATGGTATAGGAAGGGTCTCAGGATTGGATTGGGAAGGAGTTGGATATCACATCTCATGTTATAGGAAGGGTCTCAGGATTGGATGGGAAGAGTTGGATATCACATCTCATGCTATAGGAAGGGTCTCAGGTTTGGTAGAAGCATTGAGATATCACATCTCATGCTATAGGAAGGGTCTCAGGATTGGAATGGGAAGGAGTTGGATATCACATCTCATGATAAAGGAAGGGTCTCAGGTTTGGAAGGGGAAGGATTTGGATATCACATCTCAAGTTATAGGACGGGTCTGTGGTTTGGTATTAGAAGCATTGAGATATTATATCTCATGCTATCGGAAGGGTCTCAGGATTGGATTGGGAAGGAGTTGGATATCACATCTCATGTTATAGGAAGGGTCTCAAGATTGGAATGGGAAGGACTTGGATATCACATCTCATGTTATAGGAAGGGTCTCAGGTTTGTTATTAGAAGCATTGAAATATCACATCTCATGTTATAGGACAGTCTCATGTTTGATATTAGAAGCATTGAGATATAACATCTCATAGTATAGGACGGGTCTCAGGATTGGAATGGGAAGGAGTTGGATATCACATCTCATGCCTTGGGAAGGTCTCAGGTTTGCTAGAAGCATTAAGATATCACATCTCATGCTATCGAAAGGATCTCAGGATTGGATTGGGAAGGAGTTGGATATCGCATCTCATGTTATAGGAAGGGTATCAGGATTGCAATGGGAAGGACTTTGATATCACATCTCACGCTATAGGGAGGGTCTCAGGTTTGGTATTAGAAGCATTGAGATATCGCATCTCATGCTATCGGAAGGGTCTCAGGATTGGATCGGGAAGGAGTTGGATATAACATCTCATGTTATTAGAAGCATGGAGATATCACATCTCATGTTATAGGACAGTCTCAGGTTTGGTATTAAAAGCATTGAGATATCATATCTCATGGTATAGGACGGGTCTCAGGATTGGACGGGGAAGGATTTGGATATCACATCTCAATTTATAGGACGGGTCTGTGGTTTGGTATTAGAAGCATTGAGATATCATATCTCATGTTATCGGAAGGGTATCAGGATTGGATTGGGAAGGAGTTGGATATCACATCTCATGTTATAGGAAGGGTCTCAGGATTGGAATGGGAAGGATTTGGATATCACATCTCATGTTATAGGAAGGGTCTCAGGTTTGTTATTAGAAGCATTGAGATTTCGCATCTCATGTTATAGGACAGTCTCAGGTTTGGTATTAGAAGCATTGAGATATCATATCTCATTGTATAGGACGGGTCTCAGGATTGGAATGGGAAGGAGTTGGATATCACATATCATGCTATAGGACGGGTCTCAGGATTGGAATGGGAAGGAGTTGGATATCACATCTCATGATAAAGGAAGGGTCTCAGGTTTGGAAGGGGAAGGATTTGGATATCACATCTCAAGTTATAGGACGGGTCTGTGGTTTGGTATTTGAAGCATTGAGATATCATATCTCATGCTATCGGAAGGGTCTCAGGATTGGATTGGGAAGGAGTTGGATATCACATCTCATGTTATAGGCAGGGTCTCAAGATTGGAATGGGAAGGACTTGGATATCACATCTCATGTTATAGGACAGTCTCAGGTTTGGTATTAGAAGCATTGAGATATAACATCTCATAGTATAGGACGGGTCTCAGGATTGGAATGGGAAGGAGTTTGATATCACATCTCATGCCATGGGAAGGTCTCAGGTTTGCTAGAAGCATTAAGATATCACATCTCATGCTATCGGAAGGGTCTCAGGATTGGATTGGGAAGGAGTTGGATATCGCATCTCATGCTATAGGAAGGGTCACAGGTTGGAATTGGAAGGAGTTGGATATCACAGCTCATGTTATAGGAAGGGTATCAGGATTGGAATGGGAAGGACTTTGATATCACATCTCACGCTATAAGGGAGGGTCTCAGGTTTGGTATTAGAAGCATTGAGATATCACATCTCATGCTATCAGAAGGGTCTCAGGATTGGATCGGGAAGGAGTTGGATATAACATCTCATGTTATAGGAAGGTTCTCAGGATTGGATGGGAAGAGTTGGATATCAGATCTCATGTTATAGGAAGGGTATCAGGATTGGAATGAGAAGGACTTTGATATCACATCTCACGCTATAGGGAGGGTCTCAGGTTTGGTATTAGAAGCATTGAGATATCACATCTCATGTTATAGGAAGGGTCTCAGGTTTGTTATTAGAAGCATTGAGATATCACATCTTATGTTATAGGACAGTCTCAGGTTTGGTATTAGAAGCATTGAGACATACCATCTCATGGTATAGGACGGGACTCAGGATTGGAATGGGAAGGAGTTGGATATCATATCTCATGCTAAAGGAAGGGTCTCAGGTTTGGAAGGGGAAGGATTTGGATATCACATCTCAAGTTATAGGACGGGTCTGTGGTTTGGTATTAGAAGCATTGAGATATCATATCTCATGCTATCGGAAGGGTCTCAGGATTGGATTGCGAAGGAGTTGGATATCACATCTCATGGTATAGGAAGGGTCTCAAGATTGGAATGGGAAGGACTTGGATATCACATCTCATGTTATAGGAAGGGTCTCAGGTTTGTTATTAGATGCATTGAGATATCACATCTCATGTTATAGGACAGTCTCAGGTTTGGTATTAGAAGCATTGGATATAACATCTCATAGTATAGGACGGGTCTCAGGATTGGAATGGGAAGGAGTTGGATATCACATCTCATGCTATAGGGAGGGTCTCAGGTTTGATATTACAAGCATTGAGATATCACATCTCATGCTATCGGAAGGGTCTCAGGATTGGAATGGGAAGGACTTGGACATCACATCTCACGTTATAGGAAGGGTCTCAGGTTTGTTATTAGAAGCATTGAGAAATCACATCTCATGTTATAGGACAGTCTCAGGTTTGGTATTAGAAGCATTGAGATATAACATCTCATGCTATCGGAAGGGTATCAGGATTGGAATGGGAAGGACTTTGATATCACATCTTGCTATAGGGAGGGTCTCAGGTTTGGTATTAGAAGCATTGAGATATCACAGCTCATGCTATCGGAAGGGTATCAGGATTGGAATGGGAAGGACTTTGATATCACATCTCGCTATAGGGAGGGTCTCAGGTTTGGTATTAGAAGCATTGAGATATCACATCTCATGCTATCAGAAGGGTCACAGGATAGGATTGGGAAGGATTTGGATATCACATCTCATGTTATAGGAAGGGTCTCAGGTTTGTTATTAGAAGCATTGAGATATCATATCTCATGCTATCGGAAGGGTCTCAGGATTGGATTGGGAAGGAGTTGGATATCACATCTCATGTTATAGGAAGGGTCTCAGGTTTGGTATTAGAAGCATTGAGAAATCACATCTCATGCTATCGGAAGGTTCACAGGTTGGAATTGGAAGGAGTCTCAGGATTGGAATGGGAAGGAGTTGGATATCACATCTCATGCTAAAGGAAGGGTCTCAGGTTTGGAATGGGAAGGACTTGGATATCACATCTCATGTTATAGGAAGAGTCTCAGGTTTGTTATTAGAAGCATTGAGATATCACATCTCATGTTATAGGACAGTCTCAGGTTTGGTATTAGAAGCATTGAGATATAACATCTCATAGTATAGGACGGGTCTCAGGATTGGAATGGGAAGGAGTTGGATATCACATCTCATGCTATAGGGAGGGTCTCAGGTTTGATATTAGAAGCATTGAGATATCACATCTCATGCTATCGGAAGGGTCTCAGGATTGGATTGGTAAGGAGTTGGATATCACATCTCAAGTTATAGGACGGGTCTGTAGTTTGGTATTAGAAGCATTGAGATATCATATCTCATGCTATCGGAAGGGTCTCAGGATTGTATTGGGAAGGAGTTGGATATCACATATGTTATAGGAAGGCTCTCAGGTTTGTTATTAGAAGCATTGAGATATCACATCTCATGTTATAGGACAGTCTCAGGTTTGGTATTAGAAGCATTGAGATATCATATCTCATGGTATAGGACGGGTCTCATGATTGGAATGGGAAAGAGTTGGATATCACATCTCATGCTAAAGGAAGGGTCTCAGGTTTGGAAGGGGAAGGATTTGGATATCACATCTCAATTTATAGGACGGGTCTGTGGTTTGTTATTAGAAGCATTGAGATGTCATATCTCATGCTATCGGAAGGGTCTCAGGATTGGATTGGGAAGGAGTTGGATATCACTTCTCATGTTATAGGAAGGGTCTCAGGATTGGAATGGGAAGGATTTGGATATCACATCTCATGTTATAGGGAGGGTCTCAGGTTTGATATTAGAAGCATTGAGATATCGCATCTCATGCTATCGGAAGGGTCTCAGGATTGGATTGGGAAGGAGTTGGATATCACATCTCAAGTTATAGGACGGGTCTGTAGTTTGATATTAGAAGCATTGAGATATCATATCTCAAAGAGTTGGATATCAGATCTCATGTTATAGGAAGGGTATCAGGATTGGAATGGTAAGGACTTTGACATCACATCTCACGCTATAGGGAGGGTCTCAGGTTTGGTATTAGAAGCATTGAGATATCACATCTCATGTTGTAGGAAGGGTCTCAGGTTTGTTATTAGAAGCATTGAGATATCACATCTCATGTTATAGGACAGTCTCAGGTTTGGTATTAGAAGCATTGAGATATACCATCTCATGGTATAGGACGGGTCTCAGGGTTGGATGGGAAGAGTTGGATATCACATCTCTTGCTATAGGAAGGGTCTCAGGTTTGGTACAAGCATTGGGATATCACATCTCATGCTATAGGAAGGGTCTCAGGATTGGAATGGGAAGGAGTTGGATATCATATCTCATGCTAAAGGAAGGGTCTCAGGTTTGGAAGGGGAAGGATTTGGATATCACATCTCAAGTTATAGGACGGGTCTGTGGTTTGGTATTAGAAGCATTGAGATATCATATCTCATGCTATCGGAAGGGTCTCAGGATTGGATTGCGAAGGAGTTGGATATCACATCTCATGTTATAGGAAGGGTCTCAAGATTGGAATGGGAAGGACTTGGATATTACATCTCATGTTATAGGAAGGGTCTCAGGTTTGTTATTAGAAGCATTGAGATATCACATCTCATGTTATAGGACAGTCTCAGGTTTGGTATTAGAAGCATTGGATATAACATCTCATAGTCTAGGACGGGTCTCAGGATTGGAATGGGAAGGAGTTGGATATCACATCTCATGCTATAGGGAGGGTCTCAGGTTTGATATTAGAAGCATTGAGATATCACATCTCATGCTATCGGAAGGGTCTCAGGATTGGAATGGGAAGGACTTGGACATCACATCTCACGTTATAGGAAGGCTCTCAGGTTTGTTATTAGAAGCATTGAGATATCACATCTCATGTTATAGGACAGTCTCAGGTTTGGTATTAGAAGCATTGAGATATCATATCTCATGGTATAGGACGGGTCTCAGGATTGGAATGGGAAGGAGTTGGATATCACATCTCATGCTAAAGGAAGGGTCTCAGGTTTGGAAGGGGAAGGATTTGGATATCACATCTCAATTTATAGGACGGGTCTGTGGTTTGTTATTAGAAGCATTGAGATATCATATCTCATGCTATCGGAAGGGTCTCAGGATTGGATGGGAAGAAGTTGGATATCACATCTCATCTTATAGGAAGGGTCTCAGGATTGGAATGGGAAGGATTTGGATATCACATCTCATGTTATAGGAAGGGTCTCAGGTTTGTTTTTAGAAGCATTGAGATATCGCATCTCATGTTATAGGACAGTCTCAGGTTTGGTATTAGAAGCATTGAGATATCATATCTCATGCTATCGGAAGGGTCTCAGGATTGGATTGGGAAGGAGTTGGATACCACATCTCATGTTATAGGAAGGGTCTCAGGATTGGAATGGGAAGGATTTGGATATCACATCTCATGTTATAGGAAGGGTCTCAGGTTTGTTTTTAGAAGCATTGAGATATCGCATCTCATGTTATAGGACAGTCTCAGGTTTGGTATTAGAAGCATTGAGATATCATATCTCATGCTATCGGAAGGGTCTCAGGATTGGATTGGGAAGGAGTTGGATACCACATCTCATGTTATAGGAAGGGTCTCAGGATTGGAATGGGAAGGATTTGGATATCACATCTCATGCTATTGGAAGGGTCTCAGGATTGGATCGGGAAGGAGTTGGATATAACATCTCATGTTATAGGAAGGTTCTCAGGATTGGAATTTGAAGGACTTGGATATCACATCTCATGTTATAGGAAGGGTCTGTGGTTTGGTATTAGAAGCATTGAGATATCATATCTCATGCTATCGGAAGGGTCTCAGGATTGGAAGGGGAAGGATTTGGATATCACATCTCAAGTTATAGGACGGGTCTGTGGTTTGGTATTAGAAGCATTGAGATATCATATCTCATGCAATCGGAAGGGTCTCAGGATTGGATTGCGAAGGAGTTGGATATCACATCTCATGTTATAGGAAGGGTCTCAAGATTGGAATTTGAAGGACTTGAATATCACATCTCATGTTATAGGAAGGGTCTCAGGTTTGTTATTAGAAGCATTGAGATATCACATCTCATGTTATAGGACAGTCTCAGGTTTGGTATTAGAAGCATTGGATATAACATCTCATAGTATAGGACGGGTCTCAGGATTGGAATGGGAAGGAGTTGGATATCACATCTCATGCTATAGGGAGGTTCTCAGGTTTGATATTAGAAGCATTGAGATATCACATCTCATGCTATCGGAAGGGTCTCAGGATTGGAATGGGAAGGACTTGGACATCACATCTCACGTTATAGGAAGGGTCTCAGGTTTGTTATTAGAAGCATTGAGATATCACATCTCATGTTATAGGACAGTCTCAGGTTTGGTATTAGAAGCATTGAGATATAACATCTCATGCTATCGGAATGGTATCAGGATTGGAATGGGAAGGACTTTGATATCAAATCTCGCTATAGGGAGGGTCTCAGGTTTGGTATTAGAAGCATTGAGATATCACAGCTCATGCTATCGGAAGGGTATCAGGATTGGAATGGGAAGGACTTTGATATCACATCTCGCTATAGGGAGGGTCTCAGGTTTGGTATTAGAAGCATTGCGATATCACATCTCATGCTATCAGAAGGGTCTCAGGATAGGAATGGGAAGGATTTGGATATCACATCTCATGTTATAGGAAGGGTCTCAGGTTTGTTATTAGAAGCATTGAGATATCCTATCTCATGCTATCGGAAGGGTCTCAGGATTGGATTGGGAAGGAGTTGGATATCACATCTCATGTTATAGGAAGGGTCTCAGGTTTGTTATTAGAAGCATTGAGATATCATATCTCATGCTATCGGAAGGGTCTCAGGATTGGATTGGGAAGGATTTGGATATCACATCTCATGCTATAGGAAGGGTCTCAGGATTGGAATGGGAAGGATTTGGATATCACATCTCATGTTATAGGAAGGGTCTCAGGTTTGTTATTAGAAGCATTGAGATATCACATCTCATGTTATAGGACAGTCTCAGGTTTGGTATTAGAAACATTGAGATATCACATCTCATGGTATAGGACGGGTCTCAGGATTGGAATGGGAAGGAGTTGGATATCACATCTCATGCTATAGGAAGGGTCTCAGGATTGGAATGGGAAGTAGTTTGATATCACATCTCATGCCATAGAAAGGTCTCAGGTATGGTAGAAGCATTAAGATATCACATCTCATGCTATCGGAAGGGTCTCAGGATTGGATTGGGAAGGAGTTGGATATCCCATCTCATGCTATAGGAAGGGTCACAGGTTGGAATTGGAAGGAGTTGGATATCACATCTCATGCTATCGGAAGGGTCTCAGGATTGGAATGGGAAGGAGTTGGATATCACATCTCATGCTATAGGGAGGGTCTCAGGTTTGATATTAGAAGCATTGAGATATCATATCTCATGCTATCGGAAGGGTCTCAGGATTGGATTGGGAAGGAGTTGGATATCACATCTCATGTTATAGGAAGGGTCTCAGGATTGGATGGGAAGAGTTGGATATCACATCTCATGCTATAGGAAGGGTCTCAGGTTTGGTAGAAGCATTGGGATATCACATCTCATGTTATATGAAGGGTCTCAGGATTGCAATGGGAAGGTGTTGGATATCACATCTCATGATAAAGGAAGGGTCTCAGGTTTGGAAGGGGAAGGATTTCGATATCAAATCTCAAGTTATAGGACGGGTCTGTGGTTTGGTATTAGAAGCATTGAGATATCATATCTCATGCTATCGGAAGGGTCTCAGGATTGGATTGTGAAGGAGTTGGATATCACATCTCATGTTATAGGAATGGCCTCAAGATTGGAATGGGAAGGACTTGGATATCACATCTCATGTTATAGGAAGGGTCTCAGGTTTGTTATTTGAAGCATTGAGATATCACATCTCATGTTATAGGACAGTCTCAGGTTTGGTATTAGAAGCATTGAGATATCATATCTCATGGTATAGGACGGGTCTCAGGATTGGAATGGGAAGGAGTTGGATATCACATCTCATGCTATAGGAAGGGTCTCAGGATTGGAATGGGAAGGATTTGGATATCACATCTCATGTTATAGGAAGGGTCTCAGGTTTGTTATTAGAAGCATTGAGATATCACATCTCATGTTATAGGGCAGTCTCAGGTTTGGTATTAGAAGCATTGAGATATCACATCTCATGGTATAGGACGGGTCTCAGGATTGGATTGGGAAGGAGTTGGATCTCCCATCTCATGCTATAGGAAGGGTCACAGGTTGGAATTGGAAGGAGTTGGATATCACATCTCATGCTATCGGAAGGGTCTCAGGATTGGATTAGGAAGGAGTTGGATATCACATCTCATGTTATAGGAAGGGTCTCAGGATTGGATGGGAAGAGTTGGATATCACATCTCATGCTATAGGAAGGGTCTCAGGTTTGGTAGAAGCATTGAGATATCACATCTCATGCTATAGGAAGGGTCTCAGGATTGGAATGGGAAGGAGTTGGATATCACATCTCATGATAAAGGAAGGGTCTCAGGTTTGGAAGGGGAAGGATTTGGATATCACATCTCAAGTTATAGGATGCGTCTGTGGTTTGGAATTAGAAGCATGGAGATATCATATCTCATGCTATCGGAAGGGTCTCAGGATTGGATTGGGAAGGAGTTGGATATCACATCTCATGTTATAGGAAGGGTCTCAGGTTTGTTATTAGAAGCATTGAAATATCACATCTCATGTTATAGGACAGTCTCATGTTTGGTATTAGAAGCATTGAGATATAACATCTCATAGTATAGGACGGGTCTCAGGATTGGAATGGGAAGGAGTTTGATATCACATCTCATGCCATGGGAAGGTCTCAGGTTTGCTAGAAGCATTAAGATATCACATCTCATGCTATCGGAAGGGTCTCAGGATTTGAATGGGAAGGACTTTGATATCACATCTCACGCTATAGGGAGGGTCTCAGGTTTGGTATTAGAAGCATTGAGATATCACATCTCATGCTATCGGAAGGGTCTCAGGTTTGTTATTAGAAGCATTGAGATATCACATCTCATGTTATAGGACAGTCTCAGGTTTGGTATTAGAAGCATTGAGATATAACATCTCATGGTATAGGACGGGTCTCAGGATTGGATGGGAAGAGTTGGATATCACATCTCTTGCTATAGGAAGGGTCTCAGGATTGGAATGGGAAGGAGTTGGATATCACATCTCATGCTAAAGGAAGGGTCTCAGGTTTGGAAGGGGAAGGATTTGGATATCACATCTCAAGTTATAGGACGGGTCTGTGGTTTGGTATTAGAAGCATTGAGATATCATATATCATGCTATCGGGAGTGTCTCAGGATTGGATTGCGAAGGAGTTGGATATCACATCTCATGTTATAAGAAGGGTATGAGGATTGGAATGGGAAGGACTTGGACATCTTATCTCATGTTATCGGAAGGGACTCAGGTTTGGTATTAGAAGCACTGAGATTTCACATCTCATGCTATAGGAAGGGTCTCAGGATTGGAATGTGAAGGAGTCGGATATCATCTCCTGCTATAGGAAGGGTCTCAGGATTGGAATGGGAAGGTGTTGGATATCACATCTCATCCTATAGGAAGGGTCTCAGGTTTGGAATGGGAAGCATTTGTATATCACATCTCTTGCAATAGGAAAGATTCCTAGGTTTGGTATTAAGAGCATTGAGATATCACATCTCATGCTATAGGAAGGGTCTCAGGTTTGGTAGAAGCATTGAGATATCACATCTCATGCTATAGGAAGGATCTCAGGTTTGGTAGAAGCTTTGAGATATCACATCTCATGCTATAGGAAGGGTCTCAGGATTGGAATGGGAAGGAGTTGGATATCATCTCATGCTATAGGAAGGGTCGCAGGATTGGAATGGCAAGGAGTTGGATATCACATCTTAGACCTGAGACCCTTCCTTTAGCATGAGATGTGATATCCAACTCCTTCCCATTCCAATCCTGAGACCCTTCCTATAGCAAGAGATGTGATATCCAACTCTTCCCATCCAATCCTGAGACCCGTCCTATACCATGAGATGTTATATCTCAATGCTTCTAATACCAAACCTGAGACTGTTCTATAACATGAGATGTGATATCTCAATGCTTCTAATAACAAACCTGAGACCCTTCCGATAGCATGAGATGTGATATCTCAATGCTTCTAATACCAAACCTGAGACCCTCCCTATAGCGTGAGATGTGATATCAAAGTCCTTCCCATTCAAATCCTGAGACCCTTCCGATAGCATGAGATGTGATATCTTAATGCTTCTAGCTAACCTGAGACCTTCCCATGGCATGAGATGTGATATCAAACTCCTTCCCATTCCAATCCTGAGACCCGTCCTATACTATGAGATGTTATATCTCAATGCTTCTAATACCAAACATGAGACTGTCCTATAACATGAGATGTGATATTTCAATGCTTCTAATAACAAACCTGAGACCCTTCCTATAACATGAGATGTGATATCCAACTCCTTCCCAATCCAATCCTGAGACCCTTCCGATAGCATGAGATATGATATCTCCATGCTTCTAATACCAAACCACAGACCCATCCTATAACTTGAGATGTGATATCCAAATCCTTCCCCTTCCAAACCTGAGACCCTTCCTTTATCATGAGATGTGATATCCAACTCCTTCCCATTCCAATCCTGAGACCCTTCCTATAGCATGAGATGTGATATCTCAATGCTTCTACCAAACCTGAGACCCTTCCTATAGCATGAGATGTGATATCCAACTCTTCCCATCCAATCCTGAGACCCTTCCTATAACATGAGATGTGATATCCAACTCCTTCCTAATCCAATCCTGAGACCCTTCCGATAGCATGAGATGTGATATCCAACTCCTTCCAATTCCAACCTGTGACCCTTCCTATAGCATGAGATGGGAGATCCAACTCCTTCCCAATCCAATCCTGAGACCTGTCCTATACCATGAGATGTGATATCTCAATGCTTCTAATACCAAACCTGAGACTGCCCTATAACATGAGATGTGATATCTCAATGCTTCTAATAACAAACCTGAGACCCTTCCTATAACATGAGATGTGATATCCAAATCCTTCCCATTCCAATCCTGAGACCCTTCCTATAGCATGAGATGTGATATCCAACTCCTTCCCATTCGAATCCTGAGACCCGTCCTATACCATGAGATATGATATCTCAATGCTTCTAATACCAAACCTGAGACTGTCCTATAACATGAGATGTGATATCTCAATGCTTCAAATAACAAACCTGAGACCCTTCCTATAACATGAGATGTGATATCCAAGTCCTTCCCATTCCAATCTTGAGGCCATTCCTATAACATGAGATGTGATATCCAACTCCTTCACAATCCAATCCTGAGACCCTTCCGATAGCATGAGATATGATATCTCAATGCTTCTAATACCAAACCACAGACCCGTCCTATAACTTGAGATTTGATATCGAAATCCTTCCCCTTCCAAACCTGAGACCCTTCCTTTATCATGAGATGTGATATCCAACACCTTCCCATTGCAATCCTGAGACCCTTCATATAACATGAGATGTGATATCCCAATGCTTCTACCAAACCTGAGACCCTTCCTATAGCATGAGATGTGATATCCAACTCTTCCTATCCAATCCTGAGACCCTTCCTATAACATGAGATGTGATATCCAACTCCTTCCCAATCCAATCCTGAGACCCTTCCGATAGCATGAGATATGATATCTCAATGCTTCTAATATCAAACCTGAGACCCTCCCTATAGCATGAGATGTGATATCCAACTCCTTCCCATTCCAATCCTGAGACCCTTCCGATAGCATGAGATGTGATATCCAACTCCTTCCAATTCCAACCTGTGACCCTTCCTATAGCATGAGATGGGATATCGAACTCCTTCCCAATCCAATCCTGAGACCCTTCCGATAGCATGAGATGTGATATCTTAATGCTTCTACCATACCTGAGACCTTTCTATGGCATGAGATGTGATATCAAACTACTTCCCATTCCAATCCTGAGACCCTTCCTATAGCATGAGATGTGATATCCAACTCCTTCCCATTCCAATCCTGAGACCCGTCCTATACCATGAGATGTGATATCTCAATGTTTCTAATACCAAACCTGAGACTGTCCTATAACATGAGATGTGATATCTCAATGCTTCTAATAACAAACCTGAGACCCTTCCTATAACATGAGATGTGATATCCAAATCCTTCCCATTCCAATCCTGAGACCCTTCCTATAGCATGAGATGTGATATCCAAATCCTTCCCAATCCAATCCTGAGACCCTTCCGATAGCATGAGATATGATATCTCAATGCTTCTAATAACAAACCTGAGACCCTTCCTATAACATGAGATGTGATATCCAACTCCTTCCCAATCCAATCCTGAGACCCTTCCGATAGCATGAGATATGATATCTCAATGCTTATAATAACAAACCTGAGACCCTTCCTATAACATGAGATGTGATATCCAAATCCTTCCCATTCCTATCCTGAGACCCTTCTGATAGCATGAGATGTGATATCGCAATGCTTCTAATACCAAACCTGAGACCCTCCCTATAGCGAGATGTGATATCAAAGTCCTTCCCATTCCAATCCTGATACCCTTCCGATAGCATGAGCTGTGATATCTCAATGCTTCTAATACCAAACCTGAGACCCTCCCTATAGCGAGATTTGATATCAAAGTCCTTCCCATTCCAATCCTGATACCATTCCGATAGCATGAGATGTTATATCTCAATGCTTCTAATACCAAACCTGAGACTGTCCTATAACATGAGATGTGATATCTCAATGCTTCTAATAACAAACCTGAGACCCTTCCTATAACGTGAGATGTGATGTCCAAGTCCTTCCCATTCCAATCCTGAGACCCTTCCGATAGCATGAGATGTGATATCTCAATGCTTCTAATATCAAACCTGAGAACCTCCCTATAGCATGAGATGTGATATCCAACTCCTTCCCATTCCAATCCTGAGACCCGTCCTATACTATGAGATGTTATATCCAATGCTTCTAATACCAAACCTGAGACTGTCCTATAACGTGAGATGTGATATCTCAATGCTTCTAATAACAAACCTGAGACCCTTCCTATAACATGAGATGTGATATCCAAGTCCTTCAAATTCCAATCTTGAGACCCTTCCTATAACATGAGATGTGATGTCCAACTCCTTCGCAATCCAATCCTGAGACCCTTCCGATAGCATGAGATATGATATCTCAATGCTTCTAATACCAAACCACAGACCCGTCCTATAACTTGAGATGTGATATCCAAATCCTTCCCCTTCCAATCCTGAGAGCCTTCCGATAGCATGAGATATGATATCTCAATGCTTCTAATACCAAACCACAGACCCTTCCTATAACATGAGATGTGATATCCAAGTCCTTCAAATTCCAATCCTGAGAACCTTCCTATAACATGAGATGTTATATCCAACTCCTTCCCGATCCAATCCTGAGACCCTTCCAATAGCATGAGATGTGATATCTCAATGCTTCTAATACCAAACCTGAGACTGTCCTATAACATGAGATGCGATATCTCAATGCTTCTAAAAACAAACCTGAGACCCTTCCTATAACATGAGATGTGATATCCAAATCCTTCCCATTCCAATCCTGAGACCCTTCCTATAACATGAGATGTGGTATCCAACTCCTTCCCAATCCAATCCTGAGACCCTTCCGATAGCATGAGATTTGATATCTCAATGCTTCTAATACCAACCCTGAGACTGTCCTATAACATGAGATGCGATATCTCAATGCTTCTAAAAACAAACCTGAGACCCTTCCTATAACATGAGATGTGATATCCAAATCCTTCCCATTCCAATCCTGAGACCCTTCCTATAACATGAGATGTGATATCCAACTCCTTCCCAATCCAATCCTGAGACCCTTCCGATAACATGAGATATGATATCTCAATGCTTCTAATAACAAACCACAGACCCGTCCTATAAATTGAGATGTGATATCCAAATCCTTCCCCTTCCAAACCTGAGACCCTTCCTTTAGCATGAGATGTGATATCCAACTCCTTCCCATTCCAATCCTGAGACCCGTCCTATACCATGAGATATGATATCTCAATGCTTCTAATACCAAACCTGAGACTGTCCTATAACATGAGATGTGATATCTCAATGCTTCTAATAACAAACCTGAGACCCTTCCTATAACGTGAGATGTGATGTCCAAGTCCTTCCCATTCCAATCCTGAGACCCTTCCGATAGCATGAGATGTGATATCTCAATGCTTCCAATATCAAACCTGAGACCCTCCCTATAGCATGAGATGTGATATCCAACTCCTTCCCATTCCAATCCTGAGACCCGTCCTAGACTATGAGATGTTATATCCAATGCTTCTAATACCAAACCTGAGACTGTCCTATAACATGAGATGTGATATCTCAATGCTTCTAATAACAAACCTGAGACCCTTCCTATAACATGAGATGTAATATCCAAGTCCTTCCCATTCCAATCTTGAGACCCTTCCTATAACATGAGATGTGATATCCAACTCCTTCGCAATCCAATCCTGAGACCCTTCCGATAGCATGAGATATGATATCTCAATGCTTCTAATACCAAACCACAGACCCGTCCTATAACTTGAGATGTGATATCCAAATCCTTCCCCTTCCAAACCTGAGACCCTTCCTTTAGCATGAGATATGATATCCAACTCCTTCCCATTCCAATCCTGAGACCCTTCCTATAGCATGAGATGTGATATCCCAATGCTTGTACCAAACCTGAGACCCTTCCTATAGCAAGAGATGTGATATCCAACTCTTCCCATCCAACCCTGAGACCCGTCCTATACCATGAGATGGTATCTCTCAATGCTTCTAATACCAAACCTGAGACTGTCCTATAACATGAGATGTGATATCTCAATGCTTCTAATAACAAACCTGAGACCCTTCCTACAACATGAGATGTGATATCTCAATGCTTCTAATACCAAACCTGAGACCCTCCCTATAGCGTGAGATGTGATGTCAAAGTCCTTACCATTCCAATCCTGATACCCTTCCTATAACATGAGAAGTGATATCCAACTCCTTCCCAATCCAATCCTGAGACCCTTCCGATAGCATGAGATATGATATCTCAATGCTTCTAATACCAAACCTGAGACTGTCCTATAACATGAGATGCGATATCTCAATGCTTCTAAAAACAAACCTGAGACCCTTCCTATAACATGAGATGTGATATCCAAATCCTTCCCATTCCAATCCTGAGACCCTTCCTATAACATGAGATGTGATATCCAAATCCTTCCCATTCCTATCCTGAGACCCTTCTGATAGCATGAGATGTGATATCGCAATGCTTCTAATACCAAACCTGAGACCCTCCCTATAGCGAGATGTGATATCAAAGTCCTTCCCATTCCAATCCTGATACCCTTCCGATAGCATGAGCTGTGATATCTCAATGCTTCTAATACCAAACCTGAGACCCTCCCTATAGCGAGATTTGATATCAAAGTCCTTCCCATTCCAATCCTGATACCATTCCGATAGCATGAGATGTTATATCTCAATGCTTCTAATACCAAACCTGAGACTGTCCTATAACATGAGATGTGATATCTCAATGCTTCTAATAACAAACCTGAGACCCTTCCTATAACGTGAGATGTGATGTCCAAGTCCTTCCCATTCCAATCCTGAGACCCTTCCGATAGCATGAGATGTGATATCTCAATGCTTCTAATATCAAACCTGAGAACCTCCCTATAGCATGAGATGTGATATCCAACTCCTTCCCATTCCAATCCTGAGACCCGTCCTATACTATGAGATGTTATATCCAATGCTTCTAATACCAAACCTGAGACTGTCCTATAACATGAGATGTGATATCTCAATGCTTCTAATAACAAACCTGAGACCCTTCCTATAACATGAGATGTGATATCCAAGTCCTTCAAATTCCAATCTTGAGACCCTTCCTATAACATGAGATGTGATGTCCAACTCCTTCGCAATCCAATCCTGAGACCCTTCCGATAGCATGAGATATGATATCTCAATGCTTCTAATACCAAACCACAGACCCGTCCTATAACTTGAGATGTGATATCCAAATCCTTCCCCTTCCAATCCTGAGACCCTTCCGATAGCATGAGATATGATATCTCAATGCTTCTAATACCAAACCACAGACCCTTCCTATAACATGAGATGTGATATCCAAGTCCTTCAAATTCCAATCCTGAGAACCTTCCTATAACATGAGATGTTATATCCAACTCCTTCCCGATCCAATCCTGAGACCCTTCCAATAGCATGAGATGTGATATCTCAATGCTTCTAATACCAAACCTGAGACTGTCCTATAACATGAGATGCGATATCTCAATGCTTCTAAAAACAAACCTGAGACCCTTCCTATAACATGAGATGTGATATCCAAATCCTTCCCATTCCAATCCTGAGACCCTTCCTATAACATGAGATGTGGTATCCAACTCCTTCCCAATCCAATCCTGAGACCCTTCCGATAGCATGAGATTTGATATCTCAATGCTTCTAATACCAACCTTGAGACTGTCCTATAACATGAGATGCGATATCTCAATGCTTCTAAAAACAAACCTGAGACCCTTCCTATAACATGAGATGTGATATCCAAATCCTTCCCATTCCAATCCTGAGACCCTTCCTATAACATGAGATGTGATATCCAACTCCTTCCCAATCCAATCCTGAGACCCTTCCGATAACATGAGATATGATATCTCAATGCTTCTAATAACAAACCACAGACCCGTCCTATAAATTGAGATGTGATATCCAAATCCTTCCCCTTCCAAACCTGAGACCCTTCCTTTAGCATGAGATGTGATATCCAACTCCTTCCCATTCCAATCCTGAGACCCGTCCTATACCATGAGATATGATATCTCAATGCTTCTAATACCAAACCTGAGACTGTCCTATAACATGAGATGTGATATCTCAATGCTTCTAATAACAAACCTGAGACCCTTCCTATAACGTGAGATGTGATGTCCAAGTCCTTCCCATTCCAATCCTGAGACCCTTCCGATAGCATGAGATGTGATATCTCAATGCTTCCAATATCAAACCTGAGACCCTCCCTATAGCATGAGATGTGATATCCAACTCCTTCCCATTCCAATCCTGAGACCCGTCCTAGACTATGAGATGTTATATCCAATGCTTCTAATACCAAACCTGAGACTGTCCTATAACATGAGATGTGATATCTCAATGCTTCTAATAACAAACCTGAGACCCTTCCTATAACATGAGATGTAATATCCAAGTCCTTCCCATTCCAATCTTGAGACCCTTCCTATAACATGAGATGTGATATCCAACTCCTTCGCAATCCAATCCTGAGACCCTTCCGATAGCATGAGATATGATATCTCAATGCTTCTAATACCAAACCACAGACCCGTCCTATAACTTGAGATGTGATATCCAAATCCTTCCCCTTCCAAACCTGAGACCCTTCCTTTAGCATGAGATATGATATCCAACTCCTTCCCATTCCAATCCTGAGACCCTTCCTATAGCATGAGATGTGATATCCCAATGCTTGTACCAAACCTGAGACCCTTCCTATAGCAAGAGATGTGATATCCAACTCTTCCCATCCAACCCTGAGACCCGTCCTATACCATGAGATGGTATCTCTCAATGCTTCTAATACCAAACCTGAGACTGTCCTATAACATGAGATGTGATATCTCAATGCTTCTAATAACAAACCTGAGACCCTTCCTACAACATGAGATGTGATATCTCAATGCTTCTAATACCAAACCTGAGACCCTCCCTATAGCGTGAGATGTGATGTCAAAGTCCTTACCATTCCAATCCTGATACCCTTCCTATAACATGAGAAGTGATATCCAACTCCTTCCCAATCCAATCCTGAGACCCTTCCGATAGCATGAGATATGATATCTCAATGCTTCTAATACCAAACCTGAGACTGTCCTATAACATGAGATGCGATATCTCAATGCTTCTAAAAACAAACCTGAGACCCTTCCTATAACATGAGATGTGATATCCAAATCCTTCCCATTCCAATCCTGAGACCCTTCCTATAACATGAGATGTGATATCCAACTCCTTCCCAATCCAATCCTGAGACCCTTCCGATAGCATGAGATATGACATCTCAATGCTTCTAATAACAAACCACAGACCCGTCCTATAAATTGAGATGTGATATCCAAATCCTTCCCCTTCCAAACCTGAGACCCTTCCTTTAGCATGAGATGTGATATCCAACTCTTTCCCATTCCAATCATGAGACCCGTCCTATACCATGAGATATGATATCTCAATGCTTCTAATACCAAACCTGAGACTGTCCTATAACATGAGATGTGATATCTCAATGCTTCTAATAACAAACCTGAGAGCCTTCCTATAACATATGTGATATCCAACTCCTTCCCAATACAATCCTGAGACCCTTCCGATAGCATGAGATATGATATCTCAATGCTTCTAATACCAAACTACAGACCCGTCCTATAACTTGAGATGTGATATCCAACTCCTTCCCAATCCAATCCTGAGACCCTTCCGATAGCATGAGATGCGATATCTCAATGCTTCTAATATCAAACCTGAGACCCTCCCTATAACATGAGATGTGATATCCAAATCCTTCCCATTCCAATCCTGAGACCCTTCCTATAACATGAGATGTGATATCCAACTCCTTCCCAATCCAATCCTGAGACCCTTCCGATAGCATGAGATATGATATCTCAATGCTTCTAATACCAAACCTGAGACTGTCCTATAACATGAGATGCGATATCTCAATGCTTCTAAAAACAAACCTGAGACCCTTCCTATAACATGAGATGTGATATCCAAATCCTTCCCATTCCAATCCTGAGACCCTTCCTATAACATGAGATGTGATATCCAACTCCTTCCCAATCCAATCCTGAGACCCTTCTGATAGCATGAAATATGACATGTCAATGCTTCTAATAACAAACCACAGACCCGTCCTATAAATTGAGATGTGATATCCAAATCCTTCCCCTTCCAAACCTGAGACCCTTCCTTTAGCATGAGATGTGATATCCAACTCTTTCCCATTCCAATCATGAGACCCGTCCTATACCATGAGATATGATATCTCAATGCTTCTAATACCAAACCTGAGACTGTCCTATAACATGAGATGTGATATCTCAATGCTTCTAATAACAAACCTGAGAGCCTTCCTATAACATATGTGATATCCAACTCCTTCCCAATACAATCCTGAGACCCTTCCGATAGCATGAGATATGATATCTCAATGCTTCTAATACCAAACTACAGACCCGTCCTATAACTTGAGATGTGATATCCAACTCCTTACCAATCCAATCCTGAGACCCTTCCGATAGCATGAGATGTGATATCTCAATGCTTCTAATATCAAACCTGAGACCCTCCCTATAGCATGAGATGTGATATCCAACTCCTTCCCATTCCAATCCTGAGACCCGTCCTATACTATGAGATGTTATATCTCAATGCTTCTAATACCAAACCTGAGACTGTCCTATAACATGAGATGTGATATCTCAATGCTTCTAATAACAAACCTGAGACTCTTCCTATAACATGATATGTGATATCCAAGTCCTTCCCATTCCAAACCTGAGACCCTTCCTTTAGCATGAGATGTGATATCCAACTCCTTCCCATTCCAATCCCGAGACTCCTTCCAATTCCAACCTGTGAACCTTCCGATAGCATGAGATGTGATATCTCAATGCTTCTAATAACAAACCTGAGACCCTTCCTATAACATGAGATGTGATATCCAAATCCTTCCCATTCCTATCCTGTGACCCTTCTGATAGCATGAGATGTGATATCTCAATGCTTCTAATACCAAACCTGAGACCCTCCCTATAGCGAGATGTGATATCAAAGTCCTTCCCATTCCAATCCTGATACCCTTCCGATAGCATGAGCTGTGATATCTCAATGCTTCTAATACCAAACCTGAGACCCTCCCTATAGCGAGATGTGATATCAAAGTCCTTCCCATTCCAATCCTGATACCCTTCCGATAGCATGAGATGTTATATCTCAATGCTTCTAATACCAAACCTGAGACTGTCCTATAACATGAGATGTGATTTCTCAATGCTTCTAATAACAAACCTGAGACCCTTCCTATAACGTGAGATGTGATGTCCAAGTCCTTCCCATTCCAATCCTGAGACCCTTCCGATAGCATGAGATGTGATATCTCAATGCTTGTAATATCAAACCTGAGACCCTCCCTATAGCATGAGATGTGATATCCAACTCCTTCCCATTCCAATCCTGAGACCCGTCCTATACTATGAGATGTTATATCCAATGCTTCTAATACCAAACCTGAGACTGTCCTATAACATGAGATGTGATATCTCAATGCTTCTAATAACAAACCTGAGACCCTTCCTATAACATGAGATGTGATATCCAAGTCCTTCCCATTCCAATCTTGAGACCCTTCCTATACCATGAGATGTGATATCCAACTCCTTCGCAATCCAATCCTGAGACCCTTCCGATAGCATGAGATATGATATCTCAATGCTTCTAATACCAAACCACAGACCCGTCCTATAACTTGAGATGTGATATCCAAATCCTTCCCCTTCCAAACCTGAGACCCTTCCTTTAGCATGAGATATGATATCCAACTCCTTCCGATTCCAATCCTGAGACCCGTCCTATACCATGAGATGGTATGTCTCAATGCTTCTAATACCAAACCTGAGACTGTCCTATAACATGAGATGTGATATCTCAATGCTTCTAATAACAAACCTGAGACCCTTCCTATAACATGAGATGTGATATCTCAATGCTTCTAATACCAAACCTGAGACCCTCCCTATAGCGTGAGATGTGATATCAAAGTCCTTCTCATTCCAATCCTGATACCCTTCCTATAACATGAGATCTGATATCCAACTCTTCCCATCCAATCCTGAGAACCTTCCTATAACATGAGATGTTATATCCAACTCCTTCCCGATCCAATCCTGAGACCCTTCCGATAGCATGAGATGTGATATCTCAATGCTTCTAATACCAAACCTGAGACCCTCCCTTATAGCGTGAGATGTGATATCAAAGTCCTTCCCATTCCAATCCTGATACCCTTCCTATAACATGAGCTGTGATATCCAACTCCTTCCAATTCCAACCTGTGACCCTTCCTATAGCATGAGATGCGATATCCAACTCCTTCCCAATCCAATCCTGAGACCCTTCCGATAGCATGAGATGTGATATCTTAATGCTTCTAGCAAACCTGAGACCTTCCCATGGCATGAGATGTGATATCAAACTCCTTCCCATTCCAATCCTGAGACCCGTCCTATACTATGAGATGTTATATCTCAATGATTCTAATACCAAACCTGAGACTGTCCTATAACATGAGATGTGATATCCAAGTCCTTCCCATTCCAATCTTGAGACCCTGCCTATAACATGAGATGTGATATCCAACTCCTTCCCAATCCAATCCTGAGACCCTTCCGATAGCATGAGATATGATATCTCAATGCTTCAAATACCAAACCACAGACCCGTCCTATAACTTGAGATGTGATATCCAAATCCTTCCCCTTCCAAACCTGAGACGCTTCCTTTATCATGAGATGTGATATCCAACTCCTACCCATTCCAATCCTGAGACCCGTCCTATAGCATGATATGTGATATCCAACTCCTTCCCATTCCAATCCTGAGACCCGTCCTATACAATGAGATATGATATCTCAATGCTTCTAATACCAAACCTGAGACTGTCCTATAACATGAGATGCGATATCTCAATGCTTCTAATAACAAACCTGAGACCCTTCCTATAACATGAGATGTGATATCCAAATCCTTCCCATTCCAATCCTGAGACCCTTCCTATAGCATGAGATGTGATATCCAACTCCTTCCCAATCCAATCCTGATACCCTTCCGATAGCATGAGATATGATATCTCAATTCTTCTAATACCAAACCACAGACCCGTCCTATAAATTGAGATGTGATATCCAAATCCTTCCCCGTCCAATCCTGAGACCCGTCCTATACCATGAGATATGATATCTCAATGCTTCTAATACCAAACCTGAGACTGTCCTATAACATGAGATGTGATATCTCCATGCTTCTAATAACATGAGATGTTATATCCAACTCCTTCCCGATCCAATCCTGAGACCCTTCCGATAGCATGAGATGCGATATCTCAATGCTTCTAATACCAAACCTGAGACCCTCCCTATAGCGTGAGATGTGATATCAAAGTCCTTCCCATTGCAATCCTGAGACCCTTCCTATAACATGAGATGCGATATCCAACTCCTTCCCAATCCAATCCTGAGACCCTTTCGATAGCATGAGATGTGATATCTTAATGCTTCTAGCAAACCTGAGACCTTCCCAAGGCATGAGATGTGATATCCAACTCCTTCCCATTCCAATCCTGAGACCCGTCCTATACTATGAGATGTTATATCTCAATGCTTCTAATATCAAACATGAGACTGTCCTATAACATGAGATGTGATATTTCAATGCTTCTAATAACAAACCTGAGACCCTTCCTATAACATGAGATGTGATATCCAAGTCCTTCCCATTCCAATCTTGAGACCCTTCCTATAACAATGGATGTGATATCCAACTCCTTCCCAATCCAATCCTGAGACCCTTCCGATAGCATGAGATATAATATCTCAATGCTTCTAATACCAAACCACAGACCCGTCCTATAACTTGAGATGTGATATCCAATTCCTTCCCCTTCCAAACCTGAGACCCTTCCTTTAGCATGAGATATGATATCCAACTCCTTCCCATTCCAATCCTGAGACCCTTCCTATAGCATGAGATGTGATATCCCAATGCTTGTACCAAACCTGAGACCCTTCCTATAGCAAGAGATGTGATATCCAACTCTTCCCATCCAACCCTGAGACCCGTCCTATACCATGAGATGGTATATCTCAATGCTTCTAATACCAAACCTGAGACTGTCCTATAACATGAGATGTGATATCTCAATGCTTCTAATAACAAACCTGAGACCCTTCCTACAACATGAGATGTGATATCTCAATGCTTCTAATACCAAACCTGAGACCCTCCCTATAGCGTGAGATGTGATGTCAAAGTCCTTACCATTCCAATCCTGATACCCTTCCTATAACATGAGATCTGATATCCAACTCTTTGAGATATGATATCTCAATGCTTCTAATATCAAACTACAGACCCGTCCTATAACTTGAGATGTGATATCCAACTCCTTCCCAATCCAATCCTGAGACCCTTCCGATAGCATGAGATGCGATATCTCAATGCTTCTAATATCAAACCTGAGACCCTCCCTATAACATGAGATGTGATATCCAAATCCTTCCCATTCCAATCCTGAGACCCTTCCTATAACATGAGAAGTGATATCCAACTCCTTCCCAATCCAATCCTGAGACCCTTCCGATAGCATGAGATATGATATCTCAATGCTTCTAATACCAAACCTGAGACTGTCCTATAACATGAGATGCGATATCTCAATGCTTCTAAAAACAAACCTGAGACCCTTCCTATAACATGAGATGTGATATCCAAATCCTTCCCATTCCAATCCTGAGACCCTTCCTATAACATGAGATGTGATATCCAACTCCTTCCCAATCCAATCCTGAGACCCTTCCGATAGCATGAGATATGACATCTCAATGCTTCTAATAACAAACCACAGACCCGTCCTATAAATTGAGATGTGATATCCAAATCCTTCCCCTTCCAAACCTGAGACCCTTCCTTTAGCATGAGATGTGATATCCAACTCTTTCCCATTCCAATCATGAGACCCGTCCTATACCATGAGATATGATATCTCAATGCTTCTAATACCAAACCTGAGACTGTCCTATAACATGAGATGTGATATCTCAATGCTTCTAATAACAAACCTGAGAGCCTTCCTATAACATATGTGATATCCAACTCCTTCCCAATACAATCCTGAGACCCTTCCGATAGCATGAGATATGATATCTCAATGCTTCTAATACCAAACTACAGACCCGTCCTATAACTTGAGATGTGATATCCAACTCCTTACCAATCCAATCCTGAGACCCTTCCGATAGCATGAGATGTGATATCTCAATGCTTCTAATATCAAACCTGAGACCCTCCCTATAGCATGAGATGTGATATCCAACTCCTTCCCATTCCAATCCTGAGACCCGTCCTATACTATGAGATGTTATATCTCAACGCTTCTAATACCAAACCTGAGACTGTCCTAATTAATGAGATGTGATATCTCAATGCTTCTAATAACAAACCTGAGACTCTTCCTATAACATGAGATGTGATATCCAAGTCCTTCCCATTCCAAACCTGAGACCCTTCCTTTAGCATGAGATGTGATATCCAACTCCTTCCCATTCCAATCCTGAGACTCCTTCCAATTCCAACCTGTGAACCTTCCGATAGCATGAGATGTGATATCTCAATGCTTCTAATACCAAACCTGAGACCCTTCCTATAACATGAGATGTGATATCCAACTCCTTCCCAATCCAATCCTGAGACCCTTCCGATAGCATGAGATATGATATCTCAATGCTTCTAATAACAAACCTGAGACCCTTCCTATAACATGAGATGTGATATCCAAATCCTTCCCATTCCTATCCTGTGACCCTTCTGATAGCATGAGATGTGATATCTCAATGCTTCTAATACCAAACCTGAGACCCTCCCTATAGCGAGATGTGATATCAAAGTCCTTCCCATTCCAATCCTGATATCCTTCCGATAGCATGAGCTGTGATATCTCAATGCTTCTAATACCAAACCTGAGACCCTCCCTATAGCGAGATGTGATAT
This sequence comes from Ambystoma mexicanum, assembly GCF_040938575.1. Classification (NCBI taxonomy): domain Eukaryota; kingdom Metazoa; phylum Chordata; class Amphibia; order Caudata; family Ambystomatidae; genus Ambystoma; species Ambystoma mexicanum. The sequence goes on from NC_090936.1 coordinate 335,551,909, forward strand.
CAAAGTCCTTCCCATTCCAATCCTGATACCCTTCCGATAGCATGAGATGTTATATCTCAATGCTTCTAATACCAAACCTGAGACTGTCCTATAACATGAGATGTGATTTCTCAATGCTTCTAATAACAAACCTGAGACCCTTCCTATAACGTGAGATGTGATGTACAAGTCCTTCCCATTCCAATCCTGAGACCCTTCCGATAGCATGAGATGTGATATCTCAATGCTTGTAATATCAAACCTGAGACCCTCCCTATAGCATGAGATGTGATATCCAACTCCTTCCCATTCCAATCCTGAGACCCGTAGTATACTATGAGATGTTATATCCAATGCTTCTAATACCAAACCTGAGACTGTCCTATAACATGAGATGTGATATCTCAATGCTTCTAATAACAAACCTGAGACCCTTCCTATAACATGAGATGTGATATCCAAGTCCTTCCCATTCCAATCTTGAGACCCTTCCTATACCATGAGATGTGATATCCAACTCCTTCGCAATCCAATCCTGAGACCCTTCCGATAGCATGAGATATGATATCTCAATGCTTCTAATACCAAACCACAGACCCGTCCTATAACTTGAGATGTGATATCCAAATCCTTCCCCTTCCAAACCTGAGACCCTTCCTTTAGCATGAGATATGATATCCAACTCCTTCCCATTCCAATCCTGAGACCCGTCCTATACCATGAGATGGTATGTCTCAATGCTTCTAATACCAAACCTGAGACTGTCCTATAACATGAGATGTGATATCTCAATGCTTCTAATAACAAACCTGAGACCCTTCCTATAACATGAGATGTGATATCTCAATGCTTCTAATACCAAACCTGAGACCCTCCCTATAGCGTGAGATGTGATATCAAAGTCCTTCTCATTCCAATCCTGATACCCTTCCTATAACATGAGATCTGATATCCAACTCTTCCCATCCAATCCTGAGAACCTTCCTATAACATGAGATGTTATATCCAACTCCTTCCCGATCCAATCCTGAGACCCTTCCGATAGCATGAGATGTGATATCTCAACGCTTCTAATACCAAACCTGAGACCCTCCCTTATAGCGTGAGATGTGATATCAAAGTCCTTCCCATTCCAATCCTGATACCCTTCCTATAACATGAGCTGTGATATCCAACTCCTTCCAATTCCAACCTGTGACCCTTCCTATAGCATGAGATGCGATATCCAACTCCTTCCCAATCCAATCCTGAGACCCTTCCGATAGCATGAGATGTGATATCTTAATGCTTCTAGCAAACCTGAGACCTTCCCATGGCATGAGATGTGATATCAAACTCCTTCCCATTCCAATCCTGAGACCCGTCCTATACTATGAGATGTTATATCTCAATGCTTCTAATACCAAACCTGAGACTGTCCTATAACATGAGATGTGATATCCAAGTCCTTCCCATTCCAATCTTGAGACCCTGCCTATAACATGAGATGTGATATCCAACTCCTTCCCAATCCAATCCTGGGACCCTTCCGATAGCATGAGATATGATATCTCAATGTTTCAAATACCAAACCACAGACCCGTCCTATAACTTGAGATGTGATATCCAAATCCTTCCCCTTCCAAACCTGAGACCCTTCCTTTATCATGAGATGTGATATCCAACTCCTTCCCATTCCAATCCTGAGACCCGTCCTATAGCATGATATGTGATATCCAACTCCTTCCCATTCCAATCCTGAGACCCGTCCTATACAATGAGATATGATATCTCAATGCTTCTAATACCAAACCTGAGACTGTCCTCTAACATGAGATGCGATATCTCAATGCTTCTAATAACAAACCTGAGACCCTTCCTATAACATGAGATGTGCTATCTAAATCCTTCCCATTCCAATCCTGAGACCCTTCCTATAACATGAGATGTGATATCCAACTCCTTCCCAATCCAATCCTGATACCCTTCCGATAGCTTGAGATATGATATCTCAATGCTTCTAATACCAAACCACAGACCCGTCCTATAAATTGAGATGTGATATCCAAATCCTTCCCCGTCCAATCCTGAGACCCGTCCTATACCATGAGATATGATATCTCAATGCTTCTAATACCAAACCTGAGACTGTCCTATAACATGAGATGTGATATCTCCATGCTTCTAATAACATGAGATGTTATATCCAACTCCTTCCCGATCCAATCCTGAGACCCTTCCGATAGCATGAGATGCGATATCTCAATGCTTCTAATACCAAACCTGAGACCCTCCCTATAGCGTGAGATGTGATATCAAAGTCCTTCCCATTGCAATCCTGAGACCCTTCCTATAACATGAGATGCGATATCCAACTCCTTCCCAATCCAATCCTGAGACCCTTTCGATAGCATGAGATGTGATATCTTAATGCTTCTAGCAAACCTGAGACCTTCCCAAGGCATGAGATGTGATATCCAACTCCTTCCCATTCCAATCCTGAGACCCGTCCTATACTATGAGATGTTATATCTCAATGCTTCTAATATCAAACATGAGACTGTCCTATAACATGAGATGTGATATTTCAATGCTTCTAATAACAAACCTGAGACCCTTCCTATAACATGAGATGTGATATCCAAGTCCTTCCCATTCCAATCTTGAGACCCTTCCTATAACAATGGATGTGATATCCAACTCCTTCCCAATCCAATCCTGAGACCCTTCCGATAGCATGAGATATAATATCTCAATGCTTCTAATACCAAACCACAGACCCGTCCTATAACTTGAGATGTGATATCCAATTCCTTCCCCTTCCAAACCTGAGACCCTTCCTTTAGCATGAGATATGATATCCAACTCCTTCCCATTCCAATCCTGAGACCCTTCCTATAGCATGAGATGTGATATCCCAATGCTTGTACCAAACCTGAGACCCTTCCTATAGCAAGAGATGTGATATCCAACTCTTCCCATCCAACCCTGAGACCCGTCCTATACCATGAGATGGTATATCTCAATGCTTCTAATACCAAACCTGAGACTGTCCTATAACATGAGATGTGATATCTCAATGCTTCTAATAACAAACCTGAGACCCTTCCTACAACATGAGATGTGATATCTCAATGCTTCTAATACCAAACCTGAGACCCTCCCTATAGCGTGAGATGTGATGTCAAAGTCCTTACCATTCCAATCCTGATACCCTTCCTATAACATGAGATCTGATATCCAACTCTTTGAGATATGATATCTCAATGCTTCTAATATCAAACTACAGACCCGTCCTATAACTTGAGATGTGATATCCAACTCCTTCCCAATCCAATCCTGAGACCCTTCCGATAGCATGAGATGCGATATCTCAATGCTTCTAATATCAAACCTGAGACCCTCCCTATAACATGAGATGTGATATCCAAATCCTTCCCATTCCAATCCTGAGACCCTTCCTATAACATGAGAAGTGATATCCAACTCCTTCCCAATCCAATCCTGAGACCCTTCCGATAGCATGAGATATGATATCTCAATGCTTCTAATACCAAACCTGAGACTGTCCTATAACATGAGATGCGATATCTCAATGCTTCTAAAAAACAAACCTGAGACCCTTCCTATAACATGAGATGTGATATCCAAATCCTTCCCATTCCAATCCTGAGACCCTTCCTATAACATGAGATGTGATATCCAACTCCTTCCCAATCCAATCCTGAGACCCTTCCGATAGCATGAGATATGACATCTCAATGCTTCTAATAACAAACCACAGACCCGTCCTATAAATTGAGATGTGATATCCAAATCCTTCCCCTTCCAAACCTGAGACCCTTCCTTTAGCATGAGATGTGATATCCAACTCTTTCCCATTCCAATCATGAGACCCGTCCTATACCATGAGATATGATATCTCAATGCTTCTAATACCAAACCTGAGACTGTCCTATAACATGAGATGTGATATCTCAATGCTTCTAATAACAAACCTGAGAGCCTTCCTATAACATATGTGATATCCAACTCCTTCCCAATACAATCCTGAGACCCTTCCGATAGCATGAGATATGATATCTCAATGCTTCTAATACCAAACTACAGACCCGTCCTATAACTTGAGATGTGATATCCAACTCCTTACCAATCCAATCCTGAGACCCTTCCGATAGCATGAGATGTGATATCTCAATGCTTCTAATATCAAACCTGAGACCCTCCCTATAGCATGAGATGTGATATCCAACTCCTTCCCATTCCAATCCTGAGACCCGTCCTATACTATGAGATGTTATATCTCAATGCTTCTAATACCAAACCTGAGACTGTCCTAATTAATGAGATGTGATATCTCAATGCTTCTAATAACAAACCTGAGACTCTTCCTATAACATGAGATGTGATATCCAAGTCCTTCCCATTCCAAACCTGAGACCCTTCCTTTAGCATGAGATGTGATATCCAACTCCTTCCCATTCCAATCCTGAGACTCCTTCCAATTCCAACCTGTGAACCTTCCGATAGCATGAGATGTGATATCTCAATGCTTCTAATACCAAACCTGAGACCCTTCCTATAACATGAGATGTGATATCCAACTCCTTCCCAATCCAATCCTGAGACCCTTCCGATAGCATGAGATATGATATCTCAATGCTTCTAATAACAAACCTGAGACCCTTCCTATAACATGAGATGTGATATCCAAATCCTTCCCATTCCTATCCTGTGACCCTTCTGATAGCATGAGATGTGATATCTCAATGCTTCTAATACCAAACCTGAGACCCTCCCTATAGCGAGATGTGATATCAAAGTCCTTCCCATTCCAATCCTGATATCCTTCCGATAGCATGAGCTGTGATATCTCAATGCTTCTAATACCAAACCTGAGACCCTCCCTATAGCGAGATGTGATATCAAAGTCCTTCCCATTCCAATCCTGATACCCTTCCGATAGCATGAGATGTTATATCTCAATGCTTCTAATACCAAACCTGAGACTGTCCTATAACATGAGATGTGATTTCTCAATGCTTCTAATAACAAACCTGAGACCCTTCCTATAACGTGAGATGTGATGTACAAGTCCTTCCCATTCCAATCCTGAGACCCTTCCGATAGCATGAGATGTGATATCTCAATGCTTGTAATATCAAACCTGAGACCCTCCCTATAGCATGAGATGTGATATCCAACTCCTTCCCATTCCAATCCTGAGACCCGTAGTATACTATGAGATGTTATATCCAATGCTTCTAATACCAAACCTGAGACTGTCCTATAACATGAGATGTGATATCTCAATGCTTCTAATAACAAACCTGAGACCCTTCCTATAACATGAGATGTGATATCCAAGTCCTTCCCATTCCAATCTTGAGACCCTTCCTATACCATGAGATGTGATATCCAACTCCTTCGCAATCCAATCCTGAGACCCTTCCGATAGCATGAGATATGATATCTCAATGCTTCTAATACCAAACCACAGACCCGTCCTATAACTTGAGATGTGATATCCAAATCCTTCCCCTTCCAAACCTGAGACCCTTCCTTTAGCATGAGATATGATATCCAACTCCTTCCCATTCCAATCCTGAGACCCGTCCTATACCATGAGATGGTATGTCTCAATGCTTCTAATACCAAACCTGAGACTGTCCTATAACATGAGATGTGATATCTCAATGCTTCTAATAACAAACCTGAGACCCTTCCTATAACATGAGATGTGATATCTCAATGCTTCTAATACCAAACCTGAGACCCTCCCTATAGCGTGAGATGTGATATCAAAGTCCTTCTCATTCCAATCCTGATACCCTTCCTATAACATGAGATCTGATATCCAACTCTTCCCATCCAATCCTGAGAACCTTCCTATAACATGAGATGTTATATCCAACTCCTTCCCGATCCAATCCTGAGACCCTTCCGATAGCATGAGATGTGATATCTCAACGCTTCTAATACCAAACCTGAGACCCTCCCTTATAGCGTGAGATGTGATATCAAAGTCCTTCCCATTCCAATCCTGATACCCTTCCTATAACATGAGCTGTGATATCCAACTCCTTCCAATTCCAACCTGTGACCCTTCCTATAGCATGAGATGCGATATCCAACTCCTTCCCAATCCAATCCTGAGACCCTTCCGATAGCATGAGATGTGATATCTTAATGCTTCTAGCAAACCTGAGACCTTCCCATGGCATGAGATGTGATATCAAACTCCTTCCCATTCCAATCCTGAGACCCGTCCTATACTATGAGATGTTATATCTCAATGCTTCTAATACCAAACCTGAGACTGTCCTATAACATGAGATGTGATATCCAAGTCCTTCCCATTCCAATCTTGAGACCCTGCCTATAACATGAGATGTGATATCCAACTCCTTCCCAATCCAATCCTGGGACCCTTCCGATAGCATGAGATATGATATCTCAATGCTTCAAATACCAAACCACAGACCCGTCCTATAACTTGAGATGTGATATCCAAATCCTTCCCCTTCCAAACCTGAGACCCTTCCTTTATCATGAGATGTGATATCCAACTCCTTCCCATTCCAATCCTGAGACCCGTCCTATAGCATGATATGTGATATCCAACTCCTTCCCATTCCAATCCTGAGACCCGTCCTATACAATGAGATATGATATCTCAATGCTTCTAATACCAAACCTGAGACTGTCCTCTAACATGAGATGCGATATCTCAATGCTTCTAATAACAAACCTGAGACCCTTCCTATAACATGAGATGTGCTATCTAAATCCTTCCCATTCCAATCCTGAGACCCTTCCTATAACATGAGATGTGATATCCAACTCCTTCCCAATCCAATCCTGATACCCTTCCGATAGCTTGAGATATGATATCTCAATGCTTCTAATACCAAACCACAGACCCGTCCTATAAATTGAGATGTGATATCCAAATCCTTCCCCGTCCAATCCTGAGACCCGTCCTATACCATGAGATATGATATCTCAATGCTTCTAATACCAAACCTGAGACTGTCCTATAACATGAGATGTGATATCTCCATGCTTCTAATAACATGAGATGTTATATCCAACTCCTTCCCGATCCAATCCTGAGACCCTTCCGATAGCATGAGATGCGATATCTCAATGCTTCTAATACCAAACCTGAGACCCTCCCTATAGCGTGAGATGTGATATCAAAGTCCTTCCCATTGCAATCCTGATACCCTTCCTATAACATGAGATGCGATATCCAACTCCTTCCCAATCCAATCCTGAGACCCTTTCGATAGCATGAGATGTGATATCTTAATGCTTCTAGCAAACCTGAGACCTTCCCAAGGCATGAGATGTGATATCCAACTCCTTGCCATTCCAATCCTGAGACCCGTCCTATACTATGAGATGTTATATCTCAATGCTTCTAATATCAAACATGAGACTGTCCTATAACATGAGATGTGATATTTCAATGCTTCTAATAACAAACCTGAGACCCTTCCTATAACATGAGATGTGATATCCAAGTCCTTCCCATTCCAATCTTGAGACCCTTCCTATAACATGAGATGTGATATCCAACTCCTTCCCAATCCAATCCTGAGACCCTTCCGATAGCATGAGATATAATATCTCAATGCTTCTAATACCAAACCACAGACCCGTCCTATAACTTGAGATGTGATATCCAAATCCTTCCCCTTCCAAACCTGAGACCCTTCCTTTATCATGAGATGTGATATCCAACTCCTTCCCATTCCAATCCTGAGACCCTTCCTATAGCATGAGATGTGATATCTCAATGCTTCTACCAAACCTGAGACCCTTCCTATAGCATGAGATGTGATATCCAACTCTTCCCATCCAATCCTGAGACCCTTCCTATAACATGAGATGTGATATCCAACTCCTTCCCAATCCAATCCTGAGACCCTTCCGATAGCATGAGATGTGATATCCAACTCCTTCCAATTCCAACCTGTGACCCTTCCTATAGCATGAGATGGGAGATCCAACTCCTTCCCAATTCAATCCTGAGACCCGTCCTATACCATGAGATGTGATATCTCAATGCTTCTAATACCAAACCTGAGACTGCCCTATAACATGAGATGTGATATCTCAATGCTTCTAATAAACCTGAGACCCTTCCTATAACATGAGATGTGATATCCAAATCCTTCCCATTCCAATCCTGAGACCCTTCCTATAGCATGAGATGTGATATCCAACTCCTTCCCATTCCAAACCTGAGATCCGTCCTATACCATGAGATATGATATCTCAATGCTTCTAATACCAAACCTGAGACCCTTCCTATAACATGAGATGTGATATCCAAGTCCTTCCCATTCCAATCTTGAGGCCATTCCTATAACATGAGATGTGATATCCAACTCCTTCACAATCCAATCCTGAGACCCTTCCGATAGCATGAGATATGATATCTCAATGGTTCTAATACCAAACCACAGACCCGTCCTATAACTTGAGATGTGATATCCAAATCCTTCCCCTTCCAAACCTGAGACCCTTCCTTTATCATGAGATGTGATATCCAACCCCTTCCCATTGCAATCCTGAGACCCTTCCTATAGCATGAGATGTGATATCCCAATGCTTCTACCAAACCTGAGACCCTTCCTATATATCATGAGATGTGATATCCAACTCTTCCCATCCAATCCTGAGACCCTTCCTATAACATGAGATGTGATATCCAACTCCTTCCCAATCCAATCCTGAGACCCTTCCGATAGCATGAGATATGATATCTCAATGCTTCTAATATCAAACCTGAGACCCTCCCTATAGCATGAGATGTGATATCCAACTCCTTCCCATTCCAATCCTGAGACCCTTCCGATAGCATGAGATGTGATATCCAACTCCTTCCAATTCCAACCTGTGACCCTTCCTATAGCATGAGATGGGATATCCAACTCCTTCCCAATCCAATCCTGAGACCCTTCCGATAGCATGAGATATGATATCTTAATGCTTCTACCATACCTGAGACCTTCCTATGGCATGAGATGTGATATCAAACTACTTCCCATTCCAATCCTGAGACCCTTCCTATAGCATGAGATGTGATATCCAACTCCTTCCCATTCCAATCCTGAGACCCGTCCTATACCATGAGATGTGATATCTCAATGTTTCTAATACCAAACCTGAGACTGTCCTATAACATGAGACGTGATATCTCAATGCTTCTAATAACAAACCTGAGACCCTTCCTATAACATGAGATGTGATATCCAAATCCTTCCCATTCCAATCCTGAGACCCTTCCTATAGCATGAGATGTGACATCCAACTCCTTCCCATTCCAATCCTGAGACCCGTCCTATACCATGAGATATGATATCTCAATGCTTCTAATACCAAACCTGAGACTCTCCTATAACATGAGATGCGATATCTCAATGCTTCTAATAACAAACCTGAGGCCCTTCCTATAACATGAGATGTGATATCCAAATCCTTCCCATTCCAATCCTGAGACCCTTCCTATAACATGAGATGTGATATCCAAATCCTTCCCATTCCAATCCTGAGACCCTTCCGATAGCATGAGATATGATATCTCAATGCTTCTAATACCAAACCTGAGACTGTCCTATAACATGAGATGCGATATCTCAATGCTTCTAAGAACAAACCTGAGACCCTTCCTATAACATGAGATGTGATATCCAAATCCTTCCCATTCCAATCCTGAGACCCTTCCTATAACATGAGATGTGATATCCGACTCCTTCCCAATCCATTCCTGAGACCCTTCCGATAGCATGAGATATGATATCTCAATGCTTCTAATGCCAAACCACAGACCCGTCCTATAAATTGAGATGTGATATCCAAATCCTTCCCCTTCCAAACCTGAGACCCTTCCTTTAGCATGAGATGTGATATCCAACTCCTTCCCATTCCAATCCTGAGACTGTCCTATAACATGAGATGTGATATCTCGATGCTTCTAATAATAAACCTGGGAGCCTTCCTATAACATATGTGATATCCAACTCCTTCCCAATACAATCCTGAGACCCTTCCGATAGCATGAGATATGATATCTCAATTCTTCTAATACCAAACCACAGACCCGTCCTATAACTTGAGATGTGATATCCAACTCCTTCCCAATCCAATCCTGAGACCCTTCCGATAGCATGAGATGTGATATCTCAATGCTTCTAATATCAAACCTGAGACCCTCCCTTTAGCATGAAATGTGATATCCAACTCCTTCCCATTCCAATCCTGAGACCCGTCCTATACTATGAGATGTTATATCTCAATGCTTCTAATACCAAACCTGAGACTGTCCTATAACATGAGATGTGATATCTCAATGCTTCTAATACCAAACCTGAGACCCTTCCTATAACATGAGATGTGATATCCAACTCCTTCCCAATCCAATCCTGAGACCCTTCCGATAGCATGAGATATGATATCTCAATGCTTCTAATAACAAACCTGAGACCCTTCCTATAACATGAGATGTGATATCCAAATCCTTCCCATTCCTATCCTGTGACCCTTCTGATAGCATGAGATGTGATATCTCAATGCTTCTAATACCAAACCTGAGACCCTCCCTATAGCGAGATGTGATATCAAAGTCCTTCCCATTCCAATCCTGATACCCTTCCGATAGCATGAGCTGTGATATCTCAATGCTTCTAATACCAAACCTGAGACCCTCCCTATAGCGAGATGTGATATCAAAGTCCTTCCCATTCCAATCCTGATACCCTTCCGATAGCATGAGATGTTATATCTCAATGCTTCTAATACCAAACCTGAGACTGTCCTATAACATGAGATGTGATTTCTCAATGCTTCTAATAACAAACCTGAGACCCTTCCTATAACGTGAGATGTGATGTCCAAGTCCTTCCCATTCCAATCCTGAGACCCTTCCGATAGCATGAGATGTGATATCTCAATGCTTGTAATATCAAACCTGAGACCCTCCCTATAGCATGAGATGTGATATCCAACTCCTTCCCATTCCAACCCTGAGACCCGTCCTATACTATGAGATGTTATATCCAATGCTTCTAATACCAAACCTGAGACTGTCCTATAACATGAGATGTGATATCTCAATGCTTCTAATAACAAACCTGAGACCCTTCCTATAACATGAGATGTGATATCCAAGTCCTTCCCATTCCAATCTTGAGACCCTTCCTATACCATGAGATGTGATATCCAACTCCTTCGCAATCCAATCCTGAGACCCTTCCGATAGCATGAGATATGATATCTCAATGCTTCTAATACCAAACCACAGACCCGTCCTATAACTTGAGATGTGATATCCAAATCCTTCCCCTTCCAAACCTGAGACCCTTCCTTTAGCATGAGATATGATATCCAACTCCTTCCCATTCCAATCCTGAGACCCGTCCTATACCATGAGATGGTATATCTCAATGCTTCTAATACCAAACCTGAGACTGTCCTATAACATGAGATGTGATATCTCAATGCTTCTAATAACAAACCTGAGACCCTTCCTATAACATGAGATGTGATATCTCAATGCTTCTAATACCAAACCTGAGACCCTCCCTATAGCGTGAGATGTGATATCAAAGTCCTTCTCATTCCAATCATGATACCCTTCCTATAACATGAGATCTGATATCCAACTCTTCCCATCCAATCCTGAGAACCTTCCTATAACATGAGATGTTATATCCAACTCCTTCCCGATCCAATCCTGAGACCCTTCCGATAGCATGAGATGTGATATCTCAATGCTTCTAATACCAAACCTGAGACCCTCCCTTATAGCGTGAGATGTGATATCAAAGTCCTTCCCATTCCAATCCTGATACCCTTCCTATAACATGAGCTGTGATATCCAACTCCTTCCAATTCCAACCTGTGACCCTTCCTATAGCATGAGATGCATATCCAACTCCTTCCCAATCCAATCCTGAGACCCTTCCGATAGCATGAGATGTGATATCTTAATGCTTCTAGCAAACTTGAGACCTTCCCATGGCATGAGATGTGATATCAAACTCCTTCCCATTCCAATCCTGAGACCCGTCCTATACTATGAGATGTTATATCTCAATGCTTCTAATACCAAACCTGAGACTGTCCTATAACATGAGATGTGATATCCAAGTCCTTCCCATTCCAATCTTGAGACCCTGCCTATAACATGAGATGTGATATCCAACTCCTTCCCAATCCAATCCTGAGACCCTTCCGATAGCATGAGATATGATATCTCAATGCTTCAAATACCAAACCACAGACCCGTCCTATAACTTGAGATGTGATATCCAAATCCTTCCCCTTCCAAACCTGAGACCCTTCCTTTATCATGAGATGTGATATCCAACTCCTTCCCATTCCAATCCTGAGACCCGTCCTATAGCATGATATGTGATATCCAACTCCTTCCCATTCCAATCCTGAGACCCGTCCTATACAATGAGATATGATATCTCAATGCTTCTAATACCAAACCTGAGACTGTCCTATAACATGGGATGCGATATCTCAATGCTTCTAATAACAAACCTGAGACCCTTCCTATAACATGAGATGTGATATCCAAATCCTTCCCATTCCAATCCTGAGACCCTTCCTATAACATGAGATGTGATATCCAACTCCTTCCCAATCCAATCCTGATACCCTTCCGATAGCATGAGATATGATATCTCAATGCTTCTAATACCAAACCACAGACCCGTCCTATAAATTGAGATGTGATATCCAAATCCTTCCCCGTCCAATCCTGAGACCCTTCCTATACCATGAGATATGATATCTCAATGCTTCTAATACCAAACCTGAGACTGTCCTATAACATGAGATGTGATATCTCAATGCTTCTAATAACAAACCTGAGAGCCTTCCTATAACATGAGATGTGATATCCAACTCCTTCCCAATCCAATACTGAGACCATTCCGATAGCATGAGATGTGATATCTCAATGCTTCTAATATCAAACCTGAGACCCTCCCTATGGCATGAGATGTGATATCCAACTCCTTCCCATTCCAATCCTGAGACCCGTCCTATACTATGAGATGTTATATCCAATGCTTCTAATACCAAAGCTGAGACTGTCCTATAACATGAGATGTGATATCCAACTCCTTCCCATTCCAATCCTGAGACCCGTCCTATAGCATGATATGTGATATCCAACTCCTTCCCATTCCAATCCTGAGACCCGTCCTATACAATGAGATATGATATCTCAATGCTTCTAATACCAAACCTGAGACTGTCCTATAACATGGGATGCGATATCTCAATGCTTCTAATAACAAACCTGAGACCCTTCCTATAACATGAGATGTGATATCCAAATCCTTCCCATTCCAATCCTGAGACCCTTCCTATAACATGAGATGTGATATCCAACTCCTTCCCAATCCAATCCTGATACCCTTCCGATAGCATGAGATATGATATCTCAATGCTTCTAATACCAAACCACAGACCCGTCCTATAAATTGAGATGTGATATCCAAATCCTTCCCCGTCCAATCCTGAGACCCTTCCTATACCATGAGATATGATATCTCAATGCTTCTAATACCAAACCTGAGACTGTCCTATAACATGAGATGTGATATCTCAATGCTTCTAATAACAAACCTGAGAGCCTTCCTATAACATGAGATGTGATATCCAACTCCTTCCCAATCCAATACTGAGACCATTCCGATAGCATGAGATGTGATATCTCAATGCTTCTAATATCAAACCTGAGACCCTCCCTATGGCATGAGATGTGATATCCAACTCCTTCCCATTCCAATCCTGAGACCCGTCCTATACTATGAGATGTTATATCCAATGCTTCTAATACCAAACCTGAGACTGTCCTATAACATGAGATGTGATATCTCAATGCTTCTAATAACAAACCTGAGACCCTTCCTATAACATGAGATTTGATATCCAACTCCTTCCCAATCCAATCCTGAGACCCTTCCGATAGCATGAGATGTGATATCTTAATGCTTCTAGCAAACCTGACACCTTCCCATGGCACGAGATGTGATATCAAACTCCTTCCCATTCCAATCCTGAGACCCGTCCTATACTATGAGATGTTATATCTCAATGCTTCTAATCCCAAACATGAGACTGTCCTATAACATGAGATGTGATATTTCAATGCTTCTAATAACAAACCTGAGACCCTTCCTATAACATGAGATGTGATATCCAAGTCCTTCCCATTCCAATCTTGAGACCCTTCCTATAACATGAGATGTGATATCCAACTCCTTCCCAATCCAATCCTGAGACCCTTCCGATAGCATGAGATATGATATCTCAATGCTTCTAATACCAAACCACAGACCCGTCCTATAACTTGGGATGTGATATCCAAATCCTTCCCCTTCCAAACCTGAGACGCTTCCTTTATCATGAGATGTGATATCCAACTCCTTCCCATTCCAATCCTGAGACCCTTCCTATAGCATGAGATGTGATATCCCAATGCTTCTACCAAACCTGAAACCCTTCCAATAGCATGAGATGTGATATCCAACTCTTCCCATCCAATCCTGAGACCCTTCCTATAACATGAGATGTGATATCCAACTCCTTCCCAATCCAATCCTGAGACCCTTCGGATAGCATGAGATGTGATATCCAACTCCTTCCAATTCCAACCTGTGACCCTTCCTATAGCATGAGATGGGTGATCCAACTCCTTCCCAATTCAATCCTGAGACCCGTCCTATACCATGAGATGTGATATCTCAATGCTTCTAATACCAAACCTGAGACTGCCCTATAACATGAGATGTGATATCTCAATGCTTCTAATAAACCTGAGACCCTTCCTATAACATGAGATGTGATATCCAAATCCTTCCCATTCCAATCCTGCGACCCTTCCTATAGCATGAGATGTGATATCCAACTCCTTCCCATTCCAATCCTGAGATCCGTCCTATACCATAAGATATGATATCTCAATGCTTCTAATACCAAACCTGAGACTGTCCTATAACATGAGATGTGATATCTCAATGCTTCAAATAACAAACCTGAGACCCTTCCTATAACATGAGATGTGATATCCAAGTCTTTCCCATTCCAATCTTGAGGCCATTCCTATAACATGAGATGTGATATCCAACTCCTTCACAATCCAATCCTGAGACCCTTCCGATAGCATGAGATATGATATCTCAATGCTTCTAATACCAAACCACAGACCCGTCCTATAACTTGAGATGTGATATCCAAATCCTTCCCCTTCCAAACCTGAGACCCTTCCTTTATCATGAGATGTGATATCCAACCCCTTCCCATTGTAATCCTGAGACCCTTCCTATAGCATTAGATGTGATATCCCAATGCTTCTACCAAACCTGAGACCCTTCCTATAGCATGAGATGTGATATCCAACTCTTCCCATCCAATCCTGAGACCCTTCCTATAACTTGAGATGTGATATCCAACTCCTTCCCAATCCAATCCTGAGACCCTTCCGATAGCATGAGATATGATATCTCAATGCTTCTAATATCAAACCTGAGACCCTCCCTATAGCATGAGATGTGATATCCAACTCCTTCCCATTCCAATCCTGAGACCCTTCTGATAGCATGAGATGTGATATCCAACTCCTTCCAATTCCAACCTGTGACCCTTCCTATAGCATGAGATGGGATATCCAACTCCTTCCCAATCCAATCTTGAGACCCTTCCGATAGCATGAGATATGATATCTTAATGCTTCTACCATACCTGAGACCTTCCTATGGCATGAGATGTGATATCAAACTACTTCCCATTCCAATCCTGAGACCCTTCCTATAGCATGAGATGTGATATCCAACTCCTTCCCATTCCAATCCTGAGACTCCTTCAAATTCCAACCTGTGAATCTTCCGATAGCATGAGATGTGATATCTCAATGCTTCTAATACCAAACCTGAGACCCTTCCTATAACATGAGATGTGATATCCAACTCCTTCCCAATCCAATCCTGAGACCCTTCCGATAGCATGAGATATGATATCTCAATGCTTCTAATACCAAACCACAGACCCGTCCTATAACTTGAGATGTGATATCCAACTCCTTCCCAATCTAATCCTGAGACCCTTCCGATAGCATGAGATGTGATATCTCAATGCTTCTAATATCAAACCTGAGACCCTCCCTTTAGCATGAAATGTGATATCCAACTCCTTCCCATTCCAATCCTGAGACCCGTCCTATACTATGAGATGTTATATCTCAATGCTTCTAATATATCACATCTCATGCTATAGGAAGGGTCTCAGGATTGGAATGGGAAGGAGTTGTATATGACATCTCATGCCACAGGAAGGGTCTCAGGTTTGGTATAAGCATTGAGATATCACATCTCTGCTATCGGAAGGGTCTCAGGATTGGAATGGGAAGGAGTTGGATATCCCATCTTATGTTATAGGAAGGGTCTCAGGTTTGGTATTAGAAGCATTGAGATATCACATCTCATGCTATCAGAAGGGTCTCAGGATTGGAATGGGAAGGAGTCGGATATCACATCTCATGCTAAAGGGAGGGTCTCAGGTTTGGTATTAGAAGCATTGAGATATCACAACTCATGTTAAAGGAAGAATCTCAGGTTTGGTATTAGAGGCATTGAGATATCACATCTCATGCTATCAGAAGGGTCTCAGGATTGGTATGGGAAGGAGTCGGATATCACATCTCATGCTAAAGGGAGGGTCTCAGGTTTGGTATTAGAAGCATTGAGATATCACATCTCATGTTATAGGAAGAATCTCAGGTTTGGTATTAGAGGCATTGAGATATCACATCTCATGCTATAGGAAGGGTCTCAGGATTGGAATGGGAAGGAGTTGGATATCACATCTCATCCAATAGGAAGGATCTCAGGATTGGAATGGGAAGGATTTGGATGTCACATCTCTTGCTATAGGAAGGGTCTCAGTTTTTTTATTAGAAACATTGAGATATCACATCTCATGCTATAGGAAGGGTTTCAGGATTGGAATGGGAAGGATTTGTATATCACATCTCATGCTAAAGGAAGGGTCTCAGGTTTTGAAGGGGAAGGATTTGGATATCATATCTCATGTTATAGGACGGGTCGCAGGTTTGGTATTAGAAGCTTTGAGATATCACATCTCATGCTATAGGAAGGTTTCAGGATTGGAATGGGAAGGAGTTGGATATCCCTTCTCATGCTATAGGAAGGTTCTCAGGTTGGAATGGGAAGGAGTTGGATATCACATCTCATGTTATAGGAAGGGTCTCAGGATTGGAATGGGAAGGATTTGGATATCACATCTCTTGCTATAGGAAGGGTCTCAGGTTTTTTATTAGAAACATTGAGATATCACATCTCATGCTATAGGAAGGGTTTCAGGATTGGAATGGGAAGGATTTGGATATCACATCTCATGCTAAAGGAAGGGTCTCAGGTTTGGAAGTGGAAGGATTTGGATATCACATCTCATGTTATAGGAAGGATCTCAGGTTTGGTATTAGAAGCATTGAGATATCACATCTCATGCTATAGGAAGGGTCTCAGGATTGGAATGGGAAGGAGTTGGATATCACATCTCAAGCTATAGGAAGGGTCTCAGGATTGGAATGAGAAGGAGTTGGATATCACATCTCATGCTATAGGAAGGGTCTCAGGTCTGGAATCGGAAGGAGTTGTATATGACATTTCATGCCATAGGAAGGGTCTCAGGTTTGGTATAAGCATTGAGATATCACATCTCTGCTATTGGAAGGGTCTCAGGATTGGAATGGGAAGGAGTTGGATATCCCATCTCATTATAGGAAGGGTCTCAGGTTTGGTATTAGAAGCATTGAGATATCACATCTCATGGTATAGGACGGGTCTCAGGATTGGAATGGGAAGGACATGGATATCACATCTCTTGTTATAGGAAGGGTCTCAGGTTTGGTATTAGAAGCATTGAGATATCACATCTCATGCTATAGGAAGGGTCTCAGGATTGGAATGGGAAGGACTTGGATATCCCATCTCATGTTATAGGAAGGGTCCCAGGTTTGTTATTAGAAGCATTGAGATATCACATCTCATGCTATAGGAAGGGTCTCAGAATTGGAATGGGGAGGAGTTGGATATCACATCTCAAGCTATGGGAAGGGTCTCAGGATTGGAATGGGAAGGACTTGGATATCACATCTCATGCTATAGGAAGGCTCTCAGGTTTGGAAGGGGAAGGAGTTGGATATCACATTTCATGTTAGAGGTAGGATCTCAGGTTTGGTATAGAGGCATTGAGATATCACATCTCATGCTATCAGAAGGATCTCAGGATTGGAATGGGAAGGAGTTGGATATTACATCTCATGCTAAAGGGAGGGTCTCAGGTTTGGAAGGGGAAGGATTTGGATATTACATCTCGTGTTATAGGAATGATCTCAGGTTTGGTATTAGAAGCATTGAGATATCACATCTCATGCTATCGGAAGGATCTCAGGTTTGGTGTTAGAAGCATCGAGATATCAAATCTCATGCTATAGGAAGGGTCTCAGGATTGGAATGGGAAGGAGTTGGATATCACATCTCATGCTATAGGAAGGGTCTCAGGATTGGAATGGGAAGGAGTTGTATATGACATCTCATGCCACAGGAAGGGTCTCAGGTTTGGTATAAGCATTGAGATATCACATCTCTGCTATCGGAAGGGTCTCAGGATTGGAATGGGAAGGAGTTGGATATCCCATCTTATGTTATAGGAAGGGTCTCAAGTTTGGTATTAGAAGCATTGAGATATCACATCTCATGCTATCAGAAGGGTCTCAGGATTGGAATGGGAAGGAGTCGGATATCACATCTCATGCTAAAGGGAGGGTCTCAGGTTTGGTATTAGAAGCATTGAGATATCACATCTCATGTTATAGGAAGAATCTCAGGTTTGGTATTAGAGGCATTGAGATATCACATCTCATGCTATCAGAAGGGTCTCAGGATTGGTATGGGAAGGAGTCGGATATCACATCTCATGCTAAAGGGAGGGTCTCAGGTTTGGTATTAGAAGCATTGAGATATCACATCTCATGTTATAGGAAGAATCTCAGGTTTGGTATTAGAGGCATTGAGATATCACATCTCATGCTATAGGAAGGGTTTCAGGATTGGAATGGGAAGGATTTGTATATCACATCTCATGCTAAAGGAAGGGTCTCAGGTTTTGAAGGGGAAGGATTTGGATATCATATCTCATGTTATCGGACGGGTCGCAGGTTTGGTATTAGAAGCTTTGAGATATCACATCTCATGCTATAGGAAGGTCTCAGGATTGGAATGGGAAGGAGTTGGATATCCCTTCTCATGCTATAGGAAAGTTCTCAGGTTGGAATGGGAAGGAGTTGGATATCACATCTCATGTTATAGGAAGGGTCTCAGGATTGGAATGGGAAGGATTTGGATATCACATCTCTTGCTATAGGAAGGGTCTCAGGTTTTTTATTAGAAACATTGAGATATCACATCTCATGCTATAGGAAGGGTTTCAGGATTGGAATGGGAAGGATTTGGATATCACATCTCATGCTAAAGGAAGGGTCTCAGGTTTGGAAGGGGAAGGATTTGGATATCATATCTCATGCTAAAGGAAGGGACTCAGGTTTGATAGAAGCATTGAGATATCACATCTCATGCTATAGGAAGGGTCTCAGGATTGGAATGGGAAGGAGTTGGATATATCACATCTCATGCTAAAGAAAGGGACTCAGGTTTGATAGAAGCATTGAGATATCACATCTCATGCTATAGGAAGGGTCTCAGGATTGGAATGGGAAGGAGTTGGATATCACATCTCATGCCATAGGAAGGGTCTCAGGTTTGGTACAAGCATTGAGATATCACATCTCTGCTATCGGAAGGGTCTCAGGATAGGAATGGGAAGGAGTTGGATATCACATCTCAAGCTATCTCAGGATTGGAATGGGAAGGAGTTTGATATCACATCTCAAGCTATAGGAAGGTTCTCAGGTTTGGAAGGGGAAGGATTTGGATCTCACATCTCATGTTTTAGGACGGGTCTCAGGTTTGGTATTAGAAGCATTGAGATATCACATCTCATGGTATAGGAAGGGACTCAGGATTGGAATGGGAAGGAGTCGGATATCACATCTCAAGCTATCACAGGATTGGAATGGGAAGGAGTTTGATATCACATCTAAAGCTATAGGAAGGGTCTCAGGTTTGGAAAGGGAAGGATTTGGATTTCACATCTCATGTTATAGGATGGTTCTCATGTTTGGTTTTTAGAAGCATTGAGATATCACATCTAATGCTATCGGAAGGGTCTCAGGTTTGGAAAGGGAAGGATTTGGATTTCACATATGTTATTGGATGGTTCTCAGGTTTGGTTTTAGAAGCATTAAGATATCACATCCCATGCTATAGGAAGGGTCTCAGGTTTTGGAATGGGAAGGAGTTGGATACACATCTCATGTTATAGGAAGGATCTCAGGTTTGGTATTAGAAAAATTGTGATATCACATATCATGCTATAGGAAGGGTCTCAGGATTGGAATGGGAAGGAGTTGGATATGACATCTCATGCCACAGGGAGGGTCTCAGGTTTGGTATAAGCATTGAGATATCACATCTCTGCTATCGGAAGGGTCTCAGGATTGGAATGGGAAGGAGTTGGATATCCCATCTTATGTTATAGGAAGGGTCTCAGGTTTGGTGTTAGAAGCATTGAGAAATCACATCTCATGCTATCAGAAGGGTCTCAGGATTGGAATGGGAAGGAGTCGGATATCACATCTCATGCTAAAGGGAGGGTCTCAGGTTTGGTATTAGAAGCATTGAGATATCACATCTCATGTTATAGGAAGAATCTCAGGTTTGGTATTAGAGGCATTGAGATATCACATCTCATGATATAGGAAGGGTCTCAGGATTGGAATGGGAAGGATTTGGATATCACATCTCTTGCTATAGGAAGAGTCTCAGGTTTTTTATTAGAAACATTGAGATATCACATCTCATGCTATAGGAAGGGTTTCAGGATTGGAATGGGAAGGATTTGGATATCACATCTCATGCTAAAGGAAGGGTCTCAGGTTTGGAAGGGGAAGGATTTGGATATCATATCTCATGTTATAGGACGGGTCCCAGGTTTGGTATTAGAAGCTTTGAAATATCACATCTCATGCTATAGGAAGGGTCTCAGGATTGGAATGGGAAGGAGTTGGATATCACATCTCATGCTAAAGGAAGGGACTCAGGTTTGATAGAAGCATTGATATATCACATCTCATGCTATAGGAAGGGTCTCAGGATTGGAATGGGAAGGAGTTGGATATCATATCTCATGTCATAGGAAGGGTCTCAGGTTTGGTCCAAGCATTGAGATATCACATCTCTGCTATCGGAAGGGTCTCAGGATAGGAATGGGAAGGACTTAGATATCACATCCCATGCTATAGGGAGGGTCTCAGGTTTGGAAAGGGAAGGATTTGGATTTTACATCTCATGTTATAGGATGGTTCTCATGTTTGGTTTTAGAAGCATTGAGATATCACATGTAATGCTATCGGAAGGGTCTCAGGTTTGGAATGGGAAGGATTTGGATTTCACATATGTTATTGGATGGTTCTCAGGTTTGGTTTTAGAAGCATTAAGATATCACATCTCAGGCTATAGGAAGGGTCTCAGGTTTGGAATGGGAAGGAGTTGAATACACATCTCATGTTATAGGAAGGATCTCAGGTTTGATATTAGAAAAATTGTGATATCACATATCATGCTATAGGAAGGTTCTCAGGATTGGAATGGGAAGGAGTTGGATAGATATCACATCTCATGCTAAAGGAAAGATCTCAGGTTTGGAAGGGGAAGGATTTGGATCTCACATCTCATGTTTTAGGACGGGTGTCAGGTTTGGTATTAGAAGCATTGAGATATCACATCTCATGGTATAGGAAGGGTCTCAGGATTGGAATGGGAAGGAGTTGGATATCACATCTCAAGCTATCTCAGGATTGGAATGGGAAGGAGTTTGATATCACATATCATGCAATCGGAAGGGTCTCAGGTTTGGAATGGGAAGGAGTTGGATATCACATCTCATGTTATAGGAAGGATCTCAGGTTTATTATTAGAAGCATTGAGATATCACATCTCATGCTATAGGAAGGGTCTCAGGATTGGAATCGGAAGGAGTTGTATTTGACATCTCATGCCATAGGAAGGGTCTCAGGTTGGGTATAAGCATTGAGATATCACATCTCTGCTATCGGAAGGGTCTCAGGATTGGAATGGGAAGGAGTTGGATATCCCATCTCATTATAGCAAGGGTCTCAGGTTTGGTATTAGAAGCATTGAGATATCACATCTCATGCTATAGGAAGGGTCTCAGGATTGGAATGGGAACGACTTGGATATCACATCTCATGATAAAGGAAGGGTCTAAGGTTTGGAAGGGGAAGGATTTGGATATCACATCTCATGTTATAGGACCGGTCTCAGGTTTGGTATTAGAAGCATTGAGATATCAAGTCCCATGGTATAGGACGGGTCTCAGAATTGGAATGGGAAGGAGTTGGATATCACATCTCAAGCTATAGGAAGGGTGTCAGGATTGGAATGGGAAGGAGTTTGATATCACATCTCATGCCATGGTATGGGTCTCAGGTTTTGTAGAAGCATTGGGATATCACATCTCATGCTATCGGAAGGGTATCAGGATTGGATTTGGAAGGAGTTGGATATCCCATCTCATGCTATAGGAAGGGTCTCAGGTTGGAATGGGAAGGAATTGGATATCACATCTCATGTTATAGGAAGGGTATCAGGATTGGAATGGGAAGGACTTGGACATCACATCTCATGCTATAGGAAGGCTATCAGGTTTGGAAGGGGAAGGAGTTGCATATCAAATTTCATTTTAGAGGTAGGATCTCAGGTTTGGTATTAGAGGCATTGAGATATCACATCTCATGCTATAGGAAGGGTCTCACGATTGGAATGGGAAGGATTTGGATATCACATCTCATGCTATAGGAAGGGTCTCAGGTTTGGTATAAGCATTGAGATATCACATCTCATGCTATAGAAACGGTCTCAAGATTGCAATGGGAAGGAGTTGGATATCACATCTCATGTTATAGGAAGGATCTCAGATTTGGTATTAGAAGCATTGAGACATCACATCTCATGCTATAGGAAGGGTCTCAGGATTGGAATGGGAAGGAGTTGGATATCACATCTCATGTTATAGGAAGGGTCTCAGGATTGGAATGGGAAGCACTTCGATATCACATCTCATGTTATAGGAAGGCTCCCAGGTTTAGAAGGGGAAGGAGCTGGATATCACATTTCATGTTAGAGGTAGGATCTCAGGTTTGGTATTAGAGGCATTGAGATATAACATCTCATGCTATCAGAAGGGTCTCAGGATTGGAATGGGAAGGAGTTGGATATCACATCTCATGCTAAAGGGAGGGTCTCAGGTTTGGAAGGGGAAGGATTTGGATATCACATCTCATGCTATAGGAAGGGTCTCAGGATTGGAATGGGAAGGATTTGGATATCACATCTCATGCTATAGGAAGGGTCTCAGGTTTGGTATAAGCATTGAGATATCACATCTCATGCTATAGGAAGGGTCTCAGGATTGGAATGGGAAGGAGTTGGATATCACATTTCATGCTATAGGTAGGCTCTCAGTTTTGGAAAGGGAAGGTTTTGGATATCACATCTCATGCTATAGGAAGGGTCTCACGATTGGAATGTGAAGGATTTGGATATCACATCTCATGCTATAGGAAGGGTCTCAGGATTGGAATGGGAAGGAGTTGGATATCACATCTCATGCTATAGGAAGGGTCTCAGGAATGGAATGGGAAGGAGTTTTATAGGACATCTCATGCCATAGGAAGGATCTCAGGTTTGGTATTAGAAGCATTGAGACATCACATCTCATGTTATAGGAAGGGTCTCAGGATTGGAATGGGAAGGAGTTGGATATCACATCTCATGCTATAGGAAGGGTCTCAGGTTTGGTATAAGCATTGAGATATCACATCTCATGCTATAGGAAGGGTCTCAGGATTGGAATGGGAAGGAGTTGTATATGACATCTCATGCCATAGGAAGGGTCTCAGGTTTGGTATCAGCATTGAGATATCACATCTCTGCTATCGGAAGGGTCTCAGGATTGGAATGGGAAGGAGTTGGATATCCCATTTTATGTTATAGGAAGGGTCTCAGGTTTGGTATTAGAAGCATTGAGATATCACATCTCATGCTATAGGAAGGGTCTCAGGATTGGAATGGGAAGGACTTGAATATCCCATCTCATGCTATAGGGAGGCTCTCACGTTTGGAAAGGGAAGGAGTTGGATATCACATTTCATGTTAGAGGTAGGATCTCAGGTTTGGTATTAGAGGCATTGAATATCACATCTCATGCTATCAGAAGGGTCTCAGGATTGGAATGGGAAGGAGTTGGATATCATATCTCATGATAAAGGGAGGGTCTCAGGTTTGGAAGGGGAAGGATTTTGATATCACATCTCATGTTATAGGAAGGATCTCAGGTTTGGTATTAGAGGGATTGAGATATCACATCTCATGCTATCAGAAGGGTATCAGGATTGGATTTGGAAGTAGTTGGATATCCCATCTCATGCTATAGGAAGGGTCTCAGGTTGGAATGGGAAGGAGTTGGATATCACATCTCATGTTATAGGAAGGGTCTCAGGATTGGAATGGGAAATACTTCGATATCACATCTCATGCTATAGGAAGGCTCTCAGGTTTGCAAGGGGAAGGAGTTGGATATCACATCTCATGCTAAAGGGAGGGTCTCTGGTTTGGAAGGGGAAGGATTTGGATATCACATCTCATGTTATAGGAAGGATCTCAGGTTTGGTATTAGAAGCATTGAGATATCACATCTCATGCTATAGGAATGGTCTCAGGATTGGAATGGGAAGGAGTTGGATATTAGATTCTTGCTATAGAAAGGGTCTCAGGTTTGGAACGGGAAGGAGTTGGATATCACATCTCATGTTATAGGAAGGGTCTCAGGTTTGGTCTAAGCATTGAGATATCACATCTCTGCTATCGGAAGTTTCTCAGGATTGAAATGGGAAGGAGTTGGATATCCCATCTCATGTTATAGGACGGGTCTCAGGTTTGGTAATAGAATCATTGAGATATCACATCTCATGCTGTAGGAATTGTCTAAGGATTGGAATGGGAAGGACTTGGATATCACATCTCATGCTATAGGTAGACTCTCAAGTTTGGAAAGGGAAGGAGTGGGATATCACATTTCATGTTCAAGGAAGGATCTCAGGTTTCGTATTAGAGGCATTGAGATATCACATCTCATGCTATAGGAAGGGTCTCAGGATTGGAATGGGAAGGATTTGGATATCACATCTCATGCTATAGGAAGGGTCTCAGGTTTGGTATAAGCATTGAGATATCACATCTCATGCTATAGGAAGGGTCTCAGGATTGGAATGGGAAGGAGTTGGATATCACATCTCATGCTATAGGTAGGCTCTCAGGTTTGGAAAGGGAAGGATTTGGATATCACATTTCATGTTAGAGGAAGGATCTCAGGTTTGGTATTAGAGGCATTGAGATATCACATCTCATGCTATAGGAAGGGTCTCACGATTGGAATGGGAAGGATTTGGATATCACATCTCATGCTATAGGAAGGGTCTCAGGTTTGGTATAAGCATTGAAATATCACATCCCATGCTATAGGAAGGGTCTCAGGATTGGAATGGAAGGAGTTGGATATCACATCTCATGTTATACGAAGGGTCTCAGGATTGGAATGGGAAGGACTTCGATATCACATCTCATGTTATAGGAAGGCTCCCAGGTTTGGAAGGGGAAGGAGTTGGATATCACATCTCATGTTATAGGAAGGGTCTCAGGATTGGAATGGGAAGGATTTGGATATCACATCTCATGCTATAGGAAGGGTCTCAGGTTTGGTATAAGCATTGAGATATCACATCTCATGCTATAGGAAGGGTCTCAGGATTGGAATGGGAAGGAGTTGGATATCACATCTCATGCTATAGGTAGGCTCTCAGGTTTGGAAAGGGAAGGATTTGGATATCACATTTCATGTTAGAGGAAGGATCTCAGGTTTGGTATTAGAGGCATTGAGATATCACATCTCATGCTATAGGAAGGGTCTCACGATTGGAATGGGAAGGATTTGGATATCACATCTCATGCTATAGGAAGGGTCTCAGGTTTGGTATAAGCATTGAAATATCACATCCCATGCTATAGGAAGGGTCTCAGGATTGGAATGGAAGGAGTTGGATATCACATCTCATGTTATACGAAGGGTCTCAGGATTGGAATGGGAAGGACTTCGATATCACATCTCATGTTATAGGAAGGCTCCCAGGTTTGGAAGGGGAAGGAGTTGGATATCACATCTCATGTTATAGGAAGGGTCTCAGGATTGGAATGGGAAGGATTTGGATATCACATCTCTTGCTATAGGAAGGGTCTCAGGTTTTTTATTAGAAACATTGAGATATCACATCTCATGCTATAGGAAGGGTCTCAGGATTGGAATGGGAAGGAGTTGGATATCGCATCTCATGTTATAGGAAGGATCTCAGATTTGGTATTAGAAGCATTGAGACATCACATCTCATGCTATAGGAAGGGTCTCAGGATTGGAATGGGAAGGAGTTGGATATCACATCTCATGTTATAGGAAGGGTCTCAGGATTGGAATGGGAAGGACTTCGATATCACATCACATGTTATAGGAAGGCTCCCAGGTTTGGAAGGGGAAGGAGTTGGATATCACATTTCATGTTAGAGGTAGAATCTCAGGTTTGGTATTAGAGGCATTGAGATATCACATCTCATGCTATAGGAAGGGTCTCACGATTGGAATGGGAAGGATTTGGATATCACATCTCATGCTATAGGAAGGGTCTCAGGTTTGGTATAAGCATTGAAATATCACATCCCTTGCTATAGGAAGGGTCTCAGGATTGGAATGGGAAGGAGTTGGATATCACATCTCATGCTAAAGGGAGGGTCTCAGGTTTGGAAGGGGAAGGATTTGAATATCACATCTCGTGTTATAGGAAGGATCTCAGGTTTGGTATTAGAAGAATTGAAATATCACATCTCATGCTATCGGAAGGATCTCAGGTTTGGTATTAGAAGCATTGAGATATCACATCTCATGCTATCAGAACGGTCTCAGGATTGGAATGGGAAGGAGTTGGATATCACATCTCATGCTAAAGGGAGGGTCTCTGGTTTGGAAGGGGAAGGATTTGGATATCACATCTCATCCAATAGGAAGCGTCTCAGGTTTGGAATGGGAAGGAATTGGATATCACATCTCATGTTATAGGAAGGATCTCAGGTTTGGTATTAGAAGCATTGAGATATCACATCTCATGCTATAGGAAGGGTCTCAGGATTGGAATGTGAAGGATTTGGATATCACTGTTAAGACGGATTTCTGAACTCTGTCCTGGTGGCGCAGAAGTTCAGAAGGCCAACCTAATTACTTGGAACAGGGTAACCTCTGGACAAGCCAGACCAATCAAGGTAGCGATCGCGGCGGTCAAGACTAGGTCTCAAGAGGGGTGAGGGTGACTGAAAGCCCGCAATGAGCACACAAAGCAAGAGCGCTTACAAACTACTCCAAACAGTTGTTATATCAAAAATAGATACACATTTATTTTAAGGCCTTTAAAACAATGACCGTAGGGAGAAAATCACAATATCACAATATTAAACCAACACATACCATATCAACACAATATATACACCAATACACAGTCGCAAGCGTTTAAAGCACGAAATATGTAGTCCACCTGAAAAGAAAGGAAAACAGGCAGTGCGATAACGCTTTAGACTCAGTTCGCCTTCAGAGGCACCTAACTAGATGGAAGTCCGAGCCCTGCGAAGAGTGGAGCCTTGTGCTCAAAGTACCTGCCACGCCGGTGCCAACGGGCAAAAGGGGAAGCTCTTCGTAGGAAGTCAGGCAGTTCGGGTTAGTGCACAGCAGAAGGAGAGCAGGTTCCGCAACTCAAGCGCAGCCTCCACAGCGGGCAGAAGCAGAGCGCGAGTACGGCCAAAAGGGTGCTGTTTTTACACAGCAGGGAAAAGCAATGGGATACTGCAGGAGGGCGACCAGATCCTAGCTAACCTACTCACCGGTCCCCGAAGCAAGCAGACCCAGCCTTCTCCACGTTAGTTTCAGCAGCTGGCAGGTTCAGAAGAGCAGGGAACGCCTCGTAGTCGTGTAGAGCAAAAAGACGTCCCAATCGACGAAACCAGCACAGTTTGTTGCCGCAGCAGGACAACGGAGCGGCCGTGTGTATTCGAGCCAAATGTACACTCCTCCCTTCAGACTTGGGAACGCCAAGTGTACGAAGCGTGGGAGAGTGACCAGGACTCGAAATACAACACAACCTGGCGGCAGTTACAGAGCAGGACTCCCTTGTAAGCTGGTCAGTCAACTGGATGGCCCAGAGACACTTCCGAAGGCTTACTTGGCAGGAGATGATGAAGTCGCCGGGAATAGCTGTTCCTGCTATTCCAAAGGTCGAAGCACCAGTACAGGTCTTCTGGTTCGATCAAAGGAGGAAAGGGTTTCACAGGACGACAGCAGTGCAAAGGAGGATTCCTTCAGCGGGTCACCAGCGATTCCTCGGTCCAGCCTCTTGGTTGCAGGATACTTGGCTCCTGTATTCCTTCGTTCATGAGAACTCAGGAGATCGACATGGTAGTGGTGTTTCCAGCCCCCTCTTATCCACGGTTCCCTTCGCGCCAAAACGGAGGGGAGCCAATGGGAGATCCGCTCATCAACACACATACCATACGTGGACCAATCACGGACCACGGTGGTCCCAGGCATTCACACCACCCTAGACTCTCTGGCACCCAGGATGTGTATTGGGACCAGACATCCCAGCCCACACCCTGGAGGCACACAAAAGACATGTAGAAGCCCGCGAAAGCAACCACGTTTCACGGGAAAGTACATGCCCAAATAAGGAAGGCCCCGGGTCGCTCGACCTGGGGAAGGTGAAGGGAGCAAGACGGTCAGTGGACAGGACAAAGGAGCCTCGTGGTCTGGCCATTTTGGGAGCCAGGCCACCATTTTGGGTTCAGTGCGAAAAACGTGCTCAGAACGCCAAAAGGAGCTCAAAATAAACAAAACGATAGCTGCCACCATTCCAGTCCCTGAATGACTTGCACCGATCAAAATACCATCCTAAAAGAGTATCTAGGGCCTGTAGAAGGCTAGAGACCCAAGAGAGCTGTAACTTAGCTTACAGTGCCCTCTTGTGTCATGTTGCACTAAAGCCGCAACACGATAAAAGAAACTACGGGAAACAGCGTTCCCCGGTACTGACTGTCTTAAGGGCATGTCAGTTTCCCCATAAGAAAAGGAGCGAAAGCCCAGAGGAGTGCGGCAGAAGGCTGCACTTCTCTGGCAAAGTCAAGAACAAGGTGAAAACAACAGCAAAAAGTTTAGGGGTTGCCAAATGGAAGGAAAATTCCCTACAATTACGAAATCTTTCCTAACACTCGCCCCTCCCAGACTATGGACAGGGGGAACTAATCCACCCCTGGATGAGTCTCTTGTTCAGGTCGGTTAAACATTCTGGTCAACCCATCAGCATTGCTATGTTGGACACCTGGCCTATGCTCAATAGTGAAGTCGAAGCCTTGTAGACTTATGGACCACCTAAGCAACTTTGGATTCTCCCCCTTCATGTTCATTAGCCACTTTAACGGCTTATGGTCAGTCTGCACAGTGAAGTGGGTCCCATAGAGGTAGGGCCTCAGCTTCCTTAGGGCCCACACAACAGAGAAACATTCTTTCTCTACCGTGGACCATCTGAGCTCTCTGTCCTTAAGCTGGCGACTAATAAAACCGATAGGGTGTTCCTTACCCTTCTCATCTACTTGTGATAGTACAGCTCCTATCCCAGTGTCAGAGGCATCCGTCTGCACGATAAAAGGTCTTCGATAATCAGGGGCCCTTAGGACAGGGGCCTGGCACAAGGAGTCTTTTAAGCCATTGAAGGCCTTCTCACACTCGTCGGTCCAAGTTACCTTCTTGGGTTTCTTCGGAGTTGTGAGGGCAGTCAGAGGAGCAGCTATGGTGCCATAGTCTGCCACAAAATTGCGGTAATACCCCGTGAGTCCTAAAAAGGCTCTCACTTGGGTTTGCGTAGTGGGGGTAGGCCAGTCTTGTACTGCTTGTACTTTACTGGGTAGAGGCTGTATCCTCCCTCCACCTACTTCATGTCCAAGGTAAACCACTGAGCCTTGTCCAATCTGGCATTTACTAGCCTTTATGGTCAAGTGGGCTTTCTGAAGAGCCTGGAGCACAATCCCGAGGTGTTTCACATGGTCTTCCCAGGTGGCACTGAAAACTGCTATATCGTCCAGATATGCAAGACAGAATTCGTCCAACCCATTCAACACATGATTCACAAGCCTCTGGAAAGTGGCAGGTGCATTCTTCAACCCGAACGGCATTACCCGGAATTGGTAAAGGCCGTCTGGAGTAGAAAATGCTGTCTTCTCCTTGGCATGTTCTGCTAAAGCTATTTGCCAATAGCCAGCAGTAAGGTCAAACGTGCTGAGGTACTTGGAGGCACCCAAAGTATCCACCAGCTCATCTGTTCGAGGCAAGGGGTGTGCATCTGTCTTGGTGACAGCATTCAGAGCCCTGTAATCCACGCAGAACCTCAATTCAGAAGTGCCTGCTTTTGGAACCAACACCACAGGACTGGACCAAGGACTACTAGAGGGTTCAATCACCCCAAGGTCTAACATCTTGTTGACCTCAGTCTTAATATAAGACCGTACTTTATCTGACATCCTGTATCCCCTACTTTTGGTAGGTACACTGTCTCCTGTGTCAATGTTATGTTTGCACCAAGGTGTCAAACCAGGGGACTGTGAAAACAGGGGGGAAAACTGCCTAAGCAAACTTTTCACCTCAGCCTGCTGATCAGAAGTCAGGTGAGGGGCCACTCGGACACCCTCAACGGAGCTATCTGAAGGACCGCTTTGGAACAGGTCGGGGAGTGGTTCTGACTCCTCTTCCTCAACATCTGAAGCCAGTAGCAGTGCTGCGATTTCGACTCTTGGGACGAAAGCCTTCAGCCTATTCACGTGAAACACTTTTGGAGCCTGTCCAGGCCTTCCAAGGTCCACTAAATAGTTCACCTCACCCAGGGGCTCCACCACTGTGTAAGGGCCTGACCATTTGTCCTGTAAAGCGCGAGGCCTTATTGGATTCATGATCAGGACTTGCTGACCAGGTGTAAAGTTGATGAGGGAAGCTGTAGTATCATCGATACTACGCAGTTCGAGATTGCAGAGTGCTGGTGGAAGGCGAAGCAAGCACGAGCGGAGATCTGCCGAAGCACGTCATGGTGCGAGGACGGCGGAGGACGGAGAGCGAGGTTTTGAATGAATAACGGCAGACGCGATCAGCCGGTGGAGCCTGTAATACGGAGCCATGTATTTTTCCCTAGATATAAAGTTAATACAATAAATACCCATATTAACTGAACACACTGTCTACGCCTACCGTTACTACAGAAGCTTTCTGGTCGTACCAATGTTTCACCAGCGCTTGCCCTGCCTTCAATTTATCACTAGCCAAGCCCATCAGAAGTACCATCCGTTTTCTGAGCCCTAGCACATAATCAACTACATTGGTAGTAACAGGGGGAGTGGGCATCTCCCATCCCTCTTTGACGATGGCTAAGGGTCCCCGTACGGGATGACCGAACAGAAGTTCGAAGGGGCTGAAGCCAACACCCTCCTGTGGTACCTCTCGGTAGGCAAACAGTAGGCATGGTAAAAGAAGATCCCATTTTCTTCTCTGAGGCTCCTCCAGAGCCCCAATCATGCTCTTTAACGTTCTGTTGAAACGTTCCACCAGACCATTGGTCTGGGGGTGATATGCAGAAGAGAACTTGTAGATGACCCCACATTCTTTCCACATAGCTTGCATATACTTCGACATAAAGTTGCTGCCACGATCTGACACAACTTCTTTAGGGAAGCCAACCCTAGTAAATATGCCGAGTAAAGCTTTTGCAACTGACTTGGCAGTTACAGTCTTCAATGGGATGGCCTCAGGATACCTGGTTGCATGGTCAACCAGCACCAGGATAAACCTATTGCCCGAGGATGTTTGCGGGTCAAGGGGACCAACGATGTCGATCCCTACCCTTTCAAATGGTACCCCCACAACTGGGAGCGGTACCAACGGAGCTTTGGATTGTCGCGCCAACCTTACCAGACAACTGGCAGGAGGCACAACTCCTGCAGTGACTTTCTACTTGCACCCCCATCTTGGGCCAGTAGAAGTGCATGGATAACCTTTGCTTGGTCCTCTTCATACCAAGGTGACCAGCAAGGGGAACTTCATGCGCCAACTGCAGGAGGAAGGGCCTAACAGCAAGGGGAACCACCAACCTCCTATGGTCTCCTTCTGTAGACTCTGTGGGCTCACTATACAGGAGTCCACCTTCCCAATAAATCCTATGCTTCCCAGGAGGTTCACCCTCAAGCTGGGAGCAGGCCTGTCTCCTTAGGCCTTCCAGAGATGGGCACTCAAGTTGGCCTTTACTGAATTCGTCCCTATCAGGACCTCCTTCAACTAACAAGTCTTTTAGTTCAGGATGATCGTTGGGGTCGAATACTTCAGGCATCGCCACCTCCTCGTCAGGCCCGGGCGATTGACCAACTTCCTCCACCGCAGTGGTAGGTGAGCTCGGGGGAATATTCTCTTTCCCTCGTCTTGACTTGTAGACTCCTTTCGCCTTGGGTTTCCCCTTTGGCTGGGGCGGCGTATTGGACTTGGCCAATGCTGCCCGTGCTTGAGACCGTGTGTAGGGTCTTTCGGCAGTGTCTCCTACGAGCCCTAAAGCTCTGAGATCATTACCCAATAAGACCTTTCCCGGGACGTTTCTCTGAATGCTCACTGGAATCCTGACTGCTGTACCATTTAAAGTAAGATTTACAGGGATCACGGGAAACATACGGAGGGGGCCGTCAGCCAACTTAGTGGGCATCAGAGTAGCTCTGGCAACTTCCTCTGAGTCTACCAAGGTAGAATCCACTACAGTGCGACTGCACCCACTATCCCTAAGAGCTGGAGTATCCACTCCATTGATCAGCACACTGTCTTTAAAGTAGTGCTTGGTATTATCCGGAATCCTAGCATAAGCCTCTGCGACTTTAGGCTCCCAGGAACCCAGGGACACTAAAACTACCTCAGCCTCTATCCCGCTGGGAAATGAGTCTGAGGAGAAGGATGCTCCTGTAATCTCTTCTTCCTCGTAGGAGGAGAAGGCCAGATTAGCGGAGTGGACCCCCAAAGGTCTAACCTTACACCGGGGATCCTCCTTCACATGGTCAGTTGCTCCACAAGAAAAACAAGCCCCAGTGGGTCTGTTTACGTAGGGAGGCTTATTATAACCAGAGTTCTGTTTTGGAGGCGGACCTCCACTACTCTGTGAGTTCTCTTGTGTCTTACCCTTGTTTTTCTTTTTGTGGCCCTTATGGGAAGAAGATTTAGCAGATTCCCCACCCTCCATATCTTTGGACTTTTTCCCTTCCTCCTGCTTACCAGGATGAGTTTTGTCCTTATGGGACACTCGATGTGACACCCATAAGTCTGCTGCAATGGCCAGCTTCTTAGGATCTATCTCCTTCGAATCGGCCAAATGCTGCTTAAGCTCCGGGGAAGAAGAAGGGTCTCAGGTTTGGTATTAGAAGCATAGAGATATCACATCTCATGCTATAGGAAGGGTCTCAGGATTGGAATGGGAAGGACTTGGATGTCACATCTCATGCTATAGGGAGGGTCTCAAGTTTGATATTAGAAGCATTGAGATACCAAATCTCATGATATCGGAAGGGTCTCAGGATTGGAATGGGAAGGAGTTGGATACCACATCTCATGATAAAGGAAGGGTCTAAGGTTTGGAAGGGGAAGGATTTGGATATCACATCTCATGTTATAGGACGGGTCTCAGGTTTGGTATTAGAAGCATTGAGATATCAAGTCTCATGGTATAAGAAGGGTCTCAGAATTGGAATGGGAAGGAGTTGGATATCACACCTCAAGCTATAGGAAGGGTCTCAGGATTGGAATGGGAAGGAGTTGTATATGACATCTCAGGCCATAGGAAGGGTCTCAGGTTTGGTATAAGCATTGAGATATCACATCTCTGCTATCGGAAGGGTCTCAGGATTGGAATGGGAAGGAATTGGATATCACATCTCATGTTATAGGAAGGATCTCAGGTTTGGTATTAGAAGCATTGAGATATCCCTTCTCATGCTATAGGAAGGGTCTCAGGATTGGAATGTGAAGGATTTGGATATCACATCTCATGCTAAAGGAAGGGTCTCAGGTTTGGTAGAAGCATTGAGATATCACGTCTCTGCTATCGGAAGGGTCTCAGGATTGGATTGGGAAGGAGTTGGATATCCCTTCTCATGCTATAGGAAGGGTCTCAGGTTTGGTATAAGCATTGATATATCACATCTCTGCTATCGGAAGGGTCTCAGGATTGGATTGGGAAGGAGTTGGATATCCCTTCTCATGCTATAGGAAGTGTCTCAGGTTGGAATGGGAAGGAGTTGGATATCACATCACATGTTATAGGAAGGGTCTCAGGATTGGAATGGGAAGGATTTGGATATCACATCTCTTGCTATAGGAAGGGTCTCAGGATTGGAATGGGTAGGAGTTGGATATTACTTTCTTGCTATAGGAAGGGTCTCATGTTTGGAATGGGAAGGAGTTGGATATCACATATGCTATAGTTAGTGTCTCAGGTTTGGAACGGGAAGGAGTTGGATATCACATCTCATGTTATAGGAAGGGTCTCAGGTTTGGTATAAGCATTGAGATATCATATCTCTGCTATCGGAAGCGGCTCAGGATTGGAATGGGAAGGAGTTGGATATCCCATCTCATGTTATAGGAAGAGTCTCTGGTTTGGTATTAGAATCATGGAGATATCACATTGCATGCTGTAGGAAGGGTCTAAGGATTGGAATGGAATGGACTTGGATATCACATCTCATGCTATAGGTAGGCTCTCAGGTTTGGTATAAGCATTGAGATATCACATCTCATGCTATAGGACGGGTCTCAGGATTGGAATGGGAAGGATTTGGATATCACATCTCATGCTATAGGAAGGGTCTCAGATTTGGTATAAGCATTGAGATATCACATCTCATGCTAAAGGAAGGGTCTCAGGATTGGAATGGGAAGGAGTTGTATATGACATCTCAGGCCATAGGAAGGGTCTCAGGTTTGGTATAAGCATTGAGATATCACATCTCTGCTATCGGAAGGGTCTCAGGATTGCAATGGGAAGGAGTTGGATATCCCATCTCATCTTATAGGAAGGGTCTCAGGTTTGGTATTAGAAGCATAGAGATATCACATCTCATGCCATAGGAAGGGTCTCAGGATTGGAATGGGAAGGACTTGGATGTCACATCTCATGCTATAGGAAGGGTCTCAAGTTTGATATTAGAAGCATTGAGATACCAAATCTCATGATATCGGAAGGGTCTCAGGATTGGAATGGGAAGGAGTTGGATACCACATCTCATGATAAAGGAAGGGTCTAAGGTTTGGAAGGGGAAGGATTTGGATATCACATCTCATGTTATAGGACGGGTCTCAGGTTTGGTATTAGAAGCATTGAGATATCAAGTCTCATGGTATAAGAAGGGTCTCAGAATTGGAATGGGAAGGAGTTGGATATCACACCTCAAGCTATAGGAAGGGTCTCAGGATTGGAATGGGAAGGAGTTTGATATCACATCTCATGCCATAGTATGGGTCTCAGGTTTGGTAGAAGCATTGGGATATCACATCTCATGCTATCGGAAGGGTATCAGTATTGGATTTGGAAGAAGTTGGATATCCCATCTCATGCTATAGGAAGGGTCTCAGGTTGGAATGGGAAGGAGTTGGATATCACATTTCATGTTATAGGAAGGGTCTCAGGATTGGAATGGGAAGGACTTGGATATCATATCTCATGCTATAGGACGGGTCTCAGGTTTGTTATTAGAATCATTGAGATATCATATTGCATGCTGTAGGAAGGGTCTAAGGATTGGAATGGGAAGGACTTGGATATCACATCTCATGCTATAGATAGGCTCTTAGGTTTGGAAAGGGAAGGAGTTGGATATCACATTTCATGTTAGAGGAAGGATCTCAGGTTTGGTATTAGAAGCATTGAGATATCACATCTCGTGCTATAGGAAGGGTCTCAGGATTGGAATGGGAAGTAGTTGGATATCACATCTCATGCTATAGGAAGGGTCTCAGGTTTGGTATAAGCATTGAGATATCACATCTCATGCTATAGGACGGGTCTCAGGATTGGAATGGAAGGAGTTGGATATCACATCTCATGTTATAGGAAGGATCTCAGGTTTGGTATTAGAAGCATTGAGACATCACATCTCATGCTATAGGAAGGGTCTCAGGGTTGGAATGGGAAGGAGTTGGATATCACATCTCATCCAATAGGAAGGGTCTCAGGATTGGAATGTGAAGGATTTGGATATCACATCTCATGCTAAAGGAAGGGTCTCAGGTTTGGTAGAAGCATTGAGATATCACGTCTCTGCTATCGGAAGGGTCTCAGGATTGGATTGGGAAGGAGTTGGATATCCCTTCTCATGCTATAGGAAGGGTCTCAGGTTTGGTATAAGCAATGAGATATCACATCTCTGCTATCGGAAGGGTCTCAGGATTGGATTGGGAAGGAGTTGGATATCCCTTCTCATGCTATAGGAAGTGTCTCAGGTTGGAATGGGAAGGAGTTGGATATCACATCACATGTTATAGGAAGGGTCTCAGGATTGGAATCGGAAGGATTTGGATATCACATCTCTTGCTATAGGAAGTGTCTCAGGATTGGAATGGGTAGGAGTTGGATATTACTTTCTTGCTATAGGAAGGGTCTCATGTTTGGAATGGGAAGGAGTTGGATATCACATATGCTATAGTTAGTGTCTCAGGTTTGGAACGGGAAGGAGTTGGATATCACATTTCATGTTAGAGGAAGGATCTCAGGTTTGGTATTAGAAGCATTGAGATATCACATCTCATGCTATAGGAAGGGTCTCAGGATTGGAATGGGAAGGAGCTGGATATCACATCTCATGCTAAAGGAAGGGTCTCAGGTTTGGAACGGGAAGGATTTGTATATCACATCTCAGGTTTGGTATAAGCATTGAGATATCACATCTCTGCTATCGGAAGTGTCTCAGGATTGGAATGGGAAGGAGTTGGATATCCCATCTCATGTTATAGGACGGGTCTCAGGTTTGTTATTAGAATCATTGAGATATCATATTGCATGCTGTATGAAGGGTCTAAGGGTTGGAATGGGAAGGACTTGGATATCACATCTCATGCTATAGATAGGCTCTTAGGTTTGGAAAGGGAAGGAGTTGGATATCACATTTCATGTTAGAGGAAGGATCTCAGGTTTGGTATTAGAAGCATTGAGATATCACATCTCATGCTATAGGAAGGGTCTCAGGATTGGAATGGGAAGTAGTTGGATATCACATCTCATGCTATAGGAAGGGTCTCAGGTTTGGTATAAGCATTGAGATATCACATCTCATGCTAAAGGACGGGTCTCAGGATTGGAATGGAAGGAGTTGGATATCACATGTCATGTTATAGGAAGGATCTCAGGTTTGGTATTAGAAGCATTGAGACATCACATCTCATGCTATAGGAAGGGTCTCAGGGTTGGAATGGGAAGGAGTTGGATATCACATCTCATCCAATAGGAAGGGTCTCAGGTTTGGAATGGGAAGGAATTGGATATCACATCTCATGTTATAGGAAGGATCTCAGGTTTGGTATTAGAAGCATTGAGATATCACATCTCATGCTATAGGAAGGGTCTCAGGATTGGAATGTGAAGGATTTGGATATCACATCTCATGCTATAGGAAGGGTCTCAGGATTGGAATGTGAAGGATTTGGATATCACATCTCATGCTAAAGGAAGGGTCTCAGGTTTGGTAGAAGCATTGAGATATCACGTCTCTGCTATCGGAAGGGTCTCAGGATTGGATTGGGAAGGAGTTGGATATCCCTTCTCATGCTATAGGAAGGGTCTCAGGATTTGAATGGCAAGGAGTTGGATATCACATCTCATGCCATAGGAAGGGTCTCAGGTTTGTTATACGCATTGAGATATCACATCTCTGCTATCGGAAGGGTCTCAGGATTGGATTGGGAAGGAGTTGGATATCCCTTCTCATGCTATAGGAAGTGTCTCAGGTTGGAATGGGAAGGAGTTGGATATCACATCTCATGTTATAGGATGGGTCTCAGGATTGGAATGGGAAGGATTTGGATATCACATCTCTTGCTATAGGAAGTGTCTCAGGATTGGAATGGGTAGGAGTTGGATATTACTTTCTTGCTATAGGAAGGGTCTCATGTTTGGAATGGGAAGGAGTTGGATATCACATATGCTATAGTTAGTGTCTCAGGTTTGGAACGGGAAGGAGTTGGATATCACATCTGATGTTATAGGAAGGGTCTCAGGTTTGGTATTAGAATCATTGAGATATCACATCGCATGCTGTAGGAAGGGTCTAAGGATTGGAATGGGATGGACTTGGATATCACATCTCATGCTATAGGTAGGCTCTCAGGTTTGGTATAAGCATTGAGATATCACATCTCATGCTATAGGAAGGGTCTCAGGATTAGAATGGGAAGGATTTGGATATCACATCTCATGCTATAGGAAGGGTCTCAGATTTGGTATAAGCATTGAGATATCACATCTCATGCTAAAGGAAGGGTCTCAGGATTGGAATGGGAAGGAGTTGTATATGACATCTCAGGCCATAGGAAGGGTCTCAGGTTTGGTATAAGCATTGAGATATCACATCTCTGCTATCGGAAGGGTCTCAAGATTGCAATGGGAAGGAGTTGGATATCCCATCTCATCTTATGGGAAGGGTCTCAGGTTTGGTATTAGAAGCATAGAGATATCACATCTCATGCTATAGGAAGGGTCTCAGGATTGGAATGGGAAGGACTTGGATGTCACATCTCATGCTATAGGGAGGGTCTCAAGTTTGATATTAGAAGCATTGAGATACCAAATCTCATGATATCGGAAGGGTCTCAGGATTGGAATGGGAAGGAGTTGGATACCACATCTCATGATAAAGGAAGGGTCTAAGGTTTGGAAGGGGAAGGATTTGGATATCACATCTCATGTTATAGGACGGGTCTCAGGTTTGGTATTAGAAGCATTGAGATATCAAGTCTCATGGTATAAGAAGGGTCTCAGAATTGGAATGGGAAGGAGTTGGATATCACACCTCAAGCTATAGGAAGGGTCTCAGGATTGGAATGGGAAGGAGTTTGATATCACATCTCATGCCATAGTATGGGTCTCAGGTTTGGTAGAAGCATTGGGATATCACATCTCATGCTATCGGAAGGGTATCAGTATTGGATTTGGAAGAAGTTGGATATCCCATCTCATGCTATAGGAAGGGTCTCAGGTTGGAATGGGAAAGAGTTGGATATCACATTTCATGTTATAGGAAGGGTCTCAGGATTGGAATGGGAAGGACTTGGATATCATATCTCATGCTATAGGACGGGTCTCAGGTTTGTTATTAGAATCATTGAGATATCATATTGCATGCTGTAGGAAGGGTCTAAGGATTGGAATGGGAAGGACTTGGATGTCACATCTCATGCTATAGATAGGCTCTTAGGTTTGGAAAGGGAAGGAGTTGGATATCACATTTCATGTTAGAGGAAGGATCTCAGGTTTGGTATTAGAAGCATTGAGATATCACATCTCATGCTATAGGAAGGGTCTCAGGATTGGAATGGGAAGTAGTTGGATATCACATCTCATGCTATAGGAAGGGTCTCAGGTTTGGTATAAGCATTGAGATATCACATCTCATGCTATAGGACGGGTCTCAGGATTGGAATGGAAGGAGTTGGATATCACATCTCATGTTATAGGAAGGATCTCAGGTTTGGTATTAGAAGCATTGAGACATCACATCTCATGCTATAGGAAGGGTCTCAGGGTTGGAATGGGAAGGAGTTGGATATCACATCTCATCCAATAGGAAGGGTCTCAGGATTGGAATGTGAAGGATTTGGATATCACATCTCATGCTAAAGGAAGGGTCTCAGGTTTGGTAGAAGCATTGAGATATCACGTCTCTGCTATCGGAAGGGTCTCAGGATTGGATTGGGAAGGAGTTGGATATCCCTTCTCATGCTATAGGAAGGGTCTCAGGTTTGGTATAAGCAATGAGATATCACATCTCTGCTATCGGAAGGGTCTCAGGATTGGATTGGGAAGGAGTTGGATATCCCTTCTCATGCTATAGGAAGTGTCTCAGGTTGGAATGGGAAGGAGTTGGATATCACATCACATGTTATAGGAAGGGTCTCAGGATTGGAATGGGAAGGATTTGGATATCACATCTCTTGCTACAGGAAGGGTCTCAGGATTGGAATGGGTAGGAGTTGGATATTACTTTCTTGCTATAGGAAGGGTCTCATGTTTGGAATGGGAAGGAGTTGGATATCACATATGCTATAGTTAGTGTCTCAGGTTTGGAACGGGAAGGAGTTGGATATCACATTTCATGTTAGAGGAAGGATCTCAGGTTTGGTATTAGAAGCATTGAGATATCACATCTCATGCTATAGAAAGGGTCTCAGGTTTGGAACGGGAAGGATTTGTATATCACATCTCAGGTTTGGTATAAGCATTGAGATATCACATCTCTGCTATCGGAAGTGTCTCAGGATTGGAATGGGAAGGAGTTGGATATCCCATCTCATGTTATAGGACGGGTCTCAGGTTTGTTATTAGAATCATTGAGATATCATATTGCATGCTGTATGAAGGGTCTAAGGGTTGGAATGGGAAGGACTTGGATATCACATCTCATGCTATAGATAGGCTCTTAGGTTTGGAAAGGGAAGGAGTTGGATATCACATTTCATGTTAGAGGAAGGATCTCAGGTTTGGTATTAGAAGCATTGAGATATCACATCTCATGCTATAGGAAGGGTCTCAGGATTGGAATGGGAAGTAGTTGGATATCACATCTCATGCTATAGGAAGGGTCTCAGGTTTGGAACGGGAAGGATTTGTATATCACATCTCAGGTTTGGTATAAGCATTGAGATATCACATCTCTGCTATCGGAAGTGTCTCAGGATTGGAATGGGAAGGAGTTGGATATCCCATCTCATGTTATAGGACGGGTCTCAGGTTTGTTATAAGAATCATTGAGATATCATATTGCATGCTGTATGAAGGGTCTAAGGGTTGGAATGGGAAGGACTTGGATATCACATCTCATGCTATAGATAGGCTCTTAGGTTTGGAAAGGGAAGGAGTTGGATATCACATTTCATGTTAGAGGAAGGATCTCAGGTTTGGTATTAGAAGCATTGAGATATCACATCTCATGCTATAGGAAGGGTCTCAGGATTGGAATGGGAAGTAGTTGGATATCACATCTCATGCTATAGGAAGGGTCTCAGGTTTGGTATAAGCATTGAGATATCACATCTCATGCTATAGGACGGGTCTCAGGATTGGAATGGAAGGAGTTGGATATCACATCTCATGTTATAGGAAGGATCTCAGGTTTGGTATTAGAAGCATTGAGACATCACATCTCATGCTATAGGAAGGGTCTCAGGGTTGGAATGGGAAGGAGTTGGATATCACATCTCATCCAATAGGAAGGGTCTCAGGTTTGGAATGGGAAGGAATTGGATATCACATCTCATGTTATAGGAAGGATCTCAGGTTTGGTATTAGAAGCATTGAGATATCACATCTCATGCTATAGGAAGGGTCTCAGGATTGGAATGTGAAGGATTTGGATATCACATCTCATGCTAAAGGAAGGGTCTCAGGTTTGGTAGAAGCATTGAGGTATCACGTCTCTGCTATCGGAAGGGTCTCAGGATTGGATTGGGAAGGAGTTGGATATCCCTTCTCATGCTAAAGGAAGGGTCTCAGGATTTGAATGGCAAGGAGTTGGATATCACATCTCATGCCATAGGAAGGGTCTCAGGTTTGGTATACGCATTGAGATATCACATCTCTGCTATCGGAAGGGTCTCAGGATTGGATTGGGAAGGAGTTGGATATCCCTTCTCATGCTATAGGAAGTGTCTCAGGTTGGAATGGGAAGGAGTTGGATATCACATCTCATGTTATAGGAAGGGTCTCAGGATTGGAATGGGAAGGATTTGGATATCACATCTCTTGCTATAGGAAGTGTCTCAGGATTGGAATGGGTAGGAGTTGGATATTACTTTCTTGCTATAGGAAGGGTCTCATGTTTGGAATGGGAAGGAGTTGGATATCACATATGCTATAGTTAGTGTCTCAGGTTTGGAACGGGAAGGAGTTGGATATCACATCTCATGTTATAGGAAGGGTCTCAGGTTTGGTTTTAGAATCATTGAGATATCACATCGCATGCTGTAGGAAGGGTCTAAGGATTGGAATGGGATGGACTTGGATATCACATCTCATGCTATAGGTAGGCTCTCAGGTTTGGTATAAGCATTGAGATATCACATCTCATGCTATAGGAAGGGTCTCAGGATTAGAATGGGAAGGATTTGGATATCACATCTCATGCTATAGGAAGGGTCTCAGATTTGGTATAAGCATTGAGATATCACATCTCATGCTAAAGGAAGGGTCTCAGGATTGGAATGGGAAGGAGTTGTATTTGACATCTCAGGCCATAGGAAGGGTCTCAGGTTTGGTATAAGCATTGAGATATCACATCTCTGCTATCGGAAGGGTCTCAGGATTGCAATGGGAAGGAGTTGGATATCCCATCTCATCTTATAGGAAGGGTCTCAGGTTTGGTATTAGAAGCATAGAGATATCACATCTCATGCTATAGGAAGGGTCTCAGGATTGGAATGGGAAGGACTTGGATGTCACATCTCATGCTATAGGGAGGGTCTCAAGTTTGATATTAGAAGCATTGAGATACCAAATCTCATGATATCGGAAGGGTCTCAGGATTGGAATGGGAAGGAGTTGGATACCACATCTCATGATAAAGGAAGGGTCTAAGGTTTGGAAGGGGAAGGATTTGGATATCACATCTCATGTTATAGGACGGGTCTCAGGTTTGGTATTAGAAGCATTGAGATATCAAGTCTCATGGTATAAGAAGGGTCTCAGAATTGGAATGGGAAGGAGTTGGATATCACACCTCAAGCTATAGGAAGGGTCTCAGGATTGGAATGGGAAGGAGTTTGATATCACATCTCATGCTATAGGACGGGTCTCAGGTTTGTTATTAGAATCATTGAGATATCATATTGCATGCTGTAGGAAGGGTCTAAGGATTGGAATGGGAAGGACTTGGATATCACATCTCATGCTATAGATAGGCTCTTAGGTTTGGAAAGGGAAGGAGTTGGATATCACATTTCATGTTAGAGGAAGGATCTCAGGTTTGGTATTAGAAGCATTGAGATATCACATCTCATGCTATAGGAAGGGTCTCAGGATTGGAATGGGAAGTAGTTGGATATCACATCTCATGCTATAGGAAGGGTCTCAGGTTTGGTATAAGCATTGAGATATCACATCTCATGCTATAGGACGGGTCTCAGGATTGGAATGGAAGGAGTTGGATATCACATCTCATGTTATAGGAAGGATCTCAGGTTTGGTATTAGAAGCATTGAGACATCACATCTCATGCTATAGGAAGGGTCTCAGGGTTGGAATGGGAAGGAGTTGGATATCACATCTCATCCAATAGGAAGGGTCTCAGGTTTGGAATGGGAAGGAATTGGATATCACATCTCATGTTATAGGAAGGATCTCAGGTTTGGTATTAGAAGCATTGAGATATCATATCTCATGCTATAGGAAGGGTCTCAGGATTAGAATGTGAAGGATTTGGATATCACATCTCATGCTAAAGGAAGGGTCTCAGGTTTGGTAGAAGCATTGAGATATCACGTCTCTGCTATCGGAAGGGTCTCAGGATTGGATTGGGAAGGAGTTGGATATCCCTTCTCATGCTATAGGAAGGGTCTCAGGATTTGAATGGGAAGGAGTTGGGTATCACATCTCATGTTATAGGAAGGGTCTCAGGATTGGAATGGGAAGGATTTGGATATCACATCTCTTGCTATAGGAAGGGTCTCAGGATTGGAATGGGTAGGAGTTGAATATTACTTTCTTGCTATAGGACGGGTCTCATGTTTGGAATGGGAAGCAGTTGGATATCACATATGCTATAGTTAGTGTCTCAGGTTTGGAACGGGAAGGAGTTGGATATCACATCTCATGTTATAGGAAGGGTCTCAGGTTTGGTATAAGCATTGAGATATCACATCTCTGCTATCGGAAGCGGCTCAGGATTGGAATGGGAAGGAGTTGGATATCCCATCTCATGTTATAGGAAGAGTCTCTGGTTTGGTATTAGAATCATTGAGATATCACATCGCATGCTGTAGGAAGGGTCTAAGGATTGGAATGGGATGGACTTGGATATCACATCTCATGCTATAGGTAGGCTCTCAGGTTTGGTATAAGCATTGAGATATCACATCTCATGCTATAGGAAGGGTCTCAGGATTGGAATGGGAAGGAATTGGATATCACATCTCATGCTATAGGAAGGGTCTCAGATGTGGTATAAGCATTGAGATATCACATCTCATGCTAAAGAAAGGTTCTCAGGATTG
Organism: Ambystoma mexicanum; assembly: GCF_040938575.1. Taxonomy (NCBI): domain Eukaryota; kingdom Metazoa; phylum Chordata; class Amphibia; order Caudata; family Ambystomatidae; genus Ambystoma; species Ambystoma mexicanum. The sequence continues at coordinate 335,596,744 of NC_090936.1, forward strand.
GAATGGGAAGGAGTTGTATATGACATCTCAGGCCATAGGAAGGGTCTCAGGTTTGGTATAAGCATTGAGATATCACATCTCTGCTATCGGAAGGGTCTCAGGATTGGAATGGGAAGGAGTTGGATATCCCATCTCATGTTATAGGAATGGTCTCAGGTTTGGTATTAGAAGCATAGAGATATCACATCTCATGCTATAGGAAGGGTCTCAGGATTGGAATGGGAAGGATTGGATGTCACATCTCATGCTATAGGGAGGGTCTCAAGTTTGATATTAGAAGCATTGAGATAACAAATCTCATGATATCGGAAGGGTCTCAGGATTGGAATGGGAAGGAGTTGGATATCACATCTCATGATAAAGGAAGGGTCTAAGGTTTGGAAGGGGAAGGATTTGGATATCACATCTCATGTTATAGGACGGGTCTCAGGTTTGGTATTAGAAGCATTGAGATATCAAGTCTCATGGTATAAGAAGGGTCTCAGAATTGGAATGGGAAGGAGTTGGATATCACACCTCAAGCTATAGGAAGGGTCTCAGGATTGGAATGGGAAGGAGCTTGATATCACATCTCATGCCATAGTATGGGTCTCAGGTTTGGTAGAAGCATTGGGATATCACATCTCATGCTATCGGAAGGGTATCAGTATTGGATTTGGAAGAAGTTGGATATCCCATCTCATGCTATAGGAAGGGTCTCAGGTTGGAATGGGAAGGAGTTGGATATCACATTTCATGTTATAGGAAGGGTCTCAGGATTGGAATGGGAAGGACTTGGATATCATATCTCATGCTATAGGACGGGTCTCAGGTTTGTTATTAGAATCATTGAGATATCATATTGCATGCTGTAGGAAGGGTCTAAGGATTGGAATGGGAAGGACTTGGATATCACATCTCATGCTATAGATAGGCTCTTAGGTTTGGAAAGGGAAGGAGTTGGATATCACATTTCATGTTAGAGGAAGGATCTCAGGTTTGGTATTAGAAGCATTGAGATATCACATCTCATGCTATAGGAAGGGTCTCAGGATTGGAATGGGAAGTAGTTGGATATCACATCTCATGCTATAGGAAGGGTCTCAGGTTTGGTATAAGCATTGAGATATCACAACTCATGCTATAGGACGGGTCTCAGGATTGGAATGGAAGGAGTTGGATATCACATCTCATGTTATAGGAAGGATCTCAGGTTTGGTATTAGAAGCATTGAGACATCACATCTCATGCTATAGGAAGGGTCTCAGGGTTGGAATGGGAAGGAGTTGGATATCACATCTCATCCAATAGGAAGGGTCTCACGTTTGGAATGGGAAGGAATTGGATATCACATCTCATGCTATAGGAAGGATCTCAGGTTTGGTATTAGAAGCATTGAGATATCACATCTCATGCTATAGGAAGGATCTCAAGTTTGATATTAGAAGCTTTGAGATATCACATCTCATGATATCGGAAGGGTCTCAGGATTGGAATGGGAAGGAGTTGGATATCACATCTCATGATAAAGGAAGGGTCTAAGGTTTGGAAGGGGAAGGATTTGGATATCACATCTCATGTTATATTACGGGTCTCAGGTTTGGTATTAGAAGCATTGAGATATCAAGTCTCAGAGTATAGGAAGGGTCTCAGAATTGGAATGGGAAGGAGTTGGATATCACATCTCAAGCTATAGGAAGGGTCTCAGGATTGGAATGGGAAGGACTTGGATATCACATCTCATGCTATAGGAAGGCTCTCAGGTTTGGAAGTGGAAAGAGTTGGATATCACATTTCATGTTAGAGGTAGGATCTCAGGTTTGGTATTAGAGGCATTGAGATATCACATCTCATGCTATCAGAAGGGTCTCAGGAATGGAATGGGAAGGAGTTGGATATCACATCTCATGCTAAAGGGAGGGTCTCAGGTTTGGATGGGGAAGGATTTGGATATCACATCTCATGTTATAGGAAGGATCTCAGGTTTGGTATTAGAAGCATTGAGATATCACATCTCATGCTATCGGAAGGATCTCAGGTTTGGTATTAGAAGCACTGAGATATCACATCTCATGCTATCAGAAGGGTCTCAGGATTGGAATGGGAAGGAGTTGGATATCACATCTCATGTTATATTACGGGTCTCAGGTTTGGTATTAGAAGCATTGAGATATCAAGTCTCAGAGTATAGGAAGGGTCTCAGAATTGGAATGGGAAGGAGTTGGATATCACATCTCAAGCTATAGGAAGGGACTCAGGATTGGAATGGGAAGGACTTGGATATCACATCTCATGCTATAGGAAGGCTCTCAGGTTTGGAAGGGGAAAGAGTTGGATATCACATTTCATGTTAGAGGTAGGATCTCAGGTTTGGTATTAGAGGCATTGAGATATCACATCTCATGCTATCAGAAGGGTCTCAGGAATGGAATGGGAAGGAGTTGGATATCACATCTCATGCTAAAGGGAGGGTCTCAGGTTTGGAAGGGGAAGGATTTGGATATCACATCTCATGTTATAGGAAGGATCTCAGGTTTGGTATTAGAAGCATTGAGATATCACATCTCATGCTATCGGAAGGATCTCAGGTTTGGTATTAGAAGCATTGAGATATCACATCTCATGCTATCAGAAGGGTCTCAGTATTGGAATGGGAAGGAGTTGGATATCACATCTCATGCTAAAGGGAAGGTCTCAGGTTTGGAAGGGGAAGGATTTGGATATCACATCTCATGTTATCGGAAGGATCTCACGTTTGGTATTAGAAGTATTGATATATCATATCTCATGCTATAGGAAGGGTCTCAGGATTGGAATGGGAAGGAGTAGGATATCACATCTCATGCTATAGGAAGGGTCTCAGGTTTGGTATAAGCAGTGAGATATCACATCTCATGCTATAGGAAGTGTCTCAGGATTGGAATGGGAAGGAGTTGGATATCACATCTCATGTTATAGGAAGGATCTCAGGTTTGGTATAAGCATTGAGATATCACATCTCTGCTATCGGAAGGGTCTCAGGATTGGAATGGGAAGGACTTGGATATCACATCTCATGCTATAGGGAGGGTCTCAAGTTTGATATTAGAAGCTTTGAGATATCCCATCTCATGATATTGGAAGGGTCTCAGGATTGGAATGGGAAGGAGTTGGATATCACATCTCATGATAAAGGAAGGGTCTAAGGTTTGGAAGGGGAAGGATTTGGATATCACATCTCATGTTATATTACGGGTCTCACGTTTGGTATTAGAAGCATTGAGATATCAAGTCTCATAGTATAGGAAGGGTCTCAGAATTGGAATGGGAAGGAGTTGGATATCACATCTCAAGCTATAGGAAGGGTCTCAGGATTGGAATGGGAAGGACTTGGATATCACATCTCATGCTATAGGAAGGCTCTCAGGTTTGGAAGGGGAAAGAGTTGGATATCACATTTCATGTTAGAGGTAGGATCTCAGGTTTGGTATTAGAGGCATTGAGATATCAAGTCTCATAGTATAGGAAGGGTCTCAGGAATGGAATGGGAAGGAGTTGGATATCACATCTCATGCTAAAGGGAGGGTCTCAGGTTTGGAAGGGAAAGAATTTGGATATCACATCTCATGTTATAGGAAGGATCTCAGGTTTGGTATTAGAAGCATTGAGATATCACATCTCATGCTATCGGAAGGATCTCAGGTTTGGTATTAGAAGAATTGAGATATCACATCTCATGCTATCAGAAGAGTCTCAGGATTGGAATAGGAAGGAGTTGGATATCACATCTCATGCTAAAGGGAGGGTCTCAGGTTTGGAAGGGGAAGGATTTGGATATCACATCTCATGTTATCGGAAGGATCTCACGTTTGGTATTAGAAGTATTGAGATATCATATCTCATGCTATAGGAAGGGTCTCAGGATTGGAATGGGAAGGAGTTGGATATCACATCTCATGCTATAGGGAGGGTCTCAGGATTGGAATGGGAAGGACTTAGATATCACATATCATGCTATAGGGAGGGTCTCAGTTTTGATATTAGAAGCATTGAGATATCACATCTCATGCTATCGGAAGTGTCTCAGGATTGGAATGGGAAGGTGCTGGATATCACATCTCATGCTAAAGGAAGGGTCTCAGGTTTGGAACGGGAAGGATTTGGATATCACATCTCATGTTATAGGAAGGGTCTCAGGTTTGGTATAAGCATTGAGATATCACATCTCTGCTATCGGAAGTGTCTCAGGATTGGAATGGGAAGGAGTTGGATATCCCATCTCATGTTATAGATAGGCTCTTAGGTTTGGAAAGGGAAAGAGTTGGATATCACATTTCATGTTAGAGGAAGGATATCAGGTTTGGTTTTAGAAGCATTGAGATATCACATCTCATGCTATAGGAAGGGTCTCAGGATTGGAATGGGAAGCAGTTGGATATCACATCTCATGCTATAGGAAGGGTCTCAGGTTTGGTATAAGCATTGAGATATCACATCTCATGCTATAGGACGGGTCTCAAGATTGGAATGGAAGGAGTTGGATATCACATCTCATGTTATAGGAAGGATCTCAGGTTTGGTATTAGAAGCATTGAGACATCACATCTCATGCTATAGAAAGGGTCTCAGGGTTGGAATGGGAAGGAGTTGGATATCACATCTCATCCAATAGGAAGGGTCTCAGGTTTGGAATGGTAAGGAATTGGATATCACATCTCATGTTATAGGAAGGATCTCAGGTTTGGTATTAGAAGCATTGAGATATCACATCTCATGCTATAGGAAGGGTCTCAGGATTGGAATGTGAAGGATTTGGATATCACATCTCATGCTAAAGGAAGGGTCTCAGGTTTGGTAGAAGCATTGAGATATCACGTCTCTGCTATCGGAAGGGTCTCAGGATTGGATTGGGAAGGACTTGGATATCACATCTCATGCCATAGGAAGGGTCTCAGGTTTGGTATAAGCATTGAGATATCACATCTCTGCTATCGGAAGGGTCTCAGGATTGGATTGGGAAGGAGTTGGATATCCCTTCTCATGCTATAGGAAGTGTCTCAGGTTGGAATGGGAAGGAGTTGGATATCACATCTCATGTTATAGGAAGGGTCTCAGGATTTGAATGGGAAGGATTTGGATATCACATCTCTTGCTATAGGAAGGGTCTCAGGATTGGCATGGGTAGGAGTTGGATATTACTTTCTTGCTATAGGAAGGGTCTCATGTTTGGAATGGGAAGGAGTTGGATATCACATATGCTATAGTTAGTGTCTCAGGTTTGGAACGGGAAGGAGTTGGATATCACATCTCATGTTATAGGAAGAGTCTCTGGTTTGGTATTAGAATCATTGAGATATCACATCGCATGCTGTAGGAAGGGTCTAAGGATTGGAATGGGATGGACTTGGATATCACATCTCATGCTATAGGTAGGCTCTCAGGTTTGGTATAAGCATTGAGATATCACATCTCATGCTATAGGAAGGGTCTCAGGATTGGAATGGGAAGGAATTGGATATCACATCTCATGCTATAGGAAGGGTCTCAGATTTGGTATAAGCATTGAGATATCACATCTCATGCTAAAGGAAGGGTCTCAGGATTGGAATGGGAAGGAGTTATATATGACATCTCAGGCAACAGGAAGGTTCTCAGGTTTGGTATAAGCATTGAGATATCACATCTCTGCTATCGGAAGGGTCTCAGGATTGGAATGGGAAGGAGTTGGATATCCCATCTCATGTTATAGGAAGGGTCTCAGGTTTGGTATTAGAAGCATAGAGATATCACATCTCATGCTATAGGAAGGGTCTCAGGATTTGAATGGCAAGGAGTTGGATATCACATCTCATGCCATAGGAAGGGTCTCAGGTTTGGTATAAGCATTGAGATATCACATCTCTGCTATCGGAAGGGTCTCAGGATTGGATTGGGAAGGAGTTGGATATCCCTTCTCATGCTATAGGAAGTGTCTCAGGTTGGAATGTGAAGGAGTAGGATATCACATCTCATGTTATAGGAAGGGTCTCAGGATTGGAATGGGAAGGATTTGGATATCACATCTCTTGCTATATGAAGGGTCTCAGGATTGGAATGGGTAGGAGTTGGATATTGCTTTCTTGCTATAGGAAGGCTCTCAGGTTTGGAAGGGGAAAGAGTTGGATATCACATATGCTATAGTTAGTGTCTCAGGTTTGGAACGGGAAGGAGTTGGATATCACATCTCATGTTATAGGAAGGGTCTCAGGTTTGGTATAAGCATTGAGATATCACATCTCAGCTATCGGAAGTGGCTCAGGATTGGAATGGGAAGGAGTTGGATATCCCATCTCATGTTATAGGAAGAGTCTCTGGTTTGGTATTAGAATCATTGAGATATCACATCGCATGCTGTAGGAAGGGTCTAAGGATTGGAATGGGATGGACTTGGATATCACATCTCATGCTATAGGTAGGCTCTCAGGTTTGGAATGGGAAGGAATTGGATATCACATCTCATGCTATAGGAAGGGTCTCAGATTTGGTATAAGCATTGAGATATCACATCTCATGCTAAAGGAAGGGTCTCAGGATTGGAATGGGAAGGAGTTGTATATGACATCTCAGGCCATAGGAAGGTTCTCAGGTTTGGTATAAGCATTGAGATATCACATCTCTGCTATCGGAAGGGTCTCAGGATTGGAATCGGAAGGAGTTGGATATCCCATCTCATGTTATAGGAAGGGTCTCAGGTTTGGTATTAGAAGCATAGAGATATCACATCTCATGCTATAGGAAGGGTCTCAGGATTGGAATGGGAAGGACTTGGATGTCACATCTCATGCTATAGGGAGGGTCTCAAGTTTGATATTAGAAGCTTTGAGATATCACATCTCATGATATCGAAAGGGTCTCAGGATTGGAATGGGAAGGAGTTGGATATCACATCTCATGATAAAGGAAGGGTCTAAGGTTTGGAAGTGGAAGGATTTGGATATCACATCTCATGTTATATTACGGGTCTCAGGTTTGGTATTAGAAGCATTGAGATATCAAGTCTCAGAGTATAGGAAGGGTCTCAGAATTGGAATGGGAAGGAGTTGGATATCACATCTAAAGCTATAGGAAGGGTCTCAGGATTGGAATGGGAAGGACTTAGATATCACATATCATGCTATAGGGAGGGTCTCAGTTTTGATATTAGAAGCATTGAGATATCACATCTCATGCTATCGGAAGTGTCTCAGGATTGGAATGGGAAGGAGCTGGATATCACATCTCATGCTAAAGGGAGGGTCTCAGGTTTGGAAGGGGAAGGATTTGGATATCACATCTCATGTTATAGGAAGGATCTCAGGTTTGGTATTAGAAGCATTGAGATATCACATCTCATGCTATCAGAAGGGTCTCAGGATTGGAATGGGAAGGAGTTGGATATCACATCTCATGCTAAAGGTAGGGTCTCAGGTTTGGAAGGGGAAGGATTTGGATATCACATCTCATGTTATCGGAAGGATCTCACGTTTGGTATTAGAAGTATTGAGACATCATATCTCATGCTATAGGAAGGGTCTCAGGATTGGAATGGGAAAGAGTTGGATATCACATCTCATGCTATAGGGAGTGTCTCAGGATTGGAATGGGAAGGACTTAGATATCACATATCATGCTATAGGGAGGGTCTCAGTTTTGATATTAGAAGCATTGAGATATCACATCTCATGCTATCGGAAGTGTCTCAGGATTGGAATGGGAAGGAGCTGGATATCACATCTCATGCTAAAGGAAGGGTCTCAGGTTTGGAACGGGAAGGATTTGGACATCACATCTCATGTTATAGGAAGGGTCTCAGGTTTGGTATAAGCATTGAGATATCACATCTCTGCTATCGGAAGTGTCTCAGGAATGGAATGGGAAGGAGTTGGATATACCATCTCATGTTATAGGACGGGTCTCAGGTTTGTTATTAGAATCATTGAGATATCATATTGCATGCTGTAGGAATGGTCTAAGGGTTGGAATGGGAAGGACTTGGATATCACATCTTATGCTATAGATAGGCTCTTAGGTTTGGAAAGGGAAGGAGTTGGATATCACATTTCATGTTAGAGGAAGGATCTCAGGTTTGGTATTAAAAGCATTGAGATATCACATCTCATGCTATAGGAAGGGTCTCAGGATTGGAATGGGAAGTAGTTGGATATCACATCTCATGCTATAGGAAGGGTCTCAGGTTTGGTATAAGCATTGAGATATCACATCTCATGCTATAGGACGGGTCTCAGGATTGGAATGGAAGGAGTTGGATATCACATCTCATGTTATAGGAAGGATCTCAGGTTTGGTATTAGAAGCATTGAGACATCACATCTCATGCTATAGTAAGGGTCTCAGGGTTGGAATGGGAAGGAGTTGGATATCACATCTCATCCAATAGGAAGGGTCTCAGGTTTGGAATGGGAAGGAATTGGATATCACATCTCATGTTATAGGAAGGATCTCAGGTTTGGTATTAGAAGCATTGAGATATCACATCTCATGCTATAGGAAGGGTCTCAGGATTGGAATGTGAAGGATTTGGATATCACATCTCATGCTAAAGGAAGGGTCTCAGGTTTGGTAGAAGCATTGAGATATCACGTCTCTGCTATCGGAAGGGTCTCAGGATTGGATTGGGAAGGATTTGGATATCACATCTCATGCCATAGGAAGGGTCTCAGGTTTGGTATAAGCATTGAGATATCACATCTCTGCTATCGGAAGGGTCTCAGGATTGGATTGGGGAGGAGTTGGATATCCCTTCTCATGCTATAGGAAGTGTCTCAGGTTGGAATGGGAAGGAGTTGGATATCACATCTCATGTTATAGGAAGGGACTCAGGATTGGAATGGGAAGGATTTGGATGTCACATCTCTTGCTATAGGAAGGGTCTCAGGATTGGAATGGGTAGGAGTTGGATATTACTTTCTTGCTATAGGAAGGGTCTCATGTTTGGAATGGGAAGGAGTTGGATATCACATATGCTATAGTTAGTGTCTCAGGTTTGGAACGGGAAGGAGTTGGATATCACATCTCATGTTATAGAAAGGGTCTCAGGTTTGGTATAAGCATTGAGATATCACATCTCTGCTATCGGAAGCGGCTCAGGATTGGAATGGGAAAGAGTTGGATATCCCATCTCATGTTATAGTAAGAGTCTCTGGTTTGGTATTAGAATCATTGAGATTTCACATTGCATGCTGTAGGAAGGGTCTAAGGATTGGAATGGGATGGACTTGGATATCACATCTCATGCTATAGGTAGGCTCTCAGGTTTGGTATAAGCATTGAGATATCACATCTCATGCTATAGGAAGGGTCTCAGATTTGGTATAAGCATTGAGATATCACATCTCATGCTAAAGGAAGGGTCTCAGGATTGGAATGGGAAGGAGTTGTATATGACATCTCAGGCCACAGGAAGGGTCTCAGGTTTAGTATAAGCATTGAGATATCACATCTCTGCTATCGGAAGGGTCTCAGGATTGGAATGGGAAGGAGTTGGATATCCCATCTCATGTTATAGGAAGGGTCTCAGGTTTGGTATTAGAAGCATAGAGATATCACATCTCATGCTATAGGAAGGGTCTCAGGATTGGAATGGGAAGGACTTGGATGTCACATCTCATGCTATAGGGAGGGTCTCAAGTTTGATATTAGAAGCATTGAGATAACAAATCTCATGATATCGGAAGGGTCTCCGGATTGGAATGGGAAGGAGTTGGATACCACATCTCATGACAAAGGAAGGGTCTAAGGTTTGGAAGGGGAAGGATTTGGATATCACATCTCATGTTATAGGACGGGTCTAAGGTTTGGTATTAGAAGCATTGAGATATCAAGTCTCATGGTATAAGAAGGGTCTCAGAATTGGAATGGGAAGGAGTTGGATATCACACCTCAAGCTATAGGAAGGGTCTCAGAATTGGAATGGGAAGGAGTTTGATATCACATCTCATGCCATAGTATGGGTCTCAGGTTTGGTAGAAGCATTGGGATATCACATCTCATGCTATCGGAAGGGTATCAGTATTGGATTTGGAAGAAGTTGGATATCCCATCTCATGCTATAGGAAGGGTCTCAGGATTGGAATGGGAAGGACTTGGATATCATATCTCATGCTATAGGACGGGTCTCAGGTTTGTTATTAGAATCATTGAGATATCATATTGCATGCTGTAGGAAGGGTCTAAGGATTGGAATGGGAAGGACTTGGATATCACATCTCATGCTATAGATAGGCTCTTAGGTTTGGAAAGGGAAGGAGTTGGATATCACATTTCATGTTAGAGGAAGGATCTCAGGTTTGGTATTAGAAGCATTGAGACATCACATCTCATGCTATAGGAAGGGTCTCAGGATTGGAATGGGAAGTAGTTGGATATCACATCTCATGCTATAGGAAGGGTCTCAGGTTTGGTATAAGCATTGAGATATCACATCTCATGCTATAGGACGGGTCTCAGGATTGGAATGGAAGGAGTTGGATATCAAATCTCATGTTATAGGAAGGATCTCAGGTTTGGTATTAGAAGCATTGAGACATCACATCTCATGCTATAGGAAGGGTCTCAGGGTTGGAATGGGAAGGAGTTGGATATCACATCTCATCCAATAGGAAGGGTCTCAGGTTTGGAATGGGAAGGAATTGGATATCACATCTCATGTTATAGGAAGGATCTCAGGTTTGGTATTAGAAGCATTGAGATATCACATCTCATGCTATAGGAAGGGTCTCAGGATTGGAATGTGAAGGATTTGGATATCACATCTCATGCTAAAGGAAGGGTCTCAGGTTTGGTAGAAGCATTGAGATATCACGTCTCTTCTATCGGAAGGGTCTCAGGATTGGATTGGGAAGGAGTTGGATATCCCTTCTCATGCTATAGGAAGGGTCTCAGGATTTGAATGGCAAGGAGTTGGATATCACATCTCATGCCATAGGAAGGGTCTCAGGTTTGGTATAAGCATTGAGATATCACATCTCTGCTATCGGAAGGGTCTCAGGATTGGAATGGGAAGGAGTTGGATATTCCCATCTCATGTTATAGGAAGGGTCTCAGGTTTGGTATTAGAAGCATTGAGATATCACATCTCATGCTATATGAAGGGTCTCCGGATTGGAATGGGAAGGACTTGGATATCACATCTCATGCTATAGGGAGGGTCTCAAGTTTGATATTAGAAGCTTTGAGATATCACATCTCATGATATCGGAAGGGTCTCAGGATTGGAATGGGAAGGAGTTGGATATCACATCTCATGATAAATGAAGGGTCTAAGGTTTGGAAGGGGAAGGATTTGGATATCACATCTCATGTTATATTACGGGTCTCAGGTTTGGTATTAGAAGCATTGAGATATCAAGTCTCAGAGTATAGGAAGGGTCTCAGAATTGGAATGGGAAGGAGTTGGATATCACATCTCAAGCTATAGGAAGGGTCTCAGGATTGGAATGGGAAGGACTTGGATATCACATCTCATGCTATAGGAAGGCTCTCAGGTTTGGAAGGGGAAAGAGTTGGATATCACATTTCATGTTAGAGGTAGGATCTCAGGTTTGGTATTAGAGGCATTGAGATATCACATCTCATGCTATCAGAAGGGTCTCAGGAATGGAATGGGAAGGAGTTGGATATCACATCTCATGCTAAAGGGAGGGTCTCAGGTTTGGAAGGGGAAGGATTTGGATATCACATCTCATGTTATAGGAAGGATCTCAGGTTTGGTATTAGAAGCATTGAGATATCACATCTCAGGCTATCGGAAGGATCTCAGGTTTGGTATTAGAAGCATTGAGATATCACATCTCATGCTATCAGAAGGGTCTCAGGATTGGAATGGGAAGGAGTTGGATATCACATTTCATGCTAAAGGGAGGGTCTCAGGTTTGGAAGGGGAAGGATTTGGATATCACATCTCATGTTATCGGAATGAAATCACGTTTGGTATTAGAAGTATTGAGATATCATATCTCATGCTATAGGAAGGGTCTCAGGATTGGAATGGGAAAGAGTTGGATATCACTTCTCATGCTATAGGGAGTGTCTCAGGATTGGAATGGGAAGGACTTAGATATCACATATCATGCTATAGGGAGGGTCTCAGTTTTGATATTAGAAGCATTGAGATATCACATCTCATGCTATCGGAAGTGTCTCAGGATTGGAATGGGAAGGAGCTGGATATCACATCTCATGCTAAAGGAAGGGTCTCAGGTTTGGAACGGGAAGGATTTGGATATCACATCTCATGCTAAAGGAAGGGTCTCAGGTTTGGTAGAAGCATTGAGATATCACGTCTCTTCTATCGGAAGAGTATCAGGATTGGATTGGGAAGGAGTTGGATATCCCTTCTCATGCTATAGGAAGGGTCTCAGGATTTGAATGGCAAGGAGTTGGATATCACATCTCATGCCATAGGAAGGGGCTCAGGTTTGGTATAAGCATTGAGATATCACATCTCTGCTATCGGAAGGGTCTCAGGATTGGAATGGGAAGGAGTTGGATATTCCCATCTCATGTTATAGGAAGGGTCTCAGGTTTGGTATTAGAAGCATTGAGATATCACATCTCATGCTATAGGAAGGGTCTCCGGATTGGAATGGGAAGGACTTGGATATCACATCTCATGCTATAGGGAGGGTCTCAAGTTTGATATTAGAAGCTTTGAGATATCACATCTCATGATATCGGAAGGGTCTCAGGATTGGAATGGGAAGGAGTTGGATATCACATCTCATGATAAATGAAGGGTCTAAGGTTTGGAAGGGGAAGGATTTGGATATCACATCTCATGTTATATTACGGGTCTCAGGTTTGGTATTAGAAGCATTGAGATATCAAGTCTCAGAGTATAGGAAGGGTCTCAGAATTGGAATGGGAAGGAGTTGGATATCACATCTCAAGCTATAGGAAGGGTCTCAGGATTGGAATGGGAAGGACTTGGATATCACATCTCATGCTATAGGAAGGCTCTCAGGTTTGGAAGGGGAAAGAGTTGGATATCACATTTCATGTTAGAGGTAGGATCTCAGGTTTGGTATTAGAGGCATTGAGATATCACATCTCATGCTATCAGAAGGGTCTCAGGAATGGAATGGGAAGGAGTTGGATATCACATCTCATGCTAAAGGGAGGGTCTCAGGTTTGGAAGGGGAAGGATTTGGATATCACATCTCATGTTATAGGAAGGATCTCAGGTTTGGTATTAGAAGCATTGAGATATCACATCTCAGGCTATCGGAAGGATCTCAGGTTTGGTATTAGAAGCATTGAGATATCACATCTCATGCTATCAGAAGGGTCTCAGGATTGGAATGGGAAGGAGTTGGATATCACATTTCATGCTAAAGGGAGGGTCTCAGGTTTGGAAGGGGAAGGATTTGGATATCACATCTCATGTTATCGGAAGGAAATCACGTTTGGTATTAGAAGTATTGAGATATCATATCTCATGCTATAGGAAGGGTCTCAGGATTGGAATGGGAAAGAGTTGGATATCACTTCTCATGCTATAGGGAGTGTCTCAGGATTGGAATGGGAAGGACTTAGATATCACATATCATGCTATAGGGAGGGTCTCAGTTTTGATATTAGAAGCATTGAGATATCACATCTCATGCTATCGGAAGTGTCTCAGGATTGGAATGGGAAGGAGCTGGATATCACATCTCATGCTAAAGGAAGGGTCTCAGGTTTGGAACGGGAAGGATTTGGATATCACATCTCATGTTATAGGAAGGGTCTCAGGTTTGGTATAAGCATTGAGATATCACATCTCTGCTATCGGAAGTGTCTCAGGATTGGAATGGGAAGGAGTTGGATATCCCATCTCATGTTATAGGACGGGTCTCAGGTTTGTTATTAGAATCATTGAGATATCATATTGCATGCTGTAGGAAGGGTCTAAGGGTTGGAATGGGAAGGACTTGGATATCACATCTCATGCTATAGATAGGCTCTTAGGTTTGGAAAGGGAAGGAGTTGGATATCACATTTCATGTTAGAGGAAGGATCTCAGGTTTGGTATTAGAAGCATTGAGATATCACATCTCATGCTATAGGAAGGGTCTCAGGATTGGAATGGGAAGTAGTTGGATATCACATCTCATTCTATAGGAAGAGTCTCAGGTTTGGTATAAGCATTGAGATATCACATCTCATGCTATAGGACGGGTCTCAGGATTGGAATGGAAGGAGTTGGATATCACATCTCATGTTATAGGAAGGATCTCAGGTTTGGTATTAGAAGCATTGAGACATCACATCTCATGCTATAGGAAGGGTCTCAGGGTTGGAATGGGAAGGAGTTGGATATCACATCTCATCCAATAGGAAGGGTCTCAGGTTTGGAATGGGAAGGAATTGGATATCACATCTCATGTTTTAGGAAGGATCTCAGGTTTGGTATTAGAAGCATTGAGATATCACATCTCATGCTATAGGAAGGGTCTCAGGATTGGAATGTGAAGGATTTGGATATCACATCTCATGCCATAGGAAGGGTCTCAGGTTTGGTATAAGCATTGAGATATCACATCTCTGCTATCGGAAGGGTCTCAGGATTGGAATGGGAAGGAGTTGGATATTCCCATCTCATGTTATAGGAAGGGACTCAGGTTTGGTATTAGAAGCATTGAGATATCACATCTCATGCTATAGGAAGGGTCTCAGGATTTGAATGGCAAGGAGTTGGATATCACATCTCATGCCATAGGAAGGGTCTCAGGTTTGGTATAAGCATTGAGATATCAGATCTCTGCTATCGGAAGGGTCTCAGGATTGGAATGGGAAGGAGTTGGATATTCCCATCTCATGTTATAGGAAGGGTCTCAGGTTTGGTATTAGAAGCATTGAGATATCACATCTCATGCTATAGGAAGGGTCTCCGGATTGGAATGGGAAGGACTTGGATATCACATCTCATGCTATAGGGAGGGTCTCAAGTTTGATATTAGAAGCTTTGAGATATCACATCTCATGATATCGGAAGGGTCTCAGGATTGGAATGGGAAGGAGTTGGATATCACATCTCATGATAAATGAAGGGTCTAAGGTTTGGAAGGGGAAGGATTTGGATATCACATCTCATGTTATATTACGGGTCTCAGGTTTGGTATTAGAAGCATTGAGATATCAAGTCTCAGAGTATAGGAAGGGTCTCAGAATTGGAATGGGAAGGAGTTGGATATCACATCTCAAGCTATAGGAAGGGTCTCAGGATTGGAATGGGAAGGACTTGGATATCACATCTCATGCTATAGGAAGGCTCTCAGGTTTGGAAGGGGAAGAGTTGGATATCACATTTCATGTTAGAGGTAGGATCTCAGGTTTGGTATAAGAGGCATTGAGATATCACATCTCATGCTATCAGAAGGGTCTCAGGAATGGAATGGGAAGGAGTTGGATATCACATCTCATGCTAAAGGGAGGGTCTCAGGTTTGGAAGGGGAAGGATTTGGATATCACATCTCATGTTATAGGAAGGATCTCAGGTTTGGTATTAGAAGCATTGAGATATCACATCTCAGGCTATCGGAAGGATCTCAGGTTTGGTATTAGAAGCATTGAGATATCACATCTCATGCTATCAGAAGGGTCTCAGGATTGGAATGGGAAGGAGTTGGATATCACATTTCATGCTAAAGGGAGGGTCTCAGGTTTGGAAGGGGAAGGATTTGGATATCACATCTCATGTTATCGGAAGGAAATCACGTTTGGTATTAGAAGTATTGAGATATCATATCTCATGCTATAGGAAGGGTCTCAGGATTGGAATGGGAAAGAGTTGGATATCACTTCTCATGCTATAGGGAGTGTCTCAGGATTGGAATGGGAAGGACTTAGATATCACATATCATGCTATAGGGAGGGTCTCAGTTTTGATATTAGAAGCATTGAGATATCACATCTCATGCTATCGGAAGTGTCTCAGGATTGGAATGGGAAGGAGCTGGATATCACATCTCATGCTAAAGGAAGGGTCTCAGGTTTGGAACGGGAAGGATTTGGATATCACATCTCATGTTATAGGAAGGGTCTCAGGTTTGGTATAAGCATTGAGATATCACATCTCTGCTATCGGAAGTGTCTCAGGATTGGAATGGGAAGGAGTTGGATATCCCATCTCATGTTATAGGACGGGTCTCAGGTTTGTTATTAGAATCATTGAGATATCATATTGCATGCTGTAGGAAGGGTCTAAGGGTTGGAATGGGAAGGACTTGGATATCACATCTCATGCTATAGATAGGCTCTTAGGTTTGGAAAGGGAAGGAGTTGGATATCACATTTCATGTTAGAGGAAGGATCTCAGGTTTGGTATTAGAAGCATTGAGATATCACATCTCATGCTATAGGAAGGGTCTCAGGATTGGAATGGGAAGTAGTTGGATATCACATCTCATTCTATAGGAAGAGTCTCAGGTTTGGTATAAGCATTGAGATATCACATCTCATGCTATAGGACGGGTCTCAGGATTGGAATGGAAGGAGTTGGATATCACATCTCATGTTATAGGAAGGATCTCAGGTTTGGTATTAGAAGCATTGAGACATCACATCTCATGCTATAGGAAGGGTCTCAGGGTTGGAATGGGAAGGAGTTGGATATCACATCTCATCCAATAGGAAGGGTCTCAGGTTTGGAATGGGAAGGAATTGGATATCACATCTCATGTTTTAGGAAGGATCTCAGGTTTGGTATTAGAAGCATTGAGATATCACATCTCATGCTATAGGAAGGGTCTCAGGATTGGAATGTGAAGGATTTGGATATCACATCTCATGCCATAGGAAGGGTCTCAGGTTTGGTATAAGCATTGAGATATCACATCTCTGCTATCGGAAGGGTCTCAGGATTGGAATGGGAAGGAGTTGGATATTCCCATCTCATGTTATAGGAAGGGTCTCAGGTTTGGTATTAGAAGCATTGAGATATCACATCTCATGCTATAGGAAGGGTCTCAGGATTTGAATGGCAAGGAGTTGGATATCACATCTCATGCCATAGGAAGGGTCTCAGGTTTGGTATAAGCATTGAGATATCAGATCTCTGCTATCGGAAGGGTCTCAGGATTGGAATGGGAAGGAGTTGGATATTCCCATCTCATGTTATAGGAAGGGTCTCAGGTTTGGTATTAGAAGCATTGAGATATCACATCTCATGCTATAGGAAGGGTCTCCGGATTGGAATGGGAAGGACTTGGATATCACATCTCATGCTATAGGGAGGGTCTCAAGTTTGATATTAGAAGCTTTGAGATATCACATCTCATGATATCGGAAGGGTCTCAGGATTGGAATGGGAAGGAGTTGGATATCACATCTCATGATAAATGAAGGGTCTAAGGTTTGGAAGGGGAAGGATTTGGATATCACATCTCATGTTATATTACGGGTCTCAGGTTTGGTATTAGAAGCATTGAGATATCAAGTCTCAGAGTATAGGAAGGGTCTCAGAATTGGAATGGGAAGGAGTTGGATATCACATCTCAAGCTATAGGAAGGGTCTCAGGATTGGAATGGGAAGGACTTGGATATCACATCTCATGCTATAGGAAGGCTCTCAGGTTTGGAAGGGGAAGAGTTGGATATCACATTTCATGTTAGAGGTAGGATCTCAGGTTTGGTATTAGAGGCATTGAGATATCACATCTCATGCTATCAGAAGGGTCTCAGGAATGGAATGGGAAGGAGTTGGATATCACATCTCATGCTAAAGGGAGGGTCTCAGGTTTGGAAGGGGAAGGATTTGGATATCACATCTCATGTTATAGGAAGGATCTCAGGTTTGGTATTAGAAGCATTGAGATATCACATCTCAGGCTATCGGAAGGATCTCAGGTTTGGTATTAGAAGCATTGAGATATCACATCTCATGCTATCAGAAGGGTCTCAGGATTGGAATGGGAAGGAGTTGGATATCACATTTCATGCTAAAGGGAGGGTCTCAGGTTTGGAAGGGGAAGGATTTGGATATCACATCTCATGTTATCGGAAGGAAATCACGTTTGGTATTAGAAGTATTGAGATATCATATCTCATGCTATAGGAAGGGTCTCAGGATTGGAATGGGAAAGAGTTGGATATCACTTCTCATGCTATAGGGAGTGTCTCAGGATTGGAATGGGAAGGACTTAGATATCACATATCATGCTATAGGGAGGGTCTCAGTTTTGATATTAGAAGCATTGAGATATCACATCTCATGCTATCGGAAGTGTCTCAGGATTGGAATGGGAAGGAGCTGGATATCACATCTCATGCTAAAGGAAGGGTCTCAGGTTTGGAACGGGAAGGATTTGGATATCACATCTCATGTTATAGGAAGGGTCTCAGGTTTGGTATAAGCATTGAGATATCACATCTCTGCTATCGGAAGTGTCTCAGGATTGGAATGGGAAGGAGATGGATATCCCATCTCATGTTATAGGACGGGTCTCAGGTTTGTTATTAGAATCATTGAGATATCATATTGCATGCTGTAGGAAGGGTCTAAGGGTTGGAATGGGAAGGACTTGGATATCACATCTCATGCTATAGATAGGCTCTTAGGTTTGGAAAGGGAAGGAGTTGGATATCACATTTCATGTTAGAGGAAGGATCTCAGGTTTGGTATTAGAAGCATTGAGATATCACATCTCATGCTATAGGAAGGGTCTCAGGATTGGAATGGGAAGTAGTTGGATATCACATCTCATGCTATAGGAAGAGTCTCAGGTTTGGTATAAGCATTGAGATATCACATCTCATGCTATAGGACGGGTCTCAGGATTGGAATGGAAGGAGTTGGATATCACATCTCATGTTATAGGAAGGATCTCAGGTTTGGTATTAGAAGCATTGAGACATCACATCTCATGCTATAGGAAGGGTCTCAGGGTTGGAATGGGAAGGAGTTGGATATCACATCTCATCCAATAGGAAGGGTCTCAGGTTTGGAATGGGAAGGAATTGGATATCACATCTCATGTTTTAGGAAGGATCTCAGGTTTGGTATTAGAAGCATTGTGATATCACATCTCATGCAATAGGAAGGGTCTCAGGATTGGAATATGAAGGATTTGGATATCACATCTCATGCTAAAGGAAGGGTCTCAGGTTTGGTAGAAGCATTGAGATATCACGTCTCTGCTATCGGAAGGGTCTCAGGATTGGATTGGGAAGGAGTTGGATATCCCTTCTCATGCTATAGGAAGGGTCTCAGGATTTGAATGGCGAGGAGTTGGATATCACATCTCATGCCATAGGAAGGGTCTCAGGTTTGGTATAAGCATTGAGATATCACATCTCTGCTATCGGAAGGGTCTCAGGATTGGATTGGGAAGGAGTTGGATATCCCTTCTCATGCTATAGGAAGTGTCTCAGGTTGGAATGGGAAGGAGTTGGATATCACATCTCATGTTATAGGAAGGGTCTCAGGATTGGAATGGGAAGGATTTGGATATCACATCTCTTGCTATAGGAAGGGTCTCAGGATTGGAATGGGTAGGAGTTGGATATTACTTTCTTGCTATAGGAAGGGTCTCATGTTTGGAATGGGAAGGAGTTGGATATCACATATGCTATAGTTAGTGTCTCAGGTTTGGAACGGGAAGGAGTTGGATATCACATCTCATGTTATAGGAAGGGTCTCAGGTTTGGTATAAGCATTGAGATATCACATCTCCGCTATCGGAAGCGGCTCAGGATTGGAATGGGAAGGAGTTGGATATCCCATCTCATGTTATAGTAAGAGTCTCTGGTTTGGTATTAGAATCATTGAGATATCACATCGCATGCTGTAGGAAGGGTCTAAGGATTGGAATGGGATGGACTTGGATATCACATCTCATGCTATAGGTAGGCTCTCAGGTTTGGTATAAGCATTGAGATAACACATCTCATGCTATAGGAAGGGTCTCAGGATCGGAATGGGAAGGATTTGGATATCACATCTCATGCTATAGGAAGGGTCTCAGATTTGGTATAAGCATTGAGATATCACATCTCATGCTAAAGGAAGGGTCTCAGGATTGGAATGGGAAGGAGTTGTATATGACATCTCAGGCCATAGGAAGGGTCTCAGGTTTGGTATAAGCATTGAGATATCACATCTCTGCTATCGGAAGGGTCTCAGGATTGGAATGGGAAGGAGTTGGATATCCCATCTCATGTTATAGGAAGGGTCTCAGGTTTGGTATTAGAAGCATAGAGATATCACATCTCATGATAAAGGAAGGGTCTCAGGATTGGAATGGGAAGGAGTTGGATACCACATCTCATGATAAAGGAAGGGTCTAAGGTTTGGAAGGGGAAGGATTTGGATATCACATCTCATGTTATAGGACGGGTCTCAGGTTTGGTATTAGAAGCATTGAGATATCAAGTCTCATGGTATAAGAAGGGTCTCAGAATTGGAATGGGAAGGAGTTGGATATCACACCTCAAGCTATAGGAAGGGTCTCAGGATTGGAATGGGAAGGAGTTTGATATCACATCTCATGCCATAGTATGGGTCTCAGGTTTGGTAGAAGCATTGGGATATCACATCTCATGCTATCGGAAGGGTATCAGTATTGGATTTGGAAGAAGTTGGATATCCCATCTCATGCTATAGGAAGGGTCTCAGGTTGGAATGGGAAAGAGTTGGATATCACATTTCATGTTATAGGAAGGGTCTCAGGATTGGAATGGGAAGGACTTGGATATCATATCTCATGCTATAGGACGGGTCTCAGGTTTGTTATTAGAATCATTGAGATATCATATTGCATGCTGTAGGAAGGGTCTAAGGATTGGAATGGGAAGGACTTGGATATCACATCTCATGCTATAGATAGGCTCTTAGGTTTGGAAAGGGAAGGAGTTGGATATCACATTTCATGTTAGAGGAAGGATCTCAGGTTTTTTATTAGAAGCATTGAGATATCACATCTCATGCTATAGGAAGGGTCTCAGGATTGGAATGGGAAGTAGTTGGATATCACATCTCATGCTATAGGAAGGGTCTCAGGTTTGGTATAAGCATTGAGATATCACATCTCATGCTATAGGACGGGTCTCAGGATTGGAATGGAAGGAGTTGGATATCACATCTCATGTTATAGGAAGGATCTCAGGTTTGGTATTAGAAGCATTGAGACATCACATCTCATGCTATAGGAAGGGTCTCAGGGTTGGAATGGGAAGGAGTTGGATATCACATCTCATCCAATAGGAAGGGTCTCAGGTTTGGAATGGGAAGGAATTGGATATCACATCTCATGTTATAGGAAGGATCTCAGGTTTGGTATTAGAAGCATTGAGATATCACATCTCATGCTATAGGAAGGGTCTCAGGATTGGAATGTGAAGTTTTTGGATATCACATCTCATGCTAAAAGAAGGGTCTCAGGTTTGGTAGAAGCATTGAGATATCACGTCTCTGCTATCGGAAGGGTCTCAGGATTGGATTGGGAAGGAGTTGGATATCCCTTCTCATGCTATAGGAAGGGTCTCAGGATTTGAATGGGAAGGAGTTGGATATCACATCTCATGTTATAGGAAGGGTCTCAGGATTGGAATGGGAAGGATTTGGATATCACATCTCTTGCTATAGGAAGGGTCTCAGGATTGGAATGGGTAGGAGTTGGATATTACTTCTTGCTATAGGAAGGGTCTCATGTTTGGAATGGGAAGCAGTTGGATATCACATATGCTATAGTTAGTGTCTCAGGTTTGGAACGGGAATGAGTTGGATATCACATCTCATGTTATAGGAAGGGTCTCAGGTTTGGTATAAGCATTGAGATATGACATCTCTGCTATCGGAAGCGGCTCAGGATTGGAATGGGAAGGAGTTGGATATCCCATCTCATGTTATAGGAAGAGTCTCTGGTTTGGTATTAGAATCATTGAGATATCACATCGCATGCTGTAGGAAGGGTCTAAGGATTGGAATGGGATGGACTTGGATATCACATCTCATGCTATAGGTAGGCTCTCAGGTTTGGTATAAGCATTGAGATATCACATCTCATGCTATAGGAAGGGTCTCAGGATTGGAATGGGAAGGAGTTGTATATGACATCTCAGGCCATAGGAAGGGTCTCAGGTTTGGTATAAGCATTGAGAAATCACATCTCTGCTATCGGAAGGGTCTCAGGATTGGAATGGGAAGGAGTTGGATATCTCATCTCATGTTATAGGAAGAGTCTCTGGTTTGGTATTAGAATCATTGAGATATCACATCGCATGCTGTAGGAAGGGTCTAAGGATTGGAATGGGATGGACTTGGATATCACATCTCATGCTATAGGTAGGCTCTCAGGTGTGGTATAAGCATTGAGATATCACATCTCATGCTATAGGAAGGGTCTCAGGATTGGAATGGGAAGGAATTGGATATCACATCTCATGCTATAGGAAGGGTCTCAGATTTGGTATAAGCATTGAGATATCACATCTCATGCTAAAGGAAGGGTCTCAGGATTGGAATGGGAAGGAGTTGTATATGACATCTCAGGCCATAGGAAGGGTCTCAGGTTTGGTATAAGCATTGAGATATCACATCTCTGCTATCGGAAGGGTCTCAGGATTGGAATGGGAAGGAGTTGGATATCCCATCTCATGTTATAGGAATGGTCTCAGGTTTGGTATTAGAAGCATAGAGATATCACATCTCATGCTATAGGAAGGGTCTCAGGATTGGAATGGGAAGGACTTGGATGTCACATCTCATGCTATAGGGAGGGTCTCAAGTTTGATATTAGAAGCATTGAGATAACAAATCTCATGATATCGGAAGGGTCTCAGGATTGGAATGGGAAGGAGTTGGATATCACATCTCATGATAAAGGAAGGGTCTAAGGTTTGGAAGGGGAAGGATTTGGATATCACATCTCATGTTATAGGACGGGTCTCAGGTTTGGTATTAGAAGCATTGAGATATCAAGTCTCATGGTATAAGAAGGGTCTCAGAATTGGAATGGGAAGGAGTTGGATATCACACCTCAAGCTATAGGAAGGGTCTCGGGATTGGAATGGGAAGGAGTTTGATATCACATCTCATGCTATAGTATGGGTCTCAGGTTTGGCAGAAGCATTGGGATATCACATCTCATGCTATCGGAAGGGTATCAGTATTGGATTTGGAAGAAGTTGGATATCCCATCTCATGCTATAGGAAGGGTCTCAGGTTGGAATGGGAAGGAGTTGGATATCACATTTCATGTTATAGGAAGGGTCTCAGGATTGGATTGGGAAGGAGTTGTATATGACATCTCATGTTATAGGAAGGGTCTCAGGTTTGGTATTAGAAGCATTGAGATATCACATCTCATGCTATAGGAAGGGTCTCAGGATTGGAATGGGGAGGACTTGGATGTCACATCTCATGCTATAGGGAGGGTCTCAAGTTTGATATTAGAAGCATTGAGAGAACAAATCTCATGATATCGGAAGGGTCTCAGGATTGGAATGGGAAGGAGTTGGATATCACATCTCATGATAAAGGAAGGGTCTAAGGTTTGGAAGGGGAAAGATTTGGATATCACATCTCATGTTATAGGACGGGTCTCAGGTTTGGTATTAGAAGCATTGAGATATCAAGTCTCATGGCATAGGAAGGGTCTCAGAATTGGAATGGGAAGGAGTTGGATATCACATCTCAAGCTATAGGAAGAGTCTCAGGATTGGAATGGGAATGAGTTTGATATCACATCTCATGCCATAGTATGGGTCTCGGGTTTGGTAGAAGCATTGGGATATCACAATTCATGCTATTGGAAGGGTATCAGTATTGGATTTGGAAGGAGTTGGATATCCCATCTCATGCTATAGGAAGGGTCTCAGGTTGGAATGGGAAGGAGTTGGATATCACATTTCATGTTATAGGAAGGGTCTCAGGATTGGAATGGGAAGGACTTGGATATCATATCTCATGCTATAGGAAGGCTCTCAGGTTTGGAAGGGGAAGGAGTTGGATATCACATTTCATGTTAGAGGAAGGATCTCAGGTTTGGTATTAGAGGCCTTGAGATATCACATCTCATGCTATAGGAAGGGTCTCAGGATTGGAATGGGAAGGAGTTGGATATCACATCTCAAGCTTTAGGAAGGGTCTCAGGTTTGGTATAAGCATTGAGATAGCACATCTCATGCTATAGGAAGGGTCTCAGGATTGGAATGGGAAGTAGTTGGATATCACATCTCATGCTATAGGAAGGGTCTCAGGTTTGGTATAAGCATTGAGATATCACATCTCATGCTATAGGACGGGTCTCAGGATTGGAATGGAAGGAGTTGGATATCACATCTCATGTTATAGGAAGGATCTCAGGTTTGGTATTAGAAGCATTGAGACATCACATCTCATGCTATAGGAAGGGTCTCAGGGTTGGAATGGGAAGGAGTTGGATATCACATCTCATCCAATAGGAAGGGTCTTAGGTTTGGAATTGGAAGGAATTGGATATCACATCTCATGTTATAGGAAGGATCTCAGGTTTGGTATTAGAAGCATTGAGATATCACATCTCATGCTATAGGAAGGGTCTCAGGATTGGAATGTGAAGGATTTGGATATCACATCTCATGCTAAAGGAAGGGTCTCAGGTTTGGTAGAAGCATTGAGATATCACGTCTCTGCTATCGGAAGGGTCTCAGGATTGGATTGGGAAGGAGTTGGATATCACATCTCATGCCATAGGAAGGGTCTCAGGTTTGGTATAAGCATTGAGATATCACATCTCTGCTATCGGAAGGGTCTCAGGATTGGATTGGGAAGGAGTTGGATATCCCTTCTCATGCTATAGGAAGTGTCTCAGGTTGGAATGGGAAGGAGTTGGATATCACATCTCATGTTATAGGAAGGGACTCAGGATTGGAATGGGAAGGATTTGGATATCACATCTCTTGCTATAGGAAGGGTCTCAGGATTGGAATGGGTAGGAGTTGGATATTACTTTCTTGCTATAGGAAGGGTCTCATGTTTGGAATGGGAAGGAGTTCGATATCACATATGCTATAGTTAGTGTCTCAGGTTTGGAACGGGAAGGAGTTGGATATCACATCTCATGTTATAGGAAGGGTCTCAGGTTTGGTATAAGCATTGAGATATCACATCTCTGCTATCGGAAGCGGCTCAGGATTGGAATGGGAAAGAGTTGGATATCCCATCTCATGTTATAGTAAGAGTCTCTGGTTTGGTATTAGAATCATTGAGATATCACATTGCATGCTGTAGGAAGGGTCTAAGGATTGGAATGGGATGGACTTGGATATTACATCTCATGCTATAGGTAGGCTCTCAGGTTTGGTATAAGCATTGAGATATCACATCTCATGCTATAGGAAGGGTCTCAGATTTGGTATAAGCATTGAGATATCACATCTCATGCTAAAGGAAGGGTCTCAGGATTGGAATGGGAAGGAGTTGTATATGACATCTCAGGCCACAGGAAGGGTCTCAGGTTTAGTATAAGCATTGAGATATCACATCTCTGCTATCGGAAGGGTCTCAGGATTGGAATGGGAAGGAGTTGGATATCCCATCTCATGTTATAGGAAGGGTCTCAGGTTTGGTATTAGAAGCATAGAGATATCACATCTCATGCTATAGGAAGGGTCTCAGGATTGGAATGGGAAGGACTTGGATGTCACATCTCATGCTATAGGGAGGGTCTCAAGTTTGATATTAGAAGCATTGAGATAACAAATCTCATGATATCGGAAGGGTCTCCGGATTGGAATGGGAAGGAGTTGGATACCACATCTCATGTTAAAGGAAGGGTCTAAGGTTTGGAAGGGGAAGGATTTGGATATCACATCTCATGTTATAGGACGGGTCTCAGGTTTGGTATTAGAAGCATTGAGATATCAAGTCTCATGGTATAAGAAGGGTCTCAGAATTGGAATGGGAAGGAGTTGGATATCACACCTCAAGCTATAGGAAGGGTCTCAGAATTGGAATGGGAAGGAGTTTGATATCACATCTCATGCCATAGTATGGGTCTCAGGTTTGGTAGAAGCATTGGGATATCACATCTCATGCTATCGGAAGGGTATCAGTATTGGATTTGGAAGAAGTTGGATATCCCATCTCATGCTATAGGAAGGGTCTCAGGTTGGAATGGGAAGGAGTTGGATACCACATTTCATGTTATAGGAAGGGTCTCAGGATTGGAATGGGAAGGACTTGGATATCATATCTCATGCTATAGGACGGGTCTCAGGTTTGTTATTAGAATCATTGAGATATCATATTGCATGCTGCAGGAAGGGTCTAAGGATTGGAATGGGAAGGACTTGGATATCACATCTCATGCTATAGATAGGCTCTTAGGTTTGGAAAGGGAAGGAGTTGGATATCACATTTCATGTTAGAGGAAGGATCTCAGGTTTGGTATTAGAAGCATTGAGATATCACATCTCATGCTATAGGAAGGGTCTCAGGATTGGAATGGGAAGTAGTTGGATATCACATCTCATGCTATAGGAAGGGTCTCAGGTTTGGTATAAGCATTGAGATATCACATCTCATGCTATAGGACGGGTCTCAGGATTGGAATGGAAGGAGTTGGATATCAAATCTCATGTTATAGGAAGGATCTCAGGTTTGGTATTAGAAGCATTGAGACATCACATCTCATGCTATAGGAAGGGTCTCAGGGTTGGAATGGGAAGGAGTTGGATATCACATCTCATCCAATAGGAAGGGTCTCAGGTTTGGAATGGGAAGGAATTGGATATCACATCTCATGTTATAGGAAGGATCTCAGGTTTGGTATTAGAAGCATTGAGATATCACATCTCATGCTATAGGAAGGGTCTCAGGATTGGAATGTGAAGGATTTGGATATCACATCTCATGCTAAAGGAAGGGTCTCAGGTTTGGTAGAAGCATTGAGATATCACGTCTCTTCTATCGGAAGGGTCTCAGGATTGGATTGGGAAGGAGTTGGATATCCCTTCTCATGCTATAGGAAGGGTCTCAGGATTTGAATGGCAAGGAGTTGGATATCACATCTCATGCCATAGGAAGGGTCTCAGGTTTGGTATAAGCATTGAGATATCACATCTCTGCTATCGGAAGGGTCTCAGGATTGGAATGGGAAGGAGTTGGATATTCCCATCTCATGTTATAGGAAGGGTCTCAGGTTTGGTATTAGAAGCATTGAGATATCACATCTCATGCTATAGGAAGGGTCTCAGGATTGGAATGGGAAGGACTTGGATATCACATCTCATGCTATAGGGAGGGTCTCAAGTTTGATATTAGAAGCTTTGAGATATCACATCTCATGATATTGGAAGGGTCTCAGGATTGGAATGGGATGGACTTGGATATCACATCTCATGCTATAGGTAGGCTCTCAGGTTTGGTATAAGCATTGAGATATCACATCTCATGCTATAGGAAGGGTCTCAGATTTGGTATAAGCATTGAGATATCACATCTCATGCTAAAGGAAGGGTCTCAGGATTGGAATGGGAAGGAGTTGTATATGACATCTCAGGCCACAGGAAGGGTCTCAGGTTTAGTATAAGCATTGAGATATCACATCTCTGCTATCGGAAGGGTCTCAGGATTGGAATGGGAAGGAGTTGGATATCCCATCTCATGTTATAGGAAGGGTCTCAGGTTTGGTATTAGAAGCATAGAGATATCACATCTCATGCTATAGGAAGGGTCTCAGGATTGGAATGGGAAGGACTTGGATGTCACATCTCATGCTATAGGGAGGGTCTCAAGTTTGATATTAGAAGCATTGAGATAACAAATCTCATGATATCGGAAGGGTCTCCGGATTGGAATGGGAAGGAGTTGGATACCACATCTCATGATAAAGGAATGGTCTAAGGTTTGGAAGGGGAAGGATTTGGATATCACATCTCATGTTATAGGACGGGTCTCAGGTTTGGTATTAGAAGCATTGAGATATCAAGTCTCATGGTATAAGAAGGGTCTCAGAATTGGAATGGGAAGGAGTTGGATATCACACCTCAAGCCATAGTATGGGTCTCAGGTTTGGTAGAAGCATTGGGATATCACATCTCATGCTATCGGAAGGGTATCAGTATTGGATTTGGAAGAAGTTGGATATCCCATCTCATGCTATAGGAAGGGTCTCAGGTTGGAATGGGAAGGAGTTGGATACCACATTTCATGTTATAGGAAGGGTCTCAGGATTGGAATGGGAAGGACTTGGATATCATATCTCATGCTATAGGACGGGTCTCAGGTTTGTTATTAGAATCATTGAGATATCATATTGCATGCTGCAGGAAGGGTCTAAGGATTGGAATGGGAAGGACTTGGATATCACATCTCATGCTATAGATAGGCTCTTAGGTTTGGAAAGGGAAGGAGTTGGATATCACATTTCATGTTAGAGGAAGGATCTCAGGTTTGGTATTAGAAGCATTGAGATATCACATCTCATGCTATAGGAAGGGTCTCAGGATTGGAATGGGAAGTAGTTGGATATCACATCTCATGCTATAGGAAGGGTCTCAGGTTTGGTATAAGCATTGAGATATCACATCTCATGCTATAAGACGGGTCTCAGGGTTGGAATGGAAGGAGTTGGATATCAAATCTCATGTTATAGGAAGGATCTCAGGTTTGGTATTAGAAGCATTGAGACATCACATCTCATGCTATAGGAAGGGTCTCAGGGTTGGAATGGGAAGGAGTTGGATATCACATCTCTTCCAATAGGAAGGGTCTCAGGTTTGGAATGGGAAGGAATTGGATATCACATCTCATGTTATAGGAAGGATCTCAGGTTTGGTATTAGAAGCATTGAGATATCACATCTCATGCTATAGGAAGGGTCTCAGGATTGGAATGTGAAGGATTTGGATATCACATCTCATGCTAAAGGAAGGGTCTCAGGTTTGGTAGAAGCATTGAGATATCACGTCTCTTCTATCGGAAGGGTCTCAGGATTGGATTGGGAAGGAGTTGGATATCCCTTCTCATGCTATAGGAAGGGTCTCAGGATTTGAATGGCAAGGAGTTGGATATCACATCTCATGCCATAGGAAGGGTCTCAGGTTTGGTATAAGCATTGAGATATCACATCTCTGCTATCGGAAGGGTCTCAGGATTGGAATGGGAAGGAGTTGGATATTCCCATCTCATGTTATAGGAAGGGTCTCAGGTTTGGTATTAGAAGCATTGAGATATCACATCTCATGCTATAGGAAGGGTCTCAGGATTGGAATGGGAAGGACTTGGATATCACATCTCATGCTATAGGGAGGGTCTCAAGTTTGATATTAGAAGCTTTGAGATATCACATCTCATGATATCGGAAGGGTCTCAGGATTGGAATGGGAAGGAGTTGGATATCACATCTCATGATAAATGAAGGGTCTAAGGTTTGGAAGGGGAAGGATTTGGATATCACATCTCATGTTATATTACGGGTCTCAGGTTTGGTATTAGAAGCATTGAGATATCAAGTCTCAGAGTATAGGAAGGGTCTCAGAATTGGAATGGGAAGGAGTTGGATATCACATCTCAAGCTATAGGAAGGGTCTCAGGATTGGAATGGGAAGGACTTGGATATCACATCTCATGCTATAGGAAGGCTCTCAGGTTTGGAAGGGGAAAGAGTTGGATATCACATTTCATGTTAGAGGTAGGATCTCAGGTTTGGTATTAGAGGCATTGAGATATCACATCTCATGCTATCAGAAGGGTCTCAGGAATGGAATGGGAAGGAGTTGGATATCACATCTCATGCTAAAGGGAGGGTCTCAGGTTTGGAAGGGGAAGGATTTGGATATCACATCTCATGTTATAGGAAGGATCTCAGGTTTGGTATTAGAAGCATTGAGATATCACATCTCATGCTATCGGAAAGATCTCAGGTTTGGTATTAGAAGCATTGAGATATCACATCTCATGCTATCAGAAGGGTCTCAGGATTGGAATGGGAAGGAGTTGGATATCACATCTCATGCTAAAGGGAGGGTCTCAGGTTTGGAAGGGGAAGGATTTGGATATCACATCTCATGTTATCGGAAGGAAATCACGTTTGGTATTAGAAGTATTGAGATATCATATCTCATGCTATAGGAAGGGTCTCAGGATTGGAATGGGAAAGAGTTGGATATCACTTCTCATGCTACAGGGAGTGTCTCAGGATTGGAATGGGAAGGACTTAGATATCACATATCATGCTATAGGGAGGGTCTCAGTTTTGATATTAGAAGCATTGAGATATCACATCTCTTGCTATCGGAAGTGTCTCAGGATTGGAATGGGAAGGAGCTAGATATCACATCTCATGCTAAAGGAAGGGTCTCAGGTTTGGAACGGGAAGGATTTGGATATCACATCTCATGTTATAGGAAGGGTCTCAGGTTTGGTATAAGCATTGAGATATCACATCTCTGCTATCGGAAGTGTCTCAGGATTGGAATGGGAAGGAGTTGGATATCCCATCTCATGTTATAGGACGGGTCTCAGGTTTGTTATTAGAATCATTGAGATATCATATTGCATGCTGTAGGAAGGGTCTAAGGGTTGGAATGGGAAGGACTTGGATATCACATCTCATGCTATAGATAGGCTCTTAGGTTTGGAAAGCGAAGGAGTTGGATATCACATTTCATGTTAGAGGAAGGATCTCAGGTTTGGTATTAGAAGCATTGAGATATCACATCTCATGCTATAGGAAGGGTCTCAGGATTGGAATGGGAAGTAGTTGGATATCACATCTCATGCTATAGGAAGAGTCTCAGGTTTGGTATAAGCATTGAGATATCACATCTCATGCTATAGGACGGGTCTCAGGATTGGAATGGAAGGAGTTGGATATCACATCTCATGTTATAGGAAGGATCTCAGGTTTGGTATTAGAAGCATTGAGACATCACATCTCATGCTATAGGAAGGGTCTCAGGGTTGGAATGGGAAGGAGTTGGATATCACATCTCATCCAATAGGAAGGGTCTCAGGTTTGGAATGGGAAGGAATTGGATATCACATCTCATGTTTTAGGAAGGATCTCAGGTTTGGTATTAGAAGCATTGAGATATCACATCTCATGCTATAGGAAGGGTCTCAGGATTGGAATGTGAAGGATTTGGATATCACATCTCATGCTAAAGGAAGGATCTCAGGTTTGGTAGAAGCATTGAGATATCACGTCTCTGCTATCGGAAGGGTCTCAGGATTGGATTGGGAAGGAGTTGGATATCCCTTCTCATGCTATAGGAAGGGTCTCAGGATTTGAATGGCGAGGAGTTGGATATCACATCTCATGCCATAGGAAGGGTCTCAGGTTTGGTATAAGCATTGAGATATCACATCTCTGCTATCGGAAGGGTCTCAGGTTGGAATGGGAAGAAGTTGGATATCCCTTCTCATGTTATAGGAAGGGTCTCAGGATTGGAATGGGAAGGATTTGGATATCACATCTCTTGCTATAGGAAGGGTCTCAGGATTGGAATGGGTAGGAGTTGGATATTACTTTCTTGCTATAGGAAGGGTCTCATGTTTGGAATGGGAAGGAGTTGGATATCACATATGCTATAGTTAGTGTCTCAGGTTTGGAACGGGAAGGAGTTGGATATCACATCTCATGTTATAGGAAGGGTCTCATGTTTGGTATAAGCATTGAGATATCACATCTCCGCTATCGGAAGCGGCTCAGGATTGGAATGGGAAGGAGTTGGATATCCCATCTCATGTTATAGTAAGAGTCTCTGGTTTGGTATTAGAATCATTGAGATATCACATCGCATGCTGTAGGAAGGGTCTAAGGATTGGAATGGGATGGACTTGGATATCACATCTCATGCTATAGGTAGGCTCTCAGGTTTGGTATAAGCATTGAGATATCACATCTCATGCTATAGGAAGGGTCTCAGGATTGGAATGGGAAGGATTTGGATATCACATCTCATGCTATAGGAAGGGTCTCAGATTTGGTATAAGCATTGAGATATCACATCTCATGCTAAAGGAAGGGTCTCAGGATTGGAATGGGAAGGAGTTGTATATGACATCTCAGGCCATAGGAAGGGTCTCAGGTTTGGTATAAGCATTGAGATATCACATCTCTGCTATCGGAAGGGTCTCAGGATTGGAATGGGAAGGAGTTGGATATCCCATCTCATGTTATAGGAAGGGTCTCAGGTTTGGTATTAGAAGCATAGAGATATCACATCTCATGATAAAGGAAGGGTCTCAGGATTGGAATGGGAAGGAGTTGGATACCACATCTCATGATAAAGGAAGGGTCTAAGGTTTGGAAGGGGAAGGATTTGGATATCACATCTCATGTTATAGGACGGGTCTCAGGTTTGGTATTAGAAGCATTGAGATATCAAGTCTCATGGTATAAGAAGGGTCTCAGAATTGGAATGGGAAGGAGTTGGATATCACATCTCATGCCATAGTATGGGTCTCAGGTTTGGTAGAAGCATTGGGATAGCACATCTCATGCTATCGGAAGGGTATCAGTATTGGATTTGGAAGAAGTTGGATATCCCATCTCATGCTATAGGAAGGGTCTCAGGTTGGAATGGGAAAGAGTTGGATATCACATTTCATGTTATAGGAAGGGTCTCAGGATTGGAATGGGAAGGCTTGGATATCATATCTCATGCTATAGGACGGGTCTCAGGTTTGTTATTAGAATCATTGAGATATCATATTGCATGCTGTAGGAAGGGTCTAAGGATTGGAATGGGAAGGACTTGGATATCACATCTCATGCTATAGATAGGCTCTTAGGTTTGGAAAGGGAAGGAGTTGGATATCACATTTCATGTTAGAGGAAGGATCTCAGGTTTGGTATTAGAAGCATTGAGATATCACATCTCATGCTATAGGAAGGGTCTCAGGATTGGAATGGGAAGTAGTTGGATATCACATCTCATGCTATAGGAAGGGTCTCAGGTTTGGTATAAGCATTGAGATATCACATCTCATGCTATAGGACGGGTCTCAGGATTGGAATGGAAGGAGTTGGATATCACATCTCATGTTATAGGAAGGATCTCAGGTTTGGTATTAGAAGCATTGAGACATCACATCTCATGCTATAGGAAGGGTCTCAGGGTTGGAATGGAAGGAGTTGGATATCACATCTCATCCAATAGGAAGGGTCTCAGGTTTGGAATGGGAAGGAATTGGATATCACATCTCATGTTATAGGAAGGGTCTCAGGATTGGAATGTGAAGTTTTTGGATATCACATCTCATGCTAAAGGAAGGGTCTCAGGTTTGGTAGAAGCATTGAGATATCACGTCTCTGCTATCGGAAGGGTCTCAGGATTGGATTGGGAAGGAGTTGGATATCACTTCTCATGCTATAGGAAGGGTCTCAGGATTTGAATGGGAAGGAGTTGGATATCACATCTCATGTTATAGGAAGGGTCTCAGGATTGGAATGGGAAGGATTTGGATATCGCATCTCTTGCTATAGGAAGGGACTCAGGATTGGAATGGGTAGGAGTTGGATATTACTTCTTGCTATAGGAAGGGTCTCATGTTTGGAATGGGAAGCAGTTTTATCACATATGCTATAGTTAGTGTCTCAGGTTTGGAACGGGAAGGAGTTGGATATCACATCTCATGTTATAGGAAGGGTCTCAGGTTTGGTATAAGCATTGAGATATCACATCTCTGCTATCGGAAGCGGCTCAGGATTGGAATGGGAAGGAGTTGGATATCCCATCTCATGTTATAGGAAGAGTCTCTGGTTTGGTATTTAGAATCATTGAGATATCACATCGCATGCTGTAGGAAGGGTCTAAGGATTGGAATGGGATGGACTTGGATATCACATCTCATGCTATAGGTAGGCTCTCAGGTTTGGTATAAGCATTGAGATATCACATCTCATGCTATAGGAAGGGTCTCAGGATTGGAATGGGAAGGAGTTGTATATGACATCTCAGGCCATAGGAAGGGTCTCAGGTTTGGTATAAGCATTGAGATATCACATCTCTGCTATCGGAAGGGTCTCAGGATTGGAATGGGAAGGAGTTGGATATCTCATCTCATGTTATAGGAAGAGTCTCTGGTTTGGTATTAGAATCATTGAGATATCACATCGCATGCTGTAGGAAGGGTCTAAGGATTGGAATGGGATGGACTTGGATATCACATCTCATGCTATAGGTAGGCTCTCAGGTGTGGTATAAGCATTGAGATATCACATCTCATGCTATAGGAAGGGTCTCAGGATTGGAATGGGAAGGAATTGGATATCACATCTCATGCTATAGGAAGGGTCTCAGATTTGGTATAAGCATTGAGATATCACATCTCATGCTAAAGGAAGGGTCTCAGGATTGGAATGGGAAGGAGTTGTATATGACATCTCAGGCCATAGGAAGGGTCTCAGGTTTGGTATAAGCATTGAGATATCACATCTCTGCTATCGGAAGGGTCTCAGGATTGGAATGGGAAGGAGTTGGATATCCCATCTCATGTTATAGGAATGGTCTCAGGTTTGGTATTAGAAGCATTGAGATATCACATCTCATGCTATAGGAAGGGTCTCAGGATTGGAATGGGAAGGACTTGGATGTCACATCTCATGCTATAGGGAGGGTCTCAAGTTTGATATTAGAAGCATTGAGATAACAAATCTCATGATATCGGAAGGGTCTCAGGATTGGAATGGGAAGGAGTTGGATATCACATCTCATGATAAAGGAAGGGTCTAAGGTTTGGAAGGGGAAGGATTTGGATATCACATCTCATGTTATAGGACGGGTCTCAGGTTTGGTATTAGAAGCATTGAGATATCAAGTCTCATGGTATAAGAAGGGTCTCAGAATTGGAATGGGAAGGATTTGGATATCACACCTCAAGCTATAGGAAGGGTCTCAGGATTGGAATGGGAAGGAGTTTGATATCACATCTCATGCCATAGTATGGGTCTCAGGTTTGGTAGAAGCATTGGGATATCACATCTCATGCTATCGGAAGGGTATCAGTATTGGATTTGGAAGAAGTTGGATATCCCATCTCATGCTATAGGAAGGGTCTCAGGTTGGAATGGGAAGGAGTTGGATATCACATTTCATGTTATAGGAAGGGTCTCAGGATTGGATTGGGAAGGAGTTGTAAATGACATCTCATGTTATAGGAAGGGTCTCAGGTTTGGTATTAGAAGCATTGAGATATCACATCTCATGCTATAGGAAGGGTCTCAGGATTGGAATGGGGAGGACTTGGATGTCACATCTCATGCTATAGGGAGGGTCTCAAGTTTGATATTAGAAGCATTGAGATAACAAATCTCATGATATCGGAAGGGTCTCAGGATTGGAATGGGAAGGAGTTGGATATCACATCTCATGATAAAGGAAGGGTCTAAGGTTTGGAAGGGGAAAGATTTGGATATCACATCTCATGTTATAGGACGGGTCTCAGGTTTGGTATTAGAAGCATTGAGATATCAAGTCTCATGGCATAGGAAGGGTCTCAGAATTGGAATGGGAAGGAGTTGGATATCACATCTCAAGCTATAGGAAGAGTCTCAGGATTGGAATGGGAATGAGTTTGATATCACATCTCATGCCATAGTATGGGTCTCGGGTTTGGTAGAAGCATTGGGATATCACAATTCATGCTATTGGAAGGGTATCAGTATTGGATTGGGAAGGAGTTGGATATCCCATCTCATGCTATAGGAAGGGTCTCAGGTTGGAATGGGAAGGAGTTGGATATCACATTTCATGTTATAGGAAGGGTCTCAGGATTGGAATGGGAAGGACTTGGATATCATATCTCATGCTATAGGAAGGCTCTCAGGTTTGGAAGGGGAAGGAGTTGGATATCACATTTCATGTTAGAGGAAGGATCTCAGGTTTGGTATTAGAGGCCTTGAGATATCACATCTCATGCTATAGGAAGGGTCTCAGGATTGGAATGGGAAGGAGTTGGATATCACATCTCAAGCTTTAGGAAGGGTCTCAGGTTTGGTATAAGCATTGAGATAGCACATCTCATGCTATAGGAAGGGTCTCAGGATTGGAATGGGAAGGAGTTGGATATCACATCTCATGTTATAGGAAAAATCTCAGGTTTGGTATTAGAAGCATTGAGACATCACATCTCATGTTATAGGAAGGGTCTCAGGATTGGAATTGGAAGAAGTTGGATATCACATCTCATGCTATAGGAAGGGTCTCAGGTTTGGAAGGGGAAGGAGTTGGATATCCAATCTCATGTTATAGGACTGGTCTCAGGTTTGGTATAAGAAGCATTGAGATATCACATCGCATGCTGTAGGAAGGTTCTCAGGTTTGGTATTAGAAGCATTGAGACATCACATCTCATGCTATAGGAAGGGTCTCAGGATTGGAATGGGAAGGAGTTGGATATCACATCTCATGTTATAGGAAGGATCTCAGGTTTGGTATTAGAAGCATTGAGACATCACATCTCATGCTATAGGAAGGGTCTCAGCATTGGAATGGGAAGGAGTTGGATATCACATCTCATGCTATAGGAAGGGTCTCACATTTGGTATAAGCATTGAGATATCACATCTCATGCTATAGGAAGGGTCTCAGGATTGGATTGGGAAGGAGTTGTATATGACATCCCAGGCCATAGGAAGGGTCTCAGGATTGGTATAAGCATTGAGATATCACATCTCTGCTATTGGAAGGGTCTCAGGATTGGAATGGGAAGGAGTTGGATATCCCATCTCATGTTATAGGAAGGGTCTCCGGTTTGGTATTAGAAGCATTGAGATATCACATCTCATGCTATAGGAAGAGTCTCAGGATTGGAATGGGGAGGACTTGGATGTCACATCTCATGCTATAGGGAGGGTCTCAAGTTTGATATTAGAAGCATTAAGATAACAAATCTCATGATATCGGAAGGGTCTCAGGATTGGAATGGGAAGGAGTTGGATATCACATCTCATGATAAAGGAAGGGTCTAAGGTTTGGAAGGGGAAAGATTTGGATATCACATCTCATGTTATAGGACGGGTCTCAGGTTTGGTATTAGAAGCATTGAGATATCAAGTCTCATGGCATAGGAAGGGTCTCAGAATTGGAATGTGAAGGAGTTGGATATCACATCTCAAGCTATAGGAAGAATCTCAGGATTGGAATCGGAAGGAGTTTGATATCACATCTCATGCCATAGTATGGGTCTCAGGTTTGGTAGAAGCATTGGGATATCACATCTCATGCTATTGGAAGGGTATCAGTATTGGATTTGGAAGGAGTTGGATATCCCATCTCATGCTATAGGAAGGGTCTCAGGTTGGAATGGGAAGGAGTTGGATATCACATTTCATGTTATAGGAAGGGTCTCAGGATTGGAATGGGAAGGACTTGGATATCATATCTCATGCTATAGGAAGGCTCTCAGGTTTGGAAGGGGAAGGAGTTGGATATCACATTTCATGTTAGAGGAAGGATCTCAGGTTTGGTATTAGAGGCCTTGAGATATCACATCTCATGCTATAGGAAGGGTCTCAGGATTGGAATGGGAAGGAGTTGGATATCACATCTCAAGCTTTAGGAAGGGTCTCAGGTTTGGTATAAGCATTGAGATAGCACATCTCATGCTATAGGAAGGGTCTCAGGATTGGAATGGGAAGGAGTTGGATATCACATCTCATGTTATAGGAAGGATCTCAGGTTTGGTATTAGAAGCATTGAGACATCACATCTCATGCTATAGGAAGGGTCTCAGGATTGGAATGGGAAGGAGTTGGATATCACATCTCATGCTATAGGAAGGGTCTCAGATTTGGTATAAGCATTGAGACATCACATCTCTGCTATCGGAAGGGTCTCAGGATTGGAATGGGAAGGAGTTGGATATCCCATCTCATGCTATAGGGAGGGTCTCAATTTTGATATTAGAAGCATTGAGATAACAAATCTCATGATATCGGAAGGGTCTCAGGATTGGAATGGGAAGGAGTTGGATATCACATCTCATGATAAAGGAAGGGTCTAAGGTTTGGAAGGGGAAAGATTTGGATATCACATCTCATGTTATAGGACGGGTCTCAGGTTTGGTATTAGAAGCATTGAGACATCACATCTCATGCTGTAGGAAGGGTCTCAGGATTGGAATGGGAAGGAGTTGGATATCACATCTCATGTTATAGGAAGGATCTCAGGTTTGGTATTAGAAGCATTGAGACATCACATCTCATGCTATAGGAAGGGTCTCAGGATTGGAATGGGAAGGAGTTGGATATCACATCTCATGCTATAGGAAGGGTCTCAGATTTGGTATAAGCATTGAGATATCACATCTCTGCTATCGGAAGGGTCTCAGGATTGGAATGGGAAGGAGTTGGATATCCCATCTCATGCTATAGGGAGGGTCTCAATTTTGATATTAGAAGCATTGAGATAACAAATCTCATGATATCGGAAGGGTCTCAGGATTGGAATGGGAAGGAGTTGGATATCACATCTCATGATAAAGCAAGGGTCTAAGGTTTGGAAGGGGAAAGATTTGGATATCACATCTCATGTTATAGGACGGGTCTCAGGTTTGGTATTAGAAGCATTGAGATATCAAGTCTCATGGTATAGGAAGGGTCTCAGAATTGGAATGGGAAGGAGTTGGATATCACATCTCAAGCTATAGGAAGAGTCTCAGGATTGGAATGGGAAGGAGTTTGATATCACATCTCATGCCATAGTATGGTTCTCAGGTTTGATAGAAGCATTGGGATATCACATCTCATGCTATTGGAAGGGTATCAGTATTGGATTTGGAAGGAGTTGGATATCCCATCTCATGCTATAGGAAGGGTCTCAGGTTGGAATGGGAAGGAGTTGGATATCACATTTCATGTTATAGGAAGGGTCTCAGGATTGGAATGGGAAGGACTTGGATATCAAATCTCATGCTATAGGAAGGCTCTCAGGTTTGGAAGGAGAAGGAGTTGGATATCACATTTCATGTTAGAGGAAGGATCTCAGGTTTGGTATTAGAGGCCTTGAGATATCACATCTCATGCTATAGGAAGGGTCTCAGGTTGGAATGGGAAGGAGTTGGATATCACATTTCATGTTATAGGAAGGGTCTCAGGATTGGAATGGGAAGGAGTTGGATATCACATCTCAAGCTTTAGGAAGGGTCTCAGGTTTGGTATAAGCATTGAGATAGCACATCTCATGCTATAGGAAGGGTCTCAGGATTGGAATGGGAAGGAGTTGGATATCACATCTCATGTTATAGGAAAGATCTCAGGTTTGGTATTAGAAGCATTGAGACATCACATCTCATGTTATAGGAAGGGTCTCAGGATTGGAATGGGAAGAATTTGGATATCACATCTCATGCTATAGGAAGGGTCTCAGGTTTGGAAGGGGAAGGAGTTGGATATCCAATCTCATGTTATAGGACTGGTCTCAGGTTTGGTATTAGAAGCATTGAGATATCACATCGCATGCTGTAGGAAGGTTCTCAGGTTTGGAATGGGGAGGAATTGGATATCACATCTCATGTCATAGGAAGGATCTCAGGTTTGGTATTAGAAGCATTGAGATATCACATCTCATGCTATAGGAATGGTCTCAGGATTGGAATGGGAAGGAGTTGGATATTACATTCCTGCTATAGGAAGGGTCTCATGTTTGGAATGGGAATGTGTTGGATATCACATGTGCTATAGGAAGGGTCTCAGGTTTGGAACGGGAAGGAGTTGGATATCACATCTCATGTTATAGGAAGGGTCTCAGGTTTGGTATAAGCATTGAGATATCACATCTCTGCTATCGGAAGTGTCTCAGGATTGGAATGGGAAGGTGTTGGATATCCCATCTCATGTTATAGGACGGGTCTCAGGTTTGTTATTAGAATCATTGAGATATCATATTGCATGCTGTAGGAAGGGTCTAAGGATTGGAATGGGAAGGAGTTGGATATCCCATCTCATGTTATAGGAAGAGTCTCAAGTTTGGTATTAGAAGCATTTAGATATCACATCTCATGCTATAGGAAGTGTCTCAGGATTGGAATGGGAAGGCGTTGGATATCACATTTCATGTTAGAGGAAGGATCTCAGGTTTGGTATTAGAGGCATTGAGATATCACATCTCATGCTATAGGAAGGGTCTCAGGATTGGAATGGGAAGGAGTTGGATATCACATCTCATGCTATAGGAAGGGTCTCAGGTTTGGTATAAGCATTGAGATATCACATCTCATGCTATAGGAAGGGTCTCAGGATTGGATTGGGAAGGAGTTGGATATCACATCTCATGTTATAGGAAGGATCTCAGGTTTGGTATTAGAAGCATTGAGACATCACATCTCATGCTATCGGAAGGGTCTCAGGATTGGAATGGGAAGGACTAGGATATCACATCTCATGCTATAGGGAGGGTCTCAAGTTTGATATTAGAAGCATTGAGATATCATATCTCATGCTATAGGAAGGGTCTCAGGATTGGAAGGGGAAAGATTTGGATATCACATCTCATGTTATAGGACGGGTCTCAGGTTTGGTATTAGAAGCATTGAGATATCAAGTCTCATGGCATAGGAAGGGTCTCAGAATTGGAATGTGAAGGAGTTGGATATCACATCTCAAGCTATAGGAAGAATCTCAGGATTGGAATCGGAAGGAGTTTGATATCACATCTCATGCCATAGTATGGGTCTCAGGTTTGGTAGAAGCATTGGGATATCACATCTCATGCTATTGGAAGGGTATCAGTATTGGATTTGGAAGGAGTTGGATATCCCATCTCATGCTATAGGAAGGGTCTCAGGTTGGAATGGGAAGGAGTTGGATATCACATTTCATGTTATAGGAAGGGTCTCAGGATTGGAATGGGAAGGACTTGGATATCATATCTCATGCTATAGGAAGGCTCTCAGGTTTGGAAGGGGAAGGAGTTGGATATCACATTTCATGTTAGAGGAAGGATCTCAGGTTTGGTATTAGAGGCCTTGAGATATCACATCTCATGCTATAGGAAGGGTCTCAGGATTGGAATGGGAAGGAGTTGGATATCACATCTCAAGCTTTAGGAAGGGTCTCAGGTTTGGTATAAGCATTGAGATAGCACATCTCATGCTATAGGAAGGGTCTCAGGATTGGAATGGGAAGGAGTTGGATATCACATCTCATGTTATAGGAAGGATCTCAGGTTTGGTATTAGAAGCATTGAGACATCACATCTCATGCTATAGGAAGGGTCTCAGGATTGGAATGGGAAGGAGTTGGATATCACATCTCATGCTATAGGAAGGGTCTCAGATTTGGTATAAGCATTGAGATATCACATCTCTGCTATCGGAAGGGTCTCAGGATTGGAATGGGAAGGAGTTGGATATCCCATCTCATGCTATAGGGAGGGTCTCAATTTTGATATTAGAAGCATTGAGATAACAAATCTCATGATATCGGAAGGGTCTCAGGATTGGAATGGGAAGGAGTTGGATATCACATCTCATGATAAAGGAAGGGTCTAAGGTTTGGAAGGGGAAAGATTTGGATATCACATCTCATGTTATAGGACGGGTCTCAGGTTTTGTATTAGAAGCATTGAGACATCACATCTCATGCTGTAGGAAGGGTCTCAGGATTGGAATGGGAAGGAGTTGGATATCACATCTCATGTTATAGGAAGGATCTCAGGTTTGGTATTAGAAGCATTGAGACATCACATCTCATGCTATAGGAAGGGTCTCAGGATTGGAATGGGAAGGAGTTGGATATCACATCTCATGCTATAGGAAGGGTCTCAGATTTGGTATAAGCATTGAGATATCACATCTCTGCTATCGGAAGGGTCTCAGGATTGGAATGGGAAGGAGTTGGATATCCCATCTCATGCTATAGGGAGGGTCTCAATTTTGATATTAGAAGCATTGAGATGACAAATCTCATGATATCAGAAGGGTCTCAGGATTGGAATGGGAAGGAGTTGGATATCACATCTCATGATAAAGCAAGGGTCTAAGGTTTGGAAGGGGAAAGATTTGGATATCACATCTCATGTTATAGGACGGGTCTCAGGTTTGGTATTAGAAGCATTGAGATATCAAGTCTCATGGTATAGGAAGGGTCTCAGAATTGGAATGGGAAGGAGTTGGATATCACATCTCAAGCTATAGGAAGAGTCTCAGGATTGGAATGGGAAGGAGTTTGATATCACATCTCATGCCATAGTATGGTTCTCAGGTTTGATAGAAGCATTGGGATATCACATCTCATGCTATTGGAAGGGTATCAGTATTGGATTTGGAAGGAGTTGGATATCCCATCTCATGCTATAGGAAGGGTCTCAGGTTGGAATGGGAAGGAGTTGGATATCACATTTCATGTTATAGGAAGGGTCTCAGGATTGGAATGGGAAGGACTTGGATATCATATCTCATGCTATAGGAAGGCTCTCAGGTTTGGAAGGAGAAGGAGTTGGATAACACATTTCATGTTAGAGGAAGGATCTCAGGTTTGGTATTAGAGGCCTTGAGATATCACATCTCATGCTATAGGAAGGGTCTCAGGTTGGAATGGGAAGGAGTTGGATATCACATTTCATGTTATAGGAAGGGTCTCAGGATTGGAATGGGAAGGAGTTGGATATCACATCTCAAGCTTTAGGCAGGGTCTCAGGTTTGGTATAAGCATTGAGATAGCACATCTCATGCTATAGGAAGGGTCTCAGGATTGGAATGGGAAGGAGTTGGATATCACATCTCATGTTATAGGAAAGATCTCAGGTTTGGTATTAGAAGCATTGAGACATCACATCTCATGTTATAGGAAG
Organism: Ambystoma mexicanum; assembly: GCF_040938575.1. Taxonomy (NCBI): domain Eukaryota; kingdom Metazoa; phylum Chordata; class Amphibia; order Caudata; family Ambystomatidae; genus Ambystoma; species Ambystoma mexicanum. Next base: position 335,639,443 of record NC_090936.1, read on the forward strand.
GGTCTCAGGATTGGAATGGGAAGAATTTGGATATCACATCTCATGCTATAGGAAGGGTCTCAGGTTTGGAAGGGGAAGGAGTTGGATATCCAATCTCATGTTATAGGACTGGTCTCAGGTTTGGTATTAGAAGCATTGAGATATCACATCGCATGCTGTAGGAAGGTTCTCAGGTTTGGAATGGGGAGGAATTGGATATCACATCTCATGTCATAGGAAGGATCTCAGGTTTGGTATTAGAAGCATTGAGATATCACATCTCATGCTATAGGAATGGTCTCAGGATTGGAATGGGAAGGAGTTGGATATTACATTCCTGCTATAGGAAGGGTCTCATGTTTGGAATGGGAATGTGTTGGATATCACATGTGCTATAGGAAGGGTCTCAGGTTTGGAACGGGAAGGAGTTGGATATCACATCTCATGTTATAGGAAGGGTCTCAGGTTTGGTATAAGCATTGAGATATCACATCTCTGCTATCGGAAGTGTCTCAGGATTGGAATGGGAAGGTGTTGGATATCCCATCTCATGTTATAGGACGGGTCTCAGGTTTGTTATTAGAATCATTGAGATATCATATTGCATGCTGTAGGAAGGGTCTAAGGATTGGAATGGGAAGGAGTTGGATATCCCATCTCATGTTATAGGAAGAGTCTCAAGTTTGGTATTAGAAGCATTTAGATATCACATCTCATGCTATAGGAAGTGTCTCAGGATTGGAATGGGAAGGAGTTGGATATCACATTTCATGTTAGAGGAAGGATCTCAGGTTTGGTATTAGAGGCATTGAGATATCACATCTCATGCTATAGGAAGGGTCTCAGGATTGGAATGGGAAGGAGTTGGATATCACATCTCATGCTATAGGAAGGGTCTCATGTTTGGTATAAGCATTGAGATATCACATCTCATGCTATAGGAAGGGTCTCAGGATTGGATTGGGAAGGAGTTGGATATCACATCTCATGTTATAGGAAGGATCTCAGGTTTGGTATTAGAAGCATTGAGACATCACATCTCATGCTATCGGAAGGGTCTCAGGATTGGAATGGGAAGGACTTGGATATCACATCTCATGCTATAGGGAGGGTCTCAAGTTTGATATTAGAAGCATTGAGATATCATATCTCATGCTATAGGAAGGGTCTCAGGATTGGAATGGGAAGGAGTTGGATATCACATCTCATGCTATAGGAAGGGTCTCAGGTTTGGTATAAGCAGTGAGATATCACATCTCATGCTATAGGAAGTGTCTCAGGATTGGAATGGGAAGGAGTTGGATATCACATCTCATGTTATAGGAAGGATCTCAGGTTTGGTATAAGCATTGAGATATCACATCTCTACTATCGGAAGGGTCTCAGGATTGGAATGGGAAGGAGTTGGATATTCCCATCTCATGTTATAGGAAGGGTCTCAGGTTTGGTATTAGAAGCATTGGGATATCACATCTCATGCTATAGGAAAGGTCTCAGGATTGGAATGGGAAGGACTTGGATATCACATCTCATGCTATAAGGAGTGTCTCAAGTTTGATATTAGAAGCATTGAGATATCACATCTCATGATATCGGAAGGGTCTCAGGGATGGAATGGGAAGGAGTTGGATATCACATCTCATGATAAAGGAAGTGTCTAAGGTTTGGAAGGGGAAGGAGTTTGATATCACATCTCATGCCATAGTGTGGGTCTCAGGTTTGGTAGAAGCATTGGGATATCACATCTCATGCTATCGGAAGGGTATCAGGATTGGATTTGGAAGGAGTTGGATATCCCATCTCATGCTATAGGAAGGGTCTCAGGTTGGAATGGGAAGGAGTTGGATATCACATCTCATGTTATAGGAAGGGTCTCAGGATTGGAATTAGAAGGACTTGGATATCACATCTCATGCTATAGGAAGGCTCTCAGGTTTGGAAGGGGAAAGAGTTGGATATCACATTTCATGTTAGAGGTAGGATCTCAGGTTTGGTATTAGAGGCATTGAGATATCACATCTCATGCTATCAGAAGAGTCTCAGGATTGGAATGGGAAGGAGTTGGATATCACATCTCATGCTAAAGGGAGGGTCTCAGGTTTGGAAGGGGAAGGATTTGGATATCACATCTCATGTTATAGGAAGGATCTCAGGTTTGGTATTAGAAGCATTGAGATATCACATCTCATGCTATCGGAAGGATCTCAGGTTTGGTATAGAAGCATTGAGATATCACATCTCATGCTATCAGAAGGTTCTCAGGATTGGAATGGGAAGGAGTTGGATATCACATCTCATGCTAAAGGGAGGGTCTCAGGTTTGGAAGGGGAAGGATTTGGATATCACATCTCATGTTATCGGAAGGATCTCAGGTTTGGTATTAGAAGTATTGAGATATCACATCTCATGCTATAGGAAGGGTCTCAGGATTGGAATGGGAAGGAGTTGGTTATCACATCTCATGCTAAAGGAAGGGTCTCAGGTTTGGTAGAAGCATGGAGATATCACATCTCATTCTATAGGAAGGGTCTCAGGATTGGAATGGGAAGGACTTAGATATCACATATCATGCTATAGGGAGGGTCTCAGTTTTGATATTAGAAGCATTGAGATATCACATCTCATGCTCTCAGAAGGGTCTCAGGATTGGAATGGGAAGTAGCTGGATATCACATCTCATGCTAAAGGAAGGGTCTCAGGTTTGGAACGGGAAGGAGTTGGATATTACATCTCATGTTATAGGAAGGGTCTCAGGTTTGGTATAAGCATTGAGATATCACATCTCTGCTATCGGAAGTGTCTCAGGATTGGAATGGGAAGGACTTGGATATCACATCTCATGCTATAGATAGGCTCTCAGGTTTGGAAAGGGAAGGAGTTGGATATCACATTTCATGTTAGAGGAAGGATCTCAGGTTTGGTATTAGAGTCATTGAGATATCAGATCTCAGGCTATAGGAAGGGTCTCAGGATTGGAATGGGAAGGAATTGGATATCACATCTCATGCTATAGGAAGGGTCTCAGGATTGGAATGGGAAGGAGTTGGATATCACATCTCATGCTAGAGGAAGGGTCTCAGGTTTGGTATAAGCATTGAGATATCACATCTCGTGCTATAGGAAGGGTCTCAGGATTGGAATGGGAAGGAGTTATATATGACATCTCATGGCGTAGGAAGGGTCTCAGGTTTGGTATAAGCATTGAGATATCACATCTCTGCTATCGAAAGGGTCTTAGGATTGGAATGGGAAGGAGTTGGATATCCCATCTCATGTTATAGGAAGAGTCTCAGGTTGGAATGGGAAGGAGTTGGATATCGCATTTCATGTTATAGGAAGGGTCTCAGGATTGGAATGGGAAGGACTTGGATATCATATCCCATGCTATAGGAAGGCTCTCAGGTTTGGAAGGGGAAGGAGTTGGATATCACATTTCATGTTAGAGGAAGGATCTCAGGTTTGGTATTAGAGGCCTTGAGATATCACATCTCATGCTATAGGAAGGGTCTCGGAATTGGAATGGGAAGGAGTTGGATATCACATCTCAAGCTATAGGAACGGTCTCAGGTTTGGTATAAGCATTGTGATATCACATCTCATGCTATAGGAAGGGTCTCAGGATTGGAATGGGAAGGAGTTGGATATCACATCTCATGTTATAGGAAAGATCTCAGACCCTTCTGAGAGCATGAGATGTGATATCTCAATGCTTCTAATATCAAAACTGAGACCCTCCCTATAGCATGATATGTGATATCTAAGTCCTTCCCATTCCAATCCTGAGACCCTTCCTATAGCATGAGATGTGATATCTCCATGCTTCTACCAAACCTGAGACCCTTCCTTTAGCATGAGATGTGATAACCAACTCCTTCCCATTCCAATCCTGAGACCCTTCCTGTAGCATGAGATGTGATATCTCAATACTTCTAATACCAAACCTGAGATCCTTCCGATAACATGAGATGTGATATCCAAATCCTTCCCCTTCCAAACCTGAGACCCTCCCTTTAGCATGAGATGTGATATCCAACTCCTTCCCATTCCAATCCTGAGAACCTTCTGATAGCATGAGATGTGATATCTCAATGCTTCTATACCAAACCTGAGATCCTTCCGATAGCATGAGATGTGATATCTCAATGCTTCTAATACCAAACCTGAGATCCTTCCTATAACATGAGATGTGATATCCAAATCCTTCCCCTTCCAAACCTGAGACCCTCCCTTTAGCATGAGATGTGATATCCAACTCCTTCCCATTCCAATCCTGAGACTCTTCTGATAGCATGAGATGTGATATCTCAATGCCTCTAATACCAAACCTGAGATCCTACCTCTAACATGAAATGTGATATCCAACTCTTTCCCCTTCCAAACCTGAGAGCCTTCCTATAGCATGAGATGTGATATCCAAGTACTTCTAATTCCAATCCTGAGACCCTTCCTATAACATGAGATGTGATATCCAACTCCTTCCCATTCCAACCTGAGACCCTTCCTATAGCATGAGATGGGATATCCAACTCCTTCCAAATCCAATCCTGATACCCTTCCGATAGCATGAGATGTGATATCCCAATGCTTCTACCAAACCTGAGACCCACACTATGGCATGAGATGTGATATCAAACTCCTTCCCCTTCCAAACCTTAGACACTTCCTTTATCATGAGATGTGATATCCAACTCCTTCCCATTCCATCCCTGAGACCCTTCCGATATCATGAGATGTGATATCTCAATGCTTCTAATATCAAACTTGAGACCCTCCTTATAGCATGAGATGTGATATCCAAGTCCTTCCCATTCCAATCCTGAGACCTTTCCTATAGCATGAGATGTGATATCCCAATGCTTCTAATACCAAACCTGAGACCCTTCCTATAACATGAGATGGGAATATCCAACTCCTTCCCATTCCAATCCTGAGACCCTTCCGATAGTAGAGATGTGATATCTCAATGCTTATACCAATCCTGAGATCCTTCCTATAACATGAGATGTGATATCCAACTCCTTCCCATTCCAATCCTGAGACACTTCCTATAGCATGAGATGTGATATCTCACTGCTTATACCAAACCTGAGACCCTTCCTATAGCATGAGATGTGATATCCAACTCCTTCCCATTCCAATCCTGAGACCCTTCCTATAGCATGAGATATGATATCTCAATGCTTCTAATATCAAACTTGAGACCCTCCCTATAGCATGAGATGTGATATCCAAGTCCTTCCCATTCCAATCCTGAGACCCTTCCGATAGCATGAGATGTGATGTCTCAATGCTTCTAATACCAAACCTGAGATCCTTCCTATAACATGAGATGTGATATCCAACTCCTTCCCAATCCAATCCTGAGACCCTTCCTATAGCATGAGATGTGATATCTCAATGCTTATACCAAACATGAGACCCTTCCTATAGCATGAGATGTGATATCCAACTCCTTCCCATTCCAATCCTGAGACCCTTCCTATAGCATGAGATGTGATATCTCAATGCCTCTAATACCAAACCTGAGATCCTTCCTCTAACATGAAATGTGATATCCAACTCCTTCCCATTCCAATCCTGAGACACTTCCTATAGCATGAGATGTGATATCTAAATGCTTCTAATACCAAACTTGAGACTCTTCCTATAACATGAGATGGGATATCCAACTCCTTCCCATTCCAATCCTTAGACCCTTCCTACAGCATGCAATATGATATCTCAATGATTCTAATAACAAACCTGAGACCCGTCCTATAACATGAGATGGGATATCCAACACCTTCCCATTCCAATCCTGAGACACTTCCGATAGCAGAGATGTGATATCTCAATGCTTATACCAAACCTGAGACCCTTCCTATAACATGAGATGTGATATCCAACTCCTTCCCGTTCCAAACCTGAGACCCTTCCTATAGCACATGTGATATCCAACACATTCCCATTCCAAACATGAGACCCTTCCTATAGCAGGAATGTAATATCCAACTCCTTCCCATTCCAATCCTGAGACCATTCCTATAGCATGAGATGTGATATCTCAATGCTTCTAATACCAAACCTGAGATCCTTCCTATGACATGAGATGTGATATCCAATTCCTCCCCATTCCAAACCTGAGAACCTTCCTACAGCATGCGATGTGATATCTCAATGCTTCTAATACCAAACCTGAGACCAGTCCTATAACATGAGATTGGATATCCAACTCCTTCCCCTTCCAAACCTGAGACCCTTCCTATAGCATGAGATGTGATATCCAAGTCCTTCCCATTCCAATCCTTAGACCCTTCCTACAGCATGCAATATGATATCTCAATGATTCTAATAACAAACCTGAGATCCTTCCTATAACATGAGATGTGATATCCAACTCCTTCCCATTCCAATCCTGAGACCCTTCCTACAGCATGAGATGTGATGTCTCAATGCTTCTAATACCAAACCTGAGACCCGTCCTATAACATGAGATGTGATATCCAAATCTTTCCCCTTCCAAACCTTAGACCCTTCCTTTATCATGAGATGTGATATCCAACTCCTTCCCATTCCAATCCTGAGACCCTTCCGATATCATGAGATTTGTTATCTCAATGCTTCTAATATCAAAATTGAGACCCTCCCTATAGCATGAGATGGGATATCCAACTCCTTCCCATTCCAATCCTGAGACCCTTCCGATAGCAGAGATGTGATATCTCAATGCTTATACCAAATCTGAGACCCTTCCTATAGCATGAGATGTGATATCCAACTCCTTCCCATTCCAATCCTGAGACCCTTCCTATAGCATGAGATGTGATGTCTCAATGCTTCTAATACCAAACCTGAGATCCTTCCTATAACATGAGATGTGATATCCAACTCCTTCCCATTCCAATCCTGAGACCCTTCCTATAGCATGAGATGTGCTATCTCAATGCTTATACCAAACCTGAGACCCTTCCTAAAGCTTGAGATGTGATATCCAACTCCTTCCCATTCCAATCCTGAGACCCTTCCTATAGCATGAGATGTGATATCTCAAGGCCTCTAATACCAAACCTGAGATCCTTCCTCTAACATGAAATGTGATATCCAACTCCTTCCCCTTCCAAACCTGAGAGCCTTCCTATAGCATGAGATATGATATCCAAGTCCTTCCCATTCCAATCCTGAGACCCTTCCTATAACATGAAATGTGATATCCAACTCCTTCCCATTCCAACCTGAGACCCTTCCTATAGCATGAGATGGGATATCCAACTCCTTCCAAATCCAATACTGATACCCTTCCAATAGCATGAGATGTGATATCCCAATGCTTCTACCAAACCTGAGACCCATACTATGGCATGAGATGTGATATCAAACTCCTTCCGATTCCAATCCTGAGATTCTTCCTATAGCTTGAGATGTGATATCCAACTCCTTCACATTCCAATTCTGAGACCCTTCCTATGCCATGAGACTTGATATCTCAATGCTTCTAATACCAAACCTGAGACCCGTCCTATAACATGAGATGTGATATCCAAATCTTTCCCCTTCCAATCCTGAGACCCTTCCTATAGCATGAGATATGATATCTCAATGCTTCTAATATCAAACTTGAGACCCTCCCTATAGCATGAGATGTGATATCCTAGTCCTTCCCATTCCAATCCTGAGACCCTTCCGATAGCATGAGATGTGATGTCTCAATGCTTCTAATACCAAACCTGAGATCCTTCCTATAACATGAGATGTGATATCCAACTCCTTCCCAATCCAATCCTGAGACCCTTCCTATAGCATGAGATGTGATATCTCAATGCTTATACCAAACCTGAGACCCTTCCTATAGCATGAGATGTGATATCCAACTCCTTCCCATTCCAATCCTGAGACCCTTCCTATAGCATGAGATGTGATATCTCAATGCCTCTAATACCAAACCTGAGATCCTTCCTCTAACATGAAATGTGATATCCAACTCCTTCCCATTCCAATCCTGAGACACTTCCTATAGCATGAGATGTGATATCTAAATGCTTCTAATACCAAACTTGAGACTCTTACTATAACATGAGATGGGATATCCAACTCCTTCCCATTCCAATCCTTAGACCCTTCCTACAGCATGCAATATGATATCTCAATGATTCTAATAACAAACCTGAGACCCGTCCTATAACATGAGATGGGATATCCAACACCTTCCCATTCCAATCCTGAGACACTTCCGATAGCAGAGATGTGATATCTCAATGCTTATACCAAACCTGAGACCCTTCCTATAACATGAGATGTGATATCCAACTCCTTCCCGTTCCAAACCTGAGACCCTTCCTATAGCACATGTGATATCCAACACATTCCCATTCCAAACATGAGACCCTTCCTATAGCAGGAATGTAATATCCAACTCCTTCCCATTCCAATCCTGAGACCATTCCTATAGCATGAGATGTGATATCTCAATGCTTCTAATACCAAACCTGAGATCCTTCCTATGACATGAGATGTGATATCCAATTCCTCCCCATTCCAAACCTGAGAACCTTCCTACAGCATGCGATGTGATATCTCAATGCTTCTAATACCAAACCTGAGACCAGTCCTATTACATGAGATTGGATATCCAACTCCTTCCCCTTCCAAACCTGAGACCCTTCCTATAGCATGAGATGTGATATCCAAATTCTTCCCATTCCAATCCTGAGACCCTTCCTATAACATGAGATGTGATGTCTCAATGCTTCTAATACCAAACCTGAGATCTTTCCTATAACATGAGATGTGATATCCAACTCCTTCCCATTCCAATCCTGAGACCCTTCCTATAGCATGAGATGTGCTATCTCAATGCTTATACCAAACCTGAGACCCTTCCTAAAGCTTGAGATGTGATATCCAACTCCTTCCCATTCCAATCCTGAGACCCTTCCTATAGCATGAGATGTGCTATCTCAATGCTTATACCAAACCTGAGACCCTTCCTAAAGCTTGAGATGTGATATCCAACTCCTTCCCATTCCAATCCTGAGACCCTTCCTATAGCATGAGATGTGATATCTCAAGGCCTCTAATACCAAACCTGAGATCCTTCCTCTAACATGAAATGTGATATCCAACTCCTTCCCCTTCCAAACCTGAGAGCCTTCCTATAGCATGAGATATGATATCCAAGTCCTTCCCATTCCAATCCTGAGACCCTTCCTATAACATGAAATGTGATATCCAACTCCTTCCCATTCCAACCTGAGACCCTTCCTATAGCATGAGATGGGATATCCAACTCCTTCCAAATCCAATACTGATACCCTTCCAATAGCATGAGATGTGATATCCCAATGCTTCTACCAAACCTGAGACCCATACTATGGCATGAGATGTGATATCAAACTCCTTCCGATTCCAATCCTGAGATTCTTCCTATAGCTTGAGATGTGATATCCAACTCCTTCACATTCCAATTCTGAGACCCTTCCTATGCCATGAGACTTGATATCTCAATGCTTCTAATACCAAACCTGAGACCCGTCCTATAACATGAGATGTGATATCCAAATCTTTCCCCTTCCAATCCTGAGACCCTTCCTATAGCATGAGATATGATATCTCAATGCTTCTAATATCAAACTTGAGACCCTCCCTATAGCATGAGATGTGATATCCTAGTCCTTCCCATTCCAATCCTGAGACCCTTCCGATAGCATGAGATGTGATGTCTCAATGCTTCTAATACCAAACCTGAGATCCTTCCTATAACATGAGATGTGATATCCAACTCCTTCCCAATCCAATCCTGAGACCCTTCCTATAGCATGAGATGTGATATCTCAATGCTTATACCAAACCTGAGACCCTTCCTATAGCATGAGATGTGATATCCAACTCCTTCCCATTCCAATCCTGAGACCCTTCCTATAGCATGAGATGTGATATCTCAATGCCTCTAATACCAAACCTGAGATCCTTCCTCTAACATGAAATGTGATATCCAACTCCTTCCCATTCCAATCCTGAGACACTTCCTATAGCATGAGATGTGATATCTAAATGCTTCTAATACCAAACTTGAGACTCTTCCTATAACATGAGATGGGATATCCAACTCCTTCCCATTCCAATCCTTAGACCCTTCCTACAGCATGCAATATGATATCTCAATGATTCTAATAACAAACCTGAGACCCGTCCTATAACATGAGATGGGATATCCAACACCTTCCCATTCCAATCCTGAGACACTTCCGATAGCAGAGATGTGATATCTCAATGCTTATACCAAACCTGAGACCCTTCCTATAACATGAGATGTGATATCCAACTCCTTCCCGTTCCAAACCTGAGACCCTTCCTATAGCACATGTGATATCCAACACATTCCCATTCCAAACATGAGACCCTTCCTATAGCAGGAATGTAATATCCAACTCCTTCCCATTCCAATCCTGAGACCATTCCTATAGCATGAGATGTGATATCTCAATGCTTCTAATACCAAACCTGAGATCCTTCCTATGACATGAGATGTGATATCCAATTCCTCCCCATTCCAAACCTGAGAACCTTCCTACAGCATGCGATGTGATATCTCAATGCTTCTAATACCAAACCTGAGACCAGTCCTATAACATGAGATTGGATATCCAACTCCTTCCCCTTCCAAACCTGAGACCCTTCCTATAGCATGAGATGTGATATCCAAATTCTTCCCATTCCAATCCTGAGACCCTTCCTATAACATGAGATGTGATGTCTCAATGCTTCTAATACCAAACCTGAGATCTTTCCTATAACATGAGATGTGATATCCAACTCCTTCCCATTCCAATCCTGAGACCCTTCCTATAGCATGAGATGTGCTATCTCAATGCTTATACCAAACCTGAGACCCTTCCTAAAGCTTGAGATGTGATATCCAACTCCTTCCCATTCCAATCCTGAGACCCTTCCTATAACATGAAATGTGATATCCAACTCCTTCCCATTCCAACCTGAGACCCTTCCTATAGCATGAGATGTGATATCTCAAGGCCTCTAATACCAAACCTGAGATCCTTCCTCTAACATGAAATGTGATATCCAACTCCTTCTCCTTCCAAACCTGAGAGCCTTCCTATAGCATGAGATATGATATCCAAGTCCTTCCCATTCCAATCCTGAGACCCTTCCTATAACATGAAATGTGATATCCAACTCCTTCCCATTCCAACCTGAGACCCTTCCTATAGCATGAGATGGGATATCCAACTCCTTCCAAATCCAATACTGATACCCTTCCAATAGCATGAGATGTGATATCCCAATGCTTCTATCAAACCTGAGAACCATACTATGGCATGAGATGTGATATCAAACTCCTTCCCATTCCAATCCTGAGACTCTTCCTATAGCTTGAGATGTGATATCCAACTCCTTCCCATTCCAATTCTGAGACCCTTCCTATACCATGAGACTTGATATCTCAATGCTTCTAATACCAAACCTGAGACCCGTCCTATAACATGAGATGTGATATCCAAATCTTTCCCCTTCCAAACCTTAGACCCTTGCTTTATCATGAGATGTGATATCCAACTCCTTCCCATTCCAATCCTGAGACCCTTCCGATATCATGAGATTTGTTATCTCAATGCTTCTAATATCAAAATTGAGACCCTCCCTATAGCATGAGATGGGATATCCAACTCCTTCCCATTCCAATCCTGAGACCCTTCCGATAGCAGAGATGTGATATCTCAATGCTTATACCAAATCTGAGACCCTTCCTATAGCATGAGATGTGATATCCAACTCCTTCCCATTCCAATCCTGAGACCCTTCCTATAGCATGAGATGTGATGTCTCAATGCTTCTAATACCAAACCTGAGATCCTTCCTATAACATGAGATGTGATATCCAACTCCTTCCCATTCCAATCCTGAGACCCTTCCTACAGCATGAGATGTGATGTCTCAATGCTTCTAATACCAAACCTGAGACCCGTCCTATAACATGAGATGTGATATCCAAATCTTTCCCCTTCCAAACCTTAGACCCTTCCTTTATCATGAGATGTGATATCCAACTCCTTCCCATTCCAATCCTGAGACCCTTCCGATATCATGAGATTTGTTATCTCAATGCTTCTAATATCAAAATTGAGACCCTCCCTATAGCATGAGATGGGATATCCAACTCCTTCCCATTCCAATCCTGAGACCCTTCCGATAGCAGAGATGTGATATCTCAATGCTTATACCAAATCTGAGACCCTTCCTATAGCATGAGATGTGATATCCAACTCCTTCCCATTCCAATCCTGAGACCCTTCCTATAGCATGAGATGTGATGTCTCAATGCTTCTAATACCAAACCTGAGATCCTTCCTATAACATGAGATGTGATATCCAACTCCTTCCCATTCCAATCCTGAGACCCTTCCTATAGCATGAGATGTGCTATCTCAATGCTTATACCAAACCTGAGACCCTTCCTAAAGCTTGAGATGTGATATCCAACTCCTTCCCATTCCAATCCTGAGACCCTTCCTATAGCATGAGATGTGATATCTCAAGGCCTCTAATACCAAACCTGAGATCCTTCCTCTAACATGAAATGTGATATCCAACTCCTTCCCCTTCCAAACCTGAGAGCCTTCCTATAGCATGAGATATGATATCCAAGTCCTTCCCATTCCAATCCTGAGACCCTTCCTACAACATGAATTGTGATATCCAACTCCTTCCCATTCCAACCTGAGACCCTTCCTATAGCATGAGATGGGATATCCAACTCCTTCCAAATCCAATACTGATACCCTTCCAATAGCATGAGATGTGATATCCCAATGCTTCTACCAAACCTGAGACCCATACTATGGCATGAGATGTGATATCAAACTCCTTCCGATTCCAATCCTGAGATTCTTCCTATAGCTTGAGATGTGATATCCAACTCCTTCACATTCCAATTCTGAGACCCTTCCTATGCCATGAGACTTGATATCTCAATGCTTCTAATACCAAACCTGAGACCCGTCCTATAACATGAGATGTGATATCCAAATCTTTCCCCTTCCAAACCTTAGACCCTTCCTTTATCATGAGATGTGATATCCAACTCCTTCCCATTCCAATCCTGAGACCCTTCCGATATCATGAGATTTGTTATCTTAATGCTTCTAATATCAAACTTGAGACCCTCCCTATAGCATGAGATGTGACATCCAAGTCCTCCCCATTCCAATCCTGAGACTCTTCCTATAGCATGAGATGTGATATCTCAATGCTTCTAATACCAAACCGGAGACCCTTCCTATAACATGAGATGGGATATCCAACTCCTTCCCATTCCAATCCTGAGACCCTTCCAATAGCAGAGATGTGATATCTCAATGCTTATACCAATCCTGAGACCCTTCCTATGGCCTGGGATGTCATATACAACTCCTTCCCAATCCGATCCTGAGACCCTTCCTATAGCATGAGATGTGATATCTCAATGCTTATACCAAATGTGAGACCCTTCCTATAGCATGAGATGTGATATCCAACTCCTTCCCATTCCAATGCTGAGACCCTTCCTATAGCATGAGATGTGATGTCTCAATGCTTCTAATACCAAACCTGAGATCCTTCCTATAACATGAGATGTGATATCCAACTCCTTCCCATTCCAATCCTGAGACCCTTCCTATAGCATGAGATGTGATGTCTCAATGCTTCTAATACCAAACCTGAGAACCTTCCTACAGCATGCGATGTGATATCTCAATGCTTCTAATACCAAACCTGAGACCAGTCCTATAACATGAGATTGGATATCCAACTCCTTCCCCTTCCAAACCTGAGACCCTTCATATAGCATGAGATGTGATATCCAACTTCTTCCAATTCCAATCCTGAGACCCTTCCTATAACATGAGATGTGATGTCTCAATGCTTCTAATACCAAACCTGAGATTTTTCCTATAACATGAGATGTGATATCCAACTCCTTCCCATTCCAATCCTGAGACCCTTCCTATAGCATGAGATGTGCTATCTCAATGCTTATACCAAACCTGAGACCCTTCCTAAAGCTTGAGATGTGATATCCAACTCCTTCCCATTCCAATCCTGAGACCCTTCCTATAGCATGAGATGTGATATCTCAAGGCCTCTAATACCAAACCTGAGATCCTTCCTCTAACATGAAATGTGATATCCAACTCCTTCCCCTTCCAAACCTGAGAGCCTTCCTATAGCATGAGATATGATATCCAAGTCCTTCCCATTCCAATCCTGAGACCCTTCCTATAACATGAAATGTGATATCCAACTCCTTCCCATTCCAACCTGAGACCCTTCCTATAGCATGAGATGGGATATCCAACTCCTTCCCAATCCAATACTGATACCCTTCCAATAGCATGAATTGTGATATCCCAATGCTTCTACCAAACCCGAGACCCATACTATGGCATGAGATGTGATATCAAACTCATTCCCATTGCAATCCTGAGACTCTTCCTATAGCTTGAGATGTGATATCCAACTCCTTCCCATTCCAATTCTGAGACCCTTCCTATGCCATGAGACTTGATATCTCAATGCTTCTAATACCAAACCTGAGACCCGTCCTATAACATGAGATGTGATATCCAAATCTTTCCCCTTCCAAACCTTAGACCCTTCCTTTATCATGAGATGTGATATCCAACTCCTTCCCATTCCAATCCTGAGACCCTTCCGATATCATGAGATTTGTTATCTCAATGCTTCTAATATCAAACTTGAGACCCTCCCTATAGCATGAGATGTGACATCCAAGTCCTCCCCATTCCAATCCTGAGACCCTTCCTATAGCATGAGATGTGATATCTCAATGCTTCTAATACCAAACCTGAGACCCTTCCTATAACATGAGATGTCATTTACAACTCCTTCCCAATCCAATCCTGAGACCCTTCCTATAACATGAAATGTGATATCCAACTCCTTCCCATTCCAACCTGAGACCCTTCCTATAGCATGAGATGGGATATCCAACTTCTTCCAAATCCAATACTGATACCCTTCCGATAGCATGAGATGTGATATCCCAATGCTTCTACCAAACCTGAGACCCATACTATGGCATGAGATGTGATATCAAACTCCTTCCCATTCCAATCCTGAGACCCTTCCTATAGCTTGAGGTGTGATATCCAAATCCTTCCCATTCCAATTCTGAGACCCTTCTTATACCATGAGACTTGATATCTCAATGCTTCTAATACCAAACCTGAGACCCGTCCTATAACATGAGATGTGATATCCAAATCCTTCCCCTTCCAAACCTTAGACCCTTCCTTTATCATGAGATGTGATATCCAACTCCTTCCCATTCCAATCCTGAGACCCTTCCGATATCATGAGATTTGTTATCTCAATGCTTCTAATATCAAACTTGAGACCCTCCCTATAGCATGAGATGTGACATCCAAGTCCTTCCCATTCCAATCCTGAGACCCTTCCTATAGCATGAGATGTGATATCTCAATGCTTCTAATACCAAACCTGAGACCATTCCTATAACATGAGATGGGATATCCAACTCCTTCCCATTCCAATCCTGAGACCCTTCCGATAGCAGAGATGTGATATCTCAATGCTTATACCAAACCTGAGACCCTTCCTATGGCCTGAGATGTCATATACAACTCCTTCCCATTCCAATCCTGAGACCCTTCCTTTAGCATGAGATGTGATATCTCAATGCTTATACCAAATCTGAGACCCTTCCTATAGCATGAGATGTGATATCCAATTCCTTCCCATTCCAATCCTGAGACCCTTCCTATAGCATGAGATGTGATATCTCAATGCTTATACCACACCTGAGAGCCTACCTATAGCATGAGATGTGATATCCAAGTCCATCCCATTCCAATCCTTAGACCCTTCCTACAGCATGCGATGTGATATCTCAATGATTCTAATACCAAACCAGAGACTCTTCCTATAACATGAGATGAGATATCCAACTCCTTCCCATTCCAATCCTGAGACCCTTCCGATAGCAGAGATGTGATATCTCAATGCTTATACCAAACCTGAGACCCTTCCTATGGCCTGAGATGTCATATACAACTCCTTCCCATTCCAATCCTGAGACCCTTCCTATAGCATGAGATGTGATATCTCAATGCTTATACCAAACCTGAGAGCCTACCTATAGCATGAGATGTGATATCCAAGTCCATCCCATTCCAATCCTTAGACCCTTCCTACAGCATGCGATGTGATATCTCAATGATTCTAATACCAAACCAGAGACTCTTCCTATAACATGAGATGGGATATCCAACTCCTTCCCATTCCAATCCTGAGCCGCTTCCGATAGCAGAGATGTGATATCTCAATGCTTATACCAAACCTGAGACCCTTCCTATAACATGAGATGTGATATCCAACTCCTTCCCGTTCCAAACCTGAGACACTAACTATAGCATATGTGATAAAACTGCTTCCCATTCCAAACATGAGACCCTTCCTATAGCAAGAAGTAATATCCAACTCCTACCCATTCCAATCCTGAGACCCTTCCTATAGCAAGAGATGCGATATCCAAATCCTTCCCATTCCAATCCTGAGAACCTTCCTATAACATGAGATGTGATATCCAACTCCTTCCCATTCAAATCCTGAGACCCTTCCTATAGCATGAGAAGGGATATCCAACTCCTTCCCAATCCAATCCTGAGACCCTTCCGATAGCAGAGACGTGATATCTCAATGCTTCTACCAAACCTGAGACCCTTCCTTTAGCATGAGATGTGATATCCAAAAACTTCACATTCCAATCCTGAGACCCTTCCTATAACATGAGATGTGATATCCAATTCCTTCCCATTCCAAACCTGAGACCCTTCCTATTGGATGAGATGTGATATCCAACTCCTTCCATTCCAACCCTGAGACCCTTCCTATAGCATGAGATGTGATGTCTCAATGCTTCTAATACCAAACCTGAGATCCTTCCTATAACATGAGATGTGATATCCAACTCCTTCCATTCCAATCCTGAGACCCGTCCTATAGCATGAGATGTGATATCTCAATGCTTATACCAAACCTGAGACCCTTCCTATAGCATGAGATGTGATATCCAACTACTTCCCATTCCAATCCTGAGACCCTTCCTATAGCATGAGATGTGATATCTCAATGCTTCTAATACCAAACCTGAGATCCTTCCTCTAACATGAAATGTGATATCCAACTCCTTCCCTTTCCAAACCTAAGAGCCTATCTATAGCATGAGATGTGATATCCAAGTCCTTCCCATTCCAATCCTTAGACCCTTCCTACAGCATGCAATATGATATCTCAATGATTCTAATAACAAACCTGAGACCCGTCCTATAGCATGAGATATGATATCCAAGCCTTCCCATTCCAATCCTGAGACCCTTCCTATAACATGAAATGTGATATCCAACTCTTTCCCATTCCAACCTGAGACCCTTCCTATAGCATGAGATGGGATATCCAACTTCTTCCAAATCCAATACTGATACCCTTCCGATAGCATGAGATGTGCTATCCCAATGCTTCTACCAAACCTGAGACCCATACTATGGCATGAGATGTGATATCCAACTCCTTCCCATTCCAATTCTGAGACCCTTCTTATACCATGAGACTTGATATCTCAATGCTTCTAATACCAAACCTGAGACCCGTCCTATAACATGAGATGTGATATCCAAATCCTTCCCCTTCCAAACCTTAGACCCTTCCTTTATCATGAGATGTGGTATCCAACTCCTTCCCATTCCAATCCTGAGACCCTTCCTTTATCATGAGATGTGATATCTCTATGCTTCTAATACCAAACCTGAGACCCTTCCTATAACATGAGATGGGATATCCAACTCCTTCCCATTCCAATCCTGAGACCCTTCCGATAGCAGAGATGTGATATCTCAATGCTTATACCAAACCTGAGACCCTTCCTATGGCCTGAGATGTCATATACAACTCCTTCCCATTCCAATCCTGAGACCCTTCCTTTAGCATGAGATGTGATATCTCAATGCTTATACCAAATCTGAGACCCTTCCTATAGCATGAGATGTGATATCCAAATCCTTCCCATTCCAATCCTGAGACCCTTCCTATAGCATGAGATGTGATATCTCAATGCTTATACCAAACCTGAGAGCCTACCTATAGCATGAGATGTGATATCCAAGTCCATCCCATTCCAATCCTTAGACCCTTCCTACAGCATGCGATGTGATATCTCAATGATTCTAATACCAAACCAGAGACTCTTACTATAACATGAGATGGGATATCCAACTCCTTCCCATTCCAATCCTGAGCCGCTTCCGATAGCGGAGATGTGATATCTCAATGCTTATACCAAACCTGAGACCCTTCCTATAACATGAGATGTGATATCCAACTCCTTCCCGTTCCAAACCTGAGACACTAACTATAGCATATGTGATATCCAACTCCTTCCCATTCCAAACATGAGACCCTTCCTATAGCAAGAAAGTAATATCCAACTCCTACCCATTCCAATCCTGAGACCCTTCCTATAGCAAGAGATGTGATATCCAAATCCTTCCCATTCCAATCCTGAGACCCTTCCTATAACATGAGAAGGGATATCCAACTCCTTCCCATTCCAACCTGAGACCCTTCCGATAGCAGAGATGTGATATCTCAATGCTTATACCAAACCTGAGACCCTTCCTATGGCATGAGATGTGATATCCAACTCCTCGCCATTCAAATCCTGAGACCCTTCCTATAGCATGAGAAGGGATATCCAACTCCTTCCCAATCCAATCCTGAGACCCTTCCGATAGCAGAGACGTGATATCTCAATGCTTCTACCAAACCTGAGACCCTTCCTTTAGCATGAGATGTGATATCCAAATCCTTCACATTCCAATCCTGAGACCCTTCCTATAGCATGAGATGTGATATCTCAATGCTTCTAATACCAAACCTGAGATCCTTCCTAAAACATGAGATGTGATATCCAATTCCTTCCCATTCCAAACCTGAGACCCTTCCTATTGGATGAGATGTGATATCCAACTCCTTCCCATTCCAACCCTGAGACCCTTCCTATAGCATGAGATGTGATGTCTCAATGCTTCTAATACCAAACCTGAGATCCTTCCTATAACATGAGATGTGATATCCAACTCCTTCCATTCCAATCCTGAGACCCGTCCTATAGCATGAGATGTGATATCTCAATGCTTATACCAAACCTGAGACTCTTCCTATAGCATGAGATGTGATATCCAACTACTTCCCATTCCAATCCTGAGACCCTTCCTATAGCATGAGATGTGATATCTCAATGCTTCTAATACCAAACCTGAGATCCTTCCTCTAACATGAAATGTGATATCCAACTCCTTCGCTTTCCAAACCTAAGAGCCTATCTATAGCATGAGATGTGATATCCAAGTCCTTCCCATTCCAACCCTTAGACCCTTCCTACAGCATGCAATATGATATCTCAATGATTCTAATAACAAACCTGAGACCCGTCCTATAACATGAGATGGGATATCCAACTCCTTCCCATTCCAATCCTGAGACACTTCCGATAGCAGAGATGTGATATCTCAATGCTTATACCAAACCTGAGACCCTTCCTATAACATGAGATGTGATATCCAAATCCTTCCCGTTCCAAACCTGAGACCCTTCCTTTAGCATGAGATGTGATATCCAGCTCCTTCCCATTCCAATCCTGAGACACTTCCGATAGCAAGAGATGTGATATCTCAATGCTTCTAATATCAAAACTGAGACCCTCCCTATAGCATGATATGTGATATCTAAGTCCTTCCCATTCCAATCCTGAGACACTCCCTGTAGCATGAGAAGTGATATCCAACTCTTTCCCATTCCAATCCTGAGACCCTTCCTATAGCATGAGATATGATATCTCAATACTTCTAATACCAAACGTGATTTCCTTCCGATAACATGAGATGTGATATCCAAATCCTTCCCCTTCCAAACCTGAGACCCTCCCTTTAGCATGAGATGTGATATCCAACTCCTTCCCATTCCAATCCTGAGACCCTTCTGATAGCATGAGATGTGATATCTCAATGCTTCTAATACCAAACCTGAGATCCTTCCGATAGCATGAGATGTGATATCTCAATGCTTCTAATACCAAACCTGAGATCCTTCCTATAACATGAGATGTGATATCCAAATCCTTCCCCTTCCAAACCTGAGACCCTCCCTTTAGCATGAGATGTGATATCCAACTCCTTCCCATTCCATTCCTGAGACCCTTCTGATAGCATGAGATGTGATATCTCAATGCCTCTAATACCAAACCTGAGATCCTACCTCTAACATGAAATGTGATATCCAACTCTTTCCCCTTCCAAACCTGAGAGCCTTCCTATAGCATGAGATGTGATATCCAAGTCCTTCCCATTCCGATCCTGAGACCCTTCCTATAGCTTGAGATGTGATATCCAACTCCTTCCCATTCCAATTCTGAGACCCTTCCTATACTCTGAGACTTGATATCTCAATGCTTCTAATACCAAACCTGAGACCCGTAATATAACATGAGATGTGATATCCAAATCCTTCCCCTTCCAAACCTTAGACCCTTCATTTATCATGAGATGTGATATCCAACTCCTTCCCATTCCAATCCTGAGACCCTTCCGATATCATGAGATGTGATATCTCAAAGCTTCTAATATCAAACTTGAGACCCTCCCTATAGCATGAGATGTGATATCCAAGTCCTTCCCATTCCAATCCTGAGACCCTTCCTATAGCATGAGATGTGATATCTCAATGCTTCTAATACCAAACCTGAGACCCTTCCTATAACATGAGATGGGAATATCCAACTCCTTCCCATTCCAATCCTGAGACCCTTCCGATAGCAGAGATGTGATATCTCAATGCTTATACCAAACCTGAGACCCTTCCTATGGCATGAGATGTGATATCCAACTCCTTGCCATTCAAATCCTGAGACCCTTCCTATAGCATGAGAAGGGATATCCAACTCCTTCCCAATCCAATCCTGAGACCCTTCCGATAGAAGAGACGTGATATCTCAATGCTTCTACCAAACCTGAGACCCTTCCTTTAGCATGAGATGTGATATCCAAATCCTTCACATTCCAATCCTGAGACCCTTCCTATAGCATGAGATGTGATATCTCAATGCTTCTAATACCAAACCTGAGATCCTTCCTATAACATGAGATGTGATATCCAATTCCTTCCCATTCCAAACCTGAGACCCTTCCTATTGGAAGAGATGTGATATCCAACTCCTTCCCATTCCAACCCTGAGACCCTTCCTATAGCATGAGATGTGATGTCTCAATGCTTCTAATACCAAACCTGAGATCCTTCCTATAACATGAGATTTGATATCCAACTCCTTCCATTCCAACCCTGAGACCCGTCCTATAGCATGAGATGTGATATCTCAATGCTTATACCAAACCTGAGACCCTTCCTATAGCATGAGATGTGATATCCAACTACTTCCCATTCCAATCCTGAGACCCTTCCTATAGCATGAGATGTGATATCTCAATGCTTCTAATACCAAACCTGAGATCCTTCCTCTAACATGAAATGTGATATCCAACTCCTTCCCTTTCCAAACCTAAGAGCCTATCTATAGCATGAGATGTGATATCCAAGTCCTTCCCATTCCAATCCTTAGACCCTTCCTGCAGCATGCAATATGATATCTCAATGATTCTAATAACAAACCTGAGACCCGTCCTATAGCATGAGATATGATATCCAAGTCCTTCCCATTCCAATCCTGAGACCCTTCCTATAACATGAAATGTGGTATCCAACTCCTTCCCATTCCAACCTGAGACCCTTCCTATAGCATGAGATGGGATATCCAACTTCTTCCAAATCCAATACTGATACCCTTCCGATAGCATGAGATGTGATATCCCAATGCTTCTACCAAACCTGAGACCCATACTATGGCTTGAGGTGTGATATCCAACTCCTTCCCATTCCAATTCTGAGACCCTTCTTATACCATGAGACTTGATATCTCAATGCTTCTAATACCAAACCTGAGACCCGTCCTATAACATGAGATGTGATATCCAAATCCTTCCCCTTCCAAACCTTAGACCATTCCTTTATCATGAGATGTGGTATCCAACTCCTTCCCATTCCAATCCGGAGACCCTTCCGATATCATGAGATTTGTTATCTCAATGCTTCTAATATCAAACTTGAGACCCTCCCTATAGCATGAGATGTGACATCCAAGTCCTTCCCATTCCAATCCTGAGACCCTTCCTATAGCATGAGATGTGATATCTCTATGCTTCTAATACCAAACCTGAGACCCTTCCTATAACATGAGATGGGATATCCAACTCCTTCCCATTCCAATCCTGAGACCCTTCCGATAGCAGAGATGTGATATCTCAATGCTTATACTAAACCTGAGACCCTTCCTGTGGCCTGAGATGTCATATACAACTCCTTCCCATTCCAATCCTGAGACCCTTCCTTTAGCATGAGATGTGATATCTCAATGCTTATACCAAATCTGAGACCCTTCCTATAGCATGAGATGTGATATCTCAATGCTTATACCAAACCTGAGAGCCTACCTATAGCATGAGATGTGATATCCAAGTCCATCCCATTCCAATCCTGAGACCCTTCCGATATCATGAGATGTGATATCTCAAAGCTTCTAATATCAAACTTGAGACCCTCCCTATAGCATGAGATGTGATATCCAAGTCCTTCCCATTCCAATCCTGAGACCCTTCCTATAGCATGAGATGTGATATCTCAATGCTTCTAATACCAAACCTGAGACCCTTCCTATAACATGAGATGGGAATATCCAACTCCTTCCCATTCCAATCCTGAGACCCTTCCGATAGCAGAGATGTGATATCTCAATGCTTATACCAAACCTGAGACCCTTCCTATGGCATGAGATGTGATATCCAACTCCTTGCCATTCAAATCCTGAGACCCTTCCTATAGCATGAGAAGGGATATCCAACTCCTTCCCAATCCAATCCTGAGACCCTTCCGATAGAAGAGACGTGATATCTCAATGCTTCTACCAAACCTGAGACCCTTCCTTTAGCATGAGATGTGATATCCAAATCCTTCACATTCCAATCCTGAGACCCTTCCTATAGCATGAGATGTGATATCTCAATGCTTCTAATACCAAACCTGAGATCCTTCCTATAACATGAGATGTGATATCCAATTCCTTCCCATTCCAAACCTGAGACCCTTCCTATTGGATGAGATGTGATATCCAACTCCTTCCCATTCC
Organism: Ambystoma mexicanum; assembly: GCF_040938575.1. Lineage (NCBI taxonomy): Eukaryota > Metazoa > Chordata > Amphibia > Caudata > Ambystomatidae > Ambystoma > Ambystoma mexicanum. The sequence goes on from NC_090936.1 coordinate 335,662,724, forward strand.
AACCCTGAGACCCTTCCTATAGCATGAGATGTGATGTCTCAATGCTTCTAATACCAAACCTGAGATCCTTCCTATAACATGAGATTTGATATCCAACTCCTTCCATTCCAATCCTGAGACCCGTCCTATAGCATGAGATGTGATATCTCAATGCTTATACCAAACCTGAGACCCTTCCTATAGCATGAGATGTGATATCCAACTACTTCCCATTCCAATCCTGAGACCCTTCCTATAGCATGAGATGTGATATCTCAATGCTTCTAATACCAAACCTGAGATCCTTCCTCTAACATGAAATGTGATATCCAACTCCTTCCCTTTCCAAACCTAAGAGCCTATCTATAGCATGAGATGTGATATCCAAGTCCTTCCCATTCCAATCCTTAGACCCTTCCTGCAGCATGCAATATGATATCTCAATGATTCTAATAACAAACCTGAGACCCGTCCTATAGCATGAGATATGATATCCAAGTCCTTCCCATTCCAATCCTGAGACCCTTCCTATAACATGAAATGTGGTATCCAACTCCTTCCCATTCCAACCTGAGACCCTTCCTATAGCATGAGATGGGATATCCAACTTCTTCCAAATCCAATACTGATACCCTTCCGATAGCATGAGATGTGATATCCCAATGCTTCTACCAAACCTGAGACCCATACTATGGCATGAGATGTGATATCAAACTCCTTCCCATTCCAATTCTGAGACCCTTCCTATAGCTTGAGGTGTGATATCCAACTCCTTCCCATTCCAATTCTGAGACCCTTCTTATACCATGAGACTTGATATCTCAATGCTTCTAATACCAAACCTGAGACCCGTCCTATAACATGAGATGTGATATCCAAATCCTTCCCCTTCCAAACCTTAGACCCTTCCTTTATCATGAGATGTGGTATCCAACTCCTTCCCATTCCAATCCGGAGACCCTTCCGATATCATGAGATTTGTTATCTCAATGCTTCTAATATCAAACTTGAGACCCTCCCTATAGCATGAGATGTGACATCCAAGTCCTTCCCATTCCAATCCTGAGACCCTTCCTATAGCATGAGATGTGATATCTCTATGCTTCTAATACCAAACCTGAGACCCTTCCTATAACATGAGATGGGATATCCAACTCCTTCCCATTCCAATCCTGAGACCCTTCCGATAGCAGAGATGTGATATCTCAATGCTTATACTAAACCTGAGACCCTTCCTGTGGCCTGAGATGTCATATACAACTCCTTCCCATTCCAATCCTGAGACCCTTCCTTTAGCATGAGATGTGATATCTCAATGCTTATACCAAATCTGAGACCCTTCCTATAGCATGAGATGTGATATCTCAATGCTTATACCAAACCTGAGAGCCTACCTATAGCATGAGATGTGATATCCAAGTCCATCCCATTCCAATCCTTAGACCCTTCCTACAGCATGCAATGTGATATCTCAATGATTCTAATACCAAACCAGAGACTCTTACTATAACATGAGATGGGATATCCAACTCTTTCCCATTCCAATCCTGAGCCGCTTCCGATAGCAGAGATGTGATATCTCAATGCTTATACCAAACCTGAGACCCTTCCTATAACATGAGATGTGATATCCAACTCCTTCCCGTTCCAAACCTGAGACACTAACTATAGCATATGTGATATCCAACTCCTTCCCATTCCAAACATGAGACCCTTCCTATAGCAAGAAAGTAATATCCAACTCCTACCCATTCCAATCCTGAGACCCTTCCTATAGCAAGAGATGTGATATCCAAATCCTTCCCATTCCAATCCTGAGTCCCTTCCTATAACATGAGATGTGATATCCAACTCCTTCCCATTCCAACCTGAGACACTTCCTATAGCATGAGAAGGGATATCCAACTCCTTCCCAATCCAATCCTGAGACCCTTCCGATAGCAGAGATGTGATATCTCAATGCTTATACCAAACCTGAGACCCTTCCTATGGCATGAGATGTGATATCCAACTCCTTCCCAATCCAATCCTGAGACCCTTCCGATAGCAGAGACGTGATATCTCAATGCTTCTACCAAACCTGAGACCCTTCCTTTAGCATGAGATGTGATATCCAAATCCTTCACATTCCAATCCTGAGACCCTTCCTATAGCATGAGATGTGATATCTCAATGCTTCTAATACCAAACCTGAGATCCTTCCTATAACATGAGATGTGATATCCAATTCCTTCCAATTCCAAACCTAAGACCCTTCCTATTGGATGAGATGTGATATCCAACTCCTTCCCATTCCAACCCTGAGACCCTTCCTATAGCATGAGATGTGATGTCTCAATGCTTCTAATACCAAACCTGAGATCCTTCCTATAACATGAGATGTGATATCCAACTCCTTCCATTCCAATCCTGAGACCCGTCCTATAGCATGAGATGTGATATCTCAATGCTTATACCAAACCTGAGACCCTTCCTATAGCATGAGATGTGATATCCAACTACTTCCCATTCCAATCCTGAGACCCTTCCTATAGCATGAGATGTGCTATCTCAATGCTTATACCAAACCTGAGACCCTTCCTAAAGCTTGAGATGTGATATCCAACTCCTTCCCATTCCAATCCTGAGACCCTTCCTATAGCATGAGATGTGATATCTCAAGGCCTCTAATACCAAACCTGAGATCCTTCCTCTAACATGAAATGTGATATCCAACTCCTTCCCCTTCCAAACCTGAGAGCCTTCCTATAGCATGAGATATGATATCCAAGTCCTTCCCATTCCAATCCTGAGACCCTTCCTATAACATGAAATGTGATATCCAACTCCTTCCCATTCCAACCTGAGACCCTTCCTATAGCATGAGATGGGATATCCAACTCCTTCCAAATCCAATACTGATACCCTTCCAATAGCATGAATTGTGATATCCCAATGCTTCTACCAAACCCGAGACCCATACTATGGCATGAGATGTGATATCAAACTCATTCCCATTCCAATCCTGAGACTCTTCCTATAGCTTGAGATGTGATATCCAACTCCTTCCCATTCCAATTCTGAGACCCTTCCTATGCCATGAGACTTGATATCTCAATGCTTCTAATACCAAACCTGAGACCCGTCCTATAACATGAGATGTGATATCCAAATCTTTCCCCTTCCAAACCTTAGACCCTTCCTTTATCATGAGATGTGATATCCAACTCCTTCCCATTCCAATCCTGAGACCCTTCCGATATCATGAGATTTGTTCTCTCAATGCTTCTAATATCAAACTTGAGACCCTCCCTATAGCATGAGATGTGACATCCAAGTCCTCCCCATTCCAATCCTGAGACCCTTCCTATAGCATGAGATGTGATATCTCAATGCTTCTAATACCAAACCTGAGACCCTTCCTATAACATGAGATGTCATATACAACTCCTTCCCAATCCAATCCTGAGACCCTTCCTATAACATGAAATGTGATATCCAACTCCTTCCCATTCCAACCTGAGACCCTTCCTATAGCATGAGATGGGATATCCAACTTCTTCCAAATCCAATACTGATACCCTTCCGATAGCATGAGATGTGATATCCCAATGCTTCTGCCAAACCTGAGACCCATACTATAGCATGAGATGTGATATCAAACTCCTTCCCATTCCAATCCCGAGACCCTTCCTATAGCTTGAGGTGTGATATCCAACTCCTTCCCATTCCAATTCTGAGACCCTTCTTATACCATGAGACTTGATATCTCAATGCTTCTAATACCAAACCTGAGACCCGTCCTATAACATGAGATGTGATATCCAAATCCTTCCCCTTCCAAACCTTAGACCCTTCCTTTATCATGAGATATGATATCCAACTCCTTCCCATTCCAATCCTGAGACCCTTCCGATATCATGAGATTTGTTATCTCAATGCTTCTAATATCAAACTTGAGACCCTCCCTATAGCATGAGATGTGACATCCAAGTCCTTCCCATTCCAATCCTGAGACCCTTCCTATAGCATGAGATGTGATATCTCTATGCTTCTAATACCAAACCTGAGACCATTCCTATAACATGAGATGGGATATCCAACTCCTTCCCATTCCAATCCTGAGACCCTTCCGATAGCAGAGATGTGATATCTCAATGCTTATACCAAACCTGAGACCCTTCCTATGGCCTGAGATGTCATATACAACTCCTTCCCATTCCAATCCTGAGACCCTTCCTTTAGCATGAGATGTGATATCTCAATGCTTATACCAAATCTGAGACCCTTCCTATAGCATGAGATGTGATATCCAATTCCTTCCCATTCCAATCCTGAGACCCTTCCTATAGCATGAGATGTGATATCTCAATGCTTATACCACACCTGAGAGCCTACCTATAGCATGAGATGTGATATCCAAGTCCATCCCATTCCAATCCTTAGACCCTTCCTACAGCATGCGATGTGATATCTCAATGATTCTAATACCAAACCAGAGACTCTTCCTATAACATGAGATGAGATATCCAACTCCTTCCCATTCCAATCCTGAGACCCTTCCGATAGCAGAGATGTGATTTCTCAATGCTTATACCAAACCTGAGACCCTTCCTATGGCCTGAGATGTCATATACAACTCCTTCCCATTCCAATCCTGAGACCCTTCCTATAGCATGAGATGTGATATCTCAATGCTTATACCAAACCTGAGAGCCTACCTATAGCATGAGATGTGATATCCAAGTCCATCCCATTCCAATCCTTAGACCCTTCCTACAGCATGCGATGTGATATCTCAATGATTCTAATACCAAACCAGAGACTCTTCCTATAACATGAGATGGGATATCCAACTCCTTCCCATTCCAATCCTGAGCCGCTTCCGATAGCAGAGATGTCATATCTCAATGCTTATACCAAACCTGAGACCCTTCCTATAACATGAGATGTGATATCCAACTCATTCCCGTTCCAAACCTGAGACACTAACTATAGCATATGTGATATCCAACTGCTTCCCATTCCAAACATGAGACCCTTCCTATAGCAAGAAGTAATATCCAACTCCTACCCATTCCAATCCTGAGACCCTTCCTATAGCAAGAGATGTGATATCCAAATCCTTCCCATTCCAATCCTGAGACCCTTCCTATAACATGAGATGTGATATCCAACTCCTTCCCATTCAAATCCTGAGACCCTTCCTATAGCATGAGAAGGGATATCCAACTCCTTCCCAATCCAATCCTGAGACCCTTCCGATAGCAGAGACGTGATATCTCAATGCTTCTACCAAACCTGAGACCCTTCTTTTAGCATGAGATGTGATATCCAAAAACTTCACATTCCAATCCTGAGACCCTTCCTATAGCATGAGATGTGATATCTCAATGCTTCTAATACCAAACCTGAGATCCTTCCTATAACATGAGATGTGATATCCAATTCCTTCCCATTCCAAACCTGAGACCCTTCCTATTGGATGAGATGTGATATCCAACTCCTTCCCATTCCAACCCTGAGACCCTTCCTATAGCATGAGATGTGATGTCTCAATGCTTCTAATACCAAACCTGAGATCCTTCCTATAACATGAGATGTGATATCCAACTCCTTCCATTCCAATCCTGAGACCCGTCCTATAGCATGAGATGTGATATCTCAATGCTTATACCAAACCTGAGACCCTTCCTATAGCATGAGATGTGATATCCAACTACTTCCCATTCCAATCCTGAGACCCTTCCTATAGCATGAGATGTGATATCTCAATGCTTCTAATAAAAAACCTGAGATCCTTCCTCTAACATGAAATGTGATATCCAACTCCTTCCCTTTCCAAACCTAAGAGCCTATCTATAGCATGAGATGTGATATCCAAGTCCTTCCCATTCCAATCCTTAGACCCTTCCTACAGCATGCAATATGATATCTCAATGATTCTAATAACAAACCTGAGATCCTTCCTATAACATGAGATGTGATATCCAACTCCTTCCATTCCAATCCTGAGACCCGTCCTATAGCATGAGATGTGATATCTCAATGCTTATACCAAACCTGAGACCCTTCCTATAGCATGAGATGTGATATCCAACTACTTCCCATTCCAATCCTGAGACCCTTCCTATAGCATGAGATGTGATATCTCAATGCTTCTAATAAAAAACCTGAGATCCTTCCTCTAACATGAAATGTGATATCCAACTCCTTCCCTTTCCAAACCTAAGAGCCTATCTATAGCATGAGATGTGATATCCAATTCCTTCCCATTCCAATCCTGAGACCCTTCCTATAACATGAAATGTGATATCCAACTCTTTCCCATTCCAACCTGAGACCCTTCCTATAGCATGAGATGGGATATCCAACTTCTTCCAAATCCAATACTGATACCCTTCCGATAGCATGAGATGTGATATCCCAATGCTTCTACCAAACCTGAGACCCATACTATGGCATGAGATGTGATATCAAACTCCTTCCCATTCCAATCCTGAGACCCTTCCTATAGCTTGAGGTGTGATATCCAACTCCTTCCCATTCCAATTCTGAGACCCTTCTTATACCATGAGACTTGATATCTCAATGCTTCTAATACCAAACCTGAGACCCGTCCTATAACATGAGATGTGATATCCAAATCCTTCCCCTTCCAAACCTTAGACCCTTCCTTTATCATGAGATGTGGTATCCAACTCCTTCCCATTCCAATCCTGAGACCCTTCCTTTATCATGAGATGTGATATCTCTATGCTTCTAATACCAAACCTGAGACCCTTCCTATAACATGAGATGGGATATCCAACTCCTTCCCATTCCAATCCTGAGACCCTTCCGATAGCAGAGATGTGATATCTCAATGCTTATACCAAACCTGAGACCCTTCCTATGGCATGAGATGTCATATACAACTCCTTCCCATTCCAATCCTGAGACCCTTCCTTTAGCATGAGATGTGATATCTCAATGCTTATACCAAATCTGAGACCCTTCCTATAGCATGAGATGTGATATCCAAATCCTTCCCATTCCAATCCTGAGACCCTTCCTATAGCATGAGATGTGTTATCTCAATGCTTATACCAAACCTGAGAGCCTACCTATAGCATGAGATGTGATATCCAAGTCCATCCCATTCCAATCCTTAGACCCTTCCTACAGCATGCGATGTGATATCTCAATGATTCTAATACCAAACCAGAGACTCTTACTATAACATGAGATGGGATATCCAACTCCTTCCCATTCCAATCCTGAGCCGCTTCCGATAGCGGAGATGTGATATCTCAATGCTTATACCAAACCTGAGACCCTTCCTATAACATGAGATGTGATATCCAACTCCTTCCCGTTCCAAACCTGAGACACTAACTATAGCATATGTGATATCCAACTCCTTCCCATTCCAAACATGAGACCCTTCCTATAGCAAGAAAGTAATATCCAACTCCTACCCATTCCAATCCTGAGACCCTTCCTATAGCAAGAGATGTGATATCCAAATCCTTCCCATTCCAATCCTGAGACCCTTCCTATAACATGAGATGTGATATCCAACTCCTTCCCATTCCAACCTGAGACACTTCCTATAGCATGAGAAGGGATATCCAACTCCTTCCCAATCCAATCCTGAGACCCTTCCGATAGCAGAGATGTGATATCTCAATGCTTATACCAAACCTGAGACCCTTCCTATGGCATGAGATGTGATATCCAACTCCTCGCCATTCAAATCCTGAGACCCTTCCTATAGCATGAGAAGGGATATCCAACTCCTTCCCAATCCAATCCTGAGACCCTTCCGATAGCAGAGACGTGATATCTCAATGCTTCTACCAAACCTGAGACCCTTCCTTTAGCATGAGATGTGATATCCAAATCCTTCATATTCCAATCCTGAGACCCTTCCTATAGCATGAGATGTGATATCTCAATGCTTCTAATACCAAACCTGAGATCCTTCCTAAAACATGAGATGTGATATCCAATTCCTTCCCATTCCAAACCTGAGACCCTTCCTATTGGATGAGATGTGATATCCAACTCCTTCCCATTCCAACCCTGAGACCCTTCCTATAGCATGAGATGTGATGTCTCAATGCTTCTAATACCAAACCTGAGATCCTTCCTATAACATGAGATGTGATATCCAACTCCTTCCATTCCAATCCTGAGACCCGTCCTATAGCATGAGATGTGATATCTCAATGCTTATACCAAACCTGAGACTCTTCCTATAGCATGAGATGTGATATCCAACTACTTCCCATTCCAATCCTGAGACCCTTCCTATAGCATGAGATGTGATATCTCAATGCTTCTAATACCAAACCTGAGATCCTTCCTCTAACATGAAATGTGATATCCAACTCCTTCCCTTTCCAAACCTAAGAGCCTATCTATAGCATGAGATGTGATATCCAAGTCCTTCCCATTCCAACCCTTAGACCCTTCCTACAGCATGCAATATGATATCTCAATGATTCTAATAACAAACCTGAGACCCGTCCTATAACATGAGATGGGATATCCAACTCCTTCCCATTCCAATCCTGAGACACTTCCGATAGCAGAGATGTGATATCTCAATGCTTATACCAAACCTGAGACCCTTCCTATAACATGAGATGTGATATCCAAATCCTTCCCGTTCCAAACCTGAGACCCTTCCTTTAGCATGAGATGTGATATCCAGCTCCTTCCCATTCCAATCCTGAGACACTTCCGATAGCATGAGATGTGATATCTCAATGCTTCTAATATCAAAACTGAGACCCTCCCTATAGCATGATATGTGATATCTAAGTCCTTCCCATTCCAATCCTGAGACACTCCCTATAGCATGAGAAGTGATATCCAACTCTTTCCCATTCCAATCCTGAGACCCTTCCTATAGCATGAGATATGATATCTCAATACTTCTAATACCAAACGTGATTTCCTTCCGATAACATGAGATGTGATATCCAAATCCTTCCCCTTCCAAACCTGAGACCCTCCCTTTAGCATGAAATGTGATATCCAACTCCTTCCCATTCCAATCCTGAGACCCTTCTGATAGCATGAGATGTGATATCTCAATGCTTCTAATACCAAACCTGAGATCCTTCCGATAGCCTGAGATGTGATATCTCAATGCTTCTAATACCAAACCTGAGATCCTTCCTATAACATGAGATGTGATATCCAAATCCTTCCCCTTCCAAACCTGAGACCCTCCCTTTAGCATGAGATGTGATATCCAACTCCTTCCCATTCCATTCCTGAGACCCTTCTGATAGCATGAGATGTGATATCTCAATGCCTCTAATACCAAACCTGAGATCCTACCTCTAACATGAAATGTGATATCCAACTCTTCCCCTTCCAAACCTGAGAGCCTTCCTATAGCATGAGATGTGATATCCAAGTCCTTCCCATTCCAATCCTGAGACCCTTCCTATAGCTTGAGATGTGATATCCAACTCCTTCCCATTCCAATTCTGAGACCCTTCCTATACTCTGAGACTTGATATCTCAATGCTTCTAATACCAAACCTGAGACCCGTAATATAACATGAGATGTGATATCCAAATCCTTCCCCTTCCAAACCTTAGACCCTTCATTTATCATGAGATGTGATATCCAACTCCTTCCCATTCCAATCCTGAGACCCTTCCGATATCATGAGATGTGATATCTCAAAGCTTCTAATATCAAACTTGAGACCCTCCCTATAGCATGAGATGTGATATCCAAGTCCTTCCCATTCCAATCCGGAGACCCTTCCTATAGCATGAGATGTGATATCTCAATGCTTCTAATACCAAACCTGAGACCCTTCCTATAACATGAGATGGGAATATCCAACTCCTTCCCATTCCAATCCTGAGACCCTTCCGATAGCAGAGATGTGATATCTCAATGCTTATACCAAACCTGAGACCCTTCCTATGGCATGAGATGTGATATCCAACTCCTTGCCATTCAAATCCTGAGACCCTTCCTATAGCATGAGATGTGATATCTCAATGCTTCTAATACCAAACCTGAGACCCTTCCTATAACATGAGATGGGAATATCCAACTCCTTCCCATTCCAATCCTGAGACCCTTCCGATAGCAGAGATGTGATATCTCAATGCTTATACCAAACCTGAGACCCTTCCTATGGCATGAGATGTGATATCCAAATCCTTCACATTCCAATCCTGAGACCCTTCCTATAGCATGAGATGTGATATCTCAATGCTTCTAATACCAAACCTGAGATCCTTCCTAAAACATGAGATGTGATATCCAATTCCTTCCCATTCCAAACCTGAGACCCTTCCTATTGGATGAGATGTGATATCCAACTCCTTCCCATTCCAACACTGAGACCCTTCCTATAGCATGAGATGTGATGTCTCAATGCTTCTAATACCAAACCTGAGATCCTTCCTATAACATGAGATGTGATATCCAACTCCTTCCATTCCAATCCTGAGACCCGTCCTATAGCATGAGATGTGATATCTCAATGCTTATACCAAACCTGAGACTCTTCCTATAGAATGAGATGTGATATCCAACTACTTCCCATTCCAATCCTGAGACCCTTCCTATAGCATGAGATGTGATATCTCAATGCTTCTAATACCAAACCTGAGATCCTTCCTCTAACATGAAATGTGATATCCAACTCCTTCCCTTTCCAAACCTAAGAGCCTATCTATAGCATGAGATGTGATATCCAAGTCCTTCCCATTCCAACCCTTAGACCCTTCCTACAGCATGCAATATGATATCTCAATGATTCTAATAACAAACCTGAGACCCGTCCTATAACATGAGATGGGATATCCAACTCCTTCCCATTCCAATCCTGAGACACTTCCGATAGCAGAGATGTGATATCTCAATGCTTATACCAAACCTGAGACCCTTCCTATAACATGAGATGTGATATCCAAATCCTTCCCGTTCCAAACCTGAGACCCTTCCTTTAGCATGAGATGTGATATCCAGCTCCTTCCCATTCCAATCCTGAGACACTTCCGATAGCATGAGATGTGATATCTCAATGCTTCTAATATCAAAACTGAGACCCTCCCTATAGCATGATATGTGATATCTAAGTCCTTCCCATTCCAATCCTGAGACACTCCCTATAGCATGAGAAGTGATATCCAACTCTTTCCCATTCCAATCCTGAGACCCTTCCTATAGCATGAGATATGATATCTCAATACTTCTAATACCAAACGTGATTTCCTTCCGATAACATGAGATGTGATATCCAAATCCTTCCCCTTCCAAACCTGAGACCCTCCCTTTAGCATGAAATGTGATATCCAACTCCTTCCCATTCCAATCCTGAGACCCTTCTGATAGCATGAGATGTGATATCTCAATGCTTCTAATACCAAACCTGAGATCCTTCCGATAGCCTGAGATGTGATATCTCAATGCTTCTAATACCAAACCTGAGATCCTTCCTATAACATGAGATGTGATATCCAAATCCTTCCCCTTCCAAACCTGAGACCCTCCCTTTAGCATGAGATGTGATATCCAACTCCTTCCCATTCCATTCCTGAGACCCTTCTGATAGCATGAGATGTGATATCTCAATGCCTCTAATACCAAACCTGAGATCCTACCTCTAACATGAAATGTGATATCCAACTCTTTCCCCTTCCAAACCTGAGAGCCTTCCTATAGCATGAGATGTGATATCCAAGTCCTTCCCATTCCAATCCTGAGACCCTTCCTATAGCTTGAGATGTGATATCCAACTCCTTCCCATTCCAATTCTGAGACCCTTCCTATACTCTGAGACTTGATATCTCAATGCTTCTAATACCAAACCTGAGACCCGTAATATAACATGAGATGTGATATCCAAATCCTTCCCCTTCCAAACCTTAGACCCTTCATTTATCATGAGATGTGATATCCAACTCCTTCCCATTCCAATCCTGAGACCCTTCCGATATCATGAGATGTGATATCTCAAAGCTTCTAATATCAAACTTGAGACCCTCCCTATAGCATGAGATGTGATATCCAAGTCCTTCCCATTCCAATCCGGAGACCCTTCCTATAGCATGAGATGTGATATCTCAATGCTTCTAATACCAAACCTGAGACCCTTCCTATAACATGAGATGGGAATATCCAACTCCTTCCCATTCCAATCCTGAGACCCTTCCGATAGCAGAGATGTGATATCTCAATGCTTATACCAAACCTGAGCCCCTTCCTATGGCATGAGATGTGATATCCAACTCCTTGCCATTCAAATCCTGAGACCCTTCCTATAGCATGAGAAGGGATATCCAACTCCTTCCCAATCCAATCCTGAGACTCTTCCGATAGAAGAGACGTGATATCTCAATGCTTCTACCAAACCTGAGACCCTTCCTTTAGCATGAGATGTGATATCCAAATCCTTCCCGTTCCAAACCTGAGACCCTTCCTTTAGCATGAGATGTGATATCCAGCTCCTTCCCATTCCAATCCTGAGACACTTCCGATAGCATGAGATGTGATATCTCAATGCTTCTAATATCAAAACTGAGACCCTCCCTATAGCATGATATGTGATATCTAAGTCCTTCCCATTCCAATCCTGAGACACTCCCTATAGCATGAGAAGTGATATCCAACTCTTTCCCATTCCAATCCTGAGACCCTTCCTATAGCATGAGATATGATATCTCAATACTTCTAATACCAAACGTGATTTCATTCCGATAACATGAGATGTGATATCCAAATCCTTCCCCTTCCAAACCTGAGACCCTCCCTTTAGCATGAAATGTGATATCCAACTCCTTCCCATTCCAATCCTGAGACCCTTCTGATAGCATGAGATGTGATATCTCAATGCTTCTAATACCAAACCTGAGATCCTTCCGATAGCCTGAGATGTGATATCTCAATGCTTCTAATACCAAACCTGAGATCCTTCCTATAACATGAGATGTGATATCCAAATCCTTCCCCTTCCAAACCTGAGACCCTCCCTTTAGCATGAGATGTGATATCCAACTCCTTCCCATTCCATTCCTGAGACCCTTCTGATAGCATGAGATGTGATATCTCAATGCCTCTAATACCAAACCTGAGATCCTACCTCTAACATGAAATGTGATATCCAACTCTTTCCCCTTCCAAACCTGAGAGCCTTCCTATAGCATGAGATGTGATATCCAAGTCCTTCCCATTCCAATCCTGAGACCCTTCCTATAGCTTGAGATGTGATATCCAACTCCTTCCCATTCCAATTCTGAGACCCTTCCTATACTCTGAGACTTGATATCTCAATGCTTCTAATACCAAACCTGAGACCCGTAATATAACATGAGATGTGATATCCAAATCCTTCCCCTTCCAAACCTTAGACCCTTCATTTATCATGAGATGTGATATCCAACTCCTTCCCATTCCAATCCTGAGACCCTTCCGATATCATGAGATGTGATATCTCAAAGCTTCTAATATCAAACTTGAGACCCTCCCTATAGCATGAGATGTGATATCCAAGTCCTTCCCATTCCAATCCGGAGACCCTTCCTATAGCATGAGATGTGATATCTCAATGCTTCTAATACCAAACCTGAGACCCTTCCTATAACATGAGATGGGAATATCCAACTCCTTCCCATTCCAATCCTGAGACCCTTCCGATAGCAGAGATGTGATATCTCAATGCTTATACCAAACCTGAGACCCTTCCTATGGCATGAGATGTGATATCCAACTCCTTGCCATTCAAATCCTGAGACCCTTCCTATAGCATGAGAAGGGATATCCAACTCCTTCCCAATCCAATCCTGAGACCCTTCCGATAGAAGAGACGTGATATCTCAATGCTTCTACCAAACCTGAGACCCTTCCTTTAGCATGAGATGTGATATCCAAATCCTTCACATTCCAATCCTGAGACCCTTCCTATAGCATGAGATGTGATATCTCAATGCTTCTAATACCAAACCTGAGATCCTTCCTATAACATGAGATGTGATATCCAATTCCTTCCCATTCCAAACCCGAGACCCTTCCTATTGGATGAGATGTGATATCCAACTCCTTCCCATTCCAACCCTGAGACCCTTCCTATAGCATGAGATGTGATGTCTCAATGCTTCTAATACCAAACCTGAGATCCTTCCTATAACATGAGATTTGATATCCAACTCCTTCCATTCCAATCCTGAGACCCGTCCTATAGCATGAGATGTGATATCTCAATGCTTATACCAAACCTGAGACCCTTCCTATAGCATGAGATGTGATATCCAACTACTTCCCATTCCAATCCTGAGACCCTTCCTATAGCATGAGATGTGATGTCTCAATGCTTCTAATACCAAACCTGAGATCCTTCCTCTAACATGAAATGTGATATCCAACTCCTTCCCTTTCCAAACCTAAGAGCCTATCTATAGCATGAGATGTGATATCCAAGTCCTTCCCATTCCAATCCTTAGACCCTTCCTACAGCATGCAATATGATATCTCAATGATTCTAATAACAAACCTGAGACCCGTCCTATAGCATGAGATATGATATCCAAGTCCTTCCCATTCCAATCCTGAGACCCTTCCTATAACATGAAATGTGGTATCCAACTCCTTCCCATTCCAACCTGAGACCCTTCCTATAGCATGAGATGGGATATCCAACTTCTTCCAAATCCAATACTGATACCCTTCCGATAGCATGAGATGTGATATCCCAATGCTTCTACCAAACCTGAGACCCATACTATGGCATGAGATGTGATATCAAACTCCTTCCCATTCCAATTCTGAGACCCTTCCTATAGCTTGAGGTGTGATATCCAACTCCTTCCCATTCCAATTCTGAGACCCTTCTTATACCATGAGACTTGATATCTCAATGCTTCTAATACCAAACCTGAGACCCGTCCTATAACATGAGATGTGATATCCAAATCCTTCCCCTTCCAAACCTTAGACCCTTCCTTTGTCATGAGATGTGGTATCCAACTCCTTCCCATTCCAATCCGGAGACCCTTCCGATATCATGAGATTTGTTATCTCAATGCTTCTAATATCAAACTTGAGACCCTCCCTATAGCATGAGATGTGACATCCAAGTCCTTCCCATTCCAATCCTGAGACCCTTCCTATAGCATGAGATGTGATATCTCTATGCTTCTAATACCAAACCTGAGACCCTTCCTATAACATGAGATGGGATATCCAACTCCTTCCCATTCCAATCCTGAGACCCTTCCGATAGCAGAGATGTGATATCTCAATGCTTATACTAAACCTGAGACCCTTCCTGTGGCCTGAGATGTCATATACAACTCCTTCCCATTCCAATCCTGAGACCCTTCCTTTAGCATGAGATGTGATATCTCAATGCTTATACCAAATCTGAGACCCTTCCTATAGCATGAGATGTGATATCTCAATGCTTATACCAAACCTGAGAGCCTACCTATAGCATGAGATGTGATATCCAAGTCCATCCCATTCCAATCCTTAGACCCTTCCTACAGCATGCAATGTGAAATCTCAATGATTCTAATACCAAACCAGAGACTCTTACTATAACATGAGATGGGATATCCAACTCTTTCCCATTCCAATCCTGAGCCGCTTCCGATAGCAGAGATGTGATATCTCAATGCTTATACCAAACCTGAGACCCTTTCTATAACATGAGATGTGATATCCAACTCCTTCCCGTTCCAAACCTGAGACACTAACTATAGCATATGTGATATCCAACTCCTTCCCATTCCAAACATGAGACCCTTCCTATAGCAAGAAAGTAATATCCAACTCCTACCCATTCCAATCCTGAGACCCTTCCTATAGCAAGAGATGTGACATCCAAATCCTTCCCATTCCAATCCTGAGTCCCTTCCTATAACATGAGATGTGATATCCAACTCCTTCCCATTCCAACCTGAGACACTTCCTATAGCATGAGAAGGGATATCCAACTCCTCCCCAATCCAATCCTGAGACCCTTCCGATAGCAGAGATGTGATATCTCAATGCTTATACCAAACCTGAGACCCTTCCTATGGCATGAGATGTGATATCCAAATCCTTCCCAATCCAATCCTGACACCCTTCCGATAGCAGAGACGTGATATCTCAATGCTTCTACCAAACCTGAGACCCTTCCTTTAGCATGAGATGTGATATCCAAATCCTTCACATTCCAATCCTGAGACCCTTCCTATAGCATGAGATGTGATATCTCAATGCTTCTAATACCAAACCTGAGATCCTTCCTATAACATGAGATGTGATATCCAATTCCTTCCCATTCCAAACCTGAGACCCTTCCTATTGGATGAGATGTGATATCCAACTCCTTCCCATTCCAACCCTGAGACCCTTACTATAGCATGAGATGTGATGTCTCAATGCTTCTAATACCAAACCTGAGATCCTTCCTATAACATGAGATGTGATATCCAACTCCTTCCATTCCAATCCTGAGACCCGTCCTATAGCATGAGATGTGATATCTCAATGCTTATACCAAACCTGAGACCCTTCCTATAGCATGAGATGTGATATCCAACTACTTCCCATTCCAATCCTGAGACCCTTCCTATAGCATGAGATGTGATATCTCAATGCTTTTAATACCAAACCTGAGATCCTTCCTCTAACATGAAATGTGATATCCAACTCCTTCCCTTTCCAAACCTAAGAGCCTATCTATAGCATAAGATGTGATATCCAAGTCCTTCCCATTCCAACCCTTAGACCCTTCCTACAGCATGCAATATGATATCTCAATGATTCTAATAACAAACCTGAGACCCGTCCTATAACATGAGATGGTATATCCAACTCCTTCCCATTCCATTCCTGAGACACTTCCGATAGCAGAGATGTGATATCTCAATGCTTATACCAAACCTGAGACCCTTCCTATAACATGAGATGTGATGTCCAAATCCTTCCCGTTCCAAACCTGAGACCCTTCCTTTAGCATGAGATGTGATATCCAGCTCCTTCCCATTCCAATCCTGAGACACTTCCGATAGCATGAGATGTGATATCTCAATGCTTCTAATATCAAAACTGAGACCCTCCCTATAGCATGATATGTGATATCTAAGTCCTTCCCATTCCAATCCTGAGACACTCCCTATAGCATGAGATGTGATATCCAACTCTTTCCCATTCCAATCCTGAGACCCTTCCTATAGCATGAGATATGATATCTCAATACTTCTAATACCAAACGTGAGATCCTTCCGATAACATGAGATGTGATATCCAAATCCTTCCCCTTCCAAACCTGAGACCCTACCTTTAGCATGAGATGTGATATCCAACTCCTTCCCATTCCAATCCTGAGACCCTTCTGATAGCATGAGATGTGATATCTCAATGCTTCTAATA
The DNA here is from genome assembly GCF_040938575.1 of Ambystoma mexicanum. Taxonomy (NCBI): domain Eukaryota; kingdom Metazoa; phylum Chordata; class Amphibia; order Caudata; family Ambystomatidae; genus Ambystoma; species Ambystoma mexicanum. Next base: position 335,680,068 of record NC_090936.1, read on the forward strand.
CCAAACCTGAGATCCTTCCGATAGCATGAGATGTGATATCTCAATGCTTCTAATACCAAACCTGAGATCCTTCCTATAACATGAGATGTGATATCCAAATCCTTCCCCTTCCAAACCTGAGACCCTCCCTTTAGCATGAGATGTGATATCCAGCTCCTTCCCATTCCAATCCTGAGACACTTCCGATAGCATGAGATGTGATATCTCAATGCTTCTAATATCAAAACTGAGACCCTCCCTATAGCATGATATGTGATATCTAAGTCCTTCCCATTCCAATCCTGAGACCCTTCCTATAGCTTGAGATGTGATATCCAACTCCTTCCCATTCCAATTCTGAGACCCTTCCTATACTCTGAGACTTGATATCTCAATGCTTCTAATACCAAACCTGAGACCCGTAATATAACATGAGATGTGATATCCAAATCCTTCCACTTCCAAACCTTAGACCCTTCCTTTATCATGAGATGTGATATCCAACTCCTTCCCATTCCAATCCTGAGACCCTTTCGATATCATGAGATGTGATATCTCAAAGCTTCTAATATCAAACTTGAGACCCTCCCTATAGCATGAGATGTGATATCCAAGTCCTTCCCATTCCAATCCTGAGACCCTTCCTATAGCATGAGATGTGATATCTCAATGCTTCTAATACCAAACCTGAGACCCTTCCTATAACATGAGATGGGAATATCCAACTCCTTCCCATTCCAATCCTGAGACCCTTCCGATAGCAGAGATGTGATATCTCAATGCTTATACCAAACCTGAGACCCTTCCTATGGCATGAGATGTGATATCCAACTCCTTGCCATTCAAATCCTGAGACCCTTCCTATAGCATGAGAAGGGATATCCAACTCCTTCCCAATCCAATCCTGAGACCCTTCCGATAGCAGAGACGTGATATCTCAATGCTTCTACCAAACCTGAGACCCTTCCTTTAGCATGAGATGTGATATCCAAATCCTTCACATTCCAATCCTGAGACCCTTCCTATAGCATGAGATGTGATATCTCAATGCTTCTAATACCAAACCTGAGATCCTTCCTATAGCATGAGATGTGATATCCAATTCCTTCCCATTCCAAACCTGAGACCCTTCCTATTGGATGAGATGTGATATCCAACTCCTTCCCATTCCAACCCTGAGACCCTTCCTATAGCATGAGATGTGATGTCTCAATGCTTCTAATACCAAACCTGAGATCCTTCCTATAACATGAGATGTGATATCCAACTCCTTCCATTCCAATCCTGAGACCCTTCCTATAGTATGTGATGTGATATCTCAATGCTTCTAATACCAAACCTGAGATCCTTCCTCTAACATGAAATGTGATATCCAACTCCTTCCCTTTCCAAACCTAAGAGCCTATCTATAGCATGAGATGTGATATCCAAGGCCTTCCCATTCCAATCCTTAGACCCTTCCTACAGCATGCAATATGATATCTCAATGATTCTAACAACAAACCTGAGACCCGTCCTATAGCATGAGATATGATATCCAAGTCCTTCCCATTCCAATCCTGAGACCCTTCCTATAACATGAAATGTGATATCCAACTCTTTCCCATTCCAACCTGAGACCCTTCCTATAGCATGAGATGGGATATCCAACTTCTTCCAAATCCAATACTGATACCCTTCCGATAGCATGAGATGTGATATCCCAATGCTTCTACCAAACCTGAGACCCATACTATGGCATGAGATGTGATATCAAACTCCTTCCCATTCCAATCCTGAGACCCTTCCTATAGCTTGAGGTGTGATATCCAACTCCTTCCCATTCCAATTCTGAGACCCTTCTTATACCATGAGACTTGATATCTCAATGCTTCTAATACCAAACCTGAGACCCGTCCTATAACATGAGATGTGATATCCAAATCCTTCCCCTTCCAAACCTTAGACCCTTCCTTTATCATGAGATGTGGTATCCAACTCCTTCCCATTCCAATCCTGAGACCCTTCCTTTATCATGAGATGTGATATCTCTATGCTTCTAATACCAAACCTGAGACCCTTCCTATAACATGAGATGGGATATCCAACTCCTTCTCATTCCAATCCTGAGACCCTTCCGATAGCAGAGATGTGATATCTCAATGCTTATACCAAACCTGAGACCCTTCCTATGGCCTGAGATGTCATATACAACTCCTTCCCATTCCAATCCTGAGACCCTTCCTTTAGCATGAGATGTGATATCTCAATGCTTATACCAAATCTGAGACCCTTCCTATAGCATGAGATGTGATATCCAAATCCTTCCCATTCCAATCCTGAGACCCTTCCTATAGCACGAGATGTGATATCTCAATGCTTATACCAAACCTGAGAGCCTACCTATAGCATGAGATGTGATATCCAAGTCCATCCCATTCCAATCCTTAGACCCTTCCTACATCATGCGATGTGATATCTCAATGATTCTAATACCAAACCAGAGACTCTTACTATAACATGAGATGGGATATCCAACTCCTTCCAATTCCAATCCTGAGCCGCTTCCGATAGCGGAGATGTGATATCTCAATGCTTATACCAAACCTGAGACCCTTCCTATAACATGAGATGTGATATCCAACTCCTTCCCGTTCCAAACCTGAGACACTAACTATAGCATATGTGATATCCAACTCCTTCCCATTCCAAACATGAGACCCTTCCTATAGCAAGAAAGTAATATCCAACTCCTACCCATTCCAATCCTGAGACCCTTCCTATAGCAAGAGATGTGATATCCAAATCCTTCCCATTCCAATCCTGAGAACCTTCCTATAACATGAGATGTGATATCCAACTCCTTCCCATTCCAACCTGAGACACTTCCTATAGCATGAGAAGGGATATCCAACTCCTTCCCAATCCAATCCTGAGACCCTTCCGATAGCAGAGATGTGATATCTCAATGCTTATACCAAAACTGACACCCTTCCTATGGCATGAGATGTGATATCCAACTCCTCGCCATTCAAATCCTGAGACCCTTCCTATAGCATGAGAAGGGATATCCAACTCCTTCCCAATCCAATCCTGAGACCCTTCCGATAGCAGAGACGTGATATCTCAATGCTTCTACCAAACCTGAGACCCTTCCTTTAGCATGAGATGTGATATCCAAATCCTTCACATTCCAATCCTGAGACCCTTCCTATAGCATGAGATGTGATAACTCAATGCTTCTAATACCAAACCTGAGATCCTTCCTAAAACATGAGATGTGATATCCAATTCCTTCCCATTCCAAACCTGAAACCCTTCATATTGGATGAGATGTGATATCCAACTCCTTCCCATTCCAACCCTGAGACCCTTCCTATAGCATGAGATGTGATGTCTCAATGCTTCTAATACCAAACCTGAGATCCTTCCTATAACATGAGATGTGATATCCAACTCCTTCCATTCCAATCCTGAGACCCGTCCTATAGCATGAGATGTGATATCTCAATGCTTATACCAAACCTGAGACTCTTCCTATAGCATGAGATGGGATATCCAACTTCTTCCAAATCCAATACTGATACCCTTCCGATAGCATGAGATGTGATATCCCAATGCTTCTACCAAACCTGAGACCCATACTATGGCATGAGATGTGATATCAAACTCCTTCCCATTCCAATCCTGAGACCCTTCCTATAGCTTGAGGTGTGATATCCAACTCCTTCCCATTCCAATTCTGAGACCCTTCTTATACCATGAGACTTGATATCTCAATGCTTCTAATACCAAACCTGAGACCCGTCCTATAACATGAGATGTGATATCCAAATCCTTCCCCTTCCAAACCTTAGACCCTTCCTTTATCATGAGATGTGATATCCAACACCTTCCCATTCCAATCCTGAGACCCTTCCGATATCATGAGATTTGTTATCTCAATGCTTCTAATATCAAACTTGAGACCCTCCCTATAGCATGAGATGTGACATCCAAGTCCTTCCCATTCCAATCCTGAGACCCTTCCTATAGCATGAGATGTGATATCTCTATGCTTCTAATACCAAACCTGAGACCCTTCCTATAACATGAGATGGGATATCCAACTCCTTCCGATTCCAATCCTGAGACCCTTCCGATAGCAGAGATGTGATATCTCAATGCTTATACCAAACCTGAGAACCTTCCTATGGCCTGAGATGTCATATACAACTCCTTCCCATTCCAATCCTGAGACCCTTCCTTTAGCATGAGATGTGATATCTCAATGCTTATACCAAATCTGAGACCCTTCCTATAGCATGAGATGTGATATCCAATTCCTTCCCATTCCAAACCTGAGAGCCTACCTATAGCATGAGATGTGATATCCAAGTCCATCCCATTCCAATCCTTAGACCCTTCCTACAGCATGCGATGTGATATCTCAATGATTCTAATACCAAACCAGAGACTCTTCCTATAACATGAGATGGGATATCCAACTCCTTCCCAGTCCAATCCTGAGCCACTTCCGATAGCTGAGATGTGATATCTCAATGCTTATACCAAACCTGAGACCCTTCCTATAACATGAGATGTGATATCCAACTCCTTCCCGTTCCAAACCTGAGACACTAACTATAGCATATGTGATATCCAACTCTTTCCCCTTCCAAACCTGAGAGCCTTCCTATAGCAAGAAAGCAATATCCAACTCCTACCCATTCCAATCCTGAGACCCTTCATATAGCAAGAGATGTGATATCCAAATCCTTCCCATTCCAATCCTGAGACCCTTCCTATAACATGAGATGTGATATCCTACTCCTTCACATTCCAACCTGAGACACTTCCTATAGCATGAGAAGGGATATCCAACTCCTTCCCAATCCAATCCTGAGACCCTTCCGATAGCAGAGATGTGATATCTCAATGCTTATACCAAACCTGAGACCCTTCCTATGGCATGAGATGTGATATCCAACTCCTTGCCATTCAAATCCTGAGACCCTTCCTATAGCATGAGATGTGATATCTCTATGCTTCTAATACCAAACCTGAGACCCTTCCTATAACATGAGATGGGATATCCAACTCCTTCCCATTCCAATCCTGAGACCCTTCCGATAGCAGAGATGTGATATCTCAATGCTTATACCAAACAGGAGAACCTTCCTGTTGCCTGAGATGTCATATATAACTCCTTCCCATTCCAATCCTGAGACCCTTCCTTTAGCATGAGATGTGATATCTCAATGCTTATACCAAATCTGAGACCCTTCCTATAGCATGAGATGTGATATCCAATTCCTTCCCATTCCAATCCTGAGACCCTTCCTATAGCATGAGATGTGATATCTCAATGCTTATACCAAACCTGAGAGCCTACCTATAGCATGAGATGTGATATCCAAGTCCATCCCATTCCAATCCTTAGACCCTTCCTACAGCATGCGATGTGATATCTCAATGATTCTAATACCAAACCAGAGACTCTTCCTATAACATGAGATGTGATATCCAACTCCTTCCCGTTCCAAACCTGAGACACTAACTATAGCATATGTGATATCCAACTCCTTCCCATTCCAAACATGAGACCCTTCCTATAGCAAGAAAGTAATATCCAACTCCTACCCATGCCAATCCTGAGACCCTTCCTATAGCAAGAGATGTGATATCCAAATCCTTCCCATTCAAATCCTGAGACCCTTCCTATAACATGAGATGTGATATCCAACTCCTTCCCATTCCAACCTGAGACACTTCCTATAGCATGAGAAGGGATATCCAACTCCTTCCCAATCCAATCCTGAGACCCTTCCGATAGCAGAGATGTGATATCTCAATGCTTATACCAAACCTGAGACCCTTCCTATGGCATGAGATGTGATATCCAAGTCCTTCCCAATCCAATCCTGAGACCCTTCCGATAGCAGAGACGTGATATCTCAATGCTTCTACCAAACCTGAGACCCTTCCTTTAGCATGAGATGTGATATCCAAATCCTTCACATTCCAATCCTGAGACCCTTCCTATAGCATGAGATGTGATATCTCAATGCTTCTAATACCAAACCTGAGATCCTTCCTATAACATGAGATGTGATATCCAATTCCTTACCATTCCAAACCTGAGACCCTTCCTATTGGATGAGATGTGATATCCAACTCCTTCCCATTCCAACCCTGAGACCCTTTCTATAGCATGAGATGTGATGTCTCAATGCTTCTAATACCAAACCTGAGATCCTTCCTATAACATGAGATGTGATATCCAACTCCTTCCATTCCAATCTTGAGACCCGTCCTATAGCATGAGATGTGATATCTCAATGCTTATACCAAACCTGAGACCCTTCCTATAGCATGAGATGTGATATCCAACTGCTTCCCATTCCAATCCTGAGACCCTTCCTATAGCATGAGATGTGATATCTCAATGCTTCTAAAACCAAACCTGATATCCTTCCTCTAACATGAAATGTGATATCCAACTCTTTCCCTTTCCAAACCTAAGAGCCTATCTATAGCATGAGATGTGATATCCAAGTCCTTCCCATTCCAACCCTTAGACCCTTCCTACAGCATGCAATATGATATCTCAATGATTCTAATAACAAACCTGAGACCCGTCCTATAACATGAGATGGGATATCCAACTCCTTCCCATTCCAATCCTGAGACACTTCCGATAGCAGAGATGTGATATCTCAATGCTTATACCAAACCTGAGACCCTTCCTATAACATGAGATGTGATATCCAAATCCTTCCCGTTCCAAACCTGAGACCCTTCCTTTAGCATGAGATGTGATATCCAGCACCTTCCCATTCCAATCCTGAGACACTTCCGATAGCATGAGATGTGATATCTCAATGCTTCTAATATCAAAACTGAGACCCTCCCTATAGCATGATATGTGATATCTAAGTCCTTCCCATTCCAATCCTGAGACCCTCCCTATAGCATGAGATGTGATATCCAACTCCTTCCCATTCCAATCCTGAGACCCTTCCTATAGCATGAGATATGATATCTCAATACTTCTAATACCAAACGTGAGATCCTTCCGATAACATGAGATGTGATATCCAAATCCTTCCCCTTCCAAACCTGAGACCCTCCCTTTAGCATGAGATGTGATATCCAACTCCTTCCTATTCCAATCCTGAGACTCTTCTGATAGCATGAGATGTGATATCTCAATTCTTCTAATACCAAACCTGAGATCCTTCCGATAGCATGAGATGTGATATCTCAATGCTTCTAATACCAAACCTGTGATCCTTCCTATAACATGAGATGTGATATCCAAATTCTTTCCCTTCCAAACCTGAGACCCTCCCTTTAGCATGAGATGTGATATCCAACTCCTTCCCATTCCATTCCTGAGACCCTTCTGATCGCATGAGATGTGATATCTCAATGCCTCTAATACCAAACCTGAGATCCTACCTCTAACATGAAATGTGATATCCAACTCTTTCCCCTTCCAAACCTGAGAGCCTTCCTATAGCATGAGATGTGATATCCAAGTCCTTCCCATTCCAATCCTGAGACCCTTCCTATAGCTTGAGATGTGATATCCAACTCCTTCCCATTCCAATTCTGAGACCCTTCCTATACTATGAGACTTGATATCTCAATGCTTCTAATACCAAACGTGAGACCCGTAATATAACATGAGATGTGATATCCAAATCCTTCCCCTTCCAAACCTTAGACCCTTCCTTTATCATGAGATGTGATATCCAAATCCTTCCCATTCCAATCCTGAGACCCTTCCAATATCATGAGATGGGATATCTCAAAGCTTCTAATATCAAACTTGAGACCCTCCCTATAGCATGAGATGTGATATCCAAGTCCTTCCCATTCCAATCCTGAGACCCTTCCGATAGCAGAGATGTGATATCTCAATGCTTATACCAAACCTGAGATCCTTCCTATAACATGAGATGTGATATCCAACTCCTTCCCATTCCAATCCTGAGACACTTCCTATAGCATGAGATGTGATATCTCACTGCTTATACCAAACCTGAGACCCTTCCTATAGCATGAGATGTGATATCCTACTCCTTCCCATTCCAATCCTGAGACCCTTCCTATAGCATGAGATATGATATATCAATACTTCTAATACCAAACGTGAGATCCTTCCGATAACATGAGATGTGATATCCAAATCCTTCCCCTTCCAAACCTGAGACCTTCCCTTTAGCATGAGATGTGATATCCAACTCCTTCCCATTCCAATACTGAGACCCTTCTGATAGCATGAGATGTGATATCTCAATGCTTCTAATACCAAACCTGAGATCCTTCCGATAGCATGAGATGTGATATCTCAATGCTTCTAATACCAAACCTGAGATCCTTCCTATAACATGAGATGTGATATCCAAATCCTTCCCCTTCCAAACCTGAGACCCTCCCTTTAGCATGAGATGTGATATCCAACTCCTTCCCATTCCATTCCTGAGACCCTTCTGATAGCATGAGATGTGATATCTCAATGCCTCTAATACCAAACCTGAGATCCTACCTCTAACATGAAATGTGATATCCAACTCTTTCCCCTTCCAAACCTGAGAGCCTTCCTATAGCATGAGATGTGATATCCAAGTCCTTCCCATTCCAATCCTGAGTCCCTTCCTATAGCTTGAGATGTGATATCCAACTCCTTCCCATTCCAATTCTGAGACCCTTCCTATACTCTGAGACTTGATATCTCAATGCTTCTAATACCAAACCTGAGACCCGTAATATAACATGAGATGTGATATCCAACTCCTTCCCATTCCAATCCTGAGACCCTTCTGATAGCATGAGATGTGATATCTCAGTGCTTCTAATACCAAACCTGAGATCCTTCCGATAGCATGAGATGTGATATCTCAATGCTTCTAATACCAAACCTGAGATCCTTCCTATAACATGAGATGTGATATCCAAATCCTTCCCCATCCAAACCTGAGACCCTCCCTTTAGCATGAGATGTGATATCCAACTCCTTCCCATTCCATTCCTGAGACCCTTCTGATAGCATGAGATGTGATATCTCAATGCCTCTAATACCAAACCTGAGATCCTACCTCTACCATGAAATGTGATATCCAACTCTTTCCACTTCCAAACCTGAGAGCCTTCCTATAGCATGAGATGTGATATCCAAGTCCTTCCCATTCCAATCCTGAGACCCTTCCTATAGCTTGAGATGTGATATCCAACTCCTTCCCATTCCAATTCTGAGACCCTTCCTATACTCTGAGACTTGATATCTCAATGCTTCTAATACCAAACCTGAGACCCGTAATATAACATGAGATGTGATATCCAAATCCTTCCCCTTCCAAACCTTAGACCCTTCCTTTATCATGAGATGTGATATCCAACTCCTTCCCATTCCAATCCTGAGACCCTTCCGATATCATGAGATGTGATATCTCAAAGCTTCTAATATCAAACTTGAGACCCTCCCTATAGCATGAGATGTGATATCCAAGTCCTTCCCATTCCAATCCTGAGACCCTTCCTATAGCATGAGATGTGATATCTCAATGCTTCTAATACCAAACCTGAGACCCTTCCTATAACATGAGATGGGAATATCCAAACTCCTTGCCATTCAAATCCTGAGACCCTTCCTATAGCATAAGAAGGGATATCCAACTCCTTCCCAATCCAATCCTGAGACCCTTCCGATAGCAGAGACGTGATATCTCAATGCTTCTACCAAACCTGAGACCCTTCCTTTAGCATGAGATGTGATATCCAAATCCTTCACATTCCAATCCTGAGACCCTTCCTATAGCATGAGATGTGATATCTCAATGCTTCTAATACCAAACCTGAGATCCTTCCTATAGCATGAGATGTGATATCCAATTCCTTCCCATTCCAAACGTGAGACCCTTCCTATTGGATGAGATGTGATATCCAACTCCTTCCCATTCCAACCCTGACACCCTTCCTATAGCATGAGATGTGATGTCTCAATGCTTCTAATACCAAACCTGAGATCCTTCCTATAACATGAGATGTGATATCCAACTCCTTCCATTCCAATCCTGAGACCCGTCCTATAGCATGAGTTGTGATATCTCAATGCTTATACCAAACCTGAGACCCTTCCTATAGCATGAGATGTGATATCCAACTACTTCCCATTCCAATCCTGAGACCCTTCCTATAGCATGAGATGTGATATCTCAATGCTTCTAATACCAAACCTGAGATCCTTCCTCTAACATGAAATGTGATATCCAACTCCTTCCCTTTCCAAACCTAAGAGCCTATCTATAGCATGAGATGTGATATCCAAGTCCTTCCCATTCCAATCCTTAGACCCTTCCTACAGCATGCAATATGATATCTCAATGATTCTAATAACAAACCTGAGACCCGTCCTATAGCATGAGATATGATATCCAAGTCCTTCCCATTCCAATCCTGAGACCCTTCCTATAACATGAAATGTGATATCCAACTCCTTCCCATTCCAACCTGAGACCCTTCCTATAGCATGAGATGGGATATCCAACTTCTTCCAAATCCAATACTGATACCCTTCCGATAGCATGAGATGTGATATCCCAATGCTTCTACCAAACCTGAGACCCATACTATGGCATGAGATGTGATATCAAACTCCTTCCCATTCCAATCCTGAGACCCTTCCTATAGCTTGAGGTGTGATATCCAACTCCTTCCCATTCCAATTCTGAGACCCTTCTTATACCATGAGACTTGATATCTCAATGCTTCTAATACCAAACCTGAGACCCGTCCTATAACATGAGATGTGATATCCAAATCCTTCCCCTTCCAAACCTTAGACCCTTCCTTTATCATGAGATGTGATATCCAACTCCTTCCCATTCCAATCCTGAGACCCTTCCGATATCATGAGATTTGTTATCTCAATGCTTCTAATATCAAACTTGAGACCCTCCCTATAGCATGAGATGTGACATCCAATCCTTCCCATTCCAATCCTGAGACCCTTCCTATAGCATGAGATGTGATATCTCTATGCTTCTAATACCAAACCTGAGACCATTCCTATAACATGAGATGGGATATCCAACTCCTTCCCATTCCAATCCTGAGACCCTTCCGATAGCAGAGATGTGATATCTCAATGCTTATACCAAACCTGAGACCCTTCCTATGGCCTGAGATGTCATATACAACTCCTTCCCATTCCAATCCTGAGAACCTTTCTTTAGCATGAGATGTGATATCTCAATGCTTATACCACATCTGAGACCCTTCCTATAGCATGAGATGTGATATCCAATTCCTTCCCATTCCAATCCTGAGACCCTTCCTATAGCATGAGATGTGATATCTCAATGCTTATACCAAACCTGAGAGCCTACCTATAGCATGAGATGTGATATCCAAGTCCATCCCATTCCAATCCTTAGACCCTTCCTACAGCATGCGATGTGATATCTCAATGATTCTAATACCAAACCAGAGACTCTTCCTATAACATGAGATGGGATATCCAACTCCTTCCCATTCCAATCCTGAGCCGCTTCCGATAGCAGAGATGTGATATCTCAATGCTTATACCAAACCTGAGACCCTTCCTATAACATGAGATGTGATATCCAACTCCTTCCCGTTCCAAACCTGAGACACTAACTATAGCATATGTGATATCCAACTGCTTCCCATTCCAAACATGAGACCCGTCCTATAGCAAGAAAGTAATATTCAACTCCTACCCATTCCAATCCTGAGACCCTTCCTATAGCAAGAGATGTGATATCCAAATCCTTCCCATTCCAATCCTGAGACCCTTCCTATAACATGAGATGTGATACCCAACTCCTTCCCATTCAAATCCTGAGACCCTTCCTATAGCATGAGAAGGGATATCCAACTCCTTCCCAATCCAATCCTGAGACCCTTCCGATAGCAGAGACGTGATATCTCAATGCTTCTACCAAACCTGAGACCCTTCCTTTAGCATGAGATGTGATATCCAAATCCTTCACATTCTAATCCTGAGACCCTTCCTATAGCATGAGATATGATATCTCAATGCTTCTAATACCAAACCTGAGATCCTTCCTATAACATGAGATGTGATATCCAATTCCTTCCCATTCCAAACCTGAGACCCTTCCTATTGGATGAGATGTGATATCCAACTCCTTCCCATTCCAACCCTGAGACCCTTCCTATAGCATGAGATGTGATGTCTCAATGCTTCTAATACCAAACCTGAGATCCTTCCTATAACATGAGATGTGATATCCAACTCCTTCCATTCCAATCCTGAGACCCGTCCTATAGCATGAGATGTGATATCTCAATGTTTATACCAAACCTGAGACCCTTCCTATAGCATGAGATGTGATATCCAACTACTTCCCATTCCAATCCTGAGACCCTTCCTATAGCATGAGATGTGATATCTCAATGCTTCTAATACCAAACCTGAGATCCTTCCTCTAACATGAAATGTGATATCCAACTCCTTCCCTTTCCAAACCTAAGAGCCTATCTATAGCATGAGATGTGATATCCAAGTCCTTCCCATTCCAATCCTTAGACCCTTCCTACAGCATGCAATATGATATCTCAATGATTCTAATAACAAACCTGAGACCCGTCCTATAGCATGAGATGTGATATCAAACTCCTTCCCATTCCAATCCTGAGACCCTTCCTATAGCTTGAGGTGTGATATCCAACTCCTTCCCATTCCAATTCTGAGACCCTTCTTATACCATGAGACTTGATATCTCAATGCTTCTAATACCAAACCTGAGACCCGTCCTATAACATGAGATGTGATATCCAAATCCTTCCCCTTCCAAACCTTAGACCCTTCCTTTATCATGAGATGTGGTATCCAACTCCTTCCCATTCCAATCCTGAGACCCTTCCGATATCATGAGATTTGGTATCTCAATGCTTCTAATATCAAACTTGAGACCCTCCCTATAGCATGAGATGTGACATCCAAGTCCTTCCCATTCCAATCCTGAGACCCTTCCTATAGCATGAGATGTGATATCTCTATGCTTCTAATACCAAACCTGAGACCCTTCCTATAAGATGAGATGGGATATCCAACTCCTTCCCATTGCAATCCTGAGACCCTTCCGATAGCAGAGATGTGATATCTCAATGCTTATACCAAACCTGAGACCCTTCCTATGGCCTGAGATGTCATATACAACTCCTTCCCATTCCAATCCTGAGACCCTTCCTTTAGCATGAGATGTGATATCTCAATGCTTATACCAAATCTGAGACCCTTCCTATAGCATGAGATGTGATATCCAAATCCTTCCCATTCTAATCCTGAGACCCTTCCTATAGCATGAGATGTGATATCTCAATGCTTATACCAAACCTGAGAGCCTACCTATAGCATGAGATGTGATATCCAAGTCCATCCCATTCCAATCCTTAGACCCTTCCTACAGCATGCGATGTGATATCTCAATGATTCTAAAACCAAACCTGAGACCCTTCCTATAACATGAGATGTGATATCCAACTCCTTCCCGTTCCAAACCTGAGACACTAACTATAGCATATGTGATATCCAACTCCTTCCCATTCCAAACATGAGACCCTTCCTATAGCAAGAAAGTAATATCCAACTCCTACCCATTCCAATCCTGAGACACTTCCTATAGCAAGAGATGTGATATCCAAATCCTTCCCATTCCAATCCTGAGACCCTTCCTATAACATGAGATGTGATATCCAACTCCTTCCCATTCCAACCTGAGACACTTCCTATAGCATGAGAAGGGATATCCAACTCCTTCCCAATCCAATCCTGAGACCCTTCCGATAGCAGAGATGTGATATCTCAATGCGTATACCAAACCTGAGACCCTTCCTATGGCATGAGATGTGATATCCAACTCCTTGCCATTCAAATCCTGAGACCCTTCCTTTAGCATGAGAAGGGATATCCAACTCCTTCCCAATCCAATCCTGAGACCCTTCCGATAGCAGAGACGTGATACCTCAATGCTTCTACCAAACCTGAGACCCTTCCTTTAGCATGAGATGTGATATCCAAATCCTTCACATTCCAATCCTGAGACCCTTCCTATAGCATGAGATGTGATATCTCAATGCTTCTAATACCAAACCTGAGATCCTTCCTATAACATGAGATGTGATATCCAATTCCTTCCCATTCCAAACCTGAGACCCTTCCTATTGGATGAGATGTGATATCCAACTCCTTCCCATTCCAACCCTGAGACCCTTCCTATAGCATGAGATGTGATGTCTCAATGCTTCTAATACCAAACCTGAGATCCTTCCTATAACATGAGATGTGACATCCAATCCTTCCCATTCCAATCCTGAGACCCTTCCTATAGCATGAGATGTGATATCTCAATGCTTATACCAAACCTGAGACCCTTCCTATAGCATGAGATGTGATATCCAACTACTTCCCATTCCAATCCTGAGACCCTTCCTATAGCATGAGATGTGATATCTCAATGCTTCTAATACCAAACCTGAGATCCTTCCTCTAACATGAAATGTGATATCCAACTCCTTCCCTTTCCAAACCTAAGAGCCTATCTATAGCATGAGATGTGATATCCAAGTCCTTCCCATTCCAACCCTTAGACCCTTCATACAGCATGCAATATGATATCTCAATGATTCTAATAACAAACCTGAGACCCGTCCTATAACATGAGATGGGATATCCAACTCCTTCCCATTCCAATCCTGAGACACTTCCGATAGCAGAGATGTGATATCTCAATGCTTATACCAAACCTGAGATGTGATATACAAATCCTTCCCGTTCCAAACCTGAGACCCTTCCTATAGCATGAGATGTGATATCCAACTACTTCCCATTCCAATCCTGAGACCCTTCCTATAGCATGAGATGTGATATCTCAATGCTTCTAATACCAAACCTGAGATCCTTCCTCTAACATGAAATGTGATATCCAACTCCTTCCCTTTCCAAACCTAAGAGCCTATCTATAGCATGAGATGTGATATCCAAGTCCTTCCCATTCCAACCCTTAGACCCTTCATACAGCATGCAATATGATATCTCAATGATTCTAATAACAAACCTGAGACCCGTCCTATAACATGAGATGGGATATCCAACTCCTTCCCATTCCAATCCTGAGACACTTCCGATAGCAGAGATGTGATATCTCAATGCTTATACCAAACCTGAGATGTGATATACAAATCCTTCCCGTTCCAAACCTGAGACCCTTCCTATAGCATGAGATGTGATATCTCAATGCTTCTAATACCAAACCTGAGATCCTTCCTCTAACATGAAATGTGATATCCAACTCCTTCCCGTTCCAAACCTGAGACATTATCTATAGCATATGTGATATCCAACTCCTTCCCATTCCAAACATGAGACCCTTCCTATAGCAAGAAAGTAATATCCAACTCCTACCCATTCCAATCCTGAGACCCTTCCTGTAGCAAGAGATGTGATATCCAAATCCTTCCCATTCCAATCCTGAGACCCTTCCTATAACATGTGATGTGATATCCAACTCCTTCCCATTCCAACCTGAGACACTTCCTATAGCATGAGAAGGGATATCCAACTCCTTCCCAATCCAATCCTGAGACCCTTCCGATAGCAGAGATGTGGTATCTCATTGCTTATACCAAACCTGAGACCCTTCCTATAGCATGAGAAGGGATATCCAACTCCTTCCCAATCCAATCCTGAGACCCTTCCGATAGCAGAGACGTGATATCTCAATGCTTCTACCAAACCTGAGACCCTTCCTTTAGCATGAGATGTGATATCCAAATCCTTCACATTCCAATCCTGAGACCCTTCCTATTGGATGAGATGTGATATCCAACTCCTTCCCATTCCAACCCTGAGACCCTTCCTATAGCATGAGATGTGATGTCTCAATGCTTCTAATACCAAACCTGAGATCCTTCCTATAACATGAGATGTGATATCCAACTCCTTCCATTCCAATCCTGAGACCCGTCCTATAGCATGAGATGTGATATCTCAATGCTTATACCAAACCTGAGACCCTTCCTATAGCATGAGATGTGATATCCAACTACTTCCCATTCCAATCCTGAGACCCTTCCTATAGCATGAGATGTGATATCTCAATGCTTCTAATACCAAACCTGAGATCCTTCCTCTAACATGAAATGTGATATCCAACTCCTTCCCTTTCCAAACCTAAGAGCCTATCTATAGCATGAGATGTGACATCCAAGTCCTTCCCATTCCAATCCTTAGACCCTTCCTACAGCATGCAATATGATATCTCAATGATTCTAATAACAAACCTGAGACCCGTCCTATAGCATGAGATATGATATCCAAGTCCTTCCCATTCCAATCCTGAGACCCTTCCTATAACATGAAATGTGATATCCAACTCCTTCCCATTCCAACCTGAGACCCTTCCTATAGCATGAGATGGGATATCCAAATTCTTCCAAATCCAATACTGATACCCTTCCGATAGCATGAGACGTGATATCAAACTCCTTCCCATTCCAATCCTGAGACCCTTCCTATAGCTTGAGGTGTGATATCCAACTCCTTCCCATTCCAATTCTGAGACCCTTCTTATACCATGAGACTTGATATCTCAATGCTTCTAATACCAAACCTGAGACCCGTCCTATAACATGAGATGTGATATCCAAATCCTTCCCCTTCCAAACCTTAGACCCTTCCTTTATCATGAGATGTGGTATCCAACACCTTCCCATTCCAATCCTGAGACCCTTCCGATATCATGAGATTTGGTATCTCAATGCTTCTAATATCAAACTTGAGACCCTCCCTATAGCATTAGATGTGACATCCAAGTCCTTCCCATTCCAATCCTGAGACCCTTCCTATAGCATGAGATGTGATATCTCTATGCTTCTAATACCAAACCTGAGACCCTTCCCATAAGATGAGATGGGATATCCAACTCCTTCCCATTGCAATCTTGAGACCCTTCCGATAGCAGAGATGTGATATCTCAATGCTTATACCAAACCTGAGACCCTTCCTATGGCCTGAGATGTCATATACAACTCCTTCCCATTCCAATCCTGAGACCCTTCCTTTAGCATGAGATGTGATATCTCAATGCTTATACCAAATCTGAGACCCTTCCTATAGCATGAGATGTGATATCCAAATCCTTCCCATTCTAATCCTGAGACCCTTCCTATAGCATGAGATGTGATATCTCAATGCTTATACCAAACCTGAGAGCCTACCTATAGCATGAGATGTGATATCCAAGTCCATCCCATTCCAATCCTTAGACCCTTCCTACAGCATGCGATGTGATATCTCAATGATTCTAATACCAAACCTGAGACCCTTCCTATAACATCAGATGTGATATCCAACTCCTTCCCGTTCCAAACCTGAGACACTAACTATAGCATATGTGATATCCAACTCCTTCCCATTCCAAACATGAGACCCTTCCTATAGCAAGAAAGTAATATCCAACTCCTACCCATTCCAATCCTGAGACACTTCCTATAGCAAGAGATGTGATATCCAAATCCTTCCCATTCCAATCCTGAGACCCATCCTATAACATGAGATGTGATATCCAACTCCTTCCCATTCCAACCTGAGACACTTCCTATAGCATGAGAAGGGATATCCAACTCCTTCCCAATCCAACCCTGAGACCCTTCCGATAGCAGAGATGTGATATCTCAATGCGTATAACAAACCTGAGACCCTTCCTATGGCATGAGATGTGATATCCAACTCCTTGCCATTCAAATCCTGAGACCCTTCCTATAGCATGAGAAGGGATATCCAACTCCTTCCCAATCCAATCCTGAGACCCTTCCGATAGCAGAGACGTGATATCTCAATGCTTCTACCAAACCTGAGACCCTTCCTTTAGCATGAGATGTGATATCCAAATCCTTCACATTCCAATCCTGAGACCCTTCCTATAGCATGAGATGTGATATCTCAATGCTTCTAATGCCAAACCTGAGATCCTTCCTATAACATGAGATGTGATATCCAATTCCTTCCCATTCCAAACCTGAGACCCTTCCTATTGGATGAGATGTGATATCCAACTCCTTCCCATTCCAACCCTGAGACCCTTCCGATAGCATGAGATGTGATGTCTCAATGCTTCTAATACCAAACCTGAGATCCTTCCTATAACATGAGATGTGATATCCAACTCCTTCCATTCCAATCCTGAGACCCGTCCTATAGCATGAGATGTGATATCTCAATGCTTATACCAAACCTGAGACCCTTCCTATAGCATGAGATGTGATATCCAACTACTTCCCATTCCAATCCTGAGACCCTTCCTATAGCATGAGATGTGATATCTCAATGCTTCTAATACCAAACCTGAGATCCTTCCTCTAACATGAAATGTGATATCCAACTCCTTCCCTTTCCAAACCTAAGAGCCTATCTATAGCATGAGATGTGATATCCAAGTCCTTCCCATTCCAACCCTTAGACCCATCATACAGCATGCAATATGATATCTCAATGATTCTAATAACAAACCTGAGACCCGTCCTATAACATGAGATGGGATATCCAACTCCTTCCCATTCCAATCCTGAGACACTTCCGATAGCAGAGATGTGATATCTCAATGCTTATACCAAACCTGAGATGTGATATACAAATCCTTCCCGTTCCAAACCTGAGACCCTTCCTTTCGCATGAGATGTGATATCCAGCTCCTTCCCATTCCAATCCTGAGACCCTTCCTATAGCATGAGATGTGATATCTCAATGCTTCTAATACCAAACCTGAGATCCTTCCTCTAACATGAAATGTGATATCCAACTCCTTCCCGTTCCAAACCTGAGACACTAACTATAGCATATGTGATATCCAACTCCTTCCCATTCCAAACATGAGACCCTTCCTATAGCAAGAAAGTAATATCCAACCCCTACCCATTCCAATCCTGAGACCCTTCCTATAGCAAGAGATGTGATATCCAAATCCTTCCCATTCCAATCCTGAGACCCTTCCTATAACATGTGATGTGATATCCAACTCCTTCCCATTCCAACCTGAGACACTTCCTATAGCATGAGAAGGGATATCCAACTCCTTCCCAATCCAATCCTGAGACCCTTCCGATAGCAGAGATGTGATATCTCATTGCTTATACCAAACCTGAGACCCTTCCTATAGCATGAGAAGGGATATCCAACTCCTTCCCAATCCAATCCTGAGACCCTTCCGATAGCATAGCCGTGATATCTCAATGCTTCTACCAAACCTGAGACCCTTCCTTTAGCATGAGATGTGATATCCAAATCCTTCACATTCCAATCCTGAGACCCTTCCTATAGCATGAGAAGGGATATCTCAATGCTTCTAATACCAAACCTGAGATCCTTCCTATAACATGAGATGTGATATCCAATTCCTTCCCATTCCAATCCTGAGACCCTTCCGATAGCAGAGATGTGATATCTCAATGCTTATACCAAACCTGAGACCCTTCCTATGGCCTGAGATGTCATATACAACTCCTTCCCATTCCAATCCTGAGACCCTTCCTATAGCTTGAGGTGTGATATCCAACTCCTTCCCATTCCAATTCTGAGACCCTTCTTATACCATGAGACTTGATATCTCAATGCTTCTAATACCAAACCTGAGACCCGTCCTATAACACGAGATGTGATATTCAAATCCTTCCCCTTCCAAACCTGAGACCCTCCCTTTAGCATGAGATGTGATATCCAACTCCTTCCCATTCCAATCCTGAGACCCTTCCTATAGCATGGGATGTGATATTTCAATGCTTATAACAAACCTGAGACCCTTCCTATAGCATGAGATGTGATATCCAAATCCTTCCCATTCCAATCCTGAGACCCTTCCTATAGCATGAGATGTGATATCTCTATGCTTCTAATACCAAACCTGAGACCCTTCCTATAAGATGAGATGGGATAGCCAACTCCTTCCCATTGCAATCCTGAGACCCTTCCGATAGCAGAGATGTGATATCTCAATGCTTATGCCAAACCTGAGACCCTTCCTATGGCCTGAGATGTCATATACAACTCCTTCCCATTCCAATCCTGAGACCCTTCCTTTAGCATGAGATGTGATATCTCAATGCTTATACCAAATCTGAGACCCTTCCTATAGCATGAGATGTGATATCCAAATCCTTCCCATTCCAATCCTGAGACCCTTCCTATAGCATGAGATGTGATATCTCAATGCTTATACCAAACCTGAGAGCCTACCTATAGCATGAGATGTGATATCCAAGTCCATCCCATTCCAATCCTTAGACCCTTCCTACAGCATGCGATGTGATATCTCAATGATTCTAATATCAAACCAGAGACTCTTCCTATAACATGAGATGGGATATCCAACTCCTTCCCATTCCAATCCTGAGCCGCTTCCGATAGCAGAGATATGATATCTCAATGCTTATACCAAACCTGAGACCCTTCCTATAACATGAGATGTGATATCCAACTCCTTCCCGTTCCAAACCTGAGACACTAACTATAGCATATGTGATATCCAACTCCTTCATATTCCAAACATGAGACCCTTCCTATAGCAAGAAAGTAATATCCAACTCCTACCCATTCCAATCCTGAGACCCTTCCTATAGCAAGAAATGTGATATCCAAATCCTTCCCATTCCAATCCTGAGACCCTTCCTATAACATGAGATGTGATATCCAACTCCTTCCCATTCCAACCTGAGACACTTCCTATAGCATGAAAAGGGATATCCAACTCCTTCCCAATCCAATCCTGAGACCCTTCAGATAGCAGAGATGTGATATCTCAATGCGTATACCAAACCTGAGACCCTTCCTATGGCATGAGATGTGATATCCAACTCCTTGCCATTCAAATCCTGAGACCCTTCCTATAGCATGAGAAGGGATATCCAACTCCTTCCCAATCCAATCCTGAGACCCTTCCGATAGCAGAGACGTGATATCTCAATGCTTCTACCAAACCTGAGACCCTTCCTTTAGCATGAGATGTGATATCCAAATCCTTCACATTCCAATCCTGAGACCCTTCCTATAGCATGAGATGTGATATCTCAATGCTTCTAATACCAAACCTGAGATCCTTCCTATAACATGAGATGTGATATCCAATTCCTTCCCATTCCAAACCTGAGACCCTTCCTATTGGATGAGATGTGATATCCAACTCCTTCCCATTCCAACCCTGAGACCCTTCCTATAGCATGAGATGTGATGTCTCAATGCTTCTAATACCAAACCTGAGATCCTTCCTATAACATGAGATGTGATATCCAACTCCTTCCATTCCAATCCTGAGACCCGTCCTATAGCATGAGATGTGATATCTCAATGCTTATACCAAACCTGAGACCCTTCCTATAGCATGAGATGTGATATCCAACTACTTCCCATTCCAATCCTGAGACCCTTCCTATAGCATGAGATGTGATATCTCAATGCTTCTAATACCAAACCTGAGATCCTTCCTCTAACATGAAATGTGATATCCAACTCCTTCCCTTTCCAAACCTAAGAGCCTATCTATAGCATGAGATGTGATATCCAAGTCCTTCCCATTCCAACCCTTAGACCCTTCCTACAGCATGCAATATGATATCTCAATGATTCTAATAACAAACCTGAGACCCGTCCTATAACATGAGATGGGATATCCAACTCCTTCCAATTCCAATCCTGAGACACTTCCGATAGCAGAGATGTGATATCTCAATGCTTATACCAAACCTGAGACCCTTCCTATAACATGAGATGTGATATCCAAATCCTTCCCGTTCCAAACCTGAGACCCTTCCTTTAGCATGAGATGTGATATCCAGCTCCTTCCCATTCCAATCCTGAGACCCTTCCTATAGCATGAGATGTGATATCTCAATGCTTCTAATACCAAACCTGAGATCATTCCTCTAACATGAAATGTGATATCCAACTCCTTCCCGTTCCAAACCTGAGACACTAACTATAGCATATGTGATATCGAACTCCTTCCCATTCCAAACATGAGACCCTTCCTATAGCAAGAAAGTAATATCCAACTCCTACCCATTCCAATCCTGAGACCCTTCCTATAGCAAGAGATGTGATATCCAAATCCTTCCCATTCCAATCCTGAGACCCTTCCTATAACATGTGATGTGATATCCAACTCCTTCCCATTCCAACCTGAGACACTTCCTATAGCATGAGAAGGGATATCCAACTCCTTCCCAATCCAATCCTGAGACCCTTCCGATAGCAGAGATGTGATATCTCAATGCTTATACCAAACCTGAGACCCTTCCTTTAGCATGAGATGTGATATCCAAATCCTTCACATTCCAATCCTGAGACCCTTCCTATAGCATGAGAAGGGATATCTCAATGCTTCTAATACCAAACCTGAGATCCTTCCTATAACATGAGATGTGATATCCAATTCCTTCCCATTCCAATCCTGAGACCCTTCCGATAGCAGAGATGTGATATCTCAATGCTTATACCAAACCTGAGACCCTTCCTATGGCCTGAGATGTCATATACAACTCCTTCCCATTCCAATCCTGAGACCCTTCCTATAGCATGAGATGTGATATCTCAATGCTTATACCAAATCTGAGACCCTTCCTATAGCATGAGATGCGATATCCAACTCCTTCCCATTCCAATCCTGATACCCTTCCTATAGCATGAGATGTGATGTCTCAATGCTTCGAATACCAAACCTGAGATCCTTCCTATAATATGAGATGTGATATCCAACTCCTTCCCATTCCAATCCTGAGACCCTTATGAAAGCATGAGATGTGTTATCTCAATGCTTCTAATACCAAACCTGAGATCCTTCCTATAACATGAGATGTGATTTCCAAATCCTTCCCCTTCCAAACCTGAGACCCTCCCTTTAGCATGAAATGTGATATCCAACTCCTTCCCATTCCAATCCTGAGACCCTTCTGATAGCATGAGATGTGATATCTCAATGCCTCTAATACCAAACCTGAGATCTTACCTCTAACATGAAATGTGATATCCATCTCATTCCCTTTCCAAACCTGAGACCCTGCCTATAGCATGAGATGTGATATCCAAGTCCTTCCCATTCCAATCCTGAGACCCTTCCTATAGCAGGTGATGTGATATCTCAATGCTTATACCAAACCTGAGACCCTTCCTATGGCATGAGATGTCATATACAACTCCTTCCCATTCCAATCCTGAGACCCTTCCTATAGCATGAGATGTGATATCTCAATGCTTATACCAAACCTGAGACCCTTCCTATAGCATGAGATGTGATATCCAACTTCTTCCCATTCCAATCCTGAGACCCTTCCTATAACATGAGATGTGATGTCTCAATGCTTCTAATACCAAACCTGAGATCTTTCCTATAACATGAGATGTGATATCCAACTCCTTCTCATTCCAATCCTGAGACCCTTCCTATAGCATGAGATGTGATATCCAACTTCTTCCCATTCCAATCCTGAGACCCTTCCTATAACATGAAATGTGATGTCTCAATGCTTCCAATACCAAATCTTAGATCCTTCCTCTAACATGAAATGTGATATCCAACTCCTTCCCTTTCCAAACCTAAGAGCCTATCTATAGCATGAGATATGATATCCAAGTGCTTCCCATTCCAATCCTTAGACCCTTCCTACAGCATGCAATATGATATCTCAATGATTCTAATAACAAACCTGAGACCCGTCCTATAGCATGAGATATGATATCCAAGTCCTTCCCATTCCAATCCTGAGACCCTTCCTATAACATGAAATGTGATATCCAACTCCTTCCCATTCCAACCTGAGACCCTTCCTATAGCAGGAGATGGGATATCCAACTTCTTCCAAATCCAATACTGATACCCTTCCGATAGCATGAGATGTGATATCCCAAGGCTTCTACCAAACCTGAGACCCATACTATGGCATGAGATGTGATATCAAAATCCTTCCCATTCCAATCCTGAGACCCTTCCTATAGCTTGAGGTGTGATATCCAACTCCTTCCCATTCCAATTCTGAGACCCTTCTTATACCATGAGACTTGATATCTCAATGCTTCTAATACCAAACCTGAGACCCGTCCTATAACATGAGATGTGATATCCAAATCCTTCCCCTTCCAAACCTTAGACCCTTCCTTTATCATGAGATGTGGTATCCAACTCCTTCCCATTCCAATCCTGAGACCCTTCCGATATCATGAGATTTGGTATCTCAATGCTTCTAATATCAAACTTGAGACCCTCCCTATAGCATGAGATGTGACATCCAAGTCCTTCCCATTCCAATCCTGAGACCCTTCCTATAGCATGAGATGTGATATCTCTATGCTTCTAATACCAAACCTGAGACCCTTCCTATAAGATGAGATGGGATATCCAACTCCTTCCCATTGCAATCCTGAGACCCTTCCGATAGCAGAGATGTGATATCTCAATGCTTATACCAAACCTGAGACCCTTCCTATGGCCTGAGATGTCATATACAACTCCTTCCCATTCCAATCCTGAGACCCTTCCTTTAGCATGAGATGTGATATCTCAATGCTTATACCAAATCTGAGACCCTTCCTATAGCATGAGATGTGATATCCAAATCCTTCCCATTCCAATCCTGAGACCCTTCCTATAGCATGAGATGTGATATCTCAATGCTTATACCAAACCTGAGAGCCTACCTATAGCATGAGATGTGATATCCAAGTCCATCCCATTCCAATCCTTAGACCCTTCCTACAGCATGCGATGTGATATCTCAATGATTCTAATACCAAACCAGAGACTCTTCCTATAACATGAGATGGGATATCCAACTCCTTCCCATTCCAATCCTGAGCCGCTTCCGATAGCAGAGATATGATATCTCAATGCTTATACCAAACCTGAGACCCTTCCTATAACATGAGATGTGATATCCAACTCCTTCCCGTTCCAAACCTGAGACACTAACTATAGCATATGTGATATCCAACTCCTTCCCATTCCAAACATGAGACCCTTCCTATAGCAAGAAAGTAATATCCAACTCCTACCCATTCCAATCCTGAGACCCTTCCTATAGCAAGAGATGTGATATCCAAATCCTTCCCATTCCAATCCTGAGACCCTTCCTATAACATGTGATGTGATATCCAACTCCTTCCCATTCCAACCTGAGACACTTCCTATAGCATGAGAAGGGATATCCAACTCCTTCCCAATCCAATCCTGAGACCCTTCCGATAGCAGAGATGTGATATATCAATGCTTATACCAAACCTGAGACCCTTCCTATAGCATGAGAAGGGATATCCAACTCCTTCCCAATCCAATCCTGAGACCCTTCCGATAGCAGAGACGTGATATCTCATTGCTTCTACCAAACCTGAGACCCTTCCTTTAGCATGAGATGTGATATCCAAATCCTTCACATTCCAATCCTGAGACCCTTCCTATAGCATGAGAAGGGATATCTCAATGCTTCTAATACCAAACCTGAGATCCTTCCTATAACATGAGATGTGATATCCAATTCCTTCCCATTCCAATCCTGAGACCCTTCCGATAGCAGAGATGTGATATCTCAATGCTTATACCAAACCTGAGACCCTTCCTATGGCCTGAGATGTCATATACAACTCCTTCCCATTCCAATCCTGAGACCCTTCCTATAGCTTGAGGTGTGATATCCAACTCCTTCCCATTCCAATTCTGAGACCCTTCTTATACCATGAGACTTGATATCTCAATGCTTCTAATAACAAACCTGAGACCCGTCCTATAACATGAGATGTGATATCCAAATCCTTCCCCTTCCAAACCTTAGACCCTTCCTTTATCATGAGATGTGGTATCCAACTCCTTCCCATTCCAATCCTGAGACCCTTCCAATATCATGAGATTTGGTATCTCAATGCTTCTAATATCAAACTTGAGACCCTCCCTATAGCATGAGATGTGACATCCAAGTCCTTCCCATTCCAATCCTGAGACCCTTCCTATAGCATGAGATGTGATATCTCTATGCTTCTAATACCAAACCTGAGACCCTTCTTCTTCCCCGGAGCTTAAGCAGCATTTGGCCGATTCGAAGGAGATAGATCCTAAGAAGCTGGCCATTGCAGCAGACTTATGGGTGTCACATCGAGTGTCCCATAAGGACAAAACTCATCCTGGTAAGCAGGAGGAAGGGAAAAAGTCCAAAGATATGGAGGGTGGGGAATCTGCTAAATCTTCTTCCCATAAGGGCCACAAAAAGAAAAACAAGGGTAAGACACAAGAGAACTCACAGAGTAGTGGAGGTCCGCCTCCAAAACAGAACTCTGGTTATAATAAGCCTCCCTACGTAAACAGACCCACTGGGGCTTGTTTTTCTTGTGGAGCAACTGACCATGTGAAGGAGGATCCCCGGTGTAAGGTTAGACCTTTGGGGGTCCACTCCGCTAATCTGGCCTTCTCCTCCTACGAGGAAGAAGAGATTACAGGAGCATCCTTCTCCTCAGACTCATTTCCCAGCGGGATAGAGGCTGAGGTAGTTTTAGTGTCCCTGGGTTCCTGGGAGCCTAAAGTCGCAGAGGCTTATGCTAGGATTCCGGATAATACCAAGCACTACTTTAAAGACAGTGTGCTGATCAATGGAGTGGATACTCCAGCTCTTAGGGATAGTGGGTGCAGTCGCACTGTAGTGGATTCTACCTTGGTAGACTCAGAGGAAGTTGCCAGAGCTACTCTGATGCCCACTAAGTTGGCTGACGGCCCCCTCCGTATGTTTCCCGTGATCCCTGTAAATCTTACTTTAAATGGTACAGCAGTCAGGATTCCAGTGAGCATTCAGAGAAACGTCCCGGGAAAGGTCTTATTGGGTAATGATCTCAGAGCTTTAGGGCTCGTAGGAGACACTGCCGAAAGACCCTACACACGGTCTCAAGCACGGGCAGCATTGGCCAAGTCCAATACGCCGCCCCAGCCGAAGGGGAAACCCAAGGCGAAAGGAGTCTACAAGTCAAGACGAGGGAAAGAGAATATTCCCCCGAGCTCACCTACCACTGCGGTGGAGGAAGTTGGTCAATCGCCCGGGCCTGACGAGGAGGTGGCGATGCCTGAAGTATTCGACCCCAACGATCATCCTGAACTAAAAGACTTGTTAGTTGAAGGAGGTCCTGATAGGGACGAATTCAGTAAAGGCCAACGTGAGTGCCCATCTCTGGAAGGCCTAAGGAGACAGGCCTGCTCCCAGCTTGAGGGTGAACCTCCTGGGAAGCATAGGATTCATTGGGAAGGTGGACTCCTGTATAGTGAGCCCACAGAGTCTACAGAAGGAGACCATAGGAGGTTGGTGGTTCCCCTTGCTGTTAGGCCCTTCCTCCTGCAGTTGGCGCATGAAGTTCCCCTTGCTGGTCACCTTGGTATGAAGAGGACCAAGCAAAGGTTATCCATGCACTTCTACTGGCCCAAGATGGGGGTGCAAGTAGAAAGTCACTGCAGGAGTTGTGCCTCCTGCCAGTTGTCTGGTAAGGTTGGCGCGACAATCCAAGCTCCGTTGGTACCGCTCCCAGTTGTGGGGGTACCATTTGAAAGGGTAGGGATCGACATCGTTGGTCCCCTTGACCCGCAAACATCCTCGGGCAATAGGTTTATCCTGATGCTGGTCGACCATGCAACCAGGTATCCTGAGGCCATCCCATTGAAGACTGTAACTGCCAAGTCAGTTGCAAAAGCTTTACTCTGCATATTTACTAGGGTTGGCTTCCCTAAAGAAGTTGTGTCAGATTGTGGCAGCAACTTTATGTCGAAGTATATGCAAGCTATGTGGAAAGAATGTGGGGTCACCTACAAGTTCTCTTCTGCATATCACCCCCAGACCAATGGTCTGGTGGAACGTTTCAACAGAACGTTAAAGAGCATGATTGGGGCTCTGGAGGAGCCTCAGAGAAGAAAATGGGATCTTCTTTTACCATGCCTACTGTTTGCCTACCGAGAGGTACCACAGGAGGGTGTTGGCTTCAGCCCCTTCGAACTTCTGTTCGGTCATCCCGTACGGGGACCCTTAGCCATCGTCAAAGAGGGATGGGAGATGCCCACTCCCCCTGTTACTACCAATGTAGTTGATTATGTGCTAGGGCTCAGAAAACGGATGGTACTTCTGATGGGCTTGGCTAGTGATAAATTGAAGGCAGGGCAAGCGCTGGTGAAACATTGGTACGACCAGAAAGCTTCCCTCATCAACTTTACACCTGGTCAGCAAGTCCTGATCATGAATCCAATAAGGCCTCGCGCTTTACAGGACAAATGGTCAGGCCCTTACACAGTGGTGGAGCCCCTGGGTGAGGTGAACTATTTAGTGGACCTTGGAAGGCCTGGACAGGCTCCAAAAGTGTTTCACGTGAATAGGCTGAAGGCTTTCGTCCCAAGAGTCGAAATCGCAGCACTGCTACTGGCTTCAGATGTTGAGGAAGAGGAGTCAGAACCACTCCCCGACCTGTTCCAAAGCGGTCCTTCAGATAGCTCCGTTGAGGGTGTCCGAGTGGCCCCTCACCTGACTTCTGATCAGCAGGCTGAGGTGAAAAGTTTGCTTAGGCAGTTTTCCCCCCTGTTTTCACAGTCCCCTGGTTTGACACCTTGGTGCAAACATAACATTGACACAGGAGACAGTGTACCTACCAAAAGTAGGGGATACAGGATGTCAGATAAAGTACGGTCTTATATTAAGACTGAGGTCAACAAGATGTTAGACCTTGGGGTGATTGAACCCTCTAGTAGTCCTTGGTCCAGTCCTGTGGTGTTGGTTCCAAAAGCAGGCACTTCTGAATTGAGGTTCTGCGTGGATTACAGGGCTCTGAATGCTGTCACCAAGACAGATGCACACCCCTTGCCTCGAACAGATGAGCTGGTGGATACTTTGGGTGCCTCCAAGTACCTCAGCACGTTTGACCTTACTGCTGGCTATTGGCAAATAGCTTTAGCAGAACATGCCAAGGAGAAGACAGCATTTTCTACTCCAGACGGCCTTTACCAATTCCGGGTAATGCCGTTCGGGTTGAAGAATGCACCTGCCACTTTCCAGAGGCTTGTGAATCATGTGTTGAATGGGTTGGACGAATTCTGTCTTGCATATCTGGACGATATAGCAGTTTTCAGTGCCACCTGGGAAGACCATGTGAAACACCTCGGGATTGTGCTCCAGGCTCTTCAGAAAGCCCACTTGACCATAAAGGCTAGCAAATGCCAGATTGGACAAGGCTCAGTGGTTTACCTTGGACATGAAGTAGGTGGAGGGAGGATACAGCCTCTACCCAGTAAAGTACAAGCAGTACAAGACTGGCCTACCCCCACTACGCAAACCCAAGTGAGAGCCTTTTTAGGACTCACGGGGTATTACCGCAATTTTGTGGCAGACTATGGCACCATAGCTGCTCCTCTGACTGCCCTCACAACTCCGAAGAAACCCAAGAAGGTAACTTGGACCGACGAGTGTGAGAAGGCCTTCAATGGCTTAAAAGACTCCTTGTGCCAGGCCCCTGTCCTAAGGGCCCCTGATTATCGAAGACCTTTTATCGTGCAGACGGATGCCTCTGACACTGGGATAGGAGCTGTACTATCACAAGTAGATGAGAAGGGTAAGGAACACCCTATCGGTTTTATTAGTCGCCAGCTTAAGGACAGAGAGCTCAGATGGTCCACGGTAGAGAAAGAATGTTTCTCTGTTGTGTGGGCCCTAAGGAAGCTGAGGCCCTACCTCTATGGGACCCACTTCACTGTGCAGACTGACCATAAGCCGTTAAAGTGGCTAATGAACATGAAGGGGGAGAATCCAAAGTTGCTTAGGTGGTCCATAAGTCTACAAGGCTTCGACTTCACTATTGAGCATAGGCCAGGTGTCCAACATAGCAATGCTGATGGGTTGACCAGAATGTTTAACCGACCTGAACAAGAGACTCATCCAGGGGTGGATTAGTTCCCCCTGTCCATAGTCTGGGAGGGGCGAGTGTTAGGAAAGATTTCGTAATTGTAGGGAATTTTCCTTCCATTTGGCAACCCCTAAACTTTTTGCTGTTGTTTTCACCTTGTTCTTGACTTTGCCAGAGAAGTGCAGCCTTCTGCCGCACTCCTCTGGGCTTTCGCTCCTTTTCTTATGGGGAAACTGACATGCCCTTAAGACAGTCAGTACCGGGGAACGCTGTTTCCCGTAGTTTCTTTTATCGTGTTGCGGCTTTAGTGCAACATGACACAAGAGGGCACTGTAAGCTAAGTTACAGCTCTCTTGGGTCTCTAGCCTTCTACAGGCCCTAGATACTCTTTTAGGATGGTATTTTGATCGGTGCAAGTCATTCAGGGACTGGAATGGTGGCAGCTATCGTTTTGTTTATTTTGAGCTCCTTTTGGCGTTCTGAGCACGTTTTTCGCACTGAACCCAAAATGGTGGCCTGGCTCCCAAAATGGCCAGACCACGAGGCTCCTTTGTCCTGTCCACTGACCGTCTTGCTCCCTTCACCTTCCCCAGGTCGAGCGACCCGGGGCCTTCCTTATTTGGGCATGTACTTTCCCGTGAAATGTGGTTGCTTTCGCGGGCTTCTACATGTCTTTTGTGTGCCTCCAGGGTGTGGGCTGGGATGTCTGGTCCCAATACACATCCTGGGTGCCAGAGAGTCTAGGGTGGTGTGAATGCCTGGGACCACCGTGGTCCGTGATTGGTCCACGTATGGTATGTGTGTTGATGAGCGGATCTCCCATTGGCTCCCCTCCGTTTTGGCGCGAAGGGAACCGTGGATAAGAGGGGGCTGGAAACACCACTACCATGTCGATCTCCTGAGTTCTCATGAACGAAGGAATACAGGAGCCAAGTATCCTGCAACCAAGAGGCTGGACCGAGGAATCGCTGGTGACCCGCTGAAGGAATCCTCCTTTGCACTGCTGTCGTCCTGTGAAACCCTTTCCTCCTTTGATCGAACCAGAAGACCTGTACTGGTGCTTCGACCTTTGGAATAGCAGGAACAGCTATTCCCGGCGACTTCATCATCTCCTGCCAAGTAAGCCTTCGGAAGTGTCTCTGGGCCATCCAGTTGACTGACCAGCTTACAAGGGAGTCCTGCTCTGTAACTGCCGCCAGGTTGTGTTGTATTTCGAGTCCTGGTCACTCTCCCACGCTTCGTACACTTGGCGTTCCCAAGTCTGAAGGGAGGAGTGTACATTTGGCTCGAATACACACGGCCGCTCCGTTGTCCTGCTGCGGCAACAAACTGTGCTGGTTTCGTCGATTGGGACGTCTTTTTGCTCTACACGACTACGAGGCGTTCCCTGCTCTTCTGAACCTGCCAGCTGCTGAAACTAACGTGGAGAAGGCTGGGTCTGCTTGCTTCGGGGACCGGTGAGTAGGTTAGCTAGGATCTGGTCGCCCTCCTGCAGTATCCCATTGCTTTTCCCTGCTGTGTAAAAACAGCACCCTTTTGGCCGTACTCGCGCTCTGCTTCTGCCCGCTGTGGAGGCTGCGCTTGAGTTGCGGAACCTGCTCTCCTTCTGCTGTGCACTAACCCGAACTGCCTGACTTCCTACGAAGAGCTTCCCCTTTTGCCCGTTGGCACCGGCGTGGCAGGTACTTTGAGCACAAGGCTCCACTCTTCGCAGGGCTCGGACTTCCATCTAGTTAGGTGCCTCTGAAGGCGAACTGAGTCTAAAGCGTTATCGCACTGCCTGTTTTCCTTTCCTTTCAGGTGGACTACATATTTCGTGCTTTAAACGCTTGCGACTGTGTATTGGTGTATATATTGTGTTGATATGGTATGTGTTGGTTTAATATTGTGATATTGTGATTTTCTCCCTACGGTCATTGTTTTAAAGGCCTTAAAATAAATGTGTATCTATTTTTGATATAACAACTGTTTGGAGTAGTTTGTAAGCGCTCTTGCTTTGTGTGCTCATTGCGGGCTTTCAGTCACCCTCACCCCTCTTGAGACCTAGTCTTGACCGCCGCGATCGCTACCTTGATTGGTCTGGCTTGTCCAGAGGTTACCCTGTTCCAAGTAATTAGGTTGGCCTTCTGAACTTCTGCGCCACCAGGACAGAGTTCAGAAATCCGTCTTAACAGTGATATCCAAATCCTTCACATTCCAATCCTGAGACCCTTCCTATAGCATGAGATGTGATATCTCAATGCTTCTAATACCAAACCTGAGATCCTTCCTATAACATGAGATGTGATATCCAATTCCTTCCCATTCCAAACCTGAGACGCTTCCTATTGGATGAGATGTGATATCCAAATCCTTCCCCTTCCAAACCAGAGACCCTCCCTTTAGCATGAGATGTGATATCCAACTCCTTCCCATTCCAATCCTGAGACCGTTCTGATAGCATGAGATCTGATATCTCAATGCTTCTAATACCAAACCTGAGATCCTTCCGATAGCATGAGATGTGATATTTCAATTCTTCTAATACCAAACCTGAGATCCTTCCTATAACACGAGATGTGATATTCAAATCCTTCCCCTTCCAAACCTGAGACCCTCCCTTTAGCATGAGATGTGATATCCAACTCCTTCCCATTCCAATCCTGAGACCCTTCCTATAGCAAGGGATGTGATATTTCAATGCTTATACCAAACCTGAGACCCTTCCTATAGCATGAGATGTGATATCCAAATCCTTCCCATTCCAATCGTGAGACCCTTCCTATAGCATGAGATGTGATATCTCAATGCCTCTAATACCAAACCTGAGATTCTACCTCTAACATGAAATGTGATATCCAACTCCTTCCCCTTCCAAACCTGGGAGCCTTCCTATAACATGTGATGTGATATCGAAGTCCTTCCCATTCCAATCCTGAGACCCTTCCTATAACATGAGATGTGATATCCAACTCCTTCCCATTCCAATCCTGAGACCCTTCCTATAGCATGAGATGTGATGTCTCAATGCTTCTAATACCAAATCTGAGATCCTTCCTATAACATGAGATGCGATATCCAACTCCTTCCCATTCCAATCCTGAGACCCTTCCTATAGCATGAGATGTGATATCTCAATGTTTCTAATAAAAAACCTGAGACCCTTCCTATAGCAAGAGATGTGATATCCAAATCCTTCCCATTCCAATCCTGAGACCCTTCCTATAACATGAGATGTGATATCCAACTCCTTCCCCTTCCAAACCTGGGAGCCTTCCTATAACATGAGATGTGATATCGAAGTCCTTCCCATTCCAATCCTGAGACCCTTCGTATAACATGAGATGTGATATCCAACTCCTTCCATTCCAATCCTGAGACCCTTCCTATAGCATGGGATGTGATATTTCAATGCTTATACCAAACCTGAGACCCTTCCTATAGCATGAGATGTGATATCCAAATCCTTCCCATTCCAATCGTGAGACCCTTCCTATAGCATGAGATGTGATATCTCAATGCCTCTAATACCAAACCTGAGATCCTTCCTCTAACATGAAATGTGATATCCAAATCCTTCCCTTTCCAAACCTGAGAGCCTACCTATAGCATGAGATGTGATATCCAACTCCTTCCCATTCCAATCCTGAGACCCTTCCTATAGCATGAGATGTGATATCTCAATGCTTATACCAAACCTGAGACCC
The DNA here is from genome assembly GCF_040938575.1 of Ambystoma mexicanum. Taxonomy (NCBI): domain Eukaryota; kingdom Metazoa; phylum Chordata; class Amphibia; order Caudata; family Ambystomatidae; genus Ambystoma; species Ambystoma mexicanum. The sequence continues at coordinate 335,713,632 of NC_090936.1, forward strand.
TTCCTATAGCATGAGATGTGATATCCAAATCCTTCCCATTCCAATCCTGAGACCCTTCCTATAACATGAGATGTGATATCCAACTCCTTCCATTCCAATCCTGAGACCCTTCCTATAGCATGGGATGTGATATTTCAATGCTTATACCAAACCTGAGACCCTTCCTATAGCATGAGATGTGATATCCAAATCCTTCCCATTCCAATCGTGAGACCCTTCCTATAGCATGAGATGTGATATCTCAATGCCTCTAATACCAAACCTGAGATCCTTCCTCTAACATGAAATGTGATATCCAAATCCTTCCCTTTCCAAACCTGAGAGCCTACCTATAGCATGAGATGTGATATCCAACTCCTTCCCATTCCAATCCTGAGACCCTTCCTATAGCATGAGATGTGATATCTCAATGCTTATACCAAACCTGAGACCCTTCCTATAGCATGAGATGTGATATCCAAATCCTTCCCATTCCAATCCTGAGACCCTTCCTATAGCATGAGATGTGATATCTCAATGCCTCTAATACGAAACCTGAGATCCTTCCTTGAACATGAAATGTGATATCCCACTCCTTCCCTTTCCAAACTTGAGAGTCTACCTATAGCATGAGATGTGATATCCAAGTCCTTCCCATTCCAATCCTTAGACAATTCCTACAGCATGAGATGTGATATCTCAATGATTCTATTACCAAACCTGAGACCCGTCCTATAACATGAGATGGGATATCCAACTCCTTCCCATTTCAATCCTGAGAAACTTCCGATAGCAGAGATGTGATATCTCAATGCTTAGACCAAACCTGAGACCCTTCCTATAACATGAGATGTGATATCCAACCCCTTCCCGTTCCAAACCTGAGACCCTTTCTATAGCAAGAATCTAATATCCAACTCCTTCCCATTCCAATCCTGAGACCATTCCTATAGCATGAGATGTGATATCTCAATGCTTCTAATACCAAACCTGAGATCCTTCCTATAACATGAGATGTGATATCCAAATCCTTCCCCTTCCAAACCAGAGACCCTCCCTTTAGCATGAGATGTGATATCCAACTCCTTCCCATTCCAATCCTGAGACATTTCTGATAGCATGAGATGTGATATCTCAATGCCTCTAATACCAAACCTGAGATCCTACCTCTAACATGAAATGTGATATCCAACTCCTTCCCCTTGCAAACCTGAGAGCCTTCCTATAGCATGAGATGTGATATCGAAGTATTTCCCATTCCAATCCTGAGACCCTTCCTATAACATGAGATGTGATATCCAACTCCTTCCCATTCCAACCTGAGACCCTTCCTATAGCATGAGATGGGATATCCAACTACTTCCAAATCCAATCCTGATACCCTTCCGATAGCATGAGATGTGATATCTCAATCCCTCTAATACCAAACCTGAGATCCTTCCTATAACATGAGATGTGATATCAAAATCCTTCCCCTTCCAAACCTGAGACCCTCCCTTTATCATGAGATATGATATCCAACTCCTTCCCATTCCAATCCTGAGACCCTTCTGATAGCATGAGATGTGATATTCAATGCCTCTAATACCAAACCTGAGATCCTACCTCTAACATGAAATGTGATATCCAACTCCTTCCCTTTCCAAACGTGAGAGCCTCCCTATAGCATGAGATGGGATATTCAAGTCCTTCCCATTCCAATCCTGAGACCCTTCCTATAGCATGAGATGTGATATCTCAATGCTTCTAATACCAAACCTGAGACCCTTCCTATAACATAAAATGGGATATCCAACTCCTTCCCATTCCAATCCTGAGACCCTTCCGATAGCAGAGATGTGATATCTCAATGCTGATACCAAACCTGAGACCCTTCCTATGGCATGAGATGTCATATACAACTCCTTCCCATTCCAATCCTGAGACCCTTCCTATAGCATGAGATGTGATATCTCAATGCTTATACCAAACCTGAGACCCTTCCTATAGCATGAGATGTGATATCCAACTCCTTCCCATTCCAATCCTGAGACCCTTCCTATAACATGAGATGTGATGTCTCAATGCTTCTAATACCAAACCTGAGATCCTTCCTATGGCATGAGATGTCCTATAAAACTCCTTCCCATTCCATTCCTGAGACCCTTCCTATAGCATGAGATGTGATATCCAACTCCTTCCCATTCCAATCCTGAGACCCTTCCTATAGCATGAGATGTGATATCCAAATCCTTCACATTCCAATCGTGAGACCCTTCCTATAGCATGAGATGTGATATCCAAAACCTTCCCTTTCCAAAACTGAGAGCCTACCTATAGCATGAAATGTGATATCCAACTCCTTCCCATTCCAATCCTGAGACCCTTCCTATAGCATGAGATGTGATATCTCAATGCTTATACCAAACCTGAGACCCTTCCTATAGCATGAGATGTGATATCCAAATCCTTCCCATTCCAATCCTGAGACCCTTCCTATAGCATGAGATGTGATATCCAAATCCTTCCCCTTCCAAACCTGAGACCCTCCCTTTAGCATGAGATGTGATATCCAACTCCTTCCCATTCCAATCCTGAGACCCTTCTGATAGCATGAGATGTTATATCTCAATGCCTCTAATACTAAACCTGAGATCCTACCTCTAACATGAAATGTGATATCCAGCTCCTTCCCCTTCTAAACCTGGGAGCCTTCCTATAACATGAGATGTGATATCGAAGTGCTTCCCATTCCAATCCTGAGACCCTTCCTATAACATGAGATGTGATATCCAACTCCTTCCCATTCCAATCCTGAGACCCTTCCTATAGCATGAGATGTGATGTCTCAATGCTTCTAATACCAAATCTGAGATCCTTCCTATAACATGAGATGTGATATCCAACTCCTTCCCATTGCAATCTTGAGACCGTTTCTATAGCATGAGATGTGATATCTCAATGCTTATACCAAACCTGAGACCCTTCCTATAGCATGAGATGTGATATCCAAATCCTTCCCATTCCAATCGTGAGACCCTTCCTATAGCATGAGATGTGATATCTCAATGCCTCTAATACCAAACCTGAGATCCTACCTCTAAAATGAAATTTGATATGCAACTCCTTCCCCTTCCAAACCTGATAGCCTTCCTATAGCATGAGATGTGATATCCAAGTCCTTCCCATTCCAATCCTGATACCCTTCCTATAACATGAGATGTGATATCCAATTCCTTCCCATTCCAACCTGAGACCCTTCCTATAGCATGAGATGGGATATCCAACTCCTTCCAAATCCAATCCTGATACCCTTCCGATAGCATGAGATGTGATATCCCAATGCTTCTACAAAACCTGAGACCCATACCATGGCATGAGATGTGATATCAAACTCCTTCCCATTCCAATCCTGACACCCTTCCTATAGCTTGAGATGTGATATCCAACTCCTTCCCATTCCAATTCTGAGACCCGTCCTATACCATGGGACTTGATATCTCAATGCTTCTAATACCAAACCTGAGACCGGTCCTATAACATGAGATGTGATATCCAAATCCTTCCCCTTCCAAACCTTAGACCCTTCCTTTATCATGAGATGTGATATCCAAGTCGTTCCCATTCCAATCCTGAGACCCTTCCTATAGCATGAGATGTGATATCTCAATGCTTCTAATACCAAACCTGAGACCCTTGCTATAACATGAGATGTGATATTCAAGTCCTTCCCATTCCAATCCTGAGACCCTTCCTATAGCATGAGATGTGATATCTCAACGCTTCTAATACCAAACCTGAGACCCTTCCTATAATGAGATGGGATATCCAACTCCTTCCCATTCCAATCCTGAGACCCTTCCGATAGCAGAGATGTGATATCTCAATGCTTATACCCAACCTGAGACCCTTCCTATGGCATGAGATGTCAAATACAACTCCTTCCGATTCCAATCCTGAGACCCTTCCTATAGCATGAGATGTGATATCTCAATGCTTCTAATAATAAACCTGAGATCCTTCCTATAACATGAGATGTGATATCCAACTCCTTCCCATTCCAAACCTGAGACCCTTCCGATTGCATGATATGTGATATCAAACTCCTTCCCATTCCAATCCTGAGATAGCTTGAGATGTGATATCCAACTCCTTCCCATTCCAATCCTGAGACCCTTCCTATACCATGAGATGTGATATCTCAATGCTTCTAATACCAAACCTGACACCCGTCCTAAAACATGAGATGTGAGATCCAAATCCTTCCCCTTCCAAACCTGAGATCTTTCCTTTAGCATGAGATGTGATATCTATCCAACTCCTTCCCATTCCAATCCTGAGACCCTTCCTATAGCATGATATGTGATATCACAATTTTTCTAATATCAAACCTGAGATCCTTCCTATAACATGAGATGTGTATTCAACTCCTTCCCATTCCAAACCTGAGACCCTTCCTATAGCCTGAGATGTGATATCTTAATGCTTCTAAAACCAAACCTGAGAACCATCCAATAACATATGTGAAATCCAAATCCTTCCCATTCCAAACCTGAGACCCTTCCGATAGCATTACATGTGATATCTCAATGCTTCTAAAACCAAACATGAGAACCATCCTATAACATGAGATGTAAAATCCAAATCCTTCCCTTTCCAAACCTGAGACCCTCCCTATAGCATGGGATGTGATATCTAAGTCCTTCCCATTACTATCCTGAGACCCTTCCGATAGCAGAGATGTGATATCTCAATGCTTGGACCAAACCTGAGACCCTTCCTATGACATGAGATATGATATCCAACTCCTTCCCATTCCAATCCTGAGACCCTTCCTATAGCATGAGATGTGATATATCAATGCTTCTATCAAACCTGAGTCCCTTCCTTTAGCATGAGATGTGATATCCAACTCCTTCCCATTCCAATCCTGAGACCCTTCCTATAGCATGAGATGTGATATTTCAAAGCTTCTAATACCAAACCTGGGACCCGTCCTATAACATGAGATATGATATCCAAATCCTTCCCCTTCCAAACCTGAGACCCTTCCTTTAGCATGAGATGTGATATCCAAATCCTTCCCATTCCAATCCTGAAACCCTTCCTATAGCATGAGATGTGATATCTCAATGTTTCTAATAAAAAACCTGAGACTCTTCCTATAGCAAGAGATGTGATATCCAAATCCTTCACATTCCAATCCTGAGACCCTTCCTATATCATGAGATGTGATATCTCAATGCCTCTAATACCAAACCTGAGATTCTTCCTATAACATGAGATGTGATATCTCAATGCTTCTAATACCAAACCTGAGACCCTCCCTTTAGCATGAGATGTGATATCCGACTCCTTCCCATTCCAATCCTGAGACCCTTCTGATAGCATGAGATGTGATTTCTCAATGCTTCTAACACCAAACCTGAGACCCTTCCTATAACATAAGATGGGATATCCAACTCCTTCCCATTCCAATCCTGAGACCCTTCCGATAGCAGAGATGTGATATCTCAATGCTTATACCAAACCTGAGACCCTCCCTGTGGCATGAGATGTCATATCCAACTCCTTCCCATTCCAATCCTGAGACCCTTCCTATAGCATGATATGTGATATCACAATTTTTCTAATACCAAACCTGAGATCCTTCCTATAACATGAGATGTGTATCCAACTCCTTCCCATTCCAAAACCTGAGACCCTTCCTATAGCATGGGATGTGATATCTTAATGCTTCTAAAACCAAACCTGAGAACCATCCAATAACATATGTGAAATCCAAATCCTTCCCTTTCCAAACCTGAGACCCTTCCGATAGCATTAGATGTGATATCTCAATGCTTCTAAAAACCAAACATGAGAACCATCCTATAACATGAGATGTGAAATCCAAATCCTTCCCTTTCCAAACCTGAGACCCTTCCTATAGCTTTAGATGTGATATCAAACTCCTTCCCATTCCAATCCTGTGATAGCTTGAGATGTGATATCCGACTCCTTCCCATTCCAATCCTGAGACCCTTCCTATACCATGAGATGTGATATCTCAATGCTTCTAATACCAAACCTGAGACCCGTCCTAAAACATGAGATGTGAGATCCAAATCCTTCCCCTTCCAAACCTGAGAACCTTCCTATAGCTTGAGATGTGATATCAAACTCCTTCCCATTCCAATCCTGAGATAGCTTGAGATGTGATATCCAACTCCTTCCCATTCCTATCCTGAGACCCTTCCTACAGCATGCGATGTGATATCTCAATGATTCTAATATCAAACCAGAGACTCTTCCTATAACATGAGATGGGATATCCAACTCCTTCCCATTCCAATCCTGAGCCGCTTCCGATAGCAGAGATATGATATCTCAATGCTTATACCAAACCTGAGACCCTTCCTATAACATGAGATGTGATATCCAACTCCTTCCCGTTCCAAACCTGAGACACTAACTATAGCATATGTGATATCCAACTCCTTCATATTCCAAACATGAGACCCTTCCTATAGCAAGAAAGTAATATCCAACTCCTACCCATTCCAATCCTGAGACCCTTCCTATAGCAAGAAATGTGATATCCAAATCCTTCCCATTCCAATCCTGAGACCCTTCCTATAACATGAGATGTGATATCCAACTCCTTCCCATTCCAACCTGAGACACTTCCTATAGCATGAAAAGGGATATCCAACTCCTTCCCAATCCAATCCTGAGACCCTTCAGATAGCAGAGATGTGATATCTCAATGCGTATACCAAACCTGAGACCCTTCCTATGGCATGAGATGTGATATCCAACTCCTTGCCATTCAAATCCTGAGACCCTTCCTATAGCATGAGAAGGGATATCCAACTCCTTCCCAATCCAATCCTGAGACCCTTCCGATAGCAGAGACGTGATATCTCAATGCTTCTACCAAACCTGAGACCCTTCCTTTAGCATGAGATGTGATATCCAAATCCTTCACATTCCAATCCTGAGACCCTTCCTATAGCATGAGATGTGATATCTCAATGCTTCTAATACCAAACCTGAGATCCTTCCTATAACATGAGATGTGATATCCAATTCCTTCCCATTCCAAACCTGAGACCCTTCCTATTGGATGAGATGTGATATCCAACTCCTTCCCATTCCAACCCTGAGACCCTTCCTATAGCATGAGATGTGATGTCTCAATGCTTCTAATACCAAACCTGAGATCCTTCCTATAACATGAGATGTGATATCCAACTCCTTCCATTCCAATCCTGAGACCCGTCCTATAGCATGAGATGTGATATCTCAATGCTTATACCAAACCTGAGACCCTTCCTATAGCATGAGATGTGATATCCAACTACTTCCCATTCCAATCCTGAGACCCTTCCTATAGCATGAGATGTGATATCTCAATGCTTCTAATACCAAACCTGAGATCCTTCCTCTAACATGAAATGTGATATCCAACTCCTTCCCTTTCCAAACCTAAGAGCCTATCTATAGCATGAGATGTGATATCCAAGTCCTTCCCATTCCAACCCTTAGACCCTTCCTACAGCATGCAATATGATATCTCAATGATTCTAATAACAAACCTGAGACCCGTCCTATAACATGAGATGGGATATCCAACTCCTTCCAATTCCAATCCTGAGACACTTCCGATAGCAGAGATGTGATATCTCAATGCTTATACCAAACCTGAGACCCTTCCTATAACATGAGATGTGATATCCAAATCCTTCCCGTTCCAAACCTGAGACCCTTCCTTTAGCATGAGATGTGATATCCAGCTCCTTCCCATTCCAATCCTGAGACCCTTCCTATAGCATGAGATGTGATATCTCAATGCTTCTAATACCAAACCTGAGATCATTCCTCTAACATGAAATGTGATATCCAACTCCTTCCCGTTCCAAACCTGAGACACTAACTATAGCATATGTGATATCGAACTCCTTCCCATTCCAAACATGAGACCCTTCCTATAGCAAGAAAGTAATATCCAACTCCTACCCATTCCAATCCTGAGACCCTTCCTATAGCAAGAGATGTGATATCCAAATCCTTCCCATTCCAATCCTGAGACCCTTCCTATAACATGTGATGTGATATCCAACTCCTTCCCATTCCAACCTGAGACACTTCCTATAGCATGAGAAGGGATATCCAACTCCTTCCCAATCCAATCCTGAGACCCTTCCGATAGCAGAGATGTGATATCTCAATGCTTATACCAAACCTGAGACCCTTCCTTTAGCATGAGATGTGATATCCAAATCCTTCACATTCCAATCCTGAGACCCTTCCTATAGCATGAGAAGGGATATCTCAATGCTTCTAATACCAAACCTGAGATCCTTCCTATAACATGAGATGTGATATCCAATTCCTTCCCATTCCAATCCTGAGACCCTTCCGATAGCAGAGATGTGATATCTCAATGCTTATACCAAACCTGAGACCCTTCCTATGGCCTGAGATGTCATATACAACTCCTTCCCATTCCAATCCTGAGACCCTTCCTATAGCATGAGATGTGATATCTCAATGCTTATACCAAATCTGAGACCCTTCCTATAGCATGAGATGCGATATCCAACTCCTTCCCATTCCAATCCTGATACCCTTCCTATAGCATGAGATGTGATGTCTCAATGCTTCGAATACCAAACCTGAGATCCTTCCTATAATATGAGATGTGATATCCAACTCCTTCCCATTCCAATCCTGAGACCCTTATGAAAGCATGAGATGTGTTATCTCAATGCTTCTAATACCAAACCTGAGATCCTTCCTATAACATGAGATGTGATTTCCAAATCCTTCCCCTTCCAAACCTGAGACCCTCCCTTTAGCATGAAATGTGATATCCAACTCCTTCCCATTCCAATCCTGAGACCCTTCTGATAGCATGAGATGTGATATCTCAATGCCTCTAATACCAAACCTGAGATCTTACCTCTAACATGAAATGTGATATCCATCTCATTCCCTTTCCAAACCTGAGACCCTGCCTATAGCATGAGATGTGATATCCAAGTCCTTCCCATTCCAATCCTGAGACCCTTCCTATAGCAGGTGATGTGATATCTCAATGCTTATACCAAACCTGAGACCCTTCCTATGGCATGAGATGTCATATACAACTCCTTCCCATTCCAATCCTGAGACCCTTCCTATAGCATGAGATGTGATATCTCAATGCTTATACCAAACCTGAGACCCTTCCTATAGCATGAGATGTGATATCCAACTTCTTCCCATTCCAATCCTGAGACCCTTCCTATAACATGAGATGTGATGTCTCAATGCTTCTAATACCAAACCTGAGATCTTTCCTATAACATGAGATGTGATATCCAACTCCTTCTCATTCCAATCCTGAGACCCTTCCTATAGCATGAGATGTGATATCCAACTTCTTCCCATTCCAATCCTGAGACCCTTCCTATAACATGAAATGTGATGTCTCAATGCTTCCAATACCAAATCTTAGATCCTTCCTCTAACATGAAATGTGATATCCAACTCCTTCCCTTTCCAAACCTAAGAGCCTATCTATAGCATGAGATATGATATCCAAGTCCTTCCCATTCCAATCCTTAGACCCTTCCTACAGCATGCAATATGATATCTCAATGATTCTAATAACAAACCTGAGACCCGTCCTATAGCATGAGATATGATATCCAAGTCCTTCCCATTCCAATCCTGAGACCCTTCCTATAACATGAAATGTGATATCCAACTCCTTCCCATTCCAACCTGAGACCCTTCCTATAGCAGGAGATGGGATATCCAACTTCTTCCAAATCCAATACTGATACCCTTCCGATAGCATGAGATGTGATATCCCAATGCTTCTACCAAACCTGAGACCCATACTATGGCATGAGATGTGATATCAAAATCCTTCCCATTCCAATCCTGAGACCCTTCCTATAGCTTGAGGTGTGATATCCAACTCCTTCCCATTCCAATTCTGAGACCCTTCTTATACCATGAGACTTGATATCTCAATGCTTCTAATACCAAACCTGAGACCCGTCCTATAACATGAGATGTGATATCCAAATCCTTCCCCTTCCAAACCTTAGACCCTTCCTTTATCATGAGATGTGGTATCCAACTCCTTCCCATTCCAATCCTGAGACCCTTCCGATATCATGAGATTTGGTATCTCAATGCTTCTAATATCAAACTTGAGACCCTCCCTATAGCATGAGATGTGACATCCAAGTCCTTCCCATTCCAATCCTGAGACCCTTCCTATAGCATGAGATGTGATATCTCTATGCTTCTAATACCAAACCTGAGACCCTTCCTATAAGATGAGATGGGATATCCAACTCCTTCCCATTGCAATCCTGAGACCCTTCCGATAGCAGAGATGTGATATCTCAATGCTTATACCAAACCTGAGACCCTTCCTATGGCCTGAGATGTCATATACAACTCCTTCCCATTCCAATCCTGAGACCCTTCCTTTAGCATGAGATGTGATATCTCAATGCTTATACCAAATCTGAGACCCTTCCTATAGCATGAGATGTGATATCCAAATCCTTCCCATTCCAATCCTGAGACCCTTCCTATAGCATGAGATGTGATATCTCAATGCTTATACCAAACCTGAGAGCCTACCTATAGCATGAGATGTGATATCCAAGTCCATCCCATTCCAATCCTTAGACCCTTCCTACAGCATGCGATGTGATATCTCAATGATTCTAATACCAAACCAGAGACTCTTCCTATAACATGAGATGGGATATCCAACTCCTTCCCATTCCAATCCTGAGCCGCTTCCGATAGCAGAGATATGATATCTCAATGCTTATACCAAACCTGAGACCCTTCCTATAACATGAGATGTGATATCCAACTCCTTCCCGTTCCAAACCTGAGACACTAACTATAGCATATGTGATATCCAACTCCTTCCCATTCCAAACATGAGACCCTTCCTATAGCAAGAAAGTAATATCCAACTCCTACCCATTCCAATCCTGAGACCCTTCCTATAGCAAGAGATGTGATATCCAAATCCTTCCCATTCCAATCCTGAGACCCTTCCTATAACATGTGATGTGATATCCAACTCCTTCCCATTCCAACCTGAGACACTTCCTATAGCATGAGAAGGGATATCCAACTCCTTCCCAATCCAATCCTGAGACCCTTCCGATAGCAGAGATGTGATATATCAATGCTTATACCAAACCTGAGACCCTTCCTATAGCATGAGAAGGGATATCCAACTCCTTCCCAATCCAATCCTGAGACCCTTCCGATAGCAGAGACGTGATATCTCATTGCTTCTACCAAACCTGAGACCCTTCCTTTAGCATGAGATGTGATATCCAAATCCTTCACATTCCAATCCTGAGACCCTTCCTATAGCATGAGAAGGGATATCTCAATGCTTCTAATACCAAACCTGAGATCCTTCCTATAACATGAGATGTGATATCCAATTCCTTCCCATTCCAATCCTGAGACCCTTCCGATAGCAGAGATGTGATATCTCAATGCTTATACCAAACCTGAGACCCTTCCTATGGCCTGAGATGTCATATACAACTCCTTCCCATTCCAATCCTGAGACCCTTCCTATAGCTTGAGGTGTGATATCCAACTCCTTCCCATTCCAATTCTGAGACCCTTCTTATACCATGAGACTTGATATCTCAATGCTTCTAATAACAAACCTGAGACCCGTCCTATAACATGAGATGTGATATCCAAATCCTTCCCCTTCCAAACCTTAGACCCTTCCTTTATCATGAGATGTGGTATCCAACTCCTTCCCATTCCAATCCTGAGACCCTTCCAATATCATGAGATTTGGTATCTCAATGCTTCTAATATCAAACTTGAGACCCTCCCTATAGCATGAGATGTGACATCCAAGTCCTTCCCATTCCAATCCTGAGACCCTTCCTATAGCATGAGATGTGATATCTCTATGCTTCTAATACCAAACCTGAGACCCTTCTTCTTCCCCGGAGCTTAAGCAGCATTTGGCCGATTCGAAGGAGATAGATCCTAAGAAGCTGGCCATTGCAGCAGACTTATGGGTGTCACATCGAGTGTCCCATAAGGACAAAACTCATCCTGGTAAGCAGGAGGAAGGGAAAAAGTCCAAAGATATGGAGGGTGGGGAATCTGCTAAATCTTCTTCCCATAAGGGCCACAAAAAGAAAAACAAGGGTAAGACACAAGAGAACTCACAGAGTAGTGGAGGTCCGCCTCCAAAACAGAACTCTGGTTATAATAAGCCTCCCTACGTAAACAGACCCACTGGGGCTTGTTTTTCTTGTGGAGCAACTGACCATGTGAAGGAGGATCCCCGGTGTAAGGTTAGACCTTTGGGGGTCCACTCCGCTAATCTGGCCTTCTCCTCCTACGAGGAAGAAGAGATTACAGGAGCATCCTTCTCCTCAGACTCATTTCCCAGCGGGATAGAGGCTGAGGTAGTTTTAGTGTCCCTGGGTTCCTGGGAGCCTAAAGTCGCAGAGGCTTATGCTAGGATTCCGGATAATACCAAGCACTACTTTAAAGACAGTGTGCTGATCAATGGAGTGGATACTCCAGCTCTTAGGGATAGTGGGTGCAGTCGCACTGTAGTGGATTCTACCTTGGTAGACTCAGAGGAAGTTGCCAGAGCTACTCTGATGCCCACTAAGTTGGCTGACGGCCCCCTCCGTATGTTTCCCGTGATCCCTGTAAATCTTACTTTAAATGGTACAGCAGTCAGGATTCCAGTGAGCATTCAGAGAAACGTCCCGGGAAAGGTCTTATTGGGTAATGATCTCAGAGCTTTAGGGCTCGTAGGAGACACTGCCGAAAGACCCTACACACGGTCTCAAGCACGGGCAGCATTGGCCAAGTCCAATACGCCGCCCCAGCCGAAGGGGAAACCCAAGGCGAAAGGAGTCTACAAGTCAAGACGAGGGAAAGAGAATATTCCCCCGAGCTCACCTACCACTGCGGTGGAGGAAGTTGGTCAATCGCCCGGGCCTGACGAGGAGGTGGCGATGCCTGAAGTATTCGACCCCAACGATCATCCTGAACTAAAAGACTTGTTAGTTGAAGGAGGTCCTGATAGGGACGAATTCAGTAAAGGCCAACGTGAGTGCCCATCTCTGGAAGGCCTAAGGAGACAGGCCTGCTCCCAGCTTGAGGGTGAACCTCCTGGGAAGCATAGGATTCATTGGGAAGGTGGACTCCTGTATAGTGAGCCCACAGAGTCTACAGAAGGAGACCATAGGAGGTTGGTGGTTCCCCTTGCTGTTAGGCCCTTCCTCCTGCAGTTGGCGCATGAAGTTCCCCTTGCTGGTCACCTTGGTATGAAGAGGACCAAGCAAAGGTTATCCATGCACTTCTACTGGCCCAAGATGGGGGTGCAAGTAGAAAGTCACTGCAGGAGTTGTGCCTCCTGCCAGTTGTCTGGTAAGGTTGGCGCGACAATCCAAGCTCCGTTGGTACCGCTCCCAGTTGTGGGGGTACCATTTGAAAGGGTAGGGATCGACATCGTTGGTCCCCTTGACCCGCAAACATCCTCGGGCAATAGGTTTATCCTGATGCTGGTCGACCATGCAACCAGGTATCCTGAGGCCATCCCATTGAAGACTGTAACTGCCAAGTCAGTTGCAAAAGCTTTACTCTGCATATTTACTAGGGTTGGCTTCCCTAAAGAAGTTGTGTCAGATTGTGGCAGCAACTTTATGTCGAAGTATATGCAAGCTATGTGGAAAGAATGTGGGGTCACCTACAAGTTCTCTTCTGCATATCACCCCCAGACCAATGGTCTGGTGGAACGTTTCAACAGAACGTTAAAGAGCATGATTGGGGCTCTGGAGGAGCCTCAGAGAAGAAAATGGGATCTTCTTTTACCATGCCTACTGTTTGCCTACCGAGAGGTACCACAGGAGGGTGTTGGCTTCAGCCCCTTCGAACTTCTGTTCGGTCATCCCGTACGGGGACCCTTAGCCATCGTCAAAGAGGGATGGGAGATGCCCACTCCCCCTGTTACTACCAATGTAGTTGATTATGTGCTAGGGCTCAGAAAACGGATGGTACTTCTGATGGGCTTGGCTAGTGATAAATTGAAGGCAGGGCAAGCGCTGGTGAAACATTGGTACGACCAGAAAGCTTCCCTCATCAACTTTACACCTGGTCAGCAAGTCCTGATCATGAATCCAATAAGGCCTCGCGCTTTACAGGACAAATGGTCAGGCCCTTACACAGTGGTGGAGCCCCTGGGTGAGGTGAACTATTTAGTGGACCTTGGAAGGCCTGGACAGGCTCCAAAAGTGTTTCACGTGAATAGGCTGAAGGCTTTCGTCCCAAGAGTCGAAATCGCAGCACTGCTACTGGCTTCAGATGTTGAGGAAGAGGAGTCAGAACCACTCCCCGACCTGTTCCAAAGCGGTCCTTCAGATAGCTCCGTTGAGGGTGTCCGAGTGGCCCCTCACCTGACTTCTGATCAGCAGGCTGAGGTGAAAAGTTTGCTTAGGCAGTTTTCCCCCCTGTTTTCACAGTCCCCTGGTTTGACACCTTGGTGCAAACATAACATTGACACAGGAGACAGTGTACCTACCAAAAGTAGGGGATACAGGATGTCAGATAAAGTACGGTCTTATATTAAGACTGAGGTCAACAAGATGTTAGACCTTGGGGTGATTGAACCCTCTAGTAGTCCTTGGTCCAGTCCTGTGGTGTTGGTTCCAAAAGCAGGCACTTCTGAATTGAGGTTCTGCGTGGATTACAGGGCTCTGAATGCTGTCACCAAGACAGATGCACACCCCTTGCCTCGAACAGATGAGCTGGTGGATACTTTGGGTGCCTCCAAGTACCTCAGCACGTTTGACCTTACTGCTGGCTATTGGCAAATAGCTTTAGCAGAACATGCCAAGGAGAAGACAGCATTTTCTACTCCAGACGGCCTTTACCAATTCCGGGTAATGCCGTTCGGGTTGAAGAATGCACCTGCCACTTTCCAGAGGCTTGTGAATCATGTGTTGAATGGGTTGGACGAATTCTGTCTTGCATATCTGGACGATATAGCAGTTTTCAGTGCCACCTGGGAAGACCATGTGAAACACCTCGGGATTGTGCTCCAGGCTCTTCAGAAAGCCCACTTGACCATAAAGGCTAGCAAATGCCAGATTGGACAAGGCTCAGTGGTTTACCTTGGACATGAAGTAGGTGGAGGGAGGATACAGCCTCTACCCAGTAAAGTACAAGCAGTACAAGACTGGCCTACCCCCACTACGCAAACCCAAGTGAGAGCCTTTTTAGGACTCACGGGGTATTACCGCAATTTTGTGGCAGACTATGGCACCATAGCTGCTCCTCTGACTGCCCTCACAACTCCGAAGAAACCCAAGAAGGTAACTTGGACCGACGAGTGTGAGAAGGCCTTCAATGGCTTAAAAGACTCCTTGTGCCAGGCCCCTGTCCTAAGGGCCCCTGATTATCGAAGACCTTTTATCGTGCAGACGGATGCCTCTGACACTGGGATAGGAGCTGTACTATCACAAGTAGATGAGAAGGGTAAGGAACACCCTATCGGTTTTATTAGTCGCCAGCTTAAGGACAGAGAGCTCAGATGGTCCACGGTAGAGAAAGAATGTTTCTCTGTTGTGTGGGCCCTAAGGAAGCTGAGGCCCTACCTCTATGGGACCCACTTCACTGTGCAGACTGACCATAAGCCGTTAAAGTGGCTAATGAACATGAAGGGGGAGAATCCAAAGTTGCTTAGGTGGTCCATAAGTCTACAAGGCTTCGACTTCACTATTGAGCATAGGCCAGGTGTCCAACATAGCAATGCTGATGGGTTGACCAGAATGTTTAACCGACCTGAACAAGAGACTCATCCAGGGGTGGATTAGTTCCCCCTGTCCATAGTCTGGGAGGGGCGAGTGTTAGGAAAGATTTCGTAATTGTAGGGAATTTTCCTTCCATTTGGCAACCCCTAAACTTTTTGCTGTTGTTTTCACCTTGTTCTTGACTTTGCCAGAGAAGTGCAGCCTTCTGCCGCACTCCTCTGGGCTTTCGCTCCTTTTCTTATGGGGAAACTGACATGCCCTTAAGACAGTCAGTACCGGGGAACGCTGTTTCCCGTAGTTTCTTTTATCGTGTTGCGGCTTTAGTGCAACATGACACAAGAGGGCACTGTAAGCTAAGTTACAGCTCTCTTGGGTCTCTAGCCTTCTACAGGCCCTAGATACTCTTTTAGGATGGTATTTTGATCGGTGCAAGTCATTCAGGGACTGGAATGGTGGCAGCTATCGTTTTGTTTATTTTGAGCTCCTTTTGGCGTTCTGAGCACGTTTTTCGCACTGAACCCAAAATGGTGGCCTGGCTCCCAAAATGGCCAGACCACGAGGCTCCTTTGTCCTGTCCACTGACCGTCTTGCTCCCTTCACCTTCCCCAGGTCGAGCGACCCGGGGCCTTCCTTATTTGGGCATGTACTTTCCCGTGAAATGTGGTTGCTTTCGCGGGCTTCTACATGTCTTTTGTGTGCCTCCAGGGTGTGGGCTGGGATGTCTGGTCCCAATACACATCCTGGGTGCCAGAGAGTCTAGGGTGGTGTGAATGCCTGGGACCACCGTGGTCCGTGATTGGTCCACGTATGGTATGTGTGTTGATGAGCGGATCTCCCATTGGCTCCCCTCCGTTTTGGCGCGAAGGGAACCGTGGATAAGAGGGGGCTGGAAACACCACTACCATGTCGATCTCCTGAGTTCTCATGAACGAAGGAATACAGGAGCCAAGTATCCTGCAACCAAGAGGCTGGACCGAGGAATCGCTGGTGACCCGCTGAAGGAATCCTCCTTTGCACTGCTGTCGTCCTGTGAAACCCTTTCCTCCTTTGATCGAACCAGAAGACCTGTACTGGTGCTTCGACCTTTGGAATAGCAGGAACAGCTATTCCCGGCGACTTCATCATCTCCTGCCAAGTAAGCCTTCGGAAGTGTCTCTGGGCCATCCAGTTGACTGACCAGCTTACAAGGGAGTCCTGCTCTGTAACTGCCGCCAGGTTGTGTTGTATTTCGAGTCCTGGTCACTCTCCCACGCTTCGTACACTTGGCGTTCCCAAGTCTGAAGGGAGGAGTGTACATTTGGCTCGAATACACACGGCCGCTCCGTTGTCCTGCTGCGGCAACAAACTGTGCTGGTTTCGTCGATTGGGACGTCTTTTTGCTCTACACGACTACGAGGCGTTCCCTGCTCTTCTGAACCTGCCAGCTGCTGAAACTAACGTGGAGAAGGCTGGGTCTGCTTGCTTCGGGGACCGGTGAGTAGGTTAGCTAGGATCTGGTCGCCCTCCTGCAGTATCCCATTGCTTTTCCCTGCTGTGTAAAAACAGCACCCTTTTGGCCGTACTCGCGCTCTGCTTCTGCCCGCTGTGGAGGCTGCGCTTGAGTTGCGGAACCTGCTCTCCTTCTGCTGTGCACTAACCCGAACTGCCTGACTTCCTACGAAGAGCTTCCCCTTTTGCCCGTTGGCACCGGCGTGGCAGGTACTTTGAGCACAAGGCTCCACTCTTCGCAGGGCTCGGACTTCCATCTAGTTAGGTGCCTCTGAAGGCGAACTGAGTCTAAAGCGTTATCGCACTGCCTGTTTTCCTTTCCTTTCAGGTGGACTACATATTTCGTGCTTTAAACGCTTGCGACTGTGTATTGGTGTATATATTGTGTTGATATGGTATGTGTTGGTTTAATATTGTGATATTGTGATTTTCTCCCTACGGTCATTGTTTTAAAGGCCTTAAAATAAATGTGTATCTATTTTTGATATAACAACTGTTTGGAGTAGTTTGTAAGCGCTCTTGCTTTGTGTGCTCATTGCGGGCTTTCAGTCACCCTCACCCCTCTTGAGACCTAGTCTTGACCGCCGCGATCGCTACCTTGATTGGTCTGGCTTGTCCAGAGGTTACCCTGTTCCAAGTAATTAGGTTGGCCTTCTGAACTTCTGCGCCACCAGGACAGAGTTCAGAAATCCGTCTTAACAGTGATATCCAAATCCTTCACATTCCAATCCTGAGACCCTTCCTATAGCATGAGATGTGATATCTCAATGCTTCTAATACCAAACCTGAGATCCTTCCTATAACATGAGATGTGATATCAAATTCCTTCCCATTCCAAACCTGAGACGCTTCCTATTGGATGAGATGTGATATCCAAATCCTTCCCCTTCCAAACCAGAGACCCTCCCTTTAGCATGAGATGTGATATCCAACTCCTTCCCATTCCAATCCTGAGACCGTTCTGATAGCATGAGATCTGATATCTCAATGCTTCTAATACCAAACCTGAGATCCTTCCGATAGCATGAGATGTGATATTTCAATTCTTCTAATACCAAACCTGAGATCCTTCCTATAACACGAGATGTGATATTCAAATCCTTCCCCTTCCAAACCTGAGACCCTCCCTTTAGCATGAGATGTGATATCCAACTCCTTCCCATTCCAATCCTGAGACCCTTCCTATAGCAAGGGATGTGATATTTCAATGCTTATACCAAACCTGAGACCCTTCCTATAGCATGAGATGTGATATCCAAATCCTTCCCATTCCAATCGTGAGACCCTTCCTATAGCATGAGATGTGATATCTCAATGCCTCTAATACCAAACCTGAGATTCTACCTCTAACATGAAATGTGATATCCAACTCCTTCCCCTTCCAAACCTGGGAGCCTTCCTATAACATGTGATGTGATATCGAAGTCCTTCCCATTCCAATCCTGAGACCCTTCCTATAACATGAGATGTGATATCCAACTCCTTCCCATTCCAATCCTGAGACCCTTCCTATAGCATGAGATGTGATGTCTCAATGCTTCTAATACCAAATCTGAGATCCTTCCTATAACATGAGATGCGATATCCAACTCCTTCCCATTCCAATCCTGAGACCCTTCCTATAGCATGAGATGTGATATCTCAATGTTTCTAATAAAAAACCTGAGACCCTTCCTATAGCAAGAGATGTGATATCCAAATCCTTCCCATTCCAATCCTGAGACCCTTCCTATAACATGAGATGTGATATCCAACTCCTTCCCCTTCCAAACCTGGGAGCCTTCCTATAACATGAGATGTGATATCGAAGTCCTTCCCATTCCAATCCTGAGACCCTTCGTATAACATGAGATGTGATATCCAACTCCTTCCATTCCAATCCTGAGACCCTTCCTATAGCATGGGATGTGATATTTCAATGCTTATACCAAACCTGAGACCCTTCCTATAGCATGAGATGTGATATCCAAATCCTTCCCATTCCAATCGTGAGACCCTTCCTATAGCATGAGATGTGATATCTCAATGCCTCTAATACCAAACCTGAGATCCTTCCTCTAACATGAAATGTGATATCCAAATCCTTCCCTTTCCAAACCTGAGAGCCTACCTATAGCATGAGATGTGATATCCAACTCCTTCCCATTCCAATCCTGAGACCCTTCCTATAGCATGAGATGTGATATCTCAATGCTTATACCAAACCTGAGACCCTTCCTATAGCATGAGATGTGATATCCAAATCCTTCCCATTCCAATCCTGAGACCCTTCCTATAACATGAGATGTGATATCCAACTCCTTCCATTCCAATCCTGAGACCCTTCCTATAGCATGGGATGTGATATTTCAATGCTTATACCAAACCTGAGACCCTTCCTATAGCATGAGATGTGATATCCAAATCCTTCCCATTCCAATCGTGAGACCCTTCCTATAGCATGAGATGTGATATCTCAATGCCTCTAATACCAAACCTGAGATCCTTCCTCTAACATGAAATGTGATATCCAAATCCTTCCCTTTCCAAACCTGAGAGCCTACCTATAGCATGAGATGTGATATCCAACTCCTTCCCATTCCAATCCTGAGACCCTTCCTATAGCATGAGATGTGATATCTCAATGCTTATACCAAACCTGAGACCCTTCCTATAGCATGAGATGTGATATCCAAATCCTTCCCATTCCAATCCTGAGACCCTTCCTATAGCATGAGATGTGATATCTCAATGCCTCTAATACGAAACCTGAGATCCTTCCTTGAACATGAAATGTGATATCCCACTCCTTCCCTTTCCAAACTTGAGAGTCTACCTATAGCATGAGATGTGATATCCAAGTCCTTCCCATTCCAATCCTTAGACAATTCCTACAGCATGAGATGTGATATCTCAATGATTCTATTACCAAACCTGAGACCCGTCCTATAACATGAGATGGGATATCCAACTCCTTCCCATTTCAATCCTGAGAAACTTCCGATAGCAGAGATGTGATATCTCAATGCTTAGACCAAACCTGAGACCCTTCCTATAACATGAGATGTGATATCCAACCCCTTCCCGTTCCAAACCTGAGACCCTTTCTATAGCAAGAATCTAATATCCAACTCCTTCCCATTCCAATCCTGAGACCATTCCTATAGCATGAGATGTGATATCTCAATGCTTCTAATACCAAACCTGAGATCCTTCCTATAACATGAGATGTGATATCCAAATCCTTCCCCTTCCAAACCAGAGACCCTCCCTTTAGCATGAGATGTGATATCCAACTCCTTCCCATTCCAATCCTGAGACATTTCTGATAGCATGAGATGTGATATCTCAATGCCTCTAATACCAAACCTGAGATCCTACCTCTAACATGAAATGTGATATCCAACTCCTTCCCCTTGCAAACCTGAGAGCCTTCCTATAGCATGAGATGTGATATCGAAGTATTTCCCATTCCAATCCTGAGACCCTTCCTATAACATGAGATGTGATATCCAACTCCTTCCCATTCCAACCTGAGACCCTTCCTATAGCATGAGATGGGATATCCAACTACTTCCAAATCCAATCCTGATACCCTTCCGATAGCATGAGATGTGATATCTCAATCCCTCTAATACCAAACCTGAGATCCTTCCTATAACATGAGATGTGATATCAAAATCCTTCCCCTTCCAAACCTGAGACCCTCCCTTTATCATGAGATATGATATCCAACTCCTTCCCATTCCAATCCTGAGACCCTTCTGATAGCATGAGATGTGATATTCAATGCCTCTAATACCAAACCTGAGATCCTACCTCTAACATGAAATGTGATATCCAACTCCTTCCCTTTCCAAACGTGAGAGCCTCCCTATAGCATGAGATGGGATATTCAAGTCCTTCCCATTCCAATCCTGAGACCCTTCCTATAGCATGAGATGTGATATCTCAATGCTTCTAATACCAAACCTGAGACCCTTCCTATAACATAAAATGGGATATCCAACTCCTTCCCATTCCAATCCTGAGACCCTTCCGATAGCAGAGATGTGATATCTCAATGCTGATACCAAACCTGAGACCCTTCCTATGGCATGAGATGTCATATACAACTCCTTCCCATTCCAATCCTGAGACCCTTCCTATAGCATGAGATGTGATATCTCAATGCTTATACCAAACCTGAGACCCTTCCTATAGCATGAGATGTGATATCCAACTCCTTCCCATTCCAATCCTGAGACCCTTCCTATAACATGAGATGTGATGTCTCAATGCTTCTAATACCAAACCTGAGATCCTTCCTATGGCATGAGATGTCCTATAAAACTCCTTCCCATTCCATTCCTGAGACCCTTCCTATAGCATGAGATGTGATATCCAACTCCTTCCCATTCCAATCCTGAGACCCTTCCTATAGCATGAGATGTGATATCCAAATCCTTCACATTCCAATCGTGAGACCCTTCCTATAGCATGAGATGTGATATCCAAAACCTTCCCTTTCCAAAACTGAGAGCCTACCTATAGCATGAAATGTGATATCCAACTCCTTCCCATTCCAATCCTGAGACCCTTCCTATAGCATGAGATGTGATATCTCAATGCTTATACCAAACCTGAGACCCTTCCTATAGCATGAGATGTGATATCCAAATCCTTCCCATTCCAATCCTGAGACCCTTCCTATAGCATGAGATGTGATATCCAAATCCTTCCCCTTCCAAACCTGAGACCCTCCCTTTAGCATGAGATGTGATATCCAACTCCTTCCCATTCCAATCCTGAGACCCTTCTGATAGCATGAGATGTTATATCTCAATGCCTCTAATACTAAACCTGAGATCCTACCTCTAACATGAAATGTGATATCCAGCTCCTTCCCCTTCTAAACCTGGGAGCCTTCCTATAACATGAGATGTGATATCGAAGTGCTTCCCATTCCAATCCTGAGACCCTTCCTATAACATGAGATGTGATATCCAACTCCTTCCCATTCCAATCCTGAGACCCTTCCTATAGCATGAGATGTGATGTCTCAATGCTTCTAATACCAAATCTGAGATCCTTCCTATAACATGAGATGTGATATCCAACTCCTTCCCATTGCAATCTTGAGACCGTTTCTATAGCATGAGATGTGATATCTCAATGCTTATACCAAACCTGAGACCCTTCCTATAGCATGAGATGTGATATCCAAATCCTTCCCATTCCAATCGTGAGACCCTTCCTATAGCATGAGATGTGATATCTCAATGCCTCTAATACCAAACCTGAGATCCTACCTCTAAAATG
Organism: Ambystoma mexicanum; assembly: GCF_040938575.1. NCBI lineage: Eukaryota > Metazoa > Chordata > Amphibia > Caudata > Ambystomatidae > Ambystoma > Ambystoma mexicanum. Next base: position 335,736,182 of record NC_090936.1, read on the forward strand.
AAATTTGATATGCAACTCCTTCCCCTTCCAAACCTGATAGCCTTCCTATAGCATGAGATGTGATATCCAAGTCCTTCCCATTCCAATCCTGATACCCTTCCTATAACATGAGATGTGATATCCAATTCCTTCCCATTCCAACCTGAGACCCTTCCTATAGCATGAGATGGGATATCCAACTCCTTCCAAATCCAATCCTGATACCCTTCCGATAGCATGAGATGTGATATCCCAATGCTTCTACAAAACCTGAGACCCATACCATGGCATGAGATGTGATATCAAACTCCTTCCCATTCCAATCCTGACACCCTTCCTATAGCTTGAGATGTGATATCCAACTCCTTCCCATTCCAATTCTGAGACCCGTCCTATACCATGGGACTTGATATCTCAATGCTTCTAATACCAAACCTGAGACCGGTCCTATAACATGAGATGTGATATCCAAATCCTTCCCCTTCCAAACCTTAGACCCTTCCTTTATCATGAGATGTGATATCCAAGTCGTTCCCATTCCAATCCTGAGACCCTTCCTATAGCATGAGATGTGATATCTCAATGCTTCTAATACCAAACCTGAGACCCTTGCTATAACATGAGATGTGATATTCAAGTCCTTCCCATTCCAATCCTGAGACCCTTCCTATAGCATGAGATGTGATATCTCAACGCTTCTAATACCAAACCTGAGACCCTTCCTATAATGAGATGGGATATCCAACTCCTTCCCATTCCAATCCTGAGACCCTTCCGATAGCAGAGATGTGATATCTCAATGCTTATACCCAACCTGAGACCCTTCCTATGGCATGAGATGTCAAATACAACTCCTTCCGATTCCAATCCTGAGACCCTTCCTATAGCATGAGATGTGATATCTCAATGCTTCTAATAATAAACCTGAGATCCTTCCTATAACATGAGATGTGATATCCAACTCCTTCCCATTCCAAACCTGAGACCCTTCCGATTGCATGATATGTGATATCAAACTCCTTCCCATTCCAATCCTGAGATAGCTTGAGATGTGATATCCAACTCCTTCCCATTCCAATCCTGAGACCCTTCCTATACCATGAGATGTGATATCTCAATGCTTCTAATACCAAACCTGACACCCGTCCTAAAACATGAGATGTGAGATCCAAATCCTTCCCCTTCCAAACCTGAGATCTTTCCTTTAGCATGAGATGTGATATCTATCCAACTCCTTCCCATTCCAATCCTGAGACCCTTCCTATAGCATGATATGTGATATCACAATTTTTCTAATATCAAACCTGAGATCCTTCCTATAACATGAGATGTGTATTCAACTCCTTCCCATTCCAAACCTGAGACCCTTCCTATAGCCTGAGATGTGATATCTTAATGCTTCTAAAACCAAACCTGAGAACCATCCAATAACATATGTGAAATCCAAATCCTTCCCATTCCAAACCTGAGACCCTTCCGATAGCATTACATGTGATATCTCAATGCTTCTAAAACCAAACATGAGAACCATCCTATAACATGAGATGTAAAATCCAAATCCTTCCCTTTCCAAACCTGAGACCCTCCCTATAGCATGGGATGTGATATCTAAGTCCTTCCCATTCCTATCCTGAGACCCTTCCGATAGCAGAGATGTGATATCTCAATGCTTGGACCAAACCTGAGACCCTTCCTATGACATGAGATATGATATCCAACTCCTTCCCATTCCAATCCTGAGACCCTTCCTATAGCATGAGATGTGATATATCAATGCTTCTATCAAACCTGAGTCCCTTCCTTTAGCATGAGATGTGATATCCAACTCCTTCCCATTCCAATCCTGAGACCCTTCCTTTAGCATGAGATGTGATATCCAAATCCTTCCCATTCCAATCCTGAAACCCTTCCTATAGCATGAGATGTGATATCTCAATGCTTCTATCAAACCTGAGTCCCTTCCTTTAGCATGAGATGTGATATCCAACTCCTTCCCATTCCAATCCTGAGACCCTTCCTATGACATGAGATATGATATCCAACTCCTTCCCATTCCAATCCTGAGACCCTTCCTATAGCATGAGATGTGATATTTCAAAGCTTCTAATACCAAACCTGGGACCCGTCCTATAACATGAGATATGATATCCAAATCCTTCCCCTTCCAAACCTGAGACCCTTCCTTTAGCATGAGATGTGATATCCAAATCCTTCCCATTCCAATCCTGAAACCCTTCCTATAGCATGAGATGTGATATCTCAATGTTTCTAATAAAAAACCTGAGACTCTTCCTATAGCAAGAGATGTGATATCCAAATCCTTCACATTCCAATCCTGAGACCCTTCCTATATCATGAGATGTGATATCTCAATGCCTCTAATACCAAACCTGAGATTCTTCCTATAACATGAGATGTGATATCTCAATGCTTCTAATACCAAACCTGAGACCCTCCCTTTAGCATGAGATGTGATATCCGACTCCTTCCCATTCCAATCCTGAGACCCTTCTGATAGCATGAGATGTGATTTCTCAATGCTTCTAACACCAAACCTGAGACCCTTCCTATAACATAAGATGGGATATCCAACTCCTTCCCATTCCAATCCTGAGACCCTTCCGATAGCAGAGATGTGATATCTCAATGCTTATACCAAACCTGAGACCCTCCCTGTGGCATGAGATGTCATATCCAACTCTTTCCCATTCCAATCCTGAGACCCTTCCTATAGCATGATATGTGATATCACAATTTTTCTAATACCAAACCTGAGATCCTTCCTATAACATGAGATGTGTATCCAACTCCTTCCCATTCCAAAACCTGAGACCCTTCCTATAGCATGGGATGTGATATCTTAATGCTTCTAAAACCAAACCTGAGAACCATCCAATAACATATGTGAAATCCAAATCCTTCCCTTTCCAAACCTGAGACCCTTCCGATAGCATTAGATGTGATATCTCAATGCTTCTAAAAACCAAACATGAGAACCATCCTATAACATGAGATGTGAAATCCAAATCCTTCCCTTTCCAAACCTGAGACCCTTCCTATAGCTTTAGATGTGATATCAAACTCCTTCCCATTCCAATCCTGTGATAGCTTGAGATGTGATATCCGACTCCTTCCCATTCCAATCCTGAGACCCTTCCTATACCATGAGATGTGATATCTCAATGCTTCTAATACCAAACCTGAGACCCGTCCTAAAACATGAGATGTGAGATCCAAATCCTTCCCCTTCCAAACCTGAGAACCTTCCTATAGCTTGAGATGTGATATCAAACTCCTTCCCATTCCAATCCTGAGATAGCTTGAGATGTGATATCCAACTCCTTCCCATTCCTATCCTGAGACCCTTCCGATAGCAGAGATGTGATATCTCAATGCTTGTACCAAACCTGAGACCCTTCCTATGGCATGAGATGTGATATCCAACTCCTTCCCATTCCAATCCTGAGACCCTTCCTATAGCATGAGATGTGATATCTCAATGCTTCTATCAAACCTGAGTCCCTTTCTTTAGCATGAGATGTGATATATCCAACTCCTTCCCATTCCAATCCTGAGACCCTTCCTATAGCATGAGATGTGATATCTCAATGCTTCTATCAAACCTGAGTCCCTTCCTTTAGCATGAGATATGATATCCAAATCCTTCCCCTTCCAAACCTGAGACCCTTCCTTTAGCATGAGATGTGATATCCAAATCCTTCCCATTCCAATCCTGAAACCCTTCCTATAGCATGAGATGTGATATCTCAATGTTTCTAATAAAAAACCTGAGACCCTTCCTATAGCAAGAGATGTGATATCCAAATCCTTCCCATTCCAATCCTGAGACCCTTCCTATAACATGAGATGTGATATCCAACTCCTTCCCATTCCAACCTGAGAACTTTCCTATAGCATGAGAAGGGATATCCAACTCCTTCCCATTCCAATCCTGAGACCCTTCCTATAGCATGAGATGTGATATCTCAATGCCTCTAATACCAAACCTGAGATTCTTCCTATAACATGAGATGTGATATCTCAATGCTTCTAATACCAAACCTGAGACCCTCCCTTTAGCATGAGATGTGATATCCGACTCCTTCCCATACCAATCCTGAGACCCTTCTGATAGCATGAGATGTGATATCTCAATGCCTCTAATACCAAACCTGAGATTCTTCCTATAACATGAGATGTGATATCTCAATGCTTCTAATACCAAACCTGAGACCCTCCCTTTAGCATGAGATGTGATATCCGACTCCTTCCCATTCCAATCCTGAGACCCTTCTGATAGCATGAGATGTGATATCTCAATGCTTCTAATACCAAACTTGAGACCCTTCCTATAACATAAGATGGGATATCCAACTCCTTCCCATTCCAATCCTGAGACCCTTCCGATAGCAGAGATGTGATATCTCAATGCTTATACCAAACCTGAGACCCTTCCTGTGGCATGAGATGTCATATACAACTCCTTCCCATTCCAATCCTGAGACCCTTCCTATAGCATGAGATGTGATATCCAACTCCTTCCCATTCCAATCCTGAGACCCTTCCTATAGCATGAGATTTGATATCTCGATGCTTCTAACACCAAACCTGAGATCCTTCCGATAGCATGAGATGTGATATCTCAATGCTTCTAATACCAAACCTGAGATCATTCCTATAACACGAGATGTAATATCCAAATCCTTCCCCTTCCAAACCTGAGACCCTCCCTTTAGCATGAGATGTAATATCCAACTCCTTCCCATTCCAATCCTGAGATCCTTCTGATAGCATGAGATGTGATATCTCAATGCCTCTATACCAAACCTGAGATCCTACCTCTAACATGAAATGTGATATCCAACTCCTTCCCCTTCCAAACCTGAGAGCCTTCCTATAGCATGAGATGTGATATCCAAGTCCTTCCCATTCCAATCCTGAGACCCTTCCCATAGCTTGAGATGTGATATCCAACTCCTCCCCATTCCAATTCTGAGACCCTTCCTATAGCATGAGATGTGATATCTCAATGCTTCTAATAACAAACCTGGGACCCTTCCTATAACATGAGATGGGATATCCAAGTCCTTCCCATTCCAATCCTGAGACCCTTCCTATAGCATGAGATGTGATATCTCAATGCTTCTAATACCAAACCTGAGACCCTTCCTATAACAAGAGATGTGATATCCATGTCCTTCCCATTCCAATCCTGAGACCCGTCCTATACCATGAGATGTGATATCTCAATGCTTCTAATACCAAACCTGAGACCCTTCCTATAATGAGATGGGATATCCAACTCCTTCCCATTCCAATCCTGAGACCCTTCCAATAGCAGAGATGTGATATCTCAATGCTTATACCAAACCTGAGACCCTTCCTATGGCATGAAATGTCATATACAACTCCTTCCGATTCCAGACCTGAGACCCTTCCTATAGCATGAGATGTGATATCCAACTCCTTCTCATTCCAATCCTGAGACCCTTCCTATAGCTTGAGATGTGATATCCAACTCCTTCCCATTCCAATCCTGAGACCCTTCCTATAGCATGAGATGTGATATCTCAATGCTTCTAATACCAAACCTGAGATCCTTCCTATAACATGAGATGTGATATCCAAATCCTTCCACTTCCAAACCTGAGACCCTTCCTTTAGCATGAGATGTGATATCCAAATCCTTCCCATTCCAATCCTGAAACCCTTCCTATAGCATGAGATGTGATATCTCAATGTTTCTAATAAAAAACCTGAGACCCTTCCTATAGCAAGAGATGTGATATCCAAATCCTTCCCATTCCAATCCTGAGACCCTTCCTATAACATGAGATGTGATATCCAACTCCTTCCCATTCCAACCTGAGAACCTTCCTATAGCATGAGAAGGGATATCCAACTCCTTCCCATTCCAATCCTGAAACCTTCCTATAGCATGAGATGTGATATCTCAAAGCTTCTAATACCAAACCTGCGACCCGTCCTATAACATGAGATATGATATCCAAATCCTTCCCCTTCAAAACCTGAGACCCTTCCTTTAGCATGAGATGTGATATACAAATCCTTCCCATTCCAATCCTGAAACCCTTCCTATAGCATGAGATGTGATATCTCAATGTTTCTAATAAAAAAACTGAGACCCTTCCTATAGCAAGAGATGTGACATCCAAATCCTTCCCATTCCAATCCTGAGATCCTTCCTATTGGATGAGATGTGATATCCAACTCCTTCCCATTCCAATCCTGAGACCCTTCCTATAGCATGAGATGTGATATCTCAATGCCTCTAATACCAAACCTGAGATTCTTCCTATAACATGAGATGTGATATCTCAATGCTTCTAATACCAAACCTGAGACCCTCCCTTTAGCATGAGATGTGATATCCGACTCCTTCCCATACCAATCCTGAGACCCTTCTGATAGCATGAGATGTGATATCTCAATGCCTCTAATACCAAACCTGAGATTCTTCCTTTAACATGAGTTGTGATATCTCAATGCTTCTAATACCAAACCTGAGACCCTCCCTTTAGCATGAGATGTGATATCCGACTCCTTCCCATTCCAATCCTGAGACCCTTCTGATAGCATGAGATATGATATCTCAATGCTTCTAATACCAAACCTGAGACCCTTCCTATAACATAAGATGGGATATCCAACTCCTTCCCATTCCAATCCTGAGACCCTCCGATAGCAGAGATGTGATATCTCAATGCTTATACCAAACCTGAGACCCTTCCTGTGGCATGAGATGTCATATACAACTCCTTCCCATTCCAATCCTGAGACCCTTCCTATAGCATGAGATGTGATATATTAGAAGCATTGAGATATAACATCTCATAGTATAGGACGGGTCTCAGGATTGGAATGGGAAGGAGTTGGATATCACATTTCATGCTAAAGGGAGGGTCTCAGGTTTGATATTAGAAGCATTGAGATATCACATCTCATGCTATCGGAAGGGTCTCAGGATTAGATTGGGAAGGAGTTGGATATCACATCTCAAGTTATAGGACGGGTCTGTGGTTTGGTATTAGAAGCATTGAGATATCATATCTCATGCTATCGGAAGGGTCTCAGGATTGGATTGGGAAGGAGTTGGATATCACATCTCATGTTATAGGAAGGGTCTCAGGTTTGGTATTAGAAGCATTGAGATATCACATCTCATGCTATCGGAAGATTCACAGGTTGGAATTTGAAGGAGTCTCAGGATTGGAATGGGAAGGAGTTGGATATCACATCTCATGCTATAGGAAGGGTGTCAGGATTGGAATGGGAAGTAGTTTGATATCACATCTCATGCCATAGGAAGGTCTCAGGTATGGTAGAAGCATTAAGATATCATATCTCATGCTATCGGAAGGGTCTCAAGATTGGATTGGGAAGGAGTTGGATATCCCATCTCATGCTATAGGAAGGGTCACAGGTTGGAATTGGAAGGAGTTGGATATCACATCTCATGCTATCAGAAGGGTCTCAGGATTGGAATGGGAAGGAGTTGGATATCACATCTCATGCTATAGGGAGGGTCTCAGGTTTGATATTAGAAGCATTGAGATATCATATCTCATGCTATCGGAAGGGTCTCAGGATTGGATTGGGAAGGAGTTGGATATCACATCTCAAGTTATAGGAAGGGTCTCAGGATTGGATGGGAAGAGTTGGATATCACATCTCATGCTATAGGAAGGGTCTCAGGTTTGGTAGAAGCATTGGGATATCACATCTAATGCTATAGGAAGGGTCTCAGGATTACAATGGGAAGGGGTTGGATATCACATCTCATGATAAAGGAAGGGTCTCAGGTTTGGAAGGGGAAGGATTTGGATATCACATCTCAAGTTATAGGACGGGTCTGTGGTTTGGTATTAGAAGCATTGAGATATCATATCTCATGCTATCGGAAGGGTCTCAGGATTGGATTGTGAAGGAGTTGGATATCACATCTCATGTTATAGGAATGGCCTCAAGATTGGAATGGGAAGGACTTGGATATCACATCTCATGTTATAGGAAGGGTCTCAGGTTTGTTATTTGAAGCATTGAGATATCACATCTCATGTTATAGGACAGTCTCAGGTTTGGTATTAGAAGCATTGAGATATCATATCTTATGGTATAGGACGGATCTCAGGATTGGAATGGGAAGGAGTTGGATATCACATCTCATGCTATAGGAAGGGTCGCAGGATTGGAATGGGAAGGATTTGGATATCACATCTCATGTTATAGGAAGGGTCTCAGGTTTATTAGAAGCATTGAGATATCACATCTCATGTTATAGGGCAGTCTCAGGTTTGGTATTAGAAGCATTGAGATATCACATCTCATGGTATAGGACGGGTCTCAGGATTGAATTGGGAAGGAGTTGGATCACCCATCTCATGCTATAGGAAGGGTCACAGGTTGGAATTGGAAGGAGTTGGATATCACATCTCATGCTATCCGAAGGGTCTCAGGATTGGATTGGGAAGGAGTTGGATATCACATCTCATGTTATAGGAAGGGTCTCAGGATTGGATGGGAAGAGTTGGATATCACATCTCATGCTATTGGAAGGGTTTCAGGTTTGGTAGAAGCATTGGGATATCACATCTCATGCTATAGGAAGGGTCTCAGGATTGGAATGGGAAGGAGTTGGATATCACATCTCATGATAAAGGAAGCGTCTCAGGTTTGGAAGGGGAAGGATTTGGATATCACATCTCAAGTTATAGGACGGGTCTGTGGTTTGGTATTAGAAGCATTGAGGTATCATATCTCATGCTATCGGAAGGGTCTCAGGATTGGATTGGGAAGGAGTTGGATATCACATCTCATGTTATAGGAAGGGTCTCAAGATTGGAATGGGAAGGACTTGGATATCACATCTCATGTTATAGGAAGGGTCTCAGGTTTGTTATTAGAAGCATTGAAATATCACATCTCATGTTATAGGACAGTCTCATTTTTGGGATTAGAAGCATTGAGATATAACATCTCATAGTATAGGACGGGTCTCAGGATTGGAATGGGAAGGAGTTTGATATCACATCTCGTGCCATGGGAAGGTGTCAGGTTTGCTAGAAGCATTAAGATATCACATCTCATGCTATCGGAAGGGTCTCAGGATTGGATTGGGAAGGAGTTGGATATCAAATCTCATGTTATAGGAAGGGTCTCAGGTTTGTTATTAGAAGCATTGAGATATCACATCTCATGTTATAGGACAGTCTCAGGTTTGGTATTAGAAGCATTGAGATATAACATCTCATGGTATAGGACGGGTCTCAGGATTGGATGGGAAGAGTTGGATATCATATCTCTTGCTATAGGAAGGGTCTCAGGTTTGGTAGAAGCATTGGGATATCACATCTCATGCTATAGGAAGGGTCTCAGGATTGGAATGGGAAGGAGTTGGATATCACATCTCATGCTAAAGGAAGGGTTACAGGTTTGGAAGGGGAAGGATTTGGATATCACATCTCAAGTTATAGGACGGGTCTGTGGTTTGGCATTAGAAGCATTGAGATATCATATCTCATGCTATCGGAAGCGTCTCAGGATTGGATTGCGAAGGAGTTGGATATCACATCTCATGTTATAGGAAGGGTCTCAAGATTGGAATGGGAAGGACTTGGATATCACATCTCATGTTATAGGAAGGGTCTCAGGTTTGTTATTAGAAGCATTGAGATATCACATCTCATGTTATAGGACAGTCTCAGGTTTGGTATTAGAAGCATTGGATATAACATCTCATAGTATAGGACGAGTCTCAGGATTGGAATGGGAAGGAGTTGGATATCACATCTCATGCCATAGGGAGGGTCTCAGGTTTGATATTAGAAGCATTGAGATATCACATCTCATGCTATCGGAATGGTCTCAGTATTGGATTGGGAAGGAGTTGGATATCACATCTCATGTTATAGGAAGGCTCTCAGGTTTGTTATTAGAAGCATTGAGATATCACATCTCATGTTATAGGACAGTCTCAGGTTTGGTATTAGAAGCATTGAGATATCATATCTCATGGTATAGGAAGGGTCTCAGGATTGGACGGGGAAGGATTTGGATATCACATCTCAATTTATAGGACGGGTCTGTGGTTTGGTATTAGAAGCATTGAGATATCATATCTCATGCTATCGGAAGGGTATCAGGATTGGATTGGGAAGGAGTTGGATATCACATCTCATGTTATAGGAAGGGTCTCAGGATTGGAATGGGAAGGATTTGGATATCACATCTCATGTTATAGGAAGGGTCTCAGGTTTGTTATTAGAAGCATTGAGATATCGCATCCCATGTTATAGGACAGTCTCAGGTTTGGTATTAGAAGCATTGAGATATCATATCTCATTGTATAGGACGGGTCTCAGGATTGGAATGGGAAGGAGTTGGATATCACATATCATGCTATAGGACGGGTCTCAGGATTGGAATGGGAAGGAGTTGGATATCACATCTCATGTTATAGGACAGTCTCAGGTTTGGTATTAGAAGCATTGGATATAACATCTCATAGTATAGGACGGGTCTCAGGATTGGAATGGGAAGGAGTTGGATATCACATCTCATGCCATAGGGAGGGTCTCAGGTTTGATATTAGAAGCATTGAGATATCACATCTCATGCTATCGGAATGGTCTCAGTATTGGATTGGGAAGGAGTTGGATATCACATCTCATGTTATAGGAAGGCTCTCAGGTTTGTTATTAGAAGCATTGAGATATCACATCTCATGTTATAGGACAGTCTCAGGTTTGGTATTAGAAGCATTGAGATATCATATCTCATGGTATAGGAAGGGTCTCAGGATTGGACGGGGAAGGATTTGGATATCACATCTCAATTTATAGGACGGGTCTGTGGTTTGGTATTAGAAGCATTGAGATATCATATCTCATGCTATCGGAAGGGTATCAGGATTGGATTGGGAAGGAGTTGGATATCACATCTCATGTTATAGGAAGGGTCTCAGGATTGGAATGGGAAGGATTTGGATATCACATCTCATGTTATAGGAAGGGTCTCAGGTTTGTTATTAGAAGCATTGAGATATCGCATCCCATGTTATAGGACAGTCTCAGGTTTGGTATTAGAAGCATTGAGATATCATATCTCATTGTATAGGACGGGTCTCAGGATTGGAATGGGAAGGAGTTGGATATCACATATCATGCTATAGGACGGGTCTCAGGATTGGAATGGGAAGGAGTTGGATATCACATCTCATGATAAAGGAAGGGTCTCAGGTTTGGAAGGGGAAGGATTTGGATATCACATCTCAAGTTATAGGACGGGTCTGTGGTTTGGTATTTGAAGCATTGAGATATCATATCTCATGCTATCGGAAGGGTCTCAGGATTGGATTGGGAAGGAGTTGGATATCACATCTCATGTTATAGGCAGGGTCTCAAGATTGGAATGGGAAGGACTTGGATATCACATCTCATGTTATAGGACAGTCTCAGGTTTGGTATTAGAAGCATTGAGATATAACATCTCATAGTATAGGACGGGTCTCAGGATTGGAATGGGAAGGAGTTTGATATCACATCTCATGCCATGGGAAGGTCTCAGGTTTGCTAGAAGCATTAAGATATCACATCTCATGCTATCGGAAGGGTCTCAGGATTGGATTGGGAAGGAGTTGGATATCGCATCTCATGCTATAGGAAGGGTCACAGGTTGGAATTGGAAGGAGTTGGATATCACAGCTCATGTTATAGGAAGGGTATCAGGATTGGAATGGGAAGGACTTTGATATCACATCTCACGCTATAAGGGAGGGTCTCAGGTTTGGTATTAGAAGCATTGAGATATCACATCTCATGCTATCGGAAGGGTCTCAGGATTGGATCGGGAAGGAGTTGGATATAACATCTCATGTTATAGGAAGGTTCTCAGGATTGGATGGGAAGAGTTGGATATCAGATCTCATGTTATAGGAAGGGTATCAGGATTGGAATGAGAAGGACTTTGATATCACATCTCACGCTATAGGGAGGGTCTCAGGTTTGGTATTAGAAGCATTGAGATATCACATCTCATGTTATAGGAAGGGTCTCAGGTTTGTTATTAGAAGCATTGAGATATCACATCTCATGTTATAGGACAGTCTCAGGTTTGGTATTAGAAGCATTGAGATATACCATCTCATGGTATAGTACGGGTCTCAGGATTGGAATGGGAAGGAGTTGGATATCATATCTCATGCTAAAGGAAGGGTCTCAGGTTTGGAAGGGGAAGGATTTGGATATCACATCTCAAGTCATAGGACGGGTCTGTGGTTTGGTATTAGAAGCATTGAGATATCATATCTCATGCTATCGGAAGGGTCTCAGGATTGGATTGCGAAGGAGTTGGATATCACATCTCATGGTATAGGAAGGGTCTCAAGATTGGAATGGGAAGGACTTGGATATCACATCTCATGTTATAGGAAGGGTCTCAGGTTTGTTATTAGAAGCATTGAGATATCACATCTCATGTTATAGGACAGTCTCAGGTTTGGTATTAGAAGCATTGGATATAACATCTCATAGTATAGGACGGGTCTCAGGGTTGGAATGGGAAGGAGTTGGATATCACATCTCATGCTATAGGGAGGGTCTCAGATTTGATATTACAAGCATTGAGATATCACATCTCATGCTATCGGAAGGGTCTCAGGATTGGAATGGGAAGGACTTGGACATCACATCTCACGTTATAGGAAGGGTCTCAGGTTTGTTATTAGAAGCATTGAGAAATCACATCTCTTGTTATAGGACAGTCTCAGGTTTGGTATTAGAAGCATTGAGATATAACATCTCATGCTATCGGAAGGGTATCAGGATTGGAATGGGAAGGACTTTGATATCACATCTCGCTATAGGGAGGGTCTCAGGTTTGGTATTAGAAGCATTGAGATATCACAGCTCATGCTATCGGAAGGGTATCAGGATTGGAATGGGAAGGACTTTGATATCACATCTCGCTATAGGGAGGGTCTCAGGTTTGGTATTAGAAGCATTGAGATATCACATCTCATGCTATCAGAAGGGTCACAGGATAGGAATGGGAAGGATTTGGATATCACATCTCATGTTATAGGAAGGGTCTCAGGTTTGTTATTAGAAGCATTGAGATATCATATCTCATGCTATCGGAAGGGTCTCAGGATTGGATTGGGAAGGAGTTGGATATCACATCTCATGTTATAGGAAGGGTCTCAGGTTTGGTATTAGAAGCATTGAGATATCACATCTCATGTTATAGGACAGTCTCAGGTTTGGTATTAGAAGCATTGAGATATAACATCTCATAGTATAGGACGGGTCTCAGGATTGGAATGGGAAGGAGTTGGATATCACATTTCATGCTAAAGGGAGGGTCTCAGGTTTGATATTAGAAGCATTGAGATATCACATCTCATGCTATCGGAAGGGTCTCAGGATTGGATTGGGAAGGAGTTGGATATCACATCTCAAGTTATAGGACGGGTCTGTGGTTTGGTATTAGAAGAATTGAGATATCATATCTCATGCTATCGGAAGGGTCTCAGGATTGTATTGGGAAGGAGTTGGATATCACATATGTTATAGGAAGGCTCTCAGGTTTATTATTAGAAGCATCGAGATATCACATCTCATGTTATAGGACAGTCTCAGGTTTGGTATTAGAAGCATTGAGATATCATATCTCATGGTATAGGACGGGTCTCAGGATTGGAATAGGAAGGAGTTGGATATCACATCTCATGCTAAAGGAAGGGTCTCAGGTTTGGAAGGGGAAGGATTTGGATATCACATCTCAATTTATAGGACGGGTCTGTGGTTTGGCATTAGAAGCATTGAGATATCATATCTCATGCTATCGGAAGGGTCTCAGGAATGGATTGAGAAGGAGTCGGATATCACATCTCATGTTATAGGAAGGGTCTCAGGATTGGAATGGGAAGGATTTGGATATCACATCTCATGTTATAGGAAGGGTCTCAGGTTTGTTCTTAGAAGCATTGAGATATCGCATCTCATGTTATAGGACAGTCTCAGGTTTGGTATTAGAAGCATTGAGATATCATATCTCATGCTATCGGAAGGGTCTCAGGATTGGAATGGGAAGGATTTGGATATCACATCTCATGTTATAGGAAGGGTCTCAGGATTGGAATGGGAAGGATTTGGATATCACATCTCATGTTATAGGAAGGGCCTCAGGTTTGTTATTAGAAGCATTGAGATATCGCATCTCATGTTATAGGAGAGTCTCAGGTTTGGTATTAGAAGCATTGAGATATCATATCTCATGGTATAGGACGGGTCTCAGGATTGGAATGGGAAGGAGTTGGATGTCACATCTCATGCTATAGGAAGGGTCTCAGGATTGGAATGGGAAGGATTTGGATATCACATCTCATGTTATAGGAAGGGTCTCAGGTTTGTTATTAGAAGCATTGAGATATCACGTCTCATGTTATAGGACAGTCTCAGGTTTGGTATTAGAAACATTGAGATATCACATCTCATGGTATAGGACGGGTCTCAGGATTGGAATGGGAAGGAGTTGGATATCACATCTCATGCTATAGGAAGGGTCTCAGGATTGGAATGGGAAGTAGTTTGATATCACATCTCATGCCATAGGAAGGTCTCAGGTATGGTAGAAGCATTAAGATATCATATCTCATGCTATCGGAAGGGTCTCAGGATTGGATTGGGAAGGAGTTGGATATCCCATCTCATGCTATAGGAAGGGTCACAGGTTGGAATTGGAAGGAGTTGGATATCACATCTCATGCTATCGGAAGGGTCTCAGGATTGGAATGGGAAGGAGTTGGATATCACATCTCATGCTATAGGGAGGGTCTCAGGTTTGATATTAGAAGCATTGAGATATCATATCTCATGCTATCGGAAGGGTCTCAGGATTGGATTGGGAAGGAGTTGGATATCACATCTCATGTTATAGGAAGGGTCTCAGGATTGGATGGGAAGAGTTGGATATCACATCTCATGATATATAGGAAGGGTCTCAGGTTTGGTAGAAGCATTGGGATATCACATCTCATGCTATAGGAAGGGTCTCAGGATTGCAATGGGAAGGGGTTGGATATCACATCTCATGATAAAGGAAGGGTCTCAGGTTTGGAAGGGGAAGGATTTGGATATCACATCTCAAGTTATAGGACGGGTCTGTGGTTTGGTATTAGAACCATTGAGATATCATATCTCATGCTATCGGAAGGGTCTCAGGATTGGATTGTGAAGGAGTTGGATATCACATCTCATGTTATAGGAATGGCCTCAAGATTGGAATGGGAAGGACTTGGATATCACATCTCATGTTATAGGAAGGGTCTCAGGTTTGGTATTAGAAGCATTGAGATATCATATCTCATGGTATAGGACGGATCTCAGGTTTGGAATGGGAAGGAGTTGGATATCACATCTCATGCTATAGGAAGGGTCTCAGGATTGGAATGGGAAGGATTTGGATATCACATCTCATGTTATAGGAAGGGTCTCAGGTTTATTAGAAGCATTGAGATATCACATCTCATGTTATAGGGAAGTCTCAGGTTTGGTATTAGAAGCATTGAGATATCACATCTCATGGTATAGGACGGGTCTCAGGATTGAATTGGGAAGGAGTTGGATCTCCCATCTCATGCTATAGGAAGGGTCACAGGTTGGAATTGGAAGGAGTTGGATATCACATCTCATGCTATCGGAAGGGTCTCAGGATTGGATTGGGAAGGAGTTGGATATCACATCTCATGTTATAGGAAGGGTCTCAGGATTGGATGGGAAGAGTTGGATATCACATCTCATGCTATAGGAAGGGTCTCAGGTTTGGTAGAAGCATTGAGATATCACATCTCATGCTATAGGAAGGGTCTCAGGATTGGAATGGGAAGGAGTTGGATATCACATCTCATGATAAAGGAAGGGTCTCAGGTTTGGAAGGGGAAGGATTTGGATATCACATCTCAAGTTATAGGACGGGTCTGTGGTTTGGTATTAGAAGCATTGAGATATTATATCTCATGCTATCGGAAGGGTCTCAGGATTGGATTGGGAAGGAGTTGGATATCACATCTCATGTTATAGGAAGGGTCTCAAGATTGGAATGGGAAGGACTTGGATATCACATCTCATGTTATAGGAAGGGTCTCAGGTTTGTTATTAGAAGCATTGAAATATCACATCTCATGTTATAGGACAGTCTCATGTTTGATATTAGAAGCATTGAGATATAACATCTCATAGTATAGGACGGGTCTCAGGATTGGAATGGGAAGGAGTTGGATATCACATCTCATGCCTTGGGAAGGTCTCAGGTTTGCTAGAAGCATTAAGATATCACATCTCATGCTATCGAAAGGGTCTCAGGATTGGATTGGGAAGGAGTTGGATATCGCATCTCATGTTATAGGAAGGGTATCAGGATTGCAATGGGAAGGACTTTGATATCACATCTCACGCTATAGGGAGGGTCTCAGGTTTGGTATTAGAAGCATTGAGATATCGCATCTCATGCTATCGGAAGGGTCTCAGGATTGGATCGGGAAGGAGTTGGATATAACATCTCATGTTATTAGAAGCATGGAGATATCACATCTCATGTTATAGGACAGTCTCAGGTTTGGTATTAGAAGCATTGAGATATCATGTCTCATGGTATAGGACGGGTCTCAGGATTGGACGGGGAAGGATTTGGATATCACATCTCAATTTATAGGACGGGTCTGTGGTTTGGTTTTAGAAGCATTGAGATATCATATCTCATGCTATCGGAAGGGTATCAGGATTGGATTGGGAAGGAGTTGGATATCACATCTCATGTTATAGGAAGGGTCTCAGGATTGGAATGGGAAGGATTTAGATAGCACATCTCATGTTATAGGAAGGGTCTCAGGTTTGTTATTAGAAGCATTGAGATATCGCATCTCATGTTAGAGGACAGTCTCAGGTTTGGTATTAGAAGCATTGAGATATCATATCTCATTGTATAGGACGGGTCTCAGGATTGGAATGGGAAGGAGTTGGATATCACATATCATGCTATAGGACGGGTCTCAGGATTGGAATGGGAAGGAGTTGGATATCACATCTCATGATAAAGGAAGGGTCTCAGGTTTGGAAGGGGAAGGATTTGGATATCACATCTCAAGTTATAGGACGGGTCTGTGGTTTGGTATTTGAAGCATTGAGATATCATATCTCATGCTATCGGAAGGGTCCCAGGATTGGATTGGGAAGGAGTTGGATATCACATCTCATGTTATAGGCAGGGTCTCAAGATTGGAATGGGAAGGACTTGGATATCACATCTCATGTTATAGGACAGTCTCAGGTTTGGTATTAGAAGCATTGAGATATAACATCTCATAGTATAGGACGGGTCTCAGGATTGGAATGGGAAGGAGTTTGATATCACATCTCATGCCATGGGAAGGTCTCAGGTTTGCTAGAAGCATTAAGATATCACATCTCATGCTATCGGAAGGGTCTCAGGATTGGATTGGGAAGGAGTTGGATATCGCATCTCATGCTATAGGAAGGGTCACAGGTTGGAATTGGAAGGAGTTGGATATCACAGCTCATGTTATAGGAAGGGTATCAGGATTGGAATGGGAAGGACTTTGATATCACATCTCACGCTATAAGGGAGGGTCTCAGGTTTGGTATTAGAAGCGTTGAGATATCACATCTCATGCTATCGGAAGGGTCTCAGGATTGGATCGGGAAGGAGTTGGATATAACATCTCATGTTATAGGAAGGTTCTCAGGATTGGATGGGAAGAGTTGGATATCAGATCTCATGTTATAGGAAGGGTATCAGGATTGGAATGAGAAGGACTTTGATATCACATCTCACGCTATAGGGAGGGTCTCAGGTTTGGTATTAGAAGCATTGAGATATCACATCTCATGTTATAGGAAGGGTCTCAGGTTTGTTATTAGAAGCATTGAGATATCACATCTCATGTTATAGGACAGTCTCAGGTTTGGTATTAGAAGCATTGAGATATACCATCTCATGGTATAGTACGGGTCTCAGGATTGGAATGGGAAGGAGTTGGATATCATATCTCATGCTAAAGGAAGGGTCTCAGGTTTGGAAGGGGAAGGATTTGGATATCACATCTCAAGTCATAGGACGGGTCTGTGGTTTGGTATTAGAAGCATTGAGATATCATATCTCATGCTATCGGAAGGGTCTCAGGATTGGATTGCGAAGGAGTTGGATATCACATCTCATGGTATAGGAAGGGTCTCAAGATTGGAATGGGAAGGACTTGGATATCACATCTCATGTTATAGGAAGGGTCTCAGGTTTGTTATTAGAAGCATTGAGATATCACATCTCATGTTATAGGACAGTCTCAGGTTTGGTATTAGAAGCATTGGATATAACATCTCATAGTATAGGACGGGTCTCAGGGTTGGAATGGGAAGGAGTTGGATATCACATCTCATGCTATAGGGAGGGTCTCAGATTTGATATTACAAGCATTGAGATATCACATCTCATGCTATCGGAAGGGTCTCAGGATTGGAATGGGAAGGACTTGGACATCACATCTCACGTTATAGGAAGGGTCTCAGGTTTGTTATTAGAAGCATTGAGAAATCACATCTCTTGTTATAGGACAGTCTCAGGTTTGGTATTAGAAGCATTGAGATATAACATCTCATGCTATCGGAAGGGTATCAGGATTGGAATGGGAAGGACTTTGATATCACATCTCGCTATAGGGAGGGTCTCAGGTTTGGTATTAGAAGCATTGAGATATCACAGCTCATGCTATCGGAAGGGTATCAGGATTGGAATGGGAAGGACTTTGATATCACATCTCGCTATAGGGAGGGTCTCAGGTTTGGTATTAGAAGCATTGAGATATCACATCTCATGCTATCAGAAGGGTCACAGGATAGGAATGGGAAGGATTTGGATATCACATCTCATGTTATAGGAAGGGTCTCAGGTTTGTTATTAGAAGCATTGAGATATCATATCTCATGCTATCGGAAGGGTCTCAGGATTGGATTGGGAAGGAGTTGGATATCACATCTCATGTTATAGGAAGGGTCTCAGGTTTGGTATTAGAAGCATTGAGATATCACATCTCATGTTATAGGACAGTCTCAGGTTTGGTATTAGAAGCATTGAGATATAACATCTCATAGTATAGGACGGGTCTCAGGATTGGAATGGGAAGGAGTTGGATATCACATTTCATGCTAAAGGGAGGGTCTCAGGTTTGATATTAGAAGCATTGAGATATCACATCTCATGCTATCGGAAGGGTCTCAGGATTGGATTGGGAAGGAGTTGGATATCACATCTCAAGTTATAGGACGGGTCTGTGGTTTGGTATTAGAAGAATTGAGATATCATATCTCATGCTATCGGAAGGGTCTCAGGATTGTATTGGGAAGGAGTTGGATATCACATATGTTATAGGAAGGCTCTCAGGTTTATTATTAGAAGCATCGAGATATCACATCTCATGTTATAGGACAGTCTCAGGTTTGGTATTAGAAGCATTGAGATATCATATCTCATGGTATAGGACGGGTCTCAGGATTGGAATAGGAAGGAGTTGGATATCACATCTCATGCTAAAGGAAGGGTCTCAGGTTTGGAAGGGGAAGGATTTGGATATCACATCTCAATTTATAGGACGGGTCTGTGGTTTGGCATTAGAAGCATTGAGATATCATATCTCATGCTATCGGAAGGGTCTCAGGAATGGATTGAGAAGGAGTCGGATATCACATCTCATGTTATAGGAAGGGTCTCAGGATTGGAATGGGAAGGATTTGGATATCACATCTCATGTTATAGGAAGGGTCTCAGGTTTGTTCTTAGAAGCATTGAGATATCGCATCTCATGTTATAGGACAGTCTCAGGTTTGGTATTAGAAGCATTGAGATATCATATCTCATGCTATCGGAAGGGTCTCAGGATTGGAATGGGAAGGATTTGGATATCACATCTCATGTTATAGGAAGGGTCTCAGGATTGGAATGGGAAGGATTTGGATATCACATCTCATGTTATAGGAAGGGCCTCAGGTTTGTTATTAGAAGCATTGAGATATCGCATCTCATGTTATAGGAGAGTCTCAGGTTTGGTATTAGAAGCATTGAGATATCATATCTCATGGTATAGGACGGGTCTCAGGATTGGAATGGGAAGGAGTTGGATGTCACATCTCATGCTATAGGAAGGGTCTCAGGATTGGAATGGGAAGGATTTGGATATCACATCTCATGTTATAGGAAGGGTCTCAGGTTTGTTATTAGAAGCATTGAGATATCACGTCTCATGTTATAGGACAGTCTCAGGTTTGGTATTAGAAACATTGAGATATCACATCTCATGGTATAGGACGGGTCTCAGGATTGGAATGGGAAGGAGTTGGATATCACATCTCATGCTATAGGAAGGGTCTCAGGATTGGAATGGGAAGTAGTTTGATATCACATCTCATGCCATAGGAAGGTCTCAGGTATGGTAGAAGCATTAAGATATCATATCTCATGCTATCGGAAGGGTCTCAGGATTGGATTGGGAAGGAGTTGGATATCCCATCTCATGCTATAGGAAGGGTCACAGGTTGGAATTGGAAGGAGTTGGATATCACATCTCATGCTATCGGAAGGGTCTCAGGATTGGAATGGGAAGGAGTTGGATATCACATCTCATGCTATAGGGAGGGTCTCAGGTTTGATATTAGAAGCATTGAGATATCATATCTCATGCTATCGGAAGGGTCTCAGGATTGGATTGGGAAGGAGTTGGATATCACATCTCATGTTATAGGAAGGGTCTCAGGATTGGATGGGAAGAGTTGGATATCACATCTCATGATATATAGGAAGGGTCTCAGGTTTGGTAGAAGCATTGGGATATCACATCTCATGCTATAGGAAGGGTCTCAGGATTGCAATGGGAAGGGGTTGGATATCACATCTCATGATAAAGGAAGGGTCTCAGGTTTGGAAGGGGAAGGATTTGGATATCACATCTCAAGTTATAGGACGGGTCTGTGGTTTGGTATTAGAACCATTGAGATATCATATCTCATGCTATCGGAAGGGTCTCAGGATTGGATTGTGAAGGAGTTGGATATCACATCTCATGTTATAGGAATGGCCTCAAGATTGGAATGGGAAGGACTTGGATATCACATCTCATGTTATAGGAAGGGTCTCAGGTTTGGTATTAGAAGCATTGAGATATCATATCTCATGGTATAGGACGGATCTCAGGTTTGGAATGGGAAGGAGTTGGATATCACATCTCATGCTATAGGAAGGGTCTCAGGATTGGAATGGGAAGGATTTGGATATCACATCTCATGTTATAGGAAGGGTCTCAGGTTTATTAGAAGCATTGAGATATCACATCTCATGTTATAGGGAAGTCTCAGGTTTGGTATTAGAAGCATTGAGATATCACATCTCATGGTATAGGACGGGTCTCAGGATTGAATTGGGAAGGAGTTGGATCTCCCATCTCATGCTATAGGAAGGGTCACAGGTTGGAATTGGAAGGAGTTGGATATCACATCTCATGCTATCGGAAGGGTCTCAGGATTGGATTGGGAAGGAGTTGGATATCACATCTCATGTTATAGGAAGGGTCTCAGGATTGGATGGGAAGAGTTGGATATCACATCTCATGCTATAGGAAGGGTCTCAGGTTTGGTAGAAGCATTGAGATATCACATCTCATGCTATAGGAAGGGTCTCAGGATTGGAATGGGAAGGAGTTGGATATCACATCTCATGATAAAGGAAGGGTCTCAGGTTTGGAAGGGGAAGGATTTGGATATCACATCTCAAGTTATAGGACGGGTCTGTGGTTTGGTATTAGAAGCATTGAGATATTATATCTCATGCTATCGGAAGGGTCTCAGGATTGGATTGGGAAGGAGTTGGATATCACATCTCATGTTATAGGAAGGGTCTCAAGATTGGAATGGGAAGGACTTGGATATCACATCTCATGTTATAGGAAGGGTCTCAGGTTTGTTATTAGAAGCATTGAAATATCACATCTCATGTTATAGGACAGTCTCATGTTTGATATTAGAAGCATTGAGATATAACATCTCATAGTATAGGACGGGTCTCAGGATTGGAATGGGAAGGAGTTGGATATCACATCTCATGCCTTGGGAAGGTCTCAGGTTTGCTAGAAGCATTAAGATATCACATCTCATGCTATCGAAAGGGTCTCAGGATTGGATTGGGAAGGAGTTGGATATCGCATCTCATGTTATAGGAAGGGTATCAGGATTGCAATGGGAAGGACTTTGATATCACATCTCACGCTATAGGGAGGGTCTCAGGTTTGGTATTAGAAGCATTGAGATATCGCATCTCATGCTATCGGAAGGGTCTCAGGATTGGATCGGGAAGGAGTTGGATATAACATCTCATGTTATTAGAAGCATGGAGATATCACATCTCATGTTATAGGACAGTCTCAGGTTTGGTATTAGAAGCATTGAGATATCATGTCTCATGGTATAGGACGGGTCTCAGGATTGGACGGGGAAGGATTTGGATATCACATCTCAATTTATAGGACGGGTCTGTGGTTTGGTTTTAGAAGCATTGAGATATCATATCTCATGCTATCGGAAGGGTATCAGGATTGGATTGGGAAGGAGTTGGATATCACATCTCATGTTATAGGAAGGGTCTCAGGATTGGAATGGGAAGGATTTAGATAGCACATCTCATGTTATAGGAAGGGTCTCAGGTTTGTTATTAGAAGCATTGAGATATCGCATCTCATGTTAGAGGACAGTCTCAGGTTTGGTATTAGAAGCATTGAGATATCATATCTCATTGTATAGGACGGGTCTCAGGATTGGAATGGGAAGGAGTTGGATATCACATATCATGCTATAGGACGGGTCTCAGGATTGGAATGGGAAGGAGTTGGATATCACATCTCATGATAAAGGAAGGGTCTCAGGTTTGGAAGGGGAAGGATTTGGATATCACATCTCAAGTTATAGGACGGGTCTGTGGTTTGGTATTTGAAGCATTGAGATATCATATCTCATGCTATCGGAAGGGTCCCAGGATTGGATTGGGAAGGAGTTGGATATCACATCTCATGTTATAGGCAGGGTCTCAAGATTGGAATGGGAAGGACTTGGATATCACATCTCATGTTATAGGACAGTCTCAGGTTTGGTATTAGAAGCATTGAGATATAACATCTCATAGTATAGGACGGGTCTCAGGATTGGAATGGGAAGGAGTTTGATATCACATCTCATGCCATGGGAAGGTCTCAGGTTTGCTAGAAGCATTAAGATATCACATCTCATGCTATCGGAAGGGTCTCAGGATTGGATTGGGAAGGAGTTGGATATCGCATCTCATGCTATAGGAAGGGTCACAGGTTGGAATTGGAAGGAGTTGGATATCACAGCTCATGTTATAGGAAGGGTATCAGGATTGGAATGGGAAGGACTTTGATATCACATCTCACGCTATAAGGGAGGGTCTCAGGTTTGGTATTAGAAGCGTTGAGATATCACATCTCATGCTATCGGAAGGGTCTCAGGATTGGATCGGGAAGGAGTTGGATATAACATCTCATGTTATAGGAAGGTTCTCAGGATTGGATGGGAAGAGTTGGATATCAGATCTCATGTTATAGGAAGGGTATCAGGATTGGAATGAGAAGGACTTTGATATCACATCTCACGCTATAGGGAGGGTCTCAGGTTTGGTATTAGAAGCATTGAGATATCACATCTCATGTTATAGGAAGGGTCTCAGGTTTGTTATTAGAAGCATTGAGATATCACATCTCATGTTATAGGACAGTCTCAGGTTTGGTATTAGAAGCATTGAGACATACCATCTCATGGTATAGGACGGGTCTCAGGATTGGAATGGGAAGGAGTTGGATATCATATCTCATGCTAAAGGAAGGGTCTCAGGTTTGGAAGGGGAAGGATTTGGATATCACATCTCAAGTTATAGGACGGGTCTGTGGTTTGGTATTAGAAGCATTGAGATATCATATCTCATGCTATCGGAAGGGTCTCAGGATTGGATTGCGAAGGAGTTGGATATCACATCTCATGGTATAGGAAGGGTCTCAAGATTGGAATGGGAAGGACTTGGATATCACATCTCATGTTATAGGAAGGGTCTCAGGTTTGTTATTAGAAGCATTGAGATATCACATCTCATGTTATAGGACAGTCTCAGGTTTGGTATTAGAAGCATTGGATATAACATCTCATAGTATACTACGGGTCTCAGGATTGGAATGGGAAGGAGTTGGATATCACATCTCATGCTATAGGGAGGGTCTCAGGTTTGATATTACAAGCATTGAGATATCACATCTCATGCTATCGGAAGGGTCTCAGGATTGGAATGGGAAGGACTTGTACATCACATCTCACGTTATAGGAAGGGTCTCAGGTTTGTTATTAGAAGCATTGAGAAATCACATCTCATGTTATAGGACAGTCTCAGGTTTGGTATTAGAAGCATTGAGATATAACATCTCATGCTATCGGAAGGGTATCAGGATTGGAATGGGAAGGACTTTGATATCACATCTCGCTATAGGGAGGGTCTCAGGTTTGGTATTAGAAGCATTGAGATATCACAGCTCATGCTATCGGAAGGATATCAGGATTGGAATGGGAAGGACTTTGATATCACATCTCGCTATAGGGAGGGTCTCAGGTTTGGTATTAGAAGCATTGAGATATCACATCTCATGCTATCAGAAGGGTCACAGGATAGGAATGGGAAGGATTTGGATATCACATCTCATGTTATAGGAAGGGTCTCAGGTTTGTTATTAGAAGCATTGAGATATCATATCTCATGCTATCGGAAGGGTCTCAGGATTGGATTGGGAAGGAGTTGGATATCACATCTCATGTTATAGGAAGGGTCTCAGGTTTGGTATTAGAAGCATTGAGATATCACATCTCATGCTATCGGAAGGTTCACAGGTTGGAATTGGAAGGAGTCTCAGGATTGGAATGGGAAGGAGTTGGATATCACATCTCATGCTAAAGGAAGGGTCTCAGGTTTGGAATGGGAAGGACTTGGATATCACATCTCATGTTATAGGAAGAGTCTCAGGTTTGTTATTAGAAGCATTGAGATATCACATCTCATTAATTAGGACAGTCTCAGGTTTGGTATTAGAAGCATTGAGATATAACATCTCATAGTATAGGACGGGTCTCAGGATTGGAATGGGAAGGAGTTGGATATCACATCTCATGCTATAGGGAGGGTCTCAGGTTTGATATTAGAAGCATTGAGATATCACATCTCATGCTATCGGAAGGGTCTCAGGATTGGATTGGTAAGGAGTTGGATATCACATCTCAAGTTATAGGACGGGTCTGTAGTTTGGTATTAGAAGCATTGAGATATCATATCTCATGCTATCGGAAGGGTCTCAGGATTGTATTGGGAAGGAGTTGGATATCACATATGTTATAGGAAGGCTCTCAGGTTTGTTATTAGAAGCATTGAGATATCACATCTCATGTTATAGGACAGTCTCAGGTTTGGTATTAGAAGCATTGAGATATCATATCTCATGGTATAGGACGGGTCTCATGATTGGAATGGGAAAGAGTTGGATATCACATCTCATGCTAAAGGAAGGGTCTCAGGTTTGGAAGGGGAAGGATTTGGATATCACATCTCAATTTATAGGACGGGTCTGTGGTTTGTTATTAGAAGCATTGAGATGTCATATCTCATGCTATCGGAAGGGTCTCAGGATTGGATTGGGAAGGAGTTGGATATCACATCTCATGTTATAGGAAGGGTCTCAGGATTGGAATGGGAAGGATTTGGATATCACATCTCATGTTATAGGAAGGGTCTCAGGTTTGTTTTTAGAAGCATTGAGATATCGCATCTCATGTTATAGGACAGTCTCAGGTTTGGTATTAGAAGCATTGAGATATCATATCTCATGCTATCGGAAGGGTCTCAGGATTGGATTGGGAAGGAGTTGGATATCACTTCTCATGTTATAGGAAGGGTCTCAGGATTGGAATGGGAAGGATTTGGATATCACATCTCATGTTATAGGGAGGGTCTCAGGTTTGATATTAGAAGCATTGAGATATCGCATCTCATGCTATCGGAAGGGTCTCAGGATTGGATTGGGAAGGAGTTGGATATCACATCTCAAGTTATAGGACGGGTCTGTAGTTTGATATTAGAAGCATTGAGATATCATATCTCAAAGAGTTGGATATCAGATCTCATGTTATAGGAAGGGTATCAGGATTGGAATGGTAAGGACTTTGACATCACATCTCACGCTATAGGGAGGGTCTCAGGTTTGGTATTAGAAGCATTGAGATATCACATCTCATGTTGTAGGAAGGGTCTCAGGTTTGTTATTAGAAGCATTGAGATATCACATCTCATGTTATAGGACAGTCTCAGGTTTGGTATTAGAAGCATTGAGATATACCATCTCATGGTATAGGACGGGTCTCAGGGTTGGATGGGAAGAGTTGGATATCACATCTCTTGCTATAGGAAGGGTCTCAGGTTTGGTACAAGCATTGGGATATCACATCTCATGCTATAGGAAGGGTCTCAGGATTGGAATGGGAAGGAGTTGGATATCATATCTCATGCTAAAGGAAGGGTCTCAGGTTTGGAAGGGGAAGGAATTGGATATCACATCTCAAGTTATAGGACGGGTCTGTGGTTTGGTATTAGAAGCATTGAGATATTATATCTCATGCTATCGGAAGGGTCTCAGGATTGGATTGGGAAGGAGTTGGATATCACATCTCATGTTATAGGAAGGGTCTCAAGATTGGAATGGGAAGGACTTGGATATCACATCTCATGTTATAGGAAGGGTCTCAGGTTTGTTATTAGAAGCATTGAAATATCACATCTCATGTTATAGGACAGTCTCATGTTTGATATTAGAAGCATTGAGATATAACATCTCATAGTATAGGACGGGTCTCAGGATTGGAATGGGAAGGAGTTGGATATCACATCTCATGCCTTGGGAAGGTCTCAGGTTTGCTAGAAGCATTAAGATATCACATCTCATGCTATCGAAAGGGTCTCAGGATTGGATTGGGAAGGAGTTGGATATCGCATCTCATGTTATAGGAAGGGTCTCAGGATTGCAATGGGAAGGACTTTGATATCACATCTCACGCTATAGGGAGGGTCTCAGGTTTGGTATTAGAAGCATTGAGATATCGCATCTCATGCTATCGGAAGGGTCTCAGGATTGGATCGGGAAGGAGTTGGATATAACATCTCATGTTATTAGAAGCATGGAGATATCACATCTCATGTTATAGGACAGTCTCAGGTTTGGTATTAGAAGCATTGAGATATCATATCTCATGGTATAGGACGGGTCTCAGGATTGGACGGGGAAGGATTTGGATATCACATCTCAATTTATAGGACGGGTCTGTGGTTTGGTATTAGAAGAATTGAGATATCATATCTCATGCTATCGGAAGGGTATCAGGATTGGATTGGGAAGGAGTTGGATATCACATCTCATGCTATAGGAAGGGTCTCAGGATTGGAATGGGAAGGATTTGGATATCACATCTCATGTTATAGGAAGGGTCTCAGGTTTGTTATTAGAAGCATTGAGATATCGCATCTCATGTTATAGGACAGTCTCAGGTTTGGTATTAGAAGCATTGAGATATCATATCTCATTGTATAGGACGGGTCTCAGGATTGGAATGGGAAGGAGTTGGATATCACATATCATGCTATAGGACGGGTCTCAGGATTGGAATGGGAAGGAGTTGGATATCACATCTCATGATAAAGGAAGGGTCTCAGGTTTGGAAGGGGAAGGATTTGGATATCACATCTCAAGTTATAGGACGGGTCTGTGGTTTGGTATTTGAAGCATTGAGATATCATATCTCATGCTATCGGAAGGGTCTCAGGATTGGATTGGGAAGGAGTTGGATATCACATCTCATGTTATAGGCAGGGTCTCAAGATTGGAATGGGAAGGACTTGGATATCACATCTCATGTTATAGGACAGTCTCAGGTTTGGTATTAGAATCATTGAGATATAACATCTCATAGTATAGGACGGGTCTCAGGATTGGAATGGGAAGGAGTTTGATATCACATCTCATGCCATGGGAAGGTCTCAGGTTTGCTAGAAGCATTAAGATATCACATCTCATGCTATCGGAAGGGTCTCAGGATTGGATTGGGAAGGAGTTGGATATCGCATCTCATGCTATAGGAAGGGTCACAGGTTGGAATTGGAAGGAGTTGGATATCACAGCTCATGTTATAGGAAGGGTATCAGGATTGGAATGGGAAGGACTTTGATATCACATCTCACGCTATAAGGGAGGGTCTCAGGTTTGGTATTAGAAGCATTGAGATATCACATCTCATGCTATCGGAAGGGTCTCAGGATTGGATCGGGAAGGAGTTGGATATAACATCTCATGTTATAGGAAGGTTCTCAGGATTGGATGGGAAGAGTTGGATATCAGATCTCATGTTATAGGAAGGGTATCAGGATTGGAATGAGAAGGACTTTGATATCACATCTCACGCTATAGGGAGGGTCTCAGGTTTGGTATTAGAAGCATTGAGATATCACATCTCATGTTATAGGAAGGGTCTCAGGTTTGTTATTAGAAGCATTGAGATATCACATCTCATGTTATAGGACAGTCTCAGGTTTGGTATTAGAAGCATTGAGACATACCATCTCATGGTATAGGACGGGTCTCAGGATTGGAATGGGAAGGAGTTGGATATCATATCTCATGCTAAAGGAAGGGTCTCAGGTTTGGAAGGGGAAGGATTTGGATATCACATTTCAAGTTATAGGACGGGTCTGTGGTTTGGTATTAGAAGCATTGAGATATCATATCTCATGCTATCGGAAGGGTCTCAGGATTGGATTGCGAAGGAGTTGGATATCACATCTCATGGTATAGGAAGGGTCTCAAGATTGGAATGGGAAGGACTTGGATATCACATCTCATGTTATAGGAAGGGTCTCAGGTTTGTTATTAGAAGCATTGAGATATCACATCTCATGTTATAGGACAGTCTCAGGTTTGGTATTAGAAGCATTGGATATAACATCTCATAGTATAGGACGGGTCTCAGGATTGGAATGGGAAGGAGTTGGATATCACATCTCATGCTATAGGGAGGGTCTCAGGTTTGATATTACAAGCATTGAGATATCACATCTCATGCTATCGGAAGGGTCTCAGGATTGGAATGGGAAGGACTTGGACATCACATCTCACGTTATAGGAAGGGTCTCAGGTTTGTTATTAGAAGCATTGAGAAATCACATCTCATGTTATAGGACAGTCTCAGGTTTGGTATTAGAAGCATTGAGATATAACATCTCATGCTATCGGAAGGGTATCAGGATTGGAATGGGAAGGACTTTGATATCACATCTCGCTATAGGGAGGGTCTCAGGTTTGGTATTAGAAGCATTGAGATATCACAGCTCATGCTATCGGAAGGGTATCAGGATTGGAATGGGAAGGACTTTGATATCACATCTCGCTATAGGGAGGGTCTCAGGTTTGGTATTAGAAGCATTGAGATATCACATCTCATGCTATCAGAAGGGTCACAGGATAGGAATGGGAAGGATTTGGATATCACATCTCATGTTATAGGAAGGGTCTCAGGTTTGTTATTAGAAGCATTGAGATATCACATCTCATGCTATCGGAAGGTTCACAGGTTGGAATTGGAAGGAGTCTCAGGATTGGAATGGGAAGGAGTTGGATATCACATCTCATGCTAAAGGAAGGGTCTCAGGTTTGGAATGGGAAGGACTTGGATATCACATATCATGTTATAGGAAGAGTCTAAGTTTGTTATTAGAAGCATTGAGATATCACATCTCATGTTATAGGACAGTCTCAGGTTTGGTATTAGAAGCATTGAGATATAACATCTCATAGTATAGGACGGGTCTCAGGATTGGAATGGGAAGGAGTTGGATATCACATCTCATGCTATAGGGAGGGTCTCAGGTTTGATATTAGAAGCATTGAGATATCACATCTCATGCTATCGGAAGGGTCTCAGGATTGGATTGGTAAGGAGTTGGATATCACATCTCAAGTTATAGGACGGGTCTGTAGTTTGGTATTAGAAGCATTGAGATATCATATCTCATGCTATCGGAAGGGTCTCAGGATTGTATTGGGAAGGAGTTGGATATCACATATGTTATAGGAAGGCTCTCAGGTTTGTTATTAGAAGCATTGAGATATCACATCTCATGTTATAGGACAGTCTCAGGTTTGGTATTAGAAGCATTGAGATATCATATCTCATGGTATAGGACGGGTCTCATGATTGGAATGGGAAAGAGTTGGATATCACATCTCATGCTAAAGGAAGGGTCTCAGGTTTGGAAGGGGAAGGATTTGGATATCACATCTCAATTTATAGGACGGGTCTGTGGTTTGTTATTAGAAGCATTGACATGTCATATTTCATGCTATCAGAAGGGTCTCAGGATTGGATTGGGAAGGAGTTGGATATCACATCTCATGTTATAGGAAGGGTCTCAGGATTGGAATGGGAAGGATTTGGATATCACATCTCATGTTATAGGAAGGGTCTCAGGTTTGTTTTTAGAAGCATTGAGATATCGCATCTCATGTTATAGGACAGTCTCAGGTTTGGTATTAGAAGCATTGAGATATCATATCTCATGCTATCGGAAGGGTCTCAGGATTGGATTGGGAAGGAGTTGGATATCACATCTCATGTTATAGGAAGGGTCTCAGGATTGGAATGGGAAGGGTTTGGATATCACATCTCATGTTATAGGGAGGGTCTCAGGTTTGATATTAGAAGCATTGAGATATCGCATCTCATGCTATCGGAAGGGTCTCAGGATTGGATTGGGAAGGAGTTGGATATCACATCTCAAGTTATAGGACGGGTCTGTAGTTTGGTATTAGAAGCATTGAGATATCATATCTCATGCTATCGGAAGGGTCTCAGGATTGTATTGGGAAGGAGTTGGATATCACATATGTTATAGGAAGGCTCTCAGGTTTGTTATTAGAAGCATTGAGATATCACATCTCATGTTATAGGACAGTCTCAGGTTTGGTATTAGAAGCATTGAGATATCATATCTCATGGTATAGGACGGGTCTCATGATTGGAATGGGAAAGAGTTGGATATCACATCTCATGCTAAAGGAAGGGTCTCAGGTTTGGAAGGGGAAGGATTTGGATATCACATCTCAATTTATAGGACGGGTCTGTGGTTTGTTATTAGAAGCATTGAGATGTCATATCTCATGCTATCGGAAGGGTCTCAGGATTGGATTGGGAAGGAGTTGGATATCACATCTCATGTTATAGGAAGGGTCTCAGGATTGGAATGGGAAGGATTTGGATATCACATCTCATGTTATAGGAAGGGTCTCAGGTTTGTTTTTAGAAGCATTGAGATATCGCATCTCATGTTATAGGACAGTCTCAGGTTTGGTATTAGAAGCATTGAGATATCATATCTCATGCTATCGGAAGGGTCTCAGGATTGGATTGGGAAGGAGTTGGATATCACTTCTCATGTTATAGGAAGGGTATCAGGATTGGAATGGTAAGGACTTTGACATCACATCTCACGCTATAGGGAGGGCCTCAGGTTTGGTATTAGAAGCATTGAGATATCACATCTCATGTTGTAGGAAGGGTCTCAGGTTTGTTATTAGAAGCATTGAGATATCACATCTCATGTTATAGGACAGTCTCAGGTTTGGTATTAGAAGCATTGAGAGATACCATCTCATGGTATAGGACGGGTCTCAGGGTTGGATGGGAAGAGTTGGATATCACATCTCTTGCTATAGGAAGGGTCTCAGGTTTGGTACAAGCATTGGGATATCACATCTCATGCTATAGGAAGGGTCTCAGGATTGGAATGGGAAGGAGTTGGATATCATATCTCATGCTAAAGGAAGGGTCTCAGGTTTGGAAGGGGAAGGATTTGGATATCACATCTCAAGTTATAGGACGGGTCTGTGGTTTGGTATTAGAAGCATTGAGATATCATATCTCATGCTATCGGAAGGGTCTCAGGATTGGATTGCGAAGGAGTTGGATATCACATCTCATGTTATAGGAAGGGTCTCAAGATTGGAATGGGAAGGACTTGGATATTACATCTCATGTTATAGGAAGGGTCTCAGGTTTGTTATTAGAAGCATTGAGATATCACATCTCATGTTATAGGACAGTCTCAGGTTTGGTATTAGAAGCATTGGATATAACATCTCATAGTCTAGGACGGGTCTCAGGATTGGAATGGGAAGGAGTTGGATATCACATCTCATGCTATAGGGAGGGTCTCAGGTTTGATATTGGAAGCATTGAGATATCACATCTCATGCTATCGGAAGGGTCTCAGGATTGGAATGGGAAGGACTTGGACATCACATCTCACGTTATAGGAAGGGTCTCAGGTTTGTTATTAGAAGCATTGAGATATCACATCTCATGTCATAGGACAGTCTCAGGTTTGGTATTAGAAGCATTGAGATATCATATCTCATGGTATAGGACGGGTCTCAGGATTGGAATGGGAAGGAGTTGGATATCACATCTCATGCTAAAGGAAGGGTCTCAGGTTTGGAAGGGGAAGGATTTGGATATCACATCTCAATTTATAGGACGGGTCTGTGGTTTGTTATTAGAAGCATTGAGATATCATATCTCATGTTATCGGAAGGGTCTCAGGATTGGATTGGGAAGGAGTTGGATATCACATCTCATGTTATAGGAAGGGTCTCAGGATTGGAATGGGAAGGATTTGGATATCACATCTCATGTTATAGGAAGGGTCTCAGGTTTGTTTTTAGAAGCATTGAGATATCGCATCTCATGTTATAGGACAGTCTCAGGTTTGGTATTAGAAGCATTGAGATATCAAATCTCATGCTATCGGAAGGGTCTCAGGATTGGATTGGGAAGGAGTTGGATACCACATCTCATGTTATAGGAAGGGTCTCAGGATTGGAATGGGAAGGATTTGGATATCACATCTCATGTTATAGGAAGGGTCTCAGGTTTGTTTTTAGAAGCATTGAGATATCGCATCTCATGTTATAGGACAGTCTCAGGTTTGGTATTAGAAGCATTGAGATATCACATCTCATGCTATTGGAAGGGTCTCAGGATTGGATCGGGAAGGAGTTGGATATAACATCTCATGTTATAGGAAGGTTCTCAGGATTGGAATTTGAAGGACTTGGATATCACATCTCATGTTATAGGAAGGGTCTGTGGTTTGGTATTAGAAGCATTGAGATATCATATCTCATGCTATCGGAAGGGTCTCAGGATTGGAAGGGGAAGGATTTGGATATCACATCTCAAGTTATAGGACGGGTCTGTGGTTTGGTATTAGAAGCATTGAGATATCATATCTCATGCTATCGGAAGGGTCTCAGGATTGGATTGCGAAGGAGTTGGACATCACATCTCATGTTATAGGAAGGGTCTCAAGATTGGAATTTGAAGGACTTGGATATCACATCTCATGTTATAGGAAGGGTCTCAGGTTTGTTATTAGAAGCATTGAGATATCACATCTCATGTTATAGGACAGTCTCAGGTTTGGTATTAGAAGCATTGGATATAACATCTCATAGTATAGGACGGGTCTCAGGATTGGAATGGGAAGGAGTTGGATATCACATCTCATGCTATAGGGAGGTTCTCAGGTTTGATATTAGAAGCATTGAGATATCACATCTCATGCTATCGGAAGGGTCTCAGGATTGGAATGGGAAGGACTTGGACATCACATCTCACGTTATAGGAAGGGTCTCAGGTTTGTTATTAGAAGCATTGAGATATCACATCTCATGTTATAGGACAGTCTCAGGTTTGGTATTAGAAGCATTGAGATATAACATCTCATGCTATCGGAATGGTATCAGGATTGGAATGGGAAGGACTTTGATATCAAATCTCGCTATAGGGAGGGTCTCAGGTTTGGTATTAGAAGCATTGAGATATCACAGCTCATGCTATCGGAAGGGTATCAGGATTGGAATGGGAAGGACTTTGATATCACATCTCGCTATAGGGAGGGTCTCAGGTTTGGTATTAGAAGCATTGCGATATCACATCTCATGCTATCAGAAGGGTCTCAGGATAGGAATGGGAAGGATTTGGATATCACATCTCATGTTATAGGAAGGGTCTCAGGTTTGTTATTAGAAGCATTGAGATATCATATCTCATGCTATCGGAAGGGTCTCAGGATTGGATTGGGAAGGAGTTGGATATCACATCTCATGTTATAGGAAGGGTCTCAGGTTTGTTATTAGAAGCATTGAGATATCATATCTCATGCTATCGGAAGGGTCTCAGGATTGGATTGGGAAGGATTTGGATATCACATCTCATGCTATAGGAAGGGTCTCAGGATTGGAATGGGAAGGATTTGGATATCACATCTCATGTTATAGGAAGGGTCTCAGGTTTGTTATTAGAAGCATTGAGATATCACATCTCATGTTATAGGACAGTCTCAGGTTTGGTATTAGAAACATTGAGATATCACATCTCATGGTATAGGACGGGTCTCAGGATTGGAATGGGAAGGAGTTGGATATCACATCTCATGCTATAGGAAGGGTCTCAGGATTGGAATGGGAAGTAGTTTGATATCACATCTCATGCCATAGAAAGGTCTCAGGTATGGTAGAAGCATTAAGATATCACATCTCATGCTATCGGAAGGGTCTCAGGATTGGATTGGGAAGGAGTTCGATATCCCATCTCATGCTATAGGAAGGGTCACAGGTTGGAATTGGAAGGAGTTGGATATCACATCTCATGCTATCGGAAGGGTCTCAGGATTGGAATGGGAAGGAGTTGGATATCACATCTCATGCTATAGGGAGGGTCTCAGGTTTGATATTAGAAGCATTGAGATATCATATCTCATGCTATCGGAAGGGTCTCAGGATTGGATTGGGAAGGAGTTGGATATCACATCTCATGTTATAGGAAGGGTCTCAGGATTGGATAGGAAGAGTTGGATATCACATCTCATGCTATAGGAATGGTCTCAGGTTTGGTAGAAGCATTGGGATATCACATCTCATGTTATATGAAGGGTCTCAGGATTGCAATGGGAAGGTGTTGGATATCACATCTCATGATAAAGGAAGGGTCTCAGGTTTGGAAGGGGAAGGATTTCGATATCAAATCTCAAGTTATAGGACGGGTCTGTGGTTTGGTATTAGAAGCATTGAGATATCATATCTCATGCTATCGGAAGGGTCTCAGGATTGGATTGTGAAGGAGTTGGATATCACATCTCATGTTATAGGAATGGCCTCAAGATTGGAATGGGAAGGACTTGGATATCACATCTCATGTTATAGGAAGGGTCTCAGGTTTGTTATTTGAAGCATTGAGATATCACATCTCATGTTATAGGACAGTCTCAGGTTTGGTATTAGAAGCATTGAGATATCATATCTCATGGTATAGGACGGGTCTCAGGATTGGAATGGGAAGGAGTTGGATATCACATCTCATGCTATAGGAAGGGTCTCAGGATTGGAATGGGAAGGATTTGGATATCACATCTCATGTTATAGGAAGGGTCTCAGGTTTGTTATTAGAAGCATTGAGATATCACATCTCATGTTATAGGGCAGTCTCAGGTTTGGTATTAGAAGCATTGAGATATCACATCTCATGGTATAGGACAGGTCTCAGGATTGGATTGGGAAGGAGTTGGATCTCCCATCTCATGCTATAGGAAGGGTCACAGGTTGGAATTGGAAGGAGTTGGATATCACATCTCATGCTATCGGAAGGGTCTCAGGATTGGATTAGGAAGAAGTTGGATATCACATCTCATGTTATAGGAAGGGTCTCAGGATTGGATGGGAAGAGTTGGATATCACATCTCATGCTATAGGAAGGGTCTCAGGTTTGGTAGAAGCATTGAGATATCACATCTCATGCTATAGGAAGGGTCTCAGGATTGGAATGGGAAGGAGTTGGATATCACATCTCATGATAAAGGAAGGGTCTCAGGTTTGGAAGGGGAAGGATTTGGATATCACATCTCAAGTTATAGGATGGGTCTGTGGTTTGGTATTAGAAGCATGGAGATATCATATCTCATGCTATCTGAAGGGTCTCAGGATTGGATTGGGAAGGAGTTGAATATCACATCTCATGTTATAGGAAGGGTCTCAGGTTTGTTATTAGAAGCATTGAAATATCACATCTCATGTTATAGGACAGTCTCATGTTTGGTATTAGAAGCATTGAGATATAACATCTCATAGTATAGGACGGGTCTCAGGATTGGAATGGGAAGGAGTTTGATATCACATCTCATGCCATGGGAAGGTCTCAGGTTTGCTAGAAGCATTAAGATATCACATCTCATGCTATCGGAAGGGTCTCAGGATTTGAATGGGAAGGACTTTGATATCACATCTCACGCTATAGGGAGGGTCTCAGGTTTGGTATTAGAAGCATTGAGATATCACATCTCATGCTATCGGAAGGGTCTCAGGTTTGTTATTAGAAGCATTGAGATATCACATCTCATGTTATAGAACAGTCTCAGGTTTGGTATTAGAAGCATTGAGATATAACATCTCATGGTATAGGACGGGTCTCAGGATTGGATGGGAAGAGTTGGATATCACATCTCTTGCTATAGGAAGGGTCTCAGGATTGGAATGGGAAGGAGTTGGATATCACATCTCATGCTAAAGGAAGGGTCTCAGGTCTAAGATGTGATATCCAACTCCTTGCCATTCCAATCCTGCGACCCTTCCTATAGCATGAGATGATATCCAACTCCTTCCCATTCCAATCCTGAGACCCTTCCTATAGCATGAGATGTGATATCTCAAAGCTTCTACCAAACCTGAGATCCTTCCTATAGCATGAGATGTGATATCTCAATGCTTCTACCAAACCTGAGACCCTTCCTATAGCATGAGATGTGATATCTCAATGCTCTTAATACCAAACCTAGGAATCTTTCCTATTGCAAGAGATGTGATATACAAATGCTTCCCATTCCAAACCTGAGACCCTTCCTATAGGATGAGATGTGATATCCAACACCTTCCCATTCCAATCCTGAGACCCTTCCTATAGCAGGAGATGATATCCGACTCCTTCACATTCCAATCCTGAGACCCTTCCTATAGCATGAGATGTGAAATCTCAGTGCTTCTAATACCAAACCTGAGTCCCTTCCGATAACATGAGATAAGATGTCCAAGTCCTTCCCATTCCAATCCTCATACCCTTCTTATAACATGAGATGTGATATCCAACTCCTTCGCAATCCAATCCTGAGACACTCCCGATAGCATGATATATGATATCTCAATGCTTCTAATACCAAACCACAGACCCGTCCTATAACTTGAGATGTGATATCCAAATCCTTCCCCTTCCAAACCTGAGACCCTTCCTTTAGCATGAGATGTGATATCCAACTCCTTCCCATTCCAATCCTGAGACCCTTCCTATAGCAAGAGATGTGATATCCAACTCTTCCCATCCAATCCTGAGACCCGTCCTATACCATGAGATGTTATATCTCAATGCTTCTAATACCAAACCTGAGACTGTCCTATAACATGAGATGTGATATCTCAATGCTTCTAATAACAAACCTGAGACCCTTCCGATAGCATGAGATGTGATATCTCAATGCTTCTAATACCAAACCTGAGACCCTCCCTATAGCGTGAGATGTGATATCAAAGTCCTTCCCATTCAAATCCTGAGACCCTTCCGATAGCATGAGATGTGATATCTTAATGCTTCTAGCAAACCTGAGACCTTCCCATGGCATGAGATGTGATATCAAACTCCTTCCCATTCCAATCCTGAGACCCGTCCTATACTATGAGATGTTATATCTCAATGCTTCTAATACCAAACATGAGACTGTCCTATAACATGAGATGTGATATTTCAATGCTTCTAATAACAAACCTGAGACCCTTCCTATAACATGAGATGTGATATCCAACTCCTTCCCAATCCAATCCTGAGACCCTTCCGATAGCATGAGATATGATATCTCCATGCTTCTAATTCCAAACCACAGACCCATCCTATAACTTGAGATGTGATATCCAAATCCTTCCCCTTCCAAACCTGAGACCCTTCCTTTATCATGAGATGTGATATCCAACTCCTTCCCATTCCAATCCTGAGACCCTTCCTATAGCATGAGATGTGATATCTCAATGCTTCTACCAAACCTGAGACCCTTCCTATAGCATGAGATGTGATATCCAACTCTTCCCATCCAATCCTGAGACCCTTCCTATAACATGAGATGTGATATCCAACTCCTTCCTAATCCAATCTTGAGACCCTTCCGATAGCATGAGATGTGATATCCAACTCCTTCCAATTCCAACCTGTGACCCTTCCTATAGCATGAGATGGGAGATCCAACTCCTTCCCAATCCAATCCTGAGACCCGTCCTATACCATGAGATGTGATATCTCAATGCTTCTAATACCAAACCTGAGACTGCCCTATAACATGAGATGTGATATCTCAATGCTTCTAATAACAAACCTGAGACCCTTCCTATAACATGAGATGTGATATCCAAATCCTTCCCATTCCAATCCTGAGACCCTTCCTATAGCATGAGATGTGATATCCAACTCCTTCCCATTCCAATCCTGAGACCCGTCCTATACCATGAGATATGATATCTCAATGCTTCTAATACCAAACCTGAGACTGTCCTATAACATGAGATGTGATATCTCAATGCTTCAAATAACAAACCTGAGACCCTTCCTATAACATGAGATGTGATATCCAAGTCCTTCCCATTCCAATCTTGAGGCCATTCCTATAACATGAGATGTGATATCCAACTCCTTCACAATCCAATCCTGAGACCCTTCCGATAGCATGAGATATGATATCTCAATGCTTCTAATACCAAACCACAGACCCGTCCTATAACTTGAGATTTGATATCGAAATCCTTCCCCTTCCAAACCTGAGACCCTTCCTTTATCATGAGATGTGATATCCAACACCTTCCCATTGCAATCCTGAGACCCTTCATATAACATGAGATGTGATATCCCAATGCTTCTACCAAACCTGAGACCCTTCCTATAGCATGAGATGTGATATCCAACTCTTCCCATCCAATCCTGAGACCCTTCCTATAACATGAGATGTGATATCCAACTCCTTCCCAATCCAATCCTGAGACCCTTCCGATAGCATGAGATATGATATCTCAATGCTTCTAATATCAAACCTGAGACCCTCCCTATAGCATGAGATGTGATATCCAACTCCTTCCCATTCCAATCCTGAGACCCTTCCGATAGCATGAGATGTGATATCCAACTCCTTCCAATTCCAACCTGTGACCCTTCCTATAGCATGAGATGGGATATCCAACTCCTTCCCAATCCAATCCTGAGACCCTTCCGATAGCATGAGATGTGATATCTTAATGCTTCTACCATACCTGAGACCTTTCTATGGCATGAGATGTGATATCAAACTACTTCCCATTCCAATCCTGAGACCCTTCCTATAGCATGAGATGTGATATCCAACTCCTTCCCATTCCAATCCTGAGACCCGTCCTATACCATGAGATGTGATATCTCAATGTTTCTAATACCAAACCTGAGACTGTCCTATAACATGAGATGTGATATCTCAATGCTTCTAATAACAAACCTGAGACCCTTCCTATAACATGAGATGTGATATCCAAATCCTTCCCATTCCAATCCTGAGACCCTTCCTATAGCATGAGATGTGATATCCAAATCCTTCCCAATCCAATCCTGAGACCCTTCCGATAGCATGAGATATGATACCTCAATGCTTCTAATAACAAACCTGAGACCCTTCCTATAACATGAGATGTGATATCCAACTCCTTCCCAATCCAATCCTGAGACCCTTCCGATAGCATGAGATATGATATCTCAATGCTTCTAATAACAAACCTGAGACCCTTCCTATAACATGAGATGTGATATCCAAATCCTTCCCATTCCTATCCTGAGACCCTTCTGATAGCATGAGATGTGATATCGCAATGCTTCTAATACCAAACCTGAGACCCTCCCTATAGCGAGATGTGATATCAAAGTCCTTCCCATTCCAATCCTGATACCCTTCCGATAGCATGAGCTGTGATATCTCAATGCTTCTAATACCAAACCTGAGACCCTCCCTATAGCGAGATTTGATATCAAAGTCCTTCCCATTCCAATCCTGATACCATTCCGATAGCATGAGATGTTATATCTCAATGCTTCTAATACCAAACCTGAGACTGTCCTATAACATGAGATGTGATATCTCAATGTTTCTAATAACAAACCTGAGACCCTTCCTATAACGTGAGATGTGATGTCCAAGTCCTTCCCATTCCAATCCTGAGACCCTTCCGATAGCATGAGATGTGATATCTCAATGCTTCTAATATCAAACCTGAGAACCTCCCTATAGCATGAGATGTGATATCCAACTCCTTCCCATTCCAATCCTGAGACCCGTCCTATACTATGAGATGTTATATCCAATGCTTCTAATACCAAACCTGAGACTGTCCTATAACATGAGATGTGATATCTCAATGCTTCTAATAACAAACCTGAGACCCTTCCTATAACATGAGATGTGATATCCAAGTCCTTCAAATTCCAATCTTGAGACCCTTCCTATAACATGAGATGTGATATCCAACTCCTTCGCAATCCAATCCTGAGACCCTTCCGATAGCATGAGATATGATATCTCAATGCTTCTAATACCAAACCACAGACCCGTCCTATAACTTGAGATGTGATATCCAAATCCTTCCCCTTCCAATCCTGAGACCCTTCCGATAGCATGAGATATGATATCTCAATGCTTCTAATACCAAACCACAGACCCTTCCTATAACATGAGATGTGATATCCAAGTCCTTCAAATTCCAATCCTGAGAACCTTCCTATAACATGAGATGTTATATCCAACTCCTTCCCGATCCAATCCTGAGACCCTTCCAATAGCATGAGATGTGATATCCAAATCCTTCCCATTCCAATCCTGAGACCCTTCCTATAACATGAGATGTGGTATCCAACTCCTTCCCAATCCAATCCTGAGACCCTTCCGATAGCATGAGATATGATATCTCAATGCTTCTAATACCAAACCTGAGACTGTCCTATAACATGAGATGCGATATCTCAATGCTTCTAAAAACAAACCTGAGACCCTTCCTATAACATGAGATGTGATATCCAAATCCTTCCCATTCCAATCCTGAGACCCTTCCTATAACATGAGATGTGGTATCCAACTCCTTCCCAATCCAATCCTGAGACCCTTCCGATAGCATGAGATATGATATCTCAATGCTTCTAATACCAAACCTGAGACTGTCCTATAACATGAGATGCGATATCTCAATGCTTCTAAAAACAAACCTG
The DNA here is from genome assembly GCF_040938575.1 of Ambystoma mexicanum. Taxonomy (NCBI): domain Eukaryota; kingdom Metazoa; phylum Chordata; class Amphibia; order Caudata; family Ambystomatidae; genus Ambystoma; species Ambystoma mexicanum. Next base: position 335,777,737 of record NC_090936.1, read on the forward strand.
AGACCCTTCCTATAACATGAGATGTGATATCCAAATCCTTCCCATTCCAATCCTGAGACCCTTCCTATAAGATGAGATGTGATATCCAACTTCTTCCCAATCCAATCCTGAGACCCTTCCGATAGCATGAGATATGATATCTCAATGCTTCTAATAACAAACCACAGACCCGTCCTATAAATTGAGATGTGATATCCAAATCCTTCCCCTTCCAAACCTGAGACCCTTCCTTTAGCATGAGATGTGATATCCAACTCCTTCCCATTCCAATCCTGAGACCCGTCCTATACCATGAGATATGATATCTCAATGCTTCTAATACCAAACCTGAGACTGTCCTATAACATGAGATGTGATATCTCAATGCTTCTAATAACAAACCTGAGAGCCTTCCTATAACGTGAGATGTGATGTCCAAGTCCTTCCCATTCCAATCCTGAGACCCTTCCGATAGCATGAGATGTGATATCTCAATGCTTCTAATATCAAACCTGAGACCCTCCCTATAGCATGAGATGTGATATCCAACTCCTTCCCATTCCAATCCTGAGACCCGTCCTAGACTATGAGATGTTATATCCAATGCTTCTAATACCAAACCTGAGACTGTCCTATAACATGAGATGTGATATCTCAATGCTTCTAATAACAAACCTGAGACCCTTCCTATAACATGAGATGTAATATCCAAGTCCTTCCCATTCCAATCTTGAGACCCTTCCTATAACATGAGATGTGATATCCAACTCCTTCGCAATCCAATCCTGAGACCCTTCCGATAGCATGAGATATGATATCTCAATGCTTCTAATACCAAACCACAGACCCGTCCTATAACTTGAGATGTGATATCCAAATCCTTCCCCTTCCAAACCTGAGACCCTTCCTTTAGCATGAGATATGATATCCAACTCCTTCCCATTCCAATCCTGAGACCCTTCCTATAGCATGAGATGTGATATCCCAATGCTTGTACCAAACCTGAGACCCTTCCTATAGCAAGAGATGTGATATCCAACTCTTCCCATCCAACCCTGAGACCCATCCTATACCATGAGATGGTATATCTCAATGCTTCTAATACCAAACCTGAGACTGTCCTATAACATGAGATGTGATATCTCAATGCTTCTAATAACAAACCTGAGACCCTTCCTACAACATGAGATGTGATATCTCAATGCTTCTAATACCAAACCTGAGACCCTCCCTATAGCGTGAGATGTGATGTCAAAGTCCTTACCATTCCAATCCTGATACCCTTCCTATAACATGAGATCTGATATCCAACTCTTTGAGATATGATATCTCAATGCTTCTAATATCAAACTACAGACCCGTCCTATAACTTGAGATGTGATATCCAACTCCTTCCCAATCCAATCCTGAGACCCTTCCGATAGCATGAGATGCGATATCTCAATGCTTCTAATATCAAACCTGAGACCCTCCCTATAACATGAGATGTGATATCCAAATCCTTCCCATTCCAATCCTGAGACCCTTCCTATAACATGAGAAGTGATATCCAACTCCTTCCCAATCCAATCCTGAGACCCTTCCGATAGCATGAGATATGACATCTCAATGCTTCTAATAACAAACCACAGACCCGTCCTATAAATTGAGATGTGATATCCAAATCCTTCCCCTTCCAAACCTGAGACCCTTCCTTTAGCATGAGATGTGATATCCAACTCTTTCCCATTCCAATCATGAGACCCGTCCTATACCATGAGATATGATATCTCAATGCTTCTAATACCAAACCTGAGACTGTCCTATAACATGAGATGTGATATCTCAATGCTTCTAATAACAAACCTGAGAGCCTTCCTATAACATATGTGATATCCAACTCCTTCCCAATACAATCCTGAGACCCTTCCGATAGCATGAGATATGATATCTCAATGCTTCTAATACCAAACTACAGACCCGTCCTATAACTTGAGATGTGATATCCAACTCCTTACCAATCCAATCCTGAGACCCTTCCGATAGCATGAGATGTGATATCTCAATGCTTCTAATATCAAACCTGAGACCCTCCCTATAGCATGAGATGTGATATCCAACTCCTTCCCATTCCAATCCTGAGACCCGTCCTATACTATGAGATGTTATATCTCAATGCTTCTAATACCAAACCTGAGACTGTCCTATAACATGAGATGTGATATCTCAATGCTTCTAATAACAAACCTGAGACTCTTCCTATAACATGAGATGTGATATCCAAGTCCTTCCCATTCCAAACCTGAGACCCTTCCTTTAGCATGAGATGTGATATCCAACTCCTTCCCATTCCAATCCTGAGACTCCTTCCAATTCCAACCTGTGAACCTTCCGATAGCATGAGATGTGATTTCTCAATGCTTCTAATACCAAACCTGAGACCCTTCCTATAACATGAGATGTGATATCCAACTCCTTCCCAATCCAATCCTGAGACCCTTCCGATAGCATGAGATATGATATCTCAATGCTTCTAATAACAAACCTGAGACCCTTCCTATACCATGAGATGTGATATCCAACTCCTTCGCAATCCAATCCTGAGACCCTTCCGATAGCATGAGATATGATATCTCAATGCTTCTAATACCAAACCACAGACCCGTCCTATAACTTGAGATGTGATATCCAAATCCTTCCCCTTCCAAACCTGAGACCCTTCCTTTAGCATGAGATATGATATCCAACTCCTTCCCATTCCAATCCTGAGTCCCGTCCTATACCATGAGATGGTATGTCTCAATGCTTCTAATACCAAACCTGAGACTGTCCTATAACATGAGATGTGATATCTCAATGCTTCTAATAACAAACCTGAGACCCTTCCTATAACATGAGATGTGATATCTCAATGCTTCTAATACCAAACCTGAGACCCTCCCTATAGCGTGAGATGTGATATCAAAGTCCTTCTCATTTCAATCCTGATACCCTTCCTATAACATGAGATCTGATATCCAACTCTTCCCATCCAATCCTGAGAACCTTCCTATAACATGAGATGTTATATCCAACTCCTTCCCGATCCAATCCTGAGACCCTTCCGATAGCATGAGATGTGATATCTCAATGCTTCTAATACCAAACCTGAGACCCTCCCTTATAGCGTGAGATGTGATATCAAAGTCCTTCCCATTCCAATCCTGATACCCTTCCTATAACATGAGCTGTGATATCCAACTCCTTCCAATTCCAACCTGTGACCCTTCCTATAGCATGAGATGCGATATCCAACTCCTTCCCAATCCAATCCTGAGACCCTTCCGATAGCATGAGATGTGATATCTTAATGCTTCTAGCAAACCTGAGACCTTCCCATGGCATGAGATGTGATATCAAACTCCTTCCCATTCCAATCCTGAGACCCGTCCTATACTATGAGATGTTATATCTCAATGCTTCTAATACCAAACCTGAGACTGTCCTATAACATGAGATGTGATATCCAAGTCCTTCCCATTCCAATCTTGAGACCCTGCCTATAACATGAGATGTGATATCCAACTCCTTCCCAATCCAATCCTGAGACCCTTCCGATAGCATGAGATATGATATCTCAATGCTTCAAATACCAAACCACAGACCCGTCCTATAACTTGAGATGTGATATCCAAATCCTTCCCCTTCCAAACCTGAGACCCTTCCTTTATCATGAGATGTGATATCCAACTCCTTCCCATTCCAATCCTGAGACCCGTCCTATAGCATGATATGTGATATCCAACTCCTTCCCATTCCAATCCTGAGACCCGTCCTATACAATGAGATATGATATCTCAATGCTTCTAATACCAAACCTGAGACTGTCCTATAACATGAGATGCGAAATCTCAATGCTTCTAGTAACAAACCTGAGACCCTTCCTATAACATGAGATGTGATATCCAAATCCTTCCCATTCCAATCCTGAGACCCTTCCTATAACATGAGATGTGATATCCAACTCCTTCCCAATCCAATCCTGATACCCTTCCGATAACATGAGATATGATATCTCAATGCTTCTAATACCAAACCACAGACCCGTCCTATAAATTGAGATGTGATATCCAAATCCTTCCCCGTCCAATCCTGAGACCCGTCCTATACCATGAGATATGATATCTCAATGCTTTTAATACCAAACCTGAGACTGTCCTATAACATGAGATGTGATATCTCCATGCTTCTAATAACATGAGATGTTATATCCAACTCCTTCCCGATCCAATCCTGAGACCCTTCCGATAGCATGAGATGCGATATCTCAATGATTCTAATACCAAACCTGAGACCCTCCCTATAGCGTGAGATGTGATATCAAAGTCCTTCCCATTGCAATCCTGATACCCTTCCTATAACATGAGATGCGATATCCAACTCCTTCCCAATCCAATCCTGAGACCCTTTCGATAGCATGAGATGTGATATCTTAATGCTTCTAGCAAACCTGAGACCTTCCCAAGGCATGAGATGTGATATCCAACTCCTTCCCATTCCAATCCTGAGACCCGTCCTATACTATGAGATGTTATATCTCAATGCTTCTAATATCAAACATGAGACTGTCCTATAACATGAGATGTGATATTTCAATGCTTCTAATAACAAACCTGAGACCCTTCCTATAACATGAGATGTGATATCCAAGTCCTTCCCATTCCAATCTTGAGACCCTTCCTATAACATGAGATGTGATATCCAACTCCTTCCCAATCCAATCCTGAGACCCTTCCGATAGCATGAGATATAATATCTCAATGCTTCTAATACCAAACCACAGACCCGTCCTATAACTTGAGATGTGATATCCAAATCCTTCCCCTTCCAAACCTGAGACCCTTCCTTTATCATGAGATGTGATATCCAACTCCTTCCCATTCCAATCCTGAGACCCTTCCTATAGCATGAGATGTGATATCTCAATGCTTCTACCAAACCTGAGACCCTTCCTATAGCATGAGATGTGATATCCAACTCTCCCCATCCAATCCTGAGACCCTTCCTATAACATGAGATGTGATATCCAACTCCTTCCCAATCCAATCCTGAGACCCTTCCTATACCATGAGATGTGATATCTCAATGCTTCTAATACCAAACCTGAGACTGCCCTATAACATGAGATGTGATATCTCAATGCTTCTAATAAACCTGAGACCCTTCCTATAACATGAGATGTGATATCCAAATCCTTCCCATTCCAATCCTGAGACCCTTCCTATAGCATGAGATGTGATATCCAACTCCTTCCCATTCCAAACCTGAGATCCGTCCTATACCATGAGATATGATATCTCAATGCTTCTAATACCAAACCTGAGACCCTTCCTATAACATGAGATGTGATATCCAAGTCCTTCCCATTCCAATCTTGAGGCCATTCCTATAACATGAGATGTGATATCCAACTCCTTCACAATCCAATCCTGAGACCCTTCCGATAGCATGAGATATGATATCTCAATGGTTCTAATACCAAACCACAGACCCGTCCTATAACTTGAGATGTGATATCCAAATCCTTCCCCTTCCAAACCTGAGACCCTTCCTTTATCATGAGATGTGATATCCAACCCCTTCCCTTTGCAATCCTGAGACCCTTCCTATAGCATGAGATGTGATATCCCAATGCTTCTACCAAACCTGAGACCCTTCCTATATATCATGAGATGTGATATCCAACTCTTCCCATCCAATCCTGAGACCCTTCCTATAACATGAGATGTGATATCCAACTCCTTCCCAATCCAATCCTGAGACCCTTCCGATAGCATGAGATATGATATCTCAATGCTTCTAATATCAAACCTGAGACCCTCCCTATAGCATGAGATGTGATATCCAACTCCTTCCCATTCCAATCCTGAGACCCTTCCGATAGCATGAGATGTGATATCCAACTCCTTCCAATTCCAACCTGTGACCCTTCCTATAGCATGAGATGGGATATCCAACTCCTTCCCAATCCAATCCTGAGACCCTTCCGATAGCATGAGATATGATATCTTAATGCTTCTACCATACCTGAGACCTTCCTATGGCATGAGATGTGATATCAAACTACTTCCCATTCCAATCCTGAGACCCGTCCTATACCATGAGATATGATATCTCAATGCTTCTAATAACAAACCTGAGACCCTTCCTATAACATGAGATGTGATATCCAAATCCTTCCCATTCCAATCCTGAGACCCTTCCTATAGCATGAGATGTGACATCCAACTCCTTCCCATTCCAATCCTGAGACCCGTCCTATACCATGAGATATGATATCTCAATGCTTCTAATACCAAACCTGAGACTCTCCTATAACATGAGATGCGATATCTCAATGCTTCTAATAACAAACCTGAGGCCCTTCCTATAACATGAGATGTGATATCCAAATCCTTCCCATTCCAATCCTGAGACCCTTCCTATAACATGAGATGTGATATCCAAATCCTTCCCATTCCAATCCTGAGACCCTTCCGATAGCATGAGATATGATATCTCAATGCTTCTAATACCAAACCTGAGACTGTCCTATAACATGAGATGCGATATCTCAATGCTTCTAAGAACAAACCTGAGACCCTTCCTATAACATGAGATGTGATATCCAAATCCTTCCCATTCCAATCCTGAGACCCTTCCTATAACATGAGATGTGATATCCGACTCCTTCCCAATCCATTCCTGAGACCCTTCCGATAGCATGAGATATGATATCTCAATGCTTCTAATGCCAAACCACAGACCCGTCCTATAAATTGAGATGTGATATCCAAATCCTTCCCCTTCCAAACCTGAGACCCTTCCTTTAGCATGAGATGTGATATCCAACTCCTTCCCATTCCAATCCTGAGACCCGTCCTATAACATGAGATGTGATATCTCAATGCTTCTAATAATAAACCTGAGAGCCTTCCTATAACATATGTGATATCCAACTCCTTCCCAATACAATCCTGAGACCCTTCCGATAGCATGAGATATGATATCTCAATGCTTCTAATACCAAACCACAGACCCGTCCTATAACTTGAGATGTGATATCCAACTCCTTCCCAATCCAATCCTGAGACCCTTCCGATAGCATGAGATGTGATATCTCAATGCTTCTAATATCAAACCTGAGACCCTCCCTTTAGCATGAAATGTGATATCCAACTCCTTCCCATTCCAATCCTGAGACCCGTCCTATACTATGAGATGTTATATCTCAATGCTTCTAATACCAAACCTGAGACTGTCCTATAACATGAGATGTGATATCTCAATGCTTCTAATACCAAACCTGAGACCCTTCCTATAACATGAGATGTGATATCCAACTCCTTCCCAATCCAATCCTGAGACCCTTCCGATAGCATGAGATATGATATCTCAATGCTTCTAATAACAAACCTGAGACCCTTCCTATAACATGAGATGTGATATCCAAATCCTTCCCATTCCTATCCTGTGACCCTTCTGATAGCATGAGATGTGATATCTCAATGCTTCTAATACCAAACCTGAGACCCTCCCTATAGCGAGATGTGATATCAAAGTCCTTCCCATTCCAATCCTGATACCCTTCCGATAGCATGAGCTGTGATATCTCAATGCTTCTAATACCAAACCTGAGACCCTCCCTATAGCGAGATGTGATATCAAAGTCCTTCCCATTCCAATCCTGATACCCTTCCGATAGCATGAGATGTTATATCTCAATGCTTCTAATACCAAACCTGAGACTGTCCTATAACATGAGATGTGATTTCTCAATGCTTCTAATAACAAACCTGAGACCCTTCCTATAACGTGAGATGTGATGTCCAAGTCCTTCCCATTCCAATCCTGAGACCCTTCCGATAGCATGAGATGTGATATCTCAATGCTTGTAATATCAAACCTGAGACCCTCCCTATAGCATGAGATGTGATATCCAACTCCTTCCCATTCCAATCCTGAGACCCGTCCTATACTATGAGATGTTATATCCAATGCTTCTAATACCAAACCTGAGACTGTCCTATAACATGAGATGTGATATCTCAATGCATCTAATAACAAACCTGAGACCCTTCCTATAACATGAGATGTGATATCCAAGTCCTTCCCATTCCAATCTTGAGACCCTTCCTATACCATGAGATGTGATATCCAACTCCTTCGCAATCCAATCCTGAGACCCTTCCGATAGCATGAGATATGATATCTCAATGCTTCTAATACCAAACCACAGACCCGTCCTATAACTTGAGATGTGATATCCAAATCCTTCCCCTTCCAAACCTGAGACCCTTCCTTTAGCATGAGATATGATATCCAACTCCTTCCCATTCCAATCCTGAGACCCGTCCTATACCATGAGATGGTATGTCTCAATGCTTCTAATACCAAACCTGAGACTGTCCTATAACATGAGATGTGATATCTCAATGCTTCTAATAACAAACCTGAGACCCTTCCTATAACATGAGATGTGATATCTCAATGCTTCTAATACCAAACCTGAGACCCTCCCTATAGCGTGAGATGTGATATCAAAGTCCTTCTCATTCCAATCCTGATACCCTTCCTATAACATGAGATCTGATATCCAACTCTTCCCATCCAATCCTGAGAACCTTCCTATAACATGAGATGTTATATCCAACTCCTTCCCGATCCAATCCTGAGACCCTTCCGATAGCATGAGATGTGATATCTCAATGCTTCTAATACCAAACCTGAGACCCTCCCTTATAGCGTGAGATGTGATATCAAAGTCCTTCCCATTCCAATCCTGATACCCTTCCTATAACATGAGCTGTGATATCCAACTCCTTCCAATTCCAACCTGTGACCCTTCCTATAGCATGAGATGCGATATCCAACTCCTTCCCAATCCAATCCTGAGACCCTTCCGATAGCATGAGATGTGATATCTTAATGCTTCTAGCAAACCTGAGACCTTCCCATGGCATGAGATGTGATATCAAACTCCTTCCCATTCCAATCCTGAGACCCGTCCTATACTATGAGATGTTATATCTCAATGCTTCTAATACCAAACCTGAGACTGTCCTATAACATGAGATGTGATATCCAAGTCCTTCCCATTCCAATCTTGAGACCCTGCCTATAACATGAGATGTGATATCCAACTCCTTCCCAATCCAATCCTGAGACCCTTCCGATAGCATGAGATATGATATCTCAATGCTTCAAATACCAAACCACAGACCCGTCCTATAACTTGAGATGTGATATCCAAATCCTTCCCCTTCCAAACCTGAGACCCTTCCTTTATCATGAGATGTGATATCCAACTCCTTCCCATTCCAATCCTGAGACCCGTCCTATAGCATGATATGTGATATCCAACTCCTTCCCATTCCAATCCTGAGACCCGTCCTATACAATGAGATATGATATCTCAATGCTTCTAATACCAAACCTGAGACTGTCCTATAACATGAGATGCGAAATCTCAATGCTTCTAATAACAAACCTGAGACCCTTCCTATAACATGAGATGTGATATCCAAATCCTTCCCATTCCAATCCTGAGACCCTTCCTATAACATGAGATGTGATATCCAACTCCTTCCCAATCCAATCCTGATACCCTTCCGATAACATGAGATATGATATCTCAATGCTTCTAATACCAAACCACAGACCCGTCCTATAAATTGAGATGTGATATCCAAATCCTTCCCCGTCCAATCCTGAGACCCGTCCTATACCATGAGATATGATATCTCAATGCTTTTAATACCAAACCTGAGACTGTCCTATAACATGAGATGTGATATCTCCATGCTTCTAATAACATGAGATGTTATATCCAACTCCTTCCCGATCCAATCCTGAGACCCTTCCGATAGCATGAGATGCGATATCTCAATGCTTCTAATACCAAACCTGAGACCCTCCCTATAGCGTGAGATGTGATATCAAAGTCCTTCCCATTGCAATCCTGATACCCTTCCTATAACATGAGATGCGATATCCAACTCCTTCCCAATCCAATCCTGAGATCCTTTCGATAGCATGAGATGTGATATCTTAATGCTTCTAGCAAACCTGAGACCTTCCCAAGGCATGAGATGTGATATCCAACTCCTTCCCATTCCAATCCTGAGACCCGTCCTATACTATGAGATGTTATATCTCAATGCTTCTAATATCAAACATGAGACTGTCCTATAACATGAGATGTGATATTTCAATGCTTCTAATAACAAACCTGAGACCCTTCCTATAACATGAGATGTGATATCCAAGTCCTTCCCATTCCAATCTTGAGACCCTTCCTATAACATGAGATGTGATATCCAACTCCTTCCCAATCCAATCCTGAGACCCTTCCGATAGCATGAGATATAATATCTCAATGCTTCTAATACCAAACCACAGACCCGTCCTATAACTTGAGATGTGATATCCAAATCCTTCCCCTTCCAAACCTGAGACCCTTCCTTTATCATGAGATGTGATATCCAACTCCTTCCCATTCCAATCCTGAGACCCTTCCTATAGCATGAGATGTGATATCTCAATGCTTCTACCAAACCTGAGACCCTTCCTATAGCATGAGATGTGATATCCAACACTTCCCATCCAATCCTGAGACCCTTCCTATAACATGAGATGTGATATCCAACTCCTTCCCAATCCAATCCTGAGACCCTTCCTATACCATGAGATGTGATATCTCAATGCTTCTAATACCAAACCTGAGACTGCCCTATAACATGAGATGTGATATCTCAATGCTTCTAATAAACCTGAGACCCTTCCTATAACATGAGATGTGATATCCAAATCCTCCCCATTCCAATCCTGAGACCCTTCCTATAGCATGAGATGTGATATCCAACTCCTTCCCATTCCAAACCTGAGATCCGTCCTATACCATGAGATATGATATCTCAATGCTTCTAATACCAAACCTGAGACCCTTCCTATAACATGAGATGTGATATCCAAGTCCTTCCCATTCCAATCTTGAGGCCATTCCTATAACATGAGATGTGATATCCAACTCCTTCACAATCCAATCCTGAGACCCTTCCGATAGCATGAGATATGATATCTCAATGGTTCTAATACCAAACCACAGACCCGTCCTATAACTTGAGATGTGATATCCAAATCCTTCCCCTTCCAAACCTGAGACCCTTCCTTTATCATGAGATGTGATATCCAACCCCTTCCCTTTGCAATCCTGAGACCCTTCCTATAGCATGAGATGTGATATCCCAATGCTTCTACCAAACCTGAGACCCTTCCTATATATCATGAGATGTGATATCCAACTCTTCCCATCCAATCCTGAGACCCTTCCTATAACATGAGATGTGATATCCAACTCCTTCCCAATCCAATCCTGAGACCCTTCCGATAGCATGAGATATGATATCTCAATGCTTCTAATATCAAACCTGAGACCCTCCCTATAGCATGAGATGTGATATCCAACTCCTTCCCATTCCAATCCTGAGACCCTTCCGATAGCATGAGATGTGATATCCAACTCCTTCCAATTCCAACCTGTGACCCTTCCTATAGCATGAGATGGGATATCCAACTCCTTCCCAATCCAATCCTGAGACCCTTCCGATAGCATGAGGTATGATATCTTAATGCTTCTACCATACCTGAGACCTTCCTATGGCATGAGATGTGATATCAAACTACTTCCCATTCCAATCCTGAGACCCTTCCTATAGCATGAGATGTGATATCCAACTCCTTCCCATTCCAATCCTGAGACCCGTCCTATACCATGAGATGTGATATCTCAATGTTTCTAATACCAAACCTGAGACTGTCCTATAACATGAGACGTGATATCTCAATGCTTCTAATAACAAACCTGAGACCCTTCCTATAACATGAGATGTGATATCCAAATCCTTCCCATTCCAATCCTGAGACCCTTCCTATAGCATGAGATGTGACATCCAACTCCTTCCCATTCCAATCCTGAGACCCGTCCTATACCATGAGATATGATATCTCAATGCTTCTAATACCAAACCTGAGACTCTCCTATAACATGAGATGCGATATCTCAATGCTTCTAATAACAAACCTGAGGCCCTTCCTATAACATGAGATGTGATATCCAAATCCTTCCCATTCCAATCCTGAGACCCTTCCTATAACATGAGATGTGATATCCAAATCCTTCCCATTCCAATCCTGAGACCCTTCCGATAGCATGAGATATGATATCTCAATGCTTCTAATACCAAACCTGAGACTGTCCTATAACATGAGATGCGATATCTCAATGCTTCTAAGAACAAACCTGAGACCCTTCCTATAACATGAGATGTGATATCCAAATCCTTCCCATTCCAATCCTGAGACCCTTCCTATAACATGAGATGTGATATCCGACTCCTTCCCAATCCATTCCTGAGACCCTTCCGATAGCATGAGATATGATATCTCAATGCTTCTAATGCCAAACCACAGACCCGTCCTATAAATTGAGATGTGATATCCAAATCCTTCCCCTTCCAAACCTGAGACCCTTCCTTTAGCATGAGATGTGATATCCAACTCCTTCCCATTCCAATCCTGAGACCCGTCCTATACCATGAGATATGATATCTCAATGCTTCTAATACCAAACCTGAGACTGTCCTATAACATGAGATGTGATATCTCAATGCTTCTAATAATAAACCTGAGAGCCTTCCTATAACATATGTGATATCCAACTCCTTCCCAATACAATCCTGAGACCCTTCCGATAGCATGAGATATGATATCTCAATGCTTCTAATACCAAACCACAGACCCGTCCTATAACTTGAGATGTGATATCCAACTCCTTCCCAATCCAATCCTGAGACCCTTCCGATAGCATGAGATGTGATATCTCAATGCTTCTAATATCAAACCTGAGACCCTCCCTTTAGCATGAAATGTGATATCCAACTCCTTCCCATTCCAATCCTGAGACCCGTCCTATACTATGAGATGTTATATCTCAATGCTTCTAATACCAAACCTGAGACTGTCCTATAACATGAGATGTGATATCTCAATGCTTCTAATACCAAACCTGAGACCCTTCCTATAACATGAGATGTGATATCCAACTCCTTCCCAATCCAATCCTGAGACCCTTCCGATAGCATGAGATATGATATCTCAATGCTTCTAATAACAAACCTGAGACCCTTCCTATAACATGAGATGTGATATCCAAATCCTTCCCATTCCTATCCTGTGACCCTTCTGATAGCATGAGATGTGATATCTCAATGCTTCTAATACCAAACCTGAGACCCTCCCTATAGCGAGATGTGATATCAAAGTCCTTCCCATTCCAATCCTGATACCCTTCCGATAGCATGAGCTGTGATATCTCAATGCTTCTAATACCAAACCTGAGACCCTCCCTATAGCGAGATGTGATATCAAAGTCCTTCCCATTCCAATCCTGATACCCTTCCGATAGCATGAGATGTTATATCTCAATGCTTCTAATACCAAACCTGAGCCTGTCCTATAACATGAGATGTGATTTCTCAATGCTTCTAATAACAAACCTGAGACCCTTCCTATAACGTGAGATGTGATGTCCAAGTCCTTCCCATTCCAATCCTGAGACCCTTCCGATAGCATGAGATGTGATATCTCAATGCTTGTAATATCAAACCTGAGACCCTCCCTATAGCATGAGATGTGATATCCAACTCCTTCCCATTCCAATCCTGAGACCCGTCCTATACTATGAGATGTTATATCCAATGCTTCTAATACCAAACCTGAGACTGTCCTATAACATGAGATGTGATATCTCAATGCTTCTCATAACAAACCTGAGACCCTTCCTATAACATGAGATGTGATATCCAAGTCCTTCCCATTCCAATCTTGAGACCCTTCCTATACCATGAGATGTGATATCCAACTCCTTCGCCATCCAATCCTGAGACCCTTCTGATAGCATGAGATATGATATCTCAATGCTTCTAATACCAAACCACAGACCCGTCCTATAACTTGAGATGTGATATCCAAATCCTTCCCCTTCCAAACCTGAGACCCTTCCTTTAGCATGAGATATGATATCCAACTCCTTCCCATTCCAATCCTGAGACCCGTCCTATACCAAGAGATGGTATATCTCAATGCTTCTAATACCAAACCTGAGACTGTCCTATAACATGAGATGTGATATCTCAATGCTTCTAAGAACAAACCTGAGACCCTTCCTATAACATGAGATGTGATATCTCAATGCTTCTAATACCAAACCTGAGACCCTCCCTATAGCGTGAGATGTGATATCAAAGTCCTTCTCATTCCAATCCTGATACCCTTCCTATAACATGAGATCTTATATCCAACTCTTCCCATCCAATCCTGAGAACCTTCCTATAACATGAGATGTTATATCCAACTCCTTCCCGATCCAATCCTGAGACCCTTCCGATAGCATGAGATGTGATATCTCAATGCTTCTAATACCAAACCTGAGACCCTCCCTTATAGCGTGAGATGTGATATCAAAGTCCTTCCCATTCCAATCCTGATACCCTTCCTATAACATGAGCTGTGATATCCAACTCCTTCCAATTCCAACCTGTGACCCTTCCTATAGCATGAGATGCGATATCCAACTCCTTCCCAATCCAATCCTGAGAACCTTCCGATAGCATGAGATGTGATATCTTAATGCTTCTAGCAAACCTGAGACCTTCCCATGGCATGAGATGTGATATCAAACTCCTTCCCATTCCAATCCTGAGACCCGTCCTATACTATGAGATGTTATATCTCAATGCTTCTAATACCAAACCTGAGACTGTCCTATAACATGAGATGTGATATCCAAGTCCTTCCCATTCCAATCTTGAGACCCTGCCTATAACATGAGATGTGATATCCAACTCCTTCCCAATCCAATCCTGAGACCCTTCCGATAGCATGAGATATGATATCTCAATGCTTCAAATACCAAACCACAGACCCGTCCTATAACTTGAGATGTGATATCCAAATCCTTCCCCTTCCAAACCTGAGACCCTTCCTTTATCATGAGATGTGATATCCAACTCCTTCCCATTCCAATCCTGAGACCCGTCCTATAGCATGATATGTGATATCCAACTCCTTCCCATTCCAATCCTGAGACCCGTCCTATACAATGAGATATGATATCTCAATGCTTCTAATACCAAACCTGAGACTGTCCTATAACATGAGATGCGATATCTCAATGCTTCTAATAACAAACCTGAGACCCTTCCTATAACATGAGATGTGATATCCAAATCCTTCCCATTCCAATCCTGAGACCCTTCCTATAACATGAGATGTGATATCCAACTCCTTCCCAATCCAATCCTGATACCCTTCCGATAGCATGAGATATGATATCTCAATGCTTCTAATACCAAACCACAGACCCGTCCTATAAATTGAGATGTGATATCCAAATCCTTCCCCGTCCAATCCTGAGACCCGTCCTATACCATGAGATATGATATCTCAATGCTTCTAATACCAAACCTGAGACTGTCCTATAACATGAGATGTGATATCTCAATGCTTCTAATAACAAACCTGAGAGCCTTCCTATAACATGAGATGTGATATCCAACTCCTTCCCAATCCAATCCTGAGACCATTCCGATAGCATGAGATGTGATATCTCAATGCTTCTAATATCAAACCTGAGACCCTCCCTATAGCATGAGATGTGATATCCAACTCCTTCCCATTCCAATCCTGAGACCCGTCCTATACTATGAGATGTTATATCCAATGCTTCTAATACCAAACCTGAGACTGTCCTATAACATGAGATGTGATATCTCAATGCTTCTAATAACAAACCTGAGACCCTTCCTATAACATGAGATGTGATATCCAAGTCCTTCCCATTCCAATCTTGAGACCCTTCCTATAACATGAGATGTGATATCCAACTCCTTCGCAATCCAATCCTGAGACCCTTCCGATAGCATGAGATATGATATCTCAATGCTTCTAATGCCAAACCACAGACCCGTCCTATAACTTGAGATGTGATATCTAAATCCTTCCCCTTCCAAACCTGAGACCCTTCCTTTAGCATGAGATGTGATATCCAACTCCTTCCCATTCCAATCCTGAGACCCTTCCTATAGCATGAGATGTGATATCCCAATGCTTCTACCAAACCTGAGACCCTTCCTATAGCAAGAGATATGATATCCAACTCTTCCCATCCAATCCTGAGACCCGTCCTATACCATGAGATGTTATATCTCAATGCTTCTAATACCAAACCTGAGACTGTCCTATAACATGAGATGTGATATCTCAATGCTTCTAATAACAAACCTGAGAGCCTTCCTATAACATGAGATGTGATATCCAACTCCTTCCCAATCCAATCCTGAGACCATTCCGATAGCATGAGATGTGATATCTCAATGCTTCTAATATCAAACCTGAGACCCTCCCTATAGCATGAGATGTGATATCCAACTCCTTCCCAATCCAATCCTGAGACCCTTCCGATAGCATGAGATGTGATATCTTAATGCTTCTAGCAAACCTGACACCTTCCCATGGCACGAGATGTGATATCAAACTCCTTCCCATTCCAATCCTGAGACCCGTCCTATACTATGAGATGTTATATCTCAATGCTTCTAATCCCAAACATGAGACTGTCCTATAACATGAGATGTGATATCTCAATGCTTCTAATAACAAACCTGAGACCCTTCCTATAACATGAGATTTGATATCCAACTCCTTCCCAATCCAATCCTGAGACCCTTCCGATAGCATGAGATGTGATATCTTAATGCTTCTAGCAAACCTGACACCTTCCCATGGCACGAGATGTGATATCAAACTCCTTCCCATTCCAATCCTGAGACCCGTCCTATACTATGAGATGTTATATCTCAATGCTTCTAATCCCAAACATGAGACTGTCCTATAACATGAGATGTGATATTTCAATGCTTCTAATAACAAACCTGAGACCCTTCCTATAACATGAGATGTGATATCCAAGTCCTTCCCATTCCAATCTTGAGACCCTTCCTATAACATGAGATGTGATATCCAACTCCTTCCCAATCCAATCCTGAGACCCTTCCGATAGCATGAGATATGATATCTCAATGCTTCTAATACCAAACCACAGACCCGTCCTATAACTTGAGATGTGATATCCAAATCCTTCCCCTTCCAAACCTGAGACCCTTCCTTTATCATGAGATGTGATATCCAACTCCTTCCCATTCCAATCCTGAGACCCTTCCTATAGCATGAGATGTGATATCCCAATGCTTCTACCAAACCTGAAACCCTTCCAATAGCATGAGATGTGATATCCAACTCTTCCCATCCAATCCTGAGACCCTTCCTATAACATGAGATGTGATATCCAACTCCTTCCCAATCCAATCCTGAGACCCTTCGGATAGCATGAGATGTGATATCCAACTCCTTCCAATTCCAACCTGTGACCCTTCCTATAGCATGAGATGGGAGATCCAACTCCTTCCCAATTCAATCCTGAGACCCGTCCTATACCATGAGATGTGATATCTCAATGCTTCTAATACCAAACCTGAGACTGCCCTATAACATGAGATGTGATATCTCAATGCTTCTAATAAACCTGAGACCCTTCCTATAACATGAGATGTGATATCCAAATCCTTCCCATTCCAATCCTGCGACCCTTCCTATAGCATGAGATGTGATATCCAACTCCTTCCCATTCCAATCCTGAGATCCGTCCTATACCATAAGATATGATATCTCAATGCTTCTAATACCAAACCTGAGACTGTCCTATAACATGAGATGTGATATCTCAATGCTTCAAATAACAAACCTGAGACCCTTCCTATAACATGAGATGTGATATCCAAGTCCTTCCCATTCCAATCTTGAGGCCATTCCTATAACACGAGATGTGATATCCAACTCCTTCACAATCCAATCCTGAGACCCTTCCGATAGCATGAGATATGATATCTCAATGCTTCTAATACCAAACCACAGACCCGTCCTATAACTTGAGATGTGATATCCAAATCCTTCCCCTTCCAAACCTGAGACCCTTCCTTTATCATGAGATGTGATATCCAACCCCTTCCCATTGTAATCCTGAGACCCTTCCTATAGCATTAGATGTGATATCCCAATGCTTCTACCAAACCTGAGACCCTTCCTATAGCATGAGATGTGATATCCAACTCTTCCCATCCAATCCTGAGACCCTTCCTATAACTTGAGATGTGATATCCAACTCCTTCCCAATCCAATCCTGAGACCCTTCCGATAGCATGAGATATGATATCTCAATGCTTCTAATATCAAACCTGAGACCCTCCCTATAGCATGAGATGTGATATCCAACTCCTTCCCATTCCAATCCTGAGACCCTTCCGATAGCATGAGATGTGATATCCAACTCCTTCCAATTCCAACCTGTGACCCTTCCTATAGCATGAGATGGGATATCCAACTCCTTCCCAATCCAATCCTGAGACCCTTCCGATAGCATGAGATATGATATCTTAATGCTTCTACCATACCTGAGACCTTCCTATGGCATGAGATGTGATATCAAACTACTTCCCATTCCAATCCTGAGACCCTTCCTATAGCATGAGATGTGATATCCAACTCCTTCCCATTCCAATCCTGAGACCCGTCCTATACCATGAGATGTGATATCTCAATGTTTCTAATACCAAACCTGAGACTGTCCTATAACATGAGATGTGATATCTCAATGCTTCTAATAACAAACCTGAGACCCTTCCTATAACATGAGATGTGATATCCAAATCCTTCCCATTCCAATCCTGAGACCCTTCCTATAGCATGAGATGTGATATCCAACTCCTTCCCATTCCAATCCTGAGACCATTCCTATACCATGAGATATGATATCTCAATGCTTCTAATACCAAACCTGAGACTCTCCTATAACATGAGATGCGATATCTCAATGCTTCTAATAACAAACCTGAGGCCCTTCCTATAACATGAGATGTGATATCCAAATCCTTCCCATTCCAATCCTGAGACCCTTCCTATAACATGAGATGTGATATCCAAATCCTTCCCATTCCAATCCTGAGACCCTTCCGATAGCATGAGATATGAGATCTCAATGCTTCTAATACCAAACCTGAGACTGTCCTATAACATGAGATGCGATATCTCAATGCTTCTAAAAACAAACCTGAGACCCTTCCTATAACATGAGATGTGATATCCAAATCCTTCCCATTCCAATCCTGAGACCCTTCCTATAACATGAGATGTGATATCCAACTCCTTCCCAATCCAATCCTGAGACCCTTCCGATAGCATGAGATATGATATCTCAATGCTTCTAATACCAAACCACAGACCCGTCCTATAAATTGAGATGTGATATCCAAATCCTTCCCCTTCCAAACCTGCAACCCTTCCTTTAGCATGAGATGTGATATCCAACTCCTTCCCATTTCAATCCTGAGACCCGTCCTATACCATGAGATATGATATCTCAATGCTTCTAATACCAAACCTGAGACTGTCCTATAACATGAGATGTGATTTCTCAATGCTTCTAATAACAAACCTGAGACCCTTCCTATAATATATGTGATATCCAACTCCTTTCCAATACAATCCTGAGACCCTTCCGATAGCATGAGATATGATATCTCAATGCTTCTAATACCAAACCACAGACCCGTCCTATAACTTGAGATGTGATATCCAACTCCTTCCCAATCCAATCCTGAGACCCTTCCGATAGCATGAGATGTGATATCTCAATGCTTCTAATATCAATCATGAGACCCTCCCTTTAGCATGAAATGTGATATCCAACTCCTTCCCATTCCAATCCTGAGACCCGTCCTATACTATGAGATGTTATATCTCAATGCTTCTAATACCAAACCTGAGACTGTCCTATAACATGAGATGTGATATCTCAATGCTTCTTATAACAAACCTGAGACTCTTCCTATACCATGAGATGTGATATCCAAGTCCTTCCCATTCCAAACCTGAGACCCTTCCTTTAGCATGAGATGTGATATCCAACTCCTTCCCATTCCAATCCTGAGACTCCTTCAAATTCCAACCTGTGAATCTTCCGATAGCATGAGATGTGATATCTCAATGCTTCTAATACCAAACCTGAGACCCTTCCTATAACATGAGATGTGATATCCAACTCCTTCCCAATCCAATCCTGAGACCCTTCCGATAGCATGAGATATGATATCTCAATGCTTCTAATAACAAACCTGAGACCCTTCCTATAACATGAGATGTGATATCCAAATCCTTCCCATTCCAATCCTGAGACCCTTCCTATAACATGAGATGTGATATCCAACTCCTTCCCAATCTAATCCTGAGACCCTTCCGATAGCATGAGATATGATATCTCAATGCTTCTAATACCAAACCACAGACCCGTCCTATAAATTGAGATGTGATATCCAAATCCTTCCCCTTCCAAACCTGAGACCCTTCCTTTAGCATGAGATGTGATATCTGTAAGGATATTTGGCGTGTTACAGTACAGAGTACAGTAATACTGCACAAGTAGCACATTTTTTTTTTTGCAGCACCACCACAAGGGTGCGGTGCATTGCTATATGGGTTACCAGATTAACAAGGAAAGACAGGCTATTCAGTCAAAAACGATTTTAACATATAAGATGCAAATCTATTTTTACAGTTAAAAGCACACGTGCTCATTTAAAAATGCACACTATTTTTCACCTGAAATGCCTATATTGCTAGAGACACATTTGAAAATTAACAGCTAACCTATTAACAATTAACCTGACTAATAAAACCTTATTTAACATAACCCACTAATAAAATGTGTTCTCCACTGCAGAATTAGGCATACTCTGAAAACCATTTAAATGCGTGTGCAGATTTTTTTCTTCTCTTCTCTGCCTGATTCTCCGTGTTTTTGTGCACAGTAACTGCAGGAAGAAGGAAGTCAGATTTGCAACAATTGCAAATGTATAAGCGAAGCTATTGTTGAAGAGTAGGAGGATGAGAGATGATGGATTTCATTGGGACACGTCATACAGAGGGCTGAGAGGAAAGTTTTAGTGGGCAGTATCAGGGAAAAAGACAGGCAGACATCTTTCTGCACTATTGGGGAGAAGACCTGGCTGTGGGGCTCCTGACTGAATGCAGATTCCTGTGTCCTGCTGCAGTCGAGATTGGGGAGAGCTGAAAGAAGGACCTTTCCACTGGCTGAGGCATTCCTATCTGCAAAAGCTGAGAATTCCAGGCAATGACCCCGGTTTGAGAAGGCAAGCGTTCCTTTTTGCTGGAGTTAATCCAAGAGAGCCACATTCACAAAGAGAACAACTAAAAAGATAAGGTAATGAGAAGTGTGGGAGCTGAGTGTGTACGGTAATATGCAGTCAGTGTAGGATTCCTGTGCGTGTCTTAATCAAGTGCTAATGTTGCAATTTGAGTTCTGTTCTCCGCCACTATCTTTGCAGAGTGTCACAGACAATGCTTTGACTGTACCATTTTATTTCTGTAAAGAATGAGATCGTTTTTAAATACAACTTTTATAATACAGAAAAATATTTGAAAACAGACGGGTGATGTTTATTGTTTACCATTACAATGCTGATGATGTGGGGAGATTTTTAAACAGTGCAATGGTCATTTTAAGACAGATGTGTGCATGTCAAAATCAGTATGAATAATTGTGAGTGACTGTAGCATAGCTTGTTGGAGGTACATGAGCCAACGGGAAGAGAGACTCTCTGAACATAGCTCCCTACCGTACATAAGGTAGTGGAAATTACCACAAGACTACCACATATAGCTCTCTGTCGTAAATAAGTCAGTGAGTTCGCCCATGGTGGCACACCAACACTATCACTGGAAAATGTGGTATTCCTAGAATGCAGGTCTGAGGTCTCTCTAGTGATCACACGAAAAATCTAAGCAAAGATAAGGGATTCTGGACATTGGGGCCACAAATAAAACAAGGGAATTATGCTCACCAAAATACCACCAACCACGTATACCAAATATGCAGGTCTGGGTGCTGAAATAATGCATGTCCATTGTATTATTGTTGCACATGGCCAAATCTGAATACAAAGAGTGATTATTGCTAAGTTATTTTTCGGCGGTAATAAAATACCGTCAGGCCCCAAATCTCCACAAAATACCCTACATATTTATGGTGCGCTGCAGGCCGGGAAAGTGATCATAGAGTACCTACTGGGCGTGGCAAGTTGTCTCACACTGCCATTTGCACATTAAAGGGAACCCATTTTATAATAGCAGTGTGCCACTAAAAACGAATTTCAGAATGTCACAAAGGGAAACCACATTCTCAGATCTAGTGCAATATTTAGAGGCAAAGTTATTTGCACATGGGAATTGGTCTTCGAATAGCACGTTAGAATGGAGTAACCGCATTCAGGGTGAGGTGCAGAAAGAAAAACTAGACAATATTTTTGCAGAAGGCAGCATAATCCAGGTCTGCCTTACAAGATTATTGAATGCAGCCGATAAAAGTGCAGAGAAAGACTGTTTAATACGGCTATGCGGCAAAATATGGTTTATTTTAAACAAATCCCTGCGAATGCAAGAGAATGATACTCAGCTAATTAACAGGTTAAAGACTGAATTAGAGGGGGCAAGTAAAAATCAGGAAATGTTGAGAGCAGAATTGGATGTATGCCAAAAAGACATGCAATTAAAATGCAGAGACTTTGATACTCAGTTATCCAAAAGCAAGAAACAATTTGAAGATAGTGAGCAAGAATTGACACACTTAAAAGCCTTAGTGGATCACATTAGGCAGGATAAAGATGAGGTTGTTTCAGAAATGCAGATTTTACAAAAAGAACATTGTGAAAAAGAAGGTGATCTCCAGAGTGCAGAACAAGAAATGATTAAAATGATTCAAGAAAGAGACAAAAGAAATAAAGAGTTCAATGAATGCCAAATGCAAATGTGCGACATGCAGGAGGCGATTAATAAAATGAGCGATGAAAATAATTATTTGCAGAATGAAGCAACCAGACTCCTTAAAAAGTGTAAGGACTTAGAACAGCAAATGTGCATTCCCAGGTCCCAAGAGAGGCGGCAGGGTACCACATTCAATGGAGTGGAGGTGAATTCTAGCTCTGCCCAAAGAGCTAGTGCCCCAGTGACTGGGCCGGTGACTGAACTTGGTTGCAGCGCCCTTGGGGGATTTGATACTCCCATTGGGGGCAGTCACCAATCTCATACACCTGAAAACAGGATTGACTCACAAAATAGTGCAATTCCATGCATTGCAACAAGTAGCCCCATAAAAATAATGAAATCCATTAAAGCCCTGATCAAACCATTTAAAAAGGGAGGTGAATGCTGCATTGAGGATCACTTAGAAGCGGTGCATGACATTTTTAAAGCACTCCAGATACCTAGGGAACAGTACAGACAATATTTTCATTTAACTTTAGATGCCCCGACGGCCAGCATCATAAGGGGATTAAATGAACAGCAGAATATGACATGGCTGGAGTTTGAAAAAGAAATTAGGCGTCATTTTTCTCCTTTTCAGTCATTGCAGGAGGCAAAGAAAGTCGCGTACACAATTACTGCTGGACCTAATACATCCCCTCGCCAATTTTTACAAGACTTAAAAAGAGCATTCTCTCGCTTTGATGTATCTTTTGACTCAAATTCCAATGAGTTTAAAACCGCATACTTCTATGGGCTACAGAAAGACATCATATCCCAATTGGTCCGTGAATTTGACCGTGACAAGTCCCTTGAATGGATTGTACATCAAAGCACAAAGCTATATGAGGTACTCTATTGTCAGGGTAGAGAAAGTGATAAAATGAAAGATACCAGGCCTAAATCTAAAGAACCCTCAGCCACAGTAATGGAAATCAGGTCAGCCAAAATGTCCCTTGAGTCTGCTCAAAGCCAAGGTAAAAATAATGTGACACCTGAACAAAGGGGTAATCAACAAAGATCGCCATTTCCTGTACCAATGTTCCAAACACATGATCCTAGTAATAGAGAGAGCTACATCAGCCCTAGGTACTTAGGGGATAGACCCCGGGTAAGATACCGGTCTGATATGGCAGGTATGAACAATAACCAGAGACAAAATCAAGATCAAAGAAATGATGGTCCCTACCAGTCATTGGGGACACAGAGCAGATTTGATCCCAGCACCATGATATATGGTAATCAGGATAGGCCCCGATATGTGGATCGATTTACTGATAATGGAAATCAACATAGGGGCCAGTACCCACAATCTGAGAGACAGGACATGAGGCAAAACGTGAACTACAGTCCACGCCAGTACAATGATTCCCCACCAGGGGACTATAATCAAAGGATGGGTGCAACCCGCTCCCCTCCACAAATGAATCAAGAGTTCAGAAACCATCCCAACCGGTATCAATCACCTGAGAGGTATCAGAATAGATCCAATCAGGGGGAAAACAACCAATATCGACCTAGGCCACAGAAAGAGGATCCTAGAGAGATGGAAAGGTTCCAGTGCCTTGAGGCCCAAGTGAAAATGTTAGCTGAGCAAATAGGAAAGCTCTATACAGCGCAAAAACAACCTTCCAAAGAGGGGGCTGATGACCATAGCAATGACCGGGGGGCTTCCGAAAAGTGACTAAGTACTCATGGTAACTGCAGTGCCAAAATGACAGATTGCTCTGATATAATTTTGCATAACGACTCTGAGATGCCTAATGGATTAAAAATGAAAGTACCAGTAAATGAAATTGTGATAGAAAGTGCAAATACTTCTAAAAAAGAGGTACGGTTTAACTTAGAGCTAAATAAAACAGTAAAGATTTGCACAAATGAAAAAGAAACATTAGGAATTCCAAAAGAACAAAGGAACAGATTTAAGAAAAATGACTCATGCATGGGGAATACCAGTGAACAGGGAGTAAGTGTGGATGCCATAGCTCCTTCCCTGGGCAAGCAAAACAATGACCAAACACAGACAGAAAAAGGAAATACTCACAAGGAGGGTACAAGTCAATCACCTGAAGAATTCTTTGAGCCACATATTTTTGAAGAGGCTGAAAGGGCTGGTATTACACTAAATGATCACAAATGCACAGAATTAAAAAAATGACAAATTGCTGAATGATGTTGTTACACATGTTCAGTTGGAGGATTGTAATGTGGTCTCTGATGCTATCCAGATGAATGGGCGAACAGTGGCCACACTCCAAAAAACCTCTGATCATGGAGAAATGCATAAAGTCTCTCGCGCAGAAATGGGTGACAAGGAGGGAAAAATGTCTTTTCATTTACCAATGTGCTTAGCCAAAAGTGAAAAAGACCTGAGAAAGGTGAGCCCTGAAATCAGTAAGAATTCACATTTCTTATGTGTATTAGAGGAAGTTGAGGACAGATATTATGCACCCATCACTGTAGAAGAAAAATGCCACACCTTCGCTATGATTGACACTGGCGCACAGGCCACAATTATGTCCAAGGAGCTGGTAAAGAGTATCAATGAAGGGAGGCCTCCACAGAGTCAGATCACAGTGAAGGCAAATCAAGGCCCAGTGCATAACTTTAATGGGGAGGAGGTGCCCATCATAGGTGTAACTGAGGTTGACATAAAAATAGGAAAGCACAGAATGAAACAAGAGGTATTGATCACATCTATTTGTGAAATTCCATTTCTGATGGGGACAGATTGCCTGAAAAGATTGTCTCCTCTCATAGATGGGGTGAATGGAGTGCTGTGGTCCTTAACCAAAAAACCATTGAGGCCTAAGAAACTAAAATCACAAAACAGCAATATAAAAGAATGTCACACCATTGCCAAAACAAATGATGCTGTGGAGGTATATCTCCAGAATAGCTGCATACCTAGTGTCACTGTTATATTAATGTGTCAAGACAAAGATCAGAGCGACAATGAAAAAATACCTGTACAAATATACTTGGACCCAAGGAAAGATTGGCAGACTGCTATAGATGAGCACACATTACGTTTCTATTTAAAAGAGAATACATGCAAACAGAATACTGTTCCTAAAACAGATTCAGAAAAACACATTACCACTCTGGCAGAAATACACATGGAAGATGAGCAACCATGGGTTCACGTTGGTATAAATGATTATCTTAAAACAATAAAAGCCACTTTAGCGCTTGAACATGAAAGGAGTTTCATTAATGAGAAATTGTTGCAAAAAATTATGGAGAGGGAAGAAATCCCGAAATTTAGGATTAAAAACCAATATGTTTCTGGGTTGGACAGTCCAGACTTTGAAAACCGAATTGCAGGCAGATGCATGCTTAAAATTAGCATTGGGCAGAAAACAATTTACCATAATGTATGGATAGTGAATGGAGCACAAAATGAATTTTACATGGGCAATGACATCATGCACAGAATGTGTATGGTGTTAGATTTCCTTAATCAAAAAATATGGTCACGCCTAGGTGGGCCGGCACCTGAATTTGAAGACAAAAGAAGGGCTTATCATTGTGCACAACTGGTTCCTTATGCCATCGAATTACAAATAAGGAAAGATACTATTGTTCCTGCATTTACAAAACAGTTTGCAATAACACTGAAATGCAAAAATGGGCAGCAGATGAAAGGCTCTGATGCATTTGTATGCCTGAATGAATCCATAAAACAGCAAGGCCTGGATTATGAATACATTCCATTGGTAGACATTGGTGAGGGATCTGTAAAAATCATGGTAAATAATAAAGGTTGTCAGGATATTCATTTAGAGGAAAACTCCCCATTAGGAATGGCCATACAAAAATCACATTATACGGCAGATTTAAATAACATGGTGATTGGGAATATTCCTGAAAAATATGTAGATGCCAAGGGCGAGTTGCCAGAACACCTGGACTCTCAGCCCAAAGGAATATTTAAAATTCATTCTGTGTATCCTTATGATTCAAATGAGACAGTGTGCTGCCATCAAGAGGATTGCATAATATTTAATTTAAATGAAAATGAGACAGGAAATCAGCCCATCGAAGTGGAAGCTGATATGCCAAAATATTTAAAAGTGGCAGCTCTACAAAAAGACACAGCCACACAGTTAGAGGAAAGCGCTGAGATTCCTTTACCAGAAGAGTTTCCAGAATTTTCCAGAATGGTAGAAGAGCAGATCTCCTTAGCGGATGCATGTGACAGCGATGAGGATCGACACAATCTGAGGGAAATATTTATGGAGTTTAAGGATGTATTTGCAAAAGATGCTTATGATTGTGGTTTAACTGATTTACATGTGGCCACACTACCAGAAGGTTGTAGCAGAAATCCAGTGTTTGTACGCCAGTATAGACTACCGCTGGCATGTTTAGAATCATTGGCAGAGATTATTAAAAGTTTGGAATCACGGGGAATAATTAGGCCCATTCATAGCACATCCAATACGCCTATTTTAGGTGTGTTAAAGCCAAATGGTCAATGGCGGCTGTGTGCAGACTTAAGAGAGTTAAATAAAAGAGTACCAGTATCTAGATGGCCACTACCATTCATTGATCAGGGCCTAGCTCAGATACATGGTTCAAATGTATTTACCACGTTAGATCTCACCTCTGGATATTGGTGTGTGCCATTGGCAGAGGAGATACAACACTTATTTTCCTTTACATTTGACAGGACTCAATATGCCTGGCTTAGAGCTCCGTTCGGGTACATCAATAGTGGGAGTGAATTTGGCATATTTTTGAGAAAGGCCATGCCGGATGCAGCGGAAAGAGGAACAATAGTTTATGTGGATGATGTCCTGATAAAAAATGAAAACATTAAAAGCCATTTTGATGAAATAAGACATGTGCTTGGCCAATTGCAGAAAGCAGGCGCCAAAGTATCTTTGCAAAAAGCACAATGGTGCAAGAAAAAAGTGAACTTTCTAGGGCATGAAGTGACTGAACATGGGCTAAAACCACAAAGGAAGAAAATAGAGGCCATACAAAGATTAAAAGATCCTAAAAATGTGAAAGGAGTAAAAAGTTTATTAGGGATGACAGGCTATAACAGAAAGTTCATTGAGAATTATGCAGAAATCACTCAACCATTGACTAAACTGCTTAAACTAAATACTCCCTGGAGATGGGAAAGAGAGCAGTCTGATGCAGTGGCTAGATTGAAGGAATGTCTTGTAAAGGCACCATGTTTAGCATACCCCATAAAGGACAGGGATTTCTTTATAGAAATAGGCTTTTCTGAACATTGTATGTCAGCAGTGTTATCACAAAAACAAGATTTGAATCACAAAACAATTGCATATGCAAGTAAGGCATTTTCCCAAGTTGAAATGAAATTTAATGAATGTGAGAAGGCCCTATTAACCACTGTGTGGGCGCTACAACATTTTCGCCCCATTGTTCAGGGAGAAAAGGTGATTATTGAAACAAATCATCAACCTTTGCAATTTTTAGAGAGTAAAAGAATTAGATCAGGAAATCTAGCGCAATCCAGAATCACTTCATGGACGCTGGCATTACAAGGTTTTCCCGTAGAAGTAAGATATGGACAAAATAAAAAGAGCCCAATTGCTCAAGGGTTAGCTGACTTACATGACTGTGCAGCTGAACAAATACCAAATGAAATGGAAGTGGAAGCTAGTTTACAGGAATTTGAACAATCACCACACAAAGCTTTTGATGAAAAAACATGCAAGGATTTGCCAACTGTATATGTGGATGGTTGTGCTTTTCACATTGAAAATGACAGTAATAAACAATTAGTGGCAGGAATAGGAAATGTCTGGTTGAAATGTGAAGGCGTTCCTAGTATAGGGATGAGGATTGGAGATAGGAGCAGTCAGGTGGCGGAATTGGCAGCCATCTATAAAGCAATTGCTACTGCAGTTGATAAAAAGTTCAGTGAAATTGTCCTGGTGACTGATTCTGACTATGCACGGAATAGCTTTGTGGAGTATTTGCCTGGTTGGAAAGCAAGAGGCATGGTTACATACAACAAAAAACCACTTAAACATGGAAAAATGATACAAGCCATAGACAAATTGGTGTCAGAAAATAATTTAACAATATACTGGAGAAAAATTCGTGGGCATTTAAAAACACCAGGAGAGGATAAGGAGGGAAATGATAAGGCAGACCATCTGGCTAAGATTGGGGCTGTGATGGGAGAATTGCTACCTATTGATTATTTAATGGGTGAAATACAAATTGATGCAGTCACACGTTCTAAAGCACCAAAGGAGGTAGATCAACCGGTGGTGCAGTGGAGTCATGACACGCCAGACCAAGATTTGATTGAGGCACAAAAGAATGATCAAATTTTGGGAATCTATTATAATCATTTGATAGATCCTGAACAAAATCCTTTAACAGAAAATGATTGTATGGGAAAAGAAGAGTTGAGGGTGTTATTAAAGAACAAAACACGAATTAGATTACAGGATGGACTCATGATTAGAGAGTCCATAACAGGGCAAATACAGTGGGTAGTACCCCTTTCATTCAGAGGAGTAATGCTACACCATGCACACGATGCCATAACTGCAGGCCATAGAGGTTCACAAAAAACATTAGAAATACTAAAAGATTATGCTTACTGGCCTCATATGTCCCAAGATGTGGAATTATATACTAGAGGATGTCTAGTATGCGCCCAATTTAAACCTGCTTCACCAATGCATAGAGCACCATTGATGAAAAGAGGCCTAACTCTCCCATGGTCAGATTTGCAAATAGACTATGTAGGTCCTTTAAAAAGGTCGAGCAGGGGACACCGTTATATTTTGAGTGTGGTATGTTTGATGTCGAAGTGGATTGAGTGCATTCCTGCACCAGATTGTAGTGCGCAAACAGCAGCCACATTACTGGTGAACCATGTGTTC
The DNA here is from genome assembly GCF_040938575.1 of Ambystoma mexicanum. Classification (NCBI taxonomy): domain Eukaryota; kingdom Metazoa; phylum Chordata; class Amphibia; order Caudata; family Ambystomatidae; genus Ambystoma; species Ambystoma mexicanum. The sequence continues at coordinate 335,807,586 of NC_090936.1, forward strand.
TCAAGGTTTGGATTGCCACAAAGAATTGAGTCAGACAGAGGAAGTCATTTCACAAGTACTCTAATGAGTAAGGTATGGCAAATACTAGGTGTGAAAAGGAAGCTACATATCGCATATCGGGCGGCGTCTTCAGGTACAGTTGAAAGAAGCAATAGGTCTGTTGTGGATATTTTAAAGAAATTTGTGGCAGAAGCAGGTTCCAGCTGGGATTTACGTTTACCGTTGGTTCTGATGGCAATCAGGTCGACTCCTGCCAAAGCAACAGGTGTTAGCCCCCATGAGGTCTTGACAGGTAGGAAAATGGTGTTACCACAACACCTACTATACAGAACACATGAGCAAACTCTAGTGAGTGCATCCACGGTTCATGAATATATTGATGAACTGAGGAGGCATTTGCAACATGCATTTGCTTTTGTGCAGAGAAATCTGGAAAGGGCTGCTGACAGTGCTAAGTCATATTATGACAAAAAGACATCAGTAAAGGAATACAATGTAGGGGATCAGGTGTACAAGTTTCATTTTGGAAAAAGTAAACAGAAAAATTTTAAATTTCTAGCAACCTGGCAATGGCCATTTCGAACTATAGATAAGATTTCTCCTGTAGTGTATAAAATTTTGAAAAATGAAGGTGAAACAGCAATAGAGCAGTTTGTCCATGTAAATCAAATCAAACCATGCCATCCCAGACATGAGATCAGGCGGCTTGAGCATGTAGAAACAGATAAAATCACTTGAACACAAAAAGAGAAAATAAATGGGTACAATCAGGAGGCAGTGACAAAGAAGTTAAAAAGTTGATTGTTATGATGGCACATAAACACTGTAGTATATGTAAAATATAATATAAAATAAATATAAATAAATAAATAAATAAATAAATGCACATATAATGGAAGCTCATGGTTGGTGTGCAGAGAGAAAGTGTATTAAATATTGAATGCTGTTTTATATGTGTTTGTTTTCTTTTAACTTGTGTTTAATTTCAGAAGAAAGAAAAAAAAAACAAAATATTTTTACCAAGCATGTTTTATTTTTGGCAAAAGGATGAAGTTAGTATTGTGCTATGTACTTAATCTGTTTATTTTCTATTTTGATTTAGACAATTAACATTATTTGGTCGGAGGTTCCGGGATCAGAGGCCACGGGAGACGATGGAGTCCTGGAGTCCCCTGGATGAAGACCAAAAGATGCCTGCCTCCAGGTGGAGGTGAAGACAAAATAACCGGAATGCCAAAAGAGATGACTACTGTGGATTCAAGATTGCCAAGATGAAAGAGTACTCGAATGGACCGAATAACATCGCTGGTCGGGACATACCAAAAGAGACAAAACAAAAGTTCCGGCATATGAAGTTCCACGTATTTATTATTTTAATTATTTATTTTAACTTGTTATATTACTTATTTGTTTTAGTTAGTTGTTTTATTTCATTGTTTTTAATTGACTTGGAAAATTTAAACTTAAAGTAATGCCACTTCCACTGAGAAGGCAAATGTGGAACATTTTATGAACTGATAGACTCAGATGAAATGTTGATTGCAAATTTTCATTGATGCACATGAATATTCATTTTGTTGGATTGCTATATTGTAAAAAAAATAGAACAAGTTGTTTTTAGGAATTGGCTTGGATTATAGCCAAGTTCTAAAAACAAAAGGAGGGTATATGTAAGGATATTTGGCATGTTACAGTACAGAGTACAGTAATACTGCACAAGTAGCACATTTTTTTTTTTGCAGCACCACCACAAGGGTGCGGTGCATTGCTATATGGGTTACCAGATTAACAAGGAAAGACAGGCTATTCAGTCAAAAACGATTTTAACATATAAGATGCAAATCTATTTTTACAGTTAAAAGCACACGTGCTCATTTAAAAATGCACACTATTTTTCACCTGAAATGCCTATATTGCTAGAGACACATTTGAAAATTAACAGCTAACCTATTAACAATTAACCTGACTAATAAAACCTTATTTAACATAACCCACTAATAAAATGTGTTCTCAACTGCAGAATTAGGCATACTCTGAAAACCATTTAAATGCGTGTGCAGATTTTTTTCTTCTCTTCTCTGCCTGATTCTCCGTGTTTTTGTGCACAGTAACTGCAGGAAGAAGGAAGTCAGATTTGCAACAATTGCAAATGTATAAGCGAAGCTATTGTTGAAGAGTAGGAGGATGAGAGATGATGGATTTCATTGGGACACGTCATACAGAGGGCTGAGAGGAAAGTTTTAGTGGGCAGTATCAGGGAAAAAGACAGGCAGACATCTTTCTGCACTATTGGGGAGAAGACCTGGCTGTGGGGCTCCTGACTGAATGCAGATTCCTGTGTCCTGCTGCAGTCGAGATTGGGGAGAGCTGAAAGAAGGACCTTTCCACTGGCTGAGGCATTCCTATCTGCAAAAGCTGAGAATTCCAGGCAATGACCCCGGTTTGAGAAGGCAAGCGTTCCTTTTTGCTGGAGTTAATCCAAGAGAGCCACATTCACAAAGAGAACAACTAAAAAGATAAGGTAATGAGAAGTGTGGGAGCTGAGTGTGTACGGTAATATGCAGTCAGTGTAGGATTCCTGTGCGTGTCTTAATCAAGTGCTAATGTTGCAATTTGAGTTCTGTTCTCCGCCACTATCTTTGCAGAGTGTCACAGACAATGCTTTGACTGTACCATTTTATTTCTGTAAAGAATGAGATCGTTTTTAAATACAACTTTTATAATACAGAAAAATATTTGAAAACAGACGGGTGATGTTTATTGTTTACCATTACAATGCTGATGATGTGGGGAGATTTTTAAACAGTGCAATGGTCATTTTAAGACAGATGTGTGCATGTCAAAATCAGTATGAATAATTGTGAGTGACTGTAGCATAGCTTGTTGGAGGTACATGAGCCAACGGGAAGAGAGACTCTCTGAACATAGCTCCCTACCGTACATAAGGTAGTGGAAATTACCACAAGACTACCACATATAGCTCTCTGTCGTAAATAAGTCAGTGAGTTCGCCCATGGTGGCACACCAACACTATCACTGGAAAATGTGGTATTCCTAGAATGCAGGTCTGAGGTCTCTCTAGTGATCACACGAAAAATCTAAGCAAAGATAAGGGATTCTGGACATTGGGGCCACAAATAAAACAAGGGAATTATGCTCACCAAAATACCACCAACCACGTATACCAAATATGCAGGTCTGGGTGCTGAAATAATGCATGTCCATTGTATTATTGTTGCACATGGCCAAATCTGAATACAAAGAGTGATTATTGCTAAGTTATTTTTCGGCAGTAATAAAATACCGTCAGGCCCCAAATCTCCACAAAATACCCTACATATCCAACTCCTTCCCATTCCAATCCTGAGACCCGTCCTATACCATGAGATATGATATCTCAATGCTTCTAATACCAAACCTGAGACTGTCCTATAACATGAGATGTGATATCTCAATGCTTCTAATAATAAACCTGAGAGCCTTCCTATAACATATGTGATATCCAACTCCTTCCCAATACAATCCTGAGACCCTTCCGATAGCATGAGATATGATATCTCAATGCTTCTAATACCAAACCACAGACCCGTCCTATAACTTGAGATGTGATATCCAACTCCTTCCCAATCTAATCCTGAGACCCTTCCGATAGCATGAGATGTGATATCTCAATGCTTCTAATATCAAACCTGAGACCCTCCCTTTAGCATGAAATGTGATATCCAACTCCTTCCCATTCCAATCCTGAGACCCGTCCTATACTATGAGATGTTATATCTCAATGCTTCTAATATATCACATCTCATGCTATAGGAAGGGTCTCAGGATTGGAATGGGAAGGAGTTGTATATGACATCTCATGCCACAGGAAGGGTCTCAGGTTTGGTATAAGCATTGAGATATCACATCTCTGCTATCGGAAGGGTCTCAGGATTGGAATGGGAAGGAGTTGGATATCCCATCTTATGTTATAGGAAGGGTCTCAGGTTTGGTATTAGAAGCATTGAGATATCACATCTCATGCTATCAGAAGGGTCTCAGGATTGGAATGGGAAGGAGTCGGATATCACATCTCATGCTAAAGGGAGGGTCTCAGGTTTGGTATTAGAAGCATTGAGATATCACATCTCATGTTATAGGAAGAATCTCAGGTTTGGTATTAGAGGCATTGAGATATCACATCTCATGCTATCAGAAGGGTCTCAGGATTGGTATGGGAAGGAGTCGGATATCACATCTCATGCTAAAGGGAGGGTCTCAGGTTTGGTATTAGAAGCATTGAGATATCACATCTCATGTTATAGGAAGAATCTCAGGTTTGGTATTAGAGGCATTGAGATATCACATCTCATGCTATAGGAAGGGTCTCAGGATTGGAATGGGAAGGAGTTGGATATCACATCTCATCCAATAGGAAGGATCTCAGGATTGGAATGGGAAGGATTTGGATGTCACATCTCTTGCTATAGGAAGGGTCTCAGTTTTTTTATTAGAAACATTGAGATATCACATCTCATGCTATAGGAAGGGTTTCAGGATTGGAATGGGAAGGATTTGTATATCACATCTCATGCTAAAGGAAGGGTCTCAGGTTTTGAAGGGGAAGGATTTGGATATCATATCTCATGTTATAGGACGGGTCGCAGGTTTGGTATTAGAAGCTTTGAGATATCACATCTCATGCTATAGGAAGGTCTCAGGATTGGAATGGGAAGGAGTTGGATATCCCTTCTCATGCTATAGGAAGGTTCTCAGGTTGGAATGGGAAGGAGTTGGATATCACATCTCATGTTATAGGAAGGGTCTCAGGATTGGAATGGGAAGGATTTGGATATCACATCTCTTGCTATAGGAAGGGTCTCAGGTTTTTTATTAGAAACATTGAGATATCACATCTCATGCTATAGGAAGGGTTTCAGGATTGGAATGGGAAGGATTTGGATATCACATGTCATGCTAAAGGAAGGGTCTCAGGTTTGGAAGTGGAAGGATTTGGATATCACATCTCATGTTATAGGAAGGATCTCAGGTTTGGTATTAGAAGCATTGAGATATCACATCTCATGCTATAGGAAGGGTCTCAGGATTGGAATGGGAAGGAGTTGGATATCACATCTCAAGCTATAGGAAGGGTCTCAGGATTGGAATGAGAAGGAGTTGGATATCACATCTCATGCTATAGGAAGGGTCTCAGGTCTGGAATCGGAAGGAGTTGTATATGACATTTCATGCCATAGGAAGGGTCTCAGGTTTGGTATAAGCATTGAGATATCACATCTCTGCTATTGGAAGGGTCTCAGGATTGGAATGGGAAGGAGTTGGATATCCCATCTCATTATAGGAAGGGTCTCAGGTTTGGTATTAGAAGCATTGAGATATCATATCTCATGGTATAGGACGGGTCTCAGGATTGGAATGGGAAGGACATGGATATCACATCTCTTGTTATAGGAAGGGTCTCAGGTTTGGTATTAGAAGCATTGAGATATCACATCTCATGCTATAGGAAGGGTCTCAGGATTGGAATGGGAAGGACTTGGATATCCCATCTCATGTTATAGGAAGGGTCCCAGGTTTGTTATTAGAAGCATTGAGATATCACATCTCATGCTATAGGAAGGGTCTCAGAATTGGAATGGGGAGGAGTTGGATATCACATCTCAAGCTATAGGAAGGGTCTCAGGATTGGAATGGGAAGGACTTGGATATCACATCTCATGCTATAGGAAGGCTCTCAGGTTTGGAAGGGGAAGGAGTTGGATATCACATTTCATGTTAGAGGTAGGATCTCAGGTTTGGTATAGAGGCATTGAGATATCACATCTCATGCTATCAGAAGGATCTCAGGATTGGAATGGGAAGGAGTTGGATATTACATCTCATGCTAAAGGGAGGGTCTCAGGTTTGGAAGGGGAAGGATTTGGATATTACATCTCGTGTTATAGGAATGATCTCAGGTTTGGTATTAGAAGCATTGAGATATCACATCTCATGCTATCGGAAGGATCTCAGGTTTGGTGTTAGAAGCATTGAGATATCAAATCTCATGCTATAGGAAGGGTCTCAGGATTGGAATGGGAAGGAGTTGGATATCACATCTCATGCTATAGGAAGGGTCTCAGGATTGGAATGGGAAGGAGTTGTATATGACATCTCATGCCACAGGAAGGTTCTCAGGTTTGGTATAAGCATTGAGATATCACATCTCTGCTATCGGAAGGGTCTCATGATTGGAATGGGAAGGAGTTGGATATCCCATCTTATGTTATAGGAAGGGTCTCAGGTTTGGTATTAGAAGCATTGAGATATCACATCTCATGCTATCAGAAGGGTCTCAGGATTGGAATGGGAAGGAGTCGGATATCACATCTCATGCTAAAGGGAGGGTCTCAGGTTTGGTATTAGAAGCATTGAGATATCACATCTCATGTTATAGGAAGAATCTCAGGTTTTGTATTACAGGCATTGAGATATCACATCTCGTGCTATCAGAAGGGTCTCAGGATTGGTATGGGAAGGAGTCGGATATCACATCTCATGCTAAAGGGAGGGTCTCAGGTTTGGTATTAGAAGCATTGAGATATCACATCTCATGTTATAGGAAGAATCTCAGGTTTGGTATTAGAGGCATTGAGATATCACATCTCATGCTATAGGAAGGGTCTCAGGATTGGAATGGGAAGGAGTTGGATGTCACATCTCATCCAATAGGAAGGATCTCAGGATTGGAATGGGAAGGATTTGGATGTCACATCTCTTGCTATAGGAAGGGTCTCGGTTTTTTTATTAGAAACATTGAGATATCACATCTCATGCTATAGGAAGGGTTTCAGGATTGGAATGGGAAGGATTTGTATATCACATCTCATGCTAAAGGAAGGGTCTCAGGTTTTGAAGGGGAAGGATTTGGATATCATATCTCATGTTATAGGACGGGTCGCAGGTTTGGTATTAGAAGCTTTGAGATATCACATCTCATGCTATAAGAAGGTCTCAGGATTGGAATGGGAAGGAGTTGGATATCCCTTCTCATGCTATAGGAAAGTTCTCAGGTTGGAATGGGAAGGAGTTGGATATCACATCTCATGTTATAGGAAGGGTCTCAGGATTGGAATGGGAAGGATTTGGATATCACATCTCTTGCTATAGGAAGGGTCTCAGGTTTTTTATTAGAAACATTGAGATATCACATCTCATGCTATAGGAAGGGTTTCAGGATTGGAATGGGAAGGATTTGGATATCACATCTCATGCTAAAGGAAGGGTCTCAGGTTTGGAAGGGGAAGGATTTGGATATCATATCTCATGCTAAAGGAAGGGACTCAGGTTTGATAGAAGCATTGAGATATCACATCTCATGCTATAGGAAGGGTCTCAGGATTGGAATGGGAAGGAGTTGGATATATCACATCTCATGCTAAAGGAAGGGACTCAGGTTTGGAAGGGGAAGGATTTGGATATCATATCTCATGCTAAAGGAAGGGACTCAGGTTTGATAGAAGCATTGAGATATCACATCTCATGCTATAGGAAGGGTCTCAGGATTGGAATGGGAAGGAGTTGGATATCACATCTCATGCCATAGGAAGGGTCTCAGGTTTGGTACAAGCATTGAGATATCACATCTCTGCTATCGGAAGGGTCTCAGGATAGGAATGGGAAGGAGTTGGATATCACATCTCAAGCTATCTCAGGATTGGAATGGGAAGGAGTTTGATATCACATCTCAAGCTATAGGAAGGTTCTCAGGTTTGGAAGGGGAAGGATTTGGATCTCACATCTCATGTTTTAGGAGGGTCTCAGGTTTGGTATTAGAAGCATTGAGATATCACATCTCATGGTATAGGAAGGGTCTCAGGATTGGAATGGGAAGGAGTCGGATATCACATCTCAAGCTATCACAGGATTGGAATGGGAAGGAGTTTGATATCACATCTAAAGCTATAGGAAGGGTCTCAGGTTTGGAAAGGGAAGGATTTGGATTTCACATCTCATGTTATAGGATGGTTCTCATGTTTGGTTTTTAGAAGCATTGAGATATCACATCTAATGCTATCGGAAGGGTCTCAGGTTTGGAAAGGGAAGGATTTGGATTTCACATATGTTATTGGATGGTTCTCAGGTTTGGTTTTAGAAGCATTAAGATATCACATCCCATGCTATAGGAAGGGTCTCAGGTTTTGGAATGGGAAGGAGTTGGATACACATCTCATGTTATAGGAAGGATCTCAGGTTTGGTATTAGAAAAATTGTGATATCACATATCATGCTATAGGAAGGGTCTCAGGATTGGAATGGGAAGGAGTTGGATATGACATCTCATGCCACAGGGAGGGTCTCAGGTTTGGTATAAGCATTGAGATATCACATCTCTGCTATCGGAAGGGTCTCAGGATTGGAATGGGAAGGAGTTGGATATCCCATCTTATGTTATAGGAAGGGTCTCAGGTTTGGTGTTAGAAGCATTGAGATATCACATCTCATGCTATCAGAAGGGTCTCAGGATTGGAATGGGAAGGAGTCGGATATCACATCTCATGCTAAAGGGAGGGTCTCAGGTTTGGTATTAGAAGCATTGAGATATCACATCTAATGTTATAGGAAGAATCTCTGGTTTGGTATTAGAGGCATTGAGATATCACATTTCATGCTATCAGAAGGGTCTCAGGATTGGAATGGGAAGGAGTCGGATATCACATCTCATGCTAAAGGGAGGGTCTCAGGTTTGGTATTAGAAGCATTGAGATATCACATCTCATGTTATAGGAAGAATCTCAGGTTTGGTATTAGAGGCATTGAGATATCACATCTCATGATATAGGAAGGGTCTCAGGATTGGAATGGGAAGGATTTAGATATCACATCTCTTGCTATAGGAAGAGTCTCAGGTTTTTTATTAGAAACATTGAGATATCACATCTCATGCTATAGGAAGAATCTCAGGTTTTGTATTAGAGGCATTGAGATATCACATCTCGTGCTATCAGAAGGGTCTCAGGATTGGTATGGGAAGGAGTCGGATATCACATCTCATGCTAAAGGGAGGGTCTCAGGTTTGGTATTAGAAGCATTGAGATATCACATCTCATGTTATAGGAAGAATCTCAGGTTTGGTATTAGAGGCATTGAGATATCACATCTCATGCTATAGGAAGGGTCTCAGGATTGGAATGGGAAGGAGTTGGATGTCACATCTCATCCAATAGGAAGGATCTCAGGATTGGAATGGGAAGGATTTGGATGTCACATCTCTTGCTATAGGAAGGGTCTCGGTTTTTTTATTAGAAACATTGAGATATCACATCTCATGCTATAGGAAGGGTTTCAGGATTGGAATGGGAAGGATTTGTATATCACATCTCATGCTAAAGGAAGGGTCTCAGGTTTTGAAGGGGAAGGATTTGGATATCATATCTCATGTTATAGGACGGGTCGCAGGTTTGGTATTAGAAGCTTTGAGATATCACATCTCATGCTATAGGAAGGTCTCAGGATTGGAATGGGAAGGAGTTGGATATCCCTTCTCATGCTATAGGAAAGTTCTCAGGTTGGAATGGGAAGGAGTTGGATATCACATCTCATGTTATAGGAAGGGTCTCAGGATTGGAATGGGAAGGATTTGGATATCACATCTCTTGCTATAGGAAGGGTCTCAGGTTTTTTATTAGAAACATTGAGATATCACATCTCATGCTATAGGAAGGGTTTCAGGATTGGAATGGGAAGGATTTGGATATCACATCTCATGCTAAAGGAAGGGTCTCAGGTTTGGAAGGGGAAGGATTTGGATATCATATCTCATGCTAAAGGAAGGGACTCAGGTTTGATAGAAGCATTGAGATATCACATCTCATGCTATAGGAAGGGTCTCAGGATTGGAATGGGAAGGAGTTGGATATATCACATCTCATGCTAAAGGAAGGGACTCAGGTTTGATAGAAGCATTGAGATATCACATCTCATGCTATAGGAAGGGTCTCAGGATTGGAATGGGAAGGAGTTGGATATCACATCTCATGCCATAGGAAGGGTCTCAGGTTTGGTACAAGCATTGAGATATCACATCTCTGCTATCGGAAGGGTCTCAGGATAGGAATGGGAAGGAGTTGGATATCACATCTCAAGCTATCTCAGGATTGGAATGGGAAGGAGTTTGATATCACATCTCAAGCTATAGGAAGGTTCTCAGGTTTGGAAGGGGAAGGATTTGGATCTCACATCTCATGTTTTAGGAGGGTCTCAGGTTTGGTATTAGAAGCATTGAGATATCACATCTCATGGTATAGGAAGGGTCTCAGGATTGGAATGGGAAGGAGTCGGATATCACATCTCAAGCTATCACAGGATTGGAATGGGAAGGAGTTTGATATCACATCTAAAGCTATAGGAAGGGTCTCAGGTTTGGAAAGGGAAGGATTTGGATTTCACATCTCATGTTATAGGATGGTTCTCATGTTTGGTTTTTAGAAGCATTGAGATATCACATCTAATGCTATCGGAAGGGTCTCAGGTTTGGAAAGGGAAGGATTTGGATTTCACATATGTTATTGGATGGTTCTCAGGTTTGGTTTTAGAAGCATTAAGATATCACATCCCATGCTATAGGAAGGGTCTCAGGTTTTGGAATGGGAAGGAGTTGGATACACATCTCATGTTATAGGAAGGATCTCAGGTTTGGTATTAGAAAAATTGTGATATCACATATCATGCTATAGGAAGGGTCTCAGGATTGGAATGGGAAGGAGTTGGATATGACATCTCATGCCACAGGGAGGGTCTCAGGTTTGGTATAAGCATTGAGATATCACATCTCTGCTATCGGAAGGGTCTCAGGATTGGAATGGGAAGGAGTTGGATATCCCATCTTATGTTATAGGAAGGGTCTCAGGTTTGGTGTTAGAAGCATTGAGATATCACATCTCATGGTATCAGAAGGGTCTCAGGATTGGAATGGGAAGGAGTCGGATATCACATCTCATGCTAAAGGGAGTGTCTCAGGTTTGGTATTAGAAGCATTGAGATATCACATCTAATGTTATAGGAAGAATCTCTGGTTTGGTATTAGAGGCATTGAGATATCACATTTCATGCTATCAGAAGGGTCTCAGGATTGGAATGGGAAGGAGTCGGATATCACATCTCATGCTAAAGGGAGGGTCTCAGGTTTGGTATTAGAAGCATTGAGATATCACATCTCATGTTATAGGAAGAATCTCAGGTTTGGTATTAGAGGCATTGAGATATCACATCTCATGATATAGGAAGGGTCTCAGGATTGGAATGGGAAGGATTTAGATATCACATCTCTTGCTATAGGAAGAGTCTCAGGTTTTTTATTAGAAACATTGAGATATCACATCTCATGCTATAGGAAGGGTTTCAGGATTGGAATGGGAAGGATTTGGATATCACATCTCATGCTAAAGGAAGGGTCTCAGGTTTGGAAGGGGAAGGATTTGGATATCATATCTCATGTTATAGGACGGGTCCCAGGTTTGGTATTAGAAGCTTTGAAATATCACATCTCATGCTATAGGATGGGTCTCAGGATTGGAATGGGAAGGAGTTGGATATCACATCTCATGCTAAAGGAAGGGACTCAGGTTTGATAGAAGCATTGAGATATCACATCTCATGCTATAGGAAGGGTCTCAGGATTGGAATGGGAAGGAGTTGGATATCATATCTCATGTCATAGGAAGGGTCTCAGGTTTGGTCCAAGCATTGAGATATCACATCTCTGCTATCGGAAGGGTCTCAGGATAGGAATGGGAAGGACTTAGATATCACATCCCATGCTATAGGGAGGGTCTCAGGTTTGGAAAGGGAAGGATTTGGATTTCACATCTCATGTTATAGGATGGTTCTCAGGTTTGGTTTTAGAAGCATTAAGATATCACATCTCAGGCTATAGGAAGGGTCTCAGGTTTGGAATGGGAAGGAGTTGAATACACATCTCATGTTATAGGAAGGATCTCAGGTTTGATATTAGAAAAATTGTGATATCACATATCATGCTATAGGAAGGGTCTCAGGATTGGAATGGGAAGGAGTTGGATAGATATCACATCTCATGCTAAAGGAAAGATCTCAGGTTTGGAAGGGGAAGGATTTGGATCTCACATCTCATGTTTTAGGACGGGTGTCAGGTTTGGTATTAGAAGCATTGAGATATCACATCTCATGGTATAGGAAGGGTCTCAGGATTGGAATGGGAAGGAGTTGGATATCACATCTCAAGCTATCTCAGGATTGGAATGGGAAGGAGTTTGATATCACATATCATGCAATCGGAAGGGTCTCAGGTTTGGAATGGGAAGGAGTTGGATATCACATCTCATGTTATAGCAAGGATCTCAGGTTTATTATTAGAAGCATTGAGATATCACATCTCATGCTATAGGAAGGGTCTCAGGATTGGAATCGGAAGGAGTTGTATTTGACATCTCATGCCATAGGAAGGGTCTCAGGTTGGGTATAAGCATTGAGATATCACATCTCTGCTATCGGAAGGGTCTCAGGATTGGAATGGGAAGGAGTTGGATATCCCATCTCATTATAGGAAGGGTCTCAGGTTTGGTATTAGAAGCATTGAGATATCACATCTCATGCTATAGGAATGGTCTCAGGATTGGAATGGAAAGGACTTGAATATCACATCTCATGTTATAGCAAGGGTCTCAGGTTTGGTATTAGAAGCATTGAGATATCACATCTCATGATATAGGAAGGGTCTCAGGATTGGAATGGGAACGACTTGGATATCACATCTCATGATAAAGGAAGGGTCTAAGGTTTGGAAGGGGAAGGATTTGGATATCACATCTCATGTTATAGGACCGGTCTCAGGTTTGGTATTAGAAGCATTGAGATATCAAGTCCCATGGTATAGGACGGGTCTCAGAATTGGAATGGGAAGGAGTTGGATATCACATCTCAAGCTATAGGAAGGGTGTCAGGATTGGAATGGGAAGGAGTTTGATATCACATCTCATGCCATGGTATGGGTCTCAGGTTTTGTAGAAGCATTGGGATATCACATCTCATGCTATCGGAAGGGTATCAGGATTGGATTTGGAAGGAGTTGGATATCCCATCTCATGCTATAGGAAGGGTCTCAGGTTGGAATGGGAAGGAATTGGATATCACATCTCATGTTATAGGAAGGGTATCAGGATTGGAATGGGAAGGACTTGGATATCACATCTCATGCTATAGGAAGGCTATCAGGTTTGGAAGGGGAAGGAGTTGCATATCAAATTTCATTTTAGAGGTAGGATCTCAGGTTTGGTATTAGAGGCATTGAGATATCACATCTCATGCTATAGGAAGGGTCTCACGATTGGAATGGGAAGGATTTGGATATCACATCTCATGCTATAGGAAGGGTCTCAGGTTTGGTATAAGCATTGAGATATCACATCTCATGCTATAGAAACGGTCTCAAGATTGCAATGGGAAGGAGTTGGATATCACATCTCATGTTATAGGAAGGATCTCAGATTTGGTATTAGAAGCATTGAGACATCACATCTCATGCTATAGGAAGGGTCTCAGGATTGGAATGGGAAGGAGTTGGATATCACATCTCATGTTATAGGAAGGGTCTCAGGATTGGAATGGGAAGCACTTCGATATCACATCTCATGTTATAGGAAGGCTCCCAGGTTTAGAAGGGGAAGGAGTTGGATATCACATTTCATGTTAGAGGTAGGATCTCAGGTTTGGTATTAGAGGCATTGAGATATAACATCTCATGCTATCAGAAGGGTCTCAGGATTGGAATGGGAAGGAGTTGGATATCACATCTCATGCTAAAGGGAGGGTCTCAGGTTTGGAAGGGGAAGGATTTGGATATCACATCTCATGCTATAGGAAGGGTCTCAGGATTGGAATGGGAAGGATTTGGATATCACATCTCATGCTATAGGAAGGGTCTCAGGTTTGGTATAAGCATTGAGATATCACATCTCATGCTATAGGAAGGGTCTCAGGATTGGAATGGGAAGGAGTTGGATATCACATTTCATGCTATAGGTAGGCTCTCAGTTTTGGAAAGGGAAGGTTTTGGATATCACATCTCATGCTATAGGAAGGGTCTCACGATTGGAATGGGAAGGATTTGGATATCACATCTCATGCTATAGGAAGGGTCTCAGGATTGGAATGGGAAGGAGTTGGATATCACATCTCATGCTATAGGAAGGGTCTCAGGAATGGAATGGGAAGGAGTTTTATATGACATCTCATGCCATAGGAAGGATCTCAGGTTTGGTATTAGAAGCATTGAGACATCACATCTCATGTTATAGGAAGGGTCTCAGGATTGGAATGGGAAGGAGTTGGATATCACATCTCATGCTATAGGAAGGGTCTCAGGTTTGGTATAAGCATTGAGATATCACATCTCATGCTATAGGAAGGGTCTCAGGATTGGAATGGGAAGGAGTTGTATATGACATCTCATGCCATAGGAAGGGTCTCAGGTTTGGTATCAGCATTGAGATATCACATCTCTGCTATCGGAAGGGTCTCAGGATTGGAATGGGAAGGAGTTGGATATCCCATTTTATGTTATAGGAAGGGTCTCAGGTTTGGTATTAGAAGCATTGAGATATCACATCTCATGCTATAGGAAGGGTCTCAGGATTGGAATGGGAAGGACTTGAATATCCCATCTCATGCTATAGGGAGGCTCTCACGTTTGGAAAGGGAAGGAGTTGGATATCACATTTCATGTTAGAGGTAGGATCTCAGGTTTGGTATTAGAGGCATTGAATATCACATCTCATGCTATCAGAAGGGTCTCAGGATTGGAATGGGAAGGAGTTGGATATCATATCTCATGATAAAGGGAGGGTCTCAGGTTTGGAAGGGGAAGGATTTTGATATCACATCTCATGTTATAGGAAGGATCTCAGGTTTGGTATTAGAGGGATTGAGATATCACATCTCATGCTATCGGAAGGGTATCAGGATTGGATTTGGAAGTAGTTGGATATCCCATCTCATGCTATAGGAAGGGTCTCAGGTTGGAATGGGAAGGAGTTGAATATCACATCTCATGTTATAGGAAGGGTCTCAGGATTAGAATGGGAAATACTTCGATATCACATCTCATGCTATAGGAAGGCTCTCAGGTTTGCAAGGGGAAGGAGTTGGATATCACATTTCATGTTAGAGGTAGGATCTCAGGTTTGGTATTAGAGGCATTGAGATATCACATCTCATGCTATCAGAAATGTCTCAGGATTGGAATGGGAAGGAGTTGGATATCACATCTCATGCTAAAGGGAGGGTCTCTGGTTTGGAAGGGGAAGGATTTGGATATCACATCTCATGTTATAGGAAGGATCTCAGGTTTGGTATTAGAAGCATTGAAATATCACATCTCATGCTATAGGAATGGTCTCAGGATTGGAATGGGAAGGAGTTGGATATTAGATTCTTGCTATAGAAAGGGTCTCAGGTTTGGAACGGGAAGGAGTTGGATATCACATCTCATGTTATAGGAAGGGTCTCAGGATTGGAATGGGAAGGAGTCGGATATCACATCTCAAGCTATCACAGGATTGGAATGGGAAGGAGTTTGATATCACATCTAAAGCTATAGGAAGGGTCTCAGGTTTGGAAAGGGAAGGATTTGGATTTCACATCTCATGTTATAGGATGGTTCTCATGTTTGGTTTTTAGAAGCATTGAGATATCACATCTAATGCTATCGGAAGGGTCTCAGGTTTGGAAAGGGAAGGATTTGGATTTCACATATGTTATTGGATGGTTCTCAGGTTTGGTTTTAGAAGCATTAAGATATCACATCCCATGCTATAGGAAGGGTCTCAGGTTTTGGAATGGGAAGGAGTTGGATACACATCTCATGTTATAGGAAGGATCTCAGGTTTGGTATTAGAAAAATTGTGATATCACATATCATGCTATAGGAAGGGTCTCAGGATTGGAATGGGAAGGAGTTGGATATGACATCTCATGCCACAGGGAGGGTCTCAGGTTTGGTATAAGCATTGAGATATCACATCTCTGCTATCGGAAGGGTCTCAGGATTGGAATGGGAAGGAGTTGGATATCCCATCTTATGTTATAGGAAGGGTCTCAGGTTTGGTGTTAGAAGCATTGAGATATCACATCTCATGGTATCAGAAGGGTCTCAGGATTGGAATGGGAAGGAGTCGGATATCACATCTCATGCTAAAGGGAGGGTCTCAGGTTTGGTATTAGAAGCATTGAGATATCACATCTAATGTTATAGGAAGAATCTCTGGTTTGGTATTAGAGGCATTGAGATATCACATTTCATGCTATCAGAAGGGTCTCAGGATTGGAATGGGAAGGAGTCGGATATCACATCTCATGCTAAAGGGAGGGTCTCAGGTTTGGTATTAGAAGCATTGAGATATCACATCTCATGTTATAGGAAGAATCTCAGGTTTGGTATTAGAGGCATTGAGATATCACATCTCATGATATAGGAAGGGTCTCAGGATTGGAATGGGAAGGATTTAGATATCACATCTCTTGCTATAGGAAGAGTCTCAGGTTTTTTATTAGAAACATTGAGATATCACATCTCATGCTATAGGAAGGGTTTCAGGATTGGAATGGGAAGGATTTGGATATCACATCTCATGCTAAAGGAAGGGTCTCAGGTTTGGAAGGGGAAGGATTTGGATATCATATCTCATGTTATAGGACGGGTCCCAGGTTTGGTATTAGAAGCTTTGAAATATCACATCTCATGCTATAGGATGGGTCTCAGGATTGGAATGGGAAGGAGTTGGATATCACATCTCATGCTAAAGGAAGGGACTTTGGTTTGATAGAAGCATTGAGATATCACATCTCATGCTATAGGAAGGGTCTCAGGATTGGAATGGGAAGGAGTTGGATATCATATCTCATGTCATAGGAAGGGTCTCAGGTTTGGTCCAAGCATTGAGATATCACATCTCTGCTATCGGAAGGGTCTCAGGATAGGAATGGGAAGGACTTAGATATCACATCCCATGCTATAGGGAGGGTCTCAGGTTTGGAAAGGGAAGGATTTGGATTTCACATCTCATGTTATAGGATGGTTCTCAGGTTTGGTTTTAGAAGCATTAAGATATCACATCTCAGGCTATAGGAAGGGTCTCAGGTTTGGAATGGGAAGGAGTTGAATACACATCTCATGTTATAGGAAGGATCTCAGGTTTGATATTAGAAAAATTGTGATATCACATATCATGCTATAGGAAGGGTCTCAGGATTGGAATGGGAAGGAGTTGGATAGATATCACATCTCATGCTAAAGGAAAGATCTCAGGTTTGGAAGGGGAAGGATTTGGATCTCACATCTCATGTTTTAGGACGGGTGTCAGGTTTGGTATTAGAAGCATTGAGATATCACATCTCATGGTATAGGAAGGGTCTCAGGATTGGAATGGGAAGGAGTTGGATATCACATCTCAAGCTATCTCAGGATTGGAATGGGAAGGAGTTTGATATCACATATCATGCAATCGGAAGGGTCTCAGGTTTGGAATGGGAAGGAGTTGGATATCACATCTCATGTTATAGCAAGGATCTCAGGTTTATTATTAGAAGCATTGAGATATCACATCTCATGCTATAGGAAGGGTCTCAGGATTGGAATCGGAAGGAGTTGTATTTGACATCTCATGCCATAGGAAGGGTCTCAGGTTGGGTATAAGCATTGAGATATCACATCTCTGCTATCGGAAGGGTCTCAGGATTGGAATGGGAAGGAGTTGGATATCCCATCTCATTATAGGAAGGGTCTCAGGTTTGGTATTAGAAGCATTGAGATATCACATCTCATGCTATAGGAATGGTCTCAGGATTGGAATGGAAAGGACTTGAATATCACATCTCATGTTATAGCAAGGGTCTCAGGTTTGGTATTAGAAGCATTGAGATATCACATCTCATGATATAGGAAGGGTCTCAGGATTGGAATGGGAACGACTTGGATATCACATCTCATGATAAAGGAAGGGTCTAAGGTTTGGAAGGGGAAGGATTTGGATATCACATCTCATGTTATAGGACCGGTCTCAGGTTTGGTATTAGAAGCATTGAGATATCAAGTCCCATGGTATAGGACGGGTCTCAGAATTGGAATGGGAAGGAGTTGGATATCACATCTCAAGCTATAGGAAGGGTGTCAGGATTGGAATGGGAAGGAGTTTGATATCACATCTCATGCCATGGTATGGGTCTCAGGTTTTGTAGAAGCATTGGGATATCACATCTCATGCTATCGGAAGGGTATCAGGATTGGATTTGGAAGGAGTTGGATATCCCATCTCATGCTATAGGAAGGGTCTCAGGTTGGAATGGGAAGGAATTGGATATCACATCTCATGTTATAGGAAGGGTATCAGGATTGGAATGGGAAGGACTTGGATATCACATCTCATGCTATAGGAAGGCTATCAGGTTTGGAAGGGGAAGGAGTTGCATATCAAATTTCATTTTAGAGGTAGGATCTCAGGTTTGGTATTAGAGGCATTGAGATATCACATCTCATGCTATAGGAAGGGTCTCACGATTGGAATGGGAAGGATTTGGATATCACATCTCATGCTATAGGAAGGGTCTCAGGTTTGGTATAAGCATTGAGATATCACATCTCATGCTATAGAAACGGTCTCAAGATTGCAATGGGAAGGAGTTGGATATCACATCTCATGTTATAGGAAGGATCTCAGATTTGGTATTAGAAGCATTGAGACATCACATCTCATGCTATAGGAAGGGTCTCAGGATTGGAATGGGAAGGAGTTGGATATCACATCTCATGTTATAGGAAGGGTCTCAGGATTGGAATGGGAAGCACTTCGATATCACATCTCATGTTATAGGAAGGCTCCCAGGTTTAGAAGGGGAAGGAGTTGGATATCACATTTCATGTTAGAGGTAGGATCTCAGGTTTGGTATTAGAGGCATTGAGATATAACATCTCATGCTATCAGAAGGGTCTCAGGATTGGAATGGGAAGGAGTTGGATATCACATCTCATGCTAAAGGGAGGGTCTCAGGTTTGGAAGGGGAAGGATTTGGATATCACATCTCATGCTATAGGAAGGGTCTCAGGATTGGAATGGGAAGGATTTGGATATCACATCTCATGCTATAGGAAGGGTCTCAGGTTTGGTATAAGCATTGAGATATCACATCTCATGCTATAGGAAGGGTCTCAGGATTGGAATGGGAAGGAGTTGGATATCACATTTCATGCTATAGGTAGGCTCTCAGTTTTGGAAAGGGAAGGTTTTGGATATCACATCTCATGCTATAGGAAGGGTCTCACGATTGGAATGGGAAGGATTTGGATATCACATCTCATGCTATAGGAAGGGTCTCAGGATTGGAATGGGAAGGAGTTGGATATCACATCTCATGCTATAGGAAGGGTCTCAGGAATGGAATGGGAAGGAGTTTTATATGACATCTCATGCCATAGGAAGGATCTCAGGTTTGGTATTAGAAGCATTGAGACATCACATCTCATGTTATAGGAAGGGTCTCAGGATTGGAATGGGAAGGAGTTGGATATCACATCTCATGCTATAGGAAGGGTCTCAGGTTTGGTATAAGCATTGAGATATCACATCTCATGCTATAGGAAGGGTCTCAGGATTGGAATGGGAAGGAGTTGTATATGACATCTCATGCCATAGGAAGGGTCTCAGGTTTGGTATCAGCATTGAGATATCACATCTCTGCTATCGGAAGGGTCTCAGGATTGGAATGGGAAGGAGTTGGATATCCCATTTTATGTTATAGGAAGGGTCTCAGGTTTGGTATTAGAAGCATTGAGATATCACATCTCATGCTATAGGAAGGGTCTCAGGATTGGAATGGGAAGGACTTGAATATCCCATCTCATGCTATAGGGAGGCTCTCACGTTTGGAAAGGGAAGGAGTTGGATATCACATTTCATGTTAGAGGTAGGATCTCAGGTTTGGTATTAGAGGCATTGAATATCACATCTCATGCTATCAGAAGGGTCTCAGGATTGGAATGGGAAGGAGTTGGATATCATATCTCATGATAAAGGGAGGGTCTCAGGTTTGGAAGGGGAAGGATTTTGATATCACATCTCATGTTATAGGAAGGATCTCAGGTTTGGTATTAGAGGGATTGAGATATCACATCTCATGCTATCGGAAGGGTATCAGGATTGGATTTGGAAGTAGTTGGATATCCCATCTCATGCTATAGGAAGGGTCTCAGGTTGGAATGGGAAGGAGTTGGATATCACATCTCATGTTATAGGAAGGGTCTCAGGATTAGAATGGGAAATACTTCGATATCACATCTCATGCTATAGGAAGGCTCTCAGGTTTGCAAGGGGAAGGAGTTGGATATCACATTTCATGTTAGAGGTAGGATCTCAGGTTTGGTATTAGAGGCATTGAGATATCACATCTCATGCTATCAGAAATGTCTCAGGATTGGAATGGGAAGGAGTTGGATATCACATCTCATGCTAAAGGGAGGGTCTCTGGTTTGGAAGGGGAAGGATTTGGATATCACATCTCATGTTATAGGAAGGATCTCAGGTTTGGTATTAGAAGCATTGAAATATCACATCTCATGCTATAGGAATGGTCTCAGGATTGGAATGGGAAGGAGTTGGATATTAGATTCTTGCTATAGAAAGGGTCTCAGGTTTGGAACGGGAAGGAGTTGGATATCACATCTCATGTTATAGGAAGGGTCTCAGGGTTGGTCTAAGCATTGAGATATCACATCTCTGCTATCGGAAGTTTCTCAGGATTGAAATGGGAAGGAGTTGGATATCCCATCTCATGTTATAGGACGGGTCTCAGGTTTGGTAATAGAATCATTGAGATATCACATCTCATGCTGTAGGAAGTGTCTAAGGATTGGAATGGGAAGGACTTGGATATCACATCTCATGCTATAGGTAGACTCTCAAGTTTGGAAAGGGAAGGAGTGGGATATCACATTTCATGTTCAAGGAAGGATCTCAGGTTTGGTATTAGAGGCATTGAGATATCACATCTCATGCTATAGGAAGGGTCTCAGGATTGGAATGGGAAGGATTTGGATATCACATCTCATGCTATAGGAAGGGTCTCAGGTTTGGTATAAGCATTGAGATATCACATCTCATGCTATAGGAAGGGTCTCAGGATTGGAATGGGAAGGAGTTGGATATCACATCTCATGCTATAGGTAGGCTCTCAGGTTTGGAAAGGGAAGGATTTGGATATCACATTTCATGTTAGAGGAAGGATCTCAGGTTTGGTATTAGAGGCATTGAGATATCACATCTCATGCTATAGGAAGGGTCTCACGATTGGAATGGGAAGGATTTGGATATCACATCTCATGCTATAGGAAGGGTCTCAGGTTTGGTATAAGCATTGAAATATCACATCCCATGCTATAGGAAGGGTCTCAGGATTGGAATGGAAGGAGTTGGATATCACATCTCATGTTATAGGAAGGGTCTCAGGATTGGAATGGGAAGGACTTCGATATCACATCTCATGTTATAGGAAGGCTCCCAGGTTTGGAAGGGGAAGGAGTTGGATATCACATCTCATGTTATAGGAAGGGTCTCAGGATTGGAATGGGAAGGAATTGGATATCACATCTCATGTTATAGGAAGGATCTCAGGTTTGGTATTAGAAGCATTGAGATATCACATCTCATGCTATAGGAAGGGTCTCAGGATTGGAATGTGAAGGATTTGGATATCACTGTTAAGACGGATTTCTGAACTCCTGTCCTGGTGGCGCAGAAGTTCAGAAGGCCAACCTAATTACTTGGAACAGGGTAACCTCTGGACAAGCCAGACCAATCAAGGTAGCGATCGCGGCGGTCAAGACTAGGTCTCAAGAGGGGTGAGGGTGACTGAAAGCCCGCAATGAGCACACAAAGCAAGAGCGCTTACAAACTACTCCAAACAGTTGTTATATCAAAAATAGATACACATTTATTTTAAGGCCTTTAAAACAATGACCGTAGGGAGAAAATCACAATATCACAATATTAAACCAACACATACCATATCAACACAATATATACACCAATACACAGTCGCAAGCGTTTAAAGCACGAAATATGTAGTCCACCTGAAAGGAAAGGAAAACAGGCAGTGCGATAACGCTTTAGACTCAGTTCGCCTTCAGAGGCACCTAACTAGATGGAAGTCCGAGCCCTGCGAAGAGTGGAGCCTTGTGCTCAAAGTGCCTGCCACGCCGGTGCCAACGGGCA
Source organism: Ambystoma mexicanum (assembly GCF_040938575.1). NCBI lineage: Eukaryota > Metazoa > Chordata > Amphibia > Caudata > Ambystomatidae > Ambystoma > Ambystoma mexicanum. The sequence goes on from NC_090936.1 coordinate 335,829,860, forward strand.
AAAGGGGAAGCTCTTCGTAGGAAGTCAGGCAGTTCGGGTTAGTGCACAGCAGAAGGAGTGCAGGTTCCGCAACTCAAGCGCAGCCTCCACAGCGGGCAGAAGCAGAGCGCGAGTACGGCCAAAAGGGTGCTGTTTTTACACAGCAGGGAAAAGCAATGGGATACTGCAGGAGGGCGACCAGATCCTAGCTAAACTACTCACCGGTCCCCGAAGCAAGCAGACCCAGCCTTCTCCACGTTAGTTTCAGCAGCTGGCAGGTTCAGAAGAGCAGGGAACGCCTCGTAGTCGTGTAGAGCAAAAAGACGTCCCAATCGACGAAACCAGCACAGTTTGTTGCCGCAGCAGGACAACGGAGCGGCCGTGTGTATTCGAGCCAAATGTACACTCCTCCCTTCAGACTTGGGAACGCCAAGTGTACGAAGCGTGGGAGAGTGACCAGGACTCGAAATACAACACAACCTGGCGGCAGTTACAGAGCAGGACTCCCTTGTAAGCTGGTCAGTCAACTGGATGGCCCAGAGACACTTCCGAAGGCTTACTTGGCAGGAGATGATGAAGTCGCCGGGAATAGCTGTTCCTGCTATTCCAAAGGTCGAAGCACCAGTACAGGTCTTCTGGTTCGATCAAAGGAGGAAAGGGTTTCACAGGACGACAGCAGTGCAAAGGAGGATTCCTTCAGCGGGTCACCAGCGATTCCTCGGTCCAGCCTCTTGGTTGCAGGATACTTGGCTCCTGTATTCCTTCGTTCATGAGAACTCAGGAGATCGACATGGTAGTGGTGTTTCCAGCCCCCTCTTATCCACGGTTCCCTTCGCGCCAAAACGGAGGGGAGCCAATGGGAGATCCGCTCATCAACACACATACCATACGTGGACCAATCACGGACCACGGTGGTCCCAGGCATTCACACCACCCTAGACTCTCTGGCACCCAGGATGTGTATTGGGACCAGACATCCCAGCCCACACCCTGGAGGCACACAAAAGACATGTAGAAGCTCGCGAAAGCAACCACGTTTCACGGGAAAGTACATGCCCAAATAAGGAAGGCCCCGGGTCGCTCGACCTGGGGAAGGTGAAGGGAGCAAGACGGTCAGTGGACAGGACAAAGGAGCCTCGTGGTCTGGCCATTTTGGGAGCCAGGCCACCATTTTGGGTTCAGTGCGAAAAACGTGCTCAGAACGCCAAAAGGAGCTCAAAATAAACAAAACGATAGCTGCCACCATTCCAGTCCCTGAATGACTTGCACCGATCAAAATACCATCCTAAAAGAGTATCTAGGGCCTGTAGAAGGCTAGAGACCCAAGAGAGCTGTAACTTAGCTTACAGTGCCCTCTTGTGTCATGTTGCACTAAAGCCGCAACACGATAAAAGAAACTACGGGAACCAGCGTTCCCCGGTACTGACTGTCTTAAGGGCATGTCAGTTTCCCCATAAGAAAAGGAGCGAAAGCCCAGAGGAGTGCGGCAGAAGGCTGCACTTCTCTGGCAAAGTCAAGAACAAGGTGAAAACAACAGCAAAAAGTTTAGGGGTTGCCAAATGGAAGGAAAATTCCCTACAATTACGAAATCTTTCCTAACACTCGCCCCTCCCAGACTATGGACAGGGGGAACTAATCCACCCCTGGATGAGTCTCTTGTTCAGGTCGGTTAAACATTCTGGTCAACCCATCAGCATTGCTATGTTGGACACCTGGCCTATGCTCAATAGTGAAGTCGAAGCCTTGTAGACTTATGGACCACCTAAGCAACTTTGGATTCTCCCCCTTCATGTTCATTAGCCACTTTAACGGCTTATGGCCAGTCTGCACAGTGAAGTGGGTCCCATAGAGGTAGGGCCTCAGCTTCCTTAGGGCCCACACAACAGAGAAACATTCTTTCTCTACCGTGGACCATCTGAGCTCTCTGTCCTTAAGCTGGCGACTAATAAAACCGATAGGGTGTTCCTTACCCTTCTCATCTACTTGTGATAGTACAGCTCCTATCCCAGTGTCAGAGGCATCCGTCTGCACGATAAAAGGTCTTCGATAATCAGGGGCCCTTAGGACAGGGGCCTGGCACAAGGAGTCTTTTAAGCCATTGAAGGCCTTCTCACACTCGTCGGTCCAAGTTACCTTCTTGGGTTTCTTCGGAGTTGTGAGGGCAGTCAGAGGAGCAGCTATGGTGCCATAGTCTGCCACAAAATTGCGGTAATACCCCGTGAGTCCTAAAAAGGCTCTCACTTGGGTTTGCGTAGTGGGGGTAGGCCAGTCTTGTACTGCTTGTACTTTACTGGGTAGAGGCTGTATCCTCCCTCCACCTACTTCATGTCCAAGGTAAACCACTGAGCCTTGTCCAATCTGGCATTTACTAGCCTTTATGGTCAAGTGGGCTTTCTGAAGAGCCTGGAGCACAATCCCGAGGTGTTTCACATGGTCTTCCCAGGTGGCACTGAAAACTGCTATATCGTCCAGATATGCAAGACAGAATTCGTCCAACCCATTCAACACATGATTCACAAGCCTCTGGAAAGTGGCAGGTGCATTCTTCAACCCGAACGGCATTACCCGGAATTGGTAAAGGCCGTCTGGAGTAGAAAATGCTGTCTTCTCCTTGGCATGTTCTGCTAAAGCTATTTTCCAATAGCCAGCAGTAAGGTCAAACGTGCTGAGGTACTTGGAGGCACCCAAAGTATCCACCAGCTCATCTGTTCGAGGCAAGGGGTGTGCATCTGTCTTGGTGACAGCATTCAGAGCCCTGTAATCCACGCAGAACCTCAATTCAGAAGTGCCTGCTTTTGGAACCAACACCACAGGACTGGACCAAGGACTACTAGAGGGTTCAATCACCCCAAGGTCTAACATCTTGTTGACCTCAGTCTTAATATAAGACCGTACTTTATCTGACATCCTGTATCCCCTACTTTTGGTAGGTACACTGTCTCCTGTGTCAATGTTATGTTTGCACCAAGGTGTCAAACCAGGGGACTGTGAAAACAGGGGGGAAAACTGCCTAAGCAAACTTTTCACCTCAGCCTGCTGATCAGAAGTCAGGTGAGGGGCCACTCGGACACCCTCAACGGAGCTATCTGAAGGACCGCTTTGGAACAGGTCGGGGAGTGGTTCTGACTCCTCTTCCTCAACATCTGAAGCCAGTAGCAGTGCTGCGATTTCGACTCTTGGGACGAAAGCCTTCAGCCTATTCACGTGAAACACTTTTGGAGCCTGTCCAGGCCTTCCAAGGTCCACTAAATAGTTCACCTCACCCAGGGGCTCCACCACTGTGTAAGGGCCTGACCATTTGTCCTGTAAAGCGCGAGGCCTTATTGGATTCATGATCAGGACTTGCTGACCAGGTGTAAAGTTGATGAGGGAAGCTTTCTGGTCGTACCAATGTTTCACCAGCGCTTGCCCTGCCTTCAATTTATCACTAGCCAAGCCCATCAGAAGTACCATCCGTTTTCTGAGCCCTAGCACATAATCAACTACATTGGTAGTAACAGGGGGAGTGGGCATCTCCCATCCCTCTTTGACGATGGCTAAGGGTCCCCGTACGGGATGACCGAACAGAAGTTCGAAGGGGCTGAAGCCAACACCCTCCTGTGGTACCTCTCGGTAGGCAAACAGTAGGCATGGTAAAAGAAGATCCCATTTTCTTCTCTGAGGCTCCTCCAGAGCCCCAATCATGCTCTTTAACGTTCTGTTGAAACGTTCCACCAGACCATTGGTCTGGGGGTGATATGCAGAAGAGAACTTGTAGATGACCCCACATTCTTTCCACATAGCTTGCATATACTTCGACATAAAGTTGCTGCCACGATCTGACACAACTTCTTTAGGGAAGCCAACCCTAGTAAATATGCCGAGTAAAGCTTTTGCAACTGACTTGGCAGTTACAGTCTTCAATGGGATGGCCTCAGGATACCTGGTTGCATGGTCAACCAGCACCAGGATAAACCTATTGCCCGAGGATGTTTGCGGGTCAAGGGGACCAACGATGTCGATCCCTACCCTTTCAAATGGTACCCCCACAACTGGGAGCGGTACCAACGGAGCTTTGGATTGTCGCGCCAACCTTACCTGACAACTGGCAGGAGGCACAACTCCTGCAGTGACTTTCTACTTGCACCCCCATCTTGGGCCAGTAGAAGTGCATGGATAACCTTTGCTTGGTCCTCTTCATACCAAGGTGACCAGCAAGGGGAACTTCATGCGCCAACTGCAGGAGGAAGGGCCTAACAGCAAGGGGAACCACCAACCTCCTATGGTCTCCTTCTGTAGACTCTGTGGGCTCACTATACAGGAGTCCACCTTCCCAATAAATCCTATGCTTCCCAGGAGGTTCACCCTCAAGCTGGGAGCAGGCCTGTCTCCTTAGGCCTTCCAGAGATGGGCACTCACGTTGGCCTTTACTGAATTCGTCCCTATCAGGACCTCCTTCAACTAACAAGTCTTTTAGTTCAGGATGATCGTTGGGGTCGAATACTTCAGGCATCGCCACCTCCTCGTCAGGCCCGGGCGATTGACCAACTTCCTCCACCGCAGTGGTAGGTGAGCTCGGGGGAATATTCTCTTTCCCTCGTCTTGACTTGTAGACTCCTTTCGCCTTGGGTTTCCCCTTCGGCTGGGGCGGCGTATTGGACTTGGCCAATGCTGCCCGTGCTTGAGACCGTGTGTAGGGTCTTTCGGCAGTGTCTCCTACGAGCCCTAAAGCTCTGAGATCATTACCCAATAAGACCTTTCCCGGGACGTTTATCTGAATGCTCACTGGAATCCTGACTGCTGTACCATTTAAAGTAAGATTTACAGGGATCACGGGAAACATACGGAGGGGGCCGTCAGCCAACTTAGTGGGCATCAGAGTAGCTCTGGCAACTTCCTCTGAGTCTACCAAGGTAGAATCCACTACAGTGCGACTGCACCCACTATCCCTAAGAGCTGGAGTATCCACTCCATTGATCAGCACACTGTCTTTAAAGTAGTGCTTGGTATTATCCGGAATCCTAGCATAAGCCTCTGCGACTTTAGGCTCCCAGGAACCCAGGGACACTAAAACTACCTCAGCCTCTATCCCGCTGGGAAATGAGTCTGAGGAGAAGGATGCTCCTGTAATCTCTTCTTCCTCGTAGGAGGAGAAGGCCAGATTAGCGGAGTGGACCCCCAAAGGTCTAACCTTACACCGGGGATCCTCCTTCACATGGTCAGTTGCTCCACAAGAAAAACAAGCCCCAGTGGGTCTGTTTACGTAGGGAGGCTTATTATAACCAGAGTTCTGTTTTGGAGGCGGACCTCCACTACTCTGTGAGTTCTCTTGTGTCTTACCCTTGTTTTTCTTTTTGTGGCCCTTATGGGAAGAAGATTTAGCAGATTCCCCACCCTCCATATCTTTGGACTTTTTCCCTTCCTCCTGCTTACCAGGATGAGTTTTGTCCTTATGGGACACTCGATGTGACACCCATAAGTCTGCTGCAATGGCCAGCTTCTTAGGATCTATCTCCTTCGAATCGGCCAAACGCTGCTTAAGCTCCGGGGAAGAAGAAGGGTCTCAGGTTTGGTATTAGAAGCATAGAGATATCACATCTCATGCTATAGGAAGGGTCTCAGGATTGGAATGGGAAGGACTTGGATGTCACATCTCATGCTATAGGGAGGGTCTCAAGTTTGATATTAGAAGCATTGAGATACCAAATCTCATGATATCGGAAGGGTCTCAGGATTGGAATGGGAAGGAGTTGGATACCACATCTCATGATAAAGGAAGGGTCTAAGGTTTGGAAGGGGAAGGATTTGGATATCACATCTCATGTTATAGGACGGGTCTCAGGTTTGGTATTAGAAGCATTGAGATATCAAGTCTCATGGTATAAGAAGGGTCTCAGAATTGGAATGGGAAGGAGTTGGATATCACACCTCAAGCTATAGGAAGGGTCTCAGGATTGGAATGGGAAGGAGTTTGATATCACATCTCATGCCATAGTATGGGTCTCAGGTTTGGTAGAAGCATTGGGATATCACATCTCATGCTATCGGAAGGGTATCAGTATTGGATTTGGAAGAAGTTGGATATCCCATCTCATGCTATAGGAAGGGTCTCAGGTTGGAATGGGAAGGAGTTGGATATCACATTTCATGTTATAGGAAGGGTCTCAGGATTGGAATGGGAAGGACTTGGATATCATATCTCATGCTATAGGACGGGTCTCAGGTTTGTTATTAGAATCATTGAGATATCATATTGCATGCTGTAGGAAGGGTCTAAGGATTGGAATGGGAAGGACTTGGATATCACATCTCATGCTATAGATAGGCTCTTAGGTTTGGAAAGGGAAGGAGTTGGATATCACATTTCATGTTAGAGGAAGGATCTCAGGTTTGGTATTAGAAGCATTGAGATATCACATCTCATGCTATAGGAAGGGTCTCAGGATTGGAATGGGAAGTAGTTGGATATCACATCTCATGCTATAGGAAGGGTCTCAGGTTTGGTATAAGCATTGAGATATCACATCTCAAGCTATAGGACGGGTCTCAGGATTGGAATGGAAGGAGTTGGATATCACATCTCATGTTATAGGAAGGATCTCAGGTTTGGTATTAGAAGCATTGAGACATCACATCTCATGCTATAGGAAGGGTCTCAGGGTTGGAATGGGAAGGAGTTGGATATCACATCTCATCCAATAGGAAGGGTCTCAGGATTGGAATGTGAAGGATTTGGATATCACATCTCATGCTAAAGGAAGGGTCTCAGGTTTGGTAGAAGCATTGAGATATCACGTCTCTGCTATCGGAAGGGTCTCAGGATTGGATTGGGAAGGAGTTGGATATCCCTTCTCATGCTATAGGAAGGGTCTCAGGTTTGGTATAAGCAATGAGATATCACATCTCTGCTATCGGAAGGGTCTCAGGATTGGATTGGGAAGGAGTTGGATATCCCTTCTCATGCTATAGGAAGTGTCTCAGGTTGGAATGGGAAGGAGTTGGATATCACATCACATGTTATAGGAAGGGTCTCAGGATTGGAATCGGAAGGATTTGGATATCACATCTCTTGCTATAGGAAGGGTCTCAGGATTGGAATGGGTAGGAGTTGGATATTACTTTCTTGCTATAGGAAGGGTCTCATGTTTGGAATGGGAAGGAGTTGGATATCACATATGCTATAGTTAGTGTCTCAGGTTTGGAACGGGAAGGAGTTGGATATCACATTTCATGTTAGAGGAAGGATCTCAGGTTTGGTATTAGAAGCATTGAGATATCACATCTCATGCTATAGGAAGGGTCTCAGGATTGGAATGGGAAGGAGCTGGATATCACATCTCATGCTAAAGGAAGGGTCTCAGGTTTGGAACGGGAAGGATTTGTATATCACATCTCAGGTTTGGTATAAGCATTGAGATATCACATCTCTGCTATCGGAAGAGTCTCAGGATTGGAATGGGAAGGAGTTGGATATCCCATCTCATGTTATAGGACGGGTCTCAGGTTTGTTATTAGAATCATTGAGATATCATATTGCATGCTGTATGAAGGGTCTAAGGGTTGGAATGGGAAGGACTTGGATATCACATCTCATGCTATAGATAGGCTCTTAGGTTTGGAAAGGGAAGGAGTTGGATATCACATTTCATGTTAGAGGAAGGATCTCAGGTTTGGTATTAGAAGCATTGAGATATCACATCTCATGCTATAGGAAGGGTCTCAGGATTGGAATGGGAAGTAGTTGGATATCACATCTCATGCTATATGAAGGGTCTCAGGTTTGGTATAAGCATTGAGATATCACATCTCATGCTATAGGACGGGTCTCAGGATTGGAATGGAAGGAGTTGGATATCACATGTCATGTTATAGGAAGGATCTCAGGTTTGGTATTAGAAGCATTGAGACATCACATCTCATGCTATAGGAAGGGTCTCAGGGTTGGAATGGGAAGGAGTTGGATATCACATCTCATCCAATAGGAAGGGTCTCAGGTTTGGAATGGGAAGGAATTGGATATCACATCTCATGTTATAGGAAGGATCTCAGGTTTGGTATTAGAAGCATTGAGACATCACATCTCATGCTATAGGAAGGGTCTCAGGATTGGAATGTGAAGGATTTGGATATCACATCTCATGCTAAAGGAAGGGTCTCAGGTTTGGTAGAAGCATTGAGATATCACGTCTCTGCTATCGGAAGGGTCTCAGGATTGGATTGGGAAGGAGTTGGATATCCCTTCTCATGCTATAGGAAGGGTCTCAGGATTTGAATGGCAAGGAGTTGGATATCACATCTCATGCCATAGGAAGGGTCTCAGGTTTGGTATACGCATTGAGATATCACATCTCTGCTATCGGAAGGGTCTCAGGATTGGATTGGGAAGGAGTTGGATATCCCTTCTCATGGTATAGGAAGTGTCTCAGGTTGGAATGGGAAGGAGTTGGATATCACATCTCATGTTATAGGAAGGGTCTCAGGATTGGAATGGGAAGGATTTGGATATCACATCTCTTGCTATAGGAAGTGTCTCAGGATTGGAATGGGTAGGAGTTGGATATTATTTTCTTGCTATAGGAAGGGTCTCATGTTTGGAATGGGAAGGAGTTGGATATCACATATGCTATAGTTAGTGTCTCAGGTTTGGAACGGGAAGGAGTTGGATATCACATCTCATGTTATAGGAAGGGTCTCAGGTTTGGTATTAGAATCATTGAGATATCACATCGCATGCTGTAGGAAGGGTCTAAGGATTGGAATGGGATGGACTTGGATATCACATCTCATGCTATAGGTAGGCTCTCAGGTTTGGTATAAGCATTGAGATATCACATCTCATGCTATAGGAAGGGTCTCAGGATTAGAATGGGAAGGATTTGGATATCACATCTCATGCTATAGGAAGGGTCTCAGATTTGGTATAAGCATTGAGATATCACATCTCATGCTAAAGGAAGGGTCTCAGGATTGGAATGGGAAAGAGTTGTATATGACATCTCAGGCCATAGGAAGGGTCTCAGGTTTGGTATAAGCATTGAGATATCACATCTCTGCTATCGGAAGGGTCTCAGGATTGCAATGGGAAGGAGTTGGATATCCCATCTCATCTTATAGGAAGGGTCTCAGGTTTGGTATTAGAAGCATAGAGATATCACATCTCATGCTATAGGAAGGGTCTCAGGATTGGAATGGGAAGGACTTGGATGTCACATCTCATGCTATAGGGAGGGTCTCAAGTTTGATATTAGAAGCATTGAGATACCAAATCTCATGATATCGGAAGGGTCTCAGGATTGGAATGGGAAGGAGTTGGATACCACATCTCATGATAAAGGAAGGGTCTAAGGTTTGGAAGGGGAAGGATTTGGATATCACATCTCATGTTATAGGACGGGTCTCAGGTTTGGTATTAGAAGCATTGAGATATCAAGTCTCATGGTATAAGAAGGGTCTCAGAATTGGAATGGGAAGGAGTTGGATATCACACCTCAAGCTATAGGAAGGGTCTCAGGATTGGAATGGGAAGGAGTTTGATATCACATCTCATGCTATAGGACGGGTCTCAGGTTTGTTATTAGAATCATTGAGATATCATATTGCATGCTGTAGGAAGGGTCTAAGGATTGGAATGGGAAGGACTTGGATATCACATCTCATGCTATAGATAGGCTCTTAGGTTTGGAAAGGGAAGGAGTTGGATATCACATTTCATGTTAGAGGAAGGATCTCAGGTTTGGTATTAGAAGCATTGAGATATCACATCTCATGCTATAGGAAGGGTCTCAGGATTGGAATGGGAAGTAGTTGGATATCACATCCCATGCTATAGGAAGGGTCTCAGGTTTGGTATAAGCATTGAGATATCACATCTCATGCTATAGGACGGGTCTCAGGATTGGAATGGAAGGAGTTGGATATCACATCTCATGTTATAGGAAGGATCTCAGGTTTGGTATTAGAAGCATTGAGACATCACATCTCATGCTATAGGAAGGGTCTCAGGGTTGGAATGGGAAGGAGTTGGATATCACATCTCATCCAATAGGAAGGGTCTCAGGTTTGGAATGGGAAGGAATTGGATATCACATCTCATGTTATAGGAAGGATCTCAGGTTTGGTATTAGAAGCATTGAGATATCATATCTCATGCTATAGGAAGGGTCTCAGGATTAGAATGTGAAGGATTTGGATATCACATCTCATGCTAAAGGAAGGGTCTCAGGTTTGGTAGAAGCATTGAGATATCACGTCTCTGCTATCGGAAGGGTCTCAGGATTGGATTGGGAAGGAGTTGGATATCCCTTCTCATGCTATAGGAAGGGTCTCAGGATTTGAATGGGAAGGAGTTGGGTATCACATCTCATGTTATAGGAAGGGTCTCAGGATTGGAATGGGAAGGATTTGGATATCACATCTCTTGCTATAGGAAGGGTCTCAGGATTGGAATGGGTAGGAGTTGAATATTACTTTCTTGCTATAGGATGGGTCTCATGTTTGGAATGGGAAGCAGTTGGATATCACATATGCTATAGTTAGTGTCTCAGGTTTGGAACGGGAAGGAGTTGGATATCACATCTCATGTTATAGGAAGGGTCTCAGGTTTGGTATAAGCATTGAGATATCACATCTCTGCTATCGGAAGCGGCTCAGGATTGGAATGGGAAGGAGTTGGATATCCCATCTCATGTTATAGGAAGAGTCTCTGGTTTGGTATTAGAATCATTGAGATATCACATCGCATGCTGTAGGAAGGGTCTAAGGATTGGAATGGGATGGACTTGGATATCACATCTCATGCTATAGGAAGGGTCTCAGATTTGGTATAAGCATTGAGATATCACATCTCATGCTAAAGAAAGGTTCTCAGGATTGGAATGGGAAGGAGTTGTATATGACATCTCAGGGCATAGGAAGGGTCTCAGGTTTGGTATAAGCATTGAGATATCACATCTCTGCTATCGGAAGGGTCTCAGGATTGGAATGGGAAGGAGTTGGATATCCCATCTGATGTTATAGGAATGGTCTCAGGTTTGGTATTAGAAGCATAGAGATATCACATCTCATGCTATAGGAAGGGTCTCAGGATTGGAATGGGAAGGACTTGGATGTCACATCTCATGCTATAGGGAGGGTCTCAAGTTTGATATTAGAAGCATTGAGATAACAAATCTCATGATATCGGAAGGGTCTCAGGATTGGAATGGGAAGGAGTTGGATATCACATCTCATGATAAAGGAAGGGTCTAAGGTTTGGAAGGGGAAGGATTTGGATATCACATCTCATGTTATAGGACGGGTCTCAGGTTTGGTATTAGAAGCATTGAGATATCAAGTCTCATGGTATAAGAAGGGTCTCAGAATTGGAATGGGAAGGAGTTGGATATCACACCTCAAGCTATAGGAAGGGTCTCAGGATTGGAATGGGAAGGAGTTTGATATCACATCTCATGCCATAGTATGGGTCTCAGGTTTGGTAGAAGCATTGGGATATCACATCTCATGCTATCGGAAGGGTATCAGTATTGGATTTGGAAGAAGTTGGATATCCCATCTCATGCTATAGGAAGGGTCTCAGGTTGGAATGGGAAGGAGTTGGATATCACATTTCATGTTATAGGAAGGGTCTCAGGATTGGAATGGGAAGGACTTGGATATCATATCTCATGCTATAGGACGGGTCTCAGGTTTGTTATTAGAATCATTGAGATATCATATTGCATGCTGTAGGAAGGGTCTAAGGATTGGAATGGGAAGGACTTGGATATCACATCTCAAGCTATAGGAAGGGTCTCAGGATTGGAATGGGAAGGACTTGGATATCACATCTCATGCTATAGGAAGGCTCTCAGGTTTGGAAGGGGAAAGAGTTGGATATCACATTTCATGTTAGAGGTAGGATCTCAGGTTTGGTATTAGAGGCATTGAGATATCACATCTCATGCTATCAGAAGGGTCTCAGGAATGGAATGGGAAGGAGTTGGATATCACATCTCATGCTAAAGGGAGGGTCTCAGGTTTGGATGGGGAAGGATTTGGATATCACATCTCATGTTATAGGAAGGATCTCAGGTTTGGTATTAGAAGCATTGAGATATCACATCTCATGCTATCGGAAGGATCTCAGGTTTGGTATTAGAAGCATTGAGATATCACATCTCATGCTATCAGAAGGGTCTCAGGATTGGAATGGGAAGGAGTTGGATATCACATCTCATGTTATATTACGGGTCTCAGGTTTGGTATTAGAAGCATTGAGATATCAAGTCTCAGAGTATAGGAAGGGTCTCAGAATTGGAATGGGAAGGAGTTGGATATCACATCTCAAGCTATAGGAAGGGACTCAGGATTGGAATGGGAAGGACTTGGATATCACATCTCATGCTATAGGAAGGCTCTCAGGTTTGGAAGGGGAAAGAGTTGGATATCACATTTCATGTTAGAGGTAGGATCTCAGGTTTGGTATTAGAGGCATTGAGATATCACATCTCATGCTATCAGAAGGGTCTCAGGAATGGAATGGGAAGGAGTTGGATATCCCATCTCATGTTATAGGAAGAGTCTCTGGTTTGGTATTAGAATCATTGAGATATCACATCGCATGCTGTAGGAAGGGTCTAAGGATTGGAATGGGATGGACTTGGATATCACATCTCATGCTATAGGTAGGCTCTCAGGTTTGGTATAAGCATTGAGATATCACATCTCATGCTATAGGACGGGTCTCAGGATTGGAATGGGAAGGATTTGGATATCACATCTCATGCTATAGGAAGGGTCTCAGATTTGGTATAAGCATTGAGATATCACATCTCATGCTAAAGGAAGGGTCTCAGGATTGGAATGGGAAGGAGTTGTATATGACATCTCAGGCCATAGGAAGGGTCTCAGGTTTGGTATAAGCATTGAGATATCACATCTCTGCTATCGGAAGGGTCTCAGGATTGCAATGGGAAGGAGTTGGATATCCCATCTCATCTTATAGGAAGGGTCTCAGGTTTGGTATTAGAAGCATAGAGATATCACATCTCATGCTATAGGAAGGGTCTCAGGATTGGAATGGGAAGGACTTGGATGTCACATCTCATGCTATAGGAAGGGTCTCAAGTTTGATATTAGAAGCATTGAGATACCAAATCTCATGATATCGGAAGGGTCTCAGGATTGGAATGGGAAGGAGTTGGATACCACATCTCATGATAAAGGAAGGGTCTAAGGTTTGGAAGGGGAAGGATTTGGATATCACATCTCATGTTATAGGACGGGTCTCAGGTTTGGTATTAGAAGCATTGAGATATCAAGTCTCATGGTATAAGAAGGGTCTCAGAATTGGAATGGGAAGGAGTTGGATATCACACCTCAAGCTATAGGAAGGGTCTCAGGATTGGAATGGGAAGGAGTTTGATATCACATCTCATGCCATAGTATGGGTCTCAGGTTTGGTAGAAGCATTGGGATATCACATCTCATGCTATCGGAAGGGTATCAGTATTAGATTTGGAAGAAGTTGGATATCCCATCTCATGCTATAGGAAGGGTCTCAGGTTGGAATGGGAAGGAGTTGGATATCACATTTCATGTAATAGGAAGGGTCTCAGGATTGGAATGGGAAGGACTTGGATATCATATCTCATGCTATAGGACGGGTCTCAGGTTTGTTATTAGAATCATTGAGATATCATATTGCATGCTGTAGGAAGGGTCTAAGGATTGGAATGGGAAGGACTTGGATATCACATCTCATGCTATAGATAGGCTCTTAGGTTTGGAAAGGGAAGGAGTTGGATATCACATTTCATGTTAGAGGAAGGATCTCAGGTTTGGTATTAGAAGCATTGAGATATCACATCTCATGCTATAGGAAGGGTCTCAGGATTGGAATGGGAAGTAGTTGGATATCACATCTCATGCTATAGGAAGGGTCTCAGGTTTGGTATAAGCATTGAGATATCACATCTCATGCTATAGGACGGGTCTCAGGATTGGAATGGAAGGAGTTGGATATCACATCTCATGTTATAGGAAGGATCTCAGGTTTGGTATTAGAAGCATTGAGACATCACATCTCATGCTATAGGAAGGGTCTCAGGGTTGGAATGGGAAGGAGTTGGATATCACATCTCATCCAATAGGAAGGGTCTCAGGATTGGAATGTGAAGGATTTGGATATCACATCTCATGCTAAAGGAAGGGTCTCAGGTTTGGTAGAAGCATTGAGATATCACGTCTCTGCTATCGGAAGGGTCTCAGGATTGGATTGGGAAGGAGTTGGATATCCCTTCTCATGCTATAGGAAGGGTCTCAGGTTTGGTATAAGCAATGAGATATCACATCTCTGCTATCGGAAGGGTCTCAGGATTGGATTGGGAAGGAGTTGGATATCCCTTCTCATGCTATAGGAAGTGTCTCAGGTTGGAATGGGAAGGAGTTGGATATCACATCACATGTTATAGGAAGGGTCTCAGGATTGGAATGGGAAGGATTTGGATATCACATCTCTTGCTATAGGAAGGGTCTCAGGATTGGAATGGGTAGGAGTTGGATATTACTTTCTTGCTATAGGAAGGGTCTCATGTTTGGAATGGGAAGGAGTTGGATATCACATATGCTATAGTTAGTGTCTCAGGTTTGGAACGGGAAGGAGTTGGATATCACATTTCATGTTAGAGGAAGGATCTCAGGTTTGGTATTAGAAGCATTGAGATATCACATCTCATGCTATAGGAAGGGTCTCAGGATTGGAATGGGAAGGAGCTGGATATCACATCTCATGCTAAAGGAAGGGTCTCAGGTTTGGAACGGGAAGGATTTGTATATCACATCTCAGGTTTGGTATAAGCATTGAGATATCACATCTCTGCTATCGGAAGTGTCTCAGGATTGGAATGGGAAGGAGTTGGATATCCCATCTCATGTTATAGGACGGGTCTCAGGTTTGTTATTAGAATCATTGAGATATCATATTGCATGCTGTATGAAGGGTCTAAGGGTTGGAATGGGAAGGACTTGGATATCACATCTCATGCTATAGATAGGCTCTTAGGTTTGGAAAGGGAAGGAGTTGGATATCACATTTCATGTTAGAGGAAGGATCTCAGGTTTGGTATTAGAAGCATTGAGATATCACATCTCATGCTATAGGAAGGGTCTCAGGATTGGAATGGGAAGTAGTTGGATATCACATCTCATGCTATAGGAAGGGTCTCAGGTTTGGTATAAGCATTGAGATATCACATCTCATGCTATAGGACGGGTCTCAGGATTGGAATGGAAGGAGTTGGATATCACATGTCATGTTATAGGAAGGATCTCAGGTTTGGTATTAGAAGCATTGAGACATCACATCTCATGCTATAGGAAGGGTCTCAGGGTTGGAATGGGAAGGAGTTGGATATCACATCTCATCCAATAGGAAGGGTCTCAGGTTTGGAATGGGAAGGAATTGGATATCACATCTCATGTTATAGGAAGGATCTCAGGTTTGGTATTAGAAGCATTGAGATATCACATCTCATGCTATAGGAAGGGTCTCAGGATTGGAATGTGAAGGATTTGGATATCACATCTCATGCTAAAGGAAGGGTCTCAGGTTTGGTAGAAGCATTGAGATATCACGTCTCTGCTATCGGAAGGGTCTCAGGATTGGATTGGGAAGGAGTTGGATATCCCTTCTCATGCTATAGGAAGGGTCTCAGGATTTGAATGGCAAGGAGTTGGATATCACATCTCATGCCATAGGAAGGGTCTCAGGTTTGGTATACGCATTGAGATATCACATCTCTGCTATCGGAAGGGTCTCAGGATTGGATTGGGAAGGAGTTGGATATCCCTTCTCATGCTATAGGAAGTGTCTCAGGTTGGAATGGGAAGGAGTTGGATATCACATCTCATGTTATAGGAAGGGTCTCAGGATTGGAATGGGAAGGATTTGGATATCACATCTCTTGCTATAGGAAGTGTCTCAGGATTGGAATGGGTAGGAGTTGGATATTACTTTCTTGCTATAGGAAGGGTCTCATGTTTGGAATGGGAAGGAGTTGGATATCACATATGCTATAGTTAGTGTCTCAGGTTTGGAACGGGAAGGAGTTGGATATCACATCTCATGTTATAGGAAGGGTCTCAGGTTTGGTATTAGAATCATTGAGATATCACATCGCATGCTGTAGGAAGGGTCTAAGGATTGGAATGGGATGGACTTGGATATCACATCTCATGCTATAGGTAGGCTCTCAGGTTTGGTATAAGCATTGAGATATCACATCTCATGCTATAGGAAGGGTCTCAGGATTAGAATGGGAAGGATTTGGATATCACATCTCATGCTATAGGAAGGGTCTCAGATTTGGTATAAGCATTGAGACATCACATCTCATGCTAAAGGAAGGGTCTCAGGATTGGAATGGGAAGGAGTTGTATATGACATCTCAGGCCATAGGAAGGGTCTCAGGTTTGGTATAAGCATTGAGATATCACATCTCTGCTATCGGAAGGGTCTCAGGATTGCAATGGGAAGGAGTTGGATATCCCATCTCATCTTATAGGAAGGGTCTCAGGTTTGGTATTAGAAGCATAGAGATATCACATCTCATGCTATAGGAAGGGTCTCAGGATTGGAATGGGAAGGACTTGGATGTAACATCTCATGCTATAGGGAGGGTCTCAAGTTTGATATTAGAAGCATTGAGATACCAAATCTCATGATATCGGAAGGGTCTCAGGATTGGAATGGGAAGGAGTTGGATACCACATCTCATGATAAAGGAAGGGTCTAAGGTTTGGAAGGGGAAGGATTTGGATATCACATCTCATGTTATAGGACGGGTCTCAGGTTTGGTATTAGAAGCATTGAGATATCAAGTCTCATGGTATAAGAAGGGTCTCAGAATTGGAATGGGAAGGAGTTGGATATCACACCTCAAGCTATAGGAAGGGTCTCAGGATTGGAATGGGAAGGAGTTTGATATCACATCTCATGCTATAGGACGGGTCTCAGGTTTGTTATTAGAATCATTGAGATATCATATTGCATGCTGTAGGAAGGGTCTAAGGATTGGAATGGGAAGGACTTGGATATCACATCTCATGCTATAGATAGGCTCTTAGGTTTGGAAAGGGAAGGAGTTGGATATCACATTTCATGTTAGAGGAAGGATCTCAGGTTTGGTATTAGAAGCATTGAGATATCACATCTCATGCTATAGGAAGGGTCTCAGGATTGGAATGGGAAGTAGTTGGATATCACATCCCATGCTATAGGAAGGGTCTCAGGTTTGGTATAAGCATTGAGATATCACATCTCATGCTATAGGACGGGTCTCAGGATTGGAATGGAAGGAGTTGGATATCACATCTCATGTTATAGGAAGGATCTCAGGTTTGGTATTAGAAGCATTGAGACATCACATCTCATGCTATAGGAAGGGTCTCAGGGTTGGAATGGGAAGGAGTTGGATATCACATCTCATCCAATAGGAAGGGTCTCAGGTTTGGAATGGGAAGGAATTGGATATCACATCTCATGTTATAGGAAGGATCTCAGGTTTGGTATTAGAAGCATTGAGATATCATATCTCATGCTATAGGAAGGGTCTCAGGATTAGAATGTGAAGGATTTGGATATCACATCTCATGCTAAAGGAAGGGTCTCAGGTTTGGTAGAAGCATTGAGATATCACGTCTCTGCTATCGGAAGGGTCTCAGGATTGGATTGGGAAGGAGTTGGATATCCCTTCTCATGCTATAGGAAGGGTCTCAGGATTTGAATGGGAAGGAGTTGGGTATCACATCTCATGTTATAGGAAGGGTCTCAGGATTGGAATGGGAAGGATTTGGATATCACATCTCTTGCTATAGGAAGGGTCTCAGGATTGGAATGGGTAGGAGTTGAATATTACTTTCTTGCTATAGGATGGGTCTCATGTTTGGAATGGGAAGCAGTTGGATATCACATATGCTATAGTTAGTGTCTCAGGTTTGGAACGGGAAGGAGTTGGATATCACATCTCATGTTATAGGAAGGGTCTCAGGTTTGGTATAAGCATTGAGATATCACATCTCTGCTATCGGAAGCGGCTCAGGATTGGAATGGGAAGGAGTTGGATATCCCATCTCATGTTATAGGAAGAGTCTCTGGTTTGGTATTAGAATCATTGAGATATCACATCGCATGCTGTAGGAAGGGTCTAAGGATTGGAATGGGATGGACTTGGATATCACATCTCATGCTATATGAAGGGTCTCAGATTTGGTATAAGCATTGAGATATCACATCTCATGCTAAAGAAAGGTTCTCAGGATTGGAATGGGAAGGAGTTGTATATGACATCTCAGGGCATAGGAAGGGTCTCAGGTTTGGTATAAGCATTGAGATATCACATCTCTGCTATCGGAAGGGTCTCAGGATTGGAATGGGAAGGAGTTGGATATCCCATCTGATGTTATAGGAATGGTCTCAGGTTTGGTATTAGAAGCATAGAGATATCACATCTCATGCTATAGGAAGGGTCTCAGGATTGGAATGGGAAGGACTTGGATGTCACATCTCATGCTATAGGGAGGGTCTCAAGTTTGATATTAGAAGCATTGAGATAACAAATCTCATGATATCGGAAGGGTCTCAGGATTGGAATGGGAAGGAGTTGGATATCACATCTCATGATAAAGGAAGGGTCTAAGGTTTGGAAGGGGAAGGATTTGGATATCACATCTCATGTTATAGGACGGGTCTCAGGTTTGGTATTAGAAGCATTGAGATATCAAGTCTCATGGTATAAGAAGGGTCTCAGAATTGGAATGGGAAGGAGTTGGATATCACACCTCAAGCTATAGGAAGGGTCTCAGGATTGGAATGGGAAGGAGTTTGATATCACATCTCATGCCATAGCATGGGTCTCAGGTTTGGTAGAAGCATTGGGATATCACATCTCATGCTATCGGAAGGGTATCAGTATTGGATTTGGAAGAAGTTGGATATCCCATCTCATGCTATAGGAAGGGTCTCAGGTTGGAATGGGAAGGAGTTGGATATCACATTTCATGTTATAGGAAGGGTCTCAGGATTGGAATGGGAAGGACTTGGATATCATATCTCATGCTATAGGACGGGTCTCAGGTTTGTTATTAGAATCATTGAGATATCATATTGCATGCTGTAGGAAGGGTCTAAGGATTGGAATGGGAAGGACTTGGATATCACATCTCATGCTATAGATAGGCTCTTAGGTTTGGAAAGGGAAGGAGTTGGATATCACATTTCATGTTAGAGGAAGGATCTCAGGTTTGGTATTAGAAGCATTGAGATATCACATCTCATGCTATAGGAAGGGTCTCAGGTTTGGTATAAGCATTGAGATATCACAACTCATGCTATAGGACGGGTCTCAGGATTGGAATGGAAGGAGTTGGATATCACATCTCATGTTATAGGAAGGATCTCAGGTTTGGTATTAGAAGCATTGAGACATCACATCTCATGCTATAGGAAGGGTCTCAGGGTTGGAATGGGAAGGAGTTGGATATCACATCTCATCCAATGGGAAGGGTCTCAGGTTTGGAATGGGAAGGAATTGGATATCACATCTCATGCTATAGGAAGGATCTCAGGTTTGGTATTCGAAGCATTGAGATATCACATCTCATGCTATAGGAAGGGTCTCAGGATTGGAATGTGAAGGATTTGGATATCACATCTCATGCTAAAGGAAGGGTCTCAGGTTTGGTAGAAGCATTGAGATATCACGTCTCTGCTATCGGAAGGGTCTCAGGATTGGATTGGGAAGGAGTTGGATATCCCTTCTTATGCTATAGGAAGGGTCTCAGGATTTGAATGGCAAGGAGTTTGGATATTCCCATCTCATGTTATAGGAAGGGTCTCAGGTTTGGTATTAGAAGCATTGAGATATCACATCTCATGCTATAGGAAGGGTCTCAGGATTGGAATGGGAAGGACTTGGATATCACATCTCATGCTATAGGGAGGGTCTCAAGTTTGATATTAGAAGCTTTGAGATATCACATCTCATGATATCGGAAGGGTCTCAGGATTGGAATGGGAAGGAGTTGGATATCACATCTCATGATAAAGGAAGGGTCTAAGGTTTGGAAGGGGAAGGATTTGGATATCACATCTCATGTTATATTACGGGTCTCAGGTTTGGTATTAGAAGCATTGAGATATCAAGTCTCAGAGTATAGGAAGGGTCTCAGAATTGGAATGGGAAGGAGTTGGATATCACATCTCAAGCTATAGGAAGGGTCTCAGGATTGGAATGGGAAGGACTTGGATATCACATCTCATGCTATAGGAAGGCTCTCAGGTTTGGAAGGGGAAAGAGTTGGATATCACATTTCATGTTAGAGGTAGGATCTCAGGTTTGGTATTAGAGGCATTGAGATATCACATCTCATGCTATCAGAAGGGTCTCAGGAATGGAATGGGAAGGAGTTGGATATCACATCTCATGCTAAAGGGAGGGTCTCAGGTTTGGATGGGGAAGGATTTGGATATCACATCTCATGTTATAGGAAGGATCTCAGGTTTGGTATTAGAAGCATTGAGATATCACATCTCATGCTATCGGAAGGATCTCAGGTTTGGTATTAGAAGCATTGAGATATCACATCTCATGCTATCAGAAGGGTCTCAGGATTGGAATGGGAAGGAGTTGGATATCACATCTCATGTTATATTACGGGTCTCAGGTTTGGTATTAGAAGCATTGAGATATCAAGTCTCAGAGTATAGGAAGGGTCTCAGAATTGGAATGGGAAGGAGTTGGATATCACATCTCAAGCTATAGGAAGGGACTCAGGATTGGAATGGGAAGGACTTGGATATCACATCTCATGCTATAGGAAGGCTCTCAGGTTTGGAAGGGGAAAGAGTTGGATATCACATTTCATGTTAGAGGTAGGATCTCAGGTTTGGTATTAGAGGCATTGAGATATCACATCTCATGCTATCAGAAGGGTCTCAGGAATGGAATGGGAAGGAGTTGGATATCACATCTCATGCTAAAGGGAGGGTCTCAGGTTTGGAAGGGGAAGGATTTGGATATCACATCTCATGTTATAGGAAGGATCTCAGGTTTGGTATTAGAAGCATTGAGATATCACATCTCATGCTATCGGAAGGATCTCAGGTTTGGTATTAGAAGCATTGAGATATCACATCTCATGCTATCAGAAGGGTCTCAGTATTGGAATGGGAAGGAGTTGGATATCACATCTCATGCTAAAGGGAAGGTCTCAGGTTTGGAAGGGGAAGGATTTGGATATCACATCTCATGTTATCGGAAGGATCTCACGTTTGGTATTAGAAGTATTGATATATCATATCTCATGCTATAGGAAGGGTCTCAGGATTGGAATGGGAAGGAGTTGGATATCACATCTCATGCTATAGGAAGGGTCTCAGGTTTGGTATAAGCAGTGAGATATCACATCTCATGCTATAGGAAGTGTCTCAGGATTGGAATGGGAAGGAGTTGGATATCACATCTCATGTTATAGGAAGGATCTCAGGTTTGGTATAAGCATTGAGATATCACATCTCTGCTATCGGAAGGGTCTCAGGATTGGAATGGGAAGGACTTGGATATCACATCTCATGCTATAGGGAGGGTCTCAAGTTTGATATTAGAAGCTTTGAGATATCACATCTCATGATATTGGAAGGGTCTCAGGATTGGAATGGGAAGGAGTTGGATATCACATCTCATGATAAAGGAAGGGTCTAAGGTTTGGAAGGGGAAGGATTTGGATATCACATCTCATGTTATATTACGGGTCTCACGTTTGGTATTAGAAGCATTGAGATATCAAGTCTCATAGTATAGGAAGGGTCTCAGAATTGGAATGGGAAGGAGTTGGATATCACATCTCAAGCTATAGGAAGGGTCTCAGGATTGGAATGGGAAGGACTTGGATATCACATCTCATGCTATAGGAAGGCTCTCAGGTTTGGAAGGGGAAAGAGTTGGATATCACATTTCATGTTAGAGGTAGGATCTCAGGTTTGGTATTAGAGGCATTGAGATATCACATCTCATGCGATCAGAAGGGTCTCAGGAATGGAATGGGAAGGAGTTGGATATCACATCTCATGCTAAAGGGAGGGTCTCAGGTTTGGAAGGGAAAGAATTTGGATATCACATCTCATGTTATAGGAAGGATCTCAGGTTTGGTATTAGAAGCATTGAGATATCACATCTCATGCTATCGGAAGGATCTCAGGTTTGGTATTAGAAGAATTGAGATATCACATCTCATGCTATCAGAAGAGTCTCAGGATTGGAATAGGAAGGAGTTGGATATCACATCTCATGCTAAAGGGAGGGTCTCAGGTTTGGAAGGGGAAGGATTTGGATATCACATCTCATGTTATCGGAAGGATCTCACGTTTGGTATTAGAAGTATTGAGATATCATATCTCATGCTATAGGAAGGGTCTCAGGATTGGAATGGGAAGGAATTGGATATCACATCTCATGCTATAGGGAGGGTCTCAGGATTGGAATGGGAAGGACTTAGATATCACATATCATGCTATAGGGAGGGTCTCAGTTTTGATATTAGAAGCATTGAGATATCACATCTCATGCTATCGGAAGTGTCTCAGGATTGGAATGGGAAGGTGCTGGATATCACATCTCATGCTAAAGGAAGGGTCTCAGGTTTGGAACGGGAAGGATTTGGATATCACATCTCATGTTATAGGAAGGGTCTCAGGTTTGGTATAAGCATTGAGATATCACATCTCTGCTATCGGAAGTGTCTCAGGATTGGAATGGGAAGGAGTTGGATATCCCATCTCATGTTATAGGACGGGTCTCAGGTTAGTTATTAGAATCATTGAGATATCATATTGCATGCTGTAGGAAGGGTCTAAGGGTTGGAATGGGAAGGACTTGGATATCACATCTCATGCTATAGATAGGCTCTTAGGTTTGGAAAGGGAAAGAGTTGGATATCACATTTCATGTTAGAGGAAGGATATCAGGTTTGGTTTTAGAAGCATTGAGATATCACATCTCATGCTATAGGAAGGGTCTCAGGATTGGAATGGGAAGCAGTTGGATATCACATCTCATGCTATAGGAAGGGTCTCAGGTTTGGTATAAGCATTGAGATATCACATCTCATGCTATAGGACGGGTCTCAGGATTGGAATGGAAGGAGTTGGATATCACATCTCATGTTATAGGAAGGATCTCAGGTTTGGTATTAGAAGCATTGAGACATCACATCTCATGCTATAGAAAGGGTCTCAGGGTTGGAATGGGAAGGAGTTGGATATCACATCTCATCCAATAGGAAGGGTCTCAGGTTTGGAATGGTAAGGAATTGGATATCACATCTCATGTTATAGGAAGGATCTCAGGTTTGGTATTAGAAGCATTGAGATATCACATCTCATGCTATAGGAAGGGTCTCAGGATTGGAATGTGAAGGATTTGGATATCACATCTCATGCTAAAGGAAGGGTCTCAGGTTTGGTAGAAGCATTGAGATATCACGTCTCTGCTATCGGAAGGGTCTCAGGATTGGATTGGGAAGGACTTGGATATCACATCTCATGCCATAGGAAGGGTCTCAGGTTTGGTATAAGCATTGAGATATCACATCTCTGCTATCAGAAGGGTCTCAGGATTGGATTGGGAAGGAGTTGGATATCCCTTCTCATGCTATAGGAAGTGTCTCAGGTTGGAATGGGAAGGAGTTGGATATCACATCTCATGTTATAGGAAGGGTCTCAGGATTTGAATGGGAAGGATTTGGATATCACATCTCTTGCTATAGGAAGGGTCTCAGGATTGGCATGGGTAGGAGTTGGATATTACTTTCTTGCTATAGGAAGGGTCTCATGTTTGGAATGGGAAGGAGTTGGATATCACATATGCTATAGTTAGTGTCTCAGGTTTGGAACGGGAAGGAGTTGGATATCACATCTCATGTTATAGGAAGGGTCTCAGGTTTGGTATAAGCATTGAGATATCACATCTCTGCTATCGGAAGCGGCTCAGGATTGGAATGGGAAGGAGTTGGATATCCCATCTCATGTTATAGGAAGAGTCTCTGGTTTGGTATTAGAATCATTGAGATATCACATCGCATGCTGTAGGAAGGGTCTAAGGATTGGAATGGGATGGACTTGGATATCACATCTCATGCTATAGGTAGGCTCTCAGGTTTGGTATAAGCATTGAGATATCACATCTCATGCTATAGGAAGGGTCTCAGGATTGGAATGGGAAGGAATTGGATATCACATCTCATGCTATAGGAAGGGTCTCAGATTTGGTATAAGCATTGAGATATCACATCTCATGCTAAAGGAAGGGTCTCAGGATTGGAATGGGAAGGAGTTGTATATGACATCTCAGGCAACAGGAAGGTTCTCAGGTTTGGTATAAGCATTGAGATATCACATCTCTGCTATCGGAAGGGTCTCACGATTGGAATGGGAAGGAGTTGGATATCCCATCTCATGTTATAGGAAGGGTCTCAGGTTTGGTATTAGAAGCATAGAGATATCACATCTCATGCTATAGGAAGGGTCTCAGGATTTGAATGGCAAGGAGTTGGATATCACATCTCATGCCATAGGAAGGGTCTCAGGTTTGGTATAAGCATTGAGATATCACATCTCTGCTATCGGAAGGGTCTCAGGATTGGATTGGGAAGGAGTTGGATATCCCTTCTCATGCTATAGGAAGTGTCTCAGGTTGGAATGGGAAGGAGTTGGATATCACATCTCATGTTATAGGAAGGGTCTCAGGATTGGAATGGGAAGGATTTGGATATCACATCTCTTGCTATATGAAGGGTCTCAGGATTGGAATGGGTAGGAGTTGGATATTACTTTCTTGCTATAGGAAGGCTCTCAGGTTTGGAAGGGGAAAGAGTTGGATATCACATATGCTATAGTTAGTGTCTCAGGTTTGGAACGGGAAGGAGCTGGATATCACATCTCATGTTATAGGAAGGGTCTCAGGTTTGGTATAAGCATTGAGATATCACATCTCAGCTATCGGAAGCGGCTCAGGATTGGAATGGGAAGGAGTTGGATATCCCATCTCATGTTATAGGAAGGGTCTCAGGTTTGGTATTAGAAGCATAGAGATATCACATCTCATGCTATAGGAAGGGTCTCAGGATTGGAATGGGAAGGTGTTGGATATCACATCTCATGATAAAGGAAGGGTCTAAGGTTTGGAAGGGGAAGGATTTGGATATCACATCTCATGTTATAGGAAGGATCTCAGGTTTGGTATTAGAAGCATTGAGATATCACATCTCATGCTATCGGAAGGATCTCAGGTTTGGTATTAGAAGCATTGAGATATCACATCTCATGCTATCAGAAGGGTCTCAGGATTGGAATGGGAAGGAGTTGGATATCACATCTCATGTTATATTACGGGTCTCAGGTTTGGTATTAGAAGCATTGAGATATCAAGTCTCAGAGTATAGGAAGGGTCTCAGAATTGGAATGGGAAGGAGTTGGATATCACATCTCAAGCTATAGGAAGGGACTCAGGATTGGAATGGGAAGGACTTGGATATCACATCTCATGCTATAGGAAGGCTCTCAGGTTTGGAAGGGGAAAGAGTTTGATATCACATTTCATGTTAGAGGTAGGATCTCAGGTTTGGTATTAGAGGCATTGAGATATCACATCTCATGCTATCAGAAGGGTCTCAGGAATGGAATGGGAAGGAGTTGGATATCACATCTCATGCTAAAGGGAGGGTCTCAGGTTTGGAAGGGGAAGGATTTGGATATCACATCTCATGTTATAGGAAGGATCTCAGGTTTGGTATTAGAAGCATTGAGATATCACATCTCATGCTATCGGAAGGATCTCAGGTTTGGTATTAGAAGCATTGAGATATCACATCTCATGCTATAGGAAGGGTCTCAGGATTGGAATGGGAAGGAGTTGGATATCACATCTCATGCTATAGGAAGGGTCTCAGGTTTGGTATAAGCAGTGAGATATCACATCTCATGCTATAGGAAGTGTCTCAGGATTGGAATGGGAAGGAGTTGGATATCACATCTCATGTTATAGGAAGGATCTCAGGTTTGGTATAAGCATTGAGATATCACATCTCTGCTATCGGAAGGGTCTCAGGATTGGAATGGGAAGGACTTGGATATCACATCTCATGCTATAGGGAGGGTCTCAAGTTTGATATTAGAAGCTTTGAGATATCACATCTCATGATATTGGAAGGGTCTCAGGATTGGAATGGGAAGGAGTTGGATATCACATCTCATGATAAAGGAAGGGTCTAAGGTTTGGAAGGGGAAGGATTTGGATATCACATCTCATGTTATATTACGGGTCTCACGTTTGGTATTAGAAGCATTGAGATATCAAGTCTCATAGTATAGGAAGGGTCTCAGAATTGGAATGGGAAGGAGTTGGATATCACATCTCAAGCTATAGGAAGGGTCTCAGGATTGGAATGGGAAGGACTTGGATATCACATCTCATGCTATAGGAAGGCTCTCAGGTTTGGAAGGGGAAAGAGTTGGATATCACATTTCATGTTAGAGGTAGGATCTCAGGTTTGGTATTAGAGGCATTGAGATATCACATCTCATGCGATCAGAAGGGTCTCAGGAATGGAATGGGAAGGAGTTGGATATCACATCTCATGCTAAAGGGAGGGTCTCAGGTTTGGAAGGGAAAGAATTTGGATATCACATCTCATGTTATAGGAAGGATCTCAGGTTTGGTATTAGAAGCATTGAGATATCACATCTCATGCTATCGGAAGGATCTCAGGTTTGGTATTAGAAGAATTGAGATATCACATTTCATGCTATCAGAAGAGTCTCAGGATTGGAATAGGAAGGAGTTGGATATCACATCTCATGCTAAAGGGAGGGTCTCAGGTTTGGAAGGGGAAGGATTTGGATATCACATCTCATGTTATCGGAAGGATCTCACGTTTGGTATTAGAAGTATTGAGATATCATATCTCATGCTATAGGAAGGGTCTCAGGATTGGAATGGGAAGGAGTTGGATATCACATCTCATGCTATAGGGAGGGTCTCAGGATTGGAATGGGAAGGACTTAGATATCACTTATCATGCTATAGGGAGGGTCTCAGTTTTGATATCAGAAGCATTGAGATATCACATCTCATGCTATCGGAAGTGTCTCAGGATTGGAATGGGAAGGTGCTGGATATCACATCTCATGCTAAAGGAAGGGTCTCAGGTTTGGAACGGGAAGGATTTGGATATCACATCTCATGTTATAGGAAGGGTCTCAGGTTTGGTATAAGCATTGAGATATCACATCTCTGCTATCGGAAGTGTCTCAGGATTGGAATGGGAAGGAGTTGGATATCCCATCTCATGTTATAGGACGGGTCTCAGGTTTGTTATTAGAATCATTGAGATATCATATTGCATGCTGTAGGAAGGGTCTAAGGGTTGGAATGGGAAGGACTTGGATATCACATCTCATGCTATAGATAGGCTCTTAGGTTTGGAAAGGGAAAGAGTTGGATATCACATTTCATGTTAGAGGAAGGATATCAGGTTTGGTTTTAGAAGCATTGAGATATCACATCTCATGCTATAGGAAGGGTCTCAGGATTGGAATGGGAAGCAGTTGGATATCACATCTCATGCTATAGGAAGGGTCTCAGGTTTGGTATAAGCATTGAGATATCACATCTCATGCTATAGGACGGGTCTCAGGATTGGAATGGAAGGAGTTGGATATCACATCTCATGTTATAGGAAGGATCTCAGGTTTGGTATTAGAAGCATTGAGACATCACATCTCATGCTATAGAAAGGGTCTCAGGGTTGGAATGGGAAGGAGTTGGATATCACATCTCATCCAATAGGAAGGGTCTCAGGTTTGGAATGGTAAGGAATTGGATATCACATCTCATGTTATAGGAAGGATCTCAGGTTTGGTATTAGAAGCATTGAGATATCACATCTCATGCTATAGGAAGGGTCTCAGGATTGGAATGTGAAGGATTTGGATATCACATCTCATGCTAAAGGAAGGGTCTCAGGTTTGGTTGAAGCATTGAGATATCACGTCTCTGCTATCGGAAGGGTCTCAGGATTGTATTGGGAAGGACTTGGATATCACATCTCATGCCATAGGAAGGGTCTCAGGTTTGGTATAAGCATTGAGATATCACATCTCTGCTATCGGAAGGGTCTCAGGATTGGATTGGGAAGGAGTTGGATATCCCTTCTCATGCTATAGGAAGTGTCTCAAGTTGGAATGGGAAGGAGTTGGATATCACATCTCATGTTATAGGAAGGGTCTCAGGATTTGAATGGGAAGGATTTGGATATCACATCTCTTGCTATAGGAAGGGTCTCAGGATTGGCATGGGTAGGAGTTGGATATTACTTTCTTGCTATAGGAAGGGTCTCATGTTTGGAATGGGAAGGAGTTGGATATCACATATGCTATAGTTAGTGTCTCAGGTTTGGAACGGGAAGGAGTTGGATATCACATCTCATGTTATAGGAAGGGTCTCAGGTTTGGTATAAGCATTGAGATATCACATCTCTGCTATCGGAAGCGGCTCAGGATTGGAATGGGAAGGAGTTGGATATCCCATCTCATGTTATAGGAAGAGTCTCTGGTTTGGTATTAGAATCATTGAGATATCACATCGCATGCTGTAGGAAGGGTCTAAGGATTGGAATGGGATGGACTTGGATATCACATCTCATGCTATAGGTAGGCTCTCAGGTTTGGTATAAGCATTGAGATATCACATCTCATGCTATAGGAAGGGTCTCAGGATTGGAATGGGAAGGAATTGGATATCACATCTCATGCTATAGGAAGGGTCTCAGATTTGGTATAAGCATTGAGATATCACATCTGATGCTATAGGAAGGGTCTCAGGATTTGAATGGCAAGGAGTTGCATATCCCATCTCATGTTATAGGAAGGGTCTCAGGTTTGGTATTAGAAGCATAAAGATATCACATCTCATGCTATAGGAAGGGTCTCAGGATTTGAATGGCAAGGAGTTGGATATCACATCTCATGCCATAGGAAGGGTCTCAGGTTTGGTATAAGCATTGAGATATCACATCTCTGCTATCGGAAGGGTCTCAGGATTGGATTGGGAAGGAGTTGGATATCCCTTCTCATGCTATAGGAAGTGTCTCAGGTTGGAATGGGAAGGAGTTGGATATCACATCTCATGTTATAGGAAGGGTCTCAGGATTGGAATGGGAAGGATTTGGATATCACATCTCTTGCTATATGAAGGGTCTCAGGATTGGAATGGGTAGGAGTTGGATATTACTTTCTTGCTATAGGAAGGCTCTCAGGTTTGGAAGGGGAAAGAGTTGGATATCACATATGCTATAGTTAGTGTCTCAGGTTTGGAACGGGAAGGAGTTGGATATCACATCTCATGTTATAGGAAGGGTCTCAGGTTTGGTATAAGCATTGAGATATCACATCTCAGCTATCGGAAGCGGCTCAGGATTGGAATGGGAAGGAGTTGGATATCCCATTTCATGTTATAGGAAGAGTCTCTGGTTTGGTATTAGAATCATTGAGATATCACATCGCATGCTGTAGGAAGGGTCTAAGGATTGGAATGGGATGGACTTGGATATCACATCTCATGCTATAGGTAGGCTCTCAGGTTTGGTATAAGCATTGAGATATCACATCTCATGCTATAGGAAGGGTCTCAGGATTGGAATGGGAAGGAATTGGATATCACATCTCATGCTATAGGAAGGGTCTCAGGTTTGGTATAAGCATTGAGATATCACATCTCATGCTAAAGGAAGGGTCTCAGGATTGGAATGGGAAGGAGTTGTATATGACATCTCAGGCCATAGGAAGGTTCTCAGGTTTGGTATAAGCATTGAGATATCACATCTCTGCTATCGGAAGGGTCTCAGGATTGGAATCGGAAGGAGTTGGATATCCCATCTCATGTTATAGGAAGGGTCTCAGGTTTGGTATTAGAAGCATAGAGATATCACATCTCATGCTATAGGAAGGGTCTCAGGATTGGAATGGGAAGGACTTGGATGTCACATCTCATGCTATAGGGAGGGTCTCAAGTTTGATATTAGAAGCATTGAGATAACAAATCTCATGATATCGGAAGGGTCTCAGGATTGGAATGGGAAGGTGTTGGATATCACATCTCATGATAAAGGAAGGGTCTAAGGTTTGGAAGGGGAAGGATTTGGATATCACATCTCATGTTATAGGACGGGTCTCAGGTTTGGTATTAGAAGCATTGAGATATCAAGTCTCATGGTATAAGAAGGGTCTCAGAATTGGAATGGGAAGGAGTTGGATATCACACCTCAAGCTATAGGAAGGGTCTCAGGATTGGAATGGGAAGGAGTTTGATATCACATCTCATGCCATAGTATGGGTCTCAGGTTTGGTAGAAGCATTGGGATATCACATCTCATGCTATCGGAAGGGTATCAGTATTGGATTTGGAAGAAGTTGGATATCCCATCTCATGCTATAGGAAGGGTCTCAGGTTGGAATGGGAAGGAGTTGGATATCACATTTCATGTTATAGGAAGGGTCTCAGGATTGGAATGGGAAGGACTTGGATATCATATCTCATGCTATAGGACGGGTCTCAGGTTTGTTATTAGAATCATTGAGATATCATATTGCATGCTGTAGGAAGGGTCTAAGGATTGGAATGGGAAGGACTTGGATATCACATCTCATGCTATAGATAGGATCTTAGGTTTGGAAAGGGAAGGAGTTGGATATTCCATTTCATGTTAGAGGAAGGATCTCAGGTTTGGTATTAGAAGCATTGAGATATCACATCTCATGCTATAGGAAGGGTCTCAGGATTGGAATGGGAAGTAGTTGGATATCACATCTCATGCTATAGGAAGGGTCTCAGGTTTGGTATAAGCATTGAGATATCACATCTCATGCTATAGGACGGGTCTCAGGATTGGAATGGAAGGAGTTGGATATCACATCTCATCCAATAGGAAGGGTCTCAGGTTTGGAATGGGAAGGAATTGGATATCACATCTCATGCTATAGGAAGGATCTCAGGTTTGGTATTAGAAGCATTGAGACATCACATCTCATGCTATAGGAAGGGTCTCAGGGTTGGAATGGGAAGGAGTTGGATATCACATCTCATCCAATAGGAAGGGTCTCAGGTTTGGAATGGGAAGGAATTGGATATCACATCTCATGCTATAGGAAGGATCTCAGGTTTGGTATTAGAATCATTGAGATATCACATCTCATGCTATAGGAAGGGTCTCAGGATTGGAATGTGAAGGATTTGGATATCACATCTCATGCTAAAGGAAGGGTCTCAGGTTTGGTAGAAGCATTGAGATATCACGTCTCTGCTATCGGAAGGGTCTCAGGATTGGATTGGGAAGGAGTTGGATATCCCTTCTCATGCTATAGGAAGGGTCTCAGGATTTGAATGGCAAGGAGTTGGATATCACATCTCATGCCATAGGAAGGGTCTCAGGTTTGGTATAAGCATTGAGATATCACATCTCTGCTATCGGAAGGGTCTCAGGATTGGAATGGGAAGGAGTTGGATATTCCCATCTCATGTTATAGGAAGGGTCTCAGGTTTGGTATTAGAAGCATTGAGATATCACATCTCATGCTATATGAAGGGTCTCAGGATTGGAATGGGAAGGACTTGGATATCACATCTCATGCTATAGGGAGGGTCTCAAGTTTGATATTAGAAGCTTTGAGATATCACATCTCATGATATCGAAAGGGTCTCAGGATTGGAATGGGAAGGAGTTGGATATCACATCTCATGATAAAGGAAGGGTCTAAGGTTTGGAAGGGGAAGGATTTGGATATCACATCTCATGTTATATTACGGGTCTCAGGTTTGGTATTAGAAGCATTGAGATATCAAGTCTCAGAGTATAGGAAGGGTCTCAGAATTGGAATGGGAAGGAGTTGGATATCACATCTCAAGCTATAGGAAGGGTCTCAGGATTGGAATGGGAAGGACTTGGATATCACATCTCATGCTATAGGAGGGCTCTCAGGTTTGGAAGGGGAAAGAGTTGGATATCACATTTCATGTTAGAGGTAGGATCTCAGGTTTGGTTTTAGAGGCATTGAGATATCACATCTCATGCTATCAGAAGGGTCTCAGGAATGGAATGGGAAGGAGTTGGATATCACATCTCATGCTAAAGGGAGGGTCTCAGGTTTGGAAGGGGAAGGATTTGGATATCACATCTCATGTTATAGGAAGGATCTCAGGTTTGGTATTAGAAGCATTGAGATATCACATCTCATGCTATCGGAAGGATCTCAGGTTTGGTATTAGAAGCATTGAGATATCACATCTCATGCTATCAGAAGGGTATCAGGATTGGAATGGGAAGGAGTTGGATATCACATCTCATGCTAAAGGGAGGGTCTCAGGTTTGGAAGGGGAAGGATTTGGATATCACATCTCATGTTATCGGAAGGATCTCACGTTTGGTATTAGAAGTATTGAGATATCATATCTCATGCTATAGGAAGGGTCTCAGGATTGGAATGGGAAAGAGTTGGATATCACATCTCATGCTATAGGGAGTGTCTCAGGATTGGAATGGGAAGGACTTAGATATCACATATCATGCTATAGGGAGGGTCTCAGTTTTGATATTAGAAGCATTGAGATATCACATCTCATGCTATCGGAAGTGTCTCAGGATTGGAATGGGAAGGAGCTGGATATCACATCTCATGCTAAAGGAAGGGTCTCAGGTTTGGAACGGGAAGGATTTGGATATCACATCTCATGTTATAGGAAGGGTCTCAGGTTTGGTATAAGCATTGAGATATCACATCTCTGCTATCGGAAGTGTCTCAGGAATGGAATGGGAAGGAGTTGGATATACCATCTCATGTTATAGGACGGGTCTCAGGTTTGTTATTAGAATCATTGAGATATCATATTGCATGCTGTAGGAAGGGTCTAAGGGTTGGAATGGGAAGGACTTGGATATCACATTTCATGCTATAGATAGGCTCTTAGGTTTGGAAAGGGAAGGAGTTGGATATCACATTTCATGTTAGAGGAAGGATCTCAGGTTTGGTATTAAAAGCATTGAGATATCACATCTCATGCTATAGGAAGGGTCTCAGGATTGGAATGGGAAGTAGTTGGATATCACATCTCATGCTATAGGAAGGGTCTCAGGTTTGGTATAAGCATTGAGATATCACATCTCATGCTATAGGACGGGTCTCAGGATTGGAATGGAAGGAGTTGGATATCACATCTCATGTTATAGGAAGGATCTCAGGTTTGGTATTAGAAGCATTGAGACATCACATCTCATGCTATAGGAAGGGTCTCAGGGTTGGAATGGGAAGGAGTTGGATATCACATCTCATCCAATAGGAAGGGTCTCAGGTTTGGAATGGGAAGGAATTGGATATCACATCTCATGTTATAGGAAGGATCTCAGGTTTGGTATTAGAAGCATTGAGATATCACATCTCATGCTATAGGAAGGGTCTCAGGATTGGAATGTGAAGGATTTGGATATCACATCTCATGCTAAAGGAAGGGTCTCAGGTTTGGTAGAAGCATTGAGATATCACGTCTCTGCTATCGGAAGGGTCTCAGGATTGGATTGGGAAGGAGTTGGATATCACATCTCATGCCATAGGAAGGGTCTCAGGTTTGGTATAAGCATTGAGATATCACATCTCTGCTATCGGAAGGGTCTCAGGATTGGATTGGGAAGGAGTTGGATATCCCTTCTCATGCTATAGGAAGTGTCTCAGGTTGGAATGGGAAGGAGTTGGATATCACATCTCATGTTATAGGAAGGGACTCAGGATTGGAATGGGAAGGATTTGGATATCACATCTCTTGCTATAGGAAGGGTCTCAGGATTGGAATGGGTAGGAGTTGGATATTACTTTCTTGCTATAGGAAGGGTCTCATGTTTGGAATGGGAAGGAGTTGGATATCACATATGCTATAGTTAGTATCTCAGGTTTGGAACGGGAAGGAGTTGGATATCACATCTCATGTTATAGGAAGGGTCTCAGGTTTGGTATAAGCATTGAGATATCACATCTCTGCTATCGGAAGCGGCTCAGAATTGGAATGGGAAAGAGTTGGATATCCCATCTCATGTTATAGTAAGAGTCTCTGGTTTGGTATTAGAATCATTGAGATATCACATTGCATGCTGTAGGAAGGGTCTAAGGATTGGAATGGGATGGACTTGGATATCACATCTCATGCTATAGGTAGGCTCTCAGGTTTGGTATAAGCATTGAGATATCACATCTCATGCTATAGGAAGGGTCTCAGATTTGGTATAAGCATTGAGATATCACATCTCATGCTAAAGGAAGGGTCTCAGGATTGGAATGGGAAGGAGTTGTATATGACATCTCAGGCCACAGGAAGGGTCTCAGGTTTAGTATAAGCATTGAGATATCACATCTCTGCTATCGGAAGGGTCTCAGGATTGGAATGGGAAGGAGTTGGATATCCCATCTCATGTTATAGGAAGGGTCTCAGGTTTGGTATTAGAAGCATAGAGATATCACATCTCATGCTATAGGAAGGGTCTCAGGATTGGAATGGGAAGGACTTGGATGTCACATCTCATGCTATAGGGAGGGTCTCAAGTTTGATATTAGAAGCATTGAGATAACAAATCTCATGATATCGGAAGGGTCTCAGGATTGGAATGGGAAGGAGTTGGATACCACATCTCATGATAAAGGAAGGGTCTAAGGTTTGGAAGGGGAAGGATTTGGATATCACATCTCATGTTATAGGACGGGTCTCAGGTTTGGTATTAGAAGCATTGAGATATCAAGTCTCATGGTATAAGAAGGGTCTCAGAATTGGAATGGGAAGGAGTTGGATATCACACCTCAAGCTATAGGAAGGGTCTCAGAATTGGAATGGGAAGGAGTTTGATATCACATCTCATGCCATAGTATGGGTCTCAGGTTTGGTAGAAGCATTGGGATATCACATCTCATGCTATCGGAAGGGTATCAGTATTGGATTTGGAAGAAGTTGGATATCCCATCTCATGCTATAGGAAGGGTCTCAGGTTGGAATGGGAAGGAGTTGGATGCCACATTTCATGTTATAGGAAGGGTCTCAGGATTGGAATGGGAAGGACTTGGATATCATATCTCATGCTATAGGACGGGTCTCAGGTTTGTTATTAGAATCATTGAGATATCATATTGCATGCTGTAGGAAGGGTCTAAGGATTGGAATGGGAAGGACTTGGATATCACATCTCATGCTATAGATAGGCTCTTAGGTTTGGAAAGGGAAGGAGTTGGATATCACATTTCATGTTAGAGGAAGGATCTCAGGTTTGGTATTAGAAGCATTGAGATATCACATCTCATGCTATAGGAAGGGTCTCAGGATTGGAATGGGAAGTAGTTGGATATCACATCTCATGCTATAGGAAGGGTCTCAGGTTTGGTATAAGCATTGAGATATCACATCTCATGCTATAGGACGGGTCTCAGGATTGGAATGGAAGGAGTTGGATATCAAATCTCATGTTATAGGAAGGATCTCAGGTTTGGTATTAGAAGCATTGAGACATCACATCTCATGCTATAGGAAGGGTCTCAGGGTTGGAATGGGAAGGAGTTGGATATCACATCTCATCCAATAGGAAGGGTCTCAGGTTTGGAATGGGAAGGAATTGGATATCACATCTCATGTTATAGGAAGGATCTCAGGTTTGGTATTAGAAGCATTGAGATATCACATCTCATGCTATAGGAAGGGTCTCAGGATTGGAATGTGAAGGATTTGGATATCACATCTCATGCTAAAGGAAGGGTCTCAGGTTTGGTAGAAGCATTGAGATATCACGTCTCTTCTATCGGAAGGGTCTCAGGATTGGATTGGGAAGGAGTTGGATATCCCTTCTCATGCTATAGGAAGGGTCTCAAGATTTGAATGGCAAGGAGTTGGATATCACATCTCATGCCATAGGAAGGGTCTCAGGTTTGGTATAAGCATTGAGATATCACATCTCTGCTATCGGAAGGGTCTCAGGATTGAAATGGGAAGGAGTTGGATATTCCCATCTCATGTTATAGGAAGGGTCTCAGGTTTGGTATTAGAAGCATTGAGATATCACATCTCATGCTATAGGAAGGGTCTCAGGATTGGAATGGGAAGGACTTGGATATCACATCTCATGCTATAGGGAGGGTCTCAAGTTTGATATTAGAAGCTTTGAGATATCACATCTCATGATATCGGAAGGGTCTCAGGATTGGAATGGGAAGGAGTTGGATATCACATCTCATGATAAATGAAGGGTCTAAGGTTTGGAAGGGGAAGGATTTGGATATCACATCTCATGTTATATTACGGGTCTCAGGTTTGGTATTAGAAGCATTGAGATATCAAGTCTCAGAGTATAGGAAGGGTCTCAGAATTGGAATGGGAAGGAGTTGGATATCACATCTCAAGCTATAGGAAGGGTCTCAGGATTGGAATGGGAAGGACTTGGATATCACATCTCATGCTATAGGAAGGCTCTCAGGTTTGGAAGGGGAAAGAGTTGGATATCACATTTCATGTTAGAGGTAGGATCTCAGGTTTGGTATTAGAGGCATTGAGATATCACATCTCATGCTATCAGAAGGGTCTCAGGAATGGAATGGAAAGGAGTTGGATATCACATCTCATGCTAAAGGGAGGGTCTCAGGTTTGGAAGGGGAAGGATTTGGATATCACATCTCATGTTATAGGAAGGATCTCAGGTTTGGTATTAGAAGCATTGAGATATCACATCTCATGCTATCGGAAGGATCTCAGGTTTGGTATTAGAAGCATTGAGATATCACATCTCATGCTATCAGAAGGGTCTCAGGATTGGAATGGGAAGGAGTTGGATATCACATCTCATGCTAAAGGGAGGGTCTCAGGTTTGGAAGGGGAAGGATTTGGATATCACATCTCATGTTATCGGAAGGAAATCACGTTTGGTATTAGAAGTATTGAGATATCATATCTCATGCTATAGGAAGGGTCTCAGGATTGGAATGGGAAAGAGTTGGATATCACTTCTCATGCTATAGGGAGTGTCTCAGGATTGGAATGGGAAGGAGCTGGATATCACATCTCATGCTAAAGGAAGGGTCTCAGGTTTGGAACGGGAAGGATTTGGATATCACATCTCATGTTATAGGAAGGGTCTCAGGTTTGGTATAAGCATTGAGATATCACATCTCTGCTATCGGAAGTGTCTCAGGATTGGAATGGGAAGGAGTTGGATATCCCATCTCATGTTAAAGGACGGGTCTCAGGTTTGTTATTAGAATCATTGAGATATCATATTGCATGCTGTAGGAAGGGTCTAAGGGTTGGAATGGGAAGGACTTGGATATCACATCTCATGCTATAGATAGGCTCTTAGGTTTGGAAAGGGAAGGAGTTGGATATCACATTTCATGTTAGAGGAAGGATC
The DNA here is from genome assembly GCF_040938575.1 of Ambystoma mexicanum. Taxonomy (NCBI): domain Eukaryota; kingdom Metazoa; phylum Chordata; class Amphibia; order Caudata; family Ambystomatidae; genus Ambystoma; species Ambystoma mexicanum. The sequence goes on from NC_090936.1 coordinate 335,867,324, forward strand.
TCAGGTTTGGTATTAGAAGCATTGAGATATCACATCTCATGCTATAGGAAGGGTCTCAGGATTGGAATGGGAAGTAGTTGGATATCACATCTCATGCTATAGGAAGAGTCTCAGGTTTGGTATAAGCATTGAGATATCACATCTCATGCTATAGGACGGGTCTCAGGATTGGAATGGAAGGAGTTGGATATCACATCTCATGTTATAGGAAGGATCTCAGGTTTGGTATTAGAAGCATTGAGACATCACATCTCATGCTATAGGAAGGGTCTCAGGGTTGGAATGGGAAGGAGTTGGATATCACATCTCATCCAATATGAAGGGTCTCAGGTTTGGAATGGGAAGGATTTGGATATCACATCTCATGCTAAAGGAAGGGTCTCAGGTTTGGTAGAAGCATTGAGATATCACGTCTCTGCTATCGGAAGGGTCTCAGGATTGGATTGGGAAGGAGTTGGATATCCCTTCTCATGCTATAGGAAGGGTCTCAGGATTTGAATGGCGAGGAGTTGGATATCACATCTCATGCCATAGGAAGGGTCTCAGGTTTGGTATAAGCATTGAGATATCACATCTCTGCTATCGGAAGGGTCTCAGGATTGGATTGGGAAGGAGTTGGATATCCCTTCTCATGCTATAGGAAGTGTCTCAGGTTGGAATGGGAAGGAGTTGGATATCACATCTCATGTTATAGGAAGGGTCTCAGGATTGGAATGGGAAGGATTTGGATATCACATCTCTTGCTATAGGAAGGGTCTCAGGATTGGAATGGGTAGGAGTTGGATATTACTTTCTTGCTATAGGAAGGGTCTCATGTTTGGAATGGGAAGGAGTTGGATATCACATATGCTATAGTTAGACCCTTCCGATAGCAGAGATGTGATATCTCAATGCTTATACCAAACCTGAGATCCTTCCTATAACATGAGATGTGATATCCAACTCCTTCCCATTCCAATCCTGAGACACTTCCTATATAGCATGAGATGTGATATCTCACTGCTTATACCAAACCTGAGACCCTTCCTATAGCATGAGATGTGATATCCAACTCCTTCCCATTCCAATCCTGAGACCCTTCCTATAGCATGAGATATGATATCTCAATGCTTCTAATATCAAACTTGAGACCCTCCCTATAGCATGAGATGTGATATCCAAGTCCTTCCCATTCCAATCCTGAGACCCTTCCGATAGCATGAGATGTGATGTCTCAATGCTTCTAATACCAAACCTGAGATCCTTCCTATAACATGAGATGTTATATCCAACTCCTTCCCATTCCAATCCTGAGACCCTTCCTATAGCATGACATGTGATATCTCAATGCTTATACCAAACCTGAGACCCTTCCTATAGCATGAGATGTGATATCCAACTCCTTCCCATTCCAATCCTGAGACCCTTCCTATAGCATGAGATGTGATATCTAAATGCTTCTAATACCAAACTTGAGACTCTTCCTATAACATGAGATGGGATTTTCAACTCCTTCCCATTCCAATCCTTAGACCCTTCCTACAGCATTCAATATGATATCTCAATGATTCTAATAACAAACCTGAGACCCGTCCTATAACATGAGATGGGCTATCCAACACCTTCCCATTCCAATCCTGAGACACTTCCGATAGCAGAGATGTGATATCTCAATGCTTATACCAAACCTGAGACCCTTCCTATAACATGAGATGTGATATCCAACTCCTTCCCGTTCCAAACCTGAGACCCTTCCTATAGCATATGTGATATCCAACACATTCCCATTCCAAACATGAGACCCTTCCTATAGCAGGAATGTAATATCCAACTCCTTCCCATTCCAATCCTGAGACCATTCCTATAGCATGAGATGTGATATCTCAATGCTTCTAATACCAAACCTGAGATCCTTCCTATGACATGAGATGTGATATCCAATTCCTCCCCATTCCAAACCTGAGAACCTTCCTACAGCATGCGATGTGATATCTCAATGCTTCTAATACCAAACCTGAGACCAGTCCTATAACATGAGATTGGATATCCAACTCCTTCCACTTCCAAACCTGAGACCCTTCCTATAGCATGAGATGTGATATCCAACTTCTTCCATTCCAATCCTGAGACCCTTCCTATAACATGAGATGTGATGTCTCAATGCTTCTAATACCAAACCTGAGATCTTTCCTATAACATGAGATGTGATATCCAACTCCTTCCCATTCCAATCCTGAGACCCTTCCTATAGCATGAGATGTGCTATCTCAATGCTTATACCAAACCTGAGACCCTTCCTAAAGCTTGAGATGTGATATCCAACTCCTTCCCATTCCAATCCTGAGACCCTTCCTATAACATGAAATGTGATATCCAACTCCTTCCCATTCCAACCTGAGACCCTTCCTATAGCATGAGATGTGATATCTCAAGGCCTCTAATACCAAACCTGAGACCCTTCCTCTAACATGAAATGTGATATCCAACTCCTTCTCCTTCCAAACCTGAGAGCCTTCCTATAGCATGAGATATGATATCCAAGTCCTTCCCATTCCAATCCTGAGACCCTTCCTATAACATGAAATGTGATATCCAACTCCTTCCCATTCCAACCTGAGACCCTTCCTATAGCATGAGATGGGATATCCAACTCCTTCCAAATCCAATACTGATACCCTTCCAATAGCATGAGATGTGATATCCCAATGCTTCTATCAAACCTGAGAACCATACTATGGCATGAGATGTGATATCAAACTCCTTCCCATTCCAATCCTGAGACCCCTCCTATAGAATGAGATTTGTTATCTCAATGCTTCTAATATCAAAATTGAGACCCTCCCTATAGCATGAGATGGGATATCCAACTCCTTCCCATTCCAATCCTGAGACCCTTCCGATAGCAGAGATGTGATATCTCAATGCTTATACCAAATCTGAGACCCTTCCTATAGGATGAGATGTGATATCCAACTCCTTCCCATTCCAATCCTGAGACCCTTCCTATAGCATGAGATGTGATGTCTCAATGCTTCTAATACCAAACCTGAGATCCTTCCTATAACATGAGATGTGATATCCAACTCCTTCCCATTCCAATCCTGAGACCTTTCCTATAGCATGAGATGTGCTATCTCAAGGCCTCTAATACCAAACCTGAGATCCTTCCTCTAACATGAAATGTGATATCCAACTCCTTCCCCTTCCAAACCTGAGAGCCTTCCTATAGCATGAGATATGATATCCAAGTCCTTCCCATTCCAATCCTGAGACCCTTCCTATAACATGAAATGTGATATCCAACTCCTTCCCATTCCAACCTGAGACCCTTCCTATAGCATGAGATGGGATATCCTACTCCTTCCAAATCCAATACTGATACCCTTCCAATAGCATGAGATGTGATATCCCAATGCTTCTACCAAACCTGAGACCCATACTATGGCATGAGATGTGATATCAAACTCCTTCCCATTCCAATCCTGAGACTCTTCCTATAGCTTGAGATGTGATATCCAACTCCTTCACATTCCAATTCTGAGACCCTTTCTATGCCATGAGACTTGATATCTCAATGCTTCTAATACCAAACCTGAGACCCGTCCTATAACATGAGATGTGATATCCAAATCTTTCCCCTTCCAAACCTTAGACCCTTCCTTTATCATGAGATGTGATATCCAACTCCTTCCCATTCCAATCCTGAGACCCTTCCGATATCATGAGATGTGATATCTCACTGCTTCTAATACCAAACCTGAGACCCTGCCTATAACATGAGATGGGATATCCAACTCCTTCCCATTCCAATCCTGAGACCCTTCCGATAGCAGAGATGTGATATCTCAATGCTTATACCAATCCTGAGACCCTTCCTATGGCCTGAGATGTCATATACAACTCCTTCCCAATCCAATCCTGAGACCCTTCCTATAGCATGAGATGTGATATCTCAATGCGTATACCAAATGTGAGACCCTTCCTATAGCATGAGATGTGATATCCAACTCCTTCCCATTCCAATCCTGAGACCCTTCCTATAGCATGAGATGTGATGTCTCAATGCTTCTAATACCAAACCTGAGATCCTTCCTATAACATGAGATGTGATATCCAACTCCTTCCCATTCCAATCCTGAGACCCTTCCTATAGCATGAGATGTGATGTCTCAATGCTTCTAATACCAAACCTGAGAACCTTCCTACAGCATGCGATGTGATATCTCAATGCTTCTAATACCAAACCTGAGACCAGTCCTATAACATGAGATTGGATATCCAACTCCTTCCCCTTCCAAACCTGAGACCCTTCCTATAGCATGAGATGTGATATCTCAATGCGTATACCAAATGTGAGACCCTTCCTATAGCATGAGATGTGATATCCAACTTCTTCCCATTCCAATCCTGAGACCCTTCCTATAACATGAGATGTGATGTCTCAATGCTTCTAATACCAAACCTGAGATCTTTCCTATAACATGAGATGTGATATCCAACTCCTTCCCATTCCAATCCTGAGACCCTTCCTATAGCATGAGATGTGCTATCTCAATGCTTATACCAAACCTGAGACCCTTCCTAAAGCTTGAGATGTGATATCCAACTCCTTCCCATTCCAATCCTGAGACCCTTCCTATAGCATGAGATGTGATATCTCAAGGCCTCTAACACCAAACCTGAGATCCTTCCTCTAACATGAAATGTGATATCCAACTCCTTCCCCTTCCAAACCTGAGAGCCTTCCAATAGCATGAGATATGATATCCAAGTCCTTCCCATTCCAATCCTGAGACCCTTCCTATAACATGAAATGTGATATCCAACTCCTTCCCATTCCAACCTGAGACCCTTCCTATAGCATGAGATGGGATATCCAACTCCTTCCAAATCCAATACTGATACCCTTCCAATAGCATGAGATGTGATATCCCAATGCTTCTACCAAACCTGAGACCCATACTATGGCATGAGATGTGATATCAAACTCATTCCCATTCCAATCCTGAGACTCTTCCTATAGCTTGAGATGTGATATCCAACTCCTTCCCATTCCAATTCCGAGACCCCTCCTATGCCATGAGACTTGATATCTCAATGCTTCTAATACCAAACCTGAGACCCGTCCTATAACATGAGATGTGATATCCAAATCTTTCCCCTTCCAAACCTTAGACCCTTCCTTTATCATGAGATGTGATATCCAACTCCTTCCCATTCCAATCCTGAGACCCTTCCGATATCATGAGATTTGTTATCTCAATGCTTCTAATATCAAACTTGAGACCCTCCCTATAGCATGAGATGTGACATCCAAGTCCTCCCCATTCCAATCCTGAGACCCTTCCTATAGCATGAGATGTGATATCTCAATGCTTCTAATACCAAACCTGAGACCCTTCCTATAACATGAGATGTCATATACAACTCCTTCCCAATCCAATCCTGAGACCCTTCCTATAGCATGAGATGTGATATCTCAATGCTTATACCAAATCTGAGACCCTTCCTATAGCATGAGATGTGATATCCAACTCCTTCCCATTCCAATCCTGAGACCCTTCCTATAGCATGAGATGTGATGTCTCAATGCTTCTAATACCAAACCTGAGATCCTTCCAATAACATGAGATGTGATATCCAACTCCTTCCCATTCCAATCCTGAGACCCTTATGATAGCATGAGATGTGATATCTCAATGCCTCTAATACCAAACCTGGGATCCTTCCTATAACATGAGATGTGATTTCCAAATCCTTCCCCTTCCAAACCTGAGACCCTCCATTTAGCATGAGATGTGATATACAACTCCTTCCCATTCCAATCCTGAGACCCTTCCTATAACATGAGATGTGATGTCTCAATGCTTCTAATACCAAACCTGAGATCCTTCCAATAACATGAGATGTGATATCCAACTCCTTCCCATTCCAATCCTGAGACCCTTATGATAGCATGAGATGTGATATCTCAATGCCTCTAATACCAAACCTGAGATCCTATCTCTAACATGAAATGTGATATCCATCTCCTTCCCTTTCCAAACCTGAGGCCCTGCCTATAGCATGAGATGTGATATCCAAGTCCTTCCCATTCCAATCCTGAGACCCTTCCTATAGCATGTGATGTGATATCTCAATGCTTATACCAAACCTGAGACCATTCCTATGGGATGAGATGTCATATACAACTCCTTCCCATTCCAATCCTGAGACCCTTCCTATAGCATGAGATGTGATATCTCAATGCTTATACCAAACCTGAGACCCTTCCTATAGCATGAGATGTGATATCCAACTTCTTCCCATTCCAATCCTGAGACCCTTCCTATAACATGAGATGTGATGTCTCAATGCTTCTAATACCAAACCTGAGATATTTCCTATAACATGAGATGTGATATCCAACTCCTTCCCATTCCAATCCTGAAACCCTTCCTATAGCATGAGATGTGATATCTCAATGCTTATACCAAACCTGAGACCCTTCCTATAGCTTGAGATGTGATATCCAACTCCTTCCCATTCCAATCCTGAGACCCTTCCTATAGCTTGAGATGTGATATCCAACTCCTTCCCCTTCCAAACCTGAGAGCCTTCCTATAGCATGAGATATGATATCCAAGTCCTTCCCATTCCAATCCTGAGACCCTTCCTATAACATGAAATGTGATATCCAACTCCTTCCCATTCCAACCTGAGACCCTTCCTATAGCATGAGATGGGATATCCAACTTCTTCCAAATCCAATACTGATACCCTTCCGATAGCATGAGATGTGATATCCCAATGCTTCTACCAAACCTGAGACCCATACTATGGCATGAGATGTGCTATCAAACTCCTTCCCATTCCAATCCTGAGACCCTTCCTATAGCTTGAGGTGTGATATCCAACTCCTTACCATTCCAATTCTGAGACCCTTCTTATACCATGAGACTTGATATCTCAATGCTTCTAATACCAAACCTGAGACCCGTCCTATAACATGAGATGTGATATCCAAATCCTTCCCCTTCCAAACCTTAGACCCTTTCTTTATCATGAGATGTGATATCCAACTCCTTCCCATTCCAATCCTGAGACCCTTCCGATATCATGAGATTTGTTATCTCAATGCTTCTAATATCAAACTTGAGACCCTCCCTATAGCATGAGATGTGACATCCAAGTCCTTCCCATTCCAATCCTGAGACCCTTCATATAGCATGAGATGTGATATCTCTATTCTTCTAATACCAAACCTGAGACCATTCCTATAACATGAGATGGGAAATCCAACTCCTTCCCATTCCAATCCTGAGACCCTTCCGATAGCAGAGATGTGATATCTCAATGCTTATACCAAACCTGAGACCCTTCCTATGGCCTGATATGTCATATACAACTCCTTCCCATTCCAATCCTGAGACCCTTTCTTTAGCATGAGATGTGATATCTCAATGCTTATACCAAATCTGAGACCCTTCCTATAGCATGAGATGTGATATCTCAATGCTTATACCAAACCTGAGAGCCTACCTATAGCATGAGATGTGATATTCAAGTCCATCCCATTCCAATCCTTAGACCCTTCCTACAGCATGCGATGTGATATCTCAATGATTCTAATACCAAACCAGAGACTCTTCCTATAACATGAGATGGGATATCCAACTCCTTCCCATTCCAATCCTGAGCCGCTTCCGATAGCAGAGATGTGATATCTCAATGCTTATACCAAACCTGAGACCCTTCCTTTAACATGAGATGTGATATCCAACTCCTTCCCGTTCCAAACCTGAGACACTAACTATAGCATATGTGATATCCAACTGCTTCCCATTCCAAACATGAGACCCTTCCTATAGCAAAAAAGTAATATCCAACTCCTACCCATTCCAATCCTGAGACCCTTCCTATAGCAAGAGATGTGATATCCAAATCCTTCCCATTCCAATCCTGAGACCCTTCCTATAACATGAGATGTGATATCCAACTCCTTCCCATTCAAATCCTGAGACCCTTCCTATAGCATGAGCAGGGATATTCAACTCCTTCCCAATCCAATCCTGAGACCCTTCCGATAGCAGAGACGTGATATCTCAATGCTTCTACCAAACCTGAGACCCTTCCTTTAGCATGAGAATTGATATCCAAATCCTTCACATTCCAATCCTGAGACCCTTCCTATAGCATGAGATGTGATATCTCAATGCTTCTAATACCAAACCTGAGATCCTTCCTATAACATGAGATGTGATATCCAATTCCTTCCCATTCCAAACCTGAGACCCTTCCTATTGGATGAGATGTGATATCCAACTCCTTCCCATTCCAACCCTGAGACCCTTCCTATAGCATGAGATGTGATGTCTCAATGCTTCTAATACCAAACCTGAGATCCTTCCTATAACATGAGATGTGATATCCAACTCCTTCCATTCCAATCCTGAGACCCGTCCTATAGCATGAGATGTGATATCTCAATGCTTATACCAAAGCTGAGACCCTTCCTATAGCATGAGATGTGATATCCAACTACTTCCCATTCCAATCCTGAGACCCTTCCTATGGCATGAGATGTGATATCTCAATGCTTCTAATACCAAACCTGAGATCCTTCCTCTAACATGAAATGTGATATCCAACTCCTTCCCTTTCCAAACCTAAGAGCCTATCTATAGCATGAGATGTGATACCCAAGTCCTTCCCATTCCAATCCTTAGACCCTTCCTACAGCATGCAATATGATATCTCAATGATTCTAATAACAAACCTGAGACCCGTCCTATAGCATGAGATATGATATCCAAGTCCTTCCCATTCCAATCCTGAGACCCTTCCTATAACATGAAATGTGATATCCAACTCCTTCCCATTCCAACCTGAGACCCTTCCTATAGCATGAGATGGGATATCCAACTTCTTCCAAATCCAATACTGATACCCTTCGGATAGCATGAGATGTGATATCCCAATGCTTCTACCAAACCTGAGACCCATACTATGGCATGAGATGTGATATCAAACTCCTTCCCATTCCAATCCTGAGACCCTTCCTATAGCTTGAGGTGTGATATCCAACTCCTTCCCATTCCAATTCTGAGACCCTTCTTATACCATGAGACTTGATATCTCAATGCTTCTAATACCAAACCTGAGACCCGTCCTATAAAATGAGATGTGATATCCAAATCATTCCCCTTCCAAACCTTAGACCCTTCCTTTATCATGAGATGTGGTATCCAACTCCTTCCCATTCCAATCCTGAGACCCTTCCGATATCATGAGATTTGGTATCTCAATGCTTCTAATATCAAACTTGAGACCCTCCCTATAGCATGAGATGTGACATCCAAGTCCTTCCCATTCCAATCCTGAGACCCTCCCTATAGCATGAGATGTGATATCTCTATGCTTCTAATACCAAACCTGAGACCCTTCCTATAAGATGAGATGGGATATCCAACTCCTTCCCATTCCAATCCTGAGACCCTTCTGATAGCAGAGATGTGATATCTCAATGCTTATACCAAACCTGAGACCCTTCCTATGGCCTGAGATGTCATATACAACTCCTTCCCATTCCAATCCTGAGACCCTTCCTTTAGCATGAGATGTGATATCTCAATGCTTATACCAAATCTGAGACCCTTCCTATAGCATGAGATGTGATATCCAAATCCTTCCCATTCCAATCCTGAGACCCTTCCTATAGCATGAGATGTGATATCTCAATGCTTATACCAAACCTGAGAGCCTACCTATAGCATGAGATGTGATATCCAAGTCCATCCCATTCCAATCCTTAGACCCTTCCTACAGCATGCGATGTGATATCTCAATGATTCTAATACCAAACCAGAGACTCTTCCTATAACATGAGATGGGATATCCAACTCCTTCCAATTCCAATTCTGAGCCGCTTCCGATAGCAGAGATGTGATATCTCAATGCTTATACCGAACCTGAGACCCTTCCTATAACATGAGATGTGATATCCAACTCCTTCCCGTTCCAAACCTGAGACACTAACTATAGCATATGTGATATCCAACTCCTTCCCATTCCAAACATGAGACCCTTCCTATAGCAGGAATGTAATATCCAACTCCTTCCCATTCCAATCCTGAGACCATTCCTATAGCATGAGATGTGATATCTCAATGCTTCTAATACCAAACCTGAGATCCTTCCTATGACATGAGATGTGATATCCAATTCCTCCCCATTCCAAACCTGAGAACCTTCCTACAGCATGCGATGTGATATCTCAATGCTTCTAATACCAAACCTGAGACCAGTCCTATAACATGAGATTGGATATCCAACTCCTTCCACTTCCAAACCTGAGACCCTTCCTATAGCATGAGATGTGATATCCAACTTCTTCCATTCCAATCCTGAGACCCTTCCTATAACATGAGATGTGATGTCTCAATGCTTCTAATACCAAACCTGAGATCTTTCCTATAACATGAGATGTGATATCCAACTCCTTCCCATTCCAATCATGAGACCCTTCCTATAGCATGAGATGTGCTATCTCAATGCTTATACCAAACCTGAGACCCTTCCTAAAGCTTGAGATGTGATATCCAACTCCTTCCCATTCCAATCCTGAGACCCTTCCTATAACATGAAATGTGATATCCAAATCCTTCCCATTCCAATCCTGAGACCCTTCCTATAACATGAGATGTGATATCCAACTCCTTCCCATTCCAACCTGAGACACTTCCTATAGCATGAGAAGGGATATCCAACGCCTTCCCAATCCAATCCTGAGACCCTTCTGATAGCAGAGATGTGATATCTCAATGCTTATACCAAACCTGAGACCCTTCCTATGGCATGAGATGTGATATCCAACTCCTTGCCATTCAAATCCTGAGACCCTTCCTATAGCATGAGAAGGGATATCCAACTCCTTCCCAATCCAATCCTGAGACCCTTCCGATAGCAGAGACGTGATATCTCAATGCTTCTACCAAACCTGAGACCCTTCCTTTAGCCTGAGATGTGATATCCAAATCCTTCACATTCCACTCCTGAGACCCTTCCTATAGCATGAGATGTGATATCTCAATGCTTCTAATACCAAACCTGAGATCCTTCCTATAACATGAGATGTGATATCCAATTCCTTCCCATTCCAAACCTGAGACCCTTCCTATTGGATGAGATGTGATATCCAACTCCTTCCCATTCCAACCCTGAGACCCTTCCTATAGCATGAGATGTGATGTCTCAATGCTTCTAATACCAAACCTGAGATCCTTCCTATAACATGAGATGTGATATCCAACTCCTTCCATTCCAATCCTGAGACCCGTCCTATAGCATGAGATGTGATATCTCAATGCTTCTACCAAACCTGAGACCCTTCCTTTAGCATGAGATGTGATAACCAACTCCTTCCCATTCCAATCCTGAGACCCTTCCTATAGCATGAGATGTGATATCTCAATACTTCTAATACCAAACCTGAGATCCTTCCGATAACATGAGATGTGATATCCAAATCCTTCCCCTTCCAAACCTGAGACCCTCCCTTTAGCATGAGATGTGATATCCAACTCCTTCCCATTCCAATCCTGAGAACCTTCTGATAGCATGAGATGTGATATCTCAATGCTTCTATACCAAACCTGAGATCCTTCCGATAGCATGAGATGTGATATCTCAATGCTTCTAATACCAAACCTGAGATCCTTCCTATAACATGAGATGTGATATCCAAATCCTTCCCCTTCCAAACCTGAGACCCTCCCTTTAGCATGAGATGTGATATCCAACTCCTTCCCATTCCAATCCTGAGACTCTTCTGATAGCATGAGATGTGATATCTCAATGCCTCTAATACCAAACCTGAGATCCTACCTCTAACATGAAATGTGATATCCAACTCTTTCCCCTTCCAAACCTGAGAGCCTTCCTATAGCATGAGATGTGATATCCAAGTCCTTCTAATTCCAATCCTGAGACCCTTCCTATAACATGAGATGTGATATCCAACTCCTTCCCATTCCAACCTGAGACCCTTCCTATAGCATGAGATGGGATATCCAACTCCTTCCAATTCCAATCCTGATACCCTTCTGATAGCATGAGATGTGATATCCCAATGCTTCTACCAAACCTGAGACCCATACTATGGCATGAGATGTGATATCAAACTCCTTCCCCTTCCAAACCTTAGACACTTCCTTTATCATGAGATGTGATATCCAACTCCTTCCCATTCCAATCCTGAGACCCTTCCTATAGCTTGAGGTGTGATATCCAACTCCTTCCCATTCCAATTCTGAGACCCTTCTTATACCATGAGACTTGATATCTCAATGCTTCTAATACCAAACCTGAGACCCGTCCTATAACATGAGATGTGATATCCAAATCATTCCCCTTCCAAACCTTAGACCCTTCCTTTATCATGAGATGTGGTATCCAACTCCTTCCCATTCCAATCCTGAGACCCTTCCGATATCATGAGATTTGGTATCTCAATGCTTCTAATATCAAACTTGAGACCCTCCCTATAGCATGAGATGTGACATCCAAGTCCTTCCCATTCCAATCCTGAGACCCTTCCTATAGCATGAGATGTGATATCTCTATGCTTCTAATACCAAACCTGAGACCCTTCCTATAAGATGAGATGGGATATCCAACTCCTTCCCATTCCAATCCTGAGACCCTTCTGATAGCAGAGATGTGATATCTCAATGCTTATACCAAACCTGAGACCCTTCCTATGGCCTGAGATGTCATATACAACTCCTTCCCATTCCAATCCTGAGACCCTTCCTTTAGCATGAGATGTGATATCTCAATGCTTATACCAAATCTGAGACCCTTCCTATAGCATGAGATGTGATATCCAAATCCTTCCCATTCCAATCCTGAGACCCTTCCTATAGCATGAGATGTGATATCTCAATGCTTATACCAAACCTGAGAACCTACCTATAGCATGAGATGTGATATCCAAGTCCATCCCATTCCAATCCTTAGACCCTTCCTACAGCATGCGATGTGATATCTCAATGATTCTAATACCAAACCAGAGACTCTTCCTATAACATGAGATGGGATATCCAACTCCTTCCCATTCCAATCCTGAGCCGCTTCCGATAGCAGAGATGTGATATCTCAATGCTTATACTAAACCTGAGACCCTTCCTATAACATGAGATGTGATATCCAACTCCTTCCCGTTCCAAACCTGAGACACTAACTATAGCATATGTGATATCCAACTCCTTCCCATTCCAAACATGAGACCTTTCCTATAGCAGGAATGTAATATCCAACTCCTTCCCATTCCAATCCTGAGACCATTCCTATAGCATGAGATGTGATATCTCAATGCTTCTAATACCAAACCTGAGATCCTTCCTATGACATGAGATGTGATATCCAATTCCTCCCCATTCCAAACCTGAGAACCTTCCTACAGCATGCGATGTGATATCTCAATGCTTCTAATACCAAACCTGAGACCAGTCCTATAACATGAGATTGGATATCCAACTCCTTCCACTTCCAAACCTGAGACCCTTCCTATAGCATGAGATGTGATATCCAACTTCTTCCATTCCAATCCTGAGACCCTTCCTATAACATGAGATGTGATGTCTCAATGCTTCTAATACCAAACCTGAGATCTTTCCTATAACATGAGATGTGATATCCAACTCCTTCCCATTCCAATCCTGAGACCCTTCCTATAGCATGAGATGTGCTATCTCAATGCTTATACCAAACCTGAGACCCTTCCTAAAGCTTGAGATGTGATATCCAACTCCTTCCCATTCCAATCCTGAGACCCTTCCTATAACATGAAATGTGATATCCAAATCCTTCCCATTCCAATCCTGAGACCCTTCCTATAACATGAGATGTGATATCCAACTCCTTCCCATTCCAACCTGAGACACTTCCTATAGCATGAGAAGGGATATCCAACGCCTTCCCAATCCAATCCTGAGACCCTTCTGATAGCAGAGATGTGATATCTCAATGCTTATACCAAACCTGAGACCCTTCCTATGGCATGAGATGTGATATCCAACTCCTTGCCATTCAAATCCTGAGACCCTTCCTATAGCATGAGAAGGGATATCCAACTCCTTCCCAATCCAATCCTGAGACCCTTCCGATAGCAGAGACGTGATATCTCAATGCTTCTACCAAACCTGAGACCCTTCCTTTAGCATGAGATGTGATATCCAAATCCTTCACATTCCAATCCTGAGACCCTTCCTATAGCATGAGATGTGATATCTCAATGCTTCTAATACCAAACCTGAGATCCTTCAAATAACATGAGATGTGATATCCAATTCCTTCCCATTCCAAACCTGAGACCCTTCCTATTGGATGAGATGTGATATCCAACTCCTTCCCATTCCAACCCTGAGACCCTTCCTATAGCATGAGATGTGATGTCTCAATGCTTCTAATACCAAACCTGAGATCCTTCCTATAACATGAGATGTGATATCCAACTCCTTCCATTCCAATCCTGAGACCCGTCCTATAGCATGAGATGTGATATCTCAATGCTTCTACCAAACCTGAGACCCTTCCTTTAGCATGAGATGTGATAACCAACTCCTTCCCATTCCAATCCTGAGACCCTTCCTATAGCATGAGATCTGATATCTCAATACTTCTAATACCAAACCTGAGATCCTTCCGATAACATGAGATGTGATATCCAAATCCTTCCCCTTCCAAACCTGAGACCCTCCCTTTAGCATGAGATGTGATATCCAACTCCTTCCCATTCCAATCCTGAGAACCTTCTGATAGCATGAGATGTGATATCTCAATGCTTCTATACCAAACCTGAGATCCTTCCGATAGCATGAGATGTGATATCTCAATGCTTCTAATACCAAACCTGAGATCCTTCCTATAACATGAGATGTGATATCCAAATCCTTCCCCTTCCAAACCTGAGACCCTCCCTTTAGCATGAGATGTGATATCCAACTCCTTCCCATTCCAATCCTGAGACTCTTCTGATAGCATGAGATGTGATATCTCAATGCCTCTAATACCAAACCTGAGATCCTACCTCTAACATGAAATGTGATATCCAACTCTTTCCCCTTCCAAACCTGAGAGCCTTCCTATAGCATGAGATGTGATATCCAAGTCCTTCTAATTCCAATCCTGAGACCCTTCCTATAACATGAGATGTGATATCCAACTCCTTCCCATTCCAACCTGAGACCCTTCCTATAGCATGAGATGGGATATCCAACTCCTTCCAAATCCAATCCTGATACCCTTCTGATAGCATGAGATGTGATATCCCAATGCTTCTACCAAACCTGAGACCCATACTATGGCATGAGATGTGATATCAAACTCCTTCCCCTTCCAAACCTTAGACACTTCCTTTATCATGAGATGTGATATCCAACTCCTTCCCATTCCAATCCTGAGACCCTTCCTATAGCATGAGATGTGATATCACAATGCTTATACCAAACCTGAGACCGTTCCTATAGCTTGAGATGTGATATCCAACTCCTTCCCATTCCAATCCTGAGACCCTTCCTATAGCATGAGATGTGATATCTCAAGGCCTCTAATACCAAACCTGAGATCCTTCCTCTAACATGAAATGTGATATCCAACTCCTTCCCCTTCCAAACCTGAGAGCCTTCCTATAGCATGGGATATGATATCCAAGTCCTTCCCATTCCAATCCTGAGACCCTTCCTATAACATGAAATGTGATATCCAACTCCTTCCCATTCCAACCTGAGACCCTTCCTATATCATGAGATGGGATATCTCAATGCTTCTAATACCAAACCTGAGACTCTTCCTATAACATGAGATGGGATATCCTACTCCTTCCCATTCCAATCCTAAGACCCTTTCTATAGCAGAGATGTGATATCTCAATGCTTATACCAAACCTGAGACCCTTCCTACGGCATGAGATGTCATATACAACTCCTTCCCATTCCAATCCTGAGACCCTTCCTATAGCACAAGATGTGATATCTCAATGCTTATACCAAACCTGAGACCCTTCCTCTAGCATGAGATGTGATATCCAACTCCTTCCCATTCCAATCCTGAGACCCTTCCTATAGCATGAGATGTGATATCCAACTCCTTACCATTCCAATCCTGAGACCCTTCCTATAGCCTGAGATCTGATATCTCAATGCCTCTAATACCAAACCTGAGATCCTTCCTCTAACATGAAATGTGATATCCAACTCCTTCCCTTTCCAAACCCGAGTGCCTATCTATAGCATGAGATGTGATATCCAATTCCTTCCCATTCCAATCCTGAGACACTTCCGATAGCAGAGATGTGATATCTCAATGCTTATACCAAACCTGAGACCCTTCCTATAACATGAGATGTGATATCCAACTCCTTCCCGTTCCAAACCTGAGACCCTTCCTTTAGCATGAGATGTGATATCCAGCTCCTTCCCATTCCAATCCTGAGAACCTTCTGATAGCATGAGATGTGATATCTCAATGCTTCTATACCAAACCTGAGATCCTTCCGATAGCATGAGATGTGATATCTCAATGCTTCTAATACCAAACCTGAGATCCTTCCTATAACATGAGATGTGATATCCAAATCCTTCCCCTTCCAAACCTGAGACCCTCCCTTTAGCATGAGATGTGATATCTAAGTCCTTCCCGTTCCAATCCTGAGACCCTTCCTATAGCATGAGATGTGATATCTCAATGCTTCTACCAAACCTGAGACCCTTCCTTTAGCATGAGATGTGATAACCAACTCCTTCCCATTCCAATCCTGAGACTCTTCCTATAGCATGAGATGTGATATCTCAATACTTCTAATACCAAACCTGAGATCCTTCCGATAACATGAGATGTGATATCCAAATCCTTCCCCTTCCAAACCTGAGACTCTCCCTTTAGCATGAGATGTGATATCCAACTCCTTCCCATTCCAATCCTGAGAACCTTCTGATAGCATGAGATGTGATATCTCAATGCTTCTATACCAAACCTGAGATCCTTCCGATAGCATGAGATGTGATATCTCAATGCTTCTAATACCAAACCTGAGATCCTTCCTATAACATGAGATGTGATATCCAAATCCTTCCCCTTCCAAACCTGAGACCCTCCCTTTAGCATGAGATGTGATATCCAACTCCTTCCCATTCCAATCCTGAGACTCTTCTGATAGCATGAGATGTGATATCTCAATGCCTCTAATACCAAACCTGAGATCCTACCTCTAACATGAAATGTGATATCCAACTCTTTCCCCTTCCAAACTTGAGAGCCTTCCTATAGCATGAGATGTGATATCCAAGTCCTTCTAATTCCAATCCTGAGACCCTTCCTATAACATGAGATGTGATATCCAACTCCTTCCCATTCCAACCTGAGACCCTTCCTATAGCATGAGATGGGATATCCAACTCCTTCCAAATCCAATCCTGTTACCCTTCTGATAGCATGAGATGGATATCCCAATGCTTCTACCAAACCTGAGACCCATACTATGGCATGAGATGTGATATCAAACTCCTTCCCCTTCCAAACCTTAGACACTTCCTTTATCATGAGATGTGATATCCAACTCCTTCCCATTCCATCCCTGAGACCCTTCCGATATCATGAGATGTGATATCTCAATGCTTCTAATATCAAACTTGAGACCCTCCTTATAGCATGAGATGTGATATCCAAGTCCTTCCCATTCCAATCCTGAGACCCTTCCTATAGCATGAGATGTGATATCTCAATGCTTCTAATACCAAACCTGAGACCCTTCCTATAACATGAGATGGGAATATCCAACTCCTTCCCATTCCAATCCTGAGACCCTTCCGATAGTAGAGATGTGATATCTCAATGCTTATACCAAACCTGAGATCCTTCCTATAACATGAGATGTGATATCCAACTCCTTCCCATTCCAATCCTGAGACACTTCCTATAGCATGAGATGTGATATCTCACTGCTTATACCAAACCTGAGACCCTTCCTATAGCATGAGATGTGATATCCAACTCCTTCCCATTCCAATCCTGAGACCCTTCCTATAGCATGAGATATGATATCTCAATGCTTCTAATATCAAACTTGAGACCCTCCCTATAGCATGAGATGTGATATCCAAGTCCTTCCCATTCCAATCCTGAGACCCTTCCGATAGCATGAGATGTGATGTCTCAATGCTTCTAATACCAAACCTGAGATCCTTCCTATAACATGAGATGTGATATCCAACTCCTTCCCATTCCAATCCTGAGACCCTTCCTATAGCATGAGATGTGATATCTCAATGCCTCTAATACCAAACCTGAGATCCTTCCTCTAACATGAAATGTGATATCCAACTCCTTCCCATTCCAATCCTGAGACACTTCCTATAGCATGAGATGTGATATCTAAATGCTTCTAATACCAAACTTGAGACTCTTCCTATAACATGAGATGGGATATCCAACTCCTTCCCATTCCAATCCTTAGACCCTTCCTACAGCATTCAATATGATATCTCAATGATTCTAATAACAAACCTGAGACCCGTCCTATAACATGAGATGGGATATCCAACACCTTCCCATTCCAATCCTGAGACACTTCCGATAGCAGAGATGTGATATCTCAATGCTTATACCAAACCTGAGACCCTTCCTATAACATGAGATGTGATATCCAACTCCTTCCCGTTCCAAACCTGAGACCCTTCCTATAGCATATGTGATATCCAACACATTCCCATTCCAAACATGAGACCCTTCCTATAGCAGGAATGTAATATCCAACTCCTTCCCATTCCAATCCTGAGACCATTCCTATAGCATGAGATGTGATATCTCAATGCTTCTAATACCAAACCTGAGATCCTTCCTATGACATGAGATGTGATATCCCATTCCTCCCCATTCCAAACCTGAGAACCTTCCTACAGCATGCAATGTGATATCTCAATGCTTCTAATACCAAACCTGAGACCAGTCCTATAACATGAGATTGGATATCCAACTCCTTCCACTTCCAAACCTGAGACCCTTCCTATAGCATGAGATGTGATATCCAACTTCTTCCCATTCCAATCCTGAGACCCTTCCTATAACATGAGATGTGATGGCTCAATGCTTCTAATACCAAACCTGAGATCTTTCCTATAACATGAGATGTGATATCCAACTCCTTCCCATTCCAATCCTGAGACCCTTCCTATAGCATGAGATGTGCTATCTCAATGCTTATACCAAACCTGAGACCCTTCCTAAAGCTTGAGATGTGATATCCAACTCCTTCCCATTCCAATCCTGAAACCCTTCCTATAACATGAAATGTGATATCCAACTCCTTCCCATTCCAACCTGAGACCCTTCCTATAGCATGAGATGTGATATCTCAAGGCCTCTAATACCAAACCTGAGATCCTTCCTCTAACGTGAAATGTGATATCCAACTCCTTCTCCTTCCAAACCTGAGAGCCTTCCTATAGCATGAGATATGATATCCAAGTCCTTCCCATTCAAATCCTGAGACCCTTCCTATAACATGAAATGTGATATCCAACTCCTTCCCATTCCAACCTGAGACCCTTCCTATAGCATGAGATGGGATATCCAACTCCTTCCAAATCCAATACTGATACCCTTCCAATAGCATGAGATGTGATATCCCAATGCTTCTATCAAACCTGAGAACCATACTATGGCATGAGATGTGATATCCAACTCCTTCCCATTCCAATTCTGAGACCCTTCCTATACCATGAGACTTGATATCTCAATGCTTCTAATACCAAACCTGAGACCTGTCCTATAACATGAGATGTGATATCCAAATCTTTCCCCTTCCAAACCTTAGACCCTTCCTTTATCATGAGATGTGATATCCAACTCCTTCCCATTCCAATCCTGAGACCCTTCCTATAGCATGAGATGTGTTATCTCAATGCTTCTAATATCAAAATTGAGACCCTCCCTATAGCATGAGATGGGATATCCAACTCCTTCCCATTCCAATCCTGAGACCCTTCCGATAGCAGAGATGTGATATCTCAATGGTTATACCAAATCTGAGACCCTTCCTATAGCATGAGATGTGATATCCAACTCCTTCCCATTCCAATCCTGAGACCCTTCCTATAGCATGAGATGTGATGTCTCAATGCTTCTAATACCAAACCTGAGATCCTTCCTATAACATGAGATGTGATATCCAACTCCTTCCCATTCCAATCCTGAGACCCTTCCTATAGCATGAGATGTGCTATCTCAATGCTTATACCAAACCTGAGACCCTTCCTAAAGCTTGAGATGTGATATCCAACTCCTTCCCATTCCAATCCTGAGACCCTTCCTATAGCATGAGATGTGATATCTCAAGGCCTCTGATACCAAACCTGAGATCCTTCCTCTAACATGAAATGTGATATCCAACTCCTTCCCCTTCCAAACCTGAGAGCCTTCCTATAGTTTGAGATATGATATCCAACTCCTTCCCATTCCAATCATGAGACCCTTCCTATAACATGAAATGTGATATCCAACTCCTTCCCATTCCAACCTGAGACCCTTCCTATAGCATGAGATGGGATATCCAACTCCTTCCAAATCCAATACTGATACCCTTCCAATAGCATGAGATGTGATATCCCAATGCTTCTACCAAACCTGAGACCCATACTATGGCATGAGATGTGATATCCGACTCCTTCACATTCCAATTCTGAGACCCTTCCTATGCCATGAGACTTGATATCTCAATGCTTCTAATACCAAACCTGAGACCCGTCCTATAACATGAGATGTGATATCCAAATCTTTCCCCTTCCAAACCTTAGACCCTTCCTTTATCATGAGATGTGATATCCAACTCCTTCCCATTCCAATCCTGAGACCCTTCCGATATCATGAGATGTGATATCTCAATGCTTCTAATACCAAACCTGAGACCCTGCCTATAACATGAGATGGGATATCCAACTCCTTCCCATTCCAATCCTGAGACTCTTCCTATAGCTTGAGATGTGATATCCAACTCCTTCACATTCCAATTCTGAGACCCTTCCTATGCCATGAGACTTGATATCTCAATGCTTCTAATACCAAACCTGAGACCCGTCCTATAACATGAGATGTGACATCCAAATCTTTCCCCTTCCACACCTTAGACCCTTCCTTTATCATGAGATGTGATATCCAACTCCTTCCCATTCCAATCCTGAGACCCTTCCGATATCATGAGATGTGATATCTCAATGATTCTAATACCAAACCTGAGACCCTGCCTATAACATGAGATGGGATATCCAACTCCTTCCCATTCCAATCCTGAGACCCTTCCGATAGCAGAGATGTGATATCTCAATGCTTATACCAATCCTGAGACCCTTCCTATGGCCTGAGATGTCATATACAACTCCTTCCCAATCCAATCCTGAGACCCTTCCTATAGCATGAGATGTGATATCTCAATGCTTATACCAAATGTGAGACCCTTCCTATAGCATGAGATGTGATATCCAACTCCTTCCCATTCCAATCCTGAGACCCTTCCTATAGCATGAGATGTGATGTCTCAATGCTTCTAATACCAAACCTGAGATCCTTCCTATAACATGAGATGTGATATCCAACTCCTTCCCATTCCAATCCTGAGACCCTTCCTATAGCATGAGATGAGATGTCTCAATGCTTCTAATACCAAACCTGAGAACCTTCCTACAGCATGCGATGTGATATCTCAATGCTTCTAATACCAAACCTGAGACCAGTCCTATAACATGAAATTGGATATCCAACTCCTTCCAAACCTGAGACCCTTCCTATAGCATGAGATGTGATATCCAACTTCTTCCCATTCCAATCCTGAGACCCTTCCTATAACATGAGATGTGATGTCTCAATGCTTCTAATACCAAACCTGAGATCTTTCCTATAACATGAGATGTGATATCCAACTCCTTCCCATTCCAATCCTGAGACCCTTCCTATAGCATGAGATGTGCTATCTCAATGCTTATACCAAACCTGAGACCCTTCCTAAAGCTTGAGATGTGATATCCAACTCCTTCCCCTTCCAAACCTGAGAGCCTTCCTATAGCATGAGATATGATATCCAAGTCCTTCCCATTCCAATCCTGAGACCCTTCCTATAACATGAAATGTGATATCCAACTCCTTCCCATTCCAACCTGAGACCCTTCCTATAGCATGAGATGGGATATCCCACTCCTTCCAAATCCAATACTGATACCCTTCCAATAGCATGAGATGTGATATCCCAATGCTTCTACCAAACCTGAGACCCATACTATGGCATGAGATGTGATATCAAACTCATTCCCATTCCAATCCTGAGACTCTTCCTATAGCTTGAGATGTGATATCCAACTCCTTCCCATTCCAATTCTGAGACCCTTCCTATGCCATGAGACTTGATATCTCAATGCTTCTAATACCAAACCTGAGACCCGTCCTATAACATGAGATGTGTTATCCAAATCTTTCCCCTTCCAAACCTTAGACCCTTCCTTTATCATGAGATGTGATATCCAACTCCTTCCCATTCCAATCCTGAGACCCTTCCGATATCATGAGATTTGTTATCTCAATACTTCTAATATCAAACTTGAGACCCTCCCTATAGCATGAGATTAAGCATTGAGATATCACATCTCATGCTATAGGACGGGTCTCAGGATTGGAATGGAAGGAGTTGGATATCACATCTCATGTGTTAAGACGGATTTCTGAACTCTGTCCTGGTGGCGCAGAAGTTCAGAAGGCCAACCTAATTACTTGGAACAGGGTAACCTCTGGACAAGCCAGACCAATCAAGGTAGCGATCGCGGCGGTCAAGACTAGGTCTCAAGAGGGGTGAGGGTGACTGAAAGCCCGCAATGAGCACACAAAGCAAGAGCGCTTACAAACTACTCCAAACAGTTGTTATATCAAAAATATAAACACATTTATTTTAAGGCCTTTAAAACAACGACCGTAGCGAGAAAATCACAATATCACAATATTAAACCAACAC
The DNA here is from genome assembly GCF_040938575.1 of Ambystoma mexicanum. Lineage (NCBI taxonomy): Eukaryota > Metazoa > Chordata > Amphibia > Caudata > Ambystomatidae > Ambystoma > Ambystoma mexicanum. Next base: position 335,890,332 of record NC_090936.1, read on the forward strand.
ATACCATATCAACACAATATATATACAAATACACAGTCGCAAGCGTTTAAAGCACGAAATATGTAGTCCACCTGAAAGGAAAGGAAAACAGGCAGTGCGATAACGCTTTTGACTCAGTTCGCCTTTAGAGGCACCTAACTAGATGGAAGTCCGAGCCCTGCGAAGAGTGGAGCCTTGTGCTCAAAGTACCTGCCACGCCGGTGCCAACGGGCAAAAGGGGAAGCTCTTCGGAGGAAGTCAGGCAGTTCGGGTTAGTGCACAGCAGAAGGAGAACGGGTTCCGCAACTCAAGCGCAGCCTCCACAGCGAGCAGAAGCAGAGCGCGAGTACGGCAAAAGGGTGCTGTTTTTACACAGCAGGAAAAGCAATGGGATACTGCAGGAGGGCGACCAGATCCTAGCTAAACTACTCACCGGTCCCCGAAGCAAGCAGACCCAGGCTTCTCCACGTTAGTTTCAGCAGCTGGCAGGTTCAAAAGAGCAGGGAACGCCTCGTAGTCGTGTAGAGCAAAAAGACGTCCCAATCGACGAAACCAGCACAGTTTTGTTGCCGCAGCAGGACAACGGAGCGGCTGTGTGTATTCAAGCCAAATGTACACTCCTCCCTTCAGACCTGGGGACGCCAAGCGTACGAAGCGTGGGAGAGTGACAAGGACTCGAAATATAACACAACCTGGCGGCAGTTGCAGAGCAGGACTCCCTTGTAAGCTGGTCAGTCAACTGGATGGCCCAGAGACACTTCCGAAGGCTTACTTGGCAGGAGATGATGAAGTCGCCGGGAATAGCTGTTCCTGCTATTCCAAAGGTCGAAGCACCAGTACAGGCCTTCTGGTTCGATCGAAGGAGGAAAGGGTTTCACAGGACGACAGCAGTGCAAAGGAGGATTCCTTCAGCGGGTCACCAGCGATTCCTCGGTCCAGCCTCTGGGTTGCAGGATACTTGGCTCCTGTATTCCTTCGTTCGTGAGAACTCAGGAGATCGACATGGTAGTGGTGTTTCCAGCCCCCTCTTATCCACGGTTCCCTTCGCGCCAAAACGGAGGGGAGCCAATGGGAGATCCGCTCATCAAAACACATACCATACGTGGACCAATCACGGACCACAGTGGTCCCAGGCATTCACACCACCCTAGACTCTCTGGCACCCAGGATGTGTATTGGGACCAGACATCCCAGCCCACACCCTGGAGGCACACAAACGACATGTAGAAGCCCGCGAAAGCAACCACGTTTCGCTGGAAAGTACATGCCCAAATAAGGAAGGCCCCGGGTCGCCGGACCTGGGGAAGGTGACGGGAGCAAGACGGTCAATGGACAAGACAAAGGAGCCTCGCGGCCTGGCCATTTTGGGAGCCAGGCCACCATTTTGGGTTCCGTGCAAAAACGTGCTCAGAACGCCAAAAGGAGCTCAAAATAAACAAAACGATCGCTGCCACCATTCGAGTCCCTGAATGACTTGCACCGATCAAATACCATCCTAAAAGAGTATCTAGGGCCTGTAGAAGGCTAGAGACCCAAGAGAGCTGTAACTTAGCTTACAGTGCCCTCTTGTGTCGTGTTGCACTAAAATGGCGACACGATTAAAGAAACTACGGGAAACCACGTTCCCCGGTACTGACTGTCTTAAGGGCATGTCAGTTTCCCCATAAGAAAAGGAGCAAAAGCCCAGAGAAGTGCGGCAGAAGGCTGTACTTCTCTGGCAAAGTCAAGAACAAGGTTAAAAACAATAGCAAAAAGTTTAGGGGTTGCCACATGGAAGGAAAATTCCCTACAATTACGAAATCTTTCCTAACACTCGCCCCTCCCAGACTATGGACAGGGGGAACTAATCCACCCCTGGATGAGTCTCTTGTTCAGGTCGGTAAATGTCTGTGGGCTGGGATGTCTGGTCCCAATACACATCCTGGGTGCCAGAGAGTCTAGGGTGGTGTGAATGCCTGGGACCGCTGTGGTCCGTGATTGGTCCACGTATGGTATGTGTTTTGATGAGCGGATCTCCCATTGGCTCCCCTCCGTTTTGGCACAAAGGGAACCGTGGATAAGAGGGGGCTGGAAACACCACTACCATGTCGATCTCCTGAGTTCTCACGAACGAAGGAATACAGGAGCCAAGTATCCTGCAACCCAGAGGCTGGACCGAGGAATCGCTGGTGACCCGCTGAAGGAATCCTCCTTTGCACTGCTGTCGTCCTGTGAAACCCTTTCCTCCTTCGATCGAACCAGAAGGCCTGTACTGGTGCTTCGACCTTTGGAATAGCAGGAACAGCTATTCCCGGCGACTTCATCATCTCCTGCCAAGTAAGCCTTCGGAAGTGTCTCTGGGCCATCCAGTTGACTGACCAGCTTACAAGGGAGTCCTGCTCTGCAACTGCCGCCAGGTTGTGTTATATTTCGAGTCCTTGTCACTCTCCCACGCTTCGTACGCTTGGCGTCCCCAGGTCTGAAGGGAGGAGTGTACATTTGGCTTGAATACACACAGCCGCTCCGTTGTCCTGCTGCGGCAACAAAACTGTGCTGGTTTCGTCGATTGGGACGTCTTTTTGCTCTACACGACTACGAGGCGTTCCCTGCTCTTCTGAACCTGCCAGCTGCTGAAACTAACGTGGAGAAGCCTGGGTCTGCTTGCTTCGGGGACCGGTGAGTAGTTTAGCTAGGATCTGGTCGCCCTCCTGCAGTATCCCATTGCTTTTCCTGCTGTGTAAAAACAGCACCCTTTTGCCGTACTCGCGCTCTGCTTCTGCTCGCTGTGGAGGCTGCGCTTGAGTTGCGGAACCCGTTCTCCTTCTGCTGTGCACTAACCCGAACTGCCTGACTTCCTCCGAAGAGCTTCCCCTTTTGCCCGTTGGCACCGGCGTGGCAGGTACTTTGAGCACAAGGCTCCACTCTTCGCAGGGCTCGGACTTCCATCTAGTTAGGTGCCTCTAAAGGCGAACTGAGTCAAAAGCGTTATCGCACTGCCTGTTTTCCTTTCCTTTCAGGTGGACTACATATTTCGTGCTTTAAACGCTTGCGACTGTGTATTTGTATATATATTGTGTTGATATGGTATGTGTTGGTTTAATATTGTGATATTGTGATTTTCTCGCTACGGTCGTTGTTTTAAAGGCCTTAAAATAAATGTGTTTATATTTTTGATATAACAACTGTTTGGAGTAGTTTGTAAGCGCTCTTGCTTTGTGTGCTCATTGCGGGCTTTCAGTCACCCTCACCCCTCTTGAGACCTAGTCTTGACCGCCGCGATCGCTACCTTGATTGGTCTGGCTTGTCCAGAGGTTACCCTGTTCCAAGTAATTAGGTTGGCCTTCTGAACTTCTGCGCCACCAGGACAGAGTTCAGAAATCCGTCTTAACACATGAGATGTGATATCCAACTCCTTCCATTCCAATCCTGAGACCCGTCCTATAGCATGAGATGTGATATCTCAATGCTTATATCAAACCTGAGACCCTTCCTATAGCATGAGATGTGATATCCAACTACTTCCCATTCCAATCCTGAGACCCTTCCTATAGCATGAGATGTGATATCTCAATGCTTCTAATACCAAACCTGAGATCCTTCCTCTAACATGAAATGTGATATCCAACTCCTTCCCTTTCCAAACCTAAGAGCCTATCTATAGCATGAGATGTGATATCCAAGTCCTTCCCATTCCAACCCTTAGACCCTTCCTACAGCATGCAATATGATATCTCAATTATTCTAATAACAAACCTGAGACCCATCCTATAACATGAGATGGGATATCCAACTCCTTCCCATTCCAATCCTGAGACACTTCCGATAGCAGAGATGTGATATCTCATTGCTTATACCAAACCTGAGACCCTTCCTATAACATGAGATGTGATATCCAAATCCTTCCCGTTCCAAACCTGAGACCCTTCCTTTAGCATGAGATGTGATATCCAGCTCCTTCCCATTCCAATCCTGAGACCCTTCCTATAGCATGAGATGTGATATCTCAATGCTTCTAATACCAAACGTGAGATCCTTCCTATAACATGAGATGTGATATCCAACTCCTTCCATTCCAATCCTGAGACCCGTCCTATAGCATGAGATGTGATATCTCAATGCTTATATCAAACCTGAGACCCTTCCTATAGCATGAGATGTGATATCCAACTACTTCCCATTCCAATCCTGAGACCCTTCCTATAGCATGAGATGTGATATCTCAATGCTTCTAATACCAAACCTGAGATCCTTCCTCTAACATGAAATGTGATATCCAACTCCTTCCCTTTCCAAACCTAAGAGCCTATCTATAGCATGAGATGTGATATCCAAGTCCTTCCCATTCCAACCCTTAGACCCTTCCTACAGCATGCAATATGATATCTCAATTATTCTAACAACAAACCTGAGACCCATCCTATAACATGAGATGGGATATACAACTCCTTCCCATTCCAATCCTGAGACACTTCCGATAGCAGAGATGTGATATCTCAATGCTTATACCAAACCTGAGACCCTTCCTATAACATGAGATGTGATATCCAAATCCTTCCCGTTCCAAACCTGAGACCCTTCCTTTAGCATGAGATGTGATATCCAGCTCCTTCCCATTCCAATCCTGAGACCCTTCCTATAGCATGAGATGTGATATCTCAATGCTTCTAATACCAAACCTGAGATCCTTCCTCTAACATGAAATGTGATATCCAACTCCTTCCCTTTCCAAACCTAAGAGCCTATCTATAGCATGAGATGTGATATCCAAGTCCATCCCATTCCAATCCTTAGACCCTTCCTACAGCATGCGATGTGATATCTCAATGATTCTAATACCAAACCAGAGACTCGTCCTATAACATGAGATGGGATATCCAACTCCTTCCCATTCCAATCCTGAGCCACTTCAGATAGCAGAGATGTGATATCTCAATGCTTATACCAAACCTGAGACCCTTCCTATAACATGAGATGTGATATCCAACTCCTTCCCGTTCCAAACCTGAGACACTAACTATAGCATATGAGATATCCAACTCCTTCCCATTCCAAACATGAGACCCTTCCTATCCAAGAAAGTAATATCCAACTCCTACCCATTCCAATCCTGAGACCCTTCCTATAGCAAGAGATGTGATATCAGAATCCTTCCCATTCCAATCCTGAGACCCTTCCTATAACATGAGATGTGATATCCAACTCCTTCCCATTCCAACCTGAGACACTTCCTATAGCATGAGAAGGGATATCCAACTCCTTCCCAATCCAATCCTGAGACCCTTCCGATAGCAGAGATGTGATATCTCAATGCTTATACCAAACCTGAGACCCTTCCTATAGCATGAGAAGGGATATCCAACTCCTTCCCAATCCAATCCTGAGACCCTTCCGATAGCAGAGACGTGATATCTCAATGCTTCTACCAAACCTGAGACCCTTCCTTTAGCATGAGATGTGATATCCAAATCCTTCACATTCCAATCCTGAGACCCTTCCTATAGCATGAGAAGGGATATCTCAATGCTTCTAATACCAAACCTGAGATCCTTCCTATAACATGAGATGTGATATCCAATTCCTTCCCATTCCAATCCTGAGACCCTTCCGATAGCAGAGATGTGATATCTCAATGCTTATACCAAACCTGAGACCCTTCCTATGGCCTGAGATGTCATATACAACTCCTTCCCATTCCAATCCTGAGACCCTTCCTATAGCATGAGATGTGATATCTCAATGCTTATACCAAATCTGAGACCCTTCCTATAGCATGAGATGTGATATCCAACTCCTTCCCATTCCAATCCTGAGACCCTTCCTATAGCATGAGATGTGATGTCTCAATGCTTCTAATACCAAACCTGAGATCCTTCCTATAACATGAGATGTGATATCCAACTCCTTCCCATTCCAATCCTGAGACCCTTATGAAAGCATGAGATGTGATATCTCAATGCTTCTAATACCAAACCTGAGATCCTTCCTATAACATGAGATGTGATTTCCAAATCCTTCCCCTTCCAAACCTGAGACCCTCCCTTTAGCATGAGATGTGATATCCAACTCCTTCCCATTCCAATCCTGAGACCCTTCTGATAGCATGAGATGTGATATCTCAATGCCTCTAATACCAAACCTGAGATCCTACCTCTACCATGAAATGTGATATCCATCTCATTCCCTTTCCAAACCTGAGACCCTGCCTATAGCATGAGATGTGATATCCAAGTCCTTCCCATTCCAATCCTGAGACCCTTCCTATAGCATGTGATGTGATATCTCAATGCTTATACCAAACCTGAGACCCTTCATATGGCATGAGATGTCATATACAACTCCTTCCCATTCCAATCCTGAGACCCTTCCTATAGCATGAGATGTGATATCTCAATGCTTATACCAAACCTGAGACCCTTCCTATAGCATGAGATGTGATATCCAACTTCTTCCCATTCCAATCCTGAGACCCTTCCTATAACATGAGATGTGATGTCTCAATGCTTCTAATACCAAACCTGAGATCTTTCCTATAACATGAGATGTGATATCCAACTCCTTCCCATTCCAATCCTGAGACCCTTCCTATAGCATGAGATGTGATATCACAATGCTTATACCAAACCTGAGACCGTTCCTATAGCTTGAGATGTGATATCCAACTCCTTCCCATTCCAATCCTGAGACCCTTCCTATAGCATGAGATGTGATATCTCAAGGCCTCTAATACCAAACCTGAGATCCTTCCTCTAACATGAAATGTGATATCCAACTCCTTCCCCTTCCAAACCTGAGATCCTTCCTATAGCATGGGATATGATATCCAAGTCCTTCCCATTCCAATCCTGAGACCCTTCCTATAACATGAAATGTGATATCCAACTCCTTCCCATTCCAACCTGAGACCCTTCCTATATCATGAGATGGGATATCTCAATGCTTCTAATACAAAACCTGAGACTCTTCCTATAACATGAGATGGGATATCCAACTCCTTCCCATTCCAATCCTAAGACCCTTTTGATAGCAGAGATGTGATATCTCAATGCTTATACCAAACCTGAGACCCTTCCTACGGCATGAGATGTCATATACAACTCCTTCCCATTCCAATCCTGAGACCCTTCCTATAGCACGAGATGTGATATCTCAATGCTTATACCAAACCTGAGACCCTTCCTCTAGAATGAGATGTGATATCCAACTCCTTCCCATTCCAATCCTGAGACCCTTCCTATAGCATGAGATGTGATATCCAACTCCTTCCCATTCCAATCCTGAGACCCTTCCTATAGCCTGAGATCTGATATCTCAATGCCTCTAATACCAAACCTGAGATCCTTCCTCTAACATGAAATGTGATATCCAACTCCTTCCCTTTCCAAACCTGAGAGCCTATCTATAGCATGAGATGTGATATCCAAGTCCTTCCCATTCCAATCCTGAGACACTTCCGATAGCAGAGATGTGATATCTCAATGCTTATACCAAACCTGAGACCCTTCCTATAGCATGAGATGTGATATCCAACTCCTTCCCGTTCCAAACCTGAGACCCTTCCTTTAGCATGAGATGTGATATCCAGCTCCTTCCCATTCCAATCCTGAGACCCTTCTGATAGCATGAGATGTGATATCTCAATGCTTCTAATATCAAAACTGAGACCCTCCCTATAGCATGATATGTGATATCTAAGTCCTTCCCATTCCAATCCTGAGACCCTTCCTATAGCATGAGATGTGATATCTCAATGCTTCTACCAAACCTGAGACCCTTCCTTTAGCATGAGATGTGATAACCAACTCCTTCCCATTCCAATCCTGAGACCCTTCCTATAGCATGAGATGTGATATCTCAATACTTCTAATACCAAACCTGAGATCCTTCCGATAACATGAGATGTGATATCCAAATCCTTCCCCTTCCAAACCTGAGACCCTCCCTTTAGCATGAGATGTGATATCCAACTCCTTCCCATTCCAATCCTGAGAACCTTCTGATAGCATGAGATGTGATATCTCAATGCTTCTATACCAAACTGGAGATCCTTCCGATAGCATGAGATGTGATATCTCAATGCTTCTAATACCAAACCTGAGATCCTTCCTATAACATGAGATGTGATATTCAAATCCTTCCCCTTCCAAACCTGAGACCCTCCCTTTAGCATGAGATGTGATATCCAACTCCTTCCCATTCCAATCCTGAGACTCTTCTGATAGCATGAGATGTGATATCTCAATGCCTCTAATACCAAACCTGAGATCCTACCTCTAACATGAAATGTGATATCCAACTCTTTCCCCTTCCAACCTGAGACCCTCCCTTTAGCATGAGATGTGATATCCAACTCCTTCCCATTCCAATCCTGAGAACCTTCTGATAGCATGAGATGTGATATCTCAATGCTTCTATACCAAACTGGAGATCCTTCCGATAGCATGAGATGTGATATCTCAATGCTTCTAATACCAAACCTGAGATCCTTCCTATAACATGAGATGTGATATCCAAATCCTTCCCCTTCCAAACCTGAGACCCTCCCTTTAGCATGAGATGTGATATCCAACTCCTTCCCATTCCAATCCTGAGAACCTTCTGATAGCATGAGATGTGATATCTCAATGCTTCTATACCAAACTGGAGATCCTTCCGATAGCATGAGATGTGATATCTCAATGCTTCTAATACCAAACCTGAGATCCTTCCTATAACATGAGATGTGATATTCAAATCCTTCCCCTTCCAAACCTGAGACCCTCCCTTTAGCATGAGATGTGATATCCAACTCCTTCCCATTCCAATCCTGAGAACCTTCTGATAGCATGAGATGTGATATCTCAATGCTTCTATACCAAACTGGAGATCCTTCCGATAGCATGAGATGTGATATCTCAATGCTTCGAATACCAAACCTGAGAGCCTTCCTATAGCATGAGATGTGATATCCAACTCCTTCCCATTCCAACCTGAGACACTTCCTATAGCATGAGAAGGGATATCCAACTCCTTCCCAATCCAATCCTGAGACCCTTCCGATAGCAGAGATGTGATATCTCAATGCTTATACCAAACCTGAGACCCTTCCTATGGCATGAGATGTGATATCCAACTCCTTGCCATTCAAATCCTGAGACCCTTCCTATAGCATGAGAAGGGATATCCAACTCCTTCCCAATCCAATCCTGAGACCCTTCCGATAGCAGAGACGTGATATCTCAATGCTTCTACCAAACCTGAGACCCTTCCTTTAGCATAAGATGTGATATCCAAATCATTCACATTCCAATCCTGAGACCCTTCCTATAGCATGAGATGTGATATCTCAATGCTTCTAATACCAAACCTGAGATCCTTCCTATAACATGAGATGTGATATCCAATTCCTTCCCATTCCAAACCTGAGACCCTTCCTATTGGATGAGATGTGATATCCAACTCCTTCCCATTCCAACCCTGAGACCCTTCCTATAGCATGAGATGTGATGTCTCAATGCTTCTAATACCAAACCTGAGATCCTTCCTATAACATGAGATGTGATATCCAACTCCTTCCATTCCAATCCTGAGACCCGTCCTATAGCATGAGATGTGATATCTCAATGCTTATATCAAACCTGAGACCCTTCCTATAGCATGAGATGTGATATCCAACTACTTCCCATTCCAATCCTGAGACCCTTCCTATAGCATGAGATGTGATATCTCAATGCTTCTAATACCAAACCTGAGATCCTTCCTCTAACATGAAATGTGATATCCAACTCCTTCCCTTTCCAAACCTAAGAGCCTATGTATAGCATGAGATGTGATATCCAAGTCCTTCCCATTCCAACCCTTAGACCCTTCCTACAGCATGCAATATGATATCTCAATTATTCTAATAACAAACCTGAGACCCATCCTATAACATGAGATGGGATATCCAACTCCTTCCCATTCCAATCCTGAGACACTTCCGATAGCAGAGATGTGATATCTCAATGCTTATACCAAACCTGAGACCCTTCCTATAACATGAGATGTGATATCCAAATCCTTCCCGTTCCAAACCTGAGACCCTTCCTTTAGCATGAGATGTGATATCCAGCTCCTTCCCATTCCAATCATGAGACCCTTCCTATAGCATGAGATGTGATATCTCAATGCTTCTAATACCAAACCTGAGATCCTTCCTCTAACATGAAATGTGATATCCAACTCCTTCCCTTTCCAAACCTAAGAGCCTATCTATAGCATGAGATGTGATATCCAAGTCCATCCCATTCCAATCCTTAGACCCTTCCTACAGCATGCGATGTGATATCTCAATGATTCTAATACCAAACCAGAGACTCGTCCTATAACATGAGATGGGATATCCAACTCCTTCCCATTCCAATCCTGAGCCACGTCCGATAGCAGAGATGTGATATCTCAATGCTTATACCAAACCTGAGACCCTTCCTATAACATGAGATGTGATATCCAACTCCTTTCCGTTCCAATCCTGAGACCCTTCCTATAGCAAGAGATGTGATATCCAAATCCTTCCCATTCCAATCCTGAGACCCTTCCTATAACATGAGATGTGATATCCAACTCCTTCCCATTCCAACCTGAGACACTTCCTATAGCATGAGAAGGGATATCCAACTCCTTCCCAATCCAATCCTGAGACCCTTCCGATAGCAGAGATGTGATATCTCAATGCTTATACCAAACCTGAGACCCTTCCTATAGCATGAGAAGGGATATCCAACTCCTTCCCAATCCAATCCTGAGACCCTTCCGATAGCAGAGACGTGATATCTCAATGCTTCTACCAAACCTGAGACCCTTCCTTTAGCATGAGATGTGATATCCAAATCCTTCACATTCCAATCCTGAGACCCTTCCTATAACATGAGAAGGGATATCTCAATGCTTCTAATACCAAACCTGAGATCCTTCCTATAACATGAGATGTGATATCCAATTCCTTCCCATTCCAATCCTGAGACCCTTCCGATAGCAGAGATGTGATATCTCAATGCTTATACCAAACCTGAGACCCTTCCTATGGCCTGAGATGTCATATACAACTCCTTCCCATTCCAATCCTGAGACCCTTCCTATAGCATGAGATGTGATATCTCAATGCTTATACCAAATCTGAGACCCTTCCTATAGCATGAGATGTGATATCCAACTCCTTCCCATTCCAATCCTGAGACCCTTCCTACAGCATGAGATGTGATGTCTCAATGCTTCTAATACCAAACCTGAGATCCTTCCTATAACATGAGATGTGATATCCAACTCCTTCCCATTCCAATCCTGAGACCCTTATGAAAGCATGAGATGTGATATCTCAATGCTTCTAATACCAAACCTGAGATCCTTCCTATAACATGAGATGTGATTTCCAAATCCTTCCCCTTCCAAACCTGAGACCCTCCCTTTAGCATGAGATGTGATATCCAACTCCTTCCCATTCCAATCCTGAGACCCTTCTGATAGCATGAGATGTGATATCTCAATGCCTCTAATACCAAACCTGAGATCCTACCTCTAACATGAAAATGTGATATCCATCTCATTCCCTTTCCAAACCTGAGACCCTGCCTATAGCATGAGATGTGATATCCAAGTCCTTCCCATTCCAATCCTGAGACCCTTCCTATAGCATGTGATGTGATATCTCAATGCTTATACCAAACCTGAGACCCTTCCTATGGAATGAGATGTCATATACAACTCCTTCCCATTCCAATCCTGAGACCCTTCCTATAGCATGAGATGTGATATCTCAATGCTTATACCAAACCTGAGACCCTTCCTAAAGCATGAGATGTGATATCCAACTTCTTCCCATTCCAATCCTGAGACCCTTCCTATAACATGAGATGTGATGTCTCAATGCTTCTAATAACAAACCTGAGATCTTTCCTATAACATGAGATGTGATATCCAACTCCTTCCCATTCCAATCCTGAGACCCTTCCTATAGCATGAGATGTGATATCACAATGCTTATACCAAACTTGAGACCGTTCCTATAGCTTGAGATGTGATATCCAACTCCTTCCCATTCCAATCCTGAGACCCTTCCTATAGCATGAGATGTGATATCTCAAGGCCTCTAATACCAAACCTGAGATCCTTCCTCTAACATGAAATGTGATATCCAACTCCTTCCCCTTCCAAACCTGAGAGCCTTCCTATAGCATGGGATATGATATCCAAGTCCTTCCCATTCCAATCCTGAGACCCTTCCTATAACATGAAATGTGATATCCAACTCCTTCCCATTCCAACCTGAGACCCTTCCTATATCATGAGATGGGATATCTCAATGCTTCTAATACCAAACCTGAGACTCTTCCTATAACATGAGATGGGATATCCAACTCCTTCCCATTCCAATCCTAAGACCCTTTTGATAGCAGAGATGTGATATCTCAATGCTTATACCAAACCTGAGACCCTTCCTACGGCATGAGATGTCATATACAACTCCTTCCCATTCCAATCCTGAGACCCTTCCTATAGCACGAGATGTGATATCTCAATGCTTATACCAAACCTGAGACCCTTCCTCTAGAATGAGATGTGATATCCAACTCCTTCCCATTCCAATCCTGAGACCCTTCCTATAGCATGAGATGTGATATCCAACTCCTTCCCATTCCAATCCTGAGACCCTTCCTATAGCCTGAGATCTGATATCTCAATGCCTCTAATACCAAACCTGAGATCCTTCCTCTAACATGAAATGTGATATCCAACTCCTTCCCTTTCCAAACCTGAGAGCCTATCTATAGCATGAGATGTGATATCCAAGTCCTTCCCATTCCAATCCTGAGACACTTCCGATAGCAGAGATGTGATATCTCTATGCTTATACCAATTCTAAGACCCTTCCTATAACATGAGATGTGATATCCAACTCCTTCCCGTTCCAAACCTGAGACCCTTCCTTTAGCATGAGATGTGATATCCAGCTCCTTCCCAGTCCAATCCTGAGACCCTTCTGATAGCATGAGATGTGATATCTCAATGCTTCTAATATCAAAACTGAGACCCTCCCTATAGCATGATATGTGATATCTAAGTCCTTCCCATTCCAATCCTGAGACCCTTCCTATAGCATGAGATGTGATATCTCAATGCTTCTACCAAACCTGAGACCCTTCCTTTAGCATGAGATGTGATAACCAACTCCTTCCCATTCCAATCCTGAGACCCTTCCTATAGCATGAGATGTGATATCTCAATACTTCTAATACCAAACCTGAGATCCTTCCGATAACATGAGATGTGATATCCAAATCCTTCCCCTTCCAAACCTGAGACCCTCCCTTTAGCATGAGATGTGATATCCAACTCCTTCCCATTCCAATCCTGAGAACCTTCTGATAGCATGAGATGTGATATCTCAATGCTTCTATACCAAACCTGAGATCCTTCCGATAGCATGAGATGTGATATCTCAATGCTTCTAATACCAAACCTGAGATCCTTCCTATAACATGAGATGTGATATTCAAATCCTTCCCCTTCCAAACCTGAGACCCTCCCTTTAGCATGAGATGTGATATCCAACTCCTTCCCATTCCAATCCTGAGACTCTTCTGATAGCATGAGATGTGATATCTCAATGCCTCTAATACCAAACCCGAGATCCTTCCTATAACATGAGATGTGATATTCAAATCCTTCCCCTTCCAAACCTGAGACCCTCCATTTATCATGAGATGTGATATCCAACTCCTTCCCATTCCAATCCTGAGACTCTTCTGATAGCATGAGATGTGATATCTCAATGCCTCTAATACCAAACCTGAGATCCTACCTCTAACATGAAATGTGATATCCAACTCTTTCCCCTTCCAAACCTGAGAGCCTTCCTATAGCATGAGATGTGATATCCAAGTCCTTCTAATTCCAATCCTGAGACCCTTCCTATAACATGAGATGTGATATCCAACTCCTTCCCATTCCAACCTGAGACCCTTCCTATAGCATGAGATGGGATATCCAACTCCTTCCAAATCCAATCCTGATACCCTTCCGATAGCATGAGATGTGATATCCCAATGCTTCTACCAAACCTGAGACCCATACTATGGCATGAGATGTGATATCAAAATCCTTCCCCTTCCAAACCTTAGACACTTCCTTTATCATGAGATGTGATATCCAACTCCTTCCCATTCCATCCCTGAGACCCTTCCGATATCATGAGATGTGATATCTCAATGCTTCTATACCAAACCTGAGATCCTTCCGATAGCATGAGATGTGATATCTCAATGCTTCTAATACCAAACCTGAGATCCTTCCTATAACATGAGATGTGATATTCAAATCCTTCCACTTCCAAACCTGAGACCCTCCCTTTAGCATGAGATGTGATATCCAACTCCTTCCCATTCCAATCCTGAGACTCTTCTGATAGCATGAGATGTGATATCTCAATGCCTCTAATACCAAACCTGAGATCCTTCCTATAACATGAGATGTGATATTCAAATCCTTCCCCTTCCAAACCTGAGACCCTCCCTTTAGCATGAGATGTGATATCCAACTCCTTCCCATTCCAATCCTGAGACCCTTCCTATAGCATGAGATGTGATATCTCAATGCTTCTAATACCAAACCTGAGACCCTTCCTATAACATGAGATGGGAATATCCAACTCCTTCCCATTCCAATCCTGAGACCCTTCCGATAGTAGAGATGTGATATCTCAATGCTTATACCAAACCTGAGATCCTTCCTATAACATGAGATGTGATATCCAACTCTTTCCCATTCCAATCCTGAGACACTTCCTATAGCATGAGATGTGATATCTCACTGCTTATACCAAACCTGAGACCCTTCCTATAGCATGAGATGTGATATCCAACTCCTTCCCATTCCAATCCTGAGACCCTTCCTATAGCATGAGATATGATATCTCAATGCTTCTAATATCAAACTTGAGACCCTCCCTATAGCATGAGATGTGATATCCAAGTCCTTCCCATTCCAATCCTGAGACCCTTCCGATAGCATGAGATGTGATGTCTCAATGCTTCTAATACCAAACCTGAGATCCTTCCTATAACATGAGATGTGATATCCAACTCCTTCCCATTCCAATCCTGAGACACTTCCTATAGCATGAGATGTGATAGCTAAATGCTTCTAATACCAAACTTGAGACTCTTCCTATAACATGAGATGGGATATCCAACTCCTTCCCATTCCAATCCTTAGACCCTTCCTACAGCATGCAATATGATATCTCAATGATTCTAATAACAAACCTGAGACCCGTCCTATAACATGAGATGGGATATCCAACACCTTCCCATTCCAATCCTTAGACACTTCCGATAGCAGAGATGTGATATCTCAATGCTTATACCAAACCTGAGACCCTTCCTATAACATGAGATGTGATATCCAACTCCTTCCCGTTCCAAACCTGAGACCCTTCCTATAGCATATGTGATATCCAACACATTCCCATTCCAAACATGAGACCCTTCCTATAGCAGGAATGTAATATCCAACTCCTTCCCATTCCAATCCTGAGACCATTCCTATAGCATGAGATGTGATATCTCAATGCTTCTAATACCAAACCTGAGATCCTTCCTATGACATGAGTGTGATATCCAATTCCTCCCCATTCCAAACCTGAGAACCTTCCTACAGCATGCGATGTGATATCTCAATGCTTCTAATACCAAACCTGAGACCAGTCCTATAACATGAGATTGGATATCCAACTCCTTCCCCTTCCAAACCTGAGACCCTTCCTATAGCATGAGATGTGATATCCAACTTCTTCCCATTCCAATCCTGAGACCCTTCCTATAACATGAGATGTGATATCCAAGTCCTTCCCATTCCAATCCTGAGACACTTCCGATAGCAGAGATGTGATATCTCAATGCTTATACCAAACCTGAGACCCTTCCTATAACATGAGATGTGATATCCAACTCCTTCCCGTTCCAAACCTGAGACCCTTCCTTTAGCATGAGATGTGATATCCAGCCCCTTCCCATTCCAATCCTGAGACCCTTCTGATAGCATGAGATGTGATATCTCAATGCTTCTAATATCAAAACTGAGACCCTCCCTATAGCATGATATGTGATATCTAAGTCCTTCCCATTCCAATCCTGAGACCCTTCCTATAGCATGAGATGTGATATCTCAATGCTTCTACCAAACCTGAGACCCTTCCTTTAGCATGAGATGTGATAACCAACTCCTTCCCATTCCAATCCTGAGACCCTTCCTATAGCATGAGATGTGATATCTCAATGCTTCTATACCAAACCTGAGATCCTTCCGATAGCATGAGATGTGATATCTCAATGCTTCTAATACCAAACCTGAGATTCTTCCTATAACATGAGATGTGATATCCAAATCCTTCCCTTTCCAAACCTGAGACCCTCCCTTTAGCATGAGATGTGATATCCAACTCCTTCCCATTCCAATCCTGAGACTCTTCTGATAGCATGAGATGTGATATCTCAATGCCTCTAATACCAAACCTGAGATCCTACCTCTAACATGAAATGTGATATCCAACTCTTTCCCCTTCCAAACCTGAGAGCCTTCCTGTGGCATGAGATGTGATATCCAAGTCCTTCTAATTCCAATCCTGAGACCCTTCCTATAACATGAGATGTGATATCCAACTCCTTCCCATTCCAACCTGAGACCCTTCCTATAGCATGAGATGTGATATCCAACTCCTTCCAAATCCAATCCTGATACCCTTCCGATAGCATGAGATGTGATATCCCAATGCTTCTACCAAACCTGAGACCCATACTATGGCATGAGATGTGATTTCAAACTCCTTCCCCTTCCAAACCTTAGACACTTCCTTTATCATGAGATGTGATATCCAACTCCTTCCCATTCCATCCCTGAGACCCTTCCGATATCATGAGATGTGATATCTCAATGCTTCTAATATCAAACTTGAGACCCTCCTTATAGCATGAGATGTGATATCCAAGTCCTTCCCATTCCAATCCTGAGACCCGTCCTATAGCATGAGATGTGATGTCTCAATGCTTCTAATACCAAACCTGAGACCCTTCCTATAACATGAGATGGGAATATCCAACTCCTTCCCATTCCAATCCTGAGACCCTTCCGATAGTAGAGATGTGATATCTCAATGCTTATACCAAACCTGAGACCCTTCCTATAGCATGAGATGTGATATCCAACTCCTTCCCATTCCAATCCTGAGACCCTTCCTATAGCATGAGATATGATATCTCAATGCTTCTAATATCAAACTTGAGTCCCTCCCTATAGCATGAGATGTGATATCCAAGTCCTTCCCATTCCAATCCTGAGACCCTTCCGATAGCATGAGATGTGATGTCTCAATGCTTCTAATACCAAACCTGAGATCCTTCCTATAACATGAGATGTGATATCCAACTCCTTCCCATTCCAATCCTGAGACCCTTCCTATAGCATGAGATGTGATATCTCAATGCTTATACCAAACCTGAGACCCTTCCTATAGCATGAGATGTGATATCCAACTCCTTCCCATTCCAATCCTGAGACCCTTCCTATAGCATGAGATGTGATATCTCAATGCCTCTAATACCAAACCTGAGATCCTTCCTCTAACATGAAATGTGATATCCAACTCCTTCCCATTCCAATCCTGAGACACTTCCTATAGCATGAGATGTGATAGCTAAATGCTTCTAATACCAAACTTGAGACTCTTCCTATAACATGAGATGGGATATCCAACTCCTTCCCATTCCAATCCTTAGACCCTTCCTACAGCATGCAATATGATATCTCAATGATTCTAATAACAAACCTGAGACCCGTCCTATAACATGAGATGGGATATCCAACACCTTCCCATTCCAATCCTGAGACATTCCCGATAGCCGAGATGTGATATCTCAATGCTTATACCAAACCTGAGACCCTTCCTATAACATGAGATGTGATATCCAACTCCTTCCCGTTCCAAACCTGAGACCCTTCCTATAGCATATGTGATATCCAACACATTCCCATTCCAAACATGAGACCCTTCCTATAGCAGGAATGTAATATCCAACTCCTTCCCATTCCAATCCTGAGACCATTCCTATAGCATGAGATGTGATATCTGAATGCTTCTAATACCAAACCTGAGATCCTTCCTATGACATGAGATGTGATATCCAATTCCTCCCCATTCCAAACCTGAGAACCTCCCTATAGCATGAGATATGATATCCAACTTCTTTCCATTCCAATCCTGAGACCCTTCCTATAACATGAGATGTGATGTCTCAATGCTTCTAATACCAAACCTGAGATCTTTCCTATAACATGAGATGTGATATCCAACTCCTTCCCATTCCAATCCTGATACCCTTCCTATAGCATGAGATGTGCTATCTCAATGCTTATACCAAACCTGAGACCCTTCCTAAAGCTTGAGATGTGATATCAAACTCCTTCCCAATCCAATCCTGAGACTCTTCCTATAGCTTGAGATGTGATATCCAACTCCTTCCCATTCCAATTCTGAGACCCTTCCTATACCATGAGACTTGATATCTCAATGCTTCTAATACCAAACCTGAGACCCGTCCTATAACATGAGATGTGATATCCAAATCTTTCCCCTTCCAAACCTTAGACCCTTCCTTTATCATGAGATGTGATATCCAACTCCTTCCCATTCCAATCCTGAGACCCTTCCGATATCATGAGATTTGTTATCTCAATGCTTCTAATATCAAAATTGAGACCCTCCCTATAGCATGAGATGGGATATCCAACTCCTTCCCATTCCAATCCTGAGACCCTTCCGATAGCAGAGATGTGATATCTCAATGCTTATACCAAATATGAGACCCTTCCTATAGCATGAGATGTGATATCCAACTCCTTCCCATTCCAATCCTGAGACCCTTCCTATAGCATGAGATGTGATGTCTCAATGCATCTAATACCAAACCTGAGATCCTTCCTATAACATGAGATGTGATATCCAACTCCTTCCCATTCCAATCCTGAGACCCTTCCTATAGCATGAGATGTGCTATCTCAATGCTTATACCAAACCTGAGACCCTTCCTAAAGCTTGAGATGTGATATCCAACTCCTTCCCATTCCAATCCTGAGACCCTTCCTATAGCATGAGATGTGATATCTCAAGGCCTCTAATACCAAACCTGAGATCCTTCCTCTAACATGAAATGTGATATCCAACTCCTTCCCCTTCCAAACCTGAGAGCCTTCCTATAGCATGAGATATGATATCCAACTCCTTCCAAATCCAATACTGAGACCAGTCCTATAACATGAGATTGGATATCCAACTCCTTCCCCTTCCAAACCTGAGACCCTTCCTATAGCATGAAATGTGATATCCAACTCCTTCCCCTTCCAATCCTGAGACCCTTCCTATAACATGAAATGTGATATCCAACTCCTTCCCATTCCAACCTGAGACCCTTCCTATAGCATGAGATGGGATATCCAACTCCTTCCAAATCCAATACTGATACCCTTCCAATAGCATGAGATGTGATATCCCAATGCTTCTACCAAACCTGAGACCCATACTATGGCATGAGATGTGATATCAAACTCCTTCCCATTCCAATCCTGAGACTCTTCCTATAGCTTGAGATGTGATATCCAACTCCTTCACATTCCAATTCTGAGACCCTTCCTATGCCATGAGACTTGATATCTCAATGCTTCTAATACCAAACCTGAGACCCGTCCTATAACATGAGATGTGATATCCAAATCTTTCCCCTTCCAAACCTTAGACCCTTCCTTTATCATGAGATGTGATATCCAACTCCTTCCCATTCCAATCCTGAGACCCTTCCGATATCATGAGATTTGTTATCTCAATGCTTCTAATATCAAACTTGAGACCCTCCCTATAGCATGAGATGTGACATCCAAGTCCTCCCCATTCCAATCCTGAGACCCTTCCTATAGCATGAGATGTGATATCTCAATGCTTCTAATACCAAACCTGAGACCCTTCCTTTAACATGAGATGGGATATCCAACTCCTTCCCATTCCAATCCTGAGGCCCTTCCGATAGCAGAGATGTGATATCTCAATGCTTATACCAATCCTGAGACCCTTCCTATGGCCTGAGATGTCATATACAACTCCTTCCCAATCCAATCCTGAGACCCTTCCTATAGCATGAGATGTGATATCTCAATGCTTATACCAAATCTGAGACACTTCCTATAGCATGAGATGTGATATCCAACTCCTTCCCATTCCAATCCTGAGACCCTTCCTATAGCATGAGATGTGATGTCTCAATGCTTCGAATACCAAACCTGAGATCCTTCCTATAACATGAGATGTCATATCCAACTCCTTCCCATTCCAATCCTGAGACCCTTCCTATAGCATGAGATGTGATGTCTCAATGCTTCTAATACCAAACCTGAGAACCTTCCTACAGCATGCGATGTGATATCTCAATGCTTCTAATACCAAACCTGAGACCAGTCCTATAACATGAGATTGGATATCCAACTCCTTCCCCTTCCAAACCTGAGACCCTTCCTATAGCATGAGATGGGGTATCCAACTCCTTCCAAATCCAATACTGATACACTTCCAATAGCATGAATTGTGATATCCCAATGCTTCTAGCAAACCTGAGACCCATACTATGGCATGAGATGGGATATCAAACTCATTCCCATTCCAATCCTGAGACTCTTCCTATAGCTTGAGATGTGATATCCAACTCCTTCCCATTCCAATTCTGAGACCCTTCCTATGCCATGAGACTTGATATCTCAATGCTTCTAATACCAAACCTGAGACCCGTCCTATAACATGAGATGTGATATCCAAATCTTTCCCCTTCCAAACCTTAGACCCTTCCTTTATCATGAGATGTGATATCCAACTCCTTCCCATTCCAATCCTGAGACCCTTCCGATATCATGAGATTTGTTATCTCAAAGCTTCTAATATCAAACTTGAGACCCTCCCTATAGCATGAGATGTGACATCCAAGTCCTCCCCATTCCAATCCTGAGACCCTTCCTATAGCATGAGATGTGATATCTCAATGCTTCTAATACCAAACCTGAGACCCTTCCTATAACATGAGATGTCATATACAACTCCTTCCCAATCCAATCCTGAGACCCTTCCTATAGCATGAGATGTGATATCTCAATGCTTATACCAAATCTGAGACCCTTCCTATAGCATGAGATGTGATATCCAACTCCTTCCCATTCCAATCCTGAGACCTTTCCTATAGCATGAGATGTGATGTCTCAATCCTTCTAATACCAAACCTGAGATCCTTCCAATAACATGAGATGTGATATCCAACTCCTTCCCATTCCAATCCTGAGACCCTTATGATAGCAAGAGATGTGATATCTCAATGCCTCTAATACCAAACCTGAGATACTTCCGATAGCATGAGATGTGATATCTCACTGCTTCTAATACCAAACCTGAGATCCTTCCTATAACATGAGATGTGATTTCCAAATCCTTCCCCTTCCAAACCTGAGACCCTCCATTTAGCATGAGATGTGATATACAACTCCTTCCCATTCCAATCCTGAGACCCTTCTGATAGCATGAGATGTGATATCTCAATGCCTCTAATACCAAACCTGAGATCCTATCTCTAACATGAAATGTGATATCCATCTCCTTCCCTTTCCAAACCTGAGGCCCTGCCTATAGCATGAGATGTGATATCCAAGTCCTTCCCATTCCAATCCTGAGACCCTTCCTATAGCATGTGATGTGATATCTCAATGCTTATACCAAACCTGAGACCCTTCCTATGGCATGAGATGTCATATACAACTCCTTCCCATTCCAATCCTGAGACCCTTCCTATAGCATGAGATGTGATATCTCAATGCTTATACCAAACCTGAGACCCTTCCTATAGCTTGAGATGTGATATCCAACTCCTTCCCATTCCAATCCTGAGACCCTTCCTATAGCATGAGATGTGATATCTCAAGGCCTCTAATACCAAACCTGAGATCCTTCCTCTAACATGAAATGTGATATCCAACTCCTTCCCCTTCCAAACCTGAGAGCCTTCCTATAGCATGAGATATGATATCCAAGTCCTTCCCATTCCAATCCTGAGACCCTTCCTATAACATGAAATGTGATATCCAACTCCTTCCCATTCCAACCTGAGACCCTTCCTATAGCATGAGATGGGATATCCCACTTCTTCCAAATCCAATACTGATACCCTTCCGATAGCATGAGATGTGATATCCCAATGCTTCTACAAAACCTGAGACCCATACTATGGCATGAGATGTGATATCAAACTCCTTCCCATTCCAATCCTGAGACCCTTCCTATAGCTTGAGGTGTGATATCCAACTCCTTCCCATTCCAATTCTGAGACCCTTCTTATACCATGAGACTTGATATCTCAATGCTTCTAATACCAAACCTGAGACCCGTCCTATAACATGAGATGTGATATCCAAATCCTCCCCCTTCCAAACCTTAGACCCTTCCTTTATCATGATATGTGATATCCAACTCCTTCCCATTCCAATCCTGAGACCCTTCCGATGTCATGAGATTTGTTATCTCAATGCTTCTAATATCAAACTTGAGACCATCCCTATAGCATGAGATGTGACATCCAAGTCCTTCCCATTCCAATCCTGAGACCCTTCCTATAGCATGAGATGTGATATCTCTATGCTTCTAATACCAAACCTGAGACCATTCCTATAACATGAGATGGGATATCCAACTCCTTCCCATTCCAATCCTGAGACCCTTCCGATAGCAGAGATGTGATATCTCAATGCTTATACCAAACCTGAGACCCTTCCTATGGCCTGAGATGTCATATACAACTCCTTCCCATTCCAATCCTGAGACCCTTCCTTTACCATGAGATGTGATATCTCAATGCTTATACCAAATCTGAGACCCTTCCTATAGCATGAGATGTGATATCCAATTCCTTCCCATTCCAATCCTGAGACCCTTCCTATAGCATGAGATGTGATATCTCAATGCTTATACCAAACCTGAGAGCCTACCTATAGCATGAGATGTGATATCCAAGTCCATCCCATTCCAATCCTTAGACCCTTCCTACAGCATGCGATGTGATATCTCAATGATTCTAATACCAAACCAGAGACTCTTCCTATAACATGAGATGGGATATCCAACTCCTTCCCATTCCAATCCTGAGCCGCTTCCGATAGCAGAGATGTGATATCTCAATGCTTATACCAAACCTGAGACCCTTCCTATAACATGAGATGTGATATCCAACTCCTTCCCGTTCCAAACCTGAGACACTAACTATAGCATATGTGATATCCAACTGCTTCCCATTCCAAACATGAGACCCTTCCTATAGCAAGAATGTAATATCCAACTCCTACCCATTCCAATCCTGAGACCCTTCCTATAGCAAGAGATGTGATATCCAAATCCTTCCCATTCCAATCCTGAGACCCTTCCTATAACATGAGATGTGATATCCAACTCCTTCCCATTCAAATCCTGAGACCCTTCCTATAGCATGAGAAGGGATATCCAACTCCTTCCCAATCCAATCCTGAGACACTTCCGATAGCAGAGATCTGATATCTCAATGCTTCTACCAAACCTGAGACCCTTCCTTTAGCATGAGATGTGATATCCAAATCCTTCACATTCCAATCCTGAGACCCTTCCTATAGCATGAGATGTGATATCTCAATGCTTCTAATACCAAACCTGAGATCCTTCCTATAACATGAGATGTGATATCCAATTCCTTCCCATTCCAAACCTGAGACCCTTCCTATTGGATGAGATGCGATATCCAACTCCTTCCCATTCCAACCCTGAGACCCTTCCTATAGCATGAGATGTGATGTCTCAATGCTTCTAATACCAAACCTGAGATCCTTCCTATAACATGAGATGTGATATCCAACTCCTTCCATTCAAATCCTGAGACCCGTCCTATAGCATGAGATGTGATATCTCAATGCTTATACCAAACCTGAGACCCTTCCTATAGCATGAGATGTGATATCCAACTACTTCCCATTCCAATCCTGAGACCCTTCCTATAGCATGAGATGTGATATCTCAATGCTTCTAATACCAAACCTGAGATCCTTCCTCTAACATGAAATGTGATATCCAACTCCTTCCCTTTCCAAACCTAAGAGCCTATCTATAGCATGAGATGTGATATCCAAGTCCTTCCAATTCCAATCCTTAGACCCTTCCTACAGCATGCAATATGATATCTCAATGATTCTAATAACAAACCTGAGACCCGTCCTATAGCATGAGATATGATATCCAAGTCCTTCCCATTCCAATCCTGAGACCCTTCCTATAACATGAAATGTGATATCCAACTCCTTCCCATTCCAACCTGAGACCCTTCCTATAGCATGAGATGGGATATCCAACTTCTTCCAAATCCAATACTGATACCCTTCCGATAGCATGAGATGTGATGTCCCAATGCTTCTACCAAACCTGAGACCCATACTATGGCATGAGATGTGATATCAAACTCCTTCCCATTCCAATCCTGAGACCCTTCCTATAGCTTGAGGTGTGATATCCAACTCCTTCCCATTCCAATTCTGAGACCCTTCTTATACCATGAGACTTGATATCTCAATGCTTCTAATACCAAACCTGAGACCCGTCCTATAACATGAGATGTGATATCCAAATCCTTCCCCTTCCAAACCTTAGACCCTTCCTTTATCATGAGATGTGGTATCCAACTCCTTCCCATTCCAATCCTGAGACCCTTCCGATATCATGAGATTTGTTATCTCAATGCTTCTAATATCAAACTTGAGACCCTCCCTATAGCATGAGATGTGACATCCAAGTCCTTCCCATTCCAATCCTGAGACCCTTCCTATAGCATGAGATGTGATATCTCTATGCTTCTAATACCAAACCTGAGACCCTTCCTATAACATGAGATGGGATATCCAACTCCTTCCCATTCCAATCCTGAGACCCTTCCGATAGCAGAGATGTGATATCTCAATGCTTATACCAAACCTGAGACCCTTCCTATGGCCTGAGATGTCATATACAACTCCTTCCCATTCCAATCCTGAGACCCTTCCTTTAGCATGAGATGTGATATCTCAATGCTTATACCAAACCTGAGACCCTTCCTATGGCCTGAGATGTCATATACAACTCCTTCCCATTCCAATCCTGAGACCCTTCCTTTAGCATGAGATGTGATATCTCAATGCTTATACCAAATCTGAGACCCTTCCTATAGCATGAGATGTGATATCCAAATCCTTCCTATTCCAATCCTGAGACCCTTCCTATAGCATGCGATGTGATATCTCAATGATTCTAATACCAAACCAGAGACTCTTACTATAACATGAGATGGGATATCCAACTCCTTCCCATTCCAATCCTGAGCCGCTTCCGATAGCAGAGATGTGATATCTCAATGCTTATACCAAACCTGAGACCCTTCCTATAACATGAGATGGGATATCCAACTCCTTCCCGTTCCAAACCTGAGACACTAACTATAGCATATGTGATATCCAACTCCTACCCATTCCAATCCTGAGACCCTTCCTATAGCAATAGATGTGATATCCAAATCCTTCCCATTCCAATCCTGAGACCCTTCCTATAACATGAGATGTGATATCCAACTCCTTCCCATTCCAACCTGAGACACTTCCTATAGCATGAGAAGGGATATCCAACTCCTTCCCAATCCAATCCTGAGACCCTTCCGATAGCAGAGATGTGATATCTCAATGCTTATACCAAACCTGAGACCCTTCCTATGGCATGAGATGTGATATCCAACTCCTTGCCATTCAAATCCTGAGACCCTTCCTATAGCATGAGAAGGGATATCCAACTCCTTCCCAATCCAATCCTGAGACCCTTCCGATAGCAGAGACGTGATATCTCAATGCTTCTACCAAACCTGAGACCCTTCCTTTAGCATGAGATGTGATATCCAAATCCTTCACATTCCAATCCTGAGACCCTTCCCATAGCATGAGATGTGATATCTCAATGCTTCTAATACCAAACCTGAGATCCCTCCTATGAGATGTGATATCCAATTCCTTCCCATTCCAAACCTGAGACCCTTCCTATTGGATGAGATGTGATATCCAACTCCTTCCCATTCCAACCCTGAGACCCTTACTATAGCATGAGATGTGATGTCTCAATGCTTCTAATACCAAACCTGAGATCCTTCCTATAAAATGAGATGTGATATCCAACTCCTTCCATTCCAATCCTGAGACCCGTCCTATAGCATGAGATGTGATATCTCAATGCTTATACCAAACCTGAGACCCTTCCTACAGCATGAGATGTGATATCCAACTACTTCCCATTCCAATCCTGAGACCCTTCCTATAGCATGAGATGTGATATCTCAATGCTTCTAATACCAAACCTGAGATCCTTCCTCTAACATGAAATGTGATATCCAACTCCTTCCCTTTCCAAACCTAAGAGCCTATCTATAGCATGAGATGTGATATCCAAGTCCTTCCCATTCCAACCCTTAGACCCTTCCTACAGCATGCAATATGATATCTCAATGATTCTAATAACAAACCTGAGACCCGTCCTATAACATGAGATGGGATATCCAACTCCTTCCCATTCCAATCCTGAGACACTTCCGATAGCAGAGATGTGATATCTCAATGCTTATACCAAACCTGAGACCCTTCCTATAACATGAAATGTGATATCCAAATCCTTCCCGTTCCAAACCTGAGACCCTTCCTTTAGCATGAGATGTCATATCCAGCTCCTTCCCATTCCAATCCTGAGACACTTCCGATAGCATGAGATGTGATATCTCAATGCTTCTAATATCAAAACTGAGACCCTCCCTATAGCATGATATGTGATATCTAAGTCCTTCCCATTCCAATCCTGAGACCCTCCCTATAGCATGATATGTGATATCTAAGTCCTTCCCATTCCAATCCTGAGACCCTTCCTATAGCATGAGGTATGATATCTCAATACTTCTAATACCAAACGTGAGATCCTTCCGATAACATGAGATGTGATATCCAAATCCTTCCCCTTCCAAACCTGAGACCCTCCCTTTAGCATGAGATGTGATATCCAACTCCTTCCCATTCCAATCCTGAGACCCTTCTGATAGCATGAGATGTGATATCTCAATGCTTCTAATACCAAACCTGAGATCCTTCCGATAGCATGAGATGTGATATCTCAATGCTTCTAATACCAAACCTGAGATCCTTCCTATAACATGAGATGTGATATCCAAATCCTTCCCCTTCCAAACCTGAGACCCTCCCTTTAGCATGAGATGTGATATCCAACTCCTTCCCATTCCATTCCTGAGACCCTTCTGATAGCATGAGATGTGATATCTCAATGCCTCTAATACCAAACCTGAGATCCTACCTCTAACATGAAATGTGATATCCAACTCTTTCCCCTTCCAAACCTGAGAGCCTTCCTATAGCATGAGATGTGATATCGAAGTCCTTCCCATTCCCATCCTGAGACCCTTCCTATAGCTTGAGATGTGATATCCAACTCCTTCCCATTCCAATTCTGAGACCCTTCCTATACTCTGAGACTTGATATCTCAATGCTTCTAATACCAAACCTGAGACCCGTAATATAACATGAGATGTGATATCCATATCCTTCCCCTTCCAAACCTTAGACCCTTCCTTTATCATGAGATGTGATATCCAACTCCTTCCCATTCCAATCCTGAGACCCTTCCGATATCATGAGATGTGATATCTCAAAGCTTCTAATATCAAACTTGAGACCCTCCCTATAGCATGAGATGGGAATATCCAACTCCTTCCCATTCCAATCCTGAGACCCTTCCGATAGCAGAGATGTGATATCTCAATGCTTATACCAAACCTGAGACCCTTCCTATGGCATGAGATGTGATATCCAACTCCTTGCCATTCAAATCCTGAGACCCTTCCTATAGCATGAGAAGGGATATCCAACTCCTTCCCAATCCAATCCTGAGACCCTTCCGATAGCAGAGACGTGATATCTCAATGCTTCTACCAAACCTGAGACCCTTCCTTTAGCATGAGATGTGATATCCAAATCCTTCACATTCCAATCCTGAGACCCTTCCTATAGCATGAGATGTGATATCTCAATGCTTCTAATACCAAACCTGAGATCCTTCCTATAACATGAGATGTGATATCCAATTCCTTCCCATTCCAAACCTGAGACCCTTCCTATTGGATGAGATGTGATATCCAACTCCTTCCCATTCCAACCCTGAGACCCCTCCTATAGCATGAGATGTGATGTCTCAATGCTTCTAATACCAAACCTGAGATCCTTCCTATAACATGAGATGTGATATCCAACTCCTTCCATTCCAATCCTGAGACCTGTCCTATAGCATGAGATGTGATATCTCAATGCTTATACCAAACCTGAGACCCTTCCTATAGCATGAGATGTGATATCCAACTACTTCCCATTCCAATCCTGAGACCCTTCCTATAGCAAGAGATGTGATATCTCAATGCTTCTAATACCAAACCTGAGATTCTTCCTCTAACATGAAATGTGATATCCAACTACTTCCCATTCCAATCCTGAGACCCTTCCTATAGCATGGGATGTGATATCTCAATGCTTCTAATACCAAACCTAAGATCCTTCCTCTAACATGAAATGTGATATCCAACTCCTTCCCTTTCCAAACCTAAGAGCCTATCTATAGCATGAGATGTGATATCCAAGTCCTTCCCGTTCCAATCCTTAGACCCTTCCTACAGCATGCAATATGATATCTCAATGATTCTAATAACAAACCTGAGACCTGTCCTATAGCATGAGATATGATATCCAAGTCCTTCCCATTCCAATCCTGAGACCCTTCCTAAAACATGAAATGTGATATCCAACTCCTTCCCATTCCAACCTGAGACCCTTCCTATAGCATGAGATGGGATATCCAACTTCTTCCAAATCCAATACTGATACCCTTCCGATAGCATGAGATGTGATATCCCAATGCTTCTACCAAACCTGAGACCCATACTATGGCATGAGATGTGATATCAAACTCCTTCCCATTCCAATCCTGAGACCCTTCCTATAGCTTGAGGTGTGATATCCAACTCCTTCCCATTCCAATTCTGAGACCCTTCTTATACCATGAGACTTGATATCTCAATGCTTCTAATACCAAACCTGAGACCCGTCCTATAACATGAGATGTGATATCCAAATCCTTCCCCTTCCAAACCTTAGACCCTTCCTTTATCATGAGATGTGGTATCCAACAACTTCCCATTCCAATCCTGAGACCCCTCCGATATCATGAGATTTGTTATCTCAATGCTTCTAATATCAAACTTGAGACCCTCCCTATAGCATGAGATGTGACATCCAAGTCCTTCCCATTCCAATCCTGAGACCCTTCCTATAGCATGAGATGTGATATCTCTATGCTTCTAATACCAAACCTGAGACCCTTCCTATAACATGAGATGGGATATCCAACTCCTTCCCATTCCAATCCTGAGACCCTTCCGATAGCAGAGATGTGATATCTCAATGCTTATACCAAACCTGAGACCCTTCCTATGGCCTGAGATGTCATATACAACTCCTTCCGATTCCAATCCTGAGACCCTTCCTTTAGCATGAGATGTGATATCTCTATGCTTATACCAAATCTGAGACCCTTCCTATAGCATGAGATGTGATATCTAAATCCTTCCAATTCCAATCCTGAGACCCTTCCTATAGCATGAGATGTGATATCTCAATGCTTATACCAAACCTGAGAGCCTACCTATAGCATGAGATGTGATATCCAAGTCCATCCCATTCCAATCCTTAGACCCTTCCTACAGCATGCGATGTGATATCTCAATGATTCTAATACCAAACCAGAGACTCTTACTATAACATGAGATGGGATATCCAACTCCTTCCCATTCCAATCCTGAGCCGCTTCGGATAGCAGAGATGTGATATCTCAATGCTTATACCAAACATGAGACCCTTCCTATAACATGAGATGTGATATCCAACTCCTTCCCGTTCCAAACCTGACACACTAACTATAGCATATGTGATATCCAACTCCTTCCCATTCCAAACATGAGACCCTTCCTATAGCAAGAAAGTAATATCCAAATCCTTCCCATTCCAATCCTGAGACCCTTCCTATAACATGAGATGTGATATCCAACTCCTTCCCATTCAAATCCTGAGACCCTTCCTATAGCATGAGAAGGGATATCCAACTCCTTCCCAATCCAATCCTGAGACCCTTCCGATAGCAGAGATCGGATATCTCAATGCTTCTACCAAACCTGAGACCCTTCCTTTAGCATGAGATGTGATATCTCAATGCTTCTAATACCAAACCTGAGATCCTTCCGATAGCATGAGATGTGATATCTCAATGCTTCTAATACCAAACCTGAGATCCTTCCTATAACATGAGATGTGATATCCAAATCCTTCCCCTTCCAAACCTGAGACCCTCCCTTTAGCATGAGATGTGATATCCAACTCCTTCCCATTCCATTCCTGAGACCCTTCTGATAGCATGAGATGTGATATCTCAATGCCTCTAATACCAAACCTGAGATCCTACCTCTAACATGAAATGTGATATCCAACTCTTTCCCCTTCCAAACCTGAGAGCCTTCCTATAGCATGAGATGTGATATCCAAGTCCTTCCCATTCCAATCCTGAGACCCTTCCTATAGCTTGAGATGTGATATCCAACTCCTTCCCATTCCAATTCTGAGACCCTTCCTATACTCTGAGACTTGATATCTCAATGCTTCTAATACCAAACCTGAGACCCGTAATATAACATGAGATGTGATATCCATATCCTTCCCCTTCCAAACCTTAGACCCTTCCTTTATCATGAGATGTGATATCCAACTCCTTCCCATTCCAATCCTGAGACCCTTCCAATATCATGAGATGTGATATCTCAAAGCTTCTAATATCAAACTTGAGACCCTCCCTATAGCATGAGATGTGATATCCAAGTCCTTCCCATTCCAATCCTGAGACCCTTCCTATAGCATAAGATGTGATATCTCAATGCTTCTAATACCAAACCTGAGACCCTTCCTATAACATGAGATGGGAATATCCAACTCCTTCCCATTCCAATCCTGAGACCCTTCCGATAGCAGAGATGTGATATCTCAATGCTCATACCAAACCTGAGACCCTTCCTATGGCATGAGATGTGATATCCAACTCCTTGCCATTCAAATCCTGAGACCCTTCCTATAGCATGAGAAGGGATATCCAACTCCTTCCCAATCCAATCCTGAGACCCTTCCGATAGCAGAGACGTGATATCTCAATACTTCTACCAAACCTGAGACCCTTCCTTTAGCATGAGATGTGATATCCAAATCCTTCACATTCCAATCCTGAGACCCTTCCTATAGCATGAGATGTGATATCTCAATGCTTCTAATACCAAACCTGAGATCCTTCCTATAACATGAGATGTGATATCCAATTCCTTCACATTCCAAACCTGAGACCCTTCCTATTGGATGAGATGTGATATCCAACTCCTTCCCATTCCAACCCTGAGACCCCTCCTATAGCATGAGATGTGATGTCTCAATGCTTCTAATACCAAACCTGAGATCCTTCCTATAACATGAGATGTGATATCCAACTCCTTCCATTCCAATCCTGAGACCTGTCCTATAGCATGAGATGTGATATCTCAATGCTTATACCAAACCTGAGACCCTTCCTATAGCATGAGATGTGATATCCAACTACTTCCCATTCCAATCCTGAGACCCTTCCTATAGCAAGAGATGTGATATCTCAATGCTTCTAATACCAAACCTGAGATCCTTCCTCTAACATGAAATGTGATATCCAACTACTTCCCATTCCAATCCTGAGACCCTTCCTATAGCATGGGATGTGATATCTCAATGCTTCTAATACCAAACCTAAGATCCTTCCTCTAACATGAAATGTGATATCCAACTCCTTCCCTTTCCAAACCTAAGAGCCTATCTATAGCATGAGATGTGATATCCAAGTCCTTCCCGTTCCAATCCTTAGACCCTTCCTACAGCATGCAATATGATATCTCAATGATTCTAATAACAAACCTGAGACCTGTCCTATAGCATGAGATATGATATCCAAGTCCTTCCCATTCCAATCCTGAGACCCTTCCTATAACATGAAATGTGATATCCAACTCCTTCCCATTCCTACCTGAGACCCTTCCTATAGCATGAGATGGGATATCCAACTTCTTCCAAATCCAATACTGATACCCTTCCGATAGCATGAGATGTGATATCCCAAAGCTTCTACCAAACCTGAGACCCATACTATGGCATGAGATGTGATATCAAACTCCTTCCCATTCCAATCCTGAGACCTTTCCTATAGCTTGAGGTGTGATATCCAACTCCTTCCCATTCCAATTCTGAGACCCTTCTTATACCATGAGACTTGATATCTCAATGCTTCTAATACCAAACCTGAGACCCGTCCTATAACATGAGATGTGATATCCAAATCCTTCCCCTTCCAAACCTTAGACCCTTCCTTTATCATGAGATGTGGTATCCAACAACTTCCCATTCCAATCCTGAGACCCCTCCGATATCATGAGATTTGTTATCTCAATGCTTCTAATATCAAACTTGAGACCCTCCCTATAGCATGAGATGTGACATCCAAGTCCTTCCCATTCCAATCCTGAGACCCTTCCTATAGCATGAGATGTGATATCTCTATGCTTCTAATACCAAACCTGAGACCCTTCCTATAACATGAGATGGGATATCCAACTCTTTCCCATTCCAATCCTGAGACCCTTCCGATAGCAGAGATGTGATATCTCAATGCTTATACCAAACCTGAGACCCTTCCTATGGCCTGAGATGTCATATACAACTCCTTCCGATTCCAATCCTGAGACCCTTCCTTTAGCATGAGATGTGATATCTCTATGCTTATACCAAATCTGAGACCCTTCCTATAGCATGAGATGTGATATCTAAATCCTTCCAATTCCAATCCTGAGACCCTTCCTATAGCATGAGATGTGATATCTCAATGCTTATACCAAACCTGAGAGCCTACCTATAGCATGAGATGTGATATCCAAGTCCATCCCATTCCAATC
Organism: Ambystoma mexicanum; assembly: GCF_040938575.1. NCBI lineage: Eukaryota > Metazoa > Chordata > Amphibia > Caudata > Ambystomatidae > Ambystoma > Ambystoma mexicanum. Next base: position 335,923,512 of record NC_090936.1, read on the forward strand.
CTTAGACCCTTCCTACAGCATGCGATGTGATATCTCAATGATTCTAATACCAAACCAGAGACTCTTACTATAACATGAGATGGGATATCCAACTCCTTCCCATTCCAATCCTGAGCCGCTTCCGATAGCAGAGATGTGATATCTCAATGCTTATACCAAACATGAGACCTTTCCTATAACATGAGATGTGATATCCAACTCCTTCCCGTTCCAAACCTGAGACACTAACTATAGCATATGTGATATCCAACTCCTTCCCATTCCAAACATGAGACCCTTCCTATAGCAAGAAAGTAATATCCAAATCCTTCCCATTCCAATCCTGAGACCCTTCCTATAACATGAGATGTGATATCCAACTCCTTCCCATTCAAATCCTGAGACCCTTCCTATAGCATGAGAAGGGATATCCAACTCCTTCCCAATCCAATCCTGAGACCCTTCCGATAGCAGAGATCGGATATCTCAATGCTTCTACCAAACCTGAGACCCTTCCTTTAGCATGAGATGTGATATCCAAATCCTTCACATTCCAATCCTGAGACCCTTCCTATAGCATGAGATGTGATATCTCAATGCTTCTAATACCAAACCTGAGATCCTTCCTATAACATGAGTTGTGATATCCAATTCCTTCCCATTCCAAACCTGAGACCCTTCCTATTGGATGAGATGCGATATCCAACTCCTTCCCATTCCAACCCTGAGACCCTTCCTATAGCATGAGATGTGATGTCTCAATGCTTCTAATACCAAACCTGAGATCCTTCCTATAACATGAGATGTGATATCCAACTCCTTCCATTCCAATCCTGAGACCCGTCCTATAGCATGAGATGTGATATCTCAATGCTTATACCAAACCTGAGACCCTTCCTATAGCATGAGATGTGATATCCAACTACTACCCATTCCAATACTGATACCCTTCCGATAGCATGAGATGTGATGTCCCAATGCTTCTACCAAACCTGAGACCCATACTATGGCATGAGATGTGATATCAAACTCCTTCCCATTCCAATCCTGAGACCCTTCCTATAGCTTGAGGTGTGATATCCAACTCCTTCCCATTCCAATTCTGAGACCCTCTTATACCATGAGACTTGATATCTCAATGCTTCTAATACCAAACCTGAGACCCGTCCTATAACATGAGATGTGATATCCAAATCCTTCCCCTTCCAAACCTTAGACCCTTCCTTTATCATGAGATGTGGTATCCAACTCCTTCCCATTCCAATCCTGAGACCCTTCCGATATCATGAGATTTGTTATCTCAATGCTTCTAATATCAAACTTGAGACCCTCCCTATAGCATGAGATGTGACATCCAAGTCCTTCCCATTCCAATCCTGAGACCCTTCCTATAGCATGAGATGTGATATCTCTATGCTTCTAATACCAAACCTGAGACCCTTCCTATAACATGAGATGGGATATCCAACTCCTTCCCATTCCAATCCTGAGACCCTTCCGATAGCAGAGATGTGATATCTCAATGCTTATACCAAACCTGAGACCCTTCCTATGGCCTGAGATATCATATACAACTCCTTCCCATTCCAATCCTGAGACCCTTCCTTTAGCATGAGATGTGATATCTCAATGCTTATACCAAATCTGAGACCCTTCCTATAGCATGAGATGTGATATCCAAATCCTTCCCATTCCAATCCTGAGACCCTTCCTATAGCATGAGATGTGATATCTCAATGCTTATACCAAACCTGAGAGCCTACCTATAGCATGAGATGTGATATCCAAGTCCATCCCATTCCAATCCTTAGACCCTTCCTACAGCATGCGATGTGATATCTCAATGTTTCTAATACCAAACCTGAGATCCTTCCTCTAACATGAAATGTGATATCCAACTCCTTCCCTTTCCAAACCTAAGAGCCTATCTATAGCATGATATGTGATATCCAAGTCCTTCCCATTCCAACCCTTAGACCCTTCCTACAGCATGCAATATGATATCTCAATGATTCTAATAACAAACCTGAGACCCGTCCTATAACATGAGATGGGATATCCAACTCCTTCCCATTCCAATCCTGAGACACTTCCGATAGCAGAGATGTGATATCTCAATGCTTATACCAAACCTGAGACCCTTCCTATAACATGAGATGTGATATCCAAATCCTTCCCGTTCCAAACCTGAGACCCTTCCTTTAGCATGAGATGTGATATCCAGCTCCTTCCCATTCCAATCCTGAGACACTTCCGATAGCATGAGATGTGATATCTCAATGCTTCTAATATCAAAACTGAGACCCTCCCTATAGCATGATATGTGATATCTAAGTCCTTCCCATTCCAATCCTGAGACCCTCCCTATAGCATGATATGTGATATCTAAGTCCTTCCCATTCCAATCCTGAGACCCTTCCTATAGCATGAGATATCATATCTCAATACTTTTAATACCAAACGTGAGATCCTTCCGATAACATGAGATGTGATATCCAAATCCTTCCCCTTCCAAACCTGAGACCCTCCCTATAACATGAAATGTGATATCCAACTCCTTCCCATTCCAACCTGAGACCCTTCCTATAGCATGAGATGGGATATCCAACTTCTTCCAAATCCAATACTGATACCCTTCCGATAGCATGAGATGTGATGTCCCAATGCTTCTACCAAACCTGAGACCCATACTATGGCATGAGATGTGATATCAAACTCCTTCCCATTCCAATCCTGAGACCCTTCCTATAGCTTGAGGTGTGATATCCAACTCCTTCCCATTCCAATTCTGAGACCCTCTTATACCATGAGACTTGATATCTCAATGCTTCTAATACCAAACCTGAGACCCGCCCTATAACATGAGATGTGATATCCAAATCCTTCCCCTTCCAAACCTTAGACCCTTCCTTTATCATGAGATGTGGTATCCAACTCCTTCCCATTCCAATCCTGAGACCCTTCCGATATCATGAGATTTGTTATCTCAATGCTTCTAATATCAAACTTGAGACCCTCCCTATAGCATGAGATGTGACATCCAAGTCCTTCCCATTCCAATCCTGAGACCCTTCCTATAGCATGAGATGTGATATCTCTATGCTTCTAATACCAAACCTGAGACCCTTCCTATAACATGAGATGGGATATCCAACTCCTTCCCATTCCAATCCTGAGACCCTTCCGATAGCAGAGATGTGATATCTCAATGCTTATACCAAACCTGAGACCCTTCCTATGGCCTGAGATGTCATATACAACTCCTTCCCATTCCAATCCTGAGACCCTTCCTTTAGCATGAGATGTGATATCTCAATGCTTATACCAAATCTGAGAGCCTTCCTATAGCATGAGATGTGATATCCAAATCCTTCCCATTCCAATCCTGAGACCCTTCCTATAGCATGAGATGTGATATCTCAATGCTTATACCAAACCTGAGAGCCTACCTATAGCATGAGATGTGATATCCAAGTCCATCCCATTCCAATCCTTAGACCCTTCCTACAGCATGCGATGTGATATCTCAATGCTTCTAATACCAAACCTGAGATCCTTCCTCTAACATGAAATGTGATATCCAACTCCTTCCCTTTCCAAACCTAAGAGCCTATCTATAGCATGATATGTGATATCCAAGTCCTTCCCATTCCAACCCTTAGACCCTTCCTACAGCATGCAATATGATATCTCAATGATTCTAATAACAAACCTGAGACCCGTCCTATAACATGAGATGGGATATCCAACTCCTTCCCATTCCAATCCTGAGACACTTCCGATAGCAGAGATGTGATATCTCAATGCTTATACCAAACCTGAGACCCTTCCTATAACATGAGATGTGATATCCAAATCCTTCCCGTTCCAAACCTGAGACCCTTCCTTTAGCATGAGATGTGATATCCAGCTCCTTCCCATTCCAATCCTGAGACACTTCCGATAGCATGAGATGTGATATCTCAATGCTTCTAATATCAAAACTGAGACCCTCCCTATAGCATGATATGTGATATCTAAGTCCTTCCCATTCCAATCCTGAGACCCTCCCTATAGCATGATATGTGATATCTAAGTCCTTCCCATTCCAATCCTGAGACCCTTCCTATAGCGTGAGATATGATATCTCAATACTTCTAATACCAAACGTGAGATCCTTCCGATAACATGAGATGTGATATCCAAATCCTTCCCCTTCCAAACCTGAGACCCTCCCTTTAGCATGAGATGTGATATCCAACTCCTTCCCATTCCAATCCTGAGACCCTTCTGATAGCATGAGATGTGATATCTCAATGCTTCTAATACCAAACCTGAGATCCTTCCGATAGCATAAGATGTGATATCTCAATGCTTCTAATACCAAACCTGAGATCCTTCCTATAACATGAGATGTGATATCCAAATCCTTCCCCTTCCAAACCTGAGACCCTCCCTTTAGCATGAGATGTGATATCCAACTCCTTCCCATTCCATTCCTGAGACCCTTCTGATAGCATGAGATGTGATATCTCAATGCCTCTAATAACAAACCTGAGATCCTACCTCTAACATGAAATGTGATATCCAACTCTTTCACCTTCCAAACCTGAGAGCCTTCCTATAGCATGAGATGTGATATCCAAGTCCTTCCCATTCCAATCCTGAGACCCTTCCTATAGCTTGAGATGTGATATCCAACTCCTTCCCATTCTAATTCTGAGACCCTTCCTATACTCTGAGACTTGATATCTCAATGCTTCTAATACCAAACCTGAGACCCGTAATATAACATGAGATGTGATATCCAAATCCTTCCCCTTCCAAACCTTAGACCCTTCCTTTATCATGAGATGTGATATCCAACTCCTTCCCATTCCAATCCTGAGACCCTTCCGATATCATGAGATGTGATATCTCAAAGCTTCTAATATCAAACTTGAGACCCTCCCTATAGCATGAGATGTGATATCCAAGTCCTTCCCATTCCAATCCTGAGACCCTTCCTATAGCATGAGATGTGATATCTCAATGCTTCTAATACCAAACCTGAGACCCTTCCTATAACATGAGATGGGAATATCCAACTCCTTCCCATTCCAATCCTGAGACCGTTCCGATAGCAGAGATGTGATATCTCAATGCTTATACCAAACCTGAGACCGTTCCTATGGCATGAGATGTGATATCCAACTCCTTGCCATTCAAATCCTGAGACCCTTCCTATAGCATGAGAAGGGATATCCAACTCCTTCCCAATCCAATCCTGAGACCCTTCCGATAGCAGAGACGTGATATCTCAATGCTTCTACCAAACCTGAGACCCTTCCTTTAGCATGAGATGTGATATCCAAATCCTTCACATTCCAATCCTGAGACCCTTCCTATAGCATGAGATGTGATATCTCAATGCTTCTAATACCAAACCTGAGATCCTTCCTATAACATGAGATGTGATATCCAACTCCTTCCATTCCAATCCTGAGACCCGTCCTATAGCATGAGATGTGATATCTCAATGCTTATACCAAACCTGAGACCCTTCCGATAGCAGAGACGTGATATCTCAATGCTTCTACCAAACCTGAGACCCTTCCTATAACATGAGATGTGATATCCAATTCCTTCCCATTCCAAACCTGAGACCCTTCCTATTGGATGAGATGTGATATCCAACTCCTTCCCATTCCAACCCTGAGACCCTTTCTATAGCATGAGATGTGATGTCGCAATGCTTCTAATACCAAACCTGAGATCCTTCCTATAACATGAGATGTGATATCCAACTCCTTCCATTCCAATCCTGAGACCCGTCCTATAGCATGAGATGTGATATCTCAATGCTTATACCAAACCTGAGACCCTTCCTATAGCATGAGATGTGATATCCAACTACTTCCCATTCCAATCCTGAGACCCTTCCTATAGCATGAGATGTGATATCTCAATGCTTCTAATACCAAACCTGAGATCCTTCCTCTAACATGAAATGTGATATCCAACTCCTTCCCTTTCCAAACCTAAGAGCCTATCTATAGCATGAGATGTGATATCCAAGTCCTTCCCGTTCCAATCCTTAGACCCTTCCTACAGCATGCAATATGATATCTCAATGATTCTAATAACAAACCTGAGACCTGTCCTATAGCATGAGATATGATATCCAAGTCCTTCCCATGCCAATCCTGAGACCCTTCCTATAACATGAAATGTGATATCCAACTCCTTCCCATTCCAACCTGAGACCCTTCCTATCGCATGAGATGGGATATCCAACTTCTTCCAAATCCAATACTGATACCCTTCCGATAGCATGAGATGTGATATCCCAATGCTTCTACCAAACCTGAGACCCATACTATGGCATGAGATGTGATATCAAACTCCTTCCCATTCCAATCCTGAGACCCTTCCTATAGCTTGAGGTGTGATATCCAACTCCTTCCCATTCCAATTCTGAGACCCTTCTTATACCATGAGACTTGATATCTCAATGCTTCTAATACCAAACCTGAGACCCGTCCTATAACATGAGATGTGATATCCAAATCCTTCCCCTTCCAAACCTTAGACCCTTCCTTTATCATGAGATGTGGTATCCAACTCCTTCCCATTCCAATCCTGAGACCCTTCCGATATCATGAGATTTGTTATCTCAATGCTTCTAATATCAAACTTGAGACCCTCCCTATAGTATGAGATGTGACATCCAAGTCCTTCCCATTCCAATCCTGAGACCCTTCCTATAGCATGAGATGTGATATCTCGATGCTTCTAATACCAAACCTGAGACCCTTCCTATAACATGAGATGGGATATCCAACTCCTTCCCATTCCAAAATGAGACCCTTCCGATAGCAGAGATGTGATATCTCAATGCTTATACCAAACCTGAGACCCTTCCTATGGCCTGAGATGTCATATACAACTCCTTCCCATTCCAATCCTGAGACCCTTCCTTTAGCATGAGATGTGATATCTCAATGCTTATTCCAAATCTGAGACCCTTCCTATAGCATGAGATGTGATATCCAAATCCTTCCCATTCCAATCCTGAGACCCTTCCTATAGCATGAGATGTGATATCTCAATGCTTATACCAAACCTGAGAGCCTACCTTTAGCATGAGATGTGATATCCAAGTCCATCCCATTCCAATCCTTAGACCCTTCCTACAGCATGCGATGTGATATCTCAATGATTCTAATACCAAACCAGAGACTCTTACTATAACATGAGATGGGATATCCAACTCCTTCCCATTCCAATCCTGAGCCGCTTCCGATAGCAGAGATGTGATATCTCAATGCTTATACCAAACCTGAGACCCTTCCTATAACATGAGATGTGATATCCAACTCGTTCCCGTTCCAAACCTGAGACACTAACTATAGCATATGTGATATCCAACTCCTTCCCATTCCAAACATGAGACCCTTCCTATAGCAAGAAAGTAATATCCAACTCCTACCCATTCCAATCCTGAGACCCTTCCTATAGCAAGAGATGTGATATCCAAATCCTTCCCATTCCAATCCTGAGACCCTTCCTATAACATGAGATGTGATATCCAACTCCTTCCCATTCCAACCTGAGACACTTCCCATAGCATGAGAAGGGATATCCAACTCCTTCCCAATCCAATCCTGAGACCCTTCCGATAGCAGAGATGTGATATCTCAATGCTTATACCAAACCTGAGACCTTTCCTATGGCATGAGATGTGATATCCAACTCCTTGCCATTCAAATCCTGAGACCCTTCCTATAGCATGAGAAGGGATATCCAACTCCTTCCCAATCCAATCCTGAGACCCTTCCGATAGCAGAGACGTGATATCTCAATGCTTCTACCAAACCTGAGACCCTTCCTTTAGCATGAGATGTGATATCCAAATCCTTCACATTCCAATCCTGAGACCCTTCCTATAGCATGAGATGTGATATCTCAATGCTTCTAATACCAAACCTGAGATCCTTCCTATAACATGAGATGTGATATCCAATTCCTTCCCATTCCAAACCTGAGACCCTTCCTATTGGATGAGATGTGATATCCAACTCCTTCCCATTCCAACCCTGAGACCCTTCCTATAGCATGAGATGTGATGTCTCAATGCTTCTAATACCAAACCTGAGATCCTTCCTATAACATGAGATGTGATATCCAACTCCTTCCATTCCAATCCTGAGACCCGTCCTATAGCATGAGATGTGATATCTCAATGCTTATACCAAACCTGAGACCCTTCCTATAGCATGAGATGTGATATCCAACTACTTCCCATTCCAATCCTGAGACCCTTCCTATAGCATGAGATGTGATATCTCAATGCTTCTAATACCAAACCTGAGATCCTTCCTCTAACATGAAATGTGATATCCAACTCCTTCCCTTTCCAAACCTAAGAGCCTATCTATAGCATGAGATGTGATATCCAAGTCCTTCCCATTCCAACCCTTAGACCCTTCCTACAGTATGCAATATGATATCTCAATGATTCTAATAACAAACCTGAGACCCGTCCTATAGCATGAGATGGGATATCCAACTCCTTCCCATTCCAATCCTGAGACACTTCCGATAGCAGAGATGTGATATCTCAATGCTTATACCAAACCTGAGAGCCTACCTATAGCATGAGATGTGATATCCAAGTCCATCCCATTCCAATCCTTAGACCCTTCCTACAGCATGCGATGTGATATCTCAATGATTCTAATACCAAACCAGAGACTCTTACTATAACATGAGATGGGATATCCAACTCCTTCCCATTCCAATCCTGAGCCGCTTCCGATAGCAGAGATGTGATATCTCAATGCTTATACCAAACCTGAGACCCTTCCTATAACATGAGATGTGATATCCAACTCCTTCCCGTTCCAAACCTGAGACACTAACTATAGCATATGTGATATCCAACTCCTTCCCATTCCAAACATGAGACCCTTCCTATAGCAAGAAAGTAATATCCAACTCCTACCCATTCCAATCCTGAGACCCTTCCTATAGCAAGAGATGTGATATCCAAATCCTTCCCATTCCAATCCTGAGACCCTTCCTATAACATGAGATGTGATATCCAACTCCTTCCGATTCCAACCTGAGACACTTCCTATAGCATGAGAAGGGATATCCAACTCCTTCCCAATCCAATCCTGAGACCCTTCCGATAGCAGAGATGTGATATCTCAATGCTTATACCAAACCTGAGACCTTTCCTATGGCATGAGATGTGATATCCAACTCCTTGCCATTCAAATCCTGAGACCCTTCCTATAGCATGAGAAGGGATATCCAACTCCTTCCCAATCCAATCCTGAGACCCTTCCGATAGCAGAGACGTGATATCTCAATGCTTCTACCAAACCTGAGACCCTTCCTTTAGCATGAGATGTGATATCCAAATCCTTCACATTCCAATCCTGAGACCCTTCCTATAGCATGAGATGTGATATCTCAATGCTTCTAATACCAAACCTGAGATCCTTCCTATAACATGAGATGTGATATCCAATTCCTTCCCATTCCAAACCTGAGACCCTTCCTATTGGATGAGATGTGATATCCAACTCCTTCCCATTCCAACCCTGAGACCCTTCCTATAGCATGAGATGTGATGTCTCAATGCTTCTAATATCAAACCTGAGATCCTTCCTATAACATGAGATGTGATATCCAACTCCTTCCATTCCAATCCTGAGACCCGTCCTATAGCATGAGATGTGATATCTCAATGCTTATACCAAACCTGAGACCCTTCCTATAGCATGAGATGTGATATCCAACTACTTCCCATTCCAATCCTGAGACCCTTCCTATAGCATGAGATGTGATATCTCAATGCTTCTAATACCAAACCTGAGATCCTTCCTCTAACATGAAATGTGATATCCAACTCCTTCCCTTTCCAAACCTAAGAGCCTATCTATAGCATGAGATGTGATATCCAAGTCCTTCCCATTCCAACCCTTAGACCCTTCCTACAGCATGCAATATGATATCTCAATGATTCTAATAACAAACCTGAGACCCGTCCTATAACATGAGATGGGATATCCAACTCCTTCCCATTCCAATCCTGAGACACTTCCGATAGCAGAGATGTGATATCTCAATGCTTATACCAAACCTGAGACCCCTCCTATAACATGAGATGTGATATCCAAATCCTTCCCGTTCCAAACCTGAGACCCTTCCTTTAGCATGAGATGTGATATCCAGCTCCTTCCCATTCCAATCCTGAGACACTTCCGATAGCATGAGATGTGATATCTCAATGCTTCTAATATCAAAACTGAGACCCTCCCTATAGCATGATATGTGATATCTAAGTCCTTCCCATTCCAATCCTGAGACACTCCCTATAGCATGAGATGTGATATCCAACTCTTTCCCATTCCAATCCTGAGACCCTTCCTATAGCATGAGATATGATATCTCAATACTTTTAATACCAAACCTGAGATCCTTCCGATAGCATGAGATGTGATATCTCAATGCTTCTAATACCAAACCTGAGATCCTTCCTATAACATGAGATGTGATATCCAAATCCTTCCTCTTCCAAACCTGAGACCCTCCCTTTAGCATGAGATGTGATATCCAACTCCTTCCCATTCCATTCCTGAGACCCTTCTGATAGCATGAGATGTGATATCTCAATGCCTCTAATACCAAACCTGAGATCCTACCTCTAACATGAAATGTGATATCCAACTCTTTCCCCTTCCAAACCTGAGAGCCTTCCTATAGCATGAGATGTGATATCCAAGTCCTTCCCATTCCAATCCTGAGACCCTTCCTATAGCTTGAGATGTGATATCCAACTCCTTCCCATTCCAAACATGAGACCCTTCCTATAGCAAGAAAGTAATATCCAACTCCTACCCATTCCAATCCTGAGACCCTTCCTATAGCAAGAGATGTGATATCCAAATCCTTCCCATTCCAATCCTGAGACCCTTCCTATAACATGAGATGTGATATCCAACTCCTTCCCATTCCAACCTGAGACACTTCCCATAGCATGAGAAGGGATATCCAACTCCTTCCCAATCCAATCCTGAGACCCTTCCGATAGCAGAGATGTGATATCTCAATGCTTATACCAAACCTGAGACCTTTCCTATGGCATGAGATGTGATATCCAACTCCTTGCCATTCAAATCCTGAGACCCTTCCTATAGCATGAGAAGGGATATCCAACTCCTTCCCAATCCAATCCTGAGACCCTTCCGATAGCAGAGACGTGATATCTCAATGCTTCTACCAAACCTGAGACCCTTCCTTTAGCATGAGATGTGATATCCAAATCCTTCACATTCCAATCCTGAGACCCTTCCTATAGCATGAGATGTGATATCTCAATGCTTCTAATACCAAACCTGAGATCCTTCCTATAACATGAGATGTGATATCCAATTCCTTCCCATTCCAAACCTGAGACCCTTCCTATTGGATGAGATGTGATATCCAACTCCTTCCCATTCCAACCCTGAGACCCTTCCTATAGCATGAGATGTGATGTCTCAATGCTTCTAATACCAAACCTGAGATCCTTCCTATAACATGAGATGTGATATCCAACTCCTTCCATTCCAATCCTGAGACCCGTCCTATAGCATGAGATGTGATATCTCAATGCTTATACCAAACCTGAGACCCTTCCTATAGCATGAGATGTGATATCCAACTACTTCCCATTCCAATCCTGAGACCCTTCCTATAGCATGAGATGTGATATCTCAATGCTTCTAATACCAAACCTGAGATCCTTCCTCTAACATGAAATGTGATATCCAACTCCTTCCCTTTCCAAACCTAAGAGCCTATCTATAGCATGAGATGTGATATCCAAGTCCTTCCCATTCCAACCCTTAGACCCTTCCTACAGTATGCAATATGATATCTCAATGATTCTAATAACAAACCTGAGACCCGTCCTATAGCATGAGATGGGATATCCAACTCCTTCCCATTCCAATCCTGAGACACTTCCGATAGCAGAGATGTGATATCTCAATGCTTATACCAAACCTGAGAGCCTACCTATAGCATGAGATGTGATATCCAAGTCCATCCCATTCCAATCCTTAGACCCTTCCTACAGCATGCGATGTGATATCTCAATGATTCTAATACCAAACCAGAGACTCTTACTATAACATGAGATGGGATATCCAACTCCTTCCCATTCCAATCCTGAGCCGCTTCCGATAGCAGAGATGTGATATCTCAATGCTTATACCAAACCTGAGACCCTTCCTATAACATGAGATGTGATATCCAACTCCTTCCCGTTCCAAACCTGAGACACTAACTATAGCATATGTGATATCCAACTCCTTCCCATTCCAAACATGAGACCCTTCCTATAGCAAGAAAGTAATATCCAACTCCTACCCATTCCAATCCTGAGACCCTTCCTATAGCAAGAGATGTGATATCCAAATCCTTCCCATTCCAATCCTGAGACCCTTCCTATAACATGAGATGTGATATCCAACTCCTTCCGATTCCAACCTGAGACACTTCCTATAGCATGAGAAGGGATATCCAACTCCTTCCCAATCCAATCCTGAGACCCTTCCGATAGCAGAGATGTGATATCTCAATGCTTATACCAAACCTGAGACCTTTCCTATGGCATGAGATGTGATATCCAACTCCTTGCCATTCAAATCCTGAGACCCTTCCTATAGCATGAGAAGGGATATCCAACTCCTTCCCAATCCAATCCTGAGACCCTTCCGATAGCAGAGACGTGATATCTCAATGCTTCTACCAAACCTGAGACCCTTCCTTTAGCATGAGATGTGATATCCAAATCCTTCACATTCCAATCCTGAGACCCTTCCTATAGCATGAGATGTGATATCTCAATGCTTCTAATACCAAACCTGAGATCCTTCCTATAACATGAGATGTGATATCCAATTCCTTCCCATTCCAAACCTGAGACCCTTCCTATTGGATGAGATGTGATATCCAACTCCTTCCCATTCCAACCCTGAGACCCTTCCTATAGCATGAGATGTGATGTCTCAATGCTTCTAATATCAAACCTGAGATCCTTCCTATAACATGAGATGTGATATCCAACTCCTTCCATTCCAATCCTGAGACCCGTCCTATAGCATGAGATGTGATATCTCAATGCTTATACCAAACCTGAGACCCTTCCTATAGCATGAGATGTGATATCCAACTACTTCCCATTCCAATCCTGAGACCCTTCCTATAGCATGAGATGTGATATCTCAATGCTTCTAATACCAAACCTGAGATCCTTCCTCTAACATGAAATGTGATATCCAACTCCTTCCCTTTCCAAACCTAAGAGCCTATCTATAGCATGAGATGTGATATCCAAGTCCTTCCCATTCCAACCCTTAGACCCTTCCTACAGCATGCAATATGATATCTCAATGATTCTAATAACAAACCTGAGACCCGTCCTATAACATGAGATGGGATATCCAACTCCTTCCCATTCCAATCCTGAGACACTTCCGATAGCAGAGATGTGATATCTCAATGCTTATACCAAACCTGAGACCCCTCCTATAACATGAGATGTGATATCCAAATCCTTCCCGTTCCAAACCTGAGACCCTTCCTTTAGCATGAGATGTGATATCCAGCTCCTTCCCATTCCAATCCTGAGACACTTCCGATAGCATGAGATGTGATATCTCAATGCTTCTAATATCAAAACTGAGACCCTCCCTATAGCATGATATGTGATATCTAAGTCCTTCCCATTCCAATCCTGAGACACTCCCTATAGCATGAGATGTGATATCCAACTCTTTCCCATTCCAATCCTGAGACCCTTCCTATAGCATGAGATATGATATCTCAATACTTTTAATACCAAACCTGAGATCCTTCCGATAGCATGAGATATGATATCTCAATGCTTCTAATACCAAACCTGAGATCCTTCCTATAACATGAGATGTGATATCCAAATCCTTCCTCTTCCAAACCTGAGACCCTCCCTTTAGCATGAGATGTGATATCCAACTCCTTCCCATTCCATTCCTGAGACCCTTCTGATAGCATGAGATGTGATATCTCAATGCCTCTAATACCAAACCTGAGATCCTACCTCTAACATGAAATGTGATATCCAACTCTTTCCCCTTCCAAACCTGAGAGCCTTCCTATAGCATGAGATGTGATATCCAAGTCCTTCCCATTCCAATCCTGAGACCCTTCCTATAGCTTGAGATGTGATATCCAACTCCTTCCCATTCCAATTCTGAGACCCTTCCTATACTCTGAGACTTGATATCTCAATGCTTCTAATACCAAACCTGAGACCCGTAATATAACATGAGATGTGATATCCAAATCCTTCCCCTTCCAAACCTTAGACCCTTCCTTTATCATGAGATGTGATATCCAACTCCTTCCCATTCCAATCCTGAGACCCTTCCGATATCATGAGATGTGATATCTCAAAGCTTCTAATATGAAACTTGAGACCCTCCCTATAGCATGAGATGTGATATCCAAGTCCTTCCCATTCCAATCCTGAGACCCTTCCTATAGCATGAGATGTGATATCTCAATGCTTCTAATACCAACCCTGAGACCCTTCCTATAACATGAGATGGGAATATCCAACTCCTTCCCATTCCAATCCTGAGACCCTTCCAATAGCAGAGATGTGATATCTCAATGCTTATACCAAACCTGAGACCCTTCCTATGGCATGAGATGTGATATCCAACTCCTTGCCATTCAAATCCTGAGACCCTTCCTATAGCATGAGAAGGGATATCCAACTCCTTCCCAATCCAATCCTGAGACCCTTCCGATAGCAGAGACGTGATATCTCAATGCTTCTACCAAACCTGAGACCCTTCCTTTAGCATGAGATGTGATATCCAAATCCTTCATATTCCAATCCTGAGACCCTTCCTATAGCATGAGATGTGATATCTCAATGCTTCTAATACCAAACCTGAGATCCTTCCTATAACATGAGATGTGATATCCAATTCCTTCCCATTCCAAACCTGAGACCATTCCTATTGGATGAGATGTGATATCCAACTCCTTCCCATTCCAACCCTGAGACCCTTCCTATAGCATGAGATGTGATGTCTCAATGCTTCTAATACCAAACCTGAGATCCTTCCTATAACATGAGATGTGATATCCAACTCCTTCCATTCCAATCCTGAGACCCGTCCTATAGCATGAGATGTGATATCTCAATGCTTATACCAAACCTGAGACCCTTCCTATAGCATGAGATGTGATATCCAACTACTTCCCATTCCAATCCTGAGACCCTTCCTTTAGCATGAGATGTGATATCTCAATGCTTCTAATACCAAACCTGAGATCCTTCCTCTAACATGAAATGTGATATCCAAGTCCTTCCCATTCCAATCCTGAGACCCTTCCTATAACATGATATGTGATATCCAACTCCTTCCCATTCCAACCTGAGACCCTTCCTATAGCATGAGATGGGATATCCAACTTCTTCCAAATCCAATACTGATACCCTTCCGATAGCATGAGATGTGATATCCCAATGCTTCTACCAAACCTGAGACCCATACTATGGCATGAGATGTGATATCAAACTCCTTCCCATTCCAATCCTGAGACCCTTCCTATAGCTTGAGGTGTGATATCCAACTCCTTCCCATTCCAATTCTGAGACCCTTCTTATACCATGAGACTTGATATCTCAATGCTTCTAATACCAAACCTGAGACCCGTCCTATAACATGAGATGTGATATCCAAATCCTTCCCCTTCCAAACCTTAGACCCTTCCTTTATCATGAGATGTGATATCCAACTCCTTCCCATTCCAATCCTGAGACCCTTCCGATATCATGAGATTTGTTATCTCAATGCTTCTAATATCAAACTTGAGACCCTCCCTAAAGCATGAGATGTGACATCCAAGTCCTTCCCATTCCAATCCTGAGACCCTTCCTATAGCATGAGATGTGATATCTCTATGCTTCTAATACCAAAACTGAGACCCTTCCTATAACATGAGATGGGATATCCAACTCCTTCCCATTACAATCCTGAGACCCTTCCGATAGCAGAGATGTGATATCTCAATGCTTATACCAAACCTGAGAACCTTCCTATGGCCTGAGATGTCATATACAACTCCGTCCCATTCCAATCCTGAGACCCTTCCTTTAGCATGAGATGTGATATCTCAATGCTTATACCAAATCTGAGACCCTTCCTATAGCATGAGATGTGATATCCAATTCCTTCCCATTCCAATCCTGAGACCCTTCCTATAGCATGAGATGTGATATCTCAATGCTTATACCAAACCTGAGAGCCTACCTATAGCATGAGATGTGATATCCAAGTCCATCCCATTCCAATCCTTAGATCCTTCCTACAGCATGCGATGTGATATCTCAATGATTCTAATACCAAACCAGAGACTCTTCCTATAACATGAGATGGGATATCCAACTCCTTCCCATTCCAATCCTGAGCCGCTTCCGATAGCAGAGATGTGATATCTCAATGCTTATACCAAACCTGAGACCCTTCCTATAACATGAGATGTGATATCCAACTCCTTCCCGTTCCAAACCTGAGACACTAACTATAGCATATGTGATATCCAACTCCTTCCCATTCCAAACATGAGACCCTTCCTATAGCAAGAAAGTAATATCCAACTCCTACCCATTCCAATCCTGAGACCCTTCCTATAGCAAGAGATGTGATATCCAAATCCTTCCCATTCCAATCCTGAGACCCTTCCTATAACATGAGATGTGATATCCAACTCCTTGCCATTCCAACCTGAGACACTTCCTATAGCATGAGAAGGGATATCCAACTCCTTCCTAATCCAATCCTGAGACCCTTCCGATAGCAGAGATGTGATATCTCAATGCTTATACCAAACCTGAGACCCTTCCTATGGCATGAGATGTGATATCCAACTCCTTGCCATTCAAATCCTGAGACTCTTCCTATAGCATGAGATGTGATATCTCTATGCTTCTAATACCAAACCTGAGACCCTTCCTATAACATGAGATGGGATATCCAACTCCTTCCCATTCCAATCCTGAGACCCTTCCGATAGCAGAGATGTGATATCTCAATGCTTATACCAAACCTGAGAACCTTCCTATGGCCTGAGATGTCATATACAACTCCTTCCCATTCCAATCCTGAGACCCTTCCTTTAGCATGAGATGTGATATCTCAATGCTTATACCAAATCTGAGACCCTTCCTATAGCATGAGATGTGATATCCAATTCCTTCCCATTCCAATCCTGAGACCCTTCCTATAGCATGAGATGTGATATCTCAATGCTTATACCAAACCTGAGAGCCTACCTATAGCATGAGATGTGATATCCAAGTCCATCCCATTCCAATCCTTAGACCCTTCCTACAGCATGCGATGTGATATCTCAATGATTCTAATACCAAACCAGAGACTCTTCCTATAACATGAGATGGGATATCCAACTCCTTCCCATTCCAATCCTGAGCCGCTTCCGATAGCAGAGATGTGATATCTCAATGCTTATACCAAACCTGAGACCCTTCCTATAACATGCGATGTGATATCCAACTCCTTCCCGTTCCAAACCTGAGACACTAACTATAGCATATGTGATATCCAACTCCTTCCCATTCCAAACATGAGACCCTTCCTATAGCAAGAAAGTAATATCCAACTCCTACCCATTCCAATCCTGAGACCCTTCCTATAGCAAGAGATGTGATATCCAAATCCTTCCCATTCCAATCCTGAGACCCTTCCTATAACATGAGATGTGATATCCAACTCCTTCCCATTCCAACCTGAGACACTTCCTATAGCATGAGAAGGGATATCCAACTCCTTCCCAATCCAATCCTGAGACCCTTCCGATAGCAGAGATGTGATATCTCAATGCTTATACCAAACCTGAGACCCTTCCTATGGCATGAGATGTGATATCCAACTCCTTCCCAATCCAATCCTGAGACCCTTCCGATAGCAGAGACGTGATATCTCAATGCTTCTACCAAACCTGAGACCCTTCCTTTAGCATGAGATGTGATATCCAAATCCTTCACATTCCAATCCTGAGACCCTTCCTATAGCATGAGATGTGATATCTCAATGCTTCTAATACCAAACCTGAGATCCTTCCTATAACATGAGATGTGATATCCAATTCCTTCCCATTCCAAACCTGAGACCCTTCCTATAGCATGAGATGTGATATCTCAATGCTTATACCAAACCTGAGACCCTTCCTATAGCATGAGATGTGATATCCAACTGCTTCCCATTCCAAATCTAAGAGCCTTCCAACAGCATGCAATATGATATCTCAATGATTCTAATAACAAACCTGAGACCCGTCCTATAACATGAGATGGGATATCCAACTCCTTCCCATTCCAATCCTGAGACACTTCCGATAGCAGAGATGTGATATCTCAATGCTTATACCAAACCTGAGACCCTTCCTATAACATGAGATGTGATATCCAAATCCTTCCCGTTCCAAACCTGAGACCCTTCCTTTAGCATGAGATGTGATATCCAGCACCTTCCCATTCCAATCCTGAGACACTTCCGATAGCATGAGATGTGATATCTCAATGCTTCTAATATCAAAACTGAGACCCTCCCTATAGCATGATATGTGATATCTAAGTCCTTCCCATTCCAATCCTGAGACCCTCCCTATAGCATGAGATGTGATATCCAACTCCTTCCCATTCCAATCCTGAGACCCTTCCTATAGCATGAGATATGATATCTCAATACTTCTAATACCAAACGTGAGATTCTTCCGATAACATGACATGTGATATCCAAATCCTTCCCCTTCCAAACCTGAGACCCTCCCTTTAGCATGAGATGTGATATCCAACTCCTTCCTATTCCAATCCTGAAACTCTTCTGATAGCATGAGATGTGATATCTCAATGCTTCTAATACCAAACCTGAGATCCTTCCGATAGCATGAGATGTGATATCTCAATGCTTCTAATACCAAACCTGAGATCCTTCCTATAACATGAGATGTGATATCCAAATTCTTCCCCTTCCAAACCTTAGACCCTTCCTTTATCATGAGATGTGATATCCAACTCCTTCCCATTCCAATCCTGAGACCCTTCCGATATCATGAGATGTGATAGCTCAAAGCTTCTAATATCAAACTTGAGACCCTCCCTATAGCATGAGATGTGATATCCAAGTCCTTCCCATTCCAATCCTGAGACCCTTCCTATAGCATGAGATGTGATATCTCAATGCTTCTAATACCAAACCTGAGACCCTTCCTATAACATGAGATGGGAATATCCAACTCCAACCCATTCCGATCCTGAGAACCTTCCGATAGCAGAGATGTGATATCTCAATGCTTATACCAAACCTGAGATCCTTCCTATAACATGAGATGTGATATCCAACTCCTTCCCATTCCAATCCTGAGACACTTCCTATAGCATGGGATGTGATATCTCACTGCTTATACCAAACCTGAGACCCTTCCCATAGCATGAGATGTGATATCCAACTCCTTCCCATTCCAATCCTCAGACCCTTCATATAGCATGAGATGTGATATCTCAATGCTTCTAATATCAAACTTGAGACCCTACCTATAGCATGAGATGTGATATCCAAGTCCTTCCCATTCCAATCCCGAGACACTTCCTATATCATGAGATGTGATACCCAACTCCTTCCCATTCCAATCCTGAGACCCTTCCTATAGCATGAGATATGATATCTCAATACTTCTAATACCAAACGTGAGATCCTTCCGATAACACGAGATGTGATATCCAAATCCTTCCTCTTCCAAACCTGAGACCCTCCCTTTAGCATGAGATGTGATATCCAACTCCTTCCCATTCCAATCCTGAGACCCTTCTGATAGCATGAGATGTGATATCTCAATGCTTCTAATACCAAACCTGAGATCCTTCCGATAGCATGAGATGTGATATCTCAATGCTTCTAATACCAAACCTGAGATCCTTCCTATAACATGAGATGTGATATCCAAATCCTTCCCCTTCCAAACCTGAGACCCTCCCTTTAGCATGAGATGTGATATCCAACTCCTTCTCATTCCATTCCTGAGACCCTTCAGATAGCATGAGATGTGATATCTCAATGCCTCTAATACCAAACCTGAGATCCTACCTCTAACATGAAATGTGATATCCAACTCTTTCCCCTTCCAAACCTGAGAGCCTTCATATAGCATGAGATGTGATATCCAAGTCCTTCCCATTCCAATCCTGAGACCCTTCCTATAGCTTGAGATGTGATATCCAACTCCTTCCCATTCCAATTCTGAGACCCTTCCTATACTCTGAGACTTGATATCTCAATGCTTCTAATACCAAACCTGAGACCCGTAATATAACATGAGATGTGATATCCAAATCCTTCCCCTTCCAAACCTTAGACCCTTCCTTTATCATGAGATGTGATATCCAACTCCTTCCCATTCCAATCCTGAGACCCTTCCGATATCATGAGATGTGATATCTCAAAGCTTCTAATATCAAACTTGAGACCCTCCCTATAGCATGAGATGTGATATCCAAGTCCTTCCCATTCCAATCCTGAGACCCTTCCTATAGCATGAGATGTGATATCTCAATGCTTCTAATACCAAACCTGAGACCCTTCCTATAACATGAGATGGGAATATCCAACTCCTTCCCATTCCAATCCTGAGACCCTTCCGATAGCAGAGATG
Source organism: Ambystoma mexicanum (assembly GCF_040938575.1). NCBI lineage: Eukaryota > Metazoa > Chordata > Amphibia > Caudata > Ambystomatidae > Ambystoma > Ambystoma mexicanum. The sequence continues at coordinate 335,944,236 of NC_090936.1, forward strand.
TGATATCTCAATGCTTATCCCAAACCTGAGACCCTTCGTATGGCATGAGATGTGATATCCAACTCCTTGCCATTCAAATCCTGAGACCCTTCCTATAGCATGAGAAGGGGTATCCAACTCCTTCCCAATCCAATCCTGAGACCCTTCCGATAGCAGAGACGTGATATCTCAATGCTTCTACCAAACCTGAGACCCTTCCTTTAGCATGAGATGTGATATCCAAATCCTTCACATTCCAATCCTGAGACCCTTCCTATAGCATGAGATGTGATATCTCAATGCTTCTAATACCAAACCTGAGATCCTTCCTATAACATGAGATGTGATATCCAATTCCTTCCCATTCCAAACCTGAGACCCTTCCTATTGGATGAGTTGTGATATCCAACTCCTTCCCATTCCAACCCTGAGACCCTTCCTATAGCATGAGATGTGATGTCTCAATGCTTCTAATACCAAACCTGAGATCCTTCCTATAACATGAGATGTGATATCCAACTCCTTCCATTCCAATCCTGAGACCCGTCCTATAGCATGAGATGTGATATCTCAATGCTTATACCAAACCTGAGACCCTTCCTATAGCATGAGATGTGATATCCAACTACTTCCCATTCCAATCCTGAGACCCTTCCTATAGCATGAGATGTGATATCTCAATGCTTCTAATACCAAACCTGAGATCCTTCCTCTAACATGAAATGTGATATCCAACTCCTTCCCTTTCCAAACCTAAGAGCCTATATATAGCATGAGATGTGATATCCAGGTCCTTCCCATTCCAATCCTTAGACCCTTCCTACAGCATGCAATATGATATCTCAATGATTCTAATAACAAACCTGAGACCCGTCCTATTGCATGAGATATGATATCCAAGTCCTTCCCATTCCAATCCTGCGACCCTTCCTATAACATGAAATGTGATATCCAACTCCTTCCCATTCCAACCTGAGACCCTTCCTATAGCATGAGATGGGATATCCAACTTCTTCCAAATCCAATACTGATACCCTTCCGATAGCATGAGATGTGATATCCCAATGCTTCTACCAAACCTGAGACCCATACTATGGCATGAGATGTGATATCAAACTCCTTCCCATTCCAATCCTGAGACCCTTCCTATAGCATGAGATGGGATATCCAACTTCTTCCAAATCCAATACTGATACCCTTCCGATAGCATGAGATGTGATATCCCAATGCTTCTACCAAACCTGAGACCCATACTATGGCATGAGATGTGATATCAAACTCCTTCCCATTCCAATCCTGAGACCCATCCTATAGCTTGAGGTGTGATATCCAACTCCTTCCCATTCCAATTCTGAGACCCTTCTTATACCATGAGACTTGATATCTCAATGCTTCTAATACCAAACCTGAGACCCGTCCTATAACATGAGATGTGATATCCAAATCCTTCCCCTTCCAAACCTTAGACCCTTCCTTTATCATGAGATGTGATATCCAACTCCTTCCCATTCCAATCCTGAGACCCTTCCGATATCATGAGATTTGTTATCTCAATGCTTCTAATATCAAACTTGAGACCCTCCCTATAGCATGAGATGTGACATCCAAGTCCTTCCCATTCCAATCCTGAGACCCTTCCTATAGCATGAGATGTGATATCTCTATGCTTCTAATACCAAACCTGAGACCCTTCCTATAACATGAGATGGGATATCCAACTCCTTCCCATTCCAATCCTGAGACCTTTCCGATAGCAGAGATGTGATATCTCAATGCTTATACCAAACCTGAGAACCTTCCTATGGCCTGAGATGTCATATACAACTCCTTCCCATTCCAATCCTGAGACCCTTCCTTTAGCATGAGATGTGATATCTCAATGCTTATACCAAATCTGAGACCCTTCCTATAGCATGAGATGTGATATCCAATTCCTTCCCATTCCAATCCTGAGACCCTTCCTATAGCATGAGATGTGATATCTCAATGCTTATACCAAACCTGAGAGCCTACCTATAGCATGAGATGTGATATCCAAGTCCATCCCATTCCAATCCTTAGACCCTTCCTACAGCATGCGATGTGATATCTCAATGATTCTAATACCAAACCAGAGACTGTTCCTATAACATTAGATGGGATATCCAACTCCTTCCCATTCCAATCCTGAGCCGCTTCCGATAGCAGAGATGTGATATCTCAATGCTTATACCAAACCTGAGACCCTTCCTATAACATGAAATGTGATATCCAACTCCTTCCCGTTCCAAACCTGAGACCCTTCCTTTAGCATGAGATGTGATATCCAGCTCCTTCCCATTCCAATCCTGAGACACTTCCGATAGCATGAGATGTGATATCTCAATGCTTCTAATATCAAAACTGAGACCCTCCCTATAGCATGATATGTGATATCTAAGTCCTTCCCATTCCAATCCTGAGACACTCCCTATAGCATGAGATGTGATATCCAACTCTTTCCCATTCCAATCCTGAGACCCTTCCTATAGCATGAGATATGATATCTCAATACTTCTAATACCAAACGTGAGATCCTTCCGATAACATGAGATGTGATATCCAAATCCTTCCCCTTCCAAACCTGAGACCCTCCCTTTAGCATGAGATGTGATATCCAACTCCTTCCCCTTCCAATCCTGAGACCCTTCTGATAGCATGAGATGTGATATCTCAATGCTTCTAATACCAAACCTGAGATCCTTCCGATAGCATGAGATGTGATATCTCAATGCTTCTAATACCAAACCTGAGATCCTTCCTATAACATGAGATGTGATATCCAAATCCTTCCCCTTCCAAACCTGAGACCCTCCCTTTAGCATGAGATGTTATATCCAACTCCTTCCCATTCCATTCCTGAGACCCTTCTGATAGCATGAGATGTGATATCTCAATGCCTCTAATACCAAACCTGAGATCCTACCTCTAACATGAAATGTGATATCCAACTCTTTCCCCTTCCAAACCTGAGAGCCTTCCTATAGCATGAGATGTGATATCCAAGTCCTTCACATTCCAATCCTGAGACCCTTCCTATAGCTTGAGATGTGATATCCAACTCCTTCCCATTCCAATTCTGAGACCCTTCCTATACTCTGAGACTTGATATCTCAATGCTTCTAATACCAAATCTGAGACCCGTAATATAACATGAGATGTGATATCCAAATCCTTACCCTTCCAAACCTTAGACCCTTCCTTTATCATGAGATGTGATATCCAACTCCTTCCCATTCCAATCCTGAGACCCTTCCGATATCATGAGATGTGATATCTCAAAGCTTCTAATATGAAACTTGAGACCCTCCCTATAGCATGAGATGTGATATCCAAGTCCTTCCCATTCCAATCCTGAGACCCTTCCTATAGCATGAGATGTGATATCTCAATGCTTCTAATACCAAACCTGAGACCCTTCCTATAACATGAGATGGGAATATCCAACTCCTTCCCATTCCAATCCTGAGACCCTTCCGATAGCAGAGATGTGATATCTCAATGCTTATACCAAACCTGAGACCCTTCCTATGGCATGAGATGTGATATCCAACTCCTTGCCATTCAAATCCTGAGACCCTTCCTATAGCATGAGAAGGGATATCCAACTCCTTCCCAATCCAATCCTGAGACCCTTCCGATACCAGAGACTTGATATCTCAATGCTTCTACCAAACCTGAGACCCTTCCTTTAGCATGAGATGTGATATCCAAATCCTTCACATTCCAATCCTGAGACCCTTCCTATAGCATGAGATGTGATATCTCAATGCTTCTAATACCAAACCTGAGATCCTTCCTATAACATGAGATGTGATATCCAATTCCTTCCCATTCCAAACCTGAGACCCTTCCAATTGGATGAGATGTGATATCCAACTCCTTCCCATTCCAACCCTGAGACCCTTCCTATAGCATGAGATGTGATGTCTCAATGCTTCTAATACCAAACCTGAGATCCTTCCTATAACATGAGATGTGATATCCAACTCCTTCCATTCCAATCCTGAGACCCTTCCTATAGCATGAGATGTGATATCTCAATGCTTCTAATACCAAACCTGAGATCCTTCCTCTAACATGAAATGTGATATCCAACTCCTTCCCTTTCCAAACCTAAGAGCCTATCTATAGCATGAGATGTGATATCCAAGTCCTTCCCATTCCAATCCTTAGACCCTTCCTACAGCATGCAATATGATATCTCAATGATTCTAATAACAAACCTGAGACCCGTCCTATAGCATGAGATATGATATCCAAGTCCTTCCCATTCCAATCCTGAGAACCTTCCTATAACATGATATGTGATATCCAACTCCTTCCCATTCCAACCTGAGACCCTTCCTATAGCATGAGATGGGATATCCAACTTCTTCCAAATCCAATACTGATACCCTTCCGATAGCATGAGATGTGATATCCCAATGCTTCTACCAAACCTGAGACCCATACTATGGCATGAGATGTGATATCAAACTCCTTCCCATTCCAATCCTGAGACCCTTCCTATAGCTTGAGGTGTGATATCCAACTCCTTCCCATTCCAATTCTGAGACCCTTCTTATACCATGAGACTTGATATCTCAATGCTTCTAATACCAAACCTGAGACCCGTCCTATAACATGAGATGTGATATCCAAATCCTTCCCCTTCCAAACCTTAGACCCTTCCTTTATCATGAGATGTGATATCCAACTCCTTCCCATTCCAATCCTGAGACCCTTCCGATATCATGAGATTTGTTATCTCAATGCTTCTAATATCAAACTTGAGACCCTCCCTACAGCATGAGATGTGACATCCAAGTCCTTCCCATTCCAATCCTGAGACCCTTCCTATAGCATGAGATGTGATATCTCTATGCTTCTAATACCAAACCTGAGACCCTTCCTATAACATGAGATGGGATATCCAACTCCTTCCCATTCCAATCCTGAGACCCTTCCGATAGCAGAGATGTGATATCTCAATGCTTATACCAAACCTGAGAACCTTCCTATGGCCTGAGATGTCATATACAACTCCTTCCCATTCCAATCCTGAGACCCTTCCTTTAGCATGAGATGTGATATCTCAATGCTTATACCAAATCTGAGACCCTTCCTATAGCATGAGATGTGATATCCAATTCCTTCCCATTCCAAACCTGAGACCCTTCCTATAGCATGAGATGTGATATCTCAATGCTTATACCAAACCTGAGAGCCTACCTATAGCATGAGATGTGATATCCAAGTCCATCCCATTCCAATCCTTAGACCCTTCCTACAGCATGCGATGTGATATCTCAATGATTCTAATACCAAACCAGAGACTCTTCCTATAACAAGAGATGGGATATCCAACTCCTTCCCATTCCAATCCTGAGCCGCTTCCGATAGCAGAGATGTGATATCTCAATGCTTATACCAAACCTGAGACCCTTCCTATAACATGAGATGTGATATCCAACTCCTTCCCGTTCCAAACCTGAGACACTAACTATAGCATATGTGATATCCAACTCCTTCCCATTCCAAACATGAGACCCTTCCTATAGCAAGAAAGTAATATCCAACTCCTACCCATTCCAATCCTGAGACCCTTCCTATAGCAAGAGATGTGATATCCAAATCCTTCCCATTCCAATCCTGAGACCCTTCCTATAACATGAGATGTGATATCCAACTCCTTACCATTCCAACCTGAGACACTTCCTATAGCATGAGAAGGGATATCCAACTCCTTCCCAATCCAATCCTGAGACCCTTCCGATAGCAGAGATGTGATATCTCAATGCTTATACCAAACCTGAGACCCTTCCTATGGCATGAGATGTGATATCCAACTCCTTGCCATTCAAATCCTGAGACCCTTCCTATAGCATGAGATGTGATATCCAAATCCTTCACATTCCAATCCTGAAACCCTTCCTATAGCATGAGATGTGATATCTCAATGCTTCTAATACCAAACCTGAGATCCTTCCTATAACATGAGATGTGATATCCAATTCCTTCCCATTCCAAACCTGAGACCCTTCCTATTGGATGAGATGTGATATCCAACTCCTTCCCATTCCAACCCTGAGACCCTTCCTATAGCATGAGATGTGATGTCTCAATGCTTCTAATACCAAACCTGAGATCCTTCCTATAACATGAGATGTGATATCCAACTCCTTCCATTCCAATCCTGAGACCCTTCCTATAGCATGAGATGTGATATCTCAATGCTTCTAATACCAAACCTGAGATCCTTCCTCTAACATGAAATGTGATATCCAACTCCTTCCCTTTCCAAACCTAAGAGCCTATCTATAGCATGAGATGTGATATCCAAGTCCTTCCCATTCCAATCCTTAGACCCTTCCTACAGCATGCAATATGATATCTCAATGATTCTAATAACAAACCTGAGACCCGTCCTATAGCATGAGATATGATATCCAAGTCCTTCCCATTCCAATCCTGAGAACCTTCCTATAACATGATATGTGATATCCAACTCCTTCCCATTCCAACCTGAGACCCTTCCTATAGCATGTGATGGGATATCCAACTTCTTCCAAATCCAATACTGATACCCTTCCGATAGCATGAGATGTGATATCCCAATGCTTCTACCAAACCTGAGACCCATACTATGGCATGAGATGTGATATCAAACTCCTTCCCATTCCAATCCTGAGACCCTTCCTATAGCTTGAGGTGTGATATCCAACTCCTTCCCATTCCAATTCTGAGACCCTTCTTATACCATGAGACTTGATATCTCAATGCTTCTAATACCAAACCTGAGACCCGTCCTATAACATGAGATGTGATATCCAAATCCTTCCCCTTCCAAACCTTAGACCCTTCCTTTATCATGAGATGTGATATCCAACTCCTTCCCATTCCAATCCTGAGACCCTTCCGATATCATGAGATTTGTTATCTCAATGCTTCTAATATCAAACTTGAGACCCTCCCTACAGCATGAGATGTGACATCCAAGTCCTTCCCATTCCAATCCTGAGACCCTTCCTATAGCATGAGATGTGATATCTCTATGCTTCTAATACCAAACCTGAGACCCTTCCTATAACATGAGATGGGATATCCAACTCCTTCCCATTCCAATCCTGAGACCCTTCCGATAGCAGAGATGTGATATCTCAATGCTTATACCAAACCTGAGAACCTTCCTATGGCCTGAGATGTCATATACAACTCCTTCCCATTCCAATCCTGAGACCCTTCCTTTAGCATGAGATGTGATATCTCAATGCTTATACCAAATCTGAGACCCTTCCTATAGCATGAGATGTGATATCCAATTCCTTCCCATTCCAAACCTGAGACCCTTCCTATAGCATGAGATGTGATATCTCAATGCTTATACCAAACCTGAGAGCCTACCTATAGCATGAGATGTGATATCCAAGTCCATCCCATTCCAATCCTTAGACCCTTCCTACAGCATGCGATGTGATATCTCAATGATTCTAATACCAAACCAGAGACTCTTCCTATAACAAGAGATGGGATATCCAACTCCTTCCCATTCCAATCCTGAGCCGCTTCCGATAGCAGAGATGTGATATCTCAATGCTTATACCAAACCTGAGACCCTTCCTATAACATGAGATGTGATATCCAACTCCTTCCCGTTCCAAACCTGAGACACTAACTATAGCATATGTGATATCCAACTCCTTCCCATTCCAAACATGAGACCCTTCCTATAGCAAGAAAGTAATATCCAACTCCTACCCATTCCAATCCTGAGACCCTTCCTATAGCAAGAGATGTGATATCCAAATCCTTCCCATTCCAATCCTGAGACCCTTCCTATAACATGAGATGTGATATCCAACTCCTTCCCATTCCAACCTGAGACACTTCCTATAGCATGAGAAGGGATATCCAACTCCTTCCCAATCCAATCCTGAGACCCTTCCGATAGCAGAGATGTGATATCTCAATGCTTATACCAAACCTGAGACCCTTCCTATGGCATGAGATGTGATATCCAACTCCTTGCCATTCAAATCCTGAGACCCTTCCTATAGCATGAGATGTGATATCTCTATGCTTCTAATACCAAACCTGAGACCCGTCCTATAACATGAGATGGGATATCCAACTCCTTCCCATTCCAATCCTGAGACCCTTCCGATAGCAGAGATGTGATATCTCAATGCTTATACCAAACCTGAGAACCTTCCTATGGCCTGAGATGTCATATACAACTCCTTCCCATTCCAATCCTGAGACCCTTCCTTTAGCATGAGATGTGATATCTCAATGCTTATACCAAATCTGAGACCCTTCCTATAGCATGAGATGTGATATCCAATTCCTTCCCATTCCAATCCTGAGACCCTTCCTATAGCATGAGATGTGATATCTCAATGCTTATACCAAACCGGAGAGCCTACCTATAGCATGAGATGTGATATCCAAGTCCATCCCATTCCAATCCTTAGACCCTTCCTACAGCATGCGATGTGATATCTCAATGATTCTAATACCAAACCTGAGACCCTTCCTATAACATGAGATGTGATATCCAACTCCTTCCCGTTCCAAACCTGAGACACTAACTATAGCATATGTGATATCCAACTCCTTCCCATTCCAAACATGAGACCCTTCCTATAGCAAGAAAGTAATATCCAACTCCTACCCATTCCAATCCTGAGACCCTTCCTATAGCAAGAGATGTGATATCCAAATCATTCCCATTCCAATCCTGAGACCCTTCCTATAACATGAGATGTGATATCCAACTCCTTCCCATTCCAACCTGAGACACTTCCTATAGCATGAGAAGGGATATCCAACTCCTTCCCAATCCAATCCTGAGACCCTTCCGATAGCAGAGATGTGATATCTCAATGCTTATACCAAACCTGAGACCCTTCCTATGGCATGAGATGTGATATCCAACTCCTTCCCAATCCAATCCTGAGACCCTTCCGATAGTAGAGACGTGATATCTCAATGCTTCTACCAAACCTGAGACCCTTCCTTTAGCATGAGATGTGATATCCAAATCCTTCACATTCCAATCCTGAGAGCCTACCTATAGCATGAGATGTGATATCCAAGTCCATCCCATTCCAATCCTTAGACCCTTCCTACAGCATGCGATGTGATATCTCAATGATTCTAATACCAAACCAGAGACTCTTCCTATAACAAGAGATGGGATATCCAACTCCTTCCCATTCCAATCCTGAGCCGCTTCCGATAGCAGAGATGTGATATCTCAATGCTTATACCAAACCTGAGACCCTTCCTATAACATGAGATGTGATATCCAACTCCTTCCCGTTCCAAACCTGAGACACTAACTATAGCATATGTGATATCCAACTCCTTCCCATTCCAAACATGAGACCCTTCCTATAGCAAGAAAGTAATATCCAACTCCTACCCATTCCAATCCTGAGACCCTTCCTATAGCAAGAGATGTGATATCCAAATCCTTCCCATTCCAATCCTGAGACCCTTCCTATAACATGAGATGTGATATCCAACTCCTTCCCATTCCAACCTGAGACACTTCCTATAGCATGAGAAGGGATATCCAACTCCTTCCCAATCCAATCCTGAGACCCTTCCGATAGCAGAGATGTGATATCTCAATGCTTATACCAAACCTGAGACCCTTCCTATGGCATGAGATGTGATATCCAACTCCTTGCCATTCAAATCCTGAGACCCTTCCGATATCATGAGATTTGTTATCTCAATGCTTCTAATATCAAACTTGAGACCCTCCCTATAGCATGAGATGTGACATCCAAGTCCTTCCCATTCCAATCCTGAGACCCTTCCTATAGCATGAGATGTGATATCTCTATGCTTCTAATACCAAACCTGAGACCCTTCCTATAACATGAGATGGGATATCCAACTCCTTCCCATTCCAATCCTGAGACCTTTCCGATAGCAGAGATGTGATATCTCAATGCTTATACCAAACCTGAGAACCTTCCTATGGCCTGAGATGTCATATACAACTCCTTCCCATTCCAATCCTGAGACCCTTCCTTTAGCATGAGATGTGATATCTCAATGCTTATACCAAATCTGAGACCCTTCCTATAGCATGAGATGTGATATCCAATTCCTTCCCATTCCAATCCTGAGACCCTTCCTATAGCATGAGATGTGATATCTCAATGCTTATACCAAACCTGAGAGCCTACCTATAGCATGAGATGTGATATCCAAGTCCATCCCATTCCAATCCTTAGACCCTTCCTACAGCATGCGATGTGATATCTCAATGATTCTAATACCAAACCAGAGACTGTTCCTATAACATTAGATGGGATATCCAACTCCTTCCCATTCCAATCCTGAGCCGCTTCCGATAGCAGAGATGTGATATCTCAATGCTTATACCAAACCTGAGACCCTTCCTATAACATGAAATGTGATATCCAACTCCTTCCCGTTCCAAACCTGAGACCCTTCCTTTAGCATGAGATGTGATATCCAGCTCCTTCCCATTCCAATCCTGAGACACTTCCGATAGCATGAGATGTGATATCTCAATGCTTCAAATATCAAAACTGAGACCCTCCCTATAGCATGATATGTGATATCTAAGTCCTTCCCATTCCAATCCTGAGACACTCCCTATAGCATGAGATGTGATATCCAACTCTTTCCCATTCCAATCCTGAGACCCTTCCTATAGCATGAGATATGATATCTCAATACTTCTAATACCAAACGTGAGATCCTTCCGATAACATGAGATGTGATATCCAAATCCTTCCCCTTCCAAACCTGAGACCCTCCCTTTAGCATGAGATGTGATATCCAACTCCTTCCCCTTCCAATCCTGAGACCCTTCTGATAGCATGAGATGTGATATCTCAATGCTTCTAATACCAAACCTGAGATCCTTCCGATAGCATGAGATGTGATATCTCAATGCTTCTAATACCAAACCTGAGATCCTTCCTATAACATGAGATGTGATATCCAAATCCTTCCCCTTCCAAACCTGAGACCCTCCCTTTAGCATGAGATGTTATATCCAACTCCTTCCCATTCCATTCCTGAGACCCTTCTGATAGCATGAGATGTGATATCTCAATGCCTCTAATACCAAACCTGAGATCCTACCTCTAACATGAAATGTGATATCCAACTCTTTCCCCTTCCAAACCTGAGAGCCTTCCTATAGCATGAGATGTGATATCCAAGTCCTTCCCATTCCAATCCTGAGACCCTTCCTATAGCTTGAGATGTGATATCCAACTCCTTCCCATTCCAATTCTGAGACCCTTCCTATACTCTGAGACTTGATATCTCAATGCTTCTAATACCAAATCTGAGACCCGTAATATAACATGAGATGTGATATCCAAATCCTTACCCTTCCAAACCTTAGACCCTTCCTTTATCATGAGATGTGATATCCAACTCCTTCCCATTCCAATCCTGAGACCCTTCCGATATCATGAGATGTGATATCTCAAAGCTTCTAATATGAAACTTGAGACCCTCCCTATAGCATGAGATGTGATATCCAAGTCCTTCCCATTCCAATCCTGAGACCCTTCCTATAGCATGAGATGTGATATCTCAATGCTTCTAATACCAAACCTGAGACCCTTCCTATAACATGAGATGGGAATATCCAACTCCTTCCCATTCCAATCCTGAGACCCTTCCGATAGCAGAGATGTGATATCTCAATGCTTATACCAAACCTGAGACCCTTCCTATGGCATGAGATGTGATATCCAACTCCTTGCCATTCAAATCCTGAGACCCTTCCTATAGCATGAGAAGGGATATCCAACTCCTTCCCAATCCAATCCTGAGACCCTTCCGATACCAGAGACTTGATATCTCAATGCTTCTACCAAACCTGAGACCCTTCCTTTAGCATGAGATGTGATATCCAAATCCTTCACATTCCAATCCTGAGACCCTTCCTATAGCATGAGATGTGATATCTCAATGCTTCTAATACCAAACCTGAGATCCTTCCTATAACATGAGATGTGATATCCAATTCCTTCCCATTCCAAACCTGAGACCCTTCCTATTGGATGAGATGTGATATCCAACTCCTTCCCATTCCAACCCTGAGACCCTTCCTATAGCATGAGATGTGATGTCTCAATGCTTCTAATACCAAACCTGAGATCCTTCCTATAACATGAGATGTGATATCCAACTCCTTCCATTCCAATCCTGAGACCCTTCCTATAGCATGAGATGTGATATCTCAATGCTTCTAATACCAAACCTGAGATCCTTCCTCTAACATGAAATGTGATATCCAACTCCTTCCCTTTCCAAACCTAAGAGCCTATCTATAGCATGAGATGTGATATCCAAGTCCTTCCCATTCCAATCCTTAGACCCTTCCTACAGCATGAAATATGATATCTCAATGATTCTAATAACAAACCTGAGACCCGTCCTATAGCATGAGATATGATATCCAAGTCCTTCCCATTCCAATCCTGAGAACCTTCCTATAACATGATATGTGATATCCAACTCCTTCCCATTCCAACCTGAGACCCTTCCTATAGCATGAGATGGGATATCCAACTTCTTCCAAATCCAATACTGATACCCTTCCGATAGCATGAGATGTGATATCCCAATGCTTCTACCAAACCTGAGACCCATACTATGGCATGAGATGTGATATCAAACTCCTTCCCATTCCAATCCTGAGACCCTTCCTATAGCTTGAGGTGTGATATCCAACTCCTTCCCATTCCAATTCTGAGACCCTTCTTATACCATGAGACTTGATATCTCAATGCTTCTAATACCAAACCTGAGACCCGTCCTATAACATGAGATGTGATATCCAAATCCTTCCCCTTCCAAACCTTAGACCCTTCCTTTATCATGAGATGTGATATCCAACTCCTTCCCATTCCAATCCTGAGACCCTTCCGATATCATGAGATTTGTTATCTCAATGCTTCTAATATCAAACTTGAGACCCTCCCTACAGCATGAGATGTGACATCCAAGTCCTTCCCATTCCAATCCTGAGACCCTTCCTATAGCATGAGATGTGATATCTCTATGCTTCTAATACCAAACCTGAGACCCTTCCTATAACATGAGATGGGATATCCAACTCCTTCCCATTCCAATCCTGAGACCCTTCCGATAGCAGAGATGTGATATCTCAATGCTTATACCAAACCTGAGAACCTTCCTATGGCCTGAGATGTCATATACAACTCCTTCCCATTCCAATCCTGAGACCCTTCCTTTAGCATGAGATGTGATATCTCAATGCTTATACCAAATCTGAGACCCTTCCTATAGCATGAGATGTGATATCCAATTCCTTCCCATTCCAAACCTGAGACCCTTCCTATAGCATGAGATGTGATATCTCAATGCTTATACCAAACCTGAGAGCCTACCTATAGCATGATATGTGATATCCAAGTCCATCCCATTCCAATCCTTAGACCCTTCCTACAGCATGCGATGTGATATCTCAATGATTCTAATACCAAACCAGAGACTCTTCCTATAACAAGAGATGGGATATCCAACTCCTTCCCATTCCAATCCTGAGCCGCTTCCGATAGCAGAGATGTGATATCTCAATGCTTATACCAAACCTGAGACCCTTCCTATAACATGAGATGTGATATCCAACTCCTTCCCGTTCCAAACCTGAGACACTAACTATAGCATATGTGATATCCAACTCCTTCCCATTCCAAACATGAGACCCTTCCTATAGCAAGAAAGTAATATCCAACTCCTACCCATTCCAATCCTGAGACCCTTCCTATAGCAAGAGATGTGATATCCAAATCCTTCCCATTCCAATCCTGAGACCCTTCCTATAACATGAGATGTGATATCCAACTCCTTCCCATTCCAACCTGAGACACTTCCTATAGCATGAGAAGGGATATCCAACTCCTTCCCAATCCAATCCTGAGACCCTTCCGATAGCAGAGATGTGATATCTCAATGCTTATACCAAACCTGAGACCCTTCCTATGGCATGAGATGTGATATCCAACTCCTTGCCATTCAAATCCTGAGACCCTTCCTATAGCATGAGATGTGATATCTCTATGCTTCTAATACCAAACCTGAGACCCTTCCTATAACATGAGATGGGATATCCAACTCCTTCCCATTCCAATCCTGAGACCCTTCCGATAGCAGAGATGTGATATCTCAATGCTTATACCAAACCTGAGAACCTTCCTATGGCCTGAGATGTCATATACAACTCCTTCCCATTCCAATCCTGAGACCCTTCCTTTAGCATGAGATGTGATATCTCAATGCTTATACCAAATCTGAGACCCTTCCTATAGCATGAGATGTGATATCCAATTCCTTCCCATTCCAATCCTGAGACCCTTCCTATAGCATGAGATGTGATATCTCAATGCTTATACCAAACCGGAGAGCCTACCTATAGCATGAGATGTGATATCCAAGTCCATCCCATTCCAATCCTTAGACCCTTCCTACAGCATGCGATGTGATATCTCAATGATTCTAATACCAAACCTGAGACCCTTCCTATAACATGAGATGTGATATCCAACTCCTTCCCGTTCCAAACCTGAGACACTAACTATAGCATATGTGATATCCAACTCCTTCCCATTCCAAACATGAGACCCTTCCTATAGCAAGAAAGTAATATCCAACTCCTACCCATTCCAATCCTGAGACCCTTCCTATAGCAAGAGATGTGATATCCAAATCCTTCCCATTCCAATCCTGAGATCCTTCCTATAACATGAGATGTGATATCCAACTCCTTCCCATTCCAACCTGAGACACTTCCTATAGCATGAGAAGGGATATCCAACTCCTTCCCAATCCAATCCTGAGACCCTTCCGATAGCAGAGATGTGATATCTCAATGCTTATACCAAACCTGAGACCCTTCCTATGGCATGAGATGTGATATCCAACTCCTTCCCAATCCAATCCTGAGACCCTTCCGATAGTAGAGACGTGATATCTCAATGCTTCTACCAAACCTGAGACCCTTCCTTTAGCATGAGATGTGATATCCAAATCCTTCACATTCCAATCCTGAGACCCTTCCTATAGCATGAGATGTGATATCTCAATGCTTCTAATACCAAACCTGAGATCCTTCCTATAACATGAGATGTGATATCCAATTCCTTCCCATTCCAAACCTGAGACCCTTCCTATTGGATGAGATGTGATATCCAACTCCTTCCCATTCCAACCCTGAGACCCTTCCTATAGCATGAGATGTGATGTCTCAATGCTTCTAATACCAAACCTGAGATCCTTCCTATAAAATGAGATGTGATATCCAACTCCTTCCATTCCAATCCTGAGACCCGTCCTATAGCATGAGATGTGATATCTCAATGCTTATACCAAACCTGAGACCCTTCCTATAGCATGAGATGTGATATCCAACTGCTTCCCATTCCAATCCTGAGACCCTTCCTATAGCATGAGATGTGATATCTCAATGCTTCTAATACCAAACCTGAGATCCTTCCTCTAACATGAAATGTGATATCCAACTCCTTCCCTTTCCAAACCTAAGAGCCTATCTATAGCATGAGATGTGATATCCAAGTCCTTCCCATTCCAACCCTTAGACCCTTCCAACAGCATGCAATATGATATCTCAATGATTCTAATAACAAACCTGAGACCCGTCCTATAACATGAGATGGGATATCCAACTCCTTCCCATTCCAATCCTGAGACACTTCCGATAGCAGAGATGTGATATCTCAATGCTTATACCAAACCTGAGACCCTTCCTATAACATGAGATGTGATATCCAAATCCTTCCCGTTCCAAACCTGAGACCCTTCCTTTAGCATGAGATGTGATATCCAGCACCTTCCCATTCCAATCCTGAGACACTTCCGATAGCATGAGATGTGATATCTCAATGCTTCTAATATCAAAACTGAGACCCTCCCTATAGCATGATATGTGATATCTAAGTCCTTCCCATTCCAATCCTGAGACCCTCCCTATAGCATGAGATGTGATATCCAACTCCTTCCCACTCCAATCCTGAGACCCTTCCTATAGCATGAGATATGATATCTCAATACTTCTAATACCAAACGTGAGATCCTTCCGATAACATGAGATGTGATATCCAAATCCTTCCCCTTCCAAACCTGAGACCCTCCCTTTAGCATGAGATGTGATATCCAACTCCTTCCTATTCCAATCCTGAAACTCTTCTGATAGCATGAGATGTGATATCTCAATGCTTCTAATACCAAACCTGAGATCCTTCCGATAGCATGAGATGTGATATCTCAATGCTTCTAGTACCAAACCTGAGATCCTTCCTATAACATGAGATGTGATATCCAAATCCTTCCCTTTCCAAACCTGAGACCCTCCCTTTAGCATGAGATGTGATATACAACTCCTTCCCATTCCATTCCTGAGACCCTTCTGATAGCATGAGATGTGATATCTCAATGCCTCTAATACCAAACCTGAGATCCTACCTCTAACATGAAATGTGATATCCAACTCTTTCCCCTTCCAAACCTGAGAGCCTTCCTATAGCATGAGATGTGATATCCAAGTCCTTCCCATTCCAATCCTGAGACCCTTCCTATAGCTTGAGATGTGATATCCAACTCCTTCCCATTCCAATTCTGAGACCCTTCCTATACTATGAGACTTGATATCTCAATGCTTCTAATACCAAACGTGAGACCCGTAATATAACATGAGATGTGATATCCAAATCCTTCCCCTTCCAAACCTTAGACCCTTCCTTTATCATGAGATGTGATATCCAACTCCTTCCCATTCCAATCCTGAGACCCTTCCGATATCATGAGATGTGATATCTCAAAGCTTCTAATATCAAACTTGAGACCCTCCCTATAGCATGAGATGTGATATCCAAGTCCTTACCATTCCAATCCTGAGACCCTTCCTATAGCATGAGATGCTATATCTCAATGCTTCTAATACCAAACCTGAGACCCTTCCTATAACATGAGATGGGAATATCCAACTCCTTCCCATTCCAATCCTGAGACCCTTCCGATAGCAGAGATGTGATATCTCAATGCTTATACCAAACCTGAGATCCTTCCTATAACATGAGATGTGATATCCAACTCCTTCCCATTCCAATCCTGAGACACTTCCTATAGCATGAGATGTGATATCTCACTGCTTATACCAAACCTGAGACCCTTCCCATAGCATGAGATGTGATATCCAACTCCTTCCCATTCCAATCCTCAGACCCTTCCTATAGCATGAGATGTGATATCTCAATGCTTCTAATATCAAACTTGAGACCCTACCTATAGCATGAGATGTGATATCCAAGTCCTTCCCATTCCAATCCTGAGACACTTCCTATAGCATGAGATGTGATATCCAACTCCTTCCCATTCCAATCCTGAGACCCTTCCTATAGCATGAGATATGATATCTCAATACTTCTAATACCAAACGTGAGATCCTTCCGATAACATGAGATGTGATATCCAAATCCTTCCCCTTCCAAACCTGAGACCCTCCCTTTAGCATGAGATGTGATATCCAACTCCTTCCCATTCCAATCCTGAGACCCTTCTGATAGCATGAGATGTGATATCTCAATGCTTCTAATACCAAACCTGAGATCCTTCCGATAGCATGAGATGTGATATCTCAATGCTTCTAATACCAAACCTGAGATCCTTCCTATAACATGAGATGTGATATCCAAATCCTTCCCATTCCAATTCTGAGACCCTTCCTATACTCTGAGACTTGATATCTCAATGCTTCTAATACCAAACCTGAGACCCGTAATATAACATGAGATGTGATATCCAAATCCTTCCCCTTCCAAACCTTAGACCCTTCCTTTATCATGAGATGTGATATCCAACTCCTTCCCATTCCAATCCTGAGACCCTTCCGATATCATGAGATGTGATATCTCAAAGCTTCTAATATCAAACTTGAGACCCTCCCTATAGCATGAGATGTGATATCCAAGTCCTTCCCATTCCAATCCTGAGACCCTTCCTATAGCATGAGATGTGATATCTCAATGCTTCTAATACCAAACCTGAGACCCTTCCTATAGCATGAGATGTGATATCCAAGTCCTTCCCATTCCAATCCTGAGACCCTTCCTATAGCATGAGATGTGATATCTCAATGCTTCTAATACCAAACCTGAGACCCTTCCTATAACATGAGATGGGAATATCCAACTCCTTCCCATTCCAATCCTGAGACCCTTCCGATAGCAGAGATGTGATATCTCAATGCTTATACCAAACCTGAGACCCTTCCTATGGCATGAGATGTGATATCCAACTCCTTGCCATTCAAATCCTGAGACCCTTCCTATAGCATGAGAAGGGATATCCAACTCCTTCCCAATCCAATCCTGAGACCCTTCCGATAGCAGAGACGTGATATCTCAATGCTTCTACCAAACCTGAGACCCTTCCTTTAGCATGAGATGTGATATCCAAATCCTTCACATTCCAATCCTGAGACCCTTCCTATAGCATGAGATGTGATATCTCAATGCTTCTAATACCAAACCTGAGATCCTTCCTATAACATGAGATGTGATATCCAATTCCTTCCCATTCCAAACCTGAGACCCTTCCTATTGGATGAGTTGTGATATCCAACTCCTTCCCATTCCAACCCTGAGACCCTTCCTATAGCATGAGATGTGATGTCTCAATGCTTCTAATACCAAACCTGAGATCCTTCCTATAACATGAGATGTGCTATCCAACTCCTTCCATTCCAATCCTGAGGCCCGTCCTATAGCATGAGATGTGATATCTCAATGCTTATACCAAACCTGAGACCCTTCCTATAGCATGAGATGTGATATCCAACTACTTCCCATTCCAATCCTGAGACCCTTCCTATAGCATGAGATGTGATATCTCAATGCTTCTAATACCAAACCTGAGATCCTTCTTCTAACATGAAATGTGATATCCAACTCCTTCCCTTTCCAAACCTAAGAGCCTATCTATAGCATGAGATGTGATATCCAAGTCCTTCCCATTCCAATCCTTATACCCTTCCTACAGCATGCAATATGATATCTCAATGATTCTAATAACAAACCTGAGACCCGTCCTATAGCATGAGATATGATATCCAAGTCCTTCCCATTCCAATCCTGAGACCCTTCCTATAACATGAGATGTGATATCCAACTCCTTCCCGTTCCAAACCTGAGACCCTTCCTTTAGCATGAGATGTGATATCCAGCTCCTTCCCATTCCAATCCTGAGACACTTCCGATAGCATGAGATGTGATATCTCAATGCTTCTAATACCAAACCTGAGATCCTTCCGATAGCATGAGATGTGATATCTCAATGCTTCTAATACCAAACCTGAGATCCTTCCTATAACATGAGATGTGATATCCAAATCCTTCCCCTTCCAAACCTGAGACCCTCCCTTTAGCATGAGATGTGATATCCAACTCCTTCCCATTCCATTCCTGAGACCCTTCTGATAGCATGAGATGTGATATCTCAATGCCTCTAATACCAAACCTGAGATCCAACCTCTAACATGAAATGTGATATCCAACTCTTTCCCCTTCCAAACCTGAGAGCCTTCCTATAGCTTGAGATGTGATATCCAAGTCCTTCCCATTCCAATCCTGAGACACTCCCTATAGCATGAGATGTGATATCCAACTCTTTCCCATTCCAATCCTGAGACCCTTCCTATAGCATGAGATATGATAACTCAATA
Source organism: Ambystoma mexicanum (assembly GCF_040938575.1). Taxonomy (NCBI): domain Eukaryota; kingdom Metazoa; phylum Chordata; class Amphibia; order Caudata; family Ambystomatidae; genus Ambystoma; species Ambystoma mexicanum. The sequence continues at coordinate 335,963,986 of NC_090936.1, forward strand.
CTTCTAATACCAAACGTGAGATCCTTCCGATAACATGAGATGTGATATCCAAATCCTTCCCCTTCCAAACCTGAGACCCTCCCTTTAGCATGAGATGTGATATCCAACTCCTATCCATTCCAATCCTGAGACCCTTCTGATAGCATGAGATGTGATATCTCAATGCTTCTAATACCAAACCTGAGATCCTTCCGATAGCATGAGATGTGATATCTCAATGCTTCTAATACCAAACCTGAGATCCTTCCTATAACATGAGATGTGATATCCAAATCCTTCCCCTTCCAAACCTGAGACCCTCCCTTTAGCATGAGATGTGATATCCAACTCCTTCCCATTCCATTCCTGAGACCCTTCTGATAGCATGAGATGTGATATCTCAATGCCTCTAATACCAAACCTGAGATCCAACCTCTAACATGAAATGTGATATCCAACTCTTTCCCCTTCCAAACCTGAGAGCCTTCCTATAGCTTGAGATGTGATATCCAAGTCCTTCCCATTCCAATCCTGAGACCCTTCCTATAGCTTGAGATGTGATATCCAACTCCTTCCCATTCCAATTCTGAGACCCTTCCTATACTCTGAGACTTGATATCTCAATGCTTCTAATACCAAACCTGAGACCCGTAATATAACATGAGATGTGATTTCCAAATCCTTCCCATTCCAATCCTGAGACCCTTCCGATATCATGAGATGTGATATCTCAAAGCTTCTAATATGAAACTTGAGACCCTCCCTATAGCATGAGATGTGATATCCAAGTCCTTCCCATTCCAATCCTGAGACTCTTCCTATGGCATGAGATGTGATATCTCAATGCTTCTAATACCAAACCTGAGACCCTTCCTATAACATGAGATGGGAATATCCAACTCCTTCCCAATCCAATCCTGAGACCCTTCCGATAGCAGAGACGTGATATCTCAATGCTTCTACCAAACCTGAGACCCTTTCTTTAGCATGAGATGTGATATCCAAATCCTTCACATTCCAATCCTGAGACCCTTACTATAGCATGAGATGTGATATCTCAATGCTTCTAATACCAAACCTGAGATCCTTCCTATAACATGAGATGTGATATCCAATTCCTTCCCATTCCAAACCTGAGACCCTTCCTACTGGATGAGATGTGATATCCAACTCCTTCCCATTCCAACCCTGAGACCCTTCCTATAGCATGAGATGTGATGTCTCAATGCTTCTAATACCAAACCTGAGATCCTTCCTATAACATGAGATGTGATATCCAACTCCTTCCATTCCAATCCTGAGACCCGTCCTATAGCATGAGATGTGATATCTCAATGCTTATACCAAACCTGAGACCCTTCCTATAGCATGAGATGTGATATCCAACTACTCCCCATTCCAATCCTGAGACCCTTCCTATAGCATGAGATGTGATATCTCAATGCTTCTAATACCAAACCTGAGATCCTTCCTCTAACATGAGATGTGATATCCAGGTCCTTCCCATTCCAATCCTTAGACCCTTCCTACAGCATGCAATATGATATCTCAATGATTCTAATAACAAACCTGAGACCCGTCCTATAGCATGAGATATGATATCCAAGTCCTTCCCATTCCAATCCTGCGACCCTTCCTATAACATGAAATGTGATATCCAACTCCTTCCCATTCCAACCTGAGACCCTTCCTATAGCATGAGATGGGATATCCAACTTCTTCCAAATCCAATACTGATACCCTTCCGATAGCATGAGACGTGATATCCCAATGCTTCTACCAAACCTGAGACCCATACTATGGCATGAGATGTGATATCAAACTCCTTCCCATTCCAATCCTGAGACCCTTCCTATAGCTTGAGGTGTGATATCCAACTCCTTCCCATTCCAATTCTGAGACCCTTCTTATACCATGAGACTTGATATCTCAATGCTTCTAATACCAAACCTGAGACCCGTCCTATAACATGAGATGTGATATCCAAATCCTTCCCCTTCCAAACCTTAGACCCTTCCTTTATCATGAGATGTGATATCCAACTCCTTCCCATTCCAATCCTGAGACCCTTCCGATATCATGAGATTTGTTATCTCAATGCTTCTAATATCAAACTTGAGACCCTCCCTATAGCATGAGATGTGACATCCAAGTCCTTCCCATTCCAATCCTGAGACCCTTCCTATAGCATGAGATGTGATATCTCTATGCTTCTAATACCAAACCTGAGACCCTTCCTATAACATGAGATGGGATATCCAACTCCTTCCCATTCCAATCCTGAGACCTTTCCGATAGCAGAGATGTGATATCTCAATGCTTATACCAAACCTGAGAACCTTCCTATGGCCTGAGATGTCATATACAACTCCTTCCCATTCCAATCCTGAGACCCTTCCTTTAGCATGAGATGTGATATCTCAATGCTTATACCAAATCTGAGACCCTTCCTATAGCATGAGATGTGATATCCAATTCCTTCCCATTCCAATCCTGAGACCCTTCCTATAGCATGAGATGTGATATCTCAATGCTTATACCAAACCTGAGAGCCTACCTATAGCATGAGATGTGATATCCAAGTCCATCCCATTCCAATCCTTAGACCCTTCCTACAGCATGCGAAGTGATATCTCAATGATTCTAATACCAAACCAGAGACTCTTCCTATAACATTAGATGGGATATCCAACTCCTTCCCATTCCAATCCTGAGCCGCTTCCGATAGCAGAGATGTGATATCTCAATGCTTATACCAAACCTGAGACCCTTCCTATAACATGAGATGTGATATCCAACTCCTTCCCGTTCCAAACCTGAGACACTAACTATAGCATATGTGATATCCAACTCCTTCCCATTCCAAACATGAGACCCTTCCTATAGCAAGAAAGTAATATCCAACTCCTACCCATTCCAATCCTGAGACCCTTCCTATAGCAAGAGATGTGATATCCAAATCCTTCCCATTCCAATCCTGAGACCCTTCCTATAACATGAGATGTGATATCCAACTCCTTCCTATTCCAACCTGAGACACTTCCTATAGCATGAGAAGGGATATCCAACTCCTTCCCAATCCAATCCTGAGACCCTTCCGATAGCAGAGATGTGATATCTCAATGCTTATACCAAACCTGAGACCCTTCCTATGGCATGAGATGTGATATCCAACTCCTTGCCATTCAAATCCTGAGACCCTTCCTATAGCATGAGATGTGATATCTCTATGCTTCTAATACCAAACCTGAGACCCTTCCTATAACATGAGATGGGATATCCAACTCCTTCCCATTCCAATCCTGAGACCCTTTCGATAGCAGAGATGTGATATCTCAATGCTTATACCAAACCTGAGAACCTTCCTATGGCCTGAGATGTCATATACAACTCCTTCCCATTCCAATCCTGAGACCCTTCCTTTAGCATGAGATGTGATATCTCAATGCTTATACCAAATCTGAGACCCTTCCTATAGCATGAGATGTGATATCCAATTCCTTCCCATTCCAATCCTGAGACCCTTCCTATAGCATGAGATGTGATATCTCAATGCTTATACCAAACCACCTGAGAGCCTACCTATAGCATGAGATGTGATATCCAAGTCCATCCCATTCCAATCCTTAGACCCTTCCTACAGCATGCGATGTGATATCTCAATGATTCTAATACCAAACCAGAGACTCTTCCTATAACATGAGATGGGATATCCAACTCCTTCCCATTCCAATCCTGAGCCGCTTCCGATAGCAGAGATGTGATATCTCAATGCTTATACCAAACCTGAGACCCTTCCTATAACATGAGATATGATATCCAACTCCTTCCCGTTCCAAACCTGAGACACTAACTATAGCATATGTGATATCCAACTCCTTCCCATTCCAAACATGAGACCCTTCCTATAGCAAGAAAGTAATATCCAACTCCTACCCATTCCAATCCTGAGACCCTTCCTATAGCAAGAGATGTGATATCCAAATCCTTCCCATTCCAATCCTGAGACCCTTCCTATAACATGAATGAGATGTGATATCCAACTCCTTCCCATTCCAACCTGAGACACTTCCTATAGCATGAGAAGGGATATCCAACTCCTTCCCAATCCAATCCTGAGACCCTTCCGATAGCAGAGATGTGATATCTCAATGCTTATACCAAACCTGAGACCCTTCCTATGGCATGAGATGTGATATCCAACTCCTTCCCAATCCAATCCTGAGACCCTTCCGATAGCAGAGACGTGATATCTCAATGCTTCTACCAAACCTGAGACCCTTCCTTTAGCATGAGATGTGATATCCAAATCCTTCACATTCCAATCCTGAGACCCTTCCTATAGCATGACATATGATATCTCAATACTTCTAATACCAAACGTGAGATCCTTCCGATAACATGAGATGTGATATCCAAATCCTTCCCCTTCCAAACCTGAGACCCTCCCTTTAGCATGAGATGTGATATCCAACTCCTTCCTATTCCAATCCTGAAACTCTTCTGATAGCATGAGATGTGATATCTCAATGCTTCTAATACCAAACCTGAGATCCTTCCGATAGCATGAGATGTGATATCTCAATGCTTCTAATACCAAACCTGAGATCCTTCCTATAACATGAGATGTGATATCCAAATCCTTCCCCTTCCAAACCTGAGACCCTCCCTTTAGCATGAGATGTGATATCCAACTCCTTCCCATTCCATTCCTGAGACCCTTCTGATAGCATGAGATGTGATATCCAGGTCCTTCCCATTCCAATCCTTAGACCCTTCCTACAGCATGCAATATGATATCTCAATGATTCTAATAACAAACCTGAGACCCGTCCTATAGCATGAGATATGATATCCAAGTCCTTCCCATTCCAATCCTGCGACCCTTCCTATACCATGAAATGTGATATCCAACTCCTTCCCATTCCAACCTGAGACCCTTCCTATAGCATGAGATGGGATATCCAACTTCTTCCAAATCCAATACTGATACCCTTCCGATAGCATGAGACGTGATATCCCAATGCTTCTACCAAACCTGAGACCCATACTATGGCATGAGATGTGATATCAAACTCCTTCCCAATCCTGAGACCCTTCCTATAGCTTGAGGTGTGATATCCAACTCCTTCCCATTCCAATTCTGAGACCCTTCTTATACCATGAGACTTGATATCTCAATGCTTCTAATACCAAACCTGAGACCCGTCCTATAACATGAGATGTGATATCCAAATCCTTCCCCTTCCAAACCTTAGACCCTTCCTTTATCATGAGATGTGATATCCAACTCCTTCCCATTCCAATCCTGAGACCCTTCCGATATCATGAGATTTGTTATCTCAATGCTTCTAATATCAAACTTGAGACCCTCCCTATAGCATGAGATGTGACATCCAAGTCCTTCCCATTCCAATCCTGAGACCCTTCCTATAGCATGAGATGTGATATCTCTATGCTTCTAATACCAAACCTGAGACCCTTCCTATAACATGAGATGGGATATCCAACTCCTTCCCATTCCAATCCTGAGACCTTTCCGATAGCAGAGATGTGATATCTCAATGCTTATACCAAACCTGAGAACCTTCCTATGGCCTGAGATGTCATATACAACTCCTTCCCATTCCAATCCTGAGACCCTTCCTTTAGCATGAGATGTGATATCTCAATGCTTATACCAAATCTGAGACCCTTCCTATAGCATGAGATGTGATATCCAATTCCTTCCCATTCCAATCCTGAGACCCTTCCTATAGCATGAGATGTGATATCTCAATGCTTATACCAAACCTGAGAGCCTACCTATAGCATGAGATGTGATATCCAAGTCCATCCCATTCCAATCCTTAGACCCTTCCTACAGCATGCGAAGTGATATCTCAATGATTCTAATACCAAACCAGAGACTCTTCCTATAACATTAGATGGGATATCCAACTCCTTCCCATTCCAATCCTGAGCCGCTTCCGATAGCAGAGATGTGATATCTCAATGCTTATACCAAACCTGAGACCCTTCCTATAACATGAGATGTGATATCCAACTCCTTCCCGTTCCAAACCTGAGACACTAACTATAGCATATGTGATATCCAACTCCTTCCCATTCCAAACATGAGACCCTTCCTATAGCAAGAAAGTAATATCCAACTCCTACCCATTCCAATCCTGAGACCCTTCCTATAGCAAGAGATGTGATATCCAAATCCTTCCCATTCCAATCCTGAGACCCTTCCTATAACATGAGATGTGATATCCAACTCCTTCCTATTCCAACCTGAGACACTTCCTATAGCATGAGAAGGGATATCCAACTCCTTCCCAATCCAATCCTGAGACCCTTCCGATAGCAGAGATGTGATATCTCAATGCTTATACCAAACCTGAGACCCTTCCTATGGCATGAGATGTGATATCCAACTCCTTGCCATTCAAATCCTGAGACCCTTCCTATAGCATGAGATGTGATATCTCTATGCTTCTAATACCAAACCTGAGACCCTTCCTATAACATGAGATGGGATATCCAACTCCTTCCCATTCCAATCCTGAGACCCTTCCGATAGCAGAGATGTGATATCTCAATGCTTATACCAAACCTGAGAACCTTCCTATGGCCTGAGATGTCATATACAACTCCTTCCCATTCCAATCCTGAGAGCCTTCCTTTAGCATGAGATGTGATATCTCAATGCTTATACCAAATCTGAGACCCTTCCTATAGCATGAGATGTGATATCCAATTCCTTCCCATTCCAATCCTGAGACCCTTCCTATAGCATGAGATGTGATATCTCAATGCTTATACCAAACCACCTGAGAGCCTACCTATAGCATGAGATGTGATATCCAAGTCCATCCCATTCCAATCCTTAGACCCTTCCTACAGCATGCGATGTGATATCTCAATGATTCTAATACCAAACCAGAGACTCTTCCTATAACATGAGATGGGATATCCAACTCCTTCCCATTCCAATCCTGAGCCGCTTCCGATAGCAGAGATGTGATATCTCAATGCTTATACCAAACCTGAGACCCTTCCTATAACATGAGATATGATATCCAACTCCTTCCCCTTTTAAAACCTGAGACACTAACTATAGCATATGTGATATCCAACTCCTTCCCATTCCAAACATGAGACCCTTCCTATAGCAAGAAAGTAATATCCAACACCTACCCATTCCAATCCTGAGACCCTTCCTATAGCAAGAGATGTGATATCCAAATCCTTCCCATTCCAATCCTGAGACCCTTCCTATAACATGAATGAGATGTGATATCCAACTCCTTCCCATTCCAACCTGAGACACTTCCTATAGCATGAGAAGGGATATCCAACTCCTTCCCAATCCAATCCTGAGACCCTTCCGATAGCAGAGATGTGATATCTCAATGCTTATACCAAACCTGAGACCCTTCCTATGGCATGAGATGTGATATCCAACTCCTTCCCAATCCAATCCTGAGACCCTTCCGATAGCAGAGACGTGATATCTCAATGCTTCTACCAAACCTGAGACCCTTCCTTTAGCATGAGATGTGATATCCAAATCCTTCACATTCCAATCCTGAGACCCTTCCTATAGCATGAGATATGATATCTCAATACTTCTAATACCAAACGTGAGATCCTTCCGATAACATGAGATGTGATATCCAAATCCTTCCCCTTCCAAACCTGAGACCCTCCCTTTAGCATGAGATGTGATATCCAACTCCTTCCTATTCCAATCCTGAAACTCTTCTGATAGCATGAGATGTGATATCTCAATGCTTCTAATACCAAACCTGAGATCCTTCCGATAGCATGAGATGTGATATCTCAATGCTTCTAATACCAAACCTGAGATCCTTCCTATAACATGAGATGTGATATCCAAATCCTTCCCCTTCCAAACCTGAGACCCTCCCTTTAGCATGAGATGTGATATCCAACTCCTTCCCATTCCATTCCTGAGACCCTTCTGATAGCATGAGATGTGATATCTCAATGCCTCTAATACCAAACCTGAGATCCTACCTCTAACATGAAATGTGATATCCAACTCTTTCCCCTTCCAAACCTGAGAGCCTTCCTATAGCATGAGATGTGATATCCAAGTCCTTCCCATTCCAATCCTGAGACCCTTCCTATAGCTTGAGATGTGATATCCAACTCCTTCCCATTCCAATTCTGAGACCCTTCCTATACTATGAGACTTGATATCTCAATGCTTCTAATACCAAACGTGAGACCCGTAATATAACATGAGATGTGATATCGAAATCCTTCCCCTTCCAAACCTTAGACCCTTCCTTTATCATGAGATGTGATATCCAACTCCTTCCCATTCCAATCCTGAGACCCTTCCGATATCATGAGATGTGATATCTCAAAGCTTCTAATATCAAACTTGAGACCCTCCCTATAGCATGAGATGTGATATCCAAGTCCTTCCCATCCAATCCTGATACCCTTCCTATAGCATGAGATGTGATATCTCAATGCTTCTAATACCAAACCTGAGACCCTTCCTATAACATGAGATGGGAATATCCAACTCCTTCCCAATCCAATCCTGAGACCCTTCCGATAGCAGAGACGTGATATCTCAATGCTTCTACCAAACCTGAGACCCTTTCTTTAGCATGAGATGTGATATCCAAATCCTTCACATTCCAATCCTGAGACCCTTCCTATAGCATGAGATGTGATATCTCAATGCTTCTAATACCAAACCTGAGATCCTTCCTATAACATGAGATGTGATATCCAATTCCTTCCCATTCCAAACCTGAGACCCTTCCTACTGGATGAGATGTGATATCCAACTCCTTCCCATTCCAACCCTGAGACCCTTCCTATAGCATGAGATGTGATGTCTCAATGCTTCTAATACCAAACCTGAGATCCTTCCTATTACATGAGATGTGATATCCAACTCCTTCCATTCCAATCCTGAGACCCGTCCTATAGCATGAGATGTGATATCTCAATGCTTATACCAAACCTGAGACCCTTCCTATAGCATGAGATGTGATATCCAACTACTTCCCATTCCAATCCTGAGACCCTTCCTATAGCATGAGATGTGATATCTCAATGCTTCTAATACCAAACCTGAGATCCTTCCTCTAACATGAAATGTGATATCCAACTCCTTCCCTTTCCAAACCTAAGAGCCTTTCTATAGCATGAGATGTGATATCCAGGTCCTTCCCATTCCAATCCTTAGACCCTTCCTACAGCATGCAATATGATATCTCAATGATTCTAATAACAAACCTGAGACCCGTCCTATAGCATGAGATATGATATCCAAGTCCTTCCCATTCCAATCCTGCGACCCTTCCTATAACATGAAATGTGATATCCAACTCCTTCCCATTCCAACCTGAGACCCTTCCTATAGCATGAGATGGGATATCCAACTTCTTCCAAATCCAATACTGATACCCTTCCGATAGCATGAGACGTGATATCCCAATGCTTCTACCAAACCTGAGACCCATACTATGGCATGAGATGTGATATCAAACTCCTTCCCATTCCAATCCTGAGACCCTTCCTATAGCTTGAGGTGTGATATCCAACTCCTTCCCATTCCAATTCTGAGACCCTTCTTATACCATGAGACTTGATATCTCAATGCTTCTAATACCAAACCTGAGACCCGTCCTATAACATGAGATGTGATATCCAAATCCTTCCCCTTCCAAACCTTAGACCCTTCCTTTATCATGAGATGTGATATCCAACTCCTTCCCATTCCAATCCTGAGACCCTTCCGATATCATGAGATTTTTTATCTCAATGCTTCTAATATCAAACTTGAGACCCTCCCTATAGCATGAGATGTGACATCCAAGTCCTTCCCATTCCAATCCTGAGACCCTTCCTATAGCATGAGATGTGATATCTCTATGCTTCTAATACCAAACCTGAGACCCTTCCTATAACATGAGATGGGATATCCAACTCCTTCCCATTCCAATCCTGAGACCTTTCCGATAGCAGAGATGTGATATCTCAATGCTTATACCAAACCTGAGAACCTTCCTATGGCCTGAGATGTCATATCCAACTCCTTCCCGTTCCAAACCTGAGACACTAACTATAGCATATGTGATATCCAACTCCTTCCCATTCCAAACATGAGACCCTTCCTATAGCAAGAAAGTAATATCCAACTCCTACCCATTCCAATCCTGAGACCCTTCCTATAGCAAGAGATGTGATATCCAAATCCTTCCCATTCCAATCCTGAGACCCTTCCTATAACATGAGATGTGATATCCAACTCCTTCCCATTCCAACCTGAGACACTTCCTATAGCATGAGAGGGGATATCCAACTCCTTCCCAATCCAATCCTGAGACCCTTCCGATAGCAGAGATGTGATATCTCAATGCTTATACCAAACCTGAGACCCTTCCTATGGCATGAGATGTGATATCCAACTCCTTGCCATTCAAATCCTGAGACCCTTCCTATAGCATGAGATGTGATATCTCTATGCTTCTAATACCAAACCTGAGACCCTTCCTATAACATGAGATGGGATATCCAACTCCTTCCCATTCCAATCCTGAGACCCTTCCGATAGCAGAGATGTGATATCTCAATGCTTATACCAAACCTGAGAACCTTCCTATGGCCTGAGATGTCATATACAACTCCTTCCCATTCCAATCCTGAGACCCTTCCTTTAGCATGAGATGTGATATCTCAATGCTTATACCAAATCTGAGACCCTTCCTATAGCATGAGATGTGATATCCAATTCCTTCCCATTCCAATCCTGAGACCCTTCCTATAGCATGAGATGTGATATCTCAATGCTTATACCAAACCTGAGAGCCTACCTATAGCATGAGATGTGATATCCAAGTCCATCCCATTCCAATCCTTAGACCCTTCCTACAGCATGCGATGTGATATCTCAATGATTCTAATACCAAACCAGAGACTCTTCCTATAACATGAGATGGGATATCCAACTCCTTCCCGTTCCAATCCTGAGCCGCTTCCGATAGCAGAGATGTGATATCTCAATGCTTATACCAAACCTGAGACCCTTCCTATAACATGAGATGTGATATCCAACTCCTTCCCGTTCCAAACCTGAGACACTAACTATAGCATATGTGATATCCAACTCCTTCCCATTCCAAACATGAGACCCTTCCTATAGCAAGAAAGTAATATCCAACTCCTACCCATTCCAATCCTGAGACCCTTCCTATAGCAAGAGATGTGATATCCAAATCCTTCCCATTCCAATCCTGAGACCCTTCCTATAACATGAGATGTGATATCCAACTCCTTCCTATTCCAACCTGAGACACTTCCTATAGTATGAGAAGGGATATCCAACTCCTTCCCAATCCAATCCTGAGACCCTTCCGATAGCAGAGATGTGATATCTCAATGCTTATACCAAACCTGAGACCCTTCCTATGGCATGAGATGTGATATCCAACTCCTTGCCATTCAAATCCTGAGACCCTTCCTATAGCATGAGATGTGATATCTCTATGCTTCTAATACCAAACCTGAGACCCTTCCTATAACATGAGATGGGATATCCAACTCCTTCCCATTCCAATCCTGAGACCCTTCCGATAGCAGAGATGTGATATCTCAATGCTTATACCAAACCTGAGAACCTTCCTATGGCCTGAGATGTCATATACAACTCCTTCCCATTCCAATCCTGAGGCCCTTCCTTTAGCATGAGATGTGATATCTCAATGCTTATACCAAATCTGAGACCCTTCCTATAGCATGAGATGTGATATCCAATTCCTTCCCATTCCAATCCTGAGACCCTTCCTATAGCATGAGATGTGATATCTCAATGCTTATACCAAACCACCTGAGAGCCTACCTATAGCATGAGATGTGATATCCAAGTCCATCCCATTCCAATCCTTAGACCCTTCCTACAGCATGCGATGTGATATCTCAATGATTCTAATACCAAACCAGAGACTCTTCCTATAACATGAGATGGGATATCCAACTCCTTCCCATTCCAATCCTGAGCCGCTTCCGATAGCAGAGATGTGATATCTCAATGCTTATACCAAACCTGAGACCCTTCCTATAACATGAGATATGATATCCAACTCCTTCCCGTTCCAAACCTGAGACACTAACTATAGCATATGTGATATCCAACTCCTTCCCATTCCAAACATGAGACCCTTCCTATAGCAAGAAAGTAATATCCAACTCCTACCCATTCCAATCCTGAGACCCTTCCTATATCAAGAGATGTGATATCCAAATCCTTCCCATTCCAATCCTGAGACCCTTCCTATAACATGAATGAGATGTGATATCCAACTCCTTCCCATTCCAACCTGAGACACTTCCTATAGCATGAGAAGGGATATCCAACTCCTTCCCAATCCAATCCTGAGACCCTTCCGATAGCAGAGATGTGATATCTCAATGCTTATACCAAACCTGAGACCCTTCCTATGGCATGAGATGTGATATCCAACTCCTTCCCAATCCAATCCTGAGAACCTTCCGATAGCAGAGACGTGATATCTCAATGCTTCTACCAAACCTGAGACCCTTCCTTTAGCATGAGATGTGATATCCAAATCCTTCACATTCCAATCCTGAGACCCTTCCTATAGCATGAGATATGATATCTCAATACTTCTAATACCAAACGTGAGATCCTTCCGATAACATGAGATGTGATATCCAAATCCTTCCCCTTCCAAACCTGAGACCCTCCCTTTAGCATGAGATGTGATATCCAACTCCTTCCTATTCCAATCCTGAAACTCTTCTGATAGCATGAGATGTGATATCTCAATGCTTCTAATACCAAACCTGAGATCCTTCCGATAGCATGAGATGTGATATCTCAATGCCTCTAATACCAAACCTGAGATCCTACCTCTAACATGAAATGTGATATCCAACTCTTTCCCCTTCCAAACCTGAGAGCCTTCCTATAGCATGAGATGTGATATCCAAGTCCTTCCCATTCCAATCCTGAGACCCTTCCTATAGCTTGAGATGTGATATCCAACTCCTTCCCATTCCAATTCTGAGACCCTTCCTATACTATGAGACTTGATATCTCAATGCTTCTAATACCAAACGTGAGACCCGTAATATAACATGAGATGTGATATCGAAATCCTTCCCCTTCCAAACCTTAGACCCTTCCTTTATCATGAGATGTGATATCCAACTCCTTCCCATTCCAATCCTGAGACCCTTCCGATATCATGAGATGTGATATCTCAAAGCTTCTAATATCAAACTTGAGACCCTCCCTATAGCATGAGATGTGATATCCAAGTCCTTCCCATTCCAATCCTGATACCCTTCCTATAGCATGAGATGTGATATCTCAATGCTTCTAATACCAAACCTGAGACCCTTCCTATAACATGAGATGGGAATATCTAACTCCTTCCCATTCCAATCCTGAGACCCTTCCGATAGCAGAGATGTGATATCTCAATGCTTATACCAAACCTGAGATCCTTCCTATAACATGAGATGTGATATCCAACTCCTTCCCATTCCAATCCTGAGACACTTCCTATAGCATGAGATGTGATATCTCACTGCTTATACCAAACCTGAGACCCTTCCCATAGCATGAGATGTGATATCCAACTCTTTCCCATTCCAATCCTCAGACCCTTCCTATAGCATGAGATGTGATATCTCAATGCTTCTAATATCAAACTTGAGACCCTACCTATAGCATGAGATGTGATATCCAAGTCCTTCCCATTCCAATCCTGAGACACTTCCTATAGCATGAGATGTGATATCCAACTCCTTCCCATTCCAATCCTGAGACCCTTCTGATAGCATGAGATGTGATATCTCAATGCTTCTAATACCAAACCTGAGATCCTTCCGATAGCATGAGATGTGATATCTCAATGCTTCTAATACCAAACCTCAGATCCTTCCTATAACATGAGATGTGATATCCAAATCCTTCCCCTTCCAAACCTGAGACCCTCCCTTTAGCATGAGATGTGATATCCAACTCCTTCCCATTCCATTCCTGAGACCCTTCTGATAGCATGAGATGTGATATCTCAATGCCTCTAATACCAAACCTGAGATCCTACCTCTAACATGAAATGTGATATCCAACTCTTTCCCCTTCCAAACCTGAGAGCCTTCCTATAGCATGAGATGTGATATCCAAGTCCTTCCCATTCCAATCCTGAGACCCTTCCTATAGCTTGAGATGTGATATCCAACTCCTTCCCATTCCAATTCTGAGACCCTTCCTAAACTCTGAGACTTGATATCTCAATGCTTCTAATACCAAACGTGAGACCCGTAATATAACATGAGATGTGATATCGAAATCCTTCCCCTTCCAAACCTTAGACCCTTCCTTTATCATGAGATGTGATATCCAACTCCTTCCCATTCCAATCCTGAGACCGTTCCGATATCATGAGATGTGATATCTCAAAGCTTCTAATATCAAACTTGAGACCCTCCCTATAGCATGAGATGTGATATCCAAGTCCTTCCCATTCCAATCCTGATACCCTTCCTATAGCATGAGATGTGATATCTCAATGCTTCTAATACCAAACCTGAGACCCTTCCTATAACATGAGATGGGAATATCCAACTCCTTCCCAATCCAATCCTGAGACCCTTCCGATAGCAGAGACGTGATATCTCAATGCTTCTACCAAACCTGAGACCCTTTCTTTAGCATGAGATGTGATATCCAAATCCTTCACATTCCAATCCTGAGACCCTTCCTATAGCATGAGATGTGATATCTCAATGCTTCTAATACCAAACCTGAGATCCTTCCTATAACATGAGATGTGATATCCAATTCCTTCCCATTCCAAACCTGAGACCCTTCCTACTGGATGAGATGTGATATCCAACTCCTTCCCATTCCAACCCTGAGACCCTTCCTATAGCATGAGATGTGATGTCTCAATGCTTCTAATACCAAACCTGAGATCCTTCCTATTACATGAGATGTGATATCCAACTCCTTCCATTCCAATCCTGAGACCCGTCCTATAGCATGAGATGTGATATCTCAATGCTTATACCAAACCTGAGACCCTTCCTATAGCATGAGATGTGATATCCAACTACTTCCCATTCCAATCCTGAGACCCTTCCTATAGCATGAGATGTGATATCTCAATGCTTCTAATACCAAACCTGAGATCCTTCCTCTAACATGAAATGTGATATCCAACTCCTTCCCTTTCCAAACCTAAGAGCCTTTCTATAGCATGAGATGTGATATCCAGGTCCTTCCCATTCCAATCCTTAGACCCTTCCTACAGCATGCAATATGATATCTCAATGATTCTAATAACAAACCTGAGACCCGTCCTATAGCATGAGATATGATATCCAAGTCCTTCCCATTCCAATCCTGCGACCCTTCCTATAACATGAAATGTGATATCCAACTCCTTCCCATTCCAACCTGAGACCCTTCCTATAGCATGAGATGGGATATCCAACTTCTTCCAAATCCAATACTGATACCCTTCCGATAGCATGAGACGTGATATCCCAATGCTTCTACCAAACCTGAGACCCATACTATGGCATGAGATGTGATATCAAACTCCTTCCCATTCCAATCCGGAGACCCTTCCGATATCATGAGATTTGTTATCTCAATGCTTCTAATATCAAACTTGAGACCCTCCCTATAGCATGAGATGTGACATCCAAGTCCTTCCCATTCCAATCCTGAGACCCTTCCTATAGCATGAGATGTGATATCTCTATGCTTCTAATACCAAACCTGAGACCCTTCCTATAACATGAGATGGGATATCCAACTCCTTCCCATTCCAATCCTGAGACCTTTCCGATAGCAGAGATGTGATATCTCAATGCTTATACCAAACCTGAGAACCTTCCTTTGGCCTGAGATGTCATATACAACTCCTTCCCATTCCAATCCTGAGACCCTTCCTTTAGCATGAGATGTGATATCTCAATGCTTATACCAAATCTGAGACCCTTCCTATAGCATGAGATGTGATATCCAATTCCTTCCCATTCCAATCCTGAGACCCTTCCTATAGCATGAGATGTGATATCTCAATGCTTATACCAAACCTGAGATACTACCTATAGCATGAGATGTGATATCCAAGTCCATCCCATTCCAATCCTTAGACCCTTCCTACAGCATGCGATGTGATATCTCAATGATTCTAATACCAAACCAGAGACTCTTCCTATAACATTAGATGGGATATACAACTCCTTCCCATTCCAATCCTGAGCCGCTTCCGATAGCAGAGATGTGATATCTCAATGCTTATACCAAACCTGAGACCCTTCCTATAACATGAGATGTGATATCCAACTCCTTCCCGTTCCAAACCTGAGACACTAACTATAGCATATGTGATATCCAACTCCTTCCCATTCCAAACATGAGACCCTTCCTATAGCAAGAAAGTAATATCCAACTCCTACCCATTCCAATCCTGAGACCCTTCCTATAGCAAGAGATGTGATATCCAAATCCTTCCCATTCCAATCCTGAGACCCTTCCTATAACATGAGATGTGATATCCAACTCCTTCCCATTCCAACCTGAGACACTTCCTATAGCATGAGAAGGGATATCCAACTCCTTCCCAATCCAATCCTGAGACCCTTCCGATAGCAGAGATGTGATATCTCAATGCTTATACCAAACCTGAGACCCTTCCTATGGCATGAGATGTGATATCCAACTCCTTGCCATTCAAATCCTGAGACCCTTCCTATAGCATGAGATGTGATATCTCTATGCTTCTAATACCAAACCTGAGACCCTTCCTATAACATGAGATGGGATATCCAACTCCTTCCCATTCCAATCCTGAGACCCTTCCGATAGCAGAGATGTGATATCTCAATGCTTATACCAAACCTGAGAACCTTCCTATGGCCTGAGATGTCATATACAACTCCTTCCCATTCCAATCCTGAGACCCTTCCTTTAGCATGAGATGTGATATCTCAATGCTTATACCAAATCTGAGACCCTTCCTATAGCATGAGATGTGATATCCAATTCCTTCCCATTCCAATCCTGAGACCCTTCCTATAGCATGAGATGTGATATCTCAATGCTTATACCAAACCACCTGAGAGCCTACCTATAGCATGAGATGTGATATCCAAGTCCATCCCATTCCAATCCTTAGACCCTTCCTACAGCATGCGATGTGATATCTCAATGATTCTAATACCAAACCAGAGACTCTTCCTATAACATGAGATGGGATATCCAACTCCTTCCCATTCCAATCCTGAGCCGCTTCCGATAGCAGAGATGTGATATCTCAATGCTTATACCAAACCTGAGACCCTTCCTATAACATGAGATATGATATCCAACTCCTTCCCGTTCCAAACCTGAGACACTAACTATAGCATATGTGATATCCAACTCCTTCCCATTCCAAACATGAGACCCTTCCTATAGCAAGAAAGTAATATCCAACTCCTACCCATTCCAATCCTGAGACCCTTCCTATAGCAAGAGATGTGATATCCAAATCCTTCCCATTCCAATCCTGAGACCCTTCCTATAACATGAATG
Source organism: Ambystoma mexicanum (assembly GCF_040938575.1). Classification (NCBI taxonomy): domain Eukaryota; kingdom Metazoa; phylum Chordata; class Amphibia; order Caudata; family Ambystomatidae; genus Ambystoma; species Ambystoma mexicanum. The sequence continues at coordinate 335,981,564 of NC_090936.1, forward strand.
AGATGTGATATCCAACTCCTTCCCATTCCAACCTGAGACACTTCCTATAGCATGAGAAGGGATATCCAACTCCTTCCCAATCCAATCCTGAGACCCTTCCGATAGCAGAGATGTGATATCTCAATGCTTATACCAAACCTGAGACCCTTCCTATGGCATGAGATGTGATATCCAACTCCTTCCCAATCCAATCCTGAGACCCTTCCGATAGCAGAGACGTGATATCTCAATGCTTCTACCAAACCTGAGACCCTTCCTTTAGCATGAGATGTGATATCCAAATCCTTCACATTCCAATCCTGAGACCCTTCCTATAGCATGAGATATGATATCTCAATACTTCTAATACCAAACGTGAGATCCTTCCGATAACATGAGATGTGATATCCAAATCCTTCCCCTTCCAAACCTGAGACCCTCCCTTTAGCATGAGATGTGATATCCAACTCCTTCCTATTCCAATCCTGAAACTCTTCTGATAGCATGAGATGTGATATCTCAATGCTTCTAATACCAAACCTGAGATCCTTCCGATAGCATGAGATGTGATATCTCAATGCTTCTAATACCAAACCTGAGATCCTTCCTATAACATGAGATGTGATATCCAAATCCTTCCCCTTCCAAACCTGAGACCCTCCCTTTAGCATGAGATGTGATATCCAACTCCTTCCCATTCCATTCCTGAGACCCTTCTGATAGCATGAGATGTGATATCTCAATGCCTCTAATACCAAACCTGAGATCCTACCTCTAACATGAAATGTGATATCCAACTCTTTCCCCTTCCAAACCTGAGAGCCTTCCTATAGCATGAGATGTGATATCCAAGTCCTTCCCATTCCAATCCTGAGACCCTTCCTATAGCTTGAGATGTGATATCCAACTCCTTCCCATTCCAATTCTGAGACCCTTCCTATACTATGAGACTTGATATCTCAATGCTTCTAATACCAAACGTGAGACCCGTAATATAACATGAGATGTGATATCGAAATCCTTCCCCTTCCAAACCTTAGACCCTTCCTTTATCATGAGATGTGATATCCAACTCCTTCCCATTCCAATCCTGAGACCCTTCCGATATCATGAGATGTGATATCTCAAAGCTTCTAATATCAAACTTGAGACCCTCCCTATAGCATGAGATGTGATATCCAAGTCCTTCCCATTCCAATCCTGATACCCTTCCTATAGCATGAGATGTGATATCTCAATGCTTCTAATACCAAACCTGAGACCCTTCCTATAACATGAGATGGGAATATCTAACTCCTTCCCATTCCAATCCTGAGACCCTTCCGATAGCAGAGATGTGTTATCTCAATGCTTATACCAAACCTGAGATCCTTCCTATAACATGAGATGTGATATCCAACTCCTTCCCATTCCAATCCTGAGACACTTCCTATAGCATGAGATGTGATATCTCACTGCTTATACCAAACCTGAGACCCTTCCCATAGCATGAGATGTGATATCCAACTCCTTCCCATTCCAATCCTCAGACCCTTCCTATAGCATGAGATGTGATATCTCAATGCTTCTAATATCAAACTTGAGACCCTACCTATAGCATGAGATGTGATATCCAAGTCCTTCCCATTCCAATCCTGAGACACTTCCTATAGCATGAGATGTGATATCCAACTCCTTCCCATTCCAATCCTGAGACCCTTCCTATAGCATGAGATATGATATCTCAATACTTCTAATACCAAACGTGAGATCCTTCCGATAACATGAGATGTGATATCCAAATCCTTCCCCTTCCAAACCTGAGACCCTCCCTTTAGCATGAGATGTGATATCCAACACCTTCCCATTCCAATCCTGAGACCCTTCCGATAGCATGAGATGTGATATCTCAATGCTTCTAATACCAAACCTCAGATCCTTCCTATAACATGAGATGTGATATCCAAATCCTTCCCCTTCCAAACCTGAGACCCTCCCTTTAGCATGAGATGTGATATCCAACTCCTTCCCATTCCATTCCTGAGACCCTTCCGATAGCAGAGATGTGATATCTCAATGCTTATACCAAACCTGAGAACCTTCCTATGGCCTGAGATGTCATATACAACTCCTTCCCATTCCAATCCTGAGACCCTTCCTTTAGCATGAGATGTGATATCTCAATGCTTATACCAAATCTGAGACCCTTCCTATAGCATGAGATGTGATATCCAATTCCTTCCCATTCCAATCCTGAGACCCTTCCTATAGCATGAGATGTGATATCTCAATGCTTATACCAAACCACCTGAGAGCCTACCTATAGCATGAGATGTGATATCCAAGTCCATCCCATTCCAATCCTTAGACCCTTCCTACAGCATGCGATGTGATATCTCAATGATTCTAATACCAAACCAGAGACTCTTCCTATAACATGAGATGGGATATCCAACTCCTTCCCATTCCAATCCTGAGCCGCTTCCGATAGCAGAGATGTGATATCTCAATGCTTATACCAAACCTGAGACCCTTCCTATAACATGAGATATGATATCCAACTCCTTCCCGTTCCAAACCTGAGACACTAACTATAGCATATGTGATATCCAACTCCTTCCCATTCCAAACATGAGACCCTTCCTATAGCAAGAAAGTAATATCCAACTCCTACCCATTCCAATCCTGAGACCCTTCCTATAGCAAGAGATGTGATATCCAAATCCTTCCCATTCCAATCCTGAGACCCTTCCTATAACATGAATGAGATGTGATATCCAACTCCTTCCCATTCCAACCTGAGACACTTCCTATAGCATGAGAAGGGATATCCAACTCCTTCCCAATCCAATCCTGAGACCCTTCCGATAGCAGAGATGTGATATCTCAATGCTTATACCAAACCTGAGACCCTTCCTATGGCATGAGATGTGATATCCAACTCCTTCCCAATCCAATCCTGAGACCCTTCCGATAGCAGAGACGTGATATCTCAATGCTTCTACCAAACCTGAGACCCTTCCTTTAGCATGAGATGTGATATCCAAATCCTTCACATTCCAATCCTGAGACCCTTCCTATAGCATGAGATATGATATCTCAATACTTCTAATACCAAACGTGAGATCCTTCCGATAACATGAGATGTGATATCCAAATCCTTCCCCTTCCAAACCTGAGACCCTCCCTTTAGCATGAGATGTGATATCCAACTCCTTCCTATTCCAATCCTGAAACTCTTCTGATAGCATGAGATGTGATATCTCAATGCTTCTAATACCAAACCTGAGATCCTTCCGATAGCATGAGATGTGATATCTCAATGCCTCTAATACCAAACCTGAGATCCTACCTCTAACATGAAATGTGATATCCAACTCTTTCCCCTTCCAAACCTGAGAGCCTTCCTATAGCATGAGATGTGATATCCAAGTCCTTCCCATTCCAATCCTGAGACCCTTCCTATAGCTTGAGATGTGATATCCAACTCCTTCCCATTCCAATTCTGAGACCCTTCCTATACTATGAGACTTGATATCTCAATGCTTCTAATACCAAACGTGAGACCCGTAATATAACATGAGATGTGATATCGAAATCCTTCCCCTTCCAAACCTTAGACCCTTCCTTTATCATGAGATGTGATATCCAACTCCTTCCCATTCCAATCCTGAGACCCTTCCGATATCATGAGATGTGATATCTCAAAGCTTCTAATATCAAACTTGAGACCCTCCCTATAGCATGAGATGTGATATCCAAGTCCTTCCCATTCCAATCCTGATACCCTTCCTATAGCATGAGATGTGATATCTCAATGCTTCTAATACCAAACCTGAGACCCTTCCTATAACATGAGATGGGAATATCTAACTCCTTCCCATTCCAATCCTGAGACCCTTCCGATAGCAGAGATGTGATATCTCAATGCTTATACCAAACCTGAGATCCTTCCTATAACATGAGATGTGATATCCAACTCCTTCCCATTCCAATCCTGAGACACTTCCTATAGCATGAGATGTGATATCTCACTGCTTATACCAAACCTGAGACCCTTCCCATAGCATGAGATGTGATATCCAACTCCTTCCCATTCCAATCCTCAGACCCTTCCTATAGCATGAGATGTGATATCTCAATGCTTCTAATATCAAACTTGAGACCCTACCTATAGCATGAGATGTGATATCCAAGTCCTTCCCATTCCAATCCTGAGACACTTCCTATAGCATGAGATGTGATATCCAACTCCTTCCCATTCCAACCTGAGACACTTCCTATAGCATGAGAAGGGATATCCAACTCCTTCCCAATCCAATCCTGAGACCCTTCCGATAGCAGAGATGTGATATCTCAATGCTTATACCAAACCTGAGACCCTTCCTATGGCATGAGATGTGATATCCAACTCCTTCCCAATCCAATCCTGAGACCCTTCCGATAGCAGAGACGTGATATCTCAATGCTTCTACCAAACCTGAGACCCTTCCTTTAGCATGAGATGTGATATCCAAATCCTTCACATTCCAATCCTGAGACCCTTCCTATAGCATGAGATATGATATCTCAATACTTCTAATACCAAACGTGAGATCCTTCCGATAACATGAGATGTGATATCCAAATCCTTCCCCTTCCAAACCTGAGACCCTCCCTTTAGCATGAGATGTGATATCCAACTCCTTCCTATTCCAATCCTGAAACTCTTCTGATAGCATGAGATGTGATATCTCAATGCTTCTAATACCAAACCTGAGATCCTTCCGATAGCATGAGATGTGATATCTCAATGCCTCTAATACCAAACCTGAGATCCTACCTCTAACATGAAATGTGATATCCAACTCTTTCCCCTTCCAAACCTGAGAGCCTTCCTATAGCATGAGATGTGATATCCAAGTCCTTCCCATTCCAATCCTGAGACCCTTCCTATAGCTTGAGATGTGATATCCAACTCCTTCCCATTCCAATTCTGAGACCCTTCCTATACTATGAGACTTGATATCTCAATGCTTCTAATACCAAACGTGAGACCCGTAATATAACATGAGATGTGATATCGAAATCCTTCCCCTTCCAAACCTTAGACCCTTCCTTTATCATGAGATGTGATATCCAACTCCTTCCCATTCCAATCCTGAGACCCTTCCGATATCATGAGATGTGATATCTCAAAGCTTCTAATATCAAACTTGAGACCCTCCCTATAGCATGAGATGTGATATCCAAGTCCTTCCCATTCCAATCCTGATACACTTCCTATAGCATGAGATGTGATATCTCAATGCTTCTAATACCAAACCTGAGACCCTTCCTATAACATGAGATGGGAATATCTAACTCCTTCCCATTCCAATCCTGAGACCCTTCCGATAGCAGAGATGTGATATCTCAATGCTTATACCAAACCTGAGATCCTTCCTATAACATGAGATGTGATATACAACTCCTTCCCATTCCAATCCTGAGACACTTCCTATAGCATGAGATGTGATATCTCACTGCTTATACCAAACCTGAGACCCTTCCCATAGCATGAGATGTGATATCCAACTCCTTCCCATTCCAATCCTCAGACCCTTCCTATAGCATGAGATGTGATATCTCAATGCTTCTAATATCAAACTTGAGACCCTACCTATAGCATGAGATGTGATATCCAAGTCCTTCCCATTCCAATCCTGAGACACTTCCTCTAGCATGAGATGTGATATCCAACTCCTTCCCATTCCAATCCTGAGACCCTTCTGATAGCATGAGATGTGATATCTCAATGCTTCTAATACCAAACCTGAGATCCTTCCGATAGCATGAGATGTGATATCTCAATGCTTCTAATACCAAACCTCAGATCCTTCCTATAACATGAGATGTGATATCCAAATCCTTCCCCTTCCAAACCTGAGACCCTCCCTTTAGCATGAGATGTGATATCCAACTCCTTCCCATTCCATTCCTGAGACCCTTCTGATAGCATGAGATGTGATATCTCAATGCCTCTAATACCAAACCTGAGATCCTACCTCTAACATGAAATGTGATATCCAACTCTTTCCCCTTCCAAACCTGAGAGCCTTCCTATAGCATGAGATGTGATATCCAAGTCCTTCCCATTCCAATCCTGAGACCCTTCCTATAGCTTGAGATGTGATATCCAACTCCTTCCCATTCCAATTCTGAGACCCTTCCTATACTCTGAGACTTGATATCTCAATGCTTCTAATACCAAACGTGAGACCCGTAATATAACATGAGATGTGATATCGAAATCCTTCCCCTTCCAAACCTTAGACCCTTCCTTTATCATGAGATGTGATATCCAACTCCTTCCCATTCCAATCCTGAGACCCTTCCGATATCATGAGATGTGATATCTCAAAGCTTCTAATATCAAACTTGAGACCCTCCCTATAGCATGAGATGTGATATCCAAGTCCTTCCCATTCCAATCCTGATACCCTTCCTATAGCATGAGATGTGATATCTCAATGCTTCTAATACCAAACCTGAGACCCTTCCTATAACATGAGATGGGAATATCCAACTCCTTCCCAATCCAATCCTGAGACCCTTCCGATAGCAGAGACGTGATATCTCAATGCTTCTACCAAACCTGAGACCCTTTCTTTAGCATGAGATGTGATATCCAAATCCTTCACATTCCAATCCTGAGACCCTTCCTATAGCATGAGATGTGATATCTCAATGCTTCTAATACCAAACCTGAGATCCTTCCTATAACATGAGATGTGATATCCAATTCCTTCCCATTCCAAACCTGAGACCCTTCCTACTGGATGAGATGTGATATCCAACTCCTTCCCATTCCAACCCTGAGACCCTTCCTATAGCATGAGATGTGATGTCTCAATGCTTCTAATACCAAACCTGAGATCCTTCCTATTACATGAGATGTGATATCCAACTCCTTCCATTCCAATCCTGAGACCCGTCCTATAGCATGAGATGTGATATCTCAATGCTTATACCAAACCTGAGACCCTTCCTATAGCATGAGATGTGATATCCAACTACTTCCCATTCCAATCCTGAGACCCTTCCTATAGCATGAGATGTGATATCTCAATGCTTCTAATACCAAACCTGAGATCCTTCCTCTAACATGAAATGTGATATCCAACTCCTTCCCTTTCCAAACCTAAGAGCCTTTCTATAGCATGAGATGTGATATCCAGGTCCTTCCCATTCCAATCCTTAGACCCTTCCTACAGCATGCAATATGATATCTCAATGATTCTAATAACAAACCTGAGACCCGTCCTATAGCATGAGATATGATATCCAAGTCCTTCCCATTCCAATCCTGCGACCCTTCCTATAACATGAAATGTGATATCCAACTCCTTCCCATTCCAACCTGAGACCCTTCCTATAGCATGAGATGGGATATCCAACTTCTTCCAAATCCAATACTGATACCCGTCCGATAGCATGAGACGTGATATCCCAATGCTTCTACCAAACCTGAGACCCATACTATGGCATGAGATGTGATATCAAACTCCTTCCCATTCCAATCCTGAGACCCTTCCTATAGCTTGAGGTGTGATATCCAACTCCTTCCCATTCCAATTCTGAGACCCTTCTTATACCATGAGACTTGATATCTCAATGCTTCTAATACCAAACCTGAGACCCGTCCTATAACATGAGATGTGATATCCAAATCCTTCCCCTTCCAAACCTTAGACCCTTCCTTTATCATGAGATGTGATATCCAACTCCTTCCCATTCCAATCCTGAGACCCTTCCGATATCATGAGATTTGTTATCTCAATGCTTCTAATATCAAACTTGAGACCCTCCCTATAGCATGAGATGTGACATCCAAGTCCTTCCCATTCCAATCCTGAGACCCTTCCTATAGCATGAGATGTGATATCTCTATTCTTCTAATACCAAACCTGAGACCCTTCCTATAACATGAGATGGGATATCCAACTCCTTCCCATTCCAATCCTGAGACCTTTCCGATAGCAGAGATGTGATATTTCAATGTTTATACCAAACCTGAGAACCTTCCTATGGCCTGAGATGTCATATACAACTCCTTCCCATTCCAATCCTGAGACCCTTCCTTTAGCATGAGATGTGATATCTCAATGCTTATACCAAATCTGAGACCCTTCCTATAGCATGAGATGTGATATCCAATTCCTTCCCATTCCAATCCTGAGACCCTTCCTATAGCATGAGATGTGATATCTCAATGCTTATACCAAACCTGAGAGCCTACCTATAGCATGAGATGTGATATCCAAGTCCATCCCATTCCAATCCTTAGACCCTTCCTACAGCATGCGATGTGATATCTCAATGATTCTAATACCAAACCAGAGACTCTTCCTATAACATTAGATGGGATATCCAACTCCTTCCCATTCCAATCCTGAGCCGCTTCCGATAGCAGAGATGTGATATCTCAATGCTTATACCAAACCTGAGACCCTTCCTATAACATGAGATGTGATATCCAACTCCTTCCCGTTCCAAACCTGAGACACTAACTATAGCATATGTGATATCCAACTCCTTCCCATTCCAAACATGAGACCCTTCCTATAGCAAGAAAGTAATATCCAACTCCTACCCATTCCAATCCTGAGACCCTTCCTATAGCAAGAGATGTGATATCCAAATCCTTCCCATTCCAATCCTGAGACCCTTCCTATAACATGAGATGTGATATCCAACTCCTTCCCATTCCAACCTGAGACACTTCCTATAGCATGAGAAGGGATATCCAACTCCTTCCCAATCCAATCCTGAGACCCTTCCGATAGCAGAGATGTGATATCTCAATGCTTATACCAAACCTGAGACCCTTCCTATGGCATGAGATGTGATATCCAACTCCTTGCCATTCAAATCCTGAGACCCTTCCTATAGCATGAGATGTGATATCTCTATGCTTCTAATACCAAACCTGAGACCCTTCCTATAACATGAGATGGGATATCCAACTCCTTCCCATTCCAATCCTGAGACCCTTCCGATAGCAGAGATGTGATATCTCAATGCTTATACCAAACCTGAGAACCTTCCTATGGCCTGAGATGTCATATACAACTCCTTCCCATTCCAATCCTGAGACCCTTCCTTTAGCATGAGATGTGATATCTCAATGCTTATACCAAATCTGAGACCCTTCCTATAGCATGAGATGTGATATCCAATTCCTTCCCATTCCAATCCTGAGACCCTTCCTATAGCATGAGATGTGATATCTCAATGCTTATACCAAACCTGAGAGCCTACCTATAGCATGAGATGTGATATCTCACTGCTTATACCAAACCTGAGACCCTTCCCATAGCATGAGATGTGATATCCAACTCCTTCCCATTCCAATCCTCAGACCCTTCCTATAGCATGAGATATGATATCTCAATACTTCTAATACCAAACGTGAGATCCTTCCGATAACATGAGATGTGATATCCAAATCCTTCCCCTTCCAAACCTGAGACCCTCCCTTTAGCATGAGATGTGATATCTAACTCCTTCCCATTCCAATCCTGAGACCCTTCTGATAGCATGAGATGTGATATCTCAATGCTTCTAATACCAAACCTGAGATCCTTCCGATAGCATGAGATGTGATATCTCAATGCTTCTAATACCAAACCTGAGATCCTTCCTATAACATGAGATGTGATATCCAAATCCTTCCCCTTCCAAACCTGAGACCCTCCCTTTAGCATGAGATGTGATATCCAACTCCTTCCCATTCCATTCCTGAGACCCTTCTGATAGCATGAGATGTGATATCTCAATGCCTCTAATACCAAACCTGAGATCCTACCTCTAACATGAAATGTGATATCCAACTCTTTCCCCTTCCAAACCTGAGAGCCTTCCTATAGCATGAGATGTGCTATCCAAGTCCTTCCCATTCCAATCCTGAGACCCTTCCTATAGCTTGAGATGTGATATCCAACTCCTTCCCATTCCAATTCTGAGACCCTTCCTATACTCTGAGACTTGATATCTCAATGCTTCTAATACCAAACCTGAGACCCGTAATATAACATGAGATGTGATATCCAAATCCTTCCCCTTCCAAACCTTAGACCCTTCCTTTATCATGAGATGTGATATCCAACTCCTTCCCATTCCAATCCTGAGACCCTTCTGATAGCATGAGATGTGATATCTCAATGCTTCTAATACCAAACCTGAGATCCTTCCGATAGCATGAGATGTGATATCTCAATGCTTCTAATACCAAACCTGAGATCCTTCCTATAACATGAGATGTGATATCCAAATCCTTCCCCTTCCAAACCTGAGACCCTCCCTTTAGCATGAGATGTGATATCCAACTCCTTCCCATTCCATTCCTGAGACCCTTCTGATAGCATGAGATGTGATATCTCAATGCCTCTAATACCAAACCTGAGATCCTACCTCTAACATGAAATGTGATATCCAACTCTTTCCCCTTCCAAACCTGAGAGCCTTCCTATAGCATGAGATGTGCTATCCAAGTCCTTCCCATTCCAATCCTGAGACCCTTCCTATAGCTTGAGATGTGATATCCAACTCCTTCCCATTCCAATTCTGAGACCCTTCCTATACTCTGAGACTTGATATCTCAATGCTTCTAATACCAAACCTGAGACCCGTAATATAACATGAGATGTGATATCCAAATCCTTCCCCTTCCAAACCTTAGACCCTTCCTTTATCATGAGATGTGATATCCAACTCCTTCCCATTCCAATCCTGAGACCCTTCCGATATCATGAGATGTGATATCTCAAAGCTTCTAATATCAAACTTGAGACCCTCCCTATAGCATGAGATGTGATATCCAAGTCCTTCCCATTCCAATCCTGAGACCCTTCCTATAGCATGAGCTGTGATATCTCAATGCTTCTAATACCAAACCTGAGACCCTTCCTATAGCATGAGATGTGATATCCAAGTCCTTCCCATTCCAATCCTGAGACCCTTCCTATAGCATGAGATGTGATATCTCAATGCTTCTAATACCAAACCTGAGACCCTTCCTATAACATGAGATGAGAATATCCAACTCCTTCCCATTCCAATCCTGAGACCCTTCCGATAGCAGAGATGTGATATCTCAATGCTTATACCAAACCTGAGACCCTTCCTATGGCATGAGATGTGATATCCAACTCCTTGCCATTCAAATCCTGAGACCCTTCCTATAGCATGAGAAGGGATATCCAACTCCTTCCCAATCCAATCCTGAGACCCTTCCGATAGCAGAGACGTGATATCTCAATGCTTCTACCAAACCTGAGACCCTTCCTTTAGCATGAGATGTGATATCCAAATCCTTCACATTCCAATCCTGAGACCCTTCCTATAGCATGAGATGTGATATCTCAATGCTTCTAATACCAAACCTGAGATCCTTCCTATAACATGAGATGTGATATCCAATTCCTTCCCATTCCAAACCTGAGACCCTTCCTATTGGATGAGTTGTGATATCCAACTCCTTCCCATTCCAACCCTGAGACCCTTCCTATAGCATGAGATGTGATGTCTCAATGCTTCTAATACCAAACCTGAGATCCTTCCTATAACATGAGATGTGATATCCAACTCCTTCCATTCCAATCCTGAGACCCGTCCTATAGCATGAGATGTGATATCTCAATGCTTATACCAAACCTGAGACCCTTCCTATAGCATGAGATGTGATATCCAACTACTTCCCATTCCAATCCTGAGACCCTTCCTATAGCATGAGATGTGATATCTCAATGCTTCTAATACCAAACCTGAGATCCTTCCTCTAACATGAAATGTGATATCCAACTCCTTCCCTTTCCAAACCTAAGAGCCTATCTATAGCATGAGATGTGATATCCAAGTCCTTCCCATTCCAATCCTTAGACCCTTCCTACAGCATGCAATATGATATCTCAATGATTCTAATAACAAACCTGAGACCCGTCCTATAGCATGAGATATGATATCCAAGTCCTTCCCATTCCAATCCTGAGACCCTTCCTATAACATGAGATGTGATATCCAACTCCTTCCCGTTCCAAACCTGAGACCCTTCCTTTAGCATGAGATGTGATATCCAGCTCCTTCCCATTCCAATCCTGAGACACTTCCGATAGCATGAGATGTGATATCTCAATGCTTCTAATATCAAAACTGAGACCCTCCCTATAGCATGATATGTGATATCTAAGTCCTTCCCATTCCAATCCTGAGACACTCCCTATAGCATGAGATGTGATATCCAACTCTTTCCCATTCCAATCCTGAGACCCTTCCTATAGCATGAGATATGATAACTCAATACTTCTAATACCAAACGTGAGATCCTTCCGATAACATGAGATGTGATATCCAAATCCTTCCCCTTCCAAACCTGAGACCCTCCCTTTAGCATGAGATGTGATATCCAACTCCTTCCCATTCCAATCCTGAGACCCTTCTGATAGCATGAGATGTGATATCTCAATGCTTCTAATACCAAACCTGAGATCCTTCCGATAGCATGAGATGTGATATCTCAATGCTTCTAATACCAAACCTGAGATCCTTCCGATAACATGAGATGTGATATCCAAATCCTTCCCCTTCCAAACCTGAGACCCTCCCTTTAGCATGAGATGTGATATCCAACTCCTTCCCATTCCATTCCTGAGACCCTTCTGATAGCATGAGATGTGATATCTCAATGCCTCTAATACCAAACCTGAGATCCAACCTCTAACATGAAATGTGATATCCAACTCTTTCCCCTTCCAAACCTGAGAGCCTTCCTATAGCATGAGATGTGATATCCAAGTCCTTCCCATTCCAATCCTGAGACCCTTCCTATAGCTTGAGATGTGATATCCAACTCCTTCCCATTCCAATTCTGAGACCCTTCCTATACTCTGAGACTTGATATCTCAATGCTTCTAATACCAAACCTGAGACTCGTAATATAACATGAGATGTGATTTCCAAATCCTTCCCATTCCAATCCTGAGACCCTTCCGATATCATGAGATGTGATATCTCAAAGCTTCTAATATGAAACTTGAGACCCTCCCTATAGCATGAGATGTGATATCCAAGTCCTTCCCATTCCAATCCTGAGACCCTTCCTATAGCATGAGATGTGATATCTCAATGCTTCTAATACCAAACCTGAGACCCTTCCTATAACATGAGATGGGAATATCCAACTCCTTCCCAATCCAATCCTGAGACCCTTCCGATAGCAGAGACGTGATATCTCAATGCTTCTACCAAACCTGAGACCCTTCCTATAGCATGAGATGTGATATCTCAATGCTTCTAATACCAAACCTGAGATCCTTCCTATAACATGAGATGTGATATCCAATTCCTTCCCATTCCAAACCTGAGACCCTTCCTACTGGATGAGATGTGATATCCAACTCCTTCCCATTCCAACCCTGAGACCCTTCCTATAGCATGAGATGTGATGTCTCAATGCTTCTAATACCAAACCTGAGATCCTTCCTATAACATGAGATGTGATATCCAACTCCTTCCATTCCAATCCTGAGACCCGTCCTATAGCATGAGATGTGATATCTCAATGCTTATACCAAACCTGAGACCCTTCCTATAGCATGAGATGTGATATCCAACTACTTCCCATTCCAATCCTGAGACCCTTCCTATAGCATGAGATGTGATATCTCAATGCTTCTAATACCAAACCTGAGATCCTTCCTCTAACATGAAATGTGATATCCAACTCCTTCCCTTTCCAAACCTAAGAGCCTTTCTATAGCATGAGATGTGATATCCAGGTCCTTCCCATTCCAATCCTTAGACCCTTCCTACAGCATGCAATATGATATATCAATGATTCTAATAACAAACCTGAGACCCGTCCTATAGCATGAGATATGATATCCAAGTCCTTCCCATTCCAATCCTGCGACCCTTCCTATAACATGAAATGTGATATCCAACTCCTTCCCATTCCAACCTGAGACCCTTCCTATAGCATGAGATGGGATATCCAACTTCTTCCAAATCCAATACTGATACCCGTCCGATAGCATGAGACGTGATATCCCAATGCTTCTACCAAACCTGAGACCCATACTATGGCATGAGATGTGATATCAAACTCCTTCCCATTCCAATCCTGAGACCCTTCCTATAGCTTGAGGTGTGATATCCAACTCCTTCCCATTCCAATTCTGAGACCCTTCTTATACCATGAGACTTGATATCTCAATGCTTCTAATACCAAACCTGAGACCCGTCCTATAACATGAGATGTGATATCCAAATCCTTCCCCTTCCAAACCTTAGACCCTTCCTTTATCATGAGATGTGATATCCAACTCCTTCCCATTCCAATCCTGAGACCCTTCCGATATCATGAGATTTGTTATCTCAATGCTTCTAATATCAAACTTGAGACCCTCCCTATAGCATGAGATGTGACATCCAAGTCCTTCCCATTCCAATCCTGAGACCCTTCCTATAGCATGAGATGTGATATCTCTATTCTTCTAATACCAAACCTGAGACCCTTCCTATAACATGAGATGGGATATCCAACTCCTTCCCATTCCAATCCTGAGACCTTTCCGATAGCAGAGATGTGATATCTCAATGCTTATACCAAACCTGAGAACCTTCCTATGGCCTGAGATGTCATATACAACTCCTTCCCATTCCAATCCTGAGACCCTTCCTTTAGCATGAGATGTGATATCTCAATGCTTATACCAAATCTGAGACCCTTCCTATAGCATGAGATGTGATATCCAATTCCTTCCCATTCCAATCCTGAGACCCTTCCTATAGCATGAGATGTGATATCTCAATGCTTATACCAAACCTGAGAGCCTACCTATAGCATGAGATGTGATATCCAAGTCCATCCCATTCCAATCCTTAGACCCTTCCTACAGCATGCGATGTGATATCTCAATGATTCTAATACCAAACCAGAGACTCTTCCTATAACATTAGATGGGATATCCAACTCCTTCCCATTCCAATCCTGAGCCGCTTCCGATAGCAGAGATGTGATATCTCAATGCTTATACCAAACCTGAGACCCTTCCTATAACATGAGATGTGATATCCAACTCCTTCCCGTTCCAAACCTGAGACACTAACTATAGCATATGTGATATCCAACTCCTTCCCATTCCAAACATGAGACCCTTCCTATAGCAAGAAAGTAATATCCAACTCCTACCCATTCCAATCCTGAGACCCTTCCTATAGCAAGAGATGTGATATCCAAATCCTTCCCATTCCAATCCTGAGACCCTTCCTATAACATGAGATGTGATATCCAACTCCTTCCCATTCCAACCTGAGACACTTCCTATAGCATGAGAAGGGATATCCAACTCCTTCCCAATCCAATCCTGAGACCCTTCCGATAGCAGAGATGTGATATCTCAATGCTTATACCAAACCTGAGACCCTTCCTATGGCATGAGATGTGATATCCAACTCCTTGCCATTCAAATCCTGAGACCCTTCCTATAGCATGAGATGTGATATCTCTATGCTTCTAATACCAAACCTGAGACCCTTCCTATAACATGAGATGGGATATCCAACTCCTTCCCATTCCAATCCTGAGACCCTTCCGATAGCAGAGATGTGATATCTCAATGCTTATACCAAACCTGAGAACCTTCCTATGGCCTGAGATGTCATATACAACTCCTTCCCATTCCAATCCTGAGACCCTTCCTTTAGCATGAGATGTGATATCTCAATGCTTATACCAAATCTGAGACCCTTCCTATAGCATGAGATGTGATATCCAATTCCTTCCCATTCCAATCCTGAGACCCTTCCTATAGCATGAGATGTGATATCTCAATGCTTATACCAAACCTGAGAGCCTACCTATAGCATGAGATGTGATATCCAAGTCCATCCCATTCCAATCCTTAGACCCTTCCTACAGCATGCGATGTGATATCTCAATGATTCTAATACCAAACCAGAGACTCTTCCTATAACATGAGATGGGATATCCAACTCCTTCCCATTCCAATCCTGAGCTGCTTCCGATAGCAGAGATGTGATATCTCAATGCTTATACCAAACCTGAGACCCTTCCTATAACATGAGATGTGATATCCAACTCCTTCCCGTTCCAAACCTGAGACACTAACTATAGCATATGTGATATCCAACTCCTTCCCATTCCAAACATGAGACCCTTCCTATAGCAAGAAAGTAATATCCAACTCCTACCCATTCCAATCCTGAGACCCTTCCTATAGCAAGAGATGTGATATCCAAATCCTTCCCATTCCAATCCTGAGACCCTTCCTATAACATGAGATGTGATATCCAACTCCTTCCTATTCCAACCTGAGACACTTCCTATAGCATGAGAAGGGATATCCAACTCCTTCCCAATCCAATCCTGAGACCCTTCCGATAGCAGAGATGTGATATCTCAATGCTTATACCAAACCTGAGACCCTTCCTATGGCATGAGATGTGATATCCAACTCCTTGCCATTCAAATCCTGAGACCCTTCCTATAGCATGAGATGTGATATCTCTATGCTTCTAATACCAAACCTGAGACCCTTCCTATAACATGAGATGGGATATCCAACTCCTTCCCATTCCAATCCTGAGACCCTTCCGATAGCAGAGATGTGATATCTCAATGCTTATACCAAACCTGAGAACCTTCCTATGGCCTGAGATGTCATATACAACTCCTTCCCATTCCAATCCTGAGACCCTTCCTTTAGCATGAGATGTGATATCTCAATGCTTATACCAAATCTGAGACCCTTCCTATAGCATGAGATGTGATATCCAATTCCTTCCCATTCCAATCCTGAGACCCTTCCTATAGCATGAGATGTGATATCTCAATGCTTATACCAAACCACCTGAGAGCCTACCTATAGCATGAGATGTGATATCCAAGTCCATCCCATTCCAATCCTTAGACCCTTCCTACAGCATGCGATGTGATATCTCAATGATTCTAATACCAAATCAGAGACTCTTCCTATAACATGAGATGGGATATCCAACTCCTTCCCATTCCAATCCTGAGCCGCTTCCGATAGCAGAGATGTGATATCTCAATGCTTATACCAAACCTGAGACCCTTCCTATAACATGAGATATGATATCCAACTCCTTCCCGTTCCAAACCTGAGACACTAACTATAGCATATGTGATATCCAACTCCTTCCCATTCCAAACATGAGACCCTTCCTATAGCAAGAAAGTAATATCCAACTCCTACCCATTCCAATCCTGAGACCCTTCCTATAGCAAGAGATGTGATATCCAAATCCTTCCCATTCCAATCCTGAGACCCTTCCTATAACATGAATGCGATGTGATATCCAACTCCTTCCCATTCCAACCTGAGACACTTCCTATAGCATGAGAAGGGATATCCAACTCCTTCCCAATCCAATCCTGAGACCCTTCCGATAGCAGAGATGTGATATCTCAATGCTTATACCAAACCTGAGACCCTTCCTATGGCATGAGATGTGATATCCAACTCCTTCCCAATCCAATCCTGAGACCCTTCCGATAGCAGAGACGTGATAGCTCAATGCTTCTACCAAACCTGAGACCCTTCCTTTAGCATGAGATGTGATATCCAAATCCTTCACATTCCAATCCTGAGACCCTTCCTATAGCATGAGATGTGATATCCAACTCCTTCCTATTCCAATCCTGAAACTCTTCTGATAGCATGAGATGTGATATCTCAATGCTTCTAATACCAAACCTGAGATCCTTCCGATAGCATGAGATGTGATATCTCAATGCTTCTAATACCAAACCTGAGATCCTTCCTATAACATGAGATGTGATATCCAAATCCTTCCCCTTCCAAACCTGAGACCCTCCCTTTAGCATGAGATGTGATATCCAACTCCTTCCCATTCCATTCCTGAGACCCTTCTGATAGCATGAGATGTGATATCTCAATGCCTCTAATACCAAACCTGAGATCCTACCTCTAACATGAAATGTGATATCAAACTCTTTCCCCTTCCAAACCTGAGAGCCTTCCTATAGCATGAGATGTGATATCCAAGTCCTTCCCATTCCAATCCTGAGACCCTTCCTATAGCTTGAGATGTGACTCCAACTCCTTCCCATTCCAATTCTGAGACCCTTCCTATACTATGAGACTTGATATCTCAATGCTTCTAATACCAAACGTGAGACCCGTAATATAACATGAGATGTGATATCGAAATCCTTCCCCTTCCAAACCTTAGACCCTTCCTTTATCATGAGATGTGATATCCAACTACTTCCCATTCCAATCCTGAGACCCTTCCGATATCATGAGATGTGATATCTCAAAGCTTCTAATATCAAACTTGAGACCCTCCCTATAGCATGAGATGTGATATCCAAGTCCTTCCCATTCCAATCCTGATACCCTTCCTATAGCATGAGATGTGATATCTCAATGCTTCTAATACCAAACCTGAGACCCTTCCTATAACATGAGATGGGAATATCTAACTCCTTCCCATTCCAATCCTGAGACCCTTCCGATAGCAGAGATGTGATATCTCAATGCTTATACCAAACCTGAGATCCTTCCTATAACATGAGATGTGATATCCAACTCCTTCCCATTCCAATCCTGAGACCCTTCCCATAGCATGAGATGTGATATCCAACTCCTTCCCATTCCAATCCTCAGACCCTTCCTATAGCATGAGATGTGATATCTCAATGCTTCTAATATCAAACTTGAGACCCTACCTATAGCATGAGATGTGATATCCAAGTCCTTCCCATTCCAATCCTGAGACACTTCCTATAGCATGAGATGTGATATCCAACTCCTTCCCATTCCAATCCTGAGACCCTTCCTATAGCATGAGATATGATATCTCAATACTTCTAATACCAAACGTGAGATCCTTCCGATAACATGAGATGTGATATCCAAATCCTTCCCCTTCCAAACCTGAGACCCTCCCTTTAGCATGAGATGTGATATCCAACTCCTTCCCATTCCAATCCTGATACCCTTCTGATAGCATGAGATGTGATATCTCAATGCTTCTAATACCAAACCTGAGATCCTTCCGATAGCATGAGATGTGATATCTCAATGCTTCTAATACCAAACCTGAGATCCTTCCTATAACATGAGATGTGATATCCAAATCCTTCCCCTTCCAAACCTGAGACCCTCCCTTTAGCATGAGATGTGATATCCAACTCCTTCCCATTCCATTCCTGAGACCCTTCTGATAGCATGAGATGTGATATCTCAATGCCTCTAATACCAAACCTGAGATCCTACCTCTAACATGAAATGTGATATCCAACTCTTTCCCCTTCCAAACCTGAGAGCCTTCCTATAGCATGAGATGTGATATCCAAGTCCTTCCCATTCCAATCCTGAGACCCTTCCTATAGCTTGAGATGTGATATCCAACTCCTTCCCATTCCAATTCTGAGACCCTTCCTATACTCTGAGACTTGATATCTCAATGCTTCTAATACCAAACCTGGGACCCGTAATATAACATGAGATGTGATATCCAAATCCTTCCCATTCCAATCCTGAGACCCTTCCGATATCATGAGATGTGATATCTCAAAGCTTCTAATATGAAACTTGAGACCCTCCCTATAGCATGAGATGTGATATCCAAGTCCTTCCATTTCCAATCCTGAGACCCTTCCTATAGCATGAGATGTGATATCTCAATGCTTCTAATACCAAACCTGAGACCCTTCCTATAACATGAGATGGGAATATCCAACTCCTTCCCATTCCAATCCTGAGACCCTTCCGATAGCAGAGATGTGATATCTCAATGCTTATACCAAACCTGAGACCCTTCCTATGGCATGAGATGTGATATCCAACTCCTTGCCATTCAAATCCTGAGACCCTTCCTATAGCATGAGAAGGGATATCCAACTCCTTCCCAATCCAATCCTGAGACCCTTCCGATAGCAGAGACGTGATATCTCAATGCTTCTACCAAACCTGAGACCCTTCCTTTAGCATGAGATGTGATATCCAAATCCTTCACATTCCAATCCTGAGACCCTTCCTATAGCATGAGATGTGATATCTCAATGCTTCTAATACCAAACCTGAGATCCTTCTTATAACATAAGATGTGATATCCAATTCCTTCCCATTCCAAACCTGAGACCCTTCCTACTGGATGAGATGTGATATCCAACTCCTTCCCATTCCAACCCTGAGACCCTTCCTATAGCATGAGATGTGATGTCTCAATGCTTCTAATACCAAACCTGAGATCCTTCCTATAACATGAGATGTGATATCCAACTCCTTCCATTCCAATCCTGAGACCCGTCCTATAGCATGAGATGTGATATCTCAATGCTTATACCAAACCTGAGACCCTTCCTATAGCATGAGATGTGATATCCAACTACTTCCCATTCCAATCCTGAGACCCTTCCTATAGCATGAGATGTGATATCTCAATGCTTCTAATACCAAACCTGAGATCCTTCCTCTAACATGAAATATGATATCCAACTCCTACCCATTCCAATCCTGAGACCCTTCCTATAGCAAGAGATGTGATATCCAAATCCTTCCCATTCCAATCCTGAGACCCTTCCTATAACATGAGATGTGATATCCAACTCCTTCCCATTCCAACCTGAGACACTTCCAATAGCATGAGAAGGGATATCCAACTCCTTCCCAATCCAATCCTGAGACCCTTCCGATAGCAGAGATGTGATATCTCAATGCTTATACCAAACCTGAGACCCTTCCTATGGCATGAGATGTGATATCCAACTCCTTGCCATTCAAATCCTGAGACCCTTCCTATAGCATGAGATGTGATATCTCTATGCTTCTAATACCAAACCTGAGACCCTTCCTATAACATGAGATGGGATATCCAACTCCTTCCCATTCCAATCCTGAGACCCTTCCGATAGCAGAGATGTGATATCTCAATGCTTATACCAAACCTGAGAACCTTCCTATGGCCTGAGATGTCATATACAACTCCTTCCCATTCCAATCCTGAGACCCTTCCTTTAGCATGAGATGTGATATCTCAATGCTTATACCAAATCTGAGACCCTTCCTATAGCATGAGATGTGATATCCAATTCCTTCCCATTCCAATCCTGAGACCCTTCCTATAGCATGAGATGTGATATCTCAATGCTTATACCAAACCACCTGAGAGTCTACCTATAGCATGAGATGTGATATCCAAGTCCATCCCATTCCAATCCTTAGACCCTTCCTACAGCATGTGATGTGATATCTCAATGATTCTAATACCAAACCAGAGACTCTTCCTATAACATGAGATGGGATATCCAACTCCTTCCCATTCCAATCCTGAGCCGCTTCCGATAGCAGAGATGTGATATCTCAATGCTTATACCAAACCTGAGACCCTTCCTATAACATGAGATGTGATATCCAACTCCTTCCCGTTCCAAACCTGAGACACTAACTATAGCATATGTGATATCCAACTCCTTCCCATTCCAAACATGAGACCCTTCCTATAGCAAGAAAGTAATATCCAACTCCTACCCATTCCAATCCTGAGACCCTTCCTATAGCAAGAGATGTGATATCCAAATCCTTCCCATTCCAATCCTGAGACCCTTCCTATAACATGAGATGTGATATCCAACTCCTTCCTATTCCAACCTGAGACACTTCCTATAGCATGAGAAGGGATATCCAACTCCTTCCCAATCCAATCCTGAGACCCTTCCGATAGCAGAGATGTGATATCTCAATGCTTATACCAAACCTGAGACCCTTCCTATGGCATGAGATGTGATATCCAACTCCTTGCCATTCAAATCCTGAGACCCTTCCTATAGCATGAGATGTGATATCTCTATGCTTCTAATACCAAACCTGAGACCCTTCCTATAACATGAGATGGGATATCCAACTCCTTCCCATTCCAATCCTGAGCCGCATCCGATAGCAGAGATGTGATATCTCAATGCTTATACCAAACCTGAGACCCTTCCTATAACATGAGATATGATATCCAACTCCTTCCCGTTCCAAACCTGAGACACTAACTATAGCATATGTGATATCCAACTCCTTTCCATTCCAAACATGAGACCCTTCCTATAGCAAGAAAGTAATATCCAACTCCTACCCATTCCAATCCTGAGACCCTTCCTATAGCAAGAGATGTGATATCCAAATCCTTCCCATTCCAATCCTGAGACCCTTCCTATAACATGAATGAGATGTGATATCCAACTCCTTCCCATTCCAACCTGAGACACTTCCTATAGCATGAGAAGGGATAACCAACTCCTTCCCAATCCAATCCTGAGACCCTTCCGATAGCAGAGATGTGATATCTCAATGCTTATACCAAACCTGAGACCCTTCCTATGGCATGAGATGTGATATCCAACTCCTTCCCAATCCAATCCTGAGACCCTTCCGATAGCAGAGACGTGATATCTCAATGCTTCTACCAAACCTGAGACCCTTCCTTTAGCATGAGATGTGATATCCAAATCCTTCACATTCCAATCCTGAGACCCTTCCTATAGCATGAGATATGATATCTCAATACTTCTAATACCAAACGTGAGATCCTTCCGATAACATGAGATGTGATATCCAAATCCTTCCCCTTCCAAACCTGAGACCCTCCCTTTAGCATGAGATGTGATATCCAACTCCTTCCTATTCCAATCCTGAAACTCTTCTGATAGCATGAGATGTGATATCTCAATGGTTCTAATACCAAACCTGAGATCCTTCCTATAACATGAGATGTGATATCCAAATCCTTCCCCTTCCAAACCTGAGACCGTCCCTTTAGCATGAGATGTGATATCCAACTCCTTCCCATTCCATTCCTGAGACCCTTCTGATAGCATGAGATGTGATATCTCAATGCCTCTAATACCAAACCTGAGATCCTACCTCTAACATGAAATGTGATATCCAACTCTTTCCCCTTCCAAACCTGAGAGCCTTCCTATAGCATGAGATGTGATATCCAAGTCCTTCCTATTCCAATCCTGAGACCCTTCCTATAGCTTGAGATGTGATATCCAACTCCTTCCCATTCCAATTCTGAGACCCTTCCTATACTATGAGACTTGATATCTCAATGCTTCTAATACCAAACGTGAGACCCGTAATATAACATGAGATGTGATATCGAAATCCTTCCCCTTCCAAACCTTAGACCCTTCCTTTATCATGAGATGTGATATCCAACTCCTTCCCATTCCAATCCTGAGACCCTTCCGATATCATGAGATGTGATATCTCAAAGCTTCTAATATCAAACTTGAGACCCTCCCTATAGCATGAGATGTGATATCCAAGTCCTTCCCATTCCAATCCTGATACCCTTCCTATAGCATGAGATGTGATATCTCAATGCTTCTAATACCAAACCTGAGACCCTTCCTATAACATGAGATGGGAATATCCAACTCCTTCCCATTCCAATCCTGAGACCCTTCCGATAGCAGAGATGTGATATCTCATTGCTTATACCAAACCTGAGATCCTTCCTATAACATGAGATGTGATATCCAACTCCTTCCCATTCCAATCCTGAGACACTTCCTACAGCATGAGATGTGATATCTCACTGCTTATACCAAACCTGAGACCCTTCCCATAGCATGAGATGTGATATCCAACTCCTTCCCATTCCAATCCTCAGACCCTTCCTATAGCATGAGATGTGATATCTCAATGCTTCTAATATCAAACTTGAGACCCTACCTATAGCATGAGATGTGATATCCAAATCCTTCCCCTTCCAAACCTGAGACCCTCCCTTTAGCTTGAGATGTGATATCCAACTCCTTCCCATTCCAATCCTGAGACCCTTCCTATAGCATGAGATATGATATCTCAATACTTCTAATACCAAACGTGAGATCCTTCCGATAACATGAGATGTGATATCCAAATCCTTCCCCTTCCAAACCTGAGACCCTCCCTTTAGCTTGAGATGTGATATCCAACTCCTTCCCATTCCAATTCTGAGACCCTTCCTATACTATGAGACTTGATATCTCAATGCTTCTAATACCAAACGTGAGACCCGTAATATAACATGAGATGTGATATCGAAATCCTTCCCCTTCCAAACCTTAGACCCTTCCTTTATCATGAGATGTGATATCCAACTCCTTCCCATTCCAATCCTGAGACCCTTCCGATATCATGAGATGTGATATCTCAAAGCTTCTAATATCAAACTTGAGACCCTCCCTATAGCATGAGATGTGATATCCAAGTCCTTCCCATTCCAATCCTGATACCCTTCCTATAGCATGAGATGTGATATCTCAATGCTTCTAATACCAAACCTGAGACCCTTCCTATAACATGAGATGGGAATATCCAACTCCTTCCCATTCCAATCCTGAGACCCTTCCGATAGCAGAGATGTGATATCTCAATGCTTATACCAAACCTGAGATCCTTCCTATAACATGAGATGTGATATCCAAGTCCTTCCCATTCCAATCCTGAGACACTTCCTATAGCATGAGATGTGATATCCAACTCCTTCCCATTCCAATCCTGAGACCCTTCCTATAGCATGAGATATGATATCTCAATACTTCTAATACCAAACGTGAGATCCTTCCGATAACATGAGATGTGATATCCAAATACTTCCCCTTCCAAACCTGAGACCCTCCCTTTAGCATGAGATGTGATATCCAACTCCTTCCCATTCCAATCCTGAGACCCTTCTGATAGCATGAGATGTGATATCTCAATGCTTCTAATACCAAACCTGAGATCCTTCCGATAGCATGAGATGTGATATCTCAATGCTTCTAATACCAAACCTCAGATCCTTCCTATAACATGAGATGTGATATCCAAATCCTTCCCCTTCCAAACCTGAGACCCTCCCTTTAGCATGAGATGTGATATCCAACTCCTTCCCATTCCATTCCTGAGACCCTTCTGATAGCATGAGATGTGATATCTCAATGCCTCTAATACCAAACCTGAGATCCTACCTCTAACATGAAATGTGATATCCAACTCTTTCCCCTTCCAAACCTGAGAGCCTTCCTATATCATGAGATGTGATATCCAAGTCCTTCCCATTCCAATCCTGAGACGCTTCCTATAGCTTGAGATGTGATATCCAACTCCTTCCCATTCCAATTCTGAGACCCTTCCTATACTCTGAGACTTGATATCTCAATGCTTCTAATACCAAACCTGAGACCCGTAGTATAACATGAGATATGATATCCAAATCCTTCCCCTTCCAAACCTTAGACCCTTCCTTTATCATGAGATGTGATATCCAACTCCTTCCCATTCCAATCCTGAGACCCTTCCCATATCATGAGATGTGATATCTCAAAGCTTCTAATATCAAACTTGAGACCCTCCCTATAGCATGAGATGTGATATCCAAGTCCTTCCCATTCCAATCCTGAGACCCTTCCTATAGCATGAGATGTGATATCTCAATGCTTCTAATACCAAACCTGAGACCCTTCCTATAGCATGAGATGTGATATCCAAGTCCTTCCCATTCCAATCCTGAGACCCTTCCTATAGCATGAGATGTGATATCTCAATGCTTCTAATACCAAACCTGAGACCCTTCCTATAACATGAGATGGGAATATCCAACTCCTTCCCATTCCAATCCTGAGACCCTTCCGATAGCAGAGATGTGATATCTCAATGCTTATACCAAACCTGAGACCCTTCCTATGGCATGAGATGTGATATCCAACTCCTTGCCATTCAAATCCTGAGACCCTTCCTATAGCATGAGAAGGGATATCCAACTCCTTCCCAATCCAATCCTGAGACCCTTCCGATAGCAGAGACGTGATATCTCAATGCTTCTACCAAACCTGAGACCCTTCCTTTAGCATGAGATGTGATATCCAAATCCTTCACATTCCAATCCTGAGACCCTTCCTATAGCATGAGATGTGATATCTCAATGCTTCTAATACCAAACCTGAGATCCTTCCTATAACATGAGATGTGATATCCAATTCCTTCCCATTCCAAACCTGAGACCCTTCCTATTGGATGAGTTGTGATATCCAACTCCTTCCCATTCCAACCCTGAGACCCTTCCTATAACATGAGATGTGATATCCAACTCCTTCCATTCCAATCCTGAGACCCGTCCTATAGCATGAGATGTGATATCTCAATGCTTATACCAAACCTGAGACCCTTCCTATAGCATGAGATGTGATATCCAACTACTTCCCATTCCAATCCTGAGACCCTTCCTATAGCATGGGATGTGATATCTCAATGCTTCTAATACCAAACCTGAGATCCTTCCTCTGACATGAAATGTGATATCCAACTCCTTCCCTTTCCAAACCTAAGAGCCTATCTATAGCATGAGATGTGATATCCAAGTCCTTCCCATTCCAATCCTTAGACCCTTCCTACAGCATGCAATATGATATCTCAATGATTCTAATAACAAACCTGAGACCCGTCCTATAGCATGAGATATGATATCCAAGTCCTTCCCATTCCAATCCTGAGACCCTTCCTATAACATGAGATGTGATATCCAACTCCTTCCCGTTCCAAACCTGAGACCCTTCCTTTAGCATGAGATGTGATATCCAGCTCCTTCCCATTCCAATCCTGAGACACTTCCGATAGCATGAGATGTGATATCTCAATGCTTCTAATATCAAAACTGAGACCCTCCCTATAGCATGATATGTGATATCTAAGTCCTTCCCATTCCAATCCTGAGACACTCCCTATAGCATGAGATGTGATATCCAACTCTTTCCCATTCCAATCCTGAGACCCTTCCTATAGCATGAGATATGATATCTCAATACTTCTAATACCAAACGTGAGATCCTTCCGATAACATGAGATGTGATATCCAAATCCTTCCCCTTCCAAACCTGAGACCCTCCCTTTAGCATGAGATGTGATATCCAACTCCTTCCCATTCCAATCCTGAGACCCTTCTGATAGCATGAGATGTGATATCTCAATGCTTCTAATACCAAACCTGAGATCCTTCCGATAGCATGAGATGTGATATCTCAATGCTTCTAATACCAAACCTGAGATCCTTCCTATAGCATGAGATGTGATATCCAAATCCTTCCCCTTCCAAACCTGAGACCCTCCCTTTAGCATGAGATGTGATATCCAAATCCTTCACATTCCAATCCTGAGACCCTTCCGATAGCATGAGATGTGATATCTCAATGCTTCTACCAAACCTGAGACCCTTCCTTTAGCATGAGATGTGATATCCAAATCCTTCACATTCCAATCCTGAGACCCTTCCTATAGCATGAGATGTGATATCTCAATGCTTCTAATACCAAACCTGAGATCCTTCCTATAACATGAGATGTGATATCCAATTCCTTCCCATTCCAAACCTGAGACCCTTCCTATTGGATGAGTTGTGATATCCAACTCCTTCCCATTCCAACCCTGAGACCCTTCCTATAGCATGAGATGTGATGTCTCAATGCTTCTAATACCAAACCTGAGATCCTTCCTATAACATGAGATGTGATATCCAACTCCTTCCATTCCAATCCTGAGACCCGTCCTATAGCATGAGATGTGATATCTCAATGCTTATACCAAACCTGAGACACTTCCTATAGCATGAGATGTGATATCCAACTACTTCCCATTCCAATCCTGAGACCCTTCCTATAGCATGAGATATGATATCTCAATACTTCTAATACCAAACGTGAGATCCTTCCGATAACATGAGATGTGATATCCAAATCCTTCCCCTTCCAAACCTGCGACCCTCCCTTTAGCATGAGATGTGATATCCAACTCCTTCCCATTCCAATCCTGAGACCCTTCTGATAGCATGAGATGTGATATCTCAATGCTTCTAATACCAAACCTGAGATCCTTCCGATAACATGAGATGTGATATCTCAATGCTTCTAATACCAAACCTGAGATCCTTCCTATAACATGAGATGTGATATCCAAATCCTTCCCCTTCCAAACCTGAGACCCTCCCTTTAGCATGAGATGTGATATCCAACTCCTTCCCATTCCAATTCTGAGACCCTTCCTATACTCTGAGACTTGATATCTCAATGCTTCTAATACCAAACCTGAGATCCTACCTCTAACATGAAATGCGATATCCAACTCTTTCCCCTTCCAAACCTGAGAGCCTTCCTATAGCATGAGATGTGATATCCAAGTCCTTCCCATTCCAATCCTGAGACCCTTCCTATAGCTTGAGATGTGATATCCAACTCCTTCCCATTCCAATTCTGAGACCCTTCCTATACTCTGAGACTTGATATCTCAATGCTTCTAATACCAAACCTGAGACCCGTAATATAACATGAGATGTGATATCCAAATCCTTCCCATTCCAATCCTGAGACCCTTCCGATATCATGAGATGTGATATCTCAAAGCTTCTAATATGAAACTTGAGACCCTACCTATAGCATGAGATGTGATATCCAAGTCCTTCCCATTCCAATCCTGAGACCCTTCCTATAGCATGAGATGTGACATCTCAATGCTTCTAATACCAAACCTGAGACCCTTCCTATAACATGAGATGGGAATATCCAACTCCTTCCCATTCCAATCCTGAGACCCTTCCGATAGCAGAGATGTGATATCTCAATGCTTATACCAAACCTGAGACCCTTCCTATGGCATGAGATGTGATATCCAACTCCTTGCCATTCAAATCCTGAGACCCTTCCTATAGCATGAGAAGGGATATCCAACTCCTTCCCAATCCAATCCTGAGACCCTTCCGATAGCAGAGACGTGATATCTCAATGCTTCTACCAAACCTGAGACCCTTCCTTTAGCATGAGATGTGATATCCAAATCCTTCACATTCCAATCCTGAGACCCTTCCTATAGCATGAGATGTGATATCTCAATGCTTCTAATACCAAACCTGAGATCCTTCCTATAACATGAGATGTGACATCCAATTCCTTCCCATTCCAAACCTGAGACCCTTCCTACTGGATGAGATGTGATATCCAACTCCTTCCCATTCCAACCCTGAGACCCTTCCTATAGCATGAGATGTGATGTCTCAATGCTTCTAATACCAAACCTGAGATCCTTCCTATAACATGAGATGTGATATCCAACTCCTTCCATTCCAATCCTGAGACCCGTCCTATAGCATGAGATGTGATATCTCAATGCTTATACCAAACCTGAGATCCTTCCTATAGCATGAGATGTGATATCCAACTACTTCCCATTCCAATCCTGAGACCCTTCCTATAGCATGAGATGTGATATCTCAATGCTTCTAATACCAAACCTGAGATCCTTCCTCTAACATGAAATGTGATATCCAACTCCTTCCCTTTCCAAACCTAAGAGCCTATCTATAGCATGAGATGTGATATCCAGGTCCTTCCCATTCCAATCCTTAGACCCTTCCTACAGCATGCAATATGATATCTCAATGATTCTAATAACAAACCTGAGACCCGTCCTATAGCATGAGATATGATATCCAAGTCCTTCCCATTCCAATCCTGCGACCCTTCCTATAACATGAAATGTGATATCCAACTTCTTCCAAATCCAATACTGATACCCTTCCGATAGCATGAGACGTGATATCCCAATGCTTCTACCAAACCTGAGACCCATACTATGGCATGAGATGTGATATCAAACTCCTTCCCATTCCAATCCTGAGACCCTTCCTATAGCTTGAGGTGTGATATCCAACTCCTTCCCATTCCAATTCTGAGACCCTTCTTATACCATGAGACTTGATATCTCAATGCTTCTAATACCAAACCTGAGACCCGTCCTATAACATGAGATGTGATATCCAAATCCTTCCCCTTCCAAACCTTAGACCCTTCCTTTATCATGAGATGTGATATCCAACTCCTTCCCATTCCAATCCTGAGACCCTTCCGATATCATGAGATTTGTTATCTCAATGCTTCTAATATCAAACTTGAGACCCTCCCTATAGCATGAGATGTGACATCCAAGTCCTTCCCATTCCAATCCTGAGACCCTTCCTATAGCATGAGATGTGATATCTCTATGCTTCTAATACCAAACCTGAGGCCCTTCCTATAACATGAGATGGGATATCCAACTCCTTCCCATTCCAATCCTGAGACCTTTCCGATAGCAGAGATGTGATATCTCAATGCTTATACCAAACCTGAGAACCTTCCTATGGCCTGAGATGTCATCTA
This sequence comes from Ambystoma mexicanum, assembly GCF_040938575.1. Taxonomy (NCBI): domain Eukaryota; kingdom Metazoa; phylum Chordata; class Amphibia; order Caudata; family Ambystomatidae; genus Ambystoma; species Ambystoma mexicanum. The sequence continues at coordinate 336,011,757 of NC_090936.1, forward strand.
CAACTCCTTCCCATTCCAATCCTGAGACCCTTCCTTTAGCATGAGATGTGATATCTCAATGCTTATACCAAATCAGAGACCCTTCCTATAGCATGAGATGTGATATCCAATTCCTTCCCATTCCAATCCTGAGACCCTTCCTATAGCATGAGATGTGATATCTCAATGCTTATACCAAACCTGAGAGCCTACCTATAGCATGAGATGTGATATCCAAGTCCATCCCATTCCAATCCCTAGACCCTTCCTACAGCATGCGATGTGATATCTCAATGATTCTAATACCAAACCAGAGACTCTTCCTATAACATTAGATGGGATATCCAACTCCTTCCCTCTCCAATCCTGAGCCGCTTCCGATAGCAGAGATGTGATATCTCAATGCTTATACCAAACCTGAGACCCTTCCTATAACATGAGATGTGATATCCAACTCCTTCCCGTTCCAAACCTGAGACACTAACTATAGCATATGTGATATCCAACTCCTTCCCATTCCAAACATGAGACCCTTCCTATAGCAAGAAAGTAATATCCAACTCCTACCCATTTAAATCCTGAGACCCTTCCTATAGCAAGAGATGTGATATCCAAATCCTTCCCATTCCAATCCTGAGACCCTTCCTATAACATGAGATGTGATATCCAACTCCTTCCCATTCCAACCTGAGACACTTCCTATAGCATGAGATATGATATCTCAATACTTCTAATACCAAACGTGAGATCCTTCCGATAACATGAGATGTGATATCCAAATCCTTCCCCTTCCAAACCTGAGACCCTCCCTTTAGCATGAGATGTGATATCCAACTCCTTCCTATTCCAATCCTGAAACTCTTCTGATAGCATGAGATGTGATATCTCAATGCTTCTAATACCAAACCTGAGATCCTTCCGATAGCATGAGATGTGATATCTCAATGCTTCTAATACCAAACCTGAGATCCTTCCTATAACATGAGATGTGATATCCAAATCCTTCCCCTTCCAAACCTGAGACCCTCCCTTTAGCATGAGATGTGATATCCAACTCCTTCCTATTCCAATCCTGAAACTCTTCTGATAGCATGAGATGTGATATCTCAATGCTTCTAATACCAAACCTGAGATCCTTCCGATAGCATGAGATGTGATATCTCAATGCTTCTAATACCAAACCTGAGATCCTTCCTATAACATGAGATGTGATATCCAAATCCTTCCCCTTCCAAACCTGAGACCCTCCCTTTAGCATGAGATGTGATATCCAACTCCTTCCCATTCCATTCCTGAGACCCTTCTGATAGCATGAGATGTGATATCTCAATGCCTCTAATACCAAACCTGAGATCCTACCTCTAACATGAAATGTGATATCCAACTCTTTCCCCTTCCAAACCTGAGAGCCTTCCTATATCATGAGATGTGATATCCAAGTCCTTCCCATTCCAATCCTGAGACCCTTCCTATGGCTTGAGATGTGATATCCAACTCCTTCCCATTCCAATTCTGAGACCCTTCCTATACTCTGAGACTTGATATCTCAATGCTTCTAATACCAAACCTGAGACCCGTAGTATAACATGAGATATGATATCCAAATCCTTCCCCTTCCAAACCTTAGACCCTTCCTTTATCATGAGATGTGATATCCAACTCCTTCCCATTCCAATCCTGAGACCCTTCCGATAGCATGAGATGTGATATCTCAATGCTTCTAATACCAAACCTGAGACCCTTCCTATAGCATGAGATGTGATATCCAAGTCCTTCCCATTCCAATCCTGAGACCCTTCCTATAGCATGAGATGTGATATCTCAATGCTTCTAATACCAAACCTGAGACCCTTCCTATAGCATGAGATGTGATATCCAAGTCCTTCCCATTCCAATCCTGAGACCCTTCCTATAGCATGAGATGTGATATCTCAATGCTTCTAATACCAAACCTGAGACCCTTCCTATAACATGAGATGGGAATATCCAACTCCTTCCCATTCCAATCCTGAGACCCTTCCGATAGCAGAGATGTGATATCTCAATGCTTATACCAAACCTGAGACCCTTCCTATGGCATGAGATGTGATATCCAACTCCTTGCCATTCAAATCCTGAGACCCTTCCTATAGCATGAGAAGGGATATCCAACTCCTTCCCAATCCAATCCTGAGACCCTTCCGATAGCAGAGACGTGATATCTCAATGCTTCTACCAAACCTGAGACCCTTCCTTTAGCATGAGATGTGATATCCAAATCCTTCACATTCCAATCCTGAGACCCTTCCTATAGCATGAGATGTGATATCTCAATGCTTCTAATACCAAACCTGAGATCCTTCCTATAACATGAGATGTGATATCCAATTCCTTCCCATTCCAAACCTGAGACCCTTCCTATTGGATGAGTTGTGATATCCAACTCCTTCCCATTCCAACCCTGAGACCCTTCCTATAGCATGAGATGTGATGTCTCAATGCTTCTAATACCAAACCTGAGATCCTTCCTATAACATGAGATGTGATATCCAACTCCTTCCATTCCAATCCTGAGACCCGTCCTATAGCATGAGATGTGATATCTCAATGCTTATACCAAACCTGAGAACCTTCCTATGGCCTGAGATATCATATACAACTCCTTCCCATTCCAATCCTGAGACCCTTCCTTTAGCATGAGATGTGATATCTCAATGCTTATACCAAATCTGAGACCCTTCCTATAGCATGAGATGTGATATCCAATTCCTTCCCATTCCAATCCTGAGACCCTTCCTATAGCATGAGATGTGATATCTCAATGCTTATACCAAACCTGAGAGCCTACCTATAGCATGAGATGTGATATCCAAGTCCATCCCATTCCAATATTTAGACCCTTCCTACAGCATGCGATGTGATATCTCAATGATTCTAATACCAAACCAGAGACTCTTCCTATAACATGAGATGGGATATCCAACTCCTTCCCATTCCAATCCTGAGCCGCTTCCGATAGCAGAGATGTGATATCTCAATGCTTATACCAAACCTGAGACCCTTCCTATAACATGAGATGTGATATCCAACTCCTTCCCGTTCCAAACCTGAGACACTAACTATAGCATATGTGATATCCAACTCCTTCCCATTCCAAACATGAGACCCTTCCTATAGCAAGAAAGTAATATCCAACTCCTACCCATTCCAATCCTGAGACCCTTCCTATAGCAAGAGATGTGATATCCAAATCCTTCCCATTCTAATCCTGAGACCCTTCCTATAACATGAGATGTGATATCCAACTCCTTCCTATTCCAACCTGAGACACTTCCTATAGCATGAGAAGGGATATCCAACTCCTTCCCAATCCAATCCTGAGACCCTTCCGATAGCAGAGATGTGATATCTCAATGCTTATACCAAACCTGAGACCCTTCCTATGGCATGAGATGTGATATCCAACTCCTTGCCATTCAAATCCTGAGACCCTTCCTATAGCATGAGATGTGATATCTCTATGCTTCTAATACCAAACCTGAGACCCTTCCTATAACATGAGATGGGATATCCAACTCCTTCCCATTCCAATCCTGAGACCCTTCCTATAGCATGAGATGTGATATCTCAATGCTTCTAATACCAAACCTGAGATCCTTCCTATAACATGAGATGTGACATCCAATTCCTTCCCATTCCAAACCTGAGACCCTTCCTACTGGATGAGATGTGATATCCAACTCCTTCCCATTCCAACCCTGAGACCCTTCCTATAGCATGAGATGTGATGTCTCAATGCTTCTAATACCAAACCTGAGATCCTTCCTATAACATGAGATGTGATATCCAACTCCTTCCATTCCAATCCTGAGACCCGTCCTATAGCATGAGATGTGATATCTCAATGCTTATACCAAACCTGAGATCCTTCCTATAGCATGAGATGTGATATCCAACTACTTCCCATTCCAATCCTGAGACCCTTCCTATAGCATGAGATGTGATATCTCAATGCTTCTAATACCAAACCTGAGATCCTTCCTCTAACATGAAATGTGATATCCAACTCCTTCCCTTTCCAAACCTAAGAGCCTATCTATAGCATGAGATGTGATATCCAGGTCCTTCCCATTCCAATCCTTAGACCCTTCCTACAGCATGCAATATGATATCTCAATGATTCTAATAACAAACCTGAGACCCGTCCTATAGCATGAGATATGATATCCAAGTCCTTCCCATTCCAATCCTGCGACCCTTCCTATAACATGAAATGTGATATCCAACTTCTTCCAAATCCAATACTGATACCCTTCCGATAGCATGAGACGTGATATCCCAATGCTTCTACCAAACCTGAGACCCATACTATGGCATGAGATGTGATATCAAACTCCTTCCCATTCCAATCCTGAGACCCTTCCTATAGCTTGAGGTGTGATATCCAACTCCTTCCCATTCCAATTCTGAGACCCTTCTTATACCATGAGACTTGATATCTCAATGCTTCTAATACCAAACCTGAGACCCGTCCTATAACATGAGATGTGATATCCAAATCCTTCCCCTTCCAAACCTTAGACCCTTCCTTTATCATGAGATGTGATATCCAACTCCTTCCCATTCCAATCCTGAGACCCTTCCGATATCATGAGATTTGTTATCTCAATGCTTCTAATATCAAACTTGAGACCCTCCCTATAGCATGAGATGTGACATCCAAGTCCTTCCCATTCCAATCCTGAGACCCTTCCTATAGCATGAGATGTGATATCTCTATGCTTCTAATACCAAACCTGAGGCCCTTCCTATAACATGAGATGGGATATCCAACTCCTTCCCATTCCAATCCTGAGACCTTTCCGATAGCAGAGATGTGATATCTCAATGCTTATACCAAACCTGAGAACCTTCCTATGGCCTGAGATGTCATCTACAACTCCTTCCCATTCCAATCCTGAGACCCTTCCTTTAGCATGAGATGTGATATCTCAATGCTTATACCAAATCAGAGACCCTTCCTATAGCATGAGATGTGATATCCAATTCCTTCCCATTCCAATCCTGAGACCCTTCCTATAGCATGAGATGTGATATCTCAATGCTTATACCAAACCTGAGAGCCTACCTATAGCATGAGATGTGATATCCAAGTCCATCCCATTCCAATCCCTAGACCCTTCCTACAGCATGCGATGTGATATCTCAATGATTCTAATACCAAACCAGAGACTCTTCCTATAACATTAGATGGGATATCCAACTCCTTCCCTCTCCAATCCTGAGCCGCTTCCGATAGCAGAGATGTGATATCTCAATGCTTATACCAAACCTGAGACCCTTCCTATAACATGAGATGTGATATCCAACTCCTTCCCGTTCCAAACCTGAGACACTAACTATAGCATATGTGATATCCAACTCCTTCCCATTCCAAACATGAGACCCTTCCTATAGCAAGAAAGTAATATCCAACTCCTACCCATTTAAATCCTGAGACCCTTCCTATAGCAAGAGATGTGATATCCAAATCCTTCCCATTCCAATCCTGAGACCCTTCCTATAACATGAGATGTGATATCCAACTCCTTCCCATTCCAACCTGAGACACTTCCTATAGCATGAGATATGATATCTCAATACTTCTAATACCAAACGTGAGATCCTTCCGATAACATGAGATGTGATATCCAAATCCTTCCCCTTCCAAACCTGAGACCCTCCCTTTAGCATGAGATGTGATATCCAACTCCTTCCTATTCCAATCCTGAAACTCTTCTGATAGCATGAGATGTGATATCTCAATGCTTCTAATACCAAACCTGAGATCCTTCCGATAGCATGAGATGTGATATCTCAATGCTTCTAATACCAAACCTGAGATCCTTCCTATAACATGAGATGTGATATCCAAATCCTTCCCCTTCCAAACCTGAGACCCTCCCTTTAGCATGAGATGTGATATCCAACTCCTTCCTATTCCAATCCTGAAACTCTTCTGATAGCATGAGATGTGATATCTCAATGCTTCTAATACCAAACCTGAGATCCTTCCGATAGCATGAGATGTGATATCTCAATGCTTCTAATACCAAACCTGAGATCCTTCCTATAACATGAGATGTGATATCCAAATCCTTCCCCTTCCAAACCTGAGACCCTCCCTTTAGCATGAGATGTGATATCCAACTCCTTCCCATTCCATTCCTGAGACCCTTCTGATAGCATGAGATGTGATATCTCAATGCCTCTAATACCAAACCTGAGATCCTACCTCTAACATGAAATGTGATATCCAACTCTTTCCCCTTCCAAACCTGAGAGCCTTCCTATATCATGAGATGTGATATCCAAGTCCTTCCCATTCCAATCCTGAGACCCTTCCTATGGCTTGAGATGTGATATCCAACTCCTTCCCATTCCAATTCTGAGACCCTTCCTATACTCTGAGACTTGATATCTCAATGCTTCTAATACCAAACCTGAGACCCGTAGTATAACATGAGATATGATATCCAAATCCTTCCCCTTCCAAACCTTAGACCCTTCCTTTATCATGAGATGTGATATCCAACTCCTTCCCATTCCAATCCTGAGACCCTTCCGATAGCATGAGATGTGATATCTCAATGCTTCTAATACCAAACCTGAGACCCTTCCTATAGCATGAGATGTGATATCCAAGTCCTTCCCATTCCAATCCTGAGACCCTTCCTATAGCATGAGATGTGATATCTCAATGCTTCTAATACCAAACCTGAGACCCTTCCTATAGCATGAGATGTGATATCCAAGTCCTTCCCATTCCAATCCTGAGACCCTTCCTATAGCATGAGATGTGATATCTCAATGCTTCTAATACCAAACCTGAGACCCTTCCTATAACATGAGATGGGAATATCCAACTCCTTCCCATTCCAATCCTGAGACCCTTCCGATAGCAGAGATGTGATATCTCAATGCTTATACCAAACCTGAGACCCTTCCTATGGCATGAGATGTGATATCCAACTCCTTGCCATTCAAATCCTGAGACCCTTCCTATAGCATGAGAAGGGATATCCAACTCCTTCCCAATCCAATCCTGAGACCCTTCCGATAGCAGAGACGTGATATCTCAATGCTTCTACCAAACCTGAGACCCTTCCTTTAGCATGAGATGTGATATCCAAATCCTTCACATTCCAATCCTGAGACCCTTCCTATAGCATGAGATGTGATATCTCAATGCTTCTAATACCAAACCTGAGATCCTTCCTATAACATGAGATGTGATATCCAATTCCTTCCCATTCCAAACCTGAGACCCTTCCTATTGGATGAGTTGTGATATCCAACTCCTTCCCATTCCAACCCTGAGACCCTTCCTATAGCATGAGATGTGATGTCTCAATGCTTCTAATACCAAACCTGAGATCCTTCCTATAACATGAGATGTGATATCCAACTCCTTCCATTCCAATCCTGAGACCCGTCCTATAGCATGAGATGTGATATCTCAATGCTTATACCAAACCTGAGAACCTTCCTATGGCCTGAGATATCATATACAACTCCTTCCCATTCCAATCCTGAGACCCTTCCTTTAGCATGAGATGTGATATCTCAATGCTTATACCAAATCTGAGACCCTTCCTATAGCATGAGATGTGATATCCAATTCCTTCCCATTCCAATCCTGAGACCCTTCCTATAGCATGAGATGTGATATCTCAATGCTTATACCAAACCTGAGAGCCTACCTATAGCATGAGATGTGATATCCAAGTCCATCCCATTCCAATATTTAGACCCTTCCTACAGCATGCGATGTGATATCTCAATGATTCTAATACCAAACCAGAGACTCTTCCTATAACATGAGATGGGATATCCAACTCCTTCCCATTCCAATCCTGAGCCGCTTCCGATAGCAGAGATGTGATATCTCAATGCTTATACCAAACCTGAGACCCTTCCTATAACATGAGATGTGATATCCAACTCCTTCCCGTTCCAAACCTGAGACACTAACTATAGCATATGTGATATCCAACTCCTTCCCATTCCAAACATGAGACCCTTCCTATAGCAAGAAAGTAATATCCAACTCCTACCCATTCCAATCCTGAGACCCTTCCTATAGCAAGAGATGTGATATCCAAATCCTTCCCATTCTAATCCTGAGACCCTTCCTATAACATGAGATGTGATATCCAACTCCTTCCTATTCCAACCTGAGACACTTCCTATAGCATGAGAAGGGATATCCAACTCCTTCCCAATCCAATCCTGAGACCCTTCCGATAGCAGAGATGTGATATCTCAATGCTTATACCAAACCTGAGACCCTTCCTATGGCATGAGATGTGATATCCAACTCCTTGCCATTCAAATCCTGAGACCCTTCCTATAGCATGAGATGTGATATCTCTATGCTTCTAATACCAAACCTGAGACCCTTCCTATAACATGAGATGGGATATCCAACTCCTTCCCATTCCAATCCTGAGACCCTTCCGATAGCAGAGATGTGATATCTCAATGCTTATACCAAACCTGAGAACCTTCCTATGGCCTGAGATGTCATATACAACTCCTTCCCATTCCAATCCTGAGACCCTTCCTTTAGCATGAGATGTGATATCTCAATGCTTATACCAAATCTGAGACCCTTCCTATAGCATGAGATGTGATATCCAATTCCTTCCCATTCCAATCCTGAGACCCTTCCTATAGCATGAGATGTGATATCTCAATGCTTATACCAAACCACCTGAGAGCCTACCTATAGCATGAGATGTGATATCCAAGTCCATCCCATTCCAATCCTTAGACCCTTCCTACAGCATGCGATGTGATATCTCAATGATTCTAATACCAAACCAGAGACTCTTCCTATAACATGAGATGGGATATCCAACTCCTTCCCATTCCAATCCTGAGCCGCTTCCGATAGCAGAGATGTGATATCTCAATGCTTATACCAAACCTGAGACCCTTCCTATGGCATGAGATGTGATATCCAACTCCTTGCCATTCAAATCCTGAGACCCTTCCTATAGCATGAGAAGGGATATCCAACTCCTTCCCAATCCAATCCTGAGACCCTTCCGATAGCAGAGACGTGATATCTCAATGCTTCTACCAAACCTGAGACCCTTCCTTTAGCATGAGATGTGATATCCAAATCCTTCACATTCCAATCCTGAGACCCTTCCTATAGCATGAGATGTGATATCTCAATGCTTCTAATACCAAACCTGAGATCCTTCCTATAACATGAGATGTGATATCCAATTCCTTCCCATTCCAAACCTGAGACCCTTCCTACTGGATGAGATGTGATATCCAACTCCTTCCCATTCCAACCCTGAGACCCTTCCTATAGCATGAGATGTGATGTCTCAATGCTTCTAATACCAAACCTGAGATCCTTCCTATAACATGAGATGTGATATCCAACTCCTTCCATTCCAATCCTGAGACCCGTCCTATAGCATGAGATGTGATATCTCAATGCTTATACCAAACCTGAGACCCTTCCTATAGCATGAGATGTGATATCCAACTACTTCCCATTCCAATCCTGAGACCCTTCCTATAGCATGAGATGTGATATCTCAATGCTTCTAATACCAAACCTGAGATCCTTCCTCTAACATGAAATGTGATATCCAACTCCTTCCCTTTCCAAACCTAAGAGCCTATCTATAGCATGAGATGTGATATCCAGGTCCTTCCCATTCCAATCCTTAGACCCTTCCTACAGCATGCAATATGATATCTCAATGATTCTAATAACAAACCTGAGACCCGTCCTATAGCATGAGATATGATATCCAAGTCCTTCCCATTCCAATCCTGCGACCCTTCCTATAACATGAAATGTGATATCCAACTTCTTCCAAATCCAATACTGATACCCTTCCGATAGCATGAGACGTGATATCCCAATGCTTCTACCAAACCTGAGACCCATACTATGGCATGAGATGTGATATCAAACTCCTTCCCATTCCAATCCTGAGACCCTTCCTATAGCTTGAGGTGTGATATCCAACTCCTTCCCATTCCAATTCTGAGACCCTTCTTATACCATGAGACTTGATATCTCAATGCTTCTAATACCAAACCTGAGACCCGTCCTATAACATGAGATGTGATATCCAAATCCTTCCCCTTCCAAACCTTAGACCCTTCCTTTATCATGAGATGTGATATCCAACTCCTTCCCATTCCAATCCTGAGACCCTTCCGATATCATGAGATTTGTTATCTCAATGCTTCTAATATCAAACTTGAGACCCTCCCTATAGCATGAGATGTGACATCCAAGTCCTTCCCATTCCAATCCTGAGACCCTTCCTATAGCATGAGATGTGATATCTCTATGCTTCTAATACCAAACCTGAGGCCCTTCCTATAACATGAGATGGGATATCCAACTCCTTCCCATTCCAATCCTGAGACCTTTCCGATAGCAGAGATGTGATATCTCAATGCTTATACCAAACCTGAGAACCTTCCTATGGCCTGAGATGTCATATACAACTCCTTCCCATTCCCATCCTGAGACCCTTCCTTTAGCATGAGATGTGATATCTCAATGCTTATACCAAATCAGAGACCCTTCCTATAGCATGAGATGTGATATCCAATTCCTTCCCATTCCAATCCTGAGACCCTTCCTATAGCATGAGATGTGATATCTCAATGCTTATACCAAACCTGAGAGCCTACCTATAGCATGAGATGTGATATCCAAGTCCATCCCATTCCAATCCCTAGACCCTTCCTACAGCATGCGATGTGATATCTCAATGATTCTAATACCAAACCAGAGACTCTTCCTATAACATTAGATGGGATATCCAACTCCTTCCCATTCCAATCCTGAGCCGCTTCCGATAGCAGAGATGTGATATCTCAATGCTTATACCAAACCTGAGACCCTTCCTATAACATGAGATGTGATATCCAACTCCTTCCCGTTCCAAACCTGAGACACTAACTATAGCATATGTGATATCCAACTCCTTCCCATTCCAAACATGAGACCCTTCCTATAGCAAGAAAGTAATATCCAACTCCTACCCATTTAAATCCTGAGACCCTTCCTATAGCAAGAGATGTGATATCCAAATCCTTCCCATTCCAATCCTGAGACCCTTCCTATAACATGAGATGTGATATCCAACTCCTTCCCATTCCAACCTGAGACACTTCCTATAGCATGAGATATGATATCTCAATACTTCTAATACCAAACGTGAGATCCTTCCGATAACATGAGATGTGATATCCAAATCCTTCCCCTTCCAAACCTGAGACCCTCCCTTTAGCATGAGATGTGATATCCAACTCCTTCCTATTCCAATCCTGAAACTCTTCTGATAGCATGAGATGTGATATCTCAATGCTTCTAATACCAAACCTGAGATCCTTCCGATAGCATGAGATGTGATATCTCAATGCTTCTAATACAAAACCTGAGATCCTTCATATAACATGAGATGTGATATCCAAATCCTTCCCCTTCCAAACCTGAGACCCTCCCTTTAGCATGAGATGTGATATCCAACTCCTTCCTATTCCAATCCTGAAACTCTTCTGATAGCATGAGATGTGATATCTCAATGCTTCTAATACCAAACCTGAGATCCTTCCGATAGCATGAGATGTGATATCTCAATGCTTCTAATACCAAACCTGAGATCCTTCCTATAACATGAGATGTGATATCCAAATCCTTCCACTTCCAAACCTGAGACCCTCCCTTTAGCATGAGATGTGATATCCAACTCCTTCCCATTCCATTCCTGAGACCCTTCTGATAGCATGAGATGTGATATCTCAATGCCTCTAATACCAAACCTGAGATCCTACCTCTAACATGAAATGTGATATCCAACTCTTTCCCCTTCCAAACCTGAGAGCCTTCCTATAGCATGAGATGTGATATCCAAGTCCTTCCCATTCCAATCCTGAGACCCTTCCTATAGCTTGAGATGTGATATCCAACTCCTTCCCATTCCAATTCTGAGACCCTTCCTATACTATGAGACTTGATATCTCAAAGCTTCTAATATCAAACTTGAGACCCTCCCTATAGCATGAGATGTGATATCCAAGTCCTTCCCATTCCAATCCTGATACCCTTCCTATAGCATGAGATGTGATATCTCAATGCTTCTAATACCAAACCTGAGACCCTTCCTATAACATGAGATGGGAATATCCAACTCCTTCCCATTCCAATCCTGAGACCCTTCCGATAGCAGAGATGTGATATCTCAATGCTTATACCAAACCTGAGATCCTTCCTATAACATGAGATGTGATATCCAACTCCTTCCCATTCCAATCCTGAGACACTTCCTATAGCATGAGATGTGATATCTCACTGCTTATACCAAACCTGAGACCCTTCCCATAGCATGAGATGTGATATCCAACTCCTTCCCATTCCAATCCTCAGACCCTTCCTATAGCATGAGATGTGATATCTCAATGCTTCTAATATCAAACTTGAGACCCTACCTATAGCATGAGATGTGAAATCAAATTCCTTCCCATTCCAATCCTGAGGCACTTCCTATAGCATGAGATGTGATATCCAACTCCTTCCCATTCCAATCCTGAGACCCTTCCTATAGCATGAGATATGATATCTCAATACTTCTAATACCAAACGTGAGATCCTTCCGATAACATGAGATGTGATATCCAAATCCTTCCCCTTCCAAACCTGAGACCCTCCCTTTAGCATGAGATGTGATATCCAACTCCTTCCCATTCCAATCCTGAGACCCTTCTGATAGCATGAGATGTGATATCTCAATGCTTCTAATACCAAACCTGAGATCCTTCCGATAGCATGAGATGTGATATCTCAATGCTTCTAATACCAAACCTCAGATCCTTCCTATAACATGAGATGTGATATCCAAATCCTTCCCCTTCCAAACCTGAGACCCTCCCTTTAGCATGAGATGTGATATCCAACTCCTTCCCATTCCATTCCTGAGACCCTTCTGATAGCATGAGATGTGATATCTCAATGCCTCTAATACCAAACCTGAGATCCTACCTCTAACATGAAATGTGATATCCAACTCTTTCCCCTTCCAAACCTGAGAGCCTTCCTATATCATGAGATGTGATATCCAAGTCCTTCCCATTCCAATCCTGAGACCCTTCCTATGGCTTGAGATGTGATATCCAACTCCTTCCCATTCCAATTCTGAGACCCTTCCTATACTCTGAGACTTGATATCTCAATGCTTCTAATACCAAACCTGAGACCCGTAGTATAACATGAGATATGATATCCAAATCCTTCCCCTTCCAAACCTTAGACCCTTCCTTTACCATGAGATGTGATATCCAACTCCTTCCCATTCCAATCCTGAGACCCTTCCGATAGCATGAGATGTGATATCTCAATGCTTCTAATACCAAACCTGAGACCCTTCCTATAGCATGAGATGTGATATCCAAGTCCTTCCCATTCCAATCCTGAGACCCTTCCTATAGCATGAGATGTGATATCTCAATGCTTCTAATACCAAACCTGAGACCCTTCCTATAGCATGAGATGTGATATCCAAGTCCTTCCCATTCCAATCCTGAGACCCTTCCAATAGCATGAGATGTGATATCTCAATGCTTCTAATACCAAACCTGAGACCCTTCCTATAACATGAGATGGGAATATCCAACTCCTTCCCATTCCAATCCTGAGACCCTTCCGATAGCAGAGATGTGATATCTCAATGCTTATACCAAACCTGAGACCCTTCCTATGGCATGAGATGTGATATCCAACTCCTTGCCATTCAAATCCTGAGACCCTTCCTATAGCATGAGAAGGGATATCCAACTCCTTCCCAATCCAATCCTGAGACCATTCCGATAGCAGAGACGTGATATCTCAATGCTTCTACCAAACCTGAGACCCTTCCTTTAGCATGAGATGTGATATCCAAATCCTTCACATTCCAATCCTGAGACCCTTCCTATAGCATGAGATGTGATATCTCAATGCTTCTAATACCAAACCTGAGATCCTTCCTATAACATGAGATGTGATATCCAATTCCTTCCCATTCCAAACCTGAGACCCTTCCTATTGGATGAGTTGTGATATCCAACTCCTTCCCATTCCAACCCTGAGACCCTTCCTATAGCATGAGATGTGATGTCTCAATGATTCTAATACCAAACCTGAGATCCTTCCTATAACATGAGATGTGATATCCAACTCCTTCCATTCCAATCCTGAGACCCGTCCTATAGCATGAGATGTGATATCTCAATGCTTATACCAAACCTGAGAACCTTCCTATGGCCTGAGATATCATATACAACTCCTTCCCATTCCAATCCTGAGACCCTTCCTTTAGCATGAGATGTGATATCTCAATGCTTATACCAAATCTGAGACCCTTCCTATAGCATGAGATGTGATATCCAATTCCTTCCCATTCCAATCCTGAGACCCTTCCTATAGCATGAGATGTGATATCTCAATGCTTATACCAAACCTGAGAGCCTACCTATAGCATGAGATGTGATATCCAAGTCCATCCCATTCCAATATTTAGACCCTTCCTACAGCATGCGATGTGATATCTCAATGATTCTAATACCAAACCAGAGACTCTTCCTATAACATGAGATGGGATATCCAACTCCTTCCCATTCCAATCCTGAGCCGCTTCCGATAGCAGAGATGTGATATCTCAATGCTTATACCAAACCTGAGACCCTTCCTATAACATGAGATGTGATATCCAACTCCTTCCCGTTCCAAACCTGAGACACTAACTATAGCATATGTGATATCCAACTCCTTCCCATTCCAAACATGAGACCCTTCCTATAGCAAGAAAGTAATATCCAACTCCTACCCATTCCAATCCTGAGACCCTTCCTATAGCAAGAGATGTGATATCCAAATCCTTCCCATTCCAATCCTGAGACCCTTCCTATAACATGAGATGTGATATCCAACTCCTTCCTATTCCAACCTGAGACACTTCCTATAGCATGAGAAGGGATATCCAACTCCTTCCCAATCCAATCCTGAGACCCTTCCGATAGCAGAGATGTGATATCTCAATGCTTATACCAAACCTGAGACCCTTCCTATGGCATGAGATGTGATATCCAACTCCTTGCCATTCAAATCCTGAGACCCTTCCTATAGCATGAGATGTGATATCTCTATGCTTCTAATACCAAACCTGAGACCCTTCCTATAACATGAGATGGGATATCCAACTCCTTCCCATTCCAATCCTGAGACCCTTCCGATAGCAGAGATGTGATATCTCAATGCTTATACCAAACCTGAGAACCTTCCTATGGCCTGAGATGTCATATACAACTCCTTCCCATTCCAATCCTGAGACCCTTCCTTTAGCATGAGATGTGATATCTCAATGCTTATACCAAATCTGAGACCCTTCCTATAGCATGAGATGTGATATCCAATTCCTTCCCATTCCAATCCTGAGACCCTTCCTATAGCATGAGATGTGATATCTCAATGCTTATACCAAACCACCTGAGAGCCTACCTATAGCATGAGATGTGATATCCAAGTCCATCCCATTCCAATCCTTAGACCCTTCCTACAGCATGCGATGTGATATCTCAATGATTCTAATACCAAACCAGAGACTCTTCCTATAACATGAGATGGGATATCCAACTCCTTCCCATTCCAATCCTGAGCCGCTTCCGATAGCAGAGATGTGAAATCTCAATGCTTATACCAAACCTGAGACCCTTCCTATGGCATGAGATGTGATATCCAACTCCTTGCCATTCAAATCCTGAGACCCTTCCTATAGCATGAGAAGGGATATCCAACTCCTTCCCAATCCAATCCTGAGACCCTTCCGATAGCAGAGACGTGATATCTCAATGCTTCTACCAAACCTGAGACCCTTCCTTTAGCATGAGATGTGATATCCAAATCCTTCACATTCCAATCCTGAGACCCTTCCTATAGCATGAGATGTGATATCTCAATGCTTCTAATACCAAACCTGAGATCCTTCCTATAACATGAGATGTGATATCCAATTCCTTCCCATTCCAAACCTGAGACCCTTCCTACTGGATGAGATGTGATATCCAACTCCTTCCCATTCCAACCCTGAGACCCTTCCTATAGCATGAGATGTGATGTCTCAATGCTTCTAATACCAAACCTGAGATCCTTCCTATAACATGAGATGTGATATCCAACTCCTTCCATTCCAATCCTGAGACCCTTCCTATAGCATGAGATGCGACATCTCAATGCTTATACCAAACCTGAGACCCTTCCTATAGCATGAGATGTGATATCCAACTACTTCCCATTCCAATCCTGAGACCCTTCCTATAGCATGAGATGTGATATCTCAATGCTTCTAATACCAAACCTGAGATCCTTCCTCTAACATGAAATGTGATATCCAACTCCTTCCCTTTCCAAACCTAAGAGCCTATCTATAGCATGAGATGTGATATCCAGGTCCTTCCCATTCCAATCCTTAGACCCTTCCTACAGCATGCAATATGATATCTCAATGATTCTAATAACAAACCTGAGACCCGTCCTATAGCATGAGATATGATATCCAAGTCCTTCCCATTCCAATCCTGCGACCCTTCCTATAACATGAAATGTGATATCCAACTTCTTCCAAATCCAATACTGATACCCTTCCGATAGCATGAGACGTGATATCCCAATGCTTCTACCAAACCTGAGACCCATACTATGGCATGAGATGTGATATCAAACTCCTTCCCATTCCAATCCTGAGACCCTTCCTATAGCTTGAGGTGTGATATCCAACTCCTTCCCATTCCAATTCTGAGACCCTTCTTATACCATGAGACTTGATATCTCAATGCTTCGAATACCAAACCTGAGACCCGTCCTATAACATGAGATGTGATATCCAAATCCTTCCCCTTCCAAACCTTAGACCCTTCCTTTATCATGAGATGTGATATCCAACTCCTTCCCATTCCAATCCTGAGACCCTTCCGATATCATGAGATTTGTTATCTCAATGCTTCTAATATCAAACTTGAGACCCTCCCTATAGCATGAGATGTGACATCCAAGTCCTTCCCATTCCAATCCTGAGACCCTTCCTATAGCATGAGATGTGATATCTCTATGCTTCTAATACCAAACCTGAGGCCCTTCCTATAACATGAGATGGGATATCCAACTCCTTCCCATTCCAATCCTGAGACCTTTCCGATAGCAGAGATGTGATATCTCAATGCTTATACCAAACCTGAGAACCTTCCTATGGCCTGAGATGTCATATACAACTCCTTCCCATTCCAATCCTGAGACCCTTCCTTTAGCATGAGATGTGATATCTCAATGCTTATACCAAATCAGAGACCCTTCCTATAGCATGAGATGTGATATCCAATTCCTTCCCATTCCAATCCTGAGACCCTTCCTATAGCATGAGATGTGATATCTCAATGCTTATACCAAACCTGAGAGCCTACCTATAGCATGAGATGTGATATCCAAGTCCATCCCATTCCAATCCCTAGACCCTTCCTACAGCATGCGATGTGATATCTCAATGATTCTAATACCAAACCAGAGACTCTTCCTATAACATTAGATGGGATATCCAACTCCTTCCCATTCCAATCCTGAGCCGCTTCCGATAGCAGAGATGTGATATCTCAATGCTTATACCAAACCTGAGACCCTTCCTATAACATGAGATGTGATATCCAACTCCTTCCCGTTCCAAACCTGAGACACTAACTATAGCATATGTGATATCCAACTCCTTCCCATTCCAAACATGAGACCCTTCCTATAGCAAGAAAGTAATATCCAACTCCTACCCATTTAAATCCTGAGACCCTTCCTATAGCAAGAGATGTGATATCCAAATCCTTCCCATTCCAATCCTGAGACCCTTCCTATAACATGAGATGTGATATCCAACTCCTTCCCATTCCAACCTGAGACACTTCCTATAGCATGAGATATGATATCTCAATACTTCTAATACCAAACGTGAGATCCTTCCGATAACATGAGATGTGATATCCAAATCCTTCCCCTTCCAAACCTGAGACCCTCCCTTTAGCATGAGATGTGATATCCAACTCCTTCCTATTCCAATCCTGAAACTCTTCTGATAGCATGAGATGTGATATCTCAATGCTTCTAATACCAAACCTGAGATCCTTCCGATAGCATGAGATGTGATATCTCAATGCTTCTAATACCAAACCTGAGATCCTTCCTATAACATGAGATGTGATATCCAAATCCTTCCCCTTCCAAACCTGAGACCCTCCCTTTAGCATGAGATGTGATATCCAACTCCTTCCTATTCCAATCCTGAAACTCTTCTGATAGCATGAGATGTGATATCTCAATGCTTCTAATACCAAACCTGAGATCCTTCCGATAGCATGAGATGTGATATCTCAATGCTTCTAATACCAAACCTGAGATCCTTCCTATAACATGAGATGTGATATCCAAATCCTTCCCCTTCCAAACCTGAGACCCTCCCTTTAGCATGAGATGTGATATCCAACTCCTTCCCATTCCATTCCTGAGACCCTTCTGATAGCATGAGATGTGATATCTCAATGCCTCTAATACCAAACCTGAGATCCTACCTCTAACATGAAATGTGATATCCAACTCTTTCCCCTTCCAAACCTGAGAGCCTTCCTATAGCATGAGATGTGATATCCAAGTCCTTCCCATTCCAATCCTGAGACCCTTCCTATAGCTTGAGATGTGATATCCAACTCCTTCCCATTCCAATTCTGAGACCCTTCCTATACTATGAGACTTGATATCTCAATGCTTCTAATACCAAACGTGAGACCCGTAATATAACATGAGATGTGATATCGAAATCCTTCCCCTTCCAAACCTTAGACCCTTCCTTTATCATGAGATGTGATATCCAACTCCTTCCCATTCCAATCCTGAGACCCTTCCGATATCATGAGATGTGATATCTCAAAGCTTCTAATATCAAACTTGAGACCCTCCCTATAGCATGAGATGTGATATCCAAGTCCTTCCCATTCCAATCCTGATGCCCTTCCTATAGCATGAGATGTGATATCTCAATGCTTCTAATACCAAACCTGAGACCCTTCCTATAACATGAGATGGGAATATCCAACTCCTTCCCATTCCAATCCTGAGACCCTTCCGATAGCAGAGATGTGATATCTCAATGCTTATACCAAACCTGAGATCCTTCCTATAACATGAGATGTGATATCCAACTCCTTCCCATTCCAATCCTGAGACACTTCCTATAGCATGAGATGTGATATCTCACTGCTTATACCAAACCTGAGACCCTTCCCATAGCATGAGATGTGATATCCAACTCCTTCCCATTCCAATCCTCAGACCCTTCCTACAGCATGAGATGTGATATCTCAATGCTTCTAATATCAAACTTGCGACCCTACCTATAGCATGAGATGTGAAATCAAATTCCTTCCCATTCCAATCCTGAGGCACTTCCTATAGCATGAGATGTGATATCCAACTCCTTCCCATTCCAATCCTGAGACCCTTCCTATAGCATGAGATATGATATCTCAATACTTCTAATACCAAACGTGAGATCCTTCCGATAACATGAGATGTGATATCCAAATCCTTCCCCTTCCAAACCTGAGACCCTCCCTTTAGCATGAGATGTGATATCCAACTCCTTCCCATTCCAATCCTGAGACCCTTCTGATAGCATGAGATGTGATATCTCAATGCTTCTAAAACCAAACCTGAGATCCTTCCGATAGCATGAGATGTGATATCTCAATGCTTCTAATACCAAACCTCAGATCCTTCCTATAACATGAGATGTGATATCCAAATCCTTCCCCTTCCAAACCTGAGACCCTCCCTTTAGCATGAGATGTGATATCCAACTCCTTCCCATTCCATTCCTGAGACCCTTCTGATAGCATGAGATGTGATATCTCAATGCCTCTAATACCAAACCTGAGATCCTACCTCTAACATGAAATGTGATATCCAACTCTTTCCCCTTCCAAACCTGAGAGCCTTCCTATATCATGAGATGTGATATCCAAGTCCTTCCCATTCCAATCCTGAGACCCTTCCTATGGCTTGAGATGTGATATCCAACTCCTTCCCATTCCAATTCTGAGACCCTTCCTATACTCTGAGACTTGATATCTCAATGCTTCTAATACCAAACCTGAGACCCGTAGTATAACATGAGATATGATATCCAAATCCTTCCCCTTCCAAACCTTAGACCCTTCCTTTATCATGAGATGTGATATCCAACTCCTTCCCATTCCAATCCTGAGACCCTTCCGATAGCATGAGATGTGATATCTCAATGCTTCTAATACCAAACCTGAGACCCTTCCTATAGCATGAGATGTGATATCCAAGTCCTTCCCATTCCAATCCTGAGACCCTTCCTATAGCATGAGATGTGATATCTCAATGCTTCTAATACCAAACCTGAGACCCTTCCTATAACATGAGATGGGAATATCCAACTCCTTCCCATTCCAATCCTGAGACCCTTCCGATAGCAGAGATGTGATATCTCAATGCTTATACCAAACCTGAGACCCTTCCTATGGCATGAGATGTGATATCCAACTCCTTGCCATTCAAATCCTGAGACCCTTCCTATAGCATGAGAAGGGATATCCAACTCCTTCCCAATCCAATCCTGAGACCCTTCCGATAGCAGAGACGTGATATCTCAATGCTTCTACCAAACCTGAGACCCTTCCTTTAGCATGAGATGTGATATCCAAATCCTTCACATTCCAATCCTGAGACCTTTCCTATAGCATGAGATGTGATATCTCAATGCTTCTAATACCAAACCTGAGATCCTTCCTATAACATGAGATGTGATATCCAATTCCTTCCCATTCCAAACCTGAGACCCTTCCTATTGGATGAGTTGTGATATCCAACTCCTTCCCATTCCAACCCTGAGACCCTTCCTATAGCATGAGATGTGATGTCTCAATGCTTCTAATACCAAACCTGAGATCCTTCCTATAACATGAGATGTGATATCCAACTCCTTCCATTCCAATCCTGAGACCCGTCCTATAGCATGAGATGTGATATCTCAATGCTTATACCAAACCTGAGACCCTTCCTATAGCATGAGATGTGATATCCAACTACTTCCCATTCCAATCCTGAGACCCTTCCTATAGCATGGGATGTGATATCTCAATGCTTCTAATACCAAACCTGAGATCCTTCCTCTAACATGAAATGTGATATCCAACTCCTTCCCTTTCCAAACCTAAGAGCCTATCTATAGCATGAGATGTGATATCCAAGTCCTTCCCATTCCAATCCTTAGACCCTTCCTACAGCATGCAATATGATATCTCAATGATTCTAATAACAAACCTGAGACCCGTCCTATAGCATGAGATATGATATCCAAGTCCTTCCCATTCCAATCCTGAGACCCTTCCTATAACATGAGATGTGATATCCAACTCCTTCCCGTTCCAAACCTGAGACCCTTCCTTTAGCATGAGATGTGATATCCAGCTCCTTCCCATTCCAATCCTGAGACACTTGCGATAGCATGAGATGTGATATCTCAATGCTTCTAATATCAAAACTGAGACCCTCCCTATAGCATGATATGTGATATCTAAGTCCTTCCCATTCCAATCCTGAGACACTCTCTATAGCATGAGATGTGATATCCAACTCTTTCCCATTCCAATCCTGAGACCCTTCCTATAGCATGAGATATGATATCTCAATACTTCTAATACCAAACGTGAGATCCTTCCGATAACATGAGATGTGATATCCAAATCCTTCCCCTTCCAAACCTGAGACCCTCCCTTTAGCATGAGATGTGATATCCAACTCCTTCCCATTCCAATCCTGAGACCCTTCTGATAGCATGACATGTGATATCTCAATGCTTCTAATACCAAACCTGAGATCCTTCCGATAGCATGAGATGTGATATCTCAATGCTTCTAATACCAAACCTCAGATCCTTCCTATAACATGAGATGTGATATCCAAATCCTTCCCCTTCCAAACCTGAGACCCTCCCTTTAGCATGAGATGTGATATCCAACTCCTTCCCATTCCATTCCTGAGACCCTTCTGATAGCATGAGATGTGATATCTCAATGCCTCTAATACCAAACCTGAGATCCTACCTCTAACATGAAATGTGATATCCAACTCTTTCCCCTTCCAAACCTGAGAGCCTTCCTATAGCATGAGATGTGATATCCAAGTCCTTCCCATTCCAATCCTGAGACCCTTCCTATAGCTTGAGATGTGATATCCAACTCCTTCCCATTCCAATTCTGAGACCCTTCCTATACTCTGAGACTTGATATCTCAATGCGTCTAATACCAAACCTGAGACCCGTAATATAACATGAGATGTGATATCCAAATCCTTCCCATTCCAATCCTGAGACCCTTCCGATATCATGAGATGTGATATCTCAAAGCTTCTAATATGAAACTTGAGACCCTCCCTATAGCATGAGATGTGATATCCAAGTCCTTCCCATTCCAATCCTGAGACCCTTCCTATAGCATGAGATGTGATATCTCAATGCTTCTAATACCAAACCTGAGACCCTTCCTATAACATGAGATGGGAATATCCAACTCCTTCCCATTCCAATCCTGAGACCCTTCCGATAGCAGAGATGTGATATCTCAATGCTTATACCAAACCTGAGACCCTTCCTATGGCATGAGATGTGATATCCAACTCCTTGCCATTCAAATCCTGAGACCCTTCCTATAGCATGAGAAGGGATATCCAACTCCTTCCCAATCCAATCCTGAGACCCTTCCGATAGCAGAGACGTGATATCTCAATGCTTCTACCAAACCTGAGACCCTTCCTTTAGCATGAGATGTGATATCCAAATCCTTCACATTCCAATCCTGAGACCCTTCCTACTGGATGAGATGTGATATCCAACTCCTTCCCATTCCAACCCTGAGACCCTTCCTATAGCATGAGATGTGATGTCTCAATGCTTCTAATACCAAACCTGAGATCCTTCCTATAACATGAGATGTGATATCCAATTCCTTCCATTCCAATCCTGAGACCCGTCCTATAGCATGAGATGTGATATCTCAATGCTTATACCAAACCTGAGACCCTTCCTATAGCATGAGATGTGATATCCAACTACTTCCCATTCCAATCCTGAGACCCTTCCTATAGCATGAGATGTGATATCTCAATGCTTCTAATACCAAACCTGAGATCCTTCCTCTAACATGAAATGTGATATCCAACTCCTTCCCTTTCCAAACCTAAGAGCCTATCTATAGCATGAGATGTGATATCCAGGTCCTTCCCATTCCAATCCTTAGACCCTTCCTACAGCATGCAATATGATATCTCAATAATTCTAATAACAAACCTGAGACCCGTCCTATAGCATGAGATATGATATCCAAGTCCTTCCCATTCCAATCCTGCGACCCTTCCTATAACATGAAATGTGATATCCAACTTCTTCCAAATCCAATACTGATACCCTTCTGATAGCATGAGACGTGATATCCCAATGCTTCTACCAAACCTGAGACCCATACTATGGCATGAGATGTGATATCAAACTCCTTCCCATTCCAATCCTGAGACCCTTCCTATAGCTTGAGGTGTGATATCCAACTCCTTCCCATTCCAATTCTGAGACCCTTCTTATACCATGAGACTTGATATCTCAATGCTTCTAATACCAAACCTGAGACCCGTCCTATAACATGAGATGTGATATCCAAATCCTTCCCCTTCCAAACCTTAGACCCTTCCTTTATCATGAGATGTGATATCCAACTCCTTCCCATTCCAATCCTGAGACCCTTCCGATATCATGAGATTTGTTATCTCAATGCTTCTAATATCAAACTTGAGACCCTCCCTATAGCATGAGATGTGACATCCAAGTCCTTCCCATTCCAATCCTGAGACCCTTCCTATAGCATGAGATGTGATATCTCTATGCTTCTAATACCAAACCTGAGGCCCATCCTATAACATGAGATGGGATATCCAACTCCTTCCCATTCCAATCCTGAGACCTTTCCGATAGCAGAGATGTGATATCTCAATGCTTATACCAAACCTGAGAACCTTCCTATGGCCTGAGATGTCATATACAACTCCTTCCCATTCCAATCCTGAGACCCTTCCTTTAGCATGAGATGTGATATCTCAATGCTTATACCAAATCTGAGACCCTTCCTATAGCATGAGATGTGATATCCAATTCCTTCCCATTCCAATCCTGAGACCCTTCCTATAGCATGAGATGTGATATCTCAATGCTTATACCAAACCTGAGAGCCTACCTATAGCATGAGATGTGATATCCAAGTCCATCCCATTCCAATCCTTAGACCCTTCCTACAGCATGCGATGTGATATCTCAATGATTCTAATACCAAACCAGAGACTCTTCCTATAACATTAGATGGGATATCCAACTCCTTCCCATTCCAATCCTGAGCCGCTTCCGATAGCAGAGATGTGATATCTCAATGCTTATACCAAACCTGAGACCCTTCCTATAACATGAGATGTGATATCCAACTCCTTCCCGTTCCAAACCTGAGACACTAACTATAGCATATGTGATATCCAACTCCTTCCCATTCCAAACATGAGACCCTTCCTATAGCAAGAAAGTAATATCCAACTCCTACCCATTCCAATCCTGAGACCCTTCCTATAGCAAGAGATGTGATATCCAAATCCTTCCCATTCCAATCCTGAGACCCTTCCTATAACATGAGATGTGATATCCAACTCCTTCCCATTCCAACCTGAGACACTTCCTATAGCATGAGATATGATATCTCAATACTTCTAATACCAAACGTGAGATCCTTCCGATAACATGAGATGTGATATCCAAATCCTTCCCCTTCCAAACCTGAGACCCTCCCTTTAGCATGAGATGTGATATCCAACTCCTTCCTATTCCAATCCTGAAACTCTTCTGATAGCATGAGATGTGATATCTCAATGCTTCTAATACCAAACCTGAGATCCTTCCGATAGCATGAGATGTGATATCTCAATGCTTCTAATACCAAACCTGAGATCCTACCTCTAACATGAAATGTGATATCCAACTCTTTCCCCTTCCAAACCTGAGAGCCTTCCTATAGCATGAGATGTGATATCCAAGTCCTTCCCATTCCAATCCTGAGACCCTTCCTATAGCTTGAGATGTGATATCCAACTCCTTCGCATTCCAATTCTGAGACCCTTCCTATACTATGAGACTTGATATCTCAATGCTTCTAATACCAAACGTGAGACCCGTAATATAACATGAGATGTGATATCGAAATCCTTCCCCTTCCAAACCTTAGACCCTTCCTTTATCATGAGATGTGATATCCAACTCCTTCCCATTCCTATCCTGAGACCCTTCCGATATCATGAGATGTGATATCTCAAAGCTTCTAATATCAAACTTGAGACCCTCCCTATAGCATGAGATGTGATATCCAAGTCCTTCCCATTACAATCCTGATACCCTTTCTATAGCATGAGATGTGATATCTCAATGCTTCTAATACCAAACCTGAGACCCTTCCTATAACATGAGATGGGAATATCCAACTCCTTCCCATTCCAATCCTGAGACCCTTCCGATAGCAGAGATGTGATATCTCAATGCTTATACCAAACCTGAGATCCTTCCTATAACATGAGATGTGATATCCAACTCCTTCCCATTCCAATCCTGAGACACTTCCTATAGCATGAGATGTGATATCTCACTGCTTATACCAAACCTGAGACCCTTCCCATAGCATGAGATGTGATATCCAACTCCTTCCCATTCCAATCCTCAGACCCTTCCTATAGCATGAGATGTGATATCTCAATGCTTATAATATCAAACTTGAGACCCTACCTATAGCATGAGATGTGATATCCAAGTCCTTCCCATTCCAATCCTGAGACACTTCCTATAGCATGAGATGTGATATCCAACTCCTTCCCATTCCAATCCTGAGACCCTTCTGATAGCATGAGATGTGATATCTCAATGCTTCTAATACCAAACCTGAGATCCTTCCGATAGCATGAGATGTGATATCTCAATGCTTCTAATACCAAACCTCAGATCCTTCCTATAACATGAGATGTGATATCCAAATCCTTCCCCTTCCAAACCTGAGACCCTCCCTTTAGCATGAGATGCGATATCCAACTCCTTCCCATTCCATTCCTGAGACCCTTCTGATAGCATGAGATGTGATATCTCCATGCCTCTAATACCAAACCTGAGATCCTACCTCTAACATGAAATGTGATATCCCACTCTTTCCCCTTCCAAACCTGAGAGCCTTCCTATATCATGAGATGTGATATCCAAGTCCTTCCCATTCCAATCCTGAGACCCTTCCTATGGCTTGAGATGTGATATCCAACTCCTTCCCATTCCAATTCTGAGACCCGTCCTATACTCTGAGACTTGATATCTCAATGCTTCTAATACCAAACCTGAGACCCGTAGTATAACATGAGATATGATATCCAAATCCTTCCCCTTCCAAACCTTAGACCCTTCCTTTATCATGAGATGTGATATCCAACTCCTTCCCATTCCAATCCTGAGACCCTTCCTATAGCATGAGATGTGATATCTCAATGCTTCTAATACCAAACCTGAGACCCTTCCTATAGCATGAGATGTGATATCCAAGTCCTTCCCATTCCAATCCTGAGACCCTTCCTATAGCATGAGATGTGATATCTCAATGCTTCTAATACCAAACCTGAGACCCTTCCTATAGCATGAGATTTGATATCCAAGTCCTTCCCATTCCAATCCTGAGACCCTTCCTATAGCATGAGATGTGATATCTCAATGCTTCTAATACCAAACCTGAGACCCTTCCTATAACATGAGATGGGAATATCCAACTCCTTCCCATTCCAATCCTGAGACCCTTCCGATAGCAGAGATGTGATATCTCAATGCTTATACCAAACCTGAGACCCTTCCTATGGCATGAGATGTGATATCCAACTCCTTGCCATTCAAATCCTGAGACCCTTCCTATAGCATGAGAAGGGATATCCAACTCCTTCCCAATCCAATCGTGAGACCCTTCCGATAGCAGAGACGTGATATCTCAATGCTTCTACCAAACCTGAGACCCTTCCTTTAGCATGAGATGTGATATCCAAATCCTTCACATTCCAATCCTGAGACCCTTCCTATAGCATGAGATGTGATATCTCAATGCTTCTAATACCAAACCTGAGATCCTTCCTATAACATGAGATGTGATATCCAATTCCTTCCCATTCCAAACCTGAGACCCTTCCTATTGGATGAGTTGTGATATCCAACTCCTTCCCATTCCAACCCTGAGACCCTTCCTATAGCATGAGATGTGATGTCTCAATGCTTCTAATATCAAACCTGAGATCCTTCCTATAACATGAGATGTGATATCCAACTCCTTCCATTCCAATCCTGAGACCCGTCCTATAGCATGAGATGTGATATCTCAATGCTTATACCAAACCTGAGACCCTTCCTATAGCATGATATGTGATATCCAACTACTTCCCATTCCAATCCTGAGACCCTTCCTATAGCATGGGATGTGATATCTTAATGCTTCTAATACCAAACCTGAGATCCTTCCTCTAACATGAAATGTGATATCGAACTCCTTCCCTTTCCAAACCTAAGAGCCTATCTATAGCATGAGATGTGATATCCAAGTCCTTCCCATTCCAATCCTTAGACCCTTCCTACAGCATGCAATATGATATCTCAATGATTCTAATAACAAACCTGAGACCCATCCTATAGCATGAGATATGATATCCAAGTCCTTCCCATTCCAATCCTGAGACCCTTCCTATAACATGAGATGTGATATCCAACTCCTTCCCGTTCCAAACCTGAGACCCTTCCTTTAGCATGAGATGTGATATCCAGCTCCTTCCCATTCCAATCCTGAGACACTTCCGATAGCATGAGATGTGATATCTCAATGCTTCTAATATCAAAACTGAGACCCTCCCTATAGCATGATATGTGATATCTAAGTCCTTCCCATTCCAATCCTGAGACACTCCCTATAGCATGAGATGTGATATCCAACTCTTTCCCATTCCAATCCTGAGACCCTTCCTATAGCATGAGATATGATATCTCAATACTTCTAATACCAAACGTGAGATCCTTCCGATAACATGAGATGTGATGTCCAAATCCTTCCCCTTCCAAACCTGAGACCCTCCCTTTAGCATGAGATGTGATATCCAACTCCTTCCCATTCCAATCCTGAGACCCTTCTGATAGCATGAGATGTGATATCTCAATGCTTCTAATACCAAACCTGAGATCCTTCCGATAGCATGAGATGTGATATCTCAATGCTTCTAATACCAAACCTGAGATCCTTCCTATAACATGAGATGTGATATCCAAATCCTTCCCCTTCCAAACCTGAGACCCTCCCTTTAGCATGAGATGTGATATCCAACTCCTTCCCATTCCATTCCTGAGACCCTTCTGATAGCATGAGATGTGATATCTCAATGCCTCTAATACCAAACCTGAGATCCTACCTCTAACATGAAATGTGATATCCAACTCTTTCCCCTTCCAAACCTGAGAGCCTTCCTATAGCATGAGATGTGATATCCAAGTCCTTCCCATTCCAATCCTGAGACCCTTCCTATAGCTTGAGATGTGATATCCAACTCCTTCCCATTCCAATTCTGAGACCCTTCCTATACTCTGAGACTTGATGTCTCAATGCTTCTAATACCAAACCTGAGACCCGTAATATAACATGAGATGTGATATCCAAATCCTTCCCATTCCAATCCTGAGACCCTTCCGATATCATGAGATGTGATATCTCAAAGCTTCTAATATGAAACTTGAGACCCTCCCTATAGCATGAGATGTGATATCCAAGTCCTTCCCATTCCAATCCTGAGACCCTTCCTATAGCATGAGATGTGATATCTCAATGCTTCTAATACCAAACCTGAGACCCTTCCTATAACATGAGATGGGAATATCCAACTCCTTCCCATTCCAATCCTGAGACCCTTCCGATAGCAGAGATGTGATATCTCAATGCTTATACCAAACCTGAGACCCTTCCTATGGCATGAGATGTGATATCCAACTCCTTGCCATTCAAATCCTGAGACCCTTCCTATAGCATGAGAAGGGATATCCAACTCCTTCCCAATCCAATCCTGTGACCCTTCCGATAGCAGAGACGTGATATCTCAATGCTTCTACCAAACCTGAGACCCTTCCTTTAGCATGAGATGTGATATCCAAATCCTTCACATTCCAATCCTGAGACCCTTCCTATAGCATGAGATGTGATATCTCAATGCTTCTAATACCAAACCTGAGATCCTTCCTATAACATGAGATGTGATATCCAATTCCTTCCCATTCCAAACCTGAGACCCTTCCTACTGGATGAGATGTGATATCCAACTCCTTCCCATTCCAACCCTGAGACCCTTCCTATAGCATGAGATGTGATGTCTCAATGCTTCTAATACCAAACCTGAGATCCTTCCTATAACATGAGATGTGATATCCGACTCCTTCCATTCCAATCCTGAGACCCGTCCTATAGCATGAGATGTGATATCTCAATGCTTATACCAAACCTGAGACCCTTCCTATAGCATGAGATGTGATATCCAACTACTTCCCATTCCAATCCTGAGACCCTTCCTATAGCATGAGATGTGATATCTCAATGCTTCTAATACCAAACCTGAGATCCTTCCTCTAACATGAAATGTGATATCCAACTCCTTCCCTTTCCAAACCTAAGAGCCTATCTATAGCATGAGATGTGATATCCAGGTCCTTCCCATTCCAATCCTTAGACCCTTCCTACAGCATGCAATATGATATCTCAATGATTCTAATAACAAACCTGAGACCCGTCCTATAGCATGAGATATGATATCCAAGTCCTTCCCATTCCAATCCTGCGACCCTTCCTATAACATGAAATGTGATATCCAACTTCTTCCAAATCCAATACTGATACCCTTCCGATAGCATGAGACGTGATATCCCAATGCTTCTACCAAACCTGAGACCCATACTATGGCATGAGATGTGATATCAAACTCCTTCCCATTCCAATCCTGAGACCCTTCCTATAGCTTGAGGTGTGATATCCAACTCCTTCCCATTCCAATTCTGAGACCCTTCTTATACCATGAGACTTGATATCTCAATGCTTCTAATACCAAACCTGAGACCCGTCCTATAACATGAGATGTGATATCCAAATCCTTCCCCTTCCAAACCTTAGACCCTTCCTTTATCATGAGATGTGATATCCAACTCCTTCCCATTCCAATCCTGAGACCCTTCCGATATCATGAGATTTGTTATCTCAATGCTTCTAATATCAAACTTGAGACCCTCCCTATAGCATGAGATGTGACATCCAAGTCCTTCCAATTCCAATCCTGAGACCCTTCCTATAGCATGAGATGTGATATCTCTATGCTTCTAATACCAAACCTGAGGCCCTTCCTATAACATGAGATGGGATATCCAACTCCTTCCCATTCCAATCCTGAGACCTTTCCGATAGCAGAGATGTGATATCTCAATGCTTATACCAAACCTGAGAACCTTCCTATGGCCTGAGATGTCATATACAACTCCTTCCCATTCCAATCCTGAGACCCTTCCTTTAGCATGAGATGTGATATCTCAATGCTTATACCAAATCTGAGACCCTTCCTATAGCATGAGATGTGATATCCAATTCCTTCCCATTCCAATCCTGAGACCCTTCCTATAGCATGAGATGTGATATCTCAATGCTTATACCAAACCTGAGAGCCTACCTATAGCATGAGATGTGATATCCAAGTCCATCCCATTCCAATCCTTAGACCCTTCCTACAGCATGCGATGTGATATCTCAATGATTCTAATACCAAACCAGAGACTCTTCCTATAACATTAGATGGGATATCCAACTTCTTCCCATTCCAATCCTGAGCCGCTTCCGATAGCAGAGATGTGATATCTCAATGCTTATACCAAACCTGAGACCCTTCCTATAACATGAGATGTGATATCCAACTCCTTCCCGTTCCAAACCTGAGACACTAACTATAGCATATGTGATATCCAACTCCTTCCCATTCCAAACATGAGACCCTTCCTATAGCAAGAAAGTAATATCCAACTCCTACCCATTCCAATCCTGAGACCCTTCCTATAGCAAGAGATGTGATATCCAAATCCTTCCCATTCCAATCCTGAGACCCTTCCTATAACATGAGATGTGATATCCAACTCCTTCCCATTCCAACCTGAGACACTTCCTATAGCATGAGAAGGGATATCCAACTCCTTCCCAATCCAATCCTGAGACCCTTCCGATAGCAGAGATGTGATATCTCAATGCTTATACCAAACCTGAGACCCTTCCTATGGCATGAGATGTGATATCCAACTCCTTGCCATTCAAATCCTGAGACCCTTCCTATAGCATGAGATGTGATATCTCTATGCTTCTAATACCAAACCTGAGACCCTTCCTATAACATGAGATGGGATATCCAACTCCTTCCCATTCCAATCCTGAGACCCTTCCGATAGCAGAGATGTGATATCTCAATGCTTATACCAAACCTGAGAACCTTCCTATGGCCTGAGATGTCATATACAACTCCTTCCCATTCCAATCCTGAGACCCTTCCTTTAGCATGAGATGTGATATCTCAATGCTTATACCAAATCTGAGACCCTTCCTATAGCATGAGATGTGATATCCAATTCCTTCCCATTCCAATCCTGAGACCCTTCCTATAGCATGAGATGTGATATCTCAATGCTTATACCAAACCTGAGAGCCTACCTATAGCATGAGATGTGATATCCAAGTCCATCCCATTCCAATCCTTAGACCCTTCCTACAGCATGCGATGTGATATCTCAATGATTCTAATACCAAACCAGAGACTCTTCCTATAACATGAGATGGGATATCCAACTCCTTCTCATTCCAATCCTGAGCCGCTTCCGATAGCAGAGATGTGATATCTCAATGCTTATACCAAACCTGAGACCCTTCCTATAACATGAGATGTGATATCCAACTCCTTCCCGTTCCAAACCTGAGACACTAACTATAGCATATGTGATATCCAACTCCTTCCCATTCCAAACATGAGACCCTTCCTATAGCAAGAAAGTAATATCCAAATCCTACCCATTCCAATCCTGAGACCCTTCCTATAGCAAGAGATGTGATATCCAAATCCTTCCCATTCCAATCCTGAGACCCTTCCTATAACATGAGATGTGATATCCAACTCCTTCCCATTCCAACCTGAGACACTTCCTATAGCATGAGAAGGGATATCCAACTCCTTCCCAATCCAATCCTGAGACCCTTCCGATAGCAGAGATGTGATATCTCAATGCTTATACCAAACCTGAGACCCTTCCTATGGCCTGAGATGTCATATACAACTCCTTCCCATTCCAATCCTGAGACCCTTCCTTTAGCATGAGATGTGATATCTATATGCTTAAACCAAATCTGAGACCCTTCCTATAGCATGAGATGTGATATCCAAATCCTTCCCATTCCAATCCTGAGACCCTTCCTATAGCATGAGATGTGATATCTCTATGCTTCTAATACCAAACCTGAGGCCCTTCCTATAACATGAGATGGGATATCCAACTCCTTCCCATTCCAATCCTGAGACCTTTCCGATAGCAGAGATGTGATATCTCAATGCTTATACCAAACCTGAGAACCTTCCTATGGCCTGAGATGTCATATACAACTCCTTCCCATTCCAATCCTGAGACCCTTCCTTTAGCATGAGATGTGATATCTCAATGCTTATACCAAATCTGAGACCCTTCCTATAGCATGAGATGTGATATCTCAATGCTTATACCAAACCTGAGAGCCTACCTATAGCATGAGATGTGATATCCAAGTCCATCCCATTCCAATCCTTAGACCCTTCCTACAGCATGCGATGTGATATCTCAATGATTCTAATACCAAACCAGAGACTCTTCCTATAACATTAGATGGGATATCCAACTTCTTCCCATTCCAATCCTGAGCCGCTTCCGATAGCAGAGATGTGATATCTCAATGCTTATACCAAACCTGAGACCCTTCCTATAACATGAGATGTGATATCCAACTCCTTCCCGTTCCAAACCTGAGACACTAACTATAGCATATGTGATATCCAACTCCTTCCCATTCCAAACATGAGACCCTTCCTATAGCAAGAAAGTAATATCCAACTCCTACCCATTCCAATCCTGAGACCCTTCCTATAGCAAGAGATGTGATATCCAAATCCTTCCCATTCCAATCCTGAGACCCTTCCTATAACATGAGATGTGATATCCAACTCCTTCCCATTCCAACCTGAGACACTTCCTATAGCATGAGAAGGGATATCCAACTCCTTCCCAATCCAATCCTGAGACCCTTCCGATAGCAGAGATGTGATATCTCAATGCTTATACCAAACCTGAGACCCTTCCTATGGCATGAGATGTGATATCCAACTCCTTGCCATTCAAATCCTGAGACCCTTCCTATAGCATGAGAAGGGATATCCAAGTCCATCCCATTCCAATCCTTAGACCCTTCCTACAGCATGCGATGTGATATCTCAATGATTCTAATACCAAACCAGAGACTCTTCCTATAACATTAGATGGGATATCCAACTTCTTCCCATTCCAATCCTGAGCCGCTTCCGATAGCAGAGATGTGATATCTCAATGCTTATACCAAACCTGAGACCCTTCCTATAACATGAGATGTGATATCCAACTCCTTCCCGTTCCAAACCTGAGACACTAACTATAGCATATGTGATATCCAACTCCTTCCCATTCCAAACATGAGACCCTTCCTATAGCAAGAAAGTAATATCCAACTCCTACCCATTCCAATCCTGAGACCCTTCCTATAGCAAGAGATGTGATATCCAAATCCTTCCCATTCCAATCCTGAGACCCTTCCTATAACATGAGATGTGATATCCAACTCCTTCCCATTCCAACCTGAGACACTTCCTATAGCATGAGAAGGGATATCCAACTCCTTCCCAATCCAATCCTGAGACCCTTCCGATAGCAGAGATGTGATATCTCAATGCTTATACCAAACCTGAGACCCTTCCTATGGCATGAGATGTGATATCCAACTCCTTGCCATTCAAATCCTGAGACCCTTCCTATAGCATGAGATGTGATATCTCTATGCTTCTAATACCAAACCTGAGACCCTTCCTATAACATGAGATGGGATATCCAACTCCTTCCCATTCCAATCCTGAGACCCTTCCGATAGCAGAGATGTGATATCTCAATGCTTATACCAAACCTGAGAACCT
Source organism: Ambystoma mexicanum (assembly GCF_040938575.1). Classification (NCBI taxonomy): domain Eukaryota; kingdom Metazoa; phylum Chordata; class Amphibia; order Caudata; family Ambystomatidae; genus Ambystoma; species Ambystoma mexicanum. The sequence goes on from NC_090936.1 coordinate 336,046,214, forward strand.
TCCTATGGCCTGAGATGTCATATACAACTCCTTCCCATTCCAATCCTGAGACCCTTCCTTTAGCATGAGATGTGATATCTCAATGCTTATACCAAATCTGAGACCCTTCCTATAGCATGAGATGTGATATCCAATTCCTTCCCATTCCAATCCTGAGACCCTTCCTATAGCATGAGATGTGATATCTCAATGCTTATACCAAACCTGAGAGCCTACCTATAGCATGAGATGTGATATCCAAGTCCATCCCATTCCAATCCTTAGACCCTTCCTACAGCATGCGATGTGATATCTCAATGATTCTAATACCAAACCAGAGACTCTTCCTATAACATGAGATGGGATATCCAACTCCTTCTCATTCCAATCCTGAGCCGCTTCCGATAGCAGAGATGTGATATCTCAATGCTTATACCAAACCTGAGACCCTTCCTATAACATGAGATGTGATATCCAACTCCTTCCCGTTCCAAACCTGAGACACTAACTATAGCATATGTGATATCCAACTCCTTCCCATTCCAAACATGAGACCCTTCCTATAGCAAGAAAGTAATATCCAAATCCTACCCATTCCAATCCTGAGACCCTTCCTATAGCAAGAGATGTGATATCCAAATCCTTCCCATTCCAATCCTGAGACCCTTCCTATAACATGAGATGTGATATCCAACTCCTTCCCATTCCAACCTGAGACACTTCCTATAGCATGAGAAGGGATATCCAACTCCTTCCCAATCCAATCCTGAGACCCTTCCGATAGCAGAGATGTGATATCTCAATGCTTATACCAAACCTGAGACCCTTCCTATGGCATGAGATGTGATATCCAACTCCTTGCCATTCAAATCCTGAGACCCTTCCTATAGCATGAGATGTGATATCTCTATGCTTCTAATACCAAACCTGAGACCCTTCCTATAACATGAGATGGGATATCCAACTCCTTCCCATTCCAATCCTGAGACCCTTCCTTTAGCATGAGATGTGATATCTCAATGCTTATACCAAATCTGAGACCCTTCCTATAGCATGAGATGTGATATCCAATTCCTTCCCATTCCAATCCTGAGACCCTTCCTATAGCATGAGATGTGATATCTCAATGCTTATACCAAACCAACTGAGAGCCTACCTATAGCATGAGATGTGATATCCAAGTCCATCCCATTCCAATCCTTAGACCCTTCCTACAGCATGCGATGTGATATCTCAATGATTCTAATACCAAACCAGAGACTCTTCCTATAACATGAGATGGGATATCCAACTCCTTCCCATTCCAATCCTGAGCCGCTTCCGATAGCAGAGATGTGATATCTCAATGCTTATACCAAACCTGAGACCCTTCCTATAACATGAGATGTGATATCCAACTCCTTCCCGTTCCAAACCTGAGACACTAACTATAGCATATGTGATATCCAACTCCTTCCCATTCCAAAAATGAGACCCTTCCTATAGCAGAGACGTGATATATCAATGCTTCTACCAAACCTGAGACCCTTCCTTTAGCATGAGATGTGATATCCAAATCCTTCACATTCCAATCCTGAGACCCTTCCTATAGCATGAGATGTGATATCTCAATGCTTCTAATACCAAACCTGAGATCCTTCCTATGGCATGAGATGTGATATCCAACTCCTTCCCAATCCAATCCTGAGACCCTTCCGATAGCAGAGAAGTGATATTTCAATGCTTCTACCAAACCTGAGACCCTTCCTTTAGCATGAGATGTGATATCCAAATCCTTCACATTCCAATCCTGAGACCCTTCCTATAGCATGAGATGTGATATCTCAATGCTTCTAATACCAAACCTGAGATCCTTCCTATAACATGAGATGTGATATCCAATTCCTTCCCATTCCAAACCTGAGACACTAACTATAGCATATGTGATATCCAACTCCTTCCCATTCCAAACATGAGACCCTTCCTATAGCAAGAAAGTAATATCCAACTCCTACCCATTCCAATCCTGAGACCCTTCCTATAGCAAGAGATGTGATATCCAAATCCTTCCCATTCCAATCCTGAGACCCTTCCTATAACATGAGATGTGATATCCAACTCCTTCCCATTCCAACCTGAGACACTTCCTATAGCATGAGAAGGGATATCCAACTCCTTCCCAATCCAATCCTGAGACCCTTCCGATAGCAGAGATGTGATATCTCAATGCTTATACCAAACCTGAGACCCTTCGTATGGCATGAGATGTGATATCCAACTCCTTGCCATTCAAATCCTGAGACCCTTCCTATAGCATGAGATGTGATATCTCTATGCTTCTAATACCAAACCTGAGACCCTTCCTATAACATGAGATGGGATATCCAACTCCTTCCCATTCCAATCCTGAGACCCTTCCGATAGCAGAGATGTGATATCTCAATGCTTATACCAAACCTGAGAACCTTCCTATGGCCTGAGATGTCATATACAACTCCTTCCCATTCCAATCCTGAGACCCTTCCTTTAGCATGAGATGTGATATCTCAATGCTTATACCAAATCTGAGACCCTTCCTATAGCATGAGATGTGATATCCAATTCCTTCCCATTCCAATCCTGAGACCCTTCCTATAGCATGAGATGTGATATCTCAATGCTTATACCAAACCTGAGAGCCTACCTATAGCATGAGATGTGATATCCAAGTCCATCCCATTCCAATCCTTAGACCCTTCCTACAGCATGCGATGTGATATCTCAATGATTCTAATACCAAACCAGAGACTCTTCCTATAACATGAGATGGGATATCCAACTCCTTCTCATTCCAATCCTGAGCCGCTTCCGATAGCAGAGATGTGATATCTCAATGCTTATACCAAACCTGAGACCCTTCCTATAACATGAGATGTGATATCCAACTCCTTCCCGTTCCAAACCTGAGACACTAACTATAGCATATGTGATATCCAACTCCTTCCCATTCCAAACATGAGACCCTTCCTATAGCAAGAAAGTAATATCCAAATCCTACCCATTCCAATCCTGAGATCCTTCCTATAGCAAGAGATGTGATATCCAAATCCTTCCCATTCCAATCCTGAGACCCTTCCTATAACATGAGATGTGATATCCAACTCCTTCCCATTCCAACCTGAGACACTTCCTATAGCATGAGAAGGGATATCCAACTCCTTCCCAATCCAATCCTGAGACCCTTCCGATAGCAGAGATGTGATATCTCAATGCTTATACCAAACCTGAGACCCTTCCTATGGCATGAGATGTGATATCCAACTCCTTGCCATTCAAATCCTGAGACCCTTCCTATAGCATGAGATGTGATATCTCTATGCTTCTAATACCAAACCTGAGACCCTTCCTATAACATGAGATGGGATATCCAACTCCTTCCCATTCCAATCCTGAGACCCTTCCTTTAGCATGAGATGTGATATCTCAATGCTTATACCAAATCTGAGACCCTTCCTATAGCATGAGATGTGATATCCAATTCCTTCCCATTCCAATCCTGAGACCCTTCCTATAGCATGAGATGTGATATCTCAATGCTTATACCAAACCAACTGAGAGCCTACCTATAGCATGAGATGTGATATCCAAGTCCATCCCATTCCAATCCTTAGACCCTTCCTACAGCATGCGATGTGATATCTCAATGATTCTAATACCAAACCAGAGGCTCTTCCTATAACATGAGAGGGGATATCCAACTCCTTCCCATTCCAATCCTGAGCCGCTTCCGATAGCAGAGATGTGATATCTCAATGCTTATACCAAACCTGAGACCCTTCCTATAACATGAGATGTGATATCCAACTCCTTCCCGTTCCAAACCTGAGACACTAACTATAGCATATGTGATATCCAACTCCTTCCCATTCCAAAAATGAGACCCTTCCTATAGCAGAGACGTGATATATCAATGCTTCTACCAAACCTGAGACCCTTCCTTTAGCATGAGATGTGATATCCAAATCCTTCACATTCCAATCCTGAGACCCTTCCTATAGCATGAGATGTGATATCTCAATGCTTCTAATACCAAACCTGAGATCCTTCCTATGGCATGAGATGTGATATCCAACTCCTTCCCAATCCAATCCTGAGACCCTTCCGATAGCAGAGAAGTGATATTTCAATGCTTCTACCAAACCTGAGACCCTTCCTTTAGCATGAGATGTGATATCCAAATCCTTCACATTCCAATCCTGAGACCCTTCCTATAGCATGAGATGTGATATCTCAATGCTTCTAATACCAAACCTGAGATCCTTCCTATAACATGAGATGTGATATCCAATTCCTTCCCATTCCAAACCTGAGACCCTTCCTATTGGATGAGATGTGATATCCAACTCCTTCCCATTCCAACCCTGAGACCCTTCCTATAGCATGAGATGTGATGTCTCAATGCTTCTAATACCAAACCTGAGATCCTTCCTATAACATGAGATGTGATATCCAACTCCTTCCATTCCAATCCTGAGACCCGTCCTATAGCATGAGATGTGATATCTCTATGCTTCTCATACGAAACCTGAGACCCTTCCTATAACATGAGATGGGATATCCAACTCCTTCCCATTCCAATCCTGAGACCCTTCCGATAGCAGAGATGTGATATCTCAATGCTTATACCAAACCTGAGAACCTTCCTATGGCCTGAGATGTCATATAAAACTCCTTCCCATTCCAATCCTGAGACCCTTCCTTTAGCATGAGATGTGATATCTCAATGCTTATACCAAATCTGAGACCCTTCCTATAGCATGAGATGGGATATCCAACTCCTTCCCATTCCAATCCTGAGCCGCTTCCGATAGCAGAGATGTGATATCTCAATGCTTATACCAAACCTGAGACCCTTCCTATAACATGAGATGTGATATCCAACTCCTTCCCGTTCCAAACCTGAGACACTAACTATAGCATATGTGATATCCAACTCCTTCCCATTCCAAACATGAGACCCTTCCTATAGCAAGAAAGTAATATCCAACTCCTACCCATTCCAATCCTGAGACCCTTCTATAGCAAGAGATGTGATATCCAAATCCTTCCCATTCCAATCCTGAGACCCTTCCTATAACATGAATGAGATGTGATATCCAACTCCTTCCCATTCCAACCTGAGACACTTCCTATAGCATGAGAAGGGATATCCAACTCCTTCCCAATCCAATCCTGAGACCCTTCCGATAGCAGAGATGTGATATCTCAATGCTTATACCAGACCTGAGACCCTTCCTATTGGATGAGATGTGATATCCAACTCCTTCCCATTCCAACCCTGAGACCCTTCCTATAGCATGAGATGTGATGTCTCAATGCTTCTAATACCAAACCTGAGATCCTTCCTATAACATGAGATGTGATATCCAACTCCTTCCATTCCAATCCTGAGACCCGTCCTATAGCATGAGATGTGATATCTCAATGCTTATACCAAACCTGAGACCCTTCCTATAGCATGAGATGTGATATCCAACTGCTTCCCATTCCAATCCTGAGACCCTTCCTATAGCATGAGATGTGATATCTCAATGCTTCTAATACCAAACCTGAGATCCTTCCTCTAACATGAAATGTGATATCCAACTCCTTCCCTTTCCAAACCTAAGAGCCTATCTATAGCATGAGATGTGATATCCAAGTCCTTCCCATTCCAACCCTTAGACCCTTCCAACAGCATGCAATATGATATCTCAATGATTCTAATAACAAACCTGAGACCCGTCCTATAACATGAGATGGGATATCCAACTCCTTCCCATTCCAATCCTGAGACACTTCCGATAGCAGAGATGTGATATCTCAATGCTTATACCAAACCTGAGACCCTTCCTATAACATTAGATGTGATATCCAAATCCTTCCCGTTCCAAACCCGAGACCCTTCCTTTAGCATGAGATGTGATATCCAGCACCTTCCCATTCCAATCCTGAGACACTTCCGATAGCATGAGATGTGATATCTCAATGCTTCTAATATCAAAACTGAGACCCTCCCTATAGCATGATATGTGATATCTAAGTCCTTCCCATTCCAATCTGAGACCCTCCCTATAGCATGAGATGTGATATCCAACTCCTTCCCATTCCAATCCTGAGACCCTTCCTATAGCATGAGATATGATATCCCAATACTTCTAATACCAAACGTGAGATCCTTCCGATAACATGAGATTTGATATCCAAATCCTTCCCCTTCCAAACCTGAGACCCTCCCTTTAGCATGAGATGTGATATCCAACTCCTTCCTATTCCAATCCTGAAACTCTTCTGATAGCATGAGATGTGATATCTCAATGCTTCTAATACCAAACCTGAGATCCTTCCGATAGCATGAGATGTGATATCTCAATGCTTCTAATACCAAACCTGAGATCCTTCCTATAACATGAGATGTGATATCCAAATCCTTCCCCTTCCAAACCTGAGACCCTCCCTTTAGCATGAGATGTGATATCCAACTCCTTCCCATTCCATTCCTGAGACCCTTCTGATAGCATGAGATGTGATATCTCAATGCCTCTAATACCAAACCTGAGATCCTACCTCTAACATGAAATGTGATATCCAACTCTTTCCCCTTCCAAACCTGAGAGCCTTCCTATAGCATGAGATGTGATATCCAAGTCCTTCCCATTCCAATCCTGAGACCCTTCCTATAGCTTGAGATGTGATATCCAACTCCTTCCCATTCCAATTCTGAGACCCTTCCTATACTATGAGACTTGATATCTCAATGATTCTAATACCAAACGTGAGACCCGTAATATAACATGAGATGTGATATCCAAATCCTTCCCCTTCCAAACCTTAGACCCTTCCTTTATCATGAGATGTGATATCCAACTCCTTCCCATTCCAATCCTGAGACCCTTCCGATATCATGAGATGTGATATCTCAAAGCTTCTAATATCAAACTTGAGACCCTCCCTATAGCATGAGATGTGATATCCAAGTCCTTCCCATTCCAATCCTGAGACCCTTCCTATAGCATGAGATGTGATATCTCAATGCTTCTAATACCAAACCTGAGACCCTTCCTATAACATGAGATGGGAATATCCAACTCCTTCCAATTCCAATCCTGAGACCCTTCCGATAGCAGAGATGTGATATCTCAATGCTTATACCAAACCTGAGACCCTTCGTATGGCATGAGATGTGATATCCAACTCCTTGCCATTCAAATCCTGAGACCCTTCCTATAGCATGAGAAGGGGTATCCAACTCCTTCACAATCCAATCCTGAGACCCTTCCGATAGCAGAGACGTGATATCTCAATGCTATCACATCTCATGCTAAAGGGAGGGTCTCAGGTTTGGAAGGGGAAGGATTTGGAAATCACATCTCATATTATAGGAAGGATCTCAGGTTTGGTATTAGAAGCATTGAGATATCACATCTCATGCTATCGGAAGGATCACAGGTTTGGTATAAGAGGCATTGAGATATCACATCTCATGCTATCATAAGGGTCTCAGGATTGGAATGGGAAGGAGTTGGATATCACATCTCATGTTATAGGAAGGATCTCAGGTTTGGTATTGGAAGCATTGAGACATCACATCTCATGCTATAGGAAGGGTCTCAGGATTGGAATGGGAAGGAGTTGGATATCACATCTCATGCTATAGGAAGGGTCTCAGATTTGGTATAAGCATTGAGATATCACATCTCATGCTATCAGAAGGGTCTCAGGATTGGAATGGGAAGGAGTTGGATATCACATTTCATGCTAAAGGGAGGGTTTCAGGTTTGGAAGGGGAAGGATTTGGAAATCACATCTCATATTATAGGAAGGATCTCAGGTTTGGTATTAGAAGCATTGAGATATCACATCTCATGCTATCGGAAGGATCTCAGGTTTGGTATAAGAGGCATTGAGATATCACATCTCATGCTATCATAAGGGTCTCAGGATTGGAATGGCAAGGAGTTGGATATCACATCTCATGTTATAGGAAGGATCTCAGGTTTGGTATTAGAAGCATTGAGACATCACATCTCATGCTATAGGAAGGGTCTCAGGATTGGAATGGGAAGGAGTTGGATATCACATCTCATGCTATAGGAAGGGTCTCAGATTTGGTATAAGCATTGAGATATCACATCTCATGCTATAGGAAGGGTCTCAGGATTGGAATGGGAAGGAGTTGTATATGACATCTCAGGCCATAGGAAGGGTCTCAGATTTGGTATAAGCATTGAGATATCACATCTCATGATATCGGAAGGGTCTCAGGATTGGAATGGGAAGGAGTTGGATATCACATCTCATGCTATCAGAAGGGTCTCAGGATTGGAATGGGAAGGAGTTGGATATCACATCTCATGCTAAAGGGAGGGTCTCAGGTTTGGAAGGGGAAGGATTTGGAAATCACATCTCATATAATAGGAAGGATCTCAGGTTTGGTATTAGAAGCATTGAGATATCACATCTCATGCTATCGGGAGGATCTCAGGTTTGGTATAAGAGGCATTGAGATATCACATCTCATGCTATCATAAGGGTCTCAGGATTGGAATGGGAAGGAGTTGGATATCACATCTCATGTTATAGGAAGGATCTCAGGTTTGGTATTGGAAGCATTGAGACATCACATCTCATGCTATAGGAAGGGTCTCAGGATTGGAATGGGAAGGAGTTGGATATCACATCTCATGCTATAGGAAGGGCCTCAGATTTGGTATAAGCATTGAGATATCACATCTCATGCTATCAGAAGGGTCTCAGGATTGGAATGGGAAGGAGTTGGATATCACATTTCATGCTAAAGGGAGGGTCTCAGGTTTGGAAGGGGAAGGATTTGGAAATCACATCTCATATTATAGGAAGGATCTCAGGTTTGGTATTAGAAGCATTGAGATATCACATCTCATACTATCGGAAGGATCTCAGGTTTGGTATAAGAGGCATTGAGATATCACATCTCATGCTATCTTAAGGGTCTCAGGATTGGAATGGGAAGGAGTTGGATATCACATCTCATGTTATAGGAAGGATCTCAGGTTTGGTATTAGAAGCATTGAGACATCACATCTCATGCTATAGGAAGGGTCTCAGGATTGGAATGGGAAGGAGTTGGATATCACATCTCATGCTATATGAAGGGTCTCAGGTTTGGTATAAGCATTGAGATATCACATCTCATGCTATAGGAAGGGTCTCAGGATTGGAATGGGAAGGATTTGGATATCACATCTTATGCTATAGGAAGGGTCTCAGGTTTGGTATAAGCATGGAGATATCACTTCTCATGCTATAGGAAGGGTCTCAGGATTGGAATGGGAAGGAGTTGGATATCACATCTCATGCTATAGGAAGGGTCTCAGATTTGGTATAAGCATTGAGATATCACATCTCATGCTATAGGAAGGGTCTCAGGATTGGAATGGGAAGGAGTTGTATATGACATCTCAGGCCATAGGAAGGGTCTCAGATTTGGTATAAGCATTGAGATATCACATCTCATGATATCGGAAGGGTCTCAGGATTGGAATGGGAAGGAGTTGGATATCACATCTCATGATAAAGGAAGGGTCTAAGGTTTGGAAGGGGAAGGATTTGGATATCACATCTCATGTTATAGGACGGGTCTCAGGTTTGGTATTAGAAGCATTGAGATATCAAGTCTCATGGTATAAGAAGGGTCTCAGGATTGGAATGGGAAGGAGTTTGATATCACATCTCATGCCATAGTATGGGTCTCAGGTTTGGTAGAAGCATTGGGATATCACATCTCATGCTATCGGAAGGGTATCAGTATTGGATTTGGAAGGAGTTGGATATCCCATCTCATGCTATAGGAAGGGTCTCAGGTTGGAATGGGAAGGAGTTGGATATCACATTTTATGTTATAGGAAGGGTCTCAGGATTGGAATGGGAAGGACTTGGATATCATATCTCATGCTATAGGAAGGCTCTCAGGATTGGAATGGGAAGGAGTTGGATATCACATCTCATGTTATAGGAAGGATCTCAGGTTTGGTATAAGCATTGAGATATCACATCTCTGCTATCGGAAGGGTCTCAGGATTGGAATGGGAAGGAGTTGGATATTCCCATCTCATGTTATAGGAAGGGTCTCAGGTTTGGTATTAGAAGCATTGAGATATCACATCTCATGCTGTAGGAAGGGTCTCAGGATTGGAATTGGAAGGAGTTGGATATCACATCTCATGCTATAGGAAGGATCACAGGTTTGGTATTAGAAGCATTGAGATATCACATCTCATGCTATCAGAAGGGTCTCAGGATTGGAATGGGAAGGAGTTGGATATCACATCTCATGCTATAGGAAGGGTCTCAGGTTTGGAACGGGAAGGAGTTGGATATCATATCTCATGTTATAGGAAGAGTCTCAGGTTTGGTATAAGCATTGAGATATCACATCTCTGCTATCGGAGGTGTCTCAGGATTGGGATGGGAAGGAGTTGGATATCACATCTCATGCTATAGGAAGGGTATCAGGTTTGGAACGGGAAGGAGTTGGATATCCCATCTCATGTTATAGGAAGGGTCTCAGGTTTGGTATAAGCATTGAGATAGCACATCTCATGCTATAGGAAGGGTCTCAGGGTTGGAATGGGAAGGAGTTGTATATGACATCTCATGCCATATGAAGGGTCTCAGGTTTGGTATAAGCATTGAGATATCACATCACATGCTATAGGAAGGGTCTCAGGATTGGAATGGGAAGGACTTGGATATCACATCTCATGCTATAGGCAGGGTCTCAGGTTTGGAAAGGGAAGGAGATGGATATCACATTTCATGTTAGAGGTAGGATCTCAGGTTTGGTATTAGAGGCATTGAGATATCACATCTAATGCTATCAGAAGGGTCTCAGGATTGGAATGGGAAGGAGTTGGATATCACATTTCATGCTAAAGGGAGGGTCTCAGGTTTGGAAGGGGAAGGATTTGGAAATCACATCTCATATTATAGGAAGGATCTCAGGTTTGGTATTAGAAGCATTGAGATATCACATCTCATGCTATCGGAAGGATCTCAGGTTTGGTATAAGAGGCATTGAGATATCACATCTCATGCTATCATAAGGGTCTCAGGATTGGAATGGGAAGGAGTTGGATATCACATCTCATGTTATAGGAAGGATCTCAGGTTTGGTATTAGAAGCATTGAGACATCACATCTCATGCTATAGGAAGGGTCTCAGGATTGGAATGGGAAGGAGTTGGATATCACATCTCATGCTATAGGAAGGGTCTCAGGTTTGGAAAGGGAAGGAGATGGATATCACATTTCATGTTAGAGGTAGGATCTCAGGTTTGGTATTAGAGGCATTGAGATATCACATCTAATGCTATCAGAAGGGTCTCAGGATTGGAATGGGAAGGAGTTGGATATCACATTTCATGCTAAAGGGAGGGTCTCAGGTTTGGAAGGGGAAGGATTTGGAAATCACATCTCATATTATAGGAAGGATCTCAGGTTTGGTATTAGAAGCATTGAGATATCACATCTCATGCTATCGGAAGGATCTCAGGTTTGGTAAAGGAGGCATTGAGATATCACATCTCATGCTATCATAAGGGTCTCAGGATTGGAATGGGAAGGAGTTGGATATCACATCTCATGTTATAGGAAGGATCTCAGGTTTGGTATTAGAAGCATTGAGACATCACATCTCATGCTATAGGAAGGGTCTCAGGATTGGAATGGGAAGGAGTTGGATATCACATCTCATGCTATAGGAAGGGTCTCAGGTTTGGTATAAGCATTGAGATATCACATCTCATGCTATAGGAAGGGTCTCAGGATTGGAATGGGAAGGATTTGGATATCACATCTTATGCTATAGGAAGGGTCTCAGGTTTGGTATAAGCATTGAGATATCACATCTCATGCTATAGGAAGGGTCTCAGGGTTGGAATGGGAAGGAGTTGTATATGACATCTCATGCCATAGGAAGGGTCTCAGGTTTGGTATAAGCATTGAGATATCACATCACATGCTATAGGAAGGGTCTCAGGATTGGAATGTGAAGGACTTGGATATCACATCTCATGCTATAGGCAGGGTCTCAGGTTTGGAAAGGGAAGGAGATGGATATCACATTTCATGTTAGAGGTAGGATCTCAGGTTTGGTATTAGAGGCATCGAGATATCACATCTCATGCTATCAGAAGGGTCTCAGGATTGGAAAGGGAAGGAGTTGGATATCACATTTCATGCTAAAGGGAGGGTCTCAGGTTTGGAAGGGGAAGGATTTGGAAATCACATCTCATATTATAGGAAGGATCTCAGGTTTGGTATTAGAAGCATTGAGATATCACATCTCATGCTATCGGAAGGATCTCAGGTTTGGTATAAGAGGCATTGAGATATCACATCTCATGCTATCATAAGGGTCTCAGGATTGGAATGGGAAGGAGTTGGATATCACATCTCATGTTATAGGAAGGATCTCAGGTTTGGTATTAGAAGCATTGAGACATCACATCTCATGCTATAGGAAGGGTCTCAGGATTGGAATGGGAAGGAGTTGGATATCACATCTCATGCTATAGGAAGGGTCTCGGGTTTGGTATAAGCATTGAGATATCACATCTCATGCTATAGGAAGGGTCTCAGGATTGGAATGGGAAGGATTTGGATATCACATCTTATGCTATAGGAAGGGTCTCAGGTTTGGTATAAGCATTGAGATATCACATCTCATGCTATAGGAAGGGTCTCAGGATTGGAATGGGAAGAAGTTGGATATCACATCTCATGCTATAGGAAGGGTCTCAGGTTTGGTATAAGCATTGAGATATCACATCTCATGCTATAGGAAGGGTCTCAGGATTGGAATGGGAAGGATTTGGATATCACATCTTATGCTATAGGAAGGGTCTCAGGTTTGGTATAAGCATGGAGATATCACTTCTCATGCTATAGGAAGGGTCTCAGGATTGGAATGGGAAGGAGTTGGATATCACATCTCATGCTATAGGAAGGGTCTCAGATTTGGTATAAGCATTGAGATATCACATCTCATGCTATAGGAAGGGTCTCAGGATTGGAATGGGAAGGAGTTGTATATGACATCTCAGGCCATAGGAAGGGTCTCAGATTTGGTATAAGCATTGAGATATCACATCTCATGATATCGGAAGGGTCTCAGGATTGGAATGGGAAGGAGTTGGATATCACATCTCATGATAAAGGAAGGGTCTAAGGTTTGGAAGGGGAAGGATTTGGATATCACATCTCATGTTATAGGACGGGTCTCAGGTTTGGTATTAGAAGCATTGAGATATCAAGTCTCATGGTATAAGAAGGGTCTCAGGATTGGAATGGGAAGGAGTTTGATATCACATCTCATGCCATAGTATGGGTCTCAGGTTTGGTAGAAGCATTGGGATATCACATCTCATGCTATCGGAAGAATATCAGTATTGGATTTGGAAGGAGTTGGATATCCCATCTCATGCTATAGGAAGGGTCTCAGGTTGGAATGGGATGGAGTTGGATATCACATTTCATGTTATAGGAAGGGTCTCAGGATTGGAATGGGAAGGACTTGGATATCATATCTCATGCTATAGGAAGGCTCTCAGGTTTCGAAGGGGAAGGAGTTGGATATCACATTTCATGTTAGAGGAAGGATCTCAGGTTTGGTATTAGAGGCCTTGAGATATCACATCTCATGCTATAGGAAGGGTCTCAGGATTGGAATGGGAAGGAGTTGGATATCACATCTCAAGCTATAGGAAGGGTCTCAGGTTTGGTATAAGCATTGAGATATCACATCTCATGCTATAGGAAGGGTCTCAGGATTGGAATGGGAAGAAGTTGGATATCACATCTCATGCTATAGGAAGAGCTCAGGTTTGGTATAAGCATTGAGATATTACATCTCATGCTATAGGAAGGGTCTCAGGATTGGAATGGGAAGGAGTTGTATATGCCATCTCATGCCATAGGAAGGGTCTCAGGTTTGGTATAAGCATTGAGATATCACATCACATGCTATAGGAAGGGTCTCAGGATTGGAATGGGAAGGACTTGGATATCACATATCATGCTATAGGCAGGGTCTCAGGTTTGGAAAGGGAAGGAGATGGATATCACATTTCATGTTAGAGGTAGGATCTCAGGTTTGGTATTAGAGGCATTGAGATATCACATCTCATGCTATCAGAAGGGTCTCAGGATTGGAATGGGAAGGAGTTGGATATCACATCTCATGCTAAAGGGAGGGTCTCAGGTTTGGAAGGGGAAGGATTTGGAAATCACATCTCATATTATAGGAAGGATCTCAGGTTTGGTATTAGAAGCATTGAGATATCACATCTCATGCTATCGGAAGGATCACAGGTTTGGTATAAGAGGCATTGAGATATCACATCTCATGCTATCATAAGGGTCTCAGGATTGGAATGGGAAGGAGTTGGATATCACATCTCATGTTAAAGGAAGGATCTCAGGTTTGGTATTGGAAGCATTGAGACATCACATCTCATGCTATAGGAAGGGTCTCAGGATTGGAATGGGAAGGAGTTGGATATCACATCTCATGCTATAGGAAGGGTCTCAGATTTGGTATAAGCATTGAGATATCACATCTCATGCTATCAGAAGGGTCTCAGGATTGGAATGGGAAGGAGTTGGATATCACATTTCATGCTAAAGGGAGGGTCTCAGGTTTGGAAGGGGAAGGATTTTGAAATCACATCTCATATTATAGGAAGGATCTCAGGTTTGGTATTAGAAGCATTGAGACATCACATCTCATGCTATCGGAAGGATCTCAGGTTTGGTATAAGAGGCATTGAGATATCACATCTCATGCTATCATAAGGGTCTCAGGATTGGAATGGGAAGGAGTTGGATATCACATCTCATGTTATAGGAAGGATCTCAGGTTTGGTATTAGAAGCATTGAGACATCACATCTCATGCTATAGGAAGGGTCTCAGGATTGGAATGGGAAGGAGTTGGATATCACATCTCATGCTATAGGAAGGGTCTCAGGTTTGGTATAAGCATTGAGATATCACATCTCATGCTATAGGAAGGGTCTCAGGATTGGAATGGGAAGGATTTGGATATCACATCTTATGCTATAGGAAGGGTCTCAGGTTTGGTATAAGCATGGAGATATCACTTCTCATGCTATAGGAAGGGTCTCAGGATTGGAATGGGAAGGAGTTGGATATCACATCTCATGCTATAGGAAGGGTCTCAGATTTGGTATAAGCATTGAGATATCACATCTCATGCTATAGGAAGGGTCTCAGGATTGGAATGGGAAGGAGTTGTATATGACATCTCAGGCCATAGGAAGGGTCTCAGATTTGGTATAAGCATTGAGATATCACATCTCATGATATCGGAAGGGTCTCAGGATTGGAATGGGAAGGAGTTGGATATCACATCTCATGCTATCAGAAGGGTCTCAGGATTGGAATGGGAAGGAGTTGGATATCACATCTCATGCTAAAGGGAGGGTCTCAGGTTTGGAAGGGGAAGGATTTGGAAATCACATCTCATATAATAGGAAGGATCTCAGGTTTGGTATTAGAAGCATTGAGATATCACATCTCATGCTATCGGGAGGATCTCAGGTTTGGTATAAGAGGCATTGAGATATCACATCTCATGCTATCATAAGGGTCTCAGGATTGGAATGGGAAGGAGTTGGATATCACATCTCATGTTATAGGAAGGATCTCAGGTTTGGTATTGGAAGCATTGAGACATCACATCTCATGCTATAGGAAGGGTCTCAGGATTGGAATGGGAAGGAGTTGGATATCACATCTCATGCTATAGGAAGGGCCTCAGATTTGGTATAAGCATTGAGATATCACATCTCATGCTATCAGAAGGGTCTCAGGATTGGAATGGGAAGGAGTTGGATATCACATTTCATGCTAAAGGGAGGGTCTCAGGTTTGGAAGGGGAAGGATTTGGAAATCACATCTCATATTATAGGAAGGATCTCAGGTTTGGTATTAGAAGCATTGAGATATCACATCTCATGCTATCGGAAGGATCTCAGGTTTGGTATAAGAGGCATTGAGATATCACATCTCATGCTATCATAAGGGTCTCAGGATTGGAATGGGAAGGAGTTGGATATCACATCTCATGTTATAGGAAGTATCTCAGGTTTGGTATTAGAAGCATTGAGACATCACATCTCATGCTATAGGAAGGGTCTCAGGATTGGAATGGGAAGGAGTTGGATATCACATCTCATGCTATATGAAGGGTCTCAGGTTTGGTATAAGCATTGAGATATCACATCTCATGCTATAGGAAGGGTCTCAGGATTGGAATGGGAAGGATTTGGATATCACATCTTATGCTATAGGAAGGGTCTCAGGTTTGGTATAAGCATGGAGATATCACTTCTCATGCTATAGGAAGGGTCTCAGGATTGGAATGGGAAGGAGTTGGATATCACATCTCATGCTATAGGAAGGGTCTCAGATTTGGTATAAGCATTGAGATATCACATCTCATGCTATAGGAAGGGTCTCAGGATTGGAATGGGAAGGAGTTGTATATGACATCTCAGGCCATAGGAAGGGTCTCAGATTTGGTATAAGCATTGAGATATCACATCTCATGATATCGGAAGGGTCTCAGGATTGGAATGGGAAGGAGTTGGATATCACATCTCATGATAAAGGAAGGGTCTAAGGTTTGGAAGGGGAAGGATTTGGATATCACATCTCATGTTATAGGACGGGTCTCAGGTTTGGTATTAGAAGCATTGAGATATCAAGTCTCATGGTATAAGAAGGGTCTCAGGATTGGAATGGGAAGGAGTTTGATATCACATCTCATGCCATAGTATGGGTCTCAGGTTTGGTAGAAGCATTGGGATATCACATCTCATGCTATCGGAAGGGTATCAGTATTGGATTTGGAAGGAGTTGGATATCCCATCTCATGCTATAGGAAGGGTCTCAGGTTGGAATGGGAAGGAGTTGGATATCACATTTTATGTTATAGGAAGGGTCTCAGGATTGGAATGGGAAGGACTTGGATATCATATCTCATGCTATAGGAAGGCTCTCAGGTTTGGAAGGGGAAGGAGTTGGATATCACATTTCATGTTAGAGGAAGGATCTCAGGTTTGGTATTAGAGGCCTTGAGATATCACATCTCATGCTATAGGAAGGGTCTCGGGATTGGAATGGGAAGGAGTTGGATATCACATCTCAAGCTATAGGAAGGGTCTCAGGTTTGGTATAAGCATTGAGATATCACATCTCATGCTATAGGAAGGGTCTCAGGATTGGAATGGGAAGAAGTTGGATATCACATCTCATGCTATAGGAAGGGTCTCATGTTTGGTATAAGCATTGAGATATCACATCTCCTGCTATAGGAAGGGTCTCAGGATTGGAATGGGGAGGAGTTGTATATGCCATCGCATGCCATAGGAAGGGTCTCAGGTTTGGTATAAGCATTGAGATATCACATCACATGCTATAGGAAGGGTCTCAGGATTGGAATGGGAAGGACTTGGATATCACATATCATGCTATAGGCAGGGTCTCAGGTTTGGAAGGGGAAGGATTTGGAAATCACATCTCATATTATAGGAAGGATCTCAGGTTCGGTATTAGAAGCATTGAGATATCACATCTCATGCTATCGGGAGGATCTCAGGTTTGGTATAAGAGGCATTGAGATATCACATCTCATGCTATCATAAGGGTCTCAGGATTGGAATGGGAAGGAGTTGGATATCACATCTCATGTTATAGGAAGGATCTCAGGTTTGGTATTGGAAGCATTGAGACATCACATCTCATGCTATAGGAAGGGTCTCAGGATTGGAATGGGAAGGAGTTTGATATCACATCTCATGCTATAGGAAGGGTCTCAGGATTGGAATGGGAAGGATTGTATATGACATCTCAGGCCATAGGAAGGGTCTCAGGTTTGATATAAGCATTGAGATATCACATCTCTGCTATCGGAAGGGTCTCAGGATTGGAATGGGAAGGAGTTGGATGTCCCATCTGAGTTGGATATCCCATCTCATGTTATAGGAAGGGTCCAGGTTTGGTATTAGAAGCATTGAGATATCACATCTCATGCTATAGGAAGGGTCTCAGGATTGGAATGGGGAGGACTTGGATGTCACATCTCATGCTATAGGGAGGGTCTCAAGTTTGATATTAGAAGCATTGAGATAACAAATGTCATGATATCGGAAGGGTCTCAGGATTGGAATGGGAAGGAGTTGGATATCACATCTCATGATAAAGGAAGGGTCTAAGGTTTGGAAGGGGAAGGATTTGGATATCACATCTCATGTTATAGGACGGGTCTCAGGTTTGGTATTAGAAGCATTGAGATATCAAGTCTCATGGTATAGGAAGGGTCTCAGAATTGGAATGGGAAGAAGTTGGATATCACATCTCAAGCTATAGGAAGGGTCTCAGGATTGGAATGGGAAGGAGTTTGATATCACATCTCATGCCATAGTATGGGTCTCAGATTTGGTAGAAGCATTGGGATATCACATCTCATGCTATCGGAATGGTATCAGTATTGGATTTGGAAGGAGTTGGATATCCCATCTCATGCTATAGGAAAGGTCTCAGGTTGGAATGGGATGGAGTTGGATATCACATTTCATGTTATAGGAAGAGTCTCAGGATTGGAACGGGAAGGACTTGGATATCATATCTCATGCTATAGGAAGGCTCTCAGGTTTGGAAGGGGAAGGAGTTGGATATCACATTTCATGTTAGAGGAAGGATCTCAGGTTTGGTATTAGAGGCCTTGAGATATCACATCTCATGCTATAGGAAGGGTCTCAGGATTGGAATGGGAAGGAGTTGGATATCACATCTCAAGCTATAGGAAGGGTCTCAGGTTTGGTATAAGCATTGAGATATCACATCTCATGCTATAGGAAGGGTCTCAGGATTGGAATGGGAAGGAGTTGGATATCACATCTCATGTTATAGGAAAGATCTCAGGTTTGGTATTAGAAGCATTGAGATATCACATCTCATGTTATAGGAAGGGTCTCAGGATTGGAATGGGAAGAAGTTGGATATCACATCTCATGCTATAGGAAGGGTCTCAGGTTTGGAAGGGGAAGGAGTTGGATATCCAATCTCATGTTATAGGACTAGTCTCAGGTTTGGTATTAGAAGCATTGAGATATCACATCGCATGCTGTAGGAAGGTTCTCAGGTTTGGAATGGGGAGGAATTGGCTATCACATCTCATGTCATAGGAAGGATCTCAGGTTTGGTATTAGAAGCATTGAGATATCACATCTCATGCTATAGGAATGGTCTCAGGGTTGGAATGGGAAGGAGTTGGATATTACATTCTTGCTATAGGAAGGGTCTCATGTTTGGAATGGGAAGGAGTTGGATATCACATATGCTATAGGAAGGGTCTCAGGTTTGGAACGGGAAGGAGTTGGATATCCGATCTCATGTTATAGGAAGGGTCTCAGGTTTGGTATAAGCATTGAGATATCACATCTCTGCTATCAGAAGTGTCTCAGGATTGGAATGGGAAGGAGTTGGATATCCCATCTCATGTTATAGGACGGGTCTCAGGTTTGTTATTAGAATCATTGAGATATCATATTGCACGCTGCAGGAAGGGTCTAAGGATTGGAGTGGGAAGGACTTGGATATCACATCTCATGCTATAGATAGGCTCTCAGATTTGGAAAGGGAAGGAGTTGGATATCACATTTCATGTTAGAGGAAGGATCTCAGGTTTGGTATTAGAGGCATTGAGATATCACATCTCATGCTATAGGAAGCGTCTCAGGATTGGAATGGGAAGGAGTTGGGTATCACATCTCATGCTATAGGAAGGGTCTCAGGATTGGTATAAGTATTGAGATATAACATCTCATGCTATAGGAAGGGTCTCAGGATTGGAATGGAAGGATTTGGATATCACATCTCATGTTATAGGAAGGGTCTCAGGTTTGGTATTAGAAGCATTGAGACATCACATCTCATGCTACAGGAAGGGTCTCAGGATTGGAATGGGAAGGAGTTGGATATCACATCTCATGCTATAGGAAGGGTCTCAGGTTTGGTATAAGCATTGATATATCACATCTCATGCTATAGGAAGGGTCTCAGGATTGGAATGGGAAGGAGTTGTATATGACATCTCATGCCGTAGGAAGGGTCTCAGGTTTCGTATAAGCATTGAGATATCACATCTCTGCTATCGGAAGGGTCTCAGGATTGGAATGGGAAGGAGTTGGATATCCCATCTCATGTTATAGGAAGAGTCTCAGGTTTGGTATTAGAAGCATTGGATATCACATATCATGCTATAGGAAGTGTCTCAGGATTGGAATGGGAAGGACTTGGATATCACATCTCATGCTATAGGGAGGGTCTCAAGTTTGATATTAGAAGCATTGAGATATCACATCTCATGCTATAGGAAGGGTCTCAGGATTGGAATGGGAAGGAGTTGGATATCACATCTCATGCTATAGGAAGGGTCTCAGGTTTGGTATAAGCAGTGAGATATCACATCTCATGCTATAGGAAGGGTCTGAGGATTGGAATGGGAAGGAGTTGGATATCACATCTCATGTTATAGGAAGGATCTCAGGTTTGGTATAAGCATTGAGATATCAAATCTCTGCTATCGGTAGGGTCTCAGGATTGGAATGGGAAGGAGTTGGATATTCCCATCTCATGTTATAGGAAGGGTCTCAGGTTTGGTATTAGAAGCATTGAGATATCACATCTCATGCTGTAGGAAGGGTCTCAGGATTGGAATTGGAAGGAGTTGGATATCACATCTCATGCTATAGGAAGGATCACAGGTTTGGCATTAGAAGCATTGAGATATCACATCTCATGCTATCAGAAGGGTCTCAGGATTGGAATGGGAAGGAGTTGGATATCACATCTCATGCTATAGGAAGGGTCTCAGGTTTGGAACGGGAAGGAGTTGGATATCATATCTCATGTTATAGGAAGAGTCTCAGGTTTGGTATAAGCATTGAGATATCACATCTCTGCTATCGGAGGTGTCTCAGGATTGGGATGGGAAGGAGTTGGATATCACATCTCATGCTATAGGAAGGGTATCAGGTTTGGAACGGGAAGGAGTTGGATATCCCATCTCATGTTATAGGACGGGTCTCAGGTTTGGTATTAGAAGCATTGAGATATCACATCGCATGCTGTAGGAAGGATCTCAGGTTTGGAATGGGAAGGAATTGGATATCACATCTCATGTCATAGGAAGTATCTCAGGTTTGGTATTAGAAGCATTGAGATATCACATCTCATGCTATAGGAATGGTCTCAGGATTGGAATGGGTAGG
Organism: Ambystoma mexicanum; assembly: GCF_040938575.1. NCBI lineage: Eukaryota > Metazoa > Chordata > Amphibia > Caudata > Ambystomatidae > Ambystoma > Ambystoma mexicanum. Next base: position 336,067,530 of record NC_090936.1, read on the forward strand.
AGTTGGATATTACATTCTTGCTATAGGAAGGGTCTCATGTTTGGAATGGGAAGGAGTTGGATATCACATATGCTATAGGAAGGGTCTCAGGTTTGGAACGGGAAGGAGTTGGATATCACATCTCATGCTATAGGTAGGCTCTCAGGTTTGGTATAAGCATTGAGATATCACATCTCATGCTATAGGAAGGGTCTCAGGATTGGTATGGGAAGGATTTGGATATCACATCTCATGCTATAGGAAGGGTCTCAGGTTTGGTATAAGCATGGAGATATCACTTCTCATGCTATAGGAAGTGTCTCAGGATTGGAATGGGAAGGAGTTGGATATCACATCTCATGTTATAGGAAGGATCTCAGGTTTGGTATTAGAAACATTGAGACATCACATCTCATGCTATAGGAAGGGTCTCAGGATTGGAATGGGAAGTAGTTGGATATCATATCTCATGCTAAAGGGAGGGTCTCAGGTTTGGAATGGGTAGGAGTTGGATATTACATTCTTGCTATAGGAAGGGTCTCATGTTTGGAATGGGAAGGAGTTGGATATCACATATGCTATAGGAAGGGTCTCAGGTTTGGAACGGGAAGGAGTTGGATATCACATCTCATGCTATAGGTAGGCTCTCAGGTTTGGTATAAGCATGGAGATATCACTTCTCATGCTATAGGAAGTGTCTCAGGATTGGAATGGGAAGGAGTTGGATATCACATCTCATGTTATAGGAAGGATCTCAGGTTTGGTATTAGAAACATTGAGACATCACATCTCATGCTATAGGAAGTGTCTCAGGATTGGAATGGGAAGGAGTTGGATATCACATCTCATGTTATAGGAAGGATCTCAGGTTTGGTATTAGAAACATTGAGACATCACATCTCATGCTATAGGAAGGGTCGCAGGATTGGAATGGGAAGGAGTTCGATATCACATCTCATGCTATGGGAAGGGTCTCAGGATTGGAATGGGAAGGAGTTTTATATGACATCTCATGCCATAGGAAGGATCTAAGGTTTGGTATTAGAAGCATTGAGACATAACATCTCATGTTATAGGAAGGGTCTCAGGATTGGAATGGGAAGGAGTTGGATATCACATCTCATGCTATAGGAAGGGTCTCAGGTTTGGTATAAGTATTGAGATATCACATCTCATGCTATAGGAAGGGTCTCAGTATTGGAATGGGAAGGAGTTGTATATGACATCTCATGCCACAGGAAGGGTCTCAGGTTTGGTATAAGCATTGAGATATCACATCTCTGCTATCGGAAGGGTCTCAGGATTGGAATGGGAAGGAGTTGGATATCCCATCTTACGTTATAGGAAGGGTCTCAGGTTTGGTATTAGAAGCATTGAGATATCACATCTCATGCTATAGGAAGGGTCTCAGGATTGGAATGGGAAGGAGTTGGATATCACATCTCATGCTAAAGGGAGGGTCTCAGGAATGGAAGGGGAAGGATTTGGATATCACATCTCATGTTATAGGAAGGATCTCAGGTTTGGTATTAGAAGCATTGAGATATCACATCTCATGCTATCGGAAGGATCTCAGGTTTGGTATTAGAGGCATTGAGATATCACATCTCATGCTAAAGGGAGGGTCTCAGATTTGGAAGGGGAAGGATTTGGATATCACATCTCTTGTTATAGGAAGGATCACAGGTTTGGTATTAGAAGCATTGAGATATCACATCTCATGCTATGGGAAGGGTCTCAGGATTGGAATGGGAAGGAGTTGGATATCGCATCTCATGCTATAGGAAGGGTCTCAGGTTTGGAACAGGAAGGAGTTAGATATCACATCTCATGTTATAGTAAGAGTCTCAGGTTTGGTATAAGCATTGAGATTTCACATCTCTGCCATCGGAGGTGTCTCAGGATTGGGATGGGAAGGAATTGGATATCACATCTCATGCTATAGGAAGGGTATCAGGTTTGGAACGGGAAGGAGTTGGATATCCCATCTCATGTTATAGGACGGGTCTCAGTTTTGATATTAGAAGCATTGAGATATCACATCACATGCTGTAGGAAGGGTCTCAGGTTTGGAATGAGAAGGATTTAGATATCACATCTCATGTCATAGGAAGGATCTCAGGTTTGGTATAAGCATTGAGATATCACATCTCTGCTATTGGAAAGGTCTCAAGATTGGAATGGGAAGGACTTGGATATCACAATTCATGTTATAGGAAGGGTCTCAGGTTTGGTATTAGAAGCATTGAGATATGACATCTCATGCTATAGGAAGGGTCTCAGGATTGGAATGGGAAGGACTTGGATATCACATCTCATGTTATAGGAAGGGTCTCAGGTTTGGTATTAGAAGCATTGAGATATCACATCTCATGCTATAGGAAGGGTCTCAGGAGTGGAATGGGAAGGAGTTGGATATCACATCTCATGATAAAGGAAGGGTCTAAGGTTTGGAAGGGGAAGGATTTGGATATCACATCTCATGTTATTGGACTGGTCTCAGGTTTGGTATTAGAAGCATTGAGATATCAAGTCTCATGGTATAGGACGGGAGTTTGATATCACATCTCATGCCATGGTATGGGTCTCAGGTTTTGTAGAAGCATTGGGATATCACATCTCATGCTATCGGAAGGATATCAGGATTAGATTTGGAAGGAGTTGGATATCCCATCTCATGCTATATGAAGGGTCTCAAGTTGGAATGGGAAGGAGTTGGATATCACATCTCATGTTATAGGAAGGGTCTCAGGATTGGAATGGGAAGGACTTGGATATCACATCTCATGCTGTAGGAAGGCTCTCAGGTTTGGAAAGGGAAGGAGTTGGATATCACATTTCATGTTAGAGGTAGGATCTCAGGTTTGGTATTAGAGGCATTGAGATATCACATCTCATGCTATCAGAAGGGTATCAGGATTGGAATGGGAAGGAATTGGATCTCACATCTCATGCTAAAGGGAGGGTCTCAGGTTTGGTATTAGAAGCATTGAGATAGCACATCTCATGCTATCGGAAGGATATCAGGTTTGGTATTAGAAGCATTGAGATATCACATCTCATCCAATAGGAAGGGTCTCAGGATTGGAATGGGAAGGAGTTGGATATCACATCTCATGTTATAGGAAGGATCTCAGGTTTGGTATTAGAAGCATTGAGATATCACATCTCATGCTATAGGAAGGGTCTCAGGATTGGAATGGGAAGGAGTTGGATATCACATCTCATGCTAAAGGAAGGGTCTCAGTTTTGGTAGAAGCATTGAGATATCACATCTCATGCTATAGGAAGGGTCTCAGGATTGGAATGGGAAGGAGTTGGATATCACATCTCGTGCTATAGGAAGGGTCTCAGGTTTGGTATAAGCATTGAGATATCACATCTCTGCTATCGGAAGGGTCTCAGGATTGGAATGGGAAGGACTTAGATATCACATCTCATGCTATAGGGAGGGTCTCAGTATTGATATTAGAAGCATTGAGATATCACATCTCATGCTATCGGAAGGGTCTCAGGATTGGAATGGAAGGAGCTGGATATCACATCTCATGCTAAGACCTGATATACCCTTCCTATAAAATGAGATGGGAATATCCAACTCCTTCCCATTCCAATCCTGAGACCCTTCCGATAGCAGAGATGTGATATCTCAATGCTTATACCAAACCTGAGATCCTTCCTATAACATGAGGTGTGATATCCAACTCCTTCCCATTCCAATCCTGAGACACTTCCTATAGCATGAGATGTGATATCTCAATGCTTCTAATATCAAACTTGAGACCCTCCCTATAGCATGAGATGTGATATCCAAGTCCTTCACATTCCAATCCTGAGACACTTCCTATAGCATGAGATGTGATATCTCAATGCTTCTAATACCAAACCTGAGACTCTTCCTATAACATGAGATGGGATATCCAACTCCTTCCCATTCCAATCCTGAGACCCTTCCAAAAGCAGAGATGTGATATCTCAATGCTTATACCAAACCTGAGACCCTTCCTATGGCATGAGATGTCATATACATATCCTTCCCATTCCAATCCTGAGACCCTTCCTATAGCATGAGATGTGATATCTCAATGCTTATACCAAACCTGAGACCCTTCCTATAGCATGAGATGTGATATCCAACTCCTTCCCATTCCAATCCTGAGACCCTTCCTATAGCATGAGATGTGATATCTCAATGCCTCTAATACCAAACCTGAGATCCTTCCTCTAACATGAAATGTGATATCCAACACCTTCCCTTTCCAAACCTGAGAGCCTACCTATAGCTTGAGATGTGATTTCCAAGTCCTTCCCATTCCAATCCTTAGACCCTTCCTACAGCATGCAATATGATATCTCAATGATTCTAATAACAAACCTGAGACCCGTCCTATAACATGAGATGGGATATCCAACTCCTTCCCATTCCAATCCTGAGACACTTCCGATAGCAGAGATGTGATATCTCAATGCTTATACCAAACCTGAGACCCTTCCTATAACATGAGATGTGATATCCAACTCCTTCCAAATCCAATCCTGATACCCTTCCGATAGCATGAGATGTGATATCCCAATGCTTCTACCAAACCTGAGACCCATACTATGGCATGAGATGTGATATCAAACTCCTTCCCATTCCAATCCTGAGACCCTTCCTATAGCTTGAGATGTGATATCCAACTCCTTCCCATTCCAATTCTGAGACCCTTCCTATACCATGAGACTTGATATCTCAATGCTTCTAATACCAAACCTGAGACCCGTCCTATAACATGAGATGTGATATCCAAATCCTTCCCCTTCCAAACCTTAGACCCTTCCTTTATCATGAGATGTGATATCCAACTCCTTCCCATTCCAATCCTGAGACCCTTCCGATATCATGAGATGTGATATCTCAATGCTTCTAATATCAAACTTGAGACCCTCCCTATAGCATGAGATGTGATATCCAAGTCCTTCCCATTCCAATCCTGAGACCCTTCCTATAACATGAGATGGGAATATCCAACTCCTTCCCATTCCAATCCTGAGACCCTTCCGATAACAGAGATGTGATATCTCAATGCTTATACCAAACCTGAGATCCTTCCTATAACATGAGATGTAATATCCAACTTCTTCCCATTCCAATCCTGAGACACTTCCTATAGCATGAGATGTGATATCTCACTGCTTATACCAAACCTGAGACCCTTCCTATAGCATGAGATGTGATATCCAACTCCTTCCCATTAAAATCCTGAGACCCTTCCTATAGCATGAGATGTGATATCTCAATGCTTCTAATACCAAACCTGAGACTCTTCCTATAACATGAGATGGGATATCCAACTCCTTCCCATTCCAATCCTGAGACCCTTCCAAAAGCAGAGATGTGATATCTCAATGCTTATACCAAACCTGAGACCCTTCCTATGGCATGAGATGTCATATACATATCCTTCCCATTCCAATCCTGAGACCCTTCCTATAGCATGAGATGTGATATCTCAATGCTTATACCAAACCTGAGACCCTTCCTATAGCATGAGATGTGATATCCAACTCCTTCCCATTCCAATCCTGAGACCCTTCCTATAGCATGAGATGTGATATCTCAATGCCTCTAATACCAAACCTGAGATCCTTCCTCTAACATGAAATGTGATATCCAACACCTTCCCTTTCCAAACCTGAGAGCCTACCTATAGCTTGAGATGTGATTTCCAAGTCCTTCCCATTCCAATCCTTAGACCCTTCCTACAGCATGCAATATGATATCTCAATGATTCTAATAACAAACCTGAGACCCGTCCTATAACATGAGATGGGATATCCAACTCCTTCCCATTCCAATCCTGAGACACTTCCGATAGCAGAGATGTGATATCTCAATGCTTATACCAAACCTGAGACCCTTCCTATAACATGAGATGTGATATCCAACTCCTTCCAAATCCAATCCTGATACCCTTCCGATAGCATGAGATGTGATATTCCAATGCTTCTACCAAACCTGAGACCCATACTATGGCATGAGATGTGATATCAAACTCCTTCCCATTCCAATCCTGAGACCCTTCCTATAGCTTGAGATGTGATATCCAACTCCTTCCCATTCCAATTCTGAGACCCTTCCTATACCATGAGACTTGATATCTCAATGCTTCTAATACCAAACCTGAGACCCGTCCTATAACATGAGATGTGATATCCAAATCCTTCCCCTTCCAAACCTTAGACCCTTCCTTTATCATGAGATGTGATATCCAACTCCTTCCCATTCCAATCCTGAGACCCTTCCGATATCATGAGATGTGATATCTCAATGCTTCTAATATCAAACTTGAGACCCTCCCTATAGCATGAGATGTGATATCCAAGTCCTTCCCATTCCAATCCTGAGACCCTTCCTATAACATGAGAATGGGAATATCCAACTCCTTCCCATTCCAATCCTGAGACCCTTCCAATAACAGAGATGTGATATCTCAATGCTTATACCAAACCTGAGATCCTTCCTATAACATGAGATGTAATATCCAACTTCTTCCCATTCCAATCCTGAGACACTTCCTATAGCATGAGATGTGATATCTCACTGCTTATACCAAACCTGAGACCCTTCCTATAGCATGAGATGTGATATCCAACTCCTTCCCATTAAAATCCTGAGACCCTTCCTATAGCATGAGATGAGATATCTCAATGCTTCTAATACCAAACCTGAGACTCTTCCTATAAAATGAGATTGGATATCCAACTCCTTCCCATTCCAATCCTGAGACCCTTCCGATAGTAGAGATGTGATATCTCACTGCTTATACCAAACCTGAGACCCTTCCTATAGCATGAGATGTGATATCCAACTCCTTCCCATTCCAATCCTGAGACCCTTCCTATAGCATGGGATGTGATATCTCAATGCTTATACCAAACCTGAGACCCTTCATATAGCATGAGATGTGAAATCCAACTCCTTCCCATTACAATCCTGAGACCCTTCCTTTAGCATGAGATGTGATGTCTCAATGCTTCTAATACCAAACCTGAGATCCTTCCTATAACATTAGATGTGATATCCAACTCCTTCCATTCCAATCCTGAGACCCTTCCTATAGCATGAGATGTGATATCTCAATGCTTCTAATATCAAACTTGAGACCCTCCCTATAGCATGAGATGTGATATCCAAGTCCTTCCCATTCCAATCCTGAGACACTTCCTATAGCATGAGATGTGATATCTCAATGCTTCTAATACCAAACCTGAGACTCTTCCAATAACATGAGATGGGATATCCAACTCCTTCCCATTCCAATCCTGAGACCCTTCCAAAAGCAGAGATGTGATATCTCAATGCTTATACCAAACCTGAGACCCTTCCTATGGCATGAGATGTCATATACATATCCTTCCCATTCCAATCCTGAGACCCTTCCTTTAGCATGAGATGTGATATCTCAATGCTTATACCAAACCTGAGACCCTTCCTATAGCATGAGATGTGATATCCAAGTCCTTCCCATTCCAATCCTTAGACCCTTCCTATAGCATGCAATATGATATCTCAATGAATCTAATACCAAACCTGAGACTCTTCCTATAACATGAGATGGGATATCCATCTCCTTCCCATTCCAATCCTGAGACCCTTCCAAAAGCAGAGATGTGATATCTCAATGCTTATACCAAACCTGAGACCCTTCCTATGGCATGAGATGTCATATACATATCCTTCCCATTCCAATCCTGAGACCCTTCCTATAGCTTGAGATGTGATATCTCAATGCTTATACCAAACCTGAGACCCTTCCTATAGCATGAGATGTGATATCCAAGTCCTTCCCATTCCAATCCTTAGACCCTTCCTATAGCATGCAATATGATATCTCAATGATTCTAATAACAAACCTGAGACCCGTCCTATAACATGAGATGGGATATCCAACTCCTTCCCATTCCAATCCTGAGACCCTTCCAAAAGCAGAGATGTGATATCTCAATGCTTATACCAAACCTGAGACCCTTCTTATGTCATGAGATGTCATATACATATCCTACCCATTCCAATCCTGAGACCCTTCCTATAGCATGAGATGTGATATCTCAATGCTTATACCAAACCTGAGACCCTTCCTATAGCATGAGATGTGATATCCAACTCCTTCCCATTCCAATCCTGAGACCCTTCCTATAGCATGAGATGTGATATCTCAATGCCTCTAATACCAAACCTGAAATCCTTCCTCTAACATGAAATGTGATATCCAACTCCTTCCCTTTCCAAACCTGAGAGCCTACCTATAGCATGAGATGTGATATCCAAGTCCTTCCCATTCCAATCCTTAGACCCTTCCTATAGCATGCAATATGATATCTCAATGATTCTAATAACAAACCTGAGACCCGTCCTATAACATGAGATGGGATATCCAACTCCTTCCCATTCCAATCCTGAGACACTTCCGATAGCAGAGATGTGATATCTCAATGCTTATACCAAACCTCAGACCCTTCCTATAACATGAGATGTGATATCCAACTCCTTCCCATTCCAAACCTGAGACCCTTCCTATAGCATATGTGATATCCAACTCCTTCCAATTCCAAACATGAGACCCTTCCCATAGCAAGAATGTAATATCCAACTCCTTCCCATTCCAATCCTGAGACCATTCCTATAGCATGAGATGTGATATCTCAATGCTTCTAATACCAAACCTGAGATCCTTCCTATGACATGAGATGTGATATCCAATTCCTTCCCATTCCAAACCTGAGACCCTTCCTACAGCATGCGATGTGATATCTCAATGCTTCTGATACCAAACCTGAGACCAGTCCTATAACATGAGATGGGATATCCAACTCCTTCCCGTTCCAATCCTGAGACACTTCCGATTGCAGAGATGTGATATCTCAATGCTTATACCAAACCTGAGACTCTTCCTATAACATGAGATGTGATATCCAACTCCTTCCCGTTCCAAACCTGAGACCCTTCCTATAGCATGAGATGTGATATCCAACTCCTTCCCATTCCAATCCTGAGACCCTTCCGATAGCATGAGATGTGATATCTCAATGCCTCTAATACCAAACCTGAGATCCTTCCTATAACATGTGATGTGATATTCAATTCCTTCCCCTTCCAAACCTGAGACCCTCCCTTTAGCATGAGATGTGATATCCAACTCCTTCCCATTCCAATCCTGAGACCCTTATCATAGCATGAGATGTGATATCTCAATGCCTCTAATACCAAACCTGAGATACTTCCGATAGCATGAGATGTGATATCTCAATGCTTCTAATACCAAACCTGAGATCCTTCCTATAACATGAGATGTGATATCCAACTCCTTCCCATTCCAATCCTGAGACCCTTCTGATAGCATGAGATGTGATATCTCAATGCCTCTAACACCAAACCTGAGATCCTACCTCTAGCATGAAATGTGATATCCAACTCCTTCCCTTTCCAAACCTGAGAGCCTACCTATAGCATGAGATGTGATATCCAAGTCCTTCCCATTCCAATCCTTAGACCCTTCCTATAGCATGCAATATGATATCTCAATGATTCTAATAACAAACCTGAGACCCGTCCTATAACATGAGATGGGATATCCAACTCCTTCCCATTCCAATCCTGAGACACTTCCGATAGCAGAGTTGTGAAATCTCAATGCTTATACCAAACCTGAGACCCTTCCTATAACATGAGATGTGATATCCAACTCCTTCCAATTCCAAACATGAGACCCTTCCCATAGCAAGAATGTAATATCCAACTCCTTCCCATTCCAATCCTGAGACCATTCCTATAGCATGAGATGTGATATCTCAATGCTTCTAATACCAAACCTGAGATCCTTCCTATGACATGAGATTTGATATCCAATTCCTTCCCATTCCAAACCTGAGACCCTTCCTACAGCATGCAATGTGATATCTCACTGCTTCTAATACCAAACCTGTGACCAGTCCTATAACATGAGATGGGATATCCAACTCCTTCCCGTTCCAATCCTGAGACACTTCCGATTGCAGAGATGTGATATCTCAATGCTTATACCAAACCTGAGACTCTTCCTATAACATGAGATGTGATATACAACTCCTTCCCGTTCCAAACCTGAGACCCTTCCTATAGCATGAGATGTGATATCCAACTCCTTCCCATTCCGATTCTGAGACCCTTCAGATAGCATGAGATGTGATATCTCAATGCCTCTAATACCAAACCTGAGATCCTTCCTATAACATGTGATGTGATATTCAATTCCTTCCCCTTCCAAACCTGAGACCCTCCCTTTAGCATGAGATGTGATATCCAACTCCTTCCCATTCCAATCCTGAGACCCTTATGATAGCATGAGATGTGATATCTCAATGCCTCTAATACCAAACCTGAGATACTTCCGATAGCATGAGATGTGATATCTCAATGCTTCTAATACCAAACCTGAGATCCTTCCTATAACATGAGATGTGATATCCAACTCCTTCCCATTCCAATCCTGAGACCCTTCTGATAGCATGAGATGTGATATCTCAATGCCTCTAATACCAAACCTGAGATCCTACCTCTAAAATGAAATGTGATATCCAACTCCTTCCCTTTCCAAACCTGAGACCCTGCCTATAGCATGAGATGTGATATCCAAGTCCTTCTCATTCCAATCCTGAGACCCTTCCTATAGCATGAGATGTGATATCTCAATGTCTCGTCGTCGTGTTGAGTCTGCAGCAGCAGAGTTGAGTAAAAGACGTCCCAAACGAAGGAACCCGCACAGTTTGTTACCACAGCAGGGCAACGGAGCGGCGGTGTGTATCTGAGCCAAATGTACACTTCTCACTTCAGACCTGGGAACGCCAAGTGTACGAATCATGTGAGAGTGACAAGGACTCGATATACTACACAACCTGGCGGCGGTTACAGAGCAAGACTCCTGTGTAGGCTGGTCAGTCTGCTGGATGGCCCAGAGACGCTTCCGAAGGCTTACTAGCAGGAGATGGTGAAGATGCCGAGAATAGCTGTCCCCGCTATTCCAAGGGTCGAAGTACCAGTACAGGCCTTCTGGTTCGATCAAAGGTGAAAAGGGTTTCACAAGGCGACAGCAGTGCAGAGGAGCAGTCCTTCAGCGGGTCACCAGCGATTCCTCGGTTCAGCCTCTTGGTTGCAGGATACTTGGCTCCTGTATTCCTTCGTTCGTGAGAACTCAGGAGATCGACATGGTAGTGGTGTTTCCAGCCCCCTCTTATCCACGGTTCCCTTCGCGCCAAAACGGAGGGGACCCAATGGGAGATCCGCTCATCAACACTCACACCATTCGTGGACCTATCACGGACCACGGTGGTCCCAGGCATTCACACCACCCTAGACTCTCTGGCACCCAGGATGTGTATTGGGACCAGACATCCCAGCCCACATCCTGGAGGCACACACAAGACATGTAGAAGCCCGCGAAAGCATCTGTGTTTCGCGGGAAAGTACATGCCCAAATAATGAAGGCCCCAGGTCGGCTCGACCTGGGGAAGGTGAAGGGAGCAAGATGGTCAGCGGACAGGACAAAGGAGCCTCGTGGTCTGGCCATTTTGGGCTCTAGGCCACCATTTTGGGTTAAGCGCGAGAAACGCGCTTAGAACGCCAAAAGGAGCTCAAAACACAATAAACGATCGCTGCCACCATTCCCGTCCGTGAATCACTTGCACCGATCAGTTACAATCCTGGAAGAGTATCTAGGGCCTGTAGAAGGCTAGAGACCCAAGAGAGTAGTAACTTATCTTACAGTGCCCTCTTGTGTCATGTTGCACGAAAGCCGCAACATGATAAAAGAAACTACGGAAACGAGCGTTTCCTGGTACTGACTGTCTTAAGGGCGTGACAGTTTCCCCGTAAGAAAGGAGCGAAAGCCCAGAGGAGTGCGGCAGAAGGCTGCACTTCTCTGGCAAAGTCGAGAACAAGGTGAAAAACAACAGCAAAAAGTTTAGGGGTTGCCACATGGAAGGAAAATTACCTACAATTACGAAATCTTTCCTAACACTCGCCCCTCCCAGACTATGGACAGGGGGAACTAATCCACCCCTGGATGAGTCTCTTGTTCAGGTCGGTTAAACATTCTGCACAACCCATCAGCATTGCTATGTTGGACACCTGGCCTATGCTCAATAGTGAAGTCGAAGCCTTGTAGACTTATGGACCACCTAAGCAACTTTGGATTCTCCCCCTTCATGTTTATTAGCCACTTTAAGGGCTTATGGTCAGTTTGCACAGTGAAGTGGGTCCCATAGAGGTAGGGCCTCAGCTTCCTTAGGGCCCACACAACAGAGAAACATTCTTTCTCTACCGTGGACCATCTGAGCTCTCTGTCCTTAAACTGGCGACTAATAAAACCAATAGGGTGTTCCTTACCCTTCTCATCTACTTGCGATAGTACAGCTCCTATCCCAGTGTCAGAGGCGTCCATCTGCACGATAAAAGGTCTTTGATAATCAGGGGCCCTGAGGACAGGGGCCTGGCACAAGGAGTCTTTTAAGCCATTGAAGGCCTTCTCACACTCGTCGGTCCAAGTTACCTTCTTGGGTTTCTTCAGAGTTGTGAGGGCAGTCAGAGGGGCAGCTATGGTGCCATAGTCTGCCACAAAATTGCGGTAATACCCCGTGAGTCCTAAGAAGGCTCTCACTTGGGTTTGTGTAGTGGGGGTAGGCCAGTCTTGTACTGCTTGTACTTTACTGGGTAGAGGCTGTATCCTCCCTCCACCTACTTCATGTCCAAGGTAAAACACTGAGCCTTGTCCAATCTGGCATTTACTAGCCTTTATGGTCAAGTGTGCTTTCTGAAGAGCCTGGAGCACAATCCCGAGGTGTTTCACATGGTCTTCCCAGGTGGCACTGAAAACTGCTATATCGTCCAGATATGCAAGACAGAATTCGTCCAACCCATTCAAAACATGATGCACAAGCCTCTGGAAAGTGGCAGGTGCATTCTTCAACCCGAACGGCATTACCCGGAATTGGTAAAGGCCGTCTGGAGTAGAAAACGCTGTCTTCTCCTTGGCATGTTCTGCTAAAGCTATTTGCCAATAGCCAGCAGTGAGGTCAAACGTGCTGAGGTACTTGGAGGCACCCAAAGTATCCACCAGCTCATCTGTTCGAGGCAAGGGGTGTGCATCTGTCTTGGTGACAGCATTCAGAGCCCTGTAATCCACACAGAACCTCAATTCAGAAGTGCCTGCCTTTGGAACGAAAACCACAGGGCTGGACCAAGGACTACTAGAGGGTTCAATCACCCCAAGGTCTAACATTTTGTTGACCTCGGTCTTAATATAAGACCGTACTTTGTCTGACATCCTGTATCCCCTACTTTTGGTAGGTACACTGTCTCCTGTGTCTATGTTATGTTTGCACCAAGGTGTCAAACCAGGCGACTGTGAAAACAGGGGGGAAAACTGCCTAAGCAAACTTTTCACCTCAGCCTGCTGATCAGAAGTCAGGTGAGGGGCCCCTCGGACACCCTCAAAGGAGCTATCTGAAGGACCGCTTTGGAACAGGTGGGGGAGAGGTTCAGACTCCTCTTCCTCAACATCTGAAGCCAGTAACAGTGCTGCGATTTCGACTCTTGGGACAAAAGCCTTCAGCCTATTCACGTGAAACACTTTTGGAGCCTGTCCAGGCCTTCCAAGGTCCACTAAATAGTTAACCTCACCCAGGGGCTCCACCACTATGTAAGGGCCTGACCATTTGTCCTGTAAAGCACAAGGCCTTATGGGATTCATGATCAGGACTTGCTGACCAGGTGTAAAGTTGATGAGGGAAGCTTTCTGGTCGTACCAATGTTTCACCAGTGCTTGTCCTGCCTTCAATTTATCACTAGCCAAGCCCATCAGAAGTACCATCCGTTTTCTGAGCCCTAGCACATAATCAACTACGTTGGTAGTAACAGGGGGAGTGGGCATCTCCCATCCCTCTTTGACTATGGCTAAGGGTCCCCGTACAGGATGACCAAACAGAGGTTTGAAGGGGCTGAAGCCAACACCCTCCTGTGGTACCTCTCGGTAGGCAAACAGTAAGCATGGTAAAAGAAGATCCCATTGTCTTCTCTGAAGCTTCTCCAGAGCCCCAATCATGCTTTTTAACGTTCTGTTGAAACGTTCCACCAGACCATTGGTCTGGGGGTGGTATGCAGAAGAGAACTTGTAGGTGACCCCACATTCTTTCCACATAGCCTGCATATACTTCGACATAAAGTTGCTGCCACGATCTGACACAACTTCTTTAGGGAAGCCAACCCTAGTAAATATGCCAAGTAAAGCTTTTGCAACTGACTTGGCAGTTACAGTTTTCAATGGGATGGCCTCAGGATATCTGGTTGCATGGTCGACCAGCACCAGGATAAACCTATTGCCCGAGGATGTTTGCGGGTCAAGGGGACCAACGATGTCGATCCCTACCCTTTCAAATGGTACCCCCACAACTGGGAGCGGTACCAACGGAGCTTGGATTGTCGAGCCAACCTTACCAGATAACTGGCAGGAGGCACAACTCCTGCAGTGACTTTCTACTTGCACCCCCATCTTGGGCCAGTAGAAGTGCATGGATAACCTTTGCTTGCTCCTCTTAATACCAAGGTGACCAGCAAGGAGCACTTCATGCGCCAACTGCAGGAGGAAGGGCCTAACAGCAAGGGGAACCACCAACCTCCTATGGTCTCCTTCTGTAGACTCTGTGGGCTCACTATACAGGAGTCCACCTTCCCAATAAATCCTATGCGTCCCAGGAGGTTCACTCTCAAGCTGGGAGCAGGCCTGTCTCCTTAGGCCTTCCAGAGATGGGCACTCACGTTGGCCTTTACTGAATTCGTCCCTATCAGGACCTCCTTCAACTAACAAGTCTTTTAGTTCAGGATGGTCGTTGGGGTCAAATACTTCAGGCATCGCCACCTCCTCGTCAGGCCCGGGCGATTGACCAACTTCCTCCACCGCAGTGGTAGGCGAGCTCGGGGGAATATTCTCTTTCCCTCGTCTTGACTTGTTGACTCCTTTCGCCTTGGGTTTCCCCTTCGGCTGGGGCGGCGTATTGGTCTTGGCCAATGCTGCCCGTGCTTGAGACCGTGTGTAGGGTCTTTCGGCAGTGTCTCCTACGAGCCCTAAAGCTCTGAGATCATTACCTAACAAGACCTTTCCCGGGACGTTTCTCTGAATGCTCACTGGAATCCTGACTGCTGTGCCATTTAAAGTAAGATTTACAGGTATTACTGGGAACATACGGAGTGGGCCGTCAGCCAACTTAGTGGGCATCAGAGTAGCTCTGGCAACTTCCTCTGAGTCTACCAAGGTAGAATCCACTACAGTTCGACTGCACCCACTATCCCTAAGAGCTGGAGTATCTACTCCATTGATCAGCACACTGTCTTTAAAGTAGTGCTTGGTATTATCTGTAATCCTAGCATAAGCCTCTGAGACTTTAGGCTCCCAGGAACCCAGGGAAACTAAAACTACCTCAGCCTCTATCCCGCTGGGAAATGAGTCTGAGGAGAAGGATGCTCCTGTAATCTCTTCTTCCTCGTAGGAGGAGAAGGCCAGATTAGCGGAGTGGACCCCCAAAGGTCAAACCTTACACCGGGGATCCCCCTTCACGTGGTCAGTTGCTCCACAAGCAAAACAAGATCCATTGGGTCTGTTTACATAGGGAGGCTTATTGTAACCAGAGTTCTGTTTCGGAGGCTGACCTCCACTACCCTGTGAGTTCGCTTGTGTCTTACCCTTATTTTTCTTTTTGTGGCCCTTTTGAGAAGAAGATTTATCAGATTCTCCACCCTCCTTATCTTTGGACTTTTTCCCTTCCTCCTGCTTACCAGGATGAGTTTTGTCCTTATGGGACACTCGATGTGACACCCATAAGTCTGCTGCAATGGCCAGCTTCTTAGGATCTATCTCCTTCGAATTGGCCAAATGCTGCTTAAGCTCCGGGGAAGAAGATGCAAAAATGTGTTCCAGCATGACAAGATTCATCATGCCTTCGAAGGTAGAAACCTTATAACCTTCGACCCAGCCAGTTAAGTTTTTCAAGGATTCAGTGACATAAGATACCCAAGTACCACCTTCCTTTTTCTTATACTCTATGAATCGTTTCAAATATTGGGCCGGAGTCTTCCCAAACTTTAAAATGAGAGTTTGCTTTAACATTGCGAAATCAGCTTGCTCAGCCTTCGACATTTCCATAATGGCACTACAGCCAGAATGGGGCAGTCTGCTGAGTAACCAGGCAATCTTATCAGCATTGTCAACTTGTTGAACTTCGCATGCATACTCAAACGCATTCATCCAGTCCATAATGTCATTCCTTTCCTCATACACAATGACCAGATCTTTCGGAAACCGTGAATGAGAGGAGGCCCCAGACCCATGTCCAGGACCCTTGGACCCATTTGTAACCTGAAGCTTGGCCAGTTCCAACTGGTGATCCCTGTCTTTCTGTTTTTCTGACTGTTCGATTTTTAGTTTGGCTATGCTGAATTCAAGCTCCTTCTGCCTAAACCGCAGCTCTTGCTTCTTGAATTCAAGCATAGCCTCCCCATCAACACTGGCAGAGGAAACATTAGACATCTCATCCTCCCTGTCCTCGTGGTCGCGGTGGATCAGTGCAGCGGCAGAACCGTCGGTTCTACCAGTCAGAGCAGCCCCACCTCCTTCCGCACTGTCCTCAGAAGTTATAGCGTCAAGCTGCGCTTCTTGCCACGCCACGATTCTTTGGATCATATCCAATTTCGTGCCTTGAGAGGAAACACCTCTCTCAGCACACATTTTTTTCAATGTTTCTGATTTGGAAGCATTTAAAGTTAACAAGGTATTTGTTTCCATACTGTTAGAAGTTCAGAAGGCCAACCTAATTACTTGGAACAGGGTAACCTCTGGACAAGCCAGTCCGGTGAGTAGCATAGCTAGGAACTGGTCGCCCTCCTGCAGGAGCCCATAGCTTTTCCCCGCTGTGTCAAAACAGCACGCCTTTCCGTACTCGCGCTCTGCTTCTGCCCACAGTGGAGGCTGCGCTTGAGTCGCGGAACACTGTTGTTCTTCGTTTGTGCACTAAACTGAACTGCCTGATCTCCCTCGAAGAGACTCCCCTTTTGCCCGTTGGCACCAGCGTGTGCAGGTACTTTTGAGCACAAGGCTCCACTCTTCGTAGGGCTCGGACTCCCTTTTAGTTAGGTGCCTCTGAAGGCGGACTGGGTCTAAGCATTATTTCGCACTGCCTGTTTTCCTTCCCTTTTAGGTGGACTACACATTTCGTGCGTCTAACGCTTGAGACTTCTTTGTATTTGTATATATATTGTATTGGTATGGTATGTGTTGGTTTACTAGAGTTGTATTGTGATTTCTCGCTACGGTCATTCTTTTAAAGGCCTTGGAATAAATGTGTATATATTTTTAATATAGCACCTGTTTGGAGTAGTTTGTAAGTGTCCTTGCTTTGTGTGCTCATTGCAGGCTTTCAGTCACCCTCACCCCTCTTGAGACCTAGTCTTGACCGCCGCAATCGCTACCTTGATTGGTCTGGCTTGTCCAGAGGTTACCCTGTTCCAAGTAATTAGGTTGGCCTTCTGAACTTCTGCGCCACCAGGACAGAGTTTAGAAATCCGTCTTAACAAATTGGTGTACAGCGGTGGGATACCACTGAAGGTATCCAGTGTTGCGCACGAACTAAGGCATTTCAAGTTATTCCTACCAGGACACGTAGTCCAAATCAGAAACATTGAAAAAAATGTGTGCTGAGAGAGGTGTTTCCTCTCAAGGCACGAAATTGGATATGATCCAAAGAATCGTGGCGTGGCAAGAAGCGCAGCTTGACGCTATAACTTCTGAGGACAGTGCGGAAGGAGGTGGGGCTGCTCTCACTGGTAGAACCGACGGTTCTGCCGCTGCACTGATCCACCGCGACCACGAGGACAGGGAGGATGAGATATCTAATGTTTCCTCTGCCAGTGTTGATGGGGAGGCTATGCTTGAATTCAAGAAGCAAGAGCTGCGGTTCAGGCAGAAGGAGCTTGAATTCAGCATAGCCAAACTAAAAATCGAACAGTCAGAAAAACAGAAAGACAGGGATCACCAGTTGGAACTGGCCAAGCTTCAGGTTGCAAATGGGTCCAAGGGTCCTGGACATGGGTCTGGGGCCTCCTCTCATTCACAGTTTCCGAAAGATCTGGTCATTGTGTATGAGGAAAGGAATGACATTATGGACTGGATGAATGCGTTTGAGTATGCATGCGAAGTTCAACAAGTTGACAATGCTGATAAGATTGCCTGGTTACTCAGCAGACTGCCCCATTCTGGCTGTAGTGCCGTTATGGAAATGTCGAAGGCTGAGCAAGCTGATTTCGCAATGTTAAAGCAAACTCTCATTTTAAAGTTTGGGAAGACTCCGGCCCAATATTTGAAACGATTCATAGAGTATAAGAAAAAGGAAGGTGGTACTTGGGTATCTTATGTCACTGAATCCTTGAAAAACTTAACTGGCTGGGTCGAAGGTTATAAGGTTTCTACCTTCGAAGGCATGATAAATCTTGTCATGCTGGAACACATTTTTGCATCTTCTTCCCCGGAGCTTAAGCAGCATTTGGCCGATTCGAAGGAGATAGATCCTAAGAAGCTGGCCATTGCAGCAGACTTATGGGTGTCACATCGAGTGTCCCATAAGGACAAAACTCATCCTGGTAAGCAGGAGGAAGGGAAAAAGTCCAAAGATAAGGAGGGTGGAGAATCTGATAAATCTTCTTCTCAAAAGGGCCACAAAAAGAAAAATAAGGGTAAGACACAAGCGAACTCACAGGGTAGTGGAGGTCAGCCTCCGAAACAGAACTCTGGTTACAATAAGCCTCCCTATGTAAACAGACCCAATGGATCTTGTTTTGCTTGTGGAGCAACTGACCACTTGAAGGGGGATCCCCGGTGTAAGGTTTGACCTTTGGGGGTCCACTCCGCTAATCTGGCCTTCTCCTCCTACGAGGAAGAAGAGATTACAGGAGCATCCTTCTCCTCAGACTCATTTCCCAGCGGGATAGAGGCTGAGGTAGTTTTAGTTTCCCTGGGTTCCTGGGAGCCTAAAGTCTCAGAGGCTTATGCTAGGATTACAGATAATACCAAGCACTACTTTAAAGACAGTGTGCTGATCAATGGAGTAGATACTCCAGCTCTTAGGGATAGTGGGTGCAGTCGAACTGTAGTGGATTCTACCTTGGTAGACTCAGAGGAAGTTGCCAGAGCTACTCTGATGCCCACTAAGGTGGCTGACGGCCCACTCCGTATGTTCCCAGTAATACCTGTAAATCTTACTTTAAATGGTACAGCAGTCAGGATTCCAGTGAGCATTCAGAGAAACGTCCCGGGAAAGGTCTTGTTAGGTAATGATCTCAGAGCTTTAAGGCTCGTAGGAGACACTGCCGAAAGACCCTACACACGGTCTCAAGCACGGGCAGCATTGGCCAAGACCAATACGCCGCCCCAGCCGAAGGGGAAACCCAAGGCGAAAGGAGTCAACAAGTCAAGACGAGGGAAAGAGAATATTCCCCCGAGCTCGCCTACCACTGCGGTGGAGGAAGTTGGTCAATCGCCCGGGCCTGACGAGGAGGTGGCGATGCCTGAAGTATTTGACCCCAACGACCATCTGAACTAAAAGACTTGTTAGTTGAAGGAAGTCCTGATAGGGACGAATTCAGTAAAGGCCAACGTGAGTGCCCATCTCTGGAAGGCCTAAGGAGACAGGCCTGCTCCCAGCTTGAGGGTGAACCTCCTGGGACGCATAGGATTTATTGGGAAGGTGGACTCCTGTATAGTGAGCCCACAGAGTCTACAGAAGGAGACCATAGGAGGTTGGTGGTTCCCCTTGCTGTTAGGCCCTTCCTCCTGCAGTTGGGGCATGAAGTGCTCCTTGCTGGTCACCTTGGTATTAAGAGGAGCAAGCAAAGGTTATCCATGCACTTCTACTGGCCCAAGATGGGGGTGCAAGTAGAAAGTCACTGCAGGAGTTGTGCCTCCTGCCAGTTATCTGGTAAGGTTGGCTCGACAATCCAAGCTCCGTTGGTACCGCTCCCAGTTGTGGGGGTACCATTTGAAAGGGTAGGGATCGACATCGTTGGTCCCCTTGACCCGCAAACATCCTCGGGCAATAGGTTTATCCTGGTGCTGGTCGACCATGCAACCAGATATCCTGAGGCCATCCCATTGAAAACTGTAACTGCCAAGTCAGTTGCAAAAGCTTTACTTGGCATATTTACTAGGGTTGGCTTCCCTAAAGAAGTTGTGTCAGATCGTGGCAGCAACTTTATGTCGAAGTATATGCAGGCTATGTGGAAAGAATGTGGGGTCACCTACAAGTTCTCTTCTGCATACCACCCCCAGACCAATGGTCTGGTGGAACGTTTCAACAGAACGTTAAAAAGCATGATTGGGGCTCTGGAGAAGCTTCAGAGAAGACAATGGGATCTTCTTTTACCGTGCTTACTGTTTGCCTACCGAGAGGTACCACAGGAGGGTGTTGGCTTCAGCCCCTTCAAACTTCTGTTTGGTCATCCTGTACGGGGACCCTTAGCCATAGTCAAAGAGGGATGGGAGATGCCCACTCCCCCTGTTACTACCAACGTAGTTGATTATGTGCTAGGGCTCAGAAAACGGATGGTACTTCTGATGGGCTTGGCTAGTGATAAATTGAAGGCAGGACAAGCACTGGTGAAACATTGGTACGACCAGAAAGCTTCCCTCATCAACTTTACACCTGGTCAGCAAGTCCTGATCATGAATCCCATAAGGCCTTGAGCTTTACAGGACAAATGGTCAGGCCCTTACATAGTGGTGGAGCCCCTGGGTGAGGTTAACTATTTAGTGGACCTTGGAAGGCCTGGACAGGCTCCAAAAGTGTTTCACGTGAATAGGCTGAAGGCTTTCGTCCCAAGAGTCGAAATCGCAGCACTGTTACTGGCTTCAGATGTTGAGGAAGAGGAGTCTGAACCTCTCCCCCACCTGTTCCAAAGCGGTCCTTCAGATAGCTCCTTTGAGGGTGTCCGAGGGGCCCCTCACCTGACTTCTGATCAGCAGGCTGAGGTGAAAAGTTTGCTTAGGCAGTTTTCCCCCCTGTTTTCACAGTCGCCTGGTTTGACACCTTGGTGCAAACATAACATAGACACAGGAGACAGTGTACCTACCAAAAGTAGGGGATACAGGATGTCAGACAAAGTACGGTCTTATATTAAGACCGAGGTCAACAAGATGTTAGACCTTGGGGTGATTGAACCCTCTAGTAGTCCTTGGTCCAGCCCTGTGGTTTTCGTTCCAAAGGCAGGCACTTCTGAATTGAGGTTCTGCGTGGATTACAGGGCTCTGAATGCTGTCACCAAGACAGATGCACACCCCTTGCCTCGAACAGATGAGCTGGTGGATACTTTGGGTGCCTCCAAGTACCTCAGCACGTTTGACCTCACTGCTGGCTATTGGCAAATAGCTTTAGCAGAACATGCCAAGGAGAAGACAGCGTTTTCTACTCCAGACGGCCTTTACCAATTCCGGGTAATGCCGTTCGGGTTGAAGAATGCACCTGCCACTTTCCAGAGGCTTGTGCATCATGTTTTGAATGGGTTGGACGAATTCTGTCTTGCATATCTGGACGATATAGCAGTTTTCAGTGCCACCTGGGAAGACCATGTGAAACACCTCGGGATTGTGCTCCAGGCTCTTCAGAAAGCACACTTGACCATAAAGGCTAGTAAATGCCAGATTGGACAAGGCTCAGTGTTTTACCTTGGACATGAAGTAGGTGGAGGGAGGATACAGCCTCTACCCAGTAAAGTACAAGCAGTACAAGACTGGCCTACCCCCACTACACAAACCCAAGTGAGAGCCTTCTTAGGACTCACGGGGTATTACCGCAATTTTGTGGCAGACTATGGCACCATAGCTGCCCCTCTGACTGCCCTCACAACTCTGAAGAAACCCAAGAAGGTAACTTGGACCGACGAGTGTGAGAAGGCCTTCAATGGCTTAAAAGACTCCTTGTGCCAGGCCCCTGTCCTCAGGGTCCCTGATTATCAAAGACCTTTTATAGTGCAGACGGACGCCTCTGACACTGGGATAGGAGCTGTACTATCGCAAGTAGATGAGAAGGGTAAGGAACACCCTATTGGTTTTATTAGTCGCCAGTTTAAGGACAGAGAGCTCAGATGGTCCACGGTAGAGAAAGAATGTTTCTCTGTTGTGTGGGCCCTAAGGAAGCTGAGGCCCTACCTCTATGGGACCCACTTCACTGTGCAAACTGACCATAAGCCCTTAAAGTGGCTAATAAACATGAAGGGGGAGAATCCAAAGTTGCTTAGGTGGTCCATAAGTCTACAAGGCTTCGACTTCACTATTGAGCATAGGCCAGGTGTCCAACATAGCAATGCTGATGGGTTGTGCAGAATGTTTAACCGACCTGAACAAGAGACTCATCCAGGGGTGGATTAGTTCCCCCTGTCCATAGTCTGGGAGGGGCGAGTGTTAGGAAAGATTTCGTAATTGTAGGTAATTTTCCTTCCATGTGGCAACCCCTAAACTTTTTGCTGTTGTTTTTCACCTTGTTCTCGACTTTGCCAGAGAAGTGCAGCCTTCTGCCGCACTCCTCTGGGCTTTCGCTCCTTTCTTACGGGGAAACTGTCATGCCCTTAAGACAGTCAGTACCAGGAAACGCTTGTTTCCGTAGTTTCTTTTATCATGTTGCGGCTTTCGTGCAACATGACACAAGAGGGCACTGTAAGATAAGTTACTACTCTCTTGGGTCTCTAGCCTTCTACAGGCCCTAGATACTCTTCCAGGATTGTAACTGATCGGTGCAAGTGATTCACGGACGGGAATGGTGGCAGCGATCGTTTATTGTGTTTTGAGCTCCTTTTGGCGTTCTAAGCGCGTTTCTCGTGATTAACCCAAAATGGTGGCCTAGAGCCCAAAATGGCCAGACCACGAGGCTCCTTTGTCCTGTCCGCTGACCATCTTGCTCCCTTCACCTTCCCCAGGTCGAGCCGACCTGGGGCCTTCATTATTTGGGCATGTACTTTCCCGCGAAACACAGATGCTTTCGCGGGCTTCTACATGTCTTGTGTGTGCCTCCAGGATGTGGGCTGGGATGTCTGGTCCCAATACACATCCTGGGTGCCAGAGAGTCTAGGGTGGTGTGAATGCCTGGGACCACCGTGGTCCGTGATAGGTCCACGAATGGTGTGAGTGTTGATGAGCGGATCTCCCATTGGGTCCCCGCCGTTTTGGCGCGAAGGGAACCGTGGATAAGAGGGGGCTGGAAACACCACTACCATGTCGATCTCCTGAGTTCTCACGAACGAAGGAATACAGGAGCCAAGTATCCTGCAACCAAGAGGCTGAACCGAGGAATCGCTGGTGACCCGCTGAAGGACTGCTCCTCTGCACTGCTGTCGCCTTGTGAAACCCTTTTCACCTTTGATCGAACCAGAAGGCCTGTACTGGTACTTCGACCCTTGGAATAGCGGGGACAGCTATTCTCGGCATCTTCACCATCTCCTGCTAGTAAGCCTTCGGAAGCGTCTCTGGGCCATCCAGCAGACTGACCAGCCTACACAGGAGTCTTGCTCTGTAACCGCCGCCAGGTTGTGTAGTATATCGAGTCCTTGTCACTCTCACATGATTCGTACACTTGGCGTTCCCAGGTCTGAAGTGAGAAGTGTACATTTGGCTCAGATACACACCGCCGCTCCGTTGCCCTGCTGTGGTAACAAACTGTGCGGGTTCCTTCGTTTGGGACGTCTTTTACTCAACTCTGCTGCTGCAGACTCAACACGACGACGAGACATTGAGATATCACATCTCATGCTATAGGAAGGGTCTCAGGATTGGAATGAGAAGGACTTGGATATCACATCTCATGCTATAGGCAGGGTCTCAGGTTTGGAAAGGGAAGGAGTTGGATATCACATTTCATTTTAGAGGTAGGATCTCAGGTTTGGTATTAGAGGCATTGAGATATCACATCTCATGCTATCAGAAGGGTCTCAGGATTGGAATGGGAAGGAGTTGGATATCACATCTCATGTTATAGGAAGGATCTCAGGTTTGGTATTAGAAGCATTGAGATATCACATCTCATGCTATCGGAAGTATCTCAGGTTTGGTATTAGAGGCATTGAGATATCACATCTCATGCTATCATAAGGGTCTCAGGATTGGAATGGGAAGGAGTTGGATATCACATCTCATGCTAAAGGGAGGGTCTCAGGTTTGGAAGGGGAAGGAATTGAATATCACATCACATGTTATAGGAAGGATCTCAGGTTTGGTATTAGAGGCATTGAGATATCACATCTCATGCTATCTGAAGGGTCTCAGAATCGGAATGGGAAGGAGTTGGATATCACATCTCATGCTATAGGAAGGGTCTCAGGTTTGGAACGGGAAGGAGTTGTATATCACATCTCATGTTATAGGAAGAGTCTCAGGTTTGGTATAAGCATTGAGATATCACATCTCTGCAATCGGAAGTGTCTCAGGATTGGAACGGGAAGGAGTTGGATATCCCATCTCATGTTATAGGACTGGTCTCAGGTTTGGTATTAGAAGCAGTGAGATATCACATCGCATGCTGTAGGAAGGGTCTCAGGTTTGGAATGGGAAGGAATTGGATATCAAATCTCATTTCATAGGAAGGATCTCAGGTTTGGTATTAGAAGAATTGAGATATCACATCTCATGCTATAGGAATGGTCTCAGGATTGGAATGGGAAGGAGTTGGATATTACATTCTTGCTATGGGAAGGGTCTCATGTTTGGAATTGGAAGGAGTTGGATATCACATCTCATGTTATAGGAAGGGTCTCAGGTTTGGTATAAGCATTGAGATTTCACATCTCTGCTATCGGAAGTGTCTCAGGATTGGAATGGGAAGGAGTTGGAAATCCCATCTCATGTTATAGGACGGGTCTCAGGTTTGTTATTAGAATCATTGAGATATCATATTGCATGCTATAGGAAGGGTCTAAGGATTGGAATGGGAAGGACTTGGATATCACATCTCATGCTATAGGTAGGCTCTCAGGTTTGGAAAGGGAAGGAGTTGGATATCACATTTCATGCTAGAGGTAGGATCTCAGGTTTGGTATTAGAGGCATTGAGATATCACATCTCATGCTATCAGAAGGGTCTCAGGATTGGAATGGGAAGGAGTTGGATATCACATCTCATGTTATAGGAAGGATCTCAGGTTTGGTATTAGAAGCATTGAGATATCACATCTCATGCTATCGGAAGTATCTCAGGTTTGGTATTAGAGGCATTGAGATATCACATCTCATGCTATCATAAGGGTCTCAGGATTGGAATGGGAAGGAGTTGGATATCACATCTCATGCTAAAGGGAGGGTCTCAGGTTTGGAAGGGGAAGGAATTGAATATCACATCACATGTTATAGGAAGGATCTCAGGTTTGGTATTAGAGGCATTGAGATATCACATCTCATGCTATCGGAAGGGTCTCAGGATTGGAATGGGAAGGAGTTGGATATCACATCTCATGCTATAGGAAGGGTCTCAGGTTTGGAACGGGAAGGAGTTGGATATCACATCTCATGTTATAGGAAGAGTCTCAGGTTTGGTATAAGCATTGAGATATCACATCTCTGCAATCGGAAGTGTCTCAGGATTGGAACGGGAAGGAGTTGGATATCCCATCTCATGTTATAGGACTGGTCTCAGGTTTGGTATTAGAAGCATTGAGATATCACATCGCATGCTGTAGGAAGGGTCTCAGGTTTGGAATGGGAAGGAATTGGATATCACATCTCATGTCATAGCAAGGATCTCAGGTTTGGTATTAGAAGCATTGAGATATCACATCTCATGCTATAGGAATGGTCTCAGGATTGGAATGGGAAGGAGTTGGATATTACATTCTTGCTATGGGAAGGGTCTCATGTTTGGAATTGGAAGGAGTTGGATATCACATATGCTATAGGAAGGGTCTCAGGTTTGGAATGGGAAGGAGTTGGATATCACATCTCATGTTATAGGAAGGGTCTCAGGTTTGGTATAAGCATTGAGATATCACATCTCTGCTATCGGAAGTGTCTCAGGATTGGAATGGGAAGGAGTTGGATATCCCATCTCATGTTATAGGACGGGTCTCAGGTTTGTTATTAGAATCATTGAGATATCATATTGCATGCTATAGGAAGGGTCTAAGAATTGGAATGGGAAGGACTTGGATATCACATCTCATGCTATAGGTAGGCTCTCAGGTTTGGAAAGGGAAGGAGTTGGATATCACATTTCATGTTAGAGGAAGGATCTCAGGTTTGGTATTAGAGGCATTGAGATATCACATCTCATGCTATAGGAAGGGTCTCAGGATTGGAATGGGAAGGAGTTGGATATCACATCTCATGCTATAGGAAGGGTCTCAGGTTTGGTATAAGCATTGAGATATCACATCTCATGCTATAGGAAGGGTCTCAGGATTGGAATGGGAAGGATATGTATATGACATCTCATGACATAAGAAGGGTCTCAGGTTTGGTATAAGCATTGAGATATCACATCTCTGCTTTTGGAAGGGTCTCAGGATTGGAATGGGAAGGAGTTGGATATCCCATCTCATGTTATAGGACGGGTCTCAGGTTTGTTATTAGAATCATTGAGATATCATATTGCATGCTATAGGAAGGGTCTAAGGATTGGAATGGGAAGGACTTGGATATCACATCTCATGCTATAGGAAGGGTCTCAGGTTTGGTATAAGCATTGAGATATCACATCTCAAGCTATAGGAAGGGTCTCAGGATTGGAATGGGAAGGATATGTATATGACATCTCATGCCATAGGAAGGGTCTCAGGTTTGGTATAAGCATTGAGATATCACATCTCTGCTTTTGGAAGGGTCTCAGGATTGGAATGGGAAGGAGTTGGATATCCCATCTCATGTTATAGGAAGAGTCTCAGGTTTGGTATTAGATTCATTGAGATATCATATTGCATGCTATAGGAAGGGTCTAAGGATTGGAATGGGAAGGACTTGGATATCACATCTCATGCTATAGGAAGGGTCTCAGGTTTGGTATAAGCATTGAGATATCACATCTAATGCTATAGGAAGGGTCTCAGGATTGGAATGGGAAGGATATGTATATGACATCTCATGCCATAGGAAGGGTCTCAGGTTTGGTATAAGCATTGAGATATCACATCTCTGCTTTTGGAAGGGTCTCAGGATTGGAATGGGAAGGAGTTGGATATCCCATCTCATGTTATAGGAAGAGTCTCAGGTTTGGTATTAGAAGCATTGAGATATCACATCTCATGCTATAGGAAGTGTCTCAGGATTGGAATGGGAAGGACTTGGATATCACATCTCATGCTATAGGGAGGGTCTCAAGTTTGATATTAGAAGCATTGAGATATCACATCTCATGCTATAGGAAGGGTCTCAGGATTGGAATGGAAGGAGTTGGATATCACATCTCATGTTATAGGAAGGATCTCAGGTTTGGTATTAGAAGCATTGAGACATCACATCTCATGCTAAAGGAAGGGTCTCAGGATTGTAATGGGAAGGAGTTGGATTTCACATCTCATGCTATATGAAGGGTCTCAGGTTTGGTATAAGCATTGAGATATCACATCTCATGCTATAGGAAGGGTCTCAGGATTGGAATGGGAAGGAGTTGGATATCACATCTCATGCTATAGGAAGGGTCTCAGGTTTGGTATAAGCAGTGAGATATCACATCTCTACTATCGGAAGGGTCTCAGGATTGGAATGGGAAGGGGTTGGATATCCAATCTCATGTTATAGGAAGAGTCTCAGGTTTGGTATTAGAAGCATTGAGATATCTCATCTCATGCTATAGGAAGGGTCTCAGGATTTTAATGGGAAGGAGTTGGATATCACATCTCATGCTATAGGAAGGGTCTCAGGTTTGGTATAAGCAGTGAGATATCACATCTCATGCTATAGGAAGTGTCTCAGGATTGGAATGGGAAGAAGTTGGATATTACATCTCATGTTATAGGAAGGATCTCAGGTTTGGTATAAGCATTGAGATATCACATCTCTGTTATCGGAAGGGTCTCAGGATTGGAATGGGAAGGAGTTGGATATTCCCATCTCATGTTATAGGAAGGGTCTCAGGATTGGAATGGGAAGGACTTGGATATCACATCTCATGCTATAGGGAGGGTCTCAAGTTTGATATTAGAAGCATTGAGATATCACATCTCATGATATCGGAAGGGTCTCAGGATTGGAATGGGAAGGAGTTGGATATCACATCTCATGATAAAGGAAGGGTCTAAGGTTTGGAAGGGGAAGGATTTGGATATCACATCTCATGTTATAGGACGGGTCTCAGGTTTGGTATTAGAAGCATTGAGATATCAAGTCTCATGGTATAGGAAGGGTCTCAGAATTGGAATGGGAAGGAGTTGGATATCACATCTCAAGCTATAGGAAGGGTCTCAGGATTGGAATGGGAAGGAGTTTGATATCACATCTCATGCCATAGTATGGGTCTCAGGTTTGGTAGAAGCATTGGGATATCACATCTCATGCTATCGGAAGGGTATCAGGATTGGATTTGGAAGGAGTTGGATATCACATCTCATGTTATAGGAAGGGTCTCAGGTTTGGTATAAGCATTGAGATATCACATCTCTGCTATCGGAAGTGTCTCAGGATTGGAATGGGAAGGAGTTGGATATCCCATCTCATGTTATAGGACGGGTCTCAGGTTTGTTATTAGAATCATTGAGATATCATATTGCATGCTGTAGGAAGGGTCTAAGGATTGGAATGGGAAGGACTTGAAATCACATCTCAAGCTATAGGTAGGCTCTCAGGTTTGGAAAGGGAAGGTGTTGGATATCACATTTCATGTTAGAGGAAGGATCTCAGGTTTGGTATTAGAGGCATTGAGATATCACATCTCATGCTATAGGAAGGGTCTCAGGATTGGAATGGGAATGAGTTGGATATCACATCTCATGCTATAGGAAGGGTCTCAGGTTTGGTATAAGCATTGAGATATCACATCTCATGCTATAGGAAGGGTCTCAGGATTGGAATGGGAAGGATATGTATATGACATCTCATGCCATAGGAAGGGTCTCAGGTTTGGTATAAGCATTGAGATATCACATCTCTGCTTTTGGAAGGGTCTCAGGATTGGAATGGGAAGGAGTTGGATATCCCATCTCATGTTATAGGAAGAGTCTCAGGTTTGGTATTAGAAGCATTGAGATATCACATCTCATGCTATAGGAAGTGTCTCAGGATTGGAATGTGAAGGACTTGGATATCACATCTCATGCTATAGGGAGGGTCTCAAGTTTGATATTAGAAGCATTGAGATATCACATCTCATGCTATAGGAAGTGTCTCAGGATTGGAATGGGAAGGAGTTGGATATCACACCTCATGTTATAGGAAGGATCTCAGGTTTGGTATAAGCATTGAGATATCACATCTCTGCTATCGGAAGGGTCTCAGGATTGGAATGGGAAGGAGTTGGATATTCCCATATCATTTTATAGGAAGGGTATATCAGGTCTTAGCATGAGATGTGATATTCAGCTCCTTCCATTCCAATCCTGAGACCCTTCCGATAGCATGAGATGTGATATCTCAATGCTTCTAATATCAATACTGAGACCCTCCCTATAGCATGAGATGTGATATCTAAGTCCTTCCCATTCCAATCCTGAGACCCTTCCGATAGCAGAGATGTGATATCTCAATGCTTATACCAAACCTGAGACCCTTCCTATAGCACGAGATGTGATATCCAACTCCTTCCCATTCCAATCCAGAGACCCTTCCTATAGCATGAGATGTGATATCTCAATGCTTCTACCAAAACTGAGACCCTTCCTTTAGCATGAGATGTGATATCCAACTCCTTCCCATTCCAATCCTGAGACCCTTCCTATAGCATGAGATGTGATATCTCAATGCTTCTAATACCAAACCTGAGATCCTTCCTATAACATGAGATGTGATATCCAACTCCTTCCCATTCCAATCCTGAGACCCTTCCTATAGCATGAGATGTGATATCTCAATGCTTCTAATACCAAACCTGATATCCTTCCGATAGCATGAGATGTGATATCTCAATACTTCTAATACCAAACCTGAGACCCTCCCTTTAGCATGAGATGTGAGATCCAATTCCTTCCCATTCCAATCCTGATACCCTTCTGATAGCATGAGATGTGATATCTCAATGCCTCTAATACCAAACCTGAGATCCTACCTCTAACATGAAATGTGATATCCAACTCCTTCCATTTCCAAACCTGAGAGCCTTCCTACAGCATGAGATGTGATATCCAAGTCCTTCCCATTCCAATCCTGAGACCCTTCCTATAACATGAGATGTGATATCCAACTCCTTCCCATTCCAACCTGAGACCCTTCCTATAGCATGAGATGGGATATCCAACTCCTTCCAAATCTAATCCTGATATCCTTCCGATAGCATGAGATGTGATATCCCAATGCTTCTACAAAACCTGAGACCCATACCATGGCATGAGATGTGATATCAAACTCCCGTCCTATACCATGAGACTTGATATCTCAATGCTTCTAATACCAAACCTGAGACCAGTCCAATAACATGAGATGTGATATCCAAATCCTTCCCCTTCCAAACCTGAGACCCTTCCTATAACATGAGATGTGATATCCAAGTCCTTCCCATTCCAATCCTGAGACCCTTCCTATAGCATGAGATGTCATATCTCAATGCTTCTAATACCAAACCTGAGACCCGTCCTATAACATGAATTGTGATATCCAAGTCCTTCCCATTCCAATCTTGAGACCTTTCCAATAGCAGAGATGTGATATCTCAATGCTTATACCAAACCTGAGATCCTTCCTATGACATGAGATGTGATATCTAAATCCTTCTCATTCCAAACCTGAGACCCTTCCTACAGCATGTGATGTGATATCTCAATGCTTCTAATATCAAAACTGAGACCCGTCCTATAACATGAGATGGGATATCCAACTCCTTCCCGTTCCAAACCTGATACCCTTCCTATAGCATGAGATGTGATATCCAATTCCTTCCCATCCCAATCCTGAGACACCTCCGATAGCAGAGATGTGAAATCTCAATGCTTATACCAAACCTGAGACTCTTACTATAACATGAGATGTGATATCTAACTCCTTCCTGTTCCAAACCTGAGACCCTTCCTATAGCATGAGATGCGATATCCAACTCCTTCCCATTCCAATCCTAAGACCCTTCCCATAGCATGAGATGTGATATCTCAATGCTTCTAATACCAAACCTGTGATCCTTCCTATAACAAGAGATGTGATATCCAAATCCTTCCCCTTCCAAATCTGAGACCCTCCCTTTAGCATGAGATGTGATATCTCAATGCCTCTAATACCAAACCTGAGATCCTTCCGATAGCATGAGATGTGATATCTCAATGCTTCTAATACCAAACCTGAGATCCTTCCTATAACATGAGATGTGATATCCAAATCCTTCCCCTTCCATTCCTGAGACCCTCCCTTTAGCATGAGATGTGATATCCAACTCCTTCCCATTCCAATCCTGAGACCCTTCCTATAGCATGAGATGTGATATCTCAATGCTTCTAATACCAAACCTGAGACCCTTCCTATAACGTAAGATGGGATATCCAACTCCTTCCCATTCCAATCCTGAGACCCTTCCGATAGCAGAGATGTGATATCTCAATGCTTATACCAAACCTGAGACCCTTCCTGTGGCATGAGATGTCATATACAACTCCTTCCCATTCCAATACTGAGACCCTTCCTATAGCATGAGATGTGATATCTCAATACTTATACCAAACCTGAGACCCTTCCTATAGCATGAGATGTGATATCCAACTCCTTCCCATTCCAATCCTGAGACCCTTCCTATAACATGAGATGTTATGTCTCAATGCTTCTAATACCAAACCTTAGATCCTTCCTATGGCATGAGATGTCATATAAAACTCCTTCCCATTCCAATCCTGAGACCCTTCCCATAGCATGAGATGTGATATCGAACTCCTTCCCATTCCAATCCTGCGACCCTTCCTATAGCATGAGATTTGATATCTCAATGCTTCTAATACCAAACCTGAGATCATTCCTATAACACGAGATGTAATATCCAAATCCTTCCCCTTCCAAACCTGAGACCCTCCCTTTAGCATGAGATATGATATCCAACTACTTCCCATTCCAATCCTGAGACCCTTCCTATAGCATGAGATGTGATGTCTCAATGTTTCTAATACCAAACCTGAGATCCTTCCTATAACATGAGATGTGATATCCAACTCCTTCCCATTCCAATCCTGAGACACTTCCTATAGCATGAGAAGTGATATCTCCATGCTTATACCAAACCTGAGACCCTTCCTATAGCATGAGATGTGATATCCAAATCCTTCCCATTCCAATCCTGAGACCCTTCCTATAGCATGAGATGTGATATCTCAATGCTTATACCAAACCTGAGAGCCTACCTATAGCATGAGATGTGATATCCAACTCCTTCCCGTTCCAAACCTGAGACCCTTCCTATAGCATATGTGATATCCAACTCCTTCCCATTCCAAACATGAGACCCTTCCTATAGCAAGAATGTAATATCCAACTCCTACCCATTCCAATCCTGAGACCATTCCTATAGCATGAGATGTGATATCTCAATGCTTCTAATACCAAACCTGAGATACTTCCTATGACATGAGATGTGATATCCAATTCCTTCCCATTCCAAACCTGAGATCCTTCCTACAGCATGCGATGTGATATCTCAATGCTTCTAATACCAAACCTGAGACCCGTCCTATAACATGAGATGGGATATCCAACTCCTTCCCGTTCCAAACCTGATACCCTTCCTATAGCATGAGATGTGATATCCAACTCCTTCCCATCCCAATCCTGAGACACCTCCGATAGCAGAGATGTGATATCTCAATGCTTATACCAAACCTGAGACTCTTCCTATAACATGAGATATGATATCCAACTCCTTCCCGTTCCAAACCTGAGACCCTTCCTATAGCATGAGATGTGATATCCAACTCCTTCCCATTCCAATCCTGAGACCCTTCTGATAGCATGAGATGTGATATCTCAATGCTTCTAATACCAAACCTGTGATCCTTCCTATAGCATGAGATGTGATATCCAACTCCTTCCAATTCCAATCCTGAGACCCTTCCTATAGCATGAGATGTGATATCTCAATGCTTCTAATACCAAACCTGAGACCCTTCCTATAACATGAGATGGGAATATCCAACTCCTTCCCATTCCAATCCTGAGACCCTTCCGATAGCAGAGATGTGATATCTCAATGCTTATACCAAACCTGAGATCCTTCCTATAACATGAGATGTGATATCCAACTCCTTCCCATTCCAATCCTGAGACCCTTCCTATAGCATGAGATGTGATATCTCACTGCTTATACCAAACCTGAGACCCTTCCTATAGCATGAGATGTGATATCCAACTCCTTCCCATTCCAATCCTGAGACCCTTCCTATAGCATGAGATGTGATATCTCAATGCTTCTAATATCAAACTTGAGACCCTCCCTATAGCATGAGATGTGATATCCAAGTCCTTCCCATTCCAATCCTGAGACACTTCCTATAGCATGATATGTGATATCCAATGCTTCTAATACCAAACCTGAGACTCTTCCTATAACATGAGATGGGATATCCAACTCCTTCCCATTCCAATCCTGAGACCCTTCCGATAGCAGAGATGTGATATCTCAATGCTTATACGAAACCTGAGACCCTTCCTACGGCATGAGATGTCATATACAACTCCTTCCCATTCCAATCCTGAGACCCTTCCTATAGCATGAGATGTGATATCTCAATGCTTATACCAAACCTGAGACCCTTCCTATAGCATGAGACGTGATATCCAACTCCTTCCCATTCCAGTCCTGAGACCCTTCCTATAGCATGAGATGTGATGTCTCAATGCTTCTAATACCAAACCTGAGATCCTTCCTATAACATGAGATGTGATATCCAAATCCTTCCATTCCAATCCTGAGACCCTTCCTATAGCATGAGATGTTATATCTCAATACTTATACCAATCCTGAGACCCTTCCTATAGCATGAGATGTGATACCCAACTCCTTCCCATTCCAATCCTGAGACGCTTCCTATAGCATGAGATGTGATATCTCAATGCCTCTAATAACAAACCTGAGATCCTTCCTCTAACATGAAATGTGATATCCAACTCCTTCCCTTTCCAAATCTGAGAGCCTATCTATAGCATGAGATGTGATATCCAAGTCCTTCCCACTCCAATCCTTAGACCCTTCCTGCAGCGTGCAATATGATATCTCAATGATTCTAATAACAAACCTGAGACCCGTCCTATAACATGAGATGGGATATCCAACTCCTTCCCATTCCAATCCTGAGACACTTCTGATAGCAGAGATGTGATATCTCAATGCTTATACCAAACCTGAGACCCTTCCTATAACATGAGATCGGATATCCAACTCCTTCCCGTTCCAAACCTGAGACCCTTCCTATAGCATATGTGATATCCAACTCCTTCCCATTCCAAACATGAGACCCTTCCTATAGCAAGAATGTAATATCCAACTCCTTCCCATTCCAACCCTGAGACCATTCCTATAGCATGAGATGTGATATCTCAATGCTTCTAATTCCAAACCTGAGATCCTTCCTATGACATGAGATGTGATATCCAATTCCTCCCCATTCCAAACCTGAGAACCTTCCTACAGCATGCGATGTGATATCTCAATGCTTATACCAAACCTGAGAGCCTACCTATAGCATGAGATGTGATATCCAACTCCTTCCCGTTCCAAACCTGAG
Source organism: Ambystoma mexicanum (assembly GCF_040938575.1). Classification (NCBI taxonomy): domain Eukaryota; kingdom Metazoa; phylum Chordata; class Amphibia; order Caudata; family Ambystomatidae; genus Ambystoma; species Ambystoma mexicanum. The sequence goes on from NC_090936.1 coordinate 336,102,429, forward strand.
ACCCTTCCTATAGCATATGTGATATCCAACTCCTTCCCATTCCAAACATGAGACCCTTCCTATAGCAAGAATGTAATATCCAACTCCTACCCATTCCAATCCTGAGACCATTCCTATAGCATGAGATGTGATATCTCAATGCTTCTAATACCAAACCTGAGATACTTCCTATGACATGAGATGTGATATCCAATTCCTTCCCATTCCAAACCTGAGATCCTTCCTACAGCATGCGATGTGATATCTCAATGCTTCTAATACCAAACCTGAGACCCGTCCTATAACATGAGATGGGATATCCAACTCCTTCCCGTTCCAAACCTGATACCCTTCCTATAGCATGAGATGTGATATCCAACTCCTTCCCATCCCAATCCTGAGACACCTCCGATAGCAGAGATGTGATATCTCAATGCTTATACCAAACCTGAGACTCTTCCTATAACATGAGATATGATATCCAACTCCTTCCCGTTCCAAACCTGAGACCCTTCCTATAGCATGAGATGTGATATCCAACTCCTTCCCATTCCAATCCTGAGACCCTTCTGATAGCATGAGATGTGATATCTCAATGCTTCTAATACCAAACCTGTGATCCTTCCTATAGCATGAGATGTGATATCCAACTCCTTCCAATTCCAATCCTGAGACCCTTCCTATAGCATGAGATGTGATATCTCAATGCTTCTAATACCAAACCTGAGACCCTTCCTATAACATGAGATGGGAATATCCAACTCCTTCCCATTCCAATCCTGAGACCCTTCCGATAGCAGAGATGTGATATCTCAATGCTTATACCAAACCTGAGATCCTTCCTATAACATGAGATGTGATATCCAACTCCTTCCCATTCCAATCCTGAGACCCTTCCTATAGCATGAGATGTGATATCTCACTGCTTATACCAAACCTGAGACCCTTCCTATAGCATGAGATGTGATATCCAACTCCTTCCCATTCCAATCCTGAGACCCTTCCTATAGCATGAGATGTGATATCTCAATGCTTCTAATATCAAACTTGAGACCCTCCCTATAGCATGAGATGTGATATCCAAGTCCTTCCCATTCCAATCCTGAGACACTTCCTATAGCATGATATGTGATATCCAATGCTTCTAATACCAAACCTGAGACTCTTCCTATAACATGAGATGGGATATCCAACTCCTTCCCATTCCAATCCTGAGACCCTTCCGATAGCAGAGATGTGATATCTCAATGCTTATACGAAACCTGAGACCCTTCCTACGGCATGAGATGTCATATACAACTCCTTCCCATTCCAATCCTGAGACCCTTCCTATAGCATGAGATGTGATATCTCAATGCTTATACCAAACCTGAGACCCTTCCTATAGCATGAGACGTGATATCCAACTCCTTCCCATTCCAGTCCTGAGACCCTTCCTATAGCATGAGATGTGATGTCTCAATGCTTCTAATACCAAACCTGAGATCCTTCCTATAACATGAGATGTGATATCCAAATCCTTCCATTCCAATCCTGAGACCCTTCCTATAGCATGAGATGTTATATCTCAATACTTATACCAATCCTGAGACCCTTCCTATAGCATGAGATGTGATACCCAACTCCTTCCCATTCCAATCCTGAGACGCTTCCTATAGCATGAGATGTGATATCTCAATGCCTCTAATAACAAACCTGAGATCCTTCCTCTAACATGAAATGTGATATCCAACTCCTTCCCTTTCCAAATCTGAGAGCCTATCTATAGCATGAGATGTGATATCCAAGTCCTTCCCACTCCAATCCTTAGACCCTTCCTGCAGCGTGCAATATGATATCTCAATGATTCTAATAACAAACCTGAGACCCGTCCTATAACATGAGATGGGATATCCAACTCCTTCCCATTCCAATCCTGAGACACTTCTGATAGCAGAGATGTGATATCTCAATGCTTATACCAAACCTGAGACCCTTCCTATAACATGAGATCGGATATCCAACTCCTTCCCGTTCCAAACCTGAGACCCTTCCTATAGCATATGTGATATCCAACTCCTTCCCATTCCAAACATGAGACCCTTCCTATAGCAAGAATGTAATATCCAACTCCTTCCCATTCCAACCCTGAGACCATTCCTATAGCATGAGATGTGATATCTCAATGCTTCTAATTCCAAACCTGAGATCCTTCCTATGACATGAGATGTGATATCCAATTCCTCCCCATTCCAAACCTGAGAACCTTCCTACAGCATGCGATGTGATATCTCAATGCTTCTAATACCAAACCTGAGACTAGTCCTATAACATGAGATTGGATATCCAACTCCTTCCCCTTCCAAACCTGAGACCCTTCCTATAGCATGAGATGTGATATCCAACTTCTTCCCATTCCAATCCTGAGACCCTTCCTATAACATGAGATGTGATGTCTCAATGCTTCTAATACCAAACCTGAGATCTTTCCTATAACATGAGATGTGATATCCAACTCCTTCCCATTCCAATCCTGAGACCCTTCCTATAGTATGAGATGTGATATCTCAATGCTTATACCAAACCTGAGACCCTTCCTATAGCTTGAGATGTGATATCCAACTCCTTCCCATTCCAATCCTGAGACCCTTCCTATAGCATGAGATGTGATATCTCAAGGCCTCTAATACCAAACCTGAGATCCTTCCTCTAACATGAAATGTGATATCCAACTCCTTCCCCTTCCAAACCTGAGAGCCTTCCTATAGCATGAGATATGATATCCAAGTCCTTCTCGTTCCAATCCTGAGACCCTTCCTATAACATGAAATGTGATATCCAACTCCATTCCATTCCAACCTGAGACCTTTCCTATAGCATGAGATGGGATATCCAACTCCTTCCAAATCCAATACTGATACCATTCCGATAGCATGAGATGTGATATCCCAATGCTTCTACCAAATCTGAGACCCATACTATGGCATGAGATGTGATATCAAACTCCTTCCCATTCCAATCCTGAGACCCTTCCAATAGCTTGAGATGTGATATCCAACTTCTTCCCATTCCAATTCTGAGACCCTTCCTATACCATGAGACTTGATATCTCAATGCTTCTAATACCAAACCTGAGACCCGTCCTATAACATGAGATGTGATATCCAAATCCTTCCCCTTCCAAACCTTAGACCCTTCCTTTATCATGAGATGTGATATCCAACTCCTTCCCATTCCAATCCTGAGACCCTTCCGATATCATGACATTTGTTATCTCAATGCTTCTAATATCAAACTTGAGACCCTCCCTATAGCATGAGATGTGACATCCAAGTCCTCCCCATTCCAATCCTGAGACCCTTCCTTTAGCATGAGATGTGATATCTCAATGCTTCTAATACCAAACCTGAGACCCTTCCTATAACATGAGATGGGATATCCAACTCAGATGGGATATCCAACTCTTTCCCATTCCAATCCTGAGACCCTTCCGATAGCAGAGATGTGATATCTCAATGCTTATATCAAACCTGAGACCCTTCCTATGGCCTGAGATGTCATATACAATCCTTCCCATTCCAATCCTGAGACCCTTCCTATAGCATATGTGATATCCAACTCCTTCCCATTCCAAACATGAGACCCTTCCTATAGCAAGAATGTAATATCCAACTCCTTCCCATTCCAACCCTGAGACCATTCCTATAGCATGAGATGTGATATCTCAATGCTTCCAATACCAAACCTGAGATCCTTCCTATAACATGAGATGTGATATCCAACTCCTTCCCATTCCAATCCTGAGACCCTTATGATAGCATGAGATGTGATATCTCAATGCCTCTTATACCAAACCTGAAATCCTCCCGATAGCATGAGATGTGATATCTCAATGCTTCTAATACCGAACCTGAGATCCTTCCTATAATATGAGATGTGATTTCCAAATCCTTCCCCTTCCAAACCTGAGACCCTCCCTTTAGCATGAGATGTGATATCCAACTCCTTCCCATTCCAATCCTGAGACCCTTCTGATAGCATGAGATGTGATATCTCAATGCCTCTAATACCAAACCTGAGATCCTACCTCTAACATGAAATGTGATATCCATCTCCTTCCCTTTCCAAATCTGAGACCCTGCCTATAGCATGATATGTGATATCCAAGTCCTTCCCATTCCAATCCTGAGACCCTTCCTATAGCATGTGATGTGATATCTCAATGCTTATACCAAACCTGAGACCCTTCCTATGGCATGTGATGGCATATACAACTCCTTCCCATTCCAATCCTGAGACCCTTCCTATAGCATGAGATGTGATATCTCAATGCTTATACCAAACATGAGACCCTTCCTATAGCATGAGATGTGATATCCAACTTCTTCCCATTCCAATCCTGAGACCCTTCCTATAGCATGAGATGTGATATCTCAATGCTTATACCAAACCTGAGACCCTTCCTATAGCTTGAGATGTGATATCCAACTCCTTCCCATTCCAATCCTGAGACCCTTCCTATAGCATGAGATGTGATATCTCAAGGCCTCTAATACCAAACCTGAGATCCTTCCTCTAACATGAAATGTGATATCCAACTCCTTCCCCTTCCAAACCTGAGAGCCTTCCTATAGCATGAGATATGATATCCAAGTCCTTCCCATTCCAATCCTGAGACCCTTCCTATAACATGAAATGTGATATCCAACTCCTTCCCATTCCAACCTGAGACCCTTCCTATAGCATGAGATGGGATATCCAACTCCTTCCAAATCCAATACTGATACCCTTCCGATAGCATGAGATGTGATATCCCAATGCTTCTACCAAACCTGAGACCCATACTATGGCATGAGATGTGATATCAAACTCCTTCCCATTCCAATCCTGAGACCCTTCTTATAAAATGAGACTTGATATCTCAATGCTTCTAATACCAAACCTGAGACCCGTCCTATAACATGAGATGTGATATCCAAATCCTTCCCCTTCCAAACCTTAGACCCTTCCTTTATCATGAGATGTGATATCCAACTTCTTCCCATTCCAATCCTGAGACCCTTCCGATATCATGAGATGTGATATCTCAATGCTTATACCAAATCTGAGACCCTTCCTATAGCATGAGACGTGATATCCAACTCCTTCCCATTCCAGTCCTGAGACCCTTCCTATAGCATGAGATGTGATGTCTCAATGCTTCTAATACCAAACCTGAGATCCTTCCTATAACATGAGATGTGATATCCAAATCCTTCCATTCCAATCCTGAGACCCTTCCTATAGCATGAGATGTTATATCTCAATACTTATACCAATCCTGAGACCCTTCCTATAGCATGAGATGTGATACCCAACTCCTTCCCATTCCAATCCTGAGACGCTTCCTATAGCATGAGATGTGATATCTCAATGCCTCTAATAACAAACCTGAGATCCTTCCTCTAACATGAAATGTGATATCCAACTCCTTCCCTTTCCAAATCTGAGAGCCTATCTATAGCATGAGATGTGATATACAAGTCCTTCCCACTCCAATCCTTAGACCCTTCCTGCAGCGTGCAATATGATATCTCAATGATTCTAATAACAAACCTGAGACCCGTCCTATAACATGAGATGGGATATCCAACTCCTTCCCATTCCAATCCTGAGACACTTCTGATAGCAGAGATGTGATATCTCAATGCTTATACCAAACCTGAGACCCTTCCTATAACATGAGATCGGATATCCAACTCCTTCCCGTTCCAAACCTGAGACCCTTCCTATAGCATATGTGATATCCAACTCCTTCCCATTCCAAACATGAGACCCTTCCTATAGCAAGAATGTAATATCCAACTCCTTCCCATTCCAACCCTGAGACCATTCCTATAGCATGAGATGTGATATCTCAATGCTTCTAATTCCAAACCTGAGATCCTTCCTATGACATGAGATGTGATATCCAATTCCTCCCCATTCCAAACCTGAGAACCTTCCTACAGCATGCGATGTGATATCTCAATGCTTCTAATACCAAACCTGAGACTAGTCCTATAACATGAGATTGGATATCCAACTCCTTCCCCTTCCAAACCTGAGACCCTTCCTATAGCATGAGATGTGATATCCAACTTCTTCCCATTCCAATCCTGAGACCCTTCCTATAACATGAGATGTGATGTCTCAATGCTTCTAATACCAAACCTGAGATCTTTCCTATAACATGAGATGTGATATCCAACTCCTTCCCATTCCAATCCTGAGACCCTTCCTATAGTATGAGATGTGATATCTCAATGCTTATACCAAACCTGAGACCCTTCCTATAGCTTGAGATGTGATATCCAACTCCTTCCCATTCCAATCCTGAGACCCTTCCTATAGCATGAGATGTGATATCTCAAGGCCTCTAATACCAAACCTGAGATCCTTCCTCTAACATGAAATGTGATATCCAACTCCTTCCCCTTCCAAACCTGAGAGCCTTCCTATAGCATGAGATATGATATCCAAGTCCTTCCCGTTCCAATCCTGAGACCCTTCCTATAACATGAAATGTGATATCCAACTCCATTCCATTCCAACCTGAGACCTTTCCTATAGCATGAGATGGGATATCCAACTCCTTCCAAATCCAATACTGATACCATTCCGATAGCATGAGATGTGATATCCCAATGCTTCTACCAAATCTGAGACCCATACTATGGCATGAGATGTGATATCAAACTCCTTCCCATTCCAATCCTGAGACCCTTCCAATAGCTTGAGATGTGATATCCAACTTCTTCCCATTCCAATTCTGAGACCCTTCCTATACCATGAGACTTGATATCTCAATGCTTCTAATACCAAACCTGAGACCCGTCCTATAACATGAGATGTGATATCCAAATCCTTCCCCTTCCAAACCTTAGACCCTTCCTTTATCATGAGATGTGATATCCAACTCCTTCCCATTCCAATCCTGAGACCCTTCCGATATCATGACATTTGTTATCTCAATGCTTCTAATATCAAACTTGAGACCCTCCCTATAGCATGAGATGTGACATCCAAGTCCTCCCCATTCCAATCCTGAGACCCTTCCTTTAGCATGAGATGTGATATCTCAATGCTTCTAATACCAAACCTGAGACCCTTCCTATAACATGAGATGGGATATCCAACTCAGATGGGATATCCAACTCTTTCCCATTCCAATCCTGAGACCCTTCCGATAGCAGAGATGTGATATCTCAATGCTTATATCAAACCTGAGACCCTTCCTATGGCCTGAGATGTCATATACAATCCTTCCCATTCCAATCCTGAGACCCTTCCTATAGCATATGTGATATCCAACTCCTTCCCATTCCAAACATGAGACCCTTCCTATAGCAAGAATGTAATATCCAACTCCTTCCCATTCCAACCCTGAGACCATTCCTATAGCATGAGATGTGATATCTCAATGCTTCCAATACCAAACCTGAGATCCTTCCTATAACATGAGATGTGATATCCAACTCCTTCCCATTCCAATCCTGAGACCCTTATGATAGCATGAGATGTGATATCTCAATGCCTCTTATACCAAACCTGAAATCCTCCCGATAGCATGAGATGTGATATCTCAATGCTTCTAATACCGAACCTGAGATCCTTCCTATAATATGAGATGTGATTTCCAAATCCTTCCCCTTCCAAACCTGAGACCCTCCCTTTAGCATGAGATGTGATATCCAACTCCTTCCCATTCCAATCCTGAGACCCTTCTGATAGCATGAGATGTGATATCTCAATGCCTCTAATACCAAACCTGAGATCCTACCTCTAACATGAAATGTGATATCCATCTCCTTCCCTTTCCAAATCTGAGACCCTGCCTATAGCATGATATGTGATATCCAAGTCCTTCCCATTCCAATCCTGAGACCCTTCCTATAGCATGTGATGTGATATCTCAATGCTTATACCAAACCTGAGACCCTTCCTATGGCATGTGATGGCATATACAACTCCTTCCCATTCCAATCCTGAGACCCTTCCTATAGCATGAGATGTGATATCTCAATGCTTATACCAAACATGAGACCCTTCCTATAGCATGAGATGTGATATCCAACTTCTTCCCATTCCAATCCTGAGACCCTTCCTATAGCATGAGATGTGATATCTCAATGCTTATACCAAACCTGAGACCCTTCCTATAGCTTGAGATGTGATATCCAACTCCTTCCCATTCCAATCCTGAGACCCTTCCTATAGCATGAGATGTGATATCTCAAGGCCTCTAATACCAAACCTGAGATCCTTCCTCTAACATGAAATGTGATATCCAACTCCTTCCCCTTCCAAACCTGAGAGCCTTCCTATAGCATGAGATATGATATCCAAGTCCTTCCCATTCCAATCCTGAGACCCTTCCTATAACATGAAATGTGATATCCAACTCCTTCCCATTCCAACCTGAGACCCTTCCTATAGCATGAGATGGGATATCCAACTCCTTCCAAATCCAATACTGATACCCTTCCGATAGCATGAGATGTGATATCCCAATGCTTCTACCAAACCTGAGACCCATACTATGGCATGAGATGTGATATCAAACTCCTTCCCATTCCAATCCTGAGACCCTTCTTATAAAATGAGACTTGATATCTCAATGCTTCTAATACCAAACCTGAGACCCGTCCTATAACATGAGATGTGATATCCAAATCCTTCCCCTTCCAAACCTTAGACCCTTCCTTTATCATGAGATGTGATATCCAACTCCTTCCCATTCCAATCCTGAGACCCTTCCGATATCATGAGATGTGATATCTCAATGCTTATACCAAATCTGAGACCCTTCCTATGGCCTGAGATGTCATATACAACTCCTTCCCATTCCAATCCTGAGACCCTTCCTATAGCATGAGATGTGATATCTCAATGCTTATACCAAATCTGAGACCCTTCCTATAGCATGAGATGTGATATACAACTCCTTCCCATTCCAATCCTGAGACCCTTCCTATAGCATGAGAAGTGATATCTCCATGCTTATACCAAACCTGAGACCCTTCCTATAGCATAAGATGTGATATCCAAATCCTTCCCATTCCAATCCTGAGACCCTTCCTATAGCATGAGATGTGATATCTCAATGCTTATACCAAACCTGAGACCCTTCATATAGCATGAGATGTGATATCCAACTCCTTCCCATTCCAATCCTGAGACCCTTCCTATAGCATGAGATGTGATGTCTCAATGCTTCTAATACCAAACCTGAGATCCTTCCTATAACATGAGATGTGATATCCAACTCCTTCCCATTCCAATCCTGAGACCCTTATGATAGCATGAGATGTGATATCTCAATGCCTCTTATACCAAACCTGAGATCCTTCCGATAGCATGAGATGTGATATCTCAATGCTTCTAATACCAAACCTGAGATCCTTCCTATAATATGAGATGTGATTTCCAAATCCTTCCCCTTCCAAACCTGAGACCCTCCCTTTAGCATGAAATGTGATATCCAACTCCTTCCCATTCCAATCCTGAGACCCTTCTGATAGCATGAGATGTGATATCTCAATGCTTATACCAAATCTGAGACCCTTCCTATAGCATGAGATGTGATATCCAACTCCTTCCCATTCCAATCCTGAGACCCTTCCTATAGCATGAGATGTGATGTCTCAATGCTTCCAATACCAAACCTGAGATCCTTCCTATAACATGAGATGTGATATCCAACTCCTTCCCATTCCAATCCTGAGACCCTTATGATAGCATGAGATGTGATATGTCAATGCATCTTATACCAAACCTGAGATCCTCCCGATAGCATGAGATGTGATATCTCAATGCTTCTAATACCAAACCTGAGATCCTTCCTATTATATGAGATGTGATTTCCAAATCCTTCCCCTTCCAAACCTGAGACCCTCCCTTTAGCATGAGATGTGATATCCAACTCCTTCCCATTCCAATCCTGAGACCCTTCTGATAGCATGAGATGTGATATCCAACTCCTTCCCATTCCAATCCTGAGACCCTTCCGATATCATGAGATGTGATATCTCAATGCTTATACCAAATCTGAGACCCTTCCTATGGCCTGAGATGTCATATACAACTCCTTCCCATTCCAATCCTGAGACCCTTCCTATAGCATGAGATGTGATATCTCAATGCTTATACCAAATCTGAGACCCTTCTTATAGCATGAGATGTGATATCCAACTCCTTCCCATTCCAATCCTGAGACCCTTCCTATAGCATGAGAAGTGATATCTCCATGCTTATACCAAACCTGAGACCCTTCCTATAGCATAAGATGTGATATCCAAATCCTTCCCATTCCAATCCTGAGACCCTTCCTATAGCATGAGATGTGATATCTCAATGCTTATACCAAACCTGAGACCCTTCCTATAGCATGAGATCTGATATCCAACTCCTTCCCATTCCAATCCTGAGATCCTTCCTATAACATGAGATGTGATATCCAACTCCTTCCCATTCCAATCCTGAGACCCTTATGATAGCATGAGATGTGATATCTCAATGCCTCTTATACCAAACCTGAGATCCTTCCGATAGCATGAGATGTGATATCTCAATGCTTCTAATACCAAACCTGAGATCCTTCCTATAATATGAGATGTGATTTCCAAATCCTTCCCCTTCCAAACTTGAGACCCTCCCTTTAGCATGAAATGTGATATCCAACTCCTTCCCATTCCAATCCTGAGACCCTTCTGATAGCATGAGATGTGATATCTCAATGCTTATACCAAATCTGAGACCCTTCCTATAGCATGAGATGTGATATCCAACTCCTTCCCATTCCAATCCTGAGACCCTTCCTATAGCATGAGATGTGATGTCTCAATGCTTCCAATACCAAACCTGAGATCCTTCCTATAACATGAGATGTGATATCCAACTCCTTCCCATTCCAATCCTGAGACCCTTATGATAGCATGAGATGTGATATCTCAATGCCTCTTATACCAAACCTGTGATCCTTCCGATAGCATGTGATGTGATATCTCAATGCTTCTAATACCAAACCTGAGATCCTTCCTATAATATGAGATGTGATTTCCAAATCCTTCCCCTTCCAAACCTGAGACCCTCCCTTTAGCATGAGATGTGATATCCAACTCCTTCCCATTCCAATCCTGAGACCCTTCTGATAGCATGAGATGTGATATCTCAATGCCTCTAATACAAAACCTGAGATCCTACCTCTAACATGAAATGTGATATCCATCTCCTTCCCTTTCCAAACCTGAGACCCTGCCTGTAGCATGATATGTGATATCCAAGTCCTTCCCATTCCAATCCTGAGACCCTTCCTATAGCATGTGATGTGATATCTCAATGCTTATACCAAACCTGAGACCCTTCCTATGGCATGAGATGGCATATACAACTCCTTCCCATTCCAATCCTGAGACCCTTCCTATAGCATGAGATGTAATATCTCAATGCTTATACCAAACCTGAGCTCTTCCTATAGCATGAGATGTGATATCCAACTTCTTCCCATTCCAATCCTGAGACCCTTCCTATAGCATGAGATGTGATATCTCAATGCTTATACCAAACCTGAGACCCTTCCTATAGCTTGAGATGTGATATCCAACTCCTTCCCATTCCAATCCTGAGACCCTTCCTATAGCATGAGATGTGATATCTCAAGGCCTCTAATACCAAACCTGAAATCCTTCCTCTAACATGAAATGTGATATCCAACTCCTTCCCCTTCGAAACCTGAGAGCCTTCCTATAGCATGAGATATGATATCCAAGTCCTTCCCATTCCAATCCTGAGACCCTTCCTATAACATGAAATGTGATATCCAACTCCATCCCATTCCAACCTGAGACCCTTCCTATAGCATGAGATGGGATATCCAACTCCTTCCAAATCCAATACTGATATTCTTCCGATAGCATGAGATGTGATATCCCAATGCTTCTACCAAACCTGAGACCCATACTATGGCATGAGATGTGATATCAAACTCCTTCCCATTCCAATCCTGAGACCCTTCTTATACCATGAGACTTGATATCTCAATGGTTCTAATACCAAACCTGAGACCCGTCCTATAACATGAGATGTGATATCCAAATCCTTCCCCTTCCAAACCTTAGACCCTTCCTTTATCATGAGATGTGATATCCAACTCCTTCCCATTCCAATCCTGAGACCCTTCCGATATCATGAGATGTGATATCTCAATGCTTATACCAAATCTGAGACCCTTCCTATGGCCTGAGATGTCATATACAACTCCTTCCCATTCCAATCCTGAGACCCTTCCTATAGCATGAGATGTGATATCTCAATGCTTATACCAAATCTGAGACCCTTCCTATAGCATGAGATGTGATATCCAACTCCTTCCCATTCCAATCCTGAGACCCTTCCTATAGCATGAGAAGTGATATCTCCATGCTTATACCAAACCTGAGACCCTTCCTATAGCATAAGATGTGATATCCAAATCCTTCCCATTCCAATCCTGAGACCCTTCCTATAGCATGAGATGTGATATCTCAATGCTTATACCAAACCTGAGACCCTTCCTATAGCATGAGATGTGATATCCAACTTCTTCCCATTCCAATCCTGAGACCCTTCCTATAGCATGAGATGTGATATCTCAATGCTTATACCAAACCTGAGACCCTTCCTATAGCATAAGATGTGATATCTAAATCCTTCCCATTCCAATCCTGAGACCCTTCCTATAGCATGAGATGTGATATCTCAATGCTTATACCAAACCCGAGACCTTTCCTATAGCATGAGATGTGATATCCAACTCCTTCCCATTCCAATCCTGAGACCCTTCCTATAGCATGAGATGTGATGTCTCAATGCTTCTAATACCAAACCTGAGATCCTTCCTATAACATGAGATGTGATATCCAACTCCTTCCCATTCCAATCCTGAGACCCTTATGATAGCATGAGATGTGATATCTCAATGCCTCTTATACCAAACCTGAGATCATTCCGATAGCATGAGATGTGATATCTCAATGCTTCTAATACCAAACCTGAGATCCTTCCTATAATATGAGATGTGATTTCCAAATCCTTCCCCTTCCAAACCTGAGACCCTTCTGATAGCATGAGATGTGATATCTCAATGCCTCTAATACCAAACCTGAGATCCTTCCTCTAACATGAAACGTGATATCCAACTCCTTCCCCTTCCAAACCTGAGAGCCTTCCTATAGCATGAGATATGATATCCAAGTCCTTCCCATTCCAATCCTGAGACCCTTCCTATAACATGAAATGTGATATCCAACTCCTTCCCATTCCAACCTGAGACCCTTCCTATAGCATGAGATGGGATATCCAACTCCTTCTAAATCCAATACTAATATTCTTCCGATAGCATGAGATGTGATATCCCAATGCTTCTACCAAACCTGAGACCCATACTATGGCATGAGATGTGATATCAAACTCCTTCCCATTCCAATCCTGAGACCCTTCTTATACCATGAGACTTGATATCTCAATGCTTCTAATACCAAACCTGAGACCCGTCCTATAACATGAGATGTGATATCCAAATCCTTCCCCTTCCAAACCTTAGACCCTTCCTTTATCATGAGATGTGATATCCAACTCCTTCCCATTCCAATCCTGAGACCCTTCCGATATCATGAGATGTGATATCTCAATGCTTATACCAAATCTGAGACCCTTCCTATGGCCTGAGATGTCATATACAACTCCTTCCCATTCCAATCCTGAGACCCTTCCTATAGCATGAGATGTGATATCTCAATGCTTATACCAAATCTGAGACCCTTCCTATAGCATGAGATGTGATATCCAACTCCTTCCCATTCCAAACCTGAGACCCTTCCTATAGCATAAGATGTGATATCCAAATCCTTCCCATTCCAATCCTGAGACCCTTCCTATAGCATGAGATGTGATATCTCAATGCTTATACCAAACCTGAGACCCTTCCTATAGCATGAGATGTGATATCCAACTCCTTCCCATTCCAATCCTGAGACCCTTCCTATAGCATGAGATGTGATGTCTCAATGCTTCTAATACCAAACCTGAGATCCTTCCTATAACATGAGATGTGATATCCAACTCCTTCCCATTCCAATCCTGAGACCCTTATGATAGCATGAGATGTGATATCTCAATGCCTCTTATACCAAACCTGAGATCCTTCCGATAGCATGAGATGTGATATCTCAATGCTTCTAATACCAAACCTGAGATCCTTCCTATAATATGAGATGTGATTTCCAAATCCTTCCCCTTCCAAACCTGAGACCCTCCCTTTAGCATGAGATGTGATATCCAACTCCTTCCCATTCCAATCCTGAGACCCTTCTGATAGCATGAGATGTGATATCTCAATGCCTCTAATACCAAACCTGATATCCTACCTCTAACATGAAATGTGATATCCAACTCCTTCCCTTTCCAAACCTGAGACCCTGCCTATAGCATGAGATGTGATATCCAAGTCCTTCCCATTCCAATCCTGAGACCCTTCCTATAGCATGTGATGTGATATCTCAATGCTTATACCAAACCTGAGACCCTTCCTATGGCATGAGATGTCATATACAACACCTTCCCATTCCAATCCTGAGACCCTTCCTATAGCATGTGATGTGATATCTCAATGCTTATACCAAACCTGAGACCCTTCCTATAGCTTGAGATGTAATATCCAACTCCTTCCCATTCCAATCCTGAGACCCTTCCTATAGCATGAGATGTGATATCTCAATACTTCTAATACCAAACCTGAGATACTTCCGATAACATGAGATGTGATATCCAAATCCTTCCCCTTCCAAACCTGAGACCCTCCCTTTAGCATGAGATGTGATATCCAACTCCTTCCCATTCCAATCCTGAGACCCTTCTGATAGCATGAGATGTGATATCTCAATGCTTCTAATACCAAACCTGAGCTCCTTCTTATAACATGAGATGTGATATCCAAATCCTTCCCCTTCCAAACCTGAGACCCTCCCTTTAGCATAAGATGTGATATCCAACTCCTTCCCATTCCAATCCTGAGACCCTTCTGATAGCATGAGATGTGATATCTCAATGCCTCTAATACCAAACCTGAGATCCTACCTCTAACATGAAATGTGATATCCAACTCTTTCCCCTTCCAAACCTGAGAGCCTTCCTACAGCATGAAATGTGATATCCAAGTCCTTCCCATTCCAATCCCGAGACCCTTCCTATAACATGAGATGTGATATCCAACTCTTTCCCCTTCCAAACCTGAGAGCCTTTCTATAGCATGAGATGGGATATCCAACTCCTTCCCATTCCAATCCTGAGACCCTTCCTATAGCATGAGATGTGATATCTCAATGCTTCTATCAAACCTGAGTCCCTTCCTTTAGCATGAGATGTGATATCCAACTCCTTCCCATTCCAATCCTGAGACCCTTCCTATAGCATGAGATGTGATATCTCAAAGCTTCTAATACCAAACCTGGGACCCGTCCTATAACATGAGATATGATATCCAAATCCTTCCCCTTCCAAACCTGAGACCCTTCCTTTAGCATGAGTTGTGATATCCAAATCCTTCCCATTCCAATCCTGAAACCCTTCCTATAGCATGAGATGTGATATCTCAATGTTTCTAATAAAAAACCTGAGACCCTTCCTATAGCAAGAGATGTGATATCCAAATCCTTCCCATTCCAATCCTGAGACCCTTCCTATAACATGAGATGTGATATCCAACTCCTTCCCATTCCAACCTGAGAACCTTCCTATAGCATGAGAAGGGATATCCAACTCCTTCCCATTCCAATCCTGAGACCTTCCTATAGCATGAGATGTGATATCTCAAAGCTTCTAATACCAAACCTGCGACCCGTCCTATAACATGAGATATGATATCCAAATCCTTCCCCTTCCAAACCTGAGACCCTTCCTTTAGCATGAGATGTGATATACAAATCCTTCCCATTCCAATCCTGAAACCCTTCCTATAGCATGAGATGTGATATCTCAATGTTTCTAATAAAAAAACTGAGACCCTTCCTATAGCAAGATATGTGACATCCAAATCCTTCCCATTCCAATCCTGAGATCCTTTCTATTGGATGAGATGTGATATCCAACTCCTTCCCATTCCAATACTGAGACCCTTCCTATACCATGAGATGTGATATCTCAATGCTTCTACCAAAACTGAGACCCTTCCTTTAGCATGAGATGTGATATCCAACTCCTTCCCATTCCAATCCTGAGACCCTTCCTATAGCATGAGATGTGATATCTCAATGCCTCTAATACCAAACCTGAGATTCTTCCTATAACATGAGATGTGATATCTCAATGCTTCTAATACCAAACCTGAGACCCTCCCTTTAGCATGAGATGTGATATCCGACTCCTTCCCACACCAATCCTGAGACCCTTCTGATAGCATGAGATGTGATATCTCAATGCCTCTAATACCAAACCTGAGATTCTTCCTATAACATGAGATGTGATATCTCAATGCTTCTAATACCAAACCTGAGACCCTCCCTTTAGCATGAGATGTGATATCCAACTCCTTCCCATTCCAATCCTGAGACCCTTCCTATACCATGAGATGTGATATCTCAATGCTTCTAATACCAAACCTGACACCCGTCCTAAAACATGAGATGTGAGATCCAAATCCTTCCCCTTCCAAACCTGAGATCTTTCCTTTAGCATGAGATGTGATATCCAACTCCTTCCCATTCCAATCCTGAGACCCTTCCTATAGCATGATATGTGATATCACAATTTTTCTAATACCAAACCTGAGATCCTTCCTATAACATGAGATGTGTATCCAACTCCTTCCCATTCCAAACCTGAGACCCTTCCTATAGCCTGAGATGTGACATCTTAATGCTTCTAAAACCAAACCTGAGAACCATCCAATAACATATGTGAAATCCAAATCCTTCCCTTTCCAAACCTGAGACACTTCCGATAGCATTACATGTGATATCTCAATGCTTCTAAAACCAAACATGAGAACCATCCTATAACATGAGATGTGAAATCCAAATCCTTCCCTTTCCAAACCTGAGACCCTCCCTATAGCATGGAATGTGATATCTAAGTCCTTCCCATTCCTATCCTGAGACCCTTCCGATAGCAGAGATGTGATATCTCAATGCTTGGACCAAACCTGAGACCCTTCCTATGACATGAGATATGATATCCAACTCCTTCCCATTCCAATCCTGAGACCCTTCCTATAGCATGAGATGTGATATCTCAATGCTTCTGTCAAACCTGAGTCCCTTCCTTTAGCATGAGATGTGATATCCAACTCCTTCCCATTCCAATCCTGAGACCCTTCCTATAGCATGAGATGTGATATTTCAAAGCTTCTAATACCAAACCTGGGACCCGTCCTATAACATGAGATATGATATCCAAATCCTTCCCCTTCCAAACCTGAGACCCTTCCTTTAGCATGAGATGTGATATCCAAATCCTTCCCATTCCAATCCTGAAACCCTTCCTATAGCATGAGATGTGATATCTCAATGTTTCTAATAAAAAACTTGAGACTCTTCCTATAGCAAGAGATGTGATATCCAAATCCTTCCCATTCCAATCCTGAGACCCTTCCTATAACATGAGATGTGATATCTCAATGCCTCTAATACGAAACCTGAGATTCTTCCTATAACATGAGATGTGATATCTCAATGCTTCTAATACCAAACCTGAGACCCTCCCTTTAGCATGAGATGTGATATCCGACTCCTTCCCATTCCAATCCTGAGACCCTTCTGATAGCATGAGATGTGATATCTCAATGCTTCTAACACCAAACCTGAGACCCTTCCTATAACATAAGATGGGATATCCAACTCCTTCCCATTCCAATCCTGAGACCCTTCCGATAGCAGAGATGTGATATCTCAATGCTTATACCAAACCTGAGACCCTTCCTGTGGCATGAGATGTCATATCCAACTCCTTCCCATTCCAATCCTGAGACCCTTCCTATAGCATGATATGTGATATCACAATTTTTCTAATACCAAACCTGAGATCCTTCCTATAACATGAGATGTGTATCCAACTCCTTCCCATTCCAAAACCTGAGACCCTTCCTATAGCATGAGATGTGATATCTTAATGCTTCTAAAACCAAACCTGAGAACCATCCAATAACATATGTGAAATCCAAATCCTTCCCTTTCCAAACCTGAGACCCTTCCGATAGCATTAGATGTGATATCTCAATGCTTCTAAAACCAAACATGAGAACCATCCTATAACATGAGATGTGAAATCCAAATCCTTCCCTTTCCAAACCTGAGACCCTTCCTATAGCTTGAGATGTGATATCAAACTCCTTCCCATTCCAATCCTGTGATAGCTTGAGATGTGATATCCAACTCCTTCCCATTCCAATCCTGAGACCCTTCCTATACCATGAGATGTGATATCTCAATGCTTCTAATACCAAACCTGAGACCCGTCCTAAAACATGAGATGTGAGATTCAAATCCTTCCCCTTCCAAACCTGAGAACCTTCCTATAGCTTGAGATGTGATATCAAACTCCTTCCCATTCCAATCCTGAGATAGCTTGAGATGTGATATCCAACTCCTTCCCATTCCTATCCTGAGACCCTTCCGATAGCAGAGATGTGATATCTCAATGCTTGTACCAAACCTGAGACCCTTCCTATGGCATGAGATGTGATATCCAACTCCTTCCCATTCCAATCCTGAGACCCTTCCTATAGCATGAGATGTGATATCTCAATGCTTCTATCAAACCTGAGTCCCTTCCTTTAGCATGAGATGTGATATCCAACTCCTTCCCATTCCAATCCTGAGACCCTTCCTATAGCATGAGATGTGATATCTCAAAGCTTCTAATACCAAACCTGGGACCCGTCCTATAACATGAGATATGATATCCAAATCCTTCCCCTTCCAAACCTGAGACCCTTCCTTTAGCATGAGTTGTGATATCCAAATCCTTCCCATTCCAATCCTGAAACCCTTCCTATAGCATGAGATGTGATATCTCAATGTTTCTAATAAAAAACCTGAGACCCTTCCTATAGCAAGAGATGTGATATCCAAATCCTTCCCATTCCAATCCTGAGACCCTTCCTATAACATGAGATGTGATATCCAACTCCTTCCCATTCCAACCTGAGAACCTTCCTATAGCATGAGAAGGGATATCCAACTCCTTCCCATTCCAATCCTGAGACCTTCCTATAGCATGAGATGTGATATCTCAAAGCTTCTAATACCAAACCTGCGACCCGTCCTATAACATGAGATATGATATCCAAATCCTTCCCCTTCCAAACCTGAGACCCTTCCTTTAGCATGAGATGTGATATACAAATCCTTCCCATTCCAATCCTGAAACCCTTCCTATAGCATGAGATGTGATATCTCAATGTTTCTAATAAAAAAACTGAGACCCTTCCTATAGCAAGAGATGTGACATCCATATCCTTCCCATTCCAATCCTGAGATCCTTCCTATTGGATGAGATGTGATATCCAACTCCTTCCCATTCCAATACTGAGACCCTTCCTATACCATGAGATGTGATATCTCAATGCTTCTACCAAAACTGAGACCCTTCCTTTAGCATGAGATGTGATATCCAACTCCTTCCCATTCCAATCCTGAGACCCTTCCTATAGCATGAGATGTGATATCTCAATGCCTCTAATACCAAACCTGAGATTCTTCCTATAACATGAGATGTGATATCTCAATGCTTCTAATACCAAACCTGAGACCCTCCCTTTAGCATGAGATGTGATATCCGACTCCTTCCCATACCAATCCTGAGACCCTTCTGATAGCATGAGATGTGATATCTCAATGCCTCTAATACCAAACCTGAGATTCTTCCTATAACATGAGATGTGATATCTCAATGCTTCTAATACCAAACCTGAGACCCTCCCTTTAGCATGAGATGTGATATCCAACTCCTTCCCATTCCAATCCTGAGACCCTTCCTATACCATGAGATGTGATATCTCAATGCTTCTAATACCAAACCTGACACCCGTCCTAAAACATGAGATGTGAGATCCAAATCCTTCCCCTTCCAAACCTGAGATCTTTCCTTTAGCATGAGATGTGATATCCAACTCCTTCCCATTCCAATCCTGAGACCCTTCCTATAGCATGATATGTGATATCACAATTTTTCTAATACCAAACCTGAGATCCTTCCTATAACATGAGATGTGTATCCAACTCCTTCCCATTCCAAACCTGAGACCCTTCCTATAACCTGAGATGTGATATCTTAATGCTTCTAAAACCAAACCTGAGAACCATCCAATAACATATGTGAAATCCAAATCCTTCCCTTTCCAAACCTGAGACACTTCCGATAGCATAACATGTGATATCTCAATGCTTCTAAAACCAAACATGAGAACCATCCTATAACATGAGATGTGAAATCCAAATCCTTCCCTTTCCAAACCTGAGACCCTCCCTATAGCATGGAATGTGATATCTAAGTCCTTCCCATTCCTATCCTGAGACCCTTCCGATAGCAGAGATGTGATATCTCAATGCTTGGACCAAACCTGAGACCCTTCCTATGACATGAGATATGATATCCAACTCCTTCCCATTCCAATCCTGAGACCCTTCCTATAGCATGAGATGTGATATCTCAATGCTTCTATCAAACCTGAGTCCCTTCCTTTAGCATGAGATGTGATATCCAACTCCTTCCCATTCCAATCCTGAGACCCTTCCTATAGCATGAGATGTGATATTTCAAAGCTTCTAATACCAAACCTGGGACCCGTCCTATAACATGAGATATGATATCCAAATCCTTCCCCTTCCAAACCTGAGACCCTTCCTTTAGCATGAGATGTGATATCCAAATCCTTCCCATTCCAATCCTGAAACCCTTCCTATAGCATGAGATGTGATATCTCAATGCCTCTAATACCAAACCTGAGATTCTTCCTATAACATGAGATGTGATATCTCAATGCTTCTAATACCAAACCTGAGACCCTCCCTTTAGCATGAGATGTGATATCCGACTCCTTCCCATTCCAATCCTGAGACCCTTCTGATAGCATGAGATGTGATATCTCAATGCCTCTAATACCAAACCAGAGATTCTTCCTATAACATGAGATGTGATATCTCAATGCTTCTAATACCAAACCTGAGACCCTCCCTTTAGCATGAGATGTGATATCCGACTCCTTCCATTCCAATCCTGAGACCCTTCTAATAGCATGAGATGTGATATCTCAATTCTTCTAACACCAAACCTGAGACCCTTCCTATAACATAAGATGGGATATCCAACTCCTTCCCATTCCAATCCTGAGACCCTTCCGATAGCAGAGATGTGATATCTCAATGCTTATACCAAACCTGAGACCCTTCCTGTGGCATGAGATGTCATATCCAACTCCTTCCCATTCCAATCCTGAGACCCTTCCTATAGCATGATATGTGATATCACAATTTTTCTAATACCAAACCTGAGATCCTTCCTATAACATGAGATGTGTATCCAACTCCTTCCCATTCCAAAACCTGAGACCCTTCCTATAGCATGAGATGTGATATCTTAATGCTTCTAAAACCAAACCTGAGAACCATCCAATAACATATGTGAAATCCAAATCCTTCCCTTTCCAAACCTGAGACCCTTCCGATAGCATTAGATGTGATATCTCAATGCTTCTAAAACCAAACATGAGAACCATCCTATAACATGAGATGTGAAATCCAAATCCTTCCCTTTCCAAACCTGAGACCCTTCCTATAGCTTGAGATGTGATATCAAACTCCTTCCCATTCCAATCCTGTGATAGCTTGAGATGTGATATCCAACTCCTTCCCATTCCAATCCTGAGACCCTTCCTATACCATGAGATGTGATATCTCAATGCTTCTAATACCAAACCTGAGACCCGTCCTAAAACATGAGATGTGAGATTCAAATCCTTCCCCTTCCAAACCTGAGAACCTTCCTATAGCTTGAGATGTGATATCAAACTCCTTCCCATTCCAATCCTGAGATAGCTTGAGATGTGATATCCAACTCCTTCCCATTCCTATCCTGAGACCCTTCCGATAGCAGAGATGTGATATCTCAATGCTTGTACCAAACCTGAGACCCTTCCTATGGCATGAGATGTGATATCCAACTCCTTCCCATTCCAATCCTGAGACCCTTCCTATAGCATGAGATGTGATATCTCAATGCTTCTATCAAACCTGAGTCCCTTCCTTTAGCATGAGATGTGATATCCAACTCCTTCCCATTCCAATCCTGAGACCCTTCCTATAGCATGAGATGTGATATCTCAAAGCTTCTAATACCAAACCTGGGACCCGTCCTATAACATGAGATATGATATCCAAATCCTTCCCCTTCCAAACCTGAGACCCTTCCTTTAGCATGAGTTGTGATATCCAAATCCTTCCCATTCCAATCCTGAAACCCTTCCTATAGCATGAGATGTGATATCTCAATGTTTCTAATAAAAAACCTGAGAACCTTCCTATAGCAAGAGATGTGATATCCAAATCCTTCCCATTCCAATCCTGAGACCCTTCCTATAACATGAGATGTGATATCCAACTCCTTCCCATTCCAACCTGAGAACCTTCCTATAGCATGAGAAGGGATATCCAACTCCTTCCCATTCCAATCCTGAGACCTTCCTATAGCATGAGATGTGATATCTCAAAGCTTCTAATACCAAACCTGCGACCCGTCCTATAACATGAGATATGATATCCAAATCCTTCCCCTTCCAAACCTGAGACCCTTCCTTTAGCATGAGATGTGATATACAAATCCTTCCCATTCCAATCCTGAAACCCTTCCTATAGCATGAGATGTGATATCTCAATGTTTCTAATAAAAAAACTGAGACCCTTCCTATAGCAAGAGATGTGACATCCAAATCCTTCCCATTCCAATCCTGAGATCCTTCCTATTGGATGAGATGTGATATCCAACTCCTTCCCATTCCAATACTGAGACCCTTCCTATACCATGAGATGTGATATCTCAATGCTTCTACCAAAACTGAGACCCTTCCTTTAGCATGAGATGTGATATCCAACTCCTTCCCATTCCAATCCTGAGACCCTTCCTATAGCATGAGATGTGATATCTCAATGCCTCTAATACCAAACCTGAGATTCTTCCTATAACATGAGATGTGATATCTCAATGCTTCTAATACCAAACCTGAGACCCTCCCTTTAGCATGAGATGTGATATCCGACTCCTTCCCATACCAATCCTGAGACCCTTCTGATAGCATGAGATGTGATATCTCAATGCCTCTAATACCAAACCTGAGATTCTTCCTATAACATGAGATGTGATATCTCAATGCTTCTAATACCAAACCTGAGACCCTCCCTTTAGCATGAGATGTGATATCCGACTCCTTCCCATTCCAATCCTGAGACCCTTCTGATAGCATGAGATGTGATATCTCAATGCTTCTAATACCAAACCTGAGACCCTTACTATAACATAAGATGGGATATCCAACTCCTTCCCATTCCAATCCTGAGACCCTTCCGATAGCAGAGATGTGATATCTCAATGCTTATACCAAACCTGAGACCCTTCCTGTGGCATGAGATGTCATGTCATATACAACTCCTTCCCATTCCAATCCTGAGACCCTTCCTATAGCATGAGATGTAATATCCAACTCCTTCCCATTCCAATCCTGAGACCCTTCCTATAGCATGAGATTTGATATCTCAATGCTTCTAACACCAAACCTGAGATCCTTCCGATAGCATGAGATGTGATATCTCAATGCTTCTAATAGCAAACCTGAGATCATTCCTATAACACGAGATGTAATATCCAAATCCTTCCCCTTCCAAACCTGAGACCCTCCCTTTAGCATGAGATGTGATATCCAACTCCTACCCATTCCAATCCTGAGATCCTTCTGATAGCATGAGATGTGATATCTCAATGCCTCTAATACCAAGCCTGAGATCCTACCTCTAACATGAAATGTGATATCCAACTCCTTCCCCTTCCAAACCTGAGAGCCTTCCTATAGCATGAGATGTGATATCTCAATGCCTCTAATACCAAGCCTGAGATCCTACCTCTAACATGAAATGTGATATCCAACTCCTTCCCCTTCCAAATCTGAGAGCCTTCCTATAGCATGAGGTGTGATATCCAAGTCCTTCCCATTCCAATCCTGAGACCCTTCCTATAGCTTGAGATGTGATATCCAACTCCTCCCCATTCCAATTCTGAGACCCTTCCTATAGCATGAGATGTGATATCTCAATGCTTCTAATACCAAACCTGGGACCCTTCCTATAACATGAGATGGGATATCCAAGTCCTTCCCATTCCAATCCTGAGACCCTTCCTATAGCATGAGATGTGATATCTCAATGCTTCTAATACCAAACCTGAGACCCTTCCTATAACAAGAGATGTGATATCCATGTCCTTCCCATTCCAATCCTGAGACCCGTCCTATACAATGAGATGTGATATCTCAATGCTTCTAATACCAAACCTGGGACCCTTCCTATAACATGAGATGGGATATCCAACTCCTTCCCATTCCAATCCTGAGACCCTTCCAATAGCAGAGATGTGATATCTCAATGCTTATACCAAACCTGAGACCCTTCCTATGGCATGAAATGTCATATACAACTCCTTCCGATTCCAGACCTGAGACCCTTCCTATAGCATGAGATGTGATATCCAACTCCTTCTCATTCCAATCCTGAGACCCTTCCTATAGCTTGAGATGTGATATCCAACTCCTTCCCATTCCAATCCTGAGACCCTTCCTATAGAATGAGATGTGATATCTCAATGCTTCTAATACCAAACCTGAGATTCTTCCTATAACATGAGATGTGATATCTCAATGCTTCTAATACCAAACCTGAGACCCTCCCTTTAGCATGAGATGTGATATCCGACTCATTCCCATACCAATCCTGAGACCCTTCTGATAGCATGAGATGTGATATCTCAATGCTTCTACCAAAACCGAGACCCTTCCTTTAGCATGAGATGTGATATCCAACTCCTTCCCATTCCAATCCTGAGACCCTTCCTATAGCATGAGATGTGATATCTCAATGCCTCTAATACCAAACCTGAGATTCTTCCTATAACATGAGATGTGATATCCCAATGCTTCTAATACCAAACCTGAGACCCTCCCTTTAGCATGAGATGTGATATCCGACTCCTTCCCATACCAATCCTGAGACCCTTCTGATAGCATGAGATGTGATATCTCAATGCCTCTAATACCAAACCTGAGATTCTTCCTATACCATGAGATGTGATATCTCAATGCTTCTGATACCAAACCTGAGATCCTCCCTTTAGCATGAGATGTGATATCAGACTCCTTCCCATTCCAATCCTGAGACCCTTCTGATAGCATGAGATGTGATATCTCAAAGCTTCTAATACCAAACCTGAGACCATTCCTATAACATAAGATGGGATATCCAACTCCTTCCCATTCCAATCCTGAGACCCTTCCGATAGCAGAGATGTGATATCTCAATGCTTATACCAAACCTGAGACCCTTCCTGTGGCATGAGATGTCATATACAACTCCTTCCCATTCCAATCCTGAGACCCTTCCTATAGCATGAGATGTGATATCCAACTCCTTCCCATTCCAATCCTGATACCCTTCCTATAGCATGAGATTTGATATCTCAATGCTTCTAACACCAAACCTGAGATCCTTCCGATAGCATGAGATGTGATATCTCAATGCTTCTAATACCAAACCTGAGATCATTCCTATAACACGAGATGTAATATCCAAATCCTTCCCCTTCCAAACCTGAGACCCTCCCTTTAGCATGAGATGTGATATCCAACTCCTTCCAATTCCAATCCTGAGATCCTTCTGATAGCATGAGATGTGATATCTCAATGCCTCTAATACCAAACCTGAGATCCTACCTCTAACATGAAATGTGATATCCAACTCCTTCCCCTTCCAAACCTGAGAGCCTTCCTATAGCATGAGATGTGATATCCAAGTCCTTCCCATTCCAATCCTGAGACCCTTCCTATAGCTTGAGATGTGATATCCAACTCCTCCCCATTCCAATTCTGAGACCCTTCCTATAGCATGAGATGTGATATCTCAATGCTTTTAATACCAAACCTGGCACCCTTCGTCCTATAACATGAGATGGGATATCCAAGTCCTTCCCATTCCAATCCTGAGACCCTTCCTATAGCATGAGATGTGATATCGCAATGCTTCTAATACCAAACCTGAGACCCTTCCTATAACAAGAGATGTGATATCCATGTCCTTCCCATTCCAATCCTGAGACCCGTCCTATACCATGAGATGTGATATCTCAATGCTTCTAATACCAAACCTGAGACCCTTCCTATAATGAGATGGGATATCCAACTCCTTCCCATTCCAATCCTGAGACCCTTCCAATAGCAGAGATGTGATATCTCAATGCTTATACCAAACCTGAGACCCTTCCTATGGTATGAAATGTCATATACAACTCCTTCCGATTCCAGACCTGAGACCCTTCCTATAGCATGAGATGTGATATCCAACTCCTTCTCATTCCAATCCTGAGACCCTTCCTATAGCTTGAGATGTGATATCCAACTCCTTCCCATTCCAATCCTGAGACCCTTCTGATAGCATGAGATGTGATATCTCAATGCCTATAATACCAAACCTGAGATCCTTCCGATAGCATGAGATGTGATATCTCAATGCTTCTAATACCAAACCTGAGATCCTTCCTATAACATGAAATGTGATATCCAAATCCTTCCAAATCCAATCCTGATACCCTTCCGATAGCATGAGATGTGATATCCCAATGCTTCTACAAAACCTGAGACCCATACATGGCATGAGATGTGATATCAAACTCCTTCCCATTCCAATCCTGAGACCCTTCTGATAGCATGAGATGTGATATCTCAATGCTTCTACCAAAACCGAGACCCTTCCTTTAGCATGAGATGTGATATCCAACTCCTTCCCATTCCAATCCTGAGACCCTTCCTATAGCATGAGATGTGATATCTCAATGCCTCTAATACCAAACCTGAGATTCTTCCTATAACATGAGATGTGATATCCCAATGCTTCTAATACCAAACCTGAGACCCTCCCTTTAGCATGAGATGTGATATCCGACTCCTTCCCATACCAATCCTGAGACCCTTCTGATAGCATGAGATGTGATATCTCAATGCCTCTAATACCAAACCTGAGATTCTTCCTATACCATGAGATGTGATATCTCAATGCTTCTGATACCAAACCTGAGATCCTCCCTTTAACATGAGATGTGATATCAGACTCCTTCCCATTCCAATCCTGAGACCCTTCTGATAGCATGAGATGTGATATCTCAAAGCTTCTAATACCAAACCTGAGACCCTTACTATAACATAAGATGGGATATCCAACTCCTTCCCATTCCAATCCTGAGACCCTTCCGATAGCAGAGATGTGATATCTCAATGCTTATACCAAACCTGAGACCCTTCCTGTGGCATGAGATGTCATATACAACTCCTTCCCATTCCAATCCTGAGACCCTTCCTATAGCATGAGATGTAATATCCAACTCCTTCCCATTCCAATCCTGAGACCCTTCCTATAGCATGAGATTTGATATCTCAATGCTTCTAACACCAAACCTGAGATCCTTCCGATAGCATGAGATGTGATATCTCAATGCTTCTAATAGCAAACCTGAGATCATTCCTATAACACGAGATGTAATATCCAAATCCTTCCCCTTCCAAACCTGAGACCCTCCCTTTAGCATGAGATGTGATATCCAACTCCTTCCCATTCCAATCCTGAGATCCTTCTGATAGCATGAGATGTGATATCTCAATGCCTCTAATACCAAGCCTGAGATCCTACCTCTAACATGAAATGTGATATCCAACTCCTTCCCCTTCCAAACCTGAGAGCCTTCCTATAGCATGAGGTGTGATATCCAAGTCCTTCCCATTCCAATCCTGAGACCCTTCCTATAGCTTGAGATGTGATATCCAACTCCTCCCCATTCCAATTCTGAGACCCTTCCTATAGCATGAGATGTGATATCTCAATGCTTCTAATACCAAACCTGGGACCCTTCCTATAACATGAGATGGGATATCCAAGTCCTTCCCATTCCAATCCTGAGACCCTTCCTATAGCATGAGATGTGATATCTCAATGCTTCTAATACCAAACCTGAGACCCTTCCTATAACAAGAGATGTGATATCCATGTCCTTCCCATTCCAATCCTGAGACCCGTCCTATACAATGAGATGTGATATCTCAATGCTTCTAATACCAAACCTGGGACCCTTCCTATAACATGAGATGGGATATCCAACTCCTTCCCATTCCAATCCTGAGACCCTTCCAATAGCAGAGATGTGATATCTCAATGCTTATACCAAACCTGAGACCCTTCCTATGGCATGAAATGTCATATACAACTCCTTCCGATTCCAGACCTGAGACCCTTCCTATAGCATGAGATGTGATATCCAACTCCTTCTCATTCCAATCCTGAGACCCTTCCTATAGCTTGAGATGTGATATCCAACTCCTTCCCATTCCAATCCTGAGACCCTTCCTATAGAATGAGATGTGATATCTCAATGCTTCTAATACCAAACCTGAGATTCTTCCTATAACATGAGATGTGATATCTCAATGCTTCTAATACCAAACCTGAGACCCTCCCTTTAGCATGAGATGTGATATCCGACTCATTCCCATACCAATCCTGAGACCCTTCTGATAGCATGAGATGTGATATCTCAATGCTTCTACCAAAACCGAGACCCTTCCTTTAGCATGAGATGTGATATCCAACTCCTTCCCATTCCAATCCTGAGACCCTTCCTATAGCATGAGATGTGATATCTCAATGCCTCTAATACCAAACCTGAGATTCTTCCTATAACATGAGATGTGATATCCCAATGCTTCTAATACCAAACCTGAGACCCTCCCTTTAGCATGAGATGTGATATCCGACTCCTTCCCATACCAATCCTGAGACCCTTCTGATAGCATGAGATGTGATATCTCAATGCCTCTAATACCAAACCTGAGATTCTTCCTATACCATGAGATGTGATATCTCAATGCTTCTGATACCAAACCTGAGATCCTCCCTTTAGCATGAGATGTGATATCAGACTCCTTCCCATTCCAATCCTGAGACCCTTCTGATAGCATGAGATGTGATATCTCAAAGCTTCTAATACCAAACCTGAGACCATTCCTATAACATAAGATGGGATATCCAACTCCTTCCCATTCCAATCCTGAGACCCTTCCGATAGCAGAGATGTGATATCTCAATGCTTATACCAAACCTGAGACCCTTCCTGTGGCATGAGATGTCATATACAACTCCTTCCCATTCCAATCCTGAGACCCTTCCTATAGCATGAGATGTGATATCCAACTCCTTCCCATTCCAATCCTGAGACCCTTCCTATAGCATGAGATTTGATATCTCAATGCTTCTAACACCAAACCTGAGATCCTTCCGATAGCATGAGATGTGATATCTCAATGCTTCTAATACCAAACCTGAGATCATTCCTATAACACGAGATGTAATATCCTTATCCTTCCCCTTCCAAACCTGAGACCCTCCCTTTAGCATGAGATGTGATATCCAACTCCTTCCAATTCCAATCCTGAGATCCTTCTGATAGCATGAGATGTGATATCTCAATGCCTCTAATACCAAACCTGACATCCTACCTCTAACATGAAATGTGATATCCAACTCCTTCCCCTTCCAAACCTGAGAGCCTTCCTATAGCATGAGATGTGATATCCAAGTCCTTCCCATTCCAATCCTGAGACCCTTCCTATAGCTTGAGATGTGATATCCAACTCCTCCCCATTCCAATTCTGAGACCCTTCCTATAGCATGAGATGTGATATCTCAATGCTTCTAATACCAAACCTGGCACCCTTCGTCCTATAACATGAGATGGGATATCCAAGTCCTTCCCATTCCAATCCTGAGACCCTTCCTATAGCATGAGATGTGATATCGCAATGCTTCTAATACCAAACCTGAGACCCTTCCTATAACAAGAGATGTGATATCCATGTCCTTCCCATTCCAATCCTGAGACCCGTCCTATACCATGAGATGTGATATCTCAATGCTTCTAATACCAAACCTGAGACCCTTCCTATAATGAGATGGGATATCCAACTCCTTCCCATTCCAATCCTGAGACCCTTCCAATAGCAGAGATGTGATATCTCAATGCTTATACCAAACCTGAGACCCTTCCTATGGTATGAAATGTCATATACAACTCCTTCCGATTCCAGACCTGAGACCCTTCCTATAGCATGAGATGTGATATCCAACTCCTTCTCATTCCAATCCTGAGACCCTTCCTATAGCTTGAGATGTGATATCCAACTCCTTCCCATTCCAATCCTGAGACCCTTCTGATAGCATGAGATGTGATATCTCAATGCCTATAATACCAAACCTGAGATCCTTCCGATAGCATGAGATGTGATATCTCAATGCTTCTAATACCAAACCTGAGATCCTTCCTATAACATGAAATGTGATATCCAAATCCTTCCAAATCCAATCCTGATACCCTTCCGATAGCATGAGATGTGATATCCGAATGCTTCTACAAAACCTGAGACCCATACATGGCATGAGATGTGATATCAAACTCCTTCCCATTCCAATCCTGAGACACTTCCTATAGCATGAGATGGGATATCCAACTCCTTCCCATTCCAATCCTGAGACCCTTCCGATAGCAGAGATGTGATATCTCAATGCTTATACCAAACCTGAGACCCTTCCTATGGCATGAGATGTCATATACAACTCCTTCCCATTCCAATCCTGAGACCCTTCCTATAGCATGAGATGTGATGTCTCAATGCTTCTAATACCAAACCTGAGATCCTTCCTATAACATGAGATGTGATATCCAACTCCTTCTCATTTCAATCCTGAGATCCTTCCTATAGCATGAGATGTGATGTCTCAATGCTTCTAATACCAAACCTGAGATCCTTCCTATAACATCAGATGTGATATCCAACTCCTTCCCATTCCAATCCTGAGACCCTTCCTATAGCATGAGATGTGATATCTCAATGTTTATACCAAACCTGAGACCCTTCCTATAGCATGAGATGTGATATCCAACTCCTTCCCATTCCAATCCTGAGACCCTTCCTATAGCATGAGATGTGATATCTCAATGCCTCTAATACCAAATCTGAGATCCTTCCTCTAACATGAAATGTGATATCCAACTCCTTCCCTTTCCAAACCTGAGAGCCTACCTATAGCATGAGATGTGATATCCAAGACCTTCCCATTCCAATCCTTAGACCCTTCCTACAGCATACAATATGATATCTCAATGATTCTAATAACAAACCTGAGACCCGTCCTATAACATGAGATGTGATATCCAACTCCTTCCCATTCCAATCCTGAGACACTTCCGATAGCAGAGATGTGATATCTCAATGCTTATTCCAAACCTGAGACCCTTCCTTTAGCATGAGATGTGATATCCAACTCCTTCCCGTTCCAAACCTGAGACCCTTCCTATAGCATATGTGATATCCAACTCCTTCCCATTCCAAACATGAGACCCTTCCTATAGCATGAGATGTGATATCCAACTCCTTCCCATTCCAATCCTGAGACCCTTCCTATAGCATGAGATGTGATATCTCAATGCCTCTAATACCAAACCTGAGATCCTTCCTCTAACATGAAATGTGATATCCAACTCCTTCCCTTTCCAAACCTGAGAGCCTACCGATAGCATGAGATGTGATATCCAAGACCTTCCCATTCCAATCCTTAGACCCTTCCTACAGCATACAATATGATATCTCAATGATTCTAATAACAAACCTGAGACCCTTCCTTTAGCATGAGATGTGATATCCAACTCCTTCCCGTTCCAAACCTGAGACCCTTCCTATAGCATATGTGATATCCAACTCCTTCCCATTCCAAACATGAGACCCTTCCTATAGCATGAGATGTGATATCCAACTCCTTCCCATTCCAATCCTGAGACCCTTCCTATAGCATGAGATGTGATATCTCAATGCCTCTAATACCAAACCTGAGATCCTTCCTCTAACATGAAATGTGATATCCAACTCCTTCCCTTTCCAAACCTGAGAGCCTACCGATAGCATGAGATGTGATATCCAAGACCTTCCCATTCCAATCCTTAGACCCTTCCTACAGCATACAATATGATATCTCAATGATTCTAATAACAAACCTGAGACCCGTCCTATAACATGAGATGTGATATCCAACTCCTTCCCATTCCAATCCTGAGACACTTCCGATAGCAGAGATGTGATATCTCAATGCTTATTCCAAACCTGAGACCCTTCGTATAGCATGAGATGTGATATCCAACTCCTTTCCGTTCCAAACCTGAGACCCTTCCTATAGCATATGTGATATCCAACTCCTTCCCATTCCAAACATGAGACCCTTCCTATAGCAAGAATGTAATATCCAACTCCTTCCCATTCCAATCCTGAGACCCTTCCTACAGCATGCGATGTGATATCTCAATGCTTCTAATACCAAACCTGAGACCCGTCCTATAACATGAGATGGGATATCCAACCCCTTCCCGTTCCAAACCTGAGACCCTTCCTATAGCATGAGATGTGATATCCAACTCCTTCCCATCCCAATCCTGAGACACTTCTGATTGCAGAGATGTGATATCTCAATGCTTATACCAAACCTGAGACTCTTCCTATAACATGAGATGTGATATCCAACTCCTTCCCGTTCCAAACCTGAGACCCTTCCTATAGCATAAGATGTGATATCCAACTCCTTCCCATTCCAATCCTGAGACCCTTCCGATAGCATGAGATGTGACATCTCAATGCTTCTAATACCAAACCTGAGATCCTTCTTATAACATGTGATGTGATATCCAAATCCTTCCCCTTCCAAACCTGAGACCCTCCCTTTAGCATGAAATGTGATATCCAACTCCTTCCCATTCCAATCCTGAGACCCTTATGATAGCATGAGATGTGATATCTCAATGCCTCTAATACCAAACCTGAGATACTTCCGATAGCATGAGATGTGATATCTCAATGCTTCTAATACCAAACCTGAGATCCTTCCTATAACATGAGATGTGATATCCAAATCCTTCCCCTTCCAAACCTGAGACCCTCCCTTTAGCATGGGATGTGATATCCAACTCCTTCCCATTCCAATCCTGAGACCCTTCTGATAGCATGAGATGTGATATCTCAATGCCTCTAATACCAAACCTGAGATCCTACCTCTAACATGAAATATGATATCCAACTCCTTCCCTTTCCAAACCTGAGATCCTGCCTATAGCATGAGATGTGATATCCAAGTCCTTCCCATTCCAATCCTGAGACCCTTCCTATAGCATGAGATGTGATATCTCAATGCTTATACCAAACCTGAGACCCTTACTATGGCATGAGATGCCATATACAACTCCTTCCCATTCCAATCCTGAGACCCTGCTTATAGCATGAGATGTGATATCTCAATGCTTCTAATACCAAACCTGAGATCTTTCCTATAACATGAGATGTGATATCCAACTCCTTCCCATTCCAATCCTGAGACCATTCCTATAGCATGAGATGTGATATCTCAATGCTTATACCAAACCTGAGACCCTTCCTATAGCTTGAGATGTGATATCCAACTCCTTCCCATTCCAATCCTGAGACCCTTCCTATAGCATGAGATGTGATATCTCAATGCCTCTAATACCAAACCTGAGATCCTTCCTCTAACATGAAATGTGATATCCAACTCCTTCCCCTTCCAAACCTGAGAGCCTTCCTATAGCATGAGATATGATATCCAAGTCCTTTCCATTCCAATCCTGAGACCTTTCCTATAACATGAGATGTGATATCCAACTCCTTCCCATTCCAACCTGAGACCCTTCCTATAGCATGAGATGGGATATCCAACTCCTTCCAAATCCAATCCTGATACCCTTCCGATAGCATGAGATCTGATATCCCAATGCTTCTACCAAACCTGAGACCCATACTATGGCATGAGATGTGATATCAAAATCCTTCCCATTCCAACCTGAGACCCTTCCTATAGCATGAGATGGGATATCCAACTCCTTCCAAATCCAATCCTGAAATCCTTCCGATAGCATGAGATGTGATATCCCAATGCTTCTACCAAACCTGAGACCCATACTATGGCATGAGATGTGATATCCAACTCCTTCCCATTCCAATTCTGAGACTCTTCTGATAGCATGAGATGTGATATCTCAATGCCTCTAATACCAAACCTGAGATCCTACCTCTAACATGAAATGTGATATCCAACTCTTTCCCGTTGCAAACCTGAGAGCCTTCCTATAGCATGAGATGTGATATCCAAGTCCTTCCCATTCCAATCCTGAGACCCTTCCTATAACATGAGATGTGATATCCAACTCCTTCCCATTCCAACCTGAGACCCTTCCTATAGCATGAGATGTGATATCCCAATGCTTCTACCAAACCTGAGACCCATACTATGGCATGAGATGTGATATCAAACTCCTTCCCATTCCAATCCTGAGACCCTTCCTATAGCTTGAGATGTGATGTCCAACTCGTTCCCATTCCAATTCTGAGACCCTTCCTATACAATGAGACTTGATATCTCAATGCTTCTAATACCAAACCTGAGACCCGTCCTATAACATGAGATGTGATATCCAAATCCTTCCCCTTCCAAACCTTAGACCCTTCCTTTATCATGAGATGTGATATCCAACTCCTTCCCATTCCAATCCTGAGACTCTTCCGATATCATGAGATGTGATATCTCAATGCTTCTAATATCAAACTTGAGACCCTCCCTATAGCATGAGATGTGATATCCAAGTCCTTCCCATTCCAATCCCGAGACCCTTCCTATAGCATGAGATGTGATATCTCAATGCTTCTAATACCAAACCTGAGACCCTTCTTATAACATGAGATGGGAATATCCAACTCCTTCCCATTCCAATCCTGAGACCCTTCCGATAGCAGAGATGTGATATCTCAATGCTTATACCAAACCTGAGATCCTTCCTATAACATGATATGTGATATCCAACTCCTTCCCATTCCAATCCTGAGACACTTCCTATAGCATGAGATGTGATATCTCACTGCTTATACCAAACCTGAGACCCTTCCTATAGCATGAGATGTGATATCCAACTCCTTCCCATTCCAATCCTGAGACCCTTCCTATAGCATGAAATGTGATATCCAACTCCTTCCCATTCCAATCCTGAGACACTTCCTATAGCATGAGATGTGATATCTCACTGCTTATACCAAACCTGAGACCCTTCTTATAACATGTGATGTGATATCCAAATCCTTCCCCTTCCAAACCTGAGACCCTCCCTTTAGCATGAAATGTGATATCCAACTCCTTCCCATTCCAATCCTGAGACCCTTATGATAGCATGAGATGTGATATCTCAATGCCTCTAATACCAAACCTGAGATACTTCCGATAGCATGAGATGTGATATCTCAATGCTTCTAATACCAAACCTGAGATCCTTCCTATAACATGAGATGTGATATCCAAATCCTTCCCCTTCCAAACCTGAGACCCTCCCTTTAGCATGAGATGTGATATCCAACTCCTTCCCATTCCAATCCTGAGACCCTTCTGATAGCATGAGATGTGATATCTCAATGCCTCTAATACCAAACCTGAGATCCTACCTCTAACATGAAATATGATATCCAACTCCTTCCCTTTCCAAACCTGAGATCCTGCCTATAGCATGAGATGTGATATCCAAGTCCTTCCCATTCCAATCCTGAGACCCTTCCTATAGCATGAGATGTGATATCTCAATGCTTATACCAAACCTGAGACCCTTCCTATGGCATGAGATGCCATATACAACTCCTTCCCATTCCAATCCTGAGACCCTGCTTATAGCATGAGATGTGATATCTCAATGCTTCTAATACCAAACCTGAGATCTTTCCTATAACATGAGATGTGATATCCAACTCCTTCCCATTCCAATCCTGAGACCATTCCTATAGCATGAGATGTGATATCTCAATGCTTATACCAAACCTGAGACCCTTCCTATAGCTTGAGATGTGATATCCAACTCCTTCCCATTCCAATCCTGAGACCCTTCCTATAGCATGAGATGTGATATCTCAATGCCTCTAATACCAAACCTGAGATCCTTCCTCTAACATGAAATGTGATATCCAACTCCTTCCCCTTCCAAACCTGAGAGCCTTCCTATAGCATGAGATATGATATCCAAGTCCTTTCCATTCCAATCCTGAGACCTTTCCTATAACATGAGATGTGATATCCAACTCCTTCCCATTCCAACCTGAGACCCTTCCTATAGCATGAGATGGGATATCCAACTCCTTCCAAATCCAATCCTGATACCCTTCCGATAGCATGAGATCTGATATCCCAATGCTTCTACCAAACCTGAGACCCATACTATGGCATGAGATGTGATATCAAAATCCTTCCCATTCCAACCTGAGACCCTTCCTATAGCATGAGATGGGATATCCAACTCCTTCCAAATCCAATCCTGAAATCCTTCCGATAGCATGAGATGTGATATCCCAATGCTTCTACCAAACCTGAGACCCATACTATGGCATGAGATGTGATATCCAACTCCTTCCCATTCCAATCCTGAGACACTTCCTATAGCATGAGATGTGATATCTCACTGCTTATACCAAACCTGAGACCCTTCCTATAGCATGAGATGTGATATCCAACTCCTTCCCATTCCAATCCTGAGACCCTTCCTATAGCATGAGATGTGATATCTCAATGCTTCTAATATCAAACTTGAGACCCTCCCTATAGCATGAGATGTGATACCCAAGTCCTTCCCATTCCAATCCTGAGACCCTTCCTACAGCATGCGATGTGATGTCTCAATGCTTCTAATACCAAACCTGAGACTCTTCCTATAACATGAGATGGGATATCCAACTTCTTCCCATTCCAATCCTGAGACCCTTCCGATAGCAGAGATGTGATATCTCAATGCTTATACCAAACCTAAGACCCTTCCTATGGCATGAGATGTCATATACAACTCCTTCCCATTCCAATCCTGAGACCCTTCCTATAGCATGAGATGTGATATCTCAATGCTTATACCAAACCTGAGACCCTTCCTATAGCATGAGATGTGATATCCAACTCCTTCCCATTCCAATCCTGAGACCCTTCCTATAGCATGAGATGTGATGTCTCAATGCTTCTAATACCAAACCTGAGATCCTTCCTATAACATGAGATGTGATATCCAACTCCTTCCCATTCCAATCCCGAGACCCTTCCTATAGCATGAGATGTGATATCTCAATGCTTATACCAAACATGAGACCCTTCCTATAGCATGAGATGTGATATCCAACTCCTTCCCATTCCAATCCTGAGACTCTTCCTATAGCATGAGATGTGATATCTCAATGCCTCTAATACCAAACCTGAGATCCTTCCTCTAACATGAAATGTGATATCCAACTCCTTCCCTTTCCAAACCTGAGAGTCTACCTATAGCATGAGATGTGATATCCAAGTCCTTCCCATTCCAATCCTTAGACCCTTCCTACAGCATGCAATATGATATCTCAATGATTCTAATAACAAACCTGAGACCCGTCCTATAACATGAGATGGGATATCCAACTCCTTCCCATTCCAATCCTGAGACACTTCCGATAGCAGAGATGTGATATCTCAATGCTTATACCAAACCTGAGACCCTTCCTATAACATGAGATGTGATATCCAACTCCTTCCCGGTCCAAACCTGAGACCCTTCCTATAGCATATGTGATATCCAACTCCTTCCCATTCCAAACATGAGACCCTTCCTATAGCAAGAGTGTAATATCCAACTCCTTCCCATTCCAATCTTGAGACCATTCCTATAGCATGAGATGTGATATCTCAATGCTTCTAATACCAAACCTGAGATCCTTCCTATGACATGAGATGTGATATCCAATTCCTCCCCATTCCAAACCTGAGAACCTTCCTATAGCATGCAATGTGATATCTCAATGCTTCTAATACCAAACCCGAGACCAGTCCTATAACATGAGATTGGATATCCAACTCCTTCCCCTTCCAAACCTGAGACTCTTCCTATAGCATGAGATGTGATATCCAACTTCTTCCCATTCCAATCCTGAGACCCTTCCTATAACATGAGATGTGATGTCTCAATGCTTCTAATACCAAACCTGAGATCCCATCTCATGTTATAGGAAGAGTCTCAAGTTTGGTATTAGAAGCATTTAGATATCACATCTCATGCTATAGGAAGTGTCTCAGGATTGGAATGGGAAGGAGTTGGATATCACATTTCATGTTAGAGGAAGGATCTCAGGTTTGGTATTAGAGGCATTGAGATATCACATCTCATGCTATAGGAAGGGTCTCAGGATTGGAATGGGAAGGAGTTGGATATCACATCTCATGCTATAGGGAGGGTCTCAGTTTTGGTATAAGCAGTGAGATATCACATCTCATGATATCGGAAGGGTCTCAGGGATGGAATGGGAAGGAGTTGGATATCACATCTCATGATAAAGGAAGTGTCTAAGGTTTGGAAGGGGAAGGAGTTTGATATCACATCTCATGCCATAGTATGGGTCTCAGGTTTGGTAGAAGCATTGGGATATCACATCTCATGCTATCGGAAGGGTATCAGGATTGGATTTGGAAGGAGTTGGATATCCCATCTCATGCTATAGGAAGGGTCTCAGGATTGGAATTAGAAGGACTTGGATATCACATCTCATGCTATAGGAAGGCTCTCAGGTTTGGAAGGGGAAAGAGTTGGATATCACATTTCATGTTAGAGGTAGGATCTCAGGTTTGGTATTAGAGGCATTGAGATATCACATCTCATGCTATCAGAAGAGTCTCAGGATTGGAATGGGAAGGAGTTGGATATCACATCTCATGCTAAAGGGAGGGTCTCAGGTTGGGAAGGGGAAGGATTTGGATATCACATCTCATGTTATAGGAAGGATCTCAGGTTTGGTATTAGAAGCATTGAGATATCACATCTCATGCTATCGGAAGGATCTCAGGTTTGGTATAGAAGCATTGAGATATCACATCTCATGCTATCAGAAGGTTCTCAGGATTGGAATGGGAATGAGTTGGATATCACATCTCATGCTAAAGGGAGGGTCTCAGGTTTGGAAGGGGAAGGATTTGGATATCACATCTCATGTTATCGGAAGGATCTCAGGTTTGGTATTAGAAGTATTGAGATATCACATCTCATGCTATAGGAAGGGTCTCAGGATTGGAATGGGAAGGAGTTGGTTATCACATCTCATGCTAAAGGAAGGGTCTCAGGTTTGGTAGAAGCATTGAGATATCACATCTCATGCTATAGGAAGGGTCTCAGGATTGGAATGGGAAGGACTTAGATATCACATATCATGCTATAGGGAGGGTCTCAGTTTTGATATTAGAAGCATTGAGATATCACATCTCATGCTATCGGAAGTGTCTCAGGATTGGAATGGGAAGGAGCTGGATATCACATCTCATGCTAAAGGAAGGGTCTCAGGTTTGGAACGGGAAGGAGTTGGATATCACATCTCATGCTATACTCAAACGCATTCATCCAGTCCATAATGTCATTCCTTTCCTCATACACAATGACCAGATCTTTCGGAAACCGTGAATGAGAGGAGGCCCCAGACCCATGTCCAGGACCCTTGGACCCATTTGCAACCTGAAGCTTGGCCAGTTCCAACTGGTGATCCCTGTCTTTCTGTTTTTCTGACTGTTCGATTTTTAGTTTGGCTATGCTGAATTCAAGCTCCTTCTGCCTAAACCGCAGCTCTTGCTTCTTGAATTCAAGCATAGCCTCCCCATCAACACTGGCAGAGGAAACATTAGAGGATCGACATCGTTGGTCCCCTTGACCCGCAAACATCCTCGGGCAATAGGTTTATCCTGGTGCTGGTCGACCATGCAACCAGATATCCTGAGGCCATCCCATTGAAAACTGTAACTGCCAAGTCAGTTGCAAAAGCTTTACTTGGCATATTTACTAGGGTTGGCTTCCCTAAAGAAGTTGTGTCAGATCGTGGCAGCAACTTTATGTCGAAGTATATGCAGGCTATGTGGAAAGAATGTGGGGTCACCTACAAGTTCTCTTCTGCATACCACCCCCAGACCAATGGTCTGGTGGAACGTTTCAACAGAATGTTAAAAAGCATGATTGGGGCTCTGGAGAAGCTTCAGAGAAGACAATGGGATCTTCTTTTACCATGCTTACTGTTTGCCTACCGAGAGGTACCACAGGAGGGTGTTGGCTTCAGCCCCTTCAAACTTCTGTTTGGTCATCCTGTACGGGGACCCTTAGCCATAGTCAAAGAGGGATGGGAGATGCCCACTCCCCCTGTTACTACCAACGTAGTTGATTATGTGCTAGGGCTCAGAAAACGGATGGTACTTCTGATGGGCTTGGCTAGTGATAAATTGAAGGCAGTACAAGTGCTGGTGAAACATTGGTACGACCAGAAAGCTTCCCTCATCAACTTTACACATGGTCAGCAAGTCCTGATCATGAATCCCATAAGGCCTTGAGCTTTACAGGACAAATGGTCAGGCCCTTACACAGTGGTGGAGCCCCTGGGTGAGGTTAACTATTTAGTGGACCTTGGAAGGCCTGGACAGGCTCCAAAAGTGTTTCACGTGAATAGGCTGAAGGCTTTCGTCCCAAGAGTCGAAATCGCAGCACTGTTACTGGCTTCAGATGTTGAGGAAGAGGAGTCTGAAGCTCTCCCCGACCTGTTCCAAAGCGGTCCTTCAGATAGCTCCTTTGAGGGTGTCCGAGTGGCCCCTCACCTGACTTCTGATCAGCAGGCTGAGGTGAAAAGTTTGCTTAGGCAGTTTTCCCCCCTGTTTTCACAGTCGCCTGGTTTGACACCTTGGTGCAAACATAACATAGACACAGGAGACAGTGTACCTACCAAAAGTAGGGGATACAGGATGTCAGACAAAGTACGGTCTTATATTAAGACCGAGGTCAACAAGATGTTAGACCATGGGGTGATTGAACCCTCTAGTAGTCCTTGGTCCAGCCCTGTGGTTTTCGTTCCAAAGGCAGGCACTTCTGAATTGAGGTTCTGCGTGGATTACAGGGCTCTGAATGCTGTCACCAAGACAGATGCACACCCCTTGCCTCGAACAGATGAGCTGGTGGATACTTTGGGTGCATCCAAGTACCTCAGCACGTTTGACCTCACTGCTGGCTATTGGCAAATAGCTTTAGCAGAACATGCCAAGGAGAAGACAGCGTTTTCTACTCCAGACGGCCTTTACCAATTCCGGGTAATGCCGTTCGGGTTGAAGAATGCACCTGCCACTTTCCAGAGGCTTGTGCATCATGTTTTGAATGGGTTGGACGAATTCTGTCTTGCATATCTGGACGATATAGCAGTTTTCAGTGCCACCTGGGAAGACCATGTGAAACACCTCGGGATTGTGCTCCAGGCTCTTCAGAAAGCACACTTGACCATAAAGGCTAGTAAACGCCAGATTGGACAAGGCTCAGTGTTTTACCTTGGACATGAAGTAGGTGGAGGGAGGATACAGCCTCTACCCAGTAAAGTACAAGCAGTACAAGACTGGCCTACCCCCACTACACAAACCCAAGTGAGAGCCTTCTTAGGACTCACGGGGTATTACCGCAATTTTGTGGCAGACTATGGCACCATAGCTGCCCCTCTGACTGCCCTCACAACTCTGAAGAAACCCAAGAAGGTAACTTGGACCGACAAGTGTGAGAAGGCCTTCAATGGCTTAAAAGACTCCTTGTGCCAGGCCCCTGTGCTCAGGGCCCCTGATTATCAAAGACCTTTTATCGTGCAGACGGACGCCTCTGACACTGGGATAGGAGCTGTACTATCGCAAGTAGATGAGAAGGGTAAGGAACACCCTATTGGTTTTATTAGTCGCCAGTTTAAGGACAGAGAGCTCAGATGGTCCACGGTAGAGAAAGAATGTTTCTCTGTTGTGTGGGCCCTAAGGAAGCTGAGGCCCTACCTCTATGGGACCCACTTCACTGTGCAAACTGACCATAAGCCCTTAAAGTGGATAATAAACATGAAGGGGGAGAATCCAAAGTTGCTTAGGTGGTCCATAAGTCTACAAGGCTTCAACTTCACTATTGAGCATAGGCCAGGTGTCCAACATAGCAATGCTGATGGGTTGTGCAGAATGTTTAACCGACCTGAACAAGAGACTCATCCAGGGGTGGATTAGTTCCCCCTGTCCATAGTCTGGGAGGGGCGAGTGTTAGGAAAGATTTCGTAATTGTAGGTAATTTTCCTTCCATGTGGCAACCCCTAAACTTTTTGCTGTTGTTTTTCACCTTGTTCTCGACTTTGCCCGAGAAGTGCAGCCTTCTGCCGCACTCCTCTGGGCTTTCGCTCCTTTCTTACGGGGAAACTGTCATGCCCTTAAGACAGTCAGTACCAGGAAACGCTGGTTTCCGTAGTTTCTTGTATCATGTTGCGGCTTTCGTGCAACATGACACAAGAGGGCACTGTAAGCTAAGTTACTGCTCTCTTGGGTCTCTAGCCTTCTACAGGCCCTAGATACTCTTTCAGGATTGTAACTGATCGGTGCAAGTGATTCACGGACGGGAATGGTGGCAGCGATCGTTTCTTGTGTTTTGAGCTCCTTTTGGCGTTCTAAGCGCGTTTCTCGCGCTTAACCCAAAATGGTGGCCTAGATCCCAAAATGGCCAGACCACAAGGCTCCTTTGTCCTGTCCGCTGACCGTCTTGCTCCCTTCACCTTCCCCAGGTCGAGCCGACCTGGGGCCTTCCTTATTTGGGCATGTGCTTTCCCGCGAAACACAGATGCTTTCGCAGGCTTCTACATGTCTTTGTGTGCCTCCAGGATGTGGGCTGGGATGTCTGGTCCCAATACACATCCTGGGTGCCAGAGAGTCTAGGGTGGTGTGAATGCCTGGGACCACCGTGGTCCGTGATAGGTCCACGAATGGTGTGAGTGTTGATGAGCGGATCTCCCATTGGGTCCCCTCCGTTTTGGCGCGAAGGGAACCGTGGATAAGAGGGGGCTGGAAACACCACTACCATGTCGATCTCCTGAGTTCTCACGAACGAAGGAATACAGGAGCCAAGTATCCTGCAACCAAGAGGCTGAACTGAGGAATCGCTGGTGACCCGCTGAAGGACTGCTCCTCTGCACTGCTGTCACCTTGTGAAAACCCTTTTCACCTTTGATCGAACCAGAAGGCCTGTACTGGTACTTCGACCCTTGGAATAGCGGGGACAGCTATTCTCGGCATCTTCACCATCTCCTGCTAGTAAGCCTTCGGAAGCGTCTCTGGGCCATCCAGCAGACTGACCAGCCTACACAGGAGTCTTGCTCTGTAACCGCCTCCAGGTTGTGTAGTATATGGAGTCCTTGTCACTCTCACATGATTCGTACACTTGGCGTTCCCAGGTCTGAAGTGAGTAGTGTACATTTGGCTCAGATACACACCGCCGCTCCGTTGCCCTGCTGTGGTAACAAACTGTGCGGGTTCCTTCGTTTGGGACGTCTTTTACTCAACGCTGCTGCTGCAGACTAAACACGACGACGAGACGTCCCCTGCTCTTCTGAACCTGCCAGCGACTGAAACTGACGCGGTGAAGCCTGGGTCTGCTTGCATCGTGGACCGGTGAGTAGCATAGCTAGGAACTGGTCGCCCTGCTGCAGGAGCCCATAGCTTTTCCCCGCTGTGTCAAAACAGCACGCCTTTCCGTACTCGCGCTCTGCTTCTGCCCACAGTGGAGGCTGCGCTTGAGTCGCGGAACACTGTTCTTCTTCGTTTGTGCACTAAACGGAACTGCCTGATCTCCCTCGAAGAGACTCCCCTTTTGCCTGTTGACACCAGCGTGTGCAGGTACTTTTGAGCACAAGGCTCCACTCTTCGTAGGGCTCGGACTTCCTTTTAGTTAGGTGCCTCTGAAGGCGGACTGGGTCTAAGCATTATTTCGCACTGCCTGTTTTCCTTCCCTTTTAGGTGGACTACACATTTCGTGCATCTAACGCTTGAGACTTGTTTGTATTTGTATATATATTGTATTGGTATGGTATGTGTTGGTTTACTAGAGTTGTATTGTGATTTCTCGCTACGGTCATTGTTTTAAAGGCCTTGGAATAAATGTGTATATA
Organism: Ambystoma mexicanum; assembly: GCF_040938575.1. Classification (NCBI taxonomy): domain Eukaryota; kingdom Metazoa; phylum Chordata; class Amphibia; order Caudata; family Ambystomatidae; genus Ambystoma; species Ambystoma mexicanum. Next base: position 336,146,788 of record NC_090936.1, read on the forward strand.
TTTTTAATATAGCACCTGTTTGGAGTAGTTTGTAAGTGTCCTTGCTTTGTGTGCTCATTGCGGGCTTTCAGTCACCCTCACCTCTCTTGAGACCTAGTCTTGACCACCGCGATCGCTACCTTGATTGGTCTGGCTTGTCCAGAGGTTACCCTGTTCCAAGAAATTAGGTTGGCCATCTGAACTTCTGCGCCACCAGAACAGAGTTCAGAAATCCGTCTTAACAATATCCAACTCCTTCCCGTTCCAAACCTGAGACCCTTCTTATAGCATGAGATGTGATATCCAACTCCTTCCCATCCCAATCCTGAGACATTTCCGATTGCAGAGATGTGATATCTCAATGCTTATACCAAACCTGAGACTCTTCCTATAACATGAGATGTGATATCCAACTCCTTCCAGTTCCAAACCTGAGACCCTTCCTATAGCATGAGATGTGATATCCAACTCCTTCCCATTCCAATCCTGAGACCCTTCCGATAGCATGAGATGTGATATCTCAATGCTTCTAATACCAAACCTGAGATCCTTCCTATAACATGCGATGTGATATCCAAATTCTTCCCCTTCCAAACCTGAGACCCTCCCTTTAGCATGAGATGTGATATCCAACTCCTTCCCATTCCAATCCTGAGACCCTTATGATAGCATGAAATGTGATATCTCAATGCCTCTAATACCAAACCTGAGATCCTTCCTATAACATGAGATGTGATATCCAAATCCTTCCCCTTCCAAACCTGAGACCCTCTCTTTAGCATGAGATGTGATATCCAACTCCTTCCCATTCCAATCCTGAGACCCTTCTGATAGCATGAGATGTGATATCTCAATGCCTCTAATACCAAACCTGATATCCTACCTCTAACATGAAATGTGATATCCAACTCCTTCCCTTTCCAAACCTGAGACCCTGCCTATAGCATGAGATGTGATATCCAAGTCCTTCCCATTCCAATCCTGAGACCCTTCCTATAGCATGTGATGTGATATCTCAATGCTTATACCAAACCTGAGACCCTTCCTATGGCATGAGATGTCATATACAACTCCTTCCCATTCCAATCCTGAGACCCTTCCTATAGCATGTGATGTGATATCTCAATGCTTATACCAAACCTGAGACCCTTCCTATAGCTTGAGATGTGATATCCAACTCCTTCCAATTCCAATCCTGAGACCCTTCCTATAGCATGAGATGTGATATCTCAATACTTCTAATACCAAACCTGAGATCCTTCCGATAACATGAGATGTGATATCCAAATCCTTCCCCTTCCAAACCTGAGACCCTCCCTTTAGCATGAGATGTGATATCCAACTCCTTCCCATTCCAATCCTGAGACCCTTCTGATAGCATGAGATGTGATATCTCAATGCTTCTAATACCAAACCTGAGATCCTTCTTATAACATGAGATGTGATATCCAAATCCTTCCCCTTCCAAACCTGAGACCCTCCCTTTAGCATGAGATGTGATATCCAACTCCTTCCCATTTCAATCCTGAGACCCTTCTGATAGCATGAGATGTGATGTCTCAATGCTTCTAATACCAAACCTGAGCTCCTTCTTATAACATGAGATGTGATATCCAAATCCTTCCCCTTCCAAACCTGAGACCCTCCCTTTAGCATGAGATGTGATATCCAACTCCTTCCCATTTCAATCCTGAGACCCTTCTGATAGCATGAGATGTGATGTCTCAATGCCTCTAATACCAAACCTGAGATCCTACCTCTAACATGAAATGTGATATCCAACTCTTTCCCCTTCCAAACCTGAGAGCCTTCCTATAGCATGAGATGTGATATCCAACTCCTTCCCGTTCCAAACCTGAGACCCTTCCTATAGCATGAGATGTGATATCCAACTCCTTCCCATCCCAATCCTGAGACATTTCCAATTGCAGAGATGTGATATCTCAATGCTTATACCAAACCTGAGACTCTTCCTATAACATGAGATGTGATATCCAACTCCTTCCCGTTCCAAACCTGAGACCCTTCCTATAGCATGAGATGTGATTTCCAACTCCTTCCCATTCCAATCCTGAGACCCTTCCGATAGCATGAGATGTGATATCTCAATGCTTCTAATACCAAACCTGAGATCCTTCCTATAACATGTGATGTGATATCCAAATTCTTCCCCTTCCAAACCTGAGACCCTCCCTTTAGCATGAGATGTGATATCCAACTCCTTCCCATTCCAATCCTGAGACCCTTATGATAGCATGAGATGTGATATCTCAATGCCTCTAATATCAAACCTGAGATCCTTCCTATAACATGAGATGTGATATCCAAATCCTTACCCTTCCAAACCTGAGACCCTCCCTTTAGCATGAGATGTGATATCCAACTCCTTCCCATTCCAATCCTGAGACCCTTCTGATAGCATGAGATGTGATATCTCAATGCCTCTAATACCAAACCTGATATCCTACCTCTAACATGAAATGTGATATCCAACTCCTTCCCTTTCCAAACCTGAGACCCTGCCTATAGCATGAGATGTGATATCCAAGTCCTTCCCATTCCAATCCTGAGACCCTTCCTATAGCATGTGATGTGATATCTCAATGCTTATACCAAACCTGAGACCCTTCCTATGGCATGAGATGTCATATACAACACCTTCCCATTCCAATCCTGAGACCCTTCCTATAGCATGTGATGTGATATCTCAATGCTTATACCAAAACTGAGACCCTTCCTATAGCTTGAGATGTAATATCCAACTCCTTCCCATTCCAATCCTGAGACCCTTCCTATAGCATGAGATGTGATATCTCAATACTTCTAATACCAAACCTGAGATCCTTCCGATAACATGAGATGTGATATCCAAATCCTTCCCCTTCCAAACCTGAGACCCTCCCTTTAGCATGAGATGTGATATCCAACTCCTTCCCATTCCAATCCTGAGACCCTTCTGATAGCATGAGATGTGATATCTCAATGCTTCTAATACCAAACCTGAGCTCCTTCTTATAACATGAGATGTGATATCCAAATCCTTCCCCTTCCAAACCTGAGACCCTCCCTTTAGCATAAGATGTGATATCCAACTCCTTCCCATTCCAATCCTGAGACCCTTCTGATAGCATGAGATGTGATATCTCAATGCCTCTAATACCAAACCTGAGATCCTACCTCTAACATGAAATGTGATATCCAACTCTTTCCCCTTCCAAACCTGAGAGCCTTCCTATAGCATGAGATGTGATATCCAAGTCCTTCCCATTCCAATCCCGAGACCCTTCCTATAACATGAGATGTGATATCCAACTCCTTCCCATTCCAACCTGAGACCCTTTCTATAGCATGAGATGGGATATCCAATTCCTTCCAATTCCAATTCTGAGACCCTTCCTATACCATGAGACTTGATATCTCAATGCTTCTAATACCAAACCTGAGACCCGCCCTATAACATGAGATGTGATATCCAAATCCTTCCCCTTCCAAACCTTAGACCCTTCCTTTATCATGAGATGTGATATCCAACTCCTTCCCATTCCAATCCTGAGACCCTTCCGATATCATGAGATGTGATATCTCAATGCTTCTAATATCAAACTTGAGACCCTCCCTATAGCATGAGATGTGATATCCAAGTCCTTCCCATTCCAATCCTGAGACCCTTCCTATAGCATGAGATGTGATGTCTCAATGCTTCTAATACCAAACCTGAGACCCTTCCTATAACATGAGATGGGAATATCCAACTCCTTCCCATTCCAATCCTGAGACCCTTCCGATAGCAGAGATGTGATATCTGAATGCTTATACCAAACCTGAGACCTTTCCTATAGCATGAGATGTGATATCCAACTCCTTCCCATTCCAATCCTGAGACCCTTCCTATAGCATGAGATGTGATATCTCAATGCTTCTAATATCAAACGTGAGACCCTCCCTATAGCATGAGATGTGATATCCAAGTCCTTCCCATTCCAATCCTGAGACACTTCCTATAGCATGAGATGTGATATCTCAATGCTTCTAATACCAAACCTGAGACTCTTCCTATAACATGAGATGGGATATCCAACTCCTTCCCATTCCAATCCTGAGACCTTTCCGATAGCAGAGATGTGATATCTCAATGCTTATACCAAACCTGAGACCCTTCCTACGGCATGAGATGTCATATACAACTCCTTCCCATTCCAATCCTGAGACCCTTCCTATAGCATGAGATGTGATATCTCAATGCTTATACCAAACCAGAGACCCTTCCTATAGCATGAGATGTGATATCCAACTCCTTCCCATTCCAATCCTGAGACCCTTCCTATAGCATGAGATGTGATATCTCAATGCTTATACCAAACCTGAGACCTTTCCTATAGCATGAGATGTGATATCCAACTCCTTCCCATTCCAATCCTGAGACCCTTCCTATAGCATGAGATGTGATATCTCAATGCTTCTAATATCAAACCTGAGAGCCTATCCATAGCATGAGATGTGATATCCAAGTCCTTCCCATTCCAATCCTTAGACCCTTCCTACAGCATGCAATATGATATCTCAATGATTCTAATAACAATCCTGAGACCCGTCCTATAACATGAGATGGGATATCCAACTCCTTCCCATTCCAATCCTGAGACACTTCCGATAGCAGAGATGTGATATCTCAATGCTTATACCAAACCTGAGACCCTTCCTATAACATGAGATCGGCTATCCAACTCCTTCCCGTTCCAAACCTGAGACCCTTCCTTTAGCATGAGATGTGATATCCAGCTCCTTCCCATTCCAATCCTGAGACACTTCCGATAGCATGAGATGTGATATCTCAATGCTTCTAATATCAAAACTGAGACCCTCCCTATAGCATGATATGTGATATCTAAGTCCTTCCCATTCCAATCCTGAGACCCTTCCTATAGCATGAGATGTGATATCTCAATGCTTCTACCAAACCTGAGACCCTTCCTTTAGCATGAGATGTGATATCCAACTCCTTCCCATTCCAATCCTGAGACCCTTCCTATAGCATGAGATGTGATATCTCAATACTTCTAATACCAAACCTGAGATCCTTCCGATAACATGAGATGTGATATCCAAATCCTTCCCCTTCCAAACCTGAGACCCTCCCTTTAGCATGAGATGTGATATCCAACTCCTTCCCATTCCAATCCTGAGAACCTTCTGATAGCATGAGATGTGATATCTCAATGCTTCTAATACCAAAACTGAGATCCTTCCGATAGCATGAGATGTGATATCTCAATGCTTCTAATACCAAACCTGAGATCCTTCCTATAACATGAGATGTGATATCCAAATCCTTCCCCTTCCAAACCTGAGACCCTCCCTTTAGCATGAGATGTGATATCTCATTGCCTTTAATACCAAACCTGAGATCCTACCTCTAACATGAAATGTGATATCCAACTCTTTCCCCTTCCAAACCTGAGAGCCTTCCTATAGCATGAGATGTGATATCCAAGTCCTTCCCATTCCAATCCTGAGACCCTTCCTATAACATGAGATGTGATATCCAACTCCTTCCCATTCCAACCTGAGACCCTTCCTATAGCATGAGATGTGATATCTCAATGCATCTAATACCAAACCTGAGATCCTTCCTCTAACATGAAATGTGATATCCAACTCCTTCCCTTTCCAAACCTGAGAGCCTATCTATAGCATGAGATGTGATATCCAAGTCCTTCCCATTCCAATCCTTAGACCCTTCCTACAGCATGCAATATGATATCTCAATGATTCTAATAACAAACCTGAGACCCGTCCTATAACATGAGATGGGATATCCAACTCCTTCCCATTCCAATCCTGAGACACTTCCGATAGCAGAGATGTGATATCTCAATGCTTATACCAAACCTGAGACCCTTCCTATAACATGAGATGTGATATCCAACTCCTTCCCGTTCCAAACCTGAGACCCTTCCTTTAGCATGAGATGTGATATCCAGCTCCTTCCCATTCCAAACCTGAGACACTTCCGATAGCATGAGATGTGATATCTCAATGCTTCTAATATCAAAACTGAGACCCTCCCTATAGCATGATATGTGATATCTAAGTCCTTCCCATTCCAATCCTGAGACCCTTCCTATAGCATGAGATGTGATATCTCAATGCTTCTACCAAACCTGAGACCCTTCCTTTAGCATGAGATATGATATCCAACTCCTTCCCATTCCAATCCTGAGACCCTTCCTATAGCATGAGATGTGATATCTCAATACTTCTAATACCAAACCTGAGATCCTTCCGATAACATGAGATGTGATATCCAAATCCTTCCCCTTCCAAACCTGGAACCCTCCCTTTAGTATGAGATGTGATATCCAACTCCTTCCCATTCCAATCCTGAGACCATTCTGATAGCATGAGATGTGATATCTCAATGCTTCTAATACCAAACCTGAGATCCTTCCTATAACATGAGATGTGATATCCAAATCCTTCCCCTTCCAAACCTGAGACCCTCCCTTTAGCATGAGATGTGATATCCAACTCCTTCCCATTCCAATCCTGAGACCCTTCCTATAGCATGAGATGTGATGTCTCAATGCTTCTAATACCAAACCTGAGATCCTTCCTATAACATGAGATGTGATATCCAACTCCTTCCCATTCCAATCCTGAGACCCTTCCCATAGCATGAGATGTGATATCTCAATGCTTATACCAAACCTGAGACCCTTCCTATAGCATGAGATGTGATATCCAACTCCTTCCCATTCCAATCCTGAGACCCTTCCTATAGCATGAGATGTGATATCCAACGCCTTCCCTTTCCAAACCTGAGACCCATCCTATAACATGAGATGGGATATCCAACTTCTTCCCATTCCAATCCTGAGACACTTCCGATAGCAGAGATGTGATATCTCAATGCTTATATCAAACCTGAGACGCTTCCTACAACATGAGATGTGATATCCAACTCCTTCCCGTTCCAAACCTGAGACCCTTCCTATACCATATGTGATATCCAACTCCTTCCCATTCCAAACATGAGACCCTTCCTATAGCAAGAATGTAATATCCAACTCCTTCCCATTCCAATCCTGAGACCATTCCTATAGCATGAGATGTGATATCTCAATGCTTCTAATACCAAACCTGAGATCATTCCTATGACATGAGATGTGATATCCAATTCCTTCCCATTCCAAACCTGAGACCCTTCCTACAACATGCAATGTGATATCTCAATGCTTCTAATACCAAACCTGAGACCAGTCCTATAACATGAGATGGGATATCCAACTCCTTCCCGTTCCAAACCTGAGACCCTTGCTATAGCATGAGATGTGATATCTCAATGCTTCTAATGCCAAACCTGAGATCCTTCGGTTAGCATGATATGTGATATCTCAATGCTTCTAATACCAAACCTGAGATCCTTCCGATAGCATGAGATGTGATATCTCAATGCTTCTAATACCAATCCTGAGATCCTTCCTATAACATGAGATGTGATATCCAAATCCTTCCCCTTCCAAACCTGAGACCCTCCCTTTAGCATGAGGTCTCAGGTTTGGTATTAGAAGCATTGAGATATCACATCTCATGCTATAGGAAGGGTCTCAGGATTGGAATGGGAAGGACTTGGATGTCACATCTCATGCTATAGGGAGGGTCTCAAGTTTGATATTAGAAGCATTGAGATAACAAATCTCATGATATCGGAAGGGTCTCAGGATTGGAATGGGAAGGAGTTGGATATCACATCTCATGATAATGGAAGGGTCTAAGGTTTGGAAGGGGAAGGATTTGGATATCACATCTCATGTTATAGGACGGGTCTCAGGTTTGGTATTAGAAGCATTGAGATATCAAGTCTCATGGTATAAGAAGGGTCTCAGAATTGGAATGGGAAGGAGTTGGATATCACATCTCAAGCTATAGGAAGCGTCTCAGGATTGGAATGGGAAGGAGTTTGATATCACATCTCATGCCATAGTATGGTTCTCAGGTTTGGTAGAAGCATTGGGATATCACATCTCATGCTATCGGAAGGGTATCAGTATTGGATTTGGAAGGAGTTGGATATCCCATCTCATGCTATAGGAAGGGTCTCAGGTTGGAATGGGAAGGAGTTGGATATCATATCTCATGCTATAGGAAGGTTCTCAGGTTTGGAAAGGGAAGGAGTTGGATATCACATTTCATGTTAGAGGAAGGATCTCAGGTTTGGTATTAGAGGCCTTGAGATATCACATCTCATGCTATCGGAAGGGTCTCAGGATTGGAATGGGAAGGAGTTGGATATCACATCTCAAGCTATAGGAAGGGTCTCAGGTTTGGTATAAGCATTGAGATATCACATCTCATGCTATAGGAAGGGTCTCTGGATTGGAATGGGAAGAAGTTGGATATCACATCTCATGCTATAGGAAGGGTCTCAGGTTTGGTATAAGCATTGAGATATCACATCTCATGCTATAGGAAGGGTCTCAGGATTGGAATGGGAAGGAGTTGTATATGACATCTCATGCCATAGGAAGGGTCTCAGGTTTGGTATAAGCATTGAGATATCACATCACATGCTATAGGAAGGGTCTCAGGATTGGAATGGGGAGGACTTGGATGTCACATCTCATGCTATAGGGAGGGTCTCAAGTTTGATATTAGAAGCATTGAGATAACAAATCTTATGATATCGGAAGGGTCTCAGGATTGGAATGGGAAGGAGTTGGATATCACATCTCATGATAAAGCAAGGGTCTAAGGTTTGGAAGGGGAAGGATTTGGATATCACATCTCATGTTATAGGACGGGTCTCAGGTTTGGTATTAGAAGCATTGAGATATCAAGTCTCATGGTATAGGAAGGGTCTCAGAATTGGAATGGGAAGAAATTGGATATCACATCTCAAGCTATAGGAAGGGTCTCAGGATTGGAATGGGAAGGAGTTTGATATCACATCTCATGCCATAGTATGGGTCTCAGATTTGGTCGAAGCATTGGGATATCACATCTCATGCTATCGGAATGGTATCAGTATTGGATTTGGAAGGAGTTGGATATCCCATCTCATGCTATAGGAAAGGTCTCAGGTTGGAATGGGATGGAGTTGGATATCACATTTCATGTTATAGGAAGGGTCTCATGTTTGGAATGGGAAGGAGTTGGATATCACATTTCATGTTAGAGGAAGGATCTCAGGTTTGTTATTAGAGGCCTTGAGATATCACATTTCATGTTATAGGAAGGGTCTCAGGTTTGGAATGGGAAGGAATTGGATATCACATCTCATGTTATAGGAAGGATCTCAGGTTTGGTATTAGAACCATTGAGATATCACATCTCATGCTATAGGAAGGGTCTCAGGATTGGAATGCGAAGGATTTGGATATCACATCTCATGCTAAAGGAAGGGTCTCAGGTTTGGTAGAAGCGTTGAGATATCACATCTCTGCTATCGGAAGGGTCTCAGGATTGGATTGGGAAGGAGTTGGATATCCCTTCCCATGCTATAAAAGGGTCTCAGGATTTGAATGGCAAGGAGTTGGATATCACATATCATGTCATAGGAAGGGTCTCAGGTTTGGTATAAGCATTGAGATATCACATCTCTGCTATCGGAAGGGTCTCCGGATTGGATTGGGAAGGAGTTGGATATCCCTTCTCATGCTATGGGAAGTGTCTCAGGTTGGAATGGGAAGGAGTTGGATATCACATCTCATGTTATAGGAAGGGTCTCAGGATTGGAATGGGAAGGATTTGGATATCACATCTCTTGCTATAGGAAGGGTCTCAGGATTGGAATGGGTAGGAGTTGGATATTACATTCTTGCTATAGGAAGGGTCTCATGTTTGGAATGGAAGGAGTTGGATATCACATATGCTATAGGAAGTGTCTCAGGTTTGGAACGGGAAGGAGTTGGATATCACATCTCATGTTAGAGGAAGGATCTCAGGTTTGGTATTAGAGGCCTTGAGATATCACATCTCATGCTATAGGAAGGGTCTCAGGTTTGGTATAAGCATTGAGATATCACATCTCATGCTATAGGAAGGGTCCCAGGATTGGAATGGGAAGGAGTTGTATATGACATCTCATGCCATAAGAAGGGTCTCAGGTTTGGTATAAGCATTGAGATATCACATCACATGCTATAGGAAGGGTCTCAGGATTGGAATGGGAAGGACTTGGATATCACAGCTCATGCTATAGGCAGGGTCTCAGGTTTGGAAAGGGAAGGAGATGGATATCACATTTCATGTTAGAGGTAGGATCTCAGGTTTGGTATTAGAGGCATTGAGATATCACATCTCATGCTATCAGAAGGGTCTCAGGATTGGAATGGGAAGGAGTTGTATATCACATCTCATGCTAAAGGGAGGGTCTCAGGTTTGGAAGGGGAAGGATTTGAATATCACATCACATGTTATAGGAAGGATCTCAGGTTTGGTATTAGAGGCATTGAGATATCACATCTCATGCTATCGGAAGGGTCTCAGGATTAGAATAGGAAGGAGTTGGATATCACATCTCATGCTATAGGAAGGGTCTCAGGTTTGGAACGGGAAGGAGTTGGATATCACATCTCGTGTTATAGGAAGAGTCTCAGGTTTGGTATAAGCATTGAGATATCACATCTCTGCAATTGGAAGTGTCTCAGGATTGGGATGGGAAGGATTTGGATATCACATCTCATGCTATAGGAAGGGTCTCAGGTTTGGAACGGGAAGGAGTTGGATATCACATCTCATGTTATAGGAAGAGTCTCGGGTTTGGTATAAGCATTGAGATATCAAATCTCTGCAATCGGAAGTGTCTCAGGATTGGAACGGGAAGGAGTTGGATATCCCATCTCATGTTATAGGACTGGTCTCAGGTTTGGTATTAGAAGCATTGAGATATCACATCGCATGCTGTAGGAAGGGTGTCAGGTTTGGAATGGGAAGGAATTGGATATCAAATCTCATGTCATACGAAGGATCTCAGGTTTGGTATTAGAAGCATTGAGATATCACATCTCATGCTATAGGAATGGTCTCAGGATTGGAATGGGAAGGAGTTGGATATTACATTCTTGCTATGGGAAGGGTCTCATGTTTGGAATTGGAAGGAGTTGGATATCACATATGCTATAGGAAGGGTCTCAGGTTTGGAATGGGAAGGAGTTGGATATCACATCTCATGTTATAGGAAGGGTCTCAGGTTGGTATACGCATTGAGATATCACATCTCTGCTATCGGAAGGGTCTCAGGATTGGAATGGGAAGGAGTTGGATATCCCATCTCATGTTATAGGAAGGGTCTCAGGTTTGGTATTAGAAGCATTGAGATATCACATCTCATGCTATAGGAAGGGTCTCAGGATTGGAATGGGTAGGACTTGGATGTCACATCTCATGCTATAGGGAGGGTCTCAAGTTTGATATTAGAAGCATTGAGATAACAAATCTCATGATATCGGAAGGGTCTCAGGATTGGAACGGGAAGGAGTTGGATATCACATCTCATGATAAAGGAAGGGTCTAAGGTTTGGAAGGGGAAGGATTTGGATATCACATCTCATGTTATAGGACGGGTCTCAGGTTTGGTATTAGAAGCATTGAGATATCAAGTCTCATGGTATAGGAAGGGTTTCAGAATTGGAATGGGAAGGAGTTGGATATCACATCTCAAGCTATAGGAAGGGTCTCAGGATTGGAATGGGAAGGCGTTTGATATCACATCTTATGCCATAGTATGGGTCTCAGGTTTGGGAGAAGCATTGGGATATCACATCTCATGCTATTGGAAGGGTATCAGTATTGGATTTGGAAGGACTTGGATATCATATCTCATGCTATAGGAAGGCTCTCAGGTTTGGAAGGGGAAGGAGTTGGATATCACATTTCATGTTAGAGGAAGGATCTCAGGTTTGGTATTAGAGGCCTTGAGATATCACATCTGATGCTATAGGAAGGGTCTCGGGATTGGAATGGGAAGGAGTTCGATATCACATCTCAAGCTATAGGAAGGGTCTCAGGTTTGGTATAAGCATTGAGATATCACATCTCATGTTATAGGAAGGGTCTTAGGATTGGAATGGGAAGAAGTTGGATATCACATCTCATGCTATAGGAAGGGTCTCAGGTTTGGTATAAGCATTGAGATATCACATCTCATGCTATAGGAAGGGTCTCAGGATTGGAATGGGAAGGAGTTGTATATGACATCTCATACCATAGGAAGGGTCTCAGGTTTGGTATAAGTATTGAGATATCACATCACATGCAATAGGAAGGGTCTCAGGATTGGAATGGGAAGGACTTGAATATCACATCTCATGCTGTAGGCAGGGTCTCAGGTTTGGAAAGGGAAGGAGATGGATATCACATTTCATGTTAGAGGTAGGATCTCAGGTTTGGTATTAGAGGCATTGAGATATCACATCTCATGCTATCAGAAGGGTCTCAGGATTGGAATGGGAAGGAGTTGTATATCACATCTCATGTTAAAGGGATGGTCTCAGGTTTGGTAGGGGAAGGATTTGGAAATCACATCTCATGTTATAGGAAGGATCTCAGGTTTGGTATTAGAAGCATTGAGATATCACATCTCATGCTATCGGAAGTATCTCAGGTTTGGTATTAGAGGCATTGAGATATCACATCTCATGCTATCATAAGGGTCTCAGGATTGGAATGGGAAGGAGTTGGATATCACATCTCATGTTATAGGAAGGATCTCAGGTTTGGTATTAGAAGCATTGAGATATCACATCTCATGCTATAGGAAGGGTCTCAGGATTGGAATGGGAAGGAGTTGGATATCACATCTCATGCTATAGGAAGGGTCTCAGATTTGGTATAAGCATTGAGATATCACATCTCATGCTATAGGAAGGGTCTCAGGATTGGAATGGGAAGGAGTTGGATATCACATCTCATGCTATAGGAAGGGTCTCAGGTTTGGAACGGGAAGGAGTTAGATATCACATCTCATGTTATAGGAAGAGTCTCAGGTTTGGTATAAGCATTGAGATATCACATCTCTGCTATCGGAGGTGTCTCAGGATTGGGATGGGAAGGAATTGGATATCACATCTCATGCTATAGGAAGGGTATCAGGTTTGGAACGGGAAGGAGTTGGATATCCCATCTCATGTTATAGGACAGGTCTCAGGTTTGATATTAGAAGCATTGAGATATCACATCTCTGCTATTGGAAGGGTCTCAGGATTGGAATGGGAAGGACTTGGATATCAGAATTCATGTTATAGGAAGGGTCTCAGGTTTGGTATTAGAAGCATTGAGATATCACATCTCATGCTATAGGAAGGGTCTCAGGATTGAAATGGGAAGGACTTGGATATCACATCTCATGTTATAGGAAGGGTCTCAGGTTTGGTATTAGAAGCATTGAGATATCACATCTCATGCTATAGGAAGGGTCTCAGGAATGGAATGGGAAGGACTTGGATATCACATCTCATGATAAAGGAAGGGTCTAAGGTTTGGAAGGGGAAGGATTTGGATATCACATCTCATGTTATTGGACCGGTCTCAGGTTTGGTATTAGAAGCATTGAGATATCAAGTCTCATGGTATAGGAGAGGAGTTTGATATCACATCTCATGCCATGGTATGGGTCTCAGGTTTTGTAGAAGCATTGGGATATCACATCTCATGCTATCGGAAGGGTATCAGGATTGGTTTTGGAAGCAGTTGGATATCCCATCTCATGCTATAGGAAGGGTCTCAGGTTGGAATGGGAAGGAGTTGGATATGACATCTCATGTTATAGGAAGGGTCTCAGGATTGGAATGGGAAGGACTTGGATATCACATCTCATGCTGTAGGAAGGCTCTCAGGTTTGGAAAGGGAAGGAGTTGGATATCACATTTCATGTTAGAGGTAGGATCTCAGGTTTGGTATTAGAGGCATTGAGATATCACATCTCATGCTATCAGAAGGGTATCAGGATTGGAATGAGAAGGAGTTGGATATCACATCTCATGCTAAAGGGAGGGTCTCAGGTTCGGAAGGGGAAGGATTTGGATATCACATCTCATGTTATAGGAAGTATCTCAGGTTTGGTATTAGAAGCATTGAGATATCACATCTCATGCTATCGGAAGGATCTCAGGTTTGGTATTAGAAGCATTGAGATATCACATCTCATGCTATAGGAAGGGTCTCAGGATTGGAATGGGAAGGAGTTGGATATCACATCTCATGTTATAGGAAGGATTTCAGGTTTGGTATTAGAAGCATTGAGATATCACATCTCATGCTATAGGACTGGTCTCAGGATTGGAATGGGAAGGAGTTGGATATCACATCTCATGCTAAAGGAAGGGTCTCAGTTTTGGTAGAAGCATTGAGATTTCACATATCATGCTATAGGAAGGGTCTCAGGATTGGAATGGGAAGGAGTTGGATATCACATCTCATGCTATAGGAAGGGTCTCAGGTTTGGTATAAGCATTGAGATATCACATCTCATGCTAAAGGGAGGGTCTCAGGTTCGGAAGGGGAAGGATTTGGATATCACACCTCATGTTATAGGAAGTATCTCAGGTTTGGTATTAGAAGCATTGAGATATCACATCTCATGCTATCGGAAGGATCTCAGGTTTGGTATTAGAAGCATTGAGATATCACATCTCATGCTATAGGAAGGGTCTCAGGATTGGAATGGGAAGGAGTTGGATATCACATCTCATGTTATAGGAAGGATCTCAGGTTTGGTATTAGAAGCATTGAGATATCACATCTCATGCTATAGGACTGGTCTCAGGATTGGAATGGGAAGGAGTTGGATATCACATCTCATGCTAAAGGAAGGGTCTCAGTTTTCGTAGAAGCATTGAGATTTCACATATCATGCTATAGGAAGGGTCTCAGGATTGGAATCGGAAGGAGTTGGATATCACATCTCATGCTATAGGAAGGGTCTCAGGATTGGAATGGGAAGGACTTAGATATCACATCTCATGCTATAGGGAGGGTCTCAGTATTGATATTAGAAGCATTGAGATATCACATCTCAAGCTATCGGAAGGGTCTCAGGATTGGAATCGGAAGGAGTTGGATATCACATCTCATGCTATAGGAAGGGTCTCAGGATTGGAATGGGAAGGAGTTGGATATCACATCTCATGCTATAGGAAGGGTCTCAGGTTAGGAACGGGAAGGAGATGGATATCACATTTCATGTTAGAGGTAGGATCTCAGGTTTGGTATTAGAGGCATTGAGATATCACATCTCATGCTATCAGAAGGGTCTCAGGATTGGAATGGGAAGGAGTTGGATATCACATTTCATGCTAAAGGGAGGGTCTCAGGTTTGGAAGGGGAAGGATTTGGAAATCACATCTCATATTATAGGAAGGATCTCAGGTTTGGTATTAGAAGCATTGAGATATCACATCTCATGCTATCGGAAGGATCTCAGGTTTGGTATAAGAGGCATTGAGATATCACATCTCATGCTATCATAAGGGTCTCAGGATTGGAATGGGAAGGAGTTGGATATCAGATCTCATGTTATAGGAAGGATCTCAGGTTTGGTATTAGAAGCATTGAGACATCACATCTCATGCTATAGGAAGGGTCTCAGGATTGGAATGGGAAGGAGTTGGATATCACATCTCATGCTATAGGAAGGGTCTCAGGTTTGGTATAAGCATTGAGATATCACATCTCATGCTATAGGAAGGGTCTCAGGATTGAAATGGGAAGGATTTGGATATCACATCTTATGCTATAGGAAGGGTCTCAGGTTTGGTATAAGCATTGATATATCACATCTCATGCTATAGGAAGGGTCTCAGGATTGGAATGGGAAGAAGTTGGATATCACATCTCATGCTATAGGAAGGGTCTCAGGTTTGGTATAAGCATTGAGATATCACATCTCATGCTATAGGAAGGGTCTCAGGGTTGGAATGGGAAGGAGTTGTATAGGACATCCCATGCCATAGGAAGGGTCTCAGGTTTGGTATAAGCATTGAGATATCACATCACATGCTATAGGAAGGGTCTCAGGATTGGAATGGGAAGGACTTGGATATCACATCTCATGCTATAGGCAGGGTCTCAGGTTTGGAAAGGGAAGGAGATGGATATCACATTTCATGTTAGAGGTAGGATCTCAGGTTTGGTATTAGAGGCATTGAGATATCACATCTCATGCTATCAGAAGGGTCTCAGGATTGGAATGGGAAGGAGTTGGATATCACATTTCATGCTAAAGGGAGGGTCTCAGGTTTGGAAGGGGAAGGATTTGGAAATCACATCTCATATTATAGGAAGGATCTCAGGTTTGGTATTAGAAGCATTGAGATATCACATCTCATGCTATCGGAAGGATCTCAGGTTTGGTATAAGAGGCATTGAGATATCACATCTCATGCTATCATAAGGGTCTCAGGATTGGAATGGGAAGGAGTTGGATATCACATCTCATGTTATAGGAAGGATCTCAGGTTTGGTATTAGAAGCATTGAGACATCACATCTCATGCTATAGGAAGGGTCTCAGGATTGGAATGGGAAGGAGTTGGATATCACATCTCATGCTATAGGAAGGGTCTCAGGTTTGGTATAAGCATTGAGATATCACATCTCATGCTATAGGAAGGGTCTCAGGATTGGAATGGGAAGGATTTGGATATCACATCTTATGCTATAGGAAGGGTCTCAGGTTTGGTATAAGCATGGAGATATCACTTCTCATGCTATAGGAAGGGTCTCAGGATTGGAATGGGAAGGAGTTGGATATCACATCTCATGCTATAGGAAGGGTCTCAGATTTGGTATAAGCATTGAGATATCACATCTCATGCTATAGGAAGGGTCTCAGGATTGGAATGGGAAGGAGTTGTATATGACATCTCAGGCCATAGGAAGGGTCTCAGATTTGGTATAAGCATTGAGATATCACATCTCATGATATCGGAAGGGTCTCAGGATTGGAATGGGAAGGAGTTGGAATCACATCTCATGATAAAGGAAGGGTCTAAGGTTTGGAAGGGGAAGGATTTGGATATCACATCTCATGTTATAGGACGGGTCTCAGGTTTGGTATTAGAAGCATTGAGATATCAAGTCTCATGGTATGAGAAGGGTCTCAGGATTGGAATGGGAAGGAGTTTGATATCACATCTCATGCCATAGTATGGGTCTCAGGTTTGGTAGAAGCATTGGGATATCACATCTCATGCTATCGGAAGAAAATCAGTATTGGATTTGGAAGGAGTTGGATATCCCATCTCATGCTATAGGAAGGGTCTCAGGTTGGAATGGGAAGGAGTTGGATATCACATTTCATGTTATAGGAAGGGTCTCAGGATTGGAATGGGAAGGACTTGGATATCATATCTCATGCTATAGGAAGGCTCTCAGGTTTGGAAGGGGAAGGAGTTGGATATCACATTTCATGTTAGAGGAAGGATCTCAGGTTTGGTATTAGAGGCATTGAGATATCACATCTCATGCTATCAGAAGGGTCTCAGGATTGGAATGGGAAGGAGTTGGATATCACATTTCATGCTAAAGGGAGGGTCTCAGGTTTGGAAGGGGAAGGATTTGGAAATCACATCTCATATTATAGGAAGGATCTCAGGTTTGGTATTAGAAGCATTGAGATATCACATCTCATGCTATCGGAAGGATCTCAGGTTTGGTATAAGAGGCATTGAGATATCACATCTCATGCTATCATAAGGGTCTCAGGATTGGAATGGGAAGGAGTTGGATATCACATCTCATGTTATAGGAAGGATCTCAGGTTTGGTATTAGAAGCATTGAGACATCACATCTCATGCTATAGGAAGGGTCTCAGGATTGGAATGGGAAGGAGTTGGATATCACATCTCATGCTATAGGAAGGGTCTCAGGTTTGGTATAAGCATTGAGATATCACATCTCATGCTATAGGAAGGGTCTCAGGATTGGAATGGGGAGGATTTGGATATCACATCTTATGCTATAGGAAGGGTCTCAGGTTTGGTATAAGCATTGAGATATCACATCTCATGCTATAGGAAGGGTCTCAGGATTGGAATGGGAAGAAGTTGGATATCACATCTCATGCTATAGGAAGGGTCTCAGGTTTGGTATAAGCATTGAGATATCACATCTCATGCTATAGGAAGGGTCTCAGGGTTGGAATGGGAAGGAGTTGTATATGACATCTCATGCCATAGGAAGGGTCTCAGGTTTGGTATAAGCATTGAGATATCACATCACATGCTATAGGAAGGGTCTCAGGATTGGAATGGGAAGGCCTTGGATATCACATCTCATGCTATAGGCAGGGTCTCAGGTTTGGAAAGGGAAGGAGATGGATATCACATTTCATGTTAGAGGTAGGATCTCAGGTTTGGTATTAGAGGCATTGACATATCACATCTCATACTATCAGAAGGGTCTCAGGATTGGAATGGGAAGGAGTTGGATATCACATTTCATGCTAAAGGGAGGGTCTCAGGTTTGGAAGGGGAAGGATTTGGAAATCACATCTCATATTATAGGAAGGATCTCAGGTTTGGTATTAGAAGCATTGAGATATCACATCTCATGCTATCGGAAGGATCTCAGGTTTGGTATAAGAGGCATTGAGATATCACATCTCATGCTATCATAAGGGTCTCAGGATTGGAATG
The DNA here is from genome assembly GCF_040938575.1 of Ambystoma mexicanum. Classification (NCBI taxonomy): domain Eukaryota; kingdom Metazoa; phylum Chordata; class Amphibia; order Caudata; family Ambystomatidae; genus Ambystoma; species Ambystoma mexicanum. Next base: position 336,165,402 of record NC_090936.1, read on the forward strand.
GGAAGGAGTTGGATATCACATCTCATGTTATAGGAAGGATCTCAGGTTTGGTATTAGAAGCATTGAGACATCACATCTCATGCTATAGGAAGGGTCTCAGGATTGGAATGGGAAGGAGTTGGATATCACATCTCATGCTAAATGGAAGGGTCTCAGGTTTGGTAAAAGCATTGAGATATCACATCTCATGCTATAGGAAGGGTCTCAGGATTGGAATGGGAAGGATTTGGATATCACATCTTATGCTATAGGAAGGGTCTCAGGTTTGGTATAAGCATGGAGATATCACTTCTCATGCTATAGGAAGGGTCCCAGGATTGGAATGGGAAGGAGTTGGATATCACATCTCATGCTATAGGAAGGGTCTCAGATTTGGTATAAGCATTGAGATATCACATCTCATGCTATAGGAAGGGTCTCAGGATTGGAATGGGAAGGAGTTGTATATGACATCTCAGGCCATAGGAAGGGTCTCAGATTTGGTATAGGCATTGAGATATCACATCTCATGATATCGGAAGGGTCTCAGGATTGGAATGGGAAGGCGTTGGATATCACATATCATGATAAAGGAAGGGTCTAAGGTTTGGAAGGGGAAAGATTTGGATATCACATCTCATGTTATAGGACGGGTCTCAGGTTTGGTATTAGAACCATTGAGATATCAAGTTTCATGGTATAAGAAGGGTCTCAGGATTGGAATGGGAAGGAGTTTGATATCACATCTCATGCCATAGTATGGGTCTCAGGTTTGGTAGAAGCATTGGGAAATCACATCTCATGCTATCGGAAGAATATCAGTATTGGATTTGGAAGGAGTTGGATATCCCATCTCATGCTATAGGAAGGGTCTCAGGTTGGAATGGGGAGGAGTTGGATATCACATTTCATGTTATAGGAAGGGTCTCAGGATTGGAATGGGAAGGACCTGGATATCATATCTCATGCTATAGGAAGGCTCTCAGGTTTGGAAGGGGAAGGAGTTGGATATCACATTTCATGTTAGAGGAAGGATCTCAGGTTTGGTATTAGAGGCCTTGAGATATCACATCTCATGCTATAGGAAGGGTCTCAGGATTGGAATGGGAAGGAGTTGTATATGCCATCTCATGCCATAGGAAGGGTCTCAGGTTTGGTATAAGCATTGAGATATCACATCACATGCTATAGGAAGGGTCTCAGGATTGGAATGGGAAGGACTTGGATATCACATATCATGCTATAGGCAGGGTCTCAGGTTTGGAAAGGGAAGGAGATGGATATCACATTTCATGTTAGAGGTAGGATCTCAGGTTTGGTATTAGAGGCATTGAGATATCACATCTCATGCTATCAGAAGGGTCTCAGGATTGGAATGGGAAGGAGTTGGATATCACATCTCATGCTAAAGGGAGGGTCTCAGGTTTGGAAGGGGAAGGATTTGGAAATCACATCTCATATTATAGGAAGGATCTCAGGTTTGGTATTAGAAGCATTGAGATATCACATCTCATGCTATCGGAAGGATCTCAGGTTTGGTATAAGAGGCATTGAGATATCACATCTCATGCTATCATAAGGGTCTCAGGATTGGAATGGGAAGGAGTTGGATATCACATCTCATGTTATAGGAAGGATCTCAGGTTTGGTATTGGAAGCATTGAGACATCACATCTCATGCTATAGGAAGGGTCTCAGGATTGGAATGGGAAGGAGTTGGATATCACATCTCATGCTATAGGAAGGGTCTCAGATTTGGTATAAGCATTGAGATATCACATCTCATGCTATAGGAAGGGTCTCGGGATTGGAATGGGAAGGAGTTGTATATGACATCTCAGGCCATAGGAAGGGTCTCAGGTTTGACATAAGCATTGAGATATCACATCTCTGCTATCGGAAGGGTCTCAGGATTGGAATGGGAAGGAGTTGGATATCCCATCTGAGTTGGATATCCCATCTCATGTTATAGGAAGGGTCTCAGGTTTGGTATTAGAAGCATTGAGATATCACATCTCATGCTATAGGAAGGGTCTCAGGATTGGAATGGGGAGGACTTGGATGTCACTTCTCATGCTATAGGGAGGGTCTCAAGTTTGATATTAGAAGCATTGAGATAACAAATGTCATGATATCGGAAGGGTCTCAGGATTGGAATGGGAAGGAGTTGGATATCAGATCTCGTGATAAAGGAAGGGTCTAAGGTTTGGAAGGGGAAGGATTTGGATATCACATCTCATGTTATAGGACGGGTCTCAGGTTTGGTATTAGAAGCATTGAGATATCAAGTCTCATGGTATAGGAAGGGTCTCAGAATTGGAATGGGAAGAAGTTGGATATCACATCTCAAGCTATAGGAAGGGTCTCAGGATTGGAATGGGAAGGAGTTTGATATCACATCTCATGCCATAGTATGGGTCTCAGATTTGGTAGAAGCATTGGGATATCACACCTCATGCTATCGGAATGGTATCAGTATTGGATTTGGAAGGAGTTGGATATCCCATCTCATGCTATAGGAAAGGTCTCAGGTTGGAATGGGATGGAGTTGGATATCACATTTCATGTTATAGGAAGGGTCTCAGGATTGGAATGGGAAGGACTTGGATATCATATCTCATGCTATAGGAAGGCTCTCAGGTTTGGAAGGGGAAGGAGTTGGATATCACATTTCATGTTAGAGGAAGGATCTCAGGTTTGGTATTAGAGGCCTTGAGATATCACATCTCATGCTATAGGAAGGGTCTCAGGATTGGAATGGGAAGGAGTTGGATATCACACCTCAAGCTATAGGAAGGGTCTCAGGTTTGGTATAAGCATTGAGATATCACATCTCATGCTATAGGAAGGGTCTCAGGATTGGAATGGGAAGGAGTTGGATATGACATCTCATGTTATAGGAAAGATCTCAGGTTTGGTATTAGAAGCATTGAGACATCACATCTCATGTTATAGGAAGGGTCTCAGGATTGGAATGGGAAGAAGTTGGATATCACATCTCATGCTATAGGAAGGGTCTCAGGATTGGAATGGGAAGGACTTGGATATCATATCTCATGCTATAGGAAGGCTCTCAGGTTTGGAAGGGGAAGGAGTTGGATATCACATTTCATGTTAGAGGAAGGATCTCAGGTTTGGTATTAGAGGCCTTGAGATATCACATCTCATGCTATAGGAAGGGTCTCAGGATTGGAATGGGAAGGAGTTGGATATCACACCTCAAGCTATAGGAAGGGTCTCAGGTTTGGTATAAGCATTGAGATATCACATCTCATGCTATAGGAAGGGTCTCAGGATTGGAATGGGAAGGAGTTGGATATCACATCTCATGTTATAGGAAAGATCTCAGGTTTGGTATTAGAAGCATTGAGATATCACATCGCATGCTGTAGGAAGGTTCTCAGGTTTGGAATGGGGAGGAATTGGATATCACATCTCATGTCATAGGAAGGATCTCAGGTTTGGTATTAGAAGCATTGAGATATCACATCTCATGCTATAGGAATGGTCTCAGGGTTGGAATGGGAAGGAGTTGGATATTACATTCTTGCTATAGGAAGGGTCTCATGTTTGGAATGGGAAGGAGTTGGATATCACATATGCTATAGGAAGGGTCTCAGGTTTGGAACGGGAAGGAGTTGGATATCCGATCTCATGTTATAGGAAGGGTCTCAGGTTTGGTATAAGCATTGAGATATCACATCTCTGCTATCAGAAGTGTCTCAGGATTGGAATGGGAAGGAGTTGGATATCCCATCTCATGTTATAGGACGGGTCTCAGGTTTGTTATTAGAATCATTGAGATATCATATTGCACGCTGCAGGAAGGGTCTAAGGATTGGAATGGGAAGGACTTGGATATCACATCTCATGCTATAGATAGGCTCTCAGATTTGGAAAGGGAAGGAGTTGGATATCACATTTCATGTTAGAGGAAGGATCTCAGGTTTGGTATTAGAGGCATTGAGATATCACATCTCATGCTATAGGAAGCGTCTCAGGATTGGAATGGGAAGGAGTTGGATATCACATCTCATGCTATAGGAAGGGTCTCAGGTTTGGTATAAGCATTGAGATATCACATCTCATGCTATAGGAAGGGTCTCAGGATTGGAATGGGAAGGAGTTGTATATGACATCTCATGCCGTAGGAAGGGTCTCAGGTTTCGTATAAGCATTGAGATATCACATCTCTGCTATCGGAAGGGTCTCAGGATTGGAATGGGAAGGAGTTGGATATCCCATCTCATGTTATAGGAAGAGTCTCAGGTTTGGTATTAGAAGCATTGGATATCACATATCATGCTATAGGAAGTGTCTCAGGATTGGAATGGGAAGGACTTGGATATCACATCTCATGCTATAGGGAGGGTTTCAAGTTTGATATTAGAAGCATTGAGATATCACATCTCATGCTATAGGAAGGGTCTCAGGATTGGAATGGGAAGGAGTTGGATATCACATCTCATGCTATAGGAAGGGTCTCAGGTTTGGTATAAGCAGTGAGATATCACATCTCATGCTATAGGAAGGGTCTCAGGATTGGTATAAGTATTGGGATATAACATCCCATGCTATAGGAAGGGTCTCAGGATTGGAATGGAAGGAGTTGGATATCACATCTCATGTTATAGGAAGGATCTCAGGTTTGGTATTGGAAGCATTGAGACATCACATCTCATGCTATAGGAAGGGTCTCAGGATTGGAATGGGAAGGAGTTGGATATCACATCTCATGCTATAGGAAGGGTCTCAGATTTGGTATAAGCATTGAGATATCACATCTCATGCTATAGGAAGGGTCTCAGGATTGGAATGGGAAGGAGTTGTATATGACATCTCAGGCCATAGGAAGGGTCTCAGGTTTGATATAAGCATTGAGATATCACATCTCTGCTATCGGAAGGGTCTCAGGATTGGAATGGGAAGGAGTTGGATATCCCATCTGAGTTGGATATCCCATCTCATGTTATAGGAAGGGTCTCAGGTTTGGTATTAGAAGCATTGAGATATCACATCTCATGCTATAGGAAGGGTCTCAGGATTGGAATGGGGAGGACTTGGATGTCACTTCTCATGCTATAGGGAGGGTCTCAAGTTTGATATTAGAAGCATTGAGATAACAAATGTCATGATATCGGAAGGGTCTCAGGATTGGAATGGGAAGGAGTTGGATATCAGATCTCGTGATAAAGGAAGGGTCTAAGGTTTGGAAGGGGAAGGATTTGGATATCACATCTCATGTTATAGGACGGGTCTCAGGTTTGGTATTAGAAGCATTGAGATATCAAGTCTCATGGTATAGGAAGGGTCTCAGAATTGGAATGGGAAGAAGTTGGATATCACATCTCAAGCTATAGGAAGGGTCTCAGGATTGGAATGGGAAGGAGTTTGATATCACATCTCATGCCATAGTATGGGTCTCAGATTTGGTAGAAGCATTGGGATATCACACCTCATGCTATCGGAATGGTATCAGTATTGGATTTGGAAGGAGTTGGATATCCCATCTCATGCTATAGGAAAGGTCTCAGGTTGGAATGGGATGGAGTTGGATATCACATTTCATGTTATAGGAAGGGTCTCAGGATTGGAATGGGAAGGACTTGGATATCATATCTCATGCTATAGGAAGGCTCTCAGGTTTGGAAGGGGAAGGAGTTGGATATCACATTTCATGTTAGAGGAAGGATCTCAGGTTTGGTATTAGAGGCCTTGAGATATCACATCTCATGCTATAGGAAGGGTCTCAGGATTGGAATGGGAAGGAGTTGGATATCACACCTCAAGCTATAGGAAGGGTCTCAGGTTTGGTATAAGCATTGAGATATCACATCTCATGCTATAGGAAGGGTCTCAGGATTGGAATGGGAAGGAGTTGGATATGACATCTCATGTTATAGGAAAGATCTCAGGTTTGGTATTAGAAGCATTGAGACATCACATCTCATGTTATAGGAAGGGTCTCAGGATTGGAATGGGAAGAAGTTGGATATCACATCTCATGCTATAGGAAGGGTCTCAGGATTGGAATGGGAAGGACTTGGATATCATATCTCATGCTATAGGAAGGCTCTCAGGTTTGGAAGGGGAAGGAGTTGGATATCACATTTCATGTTAGAGGAAGGATCTCAGGTTTGGTATTAGAGGCCTTGAGATATCACATCTCATGCTATAGGAAGGGTCTCAGGATTGGAATGGGAAGGAGTTGGATATCACACCTCAAGCTATAGGAAGGGTCTCAGGTTTGGTATAAGCATTGAGATATCACATCTCATGCTATAGGAAGGGTCTCAGGATTGGAATGGGAAGGAGTTGGATATCACATCTCATGTTATAGGAAAGATCTCAGGTTTGGTATTAGAAGCATTGAGATATCACATCGCATGCTGTAGGAAGGTTCTCAGGTTTGGAATGGGGAGGAATTGGATATCACATCTCATGTCATAGGAAGGATCTCAGGTTTGGTATTAGAAGCATTGAGATATCACATCTCATGCTATAGGAATGGTCTCAGGGTTGGAATGGGAAGGAGTTGGATATTACATTCTTGCTATAGGAAGGGTCTCATGTTTGGAATGGGAAGGAGTTGGATATCACATATGCTATAGGAAGGGTCTCAGGTTTGGAACGGGAAGGAGTTGGATATCCGATCTCATGTTATAGGAAGGGTCTCAGGTTTGGTATAAGCATTGAGATATCACATCTCTGCTATCAGAAGTGTCTCAGGATTGGAATGGGAAGGAGTTGGATATCCCATCTCATGTTATAGGACGGGTCTCAGGTTTGTTATTAGAATCATTGAGATATCATATTGAACGCTGCAGGAAGGGTCTAAGGATTGGAATGGGAAGGACTTGGATATCACATCTCATGCTATAGATAGGCTCTCAGATTTGGAAAGGGAAGGAGTTGGATATCACATTTCATGTTAGAGGAAGGATCTCAGGTTTGGTATTAGAGGCATTGAGATATCACATCTCATGCTATAGGAAGCGTCTCAGGATTGGAATGGGAAGGAGTTGGATATCACATCTCATGCTATAGGAAGGGTCTCAGGTTTGGTATAAGCATTGAGATATCACATCTCATGCTATAGGAAGGGTCTCAGGATTGGAATGGGAAGGAGTTGTATATGACATCTCATGCCGTAGGAAGGGTCTCAGGTTTCGTATAAGCATTGAGATATCACATCTCTGCTATCGGAAGGGTCTCAGGATTGGAATGGGAAGGAGTTGGATATCCCATCTCATGTTATAGGAAGAGTCTCAGGTTTGGTATTAGAAGCATTGGATATCACATATCATGCTATAGGAAGTGTCTCAGGATTGGAATGGGAAGGACTTGGATATCACATCTCATGCTATAGGGAGGGTTTCAAGTTTGATATTAGAAGCATTGAGATATCACATCTCATGCTATAGGAAGGGTCTCAGGATTGGAATGGGAAGGAGTTGGATATCACATCTCATGCTATAGGAAGGGTCTCAGGTTTGGTATAAGCAGTGAGATATCACATCTCATGCTATAGGAAGGGTCTCAGGATTGGTATAAGTATTGGGATATAACATCCCATGCTATAGGAAGGGTCTCAGGATTGGAATGGAAGGAGTTGGATATCACATCTCATGTTATAGGAAGGATCTCAGGTTTGGTATTAGAAGCATTGAGACATCACATCTCATGCTATAGGAAGGGTCTCAGGATTGGAATGGGAAGGAGTTGGATATCACATCTCATGCTATAGGAAGGGTCTCAGGTTTGGTATAAGCATTGAGATGTCACATCTCATGCTATAGGAAGGGTCTCAGGATTGGAATGGGAAGGAGTTGTATATGACATCTCATGCCGTAGGAAGGGTCTCAGGTTTCGTATAAGCATTGAGATATCACATCTCTGCTATCGGAAGGGTCTCAGGATTGGAATGGGAAGGAGTTGGATATCCCATCTCATGTTATAGGAAGAGTCTCAGGTTTGGTATTAGAAGCATTGGATATCACGTATCATGCTATAGGAAGTGTCTCAGGATTGGAATGGGAAGGACTTGGATATCACATCTCATGCTATAGGGAGGGTTTCAAGTTTGATATTAGAAGCATTGAGATATCACATCTCATGCTATAGGAAGGGTCTCAGGATTGGAATGGGAAGGAGTTGGATATCACATCTCATGCTATAGGAAGGGTCTCAGGTTTGGTATAAGCAGTGAGATATCACATCTCATGCTATAGGAAGGGTCTCAGGATTGGAATGGGAAGGAGTTGGATATCACATCTCATGTTATAGGAAGGATCTCAGGTTTGGTATAAGCATTGAGATATCACATCTCTGCTATCGGAAGGGTCTCAGGATTGGAATGGGAAGGAGTTGGATATTCCCATCTCATGTTATAGGAAGGGTCTCAGGTTTGGTATTAGAAGCATTGAGATATCACATCTCATGCTGTAGGAAGGGTCTCAGGATTGGAATTGGAAGGAGTTGGATATCACATCTCATGCTATAGGAAGGATCACAGGTTTGGTATTAGAAGCATTGAGATATCACATCTCATGCTATAGGAAGGGTCTCAGGGTTGGAATGGGAAGGAGTTGGATATCACATCTCATGTTATAGGAAGAGTCTCAGGTTTGGTATAAGCATTGAGATATCACATCTCTGCTATCGGAGGTGTCTCAGGATTGGGATGGGAAGGAGTTGGATATCACATCTCATGCTATAGGAAGGGTATCAGGTTTGGAACGGGAAGGAGTTGGATATCCCATCTCATGTTATAGGAAGGGTCTCAGGTTTGGTATAAGCATTGAGATAGCACATCTCATGCTATAGGAAGGGTCTCAGGGTTGGAATGGGAAGGAGTTGTATATGACATCACATGCTATAGGAAGGGTCTCAGGATTGGAATGGGAAGGACTTGGATATCACATCTCATGCAATAGGCAGGGTCTCAGGTTTGGAAAGGGAAGGAGATGGATATCACATTTCATGTTAGAGGTAGGATCTCAGGTTTGGTATTAGAGGCATTGAGATATCACATCTAATGCTATCAGAAGGGTCTCAGGATTGGAATGGGAAGGAGTTGGATATCACATTTCATGCTAAAGGGAGGGTCTCAGGTTTGGAAGGGGAAGGATTTGGAAATCACATCTCATATTATAGGAAGGATCTCAGGTTTGGTATTAGAAGCATTGAGATATCACATCTCATGCTATCGGAAGGATCTCAGGTTTGGTATAAGAGGCATTGAGATATCACATCTCATGCTATCATAAGGGTCTCAGGATTGGAATGGGAAGGAGTTGGATATCACATCTCATGTTATAGGAAGGATCTCAGGTTTGGTATTAGAAGCATTGAGACATCACATCTCATGCTATAGGAAGGGTCTCAGGATTGGAATGGGAAGGAGTTGGATATCACATCTCATGCTATAGGAAGGGTCTCAGGTTTGGAAAGGGAAGGAGATGGATATCACATTTCATGTTAGAGGTAGGATCTCAGGTTTGGTATTAGAGGCATTGAGATATCACATCTAATGCTATCAGAAGGGTCTCAGGATTGGAATGGGAAGGAGTTGGATATCACATTTCATGCTAAAGGGAGGGTCTCAGGTTTGGAAGGGGAAGGATTTGGAAATCACATCTCATATTATAGGAAGGATCTCAGGTTTGGTATTAGAAGCATTGAGATATCACATCTCATGCTATCGGAAGGATCTCAGGTTTGGTATAAGAGGCATTGAGATATCACATCTCATGCTATCATAAGGGTCTCAGGATTGGAATGGGAAGGAGTTGGATATCACATCTCATGTTATAGGAAGGATCTAAGGTTTGGTATTAGAAGCATTGAGACATCACATCTCATGCTATAGGAAGGGTCTCAGGATTGGAATGGGAAGGAGTTGGATATCACATCTCATGCTATAGGAAGGGTCTCAGGTTTGGTATAAGCATTGAGATATCACATCTCATGCTATAGGAAGGGTCTCAGGATTGGAATGGGAAGGATTTGGATATCACATCTTATGCTATAGGAAGGGTCTCAGGTTTGGTATAAGCATTGAGATATCACATCTCATGCTATAGGAAGGGTCTCAGGATTGGAATGGGAAGAAGTTGGATATCACATCTCATGCTATAGGAAGGGTCTCAGGTTTGGTATAAGCATTGAGATATCACATCTCATGCTATAGGAAGGGTCTCAGGGTTGGAATGGGAAGGAGTTGTACATGACATCTCATGCCATAGGAAGGGTCTCAGGTTTGGTATAAGCATTGAGATATCACATCACATGCTATAGGAAGGGTCTCAGGATTGGAATGGGAAGGACTTGGATATCACATCTCATGCTATAGGCAGGGTCTCAGGTTTGGAAAGGGAAGGAGATGGATATCACATTTCATGTTAGAGGTAGGATCTCAGGTTTGGTATTAGAGGCATTGAGATATCACATCTCATGCTATAGGCAGGGTCTCAGGATTGGAATGGGAAGGCGTTGGATATCACATTTCTTGCTAAAGGGAGGGTCTCAGGTTTGGAAGGGGAAGGATTTGGAAATCACATCTCATATTATAGGAAGGATCTCAGGTTTGGTATTAGAAGCATTGAGATATCACATCTCATGCTATCATAAGGGTCTCAGGATTGGAATGGGAAGGAGTTGGATATCACATCTCATGTTATAGGAAGGATCTCAGGTTTGGTATTAGAAGCATTGAGACATCACATCTCATGCTATAGGAAGGGTCTCAGGATTGGAATGGGAAGGAGTTGGATATCACATCTCATGCTATAGGAAGGGTCTCAGGTTTGGTATAAGCATTGAGATATCACATCTCATGCTATAGGAAGGGTCTCAGGATTGGAATGGGAAGGATTTGGATATCACATCTTATGCTATAGGAAGGGTCTCAGGTTTGGTATAAGCATGGAGATATCACTTCTCATGCTATAGGAAGGGTCTCAGGATTGGAATGGGAAGGAGTTGGATATCACATCTCATGCTATAGGAAGGGTCTCAGATTTGGTATAAGCATTGAGATATCACATCTCATGCTATAGGAAGGGTCTCAGGATTGGAATGGGAAGGAGTTGTATATGACATCTCAGGCCATAGGAAGGGTCTCAGATTTGGTATTAGCATTGAGATATCACATCTCATGATATCGGAAGGGTCTCAGGATTGGAATGGGAAGGAGTTGGATATCACATCTCATGATAAAGGAAGGGTCTAAGGTTTGGAAGGGGAAGGATTTGGATATCACATCTCATGTTATAGGACGGGTCTCAGGTTTGGTATTAGAAGCATTGAGATATCAAGTCTCATGGTATAAGAAGGGTCTCAGGATTGGAATGGGAAGGAGTTTGATATCACATTTCATGCCATAGTATGGGTCTCAGGTTTGGTAGAAGCATTGGGATATCACATCTCATGCTATCGGAAGAATATCAGTATTGGATTTGGAAGGAGTTGGATATCCCATCTCATGCTATAGGAAGGGTCTCAGGTTGGAATGGGAAGGAGTTGGATATCACATTTCATGTTATAGGAAGGGTCTCAGGATTGGAATGGGAAGGACTTGGATATCATATCTCATGCTATAGGAAGGCTCTCAGGTTTGGAAGGGGAAGGAGTTGGATATCACATTTCATGTTAGAGGAAGGATCTCAGGTTTGGTATTAGAGGCATTGAGATATCACATCTCATGCTATCAGAAGGGTCTCAGGATTGGAATGGGAAGGAGTTGGATATCACATTTCATGCTAAAGGGAGGGTCTCAGGTTTGGAAGGGGAAGGATTTGGAAATCACATCTCATATTATAGGAAGGATCTCAGGTTTGGTATTAGAAGCATTGAGATATCACATCTCATGCTATCGGAATGATCTCAGGTTTGGTATAAGAGGCATTGAGATATCACATCTCATGCTATCATAAGGGTCTCAGGATTGGAATGGGAAGGAGTTGGATATCACATCTCATGTTATAGGAAGGATCTCAGGTTTGGTATTAGAAGCATTGAGACATCACATCTCATGCTATAGGATGGGTCTCAGGATTGGAATGGGAAGGAGTTGGATATCACATCTCATGCTATAGGAAGGGTCTCGGGTTTGGTATAAGCATTGAGATATCACATCTCATGCTATAGGAAGGGTCTCAGGATTGGAATGGGAAGGATTTGGATATCACATCTTATGCTATAGGAAGGGTCTCAGGTTTGGTATAAGCATTGAGATATCACATCTCATGCTATAGGAAGGGTCTCAGGATTGGAATGGGAAGAAGTTGGATATCACATCTCATGCTATAGGAAGGGTCTCAGGTTTGGTATAAGCATTGAGATATCACATCTCATGCTATAGGAAGGGTCTCAGGATTGGAATGGGAAGGATTTGGATATCACATCTTATGCTATAGGAAGGGTCTCAGGTTTGGTATAAGCATGGAGATATCACTTCTCATGCTATAGGAAGGGTCTCAGGATTGGAATGGGAAGGAGTTGGATATCACATCTCATGCTATAGGAAGGGTCTCAGATTTGGTATAAGCATTGAGATATCACATCTCATGCTATAGGAAGGGTCTCAGGATTGGAATGGGAAGGAGTTGTATATGACATCTCAGGCCATAGGAAGGGTCTCAGATTTGGTATAAGCATTGAGATATCACATCTCATGATATCGGAAGGGTCTCAGGATTGGAATGGGAAGGAGTTGGATATCACATCTCATGATAAAGGAAGGGTCTAAGGTTTGGAAGGGGAAGGATTTGGATATCACATCTCATGTTATAGGACGGTTCTCAGGTTTGGTATTAGAAGCATTGAGATATCAAGTCTCATGGTATAAGAAGGGTCTCAGGATTGGAATGGGAAGGAGTTTGATATCACATCTCATGCCATAGTATGGGTCTCAGGTTTGGTAGAAGCATTGGGATATAACATCTCATGCTATCGGAAGAATATCAGTATTGGATTTGGAAGGAGTTGGATATCCCATCTCATGCTATAGGAAGGGTCTCAGGTTGGAATGGGAAGGAGTTGGATATCACATTTCATGTTATAGGAAGGGTCTCAGGATTGGAATGGGAAGGACTTGGATATCATATCTCATGCTATAGGAAGGCTCTCAGGTTTGGAAGGGGAAGGAGTTGGATATCACATTTCATGTTAGAGGAAGGATCTCAGGTTTGGTATTAGAGGCATTGAGATATCACATCTCATGCTATCAGAAGGGTCTCAGGATTGGAATGGGAAGGAGTTGGATATCACATTTCATGCTAAAGGGAGGGTCTCAGGTTTGGAAGGGGAAGGATTTGGAAATCACATCTCATATTATAGGAAGGATCTCAGGTTTGGTATTAGAAGCATTGAGATATCACATCTCATGCTATCGGAATGATCTCAGGTTTGGTATAAGAGGCATTGAGATATCACATCTCATGCTATCATAAGGGTCTCAGGATTGGAATGGAAAGGAGTTGGATATCACATCTCATGTTATAGGAAGGATCTCAGGTTTGGTATTAGAAGCATTGAGACATCACATCGCATGCTATAGGATGGGTCTCAGGATTGGAATGGGAAGGAGTTGGATATCACATCTCATGCTATAGGAAGGGTCTCGGGTTTGGTATAAGCATTGAGATATCACATCTCATGCTATAGGAAGGGTCTCAGGATTGGAATGGGAAGGATTTGGATATCACATCTTATGCTATAGGAAGGGTCTCAGGTTTGGTATAAGCATTGAGATATCACATCTCATGCTATAGGAAGGGTCTCAGGATTGGAATGGGAAGAAGTTGGATATCACATCTCATGCTATAGGAAGGGTCTCAGGTTTGGTATAAGCATTGAGATATCACATCTCATGCTATAGGAAGGGTCTCAGGATTGGAATGGGAAGGATTTGGATATCACATCTTATGCTATAGGAAGGGTCTCAGGTTTGGTATAAGCATGGAGATATCACTTCTCATGCTATAGGAAGGGTCTCAGGATTGGAATGGGAAGGAGTTGGATATCACATCTCATGCTATAGGAAGGGTCTCAGATTTGGTATAAGCATTGAGATATCACATCTCATGCTATAGGAAGGGTCTCAGGATTGGAATGGGAAGGAGTTGTATATGACATCTCAGGCCATAGGAAGGGTCTCAGATTTGGTATAAGCATTGAGATATCACATCTCATGATATCGGAAGGGTCTCAGGATTGGAATGGGAAGGAGTTGGATATCACATCTCATGATAAAGGAAGGGTCTAAGGTTTGGAAGGGGAAGGATTTGGATATCACATCTCATGTTATAGGACGGGTCTCAGGTTTGGTATTAGAAGCATTGAGATATCAAGTCTCATGGTATAAGAAGGGTCTCAGGATTGGAATGGGAAGGAGTTTGATATCACATCTCATGCCATAGTATGGGTCTCAGGTTTGGTAGAAGCATTGGGATATCACATCTCATGCTATCGGAAGAATATCAGTATTGGATTTGGAAGGAGTTGGATATCCCATCTCATGCTATAGGAAGGGTCTCAGGTTGGAATGGGATGGAGTTGGATATCACATTTCATGTTATAGGAAGGGTCTCAGGATTGGAATGGGAAGGACTTGGATATCATATCTCATGCTATAGGAAGGCTCTCAGGTTTCGAAGGGGAAGGAGTTGGATATCACATTTCATGTTAGAGGAAGGATCTCAGGTTTGGTATTAGAGGCCTTGAGATATCACATCTCATGCTATAGGAAGGGTCTCAGGATTGGAATGGGAAGGAGTTGGATATCACATCTCAAGCTATAGGAAGGGTCTCAGGTTTGGTATAAGCATTGAGATATCACATCTCATGCTATAGGAAGGGTCTCAGGATTGGAATGGGAAGAAGTTGGATATCACATCTCATGCTATAGGAAGAGCTCAGGTTTGGTATAAGCATTGAGATATTACATCTCATGCTATAGGAAGGGTCTCAGGATTGGAATGGGAAGGAGTTGTATATGCCATCTCATGCCATAGGAAGGGTCTCAGGTTTGGTATAAGCATTGAGATATCACATCACATGCTATAGGAAGGGTCTCAGGATTGGAATGGGAAGGACTTGGATATCACATATCATGCTATAGGCAGGGTCTCAGGTTTGGAAAGGGAAGGAGATGGATATCACATTTCATGTTAGAGGTAGGATCTCAGGTTTGGTATTAGAGGCATTGAGATATCACATCTCATGCTATCAGAAGGGTCTCAGGATTGGAATGGGAAGGAGTTGGATATCACATCTCATGCTAAAGGGAGGGTCTCAGGTTTGGA
The DNA here is from genome assembly GCF_040938575.1 of Ambystoma mexicanum. Taxonomy (NCBI): domain Eukaryota; kingdom Metazoa; phylum Chordata; class Amphibia; order Caudata; family Ambystomatidae; genus Ambystoma; species Ambystoma mexicanum. Next base: position 336,180,689 of record NC_090936.1, read on the forward strand.
AGGGGAAGGATTTGGAAATCACATCTCATATTATAGGAAGGATCTCAGGTTTGGTATTAGAAGCATTGAGATATCACATCTCATGCTATCGGAAGGATCACAGGTTTGGTATAAGAGGCATTGAGATATCACATCTCATGCTATCATAAGGGTCTCAGGATTGGAATGGGAAGGAGTTGGATATCACATCTCATGTTATAGGAAGGATCTCAGGTTTGGTATTGGAAGCATTGAGACATCACATCTCATGCTATAGGAAGGGTCTCAGGATTGGAATGGGAAGGAGTTGGATATCACATCTCATGCTATAGGAAGGGTCTCAGATTTGGTATAAGCATTGAGATATCACATCTCATGCTATCAGAAGGGTCTCAGGATTGGAATGGGAAGGAGTTGGATATCACATTTCATGCTAAAGGGAGGGTCTCAGGTTTGGAAGGGGAAGGATTTGGAAATCACATCTCATATTATAGGAAGGATCTCAGGTTTGGTATTAGAAGCATTGAGATATCACATCTCATGCTATCGGAAGGATCTCAGGTTTGGTATAAGAGGCATTGAGATATCACATCTCATGCTATCATAAGGGTCTCAGGATTGGAATGGGAAGGAGTTGGATATCACATCTCATGTTATAGGAAGGATCTCAGGTTTGGTATTAGAAGCATTGAGACATCACATCTCATGCTATAGATAGGGTCTCAGGATTGGAATGGGAAGGAGTTGGATATCACATCTCATGCTATAGGAAGGGTCTCAGGTTTGGTATAAGCATTGAGATATCACATCTCATGCTATAGGAAGGGTCTCAGGATTGGAATGGGAAGTATTTGGATATCACATCTTATGCTATAGGAAGGGTCTCAGGTTTGGTATAAGCATGGAGATATCACTTCTCATGCTATAGGAAGGGTCTCAGGATTGGAATGGGAAGGAGTTGGATATCACATCTCATGCTATAGGAAGGGTCTCAGATTTGGTATAAGCATTGAGATATCACATCTCATGCTATAGGAAGGGTCTAAGGATTGGAATGGGAAGGAGTTGTATATGACATCTCAGGCCATAGGAAGGGTCTCAGATTTGGTATAAGCATTGAGATATCACATCTCATGATATCGGAAGGGTCTCAGGATTGGAATGGGAAGGAGTTGGATATCACATCTCATGCTATCAGAAGGGTCTCAGGATTGGAATGGGAAGGAGTTGGATATCACATCTCATGCTAAAGGGAGGGTCTCAGGTTTGGAAGGGGAAGGATTTGGAAATCACATCTCATATAATAGGAAGGATCTCAGGTTTGGTATTAGAAGCATTGAGATATCACATCTCATGCTATCGGGAGGATCTCAGGTTTGGTATAAGAGGCATTGAGATATCACATCTCATGCTATCATAAGGGTCTCAGGATTGGAATGGGAAGGAGTTGGATATCACATCTCATGTTATAGGAAGGATCTCAGGTTTGGTATTGGAAGCATTGAGACATCACATCTCATGCTATAGGAAGGGTCTCAGGATTGGAATGGGAAGGAGTTGGATATCACATCTCATGCTATAGGAAGGGCCTCAGATTTGGTATAAGCATTGAGATATCACATCTCATGCTATCAGAAGGGTCTCAGGATTGGAATGGGAAGGAGTTGGATATCACATTTCATGCTAAAGGGAGGGTCTCAGGTTTGGAAGGGGAAGGATTTGGAAATCACATCTCATATTATAGGAAGGATCTCAGGTTTGGTATTAGAAGCATTGAGATATCACATCTCATGCTATCGGAAGGATCTCAGGTTTGGTATAAGAGGCATTGAGATATCACATCTCATGCTATCATAAGGGTCTCAGGATTGGAATGGGAAGGAGTTGGATATCACATCTCATGTTATAGGAAGGATCTCAGGTTTGGTATTAGAAGCATTGAGACATCACATCTCATGCTATAGGAAGGGTCTCAGGATTGGAATGGGAAGGAGTTGGATATCACATCTCATGCTATATGAAGGGTCTCAGGTTTGGTATAAGCATTGAGATATCACATCTCATGCTATAGGAAGGGTCTCAGGATTGGAATGGGAAGGATTTGGATATCACATCTTATGCTATAGGAAGGGTCTCAGGTTTGGTATAAGCATGGAGATATCACTTCTCATGCTATAGGAAGGGTCTCAGGATTGGAATGGGAAGGAGTTGGATATCACATCTCATGCTATAGGAAGGGTCTCAGATTTGGTATAAGCATTGAGATATCACATCTCATGCTATAGGAAGGGGCTCAGGATTGGAATGGGAAGGAGTTGTATATGACATCTCAGGCCATAGGAAGGGTCTCAGATTTGGTATAAGCATTGAGATATCACATCTCATGATATCGGAAGGGTCTCAGGATTGGAATGGGAAGGAGTTGGATATCACATCTCATGATAAAGGAAGGGTCTAAGGTTTGGAAGGGGAAGGATTTGGATATCACATCTCATGTTATAGGACGGGTCTCAGGTTTGGTATTAGAAGCATTGAGATATCAAGTCTCATGGTATAAGAAGGGTCTCAGGATTGGAATGGGAAGGAGTTTGATATCAAATCTCATGCCATAGTATGGGTCTCAGGTTTGGTAGAAGCATTGGGATATCACATCTCATGCTATCGGAAGGGTATCAGTATTGGATTTGGAAGGAGTTGGATATCCCATCTCATGCTATAGGAAGGGTCTCAGGTTGGAATGGGAAGGAGTTGGATATCACATTTCATGTTATAGGAAGGGTCTCAGGATTGGAATGGGAAGGACTTGGATATCATATCTCATGCTATAGGAAGGCTCTCAGGTTTGGAAGGGGAAGGAGTTGGATATCACATTTCATGTTAGAGGAAGGATCTCAGGTTTGGTATTAGAGGCCTTGAGATATCACATCTCATGCTATAGGAAGGGTCTCAGGATTGGAATGGGAAGGAGTTGGATATCACATCTCAAGCTATAGGAAGGGTCTCAGGTTTGGTATAAGCATTGAGATATCACATCTCATGCTATAGGAAGGGTCTCAGGATTGGAATGGGAAGAAGTTGGATATCACATCTCATGCTATAGGAAGGGTCTCATGTTTGGTATAAGCATTGAGATATCACATCTCATGCTATAGGAAGGGTCTCAGGATTGGAATGGGAAGGAGTTGTATATGCCATCACATGCCATAGGAAGGGTCTCAGGTTTGGTATAAGCATTGAGATATCACATCACATGCTATAGGAAGGGTCTCAGGATTGGAATGGGAAGGACTTGGATATCACATATCATGCTATAGGCAGGGTCTCAGATTTGGAAAGGGAAGGAGATGGATATCACATTTCATGTTAGAGGTAGGATCTCAGGTTTGGTATTAGAGGCATTGAGATATCACATCTCATGCTATCAGAAGGGTCTCAGGATTGGAATGGGAAGGAGTTGGATATCACATCTCATGCTAAAGGGAGGGTCTCAGGTTTGGAAGGGGAAGGATTTGGAAATCACATCTCATATTATAGGAAGGATCTCAGGTTCGGTATTAGAAGCATTGAGATATCACATCTCATGCTATCGGGAGGATCTCAGGTTTGGTATAAGAGGCATTGAGATATCACATCTCATGCTATAGGAAGGGTCTCAGGATTGGAATGTGAAGGAGTTGGATATCACATCTCATGTTATAGGAAGGATCTCAGGTTTGGTATTGGAAGCATTGAGACATCACATCTCATGCTATAGGAAGGGTCTCAGGATTGGAATGGGAAGGAGTTTGATATCACATCTCATGCTATAGGAAGGGTCTCAGGATTGGAATGGGAAGGATTGTATATGACATCTCAGGCCATAGGAAGGGTCTCAGGTTTGATATAAGCATTGAGATATCACATCTCTGCTATCGGAAGGGTCTCAGGATTGGAATGGGAAGGAGTTGGATATCCCATCTGAGTTGGATATCCCATCTCATGTTATAGGAAGGGTCTCAGATTTGGTATTAGAAGCATTGAGATATCACATCTCATGCTATAGGAAGGGTCTCAGGATTGGAATGGGGAGGACTTGGATGTCACATCTCATGCTATAGGGAGGGTCTCAAGTTTGATATTAGAAGCATTGAGATAACAAATGTCATGATATCGGAAGGGTCTCAGGATTGGAATGGGAAGGAGTTGGATATCACATCTCATGATAAAGGAAGGGTCTAAGGTTTGGAAGGGGAAGGATTTGGATATCACATCTCATGTTATAGGACGGGTCTCAGGTTTGGTATTAGAAGCATTGAGATATCAAGTCTCATGGTATAGGAAGGGTCTCAGAATTGGAATGGGAAGAAGTTGGATATCACATCTCAAGCTATAGGAAGGGTCTCAGGATTGGAATGGGAAGGAGTTTGATATCACATCTCATGCCATAGTATGGGTCTCAGATTTGGTAGAAGCATTGAGATATCACATCTCATGCTATAGGAAGGGTCTCAGGATTGGAATGGGAAGGAGTTGGATATCACATCTCGTGCTATAGGAAGGGTCTCAGGTTTGGTATAAGCATTGAGATATCACATCTCTGCTATCGGAAGGGTCTCAGGATTGGAATGGGAAGGACTTAGATATCACATCTCATGCTATAGGGAGGGTCTCAGTATTGATATTAGAAGCATTGAGATATCACATCTCATGCTATCGGAAGGGTCTCAGGATTGGAATGGAAGGAGCTGGATATCACATCTCATGCTAAGACCTGATATACCCTTCCTATAAAATGAGATGGGAATATCCAACTCCTTCCCATTCCAATCCTGAGACCCTTCCGATAGCAGAGATGTGATATCTCAATGCTTATACCAAACCTGAGATCCTTCCTATAACATGAGGTGTGATATCCAACTCCTTCCCATTCCAATCCTGAGACACTTCCTATAGCATGAGATGTGATATCTCAATGCTTCTAATATCAAACTTGAGACCCTCCCTATAGCATGAGATGTGATATCCAAGTCCTTCACATTCCAATCCTGAGACACTTCCTATAGCATGAGATGTGATATCTCAATGCTTCTAATACCAAACCTGAGACTCTTCCTATAACATGAGATGGGATATCCAACTCCTTCCCATTCCAATCCTGAGACCCTTCCAAAAGCAGAGATGTGATATCTCAATGCTTATACCAAACCTGAGACCCTTCCTATGGCATGAGATGTCATATACATATCCTTCCCATTCCAATCCTGAGACCCTTCCTATAGCATGAGATGTGATATCTCAATGCTTATACCAAACCTGAGACCCTTCCTATAGCATGAGATGTGATATCCAACTCCTTCCCATTCCAATCCTGAGACCCTTCCTATAGCATGAGATGTGATATCTCAATGCCTCTAATACCAAACCTGAGATCCTTCCTCTAACATGAAATGTGATATCCAACACCTTCCCTTTCCAAACCTGAGAGCCTACCTATAGCTTGAGATGTGATTTCCAAGTCCTTCCCATTCCAATCCTTAGACCCTTCCTACAGCATGCAATATGATATCTCAATGATTCTAATAACAAACCTGAGACCCGTCCTATAACATGAGATGGGATATCCAACTCCTTCCCATTCCAATCCTGAGACACTTCCGATAGCAGAGATGTGATATCTCAATGCTTATACCAAACCTGAGACCCTTCCTATAACATGAGATGTGATATCCAACTCCTTCCAAATCCAATCCTGATACCCTTCCGATAGCATGAGATGTGATATCCCAATGCTTCTACCAAACCTGAGACCCATACTATGGCATGAGATGTGATATCAAACTCCTTCCCATTCCAATCCTGAGACCCTTCCTATAGCTTGAGATGTGATATCCAACTCCTTCCCATTCCAATTCTGAGACCCTTCCGATACCATGAGACTTGATATCTCAATGCTTCTAATACCAAACCTGAGACCCGTCCTATAACATGAGATGTGATATCCAAATCCTTCCCCTTCCAAACCTTAGACCCTTCCTTTATCATGAGATGTGATATCCAACTCCTTCCCCTTCCAATCCTGAGACCCTTCCGATATCATGAGATGTGATATCTCAATGCTTCTAATATCAAACTTGAGACCCTCCCTATAGCATGAGATGTGATATCCAAGTCCTTCCCATTCCAATCCTGAGACCCTTCCTATAACATGAGATGGGAATATCCAACTCCTTCCCATTCCAATCCTGAGACCCTTCCGATAACAGAGATGTGATTTCTCAATGCTTATACCAAACCTGAGATCCTTCCTATAACATGAGATGTAATATCCAACTTCTTCCCATTCCAATCCTGAGACACTTCCTATAGCATGAGATGTGATATCTCACTGCTTATACCAAACCTGAGACCCTTCCTATAGCATGAGATGTGATATCCAACTCCTTCCCATTAAAATCCTGAGACCCTTCCTATAGCATGAGATGAGATATCTCAATGCTTCTAATACCAAACCTGAGACTCTTCCTATAACATGAGATTGGATATCCAACTCCTTCCCATTCCAATCCTGAGACCCTTCCGATAGTAGAGATGTGATATCTCACTGCTTATACCAAACCTGAGACCCTTCCTATAGCATGAGATGTGATATCCAACTCCTTCCCATTCCAATCCTGAGACTCTTCCTATAGCATGAGATGTGATATCTCAATGCTTATACCAAACCTGAGACCCTTCATATAGCATGAGATGTGAAATCCAACTCCTTCCCATTACAATCCTGAGACCCTTCCTTTAGCATGAGATGTGATGTCTCAATGCTTCTAATACCAAACCTGAGATACTTCCTATAACATGAGATGTGATATCCAACTCCTTCCATTCCAATCCTGAGACCCTTCCTATAGCATGAGATGTGATATCTCAATGCTTCGAATATCAAACTTGAGACCCTCCCTATAGCATGAGATGTGATATCCAAGTCCTTCCCATTCCAATCCTGAGACACTTCCTATAGCATGAGATGTGATATCTCAATGCTTCTAATACCAAACCTGAGACTCTTCCAATAACATGAGATGGGATATCCAACTCCTTCCCATTCCAATCCTGAGACCCTTCCAAAAGCAGAGATGTGATATCTCAATGCTTATACCAAACCTGAGACCCTTCCTATGGCATGAGATGTCATATACATATCCTTCCCATTCCAATCCTGAGACCCTTCCTATAGCATGAGATGTGATATCTCAATGCTTATACCAAACCTGAGACCCTTCCTATAGCATGAGATGTGATATCCAAGTCCTTCCCATTCCAATCCTTAGACCCTTCCTATAGCATGCAATATGATATCTCAATGAATCTAATACCAAACCTGAGACTCTTCCTATAACATGAGATGGGATATCCAACTCCTTCCCATTCCAATCCTGAGACCCTTCCAAAAGCAGAGATGTGATATCTCAATGCTTATACCAAACCTGAGACCCTTCTTATGTCATGAGATGTCATATACATATCCTACCCATTCCAATCCTGAGACCCTTCCTATAGCATGAGATGTGATATCTCAATGCTTATACCAAACCTGAGACCCTTCCTATAGCATGAGATGTGATATCCAACTCCTTCCCATTCCAATCCTGAGACCCTTCCTATAGCATGAGATGTGATATCTCAATGCCTCTAATACCAAACCTGAAATCCTTCCTCTAACATGAAATGTGATATCCAACTCCTTCCCTTTCCAAACCTGAGAGCCTACCTATAGCATGAGATGTGATATCCAAGTCCTTCCCATTCCAATCCTTAGACCCTTCCTATAGCATGCAATATGATATCTCAATGATTCTAATAACAAACCTGAGACCCGTCCTATAACATGAGCTGGGATATCCAACTCCTTCCCATTCCAATCCTGAGACACTTCCGATAGCAGAGATGTGATATCTCAATGCTTATACCAAACCTGAGACCCTTCCTATAACATGAGATGTGATATCCAACTCCTTCCATTCCAAACCTGAGACCCTTCCTATAGCATATGTGATATCCAACTCCTTCCAATTCCAAACATGAGACCCTTCCCATAGCAAGAATGTAATATCCAACTCCTTCCCATTCCAATCCTGAGACCATTCCTATAGCATGAGATGTGATATCTCAATGCTTCTAATACCAAACCTGAGATCCTTCCTATGACATGAGATGTGATATCCAATTCCTTCCCATTCCAAGCCTGAGACCCTTCCTACAGCATGCGATGTGATATCTCAATGCTTCTAATACCAAACCTGAGACCAGTCCTATAACATGAGATGGGATATCCAACTCCTTCCCGTTCCAATCCTGAGACACTTCTGATTGCAGAGATGTGATATCTCAATGCTTATACCAAACCTGAGACTCTTCCTATAACATGAGATGTGATATCCAACTCCTTCCCGTTCCAAACCTGAGACCCTTCCTATAGCATGAGATGTGATATCCAACTCCTTCCCATTCCAATCCTGAGACCCTTCCGATAGCATGAGATGTGATATCTCAATGCCTCTAATACCAAACCTGAGATCCTTCCTATAACATGTGATGTGATATTCAATTCCTTCCCCTTCCAAACCTGAGACCCTCCCTTTAGCATGAGATGTGATATCCAACTCCTTCCCATTCCAATCCTGAGACCCTTATGATAGCATGAGATGTGATATCTCAATGCCTCTAATACCAAACCTGAGATACTTCCGATAGCATGAGATGTGATATCTCAATGCTTCTAATACCAAACCTGAGATCCTTCCTATAACATGAGATGTGATATCCAACTCCTTCCCATTCCAATCCTGAGACCCTTCTGATAGCATGAGATGTGATATCTCAATGCCTCTAATACCAAACCTGAGATCCTACCTCTAGCATGAAATGTGATATCCAACTCCTTCCCTTTCCAAACCTGAGAGCCTACCTATAGCATGAGATGTGATATCCAAGTCCTTCCCATTCCAATCCTTAGACCCTTCCTATAGCATGCAATATGATATCTCAATGATTCTAATAACAAACCTGAGACCCGTCCTATAACATGAGATGGGATATCCAACTCCTTCCCATTCCAATCCTGAGACACTTCCGATAGCAGAGATGTGAAATCTCAATGCTTATACCAAACCTGAGACCCTTCCTATAACATGAGATGTGATATCCAACTCCTTCCAATTCCAAACATGAGACCCTTCCCATAGCAAGAATGTAATATCCAACTCCTTCCCATTCCAATCCTGAGACCATTCCTATAGCATGAGATGTGATATCTCAATGCTTCTAATACCAAACCTGAGATCCTTCCTATGACATGAGATTTGATATCCAATTCCTTCCCATTCCAAACCTGAGACCCTTCCTACAGCATGCGATGTGATATCTCACTGCTTCTAATACCAAACCTGAGACCAGTCCTATAACATGAGATGGGATATCCAACTCCTTCCCGTTCCAATCCTGAGACACTTCCGATTGCAGAGATGTGATATCTCAATGCTTATACCAAACCTGAGACTCTTCCTATAACATGAGATGTGATATACAACTCCTTCCCGTTCCAAACCTGAGACCCTTCCTATAGCATGAGATGTGATATCCAACTCCTTCCCATTCCGATTCTGAGACCCTTCAGATAGCATGAGATGTGATATCTCAATGCCTCTAATACCAAACCTGAGATCCTTCCTATAACATGTGATGTGATATTCAATTCCTTCCCCTTCCAAACCTGAGACCCTCCCTTTAGCATGAGATGTGATATCCAACTCCTTCCCATTCCAATCCTGAGACCCTTATGATAGCATGAGATGTGATATCTCAATGCCTCTAATACCAAACCTGAGATACTTCCGATAGCATGAGATGTGATATCTCAATGCTTCTAATACCAAACCTGAGATCCTTCCTATAACATGAGATGTGATATCCAACTCCTTCCCATTCCAATCCTGAGACCCTTCTGATAGCATGAGATGTGATATCTCAATGCCTCTAATACCAAACCTGAGATCCTACCTCTAAAATGAAATGTGATATCCAACTCCTTCCCTTTCCAAACCTGAGACCCTGCCTATAGCATGAGATGTGATATCCAAGTCCTTCTCATTCCAATCCTGAGACCCTTCCTATAGCATGAGATGTGATATCTCAATGTCTCGTCGTCGTGTTGAGTCTGCAGCAGCAGAGTTGAGTAAAAGACGTCCCAAACGAAGGAACCCGCACAGTTTGTTACCACAGCAGGGCAACGGAGCGGCGGTGTGTATCTGAGCCAAATGTACACTTCTCACTTCAGACCTGGGAACGCCAAGTGTACGAATCATGTGAGAGTGACAAGGACTCGATATACTACACAACCTGGCGGCGGTTACAGAGCAAGACTCCTGTGTAGGCTGGTCAGTCTGCTGGATGGCCCAGAGACGCTTCTGAAGGCTTACTAGCAGGAGATGGTGAAGATGCCGAGAATAGCTGTCCCCGCTATTCCAAGGGTCGAAGTACCAGTACAGGCCTTCTGGTTCGATCAAAGGTGAAAAGGGTTTCACAAGGCGACAGCAGTGCAGAGGAGCAGTCCTTCAGCGGGTCACCAGCGATTCCTCTGTTCAGCCTCTTGGTTGCAGGATACTTGGCTCCTGTATTCCTTCGTTCGTGAGAACTCAGGAGATCGACATGGTAGTGGTGTTTCCAGCCCCCTCTTATCCACGGTTCCCTTCGCGCCAAAACGGAGGGGACCCAATGGGAGATCCGCTCATCAACACTCACACCATTCGTGGACCTATCACGGACCACGGTGGTCCCAGGCATTCACACCACCCTAGACTCTCTGGCACCCAGGATGTGTATTGGGACCAGACATCCCAGCCCACATCCTGGAGGCACACACAAGACATGTAGAAGCCCGCGAAAGCATCTGTGTTTCGCCGGAAAGTACATGCCCAAATAATGAAGGCCCCAGGTCGGCTCGACCTGGGGAAGGTGAAGGGAGCAAGATGGTCAGCGGACAGGACAAAGGAGCCTCGTGGTCTGGCCATTTTGGGCTCTAGGCCACCATTTTGGGTTAAGCGCGAGAAACGCGCTTAGAACGCCAAAAGGAGCTCAAAACACAATAAACGATCGCTGCCACCATTCCCGTCCGTGAATCACTTGCACCGATCAGTTACAATCCTGGAAGAGTATCTAGGGCCTGTAGAAGGCTAGAGACCCAAGAGAGTAGTAACTTATCTTACAGTGCCCTCTTGTGTCATGTTGCACGAAAGCCGCAACATGATAAAAGAAACTACGGAAACGAGCGTTTCCTGGTACTGACTGTCTTAAGGGCATGACAGTTTCCCCGTAAGAAAGGAGCGAAAGCCCAGAGGAGTGCGGCAGAAGGCTGCACTTCTCTGGCAAAGTCGAGAACAAGGTGAAAAACAACAGCAAAAAGTTTAGGGGTTGCCACATGGAAGGAAAATTACCTACAATTACGAAATCTTTCCTAACACTCGCCCCTCCCAGACTATGGACAGGGGGAACTAATCCACCCCTGGATGAGTCTCTTGTTCAGGTCGGTTAAACATTCTGCACAACCCATCAGCATTGCTATGTTGGACACCTGGCCTATGCTCAATAGTGAAGTCGAAGCCTTGTAGACTTATGGACCACCTAAGCAACTTTGGATTCTCCCCCTTCATGTTTATTAGCCACTTTAAGGGCTTATGATCAGTTTGCACAGTGAAGTGGGTCCCATAGAGGTAGGGCCTCAGCTTCCTTAGGGCCCACACAACAGAGAAACATTCTTTCTCTACCGTGGACCATCTGAGCTCTCTGTCCTTAAACTGGCGACTAATAAAACCAATAGGGTGTTCCTTACCCTTCTCATCTACTTGCGATAGTACAGCTCCTATCCCAGTGTCAGAGGCGTCCGTCTGCACGATAAAAGGTCTTTGATAATCAGGGGCCCTGAGGACAGGGGCCTGGCACAAGGAGTCTTTTAAGCCATTGAAGGCCTTCTCACACTCGTCGGTCCAAGTTACCTTCTTGGGTTTCTTCAGAGTTGTGAGGGCAGTCAGAGGGGCAGCTATGGTGCCATAGTCTGCCACAAAATTGCGGTAATACCCCGTGAGTCCTAAGAAGGCTCTCACTTGGGTTTGTGTAGTGGGGGTAGGCCAGTCTTGTACTGCTTGTACTTTACTGGGTAGAGGCTGTATCCTCCCTCCACCTACTTCATGTCCAAGGTAAAACACTGAGCCTTGTCCAATCTGGCATTTACTAGCCTTTATGGTCAAGTGTGCTTTCTGAAGAGCCTGGAGCACAATCCCGAGGTGTTTCACATGGTCTTCCCAGGTGGCACTGAAAACTGCTATATCGTCCAGATATGCAAGACAGAATTCGTCCAACCCATTCAAAACATGATGCACAAGCCTCTGGAAAGTGGCAGGTGCATTCTTCAACCCGAACGGCATTACCCGGAATTGGTAAAGGCCGTCTGGAGTAGAAAACGCTGTCTTCTCCTTGGCATGTTCTGCTAAAGCTATTTGCCAATAGCCAGCAGTGAGGTCAAACGTGCTGAGGTACTTGGAGGCACCCAAAGTATCCACCAGCTCATCTGTTCGAGGCAAGGGGTGTGCATCTGTCTTGGTGACAGCATTCAGAGCCCTGTAATCCACGCAGAACCTCAATTCAGAAGTGCCTGCCTTTGGAACGAAAACCACAGGGCTGGACCAAGGACTACTAGAGGGTTCAATCACCCCAAGGTCTAACATCTTGTTGACCTCGGTCTTAATATAAGACCGTACTTTGTCTGACATCCTGTATCCCCTACTTTTGGTAGGTACACTGTCTCCTGTGTCTATGTTATGTTTGCACCAAGGTGTCAAACCAGGCGACTGTGAAAACAGGGGGGAAAACTGCCTAAGCAAACTTTTCACCTCAGCCTGCTGATCAGAAGTCAGGTGAGGGGCCCCTCGGACACCCTCAAAGGAGCTATCTGAAGGACCGCTTTGGAACAGGTGGGGGAGAGGTTCAGACTCCTCTTCCTCAACATCTGAAGCCAGTAACAGTGCTGCGATTTCGACTCTTGGGACGAAAGCCTTCAGCCTATTCACGTGAAACACTTTTGGAGCCTGTCCAGGCCTTCCAAGGTCCACTAAATAGTTAACCTCACCCAGGGGCTCCACCACTATGTAAGGGCCTGACCATTTGTCCTGTAAAGCTCAAGGCCTTATGGGATTCATGATCAGGACTTGCTGACCAGGTGTAAAGTTGATGAGGGAAGCTTTCTGGTCGTACCAATGTTTCACCAGTGCTTGTCCTGCCTTCAATTTATCACTAGCCAAGCCCATCAGAAGTACCATCCGTTTTCTGAGCCCTAGCACATAATCAACTACGTTGGTAGTAACAGGGGGAGTGGGCATCTCCCATCCCTCTTTGACTATGGCTAAGGGTCCCCGTACAGGATGACCAAACAGAAGTTTGAAGGGGCTGAAGCCAACACCCTCCTGTGGTACCTCTCGGTAGGCAAACAGTAAGCATGGTAAAAGAAGATCCCATTGTCTTCTCTGAAGCTTCTCCAGAGCCCCAATCATGCTTTTTAACGTTCTGTTGAAACGTTCCACCAGACCATTGGTCTGGGGGTGGTATGCAGAAGAGAACTTGTAGGTGACCCCACATTCTTTCCACATAGCCTGCATATACTTCGACATAAAGTTGCTGCCACGATCTGACACAACTTCTTTAGGGAAGCCAACCCTAGTAAATATGCCAAGTAAAGCTTTTGCAACTGACTTGGCAGTTACAGTTTTCAATGGGATGGCCTCAGGATATCTGGTTGCATGGTCGACCAGCACCAGGATAAACCTATTGCCCGAGGATGTTTGCGGGTCAAGGGGACCAACGATGTCGATCCCTACCCTTTCAAATGGTACCCCCACAACTGGGAGCGGTACCAACGGAGCTTGGATTGTCGAGCCAACCTTACCAGATAACTGGCAGGAGGCACAACTCCTGCAGTGACTTTCTACTTGCACCCCCATCTTGGGCCAGTAGAAGTGCATGGATAACCTTTGCTTGCTCCTCTTAATACCAAGGTGACCAGCAAGGAGCACTTCATGCGCCAACTGCAGGAGGAAGGGCCTAACAGCAAGGGGAACCACCAACCTCCTATGGTCTCCTTCTGTAGACTCTGTGGGCTCACTATACAGGAGTCCACCTTCCCAATAAATCCTATGCGTCCCAGGAGGTTCACCCTCAAGCTGGGAGCAGGCCTGTCTCCTTAGGCCTTCCAGAGATGGGCACTCACGTTGGCCTTTACTGAATTCGTCCCTATCAGGACCTCCTTCAACTAACAAGTCTTTTAGTTCAGGATGGTCGTTGGGGTCAAATACTTCAGGCATCGCCACCTCCTCGTCAGGCCCGGGCGATTGACCAACTTCCTCCACCGCAGTGGTAGGCGAGCTCGGGGGAATATTCTCTTTCCCTCGTCTTGACTTGTTGACTCCTTTCGCCTTGGGTTTCCCCTTCGGCTGGGGCGGCGTATTGGTCTTGGCCAATGCTGCCCGTGCTTGAGACCGTGTGTAGGGTCTTTCGGCAGTGTCTCCTACGAGCCCTAAAGCTCTGAGATCATTACCTAACAAGACCTTTCCCGGGACGTTTCTCTGAATGCTCACTGGAATCCTGACTGCTGTACCATTTAAAGTAAGATTTACAGGTATTACTGGGAACATACGGAGTGGGCCGTCAGCCAACTTAGTGGGCATCAGAGTAGCTCTGGCAACTTCCTCTGAGTCTACCAAGGTAGAATCCACTACAGTTCGACTGCACCCACTATCCCTAAGAGCTGGAGTATCTACTCCATTGATCAGCACACTGTCTTTAAAGTAGTGCTTGGTATTATCTGTAATCCTAGCATAAGCCTCTGAGACTTTAGGCTCCCAGGAACCCAGGGAAACTAAAACTACCTCAGCCTCTATCCCGCTGGGAAATGAGTCTGAGGAGAAGGATGCTCCTGTAATCTCTTCTTCCTCGTAGGAGGAGAAGGCCAGATTAGCGGAGTGGACCCCCAAAGGTCAAACCTTACACCGGGGATCCCCCTTCACGTGGTCAGTTGCTCCACAAACAAAACAAGATCCATTGGGTCTGTTTACATAGGGAGGCTTATTGTAACCAGAGTTCTGTTTCGGAGGCTGACCTCCACTACCCTGTGAGTTCGCTTGTGTCTTACCCTTATTTTTCTTTTTGTGGCCCTTTTGAGAAGAAGATTTATCAGATTCTCCACCCTCCTTATCTTTGGACTTTTTCCCTTCCTCCTGCTTACCAGGATGAGTTTTGTCCTTATGGGACACTCGATGTGACACCCATAAGTCTGCTGCAATGGCCAGCTTCTTAGGATCTATCTCCTTCGAATCGGCCAAATGCTGCTTAAGCTCCGGGGAAGAAGATGCAAAAATGTGTTCCAGCATGACAAGATTTATCATGCCTTCGAAGGTAGAAACCTTATAACCTTCGACCCAGCCAGTTAAGTTTTTCAAGGATTCAGTGACATAAGATACCCAAGTACCACCTTCCTTTTTCTTATACTCTATGAATCGTTTCAAATATTGGGCCGGAGTCTTCCCAAACTTTAAAATGAGAGTTTGCTTTAACATTGCGAAATCAGCTTGCTCAGCCTTCGACATTTCCATAATGGCACTACAGCCAGAATGGGGCAGTCTGCTGAGTAACCAGGCAATCTTATCAGCATTGTCAACTTGTTGAACTTCGCATGCATACTCAAACGCATTCATCCAGTCCATAATGTCATTCCTTTCCTCATACACAATGACCAGATCTTTCGGAAACCGTGAATGAGAGGAGGCCCCAGACCCATGTCCAGGACCCTTGGACCCATTTGCAACCTGAAGCTTGGCCAGTTCCAACTGGTGATCCCTGTCTTTCTGTTTTTCTGACTGTTCGATTTTTAGTTTGGCTATGCTGAATTCAAGCTCCTTCTGCCTAAACCGCAGCTCTTGCTTCTTGAATTCAAGCATAGCCTCCCCATCAACACTGGCAGAGGAAACATTAGACATCTCATCCTCCCTGTCCTCGTGGTCGCGGTGGATCAGTGCAGCGGCAGAACCGTCGGTTCTACCAGTGAGAGCAGCCCCACCTCCTTCCGCACTGTCCTCAGAAGTTATAGCGTCAAGCTGCGCTTCTTGCCACGCCACGATTCTTTGGATCATATCCAATTTCGTGCCTTGAGAGGAAACACCTCTCTCCGCACACAATTTTTTCAATGTTTCTGATTTGGAAGCATTTAAAGTTAACAAGGTATTTGTTTCCATACTGTTAGATAGGACTATGGCCTTTTTAAAGTTATACTACAACAATTCACTACGTGTCCTGGTAGGAATAACTTGAAATGCCTTAGTTCGTGCGCAACACTGGATACCTTCAGTGGTATCCCACCGCTGTACACCAATTTGTTAAGACGGATTTCTAAACTCTGTCCTGGTGGCGCAGAAGTTCAGAAGGCCAACCTAATTACTTGGAACAGGGTAACCTCTGGACAAGCCAGACCAATCAAGGTAGCGATCGCGGCGGTCAAGACTAGGTCTCAAGAGGGGTGAGGGTGACTGAAAGCCTGCAATGAGCACACAAAGCAAGGACACTTACAAACTACTCCAAACAGGTGCTATATTAAAAATATATACACATTTATTCCAAGGCCTTTAAAAGAATGACCGTAGCGAGAAATCACAATACAACTCTAGTAAACCAACACATACCATACCAATACAATATATATACAAATACAAAGAAGTCTCAAGCGTTAGATGCACGAAATGTGTAGTCCACCTAAAAGGGAAGGAAAACAGGCAGTGCGAAATAATGCTTAGACCCAGTCCGCCTTCAGAGGCACCTAACTAAAAGGGAGTCCGAGCCCTACGAAGAGTGGAGCCTTGTGCTCAAAAGTACCTGCACACGCTGGTGCCAACGGGCAAAAGGGGAGTCTCTTCGAGGGAGATCAGGCAGTTCAGTTTAGTGCACAAACGAAGAACAACAGTGTTCCGCGACTCAAGCGCAGCCTCCACTGTGGGCAGAAGCAGAGCGCGAGTACGGAAAGGCGTGCTGTTTTGACACAGCGGGGAAAAGCTATGGGCTCCTGCAGGAGGGCGACCAGTTCCTAGCTATGCTACTCACCGGACTGGCTTGTCCAGAGGTTACCCTGTTCCAAGTAATTAGGTTGGCCTTCTGAACTTCTAACAGTATGGAAACAAATACCTTGTTAACTTTAAATGCTTCCAAATCAGAAACATTGAAAAAAATGTGTGCGGAGAGAGGTGTTTCCTCTCAAGGCACGAAATTGGATATGATCCAAAGAATCGTGGCGTGGCAAGAAGCGCAGCTTGACGCTATAACTTCTGAGGACAGTGCGGAAGGAGGTGGGGCTGCTCTCACTGGTAGAACCGACGGTTCTGCCGCTGCACTGATCCACCGCGACCACGAGGACAGGGAGGATGAGATATCTAATGTTTCCTCTGCCAGTGTTGATGGGGAGGCTATGCTTGAATTCAAGAAGCAAGAGCTGCGGTTTAGGCAGAAGGAGCTTGAATTCAGCATAGC
Organism: Ambystoma mexicanum; assembly: GCF_040938575.1. Classification (NCBI taxonomy): domain Eukaryota; kingdom Metazoa; phylum Chordata; class Amphibia; order Caudata; family Ambystomatidae; genus Ambystoma; species Ambystoma mexicanum. The sequence goes on from NC_090936.1 coordinate 336,198,257, forward strand.
CAAACTAAAAATCGAACAGTCAGAAAAACAAAAAGACAGGGATCACCAGTTGGAACTGGCCAAGCTTCAGGTTGCAAATGGGTCCAAGGGTCCTGGACATGGGTCTGGGGCCTCCTCTCATTCACGGTTTCCGAAAGATCTGGTCATTGTGTATGAGGAAAGGAATGACATTATGGACTGGATGAATGCGTTTGAGTATGCATGCGAAGTTCAACAAGTTGACAATGCTGATAAGATTGCCTGGTTACTCAGCAGACTGCCCCATTCTGGCTGTAGTGCCATTATGGAAATGTCGAAGGCTGAGCAAGCTGATTTCGCAATGTTAAAGCAAACTCTCATTTTAAAGTTTGGGAAGACTCCGGCCCAATGTTTGAAACGATTCATAGAGTATAAGAAAAAGGAAGGTGGTACTTGGGTATCTTATGTCACTGAATCCTTGAAAAACTTAACTGGCTGGGTCGAAGGTTATAAGGTTTCTACCTTCGAAGGCATGATAAATCTTGTCATGCTGGAACACATTTTTGCATCTTCTTCCCCGGAGCTTAAGCAGCATTTGGCCGATTCGAAGGAGATAGATCCTAAGAAGCTGGCCATTGCAGCAGACTTATGGGTGTCACATCGAGTGTCCCATAAGGACAAAACTCATCCTGGTAAGCAGGAGGAAGGGAAAAAGTCCAAAGATAAGGAGGGTGGAGAATCTGATAAATCTTCTTCTCAAAAGGGCCACAAAAAGAAAAATAAGGGTAAGACACAAGCGAACTCACAGGGTAGTGGAGGTCAGCCTCCGAAACAGAACTCTGGTTACAATAAGCCTCCCTATGTAAACAGACCCAATGGATCTTGTTTTGCTTGTGGAGCAACTGACCACGTGAAGGGGGATCCCCGGTGTAAGGTTTGACCTTTGGGGGTCCACTCCGCTAATCTGGCCTTCTCCTCCTACGAGGAAGAAGAGATTACAGGAGCATCCTTCTCCTCAGACTCATTTCCCAGCGGGATAGAGGCTGAGGTAGTTTTAGTTTCCCTGGGTTCCTGGGAGCCTAAAGTCTCAGAGGCTTATGCTAGGATTACAGATAATACCAAGCACTACTTTAAAGACAGTGTGCTGATCAATGGAGTAGATACTCCAGCTCTTAGGGATAGTGGGTGCAGTCGAACTGTAGTGGATTCTACCTTGGTAGACTCAGAGGAAGTTGCCAGAGCTACTCTGATGCCCACTAAGTTGGCTGACGGCCCACTCCGTATGTTCCCAGTAATACCTGTAAATCTTACTTTAAATGGTACAGCAGTCAGGATTCCAGTGAGCATTCAGAGAAACGTCCCGGGAAAGGTCTTGTTAGGTAATGATCTCAGAGCTTTAGGGCTCGTAGGAGACACTGCCGAAAGACCCTACACACGGTCTCAAGCACGGGCAGCATTGGCCAAGACCAATACGCCGCCCCAGCCGAAGGGGAAACCCAAGGCGAAAGGAGTCAACAAGTCAAGACGAGGGAAAGAGAATATTCCCCCGAGCTCGCCTACCACTGCGGTGGAGGAAGTTGGTCAATCGCCCGGGCCTGACGAGGAGGTGGCGATGCCTGAAGTATTTGACCCCAACGACCATCCTGAACTAAAAGACTTGTTAGTTGAAGGAGGTCCTGATAGGGACGAATTCAGTAAAGGCCAACGTGAGTGCCCATCTCTGGAAGGCCTAAGGAGACAGGCCTGCTCCCAGCTTGAGGGTGAACCTCCTGGGACGCATAGGATTTATTGGGAAGGTGGACTCCTGTATAGTGAGCCCACAGAGTCTACAGAAGGAGACCATAGGAGGTTGGTGGTTCCCCTTGCTGTTAGGCCCTTCCTCCTGCAGTTGGCGCATGAAGTGCTCCTTGCTGGTCACCTTGGTATTAAGAGGAGCAAGCAAAGGTTATCCATGCACTTCTACTGGCCCAAGATGGGGGTGCAAGTAGAAAGTCACTGCAGGAGTTGTGCCTCCTGCCAGTTATCTGGTAAGGTTGGCTCGACAATCCAAGCTCCGTTGGTACCGCTCCCAGTTGTGGGGGTACCATTTGAAAGGGTAGGGATCGACATCGTTGGTCCCCTTGACCCGCAAACATCCTCGGGCAATAGGTTTATCCTGGTGCTGGTCGACCATGCAACCAGATATCCTGAGGCCATCCCATTGAAAACTGTAACTGCCAAGTCAGTTGCAAAAGCTTTACTTGGCATATTTACTAGGGTTGGCTTCCCTAAAGAAGTTGTGTCAGATCGTGGCAGCAACTTTATGTCGAAGTATATGCAGGCTATGTGGAAAGAATGTGGGGTCACCTACAAGTTCTCTTCTGCATACCACCCCCAGACCAATGGTCTGGTGGAACGTTTCAACAGAACGTTAAAAAGCATGATTGGGGCTCTGGAGAAGCTTCAGAGAAGACAATGGGATCTTCTTTTACCATGCTTACTGTTTGCCTACCGAGAGGTACCACAGGAGGGTGTTGGCTTCAGCCCCTTCAAACTTCTGTTTGGTCATCCTGTACGGGGACCCTTAGCCATAGTCAAAGAGGGATGGGAGATGCCCACTCCCCCTGTTACTACCAACGTAGTTGATTATGTGCTAGGGCTCAGAAAACGGATGGTACTTCTGATGGGCTTGGCTAGTGATAAATTGAAGGCAGGACAAGCACTGGTGAAACATTGGTACGACCAGAAAGCTTCCCTCATCAACTTTACCCCTGGTCAGCAAGTCCTGATCATGAATCCCATAAGGCCTTGAGCTTTACAGGACAAATGGTCAGGCCCTTACATAGTGGTGGAGCCCCTGGGTGAGGTTAACTATTTAGTGGACCTTGGAAGGCCTGGACAGGCTCCAAAAGTGTTTCACGTGAATAGGCTGAAGGCTTTCGTCCCAAGAGTCGAAATCGCAGCACTGTTACTGGCTTCAGATGTTGAGGAAGAGGAGTCTGAACCTCTCCCCCACCTGTTCCAAAGCGGTCCTTCAAATAGCTCCTTTGAGGGTGTCCGAGGGGCCCCTCACCTGACTTCTGATCAGCAGGCTGAGGTGAAAAGTTTGCTTAGGCAGTTTTCCCCCCTGTTTTCACAGTCGCCTGGTTTGACACCTTGGTGCAAACATAACATAGACACAGGAGACAGTGTACCTACCAAAAGTAGGGGATACAGGATGTCAGACAAAGTACGGTCTTATATTAAGACCGAGGTCAACAAGATGTTAGACCTTGGGGTGATTGAACCCTCTAGTAGTCCTTGGTCCAGCCCTGTGGTTTTCGTTCCAAAGGCAGGCACTTCTGAATTGAGGTTCTGCGTGGATTACAGGGCTCTGAATGCTGTCACCAAGACAGATGCACACCCCTTGCCTCGAACAGATGAGCTGGTGGATACTTTGGGTGCCTCCAAGTACCTCAGCACGTTTGACCTCACTGCTGGCTATTGGCAAATAGCTTTAGCAGAACATGCCAAGGAGAAGACAGCGTTTTCTACTCCAGACGGCCTTTACCAATTCCGGGTAATTCCGTTCGGGTTGAAGAATGCACCTGCCACTTTCCAGAGGCTTGTGCATCATGTTTTGAATGGGTTGGACGAATTCTGTCTTGCATATCTGGACGATATAGCAGTTTTCAGTGCCACCTGGGAAGACCATGTGAAACACCTCGGGATTGTGCTCCAGGCTCTTCAGAAAGCACACTTGACCATAAAGGCTAGTAAATGCCAGATTGGACAAGGCTCAGTGTTTTACCTTGGACATGAAGTAGGTGGAGGGAGGATACAGCCTCTACCCAGTAAAGTACAAGCAGTACAAGACTGGCCTACCCCCACTACACAAACCCAAGTGAGAGCCTTCTTAGGACTCACAGGGTATTACCGCAATTTTGTGGCAGACTATGGCACCATAGCTGCCCCTCTGACTGCCCTCACAACTCTGAAGAAACCCAAGAAGGTAACTTGGACCGACGAGTGTGAGAAGGCCTTCAATGGCTTAAAAGACTCCTTGTGCCAGGCCCCTGTCCTCAGGGCCCCTGATTATCAAAGACCTTTTATAGTGCAGACGGACGCCTATGACACTGGGATAGGAGCTGTACTATCGCAAGTAGATGAGAAGGGTAAGGAACACCCTATTGGTTTTATTAGTCGCCAGTTTAAGGACAGAGAGCTCAGATGGTCCACGGTAGAGAAAGAATGTTTCTCTGTTGTGTGGGCCCTAAGGAAGCTGAGGCCCTACCTCTATGGGACCCACTTCAATGTGCAAACTGACCATAAGCCCTTAAAGTGGCTAATAAACATGAAGGGGGAGAATCCAAAGTTGCTTAGGTGTTCCATAAGTCTACAAGGCTTCGACTTCACTATTGAGCATAGGCCAGGTGTCCAACATAGCAATGCTGATGGGTTGTGCAGAATGTTTAACCGACCTGAACAAGAGACTCATCCAGGGGTGGATTAGTTCCCCCTGTCCATAGTCTGGGAGGGGCGAGTGTTAGGAAAGATTTCGTAATTGTAGGTAATTTTCCTTCCATGTGGCAACCCCTAAACTTTTTGCTGTTGTTTTTCACCTTGTTCTCGACTTTGCCAGAGAAGTGCAGCCTTCTGCCGCACTCCTCTGGGCTTTCGCTCCTTTCTTATGGGGAAACTGTCATGCCCTTAAGACAGTCAGTACCAGGAAACGCTCGTTTCCGTAGTTTCTTTTATCATGTTGCGGCTTTCGTGCAACATGACACAAGAGGGCACTGTAAGATAAGTTACTACTCTCTTGGGTCTCTAGCCTTCTACAGGCCCTAGATACTCTTCCAGGATTGTAACTGATCGGTGCAAGTGATTCTCGGACGGGAATGGTGGCAGCGATCGTTTATTGTGTTTTGAGCTCCTTTTGGCGTTCTAAGCGCGTTTCTCGCGCTTAACCCAAAATGGTGGCCTAGAGCCCAAAATGGCCAGACCACGAGGCTCCTTTGTCCTGTCCGCTGACCATCTTGCTCCCTTCACCTTCCCCAGGTTGAGCCGACCCGGGGCCTTCATTATTTGGGCATGTACTTTCCCGCGAAACACAGATGCTTTCGCGGGCTTCTACATGTCTTGTGTGTGCCTCCAGGATGTGGGCTGGGATGTCTGGTCCCAATACACATCCTGGGTGCCAGAGAGTCTAGGGTGGTGTGAATGCCTGGGACCACCGTGGTCCGTGATAGGTCCACGAATGGTGTGAGTGTTGATGAGCGGATCTCCCATTGGGTCCCCTCCGTTTTGGCGCGAAGGGAACCGTGGATAAGAGGGGGCTGGAAACACCACTACCATGTCGATCTCCTGAGTTCTCACGAACGAAGGAATACAGGAGCCAAGTATCCTGCAACCAAGAGGCTGAACCGAGGAATCGCTGGTGACCCGCTGAAGAACTGCTCCTCTGCACTGCTGTCGCCTTGTGAAACCCTTTTCACCTTTGATCGAACCAGAAGGCCTGTACTGGTACTTCGACCCTTGGAATAGCGGGGACAGCTATTCTCGGCATCTTCACCATCTCCTGCTAGTAAGCCTTCGGAAGCGTCTCTGGGCCATCCAGCAGACTGACCAGCCTACACAGGAGTCTTGCTCTGTAACCGCCGCCAGGTTGTGTAGTATATCGAGTCCTTGTCACTCTCACATGATTCGTACACTTGGCGTTCCCAGGTCTGAAGTGAGAAGTGTACATTTGGCTCAGATACACACCGCCACTCCGTTGCCCTGCTGTGGTAACAAACTGTGCGGGTTCCTTCGTTTGGGACGTCTTTTACTCAACTCTGCTGCTGCAGACTCAACACGACGACGAGACATTGAGATATCACATCTCATGCTATAGGAAGGGTCTCAGGATTGGAATGAGAAGGACTTGGATATCACATCTCATGCTATAGGCAGGGTCTCAGGTTTGGAAAGGGAAGGAGTTGGATATCACATTTCATTTTAGAGGTAGGATCTCAGGTTTGGTATTAGAGGCATTGAGATATCACATCTCATGCTATCAGAAGGGTCTCAGGATTGGAATGGGAAGGAGTTGGATATCACATCTCATGCTATAGGAAGGGTCTCAGGTTTGGAACGGGAAGGAGTTGTATATCAAATCTCATGTTATAGGAAGAGTCTCAGGTTTGGTATAAGCATTGAGATATCACATCTCTGCAATCGGAAGTGTCTCAGGATTGGAACGGGAAGGAGTTGGATATCCCATCTCATGTTATAGGACTGGTCTCAGGTTTGGTATTAGAAGCAGTGAGATATCACATCGCATGCTGTAGGAAGGGTCTCAGGTTTGGAATGGGAAGGAATTGGATATCAAATCTCATGTCATAGGAAGGATCTCAGGTTTGGTATTAGAAGCATTGAGATATCACATCTCATGCTATAGGAATGGTCTCAGGATTGGAATGGGAAGGAGTTGGATATTACATTCTTGCTATGGGAAGGGTCTCATGTTTGGAATTGGAAGGAGTTGGATATCACATCTCATGTTATAGGAAGGGTCTCAGGTTTGGTATAAGCATTGAGATTTCACATCTCTGCTATCGGAAGTGTCTCAGGATTGGAATGGGAAGGAGATGGATATCCCATCTCATGTTATAGGACGGGTCTCAGGTTTGTTATTAGAATCATTGAGATATCATATTGCATGCTATAGGAAGGGTCTAAGGATTGGAATGGGAAGGACTTGGATATCACATCTCATGCTATAGGTAGGCTCTCAGGTTTGGAAAGGGAAGGAGTTGGATATCACATTTCATGCTAGAGGTAGGATCTCAGGTTTGGTATTAGAGGCATTGAGATATCACATCTCATGCTATCAGAAGGGTCTCAGGATTGGAATGGGAAGGAGTTGGATATCACATCTCATGTTATAGGAAGGATCTCAGGTTTGGTATTAGAAGCATTGAGATATCACATCTCATGCTATCGGAAGTATCTCAGGTTTGGTATTAGAGGCATTGAGATATCACATCTCATGCTATCATAAGGGTCTCAGGATTGGAATGGGAAGGAGTTGGATATCACATCTCATGCTAAAGGGAGGGTCTCAGGTTTGGAAGGGGAAGGAATTGAATATCACATCACATGTTATAGGAAGGATCTCAGGTTTGGTATTAGAGGCATTGAGATATCACATCTCATGCTATCGGAAGGGTCTCAGGATTGGAATGGGAAGGAGTTGGATATCACATCTCATGCTATAGGAAGGGTCTCAGGTTTGGAACGGGAAGGAGTTGGATATCACATCTCATGTTATAGGAAGAGTCTCAGGTTTGGTATAAGCATTGAGATATCACATCTCTGCAATCGGAAGTGTCTCAGGATTGGAACGGGAAGGAGTTGGATATCCCATCTCATGTTATAGGACTGGTCTCAGGTTTGGTATTAGAAGCATTGAGATATCACATCGCATGCTGTAGGAAGGGTCTCAGGTTTGGAATGGGAAGGAATTGGATATCACATCTCATGTCATAGGAAGGATCTCAGGTTTGGTATTAGAAGCATTGAGATATCACATCTCATGCTATAGGAATGGTCTCAGGATTGGAATGGGAAGGAGTTGGATATTACATTCTTGCTATGGGAAGGGTCTCATGTTTGGAATTGGAAGGAGTTGGATATCACATATGCTATAGGAAGGGTCTCAGGTTTGGAATGGGAAGGAGTTGGATATCACATCTCATGTTATAGGAAGGGTCTCAGGTTTGGTATAAGCATTGAGATATCACATCTCTGCTATCGGAAGTGTCTCAGGATTGGAATGGGAAGGAGTTGGATATCCCATCTCATGTTATAGGACGGGTCTCAGGTTTGTTATTAGAATCATTGAGATATCATATTGCATGCTATAGGAAGGGTCTAAGGATTGGAATGGGAAGGACTTGGATATCACATCTCATGCTATAGGTAGGCTCTCAGGTTTGGAAAGGGAAGGAGTTGGATATCACATTTCATGTTAGAGGAAGGATCTCAGGTTTGGTATTAGAGGCATTGAGATATCACATCTCATGCTATAGGAAGGGTCTCAGGATTGGAATGGGAAGGAGTTGGATATCACATCTCATGCTATAGGAAGGGTCTCAGGTTTGGTATAAGCATTGAGATATCACATCTCATGCTATAGGAAGGGTCTCAGGATTGGAATGGGAAGGATATGTATATGACATCTCATGACATAAGAAGGGTCTCAGGTTTGATATAAGCATTGAGATATCACATCTCTGCTTTTGGAAGGGTCTCAGGATTGGAATGGGAAGGAGTTGGATATCCCATCTCATGTTATAGGACGGGTCTCAGGTTTGTTATTAGAATCATTGAGATATCATATTGCATGCTATAGGAAGGGTCTAAGGATTGGAATGGGAAGGACTTGGATATCACATCTCATGCTATAGGAAGGGTCTCAGGTTTGGTATAAGCATTGAGATATCACATCTCAAGCTATAGGAAGGGTCTCAGGATTGGAATGGGAAGGATATGTATATGACATCTCATGCCATAGGAAGGGTCTCAGGTTTGGTATAAGCATTGAGATATCACATCTTTGCTTTTGGAAGGGTCTCAGGATTGGAATGGGAAGGAGTTGGATATCCCATCTCATGTTATAGGAAGAGTCTCAGGTTTGGTATTAGATTCATTGAGATATCATATTGCATGCTATAGGAAGGGTCTAAGGATTGGAATGGGAAGGACTTGGATATCACATCTCATGCTATAGGAAGGGTCTCAGGTTTGGTATAAGCATTAAGATATCACATCTCATGCTATAGGAAGGGTCTCAGGATTGGAATGGGAAGGATATGTATATGACATCTCATGCCATAGGAAGGGTCTCAGGTTTGGTATAAGCATTGAGATATCACATCTCTGCTTTTGGAAGGGTCTCAGGATTGGAATGGGAAGGAGTTGGATATCCCATCTCATGTTATAGGAAGAGTCTCAGGTTTGGTATTAGAAGCATTGAGATATCACATCTCATGCTATAGGAAGTGTCTCAGGATTGGAATGGGAAGGACTTGGATATCACATCTCATGCTATAGGGAGGGTCTCAAGTTTGATATTAGAAGCATTGAGATATCACATCTCATGCTATAGGAAGGGTCTCAGGATTGGAATGGAAGGAGTTGGATATCACATCTCATGTTATAGGAAGGATCTCAGGTTTGGTATTAGAAGCATTGAGACATCACATCTCATGCTAAAGGAAGGGTCTCAGGATTGTAATGGGAAGGAGTTTTATTTCACATCTCATGCTATATGAAGGGTCTCAGGTTTGGTATAAACATTGAGATATCACATCTCATGCTATAGGAAGGGTCTCAGGATTGGAATGGGAAGGAGTTGGATATCACATCTCATGCTATAGGAAGGGTCTCAGGTTTGGTATAAGCAGTGAGATATCACATCTCTACTATCGGAAGGGTCTCAGGATTGGAATGGGAAGGAGTTGGATATCCAATCTCATGTTATCGGAAGAGTCTCAGGTTTGGTATTAGAAGCATTGAGATATCTCATCTCATGCTATAGGAAGGGTCTCAGGATTTTAATGGGAAGGAGTTGGATATCACATCTCATGCTATAGGAAGGGTCTCAGGTTTGGTATAAGCAGTGAGATATCACATCTCATGCTATAGGAAGTGTCTCAGGATTGGAATGGGAAGAAGTTGGATATTACATCTCATGTTATAGGAAGGATCTCAGGTTTGGTATAAGCATTGAGATATCACATCTCTGTTATCGGAAGGGTCTCAGGATTGGAATGGGAAGGAGTTGGATATTCCCATCTCATGTTATAGGAAGGGTCTCAGGATTGGAATGGGAAGGACTTGGATATCACATCTCATGCTATAGGGAGGGTCTCAAGTTTGATATTAGAAGCATTGAGATATCACATCTCATGATAACGGAAGGGTCTCAGGATTGGAATGGGAAGGAGTTGGATATCACATCTCATGATAAAGGAAGGGTCTAAGGTTTGGAAGGGGAAGGATTTGGATATCACATCTCATGTAATAGGACGGGTCTCAGGTTTGGTATTAGAAGCATTGAGATATCAAGTCTCATGGTATAGGAAGGGTCTCAGAATTGGAATGGGAAGGAGTTGGATATCACATCTCAAGCTATAGGAAGGGTCTCAGGATTGGAATGGGAAGGAGTTTGATATCACATCTCATGCCATAGTATGGGTCTCAGGTTTGGTAGAAGCATTGGGATATCACATCTCATGCTATCGGAAGGGTATCAGGATTGGATTTGGAAGGAGTTGGATATCACATCTCATGTTATAGGAAGGGTCTCAGGTTTGGTATAAGCATTGAGATATCACATCTCTGCTATCGGAAGTGTCTCAGGATTGGAATGGGAAGGAGTTGGATATCCCATCTCATGTTATAGGACGGGTCTCAGGTTTGTTATTAGAATCATTGAGATGTCATATTGCATGCTGTAGGAAGGGTCTAAGGATTGGAATGGGAAGGACTTGGAAATCACATCTCAAGCTATAGGTAGGCTCTCAGGTTTGGAAAGGGAAGGTGTTGGATATCACATTTCATGTTAGAGGAAGGATCTCAGGTTTGGTATTAGAGGCATTGAGATATCACATCTCATGCTATAGGAAGGGTCTCAGGATTGGAATGGGAAGGAGTTGGATATCACATCTCATGCTATAGGAAGGGTCTCAGGTTTGGTATAAGCATTGAGATATCACATCTCATGCTATAGGAAGGGTCTCAGGATTGGAATGGGAAGGATATGTATATGACATCTCATGCCATAGGAAGGGTCTCAGGTTTGGTATAAGCATTGAGATATCACATCTCTGCTTTTGGAAGGGTCTCAGGATTGGAATGGGAAGGAGTTGGATATCCCATCTCATGTTATAGGAAGAGTCTCAGGTTTGGTATTAGAAGCATTGAGATATCACATCTCATGCTATAGGAAGTGTCTCAGGATTGGAATGGGAAGGATATGTATATGACATCTCATGCTATAGGAAGTGTCTCAGGATTGGAATGTGAAGGACTTGGATATCACATCTCATGCTATAGGGAGGGTCTCAAGTTTGATATTAGAAGCATTGAGATATCACATCTCATGCTATAGGAAGTGTCTCAGGATTGGAATGGGAAGGAGTTGGATATCACACCTCATGTTATAGGAAGGATCTCAGGTTTGGTATAAGCATTGAGATATCACATCTCTGCTATCGGAAGGGTCTCAGGATTGGAATGGGAAGGAGTTGGATATTCCCATCTCATTTTATAGGAAGGGTATATCAGGTCTTAGCATGAGATGTGATATCCAGCTCCTTCCATTCCAATCCTGAGACCCTTCCGATAGCATGAGATGTGATATCTCAATGCTTCTAATATCAATACTGAGACCCTCCCTATAGCATGAGATGTGATATCTAAGTCCTTCCCATTCCAATCCTGAGACCCTTCCGATAGCAGAGATGTGATATCTCAATGCTTATACCAAACCTGAGACCCTTCCTATAGCACGAGATGTGATATCCAACTCCTTCCCATTCCAATCCTGAGACCCTTCCTATAGCATGAGATGTGATATCTCAATGCTTCTACCAAAACTGAGACCCTTCCTTTAGCATGAGATGTGATATCCAACTCCTTCCCATTCCAATCCTGAGACCCTTCCTATAGCATGAGATGTGATATCTCAATGCTTCTAATACCAAACCTGAGATCCTTCCTATAACATGACATGTGATATCCAACTCCTTCCCATTCCAATCCTGAGACCCTTCCTATAGCATGAGATGTGATATCTCAATGCTTCTAATACCAAACCTGATATCCTTCCGATAGCATGAGATGTGATATCTCAATGCTTCTAATACCAAACCTGAGACCCTCCCTTTAGCATGAGATGTGAGATCCAATTCCTTCCCATTCCAATCCTGATACCCTTCTGATAGCATGAGATGTGATATCTCAATGCCTCTAATACCAAACCTGAGATCCTACCTCTAACATGAAATGTGATATCCAACTCCTTCCCTTTCCAAACCTGAGAGCCTTCCTACAGCATGAGATGTGATATCCAAGTCCTTCCCATTCCAATCCTGAGACCCTTCCTATAACATGAGATGTGATATCCAACTCCTTCCCATTCCAACCTGAGACCCTTCCTATAGCATGAGATGGGATATCCAACTCCTTCCAAATCTAATCCTGATATCCTTCCGATAGCATGAGATGTGATATCCCAATGCTTCTACAAAACCTGAGACCCATACCATGGCATGAGATGTGATATCAAACTCCCGTCCTATACCATGAGACTTGATATCTCAATGCTTCTAATACCAAACCTGAGACCAGTCCAATAACATGAGATGTGATATACAAATCCTTCCCCTTCCAAACCTTAGACCCTTCCTTTATCATGAGATGTGATATCCAACTCCTTCCCATTCCACTCCTGAGACCCTTCCTATAGCATGAGATGTGATATCTCAATGCTTCTAATACCAAACCTGAGACCCTTCCTATAACATGAGATGTGATATCCAAGTCCTTCCCATTCCAATCCTGAGACCCTTCCTATAGCATGAGATGTCATATCTCAATGCTTCTAATACCAAACCTGAGACCCTTCCTATAACATGAATTGTGATATCCAAGTCCTTCCCATTCCAATCTTGAGACCTTTCCAATAGCAGAGATGTGATATCTCAATGCTTATACCAAACCTGAGATCCTTCCTATGACATGAGATGTGATATCTAAATCCTTCTCATTCCAAACCTGAGACCCTTCCTACAGCATGTGATGTGATATCTCAATGCTTCTAATATCAAAACTGAGACCCGTCCTATAACATGAGATGGGATATCCAACTCCTTCCCGTTCCAAACCTGATACCCTTCCTATAGCATGAGATGTGATATCCAATTCCTTCCCATCCCAATCCTGAGACACCTCCGATAGCAGAGATGTGAAATCTCAATGCTTATACCAAACCTGAGACTCTTACTATAACATGAGATGTGATATCTAACTCCTTCCTGTTCCAAACCTGAGACCCTTCCTATAGCATGAGATGCGATATCCAACTCCTTCCCATTCCAATCCTGAGACCCTTCCCATAGCATGAGATGTGATATCTCAATGCTTCTAATACCAAACCTGTGATCCTTCCTATAACAAGAGATGTGATATCCAAATCCTTCCCCTTCCAAATCTGAGACCCTCCCTTTAGCATGAGATGTGATATCTCAATGCCTCTAATACCAAACCTGAGATCCTTCCGATAGCATGAGATGTGATATCTCAATGCTTCTAATACCAAACCTGAGATCCTTCCTATAACATGAGATGTGATATCCAAATCCTTCCCCTTCCATTCCTGAGACCCTCCCTTTAGCATGAGATGTGATATCCAACTCCTTCCCATTCCAATCCTGAGACCCTTCCTATAGCATGAGATGTGATATCTCAATGCTTCTAATACCAAACGTGAGACCCTTCCTATAACGTAAGATGGGATATCCAACTCCTTCCCATTCCAATCCTGAGACCCTTCCGATAGCAGAGATGTGATATCTCAATGCTTATACCAAACCTGAGACCCTTCCTGTGGCATGAGATGTCATATACAACTCCTTCCCATTCCAATACTGAGACCCTTCCTATAGCATGAGATGTGATATCTCAATACTTATACCAAACCTGAGACCCTTCCTATAGCATGAGATGTGATATCCAACTCCTTCCCATTCCAATCCTGAGACCCTTCCTATAACATGAGATGTTATGTCTCAATGCTTCTAATACCAAACCTTAGATCCTTCCTATGGCATGAGATGTCATATAAAACTCCTTCCCATTCCAATCCTGAGACCCTTCCCATAGCATGAGATGTGATATCGAACTCCTTCCCATTCCAATCCTGCGACCCTTCCTATAGCATGAGATTTGATATCTCAATGCTTCTAATACCAAACCTGAGATCATTCCTATAACACGAGATGTAATATCCAAATCCTTCCCCTTCCAAACCTGAGACCCTCCCTTTAGCATGAGATATGATATCCAACTACTTCCCATTCCAATCCTGAGACCCTTCCTATAGCATGAGATGTGATGTCTCAATGTTTCTAATACCAAACCTGAGATCCTTCCTATAACATGAGATGTGATATCCAACTCCTTCCCATTCCAATCCTGAGACACTTCCTATAGCATGAGAAGTGATATCTCCATGCTTATACCAAACCTGGGACCCTTCCTATAGCATGAGATGTGATATCCAAATCCTTCCCATTCCAATCCTGAGACCCTTCCTATAGCATGAGATGTGATATCTCAATGCTTATACCAAACCTGAGAGCCTACCTATAGCATGAGATGTGATATCCAACTCCTTCCCGTTCCAAACCTGAGACCCTTCCTATAGCATATGTGATATCCAACTCCTTACCATTCCAAACATGTGACCCTTCCTATAGCAAGAATGTAATATCCAACTCCTACCCATTCCAATCCTGAGACCATTCCTATAGCATGAGATGTGATATCTCAATGCTTCTAATACCAAACCTGAGATACTTCCTATGACATGAGATGTGATATCCAATTCCTTCCCATTCCAAACCTGAGATCCTTCCTACAGCATGCGATGTGATATCTCAATGCTTCTAATACCAAACCTGAGACCCGTCCTATAACATGAGATGGGATATCCAACTCCTTCCCGTTCCAAACCTGATACCCTTCCTATAGCATGAGATGTGATATCCAACTCCTTCCCATCCCAATCCTGAGACACCTCCGATAGCAGAGATGTGATATCTCAATGCTTATACCAAACCTGAGACTCTTCCTATAACATGAGATATGATATCCAACTCCTTCCCGTTCCAAACCTGAGACCCTTCCTATAGCATGAGATGTGATATCCAACTCCTTCCCATTCCAATCCTGAGACCCTTCTGATAGCATGAGATGTGATATCTCAATGCTTCTAATACCAAACCTGTGATCCTTCCTATAGCATGAGATGTGATATCCAACTCCTTCCAATTCCAATCCTGAGACCCTTCCTACAGCATGAGATGTGATATATCAATGCTTCTAATACCAAACCTGAGACCCTTCCTATAACATGAGATGGGAATATCCAACTCCTTCCCATTCCAATCCTGAGACCCTTCCGATAGCAGAGATGTGATATCTCAATGCTTATACCAAACCTGAGATCCTTCCTATAACATGAGATGTGATATCCAACTCCTTCCCATTCCAATCCTGAGACCCTTCCTATAGCATGAGATGTGATATCTCACTGCTTATACCAAACCTGAGACCCTTCCTATAGCATGAGATGTGATATCCAACTCCTTCCCATTCCAATCCTGAGACCCTTCCTATAGCATGAGATGTGATATCTCAATGCTTCTAATATCAAACTTGAGACCCTCCCTATAGCATGAGATGTGATATCCAAGTCCTTCCCATTCCAATCCTGAGACACTTCCTATAGCATGATATGTGATATCCAATGCTTCTAATACCAAACCTGAGACTCTTCCTATAACATGAGATGGGATATCCAACTCCTTCCCATTCCAATCCTGAGACCCTTCCGATAGCAGAGATGTGATATCTCAATGCTTATACGAAACCTGAGACCCTTCCTACGGCATGAGATGTCATATACAACTCCTTCCCATTCCAATCCTGAGACCCTTCCTATAGCATGAGATGTGATATCTCAATGCTTATACCAAACCTGAGACCCTTCCTATAGCATGAGATGTGATATCCAACTCCTTCCCATTCCAATCCTGAGACCCTTCCTATAGCATGAGATGTGATGTCTCAATGCTTCTAATACCAAACCTGAGATCCTTCCTATAACATGAGATGTGATATCCAAATCCTTCCATTCCAATCCTGAGACCCTTCCTATAGCATGAGATGTTATATCTCAATACTTATACCAATCCTGAGACCCTTCCTATAGCATGAGATGTGATACCCAACTCCTTCCCATTCCAATCCTGAGACGCTTCCTATAGCATGAGATGTGATATCTCAATGCCTCTAATACCAAACCTGAGATCCTTCCTCTAACATGAAATGTGATATCCAACTCCTTCCCTTTCCAAATCTGAGAGCCTATCTATAGCATGAGATGTGATATCCAAGTCCTTCCCACTCCAATCCTTAGACCCTTCCTGCAGCGTGCAATATGATATCTCAATGATTCTAATAACAAACCTGAGACCCGTCCTATAACATGAGATGGGATATCCAACTCCTTCCCATTCCAATCCTGAGACACTTCTGATAGCAGAGATGTGATATCTCAATGCTTATACCAAACCTGAGACCCTTCCTATAACATGAGATCGGATATCCAACTCCTTCCCGTTCCAAACCTGAGACCCTTCCTATAGCATATGTGATATCCAACTCCTTCCCATTCCAAACATGAGACCCTTCCTATAGCAAGAATGTAATATCCAACTCCTTCCCATTCCAACCCTGAGACCATTCCTATAGCATGAGATGTGATATCTCAATGCTTCTAATACCAAACCTGAGATCCTTCCTATGACATGAGATGTGATATCCAATTCCTCCCCATTCCAAACCTGAGAACCTTCCTACAGCATGCGATGTGATATCTCAATGCTTCTAATACCAAACCTGAGACTAGTCCTATAACATGAGATTGGATATCCAACTCCTTCCCCTTCCAAACCTGAGACCCTTCCTATAGCATGAGATGTGATATCCAACTTCTTCCCATTCCAATCCTGAGACCCTTCCTATAACATGAGATGTGATGTCTCAATGCTTCTAATACCAAACCTGAGATCTTTCCTATAACATGAGATGTGATATCCAACTCCTTCCCATTCCAATCCTGAGACCCTTCCTATAGCATGAGATGTGATATCTCAATGCTTATACCAAACCTGAGACCCTTCCTATAGCTTGAGATGTGATATCCAACTCCTTCTCATTCCAATCCTGAGACCCTTCCTATAGCATGAGATGTGATATCTCAAGGCCTCTAATACCAAACCTGAGATCCTTCCTCTAACATGAAATGTGATATCCAACTCCTTCCCCTTCCAAACCTGAGAGCCTTCCTATAGCATGAGATATGATATCCAAGTCCTTCCCGTTCCAATCCTGAGACCCTTCCTATAACATGAAATGTGATATCCAACTCCATCCCATTCCAACCTGAGACCTTTCCTATAGCATGAGATGGGATATCCAACTCCTTCCAAATCCAATACTGATACCATTCCGATAGCATGAGATGTGATATCCCAATGCTTCTACCAAATCTGAGACCCATACTATGGCATGAGATGTGATATCAAACTCCTTCCCATTCCAATCCTGAGACCCTTCCTATAGCTTGAGATGTGATATCCAACTTCTTCCCATTCCAATTCTGAGACCCTTCCTATACCATGAGACTTGATATCTCAATGCTTCTAATACCAAACCTGAGACCCGTCCTATAACATGAGATGTGATATCCAAATCCTTCCCCTTCCAAACCTTAGACCCTTTCTTTATCATGAGATGTGATATCCAACTCCTTCCCATTCCAATCCTGAGACCCTTCCGATATCATGACATTTGTTATCTCAATGCTTCTAATATCAAACTTGAGACCCTCCCTATAGCATGAGATGTGACATCCAAGTCCTCCCCATTCTAATCCTGAGACCCTTCCTATAGCATGAGATGTGATATCTCAATGCTTCTAATACCAAACCTGAGACCCTTCCTATAACATGAGATGGGATATCCAACTCAGATGGGATATCCAACTCCTTCCCATTCCAATCCTGAGACCCTTCCGATAGCAGAGATGTGATATCTCAATGCTTATATCAAATCTGAGACCCTTCCTATGGCCTGAGATGTCATATACAATCCTTCCCATTCCAATCCTGAGACCCTTCCTATAGCATGAGATGTGATATCAAACTCCTTCCCATTCCAATCCTGAGACCCTTCCTATAGCATGAGATGTGATGTCTCAATGCTTCCAATACCAAACCTGAGATCCTTCCTATAACATGAGATGTGATATCCAACTCCTTCCCATTCCAATCCTGAGACCCTTATGATAGCATGAGATGTGATATCTCAATGCCTCTTATACCAAACCTGAGATCCTCCCGATAGCATGAGATGTGATATCTCAATGCTTCTAATACCGAACCTGAGATCCTTCCTATAATATGAGATGTGATTTCCAAATCCTTCCCCTTCCAAACCTGAGACCCTCCCTTTAGCATGAGATGTGATATCCAACTCCTTCCCATTCCAATCCTGAGACCCTTCTGATAGCATGAGATGTGATATCTCAATGCCTCTAATACCAAACCTGAGATCCTACCTCTAACATGAAATGTGATATCCATCTCCTTCCCTTTCCAAATCTGAGACCCTGCCTATAGCATGATATGTGATATCCAAGTCCTTCCCATTCCAATCCTGAGACCCTTCCTATAGCATGTGATGTGATATCTCAATGCTTATACCAAACCTGAGACCCTTCCTATGGCATGTGATGGCATATACAACTCCTTCCCATTCCAATCCTGAGACCCTTCCTATAGCATGAGATGTGATATCTCAATGCTTATACCAAACATGAGACCCTTCCTATAGCATGAGATGTGATATCCAACTTCTTCCCATTCCAATCCTGAGACCCTTCCTATAGCATGAGATGTGATATCTCAATGCTTATACCAAACCTGAGACCCTTCCTATAGCTTGAGATGTGATATCCAACTCCTTCCCATTCCAATCCTGAGACCCTTCCTATAGCATGAGATGTGATATCTCAAGGCCTCTAATACCAAACCTGAGATCCTTCCTCTAACATGAAATGTGATATCCAACTCCTTCCCCTTCCAAACCTGAGAGCCTTCCTATAGCATGAGATATGATATCCAAGTCCTTCCCATTCCAATCCTGAGACCCTTCCTATAACATGAAATGTGATATCCAACTCCTTCCCATTCCAACCTGAGACCCTTCCTATAGCATGAGATGGGATATCCAACTCCTTCCAAATCCAATACTGATACCCTTCCGATAGCATGAGATGTGATATCCCAATGCTTCTACCAAACCTGAGACCCATACTATGGCATGAGATGTGATATCAAACTCCTTCCCATTCCAATCCTGAGACCCTTCTTATACCATGAGACTTGATATCTCAATGCTAATACCAAACCTGAGACCCGTCCTATAACATGAGATGTGATATCCAAATGCTTCCCCTTCCAAACCTTAGACCCTTCCTTTATCATGAGATGTTATATCCAACTCCTTCCCATTCCAATCCTGAGACCCTTCCGATATCATGAGATGTGATATCTCAATGCTTATACCAAATCTGAGACCCTTCCTATGGCCTGAGATGTCATATACAACTCCTTCCCATTCCAATCCTGAGACCCTTCCTATAGCATGAGATGTGATATCTCAATGCTTATACCAAATCTGAGACCCTTCCTATAGCATGAGATGTGATATCCAACTCCTTCCCATTCCAATCCTGAGACCCTTCCTATAGCATGAGAAGTGATATCTCCATGCTTATACCAAACCTGAGACCCTTCCTATAGCATAAGATGTGATATCCAAATCCTTCCCATTCCAATCCTGAGACCCTTCCTATAGCATGAGATGTGATATCTCAATGCTTATACCAAACCTGAGACCCTTCATATAGCATGAGATGTGATATCCAACTCCTTCCCATTCCAATCCTGAGACCCTTCCTATAGCATGAGATGTGATGTCTCAATGCTTCTAATACCAAACCTGAGATCCTTCCTATAACATGAGATGTGATATCCAACTCCTTCCCATTCCAATCCTGAGACCCTTATGATAGCATGAGATGTGATATCTCAATGCCTCTTATACCAAACCTGAGATCCTTCCGATAGCATGAGATTTGATATCTCAATGCTTCTAATACCAAACCTGAGATCCTTCCTATAATATGAGATGTGATTTCCAAATCCTTCCCTTTCCAAACCTGAGACCCTCCCTTTAGCATGAAATGTGATATCCAACTCCTTCCCATTCCAATCCTGAGACCCTTCTGATAGCATGAGATGTGATATCTCAATGCTTATACCAAATCTGAGACCCTTCCTATAGCATGAGATGTGATATCCAACTCCCTCCCATTCCAATCCTGAGACCCTTCCTATAGCATGAGATGTGATGTCTCAATGCTTCCAATACCAAACCTGAGATCCTTCCTATAACATGAGATGTGATATCCAACTCCTTCCCATTCCAATCCTGAGACCCTTATGATAGCATGAGATGTGATATCTCAATGCCTCTTATACCAAACCTGAGATCCTCCCGATAGCATGAGATGTGATATCTCAATGCTTCTAATACCAAACCTGAGATCCTTCCTATTATATGAGATGTGATTTCCAAATCCTTCCCCTTCCAAACCTAAGACCCTCCCTTTAGCATGAGATGTGATATCCAACTCCTTCCCATTCCAATCCTGAGACCCTTCTGATAGCATGAGATGTGATATCCAACTCCTTCCCATTCCAATCCTGAGACCCTTCCGATATCATGAGATGTGATATCTCAATGCTTATACCAAATCTGAGACCCTTCCTATGGCCTGAGATGTCATATACAACTCCTTCCCATTCCAATCCTGAGACCCTTCCTATAGCATGAGATGTGATATCTCAATGCTTATACCAAATCTGAGACCCTTCCTATAGCATGAGATGTGATATCCAACTCCTTCCCATTCCAATCCTGAGACCCTTCCTATAGCATGAGAAGTGATATCTCCATGCTTATACCAAACCTGAGACCCTTCCTATAGCATAAGATGTGATATCCAAATCCTTCCCATTCCAATCCTGAGACCCTTCCTATAGCATGAGATGTGATATCTCAATGCTTATACCAAACCTGAAACCCTTCCTATAGCATGAGATGTGATATCCAACTCCTTCCCATTCCAATCCTGAGACCCTTCCTATAGCATGAGATGTGATGTCTCAAAGCTTCTAATACCAAACCTGAGATCCTTCCTATAACATGAGATGTGATATCCAACTCCTTCCCATTCCAATCCTGAGACCCTTATGATAGCATGAGATGTGATATCTCAATGCCTCTTATACCAAACCTGAGATCCTTCCGATAGCATGAGATGTGATATCTCAATGCTTCTAATACCAAACCTGAGATCCTTCCTATAATATGAGATGTGATTTCCAAATCCTTCCCCTTCCTAACCTGAGACCCTCCCTTTAGCATGAAATGTGATATCCAACTCCTTCCCATTCCAATCCTGAGACCCTTCTGATAGCATGAGATGTGATATCTCAATGCTTATACCAAATCTGAGACCCTTCCTATAGCATGAGATGTGATATCCAACTCCTTCCCATTCCAATCCTGAGACCCTTCCTATAGCATGAGATGTGATGTCTCAATGCTTCCAATACCAAACCTGAGATCCTTCCTATAACATGAGATGTGATATCCAACTCCTTCCCATTCCAATCCTGAGACCCTTATGATAGCATGAGATGTGATATCTCAATGCCTCTTATACCAAACCTGTGATCCTTCCGATAGCATGTGATGTGATATCTCAATGCTTCTAATACCAAACCTGAGATCCTTCCTATAATATGAGATGTGATTTCCAAATCCTTCCCCTTCCAAACCTGAGACCCTCCCTTTAGCATGAGATGTGATATCCAACTCCTTCCCATTCCAATCCTGAGACCCTTCTGATAGCATGAGATGTGATATCTCAATGCCTCTAATACCAAACCTGAGATCCTACCTCTAACATGAAATGTGATATCCATCTCCTTCCCTTTCCAAACCTGAGACCCTGCCTATAGCATGATATGTGATATCCAAGTCCTTCCCATTCCAATCCTGAGACCCTTCCTATAGCATGTGATGTGATATCTCAATGCTTATACCAAACCTGAGACCCTTCCTATGGCATGAGATGGCATATACAACTCCTTCCCATTCCAATCCTGAGACCCTTCCTATAGCATGAGATGTAATATCTCAATGCTTATACCAAACCTGAGCTCTTCCTATAGCATGAGATGTGATATCCAACTTCTTCCCATTCCAATCCTGAGACCCTTCCTATAGCATGAGATGTGATATCTCAATGCTCATACCAAACCTGAGACCCTTCCTATAGCTTGAGATGTGATATCCAACTCCTTCCCATTCCAATCCTGAGACCCTTCCTATAGCATGAGATGTGATATCTCAAGGCCTCTAATACCAAACCTGAGATCCTTCCTCTAACATGAAATGTGATATCCAACTCCTTCCCCTTCGAAACCTGAGAGCCTTCCTATAGCATGAGATATGATATCCAAGTCCTTCCCATTCCAATCCTGAGACCCTTCCTATAACATGAAATGTGATATCCAACTCCATCCCATTCCAACCTGAGACCCTTCCTATAGCATCAGATGGGATATCCAACTCCTTCCAAATCCAATACTGATATTCTTCCGATAGCATGAGATGTGATATCCCAATGCTTCTACCAAACCTGAGACCCATACTATGGCATGAGATGTGATATCAAACTCCTTCCCATTCCAATCCGGAGACCCTTCTTATACCATGAGACTTGATATCTCAATGCTTCTAATACCAAACCTGAGACCCGTCCTATAACATGAGATGTGATATCCAAATCCTTCCCCTTCCAAACCTTAGACCCTTCCTTTATCATGAGATGTGATATCCAACTCCTTCCCATTCCAATCCTGAGACCCTTCCGATATCATGAGATGTGATATCTCAATGCTTATACCAAATCTGAGACCCTTCCTATGGCCTGAGATGTCATATACAACTCCTTCCCATTCCAATCCTGAGACCCTTCCTATAGCATGAGATGTGATATCTCAATGCTTATACCAAATCTGAGACCCTTCCTATAGCATGAGATGTGATATCCAAGTCCTTCCCATTCCAATCTTGAGACCTTTCCAATAGCAGAGATGTGATATCTCAATGCTTATACCAAACCTGAGATCCTTCCTATGACATGAGATGTGATATCTAAATCCTTCTCATTCCAAACCTGAGACCCTTCCTACAGCATGTGATGTGATATCTCAATGCTTCTAATATCAAAACTGAGACCCGTCCTATAACATGAGATGGGATATCCAACTCCTTCCCGTTCCAAACCTGATACCCTTCCTATAGCATGAGATGTGATATCCAATTCCTTCCCATCCCAATCCTGAGACACCTCCGATAGCAGAGATGTGAAATCTCAATGCTTATACCAAACCTGAGACTCTTACTATAACATGAGATGTGATATCTAACTCCTTCCTGTTCCAAACCTGAGACCCTTCCTATAGCATGAGATGCGATATCCAACTCCTTCCCATTCCAATCCTGAGACCCTTCCCATAGCATGAGATGTGATATCTCAATGCTTCTAATACCAAACCTGTGATCCTTCCTATAACAAGAGATGTGATATCCAAATCCTTCCCCTTCCAAATCTGAGACCCTCCCTTTAGCATGAGATGTGATATCTCAATGCCTCTAATACCAAACCTGAGATCCTTCCGATAGCATGAGATGTGATATCTCAATGCTTCTAATACCAAACCTGAGATCCTTCCTATAACATGAGATGTGATATCCAAATCCTTCCCCTTCCATTCCTGAGACCCTCCCTTTAGCATGAGATGTGATATCCAACTCCTTCCCATTCCAATCCTGAGACCCTTCCTATAGCATGAGATGTGATATCTCAATGCTTCTAATACCAAACGTGAGACCCTTCCTATAACGTAAGATGGGATATCCAACTCCTTCCCATTCCAATCCTGAGACCCTTCCGATAGCAGAGATGTGATATCTCAATGCTTATACCAAACCTGAGACCCTTCCTGTGGCATGAGATGTCATATACAACTCCTTCCCATTCCAATACTGAGACCCTTCCTATAGCATGAGATGTGATATCTCAATACTTATACCAAACCTGAGACCCTTCCTATAGCATGAGATGTGATATCCAACTCCTTCCCATTCCAATCCTGAGACCCTTCCTATAACATGAGATGTTATGTCTCAATGCTTCTAATACCAAACCTTAGATCCTTCCTATGGCATGAGATGTCATATAAAACTCCTTCCCATTCCAATCCTGAGACCCTTCCCATAGCATGAGATGTGATATCGAACTCCTTCCCATTCCAATCCTGCGACCCTTCCTATAGCATGAGATTTGATATCTCAATGCTTCTAATACCAAACCTGAGATCATTCCTATAACACGAGATGTAATATCCAAATCCTTCCCCTTCCAAACCTGAGACCCTCCCTTTAGCATGAGATATGATATCCAACTACTTCCCATTCCAATCCTGAGACCCTTCCTATAGCATGAGATGTGATGTCTCAATGTTTCTAATACCAAACCTGAGATCCTTCCTATAACATGAGATGTGATATCCAACTCCTTCCCATTCCAATCCTGAGACACTTCCTATAGCATGAGAAGTGATATCTCCATGCTTATACCAAACCTGAGACCCTTCCTATAGCATGAGATGTGATATCCAAATCCTTCCCATTCCAATCCTGAGACCCTTCCTATAGCATGAGATGTGATATCTCAATGCTTATACCAAACCTGAGAGCCTACCTATAGCATGAGATGTGATATCCAACTCCTTCCCGTTCCAAACCTGAGACCCTTCCTATAGCATATGTGATATCCAACTCCTTACCATTCCAAACATGTGACCCTTCCTATAGCAAGAATGTAATATCCAACTCCTACCCATTCCAATCCTGAGACCATTCCTATAGCATGAGATGTGATATCTCAATGCTTCTAATACCAAACCTGAGATACTTCCTATGACATGAGATGTGATATCCAATTCCTTCCCATTCCAAACCTGAGATCCTTCCTACAGCATGCGATGTGATATCTCAATGCTTCTAATACCAAACCTGAGACCCGTCCTATAACATGAGATGGGATATCCAACTCCTTCCCGTTCCAAACCTGATACCCTTCCTATAGCATGAGATGTGATATCCAACTCCTTCCCATCCCAATCCTGAGACACCTCCGATAGCAGAGATGTGATATCTCAATGCTTATACCAAACCTGAGACTCTTCCTATAACATGAGATATGATATCCAACTCCTTCCCGTTCCAAACCTGAGACCCTTCCTATAGCATGAGATGTGATATCCAACTCCTTCCCATTCCAATCCTGAGACCCTTCTGATAGCATGAGATGTGATATCTCAATGCTTCTAATACCAAACCTGTGATCCTTCCTATAGCATGAGATGTGATATCCAACTCCTTCCAATTCCAATCCTGAGACCCTTCCTACAGCATGAGATGTGATATATCAATGCTTCTAATACCAAACCTGAGACCCTTCCTATAACATGAGATGGGAATATCCAACTCCTTCCCATTCCAATCCTGAGACCCTTCCGATAGCAGAGATGTGATATCTCAATGCTTATACCAAACCTGAGATCCTTCCTATAACATGAGATGTGATATCCAACTCCTTCCCATTCCAATCCTGAGACCCTTCCTATAGCATGAGATGTGATATCTCACTGCTTATACCAAACCTGAGACCCTTCCTATAGCATGAGATGTGATATCCAACTCCTTCCCATTCCAATCCTGAGACCCTTCCTATAGCATGAGATGTGATATCTCAATGCTTCTAATATCAAACTTGAGACCCTCCCTATAGCATGAGATGTGATATCCAAGTCCTTCCCATTCCAATCCTGAGACACTTCCTATAGCATGATATGTGATATCCAATGCTTCTAATACCAAACCTGAGACTCTTCCTATAACATGAGATGGGATATCCAACTCCTTCCCATTCCAATCCTGAGACCCTTCCGATAGCAGAGATGTGATATCTCAATGCTTATACGAAACCTGAGACCCTTCCTACGGCATGAGATGTCATATACAACTCCTTCCCATTCCAATCCTGAGACCCTTCCTATAGCATGAGATGTGATATCTCAATGCTTATACCAAACCTGAGACCCTTCCTATAGCATGAGATGTGATATCCAACTCCTTCCCATTCCAATCCTGAGACCCTTCCTATAGCATGAGATGTGATGTCTCAATGCTTCTAATACCAAACCTGAGATCCTTCCTATAACATGAGATGTGATATCCAAATCCTTCCATTCCAATCCTGAGACCCTTCCTATAGCATGAGATGTTATATCTCAATACTTATACCAATCCTGAGACCCTTCCTATAGCATGAGATGTGATACCCAACTCCTTCCCATTCCAATCCTGAGACGCTTCCTATAGCATGAGATGTGATATCTCAATGCCTCTAATACCAAACCTGAGATCCTTCCTCTAACATGAAATGTGATATCCAACTCCTTCCCTTTCCAAATCTGAGAGCCTATCTATAGCATGAGATGTGATATCCAAGTCCTTCCCACTCCAATCCTTAGACCCTTCCTGCAGCGTGCAATATGATATCTCAATGATTCTAATAACAAACCTGAGACCCGTCCTATAACATGAGATGGGATATCCAACTCCTTCCCATTCCAATCCTGAGACACTTCTGATAGCAGAGATGTGATATCTCAATGCTTATACCAAACCTGAGACCCTTCCTATAACATGAGATCGGATATCCAACTCCTTCCCGTTCCAAACCTGAGACCCTTCCTATAGCATATGTGATATCCAACTCCTTCCCATTCCAAACATGAGACCCTTCCTATAGCAAGAATGTAATATCCAACTCCTTCCCATTCCAACCCTGAGACCATTCCTATAGCATGAGATGTGATATCTCAATGCTTCTAATACCAAACCTGAGATCCTTCCTATGACATGAGATGTGATATCCAATTCCTCCCCATTCCAAACCTGAGAACCTTCCTACAGCATGCGATGTGATATCTCAATGCTTCTAATACCAAACCTGAGACTAGTCCTATAACATGAGATTGGATATCCAACTCCTTCCCCTTCCAAACCTGAGACCCTTCCTATAGCATGAGATGTGATATCCAACTTCTTCCCATTCCAATCCTGAGACCCTTCCTATAACATGAGATGTGATGTCTCAATGCTTCTAATACCAAACCTGAGATCTTTCCTATAACATGAGATGTGATATCCAACTCCTTCCCATTCCAATCCTGAGACCCTTCCTATAGCATGAGATGTGATATCTCAATGCTTATACCAAACCTGAGACCCTTCCTATAGCTTGAGATGTGATATCCAACTCCTTCTCATTCCAATCCTGAGACCCTTCCTATAGCATGAGATGTGATATCTCAAGGCCTCTAATACCAAACCTGAGATCCTTCCTCTAACATGAAATGTGATATCCAACTCCTTCCCCTTCCAAACCTGAGAGCCTTCCTATAGCATGAGATATGATATCCAAGTCCTTCCCGTTCCAATCCTGAGACCCTTCCTATAACATGAAATGTGATATCCAACTCCATCCCATTCCAACCTGAGACCTTTCCTATAGCATGAGATGGGATATCCAACTCCTTCCAAATCCAATACTGATACCATTCCGATAGCATGAGATGTGATATCCCAATGCTTCTACCAAATCTGAGACCCATACTATGGCATGAGATGTGATATCAAACTCCTTCCCATTCCAATCCTGAGACCCTTCCTATAGCTTGAGATGTGATATCCAACTTCTTCCCATTCCAATTCTGAGACCCTTCCTATACCATGAGACTTGATATCTCAATGCTTCTAATACCAAACCTGAGACCCGTCCTATAACATGAGATGTGATATCCAAATCCTTCCCCTTCCAAACCTTAGACCCTTTCTTTATCATGAGATGTGATATCCAACTCCTTCCCATTCCAATCCTGAGACCCTTCCGATATCATGACATTTGTTATCTCAATGCTTCTAATATCAAACTTGAGACCCTCCCTATAGCATGAGATGTGACATCCAAGTCCTCCCCATTCTAATCCTGAGACCCTTCCTATAGCATGAGATGTGATATCTCAATGCTTCTAATACCAAACCTGAGACCCTTCCTATAACATGAGATGGGATATCCAACTCAGATGGGATATCCAACTCCTTCCCATTCCAATCCTGAGACCCTTCCGATAGCAGAGATGTGATATCTCAATGCTTATATCAAATCTGAGACCCTTCCTATGGCCTGAGATGTCATATACAATCCTTCCCATTCCAATCCTGAGACCCTTCCTATAGCATGAGATGTGATATCAAACTCCTTCCCATTCCAATCCTGAGACCCTTCCTATAGCATGAGATGTGATGTCTCAATGCTTCCAATACCAAACCTGAGATCCTTCCTATAACATGAGATGTGATATCCAACTCCTTCCCATTCCAATCCTGAGACCCTTATGATAGCATGAGATGTGATATCTCAATGCCTCTTATACCAAACCTGAGATCCTCCCGATAGCATGAGATGTGATATCTCAATGCTTCTAATACCGAACCTGAGATCCTTCCTATAATATGAGATGTGATTTCCAAATCCTTCCCCTTCCAAACCTGAGACCCTCCCTTTAGCATGAGATGTGATATCCAACTCCTTCCCATTCCAATCCTGAGACCCTTCTGATAGCATGAGATGTGATATCTCAATGCCTCTAATACCAAACCTGAGATCCTACCTCTAACATGAAATGTGATATCCATCTCCTTCCCTTTCCAAATCTGAGACCCTGCCTATAGCATGATATGTGATATCCAAGTCCTTCCCATTCCAATCCTGAGACCCTTCCTATAGCATGTGATGTGATATCTCAATGCTTATACCAAACCTGAGACCCTTCCTATGGCATGTGATGGCATATACAACTCCTTCCCATTCCAATCCTGAGACCCTTCCTATAGCATGAGATGTGATATCTCAATGCTTATACCAAACATGAGACCCTTCCTATAGCATGAGATGTGATATCCAACTTCTTCCCATTCCAATCCTGAGACCCTTCCTATAGCATGAGATGTGATATCTCAATGCTTATACCAAACCTGAGACCCTTCCTATAGCTTGAGATGTGATATCCAACTCCTTCCCATTCCAATCCTGAGACCCTTCCTATAGCATGAGATGTGATATCTCAAGGCCTCTAATACCAAACCTGAGATCCTTCCTCTAACATGAAATGTGATATCCAACTCCTTCCCCTTCCAAACCTGAGAGCCTTCCTATAGCATGAGATATGATATCCAAGTCCTTCCCATTCCAATCCTGAGACCCTTCCTATAACATGAAATGTGATATCCAACTCCTTCCCATTCCAACCTGAGACCCTTCCTATAGCATGAGATGGGATATCCAACTCCTTCCAAATCCAATACTGATACCCTTCCGATAGCATGAGATGTGATATCCCAATGCTTCTACCAAACCTGAGACCCATACTATGGCATGAGATGTGATATCAAACTCCTTCCCATTCCAATCCTGAGACCCTTCTTATACCATGAGACTTGATATCTCAATGCTAATACCAAACCTGAGACCCGTCCTATAACATGAGATGTGATATCCAAATGCTTCCCCTTCCAAACCTTAGACCCTTCCTTTATCATGAGATGTTATATCCAACTCCTTCCCATTCCAATCCTGAGACCCTTCCGATATCATGAGATGTGATATCTCAATGCTTATACCAAATCTGAGACCCTTCCTATGGCCTGAGATGTCATATACAACTCCTTCCCATTCCAATCCTGAGACCCTTCCTATAGCATGAGATGTGATATCTCAATGCTTATACCAAATCTGAGACCCTTCCTATAGCATGAGATGTGATATCCAACTCCTTCCCATTCCAATCCTGAGACCCTTCCTATAGCATGAGAAGTGATATCTCCATGCTTATACCAAACCTGAGACCCTTCCTATAGCATAAGATGTGATATCCAAATCCTTCCCATTCCAATCCTGAGACCCTTCCTATAGCATGAGATGTGATATCTCAATGCTTATACCAAACCTGAGACCCTTCATATAGCATGAGATGTGATATCCAACTCCTTCCCATTCCAATCCTGAGACCCTTCCTATAGCATGAGATGTGATGTCTCAATGCTTCTAATACCAAACCTGAGATCCTTCCTATAACATGAGATGTGATATCCAACTCCTTCCCATTCCAATCCTGAGACCCTTATGATAGCATGAGATGTGATATCTCAATGCCTCTTATACCAAACCTGAGATCCTTCCGATAGCATGAGATTTGATATCTCAATGCTTCTAATACCAAACCTGAGATCCTTCCTATAATATGAGATGTGATTTCCAAATCCTTCCCTTTCCAAACCTGAGACCCTCCCTTTAGCATGAAATGTGATATCCAACTCCTTCCCATTCCAATCCTGAGACCCTTCTGATAGCATGAGATGTGATATCTCAATGCTTATACCAAATCTGAGACCCTTCCTATAGCATGAGATGTGATATCCAACTCCCTCCCATTCCAATCCTGAGACCCTTCCTATAGCATGAGATGTGATGTCTCAATGCTTCCAATACCAAACCTGAGATCCTTCCTATAACATGAGATGTGATATCCAACTCCTTCCCATTCCAATCCTGAGACCCTTATGATAGCATGAGATGTGATATCTCAATGCCTCTTATACCAAACCTGAGATCCTCCCGATAGCATGAGATGTGATATCTCAATGCTTCTAATACCAAACCTGAGATCCTTCCTATTATATGAGATGTGATTTCCAAATCCTTCCCCTTCCAAACCTGAGACCCTCCCTTTAGCATGAGATGTGATATCCAACTCCTTCCCATTCCAATCCTGAGACCCTTCTGATAGCATGAGATGTGATATCCAACTCCTTCCCATTCCAATCCTGAGACCCTTCCGATATCATGAGATGTGATATCTCAATGCTTATACCAAATCTGAGACCCTTCCTATGGCCTGAGATGTCATATACAACTCCTTCCCATTCCAATCCTGAGACCCTTCCTATAGCATGAGATGTGATATCTCAATGCTTATACCAAATCTGAGACCCTTCCTATAGCATGAGATGTGATATCCAACTCCTTCCCATTCCAATCCTGAGACCCTTCCTATAGCATGAGAAGTGATATCTCCATGCTTATACCAAACCTGAGACCCTTCCTATAGCATAAGATGTGATATCCAAATCCTTCCCATTCCAATCCTGAGACCCTTCCTATAGCATGAGATGTGATATCTCAATGCTTATACCAAACCTGAAACCCTTCCTATAGCATGAGATGTGATATCCAACTCCTTCCCATTCCAATCCTGAGACCCTTCCTATAGCATGAGATGTGATGTCTCAAAGCTTCTAATACCAAACCTGAGATCCTTCCTATAACATGAGATGTGATATCCAACTCCTTCCCATTCCAATCCTGAGACCCTTATGATAGCATGAGATGTGATATCTCAATGCCTCTTATACCAAACCTGAGATCCTTCCGATAGCATGAGATGTGATATCTCAATGCTTCTAATACCAAACCTGAGATCCTTCCTATAATATGAGATGTGATTTCCAAATCCTTCCCCTTCCAAACCTGAGACCCTCCCTTTAGCATGAAATGTGATATCCAACTCCTTCCCATTCCAATCCTGAGACCCTTCTGATAGCATGAGATGTGATATCTCAATGCTTATACCAAATCTGAGACCCTTCCTATAGCATGAGATGTGATATCCAACTCCTTCCCATTCCAATCCTGAGACCCTTATGATAGCATGAGATGTGATATCTCAATGCCTCTTATACCAAACCTGTGATCCTTCCGATAGCATGTGATGTGATATCTCAATGCTTCTAATACCAAACCTGAGATCCTTCCTATAATATGAGATGTGATTTCCAAATCCTTCCCCTTCCAAACCTGAGACCCTCCCTTTAGCATGAGATGTGATATCCAACTCCTTCCCATTCCAATCCTGAGACCCTTCTGATAGCATGAGATGTGATATCTCAATGCCTCTAATACCAAACCTGAGATCCTACCTCTAACATGAAATGTGATATCCATCTCCTTCCCTTTCCAAACCTGAGACCCTGCCTATAGCATGATATGTGATATCCAAGTCCTTCCCATTCCAATCCTGAGACCCTTCCTATAGCATGTGATGTGATATCTCAATGCTTATACCAAACCTGAGACCCTTCCTATGGCATGAGATGGCATATACAACTCCTTCCCATTCCAATCCTGAGACCCTTCCTATAGCATGAGATGTAATATCTCAATGCTTATACCAAACCTGAGCTCTTCCTATAGCATGAGATGTGATATCCAACTTCTTCCCATTCCAATCCTGAGACCCTTCCTATAGCATGAGATGTGATATCTCAATGCTCATACCAAACCTGAGACCCTTCCTATAGCTTGAGATGTGATATCCAACTCCTTCCCATTCCAATCCTGAGACCCTTCCTATAGCATGAGATGTGATATCTCAAGGCCTCTAATACCAAACCTGAGATCCTTCCTCTAACATGAAATGTGATATCCAACTCCTTCCCCTTCGAAACCTGAGAGCCTTCCTATAGCATGAGATATGATATCCAAGTCCTTCCCATTCCAATCCTGAGACCCTTCCTATAACATGAAATGTGATATCCAACTCCATCCCATTCCAACCTGAGACCCTTCCTATAGCATCAGATGGGATATCCAACTCCTTCCAAATCCAATACTGATATTCTTCCGATAGCATGAGATGTGATATCCCAATGCTTCTACCAAACCTGAGACCCATACTATGGCATGAGATGTGATATCAAACTCCTTCCCATTCCAATCCGGAGACCCTTCTTATACCATGAGACTTGATATCTCAATGCTTCTAATACCAAACCTGAGACCCGTCCTATAACATGAGATGTGATATCCAAATCCTTCCCCTTCCAAACCTTAGACCCTTCCTTTATCATGAGATGTGATATCCAACTCCTTCCCATTCCAATCCTGAGACCCTTCCGATATCATGAGATGTGATATCTCAATGCTTATACCAAATCTGAGACCCTTCCTATGGCCTGAGATGTCATATACAACTCCTTCCCATTCCAATCCTGAGACCCTTCCTATAGCATGAGATGTGATATCTCAATGCTTATACCAAATCTGAGACCCTTCCTATAGCATGAGATGTGATATCCAACTCCTTCCCATTCCAATCCTGAGACCCTTCCTATAGCATGAGAAGTGATATCTCCATGCTTATACCAAACCTGAGACCCTTCCTATAGCATAAGATGTGATATCCAAATCCTTCCCATTCCAATCCTGAGACCCTTCCTATAGCATGAGATGTGATATCTCAATGCTTATACCAAACCTGAGACCCTTCCTATAGCATGAGATGTGATATCCAACTTCTTCCCATTCCAATCCTGAGACCCTTCCTATAGCATGAGATGTGATATCTCAATGCTTATACCAAACCTGAGACCCTTCCTATAGCATAAGATGTGATATCCAAATCCTTCCCATTCCAATCCTGAGACCCTTCCTATAGCATGAGATGTGATATCTCAATGCTTATACCAAACCCGAGACCCTTCCTATAGCATGAGATGTGATATCCAACTCCTTCCCATTCCAATCCTGAGACCCTTCCTATAGCATGAGATGTGATGTCTCAATGCTTCTAATACCAAACCTGAGATCCTTCCTATAACATGAGATGTGATATCCAACTCCTTCCCATTCCAATCCTGAGACCCTTATGATAGCATGAGATGTGATATCTCAATGCCTCTTATACCAAACCTGAGATCATTCCGATAGCATGAGATGTGATATCTCAATGCTTCTAATACCAAACCTGAGATCCTTCCTATAATATGAGATGTGATTTCCAAATCCTTCCCCTTCCAAACCTGAGACCCTCCCTTTAGCATGAAATGTGATATCCAACTCCTTCCCATTCCAATCCTGAGACCCTTCTGATAGCATGAGATGTGATATCTCAATGCCTCTAATACCAAACCTGAGATCCTTCCTCTAACATGAAATGTGATATCCAACTCCTTCCCCTTCCAAACCTGAGAGCCTTCCTATAAGCATGAGATATGATATCCAAGTCCTTCCCATTCCAATCCTGAGACCCTTCCTATAACATGAAATGTGATATCCAACTCCTTCCCATTCCAACCTGAGACCCTTCCTATAGCATGAGATGGGATATCCAACTCCTTCCAAATCCAATACTGATATTCTTCCGATAGCATGAGATGTGATATCCCAATGCTTCTACCAAACCTAAGACCCATACTATGGCATGAGATGTGATATCAAACTCCTTCCCATTCCAATCCTGAGACCCTTCTTATACCATGAGACTTGATATCTCAATGCTTCTAATACCAAACCTGAGACCCGTCCTATAACATGAGATGTGATATCCAAATCCTTCCCCTTCCAAACCTTAGACCCTTCCTTTATCATGAGATGTGATATCCAACTCCTTCCCATTCCAATCCTGAGACCCTTCCGATATCATGAGATGTGATATCTCAATGCTTATACCAAATCTGAGACCCTTCCTATGGCCTGAGATGTCATATACAACTCCTTCCCATTCCAATCCTGAGACCCTTCCTATAGCATGAGATGTGACATCTCAATGCTTATACCAAATCTGAGACCCTTCCTATAGCATGAGATGTGATATCCAACTCCTTCCCATTCCAATCCTGAGACCCTTCCTATAGCATGAGAAGTGATATCTCCATGCTTATACCAAACCTGAGACCCTTCCTATAGCATAAGATGTGATATCCAAATCCTTCCCATTCCAATCCTGAGACCCTTCCTATAGCATGAGATGTGATATCTCAATGCTTATACCAAACCTGAGACCCTTCCTATAGCATGAGATGTGATATCCAACTCCTTCCCATTCCAATCCTGAGACCCTTCCTATAGCATGAGATGTGATGTCTCAATGCTTCTAATACCAAACCTGAGATCCTTCCTATAACATGAGATGTGATATCCAACTCCTTCCCATTCCAATCCTGAGACCCTTATGATAGCATGAGATGTGATATCTCAATGCCTCTTATACCAAACCTGAGATCCTTCCGATAGCATGAGATGTGATATCTCAATGCTTCTAATACCAAACCTGAGATCCTTCCTATAATATGAGATGTGATTTCCAAATCCTTCCCCTTCCAAACCTGAGACCCTCCCTTTAGCATGAAATGTGATATCCAACTCCTTCCCATTCCAATCCTGAGACCCTTCTGATAGCATGAGATGTGATATCTCAATGCCTCTAATACCAAACCTGAGATCCTACCTCTAACATGAAATGTGATATCCATCTCCTTCCCTTTCCAAACCTGAGACCCTGCCTATAGCATGAGATGTGATATCCAAGTCCTTCCCATTCCAATCCTGAGACCCTTCCTATAGCATGTGATGTGATATCTCAATGCTTATACCAAACCTGAGACCCTTCCTATGGCATGAGATGTCATATACAACTCATTCCCATTCCAACCCTGAGACCCTTCCTATAGCATGAGATGTGATATCTCAATGCTTATACCAAACCTGAGACCCTTCCTATAGCATGAGATGTGATATCCAACTTCTTCCCATTCCAATCCTGAGACCCTTCCTATAGCATGAGATGTGATATCTCAATGCTTATACCAAACCTGAGACCCTTCCTATAGCATAAGATGTGATATCCAAATCCTTCCCATTCCAATCCTGAGACCCTTCCTATAGCATGAGATGTGATATCTCAATGCTTATACCAAACCTGAGACCCTTCCTATAGCATGAGATGTGATATCCAACTCCTTCCCATTCCAATCCTGAGACCCTTCCTATAGCATGAGATGTGATGTCTCAATGCTTCTAATACCAAACCTGAGATCCTTCCTATAACATGAGATGTGATATCCAACTCCTTCCCATTCCAATCCTGAGACCCTTATGATAGCATGAGATGTGATATCTCAATGCCTCTTATACCAAACCTGAGATCCTTCCGATAGCATGAGATGTGATATCTCAATGCTTCTAATACCAAACCTGAGATCCTTCCTATAATATGAGATGTGATTTCCAAATCCTTCCCCTTCCAAACCTGAGACCCTCCCTTTAGCATGAAATGTGATATCCAACTCCTTCCCATTCCAATCCTGAGACCCTTCTGATAGCATTAGATGTGATATCTCAATGCCTCTAATACCAAACCTGAGATCCTACCTCTAACATGAAATGTGATATCCATCTCCTTCCCTTTCCAAACCTGAGACCCTTCCTATAGCATGAGATGTGATATCCAACTCCTTCCCATTCCAATCCTGAGACCCTTCCTATAGCATGAGATGTGATGTCTCAATGCTTCTAATACCAAACCTGAGATCCTTCCTATAACATGAGATGTGATATCCAACTCCTTCCCATTCCAATCCTGAGACCCTTATGATAGCATGAGATGTGATATCTCAATGCCTCTTATACCAAACCTGAGATCCTTCCGATAGCATGAGATGTGATATCTCAATGCTTCTAATACCAAACCTGAGATCCTTCCTATAATATGAGATGTGATTTCCAAATCCTTCCCCTTCCAAACCTGAGACCCTCCCTTTAGCATGAAATGTGATATCCAACTCCTTCCCATTCCAATCCTGAGACCCTTCTGATAGCATTAGATGTGATATCTCAATGCCTCTAATACCAAACCTGAGATCCTACCTCTAACATGAAATGTGATATCCATCTCCTTCCCTTTCCAAACCTGAGACCCTGCCTATAGCATGAGATGTGATATCCAAGTCCTTCCCATTCCAATCCTGAGACCCTTCCTATAGCATGTGATGTGATATCTCAATGCTTATACCAAACCTGAGACCCTTCCTATGGCATGAGATGTCATATACAACTCCTTCCCATTCCAAACCTGAGACCCTTCCTATAGCATGAGATGTGATATCTCAATGCTTATACCAAACCTGAGACCCTTCCTATAACATGAGATGGGATATCCAACTCCTTCCCGTTCCAAACCTGATACCCTTCCTATAGCATGAGATGTGATATCCAACTCCTTCCCATCCCAATCCTGAGACACCTCCGATAGCAGAGATGTGATATCTCAATGCTTATACCAAACCTGAGACTCTTCCTATAACATGAGATATGATATCCAACTCCTTCCCGTTCCAAACCTGAGACCCTTCCTATAGCATGAGATGTGATATCCAACTCCTTCCCATTCCAATCCTGAGACCCTTCTGATAGCATGAGATGTGATATCTCAATGCTTCTAATACCAAACCTGTGATCCTTCCTATAGCATGAGATGTGATATCCAACTCCTTCCAATTCCAATCCTGAGACCCTTCCTACAGCATGAGATGTGATATCTCAATGCTTCTAATACCAAACCTGAGACCCTTCCTATAACATGAGATGGGAATATCCAACTCCTTCCCATTCCAATCCTGAGACCCTTCCGATAGCAGAGATGTGATATCTCAATGCTTATACCAAACCTGAGATCCTTCCTATAACATGAGATGTGATATCCAACTCCTTCCCATTCCAATCCTGAGACCCTTCCTATAGCATGAGATGTGATATCTCACTGCTTATACCAAACCTGAGACCCTTCCTATAGCATGAGATGTGATATCCAACTCCTTCCCATTCCAATCCTGAGACCCTTCCTATAGCATGAGATGTGATATCTCAATGCTTCTAATATCAAACTTGAAACCCTCCCTATAGCATGAGATGTGATATCCAAGTCCTTCCCATTCCAATCCTGAGACACTTCCTATAGCATGATATGTGAAATCCAATGCTTCTAATACCAAACCTGAGACTCTTCCTATAACATGAGATGGGATATCCAACTCCTTCCCATTCCAATCCTGAGACCCTTCCGATAGCAGAGATGTGATATCTCAATGCTTATACGAAACCTGAGACCCTTCCTACGGCATGAGATGTCATATACAACTCCTTCCCATTCCAATCCTGAGACCCTTCCTATAGCATGAGATGTGATATCTCAATGCTTATACCAAACCTGAGACCCTTCCTATAGCATGAGATGTGATATCCAACTCCTTCCCATTCCAATCCTGAGACCCTTCCTATAGCATGAGATGTGATGTCTCAATGCTTCTAATACCAAACCTGAGATCCTTCCTATAACATGAGATGTGATATCCAACTCCTTCCATTCCAATCCTGAGACCCTTCCTATAGCATGAGATGTTATATCTCAATACTTATACCAATCCTGAGACCCTTCCTATAGCATGAGATGTGATACCCAACTCCTTCCCATTCCAATCCTGAGACGCTTCCTATAGCATGAGATGTGATATCTCAATGCCTCTAATACCAAACCTGAGATCCTTCCTCTAACATGAAATGTGATATCCAACTCCTTCCCTTTCCAAATCTGAGAGCCTATCTATAGCATGAGATGTGATATCGAAGTCCTTCCCATTCCAATCCTTAGACCCTTCCTGCAGCGTGCAATATGATATCTCAATGATTCTAATAACAAACCTGAGACCCGTCCTATAACATGAGATGGGATATCCAACTCCTTCCCATTCCAATCCTGAGACACTTCTGATAGCAGAGATGTGATATCTCAATGCTTATACCAAACCTGAGACCCTTCCTATAACATGAGATTGGATATCCAACTCCTTCCCGTTCCAAACCTGAGACCCTTCCTATAGCATATGTGATATCCAACTCCTTCCCATTCCAAACATGAGACCCTTCCTATAGCAAGAATGTAATATCCAACTCCTTCCCATTCCAACCCTGAGACCATTCCTATAGCATGAGATGTGATATCTCAATGCTTCTAATACCAAACCTGAGATCCTTCCTATGACATGAGATGTGATATCCAATTCCTCCCCATTCCAAACCTGAGAACCTTCCTACAGCATGCGATGTGATATCTCAATGCTTCTAATACCAAACCTGAGACCAGTCCTATAACATGAGATTGGATATCCAACTCCTTCCCCTTCCAAACCTGAGACCCTTCCTATAGCATGAGATGTGATATCCAACTTCTTCCCATTCCAATCCTGAGACCCTTCCTATAACATGAGATGTGATGTCTCAATGCTTCTAATACCAAACCTGAGATCTTTCCTATAACATGAGATGTGATATCCAACTCCTTCCCATTCCAATCCTGAGACCCTTCCTATAGCATGAGATGTGATATCTCAATGCTTATACCAAACCTGAGACCCTTCCTATAGCTTGAGGTGTGATATCCAACTCCTTCCCATTCCAATCCTGAGACCCTTCCTATAGCATGAGATGTGATATCTCAAGGCCTCTAATACCAAACCTGAGATCCTTCCTCTAACATGAAATGTGATATCCAACTCCTTCCCCTTCCAAACCTGAGAGCCTTCCTATAGCATGAGATATGATATCCAAGTCCTTCCCATTCCAATCCTGAGACCCTTCCTATAACATGAAATGTGATATCCAACTCCATCCCATTCCAACCTGAGACCTTTCCTATAGCATGAGATGGGATATCCAACTCCTTCCAAATCCAATACTGATACTATTCCGATAGCATGAGGTGTGATATCCCAATGCTTCTACCAAATCTGAGACCCATACTATGGCATGAGATGTGATATCAAACTCCTTCCCATTCCAATCCTGAGACCCTTCCTATAGCTTGAGATGTGATATCCAACTTCTTCCCATTCCAATTCTGAGACCCTTCCTATACCATGAGACTTGATATCTCAATGCTTCTAATACCAAACCTGAGACCCGTCCTATAACATGAGATGTGATATCCAAATCCTTCCCCTTCCAAACCTTAGACCCTTCCTTTATCACGAGATGTGATATCCAACTCCTTCCCATTCCAATCCTGAGACCCTTCCGATATCATGACATTTGTTATCTCAATGCTTCTAATATCAAACTTGAGACCCTCCCTATAGCATGAGAAGTGACATCCAAGTCCTCCCCATTCCAATCCTGAGACCCTTCCTATAGCATGAGATGTGATATCTCAATTCTTCTAATACCAAACCTGAGACCCTTCCTATAACATGAGATGGGATATCCAACTCAGATGGGATATCCAACTCCTTCCCATTCCAATCCTGAGACCCTTCCGATAGCAGAGATGTGATATCTCAATGCTTATATCAAACCTGAGACCCTTCCTATGGCCTGAGATGTCATATACAACTCCTTCCCATTCCAATCCTGAGACCCTTCCTATAGCATGAGATGTGATATCTCAATGCTTATACCAAATCTGAGACCCTTCCTATAGCATGAGATGTGATATCCAACTCCTTCCCATTCCAATCCTGAGACCCTTCCTATAGCATGAGATGTGATGTCTCAATGCTTCCAATACCAAACCTGAGATCCTTCCTATAACATGAGATGTGATATCCAACTCCTTCCCATTCCAATCCTGAGACCCTTATGATAGCATGAGATGTGATATCTCAATGCCTCTTATACCAAACCTGAGATCCTTCCGATAGCATGAGATGTGATATCTCAATGCTTCTAATACCAAACCTGAGATCCTTCCTATAATATGAGATGTGATTTCCAAATCCTTCCCC
Source organism: Ambystoma mexicanum (assembly GCF_040938575.1). Lineage (NCBI taxonomy): Eukaryota > Metazoa > Chordata > Amphibia > Caudata > Ambystomatidae > Ambystoma > Ambystoma mexicanum. The sequence goes on from NC_090936.1 coordinate 336,239,018, forward strand.
TTCCAAACCTGAGACCCTCCCTTTAGCATGAGATGTGATATCCAACTCCTTCCCATTCCAATCCTGAGACCCTTCTGATAGCATGAGATGTGATATCTCAATGCCTCTAATACCAAACCTGAGATCCTACCTCTAACATGAAATGTGATATCCATCTCCTTCCCTTTCCAAACCTGAGACCCTGCCTATAGCATGATATGTGATATCCAAGTCCTTCCCATTCCAATCCTGAGACCCTTCCTATAGCATGTGATGTGATATCTCAATGCTTATACCAAACCTGAGACCCTTCCTATGGCATGAGATGGCATATACAACTCCTTCCCATTCCAATCCTGAGACCCTTCCTATAGCATGAGATGTGATATCTCAAGGCCTCTAATACCAAACCTGAGATCCTTCCTCTAACATGAAATGTGATATCCAACTCCTTCCCCTTCCAAACCTGAGAGCCTTCCTATAGCATGAGATATGATATCCAAGTCCTTCCCATTCCAATCCTGAGACCCATACTATGGCATGAGATGTGATATCAAACTCCTTCCCATTCCAATCCTGAGACCCTTCTTATACCATGAAACTTGATATCTCAATGGTTCTAATACCAAACCTGAGACCCGTCCTATAACATGAGATGTGATATCCAAATCTTTCCCCTTCCAAACCTTAGACCCTTCCTTTATCATGAGATGTGATATCCAACGCCTTCCCATTCCAATCCTGAGACCCTTCCGATATCATGAGATGTGATATCTCAATGCTTATACCAAATCTGAGACCCTTCCTATGGCCTGAGATGTCATATACAACTCCTTCCCATTCCAATCCTGAGACCCTTCCTATAGCATGAGATGTGATATCTCAATGCTTATACCAAATCTGAGACCCTTCCTATAGCATGAGATGTGATATCCAACTCCTTCCCATTCCAATCCTGGGACCCTTCCTATAGCATGAGAAGTGATATCTCCATGCTTATACCAAACCTGAGACCCTTCCTATAGCATAAGATGTGATATCCAAATCCTTCCCATTCCAATCCTGAGACCCTTCCTATAGCATGAGATGTGATATCTCAATGCTTATACCAAACCTGAGATCCTTCCATTTAGCATGAGATGTGATATCCAACTCCTTCCCATTCCAATCCTGAGACCCTTCCTATAGCATGAGATGTGATGTCTCAATGCTTCTAATACCAAACCTGAGATCCTTCCTATAACATGAGATGTGATATCCAACTCCTTCCCATTCCAATCCTGAGACCCTTATGATAGCATGAGATGTGATATCTCAATGCCTCTTATACCAAACCTGAGATCCTTCCGATAGCATGAGATGTGATATCTCAATGCTTCTAATACCAAACCTGAGATCCTTCCTATAATATGAGATGTGATTTCCAAATCCTTCCCCTTCCAAACCTGAGACCCTCCCTTTAGCATGAAATGTGATATCTAACTCCTTCCCATTCCAATCCTGAGACCCTTCTGATAGTATGAGATGTGATATCTCAATGCCTCTAATACCAAACCTGAGATCCTACCTCTAACATGAAATGTGATATCCATCTCCTTCCCTTTCCAAACCTGAGACCCTGCCTATAGCATGAGATGTGATATCCAAGTCCTTCCCATTCCAATCCTGAGACCCTTCCTATAGCATGTGATGTGATATCTCAATGCTTATACCAAACCTGAGACCCTTCCTATGGCATGAGATGTCATATACAACTCCTTCCCATTCCAACCCTGAGACCCTTCCTATAGCATGAGATGTGATATCTCAATGCTTATACCAAACCTGAGACCCTTCCTATAGCATGAGATGTGATATCCAACTTCTTCCCATTCCAATCCTGAGACCCCTCCTATAGCATGAGATGTGATATCTCAATGCTTATACCAAACCTGAGACCCTTCCTATAGCATAAGATGTGATATCCAAATCCTCCCCATTCCAATCCTGAGACCCTTCCTATAGCATGAGATGTGATATCTCAATGCTTATACCAAACCTGAGACCCTTCCTATAGCATGAGATGTGATATCCAACTCCTTCCCATTCCAATCCTGAGACCCTTCCTATAGCATGAGATGTGATGTCTCAATGCTTCTAATACCAAACCTGAGATCCTTCCTATAACATGAGATGTGATATCCAACTCCTTCCCATTCCAATCCTGAGACCCTTATGATAGCATGAGATGTGATATCTCAATGCCTCTTATACCAAACCTGAGATCCTTCCGATAGCATGAGATGTGATATCTCAATGCTTCTAATACCAAACCTGAGATCCTTCCTATAATATGAGATGTGATTTCCAAATCCTTCCCCTTCCAAACCTGAGACCCTCCCTTTAGCATGAAATGTGATATCCAACTCCTTCCCATTCCAATCCTGAGACCCTTCTGATAGCATGAGATGTGATATCTCAATGCCTCTAATACCAAACCTGAGATCCTTCCTCTAACATGAAATGTGATATCCAACTCCTTCCCCTTCCAAACCTGAGAGCCTTCCTATAGCATGAGATATGATATCCAAGTCCTTCCCATTCCAATCCTGAGACCCTTCCTATAACATGAAATGTGATATCCAACTCCTTCCCATTCCAACCTGAGACCCTTCCTATAGCATGAGATGGGATATCCAACTCCTTCCAAATCCAATACTGATATTCTTCCGATAGCATGAGATGTGATATCCCAATGCTTCTACCAAACCTGAGACCCATACTATGGCATGAGATGTGATATCAAACTCCTTCCCATTCCAATCCTGAGACCCTTCTTATACCATGAGACTTGATATCTCAATGCTTCTAATACCAAACCTGAGACCCGTCCTATAACATGAGATGTGATATCCAAATCCTTCCCCTTCCAAACCTTAGACCCTTCCTTTATCATGAGATGTGATTCCAACTCCTTCCCGTTCCAAACCTGATACCCTTCCTATAGCATGAGATGTGATATCCAATTCCTTCCCATCCCAATCCTGAGACACCTCCGATAGCAGAGATGTGATATCTCAATGCTTATACCAAACCTGAGACTCTTCCTATAACATGAGATGTGATATCTAACTCCTTCCCGTTCCAAACCTGAGACCCTTCTATAGCATGAGATGTGATATCCAACTCCTTCCCATTCCAATCCTGAGACCCTTCCTATAGCATGAGATGTGATATCTCAATGCTTATACCAAATCTGAGACCCTTCCTATAGCATGAGATGTGATATTCAACTCCTTCCCATTCCAATCCTGAGACCCTTCCTATAGCATGAGATGTGATATCTCAATTCTTCTAATACCAAACCTGAGATCCTTCCTATAACATGAGATGTGATATCCAACTCCTTCCCATTCCAATCCTGAGACCCTTATGATAGCATGAGATGTGATATCTCAATGCCTCTAATACCAAACCTGAGATACTTCCGATAGCATGAGATGTGATATCTCAATGCTTCTAATACCAAACCTGAGATCCTTCCTATAACATGAGATGTGATTTCCAAATCCTTCCCCTACCAAACCTGAGACCATCCCTTTAGCATGAGATGTGATATACAACTCCTTCCCATTCCAATCCTGAGACCCTTCTGATAGCATGAGATGTGATATCTCAATGCCTCTAATACCAAACCTGAGATCCTACCTCTAACATGAAATGTGATATCCATCTCCTTCCCTTTCCAAACCCGAGACCCTGCCTACAGCATGAGATGTGATATTCAAGTCCTTCCCATTCCAATCCTGAGACCCTTCCTATATAGCATGTGATGTGATATCTCAATACTTATACCAAACCTGAGACCCTTCCTATGGCATGAGATGTCATATACAACTCCTTCCCATTCCAATCCTGAGACCCTTCCTATAGCATGAGATGTGATATCTCAATGCTTATACCAAACCTGAGACCCTTCCTATAGCATGAGATGTGATATCCAACTTCTTCCCATTCCAATCCTAAGACCCTTCCTATAACATGAGATGTGATGTCTCAATGCTTCTAATACCAAACCTGAGATCTTTCCTATAATATGAGATGTGATATCCAACTCCTTCCCATTCCAATCCTGAGACCCTTCCTATAGCATGAGATGTGATATCTCAATGCTTGTACCAAACCTGAGACCCTTCCTATAGCTTGAGATGTGATATCGAACTCCTTCCCATTCCAATCCCGAGACCCTTCCTATAGCATGAGATGTGATATCTCAAGGCCTCTAATACCAAACCTGAGATCCTTCCTCTAACATGAAATGTGATATCCAACTCCTTCCCCTTCCAAACCTGAGAGCCTTCCTATAGCATGAGATATGATATCCAAGTCCTTCCCATTCCAATCCTGAGACCCTTCCTATAACATGAAATGTGATATCCAACTCCTTCCCATTCCAACCTGAGACCCTTCCTATAGCATGAGATGGGATATCCAACTCCTTCCAAATCCAATACTGATACCCTTCCAATAGCATGAGATGTGATATCCCAATGCTTCTACCAATCCTGAGACCCATACTATGGCATAAGATGTGATATCAAACGCCTTCCCATTCCAATCCTGAGACCCTTCCTATAGCTTGAGATGTGATATCCAACTCCTTCCCATTACAATTCTGAAACCCTTCCTATACCATGAGACTTGATATCTCAATGCTTCTAATACCAAACCTGAGACCCGTCCTATAACATGAGATGTGATATCCAAATCCTTCCCCTTCCAAACCTTAGACCCTTCCTTTATCATGAGATGTGATATCCAACTCCTTCCCGTTCCAATCCTGAGACCCTTCCGATATCATGAGATTTGTTATCTCAATGCTTCTAATATCAAACTTGAGACCCTCCCTATAGCATGAGATGTGACATCCAAGTCCTACCCATTCCAATCCTGAGACCCTTCCTATAGCATGAGATGTGGTATCTCAATGCTTCTAATACCAAACCTGAGACCCTTCCTATAACATGAGATGGGATATCCAACTCCTTCCCATTCCAATCCTGAGACCCTTCCGATAGCAGAGATGTGATATCTCAATGCGTATACCAACCTGAGACCCTTCCTATAACATGAGATGTGATATCCAACTCCTTCCCATTCCAAACCTGAGACCCTTCCTATAGCATATGTGATATCCAACTCCTTCCAATTCCAAACATGAGACCCTTCCCATAGCAAGAATGTAATATCCAACTCCTTCCCATTCCAATCCTGAGACCCTTCCCATAGCATGAGATGTGATATCTCAATGCCTCTAATACCAAACCTGAGATCCTTCCTATAACATGTGATGTGATATTCAAATCCTTCCCCTTCCAAACCTGAGACCCTCCCTTTAGCATGAGATGTGATATACAACTCCTTCCCATTCCAATCCTGAGACCCTTCTGATAGCATGAGATGTGATATCTCAATGCCTCTAATACCAAACCTGAGATCCTACCTCTAACATGAAATGTGATATCCATCTCCTTCCCTTTCCAAACCTGAGACCCTGCCTATAGCATGAGCTGTGATATCCAAGTCCTTCCCATTCCAATCCTGAGACCCTTCCTATAGCATGTGATGTGATATCTCAATGCTTATACCAAACCTGAGACCCTTCTTATGGCATGAGATGTCATATACAACTCCTTCCCATTCCAATCCTGGGACCCTTCCTATAGCATGAGATGTGATATCTCAATGCTTATACCAAACCTGAGACCCTTCCTATAGCATGAGATGTGATATCTCAAGGCCTCTAATACCAAACCTGAGATCCTTCCTCTAACATGAGATGTGATATCCAACTCCTTCCCGTTCCAAACCTGAGACACTTCCTATAGCATATGTGATATCCAACTCCTTCCATTCCAAACATGAGACCCTTCCTATAGCAAGAATGTAATATCCAACTCCTACCCATTCCAATCCTGAGACCCTTCCTATAGCAAGAGATGTGATATCCAAATCCTTCCCATTCCAATCCTGAGACCCTTCCTATAACATGAGATGTGATATCCAACTCCTTCCCATTCCAACCTGAGACACTTCCCATAGCATGAGAAGGGATATCCAACTCCTTCCCAATCCAATCCGGAGACCCTTCCGATAGCAGAGATGTGATATCTCAATGCTTATACCAAACCTGAGACCCTTCCTATGGCATGATATGTGATATCCAACTCCTTGCCATTCAAATCCTGAGACCCTTTTATAGCATGGGAAGGGATATCCAACTCCTTCCCAATCCAATCCTGAGACCCTTCCGATAGCAGAGATGTGATATCTCAACGCTTCTACCAAACCTGAGACCCTTCCTTTAGCATGAGATGTGATATCCAAATCCTTCGCATTCCAATCCTGAGACCCTTCCTATAGCATGAGATGTGATATCTCAATGGTTCTAATACCAAACCTGAGATCCTTCCTATAACATGAGATGTGATATCCAATTCCTTCCCATTCCAAACCTGAGACCCTTCCTATAACATGAAATGTGATATCTCAAGGCCTCTAATAACAAACCTGAGATCCTTCCTCTAACATGAAATGTGATATCCAACTCCTTCCCATTCCAAACATGAGACCCTTCCTATAACATGAAATGTGATATCCAACTCCATCCCATTCCAACCTGAGACCTTTCCTAAAGCATGAGATGGGATATCCAACTCCTTCCAAATCCAATACTGATACCATTCCGATAGCATGAGATGTGATATCCCAATGCTTCGACCAAATCTGAGACCCATACTATGGCATGAGATGTGATATCAAACTCCTTCCCATTCCAATCCTGAGACCCTTCCTATAGCTTGAGATGTGATATCCAATTTCTTCCCATTCCAATTCTGAGACCCTTCCTATACCATGAGACTTGATATCTCAATGCTTCTAATACCAAACCTGAGACCCGTCCTATAACATGAGATGTGATATCCAAATCCTTCCCCTTCCAAACCTTAGACCCTTCCTTTATCATGAGATGTGATATCCAACTCCTTCCCATTCCAATCCTGAGACCCTTCCGATATCATAAGATTTGTTATCTCAATGCTTCTAATATCAAACTTGAGACCCTCCCTATAGCATGAGATGTGACATCCAAGTCCTCCCCATTCCAATCCTGAGACCCTTCCTATAGCATGAGATGTGATATCTCAATGCTTCTAATACCAAACCTGAGACCCTTCCTATAACATGAGATGGGATATCCAACTCAGATGGGATATCCAACTCCTTCCCATTCCAATCCTGAGACCCTTCCGATAGCAGAGATGTGATATCTCAATGCTTATATCAAACCTGAGACTCTTCCTATGGCCTGAGATGTCATATACAACTCCTTCCCATTCCAATCCTGAGACCCTTCCTATAGCATGAGATGTGATATCTCAATGCTTATACCAAATCTGAGACCCTTCCTATAGCATGAGATGTGATATCCAACTCCTTCCCATTCCAATCCTGAGACCCTTCCTATAGCATGAGATGTGATGTCTCAATGCTTCTAATACCAAACCTGAGATCCTTCCTATAACATGAGATGTGATATCCAACTCCTTCCCATTCCAATCCTGAGACCCTTATGATAGCATGAGATGTGATATCTCAATGCCTCTTATACCAAACCTGAGATCCTTCCGATAGCATGAGATGTGATATCTCAATGCTTCTAATACCAAACCTGAGATCCTTCCTATAATATGAGATGTGATTTCCAAATCCTTCCCCTTCCAAACCTGAGACCCTCCCTTTAGCATGAGATGTGATATCCAACTCCTTCCCATTCCAATCCTGAGACCCTTCTGATAGCATGAGATGTGATATCTCAATGCCTCTAATACCAAACCTGAGATCCTACCTCTAACATGAAATGTGATATCCATCTCCTTCCCTTTCCAAACCTGAGACCCTGCCTATAGCATTAGATGTGATATCCAAGTCCTTCCCATTCCAATCCTGAGACCCTTCCTATAGCATGTGATGTGATATCTCAATGCTTATACCAAACCTGAGACCCTTCCTATGGCATGAGATGTCATATACAACTCCTTCCCGTTCCAATCCTGAGACCCTTCCTATAGCATGAGATGTGATATCTCAATGCTTATACCAAACCTGAGACCCTTCCTATAGCATGAGATGTGATATCCAACTTCTTCCCATTCCAATCCAGAGACCCTTCCTATAGCATGAGATGTGATATCTCAATGCTTATACCAAACCTGAGACCCTTCCTATAGCTTGAGATGTGATATCCAACTCCTTCCCATTCCAATCCTGAGACCCTTCCGATAGCATGAGATGTGATATCTCAAGGCCTCTAATACCAAACCTGAGATCCTTCCTCTAACATGAAATGTGATATCCAACTCCTTCCCTTTCCAAACCTGAGAACCTTCCTATAGCATGAGATATGATATCCAACTCCTTCCCATTCCAACCTGAGACCCTTCCTATAGCATGAGATGGGATATCCAACTCCTTCCAAATCCAATACTGATACCCTTCCGATAGCATGAGATGTGATATCCCAATGCTTCTACCAAACCTGAGAACCATACTATGGCATGAGATGTGATATCAAACTCCTTCCCATTCCAATCCTGAGACGCTTCCTATAGCTTGAGATGTGATATCCAACTCCTTCCCATTCCAATTCTGAGACCCTTCTTATACCATGAGACTTGATATCTCAATGCTTCTAATACCAAACCTGAGACCCGTCCTATAACATGAGATGTGATATCCAAATCCTTCCCCTTCCAAACCTTAGACCCTTCCTTTATCATGAGATGTGATATCCAACTCCTTCCCATTCCAATCCTGAGACCCTTCCGATATCATGAGATTTGTTATCTCAATGCTTCTAATATCAAACTTGAGACCCTCCCTATAGCATGAGATGTGACATCCAAGTCCTTCCCATTCCAATCCTGAGACCCTTCCTATAGCATGAGATGTGATATCTCAATGCTTCTAATACCAAACCTGAGACCTCATGCTAAAGGGAGGGTCTCAGGTTTGGAAGGGGAAGGATTTGGATATCACATCTCATGTTATAGGAAGGATCTCAGGATTGGTATTAGAAGCATTGAGATATCACATCTCATGCTATCGGAAGGATCTCAGGTTTGGTATTAGAAGCATTGAGATATCACATATCATGCTATCGGAAGGATCTCAGGTTTGGCATTAGAAGCATTGAGATATCACATCTCATGCTATAGCAAGGGTCTCAGGTTTGGAACGGGAAGGAGTTGGATATCCCATCTCATGTTATAGGACTGGTCTCAGGTTTGGTATTAGAAGCATTGAGATATCACATTGCATGTTGTAGGAAGGGTCTCAGGTTTGGAATGGGAAGGAATTGGATATCACATCTCATGTCATAGGAATGATCTCAGGTTTGGTATTAGAAGCATTGAGATATCACATCTCATGCTATAGGAATGGTCTCAGGATTGGAATGGGAAGGAGTTGGATATTACATTCTTGCTATAGGAAGGGTCTCATGTTTGGAATGGGAAGGAGTTGGATATCACATATGGTATAGGAAGGGTCTCAGGTTTGGAACGGGAAGGAGTTGGATATCACATCTCATGTTGTAGGAAGCGTCTCAGGTTTGATATAAGCATTGAGATATCACATCTCTGCTATCGGAAGTGTCTCAGGATTGGAATGGGAAGAAGTTGGATATCCCATCTCATGTTATAGGATGGGTCTCAGGTTTGGTATTAGAAGCATTGAGACATCACATCTCATGCTATAGGAAGGGTCTCAGGATTGGAATGGGAAGGACTTGGATATCACATCTCATGCTATAGGGAGGGTCTCAAGTTTGATATTAGAAGCATTGAGATATCACATCTCATGATATCGGAAGGGTCTCAGGATTGGAATGGGAAGGAGTTGGATATCACATCTCATGATAAAGGAAGGGTCTAAGGTTTGGAAGGGGAAGGATTTGGATATCACATCTCATGTTATAGGGCGGGTCTCAGGTTTGGTATTAGAAGCATTGAGATATCAAGTCTCATGGTATAGGAAGGGTCTCAGAATTGGAATTGGAAGGAGTTGGATATCACATCTCAAGCTATAGGAAGGGTCTCAGGATTGGAATGGGAAGGAGTTTGATATCACATCTCATGCCATAGTATGGGTCTCAGGTTTGGTATAAGCATTGGGATATCACATCTCATGCTATCGGAAGGGTATCAGGATTGGATTTGGAAGGAGTTGGATATCCCATCTCATGCTATAGAAAGGGTCTCAGGTTGGAATGGGAAGGAGTTGGATATCACATCTCATGTTATAGGAAGGGTCTCGGGATTGGAATGGGAAGGACTTGGATATCACATCTCATGCTGTAGGAAGGCTCTCAGGTTTGGAAGGGGAAAGAGTTGGATATCACATTTCATGTTAGAGGTAGGATCTCAGGTTTGGTATTAGAGGCATTGAGATATCACATCTCATGCTATTAGAAGGGTCTCAGGATTGGAATGGGAAGGAGTTGGATATCACATCTTATGCTAAAGGGAGGGTCTCAGGTTTGGAAGGGGAAGGATTTGGATATCACATCTCATGTTATAAGAAGGAGCTCAGGTTTGGTATTAGAAGCATTGAGATATCACATCTCATGCTATCAGAAGGGTCTCAGGATTGGAATGGGAAGGAGTTGGATATCACATCTCATGCTAAAGGGAGGGTCTCAGGTTTGGAAGGTTTAAGGATTTGGATATCACATCTCATGTTATCGGAAGTATCTCAGGTTTGGTATTAGAAGTATTGAGATATCACATCTCATGCTATAGGAAGGGTCTCAGGATTGGAATGGGAAGGAGTTGGATATTACATCTCAAGCTATAGGAAGGGACTCAGGTTTGGTATAAGCATTGAGATATCACATCACATGCTATAGGAAGGGTCTCAGGATTGGAATGGGAAGGTGTTGTATATGACATCTCATGCCATAGGAAGGGTCTCAGGTTTGGTATAAGCATTGAGATATCACATCACATGCTATAGGAAGGGTCTCAGGATTGGAATGGGAAGGACTTGGATATCACATCTCATGCTATAGGCAGGGTCTCAGGTTTGGAAATGGAAGGAGTTGGATATCACATTTCATGTTAGAGGTAGGATATCAGGTTTGGTATTAGAGGCATTGAGATATCACATCTCATGCTATCAGAAGGGTCTCAGGATTGGAATGGGAAGGAGTTGGATATCACATCTCATGCTAAAGGGAGGGTCTCAGGTTTGGAAGGGTAAGGATTTGGATATCACATCTCATGTTATAGGAAGGATCTCAGGTTTGATATTAGAGGCATTGAGATATCACATCTCATGCTATCATAAGGGTCTCAGGATTGGAATGGGAAGGAGTTGGATATCACATCTCATGCTAAAGGGAGGGTCTCAGGTTTGGAAGGGGAAGAATTTGGATATCACATCACATGTTATAGGAAGGATCTCAGGTTTGGTATTAGAAGCATTGAGATATCACATCTCATGCTATCGGAAGGGTCTCAGGATTGGAATGGGAAGGAGTTGGAAATCACATCTCATGCTATAGGAAGGGTCTCAGGTTTGGAACGGGAAGGAGGTGGATATCACATCTCATGTTATAGGAAGAGTCTCAGGTTTGGTATAAGCATTGAGATATCACATCTCTGCAATCGGAAATGTCTCAGGATTGGGATGGGAAGGAGTTGGATATCACATCTCATGCTATAGGAAGGGTCTCAGGTTTGGAACGGGAAGGAGTTGGATATCACATCTCATGCTATAGGAAGGCTCTCAGGTTTGGAAGGGGAAAGAGTTGGATATCACATTTCATGTTAGAGGTAGGATCTCAGGTTTGGTATTAGAGGCATTGAGACATCACATCTCATGCTATCAGAAGGGTCTCAGGATTGGAATGGGAAGGAGTTGGATATCACATCTCATGCTAAAGGGAGGGTCTCAGGTTTGGAAGGGGAAGGATTTGGATATCACATCTCATGTTATAAGAAGGAGCTCAGGTTTGGTATTAGAAGCATTGAGATATCACATCTCATGCTATCGGAAGGATCTCAGGTTTGGTATTAGAAGCATTGAGATATCACATCTCATGCTATCAGAAGGGTCTCAGGATTGGAATGGGAAGGAGTTGGATATCACATCTCATGCTAAAGGGAGGGTCTCAGGTTTGGAAGGGGAAGGATTTGGATATCACATCTCATGTTATCGGAAGGATCTCAGGTTTGGTATTAGAAGTATTGAGATATCACATCTCATGCTATAGGAAGGGTCTCAGGATTGGAATGGGAAGGAGTTGGATATCACATCTCAAGCTATAGGAAGGGTCTCAGGTTTGGTATAAGCATTGAGATATCACATCACATGCTATAGGAAGGGTCTCAGGATTGGAATGGGAAGGAGTTGTATATGACATCTCATGCCATAGGAAGGGTCTCAGGTTTGGTATAAGCATTGAGATATCACATCACATGCTATAGGAAGGGTCTCAGGATTGGAATGGGAAGGACTTGGATATCACATCTCATGCTATAGGCAGGGTCTCAGGTTTGGAAAGGGAAGGAGTTGGATATCACATTTCATGTTAGAGGTAGGATATCAGGTTTGGTATTAGAGGCATTGAGATATCACATCTCATGCTATCAGAAGGGTCTCAGGATTGGAATGGGAAGGAGTTGGATATCACATCTCATGCTAAAGGGAGGGTCTCAGGTTTGGAAGGGGAAGGATTTGGATATCACATCTCATGTTATAGGAAGGATCTCTGGTTTGGTATTAGAGGCATTGAGATATCACGATTCATGCTATCATAAGGGTCTCAGGATTGGAATGGGAAGGAGTTGGATATCACATCTCATGCTAAAGGGAGGGTCTCAGGTTTGGAAGGGGAAGAATTTGGATATCACATTGCATGTTATAGGAAGGATCTCAGGTTTGGTATTAGAAGCATTGAGATATCACATCTCATGCTATCGGAAGGGTCTCAGGATTGGAATGGGAAGGAGTTGGATATCACATCTCATGCTATAGGAAGGGTCTCAGGTTTGGAACTGGAAGGAGTTGGATATCACATCTCATGTTATAGGAAGAGTCTCAGGTTTGGTATAAGCATTGAGATATCACATCTCTGCAATCGGAAATGTCTCAGGATTGGGATGGGAAGGAGTTGGATATCACATCTCATGCTATAGGAAGGGTCTCAGGTTTGGAACGGGAAGGAGTTGGATATTGTTAAGACGGATTTCTGAACTCTGTTCTGGTGGCGCAGAAGTTCAGATGGCCAACCTAATTTCTTGGAACAGGGTAACCTCTGGACAAGCCAGACCAATCAAGGTAGCGATCGCGGCGGTCAAGACTAGGTCTCAAGAGAGGTGAGGGTGACTGAAAGCCCGCAATGAGCACACAAAGCAAGGACACTTACAAACTACTCCAAACAGGTGCTATATTAAAAATATATACACATTTATTCCAAGGCCTTTAAAACAATGACCGTAGCGAGAAATCACAATACAACTCTAGTAAACCAACACATACCATACCAATACAATATATATACAAATACAAACAAGTCTCAAGCGTTAGATGCACGAAATGTGTAGTCCACCTAAAAGGGAAGGAAAACAGGCAGTGCGAAATAATGCTTAGACCCAGTCCGCCTTCAGAGGCACCTAACTAAAAGGAAGTCCGAGCCCTACGAAGAGTGGAGCCTTGTGCTCAAAAGTACCTGCACACGCTGGTGTCAACAGGCAAAAGGGGAGTCTCTTCGAGGGAGATCAGGCAGTTCAGTTTAGTGCACAAACGAAGAAGAACAGTGTTCCGCGACTCAAGCGCAGCCTCCACTGTGGGCAGAAGCAGAGCGCGAGTACGGAAAGGCGTGCTGTTTTGACACAGCGGGGAAAAGCTATGGGCTCCTGCAGTAGGGCGACCAGTTCCTAGCTATGCTACTCACCGGTCCACGATGCAAGCAGACCCAGGCTTCTCCGCGTCAGTTTCAGTCGCTGGCAGGTTCAGAAGAGCAGGGGACGTCTCGTCGTCGTGTTTAGTCTGCAGCAGCAGAGTTGAGTAAAAGACGTCCCAAACGAAGGAACCCGCACAGTTTGTTACCACAGCAGGGCAACGGAGCGGCGGTGTGTATCTGAGCCAAATGTACACTACTCACTTCAGACCTGGGAACGCCAAGTGTACGAATCATGTGAGAGTGACAAGGACTCCATATACTACACAACCTGGCGGCGGTTACAGAGCAAGACTCCTGTGTAGGCTGGTCAGTCTGCTGGATGGCCCAGAGACGCTTCCGAAGGCTTACTAGCAGGAGATGGTGAAGATGCCGAGAATAGCTGTCCCCGCTATTCCAAGGGTCGAAGTACCAGTACAGGCCTTCTGGTTCGATCAAAGGTGAAAAGGGTTTTCACAAGGCGACAGCAGTGCAGAGGAGCAGTCCTTCAGCGGGTCACCAGCGATTCCTCGGTTCAGCCTCTTGGTTGCAGGATACTTGGCTCCTGTATTCCTTCGTTCGTGAGAACTCAGGAGATCGACATGGTAGTGGTGTTTCCAGCCCCCTCTTATCCACGGTTCCCTTCGCGCCAAAACGGAGGGGACCCAATGGGAGATCCGCTCATCAACACTCACACCATTCGTGGACCTATCACGGACCACGGTGGTCCCAGGCATTCACACCACCCTAGACTCTCTGGCACCCAGGATGTGTATTGGGACCAGACATCCCAGCCCACATCCTGGAGGCACACAAAGACATGTAGAAGCCTGCAAAAGCATCTGTGTTTCGCGGGAAAGCACATGCCCAAATAAGGAAGGCCCCAGGTCGGCTCGACCTGGGGAAGGTGAAGGGAGCAAGACGGTCAGCGGACAGGACAAAGGAGCCTCGTGGTCTGGCCATTTTGGGATCTAGGCCACCATTTTGGGTTAAGCGCGAGAAACGCGCTTAGAACGCCTAAAGGAGCTCAAAACACAAGAAACGATCGCTGCCACCATTCCCGTCCGTGAATCACTTGCACCGATCAGTTACAATCCTGAAAGAGTATCTAGGGCCTGTAGAAGGCTAGAGACCCAAGAGAGCAGTAACTTAGCTTACAGTGCCCTCTTGTGTCATGTTGCACGAAAGCCGCAACATGATACAAGAAACTACGGAAACCAGCGTTTCCTGGTACTGACTGTCTTAAGGGCATGACAGTTTCCCCGTAAGAAAGGAGCGAAAGCCCAGAGGAGTGCGGCAGAAGGCTGCACTTCTCGGGCAAAGTCGAGAACAAGGTGAAAAACAACAGCAAAAAGTTTAGGGGTTGCCACATGGAAGGAAAATTACCTACAATTACGAAATATTTCCTAACACTCGCCCCTCCCAGACTATGGACAGGGGGAACTAATCCACCCCTGGATGAGTCTCTTGTTCAGGTCGGTTAAACATTCTGCACAACCCATCAGCATTGCTATGTTGGACACCTGGCCTATGCTCAATAGTGAAGTTGAAGCCTTGTTGACTTATGGACCACCTAAGCAACTTTGGATTCTCCCCCTTCATGTTTATTATCCACTTTAAGGGCTTATGGTCAGTTTGCACAGTGAAGTGGGTCCCATAGAGGTAGGGCCTCAGCTTCCTTAGGGCCCACACAACAGAGAAACATTCTTTCTCTACCGTGGACCATCTGAGCTCTCTGTCCTTAAACTGGCGACTAATAAAACCAATAGGGTGTTCCTTACCCTTCTCATCTACTTGCGATAGTACAGCTCCTATCCCAGTGTCAGAGGCGTCCGTCTGCACGATAAAAGGTCTTTGATAATCAGGGGCCCTGAGGACAGGGGCCTGGCACAAGGAGTCTTTTAAGCCATTGAAGGCCTTCTCACACTCGTCGGTCCAAGTTACCTTCTTGGGTTTCTTCAGAGTTGTGAGGGCAGTCAGAGGGGCAGCTATGGTGCCATAGTCTGCCACAAAATTGCGGTAATACCCCGTGAGTCCTAAGAAGGCTCTCACTTGGGTTTGTGTAGTGGGGGTAGGCCAGTCTTGTACTGCTTGTACTTTACTGGGTAGAGGCTGTATCCTCCCTCCACCTACTTCATGTCCAAGGTAAAACACTGAGCCTTGTCCAATCTGGCGTTTACTAGCCTTTATGGTCAAGTGTGCTTTCTGAAGAGCCTGGAGCACAATCCCGAGGTGTTTCACATGGTCTTCCCAGGTGGCACTGAAAACTGCTATATCGTCCAGATATGCAAGACAGAATTCGTCCAACCCATTCAAAACATGATGCACAAGCCTCTGGAAAGTGGCAGGTGCATTCTTCAACCCGAACGGCATTACCCGGAATTGGTAAAGGCCGTCTGGAGTAGAAAACGCTGTCTTCTCCTTGGCATGTTCTGCTAAAGCTATTTGCCAATAGCCAGCAGTGAGGTCAAACGTGCTGAGGTACTTGGATGCACCCAAAGTATCCACCAGCTCATCTGTTCGAGGCAAGGGGTGTGCATCTGTCTTGGTGACAGCATTCAGAGCCCTGTAATCCACGCAGAACCTCAATTCAGAAGTGCCTGCCTTTGGAACGAAAACCACAGGGCTGGACCAAGGACTACTAGAGGGTTCAATCACCCCAAGGTCTAACATCTTGTTGACCTCGGTCTTAATATAAGACCGTACTTTGTCTGACATCCTGTATCCCCTACTTTTGGTAGGTACACTGTCTCCTGTGTCTATGTTATGTTTGCACCAAGGTGTCAAACCAGGCGACTGTGAAAACAGGGGGGAAAACTGCCTAAGCAAACTTTTCACCTCAGCCTGCTGATCAGAAGTCAGGTGAGGGGCCACTCGGACACCCTCAAAGGAGCTATCTGAAGGACCGCTTTGGAACAGGTCGGGGAGAGGTTCAGACTCCTCTTCCTCAACATCTGAAGCCAGTAACAGTGCTGCGATTTCGACTCTTGGGACGAAAGCCTTCAGCCTATTCACGTGAAACACTTTTGGAGCCTGTCCAGGCCTTCCAAGGTCCACTAAATAGTTAACCTCACCCAGGGGCTCCACCACTGTGTAAGGGCCTGACCATTTGTCCTGTAAAGCTCAAGGCCTTATGGGATTCATGATCAGGACTTGCTGACCAGGTGTACAGTTGATGAGGGAAGCTTTCTGGTCGTACCAATGTTTCACCAGCACTTGTACTGCCTTCAATTTATCACTAGCCAAGCCCATCAGAAGTACCATCCGTTTTCTGAGCCCTAGCACATAATCAACTACGTTGGTAGTAACAGGGGGAGTGGGCATCTCCCATCCCTCTTTGACTATGGCTAAGGGTCCCCGTACAGGATGACCAAACAGAAGTTTGAAGGGGCTGAAGCCAACACCCTCCTGTGGTACCTCTCGGTAGGCAAACAGTAAGCATGGTAAAAGAAGATCCCATTGTCTTCTCTGAAGCTTCTCCAGAGCCCCAATCATGCTTTTTAACATTCTGTTGAAACGTTCCACCAGACCATTGGTCTGGGGGTGGTATGCAGAAGAGAACTTGTATGTGACCCCACATTCTTTCCACATAGCCTGCATATACTTCGACATAAAGTTGCTGCCACGATCTGACACAACTTCTTTAGGGAAGCCAACCCTAGTAAATATGCCAAGTAAAGCTTTTGCAACTGACTTGGCAGTTACAGTTTTCAATGGGATGGCCTCAGGATATCTGGTTGCATGGTCGACCAGCACCAGGATAAACCTATTGCCCGAGGATGTTTGCGGGTCAAGGGGACCAACGATGTCGATCCCTACCCTTTCAAATGGTACCCCCACAACTGGGAGCGGTACCAAAGGAGCTTGGATTGTCGAGCCAACCTTACCAGATAACTGGCAGGAGGCACAACTCCTGCAGTGACTTTCTACTTGCACCCCCATCTTGGGCCAGTAGAAGTGCATGGATAACCTTTGCTTGGTCCTCTTAATACCAAGGTGACCAGCAAGGAGCACTTCATGCGCCAACTGCAGGAGGAAGGGCCTAACAGCAAGGGGAACCACCAACCTCCTATGGTCTCCTTCTGTAGACTCTGTGGGCTCACTATACAGGAGTCCACCTTCCCAATAAATCCTATGCGTCCCAGGAGGTTCACCCTCAAGCTGGGAGCAGGCCTGTCTCCTTAGGCCTTCCATAGATGTGCACTCACGTTGGCCTTTACTGAATTCGTCCCTATCAGGACCTCCTTCAACTAACAAGTCTTTTAGTTCAGGATGGTCGTTGGGGTCAAATACTTCAGGCATCGCCACCTCCTCGTCAGGCCCGGGCGATTGACCAACTTCCTCCACCGCAGTGGTAGGCGAGCTCGGGGGAATATTCTCTTTCCCTCGTCTTGACTTGTTGACTCCTTTCGCCTTGGGTTTCCCCTTCGGCTGGGGCGGCGTATTGGTCTTGGCCAATGCTGCCCGTGCTTGAGACCGTGTGTAGGGTCTTTCGGCAGGGTCTCCTACGAGCCCTAAAGCTCTGAGATCATTACCTAACAAGACCTTTCCCCCGGACGTTTCTCTGAATGCTCACTGGAATCCTGACTGCTGTACCATTTAAAGTAAGATTTACAGGTATTACTGGGAACATACAGAGTGGGCCGTCAGCCAACTTAGTGGGCATCAGAGTAGCTCTGGCAACTTCCTCTGAGTCTACCAAGGTAGAATCCACTACAGTTCGACTGCACCCACTATCCCTAAGAGCTAGAGTATCTACTCCATTGATCAGCACACTGTCTTTAAAGTAGTGCTTGGTGTTATCTGGAATCCTAGCATAAGCCTCTGCGACTTTAGGCTCCCAGGAACCCAGGGAAACTAAAACTACCTCAGCCTCTATCCCGCTGGGAAATGAGTCTGAGGAGAAGGATGCTCCTGTAATCTCTTCTTCCTCGTAGGAGGAGAAGGCCAGATTAGCGGAGTGGACCCCCAAAGGTCTAACCTTACACCGGGGATCCCCCTTCACGTGGTCAGTTGCTCCACAAGCAAAACAAGATCCATTGGGTCTGTTTACATAGGGAGGCTTATTGTAACCAGAGTTCTGTTTCGGAGGCTGACCTCCACTACCCTGTGAGTTCTCTTGTGTCTTACCCTTATTTTTCTTTTTGTGGCCCTTTTGAGAAGAAGATTTATCAGATTCTCCACCCTCCTTATCTTTGGACTTTTTCCCTTCCTCCTCCTTACCAGGATGAGTTTTGTCCTTATGGGACACTCGATGTGACACCCATAAGTCTGCTGCAATGGCCAGCTTCTTAGGATCTATCTCCTTCGAATCGGCCAAATGCTGCTTAAGCTCCGGGGAAGAAGATGCAAAAATGTGTTCCAGCATGACAAGATTTATCATGCCTTCGAAGGTAGAAACCTTATAACCTTCGACCCAGCCAGTTAAGTTTTTCAAGGATTCAGTGACATAAGATACCCAAGTACCACCTTCCTTTTTCTTATACTCTATGAATCGTTTCAAATATTGGGCCGGAGTCTTCCCAAACTTTAAAATGAGAGTTTGCTTTAACATTGCAAAATCAGCTCGCTCAGCCTTTGACATTTCCATAATGGCACTACAGCCAGAATGGGGCAGTCTGCTGAGTAACCAGGCAATCTTATCAGCATTGTCAACTTGTTGAACTTCGCATGCATACTCAAACGCATTCAGCCAGTCCATAATGTAATTCCTTTTCTCATACACACTGACCAGATCTTTCGGAAACCGTGGATGAGAGGAGGCCCCAGACCCATGTCCAGGACCCTTGGACCCATTTGCAACCTGAAGCTTGGCCAGTTCCAACTGGTGATCCCTGTCTTTCTGTTTTTCTGACTGTTCGATTTTTAGTTTGGCTATGCTGAATTCAAGCTCCTTCTGCCTAAACCGCAGCTCTTGCTTCTTGAATTCAAGCATAGCCTCCCCATCAACACTGGCAGAGGAAACATTATACATCTCATCCTCCCTGTCCTCGTGGTCGCGGTGGATCAGTGCAGCGGCAGAACCGTCGGTTCTACCAGTGAGAGCAGCCCCACCTCCTTCCGCACTGTCCTCAGAAGTTATAGCGTCAAGCTGCGCTTCTTGCCACGCCAGGATTCTTTGGCTCATATCCAATTTCGTGCCTTGAGAGGAAACACCTCTCTCCGCACACATCTTTTTCAATGTTTCTGATTTGGAAGCATTTAAAGTTAACAAGGTATTTGTTTCCATACTGTTAGATAGGACTATGGCCTTTTTAAAGTTATACTACAACAATTCACTACGTGTCCTGGTAGGAATAACTTGAAATGCCTTAGTTCGTGCGCAACACTGGATACCTTCAGTGGTATCCCACCGCTGTACACCAATTTGTTAAGACGGATTTCTGAACTCTGTCCTGGTGGCGCAGAAGTTCAGAAGGCCAACCTAATTACTTGGAACAGGGTAACCTCTGGACAAGCCAGACCAATCAAGGTAGCGATCGCGGCGGTCAAGACTAGGTCTCAAGAGGGGTGAGGGTGACTGAAAGCCTGCAATGAGCACACAAAGCAAGGACACTTACAAACTACTTCAAACAGGTGCTATATTAAAAATATATACACATTTATTCCAAGGCCTTTAAAACAATGACCGTAGCGAGAAATAACAATACAACTCTAGTAAACCAACACATACCATACCAATACAATATATATACAAATACAAACAAGTCTCAAGCGTTAGATGCACGAAATGTGTAGTCCACCTAAAAGGGAAGGAAAACAGGCAGTGCGAAATAATGCTTAGACCCAGTCCGCCTTCAGAGGCACCTAACTAAAAGGAAGTCCGAGCCCTACGAAGAGTGGAGCCTTGTGCTCAAAAGTACCTGCACACGCTGGTGCCAACGGGCAAAAGGGGAGTCTCTTCGAGGGAGATCAGGCAGTTCAGTTTAGTGCACAAACGAAGAAGAACAGTGTTCCGCGACTCAAGCGCAGCCTCCACTGTGGGCAGAAGCAGAGCGCGAGTACGGAAAGGCGTGCTGTTTTGACACAGCGGGGAAAAGCTATGGGCTCCTGCAGGAGGGCGACCAGTTCCTAGCTATGCTACTCACCGGTCCCCGATGCAAGCAGACTCAGGCTTCTCCGCGTCAGTTTCAGTCGCTGGCAGGTTCAGAAGAGCAGGGGACATCTCGTCGTCGTGTTGAGTCTGCAGCAGCAGAGTTGAGTAAAAGACGTCCCAAACGAAGGAACCCGCACAGTTTGTTACCACAGCAGGGCAACGGAGCGGCCGTGTGTATCTGAGCCAAATGTACACTACTCACTTCAGACCTGGGAACGCCAAGTGTACGAATCGTGTGAGAGTGACAAGGACTCGATATACTACACAACCTGGTGGCAGTTACAGAGCAAGACTCCTGTGTAGGCTGGTCAGTCTGCTGGATGGCCCAGAGACGCTTCCGAATGCTTACTAGCAGGAGCTGGTGAAGATGCCGAGAATAGCTGTCCCCGCTATTCCAAGGGACGAAGTACCAGTACAGGCCTTCTGGTTCGATCAAAGGCGAAAAGGGTTTCAAAAGGCGACAGCAGTGCAGAGGAGCAGTCCTTCAGCGGGTCACCAGCGATTCCTCGGTTCAGCCTCTTGGTTGCAGGATACTTGGCTCCTGTATTCCTTCATTCGTGAGAACTCAGGAGATCGACATGGTAGTGGTGTTTCCAGCCCCCTCTTATCCACGGTTCCCTTCGCGCCAAAACGGTGGGGACCCAATGGGAGATCCGCTCATCAACACTCACACCATTCGTGGACCTATCACGGACCACGGTGGTCCCAGGCATTCACACGGGACCAGACATCCCAGCCCACATCCTGGAGGCACACACAAGACATGTAGAAGCCCGCGAAAGCATCCGTGTTTCGCTGGAAAGTACATGCCCAAATAAGGAAGGCCCCGGGTCGGCTTGACCTGGGGAAGGTGAAGGGAGCAAGACGGTCAGCGGAAAGGACAAAGAAGCCTCGTGGTCTGGCCATTTTGGGAGCCAGGCAACCATTTTGGGTTAAGTGCGAGAAACGCGCTTAGAACGCCAAAAGGAGCTCAAAACACAAGAAACGATTGCTGCCACCATTCCTGTCCGTGAATCACTTGCACCGATCAGTTACAATCCTGAAAGAGTATCTAGGGCCTGTAGAAGGCTAGAATCCCAAGAGAGCAGTAACTTAGCTTACAGTGCCCTCTTGTGTCATGTTGCACGAAAGCCGCAACATGATAAAAGAAACTACGGAAAACAGCGTTTCCTGGTACTGACTGTCTTAAGGCCATGTCAGTTTCCCCGTAGGAAAGGAGCGAAAGCCCAGAGGAGTGCGGCAGAAGGCTGCACTTCTCTGGCAAAGTCGAGAACAAGGTGAAAAACAACAGCAAATAGTTTAGGGGTTGCCACATGGCAGGAAAATTACCTACAATTACGAAATCTTTCCTAACAGATATCACATCTCATGTTATAGGAAGAGTCTCAGGTTTGGTATAAGCATTGAGATATCACATCTCTGCAATCGGAAGTGTCTCAGGATTGGGATGGGAAGGAGTTGGATATCCCATCTCATGTTATAGGACGGGTCTCAGGATTGTTATTAGAATCATTGAGATATCATATATATTGCATGCTGTAGGAAGGGTCTAAGGATTGGAATGGGAAGGACTTGGATATCACATTTCATGCTATGGATAGGCTCTCAGGTTTGGAAAGGGAAGGAGTTGGATATCACATTTCATGTTAGAGGAAGGATCTCAGGTTTG
This sequence comes from Ambystoma mexicanum, assembly GCF_040938575.1. Classification (NCBI taxonomy): domain Eukaryota; kingdom Metazoa; phylum Chordata; class Amphibia; order Caudata; family Ambystomatidae; genus Ambystoma; species Ambystoma mexicanum. The sequence continues at coordinate 336,261,746 of NC_090936.1, forward strand.
GTATTAGAGGCATTGAGATATCACATCTCATGCTATAGGAAGGGTCTCAGGATTGGAATGGGAAGGAGTTGGATATCACATCTCATGCTATAGGAAGGGTCTCGGGTTTGGTATAAGCATTGAGATATCACATCTCATGCTATAGGAAGGGTCTCAGGATTGGAATGGAAGGAGTTGGATATCACATCTCATGTTAAACGAAGGATCCCAGGTTTGGTATTAGAAGCATTGAGACATCACATCTCATGCTACAGGAAGGGTCTCAGGATTGGAATGGGAAGGAGTTGGATATCACATCTCATGCTATAGGAAGGGTCTCAGGTTTGGTATAAGCATTGAGATATCACATCTCATGCTATCGGAAGGGTCTCAGGATTGGAATGGGAAGGAGTTGTATATGACATCTCAAGCCATGGGAAGGGTCTCAGGTTTGGTATAAGCTTTGAGATATCACATCTCTGCTATCGGAAGGGTCTCAGGATTGGAATGGGAAGGAGTTGGATATCCCATCTCATGTTATAGGAAGAGTCTCAGGTTTGGTATTAGAAGCATTGAGATATCACATCTCATGCTATAGGAAGTGTCTCAGGATTGGAATGGGAAGGACTTGGATATCACATCTCATTCTATAGGGAGGGTCTCAAGTTTGATATTAGAAGCATTGAGATATCACATCTTATGCTATAGGAAGGGTCTCAGGATTGGAATGGGAAGGAGTAGGATATCACATCTCATGCTATAGGAAGGATCTGAGGTTTGGTATAAGCATTGAGATATCACATCTCTTCTATCGGAAGGGTCTCAGGATTGGAATGGGAAGGAGTTGGATATTCCCATCTCATGTTATAGGAAGGGTCTCAGGTTTGGTATTAGAAGCATTGAGATATCACATCTCATGCTATAGGAAGTGTCTCAGGATTGGAATGGGAAGGACTTGGATATCACATCTCATGCTATAGGGAGGGTCTCAAGTTTGATATTAGAAGCATTGAGATATCACATCTTATGCTATAGGAAGGGTCTCAGGATTGGAATGGGAAGGAGTAGGATATCACATCTCATGCTATAGGAAGGATCTGAGGTTTGGTATAAGCATTGAGATATCACATCTCTTCTATCGGAAGGGTCTCAGGATTGGAATGGGAAGGAGATGGATATTCCCATCTCATGTTATAGGAAGGGTCTCAGGTTTGGTATTAGAAGCATTGAGATATCACATCTCATGCTATAGGAAGGGTCTCAGGATTGGAATGGGAAGGACTTGGATATCACATCTCATGCTATAGGGAGGGTCTCAAGTTTGATATTAGAAGCATTGAGATATCACATCTCACGATATCGGAAGGGTCTCAGGATTGGAATGGGAAGGATTTGGATATCACATCTCATGTTATAGGACGGGTCTCAGGTTTGATATTAGAAGCACTGAGATATCAAGTCTCATGGTATAGGAAGGGTCTCAGAATTGGAATGAGAAGGAGTTGGATATCACATCTCAAACTATAGGAAGGGTCTCAGGATTGGAATGGGAAGGAGTTTGATATCACATCTCATGCAATAGTATGGGTCTCAGGTTTGGTATAAGCATTGGGATATCACATCTCATGCTATCGGAAGGGTATCAGGATTGGATTTGGAAGGAGCTGGATATCCCATCTCATGCTATAGGAAGGGTCTCAGGTTGGAATGGGAAGGAGTTGGATATCACATCTCATGTTATAGGAAGGGTCTCAGGATTGTAATGGGAAGGACTTGGATATCACATCTCATGCTATAGGAAGGCTCTCAGGTTTGGAAGGGGAAAGAGTTGGATATCACATTTCATGTTAGAGGTAGGATCTCAGGTTTGGTATTAGAGGCATTGAGATATCACATCTCATGCTATCAGAAGGGTCTCAGGATTGGAATGGGAAGGAGTTGGATATCACATCTCATGCTAAAGGGAGGGTCTCAGGTTTGGAAGGGGAAGGATTTGGATATCACATCTCATGTTATAGGAAGGATCTCAGGTTTGGTATTAGAAGCATTGAGATATCACATCTCATGCTATCGGAAGGATCTCAGGTTTGGTATTAGAAGCATTGAGATATCACATCTCATGCTATCAGAATGGTCTCAGGATTGGAATCGGAAGGAGTTGGATATCACATCTCATGCTAAAGGGAGGGTCTCAGGTTTGGAAGGGGAAGGATTTGGATATCACATCTCATGTTATCAGAAGGATCTCAGGTTTGGTATTAGAAGTATTGAGATATCACATCTCATGCTATAGGAAGGGTCTCAGGATTGGAATGGGAAGGAGTTGGATATCACATCTCAAGCTATAGGAAGGGTCTCAGGTTTGGTATAAGCATTGAGATATCACATCTCATGATATAGGAAGGGCTCAGGATTGGAATGGGAAGGAGTTGTATATGACATCTCATGCCATAGGAAGGGTCTCAGGTTTGGTATAAACATTGAGATATCACATCACATGCTATAGGAAGGGTCTCAGGATTGGAATGGGAAGGACTTGGATATCACATCTCATGCTAAAGGGAGGGTCTCAGGTTTGGAAGGGGAAGGATTTGGATATCACATCTCATGTTATAGGAAGGATCTCAGGTTTGGTATAAGAAGCATTGAGATATCACATCTCATGCTATCGGAAGAATCTCAGATTTGGTATTAGAGGCATTGAGATATCACATCTCATGCTATCATAAGGGTCTCAGGATTGGAATGGGAAGGAGTTGGATATCACATCTCATGCTATAGGAAGGATCTCAGGTTTGGAACGGGAAGGAGCTGGATATCACATCTCATGTTATAGGAAGAGTCTCAGATTTGGTATAAGCATTGAGATATCACATCTCTGCAATCGGAAGTGTCTCAGGATTGGGATGGGAAGGAGTTGGATATCACATCTCATGCTATAGGAAGGGTCTCAGGTTTGGAACGGGAAGGAGTTGGATATCCCATCTCATGTTATAGGACTGGTCTCAGGTTTGGTATTAGAAGCATTGAGATATCACATCACATGCTGTCGGAAGGGTCTCAGGTTTGGAATGGGAAGGAATTGGATATCACATCTCATGTTATAGGAAGGGTCTCAGGTTTGGTATAAGCATTGAGATATCACATCTCTGCTATCGGAAGTGTCTCAGGATTGGAATGGGAAGGAGTTGGATATCACATCTCATGTTATAGGACGGGTCTCAGGTTTGTTATTAGAATCATTGAGATATCATATTGCATGCTGTAGGAAGGGTCTAAGGATTGGAATGGGAAGGACTTGGATATCACATCTCATGCTATAGGTAGGCTCTCAGGTTTGGAAAGGGAAGGAGTTGGATATCACATTTCATGTTAGAGGAAGGATCTCAGGTTTGGTATTAGAGCCATTGGATATCACATCTCATGCTATAGGAAGGGTCTCAGGATTGGAATGGGAAGGAGTTGGATATCACATCTCATGCTATAGGAAGGGTTTTAGGTTTGGTATAAGCATTGAGATATCACATCTCATGCTATAGGAAGGGTCTCAGGATTGGAATGGGAAGGATCTGTATATGACATCTCATGCCATAGGAAGGGTCTCAGGTTTGGTATAAGAATTGAGATATCACATCTCTGCTTTCGGAAGGGTCTCAGGATTGGAATGGGAAGGAGTTGGATATCCCATCTCATGTTATAGGAAGAGTCTCAGGTTTGATATTAGAAGCATTGAGATATCACATCTCATGCTATAGGAAGTGTCTCAGGATTGGAATGGGAAGGACTTGGATATCACATCTCATGCTATAGGGAGGGTCTCAAGTTTGATATTAGAAGCATTGAGATATCACATCTCATGGTATAGGAAGGGTCTCAGTATTGGAATGGGAAGGCGTTGGGTATCACATCTCATGCTATAGGAAAGGTCTCAGGTTTGGTATAAGCATTGAGATATCACATCTCTGCTATCGGAAGGGTCTCAGGATTGGAATGGGAAGGAGTTGGATATTCCCATCTCATGTTATAGGAAGGGTCTATCAGGTCTTAGCATGAGACTCTTCCTATAACATGAGATGTGATATCCAACATCTTCCCATTCCAATCCTGAGACCCTTCTGATAGCTTGAGATGTGATATCTCAATGCTTCTAATATCAATACTGAGACCCTCCCTATAGCATGAGATGTGATATCTAAGTCCTTCCCATTCCAATCCTGAGACCCTTCCGATAGCAGAGATGTGATATCTCAATGCTTATACCAAACCTGAGACCCTTCCTATAGCATGAGATGTGATATCCAACTCCTTCCCATTCCAATCCTGAGACCCTTCCTATAGCATGATATGTGAAATCTCAATGCTTCTACCAAAACTGAGACCCTTCCTTTAGCATGAGATGTGATATCCAACTCCTTCCCATTCCAATCCTGAGACCCTTCCTATAGCATGAGATGTGATATCTCAATGCTTCTAATACCAAACCTGAGATCCTTCCTATAACATGAGATGTGATATCCAACTCCTTCCCATTCCAATCCTGAGACCCTTCCTATAGCATGAGATGTGATATCTCAATGCTTCTAATACCAAACCTGAGATCCTTCCGATAGCATGAGATGTGATATCTCAATGCTTCTAATACCAAACCTGAGATCCTTCCTATAACATGAGATGTGATATCCAAATCCTTCCCCTTCCGAACCTGAGACCCTCCCTTTAGCATGAGATGTGATATCCAACTCCTTCCCATTCCAATCCTGATACCCTTCTGATAGCATGAGATGTGATATCTCAATGCCTCTAATACCAAACCTGAGATCCTACCCTTACATGAAATGTGATATCCAACTCCTTCCCTTTCCAAACCTGAGAGCCTTCCTACAGCATGAGATGTGATATCCAAGTCCTTCCCATTCCAATCCTGAGACCCTTCCTATAACATGATATGTCATATCCAACTCCTTCCCATTCCAACCTGAGACCCTTCCTATAGCATGAGATGGGATATCCAACTCCTTCCAAATCCAATCCTGATACCCTTCCGATAGCATGAGATGTGATATCCCAATGCTTCTACAAAACCTGAGACCCATACCATGGCATGAGATGTGATATCAAACTCCCGTCCTATACCATGAGACTTGATATCTCAATGCTTCTAATACCAAACCTGAGACCGGTCCAATAACATGAGATGTGATATCTAAATCCTTCCCATTCCATTCCTGAGACCCTTCCTATAGCATGAGATGTGATATCTCAATGCTTCTAATACCAAACCTGAGACCCTTCCTATAACATGAGATGTGATATCCAAGTCCTTCCCATTTCAATCCTGAGACCCTTCCTATAGCATGAGATGTGATATCTCAATGCTTCTAATACCAAACCTGAGACCCTTCCTATAACATGAGATGTGATATCCAAGTCCTTCCCATTTCAATCCTGAGACCCTTCCTATAGCATGAGATGTGATATCTCAATGCTTCTAATACCAAACCTGAGACCCTTCCTATAACATGAATTCTGATATCCAAGTCCTTCCCATTCCAATCCTGAGACCCTTCCAATAGCAGAGATGTGATATCTCAATGCTTCTAATATCAAACCTGAGACCTGTCCTATAACATGAGATGGGATATCCAACTCCTTCCCGTTCCAAACCTGATACCCTTCCTATAGCATGAGATGTGATATCCAATTCCTTCCCATCCCAATCCTGAGACACCTCCGATAGCAGAGATGTGATATCTCAATGCTTATACCAAACCTGAGACTCTTCCTATAACATGAGATGTGATATCTAACTCCTTCCCGTTCCAAACCTGAGACCCTTCCTATAGCATGAGATGTGATATCCAACTCCTTCCCATTCCAATCCTGAGACCCTTCGTATAGCATGAGATGTGATATCTCAATGCTTATACCAAATCTGAGACCCTTCCTATAGCATAAGATGTGATATCCAACTCCTTCCCATTCCAATCCTGAGACCCTTCCTATAGCATGAGATGTGATATCTCAATGCTTCTAATACCAAACCTGAGATCCTTCCTATAACATGAGATGTGATATCCAACTCCTTCCCATTCCAATCCTGAGACCCTTATGATAGCATGAGATGTGATATCTCAATGCCTCTAATACCAAACCTGAGATACTTCCGATAGCATGAGATGTGATATCTCAATGCTTTTAATACCAAACCTGAGATCCTTCCTATAACATGAGATGTGATTTCCAAATCCTTCCCCTTCCAAACCTGAGACCCTCCCTTTAGCATGAGATGTGATATCCATCTCCTTCCCTTTCCAAACCTGAGACCCTGCCTATAGCATGAGATGTGATATTCAAGTCCTTCCCATTCCAATCCTGAGACCCTTCCTATAGCATGTGATGTGATATCTCAATGCGTATACCAAACCTGAGACCCTTCCTATGGCATGAGATGTCATATACAACTCCTTCCCATTCCAATCCTGAGACCCTTCCTATAGCATGAGATGTGATATCTCAATGCTTATACCAAACCTGAGACCCTTCCTATAGCATGAGATTTGATATCCAACTTCTTCCCATTCCAATCCTAAGACCCTTCCTATAACATGAGATGTGATGTCTCAATGCTTCTAATACCAAACCTGAGATCTTTCCTATAACATGAGATGTGATATCCAACTCCTTCCCATTCCAATCCTGAGACCCTTCCTATAGCATGAGATGGGATATCCAACTCCTTCTTATGCCAAACCTGAGACCCTTCCTATGGCATGATATGTGATATCCAGCTCCTTGCCATTCAAATCCTGAGACCCTTCCTATAGCATGAGAAGGGATATCCAACTCCTTCCCAATCCAATCCTGAGACCCTTCCGATAGCAGAGATGTGATATTTCAACGCTTCTACCAAACCTGAGACCCTTCCTATGACATGAGATGTGATATCCAATTCCTTCCCATTCCAAACCTGAGACCCTTCCTATTGGATGAGATGTGATATCCAACTCCTTCCCATTCCAATCCTGAGACCCTTCCTATACCATGAGATGTGATATCTCAATGCTTCTAATACCAAACCTGAGACCCTTCCTTTAGCATGAGATATGATATCCAAATCCTTCCCCTTCCAAACCTGAGACCCTTCCTTTAGCATGAGATGTGATATCCAAATACTTCCCATTCCAATCCTAAAACCCTTCCTATAACATGAGATGCGATATCCAAATCCTTCCCATTCCAATCCTGAGACCCTTCCTATAACATGAGATGTGATATCCAACTCCTTCCCATTCCAACCTGAGACCCTTCCTATAGCATGAGAAGGGATATCCAACTCCTTCCCAATCCAATCCTGAGACCCTTCCGATAGCAGAGATGTGATATCTCAATGCTTATACCAAACCTGAGACCCTTCCTATGGCATGAGATGTGATATCCAACTCCTTGCCATTCAAATCCTGAGACCCTCCCTATAACAAGAGATGTCATATCCAACTCCTTCCCATTCCAAACCTCAGACCCTTCCTTTAGCATGAGATGTAATATCCAAATCCTTCACATTCCAATCCGGAGACCCTTCCTATAGCATGAGATGTGATATCTCAATGCTTCTAATACCAAACATGAGATCCTTCCTATAACATGAGATGTGATATCCAACTCCTTCCCATTCCAAACCTGAGACCCTTCCGATAGCATGAGATGTGATATCTCAATGCTTCAAAAACCAAACATGAGAACCATCGTATAACATGAGATGTGAAATCCAAATCCTTCCCTTCCCAAACCTGAGACTCTTCCTATAGCATGAGATGTGATATCTCAATGCTTCTACCAAACCTGAAACCCTTCCTATAGCATGAGATGTGATATCCAACTCCTTCCCATTCCAATCCTGAGACACTTCCTATAGCATGAGATGTGATATCACAATGCTTCTAATACCAAACCTGAGACCCGTCCTATAACATGAGATGTGATATCCAAATCCTTCCCCTTCCAAACCTTAGACCCTTCCTTTATCATGAGATGTGATATCCAAGTCCTTCCCATTCCATTCCTGAGACCCTTCCTATAGCATGAGATGTGATATCTCAATGCTTCTAATACCAAACCTGAGACCCTTCCTATAACATGAGATGTGATATCCAAATCCTTCCCCTTCCGAACCTGAGACCCTCCCTTTAGCATGAGATGTGATATCCAACTCCTTCCCATTCCAATCCTGATACCCTTCTGATAGCATGAGATGTGATATCTCAATGCCTCTAATACCAAACCTGAGATCCTACCCTTACATGAAATGTGATATCCAACTCCTTCCCTTTCCAAACCTGAGAGCCTTCCTACAGCATGAGATGTGATATCCAAGTCCTTCCCATTCCAATCCTGAGACCCTTCCTATAACATGATATGTCATATCCAACTCCTTCCCATTCCAACCTGAGACCCTTCCTATAGCATGAGATGGGATATCCAACTCCTTCCAAATCCAATCCTGATACCCTTCCGATAGCATGAGATGTGATATCCCAATGCTTCTACAAAACCTGAGACCCATACCATGGCATGAGATGTGATATCAAACTCCCGTCCTATACCATGAGACTTGATATCTCAATGCTTCTAATACCAAACCTGAGACCGGTCCAATAACATGAGATGTGATATCTAAATCCTTCCCATTCCATTCCTGAGACCCTTCCTATAGCATGAGATGTGATATCTCAATGCTTCTAATACCAAACCTGAGACCCTTCCTATAACATGAGATGTGATATCCAAGTCCTTCCCATTTCAATCCTGAGACCCTTCCTATAGCATGAGATGTGATATCTCAATGCTTCTAATACCAAACCTGAGACCCTTCCTATAACATGAGATGTGATATCCAAGTCCTTCCCATTTCAATCCTGAGACCCTTCCTATAGCATGAGATGTGATATCTCAATGCTTCTAATACCAAACCTGAGACCCTTCCTATAACATGAATTCTGATATCCAAGTCCTTCCCATTCCAATCCTGAGACCCTTCCAATAGCAGAGATGTGATATCTCAATGCTTCTAATATCAAACCTGAGACCTGTCCTATAACATGAGATGGGATATCCAACTCCTTCCCGTTCCAAACCTGATACCCTTCCTATAGCATGAGATGTGATATCCAATTCCTTCCCATCCCAATCCTGAGACACCTCCGATAGCAGAGATGTGATATCTCAATGCTTATACCAAACCTGAGACTCTTCCTATAACATGAGATGTGATATCTAACTCCTTCCCGTTCCAAACCTGAGACCCTTCCTATAGCATGAGATGTGATATCCAACTCCTTCCCATTCCAATCCTGAGACCCTTCCTATAGCATGAGATGTGATATCTCAATGCTTATACCAAATCTGAGACCCTTCCTATAGCATAAGATGTGATATCCAACTCCTTCCCATTCCAATCCTGAGACCCTTCCTATAGCATGAGATGTGATATCTCAATGCTTCTAATACCAAACCTGAGATCCTTCCTATAACATGAGATGTGATATCCAACTCCTTCCCATTCCAATCCTGAGACCCTTATGATAGCATGAGATGTGATATCTCAATGCCTCTAATACCAAACCTGAGATACTTCCGATAGCATGAGATGTGATATCTCAATGCTTTTAATACCAAACCTGAGATCCTTCCTATAACATGAGATGTGATTTCCAAATCCTTCCCCTTCCAAACCTGAGACCCTCCCTTTAGCATGAGATGTGATATACAACTCCTTCCCATTCCAATCCTGAGACCATTCTGATAGCATGAGATGTGATATCTCAATGCCTCTAATACCAAACCTGAGATCCTACCTCTAACATGAAATGTGATATCCATCTCCTTCCCTTTCCAAACCTGAGACCCTGCCTATAGCATGAGATGTGATATTCAAGTCCTTCCCATTCCAATCCTGAGACCCTTCCTATAGCATGTGATGTGATATCTCAATGCGTATACCAAACCTGAGACCCTTCCTATGGCATGAGATGTCATATACAACTCCTTCCCATTCCAATCCTGAGACCCTTCCTATAGCATGAGATGTGATATCTCAATGCTTATACCAAACCTGAGACCCTTCCTATAGCATGAGATTTGATATCCAACTTCTTCCCATTCCAATCCTAAGACCCTTCCTATAACATGAGATGTGATGTCTCAATGCTTCTAATACCAAACCTGAGATCTTTCCTATAACATGAGATGTGATATCCAACTCCTTCCCATTCCAATCCTGAGACCCTTCCTATAGCATGAGATGGGATATCCAACTCCTTCTTATGCCAAACCTGAGACCCTTCCTATGGCATGATATGTGATATCCAGCTCCTTGCCATTCAAATCCTGAGACCCTTCCTATAGCATGAGAAGGGATATCCAACTCCTTCCCAATCCAATCCTGAGACCCTTCCGATAGCAGAGATGTGATATTTCAACGCTTCTACCAAACCTGAGACCCTTCCTATGACATGAGATGTGATATCCAATTCCTTCCCATTCCAAACCTGAGACCCTTCCTATTGGATGAGATGTGATATCCAACTCCTTCCCATTCCAATCCTGAGACCCTTCCTATACCATGAGATGTGATATCTCAATGCTTCTAATACCAAACCTGAGACCCTTCCTTTAGCATGAGATATGATATCCAAATCCTTCCCCTTCCAAACCTGAGACCCTTCCTTTAGCATGAGATGTGATATCCAAATACTTCCCATTCCAATCCTAAAACCCTTCCTATAACATGAGATGCGATATCCAAATCCTTCCCATTCCAATCCTGAGACCCTTCCTATAACATGAGATGTGATATCCAACTCCTTCCCATTCCAACCTGAGACCCTTCCTATAGCATGAGAAGGGATATCCAACTCCTTCCCAATCCAATCCTGAGACCCTTCCGATAGCAGAGATGTGATATCTCAATGCTTATACCAAACCTGAGACCCTTCCTATGGCATGAGATGTGATATCCAACTCCTTGCCATTCAAATCCTGAGACCCTCCCTATAACAAGAGATGTCATATCCAACTCCTTCCCATTCCAAACCTCAGACCCTTCCTTTAGCATGAGATGTAATATCCAAATCCTTCACATTCCAATCCGGAGACCCTTCCTATAGCATGAGATGTGATAATTCAATGCTTCTAATACCAAACATGAGATCCTTCCTATAACATGAGATGTGATATCCAACTCCTTCCCATTCCAAACCTGAGACCCTTCCGATAGCGTGAGATGTGATATCTCAATGCTTCAAAAACCAAACATGAGAACCATCCTATAACATGAGATGTGAAATCCAAATCCTTCCCTTCCCAAACCTGAGACTCTTCCTATAGCATGAGATGTGATATCTCAATGCTTCTACCAAACCTGAAACCCTTCCTATAGCATGAGATGTGATATCCAACTCCTTCCCATTCCAATCCTGAGACACTTCCTATAGCATGAGATGTGATATCACAATGCTTCTAATACCAAACCTGAGACCCGTCCTATAACATGAGATGTGATATCCAAATCCTTCCCCTTCCAAACCTTAGACCCTTCCTTTATCATGAGATGTGATATCCAAGTCCTTCCCATTCCATTCCTGAGACCCTTCCTATAGCATGAGATGTGATATCTCAATGCTTCTAATACCAAACCTGAGACCCTTCCTATAACATGAGATGTGCTATCCAAGTCCTTCCCATTCCAATCCTGAGACCCTTCCTATAGCATGAGATGTGATATCCTAGTCCTTCCCATTCCAATCCTGAGACCCTTCCGATAGCAGAGATGTGATATCTCAATGCTTATACCAAACCTGAGACCCTTAATATGGCATGAGATGTCATATACAACTCCTTCCCATTCCAATCCTGAGACCCTTCCTATAGCATGAGATGTGATATCTCAATGCTTATACCAAACCTGAGACCCTTCCTATAGCATGAGATGTGATATCCAACTCCTTCCCATTCCAATCCTGATACCCTTCCTATAACATGAGATGTGATGTCTCAATGCTTCTAATACCAAACATGAGATCCTTCCTATGGCATGAGATGTCATTTAAAACTCCTTCCCATTCCATTCCTGAGACCCTTCCTATAGCATGAGATATGATATCCAACTCCTTCCCATTCCAATCCTGAGACCCTTCCTATAGCATGAGATGTGATATCTCAATGCTTCTAATAACAAACCTGAGATCCTTCCTATAACATGAGATGTGATATCCAAATCCTTCCCCTTCCAAACCAGAGACCCTCCCTTTAGCATGAGAGGTGATATCCAACTCCTTCGCATTCCAATCCTGAGACCGTTCTGATAGCATGAGATGTAATATCTCAATGCTTCTAATACCAAACCTGAGATCCTTCAGATAGCATGAGATGTGATATTTGAATTCTTCTAATACCAAACCTGAGATCCTTCCTATAACACGAGATGTGATATTCAAATCCTTCCCCTTCCAAACCTGAGACCCTCCCTTTAGCATGAGATGTGATATCCAACTCCTTCCCATTCCAATCCTGAGACCCTTCTGATAGCATGAGATGTTATATCTCAATGCCTCTAATACCAAACCTGAGATTCTACCTCTAACATGAAATGTGATATCCAACTCCTTCCCCTTCCAAACCTGGGAGCCTTCCTATAACATGAGATGTGATATCGAAGTCCTTCCCATTCCAATCCTGAGACCCTTCCTATAACATGAGATGTGATATCCAACTCCTTCCCATTCCAATCCTGAGACCCTTCCTATAGCATGAGATGTGATGGCTCAATGCTTCTAATACCAAATCTGAGATCCTTCCTATAACATGAGATGTGATATCCAACTCCTTCCATTCCAATCCTGAGACCCTTCCTATAGCATGGGATGTGATATTTCAATGCTTATACCAAACCTCAGACCCTTCCTATAGCATGAGATGTGATATCCAAATCCTTCCCATTCCAATCGTGAGACCCTTCCTATAGCATGAGATGTGATATCTCAATGCCTCTAATACCAAACCTGAGATCCTTCCTCTAACATGAAATGTGATATCCAAATCCTTCCCTTTCCAAACCTGAGAGCCTACCTATAGCATGAGATGTGATATCCAACTCCTTCCCATTCCAATCCTGAGACCCTTCCTATAGCATGAGATGTGATATCTCAATGCTTATACCAAACCTGAGACCCTTCCTATAGCATGAGATGTGATATCCAAATCCTTCCCATTCCAATCCTGAGACCCTTCCTATAGCATGAGATGTGATATCTCAATGCCTCTAATACCAAACCTGAGATCCTTCCTTGAACATGAAATGTGATATCCCACTCCTTCCCTTTCCAAACCTGAGAGTCTACCGATAGCATGAGATGTGATATCCAAGTCCTTCCCATTCCAATCCTTAGACACTTCCTACAGCATGAGATGTGATATCTCAATGATTCTATTACCAAACCTGAGACCCGTCCTATAACATGAGATGGGATATCCAACTCCTTCCCATTTCAATCCTGAGAAACTTCCGATAGCAGAGATGTGATATCTCAATGCTTAGACCAAACCTGAGACCCTTCCTATAACATGAGATGTGATATCCAACTCCTTCCCGTTCCAAACCTGAGACCCTTTCTATAGCAAGAATCTAATATCCAACTGCTTCCCATTCCAATCCTGAGACCATTCCTATAGCATGAGATGTGATATCTCAATGCTTCTAATACCAAACCTGAGACCCGTCCTATAACATGAGATGTGGTATCCAAATCCTTCCCCTTCCAAACCTTAGACCCTTCCTTTATCATGAGATGTGATATCCAAGTCCTTCCCATTCCATTCCTGAGACCCTTCCTATAGCATGAGATGTGATATCTCAATGCTTCTAATACCAAACCTGAGACCCTTCCTATAACATGAGATGTGCTATCCAAGTCCTTCCCATTCCAATCCTGAGACCCTTCCTATAGCATGAGATGTGATATCCTAGTCCTTCCCATTCCAATCCTGAGACCCTTCCGATAGCAGAGATGTGATATCTCAATGCTTATACCAAACCTGAGACCCTTAATATGGCATGAGATGTCATATACAACTCCTTCCCATTCCAATCCTGAGACCCTTCCTATAGCATGAGATGTGATATCTCAATGCTTATACCAAACCTGAGACCCTTCCTATAGCATGAGATGTGATATCCAACTCCTTCCCATTCCAATCCTGATACCCTTCCTATAACATGAGATGTGATGTCTCAATGCTTCTAATACCAAACATGAGATCCTTCCTATGGCATGAGATGTCATTTAAAACTCCTTCCCATTCCATTCCTGAGACCCTTCCTATAGCATGAGATATGATATCCAACTCCTTCCCATTCCAATCCTGAGACCCTTCCTATAGCATGAGATGTGATATCTCAATGCTTCTAATAACAAACCTGAGATCCTTCCTATAACATGAGATGTGATATCCAAATCCTTCCCCTTCCAAACCAGAGACCCTCCCTTTAGCATGAGAGGTGATATCCAACTCCTTCCCATTCCAATCCTGAGACCGTTCTGATAGCATGAGATGTGATATCTCAATGCTTCTAATACCAAACCTGAGATCCTTCAGATAGCATGAGATGTGATATTTGAATTCTTCTAATACCAAACCTGAGATCCTTCCTATAACACGAGATGTGATATTCAAATCCTTCCCCTTCCAAACCTGAGACCCTCCCTTTAGCATGAGATGTGATATCCAACTCCTTCCCATTCCAATCCTGAGACCCTTCTGATAGCATGAGATGTTATATCTCAATGCCTCTAATACCAAACCTGAGATTCTACCTCTAACATGAAATGTGATATCCAACTCCTTCCCCTTCCAAACCTGGGAGCCTTCCTATAACATGAGATGTGATATCGAAGTCCTTCCCATTCCAATCCTGAGACCCTTCCTATAGCATGAGATGTGATATCCAACTCCTTCCCATTCCAATCCTGAGACCCTTCCTATAGCATGAGATGTGATGTCTCAATGCTTCTAATACCAAATCTGAGATCCTTCCTATAACATGAGATGTGATATCCAACTCCTTCCATTCCAATCCTGAGACCCTTCCTATAGCATGGGATGTGATATTTCAATGCTTATACCAAACCTCAGACCCTTCCTATAGCATGAGATGTGATATCCAAATCCTTCCCATTCCAATCGTGAGACCCTTCCTATAGCATGAGATGTGATATCTCAATGCCTCTAATACCAAACCTGAGATCCTTCCTCTAACATGAAATGTGATATCCAAATCCTTCCCTTTCCAAACCTGAGAGCCTACCTATAGCATGAGATGTGATATCCAACTCCTTCCCATTCCAATCCTGAGACCCTTCCTATAGCATGAGATGTGATATCTCAATGCTTATACCAAACCTGAGACCCTTCCTATAGCATGAGATGTGATATCCAAATCCTTCCCATTCCAATCCTGAGACCCTTCCTATAGCATGAGATGTGATATCTCAATGCCTCTAATACCAAACCTGAGATCCTTCCTTGAACATGAAATGTGATATCCCACTCCTTCCCTTTCCAAACCTGAGAGTCTACCGATAGCATGAGATGTGATATCCAAGTCCTTCCCATTCCAATCCTTAGACACTTCCTACAGCATGAGATGTGATATCTCAATGATTCTATTACCAAACCTGAGACCCGTCCTATAACATGAGATGGGATATCCAACTCCTTCCCATTTCAATCCTGAGAAACTTCCGATAGCAGAGATGTGATATCTCAATGCTTAGACCAAACCTGAGACCCTTCCTATAACATGAGATGTGATATCCAACTCCTTCCCGTTCCAAACCTGAGACCCTTTCTATAGCAAGAATCTAATATCCAACTGCTTCCCATTCCAATCCTGAGACCATTCCTATAGCATGAGATGTGATATCTCAATGCTTCTAATACCAAACCTGAGATCCTTCCTATGACATGAGATGTGATATCCAATTCCTTCCCATTCCAAACCTGAAACCCTTCCTATAGCATGAGATGTGATATCTCAATGCTTCTAATACCAAACCTGAGATCCTTCCTAAAACATGAGATGTGATATCCAAATCCTTCCCCTTCCAAACCAGAGACCCTCCCTTTAGCATGAGATGTGATATCCAACTCCTTCCCATTCCAATCCTGAGACATTTCTGATAGCATGAGATGTGATATCTCAATGCCTCTAATACCAAACCTGAGATCCTACCTCTAACATGAAATGTGATATCCAACTCCTTCCCCTTGCAAACCTGAGAGCCTTCATATAGCATGAGATGTGATATCGAAGTATTTCCCATTCCAATCCTGAGACCCTTCCTATAACATGAGATGTGATATCCAACTCCTTCCCATTCCAACCTGAGACCCTTCCTATAGCATGAGATGGGATATCCAACTACTTCCAAATCCAATCCTGATACCCTTCCGATAGCATGAGATGTGATATCTCAATCCCTCTAATACCAAACCTGAGATCCTTCCTATAACATGAGATGTGATATCAAAATCCTTCCCCTTCCAAACCTGAGACCCTCCCTTTAGCATGAGATGTGATATCCAACTCCTTCCCATTCCAATCCTGAGACCCTTCTGATAGCATGAGATGTGATATTCAATGCCTCTAATACCAAACCTGAGATCCTACCTCTAACATGAAATGTGATATCCAACTCCTTCCCTTTCCAAACGTGAGAGCCTCCCTATAGCATGAGATGGGATATTCAAGTCCTTCCCATACCAATCCTGAGACCCTTCCTATAGCATGAGATGTGATATCTCAATGCTTCTAATACCAAACCTGAGACCCTTCCTATAACATAAGATGGGATATCCAACTCCTTCCCATTCCAATCCTGAGACCCTTCCGATAGCAGAGATGTGATATCTCAATGCTGATACCAAACCTGAGACCCTTCCTATGGCATGAGATGTCATATACAACTCCTTCCCATTCCAATCCTGAGACCATTCCTATAGCATGAGATGTGATATCTCAATGCTTATACCAAACCTGAGACCCTTCCTATAGCATGAGATGTGATATCCAACTCCTTCCCATTCCAATCCTGAGACCCTTCCTATAACATGAGATGTGATGTCTCAATGCTTCTAATACCAAACCTGAGATCCTTCCTATGGCATGAGATGTCATATAAAACTCCTTCCCATTCCATTCCTGAGACCCTTCCTATAGCATGAGATGTGATATCCAACTCCTTCCCATTCCAATCCTGAGACCCTTCCTATAGCATGAGATGTGATATCCAAATCCTTCCCATTCCAATCGTGAGACCCTTCCTATAGCATGAGATGTGATATCCAAAACCTTCCCTTTCCAAAACTGAGAGCCTACCTATAGCATGAGATGTGATATCCAACTCCTTCCCATTCCAATCCTGAGACCCTTCCTATAGCATGAGATGTGATATCCAAATCCTTCCCCTTCCAAACCTGAGACCCTCCCTTTAGCATGAGATGTGATATCCAACTCCTTCCCATTCCAATCCTGAGACCCTTCTGATAGCATGAGATGTTATATCTCAATGCCTCTAATACCAAACCTGAGATCCTACCTCTAACATGAAATGTGATATCCAACTCCTTCCCCTTCTAAACCTGGGAGCCTTCCTATAAAATGAGATGTGATATCCAAGTCCTTCCCATTCCAATCCTGAGACCCTTCCTATAACATGAGATGTGATATCCAACTCCTTCCCATTCCAACCTGAGACCCTTCCTATAGCATGAGATGGGATATCTCAATGCTTAGACCAAACCTGAGACCCTTCCTATAACATGAGATGTGATATCCAACTCCTTCCCGTTCCAAACCTGAGACCCTTTCTATAGCAAGAATCTAATATCCAACTGCTTCCCATTCCAATCCTGAGACCATTCCTATAGCATGAGATGTGATATCTCAATGCTTCTAATACCAAACCTGAGATCCTTCCTATGACATGAGATGTGATATCCAATTCCTTCCCATTCCAAACCTGAGACCCTTCCTATAGCATGAGATGTGATATCTCAATGCTTCTAATACCAAACCTGATATCCTTCCTAAAAAATGAGATGTGATATCCAAATCCTTCCCCTTCCAAACCAGAGACCCTCCCTTTAGCATGAGATGTGATATCCAACTCCTTCCCATTCCAATCCTGAGACATTTCTGATAGCATGAGATGTGATATCTCAATGCCTCTAATACCAAACCTGAGATCCTACCTCTAACATGAAATGTGATATCCAACTCCTTCCCCTTGCAAACCTGAGAGCCTTCCTATAGCATGAGATGTGATATCGAAGTATTTCCCATTCCAATCCTGAGACCCTTCCTATAACATGAGATGTGATATCCAACTTCTTCCCATTCCAACCTGAGACCCTTCCTATAGCATGAGATGGGATATCCAACTACTTCCAAATCCAATCCTGATACCCTTCCGATAGCATGAGATGTGATATCTCAATCCCTCTAACACCAAACCTGAGATCCTTCCTATAACATGAGATGTGATATCAAAATCCTTCCCCTTCCAAACCTGAGACCCTCCCTTTAGCATGAGATGTGATATCCAACTCCTTCCCATTCCAATCCTGAGACCCTTCTGATAGCATGAGATGTGATATTCAATGCCTCTAATACCAAACCTGAGATCCTACCTCTAACATGAAATGTGATATCCAACTCCTTCCCTTTCCAAACGTGAGAGCCTCCCTATAGCATGAGATGGGATATTCAAGTCCTTCCCATTCCAATCCTGAGACCCTTCCTATAGCATGAGATGTGATATCTCAATGCTTCTAATACCAAACCTGAGACCCTTCCTATAACATAAGATGGGATATCCAACTCCTTCCCATTCCAATCCTGAGACCCTTCCGATAGCAGAGATGTGATATCTCAATGCTGATACCAAACCTGAGACCCTTCCTATGGGATGAGATGTCATATACAACTCCTTCCCATTCCAATCCTGAGACCATTCCTATAGCATGAGATGTGATATCTCAATGCTTATACCAAACCTGAGACCCTTCCTATAGCATGAGATGTGATATCCAACTCCTTCCCATTCCAATCCTGTGACCCTTCCTATAACATGAGATGTGATGTCTCAATGCTTCTAATACCAAACCTGAGATCCTTCCTATGGCATGAGATGTCATATAAAACTCCTTCCCATTCCATTCCTGAGACCCTTCCTATAGCATGAGATGTGATATCCAACTCCTTCCCATTCCAATCCTGAGACCCTTCCTATAGCATGAGATGTGATATCCAAATCCTTCCCATTCCAATCGTGAGAACCTTCCTATAGCATGAGATGTGATATCCAAAACCTTCCCTTTCCAAAACTGAGAGCCTACCTATAGCATGAGATGTGATATCCAACTCCTTCCCATTCCAATCCTGAGACCCTTCCTATAGCATGAGATGTGATATCCAAATCCTTCCCCTTCCAAACCTGAGACCCTCCCTTTAGCATGAGATGTGATATCCAACTCCTTCCCATTCCAATCCTGAGACCCTTCTGATAGCATGAGATGTTATATCTCAATGCCTCTAATACCAAACCTGAGATCCTACCTCTAACATGAAATGTGATATCCAACTCCTTCCCCTTCTAAACCTGGGAGCCTTCCTATAACATGAGATGTGATATCGAAGTGCTTCCCATTCCAATCCTGAGACCCTTCCTATAACATGAGATGTGATATCCAACTCCTTCCCATTCCAATCCTGAGACCCTTCCTATAGCATGAGATGTGATGTCTCAATGCTTCTAATACCAAATCTGAGATCCTTCCTATAACATGAGATATGATATCCAACTCCTTCCCATTGCAATCTTGAGACCGTTTCTATAGCATGAGATGTGATATTTCAATGCTTATACCAAACCTGAGACCCTTCCTATAGCATGAGATGTGATATCCAAATCCTTCCCATTCCAATCGTGAGACCCTTCCTATAGCATGAGATGTGATATCTCAATGCCTCTAATACCAAACCTGAGATCCTACCTCTATAATGAAATTTGATATGCAACTCCTTCCCCTTCCAAACCTGATAGCCTTCCTATAGCATGAGATGTGATATCCAAGTCCTTCCCATTCCAATCCTGATACCCTTCCTATAACATGAGATGTGATATCCAACTCCTTCCCATTCCAACCTGAGACCCTTCCTATAGCATGAGATGGGATATCCAACTCCTTCCAAATCCAATCCTGATACCCTTCCGATAGCATGAGATGTGATATCCCAATGCTTCTACAAAACCTGAGACCCATACCATGGCATGAGATGTGATATCAAACTCCTTCCCATTCCAATCCTGACACCCTTCCTATAGCTTGAGATGTGATATCCAACTCCTTCCCATTCCAATTCTGAGACCCGTCCTATACCATGGGACTTGATATCTCAATGCTTCTAATACCAAACCTGAGACCGGTCCTATAACATGAGATGTGATATCCAAATCCTCCCCCTTCCAAACCTTAGACCCTTCCTTTATCATGAGATGTGATATCCAAGTCGTTCCCATTCCAATCCTGAGACACTTCCTATAGCATGAGATGTGATATCTCAATGCTTCTAATACCAAACCTGAGACCCTTGCTATAACATGAGATGTGATATTCAAGTCCTTCCCATTCCAATCCTGAGACCCTTCCTATAGCATGAGATGTGATATCTCAATGCTTCTAATACCAAACCTGAGACCCTTCCTATCATGAGATGGGATATCCAACTACTTCCAAATCCAATCCTGATACCCTTCCGATAGCATGAGATGTGATATCTCAATCCCTCTAATACCAAACCTGAGATCCTTCCTATAACATGAGATGTGATATCAAAATCCTTCCCCTTCCAAACCTGAGACCCTCCCTTTAGCATGAGATGTGATATCCAACTCCTTCCCATTCCAATCCTGAGACCCTTCTGATAGCATGAGATGTGATATTCAATGCCTCTAATACCAAACCTGAGATCCTACCTCTAACATGAAATGTGATATCCAACTCCTTCCCTTTCCAAACGTGAGAGCCTCCCTATAGCATGAGATGGGATATTCAAGTCCTTCCCATTCCAATCCTGAGACCCTTCCTATAGCATGAGATGTGATATCTCAATGCTTCTAATACCAAACCTGAGACCCTTCCTATAACATAAGATGGGATATCCAACTCCTTCCCATTCCAATCCTGAGACCCTTCCGATAGCAGAGATGTGATATCTCAATGCTGATACCAAACCTGAGACCCTTCCTATGGGATGAGATGTCATATACAACTCCTTCCCATTCCAATCCTGAGACCATTCCTATAGCATGAGATGTGATATCTCAATGCTTATACCAAACCTGAGACCCTTCCTATAGCATGAGATGTGATATCCAACTCCTTCCCATTCCAATCCTCAGACCCTTCCTATAACATGAGATGTGATGTCTCAATGCTTCTAATACCAAACCTGAGATCCTTCCTATGGCATGAGATGTCATATAAAACTCCTTCCCATTCCATTCCTGAGACCCTTCCTATAGCATGAGATGTGATATCCAACTCCTTCCCATTCCAATCCTGAGACCCTTCCTATAGCATGAGATGTGATATCCAAATCCTTCCCATTCCAATCGTGAGAACCTTCCTATAACATGAGATGTGATATCCAAAACCTTCCCTTTCCAAAACTGAGAGCCTACCTATAGCATGAGATGTGATATCCAACTCCTTCCCATTCCAATCCTGAGACCCTTCCTATAGCATGAGATGTGATATCCAAATCCTTCCCCTTCCAAACCTGAGACCCTCCCTTTAGCATGAGATGTGATATCCAACTCCTTCCCATTCCAATCCTGAGACCCTTCTGATAGTATGAGATGTTATATCTCAATGCCTCTAATACCAAACCTGAGATCCTACCTCTAACATGAAATGTGATATCCAACTCCTTCCCCTTCTAAACCTGGGAGCCTTCCTATAACATGAGATGTGATATCGAAGTGCTTCCCATTCCAATCCTGAGACCCTTCCTATAACATGAGATGTGATATCCAACTCCTTCCCATTCCAATCCTGAGACCCTTCCTATAGCATGAGATGTGATGTCTCAATGCTTCTAATACCAAATCTGAGATCCTTCCTATAACATGAGATATGATATCCAACTCCTTCCCATTGCAATCTTGAGACCGTTTCTATAGCATGAGATGTGATATTTCAATGCTTATACCAAACCTGAGACCCTTCCTATAGCATGAGATGTGATATCCAAATCCTTCCCATTCCAATCGTGAGACCCTTCCTATAGCATGAGATGTGATATCTCAATGCCTCTAATACCAAACCTGAGATCCTACCTCTATAATGAAATTTGATATGCAACTCCTTCCCCTTCCAAACCTGATAGCCTTCCTATAGCATGAGATGTGATATCCAAGTCCTTCCCATTCCAATCCTGATACCCTTCCTATAACATGAGATGTGATATCCAACTCCTTCCCATTCCAACCTGAGACCCTTCCTATAGCATGAGATGGGATATCCAACTCCTTCCAAATCCAATCCTGATACCCTTCCGATAGCATGAGATGTGATATCCCAATGCTTCTACAAAACCTGAGACCCATACCATGGCATGAGATGTGATATCAAACTCCTTCCCATTCCAATCCTGACACCCTTCCTATAGCTTGAGATGTGATATCCAACTCCTTCCCATTCCAATTCTGAGACCCGTCCTATACCATGGGACTTGATATCTCAATGCTTCTAATACCAAACCTGAGACCGGTCCTATAACATGAGATGTGATATCCAAATCCTCCCCCTTCCAAACCTTAGACCCTTCCTTTATCATGAGATGTGATATCCAAGTCGTTCCCATTCCAATCCTGAGACACTTCCTATAGCATGAGATGTGATATCTCAATGCTTCTAATACCAAACCTGAGACCCTTGCTATAACATGAGATGTGATATTCAAGTCCTTCCCATTCCAATCCTGAGACCCTTCCTATAGCATGAGATGTGATATCTCAATGCTTCTAATACCAAACCTGAGACCCTTCCTATCATGAGATGGGATATCCAACTCCTTCCCATTCCAATCCTGAGACCCTTCCGATAGCAGAGATGTGATATCTCAATGCTAATACCAAACCTGAGACCCTTCCTATGGCATGAGATGTCAAATACAACTCCTTCCGATTACAATCCTGAGACCCTTCCTATAGCATGAGATGTGATATCTCAATGCTTCTAATAATAAACCTGAGATCCTTCCTATAACATGAGATGTGATATCCAACTCCTTCCCATTCCAAACCTGAGACCCTTCCGATTGCATGAGATGTGATATCAAACTCCTTCCCATTCCAATCCTGAGACCCTTCCTCTACCATGAGATGTGATATCTCAATGCTTCTAATACCAAACCTGACACCCGTCCTAAAACATGAGATGTGATGTCCAAATCCTTCCCCTTCCAAACCTGAGATCTTTCCTTTAGCATGAGATGTGATATCCAACTCCTTCCCATTCCAATCCTGAGACCCTTCCTATACCATGAGATGTGATCTCTCAATGCTTCTAATACCAAACCTGACACCCGTCCTAAAACATGAGATGTGATGTCCAAATCCTTCCCCTTCCAAACCTGAGATCTTTCCTTTAGCATGAGATGTGATATCCAACTCCTTCCCATTCCAATCCTGAGACCCTTCCTATACCATGAGATGTGATATCTCAATGCTTCTAATACCAAACCTGACACCAGTCCTGAAACATGAGATGTGATGTCCAAATCCTTCCCCTTCCAAACCTGAGATCTTTCCTTTAGCATGAGATGTGATATCCAACTCCTTCCCATTCCAATCCTGAGACCCTTCCTATAGCATGATATGTGATATCACAATTTTTCTAATACCAAACCTGAGATCCTTCCTATAACATGAGATGTGTATTGAACTCCTTCCCATTCCAAACCTGAGACCCTTCCTATAGCCTGAGATGTGATATCTTAATGCTTCTAAAACCAAACCTGAGAACCATCCAATAACATATGTGAAATCCAAATCCTTCCCTTTCCAAACCTGAGACCCTTCCGATAGCATTAGATGTGATATCTCAATGCTTCTAAAACCAAACATGAGAACCATCCTATAACATGAGATGTGAAATCCAAATCCTTCCCTTTCCAAACCTGAGACCCTCCCTATAGCATGAGATGTGATGTCTAAGTCCTTCCCATTCCTATCCTGAGACCCTTCCGATAGCAGAGATGTGATATCTCAATGCTTGGACCAAACCTGAGACCCTTCCTATGGCATGAGATGTGATATCCAACTCCTTCCCATTTCAATCTTGAGACCCTTCCTATAGCATGAGATGTGATATCTCAATGCTTCTATCAAACCTGAGTCCCTTCCTTTAGCATGAGATGTGATATCCAACTTCTTCCCATTCCAATCCTGAGACCCTTCCTATAGCATGAGATGTGATATTTTAAAGCTTCTAATACCAAACCTGCGACCCGTCCTATAACATGAGATATGATATCCAAATCCTTCCCCTTCCAAACCTGAGACCCTTCCTTTAGCATGAGATGTGATATCTCAATGTTTCTAATAAAAAACCTGAGACTCTTCCTATAGCAAGAGATGTGATATCCAAATCCTTCCCATTCCAATCCTGAGACCCTTCCTATAACATGAGATGTGATATCTCAATGCCTCTAATACCAAACCTGAGATTCTTCCTATAACATGAGATGTGATATCTCAATGCTTCTAATACCAAACCTGAGACCCTCCCTTTAGCATGAGATGTGATATCCGACTCCTTCCCATTCCAATCCTGAGACCCTTCTGATAGCATGAGATGTGATATCTCAATGCCTCTAATACCAAACCAGAGATTCTTCCTGTAACATGAGATGTGATATCTCAATGCTTCTAATACCAAACCTGAGACCCTCCCTTTAGCATGAGATGTGATATCCGACTCCTTCCCATTCCAATCCTGAGACCCTTCTGATAGCATGAGATGTGATATCTCAATGCTTCTAATACCAAACCTGAGACCCTTCCTATAACATAAGATGGGATATCCAGCTCCTTCCCATTCCAATCCTGAGACCCTTCCGATAGCAGAGATGTGATATCTCAATGCTTATACCAAACCTGAGACCCTTCCTGTGGCATGAGATGTCATATCCAACTCCTTCCCATTCCAATCCTGAGACCCTTCCTATAGCATGATATGTGATATCACAATTTTTCTAATACCAAACCTGAGATCCTTCCTATAACATGAGATGTGTATCCAACTCCTTCCCATTCCAAAACCTGAGACCCTTCCTATAGCATGAGATGTGATATCTCAATGCTTCTAAAACCAAACCTGAGAACCATCCAATAACATATGTGAAATCCAAATCCTTCCCTTTCCAAACCTGAGACCCTTCCGATAGCATTAGATGTGATATCTCAATGCTTCTAAAACCAAACATGAGAACCATCCTATAACATGAGATGTGAAATCCAAATCCTTCCCTTTCCAAACCTGAGACCCTTCCTATAGCTTGAGATGTGATATCAAACTCCTTCCCATTCCAATCCTGTGATAGCTGGAGATGTGATATCCAACTCCTTCCCATTCCAATCCTGAGACCCTTCCTATACCATGAGATGTGATATTTCAATGCTTCTAATACCAAACCTGAGACCCGTCCTAAAACATGAGATGTGAGATCCAAATCCTTCCCCCTCCAAACCTGAGAACCTTCCTATAGCTTGAGATGTGATATCAAACTCCTTCCCATTCCAATCCTGAGATAGCTTGAGATGTGATATCCAACTCCTTCCCATTCCTATCCTGAGACCCTTCCGATAGCAGAGATGTGATATCTCAATGCTTGTACCAAACCTGAGACCCTTCCTATGGCATGAGAACTGATATCCAACTCCTTCCCATTCCAATCCTGAGACCCTTCCTATAGCATGAGATGTGATATCTCAATGCTTATACCAAACCTGAGACCCTTCCTATAGCATGAGATGTGATATCCAAATCCTTCCCATTCCAATCCTGAGACCCTTCCTATAGCATGAGATGTGATATCTCAATGCCTCTAATACCAAACCTGAGATCCTATTACCAAACCTGAGACCCGTCCTATAACATGAGATGGGATATCCAACTCCTTCCCATTTCAATCCTGAGAAACTTCTGATAGCAGAGATGTGATATCTCAATACTTAGACCAAACCTGAGACCCTTCCTATAACATGAGATGTGATATCCAACTCCTTCCCGTTCTAAACCTGAGACCCTTTCTATAGCAAGAATCTAATATCCAACTCCTTCCCATTCCAATCCTGAGACCATTCCTATAGCATGAGATGTGATATCTCAATACTTCTAATACCAAACCTGATATCCTTCCTATGACATGAGATGTGATATCCAATTCCTTCCCATTCCAAACCTGAGACCCTTCCTATAGCATGAGATGTGATATCTCAATGCTTCTAATACCAAACCTGAGATCCTTCCTATAACATGAGATGTGATATCCAAATCCTTCCACTTCCAAACCAGAGACCCTCCCTTTAGCATGAGATGTGATATCCAACTCCTTCCCATTCCAATCCTGAGACATTTCTGATAGCATGAGATGTGATATCTCAATGCCTCTAATACCAAACCTGAGATCCTACCTCTACATGAAATGTGATATCCAACTCCTTCCCCTTGCAAACCTGAGAGCCTTCCTATAGCATGAGATGTGATATTGAAGTATTTCAAATTCCAATCCTGAGACCCTTCCTATAACATGAGATGTGATATCCAACTCCTTCCCATTCCAACCTGAGACCCTTCCTATAGCATGAGATGGGATATCCAACTACTTCCAAATCCAATCCTGATACCCTTCCGATAGCATGAGATGTGATATCTCAATCCCTCTAATACCAAACCTGAGATCCTTCCTATAACATGAGATGTGATATCAAAATCCTTCCCCTTCCAAACCTGAGACCCTCCCTTTAGCATGAGATGTGATATCCAACTCCTTCCCATTCCAATCCTGACCCTTCTGATAGCATGAGATGTGATATTCAATGCCTCTAATACCAAACCTGAGATCCTACCTCTAACATGAAATGTGATATCCAACTCCTTCCCTTTCCAAACGTGAGAGCCTCCCTATAGCATGAGATGGGATATTCAAGTCCTTCCTATTCCAATCCTGAGACCCTTCCTATAGCATGAGATGTGATATCTCAATGCTTCTAATACCAAACCTGAGACCCTTCCTATAACATAAGATGGGATATCCAACTCCTTCCCATTCGAATCCTGAGACCCTTCCGATAGCAGAGATGTGATATCTCAATGCTGATACCAAACCTGAGACCCTTCCTATGGCATGAGATGTCATATACAACTCCTTCCCATTCCAATCCTGAGACCCTTCCTATAGCATGAGATGTGATATCCAACTCCTTCCCATTCCAATCCTGAGACCCTTCCTATAACATGAGATGTGATGTCTCAATGCTTCTAATACCAAACCTGAGATCCTTCCTATGGCATGAGATGTCATATAAAACTCCTTCCCATTCCATTCCTGAGACCCTTCCTATAGCATGAGATGTGATATCCAACTCCTTCCCATTCCAATCCTGAGACCCTTCCTATAGCATGAGATGTGATATCTCAATGCTTCTAATACCAAACCTGAGACCCTTCCTATAACATAAGATGGGATACCCAACTCCTTCCCATTCGAATCCTGAGACCCTTCCGATAGCAGAGATGTGATATCTCAATGCTGATACCAAACCTGAGACCCTTCCTATGGCATGAGATGTCATATACAACTCCTTCCCATTCCAATCCTGAGACCCTTCCTATAGCATGAGATGTGATATCTCAATGCTTATACCAAACCTGAGACCCTTCCTATAGCATGAGATGTGATATCCAACTCCTTCCCATTCCAATAATGAGACCCTTCCTATAACATGAGATGTGATGTCTCAATGCTTCTAATACCAAACCTGAGATCCTTCCTATGGCATGAGATGTCATATAAAACTCCTTCCCATTCCATTCCTGAGACCCTTCCTATAGCATGAGATGTGATATCCAACTCCTTCCCATTCCAATCCTGAGACCCTTCCTATAGCATGAGATGTGATATCCAAATCCTTCCCATTCCAATTGTGAGACCCTTCCTATAGCATGAGATGTGATATCCAAAACCTTCCCTTTCCAAAACTGAGAGCCTACCTATAGCATGAAATGTGATATCCAACTCCTTCCCATTCCAATCCTGAGACCCTTCCTATAGCATGAGATGTGATATCTCAATGCTTATACCAAACCTGAGACCCTTCCTATAGCATGGGATGTGATATCCAAATCCTTCCCATTCCAATCCTGAGACCCTTCCTATAGCATGAGATGTGATATCCAAATCCTTCCCCTTCCAAACCTGAGACCCTCCCTTTAGCATGAGATGTGATATCCAACTCCTTCCCATTCCAATCCTGAGACCCTTCTGATAGCATGAGATGTTATATCTCAATGCCTCTAATACCAAACCTGAGATCCTACCTCTAACATGAAATGTGATATCCAACTCCTTCCCCTTCTAAACCTGGGAGCCTTCCTATAACATGAGATGTGATATCGAAGTGCTTCCCATTCCAATCCTGAGACCCTTCCTATAACATGAGATGTGATATCCAACTCCTTCCCATTCCAATCCTGAGACCCTTCCTATAGCATGAGATGTGATGTCTCAATGCTTCTAATACCAAATCCGAGATCCTTCCTATAACATGAGATGTGATATCCAACTCCTTCCCATTGCAATCTTGAGACCGTTTCTATAGCATGAGATGTGATATCTCAATGCCTATACCAAACCTGAGACCCTTCCTATAGCATGAGATGTGATATCCAAATCCTTCCCATTCCAATCGTGAGACCCTTCCTATAGCATGAGATGTGATATCTCAATGCCTCTAATACCAAACCTGAGATCCTACCTCTAAAATGAAATTTGATATGCAACTCCTTCCCCTTCCAAACCTGATAGCCTTCCTATAGCATGAGATGTGATATCCAAGTCCTTCCCATTCCAATCCTGATACCCTTCCTATAACATGAGATGTGATATCCAATTCCTTCCCATTCCAACCTGAGACCCTTCCTATAGCATGAGATGGGATATCCAACTCCTTCCAAATCCAATCCTGATACCCTTCCGATAGCATGAGATATGATATCCCAATGCTTCTACAAAACCTGAGACCCATACCATGGCATGAGATGTGATATCAAACTCCTTCCCATTCCAATCCTGACACCCTTCCTATAGCTTGAGATGTGATATCCAACTCCTTCCCATTCCAATTCTGAGACCCGTCCTATACCATGGGACTTGATATCTCAATGCTTCTAATACCAAACCTGAGACCGGTCCCATAACATGAGATGTGATATCCAAATCCTTCCCCTTCCAAAATCTAGACCCTTCATTTATCATGAGATGTGATATCCAAGTCGTTCCCATTCCAATCCTGAGACCCTTCCTATAGCATGAGATGTGATATTTCAATGCTTCTAATACCAAACCTGAGACCCTTGCTATAACATGGGATGTGATATTCAAGTCCTTCCCATTCCAATCCTGAGACCCTTCCGATAGCAGAGATGTGATATCTCAATGCTTATACCAAACCTGAGACCCTTCCTATGGCATGAGATGTCAAATACAACTCCTTCCGATTCCAATCCTGAGACCCTTCCTATAGCATGAGATGTGATATCTCAATGCTTCTAATAATAAACCTGAGATCCTTCCTATAACATGAGATGTGATATCCAACTCCTTCCCATTCCAAACCTGAGACCCTTCCGATTGCATGAGATGTGATATCAAACTCCTTCCCATTCCAATCCTGAGACCCTTCCTATACCATGAGATGTGATATCTCAATGCTTCTAATACCAAACCTGACACCCGTCCTAAAACATGAGATGTGAGATCCAAATCCTTCCCCTTCCAAACCTGAGATCTTTCCTTTAGCATGAGATGTGATATCCAACTCCTTCCATTCCAATCCTGAGACCCTTCCTATAGCATGATATGTGATATCACAATTTTTCTAATACCAAACCTGAGATCCTTCCTATAACATGAGATGTGTATCAAACTCCTTCCCATTCCAATCCTGAGACCCTTCCTATACCATGAGATGTGATATCTTAATGCTTCTAAAACCAAACCTGAGAACCATCCAATAACATATGTGAAATCCAAATCCTTCCCTTTCCAAACCTGAGACACTTCCGATAGCATTACATGTGATATCTCAATGCTTCTAAAACCAAACATGAGAACCATCCTATAACATGAGATGTGAAATCCAAATCCTTCCCTTTCCAAACCTGAGACCCTCCCTATAGCATGGAATGTGATATCTAAGTCCTTCCCATTCCTATCCTGAGACCCTTCCAATAGCAGAGATGTGATATCTCAATGCTTGGACCAAACCTGAGACCCTTCCTATGACATGAGATGTGATATCCAACTCCTTCCCATTCCAATCCTGAGACCCTTCCTATAGCATGAGATGTGATATCTCAATGCTTCTATCAAACCTGAGTCCCTTCCTTTAGCATGAGATGTGATATCCAACTCCTTCCCATTCCAATCCTGAGACCCTTCCTATAGCATGAGATGTGATATTTCAAAGCTTCTAATACCAAACCTGGGACCCGTCCTATAACATGAGATATGATATCCAAATCCTTCCCCTTCCAAACCTGAGACCCTTCCTTTAGCATAAGATGTGATATCCAAATCCTTCCCATTCCAATCCTGAAACCCTTCCTATAGCATGAGATGTGATATCTCAATGTTTCTAATAAAAAACTTGAGACTCTTCCTATAGCAAGAGATATGATATCCAAATCCTTCCCATTCCAATCCTGAGACCCTTCCTATAACATGAGATGTGATATCTCAATGCCTCTAATACCAAACCTGAGATTCTTCCTATAACATGAGATGTGATATCTCAATGCTTCTAATACCAAACCTGAGACCCTCCCTTTAGCATGAGATGTGATATCCGACTCCTTCCCATTCCAATCCTGAGACCCTTCTTATAGCATGAGATGTGATATCTCAATGCCTCTAATACCAAACCAGAGATTCTTCCTATAACATGAGATGTGATATCTCAATGCTTCTAATACCAAACCTGAGACCCTCCCTTTAGCATGAGATGTGATATCCGACTCCTTCCCATTCCAATCCTGAGACCCTTCTGATAGCATGAGATGTGATATCTCAATGCTTCTAACACCAAACCTGAGACCCTTCCTATAACATAAGATGGGATATCCAACTCCTTCCCATTCCAATCCTGAGACCCTTCCGATAGCAGAGATGTGATATCTCAATGCTTATACCAAACCTGAGACCCTTCCTGTGGCATGAGATGTCATATCCAACTCCTTCCCATTCCAATCCTGAGACCCTTCCTATAGCATGATATGTGATATCACAATTTTTCTAATACCAAACCTGAAATCCTTCCTATAACATGAGATGTGTATCCAACTCCTTCCCATTCCAAAACCTGAGACCCTTCCTATAGCATGAGATGTGATATCTTAATGCTTCTAAAACCAAACCTGAGAACCATCCAATAACATATGTGAAATCCAAATCCTTCCCTTTCCAAACCTGAGACCCTTCCGATAGCATTAGATGTGATATCTCAATGCTTCTAAAACCAAACATGAGAACCATCCTATAACATGAGATGTGAAATCCAAATCCTTCCCTTTCCAAACCTGAGACCCTTCCTATAGCTTGAGATGTGATATCAAACTCCTTCCCGATCCAATCCTGTGATAGCTTGAGATGTGATATCCAACTCCTTCCCATTCCAATCCTGAGACCCTTCCTATACCATGAGATGTGATATCTCAATGCTTCTAATACCAAACCTGAGACCCGTCCTAAAACATGAGATGTGAGATCCAAATCCTTCCCCTTCCAAACCTGAGAACCTTCCTATAGCTTGAGATGTGATATCAAACTCCTTCCCATTCCAATCCTGAGATAGCTTGAGATGTGATATCCAACTCCTTCCCATTCCTATCCTGAGACCCTTCCGATAGCAGAGATGTGATATCTCATTGCTTGTACCAAACCTGAGACCCTTCCTATGGCATGAGATGTGATATCCAACTCCTTCCCATTCCAATCCTGAGACCCTTCCTATAGCATGAGATGTGATATCTCAATGCTTCTATCAAACCTGAGTCCCTTCCTTTAGCATGAGATGTGATATCCAACTCCTTCCCATTCCAATCCTGAGACCCTTCCTATAGCATGAGATGTGATATCTCAAAGCTTCTAATACCAAACCTGGGACCCGTCCTATAACATGAGATATGATATCCAAATCCTTCCCCTTCCAAACCTGAGACCCTTCCTTTAGCATGAGTTGTGATATCCAAATCCTTCCCATTCCAATCCTGAAACCCTTCCTATAGTATGAGATGTGATATCTCAATGTTTCTAATAAAAAACCTGAGACCCTTCCTATAGCAAGAGATGTGATATCCAAATCCTTCCCATTCCAATCCTGAGACCCTTCCTATAACATGAGATGTGATATCCAACTCCTTCCCATTCCAACCTGAGAACCTTCCTATAGCATGAGAAGGGATATCCAACTCCTTCCCATTCCAATCCTGAGACCTTCCTATAGCATGAGATGTGATATCTCAAAGCTTCTAATACCAAACCTGCGACCCGTCCTATAACATGAGATATGATATCCAAATCCTTCCCCTTCCAAACCTGAGACCCTTCCTTTAGCATGAGATGTGATATACAAATCCTTCCCATTCCAATCCTGAAACCCTTCCTATAGCATGAGATGTGATATCTCAATGTTTCTAATAAAAAAACTGAGACCCTTCCTATAGCAAGAGATGTGACATCCAAATCCTTCCCATTCCAATCCTGAGATCCTTCCTATTGGATGAGATGTGATATCCAACTCCTTCCCATTCCAATACTGAGACCCTTCCTATACCATGAGATGTGATATCTCAATGCTTCTACCAAAACTGAGACCCTTCCTTTAGCATGAGATGTGATATCCAACTCCTTCCCATTCCAATCCTGAGACCCTTCCTATAGCATGAGATGTGATATCTCAATGCCTCTAATACCAAACCTGAGATTCTTCCTATAACATGAGATGTGATATCTCAATGCTTCTAATACCAAACCTGAGACCCTCCCTTTAGCATGAGATGTGATATCCGACTCCTTCCCATACCAATCCTGAGACCCTTCTGATAGCATGAGATGTGATATCTCAATGCCTCTAATACCAAACCTGAGATTCTTCCTATAACATGAGATGTGATATCTCAATGCTTCTAATACCAAACCTGAGACCCTCCCTTTAGCATGAGTTGTGATATCCAAATCCTTCCCATTCCAATCCTGAAACCCTTCCTATAGTATGAGATGTGATATCTCAATGTTTCTAATAAAAAACCTGAGACCCTTCCTATAGCAAGAGATGTGATATCCAAATCCTTCCCATTCCAATCCTGAGACCCTTCCTATAACATGAGATGTGATATCCAACTCCTTCCCATTCCAACCTGAGAACCTTCCTATAGCATGAGAAGGGATATCCAACTCCTTCCCATTCCAATCCTGAGACCTTCCTATAGCATGAGATGTGATATCTCAAAGCTTCTAATACCAAACCTGCGACCCGTCCTATAACATGAGATATGATATCCAAATCCTTCCCCTTCCAAACCTGAGACCCTTCCTTTAGCATGAGATGTGATATACAAATCCTTCCCATTCCAATCCTGAAACCCTTCCTATAGCATGAGATGTGATATCTCAATGTTTCTAATAAAAAAACTGAGACCCTTCCTATAGCAAGAGATGTGACATCCAAATCCTTCCCATTCCAATCCTGAGATCCTTCCTATTGGATGAGATGTGATATCCAACTCCTTCCCATTCCAATACTGAGACCCTTCCTATACCATGAGATGTGATATCTCAATGCTTCTACCAAAACTGAGACCCTTCCTTTAGCATGAGATGTGATATCCAACTCCTTCCCATTCCAATCCTGAGACCCTTCCTATAGCATGAGATGTGATATCTCAATGTTTCTAATAAAAAAACTGAGACCCTTCCTATAGCAAGAGATGTGACATCCAAATCCTTCCCATTCCAATCCTGAGATCCTTCCTATTGGATGAGATGTGATATCCAACTCCTTCCCATTCCAATACTGAGACCCTTCCTATACCATGAGATGTGATATCTCAATGCTTCTACCAAAACTGAGACCCTTCCTATAACATAAGATGGGATATCCAACTCCTTCCCATTCGAATCCTGAGACCCTTCCGATAGCAGAGATGTGATATCTCAATGCTGATACCAAACCTGAGACCCTTCCTATGGCATGAGATGTCATATACAACTCCTTCCCATTCCAATCCTGAGACCCTTCCTATAGCATGAGATGTGATATCCAACTCCTTCCCATTCCAATCCTGAGACCCTTCCTATAACATGAGATGTGATGTCTCAATGCTTCTAATACCAAACCTGAGATCCTTCCTATGGCATGAGATGTCATATAAAACTCCTTCCCATTCCATTCCTGAGACCCTTCCTATAGCATGAGATGTGATATCCAACTCCTTCCCATTCCAATCCTGAGACCCTTCCTATAGCATGAGATGTGATATCTCAATGCTTCTAATACCAAACCTGAGACCCTTCCTATAACATAAGATGGGATACCCAACTCCTTCCCATTCGAATCCTGAGACCCTTCCGATAGCAGAGATGTGATATCTCAATGCTGATACCAAACCTGAGACCCTTCCTATGGCATGAGATGTCATATACAACTCCTTCCCATTCCAATCCTGAGACCCTTCCTATAGCATGAGATGTGATATCTCAATGCTTATACCAAACCTGAGACCCTTCCTATAGCATGAGATGTGATATCCAACTCCTTCCCATTCCAATAATGAGACCCTTCCTATAACATGAGATGTGATGTCTCAATGCTTCTAATACCAAACCTGAGATCCTTCCTATGGCATGAGATGTCATATAAAACTCCTTCCCATTCCATTCCTGAGACCCTTCCTATAGCATGAGATGTGATATCCAACTCCTTCCCATTCCAATCCTGAGACCCTTCCTATAGCATGAGATGTGATATCCAAATCCTTCCCATTCCAATTGTGAGACCCTTCCTATAGCATGAGATGTGATATCCAAAACCTTCCCTTTCCAAAACTGAGAGCCTACCTATAGCATGAAATGTGATATCCAACTCCTTCCCATTCCAATCCTGAGACCCTTCCTATAGCATGAGATGTGATATCTCAATGCTTATACCAAACCTGAGACCCTTCCTATAGCATGGGATGTGATATCCAAATCCTTCCCATTCCAATCCTGAGACCCTTCCTATAGCATGAGATGTGATATCCAAATCCTTCCCCTTCCAAACCTGAGACCCTCCCTTTAGCATGAGATGTGATATCCAACTCCTTCCCATTCCAATCCTGAGACCCTTCTGATAGCATGAGATGTTATATCTCAATGCCTCTAATACCAAACCTGAGATCCTACCTCTAACATGAAATGTGATATCCAACTCCTTCCCCTTCTAAACCTGGGAGCCTTCCTATAACATGAGATGTGATATCGAAGTGCTTCCCATTCCAATCCTGAGACCCTTCCTATAACATGAGATGTGATATCCAACTCCTTCCCATTCCAATCCTGAGACCCTTCCTATAGCATGAGATGTGATGTCTCAATGCTTCTAATACCAAATCCGAGATCCTTCCTATAACATGAGATGTGATATCCAACTCCTTCCCATTGCAATCTTGAGACCGTTTCTATAGCATGAGATGTGATATCTCAATGCCTATACCAAACCTGAGACCCTTCCTATAGCATGAGATGTGATATCCAAATCCTTCCCATTCCAATCGTGAGACCCTTCCTATAGCATGAGATGTGATATCTCAATGCCTCTAATACCAAACCTGAGATCCTACCTCTAAAATGAAATTTGATATGCAACTCCTTCCCCTTCCAAACCTGATAGCCTTCCTATAGCATGAGATGTGATATCCAAGTCCTTCCCATTCCAATCCTGATACCCTTCCTATAACATGAGATGTGATATCCAATTCCTTCCCATTCCAACCTGAGACCCTTCCTATAGCATGAGATGGGATATCCAACTCCTTCCAAATCCAATCCTGATACCCTTCCGATAGCATGAGATATGATATCCCAATGCTTCTACAAAACCTGAGACCCATACCATGGCATGAGATGTGATATCAAACTCCTTCCCATTCCAATCCTGACACCCTTCCTATAGCTTGAGATGTGATATCCAACTCCTTCCCATTCCAATTCTGAGACCCGTCCTATACCATGGGACTTGATATCTCAATGCTTCTAATACCAAACCTGAGACCGGTCCCATAACATGAGATGTGATATCCAAATCCTTCCCCTTCCAAAATCTAGACCCTTCATTTATCATGAGATGTGATATCCAAGTCGTTCCCATTCCAATCCTGAGACCCTTCCTATAGCATGAGATGTGATATTTCAATGCTTCTAATACCAAACCTGAGACCCTTGCTATAACATGGGATGTGATATTCAAGTCCTTCCCATTCCAATCCTGAGACCCTTCCGATAGCAGAGATGTGATATCTCAATGCTTATACCAAACCTGAGACCCTTCCTATGGCATGAGATGTCAAATACAACTCCTTCCGATTCCAATCCTGAGACCCTTCCTATAGCATGAGATGTGATATCTCAATGCTTCTAATAATAAACCTGAGATCCTTCCTATAACATGAGATGTGATATCCAACTCCTTCCCATTCCAAACCTGAGACCCTTCCGATTGCATGAGATGTGATATCAAACTCCTTCCCATTCCAATCCTGAGACCCTTCCTATACCATGAGATGTGATATCTCAATGCTTCTAATACCAAACCTGACACCCGTCCTAAAACATGAGATGTGAGATCCAAATCCTTCCCCTTCCAAACCTGAGATCTTTCCTTTAGCATGAGATGTGATATCCAACTCCTTCCATTCCAATCCTGAGACCCTTCCTATAGCATGATATGTGATATCACAATTTTTCTAATACCAAACCTGAGATCCTTCCTATAACATGAGATGTGTATCAAACTCCTTCCCATTCCAATCCTGAGACCCTTCCTATACCATGAGATGTGATATCTTAATGCTTCTAAAACCAAACCTGAGAACCATCCAATAACATATGTGAAATCCAAATCCTTCCCTTTCCAAACCTGAGACACTTCCGATAGCATTACATGTGATATCTCAATGCTTCTAAAACCAAACATGAGAACCATCCTATAACATGAGATGTGAAATCCAAATCCTTCCCTTTCCAAACCTGAGACCCTCCCTATAGCATGGAATGTGATATCTAAGTCCTTCCCATTCCTATCCTGAGACCCTTCCAATAGCAGAGATGTGATATCTCAATGCTTGGACCAAACCTGAGACCCTTCCTATGACATGAGATGTGATATCCAACTCCTTCCCATTCCAATCCTGAGACCCTTCCTATAGCATGAGATGTGATATCTCAATGCTTCTATCAAACCTGAGTCCCTTCCTTTAGCATGAGATGTGATATCCAACTCCTTCCCATTCCAATCCTGAGACCCTTCCTATAGCATGAGATGTGATATTTCAAAGCTTCTAATACCAAACCTGGGACCCGTCCTATAACATGAGATATGATATCCAAATCCTTCCCCTTCCAAACCTGAGACCCTTCCTTTAGCATAAGATGTGATATCCAAATCCTTCCCATTCCAATCCTGAAACCCTTCCTATAGCATGAGATGTGATATCTCAATGTTTCTAATAAAAAACTTGAGACTCTTCCTATAGCAAGAGATATGATATCCAAATCCTTCCCATTCCAATCCTGAGACCCTTCCTATAACATGAGATGTGATATCTCAATGCCTCTAATACCAAACCTGAGATTCTTCCTATAACATGAGATGTGATATCTCAATGCTTCTAATACCAAACCTGAGACCCTCCCTTTAGCATGAGATGTGATATCCGACTCCTTCCCATTCCAATCCTGAGACCCTTCTTATAGCATGAGATGTGATATCTCAATGCCTCTAATACCAAACCAGAGATTCTTCCTATAACATGAGATGTGATATCTCAATGCTTCTAATACCAAACCTGAGACCCTCCCTTTAGCATGAGATGTGATATCCGACTCCTTCCCATTCCAATCCTGAGACCCTTCTGATAGCATGAGATGTGATATCTCAATGCTTCTAACACCAAACCTGAGACCCTTCCTATAACATAAGATGGGATATCCAACTCCTTCCCATTCCAATCCTGAGACCCTTCCGATAGCAGAGATGTGATATCTCAATGCTTATACCAAACCTGAGACCCTTCCTGTGGCATGAGATGTCATATCCAACTCCTTCCCATTCCAATCCTGAGACCCTTCCTATAGCATGATATGTGATATCACAATTTTTCTAATACCAAACCTGAAATCCTTCCTATAACATGAGATGTGTATCCAACTCCTTCCCATTCCAAAACCTGAGACCCTTCCTATAGCATGAGATGTGATATCTTAATGCTTCTAAAACCAAACCTGAGAACCATCCAATAACATATGTGAAATCCAAATCCTTCCCTTTCCAAACCTGAGACCCTTCCGATAGCATTAGATGTGATATCTCAATGCTTCTAAAACCAAACATGAGAACCATCCTATAACATGAGATGTGAAATCCAAATCCTTCCCTTTCCAAACCTGAGACCCTTCCTATAGCTTGAGATGTGATATCAAACTCCTTCCCGATCCAATCCTGTGATAGCTTGAGATGTGATATCCAACTCCTTCCCATTCCAATCCTGAGACCCTTCCTATACCATGAGATGTGATATCTCAATGCTTCTAATACCAAACCTGAGACCCGTCCTAAAACATGAGATGTGAGATCCAAATCCTTCCCCTTCCAAACCTGAGAACCTTCCTATAGCTTGAGATGTGATATCAAACTCCTTCCCATTCCAATCCTGAGATAGCTTGAGATGTGATATCCAACTCCTTCCCATTCCTATCCTGAGACCCTTCCGATAGCAGAGATGTGATATCTCATTGCTTGTACCAAACCTGAGACCCTTCCTATGGCATGAGATGTGATATCCAACTCCTTCCCATTCCAATCCTGAGACCCTTCCTATAGCATGAGATGTGATATCTCAATGCTTCTATCAAACCTGAGTCCCTTCCTTTAGCATGAGATGTGATATCCAACTCCTTCCCATTCCAATCCTGAGACCCTTCCTATAGCATGAGATGTGATATCTCAAAGCTTCTAATACCAAACCTGGGACCCGTCCTATAACATGAGATATGATATCCAAATCCTTCCCCTTCCAAACCTGAGACCCTTCCTTTAGCATGAGTTGTGATATCCAAATCCTTCCCATTCCAATCCTGAAACCCTTCCTATAGTATGAGATGTGATATCTCAATGTTTCTAATAAAAAACCTGAGACCCTTCCTATAGCAAGAGATGTGATATCCAAATCCTTCCCATTCCAATCCTGAGACCCTTCCTATAACATGAGATGTGATATCCAACTCCTTCCCATTCCAACCTGAGAACCTTCCTATAGCATGAGAAGGGATATCCAACTCCTTCCCATTCCAATCCTGAGACCTTCCTATAGCATGAGATGTGATATCTCAAAGCTTCTAATACCAAACCTGCGACCCGTCCTATAACATGAGATATGATATCCAAATCCTTCCCCTTCCAAACCTGAGACCCTTCCTTTAGCATGAGATGTGATATACAAATCCTTCCCATTCCAATCCTGAAACCCTTCCTATAGCATGAGATGTGATATCTCAATGTTTCTAATAAAAAAACTGAGACCCTTCCTATAGCAAGAGATGTGACATCCAAATCCTTCCCATTCCAATCCTGAGATCCTTCCTATTGGATGAGATGTGATATCCAACTCCTTCCCATTCCAATACTGAGACCCTTCCTATACCATGAGATGTGATATCTCAATGCTTCTACCAAAACTGAGACCCTTCCTTTAGCATGAGATGTGATATCCAACTCCTTCCCATTCCAATCCTGAGACCCTTCCTATAGCATGAGATGTGATATCTCAATGCCTCTAATACCAAACCTGAGATTCTTCCTATAACATGAGATGTGATATCTCAATGCTTCTAATACCAAACCTGAGACCCTCCCTTTAGCATGAGATGTGATATCCGACTCCTTCCCATACCAATCCTGAGACCCTTCTGATAGCATGAGATGTGATATCTCAATGCCTCTAATACCAAACCTGAGATTCTTCCTATAACATGAGATGTGATATCTCAATGCTTCTAATACCAAACCTGAGACCCTCCCTTTAGCATGAGATGTGATATCCAACTCCTTCCCATTCCAATCCTGAGACCCTTCCTATACCATGAGATGTGATATCTCAATGCTTCTAATACCAAACCTGACACCCGTCCTAAAACATGAGATGTGAGATCCAAATCCTTCCCCTTCCAAACCTGAGATCTTTCCTTTAGCATGAGATGTGATATCCAACTCCTTCCCATTCCAATCCTGAGACCCTTCCTATAGCATGATATGTGATATCACAATTTTTCTAATACCAAACCTGAGATCCTTCCTATAACATGAGATGTGTATCCAACTCCTTCCCATTCCAAACCTGAGACCCTTCCTATAGCCTGAGATGTGATATCTTAATGCTTCTAAAACCAAACCTGAGAACCATCCAATAACATATGTGAAATCCAAATCCTTCCCTTTCCAAACCTGAGACACTTCCGATAGCATTACATGTGATATCTCAATGCTTCTAAAACCAAACATGAGAACCATCCTATAACATGAGATGTGAAATCCAAATCCTTCCCTTTCCAAACCTGAGACCCTCCCTATAGCATGGAATGTGATATCTAAGTCCTTCCCATTCCTATCCTGAGACCCTTCCGATAGCAGAGATGTGATATCTCAATGCTTGGACCAAACCTGAGACCCTTCCTATGACATGAGATATGATATCCAACTCCTTCCCATTCCAATCCTGAGACCCTTCCTATAGCATGAGATGTGATATCTCAATGCTTCTATCAAACCTGAGTCCCTTCCTTTAGCATGAGATGTGATATCCAACTCCTTCCCATTCCAATCCTGAGACCCTTCCTATAGCATGAGATGTGATATTTCAAAGCTTCTAATACCAAACCTGGGACCCGTCCTATAACATGAGATATGATATCCAAATCCTTCCCCTTCCAAACCTGAGACCCTTCCTTTAGCATGAGATGTGCTATCCAAATCCTTCCCATTCCAATCCTGAAACCCTTCCTATAGCATGAGATGTGATATCTCAATGTTTCTAATAAAAAACTTGAGACTCTTCCTATAGCAAGAGATGTGATATCCAAATCCTTCCCATTCCAATCCTGAGACCCTTCCTATAACATGAGATGTGATATCTCAATGCCTCTAATACCAAACCTGGGATTCTTCCTATAACATGAGATGTGATATCTCAATGCTTCTAATACCAAACCTGAGACCCTCCCTTTAGCATGAGATGTGATATCTGACTCCTTCCCATTCCAATCCTGAGACCCTTCTGATAGCATGAGATGTGATATCTCAATGCCTCTAATACCAAACCAGAGATTCTTCCTATAACATGAGATGTGATATCTCAATGCTTCTAATACCAAACCTGAGACCCTCCCTTTAGCATGAGATGTGATATCCGACTCCTTCCCATTCCAATCCTGAGACCCTTCTGATAGCATGAGATGTGATATCTCAATGCTTCTAACACCAAACCTGAGACCCTTCCTATAACATAAGATGGGATATCCAACTCCTTCCCATTCCAATCCTGAGACCCTTCCGATAGCAGAGATGTGATATCTCAATGCTTATACCAAACCTGAGACCCTTCCTGTGGCATGAGATGTCATATCCAACTCCTTCCCATTCCAATCCTGAGACCCTTCCTATAGCATGATATGTGATATCACAATTTTTCTAATACCAAACCTGAGATCCTTCCTATAACATGAGATGTGTATCCAACTCCTTCCCATTCCAAAACCTGAGACCCTTCCTATAGCATGAGATATGATATCTCAATGCTTCTAAAACCAAACATGAGAACCATCCTATAACATGAGATGTGAAATCCAAATCCTTCCCTTTCCAAACCTGAGACCCTTCCTATAGCTTGAGATGTGATATCAAACTCCTTCCCATTCCAATCCTGTGATAGCTTGAGATGTGATATCCAACTCCTTCCCATTCCAATCCTGAGACCCTTCCTATACCATGAGATGTGATATCTCAATGCTTCTAATACCAAACCTGAGACCCGTCCTAAAACATGAGATGTGAGATTCAAATCCTTGCCCTTCCAAACCTGAGAACCTTCCTATAGCTTGAGATGTGATATCAAACTCCTTCCCATTCCAATCCTGAGATAGCTTGAGATGTGATATCCAACTCCTTCCCATTCCTATCCTGAGACCCTTCCGATAGCAGAGATGTGATATCTCAATGCTTGTACCAAACCTGAGACCCTTCCTATGGCATGAGATGTGATATCCAACTCCTTCCCATTCCAATCCTGAGACCCTTCCTATAGCATGAGATGTGATATCTCAATGCTTCTATCAAACCTGAGTCCCTTCCTTTAGCATGAGATGTGATATCCAACTCCTTCCCATTCCAATCCTGAGACCCTTCCTATAGCATGAGATGTGATATCTCAAAGCTTCTAATACCAAACCTGGGACCCGTCCTATAACATGAGATATGATATCCAAATCCTTCCCCTTCCAAACCTGAGACCCTTCCTTTAGCATGAGTTGTGATATCCAAATCCTTCCCATTCCAATCCTGAAACCCTTCCTATAGCATGAGATGTGATATCTCAATGTTTCTAATAAAAAACCTGAGACCCTTCCTATAGCAAGAGATGTGATATCCAAATCCTTCCCATTCCAATCCTGAGACCCTTCCTATAACATGAGATGTGATATCCAACTCCTTCCCATTCCAACCTGAGAACCTTCCTATAGCATGAGAAGGGATATCCAACTCCTTCCCATTCCAATCCTGAGACCTTCCTATAGCATGAGATGTGATATCTCAAAGCTTCTAATACCAAACCTGCGACCCGTCCTATAACATGAGATATGATATCCAAATCCTTCCCCTTCCAAACCTGAGACCCTTCCTTTAGCATGAGATGTGATATACAAATCCTTCCCATTCCAATCCTGAAACCCTTCCTATAGCATGAGATGTGATATCTCAATGTTTCTAATAAAAAAACTGAGACCCTTCCTATAGCAAGAGATGTGACATCCAAATCCTTCCCATTCCAATCCTGAGATCCTTCCTATTGGATGAGATGTGATATCCAACTCCTTCCCATTCCAATACTGAGACCCTTCCTATACCATGAGATGTGATATCTCAATGCTTCTACCAAAACTGAGACCCTTCCTTTAGCATGAGATGTGATATCCAACTCCTTCCCATTCCAATCCTGAGACCCTTCCTATAGCATGAGATGTGATATCTCAATGCCTCTAATACCAAACCTGAGATTCTTCCTATAACATGAGATGTGATATCTCAATGCTTCTAATACCAAACCTGAGACCCTCCCTTTAGCATGAGATGTGATATCCGACTCCTTCCCATACCAATCCTGAGACCCTTCTGATAGCATGAGATGTGATATCTCAATGCCTCTAATACCAAACCTGAGATTCTTCCTATAACATGAGATGTGATATCTCAATGCTTCTAATACCAAACCTGAGACCCTCCCTTTAGCATGAGATGTGATATCCAACTCCTTCCCATTCCAATCCTGAGACCCTTCCTATACCATGAGATGTGATATCTCAATGCTTCTAATACCAAACCTGACACCCGTCCTAAAACATGAGATGTGAGATCCAAATCCTTCCCCTTCCAAACCTGAGATCTTTCCTTTAGCATGAGATGTGATATCCAACTCCTTCACATTCCAATCCTGAGACCCTTCCTATAGCATGATATGTGATATCACAATTTTTCTAATACCAAACCTGAGATCCTTCCTATAACATGAGATGTGTATCCAACTCCTTCCCAT
Organism: Ambystoma mexicanum; assembly: GCF_040938575.1. NCBI lineage: Eukaryota > Metazoa > Chordata > Amphibia > Caudata > Ambystomatidae > Ambystoma > Ambystoma mexicanum. The sequence continues at coordinate 336,306,248 of NC_090936.1, forward strand.
TCCAAACCTGAGACCCTTCCTATAGCCTGAGATGTGATATCTTAATGCTTCTAAAACCAAACCTGAGAACCATCCAATAACATATGTGAAATCCAAATCCTTCCCTTTCCAAACCTGAGACACTTCCGATAGCATTACATGTGATATCTCAATGCTTCTAAAACCAAACATGAGAACCATCCTATAACATGAGATGTGAAATCCAAATCCTTCCCTTTCCAAACCTGAGACCCTCCCTATAGCATGGAATGTGATATCTAAGTCCTTCCCATTCCTATCCTGAGACCCTTCCGATAGCAGAGATGTGATATCTCAATGCTTGGACCAAACCTGAGACCCTTCCTATGACATGAGATATGATATCCAACTCCTTCCCATTCCAATCCTGAGACCCTTCCTATAGCATGAGATGTGATATCTCAATGCTTCTATCAAACCTGAGTCCCTTCCTTTAGCATGAGATGTGATATCCAACTCCTTCCCATTCCAATCCTGAGACCCTTCCTATAGCATGAGATGTGATATTTCAAAGCTTCTAATACCAAACCTGGGACCCGTCCTATAACATGAGATATGATATCCAAATCCTTCCCCTTCCAAACCTGAGACCCTTCCTTTAGCATGCGATGTGATATCCAAATCCTTCCCATTCCAATCCTGAAACCCTTCCTATAGCATGAGATGTGATATCTCAATGTTTCTAATAAAAAACTTGAGACTCTTCCTATAGCAAGAGATGTGATATCCAAATCCTTCCCATTCCAATCCTGAGACCCTTCCTATAACATGAGATGTGATATCTCAATGCCTCTAATACCAAACCTGAGATTCTTCCTATAACATGAGATGTGATATCTCAATGCTTCTAATACCAAACCTGAGACCCTCCCTTTAGCATGAGATGTGATATCCGACTCCTTCCCATTCCAATCCTGAGACCCTTCTGATAGCATGAGATGTGATATCTCAATGCCTCTAATACCAAACCAGAGATTCTTCCTATAACATGAGATGTGATATCTCAATGCTTCTAATACCAAACCTGAGACCCTCCCTTTAGCATGAGATGTGATATCCGACTCCTTCCCATTCCAATCCTGAGACCCTTCTGATAGCATGAGATGTGATATCTCAATGCTTCTAACACCAAACCTGAGACCCTTCCTATAACATAAGATGGGATATCCAACTCCTTCCCATTCCAATCCTGAGACCCTTCCGATAGCAGAGATGTGATATCTCAATGCTTATACCAAACCTGAGACCCTTCCTGTGGCATGAGATGTCATATCCAACTCCTTCCCATTCCAATCCTGAGACCCTTCCTATAGCATGATATGTGATATCACAATTTTTCTAATACCAAACCTGAGATCCTTCCTATAACATGAGATGTGTATCCAACTCCTTCCCATTCCAAAACCTGAGACCCTTCCTATAGCATGAGATGTGATATCTCAATGCTTCTAAAACCAAACATGAGAACCATCCTATAACATGAGATGTGAAATCCAAATCCTTCCCTTTCCAAACCTGAGACCCTTCCTATAGCTTGAGATGTGATATCAAACTCCTTCCCATTCCAATCCTGTGATAGCTTGAGATGTGATATCCAACTCCTTCCCATTCCAATCCTGAGACCCTTCCTATACCATGAGATGTGATATCTCAATGCTTCTAATACCAAACCTGAGACCCGTCCTAAAACATGAGATGTGAGATTCAAATCCTTCCCCTTCCAAACCTGAGAACCTTCCTATAGCTTGAGATGTGATATCAAACTCCTTCCCATTCCAATCCTGAGATAGCTTGAGATGTGATATCCAACTCCTTCCCATTCCTATCCTGAGACCCTTCCGATAGCAGAGATGTGATATCTCAATGCTTGTACCAAACCTGAGACCCTTCCTATGGCATGAGATGTGATATCCAACTCCTTCCCATTCCAATCCTGAGACCCTTCCTATAGCATGAGATGTGATATCTCAATGCTTCTATCAAACCTGAGTCCCTTCCTTTAGCATGAGATGTGATATCCAACTCCTTCCCATTCCAATCCTGAGACCCTTCCTATAGCATGAGATGTGATATCTCAAAGCTTCTAATACCAAACCTGGGACCCGTCCTATAACATGAGATATGATATCCAAATCCTTCCCCTTCCAAACCTGAGACCCTTCCTTTAGCATGAGTTGTGATATCCAAATCCTTCCCATTCCATTCCTGAAACCCTTCCCATAGCATGAGATGTGATATCTCAATGTTTCTAATAAAAAACCTGAGACCCTTCCTATAGCAAGAGATGTGATATCCAAATCCTTCCCATTCCAATCCTGAGACCCTTCCTATAACATGAGATGTGATATCCAACTCCTTCCCATTCCAACCTGAGAACCTTCCTATAGCATGAGAAGGGATATCCAACTCCTTCCCATTCCAATCCTGAGACCTTCCTATAGCATGAGATGTGATATCTCAAAGCTTCTAATACCAAACCTGCGACCCGTCCTATAACATGAGATATGATATCCAAATCCTTCCCCTTCCAAACCTGAGACCCTTCCTTTAGCATGAGATGTGATATACAAATCCTTCCCATTCCAATCCTGAAACCCTTCCTATAGCATGAGATGTGATATCTCAATGTTTCTAATAAAAAAACTGAGACCCTTCCTATAGCAAGAGATGTGACATCCAAATCCTTCCCATTCCAATCCTGAGATCCTTCCTATTGGATGAGATGTGATATCCAACTCCTTCCCATTCCAATACTGAGACCCTTCCTATACCATGAGATGTGATATCTCAATGCTTCTACCAAAACTGAGACCCTTCCTTTAGCATGAGATGTGATATCCAACTCCTTCCCATTCCAATCCTGAGACCCTTCCTATAGCATGAGATGTGATATCTCAATGCCTCTAATACCAAACCTGAGATTCTTCCTATAACATGAGATGTGATATCTCAATGCTTCTAATACCAAACCTGAGACCCTCCCTTTAGCATGAGATGTGATATCCGACTCCTTCCCATACCAATCCTGAGACCCTTCTGATAGCATGAGATGTGATATCTCAATGCCTCTAATACCAAACCTGAGATTCTTCCTATAACATGAGATGTGATATCTCAATGCTTCTAATACCAAACCTGAGACCCTCCCTTTAGCATGAGATGTGATATCCAACTCCTTCCCATTCCAATCCTGAGACCCTTCCTATACCATGAGATGTGATATCTCAATGCTTCTAATACCAAACCTGACACCCGTCCTAAAACATGAGATGTGAGATCCAAATCCTTCCCCTTCCAAACCTGAGATCTTTCCTTTAGCATGAGATGTGATATCCAACTCCTTCCCATTCCAATCCTGAGACCCTTCCTATAGCATGATATGTGATATCACAATTTTTCTAATACCAAACCTGAGATCCTTCCTATAACATGAGATGTGTATCCAACTCCTTCCCATTCCAAACCTGAGACCCTTCCTATAGCCTGAGATGTGATATCTTAATGCTTCTAAAACCAAACCTGAGAACCATCCAATAACATATGTGAAATCCAAATCCTTCCCTTTCCAAACCTGAGACACTTCCGATAGCATTACATGTGATATCTCAATGCTTCTAAAACCAAACATGAGAACCATCCTATAACATGAGATGTGAAATCCAAATCCTTCCCTTTCCAAACCTGAGACCCTCCCTATAGCATGGAATGTGATATCTAAGTCCTTCCCATTCCTATCCTGAGACCCTTCCGATAGCAGAGATGTGATATCTCAATGCTTGGACCAAACCTGAGACCCTTCCTATGACATGAGATATGATATCCAACTCCTTCCCATTCCAATCCTGAGACCCTTCCTATAGCATGAGATGTGATATCTCAATGCTTCTATCAAACCTGAGTCCCTTCCTTTAGCATGAGATGTGATATCCAACTCCTTCCCATTCCAATCCTGAGACCCTTCCTATAGCATGAGATGTGATATTTCAAAGCTTCTAATACCAAACCTGGGACCCGTCCTATAACATGAGATATGATATCCAAATCCTTCCCCTTCCAAACCTGAGACCCTTCCTTTAGCATGAGATGTGATATCCAAATCCTTCCCATTCCAATCCTGAAACCCTTCCTATAGCATGAGATGTGATATCTCAATGTTTCTAATAAAAAACTTGAGACTCTTCCTATAGCAAGAGCTGTGATATCCAAATTCTTCCCATTCCAATCCTGAGACCCTTCCTATAACATGAGATGTGATATCTCAATGCCTCTAATACCAAACCTGAGATTCTTCCTATAACATGAGATGTGATATCTCAATGCTTCTAATACCAAACCTGAGACCCTCCCTTTAGCATGAGATGTGATATCCGACTCCTTCCCATTCCAATCCTGAGACCCTTCTGATAGCATGAGATGTGATATCTCAATGCCTCTAATACCAAACCAGAGATTCTTCCTATAACATGAGATGTGATATCTCAATGCTTCTAATACCAAACCTGAGACCCTCCCTTTAGCATGAGATGTGATATCCGACTCCTTCCCATTCCAATCCTGAGACCCTTCTGATAGCATGAGATGTGATATCTCAATGCTTCTAACACCAAACCTGAGACCCTTCCTATAACATAAGATGGGATATCCAACTCCTTCCCATTCCAATCCTGAGACCCTTCCGATAGCAGAGATGTGATATCTCAATGCTTATACCAAACCTGAGACCCTTCCTGTGGCATGAGATGTCATATCCAACTCCTTCCCATTCCAATCCTGAGACCCTTCCTATAGCATGATATGTGATATCACAATTTTTCTAATACCAAACCTGAGATCCTTCCTATAACATGAGATGTGTATCCAACTCCTTCCCATTCCAAAACCTGAGACCCTTCCTATAGCATGAGATGTGATATCTTAATGCTTCTAAAACCAAACCTGAGAACCATCCAATAACATATGTGAAATCCAAATCCTTCCCTTTCCAAACCTGAGACCCTTCCGATAGCATTAGATGTGATATCTCAATGCTTCTAAAACCAAACATGAGATCCATCCTATAACATGAGATGTGAAATCCAAATCCTTCCCTTTCCAAACCTGAGACCCTTCCTATAGCTTGAGATGTGATATCAAACTCCTTCCCATTCCAATCCTGTGATAGCTTGAGATGTGATATCCAACTCCTTCCCATTCCAATCCTGAGACCCTTCCTATACCATGAGATGTGATATCTCAATGCTTCTAATACCAAACCTGAGACCCGTCCTAAAACATGAGATGTGAGATTCAAATCCTTCCCCTTCCAAACCTGAGAACCTTCCTATAGCTTGAGATGTGATATCAAACTCCTTCCCATTCCAATCCTGAGATAGCTTGAGATGTGATATCCAACTCCTTCCCATTCCTATCCTGAGACCCTTCCGATAGCAGAGATGTGATATCTCAATGCTTGTACCAAACCTGAGACCCTTCCTATGGCATGAGATGTGATATCCAACTCCTTCCCATTCCAATCCTGAGACCCTTCCTATAGCATGAGATGTGATATCTCAATGCTTCTATCAAACCTGAGTCCCTTCCTTTAGCATGAGATGTGATATCCAACTCCTTCCCATTCCAATCCTGAGACCCTTCCTATAGCATGAGATGTGATATCTCAAAGCTTCTAATACCAAACCTGGGACCCGTCCTATAACATGAGATGTGATATCTCAATGTTTCTAATAAAAAACCTGAGACCCTTCCTATAGCAAGAGATATGATATCCAAATCCTTCCCCTTCCAAACCTGAGACCCTTCCTTTAGCATGAGTTGTGATATCCAAATCCTTCCCATTCCAATCCTGAAACCCTTCCTATAGCATGAGATGTGATATCTCAATGTTTCTAATAAAAAACCTGAGACCCTTCCTATAGCAAGAGATGTGATATCCAAATCCTTCCCATTCCAATCCTGAGACCCTTCCTATAACATGAGATGTGATATCCAACTCCTTCCCATTCCAACCTGAGAACCTTCCTATAGCATGAGAAGGGATATCCAACTCCTTCCCATTCCAATCCTGAGACCTTCCTATAGCATGAGATGTGATATCTCAAAGCTTCTAATACCAAACCTGCGACCCGTCCTATAACATGAGATATGATATCCAAATCCTTCCCCTTCCAAACCTGAGACCCTTCCTTTAGCATGAGATGTGATATACAAATCCTTCCCATTCCAATCCTGAAACCCTTCCTATAGCATGAGATGTGATATCTCAATGTTTCTAATAAAAAAACTGAGACCCTTCCTATAGCAAGAGATGTGACATCCAAATCCTTCCCATTCCAATCCTGAGATCCTTCCTATTGGATGAGATGTGATATCCAACTCCTTCCCATTCCAATACTGAGACCCTTCCTATACCATGAGATGTGATATCTCAATGCTTCTACCAAAACTGAGACCCTTCCTTTAGCATGAGATGTGATATCCAACTCCTTCCCATTCCAATCCTGAGACCCTTCCTATAGCATGAGATGTGATATCTCAATGCCTCTAATACCAAACCTGAGATTCTTCCTATAACATGAGATGTGATATCTCAATGCTTCTAATACCAAACCTGAGACCCTCCCTTTAGCATGAGATGTGATATCCGACTCCTTCCCATACCAATCCTGAGACCCTTCTGATAGCATGAGATGTGATATCTCAATGCCTCTAATACCAAACCTGAGATTCTTCCTATAACATGAGATGTGATATCTCAATGCTTCTAATACCAAACCTGAGACCCTCCCTTTAGCATGAGATGTGATATCCGACTCCTTCCCTTTCCAAACCTGAGACCCTTCTGATAGCATTACATGTGATATCTCAATGCTTCTAAAACCAAACATGAGAACCATCCTATAACATGAGATGTGAAATCCAAATCCTTCCCTTTCCAAACCTGAGACCCTCCCTATAGCATGGAATGTGATATCTAAGTCCTTCCCATTCCTATCCTGAGACCCTTCCGATAGCAGAGATGTGATATCTCAATGCTTGGACCAAACCTGAGACCCTTCCTATGACATGAGATATGATATCCAACTCCTTCCCATTCCAATCCTGAGACCCTTCCTATAGCATGAGATGTGATATCTCAATGCTTCTATCAAACCTGAGTCCCTTCCTTTAGCATGAGATGTGATATCCAACTCCTTCCCATTCCAATCCTGAGACCCTTCCTATAGCATGAGATGTGATATTTCAAAGCTTCTAATACCAAACCTGGGACCCGTCCTATAACATGAGATATGATATCCAAATCCTTCCCCTTCCAAACCTGAGACCCTTCCTTTAGCATGAGATGTGATATCCAAATCCTTCCCATTCCAATCCTGAAACCCTTCCTATAGCATGAGATGTGATATCTCAATGTTTCTAATAAAAAACTTGAGACTCTTCCTATAGCAAGAGATGTGATATCCAAATCCTTCCCATTCCAATCCTGAGACCCTTCCTATAACATGAGATGTGATATCTCAATGCCTCTAATACCAAACCTGAGATTCTTCCTATAACATGAGATGTGATATCTCAATGCTTCTAATACCAAACCTGAGACCCTCCCTTTAGCATGAGATGTGATATCCGACTCCTTCCCATTCCAATCCTGAGACCCTTCTGATAGCATGAGATGTGATATCTCAATGCCTCTAATACCAAACCAGAGATTCTTCCTATAACATGAGATGTGATATCTCAATGCTTCTAATACCAAACCTGAGACCCTCCCTTTAGCATGAGATGTGATATCCGACTCCTTCCCATTCCAATCCTGAGACCCTTCTGATAGCATGAGATGTGATATCTCAATGCTTCTAACACCAAACCTGAGACCCTTCCTATAACATAAGATGGGATATCCAACTCCTTCCCATTCCAATCCTGAGACCCTTCCGATAGCAGAGATGTGATATCTCAATGCTTATACCAAACCTGAGACCCTTCCTGTGGCATGAGATGTCATATCCAACTCCTTCCCATTCCAATCCTGAGACCCTTCCTATAGCATGATATGTGATATCACAATTTTTCTAATACCAAACCTGAGATCCTTCCTATAACATGAGATGTGTATCCAACTCCTTCCCATTCCAAAACCTGAGACCCTTCCTATAGCATGAGATGTGATATCTCAATGCTTCTAAAACCAAACATGAGAACCATCCTATAACATGAGATGTGAAATCCAAATCCTTCCCTTTCCAAACCTGAGACCCTTCCTATAGCTTGAGATGTGATATCAAACTCCTTCCCATTCCAATCCTGTGATAGCTTGAGATGTGATATCCAACTCCTTCCCATTCCAATCCTGAGACCCTTCCTATACCATGAGATGTGATATCTCAATGCTTCTAATACCAAACCTGAGACCCGTCCTAAAACATGAGATGTGAGATTCAAATCCTTCCCCTTCCAAACCTGAGAACCTTCCTATAGCTTGAGATGTGATATCAAACTCCTTCCCATTCCAATCCTGAGATAGCTTGAGATGTGATATCCAACTCCTTCCCATTCCTATCCTGAGACCCTTCCGATAGCAGAGATGTGATATCTCAATGCTTGTATCAAACCTGAGTCCCTTCCTTTAGCATGAGATGTGATATCCAACTCCTTCCCATTCCAATCCTGAGACCCTTCCTATAGCATGAGATGTGATATCTCAATGCTTCTATCAAACCTGAGTCCCTTCCTTTAGCATGAGATGTGATATCCAACTCCTTCCCATTCCAATCCTGAGACCCTTCCTATAGCATGAGATGTGATATCTCAAAGCTTCTAATACCAAACCTGGGACCCGTCCTATAACATGAGATATGATATCCAAATCCTTCCCCTTCCAAACCTGAGACCCTTCCTTTAGCATGAGTTGTGATATCCAAATCCTTCCCATTCCAATCCTGAAACCCTTCCTATAGCATGAGATGTGATATCTCAATGTTTCTAATAAAAAACCTGAGACCCTTCCTATAGCAAGAGATGTGATATCCAAATCCTTCCCATTCCAATCCTGAGACCCTTCCTATAACATGAGATGTGATATCCAACTCCTTCCCATTCCAACCTGAGAACCTTCCTATAGCATGAGAAGGGATATCCAACTCCTTCCCATTCCAATCCTGAGACCTTCCTATAGCATGAGATGTGATATCTCAAAGCTTCTAATACCAAACCTGCGACCCGTCCTATAACATGAGATATGATATCCAAATCCTTCCCCTTCCAAACCTGAGACCCTTCCTTTAGCATGAGATGTGATATACAAATCCTTCCCATTCCAATCCTGAAACCCTTCCTATAGCATGAGATGTGATATCTCAATGTTTCTAATAAAAAAACTGAGACCCTTCCTATAGCAAGAGATGTGACATCCAAATCCTTCCCATTCCAATCCTGAGATCCTTCCTATTGGATGAGATGTGATATCCAACTCCTTCCCATTCCAATACTGAGACCCTTCCTATACCATGAGATGTGATATCTCAATGCTTCTACCAAAACTGAGACCCTTCCTTTAGCATGAGATGTGATATCCAACTCCTTCCCATTCCAATCCTGAGACCCTTCCTATAGCATGAGATGTGATATCTCAATGCCTCTAATACCAAACCTGAGATTCTTCCTATAACATGAGATGTGATATCTCAATGCTTCTAATACCAAACCTGAGACCCTCCCTTTAGCATGAGATGTGATATCCGACTCCTTCCCATACCAATCCTGAGACCCTTCTGATAGCATGAGATGTGATATCTCAATGCCTCTAATACCAAACCTGAGATTCTTCCTATAACATGAGATGTGATATCTCAATGCTTCTAATACCAAACCTGAGACCCTCCCTTTAGCATGAGATGTGATATCCAACTCCTTCCCATTCCAATCCTGAGACCCTTCCTATACCATGAGATGTGATATCTCAATGCTTCTAATACCAAACCTGACACCCGTCCTAAAACATGAGATGTGAGATCCAAATCCTTCCCCTTCCAAACCTGAGATCTTTCCTTTAGCATGAGATGTGATATCCAACTCCTTCCCATTCCAATCCTGAGACCCTTCCTATAGCATGATATGTGATATCACAATTTTTCTAATACCAAACCTGAGATCCTTCCTATAACATGAGATGTGTATCCAACTCCTTCCCATTCCAAACCTGAGACCCTTCCTATAGCCTGAGATGTGATATCTTAATGCTTCTAAAACCAAACCTGAGAACCATCCAATAACATATGTGAAATCCAAATCCTTCCCTTTCCAAACCTGAGACACTTCCGATAGCATTACATGTGATATCTCAATGCTTCTAAAACCAAACATGAGAACCATCCTATAACATGAGATGTGAAATCCAAATCCTTCCCTTTCCAAACCTGAGACCCTCCCTATAGCATGGAATGTGATATCTAAGTCCTTCCCATTCCTATCCTGAGACCCTTCCGATAGCAGAGATGTGATATCTCAATGCTTGGACCAAACCTGAGACCCTTCCTATGACATGAGATATGATATCCAACTCCTTCCCATTCCAATCCTGAGACCCTTCCTATAGCATGAGATGTGATATCTCAATGCTTCTATCAAACCTGAGTCCCTTCCTTTAGCATGAGATGTGATATCCAACTCCTTCCCATTCCAATCCTGAGACCCTTCCTTTAGCATGAGATATGATATCCAACTCCTTCCCATTCCAATCCTGAGACCCTTCCTATAGCATGAGATGTGATATCTCAATGCTTCTATCAAACCTGAGTCCCTTCCTTTAGCATGAGATGTGATATCCAAATCCTTCCCCTTCCAAACCTGAGACCCTTCCTTTAGCATGAGATGTGATATCCAAATCCTTCCCATTCCAATCCTGAAACCCTTCCTATAGCATGAGATGTGATATCTCAATGTTTCTAATAAAAAACTTGAGACTCTTCCTATAGCAAGAGCTGTGATATCCAAATCCTTCCCATTCCAATCCTGAGACCCTTCCTATAACATGAGATGTGATATCTCAATGCCTCTAATACCAAACCTGAGATTCTTCCTATAACATGAGATGTGATATCTCAATGCTTCTAATACCAAACCTGAGACCCTCCCTTTAGCATGAGATGTGATATCCGACTCCTTCCCATTCCAATCCTGAGACCCTTCTGATAGCATGAGATGTGATATCTCAATGCCTCTAATACCAAACCAGAGATTCTTCCTATAACATGAGATGTGATATCTCAATGCTTCTAATACCAAACCTGAGACCCTCCCTTTAGCATGAGATGTGATATCCGACTCCTTCCCATTCCAATCCTGAGACCCTTCTGATAGCATGAGATGTGATATCTCAATGCTTCTAACACCAAACCTGAGACCCTTCCTATAACATAAGATGGGATATCCAACTCCTTCCCATTCCAATCCTGAGACCCTTCCGATAGCAGAGATGTGATATCTCAATGCTTATACCAAACCTGAGACCCTTCCTGTGGCATGAGATGTCATATCCAACTCCTTCCCATTCCAATCCTGAGACCCTTCCTATAGCATGATATGTGATATCACAATTTTTCTAATACCAAACCTGAGATCCTTCCTATAACATGAGATGTGTATCCAACTCCTTCCCATTCCAAAACCTGAGACCCTTCCTATAGCATGAGATGTGATATCTTAATGCTTCTAAAACCAAACCTGAGAACCATCCAATAACATATGTGAAATCCAAATCCTTCCCTTTCCAAACCTGAGACCCTTCCGATAGCATTAGATGTGATATCTCAATGCTTCTAAAACCAAACATGAGATCCATCCTATAACATGAGATGTGAAATCCAAATCCTTCCCTTTCCAAACCTGAGACCCTTCCTATAGCTTGAGATGTGATATCAAACTCCTTCCCATTCCAATCCTGTGATAGCTTGAGATGTGATATCCAACTCCTTCCCATTCCAATCCTGAGACCCTTCCTATACCATGAGATGTGATATCTCAATGCTTCTAATACCAAACCTGAGACCCGTCCTAAAACATGAGATGTGAGATTCAAATCCTTCCCCTTCCAAACCTGAGAACCTTCCTATAGCTTGAGATGTGATATCAAACTCCTTCCCATTCCAATCCTGAGATAGCTTGAGATGTGATATCCAACTCCTTCCCATTCCTATCCTGAGACCCTTCCGATAGCAGAGATGTGATATCTCAATGCTTGTACCAAACCTGAGACCCTTCCTATGGCATGAGATGTGATATCCAACTCCTTCCCATTCCAATCCTGAGACCCTTCCTATAGCATGAGATGTGATATCTCAATGCTTCTATCAAACCTGAGTCCCTTCCTTTAGCATGAGATGTGATATCCAACTCCTTCCCATTCCAATCCTGAGACCCTTCCTATAGCATGAGATGTGATATCTCAAAGCTTCTAATACCAAACCTGGGACCCGTCCTATAACATGAGATGTGATATCTCAATGTTTCTAATAAAAAACCTGAGACCCTTCCTATAGCAAGAGATATGATATCCAAATCCTTCCCCTTCCAAACCTGAGACCCTTCCTTTAGCATGAGTTGTGATATCCAAATCCTTCCCATTCCAATCCTGAAACCCTTCCTATAGCATGAGATGTGATATCTCAATGTTTCTAATAAAAAACCTGAGACCCTTCCTATAGCAAGAGATGTGATATCCAAATCCTTCCCATTCCAATCCTGAGACCCTTCCTATAACATGAGATGTGATATCCAACTCCTTCCCATTCCAACCTGAGAACCTTCCTATAGCATGAGAAGGGATATCCAACTCCTTCCCATTCCAATCCTGAGACCTTCCTATAGCATGAGATGTGATATCTCAAAGCTTCTAATACCAAACCTGCGACCCGTCCTATAACATGAGATATGATATCCAAATCCTTCCCCTTCCAAACCTGAGACCCTTCCTTTAGCATGAGATGTGATATACAAATCCTTCCCATTCCAATCCTGAAACCCTTCCTATAGCATGAGATGTGATATCTCAATGTTTCTAATAAAAAAACTGAGACCCTTCCTATAGCAAGAGATGTGACATCCAAATCCTTCCCATTCCAATCCTGAGATCCTTCCTATTGGATGAGATGTGATATCCAACTCCTTCCCATTCCAATACTGAGACCCTTCCTATACCATGAGATGTGATATCTCAATGCTTCTACCAAAACTGATACCCTTCCTTTAGCATGAGATGTGATATCCAACTCCTTCCCATTCCAATCCTGAGACCCTTCCTATAGCATGAGATGTGATATCTCAATGCCTCTAATACCAAACCTGAGATTCTTCCTATAACATGAGATGCGATATCTCAATGCTTCTAATACCTAACCTGAGACCCTCCCTTTAGCATGAGATGTGATATCCGACTCCTTCCCATACCAATCCTGAGACCCTTCTGATAGCATGAGATGTGATATCTCAATGCCTCTAATACCAAACCTGAGATTCTTCCTATAACATGAGATGTGATATCTCAATGCTTCTAATACCAAACCTGAGACCCTCCCTTTAGCATGAGATGTGATATCCGACTCCTTCCCATTCCAATCCTGAGACCCTTCTGATAGCATGAGATGTGATATCTCAATGCTTCTAATACCAAACCTGAGACCCTTCCTATAACATAAGATGGGATATCCAACTCCTTCCCATTCCAATCCTGAGACCCTTCCGATAGCAGAGATGTGATATCTCAATGCTTATACCAAACCTGAGACCCTTCCTGTGGCATGAGATGTCATATACAACTCCTTCCCATTCCAATCCTGAGACCCTTCCTATAGCATGAGATGTAATATCCAACTCCTTCCCATTCCAATCCTGAGACCCTTCCTATAGCATGAGATTTGATATCTCAATGCTTCTAACACCAAACCTGAGATCCTTCCGATAGCATGAGATGTGATATCTCAATGCTTCTAATAGAAAACCTGAGATCATTCCTATAACACGAGATGTAATATCCAAATCCTTCCCCTTCCAAACCTGAGACCCTCCCTTTAGCATGAGATGTGATATCCAACTCCTTCCCATTCCAATCCTGAGATCCTTCTGATAGCATGAGATGTGATATCTCAATGCCTCTAATACCAAGCCTGAGATCCTACCTCTAACATGAAATGTGATATCCAACTCCTTCCCCTTCCAAACCTGAGAGCCTTCCTATAGCATGAGGTGTGATATCCAAGTCCTTCCCATTCCAATCCTGAGACCCTTCCTATAGCTTGAGATGTGATATCCAACTCCTCCCCATTCCAATTCTGAGACCCTTCCTATAGCATGAGATGTGATATCTCAATGCTTCTAATACCAAACCTGGGACCCTTCCTATAACATGAGATGGGATATCCAAGTCCTTCCCATTCCAATCCTGAGACCCTTCCTATAGCATGAGATGTGATATCTCAATGCTTCTAATACCAAACCTGAGACCCTTCCTATAACAAGAGATGTGATATCCATGTCCTTCCCATTCCAATCCTGAGACCCGTCCTATACAATGAGATGTGATATCTCAATGCTTCTAATACCAAACCTGGGACCCTTCCTATAACATGAGATGGGATATCCAACTCCTTCCCATTCCAATCCTGAGACCCTTCCAATAGCAGAGATGTGATATCTCAATGCTTATACCAAACCTGAGACCCTTCCTATGGCATGAAATGTCATATACAACTCCTTCCGATTCCAGACCTGAGACCCTTCCTATAGCATGAGATGTGATATCCAACTGCTTCTCATTCCAATCCTGAGACCCTTCCTATAGCTTGAGATGTGATATCCAACTCCTTCCCATTCCAATCCTGAGACCCTTCCTATAGAATGAGATGTGATATCTCAATGCTTCTAATACCAAACCTGAGATTCTTCCTATAACATGAGATGTGATATCTCAATGCTTCTAATACCAAACCTGAGACCCTCCCTTTAGCATGAGATGTGATATCCGACTCATTCCCATACCAATCCTGAGACCCTTCTGATAGCATGAGATGTGATATCTCAATGCTTCTACCAAAACCGAGACCCTTCCTTTAGCATGAGATGTGATATCCAACTCCTTCCCATTCCAATCCTGAGACCCTTCCTATAGCATGAGATGTGATATCTCAATGCCTCTAATACCAAACCTGAGATTCTTCCTATAACATGAGATGTGATATCTCAATGCTTCTAATACCAAACCTGAGACCCTCCCTTTAGCATGAGATGTGATATCCGACTCCTTCCCATACCAATCCTGAGACCCTTCTGATAGCATGAGATGTGATATCTCAATGCCTCTAATACCAAACCTGAGATTCTTCCGATACCATGAGATGTGATATCTCAATGCTTCTAATACCAAACCTGAGACCATTCCTATAACATAAGATGGGATATCCAACTCCTTCCCATTCCAATCCTGAGACCCTTCCGATAGCAGAGATGTGATATCTCAATGCTTATACCAAACCTGAGACCCTTCCTGTGGCATGAGATGTCATATACAACTCCTTCCCATTCCAATCCTGAGACCCTTCCTATAGCATGAGATGTGATATCCAACTCCTTCCCATTCCAATCCTGAGACCCTTCCTATAGCATGAGATTTGATATCTCAATGCTTCTAACACCAAACCTGAGATCCTTCCGATAGCATGAGATGTGATATCTCAATGCTTCTAATACCAAACCTGAGATCATTCCTATAACACGAGATGTAATATCCAAATCCTTCCCCTTCCAAACCTGAGACCCTCCCTTTAGCATGAGATGTGATATCCAACTCCTTCCCATTCCAATCCTGAGATCCTTCTGATAGCATGAGATGTGATATCTCAATGCCTCTAATACCAAACCTGAGATCCTACCTCTAACATGAAATGTGATATCCAACTCCTTCCCCTTCCAAACCTGAGAGCCTTCCTATAGCATGAGATGTGATATCCAAGTCCTTCCCATTCCAATCCTGAGACCCTTCCTATAGCTTGAGATGTGATATCCAACTCCTCCCCATTCCAATTCTGAGACCCTTCCTATAGCATGAGATGTGATATCTCAATGCTTCTAATACCAAACCTGGGACCCTTCGTCCTATAACATGAGATGGGATATCCAAGTCCTTCCCATTCCAATCCTGAGACCCTTCCTATAGCATGAGATGTGATATCGCAATGCTTCTAATACCAAACCTGAGACCCTTCCTATAACAAGAGATGTGATATCCATGTCCTTCCCATTCCAATCCTGAGACCCGTCCTATACCATGAGATGTGATATCTCAATGCTTCTAATACCAAACCTGAGACCCTTCCTATAATGAGATGGGATATCCAACTCCTTCCCATTCCAATCCTGAGACCCTTCCTTTAGCTTGAGATGTGATATCCAACTCCTTCCCATTCCAATCCTGAGACCCTTCTGATAGCATGAGATGTGATATCTCAATGCCTATAATACCAAACCTGAGATCCTTCCGATAGCATGAGATGTGATATCTCAATGCT
This sequence comes from Ambystoma mexicanum, assembly GCF_040938575.1. NCBI lineage: Eukaryota > Metazoa > Chordata > Amphibia > Caudata > Ambystomatidae > Ambystoma > Ambystoma mexicanum. The sequence goes on from NC_090936.1 coordinate 336,322,819, forward strand.
TCTAATACCAAACCTGAGACCCTTCCTATGGTATGAAATGTCATATACAACTCCTTCCGATTCCAGACCTGAGACCCTTCCTATAGCATGAGATGTGATATCCAACTCCTTCTCATTCCAATCCTGAGACCCTTCCTATAGCTTGAGATGTGATATCCAACTCCTTCCCATTCCAATCCTGAGACCCTTCTGATAGCATGAGATGTGATATCTCAATGCCTATAATACCAAACCTGAGATCCTTCCGATAGCATGAGATGTGATATCTCAATGCTTCTAATACCAAACCTGAGATCCTTCCTATAACATGAAATGTGATATCCAAATCCTTCCAAATCCAATCCTGATACCCTTCCGATAGCATGAGATGTGATATCCCAATGCTTCTACAAAACCTGAGACCCATACATGGCATGAGATGTGATATCAAACTCCTTCCCATTCCAATCCTGAGACACTTCCTATAGCATGAGATGTGATATCTCAATGCTTCTAATACCAAACCTGAGACTCTTCCTATAACATGAGATGGGATATCCAACTCCTTCCCATTCCAATCCTGAGACCCTTCCGATAGCAGAGATGTGATATCTCAATGCTTATACCAAACCTGAGACCCTTCCTATGGCATGAGATGTCATATACAACTCCTTCCCATTCCAATCCTGAGACCCTTCCTATAGCATGAGATGTGATATCCAACTCCTTCCCATTCCAATCCTGAGACCCTTCCTATAGCATGAGATTGGATATCTCAATGCTTCTAACACCAAACCTGAGATCCTTCCGATAGCATGAGATGTGATATCTCAATGCTTCTAATACCAAACCTGAGATCATTCCTATAACACGAGATGTAATATCCAAATCCTTCCCCTTCCAAACCTGAGACCCTCCCTTTAGCATGAGATGTGATATCCAACTCCTTCCCATTCCAATCCTGAGATCCTTCTGATAGCATGAGATGTGATATCTCAATGCCTCTAATACCAAACCTGAGATCCTACCTCTAACATGAAATGTGATATCCAACTCCTTCCCCTTCCAAACCTGAGAGCCTTCCTATAGCATGAGATGTGATATCCAACTCCTTCTCATTCCAATCCTGAGACCCTTCCTATAGCTTGAAATGTGATATCCAACTCCTTCCCATTCCAATCCTGAGACCCTTCTGATAGCATGAGATGTGATATCTCAATGCCTATAATACCAAACCTGAGATCCTTCCGATAGCATGAGATGTGATATCTCAATGCTTCTAATACCAAACCTGAGATCCTTCCTATAACATGAAATGTGATATCCAAATCCTTCCAAATCCAATCCTGATACCCTTCCGATAGCATGAGATGTGATATCCCAATGCTTCTACAAAACCTGAGACCCATACATGGCATGAGATGTGATATCAAACTCCTTCCCATTCCAATCCTGAGACCCTTCTGATATCATGAGATGTGATATCTCAAAGCTTCTAATACCAAACCTGAGACCATTCCTATAACATAAGATGGGATATCCAACTCCTTCCCATTCCAATCCTGAGACCCTTCCGATAGCAGAGATGTGATATCTCAATGCTTATACCAAACCTGAGACCCTTCCTGTGGCATGAGATGTCATATACAACTCCTTCCCATTCCAATCCTGAGACCCTTCCTATAGCATGAGATGTGATATCCAACTCCTTCCCATTCCAATCCTGAGACCCTTCCTATAGCATGAGATTTGATATCTCAATGCTTCTAACACCAAACCTGAGATCCTTCCGATAGCATGAGATGTGATATCTCAATGCTTCTAATACCAAACCTGAGATCATTCCTATAACACGAGATGTAATATCCAAATCCTTCCCCTTCCAAACCTGAGACCCTACCTTTAGCATGAGATGTGATATCCAACTCCTTCCCATTCCAATCCTGAGATCCTTCTGATAGCATGAGATGTGATATCTCAATGCCTCTAATACCAAACCTGAGATCCTACCTCTAACATGAAATGTGATATCCAACTCCTTCCCCTTCCAAACCTGAGAGCCTTCCTATAGCATGAGATGTGATATCCAAGTCCTTCCCATTCCAATCCTGAGACCCTTCCTATAGCTTGAGATGTGATATCCAACTCCTCCCCATTCCAATTCTGAGACCCTTCCTATAGCATGAGATGTGATATCTCAATGCTTCTAATACCAAACCTGGGACCCTTCGTCCTATAACATGAGATGGGATATCCAAGTCCTTCCCATTCCAATCCTGAGACCCTTCCTATAGCATGAGATGTGATATCGCAATGCTTCTAATACCAAACCTGAGACCCTTCCTATAACAAGAGATGTGATATCCATGTCCTTCCCATTCCAATCCTGAGACCCGTCCTATACCATGAGATGTGATATCTCAATGCTTCTAATACCAAACCTGAGACCCTTCCTATAATGAGATGGGATATCCAACTCCTTCCCATTCCAATCCTGAGACCCTTCCAATAGCAGAGATGTGATATCTCAATGCTTATACCAAACCTGAGACCCTTCCTATGGTATGAAATGTCATATACAACTCCTTCCGATTCCAGACCTGAGACCCTTCCTATAGCATGAGATGTGATATCCAACTCCTTCTCATTCCAATCCTGAGACCCTTCCTATAGCTTGAGATGTGATATCCAACTCCTTCCCATTCCAATCCTGAGACCCTTCTGATAGCATGAGATGTGATATCTCAATGCCTATAATACCAAACCTGAGATCCTTCCGATAGCATGAGATGTGATATCTCAATGCTTCTAATACCAAACCTGAGATCCTTCCTATAACATGAAATGTGATATCCAAATCCTTCCAAATCCAATCCTGATACCCTTCCGATAGCATGAGATGTGATATCCCAATGCTTCTACAAAACCTGAGACCCATACATGGCATGAGATGTGATATCAAACTCCTTCCCATTCCAATCCTGAGACACTTCCTATAGCATGAGATGTGATATCTCAATGCTTCTAATACCAAACCTGAGACTCTTCCTATAACATGAGATGGGATATCCAACTCCTTCCCATTCCAATCCTGAGACCCTTCCGATAGCAGAGATGTGATATCTCAATGCTTATACCAAACCTGAGACCCTTCCTATGGCATGAGATGTCATATACAACTCCTTCCCATTCCAATCCTGAGACCCTTCCTATAGCATGAGATGTGATATCCAACTCCTTCCCATTCCAATCCTGAGACCCTTCCTATAGCATGAGATTGGATATCTCAATGCTTCTAACACCAAACCTGAGATCCTTCCGATAGCATGAGATGTGATATCTCAATGCTTCTAATACCAAACCTGAGATCATTCCTATAACACGAGATGTAATATCCAAATCCTTCCCCTTCCAAACCTGAGACCCTCCCTTTAGCATGAGATGTGATATCCAACTCCTTCCCATTCCAATCCTGAGATCCTTCTGATAGCATGAGATGTGATATCTCAATGCCTCTAATACCAAACCTGAGATCCTACCTCTAACATGAAATGTGATATCCAACTCCTTCCCCTTCCAAACCTGAGAGCCTTCCTATAGCATGAGATGTGATATCCAACTCCTTCTCATTCCAATCCTGAGACCCTTCCTATAGCTTGAAATGTGATATCCAACTCCTTCCCATTCCAATCCTGAGACCCTTCTGATAGCATGAGATGTGATATCTCAATGCCTATAATACCAAACCTGAGATCCTTCCGATAGCATGAGATGTGATATCTCAATGCTTCTAATACCAAACCTGAGATCCTTCCTATAACATGAAATGTGATATCCAAATCCTTCCAAATCCAATCCTGATACCCTTCCGATAGCATGAGATGTGATATCCCAATGCTTCTACAAAACCTGAGACCCATACATGGCATGAGATGTGATATCAAACTCCTTCCCATTCCAATCCTGAGACCCTTCTGATATCATGAGATGTGATATCTCAAAGCTTCTAATACCAAACCTGAGACCATTCCTATAACATAAGATGGGATATCCAACTCCTTCCCATTCCAATCCTGAGACCCTTCCGATAGCAGAGATGTGATATCTCAATGCTTATACCAAACCTGAGACCCTTCCTGTGGCATGAGATGTCATATACAACTCCTTCCCATTCCAATCCTGAGACCCTTCCTATAGCATGAGATGTGATATCCAACTCCTTCCCATTCCAATCCTGAGACCCTTCCTATAGCATGAGATTTGATATCTCAATGCTTCTAACACCAAACCTGAGATCCTTCCGATAGCATGAGATGTGATATCTCAATGCTTCTAATACCAAACCTGAGATCATTCCTATAACACGAGATGTAATATCCAAATCCTTCCCCTTCCAAACCTGAGACCCTCCCTTTAGCATGAGATGTGATATCCAACTCCTTCCCATTCCAATCCTGAGATCCTTCTGATAGCATGAGATGTGATATCTCAATGCCTCTAATACCAAACCTGAGATCCTACCTCTAACATGAAATGTGATATCCAACTCCTTCCCCTTCCAAACCTGAGAGCCTTCCTATAGCATGAGATGTGATATCCAAGTCCTTCCCATTCCAATCCTGAGACCCTTCCTATAGCTTGAGATGTGATATCCAACTCCTCCCCATTCCAATTCTGAGACCCTTCCTATAGCATGAGATGTGATATCTCAATGCTTCTAATACCAAACCTGGGACCCTTCGTCCTATAACATGAGATTGGATATCCAAGTCCTTCCCATTCCAATCCTGAGACCCTTCCTATAGCATGAGATGTGATATCGCAATGCTTCTAATACCAAACCTGAGACCCTTCCTATAACAAGAGATGTGATATCCATGTCCTTCCCATTCCAATCCTGAGACCCGTCCTATACCATGAGATGTGATATCTCAATGCTTCTAATACCAAACCTGAGACCCTTCGTATAATGAGATGGGATATCCAACTCCTTCCCATTCCAATCCTGAGACCCTTCCAATAGCAGAGATGTGATATCTCAATGCTTATACCAAACCTGAGACCCTTCCTATGGTATGAAATGTCATATACAACTCCTTCCGATTCCAGACCTGAGACCCTTCCTATAGCATGAGATGTGATATCCAACTCCTTCTCATTCCAATCCTGAGACCCTTCCTATAGCTTGAGATGTGATATCCAACTCCTTCCCATTCCAATCCTGAGACCCTTCTGATAGCATGAGATGTGATATCTCAATGCCTATAATACCAAACCTGAGATCCTTCCGATAGCATGAGATGTGATATCTCAATGCTTCTAATACCAAACCTGAGATCCTTCCTATAACATGAAATGTGATATCCAAATCCTTCCAAATCCAATCCTGATACCCTTCCGATAGCATGAGATGTGATATCCCAATGCTTCTACAAAACCTGAGACCCATACATGGCATGAGATGTGATATCAAACTCCTTCCCATTCCAATCCTGAGACACTTCCTATAGCATGAGATGTGATATCTCAATGCTTCTAATACCAAACCTGAGACTCTTCCTATAACATGAGATGGGATATCCAACTCCTTCCCATTCCAATCCTGAGACCCTTCCGATAGCAGAGATGTGATATCTCAATGCTTATACCAAACCTGAGACCCTTCCTATGGCATGAGATGTCATATACAACTCCTTCCCATTCCAATCCTGAGACCCTTCCTATAGCATGAGATGTGATATCTCAATGCTTATACCAAACCTGAGACCCATACATGGCATGAGATGTGATATCAAACTCCTTCCCATTCCAATCCTGAGACCATTCCTATAGCATGAGATGTGATATCTCAATGCTTCTAATACCAAACCTGAGACTCTTCCTATTACATGAGATGGGATATCCAACTCCTTCCCATTCCAATCCTGAGACCCTTCCGATAGCAAAGATGTGATATCTCAATGCTTATACCAAACCTGAGACCCTTCCTATGGCATGAGATGTCATATACAACTCCTTCCCATTCCAATCCTGAGACCCTTCCTATAGCATGAGATGTGATATCTCAATGCTTATACCAAACCTAAGACCCTTCCTATAGCATGAGATGTGATATCCAACTCCTTCTCATTTCAATCCTGAGATCCTTCCTATAGCATGAGATGTGATGTCTCAATGCTTCTAATACCAAACCTGAGATCCTTCCTATAACATCAGATGTGATATCCAACTCCTTCCCATTCCAATCCTGAGACCCTTCCTATAGCATGAGATGTGATATCTCAATGTTTATACCAAACCTGAGACCCTTCCTATAGCATGAGATGTGATATCCAACTCCTTCCCATTCCAATCCTGAGACCCTTCCTATAGCATGAGATGTGATATCTCAATGCCTCTAATACCAAATCTGAGATCCTTCCTCTAACATGAAATGTGATATCCAACTCCTTCCCTTTCCAAACCTGAGAGCCTACCTATAGCATGAGATGTGATATCCAAGACCTTCCCATTCCAATCCTTAGACCCTTCCTACAGCATACAATATGATATCTCAATGATTCTAATAACAAACCTGAGACCCGTCCTATAACATGAGATGTGATATCCAACTCCTTCCCATTCCAATCCTGAGACACTTCCGATAGCAGAGATGTGATATCTCAATGCTTATTCCAAACCTGAGACCCTTCCTTTAGCATGAGATGTGATATCCAACTCCTTCCCGTTCCAAACCTGAGACCCTTCCTATAGCATATGTGATATCCAACTCCTTCCCATTCCAAACATGAGACCCTTCCTATAGCATGAGATGTGATATCCAACTCCTTCCCATTCCAATCCTGAGACCCTTCCTATAGCATGAGATGTGATATCTCAATGCCTCTAATACCAAACCTGAGATCCTTCCTCTAACATGAAATGTGATATCCAACTCCTTCCCTTTCCAAACCTGAGAGCCTACCGATAGCATGAGATGTGATATCCAAGACCTTCCCATTCCAATCCTTAGACCCTTCCTACAGCATACAATATGATATCTCAATGATTCTAATAACAAACCTGAGACCCTTCCTTTAGCATGAGATGTGATATCCAAGTCCTTCCTGTTCCAAACCTGAGACCCTTCCTATAGCATATGTGATATCCAACTCCTTCCCATTCCAAACATGAGACCCTTCCTATAGCATGAGATGTGATATCCAACTCCTTCCCATTCCAATCCTGAGACCCTTCCTATAGCATGAGATGTGATATCTCAATGCCTCTAATACCAAACCTGAGATCCTTCCTCTAACATGAAATGTGATATCCAACTCCTTCCCTTTCCAAACCTTAGAGCCTACCGATAGCATGAGATGTGATATCCAAGACCTTCCCATTCCAATCCTTAGACCCTTCCTACAGCATACAATATGATATCTCAATGATTCTAATAACAAACCTGAGACCCGTCCTATAACATGAGATGTGATATCCAACTCCTTCCCATTCCAATCCTGAGACACTTCCGATAGCAGAGATGTGATATCTCAATGCTTATTCCAAACCTGAGACCCTTCGTATAGCATGAGATGTGATATCCAACTCCTTTCCGTTCCAAACCTGAGACCCTTCCTATAGCATATGTGATATCCAACTCCTTCCCATTCCAAACATGAGACCCTTCCTATAGCAAGAATGTAATATCCAACTCCTTCCCATCCCAATCCTGAGACACTTCCGATTGCAGAGATGTGATATCCCAATGCTTCTACCAAACCTGAGACCCATACTATGGCATGAGATGTGATATCAAACTCCTTCCCCTTCCAAACCATAGACCCTTCGTTTATCATGAGATGTGATATCCAACTCCTTCCCATTCCATCCCTGAGACCCTTCCGATATCATGAGATGTGATATCTCAATGCTTCTAATATCAAACTTGAGACCCTCCCTATAGCATGAGATGTGATATCCAACTCCTTCCCATTCCAACCTGAGACCCTTCCTATAGCATGAGATGAGATATCTCAATGCTTCTAATACCAAACCTGAGACTCTTCCTATAACATGAGATGGGATATCCAACTCCTTCCCATTCCAATCCTGAGACCCTTCCGATAGCAGAGATGTGATATCTCAATGCTTATACCAAACCTGAGACCCTTCCTATGGCCTGAGATGTGATATCCAACTGCTTCCCATTCCAATCCTGAGACCCTTCCTATAGCATGAGATGTGATATCTCAATGCTTATACCAAATCTGAGACCCTTCCTATAGCATGAGATGTGATATCCAACTCCTTCCCATTCCAATCCTGAGACCCTTCCTATAGCATGAGATGTGATGTCTCAATGCTTCTAATACCAAACCTGAGATCCTTCCTATAACATGAGATGTGATATCCAACTCCTTCCGATTCCAATCCTGAGACCCTTATGATAGCATGAGATGTGATATCTCAATGCTTCTAATACCAAACCTGAGATCCTTCCTATAACATGAGATGTGATTTCCAAATCCTTCCCCTTCCAAACCTGAGACCCTCCCTTTAGCATGAGATGTGATATCCAACTCCTTCCCATTCCAATCCTGAGACCCTTCTGATAGCATGAGATGTGATATCTCAATGCCTCTAATACCAAACCTGAGATCCTACCTCTAACATGAAATGTGATATCCATCTCCTTCCATTTCCAACCCTGAGACCCTGTCTATAGCATGAGATGTCATATACAATTCCTTCCCATTCCAATCCTGAGACCCTTCCTATAGCATGAGATGTGATATCCAACTCCTTCCCATTCCAATCCTGAGACCCTTCCTATAGCATGAGATGTGATATCCAACTCCTTCCCATTCCAATCCTGAGACCCTTCCTATAGAGTGAGATGTGATATCTCAATGCCTCTAATACCAAACCTGAGATCCTTCCTCTAACATGAAATGTGATATCCAACTCCTTCCCTTTCCAAACCTGAGAGCCTATCTATAGCATGAGATGTGATATCCAAGTCCTTCCCATTCCAATCCTGAGACACTTCCGATAGCAGAGATGTGATATCTCAATGCTTATACCAAACCTGAGACCCTTCCGATAGCATGAGATGTGATATCTCAATGCTTCTAATACCAAACCTGAGATCCTTCCTATAACATGAGATGTGATATCCAAATCCTTCCCCTTCCAAACCTGAGAGCCTTCCTATAGCATGAGATGTGATATCCAAGTCCTTCCCGTTCCAAACGTGAGACCCTTCCTTTAGCATGAGATGTGATATCCAGCTCCTTCCCATTCCAATCCTGAGACACTTCCAATAGCATGAGATGTGATATCTCAATGCTTCTAATATCAAAACTGAGACCCTCCCTATAGCATGATATGTGATATCTAAGTCCTTCCCATTCCAATCCTGAGACCCTTCCCATAGCATGAGATGTGATATCTCAATGCTTCTACCAAACCTGAGACCCTTCCTTTAGCATGAGATGTGATAACCAACTCCTTCCCATTCCAATCCTGAGACCCTTCCTATAGCATGAGATGTGATATCTCAATACTTCTAATACCAAACCTGAGATCCTTCCGATAACATGAGATGTGATATCCAAATCCTTCCCCTTCCAAACCTGAGACCCTCCCTTTAGCATGAGATGTGATATCCAACTCCTTCCCATTCCAATCCTGAGACCCTTCTGATAGCATGAGATGTGATATCTCAATGCTTCTATACCAAACCTGAGATCCTTCCGATAGCATGAGATGTGATATCTCAATGCTTCTAATACCAAACCTGAGATCCTTCCTATAACATGAGATGTGATATCCAAATCCTTCCCCTTCCAAACCTGAGAGCCTTCCTATAGCATGAGATGTGATATCCAAGTCCTTCCCATTCCAATCCTGAGACCCTTCCTATAACATGAGATGTGATATCCAACTCCTTCCCATTCCAACCTGAGACCCTTCTGATAGCATGAGAGGTGATATCTCAATGCCTCTAATACCAAACCTGAGATCCTACCTCTAACATGAAATGTGATATCCAACTCTTTCCCCTTCCAAACCTGAGAGCCTTCCTATAGCATGAGATGTGATATCCAAGTCCTTCCCATTCCAATCCTGAGACCCTTCCTATAACATGAGATGTGATATCCAACTCCTTCCCATTCCAACCTGAGACCCTTCCTATAGCATGAGATGGGATATCCAACTCCTTCCAAATCCAATCCTGATACCCTTCCGATAGCATGAGATGTGATATCCCAATGCTTCTACCAAACCTGAGACCCATACTATGGCATGAGATGTGATATCAAACTCCTTCCCCTTCCAAACCATAGACCCTTCGTTTATCATGAGATGTGATATCCAACTCCTTCCCATTCCATCCCTGAGACCCTTCCGATATCATGAGATGTGATATCTCAATGCTTCTAATATCAAACTTGAGACCCTCCCTATAGCATGAGATGTGATATCCAAGTCCTTCCCATTCCAATCCTGAGACTCTTCTGATAGCATGAGATGTGATATCTCAATGCCTCTAATACCAAACCTGAGATCCTACCTCTAACATGAAATGTGATATCCAACTCTTTCCCCTTCCAAACCTGAGAGCCTTCCTATAGCATGAGATGTGATATCCAAGTCCTTCCCATTCCAATCCTGAGACCCTTCCTATAACATGAGATGTGATATCCAACTCATTCCCATTCCAACCTGAGACCCTTCCTATAGCATGAGATGGGATATCCAACTCCTTCCAAATCCAATCCTGATACCCTTCCGATAGCATGAGATGTGATATCCCAATGCTTCTACCAAACCTGAGACCCATACTATGGCATGAGATGTGATATCAAACTCCTTCACCTTCCAAACCTTAGACCCTTCCTTTATCATGAGATGTGATATCCAACTCCTTCCCATTCCAATCCTGAGACACTTCCGATAGCATGAGATGTGATATCTCAATGCTTCTAATATCAAAACTGAGACCCTCCCTATAGCATGATATGTGATATCTAAGTCCTTCCCATTCCAATCCTGAGACCCTTCCTATAGCATGAGATGTGATATCTCAATGCTTCTACCAAACCTGAGACCCTTCCTTTAGCATGAGATGTGATAACCAACTCCTTCCCATTCCAATCCTGAGACCCTTCCTATAGCATGAGATGTGATATCTCAATACTTCTAATACCAAACCTGAGATCCTTCCGATAACATGAGATGTGATATCCAAATCCTTCCCCTTCCAAACCTGAGACCCTCCCTTTAGCATGAGATGTGATATCCAACTCCTTCCCATTCCAATCCTGAGACCCTTCTGATAGCATGAGATGTGACATCTCAATGCTTCTATACCAAACCTGAGATCCTTCCGATAGCATGAGATGTGATATTTCAATGCTTCTAATACCAAACCTGAGATCCTTCCTATAACATGAGATGTGATATCCAAATCCTTCCCCTTCCAAACCTGAGACCCTCCCCTTTAGCATGAGATGTGATATCCAACTCCTTCCCATTCCAATCCTGAGACTCTTCTGATAGCATGAGATGTGATATCTCAATGCCTCTAATACCAAACCTGAGATCCTACCTCTAACATGAAATGTTATATCCAACTCTTTCCCCTTCCAAACCTGAGAGCCTTCCCATAGCATGAGATGTGATATCCAAGTCCTTCCCATTCCAATCCTGAGACTCTTCCTATAACATGAGATGTGATATCCAACTCCTTCCCATTCCAACCTGAGACCCTTCCTATAGCATGAGATGGGATATCCAACTCCTTCCAAATCCAATCCTGATACCCTTCCGATAGCATGAGATGTGATATCCCAATGCTTCTACCAAACCTGAGACCCATACTATGGCATGAGATGTGATATCAAACTCCTTCCCCTTCCAAACCTTAGACCCTTCCTTTATCATGAGATGTGATATCCAACTCCTTCCCATTCCATCCCTGAGACCCTTCCGATATCATGAGATGTGATATCTCAATGCTTCTAATATCAAACTTGAGACCCTCCCTATAGCATGAGATGTGATATCCAAGTCCTTCCCATTCCAATCCTGAGACCCTTCCTATAGCATGAGATGTGATATCTCAATGCTTCTAATACCAAACCTGAGAACCTTCCTATAACATGAGATGGGAATATCCAACTCCTTCCCATTCCAATCCTGAGACCCTTCCGATAGCAGAGATGTGATATCTCAATGCTTATACCAAACCTGAGATCCTTCCTATAACATTAGATGTGATATCCAACTCCTTCCCATTCCAATCCTGAGACACTTCCTATACCATGAGATGTGATATCTCACTGCTTATACCAAACCTGAGACCCTTCCTATAGCATGAGATGTGATATCCAACTCCTTCCCATTCCAAACCTGAGACCCTTCCTATAGCATGAGATGTGATATCTCAATGCTTCTAATATCAAACTTGAGACCCTCCCTATAGCATGAGATGTGATATCCAAGTCTTTCCGATTCCAATCCTGAGACACTCCCTATAGCATGAGATGTGATATCCAAGTCCTTCCGATTCCAATCCTGAGACCCGTCCTATAACATGAGATGTGATATCCAAATCTTTCCCCTTCCAAACCTTAGACCCTTCCTTTATCATGAGATGGGATATACAACTCCTTCCCATTCCAATCCTGAGACTCTTCTGATAGCATGAGATGTGATATCTCAATGCCTCTAATACCAAACCTGAGATCCTACCTCTAACATGAAATGTTATATCCAACTCTTTCCCCTTCCAAACCTGAGAGCCTTCCCATAGCATGAGATGTGATATCCAAGTCCTTCCCATTCCAATCCTGAGACTCTTCCTATAACATGAGATGTGATATCCAACTCCTTCCCATTCCAACCTGAGACCCTTCCTATAGCATGAGATGGGATATCCAACTCCTTCCAAATCCAATCCTGATACCCTTCCGATAGCATGAGATGTGATATCCCAATGCTTCTACCAAACCTGAGACCCATACTATGGCATGAGATGTGATATCAAACTCCTTCTCCTTCCAAACCTTAGACCCTTCCTTTATCATGAGATGTGATATCCAACTCCTTCCCATTCCATCCCTGAGACCCTTCCGATATCATGAGATGTGATATCTCAATGCTTCTAATATCAAACTTGAGACCCTCCCTATAGCATGAGATGTGATATCCAAGTCCTTCCCATTCCAATCCTGAGACCCTTCCTATAGCATGAGATGTGATATCTCAATGCTTCTAATACCAAACCTGAGACCCTTCCTATAACATGAGATGGGAATATCCAACTCCTTCCCATTCCAATCCTGAGACCCTTCCGATAGCAGAGATGTGATATCTCAATGCTTATACCAAACCTGAGATCCTTCCTATAACATGAGATGTGATATCCAACTCCTTCCCATTCCAATCCTGAGACACTTCCTATACCATGAGATGTGATATCTCACTGCTTATACCAAACCTGAGACCCTTCCTATAGCATGAGATGTGATATCCAACTCCTTCCCATTCCAAACCTGAGACCCTTCCTATAGCATGAGATGTGATATCTCAATGCTTCTAATATCAAACTTGAGACCCTCCCTATAGCATGAGATGTGATATCCAAGTCTTTCCGATTCCAATCCTGAGACACTCCCTATAGCATGAGATGTGATATCCAAGTCCTTCCGATTCCAATCCTGAGACCCGTCCTTTAACATGAGATGTGATATCCAAATCTTTCCCCTTCCAAACCTTAGACCCTTCCTTTATCATGAGATGGGATATCCAACTCCTTCCCATTCCAATCCTGAGACCCTTCCGATAGCAGAGATGTGATATCTCAATGCTTATACCAATCCTGAGACCCTTCCTATGGCCTGAGATGTCATATACAACTCCTTCCCAATCCAATCCTGAGACCCTTCCTATATCATGAGATGTGATATCTCAATGCTTATACCAAATATGAGACCCTTCCTATAGCATGAGATGTGATATCCAACTCCTTCCCATTCCAATCCTGAGACCCTTCGTATAGCATGAGATGTGATGTCTCAATGCTTCTAATACCAAACCTGAGATCCTTCCTATAACATGAGATGTGATATCCAACTCCTTCCCATTCCAATCCTGAGACCCTTCCTATAGCATGAGATGTGATGTCTCAATGCTTCTAATACCAAACCTGAGAACCTTCCTACAGCATGCGATGTGATATCTCAATGCTTCTAATACCAAACCTGAGACCAGTCCTATGACATGAGATTGGATATCCAACTCCTTCCCCTTCCAAACCTGAGACCCGTCCTATAGCATGAGATGTGATATCCAACTTCTTCCCATTCCAATCCTGAGACCCTTCCTATAACATGAGATGTGATGTCTCAATGCTTCTAATACCAAACCTGAGATCTTTCCTATAACATGAGATGTAATATCCAACTCCTTCCCATTCCAATCCTGAGACCCTTCCTATAGCATGAGATGTGCTATCGCAATGCTTATACCAAACCTGAGACCCTTCCTAAAGCTTGAGATGTGATATCCAAATCCTTCCCATTCCAATCCTGAGACCGTTCCTATAGCATGATATGTGATATCTCAATGCCTCTAATACCAAACCTGAGATCCTTCCTCTAACATGAAATGTGATATCGAACTCCTTCCCTTTCCAAACCTGAGAGCCTACCTATAGCATGAGATGTGATATCCAAGTCCTTCCCATTCCAATCCTTAGACCCTTCCTACAGCATGCAATATGATATCTCAATGATTCTAATAACAAACCTGAGACCCGTCCTATAACATGAGATGGGATATCCAACACCTTCCCATTCCAATCCTGAGACACTTCTGATAGCAGAGATGTGATATCTCAATGCTTATAACAAACCTGAGACCCTTCCTATAACATGAGATGTGATATCCAACTCCTTCCCGTTTCAAACCTGAGACCCTTCCTATAGCATATGTGATATCCAACTCCTTCCCATTCCAAACATGAGACCCTTCCTATAGCAAGAATGTAATATCCAACTCCTTCCCATTCCAATCCTGAGACCATTCCTATAGCATGAGATGTGATATCTCAATGCTTCTAATACCAAACCTGAGATCCTTTCTATGACATGAGATGTGATATCCAATTCCTCCCCATTCCAAACCTGAGAACCTTCCTACAGCATGCGATGTGATGTGATATCTCAATGCTTCTAATACCAAACCTGAGACCAGATCTATAACATGAGATTGGATATCCAACTCCTTCCCCTTCCAAACCTGAGACCCTTCCTATAGCATGAGATGTGATATCCAACTTCTTCCAATTCCAATCCTGAGACCCTTCCTATAACATGAGATGTGATGTCTCAATGCTTCTAATACCAAACCTGAGATCTTTCCTATAACATGAGATGTGATATCCAACTCCTTCCCATTCCAATCCTGAGACCCTTCCTATAACATGAAATGTGATATCCAACTCCTTCCCATTCCAACCTGAGACCCTTCCTATAGCATGAGATGGGATATCCAACTCCTTCCCTTTCCAAACCTGAGACCCTTCCGATAGCATTAGATGTGATATCTCAATGCTTCTAAAACCAAACATGAGATCCATCCTATAACATGAGATGTGAAATCCAAATCCTTCCCTTTCCAAACCTGAGACCCTTCCTATAGCTTGAGATGTGATATCAAACTCCTTCCCATTCCAATCCTGTGATAGCTTGAGATGTGATATCCAACTCCTTCCCATTCCAATCCTGAGACCCTTCCTATACCATGAGATGTGATATCTCAATGCTTCTAATACCAAACCTGAGACCCGTCCTAAAACATGAGATGTGAGATTCAAATCCTTCCCCTTCCAAACCTGAGAACCTTCCTATAGCTTGAGATGTGATATCAAACTCCTTCCCATTCCAATCCTGAGATAGCTTGAGATGTGATATCCAACTCCTTCCCATTCCTATCCTGAGACCCTTCCGATAGCAGAGATGTGATATCTCAATGCTTGTACCAAACCTGAGACCCTTCCTATGGCATGAGATGTGATATCCAACTCCTTCCCATTCCAATCCTGAGACCCTTCCTATAGCATGAGATGTGATATCTCAATGCTTCTATCAAACCTGAGTCCCTTCCTTTAGCATGAGATGTGATATCCAACTCCTTCCCATTCCAATCCTGAGACCCTTCCTATAGCATGAGATGTGATATCTCAAAGCTTCTAATACCAAACCTGGGACCCGTCCTATAACATGAGATGTGATATCTCAATGTTTCTAATAAAAAACCTGAGACCCTTCCTATAGCAAGAGATATGATATCCAAATCCTTCCCCTTCCAAACCTGAGACCCTTCCTTTAGCATGAGTTGTGATATCCAAATCCTTCCCATTCCAATCCTGAGACCCTTCTGATAGCATGAGATGTGATATCTCAATGCCTCTAATACCAAACCTGAGATCCTACCTCTAACATGAAATGTGATATCCATCTCCTTCCATTTCCAACCCTGAGACCCTGTCTATAGCATGAGATGTCATATACAATTCCTTCCCATTCCAATCCTGAGACCCTTCCTATAGCATGAGATGTGATATCCAACTCCTTCCCATTCCAATCCTGAGACCCTTCCTATAGCATGAGATGTGATATCCAACTCCTTCCCATTCCAATCCTGAGACCCTTCCTATAGAGTGAGATGTGATATCTCAATGCCTCTAATACCAAACCTGAGATCCTTCCTCTAACATGAAATGTGATATCCAACTCCTTCCCTTTCCAAACCTGAGAGCCTATCTATAGCATGAGATGTGATATCCAAGTCCTTCCCATTCCAATCCTGAGACACTTCCGATAGCAGAGATGTGATATCTCAATGCTTATACCAAACCTGAGACCCTTCCGATAGCATGAGATGTGATATCTCAATGCTTCTAATACCAAACCTGAGATCCTTCCTATAACATGAGATGTGATATCCAAATCCTTCCCCTTCCAAACCTGAGAGCCTTCCTATAGCATGAGATGTGATATCCAAGTCCTTCCCGTTCCAAACGTGAGACCCTTCCTTTAGCATGAGATGTGATATCCAGCTCCTTCCCATTCCAATCCTGAGACACTTCCAATAGCATGAGATGTGATATCTCAATGCTTCTAATATCAAAACTGAGACCCTCCCTATAGCATGATATGTGATATCTAAGTCCTTCCCATTCCAATCCTGAGACCCTTCCCATAGCATGAGATGTGATATCTCAATGCTTCTACCAAACCTGAGACCCTTCCTTTAGCATGAGATGTGATAACCAACTCCTTCCCATTCCAATCCTGAGACCCTTCCTATAGCATGAGATGTGATATCTCAATACTTCTAATACCAAACCTGAGATCCTTCCGATAACATGAGATGTGATATCCAAATCCTTCCCCTTCCAAACCTGAGACCCTCCCTTTAGCATGAGATGTGATATCCAACTCCTTCCCATTCCAATCCTGAGACCCTTCTGATAGCATGAGATGTGATATCTCAATGCTTCTATACCAAACCTGAGATCCTTCCGATAGCATGAGATGTGATATCTCAATGCTTCTAATACCAAACCTGAGATCCTTCCTATAACATGAGATGTGATATCCAAATCCTTCCCCTTCCAAACCTGAGAGCCTTCCTATAGCATGAGATGTGATATCCAAGTCCTTCCCATTCCAATCCTGAGACCCTTCCTATAACATGAGATGTGATATCCAACTCCTTCCCATTCCAACCTGAGACCCTTCTGATAGCATGAGAGGTGATATCTCAATGCCTCTAATACCAAACCTGAGATCCTACCTCTAACATGAAATGTGATATCCAACTCTTTCCCCTTCCAAACCTGAGAGCCTTCCTATAGCATGAGATGTGATATCCAAGTCCTTCCCATTCCAATCCTGAGACCCTTCCTATAACATGAGATGTGATATCCAACTCCTTCCCATTCCAACCTGAGACCCTTCCTATAGCATGAGATGGGATATCCAACTCCTTCCAAATCCAATCCTGATACCCTTCCGATAGCATGAGATGTGATATCCCAATGCTTCTACCAAACCTGAGACCCATACTATGGCATGAGATGTGATATCAAACTCCTTCCCCTTCCAAACCATAGACCCTTCGTTTATCATGAGATGTGATATCCAACTCCTTCCCATTCCATCCCTGAGACCCTTCCGATATCATGAGATGTGATATCTCAATGCTTCTAATATCAAACTTGAGACCCTCCCTATAGCATGAGATGTGATATCCAAGTCCTTCCCATTCCAATCCTGAGACTCTTCTGATAGCATGAGATGTGATATCTCAATGCCTCTAATACCAAACCTGAGATCCTACCTCTAACATGAAATGTGATATCCAACTCTTTCCCCTTCCAAACCTGAGAGCCTTCCTATAGCATGAGATGTGATATCCAAGTCCTTCCCATTCCAATCCTGAGACCCTTCCTATAACATGAGATGTGATATCCAACTCATTCCCATTCCAACCTGAGACCCTTCCTATAGCATGAGATGGGATATCCAACTCCTTCCAAATCCAATCCTGATACCCTTCCGATAGCATGAGATGTGATATCCCAATGCTTCTACCAAACCTGAGACCCATACTATGGCATGAGATGTGATATCAAACTCCTTCACCTTCCAAACCTTAGACCCTTCCTTTATCATGAGATGTGATATCCAACTCCTTCCCATTCCAATCCTGAGACACTTCCGATAGCATGAGATGTGATATCTCAATGCTTCTAATATCAAAACTGAGACCCTCCCTATAGCATGATATGTGATATCTAAGTCCTTCCCATTCCAATCCTGAGACCCTTCCTATAGCATGAGATGTGATATCTCAATGCTTCTACCAAACCTGAGACCCTTCCTTTAGCATGAGATGTGATAACCAACTCCTTCCCATTCCAATCCTGAGACCCTTCCTATAGCATGAGATGTGATATCTCAATACTTCTAATACCAAACCTGAGATCCTTCCGATAACATGAGATGTGATATCCAAATCCTTCCCCTTCCAAACCTGAGACCCTCCCTTTAGCATGAGATGTGATATCCAACTCCTTCCCATTCCAATCCTGAGACCCTTCTGATAGCATGAGATGTGACATCTCAATGCTTCTATACCAAACCTGAGATCCTTCCGATAGCATGAGATGTGATATTTCAATGCTTCTAATACCAAACCTGAGATCCTTCCTATAACATGAGATGTGATATCCAAATCCTTCCCCTTCCAAACCTGAGACCCTCCCCTTTAGCATGAGATGTGATATCCAACTCCTTCCCATTCCAATCCTGAGACTCTTCTGATAGCATGAGATGTGATATCTCAATGCCTCTAATACCAAACCTGAGATCCTACCTCTAACATGAAATGTTATATCCAACTCTTTCCCCTTCCAAACCTGAGAGCCTTCCCATAGCATGAGATGTGATATCCAAGTCCTTCCCATTCCAATCCTGAGACTCTTCCTATAACATGAGATGTGATATCCAACTCCTTCCCATTCCAACCTGAGACCCTTCCTATAGCATGAGATGGGATATCCAACTCCTTCCAAATCCAATCCTGATACCCTTCCGATAGCATGAGATGTGATATCCCAATGCTTCTACCAAACCTGAGACCCATACTATGGCATGAGATGTGATATCAAACTCCTTCCCCTTCCAAACCTTAGACCCTTCCTTTATCATGAGATGTGATATCCAACTCCTTCCCATTCCATCCCTGAGACCCTTCCGATATCATGAGATGTGATATCTCAATGCTTCTAATATCAAACTTGAGACCCTCCCTATAGCATGAGATGTGATATCCAAGTCCTTCCCATTCCAATCCTGAGACCCTTCCTATAGCATGAGATGTGATATCTCAATGCTTCTAATACCAAACCTGAGAACCTTCCTATAACATGAGATGGGAATATCCAACTCCTTCCCATTCCAATCCTGAGACCCTTCCGATAGCAGAGATGTGATATCTCAATGCTTATACCAAACCTGAGATCCTTCCTATAACATTAGATGTGATATCCAACTCCTTCCCATTCCAATCCTGAGACACTTCCTATACCATGAGATGTGATATCTCACTGCTTATACCAAACCTGAGACCCTTCCTATAGCATGAGATGTGATATCCAACTCCTTCCCATTCCAAACCTGAGACCCTTCCTATAGCATGAGATGTGATATCTCAATGCTTCTAATATCAAACTTGAGACCCTCCCTATAGCATGAGATGTGATATCCAAGTCTTTCCGATTCCAATCCTGAGACACTCCCTATAGCATGAGATGTGATATCCAAGTCCTTCCGATTCCAATCCTGAGACCCGTCCTATAACATGAGATGTGATATCCAAATCTTTCCCCTTCCAAACCTTAGACCCTTCCTTTATCATGAGATGGGATATACAACTCCTTCCCATTCCAATCCTGAGACTCTTCTGATAGCATGAGATGTGATATCTCAATGCCTCTAATACCAAACCTGAGATCCTACCTCTAACATGAAATGTTATATCCAACTCTTTCCCCTTCCAAACCTGAGAGCCTTCCCATAGCATGAGATGTGATATCCAAGTCCTTCCCATTCCAATCCTGAGACTCTTCCTATAACATGAGATGTGATATCCAACTCCTTCCCATTCCAACCTGAGACCCTTCCTATAGCATGAGATGGGATATCCAACTCCTTCCAAATCCAATCCTGATACCCTTCCGATAGCATGAGATGTGATATCCCAATGCTTCTACCAAACCTGAGACCCATACTATGGCATGAGATGTGATATCAAACTCCTTCTCCTTCCAAACCTTAGACCCTTCCTTTATCATGAGATGTGATATCCAACTCCTTCCCATTCCATCCCTGAGACCCTTCCGATATCATGAGATGTGATATCTCAATGCTTCTAATATCAAACTTGAGACCCTCCCTATAGCATGAGATGTGATATCCAAGTCCTTCCCATTCCAATCCTGAGACCCTTCCTATAGCATGAGATGTGATATCTCAATGCTTCTAATACCAAACCTGAGACCCTTCCTATAACATGAGATGGGAATATCCAACTCCTTCCCATTCCAATCCTGAGACCCTTCCGATAGCAGAGATGTGATATCTCAATGCTTATACCAAACCTGAGATCCTTCCTATAACATGAGATGTGATATCCAACTCCTTCCCATTCCAATCCTGAGACACTTCCTATACCATGAGATGTGATATCTCACTGCTTATACCAAACCTGAGACCCTTCCTATAGCATGAGATGTGATATCCAACTCCTTCCCATTCCAAACCTGAGACCCTTCCTATAGCATGAGATGTGATATCTCAATGCTTCTAATATCAAACTTGAGACCCTCCCTATAGCATGAGATGTGATATCCAAGTCTTTCCGATTCCAATCCTGAGACACTCCCTATAGCATGAGATGTGATATCCAAGTCCTTCCGATTCCAATCCTGAGACCCGTCCTTTAACATGAGATGTGATATCCAAATCTTTCCCCTTCCAAACCTTAGACCCTTCCTTTATCATGAGATGGGATATCCAACTCCTTCCCATTCCAATCCTGAGACCCTTCCGATAGCAGAGATGTGATATCTCAATGCTTATACCAATCCTGAGACCCTTCCTATGGCCTGAGATGTCATATACAACTCCTTCCCAATCCAATCCTGAGACCCTTCCTATATCATGAGATGTGATATCTCAATGCTTATACCAAATATGAGACCCTTCCTATAGCATGAGATGTGATATCCAACTCCTTCCCATTCCAATCCTGAGACCCTTCGTATAGCATGAGATGTGATGTCTCAATGCTTCTAATACCAAACCTGAGATCCTTCCTATAACATGAGATGTGATATCCAACTCCTTCCCATTCCAATCCTGAGACCCTTCCTATAGCATGAGATGTGATGTCTCAATGCTTCTAATACCAAACCTGAGAACCTTCCTACAGCATGCGATGTGATATCTCAATGCTTCTAATACCAAACCTGAGACCAGTCCTATGACATGAGATTGGATATCCAACTCCTTCCCCTTCCAAACCTGAGACCCGTCCTATAGCATGAGATGTGATATCCAACTTCTTCCCATTCCAATCCTGAGACCCTTCCTATAACATGAGATGTGATGTCTCAATGCTTCTAATACCAAACCTGAGATCTTTCCTATAACATGAGATGTAATATCCAACTCCTTCCCATTCCAATCCTGAGACCCTTCCTATAGCATGAGATGTGCTATCGCAATGCTTATACCAAACCTGAGACCCTTCCTAAAGCTTGAGATGTGATATCCAAATCCTTCCCATTCCAATCCTGAGACCGTTCCTATAGCATGATATGTGATATCTCAATGCCTCTAATACCAAACCTGAGATCCTTCCTCTAACATGAAATGTGATATCGAACTCCTTCCCTTTCCAAACCTGAGAGCCTACCTATAGCATGAGATGTGATATCCAAGTCCTTCCCATTCCAATCCTTAGACCCTTCCTACAGCATGCAATATGATATCTCAATGATTCTAATAACAAACCTGAGACCCGTCCTATAACATGAGATGGGATATCCAACACCTTCCCATTCCAATCCTGAGACACTTCTGATAGCAGAGATGTGATATCTCAATGCTTATAACAAACCTGAGACCCTTCCTATAACATGAGATGTGATATCCAACTCCTTCCCGTTTCAAACCTGAGACCCTTCCTATAGCATATGTGATATCCAACTCCTTCCCATTCCAAACATGAGACCCTTCCTATAGCAAGAATGTAATATCCAACTCCTTCCCATTCCAATCCTGAGACCATTCCTATAGCATGAGATGTGATATCTCAATGCTTCTAATACCAAACCTGAGATCCTTTCTATGACATGAGATGTGATATCCAATTCCTCCCCATTCCAAACCTGAGAACCTTCCTACAGCATGCGATGTGATGTGATATCTCAATGCTTCTAATACCAAACCTGAGACCAGATCTATAACATGAGATTGGATATCCAACTCCTTCCCCTTCCAAACCTGAGACCCTTCCTATAGCATGAGATGTGATATCCAACTTCTTCCAATTCCAATCCTGAGACCCTTCCTATAACATGAGATGTGATGTCTCAATGCTTCTAATACCAAACCTGAGATCTTTCCTATAACATGAGATGTGATATCCAACTCCTTCCCATTCCAATCCTGAGACCCTTCCTATAACATGAAATGTGATATCCAACTCCTTCCCATTCCAACCTGAGACCCTTCCTATAGCATGAGATGGGATATCCAACTCCTTCCCTTTCCAAACCTGAGACCCTTCCGATAGCATTAGATGTGATATCTCAATGCTTCTAAAACCAAACATGAGATCCATCCTATAACATGAGATGTGAAATCCAAATCCTTCCCTTTCCAAACCTGAGACCCTTCCTATAGCTTGAGATGTGATATCAAACTCCTTCCCATTCCAATCCTGTGATAGCTTGAGATGTGATATCCAACTCCTTCCCATTCCAATCCTGAGACCCTTCCTATACCATGAGATGTGATATCTCAATGCTTCTAATACCAAACCTGAGACCCGTCCTAAAACATGAGATGTGAGATTCAAATCCTTCCCCTTCCAAACCTGAGAACCTTCCTATAGCTTGAGATGTGATATCAAACTCCTTCCCATTCCAATCCTGAGATAGCTTGAGATGTGATATCCAACTCCTTCCCATTCCTATCCTGAGACCCTTCCGATAGCAGAGATGTGATATCTCAATGCTTGTACCAAACCTGAGACCCTTCCTATGGCATGAGATGTGATATCCAACTCCTTCCCATTCCAATCCTGAGACCCTTCCTATAGCATGAGATGTGATATCTCAATGCTTCTATCAAACCTGAGTCCCTTCCTTTAGCATGAGATGTGATATCCAACTCCTTCCCATTCCAATCCTGAGACCCTTCCTATAGCATGAGATGTGATATCTCAAAGCTTCTAATACCAAACCTGGGACCCGTCCTATAACATGAGATGTGATATCTCAATGTTTCTAATAAAAAACCTGAGACCCTTCCTATAGCAAGAGATATGATATCCAAATCCTTCCCCTTCCAAACCTGAGACCCTTCCTTTAGCATGAGTTGTGATATCCAAATCCTTCCCATTCCAATCCTGAAACCCTTCCTATAGCATGAGATGTGATATCTCAATGTTTCTAATAAAAAACCTGAGACCCTTCCTATAGCAAGAGATGTGATATCCAAATCCTTCCCATTCCAATCCTGAGACCCTTCCTATAACATGAGATGTGATATCCAACTCCTTCCCATTCCAACCTGAGAACCTTCCTATAGCATGAGAAGGGATATCCAACTCCTTCCCATTCCAATCCTGAGACCTTCCTATAGCATGAGATGTGATATCTCAAAGCTTCTAATACCAAACCTGCGACCCGTCCTATAACATGAGATATGATATCCAAATCCTTCCCCTTCCAAACCTGAGACCCTTCCTTTAGCATGAGATGTGATATACAAATCCTTCCCATTCCAATCCTGAAACCCTTCCTATAGCATGAGATGTGATATCTCAATGTTTCTAATAAAAAAACTGAGACTCTTCCTATAGCAAGAGATGTGACATCCAAATCCTTCCCATTCCAATCCTGAGATCCTTCCTATTGGATGAGATGTGATATCCAACTCCTTCCCATTCCAATACTGAGACCCTTCCTATACCATGAGATGTGATATCTCAATGCTTCTACCAAAACTGAGACCCTTCCTTTAGCATGAGATGTGATATCCAACTCCTTCCCATTCCAATCCTGAGACCCTTCCTATAGCATGAGATGTGATATCTCAATGCCTCTAATACCAAACCTGAGATTCTTCCTATAACATGAGATGCGATATCTCAATGCTTCTAATACCTAACCTGAGACCCTCCCTTTAGCATGAGATGTGATATCCGACTCCTTCCCATACCAATCCTGAGACCCTTCTGATAGCATGAGATGTGATATCTCAATGCCTCTAATACCAAACCTGAGATTCTTCCTATAACATGAGATGTGATATCTCAATGCTTCTAATACCAAACCTGAGACCCTCCCTTTAGCATGAGATGTGATATCCGACTCCTTCCCATTCCAATCCTGAGACCCTTCTGATAGCATGAGATGTGATATCTCAATGCTTCTAATACCAAACCTGAGACCCTTCCTATAACATAAGATGGGATATCCAACTCCTTCCCATTCCAATCCTGAGACCCTTCCGATAGCAGAGATGTGATATCTCAATGCTTATACCAAACCTGAGACCCTTCCTGTGGCATGAGATGTCATATACAACTCCTTCCCATTCCAATCCTGAGACCCTTCCTATAGCATGAGATGTAATATCCAACTCCTTCCCATTCCAATCCTGAGACCCTTCCTATAGCATGAGATTTGATATCTCAATGCTTCTAACACCAAACCTGAGATCCTTCCGATAGCATGAGATGTGATATCTCAATGCTTCTAATAGAAAACCTGAGATCATTCCTATAACACGAGATGTAATATCCAAATCCTTCCCCTTCCAAACCTGAGACCCTCCCTTTAGCATGAGATGTGATATCCAACTCCTTCCCATTCCAATCCTGAGATCCTTCTGATAGCATGAGATGTGATATCTCAATGCCTCTAATACCAAGCCTGAGATCCTACCTCTAACATGAAATGTGATATCCAACTCCTTCCCCTTCCAAACCTGAGAGCCTTCCTATAGCATGAGGTGTGATATCCAAGTCCTTCCCATTCCAATCCTGAGACCCTTCCTATAGCTTGAGATGTGATATCCAACTCCTCCCCATTCCAATTCTGAGACCCTTCCTATAGCATGAGATGTGATATCTCAATGCTTCTAATACCAAACCTGGGACCCTTCCTATAACATGAGATGGGATATCCAAGTCCTTCCCATTCCAATCCTGAGACCCTTCCTATAGCATGAGATGTGATATCTCAATGCTTCTAATACCAAACCTGAGACCCTTCCTATAACAAGAGATGTGATATCCATGTCCTTCCCATTCCAATCCTGAGACCCGTCCTATACAATGAGATGTGATATCTCAATGCTTCTAATACCAAACCTGGGACCCTTCCTATAACATGAGATGGGATATCCAACTCCTTCCCATTCCAATCCTGAGACCCTTCCAATAGCAGAGATGTGATATCTCAATGCTTATACCAAACCTGAGACCCTTCCTATAGCTTGAGATGTGATATCCAACTGCTTCTCATTCCAATCCTGAGACCCTTCCTATAGCTTGAGATGTGATATCCAACTGCTTCTCATTCCAATCCTGAGACCCTTCCTATAGCTTGAGATGTGATATCCAACTCCTTCCCATTCCAATCCTGAGACCCTTCCTATAGAATGAGATGTGATATCTCAATGCTTCTAATACCAAACCTGAGATTCTTCCTATAACATGAGATGTGATATCTCAATGCTTCTAATACCAAACCTGAGACCCTCCCTTTAGCATGAGATGTGATATCCGACTCATTCCCATACCAATCCTGAGACCCTTCTGATAGCATGAGATGTGATATCTCAATGCTTCTACCAAAACCGAGACCCTTCCTTTAGCATGAGATGTGATATCCAACTCCTTCCCATTCCAATCCTGAGACCCTTCCTATAGCATGAGATGTGATATCTCAATGCCTCTAATACCAAACCTGAGATTCTTCCTATAACATGAGATGTGATATCTCAATGCTTCTAATACCAAACCTGAGACCCTCCCTTTAGCATGAGATGTGATATCCGACTCCTTCCCATACCAATCCTGAGACCCTTCTGATAGCATGAGATGTGATATCTCAATGCCTCTAATACCAAACCTGAGATTCTTCCTATACCATGAGATGTGATATCTCAATGCTTCTAATACCAAACCTGAGACCCTCCCTTTAGCATGAGATGTGATATCAGACTCCTTCCCATTCCAATCCTGAGACCCTTCTGATAGCATGAGATGTGATATCTCAAAGCTTCTAATACCAAACCTGAGACCATTCCTATAACATAAGATGGGATATCCAACTCCTTCCCATTCCAATCCTGAGACCCTTCCGATAGCAGAGATGTGATATCTCAATGCTTATACCAAACCTGAGACCCTTCCTGTGGCATGAGATGTCATATACAACTCCTTCCCATTCCAATCCTGAGACCCTTCCTATAGCATGAGATGTGATATCCAACTCCTTCCCATTCCAATCCTGAGACCCTTCCTATAGCATGAGATTTGATATCTCAATGCTTCTAACACCAAACCTGAGATCCTTCCGATAGCATGAGATGTGATATCTCAATGCTTCTAATACCAAACCTGAGATCATTCCTATAACACGAGATGTAATATCCAAATCCTTCCCCTTCCAAACCTGAGACCCTCCCTTTAGCATGAGATGTGATATCCAACTCCTTCCCATTCCAATCCTGAGATCCTTCTGATAGCATGAGATGTGATATCTCAATGCCTCTAATACCAAACCTGAGATCCTACCTCTAACATGAAATGTGATATCCAACTCCTTCCCCTTCCAAACCTGAGAGCCTTCCTATAGCATGAGATGTGATATCCAAGTCCTTCCCATTCCAATCCTGAGACCCTTCCTATAGCTTGAGATGTGATATCCAACTCCTCCCCATTCCAATTCTGAGACCCTTCCTATAGCATGAGATGTGATATCTCAATGCTTCTAATACCAAACCTGGGACCCTTCGTCCTATAACATGAGATGGGATATCCAAGTCCTTCCCATTCCAATCCTGAGACCCTTCCTATAGCATGAGATGTGATATCGCAATGCTTCTAATACCAAACCTGAGACCCTTCCTATAACAAGAGATGTGATATCCATGTCCTTCCCATTCCAATCCTGAGACCCGTCCTATACCATGAGATGTGATATCTCAATGCTTCTAATACCAAACCTGAGACCCTTCCTATAATGAGATGGGATATCCAACTCCTTCCCATTCCAATCCTGAGACCCTTCCAATAGCAGAGATGTGATATCTCAATGCTTATACCAAACCTGAGACCCTTCCTATGGTATGAAATGTCATATACAACTCCTTCCGATTCCAGACCTGAGACCCTTCCTATAGCATGAGATGTGATATCCAACTCCTTCTCATTCCAATCCTGAGACCCTTCCTATAGCTTGAGATGTGATATCCAACTCCTTCCCATTCCAATCCTGAGACCCTTCTGATAGCATGAGATGTGATATCTCAATGCCTATAATACCAAACCTGAGATCCTTCCGATAGCATGAGATGTGATATCTCAATGCTTCTAATACCAAACCTGAGATCCTTCCTATAACATGAAATGTGATATCCAAATCCTTCCAAATCCAATCCTGATACCCTTCCGATAGCATGAGATGTGATATCCCAATGCTTCTACAAAACCTGAGACCCATACATGGCATGAGATGTGATATCAAACTCCTTCCCATTCCAATCCTGAGACACTTCCTATAGCATGAGATGTGATATCTCAATGCTTCTAATACCAAACCTGAGACTCTTCCTATAACATGAGATGGGATATCCAACTCCTTCCCATTCCAATCCTGAGACCCTTCCGATAGCAGAGATGTGATATCTCAATGCTTATACCAAACCTGAGACCCTTCCTATGGCATGAGATGTCATATACAACTCCTTCCCATTCCAATCCTGAGACCCTTCCTATAGCATGAGATGTGATATCCAACTCCTTCCCATTCCAATCCTGAGACCCTTCCTATAGCATGAGATTGGATATCTCAATGCTTCTAACACCAAACCTGAGATCCTTCCGATAGCATGAGATGTGATATCTCAATGCTTCTAATACCAAACCTGAGATCATTCCTATAACACGAGATGTAATATCCAAATCCTTCCCCTTCCAAACCTGAGACCCTCCCTTTAGCATGAGATGTGATATCCAACTCCTTCCCATTCCAATCCTGAGATCCTTCTGATAGCATGAGATGTGATATCTCAATGCCTCTAATACCAAACCTGAGATCCTACCTCTAACATGAAATGTGATATCCAACTCCTTCCCCTTCCAAACCTGAGAGCCTTCCTATAGCATGAGATGTGATATCCAACTCCTTCTCATTCCAATCCTGAGACCCTTCCTATAGCTTGAAATGTGATATCCAACTCCTTCCCATTCCAATCCTGAGACCCTTCTGATAGCATGAGATGTGATATCTCAATGCCTATAATACCAAACCTGAGATCCTTCCGATAGCATGAGATGTGATATCTCAATGCTTCTAATACCAAACCTGAGATCCTTCCTATAACATGAAATGTGATATCCAAATCCTTCCAAATCCAATCCTGATACCCTTCCGATAGCATGAGATGTGATATCCCAATGCTTCTACAAAACCTGAGACCCATACATGGCATGAGATGTGATATCAAACTCCTTCCCATTCCAATCCTGAGACCCTTCTGATATCATGAGATGTGATATCTCAAAGCTTCTAATACCAAACCTGAGACCATTCCTATAACATAAGATGGGATATCCAACTCCTTCCCATTCCAATCCTGAGACCCTTCCGATAGCAGAGATGTGATATCTCAATGCTTATACCAAACCTGAGACCCTTCCTGTGGCATGAGATGTCATATACAACTCCTTCCCATTCCAATCCTGAGACCCTTCCTATAGCATGAGATGTGATATCCAACTCCTTCCCATTCCAATCCTGAGACCCTTCCTATAGCATGAGATTTGATATCTCAATGCTTCTAACACCAAACCTGAGATCCTTCCGATAGCATGAGATGTGATATCTCAATGCTTCTAATACCAAACCTGAGATCATTCCTATAACACGAGATGTAATATCCAAATCCTTCCCCTTCCAAACCTGAGACCCTCCCTTTAGCATGAGATGTGATATCCAACTCCTTCCCATTCCAATCCTGAGATCCTTCTGATAGCATGAGATGTGATATCTCAATGCCTCTAATACCAAACCTGAGATCCTACCTCTAACATGAAATGTGATATCCAACTCCTTCCCCTTCCAAACCTGAGAGCCTTCCTATAGCATGAGATGTGATATCCAAGTCCTTCCCATTCCAATCCTGAGACCCTTCCTATAGCTTGAGATGTGATATCCAACTCCTCCCCATTCCAATTCTGAGACCCTTCCTATAGCATGAGATGTGATATCTCAATGCTTCTAATACCAAACCTGGGACCCTTCGTCCTATAACATGAGATGGGATATCCAAGTCCTTCCCATTCCAATCCTGAGACCCTTCCTATAGCATGAGATGTGATATCGCAATGCTTCTAATACCAAACCTGAGACCCTTCCTATAACAAGAGATGTGATATCCATGTCCTTCCCATTCCAATCCTGAGACCCGTCCTATACCATGAGATGTGATATCTCAATGCTTCTAATACCAAACCTGAGACCCTTCCTATAATGAGATGGGATATCCAACTCCTTCCCATTCCAATCCTGAGACCCTTCCAATAGCAGAGATGTGATATCTCAATGCTTATAC
The DNA here is from genome assembly GCF_040938575.1 of Ambystoma mexicanum. Classification (NCBI taxonomy): domain Eukaryota; kingdom Metazoa; phylum Chordata; class Amphibia; order Caudata; family Ambystomatidae; genus Ambystoma; species Ambystoma mexicanum. The sequence continues at coordinate 336,353,502 of NC_090936.1, forward strand.
CAAACCTGAGACCCTTCCTATGGTATGAAATGTCATATACAACTCCTTCCGATTCCAGACCTGAGACCCTTCCTATAGCATGAGATGTGATATCCAACTCCTTCTCATTCCAATCCTGAGACCCTTCCTATAGCTTGAGATGTGATATCCAACTCCTTCCCATTCCAATCCTGAGACCCTTCTGATAGCATGAGATGTGATATCTCAATGCCTATAATACCAAACCTGAGATCCTTCCGATAGCATGAGATGTGATATCTCAATGCTTCTAATACCAAACCTGAGATCCTTCCTATAACATGAAATGTGATATCCAAATCCTTCCAAATCCAATCCTGATACCCTTCCGATAGCATGAGATGTGATATCCCAATGCTTCTACAAAACCTGAGACCCATACATGGCATGAGATGTGATATCAAACTCCTTCCCATTCCAATCCTGAGACACTTCCTATAGCATGAGATGTGATATCTCAATGCTTCTAATACCAAACCTGAGACTCTTCCTATAACATGAGATGGGATATCCAACTCCTTCCCATTCCAATCCTGAGACCCTTCCGATAGCAGAGATGTGATATCTCAATGCTTATACCAAACCTGAGACCCTTCCTATGGCATGAGATGTCATATACAACTCCTTCCCATTCCAATCCTGAGACCCTTCCTATAGCATGAGATGTGATATCCAACTCCTTCCCATTCCAATCCTGAGACCCTTCCTATAGCATGAGATTGGATATCTCAATGCTTCTAACACCAAACCTGAGATCCTTCCGATAGCATGAGATGTGATATCTCAATGCTTCTAATACCAAACCTGAGATCATTCCTATAACACGAGATGTAATATCCAAATCCTTCCCCTTCCAAACCTGAGACCCTCCCTTTAGCATGAGATGTGATATCCAACTCCTTCCCATTCCAATCCTGAGATCCTTCTGATAGCATGAGATGTGATATCTCAATGCCTCTAATACCAAACCTGAGATCCTACCTCTAACATGAAATGTGATATCCAACTCCTTCCCCTTCCAAACCTGAGAGCCTTCCTATAGCATGAGATGTGATATCCAACTCCTTCTCATTCCAATCCTGAGACCCTTCCTATAGCTTGAAATGTGATATCCAACTCCTTCCCATTCCAATCCTGAGACCCTTCTGATAGCATGAGATGTGATATCTCAATGCCTATAATACCAAACCTGAGATCCTTCCGATAGCATGAGATGTGATATCTCAATGCTTCTAATACCAAACCTGAGATCCTTCCTATAACATGAAATGTGATATCCAAATCCTTCCAAATCCAATCCTGATACCCTTCCGATAGCATGAGATGTGATATCCCAATGCTTCTACAAAACCTGAGACCCATACATGGCATGAGATGTGATATCAAACTCCTTCCCATTCCAATCCTGAGACCCTTCTGATATCATGAGATGTGATATCTCAAAGCTTCTAATACCAAACCTGAGACCATTCCTATAACATAAGATGGGATATCCAACTCCTTCCCATTCCAATCCTGAGACCCTTCCGATAGCAGAGATGTGATATCTCAATGCTTATACCAAACCTGAGACCATTCCTATAACATAAGATGGGATATCCAACTCCTTCCCATTCCAATCCTGAGACACTTCCTATAGCATGAGATGTGATATCTCAATGCTTCTAATACCAAACCTGAGACTCTTCCTATAACATGAGATGGGATATCCAACTCCTTCCCATTCCAATCCTGAGACCCTTCCGATAGCAGAGATGTGATATCTCAATGCTTATACCAAACCTGAGACCCTTCCTATGGCATGAGATGTCATATACAACTCCTTCCCATTCCAATCCTGAGACCCTTCCTATAGCATGAGATGTGATATCTCAATGCTTATACCAAACCTGAGACCCATACATGGCATGAGATGTGATATCAAACTCCTTCCCATTCCAATCCTGAGACCCTTCTGATATCATGAGATGTGATATCTCAAAGCTTCTAATACCAAACCTGAGACCATTCCTATAACATAAGATGGGATATCCAACTCCTTCCCATTCCAATCCTGAGACCCTTCCGATAGCAGAGATGTGATATCTCAATGCTTATACCAAACCTGAGACCCTTCCTGTGGCATGAGATGTCATATACAACTCCTTCCCATTCCAATCCTGAGACCCTTCCTATAGCATGAGATGTGATATCCAACTCCTTCCCATTCCAATCCTGAGACCCTTCCTATAGCATGAGATTTGATATCTCAATGCTTCTAACACCAAACCTGAGATCCTTCCGATAGCATGAGATGTGATATCTCAATGCTTCTAATACCAAACCTGAGATCATTCCTATAACACGAGATGTAATATCCAAATCCTTCCCCTTCCAAACCTGAGACCCTCCCTTTAGCATGAGATGTGATATCCAACTCCTTCCCATTCCAATCCTGAGATCCTTCTGATAGCATGAGATGTGATATCTCAATGCCTCTAATACCAAACCTGAGATCCTACCTCTAACATGAAATGTGATATCCAACTCCTTCCCCTTCCAAACCTGAGAGCCTTCCTATAGCATGAGATGTGATATCCAAGTCCTTCCCATTCCAATCCTGAGACCCTTCCTATAGCTTGAGATGTGATATCCAACTCCTCCCCATTCCAATTCTGAGACCCTTCCTATAGCATGAGATGTGATATCTCAATGCTTCTAATACCAAACCTGGGACCCTTCGTCCTATAACATGAGATTGGATATCCAAGTCCTTCCCATTCCAATCCTGAGACCCTTCCTATAGCATGAGATGTGATATCGCAATGCTTCTAATACCAAACCTGAGACCCTTCCTATAACAAGAGATGTGATATCCATGTCCTTCCCATTCCAATCCTGAGACCCGTCCTATACCATGAGATGTGATATCTCAATGCTTCTAATACCAAACCTGAGACCCTTCCTATAATGAGATGGGATATCCAACTCCTTCCCATTCCAATCCTGAGACCCTTCCAATAGCAGAGATGTGATATCTCAATGCTTATACCAAACCTGAGACCCTTCCTATGGTATGAAATGTCATATACAACTCCTTCCGATTCCAGACCTGAGACCCTTCCTATAGCATGAGATGTGATATCCAACTCCTTCTCATTCCAATCCTGAGACCCTTCCTATAGCTTGAGATGTGATATCCAACTCCTTCCCATTCCAATCCTGAGACCCTTCTGAGAGCATGAGATGTGATATCTCAATGCCTATAATACCAAACCTGAGATCCTTCCGATAGCATGAGATGTGATATCTCAATGCTTCTAATACCAAACCTGAGATCCTTCCTATAACATGAAATGTGATATCCAAATCCTTCCAAATCCAATCCTGATACCCTTCCGATAGCATGAGATGTGATATCCCAATGCTTCTACAAAACCTGAGACCCATACATGGCATGAGATGTGATATCAAACTCCTTCCCATTCCAATCCTGAGACACTTCCTATAGCATGAGATGTGATATCTCAATGCTTCTAATACCAAACCTGAGACTCTTCCTATAACATGAGATGGGATATCCAACTCCTTCCCATTCCAATCCTGAGACCCTTCCGATAGCAGAGATGTGATATCTCAATGCTTATACCAAACCTGAGACCCTTCCTATGGCATGAGATGTCATATACAACTCCTTCCCATTCCAATCCTGAGACCCTTCCTATAGCATGAGATGTGATATCTCAATGCTTATACCAAACCTGAGACCCATACATGGCATGAGATGTGATATCAAACTCCTTCCCATTCCAATCCTGAGACCATTCCTATAGCATGAGATGTGATATCTCAATGCTTCTAATACCAAACCTGAGACTCTTCCTATTACATGAGATGGGATATCCAACTCCTTCCCATTCCAATCCTGAGACCCTTCCGATAGCAGAGATGTGATATCTCAATGCTTATACCAAACCTGAGACCCTTCCTATGGCATGAGATGTCATACACAACTCCTTCCCATTCCAATCCTGAGACCCTTCCTATAGCATGAGATGTGATATCTCAATGCTTATACCAAACCTAAGACCCTTCCTATAGCATGAGATGTGATATCCAACTCCTTCTCATTTCAATCCTGAGATCCTTCCTATAGCATGAGATGTGATGTCTCAATGCTTCTAATACCAAACCTGAGATCCTTCCTATAACATCAGATGTGATATCCAACTCCTTCCCATTCCAATCCTGAGACCCTTCCTATAGCATGAGATGTGATATCTCAATGTTTATACCAAACCTGAGACCCTTCCTATAGCATGAGATGTGATATCCAACTCCTTCCCATTCCAATCCTGAGACCCTTCCTATAGCATGAGATGTGATATCTCAATGCCTCTAATACCAAATCTGAGATCCTTCCTCTAACATGAAATGTGATATCCAACTCCTTCCCTTTCCAAACCTGAGAGCCTACCTATAGCATGAGATGTGATATCCAAGACCTTCCCATTCCAATCCTTAGACCCTTCCTACAGCATACAATATGATATCTCAATGATTCTAATAACAAACCTGAGACCCGTCCTATAACATGAGATGTGATATCCAACTCCTTCCCATTCCAATCCTGAGACACTTCCGATAGCAGAGATGTGATATCTCAATGCTTATTCCAAACCTGAGACCCTTCCTTTAGCATGAGATGTGATATCCAGCTCCTTCCCGTTCCAAACCTGAGACCCTTCCTATAGCATATGTGATATCCAACTCCTTCCCATTCCAAACATGAGACCCTTCCTATAGCATGAGATGTGATATCCAACTCCTTCCCATTCCAATCCTGAGACCCTTCCTATAGCATGAGATGTGATATCTCAATGTCTATAATACCAAACCTGAGATCCTTCCTCTAACATGAAATGTGATATCCAACTCCTTCCCTTTCCAAACCTGAGAGCCTACCGATAGCATGAGATGTGATATCCAAGACCTTCCCATTCCAATCCTTAGACCCTTCCTACAGCATACAATATGATATCTCAATGATTCTAATAACAAACCTGAGACCCTTCCTTTAGCATGAGATGTGATATCCAAGTCCTTCCTGTTCCAAACCTGAGACCCTTCCTATAGCATATGTGATATCCAACTCCTTCCCATTCCAAACATGAGACCCTTCCTATAGCATGAGATGTGATATCCAACTCCTTCCCATTCCAATCCTGAGACCCTTCCTATAGCATGAGATGTGATATCTCAATGCCTCTAATACCAAACCTGAGATCCTTCCTCTAACATGAAATGTGATATCCAACTCCTTCCCTTTCCAAACCTTAGAGCCTACCGATAGCATGAGATGTGATATCCAAGACCTTCCCATTCCAATCCTTAGACCCTTCCTACAGCATACAATATGATATCTCAATGATTCTAATAACAAACCTGAGACCCGTCCTATAACATGAGATGTGATATCCAACTCCTTCCCATTCCAATCCTGAGACACTTCCGATAGCAGAGATGTGATATCTCAATGCTTATTCCAAACCTGAGACCCTTCGTATAGCATGAGATGTGATATCCAACTCCTTTCCGTTCCAAACCTGAGACCCTTCCTATAGCATATGTGATATCCAACTCCTTCCCATTCCAAACATGAGACCCTTCCTATAGCAAGAATGTAATATCCAACTCCTTCCCATCCCAATCCTGAGACACTTCCGATTGCAGAGATGTGATATCCCAATGCTTCTACCAAACCTGAGACCCATACTATGGCATGAGATGTGATATCAAACTCCTTCCCCTTCCAAACCATAGACCCTTCGTTTATCATGAGATGTGATATCCAACTCCTTCCCATTCCATCCCTGAGACCCTTCCGATATCATGAGATGTGATATCTCAATGCTTCTAATATCAAACTTGAGACCCTCCCTATAGCATGAGATGTGATATCCAACTCCTTCCCATTCCAACCTGAGACCCTTCCTATAGCATGAGATGGGATATCTCAATGCTTCTAATACCAAACCTGAGACTCTTCCTATAACATGAGATGGGATATCCAACTCCTTCCCATTCCAATCCTGAGACCCTTCCGATAGCAGAGATGTGATATCTCAATGCTTATACCAAACCTGAGACCCTTCCTATGGCCTGAGATGTGATATCCAACTGCTTCCCATTCCAATCCTGAGACCCTTCCTATAGCATGAGATGTGATATCTCAATGCTTATACCAAATCTGAGACCCTTCCTATAGCATGAGATGTGATATCCAACTCCTTCCCATTCCAATCCTGAGACCCTTCCTATAGCATGAGATGTGATGTCTCAATGCTTCTAATACCAAACCTGAGATCCTTCCTATAACATGAGATGTGATATCCAACTCCTTCCGATTCCAATCCTGAGACCCTTATGATAGCATGAGATGTGATATCTCAATGCTTCTAATACCAAACCTGAGATCCTTCCTATAACATGAGATGTGATTTCCAAATCCTTCCCCTTCCAAACCTGAGACCCTCCCTTTAGCATGAGATGTGATATCCAACTCCTTCCCATTCCAATCCTGAGACCCTTCTGATAGCATGAGATGTGATATCTCAATGCCTCTAATACCAAACCTGAGATCCTACCTCTAACATGAAATGTGATATCCATCTCCTTCCATTTCCAACCCTGAGACCCTGTCTATAGCATGAGATGTCATATACAATTCCTTCCCATTCCAATCCTGAGACCCTTCCTATAGCATGAGATGTGATATCCAACTCCTTCCCATTCCAATCCTGAGACCCTTCCTATAGCATGAGATGTGATATCCAACTCCTTCCCATTCCAATCCTGAGACCCTTCCTATAGAGTGAGATGTGATATCTCAATGCCTCTAATACCAAACCTGAGATCCTTCCTCTAACATGAAATGTGATATCCAACTCCTTCCCTTTCCAAACCTGAGAGCCTATCTATAGCATGAGATGTGATATCCAAGTCCTTCCCATTCCAATCCTGAGACACTTCCGATAGCAGAGATGTGATATCTCAATGCTTATACCAAACCTGAGACCCTTCCTATAACATGAGATGTGATATCCAACTCCTTCCCGTTCCAAACGTGAGACCCTTCCTTTAGCATGAGATGTGATATCCAGCTCCTTCCCATTCCAATCCTGAGACACTTCCGATAGCATGAGATGTGATATCTCAATGCTTCTAATATCAAAACTGAGACCCTCCCTATAGCATGATATGTGATATCTAAGACCTTCCCATTCCAATCCTGAGACCCTTCCCATAGCATGAGATGTGATATCTCAATGCTTCTACCAAACCTGAGACCCTTCCTTTAGCATGAGATGTGATAACCAACTCCTTCCCATTCCAATCCTGAGACCCTTCCTATAGCATGAGATGTGATATCTCAATACTTCTAATACCAAACCTGAGATCCTTCCGATAACATGAGATGTGATATCCAAATCCTTCCCCTTCCAAACCTGAGACCCTCCCTTTAGCAGGAGATGTGATATCCAACTCCTTCCCATTCCAATCCTGAGACCCTTCTGATAGCATGAGATGTGATATCTCAATGCTTCTATACCAAACCTGAGATCCTTCCGATAGCATGAGATGTGATATCTCAATGCTTCTAATACCAAACCTGAGATCCTTCCTATAACATGAGATGTGATATCCAAATCCTTCCCCTTCCAAACCTGAGAGCCTTCCTATAGCATGAGATGTGATATCCAAGTCCTTCCCATTCCAATCCTGAGACCCTTCCTATAACATGAGATGTGATATCCAACTCCTTCCCATTCCAACCTGAGACCCTTCTGATAGCATGAGAGGTGATATCTCAATGCCTCTAATACCAAACCTGAGATCCTACCTCTAACATGAAATGTGATATCCAACTCTTTCCCCTTCCAAACCTGAGAGCCTTCCTATAGCATGAGATGTGATATCCAAGTCCTTCCCATTCCAATCCTGAGACCCTTCCTATAACATGAGATGTGATATCCAACTCCTTCCCATTCCAACCTGAGACCCTTCCTATAGCATGAGATGGGATATCCAACTCCTTCCAAATCCAATCCTGATACCCTTCCGATAGCATGAGATGTGATATCCCAATGCTTCTACCAAACCTGAGACCCATACTATGGCATGAGATGTGATATCAAACTCCTTCCCCTTCCAAACCATAGACCCTTCGTTTATCATGAGATGTGATATCCAACTCCTTCCCATTCCATCCCTGAGACCCTTCCGATATCATGAGATGTGATATCTCAATGCTTCTAATATCAAACTTGAGACCCTCCCTATAGCATGAGATGTGATATCCAAGTCCTTCCCATTCCAATCCTGAGACTCTTCTGATAGCATGAGATGTGATATCTCAATGCCTCTAATACCAAACCTGAGATCCTACCTCTAACATGAAATGTGATATCCAACTCTTTCCCCTTCCAAACCTGAGAGCCTTCCTATAGCATGAGATGTGATATCCAAGTCCTTCCCATTCCAATCCTGAGACCCTTCCTATAACATGAGATGTGATATCCAACTCCTTCCCATTCCAACCTGAGACCCTTCCTATAGCATGAGATGGGATATCCAACTCCTTCCAAATCCAATCCTGATACCCTTCCGATAGCATGAGATGTGATATCCCAATGCTTCTACCAAACCTGAGACCCATACTATGGCATGAGATGTGATATCAAACTCCTTCACCTTCCAAACCTTAGACCCTTCCTTTATCATGAGATGTGATATCCAACTCCTTCCCATTCCAATCCTGAGACACTTCCGATAGCATGAGATGTGATATCTCAATGCGTCTAATATCAAAACTGAGACCCTCCCTATAGCATGATATGTGATATCTAAGTCCTTCCCATTCCAATCCTGAGACCCTTCCTATAGCATGAGATGTGATATCTCAATGCTTCTACCAAACCTGAGACCCTTCCTTTAGCATGAGATGTGATAACCAACTCCTTCCCATTCCAATCCTGAGACCCTTCCTATAGCATGAGATGTGATATCTCAATACTTCTAATACCAAACCTGAGATCCTTCCGATAACATGAGATGTGATATCCAAATCCTTCCCCTTCCAAACCTGAGACCCGCCCTTTAGCATGAGATGTGATATCCAACTCCTTCCCATTCCAATCCTGAGACCCTTCTGATAGCATGAGATGTGACATCTCAATGCTTCTATACCAAACCTGAGATCCTTCCGATAGCATGAGATGTGATATCTCAATGCTTCTAATACCAAACCTGAGATCCTTCCTATAACATGAGATGTGATATCCAAATCCTTCCCCTTCCAAACCTGAGACCCTCCCCTTTAGCATGAGATGTGATATCCAACTCCTTCCCATTCCAATCCTGAGACTCTTCTGATAGCATGAGATGTGATATCTCAATGCCTCTAATACCAAACCTGAGATCCTACCTCTAACATGAAATGTTATATCCAACTCTTTCCCCTTCCAAACCTGAGAGCCTTCCCATAGCATGAGATGTGATATCCAAGTCCTTCCCATTCCAATCCTGAGACTCTTCCTATAACATGAGATGTGATATCCAACTCCTTCCCATTCCAACCTGAGACCCTTCCTATAGCATGAGATGGGATATCCAACTCCTTCCAAATCCAATCCTGATACCCTTCCGATAGCATGAGATGTGATATCCCAATGCTTCTACCAAACCTGAGACCCATACTATGGCATGAGATGTGATATCAAACTCCTTCCCCTTCCAAACCTTAGACCCTTCCTTTATCATGAGATGTGATATCCAACTCCTTCCCATTCCATCCCTGAGACCCTTCCGATATCATGAGATGTGATATCTCAATGCTTCTAATATCAAACTTGAGACCCTCCCTATAGCATGAGATGTGATATCCAAGTCCTTCCCATTCCAATCCTGAGACCCTTCCTATAGCATGAGATGTGATATCTCAATGCTTCTAATACCAAACCTGAGACCCTTCCTATAACATGAGATGGGAATATCCAACTCCTTCCCATTCCAATCCTGAGACCCTTCCGATAGCAGAGATGTGATATCTCAATGCTTATACCAAACCTGAGATCCTTCCTATAACATGAGATGTGATATCCAACTCCTTCCCATTCCAATCCTGAGACACTTCCTATACCATGAGATGTGATATCTCACTGCTTATACCAAACCTGAGACCCTTCCTATGGCATGAGATGTGATATCCAACTCCTTCCCATTCCAAACCTGAGACCCTTCCTATAGCATGAGATGTGATATCTCAATGCTTCTAATATCAAACTTGAGACCCTCCCTATAGCATGAGATGTGATATCCAAGTCTTTCCGATTCCAATCCTGAGACACTCCCTATAGCATGAGATGTGATATCCAAGTCCTTCCGATTCCAATCCTGAGACCCGTCCTATAACATGAGATGTGATATCCAAATCTTTCCCCTTCCAAACCTTAGACCCTTCCTTTATCATGAGATGGGATATACAACTCCTTCCCATTCCAATCCTGAGACTCTTCTGATAGCATGAGATGTGATATCTCAATGCCTCTAATACCAAACCTGAGATCCTACCTCTAACATGAAATGTTATATCCAACTCTTTCCCCTTCCAAACCTGAGAGCCTTCCCATAGCATGAGATGTGATATCCAAGTCCTTCCCATTCCAATCCTGAGACTCTTCCTATAACATGAGATGTGATATCCAACTCCTTCCCATTCCAACCTGAGACCCTTCCTATAGCATGAGATGGGATATCCAACTCCTTCCAAATCCAATCCTGATACCCTTCCGATAGCATGAGATGTGATATCCCAATGCTTCTACCAAACCTGAGACCCATACTATGGCATGAGATGTGATATCAAACTCCTTCCCCTTCCAAACCTTAGACCCTTCCTTTATCATGAGATGTGATATCCAACTCCTTCCCATTCCATCCCTGAGACCCTTCCGATATCATGAGATGTGATATCTCAATGCTTCTAATATCAAACTTGAGACCCTCCCTATAGCATGAGATGTGATATCCAAGTCCTTCCCATTCCAATCCTGAGACCCTTCCTATAGCATGAGATGTGATATCTCAATGCTTCTAATACCAAACCTGAGACCCTTCCTATAACATGAGATGGGAATATCCAACTCCTTCCCATTCCAATCCTGAGACCCTTCCGATAGCAGAGATGTGATATCTCAATGCTTATACCAAACCTGAGATCCTTCCTATAACATGAGATGTGATATCCAACTCCTTCCCATTCCAATCCTGAGACACTTCCTATACCATGAGATGTGATATCTCACTGCTTATACCAAACCTGAGACCCTTCCTATAGCATGAGATGTGATATCCAACTCCTTCCCATTCCAAACCTGAGACCCTTCCTATAGCATGAGATGTGATATCTCAATGCTTCTAATATCAAACTTGAGACCCTCCCTATAGCATGAGATGTGATATCCAAGTCTTTCCGATTCCAATCCTGAGACACTCCCTATAGCATGAGATGTGATATCCAAGTCCTTCCGATTCCAATCCTGAGACCCGTCCTATAACATGAGATGTGATATCCAAATCTTTCCCCTTCCAAACCTTAGACCCTTCCTTTATCATGAGATGGGATATCCAACTCCTTCCCATTCCAATCCTGAGACCCTTCCGATAGCAGAGATGTGATATCTCAATGCTTATACCAATCCTGAGACCCTTCCTATGGCCTGAGATGTCATATACAACTCCTTCCCAATCCAATCCTGAGACCCTTCCTATATCATGAGATGTGATATCTCAATGCTTATACCAAATATGAGACCCTTCCTATAGCATGAGATGTGATATCCAACTCCTTCCCATTCCAATCCTGAGACCCTTCGTATAGCATGAGATGTGATGTCTCAATGCTTCTAATACCAAACCTGAGATCCTTCCTATAACATGAGATGTGATATCCAACTCCTTCCCATTCCAATCCTGAGACCCTTCCTATAGCATGAGATGTGATGTCTCAATGCTTCTAATACCAAACCTGAGAACCTTCCTACAGCATGCGATGTGATATCTCAATGCTTCTAATACCAAACCTGAGACCAGTCCTATGACATGAGATTGGATATCCAACTCCTTCCCCTTCCAAACCTGAGACCCGTCCTATAGCATGAGATGTGATATCCAACTTCTTCCCATTCCAATCCTGAGACCCTTCCTATAACATGAGATGTGATGTCTCAATGCTTCTAATACCAAACCTGAGATCTTTCCTATAACATGAGATGTAATATCCAACTCCTTCCCATTCCAATCCTGAGACCCTTCCTATAGCATGAGATGTGCTATCGCAATGCTTATACCAAACCTGAGACCCTTCCTAAAGCTTGAGATGTGATATCCAAATCCTTCCCATTCCAATCCTGAGACCGTTCCTATAGCATGATATGTGATATCTCAATGCCTCTAATACCAAACCTGAGATCCTTCCTCTAACATGAAATGTGATATCGAACTCCTTCCCTTTCCAAACCTGAGAGCCTACCTATAGCATGAGATGTGATATCCAAGTCCTTCCCATTCCAATCCTTAGACCCTTCCTACAGCATGCAATATGATATCTCAATGATTCTAATAACAAACCTGAGACCCGTCCTATAACATGAGATGGGATATCCAACACCTTCCCATTCCAATCCTGAGACACTTCTGATAGCAGAGATGTGATATCTCAATGCTTATAACAAACCTGAGACCCTTCCTATAACATGAGATGTGATATCCAACTCCTTCCCGTTTCAAACCTGAGACCCTTCCTATAGCATATGTGATATCCAACTCCTTCCCATTCCAAACATGAGACCCTTCCTATAGCAAGAATGTAATATCCAACTCCTTCCCATTCCAATCCTGAGACCATTCCTATAGCATGAGATGTGATATCTCAATGCTTCTAATACCAAACCTGAGATCCTTTCTATGACATGAGATGTGATATCCAATTCCTCCCCATTCCAAACCTGAGAACCTTCCTACAGCATGCGATGTGATGTGATATCTCAATGCTTCTAATACCAAACCTGAGACCAGATCTATAACATGAGATTGGATATCCAACTCCTTCCCCTTCCAAACCTGAGACCCTTCCTATAGCATGAGATGTGATATCCAACTTCTTCCAATTCCAATCCTGAGACCCTTCCTATAACATGAGATGTGATGTCTCAATGCTTCTAATACCAAACCTGAGATCTTTCCTATAACATGAGATGTGATATCCAACTCCTTCCCATTCCAATCCTGAGACCCTTCCTATAACATGAAATGTGATATCCAACTCCTTCCCATTCCAACCTGAGACCCTTCCTATAGCATGAGATGGGATATCCAACTCCTTCCAAATCCAATACTGATACCCTTCCAATAGCATGAGATGTGATATCCCAATGCTTCTACCAAACCTGAGAACCATACTATAGCATGAGATGTGATATCAAACTCCTTCCCATTCCAATCCTGAGACTCTTCCTATAGCTTGAGATGTGATATCCGAAATCCTTCCCATTCCAATTCTGAGACCCTTCCTATACCATGAGACTTGATATCTCAATGCTTCTAATACCAAACCTGAGACCCGTCCTATATCATGAGATGTGATATCCAAATCTTTCCCCTTCCAAACCTTAGACCCTTCCTTTATCATGAGATGTGATATCCAACTCCTTCCCATTCCAATCCTGAGACCCTTCCGATATCATGAGATTTGTTATCTCAATGCTTCTAATATCAAAATTGAGACCCGTCCTATAACATGAGATGTGATATCCAAATCTTTCCCCTTCCAAACCTTAGACCCTTCCTTTATCATGAGATGGGATATCCAACTCCTTCCCATTCCAATCCTGAGACCCTTCTGATAGCAGAGATGTGATATCTCAATGCTTATACCAATCCTGAGACCCTTCCTATGGCCTGAGATGTCATATACAACTCCTTCCCAATCCAATCCTGAGACCCTTCCTATGGCATGAGATGTGATATCTCAATGCTTATACCAAATCTGAGACCCTTCCTATAGCATGAGATGTGATATCCAACTCCTTCCCATTCCAATGTTAATGTTAATGTTAATGTTAATGTTAAAGGTCATTTGTACCGCGCACTATCACCACCGAAGCGGTCCCCTGGCGCTCTGGCGGCTCTGAAAAAGGGGAGGAGAGGGGGTGGGTTAGTAGGAATAAGCTGGAAAAGTGCAAGAGAGCAGTGATGTGCTGTTGGCAGCCTCAGCCCGGTGGTTCCGTCGGCTGGGCTTGGGGTGTTTTATGGTCCGTAGTCGTCGTGTGCTGTTGTGCAAGTCTATGTGTGGTTTGTTTTGTTGTTGCATTGTTGTGAAGTTTGTGCGGATTGCTGCGTTTAAGGCTTGTGGTTGTGTTTGGTTATAGTTTGAGAGGTGTATGCAGATGGATGGAATTGTTAGCTGGTTGGTTAGTTGGCATTGCTGTCCTTGCAATTGTGGGATTCCATCTAGGTCCGGTACATGCTAACAGTCACATTTCTATCTAGATGCCGCGCAGGCCAGGTTTATAATTCTAAGTGAGGTGCATGCTAAGAGTCACATATGCTAACAATCACATTTCTGAAATTCCATCTAGGTGTGGTATTTGCTAACAATCATATTTCTATCTAGATGCAACGCGGGCTAAGTTTGAGAATTCCGTCTAAGTGTGGCACATGCCAACAATCATATTACTGCCTAGATTTTGCGCAAACCTAGCTTGAGAATTCCATCTAGGTGTGGCAAATGCTAACAGTCACATTTCTGAAAATTCCATCTAGGTGTGGCACATGCTAAACAGTCACATTTCTATCTAGATGCCGCGCAAGCCAGGTTTATAATTCTAAGTGAGGTGCATGCTAAGAGTCACATATGCTAACAATCACATTTCTGAAATTCCATCTAGGTGTGGTATTTGCTAGCAATCATATTTTCTATCTAGATGCAACGCGGGCTAAGTTTGAGAATTCCGTCTAAGTGTGGCACATGCCAACAATCATATTACTGCCTAGATTTTGCGCAAACCTAGCTTGAGAATTCCATCTAGGTTTGGCAAATGCTAACAGTCACATTTCTGAAATTCCATCTAAGTGTGGCACATGCTAACAGTCACATTTCTGAAATTCCATCTAAGTGTGGCACATGCTAACAGTCACATTTCTGAAATTCCATCTAAGTGTGGCACATGCTAACAGTCACATTTCTGAAATTCCATCTAAGTGTGGCACATGCTAACAGTCACATTTCTGAAATTCCATCTAAGTGTGGTATATGCTAACAATCACATTTCTGTCTAGATTTGGCGCTTCTGTCTGAGAGTGGACATGCTAACATTCACAGTTCTATAAAGAGTGGACATGCAAGTATTATGGCACTCTATGTTATTGATAGGTAAGATAGAGTGGCAGGGGTTTTCTGGAGTAGAGTGATTGCTCTATTCCCCACCCATGCCACACTCACGGTTTTTGTTGGTGTCTGTTGGCTGCTGGCTTCCTTGGCTTCTCCTGCTGACACCTGCAGACACTTCCTGGAGTCGCCTCTGTTGGAGTCGCCCTTGGCCTCGGGGCCCTTAGCCGCTGGGGGCTGCCGGGCAGAGGGCTGCCCTGGGGGGACCGGTGATGAAGAGTGGATGCACCAATGGGAGGGAGGGAGGGCGGGCTGGGGAACCAGGAACGGGTGCGGGGAGGGAGGGATGCAAAGGCCTGCTACTGGGCACGGGCCCACCAGTCATAGGGCTGGGGGGAAAAAAACACCAGGAGGGTGCTGCTGGGGGCACACTCACCGCGCTCCGAGGGTTTAGAAAGGAGCCGGTGGGGGCCTCGCGAGTCGGTAGACTCGACACGAAACTCGGATGCACCAATGGGAGGGAGGGAGGGCGGGTCGGGAGGCGGGCTGGGGAACCAGGAACGGGTGCGGGGAGGGAGGGATGCAAAGGCCTGCTACTGGGCACGGGCCCACCAGTCATAGGGCTGGGGGGAAAAAAACACCAGGAGGGTGCTGCTGGGGGCACACTCACCGCGCTCCGAGGGTTTAGAAAGGAGCCGGTGGGGGCCTCGCGAGTCGGTAGACTCGACACGAAACTCGGATGCACCAATGGGAGGGAGGGAGGGAGGGTGGGTCGGGAGGCGGGCTGGGGAACCAGGAACGGGTGCGGGGAGGGAGGGATGCAAAGGCCTGCTACTGGGCACGGGCCCACCAGTCATAGGGCTGGGGGGAAAAAAACACCAGGAGGGTGCTGCTGGGGGCACACTCACCGCGCTCCGAGGGTTTAGAAAGGAGCCGGTGGGGGCCTCGCGAGTCGGTAGACTCTACACGAAACTCGGATGCACCAATGGGAGGGAGGGAGGGCGGGTCGGGAGGCGGGCTGGGGAACCAGGAACGGGTGCGGGGAGGGAGGGATGCAAAGGCCTGCTACTGGGCACGGGCCCACCAGTCATAGGGCTGGGGGGAAAAAACACCAGGAGGGTGCTGCTGGGGGCACACTCACCGCACTCCGAGGGTTTAGAAAGGAGCCGGTGGGGGCCTCGCGAGTCGGTAGACTCGACACGAAACTCGGATGCACCAATGGGAGGGAGGGAGGGCGGGTCGGGAGGCGGGCTGGGGAACCAGGAACGGGGAGGGAGGGATGCAAAGGCCTGCTACTGGGCAAGGGCCCACCAGTCATAGGGCTGGGGGGAAAAAAACACCAGGAGGGTGCTGCTGGGGGCACACTCACCGCGCTCCGAGGGTTTAGCAATCCTGAGACCCTTCCTATAGCATGAGATGTGATGTCTCAATGCTTCTAATACCAAACCTGAGATCCTTCCTATAACATGAGATGTGATATCCAACTCCTTCCCATTCCAATCCTGAGACCATTCCTATAGCATGAGATGTGATGTCTCAATGCTTCGAATACCAAACCTGAGAACCTTCCTACAGCATGCGATGTGATATCTCAATGCTTCTAATTCCAAACCTGAGACCAGTCCTATAACATGAGATTGGATATCCAACTCCTTCCCCTTCCAAACCTGAGACCCTTCCTATAGCATGAGATGTGATATCCAACTTCTTCCCATTCCAATCCTGAGACCCTTCCTATAACATGAGATGTGATGTCTCAATGCTTCTAATACCAAACCTGAGATCTTTCCTATAACATGAGATGTAATATCCAACTCCTTCCCATTCCAATCCTGAGACCCTTCCTATAGCATGAGATGTGCTATCTCAATGCTTATACCAAACCTGAGACCCTTCCTAAAGCTTGAGATGTGATATCCAACTCCTTCCCATTCCAATCCTGAGACGCTTCCTATAGCATGATATGTGATATCTCAAGGCCTCTAATACCAAACCTGAGATCCTTCCTCTAACATGAAATGTGATATCCAACTCCTTCCCCTTCCAAACCTGAGAGCCTTCCTATAGCATGAGATATGATATCCAAGTCCTTCCCATTCCAATCCTGAGACCCTTCCTATAACATGAAATGTGATATCCAACTCCTTCCCATTCCAACCTGAGACCCTTCCTATAGCATGAGATGGGATATCCAACTCCTTCCAAATCCAATACTGATACCCTTCCAATAGCGTGAGATGTGATATCCCAATGCTTCTACCAAACCTGAGACCCATACTATGGCATGAGATGTGATATCAAATTCCTTCCCATTCCAATCTTGAGACTCTTCCTATAGCTTGAGATGTGATATCCAACTCCTTCCCATTCCAATTCTGAGACCCTTCCTATGCCTTGAGACTTGATATCTCAATGCTTCTAATACCAAACCTGAGACCCGTCCTATAACATGAGATGTGATATCCAAATCTTTCCCCTTCCAAACCTTAGACCCTTCCTTTATCATGAGATGTGATATCCAACTCCTTCCCATTCCAATCCTGAGACCCTTCCGATATCATGAGAATTGTTATCTCAATGCTTCTAATATCAAACTTGAGACCCTCCCTATAGCTTGAGATGTGACATCCAAGTCCTCCCCATTCCAATCCTGAGACCCTTCCTATAGCATGAGATGTGATATCTCAATGCTTCTAATACCAAACCTGAGACCCTTCCTATAACATGAGATGGGATATCCAACTCCTTCCCATTCCAACCCTGAGACCCTTCCGATAGCAGAGATGTGATATCTCAATGCTTATACCAATCCTGGGACCCTTCCTATGGCCTGAGATGTCATATACAACTCCTTCCCAATCCAATCCTGAGACCGTTCCTATAGCATGAGATGTGATATCTCAATGCTTATACCAAATCTGAGACCCTTCCTATAGCATGAGATGTGATATCCAACTCCTTCCCATTCCAATCCTAAGACCCTTCCTATAGCATGAGATGTGATGTCTCAATGCTTCTAATACCAAACCTGAGATCCTTCCTATAACATGAGATGTGATATTCAACTCCTTCCCATTCCAATCCTGAGACCCTTCCTATAGCATGAGATGTGATGTCTCAATGCTTCTAATACCAAACCTGAGACCAGTCCTATAACATGAGATTGGATATCCAACTCCTTCCCCTTCCAAACCTGAGACCCTTCCTATAGCATGAGATGTGATATCCAACTTCTTCCCATTCCAATCCTGAGACCCTTCCTATAACATGAGATGTGATGTCTCAATGCTTCTAATACCAAACCGGAGATCTTTCCTATAACATAAGATGTGATATCCAACTCTCAGAACTGGAATGGGAAGGAGTTGGATATCACATCTCAAGCTATAGGAAGAATCTCAGGATTGGAATGGGAAGGAGTTTGATATCACATCTCATGCCATAGTATGGGTCTCAGGTTTGGTAGAAGCATTGGGATATCACATCTCATGCTATTGGAAGGGTATCAGTATTGGATTTGGAAGGAGTTGGATATCCCATCTCATGCTATAGGAAGGGTCTCAGGTTGGAATGGGAAGGAGTTGGATATCACATTTCATGTTATAGGAAGGGTCTCAGGATTGGAATGGGAAGGACTTGGATATCATATCTCATGCTATAGGAAGGCTCTCAGGTTTGGAAAGGGAAGGAGTTGGATATCACATTTCATGTTAGAGGAAGGATCTCAGGTTTGGTATTAGAGGCCTTGAGATATCACATCTCATGCTATAGGAAGGGTCTCAGGATTGGAATGGGAAGGAGTTGGATATCACATCTCAAGCTTTAGGAAGGGTCTCAGGTTTGGTATAAGCATTGAGACAGCACATCTCATGCTATAGGAAGGGTCTCAGGATTGGAATGGGAAGGAGTTGGATATCACATCTCATGTTATAGGAAAGATCTCCGGTTTGGTATTAGAAGCATTGAGACATCACATCTCATGTTATAGGAAGGGTCTCAGGATTGGAATGGGAAGAAGTTGGATATCACATCTCATGTTATAGGAAGGGTCTCAGGTTTGGAAGGGGAAGGAGTTGGATATCCAATCTCATGTTATAGGACTGGTCTCAGGTTTGGTATTAGAAGCATTGAGACATCACATCTCATGCTATAGGAAGGGTCTCAGGATTGGAATGGGAAGGAGTTGAATATCACATCTCATGTTATAGGAAGGATCTCAGGTTTGGTATTAGAAGCATTGAGACATCACATCTCATGCTATAGGAAGGGTCTTAGGATTGGAATGGGAAGGAGTTGGATATCACATCTCATGCTATAGGAAGGGTCTCAGATTTGGTATAAGCATTGAGATATCACATCTCATGCTATAGGAAGGGTCTCAGGATTGGATTGGGAAGGAATTGTATATGACATCTCAGGCCATAGGAAGGGTCCCAGGATTGGTATAAGCATTGAGATATCACATCTCTGCTATCGGAAGGGTCTCAGGGTTGGAATGGGAAGGAGTTGGATATCCCATCTCATGTTATAGGAAGGGTCTCAGGTTTGGTATTAGAAGCATTGAGATATCACATCTCATGCTATAGGAAGGGTCTCAGGATTGGAATGGGGAGGACTTGGATGTCACATCTCATGCTATAGGGAGGGTCTCAAGTTTGATATTAGAAGCATTGAGATAACAAATCTCATGATATCGGAAGGGTCTCAGGATTGGAATGGGAAGGAGTTGGATATCACATCTCATGATAAAGGAAGGGTCTAAGGTTTGGAAGGGGAAAGATTTGGATATCACATCTCATGTTATAGGACGGGTCTCAGGTTTGGTATTAGAAGCATTGAGATATCAAGTCTCATGGCATAGGAAGGGTCTCAGAATTGGAATGGGAAGGAGTTGGATATCACATCTCAAGCTATAGGAAGAGTCTCAAGATTGGAATGGGAAGGAGTTTGATATCACATCTCATGCCATAGTATGGGTCGCAGGTTTGGTAGAAGCATTGGGATATCACATCTCATGCTATTGGAAGGGTATCAGTATTGGATTTGGAAGGAGTTGGATATCCCATCTCATGCTATAGGAAGGGTCTCAGGTTGGAATGGGAAGGAGTTGGATATCACATTTCATGTTATAGGAAGGGTCTCAGGATTGGAATGGGAAGGACTTGGATATCATATCTCATGCTATAGGAAGGCTCTCAGGTTTGGAAGGGGAAGGAGTTGGATATCACATTTCATGTTAGAGGAAGGATCTCAGGTTTGGTATTAGAGGCCTTGAGATATCACATATCATGCTATAGGAAGCGTCTCAGGATTGGAATGGGAAGGAGTTGGATATCACATCTCAAGCTTTAGGAAGGGTCTCAGGTTTGGTATAAGCATTGAGATAGCACATCTCATGCTATAGGAAGGGTCTCAGGATTGGAATGGGAAGGAGTTGGATATTACATCTCATGTTATAGGAAAGATCTCAGGTTTGGTATTAGAAGCATTGAGACATCACATCTCATGTTATAGGAAGGGTCTCAGGATTGGAATCGGAAGAAGTTGGATATCACATCTCATGCTATAGGAAGGGTCTCAGGTTTGGAAGGGGAAGGAGTTGGATATCCAATCTCATGTTATAGGACTGGTCTCAGGTTTGGTATTAGAAGCATTGAGATATCACATCGCATGCTGTAGGAAGGTTCTCAGGTTTGGTATTCGAAGCATTGAGACATCACATCTCATGCTATAGGAAGGGTCTCAGGATTGGAATGGGAAGGAGTTGGATATCACATCTCATGTTATAGGAAGGATCTCAGGTTTGGTATTAGAAGCATTGAGACATCACATCTCATGCTATAGGAAGGGTCTCAGGATTTCTAAACCCTCGGAGCGCGGTGAGTGTGCCCCCAGCAGCACCCTCCTGGTGTTTTTTTCTCCCCAGCCCTATGACTGGTGGGCCAGTACCCAGTAGCAGGCCTTTGCATCCCTCCCTCCCCGCACCCGTTCCTGGTTCCCCAGCCCGCCTCCCCACCCGCCCTCCCTCCCTCCCATTGGTGCATCCGAGTTTCGTGTCGAGTCTACCGACTCGCGAGGCCCCCACCGGCTCCTTTCTAAACCCTCGGAGCGCGGTGAGTGTGCCCCCAGCAGCACCCTCCTGGTGTTTTTTTCCCCCCAGCCCTATGACTGGTGGGCCCATGCCCAGTAGCAGGCCTTTGCATCCCTCCCTCCCCGCACCCGTTCCTGGTTCCCCAGCCCGCCTCCCGACCCGCCCTCCCTCCCTCCCATTGGTGCATCCGAGTTTCGTGTCGAGTCTACCGACTCGCGAGGCCCCCACCGGCTCCTTTCTAAACCCTCGGAGCGCGGTGAGTGTGCCCCCAGCAGCACCCTCCTGGTGTTTTTTTCCCCCCAGCCCTATGACTGGTGGGCCCGTGCCCAGTAGCAGGCCTTGGCATCCCTCCCTCCCCGCACCCGTTCCTGGTTCCCCAGCCCGCCTCCCGACCCGCCCTCCCTCCCTCCCATTGGTGCATCCGAGTTTCGTGTCGAGTCTACCGACTCGCGAGGCCCCCACCGGCTCCTTTCTAAACCCTCGGAGCGCGGTGAGTGTGCCCCCAGCAGCACCCTCCTGGTGTTTTTTTTCCCCCCAGCCCTATGACTGGTGGGCCCGTGCCCAGTAGCAGGCCTTTGCATCCCTCCCTCCCCGCACCCGTTCCTGGTTCCCCAGCCCGCCTCCCGACCCGCCCTCCCTCCCTCCCATTGATGCATCCGAGTTTCGTGTCGAGTCTACCGACTCGCGAGGCCCCCACCGGCTCCTTTCTAAACCCTCGGAGCGCGGTGAGTGTGCCCCCAGCAGCACCCTCCTGGTGTTTTTTTCCCCCCAGCCCTATGACTGGTGGGCCCGTGCCCAGTAGCAGGCCTTTGCATCCCTCCCTCCCCGCACCCGTTCCTGGTTCCCCAGCCCGCCTCCCGACCCACCCTCCCTCCCTCCCTCCCATTGGTGCATCCGAGTTTCGTGTCGAGTCTACCGACTCGCGAGGCCCCCACCGGCTCCTTTCTAAACCCTCGGAGTGCGGTGAGTGTGCCCCCAGCAGCACCCTCCTGGTGTTTTTTTCCCCCCAGCCCTATGACTGGTGGGCCCGTGCCCAGTAGCAGGCCTTTGCATCCCTCCCTCCCCGCACCCGTTCCTGGTTCCCCAGCCCGCCTCCCGACCCGCCCTCCCTCCCTCCCATTGGTGCATCCGAGTTTCGTGTCGAGTCTACCGACTCGCGAGGCCCCCACCGGCTCCTTTCTAAACCCTCGGAGCGCGGTGAGTGTGCCCCCAGCAGCACCCTCCTGGTGTTTTTTTCCCCCCAGCCCTATGACTGGTGGGCCCGTGCCCAGTAGCAGGCCTTTGCATCCCTCCCTCCCCGCACCCGTTCCTGGTTCCCCAGCCCGCCCTCCCTCCCTCCCATTGGTGCATCCACTCTTCATCACCGGTCCCCCCAGGGCAGCCCTCTGCCCGGCAGCCCCCAGCGGCTAAGGGCCCCGAGGCCCAGGGCGACTCCAACAGAGGCGACTCCAGGAAGTGTCTGCAGGTGTCAGCAGGAGAAGCCAAGGAAGCCAGCAGCCAACAGACACCAACAAAAACCGTGAGTGTGGCATGGGTGGGGAATAGAGCAATCACTCTACTCCAGAAAACCCCTGCCACTCTATCTTACCTATCAATAACATAGAGTGCCATAATACTTGCATGTCCACTCTTTATAGAACTGTGAATGTTAGCATGTCCACTCTCAGACAGAAGCGCCAAATCTAGACAGAAATGTGATTGTTAGCATATACCACACTTAGATGGAATTTCAGAAATGTGACTGTTAGCATGTGCCACACTTAGATGGAATTTCAGAAATGTGACTGTTAGCATGTGCCACACTTAGATGGAATTTCAGAAATGTGACTGTTAGCATGTGCCACACTTAGATGGAATTTCAGAAATGTGACTGTTAGCATTTGCCACACCTAGATGGAATTCTCAAGCTAGGTTTGCGCAAAATCTAGGCAGTAATATGATTGTTGGCATGTGCCACACTTAGACGGAATTCTCAAACTTAGCCCGCGTTGCATCTAGATAGAAAATATGATTGCTAGCAAATACCACACCTAGATGGAATTTCAGAAATGTGATTGTTAGCATATGTGACTCTTAGCATGCACCTCACTTAGAATTATAAACCTGGCTTGCGCGGCATCTAGATAGAAATGTGACTGTTTAGCATGTGCCACACCTAGATGGAATTTTCAGAAATGTGACTGTTAGCATTTGCCACACCTAGATGGAATTCTCAAGCTAGGTTTGCGCAAAATCTAGGCAGTAATATGATTGTTGGCATGTGCCACACTTAGACGGAATTCTCAAACTTAGCCCGCGTTGCATCTAGATAGAAATATGATTGTTAGCAAATACCACACCTAGATGGAATTTCAGAAATGTGATTGTTAGCATATGTGACTCTTAGCATGCACCTCACTTAGAATTATAAACCTGGCCTGCGCGGCATCTGTGACTGTTAGCATGTACCGGACCTAGATGGAATCCCACAATTGCAAGGACAGCAATGCCAACTAACCAACCAGCTAACAATTCAATCCATCTGCATACACCTCTCAAACTATAACCAAACACAACCACAAGCCTTAAACGCAGCAATCCGCACAAACTTCACAACAATGCAACAACAAAACAAACCACACATAGACTTGCACAACAGCACACGACGACTACGGACCATAAAACACCCCAAGCCCAGCCGACGGAACCACCGGGCTGAGGCTGCCAACAGCACATCACTGCTCTCTTGCACTTTTCCAGCTTATTCCTACTAACCCACCCCCTCTCCTCCCCTTTTTCAGAGCCGCCAGAGCGCCAGGGGACCGCTTCGGTGGTGATAGAGCGCGGTACAAATGACCTTTAACATTAACATTAACATTAACATTAACATTAACATTGGAATGGGAAGGAGTTGGATATCACATCTCATGCTATAGGAAGGGTCTCAGATTTGGTATAAGCATTGAGATATCACATCTCATGCCATAGGAAGGGTCTCAGGATTGGATTGGGAAGGAGTTGTATATGACATCTCAGGCCATAGGAAGGGTCTCAGGATTGGTATAAGCATTGAGACATCACATCTCTGCTATCGGAAGGGTCTCAGGATTGGAATGGGAAGGAGTTGGATATCTCATCTCATGATAAAGGAAGGGTCTAAGGTTTGGAAGGGGAAAGATTTGGATATCACATCTCATGTTATAGGACGGGTCTCAATTTTGATATTAGAAGCATTGAGATAACAAATCTCATGATATCGGAAGGGTCTCAGGATTGGAATGGGAAGGAGTTGGATATCACATCTCATGATAAAGGAAGGGTCTAAGGTTTGGAAGGGGAAAGATTTGGATATCACATCTCATGATATAGGACGGGTCTCAGGTTTGGTATTAGAAGCATTGAGATATCAAGTCTCATGGTATAGGAAGGGTCTCAGAATTGAAATGGGAAGGATTTCGGATATCACATCTCAAGCTATAGGAAGAGTCTCAGGATTGGAATGGGAAGGAGTTTGATATCACATCTCATGCCATAGTATGGTTCTCAGGTTTGGTAGAAGCATTGGGATATCACATCTCATGCTATTGGAAGGGTATCAGTATTGGATTTGGAAGGAGTTGGATATCCCATCTCATGCTATAGGAAGGGTCTCAGGTTGGAATGGGAAGGAGTTGGATATCACATTTCATGTTATAGGAAGGGTCTCAGGATTGGAATGGGAAGGAGTTGGATATCACATCTCATGTTATAGGAAAGATCTCAGGTTTGGTATTAGAAGCATTGAGACATCACATCTCATGTTATAGGAAGGGTCTCAGGATTGGAATGGGAAGAAGTTGGATATCACATCTCATGCTATAGGAAGGGTCTCAGGTTTGGAAGGGGAAGGAGTTGGATATCCAATCTCATGTTATAGATCTGGTCTCAGGTTTGGTATTAGAAGCATTGAGATATCACATCACATCGCATGCTGTAGGAAGGTTCTCAGGTTTGGAATGGGGAGGAATTGGATATCACATCTCATGTCATAGAAAGGATCTCAGGTTTGGTATTAGAAGCATTGAGATATCACATCTCATGCTATAGGAATGGTCTCAGGATTGGAATGGGAAGGAGTTGGATATTACATTCTTGCTATAGGAAGGGTCTCATGTTTGGAATGGGAAGGAGTTGGATATCACATATGCTATAGGAAGGGTCTCAGGTTTGAAACGGGAAGGAGTTGGATATCACATCTCATGTTATAGGAAGGGTCTCAGGTTTGTTATAAGCATTGAGATATCACATCTCTGCTATCAGAAGTGTCTCAGGATTGGAATGGGAAGGTGTTGGATATCCCATCTCATGTTATAGGACGGGTCTCAGGTTTGTTATTAGAATCATTGAGATATCATATTG
Organism: Ambystoma mexicanum; assembly: GCF_040938575.1. NCBI lineage: Eukaryota > Metazoa > Chordata > Amphibia > Caudata > Ambystomatidae > Ambystoma > Ambystoma mexicanum. The sequence continues at coordinate 336,379,415 of NC_090936.1, forward strand.
CATGCTGTAGGAAGGGTCTAAGGATTGGAATGGGAAGGACTTGGATATCACATCTCATGCTATAGGTAGGCTCTCAGGTTTGGAAAGGGAAGGAGTTCGATATCACATTTCATGTTAGAGGAAGGATCTCAGGTTTGGTATTAGAGGCATTGAGATATCACATATCATGCTATAGGAACGGTCTCAGGATTGGAATGGGAAGGAGTTGGATATCACATCTCAAGCTTTAGGAAGGGTCTCAGGTTTGGTATAAGCATTGCGATAGCACATCTCATGCTATAGGAAGGGTCTCAGGATTGGAATGGGAAGGAGTTGGATATTACATCTCATGTTATAGGAAAGATCTCAGGTTTGGTATTAGAAGCATTGAGACATCACATCTCATGTTATAGGAAGGGTCTCAGGATTGGAATGGGAAGAAGTTGGATATCACATCTCATGCTATAGGACGGGTCTCAGGTTTGGAAGGGGAAGGAGTTGGATATCCAATCTCATGTCATAGGACTGGTCTCAGGTTTGGTATTAGAAGCATTGAGATATCACATCGCATGCTGTAGGAAGGTTCTCAGGTTTGGTATTAGAAGCATTGAGACATCACATCTCATGCTATAGGAAGGGTCTCAGGATTGGAATGGGAAGGAGTTGGATATCACATCTCATGTTATAGGAAGGATCTCAGGTTTGGTATTAGAAGCATTGAGACATCACATCTCATGCTATAGGAAGGGTCTCAGGATTGGAATGGGAAGGAGTTGGATATCACATCTCATGCTATAGGAAGGGTCTCATATTTGGTATAAGCATTGAGATATCACATCTCATGATATAGGAAGGGTCTCAGGATTGGATTGGGAAGGAGTTGTATATGACATCTCAGGCCATAGGAAGGGTCTCAGGATTGGTATAAGCATTGAGATATCACATCTCTGCTATCGTAAGGGTCTCAGGATTGGAATGGGAAGGAGTTGTATATCCCATCTCATGATAAAGGAAGGGTCTAAGGTTTGGAAGGGGAAAGATTTGGATATCACATCTCATGTTATAGGACGGGTCTCAGGATTGGAATCGGAAGGACTTGGATATCACATCTCATGCTATAGGGAGTGTCTCAGGATTGGAATCGGAAAGACTTGGATATCACATCTCATGCTATAGGGAGGGTCTCAAGTTTGATATTAGAAGCATTGAGATATCACATCTCATGCTATAGGAAGGGTCTCAGGATTGGAATGGGAAGGAGTTGGATATCACATCTCATGCTATAGGAAGGGTCTCAGGTTTGGTATAAGCAGTGAGATATCACATCTCATGGTATAGGAAGTGTCTCAGGATTGGAATGGGAAGGAGTTGGATATCACATCTCATGTTATAGGAAGGATCTCAGGTTTGGTATAAGCATTGAGATATCACATCTCTGCTATCGGAAGGGTCTCAGGATTGGAATGGGAAGGAGTTGGATATTCCCATCTCATGTTATAGGAAGGGTCTCAGGTTTGGTATTAGAAGCATTGAGATATCACATCTCATGCTATAGGAAGGGTCTCAGGATTGGAATGGGAAGGACTTGGATATCACATCTCATGCTATAGGGAGGGTCTCAAGTTTGATATTAGAAGCATTGAGATATCACATCTCATGATATCGGAAGGGTCTCAGGGATGGAATGGGAAGGAGTTGGATATCACATCTCATGATAAAGGAAGGGTCTAAGGTTTGGAAGGGGAAGGAGTTTGATATCACATCTCATGCCATAGTATGGGTCTCAGGTTTGGTAGAAGCATTGGGATATCACATCTCATGCTATCGGAAGGGTATCAGGATTGGATTTGGAAGGAGTTGGATATCCCATCTCATGCTATAGGAAGGGTCTCAGGTTGGAATGGGAAGGAGTTGGATATCACATCTCATGTTATAGGAAGAGTCTCAGGATTGGAATGGGAAGGACTTGGATATCACATCTCATGCTATGGGAAGGCTCTCAGGTTTGGAAGGGGAAAGAGTTGGATATAACATTTCATGTTAGAGGTAGGATCTCAGGTTTGGTATTAGAGGCATTGAGATATCACATCTCATGCTATCAGAAGGGTCTCAGGATTGGAATGGGAAGGAGTTGGATATCACATCTCATGCTAAAGGGAGGGTCTCAGGTTTGGAAGGGGAAGGATTTGGATATCACATCTCATGTTATCGGAAGGATCTCAGGTTTGGTATTAGAAGTATTGAGATATCACATCTCATGCTATAGGAAGGGTCTCAGGATTGGAATGGGAAGGAGTTGGTTATCACATCTCATGCTAAAGGAAGGGTCTCAGGTTTGGTAGAAGCATTGAGATATCACATCTCATGCTATAGGAAGGGTCTCAGGATTGGAATGGGAAGGACTTAGATATCACATATCATGCTATAGGGAGGGTCTCAGTTTTGATATTAGAAGCATTGAGATATCACATCTCATGCTATCGGAAGTGTCTCAGGATTGGAATGGGAAGGAGTTGGATATCACATCTCATGATAAAGGAAGGGTCTAAGGTTTGGAAGGGGAAGGAGTTTGATATCACATCTCATGCCATAGTATGGGTCTCAGGTTTGGTAGAAGCATTGGGATATCACATCTCATGCTATCGGAAGGGTATCAGGATTGGATTTGGAAGGAGTTGGATATCCCATCTCATGCTATAGGAAGGGTCTCAGGTTGGAATGGGAAGGAGTTGGATATCACATCTCATGTTATAGGAAGGGTCTCAGGAATGGAATGGGAAGGACTTGGATATCACATCTCATGCTATAGGAAGGCTCTCAGGTTTGGAAGGGGAAAGAGTTGGATATCACATTTCATGTTAGAGGTAGGATCTCAGGTTTGGTATTAGAGGCATTGAGATATCACATCTCATGCTATCAGAAGAGTCTCAGGATTGGAATGGGAAGGACTTGGATAACACATCTCATGCTATAGGGAGGGTCTCAAGTTTGATATTAGAAGCATTGAGATATCACATCTCATGATATCGGAAGGGTCTCAGGGATGGAATGGGAAGGAGTTGGATATCACATCTCATGATAAACGAAGGGTCTATGGTTTGGAAGAGGAAGGAGTTTGATATCACATCTCATGCCATAGTATGGGTCTCAGGTTTGGTAGAAGCATTGGGATATCACATCTCATGCTATCGGAAGGGTATCAGGATTGGATTTGGAAGGAGTTGGATATCCCATCTCATGCTATAGGAAGGGTCTCAGGTTGGAATGGGAAGGAGTTGGATATCAAATCTCATGTTATAGGAAGGGTCTCAGGATTGGAATGGGAAGGACTTGGATATCACATCTCATGCTATAGGAAGGCTCTCAGGTTTGGAAGGGGAAAGAGTTGGATATCACATTTCATGTTAGAGGTAGGATCTCAGGTTTGGTATTAGAGGCATTGAGATATCACATCTCATGCTATCAGAAGGGTCTCAGGTTGGAATGGGAAGGAGTTGGATATCACATCTCATGTTATAGGAAGGGTCTCAGGATTGGAATGGGAAGGACTTGGATATCACATCTCATGCTATAGGAAGGCTCTCAGGTTTGGAAGGGGAAGGATTTGGATATCACATCTCATGTTATAGGAAGGATCTCAGGTTTGGTATTAGAAGCATTGAGATATCACATCTCATGCTATCGGAAGGATCTCAGGTTTGGTATAGAAGCATTGAGATATCACATCTCATGCTATCAGAAGGGTCTCAGGATTGGAATGGGAAGGAGTTGGATATCACATCTCATGCTAAAGGGAGGGTCTCAGGTTTGGAAGGGGAAGGATTTGGATATCACATCTCATGTTATCGGAAGGATCTCAGGTTTGGTATTAGAAGTATTGAGATATCACATCTCATGCTATAGGAAGGGTCTCAGGATTGGAATGGGAAGGAGTTGGTTATCAGATCTCATGCTAAAGGAAGGGTCTCAGGTTTGGTAGAAGCATTGAGATATCACATCTCATGCTATGGGAAGGGTCTCAGGATTGGAATGGGAAGGACTTAGATATCACATATCATGCTATAGGGAGGGTCTCAGTTTTGATATTAGAAGCATTGAGATATCACATCTCATGCTATCGGAAGTGTCTCAGGATTGGAATGGGAAGGAGCTGGATATCACATCTCATGCTAAAGGAAGGGTCTCACGTTTGGAACGGGAAGGAGTTGGATATCACATCTCATGTTATAGGAAGGGTCTCAGGTTTGGTATAAGCATTGAGATATCACATCTCTGCTATCGGAAGTGTCTCAGGATTGGAATGGGAAGGACTTGGATATCACATCTCATGCTATAGATAGGCTCTCAGGTTTGGAAAGGGAAGGAGTTGGATATCACATTTCATGTTAGAGGAAGGATCTCAGGTTTGGTATTAGAGGCATTGAGATATCACATCTCACTCTATAGGAAGGGTCTCAGGATTGGAATGGGAAGGAGTTGGATATCACATCTCATGCTATAGGAAGGGTCTCAGGATTGGAATGGGAAGGAGTTGGATATCACATCTCATGCTATAGGAAGGGTCTCAGGATTGGAATGGGAAGGAATTGTATATGACATCTCATGCTATAGACAGGGTCTCAGGGTTGGAAATGGAAGGAGATGGATATCACATTTCATGTTAGAGGTAGGATCTCAGGTTTGGTATTAGAGGCATTGAGATATCACATCTCATGCTATCAGAAGGGTCTCAGGATTGGAATGGGAAGGAGTTGGATATCACATCTCATGCTAAAGGGAGGGTCTCAGGTTTGGAAGGGGAAGGATTTGGAAATCACATCTCATGTTATAGGAAGGATCTCAGGTTTGGTATTAGAAGCATTGAGATATCACATCTCATGCTATCATAAGGGTCTCAGGATTGGAATCGGAAGGAGTTGGATATCACATCTCATGTTATAGGAAGGATCTCAGGTTTGGTATTAGAAGCATTGAGACATCACATCTCATGCTATAGGAAGGGTCTCAGGATTGGAATGGGAAGGAGTTGGATATCACATCTCATGCTATAGGAAGGGTCTCAGGATTGGAATGGGAAGCAGTTGGATATCACATCTCAGGCCATAGGAAGGGTCTCAGGTTTGGTATAAGCATTGAGATATCACATCTCTGCTATCGGAAGGGTCTCAGGATTGGAATGGGAAGGAATTGTATATGACATCTCATGCTATAGACAGGGTCTCAGGGTTGGAAATGGAAGGAGATGGATATCACATTTCATGTTAGAGGTAGGATCTCAGGTTTGGTATTAGAGGCATTGAGATATCACATCTCATGCTATCATAAGGGTCTCAGGATTGGAATCGGAAGGAGTTGGATGTCCCATCTCATGTTATAGGAAGAGTCTCAGGTTTGGTATTAGAAGCATTGAGATATCCCATCTCATGCTATAGGAAGGGTCTCAGGTTGGAATGGGAAGGAGTTGGATATCACATCTCATGCTATAGGGAGGGTCTCAAGTTTGATATTAGAAGCATTGAGATATCACATCTCATGATATCGGAAGGGTCTCAGGGATGGAATGGGAAGGAGTTGGATATCACATCTCATGATAAACGAAGGGTCTATGGTTTGGAAGGGGAAGGAGTTTGATATCACATCTCATGCCATAGTATGGGTCTCAGGTTTGGTAGAAGCATTGGGATATCACATCTCATGCTATCTGAAGGGTATCAGGATTGGATTTGGAAGGAGTTGGATATCCCATCTCATGCTATAGGAAGGGTCTCAGGTTGGAATGGGAAGGAGTTGGATATCACATCTCATGTTATAGGAAGGGTCTCAGGATTGGAATGGGAAGGACTTGGATATCACATCTCATGCTATAGGAAGGCTCTCAGGTTTGGAAGGGGAAAGAGTTGGATATCACATTTCATGTTAGAGGTAGGATCTCAGGTTTGGTATTAGAGGCATTGAGATATCACATCTCATGCTATCAGAAGAGTCTCAGGATTGGAATGGGAAGGAGTTGGATATCACATCTCATGCTAAAGGGAGGGTCTCAGGTTTGGAAGGGGAAGGATTTGGATATCACATCTCATGTTATAGGAAGGATCTCAGGTTTGGTATTAGAAGCATTGAGATATCACATCTCATGCTATCGGAAGGATCTCAGGTTTGGTATAGAAGCATTGAGATATCACATCTCATGCTATCAGAAGGGTCTCAGGATTGGAATGGGAAGGAGTTGGATATCACATCTCATGCTAAAGGGAGGGTCTCAGGTTTGGAAGGGGAAGGATTTGGATATCACATCTCATGTTATCGGAAGGATCTCAGGTTTGGTATAAGAAGTATTGAGATATCACATCTCATGCTATAGGAAGGGTCTCAGGATTGGAATGGGAAGGAGTTGGTTATCACAGCTCATGCTAAAGGAAGGGTCTCAGGTTTGGTAGAAGCATTGAGATATCACATCTCATGCTATGGGAAGGGTCTCAGGATTGGAATGGGAAGGACTTAGATATCACATATCATGCTATAGGGAGGGTCTCAGTTTTGATATTAGAAGCATTGAGATATCACATCTCATGCTATCGGAAGTGTCTCAGGATTGGAATGGGAAGGAGCTGGATATCACATCTCATGCTAAAGGAAGGGTCTCACGTTTGGAACGGGAAGGAGTTGGATATCACATCTCATGTTATAGGAAGGGTCTCAGGTTTGGTATAAGCATTGAGATATCACATCTCTGCTATCGGAAGTGTCTCAGGATTGGAATGGGAAGAACTTGGATATCACATCTCATGCTATAGATAGGCTCTCAGGTTTGGAAATGGAAGGAGTTGGATATCACATTTCATGTTAGAGGAAGGATCTCAGGTTTGGTATTAGAGGCATTGAGATATCACATCTCAGGCTATAGGAAGGGTCTCAGGATTGGAATGAGAAGGAGTTGGATATCACATCTCATGCTATAGGAAGGGTCTCAGGATTGGAATGGGAAGGAGTTGGATATCACATCTCATGCTATAGGAAGGGTCTCAGGTTTGGTATAAGCATTGAGATATCACATCTCGTGCTATAGGAAGGGTCTCAGGATTGGAATGGGAAGGAATTGTATATGACATCTCATGCTATAGACAGGGTCTCAGGGTTGGAAATGGAAGGAGATGGATATCACATTTCATGTTAGAGGTAGGATCTCAGGTTTGGTATTAGAGGCATTGAGATATCACATCTCATGCTATCAGAAGGGTCTCAGGATTGGAATGGGAAGGAGTTGGATATCACATCTCATGCTAAAGGGAGGGTCTCAGGTTTGGAAGGGGAAGGATTTGGAAATCACATCTCATGTTATAGGAAGGATCTCTGGTTTGGTATTAGAAGCATTGAGACATCACATCTCATGCTATAGGAAGGGTCTCAGGATTGGAAGGGGAAAGAGTTGGATATCACATTTCATGTTAGAGGTAGGATCTCAGGTTTGGTATTAGAGGCATTGAGATATCACATCTCATGCTATCAGAAGAGTCTCAGGATTGGAATGGGAAGGAGTTGGATATCACATCTCATGCTAAAGGGAGGGTCTCAGGTTTGGAAGGGGAAGGATTTGGATATCACATCTCATGTTATAGGAAGGATCTCAGGTTTGGTATTAGAAGCATTGAGATATCACATCTCATGCTATCGGAAGGATCTCAGGTTTGGTATAGAAGCATTGAGATATCACATCTCATGCTATCAGAAGGGTCTCAGGATTGGAATGGGAAGGAGTTGGATATCACATCTCATGCTAAAGGGAGGGTCTCAGGTTTGGAAGGGGAAGGATTTGGATATCACATCTCATGTTATCGGAAGGATCTCAGGTTTGGTATTAGAAGTATTGAGATATCACATCTCATGCTATAGGAAGGGTCTCAGGATTGGAATGGGAAGGAGTTGGTTATCACATCTCATGCTAAAGGAAGGGTCTCAGGTTTGGTAGAAGCATTGAGATATCACATCTCATGCTATGGGAAGGGTCTCAGGATTGGAATGGGAAGGACTTAGATATCACATATCATGCTATAGGGAGGGTCTCAGTTTTGATATTAGAAGCATTGAGATATCACATCTCATGCTATCGGAAGTGTCTCAGGATTGGAATGGGAAGGAGCTGGATATCACATCTCATGCTAAAGGAAGGGTCTCACGTTTGGAACGGGAAGGAGTTGGATATCACATCTCATGTTATAGGAAGGGTCTCAGGTTTGGTATAAGCATTGAGATATCACATCTCTGCTATCGGAAGTGTCTCAGGATTGGAATGGGAAGGACTTGGATATCACATCTCATGCTATAGATAGGCTCTCAGGTTTGGAAAGGGAAGGAGTTGGATATCACATTTCATGTTAGAGGAAGGATCTCAGGTTTGGTATTAGAGGCATTGAGATATCACATCTCACTCTATAGGAAGGGTCTCAGGATTGGAATGGGAAGGAGTTGGATATCACATCTCATGCTATAGGAAGGGTCTCAGGATTGGAATGGGAAGGAGTTGGATATCACATCTCATGCTATAGGAAGGGTCTCAGGATTGGAATGGGAAGGAATTGTATATGACATCTCATGCTATAGACAGGGTCTCAGGGTTGGAAATGGAAGGAGATGGATATCACATTTCATGTTAGAGGTAGGATCTCAGGTTTGGTATTAGAGGCATTGAGATATCACATCTCATGCTATCAGAAGGGTCTCAGGATTGGAATGGGAAGGAGTTGGATATCACATCTCATGCTAAAGGGAGGGTCTCAGGTTTGGAAGGGGAAGGATTTGGAAATCACATCTCATGTTATAGGAAGGATCTCAGGTTTGGTATTAGAAGCATTGAGATATCACATCTCATGCTATCATAAGGGTCTCAGGATTGGAATCGGAAGGAGTTGGATATCACATCTCATGTTATAGGAAGGATCTCAGGTTTGGTATTAGAAGCATTGAGACATCACATCTCATGCTATAGGAAGGGTCTCAGGATTGGAATGGGAAGGAGTTGGATATCACATCTCATGCTATAGGAAGGGTCTCAGGATTGGAATGGGAAGCAGTTGGATATCACATCTCAGGCCATAGGAAGGGTCTCAGGTTTGGTATAAGCATTGAGATATCACATCTCTGCTATCGGAAGGGTCTCAGGATTGGAATGGGAAGGAATTGTATATGACATCTCATGCTATAGACAGGGTCTCAGGGTTGGAAATGGAAGGAGATGGATATCACATTTCATGTTAGAGGTAGGATCTCAGGTTTGGTATTAGAGGCATTGAGATATCACATCTCATGCTATCATAAGGGTCTCAGGATTGGAATCGGAAGGAGTTGGATGTCCCATCTCATGTTATAGGAAGAGTCTCAGGTTTGGTATTAGAAGCATTGAGATATCCCATCTCATGCTATAGGAAGGGTCTCAGGTTGGAATGGGAAGGAGTTGGATATCACATCTCATGCTATAGGGAGGGTCTCAAGTTTGATATTAGAAGCATTGAGATATCACATCTCATGATATCGGAAGGGTCTCAGGGATGGAATGGGAAGGAGTTGGATATCACATCTCATGATAAACGAAGGGTCTATGGTTTGGAAGGGGAAGGAGTTTGATATCACATCTCATGCCATAGTATGGGTCTCAGGTTTGGTAGAAGCATTGGGATATCACATCTCATGCTATCTGAAGGGTATCAGGATTGGATTTGGAAGGAGTTGGATATCCCATCTCATGCTATAGGAAGGGTCTCAGGTTGGAATGGGAAGGAGTTGGATATCACATCTCATGTTATAGGAAGGGTCTCAGGATTGGAATGGGAAGGACTTGGATATCACATCTCATGCTATAGGAAGGCTCTCAGGTTTGGAAGGGGAAAGAGTTGGATATCACATTTCATGTTAGAGGTAGGATCTCAGGTTTGGTATTAGAGGCATTGAGATATCACATCTCATGCTATCAGAAGAGTCTCAGGATTGGAATGGGAAGGAGTTGGATATCACATCTCATGCTAAAGGGAGGGTCTCAGGTTTGGAAGGGGAAGGATTTGGATATCACATCTCATGTTATAGGAAGGATCTCAGGTTTGGTATTAGAAGCATTGAGATATCACATCTCATGCTATCGGAAGGATCTCAGGTTTGGTATAGAAGCATTGAGATATCACATCTCATGCTATCAGAAGGGTCTCAGGATTGGAATGGGAAGGAGTTGGATATCACATCTCATGCTAAAGGGAGGGTCTCAGGTTTGGAAGGGGAAGGATTTGGATATCACATCTCATGTTATCGGAAGGATCTCAGGTTTGGTATTAGAAGTATTGAGATATCACATCTCATGCTATAGGAAGGGTCTCAGGATTGGAATGGGAAGGAGTTGGTTATCACAGCTCATGCTAAAGGAAGGGTCTCAGGTTTGGTAGAAGCATTGAGATATCACATCTCATGCTATGGGAAGGGTCTCAGGATTGGAATGGGAAGGACTTAGATATCACATATCATGCTATAGGGAGGGTCTCAGTTTTGATATTAGAAGCATTGAGATATCACATCTCATGCTATCGGAAGTGTCTCAGGATTGGAATGGGAAGGAGCTGGATATCACATCTCATGCTAAAGGAAGGGTCTCACGTTTGGAACGGGAAGGAGTTGGATATCACATCTCATGTTATAGGAAGGGTCTCAGGTTTGGTATAAGCATTGAGATATCACATCTCTGCTATCGGAAGTGTCTCAGGATTGGAATGGGAAGAACTTGGATATCACATCTCATGCTATAGATAGGCTCTCAGGTTTGGAAAGGGAAGGAGTTGGATATCACATTTCATGTTAGAGGAAGGATCTCAGGTTTGGTATTAGAGGCATTGAGATATCACATCTCAGGCTATAGGAAGGGTCTCAGGATTGGAATGAGAAGGAGTTGGATATCACATCTCATGCTATAGGAAGGGTCTCAGGATTGGAATGGGAAGGAGTTGGATATCACATCTCATGCTATAGGAAGGGTCTCAGGTTTGGTATAAGCATTGAGATATCACATCTCGTGCTATAGGAAGGGTCTCAGGATTGGAATGGGAAGGAATTGTATATGACATCTCATGCTATAGACAGGGTCTCAGGGTTGGAAATGGAAGGAGATGGATATCACATTTCATGTTAGAGGTAGGATCTCAGGTTTGGTATTAGAGGCATTGAGATATCACATCTCATGCTATCAGAAGGGTCTCAGGATTGGAATGGGAAGGAGTTGGATATCACATCTCATGCTAAAGGGAGGGTCTCAGGTTTGGAAGGGGAAGGATTTGGAAATCACATCTCATGTTATAGGAAGGATCTCTGGTTTGGTATTAGAAGCATTGAGACATCACATCTCATGCTATAGGAAGGGTCTCAGGATTGGAAGGGGAAAGAGTTGGATATCACATTTCATGTTAGAGGTAGGATCTCAGGTTTGGTATTAGAGGCATTGAGATATCACATCTCATGCTATCAGAAGAGTCTCAGGATTGGAATGGGAAGGAGTTGGATATCACATCTCATGCTAAAGGGAGGGTCTCAGGTTTGGAAGGGGAAGGATTTGGATATCACATCTCATGTTATAGGAAGGATCTCAGGTTTGGTATTAGAAGCATTGAGATATCACATCTCATGCTATCGGAAGGATCTCAGGTTTGGTATAGAAGCATTGAGATATCACATCTCATGCTATCAGAAGGGTCTCAGGATTGGAATGGGAAGGAGTTGGATATCACATCTCATGCTAAAGGGAGGGTCTCAGGTTTGGAAGGGGAAGGATTTGGATATCACATCTCATGTTATCGGAAGGATCTCAGGTTTGGTATTAGAAGTATTGAGATATCACATCTCATGCTATAGGAAGGGTCTCAGGATTGGAATGGGAAGGAGTTGGTTATCACATCTCATGCTAAAGGAAGGGTCTCAGGTTTGGTAGAAGCATTGAGATATCACATCTCATGCTATGGGAAGGGTCTCAGAATTGGAATGGGAAGGACTTAGATATCACATATCATGCTATAGGGAGGGTCTCAGTTTTGATATTAGAAGCATTGAGATATCACATCTCATGCTATCGGAAGTGTCTCAGGATTGGAATGGGAAGGAGCTGGATATCACATCTCATGCTAAAGGAAGGGTCTCACGTTTGGAACGGGAAGGAGTTGGATATCACATCTCATGTTATAGGAAGGGTCTCAGGTTTGGTATAAGCATTGAGATATCACATCTCTGCTATCGGAAGTGTCTCAGGATTGGAATGGGAAGAACTTGGATATCACATCTCATGCTATAGATAGGCTCTCAGGTTTGGAAAGGGAAGGAGTTGGATATCACATTTCATGTTAGAGGAAGGATCTCAGGTTTGGTATTAGAGGCATTGAGATATCACATCTCAGGCTATAGGAAGGGTCTCAGGATTGGAATGGGAAGGAGTTGGATATCACATCTCATGCTATAGGAAGGGTCTCAGGATTGGAATGGGAAGGAGTTGGATATCACATCTCATGCTATAGGAAGGGTCTCAGGTTTGGTATAAGCATTGAGATATCACATCTCGTGCTATAGGAAGGGTCTCAGGATTGGAATGGGAAGGAATTGTATATGACATCTCATGCTATAGACAGGGTCTCAGGGTTGGAAATGGAAGGAGATGGATATCACATTTCATGTTAGAGGTAGGATCTCAGGTTTGGTATTAGAGGCATTGAGATATCACATCTCATGCTATCAGAAGGGTCTCAGGATTGGAATGGGAAGGAGTTGGATATCACATCTCATGCTAAAGGGAGGGTCTCAGGTTTGGAAGGGGAAGGATTTGGAAATCACATCTCATGTTATAGGAAGGATCTCAGGTTTGGTATTAGAAGCATTGAGATATCACATCTCATGCTATCATAAGGGTCTCAGGATTGGAATCGGAAGGAGTTGGATATCACATCTCATGTTATAGTAAGGATCTCAGGTTTGGTATTAGAAGCATTGAGACATCACATCTCATGCTATAGGAAGTGTCTCAGGATTGGAATGGGAAGGAGTTGGATATCACATCTCATGCTATAGGAAGGGTCTCAGATTTGGTATAAGCATTGAGATATCACATCTCATGCTATAGGAAGGGTCTCAGGATTGGAATGGGAAGCAGTTGGATATCACATCTCAGGCCATAGGAATGGTCTCAGGTTTGGTATAAGCATTGAGATATCACATCTCTGCTATAGGAAGGGTCTCAGGATTGGAATGGGAAGGAGTTGGATATCCCATCTCATGTTATAGGAAGAGTCTCAGGTTTGGTATTAGAAGCATTGAGATATCCCATCTCATGCTATAGGAAGGGTCTCAGGTTGGAATGGGAAGGAGTTGGATATCACATTTCATGTTATAGGAAGGGTCTCAGGATTGGAATTGGAAGGACTTGGCTATCATATCTCATGCTATAGGAAGGCTCTCAGGTTTGGAAGGGGAAGGAGTTGGATATCACATTTCATGTTAGAGGAACAATCTCAGGTTTGGTATTAGTGGCCTTGAGATATCACATCTCATGCTATAGGAAGGGTCTCAGGATTGGAATGGGAAGGAGTTGGATATCACATCTCAAGCTATAGGAACGGTCTCAGGTTTGGTATAAGCATTGTGATATCACATCTCATGCTATAGGAAGGGTCTCAGGATTGGAATGGGAAGGAATTGGATATCACATCTCATGTTATAGGAAAGATCTCAGGTTTGGTATTAGAAGCATTGAGACATCACATCTCATGCTATCGGAAGTGTCTCAGGATTGGAATGGGAAGGAGTTGGATATCACATCTCATGATAAAGGAATGGTCTAAGTTTTGGAAGGGGAAGGAGTTTGATATCACATCTCATGCCATAGTATGGGTCTCCGGTTTGGTAGAAGCATTGGGATATCACATCTCATGCTATCGGAAGGGTATCAGGATTGGATTTGGAAGGAGTTGGATATCCCATCTCATGCTATAGGAAGGGTCTCAGGTTGGAATGGGAAGGAGTTGGATATCACATCTCATGTTATAGGAAGGGTCTCAGGATTGGAATGGGAAGGACTTGGATATCACATCTCATGCTATAGGAAGGCTCTCAGGTTTGGAAGGGGAAAGAGTTGGATATCACATTTCATGTTAGAGGTAGGATCTCAGGTTTGGTATTAGAGGCATTGAGATATCACATCTCATGCTATCAGAAGAGTCTCAGGATTGGAATGGGAAGGACTTGGATATCACATTTCATGCTATAGGGAGGGTCTCAAGTTTGATATTAGAAGCATTGAGATATCACATCTCATGATATCGGAAGGGTCTCAGGGATGGAATGGGAAGGAGTTGGATATCACATCTCATGATAAACGAAGGGTCTATGGTTTGGAAGGGGAAGGAGTTGGATATCACATCTCATGATAAAGGAATGGTCTAAGTTTTGGAAGGGGAAGGAGTTTGATATCACATCTCATGCCATAGTATGGGTCTCCGGTTTGGTAGAAGCATTGGGATATCACATCTCATGCTATCGGAAGGGTATCAGGATTGGATTTGGAAGGAGTTGGATATCCCATCTCATGCTATAGGAAGGGTCTCAGGTTGGAATGGGAAGGAGTTGGATATCACATCTCATGTTATAGGAAGGGTCTCAGGATTGGAATGGGAAGGACTTGGATATCACATCTCATGCTATAGGAAGGCTCTCAGGTTTGGAAGGGGAAAGAGTTGGATATCACATTTCATGTTAGAGGTAGGATCTCAGGTTTGGTATTAGAGGCATTGAGATATCACATCTCATGCTATCAGAAGAGTCTCAGGATTGGAATGGGAAGGAGTTGGATATCACATCTCATGCTAAAGGGAGGGTCTCAGGTTTGGAAGGGGAAGGATTTGGATATCACATCTCATGTTATAGGAAGGATCTCAGGTTTGGTATTAGAAGCATTGAGATATCACATCTCATGCTATCGGAAGGATCTCAGGTTTGGTATAGAAGCATTGAGATATCACATCTCATGCTATCAGAAGGGTCTCAGGATTGGAATGGGAAGGAGTTGGATATCACATCTCATGCTAAAGGGAGGGTCTCAGGTTTGGAAGTGGAAGGATTTGGATATCACATCTCATGTTATTGGAAGGATCTCAGGTTTGGTATTAGAAGTATTGAGATATCACATCTCATGCTATAGGAAGGGTCTCAGGATTGGAATGGGAAGGAGTTGGTTATCACATCTCATGCTAAAGGAAGGGTCTCAGGTTTGGTAGAAGCATTGAGATATCACATCTCATGCTATGGGTAGGGTCTCAGGATTGGAATGGGAAGGACTTAGATATCACATATCATGCTATAGGGAGGGTCTCAGTTTTGATATTAGAAGCATTGAGATATCACATCTCATGCTATCGGAAGTGTCTCAGGATTGGAATGGGAAGGAGCTGGATATCACATCTCATGCTAAAGGAAGGGTCTCACGTTTGGAACGGGAAGGAGTTGGATATCACATCTCATGTTATAGGAAGGGTCTCAGGTTTGGTATAAGCATTGAGATATCACATCTCTGCTATCGGAAGTGTCTCAGGATTGGAATGGGAATGACTTGGATATCACATCTCATGCTATAGATAGGCTCTCAGGTTTGGAAAGGGAAGGAGTTGGATATCACATTTCATGTTAGAGGAAGGATCTCAGGTTTGGTATTAGAGGCATTGAGATATCACATCTCGTGCTATAGGAAGGGTCTCAGGATTGGAATGGGAAGGAGTTGGATATCACATCTCATGCTATAGGAAGGGTCTCAGGATTGGAATTGGAAGGAGTTGGATATCACATCTCATGCTATAGGAAGGGTCTCAGGTTTGGTATAAGCATTGAGATATCACATCTCGTGCTATAGGAAGGGTCTCAGGATTGGAATGGGAAGGAATTGTATATGACATCTCATGCTATAGACAGGGTCTCAGGGTTGGAAATGGAAGGAGATGGATATCACATTTCATGTTAGAGGTAGGATCTCAGGTTTGGTATTAGAGGCATTGAGATATCACATCTCATGCTATCATAAGGGTCTCAGGATTGGAATCGGAAGGAGTTGGATATCACATCTCATGTTATAGGAAGGATCTCAGGTTTGGTATTAGAAGCATTGAGACATCACATCTCATGCTATAGGAAGGGTCTCAGGATTGGAATGGGAAGGAGTTGGATATCACATCTCATGCTATAGGAAGGGTCTCAGGTTTGGTATAAGCATTGAGATATCACATCTCATGCTATAGGAAGGGTCTCAGGATTGGAATGGGAAGCAGTTGGATATCACATCTCAGGCCATAGGAAGGGTCTCAGGTTTGGTATAAGCATTGAGATATCACATCTCTGCTATCGGAACGGTCTCAGGATTGGAATGGGAAGGAGTTGGATATCCCATCTCATGTTATAGGAAGAGTCTCAGGTTTGGTATTAGAAGCATTGAGATATCCCATCTCATGCTATAGGAAGGGTCTCAGGTTGGAATGGGAAGGAGTTGGATATCACATTTCATGTTATATGAAGGGTCTCAGGATTGGAATTAGAAGGACTTGGCTATCATATCTCATGCTATAGGAAGGCTCTCAGGTTTGGAAAGGGAAGGAGTTGGATATCACATTTCATGTTAGAGGAACAATCTCAGGTTTGGTATTAGAGGCCTTGAGATATCACATCTCATGCTATAGGAAGGGTCTCAGGATTGGAATGGGAAGGAGTTGGATATCACATCTCAAGCTATAGGAACGGTCTCAGGTTTGGTATAAGCATTGTGATATCACATCTCATGCTATAGGAAGGGTCTCAGGATTGGAATGGGAAGGAGTTGGATATCACATCTCATGTTATAGGAAAGATCTCAGGTTTGCTATTAGAAGCATTGAGACATCACATCTCATGTTATAGGAAGGGTCTCAGGATTGGAATGGGAAGAAGTTGGATATCACATCTCATGCTATAGGAAGGGTCTCAGGTTTGGTATAAGCATTGAGATATCACATCTCATGCTATAGGAAGGATCTCAGGATTGGAATGGGAAGGAGTTGTATATGACATCTCATGCCATAGGAAGGGTCTCAGGTTTGGTATAAGCATTGAGATATCACATCTCATGCTATCAGAAGGGTCTCAGGATTGGAATGGGAAGGAGTTGGATATCACATCTCATGCTAAAGGGAGGGTCTCAGGTTTGGAAGGGGAAGGATTTGGAAATCACATCTCATGTTATAGGAAGGATCTCAGGTTTGTAATTAGAAGCATTGAGATATCACATCTCATGCTATCGGAAGTATCTCAGGTTTGGTATTAGAGGCATTGAGATATCACATCTCATGCTATCATAAGGGTCTCAGGATTGGAATGGGAAGGAGTTGGATATCACATCTCATGTTATAGGAAGGATCTCAGGTTTGGTATTAGAACCATTGAGACATCACATCTCATGCTATAGGAAGGGTCTCAGATTTGGTATAAGCATTGAGATATCACATCTCATGCTATAGGAACGGTCTCAGGATTGGAATGGGAAGGAGTTGTATATGACATCTCAGGCCATAGGAAGGGTCTCAGGTTTGGTATAAGCATTGAGATATCACATCTCTGCTATCGGAAGGGTCTCAGGATTGGAATGGGAAGGAGTTGGATATCCCATCTCATGTTATAGGAAGGGTCTCAGGTTTGCTATTAGAAGCATTGAGACATCACATCTCATGTTATAGGAAGGGTCTCAGGATTGGAATGGGAAGAAGTTGGATATCACATATCATGCTATAGGAAGGGTCTCAGGTTTGGTATAAGCATTGAGATATCACATCTCATGCTATAGGAAGGGTCTCAGGATTGGAATGGGAAGGAGTTGTATATGACATCTCATGCCATAGGAAGGGTCTCAGGTTTGGTATAAGCATTGAGATATCACATAACATGCTATAGGAAGGGTCTCAGGATTGGAATGGGAAGGACTTTTGATATCACATCTCATGCTATAGGCAGGGTCTCAGGTTTGGAAAGGGAAGGAGATGGATATCAAGTTTCATGTTAGAGGTAGGATCTCAGGTTTGGTATTAGAGGCATTGAAATATCACATCTCATGCTATCAGAAGGGTCTCAGGATTGGAATGGGAAGGAGTTGGATATCACATCTCATGCTAAAGGGAGGGTCTCAGGTTTGGAAGTGGAAGGATTTGGAAATCACATCTCATGTTATAGGAAGGATCTCAGGTTTGGTACTAGAAGCATTGAGATATCACATCTCATGCTATCAGAAGTATCTCAGGTTTGGTATTAGAGGCATTGAGATATCACATCTCATGCTATCATAAGGGTCTCAGGATTGGAATGGGAAGGGGTTGGATATCACATCTCATGTTATAGGAAGGATCTCAAGTTTGGTATTAGAAGCATTGAGACATCACATCTCATGCTATAGGAAGGGTCTCAGGATTGGAATGGGAAGGAGTTGGATATCACATCTCATGCTATAGGAAGGGTCTCGGATTTGGTATAAGCATTGAGATATCACATCTCATGCTATAGGAAGGGTCTCAGGATTGGAATGGGAAGGAGTTGTATATGACAAATCAGGCCATAGGAAGGGTCTCAGGATTGGTATAAGCATTGAGATATCACATCTCTGCTATCGGAAGGGTCTCAGGATTGGAATGGGAAGGAGTTGGATATCCCATCTCATGTTATAGGAAGGGTCTCAGGTTTGGTATTAGAAGCATTGAGATATCACAACTCATGCTATAGGAAGAGTCTCAGGATTGGAATGGGGAGGACTTGGATGTCACATCTCATGCTATAGGGACGGTCTAAGGTTTGGAAGGGGAAGGATTTGGATATCGCATCTCATGTTATAGGACGGGTCTCAGGTTTTGTATTAGAAGCATTGAGATATCAAGTCTCATGGTATAGGAAGGGTCTCAGAATTGGAATGGGAAGGAGTTGGATATCACATCTCAAGCTATAGGTAGGGTCTCAGGATTGGAATGGGAAGGAGTTTGATATCACATCTCATGCCATAGTATGGGTCTCAGGTTTGGTAGAAGCATTGGGATATCACATCTCATGCTATCGGAAGGGTATCAGTATTGGATTTGGAAGGAGTTGGATATCCCATCTCATGCTATAGGAAGGGTCTCAGGTTGGAATGGGAAGGAGTTGGATATCACATTTCATGTTATAGGAAGGGTCTCAGGATTGGATGGGAAGGACTTGGATATCATATCTCATGCTATAGGAAGGCTCTCAGGTTTGGAAGGGGAAGGAGTTGGATATCACATTTCATGTTAGAGGAAGGATCTCAGGTTTGGTATTAGAGGCCTTGAGATATCACATCTCATGCTATAGGAAGGGTCTCAGGATTGGAATGGGAAGGAGTTGGATATCACATCTCAAGCTATACGAAGGGTCTCAGGTTTGGTATAAGCATTGAGATATCACATCTCATGCTATAGGAAGGGTCTCAGGATTGGAATGGGAAGGAGTTGGATATCACATCTCATGTTATAGGAAAGATCTCAGGTTTGGTATTAGAAGCATTGAGACATCACATCTCATGTTATAGGAAGGGTCTCAGGAGTGGAATCGGAAGAAGTTGGATATCACATCTCATGCTAAAGGATGGGTCTCAGGTTTGGAAGGGGAAGGAGTTGGATATCGAATCTCATGTTATAGGACTGGTCTCGGGTTTGGTATTAGAAGCATTGAGATATCCCATCGCATGCTGTAGGGAGGTTCTCAGGTTTGGAATGGGGAGGAATTGGATATCACATCTCATGTCATAGGAAGGATCTCAGGTTTGGTATTAGAAGCATTGAGATATCACATCTCATGCTATAGGAATGGTCTCAGGATTGGAATGGGAAGGAGTTGGATATTACATTCTTGCTATAGGAAGGGTCTCATTTTTGGAATGGGAAGGAGTTGGATATCACATATGCTATAGGAAGGGTCTCAGGTTTGGACCGGGAAGGAGTTGGATATCACATCTCATGTTATAGGAAGGGTCTTAGGTTTGGTATAAGCATTGAGATATCACATCTCTGCTATCGGAAGTGTCTCAGGATTGGAATGGGAAGGAGTTGGATATCACATCTCATGTTATAGGATGGGTCTCAGGTTTGTTATTAGAATCATTGAGATATATTGCATGCTGTAGGAAGGGTCTAAGGATTGGAATGGGAAGGACTTGGATATCACATCTCATGCTATAGGTAGGCTTTCAGGTTTGGAAAGGGAAGGGGTTGGATATCACATTTCATGTTAGAGGAAGGATCTCAGGTTTGGTATTAGAGGCATTGAGATATCACATCTCATGCTATAGGAAGGGTCTCAGGATTGGAATGGGAAGGAGTTGGATATCACATCTCATGCTATAGGAAGGGTCTCAGGTTTGGTATAAGAATCGAGATATCACATCTCATGCTATAGGAAGGGTCTCGGGATTGGAATGGGAAGGAGTTGGATATCACATCTCATGTTATAGGAAGGATCTCATGTTTGGTATTAGAAGCATTGAGACATCACATCTCATGCTATAGGAAGGGTCTCAGGATTGGAATGGGAAGGAGTTGGATATCACGTCTCATGCCATAGGAAGGGTCTCAGGTTTGGTATAAGCATTGAGATATCACATCTCATGCTATAGGAAGTGTCTCAGGATTGGAATGGGAAGGACTTGGGTATCACATCTCATGCTATAGGGAGGGTCTCAAGTTTGATATTAGAAGCATTGAGATATCACATCTCATGCTATAGGAAGGGTCTCAGGATTGGAATGGGAAGGAGTTGGATATCACATCTCAAGCTTTAGGAAGGGTCTCAGGTTTGGTATAAGCATTGAGATAGCACATCTCATGCTATAGGAAGTGTCTCAGGATTGGAATGGGAAGGAGTTGGATATTACATCTCATGTTATAGGAAAGATCTCAGGTTTGGTATTAGAAGCATTGAGACATCACATCTCATGTTATAGGAAGGGTCTCAGGATTGGAATGGGAAGAAGTTGGATATCACATCTCATGCTATCGGAAGGGTCTCAGGTTTGGAAGGGGAAGGAGTTGGATATCCAATCTCATGTTATAGGACTGGTCTCAGGTTTGGTATTAGAAGCATTGAGATATCACATTGCATGCTGTAGGAAGGTTCTCAGGTTTGGTATTAGAAGCATTGAGACATCACATCTCATGCTATAGGAAGGGTCTCAGGATTGGAATGGGAAGGAGTTGGATATCACATCTCATGCTATAGGAAGGGTCTCAGATTTGGTATAAGCATTGAGATATCACATCTCATAATATAGGAAGGGTCTCAGGATTGGATTGGGAAGGAGTTGTATATGACATCTCAGGCCATAGGAAGGGTCTCAGGATTGGTATAAGCATTGAGATATCACATCTCTGCTATCGGAAGGGTCTCAGGATTGGAATGGGAAGGAGTTGGATATCCCATCTCATGATAAAGGAAGGGTCTAAGGTTTGGAAGGGGAAAGATTTGGATATCACATCTCATGTTATAGGCGGGTCTCAATTTTGATATTAGAAGCATTGAGATAACAAATCTCATGATATTGGAAGGGTCTCAGGATTGGAATGGGAAGGAGTTGGATATCACATCTCATGATAAAGGAAGGGTCTAAGGTTTGGAAGGGGAAAGATTTGGATATCACATCTCATGTTATAGGACGGGTCTCAGGTTTGGTATTAGAAGCATTGAGATATCAAGTCTCATAGTATAGGAAGGGTCTCAGAATTGGAATGGGAAGGATTTCGGATATCACATCTCAAGCTATAGGAAGAGTCTCAGGATTGGAATGGGAAGGAGTTTGTTATCACATCTCATGCCATAGTATGGTTCTCAGGTTTGGTAGAAGCATTGGGATATCACATCTCATGCTATTGGAAGGGTATCAGTATTGGATTTGGAAGGAGTTGGATATCCCATCTCATGCTATAGGAAGGGTCTCAGGTTGGAATGGGAAGGAGTTGGATATCACATTTCATGTTATAGGAAGGGTCTCAGGATTGGAATGGGAAGGAGTTGGATATCACAACTCAAGCTTTAGGAAGGGTCTCAGGTTTGGTATAAGCATTGAGATAGCACATCTCATGCTATAGGAAGGGTCTCTGGATTGGAATGGGAAGGAGTTGGATATCACATCTCATGTTATAGGAAAGATCTCAGGTTTGGTATTAGAAGCATTGAGACATCACATCTCATGTTATAGGAAGGGTCTCAGGATTGGAATGGGAAGAAGTTGGATATCACATCTCATGCTATAGGAAGGGTCTCAGGTTTGGAAGGGGAAGGAGTTGGATATCCAATCTCATGTTATAGGACTGGTCTCAGGTTTGGTATTAGAAGCATTGAGATATCACATCGCATGCTGTAGGAAGGTTCTCAGGTTTGAAATGGGGAGGAATTGGATATCACATCTCATGTCATAGGAAGGATCTCAGGTTTGGTATTAGAAGCATTGAGATATCACATCTCATGCTATAGGAATGGTCTCAGGATTGGAATGGGAAGGAGTTGGATATTACATTCTTGCTATAGGAAGGGTCTCATGTTTGGAATGGGAAGGAGTTGGATATCACATATGCTATAGGAAGGGTCTCAGGTTTGAAACGGGAAGGAGTTGGATATCACATCTCATGTTATAGGAAGGGTCTCAGGTTTGAAACCGGAAGGAGTTGGATATCACATCTCATGTTATAGGACGGGTCTCAGGTTTGTTATTAGAATCATTGAGATATCATATTGCATGCTGTAGGAAGGGTCTAAGGATTGGAATGGGAAGGACTTGGATATCACATCTCATGCTATAGGTAGGCTCTCAGGTTTGGAAAGGGAAGGAGTTCGATATCACATTTCATGTTAGAGGAAGGATCTCAGGTTTGGTATTAGAGGCATTGAGATATCACATATCATGCTATAGGAAGGGTCTCAGGATTGGAATGGGAAGGAGTTGGATATCACATCTCAAGCTTTAGGAAGGGTCTCAGGTTTGGTATAAGCATTGAGATAGCACATCTCATGCTATAGGAAGGGTCTCAGGATTGGAATGGGAAGGAGTTGGATATTACATCTCATGTTATAGGAAAGATCTCAGGTTTGGTATTAGAAGCATTGAGACATCACATCTCATGTTATAGGAAGGGTCTCAGGATTGGAATGGGAAGAAGTTGGATATCACATCTCATGCTATAGGAAGGGTCTCAGGTTTGGAAGGGGAAGGAGTTGGATATCCAATCTCATGTTATAGGACTGGTCTCAGGTTTGGTTTTAGAAGCATTGAGATATCACATCGCATGCTGTAGGAAGGTTCTCAGGTTTGGTATTAGAAGCATTGAGACATCACATCTCATGCTATAGGAAGGGTCTCAGGATTGGGATGGGAAGGAGTTGGATATCACATCTCATGTTATAGGAAGGATCTCAGGTTTGGTATTAGAAGCATTGAGACATCACATCTCATGCTATAGGAAGGGCCTCAGGATTGGAATGGGAAGGAGTTGGATATCACATCTCATGCTATAGGAAGGGTCTCAGATTTGGTATAAGCATCGAGATATCACATCTCATGCTATAGGAAGGGTCTCGGGATTGGAATGGGAAGGAGTTGGATATCACATCTCATGCCATAGGAAGGGTCTTAGGTTTGGTATAAGCATTGAGATATCACATCTCTGCTATTGGAAGAGTCTCAGGATTGGAATGGGAAGGAGTTGGATATCCCATCTCATGTTATAGGAAGAGTCTCAGGTTTGGTATTAGAAGCATTGAGATATCACATCTCATGCTATAGGAAGTGTCTCAGGATTGGAATGGGAAGGACTTGGGTATCACATCTCATGCTATAGGGAGGGTCTCAAGTTTGATATTAGAAGCATTGAGATATCACATCTCATGCTATAGGAAGGGTCTCAGGATTGGAATGGGAAGGAGTTGGATATCACATCTCATTCTATAGGAAGGGTCTCAGGTTTGGTATAAGCAGTGAGATATCACATCTCATGCTATAGGAAGTGTCTCAGGATTGGAATGGGAAGGAGTTGGATATCACATCTCATGTTATAGGAAGGATCTCAGGTTTGGTATAAGCATTGAGATATCACATCTCTGCTATCGGAAGGGTCTCAGGATTGGAATGGGAAGGAATTGGATATTCCCATCTCATGTTATAGGAAGGGTCTCAGGTTTGGTATTAGAAGCATTGAGATATCCCATCTCATGATATAGGAAGGGTCCCAGGTTGGAATGGGAAGGAGTAGGATATCACATTTCATGTTATAGGAAGGGTCTCAGGATTGGAATGGGAAGGACTTGGATAGCATATCTCATGCTATAGGAAGGCTCTCAGGTTTGGAAGGGGAAGGAGTTGGATATCACATTTCATGTTAGAGGAAGGATCTCAGGTTTGGTATTAGAGGCCTTGAGATATCACATCTCATGCTATAGGAAGGGTCTCAGGATTGGAATGGGAAGGAGTTGGATATCACATCTCAAGCTATAGGAACGGTCTCAGGTTTGGTATAAGCATTGTGATATCACATCTCATGCTATAGGAAGGGTCTCAGGATTGGAATGGGAAGGAGTTGGATATCACATCTCATGTTATAGGAAAGATCTCAGGTTTGGTATTAGAAGCATTGAGACATCACATCTCATGTTATAGGAACGGTCTCAGGTTTGGAATGGGAAGAAGTTGGATATCACATCTCATGCTATAGGAAGGGTCTCAGGTTTGGTATAAGCATTCAGATATCACATCTCATGCTATAGGAAGGGTCTCAGGATTGGAATGGGAAGGAGTTGTATATGACATCTCATGCCATACGAAGGGTCTCAGGTTTGGTATAAGCATTGAGATATCACATCACATGCTATAGGAAGGGTCTCAGGATTGGAATGGGAAGGACTTGGATATCACATATCATGCTATAGGCAGGGTCTCAGGTTTGGAAAGGGAAGGAGATGGATATCACATTTCATGTTAGAGGTAGGATCTCAGGTTTGGAATTAGAGGCATTGAGATATCACATCTCATGCTATCAGAAGGGTCTCAGGATTGGAATGGGAAGGAGTTGGATATCACATCTCATGCTAAAGGGAGGGTCTCAGGTTTGGAAGGGGGAGGATTTGGAAATCACATCTCATGTTATAGGAAGGATCTCAGGTTTGGTATTAGAAGCATTGAGATATCACATCTCATGCTATCGGAAGTATCTCAGGTTTGGTATTAGAGGCATTGAGATATCACATCTCATGCTATCATAAGGGTCTCAGGATTGGAATGGGAAGGAGTTGGATATCACATCTCATGTTATAGGAAGGATCTCAGGTTTGGTATTAGAACCATTGAGACATCACATCTCATGCTATAGGAAGGGTCTCAGGATTGGAATGGGAAGGAGTTGGATATCACATCTCATGCTATAGGAAGGGTCTCAGGTTTGGTATAAGCATTGAGATATCACATCTCATGCTATAGGAAGGGTCTCAGGATTGGAATGGGAAGGAGTTGTATATGACATCTCAGGCCATAGGAAGGGTCTCAGGTTTGGTATAAGCATTGAGATATCACATCTCTGCTATCGGAAGGGTCTCAGGATTGGAATGGGAATGAGTTGGATATCCCATCTCATGTTATAGGAAGAGTCTCAGGTTTGGTATTAGAAGCATTGAGATATCCCATCTCATGCTATAGGAAGGGTCTCAGGTTGGAGTGGGAAGGAGTTGGATATCACATTTCATGTTATAGGAAGGGTCTCAGGATTGGAATTGGAAGGACTTGGCTATCATATCTCATGCTATAGGAAGGCTCTCAGGTTTGGAAGGGGAAGGAGTTGGATATCACATTTCATGTTAGAGGAACGATCTCAGGTTTGGTATTAGAGGCCTTGAGATATCACATCTCATGCTATAGGAAGGGTCTCAGGATTGGAATGGGAAGGAGTTGGATATCACATCTCATGCTAAAGGGAGGGTCTCAGGTTTGGAAGGGGAAGGATTTGGAAATCACATCTCATGTTATAGGAAGGATCTCAGGTTTGGTATTAGAAGCATTGAGATATCACATCTCATGCTATCGGAAGTATCTAAGGTTTGGTATTAGAGGCATTGAGATATCACATCTCATGCTATCATAAGGGTCTCAGGATTGGAATGGGAAGGAGTTGGATATCACATCTCATGTTATAGGAAGGCTCTCAGGTTTGGAAGGGGAAGGAGTTGGATATCACATTTCATGTTAGAGGAACGATCTCAGGTTTGGTATTAGAGGCCTTGAGATATCACATCTCATGCTATAGGAAGGGTCTCAGGATTGGAATGGGAAGGAGTTGGATATCACATCTCAAGCTATAGGAACGGTCTCAGGTTTGGTATAAGCATTGTGATATCACATCTCATGCTATAGGAAGGGTCTCAGGATTGGAATGGGAAGGAGTTGGATATCACATCTCATGTTATAGGAAAGATCTCAGGTTTGGTATTAGAAGCATTGCGACATCACATCTCATGTTATAGGAAGGGTCTCAGGATTGGAATGGGAAGAAGTTGGATATCACAACTCATGCTATAGGAAGGGTCTCAGGTTTGGTATAAGCATTGAGATATCACATCTCATGCTATAGGCAGGGTCTCAGGTTTGGAAAGGGAAGGAGATGGATATCACATTTCATGTTAGAGGTAGGATCTCAGGTTTGGTATTAGAGGCATTGAAATATCACATCTCATGCTATCAGAAGGGTCTGAGGATTGGAATGGGAAGGAGTTGGATATCACATCTCATGCTAAAGGGAGGGTCTCAGGTTTGGAAGGGGAAGGATTTGGAAATCACATCTCATGTTATAGGAAGGATCTCAGGTTTGGTATTAGAAGCATTGAGATATCACATCTCATGCTATCGGAAGTATCTCAGGTTTGGTATTAGAGGCATTGAGATATCACATCTCATGCTATCATAAGGGTCTCAGGATTGGAATGGGAAGGAGTTGGATATCACATCTCATGTTATAGGAAGGGTCTCAGGATTGGAAGGGGAAGGAGTTGGATATCACATCTCATGTTATAGGAAAGATCTCAGGTTTGGTATTAGAAGCATTGCGACATCACATCTCATGTTATAGGAAGGGTCTCAGGATTGGAATGGGAAGAAGTTGGATATCACATCTCATGCTATAGGAAGGGTCTCAGGATTGGAATGGGAAGGAGTTGTATATGACATCTCATGCCATAGGAAGGGTCTCAGGTTTGGTATAAGCATTGAGATATCACATCACATGCTATAGGAAGGGTCTCAGGATTGGAATGGAAAGGACTTGGATATCACATCTCATGCTATAGGCAGGGTCTCAGGTTTGGAAAGGGAAGGAGATGGATATCACATTTCATGTTAGAGGTAGGATCTCAGGTTTGGTATTAGAGGCATTGAAATATCACATCTCATGCTATCAGATGGGTCTCAGGATTGGAATGGGAAGGAGTTGGATATCACATCTCATGCTAAAGGGAGGGTCTCAGGTTTGGAAGGGGAAGGATTTGGAAATCACATCTCATGTTATAGGATGGATCTCAGGTTTGGTATTAGAAGCATTGAGATATCACATCTCATGCTATCGGAAGTATCTCAGGTTTGGTATTAGAGGCATTGAGATATCACATCTCATGCTATCATAAGGGTCTCAGGATTGGAATGGGAAGGAGTTGGATATCACATCTCATGTTATAGGAAGGCTCTCAGGATTGTAATGGGAAGGAGTTGGATATCACATCTCAAGCTATAGGAACGGTCTCAGGTTTGGTATAAGCATTGTGATATCACATCTCATGCTATAGGAAGGGTCTCAGGATTGGAAGGGGAAGGAGTTGGATATCACATCTCATGTTATAGGAAAGATCTCAGGTTTGGTATTAGAAGCATTGCGACATCACATCTCATGTTATAGGAAGGGTCTCAGGATTGGAATGGGAAGAAGTTGGATATCACATCTCATGCTATAGGAAGGGTCTCAGGTTTGGTATAAGCATTGAGATATCACATCTCATGCTATAGGAAGGGTCTCAGGATTGGAATGGGAAGGAGTTGTATATGACAGCTCATGCCATAGGAAGGGTCTCAGGTTTGGTATAAGCATTGAGATATCACATCACATGCTATAGGAAGGGTCTCAGGATTGGAATGGAAAGGACTTGGATATCACATCTCATGCTATAGGCAGGGTCTCAGGTTTGGAAAGGGAAGGAGATGGATATCACATTTCATGTTAGAGGTAGGATCTCAGGTTTGGTATTAGAGGCATTGAAATATCACATCACATGCTATCAGATGGGTCTCAGGATTGGAATGGGAAGGAGTTGGATATCACATCTCATGCTAAAGGGAGGGTCTCAGGTTTGGAAGGGGAAGGATTTGGAAATCACATCTCATGTTATAGGATGGATCTCAGGTTTGGTATTAGAAGCATTGAGATATCACATCTCATGCTATCGGAAGTATCTCAGGTTTGGTATTAGAGGCATTGAGATATCACATCTCATGCTATCATAAGGGTCTCAGGATTGGAATGGGAAGGAGTTGGATATCACATCTCATGTTATAGGAAGGATCTCAGGTTTGGTATTAGAAGCATTGAGACATCACATCTCATGCTATAGGAAGGGTCTCAGGATTGGAATGGGAAGGAGTTGGATATCACATCTCATGCTATAGGAAGGGTCTCAGATTTGGTATAAGCATTGAGATATCACATCTCATGCTATAGGAAGGTTCTCAGGATTGGAATGGGAAGGAGTTGTATATGACATCTCAGGCCATAGGAAGGGTCTCAGGTTTGGTAAAAGCATTGAGATATCACATCTCTGCTTTCGGAAGGGTCTCAGGATTGGAATGGGAAGGAGTTGGATATCCCATCTCATGTTATAGGAAGGGTCTCAGGTTTGGTATTAGAAGCATTGAGACATCACATCTCATGTTATAGGAAGGGTCTCAGGATTGGAATGGGAAGAAGTTGGATATCACATCTCATGCTATAGGAAGGGTCTCAGGTTTGGTATAAGCATTGAGATATCACATCTCATGCTATAGGAAGGGTCTCAGGATTGGAACGGGAAGGAGTTGTATATGACATCTCATGCCATAGGAAGGGTCTCAGGTTTGGTATAAGCATTGAGATATCACATCACATGCTATAGGAAGGGTCTCAGGATTGGAATGGGAAGGACTTGGATATCACATCTCATGCTATAGGCAGGGTCTCAGGTTTGGAAAGGGAAGGAGATGGATATCACATTTCATGTTAGAGGTAGGATCTCAGGTTTGGTATTAGAGGCATTGAAATATGACATCTCATGCTATCAGAAGGGTCTCAGGATTGGAATGGGAAGGAGTTGGATATCACATCTCATGCTAAAGGGAAGGTCTCAGGTTTGGAAGTGGAAGGATTTGGAAATCACATCTCATGTTATAGGAAGGATCTCAGGTTTGGTATTAGAAGCATTGAGATATCACATCTCATGCTATCAGAAGTATCTCAGGTTTGGTATTAGAGGCATTGAGATATCACATCTCATGCTATCATAAGGGTCTCAGGATTGGAATGGGAAGAAGTTGGATATCACATCTCATGTTATAGGAAGGATCTCAGGTTTGGTATTAGAAGAATTGAGACATCACATCTCATGCTTAGGAAGGGTCTCAGGATTGGAATGGGAAGAAGTTGGATATCACATCTCATGCTATAGGAAGGGTCTCAGATTTGGTATAAGCATTGAGATAATACATCTAATGCAATAGGAAGGGTCTCAGGATTGGAATGGGAAGGAGTTGCATATGACATCTCAGGCCATAGGAAGGGTCTCAGGTTTGGTAAAAGCATTGAGATATCACATCTCTGCTATCGGAAGGGTCTCAGGATTGGAATGGGAAGGAGTTGGATATCCCAAATCATGTTATAGGAAGGGTCTCAGGTTTGGTATTAGAAGCATTGAGATATCACATCTCATGCTATAGGAAGGGTCTCAGGATTGGAATGGGGAGGTCTTGGATGTCACATCTCATGTTATAGGAAGGCTCTCAGGTTTGGAAGGGGAAGGAGTTGGATATCACATTTCATGTTAGAGGAACGATCTCAGGTTTGGTATTAGAGGCCTTGAGATATCACATCTCATGCTATAGGAAGGGTCTCAGGATTGGAATGGGAAGGAGTTGGATATCACATCTCAAGCTATAGGAACGGTCTCAGGTTTGGTATAAGCATTGTGATATCACATCTCATGCTATAGGAAGGGTCTCAGGATTGGAATGGGAAGGAGTTGGATATCACATCTCATGTTATAGGAAAGATCTCAGGTTTGGTATTAGAAGCATTGCGACATCACATCTCATGTTATAGGAAGGGTCTCAGGATTGGAATGGGAAGAAGTTGGATATCACATCTCATGCTATAGGAAGGGTCTCAGGTTTGGTATAAGCATTGAGATATCACATCTCATGCTATAGGAAGGGTCTCAGGATTGGAATGGGAAGGAGTTGTATATGACATCTCATGCCATAGGAAGGGTCTCAGGTTTGGTATAAGCATTGAGATATCACATCACATGCTATAGGAAGGGTCTCAGGATTGGAATGGAAAGGACTTGGATATCACATCTCATGCTATAGGCAGGGTCTCAGGTTTGGAAAGGGAAGGAGATGGATATCACATTTCATGTTAGAGGTAGGATCTCAGGTTTGGTATTAGAGGCATTGAAATATCACATCTCTTGCTATCAGATGGGTCTCAGGATTGGAATGGGAAGGAGTTGGATATCACATCTCATGCTAAAGGGAGGGTCTCAGGTTTGGAAGGGGAAGGATTTGGAAATCACATCTCATGTTATAGGAAGGATCTCAGGTTTGGTATTAGAAGCATTGAGATATCACATCTCATGCTATCGGAAGTATCTCAGGTTTGGTATTAGAGGCATTGAGATATCACATCTCATGCTATCATAAGGGTCTCAGGATTGGAATGGGAAGGAGTTGGATATCACATCTCATGTTATAGGAAGGATCTCAGGTTTGGTATTAGAAGCATTGAGACATCACATCTCATGCTATAGGAAGGGTCTCAGGATTGGAATGGGAAGGAGTTGGATATCACATCTCATGCTATAGGAAGGGTCTCAGATTTGGTATAAGCATTGAGATATCACATCACATGCTATAGGAAGGGTCTCAGGATTGGAATGGGAAGGACTTGGATATCACATCTCATGCTATAGGCAGGGTCTCAGGTTTGGAAAGGAAAGGAGATGGATATCACATTTCATGTTAGAGGTAGGATCTCAGGTTTGGTATTAGAGGCATTGAAATATCACATCTCATGCTATCAGAAGGGTCTCAGGATTGGAATGGGAAGGAGTTGGATATCACATCTCATGCTAAAGGGAGGGTCTCAGGTTTGGAAGTGGAAGGATTTGGAAATCACATCTCATGTTATAGGAAGGATCTCAGGTTTGGTATTAGAAGCATTGAGATATCACATCTCATGCTATCAGAAGTATCTCAGGTTTGGTATTAGAAGAATTGAGACATCACATCTCATGCTATAGGAAGGGTCTCAGGATTGGAATGGGAAGAAGTTGGATATCACATCTCATGCTATAGGAAGGGTCTCAGATTTGGTATAAGCATTGAGATATCACATCTCTGCTATCGAAAGGGTCTCAGGATTGGAATGGGAAGGAGTTGGATATCCCAAATCATGTTATAGGAAGGGTCTCAGGTTTGGTATTAGAAGCATTGAGATATCACATCTCATGCTATAGGAAGGGTCTCAGGATTGGAATGGGGAGGACTTGGATGTCACATCTCATGTTATAGGGAGGGTCTCAAGTTTGATATTAGAAGCATTGAGATAACTAATCTCATGATATCGGAAGGGTCTCAGGATTGGAATGGGAAGGAATTGGATATCACATCTCATGATAAAGGAAGGGTCTAAGGTTTGGAAGGGGAAGGATTTGGATATCACATCTCATGTTATAGGACGGGTCTCAAGTTTGGTATTAGAAGCATTGAGATATCAAGTCTCATGGTATAGGAAAGGTCTCAGAATTGGAATGGGAAGGAGTTGGATATCACATCTCAAGCTATAGGTAGGGTCTCAGGATTGGAATGGGAAGGAGTTTGATATCACATCTCATGCCATAGTATGGGTCTCAGGTTTGGTAGAAGCATTGGGATATCATATCTCATGCTATCGGAAGGGTATCAGTATTGGATTTGGAAGGAGTTGGATATCCCATCTCATGCTATAGGAAGGGTCTCAGGTTGGAATGGGAAGGAATTGGATATCACATTTCATGTTATAGGAAGGGTCTCAGGTTTGGAAGGGGAAGGAGTTGGATATCACATTTCATGTTAGAGGAAGGATCTCAGGTTTGGTATTAGAGGCCTTGAGATATCACATCTCATGCTATAGGAAGGGTCTCAGGATTGGAATGGGAAGGAGTTGGATATCACATCTCAAGCTATAGGAAGGGTCTCAGGATTGGAATGGGAAGGAGTTGGATATCACATCTCATGTTATAGGAAAGATCTCAGGTTTGGTATTAGAAGCATTGAGACATCACATCTCATGTTATAGGAAGGGTCTCAGGATTGGAATGGGAAGAAGTTGGATATCACATCTCATGCTATAGGAAGAGTCTCAGGTTTGGAAGGGGAAGGAGTTGGATATCCAATCTCATGTTATAGGACTGGTCTCGGGTTTGGTATTAGAAGCATTGAGATATCACTTCGCATGCTATAGGAAGGTTCTCAGGTTTGGAATGGGGAGGAATTGGATATCACATCTCATGTCATAGGAAGGATCTCAGGTTTGGTATTAGAAGCATTGAGATATCACATCTCATGCTATAGGAATGGTCTCAGGATTGGAATGGGAAGGAGTTGGATATTACACTCTTGCTATAGGAAGGGTCTCATGTTTGGAATGTGAAGGAGTTGGATATCACATATGCTATAGGAAGGGTCTCAGGTTTGGACCGGGAAGGAGTTGGATATCACATCTCATGTTATAGGAAGGGTCTCAGGTTTGGTATAAGCATTGAGATATCACATCTCTGCTATCGGAAGTGTCTCAGGATTGGAATGGGAAGGAGTTGGATATCCCATCTCATGTTATAGGACGGGTCTCAGGTTTGTTATTAGAATCATTGAGATATCATATTGCATGCTGTAGGAAGGGTCTAAGGATTGGAATGGGAAGGACTTGGATATCACATCTCATGCTATAGGTAGACTCTCAGGTTTGGAAAGGGAAGGAGTTGGATATCACATTTCATGTTAGAGGAAGGATCTCAGGTTTGGTATTAGAGGCATTGAGATATCACATCTCATGCTATAGGAAGAGTCTCAGGATTGGAATGGGAAAGAGTTGGATATCACATCTCATGCTATAGGAAGGGTCTCAGGTTTGGTATAAGCATTGAGATATCACATCTCATGCTATAGGAAGGGTCTCGGGATTGGAATGGGAAGGAGTTGGATATCACATCTCATGTTATAGGAAGGATCTCAGGTTTGGTATTAGAAGCATTGAGACATCACATCTCATGCTATAGGAAGGGTCTCAGGATTGGAATGGGAAGGAGTTGGATATCACATCTCATGCTATAGGAAGGGTCTCAGGTTTGGTATAAGCATTGAGATATCACATCTCATGCTATAGGAAGGGTCTCAGGATTGGAATGGGAAGGAGTTGTATATGACATCTCATGCCATAGGAAGGGTCTTAGGTTTGGTATAAGCATTGAGATATCACATCTCTGCTATCGGAAGGGTCTCAGGATTGGAATGGGAAGAAGTTGGATATCCCATCTCATGTTATAGGAAGAGTCTCAGGTTTGGTATTAGAAGCATTGAGACATCACATCGCATGCTGTAGGAAGGGTCTCAGGATTGGAATGGGAAGGACTTGGGTATCACATCTCATGCTATAGGGAGGGTCTCAAGTTTGATATTAGAAGCATTGAGATATCACATCTCATGCTATAGGAAGGGTCTCAGGATTGGAATGGGAAGGAGTTGGATATCACATCTCATGCTATAGGAAGGGTCTCAGGTTTGGTATAAGCAGTGAGATATCACATCTCATGCTATAGGAAGTGTCTCAGGATTGGAATGGGAAGGAGTTGGATATCACATCTCATGTTATAGGAAGGATCTCAGGTTTGGTATAAGCATTGAGATATCACATCTCTGCTATCGGAAGGGTCTCAGGATTGGAATGGGAAGGAGTTGGATATTCCCATCTCATGTTATAAGAAGGGTCTCAGGTTTGGTATTAGAAGCATTGAGATATCACATCTCATGCTATAGGAAGGGTCTCGGGATTGGAATGGGAAGGACTTGGATATCACATCTCATGCTATAGGGAGGGTCTCAAGTTTGATATTAGAAGCATTGAGATATCACATCTCATGATATCGGAAGAGTCTCAGGATTGGAATGGGAAGGAGTTGGATATCACATCTCATGATAAAGGAAGGGTCTAAGGTTTGGAAGGGGAAGGATTTGGATATCACATCTCATGTTATAGGACGGGTCTCAGGTTTTGTATTAGAAGCATTGAGATATCAAGTCTCATTGTATAGGAAGGGTCTCAGAATTGGAATGGGAAGGAGTTGGATATCACATCTCAAGCTATAGGAAGGGTCTCAGGATTGGAATGGGAAGGAGTTTGATATCACATCTCATGCCATAGTATGGGTCTCAGGTTTGGTAGAAGCATTGGGATATCACATCTCATGCTATAGGAAGGGTCTCAGGTTGGAATGGGAAGGAGTTGGATATCACATCTCATGTTATAGGAAGGGTCTCAGGATTGGAATGGGAAGGACTTGGATATCACATCTCATGCTATAGGAAGGCTCTCAGGTTTGCAACGGGAAAGAGTTGGATATCACATTTCATGTTAGAGGTAGGATCTCAGGT
Source organism: Ambystoma mexicanum (assembly GCF_040938575.1). Classification (NCBI taxonomy): domain Eukaryota; kingdom Metazoa; phylum Chordata; class Amphibia; order Caudata; family Ambystomatidae; genus Ambystoma; species Ambystoma mexicanum. Next base: position 336,414,417 of record NC_090936.1, read on the forward strand.
TTGGTATTAGAGGCATTGAGATATCTCATCTCATGCTATCAGAAGAGTCTCAGAATTGGAATGGGAAGGAGTTGGATATCACATCTCATGCCATAGTATGGGTCTCAGGTTTGGTAGAAGCATTGGGATATCACATCTCATGCTATCGGAAGGATTTCAGGATTGGATTTCGAAGGAGTTGGATATCCCATCTCATGCTATAGGAAGGGTCTCAGGTTGGAATGGGAAGGAGTTTGATATCACATCTCATGCCATAGTATGGGTCTCAGGTTTGGTAGAAGCATTGGGATATCAGATCTCATGCTATCGGAAGGGTATCAGGATTGGATTTGGAAGGAGTTGGATATCCCATCTCATGCTATAGGAAGGGTCTCAGGTTGGAATGGGAAGGAGTTGGATATCACATCTCATGTTATAGGAAAGGTCTCAGGATTGGAATGGAAAGGACTTGGATATCATATCTCATGCTATAGGAAGGCTCTCAGGTTTGGAAGGGGAAGGAGTTGGATATCACATTTCATGTTAGAGGAAGGATATCAGGTTTGGTATTAGAGGCATTGAGATATCACATCTCATGCTATAGGAAGGGTCTCAGGATTGGAATGGGAAGGAGTTGGATATCACATCTCAAGCTATAGGAAGGGTCTCAGGTTTGGTATAAGCATTGAGATATCACATCTCATGCTATAGGAATGGTCTCAGGATTGGAATGGGAAGGAGTTGGATATCACATCTCATGTTATAGGAAAGATCTCAGGTTTGGTATTAGAAGCATTGAGATATCACATTGTTAGGAAAGATTTCGTTATTGTAGGGAACTTTCCTTCCATGTGGCAACCCCTAAACTTTTTGCTATTGTTTTCAACCTGTTTTCTTGACTTTGCCAGAGAAGTGCAGCCTTCTGCCGTACTCCTCTGGGCTTTCGCTCCTTTCTTACGGGGAAACTGACATGCCCTTAAGACAGTCAGTACCGGGGAACGCTGTTTCCCGTAGTTTCTTTTATCGTGTCGCCATTTTAGTGCAACACGACACAAGAGGGCACTGTAAGCTAAGTTACAGCTCTCTTGGGTCTCTAGCCTTCTACAGACCCTAGACACTCTTGTAGGATGGTTTTTGGATCGGTGCAAGTCATTCAGGGACTGGGCTGGTGGCAGCGATCATTTGGTTTATTTTGAGCTCCTTTTGCCGTTCTGAGCACCTTTTTGCCGCGAACACAAAAGGGTGGCCCGGCTACCCAAAATGGCCGGACCACGAGGCTCCTTTGTCTCGTCCACTGTCCGTCTTGCTCCCTTTACCTTCCCCCGGGTCAGGCGACCCGGGGCCTTCCTTATTTGGGCATGTAGTTTCCCGCGAAACACGGTTGCTTTCGCGGGCTTCTACATGTCGTTTGAGTGCCCCCAGGATGTGGGCTGGGCTGTCTGGTCCCAATACACATCCTGGGTGCCAGAGAGTCTAGGGTGGTGTGAATGCCTGGGACCACCGTGGTCCGTGATTGGTCCACGTATGGTATGTGTGTTGATGAGCGGATCTCCCATTGGCTCCCCTCCGTTTTGGCGCGAAGGGAACCGTGGATAAGAGGGAGCTGGAGACACCACTACCATGTCGATCTCCTGAGTTCTTACGGACCCAGGGATACAGGAGCCAAGTATCCTGCGAACACGAGGCTGGACCGAGGAATCGGGGTGACCCCCTGAAGAACTTCTGCTCCTCATTGCTGTCGTCCGGTGAAGCCCTTTCCACCTAAGATCGAACAAGAAGGCCTGTACTGGCGCTTCGACCTATTGGAATAGCAGGACCAGCTATTCCCGGCACCTTCATCAACTCCTGCCGTAAGCCTTCGGAAGTGTCTCTGGGCCATCCAGTTGACTGACCAGCTTACTAAGGAGCCCTGCTCTGTAATCGCCGACAGGTTGGGTGGTATTCTGAGTCCGGGGCACGCTCACACGCTTCGTTTGCTTAGCAACCCTAAGCTAGAGGTGAACGGTGCTCGTTTGGCTTGAATACACCCGGCCGTTCCGTTGCCCTGCCGTGGCGACAAAACTGTGCAGGATTCTTCGATCGGGACGTCTTTTTACTCTGCACGACGACGAGACGTTCCCTGCTCTTCAGAACCTGCCAGAAGCTGCATCTATCGAGGAGAAGCTCGGGCCTGCTTGCTTCGGGGACCGGTGAGTAGATTAGCTAGGATCTGGTCGCCCTCCTGCAGTGCCCCTTGCTTTTCCCCGCTGTAAATACAGCTCCCCTTGTCCGTACTCGCGCCCTACTTCTGCCTCACAGTGGAGGCTGCGCTAGAGTCGCGGACCGTGTTCTCCTTCATTAGGGCACCCTACAGAGCTGTCCAACGTCCTCCGAAGAGCTTCACCTTCTGTCCATTGGCACCGGCGTGTGCAGGTACTTTTGAGCGCTAGGCTCCACTCTTCGTAGGGATTGGACTACCATCTAGTTAGGGGCCTCAGAAGGCGGACATACCACACGCATTGGTTCGCACTGCCTGTTTTCCTTCCCCTGCAGGTGGATAACATATTTCGTGCTGCTAATGCTGTGAAACTGTGTATTCTGTATATATATTGGGTGGATAGTGTATGTGTTGGTTTAATATCGTTGTATATTGCTGCTTTTACTGTGGTTATTAGTTTCAAGGCCTTATAATAAATGTGTATCTATTTTTGATATAACAACTGTTTGGAGTAGTTTGTACGCGCTCTTGCTTTGTGTGCTCACTGCGGGCTTTCAGTCACCCTCACCCCTCTTGAGACCTAGTCTTGACCGCCGCGATCGCTACCTTGATTGGTCTGGCTTGTCCAGAGGTTACCCTGTTCCAAGTAATTAGGTTGGCCTTCTGAACTTCTGCGCCACCAGGACAGAGTTCAGAAATCCGTCTTAACAAATTGGTGTACAGCGGTGGGATACGACTGAAGGTATCCAGTGTTGCGCACGAGCTAAGGCGTTTTCAGGTTATTCCAACCAGGACACGCAGTAAAGTATTGAATATAACGTTAAAAAGGCCATAGTCCTATCAACAGTATGGAAACGAATACTTTATTAACCTTAAATGCTTCGAAATCTGAAACATTGAAGAAGATGTGTGCGGAGAGAGGGGTTTCCTCTCAAGGCACTAAATTGGAAATGATCCAGAGAATCGTGGCGTGGCAAGAAGCGCAGCTTGACGCTATAACTTCCGAGGACAGTGCAGAAGGTGGTGGGGCTGCTCTCACTGGCAGAACCGACGGTTCTGCCGCTGCACTGATCCATCACGACCACGAGGACAGGGAGGATGTAATGTCTAACGTTTCCTCTGCCAGTGTTGATGGGGAGGCTATGCTTGAATTCAAGAAGCAAGAGCTGCGGTTTAGGCAGCAGGAGCTTGAATTCAGCATAGCCAAACTGAAAATCGACCAGGCAGAAAAACAAAAAGACAGGGATCACCAGTTGGAACTGGCCAAGCTTCAGTTCGCAAATGGGTCCAAGGGTCCTGGACATGGTTCTGGGGCTTCCTCTCATCCACGGTTTCCAAAAGATCTGCTCAGTGTGTATGAGGAACGAAATGACATTATGGACTGGTTAAATGCGTTTGAGTATGCATGCGAGGTTCAAGAGGTTGATAATGCGGATAAGATTGCATGGTTACTCAGCAGACTGCCCCATTCTGGTTGCAGTGCCATTATGGAAATGTCGAAGGCTGAGCGCGCTGATTTTGCAATGTTGAAGCAGACTCTCATTTTAAAGTTTGGGAAGACTCCGACCCAATATTTGAAAAGGTTTAGAGAGTATAAGAAAAAGGAAGGTGGTACTTGGGTGTCGTATGTAGCTGAGTCCCTGAAAAACTTGACTGGCTGGGTTGAAGGTTATAAGGTTTCTACCTTCGAAGGCATGATCAATCTGGTCATGCTGGAACACATTTTTGCTTCTTCTTCCCCGGAGCTTAAGCAGCATTTGGCCGATTCGAAGGAGATAGATCCTAAGAAGCTGGCCATTGCAGCAGACTTATGGGTGTCACATCGAGTGTCCCATAAGGACAAAACTCATCCTGGTAAGCAGGAGGAAGGGAAAAAGTCCAAAGATATGGAGGGTGGGGAATCTGCTAAATCTTCTTCCCATAAGGGCCACAAAAAGAAAAATAAGGGTAAGCCATACGAGAACTCACAGGGTAGCGGAGGTTCGCCTCCGAAACAGAACTCTGGTTATAATAAGCCTCCCTACGTAAACAGACCCAATGGGGCTTGTTTTTCTTGTGGAGCAACTGACCATGTGAAGGGGGATCCCCGTTGTAAGGTTAGACCTTTGGGGGTCCACTCCGCTAATCTGGCCTTCTCCTCCTACGAGGAAGAAGAGATTACAGGAGCATCCTTCTCCTCAGACTCATTTCCCAGCGGAATAGAGGCTGAGGTAGTTTTAGTGTCCCTGGGTTCCTGGGAGCCTAAAGTCGCAGAGGCGTATGCTAGGATTCCGGATAATACCAAGCACTACTTTAAAGACAGTGTGCTGATCAATGGAGTGGATACTCCAGCTCTTAGGGATAGTGGGTGCAGTCGAACTGTAGTGGATTCTACCTTGGTAGACTCAGAGGAAGTTGCCAGAGCTCCTCTGATGCCCACTAAGTTGGCTGACGGCCCCCTCCGTATGTTTCCCGTGATCCCTGTTAATCTAACTTTAAATGGTACCGCAGTTAGGATTCCAGTGAGCATTCAGAGAAACGTCCCGGGAAAGGTCTTGTTGGGCAATGATCTCAGAGCTCTAGGGCTCGTAGGAGACACTGCCGAAAGACCCTACACACGGTCTCAAGCACGGGCAGCCTTGGCCAAGTCCAATACGCCGCCCCAGCCGAAGGGGAAACCCAAGGCGAAAGGAGTCAACAAGTCCCGACGGGGGAAAGAGAATATTCCCCCGAGCTCGCCTACCACTGCGGTGGAGGGAGTTGGTCAATCGCCCGAGCCTGACGAGGAGGTGGCGATGCCTGAAGTGTTCGACCCCAACGACCATCCTGAACTAAAAGACTTGTTAGTTGAAGGAGGTCCTGATAGGGACGACTTCAGTAAGGGCCAACGTGAGTGCCCATCTCTGGAAGGCCTAAGGAGACAGGCCTGCTCCCAGCTTGAGGGTGAACCTCCTGGGAAGCATCGGATTTATTGGGAAGGTGGACTCCTGTACAGTGAGCCCACAGAGTCTACAGAAGGAGACCATAGGAGGTTGGTGGTTCCCCTTGCTGTTAGACCCTTCCTCCTGCAGTTGGCGCATGTCGTTCACCTTGCTGGTCACCTTGGTATGAGGAGGACCAAGCAAAGGTTATCCATGCACTTCCACTGGCCCAAGATGGGGGAGCAAGTAGAAAGTCACTGCAGGAGTTGTGCCGCCTGCCAGTTGCCTGGTAAGGTTGGCGCGACAATCCAAGCTCCGTTGGTACCGCTCCCAATTGTGGGGGTACCATTTGAAAGGGTAGGGATCGACATGGTTGGTCCCCTTGACCCGCAAACATCCTCAGGCAATAGGTTTATCCTGGTGCTGGTCGACCATGCAACCCGGTATCCTGAGGCCGTCCCATTTACAACTGTAACTGCCAAGCCAGTTGCAGAAGCTTTACTCGGCATGTTTACTAGGGTTGGCTTCCCTAAAGAAGTTGTGTCGGATCATGGCAGCAACCTTATGTCGAAGTATAGGCAGGCTATGTGGAAAGAATGTGGGGTCACCTACAGGTTCTCTTCTGCATACCGCCCCCAGACCGATGGTCTGGGGGGGCGTTTCAACAGGACGCTAACGAGCATGATTGGGGCTCTGGAGGAGCCTCAGAGAAGAAAGTGGGATCTTCTTGTTTCATGCTTACTGTTTGCCTACCGAGAGGTACCACAGGAGGGTGTTGGCTTCAGCCCCTTCGAACTTCTGTTCGGTCATCCCGTACGGGGACCCTTAGCCATCGTCAAGGAGGGATGGGAGATGCCCACTCCCCCTGTTGCTACCAATGTAGTTGATTATGTGCTAGGGCTCAGAAAACGGATGGTACTTCTGATGGGCTTGACTAGTGATAAATTGAAGGCAGGGCAAGCGCTGGTGAAACATTGGTACGACCAGAAAGCTTCCCTCATCAACTTTACACTTGGTCAGCAAGTCCTGATCATGAATCTCATAAGGCCTCGAGCTTTACAGGACAAATGGTCAGGCCCTTACCCAGTGGTGGAGCCCCTGGGTGAGGTTAACTATTCGGTGGACCTTGGAAGGCCTGGACAGGCTCCAAAAGTGTTTCACGTGAATAGGCTGAAGGCTTTCGTCCCAAGCGGCGAAATCGCAGCACTGCTATGGGCTTCAGACGTTGAGGAAGAGGAGTCTGAACCTCTCCCTGACCTGTTCCCAGGCAGTCCTTCAGATAGCTCTTTTGAGGGTGTCCGAGTGGCCCCTCACCAAAATGGACAAGGCTCAGTGGTTTACCTTGGACATGAAGTAGTTGGAGGGAGGAGACAGCCTCTATCCAGTAAGGTACAAGCAGTACAAGACTGGCCTACCCCCACTACGCAAACCCAAGTGAGAGCCTTTTTAGGACTCACGGGGTATTACCGCAATTTTGTGGCAGACTATGGCACCATAGCTGCTCCTCTGACTGCCCTCACAACTCCGAAGAAACCCAAGAAGGTAACTTGGACTGACGAGTGTGAGAAGGCCTTCAATGGCTTGAAAGACTCCGTGTGCCAGGCCCCTGTGCTCAGGGCCCCTGATTATCAAAGACCTTTTATCGTGCAGACGGATGCCTCTGACACTGGGATAGGAGCTGTACTATCACAAGTAGATGAGAAGGGTAAGGAACACCCTATCGGTTTTATTAGTCGCCAGCTTAAGGACAGAGAGCTCAGATGGTCCACGGTAGAGAAAGAATGTTTCTCTGTTGTGTGGGCCCTAAGGAAGCTGAGGCCCTACCTCTATGGGACCCACTTCACTGTGCAGACTGACCATAAGCCGTTAAAGTGGCTAATGAACATGAAGGTGGAGAATCCAAAGTTGCTTAGGTGGTCCATAAGTCTTCAAGGCTTCGACTTCACTATTGAGCATAGACCAGGTGTCCAACATAGCAATGCTGATGGGTTGTCCAGAATGTTTTACCGACCTGAACAAGAGACTCATCCAGGGGTGGATTAGTTCCCCCTGTCCATAGTCTGGGAGGGGCGAGTGTTAGGAAAGATTTCGTTATTGTAGGGAACTTTCCTTCCATGTGGCAACCCCTAAACTTTTTGCTATTGTTTTCAACCTGTTTTCTTGACTTTGCCAGAGAAGTGCAGCCTTCTGCCGTACTCCTCTGGGCTTTCGCTCCTTTCTTACGGGGAAACTGACATGCCCTTAAGACAGTCAGTACCGGGGAACGCTGTTTCCCGTAGTTTCTTTTATCGTGTCGCCATTTTAGTGCAACACGACACAAGAGGGCACTGTAAGCTAAGTTACAGCTCTCTTGGGTCTCTAGCCTTCTACAGACCCTAGACACTCTTGTAGGATGGTTTTTGGATCGGTGCAAGTCATTCAGGGACTGGGCTGGTGGCAGCGATCATTTGGTTTATTTTGAGCTCCTTTTGCCGTTCTGAGCACCTTTTTGCCGCGAACACAAAAGGGTGGCCCGGCTACCCAAAATGGCCGGACCACGAGGCTCCTTTGTCTCGTCCACTGTCCGTCTTGCTCCCTTTACCTTCCCCCGGGTCAGGCGACCCGGGGCCTTCCTTATTTGGGCATGTAGTTTCCCGCGAAACACGGTTGCTTTCGCGGGCTTCTACATGTCGTTTGAGTGCCCCCAGGATGTGGGCTGGGCTGTCTGGTCCCAATACACATCCTGGGTGCCAGAGAGTCTAGGGTGGTGTGAATGCCTGGGACCACCGTGGTCCGTGATTGGTCCACGTATGGTATGTGTGTTGATGAGCGGATCTCCCATTGGCTCCCCTCCGTTTTGGCGCGAAGGGAACCGTGGATAAGAGGGAGCTGGAGACACCACTACCATGTCGATCTCCTGAGTTCTTACGAACCCAGGGATACAGGAGCCAAGTATCCTGCGAACACGAGGCTGGACCAAGGAATCACTGGTGACCCCCTGAAGAACTTCTGCTCCTCATTGCAGTCGTCCGGTGAAGCCCTTTCCACCTAAGATCGAACAAGAAGGCCTGTACTGGCGCTTCGACCTATTGGAATAGCAGGACCAGCTATTCCCGGCACCTTCATCAACTCCTGCCGTAAGCCTTCGGAAGTGTCTCTGGGCCATCCAGTTGACTGACCAGCTTACTAAGGAGCCCTGCTCTGTAATCGCCGACAGGTTGGGTGGTATTCTGAGTCCGGGGCACGCTCACACGCTTCGTTTGCTTAGCAACCCTAAGCTAGAGGTGAACGGTGCTCGTTTGGCTTGAATACACCCGGCCGTTCCGTTGCCCTGCCGTGGCGACAAAACTGTGCAGGATTCTTCGATCGGGACGTCTTTTTACTCTGCACGACGACGAGACGTTCCCTGCTCTTCAGAACCTGCCAGAAGCTGCATCTATCGAGGAGAAGCTCGGGCCTGCTTGCTTCGGGGACCGGTGAGTAGATTAGCTTGGATCTGGTCGCCCTCCTGCAGTGCCCCTTGCTTTTCCCCACTGTAAATACAGCTCCCCTTGTCCGTACTCGCGCCCTACTTCTGCCTCACAGTGGAGGCTGCGCTAGAGTCGCGGACCGTGTTCTCCTTCATTAGGGCACCCTACAGAGCTGTCCAACGTCCTCCGAAGAGCTTCACCTTCTGTCCATTGGCACCGGCGTGTGCAGGTACTTTTGAGCGCTAGGCTCCACTCTTCGTAGGGATTGGACTACCATCTAGTTAGGGGCCTCAGAAGGCGGACATACCACACGCATTGGTTCGCACTGCCTGTTTTCCTTCCCCTGCAGGTGGATAACATATTTCGTGCTGCTAATGCTGTGAAACTGTGTATTCTGTATATATATTGGGTGGATAGTGTATGTGTTGGTTTAATATCGTTGTATATTGCTGCTTTTACTGTGGTTATTAGTTTCAAGGCCTTATAATAAATGTGTATCTATTTTTGATATAACAACTGTTTGGAGTAGTTTGTACGCGCTCTTGCTTTGTGTGCTCACTGCGGGCTTTCAGTCACCCTCACCCCTCTTGAGACCTAGTCTTGACCGCCGCGATCGCTACCTTGATTGGTCTGGCTTGTCCAGAGGTTACCCTGTTCCAAGTAATTAGGTTGGCCTTCTGAACTTCTGCGCCACCAGGACAGAGTTCAGAAATCCGTCTTAACACACATCTCATGCTATAAGCAGGGTCTCAGGATTGGAATGGGAAGGAGTTGTATATGGCATCTCATGCCATAGGAAGGGTCTCAGGTTTGGTATAAGCATTGAGATATCACATCTCATGCTATAGGAAGGGTCTCAGGATTGGAATGGGAAGGACTTGGATATCACATCTCATGCTATAGGCAGGATCTCAGGTTTGGAAAGGGAAGGAGTTGGATATCATATTTCATGTTAGAGGTAGGATCTCAGGTTTGGTATTAGAGGCATTGAGATATCACATCTCATGCTATCAGAAGGGTCTCAGGATTGGAATGGGAAGGAGTTGGATATCACATCTCGTGCTAAAGGGAGGGTCTCAGGTTTGGAAGGGGAAGGATTTGGATATCACATCTCATGTTATAGGAAGGATCTCAGATTTGGTATTAGAAGCATTGAGATATCACATCTCATGCTATCGGAAGTATCTCAGGTTTGGTATTAGAGGCATTGAGATATCACATCTCATGCTATCATAAGGGTCTCAGGATTGGAATGGGAAGGAGTTGGATATCACATTTCATGCTAAAGGGAGGGTCTCAGGTTTGGAAGGGGAAGGATTTGGATATCACATCACATGTTATAAGAAGGGTCTCAGGTTTGGTATAAGCAGTGAGATATCACATCTCATGCTATAGGAAGTGTCTCAGGATTGGAATGGGAAGGAGTTGGATATCACATTTCATGCTATAGGAAGGGTCTCAGGATTGGAATGGGAAGGAGTTGGATATCACATCTCATGCTATAGGAAGGGTCTCAGGTTTGGGATAAGCAGTGAGATATCACATCTCATGCTATAGGAAGTGTCTCAGGATTGGAATGGGAAGGAGTTGGATATCACATCTCATGTTATAGGAAGGATCTCAGGTTTGGTATAAGCATTGAGATATCACATCTCTGCTATCGGAAGGGTCTCAGGATTGGAATGGGAAGGAGTTGGATATTCCCATCTCATGTTATAAGAAGGGTCTCAGGTTTGGTATTAGAAGCATTGAGATATCACATCTCATGCTATAGGAAGGGTCTCGGGATTGGAATGGGAAGGACTTGGATATCACATCTCATGCTATAGGGAGGGTCTCAAGTTTGATATTAGAAGCATTGAGATATCACATCTCATGATATCGGAAGAGTCTCAGGATTGGAATGGGAAGGAGTTGGATATCACATCTCATGATAAAGGAAGGGTCTAAGGTTTGGAAGGGGAAGGATTTGGATATCACATCTCATGTTATAGGACGGGTCTCAGGTTTGGTATTAGAAGCATTGAGATATCAAGTCTCATTGTATAGGAAGGGTCTCAGAATTGGAATGGGAAGGAGTTGGATATCACATCTCAAGCTATAGGAAGGGTCTCAGGATTGGAATGGGAAGGAGTTTGATATCACATCTCATGCCATAGTATGGGTCTCAGGTTTGGTAGAAGCATTGGGATATCACATCTCATGCTATAGGAAGGGTCTCAGGTTGGAATGGGAAGGAGTTGGATATCACATCTCATGTTATAGGAAGGGTCTCAGGATTGGAATGGGAAGGACTTGGATATCACATCTCATGCTATAGGAAGGCTCTCAGGTTTGCAACGGGAAAGAGTTGGATATCACATTTCATGTTAGAGGTAGGATCTCAGGTTTGGTATTAGAGGCATTGAGATATCACATCTCATGCTATCAGAAGAGTCTCAGAATTGGAATGGGAAGGAGTTGGATATCACATCTCATGCCATAGTATGGGTCTCAGGTTTGGTAGAAGCATTGGGATATCACATCTCATGCTATCGGAAGGATTTCAGGATTGGATTTGGAAGGAGTTGGATATCCCATCTCATGCTATAGGAAGGGTCTCAGGTTGGAATGGGAAGGAGTTTGATATCACATCTCATGCCATAGTATGGGTCTCAGGTTTGGTAGAAGCATTGGGATATCAGATCTCATGCTATCGGAAGGGTATCAGGATTGGATTTGGAAGGAGTTGGATATCCCATCTCATGCTATAGGAAGGGTCTCAGGTTGGAATGGGAAGGAGTTGGATATCACATCTCATGTTATAGGAAAGGTCTCAGGATTGGAATGGAAAGGACTTGGATATCATATCTCATGCTATAGGAAGGCTCTCAGGTTTGGAAGGGGAAGGAGTTGGATATCACATTTCATGTTAGAGGAAGGATCTCAGGTTTGGTATTAGAGGCATTGAGATATCACATCTCATGCTATAGGAAGGGTCTCAGGATTGGAATGGGAAGGAGTTGGATATCACATCTCAAGCTATAGGAAGGGTCTCAGGTTTGGTATAAGCATTGAGATATCACATCTCATGCTATAGGAATGGTCTCAGGATTGGAATGGGAAGGAGTTGGATATCACATCTCATGTTATAGGAAAGATCGCAGGTTTGGTATTAGAAGCATTGAGATATCACATCTCATGCTATAAGCAGGGTCTCAGGATTGGAATGGGAAGGAGTTGTATATGGCATCTCATGCCATAGGAAGGGTCTCAGGTTTGGTATAAGCATTGAGATATCACATCTCATGCTATAGGAAGGGTCTCAGGATTGGAATGGGAAGGACTTGGATATCACATCTCATGCTATAGGCAGGATCTCAGGTTTGGAAAGGGAAGGAGTTGGATATCATATTTCATGTTAGAGGTAGGATCTCAGGTTTGGTATTAGAGGCATTGAGATATCACATCTCATGCTATCAGAAGGGTCTCAGGATTGGAATGGGAAGGAGTTGGATATCACATCTCATGCTAAAGGGAGGGTCTCAGGTTTGGAAGAGGAAGGATTTGGATATCACATCTCATGTTATAGGAAGGATCTCAGGTTTGGTATTAGAAGCATTGAGATATCACATCTCATGCTATCGGAAGTATCTCAGGTTTGGTATTAGAGGCATTGAGATATCACATCTCATGCATTCATAAGGGTCTCAGGATTGGAATGGGAAGGAGTTGGATATCACATTTCATGCTAAAGGGAGGGTCTCAGGTTTGGAAGGGGAAGGATTTGGATATCACATCACATGTTATAAGAAGGATCTCAGGTTTGGTATTAGAAGCATTGAGATGTCACATCTCATGCTATCGGAAGGGTCTCAGGATTGGAATGGGAAGGAGTTGGATATCACATCTTATGCTATAGGAAGGGTCTCAGGTTTGGAACGGGAAGGAGTTGGATATCACATCTCATGTTATAGGAAGAGTCTCAGGTTTGGTATAAGCATTGAGATATCACATCTCTGCAATCGGAAGTGTCTCAGGATTGGGATGGGAAGGAGTTGGATATCACATCTCATGCTATAGGAAGGGTCTCAGGTTTGGAACGGGAAGGGGTTGGATATCCCATCTCATGTTATAGGACGGGTCTCAGGTTTGGTATTAGAAGCATTGAGATATCACATCGCATGCTGTAGGAAGGGTCTCAGGATTGGAATGGGAAGGAGTTGGATATTACATTCTTGCTATAGGAAGGGTCTCATGTTTGGAATGGGAAGGAGTTGGATATCACATATGCTATAGGAAGGGTCTCAGGTTTGGAACGGAAAGGAGTTGGATATCACATCTCATGCTATACGAAGGGTCTCAGGTTTGGAATAAGCATTGAGATATCACATCTCTGCTATCGGAAGTGTCTCAGGATTGGAATGGGAAGGAGTTGGATATCACATCTCATGTTATAGGACGGGTCTCAGGTTTGTTATTAGAATCATTGAGATATCATATTGTATGCTGTAGGAAGGGTCTAAGGATTGGAATGGGAAGGTCTTGGATATCACATCTCATGCTATCGGTAGGCTCTCAGGTTTGGAAAGGGAAGGAGTTGGATATCACATTTCATGTTAGAGGAAGGATCTCAGGTTTGGTATTAGAGGCATTGAGATATCACATCTCATGCTATAGGAAGGGTCTCAGGATTGGAATGGGAAGGAGTTGGATATCACATCTCATGCTATAGGAAGGGTCTCATGTTTGGAATGGGAAGGAGTTGGATATCACATATGCTATAGGAAGGGTCTCAGGTTTGGAACGGGAAGGAGTTGGATATCACATCTCATGCTAAAGGAAGGGTCTCAGGTTTGTTATTAGAGGCATTGAGATATCACATCTCATGCTATAGGAAGGGTCTCAGGATTGGAATGGGAAGGAGTTGGATATCACATCTCATGCTATAGGAAGGGTCTCATGTTTGGAATGGGAAGGAGTTGGATATCACATATGCTATAGGAAGGGTCTCAGGTTTGGAATGGGAAGGTCTTGGATATCACATCTCATGCTATCGGTAGGCTCTCAGGTTTGGAAAGGGAAGGAGTTGGATATCACATTTCATGTTAGAGGAAGGATCTCAGGTTTGGTATTAGAGGCATTGAGATATCACATCTCATGCTATAGGAAGGGTCTCAGGATTGGAATGGGAAGGAGTTGGATATCACATCTCATGCTATAGGAAGGGTCTCATGTTTGGAATGGGAAGGAGTTGGATATCACATATGCTATAGGAAGGGTCTCAGGTTTGGAACGGGAAGGAGTTGGATATCACATCTCATGCTAAAGGAAGGGTCTCAGGTTTGGAATAAGCATTGAGATATCACATCTCTGCTATCGGAAGTGTCTCAGGATTGGAATGGGAAGGAGTTGGATATCACATCTCATGTTATAGGACGGGTCTCAGGTTTGTTATTAGAATCATTGAGATATCATATTGTATGCTGTAGGAAGGGTCTAAGGATTGGAATGGGAAGGTCTTGGATATCACATCTCATGCTATAGGTAGGCTCTCAGGTTTGGAAAGGGAAGGAGTTGGATATCACATTTCATGTTAGAGGAAGGATCTCAGATTTGGTATTAGAGGCCTTGAGATATCACATCTCATGCTATAGGAAGGGTCTCAGGATTGGAATGGGAAGGAGTTGGATATCACATCTCATGCTATAGTAAGGGTCTCAGGTTTGGTATAAACATTGAGATATCACATCTCATGCTATAGGAAGGGTCTCAGGATTGGAATGGGAAGGAGTTGGATATCACATCTGATGTTATAGGAAGGATCTCAGGTTTGGTATTAGAAGCATTGAGACATCACATCTCATGCTATAGGAAGGATCTCAGGATTGAAATGAGAATGAGTTGGATATCACATCTCATGCTATAGGAAGGGTCTTAGGTTTGGTATAAGCATTGAGATATCACATCTCATGCTATAGGAAGGGTCTCAGGATTGGAATGGGAAGGAGTTGTATATGAAATCTCATGCCATAGGAAGGGTCTCAGGTTTGGTATAAGCATTGAGATATCACATCTCTGCTATCGGAAGGGTCTCAGGATTGGAATGGGAAGGAGTTGGATATCCCATCTCATGTAATAGGAAGAGTCTCAGGTTTGGTATTAGAAGCATTGAGATATCACATCTCATGCTATAGGAATGGTCTCAGGAGTGGAATGGGAAGGAGTTTGATATCACATCTCATGCCATGTATGGGTCTCAGGTTTGGTATAAGCATTGAGATATCACATCTCATGCTATAGGAAGGGTCTCAGGATTGGAATGGGAAGGAGTTGTATATGACATCTCATGCCATAGGAAGGGTCTCAGGTTTGGTATAAGCATTGAGATATCACATCTCTGCTATCGGAAGGGTCTCAGGATTGGAATGGGAAGGAGTTGGATATCCCATCTCATGTTATAGGAAGAGTCTCAGGTTTGGTATTAGAAGCATTGAGATATCACATCTCATGCTATAGGAAGTGTCTCAGGATTGGAATGGGAAGGAGTTTGATATCACATCTCATGCCATGTATGGGTCTCAGGTTTTGTAGAAGCATTGGGATATCACATCTCATGCTATCGGAAGGGTATCAGGATTGGATTTGGAAGGATTTGGATATCACATTTCATGTTATAGGAAGGATCTCAGGTTTGGTATTAGAAGCATTGAGATATCACATCTCATGCTATCGGAAGGATCTCAGGTTTGGTATTATAGGCATTGAGATATCACATCTCATGCTATCAGAAGGGTCTCAGGATTGGAATGGGAAGGAGTTGGATATCACATCTCAAGCTATAGGAAGGGTCTCAGGATTGGAATGAGAAGGAGTTGGATATCACATCTCATGCTATAGGAAGGGTCTCAGGTCTGGAATCGGAAGGAGTTGTATATGACATTTCATACCATAGGAAGGGTCTCAGGTTTGGTATAAGCATTGAGATATCACATCTCTGCTATTGGAAGGGTCTCAGGATTGGAACGGGAAGGAGTTGGATATCCCATCTCATTATAGGAAGGGTCTCAGGTTTGGTATTAGAAGCATTGAGATATCACATCTCATGGTATAGGACGGGTCTCAGGATTGGAATGGGAAGGACATGGATATCACATCTCTTGTTATAGGAAGGGTCTCAGGTTTGGTATTAGAAGCATTGCGATATCACATCTCATGCTATAGGAAGGGTCTCAGGATTGGAATGGGAAGGACTTGGATATCCCATCTCATGTTATAGGACGAAGGGTCCCAGGTTTGGTATTAGAAGCATTGAGATATCACATCTCATGCTATAGGAAGGGTCTCAGAATTGGAATGGGGAGGAGTTGGATATCACATCTCAAGCTATAGGAAGGGTCTCAGGATTGGAATGGGAAGGACTTGGATATCACATCTCATGGTATAGGAAGGCTCTCAGGTTTGGAAGGGGAAGGAGTTGGATATCACATTTCATGTTAGAGGTAGGATCTCAGGTTTGGTATTAGAGGCATTGAGATATCACATCTCATGCTATCAGAAGGATCTCAGGATTGGAATGGGAAGGAGTTGGATATCACATCTCATGCTAAAGGGAGGGTCTCAGGTTTGGAAGGGGAAGGATTTGGATATTACATCTCGTGTTATAGGAATGATCTCAGGTTTGGTATTAGAAGCATTGAGATATCACATCTCATGCTATCGGAAGGATCTCAGGTTTGGTGTTAGAAGCATTGAGATATCAAATCTCATGCTATAGGAAGGGTCTCAGGATTGGAATGGGAAGGAGTTGGATATCACATCTCATGCCACAGGAAGGGTCTCAGGTTTGGTATAAGCATTGAGATATCACATCTCTGCTATCGGAAGGGTCTCAGGATTGGAATGGGAAGGAGTTGGATATCCCATCTTATGTTATAGGAATGGTCTCAGGTTTGGTATTAGAAGCTTTGAGATATCACATCTCATGCTATCAGAAGGGTCTCAGGATTGGAATGGGAAGGAGTCTGATATCACATCTCATGCTAAAGGGAGGGTCTCAGGTTTGGTATTAGAAGCATTGAGATATCACATCTCATGGTATAGGAAGAATCTCAGGTTTGGTATTAGAGGCATTGAGATATCACATCTCATGCTATCAGAAGGGTCTCAGGATTGGTATGGGAAGGAGTCGGATATCACATCTCATGCTAAAGGGAGGGTCTCAGGTTTGGTATTAGAAGCATTGAGATATCACATCTCATGTTATAGGAAGAATCTCAGGTTTGGTATTAGAGGCATTGAGATATCACATCTCATGCTATAGGAAGGGTCTCAGGATTGGAATGGGAAGGAGTTGGATATCACATCTCATGCTAAAGGAAGGGTCTCGGTTTTGGTAGAAGCATTGAGATATCACATCTCATGCTATCAGAAGGGTCTCAGGATTGGTATGGGAATGAGTCGGATATCACATCTCATGCTAAAGGGAGGGTCTCAGGTTTGGTATTAGAAGCATTGAGATATCACATCTCATGTTATAGGAAGAATCTCAGGTTTGGTATTAGAAGCATTGAGATATCACATCTCATTCTATAGGAAGGGTCTCAGGATTGGAATGGGAAGGAGTTGGATATCACATCTCAAGCTATAGGAAGGGTCTCAGGATTGGAATGAGAAGGAGTTGGATATCACATCTCATGCTATAGGAAGGGTCTCAGGTCTGGAATCGGAAGGAGTTTTATATGACATTTCATGCCATAGGAAGGGTCTCAGGTTTGGTATAAGCATTGAGATATCACATCTCTGCTATTGGAAGGGTCTCAGGATTGGAATGGGAAGGAGTTGGATATCCCATCTCATGTTATAGGAAGGGTCCCAGGTTTGGTATTAGAAGCATTGAGATATCACATCTCATTGTATAGGACGGGTCTCAGGATTGGAATGGGAAGGACATGGATATCACATCTCTTGTTATAGGAAGGGTCTCAGGTTTGGTATTAGAAGCATTGAGATATCACATCTCATGCTATAGGAAGGGTCTCAGGATTGGAATGGGAAGGACTTGGATATCCCATCTCATGTTATAGGAAGGGTCCCAGGTTTGGTATTAGAAGCATTGAGATATCACATCTCATGCTATAGGAAGGGTCTCAGAATTGGAATGGGGAGGAGTTGGATATCACATCTCAAGCTATAGGAAGGGTCTCAGGATTGGAATGGGAAGGACTTGGATATCACACCTCATGCTATAGGAAGGCTCTCAGGTTTGGAAGGGGAAGGAGTTGGATATCACATTTCATGTTAGAGGTAGGATCTCAGGCTTGGTATTAGAGGCATTGAGATATCACATCTCATGCTATCAGAAGGATCTCAGGATTGGAATGGGAAGGAGTTGGATATCACATCTCATGCTAAAGGGAGGGTCTCAGGTTTGGAAGGGGAAGGATTTGGATATTACATCTCGTGTTATAGGAATGATCTCAGGTTTGCTATTAGAAGCATTGAGATATCACATCTCATGCTATCGGAAGGATCTCAGGTTTGGTGTTAGAAGCATTGAGATATCAAATCTCATGCTATAGGAAGGGTCTCAGGATTGGAATGGGAAGGAGTTGGATATTACATCTCATGCTATAGGAAGGGTCTCAGGATTGGAATGGGAAGGAGTTGTATATGACATCTCATGCCACAGGAAGGGTCTCAGGTTTGGTATAAGCATTGAGATATCACATCTCTGCTATCGGAAGGGTCTCAGGATTGGAATGGGAAGGAGTTGGATATCCCATCTTATGTTATAGTAAGGGTCTCAGGTTTGGTATTAGAAGCATTGAGATATCACATCTCATGCTATCAGAAGGGTCTCAGGATTGGAATGGGAAGGAGTCGGATATCACATCTCATGCTAAAGGGAGGGTCTCAGGTTTGGTATTAGAAGCATTGAGATATCACATCTCATGTTATAGGAAGAATCTCAGGTTTGGTATTAGAGGCATTGAGATATCACATCTCATGCTATCAGAAGGGTCTCAGGATTGGTATGGGAAGGAGTCGGATATCACATCTCATGCTAAAGGGAGGGTCTCAGGTTTGGTATTAGAAGCATTGAGATATCACATCTCATGTTATAGGAAGAATCTCAGGTTTGGTATTAGAGGCATTGAGATATCACATCTCATGCTATAGGAAGGGTCTCAGGATTGGAATGGGAAGGAGTTGGATATCACATCTCATGCTAAAGGAAGGGTCTCAGTTTTGGTAGAAGCATTGAGATATCACATCTCATGGTATAGGAAGGGTCTCAGTATTGGAATGGGAAGGAGTTGGATATCACATCTCATCCAATAGGAAGGATCTCAGGATTGGAATGGGAAGGATTTGGATGTCACATCTCTTGCTATAGGAAGGGTCTCAGTTTTTTTATTAGAAACATTGAGATATCACATCTCATGCTATAGGAAGGGTTTCAGGATTGGAATGGGAAGGATTTGTATATCACATCTCATGCTAAAGGAAGGGTCTCAGGTTTGGAAGGGGAAGGATTTGGATATCATATCTCATGTTATAGGACGGGTCGCAGATTTGGTATTAGAAGCTTTGAGATATCACATCTCATGCTATAGGAAGGTCTCAGGATTGGAATGGGAAGGAGTTGGATATCCCTTCTCATGCTTTAGGAAGGTTCTCAGGTTGGAATGGGAAGGAGTTGGATATCACATCTCATGTTATAGGAAGGGTCTCAGGATTGGAATGGGAAGGATTTGGATATCACATCTCTTGCTATAGGAAGGGTCTCAGGTTTTTTATTAGAAACATTGAGATATCACATCTCATGCTATAGGAAGGGTTTCAGGATTGGAATGGGAAGGATTTGGATATCACAACTCATGCTAAAGGAAGGGTCTCAGGTTTGGAAGGGGAAGGATTTGGATATCATATCTCATGTTATAGGACGGGTCCCAGGTTTTGTATTAGAAGCTTTGAGATATCACATCTCATGCTATAGGAAGGGTCTCAGGATTGGAATGGGAGGGAGTTGGATATCACATCTCATGCTAAAGGAAGGGACTCAGGTTTGATAGAAGCATTGAGATATCACATCTCATGCTATAGGAAGGGTCTCAGGATTGGAATGGGAAGGAGTTGGATATCACATCTCATGCCATAGGAAGGGTCTCAGGTTTGGTACAAGCATTGAGATATCACATCTCTGCTATCGGAAGGGTCTCAGGATAGGAATGGGAAGGAGTTGGATATCACATCTCAAGCTATCTCAGGATTGGAATGGGAAGGAGTTTGATATCACATCTCAAGCTATAGGAAGGTTCTCAGGTTTGGAAGGGGAAGGATTTGAATCTCACATCTCATGTTTTAGGACGGGTCTCAGGTTTGGTATTAGAAGCATTGAGATATCACATCTCATGGTATAGGAAGGGTCTCAGGATTGGAATGGGAAGGAGTTGGATATCACATCTCAAGCTATCACAGGATTGGAATGGGAAGGAGTTTGATATCACATCTCAAGCTATAGGAAGGGTCTCAGGTTTGGAAAGGGAAGGATTTGGATTTCACATCTCATGTTATAGGATGGTTCTCATGTTTGGTTTTAGAAGCATTGAGATATCACATCTAATGCTATCGGAAGGGTCTCAGGTTTGGAAAGGGAAGGATTTGGATTTCACATATGTTATTGGATGGTTCTCAGGTTTGGTTTTAGAAGCATTAAGATATCACATCTCATGCTATAGGAAGGGTCTCAGGTTTTGGAATGGGAAGGAGTTGGATACACATCTCATGTTATAGGAAGGATCTCAGGTTTGGTATTAGAAAAATTGTGATATCACATATCATGCTATAGGAAGGGTCTCAGGATTGGAATGGGAAGGAGTTGGATATGACATCTCATGCCACAGGAAGGGTCTCAGGTTTGGTATAAGCATTGAGATATCACATCTCATGCTATAGGAAGGGTCTCAGGATTGGAATGGGAAGGAGTTGGATATCACATCTCATGCTATAGTAAGGGTCTCAGGTTTGGTATAAACATTGAGATATCACATCTCATGCTATAGGAAGGGTCTCAGGATTGGAATGGGAAGGAGTTGGATATCACATCTGATGTTATAGGAAGGATCTCAGGTTTGGTATTAGAAGCATTGAGACATCACATCTCATGCTATAGGAAGGATCTCAGGATTGAAATGAGAATGAGTTGGATATCACATCTCATGCTATAGGAAGGGTCTTAGGTTTGGTATAAGCATTGAGATATCACATCTCATGCTATAGGAAGGGTCTCAGGATTGGAATGGGAAGGAGTTGTATATGACATCTCATGCCATAGGAAGGGTCTCAGGTTTGGTATAAGCATTGAGATATCACATCTCTGCTATCGGAAGGGTCTCAGGATTGGAATGGGAAGGAGTTGGATATCCCATCTCATGTAATAGGAAGAGTCTCAGGTTTGGTATTAGAAGCATTGAGATATCACATCTCATGCTATAGGAATGGTCTCAGGAGTGGAATGGGAAGGAGTTTGATATCACATCTCATGCCATGTATGGGTCTCAGGTTTGGTATAAGCATTGAGATATCACATCTCATGCTATAGGAAGGGTCTCAGGATTGGAATGGGAAGGAGTTGTATATGACATCTCATGCCATAGGAAGGGTCTCAGGTTTGGTATAAGCATTGAGATATCACATCTCTGCTATCGGAAGGGTCTCAGGATTGGAATGGGAAGGAGTTGGATATCCCATCTCATGTTATAGGAAGAGTCTCAGGTTTGGTATTAGAAGCATTGAGATATCACATCTCATGCTATAGGAAGTGTCTCAGGATTGGAATGGGAAGGAGTTTGATATCACATCTCATGCCATGTATGGGTCTCAGGTTTTGTAGAAGCATTGGGATATCACATCTCATGCTATCGGAAGGGTATCAGGATTGGATTTGGAAGGATTTGGATATCACATTTCATGTTATAGGAAGGATCTCAGGTTTGGTATTAGAAGCATTGAGATATCACATCTCATGCTATCGGAAGGATCTCAGGTTTGGTATTATAGGCATTGAGATATCACATCTCATGCTATCAGAAGGGTCTCAGGATTGGAATGGGAAGGAGTTGGATATCACATCTCAAGCTATAGGAAGGGTCTCAGGATTGGAATGAGAAGGAGTTGGATATCACATCTCATGCTATAGGAAGGGTCTCAGGTCTGGAATCGGAAGGAGTTGTATATGACATTTCATACCATAGGAAGGGTCTCAGGTTTGGTATAAGCATTGAGATATCACATCTCTGCTATTGGAAGGGTCTCAGGATTGGAACGGGAAGGAGTTGGATATCCCATCTCATTATAGGAAGGGTCTCAGGTTTGGTATTAGAAGCATTGAGATATCACATCTCATGGTATAGGACGGGTCTCAGGATTGGAATGGGAAGGACATGGATATCACATCTCTTGTTATAGGAAGGGTCTCAGGTTTGGTATTAGAAGCATTGCGATATCACATCTCATGCTATAGGAAGGGTCTCAGGATTGGAATGGGAAGGACTTGGATATCCCATCTCATGTTATAGGACGAAGGGTCCCAGGTTTGGTATTAGAAGCATTGAGATATCACATCTCATGCTATAGGAAGGGTCTCAGAATTGGAATGGGGAGGAGTTGGATATCACATCTCAAGCTATAGGAAGGGTCTCAGGATTGGAATGGGAAGGACTTGGATATCACATCTCATGGTATAGGAAGGCTCTCAGGTTTGGAAGGGGAAGGAGTTGGATATCACATTTCATGTTAGAGGTAGGATCTCAGGTTTGGTATTAGAGGCATTGAGATATCACATCTCATGCTATCAGAAGGATCTCAGGATTGGAATGGGAAGGAGTTGGATATCACATCTCATGCTAAAGGGAGGGTCTCAGGTTTGGAAGGGGAAGGATTTGGATATTACATCTCGTGTTATAGGAATGATCTCAGGTTTGGTATTAGAAGCATTGAGATATCACATCTCATGCTATCGGAAGGATCTCAGGTTTGGTGTTAGAAGCATTGAGATATCAAATCTCATGCTATAGGAAGGGTCTCAGGATTGGAATGGGAAGGAGTTGGATATCACATCTCATGCCACAGGAAGGGTCTCAGGTTTGGTATAAGCATTGAGATATCACATCTCTGCTATCGGAAGGGTCTCAGGATTGGAATGGGAAGGAGTTGGATATCCCATCTTATGTTATAGGAATGGTCTCAGGTTTGGTATTAGAAGCTTTGAGATATCACATCTCATGCTATCAGAAGGGTCTCAGGATTGGAATGGGAAGGAGTCTGATATCACATCTCATGCTAAAGGGAGGGTCTCAGGTTTGGTATTAGAAGCATTGAGATATCACATCTCATGGTATAGGAAGAATCTCAGGTTTGGTATTAGAGGCATTGAGATATCACATCTCATGCTATCAGAAGGGTCTCAGGATTGGTATGGGAAGGAGTCGGATATCACATCTCATGCTAAAGGGAGGGTCTCAGGTTTGGTATTAGAAGCATTGAGATATCACATCTCATGTTATAGGAAGAATCTCAGGTTTGGTATTAGAGGCATTGAGATATCACATCTCATGCTATAGGAAGGGTCTCAGGATTGGAATGGGAAGGAGTTGGATATCACATCTCATGCTAAAGGAAGGGTCTCGGTTTTGGTAGAAGCATTGAGATATCACATCTCATGCTATCAGAAGGGTCTCAGGATTGGTATGGGAATGAGTCGGATATCACATCTCATGCTAAAGGGAGGGTCTCAGGTTTGGTATTAGAAGCATTGAGATATCACATCTCATGTTATAGGAAGAATCTCAGGTTTGGTATTAGAAGCATTGAGATATCACATCTCATTCTATAGGAAGGGTCTCAGGATTGGAATGGGAAGGAGTTGGATATCACATCTCAAGCTATAGGAAGGGTCTCAGGATTGGAATGAGAAGGAGTTGGATATCACATCTCATGCTATAGGAAGGGTCTCAGGTCTGGAATCGGAAGGAGTTTTATATGACATTTCATGCCATAGGAAGGGTCTCAGGTTTGGTATAAGCATTGAGATATCACATCTCTGCTATTGGAAGGGTCTCAGGATTGGAATGGGAAGGAGTTGGATATCCCATCTCATGTTATAGGAAGGGTCCCAGGTTTGGTATTAGAAGCATTGAGATATCACATCTCATTGTATAGGACGGGTCTCAGGATTGGAATGGGAAGGACATGGATATCACATCTCTTGTTATAGGAAGGGTCTCAGGTTTGGTATTAGAAGCATTGAGATATCACATCTCATGCTATAGGAAGGGTCTCAGGATTGGAATGGGAAGGACTTGGATATCCCATCTCATGTTATAGGAAGGGTCCCAGGTTTGGTATTAGAAGCATTGAGATATCACATCTCATGCTATAGGAAGGGTCTCAGAATTGGAATGGGGAGGAGTTGGATATCACATCTCAAGCTATAGGAAGGGTCTCAGGATTGGAATGGGAAGGACTTGGATATCACACCTCATGCTATAGGAAGGCTCTCAGGTTTGGAAGGGGAAGGAGTTGGATATCACATTTCATGTTAGAGGTAGGATCTCAGGCTTGGTATTAGAGGCATTGAGATATCACATCTCATGCTATCAGAAGGATCTCAGGATTGGAATGGGAAGGAGTTGGATATCACATCTCATGCTAAAGGGAGGGTCTCAGGTTTGGAAGGGGAAGGATTTGGATATTACATCTCGTGTTATAGGAATGATCTCAGGTTTGCTATTAGAAGCATTGAGATATCACATCTCATGCTATCGGAAGGATCTCAGGTTTGGTGTTAGAAGCATTGAGATATCAAATCTCATGCTATAGGAAGGGTCTCAGGATTGGAATGGGAAGGAGTTGGATATTACATCTCATGCTATAGGAAGGGTCTCAGGATTGGAATGGGAAGGAGTTGTATATGACATCTCATGCCACAGGAAGGGTCTCAGGTTTGGTATAAGCATTGAGATATCACATCTCTGCTATCGGAAGGGTCTCAGGATTGGAATGGGAAGGAGTTGGATATCCCATCTTATGTTATAGTAAGGGTCTCAGGTTTGGTATTAGAAGCATTGAGATATCACATCTCATGCTATCAGAAGGGTCTCAGGATTGGAATGGGAAGGAGTCGGATATCACATATCATGCTAAAGGGAGGGTCTCAGGTTTGGTATTAGAAGCATTGAGATATCACATCTCATGTTATAGGAAGAATCTCAGGTTTGGTATTAGAGGCATTGAGATATCACATCTCATGCTATCAGAAGGGTCTCAGGATTGGTATGGGAAGGAGTCGGATATCACATCTCATGCTAAAGGGAGGGTCTCAGGTTTGGTATTAGAAGCATTGAGATATCACATCTCATGTTATAGGAAGAATCTCAGGTTTGGTATTAGAGGCATTGAGATATCACATCTCATGCTATAGGAAGGGTCTCAGGATTGGAATGGGAAGGAGTTGGATATCACATCTCATGCTAAAGGAAGGGTCTCAGTTTTGGTAGAAGCATTGAGATATCACATCTCATGGTATAGGAAGGGTCTCAGTATTGGAATGGGAAGGAGTTGGATATCACATCTCATCCAATAGGAAGGATCTCAGGATTGGAATGGGAAGGATTTGGATGTCACATCTCTTGCTATAGGAAGGGTCTCAGTTTTTTTATTAGAAACATTGAGATATCACATCTCATGCTATAGGAAGGGTTTCAGGATTGGAATGGGAAGGATTTGTATATCACATCTCATGCTAAAGGAAGGGTCTCAGGTTTGGAAGGGGAAGGATTTGGATATCATATCTCATGTTATAGGACGGGTCGCAGGTTTGGTATTAGAAGCTTTGAGATATCACATCTCATGCTATAGGAAGGTCTCAGGATTGGAATGGGAAGGAGTTGGATATCCCTTCTCATGCTATAGGAAGGTTCTCAGGTTGGAATGGGAAGGAGTTGGATATCACATCTCATGTTATAGGAAGGGTCTCAGGATTGGAATGGGAAGGATTTGGATATCACATCTCTTGCTATAGGAAGGGTCTCAGGTTTTTTATTAGAAACATTGAGATATCACATCTCATGCTATAGGAAGGGTTTCAGGATTGGAATGGGAAGGATTTGGATATCACAACTCATGCTAAAGGAAGGGTCTCAGGTTTGGAAGGGGAAGGATTTGGATATCATATCTCATGTTATAGGACGGGTCCCAGGTTTTGTATTAGAAGCTTTGAGATATCACATCTCATGCTATAGGAAGGGTCTCAGGATTGGAATGGGAAGGAGTTGGATATCACATCTCATGCTAAAGGAAGGGACTCAGGTTTGATAGAAGCATTGAGATATCACATCTCATGCTATAGGAAGGGTCTCAGGATTGGAATGGGAAGGAGTTGGATATCACATCTCATGCCATAGGAAGGGTCTCAGGTTTGGTACAAGCATTGAGATATCACATCTCTGCTATCGGAAGGGTCTCAGGATAGGAATGGGAAGGAGTTGGATATCACATCTCAAGCTATCTCAGGATTGGAATGGGAAGGAGTTTGATATCACATCTCAAGCTATAGGAAGGTTCTCAGGTTTGGAAGGGGAAGGATTTGAATCTCACATCTCATGTTTTAGGACGGGTCTCAGGTTTGGTATTAGAAGCATTGAGATATCACATCTCATGGTATAGGAAGGGTCTCAGGATTGGAATGGGAAGGAGTTGGATATCACATCTCAAGCTATCACAGGATTGGAATGGGAAGGAGTTTGATATCACATCTCAAGCTATAGGAAGGGTCTCAGGTTTGGAAAGGGAAGGATTTGGATTTCACATCTCATGTTATAGGATGGTTCTCATGTTTGGTTTTAGAAGCATTGAGATATCACATCTAATGCTATCGGAAGGGTCTCAGGTTTGGAAAGGGAAGGATTTGGATTTCACATATGTTATTGGATGGTTCTCAGGTTTGGTTTTAGAAGCATTAAGATATCACATCTCATGCTATAGGAAGGGTCTCAGGTTTTGGAATGGGAAGGAGTTGGATACACATCTCATGTTATAGGAAGGATCTCAGGTTTGGTATTAGAAAAATTGTGATATCACATATCATGCTATAGGAAGGGTCTCGGGATTGGAATGGGAAGGAGTTGGATATGACATCTCATGCCACAGGAAGGGTCTCAGGTTTGGTATAAGCATTGAGATATCACATCTCTGCTATCGGAAGGGTCTCAGGATTGGAATGGGAAGGAGTTGGATATCCCATCTTATGTTATAGGAAGGGTCTCAGGTTTGGTGTTAGAAGCATTGAGATATCACATCTCATGCTATCAGAAGGGTCTCAGGATTGGAATGGGAATGAGTCGGATATCACATCTCATGCTAAAGGGAGGGTCTCAGGTTTGGTATTAGAAGCATTGAGATATCACATCTCATGTTATAGGAAGAATCTCTGGTTTGGTATTAGAGGCATTGAGATATCACATCTCATGCTATCAGAAGGGTCTCAGGATTGGAATGGGAAGGAGTCGGATATCACATCTCATGCTAAAGGGAGGGTCTCAGGTTTGGTATTAGAAGCATTGAGATATCACATCTCATGTTATAGGAAGAATCTCAGGTTTGGTATTAGAGGCATTGAGATATCACATCTCATGTTATAGGAAGGGTCTCAGGATTGGAATGGGAAGGATTTGGATATCACATCTCTTGCTATAGGAAGAGTCTCAAGTTTTTTATTAGAAACATTGAGATATCACATCTCATGCTATAGGAAGGGTTTCAGGATTGGAATGGGAAGGATTTGGATATCACATCTCATGCTAAAGGAAGGGTCTCAGGTTTGGAAGGGGAAGGATTTGGATATCATATCTCATGTTATAGGACGGGTCCCAGGTTTGGTATTAGAAGCTTTGAAATATCACATCTCATGCTATAGGAAGGGTCTCAGGATTGGAATGGGAAGGAGTTGGATATCACATCTCATGCTAAAGGAAGGGACTCAGGTTTGATAGAAGCATTGAGATATCACATCTCATGCTATAGGAAGGGTCTCAGGATTGGAATGGGAAGGAGTTGGATATCATATCTCATGTCATAGGAAGGGTCTCAGGTTTGGTCCAAGCATTGAGATATCACATCTCTGCTATCGGAAGGGTCTCAGGATAGGAATGAGAAGGACTTAGATATCACATTCCATGCTATAGGGAGGGTCTCAGGTTTGGAAAGGGAAGGATTTGGATTTCACATCTCATGTTATAGGATGGTTCTCATGTTTGGTTTTAGAAGCATTGAGATATCACATGTAATGCTATCGGAAGTGTCTCAGGTTTGGAAAGGGAAGGATTTGGATTTCACATATGTTATTGGATGGTTCTCAGGTTTGGTTTTAGAAGCATTAAGATATCACATCTCAGGTTATAGGAAGGGTCTCAGGTTTGGAATGGGAAGGAGTTGGATACACATCTCATGTTATAGGAAGGATCTCAGGTTTGGTATTAGAAAAATTGTGATATCACATATCATGCTATAGGAAGGGTCTCAGGATTGGAATGGGAAGGAGTTGGATATCACATCTCATGCTAAAGGAAAGATCTCAGGTTTGGAAGGGGAAGGATTTGGATCTCACATCTCATGTTTTAGGACGGGTGTCAGGTTTGGTATTAGAAGCATTGAGATATCACATCTCATGGTATAGGAAGGGTCTCAGGATTGGAATGGGAAGGAGTTGGATATCACATCTCATGCTAAAGGGAGGGTCTCAGGTTTGGTATTAGAAGCATTGAGATATCACATCTCATGTTATGGGAAGAATCTCAGGTTTGGTATTAGAGGCATTGAGATATCACATCTCATGCTATCAGAAGGGTCTCAGGATTGGTATGGGAAGGAGTCGGATATCACATCTCATGCTAAAGGGAGGGTCTCAGGTTTGGTATTAGAAGCATTGAGATATCACATCTCATGTTATAGGAAGAATCTCAGGTTTGGTATTAGAGGCATTGAGATATCACATCTCATGCTATAGGAAGGGTCTCAGGATTGGAATGGGAAGGAGTTGGATATCACATCTCATGCTAAAGGAAGGGTCTCAGTTTTGGTAGAAGCATTGAGATATCACATCTCATGGTATAGGAAGGGTCTCAGTATTGGAATGGGAAGGAGTTGGATATCACATCTCATCCAATAGGAAGGATCTCAGGATTGGAATGGGAAGGATTTGGATGTCACATCTCTTGCTATAGGAAGGGTCTCAGTTTTTTTATTAGAAACATTGAGATATCACATCTCATGCAATAGGAAGGGTTTCAGGATTGGAATGGGAAGGATTTGTATATCACATCTCATGCTAAAGGAAGGGTCTCAGGTTTGGAAGGGGAAGGATTTGGATATCATATCTCATGTTATAGGACGGGTCGCAGGTTTGGTATTAGAAGCTTTGAGATATCACATCTCATGCTATAGGAAGGTCTCAGGATTGGAATGGGAAGGAGTTGGATATCCCTTCTCATGCTATAGGAAGGTTCTCAGGTTGGAATGGGAAGGAGTTGGATATCACATCTCATGTTATAGGAAGGGTCTCAGGATTGGAATGGGAAGGATTTGGATATCACATCTCTTGCTATAGGAAGGGTCTCAGGTTTTTTATTAGAAACATTGAGATATCACATCTCATGCTATAGGAAGGGTTTCAGGATTGGAATGGGAAGGATTTGGATATCACAACTCATGCTAAAGGAAGGGTCTCAGGTTTGGAAGGGGAAGGATTTGGATATCATATCTCATGTTATAGGACGGGTCCCAGGTTTGGTATTAGAAGCTTTGAGATATCACATCTCATGCTATAGGAAGGGTCTCAGGATTGGAATGGGAAGGAGTTGGATATCACATCTCATGCTAAAGGAAGGGACTCAGGTTTGATAGAAGCATTGAGATATCACATCTCATGCTATAGGAAGGGTCTCAGGATTGGAATGGGAAGGAGTTGGATATCACATCTCATGCCATAGGAAGGGTCTCAGGTTTGGTACAAGCATTGAGATATCACATCTCTGCTATAGGAAGGGTCTCAGGATAGGAATGGGAAGGAGTTGGATATCACATCTCAAGCTATCTCAGGATTGGAATGGGAAGGAGTTTGATATCACATCTCAAGCTATAGGAAGGTTCTCAGGTTTGGAAGGGGAAGGATTTGAATCTCACATCTCATGTTTTAGGACGGGTCTCAGGTTTGGTATTAGAAGCATTGAGATATCACATCTCATGGTATAGGAAGGGTCTCAGGATTGGAATGGGAAGGAGTTGGATATCACATTTCATGTTAGAGGTAGGACCTCAGGTTTGGTATTAGAGGCATTGAGATATCACATCTCATGCTATCAGAAGGATCTCAGGATTGGAATGGGAAGGAGTTGGATATCACATCTCATGCTAAAGGGAGGGTCTCAGGTTTGGAAGGGGAAGGATTTGGATATTACATCTCGTGTTATAGGAATGATCTCAGGTTTGGTATTAGAAGCATTGAGATATCACATCTCATGCTATCGGAAGGATCTCAGGTTTGGTGTTAGAAGCATTGAGATATCAAATCTCATGCTATAGGAAGGGTCTCAGGATTGGAATGGGAAGGAGTTGGATATCACATCTCATGCCACAGGAAGGGTCTCAGGTTTGGTATAAGCATTGAGATATCACATCTCTGCTATCGGAAGGGTCTCAGGATTGGAATGGGAAGGAGTTGGATATCCCATCTTATGTTATAGGAATGGTCTCAGGTTTGGTATTAGAAGCTTTGAGATATCACATCTCATGCTATCAGAAGGGTCTCAGGATTGGAATGGGAAGGAGTCTGATATCACATCTCATGCTAAAGGGAGGGTCTCAGGTTTGGTATTAGAAGCATTGAGATATCACATCTCATGGTATAGGAAGAATCTCAGGTTTGGTATTAGAGGCATTGAGATATCACATCTCATGCTATCAGAAGGGTCTCAGGATTGGTATGGGAAGGAGTCGGATATCACATCTCATGCTAAAGGGAGGGTCTCAGGTTTGGTATTAGAAGCATTGAGATATCACATCTCATGTTATAGGAAGAATCTCAGGTTTGGTATTAGAGGCATTGAGATATCACATCTCATGCTATAGGAAGGGTCTCAGGATTGGAATGGGAAGGAGTTGGATATCACATCTCATGCTAAAGGAAGGGTCTCGGTTTTGGTAGAAGCATTGAGATATCACATCTCATGCTATCAGAAGGGTCTCAGGATTGGTATGGGAATGAGTCGGATATCACATCTCATGCTAAAGGGAGGGTCTCAGGTTTGGTATTAGAAGCATTGAGATATCACATCTCATGTTATAGGAAGAATCTCAGGTTTGGTATTAGAAGCATTGAGATATCACATCTCATTCTATAGGAAGGGTCTCAGGATTGGAATGGGAAGGAGTTGGATATCACATCTCAAGCTATAGGAAGGGTCTCAGGATTGGAATGAGAAGGAGTTGGATATCACATCTCATGCTATAGGAAGGGTCTCAGGTCTGGAATCGGAAGGAGTTTTATATGACATTTCATGCCATAGGAAGGGTCTCAGGTTTGGTATAAGCATTGAGATATCACATCTCTGCTATTGGAAGGGTCTCAGGATTGGAATGGGAAGGAGTTGGATATCCCATCTCATGTTATAGGAAGGGTCCCAGGCTTGGTATTAGAAGCATTGAGATATCACATCTCATTGTATAGGACGGGTCTCAGGATTGGAATGGGAAGGACATGGATATCACATCTCTTGTTATAGGAAGGGTCTCAGGTTTGGTATTAGAAGCATTGAGATATCACATCTCATGCTATAGGAAGGGTCTCAGGATTGGAATGGGAAGGACTTGGATATCCAATCTCATGTTATAGGAAGGGTCCCAGGTTTGGTATTAGAAGCATTGAGATATCACATCTCATGCTATAGGAAGGGTCTCAGAATTGGAATGGGGAGGAGTTGGATATCACATCTCAAGCTATAGGAAGGGTCTCAGGATTGGAATGGGAAGGACTTGGATATCACACCTCATGCTATAGGAAGGCTCTCAGGTTTGGAAGGGGAAGGAGTTGGATATCACATTTCATGTTAGAGGTAGGATCTCAGGCTTGGTATTAGAGGCATTGAGATATCACATCTCATGCTATCAGAAGGATCTCAGGATTGGAATGGGAAGGAGTTGGATATCACATCTCATGCTAAAGGGAGGGTCTCAGGTTTGGAAGGGGAAGGATTTGGATATTACATCTCGTGTTATAGGAATGATCTCAGGTTTGCTATTAGAAGCATTGAGATATCACATCTCATGCTATCGGAAGGATCTCAGGTTTGGTGTTAGAAGCATTGAGATATCAAATCTCATGCTATAGGAAGGGTCTCAGGATTGGAATGGGAAGGAGTTGGATATTACATCTCATGCTATAGGAAGGGTCTCAGGATTGGAATGGGAAAGAGTTGTATATGACATATCATGCCACAGGAAGGGTCTCAGGTTTGGTATAAGCATTGAGATATCACATCTCTGCTATCGGAAGGGTCTCAGGATTGGAATGGGAAGGAGTTGGATATCCCATCTTATGTTATAGTAAGGGTCTCAGGTTTGGTATTAGAAGCATTGAGATATCACATCTCATGCTATCAGAAGGGTCTCAGGATTGGAATGGGAAGGAGTCGGATATCACATCTCATGCTAAAGGGAGGGTCTCAGGTTTGGTATTAGAAGCATTGAGATATCACATCTCATGTTATAGGAAGAATCTCAGGTTTGGTATTAGAGGCATTGAGATATCACATCTCATGCTATCAGAAGGGTCTCAGGATTGGTATGGGAAGGAGTCGGATATCACATCTCATGCTAAAGGGAGGGTCTCAGGTTTGGTATTAGAAGCATTGAGATATCACATCTCATGTTATAGGAAGAATCTCAGGTTTGGTATTAGAGGCATTGAGATATCACATCTCATGCTATAGGAAGGGTCTCAGGATTGGAATGGGAAGGAGTTGGATATCACATCTCATGCTAAAGGAAGGGTCTCAGTTTTGGTAGAAGCATTGAGATATCACATCTCATGGTATAGGAAGGGTCTCAGTATTGGAATGGGAAGGAGTTGGATATCACATCTCATCCAATAGGAAGGATCTCAGGATTGGAATGGGAAGGATTTGGATGTCACATCTCTTGCTATAGGAAGGGTCTCAGTTTTTTTATTAGAAACATTGAGATATCACATCTCATGCTATAGGAAGGGTTTCAGGATTGGAATGGGAAGGATTTGTATATCACATCTCATGCTAAAGGAAGGGTCTCAGGTTTGGAAGGGGAAGGATTTGGATATCATATCTCATGTTATAGGACGGGTCGCAGGTTTGGTATTAGAAGCTTTGAGATATCACATCTCATGCTATAGGAAGGTCTCAGGATTGGAATGGGAAGGAGTTGGATATCCCTTCTCATGCTATAGGAAGGTTCTCAGGTTGGAATGGGAAGGAGTTGGATATCACATCTCATGTTATAGGAAGGGTCTCAGGATTGGAATGGGAAGGATTTGGATATCACATCTCTTGCTATAGGAAGGGTCTCAGGTTTTTTATTAGAAACATTGAGATATCACATCTCATGCTATAGGAAGGGTTTCAGGATTGGAATGGGAAGGATTTGGATATCACAACTCATGCTAAAGGAAGGGTCTCAGGTTTGGAAGGGGAAGGATTTGGATATCATATCTCATGTTATAGGACGGGTCCCAGGTTTTGTATTAGAAGCTTTGAGATATCACATCTCATGCTATAGGAAGGGTCTCAGGATTGGAATGGGAAGGAGTTGGATATCACATCTCATGCTAAAGGAAGGGACTCAGGTTTGATAGAAGCATTGAGATATCACATCTCATGCTATAGGAAGGGTCTCAGGATTGGAATGGGAAGGAGTTGGATATCACATCTCATGCCATAGGAAGGGTCTCAGGTTTGGTACAAGCATTGAGATATCACATCTCTGCTATCGGAAGGGTCTCAGGATAGGAATGGGAAGGAGTTGGATATCACATCTCAAGCTATCTCAGGATTGGAATGGGAAGGAGTTTGATATCACATCTCAAGCTATAGGAAGGTTCTCAGGTTTGGAAGGGGAAGGATTTGAATCTCACATCTCATGTTTTAGGACGGGTCTCAGGTTTGGTATTAGAAGCATTGAGATATCACATCTCATGGTATAGGAAGGGTCTCAGGATTGGAATGGGAAGGAGTTGGATATCACATCTCAAGCTATCACAGGATTGGAATGGGAAGGAGTTTGATATCACATCTCAAGCTATAGGAAGGGTCTCAGGTTTGGAAAGGGAAGGATTTGGATTTCACATCTCATGTTATAGGATGGTTCTCATGTTTGGTTTTAGAAGCATTGAGATATCACATCTAATGCTATCGGAAGGGTCTCAGGTTTGGAAAGGGAAGGATTTGGATTTCACATATGTTATTGGATGGTTCTCAGGTTTGGTTTTAGAAGCATTAAGATATCACATCTCATGCTATAGGAAGGGTCTCAGGTTTTGGAATGGGAAGGAGTTGGATACACATCTCATGTTATAGGAGGGATCTCAGGTTTGGTATTAGAAAAATTGTGATATCACATATCATGCTATAGGAAGGGTCTCAGGATTGGAATGGGAAGGAGTTGGATATGACATCTCATGCCACAGGAAGGGTCTCAGGTTTGGTATAAGCATTGAGATATCACATCTCTGCTATCGGAAGGGTCTCAGGATTGGAATGGGAAGGAGTTGGATATCCCATCTTATGTTATAGGAAGGGTCTCAGGTTTGGTGTTAGAAGCATTGAGATATCACATCTCATGCTATCAGAAGGGTCTCAGGATTGGAATGGGAATGAGTCGGATATCACATCTCATGCTAAAGGGAGGGTCTCAGGTTTGGTATTAGAAGCATTGAGATATCACATCTCATGTTATAGGAAGAATCTCTGGTTTGGTATTAGAGGCATTGAGATATCACATCTCATGCTATCAGAAGGGTCTCAGGATTGGAATGGGAAGGAGTCGGATATCACATCTCATGCTAAAGGGAGGGTCTCAGGTTTGGTATTAGAAGCATTGAGATATCACATCTCATGTTATAGGAAGAATCTCAGGTTTGGTATTAGAGGCATTGAGATATCACATCTCATGTTATAGGAAGGGTCTCAGGATTGGAATGGGAAGGATTTGGATATCACATCTCTTGCTATAGGAAGAGTCTCAAGTTTTTTATTAGAAACATTGAGATATCACATCTCATGCTATAGGAAGGGTTTCAGGATTGGAATGGGAAGGATTTGGATATCACATCTCATGCTAAAGGAAGGGTCTCAGGTTTGGAAGGGGAAGGATTTGGATATCATATCTCATGTTATAGGACGGGTCCCAGGTTTGGTATTAGAAGCTTTGAAATATCACATCTCATGCTATAGGAAGGGTCTCAGGATTGGAATGGGAAGGAGTTGGATATCACATCTCATGCTAAAGGAAGGGACTCAGGTTTGATAGAAGCATTGAGATATCACATCTCATGCTATAGGAAGGGTCTCAGGATTGGAATGGGAAGGAGTTGGATATCATATCTCATGTCATAGGAAGGGTCTCAGGTTTGGTCCAAGCATTGAGATATCACATCTCTGCTATCGGAAGGGTCTCAGGATAGGAATGAGAAGGACTTAGATATCACATTCCATGCTATAGGGAGGGTCTCAGGTTTGGAAAGGGAAGGATTTGGATTTCACATCTCATGTTATAGGATGGTTCTCATGTTTGGTTTTAGAAGCATTGAGATATCACATGTAATGCTATCGGAAGTGTCTCAGGTTTGGAAAGGGAAGGATTTGGATTTCACATATGTTATTGGATGGTTCTCAGGTTTGGTTTTTAGAAGCATTAAGATATCACATCTCAGGTTATAGGAAGGGTCTCAGGTTTGGAATGGGAAGGAGTTGGATACACATCTCATGTTATAGGAAGGATCTCAGGTTTGGTATTAGAAAAATTGTGATATCACATATCATGCTATAGGAAGGGTCTCAGGATTGGAATGGGAAGGAGTTGGATATCACATCTCATGCTAAAGGAAAGATCTCAGGTTTGGAAGGGGAAGGATTTGGATCTCACATCTCATGTTTTAGGACGGGTGTCAGGTTTGGTATTAGAAGCATTGAGATATCACATCTCATGGTATAGGAAGGGTCTCAGGATTGGAATGGGAAGGAGTTGGATATCACATCTCATGCTAAAGGGAGGGTCTCAGGTTTGGTATTAGAAGCATTGAGATATCACATCTCATGTTATGGGAAGAATCTCAGGTTTGGTATTAGAGGCATTGAGATATCACATCTCATGCTATCAGAAGGGTCTCAGGATTGGTATGGGAAGGAGTCGGATATCACATCTCATGCTAAAGGGAGGGTCTCAGGTTTGGTATTAGAAGCATTGAGATATCACATCTCATGTTATAGGAAGAATCTCAGGTTTGGTATTAGAGGCATTGAGATATCACATCTCATGCTATAGGAAGGGTCTCAGGATTGGAATGGGAAGGAGTTGGATATCACATCTCATGCTAAAGGAAGGGTCTCAGTTTTGGTAGAAGCATTGAGATATCACATCTCATGTTATAGGAAGAATCTCAGGTTTGGTATTAGAGGCATTGAGATATCACATCTCATGCTATAGGAAGGGTCTCAGTATTGGAATGGGAAGGAGTTGGATATCACATCTCATCCAATAGGAAGGATCTCAGGATTGGAATGGGAAGGATTTGGATGTCACATCTCTTGCTATAGGAAGGGTCTCAGTTTTTTTTATTAGAAACATTGAGATATCACATCTCATGCTATAGGAAGGGTTTCAGGATTGGAATGGGAAGGATTTGTATATCACATCTCATGCTAAAGGAAGGGTCTCAGGTTTGGAAGGGGAAGGATTTGGATATCATATCTCATGTTATAGGACGGGTCGCAGGTTTGGTATTAGAAGCTTTGAGATATCACATCTCATGCTATAGGAAGGTCTCAGGATTGGAATGGGAAGGAGTTGGATATCCCTTCTCATGCTATAGGAAGGTTCTCAGGTTGGAATGGGAAGGAGTTGGATATCACATCTCATGTTATAGGAAGGGTCTCAGGATTGGAATGGGAAGGATTTGGATATCACATCTCTTGCTATAGGAAGGGTCTCAGGTTTTTTATTAGAAACATTGAGATATCACATCTCATGCTATAGGAAGGGTTTCAGGATTGGAATGGGAAGGATTTGGATATCACAACTCATGCTAAAGGAAGGGTCTCAGGTTTGGAAGGGGAAGGATTTGGATATCATATCTCATGTTATAGGACGGGTCCCAGGTTTGGTATTAGAAGCTTTGAGATATCACATCTCATGCTATAGGAAGGGTCTCAGGATTGGAATGGGAAGGAGTTGGATATCACATCTCATGCTAAAGGAAGGGACTCAGGTTTGATAGAAGCATTGAGATATCACATCTCATGCTATAGGAAGGGTCTCAGGATTGGAATGGGAAGGAGTTGGATATCACATCTCATGCCATAGGAAGGGTCTCAGGTTTGGTACAAGCATTGAGATATCACATCTCTGCTATAGGAAGGGTCTCAGGATAGGAATGGGAAGGAGTTGGATATCACATCTCAAGCTATCTCAGGATTGGAATGGGAAGGAGTTTGATATCACATCTCAAGCTATAGGAAGGTTCTCAGGTTTGGAAGGGGAAGGATTTGAATCTCACATCTCATGTTTTAGGACGGGTCTCAGGTTTGGTATTAGAAGCATTGAGATATCACATCTCATGGTATAGGAAGGGTCTCAGGATTGGAATGGGAAGGAGTTGGATATCACATCTCAAGCTATCACAGGATTGGAATGGGAAGGAGTTTGATATCACATCTCAAGCTATAGGAAGGGTCTCAGGTTTGGAAAGGGAAGGATTTGGATTTCACATCTCATGTTATAGGATGGTTCTCATGTTTGGTTTTAGAAGCATTGAGATATCACATCTAATGCTATCGGAAGGGTCTCAGGTTTGGAAAGGGAAGGATTTGGATTTCACATATGTTATTGGATGGTTCTCAGGTTTGGTTTTAGAAGCATTAAGATATCACATCTCATGCTATAGGAAGGGTCTCAGGTTTTGGAATGGGAAGGAGTTGGATACACATCTCATGTTATAGGAAGGATCTCAGGTTTGGTATTAGAAAAATTGTGATATCACATATCATGCTATAGGAAGGGTCTCAGGATTGGAATGGGAAGGAGTTGGATATGACATCTCATGCCACAGGAAGGGTCTCAGGTTTGGTATAAGCATTGAGATATCACATCTCTGCTATCGGAAGGGTCTCAGGATTGGAATGGGAAGGAGTTGGATATCCCATCTTATGTTATAGGAAGCGTCTCAGGTTTGGTGTTAGAAGCATTGAGATATCACATCTCATGCTATCAGAAGGGTCTCAGGATTGGAATGGGAAGGAGTCGGATATCACATCTCATGCTAAAGGGAGGGTCTCAGGTTTGGTATTAGAAGCATTGAGATATCACATCTCATGTTATAGGAAGAATCTCTGGTTTGGTATTAGAGGCATTGAGATATCACATCTCATGCTATCAGAAGGGTCTCAGGATTGGAATGGGAAGGAGTCGGATATCACATCTCATGCTAAAGGGAGGGTCTCAGGTTTGGTATTAGAAGCATTGAGATATCACATCTCATGTTATAGGAAGAATCTCAGGTTTGGTATTAGAGGCATTGAGATATCACATCTCATGTTATAGGAAGGGTCTCAGGATTGGAATGGGAAGGATTTGGATATCACATCTCTTGCTATAGGAAGAGTCTCAAGTTTTTTATTAGAAACATTGAGATATCACATCTCATGCTATAGGAAGGGTTTCAGGATTGGAATGGGAAGGATTTGGATATCACATCTCATGCTAAAGGAAGGGTCTCAGGTTTGGAAGGGGAAGGATTTGGATATCATATCTCATGTTATAGGACGGGTCCCAGGTTTGGTATTAGAAGCTTTGAAATATCACATCTCATGCTATAGGAAGGGTCTCAGGATTGGAATGGGAAGGAGTTGGATATCACATCTCATGCTAAAGGAAGGGACTCAGGTTTGATAGAAGCATTGAGATATCACATCTCATGCTAAAGGAAAGATCTCAGGTTTGGAAGGGGAAGGATTTGGATCTCACATCTCATGTTTTAGGACGGGTGTCAGGTTTGGTATTAGAAGCATTGAGATACCACATCTCATGGTATAGGAAGGGTCTCAGGATTGGAATGGGAAGGAGTTGGATATCACATCTCATGCTAAAGGGAGGGTCTCAGGTTTGGTATTAGAAGCATTGAGATATCACATCTCATGTTATAGGAAGAATCTCAGGTTTGGTATTAGAGGCATTGAGATATCACATCTCATGCTATCAGAAGGGTCTCAGGATTGGTATGGGAAGGAGTCGGATATCACATCTCATGCTAAAGGGAGGGTCTCAGGTTTGGTATTAGAAGCATTGAGATATCACATCTCATGTTATAGGAAGAATCTCAGGTTTGGTATTAGAGGCATTGAGATATCACATCTCATGCTATAGGAAGGGTCTCAGGATTGGAATGGGAAGGAGTTGGATATCACATCTCATGCTAAAGGAAGGGTCTCAGTTTTGGTAGAAGCATTGAGATATCACATCTCATGGTATAGGAAGGGTCTCAGTATTGGAATGGGAAGGAGTTGGATATCACATCTCATCCAATAGGAAGGATCTCAGGATTGGAATGGGAAGGATTTGGATGTCACATCTCTTGCTATAGGAAGGGTCTCAGTTTTTTTATTAGAAACATTGAGATATCACATCTCATGCTATAGGAAGGGTTTCAGGATTGGAATGGGAAGGATTTGTATATCACATCTCATGCTAAAGGAAGGGTCTCAGGTTTGGAAGGGGAAGGATTTGGATATCATATCTCATGTTATAGGACGGGTCGCAGGTTTGGTATTAGAAGCTTTGAGATATCACATCTCATGCTATAGGAAGGTCTCAGGATTGGAATGGGAAGGAGTTGGATATCCCTTCTCATGCTATAGGAAGGTTCTCAGGTTGGAATGGGAAGGAGTTGGATATCACATCTCATGTTATAGGAAGGGTCTCAGGATTGGAATGGGAAGGATTTGGATATCACATCTCTTGCTATAGGAAGGGTCTCAGGTTTTTTATTAGAAACATTGAGATATCACATCTCATGCTATAGGAAGGGTTTCAGGATTGGAATGGGAAGGATTTGGATATCACAACTCATGCTAAAGGAAGGGTCTCAGGTTTGGAAGGGGAAGGATTTGGATATCATATCTCATGTTATAGGACGGGTCCCAGGTTTGGTATTAGAAGCTTTGAGATATCACATCTCATGCTATAGGAAGGGTCTCAGGATTGGAATGGGAAGGAGTTGGATATCACATCTCATGCTAAAGGAAGGGACTCAGGTTTGATAGAAGCATTGAGATATCACATCTCATGCTATAGGAAGGGTCTCAGGATTGGAATGGGAAGGAGTTGGATATCACATCTCATGCCATAGGAAGGGTCTCAGGTTTGGTACAAGCATTGAGATATCACATCTCTGCTATCGGAAGGGTCTCAGGATAGGAATGGGAAGGAGTTGGATATCACATCTCAAGCTATCTCAGGATTGGAATGGGAAGGAGTTTGATATCACATCTCAAGCTATAGGAAGGTTCTCAGGTTTGGAAGGGGGAGGATTTGAATCTCACATCTCATGTTTTAGGACGGGTCTCAGGTTTGGTATTAGAAGCATTGAGATATCACATCTCATGGTATAGGAAGGGTCTCAGGATTGGAATGGGAAGGAGTTGGATATCACATCTCAAGCTATCACAGGATTGGAATGGGAAGGAGTTTGATATCACATCTCAAGCTATAGGAAGGGTCTCAGGTTTGGAAAGGGAAGGATTTGGATTTCACATCTCATGTTATAGGATGGTTCTCATGTTTGGTTTTAGACGCATTGAGATATCACATCTAATGCTATCGGAAGGGTCTCAGGTTTGGAAAGGGAAGGATTTGGATTTCACATATGTTATTGGATGGTTCTCAGGTTTGGTTTTAGAAGCATTAAGATATCACATCTCATGCTATAGGAAGGGTCTCAGGTTTTGGAATGGGAAGGAGTTGGATACACATCTCATGTTATAGGAAGGATCTCAGGTTTGGTATTAGAAAAATTGTGATATCACATATCATGCTATAGGAAGGGTCTCAGGATTGGAATGGGAAGGAGTTGGATATGACATCTCATGCCACAGGAAGGGTCTCAGGTTTGGTATAAGCATTGAGATATCACATCTCTGCTATCGGAAGGGTCTCAGGATTGGAATGGGAAGGAGTTGGATATCCCATCTTATGTTATAGGAAGGGTCTCAGGTTTGGTGTTAGAAGCATTGAGATATCACATCTCATGCTATCAGAAGGGTCTCAGGATTGGAATGGGAAGGAGTCGGATATCACATCTCATGCTAAAGGGAGGGTCTCAGGTTTGGTATTAGAAGCATTGAGATATCACATCTCATGTTATAGGAAGAATCTCTGGTTTGGTATTAGAGGCATTGAGATATCACATCTCATGCTATCAGAAGGGTCTCAGGATTGGAATGGGAAGGAGTCGGATATCACATCTCATGCTAAAGGGAGGGTCTCAGGTTTGGTATTAGAAGCATTGAGATATCACATCTCATGTTATAGGAAGAATCTCAGGTTTGGTATTAGAGGCATTGAGATATCACATCTCATGTTATAGGAAGGGTCTCAGGATTGGAATGTTAAGGATTTGGATATCACATCTCTTGCTATAGGAAGAGTCTCAAGTTTTTTATTAGAAACATTGAGATATCACATCTCATGCTATAGGAAGGGTTTCAGGATTGGAATGGGAAGGATTTGGATATCACATCTCATGCTAAAGGAAGGGTCTCAGGTTTGGAAGGGGAAGGATTTGGATATCATATCTCATGTTATAGGACGGGTCCCAGGTTTGGTATTAGAAGCTTTGAAATATCACATCTCATGCTATAGGAAGGGTCTCAGGATTGGAATGGGAAGGAGTTGGATATCACATCTCATGCTAAAGGAAGGGACTCAGGTTTGATAGAAGCATTGAGATATCACATCTCATGCTATAGGAAGGGTCTCAGGATTGGAATGGGAAGGAATTGGATATCATATCTCATGTCATAGGAAGGGTCTCAGGTTTGGTCCAAGCATTGAGATATCACATCTCTGCTATCGGAAGGGTCTCAGGATAGGAATGGGAAGGACTTAGATATCACATTCCATGCTATAGGGAGGGTCTCAGGTTTGGAAAGGGAAGGATTTGGATTTCACATCTCATGTTATAGGATGGTTATCATGTTTGGTTTTAGAAGCATTGAGATATCACATGTAATGCTATCGGAAGTGTCTCAGGTTTGGAAAGGGAAGGATTTGGATTTCACATATGTTATTGGATGGTTCTCAGGTTTGGTTTTAGAAGCATTAAGATGTCACATCTCAGGCTATAGGAAGGGTCTCAGGTTTGGAATGGGAAGGAGTTGGATACACATCTCATGTTATAGGAAGGATCTCAGGTTTGGTATTAGAAAAATTGTGATATCACATATCATGCTATAGGAAGGGTCTCAGGATTGGAATGGGAAGGAGTTGGATATCACATCTCATGCTAAAGGAAAGATCTCAGGTTTGGAAGGGGAAGGATTTGGATCTCACATCTCATGTTTTAGGACGGGTGTCAGGTTTGGTATTAGAAGCATTGAGATATCACATCTCATGGTATAGGAAGGGTCTCAGGATTGGAATGGGAAGGAGTTGGATATCACATCTCATGCTAAAGGGAGGGTCTCAGGTTTGGTATTAGAAGCATTGAGATATCACATCTCATGTTATAGGAAGAATCTCAGGTTTGGTATTAGAGGCATTGAGATATCACATCTCATGCTATCAGAAGGGTCTCAGGATTGGTATGGGAAGGAGTCGGATATCACATCTCATGCTAAAGGGAGGGTCTCAGGTTTGGTATTAGAAGCATTGAGATATCACATCTCATGTTATAGGAAGAATCTCAGGTTTGGTATTAGAGGCATTGAGATATCACATCTCATGCTATAGGAAGGGTCTCAGGATTGGAATGGGAAGGAGTTGGATATCACATCTCATGCTAAAGGAAGGGTCTCAGTTTTATTAGAAGCATTGAGATATCACATCTCATGGTATAGGAAGGGTCTCAGTATTGGAATGGGAAGGAGTTGGATATCACATCTCATCCAATAGGAAGGATCTCAGGATTGGAATGGGAAGGATTTGGATGTCACATCTCTTGCTATAGGAAGGGTCTCAGTTTTTTTTATTAGAAACATTGAGATATCACATCTCATGCTATAGGAAGGGTTTCAGGATTGGAATGGGAAGGATTTGTATATCACATCTCATGCTAAAGGAAGGGTCTCAGGTTTGGAAGGGGAAGGATTTGGATATCATATCTCATGTTATAGGACGGGTCGCAGGTTTGGTATTAGAAGCTTTGAGATATCACATCTCATGCTATAGGAAGGTCTCAGGATTGGAATGGGAAGGAGTTGGATATCCCTTCTCATGCTATAGGAAGGTTCTCAGGTTGGAATGGGAAGGAGTTGGATATCACATCTCATGTTATAGGAAGGGTCTCAGGATTGGAATGGGAAGGATTTGGATATCACATCTCTTGCTATAGGAAGGGTCTCAGGTTTTTTATTAGAAACATTGAGATATCACATCTCATGCTATAGGAAGGGTTTCAGGATTGGAATGGGAAGGATTTGGATATCACAACTCATGCTAAAGGAAGGGTCTCAGGTTTGGAAGGGGAAGGATTTGGATATCATATCTCATGTTATAGGACGGGTCCCAGGTTTGGTATTAGAAGCTTTGAGATATCACATCTCATGCTATAGGAAGGGTCTCAGGATTGGAATGGGAAGGAGTTGGATATCACATCTCATGCTAAAGGAAGGGACTCAGGTTTGATAGAAGCATTGAGATATCACATCTCATGCTATAGGAAGGGTCTCAGGATTGGAATGGGAAGGAGTTGGATATCACATCTCATGCCATAGGAAGGGTCTCAGGTTTGGTACAAGCATTGAGATATCACATCTCTGCTATCGGAAGGGTCTCAGGATAGGAATGGGAAGGAGTTGGATATCACATCTCAAGCTATCTCAGGATTGGAATGGGAAGGAGTTTGATATCACATCTCAAGCTATAGGAAGGTTCTCAGGTTTGGAAGGGGAAGGATTTGAATCTCACATCTCATGTTTTAGGACGGGTCTCAGGTTTGGTATTAGAAGCATTGAGATATCACATCTCATGGTATAGGAAGGGTCTCAGGATTGGAATGGGAAGGAGTTGGATATCACATCTCAAGCTATCACAGGATTGGAATGGGAAGGAGTTTGATATCACATCTCAAGCTATAGGAAGGGTCTCAGGTTTGGAAAGGGAAGGATTTGGATTTCACATCTCATGTTATAGGATGGTTCTCATGTTTGGTTTTAGACGCATTGAGATATCACATCTAATGCTATCGGAAGGGTCTCAGGTTTGGAAAGGGAAGGATTTGGATTTCACATATGTTATTGGATGGTTCTCAGGTTTGGTTTTAGAAGCATTAAGATATCACATCTCATGCTATAGGAAGGGTCTCAGGTTTTGGAATGGGAAGGAGTTGGATACACATCTCATGTTATAGGAAGGATCTCAGGTTTGGTATTAGAAAAATTGTGATATCACATATCATGCTATAGGAA
The DNA here is from genome assembly GCF_040938575.1 of Ambystoma mexicanum. NCBI lineage: Eukaryota > Metazoa > Chordata > Amphibia > Caudata > Ambystomatidae > Ambystoma > Ambystoma mexicanum. The sequence continues at coordinate 336,458,905 of NC_090936.1, forward strand.
GGGTCTCAGGATTGGAATGGGAAGGAGTTGGATATGACATCTCATGCCACAGGAAGGGTCTCAGGTTTGGTATAAGCATTGAGATATCACATCTCTGCTATCGGAAGGGTCTCAGGATTGGAATGGGAAGGAGTTGGATATCCCATCTTATGTTATAGGAAGGGTCTCAGGTTTGGTGTTAGAAGCATTGAGATATCACATCTCATGCTATCAGAAGGGTCTCAGGATTGGAATGGGAAGGAGTCGGATATCACATCTCATGCTAAAGGGAGGGTCTCAGGTTTGGTATTAGAAGCATTGAGATATCACATCTCATGTTATAGGAAGAATCTCTGGTTTGGTATTAGAGGCATTGAGATATCACATCTCATGCTATCAGAAGGGTCTCAGGATTGGAATGGGAAGGAGTCGGATATCACATCTCATGCTAAAGGGAGGGTCTCAGGTTTGGTATTAGAAGCATTGAGATATCACATCTCATGTTATAGGAAGAATCTCAGGTTTGGTATTAGAGGCATTGAGATATCACATCTCATGTTATAGGAAGGGTCTCAGGATTGGAATGTTAAGGATTTGGATATCACATCTCTTGCTATAGGAAGAGTCTCAAGTTTTTTATTAGAAACATTGAGATATCACATCTCATGCTATAGGAAGGGTTTCAGGATTGGAATGGGAAGGATTTGTATATCACATCTCATGCTAAAGGAAGGGTCTCAGGTTTGGAAGGGGAAGGATTTGGATATCATATCTCATGTTATAGGACGGGTCCCAGGTTTGGTATTAGAAGCTTTGAAATATCACATCTCATGCTATAGGAAGGGTCTCAGGATTGGAATGGGAAGGAGTTGGATATCACATCTCATGCTAAAGGAAGGGACTCAGGTTTGATAGAAGCATTGAGATATCACATCTCATGCTATAGGAAGGGTCTCAGGATTGGAATGGGAAGGAGTTGGATATCATATCTCATGTCATAGGAAGGGTCTCAGGTTTGGTCCAAGCATTGAGATATCACATCTCTGCTATCGGAAGGGTCTCAGGATAGGAATGGGAAGGACTTAGATATCACATTCCATGCTATAGGGAGGGTCTCAGGTTTGGAAAGGGAAGGATTTGGATTTCACATCTCATGTTATAGGATGGTTCTCATGTTTGGTTTTAGAAGCATTGAGATATCACATGTAATGCTATCGGAAGTGTCTCAGGTTTGGAAAGGGAAGGATTTGGATTTCACATATGTTATTGGATGGTTCTCAGGTTTGGTTTTAGAAGCATTAAGATGTCACATCTCAGGCTATAGGAAGGGTCTCAGGTTTGGAATGGGAAGGAGTTGGATACACATCTCATGTTATAGGAAGGATCTCAGGTTTGGTATTAGAAAAATTGTGATATCACATATCATGCTATAGGAAGGGTCTCAGGATTGGAATGGGAAGGAGTTGGATATCACATCTCATGCTAAAGGAAAGATCTCAGGTTTGGAAGGGGAAGGATTTGGATCTCACATCTCATGTTTTAGGACGGGTGTCAGGTTTGGTATTAGAAGCATTGAGATATCACATCTCATGGTATAGGAAGGGTCTCAGGATTGGAATGGGAAGGAGTTGGATATCACATCTCATGCTAAAGGGAGGGTCTCAGGTTTGGTATTAGAAGCATTGAGATATCACATCTCATGTTATAGGAAGAATCTCAGGTTTGGAATTAGAGGCATTGAGATATCACATCTCATGCTATCAGAAGGGTCTCAGCATTGGTATGGGAAGGAGTCGGATATCACATCTCATGCTAAAGGGAGGGTCTCAGGTTTGGTATTAGAAGCATTGAGATATCACATCTCATGTTATAGGAAGAATCTCAGGTTTGGTATTAGAGGCATTGAGATATCACATCTCATGCTATAGGAAGGGTCTCAGGATTGGAATGGGAAGGAGTTGGATATCACATCTCATGCTAAAGGAAGGGTCTCAGTTTTGGTAGAAGCATTGAGATATCACATCTCATGGTATAGGAAGGGTCTCAGTATTGGAATGGGAAGGAGTTGGATATCACATCTCATCCAATAGGAAGGATCTCAGGATTGGAATGGGAAGGATTTGGATGTCACATCTCTTGCTATAGGAAGGGTCTAATTTTTTTTATTAGAAACATTGAGATATCACATCTCATGCTATAGGAAGAGTTTCAGGATTGGAATGGGAAGGATTTGTATATCACATCTCATGCTAAAGGAAGGGTCTCAGGTTTGGAAGGGGAAGGATTTGGATATCATATCTCATGTTATAGGACGGGTCGCAGGTTTGGTATTAGAAGCTTTGAGATATCACATCTCATGCTATAGGAAGGTCTCAGGATTGGAATGGGAAGGAGTTGGATATCCCTTCTCATGCTATAGGAAGGTTCTCAGGTTGGAATGGGAAGGAGTTGGATATCACATCTCATGTTATAGGAAGGGTCTCAGGATTGGAATGGGAAGGATTTGGATATCACATCTCTTGCTATAGGAAGGGTCTCAGGTTTTTTATTAGAAACATTGAGATATCACATCTCATGCTATAGGAAGGGTTTCAGGATTGGAATGGGAAGGATTTGGATATCACAACTCATGCTAAAGGAAGGGTCTCAGGTTTGGAAGGGGAAGGATTTGGATATCATATCTCATGTTATAGGACGGGTCCCAGGTTTGGTATTAGAAGCTTTGAGATATCACATCTCATGCTATAGGAAGGGTCTCAGGATTGGAATGGGAAGGAGTTGGATATCACATCTCATGCTAAAGGAAGGGACTCAGGTTTGATAGAAGCATTGAGATATCACATCTCATGCTATAAGAAGGGTCTCAGGATTGGAATGGGAAGGAGTTGGATATCACATCTCATGCCATAGGAAGGGTCTCAGGTTTGGTACAAGCAATGAGATATCACATCTCTGCTATTGGAAGGGTCTCAGGATAGGAATGGGAAGGAGTTGGATATCACATCTCAAGCTATCTCAGGATTGGAATGGGAAGGAGTTTGATATCACATCTCAAGCTATATGAAGGTTCTCAGGTTTGGAAGGGGAAGGATTTGGATCTCACATCTCATGTTTTAGGACGGGTCTCAGGTTTGGTATTAGAAGCATTGAGATATCACATCTCATGGTATAGGAAGGGTCTCAGGATTGGAATGGGAAGGAGTTGGATATCACATCTCAAGCTATCACAGGATTGGATCGGGAAGGAGTTTGATATCACATCTCAAGCTATAGGAAGGGTCTCAGGTTTGGAAAGGGAAGGATTTGGATTTCACATCTCATGTTATAGGATGGTTCTCATGTTTGGTTTTAGAAGCATTGAGATATCACATCTAATGCTATCGGAAGGGTCTCAGGTTTGGAAAGGGAAGGATTTGGATTTCACATATGTTATTGGATGGTTCTCAGGTTTGGTTTTAGAAGCATTAAGATATCACATCTCATGCTATAGGAAGGGTCTCAGGTTTTGGAATGGGAAGGAGTTGGATACACATCTCATGTTATAGGAAGGATCTCAGGTTTGGTATTAGAAAAATTGTGATATCACATATCATGCTATAGGAAGGGTCTCAGGATTGGAATGGGAAGGAGTTGGATATGACATCTCATGCCACAGGAAGGGTCTCAGGTTTGGTATAAGCATTGAGATATCACATCTCTGCTATCGGAAGGGTCTCAGGATTGGAATGGGAAGGAGTTGGATATCCCATCTTATGTTATAGGAAGGGTCTCAGGTTTGGTGTTAGAAGCATTGAGATATCACATCTCATGCTATCAGAAGGGTCTCAGGATTGGAATGGGAAGGAGTCGGATATCACATCTCATGCTAAAGGGAGGGTCTCAGGTTTGGTATTAGAAGCATTGAGATATCACATCTCATGTTATAGGAAGAATCTCTGGTTTGGTATTAGAGGCATTGAGATATCACATCTCATGCTATCAGAAGGGTCTCAGGATTGGAATGGGAAGGAGTCGGATATCACATCTCATGCTAAAGGGAGGGTCTCAGGTTTGGTATTAGAAGCATTGAGATATCACATCTCATGTTATAGGAAGAATCTCAGGTTTGGTATTAGAGGCATTGAGATATCACATCTCATGTTATAGGAAGGGTCTCAGGATTGGAATGGGAAGGATTTGGATATCACATCTCTTGCTATAGGAAGAGTCTCAAGTTTTTTATTAGAAACATTGAGATATCACATCTCATGCTATAGGAAGGGTTTCAGGATTGGAATGGGAAGGATTTGGATATCACATCTCATGCTAAAGGAAGGGTCTCAGGTTTGGAAGGGGAAGGATTTGGATATCATATCTCATGTTATAGGACGGGTCCCAGGTTTGGTATTAGAAGCTTTGAAATATCACATCTCATGCTATAGGAAGGGTCTCAGGATTGGAATGGGAAGGAGTTGGATATCACATCTCATGCTAAAGGAAGGGACTCAGGTTTGATAGAAGCATTGAGATATCACATCTCATGCTATAGGAAGGGTCTCAGGATTGGAATGGGAAGGAGTTGGATATCATATCTCATGTCATAGGAAGGGTCTCAGGTTTGGTCCAAGCATTGAGATATCACATCTCTGCTATCGGAAGGGTCTCAGGATAGGAATGGGAAGGACTTAGATATCACATTCCATGCTATAGGGAGGGTCTCAGGTTTGGAAAGGGAAGGATTTGGATTTCACATCTCATGTTATAGGATGGTTCTCATGTTTGGTTTTAGAAGCATTGAGATATCACATGTAATGCTATCGGAAGTGTCTCAGGTTTGGAAAGGGAAGGATTTGGATTTCACATATGTTATTGGATGGTTCTCAGGTTTGGTTTTAGAAGCATTAAGATGTCACATCTCAGGCTATAGGAAGGGTCTCAGGTTTGGAATGGGAAGGAGTTGGATACACATCTCATGCTAAAGGAAAGATCTCAGGTTTGGAAGGGGAAGGATTTGGATCTCACATCTCATGTTTTAGGACGGGTGTCAGGATTGGTATTAGAAGCATTGAGATATCACATCTCATGGTATAGGAAGGATCTCAGGTTTGGTATTAGAAAAATTGTGATATCACATATCATGCTATAGGAAGGGTCTCAGGATTGGAATGGGAAGGAGTTGGATATCACATATCATGCTGAAGGAAAGATCTCAGGTTTGGAAGGGGAAGGATTTGGATCTCACATCTCATGTTTTAGGACGGGTGTCAGGTTTGGTATTAGAAGCATTGAGATATCACATCTCATGGTATAGGAAGGGTCTCAGGATTGCAATGGGAAGGAGTTGGATATCACATCTCATGCTAAAGGGAGGGTCTCAGGTTTGGTATTAGAAGCATTGAGATATCACATCTCATGTTATAGGAAGAATCTCAGGTTTGGTATTAGAGGCATTGAGATATCACATCTCATGCTATCAGAAGGGTCTCAGGATTGGTATGGGAAGGAGTCGGATATCACATCTCATGCTAAAGGGAGGGTCTCAGGTTTGGTATTAGAAGCATTGAGATATCACATCTCATGTTATAGGAAGAATCTCAGGTTTGGTATTAGAGGCATTGAGATATCACATCTCATGCTATAGGAAGGATCTCAGGATTGGAATGGGAAGGAGTTGGATATCACATCTCATGCTAAAGGAAGGGTCTCAGTTTTGGTAGAAGCATTGAGATATCACATCTCATGGTATAGGAAGGGTCTCAGTATTGGAATGGGAAGGAGTTGGATATCACATCTCATCCAATAGGAAGGATCTCAGGATTGGAATGGGAAGGATTTGGATGTCACATCTCTTGCTATAGGAAGGGTCTCCGTTTTTTTATTAGAAACATTGAGATATCACATCTCATGCTATAGGAAGGGTTTCAGGATTGGAATGGGAAGGATTTGTATATCACATCTCATGCTAAAGGAAGGGTCTCAGGTTTGGAAGGGGAAGGATTTGGATATCATATCTCATGTTATAGGACGGGTCGCAGGTTTGGTATTAGAAGCTTTGAGATATCACATCTCATGCTATAGGAAGGTCTCAGGATTGGAATGGGAAGGAGTTGGATATCCCTTCTCATGCTATAGGAAGGTTCTCAGGTTGGAATGGGAAGGAGTTGGATATCACATCTCATGTTATAGGAAGGGTCTCAGGATTGGAATGGGAAGGATTTGGATATCACATCTCTTGCTATAGGAAGGGTCTCAGGTTTTTTATTAGAAACATTGAGATATCACATCTCATGCTATAGGAAGGGTTTCAGGATTGGAATGGGAAGGATTTGGATATCACAACTCATGCTAAAGGAAGGGTCTCAGGTTTGGAAGGGGAAGGATTTGGATATCATATCTCATGTTATAGGACGGGTCCCAGGTTTGGTATTAGAAGCTTTGAGATATCACATCTCATGCTATAGGAAGGGTCTCAGGATTGGAATGGGAAGGAGTTGGATATCACATCTCATGCTAAAGGAAGGGACTCAGGTTTGATAGAAGCATTGAGATATCACATCTCATGCTATAGGAAGGGTCTCAGGATTGGAATGGGAAGGAGTTGGATATCACATCTCATGCCATAGGAAGGGTCTCAGGTTTGGTACAAGCAATGAGATATCACATCTCTGCTATCGGAAGGGTCTCAGGATAGGAATGGGAAGGAGTTGGATATCACATCTCAAGCTATCTCAGGATTGGAATGGGAAGGAGTTTGATATCACATCTCAAGCTATATGAAGGTTCTCAGGTTTGGAAGGGGAAGGATTTGGATCTCACATCTCATGTTTTAGGACGGGTCTCAGGTTTGGTATTAGAAGCATTGAGATATCACATCTCATGGTATAGGAAGGGTCTCAGGATTGGAATGGGAAGGAGTTGGATATCACATCTCAAGCTATCACAGGATTGGATCGGGAAGGAGTTTGATATCACATCTCAAGCTATAGGAAGGGTCTCAGGTTTGGAAAGGGAAGGATTTGGATTTCACATCTCATGTTATAGGATGGTTCTCATGTTTGGTTTTAGAAGCATTGAGATATCACATCTAATGCTATCGGAAGGGTCTCAGGTTTGGAAAGGGAAGGATTTGGATTTCACATATGTTATTGGATGGTTCTCAGGTTTGGTTTTAGAAGCATTAAGATATCACATCTCATGCTATAGGAAGGGTCTCAGGTTTTGGAATGGGAAGGAGTTGGATACACATCTCATGTTATAGGAAGGATCTCAGGTTTGGTATTAGAAAAATTGTGATATCGCATATCATGCTATAGGAAGGGTCTCAGGATTGGAATGGGAAGGAGTTGGATATGACATCTCATGCCACAGGAAGGGTCTCAGGTTTGGTATAAGCATTGAGATATCACATCTCTGCTATCGGAAGGGTCTCAGGATTGGAATGGGAAGGAGTTGGATATCCCATCTTATGTTATAGGAAGGGTCTCAGGTTTGGTGTTAGAAGCATTGAGATATCACATCTCATGCTATCAGAAGGGTCTCAGGATTGGAATGGGAAGGAGTCGGATATCACATCTCATGCTAAAGGGAGGGTCTCAGGTTTGGTATTAGAAGCATTGAGATATCACATCTCATGTTATAGGAAGAATCTCTGGTTTGGTATTAGAGGCATTGAGATATCACATCTCATGCTATAAGAAGGGTCTCAGGATTGGAATGGGAAGGAGTCGGATATCACATCTCATGCTAAAGGGAGGGTCTCAGGTTTGGTATTAGAAGCATTGAGATATCACATCTCATGTTATAGGAAGAATCTCAGGTTTGGTATTAGAGGCATTGAGATATCACATCTCATGTTATAGGAAGGGTCTCAGGATTGGAATGGGAAGGATTTGGATATCATATCTCTTGCTATAGGAAGAGTCTCAAGTTTTTTATTAGAAACATTGAGATATCACATCTCATGCTATAGGAAGGGTTTCAGGATTGGAATGGGAAGGATTTGGATATCACATCTTATGCTAAAGGAAGGGTCTCAGGTTTGGAAGGGGAAGGATTTGGATATCATATCTCATGTTATAGGACGGGTCCCAGGTTTGGTATTAGAAGCTTTGAAATATCACATCTCATGCTATAGGAAGGGTCTCAGGATTGGATTGGGAAGGAGTTGGATATCACATCTCATGCTAAAGGAAGGGACTCAGGTTTGATAGAAGCATTGAGATATCACATCTCATGCTATAGGAAGGGTCTCAGGATTGGAATGGGAAGGAGTTGGATATCACATCTCATGTCATAGGAAGGGTCTCAGGTTTGGTCCAAGCATTGAGATATCACATCTCTGCTATCGGAAGGGTCTCAGGATAGGAATGGGAAGGACTTAGATATCACATTCCATGCTATAGGGAGGGTCTCAGGTTTGGAAAGGGAAGGATTTGGATTTCACATCTCATGTTATAGGATGGTTCTCATGTTTGGTTTTAGAAGCATTGAGATATCACATGTAATGCTATCGGAAGTGTCTCAGGTTTGGAAAGGGAAGGATTTGGATTTCACATATGTTATTGGATGGTTCTCAGGTTTGGTTTTAGAAGCATTAAGATATCACATCTCAGGCTATAGGAAGGGTCTCAGGTTTGGAATGGGAAGGAGTTGGATACACATCTCATGTTATAGGAAGGATCTCAGGTTTGGTATTAGAAAAATTGTGATATCACATATCATGCTATAGGAAGGGTCTCAGGATTGGAATGGGAAGGAGTTGGATATCACATCTCATGCTAAAGGAAAGATCTCAGGTTTGGAAGGGGAAGGATTTGGATCTCACATCTCATGTTTTAGGACGGGTGTCAGGTTTGGTATTAGAAGCATTGAGATATCACATCTCATGGTATAGGAAGGGTCTCAGGATTGGAATGGGAAGGAGTTGGATATCACATCTCAAGCTATCTCAGGATTGGAATGGGAAGGAGTTTGATATCACATCTCATGCAATCGGAAGGGTCTCAGGTTTGGAATGGGAAGGAGTTGGATATCACATCTCATGTTATAGGAAGGATCTCAGGTTTATTATTAGAAGCATTGAGATATCACATCTCATGCTATAGGAAGGGTCTCAGGATTGGAATCGGAAGGAGTTGTATTTGACATCTCATGCCATAGGAAGGGTCTCAGGTTTGGTATAAGCATTGAGATATCACATCTCTGCTATCGGAAGGGTCTCAGGATTGGAATGGGAAGGACTTGAATATCACATCCCATGTTATAGCAAGGGTCTCAGGTTTGGTATTAGAAGCATTGAGATATCACATCTCATGCTATAGGAAGGGTCTCAGGATTGGAATGGGAACGACTTGGATATCACATCTCATGATAAAGGAAGGGTCTAAATTTTGGAAGGGGAAGGATTTGGATATCACATCTCATGTTATGGGACCGGTCTCAGGTTTGGTATTAGAAGCATTGAGATATCAAGTCCCATGGTATAGGACGGGTCTCAGAATTGGAATGGGAAGGAGTTGGATATCACATCTCAAGCTATAGGAAGGGTGTCAGGATTGGAATGGGAAGGAGTTTGATATCACATCTCATGCCATGGTATGGGTCTCAGGTTTTGTAGAAGCATTGGGATATCATATCTCATGCTATCGGAAGGGTATCAGGATTGGATTTGGAAGGAGTTGGACATCCCATCTCATGCTATAGGAAGGGTCTCAGGTTGGAATGGGAAGGAATTGGATATCACATCTCATGTTATAGGAAGGGTATCAGGATTGGAATGGGAAGGACTTGGATATCACATCTCATGCTATAGGAAGGCTATCAGGTTTGGAAGGGGAAGGAGTTGCATATCAAATTTCATTTTAGAGGTAGGATCTCAGGTTTGGTATTAGAGGCATTGAGATATCACATCTCATGCTATAGGAAGGGTCTCACGATTGGAATGGGAAGGATTTGGATATCACATCTCATGCTATAGGAAGGGTCTCAGGTTTGGTATAAGCATTGAGATATCACATCTCATGCTATAGAAACGGTCTCAAGATTGCAATGGGAAGGAGTTGGATATCACATCTCATGTTATAGGAAGGATCTCAGATTTGGTATTAGAAGCATTGAGACATCACATCTCATGCTATAGGAAGGGTCTCAGGATTGGAATGGGAAGGAGTTGGATATCACATCTCATGTTATAGGAAGGGTCTCAGGATTGGAATGGGAAGCACTTTGATATCACATCTCATGTTATAGGAAGGCTCCCAGGTTTAGAAGGGGAAGGAGTTGGATATCACATTTCATGTTAGAGGTAGGATCTCAGGTTTGGTATTAGAGGCATTGAGATATAACATCTCATGCTATCAGAAGGGTCTCAGGATTGGAATGGGAAGGAGTTGGATATCACATCTCATGCTAAAGGGAGGGTCTCAGGTTTGGAAGGGGAAGGATTTGGATATCACATCTCATGCTATAGGAAGGGTCTCAGGATTGGAATGGGAAGGATTTGGATATCACATCCCATGCTATAGGAAGGGTCTCAGGTTTGGTATAAGCATTGAGATATCACATCTCATGCTATAGGAAGGGTCTCAGGATTGGAATGGGAAGGAGTTGGATATCACATTTCATGCTATAGGTAGGCTCTCAGTTTTGGAAAGGGAAGGTTTTGGATATCACATCTCATGCTATAGGAAGGGTCTCACAATTGGAATGGGAAGGATTTGGATATCACATCTCATGCTATAGGAAGGGTCTCAGGATTGGAATGGGAAGGAGTTGGATATCACATCTCATGCTATAGGAAGGGTCTCAGGAATGGAATGGGAAGGAGTTTTATATGACATCTCATGCCATAGGAAGGATCTCAGGTTTGGTATTAGAAGCATTGAGACATCACATCTCATGTTATAGGAAGGGTCTCATTATTGGAATGGGAAGGAGTTGGATATCACATCTCATGCTATAGGAAGGGTCTCAGGTTTGGTATAAGCATTGAGATATCACATCTCATGCTATAGGAAGGGTCTCAGGATTGGAATGGGAAGGAGTTGTATATGACATCTCATGCCATAGGAAGGGTCTCAGGTTTGGTATCAGCATTGAGATATCACATCTCTGCTATCGGAAGGGTCTCAGGATTCGAATGGGAAGGAGTTGGATATCCCATCTTATGTTATAGGAAGGGTCTCAGGTTTGGTATTAGAAGCATTGAGATATCACATCTCATGCTATAGGAAGGGTCTCAGGATTGGAATGGGAAGGAGTTGGATATCACATCTCATGCTATAGGAAGGGTCTCAGGAATGGAATGGGAAGGAGTTTTTCCCATTCCAATCCTGAGACCCTTCCTATAACATGAAATGTGATATCCAACTCCATCCCATTCCAACCTGAGACCTTTCCTATAGCATGAGATGGGATATCCAACTCCTTCCAAATCCAATACTGATACCATTCCGATAGCATGAGGTGTGATATCCCAATGCTTCTACCAAATCTGAGACCCATACTATGGCATGAGATGTGATATCAAACTCCTTCCCATTCCAATCCTTAGACACTTCCTACAGCATGAGATGTGATATCTCAATGATTCTATTACCAAACCTGAGACCCGTCCTATAACATGAGATGGGATATCCAACTCCTTCCCATTTCAATCCTGAGAAACTTCCGATAGCAGAGATGTGATATCTCAATGCTTAGACCAAACCTGAGACCCTTCCTATAACATGAGATGTGATATCCAACTCCTTCCCGTTCCAAACCTGAGACCCTTTCTATAGCAAGAATCTAATATCCAACTGCTTCCCATTCCAATCCTGAGACCATTCCTATAGCATGAGATGTGATATCTCAATGCTTCTAATACCAAACCTGAGATCCTTCCTATGACATGAGATGTGATATCCAATTCCTTCCCATTCAAACCTGAAACCCTTCCTATAGCATGAGATGTGATATCTCAATGCTTCTAATACCAAACCTGAGATCCTTCCTAAAACATGAGATGTGATATCCAAATCCTTCCCCTTCCAAACCAGAGACCCTCCCTTTAGCATGAGATGTGATATCCAACTCCTTCCCATTCCAATCCTGAGACATTTCTGATAGCATGAGATGTGATATCTCAATGCCTCTAATACCAAACCTGAGATCCTACCTCTAACATGAAATGTGATATCCAACTCCTTCCCCTTGCAAACCTGAGAGCCTTCCTATAGCATGAGATGTGATATCGAAGTATTTCCCATTCCAATCCTGAGACCCTTCCTATAACATGAGATGTGATATCCAACTCCTTCCCATTCCAACCTGAGACCCTTCCTATAGCATGAGATGGGATATCCAACTACTTCCAAATCCAATCCTGATACCCTTCCGATAGCATGAGATGTGATATCTCAATCTCTCTAATACCAAACCTGAGATCCTTCCTATAACATGAGATGTGATATCAAAATCCTTCCCCTTCCAAACCTGAGACCCTCCCTTTAGCATGAGATGTGATATCCAACTCCTTCCCATTCCAATCCTGAGACCCTTCTGATAGCATGAGATGTGATATTCAATGCCTCTAATACCAAACCTGAGATCCTACCTCTAACATGAAATGTGATATCCAACTCCTTCCCTTTCCAAACGTGAGAGCCTCCCTATAGCATGAGATGGGATATTCAAGTCCTTCCCATTCCAATCCTGAGACCCTTCCTATAGCATGAGATGTGATATCTCAATGCTTCTAATACCAAACCTGAGACCCTTCCTATAACATAAGATGGGATATCCAACTCCTTCCCATTCCAATCCTGAGACCCTTCCGATAGCAGAGATGTGATATCTCAATGCTGATACCAAACCTGAGACCCTTCCTATGGCATGAGATGTCATATACAACTCCTTCCCATTCCAATCCTGAGACCATTCCTATAGCATGAGATGTGATATCTCAATGCTTATACCAAACCTGAGACCCTTCCTATAGCATGAGATGTGATATCCAACTCCTTCCCATTCCAATCCTGAGACCCTTCCTATAACATGAGATGTGATGTCTCAATGCTTCTAATACCAAACCTGAGATCCTTCCTATGGCATGAGATGTCATATAAAACTCCTTCCCATTCCATTCCTGAGACCCTTCCTATAGCATGAGATGTGATATCCAACTCCTTCCCATTCCAATCCTGAGACCCTTCCTATAGCATGAGATGTGATATCCAAATCCTTCCCATTCCAATCGTGAGACCCTTCCTATAGCATGAGATGTGATATCCAAAACCTTCCCTTTCCAAAACTGAGAGCCTACCTATAGCATGAGATGTGATATCCAACTCCTTCCCATTCCAATCCTGAGACCCTTCCTATAGCATGAGATGTGATATCCAAATCCTTCCCCTTCCAAACCTGAGACCCTCCCTTTAGCATGAGATGTGATATCCAACTCCTTCCCATTCCAATCCTGAGACCCTTCTGATAGCATGAGATGTTATATCTCAATGCCTCTAATACCAAACCTGAGATCCTACCTCTAACATGAAATGTGATATCCAACTCCTTCCCCTTCTAAACCTGGGAGCCTTCCTATAACATGAGATGTGATATCCAAGTCCTTCCCATTCCAATCCTGAGACCCTTCCTATAACATGAGATGTGATATCCAACTCCTTCCCATTCCAACCTGAGACCCTTCCTATAGCATGAGATGGGATATCTCAATGCTTAGACCAAACCTGAGACCCTTCCTATAACATGAGATGTGATATCCAACTCCTTCCCGTTCCAAACCTGAGACCCTTTCTATAGCAAGAATCTAATATCCAACTGCTTCCCATTCCAATCCTGAGACCATTCCTATAGCATGAGATGTGATATCTCAATGCTTCTAATACCAAACCTGAGATCCTTCCTATGACATGAGATGTGATATCCAATTCCTTCCCATTCCAAACCTGAGACCCTTCCTATAGCATGAGATGTGATATCTCAATGCTTCTAATACCAAACCTGAGATCCTTCCTAAAACATGAGATGTGATATCCAAATCCTTCCCCTTCCAAACCAGAGACCCTCCCTTTAGCATGAGATGTGATATCCAACTCCTTCCCATTCCAATCCTGAGACATTTCTGATAGCATGAGATGTGATATCTCAATGCCTCTAATACCAAACCTGAGATCCTACCTCTAACATGAAATGTGATATCCAACTCTTTCCCCTTCCAAACCTGGGAGCCTTCCTACAACATGAGATGTGATATCGAAGTGCTTCCCATTCCAATCCTGAGACCTTTCCTATAACATGAGATGTGATATCCAACTCCTTCCCATTCCAATCCTGAGACCCTTCCTATAGCATGAGATGTGATGTCTCAATGCTTCTAATACCAAATCTGAGATCCTTCCTATAACATGAGATATGATATCCAACTCCTTCCCATTGCAATCTTGAGACCGTTTCTATAGCATGAGATGTGATATTTCAATGCTTATACCAAACCTGAGACCCTTCCTATAGCATGAGATGTGATATCCAAATCCTTCCCATTCCAATCGTGAGACCCTTCCTATAGCATGAGATGTGATATCTCAATGCCTCTAATACCAAACCTGAGATCCTACCTCTATAATGAAATTTGATATCCAAGTCCTTCCCATTCCAATCCTGATACCCTTCCTATAACATGAGATGTGATATCCAACTCCTTCCCATTCCAACCTGAGACCCTTCCTATAGCATGAGATGGGATATCCAACTCCTTCCAAATCCAATCCTGATACCCTTCCGATAGCATGAGATGTGATATCCCAATGCTTCTACAAAACCTGAGACCCATACCATGGCATGAGATGTGATATCAAACTCCTTCCCATTCCAATCCTGACACCCTTCCTATAGCTTGAGATGTGATATCCAACTCCTTCCCATTCCAATTCTGAGACCCGTCCTATACCATGGGACTTGATATCTCAATGCTTCTAATACCAAACCTGAGACCGGTCCTATAACATGAGATGTGATATCCAAATCCTCCCCCTTCCAAACCTTAGACCCTTCCTTTATCATGAGATGTGATATCCAAGTCGTTCCCATTCCAATCCTGAGACACTTCCTATAGCATGAGATGTGATATCTCAATGCTTCTAATACCAAACCTGAGACCCTTGCTATAACATGAGATGTGATATTCAAGTCCTTCCCATTCCAATCCTGAGACCCTTCCTATAGCATGAGATGTGATATCTCAATGCTTCTAATACCAAACCTGAGACCCTTCCTATCATGAGATGGGATATCCAACTCCTTCCCATTCCAATCCTGAGACCCTTCCGATAGCAGAGATGTGATATCTCAATGCTTATACCAACCCTGAGACCCTTCCTATGGCATGAGATGTCAAATACAACTCCTTCCGATTCCAATCCTGAGACCCTTCCTATAGCATGAGATGTGATATCCCAATGCTTCTAATAATAAACCTGAGATCCTTCCTATAACATGAGATGTGATATCCAACTCCTTCCCATTCCAAACCTGAGACCCTTCCGATTGCATGAGATGTGATATCAAACTCCTTCCCATTCCAATCCTGAGACCCTTCCTATACCATGAGATGTGATATCTCAATGCTTCTAATACCAAACCTGACACCCGTCCTAAAACATGAGATGTGATGTCCAAATCCTTCCCCTTCCAAACCTGAGATCTTTCCTTTAGCATGAGATGTGATATCCAACTCCTTCCCATTCCAATCCTGAGACCCTTCCTATACCATGAGATGTGATCTCTCAATGCTTCTAATACCAAACCTGACACCCGTCCTAAAACATGAGATGTGATGTCCAAATCCTTCCCCTTCCAAACCTGAGATCTTTCCTTTAGCATGAGATGTGATATCCAACTCCTTCCCATTCCAATCCTGAGACCCTTCCTATACCATGAGATGTGATATCTCAATGCTTCTAATACCAAACCTGACACCCGTCCTAAAACATGAGATGTGATGTCCAAATCCTTCCCCTTCCAAACCTGAGATCTTTCCTTTAGCATGAGATGTGATATCCAACTCCTTCCCATTCCAATCCTGAGACCCTTCCTATAGCATGATATGTGATATCACAATTTTTCTAATACCAAACCTGAGATCCTTCCTATAACATGAGATGTGTATCCAACTCCTTCCCATTCCAAACCTGAGACCCTTCCTATAGCCTGAGATGTGATATCTTAATGCTTCTAAAACCAAACCTGAGAACCATCCAATAACATATGTGAAATCCAAATCCTTCCCTTTCCAAACCTGAGACCCTTCCGATAGCATTAGATGTGATATCTCAATGCTTCTAAAACCAAACATGAGAACCATCCTATAACATGAGATGTGAAATCCAAATCCTTCCCTTTCCAAACCTGAGACCCTCCCTATAGCATGAGATGTGATGTCTAAGTCCTTCCCATTCCTATCCTGAGACCCTTCCGATAGCAGAGATGTGATATCTCAATGCTTGGACCAAACCTGAGACCCTTCCTATGGCATGAGATGTGATATCCAACTCCTTCCCATTTCAATCTTGAGACCCTTCCTATAGCATGAGATGTGATATCTCAATGCTTCTATCAAACCTGAGTCCCTTCCTTTAGCATGAGATGTGATATCCAACTCCTTCCCATTCCAATCCTGAGACCCTTCCTATAGCATGAGATGTGATATTTTAAAGCTTCTAATACCAAACCTGCGACCCGTCCTATAACATGAGATATGATATCCAAATCCTTCCCCTTCCAAACCTGAGACCCTTCCTTTAGCATGAGATGTGATATCTCAATGTTTCTAATAAAAAACCTGAGACTCTTCCTATAGCAAGAGATGTGATATCCAAATCCTTCCCATTCCAATCCTGAGACCCTTCCTATAACATGAGATGTGATATCTCAATGCCTCTAATACCAAACCTGAGATTCTTCCTATAACATGAGATGTGATATCTCAATGCTTCTAATACCAAACCTGAGACCCTCCCTTTAGCATGAGATGTGATATCCGACTCCTTCCCATTCCAATCCTGAGACCCTTCTGATAGCATGAGATGTGATATCTCAATGCCTCTAATACCAAACCAGAGATTCTTCCTGTAACATGAGATGTGATATCTCAATGCTTCTAATACCAAACCTGAGACCCTCCGTTTAGCATAAGATGTGATATCCGACTCCTTCCCATTCCAATCCTGAGACCCTTCTGATAGCATGAGATGTGATATCTCAATGCTTCTAATACCAAACCTGAGACCCTTCCTATAACATAAGATGGGATATCCAGCTCCTTCCCATTCCAATCCTGAGACCCTTCCGATAGCAGAGATGTGATATCTCAATGCTTCTACCAAACCTGAAACCCTTCCTATAGCATGAGATGTGATATCCAACTCCTTCCCATTCCAATCCCGAGACACTTCCTATAGCATGAGATGTGATATCACAATGCTTCTAATACCAAACCTGAGACCCTTCCTATAACATGAGATGTGCTATCCAAGTCCTTCCCATTCCAATCCTGAGACCCTTCCTATAGCATGAGATGTGATATCCTAGTCCTTCCCATTCCAATCTTGAGACCCTTCCGATAGCAGAGATGTGATATCTCAATGCTTATACCACACCTGAGACCCTTAATATGGCATGAGATGTGATATCTCAATGCTTCTAATACCAAACATGAGATCCTTCCTATAACATGAGATGTGATATCCAACTCCTTCCCATTCCAAACCTGAGACCCTTCCGATAGCATGAGATGTGATATCTCAATGCTTCAAAAACCAAACATGAGAACCATCCTATAACATGAGATGTGAAATCCAAATCCTTCCCTTCCCAAACCTGAGACTCTTCCTATAGCATGAGATGTGATATCTCAATGCTTATACCACACCTGAGACCCTTAATATGGCATGAGATGTGATATCTCAATGCTTCTAATACCAAACATGAGATCCTTCCTATAACATGAGATGTGATATCCAACTCCTTCACATTCCAATCCGGAGACCCTTCCTATAGCATGAGATGTGATATCTCAATGCTTCTAATACCAAACATGAGATCCTTCCTATAACATGAGATGTGATATCCAACTCCTTCCCATTCCAAACCTGAGACCCTTCCGATAGCATGAGATGTGATATCTCAATGCTTCAAAAACCAAACATGAGAACCATCCTATAACATGAGATGTGAAATCCAAATCCTTCCCTTCCCAAACCTGAGACTCTTCCTATAGCATGAGATGTGATATCTCAATGCTTCTACCAAACCTGAAACCCTTCCTATAGCATGAGATGTGATATCCAACTCCTTCCCATTCCATTCCTGAGACCCTTCCTATAGCATGAGATGTGATATCTCAATGCTTCTAATACCAAACCTGAGACCCTTCCTATAACATGAGATGTGCTATCCAAGTCCTTCCCATTCCAATCCTGAGACCCTTCCTATAGCATGAGATGTGATATCCTAGTCCTTCCCATTCCAATCTTGAGACCCTTCCGATAGCAGAGATGTGATATCTCAATGCTTATACCACACCTGAGACCCTTAATATGGCATGAGATGTCATATACAACTCCTTCCCATTCCAATCCTGAGACCCTTCCTATAGCATGAGATGTGATATCTCAATGCTTATACCAAACCTGAGACCCTTCCTATAGCATGAGATGTGATATCCAACTCCTTCCCATTCCAATCCTGATACCCTTCCTATAACATGAGATGTGATGTCTCAATGCTTCTAATACCAAACATGAGATCCTTCCTATGGCATGAGATGTCATTTAAAACTCCTTCCCATTCCATTCCTGAGACCCTTCCTATAGCATGAGATATGATATCCAACTCCTTCCCATTCCAATCCTGAGACCCTTCCTATAGCATGAGATGTGATATCTCAATGCTTCTAATAACAAACCTGAGATCCTTCCTATAACATGAGATGTGATATCCAAATCCTTCCCCTTCCAAACCAGAGACCCTCCCTTTAGCATGAGAGGTGATATCCAACTCCTTCCCATTCCAATCCTGAGACCGTTCTGATAGCATGAGATGTGATATCTCAATGCTTCTAATACCAAACCTGAGATCCTTCAGATAGCATGAGATGTGATATTTGAATTCTTCTAATACCAAACCTGAGATCCTTCCTATAACACGAGATGTGATATTCAAATCCTTCCCCTTCCAAACCTGAGACCCTCCCTTTAGCATGAGATGTGATATCCAACTCCTTCCCATTCCAATCCTGAGACCCTTCTGATAGCATGAGATGTTATATCTCAATGCCTCTAATACCAAACCTGAGATTCTACCTCTAACATGAAATGTGATATCCAACTCCTTCCCCTTCCAAACCTGGGAGCCTTCCTATAACATGAGATGTGATATCGAAGTCCTTCCCATTCCAATCCTGAGACCCTTCCTATAACATGAGATGTGATATCCAACTCCTTCCCATTCCAATCCTGAGACCCTTCCTATAGCATGAGATGTGATGTCTCAATGCTTCTAATACCAAATCTGAGATCCTTCCTATAACATGAGATGTGATATCCAACTCCTTCCATTCCAATCCTGAGACCCTTCCTATAGCATGGGATGTGATATTTCAATGCTTATACCAAACCTCAGACCCTTCCTATAGCATGAGATGTGATATCCAAATCCTTCCCATTCCAATCGTGAGACCCTTCCTATAACATGAGATGTGATATCTCAATGCCTCTAATACCAAACCTGAGATCCTTCCTCTAACATGAAATGTGATATCCAAATCCTTCCCTTTCCAAACCTGAGAGCCTACCTATAGCATGAGATGTGATATCCAACTCCTTCCCATTCCAATCCTGAGACCCTTCCTATAGCATGAGATGTGATATCTCAATGCTTATACCAAACCTGAGACCCTTCCTATAGCATGAGATGTGATATCCAAATCCTTCCCATTCCAATCCTGAGACCCTTCCTATAGCATGAGATGTGATATCTCAATGCCTCTAATACCAAACCTGAGATCCTTCCTTGAACATGAAATGTGATATCCCACTCCTTCCCTTTCCAAACCTGAGAGTCTACCTATAGCATGAGATGTGATATCCAAGTCCTTCCCATTCCAATCCTTAGACACTTCCTACAGCATGAGATGTGATATCTCAATGATTCTATTACCAAACCTGAGACCCGTCCTATAACATGAGATGGGATATCCAACTCCTTCCCATTTCAATCCTGAGAAACTTCCGATAGCAGAGATGTGATATCTCAATGCTTAGACCAAACCTGAGACCCTTCCTATAACATGAGATGTGATATCCAACTCCTTCCCGTTCCAAACCTGAGACCCTTTCTATAGCAAGAATCTAATATCCAACTGCTTCCCATTCCAATCCTGAGACCATTCCTATAGCATGAGATGTGATATCTCAATGCTTCTAATACCAAACCTGAGATCCTTCCTATGACATGAGATGTGATATCCAATTCCTTCCCATTCAAACCTGAAACCCTTCCTATAGCATGAGATGTGATATCTCAATGCTTCTAATACCAAACCTGAGATCCTTCCTAAAACATGAGATGTGATATCCAAATCCTTCCCCTTCCAAACCAGAGACCCTCCCTTTAGCATGAGATGTGATATCCAACTCCTTCCCATTCCAATCCTGAGACATTTCTGATAGCATGAGATGTGATATCTCAATGCCTCTAATACCAAACCTGAGATCCTACCTCTAACATGAAATGTGATATCCAACTCCTTCCCCTTGCAAACCTGAGAGCCTTCCTATAGCATGAGATGTGATATCGAAGTATTTCCCATTCCAATCCTGAGACCCTTCCTATAACATGAGATGTGATATCCAACTCCTTCCCATTCCAACCTGAGACCCTTCCTATAGCATGAGATGGGATATCCAACTACTTCCAAATCCAATCCTGATACCCTTCCGATAGCATGAGATGTGATATCTCAATCTCTCTAATACCAAACCTGAGATCCTTCCTATAACATGAGATGTGATATCAAAATCCTTCCCCTTCCAAACCTGAGACCCTCCCTTTAGCATGAGATGTGATATCCAACTCCTTCCCATTCCAATCCTGAGACCCTTCTGATAGCATGAGATGTGATATTCAATGCCTCTAATACCAAACCTGAGATCCTACCTCTAACATGAAATGTGATATCCAACTCCTTCCCTTTCCAAACGTGAGAGCCTCCCTATAGCATGAGATGGGATATTCAAGTCCTTCCCATTCCAATCCTGAGACCCTTCCTATAGCATGAGATGTGATATCTCAATGCTTCTAATACCAAACCTGAGACCCTTCCTATAACATAAGATGGGATATCCAACTCCTTCCCATTCCAATCCTGAGACCCTTCCGATAGCAGAGATGTGATATCTCAATGCTGATACCAAACCTGAGACCCTTCCTATGGCATGAGATGTCATATACAACTCCTTCCCATTCCAATCCTGAGACCATTCCTATAGCATGAGATGTGATATCTCAATGCTTATACCAAACCTGAGACCCTTCCTATAGCATGAGATGTGATATCCAACTCCTTCCCATTCCAATCCTGAGACCCTTCCTATAACATGAGATGTGATGTCTCAATGCTTCTAATACCAAACCTGAGATCCTTCCTATGGCATGAGATGTCATATAAAACTCCTTCCCATTCCATTCCTGAGACCCTTCCTATAGCATGAGATGTGATATCCAACTCCTTCCCATTCCAATCCTGAGACCCTTCCTATAGCATGAGATGTGATATCCAAATCCTTCCCATTCCAATCGTGAGACCCTTCCTATAGCATGAGATGTGATATCCAAAACCTTCCCTTTCCAAAACTGAGAGCCTACCTATAGCATGAGATGTGATATCCAACTCCTTCCCATTCCAATCCTGAGACCCTTCCTATAGCATGAGATGTGATATCCAAATCCTTCCCCTTCCAAACCTGAGACCCTCCCTTTAGCATGAGATGTGATATCCAACTCCTTCCCATTCCAATCCTGAGACCCTTCTGATAGCATGAGATGTTATATCTCAATGCCTCTAATACCAAACCTGAGATCCTACCTCTAACATGAAATGTGATATCCAACTCCTTCCCCTTCTAAACCTGGGAGCCTTCCTATAACATGAGATGTGATATCCAAGTCCTTCCCATTCCAATCCTGAGACCCTTCCTATAACATGAGATGTGATATCCAACTCCTTCCCATTCCAACCTGAGACCCTTCCTATAGCATGAGATGGGATATCTCAATGCTTAGACCAAACCTGAGACCCTTCCTATAACATGAGATGTGATATCCAACTCCTTCCCGTTCCAAACCTGAGACCCTTTCTATAGCAAGAATCTAATATCCAACTGCTTCCCATTCCAATCCTGAGACCATTCCTATAGCATGAGATGTGATATCTCAATGCTTCTAATACCAAACCTGAGATCCTTCCTATGACATGAGATGTGATATCCAATTCCTTCCCATTCCAAACCTGAGACCCTTCCTATAGCATGAGATGTGATATCTCAATGCTTCTAATACCAAACCTGAGATCCTTCCTAAAACATGAGATGTGATATCCAAATCCTTCCCCTTCCAAACCAGAGACCCTCCCTTTAGCATGAGATGTGATATCCAACTCCTTCCCATTCCAATCCTGAGACATTTCTGATAGCATGAGATGTGATATCTCAATGCCTCTAATACCAAACCTGAGATCCTACCTCTAACATGAAATGTGATATCCAACTCTTTCCCCTTCCAAACCTGGGAGCCTTCCTATAACATGAGATGTGATATCGAAGTGCTTCCCATTCCAATCCTGAGACCTTTCCTATAACATGAGATGTGATATCCAACTCCTTCCCATTCCAATCCTGAGACCCTTCCTATAGCATGAGATGTGATGTCTCAATGCTTCTAATACCAAATCTG
Organism: Ambystoma mexicanum; assembly: GCF_040938575.1. Taxonomy (NCBI): domain Eukaryota; kingdom Metazoa; phylum Chordata; class Amphibia; order Caudata; family Ambystomatidae; genus Ambystoma; species Ambystoma mexicanum. The sequence continues at coordinate 336,481,870 of NC_090936.1, forward strand.
AGATCCTTCCTATAACATGAGATATGATATCCAACTCCTTCCCATTGCAATCTTGAGACCGTTTCTATAGCATGAGATGTGATATTTCAATGCTTATACCAAACCTGAGACCCTTCCTATAGCATGAGATGTGATATCCAAATCCTTCCCATTCCAATCGTGAGACCCTTCCTATAGCATGAGATGTGATATCTCAATGCCTCTAATACCAAACCTGAGATCCTACCTCTATAATGAAATTTGATATCCAAGTCCTTCCCATTCCAATCCTGATACCCTTCCTATAACATGAGATGTGATATCCAACTCCTTCCCATTCCAACCTGAGACCCTTCCTATAGCATGAGATGGGATATCCAACTCCTTCCAAATCCAATCCTGATACCCTTCCGATAGCATGAGATGTGATATCCCAATGCTTCTACAAAACCTGAGACCCATACCATGGCATGAGATGTGATATCAAACTCCTTCCCATTCCAATCCTGACACCCTTCCTATAGCTTGAGATGTGATATCCAACTCCTTCCCATTCCAATTCTGAGACCCGTCCTATACCATGGGACTTGATATCTCAATGCTTCTAATACCAAACCTGAGACCGGTCCTATAACATGAGATGTGATATCCAAATCCTCCCCCTTCCAAACCTTAGACCCTTCCTTTATCATGAGATGTGATATCCAAGTCGTTCCCATTCCAATCCTGAGACACTTCCTATAGCATGAGATGTGATATCTCAATGCTTCTAATACCAAACCTGAGACCCTTGCTATAACATGAGATGTGATATTCAAGTCCTTCCCATTCCAATCCTGAGACCCTTCCTATAGCATGAGATGTGATATCTCAATGCTTCTAATACCAAACCTGAGACCCTTCCTATCATGAGATGGGATATCCAACTCCTTCCCATTCCAATCCTGAGACCCTTCCGATAGCAGAGATGTGATATCTCAATGCTTATACCAACCCTGAGACCCTTCCTATGGCATGAGATGTCAAATACAACTCCTTCCGATTCCAATCCTGAGACCCTTCCTATAGCATGAGATGTGATATCCCAATGCTTCTAATAATAAACCTGAGATCCTTCCTATAACATGAGATGTGATATCCAACTCCTTCCCATTCCAAACCTGAGACCCTTCCGATTGCATGAGATGTGATATCAAACTCCTTCCCATTCCAATCCTGAGACCCTTCCTATACCATGAGATGTGATATCTCAATGCTTCTAATACCAAACCTGACACCCGTCCTAAAACATGAGATGTGATGTCCAAATCCTTCCCCTTCCAAACCTGAGATCTTTCCTTTAGCATGAGATGTGATATCCAACTCCTTCCCATTCCAATCCTGAGACCCTTCCTATACCATGAGATGTGATCTCTCAATGCTTCTAATACCAAACCTGACACCCGTCCTAAAACATGAGATGTGATGTCCAAATCCTTCCCCTTCCAAACCTGAGATCTTTCCTTTAGCATGAGATGTGATATCCAACTCCTTCCCATTCCAATCCTGAGACCCTTCCTATACCATGAGATGTGATATCTCAATGCTTCTAATACCAAACCTGACACCCGTCCTAAAACATGAGATGTGATGTCCAAATCCTTCCCCTTCCAAACCTGAGATCTTTCCTTTAGCATGAGATGTGATATCCAACTCCTTCCCATTCCAATCCTGAGACCCTTCCTATAGCATGATATGTGATATCACAATTTTTCTAATACCAAACCTGAGATCCTTCCTATAACATGAGATGTGTATCCAACTCCTTCCCATTCCAAACCTGAGACCCTTCCTATAGCCTGAGATGTGATATCTTAATGCTTCTAAAACCAAACCTGAGAACCATCCAATAACATATGTGAAATCCAAATCCTTCCCTTTCCAAACCTGAGACCCTTCCGATAGCATTAGATGTGATATCTCAATGCTTCTAAAACCAAACATGAGAACCATCCTATAACATGAGATGTGAAATCCAAATCCTTCCCTTTCCAAACCTGAGACCCTCCCTATAGCATGAGATGTGATGTCTAAGTCCTTCCCATTCCTATCCTGAGACCCTTCCGATAGCAGAGATGTGATATCTCAATGCTTGGACCAAACCTGAGACCCTTCCTATGGCATGAGATGTGATATCCAACTCCTTCCCATTTCAATCTTGAGACCCTTCCTATAGCATGAGATGTGATATCTCAATGCTTCTATCAAACCTGAGTCCCTTCCTTTAGCATGAGATGTGATATCCAACTCCTTCCCATTCCAATCCTGAGACCCTTCCTATAGCATGAGATGTGATATTTTAAAGCTTCTAATACCAAACCTGCGACCCGTCCTATAACATGAGATATGATATCCAAATCCTTCCCCTTCCAAACCTGAGACCCTTCCTTTAGCATGAGATGTGATATCTCAATGTTTCTAATAAAAAACCTGAGACTCTTCCTATAGCAAGAGATGTGATATCCAAATCCTTCCCATTCCAATCCTGAGACCCTTCCTATAACATGAGATGTGATATCTCAATGCCTCTAATACCAAACCTGAGATTCTTCCTATAACATGAGATGTGATATCTCAATGCTTCTAATACCAAACCTGAGACCCTCCCTTTAGCATGAGATGTGATATCCGACTCCTTCCCATTCCAATCCTGAGACCCTTCTGATAGCATGAGATGTGATATCTCAATGCCTCTAATACCAAACCAGAGATTCTTCCTGTAACATGAGATGTGATATCTCAATGCTTCTAATACCAAACCTGAGACCCTCCGTTTAGCATAAGATGTGATATCCGACTCCTTCCCATTCCAATCCTGAGACCCTTCTGATAGCATGAGATGTGATATCTCAATGCTTCTAATACCAAACCTGAGACCCTTCCTATAACATAAGATGGGATATCCAGCTCCTTCCCATTCCAATCCTGAGACCCTTCCGATAGCAGAGATGTGATATCTCAATGCTTATACCAAACCTGAGACCCTTCCTGTGGCATGAGATGTCATATCCAACTCCTTCCCATTCCAATCCTGAGACCCTTCCTATAGCATGATATGTGATATCACAATTTTTCTAATACCAAACCTGAGATCCTTCCTATAACATGAGATGTGTATCCAACTCCTTCCCATTCCAAAACCTGAGACCCTTCCTATAGCATGAGATGTGATATCTTAATGCTTCTAAAACCAAACCTGAGAACCATCCAATAACATATGTGAAATCCAAATCCTTCCCTTTCCAAACCTGAGACCCTTCCGATAGCATTAGATGTGATATCTCAATGCTTCTAAAACCAAACATGAGAACCATCCTATAACATGAGATGTGAAATCCAAATCCTTCCCTTTCCAAACCTGAGACCCTTCCTATAGCTTGAGATGTGATATCAAACTCCTTCCCATTCCAATCCTGTGATAGCTGGAGATGTGATATCCAACTCCTTCCCATTCCTATCCTGAGACCCTTCCGATAGCAGAGATGTGATATCTCAATGCTTGTACCAAACCTGAGACCCTTCCTATGGCATGAGATGTGATATCCAACTCCTTCCCATTCCAATCCTGAGACCCTTCCTATAGCATGAGATGTGATATCTCAATGCTTATACCAAACCTGAGACCCTTCCTATAGCATGAGATGTGATATCCAAATCCTTCCCATTCCAATCCTGAGACCCTTCCTATAGCATGAGATGTGATATCTAAATGCCTCTAATACCAAACCTGAGATCCTATTACCAAACCTGAGACCCGTCCTATAACATGAGATGGGATATCCAACTCCTTCCCATTTCAATCCTGAGAAACTTCTGATAGCAGAGATGTGATATCTCAATACTTAGACCAAACCTGATATCCTTCCTATGACATGAGATGTGATATCCAATTCCTTCCCATTCCAAACCTGAGACCCTTCCTATAGCATGAGATGTGATATCTCAATGCTTCTAATACCAAACCTGAGATCCTTCCTATAACATGAGATGTGATATCCAAATCCTTCCCCTTCCAAACCAGAAACCCTCCCTTTAGCATGAGATGTGATATCCAACTCCTTCCCATTCCAATCCTGAGACATTTCTGATAGCATGAGATGTGATATCTCAATGCCTCTAATACCAAACCTGAGATCCTACCTCTACATGAAATGTGATATCCAACTCCTTCCCCTTGCAAACCTGAGAGCCTTCCTATAGCATGCGATGTGATATCGAAGTATTTCCCATTCCAATCCTGAGACCCTTCCTATAACATGAGATGTGATATCCAACTCCTTCCCATTCCAACCTGAGACCCTTCCTATAGCATGAGATGGGATATCCAACTACTTCCAAATCCAATCCTGATACCCTTCCGATAGCATGAGATGTGATATCTCAATCCCTCTAATACCAAACCTGAGATCCTTCCTATAACATGAGATGTGATATCAAAATCCTTCCCCTTCCAAACCTGAGACCCTCCCTTTAGCATGAGATGTGATATCCAACTCCTTCCCATTCCAATCCTGAGACCCTTCTGATAGCATGAGATGTGATATTCAATGCCTCTAATACCAAACCTGAGATCCTACCTCTAACATGAAATGTGATATCCAACTCCTTCCCTTTCCAAACGTGAGAGCCTCCCTATAGCATGAGATGGGATATTCAAGTCCTTCCTATTCCAATCCTGAGACCCTTCCTATAGCATGAGATGTGATATCTCAATGCTTCTAATACCAAACCTGAGACCCTTCCTATAACATAAGATGGGATATCCAACTCCTTCCCATTCGAATCCTGAGACCCTTCCGATAGCAGAGATGTGATATCTCAATGCTGATACCAAACCTGAGACCCTTCCTATGGCATGAGATGTCATATACAACTCCTTCCCATTCCAATCCTGAGACCCTTCCTATAGCATGAGATGTGATATCTCAATGCTTATACCAAACCTGAGACCCTTCCTATAGCATGAGATGTGATATCCAACTCCTTCCCATTCCAATCCTGAGACCCTTCCTATAACATGAGATGTGATGTCTCAATGCTTCTAATACCAAACCTGAGATCCTTCCTATGGCATGAGATGTCATATAAAACTCCTTCCCATTCCATTCCTGAGACCCTTCTGAAGTAGACCGGAACGGGAAATTATATATGACAGTAGGAGACGTTTATGTAACGTAAGTATATTTATTAAATGCTACATTTACTAACGTAAACAAGTTACATGTATGAAAGGAGGAGGGAAGCTGCTAACTGTAAAGGGAGCTGGACAGTTGTGGTTTGATTGCAGCCCTCTCTTCTAGAACTCTATCGACACCTGGATTCCAAGCGTATGATCCTACATACTATAATGTAGTCAGGCATGTCCCATAGAGGTCAGGCAGCTCCAATTAGAAGGTTATAATACTACACATCTCCTTCCCTTTCTATTGTTCACAAACTATGTACATAGACTGACGGACAATTGTTCTAGCTGGTTCATGTAAATTCCACATAGTCTTCCATCCTTTTCGGCAAACGATAAGATCTGCCGGATCTGGACATGCCTCCATCATATCTGGAGGTAGTTGGCAAGGAAAATTGAGGTTGTTCAGATTTGCCATCACATTTCTTCTTAACAGTACTATAACAATCACTCTTCGCCCCACCGTTCACATTTCTAGAAATTCTAACATTTCTGTCCATCTTCTGCCCTACATTTCTCTTTTCTTTCTCGTTAAGAACCTTACTTTCACACATCCAAATTCTTTCCACATTCCATATCCTTTTATCCTCTGTTCTGACAGCATGGCGAAAAGCCTCTATTACCTTAATGGGTTTGGACCATTTGCATGGTCCACTTCTTAGAGCAGGAGGAAGTAACACCTTGACCAACTTACCAACAGCCGTAGACATATCATATTTGTTGTTACATACCTTCTTATCATAATTTATCTTGTTTCTCTTTTGCATTTCCCTAATTTTTTTCTTTGCATTTACTAGATCCTTCTCTATTTCCTTACTCTCTTTGATAAGCCAAATGGGAGCCAATTTGGTGTTTGCTTTCCTTCCCCTACTATGCTCAAAGGGAGAAATACCTGTACTGGTATGTGGTGTAAAACGATGTGCAATTACTTTCTCCCTGACAGCATCTTCCCAATCCATCCCATTGGCCCAAGCCATCCTGATGGTTTCTTTCAAGATTTTATTAAAACGTTCCACTAATCCATTAGTTTGGGGATGGTAAATGGAGCTGGTCTTATGCTCAATGGCAAATTTTTTACAGAAGTCTGCCACTTCTTTAGACTTAAATTGAGTACCGTTGTCGGAAAGAATACTTCCTGGATACCCTTCCCTCTCACATATATTTGATAAAAATTCAACCACAGTTTTGCCCGTGACACTATAGGTAATTAAAATCTCTACCCACCTGGTGAGGAGGTCTATGACTACCAAACAATATTTTTGTACACCTTTACAACATATGGGACCTAAAACATCCATACTTATATCCCTCCAAGCACTATTGGGAATGTCGGTAATAACCATTGGTTGCCTGGAACCCACACACTTTTTCTCATCATCACAACAAAGGATACATTCCCTAATATATCGCTCGATCTGCAGATCGCAGCCAGGCCACCAATAGTCATTCCTAATTCTTTGTTTGGTCTTTATTACTCCTTGATGACCCTCATGTCCTAGTTCTATAATCTTTGAACGCAGATCCGTCGGAGGAATGACTTTATCTCCTCTCATCATAAAATCCCCGTGTACATGAAGTTCATCTGCAACAGGCCAAAAAACACTTAAGTTGGCTTCTTCAAATTTAGATTTCTTCATACACTCATGACTTTGAATTAAATTTTTCAATTTCTTGATGTTATGATCATTTGATTCGGCATGATCCCAATCATCCTTTGATATGGAAGAAGTTTCCACGCAGAAGACAACTTCCATGTCTTCATCTTCATCGACCACCTCAGAAATGTTAGTTAAGCGAGATAAGCAATCAGCAGACACATTCTTTATTCCTGGAACATATGTCACAGTGTATTTGAACTCTTGCAGCATCATGACCCATCTTCTCATCCTGTTCGAAACTTTATTAAGACCCTTTGACATGAATACTTGAGTTAAGGGCTTATGATCAGTTCGAAACTCAACCTGGTTTCCCCATATAAAGCTTCTAAACTTGTCAGCTGCCCACTTGATGGCTAAAGCTTCCTTCTCTATAGTGGCATATGAAATCTCTGCTCCCTTGAGTAATCTCGATGCAAAAGCAATTATAGCTTCGTGCCCATCCTTCTCTTGGGACAACACAGCCCCTAGGCCTACGTTGCTGGCATCCGTAGTGATGATAATCTTGTCACTGGTACTAAAATTCTTTAATGCAGGAGCAGAATTTATCGCATTCTTTATACAATTGAATTCATCTTCACATTCTTCATTCCATTCAAACAATTTCTTCTTAAGTGCCTCTCGTAATGGAACAGTATGGATAGCAAAATCCTTGACAAATTTAGAATAGTACTCAGCCATACCAATAAATGTACGAATCTCATCCTTGTTACTCGGGCTCGGCATTTCCACAATGGTGTTGACTAATTGTGGTTTCGGAAAAATTCCTTCTGCTGTAATTTTATGTCCCAAATATTCAATTTCTGTGCAATTTATCTTGCATTTGTCCTTGCTTAAAGTCATGCCTGCATCGCATAATTTTTTACATACATGTAATAGTCTCTCGTCATGTAGTTCTTGAGTGATAGCATGAATCAATATATCATCTTGAAAACAAATCACACCTTTGGTATCTTTGAACATCCCATGCATCACCTTCTGGAACACTGATGCTGCTGACACTAATCCGAACGGCATTCTTTTAAATTGATACAAACCAGCAGGAGTTATGAACGCAGTCAATTTCCTTGAACTTGTGTGAAGTTTGATTTGATGGTAAGCAGATGATAAGTCAAGAGTTGAAAATATTTTAGAAGGTCCAATGGTAGACACAATTTCTTGTATATTTGGTAACGGATGCCGATCAGGTATGACACATTTGTTTAACTCACGTAGGTCAACGCAAATTCTAAGTTTTCCAGATTTTTTCCGTATCACAACAAGTGGTGAAACCCATTCACTGGCATCAATACTTTCTATGATTCCATCTTCTTCCATTTTCCTTATTTCCTTACTGACTTCCTCTCGTACAGCTAACGGAATGTTTCTTAATCTTTGAGCTATAGGTTTTTGGTCTGGTTTGAGTAATATCTGATGAGTATAACCTTGCAGACATCCTATTTTATCTCGGAAAACCTTTAGCAAACCAGCTTTACCTATAACATTGCCACCATTACTTGATTCAGAATTGCTACCACTTATAGACAAAACTGATTCCGAGCTGGTGGAATCCACTTTCACTCGTAATTTACTCTGGTGGGTCCAACTGAGCAGGGCAGTTTTCCCTTCACCAGTGATGTATATCTTGCCTTTGGCAACTCTGTTCTTAAATTTCAACTTTCCCCAATGCCAACCAATGACATTGATCTTCACACCTCCATATGCTCTTGGATTGATATCTGTCTCATGTAAAAACTCATGTTTATTTTTGTTCCAAAATTGTCTTGGCAGAAGCGTATATTTTGCACCAGTATCAACCATCATACATACTTCATTTCCGTCAATCGACACCATGGCCCTGGGACTTTCCAACACTTCTTCATCGTCATCATCATCAGTTATGGTGCATACACAATCTTCTTGAATTTCTCTCTCACTGCGATCACTATCAGAATTGTCTCCTATCCAGTTCATGGCATTGTCACGTGATCTGCAACATTTAGAGAAGTGACCCTTCCCTTTGCACTTGCTACAAATGATCTTTAGTGCTGGACAGTCCGGGTCATCAGCCCAATGATTCACATTTCCGCATCTATAACACCTTCCTTGGCGTTTTCTTCCCACTTTCCTTGATTGATTCTCTGGAATGTTTTTTTTAGAAACCTCGTATGATGGCCCTTTTTGACTATATTTGCTTGACCCTTTGTCCGTCTTCGACAAATTGTATTGTTTTGTGACAGATCTCCTTTTAATGATATCATTGTTGATCATGGAAATTGACTCCTCATCAAGTGTATCATGCGTTTTACTATTGGTGCTTCCTATCTTTACTTGTTTCATCTTATTTTCTAATTCTTTAACACACTCTTCAGTGTGTTCTACTTCTTTTGCCACTCGGAGAACAATGTCAAGAGAAGGATCACTTTCTGACCACAGTCTTTCCCTCACTTTGCTACTGCGACACTCTAACATAAATTGGTCTCTGAGTCTCTCATCCAGTTGCTCATTGAAATTGCATGACTTTGCTAATTTCCTCAAAGCAGTGACAAACTTTTCCACACTTTCTCCCTCCTCCTGTGTGCGTTTGCCGAACTTGTAACGTTCTAAAATTATGCTCACTTTCTTTTCAAAGTGTTTGTCAATTTTTTTTACAGCTCGCTGGTATTCATTTAGGTCCACACTCTCCTCTTCTGGTAATTCTGGAAGTGTTTCATATTTTTCTTGTCCAACCGGACCTAAACAGTGCAAGAGTAATGATTTCCTCTTTTCTGCGCCACAATTGGGACCACAAATCACACCTGCATAATGTTCAAAGGATTTTATCCACCTCTTCCAAGGCAAGGCAGGTTCATCAGTGCTGGGCATAAAGAAAGCAGGCGGAGGCACACTGCTAAACGCCATGACAACTTGGTTGGAATTTGTGCAAGCTCACAATCTGCAAAAAAAACTGTATGTGGGGCACAGTAATGTCCAGAAAACGTGATGTACTCAGCTCATCCTATATAATACCTATCATTGTGCATGTATTTATTTTGATTGAGTAACTGTGTTCAACCACCTCTTGTCAGTAGAGAAATGGATCCTCAGTACCATTTACAGGGTTAATATTCACTTGTATAGTGCTCAACATCAACGATTCCTTGAACTTGTAATGTAAGCCCCAGCGAGTAATATGCCCCTGATGATGACGTCGGTACTTTATTTGCTTCCAATGCACAGGTTTGCATTGGAGAAAGCGAACAACAAAACAGCGTACTGTCCCTTTAATGACTCCTTCCTTCTTCGGTGCATTCAACGCATGCGCGAACTTGGATGAACAGTGTCCACGGAGGAAACCGAAGGAAAGGCTGAGGCAGTTTGGTAACGTATAGCGCGGCCCAGCACATCGATCGAGTTTCACATAAAAGAAAGGCTGGCACAACTTGGTAATGTGCAGCGCAGCCCAGCACATCAATCGAGTTCCTCATATGCCTTAATGAAGCGATTGGGACGCAGCGCCAGGATGATGCGTTGGGGCGAAATGCCGAGCGTTACCTTCAGGATCTGGAAGACGGAGCCGCTGCTACACCCGGGCATGAGCGGAGCAGCTCCGTATACATGGATGAAGTACGAATCCCACCTTCGTCGCCAATGAAGTAGACCGGAACGGGAAATTATATATGACAGTAGGAGACGTTTATGTAACGTAAGTATATTTATTAAATGCTACATTTACTAACGTAAACAAGTTACATGTATGAAAGGAGGAGGGAAGCTGCTAACTGTAAAGGGAGCTGGACAGTTGTGGTTTGATTGCAGCCCTCTCTTCTAGAACTCTATTGACACCTGGATTCCAAGCGTATGATCCTACATACTATAATGTAGTCAGGCATGTCCCATAGAGGTCAGGCAGCTCCAATTAGAAGGTTATAATACTACACCTTCCTATAGCATGAGATGTGATATCCAACTCCTTCCCATTCCAATCCTGAGACCCTTCCTATAGCATGAGATGTGATATCTCAATGCTTCTAATACCAAACCTGAGACCCTTTCAATAACATAAGATGGGATATCCAACTTCTTCCCATTCGAATCCTGAGACCCTTCCGATAGCAGAGATGTGATATCTCAATGCTGATACCAAACCTGAGACCCTTCCTATGGCATGAGATGTCATATACAACTCCTTCCCATTCCAATCCTGAGACCCTTCCTATAGCATGAGATGTGATATCTCAATGCTTATACCAAACCTGAGACCCTTCCTATAGCATGAGATGTGATATCCAACTCCTTCCCATTCCAATCCTGAGACCCTTCCTATAACATGAGATGTGATGTCTCAATGCTTCTAATACCAAACCTGAGATCCTTCCTATGGCATGAGATGTCATATAAAACTCCTTCCCATTCCATTCCTGAGACCCTTCCTATAGCATGAGATGTGATATCCAACTCCTTCCCATTCCAATCCTGAGACCCTTCCTATAGCATGAGATGTGATATCCAAATCCTTCCCATTCCAATTGTGAGACCCTTCCTATAGCATGAGATGTGATATCCAAAACCTTCCCTTTCCAAAACTGAGAGCCTACCTATAGCATGAAATGTGATATCCAACTCCTTCCCATTCCAATCCTGAGACCCTTCCTATAGCATGAGATGTGATATCTCAATGCTTATACCAAACCTGAGACCCTTCCTATAGCATGGGATGTGATATCCAAATCCTTCCCATTCCAATCCTGAGACCCTTCCTATAGCATGAGATGTGATATCCAAATCCTTCCCCTTCCAAACCTGAGACCCTCCCTTTAGCATGAGATGTGATATCCAACTCCTTCCCATTCCAATCCTGAGACCCTTCTGATAGCATGAGATGTTATATCTCAATGCCTCTAATACCAAACCTGAGATCCTACCTCTAACATGAAATGTGATATCCAACTCCTTCCCCTTCTAAACCTGGGAGCCTTCCTATAACATGAGATGTGATATCGAAGTGCTTCCCATTCCAATCCTGAGACCCTTCCTATAACATGAGATGTGATATCCAACTCCTTCCCATTCCAATCCTGAGACCCTTCCTATAGCATGAGATGTGATGTCTCAATGCTTCTAATACCAAATCTGAGATCCTTCCTATAACATGAGATGTGATATCCAACTCCTTCCCATTGCAATCTTGAGACCGTTTCTATAGCATGAGATGTGATATCTCAATGCTTATACCAAACCTGAGACCCTTCCTATAGCATGAGATGTGATATCCAAATCCTTCCCATTCCAATCGTGAGACCCTTCCTATAGCATGAGATGTGATATCTCAATGCCTCTAATACCAAACCTGAGATCCTACCTCTAAAATGAAATTTGATATGCAACTCCTTCCCCTTCCAAACATGATAGCCTTCCTATAGCATGAGATGTGATATCCAAGTCCTTCCCATTCCAATCCTGATACCATTCCTATAACATGAGATGTGATATCCAATTCCTTCCCATTCCAACCTGAGACCCTTCCTATAGCATGAGATGGGATATCCAACTCCTTCCAAATCCAATCCTGATAACCTTCCGATAGCATGAGATATGATATCCCAATGCTTCTACAAAACCTGAGACCCATACCATGGCATGAGATGTGATATCAAACTCCTTCCCATTCCAATCCTGACACCCTTCCTATAGCTTGAGATGTGATATCCAACTCCTTCCCATTCCAATTCTGAGACCCGTCCTATACCATGGGACTTGATATCTCAATGCTTCTAATACCAAACCTGAGACCGGTCCCATAACATGAGATGTGATATCCAAATCCTTCCCCTTCCAAAATTTAGACCCTTCCTTTATCATGAGATGTGATATCCAAGTCGTTCCCATTCCAATCCTGAGACCCTTCCTATAGCATGAGATGTGATATCTCAATGCTTCTAATACCAAACCTGAGACCCTTGCTATAACATGGGATGTGATATTCAAGTCCTTCCCATTCCAATCCTGAGACCCTTCCGATAGCAGAGATGTGATATCTCAATGCTTATACCAAACCTGAGACCCTTCCTATGGCATGAGATGTCAAATACAACTCCTTCCGATTCCAATCCTGAGACCCTTCCTATAGCATGAGATGTGATATCTCAATGCTTCTAATAATAAACCTGAGATCCTTCCTAAAACATGAGATGTGATATCCAACTCCTTCCCATTCCAAACCTGAGACCCTTCCGATTGCATGAGATGTGATATCAAACTCCTTCCCATTCCAATCCTGAGATAGCTTGAGATGTGATATCCAACTCCTTCCCATTCCAATCCTGAGACCCTTCCTATACCATGAGATGTGATATCTCAATGCTTCTAATACCATCCTGACACCCGTCCTAAAACATGAGATGTGAGATCCAAATCCTTCCCCTTCCAAACCTGAGATCTTTCCTTTAGCATGAGATGTGATATCCAACTCCTTCCCATTCCAATCCTGAGACCCTTCCTATAGCATGATATGTGATATCACAATTTTTCTAATACCAAACCTGAGATCCTTCCTATAACATGAGATGTGTATCCAACTCCTTCCCATTCCAAACCTGAGACCCTTCCTATAGCCTGAGATGTGATATCTTAATGCTTCTAAAACCAAACCTGAGAACCATCCAATAACATATGTGAAATCCAAATCCTTCCCTTTCCAAACCTGAGACACTTCCGATAGCATTACATGTGATATCTCAATGCTTCTAAAACCAAACATGAGAACCATCCTATAACATGAGATGTGAAATCCAAATCCTTCCCTTTCCAAACCTGAGACCCTCCCTATAGCATGGAATGTGATATCTAAGTCCTTCCCATTCCTATCCTGAGACCCTTCCGATAGCAGAGATGTGATATCTCAATGCTTGGACCAAACCTGAGACCCTTCCTATGACATGAGATGTGATATCCAACTCCTTCCCATTCCAATCCTGAGACCCTTCCTATAGCATGAGATGTGATATCTCAATGCTTCTATCAAACCTGAGTCCCTTCCTTTAGCATGAGATGTGATATCCAACTCCTTCCCATTCCAATCCTGAGACCCTTCCTATAGCATGAGATGTGATATTTCAAAGCTTCTAATACCAAACCTGGGACCCGTCCTATAACATGAGATATGATATCCAAATCCTTCCACTTCCAAACCTGAGACCCTTCCTTTAGCATAAGATGTGATATCCAAATCCTTCCCATTCCAATCCTGAAACCCTTCCTATAGCATGAGATGTGATATCTCAATGTTTCTAATAAAAAACTTGAGACTCTTCCTATAGCAAGAGATATGATATCCAAATCCTTCCCATTCCAATCCTGAGACCCTTCCTATAACATGAGATGTGATATCTCAATGCCTCTAATACCAAACCTGAGATTCTTCCTATAACATGAGATGTGATATCTCAATGCTTCTAATACCAAACCTGAGACCCTCCCTTTAGCATGAGATGTGATATCCGACTCCTTCCCATTCCAATCCTGAGACCCTTCTGATAGCATGAGATGTGATATCTCAATGCCTCTAATACCAAACCAGAGATTCTTCCTATAACATGAGATGTGATATCTCAATGCTTCTAATACCAAACCTGAGACCCTCCCTTTAGCATGAGATGTGATATCCGACTCCTTCCCATTCCAATCCTGAGACCCTTCTGATAGCATGAGATGTGATATCTCAATGCTTCTAACACCAAACCTGAGACCCTTCCTATAACATAAGATGGGATATCCAACTCCTTCCCATTCCAATCCTGAGACCCTTCCGATAGCAGAGATGTGATATCTCAATGCTTATACCAAACCTGAGACCCTTCCTGTGGCATGAGATGTCATATCCAACTCCTTCCCATTCCAATCCTGAGACCCTTCCTATAGCATGATATGTGATATCACAATTTTTCTAATACCAAACCTGAGATCCTTCCTATAACATGAGATGTGTATCCAACTCCTTCCCATTCCAAAACCTGAGACCCTTCCTATAGCATGAGATGTGATATCTTAATGCTTCTAAAACCAAACCTGAGAACCATCCAATAACATATGTGAAATCCAAATCCTTCCCTTTCCAAACCTGAGACCCTTCCGATAGCATTAGATGTGATATCTCAATGCTTCTAAAACCAAACATGAGAACCATCCTATAACATGAGATGTGAAATCCAAATCCTTCCCTTTCCAAACCTGAGACCCTTCCTATAGCTTGAGATGTGATATCAAACTCCTTCCCGATCCAATCCTGTGATAGCTTGAGATGTGATATCCAACTCCTTCCCATTCCAATCCTGAGACCCTTCCTATACCATGAGATGTGATATCTCAATGCTTCTAATACCAAACCTGAGACCCGTCCTAAAACATGAGATGTGAGATCCAAATCCTTCCCCTTCCAAACCTGAGAACCTTCCTATAGCTTGAGATGTGATATCAAACTCCTTCCCATTCCAATCCTGAGATAGCTTGAGATGTGATATCCAACTCCTTCCCATTCCTATCCTGAGACCCTTCCGATAGCAGAGATGTGATATCTCATTGCTTGTACCAAACCTGAGACCCTTCCTATGGCATGAGATGTGATATCCAACTCCTTCCCATTCCAATCCTGAGACCCTTCCTATAGCATGAGATGTGATATCTCAATGCTTCTATCAAACCTGAGTCCCTTCCTTTAGCATGAGATGTGATATCCAACTCCTTCCCATTCCAATCCTGAGACCCTTCCTATAGCATGAGATGTGATATCTCAAAGCTTCTAATACCAAACCTGGGACCCGTCCTATAACATGAGATATGATATCCAAATCCTTCCCCTTCCAAACCTGAGACCCTTCCTTTAGCATGAGTTGTGATATCCAAATCCTTCCCATTCCAATCCTGAAACCCTTCCTATATCATGAGATGTGATATCTCAATGTTTCTAATAAAAAACCTGAGACCCTTCCTATAGCAAGAGATGTGATATCCAAATCCTTCCCATTCCAATCCTGAGACCCTTCCTATAACATGAGAAGGGATATCCAACTCCTTCCCATTCCAATCCTGAGACCTTCCTATAGCATGAGATGTGATATCTCAAAGCTTCTAATACCAAACCTGCGACCCGTCCTATAACATGAGATATGATATCCAAATCCTTCCCCTTCCAAACCTGAGACCCTTCCTTTAGCATGAGATGTGATATACAAATCCTTCCCATTCCAATCCTGAAACCCTTCCTATAGCATGAGATGTGATATCTCAATGTTTCTAATAAAAAAACTGAGACCCTTCCTATAGCAAGAGATGTGACATCCAAATCCTTCCCATTCCAATCCTGAGATCCTTCCTATTGGATGAGATGTGATATCCAACTCCTTCCCATTCCAATACTGAGACCCTTCCTATACCATGAGATGTGATATCTCAATGCTTCTACCAAAACGGAGACCCTTCCTTTAGCATGAGATGTGATATCCAACTCCTTCGCATTCCAATCCTGAGACCCTTCCTATAGCATGAGATGTGATATCTCAATGCCTCTAATACCAAACCTGAGATTCTTCCTATAACATGAGATGTGATATCTCAATGCTTCTAATACCAAACCTGAGACCCTCCCTTTAGCATGAGATGTGATATCCGACTCCTTCCCATACCAATCCTGAGACCCTTCTGATAGCATGAGATGTGATATCTCAATGCCTCTAATACCAAACCTGAGATTATTCCTATAACATGAGATGTGATATCTCAATGCTTCTAATACCAAACCTGAGACCCTCCCTTTAGCATGAGATGTGATATCCGACTCCTTCCCATTCCAATCCTGGGACCCTTCTGATAGCATGAGATGTGATATCTCAATGCTTCTAATACCAAACCTGAGACCCTTCCTATAACATAAGATGGGATATCCAACTCCTTCCCATTCCAATCCTGAGACCCTTCCGATAGCAGAGATGTGATATCTCAATGCTTATACCAAACCTGAGACCCTTCCTGTGGCATGAGATGTCATATACAACTCCTTCCCATTCCAATCCTGAGACCCTTCCTATAGCATGAGATGTAATATCCAACTCCTTCCCATTCCAATCCTGAGACCCTTCCTATAGCATGAGATTTGATATCTCAATGCTTCTAACACCAAACCTGAGATCCTTCCGATAGCATGAGATGTGATATCTCAATGCTTCTAATAGCAAACCTGAGATCATTCCTATAACACGAGAT
The DNA here is from genome assembly GCF_040938575.1 of Ambystoma mexicanum. Classification (NCBI taxonomy): domain Eukaryota; kingdom Metazoa; phylum Chordata; class Amphibia; order Caudata; family Ambystomatidae; genus Ambystoma; species Ambystoma mexicanum. The sequence continues at coordinate 336,498,940 of NC_090936.1, forward strand.
GTAATATCCAAATCCTTCCCCTTCCAAACCTGAGACCCTCCCTTTAGCATGAGATGTGATATCCAACTCCTTCCCATTCCAATCCTGAGATCCTTCTGATAGCATGAGATGTGATATCTCAATGCCTCTAATACCAAGCCTGAGATCCTACCTCTAACATGAAATGTGATATCCAACTCCTTCCCCTTCCAAACCTGAGAGCCTTCCTATAGCATGAGGTGTGATATCCAAGTCCTTCCCATTCCAATCTTGAGACCCTTCCTATAGCTTGAGATGTGATATCCAACTCCTCCCCATTCCAATTCTGAGACCCTTCCTATAGCATGAGATGTGATATCTCAATGCTTCTAATACCAAACCTGGGACCCTTCCTATAACATGAGATGGGATATCCAAGTCCTTCCCATTCCAATCCTGAGACCCTTCCTATAGCATGAGATGTGATATCTCAATGCTTCTAATACCAAACCTGAGACCCTTCCTATAACAAGAGATGTGATATCCATGTCCTTCCCATTCCAATCCTGAGACCCGTCCTATACAATGAGATGTGATATCTCAATGCTTCTAATACCAAACCTGGGACCCTTCCTATAACATGAGATGGGATATCCAACTCCTTCCCATTCCAATCCTGAGACCCTTCCAATAGCAGAGATGTGATATCTCAATGCTTATACCAAACCTGAGACCCTTCCTATGGCATGAAATGTCATATACAACTCCTTCCGATTCCAGACCTGAGACCCTTCCTATAGCATGAGATGTGATATCCAACTCCTTCTCATTCCAATCCTGAGACCCTTCCTATAGCTTGAGATGTGATATCCAACTCCTTCCCATTCCAATCCTGAGACCCTTCCTATAGCATGAGATGTGATATTTCAATGCTTCTAATACCAAACCTGAGATTCTTCCTATAACATGAGATGTGATATCTCAATGCTTCTAATACCAAACCTGAGACCCTCCCTTTAGCATGAGATGTGATATCCGACTCATTCCCATACCAATCCTGAGACCCTTCTGATAGCATGAGATGTGATATCTCAATGCTTCTACCAAAACCGAGACCCTTCCTTTAGCATGAGATGTGATATCCAACTCCTTCCCATTCCAATCCTGAGACCCTTCCTATAGCATGAGATGTGATATCTCAATGCCTCTAATACCAAACCTGATATTCTTCCTATAACATGAGATGTGATATCTCAATGCTTCTAATGCCAAACCTGAGACCCTCCCTTTAGCATGAGATGTGATATCCGACTCCTTCCCATACCAATCCTGAGACCCTTCTGATAGCATGAGATGTGATATCTCAATGCCTCTAATACCAAACCTGAGATTCTTCCTATACCATGAGATGTGATATCTCAATGCTTCTAATACCAAACCTGAGACCCTCCCTTTAGCATGAGATGTGATATCAGACTCCTTCCCATTCCAATCCTGAGACCCTTCTGATAGCATGAGATGTGATATCTCAAAGCTTCTAATACCAAACCTGAGACCATTCCTATAACATAAGATGGGATATCCAACTCCTTCCCATTCCAATCCTGAGACCCTTCCGATAGCAGAGATGTGATATCTCAATGCTTATACCAAACCTGAGACCCTTCCTGTGGCATGAGATGTCATATACAACTCCTTCCCATTCCAATCCTGAGACCCTTCCTATAGCATGAGATGTGATATCCAACTCCTTCCCATTCCTATCCTGAGACCCTTCCTATAGCATGAGATTTGATATCTCAATGCTTCTAACACCAAACCTGATATCCTTCCGATAGCATGAGATGTGATATCTCAATGCTTCTAATACCAAACCTGAGATCATTCCTATAACACGAGATGTAATATCCAAATCCTTCCCCTTCCAAACCTGAGACCCTCCCTTTAGCATGAGATGTGATATCCAACTCCTTCCCATTCCAATCCTGAGATCCTTCTGATAGCATGAGATGTGATATCTCAATGCCTCTAATACCAAACCTGAGATCCTACCTCTAACATGAAATGTGATATCCAACTCCTTCCCCTTCCAAACCTTAGAGCCTTCCTATAGCATGAGATGTGATATCCAAGTCCTTCCCATTCCAATCCTGAGACCCTTCCTATAGCTTGAGATGTGATATCCAACTCCTCCCCATTCCAATTCTGAGACCCTTCCTATAGCATGAGATGTGATATCTCAATGCTTCTAATACCAAACCTGGGACCCTTCTTCCTATAACATGAGATGGGATATCCAAGTCCTTCCCATTCCAATCCTGAGACCCTTCCTATAGCATGAGATGTGATATCGCAATGCTTCTAATACCAAACCTGAGACCCTTCCTATAACAAGAGATGTGATATCCATGTCCTTCCCATTCCAATCCTGAGACCCGTCCTATACCATGAGATGTGATATCTCAATGCTTCTAATACCAAACCTGAGACCCTTCCTATAATGAGATGGGATATCCAACTCCTTCCCATTCCAATCCTGAGACCCTTCCAATAGCAGAGATGTGATATCTCAATGCTTATACCAAACCTGAGACCCTTCCTATGGTATGAAATGTCATATACAACTCCTTCCGATTCCAGACCTGAGACCCTTCCTATAGCATGAGATGTGATATCCAACTCCTTCTCATTCCAATCCTGAGACCCTTCATATAGCTTGAGATGTGATATCCAACTCCTTCCCATTCCAATCCTGAGACCCTTCTGATAGCATGAGATGTGATATCTCAATGCCTATAATACCAAACCTGAGATCCTTCCGATAGCATGAGATGTGATATCTCAATGCTTCTAATACCAAACCTGAGATCCTTCCTATAACATGAAATGTGATATCCAAATCCTTCCAAATCCAATCCTGATACCCTTCCGATAGCATGAGATGTGATATCCCAATGCTTCTACAAAACCTGAGACCCATACATGGCATGAGATGTGATATCAAACTCCTTCCCATTCCAATCCTGAGACACTTCCTATAGCATGAGATGTGATATCTCAATGCTTCTAATTCCAAACCTGAGACTCTTCCTATAACATGAGATGGGATATCCAACTCCTTCCCATTCCAATCCTGAGACCCTTCCGATAGCAGAGATGTGATATCTCAATGCTTATACCAAACCTGAGACCCTTCCTATGGCATGAGATGTCATATACAACTCCTTCCCATTCCAATCCTGAGACCCTTCCTATAGCATGAGATGTGATATCTCAATGCTTATACCAAACCTAAGACCCTTCCTATAGCATGAGATGTGATATCCAACTCCTTCTCATTTCAATCCTGAGATCCTTCCTATAGCATGAGATGTGATGTCTCAATGCTTCTAATACCAAACCTGAGATCCTTCCTATAACATCAGATGTGATATCCAACTCCTTCCCATTCCAATCCTGAGACCCTTCCTATAGCATGAGATGTGATATCTCAATGTTTATACCAAACCTGAGACCCTTCCTATAGCATTAGATGTGATATCCAACTCCTTCCCATTCCAATCCTGAGACCCTTCCTATAGCATGAGATGTGATATCTCAATGCCTCTAATACCAAATCTGAGATCCTTCCTCTAACATGAAATGTGATATCCAACTCCTTCCCTTTCCAAACCTGAGAGCCTACCTATAGCATGAGATGTGATATCCAAGACCTTCCCATTCCAATCCTTAGACCCTTCCTACAGCATACAATATGATATCTCAATGATTCTAATAACAAACCTGAGACCCGTCCTATAACATGAGATGTGATATCCAACTCCTTCCCATTCCAATCCTGAGACACTTCCGATAGCAGAGATGTGATATCTCAATGCTTATTCCAAACCTGAGACCCTTCCTTTAGCATGAGATGTGATATCCAACTCCTTCCCGTTCCAAACCTGAGACCCTTCCTATAGCATATGTGATATCCAACTCCTTCCCATTCCAAACATGAGACCCTTCCTATAGCATGAGATGTGATATCCAACTCCTTCCCATTCCAATCCTGAGACCCTTCCTATAGCATGAGATGTGATATCTCAATGCCTCTAATACCAAACCTGAGATCCTTCCTCTAACATGAAATGTGATATCCAACTCCTTCCCTTTCCAAACCTGAGAGCCTACCGATAGCATGAGATGTGATATCCAAGACCATCCCATTCCAATCCTTAGACCCTTCCTACAGCATACAATATGATATCTCAATGATTCTAATAACAAACCTGAGACCCGTCCTATAACATGAGATGTGATATCCAACTCCTTCCCATTCCAATCCTGAGACACTTCCGATAGCAGAGATGTGATATCTCAATGCTTATTCCAAACCTGAGACCCTTCGTATAGCATGAGATGTGATATCCAACTCCTTTCCGTTCCAAACCTGAGACCCTTCCTATAGCATATGTGATATCCAACTCCTTCCCATTCCAAACATGAGACCCTTCCTATAGCAAGAATGTAATATCCAACTCCTTCCCATTCCAATCCTGAGACCCTTCCTACAGCATGCGATGTGATATCTCAATGCTTCTAACACCAAACCTGAGACCCGTCCTATAACATAAGATGGGATATCCAACCCCTTCCCGTTCCAAACCTGAGACCCTTCCTATAGCATGAGATGTGATATCCAACTCCTTCCCATCCCAATCCTGAGACACTTCCGATTGCAGAGATGTGATATCTCAATGCTTATACCAAACCGGAGACTCTTCCTATAACATGAGATGTGATATCCAACTCCTTCCCGTTCCAAACCTGAGACCCTTCCTATAGCATAAGATGTGATATCCAACTCCTTCCCATTCCAATCCTGAGACCCTTCCGATAGCATGAGATGTGACATCTCAATGCTTCTAATACCAAACCTGAGATCCTTCTTATAACATGTGATGTGATATCCAAATCCTTCCCCTTCCAAACCTGAGACCCTCCCTTTAGCATGAAATGTGATATCCAACTCCTTCCCATTCCAATCCTGAGACCCTTATGATAGCATGAGATGTGATATCTCAATGCCTCTAATACCAAACCTGAGATACTTCCGATAGCATGAGATGTGATATCTCAATGCTTCTAATACCAAACCTGAGATCCTTCCTATAACATGAGATGTGATATCCAAATCCTTCCCCTTCCAAACCTGAGACCCTCCCTTTAGCATGAGATGTGATATCCAACTCCTTCCCATTCCAATCCTGAGACCCTTCTGATAGCATGAGATGTGATATCTCAATGCCTCTAATACCAAACCTGAGATCCTACCTCTAACATGAAATATGATATCCAACTCCTTCCCTTTCCAAACCTGAGATCCTGCCTATAGCATGAGATGTGATATCCAAGTCCTTCCCATTCCAATCCCGAGACCCTTCCTATAGCATGAGATGTGATATCTCAATGCTTATACCAAACCTGAGACCCTTCCTATGGCATGAGATGCCATATACAACTCCTTCCCATTCCAATCCTGAGACCCTGCTTATAGCATGAGATGTGATATCTCAATGCTTCTAATACCAAACCTGAGATCTTTCCTATAACATGAGATGTGATATCCAACTCCTTCCCATTCCAATCCTGAGACCATTCCTATAGCATGAGATGTGATATCTCAATGCTTATACCAAACCTGAGACCCTTCCTATAGCTTGAGATGTGATATCCAACTGCTTCCCATTCCAATCCTGAGACCCTTCCTATAGCATGAGATGTGATATCTCAATGCCTCTAATACCAAACCTGAGATCCTTCCTCTAACATGAAATGTGATATCCAACTCCTTCCCCTTCCAAACCTGAGAGCCTTCCTATAGCATGAGATATGATATCCAAGTCCTTTCCATTCCAATCCTGAGACCTTTCCTATAACATGAGATGTGATATCCAACTCCTTCCCATTCCAACCTGAGACCCTTCCTATAGCATGAGATGGGATATCCAACTCCTTCCAAATCCAATCCTGATACCCTTCCGATAGCATGAGATCTGATATCCCAATGCTTCTACCAAACCTGAGACCCATACTATGGCATGAGATGTGATATCAAACTCCTTCCCATTCCAACCTGAGACCCTTCCTATAGCATGAGATGGGATATCCAACTCCTTCCAAATCCAATCCTGAAATCCTTCCGATATCATGAGATGTGATATCCCAATGCTTCTACCAAACCTGAGACCCATACTATGGCATGAGATGTGATATCCAACTCCTTCCCATTCCAATTCTGAGACTCTTCTGATAGCATGAGATGTGATATCTCAATGCCTCTAATACCAAACCTGAGATCCTACCTCTAACATGAAATGTGATATCCAACTCTTTCCCGTTGCAAACCTGAGAGCCTTCCTATAGCATGAGATGTGATATCCAAGTCCTTCCCATTCCAATCCTGAGACCCTTCCTATAACATGAGATGTGATATCCAACTCCTTCCCATTCCAACCTGAGACCCTTCCTATAGCATGAGATGTGATATCCCAATGCTTCTACCAAACCTGAGACCCATACTATGGCATGAGATGTGATATCAAACTCCTTCCCATTCCAATCCTGAGACCCTTCCTATAGCATGAGATGTGATATCCAACTCCTTCCCATTCCAATTCTGAGACCCTTCCTATACAATGAGACTTGATATCTCAATGCTTCTAATACCAAACCTGAGACCCGTCCTATAACATGAGATGTGATATCCAAATCCTTCCCCTTCCAAACCTTAGACCCTTCCTTTATCATGAGATGTGATATCCAACTCCTTCCCATTCCAATCCTGAGACTCTTCCGATATCATGAGATGTGATATCTCAATGCTTCTAATATCAAACTTGAGACCCTCCCTATAGCATGAGATGTGATATCCAAGTCCTTCCCATTCCAATCCTGAGACCCTTCCTATAGCATGAGATGTGATATCTCAATGCTTCTAATACCAAACCTGAGACCCTTCTTATAACATGAGATGGGAATATCCAACTCCTTCCCATTCCAATCCTGAGACCCTTCCGATAGCAGAGATGTGATATCTCAATGCTTATACCAAACCTGAGATCCTTCCTATAACATGAGATGTGATATCCAACTCCTTCCCATTCCAATCCTGAGACACTTCCTATAGCATGAGATGTGATATCTCACTGCTTATACCAAACCTGAGACCCTTCCTATAGCATGAGATGTGATATCCAACTCCTTCCCATTCCAATCCTGAGACCCTTCCTATAGCATGAGATGTGATATCTCAATGCTTCTAATATCAAACTTGAGACCCTCCCTATAGCATGAGATGTGATACCCAAGTCCTTCCCATTCCAATCCTGAGACCCTTCCTACAGCATGCGATGTGATGTCTCAATGCTTCTAATACCAAACCTGAGACTCTTCCTATAACATGAGATGGGATATCCAACTTCTTCCCATTCCAATCCTGAGACCCTTCCGATAGCAGAGATGTGATATCTCAATGCTTATACCAAACCTAAGACCCTTCCTATGGCATGAGATGTCATATACAACTCCTTCCCATTCCAATCCTGAGACCCTTCCTATAGCATGAAATGTGATATCTCAATGCTTATACCAAACCTGAGACCCTTCCTATAGCATGAGATGTGATATCCAACTCCTTCCCATTCCAATCCTGAGACCCTTCCTATAGCATGAGATGTGATGTCTCAATGCTTCTAATACCAAACCTGAGATCCTTCCTATAACATGAGATGTGATATCCAACTCCTTCCCATTCCAATCCCGAGACCCTTCCTATAGCATGAGATGTGATATCTCAATGCTTATACCAAACCTGAGACCCTTCCTATAGCATGAGATGTGATATCCAACTCCTTCCCATTCCAATCCTGAGACTCTTCCTATAGCATGAGATGTGATATCTCAATGCCTCTAATACCAAACCTGAGATCCTTCCTCTAACATGAAATGTGATATCCAACTCCTTCCCTTTCCAAACCTGAGAGTCTACCTATAGCATGAGATGTGATATCCAAGTCCTTCCCATTCCAATCCTTAGACCCTTCCTACAGCATGCAATATGATATCTCAATGATTCTAATAACAAACCTGAGACCCGTCCTATAACATGAGATGGGATATCCAACTCCTTCCCATTCCAATCCTGAGACACTTCCGATAGCAGAGATGTGATATCTCAATGCTTATACCAAACCTGAGACCCTTCCTATAACATGAGATGTGATATCCAACTCCTTCCCGGTCCAAACCTGAGACCCTTCCTATAGCATATGTGATATCCAACTCCTTCCCATTCCAAACATGAGACCCTTCCTATAGCAAGAGTGTAATATCCAACTCCTTCCCATTCCAATCCTGAGACCATTCCTATAGCATGAGATGTGATATCTCAATGCTTCTAATACCAAACCTGAGAACCTTCCTATGACATGAGATGTGATATCCAATTCCTCCCCATTCCAAACCTGAGAACCTTCCTACAGCATGCGATGTGATATCTCAATGCTTCTAATACCAAACCCGAGACCAGTCCTATAACATGAGATTGGATATCCAACTCCTTCCCCTTCCAAACCTGAGACTCTTCCTAGAGCATGAGATGTGATATCCAACTTCTTCCCATTCCAATCCTGAGACCCTTCCTATAACATGAGATGTGATGTCTCAATGCTTCTAATACCAAACCTGAGATCTTTCCTATAACATGAGATGTGATATCCAACTCCTTCCCATTCCAATCCTGAGACCCTTCCTATAGCTTGAGATGTGATATCCAACTCCTTCCCATTCCAATCCTGAGACCATTCCTATAGCATGAGATGTGATATCTCAAGGCCTCTAATACCAAACCTGAGATCCTTCCTCTAACATGAAATGTGATATCCAACTCCTTCCCCTTCCAAACCTGAGAGCCTTCCTATAACATGAAATGTGATATCCAATTCCTTCCCATTCCAACCTGAGACCCTTCCTATAGCATGAGATGGGATATCCAACTCCTTCCCATTCCAATCCTGAGACCCTTCCGATATCATGAGATTTGTTATCTCAATGCTTCTAATACCAAACCTGAGATCTTTCCTATAACATGAGATGTGATATCCAACTCCTTCCCATTCCAATCCTGAGACCCTTCCTATAGCATGAGATGTGCTATCTCAATGCTTATACCAAACCTGAGACCCTTCCTAAAGCTTGAGTTGTGATATCCAACTCCTTCCCATTCCAATCATGAGACCCTTCCTATAACATGAAATGTGATATCCAACTCCTTCCCATTCCAACCTGAGACCCTTCCTATAGCATGAGATGGGATATCCAACTCCTTCCAAATCCAATACTGATACCCTTCCAATAGCATGAGATGTGATATCCCAATGCTTCTACCAAACCTGAGAACCATACTATGGCATGAGATGTGATAACAAACTCCTTCCCATTCCAATCCTGAGACTCTTCCTATAGCTTGAGATGTGATATCCGAAATCCTTCCCATTCCAATTCTGAGACCCTTCCTATACTATGAGACTTGATATCTCAATGCTTCTAATACCAAACCTGAGACCCGTCCTATAACATGAGATGTGATATCCAAATCTTTCCCCTTCCAAACCTTAGACCCTTCCTTTATCATGAAATGTGATATCCAACTCCTTCCCATTCCAATCCTGAGACCCTTCCAATATCATGAGATTTGTTATCTCAATGCTTCTAATATCAAAATTGAGACCCGCCTATAACATGAGATGTGATATCCAAATCTTTCCCCTTCCAAACCTTAGACCCTTCCTTTATCATGAGATGGGATATCCAACTCCTTCCCATTCCAATCCTGAGACCCTTCTGATAGCAGAGATGTGATATCTCAATGCTTATACCAATCCTGAGACCCTTCCTATGGCCTGAGATGTCATATACAACTCCTTCCCAATCCAATCCTGAGACCCTTCCTATAGCATGAGATGTGATATCTCAATGCTTATACCAAATCTGAGACCCTTCCTATAGCATGAGATGTGATATCCAACTCCTTCCCATTCCAATCCTGAGACCCTTCCTATAGCATGAGATGTGATGTCTCAATGCTTCTAATACCAAACCTGAGAACCTTCCTACAGCATGCAATGTGATATCTCAATGCTTCTAATACCAAACCTGAGACCAGTCCTATAACATGAGATTGGATATCCAACTCCTTCCCCTTCCAAACCTGAGACCCTTCCTATAGCATGAGATGTGATATCCAACTTCTTCCCATTCCAATCCTGAGACCCTTCCTATAACATGAGATGTGATGTCTCAATGCTTCTAATACCAAACCTGAGATCTTTCCTATAACATGAGATGTAATATCCAACTCCTTCCCATTCCAATCCTGAGACACTTCCTATAGCATGAGATGTGCTATCTCAATGCTTATACCAAACCTGAGACCCTTCCTAAAGCTTGAGATGTGATATCCAACTCCTTCCCATTCCAATCCTGAGACCCTTCCTATAGCATGAGATGTGATATCTCAATGCTTCTAATATAAAACTTGAGACCCTCCCTATAGCATGAGATGCGATACCCAAGTCCTTCCCATTCCAATCCTGAGACACTTCCTATAGCATGAGATGTGATATCTCAATGCTTATACCAAACCTGAGACCCTTCCTATAGCATGAGACGTGATATCCAACTCCTTCCCATTCCAATCCTGAGACCCTTCCTATAGCATGAGATGTGATGTCTCAATGCTTCTAATACCAAACCTGAGATCCTTCCTATAACATGAGATGTGATATCCAACTCCTTCCCATTCCAATCCCGAGACCCTTCCTATAGCATGAGATGTGATATCTCGATTCTTATACCAAACCTGAGACCCTTCCTATAGCATGAGATGTGATATCCAACTCCTTCCCATTCCAATCCTGAGACCCTTCCTATAGCATGAGATGTGATATCTCAATGCCTCTAATACCAAACCTGAGATCCTTCCTCTAACATGAAATGTGATATCCAACTCCTTCCCTTTCCAAACCTGAGAGCCTACCTATAGCATGAGATGTGATATCCAAGTCCTTCCCATTCCAATCCTTAGACCCTTCCTACAGCATGCAATATATCTCAATGATTCTAATAACAAACCTGAGACCCATCCTATAACATGAGATGTGATATCCAACTCCTTCCCATTCCAATCCTGAGACACTTCCGATAGCAGAGATGTGATATCTCAATGCTTATACCAAACCTGAGACCCTTCCTATAACATGAGATGTGATATCCAACTCCTTCCCGGTCCAAACCTGAGACCCTTCCTATAGCATATGTGATATCCAACTCCTTCCCATTCCAAACATGAGACCCTTCCTATAGCAAGAATGTAATATCCAACTCCTTCCCATTCCAATCCTGAGACCATTCCTATAGCATGAGATGTGATATCTCAATGCTTCTAATACCAAACCTGAGATCCTTCCTATGACATGAGATGTGATATCCAATTCCTCCCCATTCCAAACCTGAGAACCTTCCTACAGCATGCGATGGGATATCTCAATGCTTCTAATACCAAACCCGAGACCAGTCCTATAACATGAGATTCGATATCCAACTCCTTCCCCTTCCAAACCTGAGACCCATCCTATAGCATGAGATGTGATATCCAACTTCTTCCCATTCCACTCCTGAGACCCTTCCTATAACATGAGATGTGATGTCTCAATGCTTCTAATACCAAACCTGAGATCTTTCCTATAACATGAGATGTGATATCCAACTCCTTCCCATTCCAATCCTGAGACCCTTCCTATAGCATGAGATGTGATATCTCAATGCTTATACCAAACCTGAGACCCTTCGTATAGCTTGAGATGTGATATCCAACTCCTTCCCATTCCAATCCTGAGACCCTTCCTATAGCATGAGATGTGATATCTCAAGGCCTCTAATACCAAACCTGAGATCCTTCCTCTAACATGAAATGTGATATCCAACTCCTTCCCCTTCCAAACCTGAGAGCCTTCCTATAGCATGAGATATGATGTCCAAGTCCTTCCCATCCAATCCTGAGACCCTTCCTATAACATGAAATGTGATATCCAACTCCTTCCCATTCCAACCTGAGACCCTTCCTATAGCATGAGATGGGATATCCAACTCCTTCCAAATCCAATACTGATACCCTTCCGATAGCATGAGATGTGATATCCCAATGCTTCTACCAAACCTGAGACCCATACTATGGCATGAGATGTGATATCAAACTCCTTCCCCTTCCAAACCATAGACCCTTCGTTTATCATGAGATGTGATATCCAACTCCTTCCCATTCCATCCCTGAGACCCTTCCGATATCATGAGATGTGATATCTCAATGCTTCTAATATCAAACTTGAGACCCTCCCTATAGCATGAGATGTGATATCCAACTCCTTCCCATTCCAACCTGAGACCCTTCCTATAGCATGAGATGGGATATCTCAATGCTTCTAATACCAAACCTGAGACTCTTCCTATAACATGAGATGGGATATCCAACTCCTTCCCATTCCAATCCTGAGACCCTTCCGATAGCAGAGATGTGATATCTCAATGCTTATACCAAACCTGAGACCCTTCCTATGGCCTGAGATGTGATATCCAACTGCTTCCCATTCCAATCCTGAGACCCTTCCTATAGCATGAGATGTGATATCTCAATGCTTATACCAAATCTGAGACCCTTCCTATAGCATGAGATGTGATATCCAACTCCTTCCCATTCCAATCCTGAGACCCTTCCTATAGCATGAGATGTGATGTCTCAATGCTTCTAATACCAAACCTGAGATCCTTCCTATAACATGAGATGTGATATCCAACTCCTTCCGATTCCAATCCTGAGACCCTTATGATAGCATGAGATGTGATATCTCAATGCTTCTAATACCAAACCTGAGATCCTTCCTATAACATGAGATGTGATTTCCAAATCCTTCCCCTTCCAAACCTGAGACCCTCCCTTTAGCATGAGATGTGATATCCAACTCCTTCCCATTCCAATCCTGAGACCCTTCTGATAGCATGAGATGTGATATCTCAATGCCTCTAATACCAAACCTGAGATCCTACCTCTAACATGAAATGTGATATCCATCTCCTTCCATTTCCAACCCTGAGACCCTGTCTATAGCATGAGATGTCATATACAATTCCTTCCCATTCCAATCCTGAGACCCTTCCTATAGCACGAGATGTGATATCTCAATGCTTATACCAAACCTGAGACCCTTCCTATAGCATGAGATGTGATATCCAACTCCTTCCCATTCCAATCCTGAGACCCTTCCTATAGCATGAGATGTGATATCCAACTCCTTCCCATTCCAATCCTGAGACCCTTCCTATAGAGTGAGATGTGATATCTCAATGCCTCTAATACCAAACCTGAGATCCTTCCTCTAACATGAAATGTGATATCCAACTCCTTCCCTTTCTAAACCTGAGAGCCTATCTATAGCATGAGATGTGATATCCAAGTCCTTCCCATTCCAATCCTGAGACACTTCCGATAGCAGAGATGTGATATCTCAATGCTTATACCAAACCTGAGACCCTTCCTATAACATGAGATGTGATATCCAACTCCTTCCCGTTCCAAACGTGAGACCCTTCCTTTAGCATGAGATGTGATATCCAGCTCCTTCCCATTCCAATCCTGAGACACTTCCGATAGCATGAGATGTGATATCTCAATGCTTCTAATATCAAAACTGAGACCCTCCCTATAGCATGATATGTGATATCTAAGTCCTTCCCATTCCAATCCTGAGACCCTTCCCATAGCATGAGATGTGATATCTCAATGCTTCTACCAAACCTGAGACCCTTCCTTTAGCATGAGATGTGATAACCAACTCCTTCCCATTCCAATCCTGAGACCCTTCCTATAGCATGAGATGTGATATCTCAATACTTCTAATACCAAACCTGAGATCCTTCCGATAACATGAGATGTGATATCCAAATCCTTCCCCTTCCAAACCTGAGACCCTCCCTTTAGCATGAGATGTGATATCCAACTCCTTCCCATTCCAATCCTGAGACCCTTCTGATAGCATGAGATGTGATATCTCAATGCTTCTATACCAAACCTGAGATCCTTCCGATAGCATGAGATGTGATATCTCAATGCTTCTAATACCAAACCTGAGATCCTTCCTATAACATGAGATGTGATATCCAAATCCTTCCCCTTCCAAACCTGAGAGCCTTCCTATAGCATGAGATGTGATATCCAACTCCTTCCCATTCCAATCCTGAGACCCTTCCTATAGCATGAGATGTGATATCTCAATACTTCTAATACCAAACCTGAGATCCTTCCGATAACATGAGATGTGATATCCAAATCCTTCCCCTTCCAAACCTGAGACCCTCCCTTTAGCATGAGATGTGATATCCAACTCCTTCCCATTCCAATCCTGAGACCCTTCTGATAGCATGAGATGTGATATCTCAATGCTTCTATACCAAACCTGAGATCCTTCCGATAGCATGAGATGTGATATCTCAATGCTTCTAATACCAAACCTGAGATCCTTCCTATAACATGAGATGTGATATCCAAATCCTTCCCCTTCCAAACCTGAGACCCTCCCTTTAGCATGAGATGTGATATCCAACTCCTTCCCATTCCAATCCTGAGACTCTTCTGATAGCATGAGATGTGATATCTCAATGCCTCTAATACCAAACCTGAGATCCTACCTCTAACATGAAATGTGATATCCAACTCTTTCCCCTTCCAAACCTGAGAGCCTTCCTATAGCATGAGATGTGATATCCAAGTCCTTCCCATTCCAATCCTGAGACCCTTCTTATAACATGAGATGTGATATCCAACTCCTTCCCATTCCAACCTGAGACCCTTCCTATAGCATGAGATGGGATATCCAACTCCTTCCAAATCCAATCCTGATACCCTTCAGATAGCATGAGATGTGATATCCCAATGCTTCTACCAAACCTGAGACCCATACTATGGCATGAGATGTGATATCAAACTCCTTCCCCTTCCAAACCATAGACCCTTCGTTTATCATGAGATGTGATATCCAACTCCTTCCCATTCCATCCCTGAGACCCTTCCGATATCATGAGATGTGATATCTCAATGCTTCTAATATCAAACTTGAGACCCTCCCTATAGCATGAGATGTGATATCCAACTCCTTCCCATTCCAACCTGAGACCCTTCCTATAGCATGAGATGGGATATCTCAATGCTTCTAATACCAAACCTGAGACTCTTCCTATAACATGAGATGGGATATCCAACTCCTTCCCATTCCAATCCTGAGACCCTTCCGATAGCAGAGATGTGATATCTCAATGCTTATACCAAACCTGAGACCCTTCCTATGGCCTGAGATGTGATATCCAACTGCTTCCCATTCCAATCCTGAGACCCTTCCTATAGCATGAGATGTGATATCTCAATGCTTATACCAAATCTGAGACCCTTCCTATAGCATGAGATGTGATATCCAACTCCTTCCCATTCCAATCCTGAGACCCTTCCTATAGCATGAGATGTGATGTCTCAATGCTTCTAATACCAAACCTGAGATCCTTCCTATAACATGAGATGTGATATCCAACTCCTTCCGATTCCAATCCTGAGACCCTTATGATAGCATGAGATGTGATATCTCAATGCTTCTAATACCAAACCTGAGATCCTTCCTATAACATGAGATGTGATTTCCAAATCCTTCCCCTTCCAAACCTGAGACCCTCCCTTTAGCATGAGATGTGATATCCAACTCCTTCCCATTCCAATCCTGAGACCCTTCTGATAGCATGAGATGTGATATCTCAATGCCTCTAATACCAAACCTGAGATCCTACCTCTAACATGAAATGTGATATCCATCTCCTTCCATTTCCAACCCTGAGACCCTGTCTATAGCATGAGATGTCATATACAATTCCTTCCCATTCCAATCCTGAGACCCTTCCTATAGCACGAGATGTGATATCTCAATGCTTATACCAAACCTGAGACCCTTCCTATAGCATGAGATGTGATATCCAACTCCTTCCCATTCCAATCCTGAGACCCTTCCTATAGCATGAGATGTGATATCCAACTCCTTCCCATTCCAATCCTGAGACCCTTCCTATAGAGTGAGATGTGATATCTCAATGCCTCTAATACCAAACCTGAGATCCTTCCTCTAACATGAAATGTGATATCCAACTCCTTCCCTTTCTAAACCTGAGAGCCTATCTATAGCATGAGATGTGATATCCAAGTCCTTCCCATTCCAATCCTGAGACACTTCCGATAGCAGAGATGTGATATCTCAATGCTTATACCAAACCTGAGACCCTTCCTATAACATGAGATGTGATATCCAACTCCTTCCCGTTCCAAACGTGAGACCCTTCCTTTAGCATGAGATGTGATATCCAGCTCCTTCCCATTCCAATCCTGAGACACTTCCGATAGCATGAGATGTGATATCTCAATGCTTCTAATATCAAAACTGAGACCCTCCCTATAGCATGATATGTGATATCTAAGTCCTTCCCATTCCAATCCTGAGACCCTTCCCATAGCATGAGATGTGATATCTCAATGCTTCTACCAAACCTGAGACCCTTCCTTTAGCATGAGATGTGATAACCAACTCCTTCCCATTCCAATCCTGAGACCCTTCCTATAGCATGAGATGTGATATCTCAATACTTCTAATACCAAACCTGAGATCCTTCCGATAACATGAGATGTGATATCCAAATCCTTCCCCTTCCAAACCTGAGACCCTCCCTTTAGCATGAGATGTGATATCCAACTCCTTCCCATTCCAATCCTGAGACCCTTCTGATAGCATGAGATGTGATATCTCAATGCTTCTATACCAAACCTGAGATCCTTCCGATAGCATGAGATGTGATATCTCAATGCTTCTAATACCAAACCTGAGATCCTTCCTATAACATGAGATGTGATATCCAAATCCTTCCCCTTCCAAACCTGAGAGCCTTCCTATAGCATGAGATGTGATATCCAAGTCCTTCCCATTCCAATCCTGAGACCCTTCCTATAACATGAGATGTGATATCCAAATCCTTCCCCTTCCAAACCTCAGACCCTCCCTTTAGCATGAGATGTGATATCCAACTCCTTCCCATTCCAATCCTGAGACCCTTCTGATAGCATGAGATGTGATATCTCAATGCTTCTATACCAAACCTGAGATCATTCTGATAGCATGAGATGTGATATCTCAATGCTTCTAATACCAAACCTGAGATCCTTCCTATAACATGAGATGTGATATCCAAATCCTTCCCCTTCCAAACCTGAGAGCCTTCCTATAGCATGAGATGTGATATCCATGTCCTTCCCATTCCAACCTGAGACCCTTCTGATAGCATGAGATGTGATATCTCAATGCCTCTAATACCAAACCTGAGATCCTACCTCTAACATGAAATGTGATATCCAACTCTTTCCCCTTCCAAACCTGAGAGCCTTCCTATAGCATGAGATGTGATATCCAAGTCCTTCCCATTCCAATCCTGAGACCCTTCCTATAACATGAGATGTGATATCCAACTCCTTCCCATTCCAACCTGAGACCCTTCCTATAGCATGAGATGGGATATCCAACTCTTTCCAAATCCAATCCTGATACCCTTCCGATAGCATGAGATGTGATATCCCAATGCTTCTACCAAACCTGAGACCCATACTATGGCATGAGATGTGATATCAAACTCCTTCCCCTTCCAAACCATAGACCCTTCGTTTATCATGAGATGTGATATCCAACTCCTTCCCATTCCATCCCTGAGACCCTTCCGATATTATGAGATGTGATATCTCAATGCTTCTAATATCAAACTTGAGACCCTCCCTATAGCATGAGATGTGATATCCAAGTCCTTCCCATTCCAATCCTGAGACTCTTCTGATAGCATGAGATGTGATATCTCAATGCCTCTAATACCAAACCTGAGATCCTACCTCTAACATGAAATGTGATATCCAACTCTTTCCCCTTCCAAACCTGAGAGCCTTCCTATAGCATGAGATGTGATATCCAAGTCCTTCCCATTCCAATCCTGAGACCCTTCCTATAACATGAGATGTGATATCCAACTCCTTCCCATTCCAACCTGAGACCCTTCCTATAGCATGAGATGGGATATCCAACTCCTTCCAAATCCAATCCTGATACCCTTCCGATAGCATGAGATGTGATATCCCAATGCTTCTACCAAACCTGAGACCCATACTATGGCATGAGATGTGATATCAAACTCCTTCCCCTTCCAAACCTTAGACCCTTCCTTTATCATGAGATGTGATATCCAACTCCTTCCCATTCCAATCCTGAGACACTTCCGATAGCATGAGATGTGATATCTCAATGCTTCTAATATCAAAACTGAGACCCTCCCTATAGCATGATATGTGATATCTAAGTCCTTCCCATTCCAATCCTGAGACCCTTCCTATAGCATGAGATGTGATATCTCAATGCTTCTACCAAACCTGAGACCCTTCCTTTAGCATGAGATGTGATAGCCAACTCCTTCCCATTCCAATCCTGAGACCCTTCCTATAGCATGAGATGTGATATCTCAATACTTCTAATACCAAACCTGAGATCCTTCCGATAACATGAGATGTGATATCCAAATCCTTCCCCTTCCAAACCTGAGACCCTCCCTTTAGCATGAGATGTGATATCCAACTCCTTCCCATTCCAATCCTGAGACCCTTCTGATAGCATGAGATGTGATATCTCAATGCTTCTATACCAAACCTGAGATCCTTCCGATAGCATGAGATGTGATATCTCAATGCTTCTAATACCAAACCTGAGATCCTTCCTATAACATGAGATGTGATATCCAAATCCTTCCCCTTCCAAACCTGAGACCCTCCCCTTTAGCATGAGATGTGATATCCAACTCCTTCCCATTCCAATCCTGAGACTCTTCTGATAGCATGAGATGTGATATCTCAATGCCTCTAATACCAAACCTGAGATCCTACCTCTAACATGAAATGTTATATCCAACTCTTTCCCCTTCCAAACCTGAGAGCCTTCCCATAGCATGAGATGTGATATCCAAGTCCTTCCCATTCCAATCCTGAGACTCTTCCTATAACATGAGATGTGATATCCAACTCCTTCCCATTCCAACCTGAGACCCTTCCTATAGCATGAGATGGGATATCCAACTCCTTCCAAATCCAATCCTGATACCCTTCCGATAGCATGAGATGTGATATCCCAATGCTTCTACCAAACCTGAGACCCATACTATGGCATGAGATGTGATATCAAACTCCTTCCCCTTCCAAACCTTAGACCCTTCATTTATCATGAGATGTGATATCCAACTCCTTCCCATTCCATCCCTGAGACCCTTCCGATATCATGAGATGTCATATCTCAATGCTTCTAATATCAAACTTGAGACCCTCCCTATAGCATGAGATGTGATATCCAAGTCCTTCCCATTCCAATCCTGAGACCCTTCCTATAGCATGAGATGTGATATCTCAATGCTTCTAATACCAAACCTGAGACCCTTCCTATAACATGAGATGGGAATATCCAACTCCTTCCCATTCCAATCCTGAGACCCTTCCGATAGCAGAGATGTGATATCTCAATGCTTATACCAAACCTGAGATCCTTCCTATAACATGAGATGTGATATCCAACTCCTTCCCATTCCAATCCTGAGACACTTCCTATAGCATGAGATGTGATATCTCACTGCTTATACCAAACCTGAGACCCTTCCTATAGCATGAGATGTGATATCCAACTCCTTCCCATTCCAATCCTGAGACCCTTCCTATAGCATGAGATGTGATATCTCAATGTTTCTAATATCAAACTTGAGAACCTCCCTATAGCATGAGATGTGATATCCAAGTCTTTCCGATTCCAATCCTGAGACACTCCCTATAGCATGAGATGTGATATCCAAGTCCTTCCGATTCCAATCCTGAGACCCGTCCTATAACATGAGATGTGATATCCAAATCTTTCCCCTTCCAAACCTTAGACCCTTCCTTTATCATGAGATGGGATATCCAACTCCTTCCCATTCCAATCCTGAGACCCTTCCGATAGCAGAGATGTGATATCTCAATGCTTATACCAATCCTGAGACCCTTCCTATGGCCTGAGATGTCATATACAACTCCTTCCCAATCCAATCCTGAGACCCTTCCTATATCATGAGATGTGATATCTCAATGCTTATACCAAATATGAGACCCTTCCTATAGCATGAGATGTGATATCCAACTCCTTCCCATTCCAATCCTGAGACCCTTCCTATAGCATGAGATGTGATGTCTCAATGCTTCTAATACCAAACCTGAGATCCTTCCTATAACATGAGATGTGATATCCAACTCCTTCCCATTCCAATCCTGAGACCCTTCCTATAGCATGAGATGTGATGTCTCAATGCTTCTAATACCAAACCTGAGAACCTTCCTACAGCATGCGATGTGATATCTCAATGCTTCTAATACCAAACCTGAGACCAGTCCTATGACATGAGATTGGATATCCAACTCCTTCCCCTTCCAAACCTGAGACCCGTCCTATAGCATGAGATGTGATATCCAACTTCTTCCCATTCCAATCCTGAGACCCTTCCTATAACATGAGATGTGATGTCTCAATGCTTCTAATACCAAACCTGAGATCTTTCCTATAACATGAGATGTAATATCCAACTCCTTCCCATTCCAATCCTGAGACCCTTCCTATAGCATGAGATGTGCTATCGCAATGCTTATACCAAACCTGAGACCCTTCCTAAAGCTTGAGATGTGATATCCAACTCCTTCCCATTCCAATCCTGAGACCGTTCCTATAGCATGATATGTGATATCTCAATGCCTCTAATACCAAACCTGAGATCCTTCCTCTAACATGAAATGTGATATCGAACTCCTTCCCTTTCCAAACCTGAGAGCCTACCTATAGCATGAGATGTGATATCCAAGTCCTTCCCATTCCAATCCTTAGACCCTTCCTACAGCATGCAATATGATATCTCAATGATTCTAATAACAAACCTGAGACCCGTCCTATAACATGAGATGGGATATCCAACACCTTCCCATTCCAATCCTGAGACACTTCTGATAGCAGAGATGTGATATCTCAATGCTTATAACAAACCTGAGACCCTTCCTATAACATGAGATGTGATATCCAACTCCTTCCCGTTTCAAACCTGAGACCCTTCCTATAGCATATGTGATATCCAACTCCTTCCCATTCCAAACATGAGACCCTTCCTATAGCAAGAATGTAATATCCAACTCCTTCCCATTCCAATCCTGAGACCATTCCTATAGCATGAGATGTGATATCTCAATGCTTCTAATACCAAACCTGAGATCCTTTCTATGACATGAGATGTGATATCCAATTCCTCCCCATTCCAAACCTGAGAACCTTCCTACAGCATGCGATGTGATGTGATATCTCAATGCTTCTAATACCAAACCTGAGACCAGATCTATAACATGAGATTGGATATCCAACTCCTTCCCCTTCCAAACCTGAGACCCTTCCTATAGCATGAGATGTGATATCCAACTTCTTCCTATTCCAATCCTGAGACCCTTCCTATAACATGAGATGTGATGTCTCAATGCTTCTAATACCAAACCTGAGATCTTTCCTATAACATGAGATGTGATATCCAACTCCTTCCCATTCCAATCCTGAGACCCTTCCTATAACATGAAATGTGATATCCAACTCCTTCCCATTCCAACCTGAGACCCTTCCTATAGCATGAGATGGGATATCCAACTCCTTCCAAATCCAATACTGATACCCTTCCAATAGCATGAGATGTGATATCCCAATGCTTCTACCAAACCTGAGAACCATACTATGGCATGAGATGTGATATCAAACTCCTTCCCATTCCAATCCTGAGACTCTTCCTATAGCTTGAGATGTGATATCCGAAATCCTTCCCATTCCAATTCTGAGACCCTTCCTATACCATGAGACTTGATATCTCAATGCTTCTAATACCAAACCTGAGACCCGTCCTATATCATGAGATGTGATATCCAAATCTTTCCCCTTCCAAACCTTAGACCCTTCCTTTATCATGAGATGTGATATCCAACTCCTTCCCATTCCAATCCTGAGACCCTTCCGATATCATGAGATTTGTTATCTCAATGCTTCTAATATCAAAATTGAGACCCGTCCTATAACATGAGATGTGATATCCAAATCTTTCCCCTTCCAAACCTTAGACCCTTCCTTTATCATGAGATGGGATATCCAACTCCTTCCCATTCCAATCCTGAGACCCTTCCGATAGCAGAGATGTGATATCTCAATGCTTATACCAATCCTGAGACCCTTCCTATGGCCTGAGATGTCATATACAACTCCTTCCCAATCCAATCCTGAGACCCTTCCTATAGCATGAGATGTGATATCTCAATGCTTATACCAAATCTGAGACCCTTCCTATAGCATGAGATGTGATATCCAACTCCTTCCCATTCCAATGTTAATGTTAATGTTAATGTTAATGTTAAAGGTCATTTGTACCGCGCACTATCACCACCGAAGCGGTCCCCTGGCGCTCTGGCGGCTCTGAAAAAGGGAAGGAGAGGGGGTGGGTTAGTAGGAATAAGCTGGAAAAGTGCAAGAGAGCAGTGATGTGCTGTTGGCAGCCTCAGCCCGGTGGTTCCGTCGGCTGGGCTTGGGGTGTTTTATGGTCCGTAGTCGTCGTGTGCTGTTGTGCAAGTCTATGTGTGGTTTGTTTTGTTGTTGCATTGTTGTGAAGTTTGTGCGGATTGCTGCGTTTAAGGCTTGTGGTTGTGTTTGGTTATAGTTTGAGAGGTGTATGCAGAGGGATGGAATTGTTAGCTGGTTGGTTAGTTGGCATTGCTGTCCTTGCAATTGTGGGATTCCATCTAGGTCCGGTACATGCTAACAGTCACATTTCTATCTAGATGCCGCGAGGGCCAGGTTTATAATTCTAAGTGAGGTGCATGCTAAGAGTCACATATGCTAACAATCACATTTCTGAAATTCCATCTAGGTGTGGTATTTGCTAACAATCATATTTCTATCTAGATGCAACGCGGGCTAAGTTTGAGAATTCCGTCTAAGTGTGGCACATGCCAACAATCATATTACTGCCTAGATTTTGCACAAACCTAGCTTGAGAATTCCATCTAGGTGTGGCAAATGCTAACAGTCACATTTCTGAAAATTCCATCTAGGTGTGGCACATGCTAAACAGTCACATTTCTATCTAGATGCCGCGCAAGCCAGGTTTATAATTCTAAGTGAGGTGCATGCTAAGAGTCACATATGCTAACAATCACATTTCTGAAATTCCATCTAGGTGTGGTATTTGCTAGCAATCATATTTTCTATCTAGATGCAACGCGGGCTAAGTTTGAGAATTCCGTCTAAGTGTGGCACATGCCAACAATCATATTACTGCCTAGATTTTGCGCAAACCTAGCTTGAGAATTCCATCTAGGTGTGGCAAATGCTAACAGTCACATTTCTGAAATTCCATCTAAGTGTGGCACATGCTAACAGTCACATTTCTGAAATTCCATCTAAGTGTGGCACATGCTAACAGTCACATTTCTGAAATTCCATCTAAGTGTGGCACATGCTAACAGTCACATTTCTGAAATTCCATCTAAGTGTGGCACATGCTAACAGTCACATT
Source organism: Ambystoma mexicanum (assembly GCF_040938575.1). Taxonomy (NCBI): domain Eukaryota; kingdom Metazoa; phylum Chordata; class Amphibia; order Caudata; family Ambystomatidae; genus Ambystoma; species Ambystoma mexicanum. The sequence goes on from NC_090936.1 coordinate 336,522,703, forward strand.
TCTGAAATTCCATCTAAGTGTGGTATATGCTAACAATCACATTTCTGTCTAGATTTGGCGCTTCTGTCTGAGAGTGGACATGCTAACATTCACAGTTCTATAAAGAGTGGACATGCAAGTATTATGGCACTCTATGTTATTGATAGGTAAGATAGAGTGGCAGGGGTTTTCTGGAGTAGAGTGATTGCTCTATTCCCCACCCATGCCACACTCACGGTTTTTGTTGGTGTCTGTTGGCTGCTGGCTTCCTTGGCTTCTCCTGCTGACACCTGCAGACACTTCCTGGAGTCGCCTCTGTTGGAGTCGCCCTTGGCCTCGGGGCCCTTAGCCGCTGGGGGCTGCCGGGCAGAGGGCTGCCCTGGGGGGACCGGTGATGAAGAGTGGATGCACCAATGGGAGGGAGGGAGGGCGGGCTGGGGAACCAGGAACGGGTGCGGGGAGGGAGGGATGCAAAGGCCTGCTACTGGGCACGGGCCCACCAGTCATAGGGCTGGGGGGAAAAAAACACCAGGAGGGTGCTGCTGGGGGCACACTCACCGCGCTCCGAGGGTTTAGAAAGGAGCCGGTGGGGGCCTCGCGAGTCGGTAGACTCGACACGAAACTCGGATGCACCAATGGGAGGGAGGGAGGGCGAGTCGGGAGGCGGGCTGGGGAACCAGGAACGGGTGCGGGGAGGGAGGGATGTAAAGGCCTGCTACTGGGCACGGGCCCACCAGTCATAGGGCTGGGGGGAAAAAAACACCAGGAGGGTGCTGCTGGGGGCACACTCACCGCGCTCCGAGGGTTTAGAAAGGAGCCGGTGGGGGCCTCGCGAGTCGGTAGACTCGACACAAAACTCGGATGCACCAATGGGAGGGAGGGAGGGAGGGCGGGTCGGGAGGCGGGCTGGGGAACCAGGAACGGGTGCGGGGAGGGAGGGATGCAAAGGCCTGCTACTGGGCACGGGCCCACCAGTCATAGGGCTGGGGGGAAAAAAACACCAGGAGGGTGCTGCTGGGGGCACACTCACCGCGCTCCGAGGGTTTAGAAAGGAGCCGGTGGGGGCCTCGCGAGTCGGTAGACTCGACACGAAACTCGGATGCACCAATGGGAGGGAGGGAGGGCGGGTCGGGAGGTGGGCTGGGGAACCAGGAACGGGTGCAGGGAGGGAGGGATGCAAAGGCCTGCTACTGGGCACGGGCCCACCAGTCATAGGGCTGGGGGGAAAAAAACACCAGGAAGGTGCTGCTGGGGGCACACTCACCGCGCTCCGAGGGTTTAGAAAGGAGCCGGTGGGGGCCTCGCGAGTCGGTAGACTCGACACGAAACTCGGATGCACCAATGGGAGGGAGGGAGGGCGGGTCGGGAGGCGGGCTGGGGAACCAGGAACGGGTGCGGGGAGGGAGGGATGCCAAGGCCTGCTACTGGGCACGGGCCCACCAGTCATAGGGCTGGGGGGAAAAAAACACCAGGAGGGTGCTGCTGGGGGCACACTCACCGCGCTCCGAGGGTTTAGAAAGGAGCCGGTGGGGGCCTCGCGAGTCGGTAGACTCGACACGAAACTCGGATGCACCAATGGGAGGGAGGGAGGGCGGGTCGGGAGGCGGGCTGGGGAACCAGGAACGGGTGCGGGGAGGGAGGGATGCAAAGGCCTGCTACTGGGCACGGGCCCACCAGTCATAGGGCTGGGGGGAAAAAAACACCAGGAGGGTGCTGCTGGGGGCACACTCACCGCGCTCCGAGGGTTTAGAAAGGAGCCGGTGGGGGCCTCGCGAGTCGGTAGACTCGACACGAAACTCGGATGCACCAATGGGAGGGAGGGAGGGCGGGTCGGGAGGCGGGCTGGGGAACCAGGAACGGGTGCGGGGAGGGAGGGATGCAAAGGCCTGCTACTGGGCACGGGCCCACCAGTCATAGGGCTGGGGGGAAAAAAACACCAGGAGGGTGCTGCTGGGGGCACACTCACCTCGCTCCGAGGGTTTAGAAATCCTGAGACCCTTCCTATAGCATGAGATGTGATGTCTCAATGCTTCTAATACCAAACCTGAGATCCTTCCTATAACATGAGATGTGATATCCAACTCCTTCCCATTCCAATCCTGAGACCCTTCCTATAGCATGAGATGTGATGTCTCAATGCTTCGAATACCAAACCTGAGAACCTTCCTACAGCATGCGATGTGATATCTCAATGCTTCTAATACCAAACCTGAGACCAGTCCTATAACATGAGATTGGATATCCAACTCCTTCCCCTTCCAAACCTGAGACCCTTCCTATAGCATGAGATGTGATATCCAACTTCTTCCCATTCCAATCCTGAAACTCTTCCTATAACATGAGATGTGATGTCTCAATGCTTCTAATACCAAACCTGAGATCTTTCCTATAACATGAGATGTAATATCCAACTCCTTCCCATTCCAATCCTGAGACCCTTCCTATAGCATGAGATGTGCTATCTCAATGCTTATACCAAACCTGAGACCCTTCCTAAAGCTTGAGATGTGATATCCAACTCCTTCCCATTCCAATCCTGAGACGCTTCCTATAGCATGATATGTGATATCTCAAGGCCTCTAATACCAAACCTGAGATCCTTCCTCTAACATGAAATGTGATATCCAACTCCTTCCCCTTCCAAACCTGAGAGCCTTCCTATAGCATGAGATATGATATCCAAGTCCTTCCCATTCCAATCCTGAGACCCTTCCTATAGCATGAAATGTGATATCCAACTCCTTCCCATTCCAACCTGAGACCCTTCCTATAGCATGAGATGGGATATCCAACTCCTTCCAAATCCAATACTGATACCCTTCCAATAGCATGAGATGTGATATCCCAATGCTTCTACCAAACCTGAGACCCATACTATGGCATGAGATGTGATATCAAACTCCTTCCCATTCCAATCATGAGACTCTTCCTATAGCTTGAGATGTGATATCCAACTCCTTCCCATTCCAATTCTGAGACCCTTCCTATGCCATGAGACTTGATATCTCAATGCTTCTAATACCAAACCTGAGACCCGTCCTATAACATGAGATGTGATATCCAAATCTTTCCCCTTCCAAACCTTAGACACTTCCTTTATCATGAGATGTGATATCCAACTCCTTCCCATTCCAATCCTGAGACCCTTCCGATATCATGAGATTTGTTATCTCAATGCTTCTAATATCAAACTTGAGACCCTCCCTATAGCATGAGATGTGACATCCAAGTCCTCCCCATTCCAATCCTGAGACCCTTCCTATAGCATGAGATGTGATATCTCAATGCTTCTAATACCAAACCTGAGACCCTTCCTATAACATGAGATGGGATATCCAACTCCTTCCCATTCCAATCCTGAGACCCTTCCGATAGCAGAGATGTGATATCTCAATGCTTATACCAATCCTGGGACCCTTCCTATGGCCTGAGATGTCATATACAACTCCTTCCCAATCCAATCCTGAGACCCTTCCTATAGCATGAGATGTGATATCTCAATGCTTATACCAAATCTGAGACCCTTCCTATAGCATGAGATGTGATATCCAACTCCTTCCCATTCCAATCCTAAGACCCTTCCTATAGCATGAGATGTGATGTGTCAATGCTTCTAATACCAAACCTGAGATCCTTCCTATAACATGAGATGTGATATTCAACTCCTTCCCATTCCAATCCTGAGACCCTTCCTATAGCATGAGATGTGATGTCTCAATGCTTCTAATACCAAACCTGAGACCAGTCCTATAACATGAGATTGGATATCCAACTCCTTCCCCTTCCAAACCTGAGACCCTTCCTATAGCATGAGATGTGATATCCAACTTCTTCCCATTCCAATCCTGAGACCCTTCCTATAACATGAGATGTGATGTCTCAATGCTTCTAATACCAAACCGGAGATCTTTCCTATAACATGAGATGTGATATCCAACTCCTTCCCATTCCAATCCTGAGACCCTTCCTATAGCATGAGATGTGCTATCTCAATGCTTATACCAAACCTGAGACCCTTCCTAAAGCTTGAGATGTGATATCCAACTCCTTCCCATTCCAATCCTGAGACCCTTCCTATAGCATGAGATGTGATATCTCAAGGCCTCTAATACCAAACCTGAGATCCTTCCTCTAACATGAAATGTGATATCCAACTCCTTCCCCTTCCAAACCTGAGAGCCTTCCTATAGCATGAGATATGATATCCAAGTCCTTCCCATTCCAATCCTGAGACCCTTCCTATAACATGAAATGTGATATCCAACTCCTTCCCATTCCAACCTGAGACCCTTCCTATAGCATGAGATGGGATATCCAACTCCTTCCAAATCCAATACTGATACCCTTCCAATAGCATGAGATGTGATATCCCAATGCTTCTACCAAACCTGAGACCCATACTATGGCATGAGATGTGATATCAAACTCCTTCCCATTCCAATCCTGAGACTCTTCCTATAGCTTGAGATGTGATATCCAACTCCTTCCCATTCCAGTTCTGAGACCCTTCCTATGCCATGAGACTTGATATCTCAATGCTTCTAATACCAAACCTGAGACCCGTCCTATAACATGAGATGTGATATCCAAATCTTTCCCCTTCCAAACCTTAGACCCTTCCTTTATCATGAGATGTGATATCCAACTCCTTCCCATTCCAATCCTGAGACCCTTCCGATATCATGAGATTTGTTATCTCAATGCTTCTAATATCAAACTTGAGACCCTCCCTATAGCATGAGATGTGACATCCAAGTCCTCCCCATTCCAATCCTGAGACCCTTCCTATAGCATGAGATGGGATATCCAACTCCTTCCAAATCCAATACCGATACCCTTCCAATAGCATGAGATGTGATATCCCAATGCTTCTACCAAACCTGAGACCCATACTATGGCATGAGATGTGATATCAAACTCCTTCCCATTCCAATCCTGAGACTCTTCCTATAGCTTGAGATGTGATATCCAACTCCTTCCCATTCCAGTTCTGAGACCCTTCCTATGCCATGAGACTTGATATCTCAATGCTTCTAATACCAAACCTGAGACCCGTCCTATAACATGAGATGTGATATCCAAATCTTTCCCCTTCCAAACCTTAGACCCTTCCTTTATCATGAGATGTGATATCCAACTCCTTCCCATTCCAATCCTGAGACCCTTCCGATATCATGAGATTTGTTATCTCAATGCTTCTAATATCAAACTTGAGACCCTCCCTATAGCATGAGATGTGACATCCAAGTCCTCCCCATTCCAATCCTGAGACCCTTCCTATAGCATGAGATGTGATATCTCAATGCTTCTAATACCAAACCTGAGACCCTTCCTATAACATGAGATGGGATATCCAACTCCTTCCATTTCCAACCCTGAGACCCTGTCTATAGCATGAGATGTCATATACAATTCCTTCCCATTCCAATCCTGAGACCCTTCCGATATCATGAGATTTGTTATCTCAATGCTTCTAATATCAAAATTGAGACCCGTCCTATAACATGAGATGTGATATCCAAATCTTTCCCCTTCCAAACCTTAGACCCTTCCTTTATCATGAGATGTGATATCCAACTCCTTCCCATTCCAATCCTGAGACCCTTCCGATAGCAGAGAGGTGATATCTCAATGCTTATACCAATCCTGAGACCCTTCCTATAGCATGAGATGGGATATCCAACTCCTTCCAAATCCAATACTGATACCCTTCCAATAGCATGAGATGTGATATCCCAATGCTTCTACCAAACCTGAGACCCATACTATAGCATGGGATGGGATATCCAACTCCTTCCAAATCCAATACTGATACCCTTCCAATAGCATGTGATGTGATATCCCAATGCTTCTACCAAACCTGAGACCCATACTATGGCATGAGATGTGATATCAAACTCATTCCCATTCCAAACCTGAGACTCTTCCTATAGCTTGAGATGTGATATCCAACTCCTTCCCATTCCAATTCTGAGACCCTTCCTATGCCATGAGACTTGATATCTCAATGCTTCTAATACCAAACCTGAGACCCGTCCTATAACATGAGATGTGATATCCAAATCTTTCCCCTTCCAAACCTTAGACCCTTCCATTATCATGAGATGTGATATCCAACTCCTTCCCATTCCAATCCTGAGACCCTTCCGATATCATGAGATTTGTTATCTCAATGCTTCTAATATCAAACTTGAGACCCTCCCTATAGCATGAGATGTGACATCCAAGTCCTCCCCATTCCAATCCTGAGACCCTTCCTATAGCATGAGATGTGATATCTCAATGCTTCTAATACCAAACCTGAGACCCTTCCTATAACATGAGATGTGATTTCCAAATCCTTCCCCTTCCAAACCTGAGACCCTCCCTTTAGCATGAGATGTGATATACAACTCCTTCCCATTCCAATCCTGAGACCCTTCTGATAGCATGAGATGTGATATCTCAATGCCTCTAATACCAAACCTGAGATCCTATCTCTAACATGAAATGTGATATCCATCTCCTTCCCTTTCCAAACCTGAGACCCTGCCTATAGCATGAGATGTGATATCCAAGTCCTTCCCATTCCAATCCTGAGACCCTTCCTATAGCATGTGATGTGATATCTCAATGCTTATACCAAACCTGAGACCCTTCCTATGGCATGAGATGTCATATACAACTCCTTCCCATTCCAATCCTGAGACCCTTCCTATAGCATGAGATGTGATATCTCAATGCATATACCAAACCTGAGACCCTTCCTATAGCATGAGATGTGATATCCAACTTCTTCCCATTCCAATCCTGAGACCCTTCCTATAACATGAGATGTGATGTCTCAATGCTTCTAATACCAAACCTGAGATATTTCCTATAATATGAGATGTGATATCCAACTCCTTCCCATTCCAATCCTGAGACCCTTCCTATAGCATGAGATGTGATATCTCAATGCTTATACCAAACCTGAGAACCTTCCTATAGCTTGCGATGTGATATCCAACTCCTTCCCATTCCAATCCAGAGACCCTTCCTATAGCATGAGATGTGATATCTCAAGGCCTCTAATACCAAACCTGAGATCCTTCCTCTAACATGAAATGTGATATCCAACTCCTTCCCCTTCCAAACCTGAGAGCCTTCCTATAGCATGAGATATGATATCCAAGTCCTTCCCATTCCAATCCTGAGACCCTTTCTATAACATGATATGTGATATCCAACTCCTTCCCATTCCAACCTGAGACCCTTCCTATAGCATGAGATGGGATATCCAACTCCTTCCAAATCCAATACTGATACCCTTCCGATAGCATGAGATGTGATACCCCAATGCTTCTACCAAACCTGAGACCCATACTATGGCATGAGATGTGATATCAAACTCCTTCCCATTCCAATCCTGAGACCCTTCCTATAGCTTGAGGTGTGATATCCAACTCCTTCCCATTCCAATTCTGAGACCCTTCTTATACCATGAGACTTGATATCTCAATGCTTCTAATACCAAACCTGAGACCCGTCCTATAACATGAGATGTGATATCCAAATCCTTCCCCTTCCAAACCTCAGACCCTTCCTTTATCATGAGATGTGATATCCAACTCCTTCCCATTCCAATCCTGAGACCCTTCCGATATCATGAGATTTGTTATCTAAATGCTTCTAATATCAAACTTGAGACCCTCCCTATAGCATGAGATGTGACATCCAAGTCCTTCCCATTCCAATCCTGAGACCATTCCTATAGCATGAGATGTGATATCTCTATGCTTCTAATACCAAACCTGAGACCCTTCCTATAACATGAGATGGGATATCCAACTCCTTCCCATTCCAATCCTGAGACCCTTCCGATAGCAGAGATGTGATATCTCAATGCTTATACCAAACCTGAGACCCTTCCTATGGCCTGGGATGTCATATACAACTCCTTCCCATTCCAATCCTGAGACCCTTCCTATAGCATGAGATGTGATATCTCAATGCTTATACCAAATCTGAGACCCTTCCTATAGCATGAGATGTGATATCCAATTCCTTCCCATTCCAATCCTGAGACCCTTCCTATAGCATGAGATGTGATATCTCAATGCTTATACCAAACCTGAGAGCCTACCTATAGCATGAGATGTGATATCCAAGTCCATCCCATTCCAATCCTTAGACCCTTCCTACAGCATGCGATGTGATATCTCAATGATTCTAATACCAAACCAGAGACTCGTCCTATAACATGAGATGGGATATCCAACTCCTTCCCATTTCAATCCTGAGCCAATTCCGATAGCAGAGATGTAATATCTCAATGCTTATACCAAACCTGAGACCCTTCCTATAACATGAGATGTGATATCCAACTCCTTCCCGTTCCAAACCTGAGACACTAACTATAGCATATGTGATATCCAACTCCTTCCCATTCCAAACATGAGACCCTTCCTATAGCAAGAAAGTAATATCCAACTCCTACCCATTCCAATCCTGAGACCCTTCCTATAGCAAGAGATGTGATATCCAAATCCTTCCCATTCCAATCCTGAGACCCTTCCTATAACATGAGATGTGATATCCAACTCCTTCCCAATCCAATCCTGAGACCCTTCCGATAGCAGAGACGTGATATCTCAATGCTTCTACCAAACCTGAGACCCTTCCTTTAGCATGAGATGTGATATCCAAATCCTTCACATTCCAATCCTGAGACCCTTCCTATAGCATGAGAAGGGATATCTCAATGCTTCTAATACCAAACCTGAGATCCTTCCTATAACATGAGATGTGATATCCAATTCCTTCCCATTCCAATCCTGAGACCCTTCCGATAGCAGAGATGTGATATCTCAATGCTTATACCAAATCTGAGACCCTTCCTATAGCATGAGATGTGATATCCAACTCCTTCCCATTCCAATCATGAGACCCTTCCTATAGCATGAGATGTAATGTCTCAATGCTTCTAATACCAAACCTGAGATCCTTCCTATAACATGAGATGTGATATCCAACTCCTTCCCATTCCAATCCTGAGACCCTTATGAAAGCATGAGATGTGATATCTCAATGCTTCTAATACCAAACCTGAGATCCTTCCTATAACATGAGATGTGATTTCCAAATCCTTCCCCTTCCAAACCTGAGACCCCCCCCTTTAGCATGAGATGTGATATCCAACTCCTTCCCATTCCAATCATGAGACCCTTCTGATAGCATGAGATGTGATACTCAATGCCTCTAATACCAAACCTGAGATCCTTCCTATAGCATGAAATGTGATATCCATCTCATTCCCTTTCCAAACCTGAGACCCTGCCTATAGCATGAGATGTGATATCCAAGTCCTTCCCATTCCAATCCTGAGACCCTTCCTATAGCATGTGATGTGATATCTCAATGCTTATACCAAACCTGAGACCCTTCCTATGGCATGAGATGTCATATACAACTCCTTCCCATTCCAATCCTGAGACCCTTCCTATAGCATGAGATGTGATATCTCAATGCTTATACCAAATCTGAGACCTTTCCAAAAGCAAGAGATGTGATATCCAACTTCTTCCCATTCCAATCCTGAGACCCTTCCTATAACATGAGATGTGATGTCTCAATGCTTCTAATACCAAACCTGAGATCTTTCCTATAACATGAGATGTGATATCCAACTCCTTCCCATTCCAATGCTGAGACCCTTCCTATAGCATGAGATGTGATATCACAATGCTTATACCAAACCTGAGACCGTTCCTATAGCTTGAGATGTGATATCCAACTCCTTCCCATTCCAATCCTGAGACCCTTCCTATAGCATGAGATGTGATATCTCAAGGCCTCTAATACCAAACCTGAGATCCTTCCTCTAACGTGAAATGTGATATCCAACTCCTTCCCCTTCCAAACCTGAGAGCCTTCCTATAGCATGGGATATGATATCCAAGTCCTTCCCATTCCAATCCTGAGACCCTTCCTATAACATGAAATGTGATATCCAACTCCTTCCCATTCCAACCTGAGACCCGTCCTATATCATGAGATGGGATATCTCAATGCTTCTAATACCAAACCTGAGACTCTTCCTATAACATGAGATGGGATATCCAACTCCTTCCCATTCCAATCCTAAGACCCTTTCGATAGCAGAGATGTGATATCTCAATGCTTATACCAAACCTGAGACCCTTCCTACGGCATGAGATGTCATATACAACTCCTTCCCATTCCAATCCTGAGACCCTTCCTATAGCACGAGATGTGATATCTCAATGCTTATACCAAATCTGAGACCCTTCCTCTAGCATGAGATGTGATATCCAACTCCTTCCCATTCCAATCCTGAGAGCCTATCTATAGCATGGGATATGATATCCAAGTCCTTCCCATTCCAATCCTGAGACCCTTCCTATAACATGAAATGTGATATCCAACTCCTTCCCATTCCAACCTGAGACCCGTCCTATATCATGAGATGGGATATCTCAATGCTTCTAATACCAAACCTGAGACTCTTCCTATAACATGAGATGGGATATCCAACTCCTTCCCATTCCAATCCTAAGACCCTTTCGATAGCAGAGATGTGATATCTCAATGCTTATACCAAACCTGAGACCCTTCCTACGGCATGAGATGTCATATACAACTCCTTCCCATTCCAATCCTGAGACCCTTCCTATAGCACGAGATGTGATATCTCAATGCTTATACCAAATCTGAGACCCTTCCTCTAGCATGAGATGTGATATCCAACTCCTTCCCATTCCAATCCTGAGAGCCTATCTATAGCATGAGATGTGATATCCAAGTCCTTCCCATTCCAATCCTGAGACACTTCCGATAGCAGAGATGTGATATCTCAATGCTTATACCAAACCTGAGACCCTTCCTATAACATGAGATGTGATATCCAACTCCTTCCCTTTCCAAACCTGAGAGCCTATCTATAGCATGAGATGTGATATCCAATTCCTTCCCATTCCAATCCTGAGACACTTCCGATAGCAGAGATGTGATATCTCAATGCTTATACCAAACCTGAGACCCTTCCTATAACATGAGATGTGATATCCAGCTCATTCCCATTCCAATCCTGAGACACTTCTGATAGCATGAGATGTGATATCTCAATGCTTCTAATATCAAAACTGAGACCCTCCCTATAGCATGAGATGTGATATCTCACTGCTTATACCAAACCTGAGACCCTCCCTATAGCATGAGATGTGATATCCAACTCCATCCCGTTCCAAACCTGAGACCCTTCCTTTAGCATGAGATGTGATATCCAGCTCCTTCCCATTCCAATCCTGAGACACTTCCGATAGCATGAGATGTGATATCTCAATGCTTCTAATATCAAAACTGAGACCCTCCCTATAGCATGATATGTGATATCTAAGTCCTTCCCATTCCAATCCTGAGACCCTTCCTATAATAATAATAATAATAATAATAATAATAATAATAATAATAATAATAATAATAATAATAATAATAATAATAATAATAATAATAATAATTAGGCTTTTATATAGCGCTACAAACCCTCAGGTATCTGAGCGCTGCGTATTATTACCCACGGTGTGTGGTGCTCATTTATCGACCTCGGAAGGATGAAAGGCTGAGATTGGCCCCGCCGGGATTCGAACCTGCGTTAGCAGGCTCTGCACGGATGTCAAAGCGAGCGCTCTACTCGCTGTGCCACTTGACCGGCTATAGCATGAGATGTGATATCTCAATGCTTCTACCAAACCTGAGACCCTTCCTTTAGCATGAGATGTGATAACCAACTCCTTCCCATTCCAATCCTGAGACCCTTCCTATAGCATGAGATGTGATATCTCAATACTTCTAATACCAAACCTGAGATCCTTCCGATAACATGAGATGTGATATCCAAATCCTTCCCCTTCCAAACCTGAGACCCTCCCTTTAGCATGAGATGTGATATCCAACTCATTCCCATTCCAATCCTGAGAACCTTCTGATAGCATGAGATGTGATATCTCAATGCTTCTATACCAAACCTGAGATCCTTCCGATAGCATGAGATGTGATATCTCAATGCTTCTAATACCAAACCTGAGATCCTTCCTATAACATGAGATGTGATATCCAAATCCTTCCCCTTCCCAACCTGAGACCCTCCCTTTAGCATGAGATGTGATATCCAACTCCTTCCCATTCCAATCCTGAGACCCTTCCGATATCATGAGATTTGTTATCTCAATGCTTCTAATATCAAACTTGAGACCCTCCCTATAGCATGAGATGTGACATCCAAGTCCTCCCCATTCCAATCCTGAGACCCTTCCTATAGCATGAGATGTGATATCTCAATGCTTCTAATACCAAACCTGAGACCCTTCCTATAACATGAGATGGGATATCCAACTCCTTCCATTTCCAACCCTGAGACCCTGTCTATAGCATGAGATGTCATATACAATTCCTTCCCATTCCAATCCTGAGACCCTTCCGATATCATGAGATTTGTTATCTCAATGCTTCTAATATCAAAATTGAGACCCGTCCTATAACATGAGATGTGATATCCAAATCTTTCCCCTTCCAAACCTTAGACCCTTCCTTTATCATGAGATGTGATATCCAACTCCTTCCCATTCCAATCCTGAGACCCTTCCGATAGCAGAGAGGTGATATCTCAATGCTTATACCAATCCTGAGACCCTTCCTATAGCATGAGATGGGATATCCAACTCCTTCCAAATCCAATACTGATACCCTTCCAATAGCATGAGATGTGATATCCCAATGCTTCTACCAAACCTGAGACCCATACTATAGCATGGGATGGGATATCCAACTCCTTCCAAATCCAATACTGATACCCTTCCAATAGCATGTGATGTGATATCCCAATGCTTCTACCAAACCTGAGACCCATACTATGGCATGAGATGTGATATCAAACTCATTCCCATTCCAAACCTGAGACTCTTCCTATAGCTTGAGATGTGATATCCAACTCCTTCCCATTCCAATTCTGAGACCCTTCCTATGCCATGAGACTTGATATCTCAATGCTTCTAATACCAAACCTGAGACCCGTCCTATAACATGAGATGTGATATCCAAATCTTTCCCCTTCCAAACCTTAGACCCTTCCATTATCATGAGATGTGATATCCAACTCCTTCCCATTCCAATCCTGAGACCCTTCCGATATCATGAGATTTGTTATCTCAATGCTTCTAATATCAAACTTGAGACCCTCCCTATAGCATGAGATGTGACATCCAAGTCCTCCCCATTCCAATCCTGAGACCCTTCCTATAGCATGAGATGTGATATCTCAATGCTTCTAATACCAAACCTGAGACCCTTCCTATAACATGAGATGTGATTTCCAAATCCTTCCCCTTCCAAACCTGAGACCCTCCCTTTAGCATGAGATGTGATATACAACTCCTTCCCATTCCAATCCTGAGACCCTTCTGATAGCATGAGATGTGATATCTCAATGCCTCTAATACCAAACCTGAGATCCTATCTCTAACATGAAATGTGATATCCATCTCCTTCCCTTTCCAAACCTGAGACCCTGCCTATAGCATGAGATGTGATATCCAAGTCCTTCCCATTCCAATCCTGAGACCCTTCCTATAGCATGTGATGTGATATCTCAATGCTTATACCAAACCTGAGACCCTTCCTATGGCATGAGATGTCATATACAACTCCTTCCCATTCCAATCCTGAGACCCTTCCTATAGCATGAGATGTGATATCTCAATGCATATACCAAACCTGAGACCCTTCCTATAGCATGAGATGTGATATCCAACTTCTTCCCATTCCAATCCTGAGACCCTTCCTATAACATGAGATGTGATGTCTCAATGCTTCTAATACCAAACCTGAGATATTTCCTATAATATGAGATGTGATATCCAACTCCTTCCCATTCCAATCCTGAGACCCTTCCTATAGCATGAGATGTGATATCTCAATGCTTATACCAAACCTGAGAACCTTCCTATAGCTTGCGATGTGATATCCAACTCCTTCCCATTCCAATCCAGAGACCCTTCCTATAGCATGAGATGTGATATCTCAAGGCCTCTAATACCAAACCTGAGATCCTTCCTCTAACATGAAATGTGATATCCAACTCCTTCCCCTTCCAAACCTGAGAGCCTTCCTATAGCATGAGATATGATATCCAAGTCCTTCCCATTCCAATCCTGAGACCCTTTCTATAACATGATATGTGATATCCAACTCCTTCCCATTCCAACCTGAGACCCTTCCTATAGCATGAGATGGGATATCCAACTCCTTCCAAATCCAATACTGATACCCTTCCGATAGCATGAGATGTGATACCCCAATGCTTCTACCAAACCTGAGACCCATACTATGGCATGAGATGTGATATCAAACTCCTTCCCATTCCAATCCTGAGACCCTTCCTATAGCTTGAGGTGTGATATCCAACTCCTTCCCATTCCAATTCTGAGACCCTTCTTATACCATGAGACTTGATATCTCAATGCTTCTAATACCAAACCTGAGACCCGTCCTATAACATGAGATGTGATATCCAAATCCTTCCCCTTCCAAACCTCAGACCCTTCCTTTATCATGAGATGTGATATCCAACTCCTTCCCATTCCAATCCTGAGACCCTTCCGATATCATGAGATTTGTTATCTAAATGCTTCTAATATCAAACTTGAGACCCTCCCTATAGCATGAGATGTGACATCCAAGTCCTTCCCATTCCAATCCTGAGACCATTCCTATAGCATGAGATGTGATATCTCTATGCTTCTAATACCAAACCTGAGACCCTTCCTATAACATGAGATGGGATATCCAACTCCTTCCCATTCCAATCCTGAGACCCTTCCGATAGCAGAGATGTGATATCTCAATGCTTATACCAAACCTGAGACCCTTCCTATGGCCTGGGATGTCATATACAACTCCTTCCCATTCCAATCCTGAGACCCTTCCTATAGCATGAGATGTGATATCTCAATGCTTATACCAAATCTGAGACCCTTCCTATAGCATGAGATGTGATATCCAATTCCTTCCCATTCCAATCCTGAGACCCTTCCTATAGCATGAGATGTGATATCTCAATGCTTATACCAAACCTGAGAGCCTACCTATAGCATGAGATGTGATATCCAAGTCCATCCCATTCCAATCCTTAGACCCTTCCTACAGCATGCGATGTGATATCTCAATGATTCTAATACCAAACCAGAGACTCGTCCTATAACATGAGATGGGATATCCAACTCCTTCCCATTTCAATCCTGAGCCAATTCCGATAGCAGAGATGTAATATCTCAATGCTTATACCAAACCTGAGACCCTTCCTATAACATGAGATGTGATATCCAACTCCTTCCCGTTCCAAACCTGAGACACTAACTATAGCATATGTGATATCCAACTCCTTCCCATTCCAAACATGAGACCCTTCCTATAGCAAGAAAGTAATATCCAACTCCTACCCATTCCAATCCTGAGACCCTTCCTATAGCAAGAGATGTGATATCCAAATCCTTCCCATTCCAATCCTGAGACCCTTCCTATAACATGAGATGTGATATCCAACTCCTTCCCATTCCAACCTGAGACACTTCCTATAGCATGAGTAGGGATATCCAACTCCTTCCCAATCCAATCCTGAGACCCTTCCGATAGCAGAGACGTGATATCTCAATGCTTCTACCAAACCTGAGACCCTTCCTTTAGCATGAGATGTGATATCCAAATCCTTCACATTCCAATCCTGAGACCCTTCCTATAGCATGAGAAGGGATATCTCAATGCTTCTAATACCAAACCTGAGATCCTTCCTATAACATGAGATGTGATATCCATTCCTTCCCATTCCAATCCTGAGACCCTTCCGATAGCAGAGATGTGATATCTCAATGCTTATACCAAACCTGAGACACTTCCTATGGCCTGAGATGTCATATACAACTCCTTCCCATTCCAATCCTGAGACCCTTCCTATAGCATGAGATGTGATATCTCAATGCTTATACCAAATCTGAGACCCTTCCTATAGCATGAGATGTGATATCCAACTCCTTCCCATTCCAATCATGAGACCCTTCCTATAGCATGAGATGTAATGTCTCAATGCTTCTAATACCAAACCTGAGATCCTTCCTATAACATGAGATGTGATATCCAACTCCTTCCCATTCCAATCCTGAGACCCTTATGAAAGCATGAGATGTGATATCTCAATGCTTCTAATACCAAACCTGAGATCCTTCCTATAACATGAGATGTGATTTCCAAATCCTTCCCCTTCCAAACCTGAGACCCCCCCCTTTAGCATGAGATGTGATATCCAACTCCTTCCCATTCCAATCATGAGACCCTTCTGATAGCATGAGATGTGATACTCAATGCCTCTAATACCAAACCTGAGATCCTTCCTATAGCATGAAATGTGATATCCATCTCATTCCCTTTCCAAACCTGAGACCCTGCCTATAGCATGAGATGTGATATCCAAGTCCTTCCCATTCCAATCCTGAGACCCTTCCTATAGCATGTGATGTGATATCTCAATGCTTATACCAAACCTGAGACCCTTCCTATGGCATGAGATGTCATATACAACTCCTTCCCATTCCAATCCTGAGACCCTTCCTATAGCATGAGATGTGATATCTCAATGCTTATACCAAATCTGAGACCTTTCCAAAAGCAAGAGATGTGATATCCAACTTCTTCCCATTCCAATCCTGAGACCCTTCCTATAACATGAGATGTGATGTCTCAATGCTTCTAATACCAAACCTGAGATCTTTCCTATAACATGAGATGTGATATCCAACTCCTTCCCATTCCAATGCTGAGACCCTTCCTATAGCATGAGATGTGATATCACAATGCTTATACCAAACCTGAGACCGTTCCTATAGCTTGAGATGTGATATCCAACTCCTTCCCATTCCAATCCTGAGACCCTTCCTATAGCATGAGATGTGATATCTCAAGGCCTCTAATACCAAACCTGAGATCCTTCCTCTAACATGAAATGTGATATCCAACTCCTTCCCCTTCCAAACCTGAGAGCCTTCCTATAGCATGGGATATGATATCCAAGTCCTTCCCATTCCAATCCTGAGCCCCTTCCTATAACATGAAATGTGATATCCAACTCCTTCCCATTCCAACCTGAGACCCGTCCTATATCATGAGATGGGATATATCAATGCTTCTAATACCAAACCTGAGACTCTTCCTATAACATGAGATGGGATATCCAACTCCTTCCCATTCCAATCCTAAGACCCTTTCGATAGCAGAGATGTGATATCTCAATGCTTATACCAAACCTGAGACCCTTCCTACGGCATGAGATGTCATATACAACTCCTTCCCATTCCAATCCTGAGACCCTTCCTATAGCACGAGATGTGATATCTCAATGCTTATACCAAATCTGAGACCCTTCCTCTAGCATGAGATGTGATATCCAACTCCTTCCCATTCCAATCCTGAGAGCCTATCTATAGCATGGGATATGATATCCAAGTCCTTCCCATTCCAATCCTGAGACCCTTCCTATAACATGAAATGTGATATCCAACTCCTTCCCATTCCAACCTGAGACCCGTCCTATATCATGAGATGGGATATCTCAATGCTTCTAATACCAAACCTGAGACTCTTCCTATAACATGAGATGGGATATCCAACTCCTTCCCATTCCAATCCTAAGACCCTTTCGATAGCAGAGATGTGATATCTCAATGCTTATACCAAACCTGAGACCCTTCCTACGGCATGAGATGTCATATACAACTCCTTCCCATTCCAATCCTGAGACCCTTCCTATAGCACGAGATGTGATATCTCAATGCTTATACCAAATCTGAGACCCTTCCTCTAGCATGAGATGTGATATCCAACTCCTTCCCATTCCAATCCTGAGAGCCTATCTATAGCATGAGATGTGATATCCAAGTCCTTCCCATTCCAATCCTGAGACACTTCCGATAGCAGAGATGTGATATCTCAATGCTTATACCAAACCTGAGACCCTTCCTATAACATGAGATGTGATATCCAACTCCTTCCCTTTCCAAACCTGAGAGCCTATCTATAGCATGAGATGTGATATCCAATTCCTTCCCATTCCAATCCTGAGACACTTCCGATAGCAGAGATGTGATATCTCAATGCTTATACCAAACCTGAGACCCTTCCTATAACATGAGATGTGATATCCAGCTCATTCCCATTCCAATCCTGAGACACTTCTGATAGCATGAGATGTGATATCTCAATGCTTCTAATATCAAAACTGAGACCCTCCCTATAGCATGAGATGTGATATCTCACTGCTTATACCAAACCTGAGACCCTCCCTATAGCATGAGATGTGATATCCAACTCCTTCCCGTTCCAAACCTGAGACCCTTCCTTTAGCATGAGATGTGATATCCAGCTCCTTCCCATTCCAATCCTGAGACACTTCCGATAGCATGAGATGTGATATCTCAATGCTTCTAATATCAAAACTGAGACCCTCCCTATAGCATGATATGTGATATCTAAGTCCTTCCCATTCCAATCCTGAGACCCTTCCTATAATAATAATAATAATAATAATAATAATAATAATAATAATTAGGCTTTTATATAGCGCTACAAACCCTCAGGTATCTGAGCGCTGCGTATTATTACCCACGGTGTGTGGTGCTCATTTATCGACCTCGGAAGGATGAAAGGCTGAGATTGGCCCCGCCGGGATTCGAACCTGCGTTAGCAGGCTCTGCACGGATGTCAAAGCGAGCGCTCTACTCGCTGTGCCACTTGACCGGCTATAGCATGAGATGTGATATCTCAATGCTTCTACCAAACCTGAGACCCTTCCTTTAGCATGAGATGTGATAACCAACTCCTTCCCATTCCAATCCTGAGACCCTTCCTATAGCATGAGATGTGATATCTCAATACTTCTAATACCAAACCTGAGATCCTTCCGATAACATGAGATGTGATATCCAAATCCTTCCCCTTCCAAACCTGAGACCCTCCCTTTAGCATGAGATGTGATATCCAACTCATTCCCATTCCAATCCTGAGAACCTTCTGATAGCATGAGATGTGATATCTCAATGCTTCTATACCAAACCTGAGATCCTTCCGATAGCATGAGATGTGATATCTCAATGCTTCTAATACCAAACCTGAGATCCTTCCTATAACATGAGATGTGATATCCAAATCCTTCCCCTTCCCAACCTGAGACCCTCCCTTTAGCATGAGATGTGATATCCAACTCCTTCCCATTCCAATCCTGAGACTCTTCTGATAGCATGAGATGTGATATCTCAATGCCTCTAATACCAAACCTGAGATCCTACCTCTAACATGAAATGTGATATCCAACTCTTTCCCCTTCCAAACCTGAGAGCCTTCCTATAGCATGAGATGTGATATCCAAGTCCTTCTAATTCCAATCCTGAGACCCTTCCTATAGCATGAGATGGGATATCCAACTCCTTCCAAATCCAATCCTGATACCCTTCCGATAGCATGAGATGTGATATCCCAATGCTTCTACCAAACCTGAGACCCATACTATGGCATGAGATGTGATATCAAACTCCTTCCCCTTCCAAACCTTAGACACTTCCTTTATCATGAGATGTGATATCCAACTCCTTCCCATTCCATCCCTGAGACCCTTCCGATATCATGAGATGTGATATCTCAATGCTTCTAATATCAAACTTGAGACCCTCCTTATAGCATGAGATGTGATATCCAAGTCCTTCCCATTCCAATCCTGAGACCCTTCCTATAGCATGAGATGTGATATCTCAATGCTTCTATTACCAAACCTGAGACCCTTCCTATAACATGAGATGGGAATATCCAACTCCTTCCCATTCCAATCCTGAGACCCTTCCGATAGTAGAGATGTGATATCTCAATGCTTATACCAAACCTGAGATCCTTCCTATAACATGAGATGTGATATCCAACTCCTTCCCATTCCAATCCTGAGACACTTCCTATAGCATGAGATGTGATATCTCACTGCTTATACCAAACCTGAGACCCTCCCTATAGCATGAGATGTGATATCCAACTCCTTCCCATTCCAATCCTGAGACCCTTCCTATAGCATGAGATGTGATATCTCAATGCCTCTAATACCAAACCTGAGATCCTTCCTCTAACATGAAATGTGATATCCAACTCCTTCCCATTCCAATCCTGAGACACTTCCTATAGCATGAGATGTGATATCTAAATGTTTCTAATACCAAACTTGAGACTCTTCCTATAACATGAGATTGGATATCCAACTCCTTCCCATTCCAATCCTTAGACCCTTCCTACAGCATGCAATATGATATCTCAATGATTCTAATAACAAACCTGAGACCCGTCCTATAACATGAGATGGGATATCCAACACCTTCCCATTCCAATCCTGAGACACTTCCGATAGCAGAGATGTGATATCTCAATGCTTATACCAAACCTGAGACCCTTCCTATAACATGAGATGTGATATCCAACTCCTTCCCGTTCCAAACCTGAGACCCTTCCTATAGCATATGTGATATCCAACACATTCCCATTCCAAACATGAGACCCTTCCTATAGCAGGAATGTAATATCCAACTCCTTCCCATTCCAATCCTGAGACCATTCCTATAGCATGAGATGTGATATCTCAATGCTTCTAATACCAAACCTGAGATCCTTCCTATGACATGAGATGTGATATCCAATTCCTCCCCATTCCAAACCTGAGAACCTTCCTACAGCATGCGATGTGATATCTCAATGCTTCTAATACCAAACCTGAGACCAGTCCTATAACATGAGATTGGATATCCAACTCCTTCCCCTTCCAAACCTGAGACCCTTCCTATAGCATGAGATGTGATATCCAACTTCTTCCCATTCCAATCCTGAGACCCTTCCTATAACATGAGATGTGATGTCTCAATGCTTCTAATACCAAACCTGAGATCTTTCCTATAACATGAGATGTGATATCCAACTCCTTCCCATTCCAATCCTGAGACCCTTCCTATAGAATGAGATGTGCTATCTCAATGCTTATACCAAACCTGAGACCCTTCCTAAAGCTTGAGATGTGATATCCAACTCCTTCCCATTCCAATCCTGAGACCCTTCCTATAACATGAAATGTGATATCCAACTCCTTCCCATTCCAACCTGAGACCCTTTCTATAGCATGAGATGTGATATCTCAAGGCCTCTAATACCAAACCTGAGATCCTTCCTCTAATATGAAATGTGATATCCAACTCCTTCTCCTTCCAAACCTGAGAGCCTTCCTATAGCATGAGATATGATATCCAAGTCCTTCCCATTCCAATCCTGAGACCCTTCCTATAACATGAAATGTGATATCCAACTCCTTCCCATTCCAACCTGAGACCCTTCCTATAGCATGAGATGGGATATCCAACTCCTTCCAAATCCAATACTGATACCCTTCCAATAGCATGAGATGTGATATCCCAATGCTTCTATCAAACCTGAGAACCATACTATGGCATGAGATGTGATATCAAACTCCTTCCCATTCCAATCCTGAGACTCTTCCTATAGCTTGAGATGTGATATCCAACTCCTTCCCATTCCAATTCTGAAACCCTTCCTATACCATGAGACTTGATATCTCAATGCTTCTAATACCAAACCTGAGACCCGTCCTATAACATGAGATGTGATATCCAAATCTTTCCCCTTCCAAACCTTAGACCCTTCCTTTATCATGAGATGTGATATCCAACTCCTTCCCATTCCAATCCTGAGACCCTTCTGATATCATGAGATTTGTTATCTCAATGCTTCTAATATCAAAATTGAGACCCTCCCTATAGCATGAGATGGGATATCCAATTCCTTCCCATTCCAATCCTGAGACCCTTCCGATAGCAGAGATGTGATATCTCAATGCTTATACCAAATCTGAGACCCTTCCTATAGCATGAGATGTGATGTCTCAATGCTTCTAATACCAAACCTGAGATCCTTCCTATAACATGAGATGTGATATCCAACTCCTTCCCATTCCAATCCTGAGACCCTTCCTATAGCATGAGATGTGCTATCTCAATGCTTATACCAAACCTGAGACCCTTCCTAAAGCTTGAGATGTGATATCCAACTCCTTCCCATTCCAATCCCGAGACCCTTCCTATAGCATGAGATGTGATATCTCAAGGCCTCTAATACCAAACCTGAGATCCTTCCTCTAACATGAAATGTGATATCCAACTGCTTCCCCTTCCAAACCTGAGAGCCTTCCTATAGCATGAGATATGATATCCAAGTCCTTCCCATTCCAATCCTGAGACCCTTCCTATAACATGAAATGTGATATCCAACTCCTTCCCATTCCAACCTGAGACCCTTCCTATAGCATGAGATGGGATATCCAACTCCTTCCAAATCCAATACTGATACCCTTCCAATAGCATGAGATGTGATATCCCAATGCTTCTACCAAACCTGAGACCCATACTATGGCATGAGATGTGATATCAAACTCCTTCCCATTCCAATCCTGAGACTCTTCCTATAGCTTGAGATGTGATATCCAACTCCTTCACATTCCAATTCTGAGACCCTTCCTATGCCATGAGACTTGATATCTCAATGCTTCTAATACCAAACCCGAGACCCGTCCTATAACATGAGATGTGATATCCAAATCTTTCCCCTTCCAAACCTTAGACCCTTCCTTTATCATGAGATGTGATATCCAACTCCTTCCCATTCCAATCCTGAGACCCTTCCGATATCATGAGATTTGTTATCTCAATGCTTCTAATATCAAACTTGAGACCCTCCCTATAGCATGAGATGTGACATCCAAGTCCTCCCCATTCCAATCCTGAGACCCTTCCTATAGCATGAGATGTGATATATCAATGCTTATACCAAATCTGAGACACTTCCTATAGAATGAGATGTGATATCCAACTCCTTCCCATTCCAATCCTGAGACCCTTCCTATAGCATGAGATGTGATGTCTCAATGCTTCTAATACCAAACCTGAGATCCCTCCAATAACATGAGATGTGATATACAACTCCTTCCCATTCCAATCCTGAGACCCTTATGATAGCATGAGATGTGATATCTCAATGCCTCTAATACCAAACCTGAGATACTTCCGATAGCATGAGATGTGATATCTCAATGCTTCTAATACCAAACCTGAGATCCTTCCTATAACATGAGATGTGATTTCCAAATCCTTCCCCTTCCAAACCTGAGACCCTCCATTTAGCATGAGATGTGATATACAACTCCTTCCCATTCCAATCCTGAGACCCTTCTGATAGCATGAGATGTGATATCTCAATGCCTCTAATACCAAACCTGAGATCCCATCTCTAACATGAAATGTGATATCCATCTCCTTCCCTTTCCAAATCTGAGGCCCTGCCTATAGCATGAAATGTGATATCCAAGTCCTTCCCATTCCAATCCTGAGACCCTTCCTATAGCATGTGATGTGATATCTCACTGCTTATACCAAACCTGAGACCCTTCCTATAGCATGAGATGTGATATCCAACTCCTTCCCATTCCAATCCTGAGACCCTTCCTATAGCATGAGATGTGATATCTCAATGCTTCTAATATCAAACTTGAGAACCTCCCTATAGCATGAGATGTGATATCCAAGTCTTTCCGATTCCAATCCTGAGACACTCCCTATAGCATGAGATGTGATATCCAAGTCCTTCCGATTCCAATCCTGAGACCCGTCCTATAACATGAGATGTGATATCCAAATCTTTCCCCTTCCAAACCTTAGACCCTTCCTTTATCATGAGATGGGATATCCAACTCCTTCCCATTCCAATCCTGAGACCCTTCCGATAGCAGAGATGTGATATCTCAATGCTTATACCAATCCTGAGACCCTTCCTATGGCCTGAGATGTCATTTACAACTCCTTCCCAATCCAATCCTGAGACCCTTCCTATATCATGAGATGTGATATCTCAATGCTTATACCAAATATGAGACCCTTCCTATAGCATGAGATGTGATATCCAACTCCTTCCCATTCCAATCCTGAGACCCTTCCTATAGCATGAGATGTGATGTCTCAATGCTTCTAATACCAAACCTGAGATCCTTCCTATAACATGAGATGTGATATCCAACTCCTTCCCATTCCAATCCTGAGACCCTTCCTATAGCATGAGATGTGATGTCTCAATGCTTCTAATACCAAACCTGAGAACCTTCCTACAGCATGCGATGTGATATCTCAATGCTTCTAATACCAAACCTGAGACCAGTCCTATGACATGAGATTGGATATCCAACTCCTTCCCCTTCCAAACCTGAGACCCGTCCTATAGCATGAGATGTGATATCCAACTTCTTCCCATTCCAATCCTGAGACCCTTCCTATAACATGAGATGTGATGTCTCAATGCTTCTAATACCAAACCTGAGATCTTTCCTATAACATGAGATGTAATATCCAACTCCTTCCCATTCCAATCCTGAGACCCTTCCTATAGCATGAGATGTGATATCTCAATGCCTCTAATACCAAACCTGAGATCCTTCCTCTAACATGAAATGTGATATCGAACTCCTTCCCTTTCCAAACCTGAGAGCCTACCTATAGCATGAGATGTGATATCCAAGTCCTTCCCATTCCAATCCTTAGACCCTTCCTACAGCATGCAATATGATATCTCAATGATTCTAATAACAAACCTGAGACCCGTCCTATAACATGAGATGGGATATCCAACACCTTCCCATTCCAATCCTGAGACACTTCTGATAGCAGAGATGTGATATCTCAATGCTTATAACAAACCTGAGACCCTTCCTATAACATGAGATGTGATATCCAACTCCTTCCCGTTTCAAACCTGAGACCCTTCCTATAGCATATGTGATATCCAACTCCTTCCCATTCCAAACATGAGACCCTTCCTATAGCAAGAATGTAATATCCAACTCCTTCCCATTCCAATCCTGAGACCATTCCTATAGCATGAGATGTGATATCTCAATGCTTCTAATACCAAACCTGAGATCCTTTCTATGACATGAGATGTGATATCCAATTCCTCCCCATTCCAAACCTGAGAACCTTCCTACAGCATGCGATGTGATGTGATATCTCAATGCCTCTAATACCAAACCTGAGATCCCATCTCTAACATGAAATGTGATATCCATCTCCTTCCCTTTCCAAATCTGAGGCCCTGCCTATAGCATGAAATGTGATATCCAAGTCCTTCCCATTCCAATCCTGAGACCCTTCCTATAGCATGTGATGTGATATCTCACTGCTTATACCAAACCTGAGACCCTTCCTATAGCATGAGATGTGATATCCAACTCCTTCCCATTCCAATCCTGAGACCCTTCCTATAGCATGAGATGTGATATCTCAATGCTTCTAATATCAAACTTGAGAACCTCCCTATAGCATGAGATGTGATATCCAAGTCTTTCCGATTCCAATCCTGAGACACTCCCTATAGCATGAGATGTGATATCCAAGTCCTTCCGATTCCAATCCTGAGACCCGTCCTATAACATGAGATGTGATATCCAAATCTTTCCCCTTCCAAACCTTAGACCCTTCCTTTATCATGAGATGGGATATCCAACTCCTTCCCATTCCAATCCTGAGACCCTTCCGATAGCAGAGATGTGATATCTCAATGCTTATACCAATCCTGAGACCCTTCCTATGGCCTGAGATGTCATATACAACTCCTTCCCAATCCAATCCTGAGACCCTTCCTATATCATGAGATGTGATATCTCAATGCTTATACCAAATATGAGACCCTTCCTATAGCATGAGATGTGATATCCAACTCCTTCCCATTCCAATCCTGAGACCCTTCCTATAGCATGAGATGTGATGTCTCAATGCTTCTAATACCAAACCTGAGATCCTTCCTATAACATGAGATGTGATATCCAACTCCTTCCCATTCCAATCCTGAGACCCTTCCTATAGCATGAGATGTGATGTCTCAATGCTTCTAATACCAAACCTGAGAACCTTCCTACAGCATGCGATGTGATATCTCAATGCTTCTAATACCAAACCTGAGACCAGTCCTATGACATGAGATTGGATATCCAACTCCTTCCCCTTCCAAACCTGAGACCCGTCCTATAGCATGAGATGTGATATCCAACTTCTTCCCATTCCAATCCTGAGACCCTTCCTATAACATGAGATGTGATGTCTCAATGCTTCTAATACCAAACCTGAGATCTTTCCTATAACATGAGATGTAATATCCAACTCCTTCCCATTCCAATCCTGAGACCCTTCCTATAGCATGAGATGTGCTATCGCAATGCTTATACCAAACCTGAGACCCTTCCTAAAGCTTGAGATGTGATATCCAACTCCTTCCCATTCCAATCCTGAGACCGTTCCTATAGCATGATATGTGATATCTCAATGCCTCTAATACCAAACCTGAGATCCTTCCTCTAACATGAAATGTGATATCGAACTCCTTCCCTTTCCAAACCTGAGAGCCTACCTATAGCATGAGATGTGATATCCAAGTCCTTCCCATTCCAATCCTTAGACCCTTCCTACAGCATGCAATATGATATCTCAATGATTCTAATAACAAACCTGAGACCCGTCCTATAACATGAGATGGGATATCCAACACCTTCCCATTCCAATCCTGAGACACTTCTGATAGCAGAGATGTGATATCTCAATGCTTATAACAAACCTGAGACCCTTCCTATAACATGAGATGTGATATCCAACTCCTTCCCGTTTCAAACCTGAGACCCTTCCTATAGCATATGTGATATCCAACTCCTTCCCATTCCAAACATGAGACCCTTCCTATAGCAAGAATGTAATATCCAACTCCTTCCCATTCCAATCCTGAGACCATTCCTATAGCATGAGATGTGATATCTCAATGCTTCTAATACCAAACCTGAGATCCTTTCTATGACATGAGATGTGATATCCAATTCCTCCCCATTCCAAACCTGAGAACCTTCCTACAGCATGCGATGTGATGTGATATCTCAATGCTTCTAATACCAAACCTGAGACCAGATCTATAACATGAGATTGGATATCCAACTCCTTCCCCTTCCAAACCTGAGACCCTTCCTATAGCATGAGATGTGATATCCAACTTCTTCCTATTCCAATCCTGAGACCCTTCCTATAACATGAGATGTGATGTCTCAATGCTTCTAATACCAAACCTGAGATCTTTCCTATAACATGAGATGTGATATCCAACTCCTTCCCATTCCAATCCTGAGACCCTTCCTATAACATGAAATGTGATATCCAACTCCTTCCCATTCCAACCTGAGACCCTTCCTATAGCATGAGATGGGATATCCAACTCCTTCCAAATCCAATACTGATACCCGTCCAATAGCATGAGATGTGATATCCCAATGCTTCTACCAAACCTGAGAACCATACTATGGCATGAGATGTGATATCAAACTCCTTCCCATTCCAATCCTGAGACTCTTCCTATAGCTTGAGATGTGATATCCGAAATCCTTCCCATTCCAATTCTGAGACCCTTCCTATACCATGAGACTTGATATCTCAATGCTTCTAATACCAAACCTGAGACCCGTCCTATATCATGAGATGTGATATCCAAATCTTTCCCCTTCCAAACCTTAGACCCTTCCTTTATCATGAGATGTGATATCCAACTCCTTCCCATTCCAATCCTGAGACCCTTCCGATATCATGAGATTTGTTATCTCAATGCTTCTAATATCAAAATTGAGACCCGTCCTATAACATGAGATGTGATATCCAAATCTTTCCCCTTCCAAACCTTAGACCCTTCCTTTATCATGAGATGGGATATCCAACTCCTTCCCATTCCAATCCTGAGACCCTTCCGATAGCAGAGATGTGATATCTCAATGCTTATACCAATCCTGAGACCCTTCCTATGGCCTGAGATGTCATATACAACTCCTTCCCAATCCAATCCTGAGACCCTTCCTATAGCATGAGATGTGATATCTCAATGCTTATACCAAATCTGAGACCCTTCCTATAGCATGAGATGTGATATCCAACTCCTTCCCATTCCAATGTTAATGTTAATGTTAATGTTAATGTTAATGTTAAAGGTCATTTGTACCGCGCACTATCACCACCGAAGCGGTCCCCTGGCGCTCTGGCGGCTCTGAAAAAGGGAAGGAGAGGGGGTGGGTTAGTAGGAATAAGCTGGAAAAGTGCAAGAGAGCAGTGATGTGCTGTTGGCAGCCTCAGCCCGGTGGTTCCGTCGGCTGGGCTTGGGGTGTTTTATGGTCCGTAGTCGTCGTGTGCTGTTGTGCAAGTCTATGTGTGGTTTGTTTTGTTGTTGCATTGTTGTGAAGTTTGTGCGGATTGCTGCGTTTAAGGCTTGTGGTTGTGTTTGGTTATAGTTTGAGAGGTGTATGCAGAGGGATGGAATTGTTAGCTGGTTGGTTAGTTGGCATTGCTGTCCTTGCAATTGTGGGATTCCATCTAGGTCCGGTACATGCTAACAGTCACATTTCTATCTAGATGCCGCGAGGGCCAGGTTTATAATTCTAAGTGAGGTGCATGCTAAGAGTCACATATGCTAACAATCACATTTCTGAAATTCCATCTAGGTGTGGTATTTGCTAACAATCATATTTCTATCTAGATGCAACGCGGGCTAAGTTTGAGAATTCCGTCTAAGTGTGGCACATGCCAACAATCATATTACTGCCTAGATTTTGCACAAACCTAGCTTGAGAATTCCATCTAGGTGTGGCAAATGCTAACAGTCACATTTCTGAAAATTCCATCTAGGTGTGGCACATGCTAAACAGTCACATTTCTATCTAGATGCCGCGCAAGCCAGGTTTATAATTCTAAGTGAGGTGCATGCTAAGAGTCACATATGCTAACAATCACATTTCTGAAATTCCATCTAGGTGTGGTATTTTCTAGCAATCATATTTTCTATCTAGATGCAACGCGGGCTAAGTTTGAGAATTCCGTCTAAGTGTGGCACATGCCAACAATCATATTACTGCCTAGATTTTGCGCAAACCTAGCTTGAGAATTCCATCTAGGTGTGGCAAATGCTAACAGTCACATTTCTGAAATTCCATCTAAGTGTGGCACATGCTAACAGTCACATTTCTGAAATTCCATCTAAGTGTGGCACATGCTAACAGTCACATTTCTGAAATTCCATCTAAGTGTGGCACATGCTAACAGTCACATTTCTGAAATTCCATCTAAGTGTGGCACATGCTAACAGTCACATTTCTGAAATTCCATCTAAGTGTGGTATATGCTAACAATCACATTTCTGTCTAGATTTGGCGCTTCTGTCTGAGAGTGGACATGCTAACATTCACAGTTCTATAAAGAGTGGACATGCAAGTATTATGGCACTCTATGTTATTGATAGGTAAGATAGAGTGGCAGGGGTTTTCTGGAGTAGAGTGATTGCTCTATTCCCCACCCATGCCACACTCACGGTTTTTGTTGGTGTCTGTTGGCTGCTGGCTTCCTTGGCTTCTCCTGCTGACACCTGCAGACACTTCCTGGAGTCGCCTCTGTTGGAGTCGCCCTTGGCCTCGGGGCCCTTAGCCGCTGGGGGCTGCCGGGCAGAGGGCTGCCCTGGGGGGACCGGTGATGAAGAGTGGATGCACCAATGGGAGGGAGGGAGGGCGGGCTGGGGAACCAGGAACGGGTGCGGGGAGGGAGGGATGCAAAGGCCTGCTACTGGGCACGGGCCCACCAGTCATAGGGCTGGGGGGAAAAAAACACCAGGAGGGTGCTGCTGGGGGCACACTCACCGCGCTCCGAGGGTTTAGAAAGGAGCCGGTGGGGGCCTCGCGAGTCGGTAGACTCGACACGAAACTCGGATGCACCAATGGGAGGGAGGGAGGGCGGGTCGGGAGGCGGGCTGGGGAACCAGGAACGGGTGCGGGGAGGGAGGGATGCAAAGGCCTGCTACTGGGCACGGGCCCACCAGTCATAGGGCTGGGGGGAAAAAAACACCAGGAGGGTGCTGCTGGGGGCACACTCACCGCGCTCCGAGGGTTTAGAAAGGAGCCGGTGGGGGCCTCGCGAGTCGGTAGACTCGACACGAAACTCGGATGCACCAATGGGAGGGAGGGAGGGCGGGTCGGGAGGCGGGCTGGGGAACCAGGAACGGGTGCGGGGAGGGAGGGAAGCAAAGGCCTGCTACTGGGCACGGGCCCACCAGTCATAGGGCTGGGGGGAAAAAAAACACCAGGAGGGTGCTGCTGGGGGCACACTCACCGCGCTCCGAGGGTTTAGAAAGGAGCCGGTGGGGGCCTCGCGAGTCGGTAGACTCGACACGAAACTCGGATGCACCAATGGGAGGGAGGGAGGGCGGGTCGGGAGGCGGGCTGGGGAACCAGGAACGGGTGCGGGGAGGGAGGGATGCCAAGGCCTGCTACTGGGCACGGGCCCACCAGTCATAGGGCTGGGGGGAAAAAAACACCAGGAGGGTGCTGCTGGGGGCACACTCACCGCGCTCCGAGGGTTTAGAAAGGAGCCGGTGGGGGCCTCGCGAGTCGGTAGACTCGACACGAAACTCGGATGCACCAATGGGAGGGAGGGAGGGCGGGTCGGGAGGCGGGCTGGGGAACCAGGAACGGGTGCGGGGAGGGAGGGATGCAAAGGCCTGCTACTGGGCACGGGCCCACCAGTCATAGGGCTGGGGGGAAAAAAACACCAGGAGGGTGCTGCTGGGGGCACACTCACCGCGCTCCGAGGGTTTAGAAAGGAGCCGGTGGGGGCCTCGCGAGTCGGTAGACTCGACACGAAACTCGGATGCACCAATGGGAGGGAGGGAGGGCGGGTCGGGAGGCGGGCTGGGGAACCAGGAACGGGTGCGGGGAGGGAGGGATGCAAAGGCCTGCTACTGGGCACGGGCCCACCAGTCATAGGGCTGGGGGGAAAAAAACACCAGGAGGGTGCTGCTGGGGGCACACTCACCTCGCTCCGAGGGTTTAGAAATCCTGAGACCCTTCCTATAGCATGAGATGTGATGTCTCAATGCTTCTAATACCAAACCTGAGATCCTTCCTATAACATGAGATGTGATATCCAACTCCTTCCCATTCCAATCCTGAGACCCTTCCTATAGCATGAGATGTGATGTCTCAATGCTTCGAATACCAAACCTGAGAACCTTCCTACAGCATGCGATGTGATATCTCAATGCTTCTAATACCAAACCTGAGACCAGTCCTATAACATGAGATTGGATATCCAACTCCTTCCCCTTCCAAACCTGAGACCCTTCCTATAGCATGAGATGTGATATCCAACTTCTTCCCATTCCAATCCTGAGACCCTTCCTATAACATGAGATGTGATGTCTCAATGCTTCTAATACCAAACCTGAGATCTTTCCTATAACATGAGATGTAATATCCAACTCCTTCCCATTCCAATCCTGAGACCCTTCCTATAGCATGAGATGTGCTATCTCAATGCTTATACCAAACCTGAGACCCTTCCTAAAGCTTGAGATGTGATATCCAACTCCTTCCCATTCCAATCCTGAGACGCTTCCTATAGCATGATATGTGATATCTCAAGGCCTCTAATACCAGACCTGAGATCCTTCCTCTAACATGAAATGTGATATCCAACTCCTTCCCCTTCCAAACCTGAGAGCCTTCCTATAGCATGAGATATGATATCCAAGTCCTTCCCATTCCAATCCTGAGACCCTTCCTATAACATGAAATGTGATATCCAACTCCTTCCCATTCCAACCTGAGACCCTTCCTATAGCATGAGATGGGATATCCAACTCCTTCCAAATCCAATACTGATACCCTTCCAATAGCATGAGATGTGATATCCCAATGCTTCTACCAAACGTGAGACCCATACTATGGCATGAGATGTGATATCAAACTCCTTCCCATTCCAATCATGAGACTCTTCCTATAGCTTGAGATGTGATATCCAACTCCTTCCCATTCCAATTCTGAGACCCTTCCTATGCCATGAGACTTGATATCTCAATGCTTCTAATACCAAACCTGAGACCCGTCCTATAACATGAGATGTGATATCCAAATCTTTCCCCTTCCAAACCTTAGACCCTTCCTTTATCATGAGATGTGATATCCAACTCCTTCCCATTCCAATCCTGAGACCCTTCCGATATCATGAGATTTGTTATCTCAATGCTTCTAATATCAAACTTGAGACCCTCCCTATAGCATGAGATGTGACATCCAAGTCCTCCCCATTCCAATCCTGAGACCCTTCCTATAGCATGAGATGTGATATCTCAATGCTTCTAATACCAAACCTGAGACCCTTCCTATAACATGAGATGGGATATCCAACTCCTTCCCATTCCAATCCTGAGACCCTTCCGATAGCAGAGATGTGATATCTCAATGCTTATACCAATCCTGGGACCCTTCCTATGGCCTGAGATGTCATATACAACTCCTTCCCAATCCAATCCTGAGACCCTTCCTATAGCATGAGATGTGATATCTCAATGCTTATACCAAATCTGAGACCCTTCCTATAGCATGAGATGTGATATCCAACTCCTTCCCATTCCAATCCTAAGACCCTTCCTATAGCATGAGATGTGATGTGTCAATGCTTCTAATACCAAACCTGAGATCCTTCCTATAACATGAGATGTGATATTCAACTCCTTCCCATTCCAATCCTGAGACCCTTCCTATAGCATGAGATGTGATGTCTCAATGCTTCTAATACCAAACCTGAGACCAGTCCTATAACATGAGATTGGATATCCAACTCCTTCCCCTTCCAAACCTGAGACCCTTCCTATAGCATGAGATGTGATATCCAACTTCTTCCCATTCCAATCCTGAGACCCTTCCTATAACATGAGATGTGATGTCTCAATGCTTCTAATACCAAACCGGAGATCTTTCCTATAACATGAGATGTGATATCCAACTCCTTCCCATTCCAATCCTGAGACCCTTCCTATAGCATGAGATGTGCTATCTCAATGCTTATACCAAACCTGAGACCCTTCCTAAAGCTTGAGATGTGATATCCAACTCCTTCCCATTCCAATCCTGAGACCCTTCCTATAGCATGAGATGTGATATCTCAAGGCCTCTAATACCAAACCTGAGATCCTTCCTCTAACATGAAATGTGATATCCAACTCCTTCCCCTTCCAAACCTGAGAGCCTTCCTATAGCATGAGATATGATATCCAAGTCCTTCCCATTCCAATCCTGAGACCCTTCCTATAACATGAAATGTGATATCCAACTCCTTCCCATTCCAACCTGAGACCCTTCCTATAGCATGAGATGGGATATCCAACTCCTTCCAAATCCAATACTGATACCCTTCCAATAGCATGAGATGTGATATCCCAATGCTTCTACCAAACCTGAGACCCATACTATGGCATGAGATGTGATATCAAACTCCTTCCCATTCCAATCCTGAGACTCTTCCTATAGCTTGATATGTGATATCCAACTCCTTCCCATTCCAGTTCTGAGACCCTTCCTATGCCATGAGACTTGATATCTCAATGCTTCTAATACCAAACCTGAGACCCGTCCTATAACATGAGATGTGATATCCAAATCTTTCCCCTTCCAAACCTTAGACCCTTCCTTTATCATGAGATGTGATATCCAACTCCTTCCCATTCCAATCCTGAGACCCTTCCGATATCATGAGATTTGTTATCTCAATGCTTCTAATATCAAACTTGAGACCCTCCCTATAGCATGAGATGTGACATCCAAGTCCTCCCCATTCCAATCCTGAGACCCTTCCTATAGCATGAGATGGGATATCCAACTCCTTCCAAATCCAATACCGATACCCTTCCAATAGCATGAGATGTGATATCCCAATGCTTCTACCAAACCTGAGACCCATACTATGGCATGAGATGTGATATCAAACTCCTTCCCATTCCAATCCTGAGACTCTTCCTATAGCTTGAGATGTGATATCCAACTCCTTCCCATTCCAGTTCTGAGACCCTTCCTATGCCATGAGACTTGATATCTCAATGCTTCTAATACCAAACCTGAGACCCGTCCTATAACATGAGATGTGATATCCAAATCTTTCCCCTTCCAAACCTTAGACCCTTCCTTTATCATGAGATGTGATATCCAACTCCTTCCCATTCCAATCCTGAGACCCTTCCGATATCATGAGATTTGTTATCTCAATGCTTCTAATATCAAACTTGAGACCCTCCCTATAGCATGAGATGTGACATCCAAGTCCTCCCCATTCCAATCCTGAGACCCTTCCTATAGCATGAGATGTGATATCTCAATGCTTCTAATACCAAACCTGAGACCCTTCCTATAACATGAGATGGGATATCCAACTCCTTCCCATTCCAATCCTGAGACCCTTCCGATAGCAGAGAGGTGATATCTCAATGCTTATACCAATCCTGAGACCCTTCCTATGGCCTGAGATGTCATATACAACTCCTTCCCAATCCAATCCTGAGACCCTTCCTATAGCATGAGATGTGATATCTCAATGCTTATACCAAATCTGAGACCCTTCCTATAGCATGAGATGGGATATCCAACTCCTTCCAAATCCAATACTGATACCCTTCCAATAGCATGAGATGTGATATCCCAATGCTTCTACCAAACCTGAGACCCATACTATAGCATGGGATGGGATATCCAACTCCTTCCAAATCCAATACTGATACCCTTCCAATAGCATGTGATGTGATATCCCAATGCTTCTACCAAACCTGAGACCCATACTATGGCATGAGATGTGATATCAAACTCATTCCCATTCCAAACCTGAGACTCTTCCTATAGCTTGAGATGTGATATCCAACTCCTTCCCATTCCAATTCTGAGACCCTTCCTATGCCATGAGACTTGATATCTCAATGCTTCTAATACCAAACCTGAGACCCGTCCTATAACATGAGATGTGATATCCAAATCTTTCCCCTTCCAAACCTTAGACCCTTCCATTATCATGAGATGTGATATCCAACTCCTTCCCATTCCAATCCTGAGACCCTTCCGATATCATGAGATTTGTTATCTCAATGCTTCTAATATCAAACTTGAGACCCTCCCTATAGCATGAGATGTGACATCCAAGTCCTCCCCATTCCAATCCTGAGACCCTTCCTATAGCATGAGATGTGATATCTCAATGCTTCTAATACCAAACCTGAGACCCTTCCTATAACATGAGATGTGATTTCCAAATCCTTCCCCTTCCAAACCTGAGACCCTCCCTTTAGCATGAGATGTGATATACAACTCCTTCCCATTCCAATCCTGAGACCCTTCTGATAGCATGAGATGTGATATCTCAATGCCTCTAATACCAAACCTGAGATCCTATCTCTAACATGAAATGTGATATCCATCTCCTTCCCTTTCCAAACCTGAGACCCTGCCTATAGCATGAGATGTGATATCCAAGTCCTTCCCATTCCAATCCTGAGACCCTTCCTATAGCATGTGATGTGATATCTCAATGCTTATACCAAACCTGAGACCCTTCCTATGGCATGAGATGTCATATACAACTCCTTCCCATTCCAATCCTGAGACCCTTCCTATAGCATGAGATGTGATATCTCAATGCATATACCAAACCTGAGACCCTTCCTATAGCATGAGATGTGATATCCAACTTCTTCCCATTCCAATCCTGAGACCCTTCCTATAACATGAGATGTGATGTCTCAATGCTTCTAATACCAAACCTGAGATATTTCCTATAATATGAGATGTGATATCCAACTCCTTCCCATTCCAATCCTGAGACCCTTCCTATAGCATGAGATGTGATATCTCAATGCTTATACCAAACCTGAGAACCTTCCTATAGCTTGCGATGTGATATCCAACTCCTTCCCATTCCAATCCAGAGACCCTTCCTATAGCATGAGATGTGATATCTCAAGGCCTCTAATACCAAACCTGAGATCCTTCCTCTAACATGAAATGTGATATCCAACTCCTTCCCCTTCCAAACCTGAGAGCCTTCCTATAGCATGAGATATGATATCCAAGTCCTTCCCATTCCAATCCTGAGACCCTTTCTATAACATGATATGTGATATCCAACTCCTTCCCATTCCAACCTGAGACCCTTCCTATAGCATGAGATGGGATATCCAACTCCTTCCAAATCCAATACTGATACCCTTCCGATAGCATGAGATGTGATACCCCAATGCTTCTACCAAACCTGAGACCCATACTATGGCATGAGATGTGATATCAAACTCCTTCCCATTCCAATCCTGAGACCCTTCCTATAGCTTGAGGTGTGATATCCAACTCCTTCCCATTCCAATTCTGAGACCCTTCTTATACCATGAGACTTGATATCTCAATGCTTCTAATACCAAACCTGAGACCCGTCCTATAACATGAGATGTGATATCCAAATCCTTCCCCTTCCAAACCTCAGACCCTTCCTTTATCATGAGATGTGATATCCAACTCCTTCCCATTCCAATCCTGAGACCCTTCCGATATCATGAGATTTGTTATCTAAATGCTTCTAATATCAAACTTGAGACCCTCCCTATAGCATGAGATGTGACATCCAAGTCCTTCCCATTCCAATCCTGAGACCATTCCTATAGCATGAGATGTGATATCTCTATGCTTCTAATACCAAACCTGAGACCCTTCCTATAACATGAGATGGGATATCCAACTCCTTCCCATTCCAATCCTGAGACCCTTCCGATAGCAGAGATGTGATATCTCAATGCTTATACCAAACCTGAGACCCTTCCTATGGCCTGGGATGTCATATACAACTCCTTCCCATTCCAATCCTGAGACCCTTCCTATAGCATGAGATGTGATATCTCAATGCTTATACCAAATCTGAGACCCTTCCTATAGCATGAGATGTGATATCCAATTCCTTCCCATTCCAATCCTGAGACCCTTCCTATAGCATGAGATGTGATATCTCAATGCTTATACCAAACCTGAGAGCCTACCTATAGCATGAGATGTGATATCCAAGTCCATCCCATTCCAATCCTTAGACCCTTCCTACAGCATGCAATGTGATATCTCAATGATTCTAATACCAAACCAGAGACTCGTCCTATAACATGAGATGGGATATCCAACTCCTTCCCATTTCAATCCTGAGCCAATTCCGATAGCAGAGATGTAATATCTCAATGCTTATACCAAACCTGAGACCCTTCCTATAACATGAGATGTGATATCCAACTCCTTCCCGTTCCAAACCTGAGACACTAACTATAGCATATGTGATATCCAACTCCTTCCCATTCCAAACATGAGACCCTTCCTATAGCAAGAAAGTAATATCCAACTCCTACCCATTCCAATCCTGAGACCCTTCCTATAGCAAGAGATGTGATATCCAAATCCTTCCCATTCCAATCCTGAGACCCTTCCTATAACATGAGATGTGATATCCAACTCCTTCCCATTCCAACCTGAGACACTTCCTATAGCATGAGTAGGGATATCCAACTCCTTCCCAATCCAATCCTGAGACCCTTCCGATAGCAGAGACGTGATATCTCAATGCTTCTACCAAACCTGAGACCCTTCCTTTAGCATGAGATGTGATATCCAAATCCTTCACATTCCAATCCTGAGACCCTTCCTATAGCATGAGAAGGGATATCTCAATGCTTCTAATACCAAACCTGAGATCCTTCCTATAACATGAGATGTGATATCCAATTCCTTCCCATTCCAATCCTGAGACCCTTCCGATAGCAGAGATGTGATATCTCAATGCTTATACCAAACCTGAGACACTTCCTATGGCCTGAGATGTCATATACAACTCCTTCCCATTCCAATCCTGAGACCCTTCCTATAGCATGAGATGTGATATCTCAATGCTTATACCAAATCTGAGACCCTTCCTATAGCATGAGATGTGATATCCAACTCCTTCCCATTCCAATCATGAGACCCTTCCTATAGCATGAGATGTAATGTCTCAATGCTTCTAATACCAAACCTGAGATCCTTCCTATAACATGAGATGTGATATCCAACTCCTTCCCATTCCAATCCTGAGACCCTTATGAAAGCATGAGATGTGATATCTCAATGCTTCTAATACCAAACCTGAGATCCTTCCTATAACATGAGATGTGATTTCCAAATCCTTCCCCTTCCAAACCTGAGACCCCCCCCTTTAGCATGAGATGTGATATCCAACTCCTTCCCATTCCAATCCTGAGACCCTTCTGATAGCATGAGATGTGATACTCAATGCCTCTAATACCAAACCTGAGATCCTTCCTATAGCATGAAATGTGATATCCATCTCATTCCCTTTCCAAACCTGAGACCCTGCCTATAGCATGAGATGTGATATCCAAGTCCTTCCCATTCCAATCCTGAGACCCTTCCTATAGCATGTGATGTGATATCTCAATGCTTATACCAAACCTGAGACCCTTCCTATGGCATGAGATGTCATATACAACTCCTTCCCATTCCAATCCTGAGACCCTTCCTATAGCATGAGATGTGATATCTCAATGCTTATACCAAATCTGAGACCTTTCCAAAAGCAAGAGATGTGATATCCAACTTCTTCCCATTCCAATCCTGAGACCCTTCCTATAACATGAGATGTGATGTCTCAATGCTTCTAATACCAAACCTGAGATCTTTCCTATAACATGAGATGTGATATCCAACTCCTTCCCATTCCAATGCTGAGACCCTTCCTATAGCATGAGATGTGATATCACAATGCTTATACCAAACCTGAGACCGTTCCTATAGCTTGAGATGTGATATCCAACTCCTTCCCATTCCAATCCTGAGACCCTTCCTATAGCATGAGATGTGATATCTCAAGGCCTCTAATACCAAACCTGAGATCCTTCCTCTAACATGAAATGTGATATCCAACTCCTTCCCCTTCCAAACCTGAGAGCCTTCCTATAGCATGGGATATGATATCCAAGTCCTTCCCATTCCAATCCTGAGACCCTTCCTATAACATGAAATGTGATATCCAACTCCTTCCCATTCCAACCTGAGACCCTTCCTATATCATGACATGGGATATCTCAATGCTTCTAATACCAAACCTGAGACTCTTCCTATAACATGAGATGGGATATCCAACTCCTTCCCATTCCAATCCTAAGACCCTTTCGATAGCAGAGATGTGATATCTCAATGCTTATACCAAACCTGAGACCCTTCCTACGGCATGAGATGTCATATACAACTCCTTCCCATTCCAATCCTGAGACCCTTCCTATAGCACGAGATGTGATATCTCAATGCTTATACCAAATCTGAGACCCTTCCTCTAGCATGAGATGTGATATCCAACTCCTTCCCATTCCAATCCTGAGAGCCTATCTATAGCATGAGATGTGATATCCAAGTCCTTCCCATTCCAATCCTGAGACACTTCCGATAGCAGAGATGTGATATCTCAATGCTTATACCAAACCTGAGACCCTTCCTATAACATGAGATGTGATATCCAACTCCTTCCCTTTCCAAACCTGAGAGCCTATCTATAGCATGAGATGTGATATCCAATTCCTTCCCATTCCAATCCTGAGACACTTCCGATAGCAGAGATGTGATATCTCAATGCTTATACCAAACCTGAGACCCTTCCTATAACATGAGATGTGATATCCAGCTCATTCCCATTCCAATCCTGAGACACTTCTGATAGCATGAGATGTGATATCTCAATGCTTCTAATATCAAAACTGAGACCCTCCCTATAGCATGAGATGTGATATCTCACTGCTTATACCAAACCTGAGACCCTCCCTATAGCATGAGATGTGATATCCAACTCCTTCCCGTTCCAAACCTGAGACCCTTCCTTTAGCATGAGATGTGATATCCAGCTCCTTCCCATTCCAATCCTGAGACACTTGTTTGTTTGTTTGTTTGGAATTTATTGTGCGCACCAGACCCTGGAGTATAAGGGCGCAAAAGTAAGAATATATACAGCTTAGAGCATAAGTTACAGGTTACAGTTACAAGTTACAGACATTAGCGGTTACAGAAATTACCAGTTACAGGTGCAAGTTTTTCAATTGGCAGTTGCTGTCGTTAGCCAGTTAATTACAATTTGCCTGAATTTGGAGAAGGAGTGTTCTAGCCTCGCAGTAGTGGGTAATTCGTTCCACAGTTGAGCAGCTTTGACTGGGAAGCTAGCTCCGCCTATGGTGGTCAGTTTAAAGCGTGGTACTTGTAGGCGATTGGTGTAAGCAAGTCTGGTTTGTCTTGTGGGGTGTGTTCTGGTGAATCTGTCCTTAAGGTATTGTGGGGCTTTGTTGTGTAGGGATTTGTATGTGAGAGATGCAGTTTTGAGTCTGATTTTCTCGTGGGTGGAGAGCCATTTGTGTTTCCTTCTTATTGCTGTAATGTGTTCTCTCCTGGGGACGTTCAATGCCGCTCGGAGGGCCTTGTTTTGCTGTATCTGTATTTTGTTTATGATAGATTTATTGGCTCCTATGTACAGTGCGTTACAATAATCAAGTTTAGAAATGATGAGGGCTCTGGCTAATGTTAGACAGCTGTGCTGGGAAAGGAATTGTTTTCCTGCTCTAATGAGCTTACATGTGTAGGCTGTCGAGGAAGCTAGGGAGTTTACCTGTTTGGAAAATGATAGGGTAGAATCAAGGTATATCCCTAATGTTTTAACTTCTTTGGCAACTTGTATGCAGTTCCCATCTATGATAAAGGAAGAGTAGTTTGTGCTTAGTTTTTTGATGAGGGGTGCGGTGCCTAGGATAAGAAGCTCAGTTTTATCGTCGTTCAGGCATAGGCCATGGGTTGCCATCCATGCCTGAACGATGCTGTATATTTTGTTCACCATTGCTAGATCTTTTTCGTAAACCCCTGTGAGTGGGAGGAGGATCTGGGTATCGTCAGCGTAGTTGGTATACGTGATACCCAGAAGGTCCAAATCATCAAACAGGGGCTTAGTGAATATGTTATATAGCGTTGGTGAAACGCATGATCCCTGTGGCACACCGCAGGTAATAGGGATGGGGTCTGCAGCTGCTATAGGTGAGAAAACCCTCATGGTGCGATCACTGAGGAAGGATTGTATCCATGCTATAGCCTCAGTGGAGAAGTGTGCTGCTGAATCTAGGTGGTTACATAGGATTTTATGGTCCACTAAATCAAAAGCGGCCGATAGGTCTAGTAGTAGGAGGAGTGCTGGTTTACCAGAATCTCTTACTTTGTCTATTTGGGCTTTCAGGTCAATCAATGCAGTTTCTGTGCCGTGAAGAGGGCGGAAGCCAGATTGTCGGGAGCCTAGTAGTTGATTTTGTTCCAGGAAACTCTGGATTTGTATATATGCCACCTTATCCAGTATCTTCAGAAGGAATGGTACCGTAGTAATAGGTCTATAGTTAGTGGGTATGGTGGGGTCTAGAGTAGCCTTTTTTAAGAGTGGGAGCACCCAGGACTCTTTTAAGTTACTGGGGATAATGCCTGTGGTAAAGGAGGCATTAATTAACTTGGTGATAAATGGTGCTAGATCTCGTGCGGCATCTTTGATGAGTTGTGCTGGACATGAGTCTCCTTTGCAGTTGGACGGTTTTAGACCGAGTATTACTTTCTCTACTTCTAGTATGGAGACTTTGGAGAAGTGGAATTGCGTAGTGGGTTTGGAGTTAGGAAGTGTCTTGATAGGCGGTAATCTATTGGGTGCTAGGGTCTCACGTTTTAGTTCTATTTTCTTTTGGAGGTTTCGGACTTTGTTAGAGAGGGCTTGCTGGATTTCGGAGCACCACTTTTTATCTTTAAGACAGTTGTCTTGAGGTGTAATTGGGTTTTCCAGTTCTCTGAGTATGGCGAACAGTTCTTTAGTACTTGATTTGGCTTGTGTGATTCTGTTATTGTAGGTCTCTTGTTTAGCTAAGATGATTTCTTTTTTGTAATGAGAAGAGATTTTAGCTAATTTCAGTTTATTTTCTGGGCTGGGGTTAATTTTCCATGTATTTTCCCATTTCCTTTTTTCTAATCTCAGATTTTTTAAGAGAGGGGTGAACCAGTTGTTCAAGTGGTTCTTTGGCTTGCTATTTCTGAGCTTGAGTGGTGCGATGTTGTCAAGAGTTATGTTCATGATATTGTTAAATTCTTCCACTAGGCTATTAGGGTTGAGGCTGTCAGGTAGAGCGTCCAAAGTGGGCATGATAGCATGAGATGTGATATCTCAATGCTTCTAATATCAAAACTGAGACCCTCCCTATAGCATGATATGTGATATCTAATTCCTTCCCATTCCAATCCTGAGACCCTTCCTATAATAATAATAATAATAATAATAATAATAATTAGGCTTTTATATAGCGCTACAAACCCTCAGGTATCTGAGCGCTGCTTATTATTACCCACGGTGTGTGGTGCTCATTTATCGACCTCGGAAGGATGAAAGGCTGAGATTGGCCCCGCCGGGATTCGAACCTGCGTTAGCAGGCTCTGCACGGATGTCAAAGCGAGCGCTCTACTCGCTGTGCCACTTGACCGGCTATAGCATGAGATGTGATATCTCAATGCTTCTACCAAACCTGAGACCCTTCCTTTAGCATGAGATGTGATAACCAACTCCTTCCCATTCCAATCCTGAGACCCTTCCTATAGCATGAGATGTGATATCTCAATACTTCTAATACCAAACCTGAGATCCTTCCGATAACATGAGATGTGATATCCAAATCCTTCCCCTTCCAAACCTGAGACCCTCCCTTTAGCATGAGATGTGATATCCAACTCATTCCCATTCCAATCCTGAGAACCTTCTGATAGCATGAGATGTGATATCTCAATGCTTCTATACCAAACCTGAGATCCTTCCGATAGCATGAGATGTGATATCTCAATGCTTCTAATACCAAACCTGAGATCCTTCCTATAACATGAGATGTGATATCCAAATCCTTCCCCTTCCCAACCTGAGACCCTCCCTTTAGCATGAGATGTGATATCCAACTCCTTCCCATTCCAATCCTGAGACTCTTCTGATAGCATGAGATGTGATATCTCAATGCCTCTAATACCAAACCTGAGATCCTACCTCTAACATGAAATGTGATATCCAACTCTTTCCCCTTCCAAACCTGAGAGCCTTCCTATAGCATGAGATGTGATATCCAAGTCCTTCTAATTCCAATCCTGAGACCCTTCCTATAGCATGAGATGGGATATCCAACTCCTTCCAAATCCAATCCTGATACCCTTCCGATAGCATGAGATGTGATATCCCAATGCTTCTACCAAACCTGAGACCCATACTATGGCATGAGATGTGATATCAAACTCCTTCCCCTTCCAAACCTTAGACACTTCCTTTATCATGAGATGTGATATCCAACTCCTTCCCATTCCATCCCTGAGACCCTTCCGATATCATGAGATGTGATATCTCAATGCTTCTAATATCAAACTTGAGACCCTCCTTATAGCATGAGATGTGATATCCAAGTCCTTCCCATTCCAATCCTGAGACCCTTCCTATAGCATGAGATGTGATATCTCAATGCTTCTATTACCAAACCTGAGACCCTTCCTATAACATGAGATGGGAATATCCAACTCCTTCCCATTCCAATCCTGAGACCCTTCCGATAGTAGAGATGTGATATCTCAATGCTTATACCAAACCTGAGATCCTTCCTATAACATGAGATGTGATATCCAACTCCTTCCCATTCCAATCCTGAGACACTTCCTATAGCATGAGATGTGATATCTCACTGCTTATACCAAACCTGAGACCCTCCCTATAGCATGAGATGTGATATCCAACTCCTTCCCATTCCAATCCTGAGACCCTTCCTATAGCATGAGATGTGATATCTCAATGCCTCTAATACCAAACCTGAGATCCTTCCTCTAACATGAAATGTGATATCCAACTCCTTCCCATTCCAATCCTGAGACACTTCCTATAGCATGAGATGTGATATCTAAATGTTTCTAATACCAAACTTGAGACTCTTCCTATAACATGAGATTGGATATCCAACTCCTTCCCATTCCAATCCTTAGACCCTTCCTACAGCATGCAATATGATATCTCAATGATTCTAATAACAAACCTGAGACCCGTCCTATAACATGAGATGGGATATCCAACACCTTCCCATTCCAATCCTGAGACACTTCCGATAGCAGAGATGTGATATCTCAATGCTTATACCAAACCTGAGACCCTTCCTATAACATGAGATGTGATATCCAACTCCTTCCCGTTCCAAACCTGAGACCCTTCCTATAGCATATGTGATATCCAACACATTCCCATTCCAAACATGAGACCCTTCCTATAGCAGGAATGTAATATCCAACTCCTTCCCATTCCAATCCTGAGACCATTCCTATAGCATGAGATGTGATATCTCAATGCTTCTAATACCAAACCTGAGATCCTTCCTATGACATGAGATGTGATATCCAATTCCTCCCCATTCCAAACCTGAGAACCTTCCTACAGCATGCGATGTGATATCTCAATGCTTCTAATACCAAACCTGAGACCAGTCCTATAACATGAGATTGGATATCCAACTCCTTCCCCTTCCAAACCTGAGACCCTTCCTATAGCATGAGATGTGATATCCAACTTCTTCCCATTCCAATCCTGAGACCCTTCCTATAGCATGTGATGTGATATCTCAATGCTTATACCAAACCTGAGACCCTTCCTATGGCATGAGATGTCATATACAACTCCT
Organism: Ambystoma mexicanum; assembly: GCF_040938575.1. Taxonomy (NCBI): domain Eukaryota; kingdom Metazoa; phylum Chordata; class Amphibia; order Caudata; family Ambystomatidae; genus Ambystoma; species Ambystoma mexicanum. The sequence goes on from NC_090936.1 coordinate 336,567,475, forward strand.
TCCCATTCCAATCCTGAGACCCTTCCTATAGCATGAGATGTGATATCTCAATGCTTATACCAAATCTGAGACCTTTCCAAAAGCAAGAGATGTGATATCCAACTTCTTCCCATTCCAATCCTGAGACCCTTCCTATAACATGAGATGTGATGTCTCAATGCTTCTAATACCAAACCTGAGATCTTTCCTATAACATGAGATGTGATATCCAACTCCTTCCCATTCCAATGCTGAGACCCTTCCTATAGCATGAGATGTGATATCACAATGCTTATATCAAACCTGAGACCGTTCCTATAGCTTGAGATGTGATATCCAACTCCTTCCCATTCCAATCCTGAGACCCTTCCTATAGCATGAGATGTGATATCTCAAGGCCTCTAATACCAAACCTGAGATCCTTCCTCTAACATGAAATGTGATATCCAACTCCTTCCCCTTCCAAACCTGAGAGCCTTCCTATAGCATGGGATATGATATCCAAGTCCTTCCCATTCCAATCCTGAGACCCTTCCTATAACATGAAATGTGATATCCAACTCCTTCCCATTCCAACCTGAGACCCTTCCTATATCATGACATGGGATATCTCAATGCTTCTAATACCAAACCTGAGACTCTTCCTATAACATGAGATGGGATATCCAACTCCTTCCCATTCCAATCCTAAGACCCTTTCGATAGCAGAGATGTGATATCTCAATGCTTATACCAAACCTGAGACCCTTCCTACGGCATGAGATGTCATATACAACTCCTTCCCATTCCAATCCTGAGACCCTTCCTATAGCACGAGATGTGATATCTCAATGCTTATACCAAATCTGAGACCCTTCCTCTAGCATGAGATGTGATATCCAACTCCTTCCCATTCCAATCCTGAGAGCCTATCTATAGCATGAGATGTGATATCCAAGTCCTTCCCATTCCAATCCTGAGACACTTCCGATAGCAGAGATGTGATATCTCAATGCTTATACCAAACCTGAGACCCTTCCTATAACATGAGATGTGATATCCAACTCCTTCCCTTTCCAAACCTGAGAGCCTATCTATAGCATGAGATGTGATATCCAATTCCTTCCCATTCCAATCCTGAGACACTTCCGATAGCAGAGATGTGATATCTCAATGCTTATACCAAACCTGAGACCCTTCCTATAACATGAGATGTGATATCCAGCTCATTCCCATTCCAATCCTGAGACACTTCTGATAGCATGAGATGTGATATCTCAATGCTTCTAATATCAAAACTGAGACCCTCCCTATAGCATGAGATGTGATATCTCACTGCTTATACCAAACCTGAGACCCTCCCTATAGCATGAGATGTGATATCCAACTCCTTCCCGTTCCAAACCTGAGACCCTTCCTTTAGCATGAGATGTGATATCCAGCTCCTTCCCATTCCAATCCTGAGACACTTCCGATAGCATGAGATGTGATATCTCAATGCTTCTAATATCAAAACTGAGACCCTCCCTATAGCATGATATGTGATATCTAATTCCTTCCCATTCCAATCCTGAGACCCTTCCTATAATAATAATAATAATAATAATAATAATAATTAGGCTTTTATATAGCGCTACAAACCCTCAGGTATCTGAGCGCTGCTTATTATTACCCTTATCGACCTCGGAAGGATGAAAGGCTGAGATTGGCCCCGCCGGGATTCGAACCTGCGTTAGCAGGCTCTGCACGGATGTCAAAGCGAGCGCTCTACTCGCTGTGCCACTTGACCGGCTATAGCATGAGATGTGATATCTCAATGCTTCTACCAAACCTGAGACCCTTCCTTTAGCATGAGATGTGATAACCAACTCCTTCCCATTCCAATCCTGAGACCCTTCCTATAGCATGAGATGTGATATCTCAATACTTCTAATACCAAACCTGAGATCCTTCCGATAACATGAGATGTGATATCCAAATCCTTCCCCTTCCAAACCTGAGACCCTCCCTTTAGCATGAGATGTGATATCCAACTCATTCCCATTCCAATCCTGAGAACCTTCTGATAGCATGAGATGTGATATCTCAATGCTTCTATACCAAACCTGAGATCCTTCCGATAGCATGAGATGTGATATCTCAATGCTTCTAATACCAAACCTGAGATCCTTCCTATAACATGAGATGTGATATCCAAATCCTTCCCCTTCCCAACCTGAGACCCTCCCTTTAGCATGAGATGTGATATCCAACTCCTTCCCATTCCAATCCTGAGACTCTTCTGATAGCATGAGATGTGATATCTCAATGCCTCTAATACCAAACCTGAGATCCTACCTCTAACATGAAATGTGATATCCAACTCTTTCCCCTTCCAAACCTGAGAGCCTTCCTATAGCATGAGATGTGATATCCAAGTCCTTCTAATTCCAATCCTGAGACCCTTCCTATAGCATGAGATGGGATATCCAACTCCTTCCAAATCCAATCCTGATACCCTTCCGATAGCATGAGATGTGATATCCCAATGCTTCTACCAAACCTGAGACCCATACTATGGCATGAGATGTGATATCAAACTCCTTCCCCTTCCAAACCTTAGACACTTCCTTTATCATGAGATGTGATATCCAACTCCTTCCCATTCCATCCCTGAGACCCTTCCGATATCATGAGATGTGATATCTCAATGCTTCTAATATCAAACTTGAGACCCTCCTTATAGCATGAGATGTGATATCCAAGTCCTTCCCATTCCAATCCTGAGACCCTTCCTATAGCATGAGATGTGATATCTCAATGCTTCTATTACCAAACCTGAGACCCTTCCTATAACATGAGATGGGAATATCCAACTCCTTCCCATTCCAATCCTGAGACCCTTCCGATAGTAGAGATGTGATATCTCAATGCTTATACCAAACCTGAGATCCTTCCTATAACATGAGATGTGATATCCAACTCCTTCCCATTCCAATCCTGAGACACTTCCTATAGCATGAGATGTGATATCTCACTGCTTATACCAAACCTGAGACCCTCCCTATAGCATGAGATGTGATATCCAACTCCTTCCCATTCCAATCCTGAGACCCTTCCTATAGCATGAGATGTGATATCTCAATGCCTCTAATACCAAACCTGAGATCCTTCCTCTAACATGAAATGTGATATCCAACTCCTTCCCATTCCAATCCTGAGACACTTCCTATAGCATGAGATGTGATATCTAAATGTTTCTAATACCAAACTTGAGACTCTTCCTATAACATGAGATTGGATATCCAACTCCTTCCCATTCCAATCCTTAGACCCTTCCTACAGCATGCAATATGATATCTCAATGATTCTAATAACAAACCTGAGACCCGTCCTATAACATGAGATGGGATATCCAACACCTTCCCATTCCAATCCTGAGACACTTCCGATAGCAGAGATGTGATATCTCAATGCTTATACCAAACCTGAGACCCTTCCTATAACATGAGATGTGATATCCAACTCCTTCCCGTTCCAAATCTGAGACCCTTCCTATAGCATATGTGATATCCAACACATTCCCATTCCAAACATGAGACCCTTCCTATAGCAGGAATGTAATATCCAACTCCTTCCCATTCCAATCCTGAGACCATTCCTATAGCATGAGATGTGATATCTCAATGCTTCTAATACCAAACCTGAGATCCTTCCTATGACATGAGATGTGATATCCAATTCCTCCCCATTCCAAACCTGAGAACCTTCCTACAGCATGCGATGTGATATCTCAATGCTTCTAATACCAAACCTGAGACCAGTCCTATAACATGAGATTGGATATCCAACTCCTTCCCCTTCCAAACCTGAGACCCTTCCTATAGCATGAGATGTGATATCCAACTTCTTCCCATTCCAATCCTGAGACCCTTCCTATAACATGAGATGTGATGTCTCAATGCTTCTAATACCAAACCTGAGATCTTTCCTATAACATGAGATGTGATATCCAACTCCTTCTCCTTCCAAACCTGAGAGCCTTCCTATAGCATGAGATATGATATCCAAGTCCTTCCCATTCCAATCCTGAGACCCTTCCTATAACATGAAATGTGATATCCAACTCCTTCCCATTCCAACCTGAGACCCTTTCTATAGCATGAGATGTGATATCTCAAGGCCTCTAATACCAAACCTGAGATCCTTCCTCTAACATGAAATGTGATATCCAACTCCTTCTCCTTCCAAACCTGAGAGCCTTCCTATAGCATGAGATATGATATCCAAGTCCTTCCCATTCCAATCCTGAGACCCTTCCTATAACATGAAATGTGATATCCAACTCCTTCCCATTCCAACCTGAGACCCTTCCTATAGCATGAGATGGGATATCCAACTCCTTCCAAATCCAATACTGATACCCTTCCAATAGCATGAGATGTGATATCCCAATGCTTCTATCAAACCTGAGAACCATACTATGGCATGAGATGTGATATCAAACTCCTTCCCATTCCAATCCTGAGACTCTTCCTATAGCTTGAGATGTGATATCCATCTCCTTCCCATTCCAATTCTGAAACCCTTCCTATACCATGAGACTTGATATCTCAATGCTTCTAATACCAAACCTGAGACCCGTCCTATAACATGAGATGTGATATCCAAATCTTTCCCCTTCCAAACCTTAGACCCTTCCTTTATCATGAGATGTGATATCCAACTCCTTCCCATTCCAATCCTGAGACCCTTCCGATATCATGAGATTTGTTATCTCAATGCTTCTAATATCAAAATTGAGACCCTCCCTATAGCATGAGATGGGATATCCAATTCCTTCCCATTCCAATCCTGAGACCCTTCCGATAGCAGAGATGTGATATCTCAATGCTTATACCAAATCTGAGACCCTTCCTATAGCATGAGATGTGATGTCTCAATGCTTCTAATACCAAACCTGAGATCCTTCCTATAACATGAGATGTGATATCCAACTCCTTCCCATTCCAATCCTGAGACCCTTCCTATAGCATGAGATGTGCTATCTCAATGCTTATACCAAACCTGAGACCCTTCCTATAGCTTGAGATGTGATATCCAACTCCTTCCCATTCCAATCCCGAGACCCTTCCTATAGCATGAGATGTGATATCTCAAGGCCTCTAATACCAAACCTGAGATCCTTCCTCTAACATGAAATGTGATATCCAACTCCTTCCCCTTCCAAACCTGAGAGCCTTCCTATAGCATGAGATATGATATCCAAGTCCTTCCCATTCCAATCCTGAGACCCTTCCTATAACATGAAATGTGATATCCAACTCCTTCCCATTCCAACCTGAGACCCTTCCTATAGCATGAGATGGGATATCCAACTCCTTCCAAATCCAATACTGATACCCTTCCAATAGCATGAGATGTGATATCCCAATGCTTCTACCAAACCTGAGACCCATACTATGGCATGAGATGTGATATCAAACTCCTTCCCATTCCAATCCTGAGACTCTTCCTATAGCTTGAGATGTGATATCCAACTCCTTCACATTCCAATTCTGAGACCCTTCCTATGCCATGAGACTTGATATCTCAATGCTTCTAATACCAAACCCGAGACCCGTCCTATAACATGAGATGTGATATCCAAATCTTTCCCCTTCCAAACCTTAGACCCTTCCTTTATCATGAGATGTGATATCCAACTCCTTCCCATTCCAATCCTGAGACCCTTCCGATATCATGAGATTTGTTATCTCAATGCTTCTAATATCAAACTTGAGACCCTCCCTATAGCATGAGATGTGACATCCAAGTCCTCCCCATTCCAATCCTGAGACCCTTCCTATAGCATGAGATGTGATATATCAATGCTTATACCAAATCTGAGACACTTCCTATAGAATGAGATGTGATATCCAACTCCTTCCCATTCCAATCCTGAGACCCTTCCTATAGCATGAGATGTGATGTCTCAATGCTTCTAATACCAAACCTGAGATCCCTCCAATAACATGAGATGTGATATACAACTCCTTCCCATTCCAATCCTGAGACCCTTATGATAGCATGAGATGTGATATCTCAATGCCTCTAATACCAAACCTGAGATACTTCCGATAGCATGAGATGTGATATCTCAATGCTTCTAATACCAAACCTGAGATCCTTCCTATAACATGAGATGTGATTTCCAAATCCTTCCCCTTCCAAACCTGAGACCCTCCATTTAGCATGAGATGTGATATACAACTCCTTCCCATTCCAATCCTGAGACCCTTCTGATAGCATGAGATGTGATATCTCAATGCCTCTAATACCAAACCTGAGATCCCATCTCTAACATGAAATGTGATATCCATCTCCTTCCCTTTCCAAATCTGAGGCCCTGCCTATAGCATGAAATGTGATATCCAAGTCCTTCCCATTCCAATCCTGAGACCCTTCCTATAGCATGTGATGTGATATCTCAATGCTTATACCAAACCTGAGACCCTTCCTATGGCATGAGATGTCATATACAACTCCTTCCCATTCCAATCCCGAGACCCTTCCTATAGCATGAGATGTGATATCTCAATGCTTATACCAAACCTGAGACCCTTCCTATAGCATGAGATGTGATATCCAACTTCTTCCCATTCCAATCCTGAGACCCTTCCTATAACATGAGATGTGATGTCTCAATGCTTCTAATACCAAACCTGAGATATTTCCTATAACATGAGATGTGATATCCAACTCCTTCCCATTCCAATCCTGAGACCCTTCCTATAGCATGAGATGTGATATCTCAATGCTTATACCAAACCTGAGACCCTTCCTATAGCTTGAGATGTGATATCCAACTCCTTCCCATTCCAATCCAGAGACCCTTCCTATAGCATGAGATGTGATATCTCAAGGCCTCTAATACCAAACCTGAGATCCTTCCCCTAACATGAAATGTGATATCCAACTCCTTCCCCTTCCAAACCTGAGAGCCTTCCTATAGCATGAGATATGATATCCAAGTCCTTCCCATTCCAATCCTGAGACCCTTTCTATAACATGAAATGTGATATCCAACTCCTTCCCATTCCAACCTGAGACCCTTCCTATAGCATGAGATGTGATATCCAACTCCTTCCAAATCCAATACTGATACCCTTCCGATAGCATGAGATGTGATATCCCAATGCTTCTACCAAACCTGAGACCCATACTATGGCATGAGATGTGATATCAAACTCCTTCCCATTCCAATCCTGAGACCCTTCCTATAGCTTGAGGTGTGATATCCAACTCCTTCCCATTCCAATTCTGAGACCCTTCTTATACCATGAGACTTGATATCTCAATGCTTCTAATACCAAACCTGAGACCCGTCCTATAACATGAGATGTGATATCCAAATCCTTCCCCTTCCAAACCTCAGACCCTTCCTTTATCATGAGATGTGATATCCAACTCCTTCCCATTCCAATCCTGAGACCCTTCCGATATCATGAGATTTGTTATCTAAATGCTTCTAATATCAAACTTGAGACCCTCCCTATAGCATGAGATGTGACATCCAAGTCCTTCCCATTCCAATCCTGAGACCATTCCTATAGCATGAGATGTGATATCTCTATGCTTCTAATACCAAACCTGAGACCCTTCCTATAACATGAGATGGGATATCCAACTCCTTCCCATTCCAATCCTGAGACCCTTCCGATAGCAGAGATGTGATATCTCAATGCTTATACCAAACCTGAGACCCTTCCTATGGCCTGGGATGTCATATACAACTCCTTCCCATTCCAATCCTGAGACCCTTCCTATAGCATGAGATGTGATATCTCAATGCTTATACCAAATCTGAGACCCTTCCTATAGCATGAGATGTGATATCCAATTCCTTCCCATTCCAATCCTGAGACCCTTCCTATAGCATGAGATGTGATATCTCAATGCTTATACCAAACCTGAGAGCCTACCTATAGCATGAGATGTGATATCCAAGTCCATCCCATTCCAATCCTTAGACCCTTCCTACAGCATGCGATGTGATATCTCAATGATTCTAATACCAAACCAGAGACTCGTCCTATAACATGAGATGGGATATCCAACTCCTTCCCATTCCAATCCTGAGCCAATTCCGATAGCAGAGATGTGATATCTCAATGCTTATACCAAACCTGAGACCCTTCCTATAACATGAGATGTGATATCCAACTCCTTCCCGTTCCAAACCTGAGACACTAACTATAGCATATGTGATATCCAACTCCTTCCCATTCCAAACATGAGACCCTTCCTATAGCAAGAAAGTAATATCCAACTCCTACCCATTCCAATCCTGAGACCCTTCCTATAGCAAGAGATGTGATATCCAAATCCTTTCCATTCCAATCCTGAGACCCTTCCTATAACATGAGATGTGATATCCAACTCCTTCCCATTCCAACCTGAGACACTTCCTATAGCATGAGAAGGGATATCCAACTCCTTCCCAATCCAATCCTGAGACCCTTCCGATAGCAGAGACGTGATATCTCATTGCTTCTACCAAACCTGAGACCCTTCCTTTAGCATGAGATGTGATATCCAAATCCTTCACATTCCAATCCTGAGACCCTTCCTATAGCATGAGAAGGGATATCTCAATGCTTCTAATACCAAACCTGAGATCCTTCCTATAACATGAGATGTGATATCCAATTCCTTCCCATTCCAATCCTGAGACCCTTCCGATAGCAGAGATGTGATATCTCAATGCTTATACGAAACCTGAGACACTTCCTATGGCCTGAGATGTCATATACAACTCCTTCCCATTCCAATCCTCAGACCCTTCCTATAGCATGAGATGTGATATCTCAATGCTTATACCAAATCTGAGACCCTTCCTATAGCATGAGATGTGATATCCAACTCCTTCCCATTCCAATCATGAGACCCTTCCTATAGCATGAGATGTAATGTCTCAATGCTTCTAATACCAAACCTGAGATCCTTCCTATAACATGAGATGTGATATCCAACTCCTTCCCATTCCAATCCTGAGACCCTTATGAAAGCATGAGATGTGATATCTCAATGCTTCTAATACCAAACCTGAGATCCTTCCTATAACATGAGATGTGATTTCCAAATCCTTCCCCTTCCAAACCTGAGACCCCCCCCTTTAGCATGAGATGTGATATCCAACTCCTTCCCATTCCAATCCTGAGACCCTTCTGATAGCATGAGATGTGATATCTCAATGCCTTTAATACCAAACCTGAGATCCTACCTCTAACATGAAATGTGATATCCATCTCATTCCCTTTCCAAACCTGAAACCCTGCCTATAGCATGAGATGTGATATCCAAGTCCTTCCCATTCCAATCCTGAGACCCTTCCTATAGCATGTGATGTGATATCTCAATGCTTATACCAAACCTGAGACCCTTCCTATGGCATGAGATGTCATATACAACTCCTTCCCATTCCAATCCTGAGACCCTTCCTATAGCATGAGATGTGATATCTCAATGCTTATACCAAATCTGAGACCTTTCCAAAAGCAAGAGATGTGATATCCAACTTCTTCCCATTCCAATCCTGAGACCCTTCCTATAACATGAGATGTGATGTCTCAATGCTTCTAATACCAAACCTGAGATCTTTCCTATAACATGAGATGTGATATCCAACTCCTTCCCATTCCAATGCTGAGACCCTTCCTATAGCATGAGATGTGATATCACAATGCTTATACCAAACCTGAGACCGTTCCTATAGCTTGAGATGTGATATCCAACTCCTTCCCATTCCAATCCTGAGACCCTTCCTATAGCATGAGATGTGATATCTCAAGGCCTCTAATACCAAACCTGAGATCCTTCCTCTAACATGAAATGTGATATCCAACTCCTTCCCCTTCCAAACCTGAGAGCCTTCCTATAGCATGGGATATGATATCCAAGTCCTTCCATTCCAATCCTGAGACCCTTCCTATAACATGAAATGTGATATCCAACTCCTTCCCATTCCAACCTGAGACCCTTCCTATATCATGAGATGGGATATCTCAATGCTTCTAATACCAAACCTGAGACTCTTCCTATAACATGAGATGGGATATCCAACTCCTTCCCATTCCAATCCTAAGACCCTTTCGATAGCAGAGATGTGATATCTCAATGCTTATACCAAACCTGAGACCCTTCCTACGGCATGAGATGTCATATACAACTCCTTCCCATTCCAATCCTGAGACCCTTCCTATAGCACGAGATGTGATATCTCAATGCTTATACCAAATCTGAGACCCTTCCTCTAGCATGAGATGTGATATCCAACTCCTTCCCATTCCAATCCTGAGAGCCTATCTATAGCATGAGATGTGATATCCAAGTCCTTCCCATTCCAATCCTGAGACACTTCCGATAGCAGAGATGTGATATCTCAATGCTTATACCAAACCTGAGACCCTTCCTATAACATGAGATGTGATATCCAACTCCTTCCCTTTCCAAACCTGAGAGCCTATCTATAGCATGAGATGTGATATCCAATTCCTTCCCATTCCAATCCTGAGACACTTCCGATAGCAGAGATGTGATATCTCAATGCTTATACCAAACCTGAGACCCTTCCTATAACATGAGATGTGATATCCAGCTCCTTCCCATTCCAATCCTGAGACACTTCCGATAGCATGAGATGTGATATCTCAATGCTTCTAATATCAAAACTGAGACCCTCCCTATAGCATGAGATGTGATATCTCACTGCTTATACCAAACCTGAGACCCTCCCTATAGCATGAGATGTGATATCCAACTCCTTCCCGTTCCAAACCTGAGACCCTTCCTTTAGCATGAGATGTGATATCCAGCTCCTTCCCATTCCAATCCTGAGACACTTCCGATAGCATGAGATGTGATATCTCAATGCTTCTAATATCAAAACTGAGACCCTCCCTATAGCATGATATGTGATATCTAAGTCCTTCCCATTCCAATCCTGAGACCCTTCCTATAGCATGAGATGTGATATCTCAATGCTTCTACCAAACCTGAGACCCTTCCTTTAGCATGAGATGTGATAACCAACTCCTTCCCATTCCAATCCTGAGACCCTTCCTATAGCATGAGATGTGATATCTCAATACTTCTAATACCAAACCTGAGATCCTTCCGATAACATGAGATGTGATATCCAAATCCTTCCCCTTCCAAACCTGAGACCCTCCCTTTAGCATGAGATGTGATATCCAACTCATTCCCATTCCAATCCTGAGAACCTTCTGATAGCATGAGATGTGATATCTCAATGCTTCTATACCAAACCTGAGATCCTTCCGATAGCATGAGATGTGATATCTCAATGCTTCTAATACCAAACCTGAGATCCTTCCTATAACATGAGATGTGATATCCAAATCCTTCCCCTTCCCAACCTGAGACCCTCCCTTTAGCATGAGATGTGATATCCAACTCCTTCCCATTCCAATCCTGAGACTCTTCTGATAGCATGAGATGTGATATCTCAATGCCTCTAATACCAAACCTGAGATCCTACCTCTAACATGAAATGTGATATCCAACTCTTTCCCCTTCCAAACCTGAGAGCCTTCCTATAGCATGAGATGTGATATCCAAGTCCTTCTAATTCCAATCCTGAGACCCTTCCTATAGCATGAGATGGGATATCCACCTCCTTCCAAATCCAATCCTGATACCCTTCCGATAGCATGAGATGTGATATCCCAATGCTTCTACCAAACCTGAGACCCATACTATGGCATGAGATGTGATATCAAACTCCTTCTCCTTCCAAACCTTAGACATTTCCTTTATCATGAGATGTGATATCCAACTCCTTCCCATTCCATCCCTGAGACCCTTCCGATATCATGAGATGTGATATCTCAATGCTTCTAATATCAAACTTGAGACCCTCCTTATAGCATGAGATGTGATATCCAAGTCCTTCCCATTCCAATCCTGAGACCCTTCCTATAGCATGAGATGGGAATATCCAACTCCTTCCCATTCCAATCCTGAGACCCTTCCGATAGTAGAGATGTGATATCTCAATGCTTATACCAAACCTGAGATCCTTCCTATAACATGAGATGTGATATCCAACTCCTTCCCATTCCAATCCTGAGACACTTCCTATAGCATGAGATGTGATATCTCACTGCTTATACCAAACCTGAGACCCTCCCTATAGCATGAGATGTGATATCCAACTCCTTCCCATTCCAATCCTGAGACCCTTCCTATAGCATGAGATGTGATATCTCAATGCTTCTATTACCAAACCTGAGACCCTTCCTATAACATGAAATGGGAATATCCAACTCCTTCCCATTCCAATCCTGAGACCCTTCCGATAGTAGAGATGTGATATCTCAATGCTTATACCAAACCTGAGATCCTTCCTATAACATGAGATGTGATATCCAACTCCTTCCCATTCCAATCCTGAGACACTTCCTATAGCATGAGATGTGATATCTCACTGCTTATACCAAACCTGAGACCCTCCCTATAGCATGAGATGTGATATCCAACTCCTTCCCATTCCAATCCTGAGACCCTTCCTATAGCATGAGATGTGATATCTCAATGCTTCTATTACCAAACCTGAGACCCTTCCTATAACATGAGATGGGAATATCCAACTCCTTCCCATTCCAATCCTGAGACCCTTCCGATAGTAGAGATGTGATATCTCAATGCTTATACCAAACCTGAGATCCTTCCTATAACATGAGATGTGATATCCAACTCCTTCCCATTCCAATCCTGAGACACTTCCTATAGCATGAGATGTGATATCTCACTACTTATACCAAACCTGAGACCCTCCCTATAGCATGAGATGTGATATCCAACTCCTTCCCATTCCAATCCTGAGACCCTTCCTATAGCATGAGATGTGATATCTCAATGCCTCTAATACCAAACCTGAGATCCTTCCTCTAACATGAAATGTGATATCCAACTCCTTCCCATTCCAATCCTGAGACACTTCCTATAGCATGAGATGTGATATCTAAATGCTTCTAATACCAAACTTGAGACTCTTCCTATAACATGAGATGGGATATCCAACTCCTTCCCATTCCAATCCTTAGACCCTTCCTACAGCATGCAATATGATATCTCAATGATTCTAATAACAAACCTGAGACCCGTCCTATAACATGAGATGGGATATCCAACACCTTCCCATTCCAATCCTGAGACACTTCCGATAGCAGAGATGTGATATCTCAATGCTTATACCAAACCTGAGACCCTTCCTATAACATGAGATGTGATATCCAACTCCTTCCCGTTCCAAACCTGAGACCCTTCCTATAGCATATGTGATATCCAACACATTCCCATTCCAAACATGAGACCCTTCCTATAGCAGGAATGTAATATCCAACTCCTTCCCATTCCAATCCTGAGACCATTCCTATAGCATGAGATGTGATATCTCAATGCTTCTAATACCAAACCTGAGATCCTTCCTATGACATGAGATGTGATATCCAATTCCTCCCCATTCCAAACCTGAGAACCTTCCTACAGCATGCAATGTGATATCTCAATGCTTCTAATACCAAACCTGAGACCAGTCCTATAACATGAGATTGGATATCCAACTCCTTCCCCTTCCAAACCTGAGACCCTTCCTATAGCATGAGATATGATATCCAACTTCTTCCCATTCCAATCCTGAGACCCTTCCTATAACATGAGATGTGATGTCTCAATGCTTCTAATACCAAACCTGAGATCTTTCCTATAACATGAGATGTGATATCCAACTCCTTCTCCTTCCAAACCTGAGAGCCTTCCTATAGCATGAGATATGATATCCAAGTCCTTCCCATTCCAATCCTGAGACCCTTCCTATAACATGAAATGTGATATCCAACTCCTTCCCATTCCAACCTGAGACCCTTTCTATAGCATGAGATGTGATATCTCAAGGCCTCTAATACCAAACCTGAGATCCTTCCTCTAACATGAAATGTGATATCCAACTCCTTCTCCTTCCAAACCTGAGAGCCTTCCTATAGCATGAGATATGATATCCAAGTCCTTCCCATTCCAATCCTGAGACCCTTCCTATAACATGAAATGTGATATCCAACTCCTTCCCATTCCAACCTGAGACCCTTCCTATAGCATGAGATGTGATATCTCAATGCTTCTAATACCAAACCTGAGATCCTTCCTATGACATGAGATGTGATATCCAATTCCTCCCCATTCCAATCCTGAGACCCTTCCTATAGCATGAGATGTGCTATCTCAATGCTTATACCAAACCTGAGACCCTTCCTAAAGCTTGAGATGTGATATCCAACTCCTTCCCATTCCAATCCTGAGACCCTTCCTATAACATGAAATGTGATATCCAACTCCTTCCCATTCCAACCTGAGACCCTTTCTATAGCATGAGATGTGATATCTCAAGGCCTCTAATACCAAACCTGAGATCCTTCCTCTAACATGAAATGTGATATCCAACTCCTTCTCCTTCCAAACCTGAGAGCCTTCCTATAGCATGAGATATGATATCCAAGTCCTTCCCATTCCAATCCTGAGACCCTTCCTATAACATGAAATGTGATATCCAACTCCTTCCCATTCCAACCTGAGACCCTTCCTATAGCATGAGATGGGATATCCAACTCCTTCCAAATCCAATACTGATACCCTTCCAATAGCATGAGATGTGATATCCCAATGCTTCTATCAAACCTGAGAACCATACTATGGCATGAGATGTGATATCAAACTCCTTCCCATTCCAATCCTGAGACTCTTCCTATAGCTTGAGATGTGATATCCAACTCCTTCCCATTCCAATTCTGAAACCCTTCCTATACCATGAGACTTGATATCTCAATGCTTCTAATACCAAACCTGAGACCCGTCCTATAACATGAGATGTGATATCCAAATCTTTCCCCTTCCAAACCTTAGACCCTTCCTTTATCATGAGATGTGATATCCAACTCCTTCCCATTCCAATCCTGAGACCCTTCCGATATCATGAGATTTGTTATCTCAATGCTTCTAATATCAAAATTGAGACCCTCCCTATAGCATGAGATGGGATATCCAATTCCTTCCCATTCCAATCCTGAGACCCTTCCGATAGCAGAGATGTGATATCTCAATGCTTATACCAAATCTGAGACCCTTCCTATAGCATGAGATGTGATGTCTCAATGCTTCTAATACTAAACCTGAGATCCTTCCTATAACATGAGATGTGATATCCAACTCCTTCCCATTCCAATCCTGAGACCCTTCCTATAGCATGAGATGTGCTATCTCAATGCTTATACCAAACCTGAGACCCTTCCTAAAGCTTGAGGTGTGATATCCAACTCCTTCCCATTCCAATCCCGAGACCCTTCCTATAGCATGAGATGTGATATCTCAAGGCCTCTAATACCAAACCTGAGATCCTTCCTCTAACATGAAATGTGATATCCAACTCCTTCCCCTTCCAAACCTGAGAGCCTTCCTATAGCATGAGATATGATATCCAAGTCCTTCCCATTCCAATCCTGAGACCCTTCCTATAACATGAAATGTGATATCCAACTCCTTCCCATTCCAACCTGAGACCCTTCCTATAGCATGAGATGGGATATCCAACTCCTTCCAAATCCAATACTGATACCCTTCCAATAGCATGAGATGTGATATCCCAATGCTTCTACCAAACCTGAGACCCATACTATGGCATGAGATGTGATATCAAACTCCTTCCCATTCCAATCCTGAGACTCTTCCTATAGCTTGAGATGTGATATCCAACTCCTTCACATTCCAATTCTGAGACCCTTCCTATGCCATGAGACTTGATATCTCAATGCTTCTAATACCAAACCCGAGACCCGTCCTATAACATGAGATGTGATATCCAAATCTTTCCCCTTCCAAACCTTAGACCCTTCCTTTATCATGAGATGTGATATCCAACTCCTTCCCATTCCAATCCTGAGACCCTTCCGATATCATGAGATTTCTTATCTCAATGCTTCTAATATCAAACTTGAGACCCTCCCTATAGCATGAGATGTGACATCCAAGTCCTCCCCATTCCAATCCTGAGACCCTTCCTATAGCATGAGATGTGATATATCAATGCTTATACCAAATCTGAGACACTTCCTATAGCATGAGATGTGATATCCAACTCCTTCCCATTCCAATCCTGAGACCCTTCCTATAGCATGAGATGTGATGTCTCAATGCTTCTAATACCAAACCTGAGATCCTTCCAATAACATGAGATGTGATATACAACTCCTTCCCATTCCAATCCTGAGACCCTTATGATAGCATGAGATGTGATATCTCAATGCCTCTAATACCAAACCTGAGATACTTCCGATAGCATGAGATGTGATATCTCAATGCTTCTAATACCAAACCTGAGATCCTTCCTATAACATGAGATGTGATTTCCAAATCCTTCCCCTTCCAAACCTGAGACCTTCCATTTAGCATGAGATGTGATATACAACTCCTTCCCATTCCAATCCTGAGACCCTTCTGATAGCATGAGATGTGATATCTCAATGCCTCTAATACCAAACCTGAGATCCCATCTCTAACATGAAATGTGATATCCATCTCCTTCCCTTTCCAAATCTGAGGCCCTGCCTATAGCATGAGATGTGATATCCAAGTCCTTCCCATTCCAATCCTGAGACCCTTCCTATAGCATGTGATGTGATATCTCAATGCTTATACCAAACCTGAGACCCTTCCTATGGCATGAGATGTCATATACAACTCCTTCCCATTCCAATCCCGAGACCCTTCCTATAGCATGAGATGTGATATCTCAATGCTTATACCAAACCTGAGACCCTTCCTATAGCATGAGATGTGATATCCAACTTCTTCCCATTCCAATCCTGAGACCCTTCCTATAACATGAGATGTGATGTCTCAATGCTTCTAATACCAAACCTGAGATATTTCCTATAACATGAGATGTGATATCCAACTCCTTCCCATTCCAATCCTGAGACCATTCCTATAGCATGAGATGTGATATCTCAATGCTTATACCAAACCTGAGACCCTTCCTATAGCTTGAGATGTGATATCCAACTCCTTCCCATTCCAATCCTGAGACCCTTCCTATAGCATGAGATGTGATATCTCAAGGCCTCTAATACCAAACCTGAGATCCTTCCTCTAACATGAAATGTGATATCCAACTCCTTCCCCTTCCAAACCTGAGAGCCTTCCTATAGCATGAGATATGATATCCACGTCCTTCCCATTCCAATCCTGAGACCCTTCCTATAACATGAAATGTGATATCCAACTCCTTCCCATTCCAACCTGAGACCCTTCCTATAGCATGAGATGGGATATCCAACTTCTTCCAAATCCAATACTGATACCCTTCCGATAGCATGAGATGTGATATCCCAATGCTTCTACCAATCCTGAGACCCTTCCTATAACATGAAATGTGATATTCAACTCCTTCCCATTCCAATCCTGAGACCCTTCCTATAGCTTGAGGTGTGATATCCAACTCCTTCCCATTCCAATTCTGAGACCCTTCTTATACCATGAGACTTGATATCTCAATGCTTCTAATACCAAACCTGAGACCCGTCCTATAACATGAGATGTGATATCCAAATCCTTCCCCTTCCAAACCTTAGACCCTTCCTTTATCATGAGATGTGATATCCAACTCCTTCCCATTCCAATCCTGAGACCCTTCCGATATCATGAGATTTGTTATCTCAATGCTTCTAATATCAAACTTGAGACCCTTCCTATTGGATGAGATGCGATATCCAACTCCTTCCCATTCCAACCCTGAGACCCTTCCTATAGCATGAGATGTGATGTCTCAATGCTTCTAATACCAAACCTGAGATCCTTCCTATAACATGAGATGTGATATCCAACTCCTTCCATTCCAATCCTGAGACCCTTCTGATAGCAGAGATGTGATATCTCAATGCTTATACCAAACCTGAGACCCTTCCTATGGCCTGAGATGTCATATACAACTCCTTCCCATTCCAATCCTGAGACCCTTCCTTTAGCATGAGATGTGATATCTCAATGCTTATACCAAATCTGAGACCCTTCCTATAGCATGAGAGGTGATATCCAATTCCTTCCCATTCCAATCCTGAGACCCTTCCTATAGCATGAGATGTGATATCTCAATGCTTATACCAAAAATGAGAGCCTACCTATAGCATGAGATGTGATATCCAAGTCCATCCCATTCCAATCCTTAGACCCTTCCTACAGCATGCGATGTGATATCTCAATGATTCTAATACCAAACCAGAGACTCTTCCTATAACATGAGATGGGATATCCAACTCCTTCCCATTCCAATCCTGAGCCGCTTCCGATAGCAGAGATGTGATATCTCAATGCTTATACCAAACCTGAGACCCTTCCTATAACATGAGATGTGATATCCAACTCCTTCCCCTTCCAAACCTGAGACACTAACTATAGCATATGTGATATCCAACTGCTTCCCATTCCAAACATGAGACCCTTCCTATAGCAAGAAAGTAATATCCAACTCCTACCCATTCCAATCCTGAGACCCTTCCTATAGCAAAAGATGTGATATCCAAATCCTTCCCATTCCAATCCTGAGACCCTTCCGATAACATGAGATGTGATATCCAACTCCTTCCTAATCAAATCCTGAGACCCTTCGTATAGCATGAGAAGGGATATCCAACTCCTTCCCAATCCAATCCTTAGACCCTTCCGATAGCAGAGACGTGATATCTCAATGCTTCTACCAAACCTGAGACCCTTCCTTTAGCATGAGATGTGATATCCAAATCCTTCACATTCCAATCCTGAGACCCTTCCTATAGCATGAGATGTGATATCTCAATGCTTCTAATACCAAACCTGAGATCCTTCCTATAACATGAGATGTGATATCCAATTCCTTCCCATTCCAAACCTGAGACCCTTCCTATTGGATGAGATGCGATATCCAACTCCTTCCCATTCCAACCCTGAGACCCTTCCTATAGCATGAGATGTGATGTCTCAATGCTTCTAATACCAAACCTGAGATCCTTCCTATAACATGAGATGTGATATCCAACTCCTTCCATTCCAATCCTGAGACCCGTCCTATAGCATGAGATGTGATATCTCAATGCTTATACCAAACCTGAGACAATTCCTATAGCATGAGATGTGATATCCAACTACTTCCCATTCCAATCCTGAGACCCTTCCTATAGCATGAGATGTGATATCTCAATGCTTCTAATACCAAACCTGAGATCCTTCCTCTAACATGAAATGTGATATCCAACTCCTTCCCTTTCCAAACCTAAGAGCCTATCTATAGCATGAGATGTGATATCCAATTCCTTCCCATTCCAATCCTTAGACCCTTCCTACAGCATGCAATATGATATCTCAATGATTCTAATAACAAACCTGAGACCCGTCCTATAGCATGAGATATGATATCCAAGTCCTTCCCATTCCAATCCTGAGACCCTTCCTATAACATGAAATGTGATATCCAACTCCTTCCCATTCCAACGTGAGACCCTTCCTATAGCATGAGATGGGATATCCAACTTCTTCCAAATCCAATACTGATACCCTTCCGATAGCATGAGATGTGATATCCCAATGCTTCTACCAAACCTGAGACCCATACTATGGCATGAGATGTGATATCAAACTCCTTCCCATTCCGATCCTGAGACCCTTCCTATAGCTTGAGGTGTGATATCCAACTCCTTCCCATTCCAATTCTGAGACCCTTCTTATACCATGAGACTTGATATCTCAATGCTTCTAATACCAAACCTGAGACCCGTCCTATAACATGAGATGTGATATCCAAATCCTTCCCCTTCCAAACCTTAGACCCTTCTTTTATCATGAGATGTGGTATCCAACTCCTTCCCATTCCAATCCTGAGACCCTTCCTATAGCATGAGATGTGATATCTCTATGCTTCTAATACCAAACCTGAGACCCTTCCTAAAACATGAGATGGGATATCCAACTCCTTCCCATTCCAATCCTGAGACCCTTCCGATAGCAGAGATGTGATATCTCAATGCTTATACCAAACCTGAGACCCTTCCTATGGCCTTAGATGTCATATACAACTCCTTCCCATTCCAATCCTGAGACCCTTCCTTTAGCATGAGATGTGATATCTCAATGCTTATACCACATCTGAGACCCTTCCTATAGCATGAGATGTGATATCGAAATCCTTCCCATTCCAATCCTGAGACCCTTCCTATAGCATGAGATGTGATATCTCAATGCTTATACCAAACCTGAGAGCCTACCTATAGCATGAGATGTGATATCCAAGTCCATCCCATTCCAATCCTTAGACCCTTCCTACAGCATGCGATGTGATATCTCAATGATTCTAATACCAAATCAGAGACTCTTACTATAACATGAGATGGGATATCCAACTCCTTCCCATTCCAATCCTGAGCCGCTTCCGATAGCAGAGATGTGATATCTCAATGCTTATACCAAACCTGAGACCCTTCCTATAACATGAGATGTGATATCCAACTCCTTCCCGTTCCAAACCTGAGACACTAACTATAGCATATGTGATATCCAACTCCTTCCCATTCCAAACATGAGACCCTTCCTATAGCAAGAAAGTAATATCCAACTCCTACCCATTCCAATCCTGAGACCCTTCCTATAGCAAGAGATGTGATATCCAAATCCTTCCCATTCCAATCCTGAGACCCTTCCTATAACATGAGATGTGATATCCAACTCCTTCCCATTCCAACCTGAGACACTTCCTATAGCATGAGAAGGGATATCCAACTCCGTCCCAATCCAATCCTGAGACCCTTCCGATAGCAGAGATGTGATATCTCAATGCTTATACCAAACCTGAGACCCTTCCTATGGCATGAGATGTGATATCCAACTCCTTGCCATTCAAATCCTGAGACCCTTCCTATAGCATGAGAAGGGATATCCAACTCCTTCCCAATCCAATCCTGAGACCCTTCCGATAGCAGAGACGTGATATCTCAATGCTTCTACCAAACCTGAGACCCTTCCTTTAGCATGAGATGTGATATCCAAATCCTTCACATTCCAATCCTGAGACCCTTCCTATAGCATGAGATGTGATATCTCAATGCTTCTAATACCAAACCTGAGATCCTTCCTATAACATGAGATGTGATATCCAATTCCTTCCCATTCCAAACCTGAGACCCTTCCTATTGGATGAGATGTGATATCCAACTCCTTCCCATTCCAACCCTGAGACCCTTCCTATAGCATGAGATGTGATGTCTCAATGCTTCTAATACCAAACCTGAGATCCTTCCTATAACATGAGATGTGATATCCAACTCCTTCCATTCCAATCCTGAGACCCGTCCTATAGCATGAGATGTGATATCTCAATGCTTATACCAAACCTGAGACCCTTCCTATAGCATGAGATGTGATATCCAACTACTTCCCATTCCAATCCTGAGACCCTTCCTATAGCATGAGATGTGATATCTCAATGCTTCTAATACCAAACCTGAGATCCTTCGTCTAACATGAAATGTGATATCCAACTCCTTCCCTTTCCAAACCTAAGAGCCTATCTATAGCATGAGATGTGATATCCAAGTCCTTCCCATTCCAACCCTTAGACCCTTCCTACAGCATGCAATATGATATCTCAATGATTCTAATAACAAACCTGAGACCCGTCCTATAACATGAGATGTGATATCCAACTCCTTCCCATTCCAATCCTGAGACACTTCCGATAGCAGAGATGTGATATCTCAATGCTTATACCAAACCTGAGACCCTTCTTATAACATGAGATGTGATATCCAAATCCTTCCCGTTCCAAACCTGAGACCCTTCCTTTAGCTTGAGATGTGATATCCAGCTCCTTCCCATTCCAATCCTGAGACACTTCCGATAGCATGAGATGTGATATCTCAATGCTTCTAATATCAAAACTGAGACCCTCCCTATAGCATGATATGTGATATCTAAGTCCTTCCCATTCCAATCCTGAGACACTCCCTATAGCATGAGATGTGATATCCAACTCTTTCCCATTCCAATCCTGAGACCCTTCCTATAGCATGAGATATGATATCTCAATACTTCTAATACCAAACGTGAGATCTTTCCGATAACATGAGATGTGATATCCAAATCCTTCCCCTTCCAAACCTGAGACCCTCCCTTTAGCATGAGATGTGATATCCAACTCCTTCCAATTCCAATCCTGAGACCCTTCTGATAGCATGAGATGTGATATCTCAATGCTTCTAATTCCAAACCTGAGATCCTTCCGATAGCATGAGATGTGATATCTCAATGCTTCTAATACCAAACCTGAGATCCTTCCTATAACATGAGATGTGATATCCAAATCCTTCCCCTTCCAAACCTGAGACCCTCCCTTTAGCATGAGATGTGATATCCAACTCCTTCCCATTCCATTCCTGAGACCCTTCTGATAGCATGAGGTGTGATATCTCAATGCCTCTAATACCAAACCTGAGATCCTACCTCTAACATGAAATGTGATATCCAACTCTTTCCCCTTCCAAACCTGAGAGCCTTCCTATAGCTTGAGATGTGATATCCAAGTCCTTCCCATTCCAATCCTGAGACCCTTCCTATAGCTTGAGATGTGATATCCAACTCCTTCCCATTCCAATTCTGAGACCCTTCCTATACTCTGAGACTTGATATCTCAATGCTTCTAATACCAAACCTGAGACCCGTAATATAACATGAGATGTGATATCCAAATCCTTCCCCTTCCAAACCTTAGACCCTTCCTTTATCATGAGATGTGATATCCAACTCCTTCCCATTCCAATCCTGAGACCCTTCCGATATCATGAGATGTGATATCTCAAAGCTTCTAATATCAAACTTGAGACCCTCCCTATAGCATGAGATGTGATATCCAAGTCCTTCCCATTCGAATCCTGAGACCTTTCCTATAGCATGAGATGTGATATCTCAATGCTTCTAATACCAAACCTGTGACCCTTCCTATAACATGAGATGGGAATATCCAACTCCTTCCCATTCCAATCCTGAGACCCTTCCGATAGCAGAGATGTGATATCTCAATGCTTATACCAAACCTGAGACCCTTCCTATGGCATGAGATGTGATATCCAACTCCTTGCCATTCAAATCCTGAGACCCTTCCTATAGCATGAGAAGGGATATCCAACTCCTTCCCAATCCAATCCTGAGACCCTTCCGATAGCAGAGACGTGATATCTCAATGCTTCTACCAAACCTGAGACCCTTCCTTTAGCATGAGATGTGATATCCAAATCCTTCACATTCCAATCCTGAGACCCTTCCTATAGCATGAGATTTGATATCTCAATGCTTCTAATACCAAACCTGATATCCTTCCTATAACATGAGATGTGATATCCAATTCCTTCCCATTCCAAACCTGAGACCCTTCCTATTGGATGAGATGTGATATCCAACTCCTTCCCATTCCAACCCTGAGACCCTTCCTATAGCATGAGATGTGATGTCTCAATGCTTCTAATACCAAACATGAGATCCTTCCTATAACATGAGATGTGATATCCAACTCCTTCCATTCCAATCCTGAGACCCGTCCTATAGCATGAGATGTGATATCTCAATGCTTATACCAAACCTGAGACCCTTCCTATAGCATGAGATGTGATATCCAACTACTTCCCATTCCAATCCTGAGACCCTTCGTATAGCATGAGATGTGATATCTCAATGCTTCTAATACCAAACCTGAGATCCTTCCTCTAACATGAAATGTGATATCCAACTCCTTCCCTTTCCAAACCTAAGAACCTATCTATAGCATGAGATGTGATATCCAAGTCCTTCCCATTCCAATCCTTAGACCCTTCCTACAGCATGCAATATGATATCTCAATGATTCTAATAACAAACCTGAGACCCGTCCTATAGCATGAGAAATGATATCCAAGTCCTTCCCATTCCAATCCTGAGACCCTTCCTATAACATGAAATGTGATATCCAACTCCTTCCCATTCCAACCTGAGACCCTTCCTATAGCATGAGATGGGATATCCAACTTCCTCCAAATCCAATACTGATACCCTTCCGATAGCATGAGATGTGATATCCCAATGCTTCTACCAAACCGGAGACCCATACTATGGCATGAGATGTGATATCAAACTCCTTCCCATTCCAATCCTGAGACCCTTCCTATAGCTTGAGGTGTGATATCCAACTCCTTCCCATTCCAATTCTGAGACCCTTCTTATACCATGAGACTTGATATCTCAATGCTTCTAATACCAAACCTGAGACCCGTCCTATAACATGAGATGTGATATCCAAATCCTTCCCCTTCCAAACCTTAGACCCTTCCTTTATCATGAGATGTGATATCCAACTCCTTCCCATTCCAATCCTGAGACCCTTCCGATATCATGAGATTTGTTATCTCAATGCTTCTAATATCAAACTTGAGACCCTCCCTATAGCATGAGATGTGACATCCAAGTCCTTCCCATTCCAATCCTGAGACCCTTCCTATAACATGAGATGTGATATCCAACTCCTTCCCATTCCAACCTGAGACACTTCCTATAGCATGAGAAGGGATATCTAACTCCTTCCCAATCCAATCCTGAGACCCTTCCGATAGCAGAGATGTGATATCTCAATGCTTATACCAAACCTGAGACCCTTCCTATGGCATGAGATGTGATATCCAACTCCTTGCCATTCACATCCTGAGACCCTTCCTATAGCATGAGGTGTGATATCTCTATGCTTCTAATACCAAACCTGAGACCCTTCCTATAACATGAGATGGGATATCCAACTCCTTCCCATTCCAATCCTGAGACCCTTCCGATAGCAGAGATGTGATATCTCAATGCTTATACCAAACCTGAGAACCTTCCTATGGCCTGAGATGTCATATACAACTCCTTCCCATTCCAATCCTGAGACCCTTCCTTTAGCATGAGATGTGATATCTCAATGCTTATACCAAATCTGAGACCCTTCCTATAGCATGAGATGTGATATCCAATTCCTTCCCATTCCAATCCTGAGACCCTTCCTATAGCATGAGATGTGATATCTCAATGCTTATACCAAACCTGAGAGCCTACCTATAGCATGAGATGTTATATCCAAGTCCATCCCATTCCAATCCTTAGACCCTTCCTACAGCATGCGATGTGATATCTCAATGATTCTAATACCAAACCAGAGACTCTTCCTATAACATGAGATGGGATATCCAACTCCTTCCCATTCCAATCCTGAGCCGCTTCCGATAGCAGAGATGTGATATCTCAATGCTTATACCAAACCTGAGACCCTTCCTATAACATGAGATGTGATATCCAACTCCTTCCCGTTCCAAACCTGAGACACTAACTATAGCATATGTGATATCCAACTCCTTCCCATTCCAAACATGAGACCCTTCCTATAGCAAGAGAGTAATATCCAACTCCTACCCATTCCAATCCTGAGACCCTTCCTATAGCAAGAGATGTGATATCCAAATCCTTCCCATTCCAATCCTGAGACCCTTCCTATAACATGAGATGTGATATCCAACTCCTTCCCATTCCAACCTGAGACACTTCCTATAGCATGAGAAGGGATATCCAACTCCTTCCCAATCCAATCCTGAGACCCTTCCGATAGCAGAGATGTGATATCTCAATGCTTATACCAAACCTGAGACCCTTCCTATGGCATGAGATGTGATAGCCAACTCCTTCCCAATCCAATCCTGAGACCCTTCCGATAGCAGAGACGTGATATCTCAATGCTTCTATCAAACCTGAGACCCTTCCTTTAGCATGAGATGTGATATCCAAATCCTTCACATTCCAATCCTGAGACCCTTCCTATAGCATGAGATGTGATAGCTCAATGCTTCTAATACCAAACCTGAGATCCTTCCTATAACATGAGATGTGATATCCAATTCCTTCCCATTCCAAACCTGAGACCCTTCCTAT
Organism: Ambystoma mexicanum; assembly: GCF_040938575.1. Lineage (NCBI taxonomy): Eukaryota > Metazoa > Chordata > Amphibia > Caudata > Ambystomatidae > Ambystoma > Ambystoma mexicanum. Next base: position 336,593,464 of record NC_090936.1, read on the forward strand.
TGGATGAGATGTGATATCCAACTCCTTCCCATTCCAACCCTGAGACCCTTCCTATAGCATGAGATGTGATGTCTCAATGCTTCTAATACCAAACCTGAGATCCTTCCTATAACATGAGATGTGATATCCAACTCCTTCCATTCCAATCCTGAGACCCGTCCTATAGCATGAGATGTGATATCTCAATGCTTATACCAAACCTGAGACCCTTCCTATAGCATGAGATGTGATATCCAACTGCTTCCCATTCCAATCCTGAGACCCTTCCTATAGCATGAGATGTGATATCTCAATGCTTCTAATACCAAACCTGAGATCCTTCCTCTAACATGAAATGTGATATCCAACTCCTTCCCTTTCCAAACCTAAGAGCCTATCTATAGCATGAGATCTGATATCCAAGTCCTTCCCATTCCAACCCTTAGACCCTTCCTACAGCATGCAATATGATATCTCAATGATTCTAATAACAAACCTGAGACCCGTCCTATAACATGAGATGGGATATCCAACTCCTTCCCATTCCAATCCTGAGACACTTCCGATAGCAGAGATGTGATATCTCAATGCTTATACCAAACCTGAGACCCTTCCTATAACATGAGATGTGATATCCAAATCCTTCCCGTTCCAAACCTGAGACCCTTCCTTTAGCATGAGATGTGATATCCAGCACCTTCCCATTCCAATCCTGAGACACTTCCTATAGCATGAGATGTGATATCTCAATGCTTCTAATATCAAAACTGAGACCCTCCCTATAGCATGATATGTGATATCTAAGTCCTTCCCATTCCAATCCTGAGACCCTCCCTATAGCATGAGATGTGATATCCAACTCCTTCCCATTCCAAACCCTGAGACCCTTCCTATAGCATGAGATATGATATCTCAATACTTCTAATACCAAACGTGAGATCCTTCCGATAACATGAGATGTGATATCCAAATCCTTCCCCTTCAAATCCTGAGACCCTCCCTTTAGCATGAGATGTGATATCCAACTCCTTCCTATTCCAATCCTGAGACTCTTCTGATAGCATGAGATGTGATATCTCAATGCTTCTAATACCAAACCTGAGATCCTTCCTATAACATGAGATGTGATATCCAAATCCTTCCCCTTCCAAACCTGAGACCCTCCCTTTAGCATGAGATGTGATATCCAACTCCTTCCCATTCCATTCCTGAGACCCTTCTGATAGCATGAGATGTGATATCTCAATGCCTCTAATACCAAACCTGAGATCCTACCTCTAACATGAAATGTGATATCCAACTCTTTCCCCTTCCAAACCTGAGAGCCTTCCTATAGCATGAGATGTGATATCCAAGTCCTTCCCATTCCAATCCTGAGACCCTTCCTTTATCATGAGATGTGATATCCAACTCCTTCCCATTCCAATCCTGAGACCCTTCCTATAGCATGAGATGTGATATCTCAATGCTTCTAATACCAAACCTGAGACCCTTCCTATAACATGAGATGGGAATATCCAACTCCTTCCCATTCCAATCCTGAGACCCTTCCGATAGCAGAGATGTGATATCTCAATGCTTATACCAAACCTGAGATCCTTCCTATAACATGAGATGTGATACCCAACTCCTTCCCATTCCAATCCTGAGACACTTACTATAGCATGAGATGTGATATCTCACTGCTTATACCAAACCTGAGACCCTTCCCATAGCATGAGATGTGATATCCAACTCCTTCCCATTCCAATCCTCAGACCCTTCCTATAGCATGAGATGTGATATCTCAATGCTTCTAATATCAAACTTGAGACCCTACCTATAGCATGAGATGTGATATCCAAGTCCTTCCCATTACAATCCTGAGACACTTCCTATAGCATGAGATGTGATATCCAACTCCTTCCCATTCCAATCCTGAGACCCTTCCTATAGCATGAGGTATGATATCTCAATACTTCTAATACCAAACGTGAGATCCTTCCGATAACATGAGATGTGATATCCAAATCCTTCCCCTTCCAAACCTGAGACCCTCCCTTTAGCATGAGATGTGATATCCAACTCCTTCCCATTCCAATCCTGAGACCCTTCTGATAGCATGAGATGTGATATCTCAATGCTTCTAATACCAAACCTGAGATCCTTCCGATAGCATGAGATGTGATATCTCAATGCTTCTAATACCAAACCTGAGATCCTTCCTATAACATGAGATGTGATATCCAAATCCTTCCCCTTCCAAACCTGAGACCCTCCCTTTAGCATGAGATGTGATATCCAACTCCTTCCCATTCCATTCCTGAGACCCTTCTGATAGCATGAGATGTGATATCTCAATGCCTCTAATACCAAACCTGAGATCCTACCTCTAACATGAAATGCGATATCCAACTCTTTCCCCTTCCAAACCTGAGAGCCTTCCTATAGCATGAGATGTGATATCCAAGTCCTTCCCATTCCAATTCTGAGACCCTTCCTATAGCTTGAGATGTGATATCCAACTCCTTCCCATTCCAATTCAGAGACCCTTCCTATACTCTGAGACTTAATATCTCAATGCTTCTAATACCAAACCTGAGACCCGTAATATAACATGAGATGTGATATCCAAATCCTTCCCCTTCCAAACCTTAGACCCTTCCTTTATCATGAGATGTGATATCCAACTCCTTCCCATTCCAATCCTGAGACCCTTCTGATATCATGAGATGTAATATCTCAAAGCTTCTAATATCAAACTTGAGACCCTCCCTATAGCATGAGATGTGATATCCAAGTCCTTCCCATTCCAATCCTGAGACCCTTCCTATAGCATGAGATGTGATATCTCAATGCTTCTAATACCAAACCTGAGACCCTTCCTATAACATGAGATGGGAATATCCAACTCCTTCCCATTCCAATCCTGAGACCCTTCCGATAGCAGAGATGTGATATCTCAATGCTTATACCAAACCTGAGACCCTTCGTATGGCATGAGATGTGATATCCAACTCCTTGCCATTCAAATCCTGAGACCCTTCCTATAGCATGAGAAGGGATATCCAACTCCTTCCCAATCCAATCCTGAGACCGTTCCGATAGCAGAGACGTGATATCTCAATGCTTCTACCAAACCTGAGACCCTTCCTTTAGCATGAGATGTGATATCCAAATCCTTCACATTCCAATCCTGAAACCCTTCCTATAGCATGAGATGTGATATCTCAATGCTTCTAATACCAAACCTGAGATCCTTCCTATAACATGAGATGTGATATCCAATTCCTTCCCATTCCAAACCTGAGACCCTTCCTATTGGATGAGTTGTGATATCCAACTCCTTCCCATTCCAACCCTGAGACCCTTCCTATAGCATGAGATGTGATGTCTCAATGATTCTAATACCAAACCTGAGATCCTTCCTATAACATGAGATGTGATATCCAACTCCTTCCATTCCAATCCTGAGACCCGTCCTATAGCATGAGATGTGATATCTCAATGCTTATACCAAACCTGAGACCCTTCCTATAGCATGAGATGTGATATCCAACTACTTCCCATTCCAATCCTGAGACCCTTCCTATAGCATGAGATGTGATATCTCAATGCTTCTAATACCAAACCTGAGATCCTTCCTCTAACATGAAATGTGATATCCAACTCCTTCCCTTTCCAAACCTAAGAGCCTATCTATAGCATGAGATGTGATATCCAGGTCCTTCCTATTCCAATCCTTAGACCCTTCCTACAGCATGCAATATGACATCTCAATGATTCTAATAACAAACCTGAGACCCGTCCTATAGCATGAGATATGATATCCAAGTCCTTCCCATTCCAATCCTGAGACCCTTCCTATAACATGAAATGTGATATCCAACTCCTTCCCATTCCAACCTGAGACCCTTCCTATAGCATGAGATGGGATATCCAACTTCTTCAAAATCCAATACTGATACCCTTCCGATAGCATGAGATGTGATATCCCAATGCTTCTACCAAACCTGAGACCCATACTATGGCATGAGATGTGATATCAAACTCCTTCCCATTCCAATCCTGAGACCCTTCCTATAGCTTGAGGTGTGATATCCAACTCCTTCCCATTCCAATTCTGAGACCCTTCTTATACCATGAGACTTGATATCTCAATGCTTCTAATACCAAACCTGAGACCCGTCCTATAACATGAGATGTGATATCCAAATCCTTCCCCTTCCAAACCTTAGACCCTTCCTTTATCATGAGATGTGACATCCAAGTCCTTCCCATTCCAATCCTGAGACCCTTCCTATAGCATGAGATGTGATATCTCTATGCTTCTAATACCAAACCTGAGACCCTTCCTATAACATGAGATGGGATATCCAACTCCTTCCCATTCCAATCCTGAGACCTTTCCGATAGCAGAGATGTGATATCTCAATGCTTATACCAAACCTGAGAACCTTCCTATGGCCTGAGATGTCATATACAACTCCTTCCCATTCCAATCCTGAGACCCTTCCTTTAGCATGAGATGTGATATCTCAATGCTTATACCAAATCTGAGACCCTTCCTATAGCATGAGATGTGATATCCAATTCCTTCCCATTCCAATCCTGAGACCCTTCCTATAGCATGAGATGTGATATCTCAATGCTTATACCAAACCTGAGAGCCTACCTATAGCATGAGATGTGATATCCAAGTCCATCCCATTCCAATCCTTAGACCCTTCCTACAGCATGCGATGTGATATCTCAATGATTCTAATACCAAACCAGAGACTCTTCCTATAACATGAGATGGGATATCCAACTCCTTCCCATTCCAATCCTGAGCCGCTTCCGATAGCAGAGATGTGATATCTCAATGCTTATACCAAACCTGAGACCCTTCCTATAACATGAGATGTGATATCCAACTCCTTCCCGTTCCAAACCTGAGACACTAACTATAGCATATGTGATATCCAACTCCTTCCCATTCCAAACATGAGACCCTTCCTATAGCAAGAAAGTAATATCCAACTCCTACCCATTCCAATCCTGAGACCCTTCCTATAGCAAGAGATGTGATATCCAAATCCTTCCCATTCCAATCCTGAGACCCTTCCTATAACATGAGATGTGATATCCAACTCCTTCCCATTCCAACCTGAGACACTTCCTATAGCATGAGAAGGGATATCCAACTCCTTCCCAATCCAATCCTGAGACCCTTCCGATAGCAGAGATGTGATATCTCAATGCTTATACCAAACCTGAGACCCTTCCTATAGCATGAAAAGGGATATCCAACTCCTTCCCAATCCAATCCTGAGACCCTTCCGATAGCAGAGACGTGATATCTCAATGCTTCTACCAAACCTGAGACCCTTCCTTTAGCATGAGATGTGATATCCAAATCCTTCACATTCCAATCCTGAGACCCTTCCTATAGCATGAGATTTGATATCTCAATGCTTCTAATACCAAACCTGAGATCCTTCCTATAACATGAGATGTGATATCCAATTCCTTCCCATTCCAAACCTGAGACCCTTCCTATTGGATGAGATGTGATATCCAACTCCTTCCCATTTCAACCCTGAGACCCTTCCTATTGCATGAGATGTGATGTCTCAATGCTTCTAATACCAAACCTGAGATCCTTCCTATAACATGAGATGTGATATCCAACTCCTTCCATTCCAATCCTGAGACCCGTCCTATAGCATGAGATGTGATATCTCAATGCTTATACCAAACCTGAGACCCTTCCTATAGCATGAGATGTGATATCCAACTCCTTCCCATTCCAATCCTGAGACCCTTCCTATAGCATGAGATGTGATATCTCAATGCTTCTAATACCAAACCTGAGATCCTTCCTCTAACATGAAATGTGTAATCCAACTCCTTCCCTTTCCAAACCTAAGAGCCTATCTATAGCATGAGATGTGATATCCAAGTCCTTCACATTCCAACCCTTAGACCCTTCCTACAGCATGCAATATGATATCTCAATGATTCTAATAACAAACCTGAGACCCGTCCTATAACATGAGATGGGATATCCAACTCCTTCCCATTCCAATCCTGAGACACTTCCGATAGCAGAGATGTGATATCTCAATGTTTATACCAAACCTGAGACCCTTCCTATAACATGAGATGTGAAATTTAACTCCTTCCCGTTCCCAACCTGAGACCCTTCCTTTAGCATGAGATGTGATATCCAGCTCCTTCCCATTCCAATCCTGAGACACTTCCGATAGCATGAGATGTGATATCTCAATGCTTCTAATATCAAAACTGAGACCCTCCCTATAGCATGATATGTGATATCTAAGTCCTTCCCATTCCAATCCTGAGACCCTTCCTATAGCATGAGATGTGATATCTCAATGCTTCTACCAAACCTGAGACCCTTCCTTTAGCATGAGATGTGATATCCAACTCCTTCCCATTCCAATCCTGAGACCCTTCCTATAGCATGAGATGTGATATCTCAATACTTCTAATACCAAACCTGAGATCCTTCCGATAACATGAGATGTGATATCTCAATACTTCTAATACCAAACCTGAGATCCATCCTATAACATGAGATGTGATATCCAACTCCTTCCCTTTCCAAACCTAAGAGCCTATCTATAGCATGAGATGTGATATCCAGGTCCTTCCCATTCCAATCCTTAGACCCTTCCTACAGCATGCAATATGATATCTCAATGATTCTAATAACAAACCTGAGACCCGTCCTATAGCATGAGATATGATATCCAAGTCCTTCCCATTCCAATCCTGAGACCCTTCCTATAACTTGAAATGTGATATCCAACTCCTTCCCATTCCACCCTGAGACCCTTCCTATAGCATGAGATGGGATATCCAACTTCTTCCAAATCCAATACTGATACCCTTCCGATAGCATGAGATGTGATATCCCAATGGTTCTACCAAACCTGAGACCCATACTATGGCATGAGATGTGATATCAAACTCCTTCCCATTCCAATCCTGAGACCCTTCCTATAGCTTGAGGTGTGATATCCAACTCCTTCCCATTCCAATTCTGAGACCCTTCTTATACCATGAGACTTGATATCTCAATGCTTCTAATACCAAACCTGAGACCCGTCCTATAACATGAGATGTGATAACCACATCCTTCCCCTTCCAAACCTTAGACCCTTCCTTTATCATGAGATGTGATATCCAACTCCTTCCCATTCCAATCCTGAGACCCTTCCGATATCATGAGATTTGTTATCTCAATGCTTCTAATATCAAACTTGAGACCCTCCCTATAGCATGAGATGTGACATCCAAGTCCTTCCCATTCCAATCCTGAGACCCTTCCTATAGCATGAGATGTCATATCTCTATGCTTCTAATACCAAACATGAGACCCTTCCTATAACATGAGATGGGATATCCAACTCCTTCCCATTCCAATCCTGAGACCTTTCCGATAGCAGAGATGTGATATCTCAATGCTTATACCAAACCTGAGAACCTTCCTATGGCCTGAGATGTCATATACAACTCCTTCCCATTCCAATCCTGAGACCCTTCCTTTACCATGAGATGTGATATCTCAATGCTTATACCAAATCTGAGACCCTTCCTATAGCATGAGATGTGATATCCAATTCCTTCCCATTCCAATCCTGAGACCCTTCCTATAGCATGAGATGTGATATCTCAATGCTTATACCAAACCTGAGAGCCTACCTATAGCATGAGATGTGATATCCAAGTCCACCCCATTCCAATCCTTAGACCCTTCCTACAGCATGCGATGTGATATCTCAATGATTCTAATACCAAACCAGAGACTCTTCCTATAACATGAGATGGGATATCCAACTCCTTCCCATTCCAATCCTGAGCCACTTCCGATAGCAGAGATGTGATATCTCAATGCTTATACCAAACCTGAGACCCTTCCTATAACATGAGATGTGATATCCAACTCCTTCCCGTTCCAAACCTGAGACACTAACTATAGCATATGTGATATCCAACTCCTTCCCATTCCAAACATGAGACCCTTCCTATAGCAAGAAAGTAATATCCAACTCCTACCCATTCCAATCCTGAGACCCTTCGTATAGCAAGAGATGTGATATCCAAATCCTTCCCATTCCAATCCTGAGACCCTTCCTATAACATGAGATGTGATATCCAACTCCTTCCCATTCCAACCTGAGACACTTCCTATAGCATGAGAAGGGATATCCAACTCCTTCCCAATCCAATCCTGAGACCCTTCCGATAGCAGAGATGTGATATCTCAATGCTTATACCAAACCTGAGACCCTTCCTATGGCATGAGATGTGATATCCAACTCCTTGCCATTCAAATCCTGAGACCCTTCCTATAGCATGAAAAGGGATATCCAACTCCTTCCCAATCCAATCCTGAGACCCTTCCGATAGCAGAGAAGTGATATCGCAATGCTTCTACCAAACCTGAGACCCTTCCTTTAGCATGAGATGTGATATCCAAATCCTTCACATTCCAATCCTGAGACCCTTCCTATAGCATGAGATTTGATATCTCAATGCTTCTAATACCAAACCTGAGATCCTTCCTATAACATGAGATGTGATATCCAATTCCTTCCCATTCCAAACCTGAGACCCTTCCTATTGGATGAGATGTGATATCCAACTCCTTCCCATTCCAACCCTGAGACCCTTCCTATAGCATGAGATGTGATGTCTCAATGCTTCTAATACCAAACCTGAGATCCTTCCTATAACATGAGATGTGATATCCAACTCCTTCCATTCCAATCCTGAGACCCGTCCTATAGCATGAGATGTGATATCTCAATGCTTATACCAAACCTGAGACCCTTCCTATAGCATGAGATGTGATATCCAACTCCTTCCCATTCCAATCCTGAGACCCTTCCTATAGCATGAGATGTGATATCTCAATGCTTCTAATACCAAACCTGAGATCCTTCCTCTAACATGAAATGTGATATCCAACTCCTTCCCTTTCCAAACCTAAGAGCCTATCTATAGCATGAGATGTGATATCCAAGTCCTTCACATTCCAACCCTTAGACCCTTCCTACAGCATGCAATATGATATCTCAATGATTCTAATAACAAACCTGAGACCCGTCCTATAGCATGAGATATGATATCCAAGTCCTTCCCATTCCAATCCTGAGACCCTTCCTATAACATGAAATGTGATATCCAACTCCTTCCCATTCCAACCTGAGACCCTTCCTATAGCATGAGATGGGATATCCAACTTCTTCAAAATCCAATACTGATACCCTTCCGATAGCATGAGATGTGATATCCCAATGCTTCTACCAAACCTGAGACCCATACTATGGCATGAGATGTGATATCAAACTCCTTCCCATTCCAATCCTGAGACCCTTCCTATAGCTTGAGGTGTGATATCCAACTCCTTCCCATTCCAATTCTGAGACCCTTCTTATACCATGAGACTTGATATCTCAATGCTTCTAATACCAAACCTGAGACCCGTCCTATAACATGAGATGTGATATCCAAATCCTTCCCCTTCCAAACCTTAGACCCTTCCTTTATCATGAGATGTGACATCCAAGTCCTTCCCATTCCAATCCTGAGACCCTTCCTATAGCATGAGATGTGATATCTCTATGCTTCTAATACCAAACCTGAGACCCTTCCTATAACATGAGATGGGATATCCAACTCCTTCCCATTCCAATCCTGAGACCTTTCCGATAGCAGAGATGTGATATCTCAATGCTTATACCAAACCTGAGAACCTTCCTATGGCCTGAGATGTCATATACAACTCCTTCCCATTCCAATCCTGAGACCCTTCCTATAGCATGAGATGTGATATCTCAATGCTTATACCAAATCTGAGACCCTTCCTATAGCATGAGATGTGATATCCAATTCCTTCCCATTCCAATCCTGAGACCCTTCCTATAGCATGAGAAGGGATATCCAACTCCTTCCCAATCCAATCCTGAGACCCTTCCGATAGCAGAGATGTGATATCTCAATGCTTATACCAAACCTGAGACCCTTCCTATAGCATGAAAAGGGATATCCAACTCCTTCCCAATCCAATCCTGAGACCCTTCCGATAGCAGAGACGTGATATCTCAATGCTTCTACCAAACCTGAGACCCTTCCTTTAGCATGAGATGTGATATCCAAATCCTTCACATTCCAATCCTGAGACCCTTCCTATAGCATGAGATTTGATATCTCAATGCTTCTAATACCAAACCTGAGATCCTTCCTATAACATGAGATGTGATATCCAATTCCTTCCCATTCCAAACCTGAGACCCTTCCTATTGGATGAGATGTGATATCCAACTCCTTCCCATTTCAACCCTGAGATCCTTCCTATAGCATGAGATGTGATGTCTCAATGCTTCTAATACCAAACCTGAGATCCTTCCTATAACATGAGATGTGATATCCAACTCCTTCCATTCCAATCCTGAGACCCGTCCTATAGCATGAGATGTGATATCTCAATGCTTATACCAAACCTGAGACCCTTCCTATAGCATGAGATGTGATATCCAACTCCTTCCCATTCCAATCCTGAGACCCTTCCTATAGCATGAGATGTGATATCTCAATGCTTCTAATACCAAACCTGAGATCCTTCCTCTAACATGAAATGTGATATCCAACTCCTTCCCTTTCCAATCATAAGAGCCTATCTATAGCATGAGATGTGATATCCAAGTCCTTCACATTCCAACCCTTAGACCCTTCCTACAGCATGCAATATGATATCTCAATGATTCTAATAACAAACCTGAGACCCGTCCTATAACATGAGATGGGATATCCAACTCCTTCCCATTCCAATCCTGAGACACTTCCGATAGCAGAGATGTGATATCTCAATGTTTATACCAAACCTGAGACCCTTCCTATAACATGAGATGTGAAATTTAACTCCTTCCCGTTCCCAACCTGAGACCCTTCCTTTAGCATGAGATGTGATATCCAGCTCCTTCCCATTCCAATCCTGAGACACTTCCGATAGCATGAGATGTGATATCTCAATGCTTCTAATATCAAAACTGAGACCCTCCCTATAGCATGATATGTGATATCTAAGTCCTTCCCATTCCAATCCTGAGACCCTTCCTATAGCATGAGATGTGATATCTCAATGCTTCTACCAAACCTGAGACCCTTCCTTTAGCATGAGATGTGATATCCAACTCCTTCCCATTCCAATCCTGAGACCCTTCCTATAACATGAGATGTGATGTCTCAATGCTTCTAATACCAAACCTGAGATCTTTCCTATAACATGAGATGTGATATCCAACTCCTTCCCATTCCAATCCTGAGACCCTTCCTATAGCATGAGATGTGATATCACAATGCTTATACCAAACCTGAGACCGTTCCTATAGCTTGAGATGTGATATCCAACTCCTTCCCATTCCAATCCTTAGACCCTTCCTATAGCATGAGATGGGATATCCAACTTCTTCAAAATCCAATACTGATACCCTTCCGATAGCATGAGATGTGATATCCCAATGCTTCTACCAAACCTGAGACCCATACTATGGCATGAGATGTGATATCAAACTCCTTCCCATTCCAATCCTGAGACCCTTCCTATAGCTTGAGGTGTGATATCCAACTCCTTCCCATTCCAATTCTGAGACCCTTCTTATACCATGAGACTTGATATCTCAATGCTTCTAATACCAAACCTGAGACCCGTCCTATAACATGAGATGTGATATCCAAATCCTTCCCCTTCCAAACCTTAGACCCTTCCTTTATCATGAGATGTGACATCCAAGTCCTTCCCATTCCAATCCTGAGACCCTTCCTATAGCATGAGATGTGATATCTCTATGCTTCTAATACCAAACCTGAGACCCTTCCTATAACATGAGATGGGATATCCAACTCCTTCCCATTCCAATCCTGAGACCTTTCCGATAGCAGAGATGTGATATCTCAATGCTTATACCAAACCTGAGAACCTTCCTATGGCCTGAGATGTCATATACAACTCCTTCCCATTCCAATCCTGAGACCCTTCCTTTAGCATGAGATGTGATATCTCAATGCTTATACCAAATCTGAGACCCTTCCTATAGCATGAGATGTGATATCCAATTCCTTCCCATTCCAATCCTGAGACCCTTCCTATAGCATGAGATGTGATATCTCAATGCTTATACCAAACCTGAGAGCCTACCTATAGCATGAGATGTGATATCCAAGTCCATCCCATTCCAATCCTTAGACCCTTCCTACAGCATGCGATGTGATATCTCAATGATTCTAATACCAAACCAGAGACTCTTCCTATAACATGAGATGGGATATCCAACTCCTTCCCATTCCAATCCTGAGCCGCTTCCGATAGCAGAGATGTGATATCTCAATGCTTATACCAAACCTGAGACCCTTCCTATAACATGAGATGTGATATCCAACTCCTTGCCGTTCCAAACCTGAGACACTAACTATAGCATATGTGATATCCAACTCCTTCCCATTCCAAACATGAGACCCTTCCTATAGCAAGAAAGTAATATCCAACTCCTACCCATTCCAATCCTGAGACCCTTCCTATAACATGAGATGTGATATCCAACTCCTTCCCATTCCAACCTGAGACACTTCCTATAGCATGAGAAGGGATATCCAACTCCTTCCCAATCCAATCCTGAGACCCTTCCGATAGCAGAGATGTGATATCTCAATGCTTATACCAAACCTGAGACCCTTCCTATAGCATGAAAAGGGATATCCAACTCCTTCCCAATCCAATCCTGAGACCCTTCCGATAGCAGAGACGTGATATCTCAATGCTTCTACCAAACCTGAGACCCTTCCTTTAGCATGAGATGTGATATCCAAATCCTTCACATTCCAATCCTGAGACCCTTCCTATAGCATGAGATTTGATATCTCAATGCTTCTAATACCAAACCTGAGATCCTTCCTATAACATGAGATGTGATATCCAATTCCTTCCCATTCCAAACCTGAGACCCTTCCTATTGGATGAGATGTGATATCCAACTCCTTCCCATTTCAACCCTGAGACCCTTCCTATTGCATGAGATGTGATGTCTCAATGCTTCTAATACCAAACCTGAGATCCTTCCTATAACATGAGATGTGATATCCAACTCCTTCCATTCCAATCCTGAGACCCGTCCTATAGCATGAGATGTGATATCTCAATGCTTATACCAAACCTGAGACCCTTCCTATAGCATGAGATGTGATATCCAACTCCTTCCCATTCCAATCCTGAGACCCTTCCTATAGCATGAGATGTGATATCTCAATGCTTCTAATACCAAAGCTGAGATCCTTCCTCTAACATGAAATGTGTAATCCAACTCCTTCCCTTTCCAAACCTAAGAGCCTATCTATAGCATGAGATGTGATATCCAAGTCCTTCACATTCCAACCCTTAGACCCTTCCTACAGCATGCAATATGATATCTCAATGATTCTAATAACAAACCTGAGACCCGTCCTATAACATGAGATGGGATATCCAACTCCTTCCCATTCCAATCCTGAGACACTTCCGATAGCAGAGATGTGATATCTCAATGTTTATACCAAACCTGAGACCCTTCCTATAACATGAGATGTGAAATTTAACTCCTTCCCGTTCCCAACCTGAGACCCTTCCTTTAGCATGAGATGTGATATCCAGCTCCTTCCCATTCCAATCCTGAGACACTTCCGATAGCATGAGATGTGATATCTCAATGCTTCTAATATCAAAACTGAGACCCTCCCTATAGCATGATATGTGATATCTAAGTCCTTCCCATTCCAATCCTGAGACCCTTCCTATAGCATGAGATGTGATATCTCAATGCTTCTACCAAACCTGAGACCCTTCCTTTAGCATGAGATGTGATATCCAACTCCTTCCCATTCCAATCCTGAGACCCTTCCTATAGCATGAGATGTGATATCTCAATACTTCTAATACCAAACCTGAGATCCTTCCGATAACATGAGATGTGATATCTCAATACTTCTAATACCAAACCTGAGATCCATCCTATAACATGAGATGTGATATCCAACTCCTTCCCTTTCCAAACCTAAGAGCCTATCTATAGCATGAGATGTGATATCCAGGTCCTTCCCATTCCAATCCTTAGACCCTTCCTACAGCATGCAATATGATATCTCAATGATTCTAATAACAAACCTGAGACCCGTCCTATAGCATGAGATATGATATCCAAGTCCTTCCCATTCCAATCCTGAGACCCTTCCTATAACATGAAATGTGATATCCAACTCCTTCCCATTCCACCCTGAGACCCTTCCTATAGCATGAGATGGGATATCCAACTTCTTCCAAATCCAATGCTGATACCCTTCCGATAGCATGAGATGTGATATCCCAATGGTTCTACCAAACCTGAGACCCATACTATGGCATGAGATGTGATATCAAACTCCTTCCCATTCCAATCCTGAGACCCTTCCTATAGCTTGAGGTGTGATATCCAACTCCTTCCCATTCCAATTCTGAGACCCTTCTTATACCATGAGACTTGATATCTCAATGCTTCTAATACCAAACCTGAGACCCGTCCTATAACATGAGATGTGATAACCACATCCTTCCCCTTCCAAACCTTAGACCCTTCCTTTATCATGAGATGTGATATCCAACTCCTTCCCATTCCAATCCTGAGACCCTTCCGATATCATGAGATTTGTTATCTCAATGCTTCTAATATCAAACTTGAGACCCTCCCTATAGCATGAGATGTGACATCCAAGTCCTTCCCATTCCAATCCTGAGACCCTTCCTATAGCATGAGATGTCATATCTCTATGCTTCTAATACCAAACATGAGACCCTTCCTATAACATGAGATGGGATATCCAACTCCTTCCCATTCCAATCCTGAGACCTTTCCGATAGCAGAGATGTGATATCTCAATGCTTATACCAAACCTGAGAACCTTCCTATGGCCTGAGATGTCATATACAACTCTTTCCCATTCCAATCCTGAGACCCTTCCTTTACCATGAGATGTGATATCTCAATGCTTATACCAAATCTGAGACCCTTCCTATAGCATGAGATGTGATATCCAATTCCTTCCCATTCCAATCCTGAGACCCTTCCTATAGCATGAGATGTGATATCTCAATGCTTATACCAAACCTGAGAGCCTACCTATAGCATGAGATGTGATATCCAAGTCCACCCCATTCCAATCCTTAGACCCTTCCTACAGCATGCGATGTGATATCTCAATGATTCTAATACCAAACCAGAGACTCTTCCTATAACATGAGATGGGATATCCAACTCCTTCCCATTCCAATCCTGAGCCACTTCCGATAGCAGAGATGTGATATCTCAATGCTTATACCAAACCTGAGACCCTTCCTATAACATGAGATGTGATATCCAACTCCTTCCCGTTCCAAACCTGAGACACTAACTATAGCATATGTGATATCCAACTCCTTCCCATTCCAAACATGAGACCCTTCCTATAGCAAGAAAGTAATATCCAACTCCTACCCATTCCAATCCTGAGACCCTTCGTATAGCAAGAGATGTGATATCCAAATCCTTCCCATTCCAATCCTGAGACCCTTCCTATAACATGAGATGTGATATCCAACTCCTTCCCATTCCAACCTGAGACACTTCCTATAGCATGAGAAGGGATATCCAACTCCTTCCCAATCCAATCCTGAGACCCTTCCGATAGCAGAGATGTGATATCTCAATGCTTATACCAAACCTGAGACCCTTCCTATGGCATGAGATGTGATATCCAACTCCTTGCCATTCAAATCCTGAGACCCTTCCTATAGCATGAAAAGGGATATCCAACTCCTTCCCAATCCAATCCTGAGACCCTTCCGATAGCAGAGACGTGATATCTCAATGCTTCTACCAAACCTGAGACCCTTCCTTTAGCATGAGATGTGATATCCAAATCCTTCACATTCCAATCCTGAGACCCTTCCTATAGCATGAGATTTGATATCTCAATGCTTCTAATACCAAACCTGAGATCCTTCCTATAACATGAGATGTGATATCCAATTCCTTCCCATTCCAAACCTGAGACCCTTCCTATTGGATGAGATGTGATATCCAACTCCTTCCCATTCCAACCCTGAGACCCTTCCTATAGCATGAGATGTGATGTCTCAATGCTTCTAATACCAAACCTGAGATCCTTCCTATAACATGAGATGTGATATCCAACTCCTTCCATTCCAATCCTGAGACCCGTCCTATAGCATGAGATGTGATATCTCAATGCTTATACCAAACCTGAGACCCTTCCTATAGCATGAGATGTGATATCCAACTCCTTCCCATTCCAATCCTGAGACCCTTCCTATAGCATGAGATGTGATATCTCAATGCTTCTAATACCAAACCTGAGATCCTTCCTCTAACATGAAATGTGATATCCAACTCCTTCCCTTTCCAAACCTAAGAGCCTATCTATAGCATGAGATGTGATATCCAAGTCCTTCACATTCCAACCCTTAGACCCTTCCTACAGCATGCAATATGATATCTCAATGATTCTAATAACAAACCTGAGACCCGTCCTATAGCATGAGATATGATATCCAAGTCCTTCCCATTCCAATCCTGAGACCCTTCCTATAACATGAAATGTGATATCCAACTCCTTCCCATTCCAACCTGAGACCCTTCCTATAGCATGAGATGGGATATCCAACTTCTTCAAAATCCAATACTGATACCCTTCCGATAGCATGAGATGTGATATCCCAATGCTTCTACCAAACCTGAGACCCATACTATGGCATGAGATGTGATATCAAACTCCTTCCCATTCCAATCCTGAGACCCTTCCTATAGCTTGAGGTGTGATATCCAACTCCTTCCCATTCCAATTCTGAGACCCTTCTTATACCATGAGACTTGATATCTCAATGCTTCTAATACCAAACCTGAGACCCGTCCTATAACATGAGATGTGATATCCAAATCCTTCCCCTTCCAAACCTTAGACCCTTCCTTTATCATGAGATGTGACATCCAAGTCCTTCCCATTCCAATCCTGAGACCCTTCCTATAGCATGAGATGTGATATCTCTATGCTTCTAATACCAAACCTGAGACCCTTCCTATAACATGAGATGGGATATCCAACTCCTTCCCATTCCAATCCTGAGACCTTTCCGATAGCAGAGATGTGATATCTCAATGCTTATACCAAACCTGAGAACCTTCCTATGGCCTGAGATGTCATATACAACTCCTTCCCATTCCAATCCTGAGACCCTTCCTATAGCATGAGATGTGATATCTCAATGCTTATACCAAATCTGAGACCCTTCCTATAGCATGAGATGTGATATCCAATTCCTTCCCATTCCAATCCTGAGACCCTTCCTATAGCATGAGAAGGGATATCCAACTCCTTCCCAATCCAATCCTGAGACCCTTCCGATAGCAGAGATGTGATATCTCAATGCTTATACCAAACCTGAGACCCTTCCTATAGCATGAAAAGGGATATCCAACTCCTTCCCAAACCAATCCTGAGACCCTTCCGATAGCAGAGACGTGATATCTCAATGCTTCTACCAAACCTGAGACCCTTCCTTTAGCATGAGATGTGATATCCAAATCCTTCACATTCCAATCCTGAGACCCTTCCTATAGCATGAGATTTGATATCTCAATGCTTCTAATACCAAACCTGAGATCCTTCCTATAACATGAGATGTGATATCCAATTCCTTCCCATTCCAAACCTGAGACCCTTCCTATTGGATGAGATGTGATATCCAACTCCTTCCCATTTCAACCCTGAGATCCTTCCTATAGCATGAGATGTGATGTCTCAATGCTTCTAATACCAAACCTGAGATCCTTCCTATAACATGAGATGTGATATCCAACTCCTTCCATTCCAATCCTGAGACCCGTCCTATAGCATGAGATGTGATATCTCAATGCTTATACCAAACCTGAGACCCTTCCTATAGCATGAGATGTGATATCCAACTCCTTCCCATTCCAATCCTGAGACCCTTCCTATAGCATGAGATGTGATATCTCAATGCTTCTAATACCAAACCTGAGATCCTTCCTCTAACATGAAATGTGATATCCAACTCCTTCCCTTTCCAAACATAAGAGCCTATCTATAGCATGAGATGTGATATCCAAGTCCTTCACATTCCAACCCTTAGACCCTTCCTACAGCATGCAATATGATATCTCAATGATTCTAATAACAAACCTGAGACCCGTCCTATAACATGAGATGGGATATCCAACTCCTTCCCATTCCAATCCTGAGACACTTCCGATAGCAGAGATGTGATATCTCAATGTTTATACCAAACCTGAGACCCTTCCTATAACATGAGATGTGAAATTTAACTCCTTCCCGTTCCCAACCTGAGACCCTTCCTTTAGCATGAGATGTGATATCCAGCTCCTTCCCATTCCAATCCTGAGACACTTCCGATAGCATGAGATGTGATATCTCAATGCTTCTAATATCAAAACTGAGACCCTCCCTATAGCATGATATGTGATATCTAAGTCCTTCCCATTCCAATCCTGAGACCCTTCCTATAGCATGAGATGTGATATCTCAATGCTTCTACCAAACCTGAGACCCTTCCTTTAGCATGAGATGTGATATCCAACTCCTTCCCATTCCAATCCTGAGACCCTTCCTATAGCATGAGATGTGATATCTCAATACTTCTAATACCAAACCTGAGATCCTTCCGATAACATGAGATGTGATATCTCAATACTTCTAATACCAAACCTGAGATCCATCCTATAACATGAGATGTGATATCCAACTCCTTCCCTTTCCAAACCTAAGAGCCTATCTATAGCATGAGATGTGATATCCAGGTCCTTCCCATTCCAATCCTTAGACCCTTCCTACAGCATGCAATATGATATCTCAATGATTCTAATAACAAACCTGAGACCCGTCCTATAGCATGAGATATGATATCCAAGTCCTTCCCATTCCAATCCTGAGACCCTTCCTATAACATGAAATGTGATATCCAACTCCTTCCCATTCCAACCTGAGACCCTTCCTATAGCATGAGATGGGATATCCAACTTCTTCCAAATCCAATACTGATACCCTTCCGATAGCATGAGATGTGATATCCCAATGCTTCTACCAAACCTGAGACCCATACTATGGCATGAGATGTGATATCAAACTCCTTCCCATTCCAATCCTGAGACCCTTCCTATAGCTTGAGGTGTGATATCCAACTCCTTCCCATTCCAATTCTGAGACCCTTCTTATACCATGAGACTTGATATCTCAATGCTTCTAATACCAAACCTGAGACCCGTCCTATAACATGAGATGTGATAACCAAATCCTTCCCCTTCCAAACCTTAGACCCTTCCTTTATCATGAGATGTGATATCCAACTCCTTCCCATTCCAATCCTGAGACCCTTCCGATATCATGAGATTTGTTATCTCAATGCTTCTAATATCAAACTTGAGACCCTCCCTATAGCATGAGATGTGACATCCAAGTCCTTCCCATTCCAATCCTGAGACCCTTCCTATAGCATGAGATGTGATATCTCTATGCTTCTAATACCAAACCTGAGAACCTTCCTATAACATGAGATGGGATATCCAACTCCTTCCCATTCCAATCCTGAGACCTTTCCGATAGCAGAGATGTGATATCTCAATGCTTATACCAAACCTGAGAACCTTCCTATGGCCTGAGATGTCATATACAACTCCTTCCCATTCCAATCCTGAGACCCTTGCTTTACCATGAGATGTGATATCTCAATGCTTATACCAAATCTGAGACCCTTCCTATAGCATGAGATGTGATATCCAATTCCTTCCCATTCCAATCCTGAGACCCTTCCTATAGCATGAGATGTGATATCTCAATGCTTATACCAAACCTGAGAGCCTACCTATAGCATGAGATGTGATATCCAAGTCCACCCCATTCCAATCCTTAGACCCTTCCTACAGCATGCGATGTGATATCTCAATGATTCTAATACCAAACCAGAGACTCTTCCTATAACATGAGATGGGATATCCAACTCCTTCCCATTCCAATCCTGAGCCGCTTCCGATAGCAGAGATGTGATATCTCAATGCTTATACCAAACCTGAGACCCTTCCTATAACATGAGATGTGATATCCAACTCCTTCCCGTTCCAAACCTGAGACACTAACCATAGCAAATGTGATATCCAACTCCTTCCCATTCCAAACATGAGAC
This sequence comes from Ambystoma mexicanum, assembly GCF_040938575.1. NCBI lineage: Eukaryota > Metazoa > Chordata > Amphibia > Caudata > Ambystomatidae > Ambystoma > Ambystoma mexicanum. The sequence continues at coordinate 336,613,709 of NC_090936.1, forward strand.
CCTTCCTATAGCAAGAAAGTAATATCCAACTCCTACCCATTCCAATCCTGAGACCCTTCGTATAGCAAGAGATGTGATATCCAAATCCTTCCCATTCCAATCCTGAGACCCTTCCTATAACATGAGATGTGATATCCAACTCCTTCCCATTCCAACCTGAGACACTTCCTATAGCATGAGAAGGGATATCCAACTCCTTCCCAATCCAATCCTGAGACCCTTCCGATAGCAGAGATGTGATATCTCAATGCTTATACCAAACCTGAGACCCTTCCTATGGCATGAGATGTGATATCCAACTCCTTGCCATTCAAATCCTGAGACCCTTCCTATAGCATGAAAAGGGATATCCAACTCCTTCCCAATCCAATCCTGAGACCCTTCTGATAGCAGAGACGTGATATCTCAATGCTTCTACCAAACCTGAGACCCTTCCTTTAGCATGAGATGTGATATCCAAATCCTTCACATTCCAATCCTGAGACCCTTCCTATAGCATGAGATTTGATATCTCAATGCTTCTAATACCAAACCTGAGATCCTTCCTATAACATGAGATGTGATATCCAATTCCTTCCCATTCCAAACCTGAGACCCTTCCTATTGGATGAGATGTGATATCCAACTCCTTCCCATTCCAACCCTGAGACCCTTCCTATAGCATGAGATGTGATGTCTCAATGCTTCTAATACCAAACCTGAGATCCTTCCTATAACATGAGATGTGATATCCAACTCCTTCCATTCCAATCCTGAGACCCGTCCTATAGCATGAGATGTGATATCTCAATGCTTATACCAAACCTGAGACCCTTCCTATAGCATGAGATGTGATATCCAACTCCTTCCCATTCCAATCCTGAGACCCTTCCTATAGCATGAGATGTGATATCTCAATGCTTCTAATACCAAACCTGAGATCCTTCCTCTAACATGAAATGTGATATCCAACTCCTTCCCTTTCCAAACCTAAGAGCCTATCTATAGCATGAGATGTGATATCCAAGTCCTTCACATTCCAACCCTTAGACCCTCCCTACAGCATGCAATATGATATCTCAATGATTCTAATACCAAACCTGAGACCCTTCCTTTAGCATGAGATGTGATATCCAAATCCTTCACATTCCAATCCTGAGACCCTTCCTATAGCATGAGATTTGATATCTCAATGCTTCTAATACCAAACCTGAGATCCTTCCTATAACATGAGATGTGATATCCAATTCCTTCCCATTCCAAACCTGAGACCCTTCCTATTGGATAAGATGTGATATCCAACTCCTTCCCATTCCAACCCTGAGACCCTTCCTATAGCATGAGATGTGATGTCTCAATGCTTCTAATACCAAACCTGAGATCCTTCCTATAACATGAGATGTGATATCCAACTCCTTCCATTCCAATCCTGAGACCCGTCCTATAGCATGAGATGTGATATCTCAATGCTTATACCAAAGCTGAGACCCTTCCTATAGCATGAGATGTGATATCCAACTCCTTCCCATTCCAATCCTGAGACCCTTCCTATAGCATGAGATGTGATATCTCAATGCTTCTAATACCAAACCTGAGATCCTTCCTCTAACATGAAATGTGATATCCAACTCCTTCCCTTTCCAAACCTAAGAGCCTATCTATAGCATGAGATGTGATATCCAAGTCCTTCACATTCCAACCCTTAGACCCTTCCTACAGCATGCAATATGATATCTCAATGATTCTAATAACAAACCTGAGAACCGTCCTATAACATGAGATGTGATATCCAACTCCTTCCCGTTCCAAACCTGAGACCCTTCCTTTAGCATGAGATGTGATATCCAGCTCCTTCCCATTCCAATCCTGAGACACTTCCGATAGCATGAGATGTGATATCTCAATGCTTCTAATATCAAAACTGAGACCCTCCCTATAGCATGATATGTGATATCTAAGTCCTTCCCATTCCAATCCTGAGACCCTTTCTATAGCATGAGATGTGATATCTCAATGCTTCTACCAAACCTGAGACCCTTCCTTTAGCATGAGATTTGATATCCAACTCCTTCCCATTCCAATCCTGAGACCCTTCCTATAGCATGAGATGTGATATCTCAATACTTCTAATACCAAACCTGAGATCCTTCCGATAACATGAGATGTGATATCTCAATACTTCTAATACCAAACCTGAGATCCATCCTATAACATGAGATGTGATATCCAACTCCTTCCCTTTCCAAACCTAAGAGCCTATCTATTGCATGAGATGTGATATCCAGGTCCTTCCCATTCCAATCCTTAGACCCTTCTACAGCATGCAATATGATATCTCAATGATTCTAATAACAAACCTGAGACCCGTCCTATAGCATGAGATATGATATCCAAGTACTTCCCATTCCAATCCTGAGACCCTTCCTATAACATGAAATGTGATATCCAACTCCTTCCCATTCCAACCTGAGACCCTTCCTATAGCATGAGATGGGATATCCAACTTCTTCCAAATCCAATACTGATACCCTTCCGATAGCATGAGATGTGATATCCCAATGCTTCTACCAAACCTGAGACCCATACTCTGGCATGAGATGTGATATCAAACTCCTTCCCATTCCAATCCTGAGACCCTTCCTAAAGCTTGAGGTGTGATATCCAACTCCTTCCCATTCCAATTCTGAGACCCTTCTTATACCATGAGACTTGATATCCAAATCCTTCCCCCTCCAAACCTTAGACCCTTCCTTTATCATGAGATGTGATATCCAACTCCTTAACCATTCCAATCCTGAGACCCTTCCGGTATCATGAGATTTGTTATCTCAATGCTTCTAATATCAAACTTGAGACCCTCCCTATAGCATGAGATGTGACATCCAAGTCCTTCCCATTCCAATCCTGAGACCCTTCCTATAGCATGAGATGTGATATCTCTATGCTTCTAATACCAAACCTGAGACCCTTCCTATAACATGAGATGGGATATCCAACTCCTTCCCATTCCAATCCTGAGACCTTTCCGATAGCAGAGATGTGATATCTCAATGCTTATACCAAACCTGAGAACCTTCCTATGGCCTGAGATGTCATATACAACTCCTTCCCATTCCAATCCTGAGACCCTTCCTTTAGCATGAGATGTGATATCTCAATGCTTATACCAAATCTTAGACCCTTCCTATAGCATGAGATGTGATATCTCAATGCTTATACCAAACCTGAGAGCCTACCTATAACATGAGATGTGATATCCAAGTCCATCCCATTCCAATCCTTAGACCCTTCCTACAGCATGCGATGTGATATCTCAATGATTCTAATACCAAACCAGAGACTCTTCCTATAACATGAGATGGGATATCCAACTCCTTCCCATTCCAATCCTGAGCCGCTTCCGATAGCAGAGATGTGATATCTCAATGCTTATACCAAACCTGAGACCCTTCCTATAACATGAGATGTGATATCCAACTCCTTCCCGTTCCAAACCTGAGACACTAACTATAGCATATGTGATATCCACCTCCTTCCCATTCCAAACATGAGACCCTTCCTATAGCAAGAAAGTAATATCCAACTCCTACCCATTCCAATCCTGAGACCCTTCCTATAGCAAGAGATGTGATATCCAAATCCTTCCCATTCCAATCCTGAGACCCTTCCTATAACATGAGATGTGATATCCAACTCCTTCCCATTCCAACCTGAGACACTTCCTATAGCATGAGAAGGGATATCCAACTCCTTCCCAATCCAATCCTGAGACCCTTCCGATAGCAGAGATGTGATATCTCAATGCTTATACCAAACCTGAGACCCTTCCTATGGCATGAGATGTGATATCCAACTCCTTGCCATTCAAATCCTGAGACCCTTCCTATAGCATGAGAAGGGATATCCAACTCCTTCCCAATCCAATCCTGAGACCCTTCCGATAGCAGAGACGTGATATCTCAATGCTTCTACCAATCCTGAGACCCTTCCTTTAGCATGAGATGTGATATCCAAATCCTTCACATTCCAATCCTGAGACCCTTCCTATAGCATGAGATGTGATATCTCAATGCTTCTAATACCAAACCTGAGATCCTTCCTATAACATGAGATGTGATATCCAATTCCTTCCCATTCCAAACCTGAGACCCTTCCTATTGGATGAGATGTGATATCCAACTCCTTCCCATTCCAACCCTGAGACCCTTCCTATAGCATGAGATGTGATGTCTCAATGATTCTAATACCAAACCTGAGATCCTTACTATAACATGAGATGTGATATCCAACTCCTTCCCATTCCAATCCTGAGACCCTTCCGATAGCAGAGATGTGATATCTCAATGCTTATACCAAACCTGAGACCCTTCGTATGGCATGAGATGTGAAATCCAACTCCTTGCCATTCAAATCCTGAGACCCTTCCTATAGCATGAGAAGGGATATCCAACTCCTTCCCAATCCAATCCTGAGACCCTTCCGATAGCAGAGACGTGATATCTCAATGCTTCTACCAAACCTGAGACCCTTCCTTTAGCATGAGATGTGATATCCAAATCCTTCACATTCCAATCCTGAAACCCTTCCTATAGCATGAGATGTGATATCTCAATGCTTCTAATACCAAACCTGAGATCCTTCCTATAACATGAGATGTGATATCCAATTCCTTCCCATTCCAAACCTGAGACCCTTCCTTTATCATGAGATGTGACATCCAAGTCCTTCCCATTCCAATCCTGAGACCCTTCCTATAGCATGAGATGTGATATCTCTATGCTTCTAATACCAAACCTGAGACCCTTCCTATAACATGAGATGGGATATCCAACTCCTTCCCATTCCAATCCTGAGACCTTTCCGATAGCAGAGATGTGATATCTCAATGCTTATACCAAACCTGAGAACCTTCCTATGGCCTGAGATGTCATATACAACTCCTTCCCATTCCAATCCTGAGACCCTTCCTTTAGCATGAGATGTGATATCTCAATGCTTATACCAAATCTGAGACCCTTCCTATAGCATGAGATGTGATATCCAATTCCTTCCCATTCCAATCCTGAGACCCTTCCTATAGCATGAGATGTGATATCTCAATGCTTATACCAAACCTGAGATCCTTCCTATAACATGAGATGTGATATCCAACTCCTTCCATTCCAATCCTGAGACCCGTCCTATAGCATGAGATGTGATATCTCAATGCTTATACCAAACCTGAGACCCTTCCTATAGCATGAGATGTGATATCCAACTACTTCCCATTCCAATCATGAGACCCTTCCTATAGCATGAGATGTGATATCTCAATGCTTCTAATACCAAACCTGAGATCCTTCCTCTAACATTAAATGTGATATCCAACTCCTTCCCTTTCCAAACCTAAGAGCCTATCTATAGCATGAGATGTGATATCCAGGTCCTTCCTATTCCAATCCTTAGACCCTTCCTACAGCATGCAATATGATATCTCAATGATTCTAATAACAAACCTGAGACCCGTCCTATAGCATGAGATATGATATCCAAGTCCTTCCCATTCCAATCCTGAGACCCTTCCTATAACATGAAATGTGATATCCAACTCCTTCCCATTCCAACCTGAGACCCTTCCTATAGCATGAGATGGGATATCCAACTTCTTCAAAATCCAATACTGATACCCTTCCGATAGCATGAGATGTGATATCCCAATGCTTCTACCAAACCTGAGACCCATACCATGGCATGAGATGTGATATCAAACTCCTTCCCATTCCAATCCTGAGACCCTTCCTATAGCTTGAGGTGTGATATCCAACTCCTTCCCATTCCAATTCTGAGACCCTTCTTATACCATGAGACTTGATATCTCAATGCTTCTAATACCAAACCTGAGACCCGTCCTATAACATGAGATGTGATATCCAAATCCTTCCCCTTCCAAACCATAGACCCTTCCTTTATCATGAGATGTGACATCCAAGTCCTTCCCATTCCAATCCTGAGACCCTTCCTATAGCATGAGATGTGATATCTCTATGCTTCTAATACCAAACCTGAGACCCTTCCTATAACATGAGATGGGATATCCAACTCCTTCCCATTCCAATCCTGAGACCTTTCCGATAGCAGAGATGTGATATCTCAATGCTTATACCAAACCTGAGAACCTTCCTATGGCCTGAGATGTCATATACAACTCCTTCCCATTCCAATCCTGAGACCCTTCCTTTAGCATGAGATGTGATATCTCAATGCTTATACCAAATCTGAGACCCTTCCTATAGCATGAGATGTGATATCCAATTCCTTCCCATTCCAATCCTGAGACCCTTCCTATAGCATGAGATGTGATATCTCAATGCTTATACCAAACCTGAGAGCCTACCTATAGCATGAGATGTGATATCCAAGTCCATCCCATTCCAATCCTTAGACCCTTCCTACAGCATGCGATGTGATATCTCAATGATTCTAATACCAAACCAGAGACTCTTCCTATAACATGAGATGGGATATCCAACTCCTTCCCATTCCAATCCTGAGCCGCTTCCGATAGCAGAGATGTGATATCTCAATGCTTATACCAAACCTGAGACCCTTCCTATAACATGAGATGTGATATCCAACTCCTTCCCGTTCCAAACCTGAGACACTAACTATAGCATATGTGATATCCAACTCCTTCCCATTCCAAACATGAGACCCTTCCTATAGCAAGAAAGTAATATCCAACTCCTACCCATTCCAATCCTGAGACCCTTCCTATAGCAAGAGATGTGATATCCAAATCCTTCCCATTCCAATCCTGAGACCCTTCCTATAACATGAGATGTGATATCCAACTCCTTCCCATTCCAACCTGAGACACTTCCTATAGCATGAGAAGGGATATCCAACTCCTTCCCAATCCAATCCTGAGACCCTTCCGATAGCAGAGATGTGATATCTCAATGCTTATACCAAACCTGAGACCCTTCCTATAGCATGAAAAGGGATATCCAACTCCTTCCCAATCCAATCCTGAGACCCTTCCGATAGCAGAGACGTGATATCTCAATGCTTCTACCAAACCTGAGACCCTTCCTTTAGCATGAGATGTGATATCCAAATCCTTCACATTCCAATCCTGAGACCCTTCCTATAGCATGAGATTTGATATCTCAATGCTTCTAATACCAAACCTGAGATCCTTCCTATAACATGAGATGTGATATCCAATTCCTTCCCATTCCAAACCTGAGACCCTTCCTATTGGATGAGATGTGATATCCAACTCCTTCCCATTTCAACCCTGAGACCCTTCCTATAGCATGAGATGTGATGTCTCAATGCTTCTAATACCAAACCTGAGATCCTTCCTATAACATGAGATGTGATATCCAACTCCTTCCATTCCAATCCTGAGACCCGTCCTATAGCATGAGATGTGATATCTCAATGCTTATACCAAACCTGAGACCCTTCCTATAGCATGAGATGTGATATCCAACTCCTTCCCATTCCAATCCTGAGACCCTTCCTATAGCATGAGATGTGATATCTCAATGCTTCTAATACCAAACCTGAGATCCTTCCTCTAACATGAAATGTGATATCCAACTCATTCCCTTTCCAAACCTAAGAGCCTATCTATAGCATGAGATGTGATATCCAAGTCCTTCACATTCCAACCCTTAGACCCTTCCTACAGCATGCAATATGATATCTCAATGATTCTAATAACAAACCTGAGACCCGTCCTATAACATGAGATGGGATATCCAACTCCTTCCCATTCCAATCCTGAGACACTTCCGATAGCAGAGATGTGATATCTCAATGTTTATACCAAACCTGAGACCCTTCCTATAACATGAGATGTGAAATTTAACTCCTTCCCGTTCCCAACCTGAGACCCTTCCTTTAGCATGAGATGTGATATCCAGCTCCTTCCCATTCCAATCCTGAGACACTTCCGATAGCATGAGATGTGATATCTCAATGCTTCTAATATCAAAACTGAGACCCTCCCTATAGCATGATATGTGATATCTAAGTCCTTCCCATTCCAATCCTGAGACCCTTCCTATAGCATGAGATGTGATATCTCAATGCTTCTACCAAACCTAAGACCCTTCCTTTAGCATGAGATGTGATATCCAACTCCTTCCCATTCCAATCCTGAGACCCTTCCTATAGCATGAGATGTGATATCTCAATACTTCTAATACCAAACCTGAGATCCTTCCGATAACATGAGATGTGACATCTCAATACTTCTAATACCAAACCTGAGATCCATCCTATAACATGAGATGTGATATCCAACTCCTTCCCTTTCCAAACCTAAGAGCCTATCTATAGCATGAGATGTGATATCCAGGTCCTTCCCATTCCAAACCTGAGACCCTTCCTATTGGATGAGATGTGATATCCAACTCCTTCCCATTCCAACCCTGAGACCCTTCCTATAGCATGAGATGTGATGTCTCAATGATTCTAATACCAAACCTGAGATCCTTACTATAACATGAGATGTGATATCCAACTCCTTCCCATTCCAATCCTGAGACCCTTCCGATAGCAGAGATGTGATATCTCAATGCTTATACCAAACCTGAGACCCTTCGTATGGCATGAGATGTGATATCCAACTCCTTGCCATTCAAATCCTGAGACCCTTCCTATAGCATGAGAAGGGATATCCAACTCCTTCCCAATCCAATCCTGAGACCCTTCCGATAGCAGATACGTGATATCTCAATGCTTCTACCAAACCTGAGACCCTTCCTTTAGCATGAGATGTGATATCCAAATCCTTCACATTCCAATCCTGAAACCCTTCCTATAGCATGAGATGTGATATCTCAATGCTTCTAATACCAAACCTGAGATCCTTCCTATAACATGAGATGTGATATCCAATTCCTTCCCATTCCAAACCTGAGACCCTTCCTTTATCATGAGATGTGACATCCAAGTCCTTCCCATTCCAATCCTGAGACCCTTCCTATAGCATGAGATGTGATATCTCTATGCTTCTAATACCAAACCTGAGACCCTTCCTATAACATGAGATGGGATATCCAACTCCTTCCCATTCCAATCCTGAGACCTTTCCGATAGCAGAGATGTGATATCTCAATGCTTATACCAAACCTGAGAACCTTCCTATGGCCTGAGATGTCATATACAACTCCTTCCCATTCCAATCCTGAGACCCTTCCTTTAGCATGAGATGTGATATCTCAATGCTTATACCAAATCTGAGACCCTTCCTATAGCATGAGATGTGATATCCAATTCCTTCCCATTCCAATCCTGAGACCCTTCCTATAGCATGAGATGTGATATCTCAATGCTTATACCAAACCTGAGATCCTTCCTATAACATGAGATGTGATATCCAACTCCTTCCATTCCAATCCTGAGACCCGTCCTATAGCATGAGATGTGATATCTCAAAGCTTATACCAAACCTGAGACCCTTCCTATAGCATGAGATGTGATATCCAACTACTTCCCATTCCAATCATGAGACCCTTCCTATAGCATGAGATGTGATATCTCAATGCTTCTAATACCAAACCTGAGATCCTTCCTCTAACATGAAATGTGATATCCAACTCCTTCCCTTTCCAAACCTAAGAGCCTATCTATAGCATGAGATGTGATATCCAGGTCCTTCCTATTCCAATCCTTAGACCCTTCCTACAGCATGCAATATGATATCTCAATGATTCTAATAACAAACCTGAGACCCGTCCTATAGCATGAGATATGATATCCAAGTCCTTCCCATTCCAATCCTGAGACCCTTCCTATAACATGAAATGTGATATCCAACTCCTTCCCATTCCAACCTGAGACCCTTCCTATAGCATGAGATGGGATATCCAACTTCTTCAAAATCCAATACTGATACCCTTCCGATAGCATGAGATGTGATATCCCAATGCTTCTACCAAACCTGAGACCCATACTATGGCATGAGATGTGATATCAAACTCCTTCCCATTCCAATCCTGAGACCCTTCCTATAGCTTGAGGTGTGATATCCAACTCCTTCCCATTCCAATTCTGAGACCCTTCTTATACCATGAGACTTGATATCTCAATGCTTCTAATACCAAACCTGAGACCCGTCCTATAACATGAGATGTGATATCCAAATCCTTCCCCTTCCAAACCTTAGACCCTTCCTTTATCATGAGATGTGACATCCAAGTCCTTCCCATTCCAATCCTGAGACCCTTCCTATAGCATGAGATGTGATATCTCTATGCTTCTAATACCAAACCTGAGACCCTTCCTATAACATGAGATGGGATATCCAACTCCTTCCCATTCCAATCCTGAGACCTTTCCGATAGCAGAGATGTGATATCTCAATGCTTATACCAAACCTGAGAACCTTCCTATGGCCTGAGATGTCATATACAACTCCTTCCCATTCCAATCCTGAGACCCTTCCTATAGCATGAGATGTGATATCTCAATGCTTATACCAAATCTGAGACCCTTCCTATAGCATGAGATGTGATATCCAATTCCTTCCCATTCCAATCCTGAGACCCTTCCTATAGCATGAGAAGGGATATCCAACTCCTTCCCAATCCAATCCTGAGACCCTTCCGATAGCAGAGATGTGATATCTCAATGCTTATACCAAACCTGAGACCCTTCCTATAGCATGAAAAGGGATATCCAACTCCTTCCCAAACCAATCCTGAGACCCTTCCGATAGCAGAGACGTGATATCTCAATGCTTCTACCAAACCTGAGACCCTTCCTTTAGCATGAGATGTGATATCCAAATCCTTCACATTCCAATCCTGAGACCCTTCCTATAGCATGAGATTTGATATCTCAATGCTTCTAATACCAAACCTGAGATCCTTCCTATAACATGAGATGTGATATCCAATTCCTTCCCATTCCAAACCTGAGACCCTTCCTATTGGATGAGATGTGATATCCAACTCCTTCCCATTTCAACCCTGAGATCCTTCCTATAGCATGAGATGTGATGTCTCAATGCTTCTAATACCAAACCTGAGATCCTTCCTATAACATGAGATGTGATATCCAACTCCTTCCATTCCAATCCTGAGACCCGTCCTATAGCATGAGATGTGATATCTCAATGTTTATACCAAACCTGAGACCCTTCCTATAACATGAGATGTGAAATTTAACTCCTTCCCGTTCCCAACCTGAGACCCTTCCTTTAGCATGAGATGTGATATCCAGCTCCTTCCCATTCCAATCCTGAGACACTTCCGATAGCATGAGATGTGATATCTCAATGCTTCTAATATCAAAACTGAGACCCTCCCTATAGCATGATATGTGATATCTAAGTCCTTCCCATTCCAATCCTGAGACCCTTCCTATAGCATGAGATGTGATATCTCAATGCTTCTACCAAACCTAAGACCCTTCCTTTAGCATGAGATGTGATATCCAACTCCTTCCCATTCCAATCCTGAGACCCTTCCTATAGCATGAGATGTGATATCTCAATACTTCTAATACCAAACCTGAGATCCTTCCGATAACATGAGATGTGACATCTCAATACTTCTAATACCAAACCTGAGATCCATCCTATAACATGAGATGTGATATCCAACTCCTTCCCTTTCCAAACCTAAGAGCCTATCTATAGCATGAGATGTGATATCCAGGTCCTTCCCATTCCAAACCTGAGACCCTTCCTATTGGATGAGATGTGATATCCAACTCCTTCCCATTCCAACCCTGAGACCCTTCCTATAGCATGAGATGTGATGTCTCAATGATTCTAATACCAAACCTGAGATCCTTACTATAACATGAGATGTGATATCCAACTCCTTCCCATTCCAATCCTGAGACCCTTCCGATAGCAGAGATGTGATATCTCAATGCTTATACCAAACCTGAGACCCTTCGTATGGCATGAGATGTGATATCCAACTCCTTGCCATTCAAATCCTGAGACCCTTCCTATAGCATGAGAAGGGATATCCAACTCCTTCCCAATCCAATCCTGAGACCCTTCCGATAGCAGATACGTGATATCTCAATGCTTCTACCAAACCTGAGACCCTTCCTTTAGCATGAGATGTGATATCCAAATCCTTCACATTCCAATCCTGAAACCCTTCCTATAGCATGAGATGTGATATCTCAATGCTTCTAATACCAAACCTGAGATCCTTCCTATAACATGAGATGTGATATCCAATTCCTTCCCATTCCAAACCTGAGACCCTTCCTTTATCATGAGATGTGACATCCAAGTCCTTCCCATTCCAATCCTGAGACCCTTCCTATAGCATGAGATGTGATATCTCTATGCTTCTAATACCAAACCTGAGACCCTTCCTATAACATGAGATGGGATATCCAACTCCTTCCCATTCCAATCCTGAGACCTTTCCGATAGCAGAGATGTGATATCTCAATGCTTATACCAAACCTGAGAACCTTCCTATGGCCTGAGATGTCATATACAACTCCTTCCCATTCCAATCCTGAGACCCTTCCTTTAGCATGAGATGTGATATCTCAATGCTTATACCAAATCTGAGACCCTTCCTATAGCATGAGATGTGATATCCAATTCCTTCCCATTCCAATCCTGAGACCCTTCCTATAGCATGAGATGTGATATCTCAATGCTTATACCAAACCTGAGATCCTTCCTATAACATGAGATGTGATATCCAACTCCTTCCATTCCAATCCTGAGACCCGTCCTATAGCATGAGATGTGATATCTCAATGCTTATACCAAACCTGAGACCCTTCCTATAGCATGAGATGTGATATCCAACTACTTCCCATTCCAATCATGAGACCCTTCCTATAGCATGAGATGTGATATCTCAATGCTTCTAATACCAAACCTGAGATCCTTCCTCTAACATGAAATGTGATATCCAACTCCTTCCCTTTCCAAACCTAAGAGCCTATCTATAGCATGAGATGTGATATCCAGGTCCTTCCTATTCCAATCCTTAGACCCTTCCTACAGCATGCAATATGATATCTCAATGATTCTAATAACAAACCTGAGACCCGTCCTATAGCATGAGATATGATATCCAAGTCCTTCCCATTCCAATCCTGAGACCCTTCCTATAACATGAAATGTGATATCCAACTCCTTCCCATTCCAACCTGAGACCCTTCCTATAGCATGAGATGGGATATCCAACTTCTTCAAAATCCAATACTAATACCCTTCCGATAGCATGAGATGTGATATCCCAATGCTTCTACCAAACCTGAGACCCATATCATGGCATGAGATGGGATATCAAACTCCTTCCCATTCCAATCCTGAGACCCTTCCTATAGCTTGAGGTGTGATATCCAACTCCTTCCCATTCCAATTCTGAGACCCTTCTTATACCATGAGACTTGATATCTCAATGCTTCTAATACCAAACCTGAGACCCGTCCTATAACATGAGATGTGATATCCAAATCCTTCCCCTTCCAAACCTTAGACCCTTCCTTTATCATGAGATGTGACATCCAAGTCCTTCCCATTCCAATCCTGAGACCCTTCCTATAGCATGAGATGTGATATCTCTATGCTTCTAATACCAAACCTGAGACCCTTCCTATAACATGAGATGGGATATCCAACTCCTTCCCATTCCAATCCTGAGACCTTTCCGATAGCAGAGATGTGATATCTCAATGCTTATACCAAACCTGAGAACCTTCCTATGGCCTGAGATGTCATATACAACTCCTTCCCATTCCAATCCTGAGACCCTTCCTTTAGCATGAGATGTGATATCTCAATGCTTATACCAAATCTGAGACCCTTCCTATAGCATGAGATGTGATATCCAATTCCTTCCCATTCCAATCCTGAGACCCTTCCTATAGCATGAGATGTGATATCTCAATGCTTATACCAAACCTGAGAGCCTACCTATAGCATGAGATGTGATATCCAAGTCCATCCCATTCCAATCCTTAGACCCTTCCTACAGCATGCGATGTGATATCTCAATGATTCTAATACCAAACCAGAGACTCTTCCTATAACATGAGATGGGATATTCAACTCCTTCCCATTCCAATCCTGAGCCGCTTCCGATAGCAGAGATGTGATATCTCAATGCTTATACCAAACCTGAGACCCTTCCTATAACATGAGATGTGATATCCAACTCCTTCCCGTTCCAAACCTGAGACACTAACTATAGCATATGTGATATCCAACTCCTTCCCATTCCAAACATGAGACCCTTCCTATAGCAAGAAAGTAATATCCAACTCCTTCCCATTCCAATCCTGAGACCCTTCCTATAGCAAGAGATGTGATATCCAAATCCTTCCCATTCCAATCCTGAGACCCTTCCTATAACATGAGATGTGATATCCAACTCCTTCCCATTCCAACCTGAGACACTTCCTATAGCATGAGAAGGGATATCCAACACCTTCCCAATCCAATCCTGAGACCCTTCCGATAGCAGAGATGTGATATCTCAATGCTTATACCAAACCTGAGACCCTTCCTATAGCATGAAAAGGGATATCCAACTCCTTCCCAATCCAATCCTGAGACCCTTCCGATAGCAGAGACGTGATATCTCAATGCTTCTACCAAACCTGAGACCCTTCCTTTAGCATGAGATGTGATATCCAAATCCTTCACATTCCAATCCTGAGACCCTTCCTATAGCATGAGATTTGATATCTCAATGCTTCTAATACCAAACCTGAGATCCTTCCTATAACATGAGATGTGATATCCAATTCCTTCCCATTCCAAACCTGAGACCCTTCCTATTGGATGAGATGTGATATCCAACTCCTTCCCATTTCAACCCTGAGACCCTTCCTATAGCATGAGATGTGATGTCTCAATGCTTCTAATACCAAACCTGAGATCCTTCCTATAACATGAGATGTGATATCCAACTCCTTCCATTCCAATCCTGAGACCCGTCCTATAGCATGAGATGTGATATCTCAATGCTTATACCAAACCTGAGACCCTTCCTATAGCATGAGATGTGATATCCAACTCCTTCCCATTCCAATCCTGAGACCCTTCCTATAGCATGAGATGTGATATCTCAATGCTTCTAATACCAAACCTGAGATCCTTCCTCTAACATGAAATGTGATATCCAACTCCTTCCCTTTCCAAACCTAAGAGCCTAACTATAGTATGAGATGTGATATCCAAGTCCTTCACATTCCAACCCTTAGACCCTTCCTACAGCATGCAATATGATATCTCAATGATTCTAATAACAAACCTGAGACCCGTCCTATAACATGAGATGGGATATCCAACTCCTTCCCATTCCAATCCTGAGACACTTCCGATAGCAGAGATGTGATATCTCAATGTTTATACCAAACCTGAGACCCTTCCTATAACATGAGATGTGAAATTTAACTCCTTCCCGTTCCCAACCTGAGACCCTTCCTTTAGCATGAGATGTGATATCCAGCTCCTTCCCATTCCAATCCTGAGACACTTCCGATAGCATGAGATGTGATATCTCAATGCTTCTAATATCAAAACTGAGACCCTCCCTATAGCATGATATGTGATATCTAAGTCCTTCCCATTCCAATCCTGAGACCCTTCCTATAGCATGAGATGTGATATCTCAATGCTTCTACCAAACCTGAGACCCTTCCTTTAGCATGAGATGTGATATCCAACTCCTTCCCATTCCAATCCTGAGACCCTTCCTATAGCATGAGATGTGATATCTCAATACTTCTAATACCAAACCTGAGATCCTTCCGATAACATGAGATGTGACATCTCAATACTTCTAATACCAAACCTGAGATCCATCCTATAACATGAGATGTGATATCCAACTCCTTCCCTTTCCAAACCTAAGAGCCTATCTATAGCATGAGATGTGATATCCAGGTCCTTCCCATTCCAATCCTTAGACCCTTCCTACAGCATGCAATATGATATCTCAATGATTCTAATAACAAACCTGAGACCCGTCCTATAGCATGAGATATGATATCCAAGTCCTTCCCATTCCAATCCTGAGACCCTTCCTATAACATGAAATGTGATATCCAACTCCTTCCCATTCCAACCTGAGACCCTTCCTATAGCATGAGATGGGATATCCAACTTCTTCCAAATCCAATACTGATACCCTTCCGATAGCATGAGATGTGATATCCCAATGCTTCTACCAAACCTGAGACCCATACTATGGCATGAGATGTGATATCAAACTCCTTCCCATTCCAATCCTGAGACCCTTCCTATAGCTTGAGGTGTGATATCCAACTCCTTCCCATTCCAATTCTGAGAC
Organism: Ambystoma mexicanum; assembly: GCF_040938575.1. NCBI lineage: Eukaryota > Metazoa > Chordata > Amphibia > Caudata > Ambystomatidae > Ambystoma > Ambystoma mexicanum. The sequence continues at coordinate 336,629,977 of NC_090936.1, forward strand.
CCTTCTTATACCATGAGACTTGATATCTCAATGCTTCTAATACCAAACCTGAGACCCGTCCTATAACATGAGATGTGATAACCAAATCCTTCCCCTTCCAAACCTTAGACCCTTCCTTTATCATGAGATGTGATATCCAACTCCTTCCCATTCCAATCCTGAGACCCTTCCGATATCATGAGATTTGTTATCTCAATGCTTCTAATATCAAACTTGAGACCCTCCCTATAGCATGAGATGTGACATCCAAGTCCTTCCCATTCCAATCCTGAGACCCTTCCTAAAGCATGAGATGTGATATCTCTATGCTTCTAATACCAAACCTGAGACCCTTCCTATAACATGAGATGGGATATCCAACTCCTTCCCATTCCAATCCTGAGACCTTTCCGATAGCAGAGATGTGATATCTCAATGCTTATACCAAACCTGAGAACCTTCCTATGGCCTGAGATGTCATATACAACTCCTTCCCATTCCAATCCTGAGACCCTTCCTTTACCATGAGATGTGATATCTCAATGCTTATACCAAATCTGAGACCCTTCCTATAGCATGAGATGTGATATCCAATTCCTTCCCATTCCAATCCTGAGACCCTTCCTATAGCATGAGATGTGATATCTCAATGCTTATACCAAACTTGAGAGCCTACCTATAGCATGAGATGTGATATCCAAGTCCACCCCATTCCAATCCTTAGACCCTTCCTACAGCATGCGATGTGATATCTCAATGATTCTAATACCAAACCAGAGACTCTTCCTATAACATGAGATGGGATATCCAACTCCTTCCCATTCCAATCCTGAGCCGCTTCCGATAGCAGAGATGTGATATCTCAATGCTTATACCAAACCTGAGACCCTTCCTATAACATGAGATGTGATATCCAACTCCTTCCCGTTCCAAACCTGAGACACTAACTATAGCATATGTGATATCCAACTCCTTCCCATTCCAAACATGAGACCCTTCCTATAGCAAGAAAGTAATATCCAACTCCTACCCATTCCAATCCTGAGACCCTTCCTATAGCAAGAGATGTGATATCCAAATCCTTCCCATTCCAATCCTGAGACCCTTCCTATAACATGAGATGTGATATCCAACTCCTTCCCATTCCAACCTGAGACACTTCCTATAGCATGAGAAGGGATATCCAACTCCTTCCCAATCCAATCCTGAGACCCTTCCGATAGCAGAGATGTGATATCTCAATGCTTATACCAAACCTGAGACCCTTCCTATAGCATGAAAAGGGATATCCAACTCCTTCCCAATCCAATCCTGAGACCCTTCCGATAGCAGAGACGTGATATCTCAATGCTTCTACCAAACCTGAGACCCTTCCTTTAGCATGAGATGTGATATCCAAATCCTTCACATTCCAATCCTGAGACCCTTCCTATAGCATGAGATTTGATATCGCAATGCTTCTAATACCAAACCTGAGATCCTTCCTATAACATGAGATGTGATATCCAATTCCTTCCCATTCCAAACCTGAGACCCTTCCTATTGGATGAGATGTGATATCCAACTCCTTCCCATTTCAACCCTGAGACCCTTCCTATAGCATGAGATGTGATGTCTCAATGCTTCTAATACCAAACCTGAGATCCTTCCTATAACATGAGATGTGATATCCAACTCCTTCCATTCCAATCCTGAGACCCGTCCTATAGCATGAGATGTGATATCTCAATGCTTATACCAAACCTGAGACCCTTCCTATAGCATGAGATGTGATATCCAACTCCTTCCCATTCCAATCCTGAGACCCTTCCTATAGCATGAGATGTGATATCTCAATGCTTCTAATACCAAACCTGAGATCCTTCCTCTAACATGAAATGTGATATCCAACTCCTTCCCTTTCCAAACCTAAGAGCCTATCTATAGCATGAGATGTGATATCCAAGTCCTTCACATTCCAACCCTTAGACCCTTCCTACAGCATGCAATATGATATCTCAATGATTCTAATAACAAACCTGAGACCCGTCCTATAACATGAGATGGGATATCCAACTCCTTCCCATTCCAATCCTGAGACACTTCCGATAGCAGAGATGTGATATCTCAATGTTTATACCAAACCTGAGACCCTTCCTATAACATGAGATGTGAAATTTAACTCCTTCCCGTTCCCAACCTGAGACCCTTCCTTTAGCATGAGATGTGATATCCAGCTCCTTCCCATTCCAATCCTGAGACACTTCCGATAGCATGAGATGTGATATCTCAATGCTTCTAATATCAAAACTGAGACCCTCCCTATAGCATGATATGTGATATCTAAGTCCTTCCCATTCCAATCCTGAGACCCTTCCTATAGCATGAGATGTGATATCTCAATGCTTCTACCAAACCTGAGACCCTTCCTTTAGCATGAGATGTGATATCCAACTCCTTCCCATTCCAATCCTGAGACCCTTCCTATAGCATGAGATGTGATATCTCAATACTTCTAATACCAAACCTGAGATCCTTCCGATAACATGAGATGTGATATCTCAATACTTCTAATACCAAACCTGAGATCCATCCTATAACATGAGATGTGATATCCAACTCCTTCCCTTTCCAAACCTAAGAGCCTATCTATAGCATGAGATGTGATATCCAGGTCCTTCCCATTCCAATCCTTAGACCCTTCCTACAGCATGCAATATGATATCTCAATGATTCTAATAACAAACCTGAGACCCGTCCTATAGCATGAGATATGATATCCAAGTCCTTCCCATTCCAATCCTGAGACCCTTCCTATAACATGAAATGTGATATCCAACTCCTTCCCATTCCAACCTGAGACCCTTCCTATAGCATGAGATGGGATATCCAACTTCTTCCAAATCCAATACTGATACCCTTCCGATAGCATGAGATGTGATATCCCAATGCTTCTACCAAACCTGAGACCCATACTATGGCATGAGATGTGATATCAAACTCCTTCCCATTCCAATCCTGAGACCCTTCCTATAGCTTGAGGTGTGATATCCAACTCCTTCCCATTCCAATTCTGAGACCCTTCTTATACCATGAGACTTGATATCTCAATGCTTCTAATACCAAACCTGAGACCCGTCCTATAACATGAGATGTGATAACCAAATCCTTCCCCTTCCAAACCTTAGACCCTTCCTTTATCATGAGATGTGATATCCAACTCCTTCCCATTCCAATCCTGAGACCCTTCCGATATCATGAGATTTGTTATCTCAATGCTTCTAATATCAAACTTGAGACCCTCCCTATAGCATGAGATGTGACATCCAAGTCCTTCCCATTCCAATCCTGAGACCCTTCCTAAAGCATGAGATGTGATATCTCTATGCTTCTAATACCAAACCTGAGACCCTTCCTATAACATGAGATGGGATATCCAACTCCTTCCCATTCCAATCCTGAGACCTTTCCGATAGCAGAGATGTGATATCTCAATGCTTATACCAAACCTGAGAACCTTCCTATGGCCTGAGATGTCATATACAACTCCTTCCCATTCCAATCCTGAGACCCTTCCTTTACCATGAGATGTGATATCTCAATGCTTATACCAAATCTGAGACCCTTCCTATAGCATGAGATGTGATATCCAATTCCTTCCCATTCCAATCCTGAGACCCTTCCTATAGCATGAGATGTGATATCTCAATGCTTATACCAAACCTGAGAGCCTACCTATAGCATGAGATGTGATATCCAAGTCCACCCCATTCCAATCCTTAGACCCTTCCTACAGCATGCGATGTGATATCTCAATGATTCTAATACCAAACCAGAGACTCTTCCTATAACATGAGATGGGATATCCAACTCCTTCCCATTCCAATCCTGAGCCGCTTCCGATAGCAGAGATGTGATATCTCAATGCTTATACCAAACCTGAGACCCTTCCTATAACATGAGATGTGATATCCAACTCCTTCCCGTTCCAAACCTGAGACACTAACTATAGCATATGTGATATCCAACTCCTTCCCATTCCAAACATGAGACCCTTCCTATAGCAAGAAAGTAATATCCAACTCCTACCCATTCCAATCCTGAGACCCTTCGTATAGCAAGAGATGTGATATCCAAATCCTTCCCATTCCAATCCTGAGACCCTTCCTATAACATGAGATGTGATATCCAACTCCTTCCCATTCCAACCTGAGACACTTCCTATAGCATGAGAAGGGATATCCAACTCCTTCCCAATCCAATCCTGAGACCCTTCGATAGCAGAGATGTGATATCTCAATGCTTATACCAAACCTGAGACCCTTCCTATGGCATGAGATGTGATATCCAACTCCTTGCCATTCAAATCCTGAGACCCTTCCTATAGCATGAAAAGGGATATCCAACTCCTTCCCAATCCAATCCTGAGACCCTTCCGATAGCAGAGACGTGATATCTCAATGCTTCTACCAAACCTGAGACCCTTCCTTTAGCATGAGATGTGATATCCAAATCCTTCACATTCCAATCCTGAGACCCTTCCTATAGCATGAGATTTGATATCTCAATGCTTCTAATACCAAACCTGAGATCCTTCCTATAATATGAGATGTGATATCCAATTCCTTCCCATTCCAAACCTGAGACCCTTCCTATTGGATGAGATGTGATATCCAACTCCTTCCCATTCCAACCCTGAGACCCTTCCTATAGCATGAGATGTGATGTCTCAATGCTTCTAATACCAAACCTGAGATCCTTCCTATAACATGAGATGTGATATCCAACTCCTTCCATTCCAATCCTGAGACCCGTCCTATAGCATGAGATGTGATATCTCAATGCTTATACCAAACCTGAGACCCTTCCTATAGCATGAGATGTGATATCCAACTCCTTCCCATTCCAATCCTGAGACCCTTCCTGTAGCATGAGATGTGATATCTCAATGCTTCTAATACCAAACCTGAGATCCTTCCTCTAACATGAAATGTGATATCCAACTCCGTCCCTTTCCAAACCTAAGAGCCTATCTATAGCATGAGATGTGATATCCAAGTCCTTCACATTCCAACCCTTAGACCCTTCCTACAGCATGCAATATGATATCTCAATGATTCTAATACCAAACCTGAGACCCGTCCTTTAGCATGAGATGTGATATCCAAATCCTTCACATTCCAATCCTGAGACCCTTCCTATAGCATGAGATTTGATATCTCAATGCTTCTAATACCAAACCTGAGATCCTTCCTATAACATGAGATGTGATATCCAATTCCTTCCCATTCCAAACCTGAGACCCTTCCTATTGGATGAGATGTGATATCCAACTCCTTCCCATTCCAACCCTGAGACCCTTCCTATAGCATGAGATGTGATGTCTCAATGCTTCTAATACCAAACCTGAGATCCTTCCTATAACATGAGATGTGATATCCAACTCCTTCCATTCCAATCCTGAGACCCGTCCTATAGCATGAGATGTGATATCTCAATGCTTATACCAAACCTGAGACCCTTCCTATAGCATGAGATGTGATATCCAACTCCTTCCCATTCCAATCCTGAGACCCTTCCTATAGCATGAGATGTGATATCTCAATGCTTCTAATACCAAACCTGAGATCCTTCCTCTAACATGAAATGTGATATCCAACTCCTTCCCTTTCCAAACCTAAGAGCCTATCTATAGCATGAGATGTGATATCCAAGTCCTTCCCATTCCAATCCTGAGACCCTTCCTATAACATGAGATGTGATATCCAACTCCTTCCCATTCCAACCTGAGACCCTTCCTATAGCATGAGATGGGATATCCAACTCCTTCCAAATCCAATCCCGATACCCTTCCGATAGCATGAGATGTGATATCCCAATGCTTCTACCAAACCTGAGACCCATACTATGGCATGAGATGTGATATCAAACTCCTTCCCATTCTAATCCTGAGACCCTTCCTATAGCTTGAGATGTGATATCCAACTCCTTCCCATTCCAATTCTGAGACCCTTCCTATAGCATGAGATGTGATATCCAACTCCTTCCCATTCCAATCCTGAGACCCTTCCTATAGCATGAGATGTGATGTCTCAATGCTTCTAATACCAAACCTGATATCCTTCCTATAACATGAGATGTGATATCCAACTCCTTCCATTCCAATCCTGAGACCCTTCCTATAGCATGAGATGTGATATCTCAATGCTTCTACCAAACCTGAGACCCTTCCTATAGCATGAGATGTGATATCCAACTCCTTCCCATTCCAATCCTGAGACCCTTCCTATAGACTGAGATGTGATATCTCAATGCCCCTAATACCAAACCTGAGATCCTTCCTCTAACATGAAATGTGATATCCAACTCCTTCACTTTCCAAACCTGAGAGCCTATCTATAGCATGAGATGTGATATCTAAGTCCTTCCCATTCCAATCCTTAGACCCTTCCTACAGCATGCAATATGATATCTCAATGATTCTAATAAAAAAAACCTGAGACCCGTCTTATAACATGAGATGGGATATTCAACTCCTTCCCATTCCAATCCTGAGACACTTCCGATAGCAGAGCTGTGATATCTCAATGTTTATACCAAACCTGAGACCCTTCCTATAACATGAGATGTGATATCCAACTCCTTCCCGTTCCAAACCTGAGACCCTTCCTTTAGCATGAGATGTGATATCCAGCTCCTTCCCATTCCAATCCTGAGACACTTCCGATAGCATGAGATGTGATATCCAGCTCCTTCCCATTCCAATCCTGAGACACTTCCGATAGCAGAGATGTGATATCTCAATGTTTATACCAAACCTGAGACCCTTCCTATAACATGAGATGTGATATCCAACTCCTTCCCATTCCAATCCTGAGACCCTTCCTATAGCATGAGATGTGATATCTCAATACTTCTAATACCAAACCTGAGATCCTTCCGATAACATGAGATGTGATATCTCAATACTTCTAATACCAAACCTGAGATCCATCCTATAACATGAGATGTGATATCCAAATCCTTCCCCTTCCAAACCTGAGACCCTCCCTTTAGCATGAGATATGATATCCAACTCCTTCCCATTCCAATCCTGAGACCCTTCTGATAGCATAAGATATATCTCAATGCTTCTATACCAAACCTGAGATCCTTCCGATAGCATGAGATGTGATATCTCAATACTTCTAATACCAAACCTGAGATCCTACCTCTAACATGAAATGTGATATCCAACTCTTTCCCCTTGCAAACCTGAGAGCCTTCCTATAGCATGAGATGTGATATCCAAGTCCTTCCCATTCCAAACCTGAGACCCTTCCTATAACATGAGATGTGATATCCAACTCCTTCCCATTCCAACCTGAGACCCTTCCTATAGCATGAGATGGGATATCCAACTCCTTCCAAATCCAATCCCGATACCCTTCCGATAGCATGAGATGTGATATCCCAATGCTTCTACCAAACCTGAGACCCATACTATGGCATGAGATGTGATATCAAACTCCTTCCCATTCTAATCCTGAGACCCTTCCTATAGCTTGAGATGTGATATCCAACTCCTTCCCATTCCAATTCTGAGACCCTTCCTATACCATGAGACTTGATATCTCAATGCTTCTAATACCAAACCTGAGACCCGTCCTATAACATGAGATGTGATATCCAAATCCTTCCCCTTCCAAACCTTAGACCCTTCCTTTATCATGAGATGTGATATCCAATTCCTTCCCATTCCAATCTTGAGACCCTTCCGATATCATGAAATGTGATATCTCAATGCTTCTAATATCAAACTTGAGACCCTCCTTATAGCATGAGATGTGATATCCAAGTCCTTCCCATTCCAAACCTGAGACCCTTCCTACGGCATGAGATGTCATATTCAACTCCTTCCCATTCCAATCCTGAGACCCTTCCTATAGCATGAGATGTGATATCCAACTCCTTCCCATTCCAATCCTGAGACCCTTCCTATAGCATGAGATGTGATGTCTCAATGCTTCTAATACCAAACCTGATATCCTTCCTATAACATGAGATGTGATATCCAACTCCTTCCATTCCAATCCTGAGACCCTTCCTATAGCATGAGATGTGATATCTCAATGCTTCTACCAAACCTGAGACCCTTCCTATAGCATGAAATGTGATATCCAACTCCTTCACTTTCCAAACCTGAGAGCCTATCTATAGCATGAGATGTGATATCTAAGTCCTTCCCATTCCAATCCTTAGACCCTTCCTACAGCATGCAATATGATATCTCAATGATTCTAATAAAAAAACCTGAGACCCGTCCTATAACATGAGATGGGATATTCAACTCCTTCCCATTCCAATCCTGAGACACTTCCGATAGCAGAGCTGTGATATCTCAATGTTTATACCAAACCTGAGACCCTTCCTATAACATGAGAAGTGATATCCAACTCCTTCCCTTTCCAAACCTGAGACCCTTCCTTTAGCATGAGATGTGATATCCAGCTCCTTCCCATTCCAATCCTGAGACACTTCCGATAGCATGAGATGTGATATCTCAATGCTTATACCAAACCTGAGAACCTTCCTATGGCCTGAGATGTCATATACAACTCCTTCCCATTCCAATCCTGAGACCCTTCCTTTAGCATGAGATGTGATATCTCAATGCTTATACCAAATCTGAGACCCTTCCTATAGCATGAGATGTGATATCCAATTCCTTCCCATTCCAATCCTGAGACCCTTCCTATAGCATGAGATGTGATATCTCAATGCTTATACCAAACCTGAGAGCCTACCTATAGCATGAGATGTGATATCCAAGTCCATCCCATTCCAATCCTTAGACCCTTCCTACAGCATGCGATGTGATATCTCAATGATTCTAATACCAAACCAGAGACTCTTCCTATAACATGAGATGGGATATCCAACTCCTTCCCATTCCAATCCTGAGCCGCTTCCGATAGCAGAGATGTGATATCTCAATGCTTATACCAAACCTGAGACCCTTCCTATAACATGAGATGTGATATCCAACTCCTTCCCGTTCCAAACCTGAGACACTAACTATAGCATATGTGATATCCAACTCCTTCCCATTCCAAACATGAGACCCTTCCTATAGCAAGAAAGTAATATCCAACTCCTACCCATTCCAATCCTGAGACCCTTCCTATAACATGAGATGTGATATCCAACTCCTTCCCATTCCAACCTGAGACACTTCCTATAGCATGAGAAGGGATATCCAACTCCTTCCCAATCCAATCCTGAGACCCTTCCGATAGCAGAGATGTGATATCTCAATGCTTATACCAAACCTGAGACCCTTCCTATAGCATGAAAAGGGATATCCAACTCCTTCCCAATCCAATCCTGAGACCCTTCCGATAGCAGAGACGTGATATCTCAATGCTTCTACCAAACCTGAGACCCTTCCTTTAGCATGAGATGTGATATCCAAATCCTTCACATTCCAATCCTGAGACCCTTCCTATAGCATGAGATTTGATATCTCAATGCTTCTAATACCAAACCTGAGATCCTTCCTATAACATGAGATGTGATATCCAATTCCTTCCCATTCCAAACCTGAGACCCTTCCTATTGGATGAGATGTGATATCCAACTCCTTCCCATTTCAACCCTGAGACCCTTCCTATTGCATGAGATGTGATGTCTCAATGCTTCTAATACCAAACCTGAGATCCTTCCTATAACATGAGATGTGATATCCAACTCCTTCCATTCCAATCCTGAGACCCGTCCTATAGCATGAGATGTGATATCTCAATGCTTATACCAAACCTGAGACCCTTCCTATAGCATGAGATGTGATATCCAACTCCTTCCCATTCCAATCCTGAGAGCCTTCCTATAGCATGAGATGTGATATCTCAATGCTTCTAATACCAAACCTGAGATCCTTCCTCTAACATGAAATGTGTAATCCAACTCCTTCCCTTTCCAAACCTAAGAGCCTATCTATAGCATGAGATGTGATATCCAAGTCCTTCACATTCCAACCCTTAGACCCTTCCTACAGCATGCAATATGATATCTCAATGATTCTAATAACAAACCTGAGACCCGTCCTATAACATGAGATGGGATATCCAACTCCTTCCCATTCCAATCCTGAGACACTTCCTATAACATGAAATGTGATATCCAACTCCTTCCCATTCCAACCTGAGACCCTTCCTATAGCATGAGATGGGATATCCAACTTCTTCAAAATCCAATACTGATACCCTTCCGATAGCATGAGATGTGATATCCCAATGCTTCTACCAAACCTGAGACCCATACTATGGCATGAGATGTGATATCAAACTCCTTCCCATTCCAATCCTGAGACCCTTCCTATAGCTTGAGGTGTGATATCCAACTCCTTCCCATTCCAATTCTGAGACCCTTCTTATACCATGAGACTTGATATCTCAATGCTTCTAATACCAAACCTGAGACCCGTCCTATAACATGAGATGTGATATCCAAATCCTTCCCCTTCCAAACCTTAGACCCTTCCTTTATCATGAGATGTGACATCCAACTCCTTCCCATTCCAACCCTGAGACCCTTCCTATAGCATGAGATGTGATGTCTCAATGCTTCTAATACCAAACCTGAGATCCTTCCTAAAACATGAGATGTGATATCCAACTCCTTCCATTCCAATCCTGAGACCCGTCCTATAGCATGAGATGTGATATCTCAATGCTTATACCAAACCTGAGACCCTTCCTATAGCATGAGATGTGATATCCAACTCCTTCCCATTCCAATCCTGAGACCCTTCCTATAGCATGAGATGTGATATCTCAATGCTTCTAATACCAAACCTGAGATCCTTCCTCTAACATGAAATGTGATATCCAACTCCTTCCCTTTCCAAACCTAAGAGCCTATCTATAGCATGAGATATCACATCTTATCAAACCTGAGACCCTTCCTATAGCATGAGAAGGGATATCCAACTCCTTCCCAATCCAATCCTGAGACCCTTCCGATAGCAGAGATGTGATATCTCAATGCTTATACCAAACCTGAGACCCTTCCTATAGCATGAAAAGGGATATCCAACTCCTTCCCAATCCAATCCTGAGACCCTTCCGATAGCAGAGACGTGATATCTCAATGCTTCTACCAAACCTGAGACCCTTCCTTTAGCATGAGATGTGATATCCAAATCCTTCACATTCCAATCCTGAGACCCTTCCTATAGCATGAGATTTGATATCTCAATGCTTCTAATACCAAACCTGAGATCCTTCCTATAACATGAGATGTGATATCCAATTCCTTCCCATTCCAAACCTGAGACCCTTCCTATTGGATGAGATGTGATATCCAACTCCTTCCCATTTCAACCCTGAGATCCTTCCTATAGCATGAGATGTGATGTCTCAATGCTTCTAATACCAAACCTGAGATCCTTCCTATAACATGAGATGTGATATCCAACTCCTTCCATTCCAATCCTGAGACCCGTCCTATAGCATGAGGTGTGATATCTCAATGCTTATACCAAACCTGAGACCCTTCCTATAGCATGAGATGTGATATCCAACTCCTTCCCATTCCAATCCTGAGACCCTTCCTATAGCATGAGATGTGATATCTCAATGCTTCTAATACCAAACCTGAGATCCTTCCTCTAACATGAAATGTGATATCCAACTCCTTCCCTTTCCAAACATAAGAGCCTATCTATAGCATGAGATGTGATATCCAAGTCCTTCACATTCCAACCATTAGACCCTTCCTACAGCATGCAATATGATATCTCAATGATTCTAATAACAAACCTGAGACCCGTCCTATAACATGAGATGGGATATCCAACTCCTTCCCATTCCAATCCTGAGACACTTCCGATAGCAGAGATGTGATATCCCAATGTTTATACCAAACCTGAGACCCTTCCTATAACATGAGATGTGAAATTTAACTCCTTCCCGTTCCCAACCTGAGACCCTTCCTTTAGCATGAGATGTGATATCCAGCTCCTTCCCATTCCAATCCTGAGACACTTCCGATAGCATGAGATGTGATATCTCAATGCTTCTAATATCAAAACTGAGACCCTCCCTATAGCATGATATGTGATATCTAAGTCCTTCCCATTCCAATCCTGAGACCCTTCCTATAGCATGAGATGTGATATCTCAATGCTTCTACCAAACCTGAGACCCTTCCTTTAGCATGAGATGTGATATCCAACTCCTTCCCATTCCAATCCTGAGACCCTTCCTATAGCATGAGATGTGATATCTCAATACTTCTAATACCAAACCTGAGATCCTTCCGATAACATGAGATGTGATATCTCAATACTTCTAATACCAAACCTGAGATCCATCCTATAACATGAGATGTGATATCCAACTCCTTCCCTTTCCAAACCTAAGAGCCTATCTATAGCATGAGATGTGATATCCAGGTCCTTCCCATTCCAATCCTTAGACCCTTCCTACAGCATGCAATATGATATCTCAATGATTCTAATAACAAACCTGAGACCCGTCCTATAGCATGAGATATGATATCCAAGTCCTTCCCATTCCAATCCTGAGACCCTTCCTATAACATGAAATGTGATATCCAACTCCTTCCCATTCCAACCTGAGACCCTTCCTATAGCATGAGATGGGATATCCAACTTCTTCCAAATCCAATACTGATACCCTTCCGATAGCATGAGATGTGATATCCCAATGCTTCTACCAAACTTGAGACCCATACTATGGCATGAGATGTGATATCAAACTCCTTCCCATTCCAATCCTGAGACCCTTCCTATAGCTTGAGGTGTGATATCCAACTCCTTCCCATTCCAATTCTGAGACCCTTCTTATACCATGAGACTTGATATCTCAATGCTTCTAATACCAAACCTGAGACCCGTCCTATAACATGAGATGTGATAACCAAATCCTTCCCCTTCCAAACCTTAGACCCTTCCTTTATCATGAGATGTGATATCCAACTCCTTCCCATTCCAATCCTGAGACCCTTCCGATATCATGAGATTTGTTATCTCAATGCTTCTAATATCAAACTTGAGACCCTCCCTATAGCATGAGATGTGACATCCAAGTCCTTCCCATTCCAATCCTGAGACCCTTCCTATAGCATGAGATGTGATATCTCTATGCTTCTAATACCAAACCTGAGAACCTTCCTATAACATGAGATGGGATATCCAACTCCTTCCCATTCCAATCCTGAGACCTTTCCGATAGCAGAGATGTGATATCTCAATGCTTATACCAAACCTGAGAACCTTCCTATGGCCTGAGATGTCATATACAACTCCTTCCCATTCCAATCCTGAGACCCTTGCTTTACCATGAGATGTGATATCTCAATGCTTATACCAAATCTGAGACCCTTCCTATAGCATGAGATGTGATATCCAATTCCTTCCCATTCCAATCCTGAGACCCTTCCTATAGCATGAGATGTGATATCTCAATGCTTATACCAAACCTGAGAGCCTACCTATAGCATGAGATGTGATATCCAAGTCCACCCCATTCCAATCCTTAGACCCTTCCTACAGCATGCGATGTGATATCTCAATGATTCTAATACCAAACCAGAGACTCTTCCTATAACATGAGATGGGATATCCAACTCCTTCCCATTCCAATCCTGAGCCGCTTCCGATAGCAGAGATGTGATATCTCAATGCTTATACCAAACCTGAGACCCTTCCTATAACATGAGATGTGATATCCAACTCCTTCCCGTTCCAAACCTGAGACACTAACCATAGCAAATGTGATATCCAACTCCTTCCCATTCCAAACATGAGACCCTTCCTATAGCAAGAAAGTAATATCCAACTCCTACCCATTCCAATCCTGAGACCCTTCGTATAGCAAGAGATGTGATATCCAACTCCTTCCCAATCCAATCCTGAGACCCTTCCGATAGCAGAGATGTGATATCTCAATGCTTATACCAAACCTGAGACCCTTCCTATGGCATGAGATGTGATATCCAACTCCTTGCCATTCAAATCCTGAGACCCTTCCTATAGCATGAAAAGGGATATCCAACTCCTTCCCAATCCAATCCTGAGACCCTTCTGATAGCAGAGACGTGATATCTCAATGCTTCTACCAAACCTGAGACCCTTCCTTTAGCATGAGATGTGATATCCAAATCCTTCACATTCCAATCCTGAGACCCTTCCTATAGCATGAGATTTGATATCTCAATGCTTCTAATACCAAACCTGAGATCCTTCCTATAACATGAGATGTGATATCCAATTCCTTCCCATTCCAAACCTGAGACCCTTCCTATTGGATGAGATGTGATATCCAACTCCTTCCCATTCCAACCCTGAGACCCTTCCTATAGCATGAGATGTGATGTCTCAATGCTTCTAATACCAAACCTGAGATCCTTCCTATAACATGAGATGTGATATCCAACTCCTTCCATTCCAATCCTGAGACCCGTCCTATAGCATGAGATTTGATATCTCAATGCTTATACCAAACCTGAGACCCTTCCTATAGCATGAGATGTGATATCCAACTCCTTCCCATTCCAATCCTGAGACCCTTCCTATAGCATGAGATGTGATATCTCAATGCTTCTAATACCAAACCTGAGATCCTTCCTCTAACATGAAATGTGATATCCAACTCCTTCCCTTTCCAAACCTAAGAGCCTATCTATAGCATGAGATGTGATATCCAAGTCCTTCACATTCCAACCCTTAGACCCTCCCTACAGCATGCAATATGATATCTCAATGATTCTAATACCAAACCTGAGACCCTTCCTTTAGCATGAGATGTGATATCCAAATCCTTCACATTCCAATCCTGAGACCCTTCCTATAGCATGAGATTTGATATCTCAATGCTTCTAATACCAAACCTGAGATCCTTCCTATAACATGAGATGTGATATCCAATTCCTTCCCATTCCAAACCTGAGACCCTTCCTATTGGATAAGATGTGATATCCAACTCCTTCCCATTCCAACCCTGAGACCCTTCCCATAGCATGAGATGTGATGTCTCAATGCTTCTAATACCAAACCTGAGATCCTTCCTATAACATGAGATGTGATATCCAACTCCTTCCATTCCAATCCTGAGACCCGTCCTATAGCATGAGATGTGATATCTCAATGCTTATACCAAACCTGAGACCCTTCCTATAGCATGAGATGTGATATCCAACTCCTTCCCATTCCAATCCTGAGACCCTTCCTATAGCATGAGATGTGATATCTCAATGCTTCTAATACCAAACCTGAGATCCTTCCTCTAACATGAAATGTGATATCCAACTCCTTCCCTTTCCAAACCTAAGAGCCTATCTATAGCATGAGATGTGATATCCAAGTCCTTCACATTCCAACCCTTAGACCCTTCCTACAGCATGCAATATGATATCTCAATGATTCTAATAACAACCCTGAGACCCGTCCTATAACATGAGATGTGATATCCAACTCCTTCCCGTTCCAAACCTGAGACCCTTCCTTTAGCATGAGATGTGATATCCAGCTCCTTCCCATTCCAATCCTGAGACACTTCCGATAGCATGAGATGTGATATCTCAATGCTTCTAATATCAAAACTGAGACCCTCCCTATAGCATGATATGTGATATCTAAGTCCTTCCCATTCCAATCCTGAGACCCTTCCTATAGCATGAGATGTGATATCTCAATGCTTCTACCAAACCTGAGACCCTTCCTTTAGCATGAGATTTGATATCCAACTCCTTCCCATTCCAATCCTGAGACCCTTCCTATAGCATGAGATGTGATATCTCAATACTTCTAATACCAAACCTGAGATCCTTCCGATAACATGAGATGTGATATCTCAATACTTCTAATACCAAACCTGAGATCCATCCTATAACATGAGATGTGATATCCAACTCCTTCCCTTTCCAAACCTAAGAGCCTATCTATTGCATGAGATGTGATATCCAGGTCCTTCCCATTCCAATCCTTAGACCCTTCTACAGCATGCAATATGATATCTCAATGATTCTAATAACAAACCTGAGACCCGTCCTATAGCATGAGATATGATATCCAAGTACTTCCCATTCCAATCCTGAGACCCTTCCTATAACATGAAATGTGATATCCAACTCCTTCCCATTCCAACCTGAGACCCTTCCTATAGCATGAGATGGGATATCCAACTTCTTCCAAATCCAATACTGATACCCTTCCGATAGCATGAGATGTGATATCCCAATGCTTCTACCAAACCTGAGACCCATACTCTGGCATGAGATGTGATATCAAACTCCTTCCCATTCCAATCCTGAGACCCTTCCTAAAGCTTGAGGTGTGATATCCAACTCCTTCCCATTCCAATTCTGAGACCCTTCTTATACCATGAGACTTGATATCCAAATCCTTCCCCCTCCAAACCTTAGACCCTTCCTTTATCATGAGATGTGATATCCAACTCCTTCCCATTCCAATCCTGAGACCCTTCCGGTATCATGAGATTTGTTATCTCAATGCTTCTAATATCAAACTTGAGACCCTCCCTATAGCATGAGATGTGACATCCAAGTCCTTCCCATTCCAATCCTGAGACCCTTCCTATAGCATGAGATGTGATATCTCTATGCTTCTAATACCAAACCTGAGACCCTTCCTATAACATGAGATGGGATATCCAACTCCTTCCCATTCCAATCCTGAGACCTTTCCGATAGCAGAGATGTGATATCTCAATGCTTATACCAAACCTGAGAACCTTCCTATGGCCTGAGATGTCATATACAACTCCTTCCCATTCCAATCCTGAGACCCTTCCTTTAGCATGAGATGTGATATCTCAATGCTTATACCAAATCTTAGACCCTTCCTATAGCATGAGATGTGATATCTCAATGCTTATACCAAACCTGAGAGCCTACCTATAACATGAGATGTGATATCCAAGTCCATCCCATTCCAATCCTTAGACCCTTCCTACAGCATGCGATGTGATATCTCAATGATTCTAATACCAAACCAGAGACTCTTCCTATAACATGAGATGGGATATCCAACTCCTTCCCATTCCAATCCTGAGCCGCTTCCGATAGCAGAGATGTGATATCTCAATGCTTATACCAAACCTGAGACCCTTCCTATAACATGAGATGTGATATCCAACTCCTTCCCGTTCCAAACCTGAGACACTAACTATAGCATATGTGATATCCACCTCCTTCCCATTCCAAACATGAGACCCTTCCTATAGCAAGAAAGTAATATCCAACTCCTACCCATTCCAATCCTGAGACCCTTCCTATAGCAAGAGATGTGATATCCAAATCCTTCCCATTCCAATCCTGAGACCCTTCCTATAACATGAGATGTGATATCCAACTCCTTCCCATTCCAACCTGAGACACTTCCTATAGCATGAGAAGGGATATCCAACTCCTTCCCAATCCAATCCTGAGACCCTTCCGATAGCAGAGACGTGATATCTCAATGCTTCTACCAATCCTGAGACCCTTCCTTTAGCATGAGATGTGATATCCAAATCCTTCACATTCCAATCCTGAGACCCTTCCTATAGCATGAGATGTGATATCTCAATGCTTCTAATACCAAACCTGAGATCCTTCCTATAACATGAGATGTGATATCCAATTCCTTCCCATTCCAAACCTGAGACCCTTCCTATTGGATGAGATGTGATATCCAACTCCTTCCCATTCCAACCCTGAGACCCTTCCTATAGCATGAGATGTGATGTCTCAATGATTCTAATACCAAACCTGAGATCCTTACTATAACATGAGATGTGATATCCAACTCCTTCCCATTCCAATCCTGAGACCCTTCCGATAGCAGAGATGTGATATCTCAATGCTTATACCAAACCTGAGACCCTTCGTATGGCATGAGATGTGATATCCAACTCCTTGCCATTCAAATCCTGAGACCCTTCCTATAGCATGAGAAGGGATATCCAACTCCTTCCCAATCCAATCCTGAGACCCTTCCGATAGCAGAGACGTGATATCTCAATGCTTCTACCAAACCTGAGACCCTTCCTTTAGCATGAGATGTGATATCCAAATCCTTCACATTCCAATCCTGAAACCCTTCCTATAGCATGAGATGTGATATCTCAATGCTTCTAATACCAAACCTGAGATCCTTCCTATAACATGAGATGTGATATCCAATTCCTTCCCATTCCAAACCTGAGACCCTTCCTTTATCATGAGATGTGACATCCAAGTCCTTCCCATTCCAATCCTGAGACCCTTCCTATAGCATGAGATGTGATATCTCTATGCTTCTAATACCAAACCTGAGACCCTTCCTATAACATGAGATGGGATATCCAACTCCTTCCCATTCCAATCCTGAGACCTTTCCGATAGCAGAGATGTGATATCTCAATGCTTATACCAAACCTGAGAACCTTCCTATGGCCTGAGATGTCATATACAACTCCTTCCCATTCCAATCCTGAGACCCTTCCTTTAGCATGAGATGTGATATCTCAATGCTTATACCAAATCTGAGACCCTTCCTATAGCATGAGATGTGATATCCAATTCCTTCCCATTCCAATCCTGAGACCCTTCCTATAGCATGAGATGTGATATCTCAATGCTTATACCAAACCTGAGATCCTTCCTATAACATGAGATGTGATATCCAACTCCTTCCATTCCAATCCTGAGACCCGTCCTATAGCATGAGATGTGATATCTCAATGCTTATACCAAACCTGAGACCCTTCCTATAGCATGAGATGTGATATCCAACTACTTCCCATTCCAATCATGAGACCCTTCCTATAGCATGAGATGTGATATCTCAATGCTTCTAATACCAAACCTGAGATCCTTCCTCTAACATGAAATGTGATATCCAACTCCTTCCCTTTCCAAACCTAAGAGCCTATCTATAGCATGAGATGTGATATCCAGGTCCTTCCTATTCCAATCCTTAGACCCTTCCTACAGCATGCAATATGATATCTCAATGATTCTAATAACAAACCTGAGACCCGTCCTATAGCATGAGATATGATATCCAAGTCCTTCCCATTCCAATCCTGAGACCCTTCCTATAACATGAAATGTGATATCCAACTCCTTCCCATTCCAACCTGAGACCCTTCCTATAGCATGAGATGGGATATCCAACTTCTTCAAAATCCAATACTGATACCCTTCCGATAGCATGAGATGTGATATCCCAATGCTTCTACCAAACCTGAGACCCATACCATGGCATGAGATGTGATATCAAACTCCTTCCCATTCCAATCCTGAGACCCTTCCTATAGCTTGAGGTGTGATATCCAACTCCTTCCCATTCCAATTCTGAGACCCTTCTTATACCATGAGACTTGATATCTCAATGCTTCTAATACCAAACCTGAGACCCGTCCTATAACATGAGATGTGATATCCAAATCCTTCCCCTTCCAAACCTTAGACCCTTCCTTTATCATGAGATGTGACATCCAAGTCCTTCCCATTCCAATCCTGAGACCCTTCCTATAGCATGAGATGTGATATCTCTATGCTTCTAATACCAAACCTGAGACCCTTCCTATAACATGAGATGGGATATCCAACTCCTTCCCATTCCAATCCTGAGACCTTTCCGATAGCAGAGATGTGATATCTCAATGCTTATAGCAAACCTGAGAACCTTCCTATGGCCTGAGATGTCATATACAACTCCTTCCCATTCCAATCCTGAGACCCTTCCTTTAGCATGAGATGTGATATCTCAATGCTTATACCAAATCTGAGACCCTTCCTATAGCATGAGATGTGATATCCAATTCCTTCCCATTCCAATCCTGAGACCCTTCCTATAGCATGAGATGTGATATCTCAATGCTTATACCAAACCTGAGAGCCTACCTATAGCATGAGATGTGATATCCAAGTCCATCCCATTCCAATCCTTAGACCCTTCCTACAGCATGCGATGTGATATCTCAATGATTCTAATACCAAACCAGAGACTCTTCCTATAACATGAGATGGGATATCCAACTCCTTCCCATTCCAATCCTGAGCCGCTTCCGATAGCAGAGATGTGATATCTCAATGCTTATACCAAACCTGAGACCCTTCCTATAACATGAGATGTGATATCCAACTCCTTCCCGTTCCAAACCTGAGACACTAACTATAGCATATGTGATATCCAACTCCTTCCCATTCCAAACATGAGACCCTTCCTATAGCAAGAAAGTAATATCCAACTCCTACCCATTCCAATCCTGAGACCCTTCCTATAGCAAGAGATGTGATATCCAAATCCTTCCCATTCCAATCCTGAGACCCTTCCTATAACATGAGATGTGATATCCAACTCCTTCCCATTCCAACCTGAGACACTTCCTATAGCATGAGAAGGGATATCCAACTCCTTCCCAATCCAATCCTGAGACCCTTCCGATAGCAGAGATGTGATATCTCAATGCTTATACCAAACCTGAGACCCTTCCTATAGCATGAAAAGGGATATCCAACTCCTTCCCAATCCAATCCTGAGACCCTTCCGATAGCAGAGACGTGATATCTCAATGCTTCTACCAAACCTGAGACCCTTCCTTTAGCATGAGATGTGATATCCAAATCCTTCACATTCCAATCCTGAGACCCTTCCTATAGCATGAGATTTGATATCTCAATGCTTCTAATACCAAACCTGAGATCCTTCCTATAACATGAGATGTGATATCCAATTCCTTCCCATTCCAAACCTGAGACCCTTCCTATTGGATGAGATGTGATATCCAACTCCTTCCCATTTCAACCCTGAGACCCTTCCTATAGCATGAGATGTGATGTCTCAATGCTTCTAATACCAAACCTGAGATCCTTCCTATAACATGAGATGTGATATCCAACTCCTTCCATTCCAATCCTGAGACCCGTCCTATAGCATGAGATGTGATATCTCAATGCTTATACCAAACCTGAGACCCTTCCTATAGCATGAGATGTGATATCCAACTCCTTCCCATTCCAATCCTGAGACCCTTCCTATAGCATGAGATGTGATATCTCAATGCTTCTAATACCAAACCTGAGATCCTTCCTCTAACATGAAATGTGATATCCAACTCCTTCCCTTTCCAAACCTAAGAGCCTAACTATAGTATGAGATGTGATATCCAAGTCCTTCACATTCCAACCCTTAGACCCTTCCTACAGCATGCAATATGATATCTCAATGATTCTAATAACAAACCTGAGACCCGTCCTATAACATGAGATGGGATATCCAACTCCTTCCCATTCCAATCCTGAGACACTTCCGATAGCAGAGATGTGATATCTCAATGTTTATACCAAACCTGAGACCCTTCCTATAACATGAGATGTGAAATTTAACTCCTTCCCGTTCCCAACCTGAGACCCTTCCTTTAGCATGAGATGTGATATCCAGCTCCTTCCCATTCCAATCCTGAGACACTTCCGATAGCATGAGATGTGATATCTCAATGCTTCTAATATCAAAACTGAGACCCTCCCTATAGCATGATATGTGATATCTAAGTCCTTCCCATTCCAATCCTGAGACCCTTCCTATAGCATGAGATGTGATATCTCAATGCTTCTACCAAACCTGAGACCCTTCCTTTAGCATGAGATGTGATATCCAACTCCTTCCCATTCCAATCCTGAGACCCTTCCTATAGCATGAGATGTGATATCTCAATACTTCTAATACCAAACCTGAGATCCTTCCGATAACATGAGATGTGACATCTCAATACTTCTAATACCAAACCTGAGATCCATCCTATAACATGAGATGTGATATCCAACTCCTTCCCTTTCCAAACCTAAGAGCCTATCTATAGCATGAGATGTGATATCCAGGTCCTTCCCATTCCAATCCTTAGACCCTTCCTACAGCATGCAATATGATATCTCAATGATTCTAATAACAAACCTGAGACCCGTCCTATAGCATGAGATATGATATCCAAGTCCTTCCCATTCCAATCCTGAGACCCTTCCTATAACATGAAATGTGATATCCAACTCCTTCCAATTCCAACCTGAGACCCTTCCTATAGCATGAGATGGGATATCCAACTTCTTCCAAATCCAATACTGATACCCTTCCGATAGCATGAGATGTGATATCCCAATGCTTCTACCAAACCTGAGACCCATACTATGGCATGAGATGTGATATCAAACTCCTTCCCATTCCAATCCTGAGACCCTTCCTATAGCTTGAGGTGTGATATCCAACTCCTTCCCATTCCAATTCTGAGACCCTTCTTATACCATGAGACTTGATATCTCAATGCTTCTAATACCAAACCTGAGACCCGTCCTATAACATGAGATGTGATAACCAAATCCTTCCCCTTCCAAACCTTAGACCCTTCCTTTATCATGAGATGTGATATCCAACTCCTTCCCATTCCAATCCTGAGACCCTTCCGATATCATGAGATTTGTTATCTCAATGCTTCTAATATCAAACTTGAGACCCTCCCTATAGCATGAGATGTGACATCCAAGTCCTTCCCATTCCAATCCTGAGACCCTTCCTAAAGCATGAGATGTGATATCTCTATGCTTCTAATACCAAACCAGAGACCCTTCCTATAACATGAGATGGGATATCCAACTCCTTCCCATTCCAATCCTGAGACCTTTCCGATAGCAGAGATGTGATATCTCAATGCTTATACCAAACCTGAGAACCTTCCTATGGCCTGAGATGTCATATACAACTCCTTCCCATTCCAATCCTGAGACCCTTCCTTTACCATGAGATGTGATATCTCAATGCTTATACCAAATCTGAGACCCTTCCTATAGCATGAGATGTGATATCCAATTCCTTCCCATTCCAATCCTGAGACCCTTCCTATAGCATGAGATGTGATATCTCAATGCTTATACCAAACCTGAGAGCCTACCTATAGCATGAGATGTGATATCCAAGTCCACCCCATTCCAATCCTTAGACCCTTCCTACAGCATGCGATGTGATATCTCAATGATTCTAATACCAAACCAGAGACTCTTCCTATAACATGAGATGGGATATCCAACTCCTTCCCATTCCAATCCTGAGCCGCTTCCGATAGCAGAGATGTGATATCTCAATGCTTATACCAAACCTGAGACCCTTCCTATAACATGAGATGTGATATCCAACTCCTTCCCGTTCCAAACCTGAGACACTAACTATAGCATATGTGATATCCAACTCCTTCCCATTCCAAACATGAGACCCTTCCTATAGCAAGAAAGTAATATCCAACTCCTACCCATTCCAATCCTGAGACCCTTCCTATAGCAAGAGATGTGATATCCAAATCCTTCCCATTCCAATCCTGAGACCCTTCCTATAACATGAGATGTGATATCCAACTCCTTCCCATTCCAACCTGAGACACTTCCTATAGCATGAGAAGGGATATCCAACTCCTTCCCAATCCAATCCTGAGACCCTTCCGATAGCAGAGATGTGATATCTCAATGCTTATACCAAACCTGAGACCCTTCCTATAGCATGAAAAGGGATATCCAACTCCTTCCCAATCCAATCCTGAGACCCTTCCGATAGCAGAGACGTGATATCTCAATGCTTCTACCAAACCTGAGACCCTTCCTTTAGCATGAGATGTGATATCCAAATCCTTCACATTCCAATCCTGAGACCCTTCCTATAGCATGAGATTTGATATCTCAATGCTTCTAATACCAAACCTGAGATCCTTCCTATAACATGAGATGTGATATCCAATTTCTTCCCATTCCAAACCTGAGACCCTTCCTATTGGATGAGATGTGATATCCAACTCCTTCCCATTTCAACCCTGAGACCCTTCCTATAGCATGAGATGTGATGTCTCAATGCTTCTAATACCAAACCTGAGATCCTTCCTATAACATGAGATGTGATATCCAACTCCTTCCATTCCAATCCTGAGACCCGTCCTATAGCATGAGATGTGATATCTCAATGCTTATACCAAACCTGAGACCCTTCCTATAGCATGAGATGTGATATCCAACTCCTTCCCATTCCAATCCTGAGACCCTTCCTATAGCATGAGATGTGATATCTCAATGCTTCTAATACCAAACCTGAGATCCTTCCTCTAACATGAAATGTGATATCCAACTCCTTCCCTTTCCAAACCTAAGAGCCTATCTATAGCATGAGATGTGATATCCAAGTCCTTCACATTCCAACCCTTAGACCCTTCCTACAGCATGCAATATGATATCTCAATGATTCTAATAACAAACCTGAGACCCGTCCTATAACATGAGATGGGATATCCAACTCCTTCCCATTCCAATCCTGAGACACTTCCGATAGCAGAGATGTGATATCTCAATGTTTATACCAAACCTGAGACCCTTCCTATAACATGAGATGTGAAATTTAACTCCTTCCCGTTCCCAACCTGAGACCCTTCCTTTAGCATGAGATGTGATATCCAGCTCCTTCCCATTCCAATCCTGAGACACTTCCGATAGCATGAGATGTGATATCTCAATGCTTCTAATATCAAAACTGAGACCCTCCCTATAGCATGATATGTGATATCTAAGTCCTTCCCATTCCAATCCTGAGACCCTTCCTATAGCATGAGATGTGATATCTCAATGCTTCTACCAAACCTGAGACCCTTCCTTTAGCATGAGATGTGATATCCAACTCCTTCCCATTCCAATCCTGAGACCCTTCCTATAGCATGAGATGTGATATCTCAATACTTCTAATACCAAACCTGAGATCCTTCCGATAACATGAGATGTGATATCTCAATACTTCTAATACCAAACCTGAGATCCATCCTATAACATGAGATGTGATATCCAACTCCTTCCCTTTCCAAACCTAAGAGCCTATCTATAGCATGAGATGTGATATCCAGGTCCTTCCCATTCCAATCCTTAGACCCTTCCTACAGCATGCAATATGATATCTCAATGATTCTAATAACAAACCTGAGACCCGTCCTATAGCATGAGATATGATATCCAAGTCCTTCCCATTCCAATCCTGAGACCCTTCCTATAACATGAAATGTGATATCCAACTCCTTCCCATTCCAACCTGAGACCCTTCCTATAGCATGAGATGGGATATCCAACTTCTTCCAAATCCAATACTGATACCCTTCCGATAGCATGAGATGTGATATCCCAATGCTTCTACCAAACCTGAGACCCATACTATGGCATGAGATGTGATATCAAACTCCTTCCCATTCCAATCCTGAGACCCTTCCTATAGCTTGAGGTGTGATATCCAACTCCTTCCCATTCCAATTCTGAGACCCTTCTTATACCATGAGACTTGATATCTCAATGCTTCTAATACCAAACCTGAGACCCGTCCTATAACATGAGATGTGATAACCAAATCCTTCCCCTTCCAAACCTTAGACCCTTCCTTTATCATGAGATGTGATATCCAACTCCTTCCCATTCCAATCCTGAGACCCTTCCGATATCATGAGATTTGTTATCTCAATGCTTCAAATATCAAACTTGAGACCCTCCCTATAGCATGAGATGTGACATCCAAGTCCTTCCCATTCCAATCCTGAGACCCTTCCTAAAGCATGAGATGTGATATCTCTATGCTTCTAATACCAAACCTGAGACCCTTCCTATAACATGAGATGGGATATCCAACTCCTTCCCATTCCAATCCTGAGACCTTTCCGATAGCAGAGATGTGATATCTCAATGCTTATACCAAACCTGAGAACCTTCCTATGGCCTGAGATGTCATATACAACTCCTTCCCATTCCAATCCTGAGACCCTTCCTTTACCATGAGATGTGATATCTCAATGCTTATACCAAATCTGAGACCCTTCCTATAGCATGAGATGTGATATCCAATTCCTTCCCATTCCAATCCTGAGACCCTTCCTATAGCATGAGATGTGATATCTCAATGCTTATACCAAACCTGAGAGCCTACCTATAGCATGAGATGTGATATCCAAGTCCACCCCATTCCAATCCTTAGACCCTTCCTACAGCATGCGATGTGATATCTCAATGATTCTAATACCAAACCAGAGACTCTTCCTATAACATGAGATGGGATATCCAACTCCTTCCCATTCCAATCCTGAGCCGCTTCCGATAGCAGAGATGTGATATCTCAATGCTTATACCAAACCTGAGACCCTTCCTATAACATGAGATGTGATATCCAACTCCTTCCCGTTCCAAACCTGAGACACTAACTATAGCATATGTGATATCCAACTCCTTCCCATTCCAAACATGAGACCCTTCCTATAGCAAGAAAGTAATATCCAACTCCTACCCATTCCAATCCTGAGACCCTTCGTATAGCAAGAGATGTGATATCCAAATCCTTCCCATTCCAATCCTGAGACCCTTCCTATAACATGAGATGTGATATCCAACTCCTTCCCATTCCAACCTGAGACACTTCCTATAGCATGAGAAGGGATATCCAACTCCTTCCCAATCCAATCCTGAGACCCTTCGATAGCAGAGATGTGATATCTCAATGCTTATACCAAACCTGAGACCCTTCCTATGGCATGAGATGTGATATCCAACTCCTTGCCATTCAAATCCTGAGACCCTTCCTATAGCATGAAAAGGGATATCCAACTCCTTCCCAATCCAATCCTGAGACCCTTCCGATAGCAGAGACGTGATATCTCAATGCTTCTACCAAACCTGAGACCCTTCCTTTAGCATGAGATGTGATATCCAAATCCTTCACATTCCAATCCTGAGACCCTTCCTATAGCATGAGATTTGATATCTCAATGCTTCTAATACCAAACCTGAGATCCTTCCTATAATATGAGATGTGATATCCAATTCCTTCCCATTCCAAACCTGAGACCCTTCCTATTGGATGAGATGTGATATCCAACTCCTTCCCATTCCAACCCTGAGACCCTTCCTATAGCATGAGATGTGATGTCTCAATGCTTCTAATACCAAACCTGAGATCCTTCCTATAACATGAGATGTGATATCCAACTCCTTCCATTCCAATCCTGAGACCCGTCCTATAGCATGAGATGTGATATCTCAATGCTTATACCAAACCTGAGACCCTTCCTATAGCATGAGATGTGATATCCAACTCCTTCCCATTCCAATCCTGAGACCCTTCCTGTAGCATGAGATGTGATATCTCAATGCTTCTAATACCAAACCTGAGATCCTTCCTCTAACATGAAATGTGATATCCAACTCCGTCCCTTTCCAAACCTAAGAGCCTATCTATAGCATGAGATGTGATATCCAAGTCCTTCACATTCCAACCCTTAGACCCTTCCTACAGCATGCAATATGATATCTCAATGATTCTAATACCAAACCTGAGACCCGTCCTTTAGCATGAGATGTGATATCCAAATCCTTCACATTCCAATCCTGAGACCCTTCCTATAGCATGAGATTTGATATCTCAATGCTTCTAATACCAAACCTGAGATCCTTCCTATAACATGAGATGTGATATCCAATTCCTTCCCATTCCAAACCTGAGACCCTTCCTATTGGATGAGATGTGATATCCAACTCCTTCCCATTCCAACCCTGAGACCCTTCCTATAGCATGAGATGTGATGTCTCAATGCTTCTAATACCAAACCTGAGATAGTTCCTATAACATGAGATGTGATATCCAACTCCTTCCATTCCAATCCTGAGACCCGTCCTATAGCATGAGATGTGATATCTCAATGCTTATACCAAACCTGAGACACTTCCTATAGCATGAGATGTGATATCCAACTCCTTCCCATTCCAATCCTGAGACCCTTCCTATAGCATGAGATGTGATATCTCAATGCTTCTAATACCAAACCTGAGATCCTTCCTCTAACATGAAATGTGATATCCAACTCCTTCCCTTTCCAAACCTAAGAGCCTATCTATAGCATGAGATGTGATATCCAAGTCCTTCCCATTCCAATCCTGAGACCCTTCCTATAACATGAGATGTGATATCCAACTCCTTCCCATTCCAACCTGAGACCCTTCCTATAGCATGAGATGGGATATCCAACTCCTTCCAAATCCAATCCCGATACCCTTCCGATAGCATGAGATGTGATATCCCAATGCTTCTACCAAACCTGAGACCCATACTATGGCATGAGATGTGATATCAAACTCCTTCCCATTCTAATCCTGAGACCCTTCCTATAGCTTGAGATGTGATATCCAACTCCTTCCCATTCCAATTCTGAGACCCTTCCTATAGCATGAGATGTGATATCCAACTCCTTCCCATTCCAATCCTGAGACCCTTCCTATAGCATGAGATGTGATGTCTCAATGCTTCTAATACCAAACCTGATATCCTTCCTATAACATGAGATGTGATATCCAACTCCTTCCATTCCAATCCTGAGACCCTTCCTATAGCATGAGATGTGATATCTCAATGCTTCTACCAAACCTGAGACCCTTCCTATAGCATGAGATGTGATATCCAACTCCTTCCCATTCCAATCCTGAGACCCTTCCTATAGACTGAGATGTGATATCTCAATGCCCCTAATACCAAACCTGAGATCCTTCCTCTAACATGAAATGTGATATCCAACTCCTTCACTTTCCAAACCTGAGAGCCTATCTATAGCATGAGATGTGATATCTAAGTCCTTCCCATTCCAATCCTTAGACCCTTCCTACAGCATGCAATATGATATCTCAATGATTCTAATAAAAAAAACCTGAGACCCGTCCTATAACATGAGATGGGATATTCAACTCCTTCCCATTCCAATCCTGAGACACTTCCGATAGCAGAGCTGTGATATCTCAATGTTTATACCAAACCTGAGACCCTTCCTATAACATGAGATGTGATATCCAACTCCTTCCCGTTCCAAACCTGAGACCCTTCCTTTAGCATGAGATGTGATATCCAGCTCCTTCCCATTCCAATCCTGAGACACTTCCGATAGCATGAGATGTGATATCCAGCTCCTTCCCATTCCAATCCTGAGACACTTCCGATAGCAGAGATGTGATATCTCAATGTTTATACCAAACCTGAGACCCTTCCTATAACATGAGATGTGATATCCAACTCCTTCCCATTCCAATCCTGAGACCCTTCCTATAGCATGAGATGTGATATCTCAATACTTCTAATACCAAACCTGAGATCCTTCCGATAACATGAGATGTGATATCTCAATACTTCTAATACCAAACCTGAGATCCATCCTATAACATGAGATGTGATATCCAAATCCTTCCCCTTCCAAACCTGAGACCCTCCCTTTAGCATGAGATGTGATATCCAACTCCTTCCCATTCCAATCCTGAGACCCTTCTGATAGCATAAGATATATCTCAATACTTCTAATACCAAACCTGAGATCCTACCTCTAACATGAAATGTGATATCCAACTCTTTCCCCTTGCAAACCTGAGAGCCTTCCTATAGCATGAGATGTGATATCCAAGTCCTTCCCATTCCAATCCTGAGACCCTTCCTATAACATGAGATGTGATATCCAACTCCTTCCCATTCCAACCTGAGACCCTTCCTATAGCATGAGATGGGATATACAACTCCTTCCAAATCCAATCCCGATACCCTTCCGATAGCATGAGATGTGATATCCCAATGCTTCTACCAAACCTGAGACCCATACTATGGCATGAGATGTGATATCAAACTCCTTCCCATTCTAATCCTGAGACCCTTCCTATAGCTTGAGATGTGATATCCAACTCCTTCCCATTCCAATTCTGAGACCCTTCCTATACCATGAGACTTGATATCTCAATGCTTCTAATACCAAACCTGAGACCCGTCCTATAACATGAGATGTGATATCCAAATCCTTCCCCTTCCAAACCTTAGACCCTTCCTTTATCATGAGATGTGATATCCAATTCCTTCCCATTCCAATCTTGAGACCCTTCCGATATCATGAAATGTGATATCTCAATGCTTCTAATATCAAACTTGAGACCCTCCTTATAGCATGAGATGTGATATCCAAGTCCTTCCCATTCCAAACCTGAGACCCTTCCTACGGCATGAGATGTCATATTCAACTCCTTCCCATTCCAATCCTGAGACCCTTCCTATAGCATGAGATGTGATATCCAACTCCTTCCCATTCCAATCCTGAGACCCTTCCTATAGCATGAGATGTGATGTCTCAATGCTTCTAATACCAAACCTGATATCCTTCCTATAACATGAGATGTGATATCCAACTCCTTCCATTCCAATCCTGAGACCCTTCCTATAGCATGAGATGTGATATCTCAATGCTTCTACCAAACCTGAGACCCTTCCTATAGCATGAAATGTGATATCCAACTCCTTCACTTTCCAAACCTGAGAGCCTATCTATAGCATGAGATGTGATATCTAAGTCCTTCCCATTCCAATCCTTAGACCCTTCCTACAGCATGCAATATGATATCTCAATGATTCTAATAAAAAAACCTGAGACCCGTCCTATAACATGAGATGGGATATTCAACTCCTTCCCATTCCAATCCTGAGACACTTCCGATAGCAGAGCTGTGATATCTCAATGTTTATACCAAACCTGAGACCCTTCCTATAACATGAGAAGTGATATCCAACTCCTTCCCTTTCCAAACCTGAGACCCTTCCTTTAGCATGAGATGTGATATCCAGCTCCTTCCCATTCCAATCCTGAGACACTTCCGATAGCATGAGATGTGATATCCAGCTCCTTCCCATTCCAATCCTGAGACACTTCCGATAGCAGAGATGTGATATCTCAATGTTTATACCAAACCTGAGACCCTTCCTATAACATGAGATGTGATATCCAACTCCTTCCCATTCCAATCCTGAGACCCTTCCTATAGCATGAGATGTGATATCTCAATACTTCTAATACCAAACCTGAGATCCTTCCTATAACATGAGATGTGATATCCAATTCCTTCCCATTCCAAACCTGAGACCCTTCCTATTGGATGAGATGTGATATCCAACTCCTTCCCATTCCAACCCTGAGACCCTTCCTATAGCATGAGATGTGATGTCTCAATGATTCTAATACCAAACCTGAGATCCTTCCTATAACATGAGATGTGATATCCAACTCGTTCCCATTCCAATCCTGAGACCCTTCCGATAGCAGAGATGTGATATCTCAATGCTTATACCAAACCTGAGACCCTTCGTATGGCATGAGATGTGATATCCAACTCCTTGCCATTCAAATCCTGAGATCCTTCCTATAGCATGAGAAGGGATATCCAACTCCTTCCCAATCCAATCCTGAGACCCTTCCGATAGCAGAGACGTGATATCTCAATGCTTCTACCAAACCTGAGACCCTTCCTTTAGCATGAGATGTGATATCCAAATCCTTCACATTCCAATCCTGAAACCCTTCCTATAGCATGAGATGTGATATCTCAATGCTTCTAATACCAAACCTGAGATCCTTCCTATAACATGAGATGTGATATCCAATTCCTTCCCATTCCAAACCTGAGACCCTTCCTTTATCATGAGATGTGACATCCAAGTCCTTCCCATTCCAATCCTGAGACCCTTCCTATAGCATGAGATGTGATATCTCTATGCTTCTAATACCAAACCTGAGACCCTTCCTATAACATGAGATGGGATATCCAACTCCTTCCCATTCCAATCCTGAGACCTTTCCGATAGCAGAGATGTGATATCTCAATGCTTATACCAAACCTGAGACCCTTCCTATAGCATGAAAAGGGATATCCAACTCCTTCCCAATCCAATCCTGAGACCCTTCCGATAGCAGAGACGTGATATCTCAATGCTTCTACCAAACCTGAGACCCTTCCTTTAGCATGAGATGTGATATCCAAATCCTTCACATTCCAATCCTGAGACCCTTCCTATAGCATGAGATTTGATATCTCAATGCTTCTAATACCAAACCTGAGATCCTTCCTATAACATGAGATGTGATATCCAATTCCTTCCCATTCCAAACCTGAGACCCTTCCTATTGGATGAGATGTGATATCCAACTCCTTCCCATTTCAACCCTGATACCCTTCCTATAGCATGAGATGTGATGTCTCAATGCTTCTAATACCAAACCTGAGATCCTTCCTATAACATGAGATGTGATATCCAACTCCTTCCATTCCAATCCTGAGACCCGTCCTATAGCATGAGATGTGATATCTCAATGCTTATACCAAACCTGAGACCCTTCCTATAGCATGAGATGTGATATCCAACTCCTTCCCATTCCAATCCTGAGACCCTTCCTATAGCATGAGATGTGATATCTCAATGCTTCTAATACCAAACCTGAGATCCTTCCTCTAACATGAAATGTGATATCCAACTCCTTCCCTTTCCAAACCTAAGAGCCTATCTATAGCATGAGATGTGATATCCAAGTCCTTCACATTCCAACCCTTAGACCCTTCCTACAGCATGCAATATGATATCTCAATGATTCTAATAACAAACCTGAGACCCGTCCTATAACATGAGATGGGATATCCAACTCCTTCCCATTCCAATCCTGAGACACTTCCGATAGCAGAGATGTGATATCTCAATGTTTATACCAAACCTGAGACCCTTCCTATAACATGAGATGTGAAATTTAACTCCTTCCCGTTCCCAACCTGAGACCCTTCCTTTAGCATGAGATGTGATATCCAGCTCCTTCCCATTCCAATCCTGAGACACTTCCGATAGCATGAGATGTGATATCTCAATGCTTCTAATATCAAAACTGAGACCCTCCCTATAGCATGATATGTGATATCTAAGTCCTTCCCATTCCAATCCTGAGACCCTTCCTATAGCATGAGATGTGATATCTCAATGCTTCTACCAAACCTGAGACCCTTCCTTTAGCATGAGATGTGATATCCAACTCCTTCCCATTCCAATCCTGAGACCCTTCCTATAGCATGAGATGTGATATCTCAATACTTCTAATACCAAACCTGAGATCCTTCCGATAACATGAGATGTGATATCTCAATACTTCTAATACCAAACCTGAGATCCATCCTATAACATGAGATGTGATATCCAACTCCTTCCCTTTCCAAACCTAAGAGCCTATCTATAGCATGAGATGTGATATCCAGGTCCTTCCCATTCCAATCCTTAGACCCTTCCTACAGCATGCAATATGATATCTCAATGATTCTAATAACAAACCTGAGACCCGTCCTATAGCATGAGATATGATATCCAAGTCCTTCCCATTCCAATCCTGAGACCCTTCCTATAACATGAAATGTGATATCCAACTCCTTCCCATTCCAACCTGAGACCCTTCCTATAGCATGAGATGGGATATCCAACTTCTTCCAAATCCAATACTGATACCCTTCCGATAGCATGAGATGTGATATCCCAATGCTTCTACCAAACCTGAGACCCATACTATGGCATGAGATGTGATATCAAACTCCTTCCCATTCCAATCCTGAGACCCTTCCTATAGCTTGAGGTGTGATATCCAACTCCTTCCCATGCCAATTCTGAGACCCTTCTTATACCATGAGACTTGATATCTCAATGCTTCTAATACCAAACCTGAGACCCGTCCTATAACATGAGATGTGATAACCAAATCCTTCCCCTTCCAAACCTTAGACCCTTCCTTTATCATGAGATGTGATATCCAACTCCTTCCCATTCCAATCCTGAGACCCTTCCGATATCATGAGATTTGTTATCTCAATGCTTCTAATATCAAACTTGAGACCCTCCCTATAGCATGAGATGTGACATCCAAGTCCTTCCCATTCCAATCCTGAGACCCTTCCTAAAGCATGAGATGTGATATCTCTATGCTTCTAATACCAAACCTGAGACCCTTCCTATAACATGAGATGGGATATCCAACTCCTTCCCATTCCAATCCTGAGACCTTTCCGATAGCAGAGATGTGATATCTCAATGCTTATACCAAACCTGAGAACCTTCCTATGGCCTGAGATGTCATATACAACTCCTTCCCATTCCAATCCTGAGACCCTTCCTTTACCATGAGATGTGATATCTCAATGCTTATACCAAATCTGAGACCCTTCCTATAGCATGAGATGTGATATCCAATTCCTTCCCATTCCAATCCTGAGACCCTTCCTATAGCATGAGATGTGATATCTCAATGCTTATACCAAACCTGAGAGCCTACCTATAGCATGAGATGTGATATCCAAGTCCACCCCATTCCAATCCTTAGACCCTTCCTACAGCATGCGATGTGATATCTCAATGATTCTAATACCAAACCAGAGACTCTTCCTATAACATGAGATGGGATATCCAACTCCTTCCCATTCCAATCCTGAGCCGCTTCCGATAGCAGAGATGTGATATCTCAATGCTTATACCAAACCTGAGACCCTTCCTATAACATGAGATGTGATATCCAACTCCTTCCCGTTCCAAACCTGAGACACTAACTATAGCATATGTGATATCCAACTCCTTCCCATTCCAAACATGAGACCCTTCCTATAGCAAGAAAGTAATATCCAACTCCTACCCATTCCAATCCTGAGACCCTTCGTATAGCAAGAGATGTGATATCCAAATCCTTCCCATTCCAATCCTGAGACCCTTCCTATAACATGAGATGTGATATCCAACTCCTTCCCATTCCAACCTGAGACACTTCCTATAGCATGAGAAGGGATATCCAACTCCTTCCCAATCCAATCCTGAGACCCTTCGATAGCAGAGATGTGATATCTCAATGCTTATACCAAACCTGAGACCCTTCCTATGGCATGAGATGTGATATCCAACTCCTTGCCATTCAAATCCTGAGACCCTTCCTATAGCATGAAAAGGGATATCCAACTCCTTCCCAATCCAATCCTGAGACCCTTCCGATAGCAGAGACGTGATATCTCAATGCTTCTACCAAACCTGAGACCCTTCCTTTAGCATGAGATGTGATATCCAAATCCTTCACATTCCAATCCTGAGACCCTTCCTATAGCATGAGATTTGATATCTCAATGCTTCTAATACCAAACCTGAGATCCTTCCTATAATATGAGATGTGATATCCAATTCCTTCCCATTCCAAACCTGAGACCCTTCCTATTGGATGAGATGTGATATCCAACTCCTTCCCATTCCAACCCTGAGACCCTTCCTATAGCATGAGATGTGATGTCTCAATGCTTCTAATACCAAACCTGAGATCCTTCCTATAACATGAGATGTGATATCCAACTCCTTCCATTCCAATCCTGAGACCCGTCCTATAGCATGAGATGTGATATCTCAATGCTTATACCAAACCTGAGACCCTTCCTATAGCATGAGATGTGATATCCAACTCCTTCCCATTCCAATCCTGAGACCCTTCCTGTAGCATGAGATGTGATATCTCAATGCTTCTAATACCAAACCTGAGATCCTTCCTCTAACATGAAATGTGATATCCAACTCCGTCCCTTTCCAAACCTAAGAGCCTATCTATAGCATGAGATGTGATATCCAAGTCCTTCACATTCCAACCCTTAGACCCTTCCTACAGCATGCAATATGATATCTCAATGATTCTAATACCAAACCTGAGACCCGTCCTTTAGCATGAGATATGATATCCAAATCCTTCACATTCCAATCCTGAGACCCTTCCTATAGCATGAGATTTGATATCTCAATGCTTCTAATACCAAACCTGAGATCCTTCCTATAACATGAGATGTGATATCCAATTCCTTCCCATTCCAAACCTGAGACCCTTCCTATTGGATGAGATGTGATATCCAACTCCTTCCCATTCCAACCCTGAGACCCTTCCTATAGCATGAGATGTGATGTCTCAATGCTTCTAATACCAAACCTGAGATCCTTCCTATAACATGAGATGTGATATCCAACTCCTTCCATTCCAATCCTGAGACCCGTCCTATAGCATGAGATGTGATATCTCAATGCTTATACCAAACCTGAGACCCTTCCTATAGCATGAGATGTGATATCCAACTCCTTCCCATTCCAATCCTGAGACCCTTCCTATAGCATGAGATGTGATATCTCAATGCTTCTAATACCAAACCTGAGATCCTTCCTCTAACATGAAATGTGATATCCAACTCCTTCCCTTTCCAAACCTAAGAGCCTATCTATAGCATGAGATGTGATATCCAAGTCCTTCCCATTCCAATCCTGAGACCCTTCCTATAACATGAGATGTGATATCCAACTCCTTCCCATTCCAACCTGAGACCCTTCCTATAGCATGAGATGGGATATCCAACTCCTTCCAAATCCAATCCCGATACCCTTCCGATAGCATGAGATGTGATATCCCAATGCTTCTACCAAACCTGAGACCCATACTATGGCATGAGATGTGATATCAAACTCCTTCCCATTCTAATCCTGAGACCCTTCCTATAGCTTGAGATGTGATATCCAACTCCTTCCCATTCCAATTCTGAGACCCTTCCTATAGCATGAGATGTGATATCCAACTCCTTCCCATTCCAATCCTGAGACCCTTCCTATAGCATGAGATGTGATGTCTCAATGCTTCTAATACCAAACCTGATATCCTTCCTATAACATGAGATGTGATATCCAACTCCTTCCATTCCAATCCTGAGACCCTTCCTATAGCATGAGATGTGATATCTCAATGCTTCTACCAAACCTGAGACCCTTCCTATAGCATGAGATGTGATATCCAACTCCTTCCCATTCCAATCCTGAGACCCTTCCTATAGACTGAGATGTGATATCTCAATGCCCCTAATACCAAACCTGAGATCCTTCCTCTAACATGAAATGTGATATCCAACTCCTTCACTTTCCAAACCTGAGAGCCTATCTATAGCATGAGATGTGATATCTAAGTCCTTCCCATTCCAATCCTTAGACCCTTCCTACAGCATGCAATATGATATCTCAATGATTCTAATAAAAAAAACCTGAGACCCGTCCTATAACATGAGATGGTATATTCAACTCCTTCCCATTCCAATCCTGAGACACTTCCGATAGCAGAGCTGTGATATCTCAATGTTTATACCAAACCTGAGACCCTTCCTATAACATGAGATGTGATATCCAACTCCTTCCCGTTCCAAACCTGAGACCCTTCCTTTAGCATGAGATGTGATATCCAGCTCCTTCCCATTCCAATCCTGAGACACTTCCGATAGCATGAGATGTGATATCCAGCTCCTTCCCATTCCAATCCTGAGACACTTCCGATAGCAGAGATGTGATATCTCAATGTTTATACCAAACCTGAGACCCTTCCTATAACATGAGATGTGATATCCAACTCCTTCCCATTCCAATCCTGAGACCCTTCCTATAGCATGAGATGTGATATCTCAATACTTCTAATACCAAACCTGAGATCCTTCCGATAACATGAGATGTGATATCTCAATACTTCTAATACCAAACCTGAGATCCATCCTATAACATGAGATGTGATATCCAAATCCTTCCCCTTCCAAACCTGAGACCCTCCCTTTAGCATGAGATGTGATATCCAACTCCTTCCCATTCCAATCCTGAGACCCTTCTGATAGCATAAGATATATCTCAATACTTCTAATACCAAACCTGAGATCCTACCTCTAACATGAAATGTGATATCCAACTCTTTCCCCTTGCAAACCTGAGAGCCTTCCTATAGCATGAGATGTGATATCCAAGTCCTTCCCATTCCAATCCTGAGACCCTTCCTATAACATGAGATGTGATATCCAACTCCTTCCCATTCCAACCTGAGACCCTTCCTATAGCATGAGATGGGATATCCAACTCCTTCCAAATCCAATCCCGATACCCTTCCGATAGCATGAGATGTGATATCCCAATGCTTCTACCAAACCTGAGACCCATACTATGGCATGAGATGTGATATCAAACTCCTTCCCATTCTAATCCTGAGACCCTTCCTATAGCTTGAGATGTGATATCCAACTCCTTCCCATTCCAATTCTGAGACCCTTCCTATACCATGAGACTTGATATCTCAATGCTTCTAATACCAAACCTGAGACCCGTCCAAAACATGAGATGTGATATCCAAATCCTTCCCCTTCCAAACCTTAGACCCTTCCTTTATCATGAGATGTGATATCCAATTCCTTCCCATTCCAATCTTGAGACCCTTCTGATATCATGAAATGTGATATCTCAATGCTTCTAATATCAAACTTGAGACCCTCCTTATAGCATGAGATGTGATATCCAAGTCCTTCCCATTCCAAACCTGAGACCCTTCCTACGGCATGAGATGTCATATTCAACTCCTTCCCATTCCAATCCTGAGACCCTTCCTATAGCATGAGATGTGATATCCAACTCCTTCCCATTCCAATCCTGAGACCCTTCCTATAGCATGAGATGTGATGTCTCAATGCTTCTAATACCAAACCTGATATCCTTCCTATAACATGAGATGTGATATCCAACTCCTTCCATTCCAATCCTGAGACCCTTCCTATAGCATGAGATGTGATATCTCAATGCTTCTACCAAACCTGAGACCCTTCCTATAGCATGAAATGTGATATCCAACTCCTTCACTTTCCAAACCTGAGAGCCTATCTATAGCATGAGATGTGATATCTAAGTCCTTCCCATTCCAATCCTTAGACCCTTCCTACAGCATGCAATATGATATCTCAATGATTCTAATAAAAAAACCTGAGACCCGTCCTATAACATGAGATGGGATATTCAACTCCTTCCCATTCCAATCCTGAGACACTTCCGATAGCAGAGCTGTGATATCTCAATGTTTATACCAAACCTGAGAGCCTTCCTATAACATGAGAAGTGATATCCAACTCCTTCCCTTTCCAAACCTGAGACCCTTCCTTTAGCATGAGATGTGATATCCAGCTCCTTCCCATTCCAATCCTGAGACACTTCCGATAGCATGAGATGTGATATCCAGCTCCTTCCCATTCCAATCCTGAGACACTTCCGATAGCAGAGATGTGATATCTCAATGTTTATACCAAACCTGAGACCCTTCCTATAACATGAGATGTGATATCCAACTCCTTCCCATTCCAATCCTGAGACCCTTCCTATAGCATGAGATGTGATATCTCAATACTTCTAATACCAAACCTGAGATCCTTCCTATAACATGAGATGTGATATCCAATTCCTTCCCATTCCAAACCTGAGACCCTTCCTATTGGATGAGATGTGATATCCAACTCCTTCCCATTCCAACCCTGAGACCCTTCCTATAGCATGAGATGTGATGTCTCAATGATTCTAATACCAAACCTGAGATCCTTCCTATAACATGAGATGTGATATCCAACTCGTTCCCATTCCAATCCTGAGACCCTTCCGATAGCAGAGATGTGATATCTCAATGCTTATACCAAACCTGAGACCCTTCGTATGGCATGAGATGTGATATCCAACTCCTTGCCATTCAAATCCTGAGATCCTTCCTATAGCATGAGAAGGGATATCCAACTCCTTCCCAATCCAATCCTGAGACCCTTCCGATAGCAGAGACGTGATATCTCAATGCTTCTACCAAACCTGAGACCCTTCCTTTAGCATGAGATGTGATATCCAAATCCTTCACATTCCAATCCTGAAACCCTTCCTATAGCATGAGATGTGATATCTCAATGCTTCTAATACCAAACCTGAGATCCTTCCTATAACATGAGATGTGATATCCAATTCCTTCCCATTCCAAACCTGAGACCCTTCCTTTATCATGAGATGTGACATCCAAGTCCTTCCCATTCCAATCCTGAGACCCTTCCTATAGCATGAGATGTGATATCTCTATGCTTCTAATACCAAACCTGAGACCCTTCCTATAACATGAGATGGGATATCCAACTCCTTCCCATTCCAATCCTGAGACCTTTCCGATAGCAGAGATGTGATATCTCAATGCTTATACCAAACCTGAGAACCTTCCTATGGCCTGAGATGTCATATACAACTCCTTCCCATTCCAATCCTGAGACCCTTCCTTTAGCATGAGATGTGATATCTCAATGCTTATACCAAATCTGAGACCCTTCCTATAGCATGAGATGTGATATCCAATTCCTTCCCATTCCAATCCTGAGACCCTTCCTATAGCATGAGATGTGATATCTCAATGCTTATACCAAACCTGAGATCCTTCCTATAACATGAGATGTGATATCCAACTACTTCCCATTCCAATCATGAGACCCTTCCTATAGCATGAGATGTGATATCTCAATGCTTCTAATACCAAACCTGAGATCCTTCCTCTAACATGAAATGTGATATCCAATTCCTTCCCATTCCAATCCTGAGACCCTTCCTATAGCATGAGATGTGATATCTCAATGCTTATACCAAACCTGAGATCCTTCCTATAACATGAGATGTGATATCCAACTCCTTCCATTCCAATCCTGAGACCCGTCCTATAGCATGAGATGTGATATCTCAATGCTTATACCAAACCTGAGACCCTTCCTATAGCATGAGATGTGATATCCAACTACTTCCCATTCCAATCATGAGACCCTTCCTATAGCATGAGATGTGATATCTCAATGCTTCTAATACCAAACCTAAGAGCCTATCTATAGCATGAGATGTGATATCCAGGTCCTTCCTATTCCAATCCTTAGACCCTTCCTACAGCATGCAATATGATATCTCAATGATTCTAATAACAAACCTGAGACCCGTCCTATAGCATGAGATATGATATCCAAGTCCTTCCCATTCCAATCCTGAGACCCTTCCTATAACATGAAATGTGATATCCAACTCCTTCCCATTCCAACCTGAGACCCTTCCTATAGCATGAGATGGGATATCCAACTTCTTCAAAATCCAATACTGATACCCTTCCGATAGCATGAGATGTGATATCCCAATGCTTCTACCAAACCTGAGACCCATACCATGGCATGAGATGTGATATCAAACTCCTTCCCATTCCAATCCTGAGACCCTTCCTATAGCTTGAGGTGTGATATCCAACTCCTTCCCATTCCAATTCTGAGACCCTTCTTATACCATGAGACTTGATATCTCAATGCTTCTAATACCAAACCTGAGACCCGTCCTATAACATGAGATGTGATATCCAAATCCTTCCCCTTCCAAACCTTAGACCCTTCCTTTATCATGAGATGTGACATCCAAGTCCTTCCCATTCCAATCCTGAGACCCTTCCTATAGCATGAGATGTGATATCTCTATGCTTCTAATACCAAACCTGAGACCCTTCCTATAACATGAGATGGGATATCCAACTCCTTCCCATTCCAATCCTGAGACCTTTCCGATAGCAGAGATGTGATATCTCAATGCTTATACCAAACCTGAGACCCTTCCTATAGCTTGAGGTGTGATATCCAACTCCTTCCCATTCCAATTCTGAGACCCTTCT
Source organism: Ambystoma mexicanum (assembly GCF_040938575.1). Taxonomy (NCBI): domain Eukaryota; kingdom Metazoa; phylum Chordata; class Amphibia; order Caudata; family Ambystomatidae; genus Ambystoma; species Ambystoma mexicanum. The sequence goes on from NC_090936.1 coordinate 336,671,337, forward strand.
TATACCATGAGACTTGATATCTCAATGCTTCTAATACCAAACCTGAGACCCGTCCTATAACATGAGATGTGATATCCAAATCCTTCCCCTTCCAAACCTTAGACCCTTCCTTTATCATGAGATGTGACATCCAAGTCCTTCCCCTTCCAAACCTTAGACCCTTCCTTTATCATGAGATGTGACATCCAAGTCCTTCCCATTCCAATCCTGAGACCCTTCCTATAACATGAGATGTGATATCCAACTCCTTCCCATTCCAATCCTGAGACACTTCCGATAGCAGAGATGTGATATCTCAATGTTTATACCAAACCTGAGACCCTTCCTATAACATGAGATGTGAAATTTAACTCCTTCCCGTTCCCAACCTGAGACCCTTCCTTTAGCATGAGATGTGATATCCAGCTCCTTCCCATTCCAATCCTGAGACACTTCCGATAGCATGAGATGTGATATCTCAATGCTTCTAATATCAAAACTGAGACCCTCCCTATAGCATGATATGTGATATCTAAGTCCTTCCCATTCCAATCCTGAGACCCTTCCTATAGCATGAGATGTGATATCTCAATGCTTCTACCAAACCTGAGACCCTTCCTTTAGCATGAGATGTGATATCCAACTCCTTCCCATTCCAATCCTGAGACCCTTCCTATAGCATGAGATGTGATATCTCAATACTTCTAATACCAAACCTGAGATCCTTCCGATAACATGAGATGTGACATCTCAATACTTCTAATACCAAACCTGAGATCCATCCTATAACATGAGATGTGATATCCAACTCCTTCCCTTTCCAAACCTAAGAGCCTATCTATAGCATGAGATGTGATATCCAGGTCCTTCCCATTCCAATCCTTAGACCCTTCCTACAGCATGCAATATGATATCTCAATGATTCTAATAACAAACCTGAGACCCGTCCTATAGCATGAGATATGATATCCAAGTCCTTCCCATTCCAATCCTGAGACCCTTCCTATAACATGAAATGTGATATCCAACTCCTTCCCATTCCAACCTGAGACCCTTCCTATAGCATGAGATGGGATATCCAACTTCTTCCAAATCCAATACTGATACCCTTCCGATAGCATGAGATGTGATATCCCAATGCTTCTACCAAACCTGAGACCCATACTATGGCATGAGATGTGATATCAAACTCCTTCCCATTCCAATCCTGAGACCCTTCCTATAGCTTGAGGTGTGATATCCAACTCCTTCCCATTCCAATTCTGAGACCCTTCTTATACCATGAGACTTGATATCTCAATGCTTCTAATACCAAACCTGAGACCCGTCCTATAACATGAGATGTGATAACCAAATCCTTCCCCTTCCAAACCTTAGACCCTTCCTTTATCATGAGATGTGATATCCAACTCCTTCCCATTCCAATCCTGAGACCCTTCCGATATCATGAGATTTGTTATCTCAATGCTTCTAATATCAAACTTGAGACCCTCCCTATAGCATGAGATGTGACATCCAAGTCCTTCCCATTCCAATCCTGAGACCCTTCCTAAAGCATGAGATGTGATATCTCTATGCTTCTAATACCAAACCTGAGACCCTTCCTATAACATGAGATGGGATATCCAACTCCTTCCCATTCCAATCCTGAGACCTTTCCGATAGCAGAGATGTGATATCTCAATGCTTATACCAAACCTGAGAACCTTCCTATGGCCTGAGATGTCATATACAACTCCTTCCCATTCCAATCCTGAGACCCTTCCTTTACCATGAGATGTGATATCTCAATGCTTATACCAAATCTGAGACCCTTCCTATAGCATGAGATGTGATATCCAATTCCTTCCCATTCCAATCCTGAGACCCTTCCTATAGCATGAGATGTGATATCTCAATGCTTATACCAAACCTGAGAGCCTACCTATAGCATGAGATGTGATATCCAAGTCCACCCCATTCCAATCCTTAGACCCTTCCTACAGCATGCGATGTGATATCTCAATGATTCTAATACCAAACCAGAGACTCTTCCTATAACATGAGATGGGATATCCAACTCCTTCCCATTCCAATCCTGAGCCGCTTCCGATAGCAGAGATGTGATATCTCAATGCTTATACCAAACCTGAGACCCTTCCTATAACATGAGATGTGATATCCAACTCCTTCCCGTTCCAAACCTGAGACACTAACTATAGCATATGTGATATCCAACTCCTTCCCATTCCAAACATGAGACCCTTCCTATAGCAAGAAAGTAATATCCAACTCCTACCCATTCCAATCCTGAGACCCTTCCTATAGCAAGAGATGTGATATCCAAATCCTTCCCATTCCAATCCTGAGACCCTTCCTATAACATGAGATGTGATATCCAACTCCTTCCCATTCCAACCTGAGACACTTCCTATAGCATGAGAAGGGATATCCAACTCCTTCCCAATCCAATCCTGAGACCCTTCCGATAGCAGAGATGTGATATCTCAATGCTTATACCAAACCTGAGACCCTTCCTATAGCATGAAAAGGGATATCCAACTCCTTCCCAATCCAATCCTGAGACCCTTCCGATAGCAGAGACGTGATATCTCAATGCTTCTACCAAACCTGAGACCCTTCCTTTAGCATGAGATGTGATATCCAAATCCTTTACATTCCAATCCTGAGACCCTTCCTATAGCATGAGATTTGATATCTCAATGCTTCTAATACCAAACCTGAGATCCTTCCTATAACATGAGATGTGATATCCAATTCCTTCCCATTCCAAACCTGAGACCCTTCCTATTGGATGAGATGTGATATCCAACTCCTTCCCATTTCAACCCTGAGACCCTTCCTATAGCATGAGATGTGATGTCTCAATGCTTCTAATACCAAACCTGAGATCCTTCCTATAACATGAGATGTGATATCCAACTCCTTCCATTCCAATCCTGAGACCCGTCCTATAGCATGAGATGTGATATCTCAATGCTTATACCAAACCTGAGACCCTTCCTATAGCATGAGATGTGATATCCAACTCCTTCCCATTCCAATCCTGAGACCCTTCCTATAGCATGAGATGTGATATCTCAATGCTTCTAATACCAAACTTGAGATCCTTCCTCTAACATGAAATGTGATATCCAACTCCTTCCCTTTCCAAACCTAAGAGCCTATCTATAGCATGAGATGTGATATCCAAGTCCTTCACATTCCAACCCTTAGACCCTTCCTACAGCATGCAATATGATATCTCAATGATTCTAATAACAAACCTGAGACCCGTCCTATAACATGAGATGGGATATCCAACTCCTTCCCATTCCAATCCTGAGACACTTCCGATAGCAGAGATGTGATATCTCAATGTTTATACCAAACCTGAGACCCTTCCTATAACATGAGATGTGAAATTTAACTCCTTCCCGTTCCCAACCTGAGACCCTTCCTTTAGCATGAGATGTGATATCCAGCTCCTTCCCATTCCAATCCTGAGACACTTCCGATAGCATGAGATGTGATATCTCAATGCTTCTAATATCAAAACTGAGACCCTCCCTATAGCATGATATGTGATATCTAAGTCCTTCCCATTCCAATCCTGAGACCCTTCCTATAGCATGAGATGTGATATCTCAATGCTTCTACCAAACCTGAGACCCTTCCTTTAGCATGAGATGTGATATCCAACTCCTTCCCATTCCAATCCTGAGACCCTTCCTATAGCATGAGATGTGATATCTCAATACTTCTAATACCAAACCTGAGATCCTTCCGATAACATGAGATGTGATATCTCAATACTTCTAATACCAAACCTGAGATCCATCCTATAACATGAGATGTGATATCCAACTCCTTCCCTTTCCAAACCTAAGAGCCTATCTATAGCATGAGATGTGATATCCAGGTCCTTCCCATTCCAATCCTTAGACCCTTCCTACAGCATGCAATATGATATCTCAATGATTCTAATAACAAACCTGAGACCCGTCCTATAGCATGAGATATGATATCCAAGTCCTTCCCATTCCAATCCTGAGACCCTTCCTATAACATGAAATGTGATATCCAACTCCTTCCCATTCCAACCTGAGACCCTTCCTATAGCATGAGATGGGATATCCAACTTCTTCCAAATCCAATACTGATACCCTTCCGATAGCATGAGATGTGATATCCCAATGCTTCTACCAAACCTGAGACCCATACTATGGCATGAGATGTGATATCAAACTCCTTCCCATTCCAATCCTGAGACCCTTCCTATAGCTTGAGGTGTGATATCCAACTCCTTCCCATTCCAATTCTGAGACCCTTCTTATACCATGAGACTTGATATCTCAATGCTTCTAATACCAAACCTGAGACCCGTCCTATAACATGAGATGTGATAACCAAATCCTTCCCCTTCCAAACCTTAGACCCTTCCTTTATCATGAGATGTGATATCCAACTCCTTCCCATTCCAATCCTGAGACCCTTCCGATATCATGAGATTTGTTATCTCAATGCTTCTAATATCAAACTTGAGACCCTCCCTATAGCATGAGATGTGACATCCAAGTCCTTCCCATTCCAATCCTGAGACCCTTCCTAAAGCATGAGATGTGATATCTCTATGCTTCTAATACCAAACCTGAGACCCTTCCTATAACATGAGATGGGATATCCAACTCCTTCCCATTCCAATCCTGAGACCTTTCCGATAGCAGAGATGTGATATCTCAATGCTTATACTAAACCTGAGAACCTTCCTATGGCCTGAGATGTCATATACAACTCCTTCCCATTCCAATCCTGAGACCCTTCCTTTACCATGAGATGTGATATCTCAATGCTTATACCAAATCTGAGACCCTTCCTATAGCATGAGATGTGATATCCAATTCCTTCCCATTCCAATCCTGAGACCCTTCCTATAACATGAGATGTGATATCTCAATGCTTATACCAAACCTGATAGCCTACCTATAGCATGAGATGTGATATCCAAGTCCACCCCATTCCAATCCTTAGACCCTTCCTACAGCATGCGATGTGATATCTCAATGATTCTAATACCAAACCAGAGACTCTTCCTATAACATGAGATGGGATATCCAACTCCTTCCCATTCCAATCCTGAGCCGCTTCCGATAGCAGAGATGTGATATCTCAATGCTTATACCAAACCTGAGACCCTTCCTATAACATGAGATGTGATATCCAACTCCTTCCCGTTCCAAACCTGAGACACTAACTATAGCATATGTGATATCCAACTCCTTCCCATTCCAAACATGAGACCCTTCCTATAGCAAGAAAGTAATATCCAACTCCTACCCATTCCAATCCTGAGACCCTTCGTATAGCAAGAGATGTGATATCCAAATCCTTCCCATTCCAATCCTGAGACCCTTCCTATAACATGAGATGTGATATCCAACTCCTTCCCATTCCAACCTGAGACACTTCCTATAGCATGAGAAGGGATATCCAACTCCTTCCCAATCCAATCCTGAGACCCTTCGATAGCAGAGATGTGATATCTCAATGCTTATACCAAACCTGAGACCCTTCCTATGGCATGAGATGTGATATCCAACTCCTTGCCATTCAAATCCGGAGACCCTTCCTATAGCATGAAAAGGGATATCCAACTCCTTCCCAATCCAATCCTGAGACCCTTCCGATAGCAGAGACGTGATATCTCAATGCTTCTACCAAACCTGAGACCCTTCCTTTAGCATGAGATGTGATATCCAAATCCTTCACATTCCAATCCTGAGACCCTTCCTATAGCATGAGATTTGATATCTCAATGCTTCTAATACCAAACCTGAGATCCTTCCTATAATATGAGATGTGATATCCAATTCCTTCCCATTCCAAACCTGAGACCCTTCCTATTGGATGAGATGTGATATCCAACTCCTTCCCATTCCAACCCTGAGACCCTTCCTATAGCATGAGATGTGATGTCTCAATGCTTCTAATACCAAACCTGAGATCCTTCCTATAATATGAGATGTGATATCCAACTCCTTCCATTCCAATCCTGAGACCCGTCCTATAGCATGAGATGTGATATCTCAATGCTTATACCAAACCTGAGACCCTTCCTATAGCATGAGATGTGATATCCAACTCCTTCCCATTCCAATCCTGAGACCCTTCCTATAGCATGAGATGTGATATCTCAATGCTTCTAATACCAAACCTGAGATCCTTCCTCTAACATGAAATGTGATATCCAACTCCTTCCCTTTCCAAACCTAAGAGCCTATCTATAGCATGAGATGTGATATCCAAGTCCTTCACATTCCAACCCTTAGACCCTTCCTACAGCATGCAATATGATATCTCAATGATTCTAATACCAAACCTGAGACCCGTCCTTTAGCATGAGATGTGATATCCAAATCCTTCACATTCCAATCCTGAGACCCTTCCTATAGCATGAGATTTGATATCTCAATGCTTCTAATACCAAACCTGAGATCCTTCCTATAACATGAGATGTGATATCCAATTCCTTCCCATTCCAAACCTGAGACCCTTCCTATTGGATGAGATGTGATATCCAACTCCTTCCCATTCCAACCCTGAGACCCTTCCTATAGCATGAGATGTGATGTCTCAATGCTTCTAATACCAAACCTGATATCCTTCCTATAACATGAGATGTGATATCCAACTCCTTCCATTCCAATCCTGAGACCCGTCCTATAGCATGAGATGTGATATCTCAATGCTTATACCAAACCTGAGACCCTTCCTATAGCATGAGATGTGATATCCAACTCCTTCCCATTCCAATCCTGAGACCCTTCCTATAGCATGAGATGTGATATCTCAATGCTTCTAATACCAAATCTGAGATCCTTCCTCTAACATGAAATGTGATATCCAACTCCTTCCCTTTCCAAACCTAAGAGCCTATCTATAGCATGAGATGTGATATCCAAGTCCTTCCCATTCCAATCCTGAGACCCTTCCTATAACATGAGATGTGATATCCAACTCCTTCCCATTCCAACCTGAGACCCTTCCTATAGCATGAGATGGGATATCCAACTCCTTCCAAATCCAATCCCGATACCCTTCCGATAGCATGAGATGTGATATCCCAATGCTTCTACCAAACCTGAGACCCATACTATGGCATGAGATGTGATATCAAACTCCTTCCCATTCTAATCCTGAGACCCTTCCTATAGCTTGAGATGTGATATCCAACTCCTTCCCATTCCAATTCTGAGACCCTTCCTATAGCATGAGATGTGATATCCAACTCCTTCCCATTCCAATCCTGAGACCCTTCCTATAGTATGAGATGTGATGTCTCAATGCTTCTAATACCAAACCTGATATCCTTCCTATAACATGAGATGTGATATCCAACTCCTTCCCGTTCCAAACCTGAGACCCTTCCTTTAGCATGAGATGTGATATCCAGCTCCTTCCCATTCCAATCCTGAGACACTTCCGATAGCATGAGATGTGATATCCAGCTCCTTCCCATTCCAATCCTGAGACACTTCCGATAGCAGAGATGTGATATCTCAATGTTTATACCAAACCTGAGACCCTTCCTATAACATGAGATGTGATATCCAACTCCTTCCCATTCCAATCCTGAGACCCTTCCTATAGCATGAGATGTGATATCTCAATGCTTCTACCAAACCTGAGACCCTTCCTATAGCATGAAATGTGATATCCAACTCCTTCACTTTCCAAACCTGAGAGCCTTCCTATAGCATGAGATGTGATGTCTCAATGCTTCTAATACCAAACCTGATATCCTTCCTATAACATGAGATGTGATATCCAACTCCTTCCATTCCAATCCTGAGACCCTTCCTATAGCATGAGATGTGATATCTCAATGCTTCTACCAAACCGAGACCCTTCCTATAGCATGAAATGTGATATCCAACTCCTTCACTTTCCAAACCTGAGAGCCTATCTATAGCATGAGATGTGATATCTAAGTCCTTCCCATTCCAATCCTTAGACCCTTCCTACAGCATGCAATATGATATCTCAATGATTCTAATAAAAAAACCTGAGACCCGTCCTATAACATGAGATGGGATATTCAACTCCTTCCCATTCCAATCCTGAGACACTTCCGATAGCAGAGCTGTGATATCTCAATGTTTATACCAAACCTGAGACCCTTCCTATAACATGAGAAGTGATATCCAACTCCTTCCCTTTCCAAACCTGAGACCCTTCCTTTAGCATGAGATGTGATATCCAGCTCCTTCCCATTCCAATCCTGAGACCCTTCCTATAGCATGAGATGTGATGTCTCAATGCTTCTAATACCAAACCTGAGATCCTTCCTATAACATGAGATGTGATATCCAACTCCTTCCATTCCAATCCTGAGACCCGTCCTATAGCATGAGATGTGATATCTCAATGCTTATACCAAACCTGAGACCCTTCCTATAGCATGAGATGTGATATCCAACTCCTTCCCATTCCAATCCTGAGACCCTTCCTATAGCATGAGATGTGATATCTCAATGCTTCTAATACCAAACCTGAGATCCTTCCTCTAACATGAAATGTGATATCCAACTCCTTCCCTTTCCAAACCTAAGAGCCTATCTATAGCATGAGATGTGATATCCAAGTCCTTCACATTCCAACCCTTAGACCCTCCTACAGCATGCAATATGATATCTCAATGATTCTAATACCAAACCTGAGACCCGTCCTTTAGCATGAGATGTGATATCCAAATCCTTCACATTCCAATCCTGAGACCCTTCCTATAGCATGAGATTTGATATCTCAATGCTTCTAATACCAAACCTGAGATCCTTCCTATAACATGAGATGTGATATCCAATTCCTTCCCATTCCAAACCTGAGACCCTTCCTATTGGATGAGATGTGATATCCAACTCCTTCCCATTCCAACCCTGAGACCCTTCCTATAGCATGAGATGTGATGTCTCAATGCTTCTAATACCAAACCTGATATCCTTCCTATAACATGAGATGTGATATCCAACTCCTTCCATTCCAATCCTGAGACCCGTCCTATAGCATGAGATGTGATATCTCAATGCTTATACCAAACCTGAGACCCTTCCTATAGCATGAGATGTGATATCCAACTCCTTCCCATTCCAATCCTGAGACCCTTCCTATAGCATGAGATGTGATATCTCAATGCTTCTAATACCAAATCTGAGATCCTTCCTCTAACATGAAATGTGATATCCAACTCCTTCCCTTTCCAAACCTAAGAGCCTATCTATAGCATGAGATGTGATATCCAACTCCTTCCCATTCCAACCTGAGACCCTTCCTATAGCATGAGATGGGATATCCAACTCCTTCCAAATCCAATCCCGATACCCTTCCGATAGCATGAGATGTGATATCCCAATGCTTCTACCAAACCTGAGACCCATACTATGGCATGAGATGTGATATCAAACTCCTTCCCATTCCAATCCTGAGACCCTTCCTATAGCATGAGATGTGATGACTCAATGCTTCTAATACCAAACCTGATATCCTTCCTATAACATGAGATGTGATATCCAACTCCTTCCATTCCAATCCTGAGACCCTTCCTATAGCATGAGATGTGATATCTGAATGCTTCTACCAAACCTGAGACCCTTCCTATAGCATGAGATGGGATATCCAACTCCTTCCCATTCCAATCCTGAGACCCTTCCTATAGACTGAGATGTGATATCTCAATGCCCCTAATACCAAACCTGAGATCCTTCCTCTAACATGAAATGTGATATCCAACTCCTTCACTTTCCAAACCTGAGAGCCTATCTATAGCATGAGATGTGATATCTAAGTCCTTCCCATTCCAATCCTTAGTCCCTTCCTACAGCATGCAATATGATATCTCAATGATTCTAATAAAAAAACCTGAGACCCGTCCTATAACATGAGATGGGATATTCAACTCCTTCCCATTCCAATCCTGAGACACTTCCGATAGCAGAGCTGTGATATCTCAATGTTTATACCAAACCTGAGACCCTTCCTATAACATGAGATGTGATATCCAACTCCTTCCCGTTCCAAACCTGAGACCCTTCCTTTAGCATGAGATGTGATATCCAGCTCCTTCCCATTCCAATCCTGAGACACTTCCGATAGCATGAGATGTGATATCCAGCTCCTTCCCATTCCAATCCTGAGACACTTCCGATAGCAGAGATGTGATATCTCAATGTTTATACCAAACCTGAGACCCTTCCTATAACATGAGATGTGATATCCAACTCCTTCCTATTCCAATCCTGAGACCCTTCCTATAGCATGAGATGTGATATCTCAATACTTCTAATACCAAACCTGAGATCCTTCCGATAACATGAGATGTGATATCTCAATACTTCTAATACCAAACCTGAGATCCATCCTATAACATGAGATGTGATATCCAAATCCTTCACCTTCCAAACCTGAGACCCTCCCTTTAGCATGAGATGTGATATCCAACTCCTTCCCATTCCAATCCTGAGACCCTTCTGATAGCATAAGATATATCTCAATGCTTCTATACCAAACCTGAGATCCTTCCGATAGCATGAGATGTGATATCTCAATACTTCTAATACCAAACCTGACATCCTTCCTATAACATGAGATGTGATATCCAAATCCTTATCTTCCAAACCTGAGACCCTTCCTTCCTTTATCCAACTCCTTCCCATTCCAATCCTGAGACTCTTCTGATAGCATAAGATTTGATATCTCAATGCTTCCATACCAAACCTGAGATCCTTCCTATAACATGAGATGTGATATCCAACTCCTTCCATTCCAATCCTGAGACCCTTCCTATAGCATGAGATGTGATATCTCAATGCTTCTACCAAACCTGAGACCCTTCCTATAGCATGAAATGTGATATCCAACTCCTTCACTTTCCAAACCTGAGAGCCTTCCTATAGCATGAGATGTGATATCCAGCTCCTTCCCATTCCAATCCTGAGACACTTCCGATAGCATGAGATGTGATATCCAGCTCCTTCCCATTCCAATCCTGAGACACTTCCGATAGCAGAGATGTGATATCTCAATGTTTATACCAAACCTGAGACCCTTCCTATAACATGAGATGTGATATCCAACTCCTTCCCATTCCAATCCTGAGACCCTTCCTATAGCATGAGATGTGATATCTCAATACTTCTAATACCAAACCTGAGATCCTTCCGATAACATGAGATGTGATATCTCAATACTTCTAATACCAAACCTGAGATCCATCCTATAACATGAGATGTGATATCCAAATCCTTCCCCTTCCAAACCTGAGACCCTCCCTTTAGCATGAGATGTGATATCCAACTCCTTCCCATTCCAATCCTGAGACCCTTCTGATAGCATAAGATATATCTCAATGCTTCTATACCAAACCTGAGATCCTTCCGATAGCATGAGATGTGATATCTCAATACTTCTAATACCAAACCTGACATCCTTCCTATAACATGAGATGTGATATCCAAATCCTTATCTTCCAAACCTGAGACCCTTCCTTCCTTTATCCAACTCCTTCCCATTCCAATCCTGAGACTCTTCTGATAGCATAAGATTTGATATCTCAATGCTTCTATACCAAACCTGAGATCCTTCCTATAACATGAGATGTGATATCCAACTCCTTCCATTCCAATCCTGAGACCCTTCCTATAGCATGAGATGTGATATCTCAATGCTTCTACCAAACCTGAGACCCTTCCTATAGCATGAAATGTGATATCCAACTCCTTCACTTTCCAAACCTGAGAGCCTTCCTATAGCATGAGATGTGATGTCTCAATGCTTCTAATACCAAACCTGATATCCTTCCTATAACATGAGATGTGATATCCAACTCCTTCCATTCCAATCCTGAGACCCTTCCTATTCCATGAGATGTGATATCTCAATGCTTCTACCAAACCTGAGACCCTTCCTATAGCATGAAATGTGATATCCAACTCCTTCACTTTCCAAACCTGAGAGCCTATCTATAGCATGAGATGTGATATCTAAGTCCTTCCCATTCCAATCCTTAGACCCTTCCAACAGCATGCAATATGATATCTCAATGATTCTAATAAAAAAACCTGAGACCCGTCCTATAACATGAGATGGGATATTCAACTCCTTCCCATTCCAATCCTGAGACACTTCCGATAGCAGAGCTGTGATATCTCAATGTTTATACCAAACCTGAGACCCTTCCTATAACATGAGAAGTGATATCCAACTCCTTCCCTTTCCAAACCTGAGACCCTTCCTTTAGCATGAGATGTGATATCCAGCTCCTTCCCATTCCAATCCTGAGACACTTCCGATAGCATGAGATGTGATATCCAGCTCCTTCCCATTCCAATCCTGAGACACTTCCGATAGCAGAGATGTGATATCTCAATGTTTATACCAAACCTGAGACCCTTCCTATAACATGAGATGTGATATCCAACTCCTTCCCATTCCAATCCTGAGACCCTTCCTATAGCATGAGATGTGATATCTCAATACTTCTAATACCAAACCTGAGATCCTTCCGATAACATGAGATGTATCTCAATACTTCTAATACCAAACCTGAGATCCATCCTATAACATGAGATGTGATATCCAAATCCTTCCCCTTCCAAACCTGAGACGCTCCCTTTAGCATGAGATGTGATATCCAACTCCTTCCCATTCCAATCCTGAGACCCTTCTGATAGCATAAGATATATCTCAATGCTGCTATACCAAACCTGAGATCCTTCCGATAGCATGAGATGTGATATCTCAATACTTCTAATACCAAACCTGAGATCCTTCCTATAACATGAGATGTGATATCCAAATCATTATCTTCCAAACCTGAGACCCTTCCTTCCTTTATCCAACTCCTTCCCATTCCAATCCTGAGACTCTTCTGATAGCATAAGATTTGATATCTCAATGCTTCTATACCAAACCTGAGATCCTTCTGATAGCATGAGATGTGATATCTCAATACTTCTACCAAACCTGAGATCCTACCTCTAACATGAAATGTGATATCCAACTCTTTCCCCTTGCAAACCTGAGAGCCTTCCTTTAGCATGAGATGTGATATCCAAGTCCTTCCCATTCCAACCTGAGACCCTTCCTATAGCATGAGATGGGATATCCAACTCCTTCCAAATCCAATCCCGATACCCTTCCGATAGCATGAGATGTGATATCCCAATGCTTCTACCAAACCTGAGACCCATACTATGGCATGAGATGTGATATCAAACTCCTTCCCATTCTAATCCTGAGACCCTTCCTATAGCTTGAGATGTGATATCCAACTCCTTCCCATTCCAATTCTGAGACCCTTCCTATACCATGAGACTTGATATCTCAATGCTTCTAATACCAAACCTGAGACCCGTCCTATAACATGAGATGTGATATCCAAATCCTTCCCCTTCCAAACCTTAGACCCTTCCTTTATCATGAGATGTGATATCCAATTCCTTCCCATTCCAATCTTGAGACCCTTCCGATATCATGAAATGTGATATCTCAATGCTTCTAATATCAAACTTGAGACCCTCCTTATAGCATGAGATGTGATATCCAAGCCCTTCCCATTCCAAACCTGAGACCCTTCCTACGGCATGAGATGTCATATTCAACTCCTTCCCATTCCAATCCTGAGACCCTTCCTATAGCATGAGATGTGATATCCAACTCCTTCCCATTACAATCCTGAGACCCTTCCGATAGCAGAGATGTGATATCTCAATGCTTATACCAAACCTGAGACCCTTCCTATAGCATGAAAAGGGATATCCAACTCCTTCCCAATCCAATCCTGAGACCCTTCCGATAGCAGAGATGTGATATCTCAATGCTTATACCAAACCTGAGACCCTTCCTATAGCATGAAAAGGGATATCCAACTCCTTCCCAATCCAATCCTGAGACCCTTCCGATAGCAGAGACGTGATATCTCAATGCTTCTACCAAACCTGAGACCCTTCCTTTAGCATGAGATGTGATATCCAAATCCTTCACATTCCAATCCTGAGACCCTTCCTATAGCATGAGATTTGATATCTCAATGCTTCTAATACCAAACCTGAGATCCTTCCTATAACATGAGATGTGATATCCAATTCCTTCCCATTCCAAACCTGAGACCCTTCCTATTGGATGAGATGTGATATCCAACTCCTTCCCATTTCAACCCTGAGACCCTTCCTATAGCATGAGATGTGATGTCTCAATGCTTCTAATACCAAACCTGAGATCCTTCCTATAACATGAGATGTGATATCCAACTCCTTCCATTCCAATCCTGAGACCCGTCCTATAGCATGAGATGTGATATCTCAATGCTTATACCAAACCTGAGACCCTTCCTATAGCATGAGATGTGATATCCAACTCCTTCCCATTCCAATCCTGAGACCCTTCCTATAGCATGAGATGTGATATCTCAATGCTTCTAATACCAAACCTGAGATCCTTCCTCTAACATGAAATGTGATATCCAACTCCTTCCCTTTCCAAACCTAAGAGCCTATCTATAGCATGAGATGTGATATCCAAGTCCTTCACATTCCAACCCTTAGACCCTTCCTACAGCATGCAATATGATATCTCAATGATTCTAATAACAAACCTGAGACCCGTCCTATAACATGAGATGGGATATCCAACTCCTTCCCATTCCAATCCTGAGACACTTCCGATAGCAGAGATGTGATATCTCAATGTTTATACCAAACCTGAGACCCTTCCTATAACATGAGATGTGAAATTTAACTCCTTCCCGTTCCCAACCTGAGACCCTTCCTTTAGCATGAGATGTGATATCCAGCTCCTTCCCATTCCAATCCTGAGACACTTCCGATAGCATGAGATGTGATATCTCAATGCTTCTAATATCAAAACTGAGACCCTCCCTATAGCATGATATGTGATATCTAAGTCCTTCCCATTCCAATCCTGAGACCCTTCCTATAGCATGAGATGTGATATCTCAATGCTTCTACCAAACCTGAGACCCTTCCTTTAGCATGAGATGTGATATCCAACTCCTTCCCATTCCAATCCTGAGACCCTTCCTATAGCATGAGATGTGATATCTCAATACTTCTAATACCAAACCTGAGATCCTTCCGATAACATGAGATGTGATATCTCAATACTTCTAATACCAAACCTGAGATCCATCCTATAACATGAGATGTGATATCCAACTCCTTCCCTTTCCAAACTTAAGAGCCTATCTATAGCATGAGATGTGATATCCAGGTCCTTCCCATGCCAATCCTTAGACCCTTCATACAGCATGCAATATGATATCTCAATGATTCTAATAACAAACCTGAGACCCGTCCTATAGCATGAGATATGATATCCAAGTCCTTCCCATTCCAATCCTGAGACCCTTCCTATAACATGAAATGTGATATCCAACTCCTTCCCATTCCAACCTGAGACCCTTCCTATAGCATGAGATGGGATATCCAACTTCTTCCAAATCCAATACTGATACCCTTCCGATAGCATGAGATGTGATATCCCAATGCTTCTACCAAACCTGAGACCCATACTATGGCATGAGATGTGATATCAAACTCCTTCCCATTCCAATCCTGAGACCCTTCCTATAGCTTGAGGTGTGATATCCAACTCCTTCCCATTCCAATTCTGAGACCCTTCTTATACCATGAGACTTGATATCTCAATGCTTCTAATACCAAACCTGAGACCCGTCCTATAACATGAGATGTGATAACCAAATCCTTCCCCTTCCAAACCTTAGACCCTTCCTTTATCATGAGATGTGATATCCAACTCCTTCCCATTCCAATCCTGAGACCCTTCCGATATCATGAGATTTGTTATCTCAATGCTTCAAATATCAAACTTGAGACCCTCCCTATAGCATGAGATGTGACATCCAAGTCCTTCCCATTCCAATCCTGAGACCCTTCCTAAAGCATGAGATGTGATATCTCTATGCTTCTAATACCAAACCTGAGACCCTTCCTATAACATGAGATGGGATATCCAACTCCTTCCCATTCCAATCCTGAGACCTTTCCGATAGCAGAGATGTGATATCTCAATGCTTATACCAAACCTGAGAACCTTCCTATGGCCTGAGATGTCATATACAACTCCTTCCCATTCCAATCCTGAGACCCTTCCTTTACCATGAGATGTGATATCTCAATGCTTATACCAAATCTGAGACCCTTCCTATAGCATGAGATGTGATATCCAATTCCTTCCCATTCCAATCCTGAGACCCTTCCTATAGCATGAGATGTGATATCTCAATGCTTATACCAAACCTGAGAGCCTACCTATAGCATGAGATGTGATATCCAAGTCCACCCCATTCCAATCCTTAGACCCTTCCTACAGCATGCGATGTGATATCTCAATGATTCTAATACCAAACCAGAGACTCTTCCTATAACATGAGATGGGATATCCAACTCCTTCCCATTCCAATCCTGAGCCGCTTCCGATAGCAGAGATGTGATATCTCAATGCTTATACCAAACCTGAGACCCTTCCTATAACATGAGATGTGATATCCAACTCCTTCCCGTTCCAAACCTGAGACACTAACTATAGCATATGTGATATCCAACTCCTTCCCATTCCAAACATGAGACCCTTCCTATAGCAAGAAAGTAATATCCAACTCCTACCCATTCCAATCCTGAGACCCTTCGTATAGCAAGAGATGTGATATCCAAATCCTTCCCATTCCAATCCTGAGACCCTTCCTATAACATGAGATGTGATATCCAACTCCTTCCCATTCCAACCTGAGACAATTCCTATAGCATGAGAAGGGATATCCAACTCCTTCCCAATCCAATCCTGAGACCCTTCGATAGCAGAGATGTGATATCTCAATGCTTATACCAAACCTGAGACCCTTCCTATGGCATGAGATGTGATATCCAACTCCTTGCCATTCAAATCCTGAGACCCTTCCTATAGCATGAAAAGGGATATCCAACTCCTTCCCAATCCAATCCTGAGACCCTTCCGATAGCAGAGACGTGATATCTCAATGCTTCTACCAAACCTGAGACCCTTCCTTTAGCATGAGATGTGATATCCAAATCCTTCACATTCCAATCCTGAGACCCTTCCTATAGCATGAGATTTGATATCTCAATGCTTCTAATACCAAACCTGAGATCCTTCCTATAATATGAGATGTGATATCCAATTCCTTCCCATTCCAAACCTGAGACCCTTCCTATTGGATGAGATGTGATATCCAACTCCTTCCCATTCCAACCCTGAGACCCTTCCTATAGCATGAGATGTGATGTCTCAATGCTTCTAATACCAAACCTGAGATCCTTCCTATAACATGAGATGTGATATCCAACTCCTTCCATTCCAATCCTGAGACCCGTCCTATAGCATGAGATGTGATATCTCAATGCTTATACCAAACCTGAGACCCTTCCTATAGCATGAGATGTGATATCCAACTCCTTCCCATTCCAATCCTGAGACCCTTCCTGTAGCATGAGATGTGATATCTCAATGCTTCTAATACCAAACCTGAGATCCTTCCTCTAACATGAAATGTGATATCCAACTCCGTCCCTTTCCAAACCTAAGAGCCTATCTATAGCATGAGATGTGATATCCAAGTCCTTCACATTCCAACCCTTAGACCCTTCCTACAGCATGCAATATGATATCTCAATGATTCTAATACCAAACCTGAGACCCGTCCTTTAGCATGAGATGTGATATCCAAATCCTTCACATTCCAATCCTGAGACCCTTCCTATAGCATGAGATTTGATATCTCAATGCTTCTAATACCAAACCTGAGATCCTTCCTATAACATGAGATGTGATATCCAATTCCTTCCCATTCCAAACCTGAGACCCTTCCTATTGGATGAGATGTGATATCCAACTCCTTCCCATTCCAACCCTGAGACCCTTCCTATAGCATGAGATGTGATGTCTCAATGCTTCTAATACCAAACCTGAGATCCTTCCTATAACATGAGATGTGATATCCAACTCCTTCCATTCCAATCCTGAGACCCGTCCTATAGCATGAGATGTGATATCTCAATGCTTATACCAAACCTGAGACACTTCCTATAGCATGAGATGTGATATCCAACTCCTTCCCATTCCAATCCTGAGACCCTTCCTATAGCATGAGATGTGATATCTCAATGCTTCTAATACCAAACCTGAGATCCTTCCTCTAACATGAAATGTGATATCCAACTCCTTCCCTTTCCAAACCTAAGAGCCTATCTATAGCATGAGATGTGATATCCAAGTCCTTCCCATTCCAATCCTGAGACCCTTCCTATAACATGAGATGTGATATCCAACTCCTTCCCATTCCAACCTGAGACCCTTCCTATAGCATGAGATGGGATATCCAACTCCTTCCAAATCCAATCCCGATACCCTTCCGATAGCATGAGATGTGATATCCCAATGCTTCTACCAAACCTGAGACCCATACTATGGCATGAGATGTGATATCAAACTCCTTCCCATTCTAATCCTGAGACCCTTCCTATAGCTTGAGATGTGATATCCAACTCCTTCCCATTCCAATTCTGAGACCCTTCCTATAGCATGAGATGTGATATCCAACTCCTTCCCATTCCAATCCTGAGACCCTTCCTATAGCATGAGATGTGATGTCTCAATGCTTCTAATACCAAACCTGATATCCTTCCTATAACATGAGATGTGATATCCAACTCCTTCCATTCCAATCCTGAGACCCTTCCTATAGCATGAGATGTGATATCTCAATGCTTCTACCAAACCTGAGACCCTTCCTATAGCATGAGATGTGATATCCAACTCCTTCCCATTCCAATCCTGAGACCCTTCCTATAGACTGAGATGTGATATCTCAATGCCCCTAATACCAAACCTGAGATCCTTCCTCTAACATGAAATGTGATATCCAACTCCTTCACTTTCCAAACCTGAGAGCCTATCTATAGCATGAGATGTGATATCTAAGTCCTTCCCATTCCAATCCTTAGACCCTTCCTACAGCATGCAATATGATATCTCAATGATTCTAATAAAAAAAACCTGAGACCCGTCCTATAACATGAGATGGGATATTCAACTCCTTCCCATTCCAATCCTGAGACACTTCCGATAGCAGAGCTGTGATATCTCAATGTTTATACCAAACCTGAGACCCTTCCTATAACATGAGATGTGATATCCAACTCCTTCCCGTTCCAAACCTGAGACCCTTCCTTTAGCATGAGATGTGATATCCAGCTCCTTCCCATTCCAATCCTGAGACACTTCCGATAGCATGAGATGTGATATCCAGCTCCTTCCCATTCCAATCCTGAGACACTTCCGATAGCAGAGATGTGATATCTCAATGTTTATACCAAACCTGAGACCCTTCCTATAACATGAGATGTGATATCCAACTCCTTCCCATTCCAATCCTGAGACCCTTCCTATAGCATGAGATGTGATATCTCAATACTTCTAATACCAAACCTGAGATCCTTCCGATAACATGAGATGTGATATCTCAATACTTCTAATACCAAACCTGAGATCCATCCTATAACATGAGATGTGATATCCAAATCCTTCCCCTTCCAAACCTGAGACCCTCCCTTTAGCATGAGATGTGATATCCAACTCCTTCCCATTCCAATCCTGAGACCCTTCTGATAGCATAAGATATATCTCAATACTTCTAATACCAAACCTGAGATCCTACCTCTAACATGAAATGTGATATCCAACTCTTTCCCCTTGCAAACCTGAGAGCCTTCCTATAGCATGAGATGTGATATCCAAGTCCTTCCCATTCCAATCCTGAGACCCTTCCTATAACATGAGATGTGATATCCAACTCCTTCCCATTCCAACCTGAGACCCTTCCTATAGCATGAGATGGGATATCCAACTCCTTCCAAATCCAATCCCGATACCCTTCCGATAGCATGAGATGTGATATCCCAATGCTTCTACCAAACCTGAGACCCATACTATGGCATGAGATGTGATATCAAACTCCTTCCCATTCTAATCCTGAGACCCTTCCTATAGCTTGAGATGTGATATCCAACTCCTTCCCATTCCAATTCTGAGACCCTTCCTATACCATGAGACTTGATATCTCAATGCTTCTAATACCAAACCTGAGACCCGTCCTATAACATGAGATGTGATATCCAAATCCTTCCCCTTCCAAACCTTAGACCCTTCCTTTATCATGAGATGTGATATCCAATTCCTTCCCATTCCAATCTTGAGACCCTTCCGATATCATGAAATGTGATATCTCAATGCTTCTAATATCAAACTTGAGACCCTCCTTATAGCATGAGATGTGATATCCAAGTCCTTCCCATTCCAAACCTGAGACCCTTCCTACGGCATGAGATGTCATATTCAACTCCTTCCCATTCCAATCCTGAGACCCTTCCTATAGCATGAGATGTGATATCCAACTCCTTCCCATTCCAATCCTGAGACCCTTCCTATAGCATGAGATGTGATGTCTCAATGCTTCTAATACCAAACCTGATATCCTTCCTATAACATGAGATGTGATATCCAACTCCTTCCATTCCAATCCTGAGACCCTTCCTATAGCATGAGATGTGATATCTCAATGCTTCTACCAAACCTGAGACCCTTCCTATAGCATGAAATGTGATATCCAACTCCTTCACTTTCCAAACCTGAGAGCCTATCTATAGCATGAGATGTGATATCTAAGTCCTTCCCATTCCAATCCTTAGACCCTTCCTACAGCATGCAATATGATATCTCAATGATTCTAATAAAAAAACCTGAGACCCGTCCTATAACATGAGATGGGATATTCAACTCCTTCCCATTCCAATCCTGAGACACTTCCGATAGCAGAGCTGTGATATCTCAATGTTTATACCAAACCTGAGACCCTTCCTATAACATGAGAAGTGATATCCAACTCCTTCCCTTTCCAAACCTGAGACCCTTCCTTTAGCATGAGATGTGATATCCAGCTCCTTCCCATTCCAATCCTGAGACACTTCCGATAGCATGAGATGTGATATCCAGCTCCTTCCCATTCCAATCCTGAGACACTTCCGATAGCAGAGATGTGATATCTCAATGTTTATACCAAACCTGAGACCCTTCCTATAACATGAGATGTGATATCCAACTCCTTCCCATTCCAATCCTGAGACCCTTCCTATAGCATGAGATGTGATATCTCAATACTTCTAATACCAAACCTGAGATCCTTCCTATAACATGAGATGTGATATCCAATTCCTTCCCATTCCAAACCTGAGACCCTTCCTATTGGATGAGATGTGATATCCAACTCCTTCCCATTCCAACCCTGAGACCCTTCCTATAGCATGAGATGTGATGTCTCAATGATTCTAATACCAAACCTGAGATCCTTCCTATAACATGAGATGTGATATCCAACTCGTTCCCATTCCAATCCTGAGACCCTTCCGATAGCAGAGATGTGATATCTCAATGCTTATACCAAACCTGAGACCCTTCGTATGGCATGAGATGTGATATCCAACTCCTTGCCATTCAAATCCTGAGATCCTTCCTATAGCATGAGAAGGGATATCCAACTCCTTCCCAATCCAATCCTGAGACCCTTCCGATAGCAGAGACGTGATATCTCAATGCTTCTACCAAACCTGAGACCCTTCCTTTAGCATGAGATGTGATATCCAAATCCTTCACATTCCAATCCTGAAACCCTTCCTATAGCATGAGATGTGATATCTCAATGCTTCTAATACCAAACCTGAGATCCTTCCTATAACATGAGATGTGATATCCAATTCCTTCCCATTCCAAACCTGAGACCCTTCCTTTATCATGAGATGTGACATCCAAGTCCTTCCCATTCCAATCCTGAGACCCTTCCTATAGCATGAGATGTGATATCTCTATGCTTCTAATACCAAACCTGAGACCCTTCCTATAACATGAGATGGGATATCCAACTCCTTCCCATTCCAATCCTGAGACCTTTCCGATAGCAGAGATGTGATATCTCAATGCTTATACCAAACCTGAGACCCTTCCTATAGCATGAAAAGGGATATCCAACTCCTTCCCAATCCAATCCTGAGACCCTTCCGATAGCAGAGACGTGATATCTCAATGCTTCTACCAAACCTGAGACCCTTCCTTTAGCATGAGATGTGATATCCAAATCCTTCACATTCCAATCCTGAGACCCTTCCTATAGCATGAGATTTGATATCTCAATGCTTCTAATACCAAACCTGAGATCCTTCCTATAACATGAGATGTGATATCCAATTCCTTCCCATTCCAAACCTGAGACCCTTCCTATTGGATGAGATGTGATATCCAACTCCTTCCCATTTCAACCCTGATACCCTTCCTATAGCATGAGATGTGATGTCTCAATGCTTCTAATACCAAACCTGAGATCCTTCCTATAACATGAGATGTGATATCCAACTCCTTCCATTCCAATCCTGAGACCCGTCCTATAGCATGAGATGTGATATCTCAATGCTTATACCAAACCTGAGACCCTTCCTATAGCATGAGATGTGATATCCAACTCCTTCCCATTCCAATCCTGAGACCCTTCCTATAGCATGAGATGTGATATCTCAATGCTTCTAATACCAAACCTGAGATCCTTCCTCTAACATGAAATGTGATATCCAACTCCTTCCCTTTCCAAACCTAAGAGCCTATCTATAGCATGAGATGTGATATCCAAGTCCTTCACATTCCAACCCTTAGACCCTTCCTACAGCATGCAATATGATATCTCAATGATTCTAATAACAAACCTGAGACCCGTCCTATAACATGAGATGGGATATCCAACTCCTTCCCATTCCAATCCTGAGACACTTCCGATAGCAGAGATGTGATATCTCAATGTTTATACCAAACCTGAGACCCTTCCTATAACATGAGATGTGAAATTTAACTCCTTCCCGTTCCCAACCTGAGACCCTTCCTTTAGCATGAGATGTGATATCCAGCTCCTTCCCATTCCAATCCTGAGACACTTCCGATAGCATGAGATGTGATATCTCAATGCTTCTAATATCAAAACTGAGACCCTCCCTATAGCATGATATGTGATATCTAAGTCCTTCCCATTCCAATCCTGAGACCCTTCCTATAGCATGAGATGTGATATCTCAATGCTTCTACCAAACCTGAGACCCTTCCTTTAGCATGAGATGTGATATCCAACTCCTTCCCATTCCAATCCTGAGACCCTTCCTATAGCATGAGATGTGATATCTCAATACTTCTAATACCAAACCTGAGATCCTTCCGATAACATGAGATGTGATATCTCAATACTTCTAATACCAAACCTGAGATCCATCCTATAACATGAGATGTGATATCCAACTCCTTCCCTTTCCAAACCTAAGAGCCTATCTATAGCATGAGATGTGATATCCAGGTCCTTCCCATTCCAATCCTTAGACCCTTCCTACAGCATGCAATATGATATCTCAATGATTCTAATAACAAACCTGAGACCCGTCCTATAGCATGAGATATGATATCCAAGTCCTTCCCATTCCAATCCTGAGACCCTTCCTATAACATGAAATGTGATATCCAACTCCTTCCCATTCCAACCTGAGACCCTTCCTATAGCATGAGATGGGATATCCAACTTCTTCCAAATCCAATACTGATACCCTTCCGATAGCATGAGATGTGATATCCCAATGCTTCTACCAAACCTGAGACCCATACTATGGCATGAGATGTGATATCAAACTCCTTCCCATTCCAATCCTGAGACCCTTCCTATAGCTTGAGGTGTGATATCCAACTCCTTCCCATGCCAATTCTGAGACCCTTCTTATACCATGAGACTTGATATCTCAATGCTTCTAATACCAAACCTGAGACCCGTCCTATAACATGAGATGTGATAACCAAATCCTTCCCCTTCCAAACCTTAGACCCTTCCTTTATCATGAGATGTGATATCCAACTCCTTCCCATTCCAATCCTGAGACCCTTCCGATATCATGAGATTTGTTATCTCAATGCTTCTAATATCAAACTTGAGACCCTCCCTATAGCATGAGATGTGACATCCAAGTCCTTCCCATTCCAATCCTGAGACCCTTCCTAAAGCATGAGATGTGATATCTCTATGCTTCTAATACCAAACCTGAGACCCTTCCTATAACATGAGATGGGATATCCAACTCCTTCCCATTCCAATCCTGAGACCTTTCCGATAGCAGAGATGTGATATCTCAATGCTTATACCAAACCTGAGAACCTTCCTATGGCCTGAGATGTCATATACAACTCCTTCCCATTCCAATCCTGAGACCCTTCCTTTACCATGAGATGTGATATCTCAATGCTTATACCAAATCTGAGACCCTTCCTATAGCATGAGATGTGATATCCAATTCCTTCCCATTCCAATCCTGAGACCCTTCCTATAGCATGAGATGTGATATCTCAATGCTTATACCAAACCTGAGAGCCTACCTATAGCATGAGATGTGATATCCAAGTCCACCCCATTCCAATCCTTAGACCCTTCCTACAGCATGCGATGTGATATCTCAATGATTCTAATACCAAACCAGAGACTCTTCCTATAACATGAGATGGGATATCCAACTCCTTCCCATTCCAATCCTGAGCCGCTTCCGATAGCAGAGATGTGATATCTCAATGCTTATACCAAACCTGAGACCCTTCCTATAACATGAGATGTGATATCCAACTCCTTCCCGTTCCAAACCTGAGACACTAACTATAGCATATGTGATATCCAACTCCTTCCCATTCCAAACATGAGACCCTTCCTATAGCAAGAAAGTAATATCCAACTCCTACCCATTCCAATCCTGAGACCCTTCGTATAGCAAGAGATGTGATATCCAAATCCTTCCCATTCCAATCCTGAGACCCTTCCTATAACATGAGATGTGATATCCAACTCCTTCCCATTCCAACCTGAGACACTTCCTATAGCATGAGAAGGGATATCCAACTCCTTCCCAATCCAATCCTGAGACCCTTCGATAGCAGAGATGTGATATCTCAATGCTTATACCAAACCTGAGACCCTTCCTATGGCATGAGATGTGATATCCAACTCCTTGCCATTCAAATCCTGAGACCCTTCCTATAGCATGAAAAGGGATATCCAACTCCTTCCCAATCCAATCCTGAGACCCTTCCGATAGCAGAGACGTGATATCTCAATGCTTCTACCAAACCTGAGACCCTTCCTTTAGCATGAGATGTGATATCCAAATCCTTCACATTCCAATCCTGAGACCCTTCCTATAGCATGAGATTTGATATCTCAATGCTTCTAATACCAAACCTGAGATCCTTCCTATAATATGAGATGTGATATCCAATTCCTTCCCATTCCAAACCTGAGACCCTTCCTATTGGATGAGATGTGATATCCAACTCCTTCCCATTCCAACCCTGAGACCCTTCCTATAGCATGAGATGTGATGTCTCAATGCTTCTAATACCAAACCTGAGATCCTTCCTATAACATGAGATGTGATATCCAACTCCTTCCATTCCAATCCTGAGACCCGTCCTATAGCATGAGATGTGATATCTCAATGCTTATACCAAACCTGAGACCCTTCCTATAGCATGAGATGTGATATCCAACTCCTTCCCATTCCAATCCTGAGACCCTTCCTGTAGCATGAGATGTGATATCTCAATGCTTCTAATACCAAACCTGAGATCCTTCCTCTAACATGAAATGTGATATCCAACTCCGTCCCTTTCCAAACCTAAGAGCCTATCTATAGCATGAGATGTGATATCCAAGTCCTTCACATTCCAACCCTTAGACCCTTCCTACAGCATGCAATATGATATCTCAATGATTCTAATACCAAACCTGAGACCCGTCCTTTAGCATGAGATGTGATATCCAAATCCTTCACATTCCAATCCTGAGACCCTTCCTATAGCATGAGATTTGATATCTCAATGCTTCTAATACCAAACCTGAGATCCTTCCTATAACATGAGATGTGATATCCAATTCCTTCCCATTCCAAACCTGAGACCCTTCCTATTGGATGAGATGTGATATCCAACTCCTTCCCATTCCAACCCTGAGACCCTTCCTATAGCATGAGATGTGATGTCTCAATGCTTCTAATACCAAACCTGAGATCCTTCCTATAACATGAGATGTGATATCCAACTCCTTCCATTCCAATCCTGAGACCCGTCCTATAGCATGAGATGTGATATCTCAATGCTTATACCAAACCTGAGACCCTTCCTATAGCATGAGATGTGATATCCAACTCCTTCCCATTCCAATCCTGAGACCCTTCCTATAGCATGAGATGTGATATCTCAATGCTTCTAATACCAAACCTGAGATCCTTCCTCTAACATGAAATGTGATATCCAACTCCTTCCCTTTCCAAACCTAAGAGCCTATCTATAGCATGAGATGTGATATCCAAGTCCTTCCCATTCCAATCCTGAGACCCTTCCTATAACATGAGATGTGATATCCAACTCCTTCCCATTCCAACCTGAGACCCTTCCTATAGCATGAGATGGGATATCCAACTCCTTCCAAATCCAATCCCGATACCCTTCCGATAGCATGAGATGTGATATCCCAATGCTTCTACCAAACCTGAGACCCATACTATGGCATGAGATGTGATATCAAACTCCTTCCCATTCTAATCCTGAGACCCTTCCTATAGCTTGAGATGTGATATCCAACTCCTTCCCATTCCAATTCTGAGACCCTTCCTATAGCATGAGATGTGATATCCAACTCCTTCCCATTCCAATCCTGAGACCCTTCCTATAGCATGAGATGTGATGTCTCAATGCTTCTAATACCAAACCTGATATCCTTCCTATAACATGAGATGTGATATCCAACTCCTTCCATTCCAATCCTGAGACCCTTCCTATAGCATGAGATGTGATATCTCAATGCTTCTACCAAACCTGAGACCCTTCCTATAGCATGAGATGTGATATCCAACTCCTTCCCATTCCAATCCTGAGACCCTTCCTATAGACTGAGATGTGATATCTCAATGCCCCTAATACCAAACCTGAGATCCTTCCTCTAACATGAAATGTGATATCCAACTCCTTCACTTTCCAAACCTGAGAGCCTATCTATAGCATGAGATGTGATATCTAAGTCCTTCCCATTCCAATCCTTAGACCCTTCCTACAGCATGCAATATGATATCTCAATGATTCTAATAAAAAAAACCTGAGACCCGTCCTATAACATGAGATGGTATATTCAACTCCTTCCCATTCCAATCCTGAGACACTTCCGATAGCAGAGCTGTGATATCTCAATGTTTATACCAAACCTGAGACCCTTCCTATAACATGAGATGTGATATCCAACTCCTTCCCGTTCCAAACCTGAGACCCTTCCTTTAGCATGAGATGTGATATCCAGCTCCTTCCCATTCCAATCCTGAGACACTTCCGATAGCATGAGATGTGATATCCAGCTCCTTCCCATTCCAATCCTGAGACACTTCCGATAGCAGAGATGTGATATCTCAATGTTTATACCAAACCTGAGACCCTTCCTATAACATGAGATGTGATATCCAACTCCTTCCCATTCCAATCCTGAGACCCTTCCTATAGCATGAGATGTGATATCTCAATACTTCTAATACCAAACCTGAGATCCTTCCGATAACATGAGATGTGATATCTCAATACTTCTAATACCAAACCTGAGATCCATCCTATAACATGAGATGTGATATCCAAATCCTTCCCCTTCCAAACCTGAGACCCTCCCTTTAGCATGAGATGTGATATCCAACTCCTTCCCATTCCAATCCTGAGACCCTTCTGATAGCATAAGATATATCTCAATACTTCTAATACCAAACCTGAGATCCTACCTCTAACATGAAATGTGATATCCAACTCTTTCCCCTTGCAAACCTGAGAGCCTTCCTATAGCATGAGATGTGATATCCAAGTCCTTCCCATTCCAATCCTGAGACCCTTCCTATAACATGAGATGTGATATCCAACTCCTTCCCATTCCAACCTGAGACCCTTCCTATAGCATGAGATGGGATATCCAACTCCTTCCAAATCCAATCCCGATACCCTTCCGATAGCATGAGATGTGATATCCCAATGCTTCTACCAAACCTGAGACCCATACTATGGCATGAGATGTGATATCAAACTCCTTCCCATTCTAATCCTGAGACCCTTCCTATAGCTTGAGATGTGATATCCAACTCCTTCCCATTCCAATTCTGAGACCCTTCCTATACCATGAGACTTGATATCTCAATGCTTCTAATACCAAACCTGAGACCCGTCCAAAACATGAGATGTGATATCCAAATCCTTCCCCTTCCAAACCTTAGACCCTTCCTTTATCATGAGATGTGATATCCAATTCCTTCCCATTCCAATCTTGAGACCCTTCTGATATCATGAAATGTGATATCTCAATGCTTCTAATATCAAACTTGAGACCCTCCTTATAGCATGAGATGTGATATCCAAGTCCTTCCCATTCCAAACCTGAGACCCTTCCTACGGCATGAGATGTCATATTCAACTCCTTCCCATTCCAATCCTGAGACCCTTCCTATAGCATGAGATGTGATATCCAACTCCTTCCCATTCCAATCCTGAGACCCTTCCTATAGCATGAGATGTGATGTCTCAATGCTTCTAATACCAAACCTGATATCCTTCCTATAACATGAGATGTGATATCCAACTCCTTCCATTCCAATCCTGAGACCCTTCCTATAGCATGAGATGTGATATCTCAATGCTTCTACCAAACCTGAGACCCTTCCTATAGCATGAAATGTGATATCCAACTCCTTCACTTTCCAAACCTGAGAGCCTATCTATAGCATGAGATGTGATATCTAAGTCCTTCCCATTCCAATCCTTAGACCCTTCCTACAGCATGCAATATGATATCTCAATGATTCTAATAAAAAAACCTGAGACCCGTCCTATAACATGAGATGGGATATTCAACTCCTTCCCATTCCAATCCTGAGACACTTCCGATAGCAGAGCTGTGATATCTCAATGTTTATACCAAACCTGAGACCCTTCCTATAACATGAGAAGTGATATCCAACTCCTTCCCTTTCCAAACCTGAGACCCTTCCTTTAGCATGAGATGTGATATCCAGCTCCTTCCCATTCCAATCCTGAGACACTTCCGATAGCATGAGATGTGATATCCAGCTCCTTCCCATTCCAATCCTGAGACACTTCCGATAGCAGAGATGTGATATCTCAATGTTTATACCAAACCTGAGACCCTTCCTATAACATGAGATGTGATATCCAACTCCTTCCCATTCCAATCCTGAGACCCTTCCTATAGCATGAGATGTGATATCTCAATACTTCTAATACCAAACCTGAGATCCTTCCTATAACATGAGATGTGATATCCAATTCCTTCCCATTCCAAACCTGAGACCCTTCCTATTGGATGAGATGTGATATCCAACTCCTTCCCATTCCAACCCTGAGACCCTTCCTATAGCATGAGATGTGATGTCTCAATGATTCTAATACCAAACCTGAGATCCTTCCTATAACATGAGATGTGATATCCAACTCGTTCCCATTCCAATCCTGAGACCCTTCCGATAGCAGAGATGTGATATCTCAATGCTTATACCAAACCTGAGACCCTTCGTATGGCATGAGATGTGATATCCAACTCCTTGCCATTCAAATCCTGAGATCCTTCCTATAGCATGAGAAGGGATATCCAACTCCTTCCCAATCCAATCCTGAGACCCTTCCGATAGCAGAGACGTGATATCTCAATGCTTCTACCAAACCTGAGACCCTTCCTTTAGCATGAGATGTGATATCCAAATCCTTCACATTCCAATCCTGAAACCCTTCCTATAGCATGAGATGTGATATCTCAATGCTTCTAATACCAAACCTGAGATCCTTCCTATAACATGAGATGTGATATCCAATTCCTTCCCATTCCAAACCTGAGACCCTTCCTTTATCATGAGATGTGACATCCAAGTCCTTCCCATTCCAATCCTGAGACCCTTCCTATAGCATGAGATGTGATATCTCTATGCTTCTAATACCAAACCTGAGACCCTTCCTATAACATGAGATGGGATATCCAACTCCTTCCCATTCCAATCCTGAGACCTTTCCGATAGCAGAGATGTGATATCTCAATGCTTATACCAAACCTGAGAACCTTCCTATGGCCTGAGATGTCATATACAACTCCTTCCCATTCCAATCCTGAGACCCTTCCTTTAGCATGAGATGTGATATCTCAATGCTTATACCAAATCTGAGACCCTTCCTATAGCATGAGATGTGATATCCAATTCCTTCCCATTCCAATCCTGAGACCCTTCCTATAGCATGAGATGTGATATCTCAATGCTTATACCAAACCTGAGATCCTTCCTATAACATGAGATGTGATATCCAACTACTTCCCATTCCAATCATGAGACCCTTCCTATAGCATGAGATGTGATATCTCAATGCTTCTAATACCAAACCTGAGATCCTTCCTCTAACATGAAATGTGATATCCAATTCCTTCCCATTCCAATCCTGAGACCCTTCCTATAGCATGAGATGTGATATCTCAATGCTTATACCAAACCTGAGATCCTTCCTATAACATGAGATGTGATATCCAACTCCTTCCATTCCAATCCTGAGACCCGTCCTATAGCATGAGATGTGATATCTCAATGCTTATACCAAACCTGAGACCCTTCCTATAGCATGAGATGTGATATCCAACTACTTCCCATTCCAATCATGAGACCCTTCCTATAGCATGAGATGTGATATCTCAATGCTTCTAATACCAAACCTAAGAGCCTATCTATAGCATGAGATGTGATATCCAGGTCCTTCCTATTCCAATCCTTAGACCCTTCCTACAGCATGCAATATGATATCTCAATGATTCTAATAACAAACCTGAGACCCGTCCTATAGCATGAGATATGATATCCAAGTCCTTCCCATTCCAATCCTGAGACCCTTCCTATAACATGAAATGTGATATCCAACTCCTTCCCATTCCAACCTGAGACCCTTCCTATAGCATGAGATGGGATATCCAACTTCTTCAAAATCCAATACTGATACCCTTCCTACAGCATGCAATATGATATCTCAATGATTCTAATAACAAACCTGAGACCCGTCCTATAGCATGAGATATGATATCCAAGTCCTTCCCATTCCAAACCTGAGATCCTTCCTATAATATGAGATGTGATATCCAACTCCTTCCATTCCAATCCTGAGACCCGTCCTATAGCATGAGATGTGATATCTCAATGCTTATACCAAACCTGAGACCCTTCCTATAGCATGAGATGTGATATCCAACTCCTTCCCATTCCAATCCTGAGACCCTTCCTATAGCATGAGATGTGATATCTCAATGCTTCTAATACCAAACCTGAGATCCTTCCTCTAACATGAAATGTGATATCCAACTCCTTCCCTTTCCAAACCTAAGAGCCTATCTATAGCATGAGATGTGATATCCAAGTCCTTCACATTCCAACCCTTAGACCCTTCCTACAGCATGCAATATGATATCTCAATGATTCTAATACCAAACCTGAGACCCGTCCTTTAGCATGAGATGTGATATCCAAATCCTTCACATTCCAATCCTGAGACCCTTCCTATAGCATGAGATTTGATATCTCAATGCTTCTAATACCAAACCTGAGATCCTTCCTATAACATGAGATGTGATATCCAATTCCTTCCCATTCCAAACCTGAGACCCTTCCTATTGGATGAGATGTGATATCCAACTCCTTCCCATTCCAACCCTGAGACCCTTCCTATAGCATGAGATGTGATGTCTCAATGCTTCTAATACCAAACCTGATATCCTTCCTATAACATGAGATGTGATATCCAACTCCTTCCATTCCAATCCTGAGACCCGTCCTATAGCATGAGATGTGATATCTCAATGCTTATACCAAACCTGAGACCCTTCCTATAGCATGAGATGTGATATCCAACTCCTTCCCATTCCAATCCTGAGACCCTTCCTATAGCATGAGATGTGATATCTCAATGCTTCTAATACCAAATCTGAGATCCTTCCTCTAACATGAAATGTGATATCCAACTCCTTCCCTTTCCAAACCTAAGAGCCTATCTATAGCATGAGATGTGATATCCAAGTCCTTCCCATTCCAATCCTGAGACCCTTCCTATAACATGAGATGTGATATCCAACTCCTTCCCATTCCAACCTGAGACCCTTCCTATAGCATGAGATGGGATATCCAACTCCTTCCAAATCCAATCCCGATACCCTTCCGATAGCATGAGATGTGATATCCCAATGCTTCTACCAAACCTGAGACCCATACTATGGCATGAGATGTGATATCAAACTCCTTCCCATTCTAATCCTGAGACCCTTCCTATAGCTTGAGATGTGATATCCAACTCCTTCCCATTCCAATTCTGAGACCCTTCCTATAGCATGAGATGTGATATCCAACTCCTTCCCATTCCAATCCTGAGACCCTTCCTATAGCATGAGATGTGATGTCTCAATGCTTCTAATACCAAACCTGATATCCTTCCTATAACATGAGATGTGATATCCAACTCCTTCCCGTTCCAAACCTGAGACCCTTCCTTTAGCATGAGATGTGATATCCAGCTCCTTCCCATTCCAATCCTGAGACACTTCCGATAGCATGAGATGTGATATCCAGCTCCTTCCCATTCCAATCCTGAGACACTTCCGATAGCAGAGATGTGATATCTCAATGTTTATACCAAACCTGAGACCCTTCCTATAACATGAGATGTGATATCCAACTCCTTCCCATTCCAATCCTGAGACCCTTCCTATAGCATGAGATGTGATATCTCAATGCTTCTACCAAACCTGAGACCCTTCCTATAGCATGAAATGTGATATCCAACTCCTTC
The DNA here is from genome assembly GCF_040938575.1 of Ambystoma mexicanum. Taxonomy (NCBI): domain Eukaryota; kingdom Metazoa; phylum Chordata; class Amphibia; order Caudata; family Ambystomatidae; genus Ambystoma; species Ambystoma mexicanum. The sequence continues at coordinate 336,704,352 of NC_090936.1, forward strand.
ACTTTCCAAACCTGAGAGCCTTCCTATAGCATGAGATGTGATGTCTCAATGCTTCTAATACCAAACCTGATATCCTTCCTATAACATGAGATGTGATATCCAACTCCTTCCATTCCAATCCTGAGACCCTTCCTATAGCATGAGATGTGATATCTCAATGCTTCTACCAAACCTGAGACCCTTCCTATAGCATGAAATGTGATATCCAACTCCTTCACTTTCCAAACCTGAGAGCCTATCTATAGCATGAGATGTGATATCTAAGTCCTTCCCATTCCAATCCTTAGACCCTTCCTACAGCATGCAATATGATATCTCAATGATTCTAATAAAAAAACCTGAGACCCGTCCTATAACATGAGATGGGATATTCAACTCCTTCCCATTCCAATCCTGAGACACTTCCGATAGCAGAGCTGTGATATCTCAATGTTTATACCAAACCTGAGACCCTTCCTATAACATGAGAAGTGATATCCAACTCCTTCCCTTTCCAAACCTGAGACCCTTCCTTTAGCATGAGATGTGATATCCAGCTCCTTCCCATTCCAATCCTGAGACACTTCCGATAGCATGAGATGTGATGTCTCAATGCTTCTAATACCAAACCTGATATCCTTCCTATAACATGAGATGTGATATCCAACTCCTTCCATTCCAATCCTGAGACCCTTCCTATAGCATGAGATGTGATATCTCAATGCTTCTACCAAACCTGAGACCCTTCCTATAGCATGAAATGTGATATCCAACTCCTTCACTTTCCAAACCTGAGAGCCTTCCTATAGCATGAGATGTGATGTCTCAATGCTTCTAATACCAAACCTGATATCCTTCCTATAACATGAGATGTGATATCCAACTCCTTCCATTCCAATCCTGAGACCCTTCCTATAGCATGAGATGTGATATCTCAATGCTTCTACCAAACCTGAGACCCTTCCTATAGCATGAAATGTGATATCCAACTCCTTCACTTTCCAAACCTGAGAGCCTATCTATAGCATGAGATGTGATATCTAAGTCCTTCCCATTCCAATCCTTAGACCCTTCCTACAGCATGCAATATGATATCTCAATGATTCTAATAAAAAAACCTGAGACCCGTCCTATAACATGAGATGGGATATTCAACTCCTTCCCATTCCAATCCTGAGACACTTCCGATAGCAGAGCTGTGATATCTCAATGTTTATACCAAACCTGAGACCCTTCCTATAACATGAGAACTGATATCCAACTCCTTCCCTTTCCAAACCTGAGACCCTTCCTTTAGCATGAGATGTGATATCCAGCTCCTTCCCATTCCAATCCTGAGACACTTCCGATAGCATGAGATGTGATATCCAGCTCCTTCCCATTCCAATCCTGAGACACTTCCGATAGCAGAGATGTGATATCTCAATGTTTATACCAAACCTGAGACCCTTCCTATAACATGAGATGTGATATCCAACTCCTTCCCATTCCAATCCTGAGACCCTTCCTATAGCATGAGATGTGATATCTCAATACTTCTAATACCAAACCTGAGATCCTTCCGATAACATGAGATGTGATATCTCAATACTTCTAATACCAAACCTGAGATCCATCCTATAACATGAGATGTGATATCCAAATCCTTCCCCTTCCAAACCTGAGACCCTCCCTTTAGCATGAGATGTGATATCCAACTCCTTCCCATTCCAATCCTGAGACCCTTCTGATAGCATAAGATATATCTCAATGCTTCTATACCAAACCTGAGATCCTTCCGATAGCATGAGATGTGATATCTCAATACTTCTAATACCAAACCTGAGATCCTTCCTATAACATGAGATGTGATATCCAAATCCTTATCTTCCAAACCTGAGACCCTTCCTTCCTTTATCCAACTCCTTCCCATTCCAATCCTGAGACTCTTCTGATAGCATAAGATTTGATATCTCAATGCTTCTATACCAAACCTGAGATCCTTCTGATAGCATGAGATGTGATATCTCAATACTTCTACCAAACCTGAGATCCTACCTCTAACATGAAATGTGATATCCAACTCTTTCCCCTTGCAAACCTGAGAGCCTTCCTTTAGCATGAGATGTGATATCCAAGTCCTTCCCATTCCAATCCTGAGACCCTTCCTATAACATGAGATGTGATATCCAACTCCTTCCCATTCCAACCTGAGACCCTTCCTATAGCATGAGATGGGATATCCAACTCCTTCCAAATCCAATCCCGATACCCTTCTGATAGCATGAGATGTGATATCCCAATGCTTCTACCAAACCTGAGACCCATACTATGGCATGAGATGTGATATCAAACTCCTTCCCATTCTAATCCTGAGACCCTTCCTATAGCTTGAGATGTGATATCCAACTCCTTCCCATTCCAATTCTGAGACCCTTCCTATACCATGAGACTTGATATCTCAATGCTTCTAATACCAAACCTGAGACCCGTCCTATAACATGAGATGTGATATCCAAATCCTTCCCCTTCCAAACCTTAGACCCTTCCTTTATCATGAGATGTGATATCCAATTCCTTCCCATTCCAATCTTGAGACCCTTCCGATATCATGAAATGTGATATCTCAATGCTTCTAATATCAAACTTGAGACCCTCCTTATAGCATGAGATGTGATATCCAAGTCCTTCCCATTCCAAACCTGAGACCCTTCCTACGGCATGAGATGTCATATTCAACTCCTTCCCATTCCAATCCTGAGACCCTTCCTATAGCATGAGATGTGATATCCAACTCCTTCCCATTCCAATCCTGAGACCCTTCCTATAGCATGAGATGTGATGTCTCAATGCTTCTAATACCAAACCTGATATCCTTCCTATAACATGAGATGTGATATCCAACTCCTTCCATTCCAATCCTGAGACCCTTCCTACGGCATGAGATATCATATTCAACTCCTTCCCATTCCAATCCTGAGACCCTTCCTATAGCATGAGATGTGATATCCAACTCCTTCCCATTCCAATCCTGAGACCCTTCCTATAGCATGAGATGTGATGTCTCAATGCTTCTAATACCAAACCTGAGATCCTTCCTATAACATGAGATGTGATATCCAACTCCTTCCATTCCAATCCTGAGACCCGTCCTATAGCATGAGATGTGATATCTCAATGCTTATACCAAACCTGAGACCCTTCCTATAGCATGAGATGTGATATCCAACTCCTTCCCATTCCAATCCTGAGACCCTTCCTATAGCATGAGATGTGATATCTCAATGCTTCTAATACCAAACCTGAGATCCTTCCTCTAACATGAAATGTGATATCCAACTCCTTCCCTTTCCAAACCTAAGAGCCTATCTATAGCATGAGATGTGATATCCAAGTCCTTCACATTCCAACCCTTAGACCCTCCTACAGCATGCAATATGATATCTCAATGATTCTAATACCAAACCTGAGACCCGTCCTTTAGCATGAGATGTGATATCCAAATCCTTCACATTCCAATCCTGAGACCCTTCCTATAGCATGAGATTTGATATCTCAATGCTTCTAATACCAAACCTGAGATCCTTCCTATAACATGAGATGTGATATCCAATTCCTTCCCATTCCAAACCTGAGACCCTTCCTATTGGATGAGATGTGATATCCAACTCCTTCCCATTCCAACCCTGAGACCCTTCCTATAGCATGAGATGTGATGTCTCAATGCTTCTAATACCAAACCTGATATCCTTCCTATAACATGAGATGTGATATCCAACTCCTTCCATTCCAATCCTGAGACCCGTCCTATAGCATGAGATGTGATATCTCAATGCTTATACCAAACCTGAGACCCTTCCTATAGCATGAGATGTGATATCCAACTCCTTCCCATTCCAATCCTGAGACCCTTCCTATAGCATGAGATGTGATATCTCAATGCTTCTAATACCAAATCTGAGATCCTTCCTCTAACATGAAATGTGATATCCAACTCCTTCCCTTTCCAAACCTAAGAGCCTATCTATAGCATGAGATGTGATATCCAACTCCTTCCCATTCCAACCTGAGACCCTTCCTATAGCATGAGATGGGATATCCAACTCCTTCCAAATCCAATCCCGATACCCTTCCGATAGCATGAGATCTGATATCCCAATGCTTCTACCAAACCTGAGACCCATACTATGGCATGAGATGTGATATCAAACTCCTTCCCATTCCAATCCTGAGACCCTTCCTATAGCATGAGATGTGATGACTCAATGCTTCTAATACCAAACCTGATATCCTTCCTATAACATGAGATGTGATATCCAACTCCTTCCATTCCAATCCTGAGACCCTTCCTATAGCATGAGATGTGATATCTGAATGCTTCTACCAAACCTGAGACCCTTCCTATAGCATGAGATGTGATATCCAACTCCTTCCCATTCCAATCCTGAGACCCTTCCTATAGACTGAGATGTGATATCTCAATGCCCCTAATACCAAACCTGAGATCCTTCCTCTAACATGAAATGTGATATCCAACTCCTTCACTTTCCAAACCTGAGAGCCTATCTATAGCATGAGATGTGATATCTAAGTCCTTCCCATTCCAATCCTTAGTCCCTTCCTACAGCATGCAATATGATATCTCAATGATTCTAATAAAAAAACCTGAGACCCGTCCTATAACATGAGATGGGATATTCAACTCCTTCCCATTCCAATCCTGAGACACTTCCGATAGCAGAGCTGTGATATCTCAATGTTTATACCAAACCTGAGACCCTTCCTATAACATGAGATGTGATATCCAACTCCTTCCCGTTCCAAACCTGAGACCCTTCCTTTAGCATGAGATGTGATATCCAGCTCCTTCCCATTCCAATCCTGAGACACTTCCGATAGCATGAGATGTGATATCCAGCTCCTTCCCATTCCAATCCTGAGACACTTCCGATAGCAGAGATGTGATATCTCAATGTTTATACCAAACCTGAGACCCTTCCTATAACATGAGATGTGATATCCAACTCCTTCCTATTCCAATCCTGAGACCCTTCCTATAGCATGAGATGTGATATCTCAATACTTCTAATACCAAACCTGAGATCCTTCCGATAACATGAGATGTGATATCTCAATACTTCTAATACCAAACCTGAGATCCATCCTATAACATGAGATGTGATATCCAAATCCTTCACCTTCCAAACCTGAGACCCTCCCTTTAGCATGAGATGTGATATCCAACTCCTTCCCATTCCAATCCTGAGACCCTTCTGATAGCATAAGATATATCTCAATGCTTCTATACCAAACCTGAGATCCTTCCGATAGCATGAGATGTGATATCTCAATACTTCTAATACCAAACCTGACATCCTTCCTATAACATGAGATGTGATATCCAAATCCTTATCTTCCAAACCTGAGACCCTTCCTTCCTTTATCCAACTCCTTCCCATTCCAATCCTGAGACTCTTCTGATAGCATAAGATTTGATATCTCAATGCTTCTATACCAAACCTGAGATCCTTCCTATAACATGAGATGTGATATCCAACTCCTTCCATTCCAATCCTGAGACCCTTCCTATAGCATGAGATGTGATATCTCAATGCTTCTACCAAACCTGAGACCCTTCCTATAGCATGAAATGTGATATCCAACTCCTTCACTTTCCAAACCTGAGAGCCTTCCTATAGCATGAGATGTGATATCCAGCTCCTTCCCATTCCAATCCTGAGACACTTCCGATAGCATGAGATGTGATATCCAGCTCCTTCCCATTCCAATCCTGAGACACTTCCGATAGCAGAGATGTGATATCTCAATGTTTATACCAAACCTGAGACCCTTCCTATAACATGAGATGTGATATCCAACTCCTTCCCATTCCAATCCTGAGACCCTTCCTATAGCATGAGATGTGATATCTCAATACTTCTAATACCAAACCTGAGATCCTTCCGATAACATGAGATGTGATATCTCAATACTTCTAATACCAAACCTGAGATCCATCCTATAACATGAGATGTGATATCCAAATCCTTCCCCTTCCAAACCTGAGACCCTCCCTTTAGCATGAGATGTGATATCCAACTCCTTCCCATTCCAATCCTGAGACCCTTCTGATAGCATAAGATATATCTCAATGCTTCTATACCAAACCTGAGATCCTTCCGATAGCATGAGATGTGATATCTCAATACTTCTAATACCAAACCTGACATCCTTCCTATAACATGAGATGTGATATCCAAATCCTTATCTTCCAAACCTGAGACCCTTCCTTCCTTTATCCAACTCCTTCCCATTCCAATCCTGAGACTCTTCTGATAGCATAAGATTTGATATCTCAATGCTTCTATACCAAACCTGAGATCCTTCCTATAACATGAGATGTGATATCCAACTCCTTCCATTCCAATCCTGAGACCCTTCCTATAGCATGAGATGTGATATCTCAATGCTTCTACCAAACCTGAGACCCTTCCTATAGCATGAAATGTGATATCCAACTCCTTCACTTTCCAAACCTGAGAGCCTTCCTATAGCATGAGATGTGATGTCTCAATGCTTCTAATACCAAACCTGATATCCTTCCTATAACATGAGATGTGATATCCAACTCCTTCCATTCCAATCCTGAGACCCTTCCTATTCCATGAGATGTGATATCTCAATGCTTCTACCAAACCTGAGACCCTTCCTATAGCATGAAATGTGATATCCAACTCCTTCACTTTCCAAACCTGAGAGCCTATCTATAGCATGAGATGTGATATCTAAGTCCTTCCCATTCCAATCCTTAGACCCTTCCAACAGCATGCAATATGATATCTCAATGATTCTAATAAAAAAACCTGAGACCCGTCCTATAACATGAGATGGGATATTCAACTCCTTCCCATTCCAATCCTGAGACACTTCCGATAGCAGAGCTGTGATATCTCAATGTTTATACCAAACCTGAGACCCTTCCTATAACATGAGAAGTGATATCCAACTCCTTCCCTTTCCAAACCTGAGACCCTTCCTTTAGCATGAGATGTGATATCCAGCTCCTTCCCATTCCAATCCTGAGACACTTCCGATAGCATGAGATGTGATATCCAGCTCCTTCCCATTCCAATCCTGAGACACTTCCGATAGCAGAGATGTGATATCTCAATGTTTATACCAAACCTGAGACCCTTCCTATAACATGAGATGTGATATCCAACTCCTTCCCATTCCAATCCTGAGACCCTTCCTATAGCATGAGATGTGATATCTCAATACTTCTAATACCAAACCTGAGATCCTTCCGATAACATGAGATGTATCTCAATACTTCTAATACCAAACCTGAGATCCATCCTATAACATGAGATGTGATATCCAAATCCTTCCCCTTCCAAACCTGAGACGCTCCCTTTAGCATGAGATGTGATATCCAACTCCTTCCCATTCCAATCCTGAGACCCTTCTGATAGCATAAGATATATCTCAATGCTGCTATACCAAACCTGAGATCCTTCCGATAGCATGAGATGTGATATCTCAATACTTCTAATACCAAACCTGAGATCCTTCCTATAACATGAGATGTGATATCCAAATCCTTATCTTCCAAACCTGAGACCCTTCCTTCCTTTATCCAACTCCTTCCCATTCCAATCCTGAGACTCTTCTGATAGCATAAGATTTGATATCTCAATGCTTCTATACCAAACCTGAGATCCTTCTGATAGCATGAGATGTGATATCTCAATACTTCTACCAAACCTGAGATCCTACCTCTAACATGAAATGTGATATCCAACTCTTTCCCCTTGCAAACCTGAGAGCCTTCCTTTAGCATGAGATGTGATATCCAAGTCCTTCCCATTCCAACCTGAGACCCTTCCTATAGCATGAGATGGGATATCCAACTCCTTCCAAATCCAATCCCGATACCCTTCCGATAGCATGAGATGTGATATCCCAATGCTTCTACCAAACCTGAGACCCATACTATGGCATGAGATGTGATATCAAACTCCTTCCCATTCTAATCCTGAGACCCTTCCTATAGCTTGAGATGTGATATCCAACTCCTTCCCATTCCAATTCTGAGACCCTTCCTATACCATGAGACTTGATATCTCAATGCTTCTAATACCAAACCTGAGACCCGTCCTATAACATGAGATGTGATATCCAAATCCTTCCCCTTCCAAACCTTAGACCCTTCCTTTATCATGAGATGTGATATCCAATTCCTTCCCATTCCAATCTTGAGACCCTTCCGATATCATGAAATGTGATATCTCAATGCTTCTAATATCAAACTTGAGACCCTCCTTATAGCATGAGATGTGATATCCAAGCCCTTCCCATTCCAAACCTGAGACCCTTCCTACGGCATGAGATGTCATATTCAACTCCTTCCCATTCCAATCCTGAGACCCTTCCTATAGCATGAGATGTGATATCCAACTCCTTCCCATTCCAATCCTGAGACCCTTCCTATAGCATGAGATGTGATGTCTCAATGCTTCTAATACCAAACCTGATATCCTTCCTATAACATGAGATGTGATATCCAACTCCTTCCATTCCAATCCTGAGACCCTTCCTACGGCATGAGATATCATATTCAACTCCTTCCCATTCCAATCCTGAGACCCTTCCTATAGCATGAGATGTGATATCCAACTCCTTCCCATTCCAATCCTGAGACCCTTCCTATAGCATGAGATGTGATGTCTCAATGCTTCTAATACCAAACCTGATATCCTTCCTATAACATGAGATGTGATATCCAACTCCTTCCATTCCAATCCTGAGACCCTTCCTACAGCATGCAATATGATATCTCAATGATTCTAATAAAAAAACCTGAGACCCGTCCTATAACATGAGATGGGATATCCAACTCCTTCCCATTCCAATCCTGAGACACTTCCGATAGCAGAGATGTGATATCTCAATGTTTATACCAAACCTGAGACCCTTCCTATAACATGAGATGTGATATCCAACTCCTTCACGTTCCAAACCTGTGACCCTTCCTTTAGCATGAGATGTGATATCCAGCTCCTTCCCATTCCAATCCTGAGACACTTCCGATAGCATGAGATGTGATATCTCAATGCTTCTAATATCAAAACTGAGACCCTCCCTATAGCATATGTGATATCTAAGTCCTTCCCATTCCAATCCTGAGACCCTTCCTATAGCATGAGATGTGATATCTCAATGCTTCTACCAAACCTGAGACCCTTCCTTTAGCATGAGATGTGATATCCAACTCCTTCCCATTCCAATCCTGAGACCCTTCCTATAGCATGAGATGTGATATCTCAATACTTCTAACACCAAACCTGAGATCCTTCCGATAGCATGAGATGTGATATCTCAATACTTCTAATACCAAACCTGAGACCCTTCCTTTACCATGAGATGTGATATCCAACTCCTTCCCATTCCAATCCTGAGACTCTTCTGATAGCATAAGATTTGATATCTCAATGCTTCTATACCAAACCTGAGATCCTTCTGATAGCATGAGATGTGATATCTCAATACTTCTAATACCAAACCTGAGATCCTACCTCTAACATGAAATGTGATATCCAACTCTTTCCCCTTGCAAACCTGAGAGCCTTCCTATAGCATGAGATGTGATATCCAAGTCCTTCCCATTCCAATCCTGAGACACTTCCTATAACATGAGATGTGATATCCAACTCCTTCCCATTCCAACCTGAGACCCTTCCTATAGCATGAGATGGGATATCCAACTCCTTCCAAATCCAATCCCGATACCCTTCCGATAGCATGAGATGTGATATCCCAATGCTTCTACCAAACCTGAGACCCATACTATGGCATGAGATGTGATATCAAACTCCTTCCCATTCTAATCCTGAGACCCTTCCTATAGCTTGAGATGTGATATCCAACTCCTTCCCATTCCAATTCTGAGACCCTTCCTATAGCATGAGATGTGATATCCAACTCCTTACCATTCCAATCCTGAGACCCTTCCTATAGCATGAGATGTGATGTCTCAATGCTTCTAATACCAAACCTGATACCCTTCCTATAACATGAGATGTGATATCCAACTCCTTCCCATTCCAATCCTGAGACCCTTCCTATAGCCTGAGATGTGATATCTCAATGCCCCTAATACCAAACCTGAGATCCTTCCTCTAACATGAAATGTGATATCCAACTCCTTCACTTTCCAAACCTGAGAGCCTATCTATAGCATGAGATGTGATATCTAAGTCCTTCCCATTCCAATCCTTAGACCCTTCCTACAGCATGCAATATGATATCTCAATGATTCTAATAAAAAAACCTGAGACCCTTCCTATAACATGAGATGGGATATCCAACTCCTTCCCATTCCAATCCTGAGACACTTCCGATAGCAGAGATGTGATATCTCAATGTTTATACCAAACCTGAGACCCTTCCTATAACATGAGATGTGATATCCAACGCCTTCCCATTCCAAACCTGAGACCCTTCCTTTAGCATGAGATGTGATATCCAGCTCCTTCCCATTCCAATCCTGAGACACTTCCGATAGCATGAGATGTGATATCTCCATGCTTCTAATATCAAAACTGAGACCCTCCCTATAGCATATGTGATATCTCAATACTTCTAACACCAAACCTGAGATCCTTCCGATAACATGAGATGTGATATCTCAATACTTCTAATACCAAACCTGAGATCCATCCTAGAACATGAGATGTGATATCCAAATCCTTCCCCTTCCAAACCCGAGACCCTCCCTTTAGCATGAGATGTGATATCCAACTCCTTCCCATTCCAATCCTGAGACCCTACTGATAGCATAAGATATATCTCAATGCTTCTATACCAAACCTGAGATCCTTCCGATAGCATGAGATGTGATATCTCAATACTTCTAATACCAAACCTGAGATCCTTCCTATAACATGAGATGTGATATCCAAATCCTTATCTTCCAAACCTGAGACCCTTCCTTTATCATGAGATGTGATATCCAACTCCTTCCCATTCCAATCCTGAGACTCTTCTGATAGCATAAGATTTGATATCTCAATGCTTCTATACCAAACCTGAGATCCTACCTCTAACATGAAATGTGATATCCAACTCTTCCTATAGCATGAGATGTGATATCCAAGTCCTTCCCATTCCAATCCTGAGACCCTTCCTATAACATGAGATGTGATATCCAACTCCTTCCCATTCCAACCTGAGACCCTTCATATAGCATGAGATGGGATATCCAACTCCTTCCCATTCCAATTCTGAGACCCTTCCTATACCATGAGACTTGATATCTCAATGCTTCTAATACCAAACCTGAGACCCGTCCTATAACATGAGATGTGATATCCAAATCCTTCCCCTTCCAAACCTTAGACCCTTCCTTTATCATGAGATGTGATATCCAACTCCTTCCCATTCCAATCTTGAGACCCTTCCGATATCATGAAATGTGATATCTCAATGCTTCTAATATCAAACTTGAGACCCTCCTTATAGCATGAGATGTGAGATCCAAGTCCTTCCCATTCCAATCCTGAGACCCTTCCTATAGCATGAGATTTGATATCTCAATGCTTCTAATACCAAACCTGAGACCCTTCCTATAACATGAGATGGGAATATCCAATGTGATATCCAACTCCTTCCCATTCCAATCCTGAGACCCTTCCTATAGCATGAGATGTGATATCTCAATGCTTCTAATATCAAACTTGAGACCCTCCCTATAGCATGAGATGTGATACCCAAGTCCTTCCCATTCCAATCCTGAGACCCTTCCTATAGCATGAGATGTGATATCTCAATGCTTATAACAAAACCTGAGACCCTTCCTATAACATGAGATGTGATATCCAACTCCTTCCCATTCCAATCCTGAGACCCTTCCTATAGCCTGAGATGTGATATCTCAATGCCTCTAATACCAAACCTGAGATCCTTCCTCTAACATGAAATGTGATATCCAACTCCTTCACTTTCCAAACCTGAGAGCCTATCTATAGCATGAGATGTGATATCCAAGTCCTTCCCATTCCAATCCTTAGACCCTTCCTACAGCATGCAATATGATATCTCAATGATTTTAATAAAAAACCTGAGACCCGTCCTATAACATGAGATGGGATATCCAACTCCTTCCCATTCCAATCCTGAGACACTTCCGATAGCAGAGATGTGATATCTCAATGTTTATACCAAACCTGAGACCCTTCCTATAACATGAGATGTGATATCCAACTCCTTCCCGTTCCAAACCTGAGACCCTTCCTTTAGCATATGTGATATCCAGCTCCTTCCCATTCCAATCCTGAGACACTTCCGATAGCATGAGATGTGATATCTCAATGCTTCTAATATCTAAACTGAGACCCTCCCTATAGCATATGTGATATCTAAGTCCTTCCCATTCCAATCCTGAGACCCTTCCTATAGCATGAGATGTGATATCTCAATGCTTATCCTTGATTCCTGTAGTAAATTGATTTCCTTTGCAGGCCGACTCCTGTCACGAATGCCTTGTCTGCATGCATTCTCTCCTGGCCATTCGCTCACCGTGGCTATTTGCCTACCCCCTTCCTCTCTCAGTGGATGGACTTCTCCATCCTAGCCTCCTACCACTCAACTCCGCCTACTTGGAGAATTCAACATGAGCCTGTATGCTCCCTGACCTGGACTTTTACGAGATCTGCAACTCTTCATGTCGCTGGCCGTACACACTGCAGGGAATACTCAGGATTTTCTGATCTCAGACCTCCCCCTCTGTAACCCTCCCAACAATCCTCTCCCGTGGTGATCAAGTTCTCATCTTCAAAGAAGGCTAACTGCCAGCTGTTCCTCCTCAGAGGAGTTCTCCCTTTCTGTCCCTGCTCCCTGCACCGTTTCGCGTTGAAAACACTCGCTTCCCTGCTCTCTTATTTAGACGCTTTTCCTTCTCAGAGGCCTTCTTGCTTTCTGCCCTTTTCGCGTTGCAAGTACTCGCTTCCCAGCTCTCTGGTTTAGACGCGTGTTCCCTGCCTTCTCTCCTCTTCCCGCTGCCTTCAAATCAAAAAATGAGCTCCAAAAGATACACAGTGCTCAGAATGCTCTATAACACCCATTATTCAACATATAGCCGTAACCCGCTAGACGTATTGATACGTGCTGTAAACTAGCAAAAACAGCCAGAAAATGTACTTTCCTCGCGTTTTGTAAATGCTAATTCTGATGGGTTCCCATGTATACTGTCCGTGCGTTTGTTGTCGAATCCTGAAGTTTTTAACCAGTTCTCCCATACAAGGGGGGGTCAACGTCTACTGCTGTTCACAGGCTGAATGTATACGGCTGAAATCTTCAAGGCATTATCAGCTTTAATGACTGTTTTGGAACGTGTATTTGTCATCTGTTAATGCAGTCGCCCTGTGTTCATCGTCCCTTCTACTTTACAGGCTGCACTCCCCTGGTGATCACATTCTCCTCTCCAGAGCAGGCTGACTACCAGCTGCCCCTCCTCATAGGCGTTCATCCTTTCTGTCCCTGCTCCCTGCACCGTTTCGCGTTGCATGTACTCGCTTCCCAGCTCTCTGGTTTAGATGCGTGTTCCCTGCCTTCTCTCCTCTTCCTACAGCCTTCCAATGAGCTCCACAAGATACAGTGTTCAGAATGCTTTATAACACCCATTATTCAACATATTGCTGTAACCCGCTAGACGTATTGTAACGTGCTAAAAACGAGCAGAAACAGCTAGAAAATGTACTTTCCTCGCGTTTTGGTAAATGCGAATTCTGGTGGATTCCCATTTTGTACTCTGTTCGTGCGTTTGTTCAGTCGAATCCTGGTCTTTTGAACCACTCTTCTCCCATACAAGGGAGGGTTAAAATGTGTTGTTCACAGGCTGAATTTATACTGCTGAAATGCTCGCTTCCCTGCTTTCTGGTTTAGACGCGTGTACCCTGCATTTACCAAAACGCGAGGGAAGTACATTTTCTAGCTGTTTTTGCTAGTTTTTAGCACGTTTCAATACGTCTAGCGGGTTACAGCTATATGTTGAATAATGGGTGTTATAAAGCATTCTGAACACTATCTTGTGGAGCAAATTGGAAGGCTGTAGCAAGAGGAGAGAAGGCAGGGAACACGCATCTCAACCAGAGAGCTGGGAAGCGAGTACATGCAACGCGAAACGGTGCAGGGAGCAGGGACAGAAAGGATGAACACCTATGAGGAGGAGCAGCTGGTAGTTAGCCTGCATAGGAGAGAAGAATGTGATCACTAGGGGAGTGCAGCCTGTAAACTAGAAGGAACGATGAACAAAGGGCGACTGCATTAACAGATGGCAAATAAACGTTCCAAAACAGTCAGGAAAGCTGATAATGCCTTGAAGATTTCAGCCGTATACATTCAGCCTGTGAACAGCAGATGTTGACCCCCACTCCCTTGTATGGGAGAACAGTGATTAAAAACTTCAGGATTCGACACAAACGCACGGACACAGTACATACAACATGGGAACCCACCAGAATTCGCATTTACAAAAACGCGAGGGAAGTACATTTTCTAGCTATTTTTGCTAGTTTTTTAGCACGTTTCAATACGTCTAGCGGGTTACAGCTATATGTTGAATAATGGGGTTATAAAGCATTCTGAACACTATCTTGTGGAGCTCATTGGAAGGCTGTAGGAAGAGGAGAGAAGGCAGGGAACACGCATCTAAACCAGAGAGCAGGGAAGCGAGCATTTCAGCAGTATAAATTCAGCCTGTGAACAACACATTTTGACCCTCCCTTGTATGGGAGAAGAGTGGTTCAAAAGACCAGGATTCGACTGAACAAACGCACGAACAGAGTACAAAATGGGAAGCCACCAGAATTCGCATTTACCAAATCGCGAGAAAAGTACATTTTCTAGCTGGTTCTGCTCTTTTTTAGCACGTTTCAATACGTCTAGCGGGTTACAGCTATATGTTGAATAATGGGGTTATAAAGCATTCTGAACACTATCTTGTGGAGCTCATTGGAAGGCTGTAGGAAGAGGAGAGAAGGCAGGGAACACGCATCTAAACCAGAGAGCAGGGAAGCGAGCATTTCAGCAGCATAAATTCAGCCTGTGAACAACACATTTTGACCCTCCCTTGTATGGGAGAAGAGTGGTTCAAAAGACCAGGATTCGACTGAACAAACGCACGAACAGAGTACAAAATGGGAAGCCACCAGAATTCGCATTTACCAAAACGCGAGAAAAGTACATTTTCTAGCTGGTTCTGCTCTTTTTTAGCACGTTTCAATACGTCTAGCGGGTTACAGCTATATGTTGAATAATGGGTGTTATAAAGCATACTGAACACTATCTTGTGGAGCTCATTGGAAGGCTGTAGGAAGAGGAGAGAAGGCAGGGAACACGCATCTAAACCAGAGAGCTGGGAAGCGAGTACATGCAACGCGGAACGGTGCAGGGAGCAGGGACAGAAAGGATAAACGCCTATGAGGAGGAGCAGCTGGTAGTCAGCCTGCTCTGGAGAGGAGAATGTGATCACCAGGGGAGTGCAGCCTGTAAAGTAGAAGGGACGATGAACACAGGGCGACTGCATGAACAGATGGCAAATACACGTTCCAAAACAGTCAGGAAAGCTGATAATGCCTTGAAGATTTCAGCCGTATACATTCAGCCTGTGAACAGCAGTAGACGTTGACCACCCCCCCCCCCCCTTGTATGGGAGAACAGTGGTTAAAAACTTCAGGATTCGACAACAAACGCACGGACAGTACATACATGGGAACCCATCAGAATTAGTATTTACAAAAACGCGAGGAAAGTACATTTTCTAGCTGTTTTTGCTAGTTTACAGCACGTTTCAATACGTCTAGCGGGTTACGGCTATATGTTGAATAATGGGTGTTATAGAGCATTCTGAGCACTGTGTATCTTTTGGAGCTCATTTTTTGATTTGAAGGCAGCGGGAAGAGAGAAGGCAGGGAACACGCGTCTAAACCAGAGAGCTGGGAAGCGAGTGTTTGCAACGCGAAACGGTGCAGGGAGCAGGGACAGAAAGGGAGAACTCCTCTGAGGAGGAACAGCTGGCAGTTAGCCTTCTTTGGAGATGAGAACTTGATCACCACGGGAGAGGATTGTTGAGAGGGTTACAGAGGGGGAGGTCTGAGATCACAAAATCCTGAGTATTCCCTGCAGTGTGTAGGGCCAGCGACATGAAGAGTTGCAGATCTCGTAAAAGTCCAGGTCAGGAAGCATACAGGTTCATGTTGAATTCTCCAAGTAGGCGGAGTTGAGTGGTAGGAGGCTAGGATGGAGAAGTCCATCCACTGAGAGAGGAAGGGGGTAGGCAAATAGCCACGG
Organism: Ambystoma mexicanum; assembly: GCF_040938575.1. Taxonomy (NCBI): domain Eukaryota; kingdom Metazoa; phylum Chordata; class Amphibia; order Caudata; family Ambystomatidae; genus Ambystoma; species Ambystoma mexicanum. The sequence continues at coordinate 336,720,660 of NC_090936.1, forward strand.
TGAGCGAATGGCCAGGAGAGAATGCATGCAGACAAGGCATTCGTGACAGGAGTCGGCCTGCAAAGGAAATCAATTTACTACAGGAATCAAGGATAAGCATTGAGATATCACATCTCATGCTATAGGAAGGGTCTCGGGATTGGAATGGGAAGGACTTAGATATCACATATCATGCTATAGGGAGGGTCTCAGTTTTGATATTAGAAGCATTGAGATATCAAATCTCATGCTATCGGAAGTGTTTCAGGATTGGAATGGGAAGGAGCTGGATATCACATCTCATGCTAAAGGAAGGGTCTCAGGTTTGGAACGGGAAGGAGTTGGATATCACATCTCATGCTAAAGGAAGGGTCTCAGGTTTGGAACGGGAAGGAGTTGGATATCACATCTCATGTTATAGGAAGGATCTCAGGTTTGGTATTAGAAGTATTGAGATATCACATCTCATGCTATCGGAAGGATCTCAGGTTTGGTATAGAAGCATTGAGATATATCTTATGCTATCAGAAGGGTCTCAGGATTGGAATGGGAAGGAGTTGGATATCACATCTCATGCTAAAGGGAGGGTCTCAGGTTTGGAAGGGGGAGGATTTGGATATCACATCTCATGTTATAGGATGGATCTCAGGTTTGGTATTAGAAGTATTGAGATATCACATCTCATGCTATAGGAAGGGTCTCAGGATTGGAATGGGAAGGAGTTGGATATCACATCTCATGCTAAAGGAAGGGTCTCAGCTTTGGTAGAAGCATTGAGATATCACATCTCATGCTATAGGAAGGGTCTCAGGATTGGAATGGGTAGGACTTAGATATCACATATGCTATAGGGAGGGTCTCAGTTTTGATATCAGAAGCATTGAGATATCACATCTCATGCTATCGGAAGTGTCTCAGGATTGGAATGGGAAGGAGCTGGATATCACATCTCATGCTAAAGGAAGGGTCTCAGGTTTGGAACGGGAAGGAGTTGGATATCACATCTCATGTTATAGGAAGGGTCTCAGGTTTGGTATAAACATTGAGATATCACATCTCTGCTATGGGAAGTGTCTCAAGATTGGAATGGGAAGGAGTTGGATATCCCATCTCATGTTATAGGACGGGTCTCAGGTTTTTTATTAGAATCATTGAGATATCATATTGCATGCTGTAGGAAGGGTCTAAGGATTGGAATGGGAAGGACTTGGATATCACATCTCATGCTATAGATAGGCTCTCAGGTTTGGAAAGTGAAGGAGTTGGATATCACATTTCATGTTAGAGGAAGGATCTCAGGTTTGGTATTAGAGGCATTGAGATATCACATCTCAGGCTATAGGAAGGGTCTCAGGATTGGAATGGGAAGGAGTTGGATATCACATCTCATGGTATAGGAAGGGTCTCAGGTTTGGTATAAGCATTGAGATATCACATCTCATGCTATAGGAAGGGTCTCAGGATTGGAGTGGAAGGAGTTGGATATCACATCTCATGTTATAGGAAGGATCTCAGGTTTGGTATTAGAAGCATTGAGACATCACATCTCATGCTATAGGAAGGGTCTCAGGATTGGAATGGGAAGGAGTTGGATATCACATATGCTATAGGAAGGGTCTCAGGATTGGAATGGGAAGGAGTTGGATATCACATCTCATGGTATAGGAAGGGTCTCAGGTTTGGTATAAGCATTGAGATATCACATCTCATGCTATAGGAAGGGTCTCAGGATTGGAGTGGAAGGAGTTGGATATCACATCTCATGTTATAGGAAGGATCTCAGGTTTGGTATTAGAAGCATTGAGACATCACATCTCATGCTATAGGAAGGGTCTGAGGATTGGAATGGGAAGGAGTTGGATATCACATCTGCTATGGGAAGGGTCTCAGGTTTGGTATAAGCAGTGAGATATCACATCTCATGCTATAGGAAGTGTCTCAGGATTGGAATGGGAAGGAGTTGGATATCACATCTCATGTTATAGGAAGGATCTCAGGTTTGGTATAAGCATTGAGATATCACATCTCTGCTATCGGAAGGGTCTCAGGATTGGAATGGGAAGGAGTTGGATATTCCCATCTCATGTTATAGGAAGGGTCTCAGGTTTGGTATTAGAAGCATTGAGATATCACATCTCATGCTATAGGAAGGGTCTCAGGATTGGAATGGGAAGGACTTGGATATCACATCTCATGCTATAGGGAGGGTCTCAAGTTTGATATTAGAAGCTTTGAGATATCACATCTCATGATATCGGAAGGGTCTCAGGATTGGAATGGGAAGGAGATGGATATCACATCTCATGATAAAGGAAGGGTCTAAGGTTTGGAAGGGGAAGGATTTGGATATCACATCTCATGTTATATTACGGGTCTCAGGTTTGGTATTAGAAGCATTGAGATATCAAGTCTCATAGTATAGGAAGGGTCTCAGAATTGGAATGGGAAGGAGTTGGATATCACATCTCAAGCTATAGGAAGGGTCTCAGGATTGGAATGGGAAGGACTTGGATATCACATCTCATGCTATAGGAAGGCTCTCAGGTTTGGAAGGGGAAAGAGTTGGATATCACATTTCATGTTAGAGGTAGGATCTCAGGTTTGGTATTAGAGGCATTGAGATATCACATCTCATGCTATCAGAAGTGTCTCAGGAATGGAATGGGAAGGAGTTGGATATCACATCTCGTGCTAAAGGGAGGGTCTCAGGTTTGGAAGGGGAAGGATTTGGATATCACATCTCATGTTATAGGAAGGATCTCAGGTTTGGTATTAGAAGCATTGAGATATCACATCTCATGCTATCAGAAGGGTCTCAGGATTGGAATAGGAAGGAGTTGGATATCACATCTCATGCTAAAGGAAGGGTCTCAGCTTTGGTAGAAGCATTGAGATATCACATCTCATGCTATAGGAAGGGTCTCAGGATTGGAATGGGTAGGACTTAGATATCACATATGCTATAGGGAGGGTCTCAGTTTTGATATTAGAAGCATTGAGATATCACATCTCATGCTATCGGAAGTGTCTCAGGATTGGAATGGGAAGGAGCTGGATATCACATCTCATGCTAAAGGAAGGGTCTCAGGTTTGGAATGGGAAGGAGTTGGATATCACATCTCATGTTATAGGAAGGGTCTCAGGTTTGGTATAAACATTGAGATATCACATCTCTGCTATCGGAAGTGTCTCAGGATTGGAATGGGAAGGAGTTGGATATCCCATCTCACGTTATAGGACGGGTCTCAGGTTTGTTATTAGAATCATTGAGATATCATATTGCATGCTGTAGGAAGGGTCTAAGGGTTGGAATGTGAAGGACTTGGATATCACATCTCATGCTATAGATAGGCTCTTAGGTTTGGAAAGGGAAGGAGTTGGATATCACATTTCATGTTAGAGGAAGGATCTCAGGTTTGGTATTAGAAGCATTGAGATATCACATCTCATGCTATAGGAAGAGTCTCAGGATTGGAATGGGAAGGAGTTGGATATCACATCTCATACTATAGGAAGGGTCTCAGGTTTGGTATAAGCATTGAGATATCACATCTCATGCTATAGGACGGGTCTCAGGATTGGAATGGAAGGAGTTGGATATCACATCTCATGTTATAGGAAGGATCTCAGGTTTGGTATTAGAAGCATTGAGACATCACATCTCATGCTATAGGAAGGGTCTCAGGGTTGGAATGGGAAGGAGTTGGATATCACATCTCATCCAATAGGAAGGGTCTCAGGTTTGGAATGGGAAGGAATTGGATATCACATCTCATGTTATAGGAAGGATCTCAGGTTTGGTATTAGAAGCATTGAGATATCAAATCTCATGCTATAGGAAGGGTCTCAGGATTGGAATGTGAAGGATTTGGATATCACATCTCATGCTAAAGGAAGGGTCTCAGGTTTGGTAGAAGCATTGAGATATCACGTCTCTGCTATCGGAAGGGTCTCAGGATTGGATTGGGAAGGAGTTGGATATCCCTTTTCATGCTATAGGAAGGGTCTCAGGATTTGAATGGCAAGGAGTTGGATATCACATCTCATGCCATAGGAAGGGTCTCAGGTTTGGTATAAACATTGAGATATCACATCTCTGCTATCGGAAGTGTCTCAGGATTGGAATGGGAAGGAGTTGGATATCCCATCTCATGTTATAGGACGGGTCTCAGGTTTGTTATTAGAATCATTGAGATATCATATTGCATGCTGTAGGAAGGGTCTAAGGGTTGGAATGTGTTAGGAAAGATTTCGTAATTGTAGGTAATTTTCCTTCCATGTGGCAACCCCTAAACTTTTTGCTGTTCTTTTACACCTTGTTCTTGACTTTGCCAGAGAAGTGCAGCCTTCTGCCGCACTCTGCGCTTTCGCTCCTTTCTTACGGGGAAACTGACATGCCCTTAAGACAGTCAGTACCGGGGAACGCTGTTTCCCGTAGTTTCTTTTATCGTGTTGCGGCTTTAGTGCAACATGACACAAGAGGGCACTGTAAGCTAAGTTACAGCTCTCTTTGGGTCTCTAGCCTTCTACAGGCCCTAGATACTCTTTTAGGATGGTATTTTGATCGGTGCAAGTCATTCAGGGACTGGAATGGTGGCAGCGATCGTTTTGTTTATTTTGAGCTCCTTTTGGCGTTCTGAGCACGTTTTTCGCACTGAACCCAAAATGGTGGCCTGGCTCCCAAAATGGCCAGACCACGAGGCTCCTTTGTCCTGTCCACTGACCGTCTTGCTCCCTTCACCTTCCCCAGGTCGGGCGACCCGGGGCCTTCCTTATTTGGGCATGTACTTTCCCGCGAAACGTGGTTGCTTTCGCGGGCTTCTACATGTCCTTTGTGTGCCTCCAGGGTGTGGGCTGGGATGTCTGGTCCCAATACACATCCTGGGTGCCAGAGAGTCTAGGGTGGTGTGAATGCCTGGGACCACCGTGGTCCGTGATTGGTCCACGTATGGTATGTGTGTTGATGAGCGGATCTCCCATTGGCTCCCCTCCGTTTTGGCGCGAAGGGAACCGTGGATAAGAGGGAGCTGGAAACACCACTACCATGTCGATCTCCTGAGTTCTCACGAATGAAGGAATACAGGAGCCAAGTATCCTGCAACTACGAGGCTGGACCGAGGAATCGCTGGTGACCCGCTGAAGGAATCCTCCTTTGCACTGCTGTCGTCCTTTGAAACCCTTTCCTCCTTGGATCGAACCAGAAGGCCTGTACTGGCGCTTCGACCTTTGGAATAGCAGGAACAGCTATTCCCGGCGACTTCATCAACTCCTGCCAAGTAAGCCTTCGGAAGTGTCTCTGGGCCATCCAGTTGACTGACCAGCTTACAAGGGAGTCCTTCTCTGTAACTGCCGCCAGGTTGTGTTGTATTTCGAGTCCTTGTCACTCTCCCACGCTTCGTACGCTTGGCGTCCCCAGGTCTGAAGGGAGGAGTGTACAAGCATTTGGTATAAGCATTGAGATATCACATCTCATGCTATAGGAAGGGTCTCAGGATTGAAATGGGAAGGAATTGGATATCACATCTCATGCTATAGGAAGGGTCTCGGATTTGGTATAAGCATTGAGATATCACTTCTCATGCTAAAGGGAGGGTCTCAGGATTGGAATGGGAAGGAGTTGTATATGACATCTCAGGCCATAGGAAGGTTCTCAGGTTTGGTATAAGCATTGAGATATCACATCTCTGCTATCGGAAAGGTCTCAGGATTGGAATGGGAAGGAGTTGGATATCCCATCTCATGTTATAGGAAGGGTCTCAGGTTTGGTATTAGAAGCATAGAGATATCACATCTCATGCTATAGGAAGGGTCTCAGGATTGGAATGGGAAGGACTTGGATCTCACATCTCATGCTATAGGGAGGGTCTCAAGTTTGATATTAGAAGCATTGAGATAACAAATCTCATGATATCGGAAGGGTCTCAGGATTGGAATGGGAAGGAGTTGGATATCACATCTCATGATAAAGGAAGGGTCCAAGGTTTGGAAGGGGAAGGATTTGGATATCACATCTCATGTTATAGGACGGGTCTCAGGTTTGGTATTAGAAGCATTGAGATATCAAGTCTCATGGTATAAGAAGGGTCTCAGAATTGGAATGGGAAGGAGTTGGATATCACACCTCAAGCTATAGGAAGGGTCTCAGGATTGGAATGGGAAGGAGTTTGATGTCACATCTCATGCCATAGTATGGGTCTCAGGTTTGGTAGAAGCATTGGGATATCACATCTCATGCTATCGGAAGGGTATCAGTATTGGATTTGGAAGAAGTTGGATATCCCATCTCATGCTATAGGAAGGGTCTCAGGTTGGAATGGGAAGGAGTTGGATATCACATTTCATGTTATAGGAAGGGTCTCAGGATTGGAATGGGAAGGACTTGGATATCATATCTCATGCTATAGGACGGGTCTCAGGTTTGTTATTAGAATCATTGAGATATCATATTGCATGCTGTAGGAAGGGTCTAAGGATTGGAATGGGAAGGACCTGGATATCACATCTCATGCTATAGAACGGCTCTCAGGTTTGGAAAGGGAAGGAGTTGGATATCACATCTCATGTTATAGGATGGATCTCAGGTTTGGTATTAGAAGTATTGAGATATCACATCTCATGTTATCGGAAGGATCTCAGGTTTGGTATTAGAAGAATTGAGATATCACATCTCATGCTATAGGAAGGGTCTCAGGATTGGAATGGGAAGGAGTTGGATATCACATCTCATGCTAAAGGAAGGGTCTCAGGTTTGGTAGAAGCATTGAGATATCACATCTCATGCTATAGTAAGGGTCTCAGGATTGGAATGGGAAGGACTTAGATATCACATATCATGCTATAGGGAGGGTCTCAGTTTTGATATTAGAAGCATTGAGATATCACATCTCATGCTATCGGAATTGTCTCAGGATTGGAATGGGAAGGAGCTGGATATCACATCTCATGCTAAAGGAAGGGTCTCAGGTTTGGAACGGGAAGGAGTTGGATATCACATCTCATGTTATAGGAAGGGTCTCAGGTTTGGTATAAACATTGAGATATCACATCTCTGCTATCGGAAGTGTCTCAGGATTGGAATGGGAAGGAGTTGGATATCCCATCTCACGTTATAGGACGGGTCTCAGGTTTGTTATTAGAATCATTGAGATATCATATTGCATGCTGTAGGAAGGGTCTAAGGGTTGGAATGTGAAGGACTTGGATATCACATCTCATGCTATAGATAGGCTCTTAGGTTTGGAAAGGGAAGGAGTTGGATATCACATTTCATGTTAGAGGAAGGATCTCAGGTTTGGTATTAGAAGCATTGAGATATCACATCTCATGCTATAGGAAGAGTCTCAGGATTGGAATGGGAAGGAGTTGGATATCACATCTCATACTATAGGAAGGGTCTCAGGTTTGGTATAAGCATTGAGATATCACATCTCATGCTATAGGACGGGTCTCAGGATTGGAATGGAAGGAGTTGGATATCACATCTCATGTTATAGGAAGGATCTCAGGTTTGGTATTAGAAGCATTGAGACATCACATCTCATGCTATAGGAAGGGTCTCAGGGTTGGAATGGGAAGGAGTTGGATATCACATCTCATCCAATAGGAAGGGTCTCAGGTTTGGAATGGGAAGGAATTGGATATCACATCTCATGTTATAGGAAGGATCTCAGGTTTGGTATTAGAAGCATTGAGATATCAAATCTCATGCTATAGGAAGGGTCTCAGGATTGGAATGTGAAGGATTTGGATATCACATCTCATGCTAAAGGAAGGGTCTCAGGTTTGGTAGAAGCATTGAGATATCACGTCTCTGCTATCGGAAGGGTCTCAGGATTGGATTGGGAAGGAGTTGGATATCCCTTTTCATGCTATAGGAAGGGTCTCAGGATTTGAATGGCAAGGAGTTGGATATCACATCTCATGCCATAGGAAGGGTCTCAGGTTTGGTATAAACATTGAGATATCACATCTCTGCTATCGGAAGTGTCTCAGGATTGGAATGGGAAGGAGTTGGATATCCCATCTCATGTTATAGGACGGGTCTCAGGTTTGTTATTAGAATCATTGAGATATCATATTGCATGCTGTAGGAAGGGTCTAAGGGTTGGAATGTGTTAGGAAAGATTTCGTAATTGTAGGTAATTTTCCTTCCATGTGGCAACCCCTAAACTTTTTGCTGTTCTTTTACACCTTGTTCTTGACTTTGCCAGAGAAGTGCAGCCTTCTGCCGCACTCTGCGCTTTCGCTCCTTTCTTACGGGGAAACTGACATGCCCTTAAGACAGTCAGTACCGGGGAACGCTGTTTCCCGTAGTTTCTTTTATCGTGTTGCGGCTTTAGTGCAACATGACACAAGAGGGCACTGTAAGCTAAGTTACAGCTCTCTTTGGGTCTCTAGCCTTCTACAGGCCCTAGATACTCTTTTAGGATGGTATTTTGATCGGTGCAAGTCATTCAGGGACTGGAATGGTGGCAGCGATCGTTTTGTTTATTTTGAGCTCCTTTTGGCGTTCTGAGCACGTTTTTCGCACTGAACCCAAAATGGTGGCCTGGCTCCCAAAATGGCCAGACCACGAGGCGCCTTTGTCCTGTCCACTGACCGTCTTGCTCCCTTCACCTTCCCCAGGTCGGGCGACCCGGGGCCTTCCTTATTTGGGCATGTACTTTCCCGCGAAACGTGGTTGCTTTCGCGGGCTTCTACATGTCCTTTGTGTGCCTCCAGGGTGTGGGCTGGGATGTCTGGTCCCAATACACATCCTGGGTGCCAGAGAGTCTAGGGTGGTGTGAATGCCTGGGACCACCGTGGTCCGTGATTGGTCCACGTATGGTATGTGTGTTGATGAGCGGATCTCCCATTGGCTCCCCTCCGTTTTGGCGCGAAGGGAACCGTGGATAAGAGGGAGCTGGAAACACCACTACCATGTCGATCTCCTGAGTTCTCACGAACGAAGGAATACAGGAGCCAAGTATCCTGCAACTACGAGGCTGGACCGAGGAATCGCTGGTGACCCGCTGAAGGAATCCTCCTTTGCACTGCTGTCGTCCTTTGAAACCCTTTCCTCCTTGGATCGAACCAGAAGGCCTGTACTGGCGCTTCGACCTTTGGAATAGCAGGAACAGCTATTCCCGGCGACTTCATCAACTCCTGCCAAGTAAGCCTTCGGAAGTGTCTCTGGGCCATCCAGTTGACTGACCAGCTTACAAGGGAGTCCTTCTCTGTAACTGCCGCCAGGTTGTGTTGTATTTCGAGTCCTTGTCACTCTCCCACGCTTCGTACGCTTGGCGTCCCCAGGTCTGAAGGGAGGAGTGTACAAGCATTTGGTATAAGCATTGAGATATCACATCTCATGCTATAGGAAGGGTCTCAGGATTGGAATGGGAAGGAATTGGATATCACATCTCATGCTATAGGAAGGGTCTCGGATTTGGTATAAGCATTGAGATATCACATCTCATGCTAAAGGGAGGGTCTCAGGATTGGAATGGGAAGGAGTTGTATATGACATCTCAGGCCATAGGAAGGTTCTCAGGTTTGGTATAAGCATTGAGATATCACATCTCTGCTATCGGAAAGGTCTCAGGATTGGAATGGGAAGGAGTTGGATATCCCATCTCATGTTATAGGAAGGGTCTCAGGTTTGGTATTAGAAGCATAGAGATATCACATCTCATGCTATAGGAAGGGTCTCAGGATTGGAATGGGAAGGACTTGGATCTCACATCTCATGCTATAGGGAGGGTCTCAAGTTTGATATTAGAAGCATTGAGATAACAAATCTCATGATATCGGAAGGGTCTCAGGATTGGAATGGGAAGGAGTTGGATATCACATCTCATGATAAAGGAAGGGTCCAAGGTTTGGAAGGGGAAGGATTTGGATATCACATCTCATGTTATAGGACGGGTCTCAGGTTTGGTATTAGAAGCATTGAGATATCAAGTCTCATGGTATAAGAAGGGTCTCAGAATTGGAATGGGAAGGAGTTGGATATCACACCTCAAGCTATAGGAAGGGTCTCAGGATTGGAATGGGAAGGAGTTTGATGTCACATCTCATGCCATAGTATGGGTCTCAGGTTTGGTAGAAGCATTGGGATATCACATCTCATGCTATCGGAAGGGTATCAGTATTGGATTTGGAAGAAGTTGGATATCCCATCTCATGCTATAGGAAGGGTCTCAGGTTGGAATGGGAAGGAGTTGGATATCACATTTCATGTTATAGGAAGGGTCTCAGGATTGGAATGGGAAGGACTTGGATATCATATCTCATGCTATAGGACGGGTCTCAGGTTTGTTATTAGAATCATTGAGATATCATATTGCATGCTGTAGGAAGGGTCTAAGGATTGGAATGGGAAGGACCTGGATATCACATCTCATGCTATAGAACGGCTCTCAGGTTTGGAAAGGGAAGGAGTTGGATATCACATCTCATGTTATAGGATGGATCTCAGGTTTGGTATTAGAAGTATTGAGATATCACATCTCATGTTATCGGAAGGATCTCAGGTTTGGTATTAGAAGAATTGAGATATCACATCTCATGCTATAGGAAGGGTCTCAGGATTGGAATGGGAAGGAGTTGGATATCACATCTCATGCTAAAGGAAGGGTCTCAGGTTTGGTAGAAGCATTGAGATATCACATCTCATGCTATAGGAAGGGTCTCAGGATTGGAATGGGAAGGACTTAGATATCACATATCATGCTATAGGGAGGGTCTCAGTTTTGATATTAGAAGCATTGAGATATCACATCTCATGCTATCGGAATTGTCTCAGGATTGGAATGGGAAGGAGCTGGATATCACATCTCATGCTAAAGGAAGGGTCTCAGGTTTGGAACGGGAAGGAGTTGGATATCACATCTCATGTTATAGGAAGGGTCTCAGGTTTGGTATAAACATTGAGATATCACATCTCTGCTATCGGAAGTGTCTCAGGATTGGAATGGGAAGGAGTTGGATATCCCATCTCACGTTATAGGACGGGTCTCAGGTTTGTTATTAGAATCATTGAGATATCATATTGCATGCTGTAGGAAGGGTCTAAGGGTTGGAATGTGAAGGACTTGGATATCACATCTCATGCTATAGATAGGCTCTTAGGTTTGGAAAGGGAAGGAGTTGGATATCACATTTCATGTTAGAGGAAGGATCTCAGGTTTGGTATTAGAAGCATTGAGATATCACATCTCATGCTATAGGAAGAGTCTCAGGATTGGAATGGGAAGGAGTTGGATATCACATCTCATACTATAGGAAGGGTCTCAGGTTTGGTATAAGCATTGAGATATCACATCTCATGCTATAGGACGGGTCTCAGGATTGGAATGGAAGGAGTTGGATATCACATCTCATGTTATAGGAAGGATCTCAGGTTTGGTATTAGAAGCATTGAGACATCACATCTCATGCTATAGGAAGGGTCTCAGGGTTGGAATGGGAAGGAGTTGGATATCACATCTCATCCAATAGGAAGGGTCTCAGGTTTGGAATGGGAAGGAATTGGATATCACATCTCATGTTATAGGAAGGATCTCAGGTTTGGTATTAGAAGCATTGAGATATCAAATCTCATGCTATAGGAAGGGTCTCAGGATTGGAATGTGAAGGATTTGGATATCACATCTCATGCTAAAGGAAGGGTCTCAGGTTTGGTAGAAGCATTGAGATATCACGTCTCTGCTATCGGAAGGGTCTCAGGATTGGATTGGGAAGGAGTTGGATATCCCTTTTCATGCTATAGGAAGGGTCTCAGGATTTGAATGGCAAGGAGTTGGATATCACATCTCATGCCATAGGAAGGGTCTCAGGTTTGGTATAAGCATTGAGATATCACATCTCTGCTATCGGAAGGGTCTCAGGATTGGATTGGGAAGGAGTTGGATATCCCTTCTCATGCTATAGGAAGTGTCTCAGGTTGGAATGGGAAGGAGTTGGATATCACATCTCATGTTATAGAAAGGGTCTCAGGATTGGAATGGGAAGGAATTGGATATCACATCTCATGCTATAGGAAGGGTCTCAGATTTGGTATAAGCATTGAGATATCACATCTCATGCTAAAGGAAGGGTCTCAGGATTGGAATGGGAAGGAGTTGTATATGACATCTCAGGCCATAGGAAGGTTCTCAGGTTTGGTATAAGCATTGAGATATCACATCTCTGCTATCGGAAAGGTCTCAGGATTGGAATGGGAAGGAGTTGGATATCCCATCTCATGTTATAGGAAGGGTCTCAGGTTTGGTATTAGAAGCATAGAGATATCACATCTCATGCTATAGGAAGGGTCTCAGGATTGGAATGGGAAGGACTTGGATGTCACATCTCATGCTATAGGGAGGGTCTCAAGTTTGATATTAGAAGCATTGAGATAACAAATCTCATGATATCGGAAGGGTCTCAGGATTGGAATGGGAAGGAGTTGGATATCACATCTCATGATAAAGGAAGGGTCTAAGGTTTGGAAGGGGAAGGATTTGGATATCACATCTCATGTTATAGGACGGGTCTCAGGTTTGGTATTAGAAGCATTGAGATATCAAGTCTCATGGTATAAGAAGGGTCTCAGAATTGGAATGGGAAGGAGTTGGATATCACACCTCAAGCTATAGGAAGGGTCTCAGGATTGGAATGGGAAGGAGTTTGATATCACATCTCATGCCATAGTATGGGTCTCAGGTTTGGTAGAAGCATTGGGATATCACATCTCATGCTATCGGAAGGGTATCAGTATTGGATTTGGAAGAAGTTGGATATCCCATCTCATGCTATAGGAAGGGTCTCAGGTTGGAATGGGAAGGAGTTGGATATCACATTTCATGTTATAGGAAGGGTCTCAGGATTGGAATGGGAAGGACTTGGATATCATATCTCATGCTATAGGACGGGTCTCAGGTTTGTTATTAGAATCATTGAGATATCATATTGCATGCTGTAGGAAGGGTCTAAGGATTGGAATGGGAAGGACCTGGATATCACATCTCATGCTATAGATAGGCTCTTAGGTTTGGAAAGGGAAGGAGTTGGATATCACATTTCATGTTAGAGGAAGGATCTCAGGTTTGGTATTAGAAGCATTGAGATATCACATCTCATGCTATAGGAAGGGTCTCAGGATTGGAATGGGAAGTAGTTGGATATCACATCTCATGCTATAGGAAGGGTCTCAGGTTTGGTATAAGCATTGAGATATCACATCTCATGCTATAGGACCGGTCTCAGGATTGGAATGGAAGGAGTTGGATATCACATCTCATGTTATAGGAAGGATCTCAGGTTTGGTATTAGAAGCATTGAGACATCACATCTCATGCTATAGGAAGGGTCTCAGGGTTGGAATGGGAAGGAGTTGGATATCACAACTCATCCAATAGGAAGGGTCTCAGGTTTGGAATGGGAAGGAATTGGATATCACATCTCATGTTATAGGAAGGATCTCAGGTTTGGTATTAGAAGCATTGAGATATCACATCTCATGCTATAGGAAGGGTCTCAGGATTGGAATGTGAAGGATTTGGATATCACATCTCATGCTAAAGGAAGGGTCTCAGGTTTGGTAGAAGCATTGAGATATCACGTCTCTGCTATCGGAAGGGTCTCAGGATTGGATTGGGAAGGAGTTGGATATCCCTTCTCATGCTATAGGAAGGGTCTCAGGATTTGAATGGCAAGGAGTTGGATATCACATCTCATGCCATACGAAGGGTCTCAGGTTTGGTATAAGCATTGAGATATCACATCTCTGCTATCGGAAGGGTCTCAGGATTGGAATGGGAAGGAGTTGGATATTCCCATCTCATGTTATAGGAAGGGTCTCAGGTTTGGTATTAGAAGCATTGAGATATCACATCTCATGCTATAGGAAGGGTCTCAGGATTGGAATGGGAAGGACATGGATATCACATCTCATGCTATAGGGAGGGTCTCAAGTTTGATATTAGAAGCTTTGAGATATCACATCTCATGATATCGGAAGGGTCTCAGGATTGGAATGGGAAGGTGTTGGATATCACATCTCATGATAAAGGAAGGGTCTAAGGTTTGCAAGGGGAAGGATTTGGATATCACATCTCATGTTATATTACGGGTCTCAGGTTTGGTATCAGAAGCATTGAGATATCAAGTCTCAGAGTATAGGAAGGGTCTCAGAATTGGAATGGGAAGGAGTTGGATATCACATCTCAAGCTATAGGAAGGGTCTCAGGATTGGAATGGGAAGGACTTGGATATCACATCTCATGCTATAGAAAGGCTCTCAGGTTTGGAAGGGGAAAGAGTTGGATATCACATTTCATGTTAGAGGTAGGATCTCAGGTTTGGTATTAGAGGCATTGAGATATCACATCTCATGCTATCAGAAGGGTCTCAGGAATGGAATGGGAAGGAGTTGGATATCACATCTCATGCTAAAGGGACGGTCTCAGGTTTGGAAGGGGAAGGATTTGGATATCACATCTCGTGTTATAGGAAGGATCTCAGGTTTGGTATTAGAAGCATTGAGATATCACATCTCATGCTATCGGAAGGATCTCAGGTTTGGTATTAGAAGCATTGAGATATCACATCTCATGCTATCAGAAGGGTCTCAGGATTGGAATGGGAAGGAGTTGGATATCACATCTCATGCTAAAGGGAGGGTCTCAGGTTTGGAAGGGGAAGGATTTGGATATCACATCTCATGTTATCGGAAGGATCTCACGTTTGGTATTAGAAGTATTGAGATATCATATCTCATGCTATAGGAAGGGTCTCAGGATTGGAATGGGAAGGAGTTGGATATCACATCTCATGCTATGGGAAGGGTCTCAGGTTTGGTATAAGCAGTGAGATATCACATCTCATGCTATAGGAAGTGTCTCAGGATTGGAATGGGAAGGAGTTGGATATCACATCTCTTGTTATAGGAAGGATCTCAGGTTTGGTATAAGCATTGAGATATCACATCTCATGCTATAGGACGGGTCTCAGGATTGGAATGGAAGGAGTTGGATATCACATCTCATGTTATAGGAAGGATCTCAGGTTTGGTATTAGAAGCATTGAGACATCACATCTCATGCTATAGGAAGGGTCTCAGGTTTGGTATTAGAAGCATTGAGACATCACATCTCATGCTATCGGAAGGATCTCAGGTTTGGTATAGAAGCATTGAGATATATCTTATGCTATCAGAAGGGTCTCAGGATTGGAATGGGAAGGAGTTGGATATCACATCTCATGCTAAAGGGAGGGTCTCAGGTTTGGAAGGGGGAGGATTTGGATATCACATCTCATGTTATAGGATGGATCTCAGGTTTGGTATTAGAAGTATTGAGATATCACATCTCATGTTATCGGAAGGATCTCAGGTTTGGTATTAGAAGTATTGAGATATCACATCTCATGCTATAGGAAGGGTCTCAGGATTGGAATGGGAAGGAGTTGGATATCACATCTCATGCTAAAGGAAGGGTCTCAGCTTTGGTAGAAGCATTGAGATATCACATCTCATGCTATAGGAAGGGTCTCAGGATTGGAATGGGTAGGACTTAGATATCACATATGCTATAGGGAGGGTCTCAGTTTTGATATTAGAAGCATTGAGATATCACATCTCATGCTATCGGAAGTGTCTCAGGATTGGAATGGGAAGGAGCTGGATATCACATCTCATGCTAAAGGAAGGGTCTCAGGTTTGGAACGGGAAGGAGTTGGATATCACATCTCATGTTATAGGAAGGGTCTCAGGTTTGGTATAAACATTGAGATATCACATCTCTGCTATGGGAAGTGTCTCAAGATTGGAATGGGAAGGAGTTGGATATCCCATCTCATGTTATAGGACGGGTCTCAGGTTTTTTATTAGAATCATTGAGATATCATATTGCATGCTGTAGGAAGGGTCTAAGGATTGGAATGGGAAGGACTTGGATATCACATCTCATGCTATAGATAGGCTCTCAGGTTTGGAAAGTGAAGGAGTTGGATATCACATTTCATGTTAGAGGAAGGATCTCAGGTTTGGTATTAGAGGCATTGAGATATCACATCTCAGGCTATAGGAAGGGTCTCAGGATTGGAATGGGAAGGAGTTGGATATCACATCTCATGGTATAGGAAGGGTCTCAGGTTTGGTATAAGCATTGAGATATCACATCTCATGCTATAGGAAGGGTCTCAGGATTGGAGTGGAAGGAGTTGGATATCACATCTCATGTTATAGGAAGGATCTCAGGTTTGGTATTAGAAGCATTGAGACATCACATCTCATGCTATAGGAAGGGTCTCAGGATTGGAATGGGAAGGAGTTGGATATCACATATGCTATAGGAAGGGTCTCAGGATTGGAATGGGAAGGAGTTGGATATCACATCTCATGCTATAGGTAGGGTCTCAAGTTTGACATTAGAAGCATTGAGATATGACATCTCATGCTATAGGAAGGGTCTGAGGATTGGAATGGGAAGGAGTTGGATATCACATCTGCTATGGGAAGGGTCTCAGGTTTGGTATAAGCAGTGAGATATCACATCTCATGCTATAGGAAGTGTCTCAGGATTGGAATGGGAAGGAGTTGGATATCACATCTCATGTTATAGGAAGGATCTCAGGTTTGGTATAAGCATTGAGATATCACATCTCTGCTATCGGAAGGGTCTCAGGATTGGAATGGGAAGGAGTTGGATATTCCCATCTCATGTTATAGGAAGGGTCTCAGGTTTGGTATTAGAAGCATTGAGATATCACATCTCATGCTATAGGAAGGGTCTCAGGATTGGAATGGGAAGGACTTGGATATCACATCTCATGCTATAGGGAGGGTCTCAAGTTTGATATTAGAAGCTTTGAGATATCACATCTCATGATATCGGAAGGGTCTCAGGATTGGAATGGGAAGGAGATGGATATCACATCTCATGATAAAGGAAGGGTCTAAGGTTTGGAAGGGGAAGGATTTGGATATCACATCTCATGTTATATTACGGGTCTCAGGTTTGGTATTAGAAGCATTGAGATATCAAGTCTCATAGTATAGGAAGGGTCTCAGAATTGGAATGGGAAGGAGTTGGATATCACATCTCAAGCTATAGGAAGGGTCTCAGGATTGGAATGGGAAGGACTTGGATATCACATCTCATGCTATAGGAAGGCTCTCAGGTTTGGAAGGGGAAAGAGTTGGATATCACATTTCATGTTAGAGGTAGGATCTCAGGTTTGGTATTAGAGGCATTGAGATATCACATCTCATGCTATCAGAAGTGTCTCAGGAATGGAATGGGAAGGAGTTGGATATCACATCTCGTGCTAAAGGGAGGGTCTCAGGTTTGGAAGGGGAAGGATTTGGATATCACATCTCATGTTATAGGAAGGATCTCAGGTTTGGTATTAGAAGCATTGAGATATCACATCTCATGCTATCAGAAGGGTCTCAGGATTGGAATAGGAAGGAGTTGGATATCACATCTCATGCTAAAGGAAGGGTCTCAGCTTTGGTAGAAGCATTGAGATATCACATCTCATGCTATAGGAAGGGTCTCAGGATTGGAATGGGTAGGACTTAGATATCACATATGCTATAGGGAGGGTCTCAGTTTTGATATTAGAAGCATTGAGATATCACATCTCATGCTATCGGAAGTGTCTCAGGATTGGAATGGGAAGGAGCTGGATATCACATCTCATGCTAAAGGAAGGGTCTCAGGTTTGGAATGGGAAGGAGTTGGATATCACATCTCATGTTATAGGAAGGGTCTCAGGTTTGGTATAAACATTGAGATATCACATCTCTGCTATCGGAAGTGTCTCAGGATTGGAATGGGAAGGAGTTGGATATCCCATCTCACGTTATAGGACGGGTCTCAGGTTTGTTATTAGAATCATTGAGATATCATATTGCATGCTGTAGGAAGGGTCTAAGGGTTGGAATGTGAAGGACTTGGATATCACATCTCATGCTATAGATAGGCTCTTAGGTTTGGAAAGGGAAGGAGTTGGATATCACATTTCATGTTAGAGGAAGGATCTCAGGTTTGGTATTAGAAGCATTGAGATATCACATCTCATGCTATAGGAAGAGTCTCAGGATTGGAATGGGAAGGAGTTGGATATCACATCTCATACTATAGGAAGGGTCTCAGGTTTGGTATAAGCATTGAGATATCACATCTCATGCTATAGGACGGGTCTCAGGATTGGAATGGAAGGAGTTGGATATCACATCTCATGTTATAGGAAGGATCTCAGGTTTGGTATTAGAAGCATTGAGACATCACATCTCATGCTATAGGAAGGGTCTCAGGGTTGGAATGGGAAGGAGTTGGATATCACATCTCATCCAATAGGAAGGGTCTCAGGTTTGGAATGGGAAGGAATTGGATATCACATCTCATGTTATAGGAAGGATCTCAGGTTTGGTATTAGAAGCATTGAGATATCAAATCTCATGCTATAGGAAGGGTCTCAGGATTGGAATGTGAAGGATTTGGATATCACATCTCATGCTAAAGGAAGGGTCTCAGGTTTGGTAGAAGCATTGAGATATCACGTCTCTGCTATCGGAAGGGTCTCAGGATTGGATTGGGAAGGAGTTGGATATCCCTTTTCATGCTATAGGAAGGGTCTCAGGATTTGAATGGCAAGGAGTTGGATATCACATCTCATGCCATAGGAAGGGTCTCAGGTTTGGTATAAACATTGAGATATCACATCTCTGCTATCGGAAGTGTCTCAGGATTGGAATGGGAAGGAGTTGGATATCCCATCTCATGTTATAGGACGGGTCTCAGGTTTGTTATTAGAATCATTGAGATATCATATTGCATGCTGTAGGAAGGGTCTAAGGGTTGGAATGTGTTAGGAAAGATTTCGTAATTGTAGGTAATTTTCCTTCCATGTGGCAACCCCTAAACTTTTTGCTGTTCTTTTACACCTTGTTCTTGACTTTGCCAGAGAAGTGCAGCCTTCTGCCGCACTCTGCGCTTTCGCTCCTTTCTTACGGGGAAACTGACATGCCCTTAAGACAGTCAGTACCGGGGAACGCTGTTTCCCGTAGTTTCTTTTATCGTGTTGCGGCTTTAGTGCAACATGACACAAGAGGGCACTGTAAGCTAAGTTACAGCTCTCTTTGGGTCTCTAGCCTTCTACAGGCCCTAGATACTCTTTTAGGATGGTATTTTGATCGGTGCAAGTCATTCAGGGACTGGAATGGTGGCAGCGATCGTTTTGTTTATTTTGAGCTCCTTTTGGCGTTCTGAGCACGTTTTTCGCACTGAACCCAAAATGGTGGCCTGGCTCCCAAAATGGCCAGACCACGAGGCTCCTTTGTCCTGTCCACTGACCGTCTTGCTCCCTTCACCTTCCCCAGGTCGGGCGACCCGGGGCCTTCCTTATTTGGGCATGTACTTTCCCGCGAAACGTGGTTGCTTTCGCGGGCTTCTACATGTCCTTTGTGTGCCTCCAGGGTGTGGGCTGGGATGTCTGGTCCCAATACACATCCTGGGTGCCAGAGAGTCTAGGGTGGTGTGAATGCCTGGGACCACCGTGGTCCGTGATTGGTCCACGTATGGTATGTGTGTTGATGAGCGGATCTCCCATTGGCTCCCCTCCGTTTTGGCGCGAAGGGAACCGTGGATAAGAGGGAGCTGGAAACACCACTACCATGTCGATCTCCTGAGTTCTCACGAACGAAGGAATACAGGAGCCAAGTATCCTGCAACTACGAGGCTGGACCGAGGAATCGCTGGTGACCCGCTGAAGGAATCCTCCTTTGCACTGCTGTCGTCCTTTGAAACCCTTTCCTCCTTGGATCGAACCAGAAGGCCTGTACTGGCGCTTCGACCTTTGGAATAGCAGGAACAGCTATTCCCGGCGACTTCATCAACTCCTGCCAAGTAAGCCTTCGGAAGTGTCTCTGGGCCATCCAGTTGACTGACCAGCTTACAAGGGAGTCCTTCTCTGTAACTGCCGCCAGGTTGTGTTGTATTTCGAGTCCTTGTCACTCTCCCACGCTTCGTACGCTTGGCGTCCCCAGGTCTGAAGGGAGGAGTGTACAAGCATTTGGTATAAGCATTGAGATATCACATCTCATGCTATAGGAAGGGTCTCAGGATTGAAATGGGAAGGAATTGGATATCACATCTCATGCTATAGGAAGGGTCTCGGATTTGGTATAAGCATTGAGATATCACTTCTCATGCTAAAGGGAGGGTCTCAGGATTGGAATGGGAAGGAGTTGTATATGACATCTCAGGCCATAGGAAGGTTCTCAGGTTTGGTATAAGCATTGAGATATCACATCTCTGCTATCGGAAAGGTCTCAGGATTGGAATGGGAAGGAGTTGGATATCCCATCTCATGTTATAGGAAGGGTCTCAGGTTTGGTATTAGAAGCATAGAGATATCACATCTCATGCTATAGGAAGGGTCTCAGGATTGGAATGGGAAGGACTTGGATCTCACATCTCATGCTATAGGGAGGGTCTCAAGTTTGATATTAGAAGCATTGAGATAACAAATCTCATGATATCGGAAGGGTCTCAGGATTGGAATGGGAAGGAGTTGGATATCACATCTCATGATAAAGGAAGGGTCCAAGGTTTGGAAGGGGAAGGATTTGGATATCACATCTCATGTTATAGGACGGGTCTCAGGTTTGGTATTAGAAGCATTGAGATATCAAGTCTCATGGTATAAGAAGGGTCTCAGAATTGGAATGGGAAGGAGTTGGATATCACACCTCAAGCTATAGGAAGGGTCTCAGGATTGGAATGGGAAGGAGTTTGATGTCACATCTCATGCCATAGTATGGGTCTCAGGTTTGGTAGAAGCATTGGGATATCACATCTCATGCTATCGGAAGGGTATCAGTATTGGATTTGGAAGAAGTTGGATATCCCATCTCATGCTATAGGAAGGGTCTCAGGTTGGAATGGGAAGGAGTTGGATATCACATTTCATGTTATAGGAAGGGTCTCAGGATTGGAATGGGAAGGACTTGGATATCATATCTCATGCTATAGGACGGGTCTCAGGTTTGTTATTAGAATCATTGAGATATCATATTGCATGCTGTAGGAAGGGTCTAAGGATTGGAATGGGAAGGACCTGGATATCACATCTCATGCTATAGAACGGCTCTCAGGTTTGGAAAGGGAAGGAGTTGGATATCACATCTCATGTTATAGGATGGATCTCAGGTTTGGTATTAGAAGTATTGAGATATCACATCTCATGTTATCGGAAGGATCTCAGGTTTGGTATTAGAAGAATTGAGATATCACATCTCATGCTATAGGAAGGGTCTCAGGATTGGAATGGGAAGGAGTTGGATATCACATCTCATGCTAAAGGAAGGGTCTCAGGTTTGGTAGAAGCATTGAGATATCACATCTCATGCTATAGTAAGGGTCTCAGGATTGGAATGGGAAGGACTTAGATATCACATATCATGCTATAGGGAGGGTCTCAGTTTTGATATTAGAAGCATTGAGATATCACATCTCATGCTATCGGAAGTGTCTCAGGATTGGAATGGGAAGGAGCTGGATATCACATCTCATGCTAAAGGAAGGGTCTCAGGTTTGGAATGGGAAGGAGTTGGATATCACATCTCATGTTATAGGAAGGGTCTCAGGTTTGGTATAAACATTGAGATATCACATCTCTGCTATCGGAAGTGTCTCAGGATTGGAATGGGAAGGAGTTGGATATCCCATCTCACGTTATAGGACGGGTCTCAGGTTTGTTATTAGAATCATTGAGATATCATATTGCATGCTGTAGGAAGGGTCTAAGGGTTGGAATGTGAAGGACTTGGATATCACATCTCATGCTATAGATAGGCTCTTAGGTTTGGAAAGGGAAGGAGTTGGATATCACATTTCATGTTAGAGGAAGGATCTCAGGTTTGGTATTAGAAGCATTGAGATATCACATCTCATGCTATAGGAAGAGTCTCAGGATTGGAATGGGAAGGAGTTGGATATCACATCTCATACTATAGGAAGGGTCTCAGGTTTGGTATAAGCATTGAGATATCACATCTCATGCTATAGGACGGGTCTCAGGATTGGAATGGAAGGAGTTGGATATCACATCTCATGTTATAGGAAGGATCTCAGGTTTGGTATTAGAAGCATTGAGACATCACATCTCATGCTATAGGAAGGGTCTCAGGGTTGGAATGGGAAGGAGTTGGATATCACATCTCATCCAATAGGAAGGGTCTCAGGTTTGGAATGGGAAGGAATTGGATATCACATCTCATGTTATAGGAAGGATCTCAGGTTTGGTATTAGAAGCATTGAGATATCAAATCTCATGCTATAGGAAGGGTCTCAGGATTGGAATGTGAAGGATTTGGATATCACATCTCATGCTAAAGGAAGGGTCTCAGGTTTGGTAGAAGCATTGAGATATCACGTCTCTGCTATCGGAAGGGTCTCAGGATTGGATTGGGAAGGAGTTGGATATCCCTTTTCATGCTATAGGAAGGGTCTCAGGATTTGAATGGCAAGGAGTTGGATATCACATCTCATGCCATAGGAAGGGTCTCAGGTTTGGTATAAACATTGAGATATCACATCTCTGCTATCGGAAGTGTCTCAGGATTGGAATGGGAAGGAGTTGGATATCCCATCTCATGTTATAGGACGGGTCTCAGGTTTGTTATTAGAATCATTGAGATATCATATTGCATGCTGTAGGAAGGGTCTAAGGGTTGGAATGTGTTAGGAAAGATTTCGTAATTGTAGGTAATTTTCCTTCCATGTGGCAACCCCTAAACTTTTTGCTGTTCTTTTACACCTTGTTCTTGACTTTGCCAGAGAAGTGCAGCCTTCTGCCGCACTCTGCGCTTTCGCTCCTTTCTTACGGGGAAACTGACATGCCCTTAAGACAGTCAGTACCGGGGAACGCTGTTTCCCGTAGTTTCTTTTATCGTGTTGCGGCTTTAGTGCAACATGACACAAGAGGGCACTGTAAGCTAAGTTACAGCTCTCTTTGGGTCTCTAGCCTTCTACAGGCCCTAGATACTCTTTTAGGATGGTATTTTGATCGGTGCAAGTCATTCAGGGACTGGAATGGTGGCAGCGATCGTTTTGTTTATTTTGAGCTCCTTTTGGCGTTCTGAGCACGTTTTTCGCACTGAACCCAAAATGGTGGCCTGGCTCCCAAAATGGCCAGACCACGAGGCTCCTTTGTCCTGTCCACTGACCGTCTTGCTCCCTTCACCTTCCCCAGGTCGGGCGACCCGGGGCCTTCCTTATTTGGGCATGTACTTTCCCGCGAAACGTGGTTGCTTTCGCGGGCTTCTACATGTCCTTTGTGTGCCTCCAGGGTGTGGGCTGGGATGTCTGGTCCCAATACACATCCTGGGTGCCAGAGAGTCTAGGGTGGTGTGAATGCCTGGGACCACCGTGGTCCGTGATTGGTCCACGTATGGTATGTGTGTTGATGAGCGGATCTCCCATTGGCTCCCCTCCGTTTTGGCGCGAAGGGAACCGTGGATAAGAGGGAGCTGGAAACACCACTACCATGTCGATCTCCTGAGTTCTCACGAACGAAGGAATACAGGAGCCAAGTATCCTGCAACTACGAGGCTGGACCGAGGAATCGCTGGTGACCCGCTGAAGGAATCCTCCTTTGCACTGCTGTCGTCCTTTGAAACCCTTTCCTCCTTGGATCGAACCAGAAGGCCTGTACTGGCGCTTCGACCTTTGGAATAGCAGGAACAGCTATTCCCGGCGACTTCATCAACTCCTGCCAAGTAAGCCTTCGGAAGTGTCTCTGGGCCATCCAGTTGACTGACCAGCTTACAAGGGAGTCCTTCTCTGTAACTGCCGCCAGGTTGTGTTGTATTTCGAGTCCTTGTCACTCTCCCACGCTTCGTACGCTTGGCGTCCCCAGGTCTGAAGGGAGGAGTGTACAAGCATTTGGTATAAGCATTGAGATATCACATCTCATGCTATAGGAAGGGTCTCAGGATTGGAATGGGAAGGAATTGGATATCACATCTCATGCTATAGGAAGGGTCTCGGATTTGGTATAAGCATTGAGATATCACATCTCATGCTAAAGGGAGGGTCTCAGGATTGGAATGGGAAGGAGTTGTATATGACATCTCAGGCCATAGGAAGGTTCTCAGGTTTGGTATAAGCATTGAGATATCACATCTCTGCTATCGGAAAGGTCTCAGGATTGGAATGGGAAGGAGTTGGATATCCCATCTCATGTTATAGGAAGGGTCTCAGGTTTGGTATTAGAAGCATAGAGATATCACATCTCATGCTATAGGAAGGGTCTCAGGATTGGAATGGGAAGGACTTGGATCTCACATCTCATGCTATAGGGAGGGTCTCAAGTTTGATATTAGAAGCATTGAGATAACAAATCTCATGATATCGGAAGGGTCTCAGGATTGGAATGGGAAGGAGTTGGATATCACATCTCATGATAAAGGAAGGGTCCAAGGTTTGGAAGGGGAAGGATTTGGATATCACATCTCATGTTATAGGACGGGTCTCAGGTTTGGTATTAGAAGCATTGAGATATCAAGTCTCATGGTATAAGAAGGGTCTCAGAATTGGAATGGGAAGGAGTTGGATATCACACCTCAAGCTATAGGAAGGGTCTCAGGATTGGAATGGGAAGGAGTTTGATGTCACATCTCATGCCATAGTATGGGTCTCAGGTTTGGTAGAAGCATTGGGATATCACATCTCATGCTATCGGAAGGGTATCAGTATTGGATTTGGAAGAAGTTGGATATCCCATCTCATGCTATAGGAAGGGTCTCAGGTTGGAATGGGAAGGAGTTGGATATCACATTTCATGTTATAGGAAGGGTCTCAGGATTGGAATGGGAAGGACTTGGATATCATATCTCATGCTATAGGACGGGTCTCAGGTTTGTTATTAGAATCATTGAGATATCATATTGCATGCTGTAGGAAGGGTCTAAGGATTGGAATGGGAAGGACCTGGATATCACATCTCATGCTATAGAACGGCTCTCAGGTTTGGAAAGGGAAGGAGTTGGATATCACATCTCATGTTATAGGATGGATCTCAGGTTTGGTATTAGAAGTATTGAGATATCACATCTCATGTTATCGGAAGGATCTCAGGTTTGGTATTAGAAGAATTGAGATATCACATCTCATGCTATAGGAAGGGTCTCAGGATTGGAATGGGAAGGAGTTGGATATCACATCTCATGCTAAAGGAAGGGTCTCAGGTTTGGTAGAAGCATTGAGATATCACATCTCATGCTATAGGAAGGGTCTCAGGATTGGAATGGGAAGGACTTAGATATCACATATCATGCTATAGGGAGGGTCTCAGTTTTGATATTAGAAGCATTGAGATATCACATCTCATGCTATCGGAATTGTCTCAGGATTGGAATGGGAAGGAGCTGGATATCACATCTCATGCTAAAGGAAGGGTCTCAGGTTTGGAACGGGAAGGAGTTGGATATCACATCTCATGTTATAGGAAGGGTCTCAGGTTTGGTATAAACATTGAGATATCACATCTCTGCTATCGGAAGTGTCTCAGGATTGGAATGGGAAGGAGTTGGATATCCCATCTCACGTTATAGGACGGGTCTCAGGTTTGTTATTAGAATCATTGAGATATCATATTGCATGCTGTAGGAAGGGTCTAAGGGTTGGAATGTGAAGGACTTGGATATCACATCTCATGCTATAGATAGGCTCTTAGGTTTGGAAAGGGAAGGAGTTGGATATCACATTTCATGTTAGAGGAAGGATCTCAGGTTTGGTATTAGAAGCATTGAGATATCACATCTCATGCTATAGGAAGAGTCTCAGGATTGGAATGGGAAGGAGTTGGATATCACATCTCATACTATAGGAAGGGTCTCAGGTTTGGTATAAGCATTGAGATATCACATCTCATGCTATAGGACGGGTCTCAGGATTGGAATGGAAGGAGTTGGATATCACATCTCATGTTATAGGAAGGATCTCAGGTTTGGTATTAGAAGCATTGAGACATCACATCTCATGCTATAGGAAGGGTCTCAGGGTTGGAATGGGAAGGAGTTGGATATCACATCTCATCCAATAGGAAGGGTCTCAGGTTTGGAATGGGAAGGAATTGGATATCACATCTCATGTTATAGGAAGGATCTCAGGTTTGGTATTAGAAGCATTGAGATATCAAATCTCATGCTATAGGAAGGGTCTCAGGATTGGAATGTGAAGGATTTGGATATCACATCTCATGCTAAAGGAAGGGTCTCAGGTTTGGTAGAAGCATTGAGATATCACGTCTCTGCTATCGGAAGGGTCTCAGGATTGGATTGGGAAGGAGTTGGATATCCCTTTTCATGCTATAGGAAGGGTCTCAGGATTTGAATGGCAAGGAGTTGGATATCACATCTCATGCCATAGGAAGGGTCTCAGGTTTGGTATAAGCATTGAGATATCACATCTCTGCTATCGGAAGGGTCTCAGGATTGGATTGGGAAGGAGTTGGATATCCCTTCTCATGCTATAGGAAGTGTCTCAGGTTGGAATGGGAAGGAGTTGGATATCACATCTCATGTTATAGAAAGGGTCTCAGGATTGGAATGGGAAGGAATTGGATATCACATCTCATGCTATAGGAAGGGTCTCAGATTTGG
Source organism: Ambystoma mexicanum (assembly GCF_040938575.1). NCBI lineage: Eukaryota > Metazoa > Chordata > Amphibia > Caudata > Ambystomatidae > Ambystoma > Ambystoma mexicanum. The sequence continues at coordinate 336,747,274 of NC_090936.1, forward strand.
TATAAGCATTGAGATATCACATCTCATGCTAAAGGAAGGGTCTCAGGATTGGAATGGGAAGGAGTTGTATATGACATCTCAGGCCATAGGAAGGTTCTCAGGTTTGGTATAAGCATTGAGATATCACATCTCTGCTATCGGAAAGGTCTCAGGATTGGAATGGGAAGGAGTTGGATATCCCATCTCATGTTATAGGAAGGGTCTCAGGTTTGGTATTAGAAGCATAGAGATATCACATCTCATGCTATAGGAAGGGTCTCAGGATTGGAATGGGAAGGACTTGGATGTCACATCTCATGATAAAGGAAGGGTCTAAGGTTTGGAAGGGGAAGGATTTGGATATCACATCTCATGTTATAGGACGGGTCTCAGGTTTGGTATTAGAAGCATTGAGATATCAAGTCTCATGGTATAAGAAGGGTCTCAGAATTGGAATGGGAAGGAGTTGGATATCACACCTCAAGCTATAGGAAGGGTCTCAGGATTGGAATGGGAAGGAGTTTGATATCACATCTCATGCCATAGTATGGGTCTCAGGTTTGGTAGAAGCATTGGGATATCACATCTCATGCTATCGGAAGGGTATCAGTATTGGATTTGGAAGAAGTTGGATATCCCATCTCATGCTATAGGAAGGGTCTCAGGTTGGAATGGGAAGGAGTTGGATATCACATTTCATGTTATAGGAAGGGTCTCAGGATTGGAATGGGAAGGACTTGGATATCATATCTCATGCTATAGGACGGGTCTCAGGTTTGTTATTAGAATCATTGAGATATCATATTGCATGCTGTAGGAAGGGTCTAAGGATTGGAATGGGAAGGACCTGGATATCACATCTCATGCTATAGATAGGCTCTTAGGTTTGGAAAGGGAAGGAGTTGGATATCACATTTCATGTTAGAGGAAGGATCTCAGGTTTGGTATTAGAAGCATTGAGATATCACATCTCATGCTATAGGTAGGGTCTCAGGATTGGAATGGGAAGTAGTTGGATATCACATCTCATGCTATAGGAAGGGTCTCAGGTTTGGTATAAGCATTGAGATATCACATCTCATGCTATAGGACCGGTCTCAGGATTGGAATGGAAGGAGTTGGATATCACATCTCATGTTATAGGAAGGATCTCAGGTTTGGTATTAGAAGCATTGAGACATCACATCTCATGCTATAGGAAGGGTCTCAGGGTTGGAATGGGAAGGAGTTGGATATCACAACTCATCCAATAGGAAGGGTCTCAGGTTTGGAATGGGAAGGAATTGGATATCACATCTCATGTTATAGGAAGGATCTCAGGTTTGGTATTAGAAGCATTGAGATATCACATCTCATGCTATAGGAAGGGTCTCAGGATTGGAATGTGAAGGATTTGGATATCACATCTCATGCTAAAGGAAGGGTCTCAGGTTTGGTAGAAGCATTGAGATATCACGTCTCTGCTATCGGAAGGGTCTCAGGATTGGATTGGGAAGGAGTTGGATATCCCTTCTCATGCTATAGGAAGGGTCTCAGGATTTGAATGGCAAGGAGTTGGATATCACATCTCATGCCATACGAAGGGTCTCAGGTTTGGTATAAGCATTGAGATATCACATCTCTGCTATCGGAAGGGTCTCAGGATTGGAATGGGAAGGAGTTGGATATTCCCATCTCATGTTATAGGAAGGGTCTCAGGTTTGGTATTAGAAGCATTGAGATATCACATCTCATGCTATAGGAAGGGTCTCAGGATTGGAATGGGAAGGACATGGATATCACATCTCATGCTATAGGGAGGGTCTCAAGTTTGATATTAGAAGCTTTGAGATATCACATCTCATGATATCGGAAGGGTCTCAGGATTGGAATGGGAAGGTGTTGGATATCACATCTCATGATAAAGGAAGGGTCTAAGGTTTGCAAGGGGAAGGATTTGGATATCACATCTCATGTTATATTACGGGTCTCAGGTTTGGTATCAGAAGCATTGAGATATCAAGTCTCAGAGTATAGGAAGGGTCTCAGAATTGGAATGGGAAGGAGTTGGATATCACATCTCAAGCTATAGGAAGGGTCTCAGGATTGGAATGGGAAGGACTTGGATATCACATCTCATGCTATAGAAAGGCTCTCAGGTTTGGAAGGGGAAAGAGTTGGATATCACATTTCATGTTAGAGGTAGGATCTCAGGTTTGGTATTAGAGGCATTGAGATATCACATCTCATGCTATCAGAAGGGTCTCAGGAATGGAATGGGAAGGAGTTGGATATCACATCTCATGCTAAAGGGACGGTCTCAGGTTTGGAAGGGGAAGGATTTGGATATCACATCTCATGTTATAGGAAGGATCTCAGGTTTGGTATTAGAAGCATTGAGATATCACATCTCATGCTATCGGAAGGATCTCAGGTTTGGTATTAGAAGCATTGAGATATCACATCTCATGCTATCAGAAGGGTCTCAGGATTGGAATGGGAAGGAGTTGGATATCACATCTCATGCTAAAGGGAGGGTCTCAGGTTTGGAAGGGGAAGGATTTGGATATCACATCTCATGTTATCGGAAGGATCTCACGTTTGGTATTAGAAGTATTGAGATATCATATCTCATGCTATAGGAAGGGTCTCAGGATTGGAATGGGAAGGAGTTGGATATCACATCTCATGCTATGGGAAGGGTCTCAGGTTTGGTATAAGCAGTGAGATATCACATCTCATGCTATAGGAAGTGTCTCAGGATTGGAATGGGAAGGAGTTGGATATCACATCTCTTGTTATAGGAAGGATCTCAGGTTTGGTATAAGCATTGAGATATCACATCTCATGCTATAGGACGGGTCTCAGGATTGGAATGGAAGGAGTTGGATATCACATCTCATGTTATAGGAAGGATCTCAGGTTTGGTATTAGAAGCATTGAGACATCACATCTCATGCTATAGGAAGGGTCTCAGGGTTGGAATGGGAAGGAGTTGGATATCACATCTCATCCAATAGGAAGGGTCTCAGGTTTGGAATGGGAAGGAATTGGATATCACATCTCATGTTATAGGAAGGATCTCAGGTTTGGTATTAGAAGCATTGAGATATCAAATCTCATGCTATAGGAAGGGTCTCAGGATTGGAATGTGAAGGATTTGGATATCACATCTCATGCTAAAGGAAGGGTCTCAGGTTTGGTAGAAGCATTGAGATATCACGTCTCTGCTATCGGAAGGGTCTCAGGATTGGATTGGGAAGGAGTTGGATATCCCTTTTCATGCTATAGGAAGGGTCTCAGGATTTGAATGGCAAGGAGTTGGATATCACATCTCATGCCATAGGAAGGGTCTCAGGTTTGGTATAAGCATTGAGATATCACATCTCTGCTATCGGAAGGGTCTCAGGATTGGATTGGGAAGGAGTTGGATATCCCTTCTCATGCTATAGGAAGTGTCTCAGGTTGGAATGGGAAGGAGTTGGATATCACATCTCATGTTATAGAAAGGGTCTCAGGATTGGAATGGGAAGGAATTGGATATCACATCTCATGCTATAGGAAGGGTCTCAGATTTGGTATAAGCATTGAGATATCACATCTCATGCTAAAGGAAGGGTCTCAGGATTGGAATGGGAAGGAGTTGTATATGACATCTCAGGCCATAGGAAGGTTCTCAGGTTTGGTATAAGCATTGAGATATCACATCTCTGCTATCGGAAAGGTCTCAGGATTGGAATGGGAAGGAGTTGGATATCCCATCTCATGTTATAGGAAGGGTCTCAGGTTTGGTATTAGAAGCATAGAGATATCACATCTCATGCTATAGGAAGGGTCTCAGGATTGGAATGGGAAGGACTTGGATGTCACATCTCATGCTATAGGGAGGGTCTCAAGTTTGATATTAGAAGCATTGAGATAACAAATCTCATGATATCGGAAGGGTCTCAGGATTGGAATGGGAAGGAGTTGGATATCACATCTCATGATAAAGGAAGGGTCTAAGGTTTGGAAGGGGAAGGATTTGGATATCACATCTCATGTTATAGGACGGGTCTCAGGTTTGGTATTAGAAGCATTGAGATATCAAGTCTCATGGTATAAGAAGGGTCTCAGAATTGGAATGGGAAAGAGTTGGATATCACACCTCAAGCTATAGGAAGGGTCTCAGGATTGGAATGGGAAGGAGTTTGATATCACATCTCATGCCATAGTATGGGTCTCAGGTTTGGTAGAAGCATTGGGATATCACATCTCATGCTATCGGAAGGGTATCAGTATTGGATTTGGAAGAAGTTGGATATCCCATCTCATGCTATAGGAAGGGTCTCAGGTTGGAATGGGAAGGAGTTGGATATCACATTTCATGTTATAGGAAGGGTCTCAGGATTGGAATGGGAAGGACTTGGATATCATATCTCATGCTATAGGACGGGTCTCAGGTTTGTTATTAGAATCATTGAGATATCATATTGCATGCTGTAGGAAGGGTCTAAGGATTGGAATGGGAAGGACCTGGATATCACATCTCATGCTATAGATAGGCTCTTAGGTTTGGAAAGGGAAGGAGTTGGATATCACATTTCATGTTAGAGGAAGGATCTCAGGTTTGGTATTAGAAGCATTGAGATATCACATCTCATGCTATAGGAAGGGTCTCAGGATTGGAATGGGAAGTAGTTGGATATCACATCTCATGCTATAGGAAGGGTCTCAGGTTTGGTATAAGCATTGAGATATCACATCTCATGCTATAGGACCGGTCTCAGGATTGGAATGGAAGGAGTTGGATATCACATCTCATGTTATAGGAAGGATCTGAGGTTTGGTATTAGAAGCATTGAGACATCACATCTCATGCTATAGGAAGGGTCTCAGGGTTGGAATGGGAAGGAGTTGGATATCACAACTCATCCAATAGGAAGGGTCTCAGGTTTGGAATGGGAAGGAATTGGATATCACATCTCATGTTATAGGAAGGATCTCAGGTTTGGTATTAGAAGCATTGAGATATCACATCTCATGCTATAGGAAGGGTCTCAGGATTGGAATGTGAAGGATTTGGATATCACATCTCATGCTAAAGGAAGGGTCTCAGGTTTGGTAGAAGCATTGAGATATCACGTCTCTGCTATCGGAAGGGTCTCAGGATTGGATTGGGAAGGAGTTGGATATCCCTTCTCATGCTATAGGAAGGGTCTCAGGATTTGAATGGCTAGGAGTTGGATATCACATCTCATGCCATACGAAGGGTCTCAGGTTTGGTATAAGCATTGAGATATCACATCTCTGCTATCGGAAGGGTCTCAGGATTGGAATGGGAAGGAGTTGGATATTCCCATCTCATGTTATAGGAAGGGTCTCAGGTTTGGTATTAGAAGCATTGAGATATCACATCTCATGCTATAGGAAGGGTCTCAGGATTGGAATGGGAAGGACATGGATATCACATCTCATGCTATAGGGAGGGTCTCAAGTTTGATATTAGAAGCTTTGAGATATCACATCTCATGATATCGGAAGGGTCTCAGGATTGGAATGGGAAGGTGTTGGATATCACATCTCATGATAAAGGAAGGGTCTAAGGTTTGCAAGGGGAAGGATTTGGATATCACATCTCATGTTATATTACGGGTCTCAGGTTTGGTATCAGAAGCATTGAGATATCAAGTCTCAGAGTATAGGAAGGGTCTCAGAATTGGAATGGGAAGGAGTTGGATATCACATCTCAAGCTATAGGAAGGGTCTCAGGATTGGAATGGGAAGGACTTGGATATCACATCTCATGCTATAGAAAGGCTCTCAGGTTTGGAAGGGGAAAGAGTTGGATATCACATTTCATGTTAGAGGTAGGATCTCAGGTTTGGTATTAGAGGCATTGAGATATCACATCTCATGCTATCAGAAGGGTCTCAGGAATGGAATGGGAAGGAGTTGGATATCACATCTCATGCTAAAGGGACGGTCTCAGGTTTGGAAGGGGAAGGATTTGGATATCACATCTCATGTTATAGGAAGGATCTCAGGTTTGGTATTAGAAGCATTGAGATATCACATCTCATGCTATCGGAAGGATCTCAGGTTTGGTATTAGAAGCATTGAGATATCACATCTCATGCTATCAGAAGGGTCTCAGGATTGGAATGGGAAGGAGTTGGATATCACATCTCATGCTAAAGGGAGGGTCTCAGGTTTGGAAGGGGAAGGATTTGGATATCACATCTCATGTTATCGGAAGGATCTCACGTTTGGTATTAGAAGTATTGAGATATCATATCTCATGCTATAGGAAGGGTCTCAGGATTGGAATGGGAAGGAGTTGGATATCACATCTCATGCTATGGGAAGGGTCTCAGGTTTGGTATAAGCAGTGAGATATCACATCTCATGCTATAGGAAGTGTCTCAGGATTGGAATGGGAAGGAGTTGGATATCACATCTCTTGTTATAGGAAGGATCTCAGGTTTGGTATAAGCATTGAGATATCACATCTCTGCTATCGGAAGGGTCTCAGGATTGGAATGGGAAGGAGTTGGATATTCCCATCTCATGTTATAGGAAGGGTCTCAGGTTTGGTATTAGAAGCATTGAGATATCACATCTCATGCTATAGGAAGGGACTCAGGATTGGAATGGGAAGGACTTGGATATCACATCTCATGCTATAGGGAGGGTCTCAAGTTTGATATTAGAAGCTTTGAGATATCACATCTCATGATATCGGAAGGGTCTCAGGATTAGAATGGGAAGGAGTTGGATATCACATCTCATGATAAAGGAAGGGTCTAAGGTTTGGAAGGGGAAGGATTTGGATATCACATCTCATGTTATATTACGGGTCTCACGTTTGGTATTAGAAGCATTGAGATATCAAGTCTCATAGTATAGGAAGGGTCTCAGAATTGGAATGGGAAGGAGTTGGATATCACATCTCAAGCTATAGGAAGTGTCTCAGGATTGGAATGGGAAGGACTTGGATATCACATCTCATGCTATAGGAAGTGTCTCAGGATTGGAATGGGAAGGACTTGGATATCACATCTCATGCTATAGGAAGGCTCTCAGGTTTGGAAGGGGAAAGAGTTGGATATCACATCTCATGTTATAGAAAGGGTCTCAGGATTGGAATGGGAAGGAATTGGATATCACATCTCATGCTATAGGAAGGGTCTCAGATTTGGTATAAGCATTGAGATATCACATCTCATGCTAAAGGAAGGGTCTCAGGATTGGAATGGGAAGGAGTTGTATATGACATCTCAGGCCATAGGAAGGTTCTCAGGTTTGGTATAAGCATTGAGATATCACATCTCTGCTATCGGAAAGGTCTCAGGATTGGAATGGGAAGGAGTTGGATATCCCATCTCATGTTATAGGAAGGGTCTCAGGTTTGGTATTAGAAGCATAGAGATATCACATCTCATGCTATAGGAAGGGTCTCAGGATTGGAATGGGAAGGACTTGGATGTCACATCTCATGCTATAGGGAGGGTCTCAAGTTTGATATTAGAAGCATTGAGATAACAAATCTCATGATATCGGAAGGGTCTCAGGATTGGAATGGGAAGGAGTTGGATATCACATCTCATGATAAAGGAAGGGTCTAAGGTTTGGAAGGGGAAGGATTTGGATATCACATCTCATGTTATAGGACGGGTCTCAGGTTTGGTATTAGAAGCATTGAGATATCAAGTCTCATGGTATAAGAAGGGTCTCAGAATTGGAATGGGAAGGAGTTGGATATCACACCTCAAGCTATAGGAAGGGTCTCAGGATTGGAATGGGAAGGAGTTTGATATCACATCTCATGCCATAGTATGGGTCTCAGGTTTGGTAGAAGCATTGGGATATCACATCTCATGCTATCGGAAGGGTATCAGTATTGGATTTGGAAGAAGTTGGATATCCCATCTCATGCTATAGGAAGGGTCTCAGGTTGGAATGGGAAGGAGTTGGATATCACATTTCATGTTATAGGAAGGGTCTCAGGATTGGAATGGGAAGGACTTGGATATCATATCTCATGCTATAGGACGGGTCTCAGGTTTGTTATTAGAATCATTGAGATATCATATTGCATGCTGTAGGAAGGGTCTAAGGATTGGAATGGGAAGGACCTGGATATCACATCTCATGCTATAGATAGGCTCTTAGGTTTGGAAAGGGAAGGAGTTGGATATCACATTTCATGTTAGAGGAAGGATCTCAGGTTTGGTATTAGAAGCATTGAGATATCACATCTCATGCTATAGGAAGGGTCTCAGGATTGGAATGGGAAGTAGTTGGATATCACATCTCATGCTATAGGAAGGGTCTCAGGTTTGGTATAAGCATTGAGATATCACATCTCATGCTATAGGACCGGTCTCAGGATTGGAATGGAAGGAGTTGGATATCACATCTCATGTTATAGGAAGGATCTGAGGTTTGGTATTAGAAGCATTGAGACATCACATCTCATGCTATAGGAAGGGTCTCAGGGTTGGAATGGGAAGGAGTTGGATATCACAACTCATCCAATAGGAAGGGTCTCAGGTTTGGAATGGGAAGGAATTGGATATCACATCTCATGTTATAGGAAGGATCTCAGGTTTGGTATTAGAAGCATTGAGATATCACATCTCATGCTATAGGAAGGGTCTCAGGATTGGAATGTGAAGGATTTGGATATCACATCTCATGCTAAAGGAAGGGTCTCAGGTTTGGTAGAAGCATTGAGATATCACGTCTCTGCTATCGGAAGGGTCTCAGGATTGGATTGGGAAGGAGTTGGATATCCCTTCTCATGCTATAGGAAGGGTCTCAGGATTTGAATGGCTAGGAGTTGGATATCACATCTCATGCCATACGAAGGGTCTCAGGTTTGGTATAAGCATTGAGATATCACATCTCTGCTATCGGAAGGGTCTCAGGATTGGAATGGGAAGGAGTTGGATATTCCCATCTCATGTTATAGGAAGGGTCTCAGGTTTGGTATTAGAAGCATTGAGATATCACATCTCATGCTATAGGAAGGGTCTCAGGATTGGAATGGGAAGGACATGGATATCACATCTCATGCTATAGGGAGGGTCTCAAGTTTGATATTAGAAGCTTTGAGATATCACATCTCATGATATCGGAAGGGTCTCAGGATTGGAATGGGAAGGTGTTGGATATCACATCTCATGATAAAGGAAGGGTCTAAGGTTTGCAAGGGGAAGGATTTGGATATCACATCTCATGTTATATTACGGGTCTCAGGTTTGGTATCAGAAGCATTGAGATATCAAGTCTCAGAGTATAGGAAGGGTCTCAGAATTGGAATGGGAAGGAGTTGGATATCACATCTCAAGCTATAGGAAGGGTCTCAGGATTGGAATGGGAAGGACTTGGATATCACATCTCATGCTATAGAAAGGCTCTCAGGTTTGGAAGGGGAAAGAGTTGGATATCACATTTCATGTTAGAGGTAGGATCTCAGGTTTGGTATTAGAGGCATTGAGATATCACATCTCATGCTATCAGAAGGGTCTCAGGAATGGAATGGGAAGGAGTTGGATATCACATCTCATGCTAAAGGGACGGTCTCAGGTTTGGAAGGGGAAGGATTTGGATATCACATCTCATGTTATAGGAAGGATCTCAGGTTTGGTATTAGAAGCATTGAGATATCACATCTCATGCTATCGGAAGGATCTCAGGTTTGGTATTAGAAGCATTGAGATATCACATCTCATGCTATCAGAAGGGTCTCAGGATTGGAATGGGAAGGAGTTGGATATCACATCTCATGCTAAAGGGAGGGTCTCAGGTTTGGAAGGGGAAGGATTTGGATATCACATCTCATGTTATCGGAAGGATCTCACGTTTGGTATTAGAAGTATTGAGATATCATATCTCATGCTATAGGAAGGGTCTCAGGATTGGAATGGGAAGGAGTTGGATATCACATCTCATGCTATGGGAAGGGTCTCAGGTTTGGTATAAGCAGTGAGATATCACATCTCATGCTATAGGAAGTGTCTCAGGATTGGAATGGGAAGGAGTTGGATATCACATCTCTTGTTATAGGAAGGATCTCAGGTTTGGTATAAGCATTGAGATATCACATCTCTGCTATCGGAAGGGTCTCAGGATTGGAATGGGAAGGAGTTGGATATTCCCATCTCATGTTATAGGAAGGGTCTCAGGTTTGGTATTAGAAGCATTGAGATATCACATCTCATGCTATAGGAAGGGACTCAGGATTGGAATGGGAAGGACTTGGATATCACATCTCATGCTATAGGGAGGGTCTCAAGTTTGATATTAGAAGCTTTGAGATATCACATCTCATGATATCGGAAGGGTCTCAGGATTAGAATGGGAAGGAGTTGGATATCACATCTCATGATAAAGGAAGGGTCTAAGGTTTGGAAGGGGAAGGATTTGGATATCACATCTCATGTTATATTACGGGTCTCACGTTTGGTATTAGAAGCATTGAGATATCAAGTCTCATAGTATAGGAAGGGTCTCAGAATTGGAATGGGAAGGAGTTGGATATCACATCTCAAGCTATAGGAAGTGTCTCAGGATTGGAATGGGAAGGACTTGGATATCACATCTCATGCTATAGGAAGTGTCTCAGGATTGGAATGGGAAGGACTTGGATATCACATCTCATGCTATAGGAAGGCTCTCAGGTTTGGAAGGGGAAAGAGTTGGATATCACATCTCATGTTATAGAAAGGGTCTCAGGATTGGAATGGGAAGGAATTGGATATCACATCTCATGCTATAGGAAGGGTCTCAGATTTGGTATAAGCATTGAGATATCACATCTCATGCTAAAGGAAGGGTCTCAGGATTGGAATGGGAAGGAGTTGTATATGACATCTCAGGCCATAGGAAGGTTCTCAGGTTTGGTATAAGCATTGAGATATCACATCTCTGCTATCGGAAAGGTCTCAGGATTGGAATGGGAAGGAGTTGGATATCCCATCTCATGTTATAGGAAGGGTCTCAGGTTTGGTATTAGAAGCATAGAGATATCACATCTCATGCTATAGGAAGGGTCTCAGGATTGGAATGGGAAGGACTTGGATGTCACATCTCATGCTATAGGGAGGGTCTCAAGTTTGATATTAGAAGCATTGAGATAACAAATCTCATGATATCGGAAGGGTCTCAGGATTGGAATGGGAAGGAGTTGGATATCACATCTCATGATAAAGGAAGGGTCTAAGGTTTGGAAGGGGAAGGATTTGGATATCACATCTCATGTTATAGGACGGGTCTCAGGTTTGGTATTAGAAGCATTGAGATATCAAGTCTCATGGTATAAGAAGGGTCTCAGAATTGGAATGGGAAGGAGTTGGATATCACACCTCAAGCTATAGGAAGGGTCTCAGGATTGGAATGGGAAGGAGTTTGATATCACATCTCATGCCATAGTATGGGTCTCAGGTTTGGTAGAAGCATTGGGATATCACATCTCATGCTATCGGAAGGGTATCAGTATTGGATTTGGAAGAAGTTGGATATCCCATCTCATGCTATAGGAAGGGTCTCAGGTTGGAATGGGAAGGAGTTGGATATCACATTTCATGTTATAGGAAGGGTCTCAGGATTGGAATGGGAAGGACTTGGATATCATATCTCATGCTATAGGACGGGTCTCAGGTTTGTTATTAGAATCATTGAGATATCATATTGCATGCTGTAGGAAGGGTCTAAGGATTGGAATGGGAAGGACCTGGATATCACATCTCATGCTATAGATAGGCTCTTAGGTTTGGAAAGGGAAGGAGTTGGATATCACATTTCATGTTAGAGGAAGGATCTCAGGTTTGGTATTAGAAGCATTGAGATATCACATCTCATGCTATAGGAAGGGTCTCAGGATTGGAATGGGAAGTAGTTGGATATCACATCTCATGCTATAGGAAGGGTCTCAGGTTTGGTATAAGCATTGAGATATCACATCTCATGCTATAGGACCGGTCTCAGGATTGGAATGGAAGGAGTTGGATATCACATCTCATGTTATAGGAAGGATCTCAGGTTTGGTATTAGAAGCATTGAGACATCACATCTCATGCTATAGGAAGGGTCTCAGGGTTGGAATGGGAAGGAGTTGGATATCACAACTCATCCAATAGGAAGGGTCTCAGGTTTGGAATGGGAAGGAATTGGATATCACATCTCATGTTATAGGAAGGATCTCAGGTTTGGTATTAGAAGCATTGAGATATCACATCTCATGCTATAGGAAGGGTCTCAGGATTGGAATGTGAAGGATTTGGATATCACATCTCATGCTAAAGGAAGGGTCTCAGGTTTGGTAGAAGCATTGAGATATCACGTCTCTGCTATCGGAAGGGTCTCAGGATTGGATTGGGAAGGAGTTGGATATCCCTTCTCATGCTATAGGAAGGGTCTCAGGATTTGAATGGCTAGGAGTTGGATATCACATCTCATGCCATACGAAGGGTCTCAGGTTTGGTATAAGCATTGAGATATCACATCTCTGCTATCGGAAGGGTCTCAGGATTGGAATGGGAAGGAGTTGGATATTCCCATCTCATGTTATAGGAAGGGTCTCAGGTTTGGTATTAGAAGCATTGAGATATCACATCTCATGCTATAGGAAGGGTCTCAGGATTGGAATGGGAAGGACATGGATATCACATCTCATGCTATAGGGAGGGTCTCAAGTTTGATATTAGAAGCTTTGAGATATCACATCTCATGATATCGGAAGGGTCTCAGGATTGGAATGGGAAGGTGTTGGATATCACATCTCATGATAAAGGAAGGGTCTAAGGTTTGCAAGGGGAAGGATTTGGATATCACATCTCATGTTATATTACGGGTCTCAGGTTTGGTATCAGAAGCATTGAGATATCAAGTCTCAGAGTATAGGAAGGGTCTCAGAATTGGAATGGGAAGGAGTTGGATATCACATCTCAAGCTATAGGAAGGGTCTCAGGATTGGAATGGGAAGGACTTGGATATCACATCTCATGCTATAGAAAGGCTCTCAGGTTTGGAAGGGGAAAGAGTTGGATATCACATTTCATGTTAGAGGTAGGATCTCAGGTTTGGTATTAGAGGCATTGAGATATCACATCTCATGCTATCAGAAGGGTCTCAGGAATGGAATGGGAAGGAGTTGGATATCACATCTCATGCTAAAGGGACGGTCTCAGGTTTGGAAGGGGAAGGATTTGGATATCACATCTCATGTTATAGGAAGGATCTCAGGTTTGGTATTAGAAGCATTGAGATATCACATCTCATGCTATCGGAAGGATCTCAGGTTTGGTATTAGAAGCATTGAGATATCACATCTCATGCTATCAGAAGGGTCTCAGGATTGGAATGGGAAGGAGTTGGATATCACATCTCATGCTAAAGGGAGGGTCTCAGGTTTGGAAGGGGAAGGATTTGGATATCACATCTCATGTTATCGGAAGGATCTCACGTTTGGTATTAGAAGTATTGAGATATCATATCTCATGCTATAGGAAGGGTCTCAGGATTGGAATGGGAAGGAGTTGGATATCACATCTCATGCTATGGGAAGGGTCTCAGGTTTGGTATAAGCAGTGAGATATCACATCTCATGCTATAGGAAGTGTCTCAGGATTGGAATGGGAAGGAGTTGGATATCACATCTCTTGTTATAGGAAGGATCTCAGGTTTGGTATAAGCATTGAGATATCACATCTCTGCTATCGGAAGGGTCTCAGGATTGGAATGGGAAGGAGTTGGATATTCCCATCTCATGTTATAGGAAGGGTCTCAGGTTTGGTATTAGAAGCATTGAGATATCACATCTCATGCTATAGGAAGGGACTCAGGATTGGAATGGGAAGGACTTGGATATCACATCTCATGCTATAGGGAGGGTCTCAAGTTTGATATTAGAAGCTTTGAGATATCACATCTCATGATATCGGAAGGGTCTCAGGATTAGAATGGGAAGGAGTTGGATATCACATCTCATGATAAAGGAAGGGTCTAAGGTTTGGAAGGGGAAGGATTTGGATATCACATCTCATGTTATATTACGGGTCTCACGTTTGGTATTAGAAGCATTGAGATATCAAGTCTCATAGTATAGGAAGGGTCTCAGAATTGGAATGGGAAGGAGTTGGATATCACATCTCATGCTATAGGAAGGCTCTCAGGTTTGGAAGGGGAAAGAGTTGGATATCACATTTCATGTTAGAGGTAGGATCTCAGGTTTGGTATTAGAGGCATTGAGATATCACATCTCATGCTATCAGAAGGGTCTCAGGATTGGAATGGGAAGGAGTTGGATATCACATCTCATGCTATAGGGAGGGTCTCAGGATTGGAATGGGAAGGACTTAGATATCACATATCATGCTATAGGAGGGTCTCAGTTTTGATATTAGAAGCATTGAGATATCACATCTCATGCTATCGGAAGTGTCTCAGGATTGGAATGGGAAGGAGCTGGATATCACATCTCATGCTAAAGGAAGGGTCTCAGGTTTGGAACGGGAAGGATTTGGATATCACATCTCATGTTATAGGAAGGGTCTCAGGTTTGGTATAAGCATTGAGATATCACATCTCTGCTATCGGAAGTGTCTCAGGATTGGAATGGGAAGGAGCTGGATATCACATCTCATGCTAAAGGAAGGGTCTCAGGTTTGGAACGGGAAGGAGTTGGATATCACATCTCATGTTATAGGAAGGGTCTCAGGTTTGGTATAAACATTGAGATATCACATCTCTGCTATCGGAAATGTCTCAGGATTGGAATGGGAAGGAGTTGGATATCACATCTCATGCTAAAGGAAGGGTCTCAGGTTTGGAACGGGAAGGAGTTGGATATCACATCTCATGTTATAGGAAGGGTCTCAGGTTTGGTATAAACATTGAGATATCACATCTATGCTATCGGAAGTGTCTCAGGATTGGAATGGGAAGGAGTTGGATATCCCATCTCATGTTATAGGACGGGTCTCAGGTTTGTTATTAGAATCATTGAGATATCATATTCCATGCTGTAGGAAGGGTCTAAGGGTTGGAATGTGAAGGACTTGGATATCACATCTCATGCTATAGATAGGCTCTTAGGTTTGGAAAGGGAAGGAGTTGGATATCACATTTCATGTTAGAGGAAGGATCTCAGGTTTGATATTAGAAGCATTGAGATATCACATCTCATGCTATCGGAATTGTCTCAGGATTGGAATGGGAAGGAGCTGGATATCACATCTCATGCTAAAGGAAGGGTCTCAGGTTTGGAACGGGAAGGAGTTGGATATCACATCTCATGTTATAGGAAGGGTCTCAGGTTTGGTATAAACATTGAGATATCACATCTCTGCTATCGGAAGTGTCTCAGGATTGGAATGGGAAGGAGTTGGATATCCCATCTCATGTTATAGGACGGGTCTCAGGTTTGTTATTAGAATCATTGAGATATCATATTGCATGCTGTAGGAAGGGTCTAAGGGTTGGAATGTGAAGGACTTGGATGTCACATCTCATGCTATAGGGAGGGTCTCAAGTTTGATATTAGAAGCATTGAGATAACAAATCTCATGATATCGGAAGGGTCTCAGGATTGGAATGGGAAGGAGTTGGATATCACATCTCATGATAAAGGAAGGGTCTAAGGTTTGGAAGGGGAAGGATTTGGATATCACATCTCATGTTATAGGACGGGTCTCAGGTTTGGTATTAGAAGCATTGAGATATCAAGTCTCATGGTATAAGAAGGGTCTCAGAATTGGAATGGGAAGGAGTTGGATATCACACCTCAAGCTATAGGAAGGGTCTCAGGATTGGAATGGGAAGGAGTTTGATATCACATCTCATGCCATAGTATGGGTCTCAGGTTTGGTAGAAGCATTGGGATATCACATCTCATGCTATCGGAAGGGTATCAGTATTGGATTTGGAAGAAGTTGGATATCCCATCTCATGCTATAGGAAGGGTCTCAGGTTGGAATGGGAAGGAGTTGGATATCACATTTCATGTTATAGGAAGGGTCTCAGGATTGGAATGGGAAGGACTTGGATATCATATCTCATGCTATAGGACGGGTCTCAGGTTTGTTATTAGAATCATTGAGATATCATATTGCATGCTGTAGGAAGGGTCTAAGGATTGGAATGGGAAGGACCTGGATATCACATCTCATGCTATAGATAGGCTCTTAGGTTTGGAAAGGGAAGGAGTTGGATATCACATTTCATGTTAGAGGAAGGATCTCAGGTTTGGTATTAGAAGCATTGAGATATCACATCTCATGCTATAGGAAGGGTCTCAGGATTGGAATGGGAAGTAGTTGGATATCACATCTCATGCTATAGGAAGGGTCTCAGGTTTGGTATAAGCATTGAGATATCACATCTCATGCTATAGGACCGGTCTCAGGATTGGAATGGAAGGAGTTGGATATCACATCTCATGTTATAGGAAGGATCTCAGGTTTGGTATTAGAAGCATTGAGACATCACATCTCATGCTATAGGAAGGGTCTCAGGGTTGGAATGGGAAGGAGTTGGATATCACAACTCATCCAATAGGAAGGGTCTCAGGTTTGGAATGGGAAGGAATTGGATATCACATCTCATGTTATAGGAAGGATCTCAGGTTTGGTATTAGAAGCATTGAGATATCACATCTCATGCTATAGGAAGGGTCTCAGGATTGGAATGTGAAGGATTTGGATATCACATCTCATGCTAAAGGAAGGGTCTCAGGTTTGGTAGAAGCATTGAGATATCACGTCTCTGCTATCGGAAGGGTCTCAGGATTGGATTGGGAAGGAGTTGGATATCCCTTCTCATGCTATAGGAAGGGTCTCAGGATTTGAATGGCAAGGAGTTGGATATCACATCTCATGCCATACGAAGGGTCTCAGGTTTGGTATAAGCATTGAGATATCACATCTCTGCTATCGGAAGGGTCTCAGGATTGGAATGGGAAGGAGTTGGATATTCCCATCTCATGTTATAGGAAGGGTCTCAGGTTTGGTATTAGAAGCATTGAGATATCACATCTCATGCTATAGGAAGGGTCTCAGGATTGGAATGGGAAGGACTTGGATATCACATCTCATGCTATAGGGAGGGTCTCAAGTTTGATATTAGAAGCTTTGAGATATCACATCTCATGATATCGGAAGGGTCTCAGGATTGGAATGGGAAGGTGTTGGATATCAAATCTCATGATAAAGGAAGGGTCTAAGGTTTGGAAGGGGAAGGATTTGGATATCACATCTCATGTTATATTACGGGTCTCAGGTTTGGTATTAGAAGCATTGAGATATCAAGTCTCAGAGTATAGGAAGGGTCTCAGAATTGGAATGGGAAGGAGTTGGATATCACATCTCAAGCTATAGGAAGGGTCTCAGGATTGGAATGGGAAGGACTTGGATAGCACATCTCATGCTATAGAAAGGCTCTCAGGTTTGGAAGGGGAAAGAGTTGGATATCACATTTCATGTTAGAGGTAGGATCTCAGGTTTGGTATTAGAGGCATTGAGATATCACATCTCATGCTATCAGAAGGGTCTCAGGAATGGAATGGGAAGGAGTTGGATATCACATCTCATGCTAAAGGGACGGTCTCAGGTTTGGAAAGGGAAGGATTTGGATATCACATCTCATGTTATAGGAAGGATCTCAGGTTTGGTATTAGAAGCATTGAGATATCACATCTCATGCTATCGGAAGGATCTCAGGTTTGGTATTAGAAGCATTGAGATATCACATCTCATGCTATCAGAAGGGTCTCAGGATTGGAATGGGAAGGAGTTGGATATCACATCTCATGCTAAAGGGAGGGTCTCAGGTTTGGAAGGGGAAGGATTTGGATATCACATCTCATGTTATCGGAAGGATCTCACGTTTGGTATAAGAAGTATTGAGATATCATATCTCATGCTATAGGAAGGGTCTCAGGATTGGAATGGGAAGGAGTTGGATATCACATCTCATGCTATGGGAAGGGTCTCAGGTTTGGTATAAGCAGTGAGATATCACATCTCATGCTATAGGAAGTGTCTCAGGATTGGAATGGGAAGGAGTTGGATATCACATCTCTTGTTATAGGAAGGATCTCAGGTTTGGTATAAGCATTGAGATATCACATCTCTGCTATCGGAAGGGTCTCAGGATTGGAATGGGAAGGAGTTGGATATTCCCATCTCATGTTATAGGAAGGGTCTCAGGTTTGGTATTAGAAGCATTGAGATATCACATCTCATGCTATAGGAAGGGTCTCAGGATTGGAATGGGAAGGACTTGGATATCACATCTCATGCTATAGGGAGGGTCTCAAGTTTGATATTAGAAGCTTTGAGATATCACATCTCATGATATCGGAAGGGTCTCAGGATTAGAATGGGAAGGAGTTGGATATCACATCTCATGCTAAAGGAAGGGTCTCAGGTTTGGAACGGGAAGGAGTTGGATATCACATCTCATGTTATAGGAAGGGTCTCAGGTTTGGTATAAACATTGAGATATCACATCTCTGCTATCGGAAGTGTCTCAGGATTGGAATGGGAAGGAGTTGGATATCCCATCTCATGTTATAGGACGGGTCTCAGGTTTGTTATTAGAATCATTGAGATATCATATTGCATGCTGTAGGAAGGGTCTAAGGGTTGGAATGTGAAGGACTTGGATATCACATCTCATGCTATAGATAGGCTCTTAGGTTTGGAAAGGGAAGGAGTTGGATATCACATTTCATGTTAGAGGAAGGATCTCAGGTTTGGTATTAGAAGCATTGAGATATCACATCTCATGCTATAGGAAGGGTCTCAGGATTGGAATGGGAAGGAGTTGGATATCACATCTCATACTATAGGAAGGGTCTCAGGTTTGGTATAAGCATTGAGATATCACATCTCATGCTATAGGACGGGTCTCAGGATTGGAATGGAAGGAGTTGGATATCACATCTCATGTTATAGGAAGGATCTCAGGTTTGGTATTAGAAGCATTGAGACATCACATCTCATGCTATAGGAAGGGTCTCAGGGTTGGAATGGGAAGGAGTTGGATATCACATCTCATCCAATAGGAAGGGTCTCAGGTTTGGAATGGGAAGGAATTGGATATCACATCTCATGTTATAGGAAGGATCTCAGGTTTGGTATTAGAAGCATTGAGATATCAAATCTCATGCTATAGGAAGGGTCTCAGGATTGGAATGTGAAGGATTTGGATATCACATCTCATGCTAATGGAAGGGTCTCAGGTTTGGTAGAAGCATTGAGATATCACGTCTCTGCTATCGGAAGGGTCTCAGGATTGGATTGGGAAGGAGTTGGATATCCCTTTTCATGCTATAGGAAGGGTCTCAGGATTTGAATGGCAAGGAGTTGGATATCACATCTCATGCCATAGGAAGGGTCTCAGGTTTGGTATAAGCATTGAGATATCACATCTCTGCTATCGGAAGGGTCTCAGGATTGGATTGGGAAGGAGTTGGATATCCCTTCTCATGCTATAGGAAGTGTCTCAGGTTGGAATGGGAAGGAGTTGGATATCACATCTCATGTTATAGAAAGGGTCTCAGGATTGGAATGGGAAGGAATTGGATATCACATCTCATGCTATAGGAAGGGTCTCAGATTTGGTATAAGCATTGAGATATCACATCTCATGCTAAAGGAAGGGTCTCAGGATTGGAATGGGAAGGAGTTGTATATGACATCTCAGGCCATAGGAAGGTTCTCAGGTTTGGTATAAGCATTGAGATATCACATCTCTGCTATCGGAAAGGTCTCAGGATTGGAATGGGAAGGAGTTGGATATCCCATCTCATGTTATAGGAAGGGTCTCAGGTTTGGTATTAGAAGCATAGAGATATCACATCTCATGCTATAGGAAGGGTCTCAGGATTGGAATGGGAAGGACTTGGATGTCACATCTCATGCTATAGGAAGGATCTCAGGTTTGGTATTAGAAGCATTGAGATATCACATCTCATGATATCGGAAGGGTCTCAGGATTAGAATGGGAAGGAGTTGGATATCACATCTCATGATAAAGGAAGGGTCTAAGGTTTGGAAGGGGAAGGATTTGGATATCACATCTCATGTTATATTACGGGTCTCACGTTTGGTATTAGAAGCATTGAGATATCAAGTCTCATAGTATAGGAAGGGTCTCAGAATTGGAATGGGAAGGAGTTGGATATCACATCTCAAGCTATAGGAAGTGTCTCAGGATTGGAATGGGAAGGACTTGGATATCACATCTCATGCTATAGGAAGGCTCTCAGGTTTGGAAGGGGAAAGAGTTGGATATCACATTTCATGTTAGAGGTAGGATCTCAGGTTTGGTATTAGAGGCATTGAGATATCACATCTCATGCTATCAGAAGGGTCTCAGGATTGGAATGGGAAGGAGTTGGATATCACATCTCATGCTATAGGGAGGGTCTCAGGATTGGAATGGGAAGGACTTAGATATCACATATCATGCTATAGGGAGGGTCTCAGTTTTGATATTAGAAGCATTGAGATATCACATCTCATGCTATCGGAAGTGTCTCAGGATTGGAATGGGAAGGAGCTGGATATCACATCTCATGCTAAAGGAAGGGTCTCAGGTTTGGAACGGGAAGGATTTGGATATCACATCTCATGTTATAGGAAGGGTCTCAGGTTTGGTATAAGCATTGAGATATCACATCTCTGCTATCGGAAGTGTCTCAGGATTGGAATGGGAAGGAGCTGGATATCACATCTCATGCTAAAGGAAGGGTCTCAGGTTTGGAACGGGAAGGAGTTGGATATCACATCTCATGTTATAGGAAGGGTCTCAGGTTTGGTATAAACATTGAGATATCACATCTCTGCTATCGGAAGTGTCTCAGGATTGGAATGGGAAGGAGTTGGATATCACATCTCATGCTAAAGGAAGGGTATCAGGTTTGGAACGGGAAGGAGTTGGATATCACATCTCATGTTATAGGAAGGGTCTCAGGTTTGGTATAAACATTGAGATATCACATCTCTGCTATCGGAAGTGTCTCAGGATTGGAATGGGAAGGAGTTGGATGTCCCATCTCATGTTATAGGACGGGTCTCAGGTTTGTTATTAGAATCATTGAGATATCATATTGCATGCTGTAGGAAGGGTCTAAGGGTTGGAATGTGAAGGACTTGGATATCACATCTCATGCTATAGATAGGCTCTTAGGTTTGGAAAGGGAAGGAGTTGGATATCACATTTCATGTTAGAGGAAGGATCTCAGGTTTGATATTAGAAGCATTGAGATATCACATCTCATGCTATCGGAATTGTCTCAGGATTGGAATGGGAAGGAGCTGGATATCACATCTCATGCTAAAGGAAGGGTCTCAGGTTTGGAACGGGAAGGAGTTGGATATCACATCTCATGTTATAGGAAGGGTCTCAGGTTTGGTATAAACATTGAGATATCACATCTCTGCTATCGGAAGTGTCTCAGGATTGGAATGGGAAGGAGTTGGATATCCCATCTCATGTTATAGGACGGGTCTCAGGTTTGTTATTAGAATCATTGAGATATCATATTGCATGCTGTAGGAAGGGTCTAAGGGTTGGAATGTGAAGGACTTGGATATCACATCTCATGCTATAGATAGGCTCTTAGGTTTGGAAAGGGAAGGAGTTGGATATCACATTTCATGTTAGAGGAAGGATCTCAGGTTTGGTATTAGAAGCATTGAGATATCACATCTCATGCTATAGGAAGGGTCTCAGGATTGGAATGGGAAGGAGTTGGATATCACATCTCATACTATAGGAAGGGTCTCAGGTTTGGTATAAGCATTGAGATATCACATCTCATGCTATAGGACGGGTCTCAGGATTGGAATGGAAGGAGTTGGATATCACATCTCATGTTATAGGAAGGATCTCAGGTTTGGTATTAGAAGCATTGAGACATCACATCTCATGCTATAGGAAGGGTCTCAGGGTTGGAATGGGAAGGAGTTGGATATCACATCTCATCCAATAGGAAGGGTCTCAGGTTTGGAATGGGAAGGAATTGGATATCACATCTCATGTTATAGGAAGGATCTCAGGTTTGGTATTAGAAGCATTGAGATATCAAATCTCATGCTATAGGAAGGGTCTCAGGATTGGAATGTGAAGGATTTGGATATCACATCTCATGCTAAAGGAAGGGTCTCAGGTTTGGTAGAAGCATTGAGATATCACGTCTCTGCTATCGGAAGGGTCTCAGGATTGGATTGGGAAGGAGTTGGATATCCCTTTTCATGCTATAGGAAGGGTCTCAGGATTTGAATGGCAAGGAGTTGGATATCACATCTCATGCCATAGGAAGGGTCTCAGGTTTGGTATAAGCATTGAGATATCACATCTCTGCTATCGGAAGGGTCTCAGGATTGGATTGGGAATGAGTTGGATATCCCTTCTCATGCTATAGGAAGTGTCTCAGGTTGGAATGGGAAGGAGTTGGATATCACATCTCATGTTATAGGAAGGGTCTCAGGATTGGAATGGGAAAGAATTGGATATCACATCTCATGCTATAGGAAGGGTCTCAGATTTGTTATAAGCATTGAGATATCACATCTCATGCTAAAGGAAGGGTCTCAGGATTGGAATGGGAAGGAGTTGTATATGACATCTCAGGCCATAGGAAGGTTCTCAGGTTTGGTATAAGCATTGAGATATCACATCTCTGCTATCGGAAAGGTCTCAGGATTGGAATGGGAAGGAGTTGGATATCCCATCTCATGTTATAGGAAGGGTCTCAGGTTTGGTATTAGAAGCATAGAGATATCACATCTCATGCTATAGGAAGGGTCTCAGGATTGGAATGGGAAGGACTTGGATGTCACATCTCATGATAAAGGAAGGGTCTAAGGTTTGGAAGGGGAAGGATTTGGATATCACATCTCATGTTATAGGACGGGTCTCAGGTTTGGTATTAGAAGCATTGAGATATCAAGTCTCATGGTATAAGAAGGGTCTCAGAATTGGAATGGGAAGGAGTTGGATATCACACCTCAAGCTATAGGAAGGGTCTCAGGATTGGAATGGGAAGGAGTTTGATATCACATCTCATGCCATAGTATGGGTCTCAGGTTTGGTAGAAGCATTGGGATATCACATCTCATGCTATCGGAAGGGTATCAGTATTGGATTTGGAAGAAGTTGGATATCCCATCTCATGCTATAGGAAGGGTCTCAGGTTGGAATGGGAAGGAGTTGGATATCACATTTCATGTTATAGGAAGGCTCTCAGGATTGGAATGGGAAGGACTTGGATATCATATCTCATGCTATAGGACGGGTCTCAGGTTTGTTATTAGAATCATTGAGATATCATATTGCATGCTGTAGGAAGGGTCTAAGGATTGGAATGGGAAGGACCTGGATATCACATCTCATGCTATAGATAGGCTCTTAGGTTTGGAAAGGGAAGGAGTTGGATATCACATTTCATGTTAGAGGAAGGATCTCAGGTTTGGTATTAGAAGCATTGAGACATCACATCTCATGCTATAGGAAGGGTCTCAGGGTTGGAATGGGAAGGAGTTGGATATCACAACTCATCCAATAGGAAGGGTCTCAGGTTTGGAATGGGAAGGAATTGGATATCACATCTCATGTTATAGGAAGGATCTCAGGTTTGGTATTAGAAGCATTGAGATATCACATCTCATGCTATAGGAAGGGTCTCAGGATTGGAATGTGAAGGATTTGGATATCACATCTCATGCTAAAGGAAGGGTCTCAGGTTTGGTAGAAGCATTGAGATATCACGTCTCTGCTATCGGAAGGGTCTCAGGATTGGATTGGGAAGGAGTTGGATATCCCTTCTCATGCTATAGGAAGGGTCTCAGGATTTGACTGGCAAGGAGTTGGATATCACATCTCATGCCATACAAAGGGTCTCAGGTTTGGTATAAGCATTGAGATATCACATCTCTGCTATCGGAAGGGTCTCAGGATTGGAATGGGAAGGAGTTGGATATTCCCATCTCATGTTATAGAAGGGTCTCAGGTTTGGTATTAGAAGCATTGAGATATCACATCTCATGCTATAGGAAGGGTCTCAGGATTGGAATGGGAAGGACTTGGATATCACATCTCATGCTATAGGGAGGGTCTCAAGTTTGATATTAGAAGCTTTGAGATATCACATCTCATGATATCGGAAGGGTCTCAGGATTGGAATGGGAAGGTGTTGGATATCACATCTCATGATAAAGGAAGGGTCTAAGGTTTGGAAGGGGAAGGATTTGGATATCACATCTCATGTTATATTACGGGTCTCAGGTTTGGTATTAGAAGCATTGAGATATCAAGTCTCAGAGTATAGGAAGGGTCTCAGAATTGGAATGGGAAGGAGTTGGATATCACATCTCAAGCTATAGGAAGGGTCTCAGGATTGGAATGGGAAGGACTTGGATATCACATCTCATGCTATAGAAAGGCTCTCAGGTTTGGAAGGGGAAAGAGTTGGATATCACATTTCATGTTAGAGGTAGGATCTCAGGTTTGGTATTAGAGGCATTGAGATATCACATCTCATGCTATCAGAAGGGTCTCAGGAATGGAATGGGAAGGAGTTGGCTATCACATCTCATGCTAAAGGGACGGTCTCAGGTTTGGAAGGGGAAGGATTTGGATATCACATCTCATGTTATAGGAAGGATCTCAGGTTTGGTATTAGAAGCATTGAGATATCACATCTCATGCTATCGGAAGGATCTCAGGTTTGGTATTAGAAGCATTGAGATATCACATCTCATGCTATCAGAAGGGTCTCAGGATTGGAATGGGAAGGAGTTGGATATCACATCTCATGCTAAAGGGAGGGTCTCAGGTTTGGAAGGGGAAGGATTTGGATATCACATCTCATGTTATTGGAAGGATCTCACGTTTGGTATTAGAAGTATTGAGATATCATATCTCATGCTATAGGAAGGGTCTCAGGATTGGAATGGGAAGGAGTTGGATATCACATCTCATGCTATGGGAAGGGTCTCAGGTTTGGTATAAGCAGTGAGATATCACATCTCATGCTATAGGAAGTGTCTCAGGATTGGAATGGGAAGGAGTTGGACATCACATCTCTTGTTATAGGAAGGATCTCAGGTTTGGTATAAGCATTGAGATATCACATCTCTGCTATCGGAAGGGTCTCAGGATTGGAATGGGAAGGAGTTGGATATTCCCATCTCATGTTATAGGAAGGGTCTCAGGTTTGGTATTAGAAGCATTGAGATATCACATCTCATGCTATAGGAAGGGTCTCAGGATTGGAATGGGAAGGACTTGGATATCACATCTCATGCTATAGGGAGGGTCTCAAGTTTGATATTAGAAGCTTTGAGATATCACATCTCATGATATCGGAAGGGTCTCAGGATTAGAATGGGAAGGAGTTGGATATCACATCTCATGATAAAGGAAGGGTCTAAGGTTTGGAAGGGGAAGGATTTGGATATCACATCTCATGTTATATTACGGGTCTCACGTTTGGTATTAGAAGCATTGAGATATCAAGTCTCATAGTATAGGAAGGGTCTCAGAATTGGAATGGGAAGGAGTTGGATAAAACATCTCAAGTTATAGGAAGTGTCTCAGGATTGGAATGGGAAGGACTTGGATATCACATCTCATGCTATAGGAAGGCTCTCAGGTTTGGAAGGGGAAAGAGTTGGATATCACATTTCATGTTAGAGGTAGGATCTCAGGTTTGGTATTAGAGGCATTGAGATATCACATCTCATGCTATCAGAAGGGTCTCAGGAATGGAATGGGAAGGAGTTGGATATCACATCTCATGCTAAAGGGAGGGTCTCAGGTTTGGAAGGGGAAGGATTTGGATATCACATCTCATGTTATCGGAAGGATCTCACGTTTGGTATTAGAAGTATTGAGATATCAAGTCTCATAGTATAGGAAGGGTCTCAGAATTGGAATGGGAAGGAGTTGGATATCACATCTCAAGCTATAGGAAGTGTCTCAGGATTGGAATGGGAAGGACTTGGATATCACATCTCATGCTATAGGAAGGCTCTCAGGTTTGGAAGGGGAAAGAGTTGGATATCACATTTCATGTTAGAGGTAGGATCTCAGGTTTGGTATTAGAGGCATTGAGATATCACATCTCATGCTATCAGAAGGGTCTCAGGATTGGAATGGGAAGGAGTTGGATATCACATCTCATGCTATAGGGAGGGTCTCAGGATTGGAATGGGAAGGACTTAGATATCACATATCATGCTATAGGGAGGGTCTCAGTTTTGATATTAGAAGCATTGAGATATCACATCTCATGCTATCGGAAGTGTCTCAGGATTGGAATGGGAAGGAGCTGGATATCACATCTCATGCTAAAGGAAGGGTCTCAGGTTTGGAACGGGAAGGATTTGGATATCACATCTCATGTTATAGGAAGGGTCTCAGGTTTGGTATAAGCATTGAGATATCACATCTCTGCTATCGGAAGTGTCTCAGGATTGGAATGGGAAGGAGTTGGATATCCCATCTCATGTTATAGGACGGGTCTCAGGTTTGTTATTAGAATCATTGAGATATCATATTGCATGCTGTAGGAAGGGTTGGAATGTGAAGGACTTGGATATCACATCTCATGCTATAGATAGGCTCTTAGGTTTGGAAAGGGAAGGAGTTGGATATCACATTTCATGTTAGAGGAAGGATCTCAGGTTTGGTATTAGAAGCATTGAGATATCACATCTCATGCTATAGGAAGGGTCTCAGGATTGGAATGGGAAGCAGTTGAATATCACATCTCATGCTATAGGAAGGGTCTCAGGTTTGGTATAAGCATTGAGATATCACATCTCATGCTATAGGACGGGTCTCAGGATTGGAATGGAAGGAGTTGGATATCACATCTCATGTTATAGGAAGGATCTCAGGTTTGGTATTAGAAGCATTGAGACATCACATCTCATGCTATAGGAAGGGTCTCAGGGTTGGAATGGGAAGGAGTTGGATATCACATCTCATCCAATAGGAAGGGTCTCAGGTTTGGAATGGGAAGGAATTGGATATCACATCTCATATTATAGGAAGGATCTCAGGTTTGGTATTAGAAGCATTGAGATATCACATCTCATGCTATAGGAAGGGTCTCAGGATTGGAATGTGAAGGATTTGGATATCACATCTCATGCTAAAGGAAGGGTCTCAGGTTTGGTAGAAGCATTGAGATATCACGTCTCTGCTATCGGAAGGGTCTCAGGATTGGATTGGGAAGGAGTTGGATATCCCTTCTCATGCTATAGGAAGGGTCTCAGGATTTGAATGGCAAGGAGTTGGATATCACATCTCATGCCATAGGAAGGGTCTCAGGTTTGGTATAAGCATTGAGATGTCACATCTCTGCTATCGGAAGGGTCTCAGGATTGGATTGGGAAGGAGTTGGATATCCCTTCTCATGCTATAGGAAGTGTCTCAGGTTGGAATGGGAAGGAGTTGGATATCACATCTCATGTTATAGGAAGGGTCTCAGGATTGGAATGGGAAGGATTTGGATATCACATCTCTTGCTATAGGAAGGGTCTCAGGATTGGAATGGGAAGGAGGTGGATATCACATATGCTATAGTTAGTGTCTCAGGTTTGGAACGGGAAGGAGTTGGATATCACATCTCATGTTATAGGAAGGGTCTCAGGTTTGGTATAAGCATTGAGATATCACATCTCTGCTATCGGAAGCGGCTCAGGATTGGAATGGGAAGGAGTTGGATATCCCATCTCATGTTATAGGAAGAGTCTCTGGTTTGGTATTAGAATCATTGAGATATCACATCGCATGCTGTAGGAAGGGTCTAAGGATTGGAATGGGATGGACTTGGATATCACATCTCATGTTATAGGTAGGCTCTCAGGTTTGGTATAAGCATTGAGATATCACATCTCATGCTATAGGAAGGGTCTAAGATTTGGTATAAGCATTGAGATATCAAATCTCATGCTAAAGGAAGGGTCTCAGGATTGGAATGGGAAGGAGTTGTATATGACATCTCAGGCCATAGGAAGGTTCTCAGGTTTGGTATAAGCATTGAGATATCACATCTCTGCTATCGGAAAGGTCTCAGGATTGGAATGGGAAGGAGTTGGATATCCCATCTCATGTTATAGGAAGGGTCTCAGGTTTGGTATTAGAAGCATAGAGATATCACATCTCATGCTATAGGAAGGGTCTCAGGATTGGAATGGGAAGGACTTGGATGTCACATCTCATGCTATAGGGAGGGTCTCAAGTTTGATATTAGAAGCATTGAGATAACAAATCTCATGATATCGGAAGGGTCTCAGGATTGGAATGGGAAGGAGTTGGATATCACATCTCATGATAAAGGAAGGGTCTAAGGTTTGGAAGGGGAAGGATTTGGATATCACATCTCATGTTATAGGACGGGTCTCAGGTTTGGTATTAGAAGCATTGAGATATCAAGTCTCATGGTATAAGAAGGGTCTCAGAATTGGAATGGGAAGGAGTTGGATATCACACCTCAAGCTTTAGGAAGGGTCTCAGGATTGGAATGGGAAGGAGTTTGATATCACATCTCATGCCAGAGTATGGGTCTCAGGTTTGGTAGAAGCATTGGGATATCACATCTCATGCTATCGGAAGGGTATCAGTATTGGATTTGGAAGAAGTTGGATATCCCATCTCATGCTATAGGAAGGGTCTCAGGTTGGAATGGGAAGGAGTTGGATATCACATTTCATGTTATAGGAAGGGTCTCAGGATTGGAATGGGAAGTACTTGGATATCATATCTCATGCTATAGGACGGGTCTCAGGTTTGTTATTAGAATCATTGAGATATCATATTGCATGCTGTAGGAAGGGTCTAAGGATTGGAATGGGAAGGACCTGGATATCACATCTCATGCTATAGATAGGCTCTTAGGTTTGGAAAGGGAAGGAGTTGGATATCACATCTCATGTTATAGGATGGATCTCAGGTTGGTATTAGAAGTATTGAGATATCACATCTCATGTTATCGGAAGGATCTCAGGTTTGGTATTAGAAGTATTGAGATATCACATCTCATGCTATAGGAAGGGTCTCAGGATTGGAATGGGAAGGAGTTGGATATCACATCTCATGCTAAAGGAAGGGTCTCAAGTTTGGTAGAAGCATTGAGATATCACATCTCATGCTATAGGAATGGTCTCAGGATTGGAATGGGAAGGACTTAGATATCACATATCATGCTATAGGGAGGGTCTCAGTTTTGATATTAGAAGCATTGAGATATCACATCTCATGCTATCGGAAGTGTCTCAGGATTGGAATGGGAAGGAGCTGGATATCACATCTCATGCTAAAGGAAGGGTCTCAGGTTTGGAACGGGAAGGAGTTGGATATCACATCTCATGTTATAGGACGGGTCTCAGGTTTGTTATTAGAATCATTGAGATATCATATTGCATGCTGTAGGAAGGGTCTAAGGGTTGGAATGTGAAGGACTTGGATATCACATCTCATGCTATAGATAGGCTCTTAGGTTTGGAAAGGGAAGGAGTTGGATATCACATTTCATGTTAGAGGAAGGATATCAGGTTTGGTATTAGAAGCATTGAGATATCACATCTCATGCTATAGGAAGGGTCTCAGGATTGGAATGGGAAGGAGTTGGATATCACATCTCATGCTATAGGAAGGGTCTCAGGTTTGGTATAAGCATTGAGATATCACATCTCATGCTATAGGACGGGTCTCAGGATTGGAATGGAAGGAGTTGGATATCACATCTCATGTTATAGGAAGGATCTCAGGTTTGGTATTAGAAGCATTGAGACATCACATCTCATGCTATAGGAAGGGTCTCAGGGTTGGAATGGGAAGGAGTTGGATATCACATCTCATCCAATAGGAAGGGTCTCAGGTTTGGAATGGGAAGGAATTGGATATCACATCTCATGTTATAGGAAGAATCTCAGGTTTGGTATTAGAAGCATTGAGATATCAAATCTCATGCTATAGGAAGGGTCTCAGGATTGGAATGTGAAGGATTTGGATATCACATCTCATGCTAAAGGAAGGGTCTCAGGTTTGGTATTAGAATCATTGAGATATCATATTGCATGCTGTAGGAAGGGTCTAAGGGTTGGAATGTGAAGGACTTGGATATCACATCTCATGCTATAGATAGGCTCTTAGGTTTGGAAAGGGAAGGAGTTGGATATCACATTTCATGTTAGAGGAAGGATCTCAGGTTTGGTATTAGAAGCATTGAGATATCACATCTCATGCTATAGGAAGGGTCTCAGGATTGGAATGGGAAGGAGTTGGATATCACATCTCATGCTATAGGAAGGGTCTCAGGTTTGGTATAAGCATTGAGATATCACATCTCATGCTATAGGACGGGTCTCAGGATTGGAATGGAAGGAGTTGGATATCACATATGCTATAGTTAGTGTCTCAGGTTTGGAACGGGAAGGAGTTGGATATCACATCTCATGCCATAGGAAGGGTCTCAGGTTTGGTATAAGCATTGAGATATCACATCTCTGCTATCGGAAGGGTCTCAGGATTGGATTGGGAAGGAGTTGGATATCCCTTCTCATGCTATAGGAAGTGTCTCAGGTTGGAATGGGAAGGAGTTGGATATCACATCTCATGTTATAGGAAGGGTCTCAGGATTGGAATGGGAAGGATTTGGATATCACATCTCTTGCTATACAAAGGGTCTCAGGATTGGAATGGGTAGGAGTTGGATATTACTTTCTTGCTATAGGAAGGGTCTCATGTTTGGAATGGGAAGGAGTTGGATATCACATATGCTATAGTTAGTGTCTCAGGTTTGGAACGGGAAGGAGTTGGATATCACATCTCATGTTATAGGAAGGGTCTCAGGTTTGGTATAAGCATTGAGATATCACATCTCTGCTATCGGAAGCGGCTCAGGATTGGAATGGGAAGGAGTTGGATATCCCATCTCATGTTATAGGAAGAGTCTCTGGTTTGGTATTAGAATCATTGAGATATCACATCGCATGCTACTATAGGAGCCAGACTGGACTACTGTAACGCCCTCCTGGCAGGCACCTCATCAAAAAACCTAAACAAGCTCCAAATAGTGCAAAACAATGCCCTCCGTGCTGCACTATACATGACCAAAACTGACCATATCTCACAGGCCAGAAGAGGCGTCCATTGGCTCCCAGTCAAGGAAAGGATCAACTTTAAAATCCTCACCCTCACACACAAATGCATTAACCACACAGCACCCCCCTACCTATCTGAGACTATAACCAAGAACTCCTCCATCCGCCCCAGAAGAAGTCACCACGCCAACCAACTCCAAGTACCCACTGTAAAAAGAGCCAAAGCCGGCGGCATTGGCTTCCCTCACATAGCACCTAAGCTATGGAATGCCCTCCCCAACGCGCTTAGAGCAGAACCATCTCTGTATCTCTTTCGCAAATCCCTCAAAACCACGCTATTCAACTAACTCCACCTTCCCTTCACCCACCTCAGCTCGCACACATCTGATACTAAAAGTGTTCGATACGAAATGCTTCCTGTAATGAAAATTGCTTTGTAACCATCTTCCTTCCATTGTAACCAGACTATGTATGTATTCATGTAACAGCGCCACGATGCCCCTGGGCTGATGTGCGCTTTAAATAAATCTGAATAAATAAATAAATAAAATGCTGTAGGAAGGGTCTAAGGATTGGAATGGGGTGGACTTGGATATCACATCTCATGCTATAGGTAGGCTCTCAGGTTTGGTATAAGCATTGAGATATCACATCTCATGCTATAGGAAGGGTCTCAGGATTGGAATGGGAAGGAATTGGATATCACATCTCATGCTATAGGAAGGGTCTCAGATTTGGTATAAGCATTGAGATATCACATCTCATGGTAAAGGAAGGGTCTCAGGATTGGAATGGGAAGGAGTTGTATATGACATCTCAGGCCATAGGAAGGTTCTCAGGTTTGGTATAAGCATTGAGATATCACATCTCTGCTATCGGAAAGGTCTCAGGATTGGAATGGGAAGGAGTTGGATATCCCATCTCATGTTATAGGAAGGGTCTCAGGTTTGGTATTAGAAGCATAGAGATATCACATCTCATGCTATAGGAAGGGTCTCAGGATTGGAATGGGAAGGACTTGGATGTCACATCTCATGCTATAGGGAGGGTCTCAAGTTTGATATTAGAAGCATTGAGATAACAAATCTCATGATATCGGAAGGGTCTCAGGATTGGAATGGGAAGGAGTTGGATATCACATCTCATGATAAAGGAAGGGTCTAAGGTTTGGAAGGGGAAGGATTTGGTTATCACATCTCATGTTATAGGACGGGTCTCAGGTTTGGTATTAGAAGCATTGAGATATCAAGTCTCATGGTATAAGAAGGGTCTCAGAATTGGAATGGGAAGGAGTTGGATATCACACCTCAAGCTATAGGAAGGGTCTCAGGATTGGAATGGGAAGGAGTTTGATATCACATCTCATGCCATAGTATGGGTCTCAGGTTTGGTAGAAGCATTGGGATATCACATCTCATGCTATCGGAAGGGTATCAGTATTGGATTTGGAAGAAGTTGGATATCCCATCTCATGCTATAGGAAGGGTCTCAGGTTGGAATGGGAAGGAGTTGGATATCACATTTCATGTTATAGGAAGGGTCTCAGGATTGGAATGGGAAGGACTTGGATATCATATCTCATGCTATAGGACGGGTCTCAGGTTTGTTATTAGAATCATTGAGATATCATATTGCATGCTGTAGGAAGGGTCTAAGGATTGGAATGGGAAGGACCTGGATATCACATCTCATGCTATAGATAGGCTCTTAGGTTTGGAAAGGGAAGGAGTTGGATATCACATCTCATGTTATATGATGGATCTCAGGTTTGGTATTAGAAGTATTGAGATATCACATCTCATGTTATCGGAAGGATCTCAGGTTTGGTATTAGAAGTATTGAGATATCACATCTCATGCTGTAGGAAGGGTCTCAGGTTTGGTAGAAGCATTGAGATATCACATCTCATGCTATAGGAAGGGTCTCAGGATTGGAATGGGAAGGACTTAGATATCACATAACATGCTATAGGGAGGGTCTCAGTTCTGATATTAGAAGCATTGAGATATCACATCTCATGCTATCGGAAGTGTCTCAGGATTGGAATGGGAAGGAGCTGGATATCACATCTCATGCTAAAGGAAGGGTCTCAGGTTGGGAACGGGAAGGAGTTAAATTTCACATCTCATGTTATAGGAAGGGTCTCAGGTTTGGTATAAACATTGAGATATCACATCTCTGCTATCGGAAGTGTCTCAGGATTGGAATGGGAAGGAGTTGGATATCCCATCTCATGTTATAGGACGGGTCTCAGGTTTGTTATTAGAATCATTGAGATATCATATTGCATGCTGTAGGAAGGGTCTAAGGGTTGGAATGTGAAGGACTTGGATATCACATCTCATGCTATAGATAGGCTCTTAGGTTTGGAAAGGGAAGGAGTTGGATATCACATTTCATGTTAGAGGAAGGATCTCAGGTTTGGTATTAGAAGCATTGAGATATCACATCTCATGCTATAGGAAGGGTCTCCGGATTGGAATGGGAAGGAGTTGGATATCACATCTCATGCTATAGGAAGGGTCTCAGGTTTGGTATAAGCATTGAGATATCACATCTCATGCTATAGGACGGGTCTCAGGATTGGAATGGAAGGAGTTGGATATCACATCTCATGTTATAGGAAGGATCTCAGGTTTGGTATTAGAAGCATTGAGACATCACATCTCATGCTATAGGAAGGGTCTCAGGGTTGAAATGGGAAGGAGTTGGATATCACATCTCATCCAATAGGAAGGGTCTCAGGTTTGGAATGGGAAGGAATTGGATATCACATCTCATGTTATAGGAAGGATCTCAGGTTTGGTATTAGAAGCATTGAGATATCTAATCTCATGCTATAGGAAGGGTCTCAGGATTGGAATGTGAAGGATTTGGATATCACATCTCATGCTAAAGGAAGGGTCTCAGGTTTGGTAGAAGCATTGAGATATCACGTCTCTGCTATCGGAAGGGTCTCAGGATTGGATTGGGAAGGAGTTGGATATCCCTTTTCATGCTATAGGAAGGGTCTCAGGTTTGGTATAAGCATTGAGATATCACATCTCTGCTATCGGAAGGGTCTCAGGATTGGATTGGGAAGGAGTTGGATATCCCTTCTCATGCTATAGGAAGTGTCTCAGGTTGGAATGGGAAGGAGTTGGATATCACATCTCATGTTATAGGAAGGGTCTCAGGATTGGAATGGGAAGGATTTGGATATCACATCTCTTGCTATAGGAAGGGTCTCAGGATTGGAATGGGTAGGAGTTGGATATTACTTTCTTGCTATAGGAAGGGTCTCATGTTTGGAATGGGAAGGAGTTGGATATCACATATGCTATAGTTAGTGTCTCAGGTTTGGAACGGGAAGGAGTTGGATATCACATCTCATGTTATAGGAAGGGTCTCAGGTTTGGTATAAGTATTGAGATATCACATCTCTGCTATCGGAAGCGGCTCAGGATTGGAATGGGAAGGAGTTGGATATCCCATCTCATGTTATAGGAAGAGTCTCTGGTTTGGTATTAGAATCATTGAGATATCACATCGCATGCTGTAGGATGGGTCTAAGGATTGGAATGGGATGGACTTGGATATCACATCTCATGCTATAGGTAGGCTCTCAGGTTTGGTATAAGCATTGAGATATCACATCTCATGCTATAGGAAGGGTCTCAGGATTGGAATGGGAAGGAATTGGATATCACATCTCATGCTATAGGAAGGGTCTCAGATTTGGTATAAGCATTGAGATATCACATCTAATGGTAAAGGAAGGGTCTCAGGATTGGAATGGGAAGGAGTTGTATATGACATCTCAGGCCATAGGAAGGTTCTCAGGTTTGGTATAAGCATTGAGATATCACATCTCTGCTATCGGAAAGGTCTCAGGATTGGAATGGGAAGGAGTTGGATATCCCATCTCATGTTATAGGAAGGGTCTCAGGTTTGGTATTAGAAGCATAGAGATATCACATCTCATGCTATAGGAAGGGTCTCAGGATTGGAATGGGAAGGACTTGGATGTCACATCTCATGCTATAGGGAGGGTCTCAAGTTTGATATTAGAAGCATTGAGATAACAAATCTCATGATATCGGAAGGGTCTCAGGATTGGAATGGGAAGGAGTTGGATATCACATCTCATGATAAAGGAAGGGTCTAAGGTTTGGAAGGGGAAGGATTTGGTTATCACATCTCATGTTATAGGACGGGTCTCAGGTTTGGTATTAGAAGCATTGAGATATCAAGTCTCATGGTATAAGAAGGGTCTCAGAATTGGAATGGGAAGGAGTTGGATATCACACCTCAAGCTATAGGAAGGGTCTCAGGATTGGAATGGGAAGGAGTTTGATATCACATCTCATGCCATAGTATGGGTCTCAGGTTTGGTAGAAGCATTGGGATATCACATCTCATGCTATCGGAAGGGTATCAGTATTGGATTTGGAAGAAGTTGGATATCCCATCTCATGCTATAGGAAGGGTCTCAGGTTGGAATGGGAAGGAGTTGGATATCACATTTCATGTTATAGGAAGGGTCTCAGGATTGGAATGGGAAGGACTTGGATATCATATCTCATGCTATAGGACGGGTCTCAGGTTTGTTATTAGAATCATTGAGATATCATATTGCATGCTGTAGGAAGGGTCTAAGGATTGGAATGGGAAGGACCTGGATATCACATCTCATGCTATAGATAGGCTCTTAGGTTTGGAAAGGGAAGGAGTTGGATATCACATCTCATGTTATAGGATGGATCTCAGGTTTGGTATTAGAAGTATTGAGATATCACATCTCATGTTATCGGAAGGATCTCAGGTTTGGTATTAGAAGTATTGAGATATCACATCTCATGCTATAGGAAGGGTCTCAGGATTGGAATGGGAAGGAGTTGGATATCACATCTCATGCTAAAGGAAGGGTCTCAGGTTTGGTAGAAGCATTGAGATATTACATCTCATGCTATAGGAAGGGTCTCAGGATTGGAATGGGAAGGACTTAGATATCACATATCATACTATAGGGAGGGTCTCAGTTTTGATATTAGAAGCATTGAGATATCACATCTCATGCTATCGGAAGTGTCTCAGGATTGGAATGGGAAGGAGCTGGATATCACATCTCATGCTAAAGGAAGGGTCTCAGGTTGGGAACGGGAAGGAGTTAAATTTCACATCTCATGTTATAGGAAGGGTCTCAGGTTTGGTATAAACATTGAGATATCACATCTCTGCTATCGGAAGTGTCTCAGGATTGGAATGGGAAGGAGTTGGATATCCCATCTCATGTTATAGGACGGGTCTCAGGTTTGTTATTAGAATCATTGAGATATCATATTGCATGCTGTAGGAAGGGTCTAAGGGTTGGAATGTGAAGGACTTGCATATCACATCTCATGCTATAGATAGGCTCTTAGGTTTGGAAAGGGAAGGAGTTGGATATCACATTTCATGTTAGAGGAAGGATCTCAGGTTTGGTATTAGAAGCATTGAGATATCACATCTCATGCTATAGGAAGGGTCTCCGGATTGGAATGGGAAGGAGTTGGATATCACATCTCATGCTATAGGAAGGGTCTCAGGTTTGGTATAAGCATTGAGATATCACATCTCATGCTATAGGACGGGTCTCAGGATTGGAATGGAAGGAGTTGGATATCACATCTCATGTTATAGGAAGGATCTCAGGTTTGGTATTAGAAGCATTGAGACATCACATCTCATGCTATAGGAAGGGTCTCAGGGTTGAAATGGGAAGGAGTTGGATATCACATCTCATCCAATAGGAAGGGTCTCAGGTTTGGAATGGGAAGGAATTGGATATCACATCTCATGTTATAGGAAGGATCTCAGGTTTGGTAGAAGCATTGAGATATCACGTCTCTGCTATCGGAAGGGTCTCAGGATTGGATTGGGAAGGAGTTGGATATCCCTTTTCATGCTATAGGAAGGGTCTCAGGTTTGGTATAAGCATTGAGATATCACATCTCTGCTATCGGAAGGGTCTCAGGTTTGGAATGGGAAGGAATTGGATATCACATCTCATGTTATAGGAAGGATCTCAGGATTGGAATGGAAGGAGTTGGATATCACATCTCATGTTATAGGAAGGATCTCAGGTTTGGTATTAGAAGCATTGAGACATCACATCTCATGCTATAGGAAGGGTCTCAGGGTTGAAATGGGAAGGAGTTGGATATCACATCTCATCCAATAGGAAGGGTCTCAGGTTTGGAATGGGAAGGAATTGGATATCACATCTCATGTTATAGGAAGGATCTCAGGTTTGGTATTAGAAGCATTGAGACATCACATCTCATGCTATAGGAAGGGTCTCAGGGTTGAAATGGGAAGGAGTTGGATATCACATCTCATCCAATAGGAAGGGTCTCAGGTTTGGAATGTGAAGGATTTGGATATCACATCTCATGCTAAAGGAAGGGTCTCAGGTTTGGTAGAAGCATTGAGATATCACGTCTCTGCTATCGGAAGGGTCTCAGGATTGGATTGGGAAGGAGTTGGATATCCCTTTTCATGCTATAGGAAGGGTCTCAGGTTTGGTATAAGCATTGAGATATCACATCTCTGCTATCGGAAGGGTCTCAGGATTGGATTGGGAAGGAGTTGGATATCCCTTCTCATGCTATAGGAAGTGTCTCAGGTTGGAATGGGAAGGAGTTGGATATCACATCTCATGTTATAGGAAGGGTCTCAGGATTGGAATGGGAAGGATTTGGATATCACATCTCTTGCTATAGGAAGGGTCTCAGGATTGGAATGGGTAGGAGTTGGATATTACTTTCTTGCTATAGGAAGGGTCTCATGTTTGGAATGGGAAGGAGTTGGATATCACATATGCTATAGTTAGTGTCTCAGGTTTGGAACGGGAAGGAGTTGGATATCACATCTCATATTAGATGTGATATCCAACTCCTTCCCATTCCAATCCTGAGACCCTTCCGATATCATGAGATTTGTTATCTCAATGCTTCTAATATCAAAATTGAGACCCGTCCTATAACATGAGATGTGATATCCAAATCTTTCCCCTTCCAAACCTTAGACCCTTCCTTTATCATGAGATGGGATATCCAACTCCTTCCCATTCCAATCCTGAGACCCTTCCGATAGCAGAGATGTGATATCTCAATGCTTATACCAATCCTGAGACCCTTCCTATGGCCTGAGATGTCATATACAACTCCTTCCCAATCCAATCCTGAGACCCTTCCTATAGCATGAGATGTGATATCTCAATGCTTATACCAAATCTGAGACCCTTCCTATAGCATGAGATGTGATATCCAACTCCTTCCCATTCCAATGTTAATGTTAATGTTAATGTTAATGTTAAAGGTCATTTGTACCGCGCACTATCACCACCGAAGCGGTCCCCTGGCGCTCTGGCGGCTCTGAAAAAGGGAAGGAGAGGGGGTGGGTTAGTAGGAATAAGCTGGAAAAGTGCAAGAGAGCAGTGATGTGCTGTTGGCAGCCTCAGCCCGGTGGTTCCGTCGGCTGGGCTTGGGGTGTTTTATGGTCCGTAGTCGTCGTGTGCTGTTGTGCAAGTCTATGTGTGGTTTGTTTTGTTGTTGCATTGTTGTGAAGTTTGTGCGGATTGCTGCGTTTAAGGCTTGTGGTTGTGTTTGGTTATAGTTTGAGAGGTGTATGCAGAGGGATGGAATTGTTAGCTGGTTGGTTAGTTGGCATTGCTGTCCTTGCAATTGTGGGATTCCATCTAGGTCCGGTACATGCTAACAGTCACATTTCTATCTAGATGCCGCGAGGGCCAGGTTTATAATTCTAAGTGAGGTGCATGCTAAGAGTCACATATGCTAACAATCACATTTCTGAAATTCCATCTAGGTGTGGTATTTGCTAACAATCATATTTCTATCTAGATGCAACGCGGGCTAAGTTTGAGAATTCCGTCTAAGTGTGGCACATGCCAACAATCATATTACTGCCTAGATTTTGCACAAACCTAGCTTGAGAATTCCATCTAGGTGTGGCAAATGCTAACAGTCACATTTCTGAAAATTCCATCTAGGTGTGGCACATGCTAAACAGTCACATTTCTATCTAGATGCCGCGCAAGCCAGGTTTATAATTCTAAGTGAGGTGCATGCTAAGAGTCACATATGCTAACAATCACATTTCTGAAATTCCATCTAGGTGTGGTATTTGCTAGCAATCATATTTTCTATCTAGATGCAACGCGGGCTAAGTTTGAGAATTCCGTCTAAGTGTGGCACATGCCAACAATCATATTACTGCCTAGATTTTGCGCAAACCTAGCTTGAGAATTCCATCTAGGTGTGGCAAATGCTAACAGTCACATTTCTGAAATTCCATCTAAGTGTGGCACATGCTAACAGTCACATTTCTGAAATTCCATCTAAGTGTGGCACATGCTAACAGTCACATTTCTGAAATTCCATCTAAGTGTGGCACATGCTAACAGTCACATTTCTGAAATTCCATCTAAGTGTGGCACATGCTAACAGTCACATTTCTGAAATTCCATCTAAGTGTGGTATATGCTAACAATCACATTTCTGTCTAGATTTGGCGCTTCTGTCTGAGAGTGGACATGCTAACATTCACAGTTCTATAAAGAGTGGACATGCAAGTATTATGGCACTCTATGTTATTGATAGGTAAGATAGAGTGGCAGGGGTTTTCTGGAGTAGAGTGATTGCTCTATTCCCCACCCATGCCACACTCACGGTTTTTGTTGGTGTCTGTTGGCTGCTGGCTTCCTTGGCTTCTCCTGCTGACACCTGCAGATACTTCCTGGAGTCGCCTCTGTTGGAGTCGCCCTTGGCCTCGGGGCCCTTAGCCGCTGGGGGCTGCCGGGCAGAGGGCTGCCCTGGGGGGACCGGTGATGAAGAGTGGATGCACCAATGGGAGGGAGGGAGGGCGGGCTGGGGAACCAGGAACGGGTGCGGGGAGGGAGGGATGCAAAGGCCTGCTACTGGGCACGGGCCCACCAGTCATAGGGCTGGGGGGAAAAAAACACCAGAAGGGTGCTGCTGGGGGCACACTCACCGCGCTCCGAGGGTTTAGAAAGGAGCCGGTGGGGGCCTCGCGAGTCGGTAGACTCGACACGAAACTCGGATGCACCAATGGGAGGGAGGGAGGGCGGGTCGGGAGGCGGGCTGGGGAACCAGGAACGGGTGCGGGGAGGGAGGGATGCAAAGGCCTGCTACTGGGCACGGGCCCACCAGTCATAGGGCTGGGGGGAAAAAAACACCAGGAGGGTGCTGCTGGGGGCACACTCACCGCGCTCCGAGGGTTTAGAAAGGAGCCGGTGGGGGCCTCGCGAGTCGGTAGACTCGACACGAAACTCGGATGCACCAATGGGAGGGAGGGAGGGCGGGTCGGGAGGCGGGCTGGGGAACCAGGAACGGGTGCGGGGAGGGAGGGATGCAAAGGCCTGCTACTGGGCACGGGCCCACCAGTCATAGGGCTGGGGGGAAAAAAAACACCAGGAGGGTGCTGCTGGGGGCACACTCACCGCGCTCCGAGGGTTTAGAAAGGAGCCGGTGGGGGCCTCGCGAGTCGGTAGACTCGACACGAAACTCGGATGCACCAATGGGAGGGAGGGAGGGCGGGTCGGGAGGCGGGCTGGGGAACCAGGAACGGGTGCGGGGAGGGAGGGATGCCAAGGCCTGCTACTGGGCACGGGCCCACCAGTCATAGGGCTGGGGGGAAAAAAACACCAGGAGGGTGCTGCTGGGGGCACACTCACCGCGCTCCGAGGGTTTAGAAAGGAGCCGGTGGGGGCCTCGCGAGTCGGTAGACTCGACACGAAACTCGGATGCACCAATGGGAGGGAGGGAGGGCGGGTCGGGAGGCGGGCTGGGGAACCAGGAACGGGTGCGGGGAGGGAGGGATGCAAAGGCCTGCTACTGGGCACGGGCCCACCAGTCATAGGGCTGGGGGGAAAAAAACACCAGGAGGGTGCTGCTGGGGGCACACTCACCGCGCTCCGAGGGTTTAGAAAGGAGCCGGTGGGGGCCTCGCGAGTCGGTAGACTCGACACGAAACTCGGATGCACCAATGGGAGGGAGGGAGGGCGGGTCGGGAGGCGGGCTGGGGAACCAGGAACGGGTGCGGGGAGGGAGGGATGCAAAGGCCTGCTACTGGGCACGGGCCCACCAGTCATAGGGCTGGGGGGAAAAAAACACCAGGAGGGTGCTGCTGGGGGCACACTCACCTCGCTCCGAGGGTTTAGAAATCCTGAGACCCTTCCTATAGCATGAGATGTGATGTCTCAATGCTTCTAATACCAAACCTGAGATCCTTCCTATAACATGAGATGTGATATCCAACTCCTTCCCATTCCAATCCTGAGACCCTTCCTATAGCATGAGATGTGATGTCTCAATGCTTCGAATACCAAACCTGAGAACCTTCCTACAGCATGCGATGTGATATCTCAATGCTTCTAATACCAAACCTGAGACCAGTCCTATAACATGAGATTGGATATCCAACTCCTTCCCCTTCCAAACCTGAGACCCTTCCTATAGCATGAGATGTGATATCCAACTTCTTCCCATTCCAATCCTGAGACCCTTCCTATAACATGAGATGTGATGTCTCAATGCTTCTAATACCAAACCTGAGATCTTTCCTATAACATGAGATGTAATATCCAACTCCTTCCCATTCCAATCCTGAGACCCTTCCTATAGCATGAGATGTGCTATCTCAATGCTTATACCAAACCTGAGACCCTTCCTAAAGCTTGAGATGTGATATCCAACTCCTTCCCATTCCAATCCTGAGACGCTTCCTATAGCATGATATGTGATATCTCAAGGCCTCTAATACCAAACCTGAGATCCTTCCTCTAACATGAAATGTGATATCCAACTCCTTCCCCTTCCAAACCTGAGAGCCTTCCTATAGCATGAGATATGATATCCAAGTCCTTCCCATTCCAATCCTGAG
The DNA here is from genome assembly GCF_040938575.1 of Ambystoma mexicanum. NCBI lineage: Eukaryota > Metazoa > Chordata > Amphibia > Caudata > Ambystomatidae > Ambystoma > Ambystoma mexicanum. The sequence goes on from NC_090936.1 coordinate 336,789,285, forward strand.
ACCCTTCCTATAACATGAAATGTGATATCCAACTCCTTCCCATTCCAACCTGAGACCCTTCCTATAACATGAGATGTGATATCCCAATGCTTCTACCAAACGTGAGACCCATACTATGGCATGAGATGTGATATCAAACTCCTTCCCATTCCAATCATGAGACTCTTCCTATAGCTTGAGATGTGATATCCAACTCCTTCCCATTCCAATTCTGAGACCCTTCCTATGCCATGAGACTTGATATCTCAATGCTTCTAATACCAAACCTGAGACCCGTCCTATAACATGAGATGTGATATCCAAATCTTTCCCCTTCCAAACCTTAGACCCTTCCTTTATCATGAGATGTGATATCCAACTCCTTCCCATTCAAATCCTGAGACCCTTCCGATATCATGAGATTTGTTATCTCAATGCTTCTAATATCAAACTTGAGACCCTCCCTATAGCATGAGATGTGACATCCAAGTCCTCCCCATTCCAATCCTGAGACCCTTCCTATAGCATGAGATGTGATATCTCAATGCTTCTAATACCAAACCTGAGACCCTTCCTATAACATGAGATGGGATATCCAACTCCTTCCCATTCCAATCCTGAGACCCTTCCGATAGCAGAGATGTGATATCTCAATGCTTATACCAATCCTGGGACCCTTCCTATGGCCTGAGATGTCATATACAACTCCTTCCCAATCCAATCCTGAGACCCTTCCTATAGCATGAGATGTGATATCTCAATGCTTATACCAAATCTGAGACCCTTCCTATAGCATGAGATGTGATATCCAACTCCTTCCCATTCCAATCCTAAGACCCTTCCTATAGCATGAGATGTGATGTGTCAATGCTTCTAATACCAAACCTGAGATCCTTCCTATAACATGAGATGTGATATTCAACTCCTTCCCATTCCAATCCTGAGACCCTTCCTATAGCATGAGATGTGATGTCTCAATGCTTCTAATACCAAACCTGAGACCAGTCCTATAACATGAGATTGGATATCCAACTCCTTCCCCTTCCAAACCTGAGACCCTTCCTATAGCATGAGATGTGATATCCAACTTCTTCCCATTCCAATCCTGAGACCCTTCCTATAACATGAGATGTGATGTCTCAATGCTTCTAATACCAAACCGGATATCTTTCCTATAACATGAGATGTGATATCCAACTCCTTCCCATTCCAATCCTGAGACCCTTCCTATAGCATGAGATGTGCTATCTCAATGCTTATACCAAACCTGAGACCCTTCCTAAAGCTTGAGATGTGATATCCAACTCCTTCCCATTCCAATCCTGAGACCCTTCCTATAGCATGAGATGTGATATCTCAAGGCCTCTAATACCAAACCTGAGATCCTTCCTCTAACATGAAATGTGATATCCAACTCCTTCCCCTTCCAAACCTGAGAGCCTTCCTATAGCATGAGATATGATATCCAAGTCCTTCCCATTCCAATCCTGAGACCCTTCCTATAACATGAAATGTGATATCCAACTCCTTCCCATTCCAACCTGAGACCCTTCCTATAGCATGAGATGGGATATCCAACTCCTTCCAAATCCAATACTGATACCCTTCCAATAGCATGAGATGTGATATCCCAATGCTTCTACCAAACCTGAGACCCATACTATGGCATGAGATGTGATATCAAACTCCTTCCCATTCCAATCCTGAGACTCTTCCTATAGCTTGAGATGTGATATCCAACTCCTTCCCATTCCAGTTCTGAGACCCTTCCTATGCCATGAGACTTGATATCTCAATGCTTCTAATACCAAACCTGAGACCCGTCCTATAACATGAGATGTGATATCCAAATCTTTCCCCTTCCAAACCTTAGACCCTTCCTTTATCATGAGATGTGATATCCAACTCCTTCCCATTCCAATCCTGAGACCCTTCCGATATCATGAGATTTGTTATCTCAATGCTTCTAATATCAAACTTGAGACCCTCCCTATAGCATGAGATGTGACATCCAAGTCCTCCCCATTCCAATCCTGAGACCCTTCCTATAGCATGAGATGGGATATCCAACTCCTTCCAAATCCAATACCGATACCCTTCCAATAGCATGAGATGTGATATCCCAATGCTTCTACCAAACCTGAGACCCATACTATGGCATGAGATGTGATATCAAACTCCTTCCCATTCCAATCCTGAGACTCTTCCTATAGCTTGAGATGTGATATCCAACTCCTTCCCATTCCAGTTCTGAGACCCTTCCTATGCCATGAGACTTGATATCTCAATGCTTCTAATACCAAACCTGAGACCCGTCCTATAACATGAGATGTGATATCCAAATCTTTCCCCTTCCAAACCTTAGACCCTTCCTTTATCATGAGATGTGATATCCAACTCCTTCCCATTCCAATCCTGAGACCCTTCCGATATCATGAGATTTGTTATCTCAATGCTTCTAATATCAAACTTGAGACCCTCCCTATAGCATGAGATGTGACATCCAAGTCCTCCCCATTCCAATCCTGAGACCCTTCCTATAGCATGAGATGTGATATCTCAATGCTTCTAATACCAAACCTGAGACCCTTCCTATAACATGAGATGGGATATCCAACTCCTTCCCATTCCAATCCTGAGACCCTTCCGATAGCAGAGAGGTGATATCTCAATGCTTATACCAATCCTGAGACCCTTCCTATGGCCTGAGATGTCATATACAACTCCTTCCCAATCCAATCCTGAGACCCTTCCTATAGCATGAGATGTGATATCTCAATGCTTATACCAAATCTGAGACCCTTCCTATAGCATGAGATGGGATATCCAACTCCTTCCAAATCCAATACTGATACCCTTCCAATAGCATGAGATGTGATATCCCAATGCTTCTACCAAACCTGAGACCCATACTATAGCATGGGATGGGATATCCAACTCCTTCCAAATCCAATACTGATACCCTTCCAATAGCATGTGATGTGATATCCCAATGCTTCTACCAAACCTGAGACCCATACTATGGCATGAGATGTGATATCAAACTCATTCCCATTCCAAACCTGAGACTCTTCCTATAGCTTGAGATGTGATATCCAACTCCTTCCCATTCCAATTCTGAGACCCTTCCTATGCCATGAGACTTGATATCTCAATGCTTCTAATACCAAACCTGAGACCCGTCCTATAACATGAGATGTGATATCCAAATCTTTCCCCTTCCAAACCTTAGACCCTTCCATTATCATGAGATGTGATATCCAACTCCTTCCCATTCCAATCCTGAGACCCTTCCGATATCATGAGATTTGTTATCTCAATGCTTCTAATATCAAACTTGAGACCCTCCCTATAGCATGAGATGTGACATCCAAGTCCTCCCCATTCCAATCCTGAGACCCTTCCTATAGCATGAGATGTGATATCTCAATGCTTCTAATACCAAACCTGAGACCCTTCCTATAACATGAGATGTGATTTCCAAATCCTTCCCCTTCCAAACCTGAGACCCTCCCTTTAGCATGAGATGTGATATACAACTCCTTCCCATTCCAATCCTGAGACCCTTCTGATAGCATGAGATGTGATATCTCAATGCCTCTAATACCAAACCTGAGATCCTATCTCTAACATGAAATGTGATATCCATCTCCTTCCCTTTCCAAACCTGAGACCCTGCCTATAGCATGAGATGTGATATCCAAGTCCTTCCCATTCCAATCCTGAGACCCTTCCTATAGCATGTGATGTGATATTTCAATGCTTATACCAAACCTGAGACCCTTCCTATGGCATGAGATGTCATATACAACTCCTTCCCATTCCAATCCTGAGACCCTTCCTATAGCATGAGATGTGATATCTCAATGCATATACCAAACCTGAGACCCTTCCTATAGCATGAGATGTGATATCCAACTTCTTCCCATTCCAATCCTGAGACCCTTCCTATAACATGAGATGTGATGTCTCAATGCTTCTAATACCAAACCTGAGATATTTCCTATAATATGAGATGTGATATCCAACTCCTTCCCATTCCAATCCTGAGACCCTTCCTATAGCATGAGATGTGATATCTCAATGCTTATACCAAACCTGAGAACCTTCCTATAGCTTGCGATGTGATATCCAACTCCTTCCCATTCCAATCCAGAGACCCTTCCTATAGCATGAGATGTGATATCTCAAGGCCTCTAATACCAAACCTGAGATCCTTCCTCTAACATGAAATGTGATATCCAACTCCTTCCCCTTCCAAACCTGAGAGCCTTCCTATAGCATGAGATATGATATCCAAGTCCTTCCCATTCCAATCCTGAGACCCTTTCTATAACATGATATGTGATATCCAACTCCTTCCCATTCCAACCTGAGACCCTTCCTATAGCATGAGATGGGATATCCAACTCCTTCCAAATCCAATACTGATACCCTTCCGATAGCATGAGATGTGATACCCCAATGCTTCTACCAAACCTGAGACCCATACTATGGCATGAGATGTGATATCAAACTCCTTCCCATTCCAATCCTGAGACCCTTCCTATAGCTTGAGGTGTGATATCCAACTCCTTCCCATTCCAATTCTGAGACCCTTCTTATACCATGAGACTTGATATCTCAATGCTTCTAATACCAAACCTGAGACCCGTCCTATAACATGAGATGTGATATCCAAATCCTTCCCCTTCCAAACCTCAGACCCTTCCTTTATCATGAGATGTGATATCCAACTCCTTCCCATTCCAATCCTGAGACCCTTCCGATATCATGAGATTTGTTATCTAAATGCTTCTAATATCAAACTTGAGACCCTCCCTATAGCATGAGATGTGACATCCAAGTCCTTCCCATTCCAATCCTGAGACCATTCCTATAGCATGAGATGTGATATCTCTATGCTTCTAATACCAAACCTGAGACCCTTCCTATAACATGAGATGGGATATCCAACTCCTTCCCATTCCAATCCTGAGACCCTTCCGATAGCAGAGATGTGATATCTCAATGCTTATACCAAACCTGAGACCCTTCCTATGGCCTGGGATGTCATATACAACTCCTTCCCATTCCAATCCTGAGACCCTTCCTATAGCATGAGATGTGATATCTCAATGCTTATACCAAATCTGAGACCCTTCCTATAGCATGAGATGTGATATCCAATTCCTTCCCATTCCAATCCTGAGACCCTTCCTATAGCATGAGATGTGATATCTCAATGCTTATACCAAACCTGAGAGCCTACCTATAGCATGAGATGTGATATCCAAGTCCATCCCATTCCAATCCTTAGACCCTTCCTACAGCATGCAATGTGATATCTCAATGATTCTAATACCAAACCAGAGACTCGTCCTATAACATGAGATGGGATATCCAACTCCTTCCCATTTCAATCCTGAGCCAATTCCGATAGCAGAGATGTAATATCTCAATGCTTATACCAAACCTGAGACCCTTCCTATAACATGAGATGTGATATCCAATTCCTTCCCGTTCCAAACCTGAGACACTAACTATAGCATATGTGATATCCAACTCCTTCCCATTCCAAACATGAGACCCTTCCTATAGCAAGAAAGTAATATCCAACTCCTACCCATTCCAATCCTGAGACCCTTCCTATAGCAAGAGATGTGATATCCAAATCCTTCCCATTCCAATCCTGAGACCCTTCCTATAACATGAGATGTGATATCCAACTCCTTCCCATTCCAACCTGAGACACTTCCTATAGCATGAGTAGGGATATCCAACTCCTTCCCAATCCAATCCTGAGACCCTTCCGATAGCAGAGACGTGATATCTCAATGCTTCTACCAAACCTGAGACCCTTCCTTTAGCATGAGATGTGATATCCAAATCCTTCACATTCCAATCCTGAGACCCTTCCTATAGCATGAGAAGGGATATCTCAATGCTTCTAATACCAAACCTGAGATCCTTCCTATAACATGAGATGTGATATCCAATTCCTTCCCATTCCAATCCTGAGACCCTTCCGATAGCAGAGATGTGATATCTCAATGCTTATACCAAACCTGAGACACTTCCTATGGCCTGAGATGTCATATACAACTCCTTCCCATTCCAATCCTGAGACCCTTCCTATAGCATGAGATGTGATATCTCAATGCTTATACCAAATCTGAGACCCTTCCTATAGCATGAGATGTGATATCCAACTCCTTCCCATTCCAATCATGAGACCCTTCCTATAGCATGAGATGTAATGTCTCAATGCTTCTAATACCAAACCTGAGATCCTTCCTATAACATGAGATGTGATATCCAACTCCTTCCCATTCCAATCCTGAGACCCTTATGAAAGCATGAGATGTGATATCTCAATGCTTCTAATACCAAACCTGAGATCCTTCCTATAACATGAGATGTGATTTCCAAATCCTTCCCCTTCCAAACCTGAGACCCCCCCCTTTAGCATGAGATGTGATATCCAACTCCTTCCCATTCCAATCCTGAGACCCTTCTGATAGCATGAGATGTGATACTCAATGCCTCTAATACCAAACCTGAGATCCTTCCTATAGCATGAAATGTGATATCCATCTCATTCCCTTTCCAAACCTGAGACCCTGCCTATAGCATGAGATGTGATATCCAAGTCCTTCCCATTCCAATCCTGAGACCCTTCCTATAGCATGTGATGTGATATCTCAATGCTTATACCAAACCTGAGACCCTTCCTATGGCATGAGATGTCATATACAACTCCTTCCCATTCCAATCCTGAGACCCTTCCTATAGCATGAGATGTGATATCTCAATGCTTATACCAAATCTGAGACCTTTCCAAAAGCAAGAGATGTGATATCCAACTTCTTCCCATTCCAATCCTGAGACCCTTCCTATAACATGAGATGTGATGTCTCAATGCTTCTAATACCAAACCTGAGATCTTTCCTATAACATGAGATGTGATATCCAACTCCTTCCCATTCCAATGCTGAGACCCTTCCTATAGCATGAGATGTGATATCACAATGCTTATACCAAACCTGAGACCGTTCCTATAGCTTGAGATGTGATATCCAACTCCTTCCCATTCCAATCCTGAGACCCTTCCTATAGCATGAGATGTGATATCTCAAGGCCTCTAATACCAAACCTGAGATCCTTCCTCTAACATGAAATGTGATATCCAACTCCTTCCCCTTCCAAACCTGAGAGCCTTCCTATAGCATGGGATATGATATCCAAGTCCTTCCCATTCCAATCCTGAGACCCTTCCTATAACATGAAATGTGATATCCAACTCCTTCCCATTCCAACCTGAGACCCTTCCTATATCATGACATGGGATATCTCAATGCTTCTAATACCAAACCTGAGACTCTTCCTATAACATGAGATGGGATATCCAACTCCTTCCCATTCCAATCCTAAGACCCTTTCGATAGCAGAGATGTGATATCTCAATGCTTATACCAAACCTGAGACCCTTCCTACGGCATGAGATGTCATATACAACTCCTTCCCATTCCAATCCTGAGACCCTTCCTATAGCACGAGATGTGATATCTCAATGCTTATACCAAATCTGAGACCCTTCCTCTAGCATGAGATGTGATATCCAACTCCTTCCCATTCCAATCCTGAGAGCCTATCTATAGCATGAGATGTGATATCCAAGTCCTTCCCATTCCAATCCTGAGACACTTCCGATAGCAGAGATGTGATATCTCAATGCTTATACCAAACCTGAGACCCTTCCTATAACATGAGATGTGATATCCAACTCCTTCCCTTTCCAAACCTGAGAGCCTATCTATAGCATGAGATGTGATATCCAATTCCTTCCCATTCCAATCCTGAGACACTTCCGATAGCAGAGATGTGATATCTCAATGCTTATACCAAACCTGAGACCCTTCCTATAACATGAGATGTGATATCCAGCTCATTCCCATTCCAATCCTGAGACACTTCTGATAGCATGAGATGTGATATCTCAATGCTTCTAATATCAAAACTGAGACCCTCCCTATAGCATGAGATGTGATATCTCACTGCTTATACCAAACCTGAGACCCTCCCTATAGCATGAGATGTGATATCCAACTCCTTCCCGTTCCAAACCTGAGACCCTTCCTTTAGCATGAGATGTGATATCCAGCTCCTTCCCATTCCAATCCTGAGACACTTCCGATAGCATGAGATGTGATATCTCAATGCTTCTAATATCAAAACTGAGACCCTCCCTATAGCATGATATGTGATATCTAATTCCTTCCCATTCCAATCCTGAGACCCTTCCTATAATAATAATAATAATAATAATAATAATAATAATAATTAGGCTTTTATATAGCGCTACAAACCCTCAGGTATCTGAGCGCTGCTTATTATTACCCACGGTGTGTGGTGCTCATTTATCGACCTCGGAAGGATGAAAGGCTGAGATTGGCCCCGCCGGGATTCGAACCTGCGTTAGCAGGCTCTGCACGGATGTCAAAGCGAGCGCTCTACTCGCTGTGCCACTTGACCGGCTATAGCATGAGATGTGATATCTCAATGCTTCTACCAAACCTGAGACCCTTCCTTTAGCATGAGATGTGATAACCAACTCCTTCCCATTCCAATCCTGAGACCCTTCCTATAGCATGAGATGTGATATCTCAATACTTCTAATACCAAACCTGAGATCCTTCCGATAACATGAGATGTGATATCCAAATCCTTCCTCTTCCAAACCTGAGACCCTCCCTTTAGCATGAGATGTGATATCCAACTCATTCCCATTCCAATCCTGAGAACCTTCTGATAGCATGAGATGTGATATCTCAATGCTTCTATACCAAACCTGAGATCCTTCCGATAGCATGAGATGTGATATCTCAATGCTTCTAATACCAAACCTGAGATCCTTCCTATAACATGAGATGTGATATCCAAATCCTTCCCCTTCCCAACCTGAGACCCTCCCTTTAGCATGAGATGTGATATCCAACTCCTTCCCATTCCAATCCTGAGACTCTTCTGATAGCATGAGATGTGATATCTCAATGCCTCTAATACCAAACCTGAGATCCTACCTCTAACATGAAATGTGATATCCAACTCTTTCCCCTTCCAAACCTGAGAGCCTTCCTATAGCATGAGATGTGATATCCAAGTCCTTCTAATTCCAATCCTGAGACCCTTCCTATAGCATGAGATGGGATATCCAACTCCTTCCAAATCCAATCCTGATACCCTTCCGATAGCATGAGATGTGATATCCCAATGCTTCTACCAAACCTGAGACCCATACTATGGCATGAGATGTGATATCAAACTCCTTCCCCTTCCAAACCTTAGACACTTCCTTTATCATGAGATGTGATATCCAACTCCTTCCCATTCCATCCCTGAGACCCTTCCGATATCATGAGATGTGATATCTCAATGCTTCTAATATCAAACTTGAGACCCTCCTTATAGCATGAGATGTGATATCCAAGTCTTTCCCATTCCAATCCTGAGACCCTTCCTATAGCATGAGATGTGATATCTCAATGCTTCTATTACCAAACCTGAGACCCTTCCTATAACATGAGATGGGAATATCCAACTCCTTCCCATTCCAATCCTGAGACCCTTCCGATAGTAGAGATGTGATATCTCAATGCTTATACCAAACCTGAGATCCTTCCTATAACATGAGATGTGATATCCAACTCCTTCCCATTCCAATCCTGAGACACTTCCTATAGCATGAGATGTGATATCTCACTGCTTATACCAAACCTGAGACCCTCCCTATAGCATGAGATGTGATATCCAACTCCTTCCCATTCCAATCCTGAGACCCTTCCTATAGCATGAGATGTGATATCTCAATGCCTCTAATACCAAACCTGAGATCCTTCCTCTAACATGAAATGTGATATCCAACTCCTTCCCATTCCAATCCTGAGACACTTCCTATAGCATGAGATGTGATATCTAAATGTTTCTAATACCAAACTTGAGACTCTTCCTATAACATGAGATTGGATATCCAACTCCTTCCCATTCCAATCCTTAGACCCTTCCTACAGCATGCAATATGATATCTCAATGATTCTAATAACAAACCTGAGACCCGTCCTATAACATGAGATGGGATATCCAACACCTTCCCATTCCAATCCTGAGACACTTCCGATAGCAGAGATGTGATATCTCAATGCTTATACCAAACCTGAGACCCTTCCTATAACATGAGATGTGATATCCAACTCCTTCCCGTTCCAAACCTGAGACCCTTCCTATAGCATATGTGATATCCAACACATTCCCATTCCAAACATGAGACCCTTCCTATAGCAGGAATGTAATATCCAACTCCTTCCCATTCCAATCCTGAGACCATTCCTATAGCATGAGATGTGATATCTCAATGCTTCTAATACCAAACCTGAGATCCTTCCTATGACATGAGATGTGATATCCAATTCCTCCCCATTCCAAACCTGAGAACCTTCCTACAGCATGCGATGTGATATCTCAATGCTTCTAATACCAAACCTGAGACCAGTCCTATAACATGAGATTGGATATCCAACTCCTTCCCCTTCCAAACCTGAGACCCTTCCTATAGCATGAGATGTGATATCCAACTTCTTCCCATTCCAATCCTGAGACCCTTCCTATAGCATGTGATGTGATATCTCAATGCTTATACCAAACCTGAGACCCTTCCTATGGCATGAGATGTCATATACAACTCCTTCCCATTCCAATCCTGAGACCCTTCCTATAGCATGAGATGTGATATCTCAATGCTTATACCAAATCTGAGACCTTTCCAAAAGCAAGAGATGTGATATCCAACTTCTTCCCATTCCAATCCTGAGACCCTTCCTATAACATGAGATGTGATGTCTCAATGCTTCTAATACCAAACCTGAGATCTTTCCTATAACATGAGATGTGATATCCAACTCCTTCCCATTCCAATGCTGAGACCCTTCCTATAGCATGAGATGTGATATCACAATGCTTATACCAAACCTGAGACCGTTCCTATAGCTTGAGATGTGATATCCAACTCCTTCCCATTCCAATCCTGAGACCCTTCCTATAGCATGAGATGTGATATCTCAAGGCCTCTAATACCAAACCTGAGATCCTTCCTCTAACATGAAATGTGATATCCAACTCCTTCCCCTTCCAAACCTGAGAGCCTTCCTATAGCATGGGATATGATATCCAAGTCCTTCCCATTCCAATCCTGAGACCCTTCCTATAACATGAAATGTGATATCCAACTCCTTCCCATTCCAACCTGAGACCCTTCCTATATCATGACATGGGATATCTCAATGCTTCTAATACCAAACCTGAGACTCTTCCTATAACATGAGATGGGATATCCAACTCCTTCCCATTCCAATCCTAAGACCCTTTCGATAGCAGAGATGTGATATCTCAATGCTTATACCAAACCTGAGACCCTTCCTACGGCATGAGATGTCATATACAACTCCTTCCCATTCCAATCCTGAGACCCTTCCTATAGCACGAGATGTGATATCTCAATGCTTATACCAAATCTGAGACCCTTCCTCTAGCATGAGATGTGATATCCAACTCCTTCCCATTCCAATCCTGAGAGCCTATCTATAGCATGAGATGTGATATCCAAGTCCTTCCCATTCCAATCCTGAGACACTTCCGATAGCAGAGATGTGATATCTCAATGCTTATACCAAACCTGAGACCCTTCCTATAACATGAGATGTGATATCCAACTCCTTCCCTTTCCAAACCTGAGAGCCTATCTATAGCATGAGATGTGATATCCAATTCCTTCCCATTCCAATCCTGAGACACTTCCGATAGCAGAGATGTGATATCTCAATGCTTATACCAAACCTGAGACCCTTCCTATAACATGAGATGTGATATCCAGCTCATTCCCATTCCAATCCTGAGACACTTCTGATAGCATGAGATGTGATATCTCAATGCTTCTAATATCAAAACTGAGACCCTCCCTATAGCATGAGATGTGATATCTCACTGCTTATACCAAACCTGAGACCCTCCCTATAGCATGAGATGTGATATCCAACTCCTTCCCGTTCCAAACCTGAGACCCTTCCTTTAGCATGAGATGTGATATCCAGCTCCTTCCCATTCCAATCCTGAGACACTTCCGATAGCATGAGATGTGATATCTCAATGCTTCTAATATCAAAACTGAGACCCTCCCTATAGCATGATATGTGATATCTAATTCCTTCCCATTCCAATCCTGAGACCCTTCCTATAATAATAATAATAATAATAATAATAATAATAATAATAATAATAATAATAATAATAATTAGGCTTTTATATAGCGCTACAAACCCTCAGGTATCTGAGCGCTGCTTATTATTACCCACGGTGTGTGGTGCTCATTTATCGACCTCGGAAGGATGAAAGGCTGAGATTGGCCCCGCCGGGATTCGAACCTGCGTTAGCAGGCTCTGCACGGATGTCAAAGCGAGCGCTCTACTCGCTGTGCCACTTGACCGGCTATAGCATGAGATGTGATATCTCAATGCTTCTACCAAACCTGAGACCCTTCCTTTAGCATGAGATGTGATAACCAACTCCTTCCCATTCCAATCCTGAGACCCTTCCTATAGCATGAGATGTGATATCTCAATACTTCTAATACCAAACCTGAGATCCTTCCGATAACATGAGATGTGATATCCAAATCCTTCCCCTTCCAAACCTGAGACCCTCCCTTTAGCATGAGATGTGATATCCAACTCATTCCCATTCCAATCCTGAGAACCTTCTGATAGCATGAGATGTGATATCTCAATGCTTCTATACCAAACCTGAGATCCTTCCGATAGCATGAGATGTGATATCTCAATGCTTCTAATACCAAACCTGAGATCCTTCCTATAACATGAGATGTGATATCCAAATCCTTCCCCTTCCCAACCTGAGACCCTCCCTTTAGCATGAGATGTGATATCCAACTCCTTCCCATTCCAATCCTGAGACTCTTCTGATAGCATGAGATGTGATATCTCAATGCCTCTAATACCAAACCTGAGATCCTACCTCTAACATGAAATGTGATATCCAACTCTTTCCCCTTCCAAACCTGAGAGCCTTCCTATAGCATGAGATGTGATATCCAAGTCCTTCTAATTCCAATCCTGAGACCCTTCCTATAGCATGAGATGGGATATCCAACTCCTTCCAAATCCAATCCTGATACCCTTCCGATAGCATGAGATGTGATATCCCAATGCTTCTACCAAACCTGAGACCCATACTATGGCATGAGATGTGATATCAAACTCCTTCCCCTTCCAAACCTTAGACACTTCCTTTATCATGAGATGTGATATCCAACTCCTTCCCATTCCATCCCTGAGACCCTTCCGATATCATGAGATGTGATATCTCAATGCTTCTAATATCAAACTTGAGACCCTCCTTATAGCATGAGATGTGATATCCAAGTCCTTCCCATTCCAATCCTGAGACCCTTCCTATAGCATGAGATGTGATATCTCAATGCTTCTATTACCAAACCTGAGACCCTTCCTATAACATGAGATGGGAATATCCAACTCCTTCCCATTCCAATCCTGAGACCCTTCCGATAGTAGAGATGTGATATCTCAATGCTTATACCAAACCTGAGATCCTTCCTATAACATGAGATGTGATATCCAACTCCTTCCCATTCCAATCCTGAGACACTTCCTATAGCATGAGATGTGATATCTCACTGCTTATACCAAACCTGAGACCCTCCCTATAGCATGAGATGTGATATCCAACTCCTTCCCATTCCAATCCTGAGACCCTTCCTATAGCATGAGATGTGATATCTCAATGCCTCTAATACCAAACCTGAGATCCTTCCTCTAACATGAAATGTGATATCCAACTCCTTCCCATTCCAATCCTGAGACACTTCCTATAGCATGAGATGTGATATCTAAATGTTTCTAATACCAAACTTGAGACTCTTCCTATAACATGAGATTGGATATCCAACTCCTTCCCATTCCAATCCTTAGACCCTTCCTACAGCATGCAATATGATATCTCAATGATTCTAATAACAAACCTGAGACCCGTCCTATAACATGAGATGGGATATCCAACACCTTCCCATTCCAATCCTGAGACACTTCCGATAGCAGAGATGTGATATCTCAATGCTTATACCAAACCTGAGACCCTTCCTATAACATGAGATGTGATATCCAACTCCTTCCCGTTCCAAACCTGAGACCCTTCCTATAGCATATGTGATATCCAACACATTCCCATTCCAAACATGAGACCCTTCCTATAGCAGGAATGTAATATCCAACTCCTTCCCATTCCAATCCTGAGACCATTCCTATAGCATGAGATGTGATATCTCAATGCTTCTAATACCAAACCTGAGATCCTTCCTATGACATGAGATGTGATATCCAATTCCTCCCCATTCCAAACCTGAGAACCTTCCTACAGCATGCGATGTGATATCTCAATGCTTCTAATACCAAACCTGAGACCAGTCCTATAACATGAGATTGGATATCCAACTCCTTCCCCTTCCAAACCTGAGACCCTTCCTATAGCATGAGATGTGATATCCAACTTCTTCCCATTCCAATCCTGAGACCCTTCCTATAACATGAGATGTGATGTCTCAATGCTTCTAATACCAAACCTGAGATCTTTCCTATAACATGAGATGTGATATCCAACTCCTTCTCCTTCCAAACCTGAGAGCCTTCCTATAGCATGAGATATGATATCCAAGTCCTTCCCATTCAAATCCTGAGACCCTTCCTATAACATGAAATGTGATATCCAACTCCTTCCCATTCCAACCTGAGACCCTTTCTATAGCATGAGATGTGATATCTCAAGGCCTCTAATACCAAACCTGAGATCCTTCCTCTAACATGAAATGTGATATCCAACTCCTTCTCCTTCCAAACCTGAGAGCCTTCCTATAGCATGAGATATGATATCCAAGTCCTTCCCATTCCAATCCTGAGACCCTTCCTATAACATGAAATGTGATATCCAACTCCTTCCCATTCCAACCTGAGACCCTTCCTATAGCATGAGATGGGATATCCAACTCCTTCCAAATCCAATACTGATACCCTTCCAATAGCATGAGATGTGATATCCCAATGCTTCTATCAAACCTGAGAACCATACTATGGCATGAGATGTGATATCAAACTCCTTCCCATTCCAATCCTGAGACTCTTCCTATAGCTTGAGATGTGATATCCAACTCCTTCCCATTCCAATTCTGAAACCCTTCCTATACCATGAGACTTGATATCTCAATGCTTCTAATACCAAACCTGAGACCCGTCCTATAACATGAGATGTGATATCCAAATCTTTCCCCTTCCAAACCTTAGACCCTTCCTTTATCATGAGATGTGATATCCAACTCCTTCCCATTCCAATCCTGAGACCCTTCCGATATCATGAGATTTGTTATCTCAATGCTTCTAATATCAAAATTGAGACCCTCCCTATAGCATGAGATGGGATATCCAATTCCTTCCCATTCCAATCCTGAGACCCTTCCGATAGCAGAGATGTGATATCTCAATGCTTATACCAAATCTGAGACCCTTCCTATAGCATGAGATGTGATGTCTCAATGCTTCTAATACCAAACCTGAGATCCTTCCTATAACATGAGATGTGATATCCAACTCCTTCCCATTCCAATCCTGAGACCCTTCCTATAGCATGAGATGTGCTATCTCAATGCTTATACCAAACCTGAGACCCTTCCTATAGCTTGAGATGTGATATCCAACTCCTTCCCATTCCAATCCCGAGACCCTTCCTATAGCATGAGATGTGATATCTCAAGGCCTCTAATACCAAACCTGAGATCCTTCCTCTAACATGAAATGTGATATCCAACTCCTTCCCCTTCCAAACCTGAGAGCCTTCCTATAGCATGAGATATGATATCCAAGTCCTTCCCATTACAATCCTGAGACCCTTCCTATAACATGAAATGTGATATCCAACTCCTTCCCATTCCAACCTGAGACCCTTCCTATAGCATGAGATGGGATATCCAACTCCTTCCAAATCCAATACTGATACCCTTCCAATAGCATGAGATGTGATATCCCAATGCTTCTACCAAACCTGAGACCCATACTATGGCATGAGATGTGATATCAAACTCCTTCCCATTCCAATCCTGAGACTCTTCCTATAGCTTGAGATGTGATATCCAACTCCTTCACATTCCAATTCTGAGACCCTTCCTATGCCATGAGACTTGATATCTCAATGCTTCTAATACCAAACCCGAGACCCGTCCTATAACATGAGATGTGATATCCAAATCTTTCCCCTTCCAAACCTTAGACCCTTCCTTTATCATGAGATGTGATATCCAACTCCTTCCCATTCCAATCCTGAGACCCTTCCGATATCATGAGATTTGTTATCTCAATGCTTCTAATATCAAACTTGAGACCCTCCCTATAGCATGAGATGTGACATCCAAGTCCTCCCCATTCCAATCCTGAGACCCTTCCTATAGCATGAGATGTGATATATCAATGCTTATACCAAATCTGAGACACTTCCTATAGAATGAGATGTGATATCCAACTCCTTCCCATTCCAATCCTGAGACCCTTCCTATAGCATGAGATGTGATGTCTCAATGCTTCTAATACCAAACCTGAGATCCCTCCAATAACATGAGATGTGATATACAACTCCTTCCCATTCCAATCCTGAGACCCTTATGATAGCATGAGATGTGATATCTCAATGCCTCTAATACCAAACCTGAGATACTTCCGATAGCATGAGATGTGATATCTCAATGCTTCTAATACCAAACCTGAGATCCTTCCTATAACATGAGATGTGATTTCCAAATCCTTCCCCTTCCAAACCTGAGACCCTCCATTTAGCATGAGATGTGATATACAACTCCTTCCCATTCCAATCCTGAGACCCTTCTGATAGCATGAGATGTGATATCTCAATGCCTCTAATACCAAACCTGAGATCCCATCTCTAACATGAAATGTGATATCCATCTCCTTCCCTTTCCAAATCTGAGGCCCTGCCTATAGCATGAAATGTGATATCCAAGTCCTTCCCATTCCAATCCTGAGACCCTTCCTATAGCATGTGATGTGATATCTCAATGCTTATACCAAACCTGAGACCCTTCCTATGGCATGAGATGTCATATACAACTCCTTCCCATTCCAATCCCGAGACCCTTCCTATAGCATGAGATGTGATATCTCAATGCTTATACCAAACCTGAGACCCTTCCTATAGCATGAGATGTGATATCCAACTTCTTCCCATTCCAATCCTGAGACCCTTCCTATAACATGAGATGTGATGTCTCAATGCTTCTAATACCAAACCTGAGATATTTCCTATAACATGAGATGTGATATCCAACTCCTTCCCATTCCAATCCTGAGACCCTTCCTATAGCATGAGATGTGATATCTCAATGCTTATACCAAACCTGAGACCCTTCCTATAGCTTGAGATGTGATATCCAACTCCTTCCCATTCCAATCCAGAGACCCTTCCTATAGCATGAGATGTGATATCTCAAGGCCTCTAATACCAAACCTGAGATCCTTCCTCTAACATGAAATGTGATATCCAACTCCTTCCCCTTCCAAACCTGAGAGCCTTCCTATAGCATGAGATATGATATCCAAGTCCTTCCCATTCCAATCCTGAGACCCTTTCTATAACATGAAATGTGATATCCAACTCCTTCCCATTCCAACCTGAGACCCTTCCTATAGCATGAGATGTGATATCCAACTCCTTCCAAATCCAATACTGATACCCTTCCGATAGCATGAGATGTGATATCCCAATGCTTCTACCAAACCTGAGACCCATACTATGGCATGAGATGTGATATCAAACTCCTTCCCATTCCAATCCTGAGACCCTTCCTATAGCTTGAGGTGTGATATCCAACTCCTTCCCATTCCAATTCTGAGACCCTTCTTATACCATGAGACTTGATATCTCAATGCTTCTAATACCAAACCTGAGACCCGTCCTATAACATGAGATGTGATATCCAAATCCTTCCCCTTCCAAACCTCAGACCCTTCCTTTATCATGAGATGTGATATCCAACTCCTTCCCATTCCAATCCTGAGACCCTTCCGATATCATGAGATTTGTTATCTAAATGCTTCTAATATCAAACTTGAGACCCTCCCTATAGCATGAGATGTGACATCCAAGTCCTTCCCATTCCAATCCTGAGACCATTCCTATAGCATGAGATGTGATATCTCTATGCTTCTAATACCAAACCTGAGACCCTTCCTATAACATGAGATGGGATATCCAACTCCTTCCCATTCCAATCCTGAGACCCTTCCGATAGCAGAGATGTGATATCTCAATGCTTATACCAAACCTGAGACCCTTCCTATGGCCTGGGATGTCATATACAACTCCTTCCCATTCCAATCCTGAGACCCTTCCTATAGCATGAGATGTGATATCTCAATGCTTATACCAAATCTGAGACCCTTCCTATAGCATGAGATGTGATATCCAATTCCTTCCCATTCCAATCCTGAGACCCTTCCTATAGCATGAGATGTGATATCTCAATGCTTATACCAAACCTGAGAGCCTACCTATAGCATGAGATGTGATATCCAAGTCCATCCCATTCCAATCCTTAGACCCTTCCTACAGCATGCGATGTGATATCTCAATGATTCTAATACCAAACCAGAGACTCGTCCTATAACATGAGATGGGATATCCAACTCCTTCCCATTCCAATCCTGAGCCAATTCCGATAGCAGAGATGTGATATCTCAATGCTTATACCAAACCTGAGACCCTTCCTATAACATGAGATGTGATATCCAACTCCTTCCCGTTCCAAACCTGAGACACTAACTATAGCATATGTGATATCCAACTCCTTCCCATTCCAAACATGAGACCCTTCCTATAGCAAGAAAGTAATATCCAACTCCTACCCATTCCAATCCTGAGACCCTTCCTATAGCAAGAGATGTGATATCCAAATCCTTCCCATTCCAATCCTGAGACCCTTCCTATAACATGAGATGTGATATCCAACTCCTTCCCATTCCAACCTGAGACACTTCCTATAGCATGAGAAGGGATATCCAACTCCTTCCCAATCCAATCCTGAGACCCTTCCGATAGCAGAGACGTGATATCTCATTGCTTCTACCAAACCTGAGACCCTTCCTTTAGCATGAGATGTGATATCCAAATCCTTCACATTCCAATCCTGAGACCCTTCCTATAGCATGAGAAGGGATATCTCAATGCTTCTAATACCAAACCTGAGATCCTTCCTATAACATGAGATGTGATATCCAATTCCTTCCCATTCCAATCCTGAGACCCTTCCGATAGCAGAGATGTGATATCTCAATGCTTATACGAAACCTGAGACACTTCCTATGGCCTGAGATGTCATATACAACTCCTTCCCATTCCAATCCTGAGACCCTTCCTATAGCATGAGATGTGATATCTCAATGCTTATACCAAATCTGAGACCCTTCCTATAGCATGAGATGTGATATCCAACTCCTTCCCATTCCAATCATGAGACCCTTCCTATAGCATGAGATGTAATGTCTCAATGCTTCTAATACCAAACCTGAGATCCTTCCTATAACATGAGATGTGATATCCAACTCCTTCCCATTCCAATCCTGAGACCCTTATGAAAGCATGAGATGTGATATCTCAATGCTTCTAATACCAAACCTGAGATCCTTCCTATAACATGAGATGTGATTTCCAAATCCTTCCCCTTCCAAACCTGAGACCCCCCCCTTTAGCATGAGATGTGATATCCAACTCCTTCCCATTCCAATCCTGAGACCCTTCTGATAGCATGAGATGTGATATCTCAATGCCTTTAATACCAAACCTGAGATCCTACCTCTAACATGAAATGTGATATCCATCTCATTCCCTTTCCAAACCTGAAACCCTGCCTATAGCATGAGATGTGATATCCAAGTCCTTCCCATTCCAATCCTGAGACCCTTCCTATAGCATGTGATGTGATATCTCAATGCTTATACCAAACCTGAGACCCTTCCTATGGCATGAGATGTCATATACAACTCCTTCCCATTCCAATCCTGAGACCCTTCCTATAGCATGAGATGTGATATCTCAATGCTTATACCAAATCTGAGACCTTTCCAAAAGCAAGAGATGTGATATCCAACTTCTTCCCATTCCAATCCTGAGACCCTTCCTATAACATGAGATGTGATGTCTCAATGCTTCTAATACCAAACCTGAGATCTTTCCTATAACATGAGATGTGATATCCAACTCCTTCCCATTCCAATGCTGAGACCCTTCCTATAGCATGAGATGTGATATCACAATGCTTATACCAAACCTGAGACCGTTCCTATAGCTTGAGATGTGATATCCAACTCCTTCCCATTCCAATCCTGAGACCCTTCCTATAGCATGAGATGTGATATCTCAAGGCCTCTAATACCAAACCTGAGATCCTTCCTCTAACATGAAATGTGATATCCAACTCCTTCCCCTTCCAAACCTGAGAGCCTTCCTATAGCATGGGATATGATATCCAAGTCCTTCCATTCCAATCCTGAGACCCTTCCTATAACATGAAATGTGATATCCAACTCCTTCCCATTCCAACCTGAGACCCTTCCTATATCATGAGATGGGATATCTCAATGCTTCTAATACCAAACCTGAGACTCTTCCTATAACATGAGATGGGATATCCAACTCCTTCCCATTCCAATCCTAAGACCCTTTCGATAGCAGAGATGTGATATCTCAATGCTTATACCAAACCTGAGACCCTTCCTACGGCATGAGAGGTCATATACAACTCCTTCCCATTCCAATCCTGAGACCCTTCCTATAGCACGAGATGTGATATCTCAATGCTTATACCAAATCTGAGACCCTTCCTCTAGCATGAGATGTGATATCCAACTCCTTCCCATTCCAATCCTGAGACACTTCCGATAGCAGAGATGTGATATCTCAATGCTTATACCAAACCTGAGACCCTTCCTATAACATGAGATGTGATATCCAACTCCTTCCCTTTCCAAACCTGAGAGCCTATCTATAGCATGAGATGTGATATCCAATTCCTTCCCATTCCAATCCTGAGACACTTCCGCTAGCAGAGATGTGATATCTCAATGCTTATACCAAACCTGAGACCCTTCCTATAACATGAGATGTGATATCCAGCTCCTTCCCATTCCAATCCTGAGACACTTCCGATAGCATGAGATGTGATATCTCAATGCTTCTAATATCAAAACTGAGACCCTCCCTATAGCATGAGATGTGATATCTCACTGCTTATACCAAACCTGAGACCCTCCCTATAGCATGAGATGTGATATCCAACTCCTTCCCGTTCCAAACCTGAGACCCTTCCTTTAGCATGAGATGTGATATCCAGCTCCTTCCCATTCCAATCCTGAGACACTTCCGATAGCATGAGATGTGATATCTCAATGCTTCTAATATCAAAACTGAGACCCTCCCTATAGCATGATATGTGATATCTAAGTCCTTCCCATTCCAATCCTGAGACCCTTCCTATAGCATGAGATGTGATATCTCAATGCTTCTACCAAACCTGAGACCCTTCCTTTAGCATGAGATGTGATAACCAACTCCTTCCCATTCCAATCCTGAGACCCTTCCTATAGCATGAGATGTGATATCTCAATACTTCTAATACCAAACCTGAGATCCTTCCGATAACATGAGATGTGATATCCAAATCCTTCCCCTTCCAAACCTGAGACCCTCCCTTTAGCATGAGATGTGATATCCAACTCATTCCCATTCCAATCCTGAGAACCTTCTGATAGCATGAGATGTGATATCTCAATGCTTCTATACCAAACCTGAGATCCTTCCGATAGCATGAGATGTGATATCTCAATGCTTCTAATACCAAACCTGAGATCCTTCCTATAACATGAGATGTGATATCCAAATCCTTCCCCTTCCCAACCTGAGACCCTCCCTTTAGCATGAGATGTGATATCCAACTCCTTCCCATTCCAATCCTGAGACTCTTCTGATAGCATGAGATGTGATATCTCAATGCCTCTAATACCAAACCTGAGATCCTACCTCTAACATGAAATGTGATATCCAACTCTTTCCCCTTCCAAACCTGAGAGCCTTCCTATAGCATGAGATGTGATATCCAAGTCCTTCTAATTCCAATCCTGAGACCCTTCCTATAGCATGAGATGGGATATCCAACTCCTTCCAAATCCAATCCTGATACCCTTCCGATAGCATGAGATGTGATATCCCAATGCTTCACCCAAACCTGAGACCCATACTATGGCATGAGATGTGATATCAAACTCCTTCTCCTTCCAAACCTTAGACATTTCCTTTATCATGAGATGTGATATCCAACTCCTTCCCATTCCATCCCTGAGACCCTTCCGATATCATGAGATGTGATATCTCAATGCTTCTAATATCAAACTTGAGACCCTCCTTATAGCATGAGATGTGATATCCAAGTCCTTCCCATTCCAATCCTGAGACCCTTCCTATAGCATGAGATGTGATATCTCAATGCTTCTATTACCAAACCTGAGACCCTTCCTATAACATGAGATGGGAATATCCAACTCCTTCCCATTCCAATCCTGAGACCCTTCCGATAGTAGAGATGTGATATCTCAATGCTTATACCAAACCTGAGATCCTTCCTATAACATGAGATGTGATATCCAACTCCTTCCCATTCCAATCCTGAGACACTTCCTATAGCATGAGATGTGATATCTCACTGCTTATACCAAACCTGAGACCCTCCCTATAGCATGAGATGTGATATCCAACTCCTTCCCATTCCAATCCTGAGACCCTTCCTATAGCATGAGATGTGATATCTCAATGCTTCTATTACCAAACCTGAGACCCTTCCTATAACATGAGATGGGAATATCCAACTCCTTCCCATTCCAATCCTGAGACCCTTCCGATAGTAGAGATGTGATATCTCAATGCTTATACCAAACCTGAGATCCTTCCTATAACATGAGATGTGATATCCAACTCCTTCCCATTCCAATCCTGAGACACTTCCTATAGCATGAGATGTGATATCTCACTGCTTATACCAAACCTGAGACCCTCCCTATAGCATGAGATGTGATATCCAACTCCTTCCCATTCCAATCCTGAGACCCTTCCTATAGCATGAGATGTGATATCTCAATGCTTCTATTACCAAACCTGAGACCCTTCCTATAACATGAGATGGGAATATCCAACTCCTTCCCATTCCAATCCTGAGACCCTTCCGATAGTAGAGATGTGATATCTCAATGCTTATACCAAACCTGAGATCCTTCCTATAACATGAGATGTGATATCCAACTCCTTCCCATTCCAATCCTGAGACACTTCCTATAGCATGAGATGTGATATCTCACTACTTATACCAAACCTGAGACCCTCCCTATAGCATGAGATGTGATATCCAACTCCTTCCCATTCCAATCCTGAGACCCTTCCTATAGCATGAGATGTGATATCTCAATGCCTCTAATACCAAACCTGAGATCCTTCCTCTAACATGAAATGTGATATCCAACTCCTTCCCATTCCAATCCTGAGACACTTCCTATAGCATGAGATGTGATATCTAAATGCTTCTAATACCAAACTTGAGACTCTTCCTATAACATGAGATGGGATATCCAACTCCTTCCCATTCCAATCCTTAGACCCTTCCTACAGCATGCAATATGATATCTCAATGATTCTAATAACAAACCTGAGACCCGTCCTATAACATGAGATGGGATATCCAACACCTTCCCATTCCAATCCTGAGACACTTCCGATAGCAGAGATGTGATATCTCAATGCTTATACCAAACCTGAGACCCTTCCTATAACATGAGATGTGATATCCAACTCCTTCCCGTTCCAAACCTGAGACCCTTCCTATAGCATATGTGATATCCAACACATTCCCATTCCAAACATGAGACCCTTCCTATAGCAGGAATGTAATATCCAACTCCTTCCCATTCCAATCCTGAGACCATTCCTATAGCATGAGATGTGATATCTCAATGCTTCTAATACCAAACCTGAGATCCTTCCTATGACATGAGATGTGATATCCAATTCCTCCCCATTCCAAACCTGAGAACCTTCCTACAGCATGCAATGTGATATCTCAATGCTTCTAATACCAAACCTGAGACCAGTCCTATAACATGAGATTGGATATCCAACTCCTTCCCCTTCCAAACCTGAGACCCTTCCTATAGCATGAGATATGATATCCAACTTCTTCCCATTCCAATCCTGAGACCCTTCCTATAACATGAGATGTGATGTCTCAATGCTTCTAATACCAAACCTGAGATCTTTCCTATAACATGAGATGTGATATCCAACTCCTTCTCCTTCCAAACCTGAGAGCCTTCCTATAGCATGAGATATGATATCCAAGTCCTTCCCATTCCAATCCTGAGACCCTTCCTATAACATGAAATGTGATATCCAACTCCTTCCCATTCCAACCTGAGACCCTTTCTATAGCATGAGATGTGATATCTCAAGGCCTCTAATACCAAACCTGAGATCCTTCCTCTAACATGAAATGTGATATCCAACTCCTTCTCCTTCCAAACCTGAGAGCCTTCCTATAGCATGAGATATGATATCCAAGTCCTTCCCATTCCAATCCTGAGACCCTTCCTATAACATGAAATGTGATATCCAACTCCTTCCCATTCCAACCTGAGACCCTTCCTATAGCATGAGATGTGATATCTCAATGCTTCTAATACCAAACCTGAGATCCTTCCTATGACATGAGATGTGATATCCAATTCCTCCCCATTCCAATCCTGAGACCCTTCCTATAGCATGAGATGTGCTATCTCAATGCTTATACCAAACCTGAGACCCTTCCTAAAGCTTGAGATGTGATATCCAACTCCTTCCCATTCCAATCCTGAGACCCTTCCTATAACATGAAATGTGATATCCAACTCCTTCCCATTCCAACCTGAGACCCTTTCTATAGCATGAGATGTGATATCTCAAGGCCTCTAATACCAAACCTGAGATCCTTCCTCTAACATGAAATGTGATATCCAACTCCTTCTCCTTCCAAACCTGAGAGCCTTCCTATAGCATGAGATATGATATCCAAGTCCTTCCCATTTCAATCCTGAGACCCTTCCTATAACATGAAATGTGATATCCAACTCCTTCCCATTCCAACCTGAGACCCTTCCTATAGCATGAGATGGGATATCCAACTCCTTCCAAATCCAATACTGATACCCTTCCAATAGCATGAGATGTGATATCCCAATGCTTCTATCAAACCTGAGAACCATACTATGGCATGAGATGTGATATCAAACTCCTTCCCATTCCAATCCTGAGACTCTTCCTATAGCTTGAGATGTGATATCCAACTCCTTCCCATTCCAATTCTGAAACCCTTCCTATACCATGAGACTTGATATCTCAATGCTTCTAATACCAAACCTGAGACCCGTCCTATAACATGAGATGTGATATCCAAATCTTTCCCCTTCCAAACCTTAGACCCTTCCTTTATCATGAGATGTGATATCCAACTCCTTCCCATTCCAATCCTGAGACCCTTCCGATATCATGAGATTTGTTATCTCAATGCTTCTAATATCAAAATTGAGACCCTCCCTATAGCATGAGATGGGATATCCAATTCCTTCCCATTCCAATCCTGAGACCCTTCCGATAGCAGAGATGTGATATCTCAATGCTTATACCAAATCTGAGACCCTTCCTATAGCATGAGATGTGATGTCTCAATGCTTCTAATACTAAACCTGAGATCCTTCCTATAACATGAGATGTGATATCCAACTCCTTCCCATTCCAATCCTGAGACCCTTCCTATAGCATGAGATGTGCTATCTCAATGCTTATACCAAACCTGAGACCCTTCCTAAAGCTTGAGGTGTGATATCCAACTCCTTCCCATTCCAATCCCGAGACCCTTCCTATAGCATGAGATGTGATATCTCAAGGCCTCTAATACCAAACCTGAGATCCTTCCTCTAACATGAAATGTGATATCCAACTCCTTCCCCTTCCAAACCTGAGAGCCTTCCTATAGCATGAGATATGATATCCAAGTCCTTCCCATTCCAATCCTGAGACCCTTCCTATAACATGAAATGTGATATCCAACTCCTTCCCATTCCAACCTGAGACCCTTCCTATAGCATGAGATGGGATATCCAACTCCTTCCAAATCCAATACTGATACCCTTCCAATAGCATGAGATGTGATATCCCAATGCTTCTACCAAACCTGAGACCCATACTATGGCATGAGATGTGATATCAAACTCCTTCCCATTCCAATCCTGAGACTCTTCCTATAGCTTGAGATGTGATATCCAACTCCTTCACATTCCAATTCTGAGACCCTTCCTATGCCATGAGACTTGATATCTCAATGCTTCTAATACCAAACCCGAGACCCGTCCTATAACATGAGATGTGATATCCAAATCTTTCCCCTTCCAAACCTTAGACCCTTCCTTTATCATGAGATGTGATATCCAACTCCTTCCCATTCCAATCCTGAGACCCTTCCGATATCATGAGATTTCTTATCTCAATGCTTCTAATATCAAACTTGAGACCCTCCCTATAGCATGAGATGTGACATCCAAGTCCTCCCCATTCCAATCCTGAGACCCTTCCTATAGCATGAGATTTGATATATCAATGCTTATACCAAATCTGAGACACTTCCTATAGCATGAGATGTGATATCCAACTCCTTCCCATTCCAATCCTGAGACCCTTCCTATAGCATGAGATGTGATGTCTCAATGCTTCTAATACCAAACCTGAGATCCTTCCAATAACATGAGATGTGATATACAACTCCTTCCCATTCCAATCCTGAGACCCTTATGATAGCATGAGATGTGATATCTCAATGCCTCTAATACCAAACCTGAGATACTTCCGATAGCATGAGATGTGATATCTCAATGCTTCTAATACCAAACCTGAGATCCTTCCTATAACATGAGATGTGATTTCCAAATCCTTCCCCTTCCAAACCTGAGACCTTCCATTTAGCATGAGATGTGATATACAACTCCTTCCCATTCCAATCCTGAGACCCTTCTGATAGCATGAGATGTGATATCTCAATGCCTCTAATACCAAACCTGAGATCCCATCTCTAACATGAAATGTGATATCCATCTCCTTCCCTTTCCAAATCTGAGGCCCTGCCTATAGCATGAGATGTGATATCCAAGTCCTTCCCATTCCAATCCTGAGACCCTTCCTATAGCATGTGATGTGATATCTCAATGCTTATACCATACCTGAGACCCTTCCTATGGCATGAGATGTCATATACAACTCCTTCCCATTCCAATCCCGAGACCCTTCCTATAGCATGAGATGTGATATCTCAATGCTTATACCAAACCTGAGACCCTTCCTATAGCTTGAGATGTGATATCCAACTCCTTCCCATTCCAATCCTGAGACCCTTCCTATAGCATGAGATGTGATATCTCAAGGCCTCTAATACCAAACCTGAGATCCTTCCTCTAACATGAAATGTGATATCCAACTCCTTCCCCTTCCAAACCTGAGAGCCTTCCTATAGCATGAGATATGATATCCACGTCCTTCCCATTCCAATCCTGAGACCCTTCCTATAACATGAAATGTGATATCCAACTCCTTCCCATTCCAACCTGAGACCCTTCCTATAGCATGAGATGGGATATCCAACTTCTTCCAAATCCAATACTGATACCCTTCCGATAGCATGAGATGTGATATCCCAATGCTTCTACCAATCCTGAGACCCTTCCTATAACATGAAATGTGATATTCAACTCCTTCCCATTCCAATCCTGAGACCCTTCCTATAGCTTGAGGTGTGATATCCAACTCCTTCCCATTCCAATTCTGAGACCCTTCTTATACCATGAGACTTGATATCTCAATGCTTCTAATACCAAACCTGAGACCCGTCCTATAACATGAGATGTGATATCCAAATCCTTCCCCTTCCAAACCTTAGACCCTTCCTTTATCATGAGATGTGATATCCAACTCCTTCCCATTCCAATCCTGAGACCCTTCCGATATCATGAGATTTGTTATCTCAATGCTTCTAATATCAAACTTGAGACCCTTCCTATTGGATGAGATGCGATATCCAACTCCTTCCCATTCCAACCCTGAGACCCTTCCTATAGCATGAGATGTGATGTCTCAATGCTTCTAATACCAAACCTGAGATCCTTCCTATAACATGAGATGTGATATCCAACTCCTTCCATTCCAATCCTGAGACCCTTCTGATAGCAGAGATGTGATATCTCAATGCTTATACCAAACCTGAGACCCTTCCTATGGCCTGAGATGTCATATACAACTCCTTCCCATTCCAATCCTGAGACCCTTCCTTTAGCATGAGATGTGATATCTCAATGCTTATACCAAATCTGAGACCCTTCCTATAGCATGAGAGGTGATATCCAATTCCTTCCCATTCCAATCCTGAGACCCTTCCTATAGCATGAGATGTGATATCTCAATGCTTATACCAAAAATGAGAGCCTACCTATAGCATGAGATGTGATATCCAAGTCCATCCCATTCCAATCCTTAGACCCTTCCTACAGCATGCGATGTGATATCTCAATGATTCTAATACCAAACCAGAGACTCTTCCTATAACATGAGATGGGATATCCAACTCCTTCCCATTCCAATCCTGAGCCGCTTCCGATAGCAGAGATGTGATATCTCAATGCTTATACCAAACCTGAGACCCTTCCTATAACATGAGATGTGATATCCAACTCCTTCCCCTTCCAAACCTGAGACACTAACTATAGCATATGTGATATCCAACTGCTTCCCATTCCAAACATGAGACCCTTCCTATAGCAAGAAAGTAATATCCAACTCCTACCCATTCCAATCCTGAGACCCTTCCTATAGCAAAAGATGTGATATCCAAATCCTTCCCATTCCAATCCTGAGACCCTTCCGATAACATGAGATGTGATATCCAACTCCTTCCCAATCAAATCCTGAGACCCTTCGTATAGCATGAGAAGGGATATCCAACTCCTTCCCAATCCAATCCTTAGACCCTTCCGATAGCAGAGACGTGATATCTCAATGCTTCTACCAAACCTGAGACCCTTCCTTTAGCATGAGATGTGATATCCAAATCCTTCACATTCCAATCCTGAGACCCTTCCTATAGCATGAGATGTGATATCTCAATGCTTCTAATACCAAACCTGAGATCCTTCCTATAACATGAGATGTGATATCCAATTCCTTCCCATTCCAAACCTGAGACCCTTCCTATTGGATGAGATGCGATATCCAACTCCTTCCCATTCCAACCCTGAGACCCTTCCTATAGCATGAGATGTGATGTCTCAATGCTTCTAATACCAAACCTGAGATCCTTCCTATAACATGAGATGTGATATCCAACTCCTTCCATTCCAATCCTGAGACCCGTCCTATAGCATGAGATGTGATATCTCAATGCTTATACCAAACCTGAGACAATTCCTATAGCATGAGATGTGATATCCAACTACTTCCCATTCCAATCCTGAGACCCTTCCTATAGCATGAGATGTGATATCTCAATGCTTCTAATACCAAACCTGAGATCCTTCCTCTAACATGAAATGTGATATCCAACTCCTTCCCTTTCCAAACCTAAGAGCCTATCTATAGCATGAGATGTGATATCCAAGTCCTTCCCATTCCAATCCTTAGACCCTTCCTACAGCATGCAATATGATATCTCAATGATTCTAATAACAAACCTGAGACCCGTCCTATAGCATGAGATATGATATCCAAGTCCTTCCCATTCCAATCCTGAGACCCTTCCTATAACATGAAATGTGATATCCAACTCCTTCCCATTCCAACGTGAGACCCTTCCTATAGCATGAAATGGGATATCCAACTTCTTCCAAATCCAATACTGATACCCTTCCGATAGCATGAGATGTGATATCCCAATGCTTCTACCAAACCTGAGACCCATACTATGGCATGAGATGTGATATCAAACTCCTTCCCATTCCGATCCTGAGACCCTTCCTATAGCTTGAGGTGTGATATCCAACTCCTTCCCATTCCAATTCTGAGACCCTTCTTATACCATGAGACTTGATATCTCAATGCTTCTAATACCAAACCTGAGACCCGTCCTATAACATGAGATGTGATATCCAAATCCTTCCCCTTCCAAACCTTAGACCCTTCCGATAGCAGAGATGTGATATCTCAATGCTTATACCAAACCTGAGACCCTTCCTATGGCCTTAGATGTCATATACAACTCCTTCCCATTCCAATCCTGAGACCCTTCCTTTAGCATGAGATGTGATATCTCAATGCTTATACCACATCTGAGACCCTTCCTATAGCATGAGATGTGATATCGAAATCCTTCCCATTCCAATCCTGAGACCCTTCCTATAGCATGAGATGTGATATCTCAATGCTTATACCAAACCTGAGAGCCTACCTATAGCATGAGATGTGATATCCAAGTCCATCCCATTCCAATCCTTAGACCCTTCCTACAGCATGCGATGTGATATCTCAATGATTCTAATACCAAACCAGAGACTCTTACTATAACATGAGATGGGATATCCAACTCCTTCCCATTCCAATCCTGAGCCGCTTCCGATAGCAGAGATGTGATATCTCAATGCTTATACCAAACCTGAGACCCTTCCTATAACATGAGATGTGATATCCAACTCCTTCCCGTTCCAAACCTGAGACACTAACTATAGCATATGTGATATCCAACTCCTTCCCATTCCAAACATGAGACCCTTCCTATAGCAAGAAAGTAATATCCAACTCCTACCCATTCCAATCCTGAGACCCTTCCTATAGCAAGAGATGTGATATCCAAATCCTTCCCATTCCAATCCTGAGACCCTTCCTATAACATGAGATGTGATATCCAACTCCTTCCCATTCCAACCTGAGACACTTCCTATAGCATGAGAAGGGATATCCAACTCCGTCCCAATCCAATCCTGAGACCCTTCCGATAGCAGAGATGTGATATCTCAATGCTTATACCAAACCTGAGACCCTTCCTATGGCATGAGATGTGATATCCAACTCCTTGCCATTCAAATCCTGAGACCCTTCCTATAGCATGAGAAGGGATATCCAACTCCTTCCCAATCCAATCCTGAGACCCTTCCGATAGCAGAGACGTGATATCTCAATGCTTCTACCAAACCTGAGACCCTTCCTTTAGCATGAGATGTGATATCCAAATCCTTCACATTCCAATCCTGAGACCCTTCCTATAGCATGAGATGTGATATCTCAATGCTTCTAATACC
The DNA here is from genome assembly GCF_040938575.1 of Ambystoma mexicanum. Classification (NCBI taxonomy): domain Eukaryota; kingdom Metazoa; phylum Chordata; class Amphibia; order Caudata; family Ambystomatidae; genus Ambystoma; species Ambystoma mexicanum. The sequence goes on from NC_090936.1 coordinate 336,820,778, forward strand.
AAACCTGAGATCCTTCCTATAACATGAGATGTGATATCCAATTCCTTCCCATTCCAAACCTGAGACCCTTCCTATTGGATGAGATGTGATATCCAACTCCTTCCCATTCCAACCCTGAGACCCTTCCTATAGCATGAGATGTGATGTCTCAATGCTTCTAATACCAAACATGAGATCCTTCCTATAACATGAGATGTGATATCCAACTCCTTCCATTCCAATCCTGAGACCCGTCCTATAGCATGAGATGTGATATCTCAATGCTTATACCAAACCTGAGACCCTTCCTATAGCATGAGATGTGATATCCAACTACTTCCCATTCCAATCCTGAGACCCTTCCTATAGCATGAGATGTGATATCTCAATGCTTCTAATACCAAACCTGAGATCCTTCGTCTAACATGAAATGTGATATCCAACTCCTTCCCTTTCCAAACCTAAGAGCCTATCTATAGCATGAGATGTGATATCCAAGTCCTTCCCATTCCAACCCTTAGACCCTTCCTACAGCATGCAATATGATATCTCAATGATTCTAATAACAAACCTGAGACCCGTCCTATAACATGAGATGTGATATCCAACTCCTTCCCATTCCAATCCTGAGACACTTCCGATAGCAGAGATGTGATATCTCAATGCTTATACCAAACCTGAGACCCTTCTTATAACATGAGATGTGATATCCAAATCCTTCCCGTTCCAAACCTGAGACCCTTCCTTTAGCTTGAGATGTGATATCCAGCTCCTTCCCATTCCAATCCTGAGACACTTCCGATAGCATGAGATGTGATATCTCAATGCTTCTAATATCAAAACTGAGACCCTCCCTATAGCATGATATGTGATATCTAAGTCCTTCCCATTCCAATCCTGAGACACTCCCTATAGCATGAGATGTGATATCCAACTCTTTCCCATTCCAATCCTGAGACCCTTCCTATAGCATGAGATATGATATCTCAATACTTCTAATACCAAACGTGAGATCTTTCCGATAACATGAGATGTGATATCCAAATCCTTCCCCTTCCAAACCTGAGACCCTCCCTTTAGCATGAGATGTGATATCCAACTCCTTCCAATTCCAATCCTGAGACCCTTCTGATAGCATGAGATGTGATATCTCAATGCTTCTAATTCCAAACCTGAGATCCTTCCGATAGCATGAGATGTGATATCTCAATGCTTCTAATACCAAACCTGAGATCCTTCCTATAACATGAGATGTGATATCCAAATCCTTCCCCTTCCAAACCTGAGACCCTCCCTTTAGCATGAGATGTGATATCCAACTCCTTCCCATTCCATTCCTGAGACCCTTCTGATAGCATGAGATGTGATATCTCAATGCCTCTAATACCAAACCTGAGATCCTACCTCTAACATGAAATGTGATATCCAACTCTTTCCCCTTCCAAACCTGAGAGCCTTCCTATAGCATGAGATGTGATATCCAAGTCCTTCCCATTCCAATCCTGAGACCCTTCCTATAGCTTGAGATGTGATATCCAACTCCTTCCCATTCCAATTCTGAGACCCTTCCTATACTCTGAGACTTGATATCTCAATGCTTCTAATACCAAACCTGAGACCCGTAATATAACATGAGATGTGATATCCAAATCCTTCCCCTTCCAAACCTTAGACCCTTCCTTTATCATGAGATGTGATATCCAACTCCTTCCCATTCCAATCCTGAGACCCTTCCGATATCATGAGATGTGATATCTCAAAGCTTCTAATATCAAACTTGAGACCCTCCCTATAGCATGAGATGTGATATCCAAGTCCTTCCCATTCCAATCCTGAGACCTTTCCTATAGCATGAGATGTGATATCTCAATGCTTCTAATACCAAACCTGTGACCCTTCCTATAACATGAGATGGGAATATCCAACTCCTTCCCATTCCAATCCTGAGACCCTTCCGATAGCAGAGATGTGATATCTCAATGCTTATACCAAACCTGAGACCCTTCCTATGGCATGAGATGTGATATCCAACTCCTTGCCATTCAAATCCTGAGACCCTTCCTATAGCATGAGAAGGGATATCCAACTCCTTCCCAATCCAATCCTGAGACCCTTCCGATAGCAGAGACGTGATATCTCAATGCTTCTACCAAACCTGAGACCCTTCCTTTAGCATGAGATGTGATATCCAAATCCTTCACATTCCAATCCTGAGACCCTTCCTATAGCATGAGATTTGATATCTCAATGCTTCTAATACCAAACCTGATATCCTTCCTATAACATGAGATGTGATATCCAATTCCTTCCCATTCCAAACCTGAGACCCTTCCTATTGGATGAGATGTGATATCCAACTCCTTCCCATTCCAACCCTGAGACCCTTCCTATAGCATGAGATGTGATGTCTCAATGCTTCTAATACCAAACATGAGATCCTTCCTATAACATGAGATGTGATATCCAACTCCTTCCATTCCAATCCTGAGACCCGTCCTATAGCATGAGATGTGATATCTCAATGCTTATACCAAACCTGAGACCCTTCCTATAGCATGAGATGTGATATCCAACTACTTCCCATTCCAATCCTGAGACCCTTCGTATAGCATGAGATGTGATATCTCAATGCTTCTAATACCAAACCTGAGATCCTTCCTCTAACATGAAATGTGATATCCAACTCCTTCCCTTTCCAAACCTAAGAACCTATCTATAGCATGAGATGTGATATCCAAGTCCTTCCCATTCCAATCCTTAGACCCTTCCTACAGCATGCAATATGATATCTCAATGATTCTAATAACAAACCTGAGACCCGTCCTATAGCATGAGAAATGATATCCAAGTCCTTCCCATTCCAATCCTGAGACCCTTCCTATAACATGAAATGTGATATCCAACTCCTTCCCATTCCAACCTGAGACCCTTCCTATAGCATGAGATGGGATATCCAACTTCCTCCAAATCCAATACTGATACCCTTCCGATAGCATGAGATGTGATATCCCAATGCTTCTACCAAACCGGAGACCCATACTATGGCATGAGATGTGATATCAAACTCCTTCCCATTCCAATCCTGAGACCCTTCCTATAGCTTGAGGTGTGATATCCAACTCCTTCCCATTCCAATTCTGAGACCCTTCTTATACCATGAGACTTGATATCTCAATGATTCTAATACCAAACCTGAGACCCGTCCTATAACATGAGATGTGATATCCAAATCCTTCCCCTTCCAAACCTTAGACCCTTCCTTTATCATGAGATGTGATATCCAACTCCTTCCCATTCCAATCCTGAGACCCTTCCGATATCATGAGATTTGTTATCTCAATGCTTCTAATATCAAACTTGAGACCCTCCCTATAGCATGAGATGTGACATCCAAGTCCTTCCCATTCCAATCCTGAGACCCTTCCTATAACATGAGATGTGATATCCAACTCCTTCCCATTCCAACCTGAGACACTTCCTATAGCATGAGAAGGGATATCTAACTCCTTCCCAATCCAATCCTGAGACCCTTCCGATAGCAGAGATGTGATATCTCAATGCTTATACCAAACCTGAGACCCTTCCTATGGCATGAGATGTGATATCCAACTCCTTGCCATTCACATCCTGAGACCCTTCCTATAGCATGAGGTGTGATATCTCTATGCTTCTAATACCAAACCTGAGACCCTTCCTATAACATGAGATGGGATATCCAACTCCTTCCCATTCCAATCCTGAGACCCTTCCGATAGCAGAGATGTGATATCTCAATGCTTATACCAAACCTGAGAACCTTCCTATGGCCTGAGATGTCATATACAACTCCTTCCCATTCCAATCCTGAGACCCTTCCTTTAGCATGAGATGTGATATCTCAATGCTTATACCAAATCTGAGACCCTTCCTATAGCATGAGATGTGATATCCAATTCCTTCCCATTCCAATCCTGAGACCCTTCCTATAGCATGAGATGTGATATCTCAATGCTTATACCAAACCTGAGAGCCTACCTATAGCATGAGATGTTATATCCAAGTCCATCCCATTCCAATCCTTAGACCCTTCCTACAGCATGCGATGTGATATCTCAATGATTCTAATACCAAACCAGAGACTCTTCCTATAACATGAGATGGGATATCCAACTCCTTCCCATTCCAATCCTGAGCCGCTTCCGATAGCAGAGATGTGATATCTCAATGCTTATACCAAACCTGAGACCCTTCCTATAACATGAGATGTGATATCCAACTCCTTCCCGTTCCAAACCTGAGACACTAACTATAGCATATGTGATATCCAACTCCTTCCCATTCCAAACATGAGACCCTTCCTATAGCAAGAGAGTAATATCCAACTCCTACCCATTCCAATCCTGAGACCCTTCCTATAGCAAGAGATGTGATATCCAAATCCTTCCCATTCCAATCCTGAGACCCTTCCTATAACATGAGATGTGATATCCAACTCCTTCCCATTCCAACCTGAGACACTTCCTATAGCATGAGAAGGGATATCCAACTCCTTCCCAATCCAATCCTGAGACCCTTCCGATAGCAGAGATGTGATATCTCAATGCTTATACCAAACCTGAGACCCTTCCTATGGCATGAGATGTGATAGCCAACTCCTTCCCAATCCAATCCTGAGACCCTTCCGATAGCAGAGACGTGATATCTCAATGCTTCTATCAAACCTGAGACCCTTCCTTTAGCATGCGATGTGATGTCCAAATCCTTCACATTCCAATCCTGAGACCCTTCCTATAGCATGAGATGTGATAGCTCAATGCTTCTAATACCAAACCTCAGATCCTTCCTATAACATGAGATGTGATATCCAATTCCTTCCCATTCCAAACCTGAGACCCTTCCTATTGGATGAGATGTGATATCCAACTCCTTCCCATTCCAACCCTGAGACCCTTCCTATAGCATGAGATGTGATGTCTCAATGCTTCTAATACCAAACCTGAGATCCTTCCTATAACATGAGATGTGATATCCAACTCCTTCCATTCCAATCCTGAGACCCGTCCTATAGCATGAGATGTGATATCTCAATGCTTATACCAAACCTGAGACCCTTCCTATAGCATGAGATGTGATATCCAACTGCTTCCCATTCCAATCCTGAGACCCTTCCTATAGCATGAGATGTGATATCTCAATGCTTCTAATACCAAACCTGAGATCCTTCCTCTAACATGAAATGTGATATCCAACTCCTTCCCTTTCCAAACCTAAGAGCCTATCTATAGCATGAGATCTGATATCCAAGTCCTTCCCATTCCAACCCTTAGACCCTTCCTACAGCATGCAATATGATATCTCAATGATTCTAATAACAAACCTGAGACCCGTCCTATAACATGAGATGGGATATCCAACTCCTTCCCATTCCAATCCTGAGACACTTCCGATAGCAGAGATGTGATATCTCAATGCTTATACCAAACCTGAGACCCTTCCTATAACATGAGATGTGATATCCAAATCCTTCCCGTTCCAAACCTGAGACCCTTCCTTTAGCATGAGATGTGATATCCAGCACCTTCCCATTCCAATCCTGAGACACTTCCTATAGCATGAGATGTGATATCTCAATGCTTCTAATATCAAAACTGAGACCCTCCCTATAGCATGATATGTGATATCTAAGTCCTTCCCATTCCAATCCTGAGACCCTCCCTATAGCATGAGATGTGATATCCAACTCCTTCCCATTCCAAACCCTGAGACCCTTCCTATAGCATGAGATATGATATCTCAATACTTCTAATACCAAACGTGAGATCCTTCCGATAACATGAGATGTGATATCCAAATCCTTCCCCTTCAAATCCTGAGACCCTCCCTTTAGCATGAGATGTGATATCCAACTCCTTCCTATTCCAATCCTGAGACTCTTCTGATAGCATGAGATGTGATATCTCAATGCTTCTAATACCAAACCTGAGATCCTTCCTATAACATGAGATGTGATATCCAAATCCTTCCCCTTCCAAACCTGAGACCCTCCCTTTAGCATGAGATGTGATATCCAACTCCTTCCCATTCCATTCCTGAGACCCTTCTGATAGCATGAGATGTGATATCTCAATGCCTCTAATACCAAACCTGAGATCCTACCTCTAACATGAAATGTGATATCCAACTCTTTCCCCTTCCAAACCTGAGAGCCTTCCTATAGCATGAGATGTGATATCCAAGTCCTTCCCATTCCAATCCTGAGACCCTTCCTTTATCATGAGATGTGATATCCAACTCCTTCCCATTCCAATCCTGAGACCCTTCCTATAGCATGAGATGTGATATCTCAATGCTTCTAATACCAAACCTGAGACCCTTCCTATAACATGAGATGGGAATATCCAACTCCTTCCCATTCCAATCCTGAGACCCTTCCGATAGCAGAGATGTGATATCTCAATGCTTATACCAAACCTGAGATCCTTCCTATAACATGAGATGTGATATCCAACTCCTTCCCATTCCAATCCTGAGACACTTACTATAGCATGAGATGTGATATCTCACTGCTTATACCAAACCTGAGACCCTTCCCATAGCATGAGATGTGATATCCAACTCCTTCCCATTCCAATCCTCAGACCCTTCCTATAGCATGAGATGTGATATCTCAATGCTTCTAATATCAAACTTGAGACCCTACCTATAGCATGAGATGTGATATCCAAGTCCTTCCCATTACAATCCTGAGACACTTCCTATAGCATGAGATGTGATATCCAACTCCTTCCCATTCCAATCCTGAGACCCTTCCTATAGCATGAGGTATGATATCTCAATACTTCTAATACCAAACGTGAGATCCTTCCGATAACATGAGATGTGATATCCAAATCCTTCCCCTTCCAAACCTGAGACCCTCCCTTTAGCATGAGATGTGATATCCAACTCCTTCCCATTCCAATCCTGAGACCCTTCTGATAGCATGAGATGTGATATCTCAATGCTTCTAATACCAAACCTGAGATCCTTCCGATAGCATGAGATGTGATATCTCAATGCTTCTAATACCAAACCTGAGATCCTTCCTATAACATGAGATGTGATATCCAAATCCTTCCCCTTCCAAACCTGAGACCCTCCCTTTAGCATGAGATGTGATATCCAACTCCTTCCCATTCCATTCCTGAGACCCTTCTGATAGCATGAGATGTGATATCTCAATGCCTCTAATACCAAACCTGAGATCCTACCTCTAACATGAAATGCGATATCCAACTCTTTCCCCTTCCAAACCTGAGAGCCTTCCTATAGCATGAGATGTGATATCCAAGTCCTTCCCATTCCAATTCTGAGACCCTTCCTATAGCTTGAGATGTGATATCCAACTCCTTCCCATTCCAATTCAGAGACCCTTCCTATACTCTGAGACTTGATATCTCAATGCTTCTAATACCAAACCTGAGACCCGTAATATAACATGAGATGTGATATCCAAATCCTTCCCCTTCCAAACCTTAGACCCTTCCTTTATCATGAGATGTGATATCCAACTCCTTCCCATTCCAATCCGGAGACCCTTCTGATATCATGAGATGTAATATCTCAAAGCTTCTAATATCAAACTTGAGACCCTCCCTATAGCATGAGATGTGATATCCAAGTCCTTCCCATTCCAATCCTGAGACCCTTCCTATAGCATGAGATGTGATATCTCAATGCTTCTAATACCAAACCTGAGACCCTTCCTATAACATGAGATGGGAATATCCAACTCCTTCCCATTCCAATCCTGAGACCCTTCCGATAGCAGAGATGTGATATCTCAATGCTTATACCAAACCTGAGACCCTTCGTATGGCATGAGATGTGATATCCAACTCCTTGCCATTCAAATCCTGAGACCCTTCCTATAGCATGAGAAGGGATATCCAACTCCTTCCCAATCCAATCCTGAGACCGTTCCGATAGCAGAGACGTGATATCTCAATGCTTCTACCAAACCTGAGACCCTTCCTTTAGCATGAGATGTGATATCCAAATCCTTCACATTCCAATCCTGAAACCCTTCCTATAGCATGAGATGTGATATCTCAATGCTTCTAATACCAAACCTGAGATCCTTCCTATAACATGAGATGTGATATCCAATTCCTTCCCATTCCAAACCTGAGACCCTTCCTATTGGATGAGTTGTGATATCCAACTCCTTCCCATTCCAACCCTGAGACCCTTCCTATAGCATGAGATGTGATGTCTCAATGATTCTAATACCAAACCTGAGATCCTTCCTATAACATGAGATGTGATATCCAACTCCTTCCATTCCAATCCTGAGACCCGTCCTATAGCATGAGATGTGATATCTCAATGCTTATACCAAACCTGAGACCCTTCCTATAGCATGAGATGTGATATCCAACTACTTCCCATTCCAATCCTGAGACCCTTCCTATAGCATGAGATGTGATATCTCAATGCTTCTAATACCAAACCTGAGATCCTTCCTCTAACATGAAATGTGATATCCAACTCCTTCCCTTTCCAAACCTAAGAGCCTATCTATAGCATGAGATGTGATATCCAGGTCCTTCCTATTCCAATCCTTAGACCCTTCCTACAGCATGCAATATGACATCTCAATGATTCTAATAACAAACCTGAGACCCATCCTATAGCATGAGATATGATATCCAAGTCCTTCCCATTCCAATCCTGAGACCCTTCCTATAACATGAAATGTGATATCCAACTCCTTCCCATTCCAACCTGAGACCCTTCCTATAGCATGAGATGGGATATCCAACTTCTTCAAAATCCAATACTGATACCCTTCCGATAGCATGAGATGTGATATCCCAATGCTTCTACCAAACCTGAGACCCATACTATGGCATGAGATGTGATATCAAACTCCTTCCCATTCCAATCCTGAGACCCTTCCTATAGCTTGAGGTGTGATATCCAACTCCTTCCCATTCCAATTCTGAGACCCTTCTTATACCATGAGACTTGATATCTCAATGCTTCTAATACCAAACCTGAGACCCGTCCTATAACATGAGATGTGATATCCAAATCCTTCCCCTTCCAAACCTTAGACCCTTCCTTTATCATGAGATGTGACATCCAAGTCCTTCCCATTCCAATCCTGAGACCCTTCCTATAGCATGAGATGTGATATCTCTATGCTTCTAATACCAAACCTGAGACCCTTCCTATAACATGAGATGGGATATCCAACTCCTTCCCATTCCAATCCTGAGACCTTTCCGATAGCAGAGATGTGATATCTCAATGCTTATACCAAACCTGAGAACCTTCCTATGGCCTGAGATGTCATATACAACTCCTTCCCATTCCAATCCTGAGACCCTTCCTTTAGCATGAGATGTGATATCTCAATGCTTATACCAAATCTGAGACCCTTCCTATAGCATGAGATGTGATATCCAATTCCTTCCCATTCCAATCCTGAGACCCTTCCTATAGCATGAGATGTGATATCTCAATGCTTATACCAAACCTGAGAGCCTACCTATAGCATGAGATGTGATATCCAAGTCCATCCCATTCCAATCCTTAGACCCTTCCTACAGCATGCGATGTGATATCTCAATGATTCTAATACCAAACCAGAGACTCTTCCTATAACATGAGATGGGATATCCAACTCCTTCCCATTCCAATCCTGAGCCGCTTCCGATAGCAGAGATGTGATATCTCAATGCTTATACCAAACCTGAGACCCTTCCTATAACATGAGATGTGATATCCAACTCCTTCCCGTTCCAAACCTGAGACACTAACTATAGCATATGTGATATCCAACTCCTTCCCATTCCAAACATGAGACCCTTCCTATAGCAAGAAAGTAATATCCAACTCCTACCCATTCCAATCCTGAGACCCTTCCTATAGCAAGAGATGTGATATCCAAATCCTTCCCATTCCAATCCTGAGACCCTTCCTATAACATGAGATGTGATATCCAACTCCTTCCCATTCCAACCTGAGACACTTCCTATAGCATGAGAAGGGATATCCAACTCCTTCCCAATCCAATCCTGAGACCCTTCCGATAGCAGAGATGTGATATCTCAATGCTTATACCAAACCTGAGACCCTTCCTATAGCATGAAAAGGGATATCCAACTCCTTCCCAATCCAATCCTGAGACCCTTCCGATAGCAGAGACGTGATATCTCAATGCTTCTACCAAACCTGAGACCCTTCCTTTAGCATGAGATGTGATATCCAAATCCTTCACATTCCAATCCTGAGACCCTTCCTATAGCATGAGATTTGATATCTCAATGCTTCTAATACCAAACCTGAGATCCTTCCTATAACATGAGATGTGATATCCAATTCCTTCCCATTCCAAACCTGAGACCCTTCCTATTGGATGAGATGTGATATCCAACTCCTTCCCATTTCAACCCTGAGACCCTTCCTATTGCATGAGATGTGATGTCTCAATGCTTCTAATACCAAACCTGAGATCCTTCCTATAACATGAGATGTGATATCCAACTCCTTCCATTCCAATCCTGAGACCCGTCCTATAGCATGAGATGTGATATCTCAATGCTTATACCAAACCTGAGACCCTTCCTATAGCATGAGATGTGATATCCAACTCCTTCCCATTCCAATCCTGAGACCCTTCCTATAGCATGAGATGTGATATCTCAATGCTTCTAATACCAAACCTGAGATCCTTCCTCTAACATGAAATGTGTAATCCAACTCCTTCCCTTTCCAAACCTGAGAGCCTATCTATAGCATGAGATGTGATATCCAAGTCCTTCACATTCCAACCCTTAGACCCTTCCTACAGCATGCAATATGATATCTCAATGATTCTAATAACAAACCTGAGACCCGTCCTATAACATGAGATGGGATATCCAACTCCTTCCCATTCCAATCCTGAGACACTTCCGATAGCAGAGATGTGATATCTCAATGTTTATACCAAACCTGAGACCCTTCCTATAACATGAGATGTGAAATTTAACTCCTTCCCGTTCCCAACCTGAGACCCTTCCTTTAGCATGAGATGTGATATCCAGCTCCTTCCCATTCCAATCCTGAGACACTTCCGATAGCATGAGATGTGATATCTCAATGCTTCTAATATCAAAACTGAGACCCTCCCTATAGCATGATATGTGATATCTAAGTCCTTCCCATTCCAATCCTGAGACCCTTCCTATAGCATGAGATGTGATATCTCAATGCTTCTACCAAACCTGAGACCCTTCCTTTAGCATGAGATGTGATATCCAACTCCTTCCCATTCCAATCCTGAGACCCTTCCTATAGCATGAGATGTGATATCTCAATACTTCTAATACCAAACCTGAGATCCTTCCGATAACATGAGATGTGATATCTCAATACTTCTAATACCAAACCTGAGATCCATCCTATAACATGAGATGTGATATCCAACTCCTTCCCTTTCCAAACCTAAGAGCCTATCTATAGCATGAGATGTGATATCCAGGTCCTTCCCATTCCAATCCTTAGACCCTTCCTACAGCATGCAATATGATATCTCAATGATTCTAATAACAAACCTGAGACCCGTCCTATAGCATGAGATATGATATCCAAGTCCTTCCCATTCCAATCCTGAGACCCTTCCTATAACATGAAATGTGATATCCAACTCCTTCCCATTCCACCCTGAGACCCTTCCTATAGCATGAGATGGGATATCCAACTTCTTCCAAATCCAATACTGATACCCTTCCGATAGCATGAGATGTGATATCCCAATGGTTCTACCAAACCTGAGACCCATACTATGGCATGAGATGTGATATCAAACTCCTTCCCATTCCAATCCTGAGACCCTTCCTATAGCTTGAGGTGTGATATCCAACTCCTTCCCATTCCAATTCTGAGACCCTTCTTATACCATGAGACTTGATATCTCAATGCTTCTAATACCAAACCTGAGACCCGTCCTATAACATGAGATGTGATAACCACATCCTTCCCCTTCCAAACCTTAGACCCTTCCTTTATCATGAGATGTGATATCCAACTCCTTCCCATTCCAATCCTGAGACCCTTCCGATATCATGAGATTTGTTATCTCAATGCTTCTAATATCAAACTTGAGACCCTCCCTATAGCATGAGATGTGACATCCAAGTCCTTCCCATTCCAATCCTGAGACCCTTCCTATAGCATGAGATGTCATATCTCTATGCTTCTAATACCAAACATGAGACCCTTCCTATAACATGAGATGGGATATCCAACTCCTTCCCATTCCAATCCTGAGACCTTTCCGATAGCAGAGATGTGATATCTCAATGCTTATACCAAACCTGAGAACCTTCCTATGGCCTGAGATGTCATATACAACTCCTTCCCATTCCAATCCTGAGACCCTTCCTTTACCATGAGATGTGATATCTCAATGCTTATACCAAATCTGAGACCCTTCCTATAGCATGAGATGTGATATCCAATTCCTTCCCATTCCAATCCTGAGACCCTTCCTATAGCATGAGATGTGATATCTCAATGCTTATACCAAACCTGAGAGCCTACCTATAGCATGAGATGTGATATCCAAGTCCACCCCATTCCAATCCTTAGACCCTTCCTACAGCATGCGATGTGATATCTCAATGATTCTAATACCAAACCAGAGACTCTTCCTATAACATGAGATGGGATATCCAACTCCTTCCCATTCCAATCCTGAGCCACTTCCGATAGCAGAGATGTGATATCTCAATGCTTATACCAAACCTGAGACCCTTCCTATAACATGAGATGTGATATCCAACTCCTTCCCGTTCCAAACCTGAGACACTAACTATAGCATATGTGATATCCAACTCCTTCCCATTCCAAACATGAGACCCTTCCTATAGCAAGAAAGTAATATCCAACTCCTACCCATTCCAATCCTGAGACCCTTCGTATAGCAAGAGATGTGATATCCAAATCCTTCCCATTCCAATCCTGAGACCCTTCCTATAACATGAGATGTGATATCCAACTCCTTCCCATTCCAACCTGAGACACTTCCTATAGCATGAGAAGGGATATCCAACTCCTTCCCAATCCAATCCTGAGACCCTTCCGATAGCAGAGATGTGATATCTCAATGCTTATACCAAACCTGAGACCCTTCCTATGGCATGAGATGTGATATCCAACTCCTTGCCATTCAAATCCTGAGACCCTTCCTATAGCATGAAAAGGGATATCCAACTCCTTCCCAATCCAATCCTGAGACCCTTCCGATAGCAGAGACGTGATATCTCAATGCTTCTACCAAACCTGAGACCCTTCCTTTAGCATGAGGTGTGATATCCAAATCCTTCACATTCCAATCCTGAGACCCTTCCTATAGCATGAGATTTGATATCTCAATGCTTCTAATACCAAACCTGAGATCCTTCCTATAACATGAGATGTGATATCCAATTCCTTCCCATTCCAAACCTGAGACCCTTCCTATTGGATGAGATGTGATATCCAACTCCTTCCCATTCCAACCCTGAGACCCTTCCTATAGCATGAGATGTGATGTCTCAATGCTTCTAATACCAAACCTGAGATCCTTCCTATAACATGAGATGTGATATCCAACTCCTTCCATTCCAATCCTGAGACCCGTCCTATAGCATGAGATGTGATATCTCAATGCTTATACCAAACCTGAGACCCTTCCTATAGCATGAGATGTGATATCCAACTCCTTCCCATTCCAATCCTGAGACCCTTCCTATAGCATGAGATGTGATATCTCAATGCTTCTAATACCAAACCTGAGATCCTTCCTCTAACATGAAATGTGATATCCAACTCCTTCCCTTTCCAAACCTAAGAGCCTATCTATAGCATGAGATGTGATATCCAAGTCCTTCACATTCCAACCCTTAGACCCTTCCTACAGCATGCAATATGATATCTCAATGATTCTAATAACAAACCTGAGACCCGTCCTATAGCATGAGATATGATATCCAAGTCCTTCCCATTCCAATCCTGAGACCCTTCCTATAACATGAAATGTGATATCCAACTCCTTCCCATTCCAACCTGAGACCCTTCCTATAGCATGAGATGGGATATCCAACTTCTTCAAAATCCAATACTGATACCCTTCCGATAGCATGAGATGTGATATCCCAATGCTTCTACCAAACCTGAGACCCATACTATGGCATGAGATGTGATATCAAACTCCTTCCCATTCCAATCCTGAGACCCTTCCTATAGCTTGAGGTGTGATATCCAACTCCTTCCCATTCCAATTCTGAGACCCTTCTTATACCATGAGACTTGATATCTCAATGCTTCTAATACCAAACCTGAGACCCGTCCTATAACATGAGATGTGATATCCAAATCCTTCCCCTTCCAAACCTTAGACCCTTCCTTTATCATGAGATGTGACATCCAAGTCCTTCCCATTCCAATCCTGAGACCCTTCCTATAGCATGAGATGTGATATCTCTATGCTTCTAATACCAAACCTGAGACCCTTCCTATAACATGAGATGGGATATCCAACTCCTTCCCATTCCAATCCTGAGACCTTTCCGATAGCAGAGATGTGATATCTCAATGCTTATACCAAACCTGAGAACCTTCCTATGGCCTGAGATGTCATATACAACTCCTTCCCATTCCAATCCTGAGACCCTTCCTATAGCATGAGATGTGATATCTCAATGCTTATACCAAATCTGAGACCCTTCCTATAGCATGAGATGTGATATCCAATTCCTTCCCATTCCAATCCTGAGACCCTTCCTATAGCATGAGAAGGGATATCCAACTCCTTCCCAATCCAATCCTGAGACCCTTCCGATAGCAGAGATGTGATATCTCAATGCTTATACCAAACCTGAGACCCTTCCTATAGCATGAAAAGGGATATCCAACTCCTTCCCAATCCAATCCTGAGACCCTTCCGATAGCAGAGACGTGATATCTCAATGCTTCTACCAAACCTGAGACCCTTCCTTTAGCATGAGATGTGATATCCAAATCCTTCACATTCCAATCCTGAGACCCTTCCTATAGCATGAGATTTGATATCTCAATGCTTCTAATACCAAACCTGAGATCCTTCCTATAACATGAGATGTGATATCCAATTCCTTCCCATTCCAAACCTGAGACCCTTCCTATTGGATGAGATGTGATATCCAACTCCTTCCCATTTCAACCCTGAGATCCTTCCTATAGCATGAGATGTGATGTCTCAATGCTTCTAATACCAAACCTGAGATCCTTCCTATAACATGAGATGTGATATCCAACTCCTTCCATTCCAATCCTGAGACCCGTCCTATAGCATGAGATGTGATATCTCAATGCTTATACCAAACCTGAGACCCTTCCTATAGCATGAGATGTGATATCCAACTCCTTCCCATTCCAATCCTGAGACCCTTCCTATAGCATGAGATGTGATATCTCAATGCTTCTAATACCAAACCTGAGATCCTTCCTCTAACATGAAATGTGATATCCAACTCCTTCCCTTTCCAAACATAAGAGCCTATCTATAGCATGAGATGTGATATCCAAGTCCTTCACATTCCAACCCTTAGACCCTTCCTACAGCATGCAATATGATATCTCAATGATTCTAATAACAAACCTGAGACCCGTCCTATAACATGAGATGGGATATCCAACTCCTTCCCATTCCAATCCTGAGACACTTCCGATAGCAGAGATGTGATATCTCAATGTTTATACCAAACCTGAGACCCTTCCTATAACATGAGATGTGAAATTTAACTCCTTCCCGTTCCCAACCTGAGACCCTTCCTTTAGCATGAGATGTGATATCCAGCTCCTTCCCATTCCAATCCTGAGACACTTCCGATAGCATGAGATGTGATATCTCAA
The DNA here is from genome assembly GCF_040938575.1 of Ambystoma mexicanum. Taxonomy (NCBI): domain Eukaryota; kingdom Metazoa; phylum Chordata; class Amphibia; order Caudata; family Ambystomatidae; genus Ambystoma; species Ambystoma mexicanum. The sequence goes on from NC_090936.1 coordinate 336,836,642, forward strand.
TGCTTCTAATATCAAAACTGAGACCCTCCCTATAGCATGATATGTGATATCTAAGTCCTTCCCATTCCAATCCTGAGACCCTTCCTATAGCATGAGATGTGATATCTCAATGCTTCTACCAAACCTGAGACCCTTCCTTTAGCATGAGATGTGATATCCAACTCCTTCCCATTCCAATCCTGAGACCCTTCCTATAACATGAGATGTGATGTCTCAATGCTTCTAATACCAAACCTGAGATCTTTCCTATAACATGAGATGTGATATCCAACTCCTTCCCATTCCAATCCTGAGACCCTTCCTATAGCATGAGATGTGATATCACAATGCTTATACCAAACCTGAGACCGTTCCTATAGCTTGAGATGTGATATCCAACTCCTTCCCATTCCAATCCTGAGACCCTTCCTATAGCATGAGATGGGATATCCAACTTCTTCAAAATCCAATACTGATACCCTTCCGATAGCATGAGATGTGATATCCCAATGCTTCTACCAAACCTGAGACCCATACTATGGCATGAGATTTGATATCAAACTCCTTCCCATTCCAATCCTGAGACCCTTCCTATAGCTTGAGGTGTGATATCCAACTCCTTCCCATTCCAATTCTGAGACCCTTCTTATACCATGAGACTTGATATCTCAATGCTTCTAATACCAAACCTGAGACCTGTCCTATAACATGAGATGTGATATCCAAATCCTTCCCCTTCCAAACCTTAGACCCTTCCTTTATCATGAGATGTGACATCCAAGTCCTTCCCATTCCAATCCTGAGACCCTTCCTATAGCATGAGATGTGATATCTCTATGCTTCTAATACCAAACCTGAGACCCTTCCTATAACATGAGATGGGATATCCAACTCCTTCCCATTCCAATCCTGAGACCTTTCCGATAGCAGAGATGTGATATCTCAATGCTTATACCAAACCTGAGAACCTTCCTATGGCCTGAGATGTCATATACAACTCCTTCCCATTCCAATCCTGAGACCCTTCCTTTAGCATGAGATGTGATATCTCAATGCTTATACCAAATCTGAGACCCTTCCTATAGCATGAGATGTGATATCCAATTCCTTCCCATTCCAATCCTGAGACCCTTCCTATAGCATGAGATGTGATATCTCAATGCTTATACCAAACCTGAGAGCCTACCTATAGCATGAGATGTGATATCCAAGTCCATCCCATTCCAATCCTTAGACCCTTCCTACAGCATGCGATGTGATATCTCAATGATTCTAATACCAAACCAGAGACTCTTCCTATAACATGAGATGGGATATCCAACTCCTTCCCATTCCAATCCTGAGCCGCTTCCGATAGCAGAGATGTGATATCTCAATGCTTATACCAAACCTGAGACCCTTCCTATAACATGAGATGTGATATCCAACTCCTTGCCGTTCCAAACCTGAGACACTAACTATAGCATATGTGATATCCAACTCCTTCCCATTCCAAACATGAGACCCTTCCTATAGCAAGAAAGTAATATCCAACTCCTACCCATTCCAATCCTGAGACCCTTCCTATAACATGAGATGTGATATCCAACTCCTTCCCATTCCAACCTGAGACACTTCCTATAGCATGAGAAGGGATATCCAACTCCTTCCCAATCCAATCCTGAGACCCTTCCGATAGCAGAGATGTGATATCTCAATGCTTATACCAAACCTGAGACCCTTCCTATAGCATGAAAAGGGATATCCAACTCCTTCCCAATCCAATCCTGAGACCCTTCCGATAGCAGAGACGTGATATCTCAATGCTTCTACCAAACCTGAGACCCTTCCTTTAGCATGAGATGTGATATCCAAATCCTTCACATTCCAATCCTGAGACCCTTCCTATAGCATGAGATTTGATATCTCAATGCTTCTAATACCAAACCTGAGATCCTTCCTATAACATGAGATGTGATATCCAATTCCTTCCCATTCCAAACCTGAGACCCTTCCTATTGGATGAGATGTGATATCCAACTCCTTCCCATTTCAACCCTGAGACCCTTCCTATTGCATGAGATGTGATGTCTCAATGCTTCTAATACCAAACCTGAGATCCTTCCTATAACATGAGATGTGATATCCAACTCCTTCCATTCCAATCCTGAGACCCGTCCTATAGCATGAGATGTGATATCTCAATGCTTATACCAAACCTGAGACCCTTCCTATAGCATGAGATGTGATATCCAACTCCTTCCCATTCCAATCCTGAGACCCTTCCTATAGCATGAGATGTGATATCTCAATGCTTCTAATACCAAAGCTGAGATCCTTCCTCTAACATGAAATGTGTAATCCAACTCCTTCCCTTTCCAAACCTAAGAGCCTATCTATAGCATGAGATGTGATATCCAAGTCCTTCACATTCCAACCCTTAGACCCTTCCTACAGCATGCAATATGATATCTCAATGATTCTAATAACAAACCTGAGACCCGTCCTATAACATGAGATGGGATATCCAACTCCTTCCCATTCCAATCCTGAGACACTTCCGATAGCAGAGATGTGATATCTCAATGTTTATACCAAACCTGAGACCCTTCCTATAACATGAGATGTGAAATTTAACTCCTTCCCGTTCCCAACCTGAGACCCTTCCTTTAGCATGAGATGTGATATCCAGCTCCTTCCCATTCCAATCCTGAGACACTTCCGATAGCATGAGATGTGATATCTCAATGCTTCTAATATCAAAACTGAGACCCTCCCTATAGCATGATATGTGATATCTAAGTCCTTCCCATTCCAATCCTGAGACCCTTCCTATAGCATGAGATGTGATATCTCAATGCTTCTACCAAACCTGAGACCCTTCCTTTAGCATGAGATGTGATATCCAACTCCTTCCCATTCCAATCCTGAGACCCTTCCTATAGCATGAGATGTGATATCTCAATACTTCTAATACCAAACCTGAGATCCTTCCGATAACATGAGATGTGATATCTTAATACTTCTAATACCAAACCTGAGATCCATCCTATAACATGAGATGTGATATCCAACTCCTTCCCTTTCCAAACCTAAGAGCCTATCTATAGCATGAGATGTGATATCCAGGTCCTTCCCATTCCAATCCTTAGACCCTTCCTACAGCATGCAATATGATATCTCAATGATTCTAATAACAAACCTGAGACCCGTCCTATAGCATGAGATATGATATCCAAGTCCTTCCCATTCCAATCCTGAGACCCTTCCTATAACATGAAATGTGATATCCAACTCCTTCCCATTCCACCCTGAGACCCTTCCTATAGCATGAGATGGGATATCCAACTTCTTCCAAATCCAATACTGATACCCTTCCGATAGCATGAGATGTGATATCCCAATGGTTCTACCAAACCTGAGACCCATACTATGGCATGAGATGTGATATCAAACTCCTTCCCATTCCAATCCTGAGACCCTTCCTATAGCTTGAGGTGTGATATCCAACTCCTTCCCATTCCAATTCTGAGACCCTTCTTATACCATGAGACTTGATATCTCAATGCTTCTAATACCAAACCTGAGACCCGTCCTATAACATGAGATGTGATAACCACATCCTTCCCCTTCCAAACCTTAGACCCTTCCTTTATCATGAGATGTGATATCCAACTCCTTCCCATTCCAATCCTGAGACCCTTCCGATATCATGAGATTTGTTATCTCAATGCTTCTAATATCAAACTTGAGACCCTCCCTATAGCATGAGATGTGACATCCAAGTCCTTCCCATTCCAATCCTGAGACCCTTCCTATAGCATGAGATGTCATATCTCTATGCTTCTAATACCAAACATGAGACCCTTCCTATAACATGAGATGGGATATCCAACTCCTTCCCATTCCAATCCTGAGACCTTTCCGATAGCAGAGATGTGATATCTCAATGCTTATACCAAACCTGAGAACCTTCCTATGGCCTGAGATGTCATATACAACTCCTTCCCATTCCAATCCTGAGACCCTTCCTTTACCATGAGATGTGATATCTCAATGCTTATACCAAATCTGAGACCCTTCCTATAGCATGAGATGTGATATCCAATTCCTTCCCATTCCAATCCTGAGACCCTTCCTATAGCATGAGATGTGATATCTCAATGCTTATACCAAACCTGAGAGCCTACCTATAGCATGAGATGTGATATCCAAGTCCACCCCATTCCAATCCTTAGACCCTTCCTACAGCATGCGATGTGATATCTCAATGATTCTAATACCAAACCAGAGACTCTTCCTATAACATGAGATGGGATATCCAACTCCTTCCCATTCCAATCCTGAGCCACTTCCGATAGCAGAGATGTGATATCTCAATGCTTATACCAAACCTGAGACCCTTCCTATAACATGAGATGTGATATCCAACTCCTTCCCGTTCCAAACCTGAGACACTAACTATAGCATATGTGATATCCAACTCCTTCCCATTCCAAACATGAGACCCTTCCTATAGCAAGAAAGTAATATCCAACTCCTACCCATTCCAATCCTGAGACCCTTCGTATAGCAAGAGATGTGATATCCAAATCCTTCCCATTCCAATCCTGAGACCCTTCCTATAACATGAGATGTGATATCCAACTCCTTCCCATTCCAACCTGAGACACTTCCTATAGCATGAGAAGGGATATCCAACTCCTTCCCAATCCAATCCTGAGACCCTTCCGATAGCAGAGATGTGATATCTCAATGCTTATACCAAACCTGAGACCCTTCCTATGGCATGAGATGTGATATCCAACTCCTTGCCATTCAAATCCTGAGACCCTTCCTATAGCATGAAAAGGGATATCCAACTCCTTCCCAATCCAATCCTGAGACCCTTCCGATAGCAGAGACGTGATATCTCAATGCTTCTACCAAACCTGAGACCCTTCCTTTAGCATGAGATGTGATATCCAAATCCTTCACATTCCAATCCTGAGACCCTTCCTATAGCATGAGATTTGATATCTCAATGCTTCTAATACCAAACCTGAGATCCTTCCTATAACATGAGATGTGATATCCAATTCCTTCCCATTCCAAACCTGAGACCCTTCCTATTGGATGAGATGTGATATCCAACTCCTTCCCATTCCAACCCTGAGACCCTTCCTATAGCATGAGATGTGATGTCTCAATGCTTCTAATACCAAACCTGAGATCCTTCCTATAACATGAGATGTGATATCCAACTCCTTCCATTCCAATCCTGAGACCCGTCCTATAGCATGAGATGTGATATCTCAATGCTTATACCAAACCTGAGACCCTTCCTATAGCATGAGATGTGATATCCAACTCCTTCCCATTCCAATCCTGAGACCCTTCCTACAGCATGCAATATGATATCTCAATGATTCTAATAACAAACCTGAGACCCGTCCTACAACATGAGATGGGATATCCAACTCCTTCCCATTCCAATCCTGAGACACTTCCGATAGCAGAGATGTGATATCTCAATGTTTATACCACCCTGAGACCCTTCCTATAACATGAGATGTGAAATTTAACTCCTTCCCGTTCCCAACCTGAGACCCTTCCTTTAGCATGAGATGTGATATCCAGCTCCTTCCCATTCCAATCCTGAGACACTTCCGATAGCATGAGATGTGATATCTCAATGCTTCTAATATCAAAACTGAGACCCTCCCTATAGCATGATATGTGATATCTAAGTCCTTCCCATTCCAATCCTGAGACCCTTCCTATAGCATGAGATGTGATATCTCAATGCTTCTACCAAACCTGAGACCCTTCCTTTAGCATGAGATGTGATATCCAACTCCTTCCCATTCCAATCCTGAGACCCTTCCTATAGCATGAGATGTGATATCTCAATACTTCTAATACCAAACCTGAGATCCTTCCGATAACATGAGATGTGATATCTCAATACTTCTAATACCAAACCTGAGATCCATCCTATAACATGAGATGTGATATCCAACTCCTTCCCTTTCCAAACCTAAGAGCCTATCTATAGCATGAGATGTGATATCCAGGTCCTTCCCATTCCAATCCTTAGACCCTTCCTACAGCATGCAATATGATATCTCAATGATTCTAATAACAAACCTGAGACCCGTCCTATAGCATGAGATATGATATCCAAGTCCTTCCCATTCCAATCCTGAGACCCTTCCTATAACATGAAATGTGATATCCAACTCCTTCCCATTCCACCCTGAGACCCTTCCTATAGCATGAGATGGGATATCCAACTTCTTCCAAATCCAATACTGATACCCTTCCGATAGCATGAGATGTGATATCCCAATGGTTCTACCAAACCTGAGACCCATACTATGGCATGAGATGTGATATCAAACTCCTTCCCATTCCAATCCTGAGACCCTTCCTATAGCTTGAGGTGTGATATCCAACTCCTTCCCATTCCAATTCTGAGACCCTTCTTATACCATGAGACTTGATATCTCAATGCTTCTAATACCAAACCTGAGACCCGTCCTATAACATGAGATGTGATAACCACATCCTTCCCCTTCCAAACCTTAGACCCTTCCTTTATCATGAGATGTGATATCCAACTCCTTCCCATTCCAATCCTGAGACCCTTCCGATATCATGAGATTTGTTATCTCAATGCTTCTAATATCAAACTTGAGACCCTCCCTATAGCATGAGATGTGACATCCAAGTCCTTCCCATTCCAATCCTGAGACCCTTCCTATAGCATGAGATGTCATATCTCTATGCTTCTAATACCAAACATGAGACCCTTCCTATAACATGAGATGGGATATCCAACTCCTTCCCATTCCAATCCTGAGACCTTTCCGATAGCAGAGATGTGATATCTCAATGCTTATACCAAACCTGAGAACCTTCCTATGGCCTGAGATGTCATATACAACTCCTTCCCATTCCAATCCTGAGACCCTTCCTTTACCATGAGATGTGATATCTCAATGCTTATACCAAATCTGAGACCCTTCCTATAGCATGAGATGTGATATCCAATTCCTTCCCATTCCAATCCTGAGACCCTTCCTATAGCATGAGATGTGATATCTCAATGCTTATACCAAACCTGAGAGCCTACCTATAGCATGAGATGTGATATCCAAGTCCACCCCATTCCAATCCTTAGACCCTTCCTACAGCATGCGATGTGATATCTCAATGATTCTAATACCAAACCAGAGACTCTTCCTATAACATGAGATGGGATATCCAACTCCTTCCCATTCCAATCCTGAGCCACTTCCGATAGCAGAGATGTGATATCTCAATGCTTATACCAAACCTGAGACCCTTCCTATAACATGAGATGTGATATCCAACTCCTTCCCGTTCCAAACCTGAGACACTAACTATAGCATATGTGATATCCAACTCCTTCCCATTCCAAACATGAGACCCTTCCTATAGCAAGAAAGTAATATCCAACTCCTACCCATTCCAATCCTGAGACCCTTCGTATAGCAAGAGATGTGATATCCAAATCCTTCCCATTCCAATCCTGAGACCCTTCCTATAACATGAGATGTGATATCCAACTCCTTCCCATTCCAACCTGAGACACTTCCTATAGCATGAGAAGGGATATCCAACTCCTTCCCAATCCAATCCTGAGACCCTTCCGATAGCAGAGATGTGATATCCAACTCCTTGCCATTCAAATCCTGAGACCCTTCCTATAGCATGAAAAGGGATATCCAACTCCTTCCCAATCCAATCCTGAGACCCTTCCGATAGCAGAGACGTGATATCTCAATGCTTCTACCAAACCTGAGACCCTTCCTTTAGCATGAGATGTGATATCCAAATCCTTCACATTCCAATCCTGAGACCCTTCCTATAGCATGAGATTTGATTTCTCAATGCTTCTAATACCAAACCTGAGATCCTTCCTATAACATGAGATGTGATATCCAATTCCTTCCCATTCCAAACCTGAGACCCTTCCTATTGGATGAGATGTGATATCCAACTCCTTCCCATTCCAACCCTGAGACCCTTCCTATAGCATGAGATGTGATGTCTCAATGCTTCTAATACCAAACCTGAGATCCTTCCTATAACATGAGATGTGATATCCAACTCCTTCCATTCCAATCCTGAGACCCGTCCTATAGCATGAGATGTGATATCTCAATGCTTATACCAAACCTGAGACCCTTCCTATAGCATGAGATGTGATATCCAACTCCTTCCCATTCCAATCCTGAGACCCTTCCTATAGCATGAGATGTGATATCTCAATGCTTCTAATACCAAACCTGAGATCCTTCCTCTAACATGAAATGTGATATGCAACTCCTTCCCTTTCCAAACCTAAGAGCCTATCTATAGCATGAGATGTGATATCCAAGTCCTTCACATTCCAACCCTTAGACCCTTCCTACAGCATGCAATATGATATCTCAATGATTCTAATAACAAACCTGAGACCCGTCCTATAGCATGAGATATGATATCCAAGTCCTTCCCATTCCAATCCTGAGACCCTTCCTATAACATGAAATGTGATATCCAACTCCTTCCCATTCCAACCTGAGACCCTTCCTATAGCATGAGATGGGATATCCAACTTCTTCAAAATCCAATACTGATACCCTTCCGATAGCATGAGATGTGATATCCCAATGCTTCTACCAAACCTGAGACCCATACTATGGCATGAGATGTGATATCAAACTCCTTCCCATTCCAATCCTGAGACCCTTCCTATAGCTTGAGGTGTGATATCCAACTCCTTCCCATTCCAATTCTGAGACCCTTCTTATACCATGAGACTTGATATCTCAATGCTTCTAATACCAAACCTGAGACCCGTCCTATAACATGAGATGTGATATCCAAATCCTTCCCCTTCCAAACCTTAGACCCTTCCTTTATCATGAGATGTGACATCCAAGTCCTTCCCATTCCAATCCTGAGACCCTTCCTATAGCATGAGATGTGATATCTCTATGCTTCTAATACCAAACCTGAGACCCTTCCTATAACATGAGATGGGATATCCAACTCCTTCCCATTCCAATCCTGAGACCTTTCCGATAGCAGAGATGTGATATCTCAATGCTTATACCAAACCTGAGAACCTTCCTATGGCCTGAGATGTCATATACAACTCCTTCCCATTCCAATCCTGAGACCCTTCCTATAGCATGAGATGTGATATCTCAATGCTTATACCAAATCTGAGACCCTTCCTATAGCATGAGATGTGATATCCAATTCCTTCCCATTCCAATCCTGAGACCCTTCCTATAGCATGAGAAGGGATATCCAACTCCTTCCCAATCCAATCCTGAGACCCTTCCGATAGCAGAGATGTGATATCTCAATGCTTATACCAAACCTGAGACCCTTCCTATAGCATGAAAAGGGATATCCAACTCCTTCCCAATTCAATCCTGAGACCCTTCCGATAGCAGAGACGTGATATCTCAATGCTTCTACCAAACCTGAGACCCTTCCTTTAGCATGAGATGTGATATCCAAATCCTTCACATTCCAATCCTGAGACCCTTCCTATAGCATGAGATTTGATATCTCAATGCTTCTAATACCAAACCTGAGATCCTTCCTATAACATGAGATGTGATATCCAATTCCTTCCCATTCCAAACCTGAGACCCTTCCTATTGGATGAGATGTGATATCCAACTCCTTCCCATTTCAACCCTGAGATCCTTCCTATAGCATGAGATGTGATGTCTCAATGCTTCTAATACCAAACCTGAGATCCTTCCTATAACATGAGATGTGATATCCAACTCCTTCCATTCCAATCCTGAGACCCGTCCTATAGCATGAGATGTGATATCTCAATGCTTATACCAAACCTGAGACCCTTCCTATAGCATGAGATGTGATATCCAACTCCTTCCGATTCCAATCCTGAGACCCTTCCTATAGCATGAGATGTGATATCTCAATGCTTCTAATACCAAACCTGAGATCCTTCCTCTAACATGAAATGTGATATCCAACTCCTTCCCTTTCCAAACATAAGAGCCTATCTATAGCATGAGATGTGATATCCAAGTCCTTCACATTCCAACCCTTAGACCCTTCCTACAGCATGCAATATGATATCTCAATGATTCTAATAACAAACCTGAGACCCGTCCTATAACATGAGATGGGATATCCAACTCCTTCCCATTCCAATCCTGAGACACTTCCGATAGCAGAGATGTGATATCTCAATGTTTATACCAAACCTGAGACCCTTCCTATAACATGAGATGTGAAATTTAACTCCTTCCCGTTCCCAACCTGAGACCCTTCCTTTAGCATGAGATGTGATATCCAGCTCCTTCCCATTCCAATCCTGAGACACTTCCGATAGCATGAGATGTGATATCTCAATGCTTCTAATATCAAAACTGAGACCCTCCCTATAGCATGATATGTGATATCTAAGTCCTTCCCATTCCAATCCTGAGACCCTTCCTATAGCATGAGATGTGATATCTCAATGCTTCTACCAAACCTGAGACCCTTCCTTTAGCATGAGATGTGATATCCAACTCCTTCCCATTCCAATCCTGAGACCCTTCCTATAGCATGAGATGTGATATCTCAATACTTCTAATACCAAACCTGAGATCCTTCCGATAACATGAGATGTGATATCTCAATACTTCTAATACCAAACCTGAGATCCATCCTATAACATGAGATGTGATATCCAACTCCTTCCCTTTCCAAACCTAAGAGCCTATCTATAGCATGAGATGTGATATCCAGGTCCTTCCCATTCCAATCCTTAGACCCTTCCTACAGCATGCAATATGATATCTCAATGATTCTAATAACAAACCTGAGACCCGTCCTATAGCATGAGATATGATATCCAAGTCCTTCCCATTCCAATCCTGAGACCCTTCCTATAACATGAAATGTGATATCCAACTCCTTCCCATTCCAACCTGAGACCCTTCCTATAGCATGAGATGGGATATCCAACTTCTTCCAAATCCAATACTGATACCCTTCCGATAGCATGAGATGTGATATCCCAATGCTTCTACCAAACCTGAGACCCATACTATGGCATGAGATGTGATATCAAACTCCTTCCCATTCCAATCCTGAGACCCTTCCTATAGCTTGAGGTGTGATATCCAACTCCTTCCCATTCCAATTCTGAGACCCTTCTTATACCATGAGACTTGATATCTCAATGCTTCTAATACCAAACCTGAGACCCGTCCTATAACATGAGATGTGATAACCAAATCCTTCCCCTTCCAAACCTTAGACCCTTCCTTTATCATGAGATGTGATATCCAACTCCTTCCCATTCCAATCCTGAGACCCTTCCGATATCATGAGATTTGTTATCTCAATGCTTCTAATATCAAACTTGAGACCCTCCCTATAGCATGAGATGTGACATCCAAGTCCTTCCCATTCCAATCCTGAGACCCTTCCTATAGCATGAGATGTGATATCTCTATGCTTCTAATACCAAACCTGAGAACCTTCCTATAACATGAGATGGGATATCCAACTCCTTCCCATTCCAATCCTGAGACCTTTCCGATAGCAGAGATTTGATATCTCAATGCTTATACCAAACCTGAGAACCTTCCTATGGCCTGAGATGTCATATACAACTCCTTCCCATTCCAATCCTGAGACCCTTGCTTTACCATGAGATGTGATATCTCAATGCTTATACCAAATCTGAGACCCTTCCTATAGCATGAGATGTGATATCCAATTCCTTCCCATTCCAATCCTGAGACCCTTCCTATAGCATGAGATGTGATATCTCAATGCTTATACCAAACCTGAGAGCCTACCTATAGCATGAGATGTGATATCCAAGTCCACCCCATTCCAATCCTTAGACCCTTCCTACAGCATGCGATGTGATATCTCAATGATTCTAATACCAAACCAGAGACTCTTCCTATAACATGAGATGGGATATCCAACTCCTTCCCATTCCAATCCTGAGCCGCTTCCGATAGCAGAGATGTGATATCTCAATGCTTATACCAAACCTGAGACCCTTCCTATAACATGAGATGTGATATCCAACTCCTTCCCGCTCCAAACCTGAGACACTAACCATAGCAAATGTGATATCCAACTCCTTCCCATTCCAAACATGAGACCCTTCCTATAGCAAGAAAGTAATATCCAACTCCTACCCATTCCAATCCTGAGACCCTTCGTATAGCAAGAGATGTGATATCCAAATCCTTCCCATTCCAATCCTGAGACCCTTCCTATAACATGAGATGTGATATCCAACTCCTTCCCATTCCAACCTGAGACACTTCCTATAGCATGAGAAGGGATATCCAACTCCTTCCCAATCCAATCCTGAGACCCTTCCGATAGCAGAGATGTGATATCTCAATGCTTATACCAAACCTGAGACCCTTCCTATGGCATGAGATGTGATATCCAACTCCTTGCCATTCAAATCCTGAGACCCTTCCTATAGCATGAAAAGGGATATCCAACTCCTTCCCAATCCAATCCTGAGACCCTTCTGATAGCAGAGACGTGATATCTCAATGCTTCTACCAAACCTGAGACCCTTCCTTTAGCATGAGATGTGATATCCAAATCCTTCACATTCCAATCCTGAGACCCTTCCTATAGCATGAGATTTGATATCTCAATGCTTCTAATACCAAACCTGAGATCCTTCCTATAACATGAGATGTGATATCCAATTCCTTCCCATTCCAAACCTGAGACCCTTCCTATTGGATGAGATGTGATATCCAACTCCTTCCCATTCCAACCCTGAGACCCTTCCTATAGCATGAGATGTGATGTCTCAATGCTTCTAATACCAAACCTGAGATCCTTCCTATAACATGAGATGTGATATCCAACTCCTTCCATTCCAATCCTGAGACCCGTCCTATAGCATGAGATGTGATATCTCAATGCTTATACCAAACCTGAGACCCTTCCTATAGCATGAGATGTGATATCCAACTCCTTCCCATTCCAATCCTGAGACCCTTCCTATAGCATGAGATGTGATATCTCAATGCTTCTAATACCAAACCTGAGATCCTTCCTCTAACATGAAATGTGATATCCAACTCCTTCCCTTTCCAAACCTAAGAGCCTATCTATAGCATGAGATGTGATATCCAAGTCCTTCACATTCCAACCCTTAGACCCTCCCTACAGCATGCAATATGATATCTCAATGATTCTAATACCAAACCTGAGACCCTTCCTTTAGCATGAGATGTGATATCCAAATCCTTCACATTCCAATCCTGAGACCCTTCCTATAGCATGAGATTTGATATCTCAATGCTTCTAATACCAAACCTGAGATCCTTCCTATAACATGAGATGTGATATCCAATTCCTTCCCATTCCAAACCTGAGACCCTTCCTATTGGATAAGATGTGATATCCAACTCCTTCCCATTCCAACCCTGAGACCCTTCCTATAGCATGAGATGTGATGTCTCAATGCTTCTAATACCAAACCTGAGATCCTTCCTATAACATGAGATGTGATATCCAACTCCTTCCATTCCAATCCTGAGACCCGTCCTATAGCATGAGATGTGATATCTCAATGCTTATACCAAAGCTGAGACCCTTCCTATAGCATGAGATGTGATATCCAACTCCTTCCCATTCCAATCCTGAGACCCTTCCTATAGCATGAGATGTGATATCTCAATGCTTCTAATACCAAACCTGAGATCCTTCCTCTAACATGAAATGTGATATCCAACTCCTTCCCTTTCCAAACCTAAGAGCCTATCTATAGCATGAGATGTGATATCCAAGTCCTTCACATTCCAACCCTTAGACCCTTCCTACAGCATGCAATATGATATCTCAATGATTCTAATAACAAACCTGAGACCCGTCCTATAACATGAGATGTGATATCCAACTCCTTCCCGTTCCAAACCTGAGACCCTTCCTTTAGCATGAGATGTGATATCCAGCTCCTTCCCATTCCAATCCTGAGACACTTCCGATAGCATGAGATGTGATATCTCAATGCTTCTAATATCAAAACTGAGACCCTCCCTATAGCATGATATGTGATATCTAAGTCCTTCCCATTCCAATCCTGAGACCCTTCCTATAGCATGAGATGTGATATCTCAATGCTTCTACCAAACCTGAGACCCTTCCTTTAGCATGAGATTTGATATCCAACTCCTTCCCATTCCAATCCTGAGACCCTTCCTATAGCATGAGATGTGATATCTCAATACTTCTAATACCAAACCTGAGATCCTTCCGATAACATGAGATGTGATATCTCAATACTTCTAATACCAAACCTGAGATCCATCCTATAACATGAGATGTGATATCCAACTCCTTCCCTTTCCAAACCTAAGAGCCTATCTATTGCATGAGATGTGATATCCAGGTCCTTCCCATTCCAATCCTTAGACCCTTCTACAGCATGCAATATGATATCTCAATGATTCTAATAACAAACCTGAGACCCGTCCTATAGCATGAGATATGATATCCAAGTACTTCCCATTCCAATCCTGAGACCCTTCCTATAACATGAAATGTGATATCCAACTCCTTCCCATTCCAACCTGAGACCCTTCCTATAGCATGAGATGGGATATCCAACTTCTTCCAAATCCAATACTGATACCCTTCCGATAGCATGAGATGTGATATCCCAATGCTTCTACCAAACCTGAGACCCATACTCTGGCATGAGATGTGATATCAAACTCCTTCCCATTCCAATCCTGAGACCCTTCCTAAAGCTTGAGGTGTGATATCCAACTCCTTCCCATTCCAATTCTGAGACCCTTCTTATACCATGAGACTTGATATCCAAATCCTTCCCCCTCCAAACCTTAGACCCTTCCTTTATCATGAGATGTGATATCCAACTCCTTAACCATTCCAATCCTGAGACCCTTCCGGTATCATGAGATTTGTTATCTCAATGCTTCTAATATCAAACTTGAGACCCTCCCTATAGCATGAGATGTGACATCCAAGTCCTTCCCATTCCAATCCTGAGACCCTTCCTATAGCATGAGATGTGATATCTCTATGCTTCTAATACCAAACCTGAGACCCTTCCTATAACATGAGATGGGATATCCAACTCCTTCCCATTCCAATCCTGAGACCTTTCCGATAGCAGAGATGTGATATCTCAATGCTTATACCAAACCTGAGAACCTTCCTATGGCCTGAGATGTCATATACAACTCCTTCCCATTCCAATCCTGAGACCCTTCCTTTAGCATGAGATGTGATATCTCAATGCTTATACCAAATCTTAGACCCTTCCTATAGCATGAGATGTGATATCTCAATGCTTATACCAAACCTGAGAGCCTACCTATAACATGAGATGTGATATCCAAGTCCATCCCATTCCAATCCTTAGACCCTTCCTACAGCATGCGATGTGATATCTCAATGATTCTAATACCAAACCAGAGACTCTTCCTATAACATGAGATGGGATATCCAACTCCTTCCCATTCCAATCCTGAGCCGCTTCCGATAGCAGAGATGTGATATCTCAATGCTTATACCAAACCTGAGACCCTTCCTATAACATGAGATGTGATATCCAACTCCTTCCCGTTCCAAACCTGAGACACTAACTATAGCATATGTGATATCCACCTCCTTCCCATTCCAAACATGAGACCCTTCCTATAGCAAGAAAGTAATATCCAACTCCTACCCATTCCAATCCTGAGACCCTTCCTATAGCAAGAGATGTGATATCCAAATCCTTCCCATTCCAATCCTGAGACCCTTCCTATAACATGAGATGTGATATCCAACTCCTTCCCATTCCAACCTGAGACACTTCCTATAGCATGAGAAGGGATATCCAACTCCTTCCCAATCCAATCCTGAGACCCTTCCGATAGCAGAGATGTGATATCTCAATGCTTATACCAAACCTGAGACCCTTCCTATGGCATGAGATGTGATATCCAACTCCTTGCCATTCAAATCCTGAGACCCTTCCTATAGCATGAGAAGGGATATCCAACTCCTTCCCAATCCAATCCTGAGACCCTTCCGATAGCAGAGACGTGATATCTCAATGCTTCTACCAATCCTGAGACCCTTCCTTTAGCATGAGATGTGATATCCAAATCCTTCACATTCCAATCCTGAGACCCTTCCTATAGCATGAGATGTGATATCTCAATGCTTCTAATACCAAACCTGAGATCCTTCCTATAACATGAGATGTGATATCCAATTCCTTCCCATTCCAAACCTGAGACCCTTCCTATTGGATGAGATGTGATATCCAACTCCTTCCCATTCCAACCCTGAGACCCTTCCTATAGCATGAGATGTGATGTCTCAATGATTCTAATACCAAACCTGAGATCCTTACTATAACATGAGATGTGATATCCAACTCCTTCCCATTCCAATCCTGAGACCCTTCCGATAGCAGAGATGTGATATCTCAATGCTTATACCAAACCTGAGACCCTTCGTATGGCATGAGATGTGAAATCCAACTCCTTGCCATTCAAATCCTGAGACCCTTCCTATAGCATGAGAAGGGATATCCAACTCCTTCCCAATCCAATCCTGAGACCCTTCCGATAGCAGAGACGTGATATCTCAATGCTTCTACCAAACCTGAGACCCTTCCTTTAGCATGAGATGTGATATCCAAATCCTTCACATTCCAATCCTGAAACCCTTCCTATAGCATGAGATGTGATATCTCAATGCTTCTAATACCAAACCTGAGATCCTTCCTATAACATGAGATGTGATATCCAATTCCTTCCCATTCCAAACCTGAGACCCTTCCTTTATCATGAGATGTGACATCCAAGTCCTTCCCATTCCAATCCTGAGACCCTTCCTATAGCATGAGATGTGATAACTCTATGCTTCTAATACCAAACCTGAGACCCTTCCTATAACATGAGATGGGATATCCAACTCCTTCCCATTCCAATCCTGAGACCTTTCCGATAGCAGAGATGTGATATCTCAATGCTTATACCAAACCTGAGAACCTTCCTATGGCCTGAGATGTCATATACAACTCCTTCCCATTCCAATCCTGAGACCCTTCCTTTAGCATGAGATGTGATATCTCAATGCTTATACCAAATCTGAGACCCTTCCTATAGCATGAGATGTGATATCCAATTCCTTCCCATTCCAATCCTGAGACCCTTCCTATAGCATGAGATGTGATATCTCAATGCTTATACCAAACCTGAGATCCTTCCTATAACATGAGATGTGATATCCAACTCCTTCCATTCCAATCCTGAGACCCGTCCTATAGCATGAGATGTGATATCTCAATGCTTATACCAAACCTGAGACCCTTCCTATAGCATGAGATGTGATATCCAACTACTTCCCATTCCAATCATGAGACCCTTCCTATAGCATGAGATGTGATATCTCAATGCTTCTAATACCAAACCTGAGATCCTTCCTCTAACATTAAATGTGATATCCAACTCCTTCCCTTTCCAAACCTAAGAGCCTATCTATAGCATGAGATGTGATATCCAGGTCCTTCCTATTCCAATCCTTAGACCCTTCCTACAGCATGCAATATGATATCTCAATGATTCTAATAACAAACCTGAGACCCGTCCTATAGCATGAGATATGATATCCAAGTCCTTCCCATTCCAATCCTGAGACCCTTCCTATAACATGAAATGTGATATCCAACTCCTTCCCATTCCAACCTGAGACCCTTCCTATAGCATGAGATGGGATATCCAACTTCTTCAAAATCCAATACTGATACCCTTCCGATAGCATGAGATGTGATATCCCAATGCTTCTACCAAACCTGAGACCCATACCATGGCATGAGATGTGATATCAAACTCCTTCCCATTCCAATCCTGAGACCCTTCCTATAGCTTGAGGTGTGATATCCAACTCCTTCCCATTCCAATTCTGAGACCCTTCTTATACCATGAGACTTGATATCTCAATGCTTCTAATACCAAACCTGAGACCCGTCCTATAACATGAGATGTGATATCCAAATCCTTCCCCTTCCAAACCTTAGACCCTTCCTTTATCATGAGATGTGACATCCAAGTCCTTCCCATTCCAATCCTGAGACCCTTCCTATAGCATGAGATGTGATATCTCTATGCTTCTAATACCAAACCTGAGACCCTTCCTATAACATGAGATGGGATATCCAACTCCTTCTCATTCCAATCCTGAGACCTTTCCGATAGCAGAGATGTGATATCTCAATGCTTATACCAAACCTGAGAACCTTCCTATGGCCTGAGATGTCATATACAACTCCTTCCCATTCCAATCCTGAGACCCTTCCTTTAGCATGAGATGTGATATCTCAATGCTTATACCAAATCTGAGACCCTTCCTATAGCATGAGATGTGATATCCAATTCCTTCCCATTCCAATCCTGAGACCCTTCCTATAGCATGAGATGTGATATCTCAATGCTTATACCAAACCTGAGAGCCTACCTATAGCATGAGATGTGATATCCAAGTCCATCCCATTCCAATCCTTAGACCCTTCCTACAGCATGCGATGTGATATCTCAATGATTCTAATACCAAACCAGAGACTCTTCCTATAACATGAGATGGGATATCCAACTCCTTCCCATTCCAATCCTGAGCCGCTTCCGATAGCAGAGATGTGATATCTCAATGCTTATACCAAACCTGAGACCCTTCCTATAACATGAGATGTGATATCCAACTCCTTCCCGTTCCAAACCTGAGACACTAACTATAGCATATGTGATATCCAACTCCTTCCCATTCCAAACATGAGACCCTTCCTATAGCAAGAAAGTAATATCCAACTCCTACCCATTCCAATCCTGAGACCCTTCCTATAGCAAGAGATGTGATATCCAAATCCTTCCCATTCCAATCCTGAGACCCTTCCTATAACATGAGATGTGATATCCAACTCCTTCCCATTCCAACCTGAGACACTTCCTATAGCATGAGAAGGGATATCCAACTCCTTCCCAATCCAATCCTGAGACCCTTCCGATAGCAGAGATGTGATATCTCAATGCTTATACCAAACCTGAGACCCTTCCTATAGCATGAAAAGGGATATCCAACTCCTTCCCAATCCAATCCTGAGACCCTTCCGATAGCAGAGACGTGATATCTCAATGCTTCTACCAAACCTGAGACCCTTCCTTTAGCATGAGATGTGATATCCAAATCCTTCACATTCCAATCCTGAGACCCTTCCTATAGCATGAGATTTGATATCTCAATGCTTCTAATACCAAACCTGAGATCCTTCCTATAACATGAGATGTGATATCCAATTCCTTCCCATTCCAAACCTGAGACCCTTCCTATTGGATGAGATGTGATATCCAACTCCTTCCCATTTCAACCCTGAGACCCTTCCTATAGCATGAGATGTGATGTCTCAATGCTTCTAATACCAAACCTGAGATCCTTCCTATAACATGAGATGTGATATCCAACTCCTTCCATTCCAATCCTGAGACCCGTCCTATAGCATGAGATGTGATATCTCAATGCTTATACCAAACCTGAGACCCTTCCTATAGCATGAGATGTGATATCCAACTCCTTCCCATTCCAATCCTGAGACCCTTCCTATAGCATGAGATGTGATATCTCAATGCTTCTAATACCAAACCTGAGATCCTTCCTCTAACATGAAATGTGATATCCAACTCCTTCCCTTTCCAAACCTAAGAGCCTATCTATAGCATGAGATGTGATATCCAAGTCCTTCACATTCCAACCCTTAGACCCTTCCTACAGCATGCAATATGATATCTCAATGATTCTAATAACAAACCTGAGACCCGTCCTATAACATGAGATGGGATATCCAACTCCTTCCCATTCCAATCCTGAGACACTTCCGATAGCAGAGATGTGATATCTCAATGTTTATACCAAACCTGAGACCCTTCCTATAACATGAGATGTGAAATTTAACTCCTTCCCGTTCCCAACCTGAGACCCTTCCTTTAGCATGAGATGTGATATCCAGCTCCTTCCCATTCCAATCCTGAGACACTTCCGATAGCATGAGATGTGATATCTCAATGCTTCTAATATCAAAACTGAGACCCTCCCTATAGCATGATATGTGATATCTAAGTCCTTCCCATTCCAATCCTGAGACCCTTCCTATAGCATGAGATGTGATATCTCAATGCTTCTACCAAACCTAAGACCCTTCCTTTAGCATGAGATGTGATATCCAACTCCTTCCCATTCCAATCCTGAGACCCTTCCTATAGCATGAGATGTGATATCTCAATACTTCTAATACCAAACCTGAGATCCTTCCGATAACATGAGATGTGACATCTCAATACTTCTAATACCAAACCTGAGATCCATCCTATAACATGAGATGTGATATCCAACTCCTTCCCTTTCCAAACCTAAGAGCCTATCTATAGCATGAGATGTGATATCCAGGTCCTTCCCATTCCAAACCTGAGACCCTTCCTATTGGATGAGATGTGATATCCAACTCCTTCCCATTCCAACCCTGAGACCCTTCCTATAGCATGAGATGTGATGTCTCAATGATTCTAATACCAAACCTGAGATCCTTACTATAACATGAGATGTGATATCCAACTCCTTCCCATTCCAATCCTGAGACCCTTCCGATAGCAGAGATGTGATATCTCAATGCTTATACCAAACCTGGGACCCTTCGTATGGCATGAGATGTGATATCCAACTCCTTGCCATTCAAATCCTGAGACCCTTCCTATAGCATGAGAAGGGATATCCAACTCCTTCCCAATCCAATCCTGAGACCCTTCCGATAGCAGATACGTGATATCTCAATGCTTCTACCAAACCTGAGACCCTTCCTTTAGCATGAGATGTGATATCCAAATCCTTCACATTCCAATCCTGAAACCCTTCCTATAGCATGAGATGTGATATCTCAATGCTTCTAATACCAAACCTGAGATCCTTCCTATAACATGAGATGTGATATCCAATTCCTTCCCATTCCAAACCTGAGACCCTTCCTTTATCATGAGATGTGACATCCAAGTCCTTCCCATTCCAATCCTGAGACCCTTCCTATAGCATGAGATGTGATATCTCTATGCTTCTAATACCAAACCTGAGACCCTTCCTATAACATGAGATGGGATATCCAACTCCTTCCCATTCCAATCCTGAGACCTTTCCGATAGCAGAGATGTGATATCTCAATGCTTATACCAAACCTGAGAACCTTCCTATGGCCTGAGATGTCATATACAACTCCTTCCCATTCCAATCCTGAGACCCTTCCTTTAGCATGAGATGTGATATCTCAATGCTTATACCAAATCTGAGACCCTTCCTATAGCATGAGATGTGATATCCAATTCCTTCCCATTCCAATCCTGAGACCCTTCCTATAGCATGAGATGTGATATCTCAATGCTTATACCAAACCTGAGATCCTTCCTATAACATGAGATGTGATATCCAACTCCTTCCATTCCAATCCTGAGACCCGTCCTATAGCATGAGATGTGATATCTCAATGCTTATACCAAACCTGAGACCCTTCCTATAGCATGAGATGTGATATCCAACTACTTCCCATTCCAATCATGAGACCCTTCCTATAGCATGAGATGTGATATCTCAATGCTTCTAATACCAAACCTGAGATCCTTCCTCTAACATGAAATGTGATATCCAACTCCTTCCCTTTCCAAACCTAAGAGCCTATCTATAGCATGAGATGTGATATCCAGGTCCTTCCTATTCCAATCCTTAGACCCTTCCTACAGCATGCAATATGATATCTCAATGATTCTAATAACAAACCTGAGACCCGTCCTATAGCATGAGATATGATATCCAAGTCCTTCCCATTCCAATCCTGAGACCCTTCCTATAACATGAAATGTGATATCCAACTCCTTCCCATTCCAACCTGAGACCCTTCCTATAGCATGAGATGGGATATCCAACTTCTTCAAAATCCAATACTAATACCCTTCCGATAGCATGAGATGTGATATCCCAATGCTTCTACCAAACCTGAGACCCATACCATGGCATGAGATGGGATATCAAACTCCTTCCCATTCCAATCCTGAGACCCTTCCTATAGCTTGAGGTGTGATATCCAACTCCTTCCCATTCCAATTCTGAGACCCTTCTTATACCATGAGACTTGATATCTCAATGCTTCTAATACCAAACCTGAGACCCGTCCTATAACATGAGATGTGATATCCAAATCCTTCCCCTTCCAAACCTTAGACCCTTCCTTTATCATGAGATGTGACATCCAAGTCCTTCCCATTCCAATCCTGAGACCCTTCCTATAGCATGAGATGTGATATCTCTATGCTTCTAATACCAAACCTGAGACCCTTCCTATAACATGAGATGGGATATCCAACTCCTTCCCATTCCAATCCTGAGACCTTTCCGATAGCAGAGATGTGATATCTCAATGCTTATACCAAACCTGAGAACCTTCCTATGGCCTGAGATGTCATATACAACTCCTTCCCATTCCAATCCTGAGACCCTTCCTTTAGCATGAGATGTGATATCTCAATGCTTATACCAAATCTGAGACCCTTCCTATAGCATGAGATGTGATATCCAATTCCTTCCCATTCCAATCCTGAGACCCTTCCTATAGCATGAGATGTGATATCTCAATGCTTATACCAAACCTGAGAGCCTACCTATAGCATGAGATGTGATATCCAAGTCCATCCCATTCCAATCCTTAGACCCTTCCTACAGCATGCGATGTGATATCTCAATGATTCTAATACCAAACCAGAGACTCTTCCTATAACATGAGATGGGATATTCAACTCCTTCCCATTCCAATCCTGAGCCGCTTCCGATAGCAGAGATGTGATATCTCAATGCTTATACCAAACCTGAGACCCTTCCTATAACATGAGATGTGATATCCAACTCCTTCCCGTTCCAAACCTGAGACACTAACTATAGCATATGTGATATCGAACTCCTTCCCATTCCAAACATGAGACCCTTCCTATAGCAAGAAAGTAATATCCAACTCCTACCCATTCCAATCCTGAGACCCTTCCTATAGCAAGAGATGTGATATCCAAATCCTTCCCATTCCAATCCTGAGACCCTTCCTATAACATGAGATGTGATATCCAACTCCTTCCCATTCCAACCTGAGACACTTCCTATAGCATGAGAAGGGATATCCAACACCTTCCCAATCCAATCCTGAGACCCTTCCGATAGCAGAGATGTGATATCTCAATGCTTATATACCAAACCTGAGACCCTTCCTATAGCATGAAAAGGGATATCCAACTCCTTCCCAATCCAATCCTGAGACCCTTCCGATAGCAGAGACGTGATATCTCAATGCTTCTACCAAACCTGAGACCCTTCCTTTAGCATGAGATGTGATATCCAAATCCTTCACATTCCAATCCTGAGACCCTTCCTATAGCATGAGATTTGATATCTCAATGCTTCTAATACCAAACCTGAGATCCTTCCTATAACATGAGATGTGATATCCAATTCCTTCCCATTCCAAACCTGAGACCCTTCCTATTGGATGAGATGTGATATCCAACTCCTTCCCATTTCAACCCTGAGACCCTTCCTATAGCATGAGATGTGATGTCTCAATGCTTCTAATACCAAACCTGAGATCCTTCCTATAACATGAGATGTGATATCCAACTCCTTCCATTCCAATCCTGAGACCCGTCCTATAGCATGAGATGTGATATCTCAATGCTTATACCAAACCTGAGACCCTTCCTATAGCATGAGATGTGATATCCAACTCCTTCCCATTCCAATCCTGAGACCCTTCCTATAGCATGAGATGTGATATCTCAATGCTTCTAATACCAAACCTGAGATCCTTCCTCTAACATGAAATGTGATATCCAACTCCTTCCCTTTCCAAACCTAAGAGCCTAACTATAGTATGAGATGTGATATCCAAGTCCTTCACATTCCAACCCTTAGACCCTTCCTACAGCATGCAATATGATATCTCAATGATTCTAATAACAAACCTGAGACCCGTCCTATAACATGAGATGGGATATCCAACTCCTTCCCATTCCAATCCTGAGACACTTCCGATAGCAGAGATGTGATATCTCAATGTTTATACCAAACCTGAGACCCTTCCTATAACATGAGATGTGAAATTTAACTCCTTCCCGTTCCCAACCTGAGACCCTTCCTTTAGCATGAGATGTGATATCCAGCTCCTTCCCATTCCAATCCTGAGACACTTCCGATAGCATGAGATGTGATATCTCAATGCTTCTAATATCAAAACTGAGACCCTCCCTATAGCATGATATGTGATATCTAAGTCCTTCCCATTCCAATCCTGAGACCCTTCCTATAGCATGAGATGTGATATCTCAATGCTTCTACCAAACCTGAGACCCTTCCTTTAGCATGAGATGTGATATACAACTCCTTCCCATTCCAATCCTGAGACCCTTCCTATAGCATGAGATGTGATATCTCAATACTTCTAATACCAAACCTGAGATCCTTCCGATAACATGAGATGTGACATCTCAATACTTCTAATACCAAACCTGAGATCCATCCTATAACATGAGATGTGATATCCAACTCCTTCCCTTTCCAAACCTAAGAGCCTATCTATAGCATGAGATGTGATATCCAGGTCCTTCCCATTCCAATCCTTAGACCCTTCCTACAGCATGCAATATGATATCTCAATGATTCTAATAACAAACCTGAGACCCGTCCTATAGCATGAGATATGATATCCAAGTCCTTCCCATTCCAATCCTGAGACCCTTCCTATAACATGAAATGTGATATCCAACTCCTTCCCATTCCAACCTGAGACCCTTCCTATAGCATGAGATGGGATATCCAACTTCTTCCAAATCCAATACTGATACCCTTCCGATAGCATGAGATGTGATATCCCAATGCTTCTACCAAACCTGAGACCCATACTATGGCATGAGATGTGATATCAAACTCCTTCCCATTCCAATCCTGAGACCCTTCCTATAGCTTGAGGTGTGATATCCAACTCCTTCCCATTCCAATTCTGAGACCCTTCTTATACCATGAGACTTGATATCTCAATGCTTCTAATACCAAACCTGAGACCCGTCCTATAACATGAGATGTGATAACCAAATCCTTCCCCTTCCAAACCTTAGACCCTTCCTTTATCATGAGATGTGATATCCAACTCCTTCCCATTCCAATCCTGAGACCCTTCCGATATCATGAGATTTGTTATCTCAATGCTTCTAATATCAAACTTGAGACCCTCCCTATAGCATGAGATGTGACATCCAAGTCCTTCCCATTCCAATCCTGAGACCCTTCCTAAAGCATGAGATGTGATATCTCTATGCTTCTAATACCAAACCTGAGACCCTTCCTATAACATGAGATGGGATATCCAACTCCTTCCCATTCCAATCCTGAGACCTTTCCGATAGCAGAGATGTGATATCTCAATGCTTATACCAAACCTGAGAACCTTCCTATGGCCTGAGATGTCATATACAACTCCTTCCCATTCCAATCCTGAGACCCTTCCTTTACCATGAGATGTGATATCTCAATGCTTATACCAAATCTGAGACCCTTCCTATAGCATGAGATGTGATATCCAATTCCTTCCCATTCCAATCCTGAGACCCTTCCTATAGCATGAGATGTGATATCTCAATGCTTATACCAAACCTGAGAGCCTACCTATAGCATGAGATGTGATATCCAAGTCCACCCCATTCCAATCCTTAGACCCTTCCTACAGCATGCGATGTGATATCTCAATGATTCTAATACCAAACCAGAGACTCTTCCTATAACATGAGATGGGATATCCAACTCCTTCCCATTCCAATCCTGAGCCGCTTCCGATAGCAGAGATGTGATATCTCAATGCTTATACCAAACCTGAGACCCTTCCTATAACATGAGATGTGATATCCAACTCCTTCCCGTTCCAAACCTGAGACACTAACTATAGCATATGTGATATCCAACTCCTTCCCATTCCAAACATGAGACCCTTCCTATAGCAAGAAAGTAATATCCAACTCCTACCCATTCCAATCCTGAGACCCTTCCTATAGCAAGAGATGTGATATCCAAATCCTTCCCATTCCAATCCTGAGACCCTTCCTATAACATGAGATGTGATATCCAACTCCTTCCCATTCCAACCTGAGACACTTCCTATAGCATGAGAAGGGATATCCAACTCCTTCCCAATCCAATCCTGAGACCCTTCCGATAGCAGAGATGTGATATCTCAATGCTTATACCAAACCTGAGACCCTTCCTATAGCATGAAAAGGGATATCCAACTCCTTCCCAATCCAATCCTGAGACCCTTCCGATAGCAGAGACGTGATATCTCAATGCTTCTACCAAACCTGAGACCCTTCCTTTAGCATGAGATGTGATATCCAAATCCTTCACATTCCAATCCTGAGACCCTTCCTATAGCATGAGATTTGATATCTCAATGCTTCTAATACCAAACCTGAGATCCTTCCTATAACATGAGATGTGATATCCAATTCCTTCCCATTCCAAACCTGAGACCCTTCCTATTGGATGAGATGTGATATCCAACTCCTTCCCATTTCAACCCTGAGACCCTTCCTATAGCATGAGATGTGATGTCTCAATGCTTCTAATACCAAACCTGAGATCCTTCCTATAACATGAGATGTGATATCCAACTCCTTCCATTCCAATCCTGAGACCCGTCCTATAGCATGAGATGTGATATCTCAATGCTTATACCAAACCTGAGACCCTTCCTATAGCATGAGATGTGATATCCAACTCCTTCCCATTCCAATCCTGAGACCCTTCCTATAGCATGAGATGTGATATCTCAATGCTTCTAATACCAAACCTGAGATCCTTCCTCTAACATGAAATGTGATATCCAACTCCTTCCCTTTCCAAACCTAAGAGCCTATCTATAGCATGAGATGTGATATCCAAGTCCTTCACATTCCAACCCTTAGACCCTTCCTACAGCATGCAATATGATATCTCAATGATTCTAATAACAAACCTGAGACCCGTCCTATAACATGAGATGGGATATCCAACTCCTTCCCATTCCAATCCTGAGACACTTCCGATAGCAGAGATGTGATATCTCAATGTTTATACCAAACCTGAGACCCTTCCTATAACATGAGATGTGAAATTTAACTCCTTCCCGTTCCCAACCTGAGACCCTTCCTTTAGCATGAGATGTGATATCCAGCTCCTTCCCATTCCAATCCTGAGACACTTCCGATAGCATGAGATGTGATATCTCAATGCTTCTAATATCAAAACTGAGACCCTCCCTATAGCATGATATGTGATATCTAAGTCCTTCCCATTCCAATCCTGAGACCCTTCCTATAGCATGAGATGTGATATCTCAATGCTTCTACCAAACCTGAGACCCTTCCTTTAGCATGAGATGTGATATCCAACTCCTTCCCATTCCAATCCTGAGACCCTTCCTATAGCATGAGATGTGATATCTCAATACTTCTAATACCAAACCTGAGATTCTTCCGATAACATGAGATGTGATATCTCAATACTTCTAATACCAAACCTGAGATCCATCCTATAACATGAGATGTGATATCCAACTCCTTCCCTTTCCAAACCTAAGAGCCTATCTATAGCATGAGATGTGATATCCAGGTCCTTCCCATTCCAATCCTTAGACCCTTCCTACAGCATGCAATATGATATCTCAATGATTCTAATAACAAACCTGAGACCCGTCCTATAGCATGAGATATGATATCCAAGTCCTTCCCATTCCAATCCTGAGACCCTTCCTATAACATGAAATGTGATATCCAACTCCTTCCCATTCCAACCTGAGACCCTTCCTATAGCATGAGATGGGATATCCAACTTCTTCCAAATCCAATACTGATACCCTTCCGATAGCATGAGATGTGATATCCCAATGCTTCTACCAAACCTGAGACCCATACTATGGCATGAGATGTGATATCAAACTCCTTCCCATTCCAATCCTGAGACCCTTCCTATAGCTTGAGGTGTGATATCCAACTCCTTCCCATTCCAATTCTGAGACCCTTCTTATACCATGAGACTTGATATCTCAATGCTTCTAATACCAAACCTGAGACCCGTCCTATAACATGAGATGTGATAACCAAATCCTTCCCCTTCCAAACCTTAGACCCTTCCTTTATCATGAGATGTGATATCCAACTCCTTCCCATTCCAATCCTGAGACCCTTCCGATATCATGAGATTTGTTATCTCAATGCTTCTAATATCAAACTTGAGACCCTCCCTATAGCATGAGATGTGACATCCAAGTCCTTCCCATTCCAATCCTGAGACCCTTCCTAAAGCATGAGATGTGATATCTCTATGCTTCTAATACCAAACCTGAGACCCTTCCTATAACATGAGATGGGATATCCAACTCCTTCCCATTCCAATCCTGAGACCTTTCCGATAGCAGAGATGTGATATCTCAATGCTTATACCAAACCTGAGAACCTTCCTATGGCCTGAGATGTCATATACAACTCCTTCCCATTCCAATCCTGAGACCCTTCCTTTACCATGAGATGTGATATCTCAATGCTTATACCAAATCTGAGACCCTTCCTATAGCATGAGATGTGATATCCAATTCCTTCCCATTCCAATCCTGAGACCCTTCCTATAGCATGAGATGTGATATCTCAATGCTTATACCAAACCTGAGAGCCTACCTATAGCATGAGATGTGATATCCAAGTCCACCCCATTCCAATCCTTAGACCCTTCCTACAGCATGCGATGTGATATCTCAATGATTCTAATACCAAACCAGAGACTCTTCCTATAACATGAGATGGGATATCCAACTCCTTCCCATTCCAATCCTGAGCCGCTTCCGATAGCAGAGATGTGATATCTCAATGCTTATACCAAACCTGAGACCCTTCCTATAACATGAGATGTGATATCCAACTCCTTCCCGTTCCAAACCTGAGACACTAACTATAGCATATGTGATATCCAACTCCTTCCCATTCCAAACATGAGACCCTTCCTATAGCAAGAAAGTAATATCCAACTCCTACCCATTCCAATCCTGAGACCCTTCGTATAGCAAGAGATGTGATATCCAAATCCTTCCCATTCCAATCCTGAGACCCTTCCTATAACATGAGATGTGATATCCAACTCCTTCCCATTCCAACCTGAGACACTTCCTATAGCATGAGAAGGGATATCCAACTCCTTCCCAATCCAATCCTGAGACCCTTCGATAGCAGAGATGTGATATCTCAATGCTTATACCAAACCTGAGACCCTTCCTATGGCATGAGATGTGATATCCAACTCCTTGCCATTCAAATCCTGAGACCCTTCCTATAGCATGAAAAGGGATATCCAACTCCTTCCCAATCCAATCCTGAGACCCTTCCGATAGCAGAGACGTGATATCTCAATGCTTCTACCAAACCTGAGACCCTTCCTTTAGCATGAGATGTGATATCCAAATCCTTCACATTCCAATCCTGAGACCCTTCCTATAGCATGAGATTTGATATCTCAATGCTTCTAATACCAAACCTGAGATCCTTCCTATAATATGAGATGTGATATCCAATTCCTTCCCATTCCAAACCTGAGACCCTTCCTATTGGATGAGATGTGATATCCAACTCCTTCCCATTCCAACCCTGAGACCCTTCCTATAGCATGAGATGTGATGTCTCAATGCTTCTAATACCAAACCTGAGATCCTTCCTATAACATGAGATGTGATATCCAACTCCTTCCATTCCAATCCTGAGACCCGTCCTATAGCATGAGATGTGATATCTCAATGCTTATACCAAACCTGAGACCCTTCCTATAGCATGAGATGTGATATCCAACTCCTTCCCATTCCAATCCTGAGACCCTTCCTGTAGCATGAGATGTGATATCTCAATGCTTCTAATACCAAACCTGAGATCCTTCCTCTAACATGAAATGTGATATCCAACTCCGTCCCTTTCCAAACCTAAGAGCCTATCTATAGCATGAGATGTGATATCCAAGTCCTTCACATTCCAACCCTTAGACCCTTCCTACAGCATGCAATATGATATCTCAATGATTCTAATACCAAACCTGAGACCCGTCCTTTAGCATGAGATGTGATATCCAAATCCTTCACATTCCAATCCTGAGACCCTTCCTATAGCATGAGATTTGATATCTCAATGCTTCTAATACCAAACCTGAGATCCTTCCTATAACATGAGATGTGATATCCAATTCCTTCCCATTCCAAACCTGAGACCCTTCCTATTGGATGAGATGTGATATCCAACTCCTTCCCATTCCAACCCTGAGACCCTTCCTATAGCATGAGATGTGATGTCTCAATGCTTCTAATACCAAACCTGAGATCCTTCCTATAACATGAGATGTGATATCCAACTCCTTCCATTCCAATCCTGAGACCCGTCCTATAGCATGAGATGTGATATCTCAATGCTTATACCAAACCTGAGACCCTTCCTATAGCATGAGATGTGATATCCAACTCCTTCCCATTCCAATCCTGAGACCCTTCCTATAGCATGAGATGTGATATCTCAATGCTTCTAATACCAAACCTGAGATCCTTCCTCTAACATGAAATGTGATATCCAACTCCTTCCCTTTCCAAACCTAAGAGCCTATCTATAGCATGAGATGTGATATCCAAGTCCTTCCCATTCCAATCCTGAGACCCTTCCTATAACATGAGATGTGATATCCAACTCCTTCCCATTCCAACCTGAGACCCTTCCTATAGCATGAGATGGGATATCCAACTCCTTCCAAATCCAATCCCGATACCCTTCCGATAGCATGAGATGTGATATCCCAATGCTTCTACCAAACCTGAGACCCATACTATGGCATGAGATGTGATATCAAACTCCTTCCCATTCTAATCCTGAGACCCTTCCTATAGCTTGAGATGTGATATCCAACTCCTTCCCATTCCAATTCTGAGACCCTTCCTATAGCATGAGATGTGATATCCAACTCCTTCCCATTCCAATCCTGAGACCCTTCCTATAGCATGAGATGTGATGTCTCAATGCTTCTAATACCAAACCTGATATCCTTCCTATAACATGAGATGTGATATCCAACTCCTTCCATTCCAATCCTGAGACCCTTCCTATAGCATGAGATGTGATATCTCAATGCTTCTACCAAACCTGAGACCCTTCCTATAGCATGAGATGTGATATCCAATTCCTTCCCATTCCAAACCTGAGACCCTTCCTATTGGATGAGATGTGATATCCAACTCCTTCCCATTCCAACCCTGAGACCCTTCCTATAGCATGAGATGTGATGTCTCAATGATTCTAATACCAAACCTGAGATCCTTACTATAACATGAGATGTGATATCCAACTCCTTCCCATTCCAATCCTGAGACCCTTCCGATAGCAGAGATGTGATATCTCAATGCTTATACCAAACCTGAGACCCTTCGTATGGCATGAGATGTGAAATCCAACTCCTTGCCATTCAAATCCTGAGACCCTTCCTATAGCATGAGAAGGGATATCCAACTCCTTCCCAATCCAATCCTGAGACCCTTCCGATAGCAGAGACGTGATATCTCAATGCTTCTACCAAACCTGAGACCCTTCCTTTAGCATGAGATGTGATATCCAAATCCTTCACATTCCAATCCTGAAACCCTTCCTATAGCATGAGATGTGATATCTCAATGCTTCTAATACCAAACCTGAGATCCTTCCTATAACATGAGATGTGATATCCAATTCCTTCCCATTCCAAACCTGAGACCCTTCCTTTATCATGAGATGTGACATCCAAGTCCTTCCCATTCCAATCCTGAGACCCTTCCTATAGCATGAGATGTGATAACTCTATGCTTCTAATACCAAACCTGAGACCCTTCCTATAACATGAGATGGGATATCCAACTCCTTCCCATTCCAATCCTGAGACCTTTCCGATAGCAGAGATGTGATATCTCAATGCTTATACCAAACCTGAGAACCTTCCTATGGCCTGAGATGTCATATACAACTCCTTCCCATTCCAATCCTGAGACCCTTCCTTTAGCATGAGATGTGATATCTCAATGCTTATACCAAATCTGAGACCCTTCCTATAGCATGAGATGTGATATCCAATTCCTTCCCATTCCAATCCTGAGACCCTTCCTATAGCATGAGATGTGATATCTCAATGCTTATACCAAACCTGAGATCCTTCCTATAACATGAGATGTGATATCCAACTCCTTCCATTCCAATCCTGAGACCCGTCCTATAGCATGAGATGTGATATCTCAATGCTTATACCAAACCTGAGACCCTTCCTATAGCATGAGATGTGATATCCAACTACTTCCCATTCCAATCATGAGACCCTTCCTATAGCATGAGATGTGATATCTCAATGCTTCTAATACCAAACCTGAGATCCTTCCTCTAACATTAAATGTGATATCCAACTCCTTCCCTTTCCAAACCTAAGAGCCTATCTATAGCATGAGATGTGATATCCAGGTCCTTCCTATTCCAATCCTTAGACCCTTCCTACAGCATGCAATATGATATCTCAATGATTCTAATAACAAACCTGAGACCCGTCCTATAGCATGAGATATGATATCCAAGTCCTTCCCATTCCAATCCTGAGACCCTTCCTATAACATGAAATGTGATATCCAACTCCTTCCCATTCCAACCTGAGACCCTTCCTATAGCATGAGATGGGATATCCAACTTCTTCAAAATCCAATACTGATACCCTTCCGATAGCATGAGATGTGATATCCCAATGCTTCTACCAAACCTGAGACCCATACCATGGCATGAGATGTGATATCAAACTCCTTCCCATTCCAATCCTGAGACCCTTCCTATAGCTTGAGGTGTGATATCCAACTCCTTCCCATTCCAATTCTGAGACCCTTCTTATACCATGAGACTTGATATCTCAATGCTTCTAATACCAAACCTGAGACCCGTCCTATAACATGAGATGTGATATCCAAATCCTTCCCCTTCCAAACCTTAGACCCTTCCTTTATCATGAGATGTGACATCCAAGTCCTTCCCATTCCAATCCTGAGACCCTTCCTATAGCATGAGATGTGATATCTCTATGCTTCTAATACCAAACCTGAGACCCTTCCTATAACATGAGATGGGATATCCAACTCCTTCTCATTCCAATCCTGAGACCTTTCCGATAGCAGAGATGTGATATCTCAATGCTTATACCAAACCTGAGAACCTTCCTATGGCCTGAGATGTCATATACAACTCCTTCCCATTCCAATCCTGAGACCCTTCCTTTAGCATGAGATGTGATATCTCAATGCTTATACCAAATCTGAGACCCTTCCTATAGCATGAGATGTGATATCCAATTCCTTCCCATTCCAATCCTGAGACCCTTCCTATAGCATGAGATGTGATATCTCAATGCTTATACCAAACCTGAGAGCCTACCTATAGCATGAGATGTGATATCCAAGTCCATCCCATTCCAATCCTTAGACCCTTCCTACAGCATGCGATGTGATATCTCAATGATTCTAATACCAAACCAGAGACTCTTCCTATAACATGAGATGGGATATCCAACTCCTTCCCATTCCAATCCTGAGCCGCTTCCGATAGCAGAGATGTGATATCTCAATGCTTATACCAAACCTGAGACCCTTCCTATAACATGAGATGTGATATCCAACTCCTTCCCGTTCCAAACCTGAGACACTAACTATAGCATATGTGATATCCAACTCCTTCCCATTCCAAACATGAGACCCTTCCTATAGCAAGAAAGTAATATCCAACTCCTACCCATTCCAATCCTGAGACCCTTCCTATAGCAAGAGATGTGATATCCAAATCCTTCCCATTCCAATCCTGAGACCCTTCCTATAACATGAGATGTGATATCCAACTCCTTCCCATTCCAACCTGAGACACTTCCTATAGCATGAGAAGGGATATCCAACTCCTTCCCAATCCAATCCTGAGACCCTTCCGATAGCAGAGATGTGATATCTCAATGCTTATACCAAACCTGAGACCCTTCCTATAGCATGAAAAGGGATATCCAACTCCTTCCCAATCCAATCCTGAGACCCTTCCGATAGCAGAGACGTGATATCTCAATGCTTCTACCAAACCTGAGACCCTTCCTTTAGCATGAGATGTGATATCCAAATCCTTCACATTCCAATCCTGAGACCCTTCCTATAGCATGAGATTTGATATCTCAATGCTTCTAATACCAAACCTGAGATCCTTCCTATAACATGAGATGTGATATCCAATTCCTTCCCATTCCAAACCTGAGACCCTTCCTATTGGATGAGATGTGATATCCAACTCCTTCCCATTTCAACCCTGAGACCCTTCCTATAGCATGAGATGTGATGTCTCAATGCTTCTAATACCAAACCTGAGATCCTTCCTATAACATGAGATGTGATATCCAACTCCTTCCATTCCAATCCTGAGACCCGTCCTATAGCATGAGATGTGATATCTCAATGCTTATACCAAACCTGAGACCCTTCCTATAGCATGAGATGTGATATCCAACTCCTTCCCATTCCAATCCTGAGACCCTTCCTATAGCATGAGATGTGATATCTCAATGCTTCTAATACCAAACCTGAGATCCTTCCTCTAACATGAAATGTGATATCCAACTCCTTCCCTTTCCAAACCTAAGAGCCTATCTATAGCATGAGATGTGATATCCAAGTCCTTCACATTCCAACCCTTAGACCCTTCCTACAGCATGCAATATGATATCTCAATGATTCTAATAACAAACCTGAGACCCGTCCTATAACATGAGATGGGATATCCAACTCCTTCCCATTCCAATCCTGAGACACTTCCGATAGCAGAGATGTGATATCTCAATGTTTATACCAAACCTGAGACCCTTCCTATAACATGAGATGTGAAATTTAACTCCTTCCCGTTCCCAACCTGAGACCCTTCCTTTAGCATGAGATGTGATATCCAGCTCCTTCCCATTCCAATCCTGAGACACTTCCGATAGCATGAGATGTGATATCTCAATGCTTCTAATATCAAAACTGAGACCCTCCCTATAGCATGATATGTGATATCTAAGTCCTTCCCATTCCAATCCTGAGACCCTTCCTATAGCATGAGATGTGATATCTCAATGCTTCTACCAAACCTAAGACCCTTCCTTTAGCATGAGATGTGATATCCAACTCCTTCCCATTCCAATCCTGAGACCCTTCCTATAGCATGAGATGTGATATCTCAATACTTCTAATACCAAACCTGAGATCCTTCCGATAACATGAGATGTGACATCTCAATACTTCTAATACCAAACCTGAGATCCATCCTATAACATGAGATGTGATATCCAACTCCTTCCCTTTCCAAACCTAAGAGCCTATCTATAGCATGAGATGTGATATCCAGGTCCTTCCCATTCCAAACCTGAGACCCTTCCTATTGGATGAGATGTGATATCCAACTCCTTCCCATTCCAACCCTGAGACCCTTCCTATAGCATGAGATGTGATGTCTCAATGATTCTAATACCAAACCTGAGATCCTTACTATAACATGAGATGTGATATCCAACTCCTTCCCATTCCAATCCTGAGACCCTTCCGATAGCAGAGATGTGATATCTCAATGCTTATACCAAACCTGAGACCCTTCGTATGGCATGAGATGTGATATCCAACTCCTTGCCATTCAAATCCTGAGACCCTTCCTATAGCATGAGAAGGGATATCCAACTCCTTCCCAATCCAATCCTGAGACCCTTCCGATAGCAGATACGTGATATCTCAATGCTTCTACCAAACCTGAGACCCTTCCTTTAGCATGAGATGTGATATCCAAATCCTTCACATTCCAATCCTGAAACCCTTCCTATAGCATGAGATGTGATATCTCAATGCTTCTAATACCAAACCTGAGATCCTTCCTATAACATGAGATGTGATATCCAATTCCTTCCCATTCCAAACCTGAGACCCTTCCTTTATCATGAGATGTGACATCCAAGTCCTTCCCATTCCAATCCTGAGACCCTTCCTATAGCATGAGATGTGATATCTCTATGCTTCTAATACCAAACCTGAGACCCTTCCTATAACATGAGATGGGATATCCAACTCCTTCCCATTCCAATCCTGAGACCTTTCCGATAGCAGAGATGTGATATCTCAATGCTTATACCAAACCTGAGAACCTTCCTATGGCCTGAGATGTCATATACAACTCCTTCCCATTCCAATCCTGAGACCCTTCCTTTAGCATGAGATGTGATATCTCAATGCTTATACCAAATCTGAGACCCTTCCTATAGCATGAGATGTGATATCCAATTCCTTCCCATTCCAATCCTGAGACCCTTCCTATAGCATGAGATGTGATATCTCAATGCTTATACCAAACCTGAGATCCTTCCTATAACATGAGATGTGATATCCAACTCCTTCCATTCCAATCCTGAGACCCGTCCTATAGCATGAGATGTGATATCTCAATGCTTATACCAAACCTGAGACCCTTCCTATAGCATGAGATGTGATATCCAACTACTTCCCATTCCAATCATGAGACCCTTCCTATAGCATGAGATGTGATATCTCAATGCTTCTAATACCAAACCTGAGATCCTTCCTCTAACATGAAATGTGATATCCAACTCCTTCCCTTTCCAAACCTAAGAGCCTATCTATAGCATGAGATGTGATATCCAGGTCCTTCCTATTCCAATCCTTAGACCCTTCCTACAGCATGCAATATGATATCTCAATGATTCTAATAACAAACCTGAGACCCGTCCTATAGCATGAGATATGATATCCAAGTCCTTCCCATTCCAATCCTGAGACCCTTCCTATAACATGAAATGTGATATCCAACTCCTTCCCATTCCAACCTGAGACCCTTCCTATAGCATGAGATGGGATATCCAACTTCTTCAAAATCCAATACTAATACCCTTCCGATAGCATGAGATGTGATATCCCAATGCTTCTACCAAACCTGAGACCCATACCATGGCATGAGATGGGATATCAAACTCCTTCCCATTCCAATCCTGAGACCCTTCCTATAGCTTGAGGTGTGATATCCAACTCCTTCCCATTCCAATTCTGAGACCCTTCTTATACCATGAGACTTGATATCTCAATGCTTCTAATACCAAACCTGAGACCCGTCCTATAACATGAGATGTGATATCCAAATCCTTCCCCTTCCAAACCTTAGACCCTTCCTTTATCATGAGATGTGACATCCAAGTCCTTCCCATTCCAATCCTGAGACCCTTCCTATAGCATGAGATGTGATATCTCTATGCTTCTAATACCAAACCTGAGACCCTTCCTATAACATGAGATGGGATATCCAACTCCTTCCCATTCCAATCCTGAGACCTTTCCGATAGCAGAGATGTGATATCTCAATGCTTATACCAAACCTGAGAACCTTCCTATGGCCTGAGATGTCATATACAACTCCTTCCCATTCCAATCCTGAGACCCTTCCTTTAGCATGAGATGTGATATCTCAATGCTTATACCAAATCTGAGACCCTTCCTATAGCATGAGATGTGATATCCAATTCCTTCCCATTCCAATCCTGAGACCCTTCCTATAGCATGAGATGTGATATCTCAATGCTTATACCAAACCTGAGAGCCTACCTATAGCATGAGATGTGATATCCAAGTCCATCCCATTCCAATCCTTAGACCCTTCCTACAGCATGCGATGTGATATCTCAATGATTCTAATACCAAACCAGAGACTCTTCCTATAACATGAGATGGGATATTCAACTCCTTCCCATTCCAATCCTGAGCCGCTTCCGATAGCAGAGATGTGATATCTCAATGCTTATACCAAACCTGAGACCCTTCCTATAACATGAGATGTGATATCCAACTCCTTCCCGTTCCAAACCTGAGACACTAACTATAGCATATGTGATATCGAACTCCTTCCCATTCCAAACATGAGACCCTTCCTATAGCAAGAAAGTAATATCCAACTCCTACCCATTCCAATCCTGAGACCCTTCCTATAGCAAGAGATGTGATATCCAAATCCTTCCCATTCCAATCCTGAGACCCTTCCTATAACATGAGATGTGATATCCAACTCCTTCCCATTCCAACCTGAGACACTTCCTATAGCATGAGAAGGGATATCCAACACCTTCCCAATCCAATCCTGAGACCCTTCCGATAGCAGAGATGTGATATCTCAATGCTTATATACCAAACCTGAGACCCTTCCTATAGCATGAAAAGGGATATCCAACTCCTTCCCAATCCAATCCTGAGACCCTTCCGATAGCAGAGACGTGATATCTCAATGCTTCTACCAAACCTGAGACCCTTCCTTTAGCATGAGATGTGATATCCAAATCCTTCACATTCCAATCCTGAGACCCTTCCTATAGCATGAGATTTGATATCTCAATGCTTCTAATACCAAACCTGAGATCCTTCCTATAACATGAGATGTGATATCCAATTCCTTCCCATTCCAAACCTGAGACCCTTCCTATTGGATGAGATGTGATATCCAACTCCTTCCCATTTCAACCCTGAGACCCTTCCTATAGCATGAGATGTGATGTCTCAATGCTTCTAATACCAAACCTGAGATCCTTCCTATAACATGAGATGTGATATCCAACTCCTTCCATTCCAATCCTGAGACCCGTCCTATAGCATGAGATGTGATATCTCAATGCTTATACCAAACCTGAGACCCTTCCTATAGCATGAGATGTGATATCCAACTCCTTCCCATTCCAATCCTGAGACCCTTCCTATAGCATGAGATGTGATATCTCAATGCTTCTAATACCAAACCTGAGATCCTTCCTCTAACATGAAATGTGATATCCAACTCCTTCCCTTTCCAAACCTAAGAGCCTAACTATAGTATGAGATGTGATATCCAAGTCCTTCACATTCCAACCCTTAGACCCTTCCTACAGCATGCAATATGATATCTCAATGATTCTAATAACAAACCTGAGACCCGTCCTATAACATGAGATGGGATATCCAACTCCTTCCCATTCCAATCCTGAGACACTTCCGATAGCAGAGATGTGATATCTCAATGTTTATACCAAACCTGAGACCCTTCCTATAACATGAGATGTGAAATTTAACTCCTTCCCGTTCCCAACCTGAGACCCTTCCTTTAGCATGAGATGTGATATCCAGCTCCTTCCCATTCCAATCCTGAGACACTTCCGATAGCATGAGATGTGATATCTCAATGCTTCTAATATCAAAACTGAGACCCTCCCTATAGCATGATATGTGATATCTAAGTCCTTCCCATTCCAATCCTGAGACCCTTCCTATAGCATGAGATGTGATATCTCAATGCTTCTACCAAACCTGAGACCCTTCCTTTAGCATGAGATGTGATATCCAACTCCTTCCCATTCCAATCCTGAGACCCTTCCTATAGCATGAGATGTGATATCTCAATACTTCTAATACCAAACCTGAGATCCTTCCGATAACATGAGATGTGACATCTCAATACTTCTAATACCAAACCTGAGATCCATCCTATAACATGAGATGTGATATCCAACTCCTTCCCTTTCCAAACCTAAGAGCCTATCTATAGCATGAGATGTGATATCCAGGTCCTTCCCATTCCAATCCTTAGACCCTTCCTACAGCATGCAATATGATATCTCAATGATTCTAATAACAAACCTGAGACCCGTCCTATAGCATGAGATATGATATCCAAGTCCTTCCCATTCCAATCCTGAGACCCTTCCTATAACATGAAATGTGATATCCAACTCCTTCCCATTCCAACCTGAGACCCTTCCTATAGCATGAGATGGGATATCCAACTTCTTCCAAATCCAATACTGATACCCTTCCGATAGCATGAGATGTGATATCCCAATGCTTCTACCAAACCTGAGACCCATACTATGGCATGAGATGTGATATCAAACTCCTTCCCATTCCAATCCTGAGACCCTTCCTATAGCTTGAGGTGTGATATCCAACTCCTTCCCATTCCAATTCTGAGACCCTTCTTATACCATGAGACTTGATATCTCAATGCTTCTAATACCAAACCTGAGACCCGTCCTATAACATGAGATGTGATAACCAAATCCTTCCCCTTCCAAACCTTAGACCCTTCCTTTATCATGAGATGTGATATCCAACTCCTTCCCATTCCAATCCTGAGACCCTTCCGATATCATGAGATTTGTTATCTCAATGCTTCTAATATCAAACTTGAGACCCTCCCTATAGCATGAGATGTGACATCCAAGTCCTTCCCATTCCAATCCTGAGACCCTTCCTAAAGCATGAGATGTGATATCTCTATGCTTCTAATACCAAACCTGAGACCCTTCCTATAACATGAGATGGGATATCCAACTCCTTCCCATTCCAATCCTGAGACCTTTCCGATAGCAGAGATGTGATATCTCAATGCTTATACCAAACCTGAGAACCTTCCTATGGCCTGAGATGTCATATACAACTCCTTCCCATTCCAATCCTGAGACCCTTCCTTTACCATGAGATGTGATATCTCAATGCTTATACCAAATCTGAGACCCTTCCTATAGCATGAGATGTGATATCCAATTCCTTCCCATTCCAATCCTGAGACCCTTCCTATAGCATGAGATGTGATATCTCAATGCTTATACCAAACCTGAGAGCCTACCTATAGCATGAGATGTGATATCCAAGTCCACCCCATTCCAATCCTTAGACCCTTCCTACAGCATGCGATGTGATATCTCAATGATTCTAATACCAAACCAGAGACTCTTCCTATAACATGAGATGGGATATCCAACTCCTTCCCATTCCAATCCTGAGCCGCTTCCGATAGCAGAGATGTGATATCTCAATGCTTATACCAAACCTGAGACCCTTCCTATAACATGAGATGTGATATCCAACTCCTTCCCGTTCCAAACCTGAGACACTAACTATAGCATATGTGATATCCAACTCCTTCCCATTCCAAACATGAGACCCTTCCTATAGCAAGAAAGTAATATCCAACTCCTACCCATTCCAATCCTGAGACCCTTCCTATAGCAAGAGATGTGATATCCAAATCCTTCCCATTCCAATCCTGAGACCCTTCCTATAACATGAGATGTGATATCCAACTCCTTCCCATTCCAACCTGAGACACTTCCTATAGCATGAGAAGGGATATCCAACTCCTTCCCAATCCAATCCTGAGACCCTTCCGATAGCAGAGATGTGATATCTCAATGCTTATACCAAACCTGAGACCCTTCCTATAGCATGAAAAGGGATATCCAACTCCTTCCCAATCCAATCCTGAGACCCTTCCGATAGCAGAGACGTGATATCTCAATGCTTCTACCAAACCTGAGACCCTTCCTTTAGCATGAGATGTGATATCCAAATCCTTCACATTCCAATCCTGAGACCCTTCCTATAGCATGAGATTTGATATCTCAATGCTTCTAATACCAAACCTGAGATCCTTCCTATAACATGAGATGTGATATCCAATTCCTTCCCATTCCAAACCTGAGACCCTTCCTATTGGATGAGATGTGATATCCAACTCCTTCCCATTTCAACCCTGAGACCCTTCCTATAGCATGAGATGTGATGTCTCAATGCTTCTAATACCAAACCTGAGATCCTTCCTATAACATGAGATGTGATATCCAACTCCTTCCATTCCAATCCTGAGACCCGTCCTATAGCATGAGATGTGATATCTCAATGCTTATACCAAACCTGAGACCCTTCCTATAGCATGAGATGTGATATCCAACTCCTTCCCATTCCAATCCTGAGACCCTTCCTATAGCATGAGATGTGATATCTCAATGCTTCTAATACCAAACCTGAGATCCTTCCTCTAACATGAAATGTGATATCCAACTCCTTCCCTTTCCAAACCTAAGAGCCTATCTATAGCATGAGATGTGATATCCAAGTCCTTCACATTCCAACCCTTAGACCCTTCCTACAGCATGCAATATGATATCTCAATGATTCTAATAACAAACCTGAGACCCGTCCTATAACATGAGATGGGATATCCAACTCCTTCCCATTCCAATCCTGAGACACTTCCGATAGCAGAGATGTGATATCTCAATGTTTATACCAAACCTGAGACCCTTCCTATAACATGAGATGTGAAATTTAACTCCTTCCCGTTCCCAACCTGAGACCCTTCCTTTAGCATGAGATGTGATATCCAGCTCCTTCCCATTCCAATCCTGAGACACTTCCGATAGCATGAGATGTGATATCTCAATGCTTCTAATATCAAAACTGAGACCCTCCCTATAGCATGATATGTGATATCTAAGTCCTTCCCATTCCAATCCTGAGACCCTTCCTATAGCATGAGATGTGATATCTCAATGCTTCTACCAAACCTGAGACCCTTCCTTTAGCATGAGATGTGATATCCAACTCCTTCCCATTCCAATCCTGAGACCCTTCCTATAGCATGAGATGTGATATCTCAATACTTCTAATACCAAACCTGAGATTCTTCCGA
Organism: Ambystoma mexicanum; assembly: GCF_040938575.1. NCBI lineage: Eukaryota > Metazoa > Chordata > Amphibia > Caudata > Ambystomatidae > Ambystoma > Ambystoma mexicanum. The sequence continues at coordinate 336,879,295 of NC_090936.1, forward strand.
TAACATGAGATGTGATATCTCAATACTTCTAATACCAAACCTGAGATCCATCCTATAACATGAGATGTGATATCCAACTCCTTCCCTTTCCAAACCTAAGAGCCTATCTATAGCATGAGATGTGATATCCAGGTCCTTCCCATTCCAATCCTTAGACCCTTCCTACAGCATGCAATATGATATCTCAATGATTCTAATAACAAACCTGAGACCCGTCCTATAGCATGAGATATGATATCCAAGTCCTTCCCATTCCAATCCTGAGACCCTTCCTATAACATGAAATGTGATATCCAACTCCTTCCCATTCCAACCTGAGACCCTTCCTATAGCATGAGATGGGATATCCAACTTCTTCCAAATCCAATACTGATACCCTTCCGATAGCATGAGATGTGATATCCCAATGCTTCTACCAAACCTGAGACCCATACTATGGCATGAGATGTGATATCAAACTCCTTCCCATTCCAATCCTGAGACCCTTCCTATAGCTTGAGGTGTGATATCCAACTCCTTCCCATTCCAATTCTGAGACCCTTCTTATACCATGAGACTTGATATCTCAATGCTTCTAATACCAAACCTGAGACCCGTCCTATAACATGAGATGTGATAACCAAATCCTTCCCCTTCCAAACCTTAGACCCTTCCTTTATCATGAGATGTGATATCCAACTCCTTCCCATTCCAATCCTGAGACCCTTCCGATATCATGAGATTTGTTATCTCAATGCTTCTAATATCAAACTTGAGACCCTCCCTATAGCATGAGATGTGACATCCAAGTCCTTCCCATTCCAATCCTGAGACCCTTCCTAAAGCATGAGATGTGATATCTCTATGCTTCTAATACCAAACCTGAGACCCTTCCTATAACATGAGATGGGATATCCAACTCCTTCCCATTCCAATCCTGAGACCTTTCCGATAGCAGAGATGTGATATCTCAATGCTTATACCAAACCTGAGAACCTTCCTATGGCCTGAGATGTCATATACAACTCCTTCCCATTCCAATCCTGAGACCCTTCCTTTACCATGAGATGTGATATCTCAATGCTTATACCAAATCTGAGACCCTTCCTATAGCATGAGATGTGATATCCAATTCCTTCCCATTCCAATCCTGAGACCCTTCCTATAGCATGAGATGTGATATCTCAATGCTTATACCAAACCTGAGAGCCTACCTATAGCATGAGATGTGATATCCAAGTCCACCCCATTCCAATCCTTAGACCCTTCCTACAGCATGCGATGTGATATCTCAATGATTCTAATACCAAACCAGAGACTCTTCCTATAACATGAGATGGGATATCCAACTCCTTCCCATTCCAATCCTGAGCCGCTTCCGATAGCAGAGATGTGATATCTCAATGCTTATACCAAACCTGAGACCCTTCCTATAACATGAGATGTGATATCCAACTCCTTCCCGTTCCAAACCTGAGACACTAACTATAGCATATGTGATATCCAACTCCTTCCCATTCCAAACATGAGACCCTTCCTATAGCAAGAAAGTAATATCCAACTCCTACCCATTCCAATCCTGAGACCCTTCGTATAGCAAGAGATGTGATATCCAAATCCTTCCCATTCCAATCCTGAGACCCTTCCTATAACATGAGATGTGATATCCAACTCCTTCCCATTCCAACCTGAGACACTTCCTATAGCATGAGAAGGGATATCCAACTCCTTCCCAATCCAATCCTGAGACCCTTCGATAGCAGAGATGTGATATCTCAATGCTTATACCAAACCTGAGACCCTTCCTATGGCATGAGATGTGATATCCAACTCCTTGCCATTCAAATCCTGAGACCCTTCCTATAGCATGAAAAGGGATATCCAACTCCTTCCCAATCCAATCCTGAGACCCTTCCGATAGCAGAGACGTGATATCTCAATGCTTCTACCAAACCTGAGACCCTTCCTTTAGCATGAGATGTGATATCCAAATCCTTCACATTCCAATCCTGAGACCCTTCCTATAGCATGAGATTTGATATCTCAATGCTTCTAATACCAAACCTGAGATCCTTCCTATAATATGAGATGTGATATCCAATTCCTTCCCATTCCAAACCTGAGACCCTTCCTATTGGATGAGATGTGATATCCAACTCCTTCCCATTCCAACCCTGAGACCCTTCCTATAGCATGAGATGTGATGTCTCAATGCTTCTAATACCAAACCTGAGATCCTTCCTATAACATGAGATGTGATATCCAACTCCTTCCATTCCAATCCTGAGACCCGTCCTATAGCATGAGATGTGATATCTCAATGCTTATACCAAACCTGAGACCCTTCCTATAGCATGAGATGTGATATCCAACTCCTTCCCATTCCAATCCTGAGACCCTTCCTGTAGCATGAGATGTGATATCTCAATGCTTCTAATACCAAACCTGAGATCCTTCCTCTAACATGAAATGTGATATCCAACTCCGTCCCTTTCCAAACCTAAGAGCCTATCTATAGCATGAGATGTGATATCCAAGTCCTTCACATTCCAACCCTTAGACCCTTCCTACAGCATGCAATATGATATCTCAATGATTCTAATACCAAACCTGAGACCCGTCCTTTAGCATGAGATGTGATATCCAAATCCTTCACATTCCAATCCTGAGACCCTTCCTATAGCATGAGATTTGATATCTCAATGCTTCTAATACCAAACCTGAGATCCTTCCTATAACATGAGATGTGATATCCAATTCCTTCCCATTCCAAACCTGAGACCCTTCCTATTGGATGAGATGTGATATCCAACTCCTTCCCATTCCAACCCTGAGACCCTTCCTATAGCATGAGATGTGATGTCTCAATGCTTCTAATACCAAACCTGAGATCCTTCCTATAACATGAGATGTGATATCCAACTCCTTCCATTCCAATCCTGAGACCCGTCCTATAGCATGAGATGTGATATCTCAATGCTTATACCAAACCTGAGACCCTTCCTATAGCATGAGATGTGATATCCAACTCCTTCCCATTCCAATCCTGAGACCCTTCCTATAGCATGAGATGTGATATCTCAATGCTTCTAATACCAAACCTGAGATCCTTCCTCTAACATGAAATGTGATATCCAACTCCTTCCCTTTCCAAACCTAAGAGCCTATCTATAGCATGAGATGTGATATCCAAGTCCTTCCCATTCCAATCCTGAGACCCTTCCTATAACATGAGATGTGATATCCAACTCCTTCCCATTCCAACCTGAGACCCTTCCTATAGCATGAGATGGGATATCCAACTCCTTCCAAATCCAATCCCGATACCCTTCCGATAGCATGAGATGTGATATCCCAATGCTTCTACCAAACCTGAGACCCATACTATGGCATGAGATGTGATATCAAACTCCTTCCCATTCTAATCCTGAGACCCTTCCTATAGCTTGAGATGTGATATCCAACTCCTTCCCATTCCAATTCTGAGACCCTTCCTATAGCATGAGATGTGATATCCAACTCCTTCCCATTCCAATCCTGAGACCCTTCCTATAGCATGAGATGTGATGTCTCAATGCTTCTAATACCAAACCTGATATCCTTCCTATAACATGAGATGTGATATCCAACTCCTTCCATTCCAATCCTGAGACCCTTCCTATAGCATGAGATGTGATATCTCAATGCTTCTACCAAACCTGAGACCCTTCCTATAGCATGAGATGTGATATCCAACTCCTTCCCATTCCAATCCTGAGACCCTTCCTATAGACTGAGATGTGATATCTCAATGCCCCTAATACCAAACCTGAGATCCTTCCTCTAACATGAAATGTGATATCCAACTCCTTCACTTTCCAAACCTGAGAGCCTATCTATAGCATGAGATGTGATATCTAAGTCCTTCCCATTCCAATCCTTAGACCCTTCCTACAGCATGCAATATGATATCTCAATGATTCTAATAAAAAAAACCTGAGACCCGTCTTATAACATGAGATGGGATATTCAACTCCTTCCCATTCCAATCCTGAGACACTTCCGATAGCAGAGCTGTGATATCTCAATGTTTATACCAAACCTGAGACCCTTCCTATAACATGAGATGTGATATCCAACTCCTTCAAGTTCCAAACCTGAGACCCTTCCTTTAGCATGAGATGTGATATCCAGCTCCTTCCCATTCCAATCCTGAGACACTTCCGATAGCATGAGATGTGATATCCAGCTCCTTCCCATTCCAATCCTGAGACACTTCCGATAGCAGAGATGTGATATCTCAATGTTTATACCAAACCTGAGACCCTTCCTATAACATGAGATGTGATATCCAACTCCTTCCCATTCCAATCCTGAGACCCTTCCTATAGCATGAGATGTGATATCTCAATACTTCTAATACCAAACCTGAGATCCTTCCGATAACATGAGATGTGATATCTCAATACTTCTAATACCAAACCTGAGATCCATCCTATAACATGAGATGTGATATCCAAATCCTTCCCCTTCCAAACCTGAGACCCTCCCTTTAGCATGAGATATGATATCCAACTCCTTCCCATTCCAATCCTGAGACCCTTCTGATAGCATAAGATATATCTCAATGCTTCTATACCAAACCTGAGATCCTTCCGATAGCATGAGATGTGATATCTCAATACTTCTAATACCAAACCTGAGATCCTACCTCTAACATGAAATGTGATATCCAACTCTTTCCCCTTGCAAACCTGAGAGCCTTCCTATAGCATGAGATGTGATATCCAAGTCCTTCCCATTCCAATCCTGAGACCCTTCCTATAACATGAGATGTGATATCCAACTCCTTCCCATTCCAACCTGAGACCCTTCCTATAGCATGAGATGGGATATCCAACTCCTTCCAAATCCAATCCCGATACCCTTCCGATAGCATGAGATGTGATATCCCAATGCTTCTACCAAACCTGAGACCCATACTATGGCATGAGATGTGATATCAAACTCCTTCCCATTCTAATCCTGAGACCCTTCCTATAGCTTGAGATGTGATATCCAACTCCTTCCCATTCCAATTCTGAGACCCTTCCTATACCATGAGACTTGATATCTCAATGCTTCTAATACCAAACCTGAGACCCGTCCTATAACATGAGATGTGATATCCAAATCCTTCCCCTTCCAAACCTTAGACCCTTCCTTTATCATGAGATGTGATATCCAATTCCTTCCCATTCCAATCTTGAGACCCTTCCGATATCATGAAATGTGATATCTCAATGCTTCTAATATCAAACTTGAGACCCTCCTTATAGCATGAGATGTGATATCCAAGTCCTTCCCATTCCAAACCTGAGACCCTTCCTACGGCATGAGATGTCATATTCAACTCCTTCCCATTCCAATCCTGAGACCCTTCCTATAGCATGAGATGTGATATCCAACTCCTTCCCATTCCAATCCTGAGACCCTTCCTATAGCATGAGATGTGATGTCTCAATGCTTCTAATACCAAACCTGATATCCTTCCTATAACATGAGATGTGATATCCAACTCCTTCCATTCCAATCCTGAGACCCTTCCTATAGCATGAGATGTGATATCTCAATGCTTCTACCAAACCTGAGACCCTTCCTATAGCATGAAATGTGATATCCAACTCCTTCACTTTCCAAACCTGAGAGCCTATCTATAGCATGAGATGTGATATCTAAGTCCTTCCCATTCCAATCCTTAGACCCTTCCTACAGCATGCAATATGATATCTCAATGATTCTAATAAAAAAACCTGAGACCCGTCCTATAACATGAGATGGGATATTCAACTCCTTCCCATTCCAATCCTGAGACACTTCCGATAGCAGAGCTGTGATATCTCAATGTTTATACCAAACCTGAGACCCTTCCTATAACATGAGAAGTGATATCCAACTCCTTCCCTTTCCAAACCTGAGACCCTTCCTTTAGCATGAGATGTGATATCCAGCTCCTTCCCATTCCAATCCTGAGACACTTCCGATAGCATGAGATGTGATATCTCAATGCTTATACCAAACCTGAGAACCTTCCTATGGCCTGAGATGTCATATACAACTCCTTCCCATTCCAATCCTGAGACCCTTCCTTTAGCATGAGATGTGATATCTCAATGCTTATACCAAATCTGAGACCCTTCCTATAGCATGAGATGTGATATCCAATTCCTTCCCATTCCAATCCTGAGACCCTTCCTATAGCATGAGATGTGATATCTCAATGCTTATACCAAACCTGAGAGCCTACCTATAGCATGAGATGTGATATCCAAGTCCATCCCATTCCAATCCTTAGACCCTTCCTACAGCATGCGATGTGATATCTCAATGATTCTAATACCAAACCAGAGACTCTTCCTATAACATGAGATGGGATATCCAACTCCTTCCCATTCCAATCCTGAGCCGCTTCCGATAGCAGAGATGTGATATCTCAATGCTTATACCAAACCTGAGACCCTTCCTATAACATGAGATGTGATATCCAACTCCTTACCGTTCCAAACCTGAGACACTAACTATAGCATATGTGATATCCAACTCCTTCCCATTCCAAACATGAGACCCTTCCTATAGCAAGAAAGTAATATCCAACTCCTACCCATTCCAATCCTGAGACCCTTCCTATAACATGAGATGTGATATCCAACTCCTTCCCATTCCAACCTGAGACACTTCCTATAGCATGAGAAGGGATATCCAACTCCTTCCCAATCCAATCCTGAGACCCTTCCGATAGCAGAGATGTGATATCTCAATGCTTATACCAAACCTGAGACCCTTCCTATAGCATGAAAAGGGATATCCAACTCCTTCCCAATCCAATCCTGAGACCCTTCCGATAGCAGAGACGTGATATCTCAATGCTTCTACCAAACCTGAGACCCTTCCTTTAGCATGAGATGTGATATCCAAATCCTTCACATTCCAATCCTGAGACCCTTCCTATAGCATGAGATTTGATATCTCAATGCTTCTAATACCAAACCTGAGATCCTTCCTATAACATGAGATGTGATATCCAATTCCTTCCCATTCCAAACCTGAGACCCTTCCTATTGGATGAGATGTGATATCCAACTCCTTCCCATTTCAACCCTGAGACCCTTCCTATTGCATGAGATGTGATGTCTCAATGCTTCTAATACCAAACCTGAGATCCTTCCTATAACATGAGATGTGATATCCAACTCCTTCCATTCCAATCCTGAGACCCGTCCTATAGCATGAGATGTGATATCTCAATGCTTATACCAAACCTGAGACCCTTCCTATAGCATGAGATGTGATATCCAACTCCTTCCCATTCCAATCCTGAGACCCTTCCTATAGCATGAGATGTGATATCTCAATGCTTCTAATACCAAACCTGAGATCCTTCCTCTAACATGAAATGTGTAATCCAACTCCTTCCCTTTCCAAACCTAAGAGCCTATCTATAGCATGAGATGTGATATCCAAGTCCTTCACATTCCAACCCTTAGACCCTTCCTACAGCATGCAATATGATATCTCAATGATTCTAATAACAAACCTGAGACCCGTCCTATAACATGAGATGGGATATCCAACTCCTTCCCATTCCAATCCTGAGACACTTCCTATAACATGAAATGTGATATCCAACTCCTTCCCATTCCAACCTGAGACCCTTCCTATAGCATGAGATGGGATATCCAACTTCTTCAAAATCCAATACTGATACCCTTCCGATAGCATGAGATGTGATATCCCAATGCTTCTACCAAACCTGAGACCCATACTATGGCATGAGATGTGATATCAAACTCCTTCCCATTCCAATCCTGAGACCCTTCCTATAGCTTGAGGTGTGATATCCAACTCCTTCCCATTCCAATTCTGAGACCCTTCTTATACCATGAGACTTGATATCTCAATGCTTCTAATACCAAACCTGAGACCCGTCCTATAACATGAGATGTGATATCCAAATCCTTCCCCTTCCAAACCTTAGACCCTTCCTTTATCATGAGATGTGACATCCAACTCCTTCCCATTCCAACCCTGAGACCCTTCCTATAGCATGAGATGTGATGTCTCAATGCTTCTAATACCAAACCTGAGATCCTTCCTATAACATGAGATGTGATATCCAACTCCTTCCATTCCAATCCTGAGACCCGTCCTATAGCATGAGATGTGATATCTCAATGCTTATACCAAACCTGAGACCCTTCCTATAGCATGAGATGTGATATCCAACTCCTTCCCATTCCAATCCTGAGACCCTTCCTATAGCATGAGATGTGATATCTCAATGCTTCTAATACCAAACCTGAGATCCTTCCTCTAACATGAAATGTGATATCCAACTCCTTCCCTTTCCAAACCTAAGAGCCTATCTATAGCATGAGATATCACATCTTATCAAACCTGAGACCCTTCCTATAGCATGAGAAGGGATATCCAACTCCTTCCCAATCCAATCCTGAGACCCTTCCGATAGCAGAGATGTGATATCTCAATGCTTATACCAAACCTGAGACCCTTCCTATAGCATGAAAAGGGATATCCAACTCCTTCCCAATCCAATCCTGAGACCCTTCCGATAGCAGAGACGTGATATCTCAATGCTTCTACCAAACCTGAGACCCTTCCTTTAGCATGAGATGTGATATCCAAATCCTTCACATTCCAATCCTGAGACCCTTCCTATAGCATGAGATTTGATATCTCAATGCTTCTAATACCAAACCTGAGATCCTTCCTATAACATGAGATGTGATATCCAATTCCTTCCCATTCCAAACCTGAGACCCTTCCTATTGGATGAGATGTGATATCCAACTCCTTCCCATTTCAACCCTGAGATCCTTCCTATAGCATGAGATGTGATGTCTCAATGCTTCTAATACCAAACCTGAGATCCTTCCTATAACATGAGATGTGATATCCAACTCCTTCCATTCCAATCCTGAGACCCGTCCTATAGCATGAGATGTGATATCTCAATGCTTATACCAAACCTGAGACCCTTCCTATAGCATGAGATGTGATATCCAACTCCTTCCCATTCCAATCCTGAGACCCTTCCTATAGCATGAGATGTGATATCTCAATGCTTCTAATACCAAACCTGAGATCCTTCCTCTAACATGAAATGTGATATCCAACTCCTTCCCTTTCCAAACATAAGAGCCTATCTATAGCATGAGATGTGATATCCAAGTCCTTCACATTCCAACCCTTAGACCCTTCCTACAGCATGCAATATGATATCTCAATGATTCTAATAACAAACCTGAGACCCGTCCTATAACATGAGATGGGATATCCAACTCCTTCCCATTCCAATCCTGAGACACTTCCGATAGCAGAGATGTGATATCCCAATGTTTATACCAAACCTGAGACCCTTCCTATAACATGAGATGTGAAATTTAACTCCTTCCCGTTCCCAACCTGAGACCCTTCCTTTAGCATGAGATGTGATATCCAGCTCCTTCCCATTCCAATCCTGAGACACTTCCGATAGCATGAGATGTGATATCTCAATGCTTCTAATATCAAAACTGAGACCCTCCCTATAGCATGATATGTGATATCTAAGTCCTTCCCATTCCAATCCTGAGACCCTTCCTATAGCATGAGATGTGATATCTCAATGCTTCTACCAAACCTGAGACCCTTCCTTTAGCATGAGATGTGATATCCAACTCCTTCCCATTCCAATCCTGAGACCCTTCCTATAGCATGAGATGTGATATCTCAATACTTCTAATACCAAACCTGAGATCCTTCCGATAACATGAGATGTGATATCTCAATACTTCTAATACCAAACCTGAGATCCATCCTATAACATGAGATGTGATATCCAACTCCTTCCCTTTCCAAACCTAAGAGCCTATCTATAGCATGAGATGTGATATCCAGGTCCTTCCCATTCCAATCCTTAGACCCTTCCTACAGCATGCAATATGATATCTCAATGATTCTAATAACAAACCTGAGACCCGTCCTATAGCATGAGATATGATATCCAAGTCCTTCCCATTCCAATCCTGAGACCCTTCCTATAACATGAAATGTGATATCCAACTCCTTCCCATTCCAACCTGAGACCCTTCCTATAGCATGAGATGGGATATCCAACTTCTTCCAAATCCAATACTGATACCCTTCCGATAGCATGAGATGTGATATCCCAATGCTTCTACCAAACTTGAGACCCATACTATGGCATGAGATGTGATATCAAACTCCTTCCCATTCCAATCCTGAGACCCTTCCTATAGCTTGAGGTGTGATATCCAACTCCTTCCCATTCCAATTCTGAGACCCTTCTTATACCATGAGACTTGATATCTCAATGCTTCTAATACCAAACCTGAGACCCGTCCTATAACATGAGATGTGATAACCAAATCCTTCCCCTTCCAAACCTTAGACCCTTCCTTTATCATGAGATGTGATATCCAACTCCTTCCCATTCCAATCCTGAGACCCTTCCGATATCATGAGATTTGTTATCTCAATGCTTCTAATATCAAACTTGAGACCCTCCCTATAGCATGAGATGTGACATCCAAGTCCTTCCCATTCCAATCCTGAGACCCTTCCTATAGCATGAGATGTGATATCTCTATGCTTCTAATACCAAACCTGAGAACCTTCCTATAACATGAGATGGGATATCCAACTCCTTCCCATTCCAATCCTGAGACCTTTCCGATAGCAGAGATGTGATATCTCAATGCTTATACCAAACCTGAGAACCTTCCTATGGCCTGAGATGTCATATACAACTCCTTCCCATTCCAATCCTGAGACCCTTGCTTTACCATGAGATGTGATATCTCAATGCTTATACCAAATCTGAGACCCTTCCTATAGCATGAGATGTGATATCCAATTCCTTCCCATTCCAATCCTGAGACCCTTCCTATAGCATGAGATGTGATATCTCAATGCTTATACCAAACCTGAGAGCCTACCTATAGCATGAGATGTGATATCCAAGTCCACCCCATTCCAATCCTTAGACCCTTCCTACAGCATGCGATGTGATATCTCAATGATTCTAATACCAAACCAGAGACTCTTCCTATAACATGAGATGGGATATCCAACTCCTTCCCATTCCAATCCTGAGCCGCTTCCGATAGCAGAGATGTGATATCTCAATGCTTATACCAAACCTGAGACCCTTCCTATAACATGAGATGTGATATCCAACTCCTTCCCGTTCCAAACCTGAGACACTAACCATAGCAAATGTGATATCCAACTCCTTCCCATTCCAAACATGAGACCCTTCCTATAGCAAGAAAGTAATATCCAACTCCTACCCATTCCAATCCTGAGACCCTTCGTATAGCAAGAGATGTGATATCCAACTCCTTCCCAATCCAATCCTGAGACCCTTCCGATAGCAGAGATGTGATATCTCAATGCTTATACCAAACCTGAGACCCTTCCTATGGCATGAGATGTGATATCCAACTCCTTGCCATTCAAATCCTGAGACCCTTCCTATAGCATGAAAAGGGATATCCAACTCCTTCCCAATCCAATCCTGAGACCCTTCTGATAGCAGAGACGTGATATCTCAATGCTTCTACCAAACCTGAGACCCTTCCTTTAGCATGAGATGTGATATCCAAATCCTTCACATTCCAATCCTGAGACCCTTCCTATAGCATGAGATTTGATATCTCAATGCTTCTAATACCAAACCTGAGATCCTTCCTATAACATGAGATGTGATATCCAATTCCTTCCCATTCCAAACCTGAGACCCTTCCTATTGGATGAGATGTGATATCCAACTCCTTCCCATTCCAACCCTGAGACCCTTCCTATAGCATGAGATGTGATGTCTCAATGCTTCTAATACCAAACCTGAGATCCTTCCTATAACATGAGATGTGATATCCAACTCCTTCCATTCCAATCCTGAGACCCGTCCTATAGCATGAGATGTGATATCTCAATGCTTATACCAAACCTGAGACCCTTCCTATAGCATGAGATGTGATATCCAACTCCTTCCCATTCCAATCCTGAGACCCTTCCTATAGCATGAGATGTGATATCTCAATGCTTCTAATACCAAACCTGAGATCCTTCCTCTAACATGAAATGTGATATCCAACTCCTTCCCTTTCCAAACCTAAGAGCCTATCTATAGCATGAGATGTGATATCCAAGTCCTTCACATTCCAACCCTTAGACCCTCCCTACAGCATGCAATATGATATCTCAATGATTCTAATACCAAACCTGAGACCCTTCCTTTAGCATGAGATGTGATATCCAAATCCTTCACATTCCAATCCTGAGACCCTTCCTATAGCATGAGATTTGATATCTCAATGCTTCTAATACCAAACCTGAGATCCTTCCTATAACATGAGATGTGATATCCAATTCCTTCCCATTCCAAACCTGAGACCCTTCCTATTGGATAAGATGTGATATCCAACTCCTTCCCATTCCAACCCTGAGACCCTTCCCATAGCATGAGATGTGATGTCTCAATGCTTCTAATACCAAACCTGAGATCCTTCCTATAACATGAGATGTGATATCCAACTCCTTCCATTCCAATCCTGAGACCCGTCCTATAGCATGAGATGTGATATCTCAATGCTTATACCAAACCTGAGACCCTTCCTATAGCATGAGATGTGATATCCAACTCCTTCCCATTCCAATCCTGAGACCCTTCCTATAGCATGAGATGTGATATCTCAATGCTTCTAATACCAAACCTGAGATCCTTCCTCTAACATGAAATGTGATATCCAACTCCTTCCCTTTCCAAACCTAAGAGCCTATCTATAGCATGAGATGTGATATCCAAGTCCTTCACATTCCAACCCTTAGACCCTTCCTACAGCATGCAATATGATATCTCAATGATTCTAATAACAACCCTGAGACCCGTCCTATAACATGAGATGTGATATCCAACTCCTTCCCGTTCCAAACCTGAGACCCTTCCTTTAGCATGAGATGTGATATCCAGCTCCTTCCCATTCCAATCCTGAGACACTTCCGATAGCATGAGATGTGATATCTCAATGCTTCTAATATCAAAACTGAGACCCTCCCTATAGCATGATATGTGATATCTAAGTCCTTCCCATTCCAATCCTGAGACCCTTCCTATAGCATGAGATGTGATATCTCAATGCTTCTACCAAACCTGAGACCCTTCCTTTAGCATGAGATTTGATATCCAACTCCTTCCCATTCCAATCCTGAGACCCTTCCTATAGCATGAGATGTGATATCTCAATACTTCTAATACCAAACCTGAGATCCTTCCGATAACATGAGATGTGATATCTCAATACTTCTAATACCAAACCTGAGATCCATCCTATAACATGAGATGTGATATCCAACTCCTTCCCTTTCCAAACCTAAGAGCCTATCTATTGCATGAGATGTGATATCCAGGTCCTTCCCATTCCAATCCTTAGACCCTTCTACAGCATGCAATATGATATCTCAATGATTCTAATAACAAACCTGAGACCCGTCCTATAGCATGAGATATGATATCCAAGTACTTCCCATTCCAATCCTGAGACCCTTCCTATAACATGAAATGTGATATCCAACTCCTTCCCATTCCAACCTGAGACCCTTCCTATAGCATGAGATGGGATATCCAACTTCTTCCAAATCCAATACTGATACCCTTCCGATAGCATGAGATGTGATATCCCAATGCTTCTACCAAACCTGAGACCCATACTCTGGCATGAGATGTGATATCAAACTCCTTCCCATTCCAATCCTGAGACCCTTCCTAAAGCTTGAGGTGTGATATCCAACTCCTTCCCATTCCAATTCTGAGACCCTTCTTATACCATGAGACTTGATATCCAAATCCTTCCCCCTCCAAACCTTAGACCCTTCCTTTATCATGAGATGTGATATCCAACTCCTTCCCATTCCAATCCTGAGACCCTTCCGGTATCATGAGATTTGTTATCTCAATGCTTCTAATATCAAACTTGAGACCCTCCCTATAGCATGAGATGTGACATCCAAGTCCTTCCCATTCCAATCCTGAGACCCTTCCTATAGCATGAGATGTGATATCTCTATGCTTCTAATACCAAACCTGAGACCCTTCCTATAACATGAGATGGGATATCCAACTCCTTCCCATTCCAATCCTGAGACCTTTCCGATAGCAGAGATGTGATATCTCAATGCTTATACCAAACCTGAGAACCTTCCTATGGCCTGAGATGTCATATACAACTCCTTCCCATTCCAATCCTGAGACCCTTCCTTTAGCATGAGATGTGATATCTCAATGCTTATACCAAATCTTAGACCCTTCCTATAGCATGAGATGTGATATCTCAATGCTTATACCAAACCTGAGAGCCTACCTATAACATGAGATGTGATATCCAAGTCCATCCCATTCCAATCCTTAGACCCTTCCTACAGCATGCGATGTGATATCTCAATGATTCTAATACCAAACCAGAGACTCTTCCTATAACATGAGATGGGATATCCAACTCCTTCCCATTCCAATCCTGAGCCGCTTCCGATAGCAGAGATGTGATATCTCAATGCTTATACCAAACCTGAGACCCTTCCTATAACATGAGATGTGATATCCAACTCCTTCCCGTTCCAAACCTGAGACACTAACTATAGCATATGTGATATCCACCTCCTTCCCATTCCAAACATGAGACCCTTCCTATAGCAAGAAAGTAATATCCAACTCCTACCCATTCCAATCCTGAGACCCTTCCTATAGCAAGAGATGTGATATCCAAATCCTTCCCATTCCAATCCTGAGACCCTTCCTATAACATGAGATGTGATATCCAACTCCTTCCCATTCCAACCTGAGACACTTCCTATAGCATGAGAAGGGATATCCAACTCCTTCCCAATCCAATCCTGAGACCCTTCCGATAGCAGAGACGTGATATCTCAATGCTTCTACCAATCCTGAGACCCTTCCTTTAGCATGAGATGTGATATCCAAATCCTTCACATTCCAATCCTGAGACCCTTCCTATAGCATGAGATGTGATATCTCAATGCTTCTAATACCAAACCTGAGATCCTTCCTATAACATGAGATGTGATATCCAATTCCTTCCCATTCCAAACCTGAGACCCTTCCTATTGGATGAGATGTGATATCCAACTCCTTCCCATTCCAACCCTGAGACCCTTCCTATAGCATGAGATGTGATGTCTCAATGATTCTAATACCAAACCTGAGATCCTTACTATAACATGAGATGTGATATCCAACTCCTTCCCATTCCAATCCTGAGACCCTTCCGATAGCAGAGATGTGATATCTCAATGCTTATACCAAACCTGAGACCCTTCGTATGGCATGAGATGTGATATCCAACTCCTTGCCATTCAAATCCTGAGACCCTTCCTATAGCATGAGAAGGGATATCCAACTCCTTCCCAATCCAATCCTGAGACCCTTCCGATAGCAGAGACGTGATATCTCAATGCTTCTACCAAACCTGAGACCCTTCCTTTAGCATGAGATGTGATATCCAAATCCTTCACATTCCAATCCTGAAACCCTTCCTATAGCATGAGATGTGATATCTCAATGCTTCTAATACCAAACCTGAGATCCTTCCTATAACATGAGATGTGATATCCAATTCCTTCCCATTCCAAACCTGAGACCCTTCCTTTATCATGAGATGTGACATCCAAGTCCTTCCCATTCCAATCCTGAGACCCTTCCTATAGCATGAGATGTGATATCTCTATGCTTCTAATACCAAACCTGAGACCCTTCCTATAACATGAGATGGGATATCCAACTCCTTCCCATTCCAATCCTGAGACCTTTCCGATAGCAGAGATGTGATATCTCAATGCTTATACCAAACCTGAGAACCTTCCTATGGCCTGAGATGTCATATACAACTCCTTCCCATTCCAATCCTGAGACCCTTCCTTTAGCATGAGATGTGATATCTCAATGCTTATACCAAATCTGAGACCCTTCCTATAGCATGAGATGTGATATCCAATTCCTTCCCATTCCAATCCTGAGACCCTTCCTATAGCATGAGATGTGATATCTCAATGCTTATACCAAACCTGAGATCCTTCCTATAACATGAGATGTGATATCCAACTCCTTCCATTCCAATCCTGAGACCCGTCCTATAGCATGAGATGTGATATCTCAATGCTTATACCAAACCTGAGACCCTTCCTATAGCATGAGATGTGATATCCAACTACTTCCCATTCCAATCATGAGACCCTTCCTATAGCATGAGATGTGATATCTCAATGCTTCTAATACCAAACCTGAGATCCTTCCTCTAACATGAAATGTGATATCCAACTCCTTCCCTTTCCAAACCTAAGAGCCTATCTATAGCATGAGATGTGATATCCAGGTCCTTCCTATTCCAATCCTTAGACCCTTCCTACAGCATGCAATATGATATCTCAATGATTCTAATAACAAACCTGAGACCCGTCCTATAGCATGAGATATGATATCCAAGTCCTTCCCATTCCAATCCTGAGACCCTTCCTATAACATGAAATGTGATATCCAACTCCTTCCCATTCCAACCTGAGACCCTTCCTATAGCATGAGATGGGATATCCAACTTCTTCAAAATCCAATACTGATACCCTTCCGATAGCATGAGATGTGATATCCCAATGCTTCTACCAAACCTGAGACCCATACCATGGCATGAGATGTGATATCAAACTCCTTCCCATTCCAATCCTGAGACCCTTCCTATAGCTTGAGGTGTGATATCCAACTCCTTCCCATTCCAATTCTGAGACCCTTCTTATACCATGAGACTTGATATCTCAATGCTTCTAATACCAAACCTGAGACCCGTCCTATAACATGAGATGTGATATCCAAATCCTTCCCCTTCCAAACCTTAGACCCTTCCTTTATCATGAGATGTGACATCCAAGTCCTTCCCATTCCAATCCTGAGACCCTTCCTATAGCATGAGATGTGATATCTCTATGCTTCTAATACCAAACCTGAGACCCTTCCTATAACATGAGATGGGATATCCAACTCCTTCCCATTCCAATCCTGAGACCTTTCCGATAGCAGAGATGTGATATCTCAATGCTTATACCAAACCTGAGAACCTTCCTATGGCCTGAGATGTCATATACAACTCCTTCCCATTCCAATCCTGAGACCCTTCCTTTAGCATGAGATGTGATATCTCAATGCTTATACCAAATCTGAGACCCTTCCTATAGCATGAGATGTGATATCCAATTCCTTCCCATTCCAATCCTGAGACCCTTCCTATAGCATGAGATGTGATATCTCAATGCTTATACCAAACCTGAGAGCCTACCTATAGCATGAGATGTGATATCCAAGTCCATCCCATTCCAATCCTTAGACCCTTCCTACAGCATGCGATGTGATATCTCAATGATTCTAATACCAAACCAGAGACTCTTCCTATAACATGAGATGGGATATCCAACTCCTTCCCATTCCAATCCTGAGCCGCTTCCGATAGCAGAGATGTGATATCTCAATGCTTATACCAAACCTGAGACCCTTCCTATAACATGAGATGTGATATCCAACTCCTTCCCGTTCCAAACCTGAGACACTAACTATAGCATATGTGATATCCAACTCCTTCCCATTCCAAACATGAGACCCTTCCTATAGCAAGAAAGTAATATCCAACTCCTACCCATTCCAATCCTGAGACCCTTCCTATAGCAAGAGATGTGATATCCAAATCCTTCCCATTCCAATCCTGAGACCCTTCCTATAACATGAGATGTGATATCCAACTCCTTCCCATTCCAACCTGAGACACTTCCTATAGCATGAGAAGGGATATCCAACTCCTTCCCAATCCAATCCTGAGACCCTTCCGATAGCAGAGATGTGATATCTCAATGCTTATACCAAACCTGAGACCCTTCCTATAGCATGAAAAGGGATATCCAACTCCTTCCCAATCCAATCCTGAGACCCTTCCGATAGCAGAGACGTGATATCTCAATGCTTCTACCAAACCTGAGACCCTTCCTTTAGCATGAGATGTGATATCCAAATCCTTCACATTCCAATCCTGAGACCCTTCCTATAGCATGAGATTTGATATCTCAATGCTTCTAATACCAAACCTGAGATCCTTCCTATAACATGAGATGTGATATCCAATTCCTTCCCATTCCAAACCTGAGACCCTTCCTATTGGATGAGATGTGATATCCAACTCCTTCCCATTTCAACCCTGAGACCCTTCCTATAGCATGAGATGTGATGTCTCAATGCTTCTAATACCAAACCTGAGATCCTTCCTATAACATGAGATGTGATATCCAACTCCTTCCATTCCAATCCTGAGACCCGTCCTATAGCATGAGATGTGATATCTCAATGCTTATACCAAACCTGAGACCCTTCCTATAGCATGAGATGTGATATCCAACTCCTTCCCATTCCAATCCTGAGACCCTTCCTATAGCATGAGATGTGATATCTCAATGCTTCTAATACCAAACCTGAGATCCTTCCTCTAACATGAAATGTGATATCCAACTCCTTCCCTTTCCAAACCTAAGAGCCTAACTATAGTATGAGATGTGATATCCAAGTCCTTCACATTCCAACCCTTAGACCCTTCCTACAGCATGCAATATGATATCTCAATGATTCTAATAACAAACCTGAGACCCGTCCTATAACATGAGATGGGATATCCAACTCCTTCCCATTCCAATCCTGAGACACTTCCGATAGCAGAGATGTGATATCTCAATGTTTATACCAAACCTGAGACCCTTCCTATAACATGAGATGTGAAATTTAACTCCTTCCCGTTCCCAACCTGAGACCCTTCCTTTAGCATGAGATGTGATATCCAGCTCCTTCCCATTCCAATCCTGAGACACTTCCGATAGCATGAGATGTGATATCTCAATGCTTCTAATATCAAAACTGAGACCCTCCCTATAGCATGATATGTGATATCTAAGTCCTTCCCATTCCAATCCTGAGACCCTTCCTATAGCATGAGATGTGATATCTCAATGCTTCTACCAAACCTGAGACCCTTCCTTTAGCATGAGATGTGATATCCAACTCCTTCCCATTCCAATCCTGAGACCCTTCCTATAGCATGAGATGTGATATCTCAATACTTCTAATACCAAACCTGAGATCCTTCCGATAACATGAGATGTGACATCTCAATACTTCTAATACCAAACCTGAGATCCATCCTATAACATGAGATGTGATATCCAACTCCTTCCCTTTCCAAACCTAAGAGCCTATCTATAGCATGAGATGTGATATCCAGGTCCTTCCCATTCCAATCCTTAGACCCTTCCTACAGCATGCAATATGATATCTCAATGATTCTAATAACAAACCTGAGACCCGTCCTATAGCATGAGATATGATATCCAAGTCCTTCCCATTCCAATCCTGAGACCCTTCCTATAACATGAAATGTGATATCCAACTCCTTCCCATTCCAACCTGAGACCCTTCCTATAGCATGAGATGGGATATCCAACTTCTTCCAAATCCAATACTGATACCCTTCCGATAGCATGAGATGTGATATCCCAATGCTTCTACCAAACCTGAGACCCATACTATGGCATGAGATGTGATATCAAACTCCTTCCCATTCCAATCCTGAGACCCTTCCTATAGCTTGAGGTGTGATATCCAACTCCTTCCCATTCCAATTCTGAGACCCTTCTTATACCATGAGACTTGATATCTCAATGCTTCTAATACCAAACCTGAGACCCGTCCTATAACATGAGATGTGATAACCAAATCCTTCCCCTTCCAAACCTTAGACCCTTCCTTTATCATGAGATGTGATATCCAACTCCTTCCCATTCCAATCCTGAGACCCTTCCGATATCATGAGATTTGTTATCTCAATGCTTCTAATATCAAACTTGAGACCCTCCCTATAGCATGAGATGTGACATCCAAGTCCTTCCCATTCCAATCCTGAGACCCTTCCTAAAGCATGAGATGTGATATCTCTATGCTTCTAATACCAAACCAGAGACCCTTCCTATAACATGAGATGGGATATCCAACTCCTTCCCATTCCAATCCTGAGACCTTTCCGATAGCAGAGATGTGATATCTCAATGCTTATACCAAACCTGAGAACCTTCCTATGGCCTGAGATGTCATATACAACTCCTTCCCATTCCAATCCTGAGACCCTTCCTTTACCATGAGATGTGATATCTCAATGCTTATACCAAATCTGAGACCCTTCCTATAGCATGAGATGTGATATCCAATTCCTTCCCATTCCAATCCTGAGACCCTTCCTATAGCATGAGATGTGATATCTCAATGCTTATACCAAACCTGAGAGCCTACCTATAGCATGAGATGTGATATCCAAGTCCACCCCATTCCAATCCTTAGACCCTTCCTACAGCATGCGATGTGATATCTCAATGATTCTAATACCAAACCAGAGACTCTTCCTATAACATGAGATGGGATATCCAACTCCTTCCCATTCCAATCCTGAGCCGCTTCCGATAGCAGAGATGTGATATCTCAATGCTTATACCAAACCTGAGACCCTTCCTATAACATGAGATGTGATATCCAACTCCTTCCCGTTCCAAACCTGAGACACTAACTATAGCATATGTGATATCCAACTCCTTCCCATTCCAAACATGAGACCCTTCCTATAGCAAGAAAGTAATATCCAACTCCTACCCATTCCAATCCTGAGACCCTTCCTATAGCAAGAGATGTGATATCCAAATCCTTCCCATTCCAATCCTGAGACCCTTCCTATAACATGAGATGTGATATCCAACTCCTTCCCATTCCAACCTGAGACACTTCCTATAGCATGAGAAGGGATATCCAACTCCTTCCCAATCCAATCCTGAGACCCTTACGATAGCAGAGATGTGATATCTCAATGCTTATACCAAACCTGAGACCCTTCCTATAGCATGAAAAGGGATATCCAACTCCTTCCCAATCCAATCCTGAGACCCTTCCGATAGCAGAGACGTGATATCTCAATGCTTCTACCAAACCTGAGACCCTTCCTTTAGCATGAGATGTGATATCCAAATCCTTCACATTCCAATCCTGAGACCCTTCCTATAGCATGAGATTTGATATCTCAATGCTTCTAATACCAAACCTGAGATCCTTCCTATAACATGAGATGTGATATCCAATTCCTTCCCATTCCAAACCTGAGACCCTTCCTATTGGATGAGATGTGATATCCAACTCCTTCCCATTTCAACCCTGAGACCCTTCCTATAGCATGAGATGTGATGTCTCAATGCTTCTAATACCAAACCTGAGATCCTTCCTATAACATGAGATGTGATATCCAACTCCTTCCATTCCAATCCTGAGACCCGTCCTATAGCATGAGATGTGATATCTCAATGCTTATACCAAACCTGAGACCCTTCCTATAGCATGAGATGTGATATCCAACTCCTTCCCATTCCAATCCTGAGACCCTTCCTATAGCATGAGATGTGATATCTCAATGCTTCTAATACCAAACCTGAGATCCTTCCTCTAACATGAAATGTGATATCCAACTCCTTCCCTTTCCAAACCTAAGAGCCTATCTATAGCATGAGATGTGATATCCAAGTCCTTCACATTCCAACCCTTAGACCCTTCCTACAGCATGCAATATGATATCTCAATGATTCTAATAACAAACCTGAGACCCGTCCTATAACATGAGATGGGATATCCAACTCCTTCCCATTCCAATCCTGAGACACTTCCGATAGCAGAGATGTGATATCTCAATGTTTATACCAAACCTGAGACCCTTCCTATAACATGAGATGTGAAATTTAACTCCTTCCCGTTCCCAACCTGAGACCCTTCCTTTAGCATGAGATGTGATATCCAGCTTCTTCCCATTCCAATCCTGAGACACTTCCGATAGCATGAGATGTGATATCTCAATGCTTCTAATATCAAAACTGAGACCCTCCCTATAGCATGATATGTGATATCTAAGTCCTTCCCATTCCAATCCTGAGACCCTTCCTATAGCATGAGATGTGATATCTCAATGCTTCTACCAAACCTGAGACCCTTCCTTTAGCATGAGATGTGATATCCAACTCCTTCCCATTCCAATCCTGAGACCCTTCCTATAGCATGAGATGTGATATCTCAATACTTCTAATACCAAACCTGAGATCCTTCCGATAACATGAGATGTGATATCTCAATACTTCTAATACCAAACCTGAGATCCATCCTATAACATGAGATGTGATATCCAACTCCTTCCCTTTCCAAACCTAAGAGCCTATCTATAGCATGAGATGTGATATCCAGGTCCTTCCCATTCCAATCCTTAGACCCTTCCTACAGCATGCAATATGATATCTCAATGATTCTAATAACAAACCTGAGACCCGTCCTATAGCATGAGATATGATATCCAAGTCCTTCCCATTCCAATCCTGAGACCCTTCCTATAACATGAAATGTGATATCCAACTCCTTCCCATTCCAACCTGAGACCCTTCCTATAGCATGAGATGGGATATCCAACTTCTTCCAAATCCAATACTGATACCCTTCCGATAGCATGAGATGTGATATCCCAATGCTTCTACCAAACCTGAGACCCATACTATGGCATGAGATGTGATATCAAACTCCTTCCCATTCCAATCCTGAGACCCTTCCTATAGCTTGAGGTGTGATATCCAACTCCTTCCCATTCCAATTCTGAGACCCTTCTTATACCATGAGACTTGATATCTCAATGCTTCTAATACCAAACCTGAGACCCGTCCTATAACATGAGATGTGATAACCAAATCCTTCCCCTTCCAAACCTTAGACCCTTCCTTTATCATGAGATGTGATATCCAACTCCTTCCCATTCCAATCCTGAGACCCTTCCGATATCATGAGATTTGTTATCTCAATGCTTCTAATATCAAACTTGAGACCCTCCCTATAGCATGAGATGTGACATCCAAGTCCTTCCCATTCCAATCCTGAGACCCTTCCTAAAGCATGAGATGTGATATCTCTATGCTTCTAATACCAAACCTGAGACCCTTCCTATAACATGAGATGGGATATCCAACTCCTTCCCATTCCAATCCTGAGACCTTTCCGATAGCAGAGATGTGATATCTCAATGCTTATACCAAACCTGAGAACCTTCCTATGGCCTGAGATGTCATATACAACTCCTTCCCATTCCAATCCTGAGACCCTTCCTTTACCATCAGATGTGATATCTCAATGCTTATACCAAATCTGAGACCCTTCCTATAGCATGAGATGTGATATCCAATTCCTTCCCATTCCAATCCTGAGACCCTTCCTATAGCATGAGATGTGATATCTCAATGCGTATACCAAACCTGAGAGCCTACCTATAGCATGAGATGTGATATCCAAGTCCACCCCATTCCAATCCTTAGACCCTTCCTACAGCATGCGATGTGATATCTCAATGATTCTAATACCAAACCAGAGACTCTTCCTATAACATGAGATGGGATATCCAACTCCTTCCCATTCCAATCCTGAGCCGCTTCCGATAGCAGAGATGTGATATCTCAATGCTTATACCAAACCTGAGACCCTTCCTATAACATGAGATGTGATATCCAACTCCTTCCCGTTCCAAACCTGAGACACTAACTATAGCATATGTGATATCCAACTCCTTCCCATTCCAAACATGAGACCCTTCCTATAGCAAGAAAGTAATATCCAACTCCTACCCATTCTAATCCTGAGACCCTTCGTATAGCAAGAGATGTGATATCCAAATCCTTCCCATTCCAATCCTGAGACCCTTCCTATAACATGAGATGTGATATCCAACTCCTTCCCATTCCAACCTGAGACACTTCCTATAGCATGAGAAGGGATATCCAACTCCTTCCCAATCCAATCCTGAGACCCTTCGATAGCAGAGATGTGATATCTCAATGCTTATACCAAACCTGAGACCCTTCCTATGGCATGAGATGTGATATCCAACTCCTTGCCATTCAAATCCTGAGACCCTTCCTATAGCATGAAAAGGGATATCCAACTCCTTCCCAATCCAATCCTGAGACCCTTCCGATAGCAGAGACGTGATATCTCAATGCTTCTACCAAACCTGAGACCCTTCCTTTAGCATGAGATGTGATATCCAAATCCTTCACATTCCAATCCTGAGACCCTTCCTATAGCATGAGATTTGATATCTCAATGCTTCTAATACCAAACCTGAGATCCTTCCTATAATATGAGATGTGATATCCAATTCCTTCCCATTCCAAACCTGAGACCCTTCCTATTGGATGAGATGTGATATCCAACTACTTCCCATTCCAACCCTGAGACCCTTCCTATAGCATGAGATGTGATGTCTCAATGCTTCTAATACCAAACCTGAGATCCTTCCTATAACATGAGATGTGATATCCAACTCCTTCCATTCCAATCCTGAGACCCGTCCTATAGCATGAGATGTGATATCTCAATGCTTATACCAAACCTGAGACCCTTCCTATAGCATGAGATGTGATATCCAACTCCTTCCCATTCCAATCCTGAGACCCTTCCTGTAGCATGAGATGTGATATCTCAATGCTTCTAATACCAAACCTGAGATCCTTCCTCTAACATGAAATGTGATATCCAACTCCGTCCCTTTCCAAACCTAAGAGCCTATCTATAGCATGAGATGTGATATCCAAGTCCTTCACATTCCAACCCTTAGACCCTTCCTACAGCATGCAATATGATATCTCAATGATTCTAATACCAAACCTGAGACCCGTCCTTTAGCATGAGATGTGATATCCAAATCCTTCACATTCCAATCCTGAGACCCTTCCTATAGCATGAGATTTGATATCTCAATGCTTCTAATACCAAACCTGAGATCCTTCCTATAACATGAGATGTGATATCCAATTCCTTCCCATTCCAAACCTGAGACCCTTCCTATTGGATGAGATGTGATATCCAACTCCTTCCCATTCCAACCCTGAGACCCTTCCTATAGCATGAGATGTGATGTCTCAATGCTTCTAATACCAAACCTGAGATCCTTCCTATAACATGAGATGTGATATCCAACTCCTTCCATTCCAATCCTGAGACCCGTCCTATAGCATGAGATGTGATATCTCAATGCTTATACCAAACCTGAGACACTTCCTATAGCATGAGATGTGATATCCAACTCCTTCCCATTCCAATCCTGAGACCCTTCCTATAGCATGAGATGTGATATCTCAATGCTTCTAATACCAAACCTGAGATCCTTCCTCTAACATGAAATGTGATATCCAACTCCTTCCCTTTCCAAACCTAAGAGCCTATCTATAGCATGAGATGTGATATCCAAGTCCTTCCCATTCCAATCCTGAGACCCTTCCTATAACATGAGATGTGATATCCAACTCCTTCCCATTCCAACCTGAGACCCTTCCTATAGCATGAGATGGGATATCCAACTCCTTCCAAATCCAATCCCGATACCCTTCCGATAGCATGAGATGTGATATCCCAATGCTTCTACCAAACCTGAGACCCATACTATGGCATGAGATGTGATATCAAACTCCTTCCCATTCTAATCCTGAGACCCTTCCTATAGCTTGAGATGTGATATCCAACTCCTTCCCATTCCAATTCTGAGACCCTTCCTATAGCATGAGATGTGATATCCAACTCCTTCCCATTCCAATCCTGAGACCCTTCCTATAGCATGAGATGTGATGTCTCAATGCTTCTAATACCAAACCTGATATCCTTCCTATAACATGAGATGTGATATCCAACTCCTTCCATTCCAATCCTGAGACCCTTCCTATAGCATGAGATGTGATATCTCAATGCTTCTACCAAACCTGAGACCCTTCCTATAGCATGAGATGTGATATCCAACTCCTTCCCATTCCAATCCTGAGACCCTTCCTATAGACTGAGATGTGATATCTCAATGCCCCTAATACCAAACCTGAGATCCTTCCTCTAACATGAAATGTGATATCCAACTCCTTCACTTTCCAAACCTGAGAGCCTATCTATAGCATGAGATGTGATATCTAAGTCCTTCCCATTCCAATCCTTAGACCCTTCCTACAGCATGCAATATGATATCTCAATGATTCTAATAAAAAAAACCTGAGACCCGTCCTATAACATGAGATGGGATATTCAACTCCTTCCCATTCCAATCCTGAGACACTTCCGATAGCAGAGCTGTGATATCTCAATGTTTATACCAAACCTGAGACCCTTCCTATAACATGAGATGTGATATCCAACTCCTTCCCGTTCCAAACCTGAGACCCTTCCTTTAGCATGAGATGTGATATCCAGCTCCTTCCCATTCCAATCCTGAGACACTTCCGATAGCATGAGATGTGATATCCAGCTCCTTCCCATTCCAATCCTGAGACACTTCCGATAGCAGAGATGTGATATCTCAATGTTTATACCAAACCTGAGACCCTTCCTATAACATGAGATGTGATATCCAACTCCTTCCCATTCCAATCCTGAGACCCTTCCTATAGCATGAGATGTGATATCTCAATACTTCTAATACCAAACCTGAGATCCTTCCGATAACATGAGATGTGATATCTCAATACTTCTAATACCAAACCTGAGATCCATCCTATAACATGAGATGTGATATCCAAATCCTTCCCCTTCCAAACCTGAGACCCTCCCTTTAGCATGAGATGTGATATCCAACTCCTTCCCATTCCAATCCTGAGACCCTTCTGATAGCATAAGATATATCTCAATACTTCTAATACCAAA
Source organism: Ambystoma mexicanum (assembly GCF_040938575.1). NCBI lineage: Eukaryota > Metazoa > Chordata > Amphibia > Caudata > Ambystomatidae > Ambystoma > Ambystoma mexicanum. The sequence continues at coordinate 336,906,134 of NC_090936.1, forward strand.
CCTGAGATCCTACCTCTAACATGAAATGTGATATCCAACTCTTTCCCCTTGCAAACCTGAGAGCCTTCCTATAGCATGAGATGTGATATCCAAGTCCTTCCCATTCTAATCCTGAGACCCTTCCTATAGCTTGAGATGTGATATCCAACTCCTTCCCATTCCAATTCTGAGACCCTTCCTATAGCATGAGATGTGATATCCAAGTCCTTCACATTCCAACCCTTAGACCCTTCCTACAGCATGCAATATGATATCTCAATGATTCTAATACCAAACCTGAGACCCGTCCTTTAGCATGAGATGTGATATCCAAATCCTTCACATTCCAATCCTGAGACCCTTCCTATAGCATGAGATTTGATATCTCAATGCTTCTAATACCAAACCTGAGATCCTTCCTATAACATGAGATGTGATATCCAATTCCTTCCCATTCCAAACCTGAGACCCTTCCTATTGGATGAGATGTGATATCCAACTCCTTCCCATTCCAACCCTGAGACCCTTCCTATAGCATGAGATGTGATGTCTCAATGCTTCTAATACCAAACCTGAGATCCTTCCTATAACATGAGATGTGATATCCAACTCCTTCCATTCCAATCCTGAGACCCGTCCTATAGCATGAGATGTGATATCTCAATGCTTATACCAAACCTGAGACACTTCCTATAGCATGAGATGTGATATCCAACTCCTTCCCATTCCAATCCTGAGACCCTTCCTATAGCATGAGATGTGATATCTCAATGCTTCTAATACCAAACCTGAGATCCTTCCTCTAACATGAAATGTGATATCCAACTCCTTCCCTTTCCAAACCTAAGAGCCTATCTATAGCATGAGATGTGATATCCAAGTCCTTCCCATTCCAATCCTGAGACCCTTCCTATAACATGAGATGTGATATCCAACTCCTTCCCATTCCAACCTGAGACCCTTCCTATAGCATGAGATGGGATATCCAACTCCTTCCAAATCCAATCCCGATACCCTTCCGATAGCATGAGATGTGATATCCCAATGCTTCTACCAAACCTGAGACCCATACTATGGCATGAGATGTGATATCAAACTCCTTCCCATTCTAATCCTGAGACCCTTCCTATAGCTTGAGATGTGATATCCAACTCCTTCCCATTCCAATTCTGAGACCCTTCCTATAGCATGAGATGTGATATCCAACTCCTTCCCATTCCAATCCTGAGACCCTTCCTATAGCATGAGATGTGATGTCTCAATGCTTCTAATACCAAACCTGATATCCTTCCTATAACATGAGATGTGATATCCAACTCCTTCCATTCCAATCCTGAGACCCTTCCTATAGCATGAGATGTGATATCTCAATGCTTCTACCAAACCTGAGACCCTTCCTATAGCATGAGATGTGATATCCAACTCCTTCCCATTCCAATCCTGAGACCCTTCCTATAGACTGAGATGTGATATCTCAATGCCCCTAATACCAAACCTGAGATCCTTCCTCTAACATGAAATGTGATATCCAACTCCTTCACTTTCCAAACCTGAGAGCCTATCTATAGCATGAGATGTGATATCTAAGTCCTTCCCATTCCAATCCTTAGACCCTTCCTACAGCATGCAATATGATATCTCAATGATTCTAATAAAAAAAACCTGAGACCCGTCCTATAACATGAGATGGGATATTCAACTCCTTCCCATTCCAATCCTGAGACACTTCCGATAGCAGAGCTGTGATATCTCAATGTTTATACCAAACCTGAGACCCTTCCTATAACATGAGATGTGATATCCAACTCCTTCCCGTTCCAAACCTGAGACCCTTCCTTTAGCATGAGATGTGATATCCAGCTCCTTCCCATTCCAATCCTGAGACACTTCCGATAGCATGAGATGTGATATCCAGCTCCTTCCCATTCCAATCCTGAGACACTTCCGATAGCAGAGATGTGATATCTCAATGTTTATACCAAACCTGAGACCCTTCCTATAACATGAGATGTGATATCCAACTCCTTCCCATTCCAATCCTGAGACCCTTCCTATAGCATGAGATGTGATATCTCAATACTTCTAATACCAAACCTGAGATCCTTCCGATAACATGAGATGTGATATCTCAATACTTCTAATACCAAACCTGAGATCCATCCTATAACATGAGATGTGATATCCAAATCCTTCCCCTTCCAAACCTGAGACCCTCCCTTTAGCATGAGATGTGATATCCAACTCCTTCCCATTCCAATCCTGAGACCCTTCTGATAGCATAAGATATATCTCAATACTTCTAATACCAAACCTGAGATCCTACCTCTAACATGAAATGTGATATCCAACTCTTTCCCCTTGCAAACCTGAGAGCCTTCCTATAGCATGAGATGTGATATCCAAGTCCTTCCCATTCCAATCCTGAGACCCTTCCTATAACATGAGATGTGATATCCAACTCCTTCCCATTCCAACCTGAGACCCTTCCTATAGCATGAGATGGGATATCCAACTCCTTCCAAATCCAATCCCGATACCCTTCCGATAGCATGAGATGTGATATCCCAATGCTTCTACCAAACCTGAGACCCATACTATGGCATGAGATGTGATATCAAACTCCTTCCCATTCTAATCCTGAGACCCTTCCTATAGCTTGAGATGTGATATCCAACTCCTTCCCATTCCAATTCTGAGACCCTTCCTATACCATGAGACTTGATATCTCAATGCTTCTAATACCAAACCTGAGACCCGTCCTATAACATGAGATGTGATATCCAAATCCTTCCCCTTCCAAACCTTAGACCCTTCCTTTATCATGAGATGTGATATCCAATTCCTTCCCATTCCAATCTTGAGACCCTTCCGATATCATGAAATGTGATATCTCAATGCTTCTAATATCAAACTTGAGACCCTCCTTATAGCATGAGATGTGATATCCAAGTCCTTCCCATTCCAAACCTGAGACCCTTCCTACGGCATGAGATGTCATATTCAACTCCTTCCCATTCCAATCCTGAGACCCTTCCTATAGCATGAGATGTGATATCCAACTCCTTCCCATTCCAATCCTGAGACCCTTCCTATAGCATGAGATGTGATGTCTCAATGCTTCTAATACCAAACCTGATATCCTTCCTATAACATGAGATGTGATATCCAACTCCTTCCATTCCAATCCTGAGACCCTTCCTATAGCATGAGATGTGATATCTCAATGCTTCTACCAAACCTGAGACCCTTCCTATAGCATGAAATGTGATATCCAACTCCTTCACTTTCCAAACCTGAGAGCCTATCTATAGCATGAGATGTGATATCTAAGTCCTTCCCATTCCAATCCTTAGACCCTTCCTACAGCATGCAATATGATATCTCAATGATTCTAATAAAAAAACCTGAGACCCGTCCTATAACATGAGATGGGATATTCAACTCCTTCCCATTCCAATCCTGAGACACTTCCGATAGCAGAGCTGTGATATCTCAATGTTTATACCAAACCTGAGACCCTTCCTATAACATGAGAAGTGATATCCAACTCCTTCCCTTTCCAAACCTGAGACCCTTCCTTTAGCATGAGATGTGATATCCAGCTCCTTCCCATTCCAATCCTGAGACACTTCCGATAGCATGAGATGTGATATCCAGCTCCTTCCCATTCCAATCCTGAGACACTTCCGATAGCAGAGATGTGATATCTCAATGTTTATACCAAACCTGAGACCCTTCCTATAACATGAGATGTGATATCCAACTCCTTCCCATTCCAATCCTGAGACCCTTCCTATAGCATGAGATGTGATATCTCAATACTTCTAATACCAAACCTGAGATCCTTCCTATAACATGAGATGTGATATCCAATTCCTTCCCATTCCAAACCTGAGACCCTTCCTATTGGATGAGATGTGATATCCAACTCCTTCCCATTCCAACCCTGAGACCCTTCCTATAGCATGAGATGTGATGTCTCAATGATTCTAATACCAAACCTGAGATCCTTCCTATAACATGAGATGTGATATCCAACTCGTTCCCATTCCAATCCTGAGACCCTTCCGATAGCAGAGATGTGATATCTCAATGCTTATACCAAACCTGAGACCCTTCGTATGGCATGAGATGTGATATCCAACTCCTTGCCATTCAAATCCTGAGATCCTTCCTATAGCATGAGAAGGGATATCCAACTCCTTCCCAATCCAATCCTGAGACCCTTCCGATAGCAGAGACGTGATATCTCAATGCTTCTACCAAACCTGAGACCCTTCCTTTAGCATGAGATGTGATATCCAAATCCTTCACATTCCAATCCTGAAACCCTTCCTATAGCATGAGATGTGATATCTCAATGCTTCTAATACCAAACCTGAGATCCTTCCTATAACATGAGATGTGATATCCAATTCCTTCCCATTCCAAACCTGAGACCCTTCCTTTATCATGAGATGTGACATCCAAGTCCTTCCCATTCCAATCCTGAGACCCTTCCTATAGCATGAGATGTGATATCTCTATGCTTCTAATACCAAACCTGAGACCCTTCCTATAACATGAGATGGGATATCCAACTCCTTCCCATTCCAATCCTGAGACCTTTCCGATAGCAGAGATGTGATATCGCAATGCTTATACCAAACCTGAGACCCTTCCTATAGCATGAAAAGGGATATCCAACTCCTTCCCAATCCAATCCTGAGACCCTTCCGATAGCAGAGACGTGATATCTCAATGCTTCTACCAAACCTGAGACCCTTCCTTTAGCATGAGATGTGATATCCAAATCCTTCACATTCCAATCCTGAGACCCTTCCTATAGCATGAGATTTGATATCTCAATGCTTCTAATACCAAACCTGAGATCCTTCCTATAACATGAGATGTGATATCCAATTCCTTCCCATTCCAAACCTGAGACCCTTCCTATTGGATGAGATGTGATATCCAACTCCTTCCCATTTCAACCCTGAGACCCTTCCTATAGCATGAGATGTGATGTCTCAATGCTTCTAATACCAAACCTGAGATCCTTCCTATAACATGAGATGTGATATCCAACTCCTTCCATTCCAATCCTGAGACCCGTCCTATAGCATGAGATGTGATATCTCAATGCTTATACCAAACCTGAGACCCTTCCTATAGCATGAGATGTGATATCCAACTCCTTCCCATTCCAATCCTGAGACCCTTCCTATAGCATGAGATGTGATATCTCAATGCTTCTAATACCAAACCTGAGATCCTTCCTCTAACATGAAATGTGATATCCAACTCCTTCCCTTTCCAAACCTAAGAGCCTATCTATAGCATGAGATGTGATATCCAAGTCCTTCACATTCCAACCCTTAGACCCTTCCTACAGCATGCAATATGATATCTCAATGATTCTAATAACAAACCTGAGACCCGTCCTATAACATGAGATGGGATATCCAACTCCTTCCCATTCCAATCCTGAGACACTTCCGATAGCAGAGATGTGATATCTCAATGTTTATACCAAACCTGAGACCCTTCCTATAACATGAGATGTGAAATTTAACTCCTTCCCGTTCCCAACCTGAGACCCTTCCTTTAGCATGAGATGTGATATCCAGCTCCTTCCCATTCCAATCCTGAGACACTTCCGATAGCATGAGATGTGATATCTCAATGCTTCTAATATCAAAACTGAGACCCTCCCTATAGCATGATATGTGATATCTAAGTCCTTCCCATTCCAATCCTGAGACCCTTCCTATAGCATGAGATGTGATATCTCAATGCTTCTACCAAACCTGAGACCCTTCCTTTAGCATGAGATGTGATATCCAACTCCTTCCCATTCCAATCCTGAGACCCTTCCTATAGCATGAGATGTGATATCTCAATACTTCTAATACCAAACCTGAGATCCTTCCGATAACATGAGATGTGATATCTCAATACTTCTAATACCAAACCTGAGATCCATCCTATAACATGAGATGTGATATCCAACTCCTTCCCTTTCCAAACCTAAGAGCCTATCTATAGCATGAGATGTGATATCCAGGTCCTTCCCATTCCAATCCTTAGACCCTTCCTACAGCATGCAATATGATATCTCAATGATTCTAATAACAAACCTGAGACCCGTCCTATAGCATGAGATATGATATCCAAGTCCTTCCCATTCCAATCCTGAGACCCTTCCTATAACATGAAATGTGATATCCAACTCCTTCCCATTCCAACCTGAGACCCTTCCTATAGCATGAGATGGGATATCCAACTTCTTCCAAATCCAATACTGATACCCTTCCGATAGCATGAGATGTGATATCCCAATGCTTCTACCAAACCTGAGACCCATACTATGGCATGAGATGTGATATCAAACTCCTTCCCATTCCAATCCTGAGACCCTTCCTATAGCTTGAGGTGTGATATCCAACTCCTTCCCATTCCAATTCTGAGACCCTTCTTATACCATGAGACTTGATATCTCAATGCTTCTAATACCAAACCTGAGACCCGTCCTATAACATGAGATGTGATAACCAAATCCTTCCCCTTCCAAACCTTAGACCCTTCCTTTATCATGAGATGTGATATCCAACTCCTTCCCATTCCAATCCTGAGACCCTTCCGATATCATGAGATTTGTTATCTCAATGCTTCTAATATCAAACTTGAGACCCTCCCTATAGCATGAGATGTGACATCCAAGTCCTTCCCATTCCAATCCTGAGACCCTTCCTAAAGCATGAGATGTGATATCTCTATGCTTCTAATACCAAACCTGAGACCCTTCCTATAACATGAGATGGGATATCCAACTCCTTCCCATTCCAATCCTGAGACCTTTCCGATAGCAGAGATGTGATATCTCAATGCTTATACCAAACCTGAGAACCTTCCTATGGCCTGAGATGTCATATACAACTCCTTCCCATTCCAATCCTGAGACCCTTCCTTTACCATGAGATGTGATATCTCAATGCTTATACCAAATCTGAGACCCTTCCTATAGCATGAGATGTGATATCCAATTCCTTCCCATTCCAATCCTGAGACCCTTCCTATAGCATGAGATGTGATATCTCAATGCTTATACCAAACCTGAGAGCCTACCTATAGCATGAGATGTGATATCCAAGTCCACCCCATTCCAATCCTTAGACCCTTCCTACAGCATGCGATGTGATATCTCAATGATTCTAATACCAAACCAGAGACTCTTCCTATAACATGAGATGGGATATCCAACTCCTTCCCATTCCAATCCTGAGCCGCTTCCGATAGCAGAGATGTGATATCTCAATGCTTATACCAAACCTGAGACCCTTCCTATAACATGAGATGTGATATCCAACTCCTTCCCGTTCCAAACCTGAGACACTAACTATAGCATATGTGATATCCAACTCCTTCCCATTCCAAACATGAGACCCTTCCTATAGCAAGAAAGTAATATCCAACTCCTACCCATTCCAATCCTGAGACCCTTCGTATAGCAAGAGATGTGATATCCAAATCCTTCCCATTCCAATCCTGAGACCCTTCCAATAACATGAGATGTGATATCCAACTCCTTCCCATTCCAACCTGAGACACTTCCTATAGCATGAGAAGGGATATCCAACTCCTTCCCAATCCAATCCTGAGACCCTTCGATAGCAGAGATGTGATATCTCAATGCTTATACCAAACCTGAGACCCTTCCTATGGCATGAGATGTGATATCCAACTCCTTGCCATTCAAATCCTGAGACCCTTCCTATAGCATGAAAAGGGATATCCAACTCCTTCCCAATCCAATCCTGAGACCCTTCCGATAGCAGAGACGTGATATCTCAATGCTTCTACCAAACCTGAGACCCTTCCTTTAGCATGAGATGTGATATCCAAATCCTTCACATTCCAATCCTGAGACCCTTCCTATAGCATGAGATTTGATATCTCAATGCTTCTAATACCAAACCTGAGATCCTTCCTATAATATGAGATGTGATATCCAATTCCTTCCCATTCCAAACCTGAGACCCTTCCTATTGGATGAGATGTGATATCCAACTCCTTCCCATTCCAACCCTGAGACCCTTCCTATAGCATGAGATGTGATGTCTCAATGCTTCTAATACCAAACCTGAGATCCTTCCTATAACATGAGATGTGATATCCAACTCCTTCCATTCCAATCCTGAGACCCGTCCTATAGCATGAGATGTGATATCTCAATGCTTATACCAAACCTGAGACCCTTCCTATAGCATGAGATGTGATATCCAACTCCTTCCCATTCCAATCCTGAGACCCTTCCTGTAGCATGAGATGTGATATCTCAATGCTTCTAATACCAAACCTGAGATCCTTCCTCTAACATGAAATGTGATATCCAACTCCGTCCCTTTCCAAACCTAAGAGCCTATCTATAGCATGAGATGTGATATCCAAGTCCTTCACATTCCAACCCTTAGACCCTTCCTACAGCATGCAATATGATATCTCAATGATTCTAATACCAAACCTGAGACCCGTCCTTTAGCATGAGATGTGATATCCAAATCCTTCACATTCCAATCCTGAGACCCTTCCTATAGCATGAGATTTGATATCTCAATGCTTCTAATACCAAACCTGAGATCCTTCCTATAACATGAGATGTGATATCCAATTCCTTCCCATTCCAAACCTGAGACCCTTCCTATTGGATGAGATGTGATATCCAACTCCTTCCCATTCCAACCCTGAGACCCTTCCTATAGCATGAGATGTGATGTCTCAATGCTTCTAATACCAAACCTGAGATCCTTCCTATAACATGAGATGTGATATCCAACTCCTTCCATTCCAATCCTGAGACCCGTCCTATAGCATGAGATGTGATATCTCAATGCTTATACCAAACCTGAGACCCTTCCTATAGCATGAGATGTGATATCCAACTCCTTCCCATTCCAATCCTGAGACCCTTCCTATAGCATGAGATGTGATATCTCAATGCTTCTAATACCAAACCTGAGATCCTTCCTCTAACATGAAATGTGATATCCAACTCCTTCCCTTTCCAAACCTAAGAGCCTATCTATAGCATGAGATGTGATATCCAAGTCCTTCCCATTCCAATCCTGAGACCCTTCCTATAACATGAGATGTGATATCCAACTCCTTCCCATTCCAACCTGAGACCCTTCCTATAGCATGAGATGGGATATCCAACTCCTTCCAAATCCAATCCCGATACCCTTCCGATAGCATGAGATGTGATATCCCAATGCTTCTACCAAACCTGAGACCCATACTATGGCATGAGATGTGATATCAAACTCCTTCCCATTCTAATCCTGAGACCCTTCCTATAGCTTGAGATGTGATATCCAACTCCTTCCCATTCCAATTCTGAGACCCTTCCTATAGCATGAGATGTGATATCCAACTCCTTCCCATTCCAATCCTGAGACCCTTCCTATAGCATGAGATGTGATGTCTCAATGCTTCTAATACCAAACCTGATATCCTTCCTATAACATGAGATGTGATATCCAACTCCTTCCATTCCAATCCTGAGACCCTTCCTATAGCATGAGATGTGATATCTCAATGCTTCTACCAAACCTGAGACCCTTCCTATAGCATGAGATGTGATATCCAACTCCTTCCCATTCCAATCCTGAGACCCTTCCTATAGACTGAGATGTGATATCTCAATGCCCCTAATACCAAACCTGAGATCCTTCCTCTAACATGAAATGTGATATCCAACTCCTTCACTTTCCAAACCTGAGAGCCTATCTATAGCATGAGATGTGATATCTAAGTCCTTCCCATTCCAATCCTTAGACCCTTCCTACAGCATGCAATATGATATCTCAATGATTCTAATAAAAAAAACCTGAGACCCGTCCTATAACATGAGATGGGATATTCAACTCCTTCCCATTCCAATCCTGAGACACTTCCGATAGCAGAGCTGTGATATCTCAATGTTTATACCAAACCTGAGACCCTTCCTATAACATGAGATGTGATATCCAACTCCTTCCCGTTCCAAACCTGAGACCCTTCCTTTAGCATGAGATGTGATATCCAGCTCCTTCCCATTCCAATCCTGAGACACTTCCGATAGCATGAGATGTGATATCCAGCTCCTTCCCATTCCAATCCTGAGACACTTCCGATAGCAGAGATGTGATATCTCAATGTTTATACCAAACCTGAGACCCTTCCTATAACATGAGATGTGATATCCAACTCCTTCCCATTCCAATCCTGAGACCCTTCCTATAGCATGAGATGTGATATCTCAATACTTCTAATACCAAACCTGAGATCCTTCCGATAACATGAGATGTGATATCTCAATACTTCTAATACCAAACCTGAGATCCATCCTATAACATGAGATGTGATATCCAAATCCTTCCCCTTCCAAACCTGAGACCCTCCCTTTAGCATGAGATGTGATATCCAACTCCTTCCCATTCCAATCCTGAGACCCTTCTGATAGCATAAGATATATCTCAATACTTCTAATACCAAACCTGAGATCCTACCTCTAACATGAAATGTGATATCCAACTCTTTCCCCTTGCAAACCTGAGAGCCTTCCTATAGCATGAGATGTGATATCCAAGTCCTTCCCATTCCAATCCTGAGACCCTTCCTATAACATGAGATGTGATATCCAACTCCTTCCCATTCCAACCTGAGACCCTTCCTATAGCATGAGATGGGATATCCAACTCCTTCCAAATCCAATCCCGATACCCTTCCGATAGCATGAGATGTGATATCCCAATGCTTCTACCAAACCTGAGACCCATACTATGGCATGAGATGTGATATCAAACTCCTTCCCATTCTAATCCTGAGACCCTTCCTATAGCTTGAGATGTGATATCCAACTCCTTCCCATTCCAATTCTGAGACCCTTCCTATACCATGAGACTTGATATCTCAATGCTTCTAATACCAAACCTGAGACCCGTCCTATAACATGAGATGTGATATCCAAATCCTTCCCCTTCCAAACCTTAGACCCTTCCTTTATCATGAGATGTGATATCCAATTCCTTCCCATTCCAATCTTGAGACCCTTCTGATATCATGAAATGTGATATCTCAATGCTTCTAATATCAAACTTGAGACCCTCCTTATAGCATGAGATGTGATATCCAAGTCCTTCCCATTCCAAACCTGAGACCCTTCCTACGGCATGAGATGTCATATTCAACTCCTTCCCATTCCAATCCTGAGACCCTTCCTATAGCATGAGATGTGATATCCAACTCCTTCCCATTCCAATCCTGAGACCCTTCCTATAGCATGAGATGTGATGTCTCAATGCTTCTAATACCAAACCTGATATCCTTCCTATAACATGAGATGTGATATCCAACTCCTTCCATTCCAATCCTGAGACCCTTCCTATAGCATGAGATGTGATATCTCAATGCTTCTACCAAACCTGAGACCCTTCCTATAGCATGAAATGTGATATCCAACTCCTTCACTTTCCAAACCTGAGAGCCTATCTATAGCATGAGATGTGATATCTAAGTCCTTCCCATTCCAATCCTTAGACCCTTCCTACAGCATGCAATATGATATCTCAATGATTCTAATAAAAAAACCTGAGACCCGTCCTATAACATGAGATGGGATATTCAACTCCTTCCCATTCCAATCCTGAGACACTTCCGATAGCAGAGCTGTGATATCTCAATGTTTATACCAAACCTGAGACCCTTCCTATAACATGAGAAGTGATATCCAACTCCTTCCCTTTCCAAACCTGAGACCCTTCCTTTAGCATGAGATGTGATATCCAGCTCCTTCCCATTCCAATCCTGAGACACTTCCGATAGCATGAGATGTGATATCCAGCTCCTTCCCATTCCAATCCTGAGACACTTCCGATAGCAGAGATGTGATATCTCAATGTTTATACCAAACCTGAGACCCTTCCTATAACATGAGATGTGATATCCAACTCCTTCCCATTCCAATCCTGAGACCCTTCCTATAGCATGAGATGTGATATCTCAATACTTCTAATACCAAACCTGAGATCCTTCCTATAACATGAGATGTGATATCCAATTCCTTCCCATTCCAAACCTGAGACCCTTCCTATTGGATGAGATGTGATATCCAACTCCTTCCCATTCCAACCCTGAGACCCTTCCTATAGCATGAGATGTGATGTCTCAATGATTCTAATACCAAACCTGAGATCCTTCCTATAACATGAGATGTGATATCCAACTCGTTCCCATTCCAATCCTGAGACCCTTCCGATAGCAGAGATGTGATATCTCAATGCTTATACCAAACCTGAGACCCTTCGTATGGCATGAGATGTGATATCCAACTCCTTGCCATTCAAATCCTGAGATCCTTCCTATAGCATGAGAAGGGATATCCAACTCCTTCCCAATCCAATCCTGAGACCCTTCCGATAGCAGAGACGTGATATCTCAATGCTTCTACCAAACCTGAGACCCTTCCTTTAGCATGAGATGTGATATCCAAATCCTTCACATTCCAATCCTGAAACCCTTCCTATAGCATGAGATGTGATATCTCAATGCTTCTAATACCAAACCTGAGATCCTTCCTATAACATGAGATGTGATATCCAATTCCTTCCCATTCCAAACCTGAGACCCTTCCTTTATCATGAGATGTGACATCCAAGTCCTTCCCATTCCAATCCTGAGACCCTTCCTATAGCATGAGATGTGATATCTCTATGCTTCTAATACCAAACCTGAGACCCTTCCTATAACATGAGATGGGATATCCAACTCCTTCCCATTCCAATCCTGAGACCTTTCCGATAGCAGAGATGTGATATCTCAATGCTTATACCAAACCTGAGAACCTTCCTATGGCCTGAGATGTCATATACAACTCCTTCCCATTCCAATCCTGAGACCCTTCCTTTAGCATGAGATGTGATATCTCAATGCTTATACCAAATCTGAGACCCTTCCTATAGCATGAGATGTGATATCCAATTCCTTCCCATTCCAATCCTGAGACCCTTCCTATAGCATGAGATGTGATATCTCAATGCTTATACCAAACCTGAGATCCTTCCTATAACATGAGATGTGATATCCAACTACTTCCCATTCCAATCATGAGACCCTTCCTATAGCATGAGATGTGATATCTCAATGCTTCTAATACCAAACCTGAGATCCTTCCTCTAACATGAAATGTGATATCCAATTCCTTCCCATTCCAATCCTGAGACCCTTCCTATAGCATGAGATGTGATATCTCAATGCTTATACCAAACCTGAGATCCTTCCTATAACATGAGATGTGATATCCAACTCCTTCCATTCCAATCCTGAGACCCGTCCTATAGCATGAGATGTGATATCTCAATGCTTATACCAAACCTGAGACCCTTCCTATAGCATGAGATGTGATATCCAACTACTTCCCATTCCAATCATGAGACCCTTCCTATAGCATGAGATGTGATATCTCAATGCTTCTAATACCAAACTGAGATCCTTCCTCTAACATGAAATGTGATATCCAACTCCTTCCCTTTCCAAACCTAAGAGCCTATCTATAGCATGAGATGTGATATCCAGGTCCTTCCTATTCCAATCCTTAGACCCTTCCTACAGCATGCAATATGATATCTCAATGATTCTAATAACAAACCTGAGACCCGTCCTATAGCATGAGATATGATATCCAAGTCCTTCCCATTCCAATCCTGAGACCCTTCCTATAACATGAAATGTGATATCCAACTCCTTCCCATTCCAACCTGAGACCCTTCCTATAGCATGAGATGGGATATCCAACTTCTTCAAAATCCAATACTGATACCCTTCCGATAGCATGAGATGTGATATCCCAATGCTTCTACCAAACCTGAGACCCATACCATGGCATGAGATGTGATATCAAACTCCTTCCCATTCCAATCCTGAGACCCTTCCTATAGCTTGAGGTGTGATATCCAACTCCTTCCCATTCCAATTCTGAGACCCTTCTTATACCATGAGACTTGATATCTCAATGCTTCTAATACCAAACCTGAGACCCGTCCTATAACATGAGATGTGATATCCAAATCCTTGCCCTTCCAAACCTTAGACCCTTCCTTTATCATGAGATGTGACATCCAAGTCCTTCCCATTCCAATCCTGAGACCCTTCCTATAGCATGAGATGTGATATCTCTATGCTTCTAATACCAAACCTGAGACCCTTCCTATAACATGAGATGGGATATCCAACTCCTTCCCATTCCAATCCTGAGACCTTTCCGATAGCAGAGATGTGATATCTCAATGCTTATACCAAACCTGAGAACCTTCCTATGGCCTGAGATGTCATATACAACTCCTTCCCATTCCAATCCTGAGACCCTTCCTTTAGCATGAGATGTGATATCTCAATGCTTATACCAAATCTGAGACCCTTCCTATAGCATGAGATGTGATATCCAATTCCTTCCCATTCCAATCCTGAGACCCTTCCTATAGCATGAGATGTGATATCTCAATGCTTATACCAAACCTGAGAGCCTACCTATAGCATGAGATGTGATATCCAAGTCCATCCCATTCCAATCCTTAGACCCTTCCTACAGCATGCGATGTGATATCTCAATGATTCTAATACCAAACCAGAGACTCTTCCTATAACATGAGATGGGATATCCAACTCCTTCCCATTCCAATCCTGAGCCGCTTCCGATAGCAGAGATGTGATATCTCAATGCTTATACCAAACCTGAGACCCTTCCTATAACATGAGATGTGATATCCAACTCCTTCCCGTTCCAAACCTGAGACACTAACTATAGCATATGTGATATCCAACTCCTTCCCATTCCAAACATGAGACCCTTCCTATAGCAAGAAAGTAATGTCCAACTCCTACCCATTCCAATCCTGAGACCCTTCCTATAGCAAGAGATGTGATATCCAAATCCTTCCCATTCCAATCCTGAGACCCTTCCTATAACATGAGATGTGATATCCAACTCCTTCCCATTCCAACCTGAGACACTTCCTATAGCATGAGAAGGGATATCCAACACCTTCCCAATCCAATCCTGAGACCCTTCCGATAGCAGAGATGTGATATCTCAATGCTTATACCAAACCTGAGACCCTTCCTATAGCATGAAAAGGGATATCCAACTCCTTCCCAATCCAATCCTGAGACCCTTCCGATAGCAGAGACGTGATATCTCAATGCTTCTACCAAACCTGAGACCCTTCCTTTAGCATGAGATGTGATATCCAAATCCTTCACATTCCAATCCTGAGACCCTTCCTATAGCATGAGATTTGATATCTCAATGCTTCTAATACCAAACCTGAGATCCTTCCTATAACATGAGATGTGATATCCAATTCCTTCCCATTCCAAACCTGAGACCCTTCCTATTGGATGAGATGTGATATCCAACTCCTTCCCATTTCAACCCTGAGACCCTTCCTATAGCATGAGATGTGATGTCTCAATGCTTCTAATACCAAACCTGAGATCCTTCCTATAACATGAGATGTGATATCCAACTCCTTCCATTCCAATCCTGAGACCCGTCCTATAGCATGAGATGTGATATCTCAATGCTTATACCAAACCTGAGACCCTTCCTATAGCATGAGATGTGATATCCAACTCCTTCCCATTCCAATCCTGAGACCCTTCCTATAGCATGAGATGTGATATCTCAATGCTTCTAATACCAAACCTGAGATCCTTCCTCTAACATGAAATGTGATATCCAACTCCTTCCCTTTCCAAACCTAAGAGCCTAACTATAGTATGAGATGTGATATCCAAGTCCTTCACATTCCAACCCTTAGACCCTTCCTACAGCATGCAATATGATATCTCAATGATTCTAATAACAAACCTGAGACCCGTCCTATAACATGAGATGGGATATCCAACTCCTTCCCATTCCAATCCTGAGACACTTCCGATAGCAGAGATGTGATATCTCAATGTTTATACCAAACCTGAGACCCTTCCTATAACATGAGATGTGAAATTTAACTCCTTCCCGTTCCCAACCTGAGACCCTTCCTTTAGCATGAGATGTGATATCCAGCTCCTTCCCATTCCAATCCTGAGACACTTCCGATAGCATGAGATGTGATATCTCAATGCTTCTAATATCAAAACTGAGACCCTCCCTATAGCATGATATGTGATATCTAAGTCCTTCCCATTCCAATCCTGAGACCCTTCCTATAGCATGAGATGTGATATCTCAATGCTTCTACCAAACCTGAGACCCTTCCTTTAGCATGAGATGTGATATCCAACTCCTTCCCATTCCAATCCTGAGACCCTTCCTATAGCATGAGATGTGATATCTCAATACTTCTAATACCAAACCTGAGATCCTTCCGATAACATGAGATGTGACATCTCAATACTTCTAATACCAAACCTGAGATCCATCCTATAACATGAGATGTGATATCCAACTCCTTCCCTTTCCAAACCTAAGAGCCTATCTATAGCATGAGATGTGATATCCAGGTCCTTCCCATTCCAATCCTTAGACCCTTCCTACAGCATGCAATATGATATCTCAATGATTCTAATAACAAACCTGAGACCCGTCCTATAGCATGAGATATGATATCCAAGTCCTTCCCATTCCAATCCTGAGACCCTTCCTATAACATGAAATGTGATATCCAACTCCTTCCCATTCCAACCTGAGACCCTTCCTATAGCATGAGATGGGATATCCAACTTCTTCCAAATCCAATACTGATACCCTTCCGATAGCATGAGATGTGATATCCCAATGCTTCTACCAAACCTGAGACCCATACTATGGCATGAGATGTGATATCAAACTCCTTCCCATTCCAATCCTGAGACCCTTCCTATAGCTTGAGGTGTGATATCCAACTCCTTCCCATTCCAATTCTGAGACCCTTCTTATACCATGAGACTTGATATCTCAATGCTTCTAATACCAAACCTGAGACCCGTCCTATAACATGAGATGTGATAACCAAATCCTTCCCCTTCCAAACCTTAGACCCTTCCTTTATCATGAGATGTGATATCCAACTCCTTCCCATTCCAATCCTGAGACCCTTCCGATATCATGAGATTTGTTATCTCAATGCTTCTAATATCAAACTTGAGACCCTCCCTATAGCATGAGATGTGACATCCAAGTCCTTCCCATTCCAATCCTGAGACCCTTCCTAAAGCATGAGATGTGATATCTCTATGCTTCTAATACCAAACCTGAGACCCTTCCTATAACATGAGATGGGATATCCAACTCCTTCCCATTCCAATCCTGAGACCTTTCCGATAGCAGAGATGTGATATCTCAATGCTTATACCAAACCTGAGAACCTTCCTATGGCCTGAGATGTCATATACAACTCCTTCCCATTCCAATCCTGAGACCCTTCCTTTACCATGAGATGTGATATCTCAATGCTTATACCAAATCTGAGACCCTTCCTATAGCATGAGATGTGATATCCAATTCCTTCCCATTCCAATCCTGAGACCCTTCCTATAGCATGAGATGTGATATCTCAATGCTTATACCAAACCTGAGAGCCTACCTATAGCATGAGATGTGATATCCAAGTCCACCCCATTCCAATCCTTAGACCCTTCCTACAGCATGCGATGTGATATCTCAATGATTCTAATACCAAACCAGAGACTCTTCCTATAACATGAGATGGGATATCCAACTCCTTCCAATTCCAATCCTGAGCCGCTTCCGATAGCAGAGATGTGATATCTCAATGCTTATACCAAACCTGAGACCCTTCCTATAACATGAGATGTGATATCCAACTCCTTCCCGTTCCAAACCTGAGACACTAACTATAGCATATGTGATATCCAACTCCTTCCCATTCCAAACATGAGACCCTTCCTATAGCAAGAAAGTAATATCCAACTCCTACCCATTCCAATCCTGAGACCCTTCCTATAGCAAGAGATGTGATATCCAAATCCTTCCCATTCCAATCCTGAGACCCTTCCTATAACATGAGATGTGATATCCAACTCCTTCCCATTCCAACCTGAGACACTTCCTATAGCATGAGAAGGGATATCCAACTCCTTCCCAATCCAATCCTGAGACCCTTCCGATAGCAGAGATGTGATATCTCAATGCTTATACCAAACCTGAGACCCTTCCTATAGCATGAAAAGGGATATCCAACTCCTTCCCAATCCAATCCTGAGACCCTTCCGATAGCAGAGACGTGATATCTCAATGCTTCTACCAAACCTGAGACCCTTCCTTTAGCATGAGATGTGATATCCAAATCCTTCACATTCCAATCCTGAGACCCTTCCTATAGCATGAGATTTGATATCTCAATGCTTCTAATACCAAACCTGAGATCCTTCCTATAACATGAGATGTGATATCCAATTCCTTCCCATTCCAAACCTGAGACCCTTCCTATTGGATGAGATGTGATATCCAACTCCTTCCCATTTCAACCCTGAGACCCTTCCTATAGCATGAGATGTGATGTCTCAATGCTTCTAATACCAAACCTGAGATCCTTCCTATAACATGAGATGTGATATCCAACTCCTTCCATTCCAATCCTGAGACCCGTCCTATAGCATGAGATGTGATATCTCAATGCTTATACCAAACCTGAGACCCTTCCTATAGCATGAGATGTGATATCCAACTCCTTCCCATTCCAATCCTGAGACCCTTCCTATAGCATGAGATGTGATATCTCAATGCTTCTAATACCAAACCTGAGATCCTTCCTCTAACATGAAATGTGATATCCAACTCCTTCCCTTTCCAAACCTAAGAGCCTATCTATAGCATGAGATGTGATATCCAAGTCCTTCACATTCCAACCCTTAGACCCTTCCTACAGCATGCAATATGATATCTCAATGATTCTAATAACAAACCTGAGACCCGTCCTATAACATGAGATGGGATATCCAACTCCTTCCCATTCCAATCCTGAGACACTTCCGATAGCAGAGATGTGATATCTCAATGTTTATACCAAACCTGAGACCCTTCCTATAACATGAGATGTGAAATTTAACTCCTTCCCGTTCCCAACCTGAGACCCTTCCTTTAGCATGAGATGTGATATCCAGCTCCTTCCCATTCCAATCCTGAGACACTTCCGATAGCATGAGATGTGATATCTCAATGCTTCTAATATCAAAACTGAGACCCTCCCTATAGCATGATATGTGATATCTAAGTCCTTCCCATTCCAATCCTGAGACCCTTCCTATAGCATGAGATGTGATATCTCAATGCTTCTACCAAACCTGAGACCCTTCCTTTAGCATGAGATGTGATATCCAACTCCTTCCCATTCCAATCCTGAGACCCTTCCTATAGCATGAGATGTGATATCTCAATACTTCTAATACCAAACCTGAGATCCTTCCGATAACATGAGATGTGATATCTCAATACTTCTAATACCAAACCTGAGATCCATCCTATAACATGAGATGTGATATCCAACTCCTTCCCTTTCCAAACCTAAGAGCCTATCTATAGCATGAGATGTGATATCCAGGTCCTTCCCATTCCAATCCTTAGACCCTTCCTACAGCATGCAATATGATATCTCAATGATTCTAATAACAAACCTGAGACCCGTCCTATAGCATGAGATATGGTATCCAAGTCCTTCCCATTCCAATCCTGAGACCCTTCCTATAACATGAAATGTGATATCCAACTCCTTCCCATTCCAACCTGAGACCCTTCCTATAGCATGAGATGGGATATCCAACTTCTTCCAAATCCAATACTGATACCCTTCCGATAGCATGAGATGTGATATCCCAATGCTTCTACCAAACCTGAGACCCATACTATGGCATGAGATGTGATATCAAACTCCTTCCCATTCCAATCCTGAGACCCTTCCTATAGCTTGAGGTGTGATATCCAACTCCTTCCCATTCCAATTCTGAGACCCTTCTTATACCATGAGACTTGATATCTCAATGCTTCTAATACCAAACCTGAGACCCGTCCTATAACATGAGATGTGATAACCAAATCCTTCCCCTTCCAAACCTTAGACCCTTCCTTTATCATGAGATGTGATATCCAACTCCTTCCCATTCCAATCCTGAGACCCTTCCGATATCATGAGATTTGTTATCTCAATGCTTCTAATATCAAACTTGAGACCCTCCCTATAGCATGAGATGTGACATCCAAGTCCTTCCCATTCCAATCCTGAGACCCTTCCTAAAGCATGAGATGTGATATCTCTATGCTTCTAATACCAAACCTGAGACCCTTCCTATAACATGAGATGGGATATCCAACTCCTTCCCATTCCAATCCTGAGACCTTTCCGATAGCAGAGATGTGATATCTCAATGCTTATACCAAACCTGAGAACCTTCCTATGGCCTGAGATGTCATATACAACTCCTTCCCATTCCAATCCTGAGACCCTTCCTTTACCATGAGATGTGATATCTCAATGCTTATACCAAATCTGAGACCCTTCCTATAGCATGAGATGTGATATCCAATTCCTTCCCATTCCAATCCTGAGACCCTTCCTATAGCATGAGATGTGATATCTCAATGCTTATACCAAACCTGAGAGCCTACCTATAGCATGAGATGTGATATCCAAGTCCACCCCATTCCAATCCTTAGACCCTTCCTACAGCATGCGATGTGATATCTCAATGATTCTAATACCAAACCAGAGACTCTTCCTATAACATGAGATGGGATATCCAACTCCTTCCCATTCCAATCCTGAGCCGCTTCCGATAGCAGAGATGTGATATCTCAATGCTTATACCAAACCTGAGACCCTTCCTATAACATGAGATGTGATATCCAACTCCTTCCCGTTCCAAACCTGAGACACTAACTATAGCATATGTGATATCCAACTCCTTCCCATTCCAAACATGAGACCCTTCCTATAGCAAGAAAGTAATATCCAACTCCTACCCATTCCAATCCTGAGACCCTTCGTATAGCAAGAGATGTGATATCCAAATCCTTCCCATTCCAATCCTGAGACCCTTCCTATAACATGAGATGTGATATCCAACTCCTTCCCATTCCAACCTGAGACACTTCCTATAGCATGAGAAGGGATATCCAACTCCTTCCCAATCCAATCCTGAGACCCTTCGATAGCAGAGATGTGATATCTCAATGCTTATACCAAACCTGAGACCCTTCCTATGGCATGAGATGTGATATCCAACTCCTTGCCATTCAAATCCGGAGACCCTTCCTATAGCATGAAAAGGGATATCCAACTCCTTCCCAATCCAATCCTGAGACCCTTCCGATAGCAGAGACGTGATATCTCAATGCTTCTACCAAACCTGAGACCCTTCCTTTAGCATGAGATGTGATATCCAAATCCTTCACATTCCAATCCTGAGACCCTTCCTATAGCATGAGATTTGATATCTCAATGCTTCTAATACCAAACCTGAGATCCTTCCTATAATATGAGATGTGATATCCAATTCCTTCCCATTCCAAACCTGAGACCCTTCCTATTGGATGAGATGTGATATCCAACTCCTTCCCATTCCAACCCTGAGACCCTTCCTATAGCATGAGATGTGATGTCTCAATGCTTCTAATACCAAACCTGAGATCCTTCCTATAATATGAGATGTGATATCCAACTCCTTCCATTCCAATCCTGAGACCCGTCCTATAGCATGAGATGTGATATCTCAATGCTTATACCAAACCTGAGACCCTTCCTATAGCATGAGATGTGATATCCAACTCCTTCCCATTCCAATCCTGAGACCCTTCCTATAGCATGAGATGTGATATCTCAATGCTTCTAATACCAAACCTGAGATCCTTCCTCTAACATGAAATGTGATATCCAACTCCTTCCCTTTCCAAACCTAAGAGCCTATCTATAGCATGAGATGTGATATCCAAGTCCTTCACATTCCAACCCTTAGACCCTTCCTACAGCATGCAATATGATATCTCAATGATTCTAATACCAAACCTGAGACCCGTCCTTTAGCATGAGATGTGATATCCAAATCCTTCACATTCCAATCCTGAGACCCTTCCTATAGCATGAGATTTGATATCTCAATGCTTCTAATACCAAACCTGAGATCCTTCCTATAACATGAGATGTGATATCCAATTCCTTCCCATTCCAAACCTGAGACCCTTCCTATTGGATGAGATGTGATATCCAACTCCTTCCCATTCCAACCCTGAGACCCTTCCTATAGCATGAGATGTGATGTCTCAATGCTTCTAATACCAAACCTGATATCCTTCCTATAACATGAGATGTGATATCCAACTCCTTCCATTCCAATCCTGAGACCCGTCCTATAGCATGAGATGTGATATCTCAATGCTTATACCAAACCTGAGACCCTTCCTATAGCATGAGATGTGATATCCAACTCCTTCCCATTCCAATCCTGAGACCCTTCCTATAGCATGAGATGTGATATCTCAATGCTTCTAATACCAAATCTGAGATCCTTCCTCTAACATGAAATGTGATATCCAACTCCTTCCCTTTCCAAACCTAAGAGCCTATCTATAGCATGAGATGTGATATCCAAGTCCTTCCCATTCCAATCCTGAGACCCTTCCTATAACATGAGATGTGATATCCAACTCCTTCCCATTCCAACCTGAGACCCTTCCTATAGCATGAGATGGGATATCCAACTCCTTCCAAATCCAATCCCGATACCCTTCCGATAGCATGAGATGTGATATCCCAATGCTTCTACCAAACCTGAGACCCATACTATGGCATGAGATGTGATATCAAACTCCTTCCCATTCTAATCCTGAGACCCTTCCTATAGCTTGAGATGTGATATCCAACTCCTTCCCATTCCAATTCTGAGACCCTTCCTATAGCATGAGATGTGATATGCAACTCCTTCCCATTCCAATCCTGAGACCCTTCCTATAGCATGAGATGTGATGTCTCAATGCTTCTAATACCAAACCTGATATCCTTCCTATAACATGAGATGTGATATCCAACTCCTTCCATTCCAATCCTGAGACCCTTCCTATAGCATGAGATGTGATATCTCAATGCTTCTACCAAACCTGAGACCCTTCCTATAGCATGAGATGTGATATCCAACTCCTTCCCATTCCAATCCTGAGACCCTTCCTATAGACTGAGATGTGATATCTCAATGCCCCTAATACCAAACCTGAGATCCTTCCTCTAACATGAAATGTGATATCCAACTCCTTCACTTTCCAAACCTGAGAGCCTATCTATAGCATGAGATGTGATATCTAAGTCCTTCCCATTCCAATCCTTAGACCCTTCCTACAGCATGCAATATGATATCTCAATGATTCTAATAAAAAAACCTGAGACCCGTCCTATAACATGAGATGGGATATTCAACTCCTTCCCATTCCAATCCTGAGACACTTCCGATAGCAGAGCTGTGATATCTCAATGTTTATACCAAACCTGAGACCCTTCCTATAACATGAGATGTGATATCCAACTCCTTCCCGTTCCAAACCTGAGACCCTTCCTTTAGCATGAGATGTGATATCCAGCTCCTTCCCATTCCAATCCTGAGACACTTCCGATAGCATGAGATGTGATATCCAGCTCCTTCCCATTCCAATCCTGAGACACTTCCGATAGCAGAGATGTGATATCTCAATGTTTATACCAAACCTGAGACCCTTCCTATAACATGAGATGTGATATCCAACTCCTTCCCATTCCAATCCTGAGACCCTTCCTATAGCATGAGATGTGATATCTCAATGCTTCTACCAAACCTGAGACCCTTCCTATAGCATGAAATGTGATATCCAACTCCTTCACTTTCCAAACCTGAGAGCCTTCCTATAGCATGAGATGTGATGTCTCAATGCTTCTAATACCAAACCTGATATCCTTCCTATAACATGAGATGTGATATCCAACTCCTTCCATTCCAATCCTGAGACCCTTCCTATAGCATGAGATGTGATATCTCAATGCTTCTACCAAACCTGAGACCCTTCCTATAGCATGAAATGTGATATCCAACTCCTTCACTTTCCAAACCTGAGAGCCTATCTATAGCATGAGATGTGATATCTAAGTCCTTCCCATTCCAATCCTTAGACCCTTCCTACAGCATGCAATATGATATCTCAATGATTCTAATAAAAAAACCTGAGACCCGTCCTATAACATGAGATGGGATATTCAACTCCTTCCCATTCCAATCCTGAGACACTTCCGATAGCAGAGCTGTGATATCTCAATGTTTATACCAAACCTGAGACCCTTCCTATAACATGAGAAGTGATATCCAACTCCTTCCCTTTCCAAACCTGAGACCCTTCCTTTAGCATGAGATGTGATATCCAGCTCCTTCCCATTCCAATCCTGAGACACTTCCGATAGCATGAGATGTGATGTCTCAATGCTTCTAATACCAAACCTGATATCCTTCCTATAACATGAGATGTGATATCCAACTCCTTCCATTCCAATCCTGAGACCCTTCCTATAGCATGAGATGTGATATCTCAATGCTTCTACCAAACCTGAGACCCTTCCTATAGCATGAAATGTGATATCCAACTCCTTCACTTTCCAAACCTGAGAGCCTTCCTATAGCATGAGATGTGATGTCTCAATGCTTCTAATACCAAACCTGATATCCTTCCTATAACATGAGATGTGATATCCAACTCCTTCCATTCCAATCCTGAGACCCTTCCTATAGCATGAGATGTGATATCTCAATGCTTCTACCAAACCTGAGACCCTTCCTATAGCGTGAAATGTGATATCCAACTCCTTCACTTTCCAAACCTGAGAGCCTATCTATAGCATGAGATGTGATATCTAAGTCCTTCCCATTCCAATCCTTAGACCCTTCCTACAGCATGCAATATGATATCTCAATGATTCTAATAAAAAAACCTGAGACCCGTCCTATAACATGAGATGGGATATTCAACTCCTTCCCATTCCAATCCTGAGACACTTCCGATAGCAGAGCTGTGATATCTCAATGTTTATACCAAACCTGAGACCCTTCCTATAACATGAGAAGTGATATCCAACTCCTTCCCTTTCCAAACCTGAGACCCTTCCTTTAGCATGAGATGTGATATCCAGCTCCTTCCCATTCCAATCCTGAGACACTTCCGATAGCATGAGATGTGATATCCAGCTCCTTCCCATTCCAATCCTGAGACACTTCCGATAGCAGAGATGTGATATCTCAATTTTTATACCAAACCTGAGACCCTTCCTATAACATGAGATGTGATATCCAACTCCTTCCCATTCCAATCC
Source organism: Ambystoma mexicanum (assembly GCF_040938575.1). Lineage (NCBI taxonomy): Eukaryota > Metazoa > Chordata > Amphibia > Caudata > Ambystomatidae > Ambystoma > Ambystoma mexicanum. The sequence continues at coordinate 336,931,441 of NC_090936.1, forward strand.
TGAGACCCTTCCTATAGCATGAGATGTGATATCTCAATACTTCTAATACCAAACCTGAGATCCTTCCGATAACATGAGATGTGATATCTCAATACTTCTAATACCAAACCTGAGATCCATCCTATAACATGAGATGTGATATCCAAATCCTTCCCCTTCCAAACCTGAGACCCTCCCTTTAGCATGAGATGTGATATCCAACTCCTTCCCATTCCAATCCTGAGACCCTTCTGATAGCATAAGATATATCTCAATGCTTCTATACCAAACCTGAGATCCTTCCGATAGCATGAGATGTGATATCTCAATGCTTCTACCAAACCTGAGACCCTTCCTATAGCATGAAATGTGATATCCAACTCCTTCACTTTCCAAACCTGAGAGCCTATCTATAGCATGAGATGTGATATCTAAGTCCTTCCCATTCCAATCCTTAGACCCTTCCTACAGCATGCAATATGATATCTCAATGATTCTAATAAAAAAACCTGAGACCCGTCCTATAACATGAGATGGGATATTCAACTCCTTCCCATTCCAATCCTGAGACACTTCCGATAGCAGAGCTGTGATATCTCAATGTTTATACCAAACCTGAGACCCTTCCTATAACATGAGAAGTGATATCCAACTCCTTCCCTTTCCAAACCTGAGACCCTTCCTTTAGCATGAGATGTGATATCCAGCTCCTTCCCATTCCAATCCTGAGACACTTCCGATAGCATGAGATGTGATGTCTCAATGCTTCTAATACCAAACCTGATATCCTTCCTATAACATGAGATGTGATATCCAACTCCTTCCATTCCAATCCTGAGACCCTTCCTATAGCATGAGATGTGATATCTCAATGCTTCTACCAAACCTGAGACCCTTCCTATAGCATGAAATGTGATATCCAACTCCTTCACTTTCCAAACCTGAGAGCCTTCCTATAGCATGAGATGTGATGTCTCAATGCTTCTAATACCAAACCTGATATCCTTCCTATAACATGAGATGTGATATCCAACTCCTTCCATTCCAATCCTGAGACCCTTCCTATAGCATGAGATGTGATATCTCAATGCTTCTACCAAACCTGAGACCCTTCCTATAGCGTGAAATGTGATATCCAACTCCTTCACTTTCCAAACCTGAGAGCCTATCTATAGCATGAGATGTGATATCTAAGTCCTTCCCATTCCAATCCTTAGACCCTTCCTACAGCATGCAATATGATATCTCAATGATTCTAATAAAAAAACCTGAGACCCGTCCTATAACATGAGATGGGATATTCAACTCCTTCCCATTCCAATCCTGAGACACTTCCGATAGCAGAGCTGTGATATCTCAATGTTTATACCAAACCTGAGACCCTTCCTATAACATGAGAAGTGATATCCAACTCCTTCCCTTTCCAAACCTGAGACCCTTCCTTTAGCATGAGATGTGATATCCAGCTCCTTCCCATTCCAATCCTGAGACACTTCCGATAGCATGAGATGTGATATCCAGCTCCTTCCCATTCCAATCCTGAGACACTTCCGATAGCAGAGATGTGATATCTCAATTTTTATACCAAACCTGAGACCCTTCCTATAACATGAGATGTGATATCCAACTCCTTCCCATTCCAATCCTGAGACCCTTCCTATAGCATGAGATGTGATATCTCAATACTTCTAATACCAAACCTGAGATCCTTCCGATAACATGAGATGTGATATCTCAATACTTCTAATACCAAACCTGAGATCCATCCTATAACATGAGATGTGATATCCAAATCCTTCCCCTTCCAAACCTGAGACCCTCCCTTTAGCATGAGATGTGATATCCAACTCCTTCCCATTCCAATCCTGAGACCCTTCTGATAGCATAAGATATATCTCAATGCTTCTATACCAAACCTGAGATCCTTCCGATAGCATGAGATGTGATATCTCAATACTTCTAATACCAAACCTGAGATCCTTCCTATAACATGAGATGTGATATCCAAATCCTTATCTTCCAAACCTGAGACCCTTCCTTCCTTTATCCAACTCCTTCCCATTCCAATCCTGAGACTCTTCTGATAGCATAAGATTTGATATCTCAATGCTTCTATACCAAACCTGAGATCCTTCTGATAGCATGAGATGTGATATCTCAATACTTCTACCAAACCTGAGATCCTACCTCTAACATGAAATGTGATATCCAACTCTTTCCCCTTGCAAACCTGAGAGCCTTCCTTTAGCATGAGATGTGATATCCAAGTCCTTCCCATTCCAATCCTGAGACCCTTCCTATAACATGAGATGTGATATCCAACTCCTTCCCATTCCAACCTGAGACCCTTCCTATAGCATGAGATGGGATATCCAACTCCTTCCAAATCCAATCCCGATACCCTTCCGATAGCATGAGATGTGATATCCCAATGCTTCTACCAAACCTGAGACCTATACTATGGCATGAGATGTGATATCAAACTCCTTCCCATTCTAATCCTGAGACCCTTCCTATAGCTTGAGATGTGATATCCAACTCCTTCCCATTCCAATTCTGAGACCCTTCCTATACCATGAGACTTGATATCTCAATGCTTCTAATACCAAACCTGAGACCCGTCCTATAACATGAGATGTGATATCCAAATCCTTCCCCTTCCAAACCTTAGACCCTTCCTTTATCATGGGATGTGATATCCAATTCCTTCCCATTCCAATCTTGAGACCCTTCCGATATCATGAAATGTGATATCTCAATGCTTCTAATATCAAACTTGAGACCCTCCTTATAGCATGAGATGTGATATCCAAGTCCTTCCCATTCCAAACCTGAGACCCTTCCTACGGCATGAGATGTCATATTCAACTCCTTCCCATTCCAATCCTGAGACCCTTCCTATAGCATGAGATGTGATATCCAACTCCTTCCCATTCCAATCCTGAGACCCTTCCTATAGCATGAGATGTGATGTCTCAATGCTTCTAATACCAAACCTGATATCCTTCCTATAACATGAGATGTGATATCCAACTCCTTCCATTCCAATCCTGAGACCCTTCCTACGGCATGAGATATCATATTCAACTCCTTCCCATTCCAATCCTGAGACCCTTCCTATAGCATGAGATGTGATATCCAACTCCTTCCCATTCCAATCCTGAGACCCTTCCTATAGCATGAGATGTGATGTCTCAATGCTTCTAATACCAAACCTGAGATCCTTCCTATAACATGAGATGTGATATCCAACTCCTTCCATTCCAATCCTGAGACCCGTCCTATAGCATGAGATGTGATATCTCAATGCTTATACCAAACCTGAGACCCTTCCTATAGCATGAGATGTGATATCCAACTCCTTCCCATTCCAATCCTGAGACCCTTCCTATAGCATGAGATGTGATATCTCAATGCTTCTAATACCAAACCTGAGATCCTTCCTCTAACATGAAATGTGATATCCAACTCCTTCCCTTTCCAAACCTAAGAGCCTATCTATAGCATGAGATGTGATATCCAAGTCCTTCACATTCCAACCCTTAGACCCTTCCTACAGCATGCAATATGATATCTCAATGATTCTAATACCAAACCTGAGACCCGTCCTTTAGCATGAGATGTGATATCCAAATCCTTCACATTCCAATCCTGAGACCCTTCCTATAGCATGAGATTTGATATCTCAATGCTTCTAATACCAAACCTGAGATCCTTCCTATAACATGAGATGTGATATCCAATTCCTTCCCATTCCAAACCTGAGACCCTTCCTATTGGATGAGATGTGATATCCAACTCCTTCCCATTCCAACCCTGAGACCCTTCCTATAGCATGAGATGTGATGTCTCAATGCTTCTAATACCAAACCTGATATCCTTCCTATAACATGAGATGTGATATCCAACTCCTTCCATTCCAATCCTGAGACCCGTCCTATAGCATGAGATGTGATATCTCAATGCTTATACCAAACCTGAGACCCTTCCTATAGCATGAGATGTGATATCCAACTCCTTCCCATTCCAATCCTGAGACCCTTCCTATAGCATGAGATGTGATATCTCAATGCTTCTAATACCAAATCTGAGATCCTTCCTCTAACATGAAATGTGATATCCAACTCCTTCCCTTTCCAAACCTAAGAGCCTATCTATAGCATGAGATGTGATATCCAACTCCTTCCCATTCCAACCTGAGACCCTTCCTATAGCATGAGATGGGATATCCAACTCCTTCCAAATCCAATCCCGATACCCTTCCGATAGCATGAGATGTGATATCCCAATGCTTCTACCAAACCTGAGACCCATACTATGGCATGAGATGTGATATCAAACTCCTTCCCATTCTAATCCTGAGACCCTTCCTATAGCTTGAGATGTGATATCCAACTCCTTCCCATTCCAATTCTGAGACCCTTCCTATAGCATGAGATGTGATATGCAACTCCTTCCCATTCCAATCCTGAGACCCTTCCTATAGCATGAGATGTGATGTCTCAATGCTTCTAATACCAAACCTGATATCCTTCCTATAACATGAGATGTGATATCCAACTCCTTCCATTCCAATCCTGAGACCCTTCCTATAGCATGAGATGTGATATCTCAATGCTTCTACCAAACCTGAGACCCTTCCTATAGCATGAGATGTGATATCCAACTCCTTCCCATTCCAATCCTGAGACCCTTCCTATAGACTGAGATGTGATATCTCAATGCCCCTAATACCAAACCTGAGATCCTTCCTCTAACATGAAATGTGATATCCAACTCCTTCACTTTCCAAACCTGAGAGCCTATCTATAGCATGAGATGTGATATCTAAGTCCTTCCCATTCCAATCCTTAGACCCTTCCTACAGCATGCAATATGATATCTCAATGATTCTAATAAAAAAACCTGAGACCCGTCCTATAACATGAGATGGGATATTCAACTCCTTCCCATTCCAATCCTGAGACACTTCCGATAGCAGAGCTGTGATATCTCAATGTTTATACCAAACCTGAGACCCTTCCTATAACATGAGATGTGATATCCAACTCCTTCCCGTTCCAAACCTGAGACCCTTCCTTTAGCATGAGATGTGATATCCAGCTCCTTCCCATTCCAATCCTGAGACACTTCCGATAGCATGAGATGTGATATCCAGCTCCTTCCCATTCCAATCCTGAGACACTTCCGATAGCAGAGATGTGATATCTCAATGTTTATACCAAACCTGAGACCCTTCCTATAACATGAGATGTGATATCCAACTCCTTCCCATTCCAATCCTGAGACCCTTCCTATAGCATGAGATGTGATATCTCAATGCTTCTACCAAACCTGAGACCCTTCCTATAGCATGAAATGTGATATCCAACTCCTTCACTTTCCAAACCTGAGAGCCTTCCTATAGCATGAGATGTGATGTCTCAATGCTTCTAATACCAAACCTGATATCCTTCCTATAACATGAGATGTGATATCCAACTCCTTCCATTCCAATCCTGAGACCCTTCCTATAGCATGAGATGTGATATCTCAATGCTTCTACCAAACCTGAGACCCTTCCTATAGCATGAAATGTGATATCCAACTCCTTCACTTTCCAAACCTGAGAGCCTATCTATAGCATGAGATGTGATATCTAAGTCCTTCCCATTCCAATCCTTAGACCCTTCCTACAGCATGCAATATGATATCTCAATGATTCTAATAAAAAAACCTGAGACCCGTCCTATAACATGAGATGGGATATTCAACTCCTTCCCATTCCAATCCTGAGACACTTCCGATAGCAGAGCTGTGATATCTCAATGTTTATACCAAACCTGAGACCCTTCCTATAACATGAGAAGTGATATCCAACTCCTTCCCTTTCCAAACCTGAGACCCTTCCTTTAGCATGAGATGTGATATCCAGCTCCTTCCCATTCCAATCCTGAGACACTTCCGATAGCATGAGATGTGATGTCTCAATGCTTCTAATACCAAACCTGATATCCTTCCTATAACATGAGATGTGATATCCAACTCCTTCCATTCCAATCCTGAGACCCTTCCTATAGCATGAGATGTGATATCTCAATGCTTCTACCAAACCTGAGACCCTTCCTATAGCATGAAATGTGATATCCAACTCCTTCACTTTCCAAACCTGAGAGCCTTCCTATAGCATGAGATGTGATGTCTCAATGCTTCTAATACCAAACCTGATATCCTTCCTATAACATGAGATGTGATATCCAACTCCTTCCATTCCAATCCTGAGACCCTTCCTATAGCATGAGATGTGATATCTCAATGCTTCTACCAAACCTGAGACCCTTCCTATAGCGTGAAATGTGATATCCAACTCCTTCACTTTCCAAACCTGAGAGCCTATCTATAGCATGAGATGTGATATCTAAGTCCTTCCCATTCCAATCCTTAGACCCTTCCTACAGCATGCAATATGATATCTCAATGATTCTAATAAAAAAACCTGAGACCCGTCCTATAACATGAGATGGGATATTCAACTCCTTCCCATTCCAATCCTGAGACACTTCCGATAGCAGAGCTGTGATATCTCAATGTTTATACCAAACCTGAGACCCTTCCTATAACATGAGAAGTGATATCCAACTCCTTCCCTTTCCAAACCTGAGACCCTTCCTTTAGCATGAGATGTGATATCCAGCTCCTTCCCATTCCAATCCTGAGACACTTCCGATAGCATGAGATGTGATATCCAGCTCCTTCCCATTCCAATCCTGAGACACTTCCGATAGCAGAGATGTGATATCTCAATGTTTATACCAAACCTGAGACCCTTCCTATAACATGAGATGTGATATCCAACTCCTTCCCATTCCAATCCTGAGACCCTTCCTATAGCATGAGATGTGATATCTCAATACTTCTAATACCAAACCTGAGATCCTTCCGATAACATGAGATGTGATATCTCAATACTTCTAATACCAAACCTGAGATCCATCCTATAACATGAGATGTGATATCCAAATCCTTCCCCTTCCAAACCTGAGACCCTCCCTTTAGCATGAGATGTGATATCCAACTCCTTCCCATTCCAATCCTGAGACCCTTCTGATAGCATAAGATATATCTCAATGCTTCTATACCAAACCTGAGATCCTTCCGATAGCATGAGATGTGATATCTCAATACTTCTAATACCAAACCTGAGATCCTTCCTATAACATGAGATGTGATATCCAAATCCTTATCTTCCAAACCTGAGACCCTTCCTTCCTTTATCCAACTCCTTCCCATTCCAATCCTGAGACTCTTCTGATAGCATAAGATTTGATATCTCAATGCTTCTATACCAAACCTGAGATCCTTCTGATAGCATGAGATGTGATATCTCAATACTTCTACCAAACCTGAGATCCTACCTCTAACATGAAATGTGATATCCAACTCTTTCCCCTTGCAAACCTGAGAGCCTTCCTTTAGCATGAGATGTGATATCCAAGTCCTTCCCATTCCAATCCTGAGACCCTTCCTATAACATGAGATGTGATATCCAACTCCTTCCCATTCCAACCTGAGACCCTTCCTATAGCATGAGATGGGATATCCAACTCCTTCCAAATCCAATCCCGATACCCTTCCGATAGCATGAGATGTGATATCCCAATGCTTTTACCAAACCTGAGACCTATACTATGGCATGAGATGTGATATCAAACTCCTTCCCATTCTAATCCTGAGACCCTTCCTATAGCTTGAGATGTGATATCCAACTCCTTCCCATTCCAATTCTGAGACCCTTCCTATACCATGAGACTTGATATCTCAATGCTTCTAATACCAAACCTGAGACCCGTCCTATAACATGAGATGTGATATCCAAATCCTTCCCCTTCCAAACCTTAGACCCTTCCTTTATCATGGGATGTGATATCCAATTCCTTCCCATTCCAATCTTGAGACCCTTCCGATATCATGAAATGTGATATCTCAATGCTTCTAATATCAAACTTGAGACCCTCCTTATAGCATGAGATGTGATATCCAAGTCCTTCCCATTCCAAACCTGAGACCCTTCCTACGGCATGAGATGTCATATTCAACTCCTTCCCATTCCAATCCTGAGACCCTTCCTATAGCATGAGATGTGATATCCAACTCCTTCCCATTCCAATCCTGAGACCCTTCCTATAGCATGAGATGTGATGTCTCAATGCTTCTAATACCAAACCTGATATCCTTCCTATAACATGAGATGTGATATCCAACTCCTTCCATTCCAATCCTGAGACCCTTCCTACGGCATGAGATATCATATTCAACTCCTTCCCATTCCAATCCTGAGACCCTTCCTATAGCATGAGATGTGATATCCAACTCCTTCCCATTCCAATCCTGAGACCCTTCCTATAGCATGAGATGTGATGTCTCAATGCTTCTAATACCAAACCTGAGATCCTTCCTATAACATGAGATGTGATATCCAACTCCTTCCATTCCAATCCTGAGACCCGTCCTATAGCATGAGATGTGATATCTCAATGCTTATACCAAACCTGAGACCCTTCCTATAGCATGAGATGTGATATCCAACTCCTTCCCATTCCAATCCTGAGACCCTTCCTATAGCATGAGATGTGATATCTCAATGCTTCTAATACCAAACCTGAGATCCTTCCTCTAACATGAAATGTGATATCCAACTCCTTCCCTTTCCAAACCTAAGAGCCTATCTATAGCATGAGATGTGATATCCAAGTCCTTCACATTCCAACCCTTAGACCCTTCCTACAGCATGCAATATGATATCTCAATGATTCTAATACCAAACCTGAGACCCGTCCTTTAGCATGAGATGTGATATCCAAATCCTTCACATTCCAATCCTGAGACCCTTCCTATAGCATGAGATTTGATATCTCAATGCTTCTAATACCAAACCTGAGATCCTTCCTATAACATGAGATGTGATATCCAATTCCTTCCCATTCCAAACCTGAGACCCTTCCTATTGGATGAGATGTGATATCCAACTCCTTCCCATTCCAACCCTGAGACCCTTCCTATAGCATGAGATGTGATGTCTCAATGCTTCTAATACCAAACCTGATATCCTTCCTATAACATGAGATGTGATATCCAACTCCTTCCATTCCAATCCTGAGACCCGTCCTATAGCATGAGATGTGATATCTCAATGCTTATACCAAACCTGAGACCCTTCCTATAGCATGAGATGTGATATCCAACTCCTTCCCATTCCAATCCTGAGACCCTTCCTATAGCATGAGATGTGATATCTCAATGCTTCTAATACCAAATCTGAGATCCTTCCTCTAACATGAAATGTGATATCCAACTCCTTCCCTTTCCAAACCTAAGAGCCTATCTATAGCATGAGATGTGATATCCAACTCCTTCCCATTCCAACCTGAGACCCTTCCTATAGCATGAGATGGGATATCCAACTCCTTCCAAATCCAATCCCGATACCCTTCCGATAGCATGAGATGTGATATCCCAATGCTTCTACCAAACCTGAGACCCATACTATGGCATGAGATGTGATATCAAACTCCTTCCCATTCTAATCCTGAGACCCTTCCTATAGCTTGAGATGTGATATCCAACTCCTTCCCATTCCAATTCTGAGACCCTTCCTATAGCATGAGATGTGATATCCAACTCCTTCCCATTCCAATCCTGAGACCCTTCCTATAGCATGAGATGTGATGTCTCAATGCTTCTAATACCAAACCTGATATCCTTCCTATAACATGAGATGTGATATCCAACTCCTTCCATTCCAATCCTGAGACCCTTCCTATAGCATGAGATGTGATATCTGAATGCTTCTACCAAACCTGAGACCCTTCCTATAGCATGAGATGTGATATCCAACTCCTTCCCATTCCAATCCTGAGACCCTTCCTATAGACTGAGATGTGATATCTCAATGCCCCTAATACCAAACCTGAGATCCTTCCTCTAACATGAAATGTGATATCCAACTCTTTCCCCTTGCAAACCTGAGAGCCTTCCTATAGCATGAGATGTGATATCCAAGTCCTTCCCATTCCAATCCTGAGACCCTTCCTATAACATGAGATGTGATATCCAACTCCTTCCCATTCCAACCTGAGACCCTTCCTATAGCATGAGATGGGATATCCAACTCCTTCCAAATCCAATCCCGATACCCTTCCGATAGCATGAGATGTGATATCCCAATGCTTCTACCAAACCTGAGACCCATACTATGGCATGAGATGTGATATCAAACTCCTTCCCATTCTAATCCTGAGACCCTTCCTATAGCTTGAGATGTGATATCCAACTCCTTCCCATTCCAATTCTGAGACCCTTCCTATACCATGAGACTTGATATCTCAATGCTTCTAATACCAAACCTGAGACCCGTCCTATAACATGAGATGTGATATCCAAATCCTTCCCCTTCCAAACCTTAGACCCTTCCTTTATCATGAGATGTGATATCCAATTCCTTCCCATTCCAATCTTGAGACCCTTCCGATATCATGAAATGTGATATCTCAATGCTTCTAATATCAAACTTGAGACCCTCCTTATAGCATGAGATGTGATATCCAAGTCCTTCCCATTCCAAACCTGAGACCCTTCCTACGGCATGAGATGTCATATTCAACTCCTTCCCATTCCAATCCTGAGACCCTTCCTATAGCATGAGATGTGATATCCAACTCCTTCCCATTCCAATCCTGAGACCCTTCCTATAGCATGAGATGTGATGTCTCAATGCTTCTAATACCAAACCTGATATCCTTCCTATAACATGAGATGTGATATCCAACTCCTTCCATTCCAATCCTGAGACCCTTCCTATAGCATGAGATGTGATATCTCAATGCTTCTACCAAACCTGAGACCCTTCCTATAGCATGAAATGTGATATCCAACTCCTTCACTTTCCAAACCTGAGAGCCTATCTATAGCATGAGATGTGATATCTAAGTCCTTCCCATTCCAATCCTTAGACCCTTCCTACAGCATGCAATATGATATCTCAATGATTCTAATAAAAAAACCTGAGACCCGTCCTATAACATGAGATGGGATATTCAACTCCTTCCCATTCCAATCCTGAGACACTTCCGATAGCAGAGCTGTGATATCTCAATGTTTATACCAAAACTGAGACCCTTCCTATAACATGAGAAGTGATATCCAACTCCTTCCCTTTCCAAACCTGAGACCCTTCCTTTAGCATGAGATGTGATATCCAGCTCCTTCCCATTCCAATCCTGAGACACTTCCGATAGCATGAGATGTGATATCCAGCTCCTTCCCATTCCAATCCTGAGACACTTCCGATAGCAGAGATGTGATATCTCAATGTTTATACCAAACCTGAGACCCTTCCTATAACATGAGATGTGATATCCAACTCCTTCCCATTCCAATCCTGAGACCCTTCCTATAGCATGAGATGTGATATCTCAATACTTCTAATACCAAACCTGAGATCCTTCCTATAACATGAGATGTGATATCCAATTCCTTCCCATTCCAAACCTGAGACCCTTCCTATTGGATGAGATGTGATATCCAACTCCTTCCCATTCCAACCCTGAGACCCTTCCTATAGCATGAGATGTGATGTCTCAATGATTCTAATACCAAACCTGAGATCCTTCCTATAACATGAGATGTGATATCCAACTCGTTCCCATTCCAATCCTGAGACCCTTCCGATAGCAGAGATGTGATATCTCAATGCTTATACCAAACCTGAGACCCTTCGTATGGCATGAGATGTGATATCCAACTCCTTGCCATTCAAATCCTGAGATCCTTCCTATAGCATGAGAAGGGATATCCAACTCCTTCCCAATCCAATCCTGAGACCCTTCCGATAGCAGAGACGTGATATCTCAATGCTTCTACCAAACCTGAGACCCTTCCTTTAGCATGAGATGTGATATCCAAATCCTTCACATTCCAATCCTGAAACCCTTCCTATAGCATGAGATGTGATATCTCAATGCTTCTAATACCAAACCTGAGATCCTTCCTATAACATGAGATGTGATATCCAATTCCTTCCCATTCCAAACCTGAGACCCTTCCTTTATCATGAGATGTGACATCCAAGTCCTTCCCATTCCAATCCTGAGACCCTTCCTATAACATGAGATGTGATATCTCTATGCTTCTAATACCAAACCTGAGACCCTTCCTATAACATGAGATGGGATATCCAACTCCTTCCCATTCCAATCCTGAGACCTTTCCGATAGCAGAGATGTGATATCTCAATGCTTATACCAAACCTGAGAACCTTCCTATGGCCTGAGATGTCATATACAACTCCTTCCCATTCCAATCCTGAGACCCTTCCTTTAGCATGAGATGTGATATCTCAATGCTTATACCAAATCTGAGACCCTTCCTATAGCATGAGATGTGATATCCAATTCCTTCCCATTCCAATCCTGAGACCCTTCCTATAGCATGAGATGTGATATCTCAATGCTTATACCAAACCTGAGATCCTTCCTATAACATGAGATGTGATATCCAACTACTTCCCATTCCAATCATGAGACCCTTCCTATAGCATGAGATGTGATATCTCAATGCTTCTAATACCAAACCTGAGATCCTTCCTCTAACATGAAATGTGATATCCAATTCCTTCCCATTCCAATCCTGAGACCCTTCCTATAGCATGAGATGTGATATCTCAATGCTTATACCAAACCTGAGATCCTTCCTATAACATGAGATGTGATATCCAACTCCTTCCATTCCAATCCTGAGACCCGTCCTATAGCATGAGATGTGATATCTCAATGCTTATACCAAACCTGAGACCCTTCCTATAGCATGAGATGTGATATCCAACTACTTCCCATTCCAATCATGAGACCCTTCCTATAGCATGAGATGTGATATCTCAATGCTTCTAATACCAAACCTGAGATCCTTCCTCTAACATGAAATGTGATATCCAACTCCTTCCCTTTCCAAACCTAAGAAACTATCTATAGCATGAGATGTGATATCCAGGTCCTTCCTATTCCAATCCTTAGACCCTTCCTACAGCATGCAATATGATATCTCAATGATTCTAATAACAAACCTGAGACCCGTCCTATAGCATGAGATATGATATCCAAGTCCTTCCCATTCCAATCCTGAGACCCTTCCTATAACATGAAATGTGATATCCAACTCCTTCCCATTCCAACCTGAGACCCTTCCTATAGCATGAGATGGGATATCCAACTTCTTCAAAATCCAATACTGATACCCTTCCGATAGCATGAGATGTGATATCCCAATGCTTCTACCAAACCTGAGACCCATACCATGGCATGAGATGTGATATCAAACTCCTTCCCATTCCAATCCTGAGACCCTTCCTATAGCTTGAGGTGTGATATCCAACTCCTTCCCATTCCAATTCTGAGACCCTTCTTATACCATGAGACTTGATATCTCAATGCTTCTAATACCAAACCTGAGACCCGTCCTATAACATGAGATGTGATATCCAAATCCTTCCCCTTCCAAACCTTAGACCCTTCCTTTATCATGAGATGTGACATCCAAGTCCTTCCCATTCCAATCCTGAGACCCTTCCTATAGCATGAGATGTGATATCTCTATGCTTCTAATACCAAACCTGAGACCCTTCCTATAACATGAGATGGGATATCCAACTCCTTCCCATTCCAATCCTGAGACCTTTCTGATAGCAGAGATGTGATATCTCAATGCTTATACCAAACCTGAGAACCTTCCTATGGCCTGAGATGTCATATACAACTCCTTCCCATTCCAATCCTGAGACCCTTCCTTTAGCATGAGATGTGATATCTCAATGCTTATACCAAATCTGAGACCCTTCCTATAGCATGAGATGTGATATCCAATTCCTTCCCATTCCAATCCTGAGACCCTTCCTATAGCATGAGATGTGATATCTCAATGCTTATACCAAACCTGAGAGCCTACCTATAGCATGAGATGTGATATCCAAGTCCATCCCATTCCAATCCTTAGACCCTTCCTACAGCATGCGATGTGATATCTCAATGATTCTAATACCAAACCAGAGACTCTTCCTATAACATGAGATGGGATATCCAACTCCTTCCCATTCCAATCCTGAGCCGCTTCCGATAGCAGAGATGTGATATCTCAATGCTTATACCAAACCTGAGACCCTTCCTATAACATGAGATGTGATATCCAACTCCTTCCCGTTCCAAACCTGAGACACTAACTATAGCATATGTGATATCCAACTCCTTCCCATTCCAAACATGAGACCCTTCCTATAGCAAGAAAGTAATATCCAACTCCTACCCATTCCAATCCTGAGACCCTTCCTATAGCAAGAGATGTGATATCCAAATCCTTCCCATTCCAATCCTGAGACCCTTCCTATAACATGAGATGTGATATCCAACTCCTTCCCATTCCAACCTGAGACACTTCCTATAGCATGAGAAGGGATATCCAACACCTTCCCAATCCAATCCTGAGACCCTTCCGATAGCAGAGATGTGATATCTCAATGCTTATACCAAACCTGAGACCCTTCCTATAGCATGAAAAGGGATATCCAACTCCTTCCCAATCCAATCCTGAGACCCTTCCGATAGCAGAGACGTGATATCTCAATGCTTCTACCAAACCTGAGACCCTTCCTTTAGCATGAGATGTGATATCCAAATCCTTCACATTCCAATCCTGAGACCCTTCCTATAGCATGAGATTTGATATCTCAATGCTTCTAATACCAAATCTGAGATTCTTCCCGACAACATGAGATGTGATATCCAATTCCTTCCCATTCCAAACCTGAGACCCTTCCTATTGGATGAGATGTGATATCCAACTCCTTCCCATTTCAACCCTGAGACCCTTCCTATAGCATGAGATGTGATGTCTCAATGCTTCTAATACCAAACCTGAGATCCTTCCTATAACATGAGATGTGATATCCAACTCCTTCCATTCCAATCCTGAGACCCGTCCTATAGCATGAGATGTGATATCTCAATGCTTATACCAAACCTGAGACCCTTCCTATAGCATGAGATGTGATATCCAACTCCTTCCCATTCCAATCCTGAGACCCTTCCTATAGCATGAGATGTGATATCTCAATGCTTCTAATACCAAACCTGAGATCCTTCCTCTAACATGAAATGTGATATCCAACTCCTTCCCTTTCCAAACCTAAGAGCCTAACTATAGTATGAGATGTGATATCCAAGTCCTTCACATTCCAACCCTTAGACCCTTCCTACAGCATGCAATATGATATCTCAATGATTCTAATAACAAACCTGAGACCCGTCCTATAACATGAGATGGGATATCCAACTCCTTCCCATTCCAATCCTGAGACCCTTCCGATAGCAGAGACGTGATATCTCAATGCTTCTACCAAACCTGAGACCCTTCCTTTAGCATGAGATGTGATATCCAAATCCTTCACATTCCAATCCTGAGACCCTTCCTATAGCATGAGATTTGATATCTCAATGCTTCTAATACCAAATCTGAGATTCTTCCCGACAACATGAGATGTGATATCCAATTCCTTCCCATTCCAAACCTGAGACCCTTCCTATTGGATGAGATGTGATATCCAACTCCTTCCCATTTCAACCCTGAGACCCTTCCTATAGCATGAGATGTGATGTCTCAATGCTTCTAATACCAAACCTGAGATCCTTCCTATAACATGAGATGTGATATCCAACTCCTTCCATTCCAATCCTGAGACCCGTCCTATAGCATGAGATGTGATATCTCAATGCTTATACCAAACCTGAGACCCTTCCTATAGCATGAGATGTGATATCCAACTCCTTCCCATTCCAATCCTGAGACCCTTCCTATAGCATGAGATGTGATATCTCAATGCTTCTAATACCAAACCTGAGATCCTTCCTCTAACATGAAATGTGATATCCAACTCCTTCCCTTTCCAAACCTAAGAGCCTAACTATAGTATGAGATGTGATATCCAAGTCCTTCACATTCCAACCCTTAGACCCTTCCTACAGCATGCAATATGATATCTCAATGATTCTAATAACAAACCTGAGACCCGTCCTATAACATGAGATGGGATATCCAACTCCTTCCCATTCCAATCCTGAGACACTTCCGATAGCAGAGATGTGATATCTCAATGTTTATACCAAACCTGAGACCCTTCCTATAACATGAGATGTGAAATTTAACTCCTTCCCGTTCCCAACCTGAGACCCTTCCTTTAGCATGAGATGTGATATCCAGCTCCTTCCCATTCCAATCCTGAGACACTTCCGATAGCATGAGATGTGATATCTCAATGCTTCTAATATCAAAACTGAGACCCTCCCTATAGCATGATATGTGATATCTAAGTCCTTCCCATTCCAATCCTGAGACCCTTCCTATAGCATGAGATGTGATATCTCAATGCTTCTACCAAACCTGAGACCCTTCCTTTAGCATGAGATGTGATATCCAACTCCTTCCCATTCCAATCCTGAGACCCTTCCTATAGCATGAGATGTGATATCTCAATACTTCTAATACCAAACCTGAGATCCTTCCGATAACATGAGATGTGACATCTCAATACTTCTAATACCAAACCTGAGATCCATCCTATAACATGAGATGTGATATCCAACTCCTTCCCTTTCCAAACCTAAGAGCCTATCTATAGCATGAGATGTGATATCCAGGTCCTTCCCATTCCAATCCTTAGACCCTTCCTACAGCATGCAATATGATATCTCAATGATTCTAATAACAAACCTGAGACCCGTCCTATAGCATGAGATATGATATCCAAGTCCTTCCCATTCCAATCCTGAGACCCTTCCTATAACATGAAATGTGATATCCAACTCCTTCCCATTCCAACCTGAGACCCTTCCTATAGCATGAGATGGGATATCCAACTTCTTCCAAATCCAATACTGATACCCTTCCGATAGCATGAGATGTGATATCCCAATGCTTCTACCAAACCTGAGACCCATACTATGGCATGAGATGTGATATCAAACTCCTTCCCATTCCAATCCTGAGACCCTTCCTATAGCTTGAGGTGTGATATCCAACTCCTTCCCATTCCAATTCTGAGACCCTTCTTATACCATGAGACTTGATATCTCAATGCTTCTAATACCAAACCTGAGACCCGTCCTATAACATGAGATGTGATAACCAAATCCTTCCCCTTCCAAACCTTAGACCCTTCCTTTATCATGAGATGTGATATCCAACTCCTTCCCATTCCAATCCTGAGACCCTTCCGATATCATGAGATTTGTTATCTCAATGCTTCTAATATCAAACTTGAGACCCTCCCTATAGCATGAGATGTGACATCCAAGTCCTTCCCATTCCAATCCTGAGACCCTTCCTAAAGCATGAGATGTGATATCTCTATGCTTCTAATACCAAACCTGAGACCCTTCCTATAACATGAGATGGGATATCCAACTCCTTCCCATTCCAATCCTGAGACCTTTCCGATAGCAGAGATGTGATATCTCAATGCTTATACCAAACCTGAGAACCTTCCTATGGCCTGAGATGTCATATACAACTCCTTCCCATTCCAATCCTGAGACCCTTCCTTTACCATGAGATGTGATATCTCAATGCTTATACCAAATCTGAGACCCTTCCTATAGCATGAGATGTGATATCCAATTCCTTCCCATTCCAATCCTGAGACCCTTCCTATAGCATGAGATGTGATATCTCAATGCTTATACCAAACCTGAGAGCCTACCTATAGCATGAGATGTGATATCCAAGTCCACCCCATTCCAATCCTTAGACCCTTCCTACAGCATGCGATGTGATATCTCAATGATTCTAATACCAAACCAGAGACTCTTCCTATAACATGAGATGGGATATCCAACTCCTTCCCATTCCAATCCTGAGCCGCTTCCGATAGCAGAGATGTGATATCTCAATGCTTATACCAAACCTGAGACCCTTCCAATAACATGAGATGTGATATCCAACTCCTTCCCGTTCCAAACCTGAGACACTAACTATAGCATATGTGATATTCAACTCCTTCCCATTCCAAACATGAGACCCTTCCTATAGCAAGAAAGTAATATCCAACTCCTACCCATTCCAATCCTGAGACCCTTCCTATAGCAAGAGATGTGATATCCAAATCCTTCCCATTCCAATCCTGAGACCCTTCCTATAACATGAGATGTGATATCCAACTCCTTCCCATTCCAACCTGAGACACTTCCTATAGCATGAGAAGGGATATCCAACTCCTTCCCAATCCAATCCTGAGACCCTTCCGATAGCAGAGATGTGATATCTCAATGCTTATACCAAACCTGAGACCCTTCCTATAGCATGAAAAGGGATATCCAACTCCTTCCCAATCCAATCCTGAGACCCTTCCGATAGCAGAGACGTGATATCTCAATGCTTCTACCAAACCTGAGACCCTTCCTTTAGCATGAGATGTGATATCCAAATCCTTCACATTCCAATCCTGAGACCCTTCCTATAGCATGAGATTTGATATCTCAATGCTTCTAATACCAAACCTGAGATCCTTCCTATAACATGAGATGTGATATCCAATTCCTTCCCATTCCAAACCTGAGACCCTTCCTATTGGATGAGATGTGATATCCAACTCCTTCCCATTTCAACCCTGAGACCCTTCCTATAGCATGAGATGTGATGTCTCAATGCTTCTAATACCAAACCTGAGATCCTTCCTATAACATGAGATGTGATATCCAACTCCTTCCATTCCAATCCTGAGACCCGTCCTATAGCATGAGATGTGATATCTCAATGCTTATACCAAACCTGAGACCCTTCCTATAGCATGAGATGTGATATCCAACTCCTTCCCATTCCAATCCTGAGACCCTTCCTATAGCATGAGATGTGATATCTCAATGCTTCTAATACCAAACCTGAGATCCTTCCTCTAACATGAAATGTGATATCCAACTCCTTCCCTTTCCAAACCTAAGAGCCTATCTATAGCATGAGATGTGATATCCAAGTCCTTCACATTCCAACCCTTAGACCCTTCCTACAGCATGCAATATGATATCTCAATGATTCTAATAACAAACCTGAGACCCGTCCTATAACATGAGATGGGATATCCAACTCCTTCCCATTCCAATCCTGAGACACTTCCGATAGCAGAGATGTGATATCTCAATGTTTATACCAAACCTGAGACCCTTCCTATAACATGAGATGTGAAATTTAACTCCTTCCCGTTCCCAACCTGAGACCCTTCCTTTAGCATGAGATGTGATATCCAGCTCCTTCCCATTCCAATCCTGAGACACTTCCGATAGCATGAGATGTGATATCTCAATGCTTCTAATATCAAAACTGAGACCCTCCCTATAGCATGATATGTGATATCTAAGTCCTTCCCATTCCAATCCTGAGACCCTTCCTATAGCATGAGATGTGATATCTCAATGCTTCTACCAAACCTGAGACCCTTCCTTTAGCATGAGATGTGATATCCAACTCCTTCCCATTCCAATCCTGAGACCCTTCCTATAGCATGAGATGTGATATCTCAATACTTCTAATACCAAACCTGAGATCCATCCTATAACATGAGATGTGATATCCAACTCCTTCCCTTTCCAAACCTAAGAGCCTATCTATAGCATGAGATGTGATATCCAGGTCCTTCCCATTCCAATCCTTAGACCCTTCCTACAGCATGCAATATGATATCTCAATGATTCTAATAACAAACCTGAGACCCGTCCTATAGCATGAGATATGATATCCAAGTCCTTCCCATTCCAATCCTGAGACCCTTCCTATAACATGAAATGTGATATCCAACTCCTTCCCATTCCAACCTGAGACCCTTCCTATAGCATGAGATGGGATATCCAACTTCTTCCAAATCCAATACTGATACCCTTCCGATAGCATGAGATGTGATATCCCAATGCTTCTACCAAACCTGAGACCCATACTATGGCATGAGATGTGATATCAAACTCCTTCCCATTCCAATCCTGAGACCCTTCCTATAGCTTGAGGTGTGATATCCAACTCCTTCCCATTCCAATTCTGAGACCCTTCTTATACCATGAGACTTGATATCTCAATGCTTCTAATACCAAACCTGAGACCCGTCCTATAACATGAGATGTGATAACCAAATCCTTCCCCTTCCAAACCTTAGACCCTTCCTTTATCATGAGATGTGATATCCAACTCCTTCCCATTCCAATCCTGAGACCCTTCCGATATCATGAGATTTGTTATCTCAATGCTTCTAATATCAAACTTGAGACCCTCCCTATAGCATGAGATGTGACATCCAAGTCCTTCCCATTCCAATCCTGAGACCCTTCCTAAAGCATGAGATGTGATATCTCTATGCTTCTAATACCAAACCTGAGACCCTTCCTATAACATGAGATGGGATATCCAACTCCTTCCCATTCCAATCCTGAGACCTTTCCGATAGCAGAGATGTGATATCTCAATGCTTATACCAAACCTGAGAACCTTCCTATGGCCTGAGATGTCATATACAACTCCTTCCCATTCCAATCCTGAGACCCTTCCTTTACCATGAGATGTGATATCTCAATGCTTATACCAAATCTGAGACCCTTCCTATAGCATGAGATGTGATATCCAATTCCTTCCCATTCCAATCCTGAGACCCTTCCTATAGCAGGAGATGTGATATCTCAATGCTTATACCAAACCTGAGAGCCTACCTATAGCATGAGATGTGATATCCAAGTCCACCCCATTCCAATCCTTAGACCCTTCCTACAGCATGCGATGTGATATCTCAATGATTCTAATACCAAACCAGAGACTCTTCCTATAACATGAGATGGGATATCCAACTCCTTCCCATTCCAATCCTGAGCCGCTTCCGATAGCAGAGATGTGATATCTCAATGCTTATACCAAACCTGAGACCCTTCCTATAACATGAGATGTGATATCCAACTCCTTCCCGTTCCAAACCTGAGACACTAACTATAGCATATGTGATATCCAACTCCTTCCCATTCCAAACATGAGACCCTTCCTATAGCAAGAAAGTAATATCCAACTCCTACCCATTCCAATCCTGAGACCCTTCGTATAGCAAGAGATGTGATATCCAAATCCTTCCCATTCCAATCCTGAGACCCTTCCTATAACATGAGATGTGATATCCAACTCCTTCCCATTCCAACCTGAGACACTTCCTATAGCATGAGAAGGGATATCCAACTCCTTCCCAATCCAATCCTGAGACCCTTCGATAGCAGAGATGTGATATCTCAATGCTTATACCAAACCTGAGACCCTTCCTATGGCATGAGATGTGATATCCAACTCCTTGCCATTCAAATCCGGAGACCCTTCCTATAGCATGAAAAGGGATATCCAACTCCTTCCCAATCCAATCCTGAGACCCTTCCGATAGCAGAGACGTGATATCTCAATGCTTCTACCAAACCTGAGACCCTTCCTTTAGCATGAGATGTGATATCCAAATCCTTCACATTCCAATCCTGAGACCCTTCCTATAGCATGAGATTTGATATCTCAATGCTTCTAATACCAAACCTGAGATCCTTCCTATAATATGAGATGTGATATCCAATTCCTTCCCATTCCAAACCTGAGACCCTTCCTATTGGATGAGATGTGATATCCAACTCCTTCCCATTCCAACCCTGAGACCCTTCCTATAGCATGAGATGTGATGTCTCAATGCTTCTAATACCAAACCTGAGATCCTTCCTATAATATGAGATGTGATATCCAACTCCTTCCATTCCAATCCTGAGACCCGTCCTATAGCATGAGATGTGATATCTCAATGCTTATACCAAACCTGAGACCCTTCCTATAGCATGAGATGTGATATCCAACTCCTTCCCATTCCAATCCTGAGACCCTTCCTATAGCATGAGATGTGATATCTCAATGCTTCTAATACCAAACCTGAGATCCTTCCTCTAACATGAAATGTGATATCCAACTCCTTCCCTTTCCAAACCTAAGAGCCTATCTATAGCATGAGATGTGATATCCAAGTCCTTCACATTCCAACCCTTAGACCCTTCCTACAGCATGCAATATGATATCTCAATGATTCTAATACCAAACCTGAGACCCGTCCTTTAGCATGAGATGTGATATCCAAATCCTTCACATTCCAATCCTGAGACCCTTCCTATAGCATGAGATTTGATATCTCAATGCTTCTAATACCAAACCTGAGATCCTTCCTATAACATGAGATGTGATATCCAATTCCTTCCCATTCCAAACCTGAGACCCTTCCTATTGGATGAGATGTGATATCCAACTCCTTCCCATTCCAACCCTGAGACCCTTCCTATAGCATGAGATGTGATGTCTCAATGCTTCTAATACCAAACCTGATATCCTTCCTATAACATGAGATGTGATATCCAACTCCTTCCATTCCAATCCTGAGACCCGTCCTATAGCATGAGATGTGATATCTCAATGCTTATACCAAACCTGAGACCCTTCCTATAGCATGAGATGTGATATCCAACTCCTTCCCATTCCAATCCTGAGACCCTTCCTATAGCATGAGATGTGATATCTCAATGCTTCTAATACCAAATCTGAGATCCTTCCTCTAACATGAAATGTGATATCCAACTCCTTCCCTTTCCAAACCTAAGAGCCTATCTATAGCATGAGATGTGATATCCAAGTCCTTCCCATTCCAATCCTGAGACCCTTCCTATAACATGAGATGTGATATCCAACTCCTTCCCATTCCAACCTGAGACCCTTCCTATAGCATGAGATGGGATATCCAACTCCTTCCAAATCCAATCCCGATACCCTTCCGATAGCATGAGATGTGATATCCCAATGCTTCTACCAAACCTGAGACCCATACTATGGCATGAGATGTGATATCAAACTCCTTCCCATTCTAATCCTGAGACCCTTCCTATAGCTTGAGATGTGATATCCAACTCCTTCCCATTCCAATTCTGAGACCCTTCCTATAGCATGAGATGTGATATCCAACTCCTTCCCATTCCAATCCTGAGACCCTTCCTATAGCATGAGATGTGATGTCTCAATGCTTCTAATACCAAACCTGATATCCTTCCTATAACATGAGATGTGATATCCAACTCCTTCCATTCCAATCCTGAGACCCTTCCTATAGCATGAGATGTGATATCTCAATGCTTCTACCAAACCTGAGACCCTTCCTATAGCATGAGATGTGATATCCAACTCCTTCCCATTCCAATCCTGAGACCCTTCCTATAGACTGAGATGTGATATCTCAATGCCCCTAATACCAAACCTGAGATCCTTCCTCTAACATGAAATGTGATATCCAACTCCTTCACTTTCCAAACCTGAGAGCCTATCTATAGCATGAGATGTGATATCTAAGTCCTTCCCATTCCAATCCTTAGACCCTTCCTACAGCATGCAATATGATATCTCAATGATTCTAATAAAAAAACCTGAGACCCGTCCTATAACATGAGATGGGATATTCAACTCCTTCCCATTCCAATCCTGAGACACTTCCGATAGCAGAGCTGTGATATCTCAATGTTTATACCAAACCTGAGACCCTTCCTATAACATGAGATGTGATATCCAACTCCTTCCCGTTCCAAACCTGAGACCCTTCCTTTAGCATGAGATGTGATATCCAGCTCCTTCCCATTCCAATCCTGAGACACTTCCGATAGCATGAGATGTGATATCCAGCTCCTTCCCATTCCAATCCTGAGACACTTCCGATAGCAGAGATGTGATATCTCAATGTTTATACCAAACCTGAGACCCTTCCTATAACATGAGATGTGATATCCAACTCCTTCCCATTCCAATCCTGAGACCCTTCCTATAGCATGAGATGTGATATCTCAATGCTTCTACCAAACCTGAGACCCTTCCTATAGCATGAAATGTGATATCCAACTCCTTCACTTTCCAAACCTGAGAGCCTTCCTATAGCATGAGATGTGATGTCTCAATGCTTCTAATACCAAACCTGATATCCTTCCTATAACATGAGATGTGATATCCAACTCCTTCCATTCCAATCCTGAGACCCTTCCTATAGCATGAGATGTGATATCTCAATGCTTCTACCAAACCTGAGACCCTTCCTATAGCATGAAATGTGATATCCAACTCCTTCACTTTCCAAACCTGAGAGCCTATCTATAGCATGAGATGTGATATCTAAGTCCTTCCCATTCCAATCCTTAGACCCTTCCTACAGCATGCAATATGATATCTCAATGATTCTAATAAAAAAACCTGAGACCCGTCCTATAACATGAGATGGGATATTCAACTCCTTCCCATTCCAATCCTGAGACACTTCCGATAGCAGAGCTGTGATATCTCAATGTTTATACCAAACCTGAGACCCTTCCTATAACATGAGAAGTGATATCCAACTCCTTCCCTTTCCAAACCTGAGACCCTTCCTTTAGCATGAGATGTGATATCCAGCTCCTTCCCATTCCAATCCTGAGACACTTCCGATAGCATGAGATGTGATGTCTCAATGCTTCTAATACCAAACCTGATATCCTTCCTATAACATGAGATGTGATATCCAACTCCTTCCATTCCAATCCTGAGACCCTTCCTATAGCATGAGATGTGATATCTCAATGCTTCTACCAAACCTGAGACCCTTCCTATAGCATGAAATGTGATATCCAACTCCTTCACTTTCCAAACCTGAGAGCCTTCCTATAGCATGAGATGTGATGTCTCAATGCTTCTAATACCAAACCTGATATCCTTCCTATAACATGAGATGTGATATCCAACTCCTTCCATTCCAATCCTGAGACCCTTCCTATAGCATGAGATGTGATATCTCAATGCTTCTACCAAACCTGAGACCCTTCCTATAGCATGAAATGTGATATCCAACTCCTTCACTTTCCAAACCTGAGAGCCTATCTATAGCATGAGATGTGATATCTAAGTCCTTCCCATTCCAATCCTTAGACCCTTCCTACAGCATGCAATATGATATCTCAATGATTCTAATAAAAAAACCTGAGACCCGTCCTATAACATGAGATGGGATATTCAACTCCTTCCCATTCCAATCCTGAGACACTTCCGATAGCAGAGCTGTGATATCTCAATGTTTATACCAAACCTGAGACCCTTCCTATAACATGAGAAGTGATATCCAACTCCTTCCCTTTCCAAACCTGAGACCCTTCCTTTAGCATGAGATGTGATATCCAGCTCCTTCCCATTCCAATCCTGAGACACTTCCGATAGCATGAGATGTGATATCCAGCTCCTTCCCATTCCAATCCTGAGACACTTCCGATAGCAGAGATGTGATATCTCAATGTTTATACCAAACCTGAGACCCTTCCTATAACATGAGATGTGATATCCAACTCCTTCCATTCCAATCCTGAGACCCTTCCTATAGCATGAGATGTGATATCTCAATACTTCTAATACCAAACCTGAGATCCTTCCGATAACATGAGATGTGATATCTCAATACTTCTAATACCAAACCTGAGATCCATCCTATAACATGAGATGTGATATCCAAATCCTTCCCCTTCCAAACCTGAGACCCTCCCTTTAGCATGAGATGTGATATCCAACTCCTTCCCATTCCAATCCTGAGACCCTTCTGATAGCATAAGATATATCTCAATGCTTCTATACCAAACCTGAGATCCTTCCGATAGCATGAGATGTGATATCTCAATACTTCTAATACCAAACCTGAGATCCTTCCTATAACATGAGATGTGATATCCAAATCCTTATCTTCCAAACCTGAGACCCTTCCTTCCTTTATCCAACTCCTTCCCATTCCAATCCTGAGACTCTTCTGATAGCATAAGATTTGATATCTCAATGCTTCTATACCAAACCTGAGATCCTTCTGATAGCATGAGATGTGATATCTCAATACTTCTACCAAACCTGAGATCCTACCTCTAACATGAAATGTGATATCCAACTCTTTCCCCTTGCAAACCTGAGAGCCTTCCTTTAGCATGAGATGTGATATCCAAGTCCTTCCCATTCCAATCCTGAGACCCTTCCTATAACATGAGATGTGATATCCAACTCCTTCCCATTCACACCTGAGACCCTTCCTATAGCATGAGATGGGATATCCAACTCCTTCCAAATCCAATCCCGATACCCTTCCGATAGCATGAGATGTGATATCCCAATGCTTCTACCAAACCTGAGACCCATACTATGGCATGAGATGTGATATCAAACTCCTTCCCATTCTAATCCTGAGACCCTTCCTATAGCTTGAGATGTGATATCCAACTCCTTCCCATTCCAATTCTGAGACCCTTCCTATACCATGAGACTTGATATCTCAATGCTTCTAATACCAAACCTGAGACCCGTCCTATAACATGAGATGTGATATCCAAATCCTTCCCCTTCCAAACCTTAGACCCTTCCTTTATCATGAGATGTGATATCCAATTCCTTCCCATTCCAATCTTGAGACCCTTCCGATATCATGAAATGTGATATCTCAATGCTTCTAATATCAAACTTGAGACCCTCCTTATAGCATGAGATGTGATATCCAAGTCCTTCCCATTCCAAACCTGAGACCCTTCCTACGGCATGAGATGTCATATTCAACTCCTTCCCATTCCAATCCTGAGACCCTTCCTATAGCATGAGATGTGATATCCAACTCCTTCCCATTCCAATCCTGAGACCCTTCCTATAGCATGAGATGTGATGTCTCAATGCTTCTAATACCAAACCTGATATCCTTCCTATAACATGAGATGTGATATCCAACTCCTTCCATTCCAATCCTGAGACCCTTCCTACGGCATGAGATATCATATTCAACTCCTTCCCATTCCAATCCTGAGACCCTTCCTATAGCATGAGATGTGATATCCAACTCCTTCCCATTCCAATCCTGAGACCCTTCCTATAGCATGAGATGTGATGTCTCAATGCTTCTAATACCAAACCTGAGATCCTTCCTATAACATGAGATGTGATATCCAACTCCTTCCATTCCAATCCTGAGACCCGTCCTATAGCATGAGATGTGATATCTCAATGCTTATACCAAACCTGAGACCCTTCCTATAGCATGAGATGTGATATCCAACTCCTTCCCATTCCAATCCTGAGACCCTTCCTATAGCATGAGATGTGATATCTCAATGCTTCTAATACCAAACCTGAGATCCTTCCTCTAACATGAAATGTGATATCCAACTCCTTCCCTTTCCAAACCTAAGAGCCTATCTATAGCATGAGATGTGATATCCAAGTCCTTCACATTCCAACCCTTAGACCCTCCTACAGCATGCAATATGATATCTCAATGATTCTAATACCAAACCTGAGACCCGTCCTTTAGCATGAGATGTGATATCCAAATCCTTCACATTCCAATCCTGAGACCCTTCCTATAGCATGAGATTTGATATCTCAATGCTTCTAATACCAAACCTGAGATCCTTCCTATAACATGAGATGTGATATCCAATTCCTTCCCATTCCAAACCTGAGACCCTTCCTATAGCATGAGATGTGATGTCTCAATGCTTATAATACCAAACCTGATA
The DNA here is from genome assembly GCF_040938575.1 of Ambystoma mexicanum. Lineage (NCBI taxonomy): Eukaryota > Metazoa > Chordata > Amphibia > Caudata > Ambystomatidae > Ambystoma > Ambystoma mexicanum. The sequence goes on from NC_090936.1 coordinate 336,959,061, forward strand.
TCCTTCCTATAACATGAGATGTGATATCCAACTCCTTCCATTCCAATCCTGAGACCCGTCCTATAGCATGAGATGTGATATCTCAATGCTTATACCAAACCTGAGACCCTTCCTATAGCATGAGATGTGATATCCAACTCCTTCCCATTCCAATCCTGAGACCCTTCCTATAGCATGAGATGTGATATCTCAATGCTTCTAATACCAAATCTGAGATCCTTCCTCTAACATGAAATGTGATATCCAACTCCTTCCCTTTCCAAACCTAAGAGCCTATCTATAGCATGAGATGTGATATCCAACTCCTTCCCATTCCAACCTGAGACCCTTCCTATAGCATGAGATGGGATATCCAACTCCTTCCAAATCCAATCCCGATACCCTTCCGATAGCATGAGATGTGATATCCCAATGCTTCTACCAAACCTGAGACCCATACTATGGCATGAGATGTGATATCAAACTCCTTCCCATTCCAATCCTGAGACCCTTCCTATAGCATGAGATGTGATGTCTCAATGCTTCTAATACCAAACCTGATATCCTTCCTATAACATGAGATGTGATATCCAACTCCTTCCATTCCAATCCTGAGACCCTTCCTATAGCATGAGATGTGATATCTGAATGCTTCTACCAAACCTGAGACCCTTCCTATAGCATGAGATGTGATATCCAACTCCTTCCCATTCCAATCCTGAGACCCTTCCTATAGACTGAGATGTGATATCTCAATGCCCCTAATACCAAACCTGAGATCCTTCCTCTAACATGAAATGTGATATCCAACTCCTTCACTTTCCAAACCTGAGAGCCTATCTATAGCATGAGATGTGATATCTAAGTCCTTCCCATTCCAATCCTTAGTCCCTTCCTACAGCATGCAATATGATATCTCAATGATTCTAATAAAAAAACCTGAGACCCGTCCTATAACATGAGATGGGATATTCAACTCCTTCCCATTCCAATCCTGAGACACTTCCGATAGCAGAGCTGTGATATCTCAATGTTTATACCAAACCTGAGACCCTTCCTATAACATGAGATGTGATATCCAACTCCTTCCCGTTCCAAACCTGAGACCCTTCCTTTAGCATGAGATGTGATATCCAGCTCCTTCCCATTCCAATCCTGAGACACTTCCGATAGCATGAGATGTGATATCCAGCTCCTTCCCATTCCAATCCTGAGACACTTCCGATAGCAGAGATGTGATATCTCAATGTTTATACCAAACCTGAGACCCTTCCTATAACATGAGATGTGATATCCAACTCCTTCCTATTCCAATCCTGAGACCCTTCCTATAGCATGAGATGTGATATCTCAATACTTCTAATACCAAACCTGAGATCCTTCCGATAACATGAGATGTGATATCTCAATACTTCTAATACCAAACCTGAGATCCATCCTATAACATGAGATGTGATATCCAAATCCTTCACCTTCCAAACCTGAGACCCTCCCTTTAGCATGAGATGTGATATCCAACTCCTTCCCATTCCAATCCTGAGACCCTTCTGATAGCATAAGATATATCTCAATGCTTCTATACCAAACCTGAGATCCTTCCGATAGCATGAGATGTGATATCTCAATACTTCTAATACCAAACCTGACATCCTTCCTATAACATGAGATGTGATATCCAAATCCTTATCTTCCAAACCTGAGACCCTTCCTTCCTTTATCCAACTCCTTCCCATTCCAATCCTGAGACTCTTCTGATAGCATAAGATTTGATATCTCAATGCTTCTATACCAAACCTGAGATCCTTCCTATAACATGAGATGTGATATCCAACTCCTTCCATTCCAATCCTGAGACCCTTCCTATAGCATGAGATGTGATATCTCAATGCTTCTACCAAACCTGAGACCCTTCCTATAGCATGAAATGTGATATCCAACTCCTTCACTTTCCAAACCTGAGAGCCTTCCTATAGCATGAGATGTGATATCCAGCTCCTTCCCTTTCCAATCCTGAGACACTTCCGATAGCATGAGATGTGATATCCAGCTCCTTCCCATTCCAATCCTGAGACACTTCCGATAGCAGAGATGTGATATCTCAATGTTTATACCAAACCTGAGACCCTTCCTATAACATGAGATGTGATATCCAACTCCTTCCCATTCCAATCCTGAGACCCTTCCTATAGCATGAGATGTGATATCTCAATACTTCTAATACCAAACCTGAGATCCTTCCGATAACATGAGATGTGATATCTCAATACTTCTAATACCAAACCTGAGATCCATCCTATAACATGAGATGTGATATCCAAATCCTTCCCCTTCCAAACCTGAGACCCTCCCTTTAGCATGAGATGTGATATCCAACTCCTTCCCATTCCAATCCTGAGACCCTTCTGATAGCATAAGATATATCTCAATGCTTCTATACCAAACCTGAGATCCTTCCGATAGCATGAGATGTGATATCTCAATACTTCTAATACCAAACCTGACATCCTTCCTATAACATGAGATGTGATATCCAAATCCTTATCTTCCAAACCTGAGACCCTTCCTTCCTTTATCCAACTCCTTCCCATTCCAATCCTGAGACTCTTCTGATAGCATAAGATTTGATATCTCAATGCTTCTATACCAAACCTGAGATCCTTCCTATAACATGAGATGTGATATCCAACTCCTTCCATTCCAATCCTGAGACCCTTCCTATAGCATGAGATGTGATATCTCAATGCTTCTACCAAACCTGAGACCCTTCCTATAGCATGAAATGTGATATCCAACTCCTTCACTTTCCAAACCTGAGAGCCTATCTATAGCATGAGATGTGATATCTAAGTCCTTCCCATTCCAATCCTTAGACCCTTCCTACAGCATGCAATATGATATCTCAATGATTCTAATAAAAAAACCTGAGACCCGTCCTATAACATGAGATGGGATATTCAACTTCTTCCCATTCCAATCCTGAGACACTTCCGATAGCAGAGCTGTGATATCTCAATGTTTATACCAAACCTGAGACCCTTCCTATAACATGAGAAGTGATATCCAACTCCTTCCCTTTCCAAACCTGAGACCCTTCCTTTAGCATGAGATGTGATATCCAGCTCCTTCCCATTCCAATCCTGAGACACTTCCGATAGCATGAGATGTGATATCCAGCTCCTTCCCATTCCAATCCTGAGACACTTCCGATAGCAGAGATGTGATATCTCAATGTTTATACCAAACCTGAGACCCTTCCTATAACATGAGATGTGATATCCAACTCCTTCCCATTCCAATCCTGAGACCCTTCCTATAGCATGAGATGTGATATCTCAATACTTCTAATACCAAACCTGAGATCCTTCCGATAACATGAGATGTGATATCTCAATACTTCTAATACCAAACCTGAGATCCATCCTATAACATGAGATGTGATATCCAAATCCTTCCCCTTCCAAACCTGAGACGCTCCCTTTAGCATGAGATGTGATATCCAACTCCTTCCCATTCCAATCCTGAGACCCTTCTGATAGCATAAGATATATCTCAATGCTGCTATACCAAACCTGAGATCCTTCCGATAGCATGAGATGTGATATCTCAATACTTCTAATACCAAACCTGAGATCCTTCCTATAACATGAGATGTGATATCCAAATCCTTATCTTCCAAACCTGAGACCCTTCCTTCCTTTATCCAACTCCTTCCCATTCCAATCCTGAGACTCTTCTGATAGCATAAGATTTGATATCTCAATGCTTCTATACCAAACCTGAGATCCTTCTGATAGCATGAGATGTGATATCTCAATACTTCTACCAAACCTGAGATCCTACCTCTAACATGAAATGTGATATCCAACTCTTTCCCCTTGCAAACCTGAGAGCCTTCCTTTAGCATGAGATGTGATATCCAAGTCCTTCCCATTCCAACCTGAGACCCTTCCTATAGCATGAGATGGGATATCCAACTCCTTCCAAATCCAATCCCGATACCCTTCCGATAGCATGAGATGTGATATCCCAATGCTTCTACCAAACCTGAGACCCATACTATGGCATGAGATGTGATATCAAACTCCTTCCCATTCTAATCCTGAGACCCTTCCTATAGCTTGAGATGTGATATCCAACTCCTTCCCATTCCAATTCTGAGACCCTTCCTATACCATGAGACTTGATATCTCAATGCTTCTAATACCAAACCTGAGACCCGTCCTATAACATGAGATGTGATATCCAAATCCTTCCCCTTCCAAACCTTAGACCCTTCCTTTATCATGAGATGTGATATCCAATTCCTTCCCATTCCAATCTTGAGACCCTTCCGATATCATGAAATGTGATATCTCAATGCTTCTAATATCAAGCTTGAGACCCTCCTTATAGCATGAGATGTGATATCCAAGCCCTTCCCATTCCAAACCTGAGACCCTTCCTACGGCATGAGATGTCATATTCAACTCCTTCCCATTCCAATCCTGAGACCCTTCCTATAGCATGAGATGTGATATCCAACTCCTTCCCATTCCAATCCTGAGACCCTTCCTATAGCATGAGATGTGATGTCTCAATGCTTCTAATACCAAACCTGATATCCTTCCTATAACATGAGATGTGATATCCAACTCCTTCCATTCCAATCCTGAGACCCTTCCTACGGCATGAGATATCATATTCAACTCCTTCCCATTCCAATCCTGAGACCCTTCCTATAGCATGAGATGTGATATCCAACTCCTTCCCATTCCAATCCTGAGACCCTTCCTATAGCATGAGATGTGATGTCTCAATGCTTCTAATACCAAACCTGATATCCTTCCTATAACATGAGATGTGATATCCAACTCCTTCCATTCCAATCCTGAGACCCTTCCTACAGCATGCAATATGATATCTCAATGATTCTAATAAAAAAACCTGAGACCCGTCCTATAACATGAGATGGGATATCCAACTCCTTCCCATTCCAATCCTGAGACACTTCCGATAGCAGAGATGTGATATCTCAATGTTTATACCAAACCTGAGACCCTTCCTATAACATGAGATGTGATATCCAACTCCTTCACGTTCCAAACCTGTGACCCTTCCTTTAGCATGAGATGTGATATCCAGCTCCTTCCCATTCCAATCCTGAGACACTTCCGATAGCATGAGATGTGATATCTCAATGCTTCTAATATCAAAACTGAGACCCTCCCTATAGCATATGTGATATCTAAGTCCTTCCCATTCCAATCCTGAGACCCTTCCTATAGCATGAGATGTGATATCTCAATGCTTCTACCAAACCTGAGACCCTTCCTTTAGCATGAGATGTGATATCCAACTCCTTCCCATTCCAATCCTGAGACCCTTCCTATAGCATGAGATGTGATATCTCAATACTTCTAACACCAAACCTGAGATCCTTCCGATAGCATGAGATGTGATATCTCAATACTTCTAATACCAAACCTGAGACCCTTCCTTTACCATGAGATGTGATATCCAACTCCTTCCCATTCCAATCCTGAGACTCTTCTGATAGCATAAGATTTGATATCTCAATGCTTCTATACCAAACCTGAGATCCTTCTGATAGCATGAGATGTGATATCTCAATACTTCTAATACCAAACCTGAGATCCTACCTCTAACATGAAATGTGATATCCAACTCTTTCCCCTTGCAAACCTGAGAGCCTTCCTATAGCATGAGATGTGATATCCAAGTCCTTCCCATTCCAATCCTGAGACACTTCCTATAACATGAGATGTGATATCCAACTCCTTCCCATTCCAACCTGAGACCCTTCCTATAGCATGAGATGGGATATCCAACTCCTTCCAAATCCAATCCCGATACCCTTCCGATAGCATGAGATGTGATATCCCAATGCTTCTACCAAACCTGAGACCCATACTATGGCATGAGATGTGATATCAAACTCCTTCCCATTCTAATCCTGAGACCCTTCCTATAGCTTGAGATGTGATATCCAACTCCTTCCCATTCCAATTCTGAGACCCTTCCTATAGCATGAGATGTGATATCCAACTCCTTACCATTCCAATCCTGAGACCCTTCCTATAGCATGAGATGTGATGTCTCAATGCTTCTAATACCAAACCTGAGACCCTTCCTATAACATGAGATGTGATATCCAACTCCTTCCCATTCCAATCCTGAGACCCTTCCTATAGCATGAGATGTGATATCTCAATACTTCTAATACCAAACCTGAGATCCTTCCGATAACATGAGATGTGATATCTCAATACTTCTAATACCAAACCTGAGATCCATCCTATAACATGAGATGTGATATCCAAATCCTTCCCCTTCCAAACCTGAGACCCTCCCTTTAGCATGAGATGTGATATCCAACTCCTTCCCATTCCAATCCTGAGACCCTTCTGATAGCATAAGATATATCTCAATGCTTCTATACCAAACCTGAGATCCTTCCGATAGCATGAGATGTGATATCTCAATACTTCTAATACCAAACCTGAGATCCTTCCTATAACATGAGATGTGATATCCAAATCCTTATCTTCCAAACCTGAGACCCTTCCTTCCTTTATCCAACTCCTTCCCATTCCAATCCTGAGACTCTTCTGATAGCATAAGATTTGATATCTCAATGCTTCTATACCAAACCTGAGATCCTTCTGATAGCATGAGATGTGATATCTCAATACTTCTACCAAACCTGAGATCCTACCTCTAACATGAAATGTGATATCCAACTCTTTCCCCTTGCAAACCTGAGAGCCTTCCTTTAGCATGAGATGTGATATCCAAGTCCTTCCCATTCCAATCCTGAGACCCTTCCTATAACATGAGATGTGATATCCAACTCCTTCCCATTCACACCTGAGACCCTTCCTATAGCATGAGATGGGATATCCAACTCCTTCCAAATCCAATCCCGATACCCTTCCGATAGCATGAGATGTGATATCCCAATGCTTCTACCAAACCTGAGACCCATACTATGGCATGAGATGTGATATCAAACTCCTTCCCATTCTAATCCTGAGACCCTTCCTATAGCTTGAGATGTGATATCCAACTCCTTCCCATTCCAATTCTGAGACCCTTCCTATACCATGAGACTTGATATCTCAATGCTTCTAATACCAAACCTGAGACCCGTCCTATAACATGAGATGTGATATCCAAATCCTTCCCCTTCCAAACCTTAGACCCTTCCTTTATCATGAGATGTGATATCCAATTCCTTCCCATTCCAATCTTGAGACCCTTCCGATATCATGAAATGTGATATCTCAATGCTTCTAATATCAAACTTGAGACCCTCCTTATAGCATGAGATGTGATATCCAAGTCCTTCCCATTCCAAACCTGAGACCCTTCCTACGGCATGAGATGTCATATTCAACTCCTTCCCATTCCAATCCTGAGACCCTTCCTATAGCATGAGATGTGATATCCAACTCCTTCCCATTCCAATCCTGAGACCCTTCCTATAGCATGAGATGTGATGTCTCAATGCTTCTAATACCAAACCTGATATCCTTCCTATAACATGAGATGTGATATCCAACTCCTTCCATTCCAATCCTGAGACCCTTCCTACGGCATGAGATATCATATTCAACTCCTTCCCATTCCAATCCTGAGACCCTTCCTATAGCATGAGATGTGATATCCAACTCCTTCCCATTCCAATCCTGAGACCCTTCCTATAGCATGAGATGTGATGTCTCAATGCTTCTAATACCAAACCTGAGATCCTTCCTATAACATGAGATGTGATATCCAACTCCTTCCATTCCAATCCTGAGACCCGTCCTATAGCATGAGATGTGATATCTCAATGCTTATACCAAACCTGAGACCCTTCCTATAGCATGAGATGTGATATCCAACTCCTTCCCATTCCAATCCTGAGACCCTTCCTATAGCATGAGATGTGATATCTCAATGCTTCTAATACCAAACCTGAGATCCTTCCTCTAACATGAAATGTGATATCCAACTCCTTCCCTTTCCAAACCTAAGAGCCTATCTATAGCATGAGATGTGATATCCAAGTCCTTCACATTCCAACCCTTAGACCCTCCTACAGCATGCAATATGATATCTCAATGATTCTAATACCAAACCTGAGACCCGTCCTTTAGCATGAGATGTGATATCCAAATCCTTCACATTCCAATCCTGAGACCCTTCCTATAGCATGAGATTTGATATCTCAATGCTTCTAATACCAAACCTGAGATCCTTCCTATAACATGAGATGTGATATCCAATTCCTTCCCATTCCAAACCTGAGACCCTTCCTATAGCATGAGATGTGATGTCTCAATGCTTCTAATACCAAACCTGATATCCTTCCTATAACATGAGATGTGATATCCAACTCCTTCCATTCCAATCCTGAGACCCGTCCTATAGCATGAGATGTGATATCTCAATGCTTATACCAAACCTGAGACCCTTCCTATAGCATGAGATGTGATATCCAACTCCTTCCCATTCCAATCCTGAGACCCTTCCTATAGCATGAGATGTGATATCTCAATGCTTCTAATACCAAATCTGAGATCCTTCCTCTAACATGAAATGTGATATCCAACTCCTTCCCTTTCCAAACCTAAGAGCCTATCTATAGCATGAGATGTGATATCCAACTCCTTCCCATTCCAACCTGAGACCCTTCCTATAGCATGAGATGGGATATCCAACTCCTTCCAAATCCAATCCCGATACCCTTCCGATAGCATGAGATGTGATATCCCAATGCTTCTACCAAACCTGAGACCCATACTATGGCATGAGATGTGATATCAAACTCCTTCCCATTCCAATCCTGAGACCCTTCCTATAGCATGAGATGTGATGTCTCAATGCTTCTAATACCAAACCTGATATCCTTCCTATAACATGAGATGTGATATCCAACTCCTTCCATTCCAATCCTGAGACCCTTCCTATAGCATGAGATGTGATATCTGAATGCTTCTACCAAACCTGAGACCCTTCCTATAGCATGAGATGTGATATCCAACTCCTTCCCATTCCAATCCTGAGACCCTTCCTATAGACTGAGATGTGATATCTCAATGCCCCTAATACCAAACCTGAGATCCTTCCTCTAACATGAAATGTGATATCCAACTCCTTCACTTTCCAAACCTGAGAGCCTATCTATAGCATGAGATGTGATATCTAAGTCCTTCCCATTCCAATCCTTAGTCCCTTCCTACAGCATGCAATATGATATCTCAATGATTCTAATAAAAAAACCTGAGACCCGTCCTATAACATGAGATGGGATATTCAACTCCTTCCCATTCCAATCCTGAGACACTTCCGATAGCAGAGCTGTGATATCTCAATGTTTATACCAAACCTGAGACCCTTCCTATAACATGAGATGTGATATCCAACTCCTTCCCGTTCCAAACCTGAGACCCTTCCTTTAGCATGAGATGTGATATCCAGCTCCTTCCCATTCCAATCCTGAGACACTTCCGATAGCATGAGATGTGATATCCAGCTCCTTCCCATTCCAATCCTGAGACACTTCCGATAGCAGAGATGTGATATCTCAATGTTTATACCAAACCTGAGACCCTTCCTATAACATGAGATGTGATATCCAACTCCTTCCTATTCCAATCCTGAGACCCTTCCTATAGCATGAGATGTGATATCTCAATACTTCTAATACCAAACCTGAGATCCTTCCGATAACATGAGATGTGATATCTCAATACTTCTAATACCAAACCTGAGATCCATCCTATAACATGAGATGTGATATCCAAATCCTTCACCTTCCAAACCTGAGACCCTCCCTTTAGCATGAGATGTGATATCCAACTCCTTCCCATTCCAATCCTGAGACCCTTCTGATAGCATAAGATATATCTCAATGCTTCTATACCAAACCTGAGATCCTTCCGATAGCATGAGATGTGATATCTCAATACTTCTAATACCAAACCTGACATCCTTCCTATAACATGAGATGTGATATCCAAATCCTTATCTTCCAAACCTGAGACCCTTCCTTCCTTTATCCAACTCCTTCCCATTCCAATCCTGAGACTCTTCTGATAGCATAAGATTTGATATCTCAATGCTTCTATACCAAACCTGAGATCCTTCCTATAACATGAGATGTGATATCCAACTCCTTCCATTCCAATCCTGAGACCCTTCCTATAGCATGAGATGTGATATCTCAATGCTTCTACCAAACCTGAGACCCTTCCTATAGCATGAAATGTGATATCCAACTCCTTCACTTTCCAAACCTGAGAGCCTTCCTATAGCATGAGATGTGATATCCAGCTCCTTCCCTTTCCAATCCTGAGACACTTCCGATAGCATGAGATGTGATATCCAGCTCCTTCCCATTCCAATCCTGAGACACTTCCGATAGCAGAGATGTGATATCTCAATGTTTATACCAAACCTGAGACCCTTCCTATAACATGAGATGTGATATCCAACTCCTTCCCATTCCAATCCTGAGACCCTTCCTATAGCATGAGATGTGATATCTCAATACTTCTAATACCAAACCTGAGATCCTTCCGATAACATGAGATGTGATATCTCAATACTTCTAATACCAAACCTGAGATCCATCCTATAACATGAGATGTGATATCCAAATCCTTCCCCTTCCAAACCTGAGACCCTCCCTTTAGCATGAGATGTGATATCCAACTCCTTCCCATTCCAATCCTGAGACCCTTCTGATAGCATAAGATATATCTCAATGCTTCTATACCAAACCTGAGATCCTTCCGATAGCATGAGATGTGATATCTCAATACTTCTAATACCAAACCTGACATCCTTCCTATAACATGAGATGTGATATCCAAATCCTTATCTTCCAAACCTGAGACCCTTCCTTCCTTTATCCAACTCCTTCCCATTCCAATCCTGAGACTCTTCTGATAGCATAAGATTTGATATCTCAATGCTTCTATACCAAACCTGAGATCCTTCCTATAACATGAGATGTGATATCCAACTCCTTCCATTCCAATCCTGAGACCCTTCCTATAGCATGAGATGTGATATCTCAATGCTTCTACCAAACCTGAGACCCTTCCTATAGCATGAAATGTGATATCCAACTCCTTCACTTTCCAAACCTGAGAGCCTATCTATAGCATGAGATGTGATATCTAAGTCCTTCCCATTCCAATCCTTAGACCCTTCCTACAGCATGCAATATGATATCTCAATGATTCTAATAAAAAAACCTGAGACCCGTCCTATAACATGAGATGGGATATTCAACTCCTTCCCATTCCAATCCTGAGACACTTCCGATAGCAGAGCTGTGATATCTCAATGTTTATACCAAACCTGAGACCCTTCCTATAACATGAGAAGTGATATCCAACTCCTTCCCTTTCCAAACCTGAGACCCTTCCTTTAGCATGAGATGTGATATCCAGCTCCTTCCCATTCCAATCCTGAGACACTTCCGATAGCATGAGATGTGATATCCAGCTCCTTCCCATTCCAATCCTGAGACACTTCCGATAGCAGAGATGTGATATCTCAATGTTTATACCAAACCTGAGACCCTTCCTATAACATGAGATGTGATATCCAACTCCTTCCCATTCCAATCCTGAGACCCTTCCTATAGCATGAGATGTGATATCTCAATACTTCTAATACCAAACCTGAGATCCTTCCGATAACATGAGATGTGATATCTCAATACTTCTAATACCAAACCTGAGATCCATCCTATAACATGAGATGTGATATCCAAATCCTTCCCCTTCCAAACCTGAGACGCTCCCTTTAGCATGAGATGTGATATCCAACTCCTTCCCATTCCAATCCTGAGACCCTTCTGATAGCATAAGATATATCTCAATGCTGCTATACCAAACCTGAGATCCTTCCGATAGCATGAGATGTGATATCTCAATACTTCTAATACCAAACCTGAGATCCTTCCTATAACATGAGATGTGATATCCAAATCCTTATCTTCCAAACCTGAGACCCTTCCTTCCTTTATCCAACTCCTTCCCATTCCAATCCTGAGACTCTTCTGATAGCATAAGATTTGATATCTCAATGCTTCTATACCAAACCTGAGATCCTTCTGATAGCATGAGATGTGATATCTCAATACTTCTACCAAACCTGAGATCCTACCTCTAACATGAAATGTGATATCCAACTCTTTCCCCTTGCAAACCTGAGAGCCTTCCTTTAGCATGAGATGTGATATCCAAGTCCTTCCCATTCCAACCTGAGACCCTTCCTATAGCATGAGATGGGATATCCAACTCCTTCCAAATCCAATCCCGATACCCTTCCGATAGCATGAGATGTGATATCCCAATGCTTCTACCAAACCTGAGACCCATACTATGGCATGAGATGTGATATCAAACTCCTTCCCATTCTAATCCTGAGACCCTTCCTATAGCTTGAGATGTGATATCCAACTCCTTCCCATTCCAATTCTGAGACCCTTCCTATACCATGAGACTTGATATCTCAATGCTTCTAATACCAAACCTGAGACCCGTCCTATAACATGAGATGTGATATCCAAATCCTTCCCCTTCCAAACCTTAGACCCTTCCTTTATCATGAGATGTGATATCCAATTCCTTCCCATTCCAATCTTGAGACCCTTCCGATATCATGAAATGTGATATCTCAATGCTTCTAATATCAAACTTGAGACCCTCCTTATAGCATGAGATGTGATATCCAAGCCCTTCCCATTCCAAACCTGAGACCCTTCCTACGGCATGAGATGTCATATTCAACTCCTTCCCATTCCAATCCTGAGACCCTTCCTATAGCATGAGATGTGATATCCAACTCCTTCCCATTCCAATCCTGAGACCCTTCCTATAGCATGAGATGTGATGTCTCAATGCTTCTAATACCAAACCTGATATCCTTCCTATAACATGAGATGTGATATCCAACTCCTTCCATTCCAATCCTGAGACCCTTCCTACGGCATGAGATATCATATTCAACTCCTTCCCATTCCAATCCTGAGACCCTTCCTATAGCATGAGATGTGATATCCAACTCCTTCCCATTCCAATCCTGAGACCCTTCCTATAGCATGAGATGTGATGTCTCAATGCTTCTAATACCAAACCTGATATCCTTCCTATAACATGAGATGTGATATCCAACTCCTTCCATTCCAATCCTGAGACCCTTCCTACAGCATGCAATATGATATCTCAATGATTCTAATAAAAAAACCTGAGACACGTCCTATAACAAGAGATGGGATATCCAACTCCTTCCCATTCCAATCCTGAGACACTTCCGATAGCAGAGATGTGATATCTCAATGTTTATACCAAACCTGAGACCCTTCCTATAACATGAGATGTGATATCCAACTCCTTCACGTTCCAAACCCGTGACCCTTCCTTTAGCATGAGATGTGATATCCAGCTCCTTCCCATTCCAATCCTGAGACACTTCCGATAGCATGAGATGTGATATCTCAATGCTTCTAATATCAAAACTGAGACCCTCCCTATAGCATATGTGATATCTAAGTCCTTCCCATTCCAATCCTGAGACCCTTCCTATAGCATGAGATGTGATATCTCAATGCTTCTACCAAACCTGAGACCCTTCCTTTAGCATGAGATGTGATATCCAACTCCTTCCCATTCCAATCCTGAGACCCTTCCTATAGCATGAGATGTGATATCTCAATACTTCTAACACCAAACCTGAGATCCTTCCGATAGCATGAGATGTGATATCTCAATACTTCTAATACCAAACCTGAGACCCTTCCTTTACCATGAGATGTGATATCCAACTCCTTCCCATTCCAATCCTGAGACTCTTCTGATAGCATAAGATTTGATATCTCAATGCTTCTATACCAAACCTGAGATCCTTCTGATAGCATGAGATGTGATATCTCAATACTTCTAATACCAAACCTGAGATCCTACCTCTAACATGAAATGTGATATCCAACTCTTTCCCCTTGCAAACCTGAGAGCCTTCCTATAGCATGAGATGTGATATCCAAGTCCTTCCCATTCCAATCCTGAGACACTTCCTATAACATGAGATGTGATATCCAACTCCTTCCCATTCCAACCTGAGACCCTTCCTATAGCATGAGATGGGATATCCAACTCCTTCCAAATCCAATCCCGATACCCTTCCGATAGCATGAGATGTGATATCCCAATGCTTCTACCAAACCTGAGACCCATACTATGGCATGAGATGTGATATCAAACTCCTTCCCATTCTAATCCTGAGACCCTTCCTATAGCTTGAGATGTGATATCCAACTCCTTCCCATTCCAATTCTGAGACCCTTCCTATAGCATGAGATGTGATATCCAACTCCTTACCATTCCAATCCTGAGACCCTTCCTATAGCATGAGATGTGATGTCTCAATGCTTCTAATACCAAACCTGATACCCTTCCTATAACATGAGATGTGATATCCAACTCCTTCCCATTCCAATCCTGAGACCCTTCCTATAGCCTGAGATGTGATATCTCAATGCCCCTAATACCAAACCTGAGATCCTTCCTCTAACATGAAATGTGATATCCAACTCCTTCACTTTCCAAACCTGAGAGCCTATCTATAGCATGAGATGTGATATCTAAGTCCTTCCCATTCCAATCCTTAGACCCTTCCTACAGCATGCAATATGATATCTCAATGATTCTAATAAAAAAACCTGAGACCCTTCCTATAACATGAGATGGGATATCCAACTCCTTCCCATTCCAATCCTGAGACACTTCCGATAGCAGAGATGTGATATCTCAATGTTTATACCAAACCTGAGACCCTTCCTATAACATGAGATGTGATATCCAACGCCTTCCCATTCCAAACCTGAGACCCTTCCTTTAGCATGAGATGTGATATCCAGCTCCTTCCCATTCCAATCCTGAGACACTTCCGATAGCATGAGATGTGATATCTCAATGCTTCTAATATCAAAACTGAGACCCTCCCTATAGCATATGTGATATCTCAATACTTCTAACACCAAACCTGAGATCCTTCCGATAACATGAGATGTGATATCTCAATACTTCTAATACCAAACCTGAGATCCATCCTAGAACATGAGATGTGATATCCAAATCCTTCCCCTTCCAAACCCGAGACCCTCCCTTTAGCATGAGATGTGATATCCAACTCCTTCCCATTCCAATCCTGAGACCCTTCCGATATCATGAGATTTGTTATCTCAATGCTTCTAATATCAAACTTGAGACCCTCCCTATAGCATGAGATGTGACATCCAAGTCCTTCCCATTCCAATCCTGAGACCCTTCCTAAAGCATGAGATGTGATATCTCTATGCTTCTAATACCAAACCTGAGACCCTTCCTATAACATGAGATGGGATATCCAACTCCTTCCCATTCCAATCCTGAGACCTTTCCGATAGCAGAGATGTGATATCTCAATGCTTATACCAAACCTGAGAACCTTCCTATGGCCTGAGATGTCATATACAACTCCTTCCC
Source organism: Ambystoma mexicanum (assembly GCF_040938575.1). Lineage (NCBI taxonomy): Eukaryota > Metazoa > Chordata > Amphibia > Caudata > Ambystomatidae > Ambystoma > Ambystoma mexicanum. The sequence goes on from NC_090936.1 coordinate 336,974,567, forward strand.
ATTCCAATCCTGAGACCCTTCCTTTACCATGAGATGTGATATCTCAATGCTTATACCAAATCTGAGACCCTTCCTATAGCATGAGATGTGATATCCAATTCCTTCCCATTCCAATCCTGAGACCCTTCCTATAGCATGAGATGTGATATCTCAATGCTTATACCAAACCTGAGAGCCTACCTATAGCATGAGATGTGATATCCAAGTCCACCCCATTCCAATCCTTAGACCCTTCCTACAGCATGCGATGTGATATCTCAATGATTCTAATACCAAACCAGAGACTCTTCCTATAACATGAGATGGGATATCCAACTCCTTCCCATTCCAATCCTGAGCCGCTTCCGATAGCAGAGATGTGATATCTCAATGCTTATACCAAACCTGAGACCCTTCCTATAACATGAGATGTGATATCCAACTCCTTCCCGTTCCAAACCTGAGACACTAACTATAGCATATGTGATATCCAACTCCTTCCCATTCCAAACATGAGACCCTTCCTATAGCAAGAAAGTAATATCCAACTCCTACCCATTCCAATCCTGAGACCCTTCCTATAGCAAGAGATGTGATATCCAAATCCTTCCCATTCCAATCCTGAGACCCTTCCTATAACATGAGATGTGATATCCAACTCCTTCCCATTCCAACCTGAGACACTTCCTATAGCATGAGAAGGGATATCCAACTCCTTCCCAATCCAATCCTGAGACCCTTCGATAGCAGAGATGTGATATCTCAATGCTTATACCAAACCTGAGACCCTTCCTATGGCATGAGATGTGATATCCAACTCCTTGCCATTCAAATCCGGAGACCCTTCCTATAGCATGAAAAGGGATATCCAACTCCTTCCCAATCCAATCCTGAGACCCTTCCGATAGCAGAGACGTGATATCTCAATGCTTCTACCAAACCTGAGACCCTTCCTTTAGCATGAGATGTGATATCCAAATCCTTCACATTCCAATCCTGAGACCCTTCCTATAGCATGAGATTTGATATCTCAATGCTTCTAATACCAAACCTGAGATCCTTCCTATAATATGAGATGTGATATCCAATTCCTTCCCATTCCAAACCTGAGACCCTTCCTATTGGATGAGATGTGATATCCAACTCCTTCCCATTCCAACCCTGAGACCCTTCCTATAGCATGAGATGTGATGTCTCAATGCTTCTAATACCAAACCTGAGATCCTTCCTATAATATGAGATGTGATATCCAACTCCTTCCATTCCAATCCTGATACCCGTCCTATAGCATGAGATGTGATATCTCAATGCTTATATCAAACCTGAGACCCTTCCTATAGCATGAGATGTGATATCCAACTCCTTCCCATTCCAATCCTGAGACCCTTCCTATAGCATGAGATGTGATATCTCAATGCTTCTAATACCAAACCTGAGATCCTTCCTCTAACATGAAATGTGATATCCAACTCCTTCCCTTTCCAAACCTAAGAGCCTATCTATAGCATGAGATGTGATATCCAAGTCCTTCACATTCCAACCCTTAGACCCTTCCTACAGCATGCAATATGATATCTCAATGATTCTAATACCAAACCTGAGACCCGTCCTTTAGCATGAGATGTGATATCCAAATCCTTCACATTCCAATGCTGAGACCCTTCCTATAGCATGAGATTTGATATCTCAATGCTTCTAATACCAAACCTGAGATCCTTCCTATAACATGAGATGTGATATCCAATTCCTTCCCATTCCAAACCTGAGACCCTTCCTATTGGATGAGATGTGATATCCAACTCCTTCCCATTCCAACCCTGAGACCCTTCCTATAGCATGAGATGTGATGTCTCAATGCTTCTAATACCAAACCTGATATCCTTCCTATAACATGAGATGTGATATCCAACTCCTTCCATTCCAATCCTGAGACCCGTCCTATAGCATGAGATGTGATATCTCAATGCTTATACCAAACCTGAGACCCTTCCTATAGCATGAGATGTGATATCCAACTCCTTCCCATTCCAATCCTGAGACCCGTCCTATAGCATGAGATGTGATATCTCAATGCTTATACCAAACCTGAGACCCTTCCTATAGCATGAGATGTGATATCTCAATGCTTCTAATACCAAATCTGAGATCCTTCCTCTAACATGAAATGTGATATCCAACTCCTTCCCTTTCCAAACCTAAGAGCCTATCTATAGCATGAGATGTGATATCCAAGTCCTTCCCATTCCAATCCTGAGACCCTTCCTATAACATGAGATGTGATATCCAACTCCTTCCCATTCCAACCTGAGACCCTTCCTATAGCATGAGATGGGATATCCAACTCCTTCCAAATCCAATCCCGATACCCTTCCGATAGCATGAGATGTGATATCCCAATGCTTCTACCAAACCTGAGACCCATACTATGGCATGAGATGTGATATCAAACTCCTTCCCATTCTAATCCTGAGACCCTTCCTATAGCTTGAGATGTGATATCCAACTCCTTCCCATTCCAATTCTGAGACCCTTCCTATAGCATGAGATGTGATATCCAACTCCTTCCCATTCCAATCCTGAGACCCTTCCTATAGCATGAGATGTGATGTCTCAATGCTTCTAATACCAAACCTGATATCCTTCCTATAACATGAGATGTGATATCCAACTCCTTCCATTCCAATCCTGAGACCCTTCCTATAGCATGAGATGTGATATCTCAATGCTTCTACCAAACCTGAGACCCTTCCTATAGCATGAGATGTGATATCCAACTCCTTCCCATTCCAATCCTGAGACCCTTCCTATAGACTGAGATGTGATATCTCAATGCCCCTAATACCAAACCTGAGATCCTTCCTCTAACATGAAATGTGATATCCAACTCCTTCACTTTCCAAACCTGAGAGCCTATCTATAGCATGAGATGTGATATCTAAGTCCTTCCCATTCCAATCCTTAGACCCTTCCTACAGCATGCAATATGATATCTCAATGATTCTAATAAAAAAACCTGAGACCCGTCCTATAACATGAGATGGGATATTCAACTCCTTCCCATTCCAATCCTGAGACACTTCCGATAGCAGAGCTGTGATATCTCAATGTTTATACCAAACCTGAGACCCTTCCTATAACATGAGATGTGATATCCAACTCCTTCCCGTTCCAAACCTGAGACCCTTCCTTTAGCATGAGATGTGATATCCAGCTCCTTCCCATTCCAATCCTGAGACACTTCCGATAGCATGAGATGTGATATCCAGCTCCTTCCCATTCCAATCCTGAGACACTTCCTATAGCATGAGATGTGATATCTCAATGTTTATACCAAACCTGAGACCCTTCCTATAACATGAGATGTGATATCCAACTCCTTCCCATTCCAATCCTGAGACCCTTCCTATAGCATGAGATGTGATATCTCAATGCTTCTACCAAACCTGAGACCCTTCCTATAGCATGAAATGTGATATCCAACTCCTTCACTTTCCAAACCTGAGAGCCTTCCTATAGCATGAGATGTGATGTCTCAATGCTTCTAATACCAAACCTGATATCCTTCCTATAACATGAGATGTGATATCCAACTCCTTCCATTCCAATCCTGAGACCCTTCCTATAGCATGAGATGTGATATCTCAATGCTTCTACCAAACCTGAGACCCTTCCTATAGCATGAAATGTGATATCCAACTCCTTCACTTTCCAAACCTGAGAGCCTATCTATAGCATGAGATGTGATATCTAAGTCCTTCCCATTCCAATCCTTAGACCCTTCCTACAGCATGCAATATGATATCTCAATGATTCTAATAAAAAAACCTGAGACCCGTCCTATAACATGAGATGGGATATTCAACTCCTTCCCATTCCAATCCTGAGACACTTCCGATAGCAGAGCTGTGATATCTCAATGTTTATACCAAACCTGAGACCCTTCCTATAACATGAGAAGTGATATCCAACTCCTTCCCTTTCCAAACCTGAGACCCTTCCTTTAGCATGAGATGTGATATCCAGCTCCTTCCCATTCCAATCCTGAGACACTTCCGATAGCATGAGATGTGATGTCTCAATGCTTCTAATACCAAACCTGATATCCTTCCTATAACATGAGATGTGATATCCAACTCCTTCCATTCCAATCCTGAGACCCTTCCTATAGCATGAGATGTGATATCTCAATGCTTCTACCAAACCTGAGACCCTTCCTATAGCATGAAATGTGATATCCAACTCCTTCACTTTCCAAACCTGAGAGCCTTCCTATAGCATGAGATGTGATGTCTCAATGCTTCTAATACCAAACCTGATATCCTTCCTATAACATGAGATGTGATATCCAACTCCTTCCATTCCAATCCTGAGACCCTTCCTATAGCATGAGATGTGATATCTCAATGCTTCTACCAAACCTGAGACCCTTCCTATAGCATGAAATGTGATATCCAACTCCTTCACTTTCCAAACCTGAGAGCCTATCTATAGCATGAGATGTGATATCTAAGTCCTTCCCATTCCAATCCTTAGACCCTTCCTACAGCATGCAATATGATATCTCAATGATTCTAATAAAAAAACCTGAGACCCGTCCTATAACATGAGATGGGATATTCAACTCCTTCCCATTCCAATCCTGAGACACTTCCGATAGCAGAGCTGTGATATCTCAATGTTTATACCAAACCTGAGACCCTTCCTATAACATGAGAAGTGATATCCAACTCCTTCCCTTTCCAAACCTGAGACCCGTCCTATAACATGAGATGGGATATTCAACTCCTTCCCATTCCAATCCTGAGACACTTCCGATAGCAGAGATGTGATATCTCAATGTTTATACCAAACCTGAGACCCTTCCTATAACATGAGATGTGATATCCAACTCCTTCCCATTCCAATCCTGAGACCCTTCCTATAGCATGAGATGTGATATCTCAATACTTCTAATACCAAACCTGAGATCCTTCCGATAACATGAGATGTGATATCTCAATACTTCTAATACCAAACCTGAGATCCATCCTATAACATGAGATGTGATATCCAAATCCTTCCCCTTCCAAACCTGAGACCCTCCCTTTAGCATGAGATGTGATATCCAACTCCTTCCCATTCCAATCCTGAGACCCTTCTGATAGCATAAGATATATCTCAATGCTTCTATACCAAACCTGAGATCCTTCCGATATCATGAGATGTGATATCTCAATACTTCTAATACCAAACCTGAGATCCTTCCTATAACATGAGATGTGATATCCAAATCCTTATCTTCCAAACCTGAGACCCTTCCTTCCTTTATCCAACTCCTTCCCATTCCAATCCTGAGACTCTTCTGATAGCATAAGATTTGATATCTCAATGCTTCTATACCAAACCTGAGATCCTTCTGATAGCATGAGATGTGATATCTCAATACTTCTACCAAACCTGAGATCCTACCTCTAACATGAAATGTGATATCCAACTCTTTCCCCTTGCAAACCTGAGAGCCTTCCTTTAGCATGAGATGTGATATCCAAGTCCTTCCCATTCCAATCCTGAGACCCTTCCTATAACATGAGATGTGATATCCAACTCCTTCCCATTCACACCTGAGACCCTTCCTATAGCATGAGATGGGATATCCAACTCCTTCCAAATCCAATCCCGATACCCTTCCGATAGCATGAGATGTGATATCCCAATGCTTCTACCAAACCTGAGACCCATACTATGGCATGAGATGTGATATCAAACTCCTTCCCATTCTAATCCTGAGACCCTTCCTATAGCTTGAGATGTGATATCCAACTCCTTCCCATTCCAATTCTGAGACCCTTCCTATACCATGAGACTTGATATCTCAATGCTTCTAATACCAAACCTGAGACCCGTCCTATAACATGAGATGTGATATCCAAATCCTTCCCCTTCCAAACCTTAGACCCTTCCTTTATCATGAGATGTGATATCCAATTCCTTCCCATTCCAATCTTGAGACCCTTCCGATATCATGAAATGTGATATCTCAATGCTTCTAATATCAAACTTGAGACCCTCCTTATAGCATGAGATGTGATATCCAAGTCCTTCCCATTCCAAACCTGAGACCCTTCCTACGGCATGAGATGTCATATTCAACTCCTTCCCATTCCAATCCTGAGACCCTTCCTATAGCATGAGATGTGATATCCAACTCCTTCCCATTCCAATCCTGAGACCCTTCCTATAGCATGAGATGTGATGTCTCAATGCTTCTAATACCAAACCTGATATCCTTCCTATAACATGAGATGTGATATCCAACTCCTTCCATTCCAATCCTGAGACCCTTCCTACGGCATGAGATATCATATTCAACTCCTTCCCATTCCAATCCTGAGACCCTTCCTATAGCATGAGATGTGATATCCAACTCCTTCCCATTCCAATCCTGAGACCCTTCCTATAGCATGAGATGTGATGTCTCAATGCTTCTAATACCAAACCTGAGATCCTTCCTATAACATGAGATGTGATATCCAACTCCTTCCATTCCAATCCTGAGACCCGTCCTATAGCATGAGATGTGATATCTCAATGCTTATACCAAACCTGAGACCCTTCCTATAGCATGAGATGTGATATCCAACTCCTTCCCATTCCAATCCTGAGACCCTTCCTATAGCATGAGATGTGATATCTCAATGCTTCTAATACCAAACCTGAGATCCTTCCTCTAACATGAAATGTGATATCCAACTCCTTCCCTTTCCAAACCTAAGAGCCTATCTATAGCATGAGATGTGATATCCAAGTCCTTCACATTCCAACCCTTAGACCCTCCTACAGCATGCAATATGATATCTCAATGATTCTAATACCAAACCTGAGACCCGTCCTTTAGCATGAGATGTGATATCCAAATCCTTCACATTCCAATCCTGAGACCCTTCCTATAGCATGAGATTTGATATCTCAATGCTTCTAATACCAAACCTGAGATCCTTCCTATAACATGAGATGTGATATCCAATTCCTTCCCATTCCAAACCTGAGACCCTTCCTATTGGATGAGATGTGATATCCAACTCCTTCCCATTCCAACCCTGAGACCCTTCCTATAGCATGAGATGTGATGTCTCAATGCTTCTAATACCAAACCTGATATCCTTCCTATAACATGAGATGTGATATCCAACTCCTTCCATTCCAATCCTGAGACCCGTCCTATAGCATGAGATGTGATATCTCAATGCTTATACCAAACCTGAGACCCTTCCTATAGCATGAGATGTGATATCCAACTCCTTCCCATTCCAATCCTGAGACCCTTCCTATAGCATGAGATGTGATATCTCAATGCTTCTAATACCAAATCTGAGATCCTTCCTCTAACATGAAATGTGATATCCAACTCCTTCCCTTTCCAAACCTAAGAGCCTATCTATAGCATGAGATGTGATATCCAACTCCTTCCCATTCCAACCTGAGACCCTTCCTATAGCATGAGATGGGATATCCAACTCCTTCCAAATCCAATCCCGATACCCTTCCGATAGCATGAGATGTGATATCCCAATGCTTCTACCAAACCTGAGACCCATACTATGGCATGAGATGTGATATCAAACTCCTTCCCATTCCAATCCTGAGACCCTTCCTATAGCATGAGATGTGATGTCTCAATGCTTCTAATACCAAACCTGATATCCTTCCTATAACATGAGATGTGATATCCAACTCCTTCCATTCCAATCCTGAGACCCTTCCTATAGCATGAGATGTGATATCTGAATGCTTCTACCAAACCTGAGACCCTTCCTATAGCATGAGATGTGATATCCAACTCCTTCCCATTCCAATCCTGAGACCCTTCCTATAGACTGAGATGTGATATCTCAATGCCCCTAATACCAAACCTGAGATCCTTCCTCTAACATGAAATGTGATATCCAACTCCTTCACTTTCCAAACCTGAGAGCCTATCTATAGCATGAGATGTGATATCTAAGTCCTTCCCATTCCAATCCTTAGTCCCTTCCTACAGCATGCAATATGATATCTCAATGATTCTAATAAAAAAACCTGAGACCCGTCCTATAACATGAGATGGGATATTCAACTCCTTCCCATTCCAATCCTGAGACACTTCCGATAGCAGAGCTGTGATATCTCAATGTTTATACCAAACCTGAGACCCTTCCTATAACATGAGATGTGATATCCAACTCCTTCCCGTTCCAAACCTGAGACCCTTCCTTTAGCATGAGATGTGATATCCAGCTCCTTCCCATTCCAATACTGAGACACTTCCGATAGCATGAGATGTGATATCCAGCTCCTTCCCATTCCAATCCTGAGACACTTCCGATAGCAGAGATGTGATATCTCAATGTTTATACCAAACCTGAGACCCTTCCCATAACATGAGATGTGATATCCAACTCCTTCCTATTCCAATCCTGAGACCCTTCCTATAGCATGAGATGTGATATCTCAATACTTCTAATACCAAACCTGAGATCCTTCCGATAACATGAGATGTGATATCTCAATACTTCTAATACCAAACCTGAGATCCATCCTATAACATGAGATGTGATATCCAAATCCTTCACCTTCCAAACCTGAGACCCTCCCTTTAGCATGAGATGTGATATCCAACTCCTTCCCATTCCAATCCTGAGACCCTTCTGATAGCATAAGATATATCTCAATGCTTCTATACCAAACCTGAGATCCTTCCGATAGCATGAGATGTGATATCTCAATACTTCTAATACCAAACCTGACATCCTTCCTATAACATGAGATGTGATATCCAAATCCTTATCTTCCAAACCTGAGACCCTTTCTTCCTTTATCCAACTCCTTCCCATTCCAATCCTGAGACTCTTCTGATAGCATAAGATTTGATATCTCAATGCTTCTATACCAAACCTGAGATCCTTCCTATAACATGAGATGTGATATCCAACTCCTTCCATTCCAATCCTGAGACCCTTCCTATAGCATGAGATGTGATATCTCAATGCTTCTACCAAACCTGAGACCCTTCCTATAGCATGAAATGTGATATCCAACTCCTTCACTTTCCAAACCTGAGAGCCTTCCTATAGCATGAGATGTGATATCCAGCTCCTTCCCATTCCAATCCTGAGACACTTCCGATAGCATGAGATGTGATATCCAGCTCCTTCCCATTCCAATCCTGAGACACTTCCGATAGCAGAGATGTGATATCTCAATGTTTATACCAAACCTGAGACCCTTCCTATAACATGAGATGTGATATCCAACTCCTTCCCATTCCAATCCTGAGACCCTTCCTATAGCATGAGATGTGATATCTCAATACTTCTAATACCAAACCTGAGATCCTTCCGATAACATGAGATGTGATATCTCAATACTTCTAATACCAAACCTGAGATCCATCCTATAACATGAGATGTGATATCCAAATCCTTCCCCTTCCAAACCTGAGACCCTCCCTTTAGCATGAGATGTGATATCCAACTCCTTCCCATTCCAATCCTGAGACCCTTCTGATAGCATAAGATATATCTCAATGCTTCTATACCAAACCTGAGATCCTTCCGATAGCATGAGATGTGATATCTCAATACTTCTAATACCAAACCTGACATCCTTCCTATAACATGAGATGTGATATCCAAATCCTTATCTTCCAAACCTGAGACCCTTCCTTCCTTTATCCAACTCCTTCCCATTCCAATCCTGAGACTCTTCTGATAGCATAAGATTTGATATCTCAATGCTTCTATACCAAACCTGAGATCCTTCCTATAACATGAGATGTGATATCCAACTCCTTCCATTCCAATCCTGAGACCCTTCCTATAGCATGAGATGTGATATCTCAATGCTTCTACCAAACCTGAGACCCTTCCTATAGCATGAAATGTGATATCCAACTCCTTCACTTTCCAAACCTGAGAGCCTTCCTATAGCATGAGATGTGATGTCTCAATGCTTCTAATACCAAACCTGATATCCTTCCTATAACATGAGATGTGATATCCAACTCCTTCCATTCCAATCCTGAGACCCTTCCTATTCCATGAGATGTGATATCTCAATGCTTCTACCAAACCTGAGACCCTTCCTATAGCATGAAATGTGATATCCAACTCCTTCACTTTCCAAACCTGAGAGCCTATCTATAGCATGAGATGTGATATCTAAGTCCTTCCCATTCCAATCCTTAGACCCTTCCTACAGCATGCAATATGATATCTCAATGATTCTAATAAAAAAACCTGAGACCCGTCCTATAACATGAGATGGGATATTCAACTCCTTCCCATTCCAATCCTGAGACACTTCCGATAGCAGAGCTGTGATATCTCAATGTTTATACCAAACCTGAGACCCTTCCTATAACATGAGAAGTGATATCCAACTCCTTCCCTTTCCAAACCTGAGACCCTTCCTTTAGCATGAGATGTGATATCCAGCTCCTTCCCATTCCAATCCTGAGACACTTCCGATAGCATGAGATGTGATATCCAGCTCCTTCCCATTCCAATCCTGAGACACTTCCGATAGCAGAGATGTGATATCTCAATGTTTATACCAAACCTGAGACCCTTCCTATAACATGAGATGTGATATCCAACTCCTTCCCATTCCAATCCTGAGACCCTTCCTATAGCATGAGATGTGATATCTCAATACTTCTAATACCAAACCTGAGATCCTTCCGATAACATGAGATGTGATATCTCAATACTTCTAATACCAAACCTGAGATCCATCCTATAACATGAGATGTGATATCCAAATCCTTCCCCTTCCAAACCTGAGACGCTCCCTTTAGCATGAGATGTGATATCCAACTCCTTCCCATTCCAATCCTGAGACCCTTCTGATAGCATAAGATATATCTCAATGCTGCTATACCAAACCTGAGATCCTTCCGATAGCATGAGATGTGATATCTCAATACTTCTAATACCAAACCTGAGATCCTTCCTATAACATGAGATGTGATATCCAAATCCTTATCTTCCAAACCTGAGACCCTTCCTTCCTTTATCCAACTCCTTCCCATTCCAATCCTGAGACTCTTCTGATAGCATAAGATTTGATATCTCAATGCTTCTATACCAAACCTGAGATCCTTCTGATAGCATGAGATGTGATATCTCAATACTTCTACCAAACCTGAGATCCTACCTCTAACATGAAATGTGATATCCAACTCTTTCCCCTTGCAAACCTGAGAGCCTTCCTTTAGCATGAGATGTGATATCCAAGTCCTTCCCATTCCAACCTGAGACCCTTCCTATAGCATGAGATGGGATATCCAACTCCTTCCAAATCCAATCCCGATACCCTTCCGATAGCATGAGATGTGATATCCCAATGCTTCTACCAAACCTGAGACCCATACTATGGCATGAGATGTGATATCAAACTCCTTCCCATTCTAATCCTGAGACCCTTCCTATAGCTTGAGATGTGATATCCAACTCCTTCCCATTCCAATTCTGAGACCCTTCCTATACCATGAGACTTGATATCTCAATGCTTCTAATACCAAACCTGAGACCCGTCCTATAACATGAGATGTGATATCCAAATCCTTCCCCTTCCAAACCTTAGACCCTTCCTTTATCATGAGATGTGATATCCAATTCCTTCCCATTCCAATCTTGAGACCCTTCCGATATCATGAAATGTGATATCTCAATGCTTCTAATATCAAACTTGAGACCCTCCTTATAGCATGAGATGTGATATCCAAGCCCTTCCCATTCCAAACCTGAGACCCTTCCTACGGCATGAGATGTCATATTCAACTCCTTCCCATTCCAATCCTGAGACCCTTCCTATAGCATGAGATGTGATATCCAACTCCTTCCCATTCCAATCCTGAGACCCTTCCTATAGCATGAGATGTGATGTCTCAATGCTTCTAATACCAAACCTGATATCCTTCCTATAACATGAGATGTGATATCCAACTCCTTCCATTCCAATCCTGAGACCCTTCCTACGGCATGAGATATCATATTCAACTCCTTCCCATTCCAATCCTGAGACCCTTCCTATAGCATGAGATGTGATATCCAACTCCTTCCCATTCCAATCCTGAGACCCTTCCTATAGCATGAGATGTGATGTCTCAATGCTTCTAATACCAAACCTGATATCCTTCCTATAACATGAGATGTGATATCCAACTCCTTCCATTCCAATCCTGAGACCCTTCCTACAGCATGCAATATGATATCTCAATGATTCTAATAAAAAAACCTGAGACCCGTCCTATAACATGAGATGGGATATCCAACTCCTTCCCATTCCAATCCTGAGACACTTCCGATAGCAGAGATGTGATATCTCAATGTTTATACCAAACCTGAGACCCTTCCTATAACATGAGATGTGATATCCAACTCCTTCACGTTCCAAACCTGTGACCCTTCCTTTAGCATGAGATGTGATATCCAGCTCCTTCCCATTCCAATCCTGAGACACTTCCGATAGCATGAGATGTGATATCTCAATGCTTCTAATATCAAAACTGAGACCCTCCCTATAGCATATGTGATATCTAAGTCCTTCCCATTCCAATCCTGAGACCCTTCCTATAGCATGAGATGTGATATCTCAATGCTTCTACCAAACCTGAGACCCTTCCTTTAGCATGAGATGTGATATCCAACTCCTTCCCATTCCAATCCTGAGACCCTTCCTATAGCATGAGATGTGATATCTCAATACTTCTAACACCAAACCTGAGATCCTTCCGATAGCATGAGATGTGATATCTCAATACTTCTAATACCAAACCTGAGACCCTTCCTTTACCATGAGATATGATATCCAACTCCTTCCCATTCCAATCCTGAGACTCTTCTGATAGCATAAGATTTGATATCTCAATGCTTCTATACCAAACCTGAGATCCTTCTGATAGCATGAGATGTGATATCTCAATACTTCTAATACCAAACCTGAGATCCTACCTCTAACATGAAATGTGATATCCAACTCTTTCCCCTTGCAAACCTGAGAGCCTTCCTATAGCATGAGATGTGATATCCAAGTCCTTCCCATTCCAATCCTGAGACACTTCCTATAACATGAGATGTGATATCCAACTCCTTCCCATTCCAACCTGAGACCCTTCCTATAGCATGAGATGGGATATCCAACTCCTTCCAAATCCAATCCCGATACACTTCCGATAGCATGAGATGTGATATCCCAATGCTTCTACCAAACCTGAGACCCATACTATGGCATGAGATGTGATATCAAACTCCTTCCCATTCTAATCCTGAGACCCTTCCTATAGCTTGAGATGTGATATCCAACTCCTTCCCATTCCAATTCTGAGACCCTTCCTATAGCATGAGATGTGATATCCAACTCCTTACCATTCCAATCCTGAGACCCTTCCTATAGCATGAGATGTGATGTCTCAATGCTTCTAATACCAAACCTGATACCCTTCCTATAACATGAGATGTGATATCCAACTCCTTCCCATTCCAATCCTGAGACCCTTCCTATAGCCTGAGATGTGATATCTCAATGCCCCTAATACCAAACCTGAGATCCTTCCTCTAACATGAAATGTGATATCCAACTCCTTCACTTTCCAAACCTGAGAGCCTATCTATAGCATGAGATGTGATATCTAAGTCCTTCCCATTCCAATCCTTAGACCCTTCCTACAGCATGCAATATGATATCTCAATGATTCTAATAAAAAAACCTGAGACCCTTCCTATAACATGAGATGGGATATCCAACTCCTTCCCATTCCAATCCTGAGACACTTCCGATAGCAGAGATGTGATATCTCAATGTTTATACCAAACCTGAGACCCTTCCTATAACATGAGATGTGATATCCAACGCCTTCCCATTCCAAACCTGAGACCCTTCCTTTAGCATGAGATGTGATATCCAGCTCCTTCCCATTCCAATCCTGAGACACTTCCGATAGCATGAGATGTGATATCTCAATGCTTCTAATATCAAAACTGAGACCCTCCCTATAGCATATGTGATATCTCAATACTTCTAACACCAAACCTGAGATCCTTCCGATAACATGAGATGTGATATCTCAATACTTCTAATACCAAACCTGAGATCCATCCTAGAACATGAGATGTGATATCCAAATCCTTCCCCTTCCAAACCCGAGACCCTCCCTTTAGCATGAGATGTGATATCCAACTCCTTCCCATTCCAATCCTGAGACCCTACTGATAGCATAAGATATATCTCAATGCTTCTATACCAAACCTGAGATCCTTCCGATAGCATGAGATGTGATATCTCAATACTTCTAATACCAAACCTGAGATCCTTCCTATAACATGAGATGTGATATCCAAATCCTTATCTTCCAAACCTGAGACCCTTCCTTTACCATGAGATGTGATATCCAACTCCTTCCCATTCCAATCCTGAGACTCTTCTGATAGCATAAGATTTGATATCTCAATGCTTCTATACCAAACCTGAGATCCTACCTCTAACATGAAATGTGATATCCAACTCTTCCTATAGCATGAGATGTGATATCCAAGTCCTTCCCATTCCAATCCTGAGACCCTTCCTATAACATGAGATGTGATATCCAACTCCTTCCCATTCCAACCTGAGACCCTTCATATAGCATGAGATGGGATATCCAACTCCTTCCCATTCCAATTCTGAGACCCTTCCTATACCATGAGACTTGATATCTCAATGCTTCTAATACCAAACCTGAGACCCGTCCTATAACATGAGATGTGATATCCAAATCCTTCCCCTTCCAAACCTTAGACCCTTCCTTTATCATGAGATGTGATATCCAACTCCTTCCCATTCCAATCTTGAGACCCTTCCGATATCATGAAATGTGATATCTCAATGCTTCTAATATCAAACTTGAGACCCTCCTTATAGCATGAGATGTGAGATCCAAGTCCTTCCCATTCCAATCCTGAGACCCTTCCTATAGCATGAGATTTGATATCTCAATGCTTCTAATACCAAACCTGAGACCCTTCCTATAACATGAGATGGGAATATCCAATGTGATATCCAACTCCTTCCCATTCCAATCCTGAGACCCTTCCTATAGCATGAGATGTGATATCTCAATGCTTCTAATATCAAACTTGAGACCCTCCCTATAGCATGAGATGTGATACCCAAGTCCTTCCCATTCCAATCCTGAGACCCTTCCTATAGCATGAGATGTGATATCTCAATGCTTATAACAAAACCTGAGACCCTTCCTATAACATGAGATGTGATATCCAACTCCTTCCCATTCCAATCCTGAGACCCTTCCTATAGCCTGAGATGTGATATCTCAATGCCTCTAATACCAAACCTGAGATCCTTCCTCTAACATGAAATGTGATATCCAACTCCTTCACTTTCCAAACCTGAGAGCCTATCTATAGCATGAGATGTGATATCCAAGTCCTTCCCATTCCAATCCTTAGACCCTTCCTACAGCATGCAATATGATATCTCAATGATTTTAATAAAAAACCTGAGACCCGTCCTATAACATGAGATGGGATATCCAACTCCTTCCCATTCCAATCCTGAGACACTTCCGATAGCAGAGATGTGATATCTCAATGTTTATACCAAACCTGAGACCCTTCCTATAACATGAGATGTGATATCCAACTCCTTCCCGTTCCAAACCTGAGACCCTTCCTTTAGCATATGTGATATCCAGCTCCTTCCCATTCCAATCCTGAGACACTTCCGATAGCATGAGATGTGATATCTCAATGCTTCTAATATCTAAACTGAGACCCTCCCTATAGCATATGTGATATCTAAGTCCTTCCCATTCCAATCCTGAGACCCTTCCTATAGCATGAGATGTGATATCTCAATGCTTATCCTTGATTCCTGTAGTAAATTGATTTCCTTTGCAGGCCGACTCCTGTCACGAATGCCTTGTCTGCATGCATTCTCTCCTGGCCATTCGCTCACCGTGGCTATTTGCCTACCCCCTTCCTCTCTCAGTGGATGGACTTCTCCATCCTAGCCTCCTACCACTCAACTCCGCCTACTTGGAGAATTCAACATGAGCCTGTATGCTCCCTGACCTGGACTTTTACGAGATCTGCAACTCTTCATGTCGCTGGCCGTACACACTGCAGGGAATACTCAGGATTTTCTGATCTCAGACCTCCCCCTCTGTAACCCTCTCAACAATCCTCTCCCGTGGTGATCAAGTTCTCATCTTCAAAGAAGGCTAACTGCCAGCTGTTCCTCCTCAGAGGAGTTCTCCCTTTCTGTCCCTGCTCCCTGCACCGTTTCGCGTTGCAAACACTCGCTTCCCTGCTCTCTTATTTAGACGCTTTTCCTTCTCAGAGGCCTTCTTGCTTTCTGCCCTTTTCGCGTTGCAAGTACTCGCTTCCCAGCTCTCTGGTTTAGACGCGTGTTCCCTGCCTTCTCTCCTCTTCCCGCTGCCTTCAAATCAAAAAATGAGCTCCAAAAGATACACAGTGCTCAGAATGCTCTATAACACCCATTATTCAACATATAGCCGTAACCCGCTAGACGTATTGATACGTGCTGTAAACTAGCAAAAACAGCCGGAAAATGTACTTTCCTCGCGTTTTGTAAATGCTAATTCTGATGGGTTCCCATGTATACTGTCCGTGCGTTTGTTGTCGAATCCTGACGTTTTTAACCAGTTCTCCCATACAAGGGGGGGTCAACGTCTACTGCTGTTCACAGGCTGAATGTATACGGCTGAAATCTTCAAGGCATTATCAGCTTTAATGACTGTTTTGGAACGTGTATTTGTCATCTGTTAATGCAGTCGCCCTGTGTTCATCGTCCCTTCTACTTTACAGGCTGCACTCCCCTGGTGATCACATTCTCCTCTCCAGAGCAGGCTGACTACCAGCTGCCCCTCCTCATAGGCGTTCATCCTTTCTGTCCCTGCTCCCTGCACCGTTTCGCGTCAGTGGTTAAAAACTTCAGGATTCGACAACAAACGCACGGACAGTACATACATGGGAACCCATCAGAATTAGTATTTACAAAAACGCGAGGAAAGTACATTTTCTAGCTGTTTTTGCTAGTTTACAGCACGTTTCAATACGTCTAGCGGGTTACGGCTATATGTTGAATAATGGGTGTTATAGAGCATTCTGAGCACTGTGTATCTTTTGGAGCTCATTTTTTGATTTGAAGGCAGCGGGAAGAGAGAAGGCAGGGAACACGCGTCTAAACCAGAGAGCTGGGAAGCGAGTGTTTGCAACGCGAAACGGTGCAGGGAGCAGGGACAGAAAGGGAGAACTCCTCTGAGGAGGAACAGCTGGCAGTTAGCCTTCTTTGGAGATGAGAACTTGATCACCACGGGAGAGGATTGTTGAGAGGGTTACAGAGGGGGAGGTCTGAGATCACAAAATCCTGAGTATTCCCTGCAGTGTGTAGGGCCAGCGACATGAAGAGTTGCAGATCTCGTAAAAGTCCAGGTCAGGAAGCATACAGGTTCATGTTGAATTCTCCAAGTAGGCGGAGTTGAGTGGTAGGAGGCTAGGATGGAGAAGTCCATCCACTGAGAGAGGAAGGGGGTAGGCAAATAGCCACGGTGAGCGAATGGCCAGGAGAGAATGCATGCAGACAAGGCATTCGTGACAGGAGTCGGCCTGCAAAGGAAATCAATTTACTACAGGAATCAAGGATAAGCATTGAGATATCACATCTCATGCTATAGGAAGGGTCTCGGGATTGGAATGGGAAGGACTTAGATATCACATATCATGCTATAGGGAGGGTCTCAGTTTTGATATTAGAAGCATTGAGATATCAAATCTCATGCTATCGGAAGTGTCTCAGGATTGGAATGGGAAGGAGCTGGATATCACATCTCATGCTAAAGGAAGCGTCTCAGGTTTGGAACGGGAAGGAGTTGGATATCACATCTCATGCTAAAGAAAGGGTCTCAGGTTTGGAACGGGAAGGAGTTGGATATCACATCTCATGTTATAGGAAGGATCTCAGGTTTGGTATTAGAAGTATTGAGATATCACATCTCATGCTATCGGAAGGATCTCAGGTTTGGTATAGAAGCATTGAGATATCATATCTTATGCTATCAGAAGGGTCTCAGGATTGGAATGGGAAGGAGTTGGATATCACATCTCATGCTAAAGGGAGGGTCTCAGGTTTGGAAGGGGGAGGATTTGGATATCACATCTCATGTTATAGGATGGATCTCAGGTTTGGTATTAGAAGTATTGAGATATCACATCTCATGTTATCGGAAGGATCTCAGGTTTGGTATTAGAAGTATTGAGATATCACATCTCATGCTATAGGAAGGGTCTCAGGATTGGAATGGGAAGGAGTTGGATATCACATCTCATGCTAAAGGAAGGGTCTCAGCTTTGGTAGAAGCATTGAGATATCACATCTCATGCTATAGGAAGGGTCTCAGGATTGGAATGGGTAGGACTTAGATATCACATATGCTATAGGGAGGGTCTCAGTTTTGATATTAGAAGCATTGAGATATCACATCTCATGCTATCGGAAGTGTCTCAGGATTGGAATGGGAAGGAGCTGGATATCACATCTCATGCTAAAGGAAGGGTCTCAGGTTTGGAACGGGAAGGAGTTGGATATCACATCTCATGTTATAGGAAGGGTCTCAGGTTTGGTATAAACATTGAGATATCACATCTCTGCTATGGGAAGTGTCTCAGGATTGGAATGGGAAGGAGTTGGATATCCCATCTCATGTTATAGGACGGGTCTCAGGTTTTTTATTAGAATCATTGAGATATCATATTGCATGCTGTAGGAAGGGTCTAAGGATTGGAATGGGAAGGACTTGGATATCACATCTCATGCTATAGATAGGCTCTCAGGTTTGGAAAGTGAAGGAGTTGGATATCACATTTCATGTTAGAGGAAGGATCTCAGGTTTGGTATTAGAGGCATTGAGATATCACATCTCAGGCTATAGGAAGGGTCTCAGGATTGGAATGGGAAGGAGTTGGATATTACATCTCATGCTATAGGAAGGGTCTCAGGTTTGGTATAAGCATTGAGATATCACATCTCATGCTATAGGAAGGGTCTCAGGATTGGAGTGGAAGGAGTTGGATATCACATCTCATGTTATAGGAAGGATCTCAGGTTTGGTATTAGAAGCATTGAGACATCACATCTCATGCTATAGGAAGGGTCTCAGGATTGGAATGGGAAGGAGTTGGATATCACATCTCATGCTATAGGAAGGGTCTCAGGATTGGAATGGGAAGGAGTTGGATATCACATCTCATGCTATAGGTAGGGTCTCAAGTTTGACATTAGAAGCATTGAGATATGACATCTCATGCTATAGGAAGGGTCTGAGGATTGGAATGGGAAGGAGTTGGATATCACATCTGCTATGGGAAGGGTCTCAGGTTTGGTATAAGCAGTGAGATATCACATCTCATGCTATAGGAAGTGTCTCAGGATTGGAATGGGAAGGAGTTGGATATCACATCTCATGTTATAGGAAGGATCTCAGGTTTGGTATAAGCATTGAGATATCAATCTCTGCTATCGGAAGGGTCTCAGGATTGGAATGGGAAGGAGTTGGATATTCCCATCTCATGTTATAGGAAGGGTCTCAGGTTTGGTATTAGAAGCATTGAGATATCACATCTCATGCTATAGGAAGGGTCTCAGGATTGGAATGGGAAGGACTTGGATATCACATCTCATGCTATAGGGAGGGTCTCAAGTTTGATATTAGAAGCTTTGAGATATCACATCTCATGATATCGGAAGGGTCTCAGGATTGGAATGGGAAGGAGATGGATATCACATCTCATGATAAAGGAAGGGTCTAAGGTTTGGAAGGGGAAGGATTTGGATATCACATCTCATGTTATATTACGGGTCTCAGGTTTGGTATTAGAAGCATTGAGATATCAAGTCTCATAGTATAGGAAGGGTCTCAGAATTGGAATGGGAAGGAGTTGGATATCACATCTCAAGCTATAGGAAGGGTCTCAGGATTGGAATGGGAAGGACTTGGATATCACATCTCATGCTATAGGAAGGCTCTCAGGTTTGGAAGGGGAAAGAGTTGGATATCACATTTCATGTTAGAGGTAGGATCTCAGGTTTGGTATTAGAGGCATTGAGATATCACATCTCATGCTATCAGAAGTGTCTCAGGAATGGAATGGGAAGGAGTTGGATATCACATCTCGTGCTAAAGGGAGGGTCTCAGGTTTGGAAGGGGAAGGATTTGGATATCACATCTCATGTTATAGGAAGGATCTCAGGTTTGGTATTAGAAGCATTGATATATCACATCTCATGCTATCAGAAGGGTCTCAGGATTGGAATAGGAAGGAGTTGGATATCACATCTCATGCTAAAGGAAGGGTCTCAGCTTTGGTAGAAGCATTGAGATATCACATCTCATGCTATAGGAAGGGTCTCAGGATTGGAATGGGTAGGACTTAGATATCACATATGCTATAGGGAGGGTCTCAGTTTTGATATTAGAAGCATTGAGATATCACATCTCATGCTATCGGAAGTGTCTCAGGATTGGAATGGGAAGGAGCTGGATATCACATCTCATGCTAAAGGAAGGGTCTCAGGTTTGGAATGGGAAGGAGTTGGATATCACATCTCATGTTATAGGAAGGGTCTCAGGTTTGGTATAAACATTGAGATATCACATCTCTGCTATGGGAAGTGTCTCAGGATTGGAATGGGAAGGAGTTGGATATCCCATCTCATGTTATAGGACGGGTCTCAGGTTTTTTATTAGAATCATTGAGATATCATATTGCATGCTGTAGGAAGGGTCTAAGGATTGGAATGGGAAGGACTTGGATATCACATCTCATGCTATAGATAGGCTCTCAGGTTTGGAAAGTGAAGGAGTTGGATATCACATTTCATGTTAGAGGAAGGATCTCAGGTTTGGTATTAGAGGCATTGAGATATCACATCTCAGGCTATAGGAAGGGTCTCAGGATTGGAATGGGAAGGAGTTGGATATCACATCTCATGCTATAGGAAGGGTCTCAGGTTTGGTATAAGCATTGAGATATCACATCTCATGCTATAGGAAGGGTCTCAGGATTGGAGTGGAAGGAGTTGGATATCACATCTCATGTTATAGGAAGGGTCTCAGGTTTGGTATTAGAAGCATAGAGATATCACATCTCATGCTATAGGAAGGGTCTCAGGATTGGAATGGGAAGGACTTGGATGTCACATCTCATGCTATAGGGAGGGTCTCAAGTTTGATATTAGAAGCATTGAGATAACAAATCTCATGATATCGGAAGGGTCTCAGGATTGGAATGGGAAGGAGTTGGATATCACATCTCATGATAAAGGAAGGGTCTAAGGTTTGGAAGGGGAAGGATTTGGATATCACATCTCATGTTATAGGACGGGTCTCAGGTTTGGTATTAGAAGCATTGAGATATCAAGTCTCATGGTATAAGAAGGGTCTCAGAATTGGAATGGGAAGGAGTTGGATATCACACCTCAAGCTATAGGAAGGGTCTCAGGATTGGAATGGGAAGGAGTTTGATATCACATCTCATGCCATAGTATGGGTCTCAGGTTTGGTAGAAGCATTGGGATATCACATCTCATGCTATCGGAAGGGTATCAGTATTGGATTTGGAAGAAGTTGGATATCCCATCTCATGCTATAGGAAGGGTCTCAGGTTGGAATGGGAAGGAGTTGGATATCACATTTCATGTTATAGGAAGGGTCTCAGGATTGGAATGAGAAGGACTTGGATATCATATCTCATGCTATAGGACGGGTCTCAGGTTTGTTATTAGAATCATTGAGATATCATATTGCATGCTGTAGGAAGGGTCTAAGGATTGGAATGGGAAGGACCTGGATATCACATCTCATGCTATAGAACGGCTCTCAGGTTTGGAACGGGAAGGAGTTGGATATCACATCTCATGTTATAGGATGGATCTCAGGTTTGGTATTAGAAGTATTGAGATATCACATCTCATGTTATCGGAAGGATCTCAGGTTTGGTATTAGAAGTATTGAGATATCACATCTCATGCTATAGGAAGGGTCTCAGGATTGGAATGGGAAGGAGTTGGATATCACATCTCATGCTAAAGGAAGGAATGTGCACTCCTCCCTTCAGACCTGGGGACGCCAAGCGTACGAAGCGTGGGAGAGTGACCAGGACTCGAAATACAACACAACCTGGCGGCAGTTACAGAGCAGGACTCCCTTGTAAGCTGGTCAGTCAACTGGATGGCCCAGAGACACTTCCGAAGGCTTACTTGGCAGGAGATGATGAAGTCGCCGGGAATAGCTGTTCCTGCTATTCCAAAGGTCGAAGCACCAGTACAGGCCTTCTGGTTCGATCCAAGGAGGAAAGGGTTTCAAAGGACGACAGCAGTGCAAAGGAGGATTCCTTCAGCGGGTCACCAGCGATTCCTCGGTCCAGCCTCGTAGTTGCAGGATACTTGGCTCCTGTATTCCTTCGTTCGTGAGAACTCAGGAGATCGACATGGTAGTGGTGTTTCCAGCCCCCTCTTATCCACGGTTCCCTTCGCGCCAAAACGGAGGGGAGCCAATGGGAGATCCGCTCATCAACACACATACCATACGTGGACCAATCACGGACTACGGTGGTCCCAGGCATTCATACCACCCTAGACTCTCTGGCACCCAGGATGTGTATTGGGACCAGACATCCCAGCCCACACCCTGGAGGCACACAAACAACATGTAGAAGCCCGCGAAAGCAACCACGTTTCGCGGGAAAGTACATGCCCAAATAAGGAAGGCCCCGGGTCGCCCGACCTGGGGAAGGTGAAGGGAGCAAGACGGTCAGTGGACAGGACAAAGGAGCCTCGTGGACTAGCCATTTTGGGAGCCAGGCCACCATTTTGGGTTCAGTGCGAAAAACGTGCTCAGAACACCAAAAGGAGCTCAAAATAAACAAAACGATCGCTGCCACCATTCGAGTCCCTGAATGACTTGCACCGATCAAATACCATCCTAAAAGAGTATCTAGGGTCTGTAGAAGGCTAGAGACCCAAGAGAGCTGTAACTTAGCTTACAGTGCCCTCTTGTGTCATGTTGCACTAAAGCCGCAACATGATAAAAGAAACTACGGGAAACAGCGTTCCCCGGTACTGACTGTTTTAAGGGCATGTCAGTTTCCCCGTAAGAAAGGAGCGAAAGCCCAGAGGAGTGCGGCAGAAGGCTGCACTTCTCTGGCAAAGTCAAGAACAAGGTGAGAAACAACAGCAAAAAGTTTAGGGGTTGCCACATGGAAGAAAAATTCCCTACAATTATGAAATCTTTCCTAACACATATGCTATAGGGAGGGTCTCAGTTTTGATATTAGAAGCATTGAGATATCACATCTCATGCTATCGGAAGTGTCTCAGGATTGGAATGGGAAGGAGATGGATATCACATCTCATGTTATAGGACGGGTCTCAGGTTTGGTATAAACATTGAGATATCACATCTCTGCTATCGGAAGTGTCTCAGGATTGGAATGGGAAGGAGTTGGATATCCCATCTCATGTTATAGGACGGGTCTCAGGTTTGTTATTAGAATCATTGAGATATCATATTGCATGCTGTAGGAAGGGTCTAAGGGTTGGAATGTGTTAGGAAAGATTTCGTAATTGTAGGTAATTTTCCTTCCATGTGGCAACCCCTAAACTTTTTGCTGTTCTTTTACACCTTGTTCTTGACTTTGCCAGAGAAGTGCAGCCTTCTGCCGCACTCATCTGAGCTTTCGCTCCTTTCTTACGGGGAAACTGACATGCCCTTAAGACAGTCAGTACCGGGGAATGCTGTTTCCCGTAGTTTCTTTTATCGTGTTGCGGCTTTAGTGCAACATGACACAAGAGGGCACTGTAAGCTAAGTTACAGCTCTCTTTGGGTCTCTAGCCTTCTACAGGCCCTAGATACTCTTTTAGGATGGTATTTTGATCGGTGCAAGTCATTCAGGGACTGGAATGGTGGCAGCGATCGTTTTGTTTATTTTGAGCTCCTTTTGGCGTTCTGAGCACGTTTTTCGCACTGAACCCAAAATGGTGGCCTGGCTCCCAAAATGGCCAGACCACGAGGCTCCTTTGTCCTGTCCACTGACCGTCTTGCTCCCTTCACCTTCCCCAGGTCGGGCGACCCGGGGCCTTCCTTATTTGGGCATGTACTTTCCCGCGAAACGTGGTTGCTTTCGCGGGCTTCTACATGTCCTTTGTGTGCCTCCAGGGTGTGGGCTGGGATGTCTGGTCCCAATACACATCCTGGGTGCCAGAGAGTCTAGGGTGGTGTGAATGCCTGGGACCACCGTGGTCCGTGATTGGTCCACGTATGGTATGTGTGTTGATGAGCGGATCTCCCATTGGCTCCCCTCCGTTTTGGCGCGAAGGGAACCGTGGATAAGAGGGAGCTGGAAACACCACTACCATGTCGATCTCCTGAGTTCTCACGAACGAAGGAATACAGGAGCCAAGTATCCTGCAACTACGAGGCTGGACCGAGGAATCGCTGGTGACCCGCTGAAGGAATCCTCCTTTGCACTGCTGTCGTCCTTTGAAACCCTTTCCTCCTTGGATCGAACCAGAAGGCCTGTACTGGCGCTTCGACCTTTGGAATAGCAGGAACAGCTATTCCCGGCGACTTCATCAACTCCTGCCAAGTAAGCCTTCGGAAGTGTCTCTGGGCCATCCAGTTGACTGACCAGCTTACAAGGGAGTCCTTCTCTGTAACTGCCGCCAGGTTGTGTTGTATTTCGAGTCCTTGTCACTCTCCCACGCTTCGTACGCTTGGCGTCCCCAGGTCTGAAGGGAGGAGTGTACAAGCATTTGGTATAAGCATTGAGATATCACATCTCATGCTATAGGAAGGGTCTCAGGATTGGAATGGGAAGGAATTGGATATCACATCTCATGCTATAGGAAGGGTCTCGGATTTGGTATAAGCATTGAGATATCACATCTCATGCTAAAGGGAGGGTCTCAGGATTGGAATGGGAAGGAGTTGTATATGACATCTCAGGCCATAGGAAGGTTCTCAGGTTTGGTATAAGCATTGAGATATCACATCTCTGCTATCGGAAAGGTCTCAGGATTGGAATGGGAAGGAGTTGGATATCCCATCTCATGTTATAGGAAGGGTCTCAGGTTTGGTATTAGAAGCATAGAGATATCACATCTCATGCTATAGGAAGGGTCTCAGGATTGGAATGGGAAGGACTTGGATCTCACATCTCATGCTATAGGGAGGGTCTCAAGTTTGATATTAGAAGCATTGAGATAACAAATCTCATGATATCGGAAGGGTCTCAGGATTGGAATGGGAAGGAGTTGGATATCACATCTCATGATAAAGGAAGGGTCCAAGGTTTGGAAGGGGAAGGATTTGGATATCACATCTCATGTTATAGGACGGGTCTCAGGTTTGGTATTAGAAGCATTGAGATATCAAGTCTCATGGTATAAGAAGGGTCTCAGAATTGGAATGGGAAGGAGTTGGATATCACACCTCAAGCTATAGGAAGGGTCTCAGGATTGGAATGGGAAGGAGTTTGATGTCACATCTCATGCCATAGTATGGGTCTCAGGTTTGGTAGAAGCATTGGGATATCACATCTCATGCTATCGGAAGGGTATCAGTATTGGATTTGGAAGAAGTTGGATATCCCATCTCATGCTATAGGAAGGGTCTCAGGTTGGAATGGGAAGGAGTTGGATATCACATTTCATGTTATAGGAAGGGTCTCAGGATTGGAATGGGAAGGACTTGGATATCATATCTCATGCTATAGGACGGGTCTCAGGTTTGTTATTAGAATCATTGAGATATCATATTGCATGCTGTAGGAAGGGTCTAAGGATTGGAATGGGAAGGACCTGGATATCACATCTCATGCTATAGAACGGCTCTCAGGTTTGGAAAGGGAAGGAGTTGGATATCACATCTCATGTTATAGGATGGATCTCAGGTTTGGTATTAGAAGTATTGAGATATCACATCTCATGTTATCGGAAGGATCTCAGGTTTGGTATTAGAAGAATTGAGATATCACATCTCATGCTATAGGAAGGGTCTCAGGATTGGAATGGGAAGGAGTTGGATATCACATCTCATGCTAAAGGAAGGGTCTCAGGTTTGGTAGAAGCATTGAGATATCACATCTCATGCTATAGTAAGGGTCTCAGGATTGGAATGGGAAGGACTTAGATATCACATATCATGCTATAGGGAGGGTCTCAGTTTTGATATTAGAAGCATTGAGATATCACATCTCATGCTATCGGAATTGTCTCAGGATTGGAATGGGAAGGAGCTGGATATCACATCTCATGCTAAAGGAAGGGTCTCAGGTTTGGAACGGGAAGGAGTTGGATATCACATCTCATGTTATAGGAAGGGTCTCAGGTTTGGTATAAACATTGAGATATCACATCTCTGCTATCGGAAGTGTCTCAGGATTGGAATGGGAAGGAGTTGGATATCCCATCTCACGTTATAGGACGGGTCTCAGGTTTGTTATTAGAATCATTGAGATATCATATTGCATGCTGTAGGAAGGGTCTAAGGGTTGGAATGTGAAGGACTTGGATATCACATCTCATGCTATAGATAGGCTCTTAGGTTTGGAAAGGGAAGGAGTTGGATATCACATTTCATGTTAGAGGAAGGATCTCAGGTTTGGTATTAGAAGCATTGAGATATCACATCTCATGCTATAGGAAGAGTCTCAGGATTGGAATGGGAAGGAGTTGGATATCACATCTCATACTATAGGAAGGGTCTCAGGTTTGGTATAAGCATTGAGATATCACATCTCATGCTATAGGACGGGTCTCAGGATTGGAATGGAAGGAGTTGGATATCACATCTCATGTTATAGGAAGGATCTCAGGTTTGGTATTAGAAGCATTGAGACATCACATCTCATGCTATAGGAAGGGTCTCAGGGTTGGAATGGGAAGGAGTTGGATATCACATCTCATCCAATAGGAAGGGTCTCAGGTTTGGAATGGGAAGGAATTGGATATCACATCTCATGTTATAGGAAGGATCTCAGGTTTGGTATTAGAAGCATTGAGATATCAAATCTCATGCTATAGGAAGGGTCTCAGGATTGGAATGTGAAGGATTTGGATATCACATCTCATGCTAAAGGAAGGGTCTCAGGTTTGGTAGAAGCATTGAGATATCACGTCTCTGCTATCGGAAGGGTCTCAGGATTGGATTGGGAAGGAGTTGGATATCCCTTTTCATGCTATAGGAAGGGTCTCAGGATTTGAATGGCAAGGAGTTGGATATCACATCTCATGCCATAGGAAGGGTCTCAGGTTTGGTATAAACATTGAGATATCACATCTCTGCTATCGGAAGTGTCTCAGGATTGGAATGGGAAGGAGTTGGATATCCCATCTCATGTTATAGGACGGGTCTCAGGTTTGTTATTAGAATCATTGAGATATCATATTGCATGCTGTAGGAAGGGTCTAAGGGTTGGAATGTGTTAGGAAAGATTTCGTAATTGTAGGTAATTTTCCTTCCATGTGGCAACCCCTAAACTTTTTGCTGTTCTTTTACACCTTGTTCTTGACTTTGCCAGAGAAGTGCAGCCTTCTGCCGCACTCTGCGCTTTCGCTCCTTTCTTACGGGGAAACTGACATGCCCTTAAGACAGTCAGTACCGGGGAACGCTGTTTCCCGTAGTTTCTTTTATCGTGTTGCGGCTTTAGTGCAACATGACACAAGAGGGCACTGTAAGCTAAGTTACAGCTCTCTTTGGGTCTCTAGCCTTCTACAGGCCCTAGATACTCTTTTAGGATGGTATTTTGATCGGTGCAAGTCATTCAGGGACTGGAATGGTGGCAGCGATCGTTTTGTTTATTTTGAGCTCCTTTTGGCGTTCTGAGCACGTTTTTCGCACTGAACCCAAAATGGTGGCCTGGCTCCCAAAATGGCCAGACCACGAGGCTCCTTTGTCCTGTCCACTGACCGTCTTGCTCCCTTCACCTTCCCCAGGTCGGGCGACCCGGGGCCTTCCTTATTTGGGCATGTACTTTCCCGCGAAACGTGGTTGCTTTCGCGGGCTTCTACATGTCCTTTGTGTGCCTCCAGGGTGTGGGCTGGGATGTCTGGTCCCAATACACATCCTGGGTGCCAGAGAGTCTAGGGTGGTGTGAATGCCTGGGACCACCGTGGTCCGTGATTGGTCCACGTATGGTATGTGTGTTGATGAGCGGATCTCCCATTGGCTCCCCTCCGTTTTGGCGCGAAGGGAACCGTGGATAAGAGGGAGCTGGAAACACCACTACCATGTCGATCTCCTGAGTTCTCACGAACGAAGGAATACAGGAGCCAAGTATCCTGCAACTACGAGGCTGGACCGAGGAATCGCTGGTGACCCGCTGAAGGAATCCTCCTTTGCACTGCTGTCGTCCTTTGAAACCCTTTCCTCCTTGGATCGAACCAGAAGGCCTGTACTGGCGCTTCGACCTTTGGAATAGCAGGAACAGCTATTCCCGGCGACTTCATCAACTCCTGCCAAGTAAGCCTTCGGAAGTGTCTCTGGGCCATCCAGTTGACTGACCAGCTTACAAGGGAGTCCTTCTCTGTAACTGCCGCCAGGTTGTGTTGTATTTCGAGTCCTTGTCACTCTCCCACGCTTCGTACGCTTGGCGTCCCCAGGTCTGAAGGGAGGAGTGTACAAGCATTTGGTATAAGCATTGAGATATCACATCTCATGCTATAGGAAGGGTCTCAGGATTGGAATGGGAAGGAATTGGATATCACATCTCATGCTATAGGAAGGGTCTCGGATTTGGTATAAGCATTGAGATATCACATCTCATGCTAAAGGGAGGGTCTCAGGATTGGAATGGGAAGGAGTTGTATATGACATCTCAGGCCATAGGAAGGTTCTCAGGTTTGGTATAAGCATTGAGATATCACATCTCTGCTATCGGAAAGGTCTCAGGATTGGAATGGGAAGGAGTTGGATATCCCATCTCATGTTATAGGAAGGGTCTCAGGTTTGGTATTAGAAGCATAGAGATATCACATCTCATGCTATAGGAAGGGTCTCAGGATTGGAATGGGAAGGACTTGGATCTCACATCTCATGCTATAGGGAGGGTCTCAAGTTTGATATTAGAAGCATTGAGATAACAAATCTCATGATATCGGAAGGGTCTCAGGATTGGAATGGGAAGGAGTTGGATATCACATCTCATGATAAAGGAAGGGTCCAAGGTTTGGAAGGGGAAGGATTTGGATATCACATCTCATGTTATAGGACGGGTCTCAGGTTTGGTACTAGAAGCATTGAGATATCAAGTCTCATGGTATAAGAAGGGTCTCAGAATTGGAATGGGAAGGAGTTGGATATCACACCTCAAGCTATAGGAAGGGTCTCAGGATTGGAATGGGAAGGAGTTTGATGTCACATCTCATGCCATAGTATGGGTCTCAGGTTTGGTAGAAGCATTGGGATATCACATCTCATGCTATCGGAAGGGTATCAGTATTGGATTTGGAAGAAGTTGGATATCTCATCTCATGCTATAGGAAGGGTCTCAGGTTGGAATGGGAAGGAGTTGGATATCACATTTCATGTTATAGGAAGGGTCTCAGGATTGGAATGGGAAGGACTTGGATATCATATCTCATGCTATAGGACGGGTCTCAGGTTTGTTATTAGAATCATTGAGATATCATATTGCATGCTGTAGGAAGGGTCTAAGGATTGGAATGGGAAGGACCTGGATATCACATCTCATGCTATAGAACGGCTCTCAGGTTTGGAAAGGGAAGGAGTTGGATATCACATCTCATGTTATAGGATGGATCTCAGGTTTGGTATTAGAAGTATTGAGATATCACATCTCATGTTATCGGAAGGATCTCAGGTTTGGTATTAGAAGAATTGAGATATCACATCTCATGCTATAGGAAGGGTCTCAGGATTGGAATGGGAAGGAGTTGGATATCACATCTCATGCTAAAGGAAGGGTCTCAGGTTTGGTAGAAGCATTGAGATATCACATCTCATGCTATAGTAAGGGTCTCAGGATTGGAATGGGAAGGACTTAGATATCACATATCATGCTATAGGGAGGGTCTCAGTTTTGATATTAGAAGCATTGAGATATCACATCTCATGCTATCGGAATTGTCTCAGGATTGGAATGGGAAGGAGCCGGATATCACATCTCATGCTAAAGGAAGGGTCTCAGGTTTGGAACGGGAAGGAGTTGGATATCACATCTCATGTTATAGGAAGGGTCTCAGGTTTGGTATAAACATTGAGATATCACATCTCTGCTATCGGAAGTGTCTCAGGATTGGAATGGGAAGGAGTTGGATATCCCATCTCACGTTATAGGACGGGTCTCAGGTTTGTTATTAGAATCATTGAGATATCATATTGCATGCTGTAGGAAGGGTCTAAGGGTTGGAATGTGAAGGACTTGGATATCACATCTCATGCTATAGATAGGCTCTTAGGTTTGGAAAGGGAAGGAGTTGGATATCACATTTCATGTTAGAGGAAGGATCTCAGGTTTGGTATTAGAAGCATTGAGATATCACATCTCATGCTATAGGAAGAGTCTCAGGATTGGAATGGGAAGGAGTTGGATATCACATCTCATACTATAGGAAGGGTCTCAGGTTTGGTATAAGCATTGAGATATCACATCTCATGCTATAGGACGGGTCTCAGGATTGGAATGGAAGGAGTTGGATATCACATCTCATGTTATAGGAAGGATCTCAGGTTTGGTATTAGAAGCATTGAGACATCACATCTCATGCTATAGGAAGGGTCTCAGGGTTGGAATGGGAAGGAGTTGGATATCACATCTCATCCAATAGGAAGGGTCTCAGGTTTGGAATGGGAAGGAATTGGATATCACATCTCATGTTATAGGAAGGATCTCAGGTTTGGTATTAGAAGCATTGAGATATCAAATCTCATGCTATAGGAAGGGTCTCAGGATTGGAATGTGAAGGATTTGGATATCACATCTCATGCTAAAGGAAGGGTCTCAGGTTTGGTAGAAGCATTGAGATATCACGTCTCTGCTATCGGAAGGGTCTCAGGATTGGATTGGGAAGGAGTTGGATATCCCTTTTCATGCTATAGGAAGGGTCTCAGGATTTGAATGGCAAGGAGTTGGATATCACATCTCATGCCATAGGAAGGGTCTCAGGTTTGGTATAAACATTGAGATATCACATCTCTGCTATCGGAAGTGTCTCAGGATTGGAATGGGAAGGAGTTGGATATCCCATCTCATGTTATAGGACGGGTCTCAGGTTTGTTATTAGAATCATTGAGATATCATATTGCATGCTGTAGGAAGGGTCTAAGGGTTGGAATGTGTTAGGAAAGATTTCGTAATTGTAGGTAATTTTCCTTCCATGTGGCAACCCCTAAACTTTTTGCTGTTCTTTTACACCTTGTTCTTGACTTTGCCAGAGAAGTGCAGCCTTCTGCCGCACTCTGCGCTTTCGCTCCTTTCTTACGGGGAAACTGACATGCCCTTAAGACAGTCAGTACCGGGGAACGCTGTTTCCCGTAGTTTCTTTTATCGTGTTGCGGCTTTAGTGCAACATGACACAAGAGGGCACTGTAAGCTAAGTTACAGCTCTCTTTGGGTCTCTAGCCTTCTACAGGCCCTAGATACTCTTTTAGGATGGTATTTTGATCGGTGCAAGTCATTCAGGGACTGGAATGGTGGCAGCGATCGTTTTGTTTATTTTGAGCTCCTTTTGGCGTTCTGAGCACGTTTTTCGCACTGAACCCAAAATGGTGGCCTGGCTCCCAAAATGGCCAGACCACGAGGCTCCTTTGTCCTGTCCACTGACCGTCTTGCTCCCTTCACCTTCCCCAGGTCGGGCGACCCGGGGCCTTCCTTATTTGGGCATGTACTTTCCCGCGAAACGTGGTTGCTTTCGCGGGCTTCTACATGTCCTTTGTGTGCCTCCAGGGTGTGGGCTGGGATGTCTGGTCCCAATACACATCCTGGGTGCCAGAGAGTCTAGGGTGGTGTGAATGCCTGGGACCACCGTGGTCCGTGATTGGTCCACGTATGGTATGTGTGTTGATGAGCGGATCTCCCATTGGCTCCCCTCCGTTTTGGCGCGAAGGGAACCGTGGATAAGAGGGAGCTGGAAACACCACTACCATGTCGATCTCCTGAGTTCTCACGAACGAAGGAATACAGGAGCCAAGTATCCTGCAACTACGAGGCTGGACCGAGGAATCGCTGGTGACCCGCTGAAGGAATCCTCCTTTGCACTGCTGTCGTCCTTTGAAACCCTTTCCTCCTTGGATCGAACCAGAAGGCCTGTACTGGCGCTTCGACCTTTGGAATAGCAGGAACAGCTATTCCCGGCGACTTCATCAACTCCTGCCAAGTAAGCCTTCGGAAGTGTCTCTGGGCCATCCAGTTGACTGACCAGCTTACAAGGGAGTCCTTCTCTGTAACTGCCGCCAGGTTGTGTTGTATTTCGAGTCCTTGTCACTCTCCCACGCTTCGTACGCTTGGCGTCCCCAGGTCTGAAGGGAGGAGTGTACAAGCATTTGGTATAAGCATTGAGATATCACATCTCATGCTATAGGAAGGGTCTCAGGATTGGAATGGGAAGGAATTGGATATCACATCTCATGCTATAGGAAGGGTCTCGGATTTGGTATAAGCATTGAGATATCACATCTCATGCTAAAGGGAGGGTCTCAGGATTGGAATGGGAAGGAGTTGTATATGACATCTCAGGCCATAGGAAGGTTCTCAGGTTTGGTATAAGCATTGAGATATCACATCTCTGCTATCGGAAAGGTCTCAGGATTGGAATGGGAAGGAGTTGGATATCCCATCTCATGTTATAGGAAGGGTCTCAGGTTTGGTATTAGAAGCATAGAGATATCACATCTCATGCTATAGGAAGGGTCTCAGGATTGGAATGGGAAGGACTTGGATCTCACATCTCATGCTATAGGGAGGGTCTCAAGTTTGATATTAGAAGCATTGAGATAACAAATCTCATGATATCGGAAGGGTCTCAGGATTGGAATGGGAAGGAGTTGGATATCACATCTCATGATAAAGGAAGGGTCCAAGGTTTGGAAGGGGAAGGATTTGGATATCACATCTCATGTTATAGGACGGGTCTCAGGTTTGGTATTAGAAGCATTGAGATATCAAGTCTCATGGTATAAGAAGGGTCTCAGAATTGGAATGGGAAGGAGTTGGATATCACACCTCAAGCTATAGGAAGGGTCTCAGGATTGGAATGGGAAGGAGTTTGATGTCACATCTCATGCCATAGTATGGGTCTCAGGTTTGGTAGAAGCATTGGGATATCACATCTCATGCTATCGGAAGGGTATCAGTATTGGATTTGGAAGAAGTTGGATATCCCATCTCATGCTATAGGAAGGGTCTCAGGTTGGAATGGGAAGGAGTTGGATATCACATTTCATGTTATAGGAAGGGTCTCAGGATTGGAATGGGAAGGACTTGGATATCATATCTCATGCTATAGGACGGGTCTCAGGTTTGTTATTAGAATCATTGAGATATCATATTGCATGCTGTAGGAAGGGTCTAAGGATTGGAATGGGAAGGACCTGGATATCACATCTCATGCTATAGAACGGCTCTCAGGTTTGGAAAGGGAAGGAGTTGGATATCACATCTCATGTTATAGGATGGATCTCAGGTTTGGTATTAGAAGTATTGAGATATCACATCTCATGTTATCGGAAGGATCTCAGGTTTGGTATTAGAAGAATTGAGATATCACATCTCATGCTATAGGAAGGGTCTCAGGATTGGAATGGGAAGGAGTTGGATATCACATCTCATGCTAAAGGAAGGGTCTCAGGTTTGGTAGAAGCATTGAGATATCACATCTCATGCTATAGGAAGGGTCTCAGGATTGGAATGGGAAGGACTTAGATATCACATATCATGCTATAGGGAGGGTCTCAGTTTTGATATTAGAAGCATTGAGATATCACATCTCATGCTATCGGAATTGTCTCAGGATTGGAATGGGAAGGAGCCGGATATCACATCTCATGCTAAAGGAAGGGTCTCAGGTTTGGAACGGGAAGGAGTTGGATATCACATCTCATGTTATAGGAAGGGTCTCAGGTTTGGTATAAACATTGAGATATCACATCTCTGCTATCGGAAGTGTCTCAGGATTGGAATGGGAAGGAGTTGGATATCCCATCTCACGTTATAGGACGGGTCTCAGGTTTGTTATTAGAATCATTGAGATATCATATTGCATGCTGTAGGAAGGGTCTAAGGGTTGGAATGTGAAGGACTTGGATATCACATCTCATGCTATAGATAGGCTCTTAGGTTTGGAAAGGGAAGGAGTTGGATATCACATTTCATGTTAGAGGAAGGATCTCAGGTTTGGTATTAGAAGCATTGAGATATCACATCTCATGCTATAGGAAGAGTCTCAGGATTGGAATGGGAAGGAGTTGGATATCACATCTCATACTATAGGAAGGGTCTCAGGTTTGGTATAAGCATTGAGATATCACATCTCATGCTATAGGACGGGTCTCAGGATTGGAATGGAAGGAGTTGGATATCACATCTCATGTTATAGGAAGGATCTCAGGTTTGGTATTAGAAGCATTGAGACATCACATCTCATGCTATAGGAAGGGTCTCAGGGTTGGAATGGGAAGGAGTTGGATATCACATCTCATCCAATAGGAAGGGTCTCAGGTTTGGAATGGGAAGGAATTGGATATCACATCTCATGTTATAGGAAGGATCTCAGGTTTGGTATTAGAAGCATTGAGATATCAAATCTCATGCTATAGGAAGGGTCTCAGGATTGGAATGTGAAGGATTTGGATATCACATCTCATGCTAAAGGAAGGGTCTCAGGTTTGGTAGAAGCATTGAGATATCACGTCTCTGCTATCGGAAGGGTCTCAGGATTGGATTGGGAAGGAGTTGGATATCCCTTTTCATGCTATAGGAAGGGTCTCAGGATTTGAATGGCAAGGAGTTGGATATCACATCTCATGCCATAGGAAGGGTCTCAGGTTTGGTATAAGCATTGAGATATCACATCTCTGCTATCGGAAGGGTCTCAGGATTGGATTGGGAAGGAGTTGGATATCCCTTCTCATGCTATAGGAAGTGTCTCAGGTTGGAATGGGAAGGAGTTGGATATCACATCTCATGTTATAGAAAGGGTCTCAGGATTGGAATGGGAAGGAATTGGATATCACATCTCATGCTATAGGAAGGGTCTCAGATTTGGTATAAGCATTGAGATATCACATCTCATGCTAAAGGAAGGGTCTCAGGATTGGAATGGGAAGGAGTTGTATATGACATCTCAGGCCATAGGAAGGTTCTCAGGTTTGGTATAAGCATTGAGATATCACATCTCTGCTATCGGAAAGGTCTCAGGATTGGAATGGGAAGGAGTTGGATATCCCATCTCATGTTATAGGAAGGGTCTCAGGTTTGGTATTAGAAGCATAGAGATATCACATCTCATGCTATAGGAAGGGTCTCGGGATTGGAATGGGAAGGACTTGGATGTCACATCTCATGCTATAGGGAGGGTCTCAAGTTTGATATTAGAAGCATTGAGATAACAAATCTCATGATATCGGAAGGGTCTCAGGATTGGAATGGGAAGGAGTTGGATATCACATCTCATGATAAAGGAAGGGTCCAAGGTTTGGAAGGGGAAGGATTTGGATATCACATCTCATGTTATAGGACGGGTCTCAGGTTTGGTATTAGAAGCATTGAGATATCAAGTCTCATGGTATAAGAAGGGTCTCAGAATTGGAATGGGAAGGAGTTGGATATCACACCTCAAGCTATAGGAAGGGTCTCAGGATTGGAATGGGAAGGAGTTTGATGTCACATCTCATGCCATAGTATGGGTCTCAGGTTTGGTAGAAGCATTGGGATATCACATCTCATGCTATCGGAAGGGTATCAGTATTGGATTTGGAAGAAGTTGGATATCCCATCTCATGCTATAGGAAGGGTCTCAGGTTGGAATGGGAAGGAGTTGGATATCACATTTCATGTTATAGGAAGGGTCTCAGGATTGGAATGGGAAGGACTTGGATATCATATCTCATGCTATAGGACGGGTCTCAGGTTTGTTATTAGAATCATTGAGATATCATATTGCATGCTGTAGGAAGGGTCTAAGGATTGGAATGGGAAGGACCTGGATATCACATCTCATGCTATAGAACGGCTCTCAGGTTTGGAAAGGGAAGGAGTTGGATATCACATCTCATGTTATAGGATGGATCTCAGGTTTGGTATTAGAAGTATTGAGATATCACATCTCATGTTATCGGAAGGATCTCAGGTTTGGTATTAGAAGAATTGAGATATCACATCTCATGCTATAGGAAGGGTCTCAGGATTGGAATGGGAAGGAGTTGGATATCACATCTCATGCTAAAGGAAGGGTCTCAGGTTTGGTAGAAGCATTGAGATATCACATCTCATGCTATAGGAAGGGTCTCAGGATTGGAATGGGAAGGACTTAGATATCACATATCATGCTATAGGGAGGGTCTCAGTTTTGATATTAGAAGCATTGAGATATCACATCTCATGCTATCGGAATTGTCTCAGGATTGGAATGGGAAGGAGCTGGATATCACATCTCATGCTAAAGGAAGGGTCTCAGGTTTGGAACGGGAAGGAGTTGGATATCACATCTCATGTTATAGGAAGGGTCTCAGGTTTGGTATAAACATTGAGATATCACATCTCTGCTATCGGAAGTGTCTCAGGATTGGAATGGGAAGGAGTTGGATATCCCATCTCACGTTATAGGACGGGTCTCAGGTTTGTTATTAGAATCATTGAGATATCATATTGCATGCTGTAGGAAGGGTCTAAGGGTTGGAATGTGAAGGACTTGGATATCACATCTCATGCTATAGATAGGCTCTTAGGTTTGGAAAGGGAAGGAGTTGGATATCACATTTCATGTTAGAGGAAGGATCTCAGGTTTGGTATTAGAAGCATTGAGATATCACATCTCATGCTATAGGAAGAGTCTCAGGATTGGAATGGGAAGGAGTTGGATATCACATCTCATACTATAGGAAGGGTCTCAGGTTTGGTATAAGCATTGAGATATCACATCTCATGCTATAGGACGGGTCTCAGGATTGGAATGGAAGGAGTTGGATATCACATCTCATGTTATAGGAAGGATCTCAGGTTTGGTATTAGAAGCATTGAGACATCACATCTCATGCTATAGGAAGGGTCTCAGGGTTGGAATGGGAAGGAGTTGGATATCACATCTCATCCAATAGGAAGGGTCTCAGGTTTGGAATGGGAAGGAATTGGATATCACATCTCATGTTATAGGAAGGATCTCAGGTTTGGTATTAGAAGCATTGAGATATCAAATCTCATGCTATAGGAAGGGTCTCAGGATTGGAATGTGAAGGATTTGGATATCACATCTCATGCTAAAGGAAGGGTCTCAGGTTTGGTAGAAGCATTGAGATATCACGTCTCTGCTATCGGAAGGGTCTCAGGATTGGATTGGGAAGGAGTTGGATATCCCTTTTCATGCTATAGGAAGGGTCTCAGGATTTGAATGGCAAGGAGTTGGATATCACATCTCATGCCATAGGAAGGGTCTCAGGTTTGGTATAAGCATTGAGATATCACATCTCTGCTATCGGAAGGGTCTCAGGATTGGATTGGGAAGGAGTTGGATATCCCTTCTCATGCTATAGGAAGTGTCTCAGGTTGGAATGGGAAGGAGTTGGATATCACATCTCATGTTATAGAAAGGGTCTCAGGATTGGAATGGGAAGGAATTGGATATCACATCTCATGCTATAGGAAGGGTCTCAGATTTGGTATAAGCATTGAGATATCACATCTCATGCTAAAGGAAGGGTCTCAGGATTGGAATGGGAAGGAGTTGTATATGACATCTCAGGCCATAGGAAGGTTCTCAGGTTTGGTATAAGCATTGAGATATCACATCTCTGCTATCGGAAAGGTCTCAGGATTGGAATGGGAAGGAGTTGGATATCCCATCTCATGTTATAGGAAGGGTCTCAGGTTTGGTATTAGAAGCATAGAGATATCACATCTCATGCTATAGGAAGGGTCTCGGGATTGGAATGGGAAGGACTTGGATGTCACATCTCATGCTATAGGGAGGGTCTCAAGTTTGATATTAGAAGCATTGAGATAACAAATCTCATGATATCGGAAGGGTCTCAGGATTGGAATGGGAAGGAGTTGGATATCACATCTCATGATAAAGGAAGGGTCTAAGGTTTGGAAGGGGAAGGATTTGGATATCACATCTCATGTTATAGGACGGGTCTCAGGTTTGGTATTAGAAGCATTGAGATATCAAGTCTCATGGTATAAGAAGGGTCTCAGAATTGGAATGGGAAGGAGTTGGATATCACACCTCAAGCTATAGGAAGGGTCTCAGGATTGGAATGGGAAGGAGTTTGATATCACATCTCATGCCATAGTATGGGTCTCAGGTTTGGTAGAAGCATTGGGATATCACATCTCATGCTATCGGAAGGGTATCAGTATTGGATTTGGAAGAAGTTGGATATCCCATCTCATGCTATAGGAAGGGTCTCAGGTTGGAATGGGAAGGAGTTGGATATCACATTTCATGTTATAGGAAGGGTCTCAGGATTGGAATGGGAAGGACTTGGATATCATATCTCATGCTATAGGACGGGTCTCAGGTTTGTTATTAGAATCATTGAGATATCATATTGCATGCTGTAGGAAGGGTCTAAGGATTGGAATGGGAAGGACCTGGATATCACATCTCATGCTATAGATAGGCTCTTAGGTTTGGAAAGGGAAGGAGTTGGATATCACATTTCATGTTAGAGGAAGGATCTCAGGTTTGGTATTAGAAGCATTGAGATATCACATCTCATGCTATAGGAAGGGTCTCAGGATTGGAATGGGAAGTAGTTGGATATCACATCTCATGCTATAGGAAGGGTCTCAGGTTTGGTATAAGCATTGAGATATCACATCTCATGCTATAGGACCGGTCTCAGGATTGGAATGGAAGGAGTTGGATATCACATCTCATGTTATAGGAAGGATCTCAGGTTTGGTATTAGAAGCATTGAGACATCACATCTCATGCTATAGGAAGGGTCTCAGGGTTGGAATGGGAAGGAGTTGGATATCACAACTCATCCAATAGGAAGGGTCTCAGGTTTGGAATGGGAAGGAATTGGATATCACATCTCATGTTATAGGAAGGATCTCAGGTTTGGTATTAGAAGCATTGAGATATCACATCTCATGCTATAGGAAGGGTCTCAGGATTGGAATGTGAAGGATTTGGATATCACATCTCATGCTAAAGGAAGGGTCTCAGGTTTGGTAGAAGCATTGAGATATCACGTCTCTGCTATCGGAAGGGTCTCAGGATTGGATTGGGAAGGAGTTGGATATCCCTTCTCATGCTATAGGAAGGGTCTCAGGATTTGAATGGCAAGGAGTTGGATATCACATCTCATGCTATACGAAGGGTCTCAGGTTTGGTATAAGCATTGAGATATCACATCTCTGCTATCGGAAGGGTCTCAGGATTGGAATGGGAAGGAGTTGGATATTCCCATCTCATGTTATAGGAAGGGTCTCAGGTTTGGTATTAGAAGCATTGAGATATCACATCTCATGCTATAGGAAGGGTCTCAGGATTGGAATGGGAAGGACATGGATATCACATCTCATGCTATAGGGAGGGTCTCAAGTTTGATATTAGAAGCTTTGAGATATCACATCTCATGATATCGGAAGGGTCTCAGGATTGGAATGGGAAGGTGTTGGATATCACATCTCATGATAAAGGAAGGGTCTAAGGTTTGCAAGGGGAAGGATTTGGATATCACATCTCATGTTATATTACGGGTCTCAGGTTTGGTATCAGAAGCATTGAGATATCAAGTCTCAGAGTATAGGAAGGGTCTCAGAATTGGAATGGGAAGGAGTTGGATATCACATCTCAAGCTATAGGAAGGGTCTCAGGA
Source organism: Ambystoma mexicanum (assembly GCF_040938575.1). Lineage (NCBI taxonomy): Eukaryota > Metazoa > Chordata > Amphibia > Caudata > Ambystomatidae > Ambystoma > Ambystoma mexicanum. Next base: position 337,014,645 of record NC_090936.1, read on the forward strand.
TTGGAATGGGAAGGACTTGGATATCACATCTCATGCTATAGAAAGGCTCTCAGGTTTGGAAGGGGAAAGAGTTGGATATCACATTTCATGTTAGAGGTAGGATCTCAGGTTTGGTATTAGAGGCATTGAGATATCACATCTCATGCTATCAGAAGGGTCTCAGGAATGGAATGGGAAGGAGTTGGATATCACATCTCATGCTAAAGGGACGGTCTCAGGTTTGGAAGGGGAAGGATTTGGATATCACATCTCATGTTATAGGAAGGATCTCAGGTTTGGTATTAGAAGCATTGAGATATCACATCTCATGCTATCGGAAGGATCTCAGGTTTGGTATTAGAAGCATTGAGATATCACATCTCATGCTATCAGAAGGGTCTCAGGATTGGAATGGGAAGGAGTTGGATATCACATCTCATGCTAAAGGGAGGGTCTCAGGTTTGGAAGGGGAAGGATTTGGATATCACATCTCATGTTATCGGAAGGATCTCACGTTTGGTATTAGAAGTATTGAGATATCATATCTCATGCTATAGGAAGGGTCTCAGGATTGGAATGGGAAGGAGTTGGATATCACATCTCATGCTATGGGAAGGGTCTCAGGTTTGGTATAAGCAGTGAGATATCACATCTCATGCTATAGGAAGTGTCTCAGGATTGGAATGGGAAGGAGTTGGATATCACATCTCTTGTTATAGGAAGGATCTCAGGTTTGGTATAAGCATTGAGATATCACATCTCTGCTATCGGAAGGGTCTCAGGATTGGAATGGGAAGGAGTTGGATATTCCCATCTCATGTTATAGGAAGGGTCTCAGGTTTGGTATTAGAAGCATTGAGATATCACATCTCATGCTATAGGAAGGGACTCAGGATTGGAATGGGAAGGACTTGGATATCACATCTCATGCTATAGGGAGGGTCTCAAGTTTGATATTAGAAGCTTTGAGATATCACATCTCATGATATCGGAAGGGTCTCAGGATTAGAATGGGAAGGAGTTGGATATCACATCTCATGATAAAGGAAGGGTCTAAGGTTTGGAAGGGGAAGGATTTGGATATCACATCTCATGTTATATTACGGGTCTCACGTTTGGTATTAGAAGCATTGAGATATCAAGTCTCATAGTATAGGAAGGGTCTCAGAATTGGAATGGGAAGGAGTTGGATATCACATCTCAAGCTATAGGAAGTGTCTCAGGATTGGAATGGGAAGGACTTGGATATCACATCTCATGCTATAGGAAGGCTCTCAGGTTTGGAAGGGGAAAGAGTTGGATATCACATTTCATGTTAGAGGTAGGATCTCAGGTTTGGTATTAGAGGCATTGAGATATCACATCTCATGCTATCAGAAGGGTCTCAGGATTGGAATGGGAAGGAGTTGGATATCACATCTCATGCTATAGGGAGGGTCTCAGGATTGGAATGGGAAGGACTTAGATATCACATATCATGCTATAGGGAGGGTCTCAGTTTTGATATTAGAAGCATTGAGATATCACATCTCATGCTATCGGAAGTGTCTCAGGATTGGCATGGGAAGGAGCTGGATATCACATCTCATGCTAAAGGAAGGGTCTCAGGTTTGGAACGGGAAGGATTTGGATATCACATCTCATGTTATAGGAAGGGTCTCAGGTTTGGTATAAGCATTGAGATATCACATCTCTGCTATCGGAAGTGTCTCAGGATTGGAATGGGAAGGAGCTGGATATCACATCTCATGCTAAAGGAAGGGTCTCAGGTTTGGAACGGGAAGGAGTTGGATATCACATCTCATGTTATAGGAAGGGTCTCAGGTTTGGTATAAACATTGAGATATCACATCTCTGCTATCGGAAGTGTCTCAGGATTGGAATGGGAAGGAGTTGGATATCACATCTCATGCTAAAGGAAGGGTCTCAGGTTTGGAACGGGAAGGAGTTGGATATCACATCTCATGTTATAGGAAGGGTCTCAGGTTTGGTATAAACATTGAGATATCACATCTATGCTATCGGAAGTGTCTCAGGATTGGAATGGGAAGGAGTTGGATATCCCATCTCATGTTATAGGACGGGTCTCAGGTTTGTTATTAGAATCATTGAGATATCATATTCCATGCTGTAGGAAGGGTCTAAGGGTTGGAATGTGAAGGACTTGGATATCACATCTCATGCTATAGATAGGCTCTTAGGTTTGGAAAGGGAAGGAGTTGGATATCACATTTCATGTTAGAGGAAGGATCTCAGGTTTGATATTAGAAGCATTGAGATATCACATCTCATGCTATCGGAATTGTCTCAGGATTGGAATGGGAAGGAGCTGGATATCACATCTCATGCTAAAGGAAGGGTCTCAGGTTTGGAACGGGAAGGAGTTGGATATCACATCTCATGTTATAGGAAGGGTCTCAGGTTTGGTATAAACATTGAGATATCACATCTCTGCTATCGGAAGTGTCTCAGGATTGGAATGGGAAGGAGTTGGATATCCCATCTCATGTTATAGGACGGGTCTCAGGTTTGTTATTAGAATCATTGAGATATCATATTGCATGCTGTAGGAAGGGTCTAAGGGTTGGAATGTGAAGGACTTGGATGTCACATCTCATGCTATAGGGAGGGTCTCAAGTTTGATATTAGAAGCATTGAGATAACAAATCTCATGATATCGGAAGGGTCTCAGGATTGGAATGGGAAGGAGTTGGATATCACATCTCATGATAAAGGAAGGGTCTAAGGTTTGGAAGGGGAAGGATTTGGATATCACATCTCATGTTATAGGACGGGTCTCAGGTTTGGTATTAGAAGCATTGAGATATCAAGTCTCATGGTATAAGAAGGGTCTCAGAATTGGAATGGGAAGGAGTTGGATATCACACCTCAAGCTATAGGAAGGGTCTCAGGATTGGAATGGGAAGGAGTTTGATATCACATCTCATGCCATAGTATGGGTCTCAGGTTTGGTAGAAGCATTGGGATATCACATCTCATGCTATCGGAAGGGTATCAGTATTGGATTTGGAAGAAGTTGGATATCCCATCTCATGCTATAGGAAGGGTCTCAGGTTGGAATGGGAAGGAGTTGGATATCACATTTCATGTTATAGGAAGGGTCTCAGGATTGGAATGGGAAGGACTTGGATATCATATCTCATGCTATAGGACGGGTCTCAGGTTTGTTATTAGAATCATTGAGATATCATATTGCATGCTGTAGGAAGGGTCTAAGGATTGGAATGGGAAGGACCTGGATATCACATCTCATGCTATAGATAGGCTCTTAGGTTTGGAAAGGGAAGGAGTTGGATATCACATTTCATGTTAGAGGAAGGATCTCAGGTTTGGTATTAGAAGCATTGAGATATCACATCTCATGCTATAGGAAGGGTCTCAGGATTGGAATGGGAAGTAGTTGGATATCACATCTCATGCTATAGGAAGGGTCTCAGGTTTGGTATAAGCATTGAGATATCACATCTCATGCTATAGGACCGGTCTCAGGATTGGAATGGAAGGAGTTGGATATCACATCTCATGTTATAGGAAGGATCTCAGGTTTGGTATTAGAAGCATTGAGACATCACATCTCATGCTATAGGAAGGGTCTCAGGGTTGGAATGGGAAGGAGTTGGATATCACAACTCATCCAATAGGAAGGGTCTCAGGTTTGGAATGGGAAGGAATTGGATATCACATCTCATGTTATAGGAAGGATCTCAGGTTTGGTATTAGAAGCATTGAGATATCACATCTCATGCTATAGGAAGGGTCTCAGGATTGGAATGTGAAGGATTTGGATATCACATCTCATGCTAAAGGAAGGGTCTCAGGTTTGGTAGAAGCATTGAGATATCACGTCTCTGCTATCGGAAGGGTCTCAGGATTGGATTGGGAAGGAGTTGGATATCCCTTCTCATGCTATAGGAAGGGTCTCAGGATTTGAATGGCAAGGAGTTGGATATCACATCTCATGCCATACGAAGGGTCTCAGGTTTGGTATAAGCATTGAGATATCACATCTCTGCTATCGGAAGGGTCTCAGGATTGGAATGGGAAGGAGTTGGATATTCCCATCTCATGTTATAGGAAGGGTCTCAGGTTTGGTATTAGAAGCATTGAGATATCACATCTCATGCTATAGGAAGGGTCTCAGGATTGGAATGGGAAGGACTTGGATATCACATCTCATGCTATAGGGAGGGTCTCAAGTTTGATATTAGAAGCTTTGAGATATCACATCTCATGATATCGGAAGGGTCTCAGGATTGGAATGGGAAGGTGTTGGATATCACATCTCATGATAAAGGAAGGGTCTAAGGTTTGGAAGGGGAAGGATTTGGATATCACATCTCGTGTTATATTACGGGTCTCAGGTTTGGTATTAGAAGCATTGAGATATCAAGTCTCAGAGTATAGGAAGGGTCTCAGAATTGGAATGGGAAGGAGTTGGATATCACATCTCAAGCTATAGGAAGGGTCTCAGGATTGGAATGGGAAGGACTTGGATAGCACATCTCATGCTATAGAAAGGCTCTCAGGTTTGGAAGGGGAAAGAGTTGGATATCACATTTCATGTTAGAGGTAGGATCTCAGGTTTGGTATTAGAGGCATTGAGATATCACATCTCATGCTATCAGAAGGGTCTCAGGAATGGAATGGGAAGGAGTTGGATATCACATCTCATGCTAAAGGGACGGTCTCAGGTTTGGAAGGGGAAGGATTTGGATATCACATCTCATGTTATAGGAAGGATCTCAGGTTTGGTATTAGAAGCATTGAGATATCACATCTCATGCTATCGGAAGGATCTCAGGTTTGGTATTAGAAGCATTGAGATATCACATCTCATGCTATCAGAAGGGTCTCAGGATTGGAATGGGAAGGAGTTGGATATCACATCTCATGCTAAAGGGAGGGTCTCAGGTTTGGAAGGGGAAGGATTTGGATATCACATCTCATGTTATCGGAAGGATCTCACGTTTGGTATTAGAAGTATTGAGATATCATATCTCATGCTATAGGAAGGGTCTCAGGATTGGAATGGGAAGGAGTTGGATATCACATCTCATGCTATGGGAAGGGTCTCAGGTTTGGTATAAGCAGTGAGATATCACATCTCATGCTATAGGAAGTGTCTCAGGATTGGAATGGGAAGGAGTTGGATATCACATCTCTTGTTATAGGAAGGATCTCAGGTTTGGTATAAGCATTGAGATATCACATCTCTGCTATCGGAAGGGTCTCAGGATTGGAATGGGAAGGAGTTGGATATTCCCATCTCATGTTATAGGAAGGGTCTCAGGTTTGGTATTAGAAGCATTGAGATATCACATCTCATGCTATAGGAAGGGTCTCAGGATTGGAATGGGAAGGACTTGGATATCACATCTCATGCTATAGGGAGGGTCTCAAGTTTGATATTAGAAGCTTTGAGATATCACATCTCATGATATCGGAAGGGTCTCAGGATTAGAATGGGAAGGAGTTGGATATCACATCTCATGCTAAAGGAAGGGTCTCAGGTTTGGAACGGGAAGGAGTTGGATATCACATCTCATGTTATAGGAAGGGTCTCAGGTTTGGTATAAACATTGAGATATCACATCTCTGCTATCGGAAGTGTCTCAGGATTGGAATGGGAAGGAGTTGGATATCCCATCTCATGTTATAGGACGGGTCTCAGGTTTGTTATTAGAATCATTGAGATATCATATTGCATGCTGTAGGAAGGGTCTAAGGGTTGGAATGTGAAGGACTTGGATATCACATCTCATGCTATAGATAGGCTCTTAGGTTTGGAAAGGGAAGGAGTTGGATATCACATTTCATGTTAGAGGAAGGATCTCAGGTTTGGTATTAGAAGCATTGAGATATCACATCTCATGCTATAGGAAGGGTCTCAGGATTGGAATGGGAAGGAGTTGGATATCACATCTCATACTATAGGAAGGGTCTCAGGTTTGGTATAAGCATTGAGATATCACATCTCATGCTATAGGACGGGTCTCAGGATTGGAATGGAAGGAGTTGGATATCACATCTCATGTTATAGGAAGGATCTCAGGTTTGGTATTAGAAGCATTGAGACATCACATCTCATGCTATAGGAAGGGTCTCAGGGTTGGAATGGGAAGGAGTTGGATATCACATCTCATCCAATAGGAAGGGTCTCAGGTTTGGAATGGGAAGGAATTGGATATCACATCTCATGTTATAGGAAGGATCTCAGGTTTGGTATTAGAAGCATTGAGATATCAAATCTCATGCTATAGGAAGGGTCTCAGGATTGGAATGTGAAGGATTTGGATATCACATCTCATGCTAAAGGAAGGGTCTCAGGTTTGGTAGAAGCATTGAGATATCACGTCTCTGCTATCGGAAGGGTCTCAGGATTGGATTGGGAAGGAGTTGGATATCCCTTTTCATGCTATAGGAAGGGTCTCAGGATTTGAATGGCAAGGAGTTGGATATCACATCTCATGCCATAGGAAGGGTCTCAGGTTTGGTATAAGCATTGAGATATCACATCTCTGCTATCGGAAGGGTCTCAGGATTGGATTGGGAAGGAGTTGGATATCCCTTCTCATGCTATAGGAAGTGTCTCAGGTTGGAATGGGAAGGAGTTGGATATCACATCTCATGTTATAGAAAGGGTCTCAGGATTGGAATGGGAAGGAATTGGATATCACATCTCATGCTATAGGAAGGGTCTCAGATTTGGTATAAGCATTGAGATATCACATCTCATGCTAAAGGAAGGGTCTCAGGATTGGAATGGGAAGGAGTTGTATATGACATCTCAGGCCATAGGAAGGTTCTCAGGTTTGGTATAAGCATTGAGATATCACATCTCTGCTATCGGAAAGGTCTCAGGATTGGAATGGGAAGGAGTTGGATATCCCATCTCATGTTATAGGAAGGGTCTCAGGTTTGGTATTAGAAGCATAGAGATATCACATCTCATGCTATAGGAAGGGTCTCAGGATTGGAATGGGAAGGACTTGGATGTCACATCTCATGCTATAGGGAGGGTCTCAAGTTTGATATTAGAAGCATTGAGATAACAAATCTCATGATATCGGAAGGGTCTCAGGATTGGAATGGGAAGGAGTTGGATATCACATCTCATGATAAAGGAAGGGTCTAAGGTTTGGAAGGGGAAGGATTTGGATATCACATCTCATGTTATAGGACGGGTCTCAGGTTTGGTATTAGAAGCATTGAGATATCAAGTCTCATGGTATAAGAAGGGTCTCAGAATTGGAATGGGAAGGAGTTGGATATCACACCTCAAGCTATAGGAAGGGTCTCAGGATTGGAATGGGAAGGAGTTTGATATCACATCTCATGCCATAGTATGGGTCTCAGGTTTGGTAGAAGCATTGGGATATCACATCTCATGCTATCGGAAGGGTATCAGTATTGGATTTGGAAGAAGTTGGATATCCCATCTCATGCTATAGGAAGGGTCTCAGGTTGGAATGGGAAGGAGTTGGATATCACATTTCATGTTATAGGAAGGGTCTCAGGATTGGAATGGGAAGGACTTGGATATCATATCTCATGCTATAGGACGGGTCTCAGGTTTGTTATTAGAATCATTGAGATATCATATTGCATGCTGTAGGAAGGGTCTAAGGATTGGAATGGGAAGGACCTGGATATCACATCTCATGCTATAGATAGGCTCTTAGGTTTGGAAAGGGAAGGAGTTGGATATCACATTTCATGTTAGAGGAAGGATCTCAGGTTTGGTATTAGAAGCATTGAGATATCACATCTCATGCTATAGGAAGGGTCTCAGGATTGGAATGGGAAGTAGTTGGATATCACATCTCATGCTATAGGAAGGGTCTCAGGTTTGGAATGGGAAGGAATTGGATATCACATCTCATGTTATAGGAAGGATCTCAGGTTTGGTATTAGAAGCATTGAGATATCACATCTCATGATATCGGAAGGGTCTCAGGATTAGAATGGGAAGGAGATGGATATCACATCTCATGATAAAGGAAGGGTCTAAGGTTTGGAAGGGGAAGGATTTGGATATCACATCTCATGTTATATTACGGGTCTCACGTTTGGTATTAGAAGCATTGAGATATCAAGTCTCATAGTATAGGAAGGGTCTCAGAATTGGAATGGGAAGGAGTTGGATATCACATCTCAAGCTATAGGAAGTGTCTCAGGATTGGAATGGGAAGGACTTGGATATCACATCTCATGCTATAGGAAGGCTCTCAGGTTTGGAAGGGGAAAGAGTTGGATATCACATTTCATGTTAGAGGTAGGATCTCAGGTTTGGTATTAGAGGCATTGAGATATCACATCTCATGCTATCAGAAGGGTCTCAGGATTGGAATGGGAAGGAGTTGGATATCACATCTCATGCTATAGGGAGGGTCTCAGGATTGGAATGGGAAGGACTTAGATATCACATATCATGCTATAGGGAGGGTCTCAGTTTTGATATTAGAAGCATTGAGATATCACATCTCATGCTATCGGAAGTGTCTCAGGATTGGAATGGGAAGGAGCTGGATATCACATCTCATGCTAAAGGAAGGGTCTCAGGTTTGGAACGGGAAGGATTTGGATATCACATCTCATGTTATAGGAAGGGTCTCAGGTTTGGTATAAGCATTGAGATATCACATCTCTGCTATCGGAAGTGTCTCAGGATTGGAATGGGAAGGAGCTGGATATCACATCTCATGCTAAAGGAAGGGTCTCAGGTTTGGAACGGGAAGGAGTTGGATATCACATCTCATGTTATAGGAAGGGTCTCAGGTTTGGTATAAACATTGAGATATCACATCTCTGCTATCGGAAGTGTCTCAGGATTGGAATGGGAAGGAGTTGGATATCACATCTCATGCTAAAGGAAGGGTATCAGGTTTGGAACGGGAAGGAGTTGGATATCACATCTCATGTTATAGGAAGGGTCTCAGGTTTGGTATAAACATTGAGATATCACATCTCTGCTATCGGAAGTGTCTCAGGATTGGAATGGGAAGGAGTTGGATGTCCCATCTCATGTTATAGGACGGGTCTCAGGTTTGTTATTAGAATCATTGAGATATCATATTGCATGCTGTAGGAAGGGTCTAAGGGTTGGAATGTGAAGGACTTGGATATCACATCTCATGCTATAGATAGGCTCTTAGGTTTGGAAAGGGAAGGAGTTGGATATCACATTTCATGTTAGAGGAAGGATCTCAGGTTTGATATTAGAAGCATTGAGATATCACATCTCATGCTATCGGAATTGTCTCAGGATTGGAATGGGAAGGAGCTGGATATCACATCTCATGCTAAAGGAAGGGTCTCAGGTTTGGAACGGGAAGGAGTTGGATATCACATCTCATGTTATAGGAAGGGTCTCAGGTTTGGTATAAACATTGAGATATCACATCTCTGCTATCGGAAGTGTCTCAGGATTGGAATGGGAAGGAGTTGGATATCCCATCTCATGTTATAGGACGGGTCTCAGGTTTGTTATTAGAATCATTGAGATATCATATTGCATGCTGTAGGAAGGGTCTAAGGGTTGGAATGTTTAGGACTTGGATATCACATCTCATGCTATAGATAGGCTCTTAGGTTTGGAAAGGGAAGGAGTTGGATATCACATTTCATGTTAGAGGAAGGATCTCAGGTTTGGTATTAGAAGCATTGAGATATCACATCTCATGCTATAGGAAGGGTCTCAGGATTGGAATGGGAAGGAGTTGGATATCACATCTCATACTATAGGAAGGGTCTCAGGTTTGGTATAAGCATTGAGATATCACATCTCATGCTATAGGACGGGTCTCAGGATTGGAATGGAAGGAGTTGGATATCACATCTCATGTTATAGGAAGGATCTCAGGTTTGGTATTAGAAGCATTGAGACATCACATCTCATGCTATAGGAAGGGTCTCAGGGTTGGAATGGGAAGGAGTTGGATATCACATCTCATCCAATAGGAAGGGTCTCAGGTTTGGAATGGGAAGGAATTGGATATCACATCTCATGTTATAGGAAGGATCTCAGGTTTGGTATTAGAAGCATTGAGATATCAAATCTCATGCTATAGGAAGGGTCTCAGGATTGGAATGTGAAGGATTTGGATATCACATCTCATGCTAAAGGAAGGGTCTCAGGTTTGGTAGAAGCATTGAGATATCACGTCTCTGCTATCGGAAGGGTCTCAGGATTGGATTGGGAAGGAGTTGGATATCCCTTTTCATGCTATAGGAAGGGTCTCAGGATTTGAATGGCAAGGAGTTGGATATCACATCTCATGCCATAGGAAGGGTCTCAGGTTTGGTATAAGCATTGAGATATCACATCTCTGCTATCGGAAGGGTCTCAGGATTGGATTGGGAAGGAGTTGGATATCCCTTCTCATGCTATAGGAAGTGTCTCAGGTTGGAATGGGAAGGAGTTGGATATCACATCTCATGTTATAGGAAGGGTCTCAGGATTGGAATGGGAAAGAATTGGATATCACATCTCATGCTATAGGAAGGGTCTCAGATTTGTTATAAGCATTGAGATATCACATCTCATGCTAAAGGAAGGGTCTCAGGATTGGAATGGGAAGGAGTTGTATATGACATCTCAGGCCATAGGAAGGTTCTCAGGTTTGGTATAAGCATTGAGATATCACATCTCTGCTATCGGAAAGGTCTCAGGATTGGAATGGGAAGGAGTTGGATATCCCATCTCATGTTATAGGAAGGGTCTCAGGTTTGGTATTAGAAGCATAGAGATATCACATCTCATGCTATCGGAAGGATCTCAGGTTTGGTATTAGAAGAATTGAGATATCACATCTCATGCTATCAGAAGGGTCTCAGGATTGGAATGGGAAGGAGTTGGATATCACATCTCATGCTAAAGGGAGGGTCTCAGGTTTGGAAGGGGAAGGATTTGGATATCACATCTCATGTTATCGGAAGGATCTCACGTTTGGTATTAGAAGTATTGAGATATCATATCTCATGCTATAGGAAGGGTCTCAGGATTGGAATGGGAAGGAGTTGGATATCACATCTCATGCTATGGGAAGGGTCTCAGGTTTGGTATAAGCAGTGAGATATCACATCTCATGCTATAGGAAGTGTCTCAGGATTGGAATGGGAAGGAGTTGGATATCACATCTCTTGTTATAGGAAGGATCTCAGGTTTGGTATAAGCATTGAGATATCACATCTCTGCTATCGGAAGGGTCTCAGGATTGGAATGGGAAGGAGTTGGATATTCCCATCTCATGTTATAGGAAGGGTCTCAGGTTTGGTATTAGAAGCATTGAGATATCACATCTCATGCTATAGGAAGGGACTCAGGATTGGAATGGGAAGGACTTGGATATCACATCTCATGCTATAGGGAGGGTCTCAAGTTTGATATTAGAAGCTTTGAGATATCACATCTCATGATATCGGAAGGGTCTCAGGATTAGAATGGGAAGGAGTTGGATATCACATCTCATGATAAAGGAAGGGTCTAAGGTTTGGAAGGGGAAGGATTTGGATATCACATCTCATGTTATATTACGGGTCTCACGTTTGGTATTAGAAGCATTGAGATATCAAGTCTCATAGTATAGGAAGGGTCTCAGAATTGGAATGGGAAGGAGTTGGATATCACATCTCAAGCTATAGGAAGTGTCTCAGGATTGGAATGGGAAGGACTTGGATATCACATCTCATGCTATAGGAAGGCTCTCAGGTTTGGAAGGGGAAAGAGTTGGATATCACATTTCATGTTAGAGGTAGGATCTCAGGTTTGGTATTAGAGGCATTGAGATATCACATCTCATGCTATCAGAAGGGTCTCAGGATTGGAATGGGAAGGAGTTGGATATCACATCTCATGCTATAGGGAGGGTCTCAGGATTGGAATGGGAAGGACTTAGATATCACATATCATGCTATAGGGAGGGTCTCAGTTTTGATATTAGAAGCATTGAGATATCACATCTCATGCTATCGGAAGTGTCTCAGGATTGGCATGGGAAGGAGCTGGATATCACATCTCATGCTAAAGGAAGGGTCTCAGGTTTGGAACGGGAAGGATTTGGATATCACATCTCATGTTATAGGAAGGGTCTCAGGTTTGGTATAAGCATTGAGATATCACATCTCTGCTATCGGAAGTGTCTCAGGATTGGAATGGGAAGGAGCTGGATATCACATCTCATGCTAAAGGAAGGGTCTCAGGTTTGGAACGGGAAGGAGTTGGATATCACATCTCATGTTATAGGAAGGGTCTCAGGTTTGGTATAAACATTGAGATATCACATCTCTGCTATCGGAAGTGTCTCAGGATTGGAATGGGAAGGAGTTGGATATCACATCTCATGCTAAAGGAAGGGTCTCAGGTTTGGAACGGGAAGGAGTTGGATATCACATCTCATGTTATAGGAAGGGTCTCAGGTTTGGTATAAACATTGAGATATCACATCTATGCTATCGGAAGTGTCTCAGGATTGGAATGGGAAGGAGTTGGATATCCCATCTCATGTTATAGGACGGGTCTCAGGTTTGTTATTAGAATCATTGAGATATCATATTCCATGCTGTAGGAAGGGTCTAAGGGTTGGAATGTGAAGGACTTGGATATCACATCTCATGCTATAGATAGGCTCTTAGGTTTGGAAAGGGAAGGAGTTGGATATCACATTTCATGTTAGAGGAAGGATCTCAGGTTTGATATTAGAAGCATTGAGATATCACATCTCATGCTATCGGAATTGTCTCAGGATTGGAATGGGAAGGAGCTGGATATCACATCTCATGCTAAAGGAAGGGTCTCAGGTTTGGAACGGGAAGGAGTTGGATATCACATCTCATGTTATAGGAAGGGTCTCAGGTTTGGTATAAACATTGAGATATCACATCTCTGCTATCGGAAGTGTCTCAGGATTGGAATGGGAAGGAGTTGGATATCCCATCTCATGTTATAGGACGGGTCTCAGGTTTGTTATTAGAATCATTGAGATATCATATTGCATGCTGTAGGAAGGGTCTAAGGGTTGGAATGTGAAGGACTTGGATGTCACATCTCATGCTATAGGGAGGGTCTCAAGTTTGATATTAGAAGCATTGAGATAACAAATCTCATGATATCGGAAGGGTCTCAGGATTGGAATGGGAAGGAGTTGGATATCACATCTCATGATAAAGGAAGGGTCTAAGGTTTGGAAGGGGAAGGATTTGGATATCACATCTCATGTTATAGGACGGGTCTCAGGTTTGGTATTAGAAGCATTGAGATATCAAGTCTCATGGTATAAGAAGGGTCTCAGAATTGGAATGGGAAGGAGTTGGATATCACACCTCAAGCTATAGGAAGGGTCTCAGGATTGGAATGGGAAGGAGTTTGATATCACATCTCATGCCATAGTATGGGTCTCAGGTTTGGTAGAAGCATTGGGATATCACATCTCATGCTATCGGAAGGGTATCAGTATTGGATTTGGAAGAAGTTGGATATCCCATCTCATGCTATAGGAAGGGTCTCAGGTTGGAATGGGAAGGAGTTGGATATCACATTTCATGTTATAGGAAGGGTCTCAGGATTGGAATGGGAAGGACTTGGATATCATATCTCATGCTATAGGACGGGTCTCAGGTTTGTTATTAGAATCATTGAGATATCATATTGCATGCTGTAGGAAGGGTCTAAGGATTGGAATTGGAAGGACCTGGATATCACATCTCATGCTATAGATAGGCTCTTAGGTTTGGAAAGGGAAGGAGTTGGATATCACATTTCATGTTAGAGGAAGGATCTCAGGTTTGGTATTAGAAGCATTGAGATATCACATCTCATGCTATAGGAAGGGTCTCAGGATTGGAATGGGAAGTAGTTGGATATCACATCTCATGCTATAGGAAGGGTCTCAGGTTTGGTATAAGCATTGAGATATCACATCTCATGCTATAGGACCGGTCTCAGGATTGGAATGGAAGGAGTTGGATATCACATCTCATGTTATAGGAAGGATCTCAGGTTTGGTATTAGAAGCATTGAGACATCACATCTCATGCTATAGGAAGGGTCTCAGGGTTGGAATGGGAAGGAGTTGGATATCACAACTCATCCAATAGGAAGGGTCTCAGGTTTGGAATGGGAAGGAATTGGATATCACATCTCATGTTATAGGAAGGATCTCAGGTTTGGTATTAGAAGCATTGAGATATCACATCTCATGCTATAGGAAGGGTCTCAGGATTGGAATGTGAAGGATTTGGATATCACATCTCATGCTAAAGGAAGGGTCTCAGGTTTGGTAGAAGCATTGAGATATCACGTCTCTGCTATCGGAAGGGTCTCAGGATTGGATTGGGAAGGAGTTGGATATCCCTTCTCATGCTATAGGAAGGGTCTCAGGATTTGAATGGCAAGGAGTTGGATATCACATCTCATGCCATACGAAGGGTCTCAGGTTTGGTATAAGCATTGAGATATCACATCTCTGCTATCGGAAGGGTCTCAGGATTGGAATGGGAAGGAGTTGGATATTCCCATCTCATGTTATAGGAAGGGTCTCAGGTTTGGTATTAGAAGCATTGAGATATCACATCTCATGCTATAGGAAGGGTCTCAGGATTGGAATGGGAAGGACTTGGATATCACATCTCATGCTATAGGGAGGGTCTCAAGTTTGATATTAGAAGCTTTGAGATATCACATCTCATGATATCGGAAGGGTCTCAGGATTGGAATGGGAAGGTGTTGGATATCACATCTCATGATAAAGGAAGGGTCTAAGGTTTGGAAGGGGAAGGATTTGGATATCACATCTCATGTTATATTACGGGTCTCAGGTTTGGTATTAGAAGCATTGAGATATCAAGTCTCAGAGTATAGGAAGGGTCTCAGAATTGGAATGGGAAGGAGTTGGATATCACATCTCAAGCTATAGGAAGGGTCTCAGGATTGGAATGGGAAGGACTTGGATAGCACATCTCATGCTATAGAAAGGCTCTCAGGTTTGGAAGGGGAAAGAGTTGGATATCACATTTCATGTTAGAGGTAGGATCTCAGGTTTGGTATTAGAGGCATTGAGATATCACATCTCATGCTATCAGAAGGGTCTCAGGAATGGAATGGGAAGGAGTTGGATATCACATCTCATGCTAAAGGGACGGTCTCAGGTTTGGAAGGGGAAGGATTTGGATATCACATCTCATGTTATAGGAAGGATCTCAGGTTTGGTATTAGAAGCATTGAGATATCACATCTCATGCTATCGGAAGGATCTCAGGTTTGGTATTAGAAGCATTGAGATATCACATCTCATGCTATCAGAAGGGTCTCAGGATTGGAATGGGAAGGAGTTGGATATCACATCTCATGCTAAAGGGAGGGTCTCAGGTTTGGAAGGGGAAGGATTTGGATATCACATCTCATGTTATCGGAAGGATCTCACGTTTGGTATTAGAAGTATTGAGATATCATATCTCATGCTATAGGAAGGGTCTCAGGATTGGAATGGGAAGGAGTTGGATATCACATCTCATGCTATGGGAAGGGTCTCAGGTTTGGTATAAGCAGTGAGATATCACATCTCATGCTATAGGAAGTGTCTCAGGATTGGAATGGGAAGGAGTTGGATATCACATCTCTTGTTATAGGAAGGATCTCAGGTTTGGTATAAGCATTGAGATATCACATCTCTGCTATCGGAAGGGTCTCAGGATTGGAATGGGAAGGAGTTGGATATTCCCATCTCATGTTATAGGAAGGGTCTCAGGTTTGGTATTAGAAGCATTGAGATATCACATCTCATGCTATAGGAAGGGTCTCAGGATTGGAATGGGAAGGACTTGGATATCACATCTCATGCTATAGGGAGGGTCTCAAGTTTGATATTAGAAGCTTTGAGATATCACATCTCATGATATCGGAAGGGTCTCAGGATTAGAATGGGAAGGAGTTGGATATCACATCTCATGCTAAAGGAAGGGTCTCAGGTTTGGAACGGGAAGGAGTTGGATATCACATCTCATGTTATAGGAAGGGTCTCAGGTTTGGTATAAACATTGAGATATCACATCTCTGCTATCGGAAGTGTCTCAGGATTGGAATGGGAAGGAGTTGGATATCCCATCTCATGTTATAGGACGGGTCTCAGGTTTGTTATTAGAATCATTGAGATATCATATTGCATGCTGTAGGAAGGGTCTAAGGGTTGGAATGTGAAGGACTTGGATATCACATCTCATGCTATAGATAGGCTCTTAGGTTTGGAAAGGGAAGGAGTTGGATATCACATTTCATGTTAGAGGAAGGATCTCAGGTTTGGTATTAGAAGCATTGAGATATCACATCTCATGCTATAGGAAGGGTCTCAGGATTGGAATGGGAAGGAGTTGGATATCACATCTCATACTATAGGAAGGGTCTCAGGTTTGGTATAAGCATTGAGATATCACATCTCATGCTATAGGACGGGTCTCAGGATTGGAATGGAAGGAGTTGGATATCACATCTCATGTTATAGGAAGGATCTCAGGTTTGGTATTAGAAGCATTGAGACATCACATCTCATGCTATAGGAAGGGTCTCAGGGTTGGAATGGGAAGGAGTTGGATATCACATCTCATCCAATAGGAAGGGTCTCAGGTTTGGAATGGGAAGGAATTGGATATCACATCTCATGTTATAGGAAGGATCTCAGGTTTGGTATTAGAAGCATTGAGATATCAAATCTCATGCTATA
Organism: Ambystoma mexicanum; assembly: GCF_040938575.1. Lineage (NCBI taxonomy): Eukaryota > Metazoa > Chordata > Amphibia > Caudata > Ambystomatidae > Ambystoma > Ambystoma mexicanum. The sequence goes on from NC_090936.1 coordinate 337,031,357, forward strand.
GGAAGGGTCTCAGGATTGGAATGTGAAGGATTTGGATATCACATCTCATGCTAAAGGAAGGGTCTCAGGTTTGGTAGAAGCATTGAGATATCACGTCTCTGCTATCGGAAGGGTCTCAGGATTGGATTGGGAAGGAGTTGGATATCCCTTTTCATGCTATAGGAAGGGTCTCAGGATTTGAATGGCAAGGAGTTGGATATCACATCTCATGCCATAGGAAGGGTCTCAGGTTTGGTATAAGCATTGAGATATCACATCTCTGCTATCGGAAGGGTCTCAGGATTGGATTGGGAAGGAGTTGGATATCCCTTCTCATGCTATAGGAAGTGTCTCAGGTTGGAATGGGAAGGAGTTGGATATCACATCTCATGTTATAGAAAGGGTCTCAGGATTGGAATGGGAAGGAATTGGATATCACATCTCATGCTATAGGAAGGGTCTCAGATTTGGTATAAGCATTGAGATATCACATCTCATGCTAAAGGAAGGGTCTCAGGATTGGAATGGGAAGGAGTTGTATATGACATCTCAGGCCATAGGAAGGTTCTCAGGTTTGGTATAAGCATTGAGATATCACATCTCTGCTATCGGAAAGGTCTCAGGATTGGAATGGGAAGGAGTTGGATATCCCATCTCATGTTATAGGAAGGGTCTCAGGTTTGGTATTAGAAGCATAGAGATATCACATCTCATGCTATAGGAAGGGTCTCAGGATTGGAATGGGAAGGACTTGGATGTCACATCTCATGCTATAGGGAGGGTCTCAAGTTTGATATTAGAAGCATTGAGATAACAAATCTCATGATATCGGAAGGGTCTCAGGATTGGAATGGGAAGGAGTTGGATATCACATCTCATGATAAAGGAAGGGTCTAAGGTTTGGAAGGGGAAGGATTTGGATATCACATCTCATGTTATAGGACGGGTCTCAGGTTTGGTATTAGAAGCATTGAGATATCAAGTCTCATGGTATAAGAAGGGTCTCAGAATTGGAATGGGAAGGAGTTGGATATCACACCTCAAGCTATAGGAAGGGTCTCAGGATTGGAATGGGAAGGAGTTTGATATCACATCTCATGCCATAGTATGGGTCTCAGGTTTGGTAGAAGCATTGGGATATCACATCTCATGCTATCGGAAGGGTATCAGTATTGGATTTGGAAGAAGTTGGATATCCCATCTCATGCTATAGGAAGGGTCTCAGGTTGGAATGGGAAGGAGTTGGATATCACATTTCATGTTATAGGAAGGGTCTCAGGATTGGAATGGGAAGGACTTGGATATCATATCTCATGCTATAGGACGGGTCTCAGGTTTGTTATTAGAATCATTGAGATATCATATTGCATGCTGTAGGAAGGGTCTAAGGATTGGAATGGGAAGGACCTGGATATCACATCTCATGCTATAGATAGGCTCTTAGGTTTGGAAAGGGAAGGAGTTGGATATCACATTTCATGTTAGAGGAAGGATCTCAGGTTTGGTATTAGAAGCATTGAGATATCACATCTCATGCTATAGGAAGGGTCTCAGGATTGGAATGGGAAGTAGTTGGATATCACATCTCATGCTATAGGAAGGGTCTCAGGTTTGGAATGGGAAGGAATTGGATATCACATCTCATGTTATAGGAAGGATCTCAGGTTTGGTATTAGAAGCATTGAGATATCACATCTCATGATATCGGAAGGGTCTCAGGATTAGAATGGGAAGGAGATGGATATCACATCTCATGATAAAGGAAGGGTCTAAGGTTTGGAAGGGGAAGGATTTGGATATCACATCTCATGTTATATTACGGGTCTCACGTTTGGTATTAGAAGCATTGAGATATCAAGTCTCATAGTATAGGAAGGGTCTCAGAATTGGAATGGGAAGGAGTTGGATATCACATCTCAAGCTATAGGAAGTGTCTCAGGATTGGAATGGGAAGGACTTGGATATCACATCTCATGCTATAGGAAGGCTCTCAGGTTTGGAAGGGGAAAGAGTTGGATATCACATTTCATGTTAGAGGTAGGATCTCAGGTTTGGTATTAGAGGCATTGAGATATCACATCTCATGCTATCAGAAGGGTCTCAGGATTGGAATGGGAAGGAGTTGGATATCACATCTCATGCTATAGGGAGGGTCTCAGGATTGGAATGGGAAGGACTTAGATATCACATATCATGCTATAGGGAGGGTCTCAGTTTTGATATTAGAAGCATTGAGATATCACATCTCATGCTATCGGAAGTGTCTCAGGATTGGAATGGGAAGGAGCTGGATATCACATCTCATGCTAAAGGAAGGGTCTCAGGTTTGGAACGGGAAGGAGTTGGATATCACATCTCATGTTATAGGAAGGGTCTCAGGTTTGGTATAAACATTGAGATATCACATCTCTGCTATCGGAAGTGTCTCAGGATTGGAATGGGAAGGAGTTGGATGTCCCATCTCATGTTATAGGACGGGTCTCAGGTTTGTTATTAGAATCATTGAGATATCATATTGCATGCTGTAGGAAGGGTCTAAGGGTTGGAATGTGAAGGACTTGGATATCACATCTCATGCTATAGATAGGCTCTTAGGTTTGGAAAGGGAAGGAGTTGGATATCACATTTCATGTTAGAGGAAGGATCTCAGGTTTGATATTAGAAGCATTGAGATATCACATCTCTGCTATCGGAAGTGTCTCAGGATTGGAATGGGAAGGAGCTGGATATCACATCTCATGCTAAAGGAAGGGTCTCAGGTTTGGAACGGGAAGGAGTTGGATATCACATCTCATGTTATAGGAAGGGTCTCAGGTTTGGTATAAACATTGAGATATCACATCTCTGCTATCGGAAGTGTCTCAGGATTGGAATGGGAAGGAGTTGGATATCCCATCTCATGTTATAGGACGGGTCTCAGGTTTGTTATTAGAATCATTGAGATATCATATTGCATGCTGTAGGAAGGGTCTAAGGGTTGGAATGTTTAGGACTTGGATATCACATCTCATGCTATAGATAGGCTCTTAGGTTTGGAAAGGGAAGGAGTTGGATATCACATTTCATGTTAGAGGAAGGATCTCAGGTTTGGTATTAGAAGCATTGAGATATCACATCTCATGCTATAGGAAGGGTCTCAGGATTGGAATGGGAAGGAGTTGGATATCACATCTCATACTATAGGAAGGGTCTCAGGTTTGGTATAAGCATTGAGATATCACATCTCATGCTATAGGACGGGTCTCAGGATTGGAATGGAAGGAGTTGGATATCACATCTCATGTTATAGGAAGGATCTCAGGTTTGGTATTAGAAGCATTGAGACATCACATCTCATGCTATAGGAAGGGTCTCAGGGTTGGAATGGGAAGGAGTTGGATATCACATCTCATCCAATAGGAAGGGTCTCAGGTTTGGAATGGGAAGGAATTGGATATCACATCTCATGTTATAGGAAGGATGTCAGGTTTGGTATTAGAAGCATTGAGATATCAAATCTCATGCTATAGGAAGGGTCTCAGGATTGGAATGTGAAGGATTTGGATATCACATCTCATGCTAAAGGAAGGGTCTCAGGTTTGGTAGAAGCATTGAGATATCACGTCTCTGCTATCGGAAGGGTCTCAGGATTGGATTGGGAAGGAGTTGGATATCCCTTTTCATGCTATAGGAAGGGTCTCAGGATTTGAATGGCAAGGAGTTGGATATCACATCTCATGCCATAGGAAGGGTCTCAGGTTTGGTATAAGCATTGAGATATCACATCTCTGCTATCGGAAGGGTCTCAGGATTGGATTGGGAAGGAGTTGGATATCCCTTCTCATGCTATAGGAAGTGTCTCAGGTTGGAATGGGAAGGAGTTGGATATCACATCTCATGTTATAGGAAGGGTCTCAGGATTGGAATGGGAAAGAATTGGATATCACATCTCATGCTATAGGAAGGGTCTCAGATTTGTTATAAGCATTGAGATATCACATCTCATGCTAAAGGAAGGGTCTCAGGATTGGAATGGGAAGGAGTTGTATATGACATCTCAGGCCATAGGAAGGTTCTCAGGTTTGGTATAAGCATTGAGATATCACATCTCTGCTATCGGAAAGGTCTCAGGATTGGAATGGGAAGGAGTTGGATATCCCATCTCATGTTATAGGAAGGGTCTCAGGTTTGGTATTAGAAGCATAGAGATATCACATCTCATGCTATAGGAAGGGTCTCAGGATTGGAATGGGAAGGACTTGGATGTCACATCTCATGATAAAGGAAGGGTCTAAGGTTTGGAAGGGGAAGGATTTGGATATCACATCTCATGTTATAGGACGGGTCTCAGGTTTGGTATTAGAAGCATTGAGATATCAAGTCTCATGGTATAAGAAGGGTCTCAGAATTGGAATGGGAAGGAGTTGGATATCACACCTCAAGCTATAGGAAGGGTCTCAGGATTGGAATGGGAAGGAGTTTGATATCACATCTCATGCCATAGTATGGGTCTCAGGTTTGGTAGAAGCATTGGGATATCACATCTCATGCTATCGGAAGGGTATCAGTATTGGATTTGGAAGAAGTTGGATATCCCATCTCATGCTATAGGAAGGGTCTCAGGTTGGAATGGGAAGGAGTTGGATATCACATTTCATGTTATAGGAAGGCTCTCAGGATTGGAATGGGAAGGACTTGGATATCATATCTCATGCTATAGGACGGGTCTCAGGTTTGTTATTAGAATCATTGAGATATCATATTGCATGCTGTAGGAAGGGTCTAAGGATTGGAATGGGAAGGACCTGGATATCACATCTCATGCTATAGATAGGCTCTTAGGTTTGGAAAGGGAAGGAGTTGGATATCACATTTCATGTTAGAGGAAGGATCTCAGGTTTGGTATTAGAAGCATTGAGACATCACATCTCATGCTATAGGAAGGGTCTCAGGGTTGGAATGGGAAGGAGTTGGATATCACAACTCATCCAATAGGAAGGGTCTCAGGTTTGGAATGGGAAGGAATTGGATATCACATCTCATGTTATAGGAAGGATCTCAGGTTTGGTATTAGAAGCATTGAGATATCACATCTCATGCTATAGGAAGGGTCTCAGGATTGGAATGTGAAGGATTTGGATATCACATCTCATGCTAAAGGAAGGGTCTCAGGTTTGGTAGAAGCATTGAGATATCACGTCTCTGCTATCGGAAGGGTCTCAGGATTGGATTGGGAAGGAGTTGGATATCCCTTCTCATGCTATAGGAAGGGTCTCAGGATTTGACTGGCAAGGAGTTGGATATCACATCTCATGCCATACAAAGGGTCTCAGGTTTGGTATAAGCATTGAGATATCACATCTCTGCTATCGGAAGGGTCTCAGGATTGGAATGGGAAGGAGTTGGATATTCCCATCTCATGTTATAGAAGGGTCTCAGGTTTGGTATTAGAAGCATTGAGATATCACATCTCATGCTATAGGAAGGGTCTCAGGATTGGAATGGGAAGGACTTGGATATCACATCTCATGCTATAGGGAGGGTCTCAAGTTTGATATTAGAAGCTTTGAGATATCACATCTCATGATATCGGAAGGGTCTCAGGATTGGAATGGGAAGGTGTTGGATATCACATCTCATGATAAAGGAAGGGTCTAAGGTTTGGAAGGGGAAGGATTTGGATATCACATCTCATGTTATATTACGGGTCTCAGGTTTGGTATTAGAAGCATTGAGATATCAAGTCTCAGAGTATAGGAAGGGTCTCAGAATTGGAATGGGAAGGAGTTGGATATCACATCTCAAGCTATAGGAAGGGTCTCAGGATTGGAATGGGAAGGACTTGGATATCACATCTCATGCTATAGAAAGGCTCTCAGGTTTGGAAGGGGAAAGAGTTGGATATCACATTTCATGTTAGAGGTAGGATCTCAGGTTTGGTATTAGAGGCATTGAGATATCACATCTCATGCTATCAGAAGGGTCTCAGGAATGGAATGGGAAGGAGTTGGATATCACATCTCATGCTAAAGGGACGGTCTCAGGTTTGGAAGGGGAAGGATTTGGATATCACATCTCATGTTATAGGAAGGATCTCAGGTTTGGTATTAGAAGCATTGAGATATCACATCTCATGCTATCGGAAGGATCTCAGGTTTGGTATTAGAAGCATTGAGATATCACATCTCATGCTATCAGAAGGGTCTCAGGATTGGAATGGGAAGGAGTTGGATATCACATCTCATGCTAAAGGGAGGGTCTCAGGTTTGGAAGGGGAAGGATTTGGATATCACATCTCATGTTATTGGAAGGATCTCACGTTTGGTATTAGAAGTATTGAGATATCATATCTCATGCTATAGGAAGGGTCTCAGGATTGGAATGGGAAGGAGTTGGATATCACATCTCATGCTATGGGAAGGGTCTCAGGTTTGGTATAAGCAGTGAGATATCACATCTCATGCTATAGGAAGTGTCTCAGGATTGGAATGGGAAGGAGTTGGATATCACATCTCTTGTTATAGGAAGGATCTCAGGTTTGGTATAAGCATTGAGATATCACATCTCTGCTATCGGAAGGGTCTCAGGATTGGAATGGGAAGGAGTTGGATATTCCCATCTCATGTTATAGGAAGGGTCTCAGGTTTGGTATTAGAAGCATTGAGATATCACATCTCATGCTATAGGAAGGGTCTCAGGATTGGAATGGGAAGGACTTGGATATCACATCTCATGCTATAGGGAGGGTCTCAAGTTTGATATTAGAAGCTTTGAGATATCACATCTCATGATATCGGAAGGGTCTCAGGATTAGAATGGGAAGGAGTTGGATATCACATCTCATGATAAAGGAAGGGTCTAAGGTTTGGAAGGGGAAGGATTTGGATATCACATCTCATGTTATATTACGGGTCTCACGTTTGGTATTAGAAGCATTGAGATATCAAGTCTCATAGTATAGGAAGGGTCTCAGAATTGGAATGGGAAGGAGTTGGATAAAACATCTCAAGTTATAGGAAGTGTCTCAGGATTGGAATGGGAAGGACTTGGATATCACATCTCATGCTATAGGAAGGCTCTCAGGTTTGGAAGGGGAAAGAGTTGGATATCACATTTCATGTTAGAGGTAGGATCTCAGGTTTGGTATTAGAGGCATTGAGATATCACATCTCATGCTATCAGAAGGGTCTCAGGAATGGAATGGGAAGGAGTTGGATATCACATCTCATGCTAAAGGGAGGGTCTCAGGTTTGGAAGGGGAAGGATTTGGATATCACATCTCATGTTATCGGAAGGATCTCACGTTTGGTATTAGAAGTATTGAGATATCAAGTCTCATAGTATAGGAAGGGTCTCAGAATTGGAATGGGAAGGAGTTGGATATCACATCTCAAGCTATAGGAAGTGTCTCAGGATTGGAATGGGAAGGACTTGGATATCACATCTCATGCTATAGGAAGGCTCTCAGGTTTGGAAGGGGAAAGAGTTGGATATCACATTTCATGTTAGAGGTAGGATCTCAGGTTTGGTATTAGAGGCATTGAGATATCACATCTCATGCTATCAGAAGGGTCTCAGGATTGGAATGGGAAGGAGTTGGATATCACATCTCATGCTATAGGGAGGGTCTCAGGATTGGAATGGGAAGGACTTAGATATCACATATCATGCTATAGGGAGGGTCTCAGTTTTGATATTAGAAGCATTGAGATATCACATCTCATGCTATCGGAAGTGTCTCAGGATTGGAATGGGAAGGAGCTGGATATCACATCTCATGCTAAAGGAAGGGTCTCAGGTTTGGAACGGGAAGGATTTGGATATCACATCTCATGTTATAGGAAGGGTCTCAGGTTTGGTATAAGCATTGAGATATCACATCTCTGCTATCGGAAGTGTCTCAGGATTGGAATGGGAAGGAGTTGGATATCCCATCTCATGTTATAGGACGGGTCTCAGGTTTGTTATTAGAATCATTGAGATATCATATTGCATGCTGTAGGAAGGGTTGGAATGTGAAGGACTTGGATATCACATCTCATGCTATAGATAGGCTCTTAGGTTTGGAAAGGGAAGGAGTTGGATATCACATTTCATGTTAGAGGAAGGATCTCAGGTTTGGTATTAGAAGCATTGAGATATCACATCTCATGCTATAGGAAGGGTCTCAGGATTGGAATGGGAAGCAGTTGAATATCACATCTCATGCTATAGGAAGGGTCTCAGTTTGGTATAAGCATTGAGATATCACATCTCATGCTATAGGACGGGTCTCAGGATTGGAATGGAAGGAGTTGGATATAACATCTCATGTTATAGGAAGGATCTCAGGTTTGGTATTAGAAGCATTGAGACATCACATCTCATGCTATAGGAAGGGTCTCAGGGTTGGAATGGGAAGGAGTTGGATATCACATCTCATCCAATAGGAAGGGTCTCAGGTTTGGAATGGGAAGGAATTGGATATCACATCTCATGTTATAGGAAGGATCTCAGGTTTGGTATTAGAAGCATTGAGATATCACATCTCATGCTATAGGAAAGGTCTCAGGATTGGAATGTGAAGGATTTGGATATCACATCTCATGCTAAAGGAAGGGTCTCAGGTTTGGTAGAAGCATTGAGATATCACGTCTCTGCTATCGGAAGGGTCTCAGGATTGGATTGGGAAGGAGTTGGATATCCCTTCTCATGCTATAGGAAGGGTCTCAGGATTTGAATGGCAAGGAGTTGGATATCACATCTCATGCCATAGGAAGGGTCTCAGGTTTGGTATAAGCATTGAGATATCACATCTCTGCTATCGGAAGGGTCTCAGGATTGGATTGGGAAGGAGTTGGATATCCCTTCTCATGCTATAGGAAGTGTCTCAGGTTGGAATGGGAAGGAGTTGGATATCACATCTCATGTTATAGGAAGGGTCTCAGGATTGGAATGGGAAGGATTTGGATATCACATCTCTTGCTATAGGAAGGGTCTCAGGATTGGAATGGGAAGGAGGTGGATATCACATATGCTATAGTTAGTGTCTCAGGTTTGGAACGGGAAGGAGTTGGATATCACATCTCATGTTATAGGAAGGGTCTCAGGTTTGGTATAAGCATTGAGATATCACATCTCTGCTATCGGAAGCGGCTCAGGATTGGAATGGGAAGGAGTTGGATATCCCATCTCATGTTATAGGAAGAGTCTCTGGTTTGGTATTAGAATCATTGAGATATCACATCGCATGCTGTAGGAAGGGTCTAAGGATTGGAATGGGATGGACTTGGATATCACATCTCATGTTATAGGTAGGCTCTCAGGTTTGGTATAAGCATTGAGATATCACATCTCATGCTATAGGAAGGGTCTAAGATTTGGTATAAGCATTGAGATATCACATCTCATGCTAAAGGAAGGGTCTCAGGATTGGAATGGGAAGGAGTTGTATATGACATCTCAGGCCATAGGAAGGTTCTCAGGTTTGGTATAAGCATTGAGATATCACATCTCTGCTATCGGAAAGGTCTCAGGATTGGAATGGGAAGGAGTTGGATATCCCATCTCATGTTATAGGAAGGGTCTCAGGTTTGGTATTAGAAGCATAGAGATATCACATCTCATGCTATAGGAAGGGTCTCAGGATTGGAATGTGAAGGACTTGGATGTCACATCTCATGCTATAGGGAGGGTCTCAAGTTTGATATTAGAAGCATTGAGATAACAAATCTCATGATATCGGAAGGGTCTCAGGATTGGAATGGGAAGGAGTTGGATATCACATCTCATGATAAAGGAAGGGTCTAAGGTATGGAAGGGGAAGGATTTGGATATCACATCTCATGTTATAGGACGGGTCTCAGGTTTGGTATTAGAAGCATTGAGATATCAAGTCTCATGGTATAAGAAGGGTCTCAGAATTGGAATGGGAAGGAGTTGGATATCACACCTCAAGCTTTAGGAAGGGTCTCAGGATTGGAATGGGAAGGAGTTTGATATCACATCTCATGCCAGAGTATGGGTCTCAGGTTTGGTAGAAGCATTGGGATATCACATCTCATGCTATCGGAAGGGTATCAGTATTGGATTTGGAAGAAGTTGGATATCCCATCTCATGCTATAGGAAGGGTCTCAGGTTGGAATGGGAAGGAGTTGGATATCACATTTCATGTTATAGGAAGGGTCTCAGGATTGGAATGGGAAGTACTTGGATATCATATCTCATGCTATAGGACGGGTCTCAGGTTTGTTATTAGAATCATTGAGATATCATATTGCATGCTGTAGGAAGGGTCTAAGGATTGGAATGGGAAGGACCTGGATATCACATCTCATGCTATAGATAGGCTCTTAGGTTTGGAAAGGGAAGGAGTTGGATATCACATCTCATGTTATAGGATGGATCTCAGGTTTGGTATTAGAAGTATTGAGATATCACATCTCATGTTATCGGAAGGATCTCAGGTTTGGTATTAGAAGTATTGAGATATCACATCTCATGCTATAGGAAGGGTCTCAGGATTGGAATGGGAAGGAGTTGGATATCACATCTCATGCTAAAGGAAGGGTCTCAAGTTTGGTAGAAGCATTGAGATATCACATCTCATGCTATAGGAATGGTCTCAGGATTGGAATGGGAAGGACTTAGATATCACATATCATGCTATAGGGAGGGTCTCAGTTTTGATATTAGAAGCATTGAGATATCACATCTCATGCTATCGGAAGTGTCTCAGGATTGGAATGGGAAGGAGCTGGATATCACATCTCATGCTAAAGGAAGGGTCTCAGGTTTGGAACGGGAAGGAGTTGGATATCACATCTCATGTTATAGGACGGGTCTCAGGTTTGTTATTAGAATCATTGAGATATCATATTGCATGCTGTAGGAAGGGTCTAAGGGTTGGAATGTGAAGGACTTGGATATCACATCTCATGCTATAGATAGGCTCTTAGGTTTGGAAAGGGAAGGAGTTGGATATCACATTTCATGTTAGAGGAAGGATATCAGGTTTGGTATTAGAAGCATTGAGATATCACATCTCATGCTATAGGAAGGGTCTCAGGATTGGAATGGGAAGGAGTTGGATATCACATCTCATGCTATAGGAAGGGTCTCAGGTTTGGTATAAGCATTGAGATATCACATCTCATGCTATAGGACGGGTCTCAGGATTGGAATGGAAGGAGTTGGATATCACATCTCATGTTATAGGAAGGATCTCAGGTTTGGTATTAGAAGCATTGAGACATCACATCTCATGCTATAGGAAGGGTCTCAGGGTTGGAATGGGAAGGAGTTGGATATCACATCTCATCCAATAGGAAGGGTCTCAGGTTTGGAATGGGAAGGAATTGGATATCACATCTCATGTTATAGGAAGAATCTCAGGTTTGGTATTAGAAGCATTGAGATATCAAATCTCATGCTATAGGAAGGGTCTCAGGATTGGAATGTGAAGGATTTGGATATCACATCTCATGCTAAAGGAAGGGTCTCAGGTTTGGTATTAGAATCATTGAGATATCATATTGCATGCTGTAGGAAGGGTCTAAGGGTTGGAATGTGAAGGACTTGGATATCACATCTCATGCTATAGATAGGCTCTTAGGTTTGGAAAGGGAAGGAGTTGGATATCACATTTCATGTTAGAGGAAGGATCTCAGGTTTGGTATTAGAAGCATTGAGATATCACATCTCATGCTATAGGAAGGGTCTCAGGATTGGAATGGGAAGGAGTTGGATATCACATCTCATGCTATAGGAAGGGTCTCAGGTTTGGTATAAGCATTGAGATATCACATCTCATGCTATAGGACGGGTCTCAGGATTGGAATGGAAGGAGTTGGATATCACATATGCTATAGTTAGTGTCTCAGGTTTGGAACGGGAAGGAGTTGGATATCACATCTCATGCCATAGGAAGGGTCTCAGGTTTGGTATAAGCATTGAGATATCACATCTCTGCTATCGGAAGGGTCTCAGGATTGGATTGGGAAGGAGTTGGATATCCCTTCTCATGCTATAGGAAGTGTCTCAGGTTGGAATGGGAAGGAGTTGGATATCACATCTCATGTTATAGGAAGGGTCTCAGGATTGGAATGGGAAGGATTTGGATATCACATCTCTTGCTATACAAAGGGTCTCAGGATTGGAATGGGTAGGAGTTGGATATTACTTTCTTGCTATAGGAAGGGTCTCATGTTTGGAATGGGAAGGAGTTGGATATCACATATGCTATAGTTAGTGTCTCAGGTTTGGAACGGGAAGGAGTTGGATATCACATCTCATGTTATAGGAAGGGTCTCAGGTTTGGTATAAGCATTGAGATATCACATCTCTGCTATCGGAAGCGGCTCAGGATTGGAATGGGAAGGAGTTGGATATCCCATCTCATGTTATAGGAAGAGTCTCTGGTTTGGTATTAGAATCATTGAGATATCACATCGCATGCTACTATAGGAGCCAGACTGGACTACTGTAACGCCCTCCTGGCAGGCACCTCATCAAAAAACCTAAACAAGCTCCAAATAGTGCAAAACAATGCCCTCCGTGCTGCACTACACATGACCAAAACTGACCATATCTCACAGGCCAGAAGAGGCGTCCATTGGCTCCCAGTCAAGGAAAGGATCAACTTTAAAATCCTCACCCTCACACACAAATGCATTAACCACACAGCACCCCCCTACCTATCTGAGACTATAACCAAGAACTCCTCCATCCGCCCCAGAAGAAGTCACCACGCCAACCAACTCCAAGTACCCACTGTAAAAAGAGCCAAAGCCGGCGGCATTGGCTTCCCTCACATAGCACCTAAGCTATGGAATGCCCTCCCCAACGCGCTTAGAGCAGAACCATCTCTGTATCTCTTTCGCAAATCCCTCAAAACCACGCTATTCAACTAACTCCACCTTCCCTTCACCCACCTCAGCTCGCACACATCTGATACTAAAAGTGTTCGATACGAAATGCTTCCTGTAATGAAAATTGCTTTGTAACCATCTTCCTTCCATTGTAACCAGACTATGTATGTATTCATGTAACAGCGCCACGATGCCCCTGGGCTGATGTGCGCTTTAAATAAATCTGAATAAATAAATAAATAAAATGCTGTAGGAAGGGTCTAAGGATTGGAATGGGGTGGACTTGGATATCACATCTCATGCTATAGGTAGGCTCTCAGGTTTGGTATAAGCATTGAGATATCACATCTCATGCTATAGGAAGGGTCTCAGGATTGGAATGGGAAGGAATTGGATATCACATCTCATGCTATAGGAAGGGTCTCAGATTTGGTATAAGCATTGAGATATCACATCTCATGGTAAAGGAAGGGTCTCAGGATTGGAATGGGAAGGAGTTGTATATGACATCTCAGGCCATAGGAAGGTTCTCAGGTTTGGTATAAGCATTGAGATATCACATCTCTGCTATCGGAAAGGTCTCAGGATTGGAATGGGAAGGAGTTGGATATCCCATCTCATGTTATAGGAAGGGTCTCAGGTTTGGTATTAGAAGCATAGAGATATCACATCTCATGCTATAGGAAGGGTCTCAGGATTGGAATGGGAAGGACTTGGATGTCACATCTCATGCTATAGGGAGGGTCTCAAGTTTGATATTAGAAGCATTGAGATAACAAATCTCATGATATCGGAAGGGTCTCAGGATTGGAATGGGAAGGAGTTGGATATCACATCTCATGATAAAGGAAGGGTCTAAGGTTTGGAAGGGGAAGGATTTGGTTATCACATCTCATGTTATAGGACGGGTCTCAGGTTTGGTATTAGAAGCATTGAGATATCAAGTCTCATGGTATAAGAAGGGTCTCAGAATTGGAATGGGAAGGAGTTGGATATCACACCTCAAGCTATAGGAAGGGTCTCAGGATTGGAATGGGAAGGAGTTTGATATCACATCTCATGCCATAGTATGGGTCTCAGGTTTGGTAGAAGCATTGGGATATCACATCTCATGCTATCGGAAGGGTATCAGTATTGGATTTGGAAGAAGTTGGATATCCCATCTCATGCTATAGGAAGGGTCTCAGGTTGGAATGGGAAGGAGTTGGATATCACATTTCATGTTATAGGAAGGGTCTCAGGATTGGAATGGGAAGGACTTGGATATCATATCTCATGCTATAGGACGGGTCTCAGGTTTGTTATTAGAATCATTGAGATATCATATTGCATGCTGTAGGAAGGGTCTAAGGATTGGAATGGGAAGGACCTGGATATCACATCTCATGCTATAGATAGGCTCTTAGGTTTGGAAAGGGAAGGAGTTGGATATCACATCTCATGTTATAGGATGGATCTCAGGTTTGGTATTAGAAGTATTGAGATATCACATCTCATGTTATCGGAAGGATCTCAGGTTTGGTATTAGAAGTATTGAGATATCACATCTCATGCTGTAGGAAGGGTCTCAGGTTTGGTAGAAGCATTGAGATATCACATCTCATGCTATAGGAAGGGTCTCAGGATTGGAATGGGAAGGACTTAGATATCACATAACATGCTATAGGGAGGGTCTCAGTTTTGATATTAGAAGCATTGAGATATCACATCTCATGCTATCGGAAGTGTCTCAGGATTGGAATGGGAAGGAGTTGGATATCCCATCTCATGTTATAGGACGGGTCTCAGGTTTGTTATTAGAATCATTGAGATATCATATTGCATGCTGTAGGAAGGGTCTAAGGGTTGGAATGTGAAGGACTTGGATATCACATCTCATGCTATAGATAGGCTCTTAGGTTTGGAAAGGGAAGGAGTTGGATATCACATTTCATGTTAGAGGAAGGATCTCAGGTTTGGTATTAGAAGCATTGAGATATCACATCTCATGCTATAGGAAGGGTCTCCGGATTGGAATGGGAAGGAGTTGGATATCACATCTCATGCTATAGGAAGGGTCTCAGGTTTGGTATAAGCATTGAGATATCACATCTCATGCTATAGGACGGGTCTCAGGATTGGAATGGAAGGAGTTGGATATCACATCTCATGTTATAGGAAGGATCTCAGGTTTGGTATTAGAAGCATTGAGACATCACATCTCATGCTATAGGAAGGGTCTCAGGGTTGAAATGGGAAGGAGTTGGATATCACATCTCATCCAATAGGAAGGGTCTCAGGTTTGGAATGGGAAGGAATTGGATATCACATCTCATGTTATAGGAAGGATCTCAGGTTTGGTATTAGAAGCATTGAGATATCTAATCTCATGCTATAGGAAGGGTCTCAGGATTGGAATGTGAAGGATTTGGATATCACATCTCATGCTAAAGGAAGGGTCTCAGGTTTGGTAGAAGCATTGAGATATCACGTCTCTGCTATCGGAAGGGTCTCAGGATTGGATTGGGAAGGAGTTGGATATCCCTTTTCATGCTATAGGAAGGGTCTCAGGTTTGGTATAAGCATTGAGATATCACATCTCTGCTATCGGAAGGGTCTCAGGATTGGATTGGGAAGGAGTTGGATATCCCTTCTCATGCTATAGGAAGTGTCTCAGGTTGGAATGGGAAGGAGTTGGATATCACATCTCATGTTATAGGAAGGGTCTCAGGATTGGAATGGGAAGGATTTGGATATCACATCTCTTGCTATAGGAAGGGTCTCAGGATTGGAATGGGTAGGAGTTGGATATTACTTTCTTGCTATAGGAAGGGTCTCATGTTTGGAATGGGAAGGAGTTGGATATCACATATGCTATAGTTAGTGTCTCAGGTTTGGAACGGGAAGGAGTTGGATATCACATCTCATGTTATAGGAAGGGTCTCAGGTTTGGTATAAGTATTGAGATATCACATCTCTGCTATCGGAAGCGGCTCAGGATTGGAATGGGAAGGAGTTGGATATCCCATCTCATGTTATAGGAAGAGTCTCTGGTTTGGTATTAGAATCATTGAGATATCACATCGCATGCTGTAGGAAGGGTCTAAGGATTGGAATGGGATGGACTTGGATATCACATCTCATGCTATAGGTAGGCTCTCAGGTTTGGTATAAGCATTGAGATATCACATCTCATGCTATAGGAAGGGTCTCAGGATTGGAATGGGAAGGAATTGGATATCACATCTCATGCTATAGGAAGGGTCTCAGATTTGGTATAAGCATTGAGATATCACATCTAATGGTAAAGGAAGGGTCTCAGGATTGGAATGGGAAGGAGTTGTATATGACATCTCAGGCCATAGGAAGGTTCTCAGGTTTGGTATAAGCATTGAGATATCACATCTCTGCTATCGGAAAGGTCTCAGGATTGGAATGGGAAGGAGTTGGATATCCCATCTCATGTTATAGGAAGGGTCTCAGGTTTGGTATTAGAAGCATAGAGATATCACATCTCATGCTATAGGAAGGGTCTCAGGATTGGAATGGGAAGGACTTGGATGTCACATCTCATGCTATAGGGAGGGTCTCAAGTTTGATATTAGAAGCATTGAGATAACAAATCTCATGATATCGGAAGGGTCTCAGGATTGGAATGGGAAGGAGTTGGATATCACATCTCATGATAAAGGAAGGGTCTAAGGTTTGGAAGGGGAAGGATTTGGTTATCACATCTCATGTTATAGGACGGGTCTCAGGTTTGGTATTAGAAGCATTGAGATATCAAGTCTCATGGTATAAGAAGGGTCTCAGAATTGGAATGGGAAGGAGTTGGATATCACACCTCAAGCTATAGGGAGGGTCTCAGGATTGGAATGGGAAGGAGTTTGATATCACATCTCATGCCATAGTATGGGTCTCAGGTTTGGTAGAAGCATTGGGATATCACATCTCATGCTATCGGAAGGGTATCAGTATTGGATTTGGAAGAAGTTGGATATCCCATCTCATGCTATAGGAAGGGTCTCAGGTTGGAATGGGAAGGAGTTGGATATCACATTTCATGTTATAGGAAGGGTCTCAGGATTGGAATGGGAAGGACTTGGATATCATATCTCATGCTATAGGACGGGTCTCAGGTTTGTTATTAGAATCATTGAGATATCATATTGCATGCTGTAGGAAGGGTCTAAGGATTGGAATGGGAAGGACCTGGATATCACATCTCATGCTATAGATAGGCTCTTAGGTTTGGAAAGGGAAGGAGTTGGATATCACATCTCATGTTATAGGATGGATCTCAGGTTTGGTATTAGAAGTATTGAGATATCACATCTCATGTTATCGGAAGGATCTCAGGTTTGGTATTAGAAGTATTGAGATATCACATCTCATGCTATAGGAAGGGTCTCAGGATTGGAATGGGAAGGAGTTGGATATCACATCTCATGCTAAAGGAAGGGTCTCAGGTTTGGTAGAAGCATTGAGATATTACATCTCATGCTATAGGAAGGGTCTCAGGATTGGAATGGGAAGGACTTAGATATCACATATCATGCTATAGGGAGGGTCTCAGTTTTGATATTAGAAGCATTGAGATATCACATCTCATGCTATCGGAAGTGTCTCAGGATTGGAATGGGAAGGAGCTGGATATCACATCTCATGCTAAAGGAAGGGTCTCAGGTTGGGAACGGGAAGGAGTTAAATTTCACATCTCATGTTATAGGAAGGGTCTCAGGTTTGGTATAAACATTGAGATATCACATCTCTGCTATCGGAAGTGTCTCAGGATTGGAATGGGAAGGAGTTGGATATCCCATCTCATGTTATAGGACGGGTCTCAGGTTTGTTATTAGAATCATTGAGATATCATATTGCATGCTGTAGGAAGGGTCTAAGGGTTGGAATGTGAAGGACTTGCATATCACATCTCATGCTATAGATAGGCTCTTAGGTTTGGAAAGGGAAGGAGTTGGATATCACATTTCATGTTAGAGGAAGGATCTCAGGTTTGGTATTAGAAGCATTGAGATATCACATCTCATGCTATAGGAAGGGTCTCCGGATTGGAATGGGAAGGAGTTGGATATCACATCTCATGCTATAGGAAGGGTCTCAGGTTTGGTATAAGCATTGAGATATCACATCTCATGCTATAGGACGGGTCTCAGGATTGGAATGGAAGGAGTTGGATATCACATCTCATGTTATAGGAAGGATCTCAGGTTTGGTATTAGAAGCATTGAGACATCACATCTCATGCTATAGGAAGGGTCTCAGGGTTGAAATGGGAAGGAGTTGGATATCACATCTCATCCAATAGGAAGGGTCTCAGGTTTGGAATGGGAAGGAATTGGATATCACATCTCATGTTATAGGAAGGATCTCAGGTTTGGTATTAGAAGCATTGAGATATCAAATCTCATGCTATAGGAAGGGTCTCAGGATTGGAATGTGAAGGATTTGGATATCACATCTCATGCTAAAGGAAGGGTCTCAGGTTTGGTAGAAGCATTGAGATATCACGTCTCTGCTATCGGAAGGGTCTCAGGATTGGATTGGGAAGGAGTTGGATATCCCTTTTCATGCTATAGGAAGGGTCTCAGGTTTGGTATAAGCATTGAGATATCACATCTCTGCTATCGGAAGGGTCTCAGGATTGGATTGGGAAGGAGTTGGATATCCCTTCTCATGCTATAGGAAGTGTCTCAGGTTGGAATGGGAAGGAGTTGGATATCACATCTCATGTTATAGGAAGGGTCTCAGGATTGGAATGGGAAGGAGTTGGATATCACATCTCTTGCTATAGGAAGGGTCTCAGGATTGGAATGGGTAGGAGTTGGATATTACTTTCTTGCTATAGGAAGGGTCTCATGTTTGGAATGGGAAGGAGTTGGATATCACATATGCTATAGTTAGTGTCTCAGGTTTGGAACGGGAAGGAGTTGGATATCACATCTCATGTTATAGGAAGGGTCTCAGGTTTGGTATAAGCATTGAGATATCACATCTCTGCTATCGGAAGCGGCTCAGGATTGGAATGGGAAGGAGTTGGATATCCCATCTCATGTTATAGGAAGAGTCTCTGGTTTGGTATTAGAATCATTGAGATATCACATCGCATGCTGTAGGAAGGGTCTAAGGATTGGAATGGGATGGACTTGGATATCACATCTCATGCTATAGGTAGGCTCTCAGGTTTGGTATAAGCATTGAGATATCACATCTCATGCTATAGGAAGGGTCTCAGGATTGGAATGGGAAGGAATTGGATATCACATCTCATGCTATAGGAAGGGTCTCAGATTTGGTATAAGCATTGAGATATCACATCTCATGCTAAAGGAAGGGTCTCAGGATTGGAATGGGAAGGAGTTGTATATGACATCTCAGGCCATAGGAAGGTTCTCAGGTTTGGTATAAGCATTGAGATATCACATCTCTGCTATCGGAAAGGTCTCAGGATTGGAATGGGAAGGAGTTGGATATCACATCTCATGCTAAAGGAAGGGTCTCAGGTTTGGTAGAAGCATTGAGATATCACGTCTCTGCTATCGGAAGGGTCTCAGGATTGGATTGGGAAGGAGTTGGATATCCCTTTTCATGCTATAGGAAGGGTCTCAGGTTTGGTATAAGCATTGAGATATCACATCTCTGCTATCGGAAGGGTCTCAGGATTGGATTGGGAAGGAGTTGGATATCCCTTCTCATGCTATAGGAAGTGTCTCAGGTTGGAATGGGAAGGAGTTGGATATCACATCTCATGTTATAGGAAGGGTCTCAGGATTGGAATGGGAAGGATTTGGATATCACATCTCTTGCTATAGGAAGGGTCTCAGGATTGGAATGGGTAGGAGTTGGATATTACTTTCTTGCTATAGGAAGGGTCTCATGTTTAGAATGGGAAGGAGTTGGATATCACATATGCTATAGTTAGTGTCTCAGGTTTGGAACGGGAAGGAGTTGGATATCACATCTCATGTTATAGGAAGGGTCTCAGGTTTGGTATAAGCATTGAGATATCACATCTCTGCTATCGGAAGCGGCTCAGGATTGGAATGGGAAGGAGTTGGATATCCCATCTCATGTTATAGGAAGAGTCTCTGGTTTGGTATTAGAATCATTGAGATATCACATCGCATGCTGTAGGAAGGGTCTAAGGATTGGAATGGGATGGACTTGGATATCACATCTCATGCTATAGGTAGGCTCTCAGGTTTGGTATAAGCATTGAGATATCACATCTCATGCTATAGGAAGGGTCTCAGGATTGGAATGGGAAGGAATTGGATATCACATCTCATGCTATAGGAAGGGTCTCAGATTTGGTATAAGCATTGAGATATCACATCTCATGCTAAAGGAAGGGTCTCAGGATTGGAATGGGAAGGAGTTGTATATGACATCTCAGGCCATAGGAAGGTTCTCAGGTTTGGTATAAGCATTGAGATATCACATCTCTGCTATCGGAAAGGTCTCAGGATTGGAATGGGAAGGAGTTGGATATCACATCTCATGCTAAAGGAAGGGTCTCAGGTTTGGTAGAAGCATTGAGATATCACGTCTCTGCTATCGGAAGGGTCTCAGGATTGGATTGGGAAGGAGTTGGATATCCCTTTTCATGCTATAGGAAGGGTCTCAGGTTGGAATGGGAAGGAGTTGGATATCACATCTCATGTTATAGGAAGGGTCTCAGGATTGGAATGGGAAGGATTTGGATATCACATCTCTTGCTATAGGAAGGGTCTCAGGATTGGAATGGGAAGGATTTGGATATCACATCTCTTGCTATAGGAAGGGTCTCAGGATTGGAATGGGTAGGAGTTGGATATTACTTTCTTGCCATAGGAAGGGTCTCATGTTTGGAATGGGAAGGAGTTGGATATCACATATGCTATAGTTAGTGTCTCAGGTTTGGAACGGGAAGGAGTTGGATATCACATCTCATGTTATAGGAAGGGTCTCAGGTTTGGTATAAGCATTGAGATATCACATCTCTGCTATCGGAAGCGGCTCAGGATTGGAATGGGAAGGAGATGGATATCCCATCTCATGTTATAGGAAGAGTCTCTGGTTTGGTATTAGAATCATTGAGATATCACATCGCATGCTGTAGGAAGGGTCTAAGGATTGGAATGGGATGGACTTGGATATCACATCTCATGCTATAGGTAGGCTCTCAGGTTTGGTATAAGCATTGAGATATCACATCTCATGCTATAGGAAGGGTCTCAGGATTGGAATGGGAAGGAATTGGATATCACATCTCATGCTATAGGAAGGGTCTCAGATTTGGTATAAGCATTGAGATATCACATCTCATGCTAAAGGAAGGGTCTCAGGATTGGAATGGGAAGGAGTTGTATATGACATCTCAGGCCATAGGAAGGTTCTCAGGTTTGGTATAAGCATTGAGATATCACATCTCTGCTATCGGAAAGGTCTCAGGATTGGAATGGGAAGGAGTTGGATATCCCATCTCATGTTATAGGAAGGGTCTCAGGTTTGGTATTAGAAGCATAGAGATATCACATCTCATGCTATAGGAAGGGTCTCAGGATTGGAATGGGAAGGACTTGGATGTCACATCTCATGCTATAGGGAGGGTCTCAAGTTTGATATTAGAAGCATTGAGATAACAAATCTCATGATATCGGAAGGGTCTCAGGATTGGAATGGGAAGGAGTTGTATGTCACATCTCATGATAAAGGAAGGGTCTAAGGTTTGGAAGGGGAAGGATTTGGATATCACATCTCATGTTATAGGACGGGTCTCAGGTTTGGTATTAGAAGCATTGAGATATCAAGTCTCATGGTATAAGAAGGGTCTCAGAATTGGAATGGGAAGGAGTTGGATATCACACCTCAAGCTATAGGAAGGGTCTCAGGATTGGAATGGGAAGGAGTTTGATATCATTTCTCATGCCATAGTATGGGTCTCAGGTTTGGTAGAAGCATTGGGATATCACATCTCATGCTATCGGAAGGGTATCAGTATTGGATTTTGAAGAAGTTGGATATCCCATCTCATGCTATAGGAAGGGTCTCAGGTTGGAATGGGAAGGAGTTGGATATCACATTTCATGTTATAGGAAGCGTCTCAGGATTGGAATGGGAAGGACTTGGATATCATATCTCATGCTATAGGACGGGTCTCAGGTTTGTTATTAGAATCATTGAGATATCATATTGCATGCTGTAGGAAGGGTCTAAGGATTGGAATAGGAAGGACCTGGATATCACATCTCATGCTATAGATAGGCTCTTAGGTTTGGAAAGGGAAGGAGTTGGATATCACATTTCATGTTAGAGGAAGGATCTCAGGTTTGGTATTAGAAGCATTGAGATATCACATCTCATGCTATAGGAAGGGTCTCAGGATTGGAATGGGAAGTAGTTGGATATCACATCTCATGCTATAGGAAGGGTCTCAGGTTTGGTATAAGCATTGAGATATCACATCTCATGCTATAGGACGGGTCTCAGGATTGGAATGGAAGGAGTTGGATATCACATCTCATGTTATAGGAAGGATCTCAGGTTTGGTATTAGAATCATTGAGACATCACATCTCATGCTATTGGAAGGGTCTCAGGGTTGGAATGGGAAGGAGTTGGATATCACAACTCATCCAATAGGAAGGGTCTCAGGTTTGGAATGGGAAGGAATTGGATATCACATCTCATGTTATAGGAAGGATCTCAGGTTTGGTATTAGAAGCATTGAGATATCACATCTCATGCTATAGGAAGGGTTTCAGGATTGGAATGTGAAGGATTTGGATATCACATCTCATGCTAAAGGAAGGGTCTCAGGTTTGGTAGAAGCATTGAGATATCACGTCTCTGCTATCGGAAGGGTCTCAGGATTGGATTGGGAAGGAGTTGGATATCCCTTCTCATGCTATAGGAAGGGTCTCAGGATTTGAATGGCAAGGAGTTGGATATCACATCTCATGCCATACGAAGGGTCTCAGGTTTGGTATAAGCATTGAGATATCACATCTCTGCTATCGGAAGGGTCTCAGGATTGGAATGGGAAGGAGTTGGATATTCCCATCTCATGTTATAGGAAGGGTCTCAGGTTTGGTATTAGAAGCATTGAGATATCACATCTCATGCTATAGGAAGGGTCTCAGGATTGGAATGGGAAGGACTTGGATATCACATCTCATGCTATAGGGAGGGTCTCAAGTTTGATATTAGAAGCTTTGAGATATCACATCTCATGATATCGGAAGGGTCTCAGGATTGGAATGGGAAGGAGTTGGATATCAAATCTCATGATAAAGGAAGGGTCTAAGGTTTGGAAGGGGAAGGATTTGGATATCACATCTCATGTTATATTACGGGTCTCAGGTTTGGTATTAGAAGCATTGAGATATCAAGTCTCAGAGTATAGGAAGGGTCTCCGAATTGGAATGGGAAGGAGTTGGATATCACATCTCAAGCTATAGGAAGGGTCTCAGAATTGGAATGGGAAGGACTTGGATATCACATCTCATGCTATAGGAAGGCTCTCAGGTTTGGAAGGGGAAAGAGTTGGATATCACATTTCATGTTAGAGGTAGGATCTCAGGTTTGGTATTAGAGGCATTGAGATATCACATCTCATGCTATCAGAAGGGTCTCAGGAATGGAATGGGAAGGAGTTGGATATCACATCTCATGCTAAAGGGAGGGTCTCAGGTTTGGAAGGGGAAGGATTTGGATATCACATCTCATGTTATAGGAAGGATCTCAGGTTTGGTATTAGAAGCATTGAGATATCACATCTCATGCTATCGGAAGGATCTCAGGTTTGGTATTAGAAGCATTGAGATATCACATCTCATGCTATCAGAAGGGTCTCAGGATTGGAATGGGAAGGAGTTGGATATCACATCTCATGCTAAAGGGAGGGTCTCAGGTTTGGAAGGGGAAGGATTTGGATATCACATCTCATGTTATCGGAAGGATCTCACGTTTGGTATTAGAAGTATTGAGATATCATATCTCATGCTATAGGAAGGGTCTCAGGATTGGAATGGGAAGGAGTTGGATATCACATCTCATGCTATAGGAAGTGTCTCAGGATTGTAATGGGAAGGACTTGGATATCACATCTCATGCTATAGGTAGGGTCTCAAGTTTGATATTAGAAGCATTGAGATATCACATCTCATGCTATAGGAAGGGTCTGAGGATTGGAATGGGAAGGAGTTGGATATCACATCTCATGCTATGGGAAGGGTCTCAGGTTTGGTATAAGCAGTGAGATATCACATCTCATGCTATAGTAAGTGTCTCAGGATTGGAATGGGAAGGAGTTGGATATCACATCTCATGTTATAGGAAGGATCTCAGGTTTGGTATAAGCATTGAGATATCACATCTCTGCTATCGGAAGGGTCTCAGGATTGGAATGGGAAGGAGTTGGATATTCCCATCTCATGTTATAGGAAGGGTCTCAGGTTTGGTATTAGAAGCATTGAGATATCACATTTCATGCTATAGGAAGGGTCTCAGGATTGGAATGGGAAGGAGTTGGATATCACATCTCATGATAAAGGAAGGGTCTCAGGATTGGAATGGGAAGGACTTGGATATCACATCTCATGCTATAGGAAGGCTCTCAGGTTTGGAAGGGGAAAGAGTTGGATATCACATTTCATGTTAGAGGTAGGATCTCAGGTTTGGTATTAGAGGCATTGAGATATCACATCTCATGCTATCAGAAGGGTCTCAGGAATGGAATGGGAAGGAGTTGGATATCACATCTCATGCTAAAGGGAGGGTCTCAGGTTTGGAAGGGGAAGGATTTGGATATCACATCTCATGTTATAGGAAGGATCTCAGGTTTGGTATTAGAAGCATTGAGATATCACATCTCATGCTATCGGAAGGATCTCAGGTTTGGTATTTGAAGCAATGAGATATCACATCTCATGCTATCAGAAGAGTCTCAGGATTGGAATAGGAAGGAGTTGGATATCACATCTCATGCTAAAGGGAGGGTCTCAGGATTTGAAGGGGAAGGATTTGGATATCACATCTCATGTTATCGGAAGGATCTCACGTTTGGTATTAGAAGTATTGAGATATCATCACTCATGTTATAGGAAGGGTCTCAGGATTGGAATGGGAAGGAGTTGGATATCACATCTCATGCTATAGGGAGGGTCTCAGGATTGGAATGGGAAGGACTTAGATATCACATATCATGCTATAGGGAGGGTCTCAGTTTTGATATTAGAAGCATTGAGATATCACATCTCATGCTATAGGAAGTGTCTCAGGATTGGAATGGGAAGGTGCTGGATATCACATCTCATGCTAAAGGAAGGGTCTCAGGTTTGGAACGGGAAGGATTTGGATATCACATCTCATGTTATAGGAAGGGTCTCAGGTTTGGTATAAGCATTGAGATATCACATCTCTGCTATCGGAAGTGTCTCAGGATTGGAATGGGAAGGAGTTGGATATCCCATCTCATGTTATAGGACGGGTCTCAGGTTTGTTATTAGAATCATTGAGATATCATATTGCATGCTGTAGGAAGGGTCTAAGGGTTGGAATGGGAAGGACTTGGATATCACATCTCATGCCATAGATAGGCTCTTAGGTTTGGAAAGGGAAGGAGTTGGATATCACATTTCATGTTAGAGGAAGGATCTCAGGTTTGGTATTAGAAGCATTGAGATATCACATCTCATGCTATAGGAAGGGTCTCAGGATTGGAATGGGAAGCAGTTGGATATCACATCTCATGCTATAGGAAGGGTCTCAGGTTTGGTATAAGCATTGAGATATCACATCTCATGCTATAGGAGGGGTCTCAGGATTGGAATGGAAGGAGTTGGATATCACATCTCATGTTATAGGAAGGATCTCAGGTTTGGTATTAGAAGCATTGAGACATCACATCTCATGCTATAGGAAGGGTCTCAGGGTTGGAATGGGAAGGAGTTGGATATCACATCTCATCCAATAGGAAGGGTCTCAAGTTTGGAATGGGAAGGAATTGGATATCACATCTCATGTTATAGGAAGGATCTCAGGTTTGGTATTAGAAGCATTGAGATATCACATCTCATGCTATAGGAAGGGTCTCAGGATTGGAATGTGAAGGATTTGGATATCACATCTCATGCTAAAGGAAGGGTCTCAGGTTTGGTAGAAGCATTGAGATATCACGTCTCTGCTATCGGAAGGGTCTCAGGATTGGATTGGGAAGGAGTTGGATATCACATCTCATGCCATAGGAAGGGTCTCAGGTTTGGTATAAGCATTGAGATATCACATCTCTGCTATCGGAAGGGTCTCAGGATTGGATTGGGAAGGAGTTGGATATCCCTTCTCATGCTATAGGAAGTGTCTCAGGTTGGAATGGGAAGGAGTTGGATATCACATCTCATGTTATAGGAAGGGTCTCAGGATTGGAATGGGTAGGAGTTGGATATTACTTTCTTGCTATAGGAAGGGTCTCATGTTTGGAATGGGAAGGAGTTGGATATCACATATGCTATAGTTAGTGTCTCAGGTTTGAAACGGGAAGGAGTTGGATATCACATCTCATGTTATAGGAAGGGTCTCAGGTTTGGTATAAGCATTGAGATATCACATCTCTGCTATCGGAAGCGGCTCAGGATTGGAATGGGAAGGAGTTGGATATCCCATCTCATGTTATAGGAAGAGTCTCTGGTTTGGTATTAGAATCATTGAGATATCACATCGCATGCTGTAGGAAGGGACTAAGGATTGGAATGGGATGGACTTGGATATCACATCTCATGCTATAGGTAGGCTCTCAGGTTTGGTATAAGCATTGAGATATCACATCTCATGCTATAGGAAGGGTCTCAGGATTGGAATGGGAAGGAATTGGATATCACATCTCATGCTATAGGAAGGGTCTCAGATTTGGTATAAGCATTGAGATATCACATCTCATGCTAAAGGAAGGGTCTCAGGATTGGAATGGGAAGGAGTTGTATATGACATCTCAGGCCATAGGAAGGTTCTCAGGTTTGGTATAAGCATTGAGATATCACATCTCTGCTATCGGAAGGGTCTCAGGATTGGAATGGGAAGGAGTTGGATATCCCATCTCATGTTATAGGAAGGGTCTCAGGTTTGGTATTAGAAGCATAGAGATATCACATCTCATGCTATAGGAAGGGTCTCAGGATGTGAATGGCAAGGAGTTGGATATCACATCTCATGCCATAGGAAGGGTCTCAGGTTTGGTATAAGCATTGAGATATCACATCTCTGCTATCGGAAGGGTCTCAGGATTGGATTGGGAAGGAGTTAGATATCCCTTCTCATGCTATAGGAAGTGTCTCAGGTTGGAATGGGAAGGAGTTGGATATCACATCTCATGTTATAGGAAGGGTCTCAGGATTGGTATTAGAAGCATAGAGATATCACATCTCATGCTATAGGAAGGGTCTCAGGATTGGAATGGGAAGGACTTGGATGTCACATCTCATGCTATAGGGAGGGTCTCAAGTTTGATATTAGAAGCATTGAGATATCACATCTCTGCTATCAGAAAGGTCTCAGGATTGGAATGGGAAGGAGTTGGATATCCCATCTCATGTTATAGGAAGGGTCTCAGGTTTGGTATTAGAAGCATAGAGATATCACATCTCATGCTATAGGAAGGGTCTCAGGATTGGAATGGGAAGGACTTGGATGTCACATCTCATGCTATAGGGAGGGTCTCAAGTTTGATATTAGAAGCATTGAGATAACAAATCTCATGATATCGGAAGGGTCTCAGGATTGGAATGGGAAGGAGTTGGATATCACATCTCATGATAAAGGAAGGGTCTAAGGTTTGGAAGGGGAAGGATTTGGATATCACATCTCATGTTATAGGACGGGTCTCAGGTTTGGTATTAGAAACATTGAGATATCAAGTCTCATGGTATAAGAAGGGTCTCAGAATTGGAATGGGAAGGAGTTGGATATCACACCTCAAGCTTTAGGAAGGGTCTCAGGATTGGAATGGGAAGGAGTTTGATATCACATCTCATGCCAGAGTATGGGTCTCAGGTTTGGTAGAAGCATTGGGATATCACATCTCATGCTATCGGAAGGGTATCAGTATTGGATTTGGAAGAAGTTGGATATCCCATCTCATGCTATAGGAAGGGTCTCAGGTTGGAATGGGAAGGAGTTGGATATCACATTTCATGTTATAGGAAGGGTCTCAGGATTGGAATGGGAAGTACTTGGATATCATATCTCATGCTATAGGACGGGTCTCAGGTTTGTTATTAGAATCATTGAGATATCATATTGCATGCTGTAGGAAGGGTCTAAGGATTGGAATGGGAAGGACCTGGATATCACATCTCATGCTATAGATAGGCTCTTAGGTTTGGAAAGGGAAGGAGTTGGATATCACATCTCATGTTATAGGATGGATCTCAGGTTTGGTATTAGAAGTATTGAGATATCACATCTCATGTTATCGGAAGGATCTCAGGTTTGGTATTAGAAGTATTGAGATATCACATCTCATGCTATAGGAAGGGTCTCAGGATTGGAATGGGAAGGAGTTGGATATCACATCTCATGCTAAAGGAAGGGTCTCAAGTTTGGTAGAAGCATTGAGATATCACATCTCATGCTATAGGAAGGGTCTCAGGATTGGAATGGGAAGGACTTAGATATCACATATCATGCTATAGGGAGGGTCTCAGTTTTGATATTAGAAGCATTGAGATATCACATCTCATGCTATCGGAAGTGTCTCAGGATTGGAATGGGAAGGAGCTGGATATCACATCTCATGCTAAAGGAAGGGTCTCAGGTTTAGAACGGGAAGGAGTTGGATATCACATCTCATGTTATAGGACGGGTCTCAGGTTTGTTATTAGAATCATTGAGATATCATATTGCATGCTGTAGGAAGGGTCTAAGGGTTGGAATGTGAAGGACTTGGATATCACATCTCATGCTATAGATAGGCTCTTAGGTTTGGAAAGGGAAGGAGTTGGATATCACATTTCATGTTAGAGGAAGGATCTCAGGTTTGGTATTAGAAGCATTGAGATATCACATCTCATGCTATAGGAAGGGTCTCAGGATTGGAATGGGAAGGAGTTGGATATCACATCTCATGCTATAGGAAGGGTCTCAGGTTTGGTATAAGCATTGAGATATCACATCTCATGCTATAGGACGGGTCTCAGGATTGGAATGGAAGGAGTTGGATATCACATCTCATGTTATAGGAAGGATCTCAGGTTTGGTATTAGAAGCATTGAGACATCACATCTCATGCTATAGGAAGGGTCTCAGGGTTGGAATGGGAAGGAGTTGGATATCACATCTCATCCAATAGGAAGGGTCTCAGGTTTGGAATGGGAAGGAATTGGATATCACATCTCATGTTATAGGAAGAATCTCAGGTTTGGTATTAGAAGCATTGAGATATCAAATCTCATGCTATAGGAAGGGTCTCAGGATTGGAATGTGAAGGATTTGGATATCACATCTCATGCTAAAGGAAGGGTCTCAGGTTTGGTATTAGAATCATTGAGATATCATATTGCATGCTGTAGGAAGGGTCTAAGGGTTGGAATGTGAAGGACTTGGATATCACATCTCATGCTATAGATAGGCTCTTAGGTTTGGAAAGGGAAGGAGTTGGATATCACATTTCATGTTAGAGGAAGGATCTCAGGTTTGGTATTAGAAGCATTGAGATATCACATCTCATGCTATAGGAAGGGTCTCAGGATTGGAATGGGAAGGAGTTGGATATCACATCTCATGCTATAGGAAGGGTCTCAGGTTTGGTATAAGCATTGAGATATCACATCTCATGCTATAGGACGGGTCTCAGGATTGGAATGGAAGGAGTTGGATATCACATCTCATGTTATAGGAAGGATCTCAGGTTTGGTATTAGAAGCATTGAGACATCACATCTCATGCTATAGGAAGGGTCTCAGGGTTGGAATGGGAAGGAGTTGGATATCACATCTCATCCAATAGGAAGGGTCTCAGGTTTGGAATGGGAAGGAATTGGATATCACATCTCATGTTATAGGAAGGATCTCAGGTTTGGTATTAGAAGCATTGAGATATCAAATCTCATGCTATAGGAAGAGTCTCAGGATTGGAATGTGAAGGATTTGGATATCACATCTCATGCTAAAGGAAGGGTCTCAGGTTTGGTAGAAGCATTGAGATATCACGTCTCTGCTATCGGAAGGGTCTCAGGATTGGATTGGGAAGGAGTTGGATATCCCTTTTCATGCTATAGGAAGGGTCTCAGGATTTGAATGGCAAGGAGTTGGATATCACATCTCATGCCATAGGAAGGGTCTCAGGTTTGGTATAAGCATTGAGATATCACATCTCTGCTATCGGAAGGGTCTCAGGATTGGATTTGGAAGGAGTTGGATATCCCTTCTCATGCTATAGGAAGTGTCTCAGGTTGGAATGGGAAGGAGTTGGATATCACATCTCATGTTATAGGAAGAATCTCAGGTTTGGTATTAGAAGCATTGAGATATCAAATCTCATGCTATAGGAAGGGTCTCAGGATTGGAATGTGAAGGATTTGGATATCACATCTCATGCTAAAGGAAGGGTCTCAGGTTTGGTATTAGAATCATTGAGATATCATATTGCATGCTGTAGGAAGGGTCTAAGGGTTGGAATGTGAAGGACTTGGATATCACATCTCATGCTATAGATAGGCTCTTAGGTTTGGAAAGGGAAGGAGTTGGATATCACATTTCATGTTAGAGGAAGGATCTCAGGTTTGGTATTAGAAGCATTGAGATATCACATCTCATGCTATAGGAAGGGTCTCAGGATTGGAATGGGAAGGAGTTGGATATCACATCTCATGCTATAGGAAGGGTCTCAGGTTTGGTATAAGCATTGAGATATCACATCTCATGCTATAGGACGGGTCTCAGGATTGGAATGGAAGGAGTTGGATATCACATCTCATGTTATAGGAAGGATCTCAGGTTTGGTATTAGAAGCATTGAGACATCACATCTCATGCTATAGGAAGGGTCTCAGGGTTGGAATGGGAAGGAGTTGGATATCACATCTCATCCAATAGGAAGGGTCTCAGGTTTGGAATGGGAAGGAATTGGATATCACATCTCATGTTATAGGAAGGATCTCAGGTTTGGTATTAGAAGCATTGAGATATCAAATCTCATGCTATAGGAAGAGTCTCAGGATTGGAATGTGAAGGATTTGGATATCACATCTCATGCTAAAGGAAGGGTCTCAGGTTTGGTATTAGAATCATTGAGATATCATATTGCATGCTGTAGGAAGGGTCTAAGGGTTGGAATGTGAAGGACTTGGATATCACATCTCATGCTATAGATAGGCTCTTAGGTTTGGAAAGGGAAGGAGTTGGATATCACATTTCATGTTAGAGGAAGGATCTCAGGTTTGGTATTAGAAGCATTGAGATATCACATCTCATGCTATAGGAAGGGTCTCAGGATTGGAATGGGAAGGAGTTGGATATCACATCTCATGCTATAGGAAGGGTCTCAGGTTTGGTATAAGCATTGAGATATCACATCTCATGCTATAGGACGGGTCTCAGGATTGGAATGGAAGGAGTTGGATATCACATCTCATGTTATAGGAAGGATCTCAGGTTTGGTATTAGAAGCATTGAGACATCACATCTCATGCTATAGGAAGGGTCTCAGGGTTGGAATGGGAAGGAGTTGGATATCACATCTCATCCAATAGGAAGGGTCTCAGGTTTGGAATGGGAAGGAATTGGATATCACATCTCATGTTATAGGAAGGATCTCAGGTTTGGTATTAGAAGCATTGAGATATCAAATCTCATGGTATAGGAAGAGTCTCAGGATTGGAATGTGAAGGATTTGGATATCACATCTCATGCTAAAGGAAGGGTCTCAGGTTTGGTAGAAGCATTGAGATATCACGTCTCTGCTATCGGAAGGGTCTCAGGATTGGATTGGGAAGGAGTTGGATATCCCTTTTCATGCTATAGGAAGGGTCTCAGGATTTGAATGGCAAGGAGTTGGATATCACATCTCATGCCATAGGAAGGGTCTCAGGTTTGGTATAAGCATTGAGATATCACATCTCTGCTATCGGAAGGGTCTCAGGATTGGATTGGGAAGGAGTTGGATATCCCTTCTCATGCTATAGGAAGTGTCTCAGGTTGGAATGGGAAGGAGTTGGATATCACATCTCATGTTATAGGAAGGGTCTCAGGATTGGAATGGGAAGGATTTGGATATCACATCTCTTGCTATACGAAGGGTCTCAGGATTGGAATGGGTAGGAGTTGGATATTACTTTCTTGCTATAGGAAGGGTCTCATGTTTGGAATGGGAAGGAGTTGGATATCACATATGCTATAGTTAGTGTCTCAGGTTTGGAACGGGAAGGAGTTGGATATCACATCTCATGTTATAGGAAGGGTCTCAGGTTTGGTATAAGCATTGAGATATCACATCTCTGCTATCGGAAGCGGCTCAGGATTGGAATGGGAAGGAGTTGGATATCCCATCTCATGTTATAGGAAGAGTCTCTGGTTTGGTATTAGAATCATTGAGATATCCCATCGCATGCTACTATAGGAGCCAGACTGGACTACTGTAACGCCCTCCTGGCAGGCACCTCATCAAAAAACCTAAACAAGCTCCAAATAGTGCAAAACAATGCCCTCCGTGCTGCACTACACATGACCAAAACTGACCATATCTCACAGGCCAGAAGACGCGTCCATTGGCTCCCAGTCAAGGAAAGGATCAACTTTAAAATCCTCACCCTCACACACAAATGCATTAACCACACAGCACCCCCCTACCTATCTGAGACTATAACCAAGAACTCCTCCATCTGCCCCAGAAGAAGTCACCACGCCAACCAACTCCAAGTACCCACTGTAAAAAGAGCCAAAGCCGGCGGCATTGGCTTCCCTCACATAGCACCTAAGCTATGGAATGCCCTCCCCAACGCGCTTAGAGCAGAACCATCTCTGTATCTCTTTCGCAAATCCCTCAAAACCACGCTATTCAACTAACTCCACCTTCCCTTCACCCACCTCAGCTCGCACACATCTGATACTAAAAGTGTTCGATACGAAATGCTTCCTGTAATGAAAATTGCTTTGTAACCATCTTCCTTCCATTGTAACCAGACTATGTATGTATTCATGTAACAGCGCCACGATGCCCCTGGGCTGATGTGCGCTTTAAATAAATCTGAATAAATAAATAAATAAAATGCTGTAGGAAGGGTCTAAGGATTGGAATGGGGTGGACTTGGATATCACATCTCATGCTATAGGTAGGCTCTCAGGTTTGGTATAAGCATTGAGATATCACATCTCATGCTATAGGAAGGGTCTCAGGATTGGAATGGGAAGGAATTGGATATCACATCTCATGCTATAGGAAGGGTCTCAGATTTGGTATAAGCATTGAGATATCACATCTCATGGTAAAGGAAGGGTCTCAGGATTGGAATGGGAAGGAGTTGTATATGACATCTCAGGCCATAGGAAGGTTCTCAGGTTTGGTATAAGCATTGAGATATCACATCTCTGCTATCGGAAAGGTCTCAGGATTGGAATGGGAAGGAGTTGGATATCCCATCTCATGTTATAGGAAGGGTCTCAGGTTTGGTATTAGAAGCATAGAGATATCACATCTCATGCTATAGGAAGGGTCTCAGGATTGGAATGGGAAGGACTTGGATGTCACATCTCATGCTATAGGGAGGGTCTCAAGTTTGATATTAGAAGCATTGAGATAACAAATCTCATGATATCGGAAGGGTCTCAGGATTGGAATGGGAAGGAGTTGGATATCACATCTCATGATAAAGGAAGGGTCTAAGGTTTGGAAGGGGAAGGATTTGGTTATCACATCTCATGTTATAGGACGGGTCTCAGGTTTGGTATTAGAAGCATTGAGATATCAAGTCTCATGGTATAAGAAGGGTCTCAGAATTGGAATGGGAAGGAGTTGGATATCACACCTCAAGCTATAGGAAGGGTCTCAGGATTGGAATGGGAAGGAGTTTGATATCACATCTCATGCCATAGTATGGGTCTCAGGTTTGGTAGAAGCATTGGGATATCACATCTCATGCTATCGGAAGGGTATCAGTATTGTATTTGGAAGAAGTTGGATATCCCATCTCATGCTATAGGAAGGGTCTCAGGTTGGAATGGGAAGGAGTTGGATATCACATTTCATGTTATAGGAAGGGTCTCAGGATTGGAATGGGAAGGACTTGGATATCATATCTCATGCTATAGGACGGGTCTCAGGTTTGTTATTAGATTCATTGAGATATCATATTGCATGCTGTAGGAAGGGTCTAAGGATTGGAATGGGAAGGACCTGGATATCACATCTCATGCTATAGATAGGCTCTTAGGTTTGGAAAGGGAAGGAGTTGGATATCACATCTCATGTTATAGGATGGATCTCAGGTTTGGTATTAGAAGTATTGAGATATCACATCTCATGTTATCGGAAGGATCTCAGGTTTGGTATTAGAAGTATTGAGATATCACATCTCATGCTATAGGAAGGGTCTCAGGATTGGAATGGGAAGGAGTTGGATATCACATCTCATGCTAAAGGAAGGGTCTCAGGTTTGGTAGAAGCATTGAGATATCACATCTCATGCTATAGGAAGGGTCTCAGGATTGGAATGGGAAGGACTTAGATATCACATATCATGCTATAGGGAGGGTCTCAGTTTTGATATTAGAAGCATTGAGATATCACATCTCATGCTATCGGAAGTGTCTCAGGATTGGAATGGGAAGGAGCTGGATATCACATCTCATGCTAAAGGAAGGGTCTCAGGTTGGGAACGGGAAGGAGTTAAATTTCACATCTCATGTTATAGGAAGGGTCTCAGGTTTGGTATAAACATTGAGATATCACATCTCTGCTATCGGAAGTGTCTCAGGATTGGAATGGGAAGGAGTTGGATATCCCATCTCATGTTATAGGACGGGTCTCAGGTTTGTTATTAGAATCATTGAGATATCATATTGCATGCTGTAGGAAGGGTCTAAGGGTTGGAATGTGAAGGACTTGGATATCACATCTCATGCTATAGATAGGCTCTTAGGTTTGGAAAGGGAAGGAGTTGGATATCACATTTCATGTTAGAGGAAGGATCTCAGGTTTGGTATTAGAAGCATTGAGATATCACATCTCATGCTATAGGAAGGGTCTCCGGATTGGAATGGGAAGGAGTTGGATATCACATCTCATGCTATAGGAAGGGTCTCAGGTTTGGTATAAGCATTGAGATATCACATCTCATGCTATAGGACGGGTCTCAGGATTGGAATGGAAGGAGTTGGATATCACATCTCATGTTATAGGAAGGATCTCAGGTTTGGTATTAGAAGCATTGAGACATCACATCTCATGCTATAGGAAGGGTCTCAGGGTTGAAATGGGAAGGAGTTGGATATCACATCTCATCCAATAGGAAGGGTCTCAGGTTTGGAATGGGAAGGAATTGGATATCACATCTCATGTTATAGGAAGGATCTCAGGTTTGGTATTAGAAGCATTGAGATATCAAATCTCATGCTATAGGAAGGGTCTCAGGATTGGAATGTGAAGGATTTGGATATCACATCTCATGCTAAAGGAAGGGTCTCAGGTTTGGTAGAAGCATTGAGATATCACGTCTCTGCTATCGGAAGGGTCTCAGGATTGGATTGGGAAGGAGTTGGATATGCCTTTTCATGCTATAGGAAGGGTCTCAGGTTTGGTATAAGCATTGAGATATCACATCTCTGCTATCGGAAGGGTCTCAGGATTGGATTGGGAAGGAGTTGGATATCCCTTCTCATGCTATAGGAAGTGTCTCAGGTTGGAATGGGAAGGCGTTGGATATCACATCTCATGTTATAGGAAGGGTCTCAGGATTGGAATGGGAAGGATTTGGATATCACATCTCTTGCTATAGGAAGGGTCTCAGGATTGGAATGGGTAGGAGTTGGATATTACTTTCTTGCTATAGGAAGGGTCTCATGTTTGGAATGGGAAGGAGTTGGATATCACATATGCTATAGTTAGTGTCTCAGGTTTGGAACGGGAAGGAGTTGGATATCACATCTCATGTTATAGGAAGGGTCTCAGGTTTGGTATAAGCATTGAGATATCACATCTCTGCTATCGGAAGCGGCTCAGGATTGGAATGGGAAGGAGTTGGATATCCCATCTCATGTTATAGGAAGAGTCTCTGGTTTGGTATTAGAATCATTGAGATATCACATCGCATGCTGTAGGAAGGGTCTAAGGATTGGAATGGGATGGACTTGGATATCACATCTCATGCTATAGGTAGGCTCTCAGGTTTGGTATAAGCATTGAGATATCACATCTCATGCTATAGGAAGGGTCTCAGGATTGGAATGGGAAGGAATTGGATATCACATCTCATGCTATAGGAAGGGTCTCAGATTTGGTATAAGCATTGAGATATCACATCCCATGGTAAAGGAAGGGTCTCAGGATTGGAATGGGAAGGAGTTGTATATGACATCTCAGGCCATAGGAAGGTTCTCAGGTTTGGTATAAGCATTGAGATATCACATCTCTGCTATCGGAAAGGTCTCAGGATTGGAATGGGAAGGAGTTGGATATCCCATCTCATGTTATAGGAAGGGTCTCAGGTTTGGTATTAGAAGCATAGAGATATCACATCTCATGCTATAGGAAGGGTCTCAGGTTTGGAATGGGAAGGACTTGGATGTCACATCTCATGCTATAGGGAGGGTCTCAAGTTTGATATTAGAAGCATTGAGATAACAAATCTCATGATATCGGAAGGGTCTCAGGATTGGAATGGGAAGGAGTTGGATATCACATCTCATGATAAAGGAAGGGTCTAAGGTTTGGAAGGGGAAGGATTTGGTTATCACATCTCATGTTATAGGACGGGTCTCAGGTTTGGTATTAGAAGCATTGAGATATCAAGTCTCATGGTATAAGAAGGGTCTCAGAATTGGAATGGGAAGGAGTTGGATATCACACCTCAAGCTATA
Organism: Ambystoma mexicanum; assembly: GCF_040938575.1. Taxonomy (NCBI): domain Eukaryota; kingdom Metazoa; phylum Chordata; class Amphibia; order Caudata; family Ambystomatidae; genus Ambystoma; species Ambystoma mexicanum. The sequence goes on from NC_090936.1 coordinate 337,068,203, forward strand.
GGAAGGGTCTCAGGATTGGAATGGGAAGGAGTTTGATATCACATCTCATGCCATAGTATGGGTCTCAGGTTTGGTAGAAGCATTGGGATATCACATCTCATGCTATCGGAAGGGTATCAGTATTGGATTTGGAAGAAGTTGGATATCCCATCTCATGCTATAGGAAGGGTCTCAGGTTGGAATGGGAAGGAGTTGGATATCACATTTCATGTTATAGGAAGGGTCTCAGGATTGGAATGGGAAGGACTTGGATATCATATCTCATGCTATAGGACGGGTCTCAGGTTTGTTATTAGAATCATTAAGATATCATATTGCATGCTGTAGGAAGGGTCTAAGGATTGGAATGGGAAGGACCTGGATATCACATCTCATGCTATAGATAGGCTCTTAGGTTTGGAAAGGGAAGGAGTTGGATATCACATCTCATGTTATAGGATGGATCTCAGGTTTGGTATTAGAAGTATTGAGATATCACATCTCATGTTATCGGAAGGATCTCAGGTTTGGTATTAGAAGTATTGAGATATCACATCTCATGCTATAGGAAGGGTCTCAAGATTGGAATGGGAAGGAGTTGGATATCACATCTCATGCTAAAGGAAGGGTCTCAGGTTTGGTATAAGCATTGAGATATCACATCTCTGCTATCGGAAGGGTCTCAGGATTGGATTGGGAAGGAGTTGGATATCCCTTCTCATGCTATAGGAAGTGTCTCAGGTTGGAATGGGAAGGAGTTGGATATCACATCTCATGTTATAGGAAGGGTCTCAGGATTGGAATGGGAAGGATTTGGATATCACATCTCTTGCTATAGGAAGGGTCTCAGGATTGGAATGGGTAGGAGTTGGGTATTACTTTCTTGCTATAGGAAGGGTCTCATGTTTGTAATGGGAAGGAGTTGGATATCACATATGCTATAGTTAGTGTCTCAGGTTTGGAACGGGAAGGAGTTGGATATCACATCTCATGTTATAGGAAGGGTCTCAGGTTTGGTATAAGCATTGAGATATCACATCTCTGCTATCGGAAGCGGCTCAGGATTGGAATGGGAAGGAGTTGGATATCCCATCTCATGTTATAGGAAGAGTCTCTGGTTTGGTATTAGAATCATTGAGATATCACATCGCATGCTGTAGGAAGGGTCTAAGGATTGGAATGGGATGGACTTGGATATCACATCTCATGCTATAGGTAGGCTCTCAGGTTTGGTATAAGCATTGAGATATCACATCTCATGCTATAGGAAGGGTCTCAGGATTGGAATGGGAAGGAATTGGATATCACATCTCATGCTATAGGAAGGGTCTCAGATTTGGTATAAGCATTGAGATATCACATCTCATGCTAAAGGAAGGGTCTCAGGATTGGAATGGGAAGGAGTTGTATATGACATCTGAGGCCATAGGAAGGTTCTCAGGTTTGGTATAAGCATTGAGATATCACATCTCTGCTATCGGAAAGGTCTCAGGATTGGAATGGGAAGGAGTTGGATATCACATCTCATGCTAAAGGAAGGGTCTCAGGTTTGGTAGAAGCATTGAGATATCACGTCTCTGCTATCGGAAGGGTCTCAGGATTGGATTGGGCAGGAGTTGGATATCCCTTTTCATGCTATAGGAAGGGTCTCAGGTTTGGTATAAGCATTGAGATATCACATCTCTGCTATCGGAAGGGTCTCAGGATTGGATTGGGAAGGAGTTGGATATCCCTTCTCATGCTATAGGAAGTGTCTCAGGTTGGAATGGGAAGGAGTTGGATATCACATCTCATGTTATAGGAAGGGTCTCAGGATTGGAATGGGAAGGATTTGGATATCACATCTCTTGCTATAGGAAGGGTCTCAGGATTGGAATGGGTAGGAGTTGGATATTACTTTCTTGCCATAGGAAGGGTCTCATGTTTGGAATGGGAAGGAGTTGGATATCACATATGCTATAGTTAGTGTCTCAGGTTTGGAACGGGAAGGAGTTGGATATCACATCTCATGTTATAGGAAGGGTCTCAGGTTTGGTATAAGCATTGAGATATCACATCTCTGCTATCGGAAGCTGCTCAGGATTGGAAAGGGAAGGAGTTGGATATCCCATCTCATGTTATAGGAAGAGTCTCTGGTTTGGTATTAGAATCATTGAGATATCACATCGCATGCTGTAGGAAGGGTCTAAGGATTGGAATGGGATGGACTTGGATATCACATCTCATGCTATAGGTAGGCTCTCAGGTTTGGTATAAGCATTGAGATATCACATCTCATGCTATAGGAAGGGTCTCAGGATTGGAATGGGAAGGAATTGGATATCACATCTCATGCTATAGGAAGGGTCTCAGATTTGGTATAAGCATTGAGATATCACATCTCATGCTAAAGGAAGGGTCTCAGGATTGGAATGGGAAGGAGTTGGATATCCCATCTCATGTTATAGGAAGGGTCTCAGGTTTGGTATTAGAAGCATAGAGATATCACATCTCATGCTATAGGAAGGGTCTCAGGATTGGAATGGGAAGGACTTGGATGTCACATCTCATGCTATAGGGAGGGTCTCAAGTTTGATATTAGAAGCATTGAGATAACAAATCTCATGATATCGGAAGGGTCTCAGGATTGGAATGGGAAGGAGTTGGATATCACATCTCATGATAAAGGAAGGGTCTAAGGTTTGGAAGGGGAAGGATTTGGTTATCACATCTCATGTTATAGGACGGGTCTCAGGTTTGGTATTAGAAGCATTGAGATATCAAGTCTCATGGTATAAGAAGGGTCTCAGAATTGGAATGGGAAGGAGTTGGATATCACACCTCAAGCTATAGGAAGGGTCTCAGGATTGGAATGGGAAGGAGTTTGATATCACATCTCATGCCATAGTATGGGTCTCAGGTTTGGTAGAAGCATTGGGATATCACATCTCATGCTATCGGAAGGGTATCAGTATTGGATTTGGAAGAAGTTGGATATCCCATCTCATGCTATAGGAAGGGTCTCAGGTTGGAATGGGAAGGAGTTGGATATCACATTTCATGTTATAGGAAGGGTCTCAGGATTGGAATGGGAAGGACTTGGATATCATATCTCATGCTATAGGACGGGTCTCAGGTTTGTTATTAGAATCATTAAGATATCATATTGCATGCTGTAGGAAGGGTCTAAGGATTGGAATGGGAAGGACCTGGATATCACATCTCATGCTATAGATAGGCTCTTAGGTTTGGAAAGGGAAGGAGTTGGATATCACATCTCATGTTATAGGATGGATCTCAGGTTTGGTATTAGAAGTATTGAGATATCACATCTCATGTTATCGGAAGGATCTCAGGTTTGGTATTAGAAGTATTGAGATATCACATCTCATGCTATAGGAAGGGTCTCAAGATTGGAATGGGAAGGAGTTGGATATCACATCTCATGCTAAAGGAAGGGTCTCAGGTTTGGTAGAAGCATTGAGATATCACATCTCATGCTATAGGAAGGGTCTCAGGATTGGAATGGGAAGGACTTAGATATCACATATCATGCTATAGGGAGGGTCTCAGTTTTGATATTAGAAGCATTGAGATATCACATCTCATGCTATCGGAAGTGTCTCAGGATTGGAATGGGAAGGAGCTGGATATCACATCTCATGCTAAAGGAAGGGTCTCAGGTTGGGAACGGGAAGGAGTTAAATTTCACATCTCATGTTATAGGAAGGGTCTCAGGTTTGGTATAAACATTGAGATATCACATCTCTGCTATCGGAAGTGTCTCAGGATTGGAATGGGAAGGAGTTGGATATCCCATCTCATGTTATAGGACGGGTCTCAGGTTTGTTATTAGAATCATTGAGATATCATATTGCATGCTGTAGGAAGGGTCTAAGGGTTGGAATGTGAAGGACTTGGATATCACATCTCATGCTATAGATAGGCTCTTAGGTTTGGAAAGGGAAGGAGTTGGATATCACATTTCATGTTAGAGGAAGGATCTCAGGTTTGGTATTAGAAGCATTGAGATATCACATCTCATGCTATAGGAAGGGTCTCCGGATTGGAATGGGAAGGAGTTGATTATCACATCTCATGCTATAGGAAGGGTCTCAGGTTTGGTATAAGCATTGAGATATCACATCTCATGCTATAGGACGGGTCTCAGGATTGGAATGGAAGGAGTTGGATATCACATCTCATGTTATAGGAAGGATCTCAGGTTTGGTATTAGAAGCATTGAGACATCACATCTCATGCTATTGGAAGGGTCTCAGGGTTGAAATGGGAAGGAGTTGGATATCACATCTCATCCAATAGGAAGGGTCTCAGGTTTGGAATGGGAAGGAATTGGATATCACATCTCATGTTATAGGAAGGATCTCAGGTTTGGTATTAGAAGCATTGAGATATCAAATCTCATGCTATAGGAAGGGTCTCAGGATTGGAATGTGAAGGATTTGGATATCACATCTCATGATAAAGGAAGGGTCTCAGGTTTGGTAGAAGCATTGAGATATCACGTCTCTGCTATCGGAAGGGTCTCAGGATTGGATTGGGAAGGAGTTGGATATCCCTTTTCATGCTATAGGAAGGGTCTCAGGTTTGGTATAAGCATTGAGATATCACATCTCTGCTATCGGAAGGGTCTCAGGATTGGATTGGGAAGGAGTTGGATATCCCTTCTCATGCTATAGGAAGTGTCTCAGGTTGGAATGGGAAGGAGTTGGATATCACATCTCATGTTATAGGAAGGGTCTCAGGATTGGAATGGGAAGGATTTGGATATCACATCTCTTGCTATAGGAAGGGTCTCAGGATTGGAATGGGTAGGAGTTGGATATTACTTTCTTGCTATAGGAAGGGTCTCATGTTTGTAATGGGAAGGAGTTGGATATCACATATGCTATAGTTAGTGTCTCAGGTTTGGAACGGGAAGGAGTTGGATATCACATCTCATGTTATAGGAAGGGTCTCAGGTTTGGTATAAGCATTGAGATATCACATCTCTGCTATCGGAAGCGGCTCAGGATTGGAATGGGAAGGAGTTGGATATCCCATCTCATGTTATAGGAAGAGTCTCTGGTTTGGTATTAGAATCATTGAGATATCACATCGCATGCTGTAGGAAGGGTCTAAGGATTGGAATGGGATGGACTTGGATATCACATCTCATGCTATAGGTAGGCTCTCAGGTTTGGTATAAGCATTGAGATATCACATCTCATGCTATAGGAAGGGTCTCAGGATTGGAATGGGAAGGAATTGGATATCACATCTCATGCTATAGGAAGGGTCTCAGATTTGGTATAAGCATTGAGATATCACATCTCATGCTAAAGGAAGGGTCTCAGGATTGGAATGGGAAGGAGTTGTATATGACATCTGAGGCCATAGGAAGGTTCTCAGGTTTGGTATAAGCATTGAGATATCACATCTCTGCTATCGGAAAGGTCTCAGGATTGGAATGGGAAGGAGTTGGATATCACATCTCATGCTAAAGGAAGGGTCTCAGGTTTGGTAGAAGCATTGAGATATCACGTCTCTGCTATCGGAAGGGTCTCAGGATTGGATTGGGAAGGAGTTGGATATCCCTTTTCATGCTATAGGAAGGGTCTCAGGTTTGGTATAAGCATTGAGATATCACATCTCTGCTATCGGAAGGGTCTCAGGATTGGATTGGGAAGGAGTTGGATATCCCTTCTCATGCTATAGGAAGTGTCTCAGGTTGGAATGGGAAGGAGTTGGATATCACATCTCATGTTATAGGAAGGGTCTCAGGATTGGAATGGGAAGGATTTGGATATCACATCTCTTGCTATAGGAAGGGTCTCAGGATTGGAATGGGTAGGAGTTGGATATTACTTTCTTGCCATAGGAAGGGTCTCATGTTTGGAATGGGAAGGAGTTGGATATCACATATGCTATAGTTAGTGTCTCAGGTTTGGAACGGGAAGGAGTTGGATATCACATCTCATGTTATAGGAAGGGTCTCAGGTTTGGTATAAGCATTGAGATATCACATCTCTGCTATCGGAAGCTGCTCAGGATTGGAATGGGAAGGAGTTGGATATCCCATCTCATGTTATAGGAAGAGTCTCTGGTTTGGTATTAGAATCATTGAGATATCACATCGCATGCTGTAGGAAGGGTCTAAGGATTGGAATGGGATGGACTTGGATATCACATCTCATGCTATAGGTAGGCTCTCAGGTTTGGTATAAGCATTGAGATATCACATCTCATGCTATAGGAAGGGTCTCAGGATTGGAATGGGAAGGAATTGGATATCACATCTCATGCTATAGGAAGGGTCTCAGATTTGGTATAAGCATTGAGATATCACATCTCATGCTAAAGGAAGGGTCTCAGGATTGGAATGGGAAGGAGTTGTATATGACATCTCAGGCCATAGGAAGGTTCTCAGGTTTGGTATAAGCATTGAGATATCACATCTCTGCTATCGGAAAGGTCTCAGGATTGGAATGGGAAGGAGTTGGATATCCCATCTCATGTTATAGGAAGGGTCTCAGGTTTGGTATTAGAAGCATAGAGATATCACATCTCATGCTATAGGAAGGGTCTCAGGATTGGAATGGGAAGGACTTGGATGTCACATCTCATGCTATAGGGAGGGTCTCAAGTTTGATATTAGAAGCATTGAGATAACAAATCTCATGATATCGGAAGGGTCTCAGGATTGGAATGGGAAGGAGTTGTATGTCACATCTCATGATAAAGGAAGGGTCTAAGGTTTGGAAGGGGAAGGATTTGGATATCACATCTCATGTTATAGGACGGGTCTCAGGTTTGGTATTAGAAGCATTGAGATATCAAGTCTCATGGTATAAGAAGGGTCTCAGAATTGGAATGGGAAGGAGTTGGATATCACACCTCAAGCTATAGGAAGGGTCTCAGGATTGGAATGGGAAGGAGTTTGATATCACATCTCATGCCATAGTATGGGTCTCAGGTTTGGTAGAAGCATTGGGATATCACATCTCATGCTATCGGAAGGGTATCAGTATTGGATTTTGAAGAAGTTGGATATCCCATCTCATGCTATAGGAAGGGTCTCAGGTTGGAATGGGAAGGAGTTGGATATCACATTTCATGTTATAGGAAGGGTCTCAGGATTGGAATGGGAAGGACTTGGATATCATATCTCATGCTATAGGACGGGTCTCAGGTTTGTTATTAGAATCATTGAGATATCATATTGCATGCTGTAGGAAGGGTCTAAGGATTGGAATAGGAAGGACCTGGATATCACATCTCATGTTAGAGGAAGGATCTCAGGTTTGGTATTAGAAGCATTGAGATATCACATCTCATGCTATAGGAAGGGTCTCAGGATTGGAATGGGAAGTAGTTGGATATCACATCTCATGCTATAGGAAGGGTCTCAGGTTTGGTATAAGCATTGAGATATCACATCTCATGCTATAGGACGGGTCTCAGGATTGGAATGGAAGGAGTTGGATATCACATCTCATATTATAGGAAGGATCTCAGGTTAGGTATTAGAATCATTGAGACATCACATCTCATGCTATAGGAAGGGTCTCAGGGTTGGAATGGGAAGGAGTTGGATATCACAACTCATCCAATAGGAAGGGTCTCAGGTTTGGAATGGGAAGGAATTGGATATCACATCTCATGTTATAGGAAGGATCTCAGGTTTGGTATTAGAAGCATTGAGATATCACATCTCATGCTATAGGAAGGGTTTCAGGATTGGAATGTGAAGGATTTGGATATCACATCTCATGCTAAAGGAAGGGTCTCAGGTTTGGTAGAAGCATTGAGATATCACGTCTCTGCTATCGGAAGGGTCTCAGGATTGGATTGGGAAGGAGTTGAATATCCCTTCTCATGCTATAGGAAGGGTCTCAGGATTTGAATGGCAAGGAGTTGGATATCACATCTCATGCCATACGAAGGGTCTCAGGTTTGGTATAAGCATTGAGATATCACATCTCTGCTATCGGAAGGGTCTCAGGATTGGAATGGGAAGGAGTTGGATATTCCCATCTCATGTTATAGGAAGGGTCTCAGGTTTGGTATTAGAAGCATTGAGATATCACATCTCATGCTATAGGAAGGGTCTCAGGATTGGAATGGGAAGGACTTGGATATCACATCTCATGCTATAGGGAGGGTCTCAAGTTTGATATTAGAAGCTTTGAGATATCACATCTCATGATATCGGAAGGGTCTGAGGATTGGAATGGGAAGGAGTTGGATATCAAATCTCATGATAAAGGAAGGGTCTAAGGTTTGGAAGGGGAAGGATTTGGATATCACATCTCATGTTATATTACGGGTCTCAGGTTTGGTATTAGAAGCATTGAGATATCAAGTCTCAGAGTATCGGAAGGGTCTCAGAATTGGAATGGGAAGGAGTTGGATATCACATCTCAAGCTATAGGAAGGGTCTCAGAATTGGAATGGGAAGGACTTGGATATCACATCTCATGCTATAGGAAGGCTCTCAGGTTTGGAAGGGGAAAGAGTTGGATATCACATTTCATGTTAGAGGTAGGATCTCAGGTTTGGTATTAGAGGCATTGAGATATCACATCTCATGCTATCAGAAGGGTCTCAGGAATGGAATGGGAAGGAGTTGGATATCACATCTCATGCTAAAGGGAGGGTCTCAGGTTTGGAAGGGGAAGGATTTGGATATCACATCTCATGTTATAGGAAGGATCTCAGGTTTGGTATTAGAAGCATTGAGATATCACATCTCATGCTATCGGAAGGATCTCAGGTTTGGTATTAGAAGCATTGAGATATCACATCTCATGCTATCAGAAGGGTCTCAGGATTGGAATGGGAAGGAGTTGGATATCACATCTCATGCTAAAGGGAGGGTCTCAGGTTTGGAAGGGGAAGGATTTGGATATCACATCTCATGTTATCGGAAGGATCTCACGTTTGGTATTAGAAGTATTGAGATATCATATCTCATGCTATAGGAAGGGTCTCAGGATTGGAATGGGAAGGAGTTGGATATCACATCTCATGCTATAGGAAGTGTCTCAGGATTGTAATGGGAAGGACTTGGATATCACATCTCATGCTATAGGTATGGTCTCAAGTTTGATATTAGAAGCATTGAGATATCACATCTCATGCTATAGGAAGGGTCTGAGGATTGGAATGGGAAGGAGTTGGATATCACATCTCATGCTATGGGAAGGGTCTCAGGTTTGGTATAAGCAGTGAGATATCACATCTCATGCTATAGTAAGTGTCTCAGGATTGGAATGGGAAGGAGTTGGATATCACATCTCATGTTATAGGAAGGATCTCAGGTTTGGTATAAGCATTGAGATATCACATCTCTGCTATCGGAAGGGTCTCAGGATTGGAATGGGAAGGAGTTGGATATTCCCATCTCATGTTATAGGAAGGGTCTCAGGTTTGGTATTAGAAGCATTGAGATATCACATCTCATGCTATAGGAAGGGTCTCAGGATTGGAATGGGAAGGAGTTGGATATCACATCTCATGATAAAGGAAGGGTCTCATGATTGGAATGGGAAGGACTTGGATATCACATCTCATGCTATAGGAAGGCTCTCAGGTTTGGAAGGGGAAAGAGTTGGATATCACATTTCATGTTAGAGGTAGGATCTCAGGTTTGGTATTAGAGGCATTGAGATATCACATCTCATGCTATCAGAAGGGTCTCAGGAATGGAATGGGAAGGAGTTGGATATCACATCTCATGCTAAAGGGAGGGTCTCAGGTTTGGAAGGGGAAGGATTTGGATATCACATCTCATGTTATAGGAAGGATCTCAGGTTTGGTATTAGAAGCATTGAGAAATCACATCTCATGCTATCGGAAGGATCTCAGGTTTGGTATTTGAAGCAATGAGATATCACATCTCATGCTATCAGAAGAGTCTCAGGATTGGAATAGGAAGGAGTTGGATATCACATCTCATGCTAAAGGGAGGGTCTCAGGATTTGAAGGGGAAGGATTTGGATATCACATCTCATGTTATCGGAAGGATCTCACGTTTGGTATTAGAAGTATTGAGATATCATCACTCATGCTATAGGAAGGGTCTCAGGATTGGAATGGGAAGGAGTTGGATATCACATCTCATGCTATAGGGAGGGTCTCAGGATTGGAATGGGAAGGACTTAGATATCACATATCATGCTATAGGGAGGGTCTCATTTTTGATATTAGAAGCATTGAGATATCACATCTCATGCTATAGGAAGTGTCTCAGGATTGGAATGGGAAGGTGCTGGATATCACATCTCATGCTAAAGGAAGGGTCTCAGGTTTGGAACGGGAAGGATTTGGATATCACATCTCATGTTATAGGAAGGGTCTCAGGTTTGGTATAAGCATTGAGATATCACATCTCTGCTATCGGAAGTGTCTCAGGATTGGAATGGGAAGGAGTTGGATATCCCATCTCATGTTATAGGACGGGTCTCAGGTTTGTTATTAGAATCATTGAGATATCATATTGCATGCTGTAGGAAGGGTCTAAGGGTTGGAATGGGAAGGACTTGGATATCACATCTCATGCCATAGATAGGCTCTTAGGTTTGGAAAGGGAAGGAGTTGGATATCACATTTCATGTTAGAGGAAGGATCTCAGGTTTGGTATTAGAAGCATTGAGATATCACATCTCATGCTATAGGAAGGGTCTCAGGATTGGAATGGGAAGCAGTTGGATATCACATCTCATGCTATAGGAAGGGTCTCAGGTTTGGTATAAGCATTGAGATATCACATCTCATGCTATAGGACGGGTCTCAGGATTGGAATGGAAGGAGTTGGATATCACATCTCATGTTATAGGAAGGATCTCAGGTTTGGTATTAGAAGCATTGAGACATCACATCTCATGCTATAGGAAGGGTCTCAGGGTTGGAATGGGAAGGAGTTGGATATCACATCTCATCCAATAGGAAGGGTCTCAGGTTTGGAATGGGAAGGAATTGGATATCACATCTCATGTTATAGGAAGGATCTCAGGTTTGGTATTAGAAGCATTGAGATATCACATCTCATGCTATAGGAAGGGTCTCCGGATTGGAATGTGAAGGATTTGGATATCACATCTCATGCTAAAGGAAGGGTCTCAGGTTTGGTAGAAGCATTGAGATATCACGTCTCTGCTATCGGAAGGGTCTCAGGATTGGATTGGGAAGGAGTTGGATATCACATCTCATGCCATAGGAAGGGTCTCAGGTTTGGTATAAGCATTGAGATATCACATCTCTGCTATCGGAAGGGTCTCAGGATTGGATTGGGAAGGAGTTGGATATCCCTTCTCATGCTATAGGAAGTGTCTCAGGTTGGAATGGGAAGGAGTTGGATATCACATCTCATGTTATAGGAAGGGTCTCAGGATTGGAATGGGTAGGAGTTGGATATTACTTTCTTGCTATAGGAAGGGTCTCATGTTTGGAATGGGAAGGAGTTGGATATCACATATGCTATAGTTAGTGTCTCAGGTTTGGAACGGGAAGGAGTTGGATATCACATCTCATGTTATAGGAAGGGTCTCAGGTTTGGTATAAGCATTGAGATATCACATCTCTGCTATCGGAAGCGGCTCAGGATTGGAATGGGAAGGAGTTGGATATCCCATCTCATGTTATAGGAAGAGTCTCTGGTTTGGTATTAGAATCATTGAGATATCACATCGCATGCTGTAGGAAGGGTCTCAGGTTTGGTATAAGCATTGAGATATCACATCTCATGCTATAGGACGGGTCTCAGGATTGGAATGGAAGGAGTTGGATATCACATCTCATGTTATAGGAAGGATCTCAGGTTTGGTATTAGAAGCATTGAGACATCACATCTCATGCTATAGGAAGGGTCTCAGGGTTGGAATGGGAAGGAGTTGGATATCACATCTCATCCAATAGGAAGGGTCTCAGGTTTGGAATGGGAAGGAATTGGATATCACATCTCATGTTATAGGAAGGATCTCAGGTTTGGTATTAGAAGCATTGAGATATCACATCTCATGCTATAGGAAGGGTCTCAGGATTGGAATGTGAAGGATTTGGATATCACATCTCATGCTAAAGGAAGGGTCTCAGGTTTGGTAGAAGCATTGAGATATCACGTCTCTGCTATCGGAAGGGTCTCAGGATTGGATTGGGAAGGAGTTGGATATCACATCTCATGCCATAGGAAGGGTCTCAGGTTTGGTATAAGCATTGAGATATCACATCTCTGCTATCGGAAGGGTCTCAGGATTGGATTGGGAAGGAGTTGGATATCCCTTCTCATGCTATAGGAAGTGTCTCAGGTTGGAATGGGAAGGAGTTGGATATCACATCTCATGTTATAGGAAGGGTCTCAGGATTGGAATGGGTAGGAGTTGGATATTACTTTCTTGCTATAGGAAGGGTCTCATGTTTGGAATGGGAAGGAGTTGGATATCACATATGCTATAGTTAGTGTCTCAGGTTTGGAACGGGAAGGAGTTGGATATCACATCTCATGTTATAGGAAGGGTCTCAGGTTTGGTATAAGCATTGAGATATCACATCTCTGCTATCGGAAGCGGCTCAGGATTGGAATGGGAAGGAGTTGGATATCCCATCTCATGTTATAGGAAGAGTCTCTGGTTTGGTATTAGAATCATTGAGATATCACATCGCATGCTGTAGGAAGGGTCTAAGGATTGGAATGGGATGGACTTGGATATCACATCTCATGCTATAGGTAGGCTCTCAGGTTTGGTATAAGCATTGAGATATCACATCTCATGCTATAGGAAGGGTCTCAGGATTGGAATGGGAAGGGATTGGATATCACATCTCATGCTATAGGAAGGGTCTCAGATTTGGTATAAGCATTGAGATATCACATCTCATGCTAAAGGAAGGGTCTCAGGATTGGAATGGGAAGGAGTTGTATATGACATCTCAGGCCATAGGAAGGTTCTCAGGTTTGGTATAAGCATTGAGATATCACATCTCTGCTATCGGAAGGGTCTCAGGATTGGAATGGGAAGGAGTTGGATATCCCATCTCATGTTATAGGAGGGGTCTCAGGTTTGGTATTAGAAGCATAGAGATATCACATCTCATGCTATAGGAAGGGTCTCAGGATGTGAATGGCAAGGAGTTGGATATCACATCTCATGCCATAGGAAGGGTCTCAGGTTTGCTATAAGCATTGAGATATCACATCTCTGCTATCGGAAGGGTCTCAGGATTGGATTGGGAAGGAGTTAGATATCCCTTCTCATGCTATAGGAAGTGTCTCAGGTTGGAATGGGAAGGAGTTGGATATCACATCTCATGTTATAGGAAGGGTCTCAGGATTGGAATGGGAAGGACTTGGATGTCACATCTCATGCTATAGGGAGGGTCTCAAGTTTGATATTAGAAGCATTGAGATAACAAATCTCATGATATCGGAAGGGTCCCAGGATTGGAATGGGAAGGAGTTGGATATCACATCTCATGATAAAGGAAGGGTCTAAGGTTTGGAAGGGGAAGGATTTGGATATCACATCTCATGTTATAGGACGGGTCTCAGGTTTGGTATTAGAAGCATTGAGATATCAAGTCTCATGGTATAAGAAGGGTCTCAGAATTGGAATGGGAAGGAGTTGGATATCACACCTCAAGCTATAGGAAGGGTCTCAGGATTGGAATGGGAAGGAGTTTGATATCACATCTCATGCCATAGTATGGGTCTCAGGTTTGGTAGAAGCATTGGGATATCACATCTCATGCTATCGGAAGGGTATCAGTATTGGATTTGGAGGAAGTTGGATATCCCATCTCATGCTATAGGAAGGGTCTCAGGTTGGAATGGGAAGGAGTTGGATATCACATTTCATGTTATAGGAAGGGTCTCAGGATTGGAATGGGAAGGACTTGGATATCATTTCTCATGCTATAGGACGGGTCTCAGGTTTGTTATTAGAATCATTGAGATATCATATTGCATGCTGTAGGAAGGGTCTAAGGATTGGAATGGGAAGGACTTGGATATCACATCTCATGCTATAGATAGGCTCTTAGGTTTGGAAAGGGAAGGAGTTGGATATCACATTTCATGTTAGAGGAAGGATCTCAGGTTTGGTATTAGAAGCATTGAGATATCACATCTCATGCTATACGAAGGGTCTCAGGATTGGAATGGGAAGTAGTTGGATATCACATCTCATGCTATAGGAAGGGTCTCAGGTTTGGTATAAGCATTGAGATATCACATCTCATGCTATAGGACGGGTCTCAGGATTGGAATGGAAGGAGTTGGATATCACATCTCATGTTATAGGAAGGATCTCAGGTTTGGTATTAGAAGCATTGAGACATCACATCTAATGCTATAGGAAGGGTCTCAGGGTTGGAATGGGAAGGAGTTGGATATCACATCTCATCCAATAGGAAGGGTCTCAGGTTTGGAATGGGAAGGAATTGGATATCACGTCTCATGTTATAGGAAGGATCTCAGGTTTGGTATTAGAAGCATTGAGATATCACATCTCATGCTATAGGAAGGGTCTCAGGATTGGAATGTGAAGGATTTGGATATCACATCTCATGCTAAAGGAAGGGTCTCAGGTTTGGTAGAAGCATTGAGATATCACGTCTCTGCTATCGGAAGGGTCTCAGGATTGGATTGGGAAGGAGTTGGATATCCCTTCTCATGCTATAGGAAGGGTCTCAGGATTTGAATGGCAAGGAGTTGGATTTCACATCTCATGCCATACGAAGGGTCTCAGGTTTGGTATAAGCATTGAGATATCACATCTCTGCTATCGGAAGGGTCTCAGGATTGATATGGGAAGGAGTTGGATATTCCCATCTCATGTTATAGGAAGGGTCTCAGGTTTGGTATTAGAAGCATTGAGATATCACATCTCATGCTATAGGAAGGGTCTCAGGATTGGAATGGGAAGGACTTGGATATCACATCTCATGCTATAGGGAGGGTCTCAAGTTTGATATTAGAAGCTTTGAGATATCACATCTCATGATATCGGAAGGGTCTCAGGATTGGAATGGGAAGGTGTTGGATATCACATCTCATGATAAAGGAAGGGTCTAAGGTTTGGAAGGGGAAGGATTTGGATATCACATCTCATGTTATATTACGGGTCTCAGGTTTGGTATTAGAAGCATTGAGATATCAAGTCTCAGAGTATAGGAAGGGTCTCAGAATTGGAATGGGAAAGAGTTGGATATCACATCTCAAGCTATAGGAAGGGTCTCAGGATTGGAATGGGAAGGACTTGGATATCACATCTCATGCTATAGAAAGGCTCTCAGGTTTGGAAGGGGAAAGAGTTGGATATCACATTTCATGTTAGAGGTAGGATCTCAGGTTTGGTATTAGAGGCATTGAGATATCACATCTCATGCTATCAGAAGGGTCTCAGGAATGGAATGGGAAGGAGTTGGATATCACATCTCATGCTAAAGGGACGGTCTCAGGTTTGGAAGGGGAAGGATTTGGATATCACATCTCATGTTATAGGAAGGATCTCAGGTTTGGTATTAGAAGCATTGAGATATCACATCTCATGCTATCGGAAGGCTCTCAGGTTTGGTATTAGAAGCATTGAGATATCACATCTCATGCTATCAGAAGGGTCTCAGGATTGGAATGGGAAGAAGTTGGATATCACATCTCATGCTAAAGGGAGGGTCTCAGGTTTGGAAGGGGAAGGATTTGGATATCACATCTCATGTTATCGGAAGGATCTCACGTTTGGTATTAGAAGTATTGAGATATCATATCTCATGCTATAGGAAGGGTCTCAGGATTGGAATGGGAAGGAGTTGGATATCACATCTCATGCTATGGGAAGGGTCTCAGGTTTGGTATAAGCAGTGAGATATCACATCTCATGCTATAGGAAGTGTCTCAGGATTGGAATGGGAAGGAGTTGGATATCACATCTCTTGTTATAGGAAGGATCTCAGGTTTGGTATAAGCATTGAGATATCACATCTCTGCTATCGGAAGGGTCTCAGGATTGGAATTGGAAGGAGTTGGATATTTCCATCTCATGTTATAGGAAGGGTCTCAGGTTTGGTATTAGAAGCATTGAGATATCACATCTCATGCTATAGGAAGGGTCTCAGGATTGGAATGGGAAGGACTTGGATATCACATCTCATGCTATAGGGAGGGTCTCAAGTTTGATATTAGAAGCTTTGAGATATCACATCTCATGATATCGGAAGGGTCTCAGGATTGGAATGGGAAGGAGTTGGATATCACATCTCATGATAAAGGAAGGGTCTAAGGTTTGGAAGGGGAAGGATTTGGATATCACATCTCATGTTATATTACGGGTCTCACGTTTGGTATTAGAAGCATTGAGATATCAAGTCTCATAGTATAGGAAGGGTCTCAGAATTGGAATGGGAAGGAGTTGGATATCACATCTCAAGCTATAGGAAGGGTCTCAGGATTGGAATGGGAAGGACTTGGATATCACATCTCATGCTATAGGAAGGCTCTCAGGTTTGGAAGGGGAAAGAGTTGGATATCACATTTCATGTTAGAGGTAGGATCTCAGGTTTGGTATTAGAGGTATTGAGATATCACATCTCATGCTATCAGAAGGGTCTCAGGAATGGAATGGGAAGGAGTTGGATATCACATCTCATGCTAAAGAGAGGGTCTCAGGTTTGGAAGGGGAAGGATTTGGATATCACATCTCATGTTATCGGAAGGATCTCACGTTTGGTATTAGAAGTATTGAGATATCATATCTCATGCTATAGGAAGGGTCTCAGGATTGGAATGGGAAGGAGTTGGATATCACATCTCATGCTATAGGGAGGGTCTCAGGATTGGAATGGGAAGGACTTAGATATCACATATCATGCTATAGGGAGGGTCTCAGTTTTGATATTAGAAGCATTGAGATATCACATCTCATGCTATCGGAAGTGTCTCAGGATTGGAATGGGAAGGAGCTGGATATCACATCTCATGCTAAAGGAAGGGTCTCAGGTTTGGAACGGGAAGGATTTGGATATCACATCTCATGTTATAGGAAGGGTTTCAGGTTTGGTATAAGCATTGAGATATCACATCTCTGCTATCGGAAGTGTCTCAGGATTGGAATGGGAAGGAGTTGGATATCCCATCTCATCTTATAGGACGGGTCTCAGGTTTGTTATTAGAATCATTGAGATATCATATTGCATGCTGTAGGAAGGGTCTAAGGGTTGGAATGTGAAGGACTTGGATATCACATCTCATGCTATAGATAGGCTCTTAGGTTTGGAAAGGGAAGGAGTTGGATATCACATTTCATGTTAGAGGAAGGATCTCAGGTTTGGTATTAGAAGCATTGAGATATCACATCTCATGCTATAGGAAGGGTCTCAGGATTGGAATGGGAAGCAGTTGGATATCACATCTCATGCTATAGGAAGGGTCTCAGGTTTGGTATAAGCATTGAGATATCACATCTCATGCTATAGGACGGGTCTCAGGATTGGAATGGAAGGAGTTGGATATCACATCTCATGTTATAGGAAGGATCTCAGGTTTGGTATTAGAAGCATTGAGACATCACATCTCATGCTATAGGAAGGGTCTCAGGGTTGGAATGGGAAGGAGTTGGATATCACATCTCATCCAATAGGAAGGGTCTCAGGTTTGGAATGGGAAGGAATTGGATATCACATCTCATGTTATAGGAAGGATCTCAGGTTTGGTATTAGAAGCATTGAGATATCACATCTCATGCTATAGGAAGGGTCTCAGGATTGGAATGTGAAGGATTTGGATATCACATCTCATGCTAAAGGAAGGGTCTCAGGTTTGGTAGAAGCATTGAGATATCACGTCTCTGCTATCGGAAGGGTCTCAGGATTGGATTGGGAAGGAGTTGGATATCCCTTCTCATGCTATAGGAAGGGTCTCAGGATTTGAATGGCAAGGAGTTGGATATCACATCTCATGCCATAGGAAGGGTCTCAGGTTTGGTATAAGCATTGAGATATCACATCTCTGCTATCGGAAGGGTCTCAGGATTGGATTGGGAAGGAGTTGGATATCCCTTCTCATGCTATAGGAAGTGTCTCAGGTTGGAATGGGAAGGAGTTGGATATCACATCTCATGTTATAGGAAGGGTCTCAGGATTGGAATGGGAAGGATTTGGATATCACATCTCTTGCTATAGGAAGGGTCTCAGGATTGGAATGGGTAGGAGTTGGATATTACTTTCTTGCTATAGGAAGGGTCTCATGTTTGGAATGGGAAGGAGGTGGATATCACGTATGCTATAGTTAGTGTCTCAGGTTTGGAACGGGAAGGAGTTGGATATCACATCTCATGTTATAGGAAGGGTCTCAGGTTTGGTATAAGCATTGAGATATCACATCTCTGCTATCGGAAGCGGCTCAGGATTGGAATGGGAAGGAGTTGGATATCCCATCTCATGTTATAGGAAGAGTCTCTGGTTTGGTATTAGAATCATTGAGATATCACATCGCATGCTGTATGAAGGGTCTAAGGATTGGAATGGGATGGACTTGGATATCACATCTCATGTTATAGGTAGGCTCTCAGGTTTGGTATAAGCATTGAGATATCACATCTCATGCTATAGGAAGGGTCTAAGATTTGGTATAAGCATTGAGATATCACATCTCATGCTAAAGGAAGGGTCTCAGGATTGGAATGGGAAGGAGTTGTATATGACATCTCAGGCCATAGGAAGGTTCTCAGGTTTGGTATAAGCATTGAGATATCACATCTCATGCTATAGGACGGGTCTCATGATTGGAATGGAAGGAGTTGGATATCACATCTCATGTTATAGGAAGGATCTCAGGTTTGGTATTAGAAACATTGAGACATCACATCTCATGCTATAGGAAGGGTCTCAGGGTTGGAATGGGAAGGAGTTGGATATCACATCTCATCCAATAGGAAGGGTCTCAGGTTTGGAATGGGAAGGAATTGGATATCACATCTCATGTTATAGGAAGGATCTCAGGTTTGGTATTAGAAGCATTGAGATATCAAATCTCATGCTATAGGAAGGGTCTCAGGATTGGAATGTGAAGGATTTGGATATCACATCTCATGCTAAAGGAAGGGTCTCAGGTTTGGTAGAAGCATTGAGATATCACGTCTCTGCTATCGGAAGGGTCTCAGGATTGGATTGGGAAGGAGTTGGATATCCCTTTTCATGCTATAGGAAGGGTCTCAGGATTTGAATGGCAAGGAGTTGGATATCACATCTCATGCCATAGGAAGGGTCTCAGGTTTGGTATAAGCATTGAGATATCACATCTCTGCTATCGAAGGGTCTCAGGATTGGATTGGGAAGGAGTTGGATATCCCTTCTCATGCTATAGGAAGTGTCTCAGGTTGGAATGGGAAGGAGTTGGATATCACATCTCATGTTATAGGAAGGGTCTCAGGATTGGAATGGGAAGGATTTGGATATCACATCTCTTGCTATACGAAGGGTCTCAGGATTGGAATGGGTAGGAGTTGGATATTACTTTCTTGCTATAGGAAGGGTCTCATGTTTGGAATGGGAAGGAGTTGGATATCACATATGCTATAGTTAGTGTCTCAGGTTTGGAACGGGAAGGAGTTGGATATCACATCTCATGTTATAGGAAGGGTCTCAGGTTTGGTATAAGCATTGAGATATCACATCTCTGCTATCGGAAGCGGCTCAGGATTGGAATGGGAAGGAGTTGGATATCCCATCTCATGTTATAGGAAGAGTCTCTGGTTTGGTATTAGAATCATTGAGATATCACATCGCATGCTGTAGGAAGGGTCTAAGGATTGGAATGGGGTGGACTTGGATATCACATCTCATGCTAAAGGAAGGGTCTCAGGTTTGGAACGGGAAGGATTTGGATATCACATCTCATGTTATAGGAAGGGTCTCAGGTTTGGTATAAGCATTGAGATATCACATCTCTGCTATCGGAAGTGTCTCAGGATTGGAATGGGAAGGAGTTGGATATCCCATCTCATGTTATAGGACGGGTCTCAGGTTTGTTATTAGAATCATTGAGATATCATATTGCATGCTGTAGGAAGGGTCTAAGGGTTGGAATGTGAAGGACTTGGATATCACATCTCATGCTATAGATAGGCTCTTAGGTTTGGAAAGGGAAGGAGTTGGATATCACATTTCATGTTAGAGGAAGGATCTCAGGTTTGGTATTAGAAGCATTGAGATATCACATCTCATGCTATAGGAAGGGTCTCAGGATTGGAATGGGAAGCAGTTGGATATCACATCTCATGCTATAGGAAGGGTCTCAGGTTTGGTATAAGCATTGAGATATCACATCTCATGCTATAGGACGGGTCTCAGGATTGGAATGGAAGGAGTTGGATATCACATCTCATGTTATAGGAAGGATCTCAGGTTTGGTATTAGAAGCATTGAGACATCACATCTCATGCTATAGGAAGGGTCTCAGGATTGGAATGGGAAGGAGTTGGATATCACATCTCATCCAATAGGAAGGGTCTCAGGTTTGGAATGGGAAGGAATTGGATATCACATCTCATGTTATAGGAAGGATCTCAGGTTTGGTATTAGAAGCATTGAGATATCACATCTCATGCTATAGGAAGGGTCTCAGGATTGGAATGTGAAGGATTTGGATATCACATCTCATGCTAAAGGAAGGGTCTCAGGTTTGGTAGAAGCATTGAGATATCACGTCTCTGCTATCGGAAGGGTCTCAGGATTGGATTGGGAAGGAGTTGGATATCCCTTCTCATGCTATAGGAAGGGTCTCAGGATTTGAATGGCAAGGAGTTGGATATCACATCTCATGCCATAGGAAGGGTCTCAGGTTTGGTATAAGCATTGAGATATCACATCTCTGCTATCGGAAGGGTCTCAGGATTGGATTGGGAAGGAGTTGGATATCCCTTCTCATGCTATAGGAAGTGTCTCAGGTTGGAATGGGAAGGAGTTGGATATCACATCTCATGTTATAGGAAGGGTCTCAGGATTGGAATGGGAAGGATTTGGATATCACATCTCTTGCTATAGGAAGGGTCTCAGGATTGGAATGGGTAGGAGTTGGATATTACTTTCTTGCTATAGGAAGGGTCTCATGTTTGGAATGGGAAGGAGGTGGATATCACATATGCTATAGTTAGTGTCTCAGGTTTGGAACGGGAAGGAGTTGGATATCACATCTCATGTTATAGGAAGGGTCTCAGGTTTGGTATAAGCATTGAGATATCACATCTCTGCTATCGGAAGCGGCTCAGGATTGGAATGGGAAGGAGTTGGATATCCCATCTCATGTTATAGGAAGAGTCTCTGGTTTGGTATTAGAATCATTGAGATATCACATCGCATGCTGTAGGAAGGGTCTAAGGATTGGAATGGGATGGACTTGGATATCACATCTCATGTTATAGGTAGGCTCTCAGGTTTGGTATAAGCATTGAGATATCACATCTCATGCTATAGGAAGGGTCTAAGATTTGGTAGAAGCATTGAGATATCACATCTCATGCTAAAGGAAGGGTCTCAGGATTGGAATGGGAAGGAGTTGTATATGACATCTCAGGCCATAGGAAGGTTCTCAGGTTTGGTATAAGCATTGAGATATCACATCTCTGCTATCGGAAAGGTCTCAGGATTGGAATGGGAAGGAGTTGGATATCCCATCTCATGTTATAGGAAGGGTCTCAGGTTTGGTATTAGAAGCATAGAGATATCACATCTCATGCTATAGGAAGGGTCTCAGGATTGGAATGGGAAGGACTTGGATGTCACATCTCATGCTATAGGGAGGGTCTCAAGTTTGATATTAGAAGCATTGAGATAACAAATCTCATGATATCGGAAGGGTCTCAGGATTGGAATGGGAAGGAGTTGGATATCACATCTCATGATAAAGGAAGGGTCTAAGGTTTGGAAGGGGAAGGATTTGGATATCACATCTCATGTTATAGGACGGGTCTCAGGTTTGGTATTAGAAGCATTGAGATATCAAGTCTCATGGTATAAGAAGGGTCTCAGAATTGGAATGGGAAGGAGTTGGATATCACACCTCAAGCTTTAGGAAGGGTCTCAGGATTGGAATGGGAAGGAGTTTGATATCACATCTCATGCCAGAGTATGGGTCTCAGGTTTGGTAGAAGCATTGGGATATCACATCTCATGCTATCGGAAGGGTATCAGTATTGGATTTGGAAGAAGTTGGATGTCCCATCTCATGCTATAGGAAGGGTCTCAGGTTGGAATGGGAAGGAGTTGGATATCACATTTCATGTTATAGGAAGGGTCTCAGGATTGGAATGGGAAGTACTTGGATATCATATCTCATGCTATAGGACGGGTCTCAGGTTTGTTATTAGAATCATTGAGATATCATATTGCATGCTGTAGAAGGGTCTAAGGATTGGAATGGGAAGGACCTGGATATCACATCTCATGCTATAGATAGGCTCTTAGGTTTGGAAAGGGAAGGAGTTGGATATCACATCTCATGTTATAGGATGGATCTCAGGTTTGGTATTAGAAGTATTGAGATATCACATCTCATGTTATCGGAAGGATCTCAGGTTTGGTATTAGAAGTATTGAGATATCACATCTCATGCTATAGGAAGGGTCTTAGGATTGGAATGGGAAGGAGTTGGATATCAAATCTCATGCTAAAGGAAGGGTCTCAGGTTTGGTAGAAGCATTGAGATATCACATCTCATGCTATAGGAAGGGTCTCAGGATTGGAATGGGAAGGACTTAGATATCACATATCATGCTATAGGGAGGGTCTCAGTTTTGATATTAGAAGCATTGAGATATCACATCTCATGCTATCGGAAGTGTCTCAGGATTGGAATGGGAAGGAGCTGGATATCACATCTCATGCTAAAGGAAGGGTCTCAGGTTTGGAACGGGAAGGAGTTGGATATCACATCTCATGTTATAGGACGGGTCTCAGGTTTGTTATTAGAATCATTGAGATATCATATTGCATGCTGTAGGAAGGGTCTAAGGGTTGGAATGTGAAGGACTTGGATATCACATCTCATGCTATAGATAGGCTCTTAGGTTTGGAAAGGGAAGGGGTTGGATATCACATTTCATGTTAGAGGAAGGATCTCAGGTTTGGTATTAGAAGCATTGAGATATCACATCTCATGCTATAGGAAGGGTCTCAGGATTGGAATGGGAAGGAGTTGGATATCACATCTCATGCTATAGGAAGGGTCTCAGGTTTGGTATAAGCATTGAGATATCACATCTCATGCTATAGGACGGGTCTCAGGATTGGAATGGTAGGAGTTGGATATCACATCTCATGTTATAGGAAGGATCTCAGGTTTGGTATTAGAAGCATTGAGACATCACATCTCATGCTATAGGAAGGGTCTCAGGGTTGGAATGGGAAGGAGTTGGATATCACATCTCATCCAATAGGAAGGGTCTCAGGTTTGGAATGGGAAGGAATTGGATATCACATCTCATGTTATAGGAAGGATCTCAGGTTTGGTATTAGAAGCATTGAGATATCAAATCTCATGCTAAAGGAAGGGTCTCAGGTTTGGTATTAGAATCATTGAGATATCATATTGCATGCTGTAGGAAGGGTCTAAGGGTTGGAATGTGAAGGACTTGGATATCACATCTCATGCTATAGATAGGCTCTTAGGTTTGGAAAGGGAAGGAGTTGGATATCACATTTCATGTTAGAGGAAGGATCTCAGGTTTGGTATTAGAAGCATTGAGATATCACATCTCATGCTATAGGAAGGGTCTAAGGATTGGAATGGGAAGGAGTTGGATATCACATCTCATGCTATAGGAAGGGTCTCAGGTTTGGTATAAGCATTGAGATATCACATCTCATGCTATAGGACGGGTCTCAGGATTGGAATGGTAGGAGTTGGATATCACATCTCATGTTATAGGAAGGATCTCAGGTTTGGTATTAGAAGCATTGAGACATCACATCTCATGCTATAGGAAGGGTCTCAGGGTTGGAATGGGAAGGAGTTGGATATCACATCTCATCCAATAGGAAGGGTCTCAGGTTTGGAATGGGAAGGAATTGGATATCACATCTCATGTTATAGGAAGGATCTCAGGTTTGGTATTAGAAGCATTGAGATATCAAATCTCATGCTATAGGAAGGGTCTCAGGATTGGAATGTGAAGGATTTGGATATCACATCTCATGCTAAAGGAAGGGTCTCAGGTTTGGTAGAAGCATTGAGATATCACGTCTCTGCTATCGGAAGGGTCTCAGGATTGGATTGGGAAGGAGTTGGATATCCCTTTTCATGCTATAGGAAGGGTCTCAGGATTTGAATGGCAAGGAGTTGGATATCACATCTCATGCCATAGGAAGGGTCTCAGGTTTGGTATAAGCATTGAGGTATCACATCTCTGCTATCGGAAGGGTCTCAGGATTGGATTGGGAAGGAGTTGGATATCCCTTCTCATGCTATAGGAAGTGTCTCAGGTTGGAATGGGAAGGAGTTGGATATCACATCTCATGTTATAGGAAGGGTCTCAGGATTGGAATGGGAAGGATTTGGATATCACATCTCTTGCTATACGAAGGGTCTCAGGATTGGAATGGGTAGGAGTTGGATATTACTTTCTTGCTATAGGAAGGGTCTCATGTTTGGAATGGGAAGGAGTTGGATATCACATATGCTATAGTTAGTATCTCAGGTTTGGAACGGGAAGGAGTTGGATATCACATCTCATGTTATAGGAAGGGTCTCAGGTTTGGTATAAGCATTGAGATATCACATCTCTGCTATCGGAAGCGGCTCAGGATTGGAATGGGAAGGAGTTGGATATCCCATCTCATGTTATAGGAAGAGTCTCTGGTTTGGTATTAGAATCATTGAGATATCACATCGCATGCTGTAGGAAGGGTTTAAGGATTGGAATGGGGTGGACTTGGATATCACATCTCATGCTATAGGTAGGCTCTCAGGTTTGGTATAAGCATTGAGATATCACATCTCATGCTATAGGAAGGGTCTCAGGATTGGAATGGGAAGGAATTGGATATCACATCTCATGCTATAGGAAGGGTCTCAGATTTGGTATAAGCATTGAGATATCACATCTCATGGTAAAGGAAGGGTCTCATTATTGGAATGGGAAGGAGTTGTATATGACATCTCAGGCCATAGGAAGGTTCTCAGGTTTGGTATAAGCATTGAGATATCACATCTCTGCTTTCGGAAAGGTCTCAGGATTGGAATGGGAAGGAGTTGGATATCCCATCTCATGTTATAGGAAGGGTCTCAGGTTCGGTATTAGAAGCATAGAGATATCACATCTCATGCTATAGGAAGGGTCTCAGGATTGGAATGGGAAGGACTTGGATGTCACATCTCATGCTATAGGGAGGGTCTCAAGTTTGATATTAGAAGCATTGAGATAACAAATCTCATGATATCGGAAGGGTCTCAGGATTGGAATGGGAAGGAGTTGGATATCACATCTCATGATAAAGGAAGGGTCTCAGGATTGGAATGGGAAGGACTTGGATGTCACATCTCATGTTATAGGACGGGTCTCAGGTTTGGTATTAGAAGCATTGAGATATCAAGTCTCATGGTATAAGAAGGGTCTCAGAATTGGAATGGGAAGGAGTTGGATATCACACCTCAAGCTATAGGAAGGGTCTCAGGATTGGATTGGGAAGGAGTTTGATATCACATCTCATGCCATAGTATGGGTCTCAGGTTTGGTAGAAGCATTGGGATATCACATCTCATGCTATCGGAAGGGTATCAGTATTGGATTTGGAAGAAGTTGGATATCCCATCTCATGCTATAGGAAGGGTCTCAGGTTGGAATGGGAAGGAGTTGGATATCACATTTCATGTTATAGGAAGGGTCTCAGGATTGGAATGGGAAGGACTTGGATATCATATCTCATGCTATAGGACGGGTCTCAGGTTTGTTATTAGAATCATTGAGATATCATATTGCATGCTGTAGGAAGGGTCTAAGGATTGGAATGGGAAGGACCTGGATATCACATCTCATGCTATAGATAGGCTCTTAGGTTTGGAAAGGGAAGGAGTTGGATATCACATCTCATGTTATAGGATGGATCTCAGGTTTGGTATTAGAAGTATTGAGATATCACATCTCATGTTATCGGAAGGATCTCAGGTTTGGTATTAGAAGTATTGAGATATCACATCTCATGCTATAGGAAGGGTCTCAGGATTGGAATGGGAAGGAGTTGGATATCACATCTCATGCTAAAGGAAGGGTCTCAGGTTTGGTAGAAGCATTGAGATATCACATCTCATGCTATAGGAAGGGTCTCAGGATTGGAATGGGAAGGACTTAGATATCACATATCATGCTATAGGGAGGGTCTCAGTTTTGATATTAGAAGCATTGAGATATCACATCTCTGCTATCGGAAGGGTCTCAGGATTGGATTGGGAAGGAGTTGGATATCCCTTCTCATGCTATAGGAAGTGTCTCAGGTTGGAATGGGAAGGAGTTGGATATCACATCTCATGTTATAGGAAGGGTCTCAGGATTGGAATGGGAAGGATTTGGATATCACATCTCTTGCTATAGGAAGGGTCTCAGGATTGGAATGGGTAGGAGTTGGATATTACTTTCTTGCTATAGGAAGGGTCTCATGTTTGGAATGGGAAGGAGTTGGATATCACATATGCTATAGTTAGTGTCTCAGGTTTGGAACGGGAAGGAGTTGGATATCACATCTCATGTTATAGGAAGGGTCTCAGGTTTGGTATAAACATTGAGATATCACATCTCTGCTATCGGAAGCGGCTCAGGATTGGAATGGGAAGGAGTTGGATATCCCATCTCATGTTATAGGAAGAGTCTCTGGTTTGGTATTAGAATCATTGAGATATCACATCGCATGCTGTAGGAAGGGTCTAAGGATTGGAATGGGATGGACTTGGATATCACATCTCATGCTATAGGTAGGCTCTCAGATTTGGTATAAGCATTGAGATATCACATCTCATGCTATAGGAAGGGTCTCAGGATTGGAATGGGAAGGAATTGGATATCACATCTCATGCTATAGGAAGGGTCTCAGATTTGGTATAAGCATTGAGATATCACATCTCATGCTAAAGGAAGGGTCTCAGGATTGGAATGGGAAGGAGTTGTATATGACATCTCAGGCCATAGGAAGGTTCTCAGGTTTGGTATAAGCATTGAGATATCACATCTCTGCTATCGGAAAGGTCTCAGGATTGGAATGGGAAGGAGTTGGATATCCCATCTCATGTTATAGGAAGGGTCTCAGGATTGGAATGGGAAGGACTTGGATGTCACATCTCATGATAAAGGAAGGGTCTAAGGTTTGGAAGGGGAAGGATTTGGATATCACATCTCATGTTATAGGACGGGTCTCAGGTTTGGTATTAGAAGCATTGAGATATCAAGTCTCATGGTATAAGAAGGGTCTCAGAATTGGAATGGGAAGAAGTTGGATATCACACCTCAAGCTATAGGAAGGGTCTCAGGATTGGAATGGGAAGGAGTTTGATATCACATCTCATGCCATAGTATGGGTCTCAGGTTTGGTAGAAGCATTGGGATATCACATCTCATGCTATCGGAAGGGTATCAGTATTGGATTTTGAAGAAGTTGGATATCCCATCTCATGCTATAGGAAGGGTCTCAGGTTGGAATGGGAAGGAGTTGGATATCACATTTCATGTTATAGGAAGGGTCTCAGGATTGGAATGGGAAGGACTTGGATATCATATCTCATGCTATAGGACGGGTCTCAGGTTTGTTATTAGAATCATTGAGATATCATATTGCATGCTGTAGGAAGGGTCTAAGGATTGGAATAGGAAGGACCTGGATATCACATCTCATGCTATAGATAGGCTCTTAGGTTTGGAAAGGGAAGGAGTTGGATATCACATTTCATGTTAGAGGAAGGATCTCAGGTTTGGTATTAGAAGCATTGAGATATCACATCTCATGCTATAGGAAGGGTCTCAGGATTGGAATGGGAAGTAGTTGGATATCACATCTCATGCTATAGGAAGGGTCACAGGTTTGGTATAAGCATTGAGATATCACATCTCATGCTATAGGACGGGTCTCAGGATTGGAATGGAAGGAGTTGGATATCACATCTCATGTTATAGGAAGGATCTCAGGTTTGGTATTAGAATCATTGAGACATCACATCTCATGCTATAGGAAGGGTCTCAGGGTTGGAATGGGAAGGAGTTGGATATCACAACTCATCCAATAGGAAGGGTCTCAGGTTTGGAATGGGAAGGAATTAGATATCACATCTCATGTTATAGTAAGGATCTCAGGTTTGGTATTAGAACATTGAGATATCACATCTCATGCTATAGGAAGGGTTTCAGGATTGGAATGTGAAGGATTTGGATATCACATCTCATGCTAAAGGAAGGGTCTCAGGTTTGGTAGAAGCATTGAGATATCACGTCTCTGCTATCGGAAGGGTCTCAGGATTGGATTGGGAAGGAGTTGGATATCCCTTCTCATGCTATAGGAAGGGTCTCAGGATTTGAATGGCAAGGAGTTGGATATCACATCTCATGCCATACGAAGGGTCTCAGGTTTGGTATAAGCATTGAGATATCACATCTCTGCTATCGGAAGGGTCTCAGGATTGGAATGGGAAGGAGTTGGATATTCCCATCTCATGTTATAGGAAGGGTCTCAGGTTTGGTATTAGAAGCATTGAGATATCAAGTCTCAGAGTATAGGAAGGGTCTCAGAATTGGAATGGGAAGGAGTTGGATATCACATCTCAAGCTATAGGAAGGGTCTCAGAATTGGAATGGGAAGGACTTGGATATCACATCTCATGCTATAGGAAGGCTCTCAGGTTTGGAAGGGGAAAGAGTTGGATATCACATTTCATGTTAGAGGTAGGATCTCAGGTTTGGTATTAGAGGCATTGAGATATCACATCTCATGCTATCAGAAGGGTCTCAGGAATGGAATGGGAAGGAGTTGGATATCACATCTCATGCTAAAGGGAGGGTTTCAGGTTTGGAAGGGGAAGGATTTGGATATCACATCTCATGTTATAGGAAGGATCTCAGGTTTGGTATTAGAAGCATTGAGATATCACATCTCATGCTATCGGAAGGATCTCAGGTTTGGTATTAGAAGCATTGAGATATCACATCTCATGCTATCAGAAGGGTCTCAGGATTGGAATGGGAAGGAGTTGGATATCACATCTCATGCTAAAGGGAGGGTCTCAGGTTTGGAAGGGGAAGGATTTGGATATCACATCTCATGTTATCGGAAGGATCTCACGTTTGGTATTAGAAGTATTGAGATATCATATCTCATGCTATAGGAAGGGTCTCAGGATTGGAATGGGAAGGAGTTGGATATCACATCTCATGCTATAGGAAGTGTCTCAGGATTGTAATGGGAAGGACTTGGATATCACATCTCATGCTATAGGTAGGGTCTCAAGTTTGATATTAGAAGCATTGAGATATCACATCTCATGCTATAGGAAGGGTCTGAGGATTGGAATGGGAAGGAGTTGGATATCACATCTCATGCTATGGGAAGGGTCTCAGGTTTGGTATAAGCAGTGAGATATCACATCTCATGCTATAGTAAGTGTCTCAGGATTGGAATGGGAAGGAGTTGGATATCACATCTCATGTTATAGGAAGGATCTCAGGTTTGGTATAAGCATTGAGATATCACATCTCTGCTATCGGAAGGGTCTCAGGATTGGAATGGGAAGGAGTTGGATGTTCCCATCTCATGTTATAGGAAGGGTCTCAGGTTTGGTATTAGAAGCATTGAGATATCACATCTCATGCTATAGGAAGGGTCTCAGGATTGGAATGGGAAGGAGTTGGATATCACATCTCATGCTATAGGAAGGGTCTCAGGATTGGAATGGGAAGGAGTTGGATATCACATCTCATGCTATAGGGAGGGTCTCAGGATTGGAATGGGAAGGACTTAGATATCACATATCATGCTATAGGGAGGGTCTCAGTTTTGATATTAGAAGCATTGAGATATCACATCTCATGCTATAGGAAGTGTCTCAGGATTGGAATGGGAAGGTGCTGGATATCACATCTCATGCTAAAGGAAGGGTCTCAGGTTTGGAACGGGAAGGATTTGGATATCACATCTCATGTTATAGGAAGGGTCTCAGGTTTGGTATAAGCATTGAGATATCACATCTCTGCTATCGGAAGTGTCTCAGGATTGGAATGGGAAGGAGTTGGATATCCCATCTCATGTTATAGGACAGGTCTCAGGTTTGTTATTAGAATCATTGAGATATCATAGTGCATGCTGTAGGAAGGGTCTAAGGGTTGGAATGGGAAGGACTTGGATATCACATCTCATGCTATAGATAGGCTCTTAGGTTTGGAAAGGGAAGGAGTTGGATATCACATTTCATGTTAGAGGAAGGATCTCAGGTTTGGTATTAGAAGCATTGAGATATCACATCTCATGCTATAGGAAGGGTCTCAGGATTGGAATGGGAAGCAGTTGGATATCACATCTCATGCTATAGGAAGGGTCTCAGGTTTGGTATAAGCATTGAGATATCACATCTCATGCTATAGGACGGGTCTCAGGATTGGAATGGAAGGAGTTGGATATCACATCTCATGTTATAGGAAGGATCTCAGGTTTGGTATTAGAAGCATTGAGACATCACATCTCATGCTATAGGAAGGGTCTCAGGGTTGGAATGGGAAGGAGTTGGATATCACATCTCATCCAATAGGAAGGGTCTCAGGTTTGGAATGGGAAGGAATTGGATATCACATCTCATGTTATAGGAAGGATCTCAGGTTTGGTATTAGAAGCATTGAGATATCACATCTCATGCTATAGGAAGGGTCTCAGGATTGGAATGTGAAGGATTTGGATATCACATCTCATGCTAAAGGAAGGGTCTCAGGTTTGGTAGAAGCATTGAGATATCACGTCTCTGCTATCGGAAGGGTCTCAGGATTGGATTGGGAAGGAGTTGGATATCCCTTCTCATGCTATAGGAAGGGTCTCAGGATTTGAATGGCAAGGAGTTGGATATCACATCTCATGCCATAGGAAGGGTCTCAGGTTTGGTATAAGCATTGAGATATCACATCTCTGCTATCGGAAGGGTCTCAGGATTGGATTGGGACGGAGTTGGATATCCCTTCTCATGCTATAGGAAGTGTCTCAGGTTGGAATGGGAAGGAGTTGGATATCACATCTCATGTTATAGGAAGGGTCTCAGGATTGGAATGGGAAGGATTTGGATATCACATCTCTTGCTATAGGAAGGGTCTCAGGATTGGAATGGGTAGGAGTTGGATATTACTTTCTTGCTATAGGAAGGGTCTCATGTTTGGAATGGGAAGGAGTTGGATATAACATATGCTATAGTTAGTGTCTCAGGTTTGGAACGGGAAGGAGTTGGATATCACATCTCATGTTATAGGAAGGGTCTCAGGTTTGGTATAAGCATTGAGATATCACATCTCTGCTATCGGAAGCGGCTCAGGATTGGAATGGGAAGGAGTTGGATATCCCATCTCATGTTATAGTAAGAGTCTCTGGTTTGGTATTAGAATCATTGAGATATCACATCGCATGCTGTAGGAAGGGTCTAAGGATTGGAATGGGATGGACTTGGATATCACATCTCATGCTATAGGTAGGCTCTCAGGTTTGGTATAAGCATTGAGATATCACATCTCATGCTATAGGAAGGGTCTCAGGATTGGAATGGGAAGGATTTGGATATCACATCTCATGCTATAGGAAGGGTCTCAGATGTGGTATAAGCATTGAGATATCACATCTCATGCTAAAGGAAGGGTCTCAGGATTGGAATGGGAAGGAGTTGTATATGACATCTAAGGCCATAGGAAGGGTCTCAGGTTTGGTATAAGCATTGAGATATCACATCTCTGCTATCGGAAGGGTCTCAGGATTGGAATGGGAAGGAGTTGGATATCCCATCTCATGTTATAGGAAGGGTCTCAGGTTTGGTATTAGAAGCATAGAGATATCACATCTCATGCTATAGGAAGGGTCTCAGGATTGGAATGGGAAGGAGTTGGATACCACATCTCATGATAAAAGAAGGGTCTAAGGTTTGGAAGGGGAAGGATTTGGATATCACATCTCATGTTATAGGACGGGTCTCAGGTTTGGTATTAGAAGCATTGAGATATCAAGTCTCATGGTATAAGAAGGGTCTCAGAATTGGAATGGGAAGGAGTTGGATATCACACCTCAAGCTATAGGAAGGGTCTCAGGATCGGAATGGGAAGGAGTTTGATATCACATCTCATGCCATAGTATGGGTCTCAGGTTTGGTAGAAGCATTGGGATATCACATCTCATGCTATCGGAAGGGTATCAGTATTGGATTTGGAAGAAGTTGGATATCCCATCTCATGCTATAGGAAGGGTCTCAGGTTGGAATGGGAAGGAGTTGGATATCACATTTCATGTTATAGGAAGGGTCTCAGGATTGGAATGGGAAGGACTTGGATATCATATCTCATGCTATAGGACGGGTCTCAGGTTTGTTATTAGAATCATTGAGATATCATATTGCATGCTGTAGGAAGGGTCTAAGGATTGGAATGGGAAGGACTTGGATATCACATCTCATGCCATAGATAGGCTCTTAGGTTTGGAAAGGGAAGGAGTTGGATATCACATTTCATGTTAGAGGAAGGATCTCAGGTTTGGTATTAGAAGCATTGAGATATCACATCTCATGCTATAGGAAGGGTCTCAGGATTGGAATGGGAAGTAGTTGGATATCACATCTCATGCTATAGGAATTGTCTCAGGTTTGGTATAAGCATTGAGATATCACATCTCATGCTATAGGACGGGTCTCAGGATTGGAATGGAAGGAGTTGGATATCACATCTCATGTTATAGGAAGGATCTCAGGTTTGGTATTAGAAGCATTGAGACATCACATCTCATGCTATAGGAAGGGTCTCAGGGTTGGAATGGGAAGGAGTTGGATATCGCATCTCATCCAATAGGAAGGGTCTCAGGTTTGGAATGGGAAGGAATTGGATATCACATCTCATGTTATAGGAAGGATCTCAGGTTTGGTATTAGAAGCATTGAGATATCACATCTCATGCTATAGGAAGGGTCTCAGGATTGGAATGTGAAGGATTTGGATATCACATCTCATGCTAAAGGAAGGGTCTCAGGTTTGGTAGAAGCATTGAGATATCACGTCTCTGCTATCGGAAGGGTCTCAGGATTGGATTGGGAAGGAGTTGGATATCCCTTCTCATGCTATACGAAGGGTCTCAGGATTTGATTGGGAAGGAGTTGGATATCACATCTCATGTTATCGGAAGGGTCTCAGGATTGGAATGGGAAGGATTTGGATATCACATCTTTTGCTATAGGAAGGGTCTCAGGATTGGAATGGGTAGGAGTTGGATATTACTTTCTTGCTATAGGAAGGGTCTCATGTTTGGAATGGGAAGCAGTTGGATATCACATATGCTATAGTTAGTGTCTCAGGTTTGGAACGGGAAGGAGTTGGATATCACATCTCATGTTATAGGAAGGGTCTCAGGTTTGGTATAAGCATTGAGATATCACATCTCTGCTATCGGAAGCGGCTCAGGATTGGAATGCGAAGGAGTTGGATATCCCATCTCATGTTATAGGAAGAGTCTCTGGTTTGGTATTAGAATCATTGAGATATCACATCGCATGCTGTAGGAAGGATCTAAGGATTGGAATGGGATGGACTTGGATATCACATCTCATGCTATAGGTAGGCTCTCATTTTTGGTATAAGCATTGAGATATCACATCTCATGCTATAGGAAGGGTCTCAGGATTGGAATGGGAAGGAATTGGATATCACCTCTCATGCTATAGGAAGGGTCTCAGATTTGGTATAAGCATTGAGATATCACATCTCATGCTAAAGGAAGGGTCTCAGGATTGGAATGGGAAGGAGTTGTATATGACATCTCAGGCCATAGGAAGGGTCTCAGGTTTGGTATAAGCATTGAGATATCACATCTCTGCTATCAGAAGGGTCTCAGGATTGGAATGGGAAGGAGTTGGATATCCCATCTCATGTTATAGGAATGGTCTCAGGGTTGGTATTAGAAGCATAGAGATATCACATCTCATGCTATAGGAAGGGTCTCAGGATTGGAATGGGAAGGACTTGGATGTCACATCTCATGCTATAGGGAGGGTCTCAAGTTTGATATTAGAAGCATTGAGATAACAAATCTCATGATATCGGAAGGGTCTCAGGATTGGAATGGGAAGGAGTTGGATATCACATCTCATGATAAAGGAAGGGTCTAAGGTTTGGAAGGGGAAGGATTTGGATATCACATCTCATGTTATAGGACGGGTCTCAGGTTTGGTATTAGAAGCATTGAGATATCAAGTCTCATGGTATAAGAAGGGTCTCAGAATTGGAATGGGAAGGAGTTGGATATCACACCTCAAGCTATAGGAAGGGTCTCAGGATTGGAATGGGAAGGAGTTTGATATCACATCTCATGCCATAGTATGGGTCTCAGGTTTGGTAGAAGCATTGGGATATCACATCTCATGCTATCGGAAGGGTATCAGTATTGGATTTGGAAGAAGTTGGATATCCCATCTCATGCTATAGGAAGGGTCTCAGGTTGGAATGGGAAGGAGTTGGATATCACATTTCATGTTATAGGAAGGGTCTCAGGATTGGAATGGGAAGGACGTGGATATCATATCTCATGCTATAGGAAGGCTCTCAGGTTTGGAAGGGGAAGGAGTTGGATATCACATTTCATGTTAGAGGAAGGATCTCAGGTTTGGTATTAGAGGCCTTGAGATATCACATCTCATGCTATAGGAAGGGTCTCAGGATTGGAATGGGAAGGAGTTGGATATCACATCTCAAGCTATAGGAAGGGTCTCAGGTTTGGTATAAGCATTGAGATATCACATCTCATGCTATAGGAAGGGTCTCAGGATTGGAATGGGAAGGAGTTGGATATCACATCTCATGTTATAGGAAGGGTCTCAGGATTGGAATGGGAAGAAGTTGGATATCACATCTCATGCTATAGGAAGGGTCTCAGGTTTGGTATAAGCATTGAGATATCACATCTCATGCTATAGGAAGGGTCTCGGGATTGGAATGGGAAGGAGTTGTATATGACATCTCATGCCATAGGAAGGGTCTCAGGTTTGGTATAAGCATTGAGATATCACATCACATGCTATAGGAAGGGTCTCAGGATTGGAATGGGAAGGACTTGGATATCACATCTCATGCTATAGGCAGGGCCTCAGATTTGGAAAGGGAAGGAGATGGATATCACATTTCATGTTAGAGATGGGATCTCAGGTTTGGTATTAGAGGCATTGAGATATCACATCTCATGCTATCAGAAGGGTCTCAGGATTGGAATGGGAAGGAGTTGTATATCACATCTCATGCTAAATGGAGGGTCTCAGGTTTGGAAGGGGAAGGATTTGGAAATCACATCTCATGTTATAGGAAGGATCTCAGGTTTGGTATTAGAAGCATTGAGATATCACATCTCATGCTATCGGAAGTATCTCAGGTTTGGTATTAGAGGCATTGAGATATCACATCTCATGCTATCATAAGGGTCTCAGGATTGGAATGGGAAGGAGTTGTATATCACATCTCATGTTATTGGAAGGATCTCAGGTTTGGTATTAGAAGCATTGAGATATCACATCTCATGCTATCGGAAGTATCTCAGGTTTGGTATTAGAGGCATTGAGATATCACATCTCATGCTATCATAAGGGTCTCAGGATTGGAATGGGAAGGAGTTGTATATCACATCTCATGCTATAGGAAGGGTCTCAGGATTGGAATGGGAAGGAGTTGGATATCACATCTCATGCTATAGGAAGTGTCTCAGATTTGGTATAAGCATTGAGATATCACATCTCATGCTATAGGAAGGGTCTCAAGTTTGATATTAGAAGCATTGAGATAACAAATCTCATGATATCGGAAGGGTCTCAGGATTGGAATGGGAAGGAGTTGGATATCACATCTCATGATAAAGGAAGGGTCTAAGGTTTGGAAGGGGAAAGATTTGGATATCACATCTCATGTTATAGGACGGGTCTCGGGTTTGGTATTAGAAGCATTGAGATATCAAGTCTCATGGCATAGGAAGGGTCTCAGAATTGGAATGTGAAGGAGTTGGATATCACATCTCAAGCTATAGGAAGAGTCTCAGGATTGGAATGGGAAGGAGTTTGATATCACATCTCATGCCATAGTATGGGTCTCAGGTTTGGTAGAAGCATTGGGATATCACATCTCATGCTATTGGAAGGGTATCAGTATTGGATTTGGAAGGAGTTGGATATCCCATCTCATGCTATAGGAAGGGTCTCAGGTTGGAATGGGAAGGAGTTGGATATCACATTTCATGTTATAGGAAGGGTCTCAGGATTGGAATGGGAAGGACTTGGATATCATATCTCATGCTATAGGAAGGATCTCAGGTTTGGTATTAGAAGCATTGAGATATCACATCTCATGCTATCAGAAGGGTCTCAGGATTGGAATGGGAAGGAGTTGGATATCACATCTCATGCTAAAGGGGGGGTCTCAGGTTTGGAAGGGGAAGGATTTGGATATCACATCTCATGTTATCGGAAGGATCTCACGTTTGGTATTAGAAGTATTGAGATATCATATCTCATGCTATAGGAAGGGTCTCAGGATTGGAATGGGAAGGAGTTGGATATCACATCTCATGCTATAGGAAGTGTCTCAGGATTGTAATGGGAAGGACTTGGATATCACATCTCATGCTATAGGTAGGGTCTCAAGTTTGATATTAGAAGCATTGAGATATCACATCTCATGCTATAGGAAGGGTCTGAGGATTGGAATGGGAAGGAGTTGGATATCACATCTCATGCTATGGGAAGGGTCTCAGGTTTGGTATAAGCAGTGAGATATCACATCTCATGCTATAGTAAGTGTCTCAGGATTGGAATGGGAAGGAGTTGGATATCACATCTCATGTTATAGGAAGGATCTCAGGTTTGGTATAAGCATTGAGATATCACATCTCTGCTATCGGAAGGGTCTCAGGATTGGAATGGGAAGGAGTTGGATGTTCCCATCTCATGTTATAGGAAGGGTCTCAGGTTTGGTATTAGAAGCATTGAGATATCACATCTCATGCTATAGGAAGGGTCTCAGGATTGGAATGGGAAGGAGTTGGATATCACATCTCATGCTATAGGAAGGGTCTCAGGATTGGAATGGGAAGGAGTTGGATATCACATCTCATGCTATAGGGAGGGTCTCAGGATTGGAATGGGAAGGACTTAGATATCACATATCATGCTATAGGGAGGGTCTCAGTTTTGATATTAGAAGCATTGAGATATCACATCTCATGCTATAGGAAGTGTCTCAGGATTGGAATGGGAAGGTGCTGGATATCACATCTCATGCTAAAGGAAGGGTCTCAGGTTTGGAACGGGAAGGATTTGGATATCACATCTCATGTTATAGGAAGGGTCTCAGGTTTGGTATAAGCATTGAGATATCACATCTCTGCTATCGGAAGTGTCTCAGGATTGGAATGGGAAGGAGTTGGATATCCCATCTCATGTTATAGGACAGGTCTCAGGTTTGTTATTAGAATCATTGAGATATCATATTGCATGCTGTAGGAAGGGTCTAAGGGTTGGAATGGGAAGGACTTGGATATCACATCTCATGCTATAGATAGGCTCTTAGGTTTGGAAAGGGAAGGAGTTGGATATCACATTTCATGTTAGAGGAAGGATCTCAGGTTTGGTATTAGAAGCATTGAGATATCACATCTCATGCTATAGGAAGGGTCTCAAGATTGGAATGGGAAGCAGTTGGATATCACATCTCATGCTATAGGAAGGGTCTCAGGTTTGGTATAAGCATTGAGATATCACATCTCATGCTATAGGACGGGTCTCAGGATTGGAATGGAAGGAGTTGGATATCACATCTCATGTTATAGGAAGGATCTCAGGTTTGGTATTAGAAGCATTGAGACATCACATCTCATGCTATAGGAAGGGTCTCAGGGTTGGAATGGGAAGGAGTTGGATATCACATCTCATCCAATAGGAAGGGTCTCAGGTTTGGAATGGGAAGGAATTGGATATCACATCTCATGTTATAGGAAGGATCTCAGGTTTGGTATTAGAAGCATTGAGATATCACATCTCATGCTATAGGAAGGGTCTCAGGATTGGAATGTGAAGGATTTGGATATCACATCTCATGCTAAAGGAAGGGTCTCAGGTTTGGTAGAAGCATTGAGATATCACGTCTCTGCTATCGGAAGGGTCTCAGGATTGGATTGGGAAGGAGTTGGATATCCCTTCTCATGCTATAGGAAGGGTCTCAGGATTTGAATGGCAAGGAGTTGGATATCACATCTCATGCCATAGGAAGGGTCTCAGGTTTGGTATAAGCATTGAGATATCACATCTCTGCTATCGGAAGGGTCTCAGGATTGGATTGGGACGGAGTTGGATATCCCTTCTCATGCTATAGGAAGTGTCTCAGGTTGGAATGGGAAGGAGTTGGATATCACATCTCATGTTATAGGAAGGGTCTCAGGATTGGAATGGGAAGGATTTGGATATCACATCTCTTGCTATAGGAAGGGTCTCAGGATTGGAATGGGTAGGAGTTGGATATTACTTTCTTGCTATAGGAAGGGTCTCATGTTTGGAATGGGAAGGAGTTGGATATCACATATGCTATAGTTAGTGTCTCAGGTTTGGAACGGGAAGGAGTTGGATATCACATCTCATGTTATAGGAAGGGTCTCAGGTTTGGTATAAGCATTGAGATATCACATCTCTGCTATCGGAAGCGGCTCAGGATTGGAATGGGAAGGAGTTGGATATCCCATCTCATGTTATAGTAAGAGTCTCTGGTTTGGTATTAGAATCATTGAGATATCACATCGCATGCTGTAGGAAGGGTCTAAGGATTGGAATGGGATGGACTTGGATATCACATCTCATGCTATAGGTAGGCTCTCAGGTTTGGTATAAGCATTGAGATATCACATCTCATGCTATAGGAAGGGTCTCAGGATTGGAATGGGAAGGATTTGGATATCACATCTCATGCTATAGGAAGGGTCTCAGATGTGGTATAAGCATTGAGATATCACATCTCATGCTAAAGGAAGGGTCTCAGGATTGGAATGGGAAGGAGTTGTATATGACATCTAAGGCCATAGGAAGGGTCTCAGGTTTGGTATAAGCATTGAGATATCACATCTCTGCTATCGGAAGGGTCTCAGGATTGGAATGGGAAGGAGTTGGATATCCCATCTCATGTTATAGGAAGGGTCTCAGGTTTGGTATTAGAAGCATAGAGATATCACATCTCATGCTATAAGAAGGGTCTCAGGATTGGAATGGGAAGGAGTTGGATACCACATCTCATGATAAAAGAAGGGTCTAAGGTTTGGAAGGGGAAGGATTTGGATATCACATCTCATGTTATAGGACGGGTCTCAGGTTTGGTATTAGAAGCATTGAGATATCAAGTCTCATGGTATAAGAAGGGTCTCAGAATTGGAATGGGAAGGAGTTGGATATCACACCTCAAGCTATAGGAAGGGTCTCAGGATCGGAATGGGAAGGAGTTTGATATCACATCTCATGCCATAGTATGGGTCTCAGGTTTGGTAGAAGCATTGGGATATCACATCTCATGCTATCGGAAGGGTATCAGTATTGGATTTGGAAGAAATTGGATATCCCATCTCATGCTATAGGAAGGGTCTCAGGTTGGAATGGGAAGGAGTTGGATATCACATTTCATGTTATAGGAAGGGTCTCAGGATTGGAATGGGAAGGACTTGGATATCATATCTCATGCTATAGGACGGGTCTCAGGTTTGTTATTAGAATCATTGAGATATCATATTGCATGCTGTAGGAAGGGTCTAAGGATTGGAATGGGAAGGACTTGGATATCACATCTCATGCCATAGATAGGCTCTTAGGTTTGGAAAGGGAAGGAGTTGGATATCACATTTCATGTTAGAGGAAGGATCTCAGGTTTGGTATTAGAAGCATTGAGATATCACATCTCATGCTATAGGAAGGGTCTCAGGATTGGAATGGGAAGTAGTTGGATATCACATCTCATGCTATAGGAATTGTCTCAGGTTTGGTATAAGCATTGAGATATCACATCTCATGCTATAGGACGGGTCTCAGGATTGGAATGGAAGGAGTTGGATATCACATCTCATGTTATAGGAAGGATCTCAGGTTTGGTATTAGAAGCATTGAGACATCACATCTCATGCTATAGGAAGGGTCTCAGGGTTGGAATGGGAAGGAGTTGGATATCGCATCTCATCCAATAGGAAGGGTCTCAGGTTTGGAATGGGAAGGAATTGGATATCACATCTCATGTTATAGGAAGGATCTCAGGTTTGGTATTAGAAGCATTGAGATATCACATCTCATGCTATAGGAAGGGTCTCAGGATTGGAATGTGAAGGATTTGGATATCACATCTCATGCTAAAGGAAGGGTCTCAGGTTTGGTAGAAGCATTGAGATATCACGTCTCTGCTATCGGAAGGGTCTCAGGATTGGATTGGGAAGGAGTTGGATATCCCTTCTCATGCTATACGAAGGGTCTCAGGATTTGATTGGGAAGGAGTTGGATATCACATCTCATGTTATCGGAAGGGTCTCAGGATTGGAATGGGAAGGATTTGGATATCACATCTTTTGCTATAGGAAGGGTCTCAGGATTGGAATGGGTAGGAGTTGGATATTACTTTCTTGCTATAGGAAGGGTCTCATGTTTGGAATGGGAAGCAGTTGGATATCACATATGCTATAGTTAGTGTCTCAGGTTTGGAACGGGAAGGAGTTGGATATCACATCTCATGTTATAGGAAGGGTCTCAGGTTTGGTATAAGCATTGAGATATCACATCTCTGCTATCGGAAGCGGCTCAGGATTGGAATGCGAAGGAGTTGGATATCCCATCTCATGTTATAGGAAGAGTCTCTGGTTTGGTATTAGAATCATTGAGATATCACATCGCATGCTGTAGGAAGGGTCTAAGGATTGGAATGGGATGGACTTGGATATCACATCTCATGCTATAGGTAGGCTCTCATTTTTGGTATAAGCATTGAGATATCACATCTCATGCTATAGGAAGGGTCTCAGGATTGGAATGGGAAGGAATTGGATATCACCTCTCATGCTATAGGAAGGGTCTCAGATTTGGTATAAGCATTGAGATATCACATCTCATGCTAAAGGAAGGGTCTCAGGATTGGAATGGGAAGGAGTTGTATATGACATCTCAGGCCATAGGAAGGGTCTCAGGTTTGGTATAAGCATTGAGATATCACATCTCTGCTATCAGAAGGGTCTCAGGATTGGAATGGGAAGGAGTTGGATATCCCATCTCATGTTATAGGAATGGTCTCAGGGTTGGTATTAGAAGCATAGAGATATCACATCTCATGCTATAGGAAGGGTCTCAGGATTGGAATGGGAAGGACTTGGATGTCACATCTCATGCTATAGGGAGGGTCTCAAGTTTGATATTAGAAGCATTGAGATAACAAATCTCATGATATCGGAAGGGTCTCAGGATTGGAATGGGAAGGAGTTGGATATCACATCTCATGATAAAGGAAGGGTCTAAGGTTTGGAAGGGGAAGGATTTGGATATCACATCTCATGTTATAGGACGGGTCTCAGGTTTGGTATTAGAAGCATTGAGATATCAAGTCTCATGGTATAAGAAGGGTCTCAGAATTGGAATGGGAAGGAGTTGGATATCACACCTCAAGCTATAGGAAGGGTCTCAGGATTGGAATGGGAAGGAGTTTGATATCACATCTCATGCCATAGTATGGGTCTCAGGTTTGGTAGAAGCATTGGGATATCACATCTCATGCTATCGGAAGGGTATCAGTATTGGATTTGGAAGAAGTTGGATATCCCATCTCATGCTATAGGAAGGGTCTCAGGTTGGAATGGGAAGGAGTTGGATATCACATTTCATGTTATAGGAAGGGTCTCAGGATTGGAATGGGAAGGACGTGGATATCATATCTCATGCTATAGGAAGGCTCTCAGGTTTGGAAGGGGAAGGAGTTGGATATCACATTTCATGTTAGAGGAAGGATCTCAGGTTTGGTATTAGAGGCCTTGAGATATCACATCTCATGCTATAGGAAGGGTCTCAGGATTGGAATGGGAAGGAGTTGGATATCACATCTCAAGCTATAGGAAGGGTCTCAGGTTTGGTATAAGCATTGAGATATCACATCTCTGCTATCGGAAGCGGCTCAGGATTGGAATGCGAAGGAGTTGGATATCCCATCTCATGTTATAGGAAGAGTCTCTGGTTTGGTATTAGAATCATTGAGATATCACATCGCATGCTGTAGGAAGGGTCTAAGGATTGGAATGGGATGGACTTGGATATCACATCTCATGCTATAGGTAGGCTCTCATTTTTGGTATAAGCATTGAGATATCACATCTCATGCTATAGGAAGGGTCTCAGGATTGGAATGGGAAGGAATTGGATATCACCTCTCATGCTATAGGAAGGGTCTCAGATTTGGTATAAGCATTGAGATATCACATCTCATGCTAAAGGAAGGGTCTCAGGATTGGAATGGGAAGGAGTTGTATATGACATCTCAGGCCATAGGAAGGGTCTCAGGTTTGGTATAAGCATTGAGATATCACATCTCTGCTATCAGAAGGGTCTCAGGATTGGAATGGGAAGGAGTTGGATATCCCATCTCATGTTATAGGAATGGTCTCAGGGTTGGTATTAGAAGCATAGAGATATCACATCTCATGCTATAGGAAGGGTCTCAGGATTGGAATGGGAAGGACTTGGATGTCACATCTCATGCTATAGGGAGGGTCTCAAGTTTGATATTAGAAGCATTGAGATAACAAATCTCATGATATCGGAAGGGTCTCAGGATTGGAATGGGAAGGAGTTGGATATCACATCTCATGATAAAGGAAGGGTCTAAGGTTTGGAAGGGGAAGGATTTGGATATCACATCTCATGTTATAGGACGGGTCTCAGGTTTGGTATTAGAAGCATTGAGATATCAAGTCTCATGGTATAAGAAGGGTCTCAGAATTGGAATGGGAAGGAGTTGGATATCACACCTCAAGCTATAGGGAGGGTCTCAGGATTGGAATGGGAAGGAGTTTGATATCACATCTCATGCCATAGTATGGGTCTCAGGTTTGGTAGAAGCATTGGGATATCACATCTCATGCTATCGGAAGGGTATCAGTATTGGATTTGGAAGAAGTTGGATATCCCATCTCATGCTATAGGAAGGGTCTCAGGTTGGAATGGGAAGGAGTTGGATATCACATTTCATGTTATAGGAAGGGTCTCAGGATTGGAATGGGAAGGACGTGGATATCATATCTCATGCTATAGGAAGGCTCTCAGGTTTGGAAGGGGAAGGAGTTGGATATCACATTTCATGTTAGAGGAAGGATCTCAGGTTTGGTATTAGAGGCCTTGAGATATCACATCTCATGCTATAGGAAGGGTCTCAGGATTGGAATGGGAAGGAGTTGGATATCACATCTCAAGCTATAGGAAGGGTCTCAGGTTTGGTATAAGCATTGAGATATCACATCTCATGCTATAGGAAGGGTCTCAGGATTGGAATGGGAAGGAGTTGGATATCACATCTCATGTTATAGGAAGGGTCTCAGGATTGGAATGGGAAGAAGTTGGATATCACATCTCATGCTATAGGAAGGGTCTCAGGTTTGGTATAAGCATTGAGATATCACATCTCATGCTATAGGAAGGGTCTCGGGATTGGAATGGGAAGGAGTTGTATATGACATCTCATGCCATAGGAAGGGTCTCAGGTTTGGTATAAGCATTGAGATATCACATCACATGCTATAGGAAGGGTCTCAGGATTGGAATGGGAAGGACTTGGATATCACATCTCATGCTATAGGCAGGGCCTCAGATTTGGAAAGGGAAGGAGATGGATATCACATTTCATGATAGAGATGGGATCTCAGGTTTGGTATTAGAGGCATTGAGATATCACATCTCATGCTATCAGAAGGGTCTCAGGATTGGAATGGGAAGGAGTTGTATATCACATCTCATGCTAAATGGAGGGTCTCAGGTTTGGAAGGGGAAGGATTTGGAAATCACATCTCATGTTATAGGAAGGATCTCAGGTTTGGTATTAGAAGCATTGAGATATCACATCTCATGCTATCGGAAGTATCTCAGGTTTGGTATTAGAGGCATTGAGATATCACATCTCATGCTATCATAAGGGTCTCAGGATTGGAATGGGAAGGAGTTGTATATCACATCTCATGTTATTGGAAGGATCTCAGGTTTGGTATTAGAA
The DNA here is from genome assembly GCF_040938575.1 of Ambystoma mexicanum. NCBI lineage: Eukaryota > Metazoa > Chordata > Amphibia > Caudata > Ambystomatidae > Ambystoma > Ambystoma mexicanum. The sequence goes on from NC_090936.1 coordinate 337,112,631, forward strand.
GCATTGAGATATCACATCTCATGCTATCGGAAGTATCTCAGGTTTGGTATTAGAGGCATTGAGATATCACATCTCATGCTATCATAAGGGTCTCAGGATTGGAATGGGAAGGAGTTGTATATCACATCTCATGCTATAGGAAGGGTCTCAGGATTGGAATGGGAAGGAGTTGGATATCACATCTCATGCTATAGGAAGTGTCTCAGATTTGGTATAAGCATTGAGATATCACATCTCATGCTATAGGAAGGGTCTCAGGATTGGAATGGGGAGGACTTGGATGTCACATCTCATGCTATAGGGAGGGTCTCAAGTTTGATATTAGAAGCATTGAGATAACAAATCTCATGATATCGGAAGGGTCTCAGGATTGGAATGGGAAGGAGTTGGATATCACATCTCATGATAAAGGAAGGGTCTAAGGTTTGGAAGGGGAAAGATTTGGATATCACATCTCATGTTATAGGACGGGTCTCGGGTTTGGTATTAGAAGCATTGAGATATCAAGTCTCATGGCATAGGAAGGGTCTCAGAATTGGAATGTGAAGGAGTTGGATATCACATCTCAAGCTATAGGAAGAGTCTCAGGATTGGAATGGGAAGGAGTTTGATATCACATCTCATGCCATAGTATGGGTCTCAGGTTTGGTAGAAGCATTGGGATATCACATCTCATGCTATTGGAAGGGTATCAGTATTGGATTTGGAAGGAGTTGGATATCCCATCTCATGCTATAGGAAGGGTCTCAGGTTGGAATGGGAAGGAGTTGGATATCACATTTCATGTTATAGGAAGGGTCTCAGGATTGGAATGGGAAGGACTTGGATATCATATCTCATGCTATAGGAAGGCTCTCAGGTTTGGAAGGGGAAGGAGTTGGATATCACATTTCATGTTAGAGGAAGGATCTCAGGTTTGGTATTAGAGGCCTTGAGATATCACATCTCATGCTATAGGAAGGGTCTCGGGATTGGAATGGGAAGGAGTTGGATATCACATCTCAAGCTTTAGGAAGGGTCTCAGGTTTGGTATAAGCATTGAGATAGCACATCTCATGCTATAGGAAGGGTCTCAGTATTGGAATGGGAAGGAGTTGGATATCACATCTCATGTTATAGGAAGGATCTCAGGTTTGGTATTAGAAGCATTGAGACATCACATCTCATGCTATAGGAAGGGTCTCAGATTTGGTATAAGCATTGAGATATCACATCTCTGCTATCGGAAGGGTCTCAGGATTGGAATGGGAAGGAATTGGATATCCCATCTCATGCTATAGGGAGGGTCTCAATTTTGATATTAGAAGCATTGAGATAACAAATCTCATGATATCGGAAGGGTCTCAGGATTGGAATGGGAAGGAGTTGGATATCACATCTCATGATAAAGGAAGGGTCTAAGGTTTGGAAGGGGAAAGATTTGGATATCACATCTCATGTTATAGGACGGGTCTCAGGTTTGGTATTAGAAGCATTGAGATATCAAGTCTCATGGTATAGGAAGGGTTTCAGAATTGGAATGGGAAGGAGTTGGATATCACATCTCAAGCTATAGGAAGAGTCTCAGGATTGGAATGGGAAGGAGTTTGATATCACATCTCATGCCATAGTATGGTTCTCAGGTTTGATAGAAGCATTGGGATATCACATCTCATGCTATTGGAAGGGTATCAGTATTGGATTTGGAAGGAGTTGGATATCCCATCTCATGCTATAGGAAGGGTCTCAGGTTGGAATGGGAAGGAGTTGGATATCACATTTCATGTTATAGGAAGAGTCTCAGGATTGGAATGGGAAGGACTTGGATATCATATCTCATGCTATAGGAAGGCTCTCAGGTTTGGAAGGAGAAGGAGTTGGATATCACATTTCATGTTAGAGGAAGGATCTCAGGTTTGGTATTAGAGGCCTTGAGATATCACATCTCATGCTATAGAAAGGGTCTCAGGTTGGAATGGGAAGTAGTTGGATATCACATTTCATGTTATAGGAAGGGTCTCAGGATTGGAATGGGAAGGAGTTGGATATCACATCTCAAGCTTTAGGAAGGGTCTCAGGTTTGGTATAAGCATTGAGATAGCACATCTCATGCTATAGGAAGGGTCTCAGGATTGGAATGGGAAGGAGTTGGATATCACATCTCATGTTATAGGAAAGATCTCAGGTTTGGTATTAGAAGCATTGAGACATCACATATCATGTTATAGGAAGGGTCTCAGGATTGGAATGGGAAGAAGTTGGATATCACATCTCATGCTATAGGAAGGGTCTCAGGTTTGGAAGGGGAAGGAGTTGGATATCCAATCTCATGTTATAGGACTGGTCTCAGGTTTGGTATTAGAAGCATTGAGATATCACATCGCATGCTGTAGGAAGGTTCTCAGGTTTGGAATGGGGAGGAATTGGATATCACATCTCATGTCATAGGAAGGATCTCAGGTTTGGTATTAGAAGCATTGAGATATCACATCTCATGCTATAGGAATGGTCTCAGGATTGGAATGGGAAGGAGTTGGATATTACATTCCTGCTATAGGAAGGGTCTCATGTTTGGAATGGGAATGTGTTGGATATCACATATGCTATAGGAAGGGTCTCAGGTTTGGAACGGGAAGGAGTTGGATATCACATCTCATGTTATAGGAAGGGTCTCAGGTTTGGTATAAGCATTGAGATATCACATCTCTGCTATCGGAAGTGTCTCAGGATTGGAATGGGAAGGTGTTGGATATCCCATCTCATGTTATAGGACGGGTCTCAGGTTTGTTATTAGAATCATTGAGATATCATATTGCATGCTGTAGGAAGGGTCTAAGGATTGGAATGGGAAGGAGTTGGATATCCCATCTCATGTTATAGGAAGAGTCTCAAGTTTGGTATTAGAAGCATTTATATATCACATCTCATGCTATAGGAAGTGTCTCAGGATTGGAATGGGAAGGAGTTGGATATCACATTTCATGTTAGAGGAAGGATCTCAGGTTTGGTATTAGAGGCATTGAGATATCACATCTCATGCTATAGGAAGGGTCTCAGGATTGGAATGGGAAGGAGTTGGATATCCCATCTCATGCTATAGGGAGGGTCTCAGGTTTGGTATAAGCAGTGAGATATCACATCTCATGCTATAGGAAGTGTCTCAGGATTGGAATGGGAAGGAGTTGGATATCACATCTCATGTTATAGGAAGGATCTCAGGTTTGGTATAAGCATTGAGATATCACATCTCTACTATCGGAAGGGTCTCAGGATTGGAATGGGAAGGAGTTGGATATTCCCATCTCATGTTATAGGAAGGGTCTCAGGTTTGGTAATAGAAGCATTGAGATATCACATCTCATGCTATAGGAAGGGTCTCAGGATTGGAATGGGAAGGAGTTGGATATCACATCTCATGCTATAAGGAGGGTCTCAAGTTTGATATTAGAAGCATTGAGATATCACATCTCATGATATCGGAAGGGTCTCAGGGATGGAATGGGAAGGAGTTGGATATCACATCTCATGATAAAGGAAGTGTCTAAGGTTTGGAAGGGGAAGGAGTTTGATATCACATCTCATGCCATAGTATGGGTCTCAGGTTTGGTAGAAGCATTGGGATATCACATCTCATGCTATCGGAAGGGTATCAGGATTGGATTTGGAAGGAGTTGGATATCCCATCTCATGCTATAGGAAGGGTCTCAGGATTGGAATTAGAAGGGCTTGGATATCACATCTCATGCTATAGGAAGGCTCTCAGGTTTGGAAGGGGAAAGAGTTGGATATCACATTTCATGTTAGAGGTAGGATCTCAGGTTTGGTATTAGAGGCATTGAGATATCACATCTCATGCTATCAGAAGAGTCTCAGGATTGGAATGGGAAGGAGTTGGATATCACATCTCATGCTAAAGGGAGGGTCTCAGGTTGGGAAGGGGAAGGATTTGGATATCACATCTCATGTTATAGGAAGGATCTCAGGTTTGGTATTAGAAGCATTGAGATATCACATCTCATGCTATCGGAAGGATCTCAGGTTTGGTATAGAAGCATTGAGATATCACATCTCATGCTATCAGAAGGTTCTCAGGATTGGAATGGGAATGAGTTGGATATCACATCTCATGCTAAAGGGAGGGTCTCAGGTTTGGAAGGGGAAGGATTTGGATATCACATCTCATGTTATCGGAAGGATCTCAGGTTTGGTATTAGAAGTATTGAGATATCACATCTCATGCTATAGGAAGGGTCTCAGGATTGGAATGGGAAGGAGTTGGTTATCACATCTCATGCTAAAGGAAGGGTCTCAGGTTTGGTAGAAGCATTGAGATATCACATCTCATGCTATAGGAAGGGTCTCAGGATTGGAATGGGAAGGACTTAGATATCACATATCATGCTATAGGGAGGGTCTCAGTTTTGATATTAGAAGCATTGAGATATCACATCTCATGCTATCGGAAGTGTCTCAGGATTGGAATGGGAAGGAGCTGGATATCACATCTCATGCTAAAGGAAGGGTCTCAGGTTTGGAACGGGAAGGAGTTGGATATCACATCTCATGCTATAGGGAGGGTCTCAGGTTTGGTCTAAGCAGTGAGATATCACATCTCATGCTATAGGGAGGGTCTCAGTTGTGATATTAGAAGCATTGAGATATCACATCTCATGCTATCGGAAGTGTCTCAGGATTGGAATGGGAAGGAGCTGGATATCACATCTCATGTTATAGGAAGGGTCTCAGGTTTGGTATAAGCATTGAGATATCACATCTCTGCTATCGGAAGTGTCTCAGGATTGGAATGGGAAGGAATTGGATATCACATCTCATGCTATAGATAGGCTCTCAGGTTTGGAAAGGGAAGGAGTTGGATATCACATCTCATGTTATAGGAAGGGTCTCAGGTTTGGTATAAGCATTGAGATATCACATCTCTGCTATCGGAAGTGTCTCAGGATTGGAATGGGAAGGACTTGGATATCACATCTCATGCTATAGATAGGCTCTCAGGATTGGAATGGGAAGGAGTTGGATATCACATCTCATGCTAGAGGAAGGGTCTCAGATTTGATATAAGCATTGAGATATCACATCCCGTGCTATAGGAAGGGTCTCAGGATTGGAATGGGAAGGAGTTGTATATGACATCTCATGCCGTAGGAAGGGTCTCAGGTTTGGTATAAGCATTGAGATATCACATCTCTGCTATCGAAAGGGTCTTAGGATTGGAATGGGAAGGAGTTGGATATCCCATCTCATGTTATAGGAAGAGTCTCAGGTTTGGTATTAGAAGCATTGAGATATCCCATCTCATGATATAGGAAGGGTCTCAGGTTGGAATGGGAAGGAGTTGGATATCACATTTCATGTTATAGGAAGGGTCTCAGGATTGGAATGGGAAGGACTTGGATATCATATCCCATGCTATAGGAAGGCTCTCAGGTTTGGAAGGGGAAGGAGTTGGATATCACATTTCATGTTAGAGGAAGGATCTCAGGTTTGGTATTAGAGGCCTTGAGATATCACATCTCATGCTATAGGAAGGGTCTCAGGATTGGAATGGGAAGGAGTTGGATATCACATCTCAAGCTATAGGAACGGTCTCAGGTTTGGTATAAGCATTGTGATATCACATCTCATGCTTTAGGAAGGGTCTCAGCATTGGAATGGGAAGGAGTTGGATATCACATCTCATGTTATAGGAAAGATCTCAGGTTTGGTATTAGAAGCATTGAGACATCACATCTCATGTTATAGGAAGGGTCTCAGGATTGGAATGGGAAGAAGTTGGATATCACATCTCTTGCTTTTGGAAAGGTCTCAGATTTGGTATAAGCATTGAGATATCACATCTCATGCTATAGGAAGGGTCTCAGGATTGGAATGGGAAGGAGTTGTATATGACATCTCATGCCATAGGAAGGGTCTCAGGTTTGGTATAAGCATTGAGATATCACATCACATGCTATAGGAAGGGTCTCAGGATTGGAATGGGAAGGACTTGGATATCACATCTCATGCTATAGGCAGGGTCTCAGGTTTGGAAAGGGAATGAGATGGATATCACATTTCATGTTAGAGGTAGGATCTCAGGTTTGGTATTAGAGGCATTGAGATATCACATCTCATGCTATCAGAACGGTCTCAGGATTGGAATGGGAAGGAGTTGGATATCACATCTCATGCTAAAGGGGGGGTCTCAGGTTTGGAATGGGAAGGATTTGGAAATCACATCTCATGTTATAGGAAGGATCTCAGGTTTGGTATTAGAAGCATTGAGATATCACATCTCATGCTTTCATAAGGGTCTCAGGATTGGAATGGGAAGGAGTTGGATATCACATCTCATGTTATAGGAAGGATCTCAGGTTTGGTATTAGAAGCATTGAGACATTACATCTCATGCTATAGGAAGGGTCTCATGATTGGAATGGGAAGGAGTTGGATATCACATCTCATGCTATAGGAAGGGTCTCAGATTTGGTATAAGCATTGAGATATCACATCTCATGCTATAGGAAGGGTCTCAGGATTGGAATGGGAAGGAGTTGTATATGACATCTCAGGCCATAGGAAGTGTCTCAGGTTTGGTATAAGCATTGAGATATCACATCTCTGCTATCGGAAGGGTCTCAGGATTGGAATGGGAAGGAATTGGATATCACATCTCATGTTATAGGAAGGATCTCAGGTTTGGTATTAGAAGCATTGAGATATCCCTTCTCATGCTATAGGAAGGGTCTCAGGATTGGAATGTGAAGGATTTGGATATCACATCTCATGCTAAAGGAAGGGTCTCAGGTTTGGTAGAAGCATTGAGATATCACGTCTCTGCTATCGGAAGGGTCTCAGGATTGGATTGGGAAGGAGTTGGATATCCCTTCTCATGCTATAGGAAGGGTCTCAGGTTTGGTATAAGCATTGAGATATCACATCTCTGCTATCGGAAGGGTCTCAGGATTGGATTGGGAAGGAGTTGGATATCCCTTCTCATGCTATAGGAAGTGTCTCAGGTTGGAATGGGAAGGAGTTGGATATCACATCTCATGTTATAGGAAGGGTCTCAGGATTGGAATGGGAAGGATTTGGATATCACATCTCTTGCTATAGGAAGGGTCTCAGGATTGGAATGGGTAGGAGTTGGATATTACTTTCTTGCTATAGGAAGGGTCTCATGTTTGGAATGGGAAAGAGTTGGATATCACATATGCTATAGTTAGTGTCTCAGGTTTGGAACGGGAAGGAGTTGGATATCACATCTCATGTTATAGGAAGGGTCTCAGGTTTGGTATAAGCATTGAGATATCACATCTCTGCTATCGGAATTGGCTCAGGATTGGAATGGGAAGGAGTTGGATATCCCATCTCATGTTATAGGACGAGTCTCTGGTTTGGTATTAGAATCATTGAGATATCACATCGCATGCTGTAGGAAGGGTCTAAGGATTGGAATGGGATGGACTTGGATATCACATCTCATGCTATAGGTAGGCTCTCAGGTTTGGTATAAGCATTGAGATATCACATCTCATGCTATAGGAAGGGTCTCAGGATTGGAATGGGAAGGAATTGGATATCACATCTCATGCTATAGGAAGGGTCTCAGATTTGGTATAAGCATTGAGATATCACATCTCATGCTATAGGAAGGGTCTCAGGATTGGAATGGGAAGGAGTTGTATATGACATCCCAGGCCATAGGAAGGGTCTCAGGTTTGGTATAAGCATTGATATATCACATCTCTGCTATCGGAAGGGTCTCAGGATAGGAATGGGAAGGAGTTGGATATCCCATCTCATGTTATAGGAAGGGTCTCAGGTTTGGTATTAGAAGCATAGAGATATCACATCTCATGCTATAGGAAGGGTCTCAGGATTGGAATGGGAAGGACTTGGATGTCACATCTCATGCTATAGGGAGGGTCTCAAGTTTGATATTAGAAGCATTTAGATAACAAATCTCATGATATCGGAAGGGTCTCAGGATTGGAATGGGAAGGAGTTGGATATGACATCTCATGATAAAGGAAGGGTCTGAGGTTTGGAAGGGGAAGGATTTGGATATCACATCTCATGTTATAGGACGGGTCTCAGGTTTGGTATTAGAAGCATTGAGATATCAAGTCTCATGGTATAAGAAGGGTCTCAGAATTGGAATGGGAAGGAGTTGGATATCACACCTCAAGCTATAGGAAGGGTCTCAGGATTGGAATGGGAAGGAGTTTGATATCACATCTCATGCCATAGTATGGGTCTCAGGTTTGGTAGAAGCATTTGGATATCACATCACATGCTATTGGAAGGGTATCAGTATTGGATTTGGAAGGAGTTGGATATCCCATCCCATGCTATAGTATGGGTCTCAGGTTTGGTAGAAGCATTGGGATATCACATCTCATGCTATTGGAAGGGTATCAGTATTGGATTTGGAAGGAGTTGGATATCCCATCTCATGCTATAGGAAGGGTCTCAGATTTGGTATAAGCATTGAGATATCACATCTCATGCTATAGGAAGGGTCTCAGGATTGGATTTGGAAGGAGTTGGATATCCCATCTCATGCTATAGGAAGGGTCTCAGGTTGGAATGGGAAGGAGTTGTTTATCACATTTCATGTTATAGAAAGGGTCTCAGGATTGGAATGGGAAGGACTTGGATATCATATCTCATGCTATAGGAAGGCTCTCAGGTTTGGAAGGGGAAGGAGTTGGATATCACATTTCATGTTAGAGGAAGGATCTCAGGTTTGGTATTAGAGGCCTTGAGATATCACATCTCATGCTATAGGAAGGGTCTCTGGATTGGAATGGGAAGGAGTTGGATATCACATCGCAAGCTATAGGAAGGTTCTCAGGTTTGGTATAAGCATTGAGATATCACTCTCATGCTATAGGAAGGGTCTCAGGATTGGAATGGGAAGGAGTTGGATATCACATCTCATATTATAGGAAATATCTCAGGTTTGGTATTAGAAGCATTGAGACATCACATCTCATGTTATAGGAAGGGTCTCAGGATTGGAATGGGAAGAAGTTGGATATCACATCTCATGCTATAGGAAGGGTCTCAGGTTTGGTATATGCATTGAGATATCACATCTCATGCTATAGGAAGGGTCTCAGGATTGGAATGGGAAGGAGTTGTATATGACATCTCATGCCATAGGAAGGGTCTCAGGTTTGGTATAAGCATTGAGATATCACATCACATGCTATAGGAAGGGTCTCAGGATTGGAATGGGAAGGACTTGGATATCACATCTCATGCTATAGGAAGGGTCTCAGGTTTGGAAAGGGAAGGAGATGGATATCACATTTCATGTTAGAGATAGGATCTCAGGTTTGGTATTAGAGGCATTGAGATATCACAACTCATGCTATCAGAAGGGTCTCAGGATTGGAATGGGAAGGAGTTGTATATCACATCTCATGCTAAAGGGAGGGTCTCAGGTTTGGAAGGGGAAGGATTTGGAAATCACATCTCATGTTATAGGAAGGGTCTCAGGTTTGGTATTAGAAGCATTGAGATATCACATCTCATGCTATAGGAAGGGTCTCAGGATTGGAATGGGGAGGACTTGGATGTCACATCTCATGCTATAGGGAGGGTCTCAAGTTTGATATTAGAAGCATTGAGATAACAAATCTCATGATATCGGAAGGGTCTCAGGATTGGAATGGGAAGGAGTTGGATATCACATCTCATGATAATGGAAGGGTCTAAGGTTTGGAAGGGGAAAGATTTGGATATCACATCTCATGTTATAGGACGGGTCTCAGGTTTGGTATTAGAAGCATTGAGATATCAAGTCTCATGGCATAGGAAGGGTCTCAGAATTGGAATGGGAAGGAGTTGGATATCACATCTCAAGCTATAGGAAGAGTCTCAGGATTGGAATGGGAATGAGTTTGATATCACATCTCATGCCATAGTATGGGTCTCAGGTTTGGTAGAAGCATTTGGATATCACATCACATGCTATTGGAAGGGTATCAGTATTGGATTTGGAAGGAGTTGGATATCCCATCCCATGCTATAGTATGGGTCTCAGGTTTGGTAGAAGCATTGGGATATCACATCTCATGCTATTGGAAGGGTATCAGTATTGGATTTGGAAGGAGTTGGATATCCCATCTCATGCTATAGGAAGGGTCTCAGATTTGGTATAAGCATTGAGATATCACATCTCATGCTATAGGAAGGGTCTCAGGATTGGATTGGGAAGGAGTTGTATATGACATCTCAGGCCATAGGAAGGGTCTCAGGATTGGTATAAGCATTGAGATATCACATCTCTGCTATCGGAAGGGTCTCAGGATTGGAATGGGAAGGAGTTGGATATCCCATCTCATGTTATAGGAAGGGTCTCAGGTTTGGTATTAGAAGCATTGAGATATCACATCTCATGCTATAGGAAGGGTCTCAGGATTGGAATGAGGAGGACTTGGATGTCACATCTCATGCTATAGGGAGGGTCTCAAGTTTGATATTAGAAGCATTGAGATAACAAATCTCATGATATCGGAAGGGTCTCAGGATTGGAATGGGAAGGAGTTGGATATCACATCTCATGATAAAGGAAGGGTCTAAGGTTTGGAAGGGGAAAGATTTGGATATCACATCTCATGTTATAGGACGGGTCTCAGGTTTGGTATTAGAAGCATTGAGATATCAAGTCTCATGGCATAGGAAGGGTCTCAGAACTGGAATGGGAAGGAGTTGGATATCACATCTCAAGCTATAGGAAGAGTCTCAGGATTGGAATGGGAAGGAGTTTGATATCACATCTCATGCCATAGTATGGGTCTCAGGTTTGGTAGAAGCATTGGGATATCACATCTCATGCTATTGGAAGGGTATCAGTATTGGATTTGGAAGGAGTTGGATATCCCATCTCATGCTATAGGAAGGGTCTCAGGTTGGAATGGGAAGGAGTTGGATATCACATTTCATGTTATAGGAAGGGTCTCAGGATTGGAATGGGAAGGACTTGGATATCATATCTCATGCTATAGGAAGGCTCTCAGGTTTGGAAGGGGAAGGAGTTGGATATCACATTTCATGTTAGAGGAAGGATCTCAGGTTTGGTATTAGAGGCCTTGAGATATCACATCTCATGCTAAAGGAAGGGTCTCAGGATTGGAATGGGAAGGAGTTGGATATCACATCTCAAGCTTTAGGAAGGGTCTCAGGTTTGGTATAAGCATTGAGATAGCACATCTCATGCTATAGGAAGGGTCTCAGGATTGGAATGGGAAGGAGTTGGATATCACATCTCATGTTATAGGAAAGATCTCCGGTTTGGTATTAGAAGCATTGAGACATCACATCTCATGTTATAGGAAGGGTCTCAGGATTGGAATGGGAAGAAGTTGGATATCACATCTCATGCTATAGGAAGGGTCTCAGGTTTGGAAGGGGAAGGAGTTGGATATCCAATCTCATGTTATAGGACTGGTCTCAGGTTTGGTATTAGAAGCATTGAGACATCACATCTCATGCTATAGGAAAGGTCTCAGGATTGGAATGGGAAGGAGTTGAATATCACATCTCATGTTATAGGAAGGATCTCAGGTTTGGTATTAGAAGCATTGAGACATCACATCTCATGCTATAGGAAGGGTCTTAGGATTGGAATGGGAAGGAGTTGGATATCACATCTCATGCTATAGGAAGGGTCTCAGATTTGGTATAAGCATTGAGATATCACATCTCATGCTATAGGAAGGGTCTCAGGATTGGATTGGGAAGGAGTTGTATATGACATCTCAGGCCATAGGAAGGGTCCCAGGATTGGTATAAGCATTGAGATATCACATCTCTGCTATCGGAAGGGTCTCAGGATTGGAATGGGAAGGAGTTGGATATCCCATCTCATGTTATAGGAAGGGTCTCAGGTTTGGTATTAGAAGCATTGAGATATCACATCTCATGCTATAGGAAGGGTCTCAGGATTGGAATGGGGAGGACTTGGATGTCACATCTCATGCTATAGGGAGGGTCTCAAGTTTGATATTAGAAGCATTGAGATAACAAATCTCATGATATCGGAAGGGTCTCAGGATTGGAATGGGAAGGAGTTGGATATCACATCTCATGATAAAGGAAGGGTCTAAGGTTTGGAAGGGGAAAGATTTGGATATCACATCTCATGTTATAGGACGGGTGTCAGGTTTGGTATTAGAAGCATTGAGATATCAAGTCTCATGGCATAGGAAGGGTCTCAGAATTGGAATGGGAAGGAGTTGGATATCACATCTCAAGCTATAGGAAGAGTCTCAAGATTGGAATGGGAAGGAGTTTGACATCACATCTCATGCCATAGTATGGGTCTCAGGTTTGGTAGAAGCATTGGGATATCACATCTCATGCTATTGGAAGGGTATCAGTATTGGATTTGGAAGGAGTTGGATATCCCATCTCATGCTATAGGAAGGGTCTCAGGTTGGAATGGGAAGGAGTTGGATATCACATTTCATGTTATAGGAAGGGTCTCAGGATTGGAATGGGAAGGACTTGGATATCATATCTCATGCTATAGGAAGGCTCTCAGGTTTGGAAGGGGAAGGAGTTGGATATCCCATTTCATGTTAGAGGAAGGATCTCAGGTTTGGTATTAGAGGCCTTGAGATATCACATATCATGCTATAGGAAGCGTCTCAGGATTGGAATGGGAAGGAGTTGGATATCACATCTCAAGCTTTAGGAAGGGTCTCAGGTTTGGTATAAGCATTGAGATAGCACATCTCATGCTATAGGAAGGGTCTCAGGATTGGAATGGGAAGGAGTTGGATATTACATCTCATGTTATAGGAAAGATCTCAGGTTTGGTATTAGAAGCATTGAGACATCACATCTCATGTTATAGGAAGGGTCTCAGGATTGGAATGGGAAGAAGTTGGATATCACATCTCATGCTATAGGAAGGGTCTCAGGTTTGGAAGGTGAAGGAGTTGGATATCCAATCTCATGTTATAGGACTGGTCTCAGGTTTGGTATTAGAAGCATTGAGATATCACATCGCATGCTGTAGGAAGGTTCTCAGGTTTGGTATTCGAAGCATTGAGACATCACATCTCATGCTATAGGAAGGGTCTCAGGATTTCTAAACCCTCGGAGCGCGGTGAGTGTGCCCCCAGCAGCACCCTCCTGGTGTTTTTTTCCCCCCAGCCCTATGACTGGTGGGCCCGTGCCCAGTAGCAGGCCTTTGCATCCCTCCCTCCCCGCACCCGTTCCTGGTTCCCCAGCCCGCCTCCCGACCCGCCCTCCCTCCCTCCCATTGGTGCATCCGAGTTTCGTGTCGAGTCTACCGACTCGCGAGGCCCCCACCGGCTCCTTTCTAAACCCTCGGAGCGCGGTGAGTGTGCCCCCAGCAGCACCCTCCTGGTGTTTTTTTCCCCCCAGCCCTATGACTGGTGGGCCCGTGCCCAGTAGCAGGCCTTTGCATCCCTCCCTCCCCGCACCCGTTCCTGGTTCCCCAGCCCGCCTCCCGACCCGCCCTCCCTCCCTCTCATTGGTGCATCCGAGTTTCGTGTCGAGTCTACCGACTCGCGAGGCCCCCACCGGCTCCTTTCTAAACCCTCGGAGCGTGGTGAGTGTGCCCCCAGCAGCACCCTCCTGGTGTTTTTTTCCCCCCAGCCCTATGACTGGTGGGCCCGTGCCCAGTAGCAGGCCTTGGCATCCCTCCCTCCCCGCACCCGTTCCTGGTTCCCCAGCCCGCCTCCCGACCCGCCCTCCCTCCCTCCCATTGGTGCATCCGAGTTTCGTGTCGAGTCTACCGACTCGCGAGGCCCCCACCGGCTCCTTTCTAAACCCTCGGAGCGCGGTGAGTGTGCCCCCAGCAGCACCCTCCTGGTGTTTTTTTTCCCCCCAGCCCTATGACTGGTGGGCCCGTGCCCAGTAGCAGGCCTTTGCATCCCTCCCTCCCCGCACCCGTTCCTGGTTCCCCAGCCCGCCTCCCGACCCGCCCTCCCTCCCTCCCATTGGTGCATCCGAGTTTCGTGTCGAGTCTACCGACTCGAGAGGCCCCCACCGGCTCCTTTCTAAACCCTCGGAGCGCGGTGAGTGTGCCCCCAGCAGCACCCTCCTGGTGTTTTTTTCCCCCCAGCCCTATGACTGGTGGGCCCGTGCCCAGTAGCAGGCCTTTGCATCCCTCCCTCCCCGCACCCGTTCCTAGTTCCCCAGCCCGCCCTCCCTCCCTCCCATTGGTGCATCCACTCTTCATCACCGGTCCCCCCAGGGCAGCCCTCTGCCCGGCAGCCCCCAGCGGCTAAGGGCCCCGAGGCCAAGGGCGACTCCAACAGAGGCGACCCCAGGAAGTGTCTGCAGGTGTCAGCAGGAGAAGCCAAGGAAGCCAGCAGCCAACAGACACCAACAAAAACCGTGAGTGTGGCATGGGTGGGGAATAGAGCAATCACTCTACTCCAGAAAACCCCTGCCACTCTATCTTACCTATCAATAACATAGAGTGCCATAATACTTGCATGTCCACTCTTTATAGAACTGTGAATGTTAGCATGTCCACTCTCAGACAGAAGCGCCAAATCTAGACAGAAATGTGATTGTTAGCATATAACACACTTAGATGGAATTTCAGAAATGTGACTGTTAGCATGTGCCACACTTAGATGGAATTGCAGAAATGTGACTGTTAGCATGTGCCACACTTAGATGGAATTTCAGAAATGTGACTGTTAGCATGTGCCACACTTAGATGGAATTTCAGAAATGTGACTGTTAGCATTTGCCACACCTAGATGGAATTCTCAAGCTAGGTTTGCGCAAAATCTAGGCAGTAATATGATTGTTGGCATGTGCCACACTTAGACGGAATTCTCAAACTTAGCCCGCGTTGCATCTAGATAGAAAATATGATTGCTAGCAAATACCACACCTAGATGGAATTTCAGAAATGTGATTGTTAGCATATGTGACTCTTAGCATGCACCTCACTTAGAATTATAAACCTGGCTTGCGCGGCATCTAGATAGAAATGTGACTGTTTAGCATGTGCCACACCTAGATGGAATTTTCAGAAATGTGACTGTTAGCATGTGCCACACTTAGATGGAATTTCAGAAATGTGACTGTTAGCATGTGCCACACTTAGATGGAATTTCAGAAATGTGACTGTTAGCATGTGCCACACTTAGATGGAATTTCAGAAATGTGACTGTTAGCATGTGCCACACTTAGATGGAATTTCAGAAATGTGACTGTTAGCATTTGCCACACCTAGATGGAATTCTCAAGCTAGGTTTGCGCAAAATCTAGGCAGTAATATGATTGTTGGCATGTGCCACACTTAGACGGAATTCTCAAACTTAGCCCGCGTTGCATCTAGATAGAAATATGATTGTTAGCAAATACCACACCTAGATGGAATTTCAGAAATGTGATTGTTAGCATATGTGACTCTTAGCATGCACCTCACTTAGAATTATAAACCTGGCCTGCGCGGCATCTAGATAGAAATGTGACTGTTAGCATGTACCGGACCTAGATGGAATCCCACAATTGCAAGGACAGCAATGCCAACTAACCAACCAGCTAACAATTCCATCCATCTGCATACACCTCTCAAACTATAACCAAACACAACCACAAGCCTTAAACGCAGCAATCCGCACAAACTTCACAACAATGCAACAACAAAACAAACCACACATAGACTTGCACAACAGCACACGACGACTACGGACCATAAAACACCCCAAGCCCAGCCGACGGAACCACCGGGCTGAGGCTGCCAACAGCACATCACTGCTCTCTTGCACTTTTCCAGCTTATTCCTACTAACCCACCCCCTCTCCTCCCCTTTTTCAGAGCCGCCAGAGCGCCAGGGGACCGCTTCGGTGGTGATAGTGCGCGGTACAAATGACCTTTAACATTAACATTAACATTAACATTAACATTAACATTGGAATGGGAAGGAGTTGGATATCACATCTCATGCTATAGGAAGGGTCTCAGATCTGGTATAAGCATTGAGATATCACATCTCATGCTATAGGAAGGGTCTCAGGATTGGATTGGGAAGGAGTTGTATATGACATCTCAGGCCATAGGAAGGGTCTCAGGATTGGTATAAGCATTGAGATATCACATCTCTGCTATCGGAAGGGTCTCAGGATTGGAATGGGAAGGAGTTGGATATCCCATCTCATGATAAAGGAAGGGTCTAAGGTTTGGAAGGGGAAAGATTTGGATATCACATCTCATGTTATAGGACGGGTCTCAATTTTGATATTAGAAGCATTGAGATAACAAATCTCATGATATCGGAAGGGTCTCAGGATTGGAATGGGAAGGAGTTGGATATCACATCTCATGATAAAGGAAGGGTCTAAGGTTTGGAAGGGGAAAGATTTGGATATCACATCTCATGATATAGGACGGGTCTCAGGTTTGGTATTAGAAGCATTGAGATATCAAGTCTCATGGTATAGGAAGGGTCTCAGAATTGGAATGGGAAGGATTTCGGATATCACATCTCAAGCTATAGGAAGAGTCTCAGGATTGGAATGGGAAGGAGTTTGATATCACATCTCATGCCATAGTATGGTTCTCAGGTTTGGTAGAAGCATTGGGATATCACATCTCATGCTATTGGAAGGGTATCAGTATTGGATTTGGAAGGAGTTGGATATCCCATCTCATGCTATAGGAAGGGTCTCAGGTTGGAATGGGAAGGAGTTGGATATCACATTTCATGTTATAGGAAGGGTCTCAGGATTGGAATGGGAAGGAGTTGGATATCACATCTCATGTTATAGGAAAGATCTCAGGTTTGGTATTAGAAGCATTGAGACATCACATCTCATGTTATAGGAAGGGTCTCAGGATTGGAATGGGAAGAAGTTGGATATCACATCTCATGCTATAGGAAGGGTCTCAGGTTTGGAAGGGGAAGGAGTTGGATATCCAATCTCATGTTATAGATCTGGTCTCAGGTTTGGTATTAGAAGCATTGAAATATCACATCACATTGCATGCTGTAGGAAGGTTCTCAGGTTTGGAATGGGGAGGAATTGGATATCACATCTCATGTCATAGAAAGGATCTCAGGTTTGGTATTAGAAGCATTGAGATATCACATCTCATGCTATAGGAATGGTCTCAGGATTGGAATGGGAAGGAGTTGGATATTACATTCTTGCTATAGGAAGGGTCTCATGTTTGGAATGGGAAGGAGTTGGATATCACATATGCTATAGGAAGGGTCTCAGGTTTGAAACGGGAAGGAGTTGGATATCACATCTCATGTTATAGGAAGGGTCTCAGGTTTGTTATAAGCATTGAGATATCACATCTCTGCTATCAGAAGTGTCTCAGGATTGGAATGGGAAGGTGTTGGATATCCCATCTCATGTTATAGGACGGGTCTCAGGTTTGTTATTAGAATCATTGAGATATCATATTGCATGCTGTAGGAAGGGTCTAAGGATTGGAATGGGAAGGACTTGGATATCACATCTCATGCTATAGGTAGGCTCTCAGGTTTGGAAAGGGAAGGAGTTCGATATCACATTTCATGTTAGAGGAAGGATCTCAGGTTTGGTATTAGAGGCATTGAGATATCACATATCATGCTATAGGAACGGTCTCAGGATTGGAATGGGAAGGAGTTGGATATCACATCTCAAGCTTTAGGAAGGGTCTCAGGATTGGAATGGGAAGGAGTTGGATATTACATCTCATGCTATAGGACGGGTCTCAGGTTTGGAAGGGGAAGGAGTTGGATATCCAATCTCATGTCATAGGACTGGTCTCAGGTTTGGTATTAGAAGCATTGAGATATCACATCGCATGCTGTAGGAAGGTTCTCAGGTTTGGTATTAGAAGCATTGAGACATCACATCTCATGCTATAGGAAGGGTCTCAGGATTGGAATGGGAAGGAGTTGGATATCACATCTCATGTTATAGGAAGGATCTCAGGTTTGGTATTAGAAGCATTGAGACATCACATCTCATGCTATAGGAAGGGTCTCAGGATTGGAATGGGAAGGAGTTGGATATCACATCTCATGCTATAGGAAGGGTCTCATATTTGGTATAAGCATTGAGATATCACATCTCATGATATAGGAAGGGTCTCAGTATTGGATTGGGAAGGAGTTGTATATGACATCTCAGGCCATAGGAAGGGTCTCAGGATTGGTATAAGCATTGAGATATCACATCTCTGCTATCGGAAGGGTCTCAGGATTGGAATGGGAAGGAGTTGGATATCCCATCTCATGATAAAGGAAGGGTCTAAGGTTTGGAAGGGGAAAGATTTGGATATCACATCTCATGTTATAGGACGGGTCTCAGGATTGGAATCGGAAGGACTTGGATATCACATCTCATGCTATAGGGAGTGTCTCAGGATTGGAATCGGAAAGACTTGGATATCACATCTCATGCTATAGGGAGGGTCTCAAGTTTGATATTAGAAGCATTGAGATATCACATCTCATGCTATAGGAAGGGTCTCAGGATTGGAATGGGAAGGAGTTGGATATCACATCTCATGCTATAGGAAGGGTCTCAGGTTTGGTATAAGCAGTGAGATATCACATCTCATGCTATAGGAAGTGTCTCAGGATTGGAATGGGAAGGAGTTGGATATCACATCTCATGTTATAGGAAGGATCTCAGGTTTGGTATAAGCATTGAGATATCACATCTCTGCTATCGGAAGGGTCTCAGGATTGGAATGGGAAGGAGTTGGATATTCCCATCTCATGTTATAGGAAGGGTCTCAGGTTTGGTATTAGAAGCATTGAGATATCACATCTCATGCTATAGGAAGGGTCTCAGGATTGGAATGGGAAGGACTTGGATATCACATCTCATGCTATAGGGAGGGTCTCAAGTTTGATATTAGAAGCATTGAGATATCACATCTCATGATATCGGAAGGGTCTCAGGGATGGAATGGGAAGGAGTTGGATATCACATCTCATGATAAAGGAAGGGTCTAAGGTTTGGAAGGGGAAGGAGTTTGATATCACATCTCATGCCATAGTATGGGTCTCAGGTTTGGTAGAAGCATTGGGATATCACATCTCATGCTATCGGAAGGGTATCAGGATTGGATTTGGAAGGAGTTGGATATCCCATCTCATGCTATAGGAAGGGTCTCAGGTTGGAATGGGAAGGAGTTGGATATCACATCTCATGTTATAGGAAGAGTCTCAGGATTGGAATGGGAAGGACTTGGATATCACATCTCACGCTATGTGAAGACTCTCAGGTTTCGAAGGGGAAAGAGTTGGATATAACATTTCATGTTAGAGGTAGGATCTCAGGTTTGGTATTAGAGGCATTGAGATATCACATCTCATGCTATCAGAAGAGTCTCAGGATTGGAATGGGAAGGAGTTGGATATCACATCTCATGCTAAAGGGGAGGGTCTCAGGTTTGGAAGGGGAAGGATTTGGATATCACATCTCATGTTATAGGAAGGATCTCAGGTTTGGTATTAGAAGCATTGAGATATCACATCTCATGCTATCGGAAGGATCTCAGGTTTGGTATAGAAGCATTGAGATATCACATCTCATGCTATCAGAAGGGTCTCAGGATTGGAATGGGAAGGAGTTGGATATCACATCTCATGCTAAAGGGAGGGTCTCAGGTTTGGAAGGGGAAGGATTTGGATATCACATCTCATGTTATCGGAAGGATCTCAGGTTTGGTATTAGAAGTATTGAGATATCACATCTCATGCTATAGGAAGGGTCTCAGGATTGGAATGGGAAGGAGTTGGTTATCACATCTCATGCTAAAGGAAGGGTCTCAGGTTTGGTAGAAGCATTGAGATATCACATCTCATGCTATAGGAAGGGTCTCAGGATTGGAATGGGAAGGACTTAGATATCACATATCATGCTATAGGGAGGGTCTCAGTTTTGATATTAGAAGCATTGAGATATCACATCTCATGCTATCGGAAGTGTCTCAGGATTGGAATGGGAAGGAGTTGGATATCACATCTCATGATAAAGGAAGGGTCTAAGGTTTGGAAGGGGAAGGAGTTTGATATCACATCTCATGCCATAATATGGGTCTCAGGTTTGGTAGAAGCATTGGGATATCACATCTCATGCTATCGGAAGGGTATCAGGATTGGATTTGGAAGGAGTTGGATATCCGATCTCATGCTATAGGAAGGGTCTCAGGTTGGAATGGGAAGGAGTTGGATATCACATCTCATGTTATAGGAAGGGTCTCAGGATTGGAATGGGAAGGACTTGGATATCACATCTCATGCTATAGGAAGGCTCTCAGGTTTGGAAGGGGAAAGAGTTGGATATCACATTTCATGTTAGAGGTAGGATCTCAGGTTTGGTATTAGAGGCATTGAGATATCACATCTCATGCTATCAGAAGAGTCTCAGGATTGGAATGGGAAGGACTTGGATATCACATCTCATGCTATAGGGAGGGTCTCAAGTTTGATATTAGAAGCATTGAGATATCACATCTCATGATATCGGAAGGGTCTCAGGGATGGAATGGGAAGGAGTTGGATATCACATCTCATGATAAACGAAGGGTCTATGGTTTGGAAGGGGAAGGAGTTTGATATCACATCTCATGCCATAGTATGGGTCTCAGGTTTGGTAGAAGCATTGGGATATCACATCTCATGCTATCGGAAGGGTATCAGGATTGGATTTGGAAGGAGTTGGATATCCCATCTCATGCTATAGGAAGGGTCTCAGGTTGGAATGGGAAGGAGTTGGATATCACATCTCATGTTATAGGAAGGGTCTCAGGATTGGAATGGGAAGGACTTAGATATCACATCTCATGCTATAGGAAGGCTCTCAGGTTTGGAAGGGGAAAGAGTTGGATATCACATTTCATGTTAGAGGTAGGATCTCAGGTTTGGTATTAGAGGCCTTGAGATATCACATCTCATGCTATAGGAAGGGTCTCAGGATTGGAATGGGAAGGAGTTGGATATCACATCTCAAGCTATACGAAGGGTCTCAGGTTTGGTATAAGCATTGAGATATCACATCTCATGCTATAGGAAGGGTCTCAGGATTGGAATGGGAAGGAGTTGGATATCACATCTCATGTTATAGGAAAGATCTCAGGTTTGGTATTAGAAGCATTGAGACATCACATCTCATGTTATAGGAAGGGTCTCAGGAGTGGAATGGGAAGGAGTTGGATATCACATCTCATGTTAGAGGTAGGATCTCAGGTTTGGTATTAGAGGCATTGAGATATCACATCTCATGCTATCAGAAGGGTCTCAGGTTGGAATGGGAAGGAGTTGGATATCACATCTCATGTTATAGGAAGGGTCTCAGGATTGGAATGGGAAGGACTTGGATATCACATCTCATGCCATAGTATGGGTCTCAGGTTTGGTAGAAGCATTGGGATATCACATCTCATGCTATCGGAAGGGTATCAGGATTGGATTTGGAAGGAGTTGGATATCCCATCTCATGCTATAGGAAGGGTCTCAGGTTGGAATGGGAAGGAGTTGGATATCACATCTCATGTTATAGGAAGGGTCTCAGGATTGGAATGGGAAGGACTTAGATATCACATCTCATGCTATAGGAAGGCTCTCAGGTTTGGAAGGGGAAAGAGTTGGATATCACATTTCATGTTAGAGGTAGGATCTCAGGTTTGGTATTAGAGGCCTTGAGATATCACATCTCATGCTATAGGAAGGGTCTCAGGATTGGAATGGGAAGGAGTTGGATATCACATCTCAAGCTATACGAAGGGTCTCAGGTTTGGTATAAGCATTGAGATATCACATCTCATGCTATAGGAAGGGTCTCAGGATTGGAATGGGAAGGAGTTGGATATCACATCTCATGTTATAGGAAAGATCTCAGGTTTGGTATTAGAAGCATTGAGACATCACATCTCATGTTATAGGAAGGGTCTCAGGAGTGGAATGGGAAGGAGTTGGATATCACATCTCATGTTAGAGGTAGGATCTCAGGTTTGGTATTAGAGGCATTGAGATATCACATCTCATGCTATCAGAAGGGTCTCAGGTTGGAATGGGAAGGAGTTGGATATCACATCTCATGTTATAGGAAGGGTCTCAGGATTGGAATGGGAAGGACTTGGATATCACATCTCATGCTATAGGAAGGCTTTCAGGTTTGGAAGGGGAAGGATTTGGATATCACATCTCATGTTATAGGAAGGATCTCAGGTTTGGTATTAGAAGCATTGAGATATCACATCTCATGCTATCGGAAGGATCTCAGGTTTGGTATAGAAGCATTGAGATATCACATCTCATGCTAAAGGGAGGGTCTCAGGTTTGGAAGGGGAAGGATTTGGATATCACATCTCATGTTATCGGAAGGATCTCAGGTTTGGTATTAGAAGTATTGAGATATCACATCTCATGCTATAGGAAGGGTCTCAGGATTGGAATGGGAAGGAGTTGGTTATCACATCTCATGCTAAAGGAAGGGTCTCAGGTTTGGTAGAAGCATTGAGATATCACATCTCATGCTATGGGAAGGGTCTCAGGATTGGAATGGGAAGGACTTAGATATCACATATCATGCTATAGGGAGGGTCTCAGTTTTGATATTAGAAGCATTGAGATATCACATCTCATGCTATCGGAAGTGTCTCAGGATTGGAATGGGAAGGAGCTGGATATCACATCTCATGCTAAAGGAAGGGTCTCACGTTTGGAACGGGAAGGAGTTGGATATCACATCTCATGTTATAGGAAGGGTCTCAGGTTTGGTATAAGCATTGAGATATCACATCTCTGCTATCGGAAGTGTCTCAGGATTGGAATGGGAAGGACTTGGATATCACATCTCATGCTATAGATAGGCTCTCAGGTTTGGAAAGGGAAGGAGTTGGATATCACATTTCATGTTAGAGGAAGGATCTCAGGTTTGGTATTAGAGGCATTGAGATATCACATCTCACTCTATAGGAAGGGTCTCAGGATTGGAATGGGAAGGAGTTGGATATCACATCTCATGCTATAGGAAGGGTCTCAGGATTGGAATGGGAAGGAGTTGGATATCACATCTCATGCTATAGGAAGGGTCTCAGGTTTGGTATAAGCATTGAGATATCACATCTCGTGTTATAGGAAGGGTCTCAGGATTGGAATGGGAAGGAATTGTATATGACATCTCATGCTATAGACAGGGTCTCAGGGTTGGAAATGGAAGGAGATGGATATCACATTTCATGTTAGAGGTAGGATCTCAGGTTTGGTATTAGAGGCATTGAGATATCACATCTCATGCTATCAGAAGGGTCTCAGGATTGGAATAGGAAGGAGTTGGATATCACATCTCATGCTAAAGGGAGGGTCTCAGGTTTGGAAGGGGAAGGATTTGGAAATCACATCTCATGTTATAGGAAGGATCTCAGGTTTGGTATTAGAAGCATTGAGATATCACATCTCATGCTATCATAAGGGTCTCAGGATTGGAATCGGAAGGAGTTGGATATCACATCTCATGTTATAGGAAGGATCTCAGGTTTGGTATTAGAAGCATTGAGACATCACATCTCATGCTATAGGAAGGGTCTCAGGATTGGAATGGGAAGGAGTTGGATATCACATCTCATGCTATAGGAAGGGTCTCAGATTTGGTATAAGCATTGAGATATCACATCTCATGCTATAGGAAGGGTCTCAGGATTGGAATGGGAAGCAGTTGGATATCACATCTCAGGCCATTGGAAGGGTCTCAGGTTTGGTATAAGCATTGAGATATCACATCTCTGCTATCGGAAGGGTCTCAGGACTGGAATGGGAAGGAGTTGGATATCCCATCTCATGTTATAGGAAGAGTCTCAGGTTTGGTATTAGAAGCATTGAGATATCCCATCTCATGCTATAGGAAGGGTCTCAGGTTGGAATGGGAAGGAGTTGGATATCACATCTCATGCTATAGGGAGGGTCTCAAGTTTGATATTAGAAGCATTGAGATATCACATCTCATGATATCGGAAGGGTCTCAGGGATGGAATGGGAAGGAGTTGGATATCACATCTCATGATAAACGAAGGGTCTATGGTTTGGAAGGGGAAGGAGTTTGATATCACATCTCATGGCATAGTATGGGTCTCAGGTTTGGTAGAAGCATTGGGATATCACATCTCATGCTATCTGAAGGGTATCAGGATTGGATTTGGAAGGAGTTGGATATCCCATCTCATGCTATAGGAAGGGTCTCAGGTTGGAATGGGAAGGAGTTGGATATCACATCTCATGTTATAGGAAGGGTCTCAGGATTGGAATGGGAAGGACTTGGATATCACATCTCATGCTATAGGAAGGCTCTCAGGTTTGGAAGGGGAAAGAGTTGGATATCACATTTCATGTTAGAGGTAGGATCTCAGGTTTGGTATTAGAGGCATTGAGATATCACATCTCATGCTATCAGAAGAGTCTCAGGATTGGAATGGGAAGGAGTTGGATATCACATCTCATGCTAAAGGGAGGGTCTCAGGTTTGGAAGGGGAAGGATTTGGATATCACATCTCATGTTATAGGAAGGATCTCAGGTTTGGTATTAGAAGCATTGAGATATCACATCTCATGCTATCGGAAGGATCTCAGGTTTGGTATAGAAGCATTGAGATATCACATCTCATGCTATCAGAAGGGTCTCAGGATTGGAATGGGAAGGAGTTGGATATCACATCTCATGCTAAAGGGAGGGTCTCAGGTTTGGAAGGGGAAGGATTTGGATATCACATCTCATGTTATCGGAAGGATCTCAGGTTTGGTATTAGAAGTATTGAGATATCACATCTCATGCTATAGGAAGGGTCTCAGGATTGGAATGGGAAGGAGTTGGTTATCACATCTCATGCTAAAGGAAGGGTCTAAGGTTTGGTAGAAGCATTGAGATATCACATCTCATGCTATGGGAAGGGTCTCAGGATTGGAATGGGAAGGACTTAGATATCACATATCATGCTATAGGGAGGGTCTCAGTTTTGATATTAGAAGCATTGAGATATCACATCTCATGCTATCGGAAGTGTCTCAGGATTGGAATGGGAAGGAGCTGGATATCACATCTCATGCTAAAGGAAGGGTCTCACGTTTGGAACGGGAAGGAGTTGGATATCGCATCTCATGGTATAGGAAGGGTCTCAGGTTTGGTATAAGCATTGAGATATCACATCTCTGCTATCGGAAGTGTCTCAGGATTGGAATGGGAAGGACTTGGATATCACATCTCATGCTATAGATAGGCTCTAAGGTTTGGAAAGGGAAGGAGTTGGATATCACATTTCATGTTAGAGGAAGGATCTCAGGTTTGGTATTAGAGGCATTGAGATATCACATCTCAGGCTATAGGAAGGGTCTCAGGATTGGAATGGGAAGGAGTTGGATATCACATCTCATGCTATAGGAAGGGTCTCAGGATTGGAATGGGAAGGAGTTGGATATCACATCTCATGCTATAGGAAGGGTCTCAGGTTTGGTATAAGCATTGAGATATCACATCTCGTGCTATAGGAAGGGTCTCAGGATTGGAATGGGAAGGAATTGTATATGACATCTCATGCTATAGACAGGGTCTCAGGGTTGGAAATGGAAGGAGATGGATATCACATTTCATGTTAGAGGTAGGATCTCAGGTTTGGTATTAGAGGCATTGAGATATCACATCTCATGCTATCAGAAGGGTCTCAGGATTGGAATGGGAAGGAGTTGGATATCACATCTCATGCTAAAGGGAGGGTCTCAGGTTTGGAAGGGGAAGGATTTGGAAATCACATCTCATGTTATAGGAAGGATCTCAGGTTTGGTATTAGAAGCATTGAGATATCACATCTCATGCTATCATAAGGGTCTCAGGATTGGAATCGGAAGGAGTTGGATATCACATTTCATGTTAGAGGAACAATCTCAGGTTTGGTATTAGAGGCCTTGAGATATCACATCTCATGCTATAGGAAGGGTCTCAGGATTGGAATGGGAAGGAGTTGGATATCACATCTCATGCTATAGGAAGGGTCTCAGATTTGGTATAAGCATTGTGATATCACATCTCATGCTATCGGAAGTGTCTCAGGATTGGAATGGGAAGGAGTTGGATATCACATCTCATGATAAAGGAATGGTCTAAGTTTTGGAAGGGGAAGCAGTTTGATATCACATCTCATGCCATAGTATGGGTCTCCGGTTTGGTAGAAGCATTGGGATATCACATCTCATGCTATCGGAAGGGTATCAGGATTGGATTTGGAAGGAGTTGGATATCCCATCTCATGCTATAGGAAGGGTCTCAGGTTGGAATGGGAAGGAGTTGGATATCACATCTCATGTTATAGGAAGGGTCTCAGGATTGGAATGGGAAGGACTTGGATATCACATCTCATGCTATAGGAAGGCTCTCAGGTTTGGAAGGGTAAAGAGTTGGATATCACATTTCATGTTAGAGGTAGGATCTCAGGTTTGGTATTAGAGGCATTGAGATATCACATCT
This sequence comes from Ambystoma mexicanum, assembly GCF_040938575.1. NCBI lineage: Eukaryota > Metazoa > Chordata > Amphibia > Caudata > Ambystomatidae > Ambystoma > Ambystoma mexicanum. Next base: position 337,139,084 of record NC_090936.1, read on the forward strand.
CATGCTATCAGAAGAGTCTCAGGATTGGAATGGGAAGGACTTCGATATCACATCTCATGCTATAGGGAGGGTCTCAAGTTTGATATTAGAAGCATTGAGATATCACATCTCATGATATCGGAAGGGTCTCAGGGATGGAATGGGAAGGAGTTGGATATCACATCTCATGATAAACAAAGGGTCTATGGTTTGGAAGGGGAAGGAGTTTGATATCACATCTCATGCCATAGTATGGGTCTCAGGTTTGGTAGTTGCATTGGGATATCACATCTCATGCTATCGGAAGGGTATCAGGATTGGATTTGGAAGGAGTTGGATATCCCATCTCATGCTATAGGAAGGGTCTCAGGTTGGAATGGGAAGGAGTTGGATATCACATCTCATGTTATAGGAAGGGTCTCAGGATTGGAATGGGAAGGACTTGGATATCACATCTCATGCTATAGGAAGGCTCTCAGGTTTGGAAGGGGAAAGAGTTGGATATCACATTTCATGTTAGAGGTAGGATCTCAGGTTTGGTATTAGAGGCATTGAGATATCACATCTCATGCTATCAGAAGAGTCTCAGGATTGGAATGGGAAGGAGTTGGATATCACATCTCATGCTAAACGAAGGGTCTATGGTTTGGAAGGGGAAGGAGTTTGATATCACATCTCATGCCATAGTATGGGTCTCAGGTTTGGTGGTAGCATTGGGATATCACATCTCATGCTATCGGAAGGGTATCAGGATTGGATTTGGAAGGAGTTGGATATCCAATCTCATGCTATAGGAAGGGTCTCAGGTTGGAATGGGAAGGACTTGGATATCACATCTCATGCTATAGGAAGGCTCTCAGGTTTGGAAGGGGAAGGATTTGGATATCACATCTCATGTTATAGGAAGGATCTCAGGTTTGGTATTAGAAGCATTGAGATATCACATCTCATGCTATCGGAAGGATCTCAGGTTTGGTATAGAAGCATTGAGATATCACATCTCATGCTAAAGGGAGGGTCTCAGGTTTGGAAGGGGAAGGATTTGGATATCACATCTCATGTTATCGGAAGGATCTCAGGTTTGGTATTAGAAGTATTGAGATATCACATCTCATGCTATAGGAAGGGTCTCAGGATTGGAATGGGAAGGAGTTGGTTATCACATCTCATGCTAAAGGAAGGGTCTCAGGTTTGGTAGAAGCATTGAGATATCACAACTCATGCTATGGGAAGGGTCTCAGGATTGGAATGGGAAGGACTTAGATATCACATATCATGCTATAGGGAGGGTCTCAGTTTTGATATTAGAAGCATTGAGATATCACATCTCATGCTATCGGAAGTGTCTCAGGATTGGAATGGGAAGGAGCTGGATATCACATCTCATGCTAAAGGAAGGGTCTCACGTTTGGAACGGGAAGGAGTTGGATATCACATCTCATGTTATAGGAAGGGTCTCAGGTTGTGTATAAGCATTGAGATATCACATCTCTGCTATCGGAAGTGTCTCAGGATTGGAATGGGAAGGACTTGGATATCACATCTCATGCTATAGATAGGCTCTCAGGTTTGGAAAGGGAAGGAGTTGGATATCACATTTCATGTTAGAGGAAGGATCTCAGGTTTGGTATTAGAGGCATTGAGATATCACATCTCACTCTATAGGAAGGGTCTCAGGATTGGAATGGGAAGGAGTTGGATATCACATCTCATGCTATAGGAAGGGTCTCAGGATTGGAATGGGAAGGAGTTGGATATCACATCTCATGCTATAGGAAGGGTCTCAGGTTTGGTATAAGCATTGAGATATCACATCTCGTGCTATAGGAAGGGTCTCAGGATTGGAATGGGAAGGAATTGTATATGACATCTCATGCTATAGACAGGGTCTCAGGGTTGGAAATGGAAGGAGATGGATATCACATTTCATGTTAGAGGTAGGATCTCAGGTTTGGTATTAGAGGCATTGAGATATCACATCTCATGCTATCAGAAGGGTCTCAGGATTGGAATGGGAAGGAGTTGGATATCACATCTCATGCTAAAGGGAGGGTCTCAGGTTTGGAAGGGGAAGGATTTGGAAATCACATCTCATGTTATAGGAAGGATCTCAGGTTTGGTATTAGAAGCATTGAGATATCACATCTCATGCTATCATAAGGGTCTCAGGATTGGAATCGGAAGGAGTTGGATATCACATCTCATGTTATAGGAAGGATCTCAGGTTTGGTATTAGAAGCATTGAGACATCACATCTCATGCTATAGGAAGGGTCTCAGGATTGGAATGGGAAGGAGTTGGATATCACATCTCATGCTATAGGAAGGGTCTCAGATTTGGTATAAGCATTGAGATATCACATCTCATGCTATAGGAAGGGTCTCAGGATTGGAATGGGAAGCAGTTGGATATCACATCTCAGGCCATTGGAAGGGTCTCAGGTTTGGTATAAGCATTGAGATATCACATCTCTGCTATCGGAAGGGTCTCAGGATTGGAATGGGAAGGAGTTGGATATCTCATCTCATGTTATAGGAAGAGTCTCAGGTTTGGTATTAGAAGCATTGAGATATCCCATCTCATGCTATAGGAAGGGTCTCAGGTTGGAATGGGAAGGAGTTGGATATCACATCTCATGCTATAGGGAGGGTCTCAAGTTTGATATTAGAAGCATTGAGATATCACATCTCATGATATCGGAAGGGTCTCAGGGATGGAATGGGAAGGAGTTGGATATCACATCTCATGATAAACGAAGGGTCTATGGTTTGGAAGGGGAAGGAGTTTGATATCACATCTCATGGCATAGTATGGGTCTCAGGTTTGGTAGAAGCATTGGGATATCACATCTCATGCTATCTGAAGGGTATCAGGATTGGATTTGGAAGGAGTTGGATATCCCATCTCATGCTATAGGAAGGGTCTCAGGTTGGAATGGGAAGGAGTTGGATATCACATCTCATGTTATAGGAAGGGTCTCAGGATTGGAATGGGAAGGACTTGGATATCACATCTCATGCTATAGGAAGGCTCTCAGGTTTGGAAGGGGAAAGAGTTGGATATCACATTTCATGTTAGAGGTAGGATCTCAGGTTTGGTATTAGAGGCATTGAGATATCACATCTCATGCTATCAGAAGAGTCTCAGGATTGGAATGGGAAGGAGTTGGATATCACATCTCATGCTAAAGGGAGGGTCTCAGGTTTGGAAGGGGAAGGATTAGGATATCACATCTCATGTTATAGGAAGGATCTCAGGTTTGGTATTAGAAGCATTGAGATATCACATCTCATGCTATCGGAAGGATCTCAGGTTTGGTATAGAAGCATTGAGATATCACATCTCATGCTATCAGAAGGGTCTCAGGATTGGAATGGGAAGGAGTTGGATATCACATCTCATGCTAAAGGGAGGGTCTCAGGTTTGGAAGGGGAAGGATTTGGATATCACATCTCATGTTATCGGAAGGATCTCAGGTTTGGTATTAGAAGTATTGAGATATCACATCTCATGCTATAGGAAGGGTCTCAGGATTGGAATGGGAAGGAGTTGGTTATCACATCTCATGCTAAAGGAAGGGTCTAAGGTTTGGTAGAAGCATTGAGATATCACATCTCATGCTATGGGAAGGGTCTCAGGATTGGAATGGGAAGGACTTAGATATCACATATCATGCTATAGGGAGGGTCTCAGTTTTGATATTAGAAGCATTGAGATATCACATCTCATGCTATCGGAAGTGTCTCAGGATTGGAATGGGAAGGAGCTGGATATCACATCTCATGCTAAAGGAAGGGTCTCACGTTTGGAACGGGAAGGAGTTGGATATCGCATCTCATGGTATAGGAAGGGTCTCAGGTTTGGTATAAGCATTGAGATATCACATCTCTGCTATCGGAAGTGTCTCAGGATTGGAATGGGAAGGACTTGGATATCACATCTCATGCTATAGATAGGCTCTAAGGTTTGGAAAGGGAAGGAGTTGGATATCACATTTCATGTTAGAGGAAGGATCTCAGGTTTGGTATTAGAGGCATTGAGATATCACATCTCAGGCTATAGGAAGGGTCTCAGGATTGGAATGGGAAGGAGTTGGATATCACATCTCATGCTATAGGAAGGGTCTCAGGATTGGAATGGGAAGGAGTTGAATATCACATCTCATGCTATAGGAAGGGTCTCAGGTTTGGTATAAGCATTGAGATATCACATCTCGTGCTATAGGAAGGGTCTCAGGATTGGAATGGGAAGGAATTGTATATGACATCTCATGCTATAGACAGGGTCTCAGGGTTGGAAATTGAAGGAGATGGATATCACATTTCATGTTAGAGGTAGGATCTCAGGTTTGGTATTAGAGGCATTGAGATATCACATCTCATGCTATCAGAAGGGTCTCAGGATTGGAATGGGAAGGAGTTGGATATCACATCTCATGCTAAAGGGAGGGTCTCAGGTTTGGAAGGGGAAGGATTTGGAAATCACATCTCATGTTATAGGAAGGATCTCAGGTTTGGTATTAGAAGCATTGAGATATCACATCTCATGCTATCATAAGGGTCTCAGGATTGGAATCGGAAGGAGTTGGATATCACATCTCATGTTATAGGAAGGATCTCAGGTTTGGTATTAGAAGCATTGAGACATCACATCTCATGCTATAGGAAGGGTCTCAGGATTGGAATGGGAAGGAGTTGGATATCACATCTCATGCTATAGGAAGGGTCTCAGATTTGGTATAAGCATTGAGATATCACATCTCATGCTATAGGAAGGGTCTCAGGATTGGAATGGGAAGCAGTTGGATATCACATCTCAGGCCATAGGAATGGTCTCAGGTTTGGTATAAGCATTGAGATATCACATCTCTGCTATCGGAAGGGTCTCAAGATTGGAATGGGAAGGAGTTGGATATCCCATCTCATGTTATAGGAAGAGTCTCAGGTTTGGTATTAGAAGCATTGAGATATCCCATCTCATGCTATAGGAAGGGTCTCAGGTTGGAATGGGAAGGAGTTGGATATCACATTTCATGTTATAGGAAGGGTCTCAGGATTGGAATTGGAAGGACTTTGCTATCATATCTCATGCTATAGGAAGGCTCTCAGGTTTGGAAGGGGAAGGAGTTGGATATCACATTTCATGTTAGAGGAACAATCTCAGGTTTGGTATTAGAGGCCTTGAGATATCACATCTCATGCTATAGGAAGGGTCTCAGGATTGGAATGGGAAGGAGTTGGATATCACATCTCAAGCTATAGGAACGGTCTCAGGTTTGGTATAAGCATTGTGATATCACATCTCATGCTATCGGAAGTGTCTCAGGATTGGAATGGGAAGGAGTTGGATATCACATCTCATGATAAAGGAATGGTCTAAGTTTTGGAAGGGGAAGCAGTTTGATATCACATCTCATGCCATAGTATGGGTCTCCGGTTTGGTAGAAGCATTGGGATATCACATCTCATGCTATCGGAAGGGTATCAGGATTGGATTTGGAAGGAGTTGGATATCCCATCTCATGCTATAGGAAGGGTCTCAGGTTGGAATGGGAAGGAGTTGGATATCACATCTCATGTTATAGGAAGGGTCTCAGGATTGGAATGGGAAGGACTTGGATATCACATCTCATGCTATAGGAAGGCTCTCAGGTTTGGAAGGGTAAAGAGTTGGATATCACATTTCATGTTAGAGGTAGGATCTCAGGTTTGGTATTAGAGGCATTGAGATATCACATCTCATGCTATCAGAAGAGTCTCAGGATTGGAATGGGAAGGACTTCGATATCACATCTCATGCTATAGGGAGGGTCTCAAGTTTGATATTAGAAGCATTGAGATATCACATCTCATGATATCGGAAGGGTCTCAGGGATGGAATGGGAAGGAGTTGGATATCACATCTCATGATAAACGAAGGGTCTATGGTTTGGAAGGGGAAGGAGTTTGATATCACATCTCATGCCATAGTATGGGTCTCAGGTTTGGTAGTAGCATTGGGATATCACATCTCATGCTATCGGAAGGGTATCAGGATTGGATTTGGAAGGAGTTGGATATCCCATCTCATGCTATAGGAAGGGTCTCAGGTTGGAATGGGAAGGAGTTGGATATCACATCTCATGTTATAGGAAGGGTCTCAGGATTGGAATGGGAAGGACTTGGATATCACATCTCATGCTATAGGAAGGCTCTCAGGTTTGGAAGGGGAAAGAGTTGGATATCACATTTCATGTTAGAGGTAGGATCTCAGGTTTGGTATTAGAGGCATTGAGATATCACATCTCATGCTATCAGAAGAGTCTCAGGATTGGAATGGGAAGGAGTTGGATATCACATCTCATGCTAAACGAAGGGTCTATGGTTTGGAAGGGGAAGGAGTTTGATATCACATCTCATGCCATAGTATGGGTCTCAGGTTTGGTAGTAGCATTGGGATATCACATCTCATGCTATCGGAAGGGTATCAGGATTGGATTTGGAAGGAGTTGGATATCCAATCTCATGCTATAGGAAGGGTCTCAGGTTGGAATGGGAAGGAGTTGGATATCACATCTCATGTTATAGGAAGGGTCTCAGGATTGGAATGGGAAGGACTTGGATATCACATCTCATGTTATAGGAAGGGTCTCAGGTTTGCAAGGGGAAGGATTTGGATATCACATCTCATGTTATAGGAAGGATCTCAGGTTTGGTATTAGAAGCATTGAGATATCACATCTCATGCTATCGGAAGGATCTCAGGTTTGGTATAGAAGCATTGAGATATCACATCTCATGCTATCAGAAGGGTCTCAGGATTGGAATGGGAAGGAGTTGGATATCACATCTCATGCTAAAGGGAGGGTCTCAGGTTTGGAAGGGGAAGGATTTGGATATCACATCTCATGTTATTGGAAGGATCTCAGGTTTGGTATTAGAAGTATTGAGATATCACATCTCATGCTATAGGAAGGGTCTCAGGATTGGAATGGGAAGGAGTTGGTTATCACATCTCATGCTAAAGGAAGGGTCTCAGGTTTGGTAGAAGCATTGAGATATCACATCTCATGCTATGGGTAGGGTCTCAGGATTGGAATGGGAAGGACTTAGATATCACATATCATGCTATAGGGAGGGTCTCAGTTTTGATATTAGAAGCATTGAGATATCACATCTCATGCTATCGGAAGTGTCTCAGGATTGGAATGGGAAGGAGCTGGATATCACATCTCATGCTAAAGGAAGGGTCTCACGTTTGGAACGGGAAGGAGTTGGATATCACATCTCATGTTATAGGAAGGGTCTCAGGTTTGGTATAAGCATTGAGATATCACATCTCTGCTATCGGAAGTGTCTCAGGATTGGAATGGGAAGGACTTGGATATCACATCTCATGCTATAGATAGGCTCTCAGGTTTGGAAAGGGAAGGAGTTGGATATCACATTTCATGTTAGAGGAAGGATCTCAGGTTTGGTATTAGAGGCATTGAGATATCACATCTCACGCTATAGGAAGGGTCTCAGGATTGGAATGGGAAGGAGTTGGATATCACATCTCATGCTATAGGAAGGATCTCAGGATTGGAATGGGAAGGAGTTGGATATCACATCTCATGCTATAGGAAGGGTCTCAGGTTTGGTATAAGCATTGAGATATCACATCTCGTGCTATAGGAAGGGTCTCAGGATTGGAATGGGAAGGAATTGCATATGACATCTCATGCTATAGACAGGGTCTCAGGGTTGGAAATGGAAGGAGATGGATATCACATTTCATGTTAGAGGTAGGATCTCAGGTTTGGTATTAGAGGCATTGAGATATCACATCTCATGCTATCAGAAGGGTCTCAGGATTGGAATGGGAAGGAGTTGGATATCACATCTCATGCTAAAGGGAGGGTCTCAGGTTTGGAAGGGGAAGGATTTGGAAATCACATCTCATGTTATAGGAAGGATCTCAGGTTTGGTATTAGAAGCATTGAGATATCGCATCTCATGCTATCATAAGGGTCTCAGGATTGGAATCGGAAGGAGTTGGATATCACATCTCATGTTGTAGGAAGGATCTCAGGTTTGGTATTAGAAGCATTGAGACATCACATCTCATGCTATAGGAAGGGTCTCAGGATTGGAATGGGAAGGAGTTGGATATCACATCTCATGCTATAGGAAGGGTCTCAGATTTGGTATAAGCATTGAGATATCACATCTCATGCTATAGGAAGGGTCTCAGGATTGGAATGGGAAGCAGTTGGATATCACATCTCAGGCCATAGGAAGGGTCTCAGGTTTGGTATAAGCATTGAGATATCACATCTCTGCTATCGGAAGGGTCTCAGGATTGGAATGGGAAGGAGTTGGATATCCCATCTCATGTTATAGGAAGAGTCTCAGGTTTGGTATTAGAAGCATTGAGATATCCCATCTCATGCTATAGGAAGGGTCTCAGGTTGGAATGGGAAGGAGTTGGATATCACATTTCATGTTATAGGAAGGGTCTCAGGAGTGGAATTAGAAGGACTTGGCTATCATATCTCATGCTATAGGAAGGCTCTCAGGTTTGGAAGGGGAAGGAGTTGGATATCACATCTCAAGCTATAGGAACGGTCTCAGGTTTGGTATAAGCATTGTGATATCACATCTCATGCTATAGGAAGGGTCTCAGGATTGGAATGGGAAGGAGTTGGATATGACATCTCATGCCATAGGAAGGGTCTCAGGTTTGGTATAAGCATTGAGATATCACATCACATGCTATAGGAAGGGTCTCAGGATTGTAATGGGAAGGACTTGGATATCACATCTCATGCTATAGGAAGGGTCTCAGGTTTGGTATAAGCATTGAGATATCACATCTCATGCTATAGGAAGGGTCTCAGGATTGGAATGGGAAGGAGTTGGATATCACATCTCATGTTATAGGAAGGATCTCAGGTTTGGTGTTAGAAGAATTGAGACATCACATCTCATGCTTAGGAAGGGTCTCAGGATTGGAATGGGAAGAAGTTGGATATCACATCTCATGCTATAGGAAGGGTCTCAGATTTGGTATAAGCATTGAGATAATACATCTAATGCAATAGGAAGGGTCTCAGGATTGGAATGGGAAGGAGTTGCATATGACATCTCAGGCCATAGGAAGGGTCTCAGGTTTGGTAAAAGCATTAAGATATCACATCTCTGCTATCGGAAGGGTCTCAGGATTGGAATGGGAAGGAGTTGGATATCCCAAATCATGTTATAGGAAGGGTCTCAGGTTTGGTATTAGAAGCATTGAGATATCACATCTCATGCTATAGGAAGGGTCTCAGGATTGGAATGGGGAGGTCTTGGATGTCACATCTCATGTTATAGGAAGGCTCTCAGGTTTGGAAGGGGAAGGAGTTGGATATCACATTTCATGTTAGAGGAACGATCTCAGGTTTGGTATTAGAGGCCTTGAGATATCACATCTCATGCTATAGGAAGGGTCTCAGGATTGGAATGGGAAGGAGTTGGATATCACATCTCAAGCTATAGGAACGGTCTCAGGTTTGGTATAAGCATTGTGATATCACATCTCATACTATAGGAAGGGTCTCAGGATTGGAATGGGAAGGAGTTGGATATCACATCTCATGCTATAGGAAGGGTCTCAGATTTGGTATAAGCATTGAGATATCACATCTCATGCTATAGGAAGGGTCTCAGGATTGGAATGGGAAGCAGTTGGATATCACATCTCAGGCCATAGGAAGGGTCTCAGGTTTGGTATAAGCATTGAGATATCACATCTCTGCTATCGGAAGGGTCTCAGGATTGGAATGGGAAGGAGTTGGATATCCCATCTCATGTTATAGGAAGAGTCTCAGGTTTGGTATTAGAAGCATTGAGATATCCCATCTCATGCTATAGGAAGGGTCTCAGGTTGGAATGGGAAGGAGTTGGATATCACATTTCATGTTATAGGAAGGGTCTCAGGAGTGGAATTAGAAGGACTTGGCTATCATATCTCATGCTATAGGAAGGCTCTCAGGTTTGGAAGGGGAAGGAGTTGGATATCACATCTCAAGCTATAGGAACGGTCTCAGGTTTGGTATAAGCATTGTGATATCACATCTCATGCTATAGGAAGGGTCTCAGGATTGGAATGGGAAGGAGTTGGATATGACATCTCATGCCATAGGAAGGGTCTCAGGTTTGGTATAAGCATTGAGATATCACATCACATGCTATAGGAAGGGTCTCAGGATTGTAATGGGAAGGACTTGGATATCACATCTCATGCTATAGGAAGGGTCTCAGGTTTGGTATAAGCATTGAGATATCACATCTCATGCTATAGGAAGGGTCTCAGGATTGGAATGGGAAGGAGTTGGATATCACATCTCATGTTATAGGAAGGATCTCAGGTTTGGTGTTAGAAGAATTGAGACATCACATCTCATGCTTAGGAAGGGTCTCAGGATTGGAATGGGAAGAAGTTGGATATCACATCTCATGCTATAGGAAGGGTCTCAGATTTGGTATAAGCATTGAGATAATACATCTAATGCAATAGGAAGGGTCTCAGGATTGGAATGGGAAGGAGTTGCATATGACATCTCAGGCCATAGGAAGGGTCTCAGGTTTGGTAAAAGCATTAAGATATCACATCTCTGCTATCGGAAGGGTCTCAGGATTGGAATGGGAAGGAGTTGGATATCCCAAATCATGTTATAGGAAGGGTCTCAGGTTTGGTATTAGAAGCATTGAGATATCACATCTCATGCTATAGGAAGGGTCTCAGGATTGGAATGGGGAGGTCTTGGATGTCACATCTCATGTTATAGGAAGGCTCTCAGGTTTGGAAGGGGAAGGAGTTGGATATCACATTTCATGTTAGAGGAACGATCTCAGGTTTGGTATTAGAGGCCTTGAGATATCACATCTCATGCTATAGGAAGGGTCTCAGGATTGGAATGGGAAGGAGTTGGATATCACATCTCAAGCTATAGGAACGGTCTCAGGTTTGGTATAAGCATTGTGATATCACATCTCATACTATAGGAAGGGTCTCAGGATTGGAATGGGAAGGAGTTGGATATCACATCTCATGTTATAGGAAAGATCTCAGGTTTGGTATTAGAAGCATTGCGACATCACATCTCATGTTATAGGAAGGGTCTCAGGATTGGAATGGGAAGAAGTTGGATATCACATCTCATGCTATAGGAAGGGTCTCAGGTTTGGTATAAGCATTGAGATATCACATCTCATGCTATAGGAAGGGTCTCAGGATTGGAATGGGAAGGAGTTGTATATGACATCTCATGCCATAGAAAGGGTCTCAGGTTTGGTATAAGCATTGAGATATCACATCACATGCTATAGGAAGGGTCTCAGGATTGGAATGGAAAGGACTTGGATATCACATCTCATGCTATAGGCAGGGTCTCAGGTTTGGAAAGGGAAGGAGATGGATATCACATTTCATGTTAGAGGTAGGATCTCAGGTTTGGTATTAGAGGCATTGAAATATCACATCTCTTGCTATCAGATGGGTCTCAGGATTGGAATGGGAAGGAGTTGGATATCACATCTCATGCTAAAGGGAGGGTCTCAGGTTTGGAAGGGGAAGGATTTGGAAATCACATCTCATGTTATAGGAAGGATCTCAGGTTTGGTATTAGAAGCATTGAGATATCACATCTCATGCTATCGGAAGTATCTCAGGTTTGGTATTAGAGGCATTGAGATATCACATCTCATGCTATCATAAGGGTCTCAGGATTGGAATGGGAAGGAGTTGGATATCACATCTCATGTTATAGGAAGGATCTCAGGTTTGGTATTAGAAGCATTGAGACATCACATCTCATGCTATAGGAAGGGTCTCAGGATTGGAATGGGAAGGAGTTGGATATCACATCTCATGCTATAGGAAGGGTCTCAGATTTGGTATAAGCATTGAGATATCACATCACATGCTATAGGAAGGGTCTCAGGATTGGAATGGGAAGGACTTGGATATCACATCTCATGCTATAGGCAGGGTCTCAGGTTTGGAAAGGGAAGGAGATGGATATCACATTTCATGTTAGAGGTAGGATCTCAGGTTTGGTATTAGAGGCATTGAAATATCACATCTCATGCTATCAGAAGGGTCTCAGGATTGGAATGGGAAGGAGTTGGATATCACATCTCATGCTAAAGGGAGGGTCTCAGGTTTGGAAGTGGAAGGATTTGGAAATCACATCTCATGTTATAGGAAGGATCTCAGGTTTGGTATTAGAAGCATTGAGATATCACATCTCATGCTATCAGAAGTATCTCAGGTTTGGTATTAGAAGAATTGAGACATCACATCTCATGCTATAGGAAGGGTCTCAGGATTGGAATGGGAAGAAGTTGGATATCACATCTCATGCTATAGGAAGGGTCTCAGATTTGGTATAAGCATTGAGATATCACATCTAATGCTATAGGAAGGGTCTCAGGATTGGAATGGGAAGGAGTTGCATATGACATCTCAGGCCATAGGAAGGGTCTCAGGTTTGGTATAAGCATTGAGATATCACATCTCTGCTATCGAAAGGGTCTCAGGATTGGAATGGGAAGGAGTTGGATATCCCAAATCATGTTATAGGAAGGGTCTCAGGTTTGGTATTAGAAGCATTGAGATATCACATCTCATGCTATAGGAAGGGTCTCAGGATTGGAATGGGGAGGACTTGGATGTCACATCTCATGTTATAGGGAGGGTCTCAAGTTTGATATTAGAAGCATTGAGATAACTAATCTCATGATATCGGAAGGGTCTCAGGATTGGAATGGGAAGGAATTGGATATCACATCTCATGATAAAGGAAGGGTCTAAGGTTTGGAAGGGGAAGGATTTGGATATCACATCTCATGTTATAGGACGGGTCTCAGGTTTGGTATTAGAAGCATTGAGATATCAAGTCTCATGGTATAGGAAGGGTCTCAGAATTGGAATGGGAAGGAGTTGGATATCACATCTCAAGCTATAGGTAGGGTCTCAGGATTGGAATGGGAAGGAGTTTGATATCACATCTCATGCCATAGTATGGGTCTCAGGTTTGGTAGAAGCATTGGGATATCATATATCATGCTATCGGAAGGGTATCAGTATTGGATTTGGAAGGAGTTGGATATCCCATCTCATGCTATAGGAAGGGTCTCAGGTTGGAATGGGAAGGAATTGGATATCACATTTCATGTTATAGGAAGGCTCTCAGGTTTGGAAGGGGAAGGAGTTGGATATCACATTTCATGTTAGAGGAAGGATCTCAGGTTTGGTATTAGAGGCCTTGAGATATCACATCTCATGCTATAGGAAGGGTCTCAGGATTGGAATGGGAAGGAGTTGGATATCACATCTCAAGCTATAGGAAGGGTCTCAGGATTGGAATGGGAAGGAGTTGGATATCACATCTCATGTTATAGGAAAGATCTCAGGTTTGGTATTAGAAGCATTGAGACATCACATCTCATGTTAAAGGAAGGGTCTCAGGATTGGAATGGGAAGAAGTTGGATATCACATCTCATGCTATAGGAAGAGTCTCAGGTTTGGAAGGGGAAGGAGTTGGATATCCAATCTCATGTTATAGGACTGGTCTCGGGTTTGGTATTAGAAGCATTGAGATATCACATCGCATGCTGTAGGAAGGTTCTCAGGTTTGGAATGGGGAGGAATTGGATATCACATCTCATGTCATAGGAAGGATCTCAGGTTTGGTATTAGAAGCATTGAGATATCACATCTCATGCTATAGGAATGGTCTCAGGATTGGAATGGGAAGGAGTTGGATATTACACTCTTGCTATAGGAAGGGTCTCATGTTTGGAATGGGAAGGAGTTGGATATCACATATGCTATAGGAAGGGTCTCAGGTTTGGACCGGGAAGGAGTTGGATATCACATCTCATGTTATAGGAAGGGTCTCAGGTTTGGTATAAGCATTGAGATATCACATCTCTGCTATCGGAAGTGTCTCAGGATTGGAATGGGAAGGAGTTGGATATCCCATCTCATGTTATAGGACGGGTCTCAGGTTTGTTATTAGAATCATTGAGATATCATATTGCATGCTGTAGGAAGGGTCTAAGGATTGGAATGGGAAAGACTTGGATATCACATCTCATGCTATAGGTAGACTCTCAGGTTTGGAAAGGGAAGGAGTTGGATATCACATTTCATGTTAGAGGAAGGATCTCAGGTTTGGTATTAGAGGCATTGAGATATCACATCTCATGCTATAGGAAGAGTCTCAGGATTGGAATGGGAAGGAGTTGGATATCACATCTCATGCTATAGGAAGGGTCTCAGGTTTGGTATAAGCATTGAGATATCACATCTCATGCTATAGGAAGGGTCTCGGGATTGGAATGGGAAGGAGTTGGATATCACATCTCATGTTATAGGAAGGATCTCAGGTTTGGTATTAGAAGCATTGAGACATCACATCTCATGCTATAGGAAGGGTCTCAGGATTGGAATGGGAAGGAGTTGGATATCACATCTCATGCTATAGGAAGGGTCTCAGGTTTGGTATAAGCATTGAGATATCACATCTCATGCTATAGGAAGGGTCTCAGGATTGGAATGGGAAGGAGTTGTATATGACATCTCATGCCATAGGAAGGGTCTTAGGTTTGGTATAAGCATTGAGATATCATATCTCTGCTATCGGAAGGGTCTCAGGATTGGAATGAGAAGAAGTTGGATATCCCATCTCATGTTATAGGAAGAGTCTCAGGTTTGGTATTAGAAGCATTGAGACATCACATCGCATGCTGTAGGAAGGGTCTCAGGATTGGAATGGGAAGGACTTGGGTATCACATCTCATGCTATAGGGAGGGTCTCAAGTTTGATATTAGAAGCATTGAGATATCACATCTCATGCTATAGGAAGGGTCTCAGGATTGGAATGGGAAGGAGTTGGATATCACATCTCATGTTATAGGAAGGATCTCAGGTTTGGTATAAGCATTGAGATATCACATCTCTGCTATCGGAAGGGTCTCAGGATTGGAATGGGAAGGAGTTGGATATTCCCATCTCATGTTATAAGAAGGGTCTCAGGTTTGGTATTAGAAGCATTGAGATATCACATCTCATGCTATAGGAAGGGTCTCAGGATTGGAATGGGAAGGACTTGGATATCACATCTCATGCTATAGGGAGGGTCTCAAGTTTGATATTAGAAGCATTGAGATATCACATCTCATGATATCGGAAGAGTCTCAGGATTGGAATGGGAAGGAGTTGGATATCACATCTCATGATAAAGGAAGGGTCTAAGGTTTGGAAGGGGAAGGATTTGGATATCACATCTCATGTTATAGGACGGGTCTCAGGTTTGGTATTAGAAGCATTGAGATATCAAGTCTCATTGTATAGGAAGGGTCTCAGAATTGGAATGGGAAGGAGTTGGATATCACATCTCAAGCTATAGGAAGGGTCTCAGGATTGGAATGGGAAGGAGTTTGATATCACATCTCATGCCATAGTATGGGTCTCAGGTTTGGTAGAAGCATTGGGATATCACATCTCATGCTATAGGAAGGGTCTCAGGTTGGAATGGGAAGGAGTTGGATATCACATCTCATGTTATAGGAAGGGTCTCAGGATTGGAATGGGAAGGACTTGGATATCACATCTCATGCTATAGGAAGGCTCTCAGGTTTGCAACGGGAAAGAGTTGGATATCACATTTCATGTTAGAGGTAGGATCTCAGGTTTGGTATTAGAGGCATTGAGATATCACATCTCATGCTATCAGAAGAGTCTCAGAATTGGAATGGGAAGGAGTTGGATATCACATCTCATGCCATAGTATGGGTCTCAGGTTTGGTAGAAGCATTGGGATATCACATCTCATGCTATCGGAAGGATTTCAGGATTGGATTTGGAAGGAGTTGGATATCCCATCTCATGCTATAGGAAGGGTCTCAGGTTGGAATGGGAAGGAGTTTGATATCACATCTCATGCCATAGTATGGGTCTCAGGTTTGGTAGAAGCATTGGGATATCAGATCTCATGCTATCGGAAGGGTATCAGGATTGGATTTGGAAGGAGTTGGATATCCCATCTCATGCTATAGGAAGGGTCTCAGGTTGGAATGGGAAGGAGTTGGATATCACATCTCATGTTATAGGAAAGGTCTCAGGATTGGAATGGAAAGGACTTGGATATCATATCTCATGCTATAGGAAGGCTCTCAGGTTTGGAAGGGGAAGGAGTTGGATATCACATTTCATGTTAGAGGAAGGATCTCAGGTTTGGTATTAGAGGCATTGAGATATCACATCTCATGCTATAGGAAGGGTCTCAGGATTGGAATGGGAAGGAGTTGGATATCACATCTCAAGCTATAGGAAGGGTCTCAGGTTTGGTATAAGCAATGAGATATCACATCTCATGCTATAGGAAGGGTCTCAGGATTGGAATGGGAAGGACTTGGATATCACATCTCATGCTATAGGCAGGATCTCAGGTTTGGAAAGGGAAGGAGTTGGATATCATATTTCATGTTAGAGGTAGGATCTCAGGTTTGGTATTAGAGGCATTGAGATATCACATCTCATGCTATCAGAAGGGTCTCAGGATTGGAATGGGAAGGAGTTGGATATCACATCTCATGCTAAAGGGAGGGTCTCAGGTTTGGAAGGGGAAGGATTTGGATATCACATCTCATGTTATAGGAAGGATCTCAGGTTTGGTATTAGAAGCATTGAGATATCACATCTCATGCTATCGGAAGTATCTCAGGTTTGGTATTAGAGGCATTGAGATATCACATCTCATGCTATCATAAGGGTCTCAGGATTGGAATGGGAAGGAGTTGGATATCACATTTCATGCTAAAGGGAGGGTCTCAGGTTTGGAAGGGGAAGGGTTTGGATATCACATCACATGTTATAAGAAGGATCTCAGGTTTGGTATTAGAAGCATTGAGATGTCACATCTCATGCTATCGGAAGGGTCTCAGGATTGGAATGGGAAGGAGTTGGATATCACATCTTATGCTATAGGAAGGGTCTCAGGTTTGGAACGGGAAGGAGTTGGATATCACATCTCATGTTATAGGAAGAGTCTCAGGTTTGGTATAAGCATTGAGATATCACATCTCTGCAATCGGAAGTGTCTCAGGATTGGGATGGGAAGGAGTTGGATATCACATCTCATGCTATAGGAAGGGTCTCAGGTTTGGAACGGGAAGGGGTTGGATATCCCATCTCATGTTATAGGACGGGTCTCAGGTTTGGTATTAGAAGCATTGAGATATCACATCGCATGCTGTAGGAAGGGTCTCAGGATTGGAATGGGAAGGAGTTGGATATTACATTCTTACTATAGGAAGGGTCTCATGTTTGGAATGGGAAGGAGTTTGATATCACATATGCTATAGGAAGGGTCTCAGGTTTGGAACGGAAAGGAGTTGGATATCACATCTCATGTTATAGGACAGGTCTCAGGTTTGTTATTAGAATCATTGAGATATCATATTGTATGCTGTAGGAAGGGTCTAAGGATTGGAATGGGAAGGTCTTGGATATCACATCTCATGCTATCGGTAGGCTCTCAGGTTTGGAAAGGGAAGGAGTTGGATATCACATTTCATGTTAGAGGAAGGATCTCAGGTTTGGTATTAGAGGCATTGAGATATCACATCTCATGCTATAGGAAGGGTCTCAGGATTGGAATGGGAAGGAGTTGGATATCACATCTCATGCTATAGGAAGGGTCTCATGTTTGGAATGGGAAGGAGTTGGATATCACATATGCTATAGGAAGGGTCTCAGGTTTGGAACGGGAAGGAGTTGGATATCACATCTCATGCTAAAGGAAGGGTCTCAGGTTTGGAATAAGCATTGAGATATCACATCTCTGCTATCGGAAGTGTCTCAGGATTGGAATGGGAAGGAGTTGGATATCACATCTCATGTTATAGGACGGGTCTCAGGTTTGTTATTAGAATCATTGAGATATCATATTGTATGCTGTAGGAAGGGTCTAAGGATTGGAATGGGAAGGTCTTGGATATCACATCTCATGCTATAGGTAGGCTCTCAGGTTTGGAAAGGGAAGGAGTTGGATATCACATTTCATGTTAGAGGAAGGATCTCAGATCTGGTATTAGAGGCATTGAGATATCACATCTCATGCTATAGGAAGGGTCTCAGGATTGGAATGGGAAGGAGTTGGATATCACATCTCATGCTATAGGAAGGGTCTCAGGTTTGGTATAAACATTGAGATATCACATCTCATGCTATAGGAAGGGTCTCAGGATTGGAATGGGAAGGAGTTGGATATCACATCTGATGTTATAGGAAGGATCTCAGGTTTGGTATTAGAAGCATTGAGACATCACATCTCATGCTATAGGAAGGATCTCAGGATTGAAATGAGAAGGAGTTGGATATCACATCTCATGCTATAGGAAGGGTCTTAGGTTTGGTATAAGCATTGAGATATCACATCTCATGCTATAGGAAGGGTCTCAGGATTGGAATGGGAAGGAGTTGTATATGACATCTCATGCCATAGGAAGGGTCTCAGGTTTGGTATAAGCATTGAGATATCACATCTCTGCTATCAGAAGGGTCTCAGGATTGGAATGGGAAGGAGTTGGATATCCCATCTCATGTAATAGGAAGAGTCTCAGGTTTGGTATTAGAAGCATTGAGATATCACATCTCATGCTATAGGAATGGTCTCAGGATTGGAATGGGAAGGAGTTTGATATCACATCTCATGCCATGTATGGGTCTCAGGTTTGGTATAAGCATTGAGATATCACATCTCATGCTATAGGAAGGGTCTCAGGATTGGAATGGGAAGGAGTTGTATATGACATCTCATGCCATAGGAAGGGTCTCAGGTTTGGTATAAGCATTGAGATATCACATCTCTGCTATCGGAAGGGTCTCAGGATTGGAATGGGAAGGAGTTGGATATCCCATCTCATGTTATAGGAAGAGTCTCAGGTTTGGTATTAGAAGCATTGAGATATCACATCTCATGCTATAGGAAGTGTCTCAGGATTGGAATGGGAAGGAGTTTGATATCACATCTCATGCCATGTATGGGTCTCAGGTTTTGTAGAAGCATTGGGATATCACATCTCATGCTATCGGAAGGGTATCAGGATTGGATTTGGAAGGATTTGGATATCACATTTCATGTTATAGGAAGGATCTCAGGTTTGGTATTAGAAGCATTGAGATATCACATCTCATGCTATCGGAAGGATCTCAGGTTTGGTATTATAGGCATTGAGATATCACATCTCATGCTATCAGAAGGGTCTCAGGATTGGAATGGGAAGGAGTTGGATATCACATCTCAAGCTATAGGAAGGGTCTCAGGATTGGAATGAGAAGGAGTTGGATATCACATCTCATGCTATAGGAAGGGTCTCAGGTCTGGAATCGGAAGGAGTTGTATATGACATTTCATACCATAGGAAGGGTCTCAGGTTTGGTATAAGCATTGAGATATCACATCTCTGCTATTGGAAGGGTCTCAGGATTGGAATGGGAAGGAGTTGGATATCCCATCTCATTATAGGAAGGGTGTCAGGTTTGGTATTAGAAGCAGTGAGATATCACATCTCATGGTATAGGACGGGTCTCAGGATTGGAATGGGAAGGACATGGATATCACATCTCTTGTTATAGGAAGGGTCTCAGGTTTGGTATTAGAAGCATTGCGATATCACATCTCATGCTATAGGAAGGGTCTCAGGATTGGAATGGGAAAGACTTGGATATCCCATCTCATGTTATAGGACGAAGGGTCCCAGGTTTGGTATTAGAAGCATTGAGATATCACATCTCATGCTATAGGAAGGGTCTCAGAATTGGAATGGGGAGGAGTTGGATATCACATCTCAAGCTATAGGAAGGGTCTCAGGATTGGAATGGGAAGGACTTGGATATCACATCTCATGCTATAGGAAGGCTCTCAGGTTTGGAAGGGGAAGGAGTTGGATATCACATTTCATGTTAGAGGTAGGATCTCAGGTTTGGTATTAGAGGCATTGAGATATCACATCTCATGCTATCAGAAGGATCTCAGGATTGGAATGGGAAGGAGTTGGATATCACATCTCATGCTAAAGGGAGGGTCTCAGGTTTGGAAGGGGAAGGATTTGGATATTACATCTCGTGTTATAGGAATGATCTCAGGTTTGGTATTAGAAGCATTGAGATATCACATCTCATGCTATCGGAAGGATCTCAGGTTTGGTGTTAGAAGCATTGAGATATCAAATCTCATGCTATAGGAAGGGTCTCAGGATTGGAATGGGAACGAGTTGGATATCACATCTCATGCTATAGGAAGGGTCTCAGGATTGGAATGGGAAGGAGTTGTATATGACATCTCATGCCACAGGAAGGGTCTCAGGTTTGGTATAAGCATTGAGATATCACATCTCTGCTATCGGAAGGGTCTCAGGATTGGAATGGGAAGGAGTTGGATATCCCATCTTATGTTATAGGAATGGTCTCAGGTTTGGTATTAGAAGCTTTGAGATATCACATCTCATGCTATCAGAAGGGTCTCAGGATTGGAATGGGAAGGAGTCTGATATCACATCTCATGCTAAAGGGAGGGTCTCAGGTTTGGTATTAGAAGCATTGAGATATCACATCTCATGGTATAGGAAGAATCTCAGGTTTGGTATTAGAGGCATTGAGATATCACATCTCATGCTATCAGAAGGGTCTCAGGATTGGTATGGGAAGGAGTCGGATATCACATCTCATACTAAAGGGAGGGTCTCAGGTTTGGTATTAGAAGCATTGAGATATCACATCTCATGTTATAGGAAGAATCTCAGGTTTGGTATTAGAGGCATTGAAATATCACATCTCATGCTATAGGAAGGGTCTCAGGATTGGAATGGGAAGGAGTTGGATATCACATCTCATGCAAAAGGAAGGGTCTCGGTTTTGGTAGAAGCATTGAGATATCACATCTCATGCTATCAGAAGGGTCTCAGGATTGGTATGGGAATGAGTCGGATATCACATCTCATGCTAAAGGGAGGGTCTCAGGTTTGGTATTAGAAGCATTGAGATATCACATCTCATGTTATAGGAAGAATCTCAGGTTTGGTATTAGAAGCATTGAGATATCACATCTCATGCTATAGGAAGGGTCTCAGGATTGGAATGGGAAGGAGTTGGATATCACATCTCAAGCTATAGGAAGGGTCTCAGGATTGGAATGGGAAGGAGTTGGATATCCCATCTCATGTTATAGGAAGGGTCCCAGGTTTGGTATTAGAAGCATTGAGATATCACATCTCATTGTATAGGACGGGTCTCAGGATTGGAATGGGAAGGACATGGATATCACATCTCTTGTTATAGGAAGGGTCTCAGGTTTGGTATTAGAAGCATTGAGATATCACATCTCATGCTATAGGAAGGGTCTCAGGATTGGAATGGGAAGGACTTGGATATCCCATCTCATGTTATAGGAAGGGTCCCAGGTTTGGTATTAGAAGCATTGAGATATCACATCTCATGCTATAGGAAGGGTCTCAGAATTGGAATGGGGAGGAGTTGGATATCACATCTCAAGCTATAGGAAGGGTCTCAGGATTGGAATGGGAAGGACTTGGATATCACACCTCATGCTATAGGAAGGCTCTCAGGTTTGGAAGGGGAAGGAGTTGGATATCACATTTCATGTTGGAGGTAGGATCTCAGGCTTGGTATTAGAGGCATTGAGATATCACATCTCATGCTATCAGAAGGATCTCAGGATTGGAATGGCAAGGAGTTGGATATCACATCTCATGCTAAAGGGAGGGTCTCAGGTTTGGAAGGGGAAGGATTTGGATATTACATCTCGTGTTATAGGAATGATCTCAGGTTTGCTATTAGAAGCATTGAGATATCACATCTCATGCTATCGGAAGGATCTCAGGTTTGGTGTTAGAAGCATTGAGATATCAAATCTCATGCTATAGGAAGGGTCTCAGGATTGGAATGGGAAGGAGTTGGATATTACATCTCATGCTATAGGAAGGGTCTCAGGATTGGAATGGGAAGGAGTTGTATATGACATCTCATGCCACAGGAAGGGTCTCAGGTTTGGTATAAGCATTGAGATATCACATCTCTGCTATCGGAAGGGTCTCAGGATTGGAATGGGAAGGAGTTGGATATCCCATCTTATGTTATAGGAAGGGTCTCAGGTTTTGTATTAGAAGCATTGAGATATCACATCTCATGCTATCAGAAGGGTCTCAGGATTGGAATGGGAAGGAGTCGGATATCACATCTCATGCTAAAGGGAGGGTCTCAGGTTTGGTATTAGAAGCATTGAGATATCACATCTCATGTTATAGGAAGAATCTCAGGTTTGGTATTAGAGGCATTGAGATATCACATCTCATGCTAACAGAAGGGTCTCAGGATTGGTATGGGAAGGAGTCGGATATCACATCTCATGCTAAAGGGAGGGTCTCAGGTTTGGTATTAGAAGCATTGAGATATCACATCTCATGTTATAGGAAGAATCTCAGGTTTGGTATTAGAGGCATTGAGATATCACATCTCATGTTATAGGAAGGGTCTCAGGATTGGAATGGGAAGGAGTTGGATATCACATCTCATGCTAAAGGAAGGGTCTCAGTTTTGGTAGAAGCATTGAGATATCACATCTCATGGTATAGGAAGGGTCTCAGTATTGGAATGGGAAGGAGTTGGATATCACATCTCATCCAATAGGAAGGATCTCAGGATTGGAATGGGAAGGATTTGGATGTCACATCTCTTGCTATAGGAAGGGTCTCAGTTTTTTTATTAGAAACATTGAGATATCACATCTCATGCTATAGGAAGGGTTTCAGGATTGGAATGGGAAGGATTTGTATATCACATCTCATGCTAAAGGAAGGGTCTCAGGTTTGGAAGGGGAAGGATTTGGATATCATATCTCATGTTATAGGACGGGTCGCAGGTTTGGTATTAGAAGCTTTGAGATATCACATCTCATGCTATAGGAAGGTCTCAGGATTGGAATGGGAAGGAGTTGGATATCCCTTCTCATGCTATAGGAAGGTTCTCAGGTTGGAATGGGAAGGAGTTGGATATCACATCTCATGTTATAGGAAGGGTCTCAGGATTGGAATGGGAAGGATTTGGATATCACATCTCTTGCTATAGGAAGGGTCTCAGGTTTTTTATTAGAAACATTGAGATATCACATCTCATGCTATAGGAAGGGTTTCAGGATTGGAATGGGAAGGATTTAGATATCACAACTCATGCTAAAGGAAGGGTCTCAGGTTTGGAAGGGGAAGGATTTGGATATCATATCTCATGTTATAGAACGGGTCCCAGGTTTGGTATTAGAAGCTTTGAGATATCACATCTCATGCTATAGGAAGGGTCTCAGGATTGGAATGGGAAGGAGTTGGATATCACATCTCATGCTAAAGGAAGGGACTCAGGTTTGATAGAAGCATTGAGATATCACATCTCATGGTATAGGAAGGGTCTCAGGATTGGAATGGGAAGGAGTTGGATATCACATCTCAAGCTATCACAGGATTGGAATGGGAAGGAGTTTGATATCACATCTCAAGCTATAGGAAGGGTCTCAGGTTTGGAAAGGGAAGGATTTGGATTTCACATCTCATGTTATAGGATGGTTCTCATGTTTGGTTTTAGAAGCATTGAGATATCACATCTAATGCTATCGGAAGGGTCTCAGGTTTGGAAAGGGAAGGATTTGGATATCACATATGTTATTGGATGGTTCTCAGGTTTGGTTTTAGAAGCATTAAGATATCACATCTCATGCTATAGGAAGGGTCTCAGGTTTTGGAATGGGAAGGAGTTGGATACACATCTCATGTTATAGGAAGGATCTCAGGTTTGGTATTAGAAACATTGTGATATCACATATCATGCTATAGGAAGGGTCTCAGGATTGGAATGGGAAGGAGTTGGATATGACATCTCATGCCACAGGAAGGGTCTCAGGTTTGGTATAAGCATTGAGATATCACATCTCTTCTATCGGAAGAGTCTCAGGATTGGAATGGGAAGGAGTCGGATATCACATCTCATGCTAAAGGGAGGGTCTCAGGTTTGGTATTAGAAGCATTGAGATATCACATCTCATGTTATAGGAAGAATCTCTGGTTTGGTATTAGAGGCATTGAGATATCACATCTCATGCTACCAGAAGGGTCTCAGGATTGGAATGGGAAGGAGTCGGATATCACATCTCATGCTAAAGGGAGGGTCTCAGGTTTGGTATTAGGAGCATTGAGATATCACATCTCATGTTATAGGAAGAATCTCAGGTTTGGTATTAGAGGCATTGAGATATCACATCTCATGTTATAGGAAGGGTCTCAGGATTGGAATGGGAAGGATTTGGATATCACATCTCTTGCTATAGGAAGAGTCTCAAGTTTTTTATTAGAAACATTGAGATATCACATCTCATGCTATAGGAAGGGTTTCAGGATTGGAATGGGAAGGATTTGGATATCACATCTCATGCTAAAGGAAGGGTCTCAGGTTTGGAAGGGAAAGGATTTGGATATCATATCTCATGTTATAGGACGGGTCCCAGGTTTGGTATTAGAAGCTTTGAAATATCACATCTCATGCTATAGGAAGGGTCTCAGGATTGGAATGGGAAGGAGTTGGATATCACATCTCATGCTAAAGGAAGGGACTCAGGTTTGATAGAAGCATTGAGATATCACATCTCATGCTATAGGAAGGGTCTCAGGATTGGAATGGGAAGGAGTTGGATATCATATCTCATGTCATAGGAAGGGTCTCAGGTTTGGTCCAAGCATTGAGATATCACATCTCTGCTATCGGAAGGGTCTCAGGATAGGAATGGGAAGGACTTAGATATCACATTCCATGCTATAGGGAGGGTCCCAGGTTTGGAAAGGGAAGGATTTGGATTTCACATCTCATGTTATAGGATGGTTCTCATGTTTGGTTTTAGAAGCATTGAGATATCACATGTAATGCTATCGGAAGTGTCTCAGGTTTGGAAAGGGAAGGATTTGGATTTCACATATGTTATTGGATGGTTCTCAGGTTTGGTTTTAGAAGCATTAAGATATCACATCTCAGGCTATAGGAAGGGTCTCAGGTTTGGAATGGGAAGGAGTTGGATACACATCTCATGTTATAGGAAGGATCTCAGGTTTGGTATTAGAAAAATTGTGATATCACATATCATGCTATAGGAAGGGTCTCAGGATTGGAATGGGAAGGAGTTGGATATCACATCTCATGCTAAAGGAAAGATCTCAGGTTTGGAAGGGGAAGGATTTGGATCTCACATCTCATGTTTTAGGACGGGTGTCAGGTTTGGTATTAGAAGCATTGAGATATCACATCTCATGGTATAGGAAGGGTCTCAGGATTGGAATGGGAAGGAGTTGGATATCACATCTCATGCTAAAGGGAGGGTCTCAGGTTTGGTATTAGAAGCATTGAGATATCACATCTCATGTTATAGGAAGAATCTCAGGTTTGGTATTAGAGGCATTGAGATATCACATCTCATGCTATCAGAAGGGTCTCAGGATTGGTATGGGAAGGAGTCGGATATCACATCTCATGCTAAAGGGAGGGTCTCAGGTTTGGTATTAGAAGCATTGAGATATCACATCTCATGTTATAGGAAGAATCTCAGGTTTGGTATTAGAGGCATTGAGATATCACATCTCATGCTATAGGAAGGGTCTCAGGATTGGAATGGGAAGGAGTTGGATATCACATCTCATGCTAAAGGAAGGGTCTCAGTTTTGGTAGAAGCATTGAGATATCACATCTCATGGTATAGGAAGGGTCTCAGTATTGGAATGGGAAGGAGTTGGATATCACATCTCATCCAATAGGAAGGATCTCAGGATTGGAATGGGAAGGATTTGGATGTCACATCTCTTGCTATAGGAAGGGTCTCAGTTTTTTTATTAGAAACATTGAGATATCACATCTCATGCTATAGGAAGGGTTTCAGGATTGGAATGGGAAGGATTTGTATATCACATCTCATGCTAAAGGAAGGGTCTCAGGTTTGGAAGGGGAAGGATTTGGATATCATATCTCATGTTATAGGACGGGTCGCAGGTTTGGTATTAGAAGCTTTGAGATATCACATCTCATGCTATAGGAAGGTCTCAGGATTGGAATGGGAAGGAGTTGGATATCCCTTCTCATGCTATAGGAAGGTTCTCAGGTTGGAATGGGAAGGAGTTGGATATCACATCTCATGTTATAGGAAGGGCCTCAGGATTGGAATGGGAAGGATTTGGATATCACATCTCTTGCTATAGGAAGGGTCTCAGGTTTTTTATTAGAAACATTGAGATATCACATCTCATGCTATAGGAAGGGTTTCAGGATTGGAATGGGAAGGATTTGGATATCACAACTCATGCTAAAGGAAGGGTCTCAGGTTTGGAAGGGGAAGGATTTGGATATCATATCTCATGTTATAGGACGGGTCCCAGGTTTGGTATTAGAAGCTTTGAGGTATCACATCTCATGCTATAGGAAGGGTCTCAGGATTGGAATGGGAAGGAGTTGGATATCACATCTCATGCTAAAGGAAGGGACTCAGGTTTGATAGAAGCATTGAGATATCACATCTCATGCTATAGGAAGGGTCTCAGGATTGGAATGGGAAGGAGTTGGATATCACATCTCATGCCATAGGAAGGGTCTCAGGTTTGGTACAAGCATTGAGATATCACATCTCTGCTATCGGAAGGGTCTCAGGATAGGAATGGGAAGGAGTTGGATATCACATCTCAAGCTATCTCAGGATTGGAATGGGAAGGAGTTTGATATCACATCTCAAGCTATAGGAAGGTTCTCAGGTTTGGAAGGGGAAGGATTTGAATCTCACATCTCATGTTTTAGGACGGGTCTCAGGTTTGGTATTAGAAGCATTGAGATATCACATCTCATGGTATAGGAAGGGTCTCAGGATTGGAATGGGAAGGAGTTGGATATCACATCTCAAGCTATCACAGGATTGGAATGGGAAGGAGTTTGATATCACATCTCAAGCTATAGGAAGGGTCTCAGGTTTGGAAAGGGAAGGATTTGGATTTCACATCTCATGTTATAGGATGGTTCTCATGTTTGGTTTTAGAAGCATTGAGATATCACATCTAATGCTATCGGAAGGGTCTCAGGTTTGGAAAGGGAAGGATTTGGATTTCACATATGTTATTGGATGGTTCTCAGGTTTGGTTTTAGAAGCATTAAGATATCACATCTCATGCTATAGGAAGGGTCTCAGGTTTTGGAATGGGAAGGAGTTGGATACACATCTCATGTTATAGGAAGGATCTCAGGTTTGGTATTAGAAAAATTGTGATATCACATATCATGCTATAGGAAGGGTCTCAGGATTGGAATGGGAAGGAGTTGGATATGACATCTCATGCCACAGGAAGGGTCTCAGGTTTGGTATAAGCATTGAGATATCACATCTCTGCTATCGGAAGGGTCTCAGGATTGGAATGGGAAGGAGTTGGATATCCCATCTTATGTTATAGGAAGGGTCTCAGGTTTGGTGTTAGAAGCATTGAGATATCACATCTCATGCTATCAGAAGGGTCTCAGGATTGGAATGGGAAGGAGTCGGATATCACATCTCATGCTAAAGGGAGGGTCTCAGGTTTGGTATTAGAAGCATTGAGATATCACATCTCATGTTATAGGAAGAATCTCTGGTTTGGTATTAGAGGCCTTGAGATATCACATCTCATGCTATCAGAAGGGTCTCAGGATTGGAATGGGAAGGAGTCGGATATCACATCTCATGCTAAAGGGAGGGTCTCAGGTTTGGTATTAGAAGCATTGAGATATCACATCTCATGTTATAGGAAGAATCTCAGGTTTGGTATTAGAGGCATTGAGATATCACATCTCATGTTATAGGAAGGGTCTCAGGATTGGAATGGGAAGGATTTGGATATCACATCTCTTGCTATAGGAAGAGTCTCAAGTTTTTTATTAGAAACATTGAGATATCACATCTCATGCTATAGGAAGGGTTTCAGGATTGGAATGGGAAGGATTTGGATATCACATCTCATGCTAAAGGAAGGGTCTCAGGTTTGGAAGGGGAAGGATTTGGATATCATATCTCATGTTATAGGACGGGTCCCAGGTTTGGTATTAGAAGCTTTGAAATATCACATCTCATGCTATAGGAAGGGTCTCAGGATTGGAATGGGAAGGAGTTGAATATCACATCTCATGCTAAAGGAAGGGACTCAGGTTTGATAGAAGCATTGAGATATCACATCTCATGCTATAGGAAGGGTCTCAGGATTGGAATGGGAAGGAGTTGGATATCATATCTCATGTCATAGGAAGGGTCTCAGGTTTGGTCCAAGCATTGAGATATCACATCTCTGCTATCGGAAGGGTCTCAGGATAGGAATGGGAAGGACTTAGATATCACATTCCATGCTATAGGGAGGGTCTCAGGTTTGGAAAGGGAAGGATTTGGATTTCACATCTCATGTTATAGGATGGTTCTCATGTTTGGTTTTAGAAGCATTGAGATATCACATGTAATGCTATCGGAAGTGTCTCAGGTTTGGAAAGGGAAGGATTTGGATTTCACATATGTTATTGGATGGTTCTCAGGTTTGGTTTTAGAAGAATTAAGATATCACATCTCAGGCTATAGGAAGGGTCTCAGGTTTGGAATGGGAAGGAGTTGGATACACATCTCATGTTATAGGAAGGATCTCAGGTTTGGTATTAGAAAAATTGTGATATCACATATCATGCTATAGGAAGGGTCTCAGGATTGGAATGGGAAGGAGTTGGATATCACATCTCATGCTAAAGGAAAGATCTCAGGTTTGGAAGGGGAAGGATTTGGATCTCACATCTCATGTTTTAGGACGGGTGTCAGGTTTGGTATTAGAAGCATTGAGATATCACATCTCATGGTATAGGAAGGGTCTCAGGATTGGAATGGGAAGGAGTTGGATATCACATCTCATGCTAAAGGGAGGGTCTCAGGTTTGGTATTAGAAGCATTGAGATATCACATCTCATGTTATAGGAAGAATCTCAGGTTTGGTATTAGAGGCATTGAGATATCACATCTCATGCTATCAGAAGGGTCTCAGGATTGGTATGGGAAGGAGTCGGATATCACATCTCATGCTAAAGGGAGGGTCTCAGGTTTGGTATTAGAAGCATTGAGATATCACATCTCATGTTATAGGAAGAATCTCAGGTTTGGTATTAGAGGCATTGAGATATCACATCTCATGCTATAGGAAGGGTCTCAGGATTGGAATGGGAAGGAGTTGGATATCACATCTCATGCTAAAGGAAGGGTCTCAGTTTTGGTAGAAGCATTGAGATATCACATCTCATGGTATAGGAAGGGTCTCAGTATTGGAATGGGAAGGAGTTGGATATCACATCTCATCCAATAGGAAGGATCTCAGGATTGGAATGGGAAGGATTTGGATGTCACATCTCTTGCTATAGGAAGGGTCTCAGTTTTTTTATTAGAAACATTGAGATATCACATCTCATGCTATAGGAAGGGTTTCAGGATTGGAATGGGAAGGATTTGTATATCACATCTCATGCTAAAGGAAGGGTCTCAGGTTTGGAAGGGGAAGGATTTGGATATCATATCTCATGTTATAGGACGGGTCGCAGGTTTGGTATTAGAAGCTTTGAGATATCACATCTCATGCTATAGGAAGGTCTCAGGATTGGAATGGGAAGGAGTTGGATATCCCCTCTCATGCTATAGGAAGGTTCTCAGGTTGGAATGGGAAGGAGTTGGATATCACATCTCATGTTATAGGAAGGGTCTCAGGATTGGAATGGGAAGGATTTGGATATCAGATCTCATGCTAAAGGAAGGGACTCAGGTTTGATAGAAGCATTGAGATATCACATCTCATGCTATAGGAAGGGTCTCAGAATTGGAATGGGAAGGAGTTGGATATCACATCTCATGCCATAGGAAGGGTCTCAGGTTTGGTACAAGCAATGAGATATCACATCTCTGCTATCGGAAGGGTCTCAGGATAGGAATGGGAAGGAGTTGGATATCACATCTCAAGCTATCTCAGGATTGGAATGGGAAGTAGTTTGATATCACATCTCAAGCTATAGGAAGGTTCTCAGGTTTGGAAGGGGAAGGATTTGGATCTCACATCTCATGTTTTAGGACGGGTCTCAGGTTTGGTATTAGAAGCATTGAGATATCACATCTCATGGTATAGGAAGGGTCTCAGGATTGGAATGGGAAGGAGTTGGATATCACATCTCAAGCTATCACAGGATTGGATCGGGAAGGAGTTTGATATCACATCTCAAGCTATAGGAAGGGTCTCAGGTTTGGAAAGGGAAGGATTTGGATTTCACATCTCATGTTATAGGATGGTTCTCATGTTTGGTTTTAGAAGCATTGAGATATCACATCTAATGCTATCGGAAGGGTCTCAGGTTTGGAAAGGGAAGGATTTGGATTTCACATATGTTATTGGATGGTTCTCAGGTTTGGTTTTAGAAGCATTAAGATATGACATTTCATGCTATAGGAAGGGTCTCAGGTTTTGGAATGGGAAGGAGTTGGATACACATCTCATGTTATAGGAAGGATCTCAGGTTTAGTATTAGAAAAATTGTGATATCACATATCATGCTATAGGAAGGGTCTCAGGATTGGAATGGGAAGGAGTTGGATATGACATCTCATGCCACAGGAAGGGTCTCAGGTTTGGTATAAGCATTGAGATATCACATCTCTGCTATCGGAAGGGTCTCAGGATTGGAATGGGAAGGAGTTGGATATCCCATCTTATGTTATAGGAAGGGTCTCAGGTTTGGTGTTAGAAGCATTGAGATATCACATCTCATGCTATCAGAAGGGTCTCAGGATTGGAATGGGAAGGAGTCGGATATCACATCTCATGCTAAAGGGAGGGTCTCAGGTTTGGTATTAGAAGCATTGAGATATCACATCTCATGTTATAGGAAGAATCTCAGGTTTGGTATTAGAGGCATTGAGATATCACATCTCATGCTATAGGAAGGGTCTCAGGATTGGAATGGGAAGGAGTTGAATATCACATCTCATGCTAAAGGAAGGGTCTCAGTTTTGGTAGAAGCATTGAGATATCACATCTCATGGTATAGGAAGGGTCTCAGTATTGGAATGGGAAGGAGTTGGATATCACATCTCATCCAATAGGAAGGATCTCAGGATTGGAATGGGAAGGATTTGGATGTCACATCTCTTGCTATAGGAAGGGTCTCAGTTTTTTTATTAGAAACATTGAGATATCACATCTCATGCTATAGGAAGGGTTTCAGGATTGGAATGGGAAGGATTTGTATATCACATCTCATGCTAAAGGAAGGGTCTCAGGTTTGGAAGGGGAAGGATTTGGATATCATATCTCATGTTATAGGACGGGTCGCAGGTTTGGTATTAGAAGCTTTGAGATATCACATCTCATGCTATAGGAAGGTCTCAGGATTGGAATGGGAAGGAGTTGGATATCCCTTCTCATGCTATAGGAAGGTTCTCAGGTTGGAATGGGAAGGAGTTGGATATCACATCTCATGTTATAGGAAGGGTCTCAGGATTGGAATGGGAAGGATTTGGATATCACATCTCATGCTAAAGGAAGGGACTCAGGTTTGATAGAAGCATTGAGATATCACATCTCATGCTATAGGAAGGGTCTCAGGATTGGAATGGGAAGGAGTTGGATATCACATCTCATGCCATAGGAAGGGTCTCAGGTTTGGTACAAGCAATGAGATATCACATCTCTGCTATCGGAAGGGTCTCAGGATAGGAATGGGAAGGAGTTGGATATCACATCTCAAGCTATCTCAGGATTGGAATGGGAAGGAGTTTGATATCACATCTCAAGCTATAGGAAGGTTCTCAGGTTTGGAAGGGGAAGGATTTGGATCTCACATCTCATGTTTTAGGACGGGTCTCAGGTTTGGTATTAGAAGCATTGAGATATCACATCTCATGGTATAGGAAGGGTCTCAGGATTGGAATGGGAAGGAGTTGGATATCACATCTCAAGCTATCACAGGATTGGATCGGGAAGGAGTTTGATATCACATCTCAAGCTATAGGAAGGGTCTCAGGTTTGGAAAGGGAAGGATTTGGATTTCACATCTCATGTTATAGGATGGTTCTCATGTTTGGTTTTAGAAGCATTGAGATATCACATCTAATGCTATCGGAAGGGTCTCAGGTTTGGAAAGGGAAGGATTTGGATTTCACATATGTTATTGGATGGTTCTCAGGTTTGGTTTTAGAAGCATTAAGATATCACATCTCATGCTATAGGAAGGGTCTCAGGTTTTGGAATGGGAAGGAGTTGGATACACATCTCATGTTATAGGAAGGATCTCAGGTTTGGTATTAGAAAAATTGTGATATCACATATCATGCTATAGGAAGGGTCTCAGGATTGGAATGGGAAGGAGTTGGATATGACATCTCATGCCACAGGAAGGGTCTCAGGTTTGGTATAAGCATTGAGATATCACATCTCTGCTATCGGAAGGGTCTCAGGATTGGAATGGGAAGGAGTTGGATATCCCATCTTATGTTATAGGAAGGGTCTCAGGTTTGGTGTTAGAAGCATTGAGATATCACATCTCATGCTATCAGAAGGGTCTCAGGATTGGAATGGGAAGGAGTCGGATATCACATCTCATGCTAAAGGGAGGGTCTCAGGTTTGGTATTAGAAGCATTGAGATATCACATCTCATGTTATAGGAAGAATCTCTGGTTTGGTATTAGAGGCATTGAGATATCACATCTCATGCTATAAGAAGGGTCTCAGGATTGGAATGGGAAGGAGTCGGATATCACATCTCATGCTAAAGGGAGGGTCTCAGGTTTGGTATTAGAAGCATTGAGATATCACATCTCATGTTATAGGAAGAATCTCAGGTTTGGTATTAGAGGCATTGAGATATCACATCTCATGTTATAGGAAGGGTCTCAGGATTGGAATGGGAAGGATTTGGATATCATATCTCTTGCTATAGGAAGAGTCTCAAGTTTTTTATTAGAAACATTGAGATATCACATCTCATGCTATAGGAAGGGTTTCAGGATTGGAATGGGAAGGATTTGGATATCACATCTTATGCTAAAGGAAGGGTCTCAGGTTTGGAAGGGGAAGGATTTGGATATCATATCTCATGTTATAGGACGGGTCCCAGGTTTGGTATTAGAAGCTTTGAAATATCACATCTCATGCTATAGGAAGGGTCTCAGGATTGGAATGGGAAGGAGTTGGATATCACATCTCATGCCAAAGGAAGGGACTCAGGTTTGATAGAAGCATTGAGATATCACATCTCATGCTATAGGAAGGGTCTCAGGATTGGAATGGGAAGGAGTTGGATATCACATCTCATGTCATAGGAAGGGTCTCAGGTTTGGTCCAAGCATTGAGATATCACATCTCTGCTATCGGAAGGGTCTCAGGATAGGAATGGGAAGGACTTAGATATCACATTCCATGCTATAGGGAGGGTCTCAGGTTTGGAAAGGGAAGGATTTGGATTTCACATCTCATGTTATAGGATGGTTCTCATGTTTGGTTTTAGAAGCATTGAGATATCACAGGTAATGCTATCGGAAGTGTCTCAGGTTTGGAAAGGGAAGGATTTGGATTTCACATATGTTATTGGATGGTTCTCAGGTTTGGTTTTAGAAGCATTAAGATATCACATCTCAGGCTATAGGAAGGGTCTCAGGTTTGGAATGGGAAGGAGTTGGATACACATCTCATGTTATAGGAAGGATCTCAGGTTTGGTATTAGAAAAATTGTGATATCACATATCATGCTATAGGAAGGGTCTCAGGATTGGAATGGGAAGGAGTTGGATATCACATCTCATGCTAAAGGAAAGATCTCAGGTTTGGAAGGGGAAGGATTTGGATCTCACATCTCATGTTTTAGGACGGGTGTCAGGTTTGGTATTAGAAGCATTGAGATATCACATCTCATGGTATAGGAAGGGTCTCAGGATTGGAATGGGAAGGAGTTGGATATCACATCTCAAGCTATCTCAGGATTGGAATGGGAAGGAGTTTGATATCACATCTCATGCAATCGGAAGGGTCTCAGGTTTGGAATGGGAAGGAGTTGGATATCACATCTCATGTTATAGGAAGGATCTCAGGTTTATTATTAGAAGCATTGAGATATCACATCTCATGCTATAGGAAGGGTCTCAGGATTGGAATCGGAAGGAGTTGTATTTGACATCTCATGCCATAGGAAGGGTCTCAGGTTTGGTATAAGCATTGAGATATCACATCTCTGCTATCGGAAGGGTCTCAGGATTGGAATGGGAAGGACTTGAATATCACATCCCATGTTATAGCAAGGGTCTCAGGTTTGGTATTAGAAGCATTGAGATATCACATCTCATGCTATAGGAAGGGTCTCAGGATTGGAATGGGAACGACTTGGATATCACATCTCATGATAAAGGAAGGGTCTAAATTTTGGAAGGGGAAGGATTTGGATATCACATCTCATGTTATGGGACCGGTCTCAGGTTTGGTATTAGAAGCATTGAGATATCAAGTCCCATGGTATAGGACGGGTCTCAGAATTGGAATGGGAAGGAGTTGGATATCACATCTCAAGCTATAGGAAGGGTGTCAGGATTGGAATGGGAAGGAGTTTGATATCACATCTCATGCCATGGTATGGGTCTCAGGTTTTGTAGAAGCATTGGGATATCATATCTTATGCTATCGGAAGGGTATCAGGATTGGATTTGGAAGGAGTTGGATATCCCATCTCATGCTATAGGAAGGGTCTCAGGTTGGAATGGGAAGGAATTGGATATCACATCTCATGTTATAGGAAGGCTATTAGGTTTGGAAGGGGAAGGAGTTGCATATCAAATTTCATTTTAGAGGTAGGATCTCAGGTTTGGTATTAGAGGCATTGAGATATCACATCTCATGCTATAGGAAGGGTCTCACGATTGGAATGGGAAGGATTTGGATATCACATCTCATGCTATAGGAAGGGTCTCAGGTTTGGTATAAGCATTGAGATATCACATCCCATGCTATAGAAACGGTCTCAAGATTGCAATGGGAAGGAGTTGGATATCACATCTCATGTTATAGGAAGGATCTCAGATTTGGTATTAGAAGCATTGAGACATCACATCTCATGCTATAGGAAGGGTCTCAGGATTGGAATGGGAAGGAGTTGGATATCACATCTCATGTTATAGGAAGGGTCTCAGGATTGGAATGGGAAGCACTTCGATATCACATCTCATGTTATAGGAAGGCTCCCAGGTTTAGAAGGGGAAGGAGTTGGATATCACATTTCATGTTAGAGGTAGGATCTCAGGTTTGGTATTAGAGGGATTGAAATATAACATCTCATGCTATCAGAAGGGTCTCAGGATTGGAATGGGAAGGAGTTGGATATCACATCTCATGCTAAAGGGAGGGTCTCAGGTTTGGAAGGGGAAGGATTTGGATATCACATCTCATGCTATAGGAAGGGTCTCAGGATTGGAATGGGAAGGATTTGGATATCACATCCCATGCTATAGGAAGGGTCTCAGGTTTGGTATAAGCATTGAGATATCACATCTCATGCTATAGGAAGGGTCTCAGGATTGGAATGGGAAGGAGTTGGATATCACATTTCATGCTATAGGTAGGCTCTCAGTTTTGGAAAGGGAAGGTTTTGGATATCACATCTCATGCTATAGGAAGGGTCTCACAATTGGAATGGGAAGGATTTGGATATCACATCTCATGCTATAGGAAGGGTCTCAGGATTGGAATGGGAAGGAGTTGGATATCACATCTCATGCTATAGGAAGGGTCTCAGGAATGGAATGGGAAGGAGTTTTATATGACATCTCATGCCATAGGAAGGATCTCAGGTTTGGTATTAGAAGCATTGAGACATCACATCTCATGTTATAGGAAGGGTCTCAGGATTGGAATGGGAAGGAGTTGGATATCACATCTCATGCTATAGGAAGGGTCTCAGGTTTGGTATAAGCATTGAGATATCACATCTCATGCTATAGGAAGGGTCTCAGGATTGGAATGGGAAGGAGTTGTATATGACATCTCATGCCATAGGAAGGGTCTCAGGTTTGGTATCAGCATTGAGATATCACATCTCTGCTATCAGAAGGGTCTCAGGATTCGAATGGGAAGGAGTTGGATATCCCATCTTATGTTATAGGAAGGGTCTCAGGTTTGGTATTAGAAGCATTGAGATATCACATCTCATGCTATAGGAAGGGTCTCAGGATTGGAATGGGAAGGAGTTGGATATCACATCTCATGCTATAGGAAGGGTCTCAGGAATGGAATGGGAAGGAGTTTTATATGACATCTCATGCCATAGGAAGGATCTCAGGTTTGGTATTAGAAGCATTGAGACATCACATCTCATGTTATAGGAAGGGTCTCAGGATTGGAATGGGAAGGAGTTGGATATCACATCTCATGCTATAGGAAGGGTCTCAGGTTTGGTATAAGCATTGAGATATCACATCTCATGCTATAGGAAGGGTCTCAGGATTGGAATGGGAAGGAGTTGTATATGACATCTCATGCCATAGGAAGGGTCTCAGGTTTGGTATCAGCATTGAGATATCACATCTCTGCTATCGGAAGGGTCTCAGGATTCGAATGGGAAGGAGTTGGATATCCCATCTTATGTTGTAGGAAGGGTCTCAGGTTTGGTATTAGAAGCATTGAGATATCACATCTCGTGCTATAGGAAGGGTCTCAGGATTGGAATAGGAAGGACTTGAATATCCCATCTCATGCTATAGGGAGGCTCTCACGTTTGGAAAGGGAAGGAGTTGGATATCACATTTCATGTTAGAGGTAGGATCTCAGGTTTGGTATTAGAGGCATTGAATATCACATCTCATGCTATCAGAAGGGTCTCAGGATTGGAATGGGAAGGAGTTGGATATCACATCTCATGCTAAAGGGAGGGTCTCAGGTTTGGAAGGGGAAGGATTTTGATATCACATCTCATGTTATAGGAAGGATCTCAGGTTTGGTATTAGAGGGATTGAGATATCACATCTCATGCTATCGGAAGGGTATCAGGATTGGATTTGGAAGTAGTTGGATATCCCATCTCATGCTATAGGAAGGGTCTCAGGTTGGAATGGGAAGGAGTTGGATATCACATCTCATGTTATAGGAAGGGTCTCAGGATTGGAATGGCAAATACTTCGATATCACATCTCATGCTATAGGAAGGCTCTCAGGTTTGCAAGGGGAAGGAGTTGGATATCACATTTCATGTAGAGGTAGGATCTCAGGTTTGGTATTAGAGGCATTGAGATATCACATCTCATGCTATCAGAAATGTCTCAGGATTGGAATGGGAAGGAGTTGGATATCACATCTCATGCTAAAGGGAGGGTCTCTGGTTTGGAAGGGGAAGGATTTGGATATCACATCTCATGCTATAGGAAGGGTCTCAGGTTTGGAATGGGAAGGAATTGGATATCACATCTCATGTCATAGGAAGGATATCAGGTTTGGTGTTAGAAGCATTGAGATATCACATCTCATGCTATAGGAATGGTCTCAGGATTGGAATGGGAAGGAGTTGGATATTAGATTCTTGCTATAGAAAGGGTCTCAGGTTTAGAACGGGAAGGAGTTGGATATCACATCTCATGTTATAGGAAGGGTCTCAGGTTTGGTCTAAGTATTGAGATATCACATCTCTGCTATCAGAAGTTTCTCAGGATTGAAATGGGAAGGAGTTGGATATCCCATCTCATGTTATAGGACGGGTCTCAGGTTTGGTAATAGGATCTCAGGTTTGGTATTAGAGGCATTGAGATATCACATCTCATGCTATAGGAAGGGTCTCAGGATTGGAATGGGAAGGATTTGGATATCACATCTCATGCTATAGGAAGGGTCTCAGGTTTGGTATAAGCATTGAGATATCACATCTCATGCTATAGGAAGGGTCTCAGGATTGGAATGGGAAGGAGTTGGATATCACATCTCATGCCATAGGAAGGGTCTCAGGTTTGGTACAAGCATTGAGATATCACATCTCTGCTATCGGAAGGGTCTCAGGATAGGAATGGGAAGGAGTTGGATATCACATCTCAAGCTATCTCAGGATTGGAATGGGAAGGAGTTTGATATCACATCTCAAGCTATAGGAAGGTTCTCAGGTTTGGAGGGGGAAGGATTTGGATCTCACATCTCATGTTTTAGGACGGGTCTCAGGTTTGGTATTAGAAGCATTGAAATATCACATCTCATGGTATAGGAAGGGTCTCAGGATTGGAATGGGAAGGAGTTGGATATCACATCTCCAGCTATCACAGGATTGGAATGGGAAGGAGTTTGATATCACATGTCAAGCTATAGGAAGGGTCTCAGGTTTGGAAAGGGAAGGATTTGGATTTCACATCTCATGTTATAGGATGGTTCTCATGTTTGGTTTTAGAAGCATTGAGATATCACATCTAATGCTATCGGAAGGGTCTCAGGTTTGGAAAGGGAAGGATTTGGATTTCACATATGTTATTGGATGGTTCTCAGGTTTGGTTTTAGAAGCATTAAGATATCACATCTCATGCTATAGGAAGGGTCTCAGGTTTTGGAATGGGAAGGAGTTGGATACACATCTCATGTTATAGGAAGGATCTCAGGTTTGGTATTAGAAAAATTGTGATATCACATATCATGCTATAGGAAGGGTCTCAGGATTGGAATGGGAAGGAGTTGGATATGACATCTCATGCCACAGGAAGGGTCTCAGGTTTGGTATAAGCATTGAGATATCACATCTCTGCTATCGGAAGGGTCTCAGGATTGGAATGGGAAGGAGCTGGATATCCCATCTTATGTTATAGGAAGGGTCTCAGGTTTGGTATTAGAAGCATTGAGATATCACATCTCATGCTATCAGAAGGGTCTCAGGATTGGAATGGGAAGGAGTCGGATATCACATCTCATGCTAAAGGGAGGGTCTCAGGTTTGGTATTAGAAGCATTGAGATATCACATCTCATGTTACAGGAAGAATCTCTGGTTTGGTATTAGAGGCATTGAGATATCACATCTCATGCTATCAGAAGGGTCTCAGGATTGGAATGGGAAGGAGTCGGATATCACATCTCATGCTAAAGGGAGGGTCTCAGGTTTGGTATTAGAACCATTGAGATATCACATCTCATGTTATAGGAAGAATCTCAGGTTTGGTATTAGAGGCATTGAGATATCACATCTCATGTTATAGGAAGGGTCTCAGGATTGGAATGGGAAGGATTTGGATATCACATCTCTTGCTATAGGAAGAGTCTCAGGTTTTTTATTAGAAACATTGAGATATCACATCTCATGCTAAAGGAAGGGTCTCAGGTTTGGAAGGGGAAGGATTTGGATATCATATCTCATGTTATAGGACGGGTCGCAGGTTTGGTATTAGAAGCTTTAAAATATCACATCTCATGCTATAGGAAGGGTCTCAGGATTGGAATGGGAAGGAGTTGGATATCACATCTCATGCTAAAGGAAGGGACTCAGGTTTGATAGAAGCATTGAGATATCACATCTCATGCTATAGGAAGGGTCTCAAGATTGAAATGGGAAGGAGTTGGATATCACATCTCATGCCATAGGAAGGGTCTCAGGTTTGGTCCAAGCATTGAGATATCACATCTCTGCTATCGGAAGGGTCTCAGGATAGGAATGGGAAGGACTTAGACATCACATCTCATGCTATAGGGAGGGTCTCAGGTTTGGAAAGGGAAGGATTTGGATTTCACATCTCATGTTATAGGATGGTTCTCATGTTTGGTTTTAGAAGCATTGAGATATCACATCTAATGCTATCGGAAGGGTCTCAGGTTTGGAAAGGGAAGGATTTGGATTTCACATATGTTATTGGATGGTTCTCAGGTTTGGTTTTAGAAGCATTAAGATATCACATCTCAGGCTATAGGAAGGGTCTCAAGTTTGGAATGGGAAGGAGTTGGATACACATCTCATGTTATAGGAAGGATCTCAGGTTTGGTATTAGAAAAATTGTGATATCACATATCATGCTATAGGAAGGGTCTCAGGATTGGAATGGGAAGGAGTTGGATATCACATCTCATGCTAAAGGAAAGATCTCAGGTTTGGAAGGGGAAGGATTTGGACATCACATCTCATGTTTTAGGACGGGTGTCAGGTTTGGTATTAGAAGCATTGAGTTATCACATCTCATGGTATAGGAAGGGTCTCAGGATTGGAATGGGAAGGAGTTGGATATCACATCTCATGCTAAAGGAAAGATCTCAGGTTTGGAAGGGGAAGGATTTGGACATCACATCTCATGTTTTAGGACGGGTGTCCGGTTTGGTATTAGAAGCATTGAGAGATCACATCTCATGGTATAGGAAGGGTCTCAGGATTGGAATGGGAAGGAGTTGGATATCACATCTCATGCTAAAGGAAAGATCTCAGGTTTGGAAGGGGAAGGATTTGGACATCACATCTCATGTTTTAGGACGGGTGTCAGGTTTGGTATTAGAAGCATTGAGATATCACATCTCATGGTATAGGAAGGGTCTCAGGATTGGAATGGGAAGGAGTTTGATATCACATCTCATGCAATCGGAAGGGTCTCAGGTTTGGAATGGGAAGGAGTTGGATATCACATCTCATGTTATAGGAAGGATCTCAGGTTTATTATTAGAAGCATTGAGATATCACATCTCATGCTATAGGAAGGGTCTCAGGATTGGAATCGGAAGGAGTTGTATTTGACATCTCATGCCATAGGAAGGGTCTCAGGTTTGGTATAAGCATTGAGATATCACATCTCTGCTATCGGAAGGGTCTCAGGATTGGAATGGGAAGGAGTTGGATATCCCATCTCATGATAGGAAGGGTCTCAGGTTTGGTATTAGAAGCATTGAGATATCACATCTCATGCTATAGGAAGGGTCTCAGGATTGGAATGGGAAGGACTTGAATATCACATCTCATGTTATAGCAAGGGTCTCAGGTTTGGTATTAGAAGCATTGAGATATCACATCTCATGCTATAGGAAGTGTCTCAGGATTGGAATGGGAACGACTTGGATATCACATCTCATGATAAAGGAAGGGTCTAAGGTTTGGAAGGGGGAGGATTTGGATATCACATCTCATGTTATAGGACCGGTCTCAGGTTTGGTATTAGAAGCATTGAGATATCAAGTCCCATGGTATAGGACGGGAGTTTGATATCACATCTCATGCCATGGTATGGGTCTCAGGTTTTGTAGAAGCATTGGGATATCACATCTCATGCTATCGGAAGGGTATCAGGATTGGATTTGGAAGGAGTTGGATATCCCATCTCATGCTATAGGAAGGGTCTCAGGTTGGAATGGGAAGGAGTTGGATATCACATCTCATGTTATAAGAAGGGTATCAGGATTGGAATGGGAAGGACTTGGATATCACATCTCATGCTATAGGAAGGCTATCAGGTTTGGAAGGGGAAGGAGTTGCATATCAAATTTCATTATAGAGGTAGGATCTCAGGTTTGGTATTAGAGGCATTGAGATATCACATCTCATGCTATAGGAAGGGTCTCACGATTGGAATGGGAAGGATTTGGATATCACATCTCATGCTATAGGAAGGGTCTCAGGTTTGGTATAAGCATTGAAATATCACATCTCATGCTATAGAAACAGTCTCAAGATTGCAATGGGAAGGAGTTGGATATCATATCTCATGTTATAGGAAGGATCTCAGATTTGGTATTAGAAGCATTGAGACATCACATCTCATGCTATAGGAAGGGTCTCAGGATTGGAATGGGAAGGAGTTGGATATCACATCTCATGTTATAGGAAGGGTCTCAGGATTGGAATGGGAAGCACTTCGATATCACATCTCATGTTATAGGAAGGCTCCCAGGTTTAGAAGGGGAAGGAGTTGGATATCACATTTCATGTTAGAGGCAGGATCTCAGGTTTGGTATTAGAGGCATTGAGATATAACATCTCATGCTATCAGAAGGGTCTCAGGATTGGAATGGGAAGGAGTTGGATATCACATCTCATGCTAAAGGGAGGGTCTCAGGTTTGGAAGGGGAAGGATTTGGATATCACATCTCATGCTATAGGAAGGGTCTCAGGATTGGAATGGGAAGGAGTTGGATATCACATCTCATGCTATAGGTAGGCTCTCAGTTTTGGAAAGGGAAGGTTTTGGATATCACATCTCATGCTATAGGAAGGGTCTCACGATTGGAATGGGAAGGATTTGGATATCACATCTCATGCTATAGGAAGGGTCTCAGGATTGGAATGGGAAGGAGTTGGATATCACATCTCATGCTATAGGAAGGGTCTCAGGAATGGAATGGGAAGGAGTTTTATATGACATCTCATGCCATAGGAAGGATCTCAGGTTTGGTATTAGAAGCATTGAGACATCACATCTCATGTTATAGGAAGGGTCTCAGGATTGGAATGGGAAGGAGTTGGATATTACATCTCATGCTATAGGAAGGGTCTCAGGTTTGGTATAAGCATTGAGATATCACATCTCATGCTATAGGAATGGTCTCAGGATTGGAATGGGAAGGAGTTGTATATGACATCTCATGCCATAGGAAGGGTCTCAGGTTTGGTATCAGCATTGAGATATCACATCTCTGCTATCGGAAGGGTCTCAGGATTGGAATGGGAAGGAGTTGGATATCCCATCTTATGTTATAGGAAGGGTCTCAGGTTTGGTATTAGAAGCATTGAGATATCAAGTCTCATGGTATAGGACGGGAGTTTGATATCACATCTCATGCCATGGTATGGGTCTCAGGTTTTGTAGAAGCATTGGGATATCACATCTCATGCTATCGGAAGGGTATCAGGATTGGATTTGGAAGGAGTTGGATATCCCATCTCATGCTATAGGAAGGGTCTCAGGTTGGAATGGGAAGGAGTTGGATATGACATATCATGTTATAGGAAGGGTCTCAGGATTGGAATGGGAAGGACTTGGATATCACATCTCATGCTGTAGGAAGGCTCTCAGGTTTGGAAAGGGAAGGAGTTGGATATCACATTTCATGTAAGGGTAGGATCTCAGGTTTGGTATTAGAGGCATTGAGATATCACATCTCATGCTATCAGAAGGGTATCAGGATTGGAATGGGAAGGAGTTGGATATCACATCTCATGCTAAAGGGAGGGTCTCAGGTTCGGAAGGGGAAGGATTTGGATATCACATCTCATGTTATAGGAAGGATCTCAGGTTTGGTATTAGAAGCATTGAGATATCACATCTCATGCTATCGGAAGGATCTCAGGTTTGGTATTAGAAGCATTGAGATATCACATCTCATGCTATAGGAAGGGTCTCAGGATTGGAATGGGAAGGAGTTGGATATCACATCTCATGTTATAGGAAGGATCTCAGGTTTGGTATTAGAAGCATTGAGATATCACATCTCATGCTATAGGACTGGTCTCAGGATTGGAATGGGAAGGAGTTGGATATCACATCTCATGCTAAAGGAAGGGTCTCAGTTTTGGTAGAAGCATTGAGATTTCACATATCATGCTATAGGAAGGGTCTCAGGATTGGAATGGGAAGGAGTTGGATATCACATCTCATGCTATAGGAAGGGTCTCAGGTTTGGTATAAGCATTGAGATATCACATCTCTGCTATCGGGAGGGTCTCAGGATTGGAATGGGAAGGACTTAGATATCACATCTCATGCTATAGGGAGGGTCTCAGTATTGATATTAGAAGCATTGAGATATCACATCTCAAGCTATCGGAAGGGTCTCAGGATTGGAATGGGAAGGAGTTGGATATCACATCTCATGTTATAGGAAGAGTCTCATGCTAAGACCTGATAGACCCTTCCTATAACATGAGATGGGAATATCCAACTCCTTCCCATTCCAATCCTGAGACCCTTCCGATAGCAGAGATGTGATATCTCAATGCTTATACCAAACCTGAGACATTTCCTATAGCATGAGATGTGATATCCAACGCCTTCCCATTCCAATACTGAGACCCTTCCTATACCATGAGATGTGATATCTCAATGCTTCTAATATCAAACTTGAGACCCTCCCTATAGCATGAGATGTGATATCCAAGTCCTTCCCATTCCAATCCTGAGACACTTCCTATAGCATGAGATGTGATATCTCAATGCTTCTAATATCAAACCTGAGACTCTTCCTATAACATGAGATGGGATATCCAACTCCTTCCCATTCCAATCCTGAGACCCTTCCGAAAGCAGAGATGTGATATCTCAATGCTTATACCAAACCTGAGACCCTTCCTATGGCATGAGATGTCATATACAGATCCTTCCCATTCCAATCCTGAGACCCTTCCTATAGCATGAGATGTGATATCTCAATGCTTATACCA
Organism: Ambystoma mexicanum; assembly: GCF_040938575.1. Lineage (NCBI taxonomy): Eukaryota > Metazoa > Chordata > Amphibia > Caudata > Ambystomatidae > Ambystoma > Ambystoma mexicanum. Next base: position 337,183,542 of record NC_090936.1, read on the forward strand.
AACCTAAAACCCTTCCTATAGCATGAGATGTGATATCCAACTCCTTCCCATTCCAATCCTGAGACCCTTCCTATAGCACGAGATGTGATATCCAATGGCTCTAATACCAAACCTGAGATCCTTCCTCTAACATGAAATGTGATATCCAACTCCTTCCCTTTCCAAACCTGAGAGCCTACCTATAGCATGAGATGTGATATCCAAGTCCTTCCCATTCCAATCCTTAGACCCTTCCTACAGCATGCAATATGATATCTCAATGATTCTAATAACAAACCTGAGACCCGTCCTATAACATGAAATGTGATATCCAACTCCTTCCCATTCCAATCCTGAGACACTTCCGATAGCAGAGATGTGATATCTCAATGCTTATACCAAACCTGAGACCCTTCCTATAACATGAGATGTGATATCCAATTCCTTCCCATTCCAAACCTGAGACCCTTCCGACAGCATGTGATGTGATATCTCAATGCTTCTAATACCAAACCTGAGACCAGTCCTATAACATGAGATGGGATATCCAACTCCTTCCCGTTCCAAACCTGAGACCCTTCCTATAGCATGAGATGTGATATCCAACTCCTTCCCATCCCAATCCTGAGACACTTCCGATTGCAGAGATGTGATATCTCAATGCTTATACCAAATCTGAGACTCTTCCTATAACATGAGATGTGATATCCAGCTCCTTCCCGTTCCAAACCTGAGATCCTTCCTATAGCATGAGATGTGATATCCAACTCCTTCCCATTCCAATCCTGAGACCCTTATGATAGCATGAGATGTGATATCTCAATGCCTCTAATACCAAATCTGAGATTCCTCCGATAGCATGAGATGTGATATCTCAATGCTTCTTATACCAAACCTGAGATCCTTCCTATAACATGAGATGTGATATCCAAATCCTTCCCCTTCCAAACCTGAGACCCTCCCTTTAGCATGAGATGTGATATCCAAGTCCTTCCCATTCCAATCCTGAGACCCTTCCTATAGCATGTGATGTGATATCTCAATGCTTATACCAAACCTGAGACCCTTCCTATGGCATGAGATGTCATATACAACTCCTTCCCATTCCAATCCTGAGCCCTTCCTATATCATGAGATGTGATATCTCAATGCTTATACCAAACCTGAGACCCTTCCTATAGCTTGAGATGTGATATCCAACTCCTTCCCATTCCAATCCTGAGACCCTTCCTATAGCATGAGATGTGATATCTCAATACTTCTAATACCAAACCTGAGATCCTTCTGATAACATGAGATGTGATATCCAAATCCTTCCCCTTCCAAACCTGAGACCCTCCCTTTAGCATGAGATGTGATATCCAACTCCTTCCGATTCCAATCCTGAGACCATTCTGATAGCATGAGATGTGATATCTCAATGCTTCTAATACCAAACCTGAGATCCTTCCGATAGCATGAGATGTGATATCTCAATGCTTCTAATGCCAAACCTGAGATCCTTCCTATAACATGAGATGTGATATCCAAATCCTTCCCCTTCCAAACCTGAGACCCTCCCTTTAGCATGAGATGTGATATCCAACTCCTTCCCATTCCAATCCTGAGACCCTTCTGATAGCATGAGATGTGATATCTCAATGCCTCTAATACCAAACCTGAGATCCTACCTCTAACATGAAATGTGATATCCAACTCTTTCCCCTTCCAAACCTGAGAGCCTTCCTATAGCATGAGATGTGATATCCAAGTCCTTCCCATTCCAATCCTGAGACCCTTCCTATAACATGAGATGTGATATCCAACTCCTTCCCATTCCAACCTGAGACCCTTCCTATAGCATGAGATGGGATATCCAGCTCCTTCCAAATCCAATCCTGATACCCTTCCGATAGCATGAGATGTGATATCCCAATGCTTATACCAAACCTGAGACCCATACTATTGCATGAGATGTGATATCAAACTCCTTCCCATTCCAATCCTGAGACCCTTCCTATAGCTTGAGATGTGATATCCAACTCCTTCTCATTCCAATTCTGAGACCCTTCCTATACCATGAGACTTGATATCTCAGTGCTTCTAATACCAAACCTGAGACCCGTCCTATAACATGAGATGTGATATCCAAATCCTTCCCATTCCAATCCTGAGACCCTTCCGATATCGTGAGATGTGATATCTCAATGCTTCTAATATCAAACTTGAGACCCTCCCTATAGCATGAGATGTGATATCCAAGTCCTTCCCATTCCAATCCTGAGACCCTTCCTATAGCATGAGATGTGATATCCAACTCCTTCCCATCCCAATCCTGAGACACTTCCGATTGCAGAGATGTGATATCTCAATGCTTATACCAAATCTGAGACTCTTCCTATAACATGAGATGTGATATCCAGCTCCTTCCCGTTCCAAACCTGAGATCCTTCCTATAGCATGAGATGTGATATCCAACTCCTTCCCATTCCAATCCTGAGACCCTTATGATAGCATGAGATGTGATATCTCAATGCCTCTAATACCAAATCTGAGATTCTTCCGATAGCATGAGATGTGATATCTCAATGCTTCTTATACCAAACCTGAGATCCTTCCTATAACATGAGATGTGATATCCAAATCCTTCCCTTTCCAAACCTGAGACCCTCCCTTTAGCATGAGATGTGATATCCAAGTCCTTCCCATTCCAATCCTGAGACCCTTCCTATAGCATGTGATGTGATATCTCAATGCTTATACCAAACCTGAGACCCTTCCTATGGCATGAGATGTCATATACAACTCCTTCCCATTCCAATCCTGAGCCCTTCCTATATCATGAGATGTGATATCTCAATGCTTATACCAAACCTGAGACCCTTCCTATAGCTTGAGATGTGATATCCAACTCCTTCCCATTCCAATCCTGAGACCCTTCCTATAGCATGAGATGTGATATCTCAATACTTCTAATACCAAACCTGAGATCCTTCTGATAACATGAGATGTGATATCCAAATCCTTCCCCTTCCAAACCTGAGACCCTCCCTTTAGCATGAGATGTGATATCCAACTCCTTCCGATTCCAATCCTGAGACCATTCTGATAGCATGAGATGTGATATCTCAATGCTTCTAATACCAAACCTGAGATCCTTCCGATAGCATGAGATGTGATATCTCAATGCTTCTAATACCAAACCTGAGATCCTTCCTATAACATGAGATGTGATATCCAAATCCTTCCCCTTCCAAACCTGAGACCCTCCCTTTAGCATGAGATGTGATATCCAACTCCTTCCCATTCCAATCCTGAGACCCTTCTGATAGCATGAGATGTGATATCTCAATGCCTCTAATACCAAACCTGAGATCCTACCTCTAACATGAAATGTGATATCCAACTCTTTCCCCTTCCAAACCTGAGAGCCTTCCTATAGCATGAGATGTGATATCCAAGTCCTTCCCATTCCAATCCTGAGACCCTTCCTATAACATGAGATGTGATATCCAACTCCTTCCCATTCCAACCTGAGACCCTTCCTATAGCATGAGACGGGATATCCAGCTCCTTCCAAATCCAATCCTGATACCCTTGCGATAGCATGAGATGTGATATCCCAATGCTTATACCAAACCTGAGACCCATACTATTGCATGAGATGTGATATCAAACTCCTTCCCATTCCAATCCTGAGACCCTTCCTATAGCTTGAGATGTGATATCCAACTCCTTCTCATTCCAATTCTGAGACCCTTCCTATACCATGAGACTTGATATCTCAGTGCTTCTAATACCAAACCTGAGACCCGTCCTATAACATGAGATGTGATATCCAAATCCTTCCCATTCCAATCCTGAGACCCTTCCGATATCGTGAGATGTGATATCTCAATGCTTCTAATATCAAACTTGCGACCCTCCCTATAGCATGAGATGTGATATCCAAGTCCTTCCCATTCCAATCCGGAGACCCTTCCTATAGCATGAGATGTGATATCTCAATGCTTCTAATACCAAACCTGAGACCCTTCCTATAACATGAGATGGGAATATCCAACTCCTTCCCATTCCAATCCTGAGACCCTTCCGATAGAAGAGATGTGATATCTCAATGCTTATACCAAACCTGAGACCCTTCCTATAGCATGAGATGTGATATCCAAGTCCTTCCCATTCCAATCCTGAGACACTTCCTATAGCATGAGATGTGATATCTCAATGCTTCTAATACCAAACCTGTGACTCTTCCTATAACATGAGATGGGATATCCAACTCCTTCCCATTCCAATCCTGAGACCCTTCCGATAGCAGAGATGTGATATCTCAAAGCTTATACCAAACCTGAGACCCTTCCCATGGCTTGAGATGTCATATACAACTCCTTCCCATTCCAATCCTGAGACCCTTCCGATAGAAGAGATGTGATATCTCAATGCTTATACCAAACCTCAGATCCTTCCTATAGCATGAGATGTGATATCCTACTCCTTCCCATTCCAATCCTGAGACCCTTCCTATAGCATAAGATGTGATATCTCAATGCTTCTAATATCAAACTTGAGACCCTCCCTATAGCATGAGATGTGATATCCAAGTCCTTCCCATTCCAATCCTGAGACACTTCCTATAGCATGAGATGTGATATCTCAATGCTTCTAATACCAAACCTGAGACCCGTCCTATAACATGAGATGTGATATCCAAATCCTTCCCATTCCAATCCTGAGACCCTTCCGATATCGTGAGATGTGATATCTCAATGCTTCTAATATCAAACTTGAGACCCTCCCTATAGCATGAGATGTGATATCCAAGTCCTTCCCATTCCAATCCTGAGACCCTTCCTATAGCATGAGATGTGATATCTCAATGCTTCTAATACCAAACCTGAGACCCTTCCTATAACATGAGATGGGAATATCCAACTCCTTCCCATTCCAATCCTGAGACCCTTCCGATAGAAGAGATGTGATATCTCAATGCTTATACCAAACCTCAGATCCTTCCTATAGCATGAGATGTGATATCCTACTCCTTCCCATTCCAATCCTGAGACCCTTCCTATAGCATAAGATGCGATATCTCAATGCTTCTAATATCAAACTTGAGACCCTCCCTATAGCATGAGATGTGATATCCAAGTCCTTCCCATTCCAATCCTGAGACACTTCCTATAGCATGAGATGTGATATCTCAATGCTTCTAATACCAAACCTGAGACCCTTCCTATAACATGAGATGGGAATATCCAACTCCTTCCCATTCCAATCCTGAGACCCTTCCGATAGAAGAGATGTGATATCTCAATGCTTATACCAAACCTCAGATCCTTCCTATAGCATGAGATGTGATATCCTACTCCTTCCCATTCCAATCCTGAGACCCTTCCTATAGCATAAGATGTGATATCTCAATGCTTCTAATATCAAACTTGAGACCCTCCCTATAGCATGAGATGTGATATCCAAGTCCTTCCCATTCCAATCCTGAGACACTTCCTATAGCATGAGATGTGATATCTCAATGCTTCTAATACCAAACCTGAGACTCTTCCTATAACATGAGATGGGATATCCAACTCCTTCCCATTCCAATCCTGAGACCCTTCCGATAGCAGAGATGTGATATCTCAAAGCTTATACCAAACCTGAGACCCTTCCCATGGCTTGAGATGTCATATACAACTCCTTCCCATTCCAATCCTGAGACCCTTCCGATAGCATGAGATGTGATATCTCAATGCTTATACCAAACCTGAGACCCTTCCTATAGCATGAGATGTGATATCCAACTCCTTCCCATTCCAATCCTGCGACCCTTCCTGTAGCATGAGATGTGATGCCTCAATGCTTCTAATACCAAACCTGAGATCCTTCGTTTAACATGAGATGTGATATCCAACTCCTTCCATTCCAATCCTGAGACCCTTCCTATAGCATGAGATGTGATATCTCAATGCTTATACCAAACCCGAGACCCTTCCTATAGCATGAGATGTGATATCCAACTCCTTCCCATTCCAATCCTGAGACCCTTCCTATAGCATGAGATGTGATATCTCAATGCCTCTAATACCAAACCTGAGATCCTTCCTCTAACATGAAATGTGATATCCAACTCCTTCCCTTTCCAAACCTGAGAGCCTATCCATAGCATGAAATGTGATATCCAAGTCCTTCCCATTCCAATCCTTAGACCCTTCCTACAGCATGCAATATATATGATATCTCAATGATTCTAATAACAATCCTGAGACCCGTCCTATAACATGAGATGGGATATCCAACTCCTTCCCATCCCAATCCTGAGACACTTCCGATTGCAGAGATGTGATATCTCAATGCTTATACCAAACCTGAGACTCTTCCTATAACATGAGATGTGATATCTGTTAGGAAAGATTTCGTAATTGTAGGTAATTTTCCTTCCATGTGGCAACCCCTAAACTTTTTGCTGTTGTTTTTCACCTTGTTCTCGACTTTGCCAGAGAAGTGCAGCCTTCTGCCTCACTCCTCTGGGCTTTCGCTCCTTTCCTACGGGGAAACTGACATGGCCTTAAGACAGTCAGTACCAGGAAACGCTGTTTTCCGTAGTTTCTTTTATCATGTTGCGGCTTTCGTGCAACATGACACAAGAGGGCACTGTAAGCTAAATTACTGCTCTCTTGGGATTCTAGCCTTCTACAGGCCCTAGATACTCTTTCAGGATTGTAACTGATTGGTGCAAGTGATTCACGGACAGGAATGGTGGCAGCGATCGTTTCTTGTGTTTTGAGCTCCTTTTGGCGTTCTAAGCGCGTTTCTCGCACTTAACCCAAAATGGTGGCCTGGCTCCCAAAATGGCCAGACCACGAGGCTCCTTTGTCCTGTCCGCTGACCGTCTTGCTCCCTTCACCTTCCCCAGGTCGAGCCGACCCGGGGCCTTCCTTATTTGGGCATGTACTTTCCAGCGAAACACGGATGCTTTCACGGGCTTCTACATGTCTTGTGTGTGCCTCCAGGATGTGGGCTGGGATGTCTGGTCCCGTGTGAATGCCTGGGACCACCGTGGTCCGTGATAGGTCCATGAATGGTGTGAGTGTTGATGAGCGGATCTCCCATTGGGTCCCCACCGTTTTGGCGCGAAGGGAACCGTGGATAAGAGGGGGCTGGAAACACCACTACCATGTCGATCTCCTGAGTTCTCACGAATGAAGGAATACAGGAGTCAAGTATCCTGCAACCAAGAGGCTGAACCGAGGAATCGCTGGTGACCCGCTGAAGGACTGCTCCTCTGCACTGCTGTCGCCTTTTGAAACCCTTTTCGCCTTTGATCGAACCAGAAGGCCTGTACTGGTACTTCGTCCCTTGCAATAGCGGGGACAGCTATTCTCGGCATCTTCACCAGCTCCTGCTAGTAAGCATTCGGAAGCGTCTCTGGGCCATCCAGCAGACTGACCAGCCTACACAGGAGTCTTGCTCTGTAACTGCCACCAGGTTGTGTAGTATATCGAGTCCTTGTCACTCTCACACGATTCGTACACTTGGCGTTCCCAGGTCTGAAGTGAGTAGTGTACATTTGGCTCAGATACACACGGCCGCTCCGTTGCCCTGCTGTGGTAACAAACTGTGCGGGTTCCTTCGTTTGGGACGTCTTTTACTCAACTCTGCTGCTGCAGACTCAACACGACGACGAGACGTCCCCTGCTCTTCTGAACCTGCCAGCGACTGAAACTGACGCGGAGAAGCCTGAGTCTGCTTGCATCGGGGACCGGTGAGTAGCATAGCTAGGAACTGGTCGCCCTCCTGCAGGAGCCCATAGCTTTTCCCCGCTGTGTCAAAACAGCACGCCTTTCCGTACTCGCGCTCTGCTTCTGCCCACAGTGGAGGCTGCGCTTGAGTCACGGAACACTGTTCTTCTTCGTTTGTGCACTAAACTGAACTGCCTGATCTCCCTCGAAGAGACTCCCCTTTTGCCCGTTGGCACCAGCGTGTGCAGGTACTTTTGAGCACAAGGCTCCACTCTTCGTAGGGCTCGGACTTCCTTTTAGTTAGGTGCCTCTGAAGGCGGACTGGGTCTAAGCATTATTTCGCACTGCCTGTTTTCCTTCCCTTTTAGGTGGACTACACATTTCGTGCATCTAACGCTTGAGACTTGTTTGTATTTGTATATATATTGTATTGGTATGGTATGTGTTGGTTTACTAGAGTTGTATTGTTATTTCTCGCTACGGTCATTGTTTTAAAGGCCTTGGAATAAATGTGTATATATTTTTAATATAGCACCTGTTTGGAGTAGTTTGTAAGTGTCCTTGCTTTGTGTGCTCATTGCAGGCTTTCAGTCACCCTCACCCCTCTTGAGACCTAGTCTTGACCGCCGCGATCGCTACCTTGATTGGTCTGGCTTGTCCAGAGGTTACCCTGTTCCAAGTAATTAGGTTGGCCTTCTGAACTTCTGCGCCACCAGGACAGAGTTCAGAAATCCGTCTTAACAAATTGGTGTACAGCGGTGGGATACCACTGAAGGTATCCAGTGTTGCGCACGAACTAAGGCATTTCAAGTTATTCCTACCAGGACACGTAGTGAATTGTTGTAGTATAACTTTAAAAAGGCCATAGTCCTATCTAACAGTATGGAAACAAATACCTTGTTAACTTTAAATGCTTCCAAATCAGAAACATTGAAAAAGATGTGTGCGGAGAGAGGTGTTTCCTCTCAAGGCACGAAATTGGATATGAGCCAAAGAATCGTGGCGTGGCAAGAAGCGCAGCTTGACGCTATAACTTCTGAGGACAGTGCGGAAGGAGGTGGGGCTGCTCTCACTGGTAGAACCGACGGTTCTGCCGCTGCACTGATCCACCGCGACCACGAGGACAGGGAGGATGAGATGTATAATGTTTCCTCTGCCAGTGTTGATGGGGAGGCTATGCTTGAATTCAAGAAGCAAGAGCTGCGGTTTAGGCAGAAGGAGCTTGAATTCAGCATAGCCAAACTAAAAATCGAACAGTCAGAAAAACAGAAAGACAGGGATCACCAGTTGGAACTGGCCAAGCTTCAGGTTGCAAATGGGTCCAAGGGTCCTGGACATGGGTCTGGGGCCTCCTCTCATCCACGGTTTCCGAAAGATCTGGTCAGTGTGTATGAGAAAAGGAAAGACATTATGGACTGGCTGAATGCGTTTGAGTATGCATGCGAAGTTCAACAAGTTGACAATGCTGATAAGATTGCCTGGTTACTCAGCAGACTGCCCCATTCTGGCTGTAGTGCCATTATGGAAATGTCGAAGGCTGAGCGAGCTGATTTTGCAATGTTAAAGCAAACTCTCATTTTAAAGTTTGGGAAGACTCCGGCCCAATATTTGAAACGATTCATAGAGTATAAGAAAAAGGAAGGTGGTACTTGGGTATCTTATGTCACTGAATCCTTGAAAAACTTAACTGGCTGGGTCGAAGGTTATAAGGTTTCTACCTTCGAAGGCATGATAAATCTTGTCATGCTGGAACACATTTTTGCATCTTCTTCCCCGGAGCTTAAGCAGCATTTGGCCGATTCGAAGGAGATAGATCCTAAGAAGCTGGCCATTGCAGCAGGCTTATGGGTGTCACATCGAGTGTCCCATAAGGACAAAACTCATCCTGGTAAGCAGGAGGAAGGGAAAAAGTCCAAAGATAAGGAGGGTGGAGAATCTGATAAATCTTCTTCTCAAAAGGGCCACAAAAAGAAAAATAAGGGTAAGACACAAGAGAACTCACAGGGTAGTGGAGGTCAGCCTCCGAAACAGAACTCTGGTTACAATAAGCCTCCCTATGTAAACAGACCCAATGGATCTTGTTTTGCTTGTGGAGCAACTGACCACGTGAAGGGGGATCCCCGGTGTAAGGTTAGACCTTTGGGGGTCCACTCCGCTAATCTGGCCTTCTCCTCCTACGAGGAAGAAGAGATTACAGGAGCATCCTTCTCCTCAGACTCATTTCCCAGCGGGATAGAGGCTGAGGTAGTTTTAGTTTCCCTGGGTTCCTGGGAGCCTAAAGTCGCAGAGGCTTATGCTAGGATTCCAGATAATACCAAGCACTACTTTAAAGACAGTGTGCTGATCAATGGAGTAGATACTCTAGCTCTTAGGGATAGTGGGTGCAGTCGAACTGTAGTGGATTCTACCTTGGTAGACTCAGAGGAAGTTGCCAGAGCTACTCTGATGCCCACTAAGTTGGCTGACGGCCCACTCCGTATGTTCCCAGTAATACCTGTAAATCTTACTTTAAATGGTACAGCAGTCAGGATTCCAGTGAGCATTCAGAGAAACGTCCCGGGAAAGGTCTTGTTAGGTAATGATCTCAGAGCTTTAGGGCTCGTAGGAGACACTGCCGAAAGACCCTACACGGTCTCAAGCACGGGCAGCATTGGCCAAGACCAATACGCCGCCCCAGCCGAAGGGGAAACCCAAGGCGAAAGGAGTCAACAAGTCAAGACGAGGGAAAGAGAATATTCCCCCGAGCTCGCCTACCACTGCGGTGGAGGAAGTTGGTCAATCGCCCGGGCCTGACGAGGAGGTGGCGATGCCTGAAGTATTTGACCCCAACGACCATCCTGAACTAAAAGACTTGTTAGTTGAAGGAGGTCCTGATAGGGACGAATTCAGTAAAGGCCAACGTGAGTGCACATCTATGGAAGGCCTAAGGAGACAGGCCTGCTCCCAGCTTGAGGGTGAACCTCCTGGGACGCATAGGATTTATTGGGAAGGTGGACTCCTGTATAGTGAGCCCACAGAGTCTACAGAAGGAGACCATAGGAGGTTGGTGGTTCCCCTTGCTGTTAGGCCCTTCCTCCTGCAGTTGGCGCATGAAGTACTCCTTGCTGGTCACCTTGGTATTAAGAGGACCAAGCAAAGGTTATCCATGCACTTCTACTGGCCCAAGATGGGGGTGCAAGTAGAAAGTCACTGCAGGAGTTGTGCCTCCTGCCAGTTATCTGGTAAGGTTGGCTCGACAATCCAAGCTCCTTTGGTACCGCTCCCAGTTGTGGGGGTACCATTTGAAAGGGTAGGGATCGACATCGTTGGTCCCCTTGACCCGCAAACATCCTCGGGCAATAGGTTTATCCTGGTGCTGGTCGACCATGCAACCAGATATCCTGAGGCCATCCCATTGAAAACTGTAACTGCCAAGTCAGTTGCAAAAGCTTTACTTGGCATATTTACTAGGGTTGGCTTCCCTAAAGAAGTTGTGTCAGATCGTGGCAGCAACTTTATGTCGAAGTATATGCAGGCTATGTGGAAAGAATGTGGGGTCACCTACAAGTTCTCTTCTGCATACCACCCCCAGACCAATGGTCTGGTGGAACATTTCAACAGAATGTTAAAAAGCATGATTGGGGCTCTGGAGAAGCTTCAGAGAAGACAATGGGATCTTCTTTTACCATGCTTACTGTTTGCCTACCGAGAGGTACCACAGTAGGGTGTTGGCTTCAGCCCCTTCAAACTTCTGTTTGGTCATCCTGTACGGGGACCCTTAGCCATAGTCAAAGAGGGATGGGAGATGCCCACTCCCCCTGTTACTACCAACGTAGTTGATTATGGGCTAGGGCTCAGAAAACGGATGGTACTTCTGATGGGCTTGGCTAGTGATAAATTGAAGGCAGTACAAGCGCTGGTGAAACATTGGTACGACCAGAAAGCTTCCCTCATCAACTTTACACCTGGTCAGCAAGTCCTGATCATGAATCCCATAAGGCCTTGAGCTTTACAGGACAAATGGTCAGGCCCTTACACAGTGGTGGAGCCCCTGGGTGAGGTTAACTATTTAGTGGACCTTGGAAGGCCTGGACAGGCTCCAAAAGTGTTTCACGTGAATAGGCTGAAGGCTTTCGTCCCAAGAGTCAAAATCGCAGCACTGTTACTGGCTTCAGATGTTGAGGAAGAGGAGTCTGAACCTCTCCCCGACCTGTTCCAAAGCGGTCCTTCAGATAGCTCCTTTGAGGGTGTCCGAGTGGCCCCTCACCTGACTTCTGATCAGCAGGCTGAGGTGAAAAGTTTGCTTAGGCAGTTTTCCCCCCTGTTTTCACAGTCGCCTGGTTTGACACCTTGGTGCAAACATAACATAGACACAGGAGACAGTGTACCTACCAAAAGTAGGGGATACAGGATGTCAGACAAAGTACGGTCTTATATTAAGACCGAGGTCAACAAGATGTTAGACCTTGGGGTGATTGAACCCTCTAGTAGTCCTTGGTCCAGCCCTGTGGTTTTCGTTCCAAAGGCAGGCACTTCTGAATTGAGGTTCTGCGTGGATTACAGGGCTCTGAATGCTGTCACCAAGACAGATGCACACCCCTTGCCTCGAACAGATGAGCTGGTGGATACTTTGGGTGCATCCAAGTACCTCAGCACGTTTGACCTCACTGCTGGCTATTGGCAAATAGCTTTAGCAGAACATGCCAAGGAGAAGACAGCGTTTTCTACTCCAGACGGCCTTTACCAATTCCGGGTAATGCCGTTCGGGTTGAAGAATGCAACTGCCACTTTCCAGAGGTTTGTGCATCATGTTTTGAATGGGTTGGACGAATTCTGTCTTGCATATCTGGACGATATAGCAGTTTTCAGTGCCACCTGGGAAGACCATGTGAAACACCTCGGGATTGTGCTCCAGGCTCTTCAGAAAGCACACTTGACCATAAAGGCTAGTAAACGCCAGATTGGACAAGGCTCAGTGTTTTACCTTGGACATGAAGTAGGTGGAGGGAGGATACAGCCTCTACCCAGTAAAGTACAAGCAGTACAAGACTGGCCTACCCCCACTACACAAACCCAAGTGAGAGCCTTCTTAGGACTCACGGGGTATTACCGCAATTTTGTGGCAGACTATGGCACCATAGCTGCCCCTCTGACTGCCCTCACAACTCTGAAGAAACCCAAGAAGGTAACTTGGACCGACGAGTGTGAGAAGGCCTTCAATGGCTTAAAAGACTCCTTGTGCCAGGCCCCTGTCCTCAGGGCCCCTGATTATCAAAGACCTTTTATCGTGCAGACGGACGCCTCTGACACTGGGATAGGAGCTGTACTATCGCAAGTAGATGAGAAGGGTAAGGAACACCCTATTGGTTTTATTAGTCGCCAGTTTAAGGACAGAGAGCTCAGATGGTCCACGGTAGAGAAAGAATGTTTCTCTGTTGTGTGGGCCCTAAGGAAGCTGAGGCCCTACCTCTATGGGACCCACTTCACTGTGCAAACTGACCATAAGCCCTTAAAGTGGATAATAAACATGAAGGGGGAGAATCCAAAGTTGCTTAGGTGGTCCATAAGTCTACAAGGCTTCAACTTCACTATTGAGCATAGGCCAGGTGTCCAACATAGCAATGCTGATGGGTTGTGCAGAATGTTTAACCGACCTGAACAAGAGACTCATCCAGGGGTGGATTAGTTCCCCCTGTCCATAGTCTGGGAGGGGCGAGTGTTAGGAAAGATTTCGTAATTGTAGGTAATTTTCCTTCCATGTGGCAACCCCTAAACTTTTTGCTGTTGTTTTTCACCTTGTTCTCGACTTTGCCCGAGAAGTGCAGCCTTCTGCCGCACTCCTCTGGGCTTTCGCTCCTTTCTTACGGGGAAACTGTCATGCCCTTAAGACAGTCAGTACCAGGAAACGCTGGTTTCCGTAGTTTCTTGTATCATGTTGCGGCTTTCGTGCAACATGACACAAGAGGGCACTGTAAGCTAAGTTACTGCTCTCTTGGGTCTCTAGCCTTCTACAGGCCCTAGATACTCTTTCAGGATTGTAACTGATCGGTGCAAGTGATTCACGGACGGGAATGGTGGCAGCGATCGTTTCTTGTGTTTTGAGCTCCTTTTGGCGTTCTAAGCGCGTTTCTCGCGCTTAACCCAAAATGGTGGCCTAGATCCCAAAATGGCCAGACCACGAGGCTCCTTTGTCCTGTCCGCTGACTGTCTTGCTCCCTTCACCTTCCCCAGGTCGAGCCGACCTGGGGCCTTCCTTATTTGGGCATGTGCTTTCCCGCAAAACACAGATGCTTTCGCAGGCTTCTACATGTCTTTGTGTGCCTCCAGGATGTGGGCTGGGATGTCTGGTCCCAATACACATCCTGGGTGCCAGAGAGTCTAGGGTGGTGTGAATGCCTGGGACCACCGTGGTCCGTGATAGGTCCACGAATGGTGTGAGTGTTGATGAGCGGATCTCCCATTGGGTCCCCTCCGTTTTGGCGCGAAGGGAACCGTGGATAAGAGGGGGCTGGAAACACCACTACCATGTCGATCTCCTGAGTTCTCACGAACGAAGGAATACAGGAGCCAAGTATCCTGCAACCAAGAGGCTGAACTGAGGAATCGCTGGTGACCCGCTGAAGGACTGCTCCTCTGCACTGCTGTCACCTTGTGAAAACCCTTTTCACCTTTGATCGAACCAGAAGGCCTGTACTGGTACTTCGACCCTTGGAATAGCGGGGACAGCTATTCTCGGCATCTTCACCATCTCCTGCTAGTAAGCCTTCGGAAGCGTCTCTGGGCCATCCAGCAGACTGACCAGCCTACACAGGAGTCTTGCTCTGTAACCGCCGCCAGGTTGTGTAGTATATGGAGTCCTTGTCACTCTCACATGATTCGTACACTTGGCGTTCCCAGGTCTGAAGTGAGTAGTGTACATTTCGCTCAGATACACACCGCCGCTCCGTTGCCCTGCTGTGGTAACAAACTGTGCGGGTTCCTTCGTTTGGGACGTCTTTTACTCAACTCTGCTGCTGCAGACTAAACACGACGACGAGACGTCCCCTGCTCTTCTGAACCTGCCAGCGACTGAAACTGACGCGGAGAAGCCTGGGTCTGCTTGCATCGTGGACCGGTGAGTAGCATAGCTAGGAACTGGTCGCCCTCCTGCAGGAGCCCATAGCTTTTCCCCGCTGTGTCAAAACAGCACACCTTTCCGTACTCGCGCTCTGCTTCTGCCCACAGTGGAGGCTGCGCTTGAGTCGCGGAACACTGTTCTTCTTCGTTTGTGCACTAAACGGAACTGCCTGATCTCCCTCGAAGAGACTCCCCTTTTGCCTGTTGACACCAGCGTGTGCAGGTACTTTTGAGCACAAGGATCCACTCTTCGTAGGGCTCGGACTTCCTTTTAGTTAGGTGCCTCTGAAGGCGGACTGGGTCTAAGCATTATTTCGCACTGCCTGTTTTCCTTCCCTTTTAGGTGGACTACACATTTCGTGCATCTAACGCTTGAGACTTGTTTGTATTTGTATATATATTGTATTGGTATGGTATGTGTTGGTTTACTAGAGTTGTATTGTGATTTCTCGCTACGGTCATTGTTTTAAAGGCCTTGGAATAAATGTGTATATATTTTTAATATAGCACCTGTTTGGAGTAGTTTGTAAGTGTCCTTGCTTTGTGTGCTCATTGCGGGCTTTCAGTCACCCTCACCTCTCTTGAGACCTAGTCTTGACCACCGCGATCGCTACCTTGATTGGTCTGGCTTGTCCAGAGGTTACCCTGTTCCAAGAAATTAGGTTGGCCATCTGAACTTCTGCGCCACCAGAACAGAGTTCAGAAATCCGTCTTAACAATATCCAACTCCTTCCCGTTCCAAACCTGAGACCCTTCCTATAGCATGAGATGTGATATCCAACTCCTTCCCATCCCAATCCTGAGACATTTCCGATTGCAGAGATGTGATATCTCAATGCTTATACCAAACCTGAGACTCTTCCTATAACATGAGATGTGATATCCAACTCCTTCCAGTTCCAAACCTGAGACCCTTCCTATAGCATGAGATGTGATATCCAACTCCTTCCCATTCCAATCCTGAGACCCTTCCGATAGCATGAGATGTGATATCTCAATGCTTCTAATACCAAACCTGAGATCCTTCCTATAACATGCGATGTGATATCCAAATTCTTCCCCTTCCAAACCTGAGACCCTCCCTTTAGCATGAGATGTGATATCCAACTCCTTCCCATTCCAATCCTGAGACCCTTATGATAGCATGAAATGTGATATCTCAATGCCTCTAATACCAAACCTGAGATCCTTCCTATAACATGAGATGTGATATCCAAATCCTTCCCCTTCCAAACCTGAGACCCTCCCTTTAGCATGAGATGTGATATCCAACTCCTCCCCATTCCAATCCTGAGACCCTTCTGATAGCATGAGATGTGATATCTCAAAGCCTCTAATACCAAACCTGATATCCTACCTCTAACATGAAATGTGATATCCAACTCCTTCCCTTTCCAAACCTGAGACCCTGCCTATAGCATGAGATGTGATATCCAAGTCCTTCCCATTCCAATCCTGAGACCCTTCCTATAGCATGTGATGTGATATCTCAATGCTTATACCAAACCTGAGACCCTTCCTATGGCATGAGATGTCATATACAACTCCTTCCCATTCCAATCCTGAGACCCTTCCTATAGCATGTGATGTGATATCTCAATGCTTATACCAAACCTGAGACCCTTCCTATAGCTTGAGATGTGATATCCAACACCTTCCCATTCCAATCCTGAGACCCTTCCTATAGCATGAGATGTGATATCTCAATACTTCTAATACCAAACCTGAGATCCTTCCGATAACATGAGATGTGATATCCAAATCCTTCCCCTTCCAAACCTGAGACCCTCCCTTTAGCATGAGATGTGATATCCAACTCCTTCCCATTCCAATCCTGAGACCCTTCTGATAGCATGAGATGTGATATCTCAATGCTTCTAATACCAAACCTGAGATCCTTCCGATAGCATGAGATGTGATATCTCAATGCTTCTAATACCAAACCTGAGCTCCTTCTTATAACATGAGATGTGATATCCAAATCCTTCCCCTTCCAAACCTGAGACCCTCCCTTTAGCATGAGATGTGATATCCAACTCCTTCCCATTCCAATCCTGAGACCCTTCTGATAGCATGAGATGTGATGTCTCAATGCCTCTAATACCAAACCTGAGATCCTACCTCTAACATGAAATGTGATATCCAACTCTTTCCACTTCCAAACCTGAGAGCCTTCCTATAGCATGAGATGTGATATCCAACTCCTTCCCGTTCCAAACCTGAGACCCTTCCTATAGCATGAGATGTGATATCCAACTCCTTCCCATCCCAATCCTGAGACATTTCCGATTGCAGAGATGTGATATCTCAATGCTTATACCAAACCTGAGACTCTTCCTATAACATGAGATGTGATATCCAACTCCTTCCCGTTCCAAACCTGAGACCCTTCCTATAGCATGAGATGTGATATCTCAATACTTCTAATACCAAACCTGAGATCCTTCCGATAACATTAGATGTGATATCCAAATCCTTCCCCTTCCAAACCTGAGACCCTCCCTTTAGCATGAGATGTGATATCCAACTCCTTCCCATTCCAATCCTGAGACCCTTCTGATAGCATGAGATGTGATATCTCAATGCTTCTAATACCAAACCTGAGCTCCTTCTTATAACATGAGATGTGATATCCAAATCCTTCCCCTTCCAAACCTGAGACCCTCCCTTTAGCATAAGATGTGATATCCAACTCCTTCCCATTCCAATCCTGAGACCCTTCTGATAGCATGAGATGTGATATCTCAATGCCTCTAATACCAAACCTGAGATCCTACCTCTAACATGAAATGTGATATCCAACTCTTTCCCCTTCCAAACCTGAGAGCCTTCCTATAGCATGAGATGTGATATCCAAGTCCTTCCCATTCCAATCCCGAGACCCTTCCTATAACATGAGATGTGATATCCAACTCCTTCCCATTCCAACCTGAGACCCTTTCTATAGCATGAGATGGGATATCCAACTCCTTCCAGTTCCAATTCTGAGACCCTTCCTATACCATGAGACTTGATATCTCAATGCTTCTAATACCAAACCTGAGACCCACCCTATAACATGAGATGTGATATCCAAATCCTTCCCCCTCCAAACCTTAGACCCTTCCTTTATCATGAGATGTGATATCCAACTCCTTCCCATTCCAATCCTGAGACCCTTCCGATATCATGAGATGTGATATCTCAATGCTTCTAATATCAAACTTGAGACCCTCCCTATAGCATGAGATGTGATATCCAAGTCCTTCCCATTCCAATCCTGAGACCCTTCCTATAGCATGAGATGTGATGTCTCAATGCTTCTAATACCAAACCTGAGACCCTTCCTATAACATGAGATGGGAATATCCAACTCCTTCCCATTCCAATCCTGAGACCCTTCCGATAGCAGAGATGTGATATCTGAATGCTTATACCAAACCTGAGATCCTTCCTATAACATGAGATGTGATATCCAACTCCTTCCCATTCCAATCCTGAGACACTTCCTATAGCATGAGATGTGATATCTCACTGCTTATACCAAACCTGAGACCTTTCCTATAGCATGAGATGTGATATCCAACTCCTTCCCATTCCAATCCTGAGACCCTTCCTATAGCATGAGATGTGATATCTCAATGCTTCTAATATCAAACGTGAGACCCTCCCTATAGCATGAGATGTGATATCCAAGTCCTTCCCATTCCAATCCTGAGACACTTCCTATAGCATGAGATGTGATATCTCAATGCTTCTAATACCAAACCTGAGACTCTTCCTATAACATGAGATGGGATATCCAACTCCTTCCCATTCCAATCCTGAGACCTTTCCGATAGCAGAGATGTGATATCTCAATGCTTATACCAAACCTGAGACCCTTCCTACGGCATGAGATGTCATATACAACTCCTTCCCATTCCAATCCTGAGACCCTTCCTATAGCATGAGATGTGATATCTCAATGCTTATACCAAACCAGAGACCCTTCCTATAGCATGAGATGTGATATCCAACTCCTTCCCATTCCAATCCTGAGACCCTTCCTATAGCATGAGATGTGATATCTCAATGCTTATACCAAACCTGAGACCTTTCCTATAGCATGAGATGTGATATCCAACTCCTTCCCATTCCAATCCTGAGACCCTTCCTATAGCATGAGATGTGATATCTCAATGCTTCTAATATCAAACCTGAGAGCCTATCCATAGCATGAGATGTGATATCCAAGTCCTTCCCATTCCAATCCTTAGACCCTTCCTACAGCATGCAATATGATATCTCAATGATTCTAATAACAATCCTGAGACCCGTCCTATAACATGAGATGGGATATCCAACTCCTTCCCATTCCAATCCTGAGACACTTCCGATAGCAGAGATGTGATATCTCAATGCTTATACCAAACCTGAGACCCTTCCTATAACATGAGATCGGCTATCCAACTCCTTCCCGTTCCAAACCTGAGACCCTTCCTTTAGCATGAGATGTGATATCCAGCTCCTTCCCATTCCAATCCTGAGACACTTCCGATAACATGAGATGTGATATCTCAATGCTTCTAATATCAAAACTGAGACCCTCCCTATAGCATGATATGTGATATCTAAGTCCTTCCCATTCCAATCCTGAGACCCTTCCTATAGCATGAGATGTGATATCTCAATGCTTCTACCAAACCTGAGACCCTTCCTTTAGCATGAGATGTGATATCCAACTCCTTCCCATTCCAATCCTGAGACCCTTCCTATAGCATGAGATGTGATATCTCAATACTTCTAATACCAAACCTGAGATCCTTCCGATAACATGAGATGTGATATCCAAATCCTTCCCCTTCCAAACCTGAGACCCTCCCTTTAGCATGAGATGTGATATCCAACTCCTTCCCATTCCAATCCTGAGAACCTTCTGATAGCATGAGATGTGATATCTCAATGCTTCTAATACCAAACCTGAGATCCTTCCAATAGCATGAGATGTGATATCTCAATGCTTCTAATACCAAACCTGAGATCCTTCCTATAACATGAGATGTGATATCCAAATCCTTCCCCTTCCAAACCTGAGACCCTCCCTTTAGCATGAGATGTGATATCTCATTGCCTTTAATACCAAACCTGAGATCCTACCTCTAACATGAAATGTGATATCCAACTCTTTCCCCTTCCAAACCTGAGAGCCTTCCTATAGCATGAGATGTGATATCCAAGTCCTTCCCATTCCAATCCTGAGACCCTTCCTATAACATGAGATGTGATATCCAACTCCTTCCCATTCCAACCTGAGACCCTTCCTATAGCATGAGATGTGATATCTCAATGCCTCTAATACCAAACCTGAGATCCTTCCTCTAACATGAAATGTGATATCCAACTCCTTCCCTTTCCAAACCTGAGAGCCTATCTATAGCATGAGATGTGATATCCAAGTCCTTCCCATTCCAATCCTTAGACCCTTCCTACAGCATGCAATATGATATCTCAATGATTCTAATAACAAACCTGAGACCCGTCCTATAACATGAGATGGGATATCCAACTCCTTCCCATTCCAATCCTGAGACACTTCCGATAGCAGAGATGTGATATCTCAATGCTTATACCAAACCTGAGACCCTTCCTATAACATGAGATGTGATATCCAACTCCTTCCCGTTCCAAACCTGAGACCCTTCCTTTAGCATGAGATGTGATATCCAGCTCCTTCCCATTCCAAACCTGAGACACTTCCGATAGCATGAGATGTGATATCTCAATGCTTCTAATATCAAAACTGAGACCCTCCCTATAGCATGATATGTGATATCTAAGTCCTTCCCATTCCAATCCTGAGACCCTTCCTATAGCATGAGATGTGATATCTCAATGCTTCTACCAAACCTGAGACCCTTCCTTTAGCATGAGATGTGATATCCAACTCCTTCCCATTCCAATCCTGAGACCCTTCCTATAGCATGAGATGTGATATCTCAATACTTCTAATACCAAACCTGAGATCCTTCCGATAACATGAAATGTGATATCCAAATCCTTCCCCTTCCAAACCTGGAACCCTCCCTTTAGTATGAGATGTGATATCCAACTCCTTCCCATTCCAATCCTGAGACCATTCTGATAGCATGAGATGTGATATCTCAATGCTTCTAATACCAAACCTGAGATCCTTCCTATAACATGAGATGTGATATCCAAATCCTTCCCCTTCCAAACCTGAGACCCTCCCTTTAGCATGAGATGTGATATCCAACTCCTTCCCATTCCAATCCTGAGACCCTTCTGATAGCATGAGATGTGATATCTCAATGCCTCTAATACGAAACCTGAGATCCTACCTCTAACATGAAATGTGATATCCAACTATTTCCCCTTCCAAACCTGAGAGCCTTCCTATAGCATGAGATGTGATATCCAAGTCCTTCCCATTCCAATCATGAGACCCTTCCTATAACATGAGATGGGATATCCAACTCCTTCCCATTCCAATCCTGAGACCCTTCCTATAGCAGAGATGTGATATCTCAATGCTTATACCAAACCTGAGACCCTTCCTACGGCATGAGATGTCATATACAACTCCTTCCCATTCCTATCCTGAGACCCTTCCTATAGCATGAGATGTGATGTCTCAATGCTTCTAATACCAAACCTGAGATCCTTCCTATAACATGAGATGTGATATCCAACTCCTTCCCATTCCAATCCTGAGACCCTTCCTATAGCATGAGATGTGATATCTCAATGCTTATACCAAACCTGAGACCCTTCCTATAGCATGAGATGTGATATCCAACTCCTTCCCATTCCAATCCTGAGACCCTTCCTATAGCATGAGATGTGATATCCAACGCCTTCCCTTTCCAAACCTGAGACCCATCCTATAACATGAGATGGGATATCCAACTTCTTCCCATTCCAATCCTGAGACACTTCCGATAGCAGAGATGTGATATCTCAATGCTTATATCAAACCTGAGACGCTTCCTACAACATGAGATGTGATATCCAACTCCTTCCCGTTCCAAACCTGAGACCCTTCCTATACCATATGTGATATCCAACTCCTTCCCATTCCAAACATGAGACCCTTCCTATAGCAAGAATGTAATATCCAACTCCTTCCCATTCCAATCCTGAGACCATTCCTATAGCATGAGATGTGATATCTCAATGCTTCTAATACCAAACCTGGGATCATTCCTATGACATGAGATGTGATATCCAATTCCTTCCCATTCCAAACCTGAGACCCTTCCTACAACATGCAATGTGATATCTCAATGCTTCTAATACCAAACCTGAGACCAGTCCTATAACATGAGATGGGATATCCAACTCCTTCCCGTTCCAAACCTGAGACCCTTGCTATAGCATGAGATGTGATATCTCAATGCTTCTAATGCCAAACCTGAGATCCTTCCGATAGCATGATATGTGATATCTCAATGCTTCTAATACCAAACCTGAGATCCTTCCGATAGCATGAGATGTGATATCTCAATGCTTCTAATACCAATCCTGAGATCCTTCCTATAACATGAGATGTGATATCCAAATCCTTCCCCTTCCAAACCTGAGACCCTCCCTTTAGCATGAGGTCTCAGGTTTGGTATTAGAAGCATTGAGATATCACATCTCATGCTATAGGAAGGGTCTCAGGATTGGAATGGGAATGACTTGGATGTCACATCTCATGCTATAGGGAGGGTCTCAAGTTTGATATTAGAAGCATTGAGATAACAAATCTCATGATATCGGAAGGGTCTCAGGATTGGAATGGGAAGGAGTTGGATATCACATCTCATGATAAAGGAAGGGTCTAAGGTTTGGAAGGGGAAGGATTTGGATATCACATCTCATGTTATAGGACGGGTCTCAGGTTTGGTATTAGAAGCATTGAGATATCAAGTCTCATGGTATAAGAAGGGTCTCAGAATTGGAATGGGAAGGAGTTGGATATCACATCTCAAGCTATAGGAAGCGTCTCAGGATTGGAATGGGAAGGAGTTTGATATCACATCTCATGCCATAGTATGGTTCTCAGGTTTGGTAGAAGCATTGGGATATCACATCTCATGCTATCGGAAGGGTATCAGTATTGGATTTGGAAGGAGTTGGATATCCCATCTCATGCTATAGGAAGGGTCTCAGGTTGGAATGGGAAGGAGTTGGATATCATATCTCATGCTATAGGAAGGTTCTCAGGTTTGGAAAGGGAAGGAGTTGGATATCACATTTCATGTTAGAGGAAGGATCTCAGGTTTGGTATTAGAGGCCTTGAGATATCACATCTCATGCTATCGGAAGGGTCTCAGGATTGGAATGGGAAGGAGTTGGATATCACATCTCAAGCTATAGGAAGGCTCTCAGGTTTGGTATAAGCATTGAGATATCACATCTCATGCTATAGGAAGGGTCTCTGGATTGGAATGGGAAGAAGTTGGATATCACATCTCATGCTATAGGAAGGGTCTCAGGTTTGGTATAAGCATTGAGATATCACATCTCATGCTATAGGAAGGGTCTCAGGATTGGAATGGGAAGGAGTTGTATATGACATCTCATGCCATAGGAAGGGTCTCAGGTTTGGTATAAGCATTGAGATATCACATCACATGCTATAGGAAGGGTCTCAGGATTGGAATGGGAAGGACTTGGATATCACATCTCATGCTATAGGCAGGGTCTCAGGTTTGGAAAGGGAAGGAGATGGATATCACATTTCATGTTAGAGGTAGGATCTCAGGTTTGGTATTAGAGGCATTGAGATATCACATCTCATGCTATCAGAAGGGTCTCAGGATTGGAATGGGAAGGAGTTGGATATCACATCTCATGCTAAAGGGAGGGTCTCAGGTTTGGAAGGGGAAGGATTTGGAAATCACATCTCATATTATAGGAAGGATCTCAGGTTTGGTATTAGAAGCATTGAGATATCACATCTCATGCTATCGGAAGGATCTCAGGTTTGGTATAAGAGGCATTGAGATATCACATCTCATGCTATCATAAGGGTCTCAGGATTGGAATGGGAAGGAGTTGGATATCACATCTCATGTTATAGGAAGGATCTCAGGTTTGGTATTAGAAGCATTGAGACATCACATCTCATGCTATAGGAAGGGTCTCAGGATTGGAATGGGAAGGAGTTGGATATCACATCTCATGCTATAGGAAGGGTCTCAGATTTGGTATAAGCATTGAGATATCACATCTCATGCTATAGGAAGGGTCTCAGGATTGGAATGGGAAGGAGTTGTATATGACATCTCAGGCCATAGGAAGAGTCTCAGGTTTGATATAAGCATTGAGATATCACATCTCTGCTATCGGAAGGGTCTCAGGATTGGAATGGGAAGGAGTTGGATATCCCATCTGAGTTGGATATCCCATCTCATGTTATAGGAAGGGTCTCAGGTTTGGTATTAGAAGCATTGAGATATCACATCTCATGCTATAGGAAGGGTCTCAGGATTGGAATGGGGAGGACTTGGATGTCACATCTCATGCTATAGGGAGGGTCTCAAGTTTGATATTAGAAGCATTGAGATAACAAATCTTATGATATCGGAAGGGTCTCAGGATTGGAATGGGAAGGAGTTGGATATCACATCTCATGATAAAGGAAGGGTCTAAGGTTTGGAAGGGGAAGGATTTGGATATCACATCTCATGTTATAGGACGGGTCTCAGGTTTGGTATTAGAAGCATTGAGATATCAAGTCTCATGGTATAGGAAGGGTCTCAGAATTGGAATGGGAAGAAATTGGATATCACATCTCAAGCTATAGGAAGGGTCTCAGGATTGGAATGGGAAGGAGTTTGATATCACATCTCATGCCATAGTATGGGTCTCAGATTTGGTCGAAGCATTGGGATATCACATCTCATGCTATCGGAATGGTATCAGTATTGGATTTGGAAGGAGTTGGATATCCCATCTCATGCTATAGGAAAGGTCTCAGGTTGGAATGGGATGGAGTTGGATATCACATTTCATGTTATAGGAAGGGTCTCATGTTTGGAATGGGAAGGAGTTGGATATCACATTTCATGTTAGAGGAAGGATCTCAGGTTTGTTATTAGAGGCCTTGAGATATCACATTTCATGTTATAGGAAGGGTCTCAGGTTTGGAATGGGAAGGAATTGGATATCACATCTCATGTTATAGGAAGGATCTCAGGTTTGGTATTAGAACCATTGAGATATCACATCTCATGCTATAGGAAGGGTCTCAGGATTGGAATGCGAAGGATTTGGATATCACATCTCATGCTAAAGGAAGGGTCTCAGGTTTGGTAGAAGCGTTGAGATATCACATCTCTGCTATCGGAAGGGTCTCAGGATTGGATTGGGAAGGAGTTGGATATCCCTTCCCATGCTATAAAAGGGTCTCAGGATTTGAATGGCAAGGAGTTGGATATCACATATCATGCCATAGGAAGGGTCTCAGGTTTGGTATAAGCATTGAGATATCACATCTCTGCTATCGGAAGGGTCTCCGGATTGGATTGGGAAGGAGTTGGATATCCCGTCTCATGCTATGGGAAGTGTCTCAGGTTGGAATGGGAAGGAGTTGGATATCACATCTCATGTTATAGGAAGGGTCTCAGGATTGGAATGGGAAGGATTTGGATATCACATCTCTTGCTATAGGAAGGGTCTCAGGATTGGAATGGGTAGGAGTTGGATATTACATTCTTGCTATAGGAAGGGTCTCATGTTTGGAATGGAAGGAGTTGGATATCACATATGCTATAGGAAGTGTCTCAGGTTTGGAACGGGAAGGAGTTGGATATCACATCTCATGTTAGAGGAAGGATCTCAGGTTTGGTATTAGAGGCCTTGAGATATCACATCTCATGCTATAGGAAGGGTCTCAGGTTTGGTATAAGCATTGAGATATCACATCTCATGCTATAGGAAGGGTCCCAGGATTGGAATGGGAAGGAGTTGTATATGACATCTCATGCCATAAGAAGGGTCTCAGGTTTGGTATAAGCATTGAGATATCACATCACATGCTATAGGAAGGGTCTCAGGATTGGAATGGGAAGGACTTGGATATCACAGCTCATGCTATAGGCAGGGTCTCAGGTTTGGAAAGGGAAGGAGATGGATATCACATTTCATGTTAGAGGTAGGATCTCAGGTTTGGTATTAGACGCATTGAGATATCACATCTCATGCTATCAGAAGGGTCTCAGGATTGGAATGGGAAGGAGTTGTATATCACATCTCATGCTAAAGGGAGGGTCTCAGGTTTGGAAGGGGAAGGATTTGAATATCACATCACATGTTATAGGAAGGATCTCAGGTTTGGTATTAGAGGCATTGAGATATCACATCTCATGCTATCGGAAGGGTCTCAGGATTAGAATGGGAAGGAGTTGGATATCACATCTCATGCTATAGGAAGGGTCTCAGGTTTGGAACGGGAAGGAGTTGGATATCACATCTCGTGTTATAGGAAGAGTCTCAGGTTTGGTATAAGCATTGAGATATCACATCTCTGCAATTGGAAGTGTCTCAGGATTGGGATGGGAAGGATTTGGATATCACATCTCATGCTATAGGAAGGGTCTCAGGTTTGGAACGGGAAGGAGTTGGATATCACATCTCATGTTATAGGAAGAGTCTCAGGTTTGGTATAAGCATTGAGATATCAAATCTCTGCAATCGGAAGTGTCTCAGGATTGGAACGGGAAGGAGTTGGATATCCCATCTCATGTTATAGGACTGGTCTCAGGTTTGGTATTAGAAGCATTGAGATATCACATCGCATGCTGTAGGAAGGGTGTCAGGTTTGGAATGGGAAGGAATTGGATATCAAATCTCATGTCATACGAAGGATCTCAGGTTTGGTATTAGAAGCATTGAGATATCACATCTCATGCTATAGGAATGGTCTCAGGATTGGAATGGGAAGGAGTTGGATATTACATTCTTGCTATGGGAAGGGTCTCATGTTTGGAATTGGAAGGAGTTGGATATCACATATGCTATAGGAAGGGTCTCAGGTTTGGAATGGGAAGGAGTTGGATATCACATCTCATGTTATAGGAAGGGTCTCAGGTTGGTATACGCATTGAGATATCACATCTCTGCTATCGGAAGGGTCTCAGGATTGGAATGGGAAGGAGTTGGATATCCCATCTCATGTTATAGGAAGGGTCTCAGGTTTGGTATTAGAAGCATTGAGATATCACATCTCATGCTATAGGAAGGGTCTCAGGATTGGAATGGGTAGGACTTGGATGTCACATCTCATGCTATAGGGAGGGTCTCAAGTTTGATATTAGAAGCATTGAGATAACAAATCTCATGATATCGGAAGGGTCTCAGGATTGGAACGGGAAGCAGTTGGATATCACATCTCATGATAAAGGAAGGGTCTAAGGTTTGGAAGGGGAAGGATTTGGATATCACATCTCATGTTATAGGACGGGTCTCAGGTTTGGTATTAGAAGCATTGAGATATCAAGTCTCATGGTATAGGAAGGGTTTCAGAATTGGAATGGGAAGGAGTTGGATATCACATCTCAAGCTATAGGAAGGGTCTCAGGATTGGAATGGGAAGGCGTTTGATATCACATCTTATGCCATAGTATGGGTCTCAGGTTTGGTAGAAGCATTGGGATATCACATCTCATGCTATTGGAAGGGTATCAGTATTGGATTTGGAAGGAGTTGGATATCCCATCTCATGCTATAGGAAGGGTCTCAGGTTGGAATGGGAAGGAGTTGGATATCACATTTCATGTTATAGGAAGGGTCTCAGGATTGGAATGGGAAGGACTTGGATATCATATCTCATGCTATAGGAAGGCTCTCAGGTTTGGAAGGGGAAGGAGTTGGATATCACATTTCATGTTAGAGGAAGGATCTCAGGTTTGGTATTAGAGGCCTTGAGATATCACATCTCATGCTATAGGAAGGGTCTCGGGATTGGAATGGGAAGGAGTTCGATATCACATCTCAAGCTATAGGAAGGGTCTCAGGTTTGGTATAAGCATTGAGATATCACATCTCATGCTATAGGAAGGGTCTCAGGATTGGAATGGGAAGGAGTTGGATATCACATCTCATATTATAGGAAAGATCTCAGGTTTGGTATTAGAAGCATTGAGACATCACATCTCATGTTATAGGAAGGGTCTTAGGATTGGAATGGGAAGAAGTTGGATATCACATCTCATGCTATAGGAAGGGTCTCAGGTTTGGTATAAGCATTGAGATATCACATCTCATGCTATAGGAAGGGTCTCAGGATTGGAATGGGAAGGAGTTGTATATGACATCTCATGCCATAGGAAGGGTCTCAGGTTTGGTATAAGTATTGAGATATCACATCACATGCTATAGGAAGGGTCTCAGGATTGGAATGGGAAGGACTTGAATATCACATCTCATGCTGTAGGCAGGGTCTCAGGTTTGGAAAGGGAAGGAGATGGATATCACATTTCATGTTAGAGGTAGGATCTCAGGTTTGGTATTAGAGGCATTGAGATATCACATCTCATGCTATCAGAAGGGTCTCAGGATTGGAATGGGAAGGAGTTGTATATCACATCTCATGTTAAAGGGATGGTCTCAGGTTTGGTAGGGGAAGGATTTGGAAATCACATCTCATGTTATAGGAAGGATCTCAGGTTTGGTATTAGAAGCATTGAGATATCACATCTCATGCTATCGGAAGTATCTCAGGTTTGGTATTAGAGGCATTGAGATATCACATCTCATGCTATCATAAGGGTCTCAGGATTGGAATGGGAAGGAGTTGGATATCACATCTCATGTTATAGGAAGGATCTCAGGTTTGGTATTAGAAGCATTGAGATATCACATCTCATGCTATAGGAAGGGTCTCAGGATTGGAATGGGAAGGAGTTGGATATCACATCTCATGCTATAGGAAGGGTCTCAGGTTTGGAACGGGAAGGAGTTAGATATCACATCTCATGTTATAGGAAGAGTCTCAGGTTTGGTATAAGCATTGAGATATCACATCTCTGCTATCGGAGGTGTCTCAGGATTGGGATGGGAAGGAATTGGATATCACATCTCATGCTATAGGAAGGGTATCAGGTTTGGAACGGGAAGGAGTTGGATATCCCATCTCATGTTATAGGACAGGTCTCAGGTTTGATATTAGAAGCATTGAGATATCACATCTCTGCTATTGGAAGGGTCTCAGGATTGGAATGGGAAGGACTTGGATATCAGAATTCATGTTATAGGAAGGGTCTCAGGTTTGGTATTAGAAGCATTGAGATATCACATCTCATGCTATAGGAAGGGTCTCTGGATTGAAATGGGAAGGACTTGGATATCACATCTCATGTTATAGGAAGGGTCTCAGGTTTGGTATTAGAAGCATTGAGATATCACATCTCATGCTATAGGAAGGGTCTCAGGAATGGAATGGGAAGGACTTGGATATCACATCTCATGATAAAGGAAGGGTCTAAGGTTTGGAAGGGGAAGGATTTGGATATCACATCTCATGTTATTGGACCGGTCTCAGGTTTGGTATTAGAAGCATTGAGATATCAAGTCTCATGGTATAGGACGGGAGTTTGATATCACATCTCATGCCATGGTATGGGTCTCAGGTTTTGTAGAAGCATTGGGATATCACATCTCATGCTATCGGAAGGGTATCAGGATTGGTTTTGGAAGGAGTTGGATATCCCATCTCATGCTATAGGAAGGGTCTCAGGTTGGAATGGGAAGGAGTTGGATATGACATCTCATGTTATAGGAAGGGTCTCAGGATTGGAATGGGAAGGACTTGGATATCACATCCCATGCTGTAGGAAGGCTCTCAGGTTTGGAAAGGGAAGGAGTTGGATATCACATTTCATGTTAGAGGTAGGATCTCAGGTTTGGTATTAGAGGCATTGAGATATCACATCTCATGCTATCAGAAGGGTATCAGGATTGGAATGAGAAGGAGTTGGATATCACATCTCATGCTAAAGGGAGGGTCTCAGGTTCGGAAGGGGAAGGATTTGGATATCACATCTCATGTTATAGGAAGTATCTCAGGTTTTGTATTAGAAGCATTGAGATATCACATCTCATGCTATCGGAAGGATCTCAGGTTTGGTATTAGAGCATTGAGATATCACATCTCATGCTATAGGAAGGGTCTCAGGATTGGAATGGGAAGGAGTTGGATATCACATCTCATGTTATAGGAAGGATTTCAGGTTTGGTATTAGAAGCATTGAGATATCACATCTCATGCTATAGGACTGGTCTCAGGATTGGAATGGGAAGGAGTTGGATATCACATCTCATGCTAAAGGAAGGGTCTCAGTTTTGGTAGAAGCATTGAGATTTCACATATCATGCTATAGGAAGGGTCTCAGGATTGGAATGGGAAGGAGTTGGATATCACATCTCATGCTATAGGAAGGGTCTCAGGTTTGGTATAAGCATTGAGATATCACATCTCATGCTAAAGGGAGGGTCTCAGGTTCGGAAGGGGAAGGATTTGGATATCACACCTCATGTTATAGGAAGTATCTCAGGTTTGGTATTAGAAGCATTGAGATATCACATCTCATGCTATCGGAAGGATCTCAGGTTTGGTATTAGAAGCATTGAGATATCACATCTCATGCTATAGGAAGGGTCTCAGGATTGGAATGGGAAGGAGTTGGATATCACATCTCATGTTATAGGAAGGATCTCAGGGCTGGTATTAGAAGCATTGAGATATCACATCTCATGCTATAGGACTGGTCTCAGGATTGGAATGGGAAGGAGTTGGATATCACATCTCATGCTAAAGGAAGGGTCTCAGTTTTCGTAGAAGCATTGAGATTTCACATATCATGCTATAGGAAGGGTCTCAGGATTGGAATCGGAAGGAGTTGGATATCACATCTCATGCTATAGGAAGGGTCTCAGGTTTGGTATAAGCATTGAGATATCACATCTCTGCTATCGGAAGGGTCTCAGGATTGGAATGGGAAGGACTTAGATATCACATCTCATGCTATAGGGAGGGTCTCAGTATTGATATTAGAAGCATTGAGATATCACATCTCAAGCTATCGGAAAGGTCTCAGGATTGGAATGGGAAGGAGTTGGATATCACATCTCATGCTATAGGAAGGGTCTCAGGTTAGGAACGGGAAGGAGATGGATATCACATTTCATGTTAGAGGTAGGATCTCAGGTTTGGTATTAGAGGCATTGAGATATCACATCTCATGCTATCAGAAGCGTCTCAGGATTGGAATGGGAAGGAGTTGGATATCACATTTCATGCTAAAGGGAGGGTCTCAGGTTTGGAAGGGGAAGGATTTGGAAATCACATCTCATATTATAGGAAGGATCTCAGGTTTGGTATTAGAAGCATTGAGATATCACATCTCATGCTATCGGAAGGATCTCAGGTTTGGTATAAGAGGCATTGAGATATCACATCTCATGCTATCATAAGGGTCTCAGGATTGGAATGGGAAGGAGTTGGATATCAGATCTCATGTTATAGGAAGGATCTCAGTTTTGGTATTAGAAGCATTGAGACATCACATCTCATGCTATAGGAAGGGTCTCAGGATTGGAATGGGAAGGAGTTGGATATCACATCTCATGCTATAGGAAGGGTCTCAGGTTTGGTATAAGCATTGAGATATCACATCTCATGCTATAGGAAGGGTCTCAGGATTGGAATGGGAAGGATTTGGATATCACATCTTATGCTATAGGAAGGGTCTCAGGTTTGGTATAAGCATTGATATATCACATCTCATGCTATAGGAAGGGTCTCAGGATTGGAATGGGAAGAAGTTGGATATCACATCTCATGCTATAGGAAGGGTCTCAGGTTTGGTATAAGCATTGAGATATCACATCTCATGCTATAGGAAGGGTCTCAGGGTTGGAATGGGAAGGATTTGGATATCACATCTCATGTTATAGGAAGGATCTCAGTTTTGGTATTAGAAGCATTGAGACATCACATCTCATGCTATAGGAAGGGTCTCAGGATTGGAATGGGAAGGAGTTGGATATCACATCTCATGCTAAAGGGAGGGTCTCAGGTTCGGAAGGGGAAGGATTTGGATATCACATCTCATGTTATAGGAAGTATCTCAGGTTTGGTATTAGAAGCATTGAGATATCACATCTCATGCTATCGGAAGGATCTCAGGTTTGGTATTAGAGCATTGAGATATCACATCTCATGCTATAGGAAGGGTCTCAGGATTGGAATGGGAAGGAGTTGGATATCACATCTCATGTTATAGGAAGGATTTCAGGTTTGGTATTAGAAGCATTGAGATATCACATCTCATGCTATAGGACTGGTCTCAGGATTGGAATGGGAAGGAGTTGGATATCACATCTCATGCTAAAGGAAGGGTCTCAGTTTTGGTAGAAGCATTGAGATTTCACATATCATGCTATAGGAAGGGTCTCAGGATTGGAATGGGAAGGAGTTGGATATCACATCTCATGCTATAGGAAGGGTCTCAGGTTTGGTATAAGCATTGAGATATCACATCTCATGCTAAAGGGAGGGTCTCAGGTTCGGAAGGGGAAGGATTTGGATATCACACCTCATGTTATAGGAAGTATCTCAGGTTTGGTATTAGAAGCATTGAGATATCACATCTCATGCTATCGGAAGGATCTCAGGTTTGGTATTAGAAGCATTGAGATATCACATCTCATGCTATAGGAAGGGTCTCAGGATTGGAATGGGAAGGAGTTGGATATCACATCTCATGTTATAGGAAGGATCTCAGGGTTGGTATTAGAAGCATTGAGATATCACATCTCATGCTATAGGACTGGTCTCAGGATTGGAATGGGAAGGAGTTGGATATCACATCTCATGCTAAAGGAAGGGTCTCAGTTTTCGTAGAAGCATTGAGATTTCACATATCATGCTATAGGAAGGGTCTCAGGATTGGAATCGGAAGGAGTTGGATATCACATCTCATGCTATAGGAAGGGTCTCAGGTTTGGTATAAGCATTGAGATATCACATCTCTGCTATCGGAAGGGTCTCAGGATTGGAATGGGAAGGACTTAGATATCACATCTCATGCTATAGGGAGGGTCTCAGTATTGATATTAGAAGCATTGAGATATCACATCTCAAGCTATCGGAAAGGTCTCAGGATTGGAATGGGAAGGAGTTGGATATCACATCTCATGCTATAGGAAGGGTCTCAGGTTAGGAACGGGAAGGAGATGGATATCACATTTCATGTTAGAGGTAGGATCTCAGGTTTGGTATTAGAGGCATTGAGATATCACATCTCATGCTATCCGAAGGGTCTCAGGATTGGAATGGGAAGGAGTTGGATATCACATTTCATGCTAAAGGGAGGGTCTCAGGTTTGGAAGGGGAAGGATTTGGAAATCACATCTCATATTATAGGAAGGATCTCAGGTTTGGTATTAGAAGCATTGAGATATCACATCTCATGCTATCGGAAGGATCTCAGGTTTGGTATAAGAGGCATTGAGATATCACATCTCATGCTATCATAAGGGTCTCAGGATTGGAATGGGAAGGAGTTGGATATCAGATCTCATGTTATAGGAAGGATCTCAGTTTTGGTATTAGAAGCATTGAGACATCACATCTCATGCTATAGGAAGGGTCTCAGGATTGGAATGGGAAGGAGTTGGATATCACATCTCATGCTATAGGAAGGGTCTCAGGTTTGGTATAAGCATTGAGATATCACATCTCATGCTATAGGAAGGGTCTCAGGATTGGAATGGGAAGGATTTGGATATCACATCTTATGCTATAGGAAGGGTCTCGGGTTTGGTATAAGCATTGATATATCACATCTCATGCTATAGGAAGGGTCTCAGGATTGGAATGGGAAGAAGTTGGATATCACATCTCATGCTATAGGAAGGGTCTCAGGTTTGGTATAAGCATTGAGATATCACATCTCATGCTATAGGAAGGGTCTCAGGGTTGGAATGGGAAGGAGTTGTATAGGACATCTCATGCCATAGGAAGGGTCTCAGGTTTGGTATAAGCATTGAGATATCACATCACATGCTATAGGAAGGGTCTCAGGATTGGAATGGGAAGGACTTGGATATCACATCTCATGCTATAGGCAGGGTCTCAGGTTTGGAAAGGGAAGGAGATGGATATCACATTTCATGTTAGAGGTAGGATCTCAGGTTTGGTATTAGAGGCATTGAGATATCACATCTCATGCTATCAGAAGGGTCTCAGGATTGGAATGGGAAGGAGTTGGATATCACATTTCATGCTAAAGGGAGGGTCTCAGGTTTGGAAGGGGAAGGATTTGGAAATCACATCTCATATTATAGGAAGGATCTCAGGTTTGGTATTAGAAGCATTGAGATATCACATCTCATGCTATCGGAAGGATCTCAGGTTTGGTATAAGAGGCATTGAGATATCACATCTCATGCTATCATAAGGGTCTCAGGATTGGAATGGGAAGGAGTTGGATATCACATCTCATGTTATAGGAAGGATCTCAGGTTTGGTATTAGAAGCATTGAGACATCACATCTCATGCTATAGGAAGGGTCTCAGGATTGGAATGGGAAGGAGTTGGATATCACATCTCATGCTATAGGAAGGGTCTCAGGTTTGGTATAAGCATTGAGATATCACATCTCATGCTATAGGAAGGGTCTCAGGATTGGAATGGGAAGGATTTGGATATCACATCTTATGCTATAGGAAGGGTCTCAGGTTTGGTATAAGCATGGAGATATCACTTCTCATGCTATAGGAAGGGTCTCAGGATTGGAATGGGAAGGAGTTGGATATCACATCTCATGCTATAGGAAGGGTCTCAGATTTGGTATAAGCATTGAGATATCACATCTCATGCTATAGGAAGGGTCTCAGGATTGGAATGGGAAGGAGTTGTATATGACATCTCAGGCCATAGGAAGGGTCTCAGATTTGGTATAAGCATTGAGATATCACATCTCATGATATCGGAAGGGTCTCAGGATTGGAATGGGAAGGAGTTGGAATCACATCTCATGATAAAGGAAGGGTCTAAGGTTTGGAAGGGGAAGGATTTGGATATCACATCTCATGTTATAGGACGGGTCTCAGGTTTGGTATTAGAAGCATTGAGATATCAAGTCTCATGGTATGAGAAGGGTCTCAGGATTGGAATGGGAAGGAGTTTGATATCACATCACATGCCATAGTATGCGTCTCAGGTTTGGTAGAAGCATTGGGATATCACATCTCATGCTATCGGAAGAATATCAGTATTGGATTTGGAAGGAGTTGGATATCCCATCTCATGCTATAGGAAGGGTCTCAGGTTGGAATGGGAAGGAGTTGGATATCACATTTCATGTTATAGGAAGGGTCTCAGGATTGGAATGGGAAGGACTTGGATATCATATCTCATGCTATAGGAAGGCTCTCAGGTTTGGAAGGGGAAGGAGTTGGATATCACATTTCATGTTAGAGGAAGGATCTCAGGTTTGGTATTAGAGGCATTGAGATATCACATCTCATGCTATCAGAAGGGTCTCAGGATTGGAATGGGAAGGAGTTGGATATCACATTTCATGCTAAAGGGAGGGTCTCAGGTTTGGAAGGGGAAGGATTTGGAAATCACATCTCATATTATAGGAAGGATCTCAGGTTTGGTATTAGAAGCATTGGGATATCACATCTCATGCTATCGGAAGGATCTCAGGTTTGGTATAAGAGGCATTGAGATATCACATCTCATGCTATCATAAGGGTCTCAGGATTGGAATGGGAAGGAGTTGGATATCACATCTCATGTTATAGGAAGGATCTCAGGTTTGGTATTAGAAGCATTGAGACATCACATCTCATGCTATAGGAAGGGTCTCAGGATTGGAATGGGAAGGAGTTGGATATCACATCTCATGCTATAGGAAGGGTCTCAGGTTTGGTATAAGCATTGAGATATCACATCTCATGCTATAGGAAGGGTCTCAGGATTGGAATGGGGAGGATTTGGATATCACATCTTATGCTATAGGAAGGGTCTCAGGTTTGGTATAAGCATTGAGATATCACATCTCATGCTATAGGAAGGGTCTCAGGATTGGAATGGGAAGAAGTTGGATATCACATCTCATGCTATAGGAAGGGTCTCAGGTTTGGTATAAGCATTGAGATATCACATCTCATGCTATAGGAAGGGTCTCAGGGTTGGAATGGGAAGGAGTTGTATATGACATCTCATGCCATAGGAAGGGTCTCAGGTTTGGTATAAGCATTGAGATATCACATCACATGCTATAGGAAGGGTCTCAGGATTGGAATGGGAAGGACTTGGATATCACATCTCATGCTATAGGCAGGGTCTCAGGTTTGGAAAGGGAAGGAGATGGATATCACATTTCATGTTAGAGGTAGGATCTCAGGTTTGGTATTAGAGGCATTGAGATATCACATCTCATACTATCAGAAGGGTCTCAGGATTGGAATGGGAAGGAGTTGGATATCACATTTCATGCTAAAGGGGGGGTCTCAGGTTTGGAAGGGGAAGGATTTGGAAATCACATCTCATATTATAGGAAGGATCTCAGGTTTGGTATTAGAAGCATTGAGATATCACATCTCATGCTATCGGAAGGATCTCAGGTTTGGTATAAGAGGCATTGAGATATCACATCTCATGCTATCATAAGGGTCTCAGGATTGGAATGGGAAGGAGTTGGATATCACATCTCATGTTATAGGAAGGATCTCAGGTTTGGTATTAGAAGCATTGAGACATCACATCTCATGCTATAGGAAGGGTCTCAGGATTGGAATGGGAAGGAGTTGGATACCATATCTCATGCTAAATGGAAGGGTCTCAGGTTTGGTATAAGCATTGAGATATCACATCTCATGCTATAGGAAGGGTCTCAGGATTGGAATGGGAAGGATTTGGATATCACATCTTATGCTATAGGAAGGGTCTCAGGTTTGGTATAAGCATGGAGATATCACTTCTCATGCTATAGGAAGGGTCCCAGGATTGGAATGGGAAGGAGTTGGATATCACATCTCATGCTATAGGAAGGGTCTCAGATTTGGTATAAGCATTGAGATATCACATCTCATGCTATAGGAAGGGTCTCAGGATTGGAATGGGAAGGAGTTGTATATGACATCTCAGGCCATAGGAAGGGTCTCAGATTTGGTATAAGCATTGAGATATCACATCTCATGATATCGGAAGGGTCTCAGGATTGGAATGGGAAGGCGTTGGATATCACATATCATGATAAAGGAAGGGTCTAAGGTTTGGAAGGGGAAAGATTTGGATATCACATCTCATGTTATAGGACGGGTCTCAGGTTTGGTATTAGAACCATTGAGATATCAAGTTTCATGGTATAAGAAGGGTCTCAGGATTGGAATGGGAAGGAGTTTGATATCACATCTCATGCCATAGTATGGGTCTCAGGTTTGGTAGAAGCATTGGGAAATCACATCTCATGCTATCGGAAGAATATCAGTATTGGATTTGGAAGGAGTTGGATATCCCATCTCATGCTATAGGAAGGGTCTCAGGTTGGAATGGGAAGGAGTTGGATATCACATTTCATGTTATAGGAAGGGTCTCAGGATTGGAATGGGAAGGACTTGGATATCATATCTCATGCTATAGGAAGGCTCTCAGGTTTGGAAGGGGAAGGAGTTGGATATCACATTTCATGTTAGAGGAAGGATCTCAGGTTTGGTATTAGAGGCCTTGAGATATCACATCTCATGCTATAGGAAGGGTCTCAGGATTGGAATGGGAAGGAGTTGTATATGCCATCTCATGCCATAGGAAGGGTCTCAGGTTTGGTATAAGCATTGAGATATCACATCACATGCTATAGGAAGGGTCTCAGGATTGGAATGGGAAGGACTTGGATATCACATATCATGCTATAGGCAGGGTCTCAGGTTTGGAAAGGGAAGGAGATGGATATCACATTTCATGTTAGAGGTAGGATCTCAGGTTTGGTATTAGAGGCATTGAGATATCACATCTCATGCTATCAGAAGGGTCTCAGGATTGGAATGGGAAGGAGTTGGATATCACATCTCATGCTAAAGGGAGGGTCTCAGGTTTGGAAGGGGAAGGATTTGGAAATCACATCTCATATTAAAGGAAGGATCTCAGGTTTGGTATTAGAAGCAATGAGATATCACATCTCATGCTATCGGAAGGATCTCAGGTTTGGTATAAGAGGCATTGAGATATCACATCTCATGCTATCATAAGGGTCTCAGGATTGGAATGGGAAGGAGTTGGATATCACATCTCATGTTATAGGAAGGATCTCAGGTTTGGTATTGGAAGCATTGAGACATCACATCTCATGCTATAGGAAGGGTCTCAGGATTGGAATGGGAAGGAGTTGGATATCACATCTCATGCTATAGGAAGGGTCTCAGATTTGGTATAAGCATTGAGATATCACATCTCATGCTATAGGAAGGGTCTCAGGATTGGAATGGGAAGGAGTTGTATATGACATCTCAGGCCATAGGAAGGGTCTCAGGTTTGATATAAGCATTGAGATATCACATCTCTGCTATCGGAAGGGTCTCAGGATTGGAATGGGAAGGAGTTGGATATACCATCTGAGTTGGATATCCCATCTCATGTTATAGGAAGGGTCTCAGGTTTGGTATTAGAAGCATTGAGATATCACATCTCATGCTATAGGAAGGGTCTCAGGATTGGAATGGGGAGGACTTGGATGTCACTTCTCATGCTATAGGGAGGGTCTCAAGTTTGATATTAGAAGCATTGAGATAACAAATGTCATGATATCGGAAGGGTCTCAGGATTGGAATGGGAAGGAGTTGGATATCAGATCTCGTGATAAAGGAAGGGTCTAAGGTTTGGAAGGGGAAGGATTTGGATATCACATCTCATGTTATAGGACGGGTCTCAGGTTTGGTATTAGAAGCATTGAGATATCAAGTCTCATGGTATAGGAAGGGTCTCAGAATTGGAATGGGAAGAAGTTGGATATCACATCTCAAGCTATAGGAAGGGTCTCAGGATTGGAATGGGAAGGAGTTTGATATCACATCTCATGCCATAGTATGGGTCTCAGATTTGGTAGAAGCATTGGGATATCACACCTCATGCTATCGGAATGGTATCAGTATTGGATTTGGAAGGAGTTGGATATCCCATCTCATGCTATAGGAAAGGTCTCAGGTTGGAATGGGATGGAGTTGGATATCACATTTCATGTTATAGGAAGGGTCTCAGGATTGGAATGGGAAGGACTTGGATATCATATCTCATGCTATAGGAAGGCTCTCAGGTTTGGAAGGGGAAGGAGTTGGATATCACATTTCATGTTAGAGGAAGGATCTCAGGTTTGGTATTAGAGGCCTTGAGATATCACATCTCATGCTATAGGAAGGGTCTCAGGATTGGAATGGGAAGGAGTTGGATATCACACCTCAAGCTATAGGAAGGGTCTCAGGTTTGGTATAAGCATTGAGATATCACATCTCATGCTATAGGAAGGGTCTCAGGATTGGAATGGGAAGGAGTTGGATATCACATCTCATGTTATAGGAAAGATCTCAGGTTTGGTATTAGAAGCATTGAGACATCACATCTCATGTTATAGGAAGGGTCTCAGGATTGGAATGGGAAGAAGTTGGATATCACATCTCATGCTATAGGAAGGGTCTCAGGTTTGGAAGGGGAAGGAGTTGGATATCCAATCTCATGTTATAGGACTGGTCTCAGGTTTGGTATTAGAAGCATTGAGATATCACATCGCATGCTGTAGGAAGGTTCTCAGGTTTGGAATGGGGAGGAATTGGATATCACATCTCATGTCATAGGAAGGATCTCAGGTTTGGTATTAGAAGCATTGAGATATCACATCTCATGCTATAGGAATGGTCTCAGGGTTGGAATGGGAAGGAGTTGGATATTACATTCTTGCTATAGGAAGGGTCTCATGTTTGGAATGGGAAGGAGTTGGATATCACATATGCTATAGGAAGGGTCTCAGGTTTGGAACGGGAAGGAGTTGGATATCCGATCTCATGTTATAGGAAGGGTCTCAGGTTTGGTATAAGCATTGAGATATCACATCTCTGCTATCAGAAGTGTCTCAGGATTGGAATGGGAAGGAGTTGGATATCCCATCTCATGTTATAGGACGGGTCTCAGGTTTGTTATTAGAATCATTGAGATATCATATTGCACGCTGCAGGAAGGGTCTAAGGATTGGAATGGGAAGGACTTGGATATCACATCTCATGCTATAGATAGGCTCTCAGATTTGGAAAGGGAAGGAGTTGGATATCACATTTCATGTTAGAGGAAGGATCTCAGGTTTGGTATTAGAGGCATTGAGATATCACATCTCATGCTATAGGAAGCGTCTCAGGATTGGAATGGGAAGGAGTTGGGTATCACATCTCATGCTATAGGAAGGGTCTCAGGATTGGTATAAGTATTGAGATATAACATCTCATGCTATAGGAAGGGTCTCAGGATTGGAATGGAAGGAGTTGGATATCACATCTCATGTTATAGGAAGGATCTCAGGTTTGGTATTAGAAGCATTGAGACATCACATCTCATGCTATAGGAAGGGTCTCAGGATTGGAATGGGAAGGAGTTGGATATCACATCTCATGCTATAGGAAGGGTCTCAGGTTTGGTATAAGCATTGAGATATCACATCTCATGCTATAGGAAGGGTCTCAGGATTGGAATGGGAAGGAGTTGTATATGACATCTCATGCCGTAGGAAGGGTCTCAGGTTTCGTATAAGCATTGAGATATTACATCTCTGCTATCGGAAGGGTCTCAGGATTGGAATGGGAAGGAGTTGGATATCCCATCTCATGTTATAGGAAGAGTCTCAGGTTTGGTATTAGAAGCATTGGATATCACATATCATGCTATAGGAAGTGTCTCAGGATTGGAATGGGAAGGACTTGGATATCACATCTCATGCTATAGGGAGGGTTTCAAGTTTGATATTAGAAGCATTGAGATATCACATCTCATGCTATAGGAAGGGTCTCAGGATTGGAATGGGAAGGAGTTGGATATCACATCTCATGCTATAGGAAGGGTCTCAGGTTTGGTATAAGCAGTGAGATATCACATCTCATGCTATAGGAAGGGTCTCAGGATTGGAATGGGAAGGAGTTGGATATCACATCTCATGTTATAGGAAGGATCTCAGGTTTGGTATAAGCATTGAGATATCACATCTCTGCTATCGGAAGGGTCTCAGGATTGGAATGGGAAGGAGTTGGATATTCCCATCTCATGTTATAGGAAGGGGCTCAGGTTTGGTATTAGAAGCATTGAGATATCACATCTCATGCTGTAGGAAGGGTCTCAGGATTGGAATTGGAAGGAGTTGGATATCACATCTCATGCTATATGAAGGATCACAGGTTTGGTATTAGAAGCATTGAGATATCACATCTCATGCTATCAGAAGGGTCTCAGGATTGGAATGGGAAGGAGTTGGATATCACATCTCATGCTATAGGAAGGGTCTCAGGTTTGGAACGGGAAGGAGTTGGATATCATATCTCATGTTATAGGAAGAGTCTCAGGTTTGGTATAAGCATTGAGATATCACATCTCTGCTATCGGAGGTGTCTCAGGATTGGGATGGGAAGGAGTTGGATATCACATCTCATGCTATAGGAAGGGTATCAGGTTTGGAACGGGAAGGAGTTGGATATCCCATCTCATGTTATAGGAAGGGTCTCAGGTTTGGTATAAGCATTGAGATAGCACATCTCATGCTATAGGAAGGGTCTCAGGGTTGGAATGGGAAGGAGTTGTATATGACATCTCATGCCATAGGAAGGGTCTCAGGTTTGGTATAAGCATTGAGATATCACATCACATGCTATAGGAAGGGTCTCAGGATTGGAATGGGAAGGACTTGGATATCACATCTCATGCTATAGGCAGGGTCTCAGGTTTGGAAAGGGAAGGAGATGGATATCACATTTCATGTTAGAGGTAGGATCTCAGGTTTGGTATTAGAGGCATTGAGATATCACATCTAATGCTATCAGAAGGGTCTCAGGATTGGAATGGGAAGGAGTTGGATATCACATTTCATGCTAAAGGGAGGGTCTCAGGTTTGGAAGGGGAAGGATTTGGAAATCACATCTCATATTATAGGAAGGATCTCAGGTTTGGTATTAGAAGCATTGAGATATCACATCTCATGCTATCGGAAGGATCTCAGCTTTGGTATAAGAGGCATTGAGATATCACATCTCATGCTATCATAAGGGTCTCAGGATTGGAATGGGAAGGAGTTGGATATCACATCTCATGTTATAGGAAGGATCTCAGGTTTGGTATTAGAAGCATTGAGACATCACATCTCATGCTATAGGAAGGGTCTCAGGATTGGAATGGGAAGGAGTTGGATATCACATCTCATGCTATAGGAAGGGTCTCAGGTTTGGAAAGGGAAGGAGATGGATATCACATTTCATGTTAGAGGTAGGATCTCAGGTTTGGTATTAGAGGCATTGAGATATCACATCTAATGCTATCAGAAGGGTCTCAGGATTGGAATGGGAAGGAGTTGGATATCACATTTCATGCTAAAGGGAGGGTCTCAGGTTTGGAAGGGGAAGGATTTGGAAATCACATCTCATATTATAGGAAGGATCTCAGGTTTGGTATTAGAAGCATTGAGATATCACATCTCATGCTATCGGAAGGATCTCAGGTTTGGTATAAGAGGCATTGAGATATCACATCTCATGCTATCATAAGGGTCTCAGGATTGGAATGGGAAGGAGTTGGATATCACATCTCATGTTATAGGAAGGATCTCAGGTTTGGTATTAGAAGCATTGAGACATCACATCTCATGCTATAGAAAGGGTCTCAGGATTGGAATGGGAAGGAGTTGGATATCACATCTCATGCTATAGGAAGGGTCTCAGGTTTGGTATAAGCATTGAGATATCACATCTCATGCTATAGGAAGGGTCTCAGGATTGGAATGGGAAGGATTTGGATATCACATCTTATGCTATAGGAAGGGTCTCAGGTTTGGTATAAGCATTGAGATATCACATCTCATGCTATAGGAAGGGTCTCAGGATTGGAATGGGAAGAAGTTGGATATCACATCTCATGCTATAGGAAGGGTCTCAGGTTTGGTATAAGCATTGAGATATCACATCTCATGCTATAGGAAGGGTCTCAGGGTTGGAATGGGAAGGAGTTGTATATGACATCTCATGCCATAGGAAGGGTCTCAGGTTTGGTATAAGCATTGAGATATCACATCACATGCTATAGGAAGGGTCTCAGGATTGGAATGGGAAGGACTTGGATATCACATCTCATGCTATAGGCAGGGTCTCAGGTTTGGAAAGGGAAGGAGATGGATATCACATTTCATGTTAGAGGTAGGATCTCAGGTTTGGAAGGGGAAGGATTTGGAAATCACATCTCATATTATAGGAAGGATCTCAGGTTTGGTATTAGAAGCATTGAGATATCACATCTCATGCTATCGGAAGGATCTCAGGTTTGGTATAAGAGGCATTGAGATATCACATCTCATGCTATCATAAGGGTCTCAGGATTGGAATGGGAAGGAGTTGGATATCACATCTCATGTTATAGGAAGGATCTCAGGTTTGGTATTAGAAGCATTGAGACATCACATCTCATGCTATAGGAAGGGTCTCAGGATTGGAATGGGAAGGAGTTGGATATCACATCTCATGCTATAGGAAGGGTCTCAGGTTTGGTATAAGCATTGAGATATCACATCTCATGCTATAGGAAGGGTCTCAGGATTGGAATGGGAAGGATTTGGATATCACATCTTATGCTATAGGAAGGGTCTCAGGTTTGGTATAAGCATGGAGATATCACTTCTCATGCTATAGGAAGGTTCTCAGGATTGGAATGGGAAGGAGTTGGATATCACATCTCATGCTATAGGAAGGGTCTCAGATTTGGTATAAGCATTGAGATATCACATCTCATGCTATAGGAAGGGTCTCAGGATTGGAATGGGAAG
Source organism: Ambystoma mexicanum (assembly GCF_040938575.1). NCBI lineage: Eukaryota > Metazoa > Chordata > Amphibia > Caudata > Ambystomatidae > Ambystoma > Ambystoma mexicanum. The sequence goes on from NC_090936.1 coordinate 337,227,368, forward strand.
GAGTTGTATATGACATCTCAGGCCATAGGAAGGGTCTCAGATTTGGTATAAGCATTGAGATATCACATCTCATGATATCGGAAGGGTCTCAGGATTGGAATGGGAAGGAGTTGGATATCACATCTCATGATAAAGGAAGGGTCTAAGGTTTGGAAGGGGAAGGATTTGGATATCACATCTCATGTTATAGGACGGGTCTCAGGTTTGGTATTAGAAGCATTGAGATATCAAGTCTCATGGTATAAGAAGGGTCTCAGGATTGGAATGGGAAGGAGTTTGATATCACATCTCATGCCATAGTATGGGTCTCAGGTTTGGTAGAAGCATTGGGATATCACATCTCATGCTATCGGAAGAATATCAGTATTGGATTTGGAAGGAGTTGGATATCCCATCTCATGCTATAGGAAGGGTCTCAGGTTGGAATGGGAAGGAGTTGGATATCACATTTCATGTTATAGGAAGGGTCTCAGGATTGGAAAGGGAAGGACTTGGATATCATATCTCATGCTATAGGAAGGCTCTCAGGTTTGGAAGGGGAAGGAGTTGGATATCACATTTCATGTTAGAGGAAGGATCTCAGGTTTGGTATTAGAGGCATTGAGATATCACATCTCATGCTATCAGAAGGGTCTCAGGATTGGAATGGGAAGGAGTTGGATATCACATTTCATGCTAAAGGGAGGGTCTCAGGTTTGGAAGGGGAAGGATTTGGAAATCACATCTCATATTATAGGAAGGATCTCAGGTTTGGTATTAGAAGCATTGAGATATCACATCTCATGCTATCGGAATGATCTCAGGTTTGGTATAAGAGGCATTGAGATATCACATCTCATGCTATCATAAGGGTCTCAGGATTGGAATGGGAAGGAGTTGGATATCACATCTCATGTTATAGGAAGGATCTCAGGTTTGGTATTAGAAGCATTGAGACATCACATCTCATGCTATAGGAAGGGTCTCAGGATTGGAATGGGAAGGAGTTGGATATCACATCTCATGCTATAGGAAGGGTCTCGGGTTTGCTATAAGCATTGAGATATCACATCTCATGCTATAGGAAGGGTCTCAGGATTGGAATGGGAAGGATTTGGATATCACATCTTATGCTATAGGAAGGGTCTCAGGTTTGGTATAAGCATTGAGATATCACATCTCATGCTATAGGAAGGGTCTCAGGATTGGAATGGGAAGAAGTTGGATATCACATCTCATGCTATAGGAAGGGTCTCAGGTTTGGTATAAGCATTGAGATATCACATCTCATGCTATAGGAAGGGTCTCAGGATTGGAATGGGAAGGATTTGGATATCACATCTTATGCTATAGGAAGGGTCTCAGGTTTGGTATAAGCATGGAGATATCACTTCTCATGCTATAGGAAGGGTCTCAGGATTGGAATGGGAAGGAGTTGGATATCACATCTCATGCTATAGGAAGGGTCTCAGATTTGGTATAAGCATTGAGATATCACATCTCATGCTATAGGAAGGGTCTCAGGATTGGAATGGGAAGGAGTTGTATGTGACATCTCAGGCCATAGGAAGGGTCTCAGATTTGGTATAAGCATTGAGATATCACATCTCATGATATCGGAAGGGTCTCAGGATTGGAATGGGAAGGAGTTGGATATCACATCTCATGATAAAGGAAGGGTCTAAGGTTTGGAAGGGGAAGGATTTGGATATCACATCTCATGTTATAGGACGGGTCTCAGGTTTGGTATTAGAAGCATTGAGATATCAAGTCTCATGGTATAAGAAGGGTCTCAGGATTGGAATGGGAAGGAGTTTGATATCACATCTCATGCCATAGTATGGGTCTCAGGTTTGGTAGAAGCATTGGGATATCACATCTCATGCTATCGGAAGAATATCAGTATTGGATTTGGAAGGAGTTGGATATCCCATCTCATGCTATAGGAAGGGTCTCAGGTTGGAATGGGATGGAGTTGGATATCACATTTCATGTTATAGGAAGGGTCTCAGGATTGGAATGGGAAGGACTTGGATATCATATCTCATGCTATAGGAAGGCTCTCAGGTTTCGAAGGGGAAGGAGTTGGATATCACATTTCATGTTAGAGGAAGGATCTCAGGTTTGGTATTAGAGGCCTTGAGATATCACATCTCATGCTATAGGAAGGGTCTCAGGATTGGAATGGGAAGGAGTTGGATATCACATCTCAAGCTATAGGAAGGGTCTCAGGTTTGGTATAAGCATTGAGATATCACATCTCATGCTATAGGAAGGGTCTCAGGATTGGAATGGGAAGAAGTTGGATATCACATCTCATGCTATAGGAAGAGCTCAGGTTTGGTATAAGCATTGAGATATTACATCTCATGCTATAGGAAGGGTCTCAGGATTGGAATGGGAAGGAGTTGTATATGCCATCTCATGCCATAGGAAGGGTCTCAGGTTTGGTATAAGCATTGAGATATCACATCACATGCTATAGGAAGGGTCTCAGGATTGGAATGGGAAGGACTTGGATATCACATATCATGCTATAGGCAGGGTCTCAGGTTTGGAAAGGGAAGGAGATGGATATCACATTTCATGTTAGAGGTAGGATCTCAGGTTTGGTATTAGAGGCATTGAGATATCACATCTCATGCTATCAGAAGGGTCTCAGGATTGGAATGGGAAGGAGTTGGATATCACATCTCATGCTAAAGGGAGGGTCTCAGGTTTGGAAGGGGAAGGATTTGGAAATCACATCTCATATTATAGGAAGGATCTCAGGTTTGGTATTAGAAGCATTGAGATATCACATCTCATGCTATCGGAAGGATCACAGGTTTGGTATAAGAGGCATTGAGATATCACATCTCATGCTATCATAAGGGTCTCAGGATTGGAATGGGAAGGAGTTGGATATCACATCTCATGTTATAGGAAGGATCTCAGGTTTGGTATTGGAAGCATTGAGACATCACATCTCATGCTATAGGAAGGGTCTCAGGATTGGAATGGGAAGGAGTTGGATATCACATCTCATGCTATAGGAAGGGTCTCAGATTTGGTATAAGCATTGAGATATCACATCTCATGCTATCAGAAGGGTCTCAGGATTGGAATGGGAAGGAGTTGGATATCACATTTCATGCTAAAGGGAGGGTCTCAGGTTTGGAAGGGGAAGGATTTGGAAATCACATCTCATATTATAGGAAGGATCTCAGGTTTGGTATTAGAAGCATTGAGATATCACATCTCATGCTATCGGAAGGATCTCAGGTTTGGTATAAGAGGCATTGAGATATCACATCTCATGCTATCATAAGGGTCTCAGGATTGGAATGGGAAGGAGTTGGATATCACATCTCATGTTATAGGAAGGATCTCAGGTTTGGTATTAGAAGCATTGAGACATCACATCTCATGCTATAGGAAGGGTCTCAGGATTGGAATGGGAAGGAGTTGGATATCACATCTCATGCTATAGGAAGGGTCTCAGGTTTGGTATAAGCATTGAGATATCACATCTCATGCTATAGGAAGGGTCTCAGGATTGGAATGGGAAGGATTTGGATATCACATCTTATGCTATAGGAAGGGTCTCAGGTTTGGTATAAGCATGGAGATATCACTTCTCATGCTATAGGAAGGGTCTCAGGATTGGAATGGGAAGGAGTTGGATATCACATCTCATGCTATAGGAAGGGTCTCAGATTTGGTATAAGCATTGAGATATCACATCTCATGCTATAGGAAGGGTCTAAGGATTGGAATGGGAAGGAGTTGTATATGACATCTCAGGCCATAGGAAGGGTCTCAGATTTGGTATAAGCATTGAGATATCACATCTCATGATATCGGAAGGGTCTCAGGATTGGAATGGGAAGGAGTTGGATATCACATCTCATGCTATCAGAAGGGTCTCAGGATTGGAATGGGAAGGAGTTGGATATCACATCTCATGCTAAAGGGAGGGTCTCAGGTTTGGAAGGGGAAGGATTTGGAAATCACATCTCATATAATAGGAAGGATCTCAGGTTTGGTATTAGAAGCATTGAGATATCACATCTCATGCTATCGGGAGGATCTCAGGTTTGGTATAAGAGGCATTGAGATATCACATCTCATGCTATCATAAGGGTCTCAGGATTGGAATGGGAAGGAGTTGGATATCACATCTCATGTTATAGGAAGGATCTCAGGTTTGGTATTGGAAGCATTGAGACATCACATCTCATGCTATAGGAAGGGTCTCAGGATTGGAATGGGAAGGAGTTGGATATCACATCTCATGCTATAGGAAGGGCCTCAGATTTGGTATAAGCATTGAGATATCACATCTCATGCTATCAGAAGGGTCTCAGGATTGGAATGGGAAGGAGTTGGATATCACATTTCATGCTAAAGGGAGGGTCTCAGGTTTGGAAGGGGAAGGATTTGGAAATCACATCTCATATTATAGGAAGGATCTCAGGTTTGGTATTAGAAGCATTGAGATATCACATCTCATGCTATCGGAAGGATCTCAGGTTTGGTATAAGAGGCATTGAGATATCACATCTCATGCTATCATAAGGGTCTCAGGATTGGAATGGGAAGGAGTTGGATATCACATTTCATGTTATAGGAAGGATCTCAGGTTTGGTATTAGAAGCATTGAGACACCACATCTCATGCTATAGGAAGGGTCTCAGGATTGGAATGGGAAGGAGTTGGATATCACATCTCATGCTATATGAAGGGTCTCAGGTTTGGTATAAGCATTGAGATATCACATCTCATGCTATAGGAAGGGTCTCAGGATTGGAATGGGAAGGATTTGGATATCACATCTTATGCTATAGGAAGGGTCTCAGGTTTGGTATAAGCATGGAGATATCACTTCTCATGCTATAGGAAGGGTCTCAGGATTGGAATGGGAAGGAGTTGGATATCACATCTCATGCTATAGGAAGGGTCTCAGATTTGGTATAAGCATTGAGATATCACATCTCATGCTATAGGAAGGGTCTCAGGATTGGAATGGGAAGGAGTTGTATATGACATCTCAGGCCATAGGAAGGGTCTCAGATTTGGTATAAGCATTGAGATATCACATCTCATGATATCGGAAGGGTCTCAGGATTGGAATGGGAAGGAGTTGGATATCACATCTCATGATAAAGGAAGGGTCTAAGGTTTGGAAGGGGAAGGATTTGGATATCACATCTCATGTTATAGGACGGGTCTCAGGTTTGGTATTAGAAGCATTGAGATATCAAGTCTCATGGTATAAGAAGGGTCTCAGGATTGGAATGGGAAGGAGTTTGATATCACATCTCATGCCATAGTATGGGTCTCAGGTTTGGTAGAAGCATTGGGATATCACATCTCATGCTATCGGAAGGGTATCAGTATTGGATTTGGAAGGAGTTGGATATCCCATCTCATGCTATAGGAAGGGTCTCAGGTTGGAATGGGAAGGAGTTGGATATCACATTTCATGTTATAGGAAGGGTCTCAGGATTGGAATGGGAAGGACTTGGATATCATATCTCATGCTATAGGAAGACTCTCAGGTTTGGAAGGGGAAGGAGTTGGATATCACATTTCATGTTAGAGGAAGGATCTCAGGTTTGGTATTAGAGGCCTTGAGATATCACATCTCATGCTATAGGAAGGGTCTCAGGATTGGAATGGGAAGGAGTTGGATATCACATCTCAAGCTATAGGAAGGGTCTCAGGTTTGGTATAAGCATTGAGATATCACATCTCATGCTATAGGAAGGGTCTCAGGATTGGAATGGGAAGAAGTTGGATATCACATCTCATGCTATAGGAAGGGTCTCATGTTTGGTATAAGCATTGAGATATCACATCTCATGCTATAGGAAGGGTCTCAGGATTGGAATGGGAAGGAGTTGTATATGCCATCACATGCCATAGGAAGGGTCTCAGGTTTGGTATAAGCATTGAGATATCACATCACATGCTATAGGAAGGGTCTCAGGATTGGAATGGGAAGGACTTGGATATCACATATCATGCTATAGGCAGGGTCTCAGATTTGGAAAGGGAAGGAGATGGATATCACATTTCATGTTAGAGGTAGGATCTCAGGTTTGGTATTAGAGGCATTGAGATATCACATCTCATGCTATCAGAAGGGTCTCAGGATTGGAATGGGAAGGAGTTGGATATCACATCTCATGCTAAAGGGAGGGTCTCAGGTTTGGAAGGGGAAGGATTTGGAAATCACATCTCATATTATAGGAAGGATCTCAGGTTCGGTATTAGAAGCATTGAGATATCACATCTCATGCTATCGGGAGGATCTCAGGTTTGGTATAAGAGGCATTGAGATATCACATCTCATGCTATCATAAGGGTCTCAGGATTGGAATGGGAAGGAGTTGGATATCACATCTCATGTTATAGGAAGGATCTCAGGTTTGGTATTGGAAGCATTGAGACATCACATCTCATGCTATAGGAAGGGTCTCAGGATTGGAATGGGAAGGAGTTTGATATCACATCTCATGCTATAGGAAGGGTCTCAGGATTGGAATGGGAAGGATTGTATATGACATCTCAGGCCATAGGAAGGGTCTCAGGTTTGATATAAGCATTGAGATATCACATCTCTGCTATCGGAAGGGTCTCAGGATTGGAATGGGAAGGAGTTGGATATCCCATCTGAGTTGGATATCCCATCTCATGTTATAGGAAGGGTCTCAGGTTTGGTATTAGAAGCATTGAGATATCACATCTCATGCTATAGGAAGGGTCTCAGGATTGGAATGGGGAGGACTTGGATGTCACATCTCATGCTACAGGGAGGGTCTCAAGTTTGATATTAGAAGCATTGAGATAACAAATGACATGATATCGGAAGGGTCTCAGGATTGGAATGGGAAGGAGTTGGATATCACATCTCATGATAAAGGAAGGGTCTAAGGTTTGGAAGGGGAAGGATTTGGATATCACATCTCATGTTATAGGACGGGTCTCAGGTTTGGTATTAGAAGCATTGAGATATCAAGTCTCATGGTATAGGAAGGGTCTCAGAATTGGAATGGGAAGAAGTTGGATATCACATCTCAAGCTATAGGAAGGGTCTCAGGATTGGAATGGGAAGGAGTTTGATATCACATCTCATGCCATAGTATGGGTCTCAGATTTGGTAAAAGCATTGGGATATCACATCTCATGCTATCGGAATGGTATCAGTATTGGATTTGGAAGGAGTTGGATATCCCATCTCATGCTATAGGAAAGGTCTCAGGTTGGAATGGGATGGAGTTGGATATCACATTTCATGTTATAGGAAGGGTCTCAGGATTGGAACGGGAAGGACTTGGATATCATATCTCATGCTATAGGAAGGCTCTCAGGTTTGGAAGGGGAAGGAGTTGGATATCACATTTCATGTTAGAGGAAGGATCTCAGGTTTGGTATTAGAGGCCTTGAGATATCACATCTCATGCTATAGGAAGGGTCTCAGGATTGGAATGGGAAGGAGTTGGATATCACATCTCAAGCTATAGGAAGGGTCTCAGGTTTGGTATAAGCATTGAGATATCACATCTCATGCTATAGGAAGGGTCTCAGGATTGGAATGGGAAGGAGTTGGATATCACATCTCATGTTATAGGAAAGATCTCAGGTTTGGTAATAGAAGCATTGAGACATCACATCTCATGTTATAGGAAGGGTCTCATGATTGGAATGGGAAGAAGTTGGATATCACATCTCATGCTATAGGAAGGGTCTCAGGTTTGGAAGGGGAAGGAGTTGGATATCCAATCTCATGTTATAGGACTAGTCTCAGGTTTGGTATTAGAAGCATTGAGATATCACATCGCATGCTGTAGGAAGGTTCTCAGGTTTGGAATGGGGAGGAATTGGATATCACATCTCATGTCATAGGAAGGATCTCAGGTTTGGTATTAGAAGCATTGAGATATCACATCTCATGCTATAGGAATGGTCTCAGGGTTGGAATGGGAAGGAGTTGGATATTACATTCTTGCTATAGGAAGGGTCTCATGTTTGGAATGGGAAGGAGTTGGATATCACATATGCTATAGGAAGGGTCTCAGGTTTGGAACGGGAAGGAGTTCGATATCCGATCTCATGTTATAGGAAGGGTCTCAGGTTTGGTATAAGCATTGAGATATCACATCTCTGCTATCAGAAGTGTCTCAGGATTGGAATGGGAAGGAGTTGGATATCACATCTCATGCTATAGGAAGGGTCTCAGATTTGGTATAAGCATTGAGATATCACATCTCATGCTATAGGAAGGGTCTCAGGATTGGAATGGGAAGGAGTTGTATATGACATCTCAGGCCATAGGAAGGGTCTCAGATTTGGTATAAGCATTGAGATATCACATCTCATGATATCGGAAGGGTCTCAGGATTGGAATGGGAAGGAGTTGGATATCACATCTCATGATAAAGGAAGGGTCTAAGGTTTGGAAGGGGAAGGATTTGGATATCACATCTCATGTTATAGGACGGGTCTCAGGTTTGGTATTAGAAGCATTGAGATATCCAGTCTTATGGTATAAGAAGGGTCTCAGGATTGGAATGGGAAGGAGTTTGATATCACATCTCATGCCATGGTATGGGTCTCAGGTTTGGTAGAAGCATTGGGATATCACATCTCATGCTATCGGAAGAATATCAGTATTGGATTTGGAAGGAGTTGGATATCCCATCTCATGCTATAGGAAGGGTCTCAGGTTGGAATGGGATGGAGTTGGATATCACATTTCATGTTATATGAAGGGTCTCAGGATTGGAATGGGAAGGACTTGGATATCATATCTCATGCTATAGGAAGGCTCTCAGGTTTCGAAGGGGAAGGAGTTGGATATCACATTTCATGTTAGAGGAAGGATCTCAGGTTTGGTATTAGAGGCCTTGAGATATCACATCTCATGCTATAGGAAGGGTCTCAGGATTGGAATGGGAAGGAGTTGGATATCACATCTCAAGCTATAGGAAGGGTCTCAGGTTTGGTATAAGCATTGAGATATCACATCTCATGCTATAGGAAGGGTCTCAGGATTGGAATGGGAAGAAGTTGGATATCACATCTCATGCTATAGGAAGAGCTCAGGTTTGGTATAAGCATTGAGATATTACATCTCATGCTATAGGAAGGGTCTCAGGATTGGAATGGGAAGGAGTTGTATATGCCATCTCATGCCATAGGAAGGGTCTCAGGTTTGGTATAAGCATTGAGATATCACATCACATGCTATAGGAAGGGTCTCAGGATTGGAATGGGAAGGACTTGGATATCACATATCATGCTATAGGCAGGGTCTCAGGTTTGGAAAGGGAAGGAGATGGATATCACATTTCATGTTAGAGGTAGGATCTCAGGTTTGGTATTAGAGGCATTGAGATATCACATCTCATGCTATCAGAAGGGTCTCAGGATTGGAATGGGAAGGAGTTGGATATCACATCTCATGCTAAAGGGAGGGTCTCAGGTTTGGAAGGGGAAGGATTTGGAAATCACATCTCATATTATAGGAAGGATCTCAGGTTTGGTATTAGAAGCATTGAGATATCACATCTCATGCTATCGGAAGGATCACAGGTTTGGTATAAGAGGCATTGAGATATCACATCTCATGCTATCATAAGGGTCTCAGGATTGGAATGGGAAGGAGTTGGATATCACATCTCATGTTATAGGAAGGATCTCAGGTTTGGTATTGGAAGCATTGAGACATCACATCTCATGCTATAGGAAGGGTCTCAGGATTGGAATGGGAAGGAGTTGGATATCACATCTCATGCTATAGGAAGGGTCTCAGATTTGGTATAAGCATTGAGATATCACATCTCATGCTATCAGAAGGGTCTCAGGATTGGAATGGGAAGGAGTTGGATATCACATTTCATGCTAAAGGGAGGGTCTCAGGTTTGGAAGGGGAAGGATTTGGAAATCACATCTCATATTATAGGAAGGATCTCAGGTTTGGTATTAGAAGCATTGAGATATCACATCTCATGCTATCGGAAGGATCTCAGGTTTGGTATAAGAGGCATTGAGATATCACATCTCATGCTATCATAAGGGTCTCAGGATTGGAATGGGAAGGAGTTGGATATCACATCTCATGTTATAGGAAGGATCTCAGGTTTGGTATTAGAAGCATTGAGACATCACATCTCATGCTATAGGAAGGGTCTCAGGATTGGAATGGGAAGGAGTTGGATATCACATCTCATGCTATAGGAAGGGTCTCAGGTTTGGTATAAGCATTGAGATATCACATCTCATGCTATAGGAAGGGTCTCAGGATTGGAATGGGAAGGATTTGGATATCACATCTTATGCTATAGGAAGGGTCTCAGGTTTGGTATAAGCATGGAGATATCACTTCTCATGCTATAGGAAGGGTCTCAGGATTGGAATGGGAAGGAGTTGGATATCACATCTCATGCTATAGGAAGGGTCTCAGATTTGGTATAAGCATTGAGATATCACATCTCATGCTATAGGAAGGGTCTAAGGATTGGAATGGGAAGGAGTTGTATATGACATCTCAGGCCATAGGAAGGGTCTCAGATTTGGTATAAGCATTGAGATATCACATCTCATGATATCGGAAGGGTCTCAGGATTGAAATGGGAAGGAGTTGGATATCACATCTCATGCTATCAGAAGGGTCTCAGGATTGGAATGGGAAGGAGTTGGATATCACATCTCATGCTAAAGGGAGGGTCTCAGGTTTGGAAGGGGAAGGATTTGGAAATCACATCTCATATAATAGGAAGGATCTCAGGTTTGGTATTAGAAGCATTGAGATATCACATCTCATGCTATCGGGAGGATCTCAGGTTTGGTATAAGAGGCATTGAGATATCACATCTCATGCTATCATAAGGGTCTCAGGATTGGAATGGGAAGGAGTTGGATATCACATCTCATGTTATAGGAAGGATCTCAGGTTTGGTATTGGAAGCATTGAGACATCACATCTCATGCTATAGGAAGGGTCTCAGGATTGGAATGGGAAGGAGTTGGATATCACATCTCATGCTATAGGAAGGGCCTCAGATTTGGTATAAGCATTGAGATATCACATCTCATGCTATCAGAAGGGTCTCAGGATTGGAATGGGAAGGAGTTGGATATCACATTTCATGCTAAAGGGAGGGTCTCAGGTTTGGAAGGGGAAGGATTTGGAAATCACATCTCATATTATAGGAAGGATCTCAGGTTTGGTATTAGAAGCATTGAGATATCACATCTCATGCTATCGGAAGGATCTCAGGTTTGGTATAAGAGGCATTGAGATATCACATCTCATGCTATCATAAGGGTCTCAGGATTGGAATGGGAAGGAGTTGGATATCACATCTCATGTTATAGGAAGGATCTCAGGTTTGGTATTAGAAGCATTGAGACATCACATCTCATGCTATAGGAAGGGTCTCAGGATTGGAATGGGAAGGAGTTGGATATCACATCTCATGCTATAGGAAGGGTCTCAGGTTTGGTATAAGCATTGAGATATCACATCTCATGCTATAGGAAGGGTCTCAGGATTGGAATGGGAAGGATTTGGATATCACATCTTATGCTATAGGAAGGGTCTCAGGTTTGGTATAAGCATGGAGATATCACTTCTCATGCTATAGGAAGGGTCTCAGGATTGGAATGGGAAGGAGTTGGATATCACATCTCATGCTATAGGAAGGGTCTCAGATTTGGTATAAGCATTGAGATATCACATCTCATGCTATAGGAAGGGTCTAAGGATTGGAATGGGAAGGAGTTGTATATGACATCTCAGGCCATAGGAAGGGTCTCAGATTTGGTATAAGCATTGAGATATCACATCTCATGATATCGGAAGGGTCTCAGGATTGGAATGGGAAGGAGTTGGATATCACATCTCATGCTATCAGAAGGGTCTCAGGATTGGAATGGGAAGGAGTTGGATATCACATCTCATGCTAAAGGGAGGGTCTCAGGTTTGGAAGGGGAAGGATTTGGAAATCACATCTCATATAATAGGAAGGATCTCAGGTTTGGTATTAGAAGCATTGAGATATCACATCTCATGCTATCGGGAGGATCTCAGGTTTGGTATAAGAGGCATTGAGATATCACATCTCATGCTATCATAAGGGTCTCAGGATTGGAATGGGAAGGAGTTGGATATCACATCTCATGTTATAGGAAGGATCTCAGGTTTGGTATTGGAAGCATTGAGACATCACATCTCATGCTATAGGAAGGGTCTCAGGATTGGAATGGGAAGGAGTTGGATATCACATCTCATGCTATAGGAAGGGCCTCAGATTTGGTATAAGCATTGAGATATCACATCTCATGCTATCAGAAGGGTCTCAGGATTGGAATGGGAAGGAGTTGGATATCACATTTCATGCTAAAGGGAGGGTCTCAGGTTTGGAAGGGGAAGGATTTGGAAATCACATCTCATATTATAGGAAGGATCTCAGGTTTGGTATTAGAAGCATTGAGATATCACATCTCATGCTATCGGAAGGATCTCAGGTTTGGTATAAGAGGCATTGAGATATCACATCTCATGCTATCATAAGGGTCTCAGGATTGGAATGGGAAGGAGTTGGATATCACATTTCATGTTATAGGAAGGATCTCAGGTTTGGTATTAGAAGCATTGAGACATCACATCTCATGCTATAGGAAGGGTCTCAGGATTGGAATGGGAAGGAGTTGGATATCACATCTCATGCTATATGAAGGGTCTCAGGTTTGGTATAAGCATTGAGATATCACATCTCATGCTATAGGAAGGGTCTCAGGATTGGAATGGGAAGGATTTGGATATCACATCTTATGCTATAGGAAGGGTCTCAGGTTTGGTATAAGCATGGAGATATCACTTCTCATGCTATAGGAAGGGTCTCAGGATTGGAATGGGAAGGAGTTGGATATCACATCTCATGCTATAGGAAGGGTCTCAGATTTGGTATAAGCATTGAGATATCACATCTCATGCTATAGGAAGGGTCTCAGGATTGGAATGGGAAGGAGTTGTATATGACATCTCAGGCCATAGGAAGGGTCTCAGATTTGGTATAAGCATTGAGATATCACATCTCATGATATCGGAAGGGTCTCAGGATTGGAATGGGAAGGAGTTGGATATCACATCTCATGATAAAGGAAGGGTCTAAGGTTTGGAAGGGGAAGGATTTGGATATCACATCTCATGTTATAGGACGGGTCTCAGGTTTGGTATTAGAAGCATTGAGATATCAAGTCTCATGGTATAAGAAGGGTCTCAGGATTGGAATGGGAAGGAGTTTGATATCACATCTCATGCCATAGTATGGGTCTCAGGTTTGGTAGAAGCATTGGGATATCACATCTCATGCTATCGGAAGGGTATCAGTATTGGATTTGGAAGGAGTTGGATATCCCATCTCATGCTATAGGAAGGGTCTCAGGTTGGAATGGGAAGGAGTTGGATATCACATTTCATGTTATAGGAAGGGTCTCAGGATTGGAATGGGAAGGACTTGGATATCATATCTCATGCTATAGGAAGACTCTCAGGTTTGGAAGGGGAAGGAGTTGGATATCACATTTCATGTTAGAGGAAGGATCTCAGGTTTGGTATTAGAGGCCTTGAGATATCACATCTCATGCTATAGGAAGGGTCTCAGGATTGGAATGGGAAGGAGTTGGATATCACATCTCAAGCTATAGGAAGGGTCTCAGGTTTGGTATAAGCATTGAGATATCACATCTCATGCTATAGGAAGGGTCTCAGGATTGGAATGGGAAGAAGTTGGATATCACATCTCATGCTATAGGAAGGGTCTCATGTTTGGTATAAGCATTGAGATATCACATCTCATGCTATAGGAAGGGTCTCAGGATTGGAATGGGAAGGAGTTGTATATGCCATCACATGCCATAGGAAGGGTCTCAGGTTTGGTATAAGCATTGAGATATCACATCACATGCTATAGGAAGGGTCTCAGGATTGGAATGGGAAGGACTTGGATATCACATATCATGCTATAGGCAGGGTCTCAGATTTGGAAAGGGAAGGAGATGGATATCACATTTCATGTTAGAGGTAGGATCTCAGGTTTGGTATTAGAGGCATTGAGATATCACATCTCATGCTATCAGAAGGGTCTCAGGATTGGAATGGGAAGGAGTTGGATATCACATCTCATGCTAAAGGGAGGGTCTCAGGTTTGGAAGGGGAAGGATTTGGAAATCACATCTCATATTATAGGAAGGATCTCAGGTTCGGTATTAGAAGCATTGAGATATCACATCTCATGCTATCGGGAGGATCTCAGGTTTGGTATAAGAGGCATTGAGATATCACATCTCATGCTATCATAAGGGTCTCAGGATTGGAATGGGAAGGAGTTGGATATCACATCTCATGTTATAGGAAGGATCTCAGGTTTGGTATTGGAAGCATTGAGACATCACATCTCATGCTATAGGAAGGGTCTCAGGATTGGAATGGGACGGAGTTTGATATCACATCTCATGCTATAGGAAGGGTCTCAGGATTGGAATGGGAAGGATTGTATATGACATCTCAGGCCATAGGAAGGGTCTCAGGTTTGATATAAGCATTGAGATATCACATCTCTGCTATCGGAAGGGTCTCAGGATTGGAATGGGAAGGAGTTGGATATCCCATCTGAGTTGGATATCCCATCTCATGTTATAGGAAGGGTCTCAGGTTTGGTATTAGAAGCATTGAGATATCACATCTCATGCTATAGGAAGGGTCTCAGGATTGGAATGGGGAGGACTTGGATGTCACATCTCATGCTACAGGGAGGGTCTCAAGTTTGATATTAGAAGCATTGAGATAACAAATGACATGATATCGGAAGGGTCTCAGGATTGGAATGGGAAGGAGTTGGATATCACATCTCATGATAAAGGAAGGGTCTAAGGTTTGGAAGGGGAAGGATTTGGATATCACATCTCATGTTATAGGACGGGTCTCAGGTTTGGTATTAGAAGCATTGAGATATCAAGTCTCATGGTATAGGAAGGGTCTCAGAATTGGAATGGGAAGAAGTTGGATATCACATCTCAAGCTATAGGAAGGGTCTCAGGATTGGAATGGGAAGGAGTTTGATATCACATCTCATGCCATAGTATGGGTCTCAGATTTGGTAAAAGCATTGGGATATCACATCTCATGCTATCGGAATGGTATCAGTATTGGATTTGGAAGGAGTTGGATATCCAATCTCATGCTATAGGAAAGGTCTCAGGTTGGAATGGGATGGAGTTGGATATCACATTTCATGTTATAGGAAGGGTCTCAGGATTGGAACGGGAAGGACTTGGATATCATATCTCATGCTATAGGAAGGCTCTCAGGTTTGGAAGGGGAAGGAGTTGGATATCACATTTCATGTTAGAGGAAGGATCTCAGGTTTGGTATTAGAGGCCTTGAGATATCACATCTCATGCTATAGGAAGGGTCTCAGGATTGGAATGGGAAGGAGTTGGATATCACATCTCAAGCTATAGGAAGGGTCTCAGGTTTGGTATAAGCATTGAGATATCACATCTCATGCTATAGGAAGGGTCTCAGGATTGGAATGGGAAGGAGTTGGAGATCACATCTCATGTTATAGGAAAGATCTCAGGTTTGGTAATAGAAGCATTGAGACATCACATCTCATGTTATAGGAAGGGTCTCAGGATTGGAATGGGAAGAAGTTGGATATCACATCTCATGCTATAGGAAGGGTCTCAGGTTTGGAAGGGGAAGGAGTTGGATATCCAATCTCATGTTATAGGACTAGTCTCAGGTTTGGTATTAGAAGCATTGAGATATCACATCGCATGCTGTAGGAAGGTTCTCAGGTTTGGAATGGGGAGGAATTGGATATCACATCTCATGTCATAGGAAGGATCTCAGGTTTGGTATTAGAAGCATTGAGATATCACATCTCATGCTATAGGAATGGTCTCAGGGTTGGATTGGGAAGGAGTTGGATATTACATTCTTGCTATAGGAAGGGTCTCATGTTTGGAATGGGAAGGAGTTGGATATCCGATCTCATGTTATAGGAAGGGTCTCAGGTTTGGTATAAGCATTGAGATATCACATCTCTGCTATCAGAAGTGTCTCAGGATTGGAATGGGAAGGAGTTGGATATCACATCTCATGCTATAGGAAGGGTCTCAGATTTGGTATAAGCATTGAGATATCACATCTCATGCTATAGGAAGGGTCTCAGGATTGGAATGGGAAGGAGTTGTATATGACATCTCAGGCCATAGGAAGGGTCTCAGATTTGGTATAAGCATTGAGATATCACATCTCATGATATCGGAAGGGTCTCAGGATTGGAATGGGAAGGAGTTGGATATCACATCTCATGATAAAGGAAGGGTCTAAGGTTTGGAAGGGGAAGGATTTGGATATCACATCTCATGTTATAGGACGGGTCTCAGGTTTGGTATTAGAAGCATTGAGATATCCAGTCTTATGGTATAAGAAGGGTCTCAGGATTGGAATGGGAAGGAGTTTGATATCACATCTCATGCCATGGTATGGGTCTCAGGTTTGGTAGAAGCATTGGGATATCACATCTCATGCTATCGGAAGAATATCAGTATTGGATTTGGAAGGAGTTGGATATCCCATCTCATGCTATAGGAAGGGTCTCAGGTTGGAATGGGATGGAGTTGGATATCACATTTCATGTTATATGAAGGGTCTCAGGATTGGAATGGGAAGGACTTGGATATCATATCTCATGCTATAGGAAGGCTCTCAGGTTTCGAAGGGGAAGGAGTTGGATATCACATTTCATGTTAGAGGAAGGATCTCAGGTTTGGTATTAGAGGCCTTGAGATATCACATCTCATGCTATAGGAAGGGTCTCAGGATTGGAATGGGAAGGAGTTGGATATCACATCTCAAGCTATAGGAAGGGTCTCAGGTTTGGTATAAGCATTGAGATATCACATCTCATGCTATAGGAAGGGTCTCAGGATTGGAATGGGAAGAAGTTGGATATCACATCTCATGCTATAGGAAGAGCTCAGGTTTGGTATAAGCATTGAGATATTACATCTCATGCTATAGGAAGGGTCTCAGGATTGGAATGGGAAGGAGTTGTATATGCCATCTCATGCCATAGGAAGGGTCTCAGGTTTGGTATAAGAATTGAGATATCACATCACATGCTATAGGAAGGGTCTCAGGATTGGAATGGGAAGGACTTGGATATCACATATCATGCTATAGGCAGGGTCTCAGGTTTGGAAAGGGAAGGAGATGGATATCACATTTCATGTTAGAGGTAGGATCTCAGGTTTGGTATTAGAGGCATTGAGATATCACATCTCATGCTATCAGAAGGGTCTCAGGATTGGAATGGGAAGGAGTTGGATATCACATCTCATGCTAAAGGGAGGGTCTCAGGTTTGGAAGGGGAAGGATTTGGAAATCACATCTCATATTATAGGAAGGATCTCAGGTTTGGTATTAGAAGCATTGAGATATCACATCTCATGCTATCGGAAGGATCACAGGTTTGGTATAAGAGGCATTGAGATATCACATCTCATGCTATCATAAGGGTCTCAGGATTGGAATGGGAAGGAGTTGGATATCACATCTCATGTTATAGGAAGGATCTCAGGTTTGGTATTGGAAGCATTGAGACATCACATCTCATGCTATAGGAAGGGTCTCAGGATTGGAATGGGAAGGAGTTGGATATCACATCTCATGCTATAGGAAGGGTCTCAGATTTGGTATAAGCATTGAGATATCACATCTCATGCTATCAGAAGGGTCTCAGGATTGGAATGGGAAGGAGTTGGATATCACATTTCATGCTAAAGGGAGGGTCTCAGGTTTGGAAGGGGAAGGATTTGGAAATCACATCTCATATTATAGGAAGGATCTCAGGTTTGGTATTAGAAGCATTGAGATATCACATCTCATGCTATCGGAAGGATCTCAGGTTTGGTATAAGAGGCATTGAGATATCACATCTCATGCTATCATAAGGGTCTCAGGATTGGAATGGGAAGGAGTTGGATATCACATCTCATGTTATAGGAAGGATCTCAGGTTTGGTATTAGAAGCATTGAGACATCACATCTCATGCTATAGGAAGGGTCTCAGGATTGGAATGGGAAGGAGTTGGATATCACATCTCATGCTATAGGAAGGGTCTCAGGTTTGGTATAAGCATTGAGATATCACATCTCATGCTATAGGAAGGGTCTCAGGATTGGAATGGGAAGGATTTGGATATCACATCTTATGCTATAGGAAGGGTCTCAGGTTTGGTATAAGCATGGAGATATCACTTCTCATGCTATAGGAAGGGTCTCAGGATTGGAATGGGAAGGAGTTGGATATCACATCTCATGCTATAGGAAGGGTCTCAGATTTGGTATAAGCATTGAGATATCACATCTCATGCTATAGGAAGGGTCTAAGGATTGGAATGGGAAGGAGTTGTATATGACATCTCAGGCCATAGGAAGGGTCTCAGATTTGGTATAAGCATTGAGATATCACATCTCATGATATCGGAAGGGTCTCAGGATTGAAATGGGAAGGAGTTGGATATCACATCTCATGCTATCAGAAGGGTCTCAGGATTGGAATGGGAAGGAGTTGGATATCACATCTCATGCTAAAGGGAGGGTCTCAGGTTTGGAAGGGGAAGGATTTGGAAATCACATCTCATATAATAGGAAGGATCTCAGGTTTGGTATTAGAAGCATTGAGATATCACATCTCATGCTATCGGGAGGATCTCAGGTTTGGTATAAGAGGCATTGAGATATCACATCTCATGCTATCATAAGGGTCTCAGGATTGGAATGGGAAGGAGTTGGATATCACATCTCATGTTATAGGAAGGATCTCAGGTTTGGTATTGGAAGCATTGAGACATCACATCTCATGCTATAGGAAGGGTCTCAGGATTGGAATGGGAAGGAGTTGGATATCACATCTCATGCTATAGGAAGGGCCTCAGATTTGGTATAAGCATTGAGATATCACATCTCATGCTATCAGAAGGGTCTCAGGATTGGAATGGGAAGGAGTTGGATATCACATTTCATGCTAAAGGGAGGGTCTCAGGTTTGGAAGGGGAAGGATTTGGAAATCACATCTCATATTATAGGAAGGATCTCAGGTTTGGTATTAGAAGCATTGAGATATCACATCTCATGCTATCGGAAGGATCTCAGGTTTGGTATAAGAGGCATTGAGATATCACATCTCATGCTATCATAAGGGTCTCAGGATTGGAATGGGAAGGAGTTGGATATCACATCTCATGTTATAGGAAGGATCTCAGGTTTGGTATTAGAAGCATTGAGACATCACATCTCATGCTATAGGAAGGGTCTCAGGATTGGAATGGGAAGGAGTTGGATATCACATCTCATGCTATATGAAGGGTCTCAGGTTTGGTATAAGCATTGAGATATCACATCTCATGCTATAGGAAGGGTCTCAGGATTGGAATGGGAAGGATTTAGATATCACATCTTATGCTATAGGAAGGGTCTCAGGTTTGGTATAAGCATGGAGATATCACTTCTCATGCTATAGGAAGGGTCTCAGGATTGGAATGGGAAGGAGTTGGATATCACATCTCATGATAAAGGAAGGGTCTAAGGTTTGGAAGGGGAAGGATTTGGATATCACATCTCATGTTATAGGACTGGTCTCAGGTTTGGTATTAGAAGCATTGAGATATCAAGTCTCATGGTATAAGAAGGGTCTCAGGATTGGAATGGGAAGGAGTTTGATATCACATCTCATGCCATAGTATGGGTCTCAGGTTTGGTAGAAGCATTGGGATATCACATCTCATGCTATCGGAAGGGTATCAGTATTGGATTTGGAAGGAGTTGGATATCCCATCTCATGCTATAGGAAGGGTCTCAGGTTGGAATGGGAAGGAGTTGGATATCACATTTCATGTTATAGGAAGGGTCTCAGGATTGGAATGGGAAGGACTTGGATATCATATCTCATGCTATAGGAAGACTCTCAGGTTTGGAAGGGGAAGGAGTTGGATATCACATTTCATGTTAGAGGAAGGATCTCAGGTTTGGTATTAGAGGCCTTGAGATATCACATCTCATGCTATAGGAAGGGTCTCAGGATTGGAATGGGAAGGAGTTGGATATCACATCTCAAGCTATAGGAAGGGTCTCAGGTTTGGTATAAGCATTGAGATATCACATCTCATGCTATAGGAAGGGTCTCAGGATTGGAATGGGAAGAAGTTGGATATCACATCTCATGCTATAGGAAGGGTCTCATGTTTGGTATAAGCATTGAGATATCACATCTCATGCTATAGGAAGGGTCTCAGGATTGGAATGGGAAGGAGTTGTATATGCCATCACATGCCATAGGAAGGGTCTCAGGTTTGGTATAAGCATTGAGATATCACATCACATGCTATAGGAAGGGTCTCAGGATTGGAATGGGAAGGACTTGGATATCACATATCATGCTATAGGCAGGGTCTCAGATTTGGAAAGGGAAGGAGATGGATATCACATTTCATGTTAGAGGTAGGATCTCAGGTTTGGTATTAGAGGCATTGAGATATCACATCTCATGCTATCAGAAGGGTCTCAGGATTGGAATGGGAAGGAGTTGGATATCACATCTCATGCTAAAGGGAGGGTCTCAGGTTTGGAAGGGGAAGGATTTGGAAATCACATCTCATATTATAGGAAGGATCTCAGGTTCGGTATTAGAAGCATTGAGATATCACATCTCATGCTATCGGGAGGATCTCAGGTTTGGTATAAGAGGCATTGAGATATCACATCTCATGCTATCATAAGGGTCTCAGGATTGGAATGGGAAGGAGTTGGATATCACATCTCATGTTATAGGAAGGATCTCAGGTTTGGTATTGGAAGCATTGAGACATCACATCTCATGCTATAGGAAGGGTCTCAGGATTGGAATGGGAAGGAGTTTGATATCACATCTCATGCTATAGGAAGGGTCTCAGGATTGGAATGGGAAGGATTGTATATGACATCTCAGGCCATAGGAAGGGTCTCAGGTTTGATATAAGCATTGAGATATCACATCTCTGCTATCGGAAGGGTCTCAGGATTGGAATGGGAAGGAGTTGGATATCCCATCTGAGTTGGATATCCCATCTCATGTTATAGGAAGGGTCTCAGGTTTGGTATTAGAAGCATTGAGATATCACATCTCATGCTATAGGAAGGGTCTCAGGATTGGAATGGGGAGGACTTGGATGTCACATCTCATGCTACAGGGAGGGTCTCAAGTTTGATATTAGAAGCATTGAGATAACAAATGTCATGATATCGGAAGGGTCTCAGGATTGGAATGGGAAGGAGTTGGATATCACATCTCATGATAAAGGAAGGGTCTAAGGTTTGGAAGGGGAAGGATTTGGATATCACATCTCATGTTATAGGACGGGTCTCAGGTTTGGTATTAGAAGCATTGAGATATCAAGTCTCATGGTATAGGAAGGGTCTCAGAATTGGAATGGGAAGAAGTTGGATATCACATCTCAAGCTATAGGAAGGGTCTCAGGATTGGAATGGGAAGGAGTTTGATATCACATCTCATGCCATAGTATGGGTCTCAGATTTGGTAGAAGCATTGGGATATCACATCTCATGCTATCGGAATGGTATCAGTATTGGATTTGGAAGGAGTTGGATATCCCATCTCATGCTATAGGAAAGGTCTCAGGTTGGAATGGGATGGAGTTGGATATCACATTTCATGTTATAGGAAGGGTCTCAGGATTGGAACGGGAAGGACTTGGATATCATATCTCATGCTATAGGAAGGCTCTCAGGTTTGGAAGGGGAAGGAGTTGGATATCACATTTCATGTTAGAGGAAGGATCTCAGGTTTGGTATTAGAGGCCTTGAGATATCACATCTCATGCTATAGGAAGGGTCTCAGGATTGGAATGGGAAGGAGTTGGATATCACATCTCAAGCTATAGGAAGGGTCTCAGGTTTGGTATAAGCATTGAGATATCACATCTCATGCTATAGGAAGGGTCTCAGGATTGGAATGGGAAGGAGTTGGATATCACATCTCATGTTATAGGAAAGATCTCAGGTTTGGTAATAGAAGCATTGAGACATCACATCTCATGTTATAGGAAGGGTCTCAGGATTGGAATGGGAAGAAGTTGGATATCACATCTCATGCTATAGGAAGGGTGTCAGGTTTGGAAGGGGAAGGAGTTGGATATCCAATCTCATGTTATAGGACTAGTCTCAGGTTTGGTATTAGAAGCATTGAGATATCACATCGCATGCTGTAGGAAGGTTCTCAGGTTTGGAATGGGGAGGAATTGGATATCACATCTCATGTCATAGGAAGGATCTCAGGTTTGGTATTAGAAGCATTGAGATATCACATCTCATGCTATAAGAATGGTCTCAGGGTTGGAATGGGAAGGAGTTGGATATTACATTCTTGCTATAGGAAGGGTCTCATGTTTGGAATGGGAAGGAGTTGGATATCACATATGCTATAGGAAGGGTCTCAGGTTTGGAACGGGAAGGAGTTGGATATCCGATCTCATGTTATAGGAAGGGTCTCAGGTTTGGTATAAGCATTGAGATATCACATCTCTGCTATCAGAAGTGTCTCAGGATTGGAATGGGAAGGAGTTGGATATCCCATCTCATGTTATAGGACGGGTCTCAGGTTTGTTATTAGAATCATTGAGATATCATATTGCACGCTGCAGGAAGGGTCTAAGGATTGGAGTGGGAAGGACTTGGATATCACATCTCATGCTATAGATAGGCTCTCAGATTTGGAAAGGGAAGGAGTTGGATATCACATTTCATGTTAGAGGAAGGATCTCAGGTTTGGTATTAGAGGCATTGAGATATCACATCTCATGCTATAGGAAGCGTCTCAGGATTGGAATGGGAAGGAGTTGGGTATCACATCTCATGCTATAGGAAGGGTCTCAGGATTGGTATAAGTATTGAGATATAACATCTCATGCTATAGGAAGGGTCTCAGGATTGGAATGGAAGGATTTGGATATCACATCTCATGTTATAGGAAGGATCTCAGGTTTGGTATTAGAAGCATTGAGACATCACATCTCATGCTATAGGAAGGGTCTCAGGATTGGAATGGGAAGGAGTTGGATATCACATCTCATGCTATAGGAAGGGTCTCAGGTTTGGTATAAGCATTGAGATATCACATCTCATGCTATAGGAAGGGTCTCAGGATTGGAATGGGAAGGAGTTGTATATGACATCTCATGCCGTATTAAGGGTCTCAGGTTTCGTATAAGCATTGAGATATCACATCTCTGCTATCGGAAGGGTCTCAGGATTGGAATGGGAAGGAGTTGGATATCCCATCTCATGTTATAGGAAGAGTCTCAGGTTTGGTATTAGAAGCATTGGATATCACATATCATGCTATAGGAAGTGTCTCAGGATTGGAATGGGAAGGACTTAGATATCACATCTCATGCTATAGGGAGGGTCTCAAGTTTGATATTAGAAGCATTGAGATATCACATCTCATGCTATAGGAAGGGTCTCAGGATTGGAATGGGAAGGAGTTGGATATCACATCTCATGCTATAGGAAGGGTCTCAGGTTTGGTATAAGCAGTGAGATATCACATCTCATGCTATAGGAAGGGTCTCAGGATTGGAATGGGAAGGAGTTGGATATCACATCTCATGTTATAGGAAGGATCTCAGGTTTGGTATAAGCATTGAGATATCACATCTCTGCTATCGGAAGGGTCTCAGGATTGGAATGGGAAGGAGTTGGATATTCCCATCTCATGTTATAGGAAGGGTCTCAGGTTTGGTATTAGAAGCATTGAGATATCACATCTCATGCTGTAGGAAGGGTCTCAGGATTGGAATTGGAAGGAGTTGGATATCACATCTCATGCTATAGGAAGGATCACAGGTTTGGCATTAGAAGCATTGAGATATCACATCTCATGCTATCAGAAGGGTCTCAGGATTGGAATGGGAAGGAGTTGGATATCACATCTCATGCTATAGGAAGGGTCTCAGGTTTGGAACGGGAAGGAGTTGGATATCATATCTCATGTTATAGGAAGAGTCTCAGGTTTGGTATAAGCATTGAGATATCACATCTCTG
This sequence comes from Ambystoma mexicanum, assembly GCF_040938575.1. NCBI lineage: Eukaryota > Metazoa > Chordata > Amphibia > Caudata > Ambystomatidae > Ambystoma > Ambystoma mexicanum. The sequence continues at coordinate 337,251,513 of NC_090936.1, forward strand.
CTATCGGAGGTGTCTCAGGATTGGGATGGGAAGGAGTTGGATATCACATCTCATGCTATAGGAAGGGTATCAGGTTTGGAACGGGAAGGAGTTGGATATCCCATCTCATGTTATAGGACGGGTCTCAGGGTTGGTATTAGAAGCATTGAGATATCACATCGCATGCTATAGGAAGCGTCTCAGGATTGGAATGGGAAGGAGTTGGGTATCACATCTCATGCTATAGGAAGGGTCTCAGGATTGGTATAAGTATTGAGATATAACATCTCATGCTATAGGAAGGGTCTCAGGATTGGAATGGAAGGATTTGGATATCACATCTCATGTTATAGGAAGGATCTCAGGTTTGGTATTAGAAGCATTGAGACATCACATCTCATGCTATAGGAAGGGTCTCAGGATTGGAATGGGAAGGAGTTGGATATCACATCTCATGCTATAGGAAGGGTCTCAGGTTTGGTATAAGCATTGAGATATCACATCTCATGCTATAGGAAGGGTCTCAGGATTGGAATGGGAAGGAGTTGTATATGACATCTCATGCCGTAGGAAGGGTCTCAGGTTTCGTATAAGCATTGAGATATCACATCTCTGCTATCGGAAGGGTCTCAGGATTGGAATGGGAAGGAGTTGGATATCCCATCTCATGTTATAGGAAGAGTCTCAGGTTTGGTATTAGAAGCATTGGATATCACATATCATGCTATAGGAAGTGTCTCAGGATTGGAATGGGAAGGACTTGGATATCACATCTCATGCTATAGGGAGGGTCTCAAGTTTGATATTAGAAGCATTGAGATATCACATCTCATGCTATAGGAAGGGTCTCAGGATTGGAATGGGAAGGAGTTGGATATCACATCTCATGCTATAGGAAGGGTCTCAGGTTTGGTATAAGCAGTGAGATATCACATCTCATGCTATAGGAAGGGTCTCAGGATTGGAATGGGAAGGAGTTGGATATCACATCTCATGTTATAGGAAGGATCTCAGGTTTGGTATAAGCATTGAGATATCACATCTCTGCTATCGGAAGGGTCTCAGGATTGGAATGGGAAGGAGTTGGATATTCCCATCTCATGTTATAGGAAGGGTCTCAGGTTTGGTATTAGAAGCATTGAGATATCACATCTCATGCTGTAGGAAGGGTCTCAGGATTGGAATTGGAAGGAGTTGGATATCACATCTCATGCTATAGGAAGGATCACAGGTTTGGCATTAGAAGCATTGAGATATCACATCTCATGCTATCAGAAGGGTCTCAGGATTGGAATGGGAAGGAGTTGGATATCACATCTCATGCTATAGGAAGGGTCTCAGGTTTGGAACGGGAAGGAGTTGGATATCATATCTCATGTTATAGGAAGAGTCTCAGGTTTGGTATAAGCATTGAGATATCACATCTCTGCTATCGGAGGTGTCTCAGGATTGGGATGGGAAGGAGTTGGATATCACATCTCATGCTATAGGAAGAGTATCAGGTTTGGAACGGGAAGGAGTTGGATATCCCATCTCATGTTATAGGACGGGTCTCAGGTTTGGTATTAGAAGCATTGAGATATCACATCGCATGCTATAGGAAGCGTCTCAGGATTGGAATGGGAAGGAGTTGGGTATCACATCTCATGCTATAGGAAGGGTCTCAGGATTGGTATAAGTATTGAGATATAACATCTCATGCTATAGGAAGGGTCTCAGGATTGGAATGGAAGGATTTGGATATCACATCTCATGTTATAGGAAGGATCTCAGGTTTGGTATTAGAAGCATTGAGACATCACATCTCATGCTATAGGAAGGGTCTCAGGATTGGAATGGGAAGGAGTTGGATATCACATCTCATGCTATAGGAAGGGTCTCAGGTTTGGTATAAGCATTGAGATATCACATCTCATGCTATAGGAAGGGTCTCAGGATTGGAATGGGAAGGAGTTGTATATGACATCTCATGCCGTAGGAAGGGTCTCAGGTTTCGTATAAGCATTGAGATATCACATCTCTGCTATCGGAAGGGTCTCAGGATTGGAATGGGAAGGAGTTGGATATCCCATCTCATGTTATAGGAAGAGTCTCAGGTTTGGTATTAGAAGCATTGGATATCACATATCATGCTATAGGAAGTGTCTCAGGATTGGAATGGGAAGGACTTGGATATCACATCTCATGCTATAGGGAGGGTCTCAAGTTTGATATTAGAAGCATTGAGATATCACATCTCATGCTATAGGAAGGGTCTCAGGATTGGAATGGGAAGGAGTTGGATATCACATCTCATGCTATAGGAAGGGTCTCAGGTTTGGTATAAGCAGTGAGATATCACATCTCATGCTATAGGAAGGGTCTCAGGATTGGAATGGGAAGGAGTTGGATATCACATCTCATGTTATAGGAAGGATCTCAGGTTTGGTATAAGCATTGAGATATCACATCTCTGCTATCGGAAGGGTCTCAGGATTGGAATGGGAAGGAGTTGGATATTCCCATCTCATGTTATAGGAAGGGTCTCAGGTTTGGTATTAGAATCATTGAGATATCACATCTCATGCTGTAGGAAGGGTCTCAGGATTGGAATTGGAAGGAGTTGGATATCACATCTCATGCTATAGGAAGGATCACAGGTTTGGCATTAGAAGCATTGAGATATCACATCTCATGCTATCAGAAGGGTCTCAGGATTGGAATGGGAAGGAGTTGGATATCACATCTCATGCTATAGGAAGGGTCTCAGGTTTGGAACGGGAAGGAGTTGGATATCATATCTCATGTTATAGGAAGAGTCTCAGGTTTGGTATAAGCATTGAGATATCACATCTCTGCTATCGGAGGTGTCTCAGGATTGGGATGGGAAGGAGTTGGATATCACATCTCATGCTATAGGAAGGGTATCAGGTTTGGAACGGGAAGGAGTTGGATATCCCATCTCATGTTATAGGACGGGTCTCAGGTTTGGTATTAGAAGCATTGAGATATCACATCGCATGCTGTAGGAAGGATCTCAGGTTTGGAATGGGAAGGAATTGGATATCACATCTCATGTCATAGGAAGTATCTCAGGTTTGGTATTAGAAGCATTGAGATATCACATCTCATGCTATAGGAATGGTCTCAGGATTGGAATGGGTAGGAGTTGGATATTACATTCTTGCTATAGGAAGGGTCTCATGTTTGGAATGGGAAGGAGTTGGATATCACATATGCTATAGGAAGGGTCTCAGGTTTGGAACGGGAAGGAGTTGGATATCACATCTCATGCTATAGGTAGGCTCTCAGGTTTGGTATAAGCATTGAGATATCACATCTCATGCTATAGGAAGGGTCTCAGGATTGGAATGGGAAGGATTTGGATATCACATCTCATGCTATAGGAAGGGTCTCAGGTTTGGTATAAGCATGGAGACATCACTTCTCATGCTATAGGAAGTGTCTCAGGATTGGAATGGGAAGGAGTTGGATATCACATCTCATGTTATAGGAAGGATCTCAGGTTTGGTATTAGAAACATTGAGACATCACATCTCATGCTATAGGAAGGGTCTCAGGATTGGAATGGGAAGTAGTTGGATATCATATCTCATGCTAAAGGGAGGGTCTCAGGTTTGGAAGGGGAAGGATTTGGATATTACATCTCGTGTTATAGGAATGATCTCAGGTTTGGTATTAGAAGCATTGAGATATCAAATCTCATGCTATAGGAAGGGTCGCAGGATTGGAATGGGAAGGAGTTCGATATCACATCTCATGCTATGGGAAGGGTCTCAGGATTGGAATGGGAAGGAGTTTTATATGACATCTCATGCCATAGGAAGGATCTAAGGTTTGGTATTAGAAGCATTGAGACATAACATCTCATGTTATAGGAAGGGTCTCAGGATTGGAATGGGAAGGAGTTGGATATCACATCTCATGCTATAGGAAGGGTCTCAGGTTTGGTATAAGTATTGAGATATCACATCTCATGCTATAGGAAGGGTCTCAGTATTGGAATGGGAAGGAGTTGTATATGACATCTCATGCCACAGGAAGGGTCTCAGGTTTGGTATAAGCATTGAGATATCACATCTCTGCTATCGGAAGGGACTCAGGATTGGAATGGGAAGGAGTTGGATATCCCATCTTACGTTATAGGAAGGGTCTCAGGTTTGGTATTAGAAGCATTGAGATATCACATCTCATGCTATAGGAAGGGTCTCAGGATTGGAATGGGAAGGAGTTGGATATCACATCTCATGCTAAAGGGAGGGTCTCAGGAATGGAAGGGGAAGGATTTGGATATCACATCTCATGTTATAGGAAGGATCTCAGGTTTGGTATTAGATGCATTGAGATATCACATCTCATGCTATCGGAAGGATCTCAGGTTTGGTATTAGAGGCATTGAGATATCACATCTCATGCTAAAGGGAGGGTCTCAGATTTGGAAGGGGAAGGATTTGGATATCACATCTCTTGTTATAGGAAGGATCACAGGTTTGGTATTAGAAGCATTGAGATATCACATCTCATGCTATGGGAAGGGTCTCAGGATTGGAATGGGAAGGAGTTGGATATCGCATCTCATGCTATAGGAAGGGGAAGGGTCTCAGGTTTGGAACAGGAAGGAGTTAGATATCACATCTCATGTTATAGTAAGAGTCTCAGGTTTGGTATAAGCATTGAGATTTCACATCTCTGCTATCGGAGGTGTCTCAGGATTGGAATGGGAAGGAGTTGGATATCGCATCTCATGCTATAGGAAGGGGAAGGGTATCAGGTTTGGAACGGGAAGGAGTTGGATATCCCATCTCATGTTATAGGACGGGTCTCAGTTTTGATATTAGAAGCATTGAGATATCACATCACATGCTGTAGGAAGGGTCTCAGGTTTGGAATGAGAAGGATTTAGATATCACATCTCATGTCATAGGAAGGATCTCAGGTTTGGTATAAGCATTGAGATATCACATCTCTGCTATTGGAAAGGTCTCAAGATTGGAATGGGAAGGACTTGGATATCCCAATTCATGTTATAGGAAGGATCTCAGGTTTGGTATTAGAAGCATTGAGATATCACATCGCATGCTATAGGAAGGGTCTCAGGAGTGGAATGGGAAGGAGTTGGATATCACATCTCATGATAAAGGAAGGGTCTAAGGTTTGGAAGGGGAAGGATTTGGATATCACATCTCATGTTATTGGACTGGTCTCAGGTTTGGTATTAGAAGCATTGAGATATCAAGTCTCATGGTATAGGACGGGAGTTTGATATCACATCTCATGCCATGGTATGGGTCTCAGGTTTTGTAGAAGCATTGGGATATCACATCTCATGCTATCGGAAGGATATCAGGATTAGATTTGGAAGGAGTTGGATATCCCATCTCATGCTATAGGAAGGGTCTCAGGTTGGAATGGGAAGGAGTTGGATATCACATCTCATGTTATAGGAAGGGTCTCAGGATTGGAATGGGAAGGACTTGGATATCACATCTCATGCTGTAGGAAGGCTCTCAGGTTTGGAAAGGGAAGGAGTTGGATATCACATTTCATGTTAGAGGTAGGATCTCAGGTTTGGTATTAGAGGCATTGAGATATCACATCTCATGCTATCAGAAGGGTATCAGGATTGGAATGGGAAGGAATTGGATCTCACATCTCATGCTAAAGGGAGGGTCTCAGGTTTGGTATTAGAAGCATTGAGATATCACATCTCATGCTATCGGAAGGATATCAGGTTTGGTATTAGAAGCATTGAGATATCACATCTCATGCTATAGGAAGGGTCTCAGGATTGGAATGGGAAGGAGTTGGATATCACATCTCATGTTATAGGAAGGATCTCAGGTTTGGTATTAGAAGCATTGAGATATCACATCTCATGCTATAGGAAGGGTCTCAGGATTGGAATGGGAAGGAGTTGGATATCACATCTCATGCTAAAGGAAGGGTCTCAGTTTTGGTAGAAGCATTGAGATATCACATCTCATGCTATAGGAAGGGTCTCAGGATTGGAATGGGAAGGAGTTGGATATCACATCTCGTGCTATAGGAAGGGTCTCAGGTTTGGTATAAGCATTGAGATATCACATCTCTGCTATCGGAAGGGTCTCAGGATTGGAATGGGAAGGACTTAGATATCACATCTCATGCTATAGGGAGGGTCTCAGTATTGATATTAGAAGCATTGAGATATCACATCTCATGCTATCGGAAGGGTCTCAGGATTGGAATGGAAGGAGCTGGATATCACATCTCATGCTAAGACCTGATATACCCTTCCTATAAAATGAGATGGGAATATCCAACTCCTTCCCATTCCAATCCTGAGACCCTTCCGATAGCAGAGATGTGATATCTCAATGCTTATACCAAACCTGAGATCCTTCCTATAACATGAGGTGTGATATCCAACTCCTTCCCATTCCAATCCTGAGACACTTCCTATAGCATGAGATGTGATATCTCAATGCTTCTAATATCAAACTTGAGACCCTCCCTATAGCATGAGATGTGATATCCAAGTCCTTCACATTCCAATCCTGAGACACTTCCTATAGCATGAGATGTGATATCTCAATGCTTCTAATACCAAACCTGAGACTCTTCCTATAACATGAGATGGGATATCCAACTCCTTCCCATTCCAATCCTGAGACCCTTCCAAAAGCAGAGATGTGATATCTCAATGCTTATACCAAACCTGAGACCCTTCCTATGGCATGAGATGTCATATACATATCCTTCCCATTCCAATCCTGAGACCCTTCCTATAGCATGAGATGTGATATCTCAATGCTTATACCAAACCTGAGACCCTTCCTATAGCATGAGATGTGATATCCAACTCCTTCCCATTCCAATCCTGAGACCCTTCCTATAGCATGAGATGTGATATCTCAATGCCTCTAATACCAAACCTGAGATCCTTCCTCTAACATGAAATGTGATATCCAACACCTTCCCTTTCCAAACCTGAGAGCCTACCTATAGCTTGAGATGTGATTTCCAAGTCCTTCCCATTCCAATCCTTAGACCCTTCCTACAGCATGCAATATGATATCTCAATGATTCTAATAACAAACCTGAGACCCGTCCTATAACATGAGATGGGATATCCAACTCCTTCCCATTCCAATCCTGAGACACTTCCGATAGCAGAGATGTGATATCTCAATGCTTATACCAAACCTGAGACCCTTCCTATAACATGAGATGTGATATCCAACTCCTTCCAAATCCAATCCTGATACCCTTCCGATAGCATGAGATGTGATATCCCAATGCTTCTACCAAACCTGAGACCCATACTATGGCATGAGATGTGATATCAAACTCCTTCCCATTCCAATCCTGAGACCCTTCCTATAGCTTGAGATGTGATATCCAACTCCTTCCCATTCCAATTCTGAGACCCTTCCTATACCATGAGACTTGATATCTCAATGCTTCTAATACCAAACCTGAGACCCGTCCTATAACATGAGATGTGATATCCAAATCCTTCCCCTTCCAAACCTTAGACCCTTCCTTTATCATGAGATGTGATATCCAACTCCTTCCCATTCCAATCCTGAGACCCTTCCGATATCATGAGATGTGATATCTCAATGCTTCTAATATCAAACTTGAGACCCTCCCTCTATAGCATGAGATGTGATATCCAAGTCCTTCCCATTCCAATCCTGAGACCCTTCCTATAACATGAGATGGGAATATCCAACTCCTTCCCATTCCAATCCCGAGACCCTTCCGATAACAGAGATGTGATATCTCAATGCTTATACCAAACCTGAGATCCTTCCTATAACATGAGATGTAATATCCAACTTCTTCCCATTCCAATCCTGAGACACTTCCTATAGCATGAGATGTGATATCTCACTGCTTATACCAAACCTGAGACCCTTCCTATAGCATGAGATGTGATATCCAACTCCTTCCCATTAAAATCCTGAGACCCTTCCTATAGCATGAGATGAGATATCTCAATGCTTCTAATACCAAACCTGAGACTCTTCCTATAACATGAGATTGGATATCCAACTCCTTCCCATTCCAATCCTGAGACCCTTCCGATAGTAGAGATGTGATATCTCACTGCTTATACCAAACCTGAGACCCTTCCTATAGCATGAGATGTGATATCCAACTCCTTCCCATTCCAATCCTGAGACCCTTCCTATAGCATGAGATGTGATATCTCAATGCTTATACCAAACCTGAGACCCTTCATATAGCATGAGATGTGAAATCCAACTCCTTCCCATTACAATCCTGAGACCCTTCCTTTAGCATGAGATGTGATGTCTCAATGCTTCTAATACCAAACCTGAGATCCTTCCTATAACATGAGATGTGATATCCAACTCCTTCCATTCCAATCCTGAGACCCTTCCTATAGCATGAGATGTGATATCTCAATGCTTCTAATATCAAACTTGAGACCCTCCCTATAGCATGAGATGTGATATCCAAGTCCTTCCCATTCCAATCCTGAGACACTTCCTATAGCATGAGATGTGATATCTCAATGCTTCTAATACCAAACCTGAGACTCTTCCAATAACATGAGATGGGATATCCAACTCCTTCCCATTCCAATCCTGAGACCCTTCCAAAAGCAGAGATGTGATATCTCAATGCTTATACCAAACCTGAGACCCTTCCTATGGCATGAGATGTCATATACATATCCTTCCCATTCCAATCCTGAGACCCTTCCTATAGCATGAGATGTGATATCTCAATGCTTATACCAAACCTGAGACCCTTCCTATAGCATGAGATGTGATATCCAAGTCCTTCCCATTCCAATCCTTAGACCCTTCCTATACCATGCAATATGATATCTCAATGAATCTAATACCAAACCTGAGACTCTTCCTATAACATGAGATGGGATATCCAACTCCTTCCCATTCCAATCCTGAGACCCTTCCAAAAGCAGAGATGTGATATCTCAATGCTTATACCAAACCTGAGACCCTTCCTATGGCATGAGATGTCATATACATATCCTTCCCATTCCAATCCCGAGACCCTTCCTATAGCTTGAGATGTGATATCTCAATGCTTATACCAAACCTGAGACCCTTCCTATAGCATGAGATGTGATATCCAAGTCCTTCCCATTCCAATCCTTAGACCCTTCCTATAGCATGCAATATGATATCTCAATGATTCTAATAACAAACCTGAGACCCGTCCTATAACATGAGATGGGATATCCAAATCCTTCCCATTCCAATCCTGAGACCCTTCCAAAAGCAGAGATGTGATATCTCAATGCTTATACCAAACCTGAGACCCTTCTTATGTCATGAGATGTCATATACATATCCTACCCATTCCAATCCTGAGACCCTTCCTATAGCATGAGATGTGATATCTCAATGCTTATACCAAACCTGAGACCCTTCCTATAGCATGAGATGTGATATCCAACTCCTTCCCATTCCAATCCTGAGACCCTTCCTATAGCATGAGATGTGATATCTCAATGCCTCTAATACCAAACCTGAAATCCTTCCTCTAACATGAAATGTGATATCCAACTCCTTCCCTTTCCAAACCTGAGAGCCTACCTATAGCATGAGATGTGATATCCAAGTCCTTCCCATTCCAATCCTTAGACCATTCCTATAGCATGCAATATGATATCTCAATGATTCTAATAACAAACCTGAGACCCGTCCTATAACATGAGATGGGATATCCAACTCCTTCCCATTCCAATCCTGAGACACTTCCGATAGCAGAGATGTGATATCTCAATGCTTATACCAAACCTGAGACCCTTCCTATAACATGAGATGTGATATCCAACTCCTTCCATTCCAAACCTGAGACCCTTCCTATAGCATATGTGATATCCAACTCCTTCCAATTCCAAACATGAGACCCTTCCCATAGCAAGAATGTAATATCCAACTCCTTCCCATTCCAATCCTGAGACCATTCCTATAGCATGAGATGTGATATCTCAATGCTTCTAATACCAAACCTGAGATCCTTCCTATGACATGAGATGTGATATCCAATTCCTTCCCATTCCAAACCTGAGACCATTCCTACAGCATGCGATGTGATATCTCAATGCTTCTAATACCAAACCTGAGACCAGTCCTATAACATGAGATGGGATATCCAACTCCTTCCCGTTCCAATCCTGAGACACTTCTGATTGCAGAGATGTGATATCTCAATGCTTATACCAAACCTGAGACTCTTCCTATAACATGAGATGTGATATCCAACTCCTTCCCGTTCCAAACCTGAGACCCTTCCTATAGCATGAGATGTGATATCCAACTCCTTCCCATTCCAATCCTGAGACCCTTCCGATAGCATGAGATGTGATATCTCAATGCCTCTAATACCAAACCTGAGATCCTTCCTATAACATGTGATGTGATATTCAATTCCTTCCCCTTCCAAACCTGAGACCCTCCCTTTAGCATGAGATGTGATATCCAACTCCTTCCCATTCCAATCCTGAGACCCTTATGATAGCATGAGATGTGATATCTCAATGCCTCTAATACCAAACCTGAGATACTTCCGATAGCATGAGATGTGATATCTCAATGCTTCTAATACCAAACCTGAGATCCTTCCTATAACATGAGATGTGATATCCAACTCCTTCCCATTCCAATCCTGAGACCCTTCTGATAGCATGAGATGTGATATCTCAATGCCTCTAATACCAAACCTGAGATCCTACCTCTAGCATGAAATGTGATATCCAACTCCTTCCCTTTCCAAACCTGAGAGCCTACCTATAGCATGAGATGTGATATCCAAGTCCTTCCCATTCCAATCCTTAGACCCTTCCTATAGCATGCAATATGATATCTCAATGATTCTAATAACAAACCTGAGACCCGTCCTATAACATGAGATGGGATATCCAACTCCTTCCCATTCCAATCCTGAGACACTTCCGATAGCAGAGATGTGAAATCTCAATGCTTATACCAAACCTGAGACCCTTCCTATAACATGAGATGTGATATCCAACTCCTTCCAATTCCAAACATGAGACCCTTCCCATAGCAAGAATGTGATATCCAACTCCTTCCCATTCCAATCCTGAGACCATTCCTATAGCATGAGATGTGATATCTCAATGCTTCTAATACCAATCCTGAGATCCTTCCTATGATATGAGATTTGATATCCAATTCCTTCCCATTCCAAACCTGAGACCCTTCCTACAGCATGCGATGTGATATCTCACTGCTTCTAATACCAAACCTGAGACCAGTCCTATAACATGAGATGGGATATCCAACTCCTTCCCGTTCCAATCCTGAGACACTTCCGATTGCAGAGATGTGATATCTCAATGCTTATACCAAACCTGAGACTCTTCCTATAACATGAGATGTGATATACAACTCTTTCCCGTTCCAAACCTGAGACCCTTCCTATAGCATGAGATGTGATATCCAACTCCTTCCCATTCCGATTCTGAGACCCTTCAGATAGCATGAGATGTGATATCTCAATGCCTCTAATACCAAACCTGAGATCCTTCCTATAACATGTGATGTGATATTCAATTCCTTCCCCTTCCAAACCTGAGACCCTCCCTTTAGCATGAGATGTGATATCCAACTCCTTCCCATTCCAATCCTGAGACCCTTATGATAGCATGAGATGTGATATCTCAATGCCTCTAATACCAAACCTGAGATACTTCCGATAGCATGAGATGTGATATCTCAATGCTTCTAATACCAAACCTGAGATCCTTCCTATAACATGAGATGTGATATCCAACTCCTTCCCATTCCAATCCTGAGACCCTTCTGATAGCATGAGATGTGATATCTCAATGCCTCTAATACCAAACCTGAGATCCTACCTCTAAAATGAAATGTGATATCCAACTCCTTCCCTTTCCAAACCTGAGACCCTGCCTATAGCATGAGATGTGATATCCAAGTCCTTCTCATTCCAATCCTGAGACCCTTCCTATAGCATGAGATGTGATATCTCAATGTCTCGTCGTCGTGTTGAGTCTGCAGCAGCAGAGTTGAGTAAAAGACGTCCCAAATGAAGGAACCCGCACAGTTTGTTACCACAGCAGGGCAACGGAGCGGCAGTGTGTATCTGAGCCAAATGTACACTTCTCACTTCAGACCTGGGAACGCCAAGTGTACGAATCATGTGAGAGTGACAAGGACTCGATATACTACACAACCTGGCGGCGGTTACAGAGCAAGACTCCTGTGTAGGCTGGTCAGTCTGCTGGATGGCCCAGAGACGCTTCCGAAGGCTTACTAGCAGGAGATGGTGAAGATGCCGAGAATAGCTGTCCCCGCTATTCCAAGGGTCGAAGTACCAGTACAGGCCTTCTGGTTCGATCAAAGGTGAAAAGGGTTTCACAAGGCGACAGCAGTGCAGAGGAGCAGTCCTTCAGCGGGTCACCAGCGATTCCTCTGTTCAGCCTCTTGGTTGCAGGATACTTGGCTCCTGTATTCCTTCGTTCGTGAGAACTCAGGAGATCGACATGGTAGTGGTGTTTCCAGCCCCCTCTTATCCACGGTTCCCTTCGCGCCAAAACGGAGGGGACCCAATGGGAGATCCGCTCATCAACACTCACACCATTCGTGGACCTATCACGGACCACGGTGGTCCCAGGCATTCACACCACCCTAGACTCTCTGGCACCCAGGATGTGTATTGGGACCAGACATCCCAGCCCACATCCTGGAGGCACACACAAGACATGTAGAAGCCCGCGAAAGCATCTGTGTTTCGCGGGAAAGTACATGCCCAAATAATGAAGGCCCCAGGTCGGCTCGACCTGGGGAAGGTGAAGGGAGCAAGATGGTCAGCGGACAGGACAAAGGAGCCTCGTGGTCTGGCCATTTTGGGCTCTAGGCCACCATTTTGGGTTAAGCGCGAGAAACGCGCTTAGAACGCCAAAAGGAGCTCAAAACACAATAAACGATCGCTGCCACCATTCCCGTCCGTGAATCACTTGCACCGATCAGTTACAATCCTGGAAGAGTATCTAGGGCCTGTAGAAGGCTAGAGACCCAAGAGAGTAGTAACTTATCTTACAGTGCCCTCTTGTGTCATGTTGCACGAAAGCCGCAACATGATAAAAGAAACTATGGAAACGAGCGTTTCCTGGTACTGACTGTCTTAAGGGCATGACAGTTTCCCCGTAAGAAAGGAGCGAAAGCCCAGAGGAGTGCGGCAGAAGGCTGCACTTCTCTGGCAAAGTCGAGAACAAGGTGAAAAACAACAGCAAAAAGTTTAGGGGTTGCCACATGGAAGGAAAATTACCTACAATTACGAAATCTTTCCTAACACTCGCCCCTCCCAGACTATGGACAGGGGGAACTAATCCACCCCTGGATGAGTCTCTTGTTCAGGTCGGTTAAACATTCTGCACAACCCATCAGCATTGCTATGTTGGACACCTGGCCTATGCTCAATAGTGAAGTCGAAGCCTTGTAGACTTATGGACCACCTAAGCAACTTTGGATTCTCCCCCTTCATGTTTATTAGCCACTTTAAGGGCTTATGATCAGTTTGCACAGTGAAGTGGGTCCCATAGAAGTAGGGCCTCAGCTTCCTTAGGGCCCACACAACAGAGAAACATTCTTTCTCTACCGTGGACCATCTGAGCTCTCTGTCCTTAAACTGGCGACTAATAAAACCAATAGGGTGTTCCTTACCCTTCTCATCTACTTGCGATAGTACAGCTCCTATCCCAGTGTCAGAGGCGTCCGTCTGCACGATAAAAGGTCTTTGATAATCAGGGGCCCTGAGGACAGGGGCCTGGCACAAGGAGTCTTTTAAGCCATTGAAGGCCTTCTCACACTCGTCGGTCCAAGTTACCTTCTTGGGTTTCTTCAGAGTTGTGAGGGCAGTCAGAGGGGCAGCTATGGTGCCATAGTCTGCCACAAAATTGCGGTAATACCCCGTGAGTCCTAAGAAGGCTCTCACTTGGGTTTGTGTAGTGGGGGTAGGCCAGTCTTGTACTGCTTGTACTTTACTGGGTAGAGGCTGTATCCTCCCTCCACCTACTTCATGTCCAAGGTAAAACACTGAGCCTTGTCCAATCTGGCATTTACTAGCCTTTATGGTCAAGTGTGCTTTCTGAAGAGCCTGGAGCACAATCCCGAGGTGTTTCACATGGTCTTCCCAGGTGGCACTGAAAACTGCTATATCGTCCAGATATGCAAGACAGAATTCGTCCAACCCATTCAAAACATGATGCACAAGCCTCTGGAAAGTGGCAGGTGCATTCTTCAACCCGAACGGCATTACCCTGAATTGGTAAAGGCCGTCTGGAGTAGAAAATGCTGTCTTCTCCTTGGCATGTTCTGCTAAAGCTATTTGCCAATAGCCAGCAGTGAGGTCAAACGTGCTGAGGTACTTGGAGGCACCCAAAGTATCCACCAGCTCATCTGTTCGAGGCAAGGGGTGTGCATCTGTCTTGGTGACAGCATTCAGAGCCCTGTAATCCACGCAGAACCTCAATTCAGAAGTGCCTGCCTTTGGAACGAAAACCACAGGGCTGGACCAAGGACTACTAGAGGGTTCAATCACCCCAAGGTCTAACATCTTGTTGACCTCGGTCTTAATATAAGACCGTACTTTGTCTGACATCCTGTATCCCCTACTTTTGGTAGGTACACTGTCTCCTGTGTCTATGTTATGTTTGCACCAAGGTGTCAAACCAGGCGACTGTGAAAACAGGGGGGAAAACTGCCTAAGCAAACTTTTCACCTCAGCCTGCTGATCAGAAGTCAGGTGAGGGGCCCCTCGGACACCCTCAAAGGAGCTATCTGAAGGACCGCTTTGGAACAGGTGGGGGAGAGGTTCAGACTCCTCTTCCTCAACATCTGAAGCCAGTAACAGTGCTGCGATTTCGACTCTTGGGACGAAAGCCTTCAGCCTATTCACGTGAAACACTTTTGGAGCCTGTCCAGGCCTTCCAAGGTCCACTAAATAGTTAACCTCACCCAGGGGCTCCACCACTATGTAAGGGCCTGACCATTTGTCCTGTAAAGCTCAAGGCCTTATGGGATTCATGATCAGGACTTGCTGACCAGGTGTAAAGTTGATGAGGGAAGCTTTCTGGTCGTACCAATGTTTCACCAGTGCTTGTCCTGCCTTCAATTTATCACTAGCCAAGCCCATCAGAAGTACCATCCGTTTTCTGAGCCCTAGCACATAATCAACTACGTTGGTAGTAACAGGGGGAGTGGGCATCTCCCATCCCTCTTTGACTATGGCTAAGGGTCCCCGTACAGGATGACCAAACAGAAGTTTGAAGGGGCTGAAGCCAACACCCTCCTGTGGTACCTCTCGGTAGGCAAACAGTAAGCATGGTAAAAGAAGATCCCATTGTCTTCTCTGAAGCTTCTCCAGAGCCCCAATCATGCTTTTTAACGTTCTGTTGAAACGTTCCACCAGACCATTGGTCTGGGGGTGGTATGCAGAAGAGAACTTGTAGGTGACCCCACCTTCTTTCCACATAGCCTGCATATACTTCGACATAAAGTTGCTGCCACGATCTGACACAACTTCTTTAGGGAAGCCAACCCTAGTAAATATGCCAAGTAAAGCTTTTGCAACTGACTTGGCAGTTACAGTTTTCAATGGGATGGCCTCAGGATATCTGGTTGCATGGTCGACCAGCACCAGGATAAACCTATTGCCCGAGGATGTTTGCGGGTCAAGGGGACCAACGATGTCGATCCCTACCCTTTCAAATGGTACCCCCACAACTGGGAGCGGTACCAACGGAGCTTGGATTGTCGAGCCAACCTTACCAGATAACTGGCAGGAGGCACAACTCCTGCAGTGACTTTCTACTTGCACCCCCATCTTGGGCCAGTAGAAGTGCATCGATAACCTTTGCTTGCTCCTCTTAATACCAAGGTGACCAGCAAGGAGCACTTCATGCGCCAACTGCAGGAGGAAGGGCCTAACAGCAAGGGGAACCACCAACCTCCTATGGTCTCCTTCTGTAGACTCTGTGGGCTCACTATACAGGAGTCCACCTTCCCAATAAATCCTATGCGTCCCAGGAGGTTCACCCTCAAGCTGGGAGCAGGCCTGTCTCCTTAGGCCTTCCAGAGATGGGCACTCACGTTGGCCTTTACTGAATTCGTCCCTATCAGGACCTCCTTCAACTAACAAGTCTTTTACTTCAGGATGGTCGTTGGGGTCAAATACTTCAGGCATCGCCACCTCCTCGTCAGGCCCGGGCGATTGACCAACTTCCTCCACCGCAGTGGTAGGCGAGCTCGGGGGAATATTCTCTTTCCCTCGTCTTGACTTGTTGACTCCTTTCGCCTTGGGTTTCCCCTTCGGCTGGGGCGGCGTATTGGTCTTGGCCAATGCTGCCCGTGCTTGAGACCGTGTGTAGGGTCTTTCGGCAGTGTCTCCTACGAGCCCTAAAGCTCTGAGATCATTACCTAACAAGACCTTTCCCGGGACGTTTCTCTGAATGCTCACTGGAATCCTGACTGCTGTACCATTTAAAGTAAGATTTACAGGTATTACTGGGAACATACGGAGTGGGCCGTCAGCCAACTTAGTGGGCATCAGAGTAGCTCTGGCAACTTCCTCTGAGTCTACCAAGGTAGAATCCACTACAGTTCGACTGCACCCACTATCCCTAAGAGCTGGAGTATCTACTCCATTGATCAGCACACTGTCTTTAAAGTAGTGCTTGGTATTATCTGTAATCCTAGCATAAGCCTCTGAGACTTTAGGCTCCCAGGAACCCAGGGAAACTAAAACTACCTCAGCCTCTATCCCGCTGGGAAATGAGTCTGAGGAGAAGGATGCTCCTGTAATCTCTTCTTCCTCGTAGGAGGAGAAGGCCAGATTAGCGGAGTGGACCCCCAAAGGTCAAACCTTACACCGGGGATCCCCCTTCACGTGGTCAGTTGCTCCACAAGCAAAACAAGATCCATTGGGTCTGTTTACATAGGGAGGCTTATTGTAACCAGAGTTCTGTTTCGGAGGCTGACCTCCACTACCCTGTGAGTTCGCTTGTGTCTTACCCTTATTTTTCTTTTTGTGGCCCTTTTGAGAAGAAGATTTATCAGATTCTCCACCCTCCTTATCTTTGGACTTTTTCCCTTCCTCCTGCTTACCAGGATGAGTTTTGTCCTTATGGGACACTCGATGTGACACCCATAAGTCTGCTGCAATGGCCAGCTTCTTAGGATCTATCTCCTTCGAATCGGCCAAATGCTGCTTAAGCTCCGGGGAAGAAGATGCAAAAATGTGTTCCAGCATGACAAGATTTATCATGCCTTCGAAGGTAGAAACCTTATAACCTTCGACCCAGCCAGTTAAGTTTTTCAAGGATTCAGTGACATAAGATACCCAAGTACCACATTCCTTTTTCTTATACTCTATGAATCGTTTCAAATATTGGGCCGGAGTCTTCCCAAACTTTAAAATGAGAGTTTGCTTTAACATTGCGAAATCAGCTTGCTCAGCCTTCGACATTTCCATAATGGCACTACAGCCAGAATGGGGCAGTCTGCTGAGTAACCAGGCAATCTTATCAGCATTGTCAACTTGTTGAACTTCGCATGCATACTCAAACGCATTCATCCAGTCCATAATGTCATTCCTTTCCTCATACACAATGACCAGATCTTTCGGAAACCGTGAATGAGAGGAGGCCCCAGACCCATGTCCAGGACCCTTGGACCCATTTGCAACCTGAAGCTTGGCCAGTTCCAACTGGTGATCCCTGTCTTTCTGTTTTTCTGACTGTTCGATTTTTAGTTTGGCTATGCTGAATTCAAGCTCCTTCTGCCTAAACCGCAGCTCTTGCTTCTTGAATTCAAGCATAGCCTCCCCATCAACACTGGCAGAGGAAACATTAGACATCTCATCCTCCCTGTCCTCGTGGTCGCGGTGGATCAGTGCAGCGGCAGAACCGTCGGTTCTACCAGTGAGAGCAGCCCCACCTCCTTCCGCACTGTCCTCAGAAGTTATAGCGTCAAGCTGCGCTTCTTGCCACGCCACGATTCTTTGGATCATATCCAATTTCGTGCCTTGAGAGGAAACACCTCTCTCCGCACACATTTTTTTCAATGTTTCTGATTTGGAAGCATTTAAAGTTAACAAGGTATTTGTTTCCATACTGTTAGATAGGACTATGGCCTTTTTAAAGTTATACTACAACAATTCACTACGTGTCCTGGTAGGAATAACTTGAAATGCCTTAGTTCGTGCGCAACACTGGATACCTTCAGTGGTATCCCACCGCTGTACACCAATTTGTTAAGACGGATTTCTAAACTCTGTCCTGGTGGCGCAGAAGTTCAGAAGGCCAACCTAATTACTTGGAACAGGGTAACCTCTGGACAAGCCAGACCAATCAAGGTAGCGATCGCGGCGGTCAAGACTAGGTCTCAAGAGGGGTGAGGGTGACTGAAAACCTGCAATGAGCACACAAAGCAAGGACACTTACAAACTACTCCAAACAGGTGCTATATTAAAAATATATACACATTTATTCCAAGGCCTTTAAAAGAATGACCGTAGCGAGAAATCACAATACAACTCTAGTAAACCAACACATACCATACCAATACAATATATATACAAATACAAAGAAGTCTCAAGCGTTAGATGCACGAAATGTGTAGTCCACCTAAAAGGGAAGGAAAACAGGCAGTGCGAAATAATGCTTAGACCCAGTCCGCCTTCAGAGGCACCTAACTAAAAGGGAGTCCGAGCCCTACGAAGAGTGGAGCCTTGTGCTCAAAAGTACCTGCACACGCTGGTGCCAACGGGCAAAAGGGGAGTCTCTTCGAGGGAGATCAGGCAGTTCAGTTTAGTGCACAAACGAAGAACAACAGTGTTCCGCGACTCAAGCGCAGCCTCCACTGTGGGCAGAAGCAGAGCGCGAGTACGGAAAGGCGTGCTGTTTTGACACAGCGGGGAAAAGCTATGGGCTCCTGCAGGAGGGCGACCAGTTCCTAGCTATGCTACTCACCGGACTGGCTTGTCCAGAGGTTACCCTGTTCCAAGTAATTAGGTTGGCCTTCTGAACTTCTAACAGTATGGAAACAAATACCTTGTTAACTTTAAATGCTTCCAAATCAGAAACATTGAAAAAAATGTGTGCGGAGAGAGGTGTTTCCTCTCAAGGCACGAAATTGGATATGATCCAAAGAATCGTGGCGTGGCAAGAAGCGCAGCTTGACGCTATAACTTCTGAGGACAGTGCGGAAGGAGGTGGGGCTGCTCTCACTGGTAGAACCGACGGTTCTGCCGCTGCACTGATCCACCGCGACCACGAGGACAGGGAGGATGAGATATCTAATGTTTCCTCTGCCAGTGTTGATGGGGAGGCTATGCTTGAATTCAAGAAGCAAGAGCTGCGGTTTAGGCAGAAGGAGCTTGAATTCAGCATAGCCAAACTAAAAATCGAACAGTCAGAAAAACAGAAAGACAGGGATCACCAGTTGGAACTGGCCAAGCTTCAGGTTGCAAATGGGTCCAAGGGTCCTGGACATGGGTCTGGGGCCTCCTCTCATTCACGGTTTCCGAAAGATCTGGTCATTGTGTATGAGGAAAGGAATGACATTATGGACTGGATGAATGCGTTTGAGTATGCATGCGAAGTTCAACAAGTTGACAATGCTGATAAGATTGCCTGGTTACTCAGCAGACTGCCCCATTCTGGCTGTAGTGCCATTATGGAAATGTCGAAGGCTGAGCAAGCTGATTTCGCAATGTTAAAGCAAACTCTCATTTTAAAGTTTGGGAAGACTCCGGCCCAATATTTGAAACGATTCATAGAGTATAAGAAAAAGGAAGGTGGTACTTGGGTATCTTATGTCACTGAATCCTTGAAAAACTTAACTGGCTGGGTCGAAGGTTATAAGGTTTCTACCTTCGAAGGCATGATAAATCTTGTCATGCTGGAACACATTTTTGCATCTTCTTCCCCGGAGCTTAAGCAGCATTTGGCCGATTCGAAGGAGATAGATCCTAAGAAGCTGGCCATTGCAGCAGACTTATGGGTGTCACATCGAGTGTCCCATAAGGACAAAACTCATCCTGGTAAGCAGGAGGAAGGGAAAAAGTCCAAAGATAAGGAGGGTGGAGAATCTGATAAATCTTCTTCTCAAAAGGGCCACAAAAAGAAAAATAAGGGTAAGACACAAGCGAACTCACAGGGTAGTGGAGGTCAGCCTCCGAAACAGAACTCTGGTTACAATAAGCCTCCCTATGTAAACAGACCCAATGGATCTTGTTTTGCTTGTGGAGCAACTGACCACGTGAAGGGGATCCCCGGTGTAAGGTTTGACCTTTGGGGGTCCACTCCGCTAATCTGGCCTTCTCCTCCTACGAGGAAGAAGAGATTACAGGAGCATCCTTCTCCTCAGACTCATTTCCCAGCGGGATAGAGGCTGAGGTAGTTTTAGTTTCCCTGGGTTCCTGGGAGCCTAAAGTCTCAGAGGCTTATGCTAGGATTACAGATAATACCAAGCACTACTTTAAAGACAGTGTGCTGATCAATGGAGTAGATACTCCAGCTCTTAGGGATAGTGGGTGCAGTCGAACTGTAGTGGATTCTACCTTGGTAGACTCAGAGGAAGTTGCCAGAGCTACTCTGATGCCCACTAAGTTGGCTGACGGCCCACTCCGTATGTTCCCAGTAATACCTGTAAATCTTACTTTAAATGGTACAGCAGTCAGGATTCCAGTGACCATTCAGAGAAACGTCCCGGGAAAGGTCTTGTTAGGTAATGATCTCAGAGCTTTAGGGCTCGTAGGAGACACTGCCGAAAGACCCTACACACGGTCTCAAGCACGGGCAGCATTGGCCAAGACCAATACGCCGCCCCAGCCGAAGGGGAAACCCAAGGCGAAAGGAGTCAACAAGTCAAGACGAGGGAAAGAGAATATTCCCCCGAGCTCGCCTACCACTGCGGTGGAGGAAGTTGGTCAATCGCCCGGGCCTGACGAGGAGGTGGCGATGCCTGAAGTATTTGACCCCAACGACCATCCTGAAGTAAAAGACTTGTTAGTTGAAGGAGGTCCTGATAGGGACGAATTCAGTAAAGGCCAACGTGAGTGCCCATCTCTGGAAGGCCTAAGGAGACAGGCCTGCTCCCAGCTTGAGGGTGAACCTCCTGGGACGCATAGGATTTATTGGGAAGGTGGACTCCTGTATAGTGAGCCCACAGAGTCTACAGAAGGAGACCATAGGAGGTTGGTGGTTCCCCTTGCTGTTAGGCCCTTCCTCCTGCAGTTGGCGCATGAAGTGCTCCTTGCTGGTCACCTTGGTATTAAGAGGAGCAAGCAAAGGTTATCCATGCACTTCTACTGGCCCAAGATGGGGGTGCAAGTAGAAAGTCACTGCAGGAGTTGTGCCTCCTGCCAGTTATCTGGTAAGGTTGGCTCGACAATCCAAGCTCCGTTGGTACCGCTCCCAGTTGTGGGGGTACCATTTGAAAGGGTAGGGATCGACATCGTTGGTCCCCTTGACCCGCAAACATCCTCGGGCAATAGGTTTATCCTGGTGCTGGTCGACCATGCAACCAGATATCCTGAGGCCATCCCATTGAAAACTGTAACTGCCAAGTCAGTTGCAAAAGCTTTACTTGGCATATTTACTAGGGTTGGCTTCCCTAAAGAAGTTGTGTCAGATCGTGGCAGCAACTTTATGTCGAAGTATATGCAGGCTATGTGGAAAGAATGTGGGGTCACCTACAAGTTCTCTTCTGCATACCACCCCCAGACCAATGGTCTGGTGGAACGTTTCAACAGAACGTTAGAAAGCATGATTGGGGCTCTGGAGAAGCTTCAGAGAAGACAATGGGATCTTCTTTTACCATGCTTACTGTTTGCCTACCGAGAGGTACCACAGGAGGGTGTTGGCTTCAGCCCCTTCAAACTTCTGTTTGGTCATCCTGTACGGGGACCCTTAGCCATAGTCAAAGAGGGATGGGAGATGCCCACTCCCCCTGTTACTACCAACGTAGTTGATTATGTGCTAGGGCTCAGAAAACGGATGGTACTTCTGATGGGCTTGGCTAGTGATAAATTGAAGGCAGGACAAGCACTGGTGAAACATTGGTACGACCAGAAAGCTTCCCTCATCAACTTTACACCTGGTCAGCAAGTCCTGATCATGAATCCCATAAGGCCTTGAGCTTTACAGGACAAATGGTCAGGCCCTTACATAGTGGTGGAGCCCCTGGGTGAGGTTAACTATTTAGTGGACCTTGGAAGGCCTGGACAGGCTCCAAAAGTGTTTCACGTGAATAGGCTGAAGGCTTTCGTCCCAAGAGTCGAAATCGCAGCACTGTTACTGGCTTCAGATGTTGAGGAAGAGGAGTCTGAACCTCTCCCCCACCTGTTCCAAAGCGGTCCTTCAGATAGCTCCTTTGAGGGTGTCCGAGGGGCCCCTCACCTGACTTCTGATCAGCAGGCTGAGGTGAAAAGTTTGCTTAGGCAGTTTTCCCCCCTGTTTTCACAGTCGCCTGGTTTGACACCTTGGTGCAAACATAACATAGACACAGGAGACAGTGTACCTACCAAAAGTAGGGGATACAGGATGTCAGACAAAGTACGGTCTTATATTAAGACCGAGGTCAACAAGATGTTAGACCTTGGGGTGATTGAACCCTCTAGTAGTCCTTGGTCCAGCCCTGTGGTTTTCGTTCCAAAGGCAGGCACTTCTGAATTGAGGTTCTGCGTGGATTACAGGGCTCTGAATGCTGTCACCAAGACAGATGCACACCCCTTGCCTCGAACAGATGAGCTGGTGGATACTTTGGGTGCCTCCAAGTACCTCAGCACGTTTGACCTCACTGCTGGCTATTGGCAAATAGCTTTAGCAGAACATGCCAAGGAGAAGACAGCGTTTTCTACTCCAGACGGCCTTTACCAATTCCGGGTAATGCCGTTCGGGTTGAAGAATGCACCTGCCACTTTCCAGAGGCTTGTGCATCATGTTTTGAATGGGTTGGACGAATTCTGTCTTGCATATCTGGACGATATAGCAGTTTTCAGTGCCACCTGGGAAGACCATGTGAAACACCTCAGGATTGTGCTCCAGGCTCTTCAGAAAGCACACTTGACCATAAAGGCTAGTAAATGCCAGATTGGACAAGGCTCAGTGTTTTACCTTGGACATGAAGTAGGTGGAGGGAGGATACAGCCTCTACCCAGTAAAGTACAAGCAGTACAAGACTGGCCTACCCCCACTACACAAACCCAAGTGAGAGCCTTCTTAGGACTCACGGGGTATTACCGCAATTTTGTGGCAGACCATGGCACCATAGCTGCCCCTCTGACTGCCCTCACAACTCTGAAGAAACCCAAGAAGGTAACTTGGACCGACGAGTGTGAGAAGGCCTTCAATGGCTTAAAAGACTCCTTGTGCCAGGCCCCTGTCCTCAGGGCCCCTGATTATCAAAGACCTTTTATAGTGCAGACGGACGCCTCTGACACTGGAATAGGAGCTGTACTATCGCAAGTAGATGAGAAGGGTAAGGAACACCCTATTGGTTTTATTAGTCGCCAGTTTAAGGACAGAGAGCTCAGATGGTCCACGGTAGAGAAAGAATGTTTCTCTGTCGTGTGGGCCCTAAGGAAGCTGAGGCCCTACCTCTATGGGACCCACTTCACTGTGCAAACTGACCATAAGCCCTTAAAGTGGCTAATAAACATGAAGGGGGAGAATCCAAAGTTGCTTAGGTGGTCCATAAGTCTACAAGGCTTCAACTTCACTATTGAGCATAGGCCAGGTGTCCAACATAGCAATGCTGATGGGTTGTGCAGAATGTTTAACCGACCTGAACAAGAGACTCATCCAGGGGTGGATTAGTTCCCCCTGTCCATAGTCTGGGAGGGGCGAGTGTTAGGAAAGATTTCGTAATTGTAGGTAATTTTCCTTCCATGTGGCAACCCCTAAACTTTTTGCTGTTGTTTTTCACCTTGTTCTCGACTTTGCCAGAGAAGTGCAGCCTTCTGCAGCACTCCTCTGGGCTTTCGCTCCTTTCTTATGGGTAAACTGTCATGCCCTTAAGACAGTCAGTACCAGGAAACGCTCGTTTCCGTAGTTTCTTTTATCATGTTGCGGCTTTCGTGCAACATGACACAAGAGGGCACTGTAAGATAAGTTACTACTCTCTTGGGTCTCTAGCCTTCTACAGGCCCTAGATACTCTTCCAGGATTGTAACTGATCGGTGCAAGTGATTCACGGACGGGAATGGTGGCAGCGATCGTTTATTGTGTTTTGAGCTCCTTTTGGCGTTCTAAGCGCGTTTCTCGCGCTTAACCCAAAATGGTGGCCTAGAGCCCAAAATGGCCAGACCACGAGGCTCCTTTGTCCTGTCCGCTGACCATCTTGCTCCCTTCACCTTCCCCAGGTCGAGCCGACCTGGGGCCTTCATTATTTGGGCATGTACTTTCCCGCGAAACACAGATGCTTTCGCGGGCTTCTACATGTCTTGTGTGTGCCTCCAGGATGTGGGCTGGGATGTCTGGTCCCAATACACATCCTGGGTGCCAGAGAGTCTAGGGTGGTGTGAATGCCTGGGACCACCGTGGTCCGTGATAGGTCCACGAATGGTGTGAGTGTTGATGAGCGGATCTCCCATTGGGTCCCCTCCGTTTTGGCGCGAAGGGAACCGTGGATAAGAGGGGGCTGGAAACACCACTACCATGTCGATCTCCTGAGTTCTCACGAACGAAGGAATACAGGAGCCAAGTATCCTGCAACCAAGAGGCTGAACCGAGGAATCGCTGGTGACCCGCTGAAGGACTGCTCCTCTGCACTGCTGTCGCCTTGTGAAACCCTTTTCACCTTTGATCGAACCAGAAGGCCTGTACTGGTACTTCGACCCTTGGAATAGCGGGGACAGCTATTCTCGGCATCTTCACCATCTCCTGCTAGTAAGCCTTCGGAAGCGTCTCTGGGCCATCCAGCAGACTGACCAGCCTACACAGGAGTCTTGCTCTGTAACCGCCGCCAGGTTGTGTAGTATATCGAGTCCTTGTCACTCTCACATGATTCGTACACTTGGCGTTCCCAGGTCTGAAGTGAGAAGTGTACATTTGGCTCAGATACACACCGCCGCTCCGTTGCCCTGCTGTGGTAACAAACTGTGCGGGTTCCTTCGGTTGGGACGTCTTTTACTCAACTCTGCTGCTGCAGACTCAACACGACGACGAGACATTGAGATATCACATCTCATGCTATAGGAAGGGTCTCAGGATTGGAATGAGAAGGACTTGGATATCACATCTCATGCTATAGGCAGGGTCTCAGGTTTGGAAAGGGAAGGAGTTGGATATCACATTTCATTTTAGAGGTAGGATCTCAGGTTTGGTATTAGAGGCATTGAGATATCACATCTCATGCTATCAGAAGGGTCTCAGGATTGGAATGGGAAGGAGTTGGATATCACATCTCATGTTATAGGAAGGATCTCAGGTTTGGTATTAGAAGCATTGAGATATCACATCTCATGCTATCGGAAGTATCTCAGGTTTGGTATTAGAGGCATTGAGATATCACATCTCATGCTATCATAAGGGTCTCAGGATTGGAATGGGAAGGAGTTGGATATCACATCTCATGCTAAA
Source organism: Ambystoma mexicanum (assembly GCF_040938575.1). Lineage (NCBI taxonomy): Eukaryota > Metazoa > Chordata > Amphibia > Caudata > Ambystomatidae > Ambystoma > Ambystoma mexicanum. Next base: position 337,277,110 of record NC_090936.1, read on the forward strand.
GGGAGGGTCTCAGGTTTGGAAGGGGAAGGAATTGAATATCACATCACATGTTATAGGAAGGATCTCAGGTTTGGTATTAGAGGCATTGAGATATCACATCTCATGCTATCTCAAGGGTCTCAGAATCGGAATGGGAAGGAGTTGGATATCACATCTCATGCTATAGGAAGGGTCTCAGGTTTGGATCGGGAAGGAGTTGTATATCAAATCTCATGTTATAGGAAGAGTCTCAGGTTTGGTATAAGCATTGAGATATCACATCTCTGCAATCGGAAGTGTCTCAGGATTGGAACGGGAAGGAGTTGGATATCCCTTCTCATGTTATAGGACTGGTCTCAGGTTTGGTATTAGAAGCAGTGAGATATCACATCGCATGCTGTAGGAAGGGTCTCAGGTTTGGAATGGGAAGGAATTGGATATCAAATCTCATGTCATAGGAAGGATCTCAGGTTTGGTATTAGAAGCATTGAGATATCACATCTCATGCTATAGGAATGGTCTCAGGATTGGAATGGGAAGGAGTTGGATATTACATTCTTGCTATGGGAAGGGTCTCATGTTTGGAATTGGAAGGTGTTGGATATCACATCTCATGTTATAGGAAGGGTCTCAGGTTTGGTATAAGCATTGAGATTTCACATCTCTGCTATCAGAAGTGTCTCAGGATTGGAATGGGAAGGAGTTGGATATCCCATCTCATGTTATAGGACGGGTCTCAGGTTTGTTATTAGAATCATTGAGATATCATATTGCATGCTATAGGAAGGGTCTAAGGATTGGAATGGGAAGGACTTGGATATCACATCTCATGCTATAGGTAGGCTCTCAGGTTTGGAAAGGGAAGGAGTTGGATATCACATTTCATGCTAGAGGTAGGATCTCAGGTTTGGTATTAGAGGCATTGAGATATCACATCTCATGCTATCAGAAGGGTCTCAGGATTGGAATGGGAAGGAGTTGGATATCACATCTCATGTTATAGGAAGGATCTCAGGTTTGGTATTAGAAGCATTGAGATATCACATCTCATGCTATCGGAAGTATCTCAGGTTTGGTATTAGAGGCATTGAGATATCACATCTCATGCTATCATAAGGGTCTCAGGATTGGAATGGGAAGGAGTTGGATATCACATCTCATGCTAAAGGGAGGGTCTCAGGTTTGGAAGGGGAAGGAATTGAATATCACATCACATGTTATAGGAAGGATCTCAGGTTTGGTATTAGAGGCATTGAGATATCACATCTCATGCTATCGGAAGGGTCTCAGGATTGGAATGGGAAGGAGTTGGATATCACATCTCATGCTATAGGAAGGGTCTCAGGTTTGGAACGGGAAGGAGTTGGATATCACATCTCATGTTATAGGAAGAGTCTCAGGTTTGGTATAAGCATTGAGATATCACATCTCTGCAATCGGAAGTGTCTCAGGATTGGAACGGGAAGGAGTTGGATATCCCATCTCATGTTATAGGACTGGTCTCAGGTTTGGTATTAGAAGCATTGAGATATCACATCGCATGCTGTAGGAAGGGTCTCAGGTTTGGAATGGGAAGGAATTGGATATCACATCTCATGTCATAGGAAGGATCTCAGGTTTGGTATTAGAAGCATTGAGATATCACATCTCATGCTATAGGAATGGTCTCAGGATTGGAATGGGAAGGAGTTGGATATTACATTCTTGCTATGGGAAGGGTCTCATGTTTGGAATTGGAAGGAGTTGGATATCACATATGCTATAGGAAGGGTCTCAGGTTTGGAATGGGAAGGAGTTGGATATCACATCTCATGTTATAGGAAGGGTCTCAGGTTTGGTATAAGCATTGAGATATCACATCTCTGCTATCGGAAGTGTCTCAGGATTGGAATGGGAAGGAGTTGGATATCCCATCTCATGTTATAGGACGGGTCTCAGGTTTGTTATTAGAATCATTGAGATATCATATTGCATGCTATAGGAAGGGTCTAAGGATTGGAATGGGAAGGACTTGGATATCACATCTCATGCTATAGGTAGGCTCTCAGGTTTGGAAAGGGAAGGAGTTGGATATCACATTTCATGTTAGAGGAAGGATCTCAGGTTTGGTATTAGAGGCATTGAGATATCACATCTCATGCTATAGGAAGGGTCTCAGGATTGGAATGGGAAGGAGTTGGATATCACATCTCATGCTATAGGAAGGGTCTCAGGTTTGGTATAAGCATTGAGATATCACATCTCATGCTATAGGAAGGGTCTCAGGATTGGAATGGGAAGGATATGTATATGACATCTCATGACATAAGAAGGGTCTCAGGTTTGGTATAAGCATTGAGATATCACATCTCTGCTTTTGGAAGGGTCTCAGGATTGGAATGGGAAGGAGTTGGATATCCCATCTCATGTTATAGGACGGGTCTCAGGTTTGTTATTAGAATCATTGAGATATCATATTGCATGCTATAGGAAGGGTCTAAGGATTGGAATGGGAAGGACTTGGATATCACATCTCATGCTATAGGAAGGGTCTCAGGTTTGGTATAAGCATTGAGCTATCACATCTCAAGCTATAGGAAGGGTCTCAGGATTGGAATGGGAAGGATATGTATATGACATCTCATGCCATAGGAAGGGTCTCAGGTTTGGTATAAGCATTGAGATATCACATCTTTGCTTTTGGAAGGGTCTCTGGATTGGAATGGGAAGGAGTTGGATATCCCATCTCATGTTATAGGAAGAGTCTCAGGTTTGGTATTAGATTCATTGAGATATCATATTGCATGCTATAGGAAGGGTCTAAGGATTGGAATGGGAAGGACTTGGATATCACATCTCATGCTATAGGAAGGGTCTCAGGTTTGGTATAAGCATTAAGATATCACATCTCATGCTATAGGAAGGGTCTCAGGATTGGAATGGGAAGGATATGTATATGACATCTCATGCCATAGGAAGGGTCTCAGGTTTGGTATAAGCATTGAGATATCACATCTCTGCTTTTGGAAGGGTCTCAGGATTGGAATGGGAAGGAGTTGGATATCCCATCTCATGTTATAGGAAGAGTCTCAGGTTTGGTATTAGAAGCATTGAGATATCACATCTCATGCTATAGGAAGTGTCTCAGGATTGGAATGGGAAGGACTTGGATATCACATCTCATGCTATAGGGAGGGTCTCAAGTTTGATATTAGAAGCATTGAGATATCACATCTCATGCTATAGGAAGGGTCTCAGGATTGGAATGGAAGGAGTTGGATATCACATCTCATGTTATAGGAAGGATCTCAGGTTTGGTATTAGAAGCATTGAGACATCACATCTCATGCTAAAGGAAGGGTCTCAGGATTGTAATGGGAAGGAGTTGGATTTCACATCTCATGCTATATGAAGGGTCTCAGGTTTGGTATAAACATTGAGATATCACATCTCATGCTATAGGAAGGGTCTCAGGATTGGAATGGGAAGGAGTTGGATATCACATCTCATGCTATAGGAAGGGTCTCAGGTTTGGTATAAGCAGTGAGATATCACATCTCTACTATCGGAAGGGTCTCAGGATTGGAATGGGAAGGAGTTGGATATCCAATCTCATGTTATAGGAAGAGTCTCAGGTTTGGTATTAGAAGCATTGAGATATCTCATCTCATGCTATAGGAAGGGTCTCAGGATTTTAATGGGAAGGAGTTGGATATCACATCTCATGCTATAGGAAGGGTCTCAGGTTTGGTATAAGCAGTGAGATATCACATCTCATGCTATAGGAAGTGTCTCACGATTGGAATGGGAAGAAGTTGGATATTACATCTCATGTTATAGGAAGGATCTCAGGTTTGGTATAAGCATTGAGATATCACATCTCTGTTATCGGAAGGGTCTCAGGATTGGAATGGGAAGGAGTTGGATATTCCCATCTCATGTTATAGGAAGGGTCTCAGGATTGGAATGGGAAGGACTTGGATATCACATCTCATGCTATAGGGAGGGTCTCAAGTTTGATATTAGAAGCATTGAGATATCACATCTCATGATATCGGAAGGGTCTCAGGATTGGAATGGGAAGGAGTTGGATATCACATCTCATGATAAAGGAAGGGTCTAAGGTTTGGAAGGGGAAGGATTTGGATATCACATCTCATGTTATAGGACGGGTCTCAGGTTTGGTATTAGAAGCATTGAGATATCAAGTCTCATGGTATAGGAAGGGTCTCAGAATTGGAATGGGAAGGAGTTGGATATCACATCTCAAGCTATAGGAAGGGTCTCAGGATTGGAATGGAAAGGAGTTTGATATCACATCTCATGCCATAGTATGGGTCTCAGGTTTGGTAGAAGCATTGGGATATCACATCTCATGCTATCGGAAGGGTATCAGGATTGGATTTGGAAGGAGTTGGATATCACATCTCATGTTATAGGAAGGGTCTCAGGTTTGGTATAAGCATTGAGATATCACATCTCTGCTATCGGAAGTGTCTCAGGATTGGAATGGGAAGGAGTTGGATATCCCATCTCATGTTATAGGACGGGTCTCAGGTTTGTTATTAGAATCATTGAGATATCATATTGCATGCTGTAGGAAGGGTCTAAGGATTGGAATGGGAAGGACTTGGAAATCACATCTCAAGCTATAGGTAGGCTCTCAGGTTTGGAAAGGGAAGGTGTTGGATATCACATTTCATGTTAGAGGAAGGATCTCAGGTTTGGTATTAGAGGCATTGAGATATCACATCTCATGCTATAGGAAGGGTCTCAGGATTGGAATGGGAAGGAGTTGGATATCACATCTCATGCTATAGGAAGGGTCTCAGGTTTGGTATAAGCATTGAGATATCACATCTCATGCTATAGGAAGGGTCTCAGGATTGGAATGGGAAGGATATGTATATGACATCTCATGCCATAGGAAGGGTCTCAGGTTTGGTATAAGCATTGAGATATCACATCTCTGCTTTTGGAAGGGTCTCAGGATTGGAATGGGAAGGAGTTGGATATCCCATCTCATGTTATAGGAAGAGTCTCAGGTTTGGTATTAGAAGCATTGAGATATCACATCTCATGCTATAGGAAGTGTCTCAGGATTGGAATGTGAAGGACTTGGATATCACATCTCATGCTATAGGGAGGGTCTCAAGTTTGATATTAGAAGCATTGAGATATCACATCTCATGCTATAGGAAGTGTCTCAGGATTGGAATGGGAAGGAGTTGGATATCACACCTCATGTTATAGGAAGGATCTCAGGTTTGGTATAAGCATTGAGATATCACATCTCTGCTATCGGAAGGGTCTCAGGATTGGAATGGGAAGGAGTTGGATATTCCCATCTCATTTTATAGGAAGGGTATATCAGGTCTTAGCATGAGATGTGATATCCAGCTCCTTCCATTCCAATCCTGAGACCCTTCTGATAGCATGAGATGTGATATCTCAATGCTTCTAATATCAATACTGAGACCCTCCCTATAGCATGAGATGTGATATCTAAGTCCTTCCCATTCCAATCCTGAGACCCTTCCGATAGCAGAGATGTGATATCTCAATGCTTATACCAAACCTGAGACCCTTCCTATAGCACGAGATGTGATATCCAACTCCTTCCCATTCCAATCCTGAGACCCTTCCTATAGCATGAGATGTGATATCTCAATGCTTCTACCAAAACTGAGACCCTTCCTTTAGCATGAGATGTGATATCCAACTCCTTCCCATTCCAATCCTGAGACCCTTCCTATAGCATGAGATGTGATATCTCAATGCTTCTAATACCAAACATGAGATCCTTCCTATAACATGAGATGTGATATCCAACTCCTTCCCATTCCAATCCTGAGACCCTTCCTATAGCATGAGATGTGATATCTCAATGCTTCTAATACCAAACCTGATATCCTTCCGATAGCATGAGATGTGATATCTCAATGCTTCTAATACCAAACCTGAGACCCTCCCTTTAGCATGAGATGTGAGATCCAATTCCTTCCCATTCCAATCCTGATACCCTTCTGATAGCATGAGATGTGATATCTCAATGCCTCTAATACCAAACCTGAGATCCTACCTCTAACATGAAATGTGATATCCAACTCCTTCCCTTTCCAAACCTGAGAGCCTTCCTACAGCATGAGATGTGATATCCAAGTCCTTCCCATTCCAATCCTGAGACCCTTCCTATAACATGAGATGTGATATCCAACTCCTTCCCATTCCAACCTGAGACCCTTCCTATAGCATGAGATGGGATATCCAACTCCTTCCAAATCTAATCCTGATATCCTTCCGATAGCATGAGATGTGATATCCCAATGCTTCTACAAAACCTGAGACCCATACCATGGCATGAGATGTGATATCAAACTCCCGTCCTATACCATGAGACTTGATATCTCAATGCTTCTAATACCAAACCTGAGACCAGTCCAATAACATGAGATGTGATATCCAAATCCTTCCCCTTCCAAACCTTAGACCCTTCCTTTATCATGAGATGTGATATCCAACTCCTTCCCATTCCACTCCTGAGACCCTTCCTATAGCATGAGATGTGATATCTCAATGCTTCTAATACCAAACCTGAGACCCTTCCTATAACATGAGATGTGATATCCAAGTCCTTCCCATTCCAATCCTGAGACCCTTCCTATAGCATGAGATGTCATATCTCAATGCTTCTAATACCAAACCTGAGACCCTTCCTATAACATGAATTGTGATATCCAAGTCCTTCCCATTCCAATCTTGAGACTTTTCCAATAGCAGAGATGTGATATCTCAATGCTTATACCAAACCTGAGATCCTTCCTATGACATGAGATGTGATATCTAAATCCTTCTCATTCCAAACCTGAGACCCTTCCTACAGCATGTGATGTGATATCTCAATGCTTCTAATATTAAAACTGAGACCCGTCCTATAACATGAGATGGGATATCCAACTCCTTCCCGTTCCAAACCTGATACCCTTCCTATAGCATGAGATGTGATATCCAATTCCTTCCCATCCCAATCCTGAGACACCTCCGATAGCAGAGATGTGAAATCTCAATGCTTATACCAAACCTGAGACTCTTACTATAACATGAGATGTGATATCTAACTCCTTCCTGTTCCAAACCTGAGACCCTTCCTATAGCATGAGATGCGATATCCAACTCCTTCCCATTCCAATCCTGAGACCCTTCCCATAGCATGAGATGTGATATCTCAATGCTTCTAATACCAAACCTGTGATCCTTCCTATAACAAGAGATGTGATATCCAAATCCTTCCCCTTCCAAATCTGAGACCCTCCCTTTAGCATGAGATGTGATATCTCAATGCCTCTAATACCAAACCTGAGATCCTTCCGATAGCATGAGATGTGATATCTCAATGCTTCTAATACCAAACCTGAGATCCTTCCTATAACATGAGATGTGATATCCAAATCCTTCCCCTTCCATTCCTGAGACCCTCCCTTTAGCATGAGATGTGATATCCAACTCCTTCCCATTCCAATCCTGAGACCCTTCCTATAGCATGAGATGTGATATCTCAATGCTTCTAATACCAAACGTGAGACCCTTCCTGTGGCATGAGATGTCATATACAACTCCTTCCCATTCCAATACTGAGACCCTTCCTATAGCATGAGATGTGATATCTCAATACTTATACCAAACCTGAGACCCTTCCTATAGCATGAGATGTGATATCCAACTCCTTCCCATTCCAATCCTGAGACCCTTCCTATAACATGAGATGTTATGTCTCAATGCTTCTAATACCAAACCTTAGATCCTTCCTATGGCATGAGATGTCATATAAAACTCCTTCCCATTCCAATCCTGAGACCCTTCCCATAGCATGAGATGTGATATCGAACTCCTTCCCATTCCAATCCTGCGACCCTTCCTATAGCATGAGATTTGATATCTCAATGCTTCTAATACCAAACCTGAGATCATTCCTATAACACGAGATGTAATATCCAAATCCTTCCCCTTCCAAACCTGAGACCCTCCCTTTAGCATGAGATATGATATCCAACTACTTCCCATTCCAATCCTGAGACCCTTCCTATAGCATGAGATGTGATGTCTCAATGTTTCTAATACCAAACCTGAGATCCTTCCTATAACATGAGATGTGATATCCAACTCCTTCCCATTCCAATCCTGAGACACTTCCTATAGCATGAGAAGTGATATCTCCATGCTTATACCAAACCTGAGACCCTTCCTATAGCATGAGATGTGATATCCAAATCCTTCCCATTCCAATCCTGAGACCCTTCCTATAGCATGAGATGTGATATCTCAATGCTTATACCAAACCTGAGAGCCTACCTATAGCATGAGATGTGATATCCAACTCCTTCCCGTTCCAAACCTGAGACCCTTCCTATAGCATATGTGATATCCAACTCCTTCCCATTCCAAACATGTGACCCTTCCTATAGCAAGAATGTAATATCCAACTCCTACCCATTCCAATCCTGAGACCATTCCTATAGCATGAGATGTGATATCTCAATGCTTCTAATACCAAACCTGAGATACTTCCTATGACATGAGATGTGATATCCAATTCCTTCCCATTCCAAACCTGAGATCCTTCCTACAGCATGCGATGTGATATCTCAATGCTTCTAATACCAAACCTGAGACCCGTCCTATAACATGAGATGGGATATCCAACTCCTTCCCGTTCCAAACCTGATACCCTTCCTATAGCATGAGATGTGATATCCAACTCCTTCCCATCCCAATCCTGAGACACCTCCGATAGCAGAGATGTGATATCTCAATGCTTATACCAAACCTGAGACTCTTCCTATAACATGAGATATGATATCCAACTCCTTCCCGTTCCAAACCTGAGACCCTTCCTATAGCATGAGATGTGATATCCAACTCCTTCCCATTCCAATCCTGAGACCCTTGTGATAGCATGAGATGTGATATCTCAATGCTTCTAATACCAAACCTGTGATCCTTCCTATAGCATGAGATGTGATATCCAACTCCTTCCAATTCCAATCCTGAGACCCTTCCTACAGCATGAGATGTGATATCTCAATGCTTCTAATACCAAACCTGAGACCCTTCCTATAACATGAGATGGGAATATCCAACTCCTTCCCATTCTAATCCTGAGACCCTTCCGATAGCAGAGATGTGATATCTCAATGCTTATACCAAACCTGAGATCCTTCCTATAACATGAGATGTGATATCCAACTCCTTCCAATTCCAATCCTGAGACCCTTCCTATAGCATGAGATGTGATATCTCACTGCTTATACCAAACCTGAGACCCTTCCTATAGCATGAGATGTGATATCCAACTCCTTCCCATTCCAATCCTGAGACCCTTCCTATAGCATGAGATGTGATATCTCAATGCTTCTAATATCAAACTTGAGACCCTCCCTATAGCATGAGATGTGATATCCAAGTCCTTCCCATTCCAATCCTGAGACACTTCCTATAGCATGATATGTGATATCCAATGCTTCTAATACCAAACCTGAGACTCTTCCTATAACATGAGATGGGATATCCAACTCCTTCCCATTCCAATCCTGAGACCCTTCCGATAGCAGAGATGTGATATCTCAATGCTTATACGAAACCTGAGACCCTTCCTACGGCATGAGATGTCATATACAACTCCTTCCCATTCCAATCCTGTGACCCTTCCTATAGCATGAGATGTGATATCTCAATGCTTATACCAAACCTGAGACCCTTCCTATAGCATGAGATGTGATATCCAACTCCTTCCCATTCCAATCCTGAGACCCTTCCTATAGCATGAGATGTGATGTCTCAATGCTTCTAATACCAAACCTGAGATCCTTCCTATAACATGAGATGTGATATCCAAATCCTTCCATTCCAATCCTGAGACCCTTCCTATAGCATGAGATGTTATATCTCAATACTTATACCAATCCTGAGACCCTTCCTATAGCATGAGATGTGATACCCAACTCCTTCCCATTCCAATCCTGAGACGCTTCCTATAGCATGAGATGTGATATCTCAATGCCTCTAATACCAAACCTGAGATCCTTCCTCTAACATGAAATGTGATATCCAACTCCTTCCCTTTCCAAATCTGAGAGCCTATCTATAGCATGAGATGTGATATCCAAGTCCTTCCCACTCCAATCCTTAGACCCTTCCTGCAGCGTGCAATATGATATCTCAATGATTCTAATAACAAACCTGAGACCCTTCCTATAACATGAGATGGGATATCCAACTCCTTCCCATTCCAATCCTGAGACACTTCTGATAGCAGAGATGTGATATCTCAATGCTTATACCAAACCTGAGACCCTTCCTATAACATGAGATCGGATATCCAACTCCTTCCCGTTCCAAACCTGAGACCCTTCCTATAGCATATGTGATATCCAACTCCTTCCCATTCCAAACATGAGACCCTTCCTATAGCAAGAATGTAATATCCAACTCCTTCCCATTCCAACCCTGAGACCATTCCTATAGCATGAGATGTGATATCTCAATGCTTCTAATACCAAACCTGAGATCCTTCCTATGACATGAGATGTGATATCCAATTCCTCCCCATTCCAAACCTGAGAACCTTCCTACAGCATGCGATGTGATATCTCAATGCTTCTAATACCAAACCTGAGACTAGTCCTATAACATGAGATTGGATATCCAACTCCTTCCCCTTCCAAACCTGAGACCCTTCCTATAGCATGAGATGTGATATCCAACTTCTTCCCATTCCAATCCTGAGACCCTTCCTATAACATGAGATGTGATGTCTCAATGCTTCTAATACCAAACCTGAGATCTTTCCTATAACATGAGATGTGATATCCAACTCCTTCCCATTCCAATCCTGAGACCCTTCCTATAGCATGAGATGTGATATCTCAATGCTTATACCAAACCTGAGACCCTTCCTATAGCTTGAGATGTGATATCCAACTCCTTCCCATTCCAATCCTGAGACCCTTCCTATAGCATGAGATGTGATATCTCAAGGCCTCTAATACCAAACCTGAGATCCTTCCTCTAACATGAAATGTGATATCCAACTCCTTCCCCTTCCAAACCTGAGAGCCTTCCTATAGCATGAGATATGATATCCAAGTCCTTCCCGTTCCAATCCTGAGACCCTTCCTATAACATGAAATGTGATATCCAACTCCATCCCATTCCAACCTGAGACCTTTCCTATAGCATGAGATGGGATATCCAACTCCTTCCAAATCCAATACTGATACCATTCCGATAGCATGAGATGTGATATCCCAATGCTTCTACCAAATCTGAGACCCATACTATGGCATGAGATGTGATATCAAACTCCTTCCCATTCCAATCCTGAGACCCTTCCTATAGCTTGAGATGTGATATCCAACTTCTTCCCATTCCAATTCTGAGACCCTTCCTATACCATGAGACTTGATATCTCAATGCTTCTAATACCAAACCTGAGACCCGTCCTATAACATGAGATGTGATATCCAAATCCTTCCCCTTCCAAACCTTAGACCCTTCCTTTATCATGAGATGTGATATCCAACTCCTTCCCATTCCAATCCTGAGACCCTTCCGATATCATGACATTTGTTATCTCAATGCTTCTAATATCAAACTTGAGACCCTCCCTATAGCATGAGATGTGACATCCAAGTCCTCCCCATTCCAATCCTGAGACCCTTCCTATAGCATGAGATGTGATATCTCAATGCTTCTAATACCAAACCTGAGACCCTTCCTATAACATGAGATGGGATATCCAACTCAGATGGGATATCCAACTCCTTCCCATTCCAATCCTGAGACCCTTCCAATAGCAGAGATGTGATATCTCAATGCTTATATCAAACCTGAGACCCTTCCTATGGCCTGAGATGTCATATACAATCCTTCCCATTCCAATCCTGAGACCCTTCCTATAGCATGAGATGTGATATCAAACTCCTTCCCATTCCAATCCTGAGACCCTTCCTATAGCATGAGATGTGATGTCTCAATGCTTCCAATACCAAACCTGAGATCCTTCCTATAACATGAGATGTGATATCCAACTCCTTCCCATTCCAATCCTGAGACCCTTATGATAGCATGAGATGTGATATCTCAATGCCTCTTATACCAAACCTGAGATCCTCCCGATAGCATGAGATGTGATATCTCAATGCTTCTAATACCGAACCTGAGATCCTTCCTATAATATGAGATGTGATTTCCAAATCCTTCCCCTTCCAAACCTGAGACCCTCCCTTTAGCATGAGATGTGATATCCAACTCCTTCCCATTCCAATCCTGAGACCCTTCTGATAGCATGAGATGTGATATCTCAATGCCTCTAATACCAAACCTGAGATCCTACCTCTAACATGAAATGTGATATCCATCTCCTTCCCTTTCCAAATCTAGACCCTGCCTATAGCATGATATGTGATATCCAAGTCCTTCCCATTCCAATCCTGAGACCCTTCCTATAGCATGTGATGTGATATCTCAATGCTTATACCAAACCTGAGACCCTTCCTATGGCATGTGATGGCATATACAACTCCTTCCCATTCCAATCCTGAGACCCTTCCTATAGCATGAGATGTGATATCTCAATGCTTATACCAAACATGAGACCCTTCCTATAGCATGAGATGTGATATCCAACTTCTTCCCATTCCAATCCTGAGACCCTTCCTATAGCATGAGATGTGATATCTCAATGCTTATACCAAACCTGAGACCCTTCCTATAGCTTGAGATGTGATATCCAACTCCTTCCCATTCCAATCCTGAGACCCTTCCTATAGCATGAGATGTGATATCTCAAGGCCTCTAATACCAAACCTGAGATCCTTCCTCTAACATGAAATGTGATATCCAACTCCTTCCCCTTCCAAACCTGAGAGCCTTCCTATAGCATGAGATATGATATCCAAGTCCTTCCCATTCCAATCCTGAGACCCTTCCTATAACATGAAATGTGATATCCAACTCCTTCCCATTCCAACCTGAGACCCTTCCTATAGCATGAGATGGGATATCCAACTCCTTCCAAATCCAATACTGATACCCTTCCGATAGCATGAGATGTGATATCCCAATGCTTCTACCAAACCTGAGACCCATACTATGGCATGAGATGTGATATCAAACTCCTTCCCATTCCAATCCTGAGACCCTTCTTATACCATGAGACTTGATATCTCAATGCTTCTAATACCAAACCTGAGACCCGTCCTATAACATGAGATGTGATATCCAAATCCTTCCCCTTCCAAACCTTAGACCCTTCCTTTATCATGAGATGTGATATCCAACTCCTTCCCATTCCAATCCTGAGACCCTTCCGATATCATGAGATGTGATATCTCAATGCTTATACCAAATCTGAGACCCTTCCTATAGCATGAGATGTGATATCCAACTCCTTCCCATTCCAATCCTGAGACCCTTCCTATAGCATGAGAAGTGATATCTCCATGCTTATACCAAACCTGAGACCCTTCCTATAGCATAAGATGTGATATCCAAATCCTTCCCATTCCAATCCTGAGACCCTTCCTATAGCATGAGATGTGATATCTCAATGCTTATACCAAACCTGAGACCCTTCATATAGCATGAGATGTGATATCCAACTCCTTCCCATTCCAATCCTGAGACCCTTCCTATAGCATGAGATGTGATGTCTCAATGCTTCTAATACCAAACCTGAGATCCTTCCTATAACATGAGATGTGATATCCAACTCCTTCCCATTCCAATCCTGAGACCCTTATGATAGCATGAGATGTGATATCTCAATGCCTCTTATACCAAACCTGAGATCCTTCCGATAGCATGAGATGTGATATCTCAATGCTTCTATTACCAAACCTGAGATCCTTCCTATAATATGAGATGTGATTTCCAAATCCTTCCCCTTCCAAACCTGAGACCCTCCCTTTAGCATGAAATGTGATATCCAACTCCTTCCCATTCCAATCCTGAGACCCTTCTGATAGCATGAGATGTGATATCTCAATGCTTATACCAAATCTGAGACCCTTCCTATAGCATGAGATGTGATATCCAACTCCTTCCCATTCCAATCCTGAGACCCTTCCTATAGCATGAGATGTGATGTCTCAATGCTTCCAATACCAAACCTGAGATCCTTCCTATAACATGAGATGTGATATCCAACTCCTTCCCATTCCAATCCTGAGACCCTTATGATAGCATGAGATGTGATATCTCAATGCCTCTTATACCAAACCTGAGATCCTCCCGATAGCATGAGATGTGATATCTCAATGCTTCTAATACCAAACCTGAGATCCTTCCTATTATATGAGATGTGATTTCCAAATCCTTCCCCTTCCAAACCTGAGACCCTCCCTTTAGCATGAGATGTGATATCCAACTCCTTCCCATTCCAATCCTGAGACCCTTCTGATAGCATGAGATGTGATATCCAACTCCTTCCCATTCCAATCCTGAGACCCTTCCGATATCATGAGATGTGATATCTCAATGCTTATACCAAATCTGAGACCCTTCCTATGGCCTGAGATGTCATATACAACTCCTTCCCATTCCAATCCTGAGACCCTTCCTATAGCATGAGATGTGATATCTCAATGCTTATACCAAATCTGAGACCCTTCCTATAGCATGAGATGTGATATTCAACTCCTTCCCATTCCAATCCTGAGACCCTTCCTATAGCATGAGAAGTGATATCTCCATGCTTATACCAAACCTGAGACCCTTCCTATAGCATAAGATGTGATATCCAAATCCTTCCCATTCCAATCCTGAGACCCTTCCTATAGCATGAGATGTGATATCTCAATGCTTATACCAAACCTGAGACCCTTCCTATAGCATGAGATGTGATATCCAACTCCTTCCCATTCCAATCCTGAGACCCTTCCTATAGCATGAGATGTGATGTCTCAATGCTTCTAATACCAAACCTGAGATCCTTCCTATAACATGAGATGTGATATCCAACTCCTTCCCATTCCAATCCTGAGACCCTTATGATAGCATGAGATGTGATATCTCAATGCCTCTTATACCAAACCTGAGATCCTTCCGATAGCATGAGATGTGATATCTCAATGCTTCTAATACCAAACCTGAGATCCTTCCTATAATATGAGATGTGATTTCCAAATCCTTCCCCTTCCAAACCTGAGACCCTCCCTTTAGCATGAAATGTGATATCCAACTCCTTCCCATTCCAATCCTGAGACCCTTCTGATAGCATGAGATGTGATATCTCAATGCTTATACCAAATCTGAGACCCTTCCTATAGCATGAGATGTGATATCCAACTCCTTCCCATTCCAATCCTGAGACCCTTCCTATAGCATGAGATGTGATGTCTCAATGCTTCCAATACCAAACCTGAGATCCTTCCTATAACATGAGATGTGATATCCAACTCCTTCCCATTCCAATCCTGAGACCCTTATGATAGCATGAGATGTGATATCTCAATGCCTCTTATACCAAACCTGTGATCCTTCCGATAGCATGTGATGTGATATCTCAATGCTTCTAATACCAAACCTGAGATCCTTCCTATAATATGAGATGTGATTTCCAAATCCTTCCCCTTCCAAACCTGAGACCCTCCCTTTAGCATGAGATGTGATATCCAACTCCTTCCCATTCCAATCCTGAGACCCTTCTGATAGCATGAGATGTGATATCTCAATGCCTCTAATACCAAACCTGAGATCCTACCTCTAACATGAAATGTGATATCCATCTCCTTCCCTTTCCAAACCTGAGACCCTGCCTATAGCATGATATGTGATATCCAAGTCCTTCCCATTCCAATCCTGAGACCCTTCCTATAGCATGTGATGTGATATCTCAATGCTTATACCAAACCTGAGACCCTTCCTATGGCATGAGATGGCATATACAACTCCTTCCCATTCCAATCCTGAGACCCTTCCTATAGCATGAGATGTAATATCTCAATGCTTATACCAAACCTGAGCTCTTCCTATAGCATGAGATGTGATATCCAACTTCTTCCCATTCCAATCCTGAGACCCTTCCTATAGCATGAGATGTGATATCTCAATGCTTATACCAAACCTGAGACCCTTCCTATAGCTTGAGATGTGATATCCAACTCCTTCCCATTCCAATCCTGAGACCCTTCCTATAGCATGAGATGTGATATCTCAAGGCCTCTAATACCAAACCTGAGATCCTTCCTCTAACATGAAATGTGATATCCAACTCCTTCCCCTTCGAAACCTGAGAGCCTTCCTATAGCATGAGATATGATATCCAAGTCCTTCCCATTCCAATCCTGAGACCCTTCCTATAACATGAAATGTGATATCCAACTCCATCCCATTCCAACCTGAGACCCTTCCTATAGCATGAGATGGGATATCCAACTCCTTCCAAATCCAATACTGATATTCTTCCGATAGCATGAGATGTGATATCCCAATGCTTCTACCAAACCTGAGACCCATACTATGGCATGAGATGTGATATCAAACTCCTTCCCATTCCAATCCTGAGACCCTTCTTATACCATGAGACTTGATATCTCAATGCTTCTAATACCAAACCTGAGACCCGTCCTATAACATGAGATGTGATATCCAAATCCTTCCCCTTCCAAACCTTAGACCCTTCCTTTATCATGAGATGTGATATCCAACTCCTTCCCATTCCAATCCTGAGACCCTTCCGATATCATGAGATGTGATATCTCAATGCTTATACCAAATCTGAGCCCCTTCCTATGGCCTGAGATGTCATATACAACTCCTTCCCATTCCAATCCTGAGACCCTTCCTATAGCATGAGATGTGATATCTCAATGCTTATACCAAATCTGAGACCCTTCCTATAGCATGAGATGTGATATCCAACTCCTTCCCATTCCAATCCTGAGACCCTTCCTATAGCATGAGAAGTGATATCTCCATGCTTATACCAAACCTGAGACCCTTCCTATAGCATAAGATGTGATATCCAAATCCTTCCCATTCCAATCCTGAGACCCTTCCTATAGCATGAGATGTGATATCTCAATGCTTATACCAAACCTGAGACCCTTCCTATAGCATGAGATGTGATATCCAACTCCTTCCCATTCCAATCCTGAGACCCTTCCTATAGCATGAGATGTGATGTCTCAATGCTTCTAATACCAAACCTGAGATCCTTCCTATAACATGAGATGTGATATCCAACTCCTTCCCATTCCAATCCTGAGACCCTTATGATAGCATGAGATGTGATATCTCAATGCCTCTTATACCAAACCTGAGATCCTTCCGATAGCATGAGATGTGATATCTCAATGCTTCTAATACCAAACCTGAGATCCTTCCTATAATATGAGATGTGATTTCCAAATCCTTCCCCTTCCAAACCTGAGACCCTCCCTTTAGCATGAAATGTGATATCCAACTCCTTCCCATTCCAATCCTGAGACCCTTCTGATAGCATGAGATGTGATATCTCAATGCCTCTAATACCAAACCTGAGATCCTACCTCTAACATGAAATGTGATATCCATCTCCTTCCCTTTCCAAACCTGAGACCCTGCCTATAGCATGAGATGTGATATCCAAGTCCTTCCCATTCCAATCCTGAGACCCTTCCTATAGCATGTGATGTGATATCTCAATGCTTATACCAAACCTGAGACCCTTCCTATGGCATGAGATGTCATATACAACTCATTCCCATTCCAACCCTGAGACCCTTCCTATAGCATGAGATGTGATATCTCAATGCTTATACCAAACCTGAGACCCTTCCTATAGCATGAGATGTGATATCCAACTTCTTCCCATTCCAATCCTGAGACCCTTCCTATAGCATGAGATGTGATATCTCAATGCTTATACCAAACCTGAGACCCTTCCTATAGCATAAGATGTGATATCCAAATCCTTCCCATTCCAATCCTGAGACCCTTCCTATAGCATGAGATGTGATATCTCAATGCTTATACCAATCCTGAGACCCTTCCTATAGCATGAGATGTGATGTCTCAATGCTTCTAATACCAAACCTGAGATCCTTCCTATAACATGAGATGTGATATCCAACTCCATCCCATTCCAATCCTGAGACCCTTATGATAGCATGAGATGTGATATCTCAATGCCTCTTATACCAAACCTGAGATCCTTCCGATAGCATGAGATGTGATATCTCAATGCTTCTAATACCAAACCTGAGATCCTTCCTATAATATGAGATGTGATTTCCAAATCCTTCCCCTTCCAAACCTGAGACCCTCCCTTTAGCATGAAATGTGATATCCAACTCCTTCCCATTCCAATCCTGAGACCCTTCTGATAGCATTAGATGTGATATCTCAATGCCTCTAATACCAAACCTGAGATCCTACCTCTAACATGAAATGTGATATCCATCTCCTTCCCTTTCCAAACCTGAGACCCTTCCTATAGCATGAGATGTGATATCCAACTCCTTCCCATTCCAATCCTGAGACCCTTCCTATAGCATGTGATGTGATATCTCAATGCTTATACCAAACCTGAGACCCTTCCTATGGCATGTGATGGCATATACAACTCCTTCCCATTCCAATCCTGAGACCCTTCCTATAGCATGAGATGTGATATCTCAATGCTTATACCAAACATGAGACCCTTCCTATAGCATGAGATGTGATATCCAACTTCTTCCCATTCCAATCCTGAGACCCTTCCTATAGCATGAGATGTGATATCTCAATGCTTATACCAAACCTGAGACCCTTCCTATAGCTTGAGATGTGATATCCAACTCCTTCCCATTCCAATCCTGAGACCCTTCCTATAGCATGAGATGTGATATCTCAAGGCCTCTAATACCAAACCTGAGATCCTTCCTCTAACATGAAATGTGATATCCAACTCCTTCCCCTTCCAAACCTGAGAGCCTTCCTATAGCATGAGATATGATATCCAAGTCCTTCCCATTCCAATCCTGAGACCCTTCCTATAACATGAAATGTGATATCCAACTCCTTCCCATTCCAACCTGAGACCCTTCCTATAGCATGAGATGGGATATCCAACTCCTTCCAAATCCAATACTGATACCCTTCCGATAGCATGAGATGTGATATCCCAATGCTTCTACCAAACCTGAGACCCATACTATGGCATGAGATGTGATATCAAACTCCTTCCCATTCCAATCCTGAGACCCTTCTTATACCATGAGACTTGATATCTCAATGCTTCTAATACCAAACCTGAGACCCGTCCTATAACATGAGATGTGATATCCAAATCCTTCCCCTTCCAAACCTTAGACCCTTCCTTTATCATGAGATGTGATATCCAACTCCTTCCCATTCCAATCCTGAGACCCTTCCGATATCATGAGATGTGATATCTCAATGCTTATACCAAATCTGAGACCCTTCCTATAGCATGAGATGTGATATCCAACTCCTTCCCATTCCAATCCTGAGACCCTTCCTATAGCATGAGAAGTGATATCTCCATGCTTATACCAAACCTGAGACCCTTCCTATAGCATAAGATGTGATATCCAAATCCTTCCCATTCCAATCCTGAGACCCTTCCTATAGCATGAGATGTGATATCTCAATGCTTATACCAAACCTGAGACCCTTCATATAGCATGAGATGTGATATCCAACTCCTTCCCATTCCAATCCTGAGACCCTTCCTATAGCATGAGATGTGATGTCTCAATGCTTCTAATACCAAACCTGAGATCCTTCCTATAACATGAGATGTGATATCCAACTCCTTCCCATTCCAATCCTGAGACCCTTATGATAGCATGAGATGTGATATCTCAATGCCTCTTATACCAAACCTGAGATCCTTCCGATAGCATGAGATGTGATATCTCAATGCTTCTATTACCAAACCTGAGATCCTTCCTATAATATGAGATGTGATTTCCAAATCCTTCCCCTTCCAAACCTGAGACCCTCCCTTTAGCATGAAATGTGATATCCAACTCCTTCCCATTCCAATCCTGAGACCCTTCTGATAGCATGAGATGTGATATCTCAATGCTTATACCAAATCTGAGACCCTTCCTATAGCATGAGATGTGATATCCAACTCCTTCCCATTCCAATCCTGAGACCCTTCCTATAGCATGAGATGTGATGTCTCAATGCTTCCAATACCAAACCTGAGATCCTTCCTATAACATGAGATGTGATATCCAACTCCTTCCCATTCCAATCCTGAGACCCTTATGATAGCATGAGATGTGATATCTCAATGCCTCTTATACCAAACCTGAGATCCTCCCGATAGCATGAGATGTGATATCTCAATGCTTCTAATACCAAACCTGAGATCCTTCCTATTATATGAGATGTGATTTCCAAATCCTTCCCCTTCCAAACCTGAGACCCTCCCTTTAGCATGAGATGTGATATCCAACTCCTTCCCATTCCAATCCTGAGACCCTTCTGATAGCATGAGATGTGATATCCAACTCCTTCCCATTCCAATCCTGAGACCCTTCCGATATCATGAGATGTGATATCTCAATGCTTATACCAAATCTGAGACCCTTCCTATGGCCTGAGATGTCATATACAACTCCTTCCCATTCCAATCCTGAGACCCTTCCTATAGCATGAGATGTGATATCTCAATGCTTATACCAAATCTGAGACCCTTCCTATAGCATGAGATGTGATATTCAACTCCTTCCCATTCCAATCCTGAGACCCTTCCTATAGCATGAGAAGTGATATCTCCATGCTTATACCAAACCTGAGACCCTTCCTATAGCATAAGATGTGATATCCAAATCCTTCCCATTCCAATCCTGAGACCCTTCCTATAGCATGAGATGTGATATCTCAATGCTTATACCAAACCTGAGACCCTTCCTATAGCATGAGATGTGATATCCAACTCCTTCCCATTCCAATCCTGAGACCCTTCCTATAGCATGAGATGTGATGTCTCAATGCTTCTAATACCAAACCTGAGATCCTTCCTATAACATGAGATGTGATATCCAACTCCTTCCCATTCCAATCCTGAGACCCTTATGATAGCATGAGATGTGATATCTCAATGCCTCTTATACCAAACCTGAGATCCTTCCGATAGCATGAGATGTGATATCTCAATGCTTCTAATACCAAACCTGAGATCCTTCCTATAATATGAGATGTGATTTCCAAATCCTTCCCCTTCCAAACCTGAGACCCTCCCTTTAGCATGAAATGTGATATCCAACTCCTTCCCATTCCAATCCTGAGACCCTTCTGATAGCATGAGATGTGATATCTCAATGCTTATACCAAATCTGAGACCCTTCCTATAGCATGAGATGTGATATCCAACTCCTTCCCATTCCAATCCTGAGACCCTTCCTATAGCATGAGATGTGATGTCTCAATGCTTCCAATACCAAACCTGAGATCCTTCCTATAACATGAGATGTGATATCCAACTCCTTCCCATTCCAATCCTGAGACCCTTATGATAGCATGAGATGTGATATCTCAATGCCTCTTATACCAAACCTGTGATCCTTCCGATAGCATGTGATGTGATATCTCAATGCTTCTAATACCAAACCTGAGATCCTTCCTATAATATGAGATGTGATTTCCAAATCCTTCCCCTTCCAAACCTGAGACCCTCCCTTTAGCATGAGATGTGATATCCAACTCCTTCCCATTCCAATCCTGAGACCCTTCTGATAGCATGAGATGTGATATCTCAATGCCTCTAATACCAAACCTGAGATCCTACCTCTAACATGAAATGTGATATCCATCTCCTTCCCTTTCCAAACCTGAGACCCTGCCTATAGCATGATATGTGATATCCAAGTCCTTCCCATTCCAATCCTGAGACCCTTCCTATAGCATGTGATGTGATATCTCAATGCTTATACCAAACCTGAGACCCTTCCTATGGCATGAGATGGCATATACAACTCCTTCCCATTCCAATCCTGAGACCCTTCCTATAGCATGAGATGTAATATCTCAATGCTTATACCAAACCTGAGCTCTTCCTATAGCATGAGATGTGATATCCAACTTCTTCCCATTCCAATCCTGAGACCCTTCCTATAGCATGAGATGTGATATCTCAATGCTTATACCAAACCTGAGACCCTTCCTATAGCTTGAGATGTGATATCCAACTCCTTCCCATTCCAATCCTGAGACCCTTCCTATAGCATGAGATGTGATATCTCAAGGCCTCTAATACCAAACCTGAGATCCTTCCTCTAACATGAAATGTGATATCCAACTCCTTCCCCTTCGAAACCTGAGAGCCTTCCTATAGCATGAGATATGATATCCAAGTCCTTCCCATTCCAATCCTGAGACCCTTCCTATAACATGAAATGTGATATCCAACTCCATCCCATTCCAACCTGAGACCCTTCCTATAGCATGAGATGGGATATCCAACTCCTTCCAAATCCAATACTGATATTCTTCCGATAGCATGAGATGTGATATCCCAATGCTTCTACCAAACCTGAGACCCATACTATGGCATGAGATGTGATATCAAACTCCTTCCCATTCCAATCCTGAGACCCTTCTTATACCATGAGACTTGATATCTCAATGCTTCTAATACCAAACCTGAGACCCGTCCTATAACATGAGATGTGATATCCAAATCCTTCCCCTTCCAAACCTTAGACCCTTCCTTTATCATGAGATGTGATATCCAACTCCTTCCCATTCCAATCCTGAGACCCTTCCGATATCATGAGATGTGATATCTCAATGCTTATACCAAATCTGAGCCCCTTCCTATGGCCTGAGATGTCATATACAACTCCTTCCCATTCCAATCCTGAGACCCTTCCTATAGCATGAGATGTGATATCTCAATGCTTATACCAAATCTGAGACCCTTCCTATAGCATGAGATGTGATATCCAACTCCTTCCCATTCCAATCCTGAGACCCTTCCTATAGCATGAGAAGTGATATCTCCATGCTTATACCAAACCTGAGACCCTTCCTATAGCATAAGATGTGATATCCAAATCCTTCCCATTCCAATCCTGAGACCCTTCCTATAGCATGAGATGTGATATCTCAATGCTTATACCAAACCTGAGACCCTTCCTATAGCATGAGATGTGATATCCAACTCCTTCACATTCCAATCCTGAGACCCTTCCTATAGCATGAGATGTGATGTCTCAATGCTTCTAATACCAAACCTGAGATCCTTCCTATAACATGAGATGTGATATCCAACTCCTTCCCATTCCAATCCTGAGACCCTTATGATAGCATGAGATGTGATATCTCAATGCCTCTTATACCAAACCTGAGATCCTTCCGATAGCATGAGATGTGATATCTCAATGCTTCTAATACCAAACCTGAGATCCTTCCTATAATATGAGATGTGATTTCCAAATCCTTCCCCTTCCAAACCTGAGACCCTCCCTTTAGCATGAAATGTGATATCCAACTCCTTCCCATTCCAATCCTGAGACCCTTCTGATAGCATGAGATGTGATATCTCAATGCCTCTAATACCAAACCTGAGATCCTACCTCTAACATGAAATGTGATATCCATCTCCTTCCCTTTCCAAACCTGAGACCCTGCCTATAGCATGAGATGTGATATCCAAGTCCTTCCCATTCCAATCCTGAGACCCTTCCTATAGCATGTGATGTGATATCTCAATGCTTATACCAAACCTGAGACCCTTCCTATGGCATGAGATGTCATATACAACTCATTCCCATTCCAACCCTGAGACCCTTCCTATAGCATGAGATGTGATATCTCAATGCTTATACCAAACCTGAGACCCTTCCTATAGCATGAGATGTGATATCCAACTTCTTCCCATTCCAATCCTGAGACCCTTCCTATAGCATGAGATGTGATATCTCAATGCTTATACCAAACCTGAGACCCTTCCTATAGCATAAGATGTGATATCCAAATCCTTCCCATTCCAATCCTGAGACCCTTCCTATAGCATGAGATGTGATATCTCAATGCTTATACCAAACCTGAGACCCTTCCTATAGCATGAGATGTGATATCCAACTCCTTCCCATTCCAATCCTGAGACCCTTCCTATAGCATGAGATGTGATGTCTCAATGCTTCTAATACCAAACCTGAGATCCTTCCTATAACATGAGATGTGATATCCAACTCCTTCCCATTCCAATCCTGAGACCCTTATGATAGCATGAGATGTGATATCTCAATGCCTCTTATACCAAACCTGAGATCCTTCCGATAGCATGAGATGTGATATCTCAATGCTTCTAATACCAAACCTGAGATCCTTCCTATAATATGAGATGTGATTTCCAAATCCTTCCCCTTCCAAACCTGAGACCCTCCCTTTAGCATGAAATGTGATATCCAACTCCGTCCCATTCCAATCCTGAGACCCTTCTGATAGCATTAGATGTGATATCTCAATGCCTCTAATACCAAACCTGAGATCCTACCTCTAACATGAAATGTGATATCCATCTCCTTCCCTTTCCAAACCTGAGACCCTTCCTATAGCATGAGATGTGATATCCAACTCCTTCCCATTCCAATCCTGAGACCCTTCCTATAGCATGAGATGTGATGTCTCAATGCTTCTAATACCAAACCTGAGATCCTTCCTATAACATGAGATGTGATATCCAACTCCTTCCCATTCCAATCCTGAGACCCTTATGATAGCATGAGATGTGATATCTCAATGCCTCTTATACCAAACCTGAGATCCTTACGATAGCATGAGATGTGATATCTCAATGCTTCTAATACCAAACCTGAGATCCTTCCTATAATATGAGATGTGATTTCCAAATCCTTCCCCTTCCAAACCTGAGACCCTCCCTTTAGCATGAAATGTGATATCCAACTCCTTCCCATTCCAATCCTGAGACCCTTCTGATAGCATTAGATGTGATATCTCAATGCCTCTAATACCAAACCTGAGATCCTACCTCTAACATGAAATGTGATATCCATCTCCTTCCCTTTCCAAACCTGAGACCCTGCCTATAGCATGAGATGTGATATCCAAGTCCTTCCCATTCCAATCCTGAGACCCTTCCTATAGCATGTGATGTGATATCTCAATGCTTATACCAAACCTGAGACCCTTCCTATGGCATGAGATGTCATATACAACTCCTTCCCATTCCAACCCTGAGACCCTTCCTATAGCATGAGATGTGATATCTCAATGCTTATACCAAACCTGAGACCCTTCCTATAACATGAGATGGGATATCCAACTCCTTCCCGTTCCAAACCTGATACCCTTCCTATAGCATGAGATGTGATATCCAACTCCTTCCCATCCCAATCCTGAGACACCTCCGATAGCAGAGATGTGATATCTCAATGCTTATACCAAACCTGAGACTCTTCCTATAACATGAGATATGATATCCAACTCCTTCCCGTTCCAAACCTGAGACCCTTCCTATAGCATGAGATGTGATATCCAACTCCTTCCCATTCCAATCCTGAGACCCTTCTGATAGCATGAGATGTGATATCTCAATGCTTCTAATACCAAACCTGTGATCCTTCCTATAGCATGAGATGTGATATCCAACTCCTTCCAATTCCAATCCTGAGACCCTTCCTACAGCATGAGATGTGATATCTCAATGCTTCTAATACCAAACCTGAGACCCTTCCTATAACATGAGATGGGAATATCCAACTCCTTCCCATTCCAATCCTGAGACCCTTCCGATAGCAGAGATGTGATATCTCAATGCTTATACCAAACCTGAGATCCTTCCTATAACATGAGATGTGATATCCAACTCCTTCCCATTCCAATCCTGAGACCCTTCCTATAGCATGAGATGTGATATCTCACTGCTTATACCAAACCTGAGACCCTTCCTATAGCATGAGATGTGATATCCAACTCCTTCCCATTCCAATCCTGAGACCCTTCCTATAGCATGAGATGTGATATCTCAATGCTTCTAATATCAAACTTGAAACCCTCCCTATAGCATGAGATGTGATATCCAAGTCCTTCCCATTCCAATCCTGAGACACTTCCTATAGCATGATATGTGAAATCCAATGCTTCTAATACCAAACCTGAGACTCTTCCTATAACATGAGATGGGATATCCAACTCCTTCCCATTCCAATCCTGAGACCCTTCCGATAGCAGAGATGTGATATCTCAATGCTTATACGAAACCTGAGACCCTTCCTACGGCATGAGATGTCATATACAACTCCTTCCCATTCCAATCCTGAGACCCTTCCTATAGCATGAGATGTGATATCTCAATGCTTATACCAAACCTGAGACCCTTCCTATAGCATAAGATGTGATATCCAAATCCTTCCCATTCCAATCCTGAGACCCTTCCTATAGCATGAGATGTGATATCTCAATGCTTATACCAAACCTGAGACCCTTCCTATAGCATGAGATGTGATATCCAACTCCTTCCCATTCCAATCCTGAGACCCTTCCTATAGCATGAGATGTGATGTCTCAATGCTTCTAATACCAAACCTGAGATCCTTCCTATAACATGAGATGTGATATCCAACTCCTTCCCATTCCAATCCTGAGACCCTTATGATAGCATGAGATGTGATATCTCAATGCCTCTTATACCAAACCTGAGATCCTTCCGATAGCATGAGATGTGATATCTCAATGCTTCTAATACCAAACCTGAGATCCTTCCTATAATATGAGATGTGATTTCCAAATCCTTCCCCTTCCAAACCTGAGACCCTCCCTTTAGCATGAAATGTGATATCCAACTCCTTCCCATTCCAATCCTGAGACCCTTCTGATAGCATTAGATGTGATATCTCAATGCCTCTAATACCAAACCTGAGATCCTACCTCTAACATGAAATGTGATATCCATCTCCTTCCCTTTCCAAACCTGAGACCCTTCCTATAGCATGAGATGTGATATCCAACTCCTTCCCATTCCAATCCTGAGACCCTTCCTATAGCATGAGATGTGATGTCTCAATGCTTCTAATACCAAACCTGAGATCCTTCCTATAACATGAGATGTGATATCCAACTCCTTCCCATTCCAATCCTGAGACCCTTATGATAGCATGAGATGTGATATATCAATGCCTCTTATACCAAACCTGAGATCCTTCCGATAGCATGAGATGTGATATCTCAATGCTTCTAATACCAAACCTGAGATCCTTCCTATAATATGAGATGTGATTTCCAAATCCTTCCCCTTCCAAACCTGAGACCCTCCCTTTAGCATGAAATGTGATATCCAACTCCTTCCCATTCCAATCCTGAGACCCTTCTGATAGCATTAGATGTGATATCTCAATGCCTCTAATACCAAACCTGAGATCCTACCTCTAACATGAAATGTGATATCCATCTCCTTCCCTTTCCAAACCTGAGACCCTGCCTATAGCATGAGATGTGATATCCAAGTCCTTCCCATTCCAATCCTGAGACCCTTCCTATAGCATGTGATGTGATATCTCAATGCTTATACCAAACCTGAGACCCTTCCTATGGCATGAGATGTCATATACAACTCCTTCCCATTCCAACCCTGAGACCCTTCCTATAGCATGAGATGTGATATCTCAATGCTTATACCAAACCTGAGACCCTTCCTATAACATGAGATGGGATATCCAACTCCTTCCCGTTCCAAACCTGATACCCTTCCTATAGCATGAGATGTGATATCCAACTCCTTCCCATCCCAATCCTGAGACACCTCCGATAGCAGAGATGTGATATCTCAATGCTTATACCAAACCTGAGACTCTTCCTATAACATGAGATATGATATCCAACTCCTTCCCGTTCCAAACCTGAGACCCTTCCTATAGCATGAGATGTGATATCCAACTCCTTCCCATTCCAATCCTGAGACCCTTCTGATAGCATGAGATGTGATATCTCAATGCTTCTAATACCAAACCTGTGATCCTTCCTATAGCATGAGATGTGATATCCAACTCCTTCCAATTCCAATCCTGAGACCCTTCCTACAGCATGAGATGTGATATCTCAATGCTTCTAATACCAAACCTGAGACCCTTCCTATAACATGAGATGGGAATATCCAACTCCTTCCCATTCCAATCCTGAGACCCTTCCGATAGCAGAGATGTGATATCTCAATGCTTATACCAAACCTGAGATCCTTCCTATAACATGAGATGTGATATCCAACTCCTTCCCATTCCAATCCTGAGACCCTTCCTATAGCATGAGATGTGATATCTCACTGCTTATACCAAACCCGAGACCCTTCCTATAGCATGAGATGTGATATCCAACTCCTTCCCATTCCAATCCTGAGACCCTTCCTATAGCATGAGATGTGATATCTCAATGCTTCTAATATCAAACTTGAAACCCTCCCTATAACATGAGATGGGATATCCAACTCCTTCCCATTCCAATCCTGAGACCCTTCCGATAGCAGAGATGTGATATCTCAATGCTTATACGAAACCTGAGACCCTTCCTACGGCATGAGATGTCATATACAACTCCTTCCCATTCCAATACTGAGACCCTTCCTATAGCATGAGATGTGATATCTCAATGCTTATACCAAACCTGAGACCCTTCCTATAGCATGAGATGTGATATCCAACTCCTTCCCATTCCAATCCTGAGACCCTTCCTATAGCATGAGATGTGATGTCTCAATGCTTCTAATACCAAACCTGAGATCCTTCCTATAACATGAGATGTGATATCCAACTCCTTCCATTCCAATCCTGAGACCCTTCCTATAGCATGAGATGTTATATCTCAATACTTATACCAATCCTGAGACCCTTCCTATAGCATGAGATGTGATACCCAACTCCTTCCCATTCCAATCCTGAGACGCTTCCTATAGCATGAGATGTGATATCTCAATGCCTCTAATACCAAAACTGAGATCCTTCCTCTAACATGAAATGTGATATCCAACTCCTTCCCTTTCCAAATCTGAGAGCCTATCTATAGCATGAGATGTGATATCCAAGTCCTTCCCATTCCAATCCTTAGACCCTTCCTGCAGCGTGCAATATGATATCTCAATGATTCTAATAACAAACCTGAGACCCGTCCTATAACATGAGATGGGATATCCAACTCCTTCCCATTCCAATCCTGAGACACTTCTGATAGCAGAGATGTGATATCTCAATGCTTATACCAAACCTGAGACCCTTCCTATAACATGAGATCGGATATCCAACTCCTTCCCGTTCCAAACCTGAGACCCTTCCTATAGCATATGTGATATCCAACTCCTTCCCATTCCAAACATGAGACCCTTCCTATATCAAGAATGTAATATCCAACTCCTTCCCATTCCAACCCTGAGACCATTCCTATAGCATGAGATGTGATATCTCAATGCTTCTAATACCAAACCTGAGATCCTTCCTATGACATGAGATGTGATATCCAATTCCTCCCCATTCCAAACCTGAGAACCTTCCTACAGCATGCGATGTGATATCTCAATGCTTCTAATACCAAACCTGAGACCAGTCCTATAACATGAGATTGGATATCCAACTCCTTCCCCTTCCAAACCTGAGACCCTTCCTATAGCATGAGATGTGATATCCAACTTCTTCCCATTCCAATCCTGAGACCCTTCCTATAACATGAGATGTGATGTCTCAATGCTTCTAATACCAAACCTGAGATCTTTCCTATAACATGAGATGTGATATCCAACTCCTTCCCATTCCAATCCTGAGACCCTTCCTATAGCATGAGATGTGATATCTCAATGCTTATACCAAACCTGAGACCCTTCCTATAGCTTGAGGTGTGATATCCAACTCCTTCCCATTCCAATCCTGAGACCCTTCCTATAGCATGAGATGTGATATCTCAAGGCCTCTAATACCAAACCTGAGATCCTTCCTCTAACATGAAATGTGATATCCAACTCCTTCCCCTTCCAAACCTGAGAGCCTTCCTATAGCATGAGATATGATATCCAAGTCCTTCCCATTCCAATCCTGAGACCCTTCCTATAACATGAAATGTGATATCCAACTCCATCCCATTCCAACCTGAGACCTTTCCTATAGCATGAGATGGGATATCCAACTCCTTCCAAATCCAATACTGATACCATTCCGATAGCATGAGGTGTGATATCCCAATGCTTCTACCAAATCTGAGACCCATACTATGGCATGAGATGTGATATCAAACTCCTTCCCATTCCAATCCTGAGACCCTTCCTATAGCTTGAGATGTGATATCCAACTTCTTCCCATTCCAATTCTGAGACCCTTCCTATACCATGAGACTTGATATCTCAATGCTTCTAATACCAAACCTGAGACCCGTCCTATAACATGAGATGTGATATCCAAATCCTTCCCCTTCCAAACCTTAGACCCTTCCTTTATCACGAGATGTGATATCCAACTCCTTCCCATTCCAATCCTGAGACCCTTCCGATATCATGACATTTGTTATCTCAATGCTTCTAATATCAAACTTGAGACCCTCCCTATAGCATGAGAAGTGACATCCAAGTCCTCCCCATTCCAATCCTGAGACCCTTCCTATAGCATGAGATGTGATATCTCAATGCTTCTAATACCAAACCTGAGACCCTTCCTATAACATGAGATGGGATATCCAACTCAGATGGGATATCCAACTCCTTCCCATTCCAATCCTGAGACCCTTCCGATAGCAGAGATGTGATATCTCAATGCTTATATCAAACCTGAGACCCTTCCTATGGCCTGAGATGTCATATACAACTCCTTCCCATTCCAATCCTGAGACCCTTCCTATAGCATGAGATGTGATATCTCAATGCTTATACCAAATCTGAGACCCTTCCTATAGCATGAGATGTGATATCCAACTCCTTCCCATTCCAATCCTGAGACCCTTCCTATAGCATGAGATGTGATGTCTCAATGCTTCCAATACCAAACCTGAGATCCTTCCTATAACATGAGATGTGATATCCAACTCCTTCCCATTCCAATCCTGAGACCCTTATGATAGCATGAGATGTGATATCTCAATGCCTCTTATACCAAACCTGAGATCCTTCCGGTAGCATGAGATGTGATATCTCAATGCTTCTAATACCAAACCTGAGATCCTTCCTATAATATGAGATGTGATTTCCAAATCCTTCCCCTTCCAAACCTGAGACCCTCCCTTTAGCATGAGATGTGATATCCAACTCCTTCCCATTCCAATCCTGAGACCCTTCTGATAGCATGAGATGTGATATCTCAATGCCTCTAATACCAAACCTGAGATCCTACCTCTAACATGAAATGTGATATCCATCTCCTTCCCTTTCCAAACCTGAGACCCTGCCTATAGCATGATATGTGATATCCAAGTCCTTCCCATTCCAATCCTGAGACCCTTCCTATAGCATGTGATGTGATATCTCAATGCTTATACCAAACCTGAGACCCTTCCTATGGCATGAGATGGCATATACAACTCCTTCCCATTCCAATCCTGAGACCCTTCCTATAGCATGAGATGTGATATCTCAAGGCCTCTAATACCAAACCTGAGATCCTTCCTCTAACATGAAATGTGATATCCAACTCCTTCCCCTTCCAAACCTGAGAGCCTTCCTATAGCATGAGATATGATATCCAAGTCCTTCCCATTCCAATCCTGAGACCCTTCCTATAACATGAAATGTGATATCCAACTCCTTCCCATTCCAACCTGAGACCCTTCCTATAGCATGAGATGGGATATCCAACTCCTTCCAAATCCAATACTGATATTCTTCCGATAGCATGAGATGTGATTTCCCAATGCTTCTAACAAACCTGAGACCCATACTATAGCATGAGATGTGATATCAAACTCCTTCCCATTCCAATCCTGAGACCCTTCTTATACCATGAAACTTGATATCTCAATGGTTCTAATACCAAACCTGAGACCCGTCCTATAACATGAGATGTGATATCCAAATCTTTCCCCTTCCAAACCTTAGACCCTTCCTTTATCATGAGATGTGATATCCAACGCCTTCCCATTCCAATCCTGAGACCCTTCCGATATCATGAGATGTGATATCTCAATGCTTATACCAAATCTGAGACCCTTCCTATGGCCTGAGATGTCATATACAACTCCTTCCCATTCCAATCCTGAGACCCTTCCTATAGCATGAGATGTGATATCTCAATGCTTATACCAAATCTGAGACCCTTCCTATAGCATGAGATGTGATATCCAACTCCTTCCCATTCCAATCCTGGGACCCTTCCTATAGCATGAGAAGTGATATCTCCATGCTTATACCAAACCTGAGACCCTTCCTATAGCATAAGATGTGATATCCAAATCCTTCCCATTCCAATCCTGAGACCCTTCCTATAGCATGAGGTGTGATATCTCAATGCTTATACCAAACCTGAGACCCTTCCATTTAGCATGAGATGTGATATCCAACTCCTTCCCATTCCAATCCTGAGACCCTTCCTATAGCATGAGATGTGATGTCTCAATGCTTCTAATACCAAACCTGAGATCCTTCCTATAACATGAGATGTGATATCCAACTCCTTCCCATTCCAATCCTGAGACCCTTATGATAGCATGAGATGTGATATCTCAATGCCTCTTATACCAAACCTGAGATCCTTCCGATAGCATGAGATGTGATATCTCAATGCTTCTAATACCAAACCTGAGATCCTTCCTATAATATGAGATGTGATTTCCAAATCCTTCCCCTTCCAAACCTGAGACCCTCCCTTTAGCATGAAATGTGATATCCAACTCCTTCCCATTCCAATCCTGAGACCCTTCTGATAGTATGCGATGTGATATCTCAATGCCTCTAATACCAAACCTGAGATCCTACCTCTAACATGAAATGTGATATCCATCTCCTTCCCTTTCCAAACCTGAGACCCTGCCTATAGCGTGAGATGTGATATCCAAGTCCTTCCCATTCCAATCCTGAGACCCTTCCTATAGCATGTGATGTGATATCTCAATGCTTATACCAAACCTGAGACCCTTCCTATGGCATGAGATGTCATATACAACTCCTTCCCATTCCAACCCTGAGACCCTTCCTATAGCATGAGATGTGATATCTCAATGCTTATACCAAACCTGAGACCCTTCCTATAGCATGAGATGTGATATCCAACTTCTTCCCATTCCAATCCTGAGACCCTTCCTATAGCATGAGATGTGATATCTCAATGCTTATACCAAACCTGAGACCCTTCCTATAGCATAAGATGTGATATCCAAATCCTCCCCATTCCAATCCTGAGACCCTTCCTATAGCATGAGATGTGATATCTCAATGCTTATACCAAACCTGAGACCCTTCCTATAGCATGAGATGTGATATCCAACTCCTTCCCATTCCAATCCTGAGACCCTTCCTATAGCATGAGATGTGATGTCTCAATGCTTCTAATACCAAACCTGAGATCCTTCCTATAACATGAGATGTGATATCCAACTCCTTCCCATTCCAATCCTGAGACCCTTATGATAGCATGAGATGTGATATCTCAATGCCTCTCATACCAAACCTGAGATCCTTCCGATAGCATGAGATGTGATATCTCAATGCTTCTAATACCAAACCTGAGATCCTTCCTATAATATGAGATGTGATTTCCAAATCCTTCCCCTTCCAAACCTGAGACCCTCCCTTTAGCATGAAATGTGATATCCAACTCCTTCCCATTCCAATCCTGAGACCCTTCTGATAGCATGAGATGTGATATCTCAATGCCTCTAATACCAAACCTGAGATCCTTCCTCTAACATGAAATGTGATATCCAACTCCTTCCCCTTCCAAACCTGAGAGCCTTCCTATAGCATGAGATATGATATCCAAGTCCTTCCCATTCCAATCCTGAGACCCTTCCTATAACATGAAATGTGATATCCAACTCCTTCCCATTCCAATCCTGAGACCCTTCCTATAGCATGTGATGTGATATCTCAATGCTTGTACCAAACCTGAGACCCTTCCTATGGCATGAGATGTCATATACAACTCCTTCCCATTCCAACCCTGAGACCCTTCCTATAGCATGAGATGTGATATCTCAATGCTTATACCAAACCTGAGACCCTTCCTATAGCATGAGATGTGATATCCAACTTCTTCCCATTCCAATCCTGAGACCCTTCCTATAGCATGAGATGTGATATCTCAATGCTTATACCAAACCTGAGACCCTTCCTATAGCATAAGATGTGATATCCAAATCCTCCCCATTCCAATCCTGAGACCCTTCCTATAGCATGAGATGTGATATCTCAATGCTTATACCAAACCTGAGACCCTTCCTATAGCATGAGATGTGATATCCAACTCCTTCCCATTCCAATCCTGAGACCCTTCCTATAGCATGAGATGTGATGTCTCAATGCTTCTAATACCAAACCTGAGATCCTTCCTATAACATGAGATGTGATATCCAACTCCTTCCCATTCCAATCCTGAGACCCTTATGATAGCATGAGATGTGATATCTCAATGCCTCTCATACCAAACCTGAGATCCTTCCGATAGCATGAGATGTGATATCTCAATGCTTCTAATACCAAACCTGAGATCCTTCCTATAATATGAGATGTGATTTCCAAATCCTTCCCCTTCCAAACCTGAGACCCTCCCTTTAGCATGAAATGTGATATCCAACTCCTTCCCATTCCAATCCTGAGACCCTTCTGATAGCATGAGATGTGATATCTCAATGCCTCTAATACCAAACCTGAGATCCTTCCTCTAACATGAAATGTGATATCCAACTCCTTCCCCTTCCAAACCTGAGAGCCTTCCTATAGCATGAGATATGATATCCAAGTCCTTCCCATTCCAATCCTGAGACCCTTCCTATAACATGAAATGTGATATCCAACTCCTTCCCATTCCAACCTGAGACCCTTCCTATAGCATGAGATGGGATATCCAACTCCTTCCAAATCCAATACTGATATTCTTCCGATAGCATGAGATGTGATATCCCAATGCTTCTACCAAACCTGAGACCCATACTATGGCATGAGATGTGATATCAAACTCCTTCCCATTCCAATCCTGAGACCCTTCTTATACCATGAGACTTGATATCTCAATGCTTCTAATACCAAACCTGAGACCCGTCCTATAACATGAGATGTGATATCCAAATCCTTCCCCTTCCAAACCTTAGACCCTTCCTTTATCATGAGATGTGATTCCAACTCCTTCCCGTTCCAAACCTGATACCCTTCCTATAGCATGAGATGTGATATCCAATTCCTTCCCATCCAAATCCTGAGACACCTCCGATAGCAGAGATGTGATATCTCAATGCTTATACCAAACCTGAGACTCTTCCTATAACATGAGATGTGATATCTAACTCCTTCCCGTTCCAAACCTGAGACCCTTCCTATAGCATGAGATGTGATATCCAACTCCTTCCCATTCCAATCCTGAGACCCTTCCTATAGCATGAGATGTGATATCTCAATGCTTATACCAAATCTGAGACCCTTCCTATAGAATGAGATGTGATATCCAACTCCTTCCCATTCCAATCCTGAGACCCTTCCTATAGCATGAGATGTGATATCTCAATTCTTCTAATACCAAACCTGAGATCCTTCCTATAACATGAGATGTGATATCCAACTCCTTCCCATTCCAATCCTGAGACCCTTATGATAGCATGAGATGTGATATCTCAATGCCTCTAATACCAAACCTGAGATACTTCCGATAGCATGAGATGTGATATCTCAATGCTTCTAATACCAAACCTGAGATCCTTCCTATAACATGAGATGTGATTTCCAAATCCTTCCCCTACCAAACCTGAGACCATCCCTTTAGCATGAGATGTGATATACAACTCCTTCCCATTCCAATCCTGAGACCCTTCTGATAGCATGAGATGTGATATCTCAATGCCTCTAATACCAAACCTGAGATCCTACCTCTAACATGAAATGTGATATCCATCTCCTTCCCTTTCCAAACCTGAGACCCTGCCTACAGCATGAGATGTGATATTCAAGTCCTTCCCATTCCAATCCTGAGACCCTTCCTATATAGCATGTGATGTGATATCTCAATACTTATACCAAACCTGAGACCCTTCCTATGGCATGAGATGTCATATACAACTCCTTCCCATTCCAATCCTGAGACCCTTCCTATAGCATGAGATGTGATATCTCAATGCTTATACCAAACCTGAGACCCTTCCTATAGCATGAGATGTGATATCCAACTTCTTCCCATTCCAAACCTGAGAGCCTTCCTATAGCATGAGATATGATATCCAAGTCCTTCCCATTCCAATCCTGAGACCCTTCCTATAACATGAAATGTGATATCCAACTCCTTCCCATTCCAACCTGAGACCCTTCCTATAGCATGAGATGGGATATCCAACTCCTTCCAAATCCAATACTGATACCCTTCCAATAGCATGAGATGTGATATCCCAATGCTTCTACCAAACCTGAGACCCATACTATGGCATAAGATGTGATATCAAACGCCTTCCCATTCCAATCCTGAGACCCTTCCTATAGCTTGAGATGTGATATCCAACTCCTTCCCATTCCAATTCTGAAACCCTTCCTATACCATGAGACTTGATATCTCAATGCTTCTAATACCAAACCTGAGACCCGTCCTATAACATGAGATGTGATATCCAAATCCTTCCCCTTCCAAACCTTAGACCCTTCCTTTATCATGAGATGTGATATCCAACTCCTTCCCGTTCCAATCCTGAGACCCTTCCGATATCATGAGATTTGTTATCTCAATGCTTCTAATATCAAACTTGAGACCCTCCCTATAGCATGAGATGTGACATCCAAGTCCTACCCATTCCAATCCTGAGACCCTTCCTATAGCATGAGATGTGATATCTCAATGCTTCTAATACCAAACCTGAGACCCTTCCTATAACATGAGATGGGATATCCAACTCCTTCCCATTCCAATCCTGAGACCCTTCCGATAGCAGAGATGTGATATCTCAATGCGTATACCAACCTGAGACCCTTCCTATAACATGAGATGTGATATCCAACTCCTTCCCATTCCAAACCTGAGACCCTTCCTATAGCATATGTGATATCCAACTCCTTCCAATTCCAAACATGAGACCCTTCCCATAGCAAGAATGTAATATCCAACTCCTTCCCATTCCAATCCTGAGACCATTCCTATAGCATGAGATGTGATATCTCAATGCTTCTAATACCAAACCTGAGATCCTTCCTATGACATGAGATTTGATATCCAATTCCTTCCCATTCCAAACCTGACACCCTTCCTACAGCATGCGATGTGATATCTCAATGCTTCTAATACCAAACCTGAGACCAGTCCTATAACATGAGATGGGATATCCAACTCCTTCCCGTTCCAATCCTGAGACACTTCCGATTGCAGAGATTTGATATCTCAATGCTTATACCAAACCTGAGACTCTTCCTATAACATGAGATGTGATATCCAACTCCTTCCCGTTCCAAACCTGAGACCCTTCCTATAGCATGAGATGTGATATCCAAATCCTTCCCATCCCAATCCTGAGACACTTCCAATTGCAGAGATGTGATATCTCAATGCTTATACCAAACCTGAGACTCTTCCTATAACACGAGATGTGATATCCAACTCCTTCCCGTTCCAAACCTGAGACCCTTCCTATAGCATGAGATGTGATATCCAACTCCTTCCTATTCTAATCCTGAGACCCTTCCGATAGCATGAGATGTGATATCTCAATGCCTCTAATACCAAACCTGAGATCCTTCCTATAACATGTGATGTGATATTCAAATCCTTCCCCTTCCAAACCTGAGACCCTCCCTTTAGCATGAGATGTGATATACAACTCCTTCCCATTCCAATCCTGAGACCCTTCTGATAGCATGAGATGTGATATCTCAATGCCTCTAATACCAAACCTGAGATCCTACCTCTAACATGAAATGTGATATCCATCTCCTTCCCTTTCCAAACCTGAGACCCTGCCTATAGCATGAGCTGTGATATCCAAGTCCTTCCCATTCCAATCCTGAGACCCTTCCTATAGCATGTGATGTGATATCTCAATGCTTATACCAAACCTGAGACCCTTCTTATGGCATGAGATGTCATATAAAACTCCTTCCCATTCCAATCCTGGGACCCTTCCTATAGCATGAGATGTGATATCTCAATGCTTATACCAAACCTGAGACCCTTCCTATAGCATGAGATGTGATATCTCAAGGCCTCTAATACCAAACCTGAGATCCTTCCTCTAACATGAGATGTGATATCCAACTCCTTCCCGTTCCAAACCTGAGACACTTCCTATAGCATATGTGATATCCAACTCCTTCCATTCCAAACATGAGACCCTTCCTATAGCAAGAATGTAATATCCAACTCCTACCCATTCCAATCCTGAGACCCTTCCTATAGCAAGAGATGTGATATCCAAATCCTTCCCATTCCAATCCTGAGACCCTTCCTATAACATGAGATGTGATATCCAACTCCTTCCCATTCCAACCTGAGACACTTCCCATAGCATGAGAAGGGATATCCAACTCCTTCCCAATCCAATCCGGAGACCCTTCCGATAGCAGAGATGTGATATCTCAATGCTTATACCAAACCTGAGACCCTTCCTATGGCATGATATGTGATATCCAACTCCTTGCCATTCAAATCCTGAGACCCTTTTATAGCATGGGAACGGATATCCAACTCCTTCCCAATCCAATCCTGAGACCCTTCCGATAGCAGAGATGTGATATCTCAACGCTTCTACCAAACCTGAGACCCTTCCTTTAGCATGAGATGTGATATCCAAATCCTTCGCATTCCAATCCTGAGACCCTTCCTATAGCATGAGATGTGATATCTCAATGGTTCTAATACCAAACCTGAGATCCTTCCTATAACATGAGATGTGATATCCAATTCCTTCCCATTCCAAACCTGAGACCCTTCCTATAACATGAAATGTGATATCTCAAGGCCTCTAATAACAAACCTGAGATCCTTCCTCTAACATGAAATGTGATATCCAACTCCTTCCCATTCCAAACATGAGACCCTTCCTATAACATGAAATGTGATATCCAGCTCCATCCCATTCCAACCTGAGACCTTTCCTAAAGCATGAGATGGGATATCCAACTCCTTCCAAATCCAATACTGATACCATTCCGATAGCATGAGATGTGATATCCCAATGCTTCGACCAAATCTGAGACCCATACTATGGCATGAGATGTGATATCAAACTCCTTCCCATTCCAATCCTGAGACCCTTCCTATAGCTTGAGATGTGATATCCAATTTCTTCCCATTCCAATTCTGAGACCCTTCCTATACCATGAGACTTGATATCTCAATGCTTCTAATACCAAACCTGAGACCCGTCCTATAACATGAGATGTGATATCCAAATCCTTCCCCTTCCAAACCTTAGACCCTTCCTTTATCATGAGATGTGATATCCAACTCCTTCCCATTCCAATCCTGAGACCCTTCCGATATCATAAGATTTGTTATCT
The DNA here is from genome assembly GCF_040938575.1 of Ambystoma mexicanum. Classification (NCBI taxonomy): domain Eukaryota; kingdom Metazoa; phylum Chordata; class Amphibia; order Caudata; family Ambystomatidae; genus Ambystoma; species Ambystoma mexicanum. The sequence goes on from NC_090936.1 coordinate 337,316,663, forward strand.
CAATGCTTCTAATATCAAACTTGAGACCCTCCCTATAGCATGAGATGTGACATCCAAGTCCTCCCCATTCCAATCCTGAGACCCTTCCTATAGCATGAGATGTGATATCTCAATGCTTCTAATACCAAACCTGATACCCTTCCTATAACATGAGATGGGATATCCAACTCAGATGGGATATCCAACTCCTTCCCATTCCAATCCTGAGACCCTTCCGATAGCAGAGATGTGATATCTCAATGCTTATATCAAACCTGAGACTCTTCCTATGGCCTGAGATGTCATATACAACTCCTTCCCATTCCAATCCTGAGACCCTTCCTATAGCATGAGATGTGATATCTCAATGCTTCTAATACCAAACCTGAGATCCTTCCTATGACATGAGATTTGATATCCAATTCCTTCCCATTCCAAACCTGACACCCTTCCTACAGCATGCGATGTGATATCTCAATGCTTCTAATACCAAACCTGAGACCAGTCCTATAACATGAGATGGGATATCCAACTCCTTCCCGTTCCAATCCTGAGACACTTCCGATTGCAGAGATTTGATATCTCAATGCTTATACCAAACCTGAGACTCTTCCTATAACATGAGATGTGATATCCAACTCCTTCCCGTTCCAAACCTGAGACCCTTCCTATAGCATGAGATGTGATATCCAAATCCTTCCCATCCCAATCCTGAGACACTTCCAATTGCAGAGATGTGATATCTCAATGCTTATACCAAACCTGAGACTCTTCCTATAACACGAGATGTGATATCCAACTCCTTCCCGTTCCAAACCTGAGACCCTTCCTATAGCATGAGATGTGATATCCAACTCCTTCCTATTCTAATCCTGAGACCCTTCCGATAGCATGAGATGTGATATCTCAATGCCTCTAATACCAAACCTGAGATCCTTCCTATAACATGTGATGTGATATTCAAATCCTTCCCCTTCCAAACCTGAGACCCTCCCTTTAGCATGAGATGTGATATACAACTCCTTCCCATTCCAATCCTGAGACCCTTCTGATAGCATGAGATGTGATATCTCAATGCCTCTAATACCAAACCTGAGATCCTACCTCTAACATGAAATGTGATATCCATCTCCTTCCCTTTCCAAACCTGAGACCCTGCCTATAGCATGAGCTGTGATATCCAAGTCCTTCCCATTCCAATCCTGAGACCCTTCCTATAGCATGTGATGTGATATCTCAATGCTTATACCAAACCTGAGACCCTTCTTATGGCATGAGATGTCATATACAACTCCTTCCCATTCCAATCCTGGGACCCTTCCTATAGCATGAGATGTGATATCTCAATGCTTATACCAAACCTGAGACCCTTCCTATAGCATGAGATGTGATATCTCAAGGCCTCTAATACCAAACCTGAGACCCTTCCTATAACATGAGATGGGATATCCAACTCCTTCCCATTCCAATCCTGAGACCCTTCCGATAGCAGAGATGTGATATCTCAATGCGTATACCAACCTGAGACCCTTCCTATAACATGAGATGTGATATCCAACTCCTTCCCATTCCAAACCTGAGACCCTTCCTATAGCATATGTGATATTCAAATCCTTCCCCTTCCAAACCTGAGACCCTCCCTTTAGCATGAGATGTGATATACAACTCCTTCCCATTCCAATCCTGAGACCCTTCTGATAGCATGAGATGTGATATCTCAATGCCTCTAATACCAAACCTGAGATCCTACCTCTAACATGAAATGTGATATCCATCTCCTTCCCTTTCCAAACCTGAGACCCTGCCTATAGCATGAGCTGTGATATCCAAGTCCTTCCCATTCCAATCCTGAGACCCTTCCTATAGCATGTGATGTGATATCTCAATGCTTATACCAAACCTGAGACCCTTCTTATGGCATGAGATGTCATATACAACTCCTTCCCATTCCAATCCTGGGACCCTTCCTATAGCATGAGATGTGATATCTCAATGCTTATACCAAACCTGAGACCCTTCCTATAGCATGAGATGTGATATCTCAAGGCCTCTAATACCAAACCTGAGATCCTTCCTCTAACATGAGATGTGATATCCAACTCCTTCCCGTTCCAAACCTGAGACACTTCCTATAGCATATGTGATATCCAACTCCTTCCATTCCAAACATGAGACCCTTCCTATAGCAATAATGTAATATCCAACTCCTACCCATTCCAATCCTGAGACCCTTCCTATAGCAAGAGATGTGATATCCAAATCCTTCCCATTCCAATCCTGAGACCCTTCCTATAACAAGAGATGTGATATCCAACTCCTTCCCATTCCAACCTGAGACACTTCCCATAGCATGAGAAGGGATATCCAACTCCTTCCCAATCCAATCCGGAGACCCTTCCGATAGCAGAGATGTGATATCTCAATGCTTATACCAAACCTGAGACCCTTCCTATGGCATGATATGTGATATCCAACTCCTTGCCATTCAAATCCTGAGACCCTTTTATAGCATGGGAACGGATATCCAACTCCTTCCCAATCCAATCCTGAGACCCTTCCGATAGCAGAGATGTGATATCTCAACGCTTCTACCAAACCTGAGACCCTTCCTTTAGCATGAGATGTGATATCCAAATCCTTCGCATTCCAATCCTGAGACCCTTCCTATAGCATGAGATGTGATATCTCAATGGTTCTAATACCAAACCTGAGATCCTTCCTATAACATGAGATGTGATATCCAATTCCTTCCCATTCCAAACCTGAGACCCTTCCTATAACATGAAATGTGATATCTCAAGGCCTCTAATAACAAACCTGAGATCCTTCCTCTAACATGAAATGTGATATCCAACTCCTTCCCATTCCAAACATGAGACCCTTCCTATAACATGAAATGTGATATCCAACTCCATCCCATTCCAACCTGAGACCTTTCCTAAAGCATGAGATGGGATATCCAACTCCTTCCAAATCCAATACTGATACCATTCCGATAGCATGAGATGTGATATCCCAATGCTTCGACCAAATCTGAGACCCATACTATGGCATGAGATGTGATATCAAACTCCTTCCCATTCCAATCCTGAGACCCTTCCTATAGCTTGAGATGTGATATCCAATTTCTTCCCATTCCAATTCTGAGACCCTTCCTATACCATGAGACTTGATATCTCAATGCTTCTAATACCAAACCTGAGACCCGTCCTATAACATGAGATGTGATATCCAAATCCTTCCCCTTCGAAACCTTAGACCCTTCCTTTATCATGAGATGTGATATCCAACTCCTTCCCATTCCAATCCTGAGACCCTTCCGATATCATAAGATTTGTTATCTCAATGCTTCTAATATCAAACTTGAGACCCTCCCTATAGCATGAGATGTGACATCCAAGTCCTCCCCATTCCAATCCTGAGACCCTTCCTATAGCATGAGATGTGATATCTCAATGCTTCTAATACCAAACCTGAGACCCTTCCTATAACATGAGATGGGATATCCAACTCAGATGGGATATCCAACTCCTTCCCATTCCAATCCTGAGACCCTTCCGATAGCAGAGATGTGATATCTCAATGCTTATATCAAACCTGAGACTCTTCCTATGGCCTGAGATGTCATATACAACTCCTTCCCATTCCAATCCTGAGACCCTTCCTATAGCATGAGATGTGATATCTCAATGCTTATACCAAATCTGAGACCCTTCCTATAGCATGAGATGTGATATCCAACTCCTTCCCATTCCAATCGTGAGACCCTTCCTATAGCATGAGATGTGATGTCTCAATGCTTCTAATACCAAACCTGAGATCCTTCCTATAACATGAGATGTGATATCCAACTCCTTCCCATTCCAATCCTGAGACCCTTATGATAGCATGAGATGTGATATCTCAATGCCTCTTATACCAAACCTGAGATCCTTCCGATAGCATGAGATGTGATATCTCAATGCTTCTAATACCAAACCTGAGATCCTTCCTATAATATGAGATGTGATTTCCAAATCCTTCCCCTTCCAAACCTGAGACCCTCCCTTTAGCATGAGATGTGATATCCAACTCCTTCCCATTCCAATCCTGAGACCCTTCTGATAGCATGAGATGTGATATCTCAATGCCTCTAATACCAAACCTGAGATCCTACCTCTAACATGAAATGTGATATCCATCTCCTTCCCTTTCCAAACCTGAGACCCTGCCTATAGCATGAGATGTGATATCCAAGTCCTTCCCATTCCAATCCTGAGACCCTTCCTATAGCATGTGATGTGATATCTCAATGCTTATACCAAACCTGAGACCCTTCCTATGGCATGAGATGTCATATACAACTCCTTCCCGTTCCAATCCTGAGACCCTTCCTATAGCATGAGATGTGATATCTCAATGCTTATACCAAACCTGAGACCCTTCCTATAGCATGAGATGTGATATCCAACTTCTTCCCATTCCAATCCAGAGACCCTTCCTATAGCATGAGATGTGATATCTCAATGCTTATACCAAACCTGAGACCCTTCCTATAGCTTGAGATGTGATATCCAACTCCTTCCCATTCCAATCCTGAGACCCTTCCGATAGCATGAGATGTGATATCTCAAGGCCTCTAATACCAAACCTGAGATCCTTCCTCTAACATGAAATGTGACATCCAACTCCTTCCCTTTCCAAACCTGAGAACCTTCCTATAGCATGAGATATGATATCCAACTCCTTCCCATTCCAACCTGAGACCCTTCCTATAGCATGAGATGGGATATCCAACTCCTTCCAAATCCAATACTGATACCCTTCCGATAGCATGAGATGTGATATCCCAATGCTTCTACCAAACCTGAGAACCATACTATGGCATGAGATGTGATATCAAACTCCTTCCCATTCCAATCCTGAGACGCTTCCTATAGCTTGAGATGTGATATCCAACTCCTTCCCATTCCAATTCTGAGACCCTTCTTATACCATGAGACTTGATATCTCAATGCTTCTAATACCAAACCTGAGACCCGTCCTATAACATGAGATGTGATATCCAAATCCTTCCCCTTCCAAACCTTAGACCCTTCCTTTATCATGAGATGTGATATCCAACTCCTTCCCATTCCAATCCTGAGACCCTTCCGATATCATGAGATTTGTTATCTCAATGCTTCTAATATCAAACTTGAGACCATCCCTATAGCATGAGATGTGACATCCAAGTCCTTCCCATTCCAATCCTGAGACCCTTCCTATAGCATGAGATGTGATATCTCAATGCTTCTAATACCAAACCTGAGACCTCATGCTAAAGGGAGGGTCTCAGGTTTGGAAGGGGAAGGATTTGGATATCACATCTCATGTTATAGGATGATCTCAGGATTGGTATTAGAAGCATTGAGATATCACATCTCATGCTATCGGAAGGATCTCAGGATTGGTATTAGAAGCATTGAGATATCACATATCATGCTATCGGAAGGATCTCAGGTTTGGCATTAGAAGCATTGAGATATCACATCTCATGCTATAGCAAGGGTCTCAGGTTTGGAACGGGAAGGAGTTGGATATCCCATCTCATGTTATAGGACTGGTCTCAGGTTTGGTATTAGAAGCATTGAGATATCACATTGCATGTTGTAGGAAGGGTCTCAGGTTTGGAATGGGAAGGAATTGGATATCACATCTCATGTCATAGGAATGATCTCAGGTTTGGTATTAGAAGCATTGAGATATCACATCTCATGCTATAGGAATGGTCTCAGGATTGGAATGGGAAGGAGTTGGATATTACATTCTTGCTATAGGAAGGGTCTCATGTTTGGAATGGGAAGGAGTTGGATATCACATATGGTATAGGAAGGGTCTCAGGTTTGGAACGGGAAGGAGTTGGATATCACATCTCATGTTGTAGGAAGCGTCTCAGGTTTGATATAAGCATTGAGATATCACATCTCTGCTATCGGAAGTGTCTCAGGATTGGAATGGGAAGAAGTTGGATATCCCATCTCATGTTATAGGATGGGTCTCAGGTTTGGAAAGGGAAGGCGTTGGATATAACATCTCATGCTATAGGAAGGGTCTCAGGATTGGAATGGGAAGGAGTTGGATATCACATCTCATGCTATAGGAAGGGTCTCAGGTTTGGTATAAGCATTGAGATATCACATCTCATGCTATAGGAAGGGTCTCAGGATTGGAATGGGAAGGAGTTGGATATCACATCTCATGTTATAGGAAGGATCTCAGGTTTGGTATTAGAAGCATTGAGACATCACATCTCATGCTATAGGAAGGGTCTCAGGATTGGAATGGGAAGGAGTTGTATATGACATCTCATGCCGTAGGAAGGGTCTCAGGTTTGGTATAAGCATTGAGATATCACATCTCTGCTATAGGAAGGGTCTCAGGATTGGAATGGGAAGGAGTTGGATATCCCATCTCATGTTATAGGAAGGGTCTCATGATTGGAATGGGAAGGACTTGGATATCACATCTCATGCTGTAGGAAGGCTCTCAGGTTTGGAAGGGGAAAGAGTTGGATATCACATTTCATGTTAGAGGTAGGATCTCAGGTTTGGTATTAGAGGCATTGAGATATCACATCTCATGCTATCAGAAGGGTCTCAGGATTGGAATGGGAAGGAGTTGGATATCACATCTCATGCTAAAGGGAGGGTCTCAGGTTTGGAAGGGGAAGGATTTGGATATCACATCTCATGTTATAGGAAGGATCTCAGGTTTGGTATTAGAAGCATTGAGATATCACATCTCATGCTATCAGAATGGTCTCAGGATTGGAATGGGAAGGAGTTGGATATCACATCTCATACTAAAGGGAGGGTTCCAGGTTTGGAAGGGGAAGGATTTGGATATCACATCTCATGTTATCGGAAGGATCTCAGGTTTGGTATTAGAAGTATTGAGATATCACATCTCATGCTATAGGAAGGGTCTCAGGATTGGAATGGGAAGGAGTTGGATATCACATCTCATGCTAAAGGAAGGGTCTCAGGTTTGGTAGAAGCATTGAGATATCACATCTCATGCTATAGGAAGGGTCTCAGGATTGGAATGGGAAGGACTTAGATATCACATATCATGCTATAGGGAGGGTCTCAGTTTTGATATTAGAAGCATTGAGATATCACATCTCATGCTATCGGAAGTGTCTCAGGTTTGGAATGGGAAGGAGCTGGATATCACATCTCATGCTAAAGGAAGGGTCTCAGGTTTGGAACGGGAAGGAGTTGGATATCACATCTCATGTTATAGGAAGGGTCTCAGGTTTGGTACAAGCATTGAGATATCACATCTCTGCTATCGGAAGTGTCTCAGGATTGGAATGGGAAGGAGTTGGATATCCCATCTCATGTTATAGGACGGGTCTCAGGTTTGTTATTAGAATCATTGAGCTATCATATTGCATGCTGTAGGAAGGGTCTAAGGATTGGAATGGGAAGGATTTGGATATCACATCTCATGCTATGGATAGGCTCTCAGGTTTGGAAAGGGAAGGAGTTGGATATCACATTTCATGTTAGAGGAAGGATCTCAGGTTTGGTATTAGAGGCATTGAGATATCACATCTCATGCTATAGGAAGGGTCTCAGGTTGGAATGGGAAGGAGTTGGATATCACATCTCATGTTATAGGAAGGGTCTCAGGATTGGAATGGGAAGGACTTGGATATCACATCTCATGCTATAGGAAGGCTCTCAGGTTTGGAAGGGGAAAGAGTTGGATATCACATTTCATGTTAGAGGTAGGATCTCAGGTTTGGTATTAAAGGCAATGAGATATCACATCTCATGCTAAAGGGAGGGTCTCAGGTTTGGAAGGGGAAGGATTTGGATATCACATCTCATGTTATAGGAAGGATCTCAGGTTTGGTATTAGAAGCATTGAGATATCACATCTCATGCTATCGGAAGGATCTCAGGTTTGGTATTAGAAGCATTGAGATATCACATCTCATGCTATCAGAAGGTTCTCAGGATTGGAATGGGAAGGAGTTGGATATCACATCTCATGCTAAAGGGAGGGTCTCAGGTTTGGAAGGGGAAGGATTTGGATATCACATCTAATGTTATCGGAAGGATCTCAGGTTTGGTATTAGAAGTATTGAGATATCACATCTCATGCTATAGGAAGGGTCTCAGGATTGGAATGGGAAGGAGTGGGATATCACATCTCATGCTAAAGGAAGGGTCTCAGGTTTGGTAGAAGCATTGAGATATCACATCTCATGCTATAGGAAGGGTCTCAGGATTGGAATGGGAAGGACTTAGATATCACATATCATGCTATAGGGAGGGTCTCAGTTTTGATATTAGAAGCATTGAGATATCACATCTCATGCTATCGGAAGTGTCTCAGGATTGGAATGGGAAGGAGCTGGATATCACATCTCATGCTAAAGGAAGGGTCTCAGGTTTGGAACGGGAAGGAGTTGGATAGCCGATCTCATGTTATAGGAAGGGTCTCAGGTTTGGTATAAGCATTGAGATATCACATCTCTGCTATCGGAAGTGTCTCAGGATTGGAATGGGAAGGAGTTGGATATCCCATCTCATGTTATAGGACGGGTCTCAGGATTGTTATTAGAATCATTGAGATATCAAATTGCATGCTGTAGGAAGGGTCTAAGGATTGGAATGGGAAGGACTTGGATATCACATCTCATGCTATGGATAGGCTCTCAGGTTTGATATTAGAAGCATTGAGATATCACATCTCATGCTATAGGAAGGGTCTCAGGATTGGAATGGGAAGGAGTTGGATATCACATCTCATGCTATAGGAAAGGTCTCAGGTTTGGTATAAGCATTGAGATATCACATCTCATGCTATAGGAAGGGTCTCAGGATTGGAATGGGAAGGAGTTGGATATCACATCTCATGCTATAGGAAGGGTCTCTGGTTTGGTATAAGCATTGAGATATCACATCTCATGCTATAGGAAGGGTCTCAGGATTGGAATGGGAAGGAGTTGTATATGACATCTCATGCCGTAGGAAGGGTCTCAGGTTTGGTATAAGCATTGAGATATCACATCTCTGCTATCGGAAAGGTCTCAGGATTGGAATGGGAAGGAGTTGGATGTCCCATCTCATGTTATAGGAAGAGTCTCAGGTTTGGTATTAGAAGCATTGAGATATCACATCTCATGCTATAGGAAGTGTCTCAGGATTGGAATGGGAAGGACTTGGATATCACATCTCATGCTATAGGGCGGGTCTCACGTTTGATATTAGAAGCATTGAGATATCACATCTCATGCTATAGGAAGGGTCTCAGGATTGGAATGGGAAGGAGTTGGATATCACATCTCATGCTATAGGAAAGGTCTCAGGTTTGGTATAAGCAGTGAGATATCACATCTCATGCTATAGGAAGTGTCTCAGGATTGGAATGGGAAGGAGTTGGATATCACATCTCATGTTATAGGAAGGATCTCAGGTTTGGTATAAGCATTCAGATATCACATCTCTGCTATCGGAAGGGTCTCAGGATTGGAATGGGAAGGAGTTGGATATTCCCATCTCATGTTATAGGAAGGGTCTCAGGTTTGGTATTCGAAGCATTGAGACATCACATCTCATGCTATAGGAAGGGTCTCAGGATTGGAATGGGAAGGACTTGGATATCACATCTCATGCTATAGGGAGGGTCTCAAGTTTGATATTAGAAGCATTGAGATATCACATCTCATGATATCGGAAGGGTCTCAGGATTGGAATGGGAAGGAGTTGGATATCACATCTCATGATAAAGGAAGGGTCTAAGGTTTGGAAGGGGAAGGATTTGGATATCACATCTCATGTTATAGGGCGGGTCTCAGGTTTGGAATGGGAAGGAGTTTGATATCACATCTCATGCCATAGTATGGGTCTCAGGTTTGGTATAAGCATTGGGATATCACATCTCATGCTATCGGAAGGGTATCAGGATTGGATTTGGAAGGAGTTGGATATCCCATCTCATGCTATAGAAAGGGTCTCAGGTTGGAATGGGAAGGAGTTGGATATCACATCTCATGTTATAGGAAGGGTCTCGGGATTGGAATGGGAAGGACTTGGATATCACATCTCATGCTGTAGGAAGGCTCTCAGGTTTGGAAGGGGAAAGAGTTGGATATCACATTTCATGTTAGAGGTAGGATCTCAGGTTTGGTATTAGAGGCATTGAGATATCACATCTCATGCTATCAGAAGGGTCTCAGGATTGGAATGGGAAGGAGTTGGATATCACATCTTATGCTAAAGGGAGGGTCTCAGGTTTGGAAGGGGAAGGATTTGGATATCACATCTCATGTTATAAGAAGGAGCTCAGGTTTGGTATTAGAAGCATTGAGATATCACATCTCATGCTATCAGAAGGGTCTCAGGATTGGAATGGGAAGGAGTTGGATATCACATCTCATGCTAAAGGGAGGGTCTCAGGTTTGGAAGGGGAAGGATTTGGATATCACATCTCATGTTATCGGAAGTATCTCAGGTTTGGTATTAGAAGTATTGAGATATCACATCTCATGCTATAGGAAGGGTCTCAGGATTGGAATGGGAAGGAGTTGGATATTACATCTCAAGCTATAGGAAGGGTCTCAGGTTTGGTATAAGCATTGAGATATCACATCACATGCTATAGGAAGGGTCTCAGGATTGGAATGGGAAGGTGTTGTATATGACATCTCATGCCATAGGAAGGGTCTCAGGTTTGGTATAAGCATTGAGATATCACATCACATGCTATAGGAAGGGTCTCAGGATTGGAATGGGAAGGACTTGGATATCACATCTCATGCTATAGGCAGGGTCTCAGGTTTGGAAAGGGAAGGAGTTGGATATCACATTTCATGTTAGAGGTAGGATATCAGGTTTGGTATTAGAGGCATTGAGATATCACATCTCATGCTATCAGAAGGGTCTCAGGATTGGAATGGGAAGGAGTTGGATATCACATCTCATGCTAAAGGGAGGGTCTCAGGTTTGGAAGGGTAAGGATTTGGATATCACATCTCATGTTATAGGAAGGATCTCAGGTTTGATATTAGAGGCATTGAGATATCACATCTCATGCTATCATAAGGGTCTCAGGATTGGAATGGGAAGGAGTTGGATATCACATCTCATGCTAAAGGGAGGGTCTCAGGTTTGGAAGGGGAAGAATTTGGATATCACATCACATGTTATAGGAAGGATCGCAGGTTTGGTATTAGAAGCATTGAGATATCACATCTCATGCTATCGGAAGGGTCTCAGGATTGGAATGGGAAGGAGTTGGAAATCACATCTCATGCTATAGGAAGGGTCTCAGGTTTGGAACGGGAAGGAGTTGGATATCACATCTCATGTTATAGGAAGAGTCTCAGGTTTGGTATAAGCATTGAGATATCACATCTCTGCAATCGGAAATGTCTCAGGATTGGGATGGGAAGGAGTTGGATATCACATCTCATGCTATAGGAAGGGTCTCAGGTTTGGAACGGGAAGGAGTTGGATATCACATCTCATGCTATAGGAAGGCTCTCAGGTTTGGAAGGGGAAAGAGTTGGATATCACATTTCATGTTAGAGGTAGGATCTCAGGTTTGGTATTAGAGGCATTGAGACATCACATCTCATGCTATCAGAAGGGTCTCAGGATTGGAATGGGAAGGAGTTGGATATCACATCTCATGCTAAAGGGAGGGTCTCAGGTTTGGAAGGGGAAGGATTTGGATATCACATCTCATGTTATAAGAAGGAGCTCAGGTTTGGTATTAGAAGCATTGAGATATCACATCTCATGCTATCGGAAGGATCTCAGGTTTGGTATTAGAAGCATTGAGATATCACATCTCATGCTATCAGAAGGGTCTCAGGATTGGAATGGGAAGGAGTTGGATATCACATCTCATGCTAAAGGGAGGGTCTCAGGTTTGGAAGGGGAAGGATTTGGATATCACATCTCATGTTATCGGAAGGATCTCAGGTTTGGTATTAGAAGTATTGAGATATCACATCTCATGCTATAGGAAGGGTCTCAGGATTGGAATGGGAAGGAGTTGGATATCACATCTCAAGCTATAGGAAGGGTCTCAGGTTTGGTATAAGCATTGAGATATCACATCACATGCTATAGGAAGGGTCTCAGGATTGGAATGGGAAGGAGTTGTATATGACATCTCATGCCATAGGAAGGGTCTCAGGTTTGGTATAAGCATTGAGATATCACATCACATGCTATAGGAAGGGTCTCAGGATTGGAATGGGAAGGACTTGGATATCACATCTCATGCTATAGGCAGGGTCTCAGGTTTGGAAAGGGAAGGAGTTGGATATCACATTTCATGTTAGAGGTAGGATATCAGGTTTGGTATTAGAGGCATTGAGATATCACATCTCATGCTATCAGAAGGGTCTCAGGATTGGAATGGGAAGGAGTTGGATATCACATCTCATGCTAAAGGGAGGGTCTCAGGTTTGGAAGGGGAAGGATTTGGATATCACATCTCATGTTATAGGAAGGATCTCAGGTTTTGTATTAGAGGCATTGAGATATCACATTTCATGCTATCATAAGGGTCTCAGGATTGGAATGGGAAGGAGTTGGATATCACATCTCATGCTAAAGGGAGGGTCTCAGGTTTGGAAGGGGAAGAATTTGGATATCACATTGCATGTTATAGGAAGGATCTCAGGTTTGGTATTAGAAGCATTGAGATATCACATCTCATGCTATCGGAAGGGTCTCAGGATTGGAATGGGAAGGAGTTGGATATCACATCTCATGCTATAGGAAGGGTCTCAGGTTTGGAACTGGAAGGAGTTGGATATCACATCTCATGTTATAGGAAGAGTCTCAGGTTTGGTATAAGCATTGAGATATCACATCTCTGCAATCGGAAATGTCTCAGGATTGGGATGGGAAGGAGTTGGATATCACATCTCATGCTATAGGAAGGGTCTCAGGTTTGGAACGGGAAGGAGTTGGATATTGTTAAGACGGATTTCTGAACTCTGTTCTGGTGGCGCAGAAGTTCAGATGGCCAACCTAATTTCTTGGAACAGGGTAACCTCTGGACAAGCCAGACCAATCAAGGTAGCGATCGCGGCGGTCAAGACTAGGTCTCAAGAGAGGTGAGGGTGACTGAAAGCCCGCAATGAGCACACAAAGCAAGGACACTTACAAACTACTCCAAACAGGTGCTATATTAAAAATATATACACATTTATTCCAAGGCCTTTAAAACAATGACCGTAGCGAGAAATCACAATACAACTCTAGTAAACCAACACATACCATACCAATACAATATATATACAAATACAAACAAGTCTCAAGCGTTAGATGCACGAAATGTGTAGTCCACCTAAAAGGGAAGGAAAACAGGCAGTGCGAAATAATGCTTAGACCCAGTCCGCCTTCAGAGGCACCTAACTAAAAGGAAGTCCGAGCCCTACGAAGAGTGGAGCCTTGTGCTCAAAAGTACCTGCACACGCTGGTGTCAACAGGCAAAAGGGGAGTCTCTTCGAGGGAGATCAGGCAGTTCAGTTTAGTGCACAAACGAAGAAGAACAGTGTTCCGCGACTCAAGCGCAGCCTCCACTGTGGGCAGAAGCAGAGCGCGAGTACGGAAAGGCGTGCTGTTTTGACACAGCGGGGAAAAGCTATGGGCTCCTGCAGGAGGGCGACCAGTTCCTAGCTATGCTACTCACCGGTCCACGATGCAAGCAGACCCAGGCTTCTCCGCGTCAGTTTCAGTCGCTGGCAGGTTCAGAAGAGCAGGGGACGTCTCGTCGTCGTGTTTAGTCTGCAGCAGCAGAGTTGAGTAAAAGACGTCCCAAACGAAGGAACCCGCACAGTTTGTTACCACAGCAGGGCAACGGAGCGGCGGTGTGTATCTGAGCCAAATGTACACTACTCACTTCAGACCTGGGAACGCCAAGTGTACGAATCATGTGAGAGTGACAAGGACTCCATATACTACACAACCTGGCGGCGGTTACAGAGCAAGACTCCTGTGTAGGCTGGTCAGTCTGCTGGATGGCCCAGAGACGCTTCCGAAGGCTTACTAGCAGGAGATGGTGAAGATGCCGAGAATAGCTGTCCCCGCTATTCCAAGGGTCGAAGTACCAGTACAGGCCTTCTGGTTCGATCAAAGGTGAAAAGGGTTTTCACAAGGCGACAGCAGTGCAGAGGAGCAGTCCTTCAGCGGGTCACCAGCCATTCCTCGGTTCAGCCTCTTGGTTGCAGGATACTTGGCTCCTGTATTCCTTCGTTCGTGAGAACTCAGGAGATCGACATGGTAGTGGTGTTTCCAGCCCCCTCTTATCCACGGTTCCCTTCGCGCCAAAACGGAGGGGACCCAATGGGAGATCCGCTCATCAACACTCACACCATTCGTGGACCTATCACGGACCACGGTGGTCCCAGGCATTCACACCACCCTAGACTCTCTGGCACCCAGGATGTGTATTGGGACCAGACATCCCAGCCCACATCCTGGAGGCACACAAAGACATGTAGAAGCCTGCGAAAGCATCTGTGTTTCGCGGGAAAGCACATGCCCAAATAAGGAAGGCCCCAGGTCGGCTCGACCTGGGGAAGGTGAAGGGAGCAAGACGGTCAGCGGACAGGACAAAGGAGCCTCGTGGTCTGGCCATTTTGGGATCTAGGCCACCATTTTGGGTTAAGCGCGAGAAACGCGCTTAGAACGCCAAAAGGAGCTCAAAACACAAGAAACGATCGCTGCCACCATTCCCGTCCGTGAATCACTTGCACCGATCAGTTACAATCCTGAAAGAGTATCTAGGGCCTGTAGAAGGCTAGAGACCCAAGAGAGCAGTAACTTAGCTTACAGTGCCCTCTTGTGTCATGTTGCACGAAAGCCGCAACATGATACAAGAAACTACGGAAACCAGCGTTTCCTGGTACTGACTGTCTTAAGGGCATGACAGTTTCCCCGTAAGAAAGTAGCGAAAGCCCAGAGGAGTGCGGCAGAAGGCTGCACTTCTCGGGCAAAGTCGAGAACAAGGTGAAAAACAACAGCAAAAAGTTTAGGGGTTGCCACATGGAAGGAAAATTACCTACAATTACGAAATCTTTCCTAACACTCGCCCCTCCCAGACTATGGACAGGGGGAACTAATCCACCCCTGGATGAGTCTCTTGTTCAGGTCGGTTAAACATTCTGCACAACCCATCAGCATTGCTATGTTGGACACCTGGCCTATGCTCAATAGTGAAGTTGAAGCCTTGTAGACTTATGGACCACCTAAGCAACTTTGGATTCTCCCCCTTCATGTTTATTATCCACTTTAAGGGCTTATGGTCAGTTTGCACAGTGAAGTGGGTCCCATAGAGGTAGGGCCTCAGCTTCCTTAGGGCCCACACAACAGAGAAACATTCTTTCTCTACCGTGGACCATCTGAGCTCTCTGTCCTTAAACTGGCGACTAATAAAACCAATAGGGTGTTCCTTACCCTTCTCATCTACTTGCGATAGTACAGCTCCTATCCCAGTGTCAGAGGCGTCCGTCTGCACGATAAAAGGTCTTTGATAATCAGGGGCCCTGAGGACAGGGGCCTGGCACAAGGAGTCTTTTAAGCCATTGAAGGCCTTCTCACACTCGTCGGTCCAAGTTACCTTCTTGGGTTTCTTCAGAGTTGTGAGGGCAGTCAGAGGGGCAGCTATGGTGCCATAGTCTGCCACAAAATTGCGGTAATACCCCGTGAGTCCTAAGAAGGCTCTCACTTGGGTTTGTGTAGTGGGGGTAGGCCAGTCTTGTACTGCTTGTACTTTACTGGGTAGAGGCTGTATCCTCCCTCCACCTACTTCATGTCCAAGGTAAAACACTGAGCCTTGTCCAATCTGGCGTTTACTAGCCTTTATGGTCAAGTGTGCTTTCTGAAGAGCCTGGAGCACAATCCCGAGGTGTTTCACATGGTCTTCCCAGGTGGCACTGAAAACTGCTATATCGTCCAGATATGCAAGACAGAATTCGTCCAACCCATTCAAAACATGATGCACAAGCCTCTGGAAAGTGGCAGGTGCATTCTTCAACCCGAACGGCATTACCCGGAATTGGTAAAGGCCGTCTGGAGTAGAAAACGCTGTCTTCTCCTTGGCATGTTCTGCTAAAGCTATTTGCCAATAGCCAGCAGTGAGGTCAAACGTGCTGAGGTACTTGGATGCACCCAAAGTATCCACCAGCTCATCTGTTCGAGGCAAGGGGTGTGCATCTGTCTTGGTGACAGCATTCAGAGCCCTGTAATCCACGCAGAACCTCAATTCAGAAGTGCCTGCCTTTGGAACGAAAACCACAGGGCTGGACCAAGGACTACTAGAGGGTTCAATCACCCCAAGGTCTAACATCTTGTTGACCTCGGTCTTAATATAAGACCGTACTTTGTCTGACATCCTGTATCCCCTACTTTTGGTAGGTACACTGTCTCCTGTGTCTATGTTATGTTTGCACCAAGGTGTCAAACCAGGCGACTGTGAAAACAGGGGGGAAAACTGCCTAAGCAAACTTTTCACCTCAGCCTGCTGATCAGAAGTCAGGTGAGGGGCCACTCGGACACCCTCAAAGGAGCTATCTGAAGGACCGCTTTGGAACAGGTCGGGGAGAGGTTCAGACTCCTCTTCCTCAACATCTGAAGCCAGTAACAGTGCTGCGATTTCGACTCTTGGGACGAAAGCCTTCAGCCTATTCACGTGAAACACTTTTGGAGCCTGTCCAGGCCTTCCAAGGTCCACTAAATAGTTAACCTCACCCAGGGGCTCCACCACTGTGTAAGGGCCTGACCATTTGTCCTGTAAAGCTCAAGGCCTTATGGGATTCATGATCAGGACTTGCTGACCAGGTGTAAAGTTGATGAGGGAAGCTTTCTGGTCATACCAATGTTTCACCAGCGCTTGTACTGCCTTCAATTTATCACTAGCCAAGCCCATCAGAAGTACCATCCGTTTTCTGAGCCCTAGCACATAATCAACTACGTTGGTAGTAACAGGGGGAGTGGGCATCTCCCATCCCTCTTTGACTATGGCTAAGGGTCCCCGTACAGGATGACCAAACAGAAGTTTGAAGGGGCTGAAGCCAACACCCTCCTGTGGTACCTCTCGGTAGGCAAACAGTAAGCATGGTAAAAGAAGATCCCATTGTCTTCTCTGAAGCTTCTCCAGAGCCCCAATCATGCTTTTTAACATTCTGTTGAAACGTTCCACCAGACCATTGGTCTGGGGGTGGTATGCAGAAGAGAACTTGTAGGTGACCCCACATTCTTTCCACATAGCCTGCATATACTTCGACATAAAGTTGCTGCCACGATCTGACACAACTTCTTTAGGGAAGCCAATCCTAGTAAATATGCCAAGTAAAGCTTTTGCAACTGACTTGGCAGTTACAGTTTTCAATGGGATGGCCTCAGGATATCTGGTTGCATGGTCGACCAGCATCAGGATAAACCTATTGCCCGAGGATGTTTGCGGGTCAAGGGGACCAACGATGTCGATCCCTACCCTTTCAAATGGTACCCCCACAACTGGGAGCGGTACCAAAGGAGCTTGGATTGTCGAGCCAACCTTACCAGATAACTGGCAGGAGGCACAACTCCTGCAGTGACTTTCTACTTGCACCCCCATCTTGGGCCAGTAGAAGTGCATGGATAACCTTTGCTTGGTCCTCTTAATACCAAGGTGACCAGCAAGGAGCACTTCATGCGCCAACTGCAGGAGGAAGGGCCTAACAGCAAGGGGAACCACCAACCTCCTATGGTCTCCTTCTGTAGACTCTGTGGGCTCACTATACAGGAGTCCACCTTCCCAATAAATCCTATGCGTCCCAGGAGGTTCACCCTCAAGCTGGGAGCAGGCCTGTCTCCTTAGGCCTTCCATAGATGTGCACTCACGTTGGCCTTTACTGAATTCGTCCCTATCAGGACCTCCTTCAACTAACAAGTCTTTTAGTTCAGGATGGTCGTTGGGGTCAAATACTTCAGGCATCGCCACCTCCTCGTCAGGCCCGGGCGATTGACCAACTTCCTCCACCGCAGTGGTAGGCGAGCTCGGGGGAATATTCTCTTTCCCTCGTCTTGACTTGTTGACTCCTTTCGCCTTGGGTTTCCCCTTCGGCTGGGGCGGCGTATTGGTCTTGGCCAATGCTGCCCGTGCTTGAGACCGTGTGTAGGGTCTTTCGGCAGTGTCTCCTACGAGCCCTAAAGCTCTGAGATCATTACCTAACAAGACCTTTCCCGGGACGTTTCTCTGAATGCTCACTGGAATCCTGACTGCTGTACCATTTAAAGTAAGATTTACAGGTATTACTGGGAACATACGGAGTGGGCCGTCAGCCAACTTAGTGGGCATCAGAGTAGCTCTGGCAACTTCCTCTGAGTCTACCAAGGTAGAATCCACTACAGTTCGACTGCACCCACTATCCCTAAGAGCTAGAGTATCTACTCCATTGATCAGCACACTGTCTTTAAATTAGTGCTTGGTATTATCTGGAATCCTAGCATAAGCCTCTGCGACTTTAGGCTCCCAGGAACCCAGGGAAACTAAAACTACCTCAGCCTCTATCCCGCTGGGAAATGAGTCTGAGGAGAAGGATGCTCCTGTAATCTCTTCTTCCTCGTAGGAGGAGAAGGCCAGATTAGCGGAGTGGACCCCCAAAGGTCTAACCTTACACCGGGGATCCCCCTTCACGTGGTCAGTTGCTCCACAAGCAAAACAAGATCCATTGGGTCTGTTTACATAGGGAGGCTTATTGTAACCAGAGTTCTGTTTCGGAGGCTGACCTCCACTACCCTGTGAGTTCTCTTGTGTCTTACCCTTATTTTTCTTTTTGTGGCCCTTTTGAGAAGAAGATTTATCAGATTCTCCACCCTCCTTATCTTTGGACTTTTTCCCTTCCTCCTGCTTACCAGGATGAGTTTTGTCCTTATGGGACACTCGATGTGACACCCATAAGTCTGCTGCAATGGCCAGCTTCTTAGGATCTATCTCCTTCGAATCGGCCAAATGCTGCTTAAGCTCCGGGGAAGAAGATGCAAAAATGTGTTCCAGCATGACAAGATTTATCATGCCTTCGAAGGTAGAAACCTTATAACCTTCGACCCAGCCAGTTAAGTTTTTCAAGGATTCAGTGACATAAGATACCCAAGTACCACCTTCCTTTTTCTTATACTCTATGAATCGTTTCAAATATTGGGCCGGAGTCTTCCCAAACTTTAAAATGAGAGTTTGCTTTAACATTGCAAAATCAGCTCGCTCAGCCTTCGACATTTCCATAATGGCACTACAGCCAGAATGGGGCAGTCTGCTGAGTAACCAGGCAATCTTATCAGCATTGTCAACTTGTTGAACTTCGCATGCATACTCAAACGCATTCAGCCAGTCCATAATGTCATTCCTTTTCTCATACACACTGACCAGATCTTTCGGAAACCGTGGATGAGAGGAGGCCCCAGACCCATGTCCAGGACCCTTGGACCCATTTGCAACCTGAAGCTTGGCCAGTTCCAACTGGTGATCCCTGTCTTTCTGTTTTTCTGACTGTTCGATTTTTAGTTTGGCTATGCTGAATTCAAGCTCCTTCTGCCTAAACCGCAGCTCTTGCTTCTTGAATTCAAGCATAGCCTCCCCATCAACACTGGCAGAGGAAACATTATACATCTCATCCTCCCTGTCCTCGTGGTCGCGGTGGATCAGTGCAGCGGCAGAACCGTCGGTTCTACCAGTGAGAGCAGCCCCACCTCCTTCCGCACTGTCCTCAGAAGTTATAGCGTCAAGCTGCGCTTCTTGCCACGCCACGATTCTTTGGCTCATATCCAATTTCGTGCCTTGAGAGGAAACACCTCTCTCCGCACACATCTTTTTCAATGTTTCTGATTTGGAAGCATTTAAAGTTAACAAGGTATTTGTTTCCATACTGTTAGATAGGACTATGGCCTTTTTAAAGTTATACTACAACAATTCACTACGTGTCCTGGTAGGAATAACTTGAAATGCCTTAGTTCGTGCGCAACACTGGATACCTTCAGTGGTATCCCACCGCTGTACACCAATTTGTTAAGACGGATTTCTGAACTCTGTCCTGGTGGCGCAGAAGTTCAGAAGGCCAACCTAATTACTTGGAACAGGGTAACCTCTGGACAAGCCAGACCAATCAAGGTAGCGATCGCGGCGGTCAAGACTAGGTCTCAAGAGGGGTGAGGGTGACTGAAAGCCTGCAATGAGCACACAAAGCAAGGACACTTACAAACTACTCCAAACAGGTGCTATATTAAAAATATATACACATTTATTCCAAGGCCTTTAAAACAATGACCGTAGCGAGAAATAACAATACAACTCTAGTAAACCAACACATACCATACCAATACAATATATATACAAATACAAACAAGTCTCAAGCGTTAGATGCACGAAATGTGTAGTCCACCTAAAAGGGAAGGAAAACAGGCAGCGCGAAATAATGCTTAGACCCAGTCCGCCTTCAGAGGCACCTAACTAAAAGGAAGTCCGAGCCCTACGAAGAGTGGAGCCTTGTGCTCAAAAGTACCTGCACACGCTGGTGCCAACGGGCAAAAGGGGAGTCTCTTCGAGGGAGATCAGGCAGTTCAGTTTAGTGCACAAACGAAGAAGAACAGTGTTCCGCGACTCAAGCGCAGCCTCCACTGTGGGCAGAAGCAGAGCGCGAGTACGGAAAGGCGTGCTGTTTTGACACAGCGGGGAAAAGCTATGGGCTCCTGCAGGAGGGCGACCAGTTCCTAGCTATGCTACTCACCGGTCCCCGATGCAAGCAGACTCAGGCTTCTCCGCGTCAGTTTCAGTCGCTGGCAGGTTCAGAAGAGCAGGGGACATCTCGTCGTCGTGTTGAGTCTGCAGCAGCAGAGTTGAGTAAAAGACGTCCCAAACGAAGGAACCCGCACAGTTTGTTACCACAGCAGGGCAACGGAGCGGCCGTGTGTATCTGAGCCAAATGTACACTACTCACTTCAGACCTGGGAACGCCAAGTGTACGAATCGTGTGAGAGTGACAAGGACTCGATATACTACACAACCTGGTGGCAGTTACAGAGCAAGACTCCTGTGTAGGCTGGTCAGTCTGCTGGATGGCCCAGAGACGCTTCCGAATGCTTACTAGCAGGAGCTGGTGAAGATGCCGAGAATAGCTGTCCCCGCTATTCCAAGGGACGAAGTACCAGTACAGGCCTTCTGGTTCGATCAAAGGCGAAAAGGGTTTCAAAAGGCGACAGCAGTGCAGAGGAGCAGTCCTTCAGCGGGTCACCAGCGATTCCTTGGTTCAGCCTCTTGGTTGCAGGATACTTGGCTCCTGTATTCCTTCGTTCGTGAGAACTCAGGAGATCGACATGGTAGTGGTGTTTCCAGCCCCCTCTTATCCACGGTTCCCTTCGCGCCAAAACGGTGGGGACCCAATGGGAGATCCGCTCATCAACACTCACACCATTCGTGGACCTATCACGGACCACGGTGGTCCCAGGCATTCACACGGGACCAGACATCCCAGCCCACATCCTGGAGGCACACACAAGACATGTAGAAGCCAGCGAAAGCATCCGTGTTTCGCTGGAAAGTACATGCCCAAATAAGGAAGGCCCCGGGTCGGCTCGACCTGGGGAAGGTGAAGGGAGCAAGACGGTCAGCGGACAGGACAAAGGAGCCTCGTGGTCTGGCCATTTTGGGAGCCAGGCCACCATTTTGGGTTAAGTGCGAGAAACGCGCTTAGAACGCCAAAAGGAGCTCAAAACACAAGAAACGATCGCTGCCACCATTCCTGTCCGTGAATCACTTGCACCGATCAGTTACAATCCTGAAAGAGTATCTAGGGCCTGTAGAAGGCTAGAATCCCAAGAGAGCAGTAACTTAGCTTACAGTGCCCTCTTGTGTCATGTTGCACGAAAGCCGCAACATGATAAAAGAAACTACGGAAAACAGCGTTTCCTGGTACTGACTGTCTTAAGGCCATGTCAGTTTCCCCGTAGGAAAGGAGCGAAAGCCCAGAGGAGTGCGGCAGAAGGCTGCACTTCTCTGGCAAAGTCGAGAACAAGGTGAAAAACAACAGCAAAAAGTTTAGGGGTTGCCACATGGAAGGAAAATTACCTACAATTACGAAATCTTTCCTAACAGATATCACATCTCATGTTATAGGAAGAGTCTCAGGTTTGGTATAAGCATTGAGATATCACATCTCTGCAATCGGAAGTGTCTCAGGATTGGGATGGGAAGGAGTTGGATATCCCATCTCATGTTATAGGACGGGTCTCAGGATTGTTATTAGAATCATTGAGATATCATATATATTGCATGCTGTAGGAAGGGTCTAAGGATTGGAATGGGAAGGACTTGGATATCACATTTCATGCTATGGATAGGCTCTCAGGTTTGGAAAGGGAAGGAGTTGGATATCACATTTCATGTTAGAGGAAGGATCTCAGGTTTGGTATTAGAGGCATTGAGATATCACATCTCATGCTATAGGAAGGGTCTCAGGATTGGAATGGGAAGGAGTTGGATATCACATCTCATGCTATAGGAAGGGTCTCGGGTTTGGTATAAGCATTGAGATATCACATCTCATGCTATAGGAAGGGTCTCAGGATTGGAATGGAAGGAGTTGGATATCACATCTCATGTTAAACGAAGGATCTCAGGTTTGGTATTAGAAGCATTGAGACATCACATCTCATGCTACAGGAAGGGTCTCAGGATTGGAATGGGAAGGAGTTGGATATCACATCTCATGCTATAGGAAGGGTCTCAGGTTTGGTATAAGCATTGAGATATCACATCTCATGCTATCGGAAGGGTCTCAGGATTGGAATGGGAAGGAGTTGTATATGACATCTCAAGCCATGGGAAGGGTCTCAGGTTTGGTATAAGCTTTGAGATATCACATCTCTGCTATCGGAAGGGTCTCAGGATTGGAATGGGAAGGAGTTGGATATCCCATCTCATGTTATAGGAAGAGTCTCAGGTTTGGTATTAGAAGCATTGAGATATCACATCTCATGCTATAGGAAGTGTCTCAGGATTGGAATGGGAAGGACTTGGATATCACATCTCATTCTATAGGGAGGGTCTCAAGTTTGATATTAGAAGCATTGAGATATCACATCTTATGCTATAGGAAGGGTCTCAGGATTGGAATGGGAAGGAGTAGGATATCACATCTCATGCTATAGGAAGGATCTGAGGTTTGGTATAAGCATTGAGATATCACATCTCTTCTATCGGAAGGGTCTCAGGATTGGAATGGGAAGGAGTTGGATATTCCCATCTCATGTTATAGGAAGGGTCTCAGGTTTGGTATTAGAAGCATTGAGATATCACATCTCATGCTATAGGAAGTGTCTCAGGATTGGAATGGGAAGGACTTGGATATCACATCTCATGCTATAGGGAGGGTCTCAAGTTTGATATTAGAAGCATTGAGATATCACATCTTATGCTATAGGAAGGGTCTCAGGATTGGAATGGGAAGGAGTAGGATATCACATCTCATGCTATAGGAAGGATCTGAGGTTTGGTATAAGCATTGAGATATCACATCTCTTCTATCGGAAGGGTCTCAGGATTGGAATGGGAAGGAGTTGGATATTCCCATCTCATGTTATAGGAAGGGTCTCAGGTTTGGTATTAGAAGCATTGAGATATCACATCTCATGCTATAGGAAGGGTCTCAGGATTGGAATGGGAAGGACTTGGATATCACATCTCATGCTATAGGGAGGGTCTCAAGTTTGATATTAGAAGCATTGAGATATCACATCTTACGATATCGGAAGGGTCTCAGGATTGGAATGGGAAGGATTTGGATATCACATCTCATGTTATAGGACGGGTCTCAGGTTTGGTATTAGAAGCACTGAGATATCAAGTCTCATGGTATAGGAAGGGTCTCAGAATTGGAATGAGAAGGAGTTGGATATCACATCTCAAGCTATAGGAAGGGTCTCAGGATTGGAATGGGAAGGAGTTTGATATCACATCTCATGCAATAGTATGGGTCTCAGGTTTGGTATAAGCATTGAGATATCACATCTCATGCTATCGGAAGGGTATCAGGAATGGATTTGGAAGGAGCTGGATATCCCATCTCATGCTATAGGAAGGGTCTCAGGTTGGAATGGGAAGGAGTTGGATATCACATCTCATGTTATAGGAAGGGTCTCAGGATTGGAATGGGAAGGACTTGGATATCACATCACATGCTATAGGAAGGCTCTCAGGTTTGGAAGGGGAAAGAGTTGGATATCACATTTCATGTTAGAGGTAGGATCTCAGGTTTGGTATTAGAGGCATTGAGATATCACATCTCATGCTATCAGAAGGGTCTCAGGATTGGAATGGGAAGGAGTTGGATATCACATCTCATGCTAAAGGGAGGGTCTCAGGTTTGGAAGGGGAAGGATTTGGATATCACATCTCATGTTATAGGAAGGATCTCAGGTTTGGTATTAGAAGCATTGAGATATCACATCTCATGCTATCGGAAGGATCTCAGGTTTGTTATTAGAAGCATTGAGATATCACATCTGATTGCTATAGGAAGGGTCTCAGGATTGGAATGGGAAGGAGTTGGATATCATATCTCATGCTATAGGAAGGGTCTCAGGAATGGAATGGGAAGGAGTTTTAAATGACATCTCATGCCATAGGAAGGATCTCATGTTTGGTATTAGAAGCATTGAGACATCACCTCTCATGTTATAGGAAGTGTATCAGGATTGGAATGGGAAGGAGTTGGATATCACATCTCATGCTATAGGAAGGGTCTCAGGTTTGGTATAAGCATTGAGATATCACATCTCATGCTATAGGAAGGGTCTCAGGATTGGAATGGGAAGGAGTTGTATATGACATCTCATGCCATATTAAGGGTCTCAGGTTTGGTATAAGCATTGAGATATCACATCTCTGCTATCGGAAGGGTCTCAGGATTGGAATGGGAAGGACTAGGATATCACATCTCATGCTATAGGAAGGGTCTCAGGATTGGAATGGGAAGGACTTGGAGACCCTCCCTTTAGCATGAGATGTGATATCCAACTCCTTCCCATTCCAATCCTGAGACCCTTCTGATAGCATGAGATGTTATATCTCAATGCCTCTAATACCAAACCTGAGATTCTACCTCTAACATGAAATGTGATATCCAACTCCTTCCCCTTCCAAACCAGGGAGACTTCCTATAACATGAGATGTGATATCGAAGTCCTTCCCATTCCAATCCTGAGACCCTTCCTATAACATGAGATGTGATATCCAAGTCCTTCCCATTCCAATCCTTAGACACTTCCTACAGCATGAGATGTGATATCTCAATGATTCTATTACCAAACCTGAGACCCGTCCTATAACATGAGATGGGATATCCAACTCCTTCCCATTTCAATCCTGAGAAACTTCCGATAGCAGAGATGTGATATCTCAATGCTTAGACCAAACCTGAGACCCTTCCTATAACATGAGATGTGATATCCAACTCCTTCCCGTTCCAAACCTGAGACCCTTTCTATAGCAAGAATCTAATATCCAACTGCTTCCCATTCCAATCCTGAGACCATTCCTATAGCATGAGATGTGATATCTCAATGCTTCTAATACCAAACCTGAGATCCTTCCTATGACATGAGATGTGATATCCAATTCCTTCCCATTCCAAACCTGAAACCCTTCCTATAGCATGAGATGTGATATCTCAATGCTTCTAATACCAAACCTGAGATCCTTCCTAAAACATGAGATGTGATATCCAAATCCTTCCCCTTCCAAACCAGAGACCCTCCCTTTAGCATGAGATGTGATATCCAACTCCTTCCCATTCCAATCCTGAGACATTTCTGATAGCATGAGATGTGATATCTCAATGCCTCTAATACCAAACCTGAGATCCTACCTCTAACATGAAATGTGATATCCAACTCCTTCCCCTTGCAAACCTGAGAGCCTTCATATAGCATGAGATGTGATATCGAAGTATTTCCCATTCCAATCCTGAGACCCTTCCTATAACATGAGATGTGATATCCAACTCCTTCCCATTCCAACCTGAGACCCTTCCTATAGCATGAGATGGGATATCCAACTACTTCCAAATCCAATCCTGATACCCTTCCGATAGCATGAGATGTGATATCTCAATCCCTCTAATACCAAACCTGAGATCCTTCCTATAACATGAGATGTGATATCAAAATCCTTCCCCTTCCAAACCTGAGACCCTCCCTTTAGCATGAGATGTGATATCCAACTCCTTCCCATTCCAATCCTGAGACCCTTCTGATAGCATGAGATGTGATATTCAATGCCTCTAATACCAAACCTGAGATCCTACCTCTAACATGAAATGTGATATCCAACTCCTTCCCTTTCCAAACGTGAGAGCCTCCCTATAGCATGAGATGGGATATTCAAGTCCTTCCCATTCCAATCCTGAGACCCTTCCTATAGCATGAGATGTGATATCTCAATGCTTCTAATACCAAACCTGAGACCCTTCCTATAACATAAGATGGGATATCCAACTCCTTCCCATTCCAATCCTGAGACCCTTCCGATAGCAGAGATGTGATATCTCAATGCTGATACCAAACCTGAGACCCTTCCTATGGCATGAGATGTCATATACAACTCCTTCCCATTCCAATCCTGAGACCATTCCTATAGCATGAGATGTGATATCTCAATGCTTATACCAAACCTGAGACCCTTCCTATAGCATGAGATGTGATATCCAACTCCTTCCCATTCCAATCCTGAGACCCTTCCTATAACATGAGATGTGATGTCTCAATGCTTCTAATACCAAACCTGAGATCCTTCCTATGGCATGAGATGTCATATAAAACTCCTTCCCATTCCATTCCTGAGACCCTTCCTATAGCATGAGATGTGATATCCAACTCCTTCCCATTCCAATCCTGAGACCCTTCCTATAGCATGAGATGTGATATCCAAATCCTTCCCATTCCAATCGTGAGAACCTTCCTATAGCATGAGATGTGATATCCAAAACCTTCCCTTTCCAAAACTGAGAGCCTACCTATAGCATGAGATGTGATATCCAACTCCTTCCCATTCCAATCCTGAGACCCTTCCTATAACATGAGATGTGATATCCAAATCCTTCCCCTTCCAAACCTGAGACCCTCCCTTTAGCATGAGATGTGATATCCAACTGCTTCCCATTCCAATCCTGAGACCCTTCTGATAGCATGAGATGTTATATCTCAATGCCTCTAATACCAAACCTGAGATCCTACCTCTAACATGAAATGTGATATCCAACTCCTTCCCCTTCTAAACCTGGGAGCCTTCCTATAACATGAGATGTGATATCGAAGTGCTTCCCATTCCAATCCTGAGACCCTTCCTATAACATGAGATGTGATATCCAACTCCTTCCCATTCCAATCCTGAGACCCTTCCTATAGCATGAGATGTGATGTCTCAATGCTTCTAATACCAAATCTGAGATCCTTCCTATAACATGAGATATGATATCCAACTCCTTCCCATTGCAATCTTGAGACCGTTTCTATAGCATGAGATGTGATATTTCAATGCTTATACCAAACCTGAGACCCTTCCTATAGCATGAGATGTGATATCCAAATCCTTCCCATTCCAATCGTGAGACCCTTCCTATAGCATGAGATGTGATATCTCAATGCCTCTAATACCAAACCTGAGATCCTACCTCTATAATGAAATTTGATATGCAACTCCTTCCCCTTCCAAACCTGATAGCCTTCCTATAGCATGAGATGTGATATCCAAGTCCTTCCCATTCCAATCCTGATACCCTTCCTATAACATGAGATGTGATATCCAACTCCTTCCCATTCCAACCTGAGACCCTTCCTATAGCATGAGATGGGATATCCAACTCCTTCCAAATCCAATCCTGATACCCTTCCGATAGCATGAGATGTGATATCCCAATGCTTCTACAAAACCTGAGACCCATACCATGGCATGAGATGTGATATCAAACTCCTTCCCATTCCAATCCTGACACCCTTCCTATAGCTTGAGATGTGATATCCAACTCCTTCCCATTCCAATTCTGAGACCCATCCTATACCATGGGACTTGATATCTCAATGCTTCTAATACCAAACCTGAGACCGGTCCTATAACATGAGATGTGATATCCAAATCCTCCCCCTTCCAAACCTTAGACCCTTCCTTTATCATGAGATGTGATATCCAAGTCGTTCCCATTCCAATCCTGAGACACTTCCTATAGCATGAGATGTGATATCTCAATGCTTCTAATACCAAACCTGAGACCCTTGCTATAACATGAGATGTGATATTCAAGTCCTTCCCATTCCAATCCTGAGACCCTTCCTATAGTATGAGATGTGATATCTCAATGCTTCTAATACCAAACCTGAGACCCTTCCTATCATGAGATGGGATATCCAACTCCTTCCCATTCCAATCCTGAGACCCTTCCGATAGCAGAGATGTGATATCTCAATGCTTATACCAAACCTGAGACCCTTCCTATGGCATGAGATGTCAAATACAACTCCTTCCGATTACAATCCTGAGACCCTTCCTATAGCATGAGATGTGATATCTCAATGCTTCTAATAATAAACCTGAGATCCTTCCTATAACATGAGATGTGATATCCAACTCCTTCCCATTCCAAACCTGAGACCCTTCCGATTGCATGAGATGTGATATCAAACTCCTTCCCATTCCAATCCTGAGACCCTTCCTATACCATGAGATGTGATATCTCAATGCTTCTAATACCAAACCTGACACCCGTCCTAAAACATGAGATGTGATGTCCAAATCCTTCCCCTTCCAAACCTGAGATCTTTCCTTTAGCATGAGATGTGATATCCAACTCCTTCCCATTCCAATCCTGAGACCCTTCCTATACCATGAGATGTGATCTCTCAATGCTTCTAATACCAAACCTGACACCCGTCCTAAAACATGAGATGTGATGTCCAAATCCTTCCCCTTCCAAACCTGAGATCTTTCCTTTAGCATGAGATGTGATATCCAACTCCTTCCCATTCCAATCCTGAGACCCTTCCTATACCATGAGATGTGATATCTCAATGCTTCTAATACCAAACCTGACACCAGTCCTAAAACATGAGATGTGATGTCCAAATCCTTCCCCTTCCAAACCTGAGATCTTTCCTTTAGCATGAGATGTGATATCCAACTCCTTCCCATTCCAATCCTGAGACCCTTCCTATAGCATGATATGTGATATCACAATTTTTCTAATACCAAACCTGAGATCCTTCCTATAACATGAGATGTGTATCCAACTCCTTCCCATTCCAAACCTGAGACCCTTCCTATAGCCTGAGATGTGATATCTTAATGCTTCTAAAACCAAACCTGAGAACCATCCAATAACATATGTGAAATCCAAATCCTTCCCTTTCCAAACCTGAGACCCTTCCGATAGCATGAGATGTGATGTCTAAGTCCTTCCCATTCCTATCCTGAGACCCTTCCGATAGCAGAGATGTGATATCTCAATGCTTGGACCAAACCTGAGACCCTTCCTATGGCATGAGATGTAATATCCAACTCCTTCCCATTTCAATCTTGAGACCCTTCCTATAGCATGAGATGTGATATCTCAATGCTTCTATCAAACCTGAGTCCCTTCCTTTAGCATGAGATGTGATATCCAACTCCTTCCCATTCCAATCCTGAGACCCTTCCTATAGCATGAGATGTGATATTTTAAAGCTTCTAATACCAAACCTGCGACCCGTCCTATAACATGAGATATGATATCCAAATCCTTCCCCTTCCAAACCTGAGACCCTTCCTTTAGCATGAGATGTGATATCTCAATGTTTCTAATAAAAAACCTGAGACTCTTCCTATAGCAAGAGATGTGATATCCAAATCCTTCCCATTCCAAACCTGAGATCTTTCCTTTAGCATGAGATGTGATATCCAACTCCTTCCCATTCCAATCCTGAGACCCTTCCTATACCATGAGATGTGATATCTCAATGTTTCTAATAAAAAACCTGAGACTCTTCCTATAGCAAGAGATGTGATATCCAAATCCTTCCCATTCCAATCCTGAGACCCTTCCTATAACATGAGATGTGATATCTCAATGCCTCTAATACCAAACCTGAGATTCTTCCTATAACATGAGATGTGATATCTCAATGCTTCTAATACCAAACCTGAGACCCTCCCTTTAGCATGAGATGTGATATCCGACTCCTTCCCATTCCAATCCTGAGACCCTTCTGATAGCATGAGATGTGATATCTCAATGCCTCTAATACCAAACCAGAGATTCTTCCTGTAACATGAGATGTGATATCTCAATGCTTCTAATACCAAACCTGAGACCCTCCCTTTAGCATGAGATGTGATATCCGACTCCTTCCCATTCCAATCCTGAGACCCTTCTGATAGCATGAGATGTGATATCTCAATGCTTCTAATACCAAACCTGAGACCCTTCCTATAACATAAGATGGGATATCCAGCTCCTTCCCATTCCAATCCTGAGACCCTTCCGATAGCAGAGATGTGATATCTCAATGCTTATACCAAACCTGAGACCCTTCCTGTGGCATGAGATGTCATATCCAACTCCTTCCCATTCCAATCCTGAGACCCTTCCTATAGCATGATATGTGATATCACAATTTTTCTAATACCAAACCTGAGATCCTTCCTATAACATGAGATGTGTATCCAACTCCTTCCCATTCCAAAACCTGAGACCCTTCCTATAGCATGAGATGTGATATCTTAATGCTTCTAAAACCAAACCTGAGAACCATCCAATAACATGAGATGTGAAATCCAAATCCTTCCCTTTCCAAACCTGAGACCCTTCCTATAGCTTGAGATGTGATATCAAACTCCTTCCCATTCCAATCCTGTGATAGCTGGAGATGTGATATCCAACTCCTTCCCATTCCAATCCTGAGACCCTTCCTATACCATGAGATGTGATATTTCAATGCTTCTAATACCAAACCTGAGACCCGTCCTAAAACATGAGATGTGAAATCCAAATCCTTCCCTTTCCAAACCTGAGACCCTTCCTATAGCTTGAGATGTGATATCAAACTCCTTCCCATTCCAATCCTGTGATAGCTGGAGATGTGATATCCAACTCCTTCCCATTCCTATCCTGAGACCCTTCCGATAGCAGAGATGTGATATCTCAATGCTTGTACCAAACCTGAGACCCTTCCTATGGCATGAGATGTGATATCCAACTCCTTCCCATTCCAATCCTGAGACCCTTCCTATAGCATGAGATGTGATATCTCAATGCTTATACCAAACCTGAGACCCTTCCTATAGCATGAGATGTGATATCCAAATCCTTCCCATTCCAATCCTGAGACCCTTCCTATAGCATGAGATGTGATATCTCAATGCCTCTAATACCAAACCTGAGATCCTATTACCAAACCTGAGACCCGTCCTATAACATGAGATGGGATATCCAACTCCTTCCCATTTCAATCCTGACAAACTTCTGATAGCAGAGATGTGATATCTCAATACTTAGACCAAACCTGAGACCCTTCCTATAACATGAGATGTGATATCCAACTCCTTCCCGTTCTAAACCTGAGACCCTTTCTATAGCAAGAATCTAATATCCAACTCCTTCCCATTCCAATCCTGAGACCATTCCTATAGCATGAGATGTGATATCTCAATGCTTCTAATACCAAACCTGATATCCTTCCTATGACATGAGATGTGATATCCAATTCCTTCCCATTCCAAACCTGAGACCCTTCCTATAGCATGAGATGTGATATCTCAATGCTTCTAATACCAAACCTGAGATCCTTCCTATAACATGAGATGTGATATCCAAATCCTTCCCCTTCCAAACCAGAGACCCTCCCTTTAGCATGAGATGTGATATCCAACTCCTTCCCATTCCAATCCTGAGACATTTCTGATAGCATGAGATGTGATATCTCAATGCCTCTAATACCAAACCTGAGATCCTACCTCTACATGAAATGTGATATCCAACTCCTTCCCCTTGCAAACCTGAGAGCCTTCCTATAGCATGTGATGTGATATCGAAGTATTTCCCATTCCAATCCTGAGACCCTTCCTATAACATGAGATGTGATATCCAACTCCTTCCCATTCCAACCTGAGACCCTTCCTATGGCATGAGATGGGATATCCAACTACTTCAAAATCCAATCCTGATACCCTTCCGATAGCATGAGATGTGATATCTCAATCCCTCTAATACCAAACCTGAGATCCTTCCTATAACATGAGATGTGATATCAAAATCCTTCCCCTTCCAAACCTGAGACCCTCCCTTTAGCATGAGATGTGATATCCAACTCCTTCCCATTCCAATCCTGAGACCCTTCTGATAGCATGAGATGTGATATTCAATGCCTCTAATACCAAACCTGAGATCCTACCTCTAACATGAAATGTGATATCCAACTCCTTCCCTTTCCAAACGTGAGAGCCTCCCTATAGCATGAGATGGGATATTCAAGTCCTTCCTATTCCAATCCTGAGACCCTTCCTATAGCATGAGATGTGATATCTCAATGCTTCTAATACCAAACCTGAGACCCTTCCTATAACATAGGATGGGATATCCAACTCCTTCCCATTCGAATCCTGAGACCCTTCCGATAGCAGAGATGTGATATCTCAATGCTGATACCAAACCTGAGACCCTTCCTATGGCATGAGATGTCATATACAACTCCTTCCCATTCCAATCCTGAGACCCTTCCTATAGCATGAGATGTGATATCTCAATGCTTATACCAAACCTGAGACCCTTCCTATAGCATGAGATGTGATATCCAACTCCTTCCCATTCCAATCCTGAGACCCTTCCTATAACATGAGATGTGATGTCTCAATGCTTCTAATACCAAACCTGAGATCCTTCCTATGGCATGAGATGTCATATAAAACTCCTTCCCATTCCATTCCTGAGACCCTTCCTAGAGCATGAGATGTGATATCCAACTCCTTCCCATTCCAATCCTGAGACCCTTCCTATAGCATGAGATGTGATATCTCAATGCTTCTAATACCAAACCTGAGACCCTTCCTATAACATAAGATGGGATATCCAACTCCTTCCCATTCGAATCCTGAGACCCTTCCGATAGCAGAGATGTGATATCTCAATGCTGATACCAAACCTGAGACCCTTCCTATGGCATGAGATGTCATATACAACTCCTTCCCATTCCAATCCTGAGACCCTTCCTATAGCATGAGATGTGATATCTCAATGCTTATACCAAACCTGAGATCCTTCCTATAGCATGAGATGTGATATCCAACTCCTTCCCATTCCAATAATGAGACCCTTCCTATAACATGAGATGTGATGTCTCAATGCTTCTAATACCAAACCTGAGATCCTTCCTATGGCATGAGATGTCATATAAAACTCCTTCCCATTCCATTCCTGAGACCCTTCCTATAGCATGAGATGTGATATCCAACTCCTTCCCATTCCAATCCTGAGACCCTTCCTATAGCATGAGATGTGATATCCAAATCCTTCCCATTCCAATTGTGAGACCCTTCCTATAGCATGAGATGTGATATCCAAAACCTTCCCTTTCCAAAACTGAGAGCCTACCTATAGCATGAAATGTGATATCCAACTCCTTCCCATTCCAATCCTGAGACCCTTCCTATAGCATGAGATGTGATATCTCAATGCTTATACCAAACCTGAGACCCTTCCTATAGCATGGGATGTGATATCCAAATCCTTCCCATTCCAATCCTGAGACCCTTCCTATAGCATGAGATGTGATATCCAAATCCTTCCCCTTCCAAACCTGAGACCCTCCCTTTAGCATGAGATGTGATATCCAACTCCTTCCCATTCCAATCCTGAGACCCTTCTGATAGCATGAGATGTTATATCTCAATGCCTCTAATACCAAACCTGAGATCCTACCTCTAACATGAAATGTGATATCCAACTCCTTCCCCTTCTAAACCTGGGAGCCTTCCTATAACATGAGATGTGATATCGAAGTGCTTCCCATTCCAATCCTGAGACCCTTCCTATAACATGAGATGTGATATCCAACTCCTTCCCATTCCAATCCTGAGACCCTTCCTATAGCATGAGATGTGATGTCTCAATGCTTCTAATACCAAATCTGAGATCCTTCCTATAACATGAGATGTGATATCCAACTCCTTCCCATTGCAATCTTGAGACCGTTTCTATAGCATGAGATGTGATATCTCAATGCTTATACCAAACCTGAGACCCTTCCTATAGCATGAGATGTGATATCCAAATCCTTCCCATTCCAATCGTGAGACCCTTCCTATAGCATGAGATGTGATATCTCAATGCCTCTAATACCAAACCTGAGATCCTACCTCTAAAATGAAATTTGATATGCAACTCCTTCCCCTTCCAAACCTGATAGCCTTCCTATAGCATGAGATGTGATATCCAAGTCCTTCCCATTCCAATCCTGATACCCTTCCTATAACATGAGATGTGATATCCAATTCCTTCCCATTCCAACCTGAGACCCTTCCTATAGCATGAGATGGGATATCCAACTCCTTCCAAATCCAATCCTGATACCCTTCCGATAGCATGAGATATGATATCCCAATGCTTCTACAAAACCTGAGACCCATACCATGGCATGAGATGTGATATCAAACTCCTTCCCATTCCAATCCTGACACCCTTCCTATAGCTTGAGATGTGATATCCAACTCCTTCCCATTCCAATTCTGAGACCCGTCCTATACCATGGGACTTGATATCTCAATGCTTCTAATACCAAACCTGAGACCGGTCCCATAACATGAGATGTGATATCCAAATCCTTCCCCTTCCAAAATCTAGACCCTTCCTTTATCATGAGATGTGATATCCAAGTCGTTCCCATTCCAATCCTGAGACCCTTCCTATAGCATGAGATGTGATATCTCAATGCTTCTAATACCAAACCTGAGACCCTTGCTATAACATGGGATGTGATATTCAAGTCCTTCCCATTCCAATCCTGAGACCCTTCCGATAGCAGAGATGTGATATCTCAATGCTTATACCAAACCTGAGACCCTTCCTATGGCATGAGATGTCAAATACAACTCCTTCCGATTCCAATCCTGAGACCCTTCCTATAGCATGAGATGTGATATCTCAATGCTTCTAATAATAAACCTGAGATCCTTCCTATAACATGAGATGTGATATCCAACTCCTTCCCATTCCAAACCTGAGACCCTTCCGATTGCATGAGATGTGATATCAAACTCCTTCCCATTCCAATCCTGAGATAGCTTGAGATGTGATATCCAACTCCTTCCCATTCCAATCCTGAGACCCTTCCTATAGCCTGAGATGTGATATCTTAATGCTTCTAAAACCAAACCTGAGAACCATCCAATAACATATGTGAAATCCAAATCCTTCCCTTTCCAAACCTGAGACACTTCCGATAGCATTACATGTGATATCTCAATGCTTCTAAAACCAAACATGAGAACCATCCTATAACATGAGATGTGAAATCCAAATCCTTCCCTTTCCAAACCTGAGACCCTCCCTATAGCATGGAATGTGATATCTAAGTCCTTCCCATTCCTATCCTGAGACCCTTCCGATAGCAGAGATGTGATATCTCAATGCTTGGACCAAACCTGAGACCCTTCCTATGACATGAGATATGATATCCAACTCCTTCCCATTCCAATCCTGAGACCCTTCCGATAGCAGAGATGTGATATCTCAATGCTTGGACCAAACCTGAGTCCCTTCCTTTAGCATGAGATGTGATATCCAACTCCTTCCCATTCCAATCCTGAGACCCTTCCTATAGCATGAGATGTGATATTTCAAAGCTTCTAATACCAAACCTGGGACCCGTCCTATAACATGAGATATGATATCCAAATCCTTCCCCTTCCAAACCTGAGACCCTTCCTTTAGCATGAGATGTGATATCCAAATCCTTCCCATTCCAATCCTGAAACCCTTCCTATAGCATGAGATGTGATATCTCAATGTTTCTAATAAAAAACTTGAGACTCTTCCTATAGCAAGAGATGTGATATCCAAATCCTTCCCATTCCAATCCTGAGACCCTTCCTATAACATGAGATGTGATATCTCAATGCCTCTAATACCAAACCTGAGATTCTTCCTATAACATGAGATGTGATATCTCAATGCTTCTAATACCAAACCTGAGACCCTCCCTTTAGCATGAGATGTGATATCCGACTCCTTCCCATTCCAATCCTGAGACCCTTCTGATAGCATGAGATGTGATATCTCAATGCCTCTAATACCAAACCAGAGATTCTTCCTATAACATGAGATGTGATATCTCAATGCTTCTAATACCAAACCTGAGACCCTCCCTTTAGCATGAGATGTGATATCCGACTCCTTCCCATTCCAATCCTGAGACCCTTCTGATAGCATGAGATGTGATATCTCAATGCTTCTAACACCAAACCTGAGACCCTTCCTATAACATAAGATGGGATATCCAACTCCTTCCCATTCCAATCCTGAGACCCTTCCGATAGCAGAGATGTGATATCTCAATGCTTATACCAAACCTGAGACCCTTCCTGTGGCATGAGATGTCATATCCAACTCCTTCCCATTCCAATCCTGAGACCCTTCCTATAGCATGATATGTGATATCACAATTTTTCTAATACCAAACCTGAGATCCTTCCTATAACATGAGATGTGTATCCAACTCCTTCCCATTCCAAAACCTGAGACCCTTCCTATAGCATGAGATGTGATATCTTAATGCTTCTAAAACCAAACCTGAGAACCATCCAATAACATATGTGAAATCCAAATCCTTCCCTTTCCAAATCTGAGACCATTCCGATAGCATTAGATGTGATATCTCAATGCTTCTAAAACCAAACATGAGATCCATCCTATAACATGAGATGTGAAATCCAAATCCTTCCCTTTCCAAACCTGAGACCCTTCCTATAGCTTGAGATGTGATATCAAACTCCTTCCCATTCCAATCCTGTGATAGCTTGAGATGTGATATCCAACTCCTTCCCATTCCAATCCTGAGACCCTTCCTATACCATGAGATGTGATATCTCAATGCTTCTAATACCAAACCTGAGACCCGTCCTAAAACATGAGATGTGAGATTCAAATCCTTCCCCTTCCAAACCTGAGAACCTTCCTATAGCTTGAGATGTGATATCAAACTCCTTCCCATTCCAATCCTGAGATAGCTTGAGATGTGATATCCAACTCCTTCCCATTCCTATCCTGAGACCCTTCCGATAGCAGAGATGTGATATCTCAATGCTTGTACCAAACCTGAGACCCTTCCTATGGCATGAGATGTGATATCCCACTCCTTCCCATTCCAATCCTGAGACCCTTCCTATAGCATGAGATGTGATATCTCAAAGCTTCTAATACCAAACCTGGGACCCGTCCTATAACATGAGATATGATATCCAAATCCTTCCCCTTCCAAACCTGAGACCCTTCCTTTAGCATGAGATGTGATATCCAAATCCTTCCCATTCCAATCCTGAAACCCTTCCTATAGCATGAGATGTGATATCTCAATGTTTCTAATAAAAAACCTGAGACCCTTCCTATAGCAAGAGATGTGATATCCAAATCCTTCCCATTCCAATCCTGAGAACCTTCCTATAGCATGAGAAGGGATATCCAACTCCTTCCCATTCCAATCCTGAGACCTTCCTATAGCATGAGATGTGATATCTCAAAGCTTCTAATACCAAACCTGCGACCCGTCCTATAACATGAGATATGATATCCAAATCCTTCCCCTTCCAAACCTGAGACCCTTCCTTTAGCATGAGATGTGATATACAAATCCTTCCCATTCCAATCCTGAAACCCTTCCTATAGCATGAGATGTGATATCTCAATGTTTCTAATAAAAAAACTGAGACCCTTCCTATAGCAAGAGATGTGACATCCAAATCCTTCCCATTCCAATCCTGAGATCCTTCCTATTGGATGAGATGTGATATCCAACTCCTTCCCATTCCAATACTGAGACCCTTCCTATACCATGAGATGTGATATCTCAATGCTTCTACCAAAACTGAGACCCTTCCTTTAGCATGAGATGTGATATCCAACTCCTTCCCATTCCAATCCTGAGACCCTTCCTATAGCATGAGATGTGATATCTCAATGCCTCTAATACCAAACCTGAGATTCTTCCTATAACATGAGATGTGATATCTCAATGCTTCTAATACCAAACCTGAGACCCTCCCTTTAGCATGAGATGTGATATCCGACTCCTTCCCATACCAATCCTGAGACCCTTCTGATAGCATGAGATGTGATATCTCAATGCCTCTAATACCAAACCTGAGATTCTTCCTATAACATGAGATGTGATATCTCAATGCTTCTAATACCAAACCTGAGACCCTCCCTTTAGCATGAGATGTGATATCCGACTCCTTCCCATTCCAATCCTGAGACCCTTCTGATAGCATGAGATGTGATATCTCAATGCTTCTAATACCAAACCCGAGACCCTTCCTATAACATAAGATGGGATATCCAACTCCTTCCCATTCCAATCCTGAGACCCTTCCGATAGCAGAGATGTGATATCTCAATGCTTATACCAAACCTGAGACCCTTCCTGTGGCATGAGATGTCATATACAACTCCTTCCCATTCCAATCCTGAGACCCTTCCTATAGCATGAGATGTAATATCCAACTCCTTCCCATTCCAATCCTGAGACCCTTCCTATAGCATGAGATTTGATATCTCAATGCTTCTAACACCAAACCTGAGATCCTTCCGATAGCATGAGATGTGATATCTCAATGCTTCTAATAGCAAACCTGAGATCATTCCTATAACACGAGATGTAATATCCAAATCCTTCCCCTTCCAAACCTGAGACCCTCCCTTTAGCATGAGATGTGATATCCAACTCCTTCCCATTCCAATCCTGAGATCCTTCTGATAGCATGAGATGTGATATCTCAATGCCTCTAATACCAAGCCTGAGATCCTACCTCTAACATGAAATGTGATATCCAACTCCTTCCCCTTCCAAACCTGAGAGCCTTCCTATAGCATGAGGTGTGATATCCAAGTCCTTCCCATTCCAATCCTGAGACCCTTCCTATAGCTTGAGATGTGATATCCAACTCCTCCCCATTCCAATTCTGAGACCCTTCCTATAGCATGAGATGTGATATCTCAATGCTTCTAATACCAAACCTGGGACCCTTCCTATAACATGAGATGGGATATCCAAGTCCTTCCCATTCCAATCCTGAGACCCTTCCTATAGCATGAGATGTGATATCTCAATGCTTCTAATACCAAACCTGAGACCCTTCCTATAACAAGAGATGTGATATCCATGTCCTTCCCATTCCAATCCTGAGACCCGTCCTATACAATGAGATGTGATATCTCAATGCTTCTAATACCAAACCTGGGACCCTTCCTATAACATGAGATGGGATATCCAACTCCTTCCCATTCCAATTCTGAGACCCTTCCTATAGCATGAGATGTGATATCTCAATGCTTCTAATACCAAACCTGGGACCCTTCCTATAACATGAGATGTGATATCCAACTCCTTCCCATTCCAATCCTGAGACCCTTCCTATAGCATGAGATGTGATATCTCAATGCCTCTAATACCAAACCTGAGATTCATCCTATAACATGAGATGTGATATCTCAATGCTTCTAATACCAAACCTGAGACCCTCCCTTTAGCATGAGATGTGATATCCGACTCCTTCCCATACCAATCCTGAGACCCTTCTGATAGCATGAGATGTGATATCTCAATGCCTCTAATACCAAACCTGAGATACTTCCTATACCATGAGATGTGATATCTCAATGCTTCTAATACCAAACCTGAGACCCTCCCTTTAGCATGAGATGTGATATCAGACTCCTTCCCATTCCAATCCTGAGACCCTTCTGATAGCATGAGATGTGATATCTCAAAGCTTCTAATACCAAACCTGAGACCATTCCTATAACATAAGATGGGATATCCAACTCCTTCCCATTCCAATCCTGAGACCCTTCCGATAGCAGAGATGTGATATCTCAATGCTTATACCAAACCTGAGACCCTTCCTGTGGCATGAAATGTCATATACAACTCCTTCCGATTCCAGACCTGAGACCCTTCCTATAGCATGAGATGTGATATCCAACTCCTTCTCATTCCAATCCTGAGACCCTTCCTATAGCTTGAGATGTGATATCCAACTCCTTCCCATTCCAATCCTGAGACCCTTCCTATAGAATGAGATGTGATATCTCAATGCTTATACCAAACCTGAGACCCTTCCTGTGGCATGAGATGTCATATACAACTCCTTCCCATTCCAATCCTGAGACCCTTCCTATAGCATGAGATGTGATATCCAACTCCTTCCCATTACAATCCTGAGACCCTTCCTATAGCATGAGATTTGATATCTCAATGCTTCTAACACCAAACCTGAGATCCTTCCGATAGCATGAGATGTGATATCTCAATGCTTCTAATACCAAACCTGAGATCATTCCTATAACACGAGATGTAATATCCAAATCCTTCCCCTTCCAAACCTGAGACCCTCCCTTTAGCATGAGATGTGATATCCAACTCCTTCCCATTCCAATCCTGAGATCCTTCTGATAGCATGAGATGTGATATCTCAATGCCTCTAATACCAAACCTGAGATCCTACCTCTAACATGAAATGTGATACCCAACTCCTTCCCCTTCCAAACCTGAGAGCCTTCCTATAGCATGAGATGTGATATCCAAGTCCTTCCCATTCCAATCCTGAGACCCTTCCTATAGCTTGAGATGTGATAACCAACTCCTCCCCATTCCAATTCTGAGACCCTTCCTATAGCATGAGATGTGATATCTCAATGCTTCTAATACCAAACCTGGGACCCTTCGTCCTATAACATGAGATGGGATATCCAAGTCCTTCCCATTCCAATCCTGAGACCCTTCCTATAGCATGAGATGTGATATCGCAATGCTTCTAATACCAAACCTGAGACCCTTCCTATAACAAGAGATGTGATATCCATGTCCTTCCCATTCCAATCCTGAGACCCGTCCTATACCATGAGATGTGATATCTCAATGCTTCTAATACCAAACCTGAGACCCTTCCTATAATGAGATGGGATATCCAACTCCTTCCCATTCCAATCCTGAGACCCTTCCAATAGCAGAGATGTGATATCTCAATGCTTATACCAAA
Organism: Ambystoma mexicanum; assembly: GCF_040938575.1. Lineage (NCBI taxonomy): Eukaryota > Metazoa > Chordata > Amphibia > Caudata > Ambystomatidae > Ambystoma > Ambystoma mexicanum. The sequence continues at coordinate 337,357,949 of NC_090936.1, forward strand.
CCTGAGACCCTTCCTATGGTATGAAATGTCATATACAACTCCTTCCGATTCCAGACCTGAGACCCTTCCTATAGCATGAGATGTGATATCCAACTCCTTCTCATTCCAATCCTGAGACCCTTCCTATAGCTTGAGATGTGATATCCAACTCCTTCCCATTCCAATCCTGAGACCCTTCTGATAGCATGAGATGTGATATCTCAATGCCTATAATACCAAACCTGAGATCCTTCCGATAGCATGAGATGTGATATCTCAATGCTTCTAATACCAAACCTGAGATCCTTCCTATAACATGAAATGTGATATCCAAATCCTTCCAAATCCAATCCTGATACCCTTCCGATAGCATGAGATGTGATATCCCAATGCTTCTACAAAACCTGAGACCCATACATGGCATGAGATGTGATATCAAACTCCTTCCCATTCCAATCCTGAGACACTTCCTATAGCATGAGATGTGATATCTCAATGCTTCTAATACCAAACCTGAGACTCTTCCTATAACATGAGATGGGATATCCAACTCCTTCCCATTCCAATCCTGAGACCCTTCCGATAGCAGAGATGTGATATCTCAATGCTTATACCAAACCTGAGACCCTTCCTATGGCATGAGATGTCATATACAACTCCTTCCCATTCCAATCCTGAGACCCTTCCTATAGCATGAGATGTGATATCCAACTCCTTCCCATTCCAATCCTGAGACCCTTCCTATAGCATGAGATTTGATATCTCAATGCTTCTAACACCAACCCTGAGATCCTTCCGATAGCATGAGATGTGATATCTCAATGCTTCTAATACCAAACCTGAGATCATTCCTATAACACGAGATGTAATATCCAAATCCTTCCCCTTCCAAACCTGAGACCCTCCCTTTAGCATGAGATGTGATATCCAACTCCTTCCCATTCCAATCCTGAGATCCTTCTGATAGCATGAGATGTGATATCTCAATGCCTCTAATACCAAACCTGAGATCCTACCTCTAACATGAAATGTGATATCCAACTCCTTCCCCTTCCAAACCTGAGAGCCTTCCTATAGCATGAGATGTGATATCCAACTCCTTCTCATTCCAATCCTGAGACCCTTCCTATAGCTTGAAATGTGATATCCAACTCCTTCCCATTCCAATCCTGAGACCCTTCTGATAGCATGAGATGTGATATCTCAATGCCTATAATACCAAACCTGAGATCCTTCCGATAGCATGAGATGTGATATCTCAATGCTTCTAATACCAAACCTGAGATCCTTCCTATAACATGAAATGTGATATCCAAATCCTTCCAAATCCAATCCTGATACCCTTCCGATAGCATGAGATGTGATATCCCAATGCTTCTACAAAACCTGAGACCCATACATGGCATGAGATGTGATATCAAACTCCTTCCCATTCCAATCCTGAGACCCTTCTGATAGCATGAGATGTGATATCTCAAAGCTTCTAATACCAAACCTGAGACCATTCCTATAACATAAGATGGGATATCCAACTCCTTCCCATTCCAATCCTGAGACCCTTCCGATAGCAGAGATGTGATATCTCAATGCTTATACCAAACCTGAGACCCTTCCTGTGGCATGAGATGTCATATACAACTCCTTCCCATTCCAATCCTGAGACCCTTCCTATAGCATGAGATGTGATATCCAACTCCTTCCCATTACAATCCTGAGACCCTTCCTATAGCATGAGATTTGATATCTCAATGCTTCTAACACCAAACCTGAGATCCTTCCGATAGCATGAGATGTGATATCTCAATGCTTCTAATACCAAACCTGAGATCATTCCTATAACACGAGATGTAATATCCAAATCCTTCCCCTTCCAAACCTGAGACCCTCCCTTTAGCATGAGATGTGATATCCAACTCCTTCCCATTCCAATCCTGAGATCCTTCTGATAGCATGAGATGTGATATCTCAATGCCTCTAATACCAAACCTGAGATCCTACCTCTAACATGAAATGTGATACCCAACTCCTTCCCCTTCCAAACCTGAGAGCCTTCCTATAGCATGAGATGTGATATCCAAGTCCTTCCCATTCCAATCCTGAGACCCTTCCTATAGCTTGAGATGTGATATCCAACTCCTCCCCATTCCAATTCTGAGACCCTTCCTATAGCATGAGATGTGATATCTCAATGCTTCTAATACCAAACCTGGGACCCTTCGTCCTATAACATGAGATGGGATATCCAAGTCCTTCCCATTCCAATCCTGAGACCCTTCCTATAGCATGAGATGTGATATCGCAATGCTTCTAATACCAAACCTGAGACCCTTCCTATAACATGAGATGTGATATCCAACTCCTTCCCAATCCAATCCTGAGACCCTTCCGATAGCATGAGATATGATATCTCAATGCTTCTAATACCAAACCACAGACCAGTCCTATAACTTGAGATGTGATATCCAAATCCTTCCCCTTCCAAACCTGAGACCCTTCCTTTATCATGAGATGTGATATCCAACTCCATCCCATTCCAATCCTGAGACCCGTCCTATAGCATGATATAGAATATCCAACTCCTTCCCATTCCAATCCTGAGACCCGTCCTATACAATGAGATATGATATCTCAATGCTTCTATGACCAAACCTGAGACTGTCCTATGACTTGAGATGCGATATCTCAATGCTTCTAATAACAAACCTGAGACCCTTCCTATAACATGAGATGTGATATCCAAATCCTTCCCATTCCAATCCTGAGACCCTTCATATAACATGAGATGTGATATCAAACTCCTTCCCAATCCAATCCTGATACCCTTCCGATAGCATGAGATGTGATATCTCAATGCTTCTAATAACAAACCTGAGACCTTCCTATAACATGAGATGTGATATCCAAATCCTTCCCATTCCAATCCTGAGACCCTTCCTATAACATGAGATGTGATATCCAACTTCTTCCCAATCCAATCCTGAGACCCTTCCGATAGCATGAGATATGATATCTCAATGCTTCTAATACCAAACCACAGACCTGTCCTATAAATTGAGATGTGATATCCAAATCCTTCCCCTTCCAAACCTGAGACCCTTCCTTTAGCATGAGATGTGATATCCAACTCCTTCCCATTCCAATCCTGAGGCCCGTCCTATACCATGAGATGATATCTCAATGCTTCTAATACCAAACCTGAGATTGTCCTATAACATGAGATGTGATATCTCAATGCTTCTAATAACAAACCTGAGAGCCTTCCTATAACATGAGATGTGATATCCAACTCCTTCGCAATCCAATCCTGAGACCCTTCCGATAGCATGAGATATGATATCTCAATGCTTCTAATACCAAACCACAGACACGTCCTATAACTTGAGATGTGATATCCAAATCCTTCCCCTTCCAAACCTGAGACCCTTCCATTAGCATGAGATGTGATATCCAACTCCTTCCCATTCCAATCCTGAGACCCTTCCTATAGCATGAGATGTGATATCCCAATGCTTCTACCAAACCTGAGACCCTTACTATAGCATGAGAGGTGATATCCAACTCTTCCCATCCAATCCTCAGACCCGTCCTATACCATGAGATGTTATATCTCAATGCTTCTAATACCAAACCTGAGACTGTCCTATAACATGAGATGTGATATCTCAATGCTTCTAATAACAAACCTGAGACCCTTCCTATAACATGAGATGTGATATCTCAATGCTTCTAATACCAAACCTGAGACCCTCCCTATAGCGTGAGATGTGATATCAAAGTCCTTCCCATTCCAATCCTGATACCCTTCCTATAACATGAGATGTGATATCCAACTCTTCCCATCCAATCCTGAGACCCTTCCTATAACATGAGATGTTATATCCAACTCCTTCCCAATCCAATTCCGAGACCCTTCCGATAGCATGAGATATGATATCTCAATGCTTCTAATACCAAACCACAGACCTGTCCTATAAATTGAGATGTGATATCCAAATCCTTCCCCTTCCAAACCTGAGACCCTTCCTTTAGCATGAGATGTGATATCCAACTCCTTCCCATTCCAATCCTGAGACCCTTCCTATAACATGAGATGTGATATCCAACTTCTTCCCAATCCAATCCTGAGACCCTTCCGATAGCATGAGATATGATATCTCAATGCTTCTAATACCAAACCACAGACCTGTCCTATAAATTGAGATGTGATATCCAAATCCTTCCCCTTCCAAACCTGAGACCCTTCCTTTAGCATGAGATGTGATATCCAACTCCTTCCCATTCCAATCCTGAGGCCCGTCCTATACCATGAGATGATATCTCAATGCTTCTAATACCAAACCTGAGATTGTCCTATAACATGAGATGTGATATCTCAATGCTTCTAATAACAAACCTGAGAGCCTTCCTATAACATGAGATGTGATATCCAACTCCTTCGCAATCCAATCCTGAGACCCTTCCGATAGCATGAGATATGATATCTCAATGCTTCTAATACCAAACCACAGACACGTCCTATAACTTGAGATGTGATATCCAAATCCTTCCCCTTCCAAACCTGAGACCCTTCCTTTAGCATGAGATGTGATATCCAACTCCTTCCCATTCCAATCCTGAGACCCTTCCTATAGCATGAGATGTGATATCCCAATGCTTCTACCAAACCTGAGACCCTTACTATAGCATGAGAGGTGATATCCAACTCTTCCCATCCAATCCTCAGACCCGTCCTATACCATGAGATGTTATATCTCAATGCTTCTAATACCAAACCTGAGACTGTCCTATAACATGAGATGTGATATCTCAATGCTTCTAATAACAAACCTGAGACCCTTCCTATAACATGAGATGTGATATCTCAATGCTTCTAATACCAAACCTGAGACCCTCCCTATAGCGTGAGATGTGATATCAAAGTCCTTCCCATTCCAATCCTGATACCCTTCCTATAACATGAGATGTGATATCCAACTCTTCCCATCCAATCCTGAGACCCTTCCTATAACATGAGATGTTATATCCAACTCCTTCCCAATCCAATTCCGAGACCCTTCCGATAGCATGAGATATGATATCTCAATGCTTCTAATACCAAACCACAGACCTGTCCTATAAATTGAGATGTGATATCCAAATCCTTCCCCTTCCAAACCTGAGACCCTTCCTTTAGCATGAGATGTGATATCCAACTCCTTCCCATTCCAATCCTGAGACCCTTCCTATAACATGAGATGTGATATCCAACTTCTTCCCAATCCAATCCTGAGACCCTTCCGATAGCATGAGATATGATATCTCAATGCTTCTAATACCAAACCACAGACCTGTCCTATAAATTGAGATGTGATATCCAAATCCTTCCCCTTCCAAACCTGAGACCCTTCCTTTAGCATGAGATGTGATATCCAACTCCTTCCCATTCCAATCCTGAGGCCCGTCCTATACCATGAGATGATATCTCAATGCTTCTAATACCAAACCTGAGATTGTCCTATAACATGAGATGTGATATCTCAATGCTTCTAATAACAAACCTGAGAGCCTTCCTATAACATGAGATGTGATATCCAACTCCTTCGCAATCCAATCCTGAGACCCTTCCGATAGCATGAGATATGATATCTCAATGCTTCTAATACCAAACCACAGACCCGTCCTATAACTTGAGATGTGATATCCAAATCCTTCCCCTTCCAAACCTGAGACCCTTCCTTTAGCATGAGATGTGATATCCAACTCCTTCCCATTCCAATCCTGAGACCCTTCCTATAGCATGAGATGTGATATCCCAATGCTTCTACCAAACCTGAGACCCTTACTATAGCATGAGAGGTGATATCCAACTCTTCCCATCCAATCCTGAGACCCGTCCTATACCATGAGATGTTATATCTCAATGCTTCTAATACCAAACCTGAGACTGTCCTATAACATGAGATGTGATATCTCAATGCTTCTAATAACAAACCTGAGACCCTTCCTATAACATGAGATGTGATATCTCAATGCTTCTAATACCAAACCTGAGACCCTCCCTATAGCGTGAGATGTGATATCAAAGTCCTTCCCATTCCAATCCTGATACCCTTCCTATAACATGAGATGTGATATCCAACTCTTCCCATCCAATCCTGAGACCCTTCCTATAACATGAGATGTTATATCCAACTCCTTCCCAATCCAATTCCGAGACCCTTCCGATAGCATGAGATATGATATCTCAATGCTTCTAATACCAAACCACAGACCTGTCCTATAAATTGAGATGTGATATCCAAATCCTTCCCCTCCCAAACCTGAGACCCTTCCTTTAGCATGAGATGTGATATCCAACTCCTTCCCATTCCAATCCTGAAACCCTTCCTATAACATGAGATGTGATATCCAACTTCTTCCCAATCCAATCCTGAGACCCTTCCGATAGCATGAGATATGATATCTCAATGCTTCTAATACCAAACCACAGACCTGTCCTATAAATTGAGATGTGATATCCAAATCCTTCCCCTTCCAAACCTGAGACCCTTCCTTTAGCATGAGATGTGATATCCAACTCCTTCCCATTCCAATCCTGAGGCCCGTCCTATACCATGAGATGATATCTCAATGCTTCTAATACCAAACCTGAGATTGTCCTATAACATGAGATGTGATATCTCAATGCTTCTAATAACAAACCTGAGAGCCTTCCTATAACATGAGATGTGATATCTAACTCCTTCGCAATCCAATCCTGAGACCCTTCCGATAGCATGAGATATGATATCTCAATGCTTCTAATACCAAACCACAGACCCGTCCTATAACTTGAGATGTGATATCCAAATCCTTCCCCTTCCAAACCTGAGACCCTTCCTTTAGCATGAGATGTGATATCCAACTCCTTCCCATTCCAATCCTGAGACCCTTCCTATAGCATGAGATGTGATATCCCAATGCTTCTACCAAACCTGAGACCCTTACTATAGCATGAGAGGTGATATCCAACTCTTCCCATCCAATCCTGAGACCCGTCCTATACCATGAGATGTTATATCTCAATGCTTCTAATACCAAACCTGAGACTGTCCTATAACATGAGATGTGATATCTCAATGCTTCTAATAACAAACCTGAGACCCTCCCTATAGCGTGAGATGTGATATCAAAGTCCTTCCCATTCCAATTCTGATACCCTTCCTATAACATGAGATGTGATATCCAACTCTTCCCATCCAATCCTGAGACCCTTCCTATAACATGAGATGTTATATCCAACTCCTTCCCAATCCAATTCCGAGACCCTTCCGATAGCATGAGATATGATATCTCAATGCTTCTAATACCAAACCACAGACCTGTCCTATAAATTGAGATGTGATATCCAAATCCTTCCCCTTCCAAACCTGAGACCCTTCCTTTAGCATGAGATGTGATATCCAACTCCTTCCCATTCCAATCCTGAGACCCTTCCTATAACATGAGATGTGATATCCAACTTCTTCCCAATCCAATCCTGAGACCCTTCCGATAGCATGAGATATGATATCTCAATGCTTCTAATACCAAACCACAGACCTGTCCTATAAATTGAGATGTGATATCCAAATCCTTCCCCTTCCAAACCTGAGACCCTTCCTTTAGCATGAGATGTGATATCCAACTCCTTCCCATTCCAATCCTGAGGCCCGTCCTATACCATGAGATGATATCTCAATGATTCTAATACCAAACCTGAGATTGTCCTATAACATGAGATGTGATATCTCAATGCTTCTAATAACAAACCTGAGAGCCTTCCTATAACATGAGATGTGATATCCAACTCCTTCGCAATCCAATCCTGAGACCCTTCCGATAGCATGAGATATGATATCTCAATGCTTCTAATACCAAACCACAGACCCGTCCTATAACTTGAGATGTGATATCCAAATCCTTCCCCTTCCAAACCTGAGACCCTTCCTTTAGCATGAGATGTGATATCCAACTCCTTCCCATTCCAATCCTGAGACCCTTCCTATAGCATGAGATGTGATATCCCAATGCTTCTACCAAACCTGAGACCCTTATTATAGCATGAGAGGTGATATCCAACTCTTCCCATCCAATCCTGAGACCCGTCCTATACCATGAGATGTTATATCTCAATGCTTCTAATACCAAACCTGAGACTGTCCTATAACATGAGATGTGATATCTCAATGCTTCTAATAACAAACCTGAGACCCTTCCTATAACATGAGATGTGATATCTCAATGCTTCTAATACCAAACCTGAGACCCTCCCTATAGCGTGAGATGTGATATCAAAGTCCTTCCCATTCCAATCCTGATACCCTTCCTATAACATGAGATGTGATATCCAACTCTTCCCATCCAATCCTGAGACCCTTCCTATAACATGAGATGTTATATCCAACTCCTTCCCAATCCAATTCCGAGACCCTTCTGATAGCATGAGATGTGATATCTTAATGCTTCTAGCAAACCTGAGACCTTCCCATGGCATGAGATGTGATATCAAACTCCTTCCCATTCCAATCCTGAGACCCGTCCTATACTATGAGATGTTATATCTCAATGCTTCTAATACCAAACCTGAGACTGTCCTATAACATGAGATGTGATATCTCAATGCTTCTAATAACAAACTTGAGACCCTTCCTATAACATGAGATGTGATATCCAAGTCCTTCCCAATCCAGTCCTGAGACCCTTCCGATAGCATGAGATATGATATCTCAATGCTTCTAATACCAAACCACAGAACCGTCCTATAACTTGAGATGTGATATCCAAATCCTTCCCCTTCCAAACCTGAGACCCTTTCTTTATCATGAGATGTGATATCCAACTCCTTCCCATTCCAATCCTGAGACCCTTCCTATAGCATGATATGTGATATCCAACTTCCTCCCATTCCAATCCTGAGACCCGTCCTATACAATGAGATATGATATCTCAATGCTTCTAATACCAAACCTGAGACTGTCCTATAACATGAGATGCGATATCTCAATGCTTCTAATAACAAACCTGAGACCCTTCCTATAACATGAGATGTGATATCCAAATCCTTCCCATTCCAATCCTGAGACCCTTCCTATAACATGAGATGTGATATCCAACTCCTTCCCAATCCAATCCTGATACCCTTCCGATAGCATTAGATATGATATCTCAATGCTTCTAATACCAAACCACAGACCTGTCCTATAAATTGAGATGCGATATCCAAATCCTTCCCCTTCCAAACCTGAGACCCTTCCTTTAGCATGAGCTGTGATATCCAACTCCTTCCCATTGCAATCCTGAGACCCGTCCTATACCATGAGATATGATATCTCAATGCTTCTAATACCAAACCTGAGACTGTCCTATAACATGAGATGTGATATCTCAATGCTTCTAATAACAAACCTGAGAGCCTTCCTATAACATGAGATGCGATATCCAACTCCTTCCCATTCCAATCCTGAGACCCTTCCGATAGCATGAGATATGATATCTCAATGCTTCTAATACCAAACCTGAGACTGTCCTATAACATGAGATGCGATATCTCAATGCTTCTAATAACAAACCTGAGACCCTTCCTATAACATGAGATGTGATATCCAAATCCTTCCCATTCCAATCCTGAGACCCTTCCGATAGCATGAGATATGATATCTCAATGCTTCTAATACCAAACCTGAGACTGTCCTATAACATGAGATGCGATATCTCAATGCTTCTAATAACAAACCTGAGACCCTTCCTATAACATGAGATGTGATATCCAAATCCTTCCCATTCCAATCCTGAGACCCTTCCTAGAACATGAGATGTGATATCTCAATGCTTCTAATACCAAACCTGAGACTGTCCTATAACATGAGATGTGATATCTCAATGCTTCTAATAACAAACCTGAGACCCTTCCTATAACATGAGATGTGATATCTCAATGCTTCTAATACCAAACCTGAGACCCTCCCTATAGCGTGAGATGTGATATCAAAGTCCTTCCCATTCCAATCCTGATACCCTTCCTATAACATGAGATGTGATATCCAACTCTTCCCATCCAATCCTGAGACCCTTCCTATAACATGAGATGTTATATCCAACTCCTTCCCAATCCAATTCTGAGACCCTTCCGATAGCATGAGATGTGATATCTTAATGCTTCTAGCAAACCTGAGACCTTCCCATGGCATGAGATGTGATATCAAACTCCTTCCCATTCCAATCCTGAGACCCGTCCTATACTATGAGATGTTATATCTCAATGCTTCTAATACCAAACCTGAGACTGTCCTATAACATGAGATGTGATATCCAAGTCCTTCCCAATCCAATCCTGAGACCCTTCCGATAGCATGAGATATGATATCTCAATGCTTCTAATACCAAACCACAGAACCGTCCTATAACTTGAGATGTGATATCCAAATCCTTCCCCTTCCAAACCTGAGACCCTTTCTTTATCATGAGATGTGATATCCAACTCCTTCCCATTCCAATCCTGAGACCCTTCCTATAGCATGATATGTGATATCCAACTTCCTCCCATTCCAATCCTGAGACCCGTCCTATACAATGAGATATGATATCTCAATGCTTCTAAAACCAAACCTGAGACTGTCCTATAACATGAGATGCGATATCTCAATGCTTCTAATAACAAACCTGAGACCCTTCCTATAACATGAGATGTGATATCCAAATCCTTCCCATTCCAATCCTGAGACCCTTCCTATAACATGAGATGTGATATCCAACTCCTTCCCAATTCAATCCTGATACCCTTCCGATAGCATTAGATATGATATCTCAATGCTTCTAATACCAAACCACAGACTTGTCCTATAAATTGAGATGCGATATCCAAATCCTTCCCCTTCCAAACCTGAGACCCTTCCTTTAGCATGAGCTGTGATATCCAACTCCTTCCCATTGCAATCCTGAGACCCGTCCTATACCATGAGATATGATATCTCAATGCTTCTAATACCAAACCTGAGACTGTCCTATAACATGAGATGTGATATCTCAATGCTTCTAATAACAAACCTGAGAGCCTTCCTATAACATGAGATGCGATATCCAACTCCTTCCCATTCCAATCCTGAGACCCTTCCGATAGCATGAGATATGATATCTCAATGCTTCTAATACCAAACCAGAGACTGTCCTATAACATGAGATGCGATATCTCAATGCTTCTAATAACAAACCTGAGACCCTTCCTATAACATGAGATGTGATATCCAAATCCTTCCCATTCCAATCCTGAGACCCTTCCGATAGCATGAGATATGATATCTCAATGCTTCTAATACCAAACCTGAGACTGTCCTATAACATGAGATGCGATATCTCAATGCTTCTAATAACAAACCTGAGACCCTTCCTATAACATGAGATGTGATATCCAAATCCTTCCCATTCCAATCCTGAGACCCTTCCTAGAACATGAGATGTGATATCTCAATGCTTCTAATAACAAACCTGAGACCCTTCCTATAACATGAGATGTGATATCCAAATCCTTCCCATTCCAATCCTGAGACCCTTCCTATACCATGAGATATGATATCTCAATGCTTCTAATACCAAACCTGAGACTGTCCTATAACATGAGATGTGATATCTCAATGCTTCTAATAACAAACCTGAGAGCCTTCCTATAACATGAGATGCGATATCCAACTCCTTCCCATTCCAATCCTGAGACCCTTCCGATAGCATGAGATATGATATCTCAATGCTTCTAATACCAAACCTGAGACTGTCCTATAACATGAGATGCGATATCTCAATGCTTCTAATAACAAACCTGAGACCCTTCCTATAACATGAGATGTGATATCCAAATCCTTCCCATTCCAATCCTGAGACCCTTCCGATAGCATGAGATATGATATCTCAATGCTTCTAATACCAAACCTGAGACTGTCCTATAACATGAGATGCGATATCTCAATGCTTCTAATAACAAACCTGAGAACCTTCCTATAACATGAGATGTGATATCCAAATCCTTCCCATTCCAATCCTGAGACCCTTCCTATAGCATGAGATGTGATATCCAACTCCTTCCCATTCCAATCCTGAGACCCGTCCTATACCATGAGATATATCTCAATGCTTCTAATACCAAACCTGAGACCCTTCCTATAACATGAGATGTGATATCCAAATCTTTCCCATTCCAATCCTGAGACCCTTCCTATAACATGAGATGTGATATCCAACTCCTTCCCAATCCAATCCTGAGACCCTTATGATAGCATGAGATATGATATCTCAATGCTTCTAATATCAAACCTGAGACCCTCCCTATAGCATGAGATGTGATATACAACTCCTTCCCATTCCAATCCTGAGACCCTTCCTATAACATGAGATGCGATATCTCAATGCTTCTAATAACAAACCTGAGACCCTTCCTATTACATGAGATGTGATATCCAAGTCATTCCCATTCCAATCTTGAGACCCTTCCTATAACATGCAATGTGATATCCAACTCCTTCCCAATCCAATCCTGAGACCCTTCCGATAGCATGAGATATGATATCTCAATGCTTCTAATACCAAACCACACAACCGTCCTATAACTTGAGATGTGATATCCAAATCCTTCCCCTTCCAAACCTGAGACCCTTTCTTTATCATGAGATGTGATATCCAACTCCTCCCCATTCCAATCCTGAGACCCTTCCTATAGCATGATATGTGATATCCAACTCCTTCCCATTCCAATCCTGAGACCCGTCCTATACAATGAGATATGATATCTCAATGCTTCTAATACCAAACCTGAGACTGTCCTATAACATGAGATGCGATATCTCAATACTTCTAATAACAAACCTGAGACCCTTCCTATAACATGAGATGTGATATCCAAATCCTTCCCATTCCAATCCTGAGACCCTTCCTATAACATGAGATGTGATATCCAACTCCTTCCCAATCCAATCCTGAGACCCTTCCGATAGCATGAGATATGATATCTCAATGCTTCTAATACCAAACCACAGACCCGTCCTATAAATTGAGATGTGATATCCAAATCCTTCCCCTTCCAAACCTGAGACCCTTCCTTTAGCATGAGATGTGATATCCAACTCCTTCCCATTCCAATCCTGAGGCCCGTCCTATACCATGAGATGATATCTCAATGCTTCTAATACCAAACCTGAGACTGTCCTATAACATGAGATGTGATATCTCAATGCTTCTAATAACAAACCTGAGAGCCTTCCTATAACATGAGATGTGATATCCAACTCCTTCGCAATCCAATCCTGAGACCCTTCCGATAGCATGAGATATGATATCTCAATGCTTCTTATACCAAACCACAGACCCGTCCTATAACTTGAGATGTGATATCCAAATCCTTCCCCTTCCAAACCTGAGACCCTTCCTTTAGCATGAGATGTGATATCCAACTCCTTCCCATTCCAATCCTGAGACCCTTCCTATAGCATGAGATGTGATATCCCAATGCTTCTACCAAACCTGAGACCCTTCCTTTAGCATGAGATGTGATATCCAACTCCTTCCCATTCCAATCCTGAGACCCTTCCTATAACATGAGATGTGATATCTCAATGCTTCTAATAACAAACCTGAGACCCTTCCTATAACATGAGATGTGATATCTCAATGCTTCTAATACCAAACCTGAGACCCTCCCTATAGCGTGAGATGTGATATCAAAGTCCTTCCCATTCCAATCCTGATACCCTTCCTATAACATGAGATGTGATATCCAACTCTTCCCATCCAATCCTGAGACCCTTCCTATAACATGAGATGTTATATCCAACTCCTTCCCAATCCAATCCTGAGACCCTTCCGATAGCATGAGATATGATATTTCAATGCTTCTAATACCAAACCACAGACCAGTCCTATAACTTGAGATGTGATATCCAAATCCTTCCCCTTCCAAACCTGAGACCCTTCCTTTATCATGAGATGTGATATCCAACTCCATCCCATTCCAATCCTGAGACCCGTCCTATAGCATGATATAGAATATCCAACTCCTTCCCATTCCAATCCTGAGACCCGTCCTATACAATGAGATATGATATCTCAATGCTTCTATGACCAAACCTGAGACTGTCCTATGACTTGAGATGCGATATCTCAATGCTTCTAATAACAAACCTGAGACCCTTCCTATAACATGAGATGTGATATCCAAATCCTTCCCATTCCAATCCTGAGACCCTTCATATAACATGAGATGTGATATCCAACTCCTTCCCAATCCAATCCTGATACCCTTCCGATAGCATGAGATGTGATATCTCAATGCTTCTAATAACAAACCTGAGACCTTCCTATAACATGAGATGTGATATCCAAATCCTTCCCATTCCAATCCTGAGACCCTTCCTATAACATGAGATGTGATATCCAACTTCTTCCCAATCCAATCCTGAGACCCTTCCGATAGCATGAGATATGATATCTCAATGCTTCTAATACCAAACCACAGACCTGTCCTATAAATTGAGATGTGATATCCAAATCCTTCCCCTTCCAAACCTGAGACCCTTCCTTTAGCATGAGATGTGATATCCAACTCCTTCCCATTCCAATCCTGAGGCCCGTCCTATACCATGAGATGATATCTCAATGCTTCTAATACCAAACCTGAGATTGTCCTATAACATGAGATGTGATATCTCAATGCTTCTAATAACAAACCTGAGAGCCTTCCTATAACATGAGATGTGATATCCAACTCCTTCGCAATCCAATCCTGAAACCCTTCCGATAGCATGAGATATGATATCTCAATGCTTCTAATACCAAACCACAGACACGTCCTATAACTTGAGATGTGATATCCAAATCCTTCCCCTTCCAAACCTGAGACCCTTCCTTTAGCATGAGATGTGATATCCAACTCCTTCCCATTCCAATCCTGAGACCCTTCCTATAGCATGAGATGTGATATCCCAATGCTTCTACCAAACCTGAGACCCTTACTATAGCATGAGAGGTGATATCCAACTCTTCGCATCCAATCCTGAGACCCGTCCTATACCATGAGATGTTATATCTCA
Source organism: Ambystoma mexicanum (assembly GCF_040938575.1). Lineage (NCBI taxonomy): Eukaryota > Metazoa > Chordata > Amphibia > Caudata > Ambystomatidae > Ambystoma > Ambystoma mexicanum. The sequence goes on from NC_090936.1 coordinate 337,372,996, forward strand.
ATGCTTCTAATACCAAACCTGAGACTGTCCTATAACATGAGATGTGATATCTCAATGCTTCTAATAACAAACATGAGACCCTTCCTATAACATGAGATGTGATATCTCAATGCTTCTAATACCAAACCTGAGACCCTCCCTATAGCGTGAGATGTGATATCAAAGTCCTTCCCATTCCAATCCTGATACCCTTCCTATAACATGAGATGTGATATCCAACTCTTCCCATCCAATCCTGAGACCCTTCCTATAACATGAGATGTTATATCCAACTCCTTCCCAATCCAATTCCGAGACCCTTCCGATAGCATGAGATATGATATCTCAATGCTTCTAATACCAAACCACAGACCTGTCCTATAAATTGAGATGTGATATCCAAATCCTTCCCCTTCCAAACCTGAGACCCTTCCTTTAGCATGAGATGTGATATCCAACTCCTTCCCATTCCAATCCTGAGACCCTTCCTATAACATGAGATGTGATATCCAACTTCTTCCCAATCCAATCCTGAGACCCTTCCGATAGCATGAGATATGATATCTCAATGCTTCTAATACCAAACCACAGACCTGTCCTATAAATTGAGATGTGATATCCAAATCCTTCCCCTTCCAAACCTGAGACCCTTCCTTTAGCATGAGATGGGATATCCAACTCCTTCCCATTCCAATCCTGAGGCCCGTCCTATACCATGAGATGATATCTCAATGCTTCTAATACCAAACCTGAGATTGTCCTATAACATGAGATGTGATATCTCAATGCTTCTAATAACAAACCTGAGAGCCTTCCTATAACATGAGATGTGATATCCAACTCCTTCGCAATCCAATCCTGAGACCCTTCCGATAGCATGAGATATGATATCTCAATGCTTCTAATATCAAACCACAGACCCGTCCTATAACTTGAGATGTGATATCCAAATCCTTCCCCTTCCAAACCTGAGACCCTTCCTTTAGCATGAGATGTGATATCCAACTCCTTCCCATTCCAATCCTGAGACCCTTCCTATAGCATGAGATGTGATATCCCAATGCTTCTACCAAACCTGAGACCCTTACTATAGCATGAGAGGTGATATCCAACTCTTCCCATCCAATCCTGAGACCCGTCCTATACCATGAGATGTTATATCTCAATGCTTCTAATACCAAACCTGAGACTGTCCTATAACATGAGATGTGATATCTCAATGCTTCTAATAACAAACCTGAGACCCTTCCTATAACATGAGATGTGATATCTCAATGCTTCTAATACCAAACCTGAGACCCTCCCTATAGCGTGAGATGTGATATCAAAGTCCTTCCCATTCCAATCCTGATACCCTTCCTATAACATGAGATGTGATATCCAACTCTTCCCATCCAATCCTGAGACCCTTCCTATAACATGAGATGTTATATCCAACTCCTTCCCAATCCAATCCTGAGACCCTTCCGATAGCATGAGATATGATATCTCAATGCTTCTAATACCAAACCACAGACCAGTCCTATAACTTGAGATGTGATATCCAAATCCTTCCCCTTCCAAACCTGAGACCCTTCCTTTATCATGAGATGTGATATCCAACTCCATCCCATTCCAATCCTGAGACCCGTCCTATAGCATGATATAGAATATCCAACTCCTTCCCATTCCAATCCTGAGACCCGTCCTATACAATGAGATATGATATCTCAATGCTTCTATGACCAAACCTGAGACTGTCCTATGACTTGAGATGCGATATCTCAATGCTTCTAATAACAAACCTGAGACCCTTCCTATAACATGAGATGTGATATCCAAATCCTTCCCATTCCAATCCTGAGACCCTTCATATAACATGAGATGTGATATCCAACTCCTTCCCAATCCAATCCGGATACCCTTCCGATAGCATGAGATGTGATATCTCAATGCTTCTAATAACAAACCTGAGACCTTCCTATAACATGAGATGTGATATCCAAATCCTTCCCATTCCAATCCTGAGACCCTTCCTATAACATGAGATGTGATATCCAACTTCTTCCCAATCCAATCCTGAGACCCTTCCGATAGCATGAGATATGATATCTCAATGCTTCTAATACCAAACCACAGACCTGTCCTATAAATTGAGATGTGATATCCAAATCCTTCCCCTTCCAAACCTGAGACCCTTCCTTTAGCATGAGATGTGATATCCAACTCCTTCCCATTCCAATCCTGAGGCCCGTCCTATACCATGAGATGATATCTCAATGCTTCTAATACCAAACCTGAGATTGTCCTATAACATGAGATGTGATATCTCAATGCTTCTAATAACAAACCTGAGAGCCTTCCTATAACATGAGATGTGATATCCAACTCCTTCGCAATCCAATCCTGAAACCCTTCCGATAGCATGAGATATGATATCTCAATGCTTCTAATACCAAACCACAGACACGTCCTATAACTTGAGATGTGATATCCAAATCCTTCCCCTTCCAAACCTGAGACCCTTCCTTTAGCATGAGATGTGATATCCAACTCCTTCCCATTCCAATCCTGAGACCCTTCCTATAGCATGAGATGTGATATCCCAATGCTTCTACCAAACCTGAGACCCTTACTATAGCATGAGAGGTGATATCCAACTCTTCCCATCCAATCCTGAGACCCGTCCTATACCATGAGATGTTATATCTCAATGCTTCTAATACCAAACCTGAGACTGTCCTATAACATGAGATGTGATATCTCAATGCTTCTAATAACAAACATGAGACCCTTCCTATAACATGAGATGTGATATCTCAATGCTTCTAATACCAAACCTGAGACCCTCCCTATAGCGTGAGATGTGATATCAAAGTCCTTCCCATTCCAATCCTGATACCCTTCCTATAACATGAGATGTGATATCCAACTCTTCCCATCCAATCCTGAGACCCTTCCTATAACATGAGATGTTATATCCAACTCCTTCCCAATCCAATTCCGAGACCCTTCCGATAGCATGAGATATGATATCTCAATGCTTCTAATACCAAACCACAGACCTGTCCTATAAATTGAGATGTGATATCCAAATCCTTCCCCTTCCAAACCTGAGACCCTTCCTTTAGCATGAGATGTGATATCCAACTCCTTCCCATTCCAATCCTGAGACCCTTCCTATAACATGAGATGTGATATCCAACTTCTTCCCAATCCAATCCTGAGACCCTTCCGATAGCATGAGATATGATATCTCAATGCTTCTAATACCAAACCACAGACCTGTCCTATAAATTGAGATGTGATATCCAAATCCTTCCCCTTCCAAACCTGAGACCCTTCCTTTAGCATGAGATGGGATATCCAACTCCTTCCCATTCCAATCCTGAGGCCCGTCCTATACCATGAGATGATATCTCAATGCTTCTAATACCAAACCTGAGATTGTCCTATAACATGAGATGTGATATCTCAATGCTTCTAATAACAAACCTGAGAGCCTTCCTATAACATGAGATGTGATATCCAACTCCTTCGCAATCCAATCCTGAGACCCTTCCGATAGCATGAGATATGATATCTCAATGCTTCTAATATCAAACCACAGACCCGTCCTATAACTTGAGATGTGATATCCAAATCCTTCCCCTTCCAAACCTGAGACCCTTCCTTTAGCATGAGATGTGATATCCAACTCCTTCCCATTCCAATCCTGAGACCCTTCCTATAGCATGAGATGTGATATCCCAATGCTTCTACCAAACCTGAGACCCTTACTATAGCATGAGAGGTGATATCCAACTCTTCCCATCCAATCCTGAGACCCGTCCTATACCATGAGATGTTATATCTCAATGCTTCTAATACCAAACCTGAGACTGTCCTATAACATGAGATGTGATATCTCAATGCTTCTAATAACAAACCTGAGACCCTTCCTATAACATGAGATGTGATATCTCAATGCTTCTAATACCAAACCTGAGACCCTCCCTATAGCGTGAGATGTGATATCAAAGTCCTTCCCATTCCAATCCTGATACCCTTCCTATAACATGAGATGTGATATCCAACTCTTCCCATCCAATCCTGAGACCCTTCCTATAACATGAGATGTTATATCCAACTCCTTCCCAATCCAATTCCGAGACCCTTCCGATAGCATGAGATATGATATCTCAATGCTTCTAATACCAAACCACAGACCTGTCCTATAAATTGAGATGTGATATCCAAATCCTTCCCCTTCCAAACCTGAGACCCTTCCTTTAGCATGAGATGTGATATCCAACTCCTTCCCATTCCAATCCTGAAACCCTTCCTATAACATGAGATGTGATATCCAACTTCTTCCCAATCCAATCCTGAGACCCTTCCGATAGCATGAGATATGATATCTCAATGCTTCTAATACCAAACCACAGACCCGTCCTATAACTTGAGATGTGATATCCAAATCCTTCCCCTTCCAAACCTGAGACCCTTCCTTTAGCATGAGATGTGATATCCAACTCCTTCCCATTCCAATCATGAGACCCTTCCTATAGCATGAGATGTGATATCCCAATGCTTCTACCAAACCTGAGACCCTTACTATAGCATGAGAGGTGATATCCAACTCTTCCCATCCAATCCTGAGACCCGTCCTATACCATGAGATGTTATATCTCAATGCTTCTAATACCAAACCTGAGACTGTCCTATAACATGAGATGTGATATCTCAATGCTTCTAATAACAAACCTGAGACCCTTCCTATAACATGAGATGTGATATCTCAATGCTTCTAATACCAAACCTGAGACCCTCCCTATAGCGTGAGATGTGATATCAAAGTCCTTCCCATTCCAATCCTGATACCCTTCCTATAACATGAGATGTGATATCCAACTCTTCCCATCCAATCCTGAGACCCTTCCTATAACATGAGATGTTATATCCAACTCCTTCCCAATCCAATTCCGAGACCCTTCCGATAGCATGAGATATGATATCTCAATGCTTCTAATACCAAACCACAGACCTGTCCTATAAATTGAGATGTGATATCCAAATCCTTCCCCTTCCAAACCTGAGACCCTTCCTTTAGCATGAGATGTGATATCCAACTCCTTCCCATTCCAATCCTGAAACCCTTCCTATAACATGAGATGTGATATCCAACTTCTTCCCAATCCAATCCTGAGACCCTTCCGATAGCATGAGATATGATATCTCAATGCTTCTAATACCAAACCACAGACCTGTCCTATAAATTGAGATGTGATATCCAAATCCTTCCCCTTCCAAACCTGAGACCCTTCCTTTAGCATGAGATGTGATATCCAACTCCTTCCCATTCCAATCCTGAGGCCCGTCCTATACCATGAGATGATATCTCAATGCTTCTAATACCAAACCTGAGAGTGTCCTATAACATGAGATGTGATATCTCAATGCTTCTAATAACAAACCTGAGAGCCTTCCTATAACATGAGATGTGATATCCAACTCCTTCGCAATCCAATCCTGAGACCCTTCCGATAGCATGAGATATGATATCTCAATGCTTCTAATACCAAACCACAGACCCGTCCTATAACTTGAGATGTGATATCCAAATCCTTCCCCTTCCAAACCTGAGACCCTTCCTTTAGCATGAGATGTGATATCCAACTCCTTCCCATTCCAATCCTGAGACCCTTCCTATAGCATGAGATGTGATATCCCAATGCTTCTACCAAACCTGAGACGCTTACTATAGCATGAGAGGTGATATCCAACTCTTCCCATCCAATCCTGAGACCCGTCCTATACCATGAGATGTTATATCTCAATGCTTCTAATACCAAACCTGAGACTGTCCTATAACATGAGATGTGATATCTCAATGCTTCTAATAACAAACCTGAGACCCTCCCTATAGCGTGAGATGTGATATCAAAGTCCTTCCCATTCCAATCCTGATACCCTTCCTATAACATGAGATGTGATATCCAACTCTTCCCATCCAATCCTGAGACCCTTCCTATAACATGAGATGTTATATCCAACTCCTTCCCAATCCAATTCCGAGACCCTTCCGATAGCATGAGATATGATATCTCAATGCTTCTAATACCAAACCACAGACCTGTCCTATAAATTGAGATGTGATATCCAAATCCTTCCCCTTCCAAACCTGAGACCCTTCCTTTAGCATGAGATGTGATATCCAACTCCTTCCCATTCCAATCCTGAGACCCTTCCTATAACATGAGATGTGATATCCAACTTCTTCCCAATCCAATCCTGAGACCCTTCCGATAGCATGAGATATGATATCTCAATGCTTCTAATACCAAACCACAGACCTGTCCTATAAATTGAGATGTGATATCCAAATCCTTCCCCTTCCAAACCTGAGACCCTTCCTTTAGCATGAGATGTGATATCCAACTCCTTCCCATTCCAATCCTGAGGCCCGTCCTATACCATGAGATGATATCTCAATGATTCTAATACCAAACCTGAGATTGTCCTATAACATGAGATGTGATATCTCAATGCTTCTAATAACAAACCTGAGAGCCTTCCTATAACATGAGATGTGATATCCAACTCCTTCGCAATCCAATCCTGAGACCCTTCCGATAGCATGAGATATATATCTCAATGCTTCTAATACCAAACCACAGACCCGTCCTATAACTTGAGATGTGATATCCAAATCCTTCCCCTTCCAAACCTGAGACCCTTCCTTTAGCATGAGATGTGATATCCAACTCCTTTACATTCAAATCCTGAGACCCTTCCTATAGCATGAGATGTGATATCCCAATGCTTCTACCAAACCTGAGACCCTTACTATAGCATGAGAGGTGATATCCAACTCTTCCCATCCAATCCTGAGACCCGTCCTATACCATGAGATGTTATATCTCAATGCTTCTAATACCAAACCTGAGACTGTCCTATAACATGAGATGTGATATCTCAATGCTTCTAATAACAAACCTGAGACCCTTCCTATAACATGAGATGTGATATCTCAATGCTTCTAATACCAAACCTGAGACCCTCCCTATAGCGTGAGATGTGATATCAAAGTCCTTCCCATTCCAATCCTGATACCCTTCCTATAACATGAGATGTGATATCCAACTCTTCCCATCCAATCCTGAGACCCTTCCTATAACATGAGATGTTATATCCAACTCCTTCCCAATCCAATTCCGAGACCCTTCTGATAGCATGAGATGTGATATCTTAATGCTTCTAGCAAACCTGAGACCTTCCCATGGCATGAGATGTGATATCAAACTCCTTCCCATTCCAATCCTGAGACCCGTCCTATACTATGAGATGTTATATCTCAATGCTTCTAATACCAAACCTGAGACTGTCCTATAACATGAGATGTGATATCTCAATGCTTCTAATAACAAACTTGAGACCCTTCCTATAACATGAGATGTGATATCCAAGTCCTTCCCAATCCAGTCCTGAGACCCTTCCGATAGCATGAGATATGATATCTCAATGCTTCTAATACCAAACCACAGAACCGTCCTATAACTTGAGATGTGATATCCAAATCCTTCCCCTTCCAAACCTGAGACCCTTTCTTTATCATGAGATGTGATATCCAACTCCTTCCCATTCCAATCCTGAGACCCTTCCTATAGCATGATATGTGATATCCAACTTCCTCCCATTCCAATCCTGAGACCCGTCCTATACAATGACATATGATATCTCAATGCTTCTAATACCAAACCTGAGACTGTCCTATAACATGAGATGCGATATCTCAATGCTTCTAATAACAAACCTGAGACCCTTCCTATAACATGAGATGTGATATCCAAATCCTTCCCATTCCAATCCTGAGACCCTTCCTATAACATGAGATGTGATATCCAACTCCTTCCCAATCCAATCCTGATACCCTTCCGATAGCATTAGATATGATATCTCAATGCTTCTAATACCAAACCACAGACCTGTCCTATAAATTGAGATGCGATATCCAAATCCTTCCCCTTCCAAACCTGAGACCCTTCCTTTAGCATGAGCTGTGATATCCAACTCCTTCCCATTGCAATCCTGAGACCCGTCCTATACCATGAGATATGATATCTCAATGCTTCTAATACCAAACCTGAGACTGTCCTATAACATGAGATGTGATATCTCAATGCTTCTAATAACAAACCTGAGAGCCTTCCTATAACATGAGATGCGATATCCAACTCCTTCCCATTCCAATCCTGAGACCCTTCCGATAGCATGAGATATGATATCTCAATGCTTCTAATACCAAACCTGAGACTGTCCTATAACATGAGATGCGATATCTCAATGCTTCTAATAACAAACCTGAGACCCTTCCTATAACATGAGATGTGATATCCAAATCCTTCCCATTCCAATCCTGAGACCCTTCCGATAGCATGAGATATGATATCTCAATGCTTCTAATACCAAACCTGAGACTGTCCTATAACATGAGATGCGATATCTCAATGCTTCTAATAACAAACCTGAGACCCTTCCTATAACATGAGATGTGATATCCAAATCCTTCCCATTCCAATCCTGAGACCCTTCCTAGAACATGAGATGTGATATCTCAATGCTTCTAATACCAAACCTGAGACTGTCCTATAACATGAGATGTGATATCTCAATGCTTCTAATAACAAACCTGAGACCCTTCCTATAACATGAGATGTGATATCTCAATGCTTCTAATACCAAACCTGAGACCCTCCCTATAGCGTGAGATGTGATATCAAAGTCCTTCCCATTCCAATCCTGATACCCTTCCTATAACATGAGATGTGATATCCAACTCTTCCCATCCAATCCTGAGACCCTTCCTATAACATGAGATGTTATATCCAACTCCTTCCCAATCCAATTCTGAGACCCTTCCGATAGCATGAGATGTGATATCTTAATGCTTCTAGCAAACCTGAGACCTTCCCATGGCATGAGATGTGATATCAAACTCCTTCCCATTCCAATCCTGAGACCCGTCCTATACTATGAGATGTTATATCTCAATGCTTCTAATACCAAACCTGAGACTGTCCTATAACATGAGATGTGATATCCAAGTCCTTCCCAATCCAATCCTGAGACCCTTCCGATAGCATGAGATATGATATCTCAATGCTTCTAATACCAAACCACAGAACCGTCCTATAACTTGAGATGTGATATCCAAATCCTTCCCCTTCCAAACCTGAGACCCTTTCTTTATCATGAGATGTGATATCCAACTCCTTCCCATTCCAATCCTGAGACCCTTCCTATAGCATGATATGTGATATCCAACTTCCTCCCATTCCAATCCTGAGACCCGTCCTATACAATGAGATATGATATCTCAATGCTTCTAAAACCAAACCTGAGACTGTCCTATAACATGAGATGCGATATCTCAATGCTTCTAATAACAAACCTGAGACCCTTCCTATAACATGAGATGTGATATCCAAATCCTTCCCATTCCAATCCTGAGACCCTTCCTATAACATGAGATGTGATATCCAACTCCTTCCCAATCCAATCCTGATACCCTTCCGATAGCATTAGATATGATATCTCAATGCTTCTATTACCAAACCACAGACCTGTCCTATAAATTGAGATGCGATATCCAAATCCTTCCCCTTCCAAACCTGAGACCCTTCCTTTAGCATGAGCTGTGATATCCAACTCCTTCCCATTGCAATCCTGAGACCCGTCCTATACCATGAGATATGATATCTCAATGCTTCTAATACCAAACCTGAGACTGTCCTATAACATGAGATGTGATATCTCAATGCTTCTAATAACAAACCTGAGAGCCTTCCTATAACATGAGATGCGATATCCAACTCCTTCCCATTCCAATCCTGAGACCCTTCCGATAGCATGAGATATGATATCTCAATGCTTCTAATACCAAACCAGAGACTGTCCTATAACATGAGATGCGATATCTCAATGCTTCTAATAACAAACCTGAGACCCTTCCTATAACATGAGATGTGATATCCAAATCCTTCCCATTCCAATCCTGAGACCCTTCCGATAGCATGAGATATGATATCTCAATGCTTCTAATACCAAACCTGAGACTGTCCTATAACATGAGATGCGATATCTCAATGCTTCTAATAACAAACCTGAGACCCTTCCTATAACATGAGATGTGATATCCAAATCCTTCCCATTCCAATCCTGAGACCCTTCCTAGAACATGAGATGTGATATCTCAATGCTTCTAATAACAAACCTGAGACCCTTCCTATAACATGAGATGTGATATCCAAATCCTTCCCATTCCAATCCTGAGACCCTTCCTATACCATGAGATATGATATCTCAATGCTTCTAATAACAAACCTGAGACCCTTCCTATAACATGAGATGTGATATCCAAATCCTTCCCATTCCAATCCTGAGACCCTTCCTAGAACATGAGATGTGATATCTCAATGCTTCTAATACCAAACCTGAGACTGTCCTATAACATGAGATGTGATATCTCAATGCTTCTAATAAAAAACCTGAGACCCTTCCTATAACATGAGATGTGATATCTCAATGCTTCTAATACCAAACCTGAGACCCTCCCTATAGCGTGAGATGTGATATCAAAGTCCTTCCCATTCCAATCCTGATACCCTTCCTATAACATGAGATGTGATATCCAACTCTTCCCATCCAATCCTGAGACCCTTCCTATAACATGAGATGTTATATCCAACTCCTTCCCAATCCAATTCTGAGACCCTTCCGATAGCATGAGATGTGATATCTTAATGCTTCTAGCAAACCTGAGACCTTCCCATGGCATGAGATGTGATATCAAACTCCTTCCCATTCCAATCCTGAGACCCGTCCTATACTATGAGATGTTATATCTCAATGCTTCTAATACCAAACCTGAGACTGTCCTATAACATGAGATGTGATATCCAAGTCCTTCCCAATCCAATCCTGAGACCCTTCCGATAGCATGAGATATGATATCTCAATGCTTCTAATACCAAACCACAGAACCGTCCTATAACTTGAGATGTGATATCCAAATCCTTCCCCTTCCAAACCTGAGACCCTTTCTTTATCATGAGATGTGATATCCAACTCCTTCCCATTCCAATCCTGAGACCCTTCCTATAGCATGATATGTGATATCCAACTTCCTCCCATTCAATCCTGAGACCCGTCCTATACAATGAGATATGATATCTCAATGCTTCTAAAACCAAACCTGAGACTGTCCTATAACATGAGATGCGATATCTCAATGCTTCTAATAACAAACCTGAGACCCTTCCTATAACATGAGATGTGATATCCAAATCCTTCCCATTCCAATCCTGAGACCCTTCCTATAACATGAGATGTGATATCCAACTCCTTCCCAATCCAATCCTGATACCCTTCCGATAGCATTAGATATGATATCTCAATGCTTCTATTACCAAACCACAGACCTGTCCTATAAATTGAGATGCGATATCCAAATCCTTCCCCTTCCAAACCTGAGACCCTTCCTTTAGCATGAGCTGTGATATCCAACTCCTTCCCATTGCAATCCTGAGACCCGTCCTATACCATGAGATATGATATCTCAATGCTTCTAATACCAAACCTGAGACTGTCCTATAACATGAGATGTGATATCTCAATGCTTCTAATAACAAACCTGAGAGCCTTCCTATAACATGAGATGCGATATCCAACTCCTTCCCATTCCAATCCTGAGACCCTTCCGATAGCATGAGATATGATATCTCAATGCTTCTAATACCAAACCAGAGACTGTCCTATAACATGAGATGCGATATCTCAATGCTTCTAATAACAAACCTGAGACCCTTCCTATAACATGAGATGTGATATCCAAATCCTTCCCATTCCAATCCTGAGACCCTTCCGATAGCATGAGATATGATATCTCAATGCTTCTAATACCAAACCTGAGACTGTCCTATAACATGAGATGCGATATCTCAATGCTTCTAATAACAAACCTGAGACCCTTCCTATAACATGAGATGTGATATCCAAATCCTTCCCATTCCAATCCTGAGACCCTTCCTAGAACATGAGATGTGATATCTCAATGCTTCTAATAACAAACCTGAGACCCTTCCTATAACATGAGATGTGATATCCAAATCCTTCCCATTCCAATCCTGAGACCCTTCCTATACCATGAGATATGATATCTCAATGCTTCCAATACCAAACCTGAGACTGTCCTATAACATGAGATGTGATATCTCAATGCTTCTAATAACAAACCTGAGAGCCTTCCTATAACATGAGATGCGATATCCAACTCCTTCCCATTCCAATCCTGAGACCCTTCCGATAGCATGAGATATGATATCTCAATGCTTCTAATACCAAACCTGAGACTGTCCTATAACATGAGATGCGATATCTCAATGTTTCTAATAACAAACCTGAGACCCTTCCTATAACATGAGATGTGATATCCAAATCCTTCCCATTCCAATCCTGAGACCCTTCCGATAGTATGAGATATGATATCTCAATGCTTCTAATACCAAACCTGAGACTGTCCTATAACATGAGATGCGATATCTCAATGCTTCTAATAACAAACCTGAGAACCTTCCTATAACATGAGATGTGATATCCAAATCCTTCCCATTCCAATCCTGAGACCCTTCCTATAGCATGAGATGTGATATCCAACTCCTTCCCATTCCAATCCTGAGACCCGTCCTATACCATGAGATATATCTCAATGCTTCTAATACCAAACCTGAGACCCTTCCTTTAACATGAGATGTGATATCCAAATCTTTCCCATTCCAATCCTGAGACCCTTCCTATAACATGAGATGTGATATCCAACTCCTTCCCAATCCAATCCTGAGACCCTTATGATAGCATGAGATATGATATCTCAATGCTTCTAATATCAAACCTGAGACCCTCCCTATAGCATGAGATGTGATATACAACTCCTTCCCATTCCAATCCTGAGACCCTTCCTATAACATGAGATGCGATATCTCAATGCTTCTAATAACAAACCTGAGACCCTTCCTATTACATGAGATGTGATATCCAAGTCATTCCCATTCCAATCTTGAGACCCTTCCTATAACATGCAATGTGATATCCAACTCCTTCCCAATCCAATCCTGAGACCCTTCCGATAGCATGAGATATGATATCTCAATGCTTCTAATACCAAACCACACAACCGTCCTATAACTTGAGATGTGATATCCAAATCCTTCCCCTTCCAATCCTGAGACCCTTCCTATAGCATGATATGTGATATCCAACTCCTTCCCATTCCAATCCTGAGACCCGTCCTATACAATGAGATATGATATCTCAATGCTTCTAATACCAAACCTGAGACTGTCCTATAACATGAGATGCGATATCTCAATACTTCTAATAACAAACCTGAGACCCTTCCTATAACATGAGATGTGATATCCAAATCCTTCCCATTCCAATCCTGAGACCCTTCCTATAACATGAGATGTGATATCCAACTCCTTCCCAATCCAATCCTGAGACCCTTCCGATAGCATGAGATATGATATCTCAATGCTTCTAATACCAAACCACAGACCCGTCCTATAAATTGAGATGTGATATCCAAATCCTTCCCCTTCCAAACCTGAGACCCTTCCTTTAGCATGAGATGTGATATCCAACTCCTTCCCATTCCAATCCTGAGGCCCGTCCTATACCATGAGATGATATCTCAATGCTTCTAATACCAAACCTGAGACTGTCCTATAACATGAGATGTGATATCTCAATGCTTCTAATAACAAACCTGAGAGCCTTCCTATAACATGAGATGTGATATCCAACTCCTTCGCAATCCAATCCTGAGACCCTTCCGATAGCATGAGATATGATATCTCAATGCTTCTTATACCAAACCACAGACCCGTCCTATAACTTGAGATGTGATATCCAAATCCTTCCCCTTCCAAACCTGAGACCCTTCCTTTAGCATGAGATGTGATATCCAACTCCTTCCCATTCCAATCCTGAGACCCTTCCTATAGCATGAGATGTGATATCCCAATGCTTCTACCAAACCTGAGACCCTTCCTTTAGCATGAGATGTGATATCCAACTCCTTCCCATTCCAATCCTGAGACCCTTCCTATAACATGAGATGTGATATCTCAATGCTTCTAATAACAAACCTGAGACCCTTCCTATAACATGAGATGTGATATCTCAATGCTTCTAATACCAAACCTGAGACCCTCCCTATAGCGTGAGATGTGATATCAAAGTCCTTCCCATTCCAATCCTGATACCCTTCCTATAACATGAGATGTGATATCCAACTCTTCCCATCCAATCCTGAGACCCTTCCTATAACATGAGATGTTATATCCAACTCCTTCCCAATCCAATCCTGAGACCCTTCCGATAGCATGAGATGTGATATCAAAGTCCTTCCCATTCCAATCCTGAAACCCTTCCTATAACATGAGCTGTGATATCCAACTCCTTCCAATTCCAACCTGTGACCCTTCCTATAGCATGAGATGCGATATCCAACTCCTTCCCATTCCAATCCTGAGACCCTTTCGATAGCATGAGATATGATATCTCAATGCTTCTAATACCAAACCTGAGACTGTCCTATAACATGAGATGCGATATCTCAATGCTTCTAATAACAAACCTGAGACCCTTCCTATAACATGAGATGTGATATCCAAATCCTTCCCATTCCAATCCTGAGACCCTTCCTATAACATGAGATGTGATATCCAACTTCTTCCCAATCCAATCCTGAGACCCTTCCGATAGCATGAGATATGATATCTCAATGCTTCTAATACCAAACCACAGACCTGTCCTATAAATTGAGATGTGATATCCAAATCCTTCCCCTTCCAAACCTGAGACCCTTCCTTTAGCATGAGATGTGATATCCAACTCCTTCCCATTCCAATCCTGAGACCCTTCCTATAACATGAGATGTGATATCCAACTTCTTCCCAATCCAATCCTGAGACCCTTCCGATAGCATGAGATATGATATCTCAATGCTTCTAATACCAAACCACAGACCTGTCCTATAAATTGAGATGTGATATCCAAATCCTTCCCCTTCCAAACCTGAGACCCTTCCTTTAGCATGAGATGTGATATCCAACTCCTTCCCATTCCAATCCTGAGGCCCGTCCTATACCATGAGATGATATCTCAATGCTTCTAATACCAAACCTGAGATTGTCCTATAACATGAGATGTGATATCTCAATGCTTCTAATAACAAACCTGAGAGCCTTCCTATAACATGAGATGTGATATCCAACTCCTTCGCAATCCAATCCTGAGACCCTTCCGATAGCATGAGATATGATATCTCAATGCTTCGAATACCAAACCACAGACCCGTCCTATAACTTGAGATGTGATATCCAAATCCTTCCCCTTCCAAACCTGAGACCCTTCCTTTAGCATGAGATGTGATATCCAACTCCTTCCCATTCCAATCCTGAGACCCTTCCTATAGCATGAGATGTGATATCCCAATGCTTCTACCAAACCTGAGACCCTTACTATAGCATGAGAGGTGATATCCAACTCTTCCCATCCAATCCTGAGACCCGTCCTATACCATGAGATGTTATATCTCAATGCTTCTAATACCAAACCTGAGACTGTCCTATAACATGAGATGTGATATCTCAATGCTTCTAATAACAAACCTGAGACCCTCCCTATAGCGTGAGATGTGATATCAAAGTCCTTCCCATTCCAATCCTGATACCCTTCCTATAACATGAGATGTGATATCCAACTCTTCCCATCCAATCCTGAGACCCTTCCTATAACATGAGATGTTATATCCAACTCCTTCCCAATCCAATTCCGAGACCCTTCCGATAGCATGAGATATGATATCTCAATGCTTCTAATACCAAACCACAGACCTGTCCTATAAATTGAGATGTGATATCCAAATCCTTCCCCTTCCAAACCTGAGACCCTTCCTTTAGCATGAGATGTGATATCCAACTCCTTCCCATTCCAATCCTGAGACCCTTCCTATAACATGAGATGTGATATCCAACTTCTTCCCAATCCAATCCTGAGACCCTTCCGATAGCATGAGATATGATATCTCAATGCTTCTAATACCAAACCACAGACCTGTCCTATAAATTGAGATGTGATATCCAAATCCTTCCCCTTCCAAACCTGAGACCCTTCCTTTAGCATGAGATGTGATATCCAACTCCTTCCCATTCCAATCCTGAGGCCCGTCCTATACCATGAGATGATATCTCAATGATTCTAATACCAAACCTGAGATTGTCCTATAACATGAGATGTGATATCTCAATGCTTCTAATAACAAACCTGAGAGCCTTCCTATAACATGAGATGTGATATCCAACTCCTTCGCAATCCAATCCTGAGACCCTTCCGATAGCATGAGATATGATATCTCAATGCTTCTAATACCAAACCACAGACCCGTCCTATAACTTGAGATGTGATATCCAAATCCTTCCCCTTCCAAACCTGAGACCCTTCCTTTAGCATGAGATGTGATATCCAACTCCTTCCCATTCCAATCCTGAGACCCTTCCTATAGCATGAGATGTGATATCCCAATGCTTCTACCAAACCTGAGACCCTTACTATAGCATGAGAGGTGATATCCAACTCTTCCCATCCAATCCTGAGACCCGTCCTATACCATGAGATGTTATATCTCAATGCTTCTAATACCAAACCTGAGACTGTCCTATAACATGAGATGTGATATCTCAATGCTTCTAATAACAAACCTGAGACCCTTCCTATAACATGAGATGTGATATCTCAATGCTTCTAATACCAAACCTGAGACCCTCCCTATAGCGTGAGATGTGATATCAAAGTCCTTCCCATTCCAATCCTGATACCCTTCCTATAACATGAGATGTGATATCCAACTCTTCCCATCCAATCCTGAGACCCTTCCTATAACATGAGATGTTATATCCAACTCCTTCCCAATCCAATTCCGAGACCCTTCTGATAGCATGAGATGTGATATCTTAATGCTTCTAGCAAACCTGAGACCTTCCCATGGCATGAGATGTGATATCAAACTCCTTCCCATTCCAATCCTGAGACCCGTCCTATACTATGAGATGTTATATCTCAATGCTTCTAATACCAAACCTGAGACTGTCCTATAACATGAGATGTGATATCTCAATGCTTCTAATAACAAACTTGAGACCCTTCCTATAACATGAGATGTGATATCCAAGTCCTTCCCAATCCAGTCCTGAGACCCTTCCGATAGCATGAGATATGATATCTCAATGCTTCTAATACCAAACCACAGAACCGTCCTATAACTTGAGATGTGATATCCAAATCCTTCCCCTTCCAAACCTGAGACCCTTTCTTTATCATGAGATGTGATATCCAACTCCTTCCCATTCCAATCCTGAGACCCTTCCTATAGCATGATATGTGATATCCAACTTCCTCCCATTCCAATCCTGAGACCCGTCCTATACAATGAGATATGATATCTCAATGCTTCTAATACCAAACCTGAGACTGTCCTATAACATGAGATGCGATATCTCAATGCTTCTAATAACAAACCTGAGACCCTTCCTATAACATGAGATGTGATATCCAAATCCTTCCCATTCCAATCCTGAGACCCTTCCTATAACATGAGATGTGATATCCAACTCCTTCCCAATCCAATCCTGATACCCTTCCGATAGCATTAGATATGATATCTCAATGCTTCTAATACCAAACCACAGACCTGTCCTATAAATTGAGATGCGATATCCAAATCCTTCCCCTTCCAAACCTGAGACCCTTCCTTTAGCATGAGCTGTGATATCCAACTCCTTCCCATTGCAATCCTGAGACCCGTCCTATACCATGAGATATGATATCTCAATGCTTCTAATACCAAACCTGAGACTGTCCTATAACATGAGATGTGATATCTCAATGCTTCTAATAACAAACCTGAGAGCCTTCCTATAACATGAGATGCGATATCCAACTCCTTCCCATTCCAATCCTGAGACCCTTCCGATAGCATGAGATATGATATCTCAATGCTTCTAATACCAAACCTGAGACTGTCCTATAACATGAGATGTGATATCTCAATGCTTCTAATAACAAACCTGAGAGCCTTCCTATAACATGAGATGCGATATCCAACTCCTTCCCATTCCAATCCTGAGACCCTTCCGATAGCATGAGATATGATATCTCAATGCTTCTAATACCAAACCTGAGACCCTTCCTATAACAAGAGATGTGATATCCAAATCCTTCCCATTCCAATCCTGAGACCCTTCCGATAGCATGAGATATGATATCTCAATGCTTCTAATACCAAACCTGAGACTGTCCTATAACATGAGATGCGATATCTCAATGCTTCTAATAACAAACCTGAGACCCTTCCTATAACATGAGATGTGATATCCAAATCCTTCCCATTCCAATCCTGAGACCCTTCCTAGAACATGAGATGTGATATCTCAATGCTTCTAATACCAAACCTGAGACTGTCCTATAACATGAGATGTGATATCTCAATGCTTCTAATAACAAACCTGAGACCCTTCCTATAACATGAGATGTGATATCTCAATGCTTCTAATACCAAACCTGAGACCCTCCCTATAGCGTGAGATGTGATATCAAAGTCCTTCCCATTCCAATCCTGATACCCTTCCTATAACATGAGATGTGATATCCAACTCTTCCCATCCAATCCTGAGACCCTTCCTATAACATGAGATGTTATATCCAACTCCTTCCCAATCCAATTCTGAGACCCTTCCGATAGCATGAGATGTGATATCTTAATGCTTCTAGCAAACCTGAGACCTTCCCATGGCATGAGATGTGATATCAAACTCCTTCCCATTCCAATCCTGAGACCCGTCCTATACTATGAGATGTTATATCTCAATGCTTCTAATACCAAACCTGAGACTGTCCTATAACATGAGATGTGATATCCAAGTCCTTCCCAATCCAATCCTGAGACCCTTCCGATAGCATGAGATATGATATCTCAATGCTTCTAATACCAAACCACAGACCTGTCCTATAAATTGAGATGTGATATCCAAATCCTTCCCCTTCCAAACCTGAGACCCTTCCTTTAGCATGAGATGTGATATCCAACTCCTTCCCATTCCAATCCTGAGGCCCATCCTATACCATGAGATGATATCTCAATGCTTCTAATACCAAACCTGAGATTGTCCTATAACATGAGATGTGATATCTCAATGCTTCTAATAACAAACCTGAGAGCCTTCCTATAACATGAGATGTGATATCCAACTCCTTCGCAATCCAATCCTGAGACCCTTCCGATAGCATGAGATATGATATCTCAATGCTTCTAATACCAAACCACAGACCCGTCCTATAACTTGAGATGTGATATCCAAATCCTTCCCCTTCCAAACCTGAGACCCTTCCTTTAGCATGAGATGTGATATCCAACTCCTTCCCATTCCAATCCTGAGACCCTTCCTATAGCATGAGATGTGATATCCCAATGCTTCTACCAAACCTGAGACCCTTACTATAGCATGAGAGGTGATATCCAACTCTTCCCATCCAATCCTGAGACCCGTCCTATACCATGAGATGTTATATCTCAATGCTTCTAATACCAAACCTGAGACTGTCCTATAACATGAGATGTGATATCTCAATGCTTCTAATAACAAACCTGAGACCCTCCCTATAGCGTGAGATGTGATATCAAAGTCCTTCCCATTCCAATCCTGATACCCTTCCTATAACATGAGATGTGATATCCAACTCTTCCCATCCAATCCTGAGACCCTTCCTATAACATGAGATGTTATATCCAACTCCTTCCCAATCCAATTCCGAGACCCTTCCGATAGCATGAGATATGATATCTCAATGCTTCTAATACCAAACCACAGACCTGTCCTATAAATTGAGATGTGATATCCAAATCCTTCCCCTTCCAAACCTGAGACCCTTCCTTTAGCATGAGATGTGATATCCAACTCCTTCCCATTCCAATCCTGAGACCCTTCCTATAACATGAGATGTGATATCCAACTTCTTCCCAATCCAATCCTGAGACCCTTCCGATAGCATGAGATATGATATCTCAATGCTTCTAATACCAAACCACAGACCTGTCCTATAAATTGAGATGTGATATCCAAATCCTTCCCCTTCCAAACCTGAGACCCTTCCTTTAGCATGAGATGTGATATCCAACTCCTTCCCATTCCAATCCTGAGGCCCGTCCTATACCATGAGATGATATCTCAATGATTCTAATACCAAACCTGAGATTGTCCTATAACATGAGATGTGATATCTCAATGCTTCTAATAACAAACCTGAGAGCCTTCCTATAACATGAGATGTGATATCCAACTCCTTCGCAATCCAATCCTGAGACCCTTCCGATAGCATGAGATATGATATCTCAATGCTTCTAATACCAAACCACAGACCCGTCCTATAACTTGAGATGTGATATCCAAATCCTTCCCCTTCCAAACCTGAGACCCTTCCTTTAGCATGAGATGTGATATCCAACTCCTTCCCATTCCAATCCTGAGACCCTTCCTATAGCATGAGATGTGATATCCCAATGCTTCTACCAAACCTGAGACCCTTACTATAGCATGAGAGGTGATATCCAACTCTTCCCATCCAATCCTGAGACCCGTCCTATACCATGAGATGTTATATCTCAATGCTTCTAATACCAAACCTGAGACTGTCCTATAACATGAGATGTGATATCTCAATGCTTCTAATAACAAACCTGAGACCCTTCCTATAACATGAGATGTGATATCTCAATGCTTCTAATACCAAACCTGAGACCCTCCCTATAGCGTGAGATGTGATATCAAAGTCCTTCCCATTCCAATCCTGATA
Organism: Ambystoma mexicanum; assembly: GCF_040938575.1. Taxonomy (NCBI): domain Eukaryota; kingdom Metazoa; phylum Chordata; class Amphibia; order Caudata; family Ambystomatidae; genus Ambystoma; species Ambystoma mexicanum. Next base: position 337,393,906 of record NC_090936.1, read on the forward strand.
CCCTTCCTATAACATGAGATGTGATATCCAACTCTTCCCATCCAATCCTGAGACCCTTCCTATAACATGAGATGTTATATCCAACTCCTTCCCAATCCAATTCCGAGACCCTTCTGATAGCATGAGATGTGATATCTTAATGCTTCTAGCAAACCTGAGACCTTCCCATGGCATGAGATGTGATATCAAACTCCTTCCCATTCCAATCCTGAGACCCGTCCTATACTATGAGATGTTATATCTCAATGCTTCTAATACCAAACCTGAGACTGTCCTATAACATGAGATGTGATATCTCAATGCTTCTAATAACAAACTTGAGACCCTTCCTATAACATGAGATGTGATATCCAAGTCCTTCCCAATCCAGTCCTGAGACCCTTCCGATAGCATGAGATATGATATCTCAATGCTTCTAATACCAAACCACAGAACCGTCCTATAACTTGAGATGTGATATCCAAATCCTTCCCCTTCCAAACCTGAGACCCTTTCTTTATCATGAGATGTGATATCCAACTCCTTCCCATTCCAATCCTGAGACCCTTCCTATAGCATGATATGTGATATCCAACTTCCTCCCATTCCAATCCTGAGACCCGTCCTATACAATGAGATATGATATCTCAATGCTTCTAATACCAAACCTGAGACTGTCCTATAACATGAGATGCGATATCTCAATGCTTCTAATAACAAACCTGAGACCCTTCCTATAACATGAGATGTGATATCCAAATCCTTCCCATTCCAATCCTGAGACCCTTCCTATAACATGAGATGTGATATCCAACTCCTTCCCAATCCAATCCTGATACCCTTCCGATAGCATTAGATATGATATCTCAATGCTTCTAATACCAAACCACAGACCTGTCCTATAAATTGAGATGCGATATCCAAATCCTTCCCCTTCCAAACCTGAGACCCTTCCTTTAGCATGAGCTGTGATATCCAACTCCTTCCCATTGCAATCCTGAGACCCGTCCTATACCATGAGATATGATATCTCAATGCTTCTAATACCAAACCTGAGACTGTCCTATAACATGAGATGTGATATCTCAATGCTTCTAATAACAAACCTGAGAGCCTTCCTATAACATGAGATGCGATATCCAACTCCTTCCCATTCCAATCCTGAGACCCTTCCGATAGCATGAGATATGATATCTCAATGCTTCTAATACCAAACCTGAGACTGTCCTATAACATGAGATGTGATATCTCAATGCTTCTAATAACAAACCTGAGAGCCTTCCTATAACATGAGATGCGATATCCAACTCCTTCCCATTCCAATCCTGAGACCCTTCCGATAGCATGAGATATGATATCTCAATGCTTCTAATACCAAACCTGAGACCCTTCCTATAACAAGAGATGTGATATCCAAATCCTTCCCATTCCAATCCTGAGACCCTTCCGATAGCATGAGATATGATATCTCAATGCTTCTAATACCAAACCTGAGACTGTCCTATAACATGAGATGCGATATCTCAATGCTTCTAATAACAAACCTGAGACCCTTCCTATAACATGAGATGTGATATCCAAATCCTTCCCATTCCAATCCTGAGACCCTTCCTAGAACATGAGATGTGATATCTCAATGCTTCTAATACCAAACCTGAGACTGTCCTATAACATGAGATGTGATATCTCAATGCTTCTAATAACAAACCTGAGACCCTTCCTATAACATGAGATGTGATATCTCAATGCTTCTAATACCAAACCTGAGACCCTCCCTATAGCGTGAGATGTGATATCAAAGTCCTTCCCATTCCAATCCTGATACCCTTCCTATAACATGAGATGTGATATCCAACTCTTCCCATCCAATCCTGAGACCCTTCCTATAACATGAGATGTTATATCCAACTCCTTCCCAATCCAATTCTGAGACCCTTCCGATAGCATGAGATGTGATATCTTAATGCTTCTAGCAAACCTGAGACCTTCCCATGGCATGAGATGTGATATCAAACTCCTTCCCATTCCAATCCTGAGACCCGTCCTATACTATGAGATGTTATATCTCAATGCTTCTAATACCAAACCTGAGACTGTCCTATAACATGAGATGTGATATCCAAGTCCTTCCCAATCCAATCCTGAGACCCTTCCGATAGCATGAGATATGATATCTCAATGCTTCTAATACCAAACCACAGAACCGTCCTATAACTTGAGATGTGATATCCAAATCCTTCCCCTTCCAAACCTGAGACCCTTTCTTTATCATGAGATGTGATATCCAACTCCTTCCCATTCCAATCCTGAGACCCTTCCTATAGCATGATATGTGATATCCAACTTCCTCCCATTCCAATCCTGAGACCCGTCCTATACAATGAGATATGATATCTCAATGCTTCTAAAACCAAACCTGAGACTGTCCTATAACATGAGATGCGATATCTCAATGCTTCTAATAACAAACCTGAGACCCTTCCTATAACATGAGATGTGATATCCAAATCCTTCCCATTCCAATCCTGAGACCCTTCCTATAACATGAGATGTGATATCCAACTCCTTCCCAATCCAATCCTGATACCCTTCCGATAGCATTAGATATGATATCTCAATGCTTCTAATACCAAACCACAGACCTGTCCTATAAATTGAGATGCGATATCCAAATCCTTCCCCTTCCAAACCTGAGACCCTTCCTTTAGCATGAGCTGTGATATCCAACTCCTTCCCATTGCGATCCTGAGACCCGTCCTATACCATGAGATATGATATCTCAATGCTTCTAATACCAAACCTGAGACTGTCCTATAACATGAGATGTGATATCTCAATGCTTCTAATAACAAACCTGAGAGCCTTCCTATAACATGAGATGCGATATCCAACTCCTTCCCATTCCAATCCTGAGACCCTTCCGATAGCATGAGATATGATATCTCAATGCTTCTAATACCAAACCAGAGACTGTCCTATAACATGAGATGCGATATCTCAATGCTTCTAATAACAAACCTGAGACCCTTCCTATAACATGAGATGTGATATCCAAATCCTTCCCATTCCAATCCTGAGACCCTTCCGATAGCATGAGATATAATATCTCAATGCTTCTAATACCAAACCTGAGACTGTCCTATAACATGAGATGCGATATCTCAATGCTTCTAATAACAAACCTGAGACCCTTCCTATAACATGAGATGTGATATCCAAATCCTTCCCATTCCAATCCTGAGACCCTTCCTAGAACATGAGATGTGATATCTCAATGCTTCTAATAACAAACCTGAGACCCTTCCTATAACATGAGATGTGATATCCAAATCCTTCCCATTCCAATCCTGAGACCCTTCCTATACCATGAGATATGATATCTCAATGCTTCTAATACCAAACCTGAGACTGTCCTATAACATGAGATGTGATATCTCAATGCTTCTAATAACAAACCTGAGAGCCTTCCTATAACATGAGATGCGATATCCAACTCCTTCCCATTCCAATCCTGAGACCCTTCCGATAGCATGAGATATGATATCTCAATGCTTCTAATACCAAACCTGAGACTGTCCTATAACATGAGATGCGATATCTCAATGCTTCTAATAACAAACCTGAGACCCTTCCTATAACATGAGATGTGATATCCAAATCCTTCCCATTCCAATCCTGAGACCCTTCCGATAGTATGAGATATGATATCTCAATGCTTCTAATACCAAACCTGAGACTGTCCTATAACATGAGATGCGATATCTCAATGCTTCTAATAACAAACCTGAGAACCTTCCTATAACATGAGATGTGATATCCAAATCCTTCCCATTCCAATCCTGAGACCCTTCCTATAGCATGAGATGTGATATCCAACTCCTTCCCATTCCAATCCTGAGACCCGTCCTATACCATGAGATATATCTCAATGCTTCTAATACCAAACCTGAGACCCTTCCTATAACATGAGATGTGATATCCAAATCTTTCCCATTCCAATCCTGAGACCCTTCCTATAACATGAGATGTGATATCCAACTCCTTCCCAATCCAATCCTGAGACCCTTATGATAGCATGAGATATGATATCTCAATGCTTCTAATATCAAACCTGAGACCCTCCCTATAGCATGAGATGTGATATACAACTCCTTCCCATTCCAATCCTGAGACCCTTCCTATAACATGAGATGCGATATCTCAATGCTTCTAATAACAAACCTGAGACCCTTCCTATTACATGAGATGTGATATCCAAGTCATTCCCATTCCAATCTTGAGACCCTTCCTATAACATGCAATGTGATATCCAACTCCTTCCCAATCCAATCCTGAGACCCTTCCGATAGCATGAGATATGATATCTCAATGCTTCTAATACCAAACCACACAACCGTCCTATAACTTGAGATGTGATATCCAAATCCTTCCCCTTCCAAACCTGAGACCCTTTCTTTATCATGAGATGTGATATCCAACTCCTCCCCATTCCAATCCTGAGACCCTTCCTATAGCATGATATGTGATATCCAACTCCTTCCCATTCCAATCCTGAGACCCGTCCTATACAATGAGATATGATATCTCAATGCTTCTAATACCAAACCTGAGACTGTCCTATAACATGAGATGCGATATCTCAATACTTCTAATAACAAACCTGAGACCCTTCCTATAACATGAGATGTGATATCCAAATCCTTCCCATTCCAATCCTGAGACCCTTCCTATAACATGAGATGTGATATCCAACTCCTTCCCAATCCAATCCTGAGACCCTTCCGATAGCATGAGATATGATATCTCAATGCTTCTAATACCAAACCACAGACCCGTCCTATAAATTGAGATGTGATATCCAAATCCTTCCCCTTCCAAACCTGAGACCCTTCCTTTAGCATGAGATGTGATATCCAACTCCTTCCCATTCCAATCCTGAGGCCCGTCCTATAATATGAGATGATATCTCAATGCTTCTAATACCAAACCTGAGACTGTCCTATAACATGAGATGTGATATCTCAATGCTTCTAATAACAAACCTGAGAGCCTTCCTATAACATGAGATGTGATATCCAACTCCTTCGCAATCCAATCCTGAGACCCTTCCGATAGCATGAGATATGATATCTCAATGCTTCTTATACCAAACCACAGACCCGTCCTATAACTTGAGATGTGATATCCAAATCCTTCCCCTTCCAAACCTGAGACCCTTCCTTTAGCATGAGATGTGATATCCAACTCCTTCCCATTCCAACCCTGAGACCCTTCCTATAGCATGAGATGTGATATCCCAATGCTTCTACCAAACCTGAGACCCTTCCTTTAGCATGAGATGTGATATCCAACTCCTTCCCATTCCAATCCTGAGACCCTTCCTATAACATGAGATGTGATATCTCAATGCTTCTAATAACAAACCTGAGACCCTTCCTATAACATGAGATGTGATATCTCAATGCTTCTAATACCAAACCTGAGACCCTCCCTATAGCGTGAGATGTGATATCAAAGTCCTTCCCATTCCAATCCTGATACCCTTCCTATAACATGAGATGTGATATCCAACTCTTCCCATCCAATCCTGAGACCCTTCCTATAACATGAGATGTTATATCCAACTCCTTCCCAATCCAATCCTGAGACCCTTCCGATAGCATGAGATGTGATATCAAAGTCCTTCCCATTCCAATCCTGAAACCCTTCCTATAACATGAGCTGTGATATCCAACTCCTTCCAATTCCAACCTGTGACCCTTCCTATAGCATGAGATGCGATATCCAACTCCTTCCCATTCCAATCCTGAGACCCTTTCGATAGCATGAGATATGATATCTCAATGCTTCTAATACCAAACCTGAGACTGTCCTATAACATGAGATGCGATATCTCAATGCTTCTAATAACAAACCTGAGACCCTTCCTATAACATGAGATGTGATATCCAAATCCTTCCCATTCCAATCCTGAGACCCTTCCGATAGCATGAGATATGATATCTCAATGCTTCTAATACCAAACCTGAGACTGTCCTATAACATGAGATGCGATATCTCAATGCTTCTAATAACAAACCTGAGACCCTTCCTATAACATGAGATGTGATATCCAAATCCTTCCCATTCCAATCCTGAGACCCTTCCTAGAACATGAGATGCGATATCTCAATGCTTCTAATAACAAACCTGAGACCCTTCCTATAACATGAGATGTGATATCCAAATCCTTCCCATTCCAATCCTGAGACCCTTCCTATAGCATGAGATGTGATATCCAACTCCTTCCCATTCCAATCCTGAGACCCGTCCTATACCATGAGATATATCTCAATGCTTCTAATACCAAACCTGAGACTGTCCTATAACATGAGATGCGATATCTCAATGCTTCTAATAACAAACCTGAGACCCTTCCTATAACATGAGATGTGATATCCAAATCTTTCCCATTCCAATCCTGAGACCCTTCCTATAACATGAGATGTGATATCCAACTCTTCCCATCCAATCCTGAGACCCTTCCTATAACATGAGATGTTATATCCAACTCCTTCCCAATCCAATTCCGAGACCCTTCTGATAGCATGAGATGTGATATCTTAATGCTTCTAGCAAACCTGAGACCTTCCCATGGCATGAGATGTGATATCAAACTCCTTCCCATTCCAATCCTGAGACCCGTCCTATACTATGAGATGTTATATCTCAATGCTTCTAATACCAAACCTGAGACTGTCCTATAACATGAGATGTGATATCTCAATGCTTCTAATAACAAACTTGAGACCCTTCCTAGAACATGAGATGTGATATCCAAGTCCTTCCCAATCCAGTCCTGAGACCCTTCCGATAGCATGAGATATGATATCTCAATGCTTCTAATACCAAACCACAGAACCGTCCTATAACTTGAGATGTGATATCCAAATCCTTCCCCTTCCAAACCTGAGACCCTTTCTTTATCATGAGATGTGATATCCAACTCCTTCCCATTCCAATCCTGAGACCCTTCCTATAGCATGATATGTGATATCCAACTTCCTCCCATTCCAATCCTGAGACCCGTCCTATACAATGAGATATGATATCTCAATGCTTCTAATACCAAACCTGAGACTGTCCTATAACATGAGATGCGATATCTCAATGCTTCTAATAACAAACCTGAGACCCTTCCTATAACATGAGATGTGATATCCAAATCCTTCCCATTCCAATCCTGAGACCCTTCCTATAACATGAGATGTGATATCCAACTCCTTCCCAATCCAATCCTGATACCCTTCCGATAGCATTAGATATGATATCTCAATGCTTCTAATACCAAACCACAGACCTGTCCTATAAATTGAGATGCGATATCCAAATCCTTCCCCTTCCAAACCTGAGACCCTTCCTTTAGCATGAGCTGTGATATCCAACTCCTTCCCATTGCAATCCTGAGACCCGTCCTATACCATGAGATATGATATCTCAATGCTTCTAATACCAAACCTGAGACTGTCCTATAACATGAGATGTGATATCTCAATGCTTCTAATAACAAACCTGAGAGCCTTCCTATAACATGAGATGCGATATCCAACTCCTTCCCATTCCAATCCTGAGACCCTTCCGATAGCATGAGATATGATATCTCAATGCTTCTAATACCAAACCTGAGACTGTCCTATAACATGAGATGCGATATCTCAATGCTTCTAATAACAAACCTGAGACCCTTCCTATAACATGAGATGTGATATCCAAATCCTTCCCATTCCAATCCTGAGACCCTTCCGATAGCATGAGATATGATATCTCAATGCTTCTAATACCAAACCTGAAACTGTCCTATAACATGAGATGCGATATCTCAATGCTTCTAATAACAAACCTGAGACTCTTCCTATAACATGAGATGTGATATCCAAATCCTTCCCATTCCAATCCTGAGACCCTTCCTAGAACATGAGATGTGATATCTCAATGCTTCTAATACCAAACCTGAGACTGTCCTATAACATGAGATGTGATATCTCAATGCTTCTAATAACAAACCTGAGACCCTTCCTATAACATGAGATGTGATATCTCAATGCTTCTAATACCAAACCTGAGACCCTCCCTATAGCGTGAGATGTGATATCAAAGTCCTTCCCATTCCAATCCTGATACCCTTCCTATAACATGAGATGTGATATCCAACTCTTCCCATCCAATCCTGAGACCCTTCCTATAACATGAGATGTTATATCCAACTCCTTCCCAATCCAATTCTGAGACCCTTCCGATAGCATGAGATGTGATATCTTAATGCTTCTAGCAAACCTGAGACCTTCCCATGGCATGAGATGTGATATCAAACTCCTTCCCATTCCAATCCTGAGACCCGTCCTATACTATGAGATGTTATATCTCAATGCTTCCAATACCAAACCTGAGACTGTCCTATAACATGAGATGTGATATCCAAGTCCTTCCCAATCCAATCCTGAGACCCTTCCGATAGCATGAGATATGATATCTCAATGCTTCTAATACCAAACCACAGAACCGTCCTATAACTTGAGATGTGATATCCAAATCCTTCCCCTTCCAAACCTGAGACCCTTTCTTTATCATGAGATGTGATAACCAACTCCTTCCCATTCCAATCCTGAGACCCTTCCTATAGCATGATATGTGATATCCAACTTCCTCCCATTCCAATCCTGAGACCCGTCCTATACAATGAGATATGATATCTCAATGCTTCTAAAACCAAACCTGAGACTGTCCTATAACATGAGATGCGATATCTCAATGCTTCTAATAACAAACCTGAGACCCTTCCTATAACATGAGATGTGATATCCAAATCCTTCCCATTCCAATCCTGAGACCCTTCCTATAACATGAGATGTGATATCCAACTCCTTCCCAATCCAATCCTGATACCCTTCCGATAGCATTAGATATGATATCTCAATGCTTCTAATACCAAACCACAGACCTGTCCTATAAATTGAGATGCGATATCCAAATCCTTCCCCTTCCAAACCTGAGACCCTTCCTTTAGCATGAGCTGTGATATCCAACTCCTTCCCATTGCAATCCTGAGACCCGTCCTATACCATGAGATATGATGTCTCAATGCTTCTAATACCAAACCTGAGACTGTCCTATAACATGAGATGTGATATCTCAATGCTTCTAATAACAAACCTGAGAGCCTTCCTATAACATGAGATGCGATATCCAACTCCTTCCCATTCCAATCCTGAGACCCTTCCGATAGCATGAGATATGATATCTCAATGCTTCTAATACCAAACCAGAGACTGTCCTATAACATGAGATGCAATATCTCAATGCTTCTAATAACAAACCTGAGACCCTTCCTATAACATGAGATGTGATATCCAAATCCTTCCCATTCCAATCCTGAGACCCTTCCGATAGCATGAGATATGATATCTCAATGCTTCTAATACCAAACCTGAGACTGTCCTATAACATGAGATGCGATATCTCAATGCTTCTAATAACAAACCTGAGACCCTTCCTATAACATGAGATGTGATATCCAAATCCTTCCCATTCCAATCCTGAGACCCTTCCTAGAACATGAGATGTGATATCTCAATGCTTCTAATAACAAACCTGAGACCCTTCCTATAACATGAGATGTGATATCCAAATCCTTCCCATTCCAATCCTGAGACCCTTCCTATACCATGAGATATGATATCTCAATGCTTCTAATACCAAACCTGAGACTGTCCTATAACATGAGATGTGATATCTCAATGCTTCTAATAGCAAACCTGAGAGCCTTCCTATAACATGAGATGCGATATCCAACTCCTTCCCATTCCAATCCTGAGACCCTTCCGATAGCATGAGATATGATATCTCAATGCTTCTAATACCAAACCTGAGACTGTCCTATAACATGAGATGCGATATCTCAATGCTTCTAATAACAAACCTGAGACCCTTCCTATAACATGAGATGTGATATCCAAATCCTTCCCATTCCAATCCTGAGACCCTTCCGATAGCATGAGATATGATATCTCAATGCTTCTAATACCAAACCTGAGACTGTCCTATAACATGAGATGCGATATCTCAATGCTTCTAATAACAAACCTGAGAACCTTCCTATAACATGAGATGTGATATCCAAATCCTTCCCATTCCAATCCTGAGACCCTTCCTATAGCATGAGATGTGATATCCAACTCCTTCCCATTCCAATCCTGAGACCCGTCCTATACCATGAGATATATCTCAATGCTTCTAATACCAAACCTGAGACCCTTCCTATAACATGAGATGTGATATCCAAATCTTTCCCATTCCAATCCTGAGACCCTTCCTATAACATGAGATGTGATATCCAACTCCTTCCCAATCCAATCCTGAGACCCTTATGATAGCATGAGATATGATAGCTCAATGCTTCTAATATCAAACCTGAGACCCTCCCTATAGCATGAGATGTGATATACAACTCCTTCCCATTCCAATCCTGAGACCCTTCCTATAACATGAGATGCGATATCTCAATGCTTCTAATAACAAACCTGAGACCCTTCCTATTACATGAGATGTGATATCCAAGTCATTCCCATTCCAATCTTGAGACCCTTCCTATAACATGCAATGTGATATCCAACTCCTTCCCAATCCAATCCTGAGACCCTTCCGATAGCATGAGATATGATATCTCAATGCTTCTAATACCAAACCACACAACCGTCCTATAACTTGAGATGTGATATCCAAATCCTTCCCCTTCCAAACCTGAGACCCTTTCTTTATCATGAGATGTGATATCCAACTCCTTCCCATTCCAATCCTGAGACCCTTCCTATAGCATGATATGTGATATCCAACTCCTTCCCATTCCAATCCTGAGACCCGTCCTATACAATGAGATATGATATCTCAATGCTTCTAATACCAAACCTGAGACTGTCCTATAACATGAGATGCGATATCTCAATACTTCTAATAACAAACCTGAGACCCTTCCTATAACATGAGATGTGATATCCAAATCCTTCCCATTCCAATCCTGAGACCCTTCCTATAACATGAGATGTGATATCCAACTCCTTCCCAATCCAATCCTGAGACCCTTCCGATAGCATGAGATATGATATCTCAATGCTTCTAATACCAAACCACAGACCCGTCCTATAAATTGAGATGTGATATCCAAATCCTTCCCCTTCCAAACCTGAGACCCTTCCTTTAGCATGAGATGTGATATCCAACTCCTTCCCATTCCCATCCTGAGGCCCGTCCTATACCATGAGATGATATCTCAATGCTTCTAATTCCAAACCTGAGACTGTCCTATAACATGAGATGTGATATCTCAATGCTTCTAATAACAAACCTGAGAGCCTTCCTATAACATGAGATGTGATATCCAACTCCTTCGCAATCCAATCCTGAGACCCTTCCGATAGCATGAGATATGATATCTCAATGCTTCTTATACCAAACCACAGACCCGTCCTATAACTTGAGATGTGATATCCAAATCCTTCCCCTTCCAAACCTGAGACCCTTCCTTTAGCATGAGATGTGATATCCAACTCCTTCCCATTCCAATCCTGAGACCCTTCCTATAGCATGAGATGTGATATCCCAATGCTTCTACCAAACCTGAGACCCTTGCTATAGCATGAGAGGTGATATCCAACTCTTCCCATCCAATCCTGAGACCCGTCCTATACCATGAGATGTTATATCTCAATGCTTCTAATACCAAACCTGAGACTGTCCTATAACATGAGATGTGATATCTCAATGCTTCTAATAACAAACCTGAGACCCTTCCTATAACATGAGATGTGATATCTCAATGCTTCTAATACCAAACCTGAGACCCTCCCTATAGCGTGAGATGTGATATCAAAGTCCTTCCCATTCCAATCCTGATACCCTTCCTATAACATGAGATGTGATATCCAACTCTTCCCATCCAATCCTGAGACCCTTCCTATAACATGAGATGTTATATCCAACTCCTTCCCAATCCAATCCTGAGACCCTTCCAATAGCATGAGATGTGATATCAAAGTCCTTCCCATTCCAATCCTGAAACCCTTCCTATAACATGAGCTGTGATATCCAACTCCTTCCAATTCCAACCTGTGACCCTTCCTATAGCATGAGATGCGATATCCAACTCCTTCCCATTCCAATCCTGAGACCCTTCCGATAGCATGAGATATGATATCTCAATGCTTCTAATACCAAACCTGAGACTGTCCTATAACATGAGATGCGATATCTCAATGCTTCTAATAACAAACCTGAGACCCTTCCTATAACATGAGATGTGATATCCAAATCCTTCCCATTCCAATCCTGAGACCCTTCCGATAGCATGAGATATGATATCTCAATGCTTCTAATACCAAACCTGAGACTGTCCTATAACATGAGATGCAATATCTCAATGCTTCTAATAACAAACCTGAGACCCTTCCTATAACATGAGATGTGATATCCAAATCCTTCCCATTCCAATCCTGAGACCCTTCCTAGAACATGAGATGCGATATCTCAATGCTTCTAATAACAAACCTGAGACCCTTCCTATAACATGAGATGTGATATCCAAATCCTTCCCATTCCAATCCTGAGACCCTTCCTATAGCATGAGATGTGATATCCAACTCCTTCCCATTCCAATCCTGAGACCCGTCCTATACCATGAGATATATCTCAATGCTTCTAATACCAAACCTGAGACTGTCCTATAACATGAGATGCGATATCTCAATGCTTCTAATAACAAACCTGAGACCCTTCCTATAACATGAGATGTGATATCCAAATCTTTCCCATTCCAATCCCGAGACCCTTCCTATAACAAGAGATGTGATATCCAACTCCTTCCCAATCCAATCCTGAGACCCTTATGATAGCATGAGATATGATATCTCAATGCTTCTAATATCAAACCTGAGACCCTCCCTATAGCATGAGATGTGATATACAACTCCTTCCCATTCCAATCCTGAGACCCTTCCTATAACATGAGATGCGATATCTCAATGCTTCTAATAACAAACCTGAGACCCTTCCTATTACATGAGATGTGATATCCAAGTCCTTCCCATTCCAATCTTGAGACCCTTCCTATAACATGCTATGTGATATCCAACTCCTTCCCAATCCAATCCTGAGACCCTTCCGATAGCATGAGATATGATATCTCAATGCTTCTAATACCAAACCACAGAACCGTCCTATAACTTGAGATGTGATATCCAAATCCTTCCCCTTCCAAACCTGAGACCCTTTCTTTATCATGAGATGTGATATCCAACTCCTTCCCATTCCAATCCTGAGACCCTTCCTATAGCATGATATGTGATATCCAACTCCTTCCGATTCCAATCCTGAGACCCGTCCTATACAATGAGATATGACATCTCAATGCTTCTAATACCAAACCTGAGACTGTCCTATAACATGAGATGCGATATCTCAATACTTCTAATAACAAACCTGAGACCCTTCCTATAACATGAGATGTGATATCCAAATCCTTCCCATTCCAATCCTGAGACCCTTCCTATAACATGAGATGTGATATCCAACTCCTTCCCAATCCAATCCTGAGACCCTTCCGATAGCATGAGATATGATATCTCAATGCTTCTAATACCAAACCACAGACCCGTCCTATAAATTGAGATGTGATATCCAAATCCTTCCCCTTCCAAACCTGAGACCCTTCCTTTAGCATGAGATGTGATATCCAACTCCTTCCCATTCCAATCCTGAGGCCCGTCCTATACCATGAGATGATATCTCAATGCTTCTAATACCAAACCTGAGACTGTCCTATAACATGAGATGTGATATCTCAATGCTTCTAATAACAAACCTGAGAGCCTTCCTATAACATGAGATGTGATATCCAACTCCTTCGCAATCCAATCCTGAGACCATTCTGATAGCATGAGATATGATATCTCAATGCTTCTAATACCAAACCACAGACCCGTCCTATAACTTGAGATGTGATATCCAAATCCTTCCCCTTCCAAACCTGAGACCTTCCTTTAGCATGAGATGTGATATCCAACTCCTTCCCATTCCAATCCTGAGACCCTTCCTATAGCATGAGATGTGATATCCCAATGCTTCTACCAAACCTGAGACCCTTACTATAGCATGTGAGGTGATATCCAACTCTTCCCATCCAATCCTGAGACCCGTCCTATACCATGAGATGTTATATCTCAATGCTTCTAATACCAAACCTGAGACTGTCCTATAACATGAGATGTGATATCTCAATGCTTCTAATAACAAACCTGAGACCCTTCCTATAACATGAGATGTGATATCTCAATGCTTCTAATACCAAACCTGAGACCCTCCCTATAGCGTGAGATGTGATATCAAAGTCCTTCCCATTCCAATCCTGATACCCTTCCTATAACATGAGATGTGATATCCAACTCTTCCCATACAATCCTGAGACCCTTCCTATAACATGAGATGTTATATCCAACTCCTTCCCAATCCAATTCTGAGACCCTTCCGATATCATGAGATGTGATATCAAAGTCCTTCCCATTCCAATCCTGAAACCCTTCCTATAACATGAGCTGTGATATCCAACTCCTTCCAATTCCAACCTGTGACCCTTCCTATAGCATGAGATGCGATATCCAACTCCTTCCCAATCCAATCCTGAGACCCTTCCGATAGCATGAGATGTGATATCTTAATGCTTCTAGCAAACCTGAGACCTTCCCATGGCATGAGATGTGATATCAAACTCCTTCCCATTCCAATCCTGAGACCCGTCCTATACTATGAGATGTTATATCTCAATGCTTCTAATAACAAACCTGAGACTCTTCCTATAACATGAGATGTGATATCCAAGTCTTTCCCATTCCAATCCTGAGACCCTTCCGATAGCATGAGATATGATATCTCAATGCTTCTAATACCAAACCACAGACCCGTCCTATAACTTGATGTTAGGAAAGATTTCGTTATTGTAGGGAACTTTCCTTCCATGTGGCAACCCCTAAACTTTTTGCTATTGTTTTCAACCTGTTTTCTTGACTTTGCCAGAGAAGTGCAGCCTTCTGCTGTACTCCTCTGGGCTTTCGCTCCTTTCTTACGGGGAAACTGACATGCCCTTAAGACAGTCAGTACCGGGGAACGCTGTTTCCCGTAGTTTCTTTTATCGTGTCGCCATTTTAGTGCAACACGACACAAGAGGGCACTGTAAGCTAAGTTACAGCTCTCTTGGGTCTCTAGCCTTCTACAGACCCTAGACACTCTTGTAGGATGGTTTTTGGATCGGTGCAAGTCATTCAGGGACTGGGCTGGTGGCAGCGATCATTTGGTTTATTTTGAGCTCCTTTTGCCGTTCTAAGCACCTTTTTGCCGCGAACACAAAAGGGTGGCCCGGCTACCCAAAATGGCCGGACCACGAGGCTCCTTTGTCTCGTCCACTGTCCGTCTTGCTCCCTTTACCTTCCCCCGGGTCAGGCGACCCGGGGCCTTCCTTATTTGGGCATGTAGTTTCCCGCGAAACACGGTTGCTTTCGCGGGCTTCTACATGTCGTTGGAGTGCCCCCAGGATGTGGGCTGGGCTGTCTGGTCCCAATACACATCCTGGGTGCCAGAGAGTCTAGGGTGGTGTGAATGCCTGGGACCACTGTGGTCCGTGATTGGTCCACGTATGGTATGTGTGTTGATGAGCGGATCTCCCATTGGCTCCCCTCCGTTTTGGCGCGAAGGGAACCGTGGATAAGAGGGAGCTGGAAACACCACTACCATGTCGATCTCCTGAGTTCTTACGAACCCAGGGATACAGGAGCCAAGTATCCTGCGAACACGAGGCTGGACCGAGGAATCACTGGTGACCCCCTGAAGAACTTCTGCTCCTCATTGCTGTCGTCCGGTGAAGCCCTTTCCACCTAAGATCGAACAAGAAGGCCTGTACTGGCGCTTCGACCTATTGGAATAGCAGGACCAGCTATTCCCGGCACCTTCATCAACTCCTGCTGTAAGCCTTCGGAAGTGTCTCTGGGCCATCCAGTTGACTGACCAGCTTACTAAGGAGGTCTGCTCTGTAATCGCTGACAGGTTGGGTGGTATTCTGAGTCCGGGGCATGCTCACACGCTTCGTTTGCTTAGCAGTCCTAAGCTAGAGGTGAGCGGTGCTCGTTTGGCTTGAATACACCCGGCCGTTCCGTTGCCCTGCTGTGGCGACAAAACTGTGCTTGTTTCTTCGATCGGGACGTCTTTTTACTCTGCACGACGACGAGACGTTCCCTGCTCTTCAGAACCTGCCAGAAGCTGCATCTATCGAGGAGAAGCTCGGGCCTGCTTGCTTCGGGGACCGGTGAGTAGATTAGCTAGGATCTGGTCGCCCTCCTGCAGTGCCCCTTGCTTTTCCCCGCTGTGAATACAGCACCCCTTGTCCGTACTCGCGCCCTGCTTCTGCCTCACAGTGGAGGCTGCGCTAGAGTCGCGGACCGTGTTCTCCTTCATTAGAGCTCCCTACAGAGCTGTTCAACGTCCTCCGAAGAGCTTCACCTTCTGCCCATTGGCACCGGCGTGTGCAGGTACTTTTGAGCGCTAGGCTCCACTCTTCGTAGGGATTGGACTACCATCTAGTTAGGGGCCTCAGAAGGCGGACATATCACACGCATTGGTTCGCACTGCCTGTTTTCCTTCCCCTGCAGGTGGATAACATATTTCGTGCTGCTAATGCTGTGAAACTGTGTATTCTGTATATATATTGGGTGGATAGTGTATGTGTTGGTTTAATATCGTTGTATGTTGCTGCTTTTACTGTGGTCATTAGTTTTGAGGCCTTATAATAAATGTGTATCTATTTTTGATATAAACAACTGTTTGGAGTAGTTTGTAAGCGCTCTTGCTTTGTGTGCTCATTGCGGGCTTTCAGTCACCCTCACCCCTCTTGAGACCTAGTCTTGACCGCCGCGATCGCTACCTTGATTGGTCTGGCTTGTCCAGAGGTTACCCTGTTCCAAGTAATTAGGTTGGCCTTCTGAACCTCTGCGCCACCAGGACAGAGTTCAGAAATCCGTCTTAACAAATTGGTGTACAGCGGTGGGATACGACTGAAGGTATCCAGTGTTGCGCACGAGCTAAGGCGTTTTCAGGTTATTCCAACCAGGACACGCAGTAAAGTATTGAATATAACGTTAAAAAGGCCATAGTCCTATCGACAGTATGGAAACGAATACTTTATTAACCTTAAATGCTTCGAAATCTGAAACATTGAAGAAGATGTGTGCGGAGAGAGGGGTTTCCTCTCAAGGCACTAAATTGGAAATGATCCAGAGAATCGTGGCGTGGCAAGAAGCGCAGCTTGACGCTATAACTTCCGAGGACAGTGCAGAAGGTGGTGGGGCTGCTCTCACTGGCAGAACCGACGGTTCTGCCGCTGCACTGATCCATCACGACCACGAGGACAGGGAGGATGTAATGTCTAACGTTTCCTCTGCCAGTGTTGATGGGGAGGCTATGCTTGAATTCAAGAAGCAAGAGCTGCGGTTTAGGCAGCAGGAGCTTGAATTCAGCATAGCCAAACTGAAAATCGACCAGGCAGAAAAACAAAAAGACAGGGATCACCAGTTGGAACTGGCCAAGCTTCAGTTCGCAAATGGGTCCAAGGGTCCTGGACATGGTTCTGGGGCTTCCTCTCATCCACGGTTTCCAAAAGATCTGCTCAGTGTGTATGAGGAACGAAATGACATTATGGACTGGTTAAATGCGTTTGAGTATGCATGCGAGGTTCAAGAGGTTGATAATGCGGATAAGATTGCATGGTTACTCAGCAGACTGCCCCATTCTGGTTCCAGTGCCATTATGGAAATGTCGAAGGCTGAGCGCGCTGATTTTGCAATGTTGAAGCAGACTCTCATTTTAAAGTTTGGGAAGACTCCGACCCAATATTTGAAAAGGTTTAGAGAGTATAAGAAAAAGGAAGGTGGTACTTGGGTGTCGTATGTAGCTGAGTCCCTGAAAAACTTGACTGGCTGGGTTGAAGGTTATAAGGTTTCTACCTTCGAAGGCATGATCAATCTGGTCATGCTGGAACACATTTTTGCTTCTTCTTCCCCGGAGCTTAAGCAGCATTTGGCCGATTCGAAGGAGATAGATCCTAAGAAGCTGGCCATTGCAGCAGATTTATGGGTGTCACATCGAGTGTCCCATAAGGACAAAACTCATCCTGGTAAGCAGGAGGAAGGGAAAAAGTCCAAAGATGTGGAGGGTGGGGAATCTGCTAAATCTTCTTCCCATAAGGGCCACAAAAAGAAAAATAAGGGTAAGCCATCCGAGAACTCACAGGGTAGTGGAGGTTCGCCTCCGAAACAGAACTCTGGTTATAATAAGCCTCCCTACGTAAACAGACCCAATGGGGCTTGTTTTTCTTGTGGAGCAACTGACCATGTGAAGGGGGATCCCCGTTGTAAGGTTAGACCTTTGGGGGTCCACTCCGCTAATCTGGCCTTCTCCTCCTACGAGGAAGAAGAGATTACAGGAGCATCCTTCTCCTCAGACTCATTTCCCAGCGGAATAGAGGCTGAGGTAGTTTTAGTGTCCCTGGGTTCCTGGGAGCCTAAAGTCGCAGAGGCGTATGCTAGGATTCCGGATAATACCAAGCACTACTTTAAAGACAGTGTGCTGATCAATGGAGTGGATACTCCAGCTCTTAGGGATAGTGGGTGCAGTCGAACTGTAGTGGATTCTACCTTGGTAGACTCAGAGGAAGTTGCCAGAGCTACTCTGATGCCCACTAAGTTGGCTGACGGCCCCCTCCGTATGTTTCCCGTGATCCCTGTTAATCTAACTTTAAATGGTACAGCAGTTAGGATTCCAGTGAGCATTCAGAGAAACGTCCCGGGAAAGGTCTTGTTGGGCAATGATCTCAGAGCTCTAGGGCTCGTAGGAGACACTGCCGAAAGACCCTACACACGGTCTCAAGCACGGGCAGCATTGGCCAAGTCCAATACGCCGCCCCAGCCGAAGGGGAAACCCAAGGCGAAAGGAGTCAACAAGTCCCGACGGGGGAAAGAGAATATTCCCCCGAACTCGCCTACCACTGCGGTGGAGGGAGTTGGTCAATCGCCCGAGCCTGACGAGGAGGTGGCGATGCCTGAAGTGTTCGACCCCAACGACCATCCTGAACTAAAAGACTTGTTAGTTGAAGGAGGTCCTGATAGGGACGACTTCAGTAAGGGCCAACGTGAGTGCCCATCTCTGGAAGGCCTAAGGAGACAGGCCTGCTCCCAGCTTGAGGGTGAACCTCCTGGGAAGCATCGGATTTATTGGGAAGGTGGACTCCTGTACAGTGAGCCCACAGAGTCTACAGAAGGAGACCATAGGAGGTTGGTGGTTCCCCTTTCTGTTAGACCCTTCCTCCTGCAGTTGGCGCATGAAGTTCCCCTTGCTGGTCACCTTGGAATGAAGAGGACCAAGCAAAGGTTATCTATGCACTTCTACTGGCCCAAGATGGGGGTGCAAGTAGAAAGTCACTGCAGGAGTTGTGCCTCCTGCCAGTTGTCTGGTAAGGTTGGCGCGACAATCCAAGCTCCGTTGGTACCGCTCCCAGTTGTGGGGGTACCATTTGAAAGGGTAGGGATCGACATCGTTGGTCCCCTTGACCCGCAAACATCCTCAGGCAATAGGTTTATCCTGGTGCTGGTCGACCATGCAACCAGGTATCCTGAGGCCATCCCATTAAAGACTGTAACTGCCAAGTCAGTTGCAAAAGCGTTACTCGGCATATTTACTAGGGTTGGCTTCCCTAAAGAAGTTGTGTCAGATCGTGGCAGCAACTTTATGTCGAAGTATATGCAGGCTATGTGGAAAGAATGTGGGGTCACCTACAAGTTCTCTTCTGCATACCACCCCCAGACCAATGGTCTGGTGGAGCGTTTCAACAGAACGCTAAAGAGCATGATTGGGGCTCTGGAGGAGCCCCAGAGGAGGAAATGGGACCTTCTTTTACCATGCTTGTTGTTTGCCTACAGAGAGGTACCACAGGAGGGTGTTGGCTTCAGCCCCTTCGAACTTCTGTTCGGTCATCCCGTACGGGGACCCTTAGCCATCGTCAAAGAGGGATGGGAGATGCCCACTCCCCCTGTTACTACCAATGTAGTTGACTATGTGCTAGGGCTCAGAAAACGGATGGTACTCCTGATGGGCTTGGCTAGTGAAAAGTTGAAGGCAGGACAAGCGCTGGTGAAACATTGGTACGACCAGAAAGCTTCCTTAATTCACTTTACCCCTGGTCAGCAAGTCCTGATCATGAACCCTATAAGGCCTCGCGCTTTACAGGACAAATGGTCAGGCCCTTACACAGTGGTGGAGCCCCTGGGTGAGGTGAACTATTTAGTGGACCTTGGAAGGCCTGGACAGGCTCCAAAAGTGTTCCACGTAAATAGGCTGAAGGCTTTCGTCCCAAGAGTCGAAATCGCAGCACTGCTACTGGCGTCAGACGTTGAGGAAGAGGAGTCAGAACCTCTTCCCGACCTGTTCCAAAGCGGTCCTTCAGATAGCTCCGTTGAGGGTGTCCGAGTGGCCCCTCACCTGACTTCTGATCAGCAGGCTGAGGTGAAAAGTTTGCTTAGGCAGTTTTCCCCCCTGTTTTCACAGTCGCCTGGTTTGACACCTTGGTGCAAACATAACATTGACACAGGAGACAGTGTACCTACCAAAAGTAGGGGATACAGGATGTCGGATAAAGTACGGTCTTATATTAAGACCGAGGTCAACAAGATGTTAGACCTTGGGGTGATTGAACCCTCTAGTAGTCCTTGGTCCAGTCCTGTGGTTCTGGTTCCAAAAGCAGGCACTTCTGAATTGAGGTTCTGCGTGGATTACAGGGCTCTGAATGCTGTCACCAAGACAGACGCTCACCCCTTGCCTCGAACTGACGAGCTGGTGGATACCTTGGGTGCCTCCAAGTACCTCAGCACGTTTGACCTGACTGCGGGCTATTGGCAAATAGCTTTAGCAGAACATGCCAAGGAGAAGACAGCATTTTCAACTCCCGACGGGCTTTACCAATTCCGGGTAATGCCGTTCGGATTGAAGAATGCACCTGCCACTTTCCAGAGGCTTGTGAATCATGTGTTGAATGGGTTGGACGAATTCTGTCTTGCATATCTGGACGATATAGCAGTTTTCAGTGCCACCTGGGAAGACCATGTGAAACACCTCGGGATTGTGCTCCAGGCTCTTCAGAAAGCCCACTTGACCATAAAGGCGAGTAAATGCCAGATTGGACAAGGCTCAGTGGTTTACCTTGGGCATGAAGTAGGTGGAGGAAGGATACAGCCTCTCCCCAGTAAAGTACAAGCAGTACAAGACTGGCCTACCCCCACTACACAAACCCAAGTGAGAGCCTTCTTAGGACTCACGGGTTATTACCGCAATTTTATGGCAGACTATGGCACCATAGCTGCTCCTCTGACTGCCCTCACAACTCCGAAGAAACCCAAGAAGGTAACTTGGACTGACGAGTGTGAGAAGGCCTTCAATGGCTTGAAAGACTCCTTGTGCCAGGCCCCTGTGCTCAGGGCCCCTGATTATCAAAGACCTTTTATCGTGCAGACGGATGCCTCTGACACTGGGATAGGAGCTGTACTATCACAAGTAGATGAGAAGGGTAAGGAACACCCTATCGGTTTTATTAGTCGCCAGCTTAAGGACAGAGAGCTCAGATGGTCCACGGTAGAGAAAGAATGTTTCTCTGTTGTGTGGGCCCTAAGGAAGCTGCGGCCCTACCTCTATGGGACCCACTTCACTGTGCAGACTGACCATAAGCCGTTAAAGTGGCTAATGAACATGAAGGGGGAGAATCCAAAGTTGCTTAGGTGGTCCATAAGTCTACAAGGCTTCGACTTCACTATTGAGCATAGGCCAGGTGTCCAACATAGCAATGCTGATGGGTTGTCCAGAATGTTTTACCGACCTGAACAAGAGACTCATCCAGGGGTGGATTAGTTCCCCCTGTCCATAGTCTGGGAGGGGCGAGTGTTAGGAAAGATTTCGTTATTGTAGGGAACTTTCCTTCCATGTGGCAACCCCTAAACTTTTTGCTATTGTTTTCAACCTGTTTTCTTGACTTTGCCAGAGAAGTGCAGCCTTCTGCTGTACTCCTCTGGGCTTTCGCTCCTTTCTTACGGGGAAACTGACATGCCCTTAAGACAGTCAGTACCGGGGAACGCTGTTTCCCGTAGTTTCTTTTATCGTGTCGCCATTTTAGTGCAACACGACACAAGAGGGCACTGTAAGCTAAGTTACAGCTCTCTTGGGTCTCTAGCCTTCTACAGACCCTAGACACTCTTGTAGGATGGTTTTTGGATCGGTGCAAGTCATTCAGGGACTGGGCTGGTGGCAGCGATCATTTGGTTTATTTTGAGCTCCTTTTGCCGTTCTAAGCACCTTTTTGCCGCGAACACAAAAGGGTGGCCCGGCTACCCAAAATGGCCGGACCACGAGGCTCCTTTGTCTCGTCCACTGTCCGTCTTGCTCCCTTTACCTTCCCCCGGGTCAGGCGACCCGGGGCCTTCCTTATTTGGGCATGTAGTTTCCCGCGAAACACGGTTGCTTTCGCGGGCTTCTACATGTCGTTGGAGTGCCCCCAGGATGTGGGCTGGGCTGTCTGGTCCCAATACACATCCTGGGTGCCAGAGAGTCTAGGGTGGTGTGAATGCCTGGGACCACTGTGGTCCGTGATTGGTCCACGTATGGTATGTGTGTTGATGAGCGGATCTCCCATTGGCTCCCCTCCGTTTTGGCGCGAAGGGAACCGTGGATAAGAGGGAGCTGGAAACACCACTACCATGTCGATCTCCTGAGTTCTTACGAACCCAGGGATACAGGAGCCAAGTATCCTGCGAACACGAGGCTGGACCGAGGAATCACTGGTGACCCCCTGAAGAACTTCTGCTCCTCATTGCTGTCGTCCGGTGAAGCCCTTTCCACCTAAGATCGAACAAGAAGGCCTGTACTGGCGCTTCGACCTATTGGAATAGCAGGACCAGCTATTCCCGGCACCTTCATCAACTCCTGCTGTAAGCCTTCGGAAGTGTCTCTGGGCCATCCAGTTGACTGACCAGCTTACTAAGGAGGTCTGCTCTGTAATCGCTGACAGGTTGGGTGGTATTCTGAGTCCGGGGCATGCTCACACGCTTCGTTTGCTTAGCAGTCCTAAGCTAGAGGTGAGCGGTGCTCGTTTGGCTTGAATACACCCGGCCGTTCCGTTGCCCTGCTGTGGCGACAAAACTGTGCTTGTTTCTTCGATCGGGACGTCTTTTTACTCTGCACGACGACGAGACGTTCCCTGCTCTTCAGAACCTGCCAGAAGCTGCATCTATCGAGGAGAAGCTCGGGCCTGCTTGCTTCGGGGACCGGTGAGTAGATTAGCTAGGATCTGGTCGCCCTCCTGCAGTGCCCCTTGCTTTTCCCCGCTGTGAATACAGCACCCCTTGTCCGTACTCGCGCCCTGCTTCTGCCTCACAGTGGAGGCTGCGCTAGAGTCGCGGACCGTGTTCTCCTTCATTAGAGCTCCCTACAGAGCTGTTCAACGTCCTCCGAAGAGCTTCACCTTCTGCCCATTGGCACCGGCGTGTGCAGGTACTTTTGAGCGCTAGGCTCCACTCTTCGTAGGGATTGGACTACCATCTAGTTAGGGGCCTCAGAAGGCGGACATATCACACGCATTGGTTCGCACTGCCTGTTTTCCTTCCCCTGCAGGTGGATAACATATTTCGTGCTGCTAATGCTGTGAAACTGTGTATTCTGTATATATATTGGGTGGATAGTGTATGTGTTGGTTTAATATCGTTGTATGTTGCTGCTTTTACTGTGGTCATTAGTTTTGAGGCCTTATAATAAATGTGTATCTATTTTTGATATAAACAACTGTTTGGAGTAGTTTGTAAGCGCTCTTGCTTTGTGTGCTCATTGCGGGCTTTCAGTCACCCTCACCCCTCTTGAGACCTAGTCTTGACCGCCGCGATCGCTACCTTGATTGGTCTGGCTTGTCCAGAGGTTACCCTGTTCCAAGTAATTAGGTTGGCCTTCTGAACCTCTGCGCCACCAGGACAGAGTTCAGAAATCCGTCTTAACACTTGAGATGTGATATCCAAATCCTTCCCCTTCCAAACCTGAGACCCTTCCTTTAGCATGAGATGTGATATCCAACTCCTTCCCATTCCAATCCTGAGACCCTTCCTATGGCATGAGATGTGATATCCAACTCTTCCCATCCAATCCTGAGACCCGTCCTATAACATGAGATGTGATATCCAACTCCTTCCCAATCCAATCCTGAGACCCTTCCGATAGCATGAGATATTATATCTCAATGCTTCTAATATCATACCTGAGACCCTCCCTATAGCATGAGATGAGATATCCAATTCCTTCCCATTCCAATCCTGAGACCCTTCCGATAGCATGAGATGTGATATCCAACTCCTTCCAATTCCAACCTGTGACTCTTCCGATAGCATGAGATGTGATATCTCAATGCTTCTAATACCAAACCTGAGACCCTTCCTATAACATGAGATGTGATATCCAACTCCTTCCCAATCCAATCCTGAGACCCTTCTGATAGCATGAGATGTGATATCTCAATGCTTCTAATACCAAACCTGAGACCCTCCCTATAGCGAGATGTGATATAAAAGTCCTTCCCATTCCAATCCTGATACCCTTCCTATAACATGAGATGTGATATCCAACTCCTTCCAATTCCAACCTGTGACCCTTCCTATAGCATGAGATGGGATATCCAACTCCTTCCCAATCCAATCCTGAGACCCTTCCGATAGCATGAGATGTGATATCCTAATGCTTCCACCAAACCTGAGACCTTCCTAAGGCATGAGATGTGATATCAAACTCCTTCCCATTCCAATCCTGAGACCCGTCCTATACCATGAGATATTATATCTCAATGCTTCTAATACCAAATATGAGACTGTCCATGACAGTCTCAGGTTATAACATGAGATGTGATATCTCAATGCTTCTAATAACAAACCTGAGACCCTTCCTATAACGTAAGAGGTGATGTCCAAGTCCTTCCCATTCCAATCCTGAGCCCCTTCCTATAACATGAGATGTGATATCCAACTCCTTCCCAATCCAATCCTGAGACCCTTCCGAGAGCATGAAATGTGATATCCCAATGCTTCTACCAAACCTGAGACCTTTCCGATAGCATGAGATGTGATATCCAACTCCTTCCCATTCCAATCATGAGGCCCTTCCTATAGCATGAGATGTGATATCCCAATGCTTCTACCAAACCTGAGACCTTTCCAATAGCATGAGATGTGATATCCAACTCCTTCCCATTCCAATCCTGAGACCCTTCATATGGCATGAGATGTGATATCCAACTCTTCCCATCCAATCCTGAGACCCTTCCTATAACATGAGATGTGATATCCAACTCCTTCCCAATCCAATCCTGAGACCCTTCCGATAGCATGAGATGTGATATCTCAATGCTTCTAATACCAAACCACAGACCCGTCCTATAAATTGAGATGTGATATCCAAATCCTTACCTTCCAAACCTGAGACCCTTCCTTTAGCATGAGATGTGATATCCAACTCCTTCCCATTCCAATCCTGAGACCCGTCCTATACCATGAGATATGATATCTTAATGCTTCTAATACCAAACCTGAGACTGTCCTATAACATGAGATGTGATATCTCAATGCTTCTAATAACAAACCTGAGAGCCTTCCTATAACATATCCAACTCTTCCCCAATCCAATCCTGAGACCCTTCCGATAACATGAGATGTGATATCCAACTCCTTCGCAATCCAATCCTCACACCCTTCCGATAGCATGAGATATGATATCTCAATGCTTCTAATACCAAACCACAGACCCGTCCTATAGCTTGAGATGTGATATCCAACTCTTCCCATCCAATCCTGAGACCCGTCCTATACCATGAGATGTTATATCTCAATGCTTCTAATACCAAACCTGAGACTGTCCTATAACATGAGATGTGATATCTCAATGCTTCTAATAACAAACCTGAGACCCTTCCTATAACATGAGATGTGATATCTCAATGCTTCTAATACCAAACCTGAGACCCTCCCTATAGCGTGAGATGTGATATCAAAGTCCTTCCCATTCCCATCCTGATACCCTTCCTATAACATGAGATGTGATATCCAACACTTCCCATCCAATCCTGAGACCCTTCCTATAACATGAGATGTTATATCCAACTCCTTCCCAATCCAATCCTGAGACCCTTCCGATAGCATGAGATGTGATATCAAAGTCCTTCCCATTCCAATCCTGATACCCTTCCTATAACATGAGCTGTGATATCCAACTCCTTCCAATTCAAACCTGTGACCCTTCCTATAGCATGAGATGCGATATCCAACTCCTTCCCAATCCAATCCTGAGACCCTTCCGATAGCATGAGATGTGATACCTTAATGCTTCTAGCAAACCTGAGACCTTCCCATGGCATGAGATGTGATATCAAACTCCTTCCCATTCCAATCCTGAGACCCGTCCTATACTATGAGATGTTACATCTCAATGCTTCTAATACCAAACCTGAGACTGTCCTATAACATGAGATGTGATATCTCAATGCTTCTAATAACAAACCTGAGACCCTTCCTATAACATGAGATGTGATATCCAAGTCCTTCCCATTCAAATCTTGAGACCCTTCCTATAACATGAGATGTGATATCCAACTCCTTCCCAATCCAATCCTGAGACCCTTCCGATAGCATGAGATATGATATCTCAATGCTTCTAATACCAAACCACAGACCAGTCCTATAACTTGAGATGTGATATCCAAATCCTTCCCCTTCCAAACCTGAGACCCTTCCTTTATCATGAGATGTGATATCCAACTCCATCCCATTCCAATCCTGAGACCCGTCCTATAGCATGATATATGATATCCAACTCCTTCCCATTCCAATCCTGAGACCCGTCCTATACAATGAGATATGATATCTCAATGCTTCTATGACCAAACCTGAGACTGTCCTATGACATGAGATGCGATATCTCAATGCTTCTAATAACAAACCTGAGACCCTTCCTATAACATGAGATGTGATATCCAAATCCTTCCCATTCCAATCCTGAGACCCTTCCTATAACATGAGATGTGATATCCAACTCCTTCCCAATCCAATCCTGATACCCTTCCGATAGCATGAGATGTGATATCTCAATGCTTCTAATAACAAACCTGAGACCCTTCCTATAACATGAGATGTGATATCCAAATCCTTCCCATTCCAATCCTGAGACCCTTCCTATAACATGAGATGTGATATCCAACTTCTTCCCAATCCAATCCTGAGACCCTTCCGATAGCATGAGATATGATATCTCAATGCTTCTAATACCAAACCACAGACCCGTCCTATAAATTGAGATGTGATATCCAAATCCTTCCCCTTCCAACCCTGAGACCCTTCCTTTAGCATGAGATGTGATATCCAACTCCTTCCCATTCCAATCCTGAGGCCCGTCCTATACCATGAGATGATATCTCAATGCTTCTAATACCAAACCTGAGACTGTCCTATAACATGAGATGTGATATCTCAATGCTTCTAATAACAAACCTGAGAGCCTTCCTATAACATGAGATGTGATATCCAACTCCTTCGCAATCCAATCCTGAGACCCTTCCGATAGCATGAGATATGATATCTCAATGCTTCTAATACCAAACCACAGACCTGTCCTATAACTTGAGATGTGATATCCAAATCCTTCCCCTTCCAAACCTGAGACCCTTCCTTTAGCATGAGATGTGATATCCAACTCCTTCCCATTCCAATCCTGAGACCCGTCCTATACCATGAGATATATCTCAATGCTTCTAATACCAAACCTGAGACTGTCCTATAACATGAGATGCGATATCTCAATGCTTCTAATAACAAACCTGAGACCCTTCCTATAACATGAGATGTGATATCCAAATCTTTCCCATTCCAATCCTGAGACCCTTCCTATAACATGAGATGTGATATCCAACTCCTTCCCAATCCAATCCTGAGACCCTTATGATAGCATGAGATATGATATCTCAATGCTTCTAATATCAAACCTGAGACCCTCCCTATAGCATGAGATGTGATATACAACTCCTTCCCATTCCAATCCTGAGACCCTTCCTATAACATGAGATGCGATATCTCAATGCTTCTAATAACAAACCTGAGACCCTTCCTATTACATGAGATGTGATATCCAAGTCCTTCCCATTCCAATCTTGAGACCCTTCCTATAACATGCTATGTGATATCCAACTCCTTCCCAATCCAATCCTGAGACCCTTCCGATAGCATGAGATATGATATCTCAATGCTTCTAATACCAAACCACAGAACCGTCCTATAACTTGAGATGTGATATCCAAATCCTTCCCCTTCCAAACCTGAGACCCTTTCTTTATCATGAGATGTGATATCCAACTCCTTCCCATTCCAATCCTGAGACCCTTCCTATAGCATGAGATATGATATCTCAATGCTTCTAATACCAAACCACAGACCAGTCCTATAACTTGAGATGTGATATCCAAATCCTTCCCCTTCCAAACCTGAGACCCTTCCTTTATCATGAGATGTGATATCCAACTCCATCCCATTCCAATCCTGAGACCCGTCCTATAGCATGATATATGATATCCAACTCCTTCCCATTCCAATCCTGAGACCCGTCCTATACAATGAGATATGATATCTCAATGCTTCTATGACCAAACCTGAGACTGTCCTATGACATGAGATGCGATATCTCAATGCTTCTAATAACAAACCTGAGACCCTTCCTATAACATGAGATGTGATATCCAAATCCTTCCCATTCCAATCCTGAGACCCTTCCTATAACATGAGATGTGATATCCAACTCCTTCCCAATCCAATCCTGATACCCTTCCGATAGCATGAGATGTGATATCTCAATGCTTCTAATAACAAACCTGAGACCCTTCCTATAACATGAGATGTGATATCCAAATCCTTCCCATTCCAATCCTGAGACCCTTCCTATAACATGAGATGTGATATCCAACTTCTTCCCAATCCAATCCTGAGACCCTTCCGATAGCATGAGATATGATATCTCAATGCTTCTAATACCAAACCACAGACCCGTCCTATAAATTGAGATGTGATATCCAAATCCTTCCCCTTCCAAACCTGAGACCCTTCCTTTAGCATGAGATGTGATATCCAACTCCTTCCCATTCCAATCCTGAGGCCCGTCCTATACCATGAGATGATATCTCAATGCTTCTAATACCAAACCTGAGACTGTCCTATAACATGAGATGTGATATCTCAATGCTTCTAATAACAAACCTGAGAGCCTTCCTATAACATGAGATGTGATATCCAACTCCTTCGCAATCCAATCCTGAGACCCTTCCGATAGCATGAGATATGATATCTCAATGCTTCTAATACCAAACCACAGACCCGTCCTATAACTTGAGATGTGATATCCAAATCCTTCCCCTTCCAAACCTGAGACCCTTCCATTAGCATGAGATGTGATATCCAACTCCTTCCCATTCCAATCCTGAGACCCGTCCTATACCATGAGATATATCTCAATGCTTCTAATACCAAACCTGAGACTGTCCTATAACATGAGATGCGATATCTCAATGCTTCTAATAACAAACCTGAGACCCTTCCTATAACATGAGATGTGATATCCAAATCTTTCCCATTCCAATCCTGAGACCCTTCCTATAACATGAGATGTGATATCCAACTCCTTCCCAATCCAATCCTGAGACCCTTATGATAGCATGAGATATGATATCTCAATGCTTCTAATATCAAACCTGAGACCCTCCCTATAGCATGAGATGTGATATACAACTCCTTCCCATTCCAATCCTGAGACCCTTCCTATAACATGAGATGCGATATCTCAATGCTTCTAATAACAAACCTGAGACCCTTCCTATTACATGAGATGTGATATCCAAGTCCTTCCCATTCCAATCTTGAGACCCTTCCTATAACATGCTATGTGATATCCAACTCCTTCCCAATCCAATCCTGAGACCCTTCCGATAGCATGAGATATGATATCTCAATGCTTCTAATACCAAACCACAGAACCGTCCTATAACTTGAGATGTGATATCCAAATCCTTCCCCTTCCAAACCTGAGACCCTTTCTTTATCATGAGATGTGATATCCAACTCCTTCCCATTCCAATCCTGAGACCCTTCCTATAGCATGATATGTGATATCCAACTCCTTCCCATTCCAATCCTGAGACCCGTCCTATACAATGAGATATGACATCTCAATGCTTCTAATACCAAACCTGAGACTGTCCTATAACATGAGATGCGATATCTCAATACTTCTAATAACAAACCTGAGACCCTTCCTATAACATGAGATGTGATATCCAAATCCTTCCCATTCCAATCCTGAGACCCTTCCTATAACATGAGATGTGATATCCAACTCCTTCCCAATCCAATCCTGAGACCCTTCCGATAGCATGAGATATGATATCTCAATGCTTCTAATACCAAACCACAGACCCGTCCTATAAATTGAGATGTGATATCCAAATCCTTCCCCTTCCAAACCTGAGACCCTTCCTTTAGCATGAGATGTGATATCCAACTCCTTCCCATTCCAATCCTGAGGCCCGTCCTATACCATGAGATGATATCTCAATGCTTCTAATACCAAACCTGAGACTGTCCTATAACATGAGATGTGATATCTCAATGCTTCTAATAACAAACCTGAGAGCCTTCCTATAACATGAGATGTGATATCCAACTCCTTCGCAATCCAATCCTGAGACCATTCTGATAGCATGAGATATGATATCTCAATGCTTCTAATACCAAACCACAGACCCGTCCTATAACTTGAGATGTGATATCCAAATCCTTCCCCTTCCAAACCTGAGACCCTTCCTTTAGCATGAGATGTGATATCCAACTCCTTCCCATTCCAATCCTGAGACCCTTCCTATAGCATGAGATGTGATATCCCAATGCTTCTACCAAACCTGAGACCCTTACTATAGCATGAGAGGTGATATCCAACTCTTCCCATCCAATCCTGAGACCCGTCCTATACCATGAGATGTTATATCTCAATGCTTCTAATACCAAACCTGAGACTGTCCTATAACATGAGATGTGATATCTCAATGCTTCTAATAACAAACCTGAGACCCTTCCTATAACATGAGATGTGATATCTCAATGCTTCTAATACCAAACCTGAGACCCTCCCTATAGCGTGAGATGTGATATCAAAGTCCTTCCCATTCCAATCCAGATACCCTTCCTATAACATGAGATGTGATATCCAACTCTTCCCATCCAATCCTGAGACCCTTCCTATAACATGAGATGTTATATCCAAATCCTTCCCAATCCAATTCTGAGACCCTTCCGATAGCATGAGATGTGATATCAAAGTCCTTCCCATTCCAATCCTGAAACCCTTCCTATAACATGAGCTGTGATATCCAACTCCTTCCAATTCCAACCTGTGACCCTTCCTATAGCATGAGATGCGATATGCAACTCCTTCCCAATCCAATCCTGAGACCCTTCCGATAGCATGAGATGTGATATCTTAATGCTTCTAGCAAACCTGAGACCTTCCCATGGCATGAGATGTGATATCAAACTCCTTTCCATTCCAATCCTGAGACCCGTCCTATACTATGAGATGTTATATCTCAATGCTTCTAATAACAAACCTGAGACTGTCCATGACAGTCTCAGGTTATAACATGAGATGTGATATCTCAATGCTTCTAATAACAAACCTGAGACCCTTCCTATAACGTAAGATGTGATGTCCAAGTCCTTCCCATTCCAATCCTGAGCCCCTTCCTATAACATGAGATGTGATATCCAACTCCTTCCCAATCCAATCCTGAGACCCTTCCGAGAGCATGAGATGTGATATCCCAATGCTTCTACCAAACCTGAGACCTTTCCGATAGCATGAGATGTGATATCCAACTCCTTCCCATTCCAATCATGAGGCCCTTCCTATAGCATGAGATGTGATATCCCAATGCTTCTAACAAACCTGAGACCTTTCCGATAGCATGAGATGTGATATCCAACTCCTTCCCATTCCAATCCTGAGACCCTTCCTATGGCATGAGATGTGATATCCAACTCTTCCCATCCAATCCTGAGACCCTTCCCATAACATGAGATGTGATATCCAACTCCTTCCCAATCCAATCCTGAGACCCTTCCGATAGCATGAGATGTGATATCTCAATGTTTCTAATACCAAACCACAGACCCGTCCTATAAATTGAGATGTGATATCCAAATCCTTCCCCTTCCAAACCTGAGACCCTTTCTTTAGCATGAGATGTGATATCCAACTCCTTCCCATTCCAATCCTGAGACCCATCCTATACCATGAGATATGATATCTTAATGCTTCTAATACCAAACCTGAGACTGTCCTATAACATGAGATGTGATATCTCAATGCTTCTAATAACAAACCTGAGAGCCTTCCTATAACATGAGATGTTATATCCAACTCTTTCCCAATCCAATCCTGAGACCCTTCCGATAACACGAGATGTGATATCCAACTCCTTCGCAATCCAATCCTCAGACCCTTCCGATAGCATGAGATATGATATCTCAATGCTTCTAATACCAAACAACAGACCCGTCCTATAGCTTGAGATGTGATATCCAACTCTTCCCATCCAATCCTGAGACCCGTCCTATACCATGAGATGTTATATCTCAATGCTTCTAATACCAAACCTGAGACTGTCCTATAACATGAGATGTGATATCTCAATGCTTCTAATAACAAACCTGAGAGCCTTCCTATAACATGAGATGTTATATCCAACTCTTTCCCAATCCAATCCTGAGACCCTTCCGATAACACGAGATGTGATATCCAACTCCTTCGCAATCCAATCCTCAGACCCTTCCGATAGCATGAGATATGATATCTCAATGCTTCTAATACCAAACCACAGACCCGTCCTATAGCTTGAGATGTGATATCCAACTCTTCCCATCCAATCCTGAGACCCTTCCTATAACATGAGATGTTATATCCAACTCCTTCCCAATCCAATCCTGAGACCCTTCCGATAGCATGAGATGTGATATCAAAGTCCTTCCCATTCCAATCCTGATACCCTACCTATAACATGAGCTGTGATATCCAACTCCTTCCAATTCAAACCTGTGACCCTTCCTATAGCATGAGATGTGACATCCAAGTCCTTCCCATTCAAATCTTGAGACCCTTCCTATAACATGAGATGTGATATCCAACTCCTTCCCAATCCAATCCTGAGACCCTTCCGATAGCATGAGATATGATATCTCAATGCTTCTAATACCAAACCACAGACCAGTCCTATAACTTGAGATGTGATATCCAAATCCTTCCCCTTCCAAACCTGAGACCCTTCCTTTATCATGAGATGTGATATCCAACTCCTTCCCATTCCAATCCTGAGACCCGTCCTATAGCATGATATATGATATCCAACTCCTTCCCATTCCAATCCTGAGACCCGTCCTATACAATGAGATATGATATCTTAATGCTTCTATGACCAAACCTGAGACTGTCCTATGACATGAGATGCGATATCTCAATGCTTCTAATAACAACCTGAGACCCTTCCTATAACATGAGATGTGATATCCAAATCCTTCCCATTCCAATCCTGAGACCCTTCCTATAACATGAGATGTGATATCCAACTCCTTCCCAATCCAATCCTGATACCCTTCCGATAGCATGAGATGTGATATCTCAATGCTTCTAATAACAAACCTGAGAGCCTTCCTATAACATATGTGATATCCAACTCCTTCCCAATACAATCCTGAGACCCTTCCGATAGCATGAGATATGATATCTCAATGCTTCTAATACCAAACCACAGACCCGTCCTATAACTTGAGATGTGATATCTCAATGCTTCTAATAACAAACCTGAGACTCTTCCTATAACATGAGATATGATATCCAAGTCCTTCCCATTCCAATCCTGAGACCCTTCCGATAGCATGAGATATGATATCTCAATGCTTCTAATACCAAACCACAGACACGTCCTATAACTTGAGATGTGATATCCAACTCTTCCCATCCAATCCTAAGACCCGTCCTATAACATGAGATGTGATATCCAACTCCTTCCCAATCCAATCCTGAGACCCTTCCGATAGCATGAGATATGATATCTCAATGCTTCTAATATCAAACCTGAGACCCTCCGTATAGCATGAGATGAGATATCCAATTCCTTCCCATTCCAATCCTGAGACCCTTCTGATAGCATGAGATGTGATATCCAACTCCTTCCAATTCCAACCTGTGACTCTTCCGATAGCATGAGATGTGATATCTCAATGCTTCTAATACCAAACCTGAGACCCTTCCTATAACATGAGATGTGATATCCAACTCCTTCCCAATCCAATCCTGAGACCCTTCTGATAGCATGAGATGTGATATCTCAATGCTTCTAATACCAAACCTGAGACCCTCCCTATAGCGAGATGTGATATAAAAGTCCTTCCCATTCCAATCCTGATACCCTTTCTATAACATGAGATGTGATATCCAACTCCTTCCAATTCCAACCTGTGACCCTTCCTATAGCATGAGATGGGATATCCAACTCCTTCCCAATCCAATCCTGAGACCCTTCCGATAGCATGCAATGTGATATCCTAATGCTTCCACCAAACCTGAGACCTTCCTAAGGCATGAGATGTGATATCAAACTCCTTCCCATTCCAATCCTGAGACCCGTCCTATACCATGAGATGTTATATCTCAATGCTTCTAATACCAAACCTGAGACTGACCATGACAGTCTCAGGTTATAACATGAGATGTGATATCTCAATGCTTCTAATAACAAACCTGAGACCCTTCCTATAACGTAAGATGTGATGTCCAAGTCCCTCCCATTCCAATCCTGAGCCCCTTCCTATAACATGAGATGTGATATCCAACTCCTTCCTAATCCAATCCTGAGACCCTTCCGAGAGCATGAGATGTGATATCCCAATGCTTCTACCAAACCTGAGACCTTTCCGATAGCATGAGATGTGATATCCAACTCCTTCCCATTCCAATCATGAGGCCCTTCCTATAGCATGAGATGTGATATCCCAATGCTTCTACCAAACCTGAGACCTTTCCGATAGCATGAGATGTGATATCCAACTCCTTCCCATTCCAATCCTGAGACCCTTCCGATAGCATGAGATATGATATCTCAATGCTTCTAATACCAAACCACAGACCAGTCCTATAACTTGAGATGTGATATCCAAATCCTTCCCCTTCCAAACCTGAGACCCTTCCTTTGTCATGAGATGTGATATCCACCTCCTTCCCATTCCAATCCTGAGACCCGTCCTATAGCATGATATATGATATCCAACTCCTTCCCATTCCAATCCTGAGACCCGTCCTATACAATGAGATATGATATCTCAATGCTTCTATGACCAAACCTGAGACTGTCCTATGACATGAGATGCGATATCTCAATGCTTCTAATAACAAACCTGAGACCCTTCCTATAACATGAGATGTGATATCCAAATCCTTCCCATTCCAATCCTGAGACCCTTCCTATAACATGAGATGTGATATCCAACTCCTTCCCAATCCAATCCTGATACCCTTCCGATAGCATGAGATGTGATATCAAAGTCCTTCGCATTCCAATCCTGAAACCCTTCCTATAACATGAGCTGTGATATCCAACTCCTTCCAATTCCAACCTGTGACCCTTCCTATAGCATGAGATGCGATATCCAACTCCTTCCCAATCCAATCCTGAGACCCTTCCGATAGCATGAGATGTGATATCTTAATGCTTCTAGCAAACCTGAGACCTTCCCATGGCATGAGATGTGATATCAAACTCCTTCCCATTCCAATCCTGAGACCCGTCCTATACTATGAGATGTTATATCTCAATGCTTCTAATACCAAACCTGAGACTGTCCTATAACATGAGATGTGATATCTCAATGCTTCTAATAACAAACCTGAGACCCTTCCTATAACATGAGATGCGATATCTCAATGCTTCTAATAACAAACCTGAGACCCTTCCTATTACATGAGATGTGATATCCAAGTCCTTCCCATTCCAATCTTGAGACCTTTCCTATAACATGCAATGTGATATCCAACTCCTTCCCATTCCAACCTGAGACCCTTCCTATAGCATGAGATGGGATATCCAACTCCTTCCCCTTCCAAACCTTAGACACTTCCTTTATCATGAGATGTGATATCCAACTCCTTCCCATTCCATCCCTGAGACCCTTCCGATATCATGAGATGTGATATCTCAATGCTTCTAATATCAAACTTGAGACCCTCCTTATAGCATGAGATGTGATATCCAAGTCCTTCCCATTCCAATCCTGATACCCTTCCGATAGCATGAGATATGATATCTCAATGCTTCTAATACCAAACCACAGACCCGTCCTATAAATTGAGATGCGATATCCAAATCCTTCCCCTTCCAAACCTGAGACCCTTCCTTTAGCATGAGATGTGATATCCAACTCCTTCCCAATCCAATCCTGAGACCCTTCCGATAGCATGAGATATGATATCTCAATGCTTCTAATACCAAACCTGAGACTGTCCTATAACATGAGATGCAATATCTCAATGCTTCTAATAACAAACCTGAGACCCTTCCTATAACATGAGATGTGATATCCAAATCCTTCCCATTCCAATCCTGAGACCCTTCCGATAGCATGAGATATGATATCTCAATGCTTCCAATACCAAACCTGAAACTGTCCTATAACATGAGATGCGATATCTCAATGCTTCTAATAACAAACCTGAGACCCTTCCTATAACATGAGATGTGATATCCAAATCCTTCCAATTCCAATCCTGAGACCTTGCCTAGAACATGAGATGTGATTTCTCAATGCTTCTAATAACAAACCTGAGACCCTTCCTATATCATGAGATGTGATATCCAACTCCTTCCCATTCCAATCCTTGAGACCCGTCCTATACCATGAGATATGATATCTCAATGCTTCTAATACCAAACCTGAGACTGTCCTATAACATGAGATGCGATATCTCAATGCTTCTAATAACAAACCTGAGACCCTTCCTATAACATGAGATGTGATATCCAAATCCTTCCCATTCCAATCCTGAGACCCTTCCTATAACATGAGATGTGATATCCAAATCCTTCCCATTCCAATCCTGAGACCCTTCCGATAGCATGAGATATGATATCTCAATGCTTCTAATACCAAACCTGAGACTGTCCTATAACATGAGATGCGATATCTCAATGCTTCTAATAACAAACCTGAGAACCTTCCTATAACATGAGATGTGATATCCAAATCCTTCCCATTCCAATCCTGAGACCCTTCCTATAACATGAGATGTGATGTCCAACTCCTTCCCAATCCAATCCTGAGACCCTTCTGATAGCATGAGATATGATATCTCAATGCTTCTAATATCAAACCTGAGACCCTCCCTATAGCCTGAGATGTGATATACAACTGCTTCCCATTCCAATCCTGAGACCCTTCCTATAACATGAGATGCGATATCTCAATGCTTCTAATATCAAACCTGAGACCCTCCCTATAGCCTGAGATGTGATATACAACTCCTTCCCATTCCAATCTTGAGACCCTTCCTATAACATGCGATGTGATATCCAACTCCTTCCCAATCCAATCCTGAGACCCTTCCGATAGCATGAGATATGATATCTCAATGCTTCTAATACCAAACCACAGAACCGCCCTATAACTTGAGATGTGATATCCAAATCCTTCCCCTTCCAAACCCGAGACCCTTTCTTTATCATGAGATGTGATATCCAACTCCTTCCCATTCCAATCCTGAGACCCTTCCAAAGCATGATATGTGATATCCAACTCCTTCCCATTCCAATCCTGAGACCCGTCCTATACAATGAGATATGATAATCTCAATGCTTCTAATACCAAACCTGAGACTGTCCTATAACATGAGATGTGATATCCAAATCCTTCCCATTCCAATCCTGAGACCCTTCCTATAACATGAGATGTGATATCCAACTCCTTCCCAATCCAATCCTGAGACCCTTCCGATAGCATGAGATATGATATCTCAATGCTTCTAATACCAAGCCACAGACCCGTCCTATAAATTGAGATGTGATATCCAAATCCTTCCCCTTCCAAACCTGAGACCCTTCCTTTAGCATGAGATGTGATATCCAACTCCTTCCCATTCCAATCATGAGGCCCGTCCTATACCATGAGATGATATCTCAATGCTTCTAATACCAAACCTGAGACTGTCCTATAACATGAGATGTGATATCTCAATGCTTCTAATAACAAACCTGAGAGCCTTCCTATAACATGAGATGTGATATCCAACTCCTTCGCAATCCAATCCTGAGACCCTTCCGATAGCATGAGATATGATATCTCAATGCTTCTAATACCAAACCACGGACCCGTCCTATAACTTGAGATGTGATATCCAAATCCTTCCCCTTCCAAACCTGAGACCCTTCTTTAGCATGAGATGTGATATCCAACTCCTTCCCATTCCAATCCTGAGACCCTTCCTATAGCATGAGATGTGATATCCCAATGCTTCTACCAAACCTGAGATCCTTACTATAGCATGAGAGGTGATATCCAACTCTTCCCATCCAATCCTGAGACCCGTCCTATACCATGAGATGTTATATCTCAATGCTTCTAATACCAAACCTGAGACTGTCCTATAACATGAGATGTGATATCTCAA
This sequence comes from Ambystoma mexicanum, assembly GCF_040938575.1. Taxonomy (NCBI): domain Eukaryota; kingdom Metazoa; phylum Chordata; class Amphibia; order Caudata; family Ambystomatidae; genus Ambystoma; species Ambystoma mexicanum. The sequence continues at coordinate 337,432,816 of NC_090936.1, forward strand.
TGCTTCTAATAACAAACCTGAGACCCTTCCTATAACATGAGATGTGATATCTCAATGCTTCTAATACCAAACCTGAGACCCTCCCTATAGCGTGAGATGTGATATCAAAGTCCTTCCCATTCCAATCCTGATACCCTTCCTATGACATGAGATGTGATATCCAACTCTTCCCATCCAATCCTGAGACCCTTCCTATAACATGAGATGTTATATCCAACTCCTTCCCAATCCAATCCTGAGACCCTTCCGATAGCATGAGATGTGATATCAAAGTCCTTCCCATTCCAATCCTGAAACCCTTCCTATAACATGAGCTGTGATATCCAACTCCTTCCAATTCCAACCTGTGACCCTTCCTATAGCATGAGATGCGATATCCAACTCCTTCCCATTCCAATCCTGAGACCCTTCCGATAGCATGAGATATGATATCTCAATGCTTCTAATACCAAACCTGAGACTGTCCTATAACATGAGATGCGATATCTCAATGCTTCTAATAACAAACCTGAGACCCTTCCTATAACATGAGATGTGATATCCAAATCCTTCCCATTCCAATCCTGAGACCCTTCCGATAGCATGAGATATGATATCTCAATGCTTCTAATACCAAACCGGAGACTGTCCTATAACATGAGATGCGATATCTCAATGCTTCTAATAACAAACCTGAGACCCTTCCTATAACATGAGATGTGATATCCAAATCCTTCCCATTCCAATCCTGAGACCCTTCCTAGAACATGAGATGTGATATCTCAATGCTTCTAATAACAAACCTGAGACCCTTCCTATAACATGAGATGTGATATCCAAATCCTTCCCATTCCAATCCTGAGACCCTTCCTATAGCATGAGATGTGATATCCAACTCCTTCCCATTCCAATCCTGAGACCCGTCCTATACCATGAGATATATCTCAATGCTTCTAATACCAAACCTGAGACTCTCCTATAACATGAGATGCGATATCTCAATGCTTCTAATAACAAACCTGAGACCCTTCCTATAACATGAGATGTGATATCCAAATCCTTCCCATTCCAATCCTGAGACCCTTCCTATAACATGAGATGTGATATCCAACTCCTTCCCAATCCAATCCTGAGACCCTTATGATAGCATGAGATATGATATCTCAATGCTTCTAATATCAAACCTGAGACCCTCCCTATAGCATTAGATGTGATATACAACTCCTTCCCATTCCAATCCTGAGACCCTTCCTATAACATGAGATGCGATATCTCAATGCTTCTAATAACAAACCTGAGACCCTTCCTATTACATGAGATGTGATATCCAAGTCCTTCCCATTCCAATCTTGAGACCTTTCCTATAACATGCGATGTGATATCCAACTCCTTCCCAATCCAATCCTGAGACCCTTCCGATAGCATGAGATATGATATCTCAATGCTTCTAATACCAAACCACAGAACCGTCCCATAACTTGAGATGTGATATCCAAATCCTTCCCCTTCCAAACCTGAGACCCTTTCTTCATCATGAAATGTGATATCCAACTCCTTCCCATTCCAATCCTGAGACCCTTCCTATAGCATGATATGTGATATCCAACTCCTTCCCATTCCAATCCTGAGACCCGTCCTATACAATGAGATATGATATCTCAATGCTTCTAATACCAAACCTGAGACTGTCCTATAACATGAGATGCGATATCTCAATACTTCTAATAACAAACCTGAGACCCTTCCTATAACATGAGATGTGATATCCAAATCCTTCCCATTCCAATCCTGAGACCCTTCCTATAACATGAGATGTGATATCCAACTCCTTCCCAATCCAATCCTGAGACCCTTCCGATAGCATGAGATATGATATCTCAATGCTTCTAATACCAAACCACAGACCCGTCCTATTAATTGAGATGTGATATCCAAATCCTTCCCCTTCCAAACCTGAGACCCTTCCTTTAGCATGAGATGTGATATCCAACTCCTTCCCATTCCAATCCTGAGGCCCGTCCTATACCATGAGATGATATCTCAATGCTTCTAATACCAAACCTGAGACTGTCGTATAACATGAGATGTGATATCTCAATGCTTCTAATAACAAACCTGAGAGCCTTCCTATAACATGAGATGTGATATCCAACTCCTTCGCAATCCAATCCTGAGACCCTTCCGATAGCATGAGATATGATATCTCAATGCTTCTAATACCAAAACACAGACACGTCCTATAACTTGAGATGTGATATCCAAATCCTTCCCCTTCCAAACCTGAGACCCTTCCTTTAGCATGAGATGTGATATCCAACTCCTTCCCATTCCAATCCTGAGACCCTTCCTATAGCATGAGATGTGATATCCCAATGCTTCTACCAAACCTGAGACCCTTACTATAGCATGAGAGGTGATATCCAACTCTTCCCATCCAATCCTGAGACCCGTCCTATACCATGAGATGTTATATCTCAATGCTTCTAATACCAAACCTGAGACTGTCCTATAACATGAGATGTGATATCTCAATGCTTCTAATAACAAACCTGAGACCCTTCCTATAACATGAGATGTGATATCTCAATGCTTCTAATACCAAACCTGAGACCCTCCCTATAGCGTGAGATGTGATATCAAAGTCCTTCCCATTCCAATCCTGATACCCTTCCTATAACATGAGATGTGATATCCAACTCTTCCCATCCAATCCTGAGACCCTTCCTATAACATGAGATGTTATATCCAACTCCTTCCCAATCCAATTCTGAGACCCTTCCGATAGCATGAGATGTGATATCAAAGTCCTTCCCATTCCAATCCTGAAACCCTTCCTATAGCATGAGCTGTGATATCCAACTCCTTCCAATTCCAACCTGTGACCCTTCCTATAGCATGAGATGCGATATCCAACTCCTTCCCAATCCAATCCTGAGACCCTTCCGATAGCATGAGATGTGATATCTTAATGCTTCTAGCAAACCTGAGACCTTCCCATGGCATGAGATGTGATATCAAACTCCTTCCCATTCCAATCCTGAGACCCGTCCTATACTATGAGATTTTATATCTCAATGCTTCTAATACCAAACCTGAGACTGTCCTATAACATGAGATGTGATATCTCAATGCTTCTAATAACAAACCTGAGACCCTTCCTATAACATGAGATGTGATATCCAAGTCCTTCCCAATCCAATCCTGAGACCCTTCCGATAGCATGAGATATGATATCTCAATGCTTCTAATACCAAACCACAGAACCGTCCTATAACTTGAGATGTGATATCGAAATCCTTCCCCTTCCAAACCTGAGACCCTTTCTTTATCATGAGATGTGATATCCAACTCCTTCCCATTCCAATCCTGAGACCCGTCCTATACTATGAGATGTTATATCTCAATTCTTCTAATACCAAACCTGAGACTGTCCTATAACATGAGATGCGATATCTCAATGCTTCTAATAACAAACCTGAGACCCTTCCTATAACATGAGATGTGATATCCAAATCCTTCCCATTCCAATCCTGAGACCCTTCCTATAACATGAGATGTGATATCCAACTCCTTCCCAATCCAATCCTGATACCCTTCCGATAGCATTAGATATGATATCTCAATGCTTCTAATACCAAACCACAGACTGTCCTATAACATGAGATGTGATATCTCAATGCTTCTAATAACAAACCTGCGAGCCTTCCTATAACATGAGATGTGATATCCAACTCCTTCCCAATCCAATCCTGAGACCCTTCCGATAGCATGAGATATGATATCTCAATGCTTCTAATACCAAACCACAGAACCGTCCTATAACTTGAGATGTGATATCTAAATCCTTCCCCTTCCAAACCTGAGACCCTTTCTTTATCTTGAGATGTGATATCCAACTCCTTCCCATTGCAATCCTGAGACCCGTCCTATACCATGAGATATGATATCTCAATGCTTCTAATACCAAACCTGAGACTGTCCTATAACATGAGATGTGATATCTCAATGCTTCTAATAACAAACCTGCGAGCCTTCCTATAACATGAGATGTGATATCCAACTCCTTCCCAATCCAATCCTGAGACCCTTCCGATAGCATGAGATATGATATCTCAATGCTTCTAATACCAAACCACAGAACCGTCCTATAACTTGAGATGTGATATCTAAATCCTTCCCCTTCCAAACCTGAGACCCTTTCTTTATCTTGAGATGTGATATCCAACTCCTTCCCATTCCAATCCTGAGACCCGTCCTATACAATGAGATATGATATCTCAATGCTTCTAATACCAAACCTGAGACTGTCCTATAACATGAGATGCGATATCTCAATGCTTCTAATAACAAACCTGAGACCCTTCCTATAACATGAGATGTGATATCCAAATCCTTCCCATTCCAATCCTGAGACCCTTCCTATAACATGAGATGTGATATCCAACTCCTTCCCAATCCAATCCTGATACCCTTCCGATAGCATTAGATATGATATCTCAATGCTTCTAATACCAAACCACAGACCCGTCCTATAAATTGAGATGCGATATCCAAATCCTTCCCCTTCCAAACCTGAGACCCTTCCTTTAGCATGAGCTGTGATATCCAACTCCTTCCCATTGCAATCCTGAGACCCGTCCTATACCATGAGATATGATATCTCAATGCTTCTAATACCAAACCTGAGACTGTCCTATAACATGAGATGTGATATCTCAATGCTTCTAATAACAAACCTGCGAGCCTTCCTATAACATGAGATGTGATATCCAACTCCTTCCCAATCCAATCCTGAGACCCTTCCGATAGCATGAGATATGATATCTCCATGCTTCAAATACCAAACCACAGACCCGTCCTATAACTTGAGATGTGATATCCAAATCCTTCCCCTTCCAAACCTGAGACCCTTCCTTTAGCATGAGATGTGTTATCCAACTCCTTCCCATTCCAATCCTGAGACCCTTCCTATAGCATGAGATGTGATATCCCAATGCTTCTACCAAACCTGAGACCCTTACTATAGCATGAGAGGTGATATCCAACTCTTCCCATCCAATCCTGAGACCCGTCCTATACCATGAGATGTTATATCTCAATGCTTCTAATACCAAACCTGAGACTGTCCTATAACATGAGATGTGATATCTCAATGCTTCTAATAACAAACCTGAGACCCTTCCTATAACATGAGATGTGATATCTCAATGCTTCTAATACCAAACCTGAGACCCTCCCTATAGCGCAGCGGTATTCAAACTGTGGGGCGTGACCCCCCAGGGGTCCGCGGGTGCATCCCTGGGGGGCCCTGAGAGCTCAGCATGAAATTCTAAAAAAAATTATTTTTTTTGTCTTTTTTTTTTCGATTGGAAGAACAGGGCAGGGGTGGCTCACATGGGCGGGCTGAAGCATGAAACTGTCTCAGGCAACAATTGAAAAGTGGCCCGCAGTTGTAAATGGATATTCATTCCTTTAGTCGCAGACTGGGCCTCATTACAACTATGGCGGTACGGTAACAACAGTGCCGGTAAGCTACCGGCACCATTGCTACCTTACCGCCATAGTAAGAGTTGTGCTCGCGGGTGCCTGACAGCCCACCAGGTCTGACCTGGCAGGCCGTGCGGCACCCACGAGCACAGCTTGTCGGAGCTCTCCATTCCCATTGAGCTCTATGTTTTAGAAGAAGACCACTCTGCTGGGGATTAGTAGAGACCAAGGGATTGAAACAAAGCTCACTCTGCTGGTGCTCAGTGGGAATGGGGATCTACCGGTACCGGCACCCGCGAAAGGGCAATTATCAGGTCCGCCTAACTCGGCATGACCCGGTAATTGCCCATTCGCGGGCGCCGGACCCTGATGCAACTCTGGTGGCAGCCGTGCCGGTATTACCGGCACAGCTACCGCCAAGGTTGTAATGAGGCCCACTGTTTCAATAGTACCCAAGGGGGTTCTTTGTGTTAAAATGTAAGTAAGTTGTGATATATTCAGCAACAATGGTCAAAATTACTAACTGCATAGTTAAGTAACTCATCAAACTGGTCCACATTGGCCAAAATGGTGGCCCATTTTGACTGGCCCACACTAGCATTTTACATTTTTGGTACAGGCATTGCCCTATAGGCCAGTCCGAGCCTGGCGGCTCATCCATAATGGCGAGGGGGTGCCCACCCAGTGGCCCCTCACCAATTATGGAGGAGCTAAGGAGCCAGCCCAGTGAAACAGTGAGCACTCCCTCAGCTGCTTTTTCCAGATGATGGAGTGCTCCTGGGCTGGCTGAACTGTCAAAGGGAAACGCTGTTTCCATTTGAAAGTTCAGTTTAGTTCCCAAGCCACACATGCTCACTGAGACATGCAAGTGCTGGGGTGTTTTGCTTCGCCAGCATTGCATAGCTCATTGGAAATGCTGGCTGGGGCACTGCATGTCTGTATGTCCGAGGGGGAGCTCCTGCGCCTTGCACATATGGACAGAGCAGCCTGTAGCAGGGTGTTTCAGCACCCACACACAGGCCAATGCAGAAGTAAAGTTTATGTTCATTGTTTTTATTTAAACATGTGTATGGATGCTTGTATGCTTATAGTGAGTGGATGGTGATGAATGATAGAGTGATTGCTGTATGAATGTGCAGCACCTTGCATACACACATAATCATGTTGATTCTGTTAGGCCCAGTGGGGCCCAGGGGACAGGGGTGGTATCTTTTTACTGGACATCTATCATAGATGTCCAGTAAAAAATGTCATGCCTGCCCCCTGTGCCCCCCAGCACCAATTGCAAACTGTTTGGCTAGTTACCCATTTTTTTGGTTAAAAGTATGCTCTACAATGCAACATTTTAACCCATTATTTAAATAGAATTCACAGGGGAAACCACCCCAGAACCACCCTTTATTGGTTCAGGCTCCCTCACTATGCTCAGTCACTATGGCATTTTTGGGGGAAATAGTTATGCCCCTCCACTTAATAAAATCACCAGCCGCCACTGGCCCTCAGACTGTGTTGGGAACCGGATGGGGGGGCCCAGGGACTATGGTGGGAGCACAATGGGAGGGAACCATGGGATAGTGGTGGGAGCAGAGTGGGGAGAGCCCAGGGTGTGTGATGAGGTTGGGAGAGACCAGGGACTGGGTAGGAGTGTGATGAGGTAGCCCAGCGACTGTGATTGGAGCAGGTGACGGCGCGCAATATAGACTGTCCATTTGGCATTTCTGGGGGGTCCCAACCGGCCCAAATTTTTCTCAGGGGGGCCCCGGCTAAAAAAGTTTGAAGACCACTGCTATAGCGTGAGATGTGATATCAAAGTCCTTCCCATTCCAATCCTGATACCCTTCCTATAACATGAGATGTGATATCCAACTCTTCCCATCCAATCCTGAGACCCTTCCTATAACATGAGATGTTATATCCAACTCCTTCCCAATCCAATCCTGAGACCCTTCCGATAGCATGAGATGTGATATCAAAGTCCTTCCCATTCCAATCCTGAAACCCTTCCTATAACATGAGCTGTGATATCCAACTCCTTCCAATTCCAACCTGTGACCCTTCCTATAGCATGAGATGCGATATCCAACTCCTTCCCATTCCAATCCTGAGACCCTTCCGATAGCATGAGATATGATATCTCAATGCTTCTAATACCAAACCTGAGACTGTCCTATAACATGAGATGCGATATCTCAATGCTTCTAATAACAAACCTGAGACCCTTCCTATAACATGAGATGTGATATCTCAATGCTTCTAATAACAAACCTGAGACCCTTCCTATAACATGAGATGTGATATCCAAATCCTTCCCATTCCAATCCTGAGACCCTTCCTATAGCATGAGATGTGATATCCAACTCCTTCCCATTCCAATCCTGAGACCCGTCCTATACCATGAGATATATCTCAATGCTTCTAATACCAAACCTGAGACTGTCCTATAACATGAGATGCGATATCTCAATGCTTCTAAAAACAAACCTGAGACCCTTCCTATAACATGAGATGTGATATCCAAATCCTTCCCATTCCAATCCTGAGACCCTTCCTATAACATGAGATGTGATATCCAACTCCTTCCCAATCCAATCCTGAGACCCTTATGATAGCATGAGATATGATATCTCAATGCTTCTAATATCAAACCTGAGACCCTCCCAATAGCATGAGATGTGATATACAACTCCTTCCCATTCCAATCTTGAGACCCTTCCTATAACATGAGATGCGATATCTCAATGCTTCTAATAACAAACCTGAGACCCTTCCTATTACATGAGATGTGATATCTAAGTCCTTCCCATTCCAATCTTGAGACCTTTCCTATAACATGCGATGTGATATCCAACTCCTTCCCAATCCAATCCTGAGACCCTTCCGATAGCATGAGATATGATATCTCAATGCTTCTAATACCAAACCACAGAACCGTCCTATAACTTGAGATGTGATATCCAAATCCTTCCCCTTCCAAACCTGAGACCCTTTCTTTATCATGAAATGTGATATCCAACTCCTTCCCATTCCAATCCTGAGACCCTTCCTATAGCATGATATGTGATATCCAACTCCTTCCCATTCCAATCCTGAGACCTGTCCTATACAATGAGATATGATATCTCAATGCTTCTAATACCAAACCTGAGACTGTCCTATAACATGAGATGCGATATCTCAATACTTCTAATAACAAACCTGAGACCCTTCCTATAACATGAGATGTGATATCCAAATCCTTCCCATTCCAATCCTGAGACCCTTCCTATAACATGAGATGTGATATCCAACTCCTTCCCAATCCAATCCTGAGACCCTTCCGATAGCATGAGATATGATATCTCAATGCTTCTAATACCAAACCACAGACCCGTCCTATTAATTGAGATGTGATATCCAAATCCTTCCCCTTCCAAACCTGAGACCCTTCCTTTAGCATGAGATGTGATATCCAACTCCTTCCCATTCCAATCCTGAGGCACGTCCTATACCATGAGATGATATCTCAATGCTTCTAATACCAAACCTGAGACTGTCCTATAACATGAGATGTGATATCTCAATGCTTCTAATAACAAACCTGAGAGCCTTCCTATAACATGAGATGTGATATCCAACTCCTTCGCAATCCAATCCTGAGACCCTTCCGATAGCATGAGATATGATATCTCAATGCTTCTAACACCAAACCACAGACCCGTCCTATAACTTGAGATGTGATATCCAAATCCTTCCCCTTCCAAACCTGAGACCCTTCCTTTAGCATGAGATGTGATATCCAACTCCTTCCCATTCCAATCCTGAGACCCTTCCTATAGCATGAGATGTGATATCCCAATGCTTCTACCAAACCTGAGACCCTTACTATAGCATGAGAGGTGATATCCAACTCTTCCCATCCAATCCTGAGACCCGTCCTATACCATGAGATGTTATATCTCAATGCTTCTAATACCAAACCTGAGACTGTCCTATAACATGAGATGTGATATCTCAATGCTTCTAATAACAAACCTGAGACCCTTCCTATAACATGAGATGTGATATCCAAGTCCTTCCCAATCCAATCCTGAGACCCTTCCGATAGCATGAGATATGATATCTCAATGCTTCTAATACCAAACCACAGAACCGTCCTATAACTTGAGATGTGATATCCAAATCCTTCCCCTTCCAAACCTGAGACCCTTTCTTTATCATGAGATGTGATATCCAACTCCTTCCCATTCCAATCCTGAGACCCGTCCTATACAATGAGATATGATATCTCAATGCTTCTAATACCAAACCTGAGACTGTCCTATAACATGAGATGCGATATCTCAATGCTTCTAATAACAAACCTGAGACCCTTCCTATAACATGAGATGTGATATCCAAATCCTTCCCTTTCCAATCCTGAGACCCTTCCTATAACATGAGATGTGATATCCAACTCCTTCCCAATCCAATCCTGATACCCTTCCGATAGCATTAGATATGATATCTCAATGCTTCTAATACCAAACCACAGACCCGTCCTATAACTTGAGATGTGATATCCAACTCCTTCGCAATCCAATCCTGAGACCCTTCCGATAGCATGAGATATGATATCTCAATGCTCCTAATACCAAACCACAGACCCGTCCTATAACTTGAGATGTGATATCCAAATCCTTCCCGTTCCAAACCTGAGACCCTTCCTTTAGCATGAGATGTGATATCCAACAACTTCCCATTCCAATCCTGAGACCCCTCCTATAGCATGAGATGTGATATCCCAATGCTTCTACCAAACCTGAGACCCTTACTATAGCATGAGAGGTGATATCCAACTCTTCCCATCCAATCCTGAGACCCGTCCTATACCATGAGATGTTATATCTCAATGCTTCTAATACCAAACCTGAGACTGTCCTATAACATGAGATGTGATATCTCAATGCTTCTAATAACAAACCTGAGACCCTTCCTATAACATGAGATGTGATATCTCAATGCTTATAATACCAAACCTGAGACCCTCCCTATAGCGTGAGATGTGATATCAAAGTCCTTCCCATTCCAATCCTGATACCCTTCCTATAACACGAGATGTGATATCCAACTCTTCCCATCAAATCCTGAGACCCTTCCTATAACATGAGATGTTATATCCAACTCCTTCCCAATCCAATTCTGAGACCCTTCCGATAGCATGAAATGTGATATCAAAGTCCTTCCCATTCCAATCCTGAAACCCTTCCTATAACATGAGCTGTGATATCCAACTCCTTCCAATTCCAACCTGTGACCCTTCCTATAGCATGAGATGTGATATCAAACTCCTTCCCATTCCAATCCTGAGACCCGTCCTATACTATGAGATGTTATATCTCAATGCTTCTAATACCAAACCTGAGACTGTCCTATAACATGAGATGTGATATCTCAATGCTTCTAATAACAAACCTGAGACCCTTCCTATAACATGAGATGTGATATCCAAGTCCTTCCCAATCCAATCCTGAGACCCTTCCGATAGCATGAGATATGATATCTCAATGCTTCTAATACCAAACCACAGAACCGTCCTATAACTTGAGATGTGATATCCAAATCCTTCCCCTTCCAAACCTGAGACCCTTTCTTTATCATGAGATGTGATATCCAACTCCTTCCCATTCCAATCCTGAGACCCGTCCTATACAATGAGATATGATATCTCAATGCTTCTAATACCAAACCTGAGACTGTCCTATAACATGAGATGCAATATCTCAATGCTTCTAATAACAAACCTGAGACCCTTCCTATAACATGAGATGTGATATCCAAATCCTTCCCATTCCAATCCTGAGACCCTTCCTATAACATGAGATGTGATATCCAACTCCTTCCCAATCCAATCCTGATACCCTTCCGATAGCATTAGATATGATATCTCAATGCTTCTAATACCAAACCACAGACCCGTCCTATAAATTGAGATGCGATATCCAAATCCTTCCCCTTCCAAACCTGAGACCCTTCCTTTAGCATGAGCTGTGATATCCAACTCCTTCCCATTGCAATCCTGAGACCCGTCCTATACCATGAGATATGATATCTCAATGCTTCTAATACCAAACCTGAGACTGTCCTATAACATGAGATGTGATATCTCAATGCTTCTAATAACAAACCTGCGAGCCTTCCTATAACATGAGATGTGATATCCAACTCCTTCCCAATCCAATCCTGAGACCCTTCCGATAGCATGAGATATGATATCTCCATGCTTCAAATACCAAACCACAGACCCGTCCTATAACTTGAGATGTGATATCCAATTCCTTCCCCTTCCAAACCTGAGACCCTTCCTTTAGCATGAGATGTGATATCCAACTCCTTCCCATTCCAATCCTGAGACCCTTCCTATAGCATGAGATGTGATATCCCAATGCTTCTACCAAACCTGAGACCCTTACTATAGCATGAGAGGTGATATCCAACTCTTCCCATCCAATCCTGAGACCCGTCCTATACCATGAGATGTTATATCTCAATGCTTCTAATACCAAACCTGAGACTGTCCTATAACATGAGATGTGATATCTCAATGCTTCTAATAACAAACCTGAGACCCTTCCTATAACATGAGATGTGATATCTCAATGCTTCTAATACCAAACCTGAGACCCTCCCTATAGCGTGAGATGTGATATCAAAGTCCTTCCCATTCCAATCCTGAGACCCTTCCTATAACATGAGATGTTATATCCAACTCCTTCCCAATCCAATCCTGAGACCCTTCCGATAGCATGAGATGTGATATCAAAGTCCTTCCCATTCCAATCCTGAAACCCTTCCTATAACATGAGCTGTGATATCCAACTCCTTCCAATTCCAACCTGTGACCCTTCCTATAGCATGAGATGCGATATTCAACTCCTTCCCATTCCAATCCTGAGACCCTTCCGATAGCATGAGATATGATATCTCAATGCTTCTAATACCAAACCTGAGACTGTCCTATAACATGAGATGCGATATCTCAATGCTTCTAATAACAAACCTGAGACCCTTCCTATAACATGAGATGTGATATCCAAATCCTTCCCATTCCAATCCTGAGACCCTTCCGATAGCATGAGATATGATATCTCAATGCTTCTAATACCAAACCTGAGACTGTCCTATAACATGAGATGCGATATCTCAATGCTTCTAATAACAAACCTGAGACCCTTCCTATAACATGAGATGTGATATCCAAATCCTTCCCATTCCAATCCTGAGACCCTTCCTAGAACATGAGATGTGATATCTCAATGCTTCTAATAACAAACCTGAGACCCTTCTATAACATGAGATGTGATATCCAAATCCTTCCCATTCCAATCCTGAGACCCTTCCTATAGCATGAGATGTGATATCCAACTCCTTCCCATTCCAATCCTGAGACCCGTCCTATACCATGAGATATATCTCAATGCTTCTAATACCAAACCTGAGACTGTCCTATAACATGAGATGCGATATCTCAATGCTTCTAATAACAAACCTGACACCCTTCCTATAACATGAGATGTGATATCCAAATCCTTCCCATTCCAATCCTGAGACCCTTCCTCTAACATGAGATGTGATATCCAACTCCTTCCCAATCCAATCCTGAGACCCTTATGATAGCATGAGATATGATATCTCAATGCTTCTAATATCAAACCTGAGACCCTCCCTATAGCATGAGATGTGATATTCAACTCCTTCCCATTCCAATCCTGAGACCCTTCCTATAGCATGATATGTGATATCCAACTCCTTCCCATTCCAATCCTGAGACCCGTCCTATACCATGAGATATATCTCAATGCTTCTAATACCAAACCTGAGACTGTCCTATAACATGAGATGCGATATCTCAATGCTTCTAATAACAAACCTGAGACCCTTCCTATAACATGAGATGTGATATCCAAATCCTTCCCATTCCAATCCTGAGACCCTTCCTCTAACATGAGATGTGATATCCAACTCCTTCCCAATCCAATCCTGAGACCCTTATGATAGCATGAGATATGATATCTCAATGCTTCTAATATCAAACCTGAGACCCTCCCTATAGCATGAGATGTGATATTCAACTCCTTCCCATTCCAATCCTGAGACCCTTCCTATAGCATGATATGTGATATCCAACTCCTTCCCATTCCAATCCTGAGACCCGTCCTATACAATGAGATATGATATCTCAATGCTTCTAATACCAAACCTGAGACTGTCCTATAACATGAGATGCGATATCTCAATACTTCTAATAACAAACCTGAGACCCTTCCTATAACATGAGATGTGATATCCAAATCCTTCCCATTCCAATCCTGAGACCCTTCCTATAACATGAGATGTGATATCCAACTCCTTCCCAATTCAATCCTGATACCCTTCCGATAGCATTAGATATGATATCTCAATGCTTCTAATACCAAACCACAGACCCGTCCTATAAATTGAGATGTGATATCCAAATCCTTCCCCTTCCAAACCTGAGACCCTTCCTTTAGCATGAGATGTTATATCCAACTCCTTCCCAATCCAATTCTGAGACCCTTCCGATAGCATGAGATGTAATATCCAACTCCTTCCCATTCCAATCCTGAGGCCCGTCCTATACCATGAGATGATATCTCAATGCTTCTAATACCAAACCTGAGACTGTCCTATAACATGAGATGTGATATCTCAATGCTTCTAATAACAAACCTGAGAGCCTTCCTATAACATGAGATGTGATATCCAACTCCTTCGCAATCCAATTCTGAGACCCTTCTGATAGCATGAGATATGATATCTCAATGCTTCTAATACCAAACCACAGACCCGTCCTATAACTTGAGATGTGATATCCAAATCCTTCCCCTTCCAAACCTGAGACCCTTCCTTTAGCATGAGATGTGATATCCAACTCCTTCCCATTCCAATCCTGAGACCCTTCCTATAGCATGAGATGTGATATCCCAATGCTTCTACCAAACCTGAGACCCTTACTATAGCATGAGAGGTGATATCCAACTCTTCCCATCCAATCCTGAGACCCGTCCTATACCATGAGATGTTATATCTCAATGCTTCTAATACCAAACCTGAGACTGTCCTATAACATGAGATGTGATATCTCAATGCTTCTAATAACAAACCTGAGACCCTCCCTATAGCGTGAGATGTGATATCAAAGTCCTTCCCATTCCAATCCTGATACCCTTCCTATAACATGAGATGTGATATCCAACTCTTCCCATCCAATCCTGAGACCCTTCCTATAACATGAGATGTTATATCCAACTCCTTCCCAATCCAATTCTGAGACCCTTCCGATAGCATGAGATGTGATATCCAACTCCTTCCGATTCCAACCTGTGACCCTTCCTATAGCATGAGATGTGATATCTTAATGCTTCTAGCAAACCTGAGACCTTCCCATGGCATGAGATGTGATATCAAACTCCTTCCCATTGCAATCCTGAGACCCGTCCTATACTATGAGATGTTATATCTCAATGCTTCTAATAACAAACCTGAGACCCTTCCTATAACATGAGATGTGATATCCAAGTCCTTCCCAATCCAAACCTGGGACCCTTCCGATAGCATGAGATATGATATCTCAATGCTTCTAATACCAAACCACAGAACCGTCCTATAACTTGAGATGTGATATCCAAATCCTTCCCATTCCAATCCTGAGACCCTTCCTATAACATGAGATGTGATATCCAAATCCTTCCCATTCCAATCCTGAGACCCTTCCGATAGCATGAGATATGATATCTCAATGCTTCTAATACCAAACCTGAGACTGTCCTATAACATGAGATGCGATATCTCAATGCTTCTAATAACAAACCTGAGACCCTTCCTATAACATGAGATGTGATATCCAAATCCTTCCCATTCCAATCCTGAGACCCTTCCTAGAACATGAGATGTGATATCTCAATGCTTCTAATAACAAACCTGAGACCCTTCTATAACATGAGATGTGATATCCAAATCCTTCCCATTCCAATCCTGAGACCCTTCCTATAGCATGAGATGTGATATCCAACTCCTTCCCATTCCAATCCTGAGACCCGTCCTATACCATGAGATATATCTCAATGCTTCTAATACCAAACCTGAGACTGTCCTATAACATGAGATGCGATATCTCAATGCTTCTAATAACAAACCTGAGACCCTTCCTATAACATGAGATGTGATATCCAAATCCTTCCCATTCCAATCCTGAAACCCTTCCTATAACATGAGATGTGATATCCAACTCCTTCCCAATCCAATCCTGAGACCCTTATGATAGCATGAGATATGATATCTCAATGCTTCTAATATCAAACCTGAGACCCTCCCTATAGCATGAGATGTGATATTCAACTCCTTCCCATTCCAATCCTGAGACCCTTCCTATAGCATGATATGTGATATCCAACTCCTTCCTATTCCAATCCTGAGACCCGTCCTATACAATGAGATATGATATCTCAATGCTTCTAATACCAAACCTGAGACTGTCCTATAACATGAGATGCGATATCTCAATGCTTCTAATAACAAACCTGAGACCCTTCCTATAACATGAGATGTGATATCCAAATCCTTCCCATTCCAATCCTGAGACCCTTCCTATAACATGAGATGTGATATCCAACTCCTTCCCAATTCAATCCTGATACCCTTCCGATAGCATTAGATATGATATCTCAATGCTTCTAATACCAAACCACAGACCCGTCCTATAAATTGAGATGTGATATCCAAATCCTTCCCCTTCCAAACCTGAGACCCTTCCTTTAGCATGAGATGTTATATCCAACTCCTTCCCAATCCAATTCTGAGACCCTTCCGATAGCATGAGATGTAATATCCAACTCCTTCCCATTCCAATCCTGAGGCCCGTCCTATACCATGAGATGATATCTCAATGCTTCTAATACCAAACCTGAGACTGTCCTATAACATGAGATGTGATATCTCAATGCTTCTAATAACAAACCTGAGAGCCTTCCTATAACATGAGATGTGATATCCAACTCCTTCGCAATCCAATTCTGAGACCCTTCTGATAGCATGAGATATGATATCTCAATGCTTCTAATACCAAACCACAGACCCGTCCTATAACTTGAGATGTGATATCCAAATCCTTCCCCTTCCAAACCTGAGACCCTTCCTTTAGCATGAGATGTGATATCCAACTCCTTCCCATTCCAATCCTGAGACCCTTCCTATAGCATGAGATGTGATATCCCAATGCTTCTACCAAACCTGAGACCCTTACTATAGCATGAGAGGTGATATCCAACTCTTCCCATCCAATCCTGAGACCCGTCCTATACCATGAGATGTTATATCTCAATGCTTCTAATACCAAACCTGAGACTGTCCTATAACATGAGATGTGATATCTCAATGCTTCTAATAACAAACCTGAGACCCTCCCTATAGCGTGAGATGTGATATCAAAGTCCTTCCCATTCCAATCCTGATACCCTTCCTATAACATGAGATGTGATATCCAACTCTTCCCATCCAATCCTGAGACCCTTCCTATAACATGAGATGTTATATCCAACTCCTTCCCAATCCAATTCTGAGACCCTTCCGATAGCATGAGATGTGATATCCAACTCCTTCCGATTCCAACCTGTGACCCTTCCTATAGCATGAGATGTGATATCTTAATGCTTCTAGCAAACCTGAGACCTTCCCATGGCATGAGATGTGATATCAAACTCCTTCCCATTGCAATCCTGAGACCCGTCCTATACTATGAGATGTTATATCTCAATGCTTCTAATAACAAACCTGAGACCCTTCCTATAACATGAGATGTGATATCCAAGTCCTTCCCAATCCAAACCTGGGACCCTTCCGATAGCATGAGATATGATATCTCAATGCTTCTAATACCAAACCACAGAACCGTCCTATAACTTGAGATGTGATATCCAAATCCTTCCCATTCCAATCCTGAGACCCTTCCTATAACATGAGATGTGATATCCAAATCCTTCCCATTCCAATCCTGAGACCCTTCCGATAGCATGAGATATGATATCTCAATGCTTCTAATACCAAACCTGAGACTGTCCTATAACATGAGATGCGATATCTCAATGCTTCTAATAACAAACCTGAGACCCTTCCTATAACATGAGATGTGATATCCAAATCCTTCCCATTCCAATCCTGAGACCCTTCCTAGAACATGAGATGTGATATCTCAATGCTTCTAATAACAAACCTGAGACCCTTCTATAACATGAGATGTGATATCCAAATCCTTCCCATTCCAATCCTGAGACCCTTCCTATAGCATGAGATGTGATATCCAACTCCTTCCCATTCCAATCCTGAGACCCGTCCTATACCATGAGATATATCTCAATGCTTCTAATACCAAACCTGAGACTGTCCTATAACATGAGATGCGATATCTCAATGCTTCTAATAACAAACCTGAGACCCTTCCTATAACATGAGATGTGATATCCAAATCCTTCCCATTCCAATCCTGAAACCCTTCCTATAACATGAGATGTGATATCCAACTCCTTCCCAATCCAATCCTGAGACCCTTATGATAGCATGAGATATGATATCTCAATGCTTCTAATATCAAACCTGAGACCCTCCCTATAGCATGAGATGTGATATTCAACTCCTTCCCATTCCAATCCTGAGACCCTTCCTATAGCATGATATGTGATATCCAACTCCTTCCTATTCCAATCCTGAGACCCGTCCTATACAATGAGATATGATATCTCAATGCTTCTAATACCAAACCTGAGACTGTCCTATAACATGAGATGCGATATCTCAATGCTTCTAATAACAAACCTGAGACCCTTCCTATAACATGAGATGTGATATCCAAATCCTTCCCATTCCAATCCTGAGACCCTTCCTACAACATGAGATGTGATATCCAACTCCTTCCCAATCCAATCCTGATACCCTTCCGATAGCATTAGATATGATATCTCAATGCTTCTAATACCAAACCACAGACCCGTCCTATAAATTGGGATGCGATATCCAAATCCTTCCCCTTCCAAACCTGAGACCCTTCCTTTAGCATGAGCTGTGATATCCAACTCCTTCCCATTGCAATCCTGAGACCCGTCCTATACCATGAGATATGATATCTCAATGCTTCTAATACCAAACTTGAGACTGTCCTATAACATGAGATGTGATATCTCAATGCTTCTAATAACAAACCTGAGAGCCTTCCTATAACATGAGATGTGATATCCAACTCCTTCCCAATCCAATCCTGAGACCCTTCCGATAGCATGAGATATGATATCTCAATGCTTCTAATACCAAACCACAGACCCGTCCTATAACTTGAGATGTGATATCCAACTACTTCCCAATCCAATCCTGAGACCCTTCCGATAGCATGAGATGTGATATCTCAATGCTTCTAATATCAAACCTGAGACCCTCCCTATAGCATGAGATGTGATATCCAAGTCCTTCCCATTCCAATCTTGAGACCCTTCCTATAACATGAGATGTTATATCCAACTCCTTCCCCTTCCAAACCTGAGACCCTTCCTTTATCATGAGATGTGATATCCAACTCCTTCCCATTCCAATCCTGAGACCCTTCCTATAGCATGATATGTGATATCCAACTCCTTCCCATTCCAATCCTGAGACCCGTCCTCCACAATGAGATATGATATCTCAATGCTTCTAATACCAAACCTGAGACGGTCCTATAACATGAGATGCGATATCTCAATGCTTCTAATAACAAACCTGAGACCCTTCCTATAACATGAGATGTGATATCCAAGTCCTTCCCATTCCAATCTTGAGACCCTTCCTATAACATGAGATGTGATATCCAACTCCTTCCCATTCCAAACCTGAGACCCTTCCTTTATCATGAGATGTGATATCCAACTCCTTCCCATTCCTGAGACCCTTCCTATAGCATGATATGTGATATCCAACTCCTTCCCATTCCAATCCTGAGACCCGTCCTCTACAATGAGATATGATATCTCAATGCTTCTAATACCAAACCTGAGACTGTCCTATAACATGAGATGCGATATCTCAATGCTTCTAATAACAAACCTGAGACCCTTCCTATAACATGAGATGTGATATCCAAGTCCTTGCCATTCCAATCTTGAGACCCTTCCTATAACATGAGATGTGATATCCAACTCCTTCCCATTCCAATCCTGAGACCTTTCCGATAGCATGAGATGTGATATCAAAGTCCTTCCCATTCCAATCCTGAAACCCTTCCTATAACATGAGCTGTGATATCCATCTCCTTCCAATTCCAGCCTGTGACCCTTCCTATAGCATGAGATGCGATATCCAACTCCTTCCCAATCCAATCCTGAGACCCTTCCGATAGCATGAGATGTGATATCTTAATGCTTCTAGCAAACCTGAGACCTTCCCATGGCATGAGATGTGATATCAAACTCCTTCCCATTCCAATCCTGAGACCCGTCCTATACTATGAGATGTTATATCTCAATGCTTCTAATAACAAACCTGAGACTGTCCTATAACATGAGATGCGATATCTCAATGCTTCTAATAACAAACCTGAGACCCTTCCTATAACATGAGATGTGATATCCAAGTCCTTCCCATTCCAATCTTGAGACCCTTCCTATAACATGAGATGTGATATCCAAGTCCTTCCCAATCCAATCCTGAGACCCTTCCGATAGCGTGAGATATGATATCTCAATGCTTCTAATACCAAACCACAGACCCGTCCTATAACTTGAGATGTGATATCCAAATCCTTCCCCTTCCAAACCTGAGACCCTTCCTTTAGCATGAGATGTGATATCCAACTCCTTCCCATTCCAATCCTGAGACCCTTCCTATAGCATGAGATGTGATATCCCAATGCTTCTACCAAACCTGAGACCCTTACTATAGCATGAGAGGTGATATCCAACTCTTCCCATCCAATCCTGAGACCCGTCCTATACCATGAGATGTTATATCTCAATGCTTCTAATACCAAACCTGAGACTGTCCTATAACATGAGATGTGATATCTCAAT
This sequence comes from Ambystoma mexicanum, assembly GCF_040938575.1. NCBI lineage: Eukaryota > Metazoa > Chordata > Amphibia > Caudata > Ambystomatidae > Ambystoma > Ambystoma mexicanum. The sequence goes on from NC_090936.1 coordinate 337,453,344, forward strand.
GCTTCTAATAACACACCTGAGACCCTCCCTATAGCGTGAGATGTGATATCAAAGTCCTTCCCATTCCAATCCTGATACCCTTCCTATAACATGAGATGTGATATCCAACTCTTCCCATCCAATCCTGAGACCCTTCCTATAACATGAGATGTTATATCCAACTCCTTCCCAATCCAATTCTGAGACCCTTCCGATAGCATGAGATGTGATATCCAACTCCTTCCAATTCCAACCTGTGACCCTTCCTATAGCATGAGATGTGATATCTTAATGCTTCTAGCAAACCTGAGACCTTCCCATGGCATGAGATGTGATATCAAACTCCTTCCCATTCCAATCCTGAGACCCGTCCTATACTATGAGATGTTATATCTCAATGCTTCTAATAACAAACCTGAGACCCTTCCTATAACATGAGATGTGATATCCAAGTCCTTCCCAATCCAAACCTGGGACCCTTCCGATAGCATGAGATATGATATCTCAATGCTTCTAATACCAAACCACAGAACCGTCCTATAACTTGAGATGTGATATCCAAATCCTTCCCATTCCAATCCTGAGACCCTTCCTATAACATGAGATGTGATATCCAAATCCTTCCCATTCCAATCCTGAGACCCTTCCGATAGCATGAGATATGATATCTCAATGCTTCTAATACCAAACCTGAGACTGTCCTATAACATGAGATGCGATATCTCAATGCTTCTAATAACAAACCTGAGACCCTTCCTATAACATGAGATGTGATATCCAAATCCTTCCCATTCCAATCCTGAGACCCTTCCTAGAACATGAGATGTGATATCTCAATGCTTCTAATAACAAACCTGAGACCCTTCTATAACATGAGATGTGATATCCAAATCCTTCCCATTCCAATCCTGAGACCCTTCCTATAGCATGAGATGTGATATCCAACTCCTTCCCATTCCAATCCTGACACCCGTCCTATACCATGAGATATATCTCAATGCTTCTAATACCAAACCTGAGACTGTCCTATAACATGAGATGCGATATCTCAATGCTTCTAATAACAAACCTGAGACCCTTCCTATAACATGAGATGTGATATCCAAATCCTTCCCATTCCAATCCTGAAACCCTTCCTATAACATGAGATGTGATATCCAACTCCTTCCCAATCCAATCCTGAGACCCTTATGATAGCATGAGATATGATATCTCAATGCTTCTAATATCAAACCTGAGACCCTCCCTATAGCATGAGATGTGATATTCAACTCCTTCCCATTCCAATCCTGAGACCCTTCCTATAGCATGATATGTGATATCCAACTCCTTCCTATTCCAATCCTGAGACCCGTCCTATACAATGAGATATGATATCTCAATGCTTCTAATACCAAACCTGAGACTGTCCTATAACATGAGATGCGATATCTCAATGCTTCTAATAACAAACCTGAGACCCTTCCTATAACATGAGATGTGATATCCAAATCCTTCCCATTCCAATCCTGAGACCCTTCCTACAACATGAGATGTGATATCCAACTCCTTCCCAATCCAATCCTGATACCCTTCCGATAGCATTAGATATGATATCTCAATGCTTCTAATACCAAACCACAGACCCGTCCTATAAATTGGGATGCGATATCCAAATCCTTCCCCTTCCAAACCTGAGACCCTTCCTTTAGCATGAGCTGTGATATCCAACTCCTTCCCATTGCAATCCTGAGACCCGTCCTATACCATGAGATATGATATCTCAATGCTTCTAATACCAAACCTGAGACTGTCCTATAACATGAGATGTGATATCTCAATGCTTCTAATAACAAACCTGAGAGCCTTCCTATAACATGAGATGTGATATCCAACTCCTTCCCAATCCAATCCTGAGACCCTTCCGATAGCATGAGATATGATATCTCAATGCTTCTAATACCAAACCACAGACCCGTCCTATAACTTGAGATGTGATATCCAACTACTTCCCATTCCAATCCTGAGACCCTTCCGATAGCATGAGATGTGATATCTCAATGCTTCTAATATCAAACCTGAGACCCTCCCTATAGCATGAGATGTGATATCCAAGTCCTTCCCATTCCAATCTTGAGACCCTTCCTATAACATGAGATGTTATATCCAACTCCTTCCCCTTCCAAACCTGAGACCCTTCCTTTATCATGAGATGTGATATCCAACTCCTTCCCATTCCAATCCTGAGACCCTTCCTATAGCATGATATGTGATATCCAACTCCTTCCCATTCCAATCCTGAGACCCGTCCTCTACAATGAGATATGATATCTCAATGCTTCTAATACCAAACCTGAGACGGTCCTATAACATGAGATGCGATATCTCAATGCTTCTAATAACAAACCTGAGACCCTTCCTATAACATGAGATGTGATATCCAAGTCCTTCCCATTCCAATCTTGAGACCCTTCCTATAACATGAGATGTGATATCCAACTCCTTCCCATTCCAAACCTGAGACCCTTCCTTTATCATGAGATGTGATATCCAACTCCTTCCCATTCCTGAGACCCTTCCTATAGCATGATATGTGATATCCAACTCCTTCCCATTCCAATCCTGAGACCCGTCCTCTACAATGAGATATGATATCTCAATGCTTCTAATACCAAACCTGAGACTGTCCTATAACATGAGATGCGATATCTCAATGCTTCTAATAACAAACCTGAGACCCTTCCTATAACATGAGATGTGATATCCAAGTCCTTCCCATTCCAATCTTGAGACCCTTCCTATAACATGAGATGTGATATCCAACTCCTTCCCATTCCAATCCTGAGACCTTTCCGATAGCATGAGATGTGATATCAAAGTCCTTCCCATTCCAATCCTGAAACCCTTCCTATAACATGAGCTGTGATATCCAACTCCTTCCAATTCCAGCCTGTGACCCTTCCTATAGCATGAGATGCGATATCCAACTCCTTCCCAATCCAATCCTGAGACCCTTCCGATAGCATGAGATGTGATATCTTAATGCTTCTAGCAAACCTGAGACCTTCCCATGGCATGAGATGTGATATCAAACTCCTTCCCATTCCAATCCTGAGACCCGTCCTATACTATGAGATGTTATATCTCAATGCTTCTAATAACAAACCTGAGACTGTCCTATAACATGAGATGCGATATCTCAATGCTTCTAATAACAAACCTGAGACCCTTCCTATAACATGAGATGTGATATCCAAGTCCTTCCCATTCCAATCTTGAGACCCTTCCTATAACATGAGATGTGATATCCAAGTCCTTCCCAATCCAATCCTGAGACCCTTCCGATAGCATGAGATATGATATCTCAATGCTTCTAATACCAAACCACAGAACCGTCCTATAACTTGAGATGTGATATCCAAATCCTTCCCCTTCCAAACCTGAGACCCTTTCTTTATCATGAGATGTGATATCCAACTCCTTCCCACTCCAATCCTGAGACCCTTCCTATAGCATGATATGTGATATCCAACTCCTTCCCATTCCAATCCTGAGACCCGTCCTATACCATGAGATATGATATCTCAATGCTTCTAATACCAAACCTGAGACTGTCCTATAACATGAGATGTGATATCTCAATGCTTCTAATAACAAACCTGAGAGCCTTCCTATAACATGAGATGTGATATCCACCTCCTTCCCAATCCAATCCTGAGACCCTTCCGATAGCATGAGATATGATATCTCAATGCTTCTAATACCAAACCACAGACCCGTCCTATAACTTGAGATGTGATATCCAACTACTTCCCAATCCAATCCTGAGACCCTTCCTATAACATGAGATGTGATATCCAAATCCTTCCCATTCCAATCCTGAGACCCTTCCTATAACATGAGATGTGATATCCAACTCCTTCCCAATCCAATCCTGATACCCTTCCGATAGCATTAGATATGATATCTCAATGCTTCTAATACCAAACCACAGACCCGTCCTATAAATTGAGATGCGATATCCAAATCCTTCCCCTTCCAAACCTGAGACCCTTCCTTTAGCATGAGCTGTGATATCCAACTCCTTCCCATTGCAATCCTGAGACCCGTCCTATACCATGAGATATGATATCTCAATGCTTCTAATACCAAACCTGAGACTGTCCTATAACATGAGATGTGATATCTCAATGCTTCTAATAACAAACCTGAGAGCCTTCCTATAACATGAGATGTGATATCCAACTCCTTCCCAATCCAATCCTGAGACCCTTCCGATAGCATGAAATATGATATCTCAATGCTTCTAATACCAAACCACAGACCCGTCCTATAACTTGAGAAGTGATATCCAACTACTTCCCAATCCAATCCTGAGACCCTTCCGATAGCATGAGATGTGATATCTCAATGCTTCTAATATCAAATCTGAGACCCTCCCTATAGCATGCATGAGATGTGATATCCAAGTCCTTCCCATTCCAATCTTGAGACCCTTCCTATAACATGAGATGTGATATCCAACTCCTTCCCCTTCCAAACCTGAGACCCTTCCTTTATCATGAGATGTGATATCCAACTCCTTCCCATTCCAATCCTGAGACCCTTCCTATAGCATGATATGTGATATCCAACTCCTTCCCATTCCAATCCTGAGACCCGTCCTCTACAATGAGATATGATATCTCAATGCTTCGAATACGAAACCTCAGACTGTCCTATAACATGAGATGCGATATCTCAATGCTTCTAATAACAAACCTGAGACCCTTCCTATAACATGAGATGTGATATCCAAGTCCTTCCCATTCCAATCTTGAGACCCTTCCTATAACATGAGATGTGATATCCTACTCCTTCGCAATCCAATCCTGAGACCCTTCCGATAGCATGAGATATGATATCTCAATGCTTCTAATACCAAACCACAGACCCGTCCTATAACTTGAGATGTGATATCCAACTCCTTCCCATTCCGATCCTGAGACCCTTCCTATAGCATGAGATGTGATATCCAAATGCTTCTACCAAACCTGAGACCCTTCCTATAGCATGAGATGTGATATCCATCTCTTCCCATCCAATCCTGAGACCCGTCCTATACCATGAGATGTTACATCTCAATGCTTCTAATACCAAACCTGAGACTGTCCTATAACATGAGATGTGATATCTCAATGCTTCTAATAACAAACCTGAGACCCTTCCTATAACATGAGATGTGATATCTCAATGCTTCTAATACCAAACCAGAGACCCTCCCTATAGCGTGAGATGTGATATCAAAGTCCTTCCCATTCCAATCCTGATACCCTTCCTATAACATGAGATGTGATATCCAACTCTTCCCATCCAATCCTGAGACCCTTCCTATAACATGAGATGTTATATCCAAATCCTTCCCGATCCAATCCTGAGACCCTTCCGATAGCATGATATGTGATATCTCAATGCTTCTAATACCAAACCTGAGACCCCCCCTATAGCGTGAGATGTGATATCAAAGTCCTTCCCATTCCAATACTGATACCCTTCCTATAACATGAGCTGTGATATCCAACTCCTTCCAATTCCAACCTGTGACCCTTCCTATAGCATGAGATGCGATATCCAACTCCTTCCCAATCCAATCCTGAGACCCTTCCGATAGCATGAGATGTGATATCTTAATGCTTCTAGCAAACCTGAGACCTTCCCATGGCATGAGATGTGATATCAAACTCCTCCCCATCCAATCCTGAGACCCGTCCTATACTATGAGATGTTATATCTCAATGCTTCTAAAACCAAACCTGAGACTGTCCTATAACATGAGATGTGATATCTCAATGCTTCTAATAACAAACCTGAGACCCTTCCTATAATATGAGATGTGATATCCAAGTCCTTCCCATTCCAATCTTGAGACCCTTCCTATAACATGAGATGTGATATCCAACTCCTTCCCAATCCAATCCTGAGACCCTTCCGATAGCATGAGATATGATATCTCAATGCTTCTAATACCAAACCACAGACCCGTCCTATAACTTGAGATGTGATATCCAAATCCTTCCCCTTCCAAACCTGAGACCCTTCCTTTAGCATGAGATGTGATATCCAACTCCTTCCCATTCCAATCCTGAGACCCTTCCGATAGCATGAGATATGATATCTCAATGCTTCTAATACCAAACCTGAGACTGTCCTATAACATGAGATGTGATATCTCAATGCTTCTAATAACAAACCTGAGACCCTTCCTATAACATGAGATGTGATATCCAAATCCTTCCCATTCCAATCCTGAGACCCTTCCTATAACATGAGATGTGATATCCAAATCCTTCCCATTCCAATCCTGAGACCCTTCCGATAGCATGAGATATGATATCTCAATGCTTCTAATACCAACCCACAGACCCGTCCTATAAATTGAGATGTGATATCCAAATCCTTCCCCTTCCAAACCTGAGAACCTGCCTTTAGCATGAGATGTGATATCCAACTCCTTCCCATTCCAATCCTGAGACCCGTCCTATACCATGAGATATGATATCTCAATGCTTCTAATACCAAACCTGAGACTGTCCTATAACATGAGATGTGATATCTCAATGCTTCTAATAACAAACCTGAGAGCCTTCCTATAACATGAGATGTTATATCCAACTCTTTCCCAATCCAATCCTGAGACCCTTCCGATAACATGAGATGTGATATCCAACTCCTTCGCAATCCAATCCTGAGACCCTTCTGATAGCATGAGATATGATATCTCAATGCTTCTAATACCAAACCACAGACCCGTCCTATAGCTTGAGATGTGATATCCAACTCTTCCCATCCAATCCTGAGACCCGTCCTATACCATGAGATGTTATATCTCAATGCTTCTAATACCAAACCTGAGACTGTCCTATGACATGAGATGTGATATCTCAATGCTTCTAATAACAAACCTGAGACCCTTCCTATAACATGAGATGTGATATCTCAATGCTTCTAATACCAAACCTGAGACCCTCCCTATAGCGTGAGATGTGATATCAAAGTCCTTCCCATTCCCATCCTGATACCCTTCCTATAACATGAGATGTGATATCCAACTCTTCCCATCCAATCCTGAGACCCTTCCTATAACATGAGATGTTATATCCAACTCCTTCCCAATCCAATCCTGAGACCCTTCCGATAGCATGAGATGTGATATCAAAGTCCTTCCCATTCCAATCCTGATACCCTTCCTATAACATGAGCTGTGATATCCAACTCCTTCCAATTCAAACCTGTGACCCTTCCTATAGCATGAGATGAGATATCCACTTCCTTCCCAATCCAATCCTGAGACCCTTCCGATAGCATGAGATGTGACATCTTAATGCTTCTAGCAAACCTGAGACCTTCCCATGGCATGAGATGTGATATCAAACTCCTTCCCATTCCAATCCTGAGACCCGTCCTATACTATGAGATGTTACATCTCAATGCTTCTAATACCAAACCTGAGACTGTCCTATAACATGAGATGTGATATCTCAATGCTTCTAATACCAAACCTGAGACAGTCCTATAACATGAGATGCAATATCTCAATGCTTCTAATAACAAACCTGAGACCCTTCCTATAACATGAGATGTGATATCCAAGTCCTTCCCATTCCAATCTTGAGACCCTTCCTATAACATGAGATGTGATATCCAACTCCTTCCCATTCCAAACCTGAGACCCTTCCTTTATCATGAGATGTGATATCCAACTCCTTCCCATTCCTGAGACCCTTCCTATAGCATGATATGTGATATCCAACTCCTTCCCATTCCAATCCTGAGACCCGTCCTCTACAATGAGATATGATATCTCAATGCTTCTAATACCAAACCTGAGACTGTCCTATAACATGAGATGCGATATCTCAATGCTTCTAATAACAAACCTGAGACCCTTCCTATACCATGAGATGTGATATCCAAGTCCTTCCCATTCCAATCTTGAGACCCTTCCTATAACATGAGATGTGATATCCAACTCCTTCCCATTCCAATCCTGAGACCTTTCCGATAGCATGAGATGTGATATCAAAGTCCTTCCCATTCCAATCCTGAAACCCTTCCTATAACATGAGCTGTGATATCCAACTCCTTCCAATTCCAGCCTGTGACCCTTCCTATAGCATGAGATGCGATATCCAACTCCTTCCCAATCCAATCCTGAGACCCTTCCGATAGCATGAGATGTGATATCTTAATGCTTCTAGCAAACCTGAGACCTTCCCATGGCATGAGATGTGATATCAAACTCCTTCCCATTCCAATCCTGAGACCCGTCCTATACTATGAGATGTTATATCTCAATGCTTCTAATAACAAACCTGAGACCCTTCCTATAACATGAGATGTGATATCCAAGTCCTTCCCAATCCAATCCTGAGACCCTTCCGATAGCATGAGATATGATATCTCAATGCTTCTAATACCAAACCACAGAACCGTCCTATAACTTGAGATGTGATATCCAAATCCTTCCCCTTCCAAACCTGAGACCCTTTCTTTATCATGAGATGTGATATCCAACTCCTTCCCATTCCAATCCTGAGACCCTTCCTATAGCATGATATGTGATATCCAACTCCTTCCCATTCCAATCCTGAGACCCGTCCTATACCATGAGATATGATATCTCAATGCTTCTAATACCAAACCTGAGACTGTCCTATAACATGAGATGTGATATCTCAATGCTTCTAATAACAAACCTGAGAGCCTTCCTATAACATGAGATGTGATATCCAACTCCTTCCCAATCCAATCCTGAGACCCTTCCAATAGCATGAGATATGATATCTCAATGCTTCTAATACCAAACCACAGACCCGTCCTATAACTTGAGATGTGATATCCAACTACTTCCCAATCCAATCCTGAGACCCTTCCGATAGCATGAGATGTGATATCTCAATGCTTCTAATATCAAACCTGAGACCCTCCCTATAGCATGAGATGTGATATCCAAGTCCTTCCCATTCCAATCTTGAGACCCTTCCTATAACATGAGATGTGATATCCAACTCCTTCCCCTTCCAAACCTGAGACCCTTCCTTTATCATGAGATGTGATATCCAACCCCTTCCCATTCCAATCCTGAGACCCTTCCTATAGCATGATATGTGATATCCAACTCCTTCCCATTCCAATCCTGAGACCCGTCCTCTACAATGAGATATGATATCTCAATGCTTCTAATACCAAACCTGAGACTGTCCTATAACATGAGATGCGATATCTCAATGCTTCTAATAACAAACCTGAGACCCTTCCTATAACATGAGATGTGATATCCAAGTCCTTCCCATTCCAATCTTGATACCCTTCCTATAACATGAGATGTGATATTCAATTCCTTCCCATTCCAATCCTGAGACCCTTCCTATAGCATGAGATGTGATATCCCAATGCTTCTACCAAACCTGAGACCCTTACTATAGCATGAGAGGTGATATCCAACTCTTCCCATCCAATCCTGAGACCCGTCCTATACCATGAGATGTTATATCTCAATGCTTCTAATACCAAACCTGAGACTGTCCTATAACATGAGATGTGATATCTCAATGCTTCTAATAACAAACCTGAGACCCTTCCTATAACATAAGATGTGATATCTCAATGCTTCTAATACCAAACCTGAGACCCTCCCTATAGCGTGAGATGTGATATCAAAGTCCTTCCCATTCCAATCCTGATACCCTTCCTATAACATGAGATGTGATATCCAACTCTTCCCATCCAATCCTGAGACCCTTCCTATAACATGAGATGTTATATCCAACTCCTTCCCAATCCAATTCTGAGACCCTTCCGATAGCATGAGATGTGATATCAAAGTCCTTCCCATTCCAATCCTGAGACCCGTCCTATACTATGAGATGTTATATCTCAATGCTTCTAATAACAAACCTGAGACCCTTCCTATAACATGAGATGTGATATCCAAGTCCTTCCCAATCCAATCCTGAGACCCTTCCGATAGCATGAGATGTGATATCTCAATGCTTCTAATACCAAACCACAGAACCGTCCTATAACTTGAGATGTGATATCCAAATCCTTCCCCTTCCAAACCTGAGACCCTTTCTTTATCATGAGATGTGATATCCAACTCCTTCCCATTCCAATCCTGAGACCCTTCCTATAGCATGATATGTGATATCCAACTCCTTCCCATTCCAATCCTGAGACCCGTCCTATACAATGAGATATGATATCTCAATGCTTCTAATACCAAACCACAGACCCGTCCTATAAATTGAGATGCGATATCCAAATCCTTCCCCTTCCAAACCTGAGACCCTTCCTTTAGCATGAGCTGTGATATCCAACTCCTTCCCATTGCAATCCTGAGACCCGTCCTATACCATGAGATATGATATCTCAATGCTTCTAATACCAAACCTGAGACTGTCCTATAACATGAGATGTGATATCTCAATGCTTCTAATAACAAACCTGAGAGCCTTCCTATAACATGAGATGTGATATCCAACTCCTTCCCAATCCAATCCTGAGACCCTTCCGATAGCATGAAATATGATATCTCAATGCTTCTAATACCAAACCACAGACCCGTCCTATAACTTGAGAAGTGATATCCAACTACTTCCCAATCCAATCCTGAGACCCTTCCGATAGCATGAGATGTGATATCTCAATGCTTCTAATATCAAACCTGAGACCCTCCCTATAGCATGAGATGTGATATCCAAGTCCTTTCCATGCCAATCTTGAGACCCTTCCTATAACATGAGATGTGATATCCAACTCCTTCCCCTTCCAAACCTGAGACCCTTCCTTTATCATGAGATGTGATATCCAACTCCTTCCCATTCCAATCCTGAGACCCTTCCTATAGCATGATATGTGATTTCCAACTCCTTCCCATTCCAATCCTGAGACCCGTCCTCTACAATGAGATATGATATCTCAATGCTTCGAATACGAAACCTCAGACTGTCCTATAACATGAGATGCGATATCTCAATGCTTCTAATAACAAACCTGAGACCCTTCCTATAACATGAGATGTGATATCCAAGTCCTTCCCATTCCAATCTTGAGACCCTTCCTATAACATGAGATGTGATATCCTACTCCTTCGCAATCCAATCCTGAGACCCTTCCGATAGCATGAGATATGATATCTCAATGCTTCTAATACCAAACCACAGACCCGTCCTATAACTTGAGATGTGATATCCAACTCCTTCCCATTCCGATCCTGAGACCCTTCCTATAGCATGAGATGTGATATCCAAATGCTTCTACCAAACCTGAGACCCTTCCTATAGCATCAGATGTGATATCCATCTCTTCCCATCCAATCCTGAGACCCGTCCTATACCATGAGATGTTACATCTCAATGCTTCTAATACCAAACCTGAGACTGTCCTATAACATGAGATGTGATATCTCAATGCTTCTAATAACAAACCTGAGACCCTTCCTATAACATGAGATGTGATATCTCAATGCTTCTAATACCAAACCAGAGACCCTCCCTATAGCGTGAGATGTGATATCAAAGTCCTTCCCATTCCAATCCTGATACCCTTCCTATAACATGAGATGTGATATCCAACTCTTCCCATCCAATCCTGAGACCCTTCCTATAACATGAGATGTTATATCCAAATCCTTCCCGATCCAATCCTGAGACCCTTCCGATAGCATGATATGTGATATCTCAATGCTTCTAATACCAAACCTGAGACCCCCCCTATAGCGTGAGATGTGACATCAAAGTCCTTCCCATTCCAATACTGATACCCTTCCTATAACATGAGCTGTGATATCCAACTCCTTCCAATTCCAACCTGTGACCCTTCCTATAGCATGAGATGCGATATCCAACTCCTTCCCAATCCAATCCTGAGACCCTTCCGATAGCATGAGATGTGATATTTAATGCTTCTAGTAAACCTGAGACCTTCCCATGGCATGAGATGTGATATCAAACTCCTCCCCATCCAATCCTGAGACCCGTCCTATACTATGAGATGTTATATCTCAATGCTTCTAAAACCAAACCTGAGACTGTCCTATAACATGAGATGTGATATCTCAATGCTTCTAATAACAAACCTGAGACCCTTCCTATAATATGAGATGTGATATCCAAGTCCTTCCCATTCCAATCTTGAGACCCTTCCTATAACATGAGATGTGATATCCAACTCCTTCCCAATCCAATCCTGAGACCCTTCCGATAGCATGAGATATGATATCTCAATGCTTCTAATACCAAACCACAGACCCGTCCTATAACTTGAGATGTGATATCCAAATCCTTCCCCTTCCAAACCTGAGACCCTTCCTTTAGCATGAGATGTGATATCCAACTCCTTCCCATTCCAATCCTGAGACCCTTCCGATAGCATGAGATATGATATCTCAATGCTTCTAATACCAAACCTGAGACTGTCCTATAACATGAGATGTGATATCTCAATGCTTCTAACAAACCTGAGACCCTTCCTATAACATGAGATGTGATATCCAAATCCTTCCCATTCCAATCCTGAGACCCTTCCTATAACATGAGATGTGATATCCAAATCCTTCCCATTCCAATCCTGAGACCCTTCCGATAGCATGAGATATGATATCTCAATGCTTCTAATACCAAACCTGAGACTGTCCTATAACATGAGATGCAATATCTCAATGCTTCTAATAACAAACCTGAGACCCTTCCTATAACATGAGAAGTGATATCCAAATCCTTCCCATTTCAATCCGGAGACCCTTCCTATAACATGAGATGTGATATCCAACTCCTTCCCACTCCAATCCTGAGACCCTTCCGATAGCATGAGATATGATATCTCAATGCTTCTAATACCAAACCACAGACCCGTCCTATAAATTGAGATGTGATATCCAAATCCTTCCCCTTCCAAACCTGAGACCCTGCCTTTAGCATGAGATGTGATATCCAACTCCTTCCCATTCCAATCCTGAGACCCGTCCTATACCATGAGATATGATATCTCAATGCTTCTAATACCAAACCTGAGACTGTCCTATAACATGAGATGTGATATCTCAATGCTTCTAATAACAAACCTGAGAGCCTTCCTATAACATGAGATGTTATATCCAACTCTTTCCCAATCCAATCCTGAGACCCTTCCGATAACATGAGATGTGATATCCAACTCCTTCGCAATCCAATCCTGAGACCCTTCCGATAGCATGAGATATGATATCTCAATGCTTCTAATACCAAACCACAGACCCGTCCTATAGCTTGAGATGTGATATCCAACTCTTCCCATCCAATCCTGAGACCCGTCCTATACCATGAGATGTTATATCTCAATGCTTCTAATACCAAACCTGAGACTGTCCTATAACATGAGATGTGATATCTCAATGCTTCCCATCCAATCCTGAGACCCTTCCTATAACATGAGATGTTATATCCAACTCCTTCCCAATCCAATCCTGAGACCCTTCCGATAGCATGAGATGTGATATCAAAGTCCTTCCCATTCCCATCCTGATACCCTTCCTATAACATGAGATGTGATATCCAACTCTTCCCATCCAATCCTGAGACCCTTCCTATAAAATGAGATGTTATATCCAACTCCTTCCCAATCCAATCCTGAGACCCTTCCGATAGCATGAGATGTGATATCAAAGTCCTTCCCATTCCAATCCTGATACCCTTCCTATAACATGAGCTGTGATATCCAACTCCTTCCAATTCAAACCTGTGACCCTTCCTATAGCATGAGATGAGATATCCACTTCCTTCCCAATCCAATCCTGAGACCCTTCCGATAGCATGAGATGTGATATCTTAATGCTTCTAGCAAACCTGAGACCTTCCCATGGCATGAGATGTGATATCAAACTCCTTCCCATTCCAATCCTGAGACCCGTCCTATACTATGAGATGTTACATCTCAATGCTTCTAATACCAAACCTGAGACTGTCCTATAACATGAGATGTGATATCTCAATGCTTCTAATAACAAACCTGAGACCCTTCCTATAACATGAGATGTGATATCCAAGTCCTTCCCATTCAAATCTTGAGACCCTTCCTATAACATGAGATGTGATATCCAACTCCTTCCCAATCCAATCCTGAGACCCTTCCGATAGCATGAGATATGATATCTCAATGCTTCTAATACCAAACCACAGACCAGTCCTATAACTTGAGATGTGATATCCAAATCCTTCCCCTTCCAAACCTGAGACCCTTCCTTTATCATGAGATGTGATATCCAACTCCTTCCCATTCCAATCCTGAGACCCGTCCTACAGCATGATATATGATATCCAACTCCTTCCCATTCCAATCCTGAGACCCGTCCTATACAATGAGATATGATATCTCAATGCTTCTATGACCAAACCTGAGACTGTCCTATGACATGAGATGCGATATCTCAATGCTTCTAATAACAAACCTGAGACCCTTCCTATAACATGAGATGTGATATCCAAATCCTTCCCATTCCAATCCTGAGACCCTTCCTATAACATGAGATGTGATATCCAACTCCTTCCCAATCCAATCCTGATACCCTTCCGATAGCATGATATGTGATATCTCAATGCTTCTAATAACAAACCTGAGAGCCTTCCTATAACATATGTGATATCCAACTCCTTCCCAATACAATCCTGAGACCCTTCCGATAGCATGAGATATGATATCTCAATGCTTCTAATACCAAACCACAGACCCGTCCTATAACTTGAGATGTGATATCCAACTCCTTTCCAATCCAATCCTGAGACCCTTCCGATAGCATGAGATGTGATATCTCAATGCTTCGAATATCAAACCTGAGACTGTCCCATAACATGAGATGTGATATCTCAATGCTTCTAATATCAAACCTGAGACTCTTCCTATAACATGAGATGTGATATCCAAGTCCTTCCCATTCCAATCCTGAGACCCTTCCTATAACATGCGATGTGATATCCAACTCCTTCCCAATCCAATCCTGAGACCCTTCCGACAGCATGAGATATGATATCTCAATGCTTCTAATACCAAACCACAGAACCGTCCTATAACTTGAGATGTGATATCCAAATCCTTCCCCTCCCAAACCTGAGACCCTTCTTTTAGCATGAGATGTCATATCCAACTCCTTCCCATTCCAATCCTCAGACCCTTCCTATTGCATGAGATGTGATATCCAACTCTTCCCATCCAATCCTGAGACCCGTCCTATAACATGAGATGTGATATCCAACTCCTTCCCAATCCAATCCTGGGACCCTTCCGATAGCATGAGATATGATATCTCAATGCTTCTAATATCAAACCTGAGACCCTCCCTATAGCATGAGATGAGATATCCAATTCCTTCCCATTCCAATCCTGAGACCCTTCCGATAGCATGAGATGTGATATCCAACTCCTTCCAATTCCAACCTGTGACTCTTCAGATAGCATGAGATGTGATATCTCAATGCTTCTAATACCAAACCTGAGACCCTTCCTATAACATGAGATGTGATATCCAACTCCTTCCCAATCCAATCCTGAGACCCTTCTGATAGCATGAGATGTGATATCTCAATGCTTCTAATACCAAACCTGAGACCCTCCCTATAGCGAGATGTGATATAAAAGTCCTTCCCATTCCAATCCTGATACCCTTCCTATAACATGAGATGTGACATCCAACTCCTTCCAATTCCAACCTGTGACCCTTCCTATAGCATGAGATGGGATATCCAACTTCTTCCCAATCCAATCCTGAGACCCTTCCGATAGCATGAGATGTGATATCCTAATGCTTCCACAAAACCTGAGACCTTCCTAAGGCATGAGATGTGATATCAAACTCCTTCCCATTCTAATCCTGAGACCCGTCCTATACCATGAGATGTTATATCTCAATGCTTCTAATACCAAACCTGAGACTGTCCATGACAGTCTCAGGTTATAACATGAGATGTGATATCTCAATGCTTCTAACCTGAGACCCTTCCTATAACGTAAGATGTGATGTCCAAGTCCTTCCCATTCCAATCCTGAGCCCCTTCCTATAACATGAGATGTGATATCCAACTCCTTCCCAATCCAATCCTGAGACCCTTCCGAGAGCATGAGATGTGATATCCCAATGCTTATACCAAACCTGAGACCTTTCCGATAGCATGAGATGTGATATCCAACTCCTTCCCATTCCAATCATGAGGCCCTTCCTATAGGATGAGATGTGATATCCCAATGCTTCTACCAAACCTGAGACCTTTCCGATAGCATGAGATGTGATATCCAACTCCTTCCCATTCCAATCCTGAGACCCTTCCGATAGCATGAGATATGATATCTCAATGCTTCTAATACCAAACCACAGACCAGTCCTATAACTTGAGATGTGATATCCAAATCCTTCCCCTTCCAAACCTGAGACCCTTCCTTTATCATGAGATGTGATATCCACCTCCTTCCCATTCCAATCCTGAGACCCGTCCTATAGCATGATATATGATATCCAACTCCTTCCCATTCCAATCCTGAGACCCGTCCTATACAATGAGATATGATATCTCAATGCTTCTATGACCAAACCTGAGACTGTCCTATGACATGAGATGCGATATCTCAATGCTTCTAATAACAAACCTGAGACCCTTCCTATAACATGAGATGTGATATCCAAATCCTTCCCATTCCAATCCTGAGACCCTTCCTATAACATGAGATGTGATATCCAACTCCTTCCCAATCCAATCCTGATACCCTTCCGATAGCATGAGATGTGATATCAAAGTCCTTCCCATTCCAATCCTGAAACCCTTCCTATAACATGAGCTGTGATATCCAACTCCTTCCAATTCCAACCTGTGACCCTTCCTATAGCATGAGATGCGATATCCAACTCCTTCCCAATCCAATCCTGAGACCCTTCCGATAGCATGAGATGTGATATCTTAATGCTTCTAGCAAACCTGAGACCTTCCCATGGCATGAGATGTGATATCTAACTCCTTCCCATTCCAATCCTGAGACCCGTCCTATACTATGAGATGTTATATCTCAATGCTTCTAATACCAAACCTGAGACTGTCCTATAACATGAGATGTGATATCTCAATGCTTCTAATAACAAACCTGAGGCCCTTCCTATAACATGAGATGTGATATCCAAGTCCTTCCCATTCCAATCCTGAGACCCTTCCTATAACATGCGATGTGATATCCAACTCCTTCCCAATCCAATCCTGAGACCCTTCCGACAGCATGAGATATGATATCTCAATGCTTCTAATACCAAACCACAGAACCGTCCTATAACTTGAGATGTGATATCCAAATCCTTCCCCTTCCAAACCTGAGACCCTTTCTTTATCATGAGATGTGATATCCAACTCCTTCCCATTCCAATCCTGAGACCCTTCCTATAACATGCGATGTGATATCCAACTCCTTCCCAATCGAATCCTGAGACCCTTCCGATAGCATGAGATATGATATCTCAATGCTTCTAATACCGAACCATAGAACTGTCCTATAACTTGAGATGTGATATCCAAATCCTTCCCCTTCCAAACCTGAGACCCTTTCTTTATCATGAGATGTGATATCCAACTCCTTCCCATTCCAATCCTGAGACCCTTCCTATAGCATGATATGTGATATCCAACTCCTTCCCATTCCAATCCTGAGACCCGTCCTATACAATGAGATATGATATCTCAATGCTTCTAATACCAAACCTGAGACTGTCCTATAACATGAGATGCAATATCTCAATGCTTCTAATAACAAACCTGAGACCCTTCCTATAACATGAGATGTGATATCCAAATCCTTCCCATTCCAATCCTGAGACCCTTCCTATAAAATGAGATGTGATATCCAACTCCTTCCCAATCCAATCCTGATACCCTTCCGATAGCATGAGATATGATATCTCAATGCTTCTAATACCAAACCACAGACCCGTCCTATAAATTGAGATGCAATATCCAAATCCTTCCCCTTCCAAACCTGAGACCCTTCCTTTAGCATGAGATGTGATATCCAACTCCTTCCCATTGCAATCCTGAGACCCGTCCTATACCATGAGATATGATATCTCAATGCTTCTAATACCAAACCTGAGACTGTCCTATAACATGAGATGTGATATCTCAATGCTTCTAATAACAAACCTGAGAGCCTTCCTATAACATGAGATGTGATATCCAACTCCTTCCCAATCCAATCCTGAGACCCTTCCGATAGCATGAGATATGATATCTCAATGCTTCTAATACCAAACCTGAGACTGTCCTATAACATGAGATGCGATATCTCAATGCTTCTAATAACAAACCTGAGACCCTTCCTATAACATGAGATGTGATATCCAAATCCTTCCCATTCCAATCCTGAGACCCTTCAGATAGCATGAGATATGATATCTCAATGCTTCTAATACCAAACCTGAGACTGTCCTATAACATGAGATGCGATATCTCAATGCTTCTAATAACAAACCTGAGACCCTTCCTATAACATGAGATGTGATATCCAAATCCTTCCCATTCCAATCCTGAGACCCTTCCTAGAACATGAGATGTGATATCTCAATGCTTCTAATAACAAACCTGAGACCCTTCCAATAACATGAGATGTGATATCCAAATCCTTCCCATTCCAATCCTGAGACCCTTCCTATAGCATGAGATGTGATATCCAACTCCTTAACATTCCAATCCTGAGACCCGTCCTATACCATGAGATATGATATCTCAATGCTTCTAATACCAAACCTGAGACTGTCCTATAACATGAGATGCGATATCTCAATGCTTCTAATACAAACCTGAGACCCTTCCTATAACATGAGATGTGATATCCAAATCCTTCCCATTCCAATCCTGAGACCCTTCCTATAACATGAGATGTGATATCCAAATCCTTCCCATTCCAATCCTGAGACCCTTCCGATAGCATGAGATGTGATATCTTAATGCTTCTAGCAAACCTGAGACCTTCCCATGGCATGAGATGTGATATCAAACTCCTTCCCATTCCAATCCTGAGACCCGTCCTATACTATGAGATGTTATATCTCAATGCTTCTAAAACCAAACCTGAGACTGTCCTATAACATGAGATGTGATATCTCAATGCTTCTAATATCAAACCTGAGACCCTCCCTATAGCATGAGATGTGATATACAATTGCTTCCCATTCCAATCCTGAGACCCTTCCTATAACATGAGATGTGATATCCAAATCCTTCCCATTCCAATCCTGAGACCCTTCCGATAGCATGAGATATGATATCTCAATGCTTCTAATACCAAACCTGAGACTGTCCTATAACATGAGATGCAATATCTCAATGCTTCTAATAACAAACCTGAGACCCTTCCTATAACATGAGATGTGATATCCAAATCCTTCCCATTCCAATCCTGAGACCCTTCCTATAACATGAGATGTGATATCCAAATCCTTCCCATTCCAATCCTGAGACCCTTCCGATAGCATGAGATATGATATCTCAATGCTTCTAATACCAAACCTGAGACTGTCCTATAACATGAGATGCGATATCTCAATGCTTCTAATAACAAACCTGAGACACTTCCTATAACATGAGATGTGATATCCAAGTCCTTCCCATTCCAATCTTGAGACCCTTCCTATAACATGCGATGTGATATCCAACTCCTTCCCAATCCAATCCTGAGACCCTTCCGATAGCATGAGATATGATATCTCAATGCTTCTAATACCAAACCACAGAACCGTCCTATAACTTGAGATGTGATATCCAAATCCTTCCCCTTCCAAACCTGAGACCCTTTCTTTATCATGAGATGTGATAGCCAACTCCTTCCCATTCCAATCCTGAGACCCTTCCTATAGCATGATATGTGATATCCAACTCCTTCCCATTCCAATCCTGAGACCCGTCCTATAAAATGAGATATGATATCTCAATGCTTCTAATACAAAACCTGAGACTGTCCTATAACATGAGATGCGATATCTCAATACTTCTAATAACAAACCTGAGACCCTTCCTATAACATGAGATGTGATATCCAAATCCTTCCCATTCCAATCCTGAGACCCTTCCTATAACATGAGATGTGATATCCAACACCTTCCCAATCCAATCCTGAGACCCTTCCGATAGCATGAGATATGATATCTCAATGCTTCTAATACCAAACCACAGACCTGTCCTATAAATTGAGATGTGATATCCAAATCCTTCCCATTCCAATCCTGAGACCCTTCCGATAGCATGAGATATGATATCTCAATGCTTCTAATACCAAACCTGAGACTGTCCTATAACATGAGATGCAATATCTCAATGCTTCTAATAACAAACCTGAGACCCTTCCTATAACATGAGAAGTGATATCCAAATCCTTCCCATTTCAATCCGGAGACCCTTCCTATAACATGAGATGTGATATCCAACTCCTTCCCACTCCAATCCTGAGACCCTTCCGATAGCATGAGATATGATATCTCAATGCTTCTAATACCAAACCACAGACCCGTCCTATAAATTGAGATGTGATATCCAAATCCTTCCCCTTCCAAACCTGAGACCCTGCCTTTAGCATGAGATGTGATATCCAACTCCTTCCCATTCCAATCCTGAGACCCGTCCTATACCATGAGATATGATATCTCAATGCTTCTAATACCAAACCTGAGACTGTCCTATAACATGAGATGTGATATCTCAATGCTTCTAATAACAAACCTGAGAGCCTTCCTATAACATGAGATGTTATATCCAACTCTTTCCCAATCCAATCCTGAGACCCTTCCGATAACATGAGATGTGATATCCAACTCCTTCGCAATCCAATCCTGAGACCCTTCCGATAGCATGAGATATGATATCTCAATGCTTCTAATACCAAACCACAGACCCGTCCTATAGCTTGAGATGTGATATCCAACTCTTCCCATCCAATCCTGAGACCCGTCCTATACCATGAGATGTTATATCTCAATGCTTCTAATACCAAACCTGAGACTGTCCTATAACATGAGATGTGATATCTCAATGCTTCCCATCCAATCCTGAGACCCTTCCTATAACATGAGATGTTATATCCAACTCCTTCCCAATCCAATCCTGAGACCCTTCCGATAGCATGAGATGTGATATCAAAGTCCTTCCCATTCCCATCCTGATACCCTTCCTATAACATGAGATGTGATATCCAACTCTTCCCATCCAATCCTGAGACCCTTCCTATAAAATGAGATGTTATATCCAACTCCTTCCCAATCCAATCCTGAGACCCTTCCGATAGCATGAGATGTGATATCAAAGTCCTTCCCATTCCAATCCTGATACCCTTCCTATAACATGAGCTGTGATATCCAACTCCTTCCAATTCAAACCTGTGACCCTTCCTATAGCATGAGATGAGATATCCACTTCCTTCCCAATCCAATCCTGAGACCCTTCCGATAGCATGAGATGTGATATCTTAATGCTTCTAGCAAACCTGAGACCTTCCCATGGCATGAGATGTGATATCAAACTCCTTCCCATTCCAATCCTGAGACCCGTCCTATACTATGAGATGTTACATCTCAATGCTTCTAATACCAAACCTGAGACTGTCCTATAACATGAGATGTGATATCTCAATGCTTCTAATAACAAACCTGAGACCCTTCCTATAACATGAGATGTGATATCCAAGTCCTTCCCATTCAAATCTTGAGACCCTTCCTATAACATGAGATGTGATATCCAACTCCTTCCCAATCCAATCCTGAGACCCTTCCGATAGCATGAGATATGATATCTCAATGCTTCTAATACCAAACCACAGACCAGTCCTATAACTTGAGATGTGATATCCAAATCCTTCCCCTTCCAAACCTGAGACCCTTCCTTTATCATGAGATGTGATATCCAACTCCTTCCCATTCCAATCCTGAGACCCGTCCTACAGCATGATATATGATATCCAACTCCTTCCCATTCCAATCCTGAGACCCGTCCTATACAATGAGATATGATATCTCAATGCTTCTATGACCAAACCTGAGACTGTCCTATGACATGAGATGCGATATCTCAATGCTTCTAATAACAAACCTGAGACCCTTCCTATAACATGAGATGTGATATCCAAATCCTTCCCATTCCAATCCTGAGACCCTTCCTATAACATGAGATGTGATATCCAACTCCTTCCCAATCCAATCCTGATACCCTTCCGATAGCATGATATGTGATATCTCAATGCTTCTAATAACAAACCTGAGAGCCTTCCTATAACATATGTGATATCCAACTCCTTCCCAATACAATCCTGAGACCCTTCCGATAGCATGAGATATGATATCTCAATGCTTCTAATACCAAACCACAGACCCGTCCTATAACTTGAGATGTGATATCCAACTCCTTTCCAATCCAATCCTGAGACCCTTCCGATAGCATGAGATGTGATATCTCAATGCTTCGAATATCAAACCTGAGACTGTCCCATAACATGAGATGTGATATCTCAATGCTTCTAATATCAAACCTGAGACTCTTCCTATAACATGAGATGTGATATCCAAGTCCTTCCCATTCCAATCCTGAGACCCTTCCTATAACATGCGATGTGATATCCAACTCCTTCCCAATCCAATCCTGAGACCCTTCCGACAGCATGAGATATGATATCTCAATGCTTCTAATACCAAACCACAGAACCGTCCTATAACTTGAGATGTGATATCCAAATCCTTCCCCTCCCAAACCTGAGACCCTTCTTTTAGCATGAGATGTCATATCCAACTCCTTCCCATTCCAATCCTCAGACCCTTCCTATTGCATGAGATGTGATATCCAACTCTTCCCATCCAATCCTGAGACCCGTCCTATAACATGAGATGTGATATCCAACTCCTTCCCAATCCAATCCTGGGACCCTTCCGATAGCATGAGATATGATATCTCAATGCTTCTAATATCAAACCTGAGACCCTCCCTATAGCATGAGATGAGATATCCAATTCCTTCCCATTCCAATCCTGAGACCCTTCCGATAGCATGAGATGTGATATCCAACTCCTTCCAATTCCAACCTGTGACTCTTCAGATAGCATGAGATGTGATATCTCAATGCTTCTAATACCAAACCTGAGACCCTTCCTATAACATGAGATGTGATATCCAACTCCTTCCCAATCCAATCCTGAGACCCTTCTGATAGCATGAGATGTGATATCTCAATGCTTCTAATACCAAACCTGAGACCCTCCCTATAGCGAGATGTGATATAAAAGTCCTTCCCATTCCAATCCTGATACCCTTCCTATAACATGAGATGTGACATCCAACTCCTTCCAATTCCAACCTGTGACCCTTCCTATAGCATGAGATGGGATATCCAACTTCTTCCCAATCCAATCCTGAGACCCTTCCGATAGCATGAGATGTGATATCCTAATGCTTCCACAAAACCTGAGACCTTCCTAAGGCATGAGATGTGATATCAAACTCCTTCCCATTCTAATCCTGAGACCCGTCCTATACCATGAGATGTTATATCTCAATGCTTCTAATACCAAACCTGAGACTGTCCATGACAGTCTCAGGTTATAACATGAGATGTGATATCTCAATGCTTCTAACCTGAGACCCTTCCTATAACGTAAGATGTGATGTCCAAGTCCTTCCCATTCCAATCCTGAGCCCCTTCCTATAACATGAGATGTGATATCCAACTCCTTCCCAATCCAATCCTGAGACCCTTCCGAGAGCATGAGATGTGATATCCCAATGCTTATACCAAACCTGAGACCTTTCCGATAGCATGAGATGTGATATCCAACTCCTTCCCATTCCAATCATGAGGCCCTTCCTATAGGATGAGATGTGATATCCCAATGCTTCTACCAAACCTGAGACCTTTCCGATAGCATGAGATGTGATATCCAACTCCTTCCCATTCCAATCCTGAGACCCTTCCGATAGCATGAGATATGATATCTCAATGCTTCTAATACCAAACCACAGACCAGTCCTATAACTTGAGATGTGATATCCAAATCCTTCCCCTTCCAAACCTGAGACCCTTCCTTTATCATGAGATGTGATATCCACCTCCTTCCCATTCCAATCCTGAGACCCGTCCTATAGCATGATATATGATATCCAACTCCTTCCCATTCCAATCCTGAGACCCGTCCTATACAATGAGATATGATATCTCAATGCTTCTATGACCAAACCTGAGACTGTCCTATGACATGAGATGCGATATCTCAATGCTTCTAATAACAAACCTGAGACCCTTCCTATAACATGAGATGTGATATCCAAATCCTTCCCATTCCAATCCTGAGACCCTTCCTATAACATGAGATGTGATATCCAACTCCTTCCCAATCCAATCCTGATACCCTTCCGATAGCATGAGATGTGATATCAAAGTCCTTCCCATTCCAATCCTGAAACCCTTCCTATAACATGAGCTGTGATATCCAACTCCTTCCAATTCCAACCTGTGACCCTTCCTATAGCATGAGATGCGATATCCAACTCCTTCCCAATCCAATCCTGAGACCCTTCCGATAGCATGAGATGTGATATCTTAATGCTTCTAGCAAACCTGAGACCTTCCCATGGCATGAGATGTGATATCTAACTCCTTCCCATTCCAATCCTGAGACCCGTCCTATACTATGAGATGTTATATCTCAATGCTTCTAATACCAAACCTGAGACTGTCCTATAACATGAGATGTGATATCTCAATGCTTCTAATAACAAACCTGAGGCCCTTCCTATAACATGAGATGTGATATCCAAGTCCTTCCCATTCCAATCCTGAGACCCTTCCTATAACATGCGATGTGATATCCAACTCCTTCCCAATCCAATCCTGAGACCCTTCCGACAGCATGAGATATGATATCTCAATGCTTCTAATACCAAACCACAGAACCGTCCTATAACTTGAGATGTGATATCCAAATCCTTCCCCTTCCAAACCTGAGACCCTTTCTTTATCATGAGATGTGATATCCAACTCCTTCCCATTCCAATCCTGAGACCCTTCCTATAACATGCGATGTGATATCCAACTCCTTCCCAATCGAATCCTGAGACCCTTCCGATAGCATGAGATATGATATCTCAATGCTTCTAATACCGAACCATAGAACTGTCCTATAACTTGAGATGTGATATCCAAATCCTTCCCCTTCCAAACCTGAGACCCTTTCTTTATCATGAGATGTGATATCCAACTCCTTCCCATTCCAATCCTGAGACCCTTCCTATAGCATGATATGTGATATCCAACTCCTTCCCATTCCAATCCTGAGACCCGTCCTATACAATGAGATATGATATCTCAATGCTTCTAATACCAAACCTGAGACTGTCCTATAACATGAGATGCAATATCTCAATGCTTCTAATAACAAACCTGAGACCCTTCCTATAACATGAGATGTGATATCCAAATCCTTCCCATTCCAATCCTGAGACCCTTCCTATAAAATGAGATGTGATATCCAACTCCTTCCCAATCCAATCCTGATACCCTTCCGATAGCATGAGATATGATATCTCAATGCTTCTAATACCAAACCACAGACCCGTCCTATAAATTGAGATGCAATATCCAAATCCTTCCCCTTCCAAACCTGAGACCCTTCCTTTAGCATGAGATGTGATATCCAACTCCTTCCCATTGCAATCCTGAGACCCGTCCTATACCATGAGATATGATATCTCAATGCTTCTAATACCAAACCTGAGACTGTCCTATAACATGAGATGTGATATCTCAATGCTTCTAATAACAAACCTGAGAGCCTTCCTATAACATGAGATGTGATATCCAACTCCTTCCCAATCCAATCCTGAGACCCTTCCGATAGCATGAGATATGATATCTCAATGCTTCTAATACCAAACCTGAGACTGTCCTATAACATGAGATGCGATATCTCAATGCTTCTAATAACAAACCTGAGACCCTTCCTATAACATGAGATGTGATATCCAAATCCTTCCCATTCCAATCCTGAGACCCTTCAGATAGCATGAGATATGATATCTCAATGCTTCTAATACCAAACCTGAGACTGTCCTATAACATGAGATGCGATATCTCAATGCTTCTAATAACAAACCTGAGACCCTTCCTATAACATGAGATGTGATATCCAAATCCTTCCCATTCCAATCCTGAGACCCTTCCTAGAACATGAGATGTGATATCTCAATGCTTCTAATAACAAACCTGAGACCCTTCCAATAACATGAGATGTGATATCCAAATCCTTCCCATTCCAATCCTGAGACCCTTCCTATAGCATGAGATGTGATATCCAACTCCTTAACATTCCAATCCTGAGACCCGTCCTATACCATGAGATATGATATCTCAATGCTTCTAATACCAAACCTGAGACTGTCCTATAACATGAGATGCGATATCTCAATGCTTCTAATACAAACCTGAGACCCTTCCTATAACATGAGATGTGATATCCAAATCCTTCCCATTCCAATCCTGAGACCCTTCCTATAACATGAGATGTGATATCCAAATCCTTCCCATTCCAATCCTGAGACCCTTCCGATAGCATGAGATGTGATATCTTAATGCTTCTAGCAAACCTGAGACCTTCCCATGGCATGAGATGTGATATCAAACTCCTTCCCATTCCAATCCTGAGACCCGTCCTATACTATGAGATGTTATATCTCAATGCTTCTAAAACCAAACCTGAGACTGTCCTATAACATGAGATGTGATATCTCAATGCTTCTAATATCAAACCTGAGACCCTCCCTATAGCATGAGATGTGATATACAATTGCTTCCCATTCCAATCCTGAGACCCTTCCTATAACATGAGATGTGATATCCAAATCCTTCCCATTCCAATCCTGAGACCCTTCCGATAGCATGAGATATGATATCTCAATGCTTCTAATACCAAACCTGAGACTGTCCTATAACATGAGATGCAATATCTCAATGCTTCTAATAACAAACCTGAGACCCTTCCTATAACATGAGATGTGATATCCAAATCCTTCCCATTCCAATCCTGAGACCCTTCCTATAACATGAGATGTGATATCCAAATCCTTCCCATTCCAATCCTGAGACCCTTCCGATAGCATGAGATATGATATCTCAATGCTTCTAATACCAAACCTGAGACTGTCCTATAACATGAGATGCGATATCTCAATGCTTCTAATAACAAACCTGAGACACTTCCTATAACATGAGATGTGATATCCAAGTCCTTCCCATTCCAATCTTGAGACCCTTCCTATAACATGCGATGTGATATCCAACTCCTTCCCAATCCAATCCTGAGACCCTTCCGATAGCATGAGATATGATATCTCAATGCTTCTAATACCAAACCACAGAACCGTCCTATAACTTGAGATGTGATATCCAAATCCTTCCCCTTCCAAACCTGAGACCCTTTCTTTATCATGAGATGTGATAGCCAACTCCTTCCCATTCCAATCCTGAGACCCTTCCTATAGCATGATATGTGATATCCAACTCCTTCCCATTCCAATCCTGAGACCCGTCCTATAAAATGAGATATGATATCTCAATGCTTCTAATACAAAACCTGAGACTGTCCTATAACATGAGATGCGATATCTCAATACTTCTAATAACAAACCTGAGACCCTTCCTATAACATGAGATGTGATATCCAAATCCTTCCCATTCCAATCCTGAGACCCTTCCTATAACATGAGATGTGATATCCAACACCTTCCCAATCCAATCCTGAGACCCTTCCGATAGCATGAGATATGATATCTCAATGCTTCTAATACCAAACCACAGACCTGTCCTATAAATTGAGATGTGATATCCAAATCCTTCCCCTTCCAAACCTGAGACCCTTCCTTTAGCATGAGATGTGATATCCAACTCCTTCCCATTCCAATCCTGAGGCCCGTCCTATACCATGAGATGATATCTCAATGCTTCTAATACCAAACCTGAGACTGTCCTATAACATGAGATGTGATATCTCAATGCTTCTAATAACAAACCTGAGAGCCTTCCTATAACATGAGATGTGATATCCAACTCCTTCGCAAGCCAATCCTGAGACCCTTCCGATAGCATGAGATATGATATCTCAATGCTTCTAATACCAAACCAAAGACCCGTCCTATAACTTGAGATGTGATATCCAAATCCTTCCCCTTCCAAACCTGAGACCCTTCCTTTAGCATGAGATGTGATATCCAACTCCTTCCCATTCCAATCCTGAGACCCTTCCTATAGCATGAGATGTGATATCCCAATGCTTCTACCAAACCTGAGACCCTTACTATAGCATGAGAGGTGATATCCAACTCTTCCCATCCAATCCTGAGACCCGTCCTATACCATGAGATGTTATATCTCAATGCTTCTAATACCAAACCTGAGACTGTCCTATAACATGAGATGTGATATCTCAATGCTTCTAATAACAAACCTGAGACCTTTCCTATAACATGAGATGTGATATCTCAATGCTTCTAATACCAAACTTGAGACCCTCCCTATAGCGTGAGATGTGATATCAAAGTCCTTCCCATTCCAATCCTGATACCCTTCCTATAACATGAGATGTGATATCCAACTCTTCCCATCCAATCCGGAGACCCTTCCTATAACATGAGATGTTATATCCAATTCCTTCCCAATCAAATCCTGAGACCCATCCGATAGCATGAGATGTGATATCAAAGTCCTTCCCATTCCAATCCTGAAACCCTTCCTATAACATGAGCTGTGATATCCAACTCCTTCCAATTCCAACCTGTGACCCTTCCTATAGCATGAGATGCGATATCCAACTCCTTCCCATTCCAATCCTTAGACCCTTCCGATAGCATGAGATATGATATCTCAATGCTTCTAATACCAAACCTGAGACTGTCCTATAACATGAGATGCGATATCTCAATGCTTCTAATAACAAACCTGAGACCCTTCCTATAACATGAGATGTGATATCCAAATCCTTCCCATTCCAATCCTGATACCCTTCCTATAACATGAGATGTGATATCCAACTCTTCCCATCCAATCCTGAGACCCTTCCTATAACATGAGATGTTATATCCAATTCCTTCCCAATCCAATCCTGAGACCCATCCGATAGCATGAGATGTGATATCAAAGTCCTTCCCATTCCAATCCTGAAACCCTTCCTATAACATGAGCTGTGATATCCAACTCCTTCCAATTGCAACCTGTGACCCTTCCTATAGCATGAGATGCGATATCCAACTCCTTCCCATTCCAATCCTTAGACCCTTCCGATAGCATGAGATATGATATCTCAATGCTTCTAATACCAAACCTGAGACTGTCCTATAACATGAGAAGCAATATCTCAACGCTTCTAATAACAAACCTGAGACCCTTCCTATAACATGAGATGTGATATCCAAATCCTTCCCCATTCCAATCCTGAGACCCTTCCGATAGCATGAGATATGATATCTCAATGCTTCTAATACCAAACCTGAGACTGTCCTATAACATGAGATGCGATATCTCAATGCTTCTAATAACAAACCTGAGACCCTTCCTATAACATGAGATGTGATATCCAAATCCTTCCCATTCCAATCCTGAGACCCTTCCTAGAACATGAGATGTGATATCTCAATGCTTCTAATAACAAACCTGAGACCCTTCCTATAACATGAGATGTGATATCCAAATCCTTCCCATTCCAATCCTGAGACCCTTCCTATAGCATGAGATGTGATATCCAACTCCTTCCCATTCCAATCCTGAGACCCGTCCTATACCATGAGATATGATATCTCGATTCTTCTAATACCAAACCTGAGACTGTCCTATAACATGAGATGCGACATCTCAATGCTTCTAATAACAAACCTGAGACCCTTCCTATAACATGAGATGTGATATCCAAATCCTTCCCATTCCAATCCTGAGACCCTTCCTATAACATGAGATGTGATATCCAAATCCTTCCCATTCCAATCCTGAGACCCTTCCGATAGCATGAGATATGATATCTCAATGCTTCTAATACCAAACCTGAGACGGTCCTATAACATGAGATGCAATATCTCGATGCTTCTAATAACAAACCTGAGACCCTTCCTATAACATGAGATGTGATATCCAAATCCTTCCCATTCCAATCCTGAGACCCTTCCTATAACATGAGATGTGATATCCAACTCCTTCCCAATCCAATCCTGAGACCCTTCTGATAGCATGAGATATGATATCTCAATGCTTCTAATATCAAACCTGAGACCCTCCCTATAGCATGAGATGTGATATACAACTCCTTCCCATTCCAATCCTGAGACCCTTCCCATAACATGATATGTGATATCCAACTCCTTCCCATTCCAATCCTGAGACCCTTCCGATAGCATGAAATATGAAATCTCAATGCTTCTAATACCAAACCACAGAACCGTCCTATAACTTGAGATGTGATATCCAAATCCTTCCCCTTCCAAACCTGAGACCCTTTCTTTAGCATGAGATGTGATATCCAACTCCTTCCCATTCCAATCCTGAGACCCTTCTGATAGCATGAGATGTGATATACAACTACTTCCCATTCCAATCCTGAGACCCTTCCTATAATATGAGATGCGATATCTCAATGCTTCTAATAACAAACCTGAGACCCTTCCTATAACATGAGATGTGATATCCAAGTCCTTCCCATTCCAATCTTGAGACCCTTCCTATAACATGCGATGTGATATCCAAATCCTTCCCATTCCAATCCTGAGACCCTTCCTATAACATGAGATGCGATATCTCAATGCTTCTAATAACAAACCTGAGACCCTTCCTATAACATGAGATGTGATATCCATATCCTTCCCATTCCAATCTTGAGACCCTTCCTATAACATGCGATGTGATATCCAACTCCTTCCCAATCCAATCCTGAGACCCTTCCGATAGCATGAGATATGATATCTCAATGCTTCTAATTCCAAACCACAGAACCGTCCTATAACTTGAGATGTGATATCCAAATCCTTCCCCTTCCAAACCTGAGACCCTTTCTTTATCATGAGATGTGATATCCAACTCCTTCCCATTCCAATCCCGAGACCCTTCCTATAGCATGATATGTGATATCCAACTCCTTCCCATTCCAATCCTGAGACCCGTCCTATACAATGAGATATGATATCTCAATGCTTCTAATACAAAACCTGAGACTGTCCTATAACATGAGATGCGATATCTCAATACTTCTAATAACAAACCTGAGACCCTTCCTATAACATGAGATGTGATATCCAAATCCTTCCCATTCCAATCCTGAGACCCTTCCTATAACATGAGATGTGATATCCAACTCCTTCCCAATCCAATCCTGAGACCCTTCCGATAGCATGAGATATGATATCTCAATGCTTCTAATACCAAACCACAGACCCGTCCTATAACTTGAGATGTGATATCCAAATCCTTCCCCTTCCAAACCTGAGACCCTTCCTTTAGCATGAGATGTGATATCCAACAACTTCCCATTCCAATCCTGAGACCCTTCCTATAGCATGAGATGTGATATCCCAATGCTTCTACCAAACCTGAGACCCTTACTATAGCATGAGAGGTGATATCCAACTCTTCCCATCCAATCCTGAGACCCGTCCTATACGATGAGATGTTATATCTCAATGCTTCTAATACCAAACCTGAGACTGTCCTATAACATGAGATGTGATATCTCAATGCTTCTAATAACAAACCTGAGACCCTTCCTATAAAATGAGATGTGATATCTCAATGCTTATAATACCAAACCTGAGACCCTCCCTATAGCGTGAGATGAGATATCCACTTCCTTCCCAATCCAATCCTGAGACCCTTCCGATAGCATGAGATGTGATATCTTAATGCTTCTAGCAAACCTGAGACCTCCCCATGGCATGAGATGTGATATCAAACTCCTTCCCATTCCAATCCTGAGACCCGTCCTATACTATGAGATGTTACATCTCAATGCTTCTAATACCAAACCTGAGACTGTCCTATAACATGAGATGTGATATCTCAATGCTTCTAATAACAAACCTGAGACCCTTCCTATAACATGAGATGTGATATCCAAGTCCTTCCCATTCAAATCTTGAGACCCTTCCTATAACATGAGATGTGATATCCAACTCCTTCCCAATCCAATCCTGAGACCCTTCCGATAGCATGAGATATGATATCTCAATGCTTCTAATACCAAACCACAGACCAGTCCTATAACTTGAGATGTGATATCCAAATCCTTCCCCTTCCAAACCTGAGACCCTTCCTTTATCATGAGATGTGATATCCAACTCCTTCCCATTCCAATCCTGAGACCCGTCCTATAGCATGAAATATGATATCCAACTCCTTCCCATTCCAATCCTGAGACCCGTCCTATACAATGAGATATGATATCTCAATGCTTCTATGACCAAACCTGAGACTGTCCTATGACATGAGATGCGATATCTCAATGCTTCTAATAACAAACCTGAGACCCTTCCTATAACATGAGATGTGATATCCAAATCCTTCCCATTCCAATCCTGAGACCCTTCCTATAACATGAGATGTGATATCCAACTCCTTCCCAATCCAATCCTGATACCCTTCCGATAGCATGATATGTGATATTTCAATACTTCTAATAACAAACCTGAGAGCCTTCCTATAACATATGTGATATCCAACTCCTTCCGAATACAATCCTGAGACCCTTCCGATAGCATGAGATATGATATCTCAATGCTTCTAATACCAAACCACAGACCCGTCCTATAACTTGAGATGTGATATCCAACTCCTTTCCAATCCAATCCTGAGACCCTTCTGATAGCATGAGATATGATATCTCAAAGCTTCTAATATCAAACCTGAGACCCTCCCTATAGCATGAGATGTGATATACAACTCCTTCCCATTCCAATCCTGAGACCCTTCCCATAACATGATATGTGATATCCAACTCCTTCCCATTCCAATCCTGAGACCCTTCCGATAGCATGAGATATGAAATCTCAATGCTTCTAATACCAAACCACAGAACCGTCCTATAACTTGAGATGTGATATCCAAATCCTTCCCCTTCCAAACCTGAGACCCTTTCTTTAGCATGAGATGTGATATCCAACTCCTTCCCATTCCAATCCTGAGACCCTTCTGATAGCATGAGATGTGATATACAACTACTTCCCATTCCAATCCTGAGACCCTTCCTATAACATGAGATGCGATATCTCAATGCTTCTAATAACAAACCTGAGACCCTTCCTATAACATGAGATGTGATATCCAAGTCCTTCCCATTCCAATCTTGAGACCCTTCCTATAACATGCGATGTGATATCCAAATCCTTCCCATTCCAATCCTGAGACCCTTCCTATAACATGAGATGCGATATCTCAATGCTTCTAATTCCAAACCACAGAACCGTCCTATAACATGAGATGTGATATCCATATCCTTCCCATTCCAATCTTGAGACCCTTCCTATAACATGCGATGTGATATCCAACTCCTTCCCAATCCAATCCTGAGACCCTTCCGATAGCATGAGATATGATATCCAACTCCTTCCCAATCCAATCCTGAGACCCTTCCGATAGCATGAGATATGATATCTCAATGCTTCTAATTCCAAACCACAGAACCGTCCTATAACTTGAGATGTGATATCCAAATCCTTCCCCTTCCAAACCTGAGACCCTTTCTTTATCATGAGATGTGATATCCAACTCCTTCCCATTCCAATCCCGAGACCCTTCCTATAGCATGATATGTGATATCCAACTCCTTCCCATTCCAATCCTGAGACCCTTCGTATACAATGAGATATGATATCTCAATGCTTCTAATACCAAACCTGAGACTGTCCTATAACATGAGATGCGATATCTCAATACTTCTAATAACAAACCTGAGACCCTTCCTATAACATGAGATGTGATATCCAAATCCTTCCCATTCCAATCCTGAGACCCTTCCTATAACATGAGATGTGATATCCAACTCCTTCCCAATCCAATCCTGAGACCCTTCCGATAGCATGAGATATGATATCTCAATGCTTCTAATACCAAACCACAGACCCGTCCTATAACTTGAGATGTGATATCCAAATCCTTCCCCTTCCAAACCTGAGACCCTTCCTTTAGCATGAGATGTGATATCCAACAACTTCCCATTCCAATCCTGAGACCCTTCCTATAGCATGAGATGTGATATCCCAATGCTTCTACCAAACCTGAGAGCCTTACTATAGCATGAGAGGTGATATCCAACTCTTCCCATCCAATCCTGAGACCCGTCCTATACGATGAGATGTTATATCTCAATGCTTCTAATACCAAACCTGAGACTGTCCTATAACATGAGATGTGATATCTCAATGCTTCTAATAACAAACCTGAGACCCTTCCTATAAAATGAGATGTGATATCTCAATGCTTATAATACCAAACCTGAGACCCTCCCTATAGCGTGAGATGAGATATCCACTTCCTTCCCAATCCAATCCTGAGACCCTTCCGATAGCATGAGATGTGATATCTTAATGCTTCTAGCAAACCTGAGACCTTCCCATGGCATGAGATGTGATATCAAACTCCTTCCCATTCCAATCCTGAGACCCGTCCTATACTATGAGATGTTACATCTCAATGCTTCTAATACCAAACCTGAGACTGTCCTATAACATGAGATGTGATATCTCAATGCTTCTAATAACAAACCTGAGACCCTTCCTATAACATGAGATGTGATATCCAAGTCCTTCCCATTCAAATCTTGAGACCCTTCCTATAACATGAGATGTGATATCCAACTCCTTCCCAATCCAATCCTGAGACCCTTCCGATAGCATGAGATATGATATCTCAATGCTTCTAATACCAAACCACAGACCAGTCCTATAACTTGAGATGTGATATCCAAATCCTTCCCCTTCCAAACCTGAGACCCTTCCTTTATCATGAGATGTGATATCCAACTCCTTCCCATTCCAATCCTGAGACCCGTCCTATAGCATGATATATGATATCCAACTCCTTCCCATTCCAATCCTGAGACCCGTCCTATACAATGAGATATGATATCTCAATGCTTCTATGACCAAACCTGAGACTGTCCTATGACATGAGATGCGATATCTCAATGCTTCTAATAGCAAACCTGAGACCCTTCCTATAACATGAGATGTGATATCCAAATCCTTCCCATTCCAATCCTGAGACCCTTCCTATAACATGAGATGTGATATCCAACTCCTTCCCAATCCAATCCTGATACCCTTCCGATAGCATGATATGTGATATCTCAATGCTTCTAATAACAAACCTGAGAGCCTTCCTATAACATATGTGATATCCAACTCCTTCCCAATACAATCCTGAGACCCTTCCGATAGCATGAGATATGATATCTCAATGCTTCTAATACCAAACCACAGACCCGTCCTATAACTTGAGATGTGATATCCAACTCCTTTCCAATCCAATCCTGAGACCCTTCCGATAGCATGAGATGTGATATCTCAATGCTTCTAATATCAAACCTGAGACTGTCCCATAACATGAGATGTGATATCTCAATGCTTCTAATATCAAACCTGAGACTCTTCCTATAACATGAGATGTGATATCCAAGTCCTTCCCATTCCAATCCTGAGACCCTTCCTATAACATGAGATGCGATATCTCAATGCTTCTAATAACAAACCTGAGACCCTTCCTATAACATGAGATGTGATATCCAAGTCCTTCCCATTCCAATCTTGAGACCCTTCCTATAACATGCGATGTGATATCCAAATCCTTCCCATTCCAATCCTGAGACCCTTCCTATAACATGAGATGCGATATCTCAATGCTTCTAATTCCAAACCACAGAACCGTCCTATAACATGAGATGTGATATCCATATCCTTCCCATTCCAATCTTGAGACCCTTCCTATAACATGCGATGTGATATCCAACTCCTTCCCAATCCAATCCTGAGACCCTTCCGATAGCATGAGATATGATATCCAACTCCTTCCCAATCCAATCCTGAGACCCTTCCGATAGCATGAGATATGATATCTCAATGCTTCTAATTCCAAACCACAGAACCGTCCTATAACTTGAGATGTGATATCCAAATCCTTCCCCTTCCAAACCTGAGACCCTTTCTTTATCATGAGATGTGATATCCAACTCCTTCCCATTCCAATCCCGAGACCCTTCCTATAGCATGATATGTGATATCCAACTCCTTCCCATTCCAATCCTGAGACCCTTCCTATACAATGAGATATGATATCTCAATGCTTCTAATACCAAACCTGAGACTGTCCTATAACATGAGATGCGATATCTCAATACTTCTAATAACAAACCTGAGACCCTTCCTATAACATGAGATGTGATATCCAAATCCTTCCCATTCCAATCCTGAGACCCTTCCTATAACATGAGATGTGATATCCAACTCCTTCCCAATCCAATCCTGAGACCCTTCCGATAGCATGAGATATGATATCTCAATGCTTCTAATACCAAACCACAGACCCGTCCTATAACTTGAGATGTGATATCCAAATCCTTCCCCTTCCAAACCTGAGACCCTTCCTTTAGCATGAGATGTGATATCCAACAACTTCCCATTCCAATCCTGAGACCCTTCCTATAGCATGAGATGTGATATCCCAATGCTTCTACCAAACCTGAGAGCCTTACTATAGCATGAGAGGTGATATCCAACTCTTCCCATCCAATCCTGAGACCCGTCCTATACGATGAGATGTTATATCTCAATGCTTCTAATACCAAACCTGAGACTGTCCTATAACATGAGATGTGATATCTCAATGCTTCTAATAACAAACCTGAGACCCTTCCTATAAAATGAGATGTGATATCTCAATGCTTATAATACCAAACCTGAGACCCTCCCTATAGCGTGAGATGAGATATCCACTTCCTTCCCAATCCAATCCTGAGACCCTTCCGATAGCATGAGATGTGATATCTTAATGCTTCTAGCAAACCTGAGACCTTCCCATGGCATGAGATGTGATATCAAACTCCTTCCCATTCCAATCCTGAGACCCGTCCTATACTATGAGATGTTACATCTCAATGCTTCTAATACCAAACCTGAGACTGTCCTATAACATGAGATGTGATATCTCAATGCTTCTAATAACAAACCTGAGACCCTTCCTATAACATGAGATGTGATATCCAAGTCCTTCCCATTCAAATCTTGAGACCCTTCCTATAACATGAGATGTGATATCCAACTCCTTCCCAATCCAATCCTGAGACCCATCCGATAGCATGAGATATGATATCTCAATGCTTCTAATACCAAACCACAGACCAGTCCTATAACTTGAGATGTGATATCCAAATCCTTCCCCTTCCAAACCTGAGACCCTTCCTTTATCATGAGATGTGATATCCAACTCCTTCCCATTCCAATCCTGAGACCCGTCCTATAGCATGATATATGATATCCAACTCCTTCCCATTCCAATCCTGAGACCCGTCCTATACAATGAGATATGATATCTCAATGCTTCTATGACCAAACCTGAGACTGTCCTATGACATGAGATGCGATATCTCAATGCTTCTAATAACAAACCTGAGACCCTTCCTATAACATGAGATGTGATATCCAAATCCTTCCCATTCCAATCCTGAGACCCTTCCTATAACATGAGATGTGATATCCAACTCCTTCCCAATCCAATCCTGATACCCTTCCGATAGCATGATATGTGATATCTCAATGCTTCTAATAACAAACCTGAGAGCCTTCCTATAACATATGTGATATCCAACTCCTTCCCAATACAATCCTGAGACCCTTCCGATAGCATGAGATATGATATCTCAATGCTTCTAATACCAAACCACAGACCCGTCCTATAACTTGAGATGTGATATCCAACTCCTTTCCAATCCAATCCTGAGACCCTTCCGATAGCATGAGATGTGATATCTCAATGCTTCTAATATCAAACCTGAGACTGTCCCATAACATGAGATGTGATATCTCAATGCTTCTAATATCAAACCTGAGACTCTTCCTATAACATGAGATGTGATATCCAAGTCCTTCCCATTCCAATCCTGAGACCCTTCCGATAGCATGAGATATGATATCTCAATGCTTCTAATACCAAACCACAGACCCGTCCTATAACTTGAGATGTGATTTCCAAATCCTTCCCCTCCCAAACCTGAGACCCTTCTTTTAGCATGAGATGTCATATCCAACTCCTTCCCATTCCAATCCTGAGACCCTTCCTATTGCATGAGATGTGATATCCAACTCTTCCCATCCAATCCTGAGACCCGTCCTATAACATGAGATGTGATATCCAACTCCTTCCCAATCCAATCCTGGGACCCTTCCGATAGCATGAGATATGATATCTCAATGCTTCTAATATCAAACCTGAGACCCTCCCTATAGCATGAGATGAGATATCCAATTCCTTCCCATTCCAATCCTGAGACCCTTCCGATAGCATGAGATGTGATATCCAACTCCTTCCAATTCCAACCTGTGACTCTTCAGATAGCATGAGATGTGATATCTCAATGCTTCTAATACCAAACCTGAGACCCTTCCTATAACATGAGATGTGATATCCAACTCCTTCCCAATCCAATCCTGAGACCCTTCTGATAGCATGAGATGTGATATCTCAATGCTTCTAATACCAAACCTGAGACCCTCCCTTTAGCGAGATGTGATATAAAAGTCCTTCCCATTCCAATCCTGATACCCTTCCTATAACATGAAATGTGACATCCAACTCCTTCCAATTCCAACCTGTGACCCTTCCTATAGCATGAGATGGGATATCCAACTTCTTCCCAATCCAATCCTGAGACCCTTCCGATAGCATGAGATGTGATATCCTAATGCTTCCACAAAACCTGAGACCTTCCTAAGGCATGAGATGTGATATCAAACTCCTTCCCATTCTAATCCTGAGACCCGTCCTATACCATGAGATGTTATATCTCAATGCTTCTAATACCAAACCTGAGACTGTCCATGACAGTCTCAGGTTATAACATGAGATGTGATATCTCAAT
Organism: Ambystoma mexicanum; assembly: GCF_040938575.1. NCBI lineage: Eukaryota > Metazoa > Chordata > Amphibia > Caudata > Ambystomatidae > Ambystoma > Ambystoma mexicanum. The sequence goes on from NC_090936.1 coordinate 337,492,462, forward strand.
GCTTCTAATAACAAACCTGAGACCCTTCCTATAACGTAAGATGTGATGTCCAAGTCCTTCCCATTCCAATCCTGAGCCCCTTCCTATAACATGAGATGTGATATCCAACTCCTTCCCAATCCAATCCTGAGACCCTTCCGAGAGCATGAGATGTGATATCCCAATGCTTATACCAAACCTGAGACCTTTCCGATAGCATGAGATGTGATATCCAACTCCTTCCCATTCCAATCATGAGGCCCTTCCTATAGGATGAGATGTGATATCCCAATGCTTCTACCAAACCTGAGACCTTTCCGATAGCATGAGATGTGATATCCAACTCCTTCCCATTCCAATCCTGAGACCCTTCCGATAGCATGAGATATGATATCTCAATGCTTCTAATACCAAACCACAGACCAGTCCTATAACTTGAGATGTGATATCCAAATCCTTCCCCTTCCAAACCTGAGACCCTTCCTTTATCATGAGATGTGATATCCACCTCCTTCCCATTCCAATCCTGAGACCCGTCCTATAGCATGATATATGATATCCAACTCCTTCCCATTCCAATCCTGAGACCCGTCCTATACAATGAGATATGATATCTCAATGCTTCTATGACCAAACCTGAGACTGTCCTATGACATGAGATGCGATATCTCAATGCTTCTAATAACAAACCTGAGACCCTTCCTATAACATGAGATGTGATATCCAAATCCTTCCTATTCCAATCCTGAGACCCTTCCTATAACATGAGATGTGATATCCAACTCCTTCCCAATCCAATCCTGATACCCTTCCGATAGCATGAGATGTGATATCAAAGTCCTTCCCATTCCAATCCTGAAACCCTTCCTATAACATGAGCTGTGATATCAAACTCCTTCCAATTCCAACCTGTGACCCTTCCTATAGCATGAGATGCGATATCCAACTCCTTCCCAATCCAATCCTGAGACCCTTCCGATAGCATGAGATGTGATATCTTAATGCTTCTAGCAAACCTGAGACCTTCCCATGGCATGAGATGTGATATCTAACTCCTTCCCATTCCAATCCTGAGACCCGTCCTATACTATGAGATGTTATATCTCAATGCTTCTAATACCAAACCTGAGACTGTCCTATAACATGAGATGTGATATCTCAATGCTTCTAATAACAAACCTGAGGCCCTTCCTATAACATGAGATGTGATATCCAAGTCCTTCCCATTCCAATCTTGAGACCCTTCCTATAACATGCGATGTGATATCCAACTCCTTCCCAATCCAATCCTGAGACCCTTCCGACAGCATGAGATATGATATCTCAATGCTTCTAATACCAAACCACAGAACCGTCCTATAACTTGAGATGTGATATCCAAATCCTTCCCCTTCCAAACCTGAGACCCTTTCTTTATCATGAGATGTGATATCCAACTCCTTCCCATTCCAATCCTGAGACCCTTCCTATAACATGCGATGTGATATCCAACTCCTTCCCAATCGAATCCTGAGACCCTTCCGATAGCATGAGATATGATATCTCAATGCTTCTAATACCAAACCATAGAACTGTCCTATAACTTGAGATGTGATATCCAAATCCTTCCCCTTCCAAACCTGAGACCCTTTCTTTATCATGAGATGTGATATCCAACTCCTTCCCATTCCAATCCTGAGACCCTTCCTATAGCATGATATGTGATATCCAACTCCTTCCCATTCCAATCCTGAGACCCGTCCTATACAATGAGATATGATATCTCAATGCTTCTAATACCAAACCTGAGACTGTCCTATAACATGAGATGCAATATCTCAATGCTTCTAATAACAAACCTGAGACCCTTCCTATAACATGAGATGTGATATCCAAATCCTTCCCATTCCAATCCTGAGACCCTTCCTATAAAATGAGATGTGATATCCAACTCCTTCCCAATCCAATCCTGATACCCTTCCGATAGCATGAGATATGATATCTCAATGCTTCTAATACCAAACCACAGACCCGTCCTATAAATTGAGATGCAATATCCAAATCCTTCCCCTTCCAAACCTGAGACCCTTCCTTTAGCATGAGATGTGATATCCAACTCCTTCCCATTGCAATCCTGAGACCCGTCCTATACCATGAGATATGATATCTCAATGCTTCTAATACCAAACCTGAGACTGTCCTATAACATGAGATGTGATATCTCAATGCTTCTAATAACAAACCTGAGAGCCTTCCTATAACATGAGATGTGATATCCAACTCCTTCCCAATCCAATCCTGAGACCCTTCCGATAGCATGAGATATGATATCTCAATGCTTCTAATACCAAACCTGAGACTGTCCTATAACATGAGATGCGATATCTCAATGCTTCTAATAACAAACCTGAGACCCTTCCTATAACATGAGATGTGATATCCAAATCCTTCCCATTCCAATCCTGAGACCCTTCCGATAGCATGAGATATGATATCTCAATGCTTCTAATACCAAACCTGAGACTGTCCTATAACATGAGATGCGATATCTCAATGCTTCTAATAACAAACCTGAGACCCTTCCTATAACATGAGATGTGATATCCAAATCCTTCCCATTCCAATCCTGAGACCCTTCCTAGAACATGAGATGTGATATCTCAATGCTTCTAATAACAAACCTGAGACCCTTCCAATAACATGAGATGTGATATCCAAATCCTTCCCATTCCAATCCTGAGACCCTTCCTATAGCATGAGATGTGATATCCAACTCCTTAACATTCCAATCCTGAGACCCGTCCTATACCATGAGATATGATATCTCAATGCTTCTAATACCAAACCTGAGACTGTCCTATAACATGAGATGCGATATCTCAATGCTTCTAATACAAACCTGAGACCCTTCCTATAACATGAGATGTGATATCCAAATCCTTCCCATTCCAATCCTGAGACCCTTCCTATAACATGAGATGTGATATCCAAATCCTTCCCATTCCAATCCTGAGACCCTTCCGATAGCATGAGATATGATATCTCAATGCTTCTAATACCAAACCTGAGACTGTCCTATAACATGAGATGCGATATCTCAATGCTTCTAATAACAAACCTGAGACACTTCCTATAACATGAGATGTGATATCCAAGTCCTTCCCATTCCAATCTTGAGACCCTTCCTATAACATGCGATGTGATATCCAACTCCTTCCCAATCCAATCCTGAGACCCTTCCGATAGCATGAGATATGATATCTCAATGCTTCTAATACCAAACCACAGAACCGTCCTATAACTTGAGATGTGATATCCAAATCCTTCCCCTTCCAAACCTGAGACCCTTTCTTTATCATGAGATGTGATAGCCAACTCCTTCCCATTCCAATCCTGAGACCCTTCCTATAGCATGATATGTGATATCCAACTCCTTCCCATTCCAATCCTGAGACCCGTCCTATAAAATGAGATATGATATCTCAATGCTTCTAATACAAAACCTGAGACTGTCCTATAACATGAGATGCGATATCTCAATACTTCTAATAACAAACCTGAGACCCTTCCTATAACATGAGATGTGATATCCAAATCCTTCCCATTCCAATCCTGAGACCCTTCCTATAACATGAGATGTGATATCCAACACCTTCCCAATCCAATCCTGAGACCCTTCCGATAGCATGAGATATGATATCTCAATGCTTCTAATACCAAACCACAGACCTGTCCTATAAATTGAGATGTGATATCCAAATCCTTCCCCTTCCAAACCTGAGACCCTTCCTTTAGCATGAGATGTGATATCCAACTCCTTCCCATTCCAATCCTGAGGCCCGTTCTATACCATGAGATGATATCTCAATGCTTCTAATACCAAACCTGAGACTGTCCTATAACATGAGATGTGATATCTCAATGCTTCTAATAACAAACCTGAGAGCCTTCCTATAACATGAGATGTGATATCCAACTCCTTCGCAAGCCAATCCTGAGACCCTTCCGATAGCATGAGATATGATATCTCAATGCTTCTAATACCAAACCAAAGACCCGTCCTATAACTTGAGATGTGATATCCAAATCCTTCCCCTTCCAAACCTGAGACCCTTCCTTTAGCATGAGATGTGATATCCAACTCCTTCCCATTCCAATCCTGAGACCCTTCCTGTAGCATGAGATGTGATATCCCAATGCTTCTACCAAACCTGAGACCCTTACTATAGCATGAGAGGTGATATCCAACTCTTCCCATCCAATCCTGAGACCCGTCCTATACCATGAGATGTTATATCTCAATGCTTCTAATACCAAACCTGAGACTGTCCTATAACATGAGATGTGATATCTCAATGCTTCTAATAACAAACCTGAGACCTTTCCTATAACATGAGATGTGATATCTCAATGCTTCTAATACCAAACTTGAGACCCTCCCTATAGCGTGAGATGTGATATCAAAGTCCTTCCCATTCCAATCCTGATACCCTTCCTATAACATGAGATGTGATATCCAACTCTTCCCATCCAATCCGGAGACCCTTCCTATAACATGAGATGTTATATCCAATTCCTTCCCAATCAAATCCTGAGACCCATCCGATAGCATGAGATGTGATATCAAAGTCCTTCCCATTCCAATCCTGAAACCCTTCCTATAACATGAGCTGTGATATCCAACTCCTTCCAATTCCAACCTGTGACCCTTCCTATAGCATGAGATGCGATATCCAACTCCTTCCCATTCCAATCCTTAGACCCTTCCGATAGCATGAGATATGATATCTCAATGCTTCTAATACCAAACCTGAGACTGTCCTATAACATGAGATGCGATATCTCAATGCTTCTAATAACAAACCTGAGACCCTTCCTATAACATGAGATGTGATATCCAAATCCTTCCCATTCCAATCCTGATACCCTTCCTATAACATGAGATGTGATATCCAACTCTTCCCATCCAATCCTGAGACCCTTCCTATAACATGAGATGTTATATCCAATTCCTTCCCAATCCAATCCTGAGACCCATCCGATAGCATGAGATGTGATATCAAAGTCCTTCCCATTCCAATCCTGAAACCCTTCCTATAACATGAGCTGTGATATCCAACTCCTTCCAATTGCAACCTGTGACCCTTCCTATAGCATGAGATGCGATATCCAACTCCTTCCCATTCCAATCCTTAGACCCTTCCGATAGCATGAGATATGATATCTCAATGCTTCTAATACCAAACCTGAGACTGTCCTATAACATGAGAAGCAATATCTCAACGCTTCTAATAACAAACCTGAGACCCTTCCTATAACATGAGATGTGATATCCAAATCCTTCCCCATTCCAATCCTGAGACCCTTCCGATAGCATGAGATATGATATCTCAATGCTTCTAATACCAAACCTGAGACTGTCCTATAACATGAGATGCGATATCTCAATGCTTCTAATAACAAACCTGAGACCCTTCCTATAACATGAGATGTGATATCCAAATCCTTCCCATTCCAATCCTGAGACCCTTCCTAGAACATGAGATGTGATATCTCAATGCTTCTAATAACAAACCTGAGACCCTTCCTATAACATGAGATGTGATATCCAAATCCTTCCCATTCCAATCCTGAGACCCTTCCTATAGCATGAGATGTGATATCCAACTCCTTCCCATTCCAATCCTGAGACCCGTCCTATACCATGAGATATGATATCTCGATTCTTCTAATACCAAACCTGAGACTGTCCTATAACATGAGATGCGACATCTCAATGCTTCTAATAACAAACCTGAGACCCTTCCTATAACATGAGATGTGATATCCAAATCCTTCCCATTCCAATCCTGAGACCCTTCCTATAACATGAGATGTGATATCCAAATCCTTCCCATTCCAATCCTGAGACCCTTCCGATAGCATGAGATATGATATCTCAATGCTTCTAATACCAAACCTGAGACGGTCCTATAACATGAGATGCAATATCTCGATGCTTCTAATAACAAACCTGAGACCCTTCCTATAACATGAGATGTGATATCCAAATCCTTCCCATTCCAATCCTGAGACCCTTCCTATAACATGAGATGTGATATCCAACTCCTTCCCAATCCAATCCTGAGACCCTTCTGATAGCATGAGATATGATATCTCAATGCTTCTAATATCAAACCTGAGACCCTCCCTATAGCATGAGATGTGATATACAACTCCTTCCCATTCCAATCCTGAGACCCTTCCCATAACATGATATGTGATATCCAACTCCTTCCCATTCCAATCCTGAGACCCTTCCGATAGCATGAAATATGAAATCTCAATGCTTCTAATACCAAACCACAGAACCGTCCTATAACTTGAGATGTGATATCCAAATCCTTCCCCTTCCAAACCTGAGACCCTTTCTTTAGCATGAGATGTGATATCCAACTCCTTCCCATTCCAATCCTGAGACCCTTCTGATAGCATGAGATGTGATATACAACTACTTCCCATTCCAATCCTGACACCCTTCCTATAACATGAGATGCGATATCTCAATGCTTCTAATAACAAACCTGAGACCCTTCCTATAACATGAGATGTGATATCCAAGTCCTTCCCATTCCAATCTTGAGACCCTTCCTATAACATGCGATGTGATATCCAAATCCTTCCCATTCCAATCCTGAGACCCTTCCTATAACATGAGATGTGATATCTCTATGCTTCTAATACCGAACCTGAAACCCTTCCTATAACATGAGCTGTGATATCCAACTCCTTCCAATTGCAACCTGTGACCCTTCCTATAGCATGAGATGCGATATCCAACTCCTTCCCATTCCAATCCTTAGACCCTTCCGATAGCATGAGATATGATATCTCAATGCTTCTAATACCAAACCTGAGACTGTCCTATAACATGAGAAGCAATATCTCAACGCTTCTAATAACAAACCTGAGACCCTTCCTATAACATGAGATGTGATATCCAAATCCTTCCCCATTCCAATCCTGAGACCCTTCCGATAGCATGAGATATGATATCTCAATGCTTCTAATACCAAACCTGAGACTGTCCTATAACATGAGATGCGATATCTCAATGCTTCTAATAACAAACCTGAGACCCTTCCTATAACATGAGATGTGATATCCAAATCCTTCCCATTCCAATCCTGAGACCCTTCCTAGAACATGAGATGTGATATCTCAATGCTTCTAATAACAAACCTGAGACCCTTCCTATAACATGAGATGTGATATCCAAATCCTTCCCATTCCAATCCTGAGACCCTTCCTATAGCATGAGATGTGATATCCAACTCCTTCCCATTCCAATCCTGAGACCCGTCCTATACCATGAGATATGATATCTCGATTCTTCTAATACCAAACCTGAGACTGTCCTATAACATGAGATGCGACATCTCAATGCTTCTAATAACAAACCTGAGACCCTTCCTATAACATGAGATGTGATATCCAAATCCTTCCCATTCCAATCCTGAGACCCTTCCTATAACATGAGATGTGATATCCAAATCCTTCCCATTCCAATCCTGAGACCCTTCCGATAGCATGAGATATGATATCTCAATGCTTCTAATACCAAACCTGAGACGGTCCTATAACATGAGATGCAATATCTCGATGCTTCTAATAACAAACCTGAGACCCTTCCTATAACATGAGATGTGATATCCAAATCCTTCCCATTCCAATCCTGAGACCCTTCCTATAACATGAGATGTGATATCCAACTCCTTCCCAATCCAATCCTGAGACCCTTCTGATAGCATGAGATATGATATCTCAATGCTTCTAATATCAAACCTGAGACCCTCCCTATAGCATGAGATGTGATATACAACTCCTTCCCATTCCAATCCTGAGACCCTTCCCATAACATGATATGTGATATCCAACTCCTTCCCATTCCAATCCTGAGACCCTTCCGATAGCATGAAATATGAAATCTCAATGCTTCTAATACCAAACCACAGAACCGTCCTATAACTTGAGATGTGATATCCAAATCCTTCCCCTTCCAAACCTGAGACCCTTTCTTTAGCATGAGATGTGATATCCAACTCCTGCCCATTCCAATCCTGAGACCCTTCTGATAGCATGAGATGTGATATACAACTACTTCCCATTCCAATCCTGACACCCTTCCTATAACATGAGATGCGATATCTCAATGCTTCTAATAACAAACCTGAGACCCTTCCTATAACATGAGATGTGATATCCAAGTCCTTCCCATTCCAATCTTGAGACCCTTCCTATAACATGCGATGTGATATCCAAATCCTTCCCATTCCAATCCTGAGACCCTTCCTATAACATGAGATGCGATATCTCAATGCTTCTAATAACAAACCTGAGACCCTTCCTATAACATGAGATGTGATATCCATATCCTTCCCATTCCAATCTTGAGACCCTTCCTATAACATGCGATGTGATATCCAACTCCTTCCCAATCCAATCCTGAGACCCTTCCGATAGCATGAGATATGATATCTCAATGCTTCTAATTCCAAACCACAGAACCGTCCTATAACTTGAGATGTGATATCCAAATCCTTCCCCTTCCAAACCTGAGACCCTTTCTTTATCATGAGATGTGATATCCAACTCCTTCCCATTCCAATCCCGAGACCCTTCCTATAGCATGATATGTGATATCCAACTCCTTCCCATTCCAATCCTGAGACCCGTCCTATACAATGAGATATGATATCTCAATGCTTCTAATACCAAACCTGAGACTGTCCTATAACATGAGATGCGATATCTCAATACTTCTAATAACAAACCTGAGACCCTTCCTATAACATGAGATGTGATATCCAAATCCTTCCCATTCCAATCCTGAGACCCTTCCTATAACATGAGATGTGATATCCAACTCCTTCCCAATCCAATCCTGAGACCCTTCCGATAGCATGAGATATGATATCTCAATGCTTCTAATACCAAACCACAGACCCGTCCTATAACTTGAGATGTGATATCCAAATCCTTCCCCTTCCAAACCTGAGACCCTTCCTTTAGCATGAGATGTGATATCCAACAACTTCCCATTCCAATCCTGAGACCCTTCCTATAGCATGAGATGTGATATCCCAATGCTTCTACCAAACCTGAGACCCTTACTATAGCATGAGAGGTGATATCCAACTCTTCCCATCCAATCCTGAGACCCGTCCTATACGATGAGATGTTATATCTCAATGCTTCTAATACCAAACCTGAGACTGTCCTATAACATGAGATGTGATATCTCAATGCTTCTAATAACAAACCTGAGACCCTTCCTATAAAATGAGATGTGATATCTCAATGCTTATAATACCAAACCTGAGACCCTCCCTATAGCGTGAGATGAGATATCCACTTCCTTCCCAATCCAATCCTGAGACCCTTCCGATAGCATGAGATGTGATATCTTAATGCTTCTAGCAAACCTGAGACCTCCCCATGGCATGAGATGTAATATCAAACTCCTTCCCATTCCAATCCTGAGACCCGTCCTATACTATGAGATGTTACATCTCAATGCTTCTAATACCAAACCTGAGACTGTCCTATAACATGAGATGTGATATCTCAATGCTTCTAATAACAAACCTGAGACCCTTCCTATAACATGAGATGTGATATCCAAGTCCTTCCCATTCAAATCTTGAGACCCTTCCTATAACATGAGATGTGATATCCAACTCCTTCCCAATCCAATCCTGAGACCCTTCCGATAGCATGAGATATGATATCTCAATGCTTCTAATACCAAACCACAGACCAGTCCTATAACTTGAGATGTGATATCCAAATCCTTCCCCTTCCAAACCTGAGACCCTTCCTTTATCATGAGATGTGATATCCAACTCCTTCCCATTCCAATCCTGAGACCCGTCCTATAGCATGAAATATGATATCCAACTCCTTCCCATTCCAATCCTGAGACCCGTCCTATACAATGAGATATGATATCTCAATGCTTCTATGACCAAACCTGAGACTGTCCTATGACATGAGATGCGATATCTCAATGCTTCTAATAACAAACCTGAGACCCTTCCTATAACATGAGATGTGATATCCAAATCCTTCCCATTCCAATCCTGAGACCCTTCCTATAACATGAGATGTGATATCCAACTCCTTCCCAATCCAATCCTGATACCCTTCCGATAGCATGATATGTGATATCTCAATGCTTCTAATAACAAACCTGAGAGCCTTCCTATAACATATGTGATATCCAACTCCTTCCGAATACAATCCTGAGACCCTTCCGATAGCATGAGATATGATATCTCAATGCTTCTAATACCAAACCACAGACCCGTCCTATAACTTGAGATGTGATATCCAACTCCTTTCCAATCCAATCCTGAGACCCTTCTGATAGCATGAGATATGATATCTCAAAGCTTCTAATATCAAACCTGAGACCCTCCCTATAGCATGAGATGTGATATACAACTCCTTCCCATTCCAATCCTGAGACCCTTCCCATAACATGATATGTGATATCCAACTCCTTCCCATTCCAATCCTGAGACCCTTCCGATAGCATGAGATATGAAATCTCAATGCTTCTAATACCAAACCACAGAACCGTCCTATAACTTGAGATGTGATATCCAAATCCTTCCCCTTCCAAACCTGAGACCCTTTCTTTAGCATGAGATGTGATATCCAACTCCTTCCCATTCCAATCCTGAGACCCTTCTGATAGCATGAGATGTGATATACAACTACTTCCCATTCCAATCCTGAGACCCTTCCTATAACATGAGATGCGATATCTCAATGCTTCTAATAACAAACCTGAGACCCTTCCTATAACATGAGATGTGATATCCAAGTCCTTCCCATTCCAATCTTGAGACCCTTCCTATAACATGCGATGTGATATCCAAATCCTTCCCATTCCAATCCTGAGACCCTTCCTATAACATGAGATGCGATATCTCAATGCTTCTAATTCCAAACCACAGAACCGTCCTATAACATGAGATGTGATATCCATATCCTTCCCATTCCAATCTTGAGACCCTTCCTATAACATGCGATGTGATATCCAACTCCTTCCCAATCCAATCCTGAGACCCTTCCGATAGCATGAGATATGATATCTCAATGCTTCTAATTCCAACCCACAGAACCGTCCTATAACTTGAGATGTGATATCCAAATCCTTCCCCTTCCAAACCTGAGACCCTTTCTTTATCATGAGATGTGATATCCAACTCCTTCCCATTCCAATCCCGAGACCCTTCCTATAGCATGATATGTGATATCCAACTCCTTCCCATTCCAATCCTGAGACCCGTCCTATACAATGAGATATGATATCTCAATGCTTCTAATACCAAACCTGAGACTGTCCTATAACATGAGATGCGATATCTCAATACTTCTAATAACAAACCTGAGACCCTTCCTATAACATGAGATGTGATATCCAAATCCTTCCCATTCCAATCCTGAGACCCTTCCTATAACATGAGATGTGATATCCAACTCCTTCCCAATCCAATCCTGAGACCCTTCCGATAGCATGAGATATGATATCTCAATGCTTCTAATACCAAACCACAGACCCGTCCTATAACTTGAGATGTGATATCCAAATCCTTCCCCTTCCAAACCTGAGACCCTTCCTTTAGCATGAGATGTGATATCCAACAACTTCCCATTCCAATCCTGAGACCCTTCCTATAGCATGAGATGTGATATCCCAATGCTTCTACCAAACCTGAGACCCTTACTATAGCATGAGAGGTGATATCCAACTCTTCCCATCCAATCCTGAGACCCGTCCTATACGATGAGATGTTATATCTCAATGCTTCTAATACCAAACCTGAGACTGTCCTATAACATGAGATGTGATATCTCAATGCTTCTAATAACAAACCTGAGACCCTTCCTATAAAATGAGATGTGATATCTCAATGCTTATAATACCAAACCTGAGACCCTCCCTATAGCGTGAGATGAGATATCCACTTCCTTCCCAATCCAATCCTGAGACCCTTCCGATAGCATGAGATGTGATATCTTAATGCTTCTAGCAAACCTGAGACCTTCCCATGGCATGAGATGTGATATCAAACTCCTTCCCATTCCAATCCTGAGACCCGTCCTATACTATGAGATGTTACATCTCAATGCTTCTAATACCAAACCTGAGACTGTCCTATAACATGAGATGTGATATCTCAATGCTTCTAATAACAAACCTGAGACCCTTCCTATAACATGAGATGTGATATCCAAGTCCTTCCTATTCAAATCTTGAGACCCTTCCTATAACATGAGATGTGATATCCAACTCCTTCCCAATCCAATCCTGAGACCCTTCCGATAGCATGAGATATGATATCTCAATGCTTCTAATACCAAACCACAGACCAGTCCTATAACTTGAGATGTGATATCCAAATCCTTCCCCTTCCAAACCTGAGACCCGTCCTATAGCATGATATATGATATCCAACTCCTTCCCATTCCAATCCTGAGACCCGTCCTATACAATGAGATATGATATCTCAATGCTTCTATGACCAAACCTGAGACTGTCCTATGACATGAGATGCGATATCTCAATGCTTCTAATAACAAACCTGAGACCCTTCCTATAACATGAGATGTGATATCCAAATCCTTCCCATTCCAATCCTGAGACCCTTCCTATAACATGAGATGTGATATCCAACTCCTTCCCAATCCAATCCTGATACCCTTCCGATAGCATGATATGTGATATCTCAATGCTTCTAATAACAAACCTGAGAGCCTTCCTATAACATATGTGATATCCAACTCCTTCCCAATACAATCCTGAGACCCTTCCGATAGCATGAGATATGATATCTCAATGCTTCTAATACCAAACCACAGACCCGTCCTATAACTTGAGATGTGATATCCAACTCCTTTCCAATCCAATCCTGAGACCCTTCCGATAGCATGAGATGTGATATCTCAATGCTTCTAATATCAAACCTGAGACTGTCCCATAACATGAGATGTGATATCTCAATGCTTCTAATATCAAACCTGAGACTCTTCCTATAACATGAGATGTGATATCCAAGTCCTTCCCATTCCAATCCTGAGACCCTTCCGATAGCATGAGATATGATATCTCAATGCTTCTAATACCAAACCACAGACCCGTCCTATAACTTGAGATGTGATTTCCAAATCCTTCCCCTCCCAAACCTGAGACCCTTCTTTTAGCATGAGATGTCATATCCAACTCCTTCCCATTCCAATCCTGAGACCCTTCCTATTGCATGAGATGTGATATCCAACTCTTCCCATCCAATCCTGAGACCCGTCCTATAACATGAGATGTGATATCCAACTCCTTCCCAATCCAATCCTGGGACCCTTCCGATAGCATGAGATATGATATCTCAATGCTTCTAATATCAAACCTGAGACCCTCCCTATAGCATGAGATGAGATATCCAATTCCTTCCCATTCCAATCCTGAGACCCTTCCGATAGCATGAGATGTGATATCCAACTCCTTCCAATTCCAACCTGTGACTCTTCAGATAGCATGAGATGTGATATCTCAATGCTTCTAATACCAAACCTGAGACCCTTCCTATAACATGAGATGTGATATCCAACTCCTTCCCAATCCAATCCTGAGACCCTTCTGATAGCATGAGATGTGATATCTCAATGCTTCTAATACCAAACCTGAGACCCTCCCTTTAGCGAGATGTGATATAAAAGTCCTTCCCATTCCAATCCTGATACCCTTCCTATAACATGAAATGTGACATCCAACTCCTTCCAATTCCAACCTGTGACCCTTCCTATAGCATGAGATGGGATATCCAACTTCTTCCCAATCCAATCCTGAGACCCTTCCGATAGCATGAGATGTGATATCCTAATGCTTCCACAAAACCTGAGACCTTCCTAAGGCATGAGATGTGATATCAAACTCCTTCCCATTCTAATCCTGAGACCCGTCCTATACCATGAGATGTTATATCTCAATGCTTCTAATACCAAACCTGAGACTGTCCATGACAGTCTCAGGTTATAACATGAGATGTGATATCTCAATGCTTCTAATAACAAACCTGAGACCCTTCCTATAACGTAAGATGTGATGTCCAAGTCCTTCCCATTCCAATCCTGAGCCCCTTCCTATAACATGAGATGTGATATCCAACTCCTTCCCAATCCAATCCTGAGACCCTTCCGAGAGCATGAGATGTGATATCCCAATGCTTATACCAAACCTGAGACCTTTCCGATAGCATGAGATGTGATATCCAACTCCTTCCCATTCCAATCATGAGGCCCTTCCTATAGGATGAGATGTGATATCCCAATGCTTCTACCAAACCTGAGACCTTTCCGATAGCATGAGATGTGATATCCAACTCCTTCCCATTCCAATCCTGAGACCCTTCCGATAGCATGAGATATGATATCTCAATGCTTCTAATACCAAACCACAGACCAGTCCTATAACTTGAGATGTGATATCCAAATCCTTCCCCTTCCAAACCTGAGACCCTTCCTTTATCATGAGATGTGATATCCACCTCCTTCCCATTCCAATCCTGAGACCCGTCCTATAGCATGATATATGATATCCAACTCCTTCCCATTCCAATCCTGAGACCCGTCCTATACAATGAGATATGATATCTCAATGCTTCTATGACCAAACCTGAGACTGTCCTATGACATGAGATGCGATATCTCAATGCTTCTAATAACAAACCTGAGACCCTTCCTATAACATGAGATGTGATATCCAAATCCTTCCTATTCCAATCCTGAGACCCTTCCTATAACATGAGATGTGATATCCAACTCCTTCCCAATCCAATCCTGATACCCTTCCGATAGCATGAGATGTGATATCAAAGTCCTTCCCATTCCAATCCTGAAACCCTTCCTATAACATGAGCTGTGATATCAAACTCCTTCCAATTCCAACCTGTGACCCTTCCTATAGCATGAGATGCGATATCCAACTCCTTCCCAATCCAATCCTGAGACCCTTCCGATAGCATGAGATGTGATATCTTAATGCTTCTAGCAAACCTGAGACCTTCCCATGGCATGAGATGTGATATCTAACTCCTTCCCATTCCAATCCTGAGACCCGTCCTATACTATGAGATGTTATATCTCAATGCTTCTAATACCAAACCTGAGACTGTCCTATAACATGAGATGTGATATCTCAATGCTTCTAATAACAAACCTGAGGCCCTTCCTATAACATGAGATGTGATATCCAAGTCCTTCCCATTCCAATCTTGAGACCCTTCCTATAACATGCGATGTGATATCCAACTCCTTCCCAATCCAATCCTGAGACCCTTCCGACAGCATGAGATATGATATCTCAATGCTTCTAATACCAAACCACAGAACCGTCCTATAACTTGAGATGTGATATCCAAATCCTTCCCCTTCCAAACCTGAGACCCTTTCTTTATCATGAGATGTGATATCCAACTCCTTCCCATTCCAATCCTGAGACCCTTCCTATAACATGCGATGTGATATCCAACTCCTTCCCAATCGAATCCTGAGACCCTTCCGATAGCATGAGATATGATATCTCAATGCTTCTAATACCAAACCATAGAACTGTCCTATAACTTGAGATGTGATATCCAAATCCTTCCCCTTCCAAACCTGAGACCCTTTCTTTATCATGAGATGTGATATCCAACTCCTTCCCATTCCAATCCTGAGACCCTTCCTATAGCATGATATGTGATATCCAACTCCTTCCCATTCCAATCCTGAGACCCGTCCTATACAATGAGATATGATATCTCAATGCTTCTAATACCAAACCTGAGACTGTCCTATAACATGAGATGCAATATCTCAATGCTTCTAATAACAAACCTGAGACCCTTCCTATAACATGAGATGTGATATCCAAATCCTTCCCATTCCAATCCTGAGACCCTTCCTATAAAATGAGATGTGATATCCAACTCCTTCCCAATCCAATCCTGATACCCTTCCGATAGCATGAGATATGATATCTCAATGCTTCTAATACCAAACCACAGACCCGTCCTATAAATTGAGATGCAATATCCAAATCCTTCCCCTTCCAAACCTGAGACCCTTCCTTTAGCATGAGATGTGATATCCAACTCCTTCCCATTGCAATCCTGAGACCCGTCCTATACCATGAGATATGATATCTCAATGCTTCTAATACCAAACCTGAGACTGTCCTATAACATGAGATGTGATATCTCAATGCTTCTAATAACAAACCTGAGAGCCTTCCTATAACATGAGATGTGATATCCAACTCCTTCCCAATCCAATCCTGAGACCCTTCCGATAGCATGAGATATGATATCTCAATGCTTCTAATACCAAACCTGAGACTGTCCTATAACATGAGATGCGATATCTCAATGCTTCTAATAACAAACCTGAGACCCTTCCTATAACATGAGATGTGATATCCAAATCCTTCCCATTCCAATCCTGAGACCCTTCCGATAGCATGAGATATGATATCTCAATGCTTCTAATACCAAACCTGAGACTGTCCTATAACATGAGATGCGATATCTCAATGCTTCTAATAACAAACCTGAGACCCTTCCTATAACATGAGATGTGATATCCAAATCCTTCCCATTCCAATCCTGAGACCCTTCCTAGAACATGAGATGTGATATCTCAATGCTTCTAATAACAAACCTGAGACCCTTCCAATAACATGAGATGTGATATCCAAATCCTTCCCATTCCAATCCTGAGACCCTTCCTATAGCATGAGATGTGATATCCAACTCCTTAACATTCCAATCCTGAGACCCGTCCTATACCATGAGATATGATATCTCAATGCTTCTAATACCAAACCTGAGACAGTCCTATAACATGAGATGCGATATCTCAATGCTTCTAATACAAACCTGAGACCCTTCCTATAACATGAGATGTGATATCCAAATCCTTCCCATTCCAATCCTGAGACCCTTCCTATAACATGAGATGTGATATCCAAATCCTTCCCATTCCAATCCTGAGACCCTTCCGATAGCATGAGATGTGATATCTTAATGCTTCTAGCAAACCTGAGACCTTCCCATGGCATGAGATGTGATTTCAAACTCCTTCCCATTCCAATCCTGAGACCCGTCCTATACTATGAGATGTTATATCTCAATGCTTCTAAAACCAAACCTGAGACTGTCCTATAACATGAGATGTGATATCTCAATGCTTCTAATATCAAACCTGAGACCCTCCCTATAGCATGAGATGTGATATACAATTGCTTCCCATTCCAATCCTGAGACCCTTCCTATAACATGAGATGTGATATCCAAATCCTTCCCATTCCAATCCTGAGACCCTTCCGATAGCATGAGATATGATATCTCAATGCTTCTAATACCAAACCTGAGACTGTCCTATAACATGAGATGCGATATCTCAATGCTTCTAATAACAAACCTGAGACCCTTCCTATAACATGAGATGTGATATCCAAATCCTTCCCATTCCAATCCTGAGACCCTTCCTATAACATGAGATGTGATATCCAAATCCTTCCCATTCCAATCCTGAGACCCTTCCGATAGCATGAGATATGATATCTCAATGCTTCTAATACCAAACCTGAGACTGTCCTATAACATGAGATGCGATATCTCAATGCTTCTAATAACAAACCTGAGACACTTCCTATAACATGAGATGTGATATCCAAGTCCTTCCCATTCCAATCTTGAGACCCTTCCTATAACATGCGATGTGATATCCAACTCCTTCCCAATCCAATCCTGAGACCCTTCCGATAGCATGAGATATGATATCTCAATGCTTCTAATACCAAACCACAGAACCGTCCTATAACTTGAGATGTGATATCCAAATCCTTCCCCTTCCAAACCTGAGACCCTTTCTTTATCATGAGATGTGATAGCCAACTCCTTCCCATTCCAATCCTGAGACCCTTCCTATAGCATGATATGTGATATCCAACTCCTTCCCATTCCAATCCTGAGACCCGTCCTATAAAATGAGATATGATATCTCAATGCTTCTAATACAAAACCTGAGACTGTCCTATAACATGAGATGCGATATCTCAATACTTCTAATAACAAACCTGAAACCCTTCCTATAACTTGAGATGTGATATCCAAATCCTTCCCATTCCAATCCTGAGACCCTTCCTATAACATGAGATGTGATATCCAACACCTTCCCAATCCAATCCTGAGACCCTTCCGATAGCATGAGATATGATATCTCCATGCTTCTAATACCAAACCACAGACCTGTCCTATAAATTGAGATGTGATATCCAAATCCTTCCCCTTCCAAACCTGAGACCCTTCCTTTAGCATGAGATGTGATATCCAACTCCTTCCCATTCCAATCCTGAGGCCCGTCCTATACCATGAGATGATATCTCAATGCTTCTAATACCAAACCTGAGACTGTCCTATAACATGAGATGTGATATCTCAATGCTTCTAATAACAAACCTGAGAGCCTTCCTATAACATGAGATGTGATATCCAACTCCTTCGCAATCCAATCCTGAGACCCTTCCGATAGCATGAGATATGATATCTCAATGCTTCTAATACCAAACCACAGACCCGTCCTATAACTTGAGATGTGATATCCAAATCCTTCCCCTTCCAAACCTGAGACCCTTCCTTTAGCATGAGATGTGATATCCAACTCCTTCCCATTCCAATCCTGAGACCCTTCCTATAGCATGAGATGTGATATCCCAATGCTTCTACCAAACCTGAGACCCTTACTATAGCATGAGAGGTGATATCCAACTCTTCCCATCCAATCCTGAGACCCGTCCTATACCATGAGATGTTATATCTCAATGCTTCTAATACCAAACCTGAGACTGTCCTATAACATGAGATGTGATATCTCAATGCTTCTAATAACAAACCTGAGACCCTTCCTATAACATGAGATGTGATATCTCAATGCTTCTAATACCAAACCTGAGACCCTCCCTATAGCGTGAGATGTGATATCAAAGTCCTTCCCATTCCAATCCTGATACCCTTCCTATAACATGAGATGTGATATCCAACTCTTCCCATCCAATCCTGAGACCCTTCCTATAACATGAGATGTTATATCCAATTCCTTCCCAATCCAATCCTGAGACCCATCCGATAGCATGAGATGTGATATCAAAGTCCTTCCCATTCCAATCCTGAAACCCTTCCTATAACATGAGCTGTGATATCCAACTCCTTCCAATTCCAACCTGTGACCCTTCCTATAGCATGAGATGCGATATCCAACTCCTTCCCATTCCAATCCTTAGACCCTTCCGATAGCATGAGATATGATATCTCAATGCTTCTAATACCAAACCTGAGACTGTCCTATAACATGAGATGCGATATCTCAATGCTTCTAATAACAAACCTGAGACCCTTCCTATAACATGAGATGTGATATCCAAATCCTTCCCATTCCAATCCTGATACCCTTCCTATAACATGAGATGTGATATCCAACTCTTCCCATCCAATCCTGAGACCCTTCCTATAACATGAGATGTTATATCCAATTCCTTCCCAATCCAATCCTGAGACCCATCCGATAGCATGAGATGTGATATCAAAGTCCTTCCCATTCCAATCCTGAAACCCTTCCTATAACATGAGCTGTGATATCCAACTCCTTCCAATTGCAACCTGTGACCCTTCCTATAGCATGAGATGCGATATCCAACTCCTTCCCATTCCAATCCTTAGACCCTTCCGATAGCATGAGATATGATATCTCAATGCTTCTAATACCAAACCTGAGACTGTCCTATAACATGAGAAGCAATATCTCAACGCTTCTAATAACAAACCTGAGACCCTTCCTATAACATGAGATGTGATATCCAAATCCTTCCCCATTCCAATCCTGAGACCCTTCCGATAGCATGAGATATGATATCTCAATGCTTCTAATACCAAACCTGAGACTGTCCTATAACATGAGATGCGATATCTCAATGCTTCTAATAACAAACCTGAGACCCTTCCTATAACATGAGATGTGATATCCAAATCCTTCCCATTCCAATCCTGAGACCCTTCCTAGAACATGAGATGTGATATCTCAATGCTTCTAATAACAAACCTGAGACCCTTCCTATAACATGAGATGTGATATCCAAATCCTTCCCATTCCAATCCTGAGACCCTTCCTATAGCATGAGATGTGATATCCAACTCCTTCCCATTCCAATCCTGAGACCCGTCCTATACCATGAGATATGATATCTCGATTCTTCTAATACCAAACCTGAGACTGTCCTATAACATGAGATGCGATATCTCAATGCTTCTAATAACAAACCTGAGACCCTTCCTATAACATGAGATGTGATATCCAAATCCTTCCCATTCCAATCCTGAGACCCTTCCTATAACATGAGATGTGATATCCAAATCCTTCCCATTCCAATCCTGAGACCCTTCCGATAGCATGAGATATGATATCTCAATGCTTCTAATACCAAACCTGAGACGGTCCTATAACATGAGATGCGATATCTCGATGCTTCTAATAACAAACCTGAGACCCTTCCTATAACATGAGATGTGATATCCAAATCCTTCCCATTCCAATCCTGAGACCCTTCCTATAACATGAGATGTGATATCCAACTCCTTCCCAATCCAATCCTGAGACCCTTCTGATAGCATGAGATATGATATCTCAATGCTTCTAATATCAAACCTGAGACCCTCCCTATAGCATGAGATGTGATATACAACTCCTTCCCATTCCAATCCTGAGACCCTTCCCATAACATGATATGTGATATCCAACTCCTTCCCATTCCAATCCTGAGACCCTTCCGATAGCATGAGATATGAAATCTCAATGCTTCTAATACCAAACCACAGAACCGTCCTATAACTTGAGATGTGATATCCAAATCCTTCCCCTTCCAAACCTGAGACCCTTTCTTTAGCATGAGATGTGATATCCAACTCCTTCCCATTCCAATCCTGAGACCCTTCTGATAGCATGAGATGTGATATACAACTACTTCCCATTCCAATCCTGAGACCCTTCCTATAACATGAGATGCGATATCTCAATGCTTCTAATAACAAACCTGAGACCCTTCCTATAACATGAGATGTGATATCCAAGTCCTTCCCATTCCAATCTTGAGACCCTTCCTATAACATGCGATGTGATATCCAAATCCTTCCCATTCCAATCCTGAGACCCTTCCTATAACATGAGATGCAATATCTCAATGCTTCTAATAACAAACCTGAGACCCTTCCTATAACATGAGATGTGATATCCATATCCTTCCCATTCCAATCTTGAGACCCTTCCTATAACATGCGATGTGATATCCAACTCCTTCCCAATCCAATCCTGAGACCCTTCCGATAGCATGAGATATGATATCTCAATGCTTCTAATTCCAAACCACAGAACCGTCCTATAACTTGAGATGTGATATCCAAATCCTTCCCCTTCCAAACCTGAGACCCTTTCTTTATCATGAGATGTGATATCCAACTCCTTCCCATTCCAATCCCGAGACCCTTCCTATAGCATGATATGTGATATCCAACTCCTTCCCATTCCAATCCTGAGACCCGTCCTATACAATGAGATATGATATCTCAATGCTTCTAATACCAAACCTGAGACTGTCCTATAACATGAGATGCGATATCTCAATACTTCTAATAACAAACCTGAGACCCTTCCTATAACATGAGATGTGATATCCAAATCCTTCCCATTCCAATCCTGAGACCCTTCCTATAACATGAGATGTGATATCCAACTCCTTCCCAATCCAATCCTGAGACCCTTCTGATAGCATGAGATATGATATCTCAATGCTTCTAATACCAAACCACAGATCCGTCCTATAACTTGAGATGTGATATCCAAATCCTTCCCCTTCCAAACCTGAGACCCTTCCTTTAGCATGAGATGTGATATCCAACAACTTCCCATTCCAATCCTGAGACCCTTCCTATAGCATGAGATGTGATATCCCAATGCTTCTACCAAACCTGAGATCCTTACTATAGCATGAGAGGTGATATCCAACTCTTCCCATCCAATCCTGAGACCCGTCCTATACGATGAGATGTTATATCTCAATGCTTCTAATACCAAACCTGAGACTGTCCTATAACATGAGATGTGATATCTCAATGCTTCTAATAACAAACCTGAGACCCTTCCTATGAAATGAGATGTGATATCTCAATGCTTATAATACCAAACCTGAGACCCTCCCTATAGCGTGAGATGTGATATCAAAGTCCTTCCCATTCCAATCCTGATACCCTTCCTATAACACGAGATGTGATATTCAACTCTTCCCATCCAATCCTGAGACCCTTCCTATAACATGAGATGTTATATCCAACTCCTTCCCAATCCAATCCTGAGACCTTTCCGATAGCATGAGATGTGATATCAAAGTCCTTCCCATTCCAATCCTGAAACCCTTCCTATAACATGAGCTGTGATATCCAACTCCTTCCAATTCCAACCTGTGACCCTTCCTATAGCATGAGATGCGATATCCAACTCCTTCCCATTCCAATCCTGAGACCCGTCCTATACAATGAGATATGATATCTCAATGCTTCTAATACCAAACCTGAGACTGTCCTATAACATGAGATGCGATATCTCAATACTTCTAATAACAAACCTGAGACCCTTCCTATAACATGAGATGTGATATCCAAATCCTTCCCATTCCAATCCTGAGACCCTTCCTATAACATGAGATGTGATATCCAACTCCTTCCCAATCCAATCCTGAGACCCTTCCGATAGCATGAGATATGATATCTCAATGCTTCTAATACCAAACCACAGACCCGTCCTATAAATTGAGATGTGAAATCCAAATCCTTCCCCTTCCAAACCTGAGACCCTTCCTTTAGCATAAGATGTGATATCCAACAACTTCCCATTCCAATCCTGAGACCCTTCCTATAGCATGAGATGTGATATCCCAATGCTTCTACCAAACCTGAGACCCTTACTATAGCATGAGAGGTGATATCCAACTCTTCCCATCCAATCCTGAGACCCGTCCTATACCATGAGATGTTATATCTCAATGCTTCTAATACCAAACCCTAGACTGTCCTATAACATGAGATGTGATATCTCAATGCTTCTAATAACAAACCTGAGACCCTTCCTATAACATGAGATGTGATATCTCAATGCTTATAATACCAAACCTGAGACCCTCCCTATAGCGTGAGATGTGATATCAAAGTCCTTCCCATTCCAATCCTGATACCCTTCCTATAAGACGAGATGTGATATCCAACTCTTCCCATCCAATCCTGAGACCCTTCCTATAACATGAGATGTTATATCCAACTCCTTCCCAATCCAATCCTGAGACCTTTCCGATAGCATGAGATGTGATATCAAAGTCCTTCCCATTCCAATCCTGAAACCCTTCCTATAACATGAGCTGTGATATCCAACTCCTTCCAATTCCAACCTGTGACCCGTCCTATAGCATGAGATGCGATATCCAACTCCTTCCCATTCCAATCCTGAGACCCGTCCTATACCATGAGATGTTATATCTCAATGCTTCTAATACCAAACCTGAGACTGTCCTATAACATGAGATGTGATATCTCAATGCTTCTAATAACAAACCTGAGACCCTTCCTATAACATGAGATGTGATATCCAACTCTTCCCATCCAATCCTGAGACCCTTCCTATAACATGAGATGTTATATCCAACTCCTTCCCAATCCAATCCTGAGACCCTTCCGATAGCATGGGATGTGATATCAAAGTCCTTCCCATTCCAATCCTGAAACCCTTCCTATAACATGAGCTGTGATATCCAACTCCTTCCAATTCCAACCTGTGACCCTTCCTATAGCATGAGATGTGATATCCAACTCCTTCCCATTCCAATCCTGAGACCCGTCCTATACAATGAGATATGATATCTCAATGCTTCTAATACCAAACCTGAGACTGTCCTATAACATGAGATGCGATATCTCAATACTTCTAATAACAAACCTGAGACCCTTCCTATAACATGAGATGTGATATCCAAATCCTTCCCATTCCAATCCTGAGACCCTTCCTATAACATGAGATGTGATATCCAACTCCTTCCCAATCCAATCCTGAGACCCTTCCGATAGCATGAGATATGATATCTCAATGCTTCTAATACCAAACCACAGACCCGTCCTATAAATTGAGATGTGATATCCAAATCCTTCCCCTTCCAAACCTGAGACCCTTCCTTTAGCATGAGATGTGATATCCAACTCCTTCCCATTCCAATCCTGAGGCCCGTCCTATACCATGAGATGATATCTCAATGCTTCTAATACCAAACCTGAGACTGTCCTATAACGTGAGATGTGATATCTCAATGCTTCTAATAACAAACCTGAGAGCCTTCCTATAACATGAGATGTGATATCCAACTCCTTCGCAATCCAATCCTGAGACCCTTCCGATAGCATGAGATATGATATCTCAATGCTTTAATACCAAACCACAGACCCGTCCTATAACTTGAGATGTGATATCCAAATCCTTCCCCTTCCAAACCTGAGACCCTTCCTTTAGCATGAGATGTGATATCCAACTCCTTCCCATTCCAATCCTGAGACCCTTCCTATAGCATGAGATGTGATATCCCAATGCTTCTACCAAACCTGAGACCCTTACTATAGCATGAGAGGTGATATCCAACTCTTCCCATCCAATCCTGAGACCTGACCTATACCATGAGATGTTATATCTCAATGCTTCTAATACCAAACCTGAGACTGTCCTATAACATGAGATGTGATATCTCAATGCTTCTAATAACAAACCTGAGACCCTTCCTATAACATGAGATGTGATATCTCAATGCTTCTAATACCAAACCTGAGACCCTCCCTATAGCGTGAGATGTGATATCAAAGTCCTTCCCATTCCAATCCTGATACCCTTACTATAACATGAGATGTGATATCCAACTCTTCCCATCCAATCCTGAGACCCTTCCTATAACATGAGATGTTATATCCAACTCCTTCCCAATCCAATCCTGAGACCCTTCCGATAGCATGAGATGTGATATCAAAGTCCTTCCCATTCCAATCCTGAAACCCTTCCTATAACATGATCTGTGATATCCAACTCCTTCCAATTCCAACCTGTGACACTTCCTATAGCATGAGATGCGATATCCAACTCCTTCCCAATCCAATCCTGAGACCCTTCCGATAGCATGAGATGTGATATCTTAATGCTTCTAGCAAACCTGAGACCTTCCCATGGCATGAGATGTGATATCAAACTCCTTCCCATTCCAATCCTGAGACCCGTCCTATACTATGAGATGTTATATCTCAATGCTTCTAATACCAAACCTGAGACTGTCCTATAACATGAGATGTGATATCTCAATGCTTCTAATAACAAACCTGAGACCCTTCCTATAACATGAGATGTGATATCCAAGTCCTTCCCAATCCAATCCTGAGACCCTTCCGATAGCATGAGATATGATATCTCAATGCTTCTAATACCAAACCACAGAACCGTCCTATAACTTGAGATGTGATATCCAAATCCTTCCCCTTCCAAACCTGAGACCCTTTCTTTATCATGAGATGTGACATCCAACTCCTTCCCATTCCAATCCTGAGACCCGTCCTATACAATGAGATATTATATCTCAATGCTTCTAATACCAAACCTGAGACTGTCCTATAACATGAGATGCAATATCTCAATGCTTCTGCCAAACCTGAGACCCTTACTATAGCATGAGAGGTGATATCCAACTCTTCCCATCCAATCCTGAGACCCGTCCTATACCATGAGATGTTATATCTCAATGCTTCTAATACCAAACCTGAGACTGTCCTATAACATGAGATGTGATATCTCAATGCTTCTAATAACAAACCTGAGACCCTTCCTATAACATGAGATGTGATATCTCAATGCTTCTAATACCAAACCTGAGACCCTCCCTATAGCGTGAGATGTGATATCAAAGCCCTTCACATTCCAATCCTGATACCCTTCCTATAACATGAGATGTGATATCCAACTCTTCCCATCCAATCCCGAGACCCTTCCTATAACATGAGATGTTATATCCAACTCCTTCCCAATCCAATCCTGAGACCCTTCCGATAGCATGAGATGTGATATCAAAGTCCTTCCCATTCCAATCCTGAAACCCTTCCTATAACATGAGCTGTGATATCCAACTCCTTCCAATTCCAACCTGTGACCCTTCCTATAGCATGAGATGCGTTATCCAACTCCTTCCCAATCCAATCCTGAGACCCTTCCGATAGCATGAGATGTGATATCTTAATGCTTCTAATACCAAACCTGAGACTGTCCTATAAAATGAGATGTGATATCTCAATGCTTCTAATAACAAACCTGAGACCCTTCCTATAACATGAGATGTGATATCCAAGTCCTTCCCAATCCAATCCTGAGACCCTTCCGATAGCATGAGATATGATATCTCAATGCTTCTAATACCAAACCACAGAACCGTCCTATAACTTGAGATGTGATATCCAAATCCTTCCCCTTCCAAACCTGAGACCCTTTCTTTATCATGAGATGTGATATCCAACTCCTTCCCATTCCAATCCTGAGACCCGTCCTATACAATGAGATATGATATCTCAATGCTTCTAATACCAAACCTGAGACTGTCCTATAACATGAGATGCAATATCTCAATGCTTCTAATAACAAACCTGAGACCCTTCCTATAACATGAGATGTGATATCCAAATCCTTCCCATTCCAATCCTGAGACCCTTCCTATAACATGAGATGTGATATCCAACTCCTTCCCAATCCAATCCTGATACCCTTCCGATACCATGAGATGTGATATCTCAATGCTTCTAATAACAAACCGGAGAACTGTCCTATAGCATGAGATGTGATATCCAACTCCTTCCCATTCCAATGCTGAGACCCTTCCGATAGCATGAGATGTGATATCTCAATGCTTCTAATAACAAACCGGAGAACTGTCCTATAGCATGAGATGTGATATCCAACTCCTTCCCATTCCAATGCTGAGACCCTTCCGATAGCATGAGATGTGATATCTCAATGCTTCTAATAACAAACCGGAGAACTGTCCTATAGCATGAGATGTGATATCTAACTCCTTCCCATTCCTATCCTGAGACCCGTCCTATACCATGAGATGTTATATCTCAATGCTTCTAATACCAAACCTGAGACTGTCCTATAACATGAGATGTGATATCTCAATGCTTCTAATAACAAACCTGAGACCCTTCCTATAACATGAGATGTGATGTCCAAGTCCTTCCCATTCCAATCCTGAGACCCTTCCTATAACATGAGATGTGATATCCAACTCCTTCCCAATCCAATCCTGAGACCCTTCCGATAGCATGAGATGTGATATCTTAATGCTTCTAGCAAACCTGAGACCTTCCCATGGCATGAGATGTGATATCAAACTCCTTCCCATTCCAATCCTGAGACCCTTCCTATAGCATGAGATGTGATATCCAACTCCTTCCCATTCCAATCCTGAGACCCGTCCCATACCATGAGATGTTATATCTCAATGCTTCTAATACCAAACATGAGACTGTCCTATAACATGAGATATGATATCTCAATGCTTCTAATACCGAACCACAGACCTGTCCTATAACTTGAGATGTGATATCCAAATCCTTCCGCTTCCAAACCTGAGACCCTTCCTCTAGCATGAGATGTGATATCCAACTCCTTCCCATTCCAATCCTGAGACCCTTCGGATAGCATGAGATGTGATATCTCAATGATTCTAATATGAAACCTGAGACCCTCCCTATAGCATGAGATGTGATATCAAAGTCCTTCCCATTCCAATCCTGATACCCTTCCTATAACATGAGATGTGATATCCAACTCCTTCCAATTCCAACCTGTGACCCTTCCTATATCATGAGATGGGATATCCAACTCCTTCCCAATCCAATCCTGAGACCCTTCCGATAGCATGAGATGTGATATCTTAATGCTTCTAGCAAACCTGAGACCTTCCCATGGCATGAGATGTGATATCAAACTCCTTCCCATTCCAATCCTGAGACCCGTCCTATACCATGAGATGTTATATCTCAATGCTTCTAATACCAAACATGAGACTGTCCTTTAACATGAGATATGATATCTCAATGCTTCTAATACCGATCCATAGACCTGTCCTATAACTTGAGATGTGATATCCAAATCCTTCCCCTTCCAAACCTGAGACCCTTCCTTTAGCATGAGATGTGATATCCAACTCCTTCCCATTCCAATCCTGAGACCCTTCCGATAGCATGAGATGTGATATCTCAATGATTCTAATATGAAACCTGAGACCCTCCCTATAGCATGAGATGTGATATCCAAATCCTTCCCATTCCAATCCTGAGACCCTTCCTATAGCATGAGATGTGATATCCAACTCCTTCCCATTCCAATCCTGAGACCCGTCCTATACCATGAGATATGATATCTCAATGCTTCTAATACCAAACCTGAGACTGTCCTATAACATGAGATGTGATATCTCAATGCTTCTAATAACAAACCTGAGACCCTTCCTATAACATGAGATGTGATATCCAAGTCCTTCCCATTCCAATCTTGAGGCCCTTCCTATAACATGAGATGTGATATCCAACTCCTTCCCAATCCAATCCTGAGACCCTTCCGATAGCATGAGATATGATATCTCAATGCTTCTAATACCAAACCACAGACCCGTCCTATAACTTGAGATGTGATATCCAAATCCTTCCCCTTCCAAACCTGAGACCCTTCCTTTATCATGAGATGTGATATCCAACTCCTTCCCATTCCAATCCTGAGACCCTTCCTATTGCATGAGATGTGATATCCCAATGCTTCTACCAAACCTGAGACCCTTCCTATAGCATGAGACGTGATATCCAAATCTTCCCATCCAATCCTGAGACCCTTCCTATAACATGAGATGTGATATACAACTCCTTCCCATTCCAATCTTGAGACCCTTCCGATAGCATGAGATGTGATATCCAACTCCTTCCAATTCCAACCTGTGACCCTTCCTATAGCATGAGATGGGATATCCAACTCCTTCCAAATCCAATCCTGAGACCCTTCCGATAGCATGAGATGTGATATCTTAATGCTTCTACCATACCTGAGACCTTCCTATGGCATGAGATGTGAAATCAAACTATTTCCCATTTCAATCCTGAGACCCTTCCTATAGCATGAGATGTGATATCCAACTCCTTCCCATTCCAATCCTGAGACCCGTCCTATACCATGAGATGTGATATCTCAATGCTTCTAATACCAAACCTGAGACTGTCCTATAACATGAGATGTGATATCTCAATGCTTCTAATAACAAACCTGAGACCCTTCCTATAACATGAGATGTGATATCCAAATCCTTCCCATTCCAATCCTGAGACCCTTCCTATAGCATGAGATGTGATATCCAACTCCTTCCCATTCCAATCCTGAGACCCGTCCTATACCATGAGATATGATATCTCAATGCTTCTAATACCAAACCTGAGACTGTCCTATAACATGAGATGCGATATCTCAATGCTTCTAATAACAAACCTGAGACCCTTCCTATAACATGAGATGTGATATCCAAATCCTTCCCATTCCAATCCTGAGACCCTTCCTATAACATGAGATGTGATATCCAACTCCTTCCCAATCCAATCCTGAGACCCTTCCGATAGCATGAGATATGATATCTCAATGCTTCTAATACCAAACCACAGACCCGTCCTATAAATTGAGATGTGGTATCCAAATCCTTCCCCTTCCAAACCTAAGACCCTTCCTTTAGCATGAGAAGTGATATCCAAATCCTTCCCATACCAATCCTGAGACCGTCTTATACCATGAGATATGATATCTCAATGCTTCTAATACCAAACCTGAGACTGTCCTATAACATGAGATGTGATATCTCAATGCTTCTAATACCAAACCTGAGAGCCTTCCTATAACATGAGATGTGATATCCAACTCCTTCCCAATCCAATCCTGAGACCCTTCCGATAGCATGAGATGTGATATCCAACTCCTTCCCATTCCAATCCTGAGACCCTTCCGATAGCATGAGATGTGATATCTCAATGATTCTAATATGAAACCTGAGACCCTCCCTATAGCATGAGATGTGATATCCAAATCCTTCCCATTCCAATCCTGAGACCCTTCCTATAGCATGAGATGTGATATCCAACTCCTTCCCATTCCAATCCTGAGACCCGTCCTATACCATGAGATATGATATCTCAATGCTTCTAATACCAAACCTGAGACTGTCCTATAACATGAGATGTGATATCTCAATGCTTCTAATAACAAACCTGAGACCCTTCCTATAACATGAGATGTGATATCCAAGTCCTTCCCATTCCAATCTTGAGGCCCTTCCTATAACATGAGATGTGATATCCAACTCCTTCCCAATCCAATCCTGAGACCCTTCCGATAGCATGAGATATGATATCTCAATGCTTCTAATACCAAACCACAGACCCGTCCTATAACTTGAGATGTGATATCCAAATCCTTCCCCTTCCAAACCTGAGACCCTTCCTTTATCATGAGATGTGATATCCAACTCCTTCCCATTCCAATCCTGAGACCCTTCCTATTGCATGAGATGTGATATCCCAATGCTTCTACCAAACCTGAGACCCTTCCTATAGCATGAGACGTGATATCCAAATCTTCCCATCCAATCCTGAGACCCTTCCTATAACATGAGATGTGATATACAACTCCTTCCCATTCCAATCTTGAGACCCTTCCGATAGCATGAGATGTGATATCCAACTCCTTCCAATTCCAACCTGTGACCCTTCCTATAGCATGAGATGGGATATCCAACTCCTTCCAAATCCAATCCTGAGACCCTTCCGATAGCATGAGATGTGATATCTTAATGCTTCTACCATACCTGAGACCTTCCTATGGCATGAGATGTGAAATCAAACTATTTCCCATTTCAATCCTGAGACCCTTCCTATAGCATGAGATGTGATATCCAACTCCTTCCCATTCCAATCCTGAGACCCGTCCTATACCATGAGATGTGATATCTCAATGCTTCTAATACCAAACCTGAGACTGTCCTATAACATGAGATGTGATATCTCAATGCTTCTAATAACAAACCTGAGACCCTTCCTATAACATGAGATGTGATATCCAAATCCTTCCCATTCCAATCCTGAGACCCTTCCTATAGCATGAGATGTGATATCCAACTCCTTCCCATTCCAATCCTGAGACCCGTCCTATACCATGAGATATGATATCTCAATGCTTCTAATACCAAACCTGAGACTGTCCTATAACATGAGATGCGATATCTCAATGCTTCTAATAACAAACCTGAGACCCTTCCTATAACATGAGATGTGATATCCAAATCCTTCCCATTCCAATCCTGAGACCCTTCCTATAACATGAGATGTGATATCCAACTCCTTCCCAATCCAATCCTGAGACCCTTCCGATAGCATGAGATATGATATCTCAATGCTTCTAATACCAAACCACAGACCCGTCCTATAAATTGAGATGTGGTATCCAAATCCTTCCCCTTCCAAACCTAAGACCCTTCCTTTAGCATGAGAAGTGATATCCAAATCCTTCCCATACCAATCCTGAGACCGTCTTATACCATGAGATATGATATCTCAATGCTTCTAATACCAAACCTGAGACTGTCCTATAACATGAGATGTGATATCTCAATGCTTCTAATACCAAACCTGAGAGCCTTCCTATAACATGAGATGTGATATCCAACTCCTTCCCAATCCCATCCTGAGACCCTTCCGATAGCATGAGATATGATATCTCAATGCTTCTAATACCAAACCACAGACCCGTCCTATAACTTGAGATGTGATATCCAACTCCTTCCCAATCCAATCCTGAGACCCTTCCGATAGCATGAGATGTGATATCTCAATGCTTCTAATATCAAACCTGAGACCCTCCCTATAGCATGAGATGTGATATCCAACTCCTTCCCATTCCAATCCTGAGACCCGTCCTATACTATGAGATGTTATATCTCAATGCTTCTAATACCAAACCTGAGACTGCCCTATAACAAGAGATGTGATATCTCAATGCTTCTAATAACAAACCTGAGACCCTTCCTATAACATGAGATGTGATATCCAACTCCTTCCCAATCCAATCCTGAGACCCTTCCGATAGCATTAGATATGATATCTCAATGCTTCTAATACCAAACCACAGACCCGTCCTATAACTTGAGATGTGATATCCAACTCCTTCCCATTCCAATCCTGAGACCCTTCCGATAGCATAAGATGTGATATCCAACTCCTTCCAATTCCAACCTGTGACCCTTCCTATAGCATGAGATGGGATATCCAACTCCTTCCCAATCCAATCCTGAGACCCTTCCGATAGCATGAGATGTGATATCTTAATGCTTCTAGCAAACCTGGGACCTTCCCATGGCATGAGATGTGATATCAAACTCCTTCCCATTCAAATCCTGAGACCCTTCCTATAGCATGAGATGTGATATCCAACTCCTTCCATTCCAATCCTGAGACCCTTCCGATAGCATGAGATGTGATATCACAATGATTCTAATATGAAACCTGAGACCCTCCCTATAGCATGAGATGTGATATCCAACTCCTTCCCATTCCAATCTTGAGACCCTTCCTATAACATGAGATGTGATATCCAAGTCCTTGCCATTCCAATCCTGAGACCCTTCCTATAACATGAGATGTGATATCCAACTCCTTCCCATTCCAATCCTGAGACCCGTCCTATACCATGAGATGTGATATCTCAATGCTTCTAATACCAAACCTGAGACTGTCCTATAAAATGAGATGTGATATCTCAATGCTTCTAATAACCAACCTGAGACCCTTCCTATAACATGAGATGTGATATCCAAATCCTTCCCAATCCAATCCAGAGACCCTTCCGATAGCATGAGATATGATATCTCAATGCTTTTAATACCAAACCACAGACCCGTCCTATAACTTGAGATGTGATATCCAAATTCTTCCCCTTCCAAACCTGAGACCCTTCCTTTAGCATGAGATGTGATATCCAACTCCTTTCCATTCCAATCCTGAGACCATTCCTATAGCATGAGATGTGATATCCCAATACTTCTACCAAACCTGAGACCCTTCCTATAGCATGAGATGTGATATCTAACTCCTTCCCATTCCTATCCTGAGACCCGTCCTATACCATGAGATGTTATATCTCAATGCTTCTAATACCAAACCTGAGACTGTCCTATAACATGAGATGTGATATCTCAATGCTTCTAATAACAAACCTGAGACCCTTCCTATAACATGAGATGTGATGTCCAAGTCCTTCCCATTCCAATCCTGAGACCCTTCCTATAACATGAGATGTGATATCCAACTCCTTCCCAATCCAATCCTGAGACCCTTCCGATAGCATGAGATGTGATATCCAACTCCTTCCTATTCCAATCCTGAGACTCTTCTGATAGCATGAGATGTGATATCTCAATGCTTCTAATACCAAACCTGAGATCCTTCCTATAACATGAGATGTGATATCCAAATCCTTCCCCTTCCAAACCTGAGACCCTCCCTTTAGCATGAGATGTGATATCCAACTCCTTCCCATTCCATTCCTGAGACCCTTCTGATAGCATGAGATGTGATATCTCAATGCCTCTAATACCAAACCTGAGATCCTACCTCTAACATGAAATGTGATATCCAACTCTTTCCCCTTCCAAACCTGAGAGCCTTCCTATAGCATGAGATGTGATATCCAAGTCCTTCCCATTCCAATCCTGAGACCCTTCCTTTATCATGAGATGTGATATCCAACTCCTTCCCATTCCAATCCTGAGACCCTTCCTATAGCATGAGATGTGATATCTCAATGCTTCTAATACCAAACCTGAGACCCTTCCTATAACATGAGATGGGAATATCCAACTCCTTCCCATTCCAATCCTGAGACCCTTCCGATAGCAGAGATGTGATATCTCAATGCTTATACCAAACCTGAGATCCTTCCTATAACATGAGATGTGATATCCAACTCCTTCCCATTCCAATCCTGAGACACTTACTATAGCATGAGATGTGATATCTCACTGCTTATACCAAACCTGAGACCCTTCCCATAGCATGAGGTATGATATCTCAATACTTCTAATACCAAACGTGAGATCCTTCTGATAACATGAGATGTGATATCCAAATCCTTCCCCTTCCAAACCTGAGACCCTACCTTTAGCATGAGATGTGATATCCAACTCCTTCCCATTCCATTCCTGAGACCCTTCTGATAGCATGAGATGTGATATCTCAATGCCTCTAATACCAAACCTGAGATCCTACCTCTAACATGAAATGTGATATCCAACTCTTTCCCCTTCCAAACCTGAGAGCCTTCCTATAGCATGAGATGTGATATCCAAGTCCTTCCCATTCCAATTCTGAGACCCTTCCTATAGCTTGAGATGTGATATCCAACTCCTTCCCATTCCAATTCTGAGACCCTTCCTATACTCTGAGACTTGATATCTCAATGCTTCTAATACCAAACCTGAGACCCGTAATATAACATGAGATGTGATATCCAAATCCTTCCCCTTCCAAACCTTAGACCCTTCCTTTATCATGAGATGTGATATCCAACTCCTTCCCATTCCAATCCTGAGACCCTTCCGATATCATGAGATGTGATATCTCAAAGCTTCTATTATCAAACTTGAGACCCTCCCTATAGCATGAGATGTGAGATCCAAGTCCTTCCCATTCCAATCCTGAGACCCTTCCTATAGCATGAGATGTGATATCTCTATGCTTCTAATACCAAACCTGAGACCCTTCCTATAACATGAGATGGGAATATCCAACTCCTTCCCATTCCAATCCTGAGACCCTTCCGATAGCAGAGATGTGATATCTCAATGCTTATACCAAACCTGAGACCCTTCGTATGGCATGAGATGTGATATCCAACTCCTTGCCATTCAAATCCTGAGACCCTTCCTATAGCATGAGAAGGGATATCCAACTCCTTCCCAATCCAATCCTGAGACCCTTCCGATAGCAGAGATGTGATATCTCAATGCTTCTACCAAACCTGAGACCCTTCCTTTAGCATGAGATGTGATATCCAAATCCTTCACATTCCAATCCTGAAACCCTTCCTATAGCATGAGATGTGATATCTCAATGCTTCTAATACCAAACCTGAGATCCTTCCTATAACATGAGATGTGATATCCAATTCCTTCCCATTCCAAACCTGAGACCCTTCCTATTGGATGAGTTGTGATATCCAACTCCTTCCCATTCCAACCCTGAGACCCTTCCTATAGCATGAGATGTGATGTCTCAATGATTCTAATACCAAACCTGAGATCCTTCCTATAACATGAGATGTGATATCCAACTCCTTCCATTCCAATCCTGAGACCCGTCCTATAGCATGAGATGTGATATCTCAATGCTTATACCAAACCTGAGACCCTTCCTATAGCATGAGATGTGATATCAAACTACTTCCCATTCCAATCCTGAGACCCTTCCTATAGCATGAGATGTGATATCTCAATGCTTCTAATACCAAATCTGAGATCCTTCCTCTAACATGAAATGTGATATCCAACTCCTTCCCTTTCCAAACCTAAGAGCCTATCTATAGCATGAGATGTGATATCCAGGTCCTTCCTATTCCAATCCTTAGACCCTTCCTACAGCATGCAATATGATATCTCAATGATTCTAATAACAAACCTGAGACCCGTCCTATAGCATGAGATATGATATCCAAGTCCTTCCCATTCCAATCCTGAGACCCTTCCTATAACATGAAATGTGATATCCAACTCCTTCCCATTCCAACCTGAGACCCTTCCTATAGCATGAGATGGGATATCCATCTTCTTCAAAATCCAATACTGATACCCTTCCGATAGCATGAGATGTGATATCCCAATGCTTCTACCAAACCTGAGACCCATACTATGGCATGAGATGTGATATCAAACTCCTTCCCATTCCAATCCTGAGACCCTTCCTATAGCTTGAGGTGTGATATCCAACTCCTTCCCATTCCAATTCTGAGACCCTTCTTATACCATGAGATGTGATATCTCAATGCCTCTAATACCAAACCTGAGATCCTACCTCTAACATGAAATGTGATATCCAACTCTTTCCCCTTCCAAACCTGAGAGCCTTCCTATAGCATGAGATGTGATATCCAAGTCCTTCCCATTCCAATTCTGAGACCCTTCCTATAGCTTGAGATGTGATATCCAACTCCTTCCCATTCCAATTCTGAGACCCTTCCTATACTCTGAGACTTGATATCTCAATGCTTCTAATACCAAACCTGAGACCCGTAATATAACATGAGATGTGATATCCAAATCCTTCCCCTTCCAAACCTTAGACCCTTCCTTTATCATGAGATGTGATATCCAACTCCTTCCCATTCCAATCCTGAGACCCTTCCGATATCATGAGATGTGATATCTCAAAGCTTCTAATATCAAACTTGAGACCCTCCCTATAGCATGAGATGTGAGATCCAAGTCCTTCCCATTCCAATCCTGAGACCCTTCCTATAGCATGAGATGTGATATCTCTATGCTTCTAATACCAAACCTGAGACCCTTCCTATAACATGAGATGGGAATATCCAACTCCTTCCCATTCCAATCCTGAGACCCTTCCGATAGCAGAGATGTGATATCTCAATGCTTATACCAAACCTGAGACCCTTCGTATGGCATGAGATGTGATATCCAACTCCTTGCCATTCAAATCCTGAGACCCTTCCTATAGCATGAGAAGGGATATCCAACTCCTTCCCAATCCAATCCTGAGACCCTTCCGATAGCAGAGATGTGATATCTCAATGCTTCTACCAAACCTGAGACCCTTCCTTTAGCATGAGATGTGATATCCAAATCCTTCACATTCCAATCCTGAAACCCTTCCTATAGCATGAGATGTGATATCTCAATGCTTCTAATACCAAACCTGAGATCCTTCCTATAACATGAGATGTGATATCCAATTCCTTCCCATTCCAAACCTGAGACCCTTCCTATTGGATGAGTTGTGATATCCAACTCCTTCCCATTCCAACCCTGAGACCCTTCCTATAGCATGAGATGTGATGTCTCAATGATTCTAATACCAAACCTGAGATCCTTCCTATAACATGAGATGTGATATCCAACTCCTTCCATTCCAATCCTGAGACCCGTCCTATAGCATGAGATGTGATATCTCAATGCTTATACCAAACCTGAGACCCTTCCTATAGCATGAGATGTGATATCAAACTACTTCCCATTCCAATCCTGAGACCCTTCCTATAGCATGAGATGTGATATCTCAATGCTTCTAATACCAAACCTGAGATCCTTCCTCTAACATGAAATGTGATATCCAACTCCTTCCCTTTCCAAACCTAAGAGCCTATCTATAGCATGAGATGTGATATCCAGGTCCTTCCTATTCCAATCCTTAGACCCTTCCTACAGCATGCAATATGATATCTCAATGATTCTAATAACAAACCTGAGACCCGTCCTATAGCATGAGATATGATATCCAAGTCCTTCCCATTCCAATCCTGAGACCCTTCCTATAACATGAAATGTGATATCCAACTCCTTCCCATTCCAACCTGAGACCCTTCCTATAGCATGAGATGGGATATCCATCTTCTTCAAAATCCAATACTGATACCCTTCCGATAGCATGAGATGTGATATCCCAATGCTTCTACCAAACCTGAGACCCATACTATGGCATGAGATGTGATATCAAACTCCTTCCCATTCCAATCCTGAGACCCTTCCTATAGCTTGAGGTGTGATATCCAACTCCTTCCCATTCCAATTCTGAGACCCTTCTTATACCATGAGATGTGATATCTCAATGCCTCTAATACCAAACCTGAGATCCTACCTCTAACATGAAATGTGATATCCAACTCTTTCCCCTTCCAAACCTGAGAGCCTTCCTATAGCATGAGATGTGATATCCAAGTCCTTCCCATTCCAATTCTGAGACCCTTCCTATAGCTTGAGATGTGATATCCAACTCCTTCCCATTCCAATTCTGAGACCCTTCCTATACTCTGAGACTTGATATCTCAATGCTTCTAATACCAAACCTGAGACCCGTAATATAACATGAGATGTGATATCCAAATCCTTCCCCTTCCAAACCTTAGACCCTTCCTTTATCATGAGATGTGATATCCAACTCCTTCCCATTCCAATCCTGAGACCCTTCCGATATCATGAGATGTGATATCTCAAAGCTTTCTAATATCAAACTTGAGACCCTCCCTATAGCATGAGATGTGAGATCCAAGTCCTTCCCATTCCAATCCTGAGACCCTTCCTATAGCATGAGATGTGATATCTCTATGCTTCTAATACCAAACCTGAGACCCTTCCTATAACATGAGATGGGAATATCCAACTCCTTCCCATTCCAATCCTGAGACCCTTCCGATAGCAGAGATGTGATATCTCAATGCTTATACCAAACCTGAGACCCTTCGTATGGCATGAGATGTGATATCCAACTCCTTGCCATTCAAATCCTGAGACCCTTCCTATAGCATGAGAAGGGATATCCAACTCCTTCCCAATCCAATCCTGAGACCCTTCCGATAGCAGAGATGTGATATCTCAATGCTTCTACCAAACCTGAGACCCTTCCTTTAGCATGAGATGTGATATCCAAATCCTTCACATTCCAATCCTGAAACCCTTCCTATAGCATGAGATGTGATATCTCAATGCTTCTAATACCAAACCTGAGATCCTTCCTATAACATGAGATGTGATATCCAATTCCTTCCCATTCCAAACCTGAGACCCTTCCTATTGGATGAGTTGTGATATCCAACTCCTTCCCATTCCAACCCTGAGACCCTTCCTATAGCATGAGATGTGATGTCTCAATGATTCTAATACCAAACCTGAGATCCTTCCTATAACATGAGATGTGATATCCAACTCCTTCCATTCCAATCCTGAGACCCGTCCTATAGCATGAGATGTGATATCTCAATGCTTATACCAAACCTGAGACCCTTCCTATAGCATGAGATGTGATATCCAACTACTTCCCATTCCAATCCTGAGACCCTTCCTATAGCATGAGATGTGATATCTCAATGCTTCTAATACCAAACCTGAGATCCTTCCTCTAACATGAAATGTGATATCCAACTCCTTCCCTTTCCAAACCTAAGAGCCTATCTATAGCATGAGATGTGATATCCAGGTCCTTCCTATTCCAATCCTTAGACCCTTCCTACAGCATGCAATATGATATCTCAATGATTCTAATAACAAACCTGAGACCCGTCCTATAGCATGAGATATGATATCCAAGTCCTTCCCATTCCAATCCTGAGACCCTTCCTATAACATGAAATGTGATATCCAACTCCTTCCCATTCCAACCTGAGACCCTTCCTATAGCATGAGATGGGATATCCATCTTCTTCAAAATCCAATACTGATACCCTTCCGATAGCATGAGATGTGATATCCCAATGCTTCTACCAAACCTGAGACCCATACTATGGCATGAGATGTGATATCAAACTCCTTCCCATTCCAATCCTGAGACCCTTCCGATAGCTTGAGGTGTGATATCCAACTCCTTCCCATTCCAATTCTGAGACCCTTCTTATACCATGAGACTTGATATCTCAATGCTTCTAATACCAAACCTGAGACCCGTCCTGTAACATGAGATGTGATATCCAAATCCTTCCCCTTCCAAACCTTAGACCCTTCCTTTATCATGAGATGTGACATCCAAGTCCTTCCCATTGCAATCCTGAGACCCTTCCTATAGC
This sequence comes from Ambystoma mexicanum, assembly GCF_040938575.1. Taxonomy (NCBI): domain Eukaryota; kingdom Metazoa; phylum Chordata; class Amphibia; order Caudata; family Ambystomatidae; genus Ambystoma; species Ambystoma mexicanum. The sequence continues at coordinate 337,532,479 of NC_090936.1, forward strand.
ATGAGATGTGATATCTCTATGCTTCTAATACCAAACCTGAGACCCTTCCTATAACATGAGATGGGATATCCAACTCCTTCCCATTCCAATCCTGAGACCTTTCCGATAGCAGAGATGTGATATCTCAATGCTTATACCAAACCTGAGAACCTTCCTATGGCCTGAGATGTCATATACAACTCCTTCCCATTCCAATCCTGAGACCCTTCCTTTAGCATGAGATGTGATATCTCAATGCTTACACCAAATCTGAGACCCTTCCTATAGCATGAGATGTGATATCCAATTCCTTCCCATTCCAATCCTGAGACCCTTCCTATAGCATGAGATGTGATATCTCAATGCTTATACCAAACCTGAGAGCCTACCTATAGCATGAGATGTGATATCCAAGTCCATCCTATTCCAATACTTAGACCCTTCCTACAGCATGCGATGTGATATCTCAATGATTCTAATACCAAACCAGAGACTCTTCCTATAACATGAGATGGGATATCCAACTCCTTCCCATTCCAATCCTGAGCCGCTTCCGATAGCAGAGATGTGATATCTCAATGCTTATACCAAACCTGAGACCCTTCCTATAACATGAGATGTGATATCCAACTCCTTCCCGTTCCAAACCTAAGACACTAACTATAGCATATGTGATATCCAACTCCTTCCCATTCCAAACATGAGACCCTTCCTATAGCAAGAAAGTAATATCCAACTCCTACCCATTCCAATCCTGAGACCCTTCCTATAGCAAGAGATGTGATATCCAAATCCTTCCCATTCCAATCCTGAGACCCTTCCTATAACATGAGATGTGATATCCAACTCCTTCCCATTCCAACCTGAGACACTTCCTATAGCATGAGAAGGGATATCCAACTCCTTCCCAATCCAATCCTGAGACCCTTCCGATAGCAGAGATGTGATATCTCAATGCTTATACCAAACCTGAGACCCTTCCTATAGCATGAAAAGGGATATCCAACTCCTTCCCAATCCAATCCTGAGACCCTTCCGATAGCAGAGACGTGATATCTCAATGCTTCTACCAAACCTGAGACCCTTCCTTTAGCATGAGATGTGATATCCAAATCCTTCACATTCCAATCCTGAGACCCTTCCTATAGCATGAGATTTGATATCTCAATGCTTCTAATACCAAACCTGAGATCCTTCCTATAACATGAGATGTGATATCCAATTCCTTCCCATTCCAAACCTGAGACCCTTCCTATTGGATGAGATGTGATATCCAACTCCTTCCCATTTCAACCCTGAGACCCTTCCTATTGCATGAGATGTGATGTCTCAATGCTTCTAATACCAAACCTGAGATCCTTCCTATAACATGAGATGTGATATCCAACTCCTTCCATTCCAATCCTGAGACCCGTCCTATAGCATGAGATGTGATATCTCAATGCTTATACCAAACCTGAGACCCTTCCTATAGCATGAGATGTGATATCCAACTCCTTCCCATTCCAATCCTGAGACCCTTCCTATAGCATGAGATGTGATATCTCAATGCTTCTAATACCAAACCTGGGATCCTTCCTCTAACATGAAATGTGATATCCAACTCCTTCCCTTTCCAAACCTAAGAGCCTATCTATAGCATGAGATGTGATATCCAAGTCCTTCTCATTCCAACCCTTAGACCCTTCCTACAGCATGCAATATGATATCTCAATGATTCTAATAACAAACCTGAGACCCGTCCTATAACATGAGATGGGATATCCAACTCCTTCCCATTCCAATCCTGAGACACTTCCGATAGCAGAGATGTGATATCTCAATGTTTATACCAAACCTGAGACCCTTCCTATAACATGAGATGTGAAATTTAACTCCTTCCCGTTCCCAACCTGAGACCCTTCCTTTAGCATGAGATGTGATATCCAGCTCCTTCCCATTCCAATCCTGAGACACTTCCGATAGCATGAGATGTGATATCTCAATGCTTCTAATATCAAAACTGAGACCCTCCCTATAGCATGATATGTGATATCTAAGTCCTTCCCATTCCAATCCTGAGACCCTTCCTATAGCATGAGATGTGATATCTCAATGCTTCTACCAAACCTGAGACCCTTCCTTTAGCATGAGATGTGATATCCAACTCCTTCCCATTCCAATCCTGAGACCCTTCCTATAGCATGAGATGTGATATCTCAATAGTTCTAATACCAAACCTGAGATCCTTCCGATAACATGAGATGTGATATCTCAATACTTCTAATACCAAACCTGAGATCCATCCTATAACATGAGATGTGATATCCAACTCCTTCCCTTTCCAAACCTAAGAGCCTATCTATAGCATGAGATGTGATATCCAGGTCCTTCCCATTCCAATCCTTAGACCCTTCCTACAGCATGCAATATGATATCTCAATGATTCTAATAACAAACCTGAGACCCGTCCTATAGCATGAGATATGATATCCAAGTCCTTCCCATTCCAATCCTGAGACCCTTCCTATAACATGAAATGTGATATCCAACTCCTTCCCATTCCACCCTGAGACCCTTCCTATAGCATGAGATGGGATATCCAACTTCTTCCAAATCCAATACTGATACCCTTCCGATAGCATGAGATGTGATATCCCAATGGTTCTACCAAACCTGAGACCCATACTATGGCATGAGATGTGATATCAAACTCCTTCCCATTCCAATCCTGAGACCCTTCCTATAGCTTGAGGTGTGATATCCAACTCCTTCCCATTCCAATTCTGAGACCCTTCTTATACCATGAGACTTGATATCTCAATGCTTCTAATACCAAACCTGAGACCCGTCCTATAACATGAGATGTGATAACCAAATCCTTCCCCTTCCAAACCTTAGACCCTTCCTTTATCATGAGATGTGATATCCAACTCCTTCCCATTCCAATCCTGAGACCCTTCCGATATCATGAGATTTGTTATCTCAATGCTTCTAATATCAAACTTGAGACCCTCCCTATAGCATGAGATGTGACATCCAAGTCCTTCCCATTCCAATCCTGAGACACTTCCTATAGCATGAGAGGTGATATCTCTATGCTTCTAATACCAAACCTGAGACCCTTCCTATAACATGAGATGGGATATCCAACTCCTTCCCATTCCAATCCTGAGACCTTTCCGATAGCAGAGATGTGATATCTCAATGCTTATACCAAACCTGAGAACCTTCCTATGGCCTGAGATGTCATATACAACTCCTTCCCATTCCAATCCTGAGACCCTTCCTTTACCATGAGATGTGATATCTCAATGCTTATACCAAATCTGAGACCCTTCCTATAGCATGAGATGTGATATCCAATTCCTTCCCATTCCAATCCTGAGACCCTTCCTATAGCATGAGATGTGATATCTCAATGCTTATACCAAACCTGAGAGCCTACCTATAGCATGAGATGTGATATCCAAGTCCACCCCATTCCAATCCTTAGACCCTTCCTACAGCATGCGATGTGATATCTCAATGATTCTAATACCAAACCAGAGACTCTTCCTATAACATGAGATGGGATATCCAACTCCTTCCCATTCCAATCCTGAGCCGCTTCCGATAGCAGAGATGTGATATCTCAATGCTTATACCAAACCTGAGACCCTTCCTATAACATGAGATGTGATATCCAACTCCTTCCCGTTCCAAACCTGAGACACTAACTATAGCATCTGTGATATCCAACTCCTTCCCATTCCAAACATGAGACCCTTCCTATAGCAAGAAAGTAATATCCAACTCCTACCCATTCCAATCCAGAGACCCTTCGTATAGCAAGAGATGTGATATCCAAATCCTTCCCATTCCAATCCTGAGACCCTTCCGATAGCAGAGATGTGATATCTCAATGCTTATACCAAACCTGAGACCCTTCCTATGGCATGTGATGTGATATCCAACTCCTTGCCATTCAAATCCTGAGACCCTTCCTATAGCATGAAAAGGGATATCCAACTCCTTCCCAATCCAATCCTGAGACCCTTCCGATAGCAGAGACGTGATATCTCAATGCTTCTACCAAACCTGAGACCCTTCCTTTAGCATGAGATGTGATATCCAAATCCTTCACATTCCAATCCTGAGACCCTTCCTATAGCATGAGATTTGATATCTCAATGCTTCTAATACCAAACCTGAGATCCTTCCTATAACATGAGATGTGATATCCAATTCCTTCCCATTCCAAACCTGAGACCCTTCCTATTGGATGAGATGTGATATCCAACTCCTTCCCATTCCAACCCTGAGTCCCTTCCTATAGCATGAGATGTGATGTCTCAATGCTTCTAATACCAAACCTGAGATCCTTCCTATAACATGAGATGTGATATCCAACTCCTTCCATTCCAATCCTGAGACCCGTCCTATAGCATGAGATGTGATATCTCAATGCTTATACCAAACCTGAGACCCTTCCTATAGCATGAGATGTGATATCCAACTCCTTCCCATTCCAATCCTGAGACCCTTCCTATAGCATGAGATGTGATATCTCAATGCTTCTAATACCAAACCTGAGATCCTTCCTCTAACATGAAATGTGATATCCAACTCCTTCCCTTTCCAAACCTAAGAGCCTATCTATAGCATGAGATGTGATATCCATGTCCTTCACATTCCAACCCTTAGACCCTTCCTACAGCATGCAATATGATATCTCAATGATTCTAATAACAAACCTGAGACCCGTCCTATAGCATGAGATATGATATCCAAGTCCTTCCCATTCCAATCCTGAGACCCTTCCTATAACATGAAATGTGATATCCAACTCCTTCCCATTCCAACCTGAGACCCTTCCTATAGCATGAGATGGGATATCCAACTTCTTCAAAATCCAATACTGATACCCTTCCGATAGCATGAGATGTGATATCCCAATGCTTCTACCAAACCTGAGACCCATACTATGGCATGAGATGTGATATCAAACTCCTTCCCATTCCAATCCTGAGACCCTTCCTATAGCTTGAGGTGTGATATGAAACTCCTTCCCATTCCAATTCTGAGACCCTTCTTATACCATGAGACTTGATATCTCAATGCTTCTAATACCAAACCTGAGACCCGTCCTATAACATGAGATGTGATATCCAAATCCTTCCCCTTCCAAACCTTAGACCCTTCCTTTATCATGAGATGTGACATCCAAGTCCTTCCCATTCCAATCCTGAGACCCTTCCTATAGCATGAGATGTGATATCTCTATGCTTCTAATACCAAACCTGAGACCCTTCCTATAACATGAGATGGGATATCCAACTCCTTCCCATTCCAATCCTGAGACCTTTCCGATAGCAGAGATGTGATATCTCAATGCTTATACCAAACCTGAGAACCTTCCTATGGCCTGAGATGTCATATACAACTCCTTCCCATTCCAATCCTGAGACCCTTCCTTTAGCATGAGATGTGATATCTCAATGCTTATACCAAATCTGAGACCCTTCCTATAGCATGAGATGTGATATCCAATTCCTTCCCATTCCAATCCTGAGACCCTTCCTATAGCATGAGATGTGATATCTCAATGCTTATACCAAACCTGAGAGCCTACCTATAGCATGAGATGTGATATCCAAGTCCATCCCATTCCAATCCTTAGACCCTTCCTACAGCATGCGATGTGATATCTCAATGATTCTAATACCAAACCAGAGACTCTTCCTATAACATGAGATGGGATATCCAACTCCTTCCCATTCCAATCCTGAGCCGCTTCCGATAGCAGAGATGTGATATCTCAATGCTTATACCAAACCTGAGACCCTTCCTATAACATGAGATGTGATATCCAACTCCTTCCCGTTCCAAACCTGAGACACTAACTATAGCATATGTGATATCCAACTCCTTCCCATTCCAAACATGAGACCCTTCCTATAGCAAGAAAGTAATATCCAACTCCTACCCATTCCAATCCTGAGACCCTTCCTATAGCAAGAGATGTGATATCCAAATCCTTCCCATTCCAATCCTGAGACCCTTCCTATAACATGAGATGTGATATCCAACTCCTTCCCATTCCAACCTGAGACACTTCCTATAGCATGAGAAGGGATATCCAACTCCTTCCCAATCCAATCCTGAGACCCTTCCGATAGCAGAGATGTGATATCTCAATGCTTATACCAAACCTGAGACCCTTCCTATAGCATGAAAAGGGATATCCAACTCCTTCCCAATCCAATCCTGAGACCCTTCCGATAGCAGAGACGTGATATCTCAATGCTTCTACCAAACCTGAGACCCTTCCTTTAGCATGAGATGTGATATCCAAATCCTTCACATTCCAATCCTGAGACCCTTCCTATAGCATGAGATTTGATATCTCAATGCTTCTAATACCAAACCTGAGATCCTTCCTATAACATGAGATGTGATATCCAATTCCTTCCCATTCCAAACCTGAGACCCTTCCTATTGGATGAGATGTGATATCCAACTCCTTCCCATTTCAACCCTGAGACCCTTCCTATAGCATGAGATGTGATGTCTCAATGCTTCTAATACCAAACCTGAGATCCTTCCTATAACATGAGATGTGATATCCAACTCCTTCCATTCCAATCCTGAGACCTGTCCTATAGCATGAGATGTGATATCTCAATGCTTATACCAAACCTGAGACCCTTCCTATAGCATGAGATGTGATATCCAACTCCTTCCCATTCCAATCCTGAGACCCTTCCTATAGCATGAGATGTGATATCTCAATGCTTCTAATACCAAACCTGGGATCCTTCCTCTAACATGAAATGTGATATCCAACTCCTTCCCTTTCCAAACCTAAGAGCCTATCTATAGCATGAGATGTGATATCCAAGTCCTTCTCATTCCAACCCTTAGACCCTTCCTACAGCATGCAATATGATATCTCAATGATTCTAATAACAAACCTGAGACCCGTCCTATAACATGAGATGGGATATCCAACTCCTTCCCATTCCAATCCTGAGACACTTCCGATAGCAGAGATGTGATATCTCAATGTTTATACCAAACCTGAGACCCTTCCTATAACATGAGATGTGAAATTTAACTCCTTCCCGTTCCCAACCTGAGACCCTTCCTTTAGCATGAGATGTGATATCCAGCTCCTTCCCATTCCAATCCTGAGACACTTCCGATAGCATGAGATGTGATATCTCAATGCTTCTAATATCAAAACTGAGACCCTCCCTATAGCATGATATGTGATATCTAAGTCCTTCCCATTCCAATCCTGAGACCCTTCCTATAGCATGAGATGTGATATCTCAATGCTTCTACCAAACCTGAGACCCTTCCTTTAGCATGAGATGTGATATCCAACTCCTTCCCATTCCAATCTTGAGACCCTTCCTATAGCATGAGATGTGATATCTCAATACTTCTAATACCAAACCTGAGATCCTTCCGATAACATGAGATGTGATATCTCAATACTTCTAATACCAAACCTGAGATCCATCCTATAACATGAGATGTGATATCCAACTCCTTCCCTTTCCAAACCTAAGAGCCTATCTATAGCATGAGATGTGATATCCAGGTCCTTCCCATTCCAATCCTTAGACCCTTCCTACAGCATGCAATATGATATCTCAATGATTCTAATAACAAACCTGAGACCCGTCCTATAGCATGAGATATGATATCCAAGTCCTTCCCATTCCAATCCTGAGACCCTTCCTATAACATGAAATGTGATATCCAACTCCTTCCCATTCCACCCTGAGACCCTTCCTATAGCATGAGATGGGATATCCAACTTCTTCCAAATCCAATACTGATACCCTTCCGATAGCATGAGATGTGATATCCCAATGGTTCTACCAAACCTGAGACCCATACTATGGCATGAGATGTGATATCAAACTCCTTCCCATTCCAATCCTGAGACCCTTCCTATAGCTTGAGGTGTGATATCCAACTCCTTCCCATTCCAATTCTGAGACCCTTCTTATACCATGAGACTTGATATCTCAATGCTTCTAATACCAAACCTGAGACCCGTCCTATAACATGAGATGTGATAACCAAATCCTTCCCCTTCCAAACCTTAGACCCTTCCTTTATCATGAGATGTGATATCCAACTCCTTCCCATTCCAATCCTGAGACCCTTCCGATATCATGAGATTTGTTATCTCAATGCTTCTAATATCAAACTTGAGACCCTCCCTATAGCATGAGATGTGACATCCAAGTCCTTCCCATTCCAATCCTGAGACCCTTCCTATAGCATGAGATGTGATATCTCTATGCTTCTAATACCAAACCTGAGACCCTTCCTATAACATGAGATGGGATATCCAACTCCTTCCCATTCCAATCCTGAGACCTTTCCGATAGCAGAGATGTGATATCTCAATGCTTATACCAAACCTGAGAACCTTCCTATGGCCTGAGATGTCATATACAACTCCTTCCCATTCCAATCCTGAGACCCTTCCTTTACCATGAGATGTGATATCTCAATGCTTATACCAAATCTGAGACCCTTCCTATAGCATGAGATGTGATATCCAATTCCTTCCCATTCCAATCCTGAGACCCTTCCTATAGCATGAGATGTGATATCTCAATGCTTATACCAAACCTGAGAGCCTACCTATAGCATGAGATGTGATATCCAAGTCCACCCCATTCCAATCCTTAGACCCTTCCTACAGCATGCGATGTGATATCTCAATGATTCTAATACCAAACCAGAGACTCTTCCTATAACATGAGATGGGATATCCAACTCCTTCCCATTCCAATCCTGAGCCGCTTCCGATAGCAGAGATGTGATATCTCAATGCTTATACCAAACCTGAGACCCTTCCTATAACATGAGATGTGATATCCAACTCCTTCCCGTTCCAAACCTGAGACACTAACTATAGCATCTGTGATATCCAACTCCTTCCCATTCCAAACATGAGACCCTTCCTATAGCAGGAAAGTAATATCCAACTCCTACCCATTCCAATCCTGAGACCCTTCGTATAGCAAGAGATGTGATATCCAAATCCTTCCCATTCCAATCCTGAGACCCTTCCTATAACATGAGATGTGATATCCAACTCCTTCCCATTCCAACCTGAGACACTTCCTATAGCATGAGAAGGGATATCCAACTCCTTCCCAATCCAATCCTGAGACCCTTCCGATAGCAGAGATGTGATATCTCAATGCTTATACCAAACCTGAGACCCTTCCTATGGCATGAGATGTGATATCCAACTCCTTGCCATTCAAATCCTGAGACCCTTCCTATAGCATGAAAAGGGATATCCAACTCCTTCCCAATCCAATCCTGAGACCCTTCCGATAGCAGAGACGTGATATCTCAATGCTTCTACCAAACCTGAGACCCTTCCTTTAGCATGAGATGTGATATCCAAATCCTTCACATTCCAATCCTGAGACCCTTCCTATAGCATGAGATTTGATATCTCAATGCTTCTAATACCAAACCTGAGATCCTTCCTATAACATGAGATGTGATATCCAATTCCTTCCCATTCCAAACCTGAGACCCTTCCTATTGGATGAGATGTGATATCCAACTCCTTCCCATTCCAACCCTGAGACCCTTCCTATAGCATGAGATGTGATGTCTCAATGCTTCTAATACCAAACCTGAGATCCTTCCTATAACATGAGATGTGATATCCAACTCCTTCCATTCCAATCCTGAGACCCGTCCTATAGCATGAGATGTGATATCTCAATGCTTATACCAAACCTGAGACCCTTCCTATAGCATGAGATGTGATATCCAAATCCTTCACATTCCAATCCTGAGACCCTTCCTATAGCATGAGATTTGATATCTCAATGCTTCTAATACCAAACCTGAGATCCTTCCTATAACATGAGATGTGATATCCAATTCCTTCCCATTCCAAACCTGAGACCCTTCCTATTGGATGAGATGTGATATCCAACTCCTTCCCATTCCAACCCTGAGACCCTTCCTATAGCATGAGATGTGATGTCTCAATGCTTCTAATACCAAACCTGAGATCCTTCCTATAACATGAGATGTGATATCCAACTCCTTCCATTCCAATCCTGAGACCCGTCCTATAGCATGAGATGTGATATCTCAATGCTTATACCAAACCTGAGAGCCTACCTATAGCATGAGATGTGATATCCAAGTCCACCCCATTCCAATCCTTAGACCCTTCCTACAGCATGCGATGTGATATCTCAATGATTCTAATACCAAACCAGAGACTCTTCCTATAACATGAGATGGGATATCCAACTCCTTCCCATTCCAATCCTGAGCCGCTTCCGATAGAAGAGATGTGATATCTCAATGCTTATACCAAACCTGAGACCCTTCCTATAACATGAGATGTGATATCCAACTCCTTCCCGTTCCAAACCTGAGACACTAACTATAGCATATGTGATATCCAACTCCTTCCCATTCCAAACATGAGACCCTTCCTATAGCAAGAAAGTAATATCCAACTCCTACCCATTCCAATCCTGAGACCCTTCCTATAGCAAGAGATGTGATATCCAAATCCTTCCCATTCCAATCCTGAGACCCTTCCTATAACATGAGATGTGATATCCAACTCCTTCCCATTCCAACCTGAGACACTTCCTATAGCATGAGAAGGGATATCCAACTCCTTCCCAATCCAATCCTGAGACCCTTCCGATAGCAGAGATGTGATATCTCAATGCTTATACCAAACCTGAGACCCTTCCTATAGCATGAAAAGGGATATCCAACTCCTTCCCAATCCAATCCTGAGACCCTTCCGATAGCAGAGACGTGATATCTCAATGCTTCTACCAAACCTGAGACCCTTCCTTTAGCATGAGATGTGATATCCAAATCCTTCACATTCCAATCCTGAGACCCTTCCTATAGCATGAGATTTGATATCTCAATGCTTCTAATACCAAACCTGAGATCCTTCCTATAACATGAGATGTGATATCCAATTCCTTCCCATTCCAAACCTGAGACCCTTCCTATTGGATGAGATGTGATATCCAACTCCTTCCCATTTCAACCCTGAGACCCTTCCTATAGCATGAGATGTGATGTCTCAATGCTTCTAATACCAAACCTGAGATCCTTCCTATAACATGAGATGTGATATCCAACTCCTTCCATTCCAATCCTGAGACCTGTCCTATAGCATGAGATGTGATATCTCAATGCTTATACCAAACCTGAGACCCTTCCTATAGCATGAGATGTGATATCCAACTCCTTCCCATTCCAATCCTGAGACCCTTCCTATAGCATGAGATGTGATATCTCAATGCTTCTAATACCAAACCTGAGATCCTTCCTCTAACATGAAATGTGATATCCAACTCCTTCCCTTTCCAAACATAAGAGCCTATCTATAGCATGAGATGTGATATCCAAGTCCTTCACATTCCAACCCTTAGGCCCTTCCTACAGCATGCAATATGATATCTCAATGATTCTAATAACAAACCTGAGACCCGTCCTATAACATGAGATGGGATATCCAACTCCTTCCCATTCCAATCCTGAGACACTTCCGATAGCAGAGATGTGATATCTCAATGTTTATACCAAACCTGAGACCCTTCCTATAATATGAGATGTGAAATTTAACTCCTTCCCGTTCCCAACCTGAGACCCTTCCTTTAGCATGAGATGTGATATCCAGCTCCTTCCCATTCCAATCCTGAGACACTTCCGATAGCATGAGATGTGATATCTCAATGCTTCTAATATCAAAACTGAGACCCTCCCTATAGCATGATATGTGATATCTAAGTCCTTCCCATTCCAATCCTGAGACCCTTCCTATAGCATGAGATGTGATATCTCAATGCTTCTACCAAACCTGAGACCCTTCCTTTAGCATGAGATGTGATATCCAACTCCTTCCCATTCCAATCCTGAGACCCTTCCTATAGCATGAGATGTGATATCTCAATACTTCTAATACCAAACCTGAGATCCATCCTATAACATGAGATGTGATATCCAACTCCTTCCCTTTCCAAACCTAAGAGCCTATCTATAGCATGAGATGTGATATCCAGGTCCTTCCCATTCCAATCCTTAGACCCTTCCTACAGCATGCAATATGATATCTCAATGATTCTAATAACAAACCTGAGACCCGTCCTATAGCATGAGATATGATATCCAAGTCCTTCCCATTCCAATCCTGAGACCCTTCCTATAACATGAAATGTGATATCCAACTCCTTCCCATTCCAACCTGAGACCCTTCCTATAGCATGAGATGGGATATCCAACTTCTTCCAAATCCAATACTGATACCCTTCCGATAGCATGAGATGTGATATCCCAATGCTTCTACCAAACCTGAGACCCATACTATGGCATGAGATGTGATATCAAACTCCTTCCCATTCCAATCCTGAGACCCTTCCTATAGCTTGAGGTGTGATATCCAACTCCTTCCCATTCCAATTCTGAGACCCTTCTTATACCATGAGAATTGATATCTCTTGATATCTCTAATACCAAACCTGAGACCCGTCCTATAACATGAGATGTGATAACCAAATCCTTCCCCTTCCAAACCTTAGACCCTTCCTTTATCATGAGATGTGATATCCAACTCCTTCCCATTCCAATCCTGAGACCCTTCCGATATCATGAGATTTGTTATCTCAATGCTTCTAATATCAAACTTGAGACCCTCCCTATAGCATGAGATGTGACATCCAAGTCCTTCCCATTCCAATCCTGAGACCCTTCCTATAGCATGAGATGTGATATCTCTATGCTTCTAATACCAAACCTGAGACCCTTCCTATAACATGAGATGGGATATCCAACTCCTTCCCATTCCAATCCTGAGACCTTTCCGATAGCAGAGATGTGATATCTCAATGCTTATACCAAACCTGAGAACCTTCCTATGGCCTGAGATGTCATATACAACTCCTTCCCATTCCAATCCTGAGACCCTTGCTTTACCATGAGATGTGATATCTCAATGCTTATACCAAATCTGAGACCCTTCCTATAGCATGAGATGTGATATCCAATTCCTTCCCATTCCAATCCTGAGACCCTTTCTATAGCATGAGATGTGATATCTCAATGCTTATACCAAACCTGAGAGCCTACCTATAGCATGAGATGTGATATCCAAGTCCACCCCATTCCAATCCTTAGACCCTTCCTACAGCATGCGATGTGATATCTCAATGATTCTAATACCAAACCAGAGACTCTTCCTATAACATGAGATGGGATATCCAACTCCTTCCCATTCCAATCCTGAGCCGCTTCCGATAGCAGAGATGTGATATCTCAATGCTTATACCAAACCTGAGACCCTTCCTATAACATGAGATGTGATATCCAACTCCTTCCCGTTCCAAACCTGAGACACTAACTATAGCATAGGTGATATCCAACTCCTTCCCATTCCAAACATGAGACCCTTCCTATAGCAAGAAAGTAATATCCAACTCCTACCCATTCCAATCCTGAGACCCTTCGTGTAGCAAGAGATGTGATATCCAAATCCTTCCCATTCCAATCCTGAGACCCTTCCTATAACATGAGATGTGATATCCAACTCCTTCCCATTCCAACCTGAGACACTTCCTATAGCATGAGAAGGGATATCCAACTCCTTCCCAATCCAATCCTGAGACCCTTCCGATAGCAGAGATGTGATATCTCAATGCTTATACCAAACCTGAGACCCTTCCTATGGCATGAGATGTGATATCCAACTCCTTGCCATTCAAATCCTGAGACCCTTCCTATAGCATGAAAAGGGATATCCAACTCCTTCCCAATCCAATCCTGAGACCCTTCCGATAGCAGAGACGTGATATCTCAATGCTTCTACCAAACCTGAGACCCTTCCTTTAGCATGAGATGTGATATCCAAATCCTTCACATTCCAATCCTGAGACCCTTCATATAGCATGAGATTTGATATCTCAATGCTTCTAATACCAAACCTGAGATCCTTCCTATAACATGAGATGTGATATCCAATTCCTTCCCATTCCAAACCTGAGACCCTTCCTATTGGATGAGATGTGATATCCAACTCCTTCCCATTCGAACCCTGAGACCCTTCCTATAGCATGAGATGTGATGTCTCAATGCTTCTAATACCAAACCTGAGATCCTTCCTATAACATGAGATGTGATATCCAACTCCTTCCATTCCAATCCTGAGACCCGTCCTATAGCATGAGATGTGATATCTCAATGCTTATACCAAACCTGAGACCCTTCCTATAGCATGAGATGTGATATCCAACTCCTTCCCATTCCAATCCTGAGACCCTTCCTATAGCATGAGATGTGATATCTCAATGCTTCTAATACCAAACCTGAGATCCTTCTTCTAACATGAAATGTGATATCCAACTCCTTCCCTTTCCAAACCTAAGAGCCTATCAATAGCATGAGATGTGATATCCAAGTCCTTCACATTCCAACCCTTAGACCCTTCCTACAGCATGCAATATGATATCTCAATGATTCTAATACCAAACCTGAGACCCTTCCTTTAGCATGAGATGTGATATCCAAATCCTTCACATTCCAATCCTGAGACCCTTCCTATAGCATGAGATTTGATATCTCAATGCTTCTAATACCAAACCTGAGATCCTTCCTATAACATGAGATGTGATATCCAATTCCTTCCCATTCCAAACCTGAGACCCTTCCTATTGGATAAGATGTGATATCCAACTCCTTCCCATTCCAACCCTGAGACCCTTCCTATAGCATGAGATGTGATGTCTCAATGCTTCTAATACCAAACCTGAGATCCTTCCTATAACATGAGATGTGATATCCAACTCCTTCCATTCCAATCCTGAGACCCGTCCTATAGCATGAGATGTGATATCTCAATGCTTATACCAAACCTGAGACCCTTCCTATAGCATGAGATGTGATATCCCACTCCTTCCCATTCCAATCCTGAGACCCTTCCTATAGCATGAGATGTGATATCTCAATGCTTCTAATACCAAACCTGAGATCCTTCCTCTAACATGAAATGTGATATCCAACTCCTTCCCTTTCCAAACCTAAGAGCCTATCTATAGCATGAGATGTGATATCCAAGTCCTTCACATTCCAACCCTTAGACCCTTCCTACAGCATGCAATATGATATCTCAATGATTCTAATAACAAACCTGAGACCCGTCCTATAACATGAGATGTGATATCCAACTCCTTCCCGTTCCAAACCTGAGACCCTTCCTTTAGCATGAGATGTGATATCCAGCTCCTTCCCATTCCAATCCTGAGACACTTCCGATAGCATGAGATGTGATATCTCAATGCTTCTAATATCAAAACTGAGACCCTCCCTATAGCATAATATGTGATATCTAAGTCCTTCCCATTCCAATCCTGAGACCCTTCCTATAGCATGAGATGTGATATCTCAATGCTTCTACCAAACCTGAGACCCTTCCTTTAGCATGAGATTTGATATCCAACTCCTTCCCATTCCAACCTGAGACCCTTCCTATAGCATGAGATGGGATATCCAACTTCTTCCAAATCCAATACTGATACCCTTCCGATAGCATGAGATGTGATATCCCAATGCTTCTACCAAACCTGAGACCCATACTCTGGCATGAGATGTGATATCAAACTCCTTCCCATTCCAATCCTGAGACCCTTCCTAAAGCTTGAGGTGTGATATCCAACTCCTTCCCATTCCAATTCTGAGACCCTTCTTATACCATGAGACTTGATATCCAAATCCTTCCCCCTCCAAACCTTAGACCCTTCCTTTATCATGAGATGTGATATCCAACTCCTTCCCATTCCAATCCTGAGACCCTTCCGGTATCATGAGATTTGTTATCTCAATGCTTCTAATATCAAACTTGAGACCCTCCCTATAGCATGAGATGTGACATCCAAGTCCTTCCCATTCCAATCCTGAGACCCTTCCTATAGCATGAGATGTGATATCTCTATGCTTCTAATACCAAACCTGAGACCCTTCCTATAACATGAGATGGGATATCCAACTCCTTCCCATTCCAATCCTGAGACCTTTCCGATAGCAGAGATGTGATATCTCAATGCTTATACCAAACCTGAGAACCTTCCTATGGCCTGAGATGTCATATACAACTCCTTCCCATTCCAATCCTGAGACCCTTCCTTTAGCATGAGATGTGATATCTCAATGCTTATACCAAATCTTAGACCCTTCCTATAGCATGAGATGTGATATCTCAATGCTTATACCAAACCTGAGAGCCTACCTATAACATGAGATGTGATATCCAAGTCCATCCCATTCCAATCCTTAGACCCTTCCTACAGCATGCGATGTGATATCTCAATGATTCTAATACCAAACCAGAGACTCTTCCTATAACATGAGATGTGATATCCAACTCCTTCCCATTCCAATCCTGAGCCGCTTCCGATAGCAGAGATGTGATATCTCAATGCTTATACCAAACCTGAGACCCTTCCTATAACATGAGATGTGATATCAACTCCTTCCCGTTCCAAACCTGAGACACTAACTATAGCATATGTGATATCCACCTCCTTCCCATTCCAAACATGAGACCCTTCCTATAGCAAGAAAGTAATATCCAACTCCTACCCATTCCAATCCTGAGACCCTTCCTATAGCAAGAGATGTGATATCCAAATCCTTCCCATTCCAATCCTGAGACCCTTCCTATAACATGAGATGTGATATCCAACTCCTTCCCATTCCAACCTGAGACACTTCCTATAGCATGAGAAGGGATATCCAACTCCTTCCCAATCCAATCCTGAGACCCTTCCGATAGCAGAGATGTGATATCTCAATGCTTATACCAAACCTGAGACCCTTCCTATGGCATGAGATGTGATATCCAACTCCTTGCCATTCAAATCCTGAGACCCTTCCTATAGCATGAGAAGGGATATCCAACTCCTTCCCAATCCAATCCTGAGACCCTTCCGATAGCAGAGACGTGATATCTCAATGCTTCTACCAAACCTGAGACCCTTCCTTTAGCTTGAGATGTGATATCCAAATCCTTCACATTCCAATCCTGAGACCCTTCCTATAGCATGAGATGTGATATCTCAATGCTTCTAATACCAAACCTGAGATCCTTCCTATAACATGAGATGTGATATCCAATTCCTTAACATTCCAAACCTGAGACCCTTCCTATTGGATGAGATGTGATATCCAACTCCTTCCCATTCCAACCCTGAGACCCTTCCTATAGCATGAGATGTGATGTCTCAATGATTCTAATATCAAACCTGAGATCCTTCCTATAACATGAGATGTGATATCCAACTCCTTCCCATTCCAATCCTGAGACCCTTCCGATAGCAGAGATGTGATATCTCAATGCTTATACCAAACCTGAGACCCTTCGTATGGCATGAGATGTGATATCCAACTCCTTGCCATTCAAATCCTGAGACCCTTCCTATAGCATGAGAAGGGATATCCAACTCCTTCCCAATCCAATCCTGAGACCCTTCCGATAGCAGAGACGTGATATCTCAATGCTTCTACCAAACCTGTGACCCTTCCTTTAGCATGAGATGTGATATCCAAATCCTTCACATTCCAATCCTGAAACCCTTCCTATAGCATGAGATGTGATATCTCAATGCTTCTAATACCAAACCTGAGATCCTTCCTATAACATGAGATGTGATATCCAATTCCTTCCCATTCCAAACCTGAGACCCTTCCTTTATCATGAGATGTGACATCCAAATCCTTCCCATTCCAATCCTGAGACCCTTCCTATAGCATGAGATGTGATATCTCTATGCTTCTAATACCAAACCTTTGACCCTTCCTATAACATGAGATGGGATATCCAACTCCTTCCCATTCCAATCCTGAGACCTTTCCGATAGCAGAGATGTGATATCTCAATGCTTATACCAAACCTGAGAACCTTCCTATGGCCTGAGATGTCATATACAACTCCTTCCCATTCCAATCCTGAGACCCTTCCTTTAGCATGAGATGTGATATCTCAATGCTTATACCAAACCTGAGATCCTTCCTATAACATGAGATGTGATATCCAACTCCTTCCATTCCAATCCTGAGACCCGTCCTATAGCATGAGATGTGATATCTCAATGCTTATACCAAACCTGAGACCCTTCCTATAGCATGAGATGTGATATCCAACTACTTCCCATTCCAATCATGAGACCCTTCCTATAGCATGAGATGTGATATCTCAATGCTTCTAATACCAAACCTGAGATCCTTCCTCTAACATGAAATGTGATATCCAACTCCTTCCCTTTCCAAACCTAAGAGCCTATCTATAGCATGAGATGTGATATCCAGGTCCTTCCTATTCCAATCCATAGACCCTTCCTACAGCATGCAATATGATATCTCAATGATTCTAATAACAAACCTGAGACCCGTCCTATAGCATGAGATATGATATCCAAGTCCTTCCCATTCCAATCCTGAGACCCTTCCTATAACATGAAATGTGATATCCAACTCCTTCCCATTCCAACCTGAGACCCTTCCTATAGCATGAGATGGGATATCCAACTTCTTCAAAATCCAATACTGATACCCTTCCGATAGCATGAGATGTGATATCCCAATGCTTCTACCAAACCTGAGACCCATACCATGGCATGAGATGTGATATCAAACTCCTTCCCATTCCAATCCTGAGACCCTTCCTATAGCTTGAGGTGTGATATCCAACTCCTTCCCATTCCAATTCTGAGACCCTTCTTATACCATGAGACTTGATATCTCAATGCTTCTAATACCAAACCTGAGACCCGTCCTATAACATGAGATGTGATATCCAAATCCTTCCCCTTCCAAACCTTAGACCCTTCCTTTATCATGAGATGTGACATCCAAGTCCTTCCCATTCCAATCCTGAGACCCTTTCCGATAGCAGAGATGTGATATCTCAATGCTTATACCAAACCTGAGAACCTTCCTATGGCCTGAGATGTCATATACAACTCCTTCCCATTCCAATCCTGAGACCCTTCCTTTAGCATGAGATGTGATATCTCAATGCTTATACCAAATCTGAGACCCTTCCTATAGCATGAGATGTGATATCTCTATGCTTCTAATACCAAACCTGAGACCCTTCCTATAACATGAGATGGGATATCCAACTCCTTCCCATTCCAATCCTGAGACCTTTCCGATAGCAGAGATGTGATATCTCAATGCTTATACCAAACCTGAGAACCTTCCTATGGCCTGAGATGTCATATACAACTCCTTCCCATTCCAATCCTGAGACCCTTCCTTTAGCATGAGATGTGATATCTCAATGCTTATACCAAATCTGAGACCCTTCCTATAGCATGAGATGTGATATCCAATTCCTTCCCATTCCAATCCTGAGACCCTTCCTATAGCATGAGATGTGATATCTCAATGCTTATACCAAACCTGAGAGCCTACCTATAGCATGAGATGTGATATCCAAGTCCATCCCATTCCAATCCTTAGACCCTTCCTACAGCATGCGATGTGATATCTCAATGATTCTAATACCAAACCAGAGACTCTTCCTATAACATGAGATGGGATATCCAACTCCTTCCCATTCCAATCCTGAGCCACTTCCGATAGCAGAGATGTGATATCTCAATGCTTATACCAAACCTGAGACCCTTCCTATAACATGAGATGTGATATCCAACTCCTTCCCGTTCCAAACCTGAGACACTAACTATAGCATATGTGATATCCAACTCCTTCCCATTCCAAACATGAGACCCTTCCTATAGCAAGAAAGTAATATCCAACTCCTACCCATTCCAATCCTGAGACCCTTCCTATAGCAAGAGATGTGATATCCAAATCCTTCCCATTCCAATCCTGAGACCCTTCCTATAACATGAGATGTGATATCCAACTCCTTCCCATTCCAACCTGAGACACTTCCTATAGCATGAGAAGGGATATCCAACTCCTTCCCAATCCAATCCTGAGACCCTTCCGATAGCAGAGATGTGATATCTCAATGCTTATACCAAACCTGAGACCCTTCCTATAGCATGAAAAGGGATATCCAACTCCTTCCCAATCCAATCCTGAGACCCTTCCGATAGCAGAGACGTGATATCTCAATGCTTCTACCAAACCTGAGACCCTTCCTTTAGCATGAGATGTGATATCCAAATCCTTCACATTCCAATCCTGAGACCCTTCCTATAGCATGAGATTTGATATCTCAATGCTTCTAATACCAAACCTGAGATCCTTCCTATAACATGAGATGTGATATCCAATTCCTTCCCATTCCAAACCTGAGACCCTTCCTATTGGATGAGATGTGATATCCAACTCCTTCCCATTTCAACCCTGAGACCCTTCCTATAGCATGAGATGTGATGTCTCAATGCTTCTAATACCAAACCTGAGATCCTTCCTATAACATGAGATGTGATATCCAACTCCTTCCATTCCAATCCTGAGACCCGTCCTATAGCATGAGATGTGATATCTCAATGCTTATACCAAACCTGAGACCCTTCCTATAGCATGAGATGTGATATCTCAATGCTTCTAATACCAAACCTGAGATCCTTCCTCTAACATGAAATGTGATATCCAACTCCTTCCCTTTCCAAACCTAAGAGCCTATCTATAGCATGAGATGTGATATCCAACTCCTTCCATTCCAATCCTGAGACCCGTCCTATAGCATGAGATGTGATATCTCAATGCTTATACCAAACCTGAGACCCTTCCTATAGCATGAGATGTGATATCCAACTACTTCCCATTCCAATCATGAGACCCTTCCTATAGCATGAGATGTGATATCTCAATGCTTCTAATACCAAACCTGAGATCCTTCCTCTAACATGAAATGTGATATCCAACTCCTTCCCTTTCCAAACCTAAGAGCCTATCTATAGCATGAGATGTGATATCCAGGTCCTTCCCATTCCAATCCTTAGACCCTTCCTACAGCATGCAATATGATATCTCAATGATTCTAATAACAAACCTGAGACCCGTCCTATAGCATGAGATATGATATCCAAGTCCTTCCCATTCCAATCCTGAGACCCTTCCTATAACATGAAATGTGATATCCAACTCCTTCCCATTCCAACCTGAGACCCTTCCTATAGCATGAGATGGGATATCCAACTTCTTCCAAATCCAATACTGATACCCTTCCGATAGCATGAGATGTGATATCCCAATGCTTCTACCAAACCTGAGACCCATACTATGGCATGAGATGTGATATCAAACTCCTTCCCATTCCAATCCTGAGACCCTTCCTATAGCTTGAGGTGTGATATCCAACTCCTTCCCATTCCAATTCTGAGACCCTTCTTATACCATGAGACTTGATATCTCAATGCTTCTAATACCAAACCTGAGACCCGTCCTATAACATGAGATGTGATAACCAAATCCTTCCCCTTCCAAACCTTAGACCCTTCCTTTATCATGAGATGTGATATCCAACTCCTTCCCATTCCAATCCTGAGACCCTTCCGATATCATGAGATTTGTTATCTCAATGCTTCTAATATCAAACTTGAGACCCTCCCTATAGCATGAGATGTGACATCCAAGTCCTTCCCATTCCAATCCTGAGACCCTTCCTAAAGCATGAGATGTGATATCTCTATGCTTCTAATACCAAACCTGAGACCCTTCCTATAACATGAGATGGGATATCCAACTCCTTCCCATTCCAATCCTGAGACCTTTCCGATAGCAGAGATGTGATATCTCAATGCTTATACCAAACCTGAGAACCTTCCTATGGCCTGAGATGTCATATACAACTCCTTCCCATTCCAATCCTGAGACCCTTCCTTTACCATGAGATTTGATATCTCAATGCTTATACCAAATCTGAGACCCTTCCTATAGCATGAGATGTGATATCCAATTCCTTCCCATTCCAATCCTGAGACCCTTCCTATAGCATGAGATGTGATATCTCAATGCTTATACCAAACCTGAGAGCCTACCTATAGCATGAGATGTGATATCCAAGTCCACCCCATTCCAATCCTTAGACCCTTCCTACAGCATGCGATGTGATATCTCAAGGCCTCTAATACCAAACCTGAGATCCTTCCTATAACATGAGATGTGATATCCAACTCCTTCCCATTCCAATCCTGAGACCCTTCCTATAGCATGAGATGTGCTATCTCAATGCTTATACCAAACCTGAGACCCTTCCTAAAGCTTGAGATGTGATATCCAACTCCTTCCCATTCCAATCCCGAGACCCTTCCTATAGCATGAGATGTGATATCTCAAGGCCTCTAATACCAAACCTGAGATCCTTCCTCTAACATGAAATGTGATATCCAACTCCTTCCCCTTCCAAACCTGAGAGCCTTCCTATAGCATGAGATATGATATCCAAGTCCTTCCCATTCCAATCCTGAGACCCTTCCTATAACATGAAATGTGATATCCAACTCCTTCCCATTCCAACCTGAGACCCTTCCTATAGCATGAGATGGGATATCCAACTCCTTCCAAATCCAATACTGATACCCTTCCAATAGCATGAGATGTGATATCCCAATGCTTCTACCAAACCTGAGACCCATACTATGGCATGAGATGTGATATCAAACTCCTTCCCATTCCAATCCTGAGACTCTTCCTATAGCTTGAGATGTGATATCCAACTCCTTCACATTCCAATTCTGAGACCCTTCCTATGCCATGAGACTTGATATCTCAATGCTTCTAATACCAAACCCGAGACCCGTCCTATAACATGAGATGTGATATCCAAATCTTTCCCCTTCCAAACCTTAGACCCTTCCTTTATCATGAGATGTGATATCCAACTCCTTCCCATTCCAATCCTGAGACCCTTCCGATATCATGAGATTTGTTATCTCAATGCTTCTAATATCAAACTTGAGACCCTCCCTATAGCATGAGATGTGACATCCAAGTCCTCCCCATTCCAATCCTGAGACCCTTCCTATAGCATGAGATGTGATATATCAATGCTTATACCAAATCTGAGACACTTCCTATAGCATGAGATGTGATATCCAACTCCTTCCCATTCCAATCCTGAGACCCTTCCTATAGCATGAGATGTGATGTCTCAATGCTTCTAATACCAAACCTGAGATCCTTCCAATAACATGAGATGTGATATACAACTCCTTCCCATTCCAATCCTGAGACCCTTATGATAGCATGAGATGTGATATCTCAATGCCTCTAATACCAAACCTGAGATACTTCCGATAGCATGAGATGTGATATCTCAATGCTTCTAATACCAAACCTGAGATCCTTCCTATAACATGAGATGTGATTTCCAAATCCTTCCCCTTCCAAACCTGAGACCCTCCATTTAGCATGAGATGTGATATACAACTCCTTCCCATTCCAATCCTGAGACCCTTCTGATAGCATGAGATGTGATATCTCAATGCCTCTAATACCAAACCTGAGATCCCATCTCTAACATGAAATGTGATATCCATCTCCTTCCCTTTCCAAATCTGAGGCCCTGCCTATAGCATGAGATGTGATATCCAAGTCCTTCCCATTCCAATCCTGAGACCCTTCCTATAGCATGTGATGTGATATCTCAATGCTTATACCAAACCTGAGACCCTTCCTATGGCATGAGATGTCATATACAACTCCTTCCCATTCCAATCCCGAGACCCTTCCTATAGCATGAGATGTGATATCTCAATGCTTATACCAAACCTGAGACCCTTCCTATAGCATGAGATGTGATATCCAACTTCTTCCCATTCCAATCCTGAGACCCTTCCTATAACATGAGATGTGATGTCTCAATGCTTCTAATACCAAACCTGAGATATTTCCTATAACATGAGATGTGATATCCAACTCCTTCCCATTCCAATCCTGAGACCCTTCCTATAGCATGAGATGTGATATCTCAATGCTTATACCAAACCTGAGACCCTTCCTATAGCTTGAGATGTGATATCCAACTCCTTCCCATTCCAATCCAGAGACCCTTCCTATAGCATGAGATGTGATATCTCAAGGCCTCTAATACCAAACCTGAGATCCTTCCTCTAACATGAAATGTGATATCCAACTCCTTCCCCTTCCAAACCTGAGAGCCTTCCTATAGCATGAGATATGATATCCAAGTCCTTCCCATTCCAATCCTGAGACCCTTTCTATAACATGAAATGTGATATCCAACTCCTTCCCATTCCAACCTGAGACCCTTCCTATAGCATGAGATGGGATATCCAACTCCTTCCAAATCCAATACTGATACCCTTCCGATAGCATGAGATGTGATATCCCAATGCTTCTACCAAACCTGAGACCCATACTATGGCATGAGATGTGATATCAAACTCCTTCCCATTCCAATCCTGAGACCCTTCCTATAGCTTGAGGTGTGATATCCAACTCCTTCCCATTCCAATTCTGAGACCCTTCTTATACCATGAGACTTGATATCTCAATGCTTCTAATACCAAACCTGAGACCCGTCCTATAACATGAGATGTGATATCCAAATCCTTCCCCTTCCAAACCTCAGACCCTTCCTTTATCATGAGATGTGATATCCAACTCCTTCCCATTCCAATCCTGAGACCCTTCCGATATCATGAGATTTGTTATCTAAATGCTTCTAATATCAAACTTGAGACCCTCCCTATAGCATGAGATGTGACATCCAAGTCCTTCCCATTCCAATCCTGAGACCATTCCTATAGCATGAGATGTGATATCTCTATGCTTCTAATACCAAACCTGAGACCCTTCCTATAACATGAGATGGGATATCCAACTCCTTCCCATTCCAATCCTGAGACCCTTCCGATAGCAGAGATGTGATATCTCAATGCTTATGCCAAACCTGAGACCCTTCCTATGGCCTGGGATGTCATATACAACTCCTTCCCATTCCAATCCTGAGACCCTTCCTATAGCATGAGATGTGATATCTCAATGCTTATACCAAATCTGAGACCCTTCCTATAGCATGAGATGTGATATCCAATTCCTTCCCATTCCAATCCTGAGACCCTTCCTATAGCATGAGATGTGATATCTCAATGCTTATACCAAACCTGAGAGCCTACCTATAGCATGAGATGTGATATCCAAGTCCATCCCATTCCAATCCTTAGACCCTTCCTACAGCATGCGATGTGATATCTCAATGATTCTAATACCAAACCAGAGACTCGTCCTATAACATGAGATGGGATATCCAACTCCTTCCCATTCCAATCCTGAGCCAATTCCGATAGCAGAGATGTGATATCTCAATGCTTATACCAAACCTGAGACCCTTCCTATAACATGAGATGTGATATCCAACTCCTTCCCGTTCCAAACCTGAGACACTAACTATAGCATATGTGATATCCAACTCCTTCCCATTCCAAACATGAGACCCTTCCTATAGCAAGAAAGTAATATCCAACTCCTACCCATTCCAATCCTGAGACCCTTCCTATAGCAAGAGATGTGATATCCAAATCCTTCCCATTCCAATCCTGAGACCCTTCCTATAACATGAGATGTGATATCCAACTCCTTCCCATTCCAACCTGAGACACTTCCTATAGCATGAGAAGGGATATCCAACTCCTTCCCAATCCAATCCTGAGACCCTTCCGATAGCAGAGACGTGATATCTCAATGCTTCTACCAAACCTGAGACCCTTCCTTTAGCATGAGATGTGATATCCAAATCCTTCACATTCCAATCCTGAGACCCTTCCTATAGCATGAGAAGGGATATCTCAATGCTTCTAATACCAAACCTGAGATCCTTCCTATAACATGAGATGTGATATCCAATTCCTTCCCATTCCAATCCAGAGACCCTTCCGATAGCAGAGATGTGATATCTCAATGCTTATACCAAACCTGAGACACTTCCTATGGCCTGAGATGTCATATACAACTCCTTCCCATTCCAATCCTGAGACCCTTCCTATAGCATGAGATGTGATATCTCAATGCTTATACCAAATCTGATACCCTTCCTATAGCATGAGATGTGATATCCAACTCCTTCCCATTCCAATCATGAGACCCTTCCTATAGCATGAGATGCAATGTCTCAATGCTTCTAATACCAAACCTGAGATCCTTCCTATAACATGAGATGTGATATCCAACTCCTTCCCATTCCAATCCTGAGACCCTTATGAAAGCATGAGATGTGATATCTCAATGCTTCTAATACCAAACCTGAGATCCTTCCTATAAGATGAGATGTGATTTCCAAATCCTTCCCCTTCCAAACCTGAGACCCCCCCCTTTAGCATGAGATGTGATATCCAACTCCTTCCCATTCCAATCCTGAGACCCTTCTGATAGCATGAGATGTGATATCTCAATGCCTCTAATACCAAACCTGAGATCCTACCTCTAACATGAAATGTGATATCCATCTCATTCCCTTTCCAAACCTGAGACCCTGCCTATAGCATGAGATGTGATATCCAAGTCCTTCCCATTCCAATCCTGAGACCCTTCCTATAGCATGTGATGTGATATCTCAATGCTTATACCAAACCTGAGACCCTTCCTATGGCATGAGATGTCATATACAACTCCTTCCCATTCCAATCCTGAGACCCTTCCTATAGCATGAGATGTGATATCTCAATGCTTATACCAAATCTGAGACCTTTCCAAAAGCAAGAGATGTGATATCCAACTTCTTCCCATTCCAATCCTGAGACCCTTCCTATAACATGAGATGTGATGTCTCAATGCTTCTAATACCAAACCTGAGATCTTTCCTATAACATGAGATGTGATATCCAACTCCTTCCCATTCCAATGCTGAGACCCTTCCTATAGCATGAGATGTGATATCACAATGCTTATACCAAACCTGAGACCGTTCCTATAGCTTGAGATGTGATATCCAACTCCTTCCCATTCCAATCCTGAGACCCTTCCTATAGCATGAGATGTGATATCTCAAGGCCTCTAATACCAAACCTGAGATCCTTCCTCTAACATGAAATGTGATATCCAACTCCTTCCCCTTCCAAACCTGAGAGCCTTCCTATAGCATGGGATATGATATCCAAGTCCTTCCCATTCCAATCCTGAGACCCTTCCTATAACATGAAATGTGATATCCAACTCCTTCCCATTCCAACCTGAGACCCTTCCTATATCATGAGATGGGATATCTCAATGCTTCTAATACCAAACCTGAGACTCTTCCTATAACATGAGATGGGATATCCAACTCCTTCCCATTCCAATCCTAAGACCCTTTCGATAGCAGAGATGTGATATCTCAATGCTTATACCAAACCTGAGACCCTTCCTACGGCATGAGATGTCATATACAACTCCTTCCCATTCCAATGCTGAGACCCTTCCTATAGCATGAGATGTGATATCACAATGCTTATACCAAACCTGAGACCGTTCCTATAGCTTGAGATGTGATATCCAACTCCTTCCCATTCCAATCCTGAGACCCTTCCTACAGCATGAGATGTGATATCTCAAGGCCTCTAATACCAAACCTGAGATCCTTCCTCTAACATGAAATGTGATATCCAACTCCTTCCCCTTCCAAACCTGAGAGCCTTCCTATAGCATGGGATATGATATCCAAGTCCTTCCCATTCCAATCCTGAGACCCTTCCTATAACATGAAATGTGATATCCAACTCCTTCCCATTCCAACCTGAGACCCTTCCTATATCATGAGATGGGATATCTCAATGCTTCTAATACCAAACCTGAGACTCTTCCTATAACATGAGATGGGATATCCAACTCCTTCCCATTCCAATCCTAAGACCCTTTCGATAGCAGAGATGTGATATCTCAATGCTTATACCAAACCTGAGACCCTTCCTACGGCATGAGATGTCATATACAACTCCTTCCCATTCCAATCCTGAGACCCTTCCTATAGCACGAGATGTGATATCTCAATGCTTATACCAAATCTGAGACCCTTCCTCTAGCATGAGATGTGATATCCAACTCCTTCCCTTTCCAAACCTGAGAGCCTATCTATAGCATGAGATGTGATATCCAATTCCTTCCCATTCCAATCCTGAGACACTTCCGATAGCAGAGATGTGATATCTCAATGCTTATACCAAACCTGAGACCCTTCCTATAACATGAGATGTGATATCCAGCTCCTTCCCATTCCAATCCTGAGACACTTCCGATAGCATGAGATGTGATATCTCAATGCTTCTAATATCAAAACTGAGACCCTCCCTATAGCATGAGATGTGATATCTCACTGCTTATACCAAACCTGAGACCCTCCCTATAGCATGAGATGTGATATCCAACTCCTTCCCGTTCCAAACCTGAGACCCTTCCTTTAGCATGAGATGTGATATCCAGCTCCTTCCCATTCCAATCCTGAGACACTTCCGATAGCATGAGATGTGATATCTCAATGCTTCTAATATCAAAACTGAGACGCTCCCTATAGCATGATATGTGATATCTAAGTCCTTCCCATTCCAATCCTGAGACCCTTCCTATAGCATGAGATGTGATATCTCAATGCTTCTACCAAACCCGAGACCCTTCCTTTAGCATGAGATGTGATAACCAACTCCTTACCATTCCAATCCTGAGACCCTTCCTATAGCATGAGATGTGATATCTCAATACTTCTAATACCAAACCTGAGATCCTTCCGATAACATGAGATGTGATATCCAAACCCTTCCCCTTCCAAACCTGAGACCCTCCCTTTAGCATGAGATGTGATATCCAACTCATTCCCATTCCAATCCTGAGAACCTTCTAATAGCATGAGATGTGATATCTCAATGCTTCTATACCAAACCTGAGATCCTTCCGATAGCATGAGATGTGATATCTCAATGCTTCTAATACCAAACCTGAGATCCTTCCTATAACATGAGATGTGATATCCAAATCCTTCCCCTTCCCAACCTGAGACCCTCCCTTTAGCATGAGATGTGATATCCAACTCCTTCCCATTCCAATCCTGAGACTCTTCTGATAGCATGAGATGTGATATCTCAATGCCTCTAATACCAAACCTGAGATCCTACCTCTAACATGAAATGTGATATCCAACTCTTTCCCCTTCCAAACCTGAGAGCCTTCCTATAGCATGAGATGTGATATCCAAGTCCTTCTAATTCCAATCCTGAGACCCTTCCTATAGCATGAGATGGGATATCCAACTCCTTCCAAATCCAATCCTGATACCCTTCCGATAGCATGAGATGTGATATCCCAATGCTTCTACCAAACCTGAGACCCATACTATGGCATGAGATGTGATATCAAACTCCTTCCCCTTCCAAACCTTAGACACTTCCTTTATCATGAGATGTGATATCCAACTCCTTCCCATTCCATCCCTGAGACCCTTCCGATATCATGAGATGTGATATCTCAATGCTTCTAATATCAAACTTGAGACCCTCCTTATAGCATGAGATGTGATATCCAAGTCCTTCCCATTCCAATCCTGAGACCCTTCCTATAGCATGAGATGTGATATCTCAATGCTTCTATTACCAAACCTGAGACCCTTCCTATAACATGAGATGGGAATATCCAACTCCTTCCCATTCCAATCCTGAGACCCTTCCGATAGTAGAGATGTGATATCTCAATGCTTATACCAAACCTGAGATCCTTCCTATAACATGAGATGTGATATCCAACTCCTTCCCATTCCAATCCTGAGACACTTCCTATAGCATGAGATGTGATATCTCACTGCTTATACCAAACCTGAGACCCTCCCTATAGCATGAGATGTGATATCCAACTCCTTCCCATTCCAATCCTGAGACCCTTCCTATAGCATGAGATGTGATATCTCAATGCCTCTAATACCAAACCTGAGATCCTTCCTCTAACATGAAATGTGATATCCAACTCCTTCCCATTCCAATCCTGAGACACTTCCTATAGCATGAGATGTGATATCTAAATGCTTCTAATACCAAACTTGGGACTCTTCCTATAACATGAGATGGGATATCCAACTCCTTCCCATTCCAATCCTTAGACCCTTCCTACAGCATGCAATATGATATCTCAATGATTCTAATAACAAACCTGAGACCCGTCCTATAACATGAGATGGGATATCCAACACCTTCCCATTCCAATCCTGAGACACTTCCGATAGCAGAGATGTGATATCTCAATGCTTATACCAAACCTGAGACCCTTCCTATAACATGAGATGTGATATCCAACTCCTTCCCGTTCCAAACCTGAGACCCTTCCTATAGCATATGTGATATCCAACACATTCCCATTCCAAACATGAGACCCTTCCTATAGCAGGAATGTAATATCCAACTCCTTCCCATTCCAATCCTGAGACCATTCCTATAGCATGAGATGTGATATCTCAATGCTTCTAATACCAAACCTGAGATCCTTCCTATGACATGAGATGTGATATCCAATTCCTCCCCATTCCAAACCTGAGAACCTTCCTACGGCATGCAATGTGATATCTCAATGCTTCTAATACCAAACCTGAGACCAGTCCTATAACATGAGATTGGATATCCAACTCCTTCCCCTTCCAAACCTGAGACCCTTCCTATAGCATGAGATGTGATATCCAACTTCTTCCCATTCCAATCCTGAGACCCTTCCTATAACATGAGATGTGATGTCTCAATGCTTCTAATACCAAACCTGAGATCTTTCCTATAACATGAGATGTGATATCCAACTCCTTCCCATTCCAATCCTGAGACCCTTCCTATAGCATGAGATGTGCTATCTCAATGCTTATACCAAACCTGAGACCCTTCCTAAAGCTTGAGATCTGATATCCAACTCCTTCCCATTCCAATCCTGAGACCCTTCCTATAACATGAAATGTGATATCCAACTCCTTCCCATTCCAACCTGAGACCCTTTCTATAGCATGAGATGTGATATCTCAAGGCCTCTAATACCAAACCTGAGATCCTTCCTCTAACATGAAATGTGATATCCAACTCCTTCTCCTTCCAAACCTGAGAGCCTTCCTATAGCATGAGATATGATATCCAAGTCCTTCCCATTCCAACCTGAGACCCTTCCTATAGCATGAGATGGGATATCCAACTCCTTCCAAATCCAATACTGATACCCTTCCAATAGCATGAGATGTGATATCCCAATGCTTCTATCAAACCTGAGAACCATACTATGGCATGAGATGTGATATCAAACTCCTTCCCATTCCAATCCTGAGACTCTAACTATAGCTTGAGATGTGATATCCAACTCCTTCCCATTCCAATTCTGAAACCCTTCCTATACCATGAGACTTGATATCTCAATGCTTCTAATACCAAACCTGAGACCCGTCCTATAACATGAGATGTGATATCCGAATCTTTCCCCTTCCAAACCTTAGACCCTTCCTTTATCATGAGATGTGATATCCAACTCCTTCCCATTCCAATCCTGAGACCCTTCCGATATCATGAGATTTGTTATCTCAATGCTTCTAATATCAAAATTGAGACCCTCCCTATAGCATGAGATGGGATATCCAATTCCTTCCCATTCCAATCCTGAGACCCTTCCGATAGCAGAGATGTGATATCTCAATGCTTATACCAAATCTGAGACCCTTCCTATAGCATGAGATGTGATGTCTCAATGCTTCTAATACCAAACCTGAGATCCTTCCTATAACATGAGATGTGATATCCAACTCCTTCCCATTCCAATCCTGAGACCCTTCCTATAGCATGAGATGTGCTATCTCAATGCTTATACCAAACCTGAGACCCTTCCTAAAGCTTGAGATGTGATATCCAACTCCTTCCCATTCCAATCCCGAGACCCTTCCTATAGCATGAGATGTGATATCTCAAGGCCTCTAATACCAAACCTGAGATCCTTCCTCTAACATGAAATGTGATATCCAACTCCTTCCCCTTCCAAACCTGAGAGCCTTCCTATAGCATGAGATATGATATCCAAGTCCTTCCCATTCCAATCCTGAGACCCTATCTATAACATGAAATGTGATATCCAACTCCTTCCCATTCCAACCTGAGACCCTTCCTATAGCATGAGATGGGATATCCAACTCCTTCCAAATCCAATACTGATACCCTTCCGATAGCATGAGATGTGATATCCCAATGCTTCTACCAAACCTGAGACCCATACTATGGCATGAGATGTGATATCAAACTCCTTCCCATTCCAATCCTGAGACCCTTCCTATAGCTTGAGGTGTGATATCCAACTCCTTCCCATTCCAATTCTGAGACCCTTCTTATACCATGAGACTTGATATCTCAATGCTTCTAATACCAAACCTGAGACCCGTCCTATAACATGAGATGTGATATCCAACTCCTTCCCATTCCAATCCTGAGACCCTTCCGATATCATGAGATTTGTTATCTAAATGCTTCTAATATCAAACTTGAGACCCTCCCTATAGCATGAGATGTGACATCCAAGTCCTTCCCATTCCAATCCTGAGACCATTCCTATAGCATGAGATGTGATATCTCTATGCTTCTAATACCAAACCTGAGACCCTTCCTATAACATGAGATGGGATATCCAACTCCTTCCCATTCCAATCCTGAGACCCTTCCGATAGCAGAGATGTGATATCTCAATGCTTATACCAAACCTGAGACCCTTCCTATGGCCTGGGATGTCATATACAACTCCTTCCCATTCCAATCCTGAGACCCTTCCTATAGCATGAGATGTGATATCTCAATGCTTATACCAAATCTGAGACCCTTCCTATAGCATGAGATGTGATATCCAATTCCTTCCCATTCCAATCCTGAGACCCTTCCTATAGCATGAGATGTGATATCTCAATGCTTATACCAAACCTGAGAGCCTACCTATAGCATAAGATGTGATATCCAAGTCCATCCCATTCCAATCCTTAGACCCTTCCTACAGCATGCGATGTGATATCTCAATGATTCTAATACCAAACCAGAGACTCGTCCTATAACATGAGATGGGATATCCAACTCCTTCCCATTCCAATCCTGAGCCAATTCCGATAGCAGAGATGTGATATCTCAATGCTTATACCAAACCTGAGACCCTTCCTATAACATGAGATGTGATATCCAACTCCTTCCCGTTCCAAACCTGAGACACTAACTATAGCATATGTGATATCCAACTCCTTCCCATTCCAAACATGAGACCCTTCCTATAGCAAGAAAGTAATATCCAACTCCTACCCATTCCAATCCTGAGACCCTTCCTATAGCAAGAGATGTGATATCCAAATCCTTCCCATTCCAATCCTGAGACCCTTCCTATAACATGAGATGTGATATCCAACTCCTTCCCATTCCAACCTGAGACACTTCCTATAGCATGAGAAGGGATATCCAACTCCTTCCCAATCCAATCCTGAGACCCTTCCGATAGCAGAGACGTGATATCTCAATGCTTCTACCAAACCTGAGACCCTTCCTTTAGCATGAGATGTGATATCCAAATCCTTCACATTCCAATCCTGAGACCCTTCCTATAGCATGAGAAGGGATATCTCAATGCTTCTAATACCAAACCTGAGATCCTTCCTATAACATGAGATGTGATATCCAATTCCTTCCCATTCCAATCCTGAGACCCTTCCGATAGCAGAGATGTGATATCTCAATGCTTATACCAAACCTGAGACACTTCCTATGGCCTGAGATGTCATATACAACTCCTTCCCATTCCAATCCTGAGACCCTTCCTATAGCATGAGATGTGATATCTCAATGCTTATACCAAATCTGAGACCCTTCCTATAGCATGAGATGTGATATCCAACTCCTTCCCATTCCAATCATGAGACCCTTCCTATAGCATGAGATGTAATGTCTCAATGCTTCTAATACCAAACCTGAGATCCTTCCTATAACATGAGATGTGATATCCAACTCCTTCCCATTCCAATCCTGAGACCCTTATGAAAGCATGAGATGTGATATCTCAATGCTTCTAATACCAAACCTGAGATCCTTCCTATAACATGAGATGTGATTTCCAAATCCTTCCCCTTCCAAACCTGAGACCCCCCCCCTTTAGCATGAGATGTGATATCCAACTCCTTCCCATTCCAATCCTGAGACCCTTCTGATAGCATGAGATGTGATATCTCAATGCCTCTAATACCAAACCTGAGATCCTACCTCTAACATGAAATGTGATATCCATCTCATTCCCTTTCCAAACCTGAGACCCTGCCTATAGCATGAGATGTGATATCCAAGTCCTTCCCATTCCAATCCTGAGACCCTTCCTATAGCATGTGATGTGATATCTCAATGCTTATACCAAACCTGAGACCCTTCCTATGGCATGAGATGTCATATACAACTCCTTCCCATTCCAATCCTGAGACCCTTCCTATAGCATGAGATGTGATATCTCAATGCTTATACCAAATCTGAGACCTTTCCAAAAGCAAGAGATGTGATATCCAACTTCTTCCCATTCCAATCCTGAGACCCTTCCTATAACATGAGATGTGATGTCTCAATGCTTCTAATACCAAACCTGAGATCTTTCCTATAACATGAGATGTGATATCCAACTCCTTCCCATTCCAATGCTGAGACCCTTCCTATAGCATGAGATGTGATATCACAATGCTTATACCAAACGTGAGACCGTTCCTATAACATGAGATGGGATATCCAACTCCTTCCCATTCCAATCCTGAGACCTTTCCGATAGCAGAGATGTGATATCTCAATGCTTATACCAAACCTGAGAACCTTCCTATGGCCTGAGATGTCATATACAACTCCTTCCCATTCCAATCCTGAGCCGCTTCCGATAGCAGAGATGTGATATCTCAATGCTTATACCAAACCTGAGACCCTTCCTATAACATGAGATGTGATATCCAACTCCTTCCCGTTCCAAACCTGAGACACTAACTATAGCATATGTGATATCCAACTCCTTCCCATTCCAAACATGAGACCCTTCCTATAGCAAGAAAGTAATATCCAACTCCTACCCATTCCAATCCTGAGACCCTTCCTATAGCAAGAGATGTGATATCCAACTCCTTCCCATTCCAATCCTGAGACCCTTCCTATAGCATGAGATGTGATATCTCAAGGCCTCTAATACCAAACCTGAGATCCTTCCTCTAACATGAAATGTGATATCCAACTCCTTCCCCTTCCAAACCTGAGAGCCTTCCTATAGCATGGGATATGATATCCAAGTCCTTCCCATTCCAATCCTGAGACCCTTCCTATAACATGAAATGTGATATCCAACTCCTTCCCATTCCAACCTGAGACCCTTCCTATATCATGAGATGGGATATCTCAATGCTTCTAATACCAAACCTGAGACTCTTCCTATAACATGAGATGGGATATCCAACTCCTTCCCATTCCAATCCTAAGACCCTTTCGATAGCAGAGATGTGATATCTCAATGCTTATACCAAACCTGAGACCCTTCCTACGGCATGAGATGTCATATACAACTCCTTCCCATTCCAATCCTGAGACCCTTCCTATAGCACGAGATGTGATATCTCAATGCTTATACCAAATCTGAGACCCTTCCTCTAGCATGAGATGTGATATCCAACTCCTTCCCATTCCAATCCTGAGAGCCTATCTATAGCATGAGATGTGATATCCAAGTCCTTCCCATTCCAATCCTGAGACACTTCCGATAGCAGAGATGTGATATCTCAATGCTTATACCAAACCTGAGACCCTTCCTATAACATGAGATGTGATATCCAACTCCTTCCCTTTCCAAACCTGAGAGCCTATCTATAGCATGAGATGTGATATCCAATTCCTTCCCATTCCAATCCTGAGACACTTCCGATAGCAGAGATGTGATATCTCAATGCTTATACCAAACCTGAGACCCTTCCTATAACATGAGATGTGATATCCAGCTCCTTCCCATTCCAATCCTGAGACACTTCCGATAGCATGAGATGTGATATCTCAATGCTTCTAATATCAAAACTGAGACCCTCCCTATAGCATGAGATGTGATATCTCACTGCTTATACCAAACCTGAGACCCTCCCTATAGCATGAGATGTGATATCCAACTCCTTCCCGTTCCAAACCTGAGACCCTTCCTTTAGCATGAGATGTGATATCCAGCTCCTTCCCATTCCAATCCTGAGACACTTCCGATAGCATGAGATGTGATATCTCAATGCTTCTAATATCAAAACTGAGACCCTCCCTATAGCATGATATGTGATATCTAAGTCCTTCCCATTCCAATCCTGAGACCCTTCCTATAGCATGAGATGTGATATCTCAATGCTTCTACCAAACCTGAGACCCTTCCTTTAGCATGAGATGTGATAACCAACTCCTTACCATTCCAATCCTGAGACCCTTCCTATAGCATGAGATGTGATATCTCAATACTTCTAATACCAAACCTGAGATCCTTCCGATAACATGAGATGTGATATCCAAACCCTTCCCCTTCCAAACCTGAGACCCTCCCTTTAGCATGAGATGTGATATCCAACTCATTCCCATTCCAATCCTGAGAACCTTCTGATAGCATGAGATGTGATATCTCAATGCTTCTATACCAAACCTGAGATCCTTCCGATAGCATGAGATGTGATATCTCAATGCTTCTAATACCAAACCTGAGATCCTTCCTATAACATGAGATGTGATATCCAAATCCTTCCCCTTCCCAACCTGAGACCCTCCCTTTAGCATGAGATGTGATATCCAACTCCTTCCCATTCCAATCCTGAGACTCTTCTGATAGCATGAGATGTGATATCTCAATGCCTCTAATACCAAACCTGAGATCCTACCTCTAACATGAAATGTGACATCCAACTCTTTCCCCTTCCAAACCTGAGAGCCTTCCTATAGCATGAGATGTGATATCCAAGTCCTTCTAATTCCAATCCTGAGACCCTTCCTATAGCATGAGATGGGATATCCAACTCCTTCCAAATCCAATCCTGATACCCTTCCGATAGCATGAGATGTGATATCCCAATGCTTCTACCAAACCTGAGACCCATACTATGGCATGAGATGTGATATCAAACTCCTTCCCCTTCCAAACCTTAGACACTTCCTTTATCATGAGATGTGATATCCAACTCCTTCCCATTCCATCCCTGAGACCCTTCCGATATCATGAGATGTGATATCTCAATGCTTCTAATATCAAACTTGAGACCCTCCTTATAGCATGAGATGTGATATCCAAGTCCTTCCCATTCCAATCCTGAGACACTTCCGATAGCATGAGATGTGATATCTCAATGCTTCTAATATCAAAACTGAGACCCTCCCTATAGCATGAGATGTGATATCTCACTGCTTATACCAAACCTGAGACCCTCCCTATAGCATGAGATGTGATATCCAACTCCTTCCCGTTCCAAACCTGAGACCCTTCCTTTAGCATGAGATGTGATATCCAGCTCCTTCCCATTCCAATCCTGAGACACTTCCGATAGCATGAGATGTGATATCTCAATGCTTCTAATATCAAAACTGAGACCCTCCCTATAGCATGATATGTGATATCTAAGTCCTTCCCATTCCAATCCTGAGACCCTTCCTATAGCATGAGATGTGATATCTCAATGCTTCTACCAAACCTGAGACCCTTCCTTTAGCATGAGATGTGATAACCAACTCCTTACCATTCCAATCCTGAGACCCTTCCTATAGCATGAGATGTGATATCTCAATACTTCTAATACCAAACCTGAGATCCTTCCGATAACATGAGATGTGATATCCAAACCCTTCCCCTTCCAAACCTGAGACCCTCCCTTTAGCATGAGATGTGATATCCAACTCATTCCCATTCCAATCCTGAGAACCTTCTGATAGCATGAGATGTGATATCTCAATGCTTCTATACCAAACCTGAGATCCTTCCGATAGCATGAGATGTGATATCTCAATGCTTCTAATACCAAACCTGAGATCCTTCCTATAACATGAGATGTGATATCCAAATCCTTCCCCTTCCCAACCTGAGACCCTCCCTTTAGCATGAGATGTGATATCCAACTCCTTCCCATTCCAATCCTGAGACTCTTCTGATAGCATGAGATGTGATATCTCAATGCCTCTAATACCAAACCTGAGATCCTACCTCTAACATGAAATGTGACATTCAACTCTTTCCCCTTCCAAACCTGAGAGCCTTCCTATAGCATGAGATGTGATATCCAAGTCCTTCTAATTCCAATCCTGAGACCCTTCCTATAGCATGAGATGGGATATCCAACTCCTTCCAAATCCAATCCTGATACCCTTCCGATAGCATGAGATGTGATATCCCAATGCTTCTACCAAACCTGAGACCCATACTATGGCATGAGATGTGATATCAAACTCCTTCCCCTTCCAAACCTTAGACACTTCCTTTATCATGAGATGTGATATCCAACTCCTTCCCATTCCATCCCTGAGACCCTTCCGATATCATGAGATGTGATATCTCAATGCTTCTAATATCAAACTTGAGACCCTCCTTATAGCATGAGATGTGATATCCAAGTCCTTCCCATTCCAATCCTGAGACCCTTCCTATAGCATGAGATGTGATATCTCAATGCTTCTATTACCAAACCTGAGACCCTTCCTATAACATGAGATGGGAATATCCAACTCCTTCCCATTCCAATCCTGAGACCCTTCCGATAGTAGAGATGTGATATCTCAATGCTTATACCAAACCTGAGATCCTTCCTATAACATGAGATGTGATATCCAACTCCTTCCCATTCCAATCCTGAGACACTTCCTATAGCATGAGATGTGATATCTCACTGCTTATACCAAACCTGAGACCCTCCCTATAGCATGAGATGTGATATCCAACTCCTTCCCATTCCAATCCTGAGACCCTTCCTATAGCATGAGATGTGATATCTCAATGCCTCTAATACCAAACCTGAGATCCTTCCTCTAACATGAAATGTGATATCCAACTCCTTCCCATTCCAATCCTGAGACACTTCCTATAGCATGAGATGTGATATCTAAATGCTTCTAATACCAAACTTGAGACTCTTCCTATAACATGAGATGGGATATCCAACTCCTTCCCATTCCAATCCTTAGACCCTTCCTACAGCATGCAATATGATATCTCAATGATTCTAATAACAAACCTGAGACCCGTCCTATAACATGAGATGGGATATCCAACACCTTCCCATTCCAATCCTGAGACACTTCCGATAGCAGAGATGTGATATCTCAATGCTTATACCAAACCTGAGACCCTTCCTATAACATGAGATGTGATATCCAACTCCTTCCCGTTCCAAACCTGAGACCCTTCCTATAGCATATGTGATATCCAACACATTCCCATTCCAAACATGAGACCCTTCCTATAGCAGGAATGTAATATCCAACTCCTTCCCATTCCAATCCTGAGACCATTCCTATAGCATGAGATGTGATATCTCAATGCTTCTAATACCAAACCTGAGATCCTTCCTATGACATGAGATGTGATATCCAATTCCTCCCCATTCCAAACCTGAGAACCTTCCTACAGCATGCAATGTGATATCTCAATGCTTCTAATACCAAACCTGAGACCAGTCCTATAACATGAGATTGGATATCCAACTCCTTCCCCTTCCAAACCTGAGACCCTTCCTATAGCATGAGATGTGATATCCAACTTCTTCCCATTCCAATCCTGAGACCCTTCCTATAACATGAGATGTGATGTCTCAATGCTTCTAATACCAAACCTGAGATCTTTCCTATAACATGAGATGTGATATTCAACTCCTTCCCATTCCAATCCTGAGACCCTTCCTATAGCATGAGATGTGCTATCTCAATGCTTATACCAAACCTGAGACCCTTCCTAAAGCTTGAGATGTGATATCCAACTCCTTCCCATTCCAATCCTGAGACCCTTCCTATAACATGAAATGTGATATCCAACTCCTTCCCATTCCAACCTGAGACCCTTTCTATAGCATGAGATGTGATATCTCAAGGCCTCTAATACCAAACCTGAGATCCTTCCTCTAACATGAAATGTGATATCCAACTCCTTCTCCTTCCAAACCTGAGAGCCTTCCTATAGCATGAGATATGATATCCAAGTCCTTCCCATTCCAATCCTGAGACCCTTCCTATAACATGAAATGTGATATCCAACTCCTTCCCATTCCAACCTGAGACCCTTCCTATAGCATGAGATGGGATATCCAACTCCTTCCAAATCCAATACTGATACCCTTCCAATAGCATGAGATGTGATATCCCAATGCTTCTATCAAACCTGAGAACCATACTATGGCATGAGATGTGATATCAAACTCCTTCCCATTCCAATCCTGAGACTCTTCCTATAGCTTGAGATGTGATATCCAACTCCTTCCCATTCCAATTCTGAAACCCTTCCTATACCATGAGACTTGATATCTCAATGCTTCTAATACCAAACCTGAGACCCGTCCTATAACATGAGATGTGATATCCAAATCTTTCCCCTTCCAAACCTTAGACCCTTCCTTTATCATGAGATGTGATATCCAACTCCTTCCCATTCCAATCCTGAGACCCTTCCGATATCATGAGATTTGTTATCTCAATGCTTCTAATATCAAAATTGAGACCCTCCCTATAGCATGAGATGGGATATCCAATTCCTTCCCATTCCAATCCTGAGACCCTTCCGATAGCAGAGATGTGATATCTCAATGCTTATACCAAATCTGAGACCCTTCCTATAGCATGAGATGTGATGTCTCAATGCTTCTAATACCAAACCTGAGATCCTTCCTATAACATGAGATGTGATATCCAACTCCTTCCCATTCCAATCCTGAGACCCTTCCTATAGCATGAGATGTGCTATCTCAATGCTTATACCAAACCTGAGACCCTTCCTAAAGCTTGAGATGTGATATCCAACTCCTTCCCATTCCAATCCCGAGACCCTTCCTATAGCATGAGATGTGATATCTCAAGGCCTCTAATACCAAACCTGAGATCCTTCCTCTAACATGAAATGTGATATCCAACTCCTTCCCCTTCCAAACCTGAGAGCCTTCCTATAGCATGAGATGTGATATACAACTCCTTCCCATTCCAATCCTGAGACCCTTCTGATAGCATGAGATGTGATATCTCAATGCCTCTAATACCAAACCTGAGATCCCATCTCTAACATGAAATGTGATATCCATCTCCTTCCCTTTCCAAATCTGAGGCCCTGCCTATAGCATGAGATGTGATATCCAAGTCCTTCCCATTCCAATCCTGAGACCCTTCCTATAGCATGTGATGTGTTATCTCAATGCTTCTAATATCAAAATTGAGACCCTCCCTATAGCATGAGATGGGATATCCAATTCCTTCCCATTCCAATCCTGAGACCCTTCCGATAGCAGAGATGTGATATCTCAATGCTTATACCAAATCTGAGACCCTTCCTATAGCATGAGATGTGATGTCTCAATGCTTCTAATACCAAACCTGAGATCCTTCCTATAACATGAGATGTGATATCCAACTCCTTCCCATTCCAATCCTGAGACCCTTCCGATATCATGAGATTTGTTATCTCAATGCTTCTAATATCAAACTTGAGACCCTCCCTATAGCATGAGATGTAACATCCAAGTCCTCCCCATTCCAATCCTGAGACCCTTCCTATAGCATGAGATGTGATATATCAATGCTTATACCAAATCTGAGACACTTCCTATAGCATGAGATGTGATATCCAAATCTTTCCCCTTCCAAACCTTAGACCCTTCCTTTATCATGAGATGTGATATCCAACTCCTTCCCATTCCAATCCTGAGACCCTTCCGATATCATGAGATTTGTTATCTCAATGCTTCTAATATCAAACTTGAGACCCTCCCTATAGCATGAGATGTAACATCCAAGTCCTCCCCATTCCAATCCTGAGACCCTTCCTATAGCATGAGATGTGATATATCAATGCTTATACCAAATCTGAGACACTTCCTATAGCATGAGATGTGATATCCAACTCCTTCCCATTCCAATCCTGAGACCCTTCCTATAGCATGAGATGTGATGTCTCAGTGCTTCTAATACCAAACCTGAGATCCTTCCAATAACATGAGATGTGATATACAACTCCTTCCCATTCCAATCCTGAGACCCTTATGATAGCATGAGATGTGATATCTCAATGCCTCTAATACCAAACCTGAGATACTTCCGATAGCATGAGATGTGATATCTCAATGCTTCTAATACCAAACCTGAGATCCTTCCTATAACATGAGATGTGATTTCCATATCCTTCCCCTTCCAAACCTGAGACCCTCCATTTAGCATGAGATGTGATATACAACTCCTTCCCATTCCAATCCTGAGACCCTTCTGATAGCATGAGATGTGATATCTCAATGCCTCTAATACCAAACCTGAGATCCCATCTCTAACATGAAATGTGATATCCATCTCCTTCCCTTTCCAAATCTGAGGCCCTGCCTATAGCATGAGATGTGATATCCAAGTCCTTCCCATTCCAATCCTGAGACCCTTCCTATAGCATGTGATGTGTTATCTCAATGCTTCTAATATCAAAATTGAGACCCTCCCTATAGCATGAGATGGGATATCCAATTCCTTCCCATTCCAATCCTGAGACCCTTCCGATAGCAGAGATGTGATATCTCAATGCTTATACCAAATCTGAGACCCTTCCTATAGCATGAGATGTGATGTCTCAATGCTTCTAATACCAAACCTGAGATCCTTCCTATAACATGAGATGTGATATCCAACTCCTTCCCATTCCAATCCTGAGACCCTTCCTATAGCATGAGATGTGCTATCTCAATGCTTATACCAAACCTGAGACCCTTCCTAAAGCTTGAGATGTGATATCCAACTCCTTCCCATTCCAATCCCGAGACCCTTCCTATAGCATGAGATGTGATATCTCAAGGCCTCTAATACCAAACCTGAGATCCTTCCTCTAACATGAAATGTGATATCCAACTCCTTCCCCTTCCAAACCTGAGAGCCTTCCTATAGCATGAGATATGATATCCAAGTCCTTCCCATTCCAATCCTGAGACCCTTCCTATAACATGAAATGTGATATCCAACTCCTTCCCATTCCAACCTGAGACCCTTCCTATAGCATGAGATGGGATATCCAACTCCTTCCAAATCCAATACTGATACCCTTCCAATAGCATGAGATGTGATATCCCAATGCTTCTACCAAACCTGAGACCCATACTATGGCATGAGATGTGATATCAAACTCCTTCCCATTCCAATCCTGAGACTCTTCCTATAGCTTGAGATGTGATATCCAACTCCTTCACATTCCAATTCTGAGACCCTTCCTATGCCATGAGACTTGATATCTCAATGCTTCTAATACCAAACCCGAGACCCGTCCTATAACATGAGATGTGATATCCAAATCTTTCCCCTTCCAAACCTTAGACCCTTCCTTTATCATGAGATGTGATATCCAACTCCTTCCCATTCCAATCCTGAGACCCTTCCGATATCATGAGATTTGTTATCTCAATGCTTCTAATATCAAACTTGAGACCCTCCCTATAGCATGAGATGTAACATCCAAGTCCTCCCCATTCCAATCCTGAGACCCTTCCTATAGCATGAGATGTGATATATCAATGCTTATACCAAATCTGAGACACTTCCTATAGCATGAGATGTGATATCCAACTCCTTCCCATTCCAATCCTGAGACCCTTCCTATAGCATGAGATGTGATGTCTCAATGCTTCTAATACCAAACCTGAGATCCTTCCAATAACATGAGATGTGATATACAACTCCTTCCCATTCCAATCCTGAGACCCTTATGATAGCATGAGATGTGATATCTCAATGCTTCTAATACCAAACCTGAGATCCTTCCTATAACATGAGATGTGATTTCCATATCCTTCCCCTTCCAAACCTGAGACCCTCCATTTAGCATGAGATGTGATATACAACTCCTTCCCATTCCAATCCTGAGACCCTTCTGATAGCATGAGATGTGATATCTCAATGCCTCTAATACCAAACCTGAGATCCCATCTCTAACATGAAATGTGATATCCATCTCCTTCCCTTTCCAAATCTGAGGCCCTGCCTATAGCATGAGATGTGATATCCAAGTCCTTCCCATTCCAATCCTGAGACCCTTCCTATAGCATGTGATGTGATATCTCAATGCTTATACCAAACCTGAGACCCTTCCTATGGCATGAGATGTCATATACAACTCCTTCCCATTCCAATCCCGAGACCCTTCCTATAGCATGAGATGTGATATCTCAATGCTTATACCAAACCTGAGACCCTTCCTATAGCATGAGATGTGATATCCAACTTCTTCCCATTCCAATCCTGAGACCCTTCCTATAACATGAGATGTGATGTCTCAATGCTTCTAATACCAAACCTGAGATATTTCCTATAACATGAGATGTGATATCCAACTCCTTCCCATTCCAATCCTGAGACCCTTCCTATAGCATGAGATGTGATATCTCAATGCTTATACCAAACCTGAGACCCTTCCTATAGCTTGAGATGTGATATCCAACTCCTTCCCATTCCAATCCTGAGACCCTTCCTATAGCATGAGATGTGATATCTCAAGGCCTCTAATACCAAACCTGAGATCCTTCCTCTAACATGAAATGTGATATCCAACTCCTTCCCCTTCCAAACCTGAGAGCCTTCCTATAGCATGAGATATGATATCCACGTCCTTCCCATTCCAATCCTGAGACCCTTCCTATAACATGAAATGTGATATCCAACTCCTTCCCATTCCAACCTGAGACCCTTCCTATAGCATGAGATGGGATATCCAACTTCTTCCAAATCCAATACTGAT
Source organism: Ambystoma mexicanum (assembly GCF_040938575.1). Taxonomy (NCBI): domain Eukaryota; kingdom Metazoa; phylum Chordata; class Amphibia; order Caudata; family Ambystomatidae; genus Ambystoma; species Ambystoma mexicanum. The sequence continues at coordinate 337,577,347 of NC_090936.1, forward strand.
ACCCTTCCGATAGCATGAGATGTGATATCCCAATGCTTCTACCAATCCTGAGACCCTTCCTATAACATGAAATGTGATATTCAAGTCCTTCCCATTCCAATCCTGAGACCCTTCCTATAGCTTGAGGTGTGATATCCAACTCCTTCCCATTCCAATTCTGAGACCCTTCTTATACCATGAGACTTGATATCTCAATGCTTCTAATACCAAACCTGAGACCCGTCCTATAACATGAGATGTGATATCCAAATCCTTCCCCTTCCAAACCTTAGACCCTTCCTTTATCATGAGATGTGATATCCAACTCCTTCCCATTCCAATCCTGAGACCCTTCCGATATCATGAGATTTGTTATCTCAATGCTTCTAATATCAAACTTGAGACCCTCCCTATAGCATGAGATGTGACATCCAAGTCCTTCCCATTCCAATCCTGAGACCCTTCCTATAGCATGAGATGTGATATCTCTATGCTTCTAATACCAACCCTGAGACCATTCCTATAACATGAGATGGGATATCCAACTCCTTCCCATTCCAATCCTGAGACCCTTCTGATAGCAGAGATGTGATATCTCAATGCTTATACCAAACCTGAGACCCTTCCTATGGCCTGAGATGTCATATACAACTCCTTCCCATTCCAATCCTGAGACCCTTCCTTTAGCATGAGATGTGATATCTCAATGCTTATACCAAATCTGAGACCCTTCCTATAGCATGAGAGGTGATATCCAATTCCTTCCCATTCCAATCCTGAGACCCTTCCTATAGCATGAGATGTGATATCTCAATGCTTATACCAAAAATGAGAGCCTACCTATAGCATGAGATGTGATATCCAAGTCCATCCCATTCCAATCCTTAGACCCTTCCTACAGCATGCGATGTGATATCTCAATGATTCTAATACCAAACCAGAGACTCTTCCTATAACATGAGATGGGATATCCAACTCCTTCCCATTCCAATCCTGAGCCGCTTCCGATAGCAGAGATGTGATATCTCAATGCTTATACCAAACCTGAGACCCTTCCTATAACATGAGATGTGATATCCAACTCCTTCCCGTTCCAAACCTGAGACACTAACTATAGCATATGTGATATCCAACTGCTTCCCATTCCAAACATGAGACCCTTCCTATAGCAAGAAAGTAATATCCAACTCCTACCCATTCCAATCCTGAGACCCTTCCTATAGCAAAAGATGTGATATCCAAATCCTTCCCATTCCAATCCTGAGACCCTTCCGATAACATGAGATGTGATATCCAACTCCTTCCCAATCAAATCCTGAGACCCTTCGTATAGCATGAGAAGGGATATCCAACTCCTTCCCAATCCAATCCTGAGACCCTTCCGATAGCAGAGACGTGATATCTCAATGCTTCTACCAAACCTGAGACCCTTCCTTTAGCATGAGATGTGATATCCAAATCCTTCACATTCCAATCCTGAGACCCTTCCTATAGCATGAGATGTGATATCTCAATGCTTCTAATACCAAACCTGAGATCCTTCCTATAACATGAGATGTGATATCCAATTCCTTCCCATTCCAAACCTGAGACCCTTCCTATTGGATGAGATGCGATATCCAACTCCTTCCCATTCCAACCCTGAGACCCTTCCTATAGCATGAGATGTGATGTCTCAATGCTTCTAATACCAAACCTGAGATCCTTCCTATAACATGAGATGTGATATCCAACTCCTTCCATTCCAATCCTGAGACCCGTCCTATAGCATGAGATGTGATATCTCAATGCTTATACCAAACCTGAGACAATTCCTATAGCATGAGATGTGATATCCAACTACTTCCCATTCCAATCCTGAGACCCTTCCTATAGCATGAGATGTGATATCTCAATGCTTCTAATACCAAACCTGAGATCCTTCCTCTAACATGAAATGTGATATCCAACTCCTTCCCTTTCCAAACCTAAGAGCCTATCTATAGCATGAGATGTGATATCCAAGTCCTTCCCATTCCAATCCTTAGACCCTTCCTACAGCATGCAATATGATATCTCAATGATTCTAATAACAAACCTGAGACCCGTCCTATAGCATGAGATATGATATCCAAGTCCTTCCCATTCCAATCCTGAGACCCTTCCTATAACATGAAATGTGATATCCAACTCCTTCCCATTCCAACCTGAGACCCTTCCTATAGCATGAGATGGGATATCCAACTTCTTCCAAATCCAATACTGATACCCTTCCGATAGCATGAGATGTGATATCCCAATGCTTCTACCAAACCTGAGACCCATACTATGGCATGAGATGTGATATCAAACTCCTTCCCATTCCGATCCTGAGACCCTTCCTATAGCTTGAGGTGTGATATCCAACTCCTTCCCATTCCAATTCTGAGACCCTTCTTATACCATGAGACTTGATATCTCAATGCTTCTAATACCAAACCTGAGACCCGTCCTATAACATGAGATGTGATATCCAAATCCTTCCCCTTCCAAACCTTAGACCCTTCTTTTATCATGAGATGTGGTATCCAACTCCTTCCCATTCCAATCCTGAGACCCTTCCTATAGCATGAGATGTGATATCTCTATGCTTCTAATACCAAACCTGAGACCCTTCCTATAACATGAGATGGGATATCCAACTCCTTCCCATTCCAATCCTGAGACCCTTCCGATAGCAGAGATGTGATATCTCAATGCTTATACCAAACCTGAGACCCTTCCTATGGCCTTAGATGTCATATACAACTCCTTCCCATTCCAATCCTGAGACCCTTCCTTTAGCATGAGATGTGATATCTCAATGCTTATACCACATCTGAGACCCTTCCTATAGCATGAGATGTGATATCCAAATCCTTCCCATTCCAATCCTGAGACCCTTCCTATAGCATGAGATGTGATATCTCAATGCTTATACCAAACCTGAGAGCCTACCTATAGCATGAGATGTGATATCCAAGTCCATCCCATTCCAATCCTTAGACCCTTCCTACAGCATGCGATGTGATATCTCAATGATTCTAATACCAAACCAGAGACTCTTACTATAACATGAGATGGGATATCCAACTCCTTCCCATTCCAATCCTGAGCCGCTTCCGATAGCAGAGATGTGATATCTCAATGCTTATACCAAACCTGAGACCCTTCCTATAACATGAGATGTGATATCCAACTCCTTCCCGTTCCAAACCTGAGACACTAACTATAGCATATGTGATATCCAACTCCTTCCCATTCCAAACATGAGACCCTTCCTATAGCAAGAAAGTAATATCCAACTCCTACCCATTCCAATCCTGAGACCCTTCCTATAGCAAGAGATGTGATATCCAAATCCTTCCCATTCCAATCCTGAGACCCTTCCTATGGCATGAGATGTGATATCCAACTCCTTGCCATTCAAATCCTGAGACCCTTCCTATAGCATGAGAAGGGATATCCAACTCCTTCCCAATCCAATCCTGAGACCCTTCCGATAGCAGAGACGTGATATCTCAATGCTTCTACCAAACCTGAGACCCTTCCTTTAGCATGAGATGTGCTATCCAAATCCTTCACATTCCAATCCTGAGACCCTTCCTATAGCATGAGATGTGATATCTCAATGCTTCTAATACCAAACCTGAGATCCTTCCTATAACATGAGATGTGATATCCAATTCCTTCCCATTCCAAACCTGAGACCCTTCCTATTGGATGAGATGTGATATCCAACTCCTTCCCATTCCAACCCTGAGACCCTTCCTATAGCATGAGATGTGATGTCTCAATGCTTCTAATACCAAACCTGAGATCCTTCCTATAACATGAGATGTGATATCCAACTCCTTCCATTCCAATCCTGAGACCCGTCCTATAGCATGAGATGTGATATCTCAATGCTTATACCAAACCTGAGACCCTTCCTATAGCATGAGATGTGATATCCAACTACTTCCCATTCCAATCCTGAGACCCTTCCTATAGCATGAGATGTGATATCTCAATGCTTCTAATACCAAACCTGAGATCCTTCGTCTAACATGAAATGTGATATCCAACTCCTTCCCTTTCCAAACCTAAGAGCCTATCTATAGCATGAGATGTGATATCCAAGTCCTTCCCATTCCAACCCTTAGACCCTTCCTACAGCATGCAATATGATATCTCAATGATTCTAATAACAAACCTGAGACCCGTCCTATAACATGAGATGTGATATCCAACTCCTTCCCATTCCAATCCTGAGACACTTCCGATAGCAGAGATGTGATATCTCAATGCTTATACCAAACCTGAGACCCTTCCTATAACATGAGATGTGATATCCAAATCCTTCCCGTTCCAAACCTGAGACCCTTCCTTTAGCTTGAGATGTGATATCCAGCTCCTTCCCATTCCAATCCTGAGACACTTCCGATAGCATGAGATGTGATATCTCAATGCTTCTAATATCAAAACTGAGACCCTCCCTATAGCATGATATGTGATATCTAAGTCCTTCCCATTCCAATCCTGAGACACTCCCTATAGCATGAGATGTGATATCCAACTCTTTCCCATTCCAATCCTGAGACCCTTCCTATAGCATGAGATATGATATCTCAATACTTCTAATACCAAACGTGAGATCCTTCCGATAACATGAGATGTGATATCCAAATCCTTCCCCTTCCAAACCTGAGACCCTCCCTTTAGCATGAGATGTGATATCCAACTCCTTCCAATTCCAATCCTGAGACCCTTCTGATAGCATGAGATGTGATATCTCAATGCTTCTAATTCCAAACCTGAGATCCTTCCGATAGCATGAGATGTGATATCTCAATGCTTCTAATACCAAACCTGAGATCCTTCCTATAACATGAGATGTGATATCCAAATCCTTCCCCTTCCAAACCTGAGACCCACCCTTTAGCATGAGATGTGATATCCAACTCCTTCCCATTCCATTCCTGAGACCCTTCTGATAGCATGAGATGTGATATCTCAATGCCTCTAATACTAAACCTGAGATCCTACCTCTAACATGAAATGTGATATCCAACTCTTTCCCCTTCCAAACCTGAGAGCCTTCCTATAGCATGAGATGTGATATCCAAGTCCTTCCCATTCCAATCCTGAGACCCTTCCTATAGCTTGAGATGTGATATCCAACTCCTTCCCATTCCAATTCTGAGACCCTTCCTATACTCTGAGACTTGATATCTCAATGCTTCTAATACCAAACCTGAGACCCGTAATATAACATGAGATGTGATATCCAAATCCTTCCCCTTCCAAACCTTAGACCCTTCCTTTATCATGAGATGTGATATCCAACTCCTTCCCATTCCAATCCTGAGACCCTTCCGATATCATGAGATGTGATATCTCAAAGCTTCTAATATCAAACTTGAGACCCTCCCTATAGCATGAGATGTGATATCCAAGTCCATCCCATTCCAATCCTGAGACCTTTCCTATAGCATGAGATGTGATATCTCAATGCTTCTAATACCAAACCTGTGACCCTTCCTATAACATGAGATGGGAATATCCAACTCCTTCCCATTCCAATCCTGAGACCCTTCCGATAGCAGAGATGTGATATCTCAATGCTTATACCAAACCTGATACCCTTCCTATGGCATGAGATGTGATATCCAACTCCTTGCCATTCAAATCCTGAGACCCTTCCTATAGCATGAGAAGGGATATCCAACTCCTTCCCAATCCAATCCTGAGACCCTTCCGATAGCAGAGACGTGATATCTCAATGCTTCTACCAAACCTGAGACCCTTCCTTTAGCATGAGATGTGATATCCAAATCCTTCACATTCCAATCCTGAGACCCTTCCTATAGCATGAGATTTGATATCTCAATGCTTCTAATACCAAACCTGATATCCTTCCTATAACATGAGACGTGATATCCAATTCCTTCCCATTCCAAACCTGAGACCCTTCCTATTGGATGAGATGTGATATCCAACTCCTTCCCATTCCAACCCTGAGACCCTTCCTATAGCATGAGATGTGATGTCTCAATGCTTCTAATACCAAACATGAGATCCTTCCTATAACATGAGATGTGATATCCAACTCCTTCCATTCCAATCCTGAGACCCGTCCTATAGCATGAGATGTGATATCTCAATGCTTATACCAAACCTGAGACCCTTCCTATAGCATGAGATGTGATATCCAACTACTTCCCATTCCAATCCTGAGACCCTTCGTATAGCATGAGATGTGATATCTCAATGCTTCTAATACCAAACCTGAGATCCTTCCTCTAACATGAAATGTGATATCCAACTCCTTCCCTTTCCAAACCTAAGAGCCTATCTATAGCATGAGATGTGATATCCAAGTCCTTCCCATTCCAATCCTTAGACCCTTCCTACAGCATGCAATATGATATCTCAATGATTCTAATAACAAACCTGAGACCCGTCCTATAGCATGAGAAATGATATCCAAGTCCTTCCCATTCCAATCCTGAGACCCTTCCTATAACATGAAATGTGATATCCAACTCCTTCCCATTCCAACCTGAGACCCTTCCTATAGCATGAGATGGGATATCCAACTTCCTCCAAATCCAATACTGATACCCTTCCGATAGCATGAGATGTGATATCCCAATGCTTCTACCAAACCGGAGACCCATACTATGGCATGAGATGTGATATCAAACTCCTTCCCATTCCAATCCTGAGACCCTTCCTATAGCTTGAGGTGTGATATCCAACTCCTTCCCATTCCAATTCTGAGACCCTTCTTATACCATGAGACTTGATATCTCAATGCTTCTAATACCAAACCTGAGACCCGTCCTATAACATGAGATGTGATATCCAAATCCTTCCCCTTCCAAACCTTAGACCCTTCCTTTATCATGAGATGTGATATCCAACTCCTTCCCATTCCAATCCTGAGACCCTTCCGATATCATGAGATTTGTTATCTCAATGCTTCTAATATCAAACTTGAGACCCTCCCTATAGCATGAGATGTGACATCCAAGTCCTTCCCATTCCAATCCTGAGACCCTTCCTATAACATGAGATGTGATATCCAACTCCTTCCCATTCCAACCTGAGACACTTCCTATAGCATGAGAAGGGATATCTAACTCCTTCCCAATCCAATCCTGAGACCCTTCCGATAGCAGAGATGTGATATCTCAATGCTTATACCAAACCTGAGACCCTTCCTATGGCATGAGATGTGATATCCAACTCCTTGCCATTCACATCCTGAGACCCTTCCTATAGCATGAGGTGTGATATCTCTATGCTTCTAATACCAAACCTGAGACCCTTCCTATAACATGAGATGGGATATCCAACTCCTTCCCATTCCAATCCTGAGACCCTTCCGATAGCAGAGATGTGATATCTCAATGCTTATACCAAACCTGAGAACCTTCCTATGGCCTGAGATGTCATATACAACTCCTTCCCATTCCAATCCTGAGACCCTTCCTATAGCATGAGATGTGATATCTCAATGCTTATACCAAACCTGAGAGCCTACCTATAGCATGAGATGTTATATCCAAGTCCATCCCATTCCAATCCTTAGACCCTTCCTACAGCATGCAATGTGATATCTCAATGATTCTAATACCAAACCAGAGACTCTTCCTATAACATGAGATGGGATATCCAACTCCTTCCCATTCCAATCCTGAGCCGCTTCCGATAGCAGAGATGTGATATCTCAATGCTTATACCAAACCTGAGACCCTTCCTATAACATGAGATGTGATATCCAACTCCTTCCCGTTCCAAACCTGAGACACTAACTATAGCATATGTGATATCCAACTCCTTCCCATTCCAAACATGAGACCCTTCCTATAGCAAGAAAGTAATATCCAACTCCTACCCATTCCAATCCTGAGACCCTTCCTATAGCAAGAGATGTGATATCCAAATCCTTCCCATTCCAATCCTGAGACCCTTTCTATAACATGAGATGTGATATCCAACTCCTTCCCATTCCAACCTGAGACACTTCCTATAGCATGAGAAGGGATATCCAACTCCTTCCCAATCCAATCCTGAGACCCTTCCGATAGCAGAGATGTGATATCTCAATGCTTATACCAAACCTGAGACCCTTCCTATGGCATGAGATGTGATATCCAACTCCTTCCCAATCCAATCCTGAGACCCTTCCGATAGCAGAGACGTGATATCTCAATGCTTCTACCAAACCTGAGACCCTTCCTTTAGCATGAGATGTGATATCCAAATCCTTCACATTCCAATCCTGAGACCCTTCCTATAGCATGAGATGTTATAGCTCAATGCTTCTAATACCAAACCTGAGATCCTTCCTATAACATGAGATGTGATATCCAATTCCTTCCCATTCCAAACCTGAGACCCTTCCTATTGGATGAGATGTGATATCCAACTCCTTCCCATTCCAACCCTGAGACCCTTCCTATAGCATGAGATGTGATGTCTCAATGCTTCTAATACCAAACCTGAGATCCTTCCTATAACATGAGATGTGATATCCAACTCCTTCCATTCCAATCCTGAGACCCGTCCTATAGCATGAGATGTGATATCTCAATGCTTATACCAAACCTGAGACCCTTCCTATAGCATGAGATGTGATATCCAACTGCTTCCCATTCCAATCCTGAGACCCTTCCTATAGCATGAGATGTGATATCTCAATGCTTCTAATACCAAACCTGAGATCCTTCCTCTAACATGAAATGTGATATCCAACTCCTTCCCTTTCCAAACCTAAGAGCCTATCTATAGCATGAGATCTGATATCCAAGTCCTTCCCATCCCAACCCTTAGACCCTTCCTACAGCATGCAATATGATATCTCAATGATTCTAATAACAAACCTGAGACCCGTCCTATAACATGAGATGGGATATCCAACTCCTTCCCATTCCAATCCTGAGACACTTCCGATAGCAGAGATGTGATATCTCAATGCTTATACCAAACCTGAGACCCTTCCTATAACATGAGATGTGATATCCAAATCCTTCCCGTTCCAAACCTGAGACCCTTCCTTTAGCATGAGATGTGATATCCAGCACCTTCCCATTCCAATCCTGAGACACTTCCTATAGCATGAGATGTGATATCTCAATGCTTCTAACATCAAAACTGAGACCCTCCCTATAGCATGATATGTGATATCTAAGTCCTTCCCATTCCAATCCTGAGACCCTCCCTATAGCATGAGATGTGATATCCAACTCCTTCCCATTCCAATCCTGAGACCCTTCCTATAGCATGAGATATGATATCTCAATACTTCTAATACCAAACGTGAGATCCTTCCGATAACATGAGATGTGATATCCAAATCCTTCCCCTTCAAATCCTGAGACCCTCCCTTTAGCATGAGATGTGATATCCAACTCCTTCCTATTCCAATCCTGAGATTCTTCTGATAGCATGAGATGTGATATCTCAATGCTTCTAATACCAAACCTGAGATCCTTCCTATAACATGAGATGTGATATCCAAATCCTTCCCCTTCCAAACCTGAGACCCTCCCTTTAGCATGAGATGTGATATCCAACTCCTTCCCATTCCATTCCTGAGACCCTTCTGATAGCATGAGATGTGATATCTCAATGCCTCTAATACCAAACCTGAGATCCTACCTCTAACATGAAATGTGATATCCAACTCTTTCCCCTTCCAAACCTGAGAGCCTTCCTATAGCATGAGATGTGATATCCAAGTCCTTCCCATTCCAATCCTGAGACCCTTCCTTTATCATGAGATGTGATATCCAACTCCTTCCCATTCCAATCCTGAGACCCTTCCTATAGCATGAGATGTGATATCTCAATGCTTCTAATACCAAACCTGAGACCCTTCCTATAACATGAGATGGGAATATCCAACTCCTTCCCATTCCAATCCTGAGACCCTTCCGATAGCAGAGATGTGATATCTCAATGCTTATACCAAACCTGAGATCCTGACTATAACATGAGATGTGATATCCAACTCCTTCCCATTCCAATCCTGAGACACTTACTATAGCATGAGATGTGATATCTCACTGCTTATACCAAACCTGAGACCCTTCCCATAGCATGAGATGTGATATCCAACTCCTTCCCATTCCAATCCTCAGACCCTTCCTATAGCATGAGATGTGATATCTCAATGCTTCTAATATCAAACTTGAGACCCTACCTATAGCATGAGATGTGATATCCAAGTCCTTCCCATTACAATCCTGAGACACTTCCTATAGCATGAGATGTGATATCCAACTCCTTCCCATTCCAATCCTGAGACCCTTCCTATAGCATGAGGTATGATATCTCAATACTTCTAATACCAAACGTGAGATCCTTCTGATAACATGAGATGTGATATCCAAATCCTTCCCCTTCCAAACCTGAGACCCTCCCTTTAGCATGAGATGTGATATCCAACTCCTTCCCATTCCAATCCTGAGACCCTTCTGATAGCATGAGATGTGATATCTCAATGCTTCTAATACCAAACCTGAGATCCTTCCGATAGCATGAGATGTGATATCTCAATGCTTCTAATACCAAACCTGAGATCCTTCCTATAACATGAGATGTGATATCCAAATCCTTCCCCTTCCAAACCTGAGACCCTCCCTTTAGCATGAGATGTGATATCCAACTCCTTCCCATTCCATTCCTGAGACCCTTCTGATAGCATGAGATGTGATATCTCAATGCCTCTAATACCAAACCTGAGATCCTACCTCTAACATGAAATGTGATATCCAACTCTTTCCACTTCCAAACCTGAGAGCCTTCCTATAGCATGAGATGTGATATCCAAGTCCTTCCCATTCCAATTCTGAGACCCTTCCTATAGCTTGAGATGTGATATCCAACTCCTTCCCATTCCAATTCTGAGACCCTTCCTATACTCTGAGACTTGATATCTCAATGCTTCTAATACCAAACCTGAGACCCGTAATATAACATGAGATGTGATATCCAAATCCTTCCCCTTCCAAACCTTAGACCCTTCCTTTATCATGAGATGTGATATCCAACTCCTTCCCATTCCAATCCTGAGACCCTTCCGATATCATGAGATGTGATATCGCAAAGCTTCTAATATCAAACTTGAGACCCTCCCTATAGCATGAGATGTGATATCCAAGTCCTTCCCATTCCAATCCTGAGACCCTTCCTATAGCATGAGATGTGATATCTCTATGCTTCTAATACCAAACCTGAGACCCTTCCTATAACATGAGATGGGAATATCCAACTCCTTCCCATTCCAATCCTGAGACCCTTCCGATAGCAGAGATGTGATATCTCAATGCTTATACCAAACCTGAGACCCTTCGTATGGCATGAGATGTGATATCCAACTCCTTGCCATTCAAATCCTGAGACCCTTCCTATAGCATGAGAAGGGATATCCAACTCCTTCCCAATCCAATCCTGAGACCCTTCCGATAGCAGAGATGTGATATCTCAATGCTTCTACCAAACCTGAGACCCTTCCTTTAGCATGAGATGTGATATCCAAATCCTTCACATTCCAATCCTGAAACCCTTCCTATAGCATGAGATGTGATATCTCAATGCTTCTAATACCAAACCTGAGATCCTTCCTATAACATGAGATGTGATATCCAATTCCTTCCCATTCCAAACCTGAGACCCTTCCTATTGGATGAGTTGTGATATCCAACTCCTTCCCATTCCAACCCTGAGACCCTTCCTATAGCATGAGATGTGATGTCTCAATGATTCTAATACCAAACCTGAGATCCTTCCTATAACATGAGATGTGATATCCAACTCCTTCCATTCCAATCCTGAGACCCGTCCTATAGCATGAGATGTGATATCTCAATGCTTATACCAAACCTGAGACCCTTCCTATAGCATGAGATGTGATATCCAACTCCTTCCCATTCCAATCCTGAGACCCTTCTGATAGCATGAGATGTGATATCTCAATGCCTCTAATACCAAACCTGAGATCCCATCTCTAACATGAAATGTGATATCCATCTCCTTCCCTTTCCAAATCTGAGGCCCTGCCTATAGCATGAGATGTGATATCCAAGTCCTTCCCATTCCAATCCTGAGACCCTTCCTATAGCATGTGATGTGATATCTCAATGCTTATACCAAACCTGAGACCCTTCCTATGGCATGAGATGTCATATACAACTCCTTCCCATTCCAATCCCGAGACCCTTCCTATAGCATGAGATGTGATATCTCAATGCTTATACCAAACCTGAGACCCTTCCTATAGCATGAGATGTGATATCCAACTTCTTCCCATTCCAATCCTGAGACCCTTCCTATAACATGAGATGTGATGTCTCAATGCTTCTAATACCAAACCTGAGATATTTCCTATAACATGAGATGTGATATCCAACTCCTTCCCATTCCAATCCTGAGACCCTTCCTATAGCATGAGATGTGATATCTCAATGCTTATACCAAACCTGAGACCCTTCCTATAGCTTGAGATGTGATATCCAACTCCTTCCCATTCCAATCCTGAGACCCTTCCTATAGCATGAGATGTGATATCTCAAGGCCTCTAATACCAAACCTGAGATCCTTCCTCTAACATGAAATGTGATATCCAACTCCTTCCCCTTCCAAACCTGAGAGCCTTCCTATAGCATGAGATATGATATCCACGTCCTTCCCATTCCAATCCTGAGACCCTTCCTATAACATGAAATGTGATATCCAACTCCTTCCCATTCCAACCTGAGACCCTTCCTATAGCATGAGAAGGGATATCCAACTTCTTCCAAATCCAATACTGATACCCTTCCGATAGCATGAGATGTGATATCCCAATGCTTCTACCAATCCTGAGACCCTTCCTATAACATGAAATGTGATATTCAAGTCCTTCCCATTCCAATCCTGAGACCCTTCCTATAGCTTGAGGTGTGATATCCAACTCCTTCCCATTCCAATTCTGAGACCCTTCTTATACCATGAGACTTGATATCTCAATGCTTCTAATACCAAACCTGAGACCCGTCCTATAACATGAGATGTGATATCCAAATCCTTCCCCTTCCAAACCTTAGACCCTTCCTTTATCATGAGATGTGATATCCAACTCCTTCCCATTCCAATCCTGAGACCCTTCCTATAGCATGAGATGTGATATCTCTATGCTTCTAATACCAACCCTGAGACCATTCCTATAACATGAGATGGGATATCCAACTCCTTCCCATTCCAATCCTGAGACCCTTCTGATAGCAGAGATGTGATATCTCAATGCTTATACCAAACCTGAGACCCTTCCTATGGCCTGAGATGTCATATACAACTCCTTCCCATTCCAATCCTGAGACCCTTCCTTTAGCATGAGATGTGATATCTCAATGCTTATACCAAATCTGAGACCCTTCCTATAGCATGAGAGGTGATATCCAATTCCTTGCCATTCCAATCCTGAGACCCTTCCTATAGCATGAGATGTGATATCTCAATGCTTATACCAAAAATGAGAGCCTACCTATAGCATGAGATGTGATATCCAAGTCCATCCCATTCCAATCCTTAGACCCTTCCTACAGCATGCGATGTGATATCTCAATGATTCTAATACCAAACCAGAGACTCTTCCTATAACATGAGATGGGATATCCAACTCCTTCCCATTCCAATCCTGAGCCGCTTCCGATAGCAGAGATGTGATATCTCAATGCTTATACCAAACCTGAGACCCTTCCTATAACATGAGATGTGATATCCAACTCCTTCCCGTTCCAAACCTGAGACACTAACTATAGCATATGTGATATCCAACTGCTTCCCATTCCAAACATGAGACCCTTCCTATAGCAAGAAAGTAATATCCAACTCCTACCCATTCCAATCCTGAGACCCTTCCTATAGCTAAAGATGTGATATCCAAATCCATCCCATTCCAATCCTGAGACCCTTCCGATAACATGAGATGTGATATCCAACTCCTTCCCAATCAAATGCTGAGACCCTTCGTATAGCATGAGAAGGGATATCCAACTCCTTCCCAATCCAATCCTGAGACCCTTCCGATAGCAGAGACGTGATATCTCAATGCTTCTACCAAACCTGAGACCCTTCCTTTAGCATGAGATGTGATATCCAAATCCTTCACATTCCAATCCTGAGACCCTTCCTATAGCATGAGATGTGATATCTCAATGCTTCTAATACCAAACCTGAGATCCTTCCTATAACATGAGATGTGATATCCAATTCCTTCCCATTCCAAACCTGAGACCCTTCCTATTGGATGAGATGCGATATCCAACTCCTTCCCATTCCAACCCTGAGACCCTTCCTATAGCATGAGATGTGATGTCTCAATGCTTCTAATACCAAACCTGAGATCCTTCCTATAACATGAGATGTGATATCCAACTCCTTCCATTCCAATCCTGAGACCCGTCCTATAGCATGAGATGTGATATCTCAATGCTTATACCAAACCTGAGACAATTCCTATAGCATGAGATGTGATATCCAACTACTTCCCATTCCAATCCTGAGACCCTTCCTATAGCATGAGATGTGATATCTCAATGCTTCTAATACCAAACCTGAGATCCTTCCTCTAACATGAAATGTGATATCCAACTCCTTCCCTTTCCAAACCTAAGAGCCTATCTATAGCATGAGATGTGATATCCAAGTCCTTCCCATTCCAATCCTTAGACCCTTCCTACAGCATGCAATATGATATCTCAATGATTCTAATAACAAACCTGAGACCCGTCCTATAGCATGAGATATGATATCCAAGTCCTTCCCATTCCAATCCTGAGACCCTTCCTATAACATGAAATGTGATATCCAACTCCTTCCCATTCCAACCTGAGACCCTTCCTATAGCATGAGATGGGATATCCAACTTCTTCCAAATCCAATACTGATACCCTTCCGATAGCATGAGATGTGATATCCCAATGCTTCTACCAAACCTGAGACCCATACTATGGCATGAGATGTGATATCAAACTCCTTCCCATTCCGATCCTGAGACCCTTCCTATAGCTTGAGGTGTGATATCCAACTCCTTCCCATTCCAATTCTGAGACCCTTCTTATACCATGAGACTTGATATCTCAATGCTTCTAATACCAAACCTGAGACCCGTCCTATAACATGAGATGTGATATCCAAATCCTTCCCCTTCCAAACCTTAGACCCTTCTTTTATCATGAGATGTGGTATCCAACTCCTTCCCATTCCAATCCTGAGACCCTTCCTATAGCATGAGATGTGATATCTCTATGCTTCTAATACCAAACCTGAGACCCTTCCTATAACATGAGATGGGATATCCAACTCCTTCCCATTCCAATCCTGAGACCCTTCCGATAGCAGAGATGTGATATCTCAATGCTTATACCAAACCTGAGACCCTTCCTATGGCCTTAGATGTCATATACAACTCCTTCCCATTCCAATCCTGAGACCCTTCCTTTAGCATGAGATGTGATATCTCAATGCTTATACCACATCTGAGACCCTTCCTATAGCATGAGATGTGATATCCAAATCCTTCCCATTCCAATCCTGAGACCCTTCCTATAGCATGAGATGTGACATCTCAATGCTTATACCAAACCTGAGAGCCTACCTATAGCATGAGATGTGATATCCAAGTCCATCCCATTCCAATCCTTAGACCCTTCCTACAGCATGCGATGTGATATCTCAATGATTCTAATACCAAACCAGAGACTCTTACTATAACATGAGATGGGATATCCAACTCCTTCCCATTCCAATCCTGAGCCGCTTCCGATAGCAGAGATGTGATATCTCAATGCTTATACCAAACCTGAGACCCTTCCTATAACATGAGATGTGATATCCAACTCCTTCCCGTTCCAAACCTGAGACACTAACTATAGCATATGTGATATCCAACTCCTTCCCATTCCAAACATGAGACCCTTCCTATAGCAAGAAAGTAATATCCAACTCCTACCCATTCCAATCCTGAGACCCTTCCTATAGCAAGAGATGTGATATCCAAATCCTTCCCATTCCAATCCTGAGACCCTTCCTATGGCATGAGATGTGATATCCAACTCCTTGCCATTCAAATCCTGAGACCCTTCCTATAGCATGAGAAGGGATATCCAACTCCTTCCCAATCCAATCCTGAGACCCTTCCGATAGCAGAGACGTGATATCTCAATGCTTCTACCAAACCTGAGACCCTTCCTTTAGCATGAGATGTGCTATCCAAATCCTTCACATTCCAATCCTGAGACCCTTCCTATAGCATGAGATGTGATATCTCAATGCTTCTAATACCAAACCTGAGATCCTTCCTATAACATGAGATGTGATATCCAATTCCTTCCCATTCCAAACCTGAGACCCTTCCTATTGGATGAGATGTGATATCCAACTCCTTCCCATTCCAACCCTGAGACCCTTCCTATAGCATGAGATGTGATGTCTCAATGCTTCTAATACCAAACCTGAGATCCTTCCTATAACATGAGATGTGATATCCAACTCCTTCCATTCCAATCCTGAGACCCGTCCTATAGCATGAGATGTGATATCTCAATGCTTATACCAAACCTGAGACCCTTCCTATAGCATGAGATGTGATATCCAACTACTTCCCATTCCAATCCTGAGACCCTTCCTATAGCATGAGATGTGATATCTCAATGCTTCTAATACCAAACCTGAGATCCTTCGTCTAACATGAAATGTGATATCCAACTCCTTCCCTTTCCAAACCTAAGAGCCTATCTATAGCATGAGATGTGATATCCAAGTCCTTCCCATTCCAACCCTTAGACCCTTCCTACAGCATGCAATATGATATCTCAATGATTCTAATAACAAACCTGAGACCCGTCCTATAACATGAGATGTGATATCCAACTCCTTCCCATTCCAATCCTGAGACACTTCCGATAGCAGAGATGTGATATCTCAATGCTTATACCAAACCTGAGACCCTTCCTATAACATGAGATGTGATATCCAAATCCTTCCCGTTCCAAACCTGAGACCCTTCCTTTAGCTTGAGATGTGATATCCAGCTCCTTCCCATTCCAATCCTGAGACACTTCCGATAGCATGAGATGTGATATCTCAATGCTTCTAATATCAAAACTGAGACCCTCCCTATAGCATGATATGTGATATCTAAGTCCTTCCCATTCCAATCCTGAGACACTCCCTATAGCATGAGATGTGATATCCAACTCTTTCCCATTCCAATCCTGAGACCCTTCCTATAGCATGAGATATGATATCTCAATACTTCTAATACCAAACGTGAGATCCTTCCGATAACATGAGATGTGATATCCAAATCCTTCCCCTTCCAAACCTGAGACCCTCCCTTTAGCATGAGATGTGATATCCAACTCCTTCCAATTCCAATCCTGAGACCCTTCTGATAGCATGAGATGTGATATCTCAATGCTTCTAATTCCAAACCTGAGATCCTTCCGATAGCATGAGATGTGATATCTCAATGCTTCTAATACCAAACCTGAGATCCTTCCTATAACATGAGATGTGATATCCAAATCCTTCCCCTTCCAAACCTGAGACCCTCCCTTTAGCATGAGATGTGATATCCAACTCCTTCCCATTCCATTCCTGAGACCCTTCTGATAGCATGAGATGTGATATCTCAATGCCTCTAATACTAAACCTGAGATCCTACCTCTAACATGAAATGTGATATCCAACTCTTTCCCCTTCCAAACCTGAGAGCCTTCCTATAGCATGAGATGTGATATCCAAGTCCTTCCCATTCCAATCCTGAGACCCTTCCTATAGCTTGAGATGTGATATCCAACTCCTTCCCATTCCAATTCTGAGACCCTTCCTATACTCTGAGACTTGATATCTCAATGCTTCTAATACCAAACCTGAGACCCGTAATATAACATGAGATGTGATATCCAAATCCTTCCCCTTCCAAACCTTAGACCCTTCCTTTATCATGAGATGTGATATCCAACTCCTTCCCATTCCAATCCTGAGACCCTTCCGATATCATGAGATGTGATATCTCAAAGCTTCTAATATCAAACTTGAGACCCTCCCTATAGCATGAGATGTGATATCCAAGTCCTTCCCATTCCAATCCTGAGACCTTTCCTATAGCATGAGATGTGATATCTCAATGCTTCTAATACCAAACCTGTGACCCTTCCTATAACATGAGATGGGAATATCCAACTCCTTCCCATTCCAATCCTGAGACCCTTCCGATAGCAGAGATGTGATATCTCAATGCTTATACCAAACCTGATACCCTTCCTATGGCATGAGATGTGATATCCAACTCCTTGCCATTCAAATCCTGAGACCCTTCCTATAGCATGAGAAGGGATATCCAACTCCTTCCCAATCCAATCCTGAGACCCTTCCGATAGCAGAGACGTGATATCTCAATGCTTCTACCAAACCTGAGACCCTTCCTTTAGCATGAGATGTGATATCCAAATCCTTCACATTCCAATCCTGAGACCCTTCCTATAGCATGAGATTTGATATCTCAATGCTTCTAATACCAAACCTGATATCCTTCCTATAACATGAGACGTGATATCCAATTCCTTCCCATTCCAAACCTGAGACCCTTCCTATTGGATGAGATGTGATATCCAACTCCTTCCCATTCCAACCCTGAGACCCTTCCTATAGCATGAGATGTGATGTCTCAATGCTTCTAATACCAAACATGAGATCCTTCCTATAACATGAGATGTGATATCCAACTCCTTCCATTCCAATCCTGAGACCCGTCCTATAGCATGAGATGTGATATCTCAATGCTTATACCAAACCTGAGACCCTTCCTATAGCATGAGATGTGATATCCAACTACTTCCCATTCCAATCCTGAGACCCTTCGTATAGCATGAGATGTGATATCTCAATGCTTCTAATACCAAACCTGAGATCCTTCCTCTAACATGAAATGTGATATCCAACTCCTTCCCTTTCCAAACCTAAGAGCCTATCTATAGCATGAGATGTGATATCCAAGTCCTTCCCATTCCAATCCTTAGACCCTTCCTACAGCATGCAATATGATATCTCAATGATTCTAATAACAAACCTGAGACCCGTCCTATAGCATGAGAAATGATATCCAAGTCCTTCCCATTCCAATCCTGAGACCCTTCCTATAACATGAAATGTGATATCCAACTCCTTCCCATTCCAACCTGAGACCCTTCCTATAGCATGAGATGGGATATCCAACTTCCTCCAAATCCAATACTGATACCCTTCCGATAGCATGAGATGTGATATCCCAATGCTTCTACCAAACCGGAGACCCATACTATGGCATGAGATGTGATATCAAACTCCTTCCCATTCCAATCCTGAGACCCTTCCTATAGCTTGAGGTGTGATATCCAACTCCTTCCCATTCCAATTCTGAGACCCTTCTTATACCATGAGACTTGATATCTCAATGCTTCTAATACCAAACCTGAGACCCGTCCTATAACATGAGATGTGATATCCAAATCCTTCCCCTTCCAAACCTTAGACCCTTCCTTTATCATGAGATGTGATATCCAACTCCTTCCCATTCCAATCCTGAGACCCTTCCGATATCATGAGATTTGTTATCTCAATGCTTCTAATATCAAACTTGAGACCCTCCCTATAGCATGAGATGTGACATCCAAGTCCTTCCCATTCCAATCCTGAGACCCTTCCTATAACATGAGATGTGATATCCAACTCCTTCCCATTCCAACCTGAGACACTTCCTATAGCATGAGAAGGGATATCTAACTCCTTCCCAATCCAATCATGAGACCCTTCCGATAGCAGAGATGTGATATCTCAATGCTTATACCAAACCTGAGACCCTTCCTATGGCATGAGATGTGATATCCAACTCCTTGCCATTCACATCCTGAGACCCTTCCTATAGCATGAGGTGTGATATCTCTATGCTTCTAATACCAAACCTGAGACCCTTCCTATAACATGAGATGGGATATCCAACTCCTTCCCATTCCAATCCTGAGACCCTTCCGATAGCAGAGATGTGATATCTCAATGCTTATACCAAACCTGAGAACCTTCCTATGGCCTGAGATGTCATATACAACTCCTTCCCATTCCAATCCTGAGACCCTTCCTTTAGCATGAGATGTGATATCTCAATGCTTATACCAAATCTGAGACCCTTCCTATAGCATGAGATGTGATATCCAATTCCTTCCCATTCCAATCCTGAGACCCTTCCTATAGCATGATATGTGATATCTCAATGCTTATACCAAACCTGAGAGCCTACCTATAGCATGAGATGTTATATCCAAGTCCATCCCATTCCAATCCTTAGACCCTTCCTACAGCATGCGATGTGATATCTCAATGATTCTAATACCAAACCAGAGACTCTTCCTATAACATGAGATGGGATATCCAACTCCTTCCCATTCCAATCCTGAGCCGCTTCCGATAGCAGAGATGTGATATCTCAATGCTTATACCAAACCTGAGACCCTTCCTATAACATGAGATGTGATATCCAACTCCTTCCCGTTCCAAACCTGAGACACTAACTATAGCATATGTGATATCCAACTCCTTCCCATTCCAAACATGAGACCCTTCCTATAGCAAGAAAGTAATATCCAACTCCTACCCATTCCAATCCTGAGACCCTTCCTATAGCAAGAGATGTGATATCCAAATCCTTCCCATTCCAATCCTGAGACCCTTTCTATAACATGAGATGTGATATCCAACTCCTTCCCATTCCAACCTGAGACACTTCCTATAGCATGAGAAGGGATATCCAACTCCTTCCCAATCCAATCCTGAGACCCTTCCGATAGCAGAGATGTGATATCTCAATGCTTATACCAAACCTGAGACCCTTCCTATGGCATGAGATGTGATATCCAACTCCTTCCCAATCCAATCCTGAGACCCTTCCGATAGCAGAGACGTGATATCTCAATGCTTCTACCAAACCTGAGACCCTTCCTTTAGCATGAGATGTGATATCCAAATCCTTCACATTCCAATCCTGAGACCCTTCCTATAGCATGAGATGTGATAGCTCAATGCTTCTAATACCAAACCTGAGATCCTTCCTATAACATGAGATGTGATATCCAATTCCTTCACATTCCAAACCTGAGACCCTTCCTATTGGATGAGATGTGATATCCAACTCCTTCCCATTCCAACCCTGAGACCCTTCCTATAGCATGAGATGTGATGTCTCAATGCTTCTAATACCAAACCTGAGATCCTTCCTATAACATGAGATGTGATATCCAACTCCTTCCATTCCAATCCTGAGACCCGTCCTAGAGCATGAGATGTGATATCTCAATGCTTATACCAAACCTGAGACCCTTCCTATAGCATGAGATGTGATATCCAACTGCTTCCCATTCCAATCCTGAGACCCTTCCTATAGCATGAGATGTGATATCTCAATGCTTCTAATACCAAACCTGAGATCCTTCCTCTAACATGAAATGTGATATCCAACTCCTTCCCTTTCCAAACCTAAGAGCCTATCTATAGCATGAGATCTGATATCCAAGTCCTTCCCATTCCAACCCTTAGACCCTTCCTACAGCATGCAATATGATATCTCAATGATTCTAATAACAAACCTGAGACCCGTCCTATAACATGAGATGGGATATCCAACTCCTTCCCATTCCAATCCTGAGACACTTCCGATAGCAGAGATGTGATATCTCAATGCTTATACCAAACCTGAGACCCTTCCTATAACATGAGATGTGATATCCAAATCCTTCCCGTTCCAAACCTGAGACCCTTCCTTTAGCATGAGATGTGATATCCAGCACCTTCCCATTCCAATCCTGAGACACTTCCTATAGCATGAGATGTGATATCTCAATGCTTCTAATATCAAAACTGAGACCCTCCCTATAGCATGATATGTGATATCTAAGTCCTTCCCATTCCAATCCTGAGACCCTCCCTATAGCATGAGATGTGATATCCAACTCCTTCCCATTCCAATCCTGAGACCCTTCCTATAGCATGAGATATGATATCTCAATACTTCTAATACCAAACGTGAGATCCTTCCGATAACATGAGATGTGATATCCAAATCCTTCCCCTTCAAATCCTGAGACCCTCCCTTTAGCATGAGATGTGATATCCAACTCCTTCCTATTCCAATCCTGAGACTCTTCTGATAGCATGAGATGTGATATCTCAATGCTTCTAATACCAAACCTGAGATCCTTCCTATAACATGAGATGTGATATCCAAATCCTTCCCCTTCCAAACCTGAGACCCTCCCTTTAGCATGAGATGTGATATCCAACTCCTTCCCATTCCATTCCTGAGACCCTTCTGATAGCATGAGATGTGATATCTCAATGCCTCTAATACCAAACCTGAGATCCTACCTCTAACATGAAATGTGATATCCAACTCTTTCCCCTTCCAAACCTGAGAGCCTTCCTATAGCATGAGATGTGATATCCAAGTCCTTCCCATTCCAATCCTGAGACCCTTCCTTTATCATGAGATGTGATATCCAACTCCTTCCCATTCCAATCCTGAGACCCTTCCTATAGCATGAGATGTGATATCTCAATGCTTCTAATACCAAACCTGAGACCCTTCCTATAACATGAGATGGGAATATCCAACTCCTTCCCATTCCAATCCTGAGACCCTTCCGATAGCAGAGATGTGATATCTCAATGCTTATACCAAACCTGAGATCCTTCCTATAACATGAGATGTGATATCCAACTCCTTCCCATTCCAATCCTGAGACACTTACTATAGCATGAGATGTGATATCTCACTGCTTATACCAAACCTGAGACCCTTCCCATAGCATGAGATGTGATATCCAACTCCTTCCCATTCCAATCCTCAGACCCTTCCTATAGCATGAGATGTGATATCTCAATGCTTCTAATATCAAACTTGAGACCCTACCTATAGCATGAGATGTGATATCCAAGTCCTTCCCATTACAATCCTGAGACACTTCCTATAGCATGAGATGTGATATCCAACTCCTTCCCATTCCAATCCTGAGACCCTTCCTATAGCATGAGGTATGATATCTCAATACTTCTAATACCAAACGTGAGATCCTTCTGATAACATGAGATGTGATATCCAAATCCTTCCCCTTCCAAACCTGAGACCCTCCCTTTAGCATGAGATGTGATATCCAACTCCTTCCCATTCCAATCCTGAGACCCTTCTGATAGCATGAGATGTGATATCTCAATGCTTCTAATACCAAACCTGAGATCCTTCCGATAGCATGAGATGTGATATCTCAATGCTTCTAATACCAAACCTGAGATCCTTCCTATAACATGAGATGTGATATCCAAATCCTTCCCCTTCCAAACCTGAGACCCTCCCTTTAGCATGAGATGTGATATCCAACTCCTTCCCATTCCATTCCTGAGACCCTTCTGATAGCATGAGATGTGATATCTCAATGCCTCTAATACCAAACCTGAGATCCTACCTCTAACATGAAATGTGATATCCAACTCTTTCCCCTTCCAAACCTGAGAGCCTTCCTATAGCATGAGATGTGATATCCAAGTCCTTCCCATTCCAATTCTGAGACCCTTCCTATAGCTTGAGATGTGATATCCAACTCCTTCCCATTCCAATTCTGAGACCCTTCCTATACTCTGAGACTTGATATCTCAATGCTTCTAATACCAAACCTGAGACCCGTAATATAACATGAGATGTGATATCCAAATCCTTCCCCTTCCAAACCTTAGACCCTTCCTTTATCATGAGATGTGATATCCAACTCCTTCCCATTCCAATCCTGAGACCCTTCCGATATCATGAGATGTGATATCTCAAAGCTTCTAATATCAAACTTGAGACCCTCCCTATAGCATGAGATGTGATATCCAAGTCCTTCCCATTCCAATCCTGAGACCCTTCCTATAGCATGAGATGTGATATCTCTATGCTTCTAATACCAAACCTGAGACCCTTCCTATAACATGAGATGGGAATATCCAACTCCTTCCCATTCCAATCCTGAGACCCTTCCGATAGCAGAGATGTGATATCTCAATGCTTATACCAAACCTGAGTCCCTTCGTATGGCATGAGATGTGATATCCAACTCCTTGCCATTCAAATCCTGAGACCCTTCCTATAGCATGAGAAGGGATATCCAACTCCTTCCCAATCCAATCCTGAGACCCTTCCGATAGCAGAGATGTGATATCTCAATGCTTCTACCAAACCTGAGACCCTTCCTTTAGCATGAGATGTGATATCCAAATCCTTCACATTCCAATCCTGAAACCCTTCCTATAGCATGAGATGTGATATCTCAATGCTTCTAATACCAAACCTGAGATCCTTCCTATAACATGAGATGTGATATCCAATTCCTTCCCATTCCAAACCTGAGACCCTTCCTATTGGATGAGTTGTGATATCCAACTCCTTCCCATTCCAACCCTGAGACCCTTCCTATAGCATGAGATGTGATGTCTCAATGATTCTAATACCAAACCTGAGATCCTTCCTATAACATGAGATGTGATATCCAACTCCTTCCATTCCAATCCTGAGACCCGTCCTATAGCATGAGATGTGATATCTCAATGCTTATACCAAACCTGAGACCCTTCCTATAGCATGAGATGTGATATCCAACTACTTCCCATTCCAATCCTGAGACCCTTCCTATAGCATGAGATGTGATATCTCAATGCTTCTAATACCAAACCTGAGATCCTTCCTCTAACATGAAATGTGATATCCAACTCCTTCCCTTTCCAAACCTAAGAGCCTATCTATAGCATGAGATGTGATATCCAGGTCCTTCCTATTCCAATCCTTAGACCCTTCCTACAGCATGCAATATGATATCTCAATGATTCTAATAACAAACCTGAGACCCGTCCTATAGCATGAGATATGATATCCAAGTCCTTCCCATTCCAATCCTGAGACCCTTCCTATAACATGAAATGTGATATCCAACTCCTTCCCATTCCAACCTGAGACCCTTCCTATAGCATGAGATGGGATATCCATTTTCTTCAAAATCCAATACTGATACCCTTCCGATAGCATGAGATGTGATATCCCAATGCTTCTACCAAACCTGAGACCCATACTATGGCATGAGATGTGATATCAAACTCCTTCCCATTCCAATCCTGAGACCCTTCCTATAGCTTGAGGTGTGATATCCAACTCCTTCCCATTCCAATTCTGAGACCCTTCTTATACCATGAGACTTGATATCTCAATGCTTCTAATACCAAACCTGAGACCCGTCCTATAACATGAGATGTGATATCCAAATCCTTCCCCTTCCAAACCTTAGACCCTTCCTTTATCATGAGATGTGACATCCAAGTCCTTCCCATTCCAATCCTGAGACCCTTCCTATAGCATGAGATGTGATATCTCTATGCTTCTAATATCAAACCTGAGACCCTTCCTATAACATGAGATGGGATATCCAACTCCTTCCCATTCCAATCCTGAGACCTTTCCGATAGCAGAGATGTGATATCTCAATGCTTATACCAAACCTGAGAACCTTCCTATGGCCTGAGATGTCATATACAACTCCTTCCCATTCCAATCCTGAGACCCTTCCTTTAGCATGAGATGTGATATCTCAATGCTTATACCAAATCTGAGACCCTTCCTATAGCATGAGATGTGATATCCAATTCCTTCCCATTCCAATCCTGAGACCCTTCCTATAGCATGAGATGTGATATCTCAATGCTTATACCAAACCTGAGAGCCTACCTATAGCATGAGATGTTATATCCAAGTCCATCCCATTCCAATCCTTAGACCCTTCCTACAGCATGCGATGTGATATCTCAATGATTCTAATACCAAACCAGAGACTCTTCCTATAACATGAGATGGGATATCCAACTCCTTCCCATTCCAATCCTGAGCCGCTTCCGATAGCAGAGATGTGATATCTCAATGCTTATACCAAACCTGAGACCCTTCCTATAACATGAGATGTGATATCTAACTCCTTCCCGTTCCAAACCTGAGACACTAACTATAGCATATGTGATATCCAACTCCTTCCCATTCCAAACATGAGACCCTTCCTATAGCAAGAAAGTAATATCCAACTCCTACCCATTCCAATCCTGAGACCCTTCCTATAGCAAGAGATGTGATATCCAAATCCTTCCCATTCCAATCCTGAGACCCTTTCTATAACATGAGATGTGATATCCAACTCCTTCCCATTCCAACCTGAGACACTTCCTATAGCATGAGAAGGGATATCCAACTCCTTCCCAATCCAATCCTGAGACCCTTCCGATAGCAGAGATGTGATATCTCAATGCTTATACCAAACCTGAGACCCTTCCTATGGCATGAGATGTGATATCCAACTCCTTCCCAATCCAATCCTGAGACCCTTCCGATAGCAGAGACGTGATATCTCAATGCTTCTACCAAACCTGAGACCCTTCCTTTAGCATGAGATGTGATATCCAAATCCTTCACATTCCAATCCTGAGACCCTTCCTATAGCATGAGATGTTATAGCTCAATGCTTCTAATACCAAACCTGAGATCCTTCCTATAACATGAGATGTGATATCCAATTCCTTCCCATTCCAAACCTGAGACCCTTCCTATTGGATGAGATGTGATATCCAACTCCTTCCCATTCCAACCCTGAGACCCTTCCTATAGCATGAGATGTGATGTCTCAATGCTTCTAATACCAAACCTGAGATCCTTCCTATAACATGAGATGTGATATCCAACTCCTTCCATTCCAATCCTGAGACCCGTCCTATAGCATGAGATGTGATATCTCAATGCTTATACCAAACCTGAGACCCTTCCTATAGCATGAGATGTGATATCCAACTGCTTCCCATTCCAATCCTGAGACCCTTCCTATAGCATGAGATGTGATATCTCAATGCTTCTAATACCAAACCTGAGATCCTTCCTCTAACATGAAATGTGATATCCAACTCCTTCCCTTTCCAAACCTAAGAGCCTATCTATAGCATGAGATCTGATATCCAAGTCCTTCCCATTCCAACCCTTAGACCCTTCCTACAGCATGCAATATGATATCTCAATGATTCTAATAACAAACCTGAGACCCGTCCTATAACATGAGATGGGATATCCAACTCCTTCCCATTCCAATCCTGAGACACTTCCGATAGCAGAGATGTGATATCTCAATGCTTATACCAAACCTGAGACCCTTCCTATAGCTTGAGATGTGATATCCAACTCCTTCCCATTCCAATTCTGAGACCCTTCCTATACTCTGAGACTTGATATCTCAATGCTTCTAATACCAAACCTGAGACCCGTAATATAACATGAGATGTGATATCCAAATCCTTCCCCTTCCAAACCTTAGACCCTTCCTTTATCATGAGATGTGATATCCAACTCCTTCCCATTCCAATCCTGAGACCCTTCCGATATCATGAGATGTGATATCTCAAAGCTTCTAATATCAAACTTGAGACCCTCCCTATAGCATGAGATGTGATATCCAAGTCCTTCCCATTCCAATCCTGAGACCCTTCCTATAGCATGAGATGTGATATCTCTATGCTTCTAATACCAAACCTGAGACCCTTCCTATAACATGAGATGGGAATATCCAACTCCTTCCCATTCCAATCCTGAGACCCTTCCGATAGCAGAGATGTGATATCTCAATGCTTATACCAAACCTGAGTCCCTTCGTATGGCATGAGATGTGATATCCAACTCCTTGCCATTCAAATCCTGAGACCCTTCCTATAGCATGAGAAGGGATATCCAACTCCTTCCCAATCCAATCCTGAGACCCTTCCGATAGCAGAGATGTGATATCTCAATGCTTCTACCAAACCTGAGACCCTTCCTTTAGCATGAGATGTGATATCCAAATCCTTCACATTCCAATCCTGAAACCCTTCCTATAGCATGAGATGTGATATCTCAATGCTTCTAATACCAAACCTGAGATCCTTCCTATAACATGAGATGTGATATCCAATTCCTTCCCATTCCAAACCTGAGACCCTTCCTATTGGATGAGTTGTGATATCCAACTCCTTCCCATTCCAACCCTGAGACCCTTCCTATAGCATGAGATGTGATGTCTCAATGATTCTAATACCAAACCTGAGATCCTTCCTATAACATGAGATGTGATATCCAACTCCTTCCATTCCAATCCTGAGACCCGTCCTATAGCATGAGATGTGATATCTCAATGCTTATACCAAACCTGAGACCCTTCCTATAGCATGAGATGTGATATCCAACTACTTCCCATTCCAATCCTGAGACCCTTCCTATAGCATGAGATGTGATATCTCAATGCTTCTAATACCAAACCTGAGATCCTTCCTCTAACATGAAATGTGATATCCAACTCCTTCCCTTTCCAAACCTAAGAGCCTATCTATAGCATGAGATGTGATATCCAGGTCCTTCCTATTCCAATCCTTAGACCCTTCCTACAGCATGCAATATGATATCTCAATGATTCTAATAACAAACCTGAGACCCGTCCTATAGCATGAGATATGATATCCAAGTCCTTCCCATTCCAATCCTGAGACCCTTCCTATAACATGAAATGTGATATCCAACTCCTTCCCATTCCAACCTGAGACCCTTCCTATAGCATGAGATGGGATATCCATTTTCTTCAAAATCCAATACTGATACCCTTCCGATAGCATGAGATGTGATATCCCAATGCTTCTACCAAACCTGAGACCCATACTATGGAAGGAGATGTGATATCAATCTCCTTCCCATTCCAATCCTGAGACCCTTCCTATAGCTTGAGGTGTGATATCCAACTCCTTCCCATTCCAATTCTGAGACCCTTCTTATACCATGAGACTTGATATCTCAATGCTTCTAATACCAAACCTGAGACCCGTCCTATAACATGAGATGTGATATCCAAATCCTTCCCCTTCCAAACCTTAGACCCTTCCTTTATCATGAGATGTGACATCCAAGTCCTTCCCATTCCAATCCTGAGACCCTTCCTATAGCATGAGATGTGATATCTCTATGCTTCTAATATCAAACCTGAGACCCTTCCTATAACATGAGATGGGATATCCAACTCCTTCCCATTCCAATCCTGAGACCTTTCCGATAGCAGAGATGTGATATCTCAATGCTTATACCAAACCTGAGAACCTTCCTATGGCCTGAGATGTCATATACAACTCCTTCCCATTCCAATCCTGAGACCCTTCCTTTAGCATGAGATGTGATATCTCAATGCTTATACCAAATCTGAGACCCTTCCTATAGCATGAGATGTGATATCCAATTCCTTCCCATTCCAATCCTGAGACCCTTCCTATAGCATGAGATGTGATATCTCAATGCTTATACCAAACCTGAGAGCCTACCTATAGCATGAGATGTTATATCCAAGTCCATCCCATTCCAATCCTTAGACCCTTCCTACAGCATGCGATGTGATATCTCAATGATTCTAATACCAAACCAGAGACTCTTCCTATAACATGAGATGGGATATCCAACTCCTTCCCATTCCAATCCGGAGCCGCTTCCGATAGCAGAGATGTGATATCTCAATGCTTATACCAAACCTGAGACCCTTCCTATAACATGAGATGTGATATCCAACTCCTTCCCGTTCCAAACCTGAGACACTAACTATAGCATATGTGATATCCAACTCCTTCCCATTCCAAACATGAGACCCTTCCTATAGCAAGAAAGTAATATCCAACTCCTACCCATTCCAATCCTGAGACCCTTCCTATAGCAAGAGATGTGATATCCAAATCCTTCCCATTCCAATCCTGAGACCCTTTCTATAACATGAGATGTGATATCCAACTCCTTCCCATTCCAACCTGAGACACTTCCTATAGCATGAGAAGGGATATCCAACTCCTTCCCAATCCAATCCTGAGACCCTTCCGATAGCAGAGATGTGATATCTCAATGCTTATACCAAACCTGAGACCCTTCCTATGGCATGAGATGTGATATCCAACTCCTTCCCAATCCAATCCTGAGACCCTTCCGATAGCAGAGACGTGATATCTCAATGCTTCTACCAAACCTGAGACCCTTCCTTTAGCATGAGATGTGATATCCAAATCCTTCACATTCCAATCCTGAGACCCTTCCTATAGCATGAGATGTTATAGCTCAATGCTTCTAATACCAAACCTGAGATCCTTCCTATAACATGAGATGTGATATCCAATTCCTTCCCATTCCAAACCTGAGACCCTTCCTATTGGATGAGATGTGATATCCAACTCCTTCCCATTCCAACCCTGAGACCCTTCCTATAGCATGAGATGTGATGTCTCAATGCTTCTAATACCAAACCTGAGATCCTTCCTATAACATGAGATGTGACTCCTTCCATTCCAATCCTGAGACCCGTCCTATAGCATGAGATGTGATATCTCAATGCTTATACCAAACCTGAGACCCTTCCTATAGCATGAGATGTGATATCCAACTGCTTCCCATTCCAATCCTGAGACCCTTCCTATAGCATGAGATGTGATATCTCAATGCTTCTAATTCCAAACCTGAGATCCTTCCGATAGCATGAGATGTGATATCTCAATGCTTCTAATACCAAACCTGAGATCCTTCCTATAACATGAGATGTGATATCCAAATCCTTCCCCTTCCAAACCTGAGACCCTCCCTTTAGCATGAGATGTGATATCCAACTCCTTCCCATTCCATTCCTGAGACCCTTCTGATAGCATGAGATGTGATATCTCAATGCCTCTAATACTAAACCTGAGATCCTACCTCTAACATGAAATGTGATATCCAACTCTTTCCCCTTCCAAACCTGAGAGCCTTCCTATAGCATGAGATGTGATATCCAAGTCCTTCCCATTCCAATCCTGAGACCCTTCCTATAGCTTGAGATGTGATATCCAACTCCTTCCCATTCCAATTCTGAGACCCTTCCTATACTCTGAGACTTGATATCTCAATGCTTCTAATACCAAACCTGAGACCCGTAATATAACATGAGATGTGATATCCAAATCCTTCCCCTTCCAAACCTTAGACCCTTCCTTTATCATGAGATGTGATATCCAACTCCTTCCCATTCCAATCCTGAGACCCTTCCGATATCATGAGATGTGATATCTCAAAGCTTCTAATATCAAACTTGAGACCCTCCCTATAGCATGAGATGTGATATCCAAGTCCTTCCCATTCCAATCCTGAGACCTTTCCTATAGCATGAGATGTGATATCTCAATGCTTCTAATACCAAACCTGTGACCCTTCCTATAACATGAGATGGGAATATCCAACTCCTTCCCATTCCAATCCTGAGACCCTTCCGATAGCAGAGATGTGATATCTCAATGCTTATACCAAACCTGATACCCTTCCTATGGCATGAGATGTGATATCCAACTCCTTGCCATTCAAATCCTGAGACCCTTCCTATAGCATGAGAAGGGATATCCAACTCCTTCCCAATCCAATCCTGAGACCCTTCCGGTAGCAGAGACGTGATATCTCAATGCTTCTACCAAACCTGAGACCCTTCCTTTAGCATGAGATGTGATATCCAAATCCTTCACATTCCAATCCTGAGACCCTTCCTATAGCATGAGATTTGATATCTCAATGCTTCTAATACCAAACCTGATATCCTTCCTATAACATGAGACGTGATATCCAATTCCTTCCCATTCCAAACCTGAGACCCTTCCTATTGGATGAGATGTGATATCCAACTCCTTCCCATTCCAACCCTGAGACCCTTCCTATAGCATGAGATGTGATGTCTCAATGCTTCTAATACCAAACATGAGATCCTTCCTATAACATGAGATGTGATATCCAACTCCTTCCATTCCAATCCTGAGACCCGTCCTATAGCATGAGATGTGATATCTCAATGCTTATACCAAACCTGAGACCCTTCCTATAGCATGAGATGTGATATCCAACTACTTCCCATTCCAATCCTGAGACCCTTCGTATAGCATGAGATGTGATATCTCAATGCTTCTAATACCAAACCTGAGATCCTTCCTCTAACATGAAATGTGATATCCAACTCCTTCCCTTTCCAAACCTAAGAGCCTATCTATAGCATGAGATGTGATATCCAAGTCCTTCCCATTCCAATCCTTAGACCCTTCCTACAGCATGCAATATGATATCTCAATGATTCTAATAACAAACCTGAGACCCGTCCTATAGCATGAGAAATGATATCCAAGTCCTTCCCATTCCAATCCTGAGACCCTTCCTATAACATGAAATGTGATATCCAACTCCTTCCCATTCCAACCTGAGACCCTTCCTATAGCATGAGATGGGATATCCAACTTCCTCCAAATCCAATACTGATACCCTTCCGATAGCATGAGATGTGATATCCCAATGCTTCTACCAAACCGGAGACCCATACTATGGCATGAGATGTGATATCAAACTCCTTCCCATTCCAATCCTGAGACCCTTCCTATAGCTTGAGGTGTGATATCCAACTCCTTCCCATTCCAATTCTGAGACCCTTCTTATACCATGAGACTTGATATCTCAATGCTTCTAATACCAAACCTGAGACCCGTCCTATAACATGAGATGTGATATCCAAATCCTTCCCCTTCCAAACCTTAGACCCTTCCTTTATCATGAGATGTGATATCCAACTCCTTCCCATTCCAATCCTGAGACCCTTCCGATATCATGAGATTTGTTATCTCAATGCTTCTAATATCAAACTTGAGACCCTCCCTATAGCATGAGATGTGACATCCAAGTCCTTCCCATTCCAATCCTGAGACCCTTCCTATAACATGAGATGTGATATCCAACTCCTTCCCATTCCAACCTGAGACACTTCCTATAGCATGAGAAGGGATATCTAACTCCTTCCCAATCCAATCCTGAGACCCTTCCGATAGCAGAGGTGTGATATCTCTATGCTTCTAATACCAAACCTGAGACCCTTCCTATAACATGAGATGGGATATCCAACTCCTTGCCATTCCAATCCTGAGACCCTTCCGATAGCAGAGATGTGATATCTCAATGCTTATACCAAACCTGAGAACCTTCCTATGGCCTGAGATGTCATATACAACTCCTTCCCATTCCAATCCTGAGACCCTTCCTTTAGCATGAGATGTGATATCTCAATGCTTCTAATACCAAACCTGAGACCCTTCCTATAACATGAGATGGGATATCCAACTCCTTCCCATTCCAATCCTGAGACCCTTCCGATAGCAGAGATGTGATATCTCAATGCTTATACCAAACCTGAGAACCTTCCTATGGCCTGAGATGTCATATACAACTCCTTCCCATTCCAATCCTGAGACCCTTCCTTTAGCATGAGATGTGATATCTCAATGCTTATACCAAATCTGAGACCCTTCCTTTAGCATGAGATGTGATATCCAATTCCTTCCCATTCCAATCCTGAGACCCTTCCTATAGCATGATATGTGATATCTCAATGCTTATACCAAACCTGAGAGCCTACCTATAGCATGAGATGTTATATCCAAGTCCATCCCATTCCAATCCTTAGACCCTTCCTACAGCATGCGATGTGATATCTCAATGATTCTAATACCAAACCAGAGACTCTTCCTATAACATGAGATGGGATATCCAACTCCTTCCCATTCCAATCCTGAGCCGCTTCCGATAGCAGAGATGTGATATCTCAATGCTTATACCAAACCTGAGACCCTTCCTATAACATGAGATGTGATATCCAACTCCTTCCCGTTCCAAACCTGAGACACTAACTATAGCATATGTGATATCCAACTCCTTCCCATTCCAAACATGAGACCCTTCCTATAGCAAGAAAGTAATATCCAACTCCTACCCATTCCAATCCTGAGACCCTTCCTATAGCAAGAGATGTGATATCCAAATCCTTCCCATTCCAATCCTGAGACCCTTTCTATAACATGAGATGTGATATCCAACTCCTTCCCATTCCAACCTGAGACACTTCCTATAGCATGAGAAGGGATATCCAACTCCTTCCCAATCCAATCCTGAGACCCTTCCGATAGCAGAGATGTGATATCTCAATGCTTATACCAAACCTGAGACCCTTCCTATGGCATGAGATGTGATATCCAACTCCTTCCCAATCCAATCCTGAGACCCTTCCGATAGCAGAGACGTGATATCTCAATGCTTCTACCAAACCTGAGACCCTTCCTTTAGCATGAGATGTGATATCCAAATCCTTCACATTCCAATCCTGAGACCCTTCCTATAGCATGAGATGTGATAGCTCAATGCTTCTAATACCAAACCTGAGATCCTTCCTATAACATGAGATGTGATATCCAATTCCTTCCCATTCCAAACCTGAGACCCTTCCTATTGGATGAGATGTGATATCCAACTCCTTCCCATTCCAACCCTGAGACCCTTCCTATAGCATGAGATGTGATGTCTCAATGCTTCTAATACCAAACCTGAGATCCTTCCTATAACATGAGATGTGATATCCAACTCCTTCCATTCCAATCCTGAGACCCGTCCTAGAGCATGAGATGTGATATCTCAATGCTTATACCAAACCTGAGACCCTTCCTATAGCATGAGATGTGATATCCAACTGCTTCCCATTCCAATCCTGAGACCCTTCCTATAGCATGAGATGTGATATCTCAATGCTTCTAATACCAAACCTGAGATCCTTCCTCTAACATGAAATGTGATATCCAACTCCTTCCCTTTCCAAACCTAAGAGCCTATCTATAGCATGAGATCTGATATCCAAGTCCTTCCCATTCCAACCCTTAGACCCTTCCTACAGCATGCAATATGATATCTCAATGATTCTAATAACAAACCTGAGACCCGTCCTATAACATGAGATGGGATATCCAACTCCTTCCCATTCCAATCCTGAGACACTTCCGATAGCAGAGATGTGATATCTCAATGCTTATACCAAACCTGAGACCCTTCCTATAACATGAGATGTGATATCCAAATCCTTCCCGTTCCAAACCTGAGACCCTTCCTTTAGCATGAGATGTGATATCCAGCACCTTCCCATTCCAATCCTGAGACACTTCCTATAGCATGAGATGTGATATCTCAATGCTTCTAATATCAAAACTGAGACCCTCCCTATAGCATGATATGTGATATCTAAGTCCTTCCCATTCCAATCCTGAGACCCTCCCTATAGCATGAGATGTGATATCCAACTCCTTCCCATTCCAATCCTGAGACCCTTCCTATAGCATGAGATATGATATCTCAATACTTCTAATACCAAACGTGAGATCCTTCCGATAACATGAGATGTGATATCCAAATCCTTCCCCTTCAAATCCTGAGACCCTCCCTTTAGCATGAGATGTGATATCCAACTCCTTCCTATTCCAATCCTGAGACTCTTCTGATAGCATGAGATGTGATATCTCAATGCTTCTAATACCAAACCTGAGATCCTTCCTATAACATGAGATGTGATATCCAAATCCTTCCCCTTCCAAACCTGAGACCCTCCCTTTAGCATGAGATGTGATATCCAACTCCTTCCCATTCCATTCCTGAGACCCTTCTGATAGCATGAGATGTGATATCTCAATGCCTCTAATACCAAACCTGAGATCCTACCTCTAACATGAAATGTGATATCCAACTCTTTCCCCTTCCAAACCTGAGAGCCTTCCTATAGCATGAGATGTGATATCCAAGTCCTTCCCATTCCAATCCTGAGACCCTTCCTTTATCATGAGATGTGATATCCAACTCCTTCCCATTCCAATCCTGAGACCCTTCCTATAGCATGAGATGTGATATCTCAATGCTTCTAATACCAAACCTGAGACCCTTCCTATAACATGAGATGGGAATATCCAACTCCTTCCCATTCCAATCCTGAGACCCTTCCGATAGCAGAGATGTGATATCTCAATGCTTATACCAAACCTGAGATCCTTCCTATAGCATGAGATGTGATATCCAACTGCTTCCCATTCCAATCCTGAGACCCTTCCTATAGCATGAGATGTGATATCTCAATGCTTCTAATACCAAACCTGAGATCCTTCCTCTAACATGAAATGTGATATCCAACTCCTTCCCTTTCCAAACCTAAGAGCCTATCTATAGCATGAGATCTGATATCCAAGTCCTTCCCATTCCAACCCTTAGACCCTTCCTACAGCATGCAATATGATATCTCAATGATTCTAATAACAAACCTGAGACCCGTCCTATAACATGAGATGGGATATCCAACTCCTTCCCATTCCAATCCTGAGACACTTCCGATAGCAGAGATGTGATATCTCAATGCTTATACCAAACCTGAGACCCTTCCTATAGCTTGAGATGTGATATCCAACTCCTTCCCATTCCAATTCTGAGACCCTTCCTATACTCTGAGACTTGATATCTCAATGCTTCTAATACCAAACCTGAGACCCGTAATATAACATGAGATGTGATATCCAAATCCTTCCCCTTCCAAACCTTAGACCCTTCCTTTATCATGAGATGTGATATCCAACTCCTTCCCATTCCAATCCTGAGACCCTTCCGATATCATGAGATGTGATATCTCAAAGCTTCTAATATCAAACTTGAGACCCTCCCTATAGCATGAGATGTGATATCCAAGTCCTTCCCATTCCAATCCTGAGACCCTTCCTATAGCATGAGATGTGATATCTCTATGCTTCTAATACCAAACCTGAGACCCTTCCTATAACATGAGATGGGAATATCCAACTCCTTCCCATTCCAATCCTGAGACCCTTCAAATAGCAGAGATGTGATATCTCAATGCTTATACCAAACCTGAGTCCCTTCGTATGGCATGAGATGTGATATCCAACTCCTTGCCATTCAAATCCTGAGACCCTTCCTATAGCATGAGAAGGGATATCCAACTCCTTCCCAATCCAATCCTGAGACCCTTCCGATAGCAGAGATGTGATATCTCAATGCTTCTACCAAACCTGAGACCCTTCCTTTAGCATGAGATGTGATATCCAAATCCTTCACATTCCAATCCTGAAACCCTTCCTATAGCATGAGATGTGATATCTCAATGCTTCTAATACCAAACCTGAGATCCTTCCTATAACATGAGATGTGATATCCAATTCCTTCCCATTCCAAACCTGAGACCCTTCCTATTGGATGAGTTGTGATATCCAACTCCTTCCCATTCCAACCCTGAGACCCTTCCTATAGCATGAGATGTGATGTCTCAATGATTCTAATACCAAACCTGAGATCCTTCCTATAACATGAGATGTGATATCCAACTCCTTCCATTCCAATCCTGAGACCCGTCCTATAGCATGAGATGTGATATCTCAATGCTTATACCAAACCTGAGACCCTTCCTATAGCATGAGATGTGATATCCAACTACTTCCCATTCCAATCCTGAGACCCTTCCTATAGCATGAGATGTGATATCTCAATGCTTCTAATACCAAACCTGAGATCCTTCCTCTAACATGAAATGTGATATCCAACTCCTTCCCTTTCCAAACCTAAGAGCCTATCTATAGCATGAGATGTGATATCCAGGTCCTTCCTATTCCAATCCTTAGACCCTTCCTACAGCATGCAATATGATATCTCAATGATTCTAATAACAAACCTGAGACCCGTCCTATAGCATGAGATATGATATCCAAGTCCTTCCCATTCCAATCCTGAGACCCTTCCTATAACATGAAATGTGATATCCAACTCCTTCCCATTCCAACCTGAGACCCTTCCTATAGCATGAGATGGGATATCCATTTTCTTCAAAATCCAATACTGATACCCTTCCGATAGCATGAGATGTGATATCCCAATGCTTCTACCAAACCTGAGACCCATACTATGGAAGGAGATGTGATATCAATCTCCTTCCCATTCCAATCCTGAGACCCTTCCTATAGCTTGAGGTGTGATATCCAACTCCTTCCCATTCCAATTCTGAGACCCTTCTTATACCATGAGACTTGATATCTCAATGCTTCTAATACCAAACCTGAGACCCGTCCTATAACATGAGATGTGATATCCAAATCCTTCCCCTTCCAAACCTTAGACCCTTCCTTTATCATGAGATGTGACATCCAAGTCCTTCCCATTCCAATCCTGAGACCCTTCCTATAGCATGAGATGTGATATCTCTATGCTTCTAATATCAAACCTGAGACCCTTCCTATAACATGAGATGGGATATCCAACTCCTTCCCATTCCAATCCTGAGACCTTTCCGATAGCAGAGATGTGATATCTCAATGCTTATACCAAACCTGAGAACCTTCCTATGGCCTGAGATGTCATATACAACTCCTTCCCATTCCAATCCTGAGACCCTTCCTTTAGCATGAGATGTGATATCTCAATGCTTATACCAAATCTGAGACCCTTCCTATAGCATGAGATGTGATATCCAATTCCTTCCCATTCCAATCCTGAGACCCTTCCTATAGCATGAGATGTGATATCTCAATGCTTATACCAAACCTGAGAGCCTACCTATAGCATGAGATGTTATATCCAAGTCCATCCCATTCCAATCCTTAGACCCTTCCTACAGCATGCGATGTGATATCTCAATGATTCTAATACCAAACCAGAGACTCTTCCTATAACATGAGATGGGATATCCAACTCCTTCCCATTCCAATCCTGAGCCGCTTCCGATAGCAGAGATGTGATATCTCAATGCTTATACCAAACCTGAGACCCTTCCTATAACATGAGATGTGATATCCAACTCCTTCCCGTTCCAAACCTGAGACACTAACTATAGCATATGTGATATCCAACTCCTTCCCATTCCAAACATGAGACCCTTCCTATAGCAAGAAAGTAATATCCAACTCCTACCCATTCCAATCCTGAGACCCTTCCTATAGCAAGAGATGTGATATCCAAATCCTTCCCATTCCAATCCTGAGACCCTTTCTATAACATGAGATGTGATATCCAACTCCTTCCCATTCCAACCTGAGACACTTCCTATAGCATGAGAAGGGATATCCAACTCCTTCCCAATCCAATCCTGAGACCCTTCCGATAGCAGAGATGTGATATCTCAATGCTTATACCAAACCTGAGACCCTTCCTATGGCATGAGATGTGATATCCAACTCCTTGCCATTCAAATCCTGAGACCCTTCCTATAGCATGAAAAGGGATATCCAACTCCTTCCCAATCCAATCCTGAGACCCTTCCGATAGCAGAGACGTGATATCTCAATGCTTCTACCAAACCTGAGACCCTTCCTATAACATGAGATGTGATATCCAACTCCTTCCATTCCAATCCTGAGACCCTTCCTATAGCATGAGATGTGATATCCAACTCCTTCCCACTCCAATCCTGAGACCCTTCCGATAGCATGAGATATTGTTAGGAAAGATTTCGTTATTGTAGGGAACTTTCCTTCCATGTGGCAACCCCTAAACTTTTTGCTATTGTTTTCAACCTGTTTTCTTGACTTTGCCAGAGAAGTGCAGCCTTCTGCCGTACTCCTCTGGGCTTTCGCTCCTTTCTTACGGGGAAACTGACATGCCCTTAAGACAGTCAGTACCGGGGAACGCTGTTTCCCGTAGTTTCTTTTATCGTGTCGCCATTTTAGTGCAACACGACACAAGAGGGCACTGTAAGCTAAGTTACAGCTCTCTTGGGTCTCTAGCCTTCTACAGACCCTAGACACTCTTATAGGATGGTTTTTGGATCGGTGCAAGTCATTCAGGGACTGGGCTGGTGGCAGCGATCATTTGGTTTATTTTGAGCTCCTTTTGCCGTTCTGAGCACCTTTTTGCCGCGAACACAAAAGGGTGGCCCGGCTACCCAAAATGGCCGGACCACGAGGCTCCTTTGTCTCGTCCACTGTCCGTCTTGCTCCCTTTACCTTCCCCCGGGTCAGGCGACCCGGGGCCTTCCTTATTTGGGCATGTAGTTTCCCGCGAAACACGGTTGCTTTCGCGGGCTTCTACATGTCGTTTGAGTGCCCCCAGGATGTGGGCTGGGCTGTCTGGTCCCAATACACATCCTGGGTGCCAGAGAGTCTAGGGTGGTGTGAATGCCTGGGACCACCGTGGTCCGTGATTGGTCCACGTATGGTATGTGTGTTGATGAGCGGATCTCCCATTGGCTCCCCTCCGTTTTGGCGCGAAGGGAACCGTGGATAAGAGGGAGCTGGAAACACCACTGCCATGTCGATCTCCTGAGTTCTTGCGAACCCAGGGATACAGGAGCCAAGTATCCTGCGAACACGAGGCTGGACCGAGGAATCACTGGTGACCCCCTGAAGAACTTCTGCTCCTCATTGCTGTCGTCCGGTGAAGCCCTTTCCACCTAAGATCGAACAAGAAGGCCTGTACTGGCGCTTCGACCTATTGGAATAGCAGGACCAGCTATTCCCGGCACCTTCATCAACTCCTGCTGTAAGCCTTCGGAAGTGTCTCTGGGCCATCCAGTTGACTGACCAGCTTACTAAGGAGGCCTGCTCTGTAATCGCCGACAGGTTGGGTGGTATTCTGAGTCCGGAGCATGCTCACACGCTTCGTTTGCTTAGCAGTCCTAAGCTAGAGGTGAGCGGTGCTCGTTTGGCTTGAATACACCCGGCCGTTCCGTTGCCCTGCGGTGGCGACAAAACTGTGCTTGTTTCTTCGATCGGGACGTCTTTTTACTCTGCACGACGACGAGACGTTCCCTGCTCTTCAGAACCTGCCAGAAGCTGCATCTATCGAGGAGAAGCTCGGGCCTGCTTGCTTCGGGGACCGGTGAGTAGATTAGCTAGGATCTGGTCGCCCTCCTGCAGTGCCCTTTGCTTTTCCCCGCTGTGAATACAGCACCCCTTGTCCGTACTCGCGCCCTGCTTCTGCCTCACAGTGGAGGCTGCGCTAGAGTCGCGGACCGTGTTCTCCTTCATTAGGGCGCCCTACAGAGCTGTCCAACGTCCTCCGAAGAGCTTCACCTTCTGCCCATTGGCACCGGCGTGTGCAGGTACTTTTGAGCGCTAGGCTCCACTCTTCGTAGGGATTGGACTACCATCTAGTTAGGGGCCTCAGAAGGCGGACATATCACAAGCATTGGTTCGCACGGCCTGTTTTCCTTCCCCTGCAGGTGGATAACATATTTCGTGCTGCTAATGCTGTGAAACTGTGTATTCTGTATATATATTGGGTGGATAGTGTATGTGTTGGTTTAATATCGTTGTATGTTGCTGCTTTTACTGTGGTCATTAGTTTTGAGGCCTTATAATAAATGTGTATCTATTTTTGATATAAACAACTGTTTGGAGTAGTTTGTACGCGCTCTTGCTTTGTGTGCTCATTGCGGGCTTTCAGTCACCCTCACCCCTCTTGAGACCTAGTCTTGACCGCCGCGATCGCTACCTTGATTGGTCTGGCTTGTCCAGAGGTTACCCTGTTCCAAGTAATTAGGTTGGCCTTCTGAACCTCTGCGCCACCAGGACAGAGTTCAGAAATCCGTCTTAACACTTCCCATTCCAAACCTGAGACCCTTCCTATTGGATGAGATGTGATATCCAACTCCTTCCCATTTCAACCCTGAGACCCTTCCTATAGCATGAGATGTGATGTCTCAATGCTTCTAATACCAAACCTGAGATCCTTCCTATAACATGAGATGTGATATCCAACTCCTTCCATTCCAATCCTGAGACCCGTCCTATAGCATGAGATGTGATATCTCAATGCTTATACCAAACCTGAGACCCTTCCTATAGCATGAGATGTGATATCTCAATGCTTCTAATACCAAACCTGAGATCCTTCCTCTAACATGAAATGTGATATCCAACTCCTTCCCTTTCCAAACCTAAGAGCCTATCTATAGCATGAGATGTGATATCCAACTCCTTCCATTCCAATCCTGAGACCCGTCCTATAGCATGAGATGTGATATCTCAATGCTTATACCAAACCTGAGACCCTTCCTATAGCATGAGATGTGATATCCAACTACTTCCCATTCCAATTCTGAGACCCTTCTTATACCATGAGACTTGATATCTCAATGCTTCTAATACCAAACCTGAGACCCGTCCTATAACATGAGATGTGATAACCAAATCCTTCCCCTTCCAAACCTTAGACCCTTCCTTTATCATGAGATGTGATATCCAACTCCTTCCCATTCCAATCCTGAGACCCTTCCGATATCATGAGATTTGTTATCTCAATGCTTCTAATATCAAACTTGAGACCCTCCCTATAGCATGAGATGTGACATCCAAGTCCTTCCCATTCCAATCCTGAGACCCTTCCTAAAGCATGAGATGTGATATCTCTATGCTTCTAATACCAAACCTGAGACCCTTCCTATAACATGAGATGGGATATCCAACTCCTTCCCATTCCAATCCTGAGACCTTTCCGATAGCAGAGATGTGATATCTCAATGCTTATACCAAACCTGAGAACCTTCCTATGGCCTGAGATGTCATATACAACTCCTTCCCATTCCAATCCTGAGACCCTTCCTTTACCATGAGATGTGATATCTCAATGCTTATACCAAATCTGAGACCCTTCCTATAGCATGAGATGTGATATCCAATTCCTTCCCATTCCAATCCTGAGACCCTTCCTATAGCATGAGATGTGATATCTCAATGCTTATACCAAACCTGAGACCCTTCCTATAGCATGAGATGTGATATCCAAGTCCACCCCATTCCAATCCTTAGACCCTTCCTACAGCATGCGATGTGATATCTCAATGATTCTAATACCAAACCAGAGACTCTTCCTATAACATGAGATGGGATATCCAACTCCTTCCCATTCCAATCCTGAGCCGCTTCCGATAGCAGAGATGTGATATCTCAATGCTTATACCAAACCTGAGACCCTTCCTATAACATGAGATGTGATATCCAACTCCTTCCCGTTCCAAACCTGAGACACTAACTATAGCATATGTGATATCCAACTCCTTCCCATTCCAAACATGAGACCCTTCCTATAGCAAGAAAGTAATATCCAACTCCTACCCATTCCAATCCTGAGACCCTTCGTATAGCAAGAGATGTGATATCCAAATCCTTCCCATTCCAATCCTGAGACCCTTCCTATAACATGAGATGTGATATCCAACTCCTTCCCATTCCAACCTGAGACACTTCCTATAGCATGAGAAGGGATATCCAACTCCTTCCCAATCCAATCCTGAGACCCTTCGATAGCAGAGATGTGATATCTCAATGCTTATACCAAACCTGAGACCCTTCCTATGGCATGAGATGTGATATCCAACTCCTTGCCATTCAAATCCTGAGACCCTTCCTATAGCATGAAAAGGGATATCCAACTCCTTCCCAATCCAATCCTGAGACCCTTCCGATAGCAGAGACGTGATATCTCAATGCTTCTACCAAACCTGAGACCCTTCCTTTAGCATGAGATGTGATATCCAAATCCTTCACATTCCAACCCTGAGACCCTTCCTATAGCATGAGATTTGATATCTCAATGCTTCTAATACCAAAACTGAGATCCTTCCTATAACATGAGATGTGATATCCAATTCCTTCCCATTCCAAACCTGAGACCCTTCCTATTGGATGAGATGTGATATCCAACTCCTTCCCATTCCAACCCTGAGACTCTTCCTATAGCATGAGATGTGATGTCTCAATGCTTCTAATTCCAAACCTGATATCCTTCCTATAACATGAGATGTGATATCCAATTCCTTCCATTCCAATCCTGAGACCCTTCCTATAGCATGAGATGTGATATCTCAATGCTTCTACCAAACCTGAGACCCTTCCTATAGCATGAGATGTGATATCCAACTCCTTCCCATTCCAATCCTGAGACCCTTCCTATAGCATGAGATGTGATATCTAAGTCCTTCCCATTCCAATCCTTAGACCCTTCCTACAGCATGCAATATGATATCTCAATGATTCTAATAAAAAAACCTGAGACCCGTCCTATAACATGAGATGGGATATTCAACTCCTTCCCATTCCAATCCTGAGACACTTCCGATAGCAGAGCTGTGATATCTCAATGTTTATACCAAACCTGAGACCCTTCCTATAACATGAGATGTGATATCCAACTCCTTCCCGTTCCAAACCTGAGACCCTTCCTTTAGCATATGTGATATCCAGCTCCTTCCCATTCCAATCCTGAGACACTTCCGATAGCATGAGATGTGATATCTCAATGCTTCTAATATCTAAACTGAGACCCTCCCTATAGCATATGTGATATCTAAGTCCTTCCCATTCCAATCCTGAGACCCTTCCTATAGCATGAGATGTGATATCTCAATGCTTATCCTTGATTCCTGTAGTAAATTGATTTCCTTTGCAGGCCGACTCCTGTCACGAATGCCTTGTCTGCATGC
The DNA here is from genome assembly GCF_040938575.1 of Ambystoma mexicanum. Classification (NCBI taxonomy): domain Eukaryota; kingdom Metazoa; phylum Chordata; class Amphibia; order Caudata; family Ambystomatidae; genus Ambystoma; species Ambystoma mexicanum. Next base: position 337,621,755 of record NC_090936.1, read on the forward strand.
ATTCTCTCCTGGCCATTCGCTCACCGTGGCTATTTGCCTACCCCCTCAGTGGATGGACTTCTCCATCCTAGCCTCCTACCACTCAACTCCGCCTACTTGGAGAATTCAACATGAACCTGTATGCTTCCTGACCTGGACTTTTACGAGATCTGCAACTCTTCATGTCGCTGGCCGTACACACTGCAGGGAATACTCGGGATTTTCTGATCTCAGACCTCCCCCTCTGTAACCCTCTCAACAATCCTCTCCCGTGGTGATCAAGTTCTCATCTTTCTGTCCCTGCTCCCTGCACCGTTTCGCGTTGCAAACACTCGCTTCCCTGCTCTCTTATTTAGACGCTTTTCCTTCTCAGAGGCCTTCTTGCTTTCTGCCCTTTTCGCGTTGCAAGTACTCGCTTCCCAGCTCTCTGGTTTAGACGCGTGTTCCCTGCCTTCTCTCCTCTTCCCGCTGCCTTCAAATCAAAAAATGAGCTCCAAAAGATACACAGTGCTCAGAATGCTCTATAACACCCATTATTCAACATATAGCCGTAACCCGCTAGACGTATTGATACGTGCTGTAAACTAGCAAAAACAGCCAGAAAAATGTACTTTCCTCGCGTTTTTGTAAATGCTAATTCTGATGGGTTCCCATGTATACTGTCCGTGCGTTTGTTGTCGAATCCTGAAGTTTTTAACCACTGTTCTCCCATACAAGGGGGGGTCAACGTCTACTGCTGTTCACAGGCTGAATGTATACGGCTGAAATCTTCAAGGCATTATCAGCTTTCCTGACTGTTTTGGGACGTGTATTTGTCATCTGTTAATGCAGTCGCCCTGTGTTCATCGTCCCTTCTACTTTACAGGCTGCACTCCCCTGGTGATCACATTCTCCTCTCCAGAGCAGGCTGACTACCAGCTGCTGCTCCTCATAGGCGTTCATCCTTTCTGTCCCTGCTCCCTGCACCGTTTCGCGTTGCATGTACTCGCTTCCCAGCTCTCTGGTTTAGATGCGTGTTCCCTGCCTTCTCTCCTCTTCCTACAGCCTTCCAATGAGCTCCACAAGATACAGTGTTCAGAATGCTTTATAACACCCATTATTCAACATATTGCTGTAACCCGCTAGACGTATTGAAACGTGCTAAAAACGAGCAGAAACAGCTAGAAAATGTACTTTCCTCGCGTTTTGGTAAATGCGAATTCTGGTGGATTCCCATTTTGTACTCTGTTCGTGCGTTTGTTCAGTCGAATCCTGGCCTTTTGAACCACTCTTCTCCCATACAAGGGAGGGTCAAAATGTGTTGTTCACAGGCTGAATTTATACTGCTGAAATGCTCGCTTCCCTGCTTTCTGGTTTAGACGCGTGTACCCTGCATTTACCAAAACGCGAGGGAAGTACATTTTCTAGCTGTTTTTGCTAGTTTTTAGCACGTTTCAATACGTCTAGCGGGTTACAGCTATATGTTGAATAATGGGTGTTATAAAGCATTCTGAACACTGTATCTTGTGGAGCAAATTGGAAGGCTGTAGCAAGAGGAGAGAAGGCAGGGAACACGCATCTCAACCAGAGAGCTGGGAAGCGAGTACATGCAACGCGAAACGGTGCAGGGAGCAGGGACAGAAAGGATGAACACCTATGAGGAGGAGCAGCTGGTAGTTAGCCTGCATAGGAGAGAAGAATGTGATCACTAGGGGAGTGCAGCCTGTAAACTAGAAGGAACGATGAACAAAGGGCGACTGCATTAACAGATGGCAAATAAACGTTCCAAAACAGTCAGGAAAGCTGATAATGCCTTGAAGATTTCAGCCGTATACATTTAGCCTGTGAACAGCAGATGTTGACCCCCACTCCCTAGTATGGGAGAACAGTGATTAAAAACTTCAGGATTCGACACAAACGCACGGACACAGTACATACAACATGGGAACCCACCAGAATTCGCATTTACAAAAACGCGAGGGAAGTACATTTTCTAGCTATTTTTGCTAGTTTTTTAGCACGTTTCAATACGTCTAGCGGGTTACAGCTATATGTTGAATAATGGGGTTATAAAGCATTCTGAACACTATCTTGTGGAGCTCATTGGAAGGCTGTAGGAAGAGAGAAGGCAGGGAACACGCATCTAAACCAGAGAGCAGGGAAGCGTGCATTTCAGCAGTATAAATTCAGCCTGTGAACAAAACATTTTGACCCTCCCTTGTATGGGAGAAGAGTGGTTCAAAAGACCAGGATTCGACTGAACAAACGCACGAACAGAGTACAAAATGGGAATCCACCAGAATTCGCATTTACCAAAACGCGAGAAAAGTACATTTTCTAGCTGGTTCTGCTCGTTTTTAGCACGTTTCAATACGTCTAGCGGGTTACAGCTATATGTTGAATAATGGGTGTTATAAAGCATTCTGAACACTATCTTGTGGAGCTCATTGGAAGGCTGTAGGAAGAGGAGAGAAGGCAGGGAACACGCATCTAAACCAGAGAGCTGGGAAGCGAGTACATGCAACGCGGAACGGTGCAGGGAGCAGGGACAGAAAGGATGAACGCCTATGAGGAGGAGCAGCTGGTAGTCAGCCTGCTCTGGAGAGGAGAATGTGATCACCAGGGGAGTGCAGCCTGTAAAGTAGAAGGGACGATGAACACAGGGCGACTGCATGAACAGATGGCAAATACACGTTCCAAAACAGTCAGGAAAGCTGATAATGCCTTGAAGATTTCAGCCGTATACATTCAGCCTGTGAACAAAACATTTTGACCCTCCCTTGTATGGGAGAAGAGTGGTTCAAAAGACCAGGATTCGACTGAACAAACGCACGAACAGAGTACAAAATGGGAATCCACCAGAATTCGCATTTACCAAAACGCGAGAAAAGTACATTTTCTAGCTGGTTCTGCTCGTTTTTAGCACGTTTCAATACGTCTAGCGGGTTACAGCTATATGTTGAATAATGGGTGTTATAAAGCATTCTGAACACTATCTTGTGGAGCTCATTGGAAGGCTGTAGGAAGAGGAGAGAAGGCAGGGAACACGCATCTAAACCAGAGAGCTGGGAAGCGAGTACATGCAACGCGGAACGGTGCAGGGAGCAGGGACAGAAAGGATGAACGCCTATGAGGAGGAGCAGCTGGTAGTCAGCCTGCTCTGGAGAGGAGAATGTGATCACCAGGGGAGTGCAGCCTGTAAAGTAGAAGGGACGATGAACACAGGGCGACTGCATGAACAGATGGCAAATACACGTTCCAAAACAGTCAGGAAAGCTGATAATGCCTTGAAGATTTCAGCCGTATACATTCAGCCTGTGAACAGCAGTAGACGTTGACCCCCACCTTGTATGGGAGAACAGTGGTTAAAAACTTCAGGATTCGACAACAAACGCACGGACAGTACATACATGGGAACCCATCAGAATTAGTATTTACAAAAACGCGAGGAAAGTACATTTTCTAGCTGTTTTTGCTAGTTTACAGCACGTTTCAATACGTCTAGCGGGTTACGGCTATATGTTGAATAATGGGTGTTATAGAGCATTCTGAGCACTGTGTATCTTTTGGAGCTCATTTTTTGATTTGAAGGCAGCGGGAAGAGAGAAGGCAGGGAACACGCGTCTAAACCAGAGAGCTGGGAAGCGAGTGTTTGCAACGCGAAACGGTGGAGGGAGCAGGGACAGAAAGGGAGAACTCCTCTGAGGAGGAACAGCTGGCAGTTAGCCTTCTTTGGAGATGAGAACTTGATCACCACGGGAGAGGATTGTTGAGAGGGTTACAGAGGGGGAGGTCTGAGATCACAAAATCCTGAGTATTCCCTGCAGTGTGTAGGGCCAGCGACATGAAGAGTTGCAGATCTCGTAAAAGTCCAGGTCAGGAAGCATACAGGTTCATGTTGAATTCTCCAAGTAGGCGGAGTTGAGTGGTAGGAGGCTAGGATGGAGAAGTCCATCCACTGAGAGAGGAAGGGGGTAGGCAAATAGCCACGGTGAGCGAATGGCCAGGAGAGAATGCATGCAGACAAGGCATTCGTGACAGGAGTCGGCCTGCAAAGGAAATCAATTTACTACAGGAATCAAGGATAAGCATTGAGATATCACATATCATGCTATAGGAAGGGTCTCAGGATTGGAATGGGAAGGACTTAGATATCACATATCATGCTATAGGGAGGGTCTCAGTTTTGATATTAGAAGCATTGAGATATCAAATCTCATGCTATCGGAAGTGTCTCAGGATTGGAATGGGAAGGAGCTGGATATCACATCTCATGCTAAAGGAAGGGTCTCAGGTTTGGAACGGGAAGGAGTTGGATATCACATCTCATGCTAAAGGAAGGGTCTCAGGTTTGGAACGGGAAGGAGTTGGATATCACATCTCATGTTATAGGAAGGATCTCAGGTTTGGTATTAGAAGTATTGAGATATCACATCTCATGCTATCGGAAGGATCTCAGGTTTGGTATAGAAGCATTGAGATATCATATCTTATGCTATCAGAAGGGTCTCAGGATTGGAATGGGAAGGAGTTGGATATCACATCTCATGCTAAAGGGAGGGTCTCAGGTTTGGAAGGGGAAGGATTTGGATATCACATCTCATGTTATAGGATGGATCTCAGGTTTGGTATTAGAAGTATTGAGATATCACATCTCATGTTATCGGAAGGATCTCAGGTTTGGTATTAGAAGTATTGAGATATCACATCTCATGCTATAGGAAGGGTCTCAGGATTGGAATGGGAAGGAGTTGGATATCACATCTCATGCTAAAGGAAGGGTCTCAGCTTTGGTAGAAGCATTGAGATATCACATCTCATGCTATAGGAAGGGTCTCAGGATTGGAATGGGTAGGACTTAGATATCACATATGCTATAGGGAGGGTCTCAGTTTTGATATTAGAAGCATTGAGATATCACATCTCATGCTATCGGAAGTGTCTCAGGATTGGAATGGGAAGGAGCAGGATATCACATCTCATGCTAAAGGAAGTGTCTCAGGATTGGAATGGGAAGGAGTTGGATATCCCATCTCATGTTATAGGACGGGTCTCAGGTTTTTTATTAGAATCATTGAGATATCATATTGCATGCTGTAGGAAGGGTCTAAGGATTGGAATGGGAAGGACTTGGATATCACATCTCATGCTATAGATAGGCTCTCAGGTTTGGAAAGTGAAGGAGTTGGATATCACATTTCATGTTAGAGGAAGGATCTCAGGTTTGGTATTAGAGGCATTGTGATATCACATCTCAGGCTATAGGAAGGGTCTCAGGATTGGAATGGGAAGGAGTTGAATATCACATCTCATGCTATAGGAAGGGTCTCAGGTTTGGTATAAGCATTGGGATATCACATCTCATGCTATAGGAAGGGTCTCAGGATTGGAGTGGAAGGAGTTGGATATCACATCTCATGTTATAGGAAGGATCTCAGGTTTGGTATTAGAAGCATTGAGATATCACATCTCATGCTATCAGAAGGGTCTCAGGATTGGAATAGGAAGGAGTTGGATATCACATCTCATGCTAAAGGGAGGGCCTCAGGTTTGGAAGGGGAAGGATTTGGATATCACATCTCATGTTATCGGAAGGATCTCACGTTTGGTATTGAAGTATTGAGATATATCTCATGCTATAGGAAGGGTCTCAGGATTGGATTGGGAAGGAGTTGGATATCCCTTCTCATGCCATAGGAAGGGTCTCAGGTTTGGTATAAGCATTGAGATATCACATCTCTGCTATCGGAAGGGTCTCAGGATTGGATTGGGAAGGAATTGGATATCACATCTCATGCTATAGGAAGGGTCTCAGATTTGGTATAAGCATTGAGATAATCACATCTCATGCTAAAGGAAGGGTCTCAGGATTGGAATGGGAAGGAGTTGTATATGACATCTCAGGCCATAGGAAGGTTCTCAGGTTTGGCATGAGCATTGAGATATCACATCTCTGCTATCGGAAAGGTCTCAGGATTGGAAGGGGAAAGAGTTGGATATCACATCTCAAGCTATAGGAAGGGTCTCAGGTTTGGTATTAGAGGCATTGAGATATCACATCTCATGCTATCAGAAGGGTCTCAGGAATGGAATGGGAAGGAGTTGGATATCACATCTCATGCTAAAGGGAGGGTCTCAGGTTTGGAAGGGGAAGGATTTGGATATCACATCTCATGTTATAGGAAGGATCTCAGGTTTGGTATTAGAAGCATTGAGATATCACATCTCATGCTATAGGAAGGGTCTCAGGATTGGAATGGGACGCAGTTGGATATCACATCTCATGCTATAGGAAGGGTCTCAGGTTTGGTATAAGCATTGAGATATCACATCTCTGCTATCGGAAGCGGCTCAGGATTGGAATGGGAAGGAGTTGGATATCCCATCTCATGTTATAGGAAGAGTCTCTGGTTTGGTATTAGAATCATTGAGATATCACATCGCATGCTGTAGGAAGGGTCTAGGGATTGGAATGGGATGGACTTGGATATCACATCTCATGTTATAGGTAGGCTCTCAGGTTTGGTATAAGCATTGAGATATCACATCTCATGCTATAGGAAGGGTCTCAGGATTGGATTGGGAAGGAATTGGATATCACATCTCATGCTATAGGAAGGGTCTCAGATTTGGTATAAGCATTGAGATAATCACATCTCATGCTAAAGGAAGGGTCTCAGGATTGGAATGGGAAGGAGTTGTATATGACATCTCAGGCCATAGGAAGGTTCTCAGGTTTGGCATGAGCATTGAGATATCACATCTCTGCTATCGGAAAGGTCTCAGGATTGGAATGGGAAGGAGTTGGATATCCCATCTCATGTTATAGGAAGGGTCTCAGGTTTGGTATTAGAAGCATAGAGATATCACATCTCATGCTATAGGAAGGGTCTCAGGATTGGAATGGGAAGGACTTGGATGTCACATCTCATGCTATAGGGAGGGTCTCAAGTTTGATATTAGAAGCATTGAGATAACAAATCTCATGATATCGGAAGGGTCTCAGGATTGGAATGGGAAGGAGTTGGATATCACATCTCATGATAAAGGAAGGGTCTAAGGTTTGGAAGGGGAAGGATTTGGATATCACATCTCATGTTATAGGACGGGTCTCAGGTTTGGTATTAGAAGCATTGAGATATCAAGTCTCATGGTATAAGAAGGGTCTCAGAATTGGAATGGGAAGGAGTTGGATATCACACCTCAAGCTATAGGAAGGTTCTCAGGATTGGAATGGGAAGGAGTTTGATATCACATCTCATGCCATAGTATGGGTCTCAGGTTTGGTAGAAGCATTGGGATATCACATCTCATGCTATCGGAAGGGTATCAGTATTGGATTTGGAAGAAGTTGGATATCCCATCTCATGCTATAGGAAGGGTCTCAGGTTGGAATGGGAAGGAGTTGGATATCACATTTCATGTTATAGGAAGGGTCTCAGGATTGGAATGGGAAGGACTTGGATATCATATCTCATGCTATAGGACGGGTCTCAGGTTTGTTATTAGAATCATTGAGATATCATATTGCATGCTGTAGGAAGGGTCTAAGGATTGGAATGGGAAGGACCTGGATATCACATCTCATGCTATAGAACAGCTCTCAGGTTTGGAAAGGGAAGGAGTTGGATATCACATCTCATGTTATAGGATGGATCTCAGGTTTGGTATTAGAAGTATTGAGATATCACATCTCATGTTATCGGAAGGATCTCAGGTTTGGTATTAGAAGTATTGAGATATCACATCTCATGCTTGTTAAGACGGATTTCTGAACTCTGTCCTGGTGGCGCAGAAGTTCAGAAGGCCAACCTAATTACTTGGAACAGGGTAACCTCTGGACAAGCCAGACCAATCAAGGTAGCGATCGCGGCGGTCAAGACTAGGTCTCAAGAGGGGTGAGGGTGACTGAAAGCCCGCAGTGAGCACACAAAGCAAGAGCGCTTACAAACTACTCCAAACAGTTGTTTATATCAAAAATAGATACACATTTATTATAAGGCCTTGAAACTAATAACCACAGTAAAAGCAGCAATATACAACGATATGAAACCAACACATACACTATCCACCCAATATATATACAGAATACACAGTTTCACAGCATTAGCAGCACGAAATATGTTATCCACCTGCAGGGGAAGGAAAACAGGCAGTGCGAACCAATGCGTGTGATATGTCCGCCTTCTGAGGCCCCTAACTAGATGGTAGTCCAATCCCTACGAAGAGTGGAGCCTAGCGCTCAAAAGTACCTGCACACGCCGGTGCCAATGGGCAGAAGGTGAAGCTCTTCGGAGGACGTTGGACAGCTCTGTAGGGTGCCCTAATGAAGGAGAACACGGTCCGCGACTCTAGCACAGCCTCCACTGTGAGGCAGAAGTAGGGCGCGAGTACGGACAAGGGGAGCTGTATTTACAGCGGGGAAAAGCAAGGGGCACTGCAGGAGGGTGACCAGATCCTAGCTAATCTACTCACCGGTCCCCGAAGCAAGCAGGCCCGAGCTTCTCCTCGATAGATGCAGCTTCTGGCAGGTTCTGAAGAGCAGGGAACGTCTCGTCGTCGTGCAGAGTAAAAAGACGTCCCGATCGAAGAATCCTGCACAGTTTTGTCGCCACGGTAGGGCAACGGAACGGCCGGGTGTATTCAAGCCAAACGAGCACCGTTCACCTCTAGCTTAGGGTTGCTAAGCAAACGAAGCGTGTGAGTGTGCCCCGGACTCAGAATACCACCCAACCTGTCGGCGATTACAGAGCAGGACTCCTTAGTAAGCTGGTCAGTCAACTGGATGGCCCAGAGACACTTCCGAAGGCTTACGGCAGGAGTTGATGAAGGTGCCGGGAATAGCTGGTCCTGCTATTCCAATAGGTCGAAGCGCCAGTACAGGCCTTCTTGTTCGATCTTAGGTGGAAAGGGCTTCACCGGACGACAGCGATGAGGAGCAGAAGTTCTTCAGGGGGTCACCAGCGATTCCTCGGTCCAGCCTCGTGTTCGCAGGATACTTGGCTCCTGTATCCCTGGGTTCGTAAGAACTCAGGAGATCGACATGGCAGTGGTGTTTCCAGCTCCCTCTTATCCACGGTTCCCTTCGCGCCAAAACGGAGGGGAGCCAATGGGAGATCCGCTCATCAACACACATACCATACGTGGACCAATCACGGACCACAGTGGTCCCAGGCATTCACACCACCCTAGACTCTCTGGCACCCAGGATGTGTATTGGGACCAGACAGCCCAGCCCACATCCTGGGGGCACTCAAACGACATGTAGAAGCCCGCGAAAGCAACCGTGTTTCGCGGGAAACTACATGCCCAAATAAGGAAGGCCCCGGGTCGCCTGACCCGGGGGAAGGTAAAGGGAGCAAGACGGACAGTGGACGAGACAAGGGAGCCTCGTGGTCCGGCCATTTTGGGTAGCCGGGCCACCCTTTCGTGTTCGCGGCAAAAAGGTGCTCAGAACGGCAAAAGGAGCTCAAAATAAACCAAATGATCGCTGCCACCAGCCCAGTCCCTGAATGACTTGCACCGATCCAAAAACCATCCTACAAGAGTGTCTAGGGTCTGTAGAAGGCTAGAGACCCAAGAGAGCTGTAACTTAGCTTACAGTGCCCTCTTGTGTCGTGTTGCACTAAAAATGGCGACACGATAAAAGAAACTACGGGAAACAGCGTTCCCCGGTACTGACTGTCTTAAGGGCATGTCAGTTTCCCCGTAAGAAAGGAGCGAAAGCCCAGAGGAGTACGGCAGAAGGCTGCACTTCTCTGGCAAAGTCAAGAAAACAGGTTGAAAACAATAGCAAAAAGTTTAGGGGTTGCCACATGGAAGGAAAGTTCCCTACAATAACGAAATCTTTCCTAACACTCGCCCCTCCCAGACTATGGACAGGGGGAACTAATCCACCCCTGGATGAGTCTCTTGTTCAGGTCGGTAAAACATTCTGGACAACCCATCAGCATTGCTATGTTGGACACCTGGCCTATGCTCAATAGTGAAGTCGAAGCCTTGTAGACTTATGGACCACCTAAGCAACTTTGGATTCTCCCCCTTCATGTTCATTAGCCACTTTAACGGCTTATGGTCAGTCTGCACAGTGAAGTGGGTCCCATAGAGGTAGGGCCGCAGCTTCCTTAGGGCCCACACAACAGAGAAACATTCTTTCTCTACCGTGCACCATCTGAGCTCTCTGTCCTTAAGCTGGCGACTAATAAAACCGATAGGGTGTTCCTTACCCTTCTCATCTACTTGTGATAGTACAGCTCCTATCCCAGTGTCAGAGGCATCCGTCTGCACGATAAAAGGTCTTTGATAATCAGGGGCCCTGAGCACAGGGGCCTGGCACAAGGAGTCTTTTAAGCCATTGAAGGCCTTCTCACACTCTCACCTTCTTGGGTTTCTTCGGAGTTGTGAGGGCAGTCAGAGGAGCAGCTATGGTGCCATAGTCTGCTACAAAATTGCGGTAATAACCCGTGAGTCCTAAGAAGGCTCTCACTTGGGTTTGTGTAGTGGGGGTAGGCCAGTCTTGTACTGCTTGTACTTTACTGGGGAGAGGCTGTATCCTTCCTCCACCTACTTCATGCCCAAGGTAAACCACTGAGCCTTGTCCAATCTGGCATTTACTCGCCTTGATGGTCAAGTGGGCTTTCTGAAGAGCCTGGAGCACAATCCCGAGGTGTTTCACATGGTCTTCCCAGGTGGCACTGAAAACTGCTATAGCGTCCAGATATGCAAGACAGAATTCGTCCAACCCATTCAACACATGATTCACAAGCCTCTGGAAAGTGGCAGGTGCATTCTTCAATCCGAACGGCATTACCCGGAATTGGTAAAGCCCGTCGGGAGTTGAAAATGCTGTCTTCTCCTTGGCATGTTCTGCTAAAGCTATTTGCCAATAGCCCGCAGTCAGGTCAAACGTGCTGAGGTACTTGGAGGCACCCAAGGTATCCACCAGCTCGTCAGTTCGAGGCAAGGGGTGAGCGTCTGTCTTGGTGACAGCATTCAGAGCCCTGTAATCCACGCAGAACCTCAATTCAGAAGTGCCTGCCTTTGGAACCAATACCACAGGACTGGACCAAGGACTACTAGAGGGTTCAATCACCCCAAGGTCTAACATCTTGTTGACCTCGGTCTTAATATAAGACCGTACTTTATCTGACATCCTGTATCCCCTACTTTTGGTAGGTACACTGTCTCCTGTGTCAATGTTATGTTTGCACCAAGGTGTCAAACCAGGCGACTGTGAAAACAGGGGGGAAAACTGCCTAAGCAAACTTTTCACCTCAGCCTGCTGATCAGAAGTCAGGTGAGGGGCCACTCGGACACCCTCAACGGAGCTATCTGAAGGACCGCTTTGGAACAGGTCGGGAAGAGGTTCTGACTCCTCTTCCTCAACGTCTGACGCCAGTAGCAGTGCTGCGATTTCGACTCTTGGGACGAAAGCCTTCAGCCTATTTACGTGGAACACTTTTGGAGCCTGTCCAGGCCTTCCAAGGTCCACTAAATAGTTCACCTCACCCAGGGGCTCCACCACTGTGTAAGGGCCTGACCATTTGTCCTGTAAAGCGCGAGGCCTTATAGGGTTCATGATCAGGACTTGCTGACCAGGGGTAAAGTGAATTAAGGAAGCTTTCTGGTCGTACCAATGTTTCACCAGCGCTTGTCCTGCCTTCAACTTTTCACTAGCCAAGCCCATCAGGAGTACCATCCGTTTTCTGAGCCCTAGCACATAGTCAACTACATTGGTAGTAACAGGGGGAGTGGGCATCTCCCATCCCTCTTTGACGATGGCTAAGGGTCCCCGTACGGGATGACCGAACAGAAGTTCGAAGGGGCTGAAGCCAACACCCTCCTGTGGTACCTCTCTGTAGGCAAACAGCAAGCATGGTAAAAGAAGATCCCATTTTCTTCTCTGGGGCTCCTCCAGAGCCCCAATCATGCTCTTTAACGTTCTGTTGAAACGTTCCACCAGACCATTGGTCTGGGGGTGATATGCAGAAGAGAACTTGTAGGTGACCCCACATTCTTTCCACATAGCCTGCATATACTTCGACATAAAGTTGCTGCCACGATCTGACACAACTTCTTTAGGGAAGCCAACCCTAGTAAATATGCCGAGTAAAGCTTTTGCAACTGACTTGGCAGTTACAGTCTTTAATGGGATGGCCTCAGGATACCTGGTTGCATGGTCGACCAGCACCAGGATAAACCTATTGCCTGAGGATGTTTGCGGGTCAAGGGGACCAACGATGTCGATCCCTACCCTTTCAAACGGTACCCCCACAACTGGGAGCGGTACCAACGGAGCTTGGATTGTCGCGCCAACCTTACCAGACAACTGGCAGGAGGCACAACTCCTGCAGTGACTTTCTACTTGCACCCCCATCTTGGGCCAGTAGAAGTGCATAGATAACCTTTGCTTGGTCCTCTTCATTCCAAGGTGACCAGCAAGGGGAACTTCATGCGCCAACTGCAGGAGGAAGGGTCTAACAGAAAGGGGAACCACCAACCTCCTATGGTCTCCTTCTGTAGACTCTGTGGGCTCACTGTACAGGAGTCCACCTTCCCAATAAATCCGATGCTTCCCAGGAGGTTCCCCCTCAAGCTGGGAGCAGGCCTGTCTCCTTAGGCCTTCCAGAGATGGGCACTCACGTTGGCCCTTACTGAAGTCGTCCCTATCAGGACCTCCTTCAACTAACAAGTCTTTTAGTTCAGGATGGTCGTTGGGGTCGAACACTTCAGGCATCGCCACCTCCTCGTCAGGCTCGGGCGATTGACCAACTCCCTCCACCGCAGTCGTAGGCGAGCTCGGGGGAATATTCTCTTTCCCCCGTCGGGACTTGTTGACTCCTTTCGCCTTGGGTTTCCCCTTCGGCTGGGGCGGCGTATTGGACTTGGCCAATGCTGCCCGTGCTTGAGACCGTGTGTAGGGTCTTTCGGCAGTGTCTCCTACGAGCCCTAGAGCTCTGAGATCATTGCCCAACAAGACCTTTCCCGGGACGTTTCTCTGAATGCTCACTGGAATCCTAACTGCTGTACCATTTAAAGTTAGATTAACAGGGATCACGGGAAACATACGGAGGGGGCCGTCAGCCAACTTAGTGGGCATCAGAGGAGCTCTGGCAACTTCCTCTGAGTCTACCAAGGTAGAATCCACTACAGTTCGACTGCACCCACTATCCCTAAGAGCTGGAGTATCCACTCCATTGATCAGCACACTGTCTTTAAAGTAGTGCTTGGTATTATCCGGAATCCTAGCATACGCCTCTGCGACTTTAGGCTCCCAGGAACCCAGGGACACTAAAACTACCTCAGCCTCTATTCCGCTGGGAAATGAGTCTGAGGAGAAGGATGCTCCTGTAATCTCTTCTTCCTCGTAGGAGGAGAAGGCCAGATTAGCGGAGTGGACCCCCAAAGGTCTAACCTTACAACGGGGATCCCCCTTCACATGGTCAGTTGCTCCACAAGAAAAACAAGCCCCATTGGGTCTGATTACGTAGGGAGGCTTATTGTAACCAGAGTTCTGTTTCGGAGGCGAACCTCCGCTACCCTGTGAGTTCTCGTATGGCTTACCCTTATTTTTCTTTTTGTGGCCCTTTTGGGAAGAAGATTTAGCAGATTCCCCACCCACCACATCCTTGTACTTTTTCCCTTCCTCCTGCTTATCAGGATGAGTTTTGTCCTTATGGGACACTCGATGTGACACCCATAAGTCTGCTGCAATGGCCAGCTTCTTAGGATCTATCTCCTTCGAATCGGCCAAATGCTGCTTAAGCTCCGGGGAAGAAGAAGCAAAAATGTGTTCCAGCATGACCAGATTGATCATGACTTCGAAGGTAGAAACCTTATAACCTTCAACCCAGCCTGTCAAGTTTTTCAGGGACTCAGCTACATACGACACCCAAGTATGACCTTCCTTTTTCTTATATTCTCTAAACCTTTTCAAATATTGGGTCGGAGTCTTCCCAAACTTTAAAATTAGAGTCTGCTTCAACATTGCAAAATCAGCGCGCTCAGCCTTCGACATTTCCATAATGGCACTGCAACCAGAATGGGGCAGTCTGCTGAGTAACCATGCAATCTTATCCGCATTATCAACCTCTTGAACCTCGCATGCATACTCAAACGCATTTAACCAGTCCATAATGTCATTTCGTTCCTCATACACACTGAGCAGATCTTTTGGAAACCGTGGATGAGAGGAAGCCCCAGAACCATGTCCAGGACCCTTGGACCCATTTGCGAACTGAAGCTTGGCCAGTTCCAACTGGTGATCCCTGTCTTTTTGTTTTTCTGCCTGGTCGATTTTCAGTTTGGCTATGCTGAATTCAAGCTCCTGCTGCCTAAACCGCAGCTCTTGCTTCTTGAATTCAAGCATAGCCTCCCCATCAACACTGGCAGAGGAAACGTTAGACATTACATCCTCCCTGTCCTCGTGGTCGTGATGGATCAGTGCAGCGGCAGAACCGTCGGTTCTGCCAGTGAGAGCAGCCCCACCACCTTCTGCACTGTCCTCGGAAGTTATAGTGTCAAGCTGCGCTTCTTGCCACGCCACGATTCTCTGGATCATTTCCAATTTAGTGCCTTGAGAGGAAACCCCTCTCTCCGCACACATCTTCAATGTTTCAGATTTCGAAGCATTTAAGGTTAATAAAGTATTCGTTTCCATACTGTTGATAGGACTATGGCCTTTTTAACGTTATATTCAATACTTTACTGCGTGTCCTGGTTGGAATAACCTGAAAACGCCTCAGCTCGTGCGCAACACTGGATACCTTCAGTCGTATCCCACCGCTGTACACCAATTTGTTAAGACGGATTTCTGAACTCTGTCCTGGTGGCGCAGAAGTTCAGAAGGCCAACCTAATTACTTGGAACAGGGTAACCTCTGGACAAGCCAGACCAATCAAGGTAGCGATCGCGGCGGTCAAGACTAGGTCTCAAGAGGGGTGAGGGTGACTGAAAGCCCGCAGTGAGCACACAAAGCAAGAGCGCTTACAAACTACTCCAAACAGTTGTTTATATCAAAAATAGATACACATTTATTATAAGGCCTTGAAACTAATAACCACAGTAAAAGCAGCAATATACAACGATATGAAACCAACACATACACTATCCACCCAATATATATACAGAATACACAGTTTCACAGCATTAGCAGCACGAAATATGTTATCCACCTGCAGGGGAAGGAAAACAGGCAGTGCGAACCAATGCGTGTGATATGTCCGCCTTCTGAGGCCCCTAACTAGATGGTAGTCCAATCCCTACGAAGAGTGGAGCCTAGCGCTCAAAAGTACCTGCACACGCCGGTGCCAATGGGCAGAAGGTGAAGCTCTTCGGAGGACGTTGGACAGCTCTGTAGGGTGCCCTAATGAAGGAGAACACGGTCCGCGACTCTAGCACAGCCTCCACTGTGAGGCAGAAGTAGGGCGCGAGTACGGACAAGGGGAGCTGTATTTACAGCGGGGAAAAGCAAGGGGCACTGCAGGAGGGTGACCAGATCCTAGCTAATCTACTCACCGGTCCCCGAAGCAAGCAGGCCCGAGCTTCTCCTCGATAGATGCAGCTTCTGGCAGGTTCTGAAGAGCAGGGAACGTCTCGTCGTCGTGCAGAGTAAAAAGACGTCCCGATCGAAGAATCCTGCACAGTTTTGTCGCCACGGTAGGGCAACGGAACGGCCGGGTGTATTCAAGCCAAACGAGCACCGTTCACCTCTAGCTTAGGGTTGCTAAGCAAACGAAGCGTGTGAGTGTGCCCCGGACTCAGAATACCACCCAACCTGTCGGCGATTACAGAGCAGGACTCCTTAGTAAGCTGGTCAGTCAACTGGATGGCCCAGAGACACTTCCGAAGGCTTACGGCAGGAGTTGATGAAGGTGCCGGGAATAGCTGGTCCTGCTATTCCAATAGGTCGAAGCGCCAGTACAGGCCTTCTTGTTCGATCTTAGGTGGAAAGGGCTTCACCGGACGACAGCGATGAGGAGCAGAAGTTCTTCAGGGGGTCACCAGCGATTCCTCGGTCCAGCCTCGTGTTCGCAGGATACTTGGCTCCTGTATCCCTGGGTTCGTAAGAACTCAGGAGATCGACATGGCAGTGGTGTTTCCAGCTCCCTCTTATCCACGGTTCCCTTCGCGCCAAAACGGAGGGGAGCCAATGGGAGATCCGCTCATCAACACACATACCATACGTGGACCAATCACGGACCACAGTGGTCCCAGGCATTCACACCACCCTAGACTCTCTGGCACCCAGGATGTGTATTGGGACCAGACAGCCCAGCCCACATCCTGGGGGCACTCAAACGACATGTAGAAGCCCGCGAAAGCAACCGTGTTTCGCGGGAAACTACATGCCCAAATAAGGAAGGCCCCGGGTCGCCTGACCCGGGGGAAGGTAAAGGGAGCAAGACGGACAGTGGACGAGACAAGGGAGCCTCGTGGTCCGGCCATTTTGGGTAGCCGGGCCACCCTTTCGTGTTCGCGGCAAAAAGGTGCTCAGAACGGCAAAAGGAGCTCAAAATAAACCAAATGATCGCTGCCACCAGCCCAGTCCCTGAATGACTTGCACCGATCCAAAAACCATCCTACAAGAGTGTCTAGGGTCTGTAGAAGGCTAGAGACCCAAGAGAGCTGTAACTTAGCTTACAGTGCCCTCTTGTGTCGTGTTGCACTAAAAATGGCGACACGATAAAAGAAACTACGGGAAACAGCGTTCCCCGGTACTGACTGTCTTAAGGGCATGTCAGTTTCCCCGTAAGAAAGGAGCGAAAGCCCAGAGGAGTACGGCAGAAGGCTGCACTTCTCTGGCAAAGTCAAGAAAACAGGTTGAAAACAATAGCAAAAAGTTTAGGGGTTGCCACATGGAAGGAAAGTTCCCTACAATAACGAAATCTTTCCTAACAATGCTATAGGAAGGGTCTCAGGATTGTAATGGGAAGGAGTTGGATATCACATCTCATGCTAAAGGAAGGAATGTGCACTCCTCCCTTCAGACCTGGGGACGCCAAGCGTACGAAGCGTGGGAGAGTGACCAGGACTCGAAATACAACACAACCTGGCGGCAGTTACAGAGCAGGACTCCCTTGTAAGCTGGTCAGTCAACTGGATGGCCCAGAGACACTTCCGAAGGCTTACTTGGCAGGAGATGATGAAGTCGCCGGGAATAGCTGTTCCTGCTATTCCAAAGGTCGAAGCACCAGTACAGGCCTTCTGGTTCGATCCAAGGAGGAAAGGGTTTCAAAGGACGACAGCAGTGCAAAGGAGGATTCCTTCAGCGGGTCACCAGCGATTCCTCGGTCCAGCCTCGTAGTTGCAGGATACTTGGCTCCTGTATTCCTTCGTTCGTGAGAACTCAGGAGATCGACATGGTAGTGGTGTTTCCAGCCCCCTCTTATCCACGGTTCCCTTCGCGCCAAAACGGAGGGGAGCCAATGGGAGATCCGCTCATCAACACACATACCATACGTGGACCAATCACGGACTACGGTGGTCCCAGGCATTCATACCACCCTAGACTCTCTGGCACCCAGGATGTGTATTGGGACCAGACATCCCAGCCCACACCCTGGAGGCACACAAACAACATGTAGAAGCCCGCGAAAGCAACCACGTTTCGCGGGAAAGTACATGCCCAATTAAGGAAGGCCCCGGGTCGCCCGACCTGGGGAAGGTGAAGGGAGCAAGACGGTCAGTGGACAGGACAAAGGAGCCTCGTGGACTAGCCATTTTGGGAGCCAGGCCACCATTTTGGGTTCAGTGCGAAAAACGTGCTCAGAACACCAAAAGGAGCTCAAAATAAACAAAACGATCGCTGCCACCATTCGAGTCCCTGAATGACTTGCACCGATCAAATACCATCCTAAAAGAGTATCTAGGGTCTGTAGAAGGCTAGAGACCCAAGAGAGCTGTAACTTAGCTTACAGTGCCCTCTTGTGTCATGTTGCACTAAAGCCGCAACATGATAAAAGAAACTACGGGAAACAGCGTTCCCCGGTACTGACTGTTTTAAGGGCATGTCAGTTTCCCCGTAAGAAAGGAGCGAAAGCCCAGAGGAGTGCGGCAGAAGGCTATAGGGAGGGTCTCAAGTTTGATATTAGAAGCATTGAGGTAACAAATCTCATGATATCGGAAGGGTCTCAGGATTGGAATGGGAAAGAGTTGGATATCACATCTCATGATAAAGGAAGGGTCCAAGGTTTGGAAGGGGAAGGATTTGGATATCACATCTCATGTTATAGGACGGGTCTCAGGTTTGGTATTAGAAGCATTGAGATATCAAGTCTCATGGTATAAGAAGGGTCTCAGAATTGGAATGGGAAGGAGTTGGATATCACACCTCAAGCTATAGGAAGGGTCTCAGGATTGGAATGGGAAGGAGTTTGATGTCACATCTCATGCCATAGTATGGGTCTCAGGTTTGGTAGAAGCATTGGGATATCACATCTCATGCTATCGGAAGGGTATCAGTATTGGATTTGGAAGAAGTTGGATATCCCATCTCATGCTATAGGAAGGGTCTCAGGTTGGAATGGGAAGGAGTTGGATATCACATTTCATGTTATAGGAAGGGTCTCAGGATTGGAATGGGAAGGACTTGGATATCATATCTCATGCTATAGGACGGGTCTCAGGTTTGTTATTAGAATCATTGAGATATCATATTGCATGCTGTAGGAAGGGTCTAAGGATTGGAATGGGAAGGACCTGGATATCACATCTCATGCTATAGAACGGCTCTCAGGTTTGGAAAGGGAAGGAGTTGGATATCACATCTCATGTTATAGGATGAATCTCAGGTTTGGTATTAGAAGTATTGAGATATCACATCTCATGTTATCGGAAGGATCTCAGGTTTGGTATTAGAAGTATTGAGATATCACATCTCATGCTATAGGAAGGGTCTCAGGATTGGAATGGGAAGGAGTTGGATATCACATCTCATGCTAAAGGAAGGGTCTCAGGTTTGGTAGAAGCATTGAGATATCACATCTCATGCTATAGGAAGGGTCTCAGGATTGGAATGGGAAGGACTTAGATATCACATATCATGCTATAGGGAGGGTCTCAGTTTTGATATTAGAAGCATTGAGATATCACATCTCATGCTATCGGAATTGTCTCAGGATTGGAATGGGAAGGAGCTGGATATCACATCTCATGCTAAAGGAAGGGTCTCAGGTTTGGAACGGGAAGGAGTTGGATATCACATCTCATGTTATAGGAAGGGTCTCAGGTTTGGTATAAACATTGAGATATCACATCTCTGCTATCGGAAGTGTCTCAGGATTGGAATGGGAAGGAGTTGGATATCCCATCTCACGTTATAGGACGGGTCTCAGGTTTGTTATTAGAATCATTGAGATATCATATTGCATGCTGTAGGAAGGGTCTAAGGGTTGGAATGTGAAGGACTTGGATATCACATCTCATGCTATAGATAGGCTCTTAGGTTTGGAAAGGGAAGGAGTTGGATATCACATTTCATGTTAGAGGAAGGATCTCAGGTTTGGTATTAGAAGCATTGAGATATCACATCTCATGCTATAGGAAGAGTCTCAGGATTGGAATGGGAAGGAGTTGGATATCACATCTCATACTATAGGAAGGGTCTCAGGTTTGGTATAAGCATTGAGATATCACATCTCATGCTATAGGACGGGTCTCAGGATTGGAATGGAAGGAGTTGGATATCACATCTCATGTTATAGGAAGGATCTCAGGTTTGGTATTAGAAGCATTGAGACATCACATCTCATGCTATAGGAAGGGTCTCAGGGTTGGAATGGGAAGGAGTTGGATATCACATCTCATCCAATAGGAAGGGTCTCAGGTTTGGAATGGGAAGGAATTGGATATCACATCTCATGTTATAGGAAGGATCTCAGGTTTGGTATTAGAAGCATTGAGATATCAAATCTCATGCTATAGGAAGGGTCTCAGGATTGGAATGTGAAGGATTTGGATATCACATCTCATGCTAAAGGAAGGGTCTCAGGTTTGGTAGAAGCATTGAGATATCACGTCTCTGCTATCGGAAGGGTCTCAGGATTGGATTGGGAAGGAGTTGGATATCCCTTTTCATGCTATAGGAAGGGTCTCAGGATTTGAATGGCAAGGAGTTGGATATCACATCTCATGCCATAGGAAGGGTCTCAGGTTTGGTATAAGCATTGAGATATCACATCTCTGCTATCGGAAGGGTCTCAGGATTGGATTGGGAAGGAGTTGGATATCCCTTCTCATGCTATAGGAAGTGTCTCAGGTTGGAATGGGAAGGAGTTGGATATCACATCTCATGTTATAGAAAGGGTCTCAGGATTGGAATGGGAAGGAATTGGATATCACATCTCATGCTATAGGAAGGGTCTCAGATTTGGTATAAGCATTGAGATATCACATCTCATGCTAAAGGAAGGGTCTCAGGATTGGAATGGGAAGGAGTTGTATATGACATCTCAGGCCATAGGAAGGTTCTCAGGTTTGGTATAAGCATTGAGATATCACATCTCTGCTATCGGAAAGGTCTCAGGATTGGAATGGGAAGGAGTTGGATATCCCATCTCATGTTATAGGAAGGGTCTCAGGTTTGGTATTAGAAGCATAGAGATATCACATCTCATGCTATAGGAAGGGTCTCAGGATTGGAATGGGAAGGACTTGGATGTCACATCTCATGCTATAGGGAGGGTCTCAAGTTTGATATTAGAAGCATTGAGATAACAAATCTCATGATATCGGAAGGGTCTCAGGATTGGAATGGGAAGGAGTTGGATATCACATCTCATGATAAAGGAAGGGTCTAAGGTTTGGAAGGGGAAGGATTTGGATATCACATCTCATGTTATAGGACGGGTCTCAGGTTTGGTATTAGAAGCATTGAGATATCAAGTCTCATGGTATAAGAAGGGTCTCAGAATTGGAATGGGAAGGAGTTGGATATCACACCTCAAGCTATAGGAAGGGTCTCAGGATTGGAATGGGAAGGAGTTTGATATCACATCTCATGCCATAGTATGGGTCTCAGGTTTGGTAGAAGCATTGGGATATCACATCTCATGCTATCGGAAGGGTATCAGTATTGGATTTGGAAGAAGTTGGATATCCCATCTCATGCTATAGGAAGGGTCTCAGGTTGGAATGGGAAGGAGTTGGATATCACATTTCATGTTATAGGAAGGGTCTCAGGATTGGAATGGGAAGGACTTGGATATCATATCTCATGCTATAGGACGGGTCTCAGGTTTGTTATTAGAATCATTGAGATATCATATTGCATGCTGTAGGAAGGGTCTCAGGATTGGAATGGGTAGGACTTAGATATCACATATGCTATAGGGAGGGTCTCAGTTTTGATATTAGAAGCATTGAGATATCACATCTCATGCTATCGGAAGTGTCTCAGGATTGGAATGGGAAGGAGCTGGATATCACATCTCATGCTAAAGGAAGTGTCTCAGGATTGGAATGGGAAGGAGTTGGATATCCCATCTCATGTTATAGGACGGGTCTCAGGTTTTTTATTAGAATCATTGAGATATCATATTGCATGCTGTAGGAAGGGTCTAAGGATTGGAATGGGAAGGACTTGGATATCACATCTCATGCTATAGATAGGCTCTCAGGTTTGGAAAGTGAAGGAGTTGGATATCACATTTCATGTTAGAGGAAGGATCTCAGGTTTGGTATTAGAGGCATTGTGATATCACATCTCAGGCTATAGGAAGGGTCTCAGGATTGGAATGGGAAGGAGTTGGATATCACATCTCATGCTATAGGAAGGGTCTCAGGTTTGGTATAAGCATTGAGATATCACATCTCATGCTATAGGAAGGGTCTCAGGATTGGAGTGGAAGGAGTTGGATATCACATCTCATGTTATAGGAAGGATCTCAGGTTTGGTATTAGAAGCATTGAGACATCACATCTCATGCTATAGGAAGGGTCTGAGGATTGGAATGGGAAGGAGTTGGATATCACATCTGCTATGGGAAGGGTCTCAGGTTTGGTATAAGCAGTGAGATATCACATCTCATGCTATAGGAAGTGTCTCAGGATTGGAATGGGAAGGAGTTGGATATCACATCTCATGTTATAGGAAGGATCTCAGGTTTGGTATAAGCATTGAGATATCACATCTCTGCTATCGGAAGGGTCTCAGGATTGGAATGGGAAGGACTTGGATATCACATCTCATGCTATAGGGAGGGTCTCAAGTTTGATATTAGAAGCTTTGAGATATCACATCTCATGCTATAGGAAGGGTCTCAGGATTGGAATGGGAAGGACTTGGATATCACATCTCATGCTATAGGGAGGGTCTCAAGTTTGATATTAGAAGCTTTGAGATATCACATCTCATGATATCGGAAGGGTCTCAGGATTGGAATGGGAAGGAGTTGGATATCACATCTCATGATAAAGGAAGGGTCTAAGGTTTGGAAGGGGAAGGATTTGGATATCACATCTCATGTTATATTACGGGTCTCAGGTTTGGTATTAGAAGCATTGAGATATCAAGTCTCATAGTATAGGAAGGGTCTCAGAATTGGAATGGGAAGGAGTTGGATATCACATCTCAAGCTATAGGAAGGGTCTCAGGATTGGAATGGGAAGGACTTGGATATCACATCTCATGCTATAGGAAGGCTCTCAGGTTTGGAAGGGGAAAGAGTTGGATATCACATTTCATGTTAGAGGTAGGATCTCAGGTTTGGTATTAGAGGCATTGAGATATCACATCTCATGCTATCAGAAGTGTCTCAGGAATGGAATGGGAAGGAGTTGGATATCACATCTCGTGCTAAAGGGAGGGTCTCAGGTTTGGAAGGGGAAGGATTTGGATATCACATCTCATGTTATAGGAAGGATCTCAGGTTTGGTATTAGAAGCATTGAGATATCACATCTCATGCTATCAGAAGGGTCTCAGGATTGGAATAGGAAGGAGTTGGATATCACATCTCATGCTAAAGGGAGGGCCTCAGGTTTGGAAGGGGAAGGATTTGGATATCACATCTCATGTTATCGGAAGGATCTCACGTTTGGTATTGAAGTATTGAGATATATCTCATGCTATAGGAAGGGTCTCAGGATTGGATTGGGAAGGAGTTGGATATCCCTTCTCATGCCATAGGAAGGGTCTCAGGTTTGGTATAAGCATTGAGATATCACATCTCTGCTATCGGAAGGGTCTCAGGATTGGATTGGGAATGAGTTTGATATCCCTTCTCATGCTATAGGAAGTGTCTCAGGTTGGAATGGGAAGGAGTTGGATATCACATCTCATGTTATAGGAAGGGTCTCAGGATTGGAATGGGAAGGATTTGGATATCACATCTCTTGCTATAGGAAGGGTCTCAGGATTGGAATGGGTAGGAGTTGGATATTACTTTCTTGCTATAGGAAGGGTCTCATGTTTGGAATGGGAAGGAGTTGGATATCACATATGCTATAGTTAGTGTCTCAGGTTTGGAACGGGAAGGAGTTGGATATCACATCTCATGTTATAGGAAGGGTCTCAGGTTTGGTGTAAGCATTGAGATATCACATCTCTGCTATCGGAAGCGGCTCAGGATTGGAATGGGAAGGAGTTGGATATCCCATCTCATGTTATAGGAAGAGTCTCTGGTTTGGTATTAGAATCAATTGAGATATCACATTGCATGCTGTAGGAAGGGTCTAAGGATTGGAATGGGATGGACTTGGATATCACATCTCATGTTATAGGTAGGCTCTCAGGTTTGGTATAAGCATTGAGATATCACATCTCATGCTATAGGAATGGTCTCAGGTTTGGAAGGGGAAAGAGTTGGATATCACATCTCAAGCTATAGGAAGGGTCTCAGGTTTGGTATTAGAGGCATTGAGATATCACATCTCATGCTATCAGAAGGGTCTCAGGAATGGAATGGGAAGGAGTTGGATATCACATCTCATGCTAAAGGGAGGGTCTCAGGTTTGGAAGGGGAAGGATTTGGATATCACATCTCATGTTATAGGAAGGATCTCAGGTTTGGTATTAGAAGCATTGAGATATCACATCTCATGCTATAGGAAGGGTCTCAGGATTGGAATGGGACGCAGTTGGATATCACATCTCATGCTATAGGAAGGGTCTCAGGTTTGGTATAAGCATTGAGATATCACATCTCTGCTATCGGAAGCGGCTCAGGATTGGAATGGGAAGGAGTTGGATATCCCATCTCATGTTATAGGAAGAGTCTCTGGTTTGGTATTAGAATCATTGAGATATCACATCGCATGCTGTAGGAAGGGTCTAGGGATTGGAATGGGATGGACTTGGATATCACATCTCATGTTATAGGTAGGCTCTCAGGTTTGGTATAAGCATTGAGATATCACATCTCATGCTATAGGAAGGGTCTCAGGATTGGATTGGGAAGGAATTGGATATCACATCTCATGCTATAGGAAGGGTCTCAGATTTGGTATAAGCATTGAGATAATCACATCTCATGCTAAAGGAAGGGTCTCAGGATTGGAATGGGAAGGAGTTGTATATGACATCTCAGGCCATAGGAAGGTTCTCAGGTTTGGCATGAGCATTGAGATATCACATCTCTGCTATCGGAAAGGTCTCAGGATTGGAATGGGAAGGAGTTGGATATCCCATCTCATGTTATAGGAAGGGTCTCAGGTTTGGTATTAGAAGCATAGAGATATCACATCTCATGCTATAGGAAGGGTCTCAGGATTGGAATGGGAAGGACTTGGATGTCACATCTCATGCTATAGGGAGGGTCTCAAGTTTGATATTAGAAGCATTGAGATAACAAATCTCATGATATCGGAAGGGTCTCAGGATTGGAATGGGAAGGAGTTGGATATCACATCTCATGATAAAGGAAGGGTCTAAGGTTTGGAAGGGGAAGGATTTGGATATCACATCTCATGTTATAGGACGGGTCTCAGGTTTGGTATTAGAAGCATTGAGATATCAAGTCTCATGGTATAAGAAGGGTCTCAGAATTGGAATGGGAAGGAGTTGGATATCACACCTCAAGCTATAGGAAGGTTCTCAGGATTGGAATGGGAAGGAGTTTGATATCACATCTCATGCCATAGTATGGGTCTCAGGTTTGGTAGAAGCATTGGGATATCACATCTCATGCTATCGGAAGGGTATCAGTATTGGATTTGGAAGAAGTTGGATATCCCATCTCATGCTATAGGAAGGGTCTCAGGTTGGAATGGGAAGGAGTTGGATATCACATTTCATGTTATAGGAAGGGTCTCAGGATTGGAATGGGAAGGACTTGGATATCATATCTCATGCTATAGGACGGGTCTCAGGTTTGTTATTAGAATCATTGAGATATCATATTGCATGCTGTAGGAAGGGTCTAAGGATTGGAATGGGAAGGACCTGGATATCACATCTCATGCTATAGAACAGCTCTCAGGTTTGGAAAGGGAAGGAGTTGGATATCACATCTCATGTTATAGGATGGATCTCAGGTTTGGTATTAGAAGTATTGAGATATCACATCTCATGTTATCGGAAGGATCTCAGGTTTGGTATTAGAAGTAATGAGATATCACATCTCATGCTTGTTAAGACGGATTTCTGAACTCTGTCCTGGTGGCGCAGAAGTTCAGAAGGCCAACCTAATTACTTGGAACAGGGTAACCTCTGGACAAGCCAGACCAATCAAGGTAGCGATCGCGGCGGTCAAGACTAGGTCTCAAGAGGGGTGAGGGTGACTGAAAGCCCACAGTGAGCACACAAAGCAAGAGCGCTTACAAACTACTCCAAACAGTTGTTTATATCAAAAATAGATACACATTTATTATAAGGCCTTGAAACTAATAACCACAGTAAAAGCAGCAATATACAACGATATGAAACCAACACATACACTATCCACCCAATATATATACAGAATACACAGTTTCACAGCATTAGCAGCACGAAATATGTTATCCACCTGCAGGGGAAGGAAAACAGGCAGTGCGAACCAATGCGTGTGATATGTCCGCCTTCTGAGGCCCCTAACTAGATGGTAGTCCAATCCCTACGAAGAGTGGAGCCTAGCGCTCAAAAGTACCTGCACACGCCGGTGCCAATGGGCAGAAGGTGAAGCTCTTCGGAGGACGTTGGACAGCTCTGTAGGGTGCCCTAATGAAGGAGAACACGGTCCGCGACTCTAGCACAGCCTCCACTGTGAGGCAGAAGTAGGGCGCGAGTACGGACAAGGGGAGCTGTATTTACAGCGGGGAAAAGCAAGGGGCACTGCAGGAGGGTGACCAGATCCTAGCTAATCTACTCACCGGTCCCCGAAGCAAGCAGGCCCGAGCTTCTCCTCGATAGATGCAGCTTCTGGCAGGTTCTGAAGAGCAGGGAACGTCTCGTCGTCGTGCAGAGTAAAAAGACGTCCCGATCGAAGAATCCTGCACAGTTTTGTCGCCACGGTAGGGCAACGGAACGGCCGGGTGTATTCAAGCCAAACGAGCACCGTTCACCTCTAGCTTAGGGTTGCTAAGCAAACGAAGCGTGTGAGTGTGCCCCGGACTCAGAATACCACCCAACCTGTCGGCGATTACAGAGCAGGACTCCTTAGTAAGCTGGTCAGTCAACTGGATGGCCCAGAGACACTTCCGAAGGCTTACGGCAGGAGTTGATGAAGGTGCCGGGAATAGCTGGTCCTGCTATTCCAATAGGTCGAAGCGCCAGTACAGGCCTTCTTGTTCGATCTTAGGTGGAAAGGGCTTCACCGGACGACAGCGATGAGGAGCAGAAGTTCTTCAGGGGGTCACCAGCGATTCCTCGGTCCAGCCTCGTGTTCGCAGGATACTTGGCTCCTGTATCCCTGGGTTCGTAAGAACTCAGGAGATCGACATGGCAGTGGTGTTTCCAGCTCCCTCTTATCCACGGTTCCCTTCGCGCCAAAACGGAGGGGAGCCAATGGGAGATCCGCTCATCAACACACATACCATACGTGGACCAATCACGGACCACAGTGGTCCCAGGCATTCACACCACCCTAGACTCTCTGGCACCCAGGATGTGTATTGGGACCAGACAGCCCAGCCCACATCCTGGGGGCACTCAAACGACATGTAGAAGCCCGCGAAAGCAACCGTGTTTCGCGGGAAACTACATGCCCAAATAAGGAAGGCCCCGGGTCGCCTGACCCGGGGGAAGGTAAAGGGAGCAAGACGGACAGTGGACGAGACAAGGGAGCCTCGTGGTCCGGCCATTTTGGGTAGCCGGGCCACCCTTTCGTGTTCGCGGCAAAAAGGTGCTCAGAACGGCAAAAGGAGCTCAAAATAAACCAAATGATCGCTGCCACCAGCCCAGTCCCTGAATGACTTGCACCGATCCAAAAACCATCCTACAAGAGTGTCTAGGGTCTGTAGAAGGCTAGAGACCCAAGAGAGCTGTAACTTAGCTTACAGTGCCCTCTTGTGTCGTGTTGCACTAAAAATGGCGACACGATAAAAGAAACTACGGGAAACAGCGTTCCCCGGTACTGACTGTCTTAAGGGCATGTCAGTTTCCCCGTAAGAAAGGAGCGAAACCC
The DNA here is from genome assembly GCF_040938575.1 of Ambystoma mexicanum. Classification (NCBI taxonomy): domain Eukaryota; kingdom Metazoa; phylum Chordata; class Amphibia; order Caudata; family Ambystomatidae; genus Ambystoma; species Ambystoma mexicanum. The sequence continues at coordinate 337,649,251 of NC_090936.1, forward strand.
CAGAGGAGTACGGCAGAAGGCTGCACTTCTCTGGCAAAGTCAAGAAAACAGGTTGAAAACACTAGCAAAAAGTTTAGGGGTTGCCACATGGAAGGAAAGTTCCCTACAATAACGAAATCTTTCCTAACACTCGCCCCTCCCAGACTATGGACAGGGGGAACTAATCCACCCCTGGATGAGTCTCTTGTTCAGGTCGGTAAAACATTCTGGACAACCCATCAGCATTGCTATGTTGGACACCTGGCCTATGCTCAATAGTGAAGTCGAAGCCTTGTAGACTTATGGACCACCTAAGCAACTTTGGATTCTCCCCCTTCATGTTCATTAGCCACTTTAACGGCTTATGGTCAGTCTGCACAGTGAAGTGGGTCCCATAGAGGTAGGGCCGCAGCTTCCTTAGGGCCCACACAACAGAGAAACATTCTTTCTCTACCGTGGACCATCTGAGCTCTCTGTCCTTAAGCTGGCGACTAATAAAACCGATAGGGTGTTCCTTACCCTTCTCATCTACTTGTGATAGTACAGCTCCTATCCCAGTGTCAGAGGCATCCGTCTGCACGATAAAAGGTCTTTGATAATCAGGGGCCCTGAGCACAGGGGCCTGGCACAAGGAGTCTTTTAAGCCATTGAAGGCCTTCTCACACTCGTCGGTCCAAGTTACCTTCTTGGGTTTCTTCGGAGTTGTGAGGGCAGTCAGAGGAGCAGCTATGGTGCCATAGTCTGCTACAAAATTGCGGTAATAACCCGTGAGTCCTAAGAAGGCTCTCACTTGGGTTTGTGTAGTGGGGGTAGGCCAGTCTTGTACTGCTTGTACTTTACTGGGGAGAGGCTGTATCCTTCCTCCACCTACTTCATGCCCAAGGTAAACCACTGAGCCTTGTCCAATCTGGCATTTACTCGCCTTGATGGTCAAGTGGGCTTTCTGAAGAGCCTGGAGCACAATCCCGAGGTGTTTCACATGGTCTTCCCAGGTGGCACTGAAAACTGCTATATCGTCCAGATATGCAAGACAGAATTCGTCCAACCCATTCAACACATGATTCACAAGCCTCTGGAAAGTGGCAGGTGCATTCTTCAATCCGAACGGCATTACCCGGAATTGGTAAAGCCCGTCGGGAGTTGAAAATGCTGTCTTCTCCTTGGCATGTTCTGCTAAAGCTATTTGCCAATAGCCCGCAGTCAGGTCAAACGTGCTGAGGTACTTGGAGGCACCCAAGGTATCCACCAGCTCGTCAGTTCGAGGCAAGGGGTGAGCGTCTGTCTTGGTGACAGCATTCAGAGCCCTGTAATCCACGCAGAACCTCAATTCAGAAGTGCCTGCCTTTGGAACCAATACCACAGGACTGGACCAAGGACTACTAGAGGGTTCAATCACCCCAAGGTCTAACATCTTGTTGACCTCGGTCTTAATATAAGACCGTACTTTATCTGACATCCTGTATCCCCTACTTTTGGTAGGTACACTGTCTCCTGTGTCAATGTTATGTTTGCACCAAGGTGTCAAACCAGGCGACTGTGAAAACAGGGGGGAAAACTGCCTAAGCAAACTTTTCACCTCAGCCTGCTGATCAGAAGTCAGGTGAGGGGCCACTCGGACACCCTCAACGGAGCTATCTGAAGGACCGCTTTGGAACAGGTCGGGAAGAGGTTCTGACTCCTCTTCCTCAACGTCTGACGCCAGTAGCAGTGCTGCGATTTCGACTCTTGGGACGAAAGCCTTCAGCCTATTTACGTGGAACACTTTTGGAGCCTGTCCAAGCCTTCCAAGGTCCACTAAATAGTTCACCTCACCCAGGGGCTCCACCACTGTGTAAGGGCCTGACCATTTGTCCTGTAAAGCGCGAGGCCTTATAGGGTTCATGATCAGGACTTGCTGACCAGGGGTAAAGTGAATTAAGGAAGCTTTCTGGTCGTACCAATGTTTCACCAGCGCTTGTCCTGCCTTCAACCTTTCACTAGCCAAGCCCATCAGGAGTACCATCCGTTTTCTGAGCCCTAGCACATAGTCAACTACATTGGTAGTAACAGGGGGAGTGGGCATCTCCCATCCCTCTTTGACGATGGCTAAGGGTCCCCGTACGGGATGACCGAACAGAAGTTCGAAGGGGCTGAAGCCAACACCCTCCTGTGGTACCTCTCTGTAGGCAAACAGCAAGCATGGTAAAAGAAGATCCCATTTTCTTCTCTGGGGCTCCTCCAGAGCCCCAATCATGCTCTTTAACGTTCTGTTGAAACGTTCCACCAGACCATTGGTCTGGGGGTGATATGCAGAAGAGAACTTGTAGGTGACCCCACATTCTTTCCACATAGCCTGCATATACTTCGACATAAAGTTGCTGCCACGATCTGACACAACTTCTTTAGGGAAGCCAACCCTAGTAAATATGCCGAGTAAAGCTTTTGCAACTGACTTGGCAGTTACAGTCTTTAATGGGATGGCCTCAGGATACCTGGTTGCATGGTCGACCAGCACCAGGATAAACCTATTGCCTGAGGATGTTTGCGGGTCAAGGGGACCAACGATGTCGATCCCTACCCTTTCAAACGGTACCCCCACAACTGGGAGCGGTACCAACGGAGCTTGGATTGTCGCGCCAACCTTACCAGACAACTGGCAGGAGGCACAACTCCTGCAGTGACTTTCTACTTGCACCCCCATCTTGGGCCAGTAGAAGTGCATAGATAACCTTTGCTTGGTCCTCTTCATTCCAAGGTGACCAGCAAGGGGAACTTCATGCGCCAACTGCAGGAGGAAGGGTCTAACAGAAAGGGGAACCACCAACCTCCTATGGTCTCCTTCTGTAGACTCTGTGGGCTCACTGTACAGGAGTCCACCTTCCCAATAAATCCGATGCTTCCCAGGAGGTTCCCCCTCAAGCTGGGAGCAGGCCTGTCTCCTTAGGCCTTCCAGAGATGGGCACTCACGTTGGCCCTTACTGAAGTCGTCCCTATCAGGACCTCCTTCAACTAACAAGTCTTTTAGTTCAGGATGGTCGTTGGGGTCGAACACTTCAGGCATCGCCACCTCCTCGTCAGGCTCGGGCGATTGACCAACTCCCTCCACCGCAGTCGTAGGCGAGCTCGGGGGAATATTCTCTTTCCCCCGTCGGGACTTGTTGACTCCTTTCGCCTTGGGTTTCCCCTTCGGCTGGGGCGGCGTATTGGACTTGGCCAATGCTGCCCGTGCTTGAGACCATGTGTAGGGTCTTTCGGCAGTGTCTCCTACGAGCCCTAGAGCTCTGAGATCATTGCCCAACAAGACCTTTCCCGGGACGTTTCTCTGAATGCTCACTGGAATCCTAACTGCTGTACCATTTAAAGTTAGATTAACAGGGATCACGGGAAACATACGGAGGGGGCCGTCAGCCAACTTAGTGGGCATCAGAGGAGCTCTGGCAACTTCCTCTGAGTCTACCAAGGTAGAATCCACTACAGTTCGACTGCACCCACTATCCCTAAGAGCTGGAGTATCCACTCCATTGATCAGCACACTGTCTTTAAAGTAGTGCTTGGTATTATCCGGAATCCTAGCATACGCCTCTGCGACTTTAGGCTCCCAGGAACCCAGGGACACTAAAACTACCTCAGCCTCTATTCCGCTGGGAAATGAGTCTGAGGAGAAGGATGCTCCTGTAATCTCTTCTTCCTCGTAGGAGGAGAAGGCCAGATTAGCGGAGTGGACCCCCAAAGGTCTAACCTTACAACGGGGATCCCCCTTCACATGGTCAGTTGCTCCACAAGAAAAACAAGCCCCATTGGGTCTGTTTACGTAGGGAGGCTTATTGTAACCAGAGTTCTGTTTCGGAGGCGAACCTCCGCTACCCTGTGAGTTCTCGTATGGCTTACCCTTATTTTTCTTTTTGTGGCCCTTTTGGGAAGAAGATTTAGCAGATTCCCCACCCACCACATCCTTGTACTTTTTCCCTTCCTCCTGCTTATCAGGATGAGTTTTGTCCTTATGGGACACTCGATGTGACACCCATAAGTCTGCTGCAATGGCCAGCTTCTTAGGATCTATCTCCTTCGAATCGGCCAAATGCTGCTTAAGCTCCGGGGAAGAAGAAGCAAAAATGTGTTCCAGCATGACCAGATTGATCATGCCTTCGAAGGTAGAAACCTTATAACCTTCAACCCAGCCAGTCAAGTTTTTCAGGGACTCAGCTACATACGACACCCAAGTACCACCTTCCTTTTTCTTATATTCTCTAAACCTTTTCAAATATTGGGTCGGAGTCTTCCCAAACTTTAAAATTAGAGTCTGCTTCAACATTGCAAAATCAGCGCGCTCAGCCTTCGACATTTCCATAATGGCACTGCAACCAGAATGGGGCAGTCTGCTGAGTAACCATGCAATCTTATCCGCATTATCAACCTCTTGAACCTCGCATGCATACTCAAACGCATTTAACCAGTCCATAATGTCATTTCGTTCCTCATACACACTGAGCAGATCTTTTGGAAACCGTGGATGAGAGGAAGCCCCAGAACCATGTCCAGGACCCTTGGACCCATTTGCGAACTGAAGCTTGGCCAGTTCCAACTGGTGATCCCTGTCTTTTTGTTTTTCTGCCTGGTCGATTTTCAGTTTGGCTATGCTGAATTCAAGCTCCTGCTGCCTAAACCGCAGCTCTTGCTTCTTGAATTCAAGCATAGCCTCCCCATCAACACTGGCAGAGGAAACGTTAGACATTACATCCTCCCTGTCCTCGTGGTCGTGATGGATCAGTGCAGCGGCAGAACCGTCGGTTCTGCCAGTGAGAGCAGCCCCACCACCTTCTGCACTGTCCTCGGAAGTTATAGCGTCAAGCTGCGCTTCTTGCCACGCCACGATTCTCTGGATCATTTCCAATTTAGTGCCTTGAGAGGAAACCCCTCTCTCCGCACACATCTTCTTCAATGTTTCAGATTTCGAAGCATTTAAGGTTAATAAAGTATTCGTTTCCATACTGTTGATAGGACTATGGCCTTTTTAACGTTATATTCAATACTTTACTGCGTGTCCTGGTTGGAATAACCTGAAAACGCCTCAGCTCGTGCGCAACACTGGATACCTTCAGTCGTATCCCACCGCTGTACACCAATTTGTTAAGACGGATTTCTGAACTCTGTCCTGGTGGCGCAGAAGTTCAGAAGGCCAACCTAATTACTTGGAACAGGGTAACCTCTGGACAAGCCAGACCAATCAAGGTAGCGATCGCGGCGGTCAAGACTAGGTCTCAAGAGGGGTGAGGGTGACTGAAAGCCCGCAGTGAGCACACAAAGCAAGAGCGCTTACAAACTACTCCAAACAGTTGTTTATATCAAAAATAGATACACATTTATTATAAGGCCTTGAAACTAATAACCACAGTAAAAGCAGCAATATACAACGATATGAAACCAACACATACACTATCCACCCAATATATATACAGAATACACAGTTTCACAGCATTAGCAGCACGAAATATGTTATCCACCGGCAGGGGAAGGAAAACAGGCAGTGCGAACCAATGCATGTGATATGTCCGCCTTCTGAGGCCCCTAACTAGATGGTAGTCCAATCCCTACGAAGAGTGGAGCCTAGCGCTCAAAAGTACCTGCACACGCCGGTGCCAATGGGCAGAAGGTGAAGCTCTTCGGAGGACGTTGGACAGCTCTGTAGGGTGCCCTAATGAAGGAGAACACGGTCCGCGACTCTAGCGCAGCCTCCACTGTGAGGCAGAAGTAGGGCGCGAGTACGGACAAGGGGAGCTGTATTTACAGCGGGGAAAAGCAAGGGGCACTGCAGGAGGGTGACCAGATCCTAGCTAATCTACTCACCGGTCCCCGAAGCAAGCAGGCCCGAGCTTCTCCTCGATAGATGCAGCTTCTGGCAGGTTCTGAAGAGCAGGGAACGTCTCGTCGTCGTGCAGAGTAAAAAGACGTCCCGATCGAAGAATCCTGCACAGTTTTGTCGCCACGGTAGGGCAACGGAACGGCCGGGTGTATTCAAGCCAAACGAGCACCGTTCACCTCTAGCTTAGGGTTGCTAAGCAAACGAAGCGTGTGAGTGTGCCCCGGACTCAGAATACCACCCAACCTGTCGGCGATTACAGAGCAGGACTCCTTAGTAAGCTGGTCAGTCAACTGGATGGCCCAGAGACACTTCCGAAGGCTTACGGCAGGAGTTGATGAAGGTGCCGGGAATAGCTGGTCCTGCTATTCCAATAGGTCGAAGCGCCAGTACAGGCCTTCTTGTTCGATCTTAGGTGGAAATGGCTTCACCGGACGACAGCGATGAGGAGCAGAAGTTCTTCAGGGGGTCACCAGCGATTCCTCGGTCCAGCCTCGTGTTCGCAGGATACTTGGCTCCTGTATCCCTGGGTTCGTAAGAACTCAGGAGATCGACATGGCAGTGGTGTTTCCAGCTCCCTCTTATCCACGGTTCCCTTCGCGCCAAAACGGAGGGGAGCCAATGGGAGATCCGCTCATCAACACACATACCATACGTGGACCAATCACGGACCACAGTGGTCCCAGGCATTCACACCACCCTAGACTCTCTGGCACCCAGGATGTGTATTGGGACCAGACAGCCCAGCCCACATCCTGGGGGCACTCAAACGACATGTAGAAGCCCGCGAAAGCAACCGTGTTTCGCGGGAAACTACATGCCCAAATAAGGAAGGCCCCGGGTCGCCTGACCCGGGGGAAGGTAAAGGGAGCAAGACGGACAGTGGACGAGACAAGGGAGCCTCGTGGTCCGGCCATTTTGGGTAGCCGGGCCACCCTTTCGTGTTCGCGGCAAAAAGGTGCTCAGAACGGCAAAAGGAGCTCAAAATAAACCAAATGATCGCTGCCACCAGCCCAGTCCCTGAATGACTTGCACCGATCCAAAAACCATCCTACAAGAGTGTCTAGGGTCTGTAGAAGGCTAGAGACCCAAGAGAGATGTAACTTAGCTTACAGTGCCCTCTTGTGTCGTGTTGCACTAAAAATGGCGACACGATAAAAGAAACTACGGGAAACAGCGTTCCCCGGTACTGACTGTCTTAAGGGCATGTCAGTTTCCCCGTAAGAAAGGAGCGAAAGCCCAGAGGAGTACGGCAGAAGGCTGCACTTCTCTGGCAAAGTCAAGAAAACAGGTTGAAAACAATAGCAAAAAGTTTAGGGGTTGCCACATGGAAGGAAAGTTCCCTACAATAACGAAATCTTTCCTAACAATGCTATAGGAAGGGTCTCAGGATTGGAATGGGAAGGAGTTGGATATCACATCTCATGCTAAAGGAAGGAATGTGCACTCCTCCCTTCAGACCTGGGGACGCCAAGCGTACGAAGCGTGGGAGAGTGACCAGGACTCGAAATACAACACAACCTGGCGGCAGTTACAGAGCAGGACTCCCTTGTTAGCTGGTCAGTCAACTGGATGGCCCAGAGACACTTCCGAAGGCTTACTTGGCAGGAGATGATGAAGTCGCCGGGAATAGCTGTTCCTGCTATTCCAAAGGTCGAAGCACCAGTACAGGCCTTCTGGTTCGATCCAAGGAGGAAAGGGTTTCAAAGGACGACAGCAGTGCAAAGGAGGATTCCTTCAGCGGGTCACCAGCGATTCCTCGGTCCAGCCTCGTAGTTGCAGGATACTTGGCTCCTGTATTCCTTCGTTCGTGAGAACTCAGGAGATCGACATGGTAGTGGTGTTTCCAGCCCCCTCTTATCCACGGTTCCCTTCGCGCCAAAACGGAGGGGAGCCAATGGGAGATCCGCTCATCAACACACATACCATACGTGGACCAATCACGGACTACGGTGGTCCCAGGCATTCATACCACCCTAGACTCTCTGGCACCCAGGATGTGTATTGGGACCAGACATCCCAGCCCACACCCTGGAGGCACACAAACAACATGTAGAAGCCCGCGAAAGCAACCACGTTTCGCGGGAAAGTACATGCCCAATTAAGGAAGGCCCCGGGTCGCCCGACCTGGGGAAGGTGAAGGGAGCAAGACGGTCAGTGGACAGGACAAAGGAGCCTCGTGGACTAGCCATTTTGGGAGCCAGGCCACCATTTTGGGTTCAGTGCGAAAAACGTGCTCAGAACACCAAAAGGAGCTCAAAATAAACAAAACGATCGCTGCCACCATTCGAGTCCCTGAATGACTTGCACCGATCAAATACCATCCTAAAAGAGTATCTAGGGTCTGTAGAAGGCTAGAGACCCAAGAGAGCTGTAACTTAGCTTACAGTGCCCTCTTGTGTCATGTTGCACTAAAGCCGCAACATGATAAAAGAAACTACGGGAAACAGCGTTCCCCGGTACTGACTGTTTTAAGGGCATGTCAGTTTCCCCGTAAGAAAGGAGCGAAAGCCCAGAGGAGTGCGGCAGAAGGCTGCACTTCTCTGGCAAAGTCAAGAACAAGGTGAGAAACAACAGCAAAAAGTTTAGGGGTTGCCACATGGAAGAAAAATTCCCTACAATTATGAAATCTTTCCTAACACATATGCTATAGGGAGGGTCTCAGTTTTGATATTAGAAGCATTGAGATATCACATCTCATGCTATCGGAAGTGTCTCAGGATTGGAATGGGAAGGAGCTGGATTTCACATCTCATGTTATAGGACGGGTCTCAGGTTTGGTATAAACATTGAGATATCACATCTCTGCTATCGGAAGTGTCTCAGGATTGGAATGGGAAGGAGTTGGATATCCCATCTCATGTTATAGGACGGGTCTCAGGTTTGTTATTAGAATCATTGAGATATCATATTGCATGCTGTAGGAAGGGTCTAAGGGTTGGAATGTGTTAGGAAAGATTTCGTAATTGTAGGTAATTTTCCTTCCATGTGGCAACCCCTAAACTTTTTGCTGTTCTTTTACACCTTGTTCTTGACTTTGCCAGAGAAGTGCAGCCTTCTGCCGCACTCCTCTGCGCTTTCGCTCCTTTCTTACGGGGAAACTGACATGCCCTTAAGACAGTCAGTACCGGGGAACGCTGTTTCCCGTAGTTTCTTTTATCGTGTTGCGGCTTTAGTGCAACATGACACAAGAGGGCACTGTAAGCTAAGTTACAGCCCTCTTTGGGTCTCTAGCCTTCTACAGGCCCTAGATACTCTTTTAGGATGGTATTTTGATCGGTGCAAGTCATTCAGGGACTGGAATGGTGGCAGCGATCGTTTTGTTTATTTTGAGCTCCTTTTGGCGTTCTGAGCACGTTTTTCGCACTGAACCCAAAATGGTGGCCTGGCTCCCAAAATGGCCAGACCACGAGGCTCCTTTGTCCTGTCCACTGACCGTCTTGCTCCCTTCACCTTCCCCAGGTCGGGCGACCCGGGGCCTTACTTATTTGGGCATGTACTTTCCCGCGAAACGTGGTTGCTTTCGCGGGCTTCTACATGTCCTTTGTGTGCCTCCAGGGTGTGGGCTGGGATGTCTGGTCCCAATACACATCCTGGGTGCCAGAGAGTCTAGGGTGGTGTGAATGCCTGGGACCACCGTGGTCCGTGATTGGTCCACGTATGGTATGTGTGTTGATGAGCGGATCTCCCATTGGCTCCCCTCCGTTTTGGCGCGAAGGGAACCGTGGATAAGAGGGAGCTGGAAACACCACTACCATGTCGATCTCCTGAGTTCTCACGAACGAAGGAATACAGGAGCCAAGTATCCTGCAACTACGAGGCTGGACCGAGGAATCGCTGGTGACCCGCTGAAGGAATCCTCCTTTGCACTGCTGTCGTCCTTTGAAACCCTTTCCTCCTTGGATCGAACCAGAAGGCCTGTACTGGTGCTTCGACCTTTGGAATAGCAGGAACAGCTATTCCCGGCGACTTCATCAACTCCTGCCAAGTAAGCCTTCGGAAGTGTCTCTGGGCCATCCAGTTGACTGACCAGTTTACAAGGGAGTCCTTCTCTGTAACTGCCGCCAGGTTGTGTTGTATTTCGAGTCCTTGTCACTCTCCCACGCTTCGTACGCTTGGCGTCCCCAGGTCTGAAGGGAGGAGTGTACAAGCATTTGGTATAAGCATTGAGATATCACATCTCATGCTATAGGAAGGGTCTCAGGATTGGAATGGGAAGGAATTGGATATCACATCTCATGCTATAGGAAGGGTCTCGGATTTGGTATAAGCATTGAGATATCACATCTCATGCTAAAGGGAGGGTCTCAGGATTGGAATGGGAAGGAGTTGTATGTGACATCTCAGGCCATAGGAAGGTTCTCAGGTTTGGTATAAGCATTGAGATATCACATCTCTGCTATCGGAAAGGTCTCAGGATTGGAATGGGAAGGAGTTGAATATCCCATCTCATGTTATAGGAAGGGTCTCAGGTTTGGTATTAGAAGCATAGAGATATCACATCTCATGCTATAGGAAGGGTCTCAGGATTGGAATGGGAAGGACTTGGATCTCACATCTCATGCTATAGGAAGGGTCTCAGGATTGGAATGGGAAAGAGTTGGATATCACATCTCATGATAAAGGAAGGGTCCAAGGTTTGGAAGGGGAAGGATTTGGATATCACATCTCATGTTATAGGACGGGTCTCAGGTTTGGTATTAGAAGCATTGAGATATCAAGTCTCATGGTATAAGAAGGGTCTCAGAATTGGAATGGGAAGGAGTTGGATATCACACCTCAAGCTATAGGAAGGGTCTCAGGATTGGAATGGGAAGGAGTTTGATGTCACATCTCATGCCATAGTATGGGTCTCAGGTTTGGTAGAAGCATTGGGATATCACATCTCATGCTATCGGAAGGGTATCAGTATTGGATTTGGAAGAAGTTGGATATCCCATCTCATGCTATAGGAAGGGTCTCAGGTTGGAATGGGAAGGAGTTGGATATCACATTTCATGTTATAGGAAGGGTCTCAGGATTGGAATGGGAAGGACTTGGATATCATATCTCATGCTATAGGACGGGTCTCAGGTTTGTTATTAGAATCATTGAGATATCATATTGCATGCTGTAGGAAGGGTCTAAGGATTGGAATGGGAAGGACCTGGATATCACATCTCATGCTATAGAACGGCTCTCAGGTTTGGAAAGGGAAGGAGTTGGATATCACATCTCATGTTATAGGATGGATCTCAGGTTTGGTATTAGAAGTATTGAGATATCACATCTCATGTTATCGGAAGGATCTCAGGTTTGGTATTAGAAGTATTGAGATATCACATCTCATGCTATAGGAAGGGTCTCAGGATTGGAATGGGAAGGAGTTGGATATCACATCTCATGCTAAAGGAAGGGTCTCAGGTTTGGTAGAAGCATTGAGATATCACATCTCATGCTATAGGAAGGGTCTCAGGATTGGAATGGGAAGGACTTAGATATCACATATCATGCTATAGGGAGGGTCTCAGTTTTGATATTAGAAGCATTGAGATATCACATCTCATGCTATCGGAATTGTCTCAGGATTGGAATGGGAAGGAGCTGGATATCACATCTCATGCTAAAGGAAGGGTCTCAGGTTTGGAACGGGAAGGAGTTGGATATCACATCTCATGTTATAGGAAGGGTCTCAGGTTTGGTATAAACATTGAGATATCACATCTCTGCTATCGGAAGTGTCTCAGGATTGGAATGGGAAGGAGTTGGATATCCCATCTCACGTTATAGGACGGGTCTCAGGTTTGTTATTAGAATCATTGAGATATCATATTGCATGCTGTAGGAAGGGTCTAAGGGTTGGAATGTGAAGGACTTGGATATCACATCTCATGCTATAGATAGGCTCTTAGGTTTGGAAAGGGAAGGAGTTGGATATCACATTTCATGTTAGAGGAAGGATCTCAGGTTTGGTATTAGAAGCATTGAGATATCACATCTCATGCTATAGGAAGAGTCTCAGGATTGGAATGGGAAGGAGTTGGATATCACATCTCATACTATAGGAAGGGTCTCAGGTTTGGTATAAGCATTGAGATATCACATCTCATGCTATAGGACGGGTCTCAGGATTGGAATGGAAGGAGTTGGATATCACATCTCATGTTATAGGAAGGATCTCAGGTTTGGTATTAGAAGCATTGAGACATCACATCTCATGCTATAGGAAGGGTCTCAGGGTTGGAATGGGAAGGAGTTGGATATCACATCTCATCCAATAGGAAGGGTCTCAGGTTTGGAATGGGAAGGAATTGGATATCACATCTCATGTTATAGGAAGGATCTCAGGTTTGGTATTAGAAGCATTGAGATATCAAATCTCATGCTATAGGAAGGGTCTCAGGATTGGAATGTGAAGGATTTGGATATCACATCTCATGCTAAAGGAAGGGTCTCAGGTTTGGTAGAAGCATTGAGATATCACGTCTCTGCTATCGGAAGGGTCTCAGGATTGGATTGGGAAGGAGTTGGATATCCCTTTTCATGCTATAGGAAGGGTCTCAGGATTTGAATGGCAAGCAGTTGGATATCACATCTCATGCCATAGGAAGGGTCTCAGGTTTGGTATAAGCATTGAGATATCACATCTCTGCTATCGGAAAGGTCTCAGGATTGGATTGGGAAGGAGTTGGATATCCCTTCTCATGCTATAGGAAGTGTCTCAGGTTGGAATGGGAAGGAGTTGGATATCACATCTCATGTTATAGAAAGGGTCTCAGGATTGGAATGGGAAGGAATTGGATATCACATCTCATGCTATAGGAAGGGTCTCAGATTTGGTATAAGCATTGAGATATCACATCTCATGCTAAAGGAAGGGTCTCAGGATTGGAATGGGAAGGAGTTGTATATGACATCTCAGGCCATAGGAAGGTTCTCAGGTTTGGTATAAGCATTGAGATATCACATCTCTGCTATCGGAAAGGTCTCAGGATTGGAATGGGAAGGAGTTGGATATCCCATCTCATGTTATAGGAAGGGTCTCAGGTTTGGTATTAGAAGCATAGAGATATCACATCTCATGCTATAGGAAGGGTCTCAGGATTGGAATGGGAAGGACTTGGATGTCACATCTCATGCTATAGGGAGGGTCTCAAGTTTGATATTAGAAGCATTGAGATAACAAATCTCATGATATCGGAAGGGTCTCAGGATTGGAATGGGAAGGAGTTGGATATCACATCTCATGATAAAGGAAGGGTCTAAGGTTTGGAAGGGGAAGGATTTGGATATCACATCTCATGTTATAGGACGGGTCTCAGGTTTGGTATTAGAAGCATTGAGATATCAAGTCTCATGGTATAAGAAGGGTCTCAGAATTGGAATGGGAAGGAGTTGGATATCACACCTCAAGCTATAGGAAGGGTCTCAGGATTGGAATGGGAAGGAGTTTGATATCACATCTCATGCCATAGTATGGGTCTCAGGTTTGGTAGAAGCATTGGGATATCACATCTCATGCTATCGGAAGGGTATCAGTATTGGATTTGGAAGAAGTTGGATATCCCATCTCATGCTATAGGAAGGGTCTCAGGTTGGAATGGGAAGGAGTTGGATATCACATTTCATGTTATAGGAAGGGTCTCAGGATTGGAATGGGAAGGACTTGGATATCATATCTCATGCTATAGGACGGGTCTCAGGTTTGTTATTAGAATCATTGAGATATCATATTGCATGCTGTAGGAAGGGTCTCAGGATTGGAATGGGTAGGACTTAGATATCACATATGCTATAGGGAGGGTCTCAGTTTTGATATTAGAAGCATTGAGATATCACATCTCATGCTATCGGAAGTGTCTCAGGATTGGAATGGGAAGGAGCTGGATATCACATCTCATGCTAAAGGAAGTGTCTCAGGATTGGAATGGGAAGGAGTTGGATATCCCATCTCATGTTATAGGACGGGTCTCAGGTTTTTTATTAGAATCATTGAGATATCATATTGCATGCTGTAGGAAGGGTCTAAGGATTGGAATGGGAAGGACTTGGATATCACATCTCATGCTATAGATAGGCTCTCAGGTTTGGAAAGTGAAGGAGTTGGATATCACATTTCATGTTAGAGGAAGGATCTCAGGTTTGGTATTAGAGGCATTGTGATATCACATCTCAGGCTATAGGAAGGGTCTCAGGATTGGAATGGGAAGGAGTTGGATATCACATCTCATGCTATAGGAAGGGTCTCAGGTTTGGTATAAGCATTGAGATATCACATCTCATGCTATAGGAAGGGTCTCAGGATTGGAGTGGAAGGAGTTGGATATCACATCTCATGTTATAGGAAGGATCTCAGGTTTGGTATTAGAAGCATTGAGACATCACATCTCATGCTATAGGAAGGGTCTGAGGATTGGAATGGGAAGGAGTTGGATATCACATCTGCTATGGGAAGGGTCTCAGGTTTGGTATAAGCAGTGAGATATCACATCTCATGCTATAGGAAGTGTCTCAGGATTGGAATGGGAAGGAGTTGGATATCACATCTCATGTTATAGGAAGGATCTCAGGTTTGGTATAAGCATTGAGATATCACATCTCTGCTATCGGAAGGGTCTCAGGATTGGAATGGGAAGGACTTGGATATCACATCTCATGCTATAGGGAGGGTCTCAAGTTTGATATTAGAAGCTTTGAGATATCACATCTCATGCTATAGGAAGGGTCTCAGGATTGGAATGGGAAGGACTTGGATATCACATCTCATGCTATAGGGAGGGTCTCAAGTTTGATATTAGAAGCTTTGAGATATCACATCTCATGATATCGGAAGGGTCTCAGGATTGGAATGGGAAGGAGTTGGATATCACATCTCATGATAAAGGAAGGGTCTAAGGTTTGGATGGGGAAGGATTTGGATATCACATCTCATGTTATATTACGGGTCTCAGGTTTGGTATTAGAAGCATTGAGATATCAAGTCTCATAGTATAGGAAGGGTCTCAGAATTGGAATGGGAAGGAGTTGGATATCACATCTCAAGCTATAGGAAGGGTCTCAGGATTGGAATGGGAAGGACTTGGATATCACATCTCATGCTATAGGAAGGCTCTCAGGTTTGGAAGGGGAAAGAGTTGGATATCACATTTCATGTTAGAGGTAGGATCTCAGGTTTGGTATTAGAGGCATTGAGATATCACATCTCATGCTATCAGAAGTGTCTCAGGAATGGAATGGGAAGGAGTTGGATATCACATCTCGTGCTAAAGGGAGGGTCTCAGGTTTGGAAGGGGAAGGATTTGGATATCACATCTCATGTTATAGGAAGGATCTCAGGTTTGGTATTAGAAGCATTGAGATATCACATCTCATGCTATCAGAAGGGTCTCAGGATTGGAATAGGAAGGAGTTGGATATCACATCTCATGCTAAAGGGAGGGCCTCAGGTTTGGAAGGGGAAGGATTTGGATATCACATCTCATGTTATCGGAAGGATCTCACGTTTGGTATTGAAGTATTGAGATATATCTCATGCTATAGGAAGGGTCTCAGGATTGGATTGGGAAGGAGTTGGATATCCCTTCTCATGCCATAGGAAGGGTCTCAGGTTTGGTATAAGCATTGAGATATCACATCTCTGCTATCGGAAGGGTCTCAGGATTGGATTGGGAAGGAGTTTGATATCCCTTCTCATGCTATAGGAAGTGTCTCAGGTTGGAATGGGAAGGAGTTGGATATCACATCTCATGTTATAGGAAGGGTCTCAGGATTGGAATGGGAAGGATTTGGATATCACATCTCTTGCTATAGGAAGGGTCTCAGGATTGGAATGGGTAGGAGTTGGATATTACTTTCTTGCTATAGGAAGGGTCTCATGTTTGGAATGGGAAGGAGTTGGATATCACATATGCTATAGTTAGTGTCTCAGGTTTGGAACGGGAAGGAGTTGGATATCACATCTCATGTTATAGGAAGGGTCTCAGGTTTGGTGTAAGCATTGAGATATCACATCTCTGCTATCGGAAGCGGCTCAGGATTGGAATGGGAAGGAGTTGGATATCCCATCTCTTGTTATAGGAAGAGTCTCTGGTTTGGTATTAGAATCAATTGAGATATCACATTGCATGCTGTAGGAAGGGTCTAAGGATTGGAATGGGATGGACTTGGATATCACATCTCATGTTATAGGTAGGCTCTCAGGTTTGGTATAAGCATTGAGATATCACATCTCATGCTATAGAAATGGTCTCAGGTTTGGAAGGGGAAAGAGTTGGATATCACATCTCAAGCTATAGGAAGGGTCTCAGGTTTGGTATTAGAGGCA
This sequence comes from Ambystoma mexicanum, assembly GCF_040938575.1. Lineage (NCBI taxonomy): Eukaryota > Metazoa > Chordata > Amphibia > Caudata > Ambystomatidae > Ambystoma > Ambystoma mexicanum. Next base: position 337,665,369 of record NC_090936.1, read on the forward strand.
TTGAGATATCACATCTCATGCTATCAGAAGGGTCTCAGGAATGGAATGGGAAGGAGTTGGATATCACATCTCATGCTAAAGGGAGGGTCTCAGGTTTGGAAGGGGAAGGATTTGGATATCACATCTCATGTTATAGGAAGGATCTCAGGTTTGGTATTAGAAGCATTGAGATATCACATCTCATGCTATAGGAAGGGTCTCAGGATTGGAATGGGACGCAGTTGGATATCACATCTCATGCTATAGGAAGGGTCTCAGGTTTGGTATAAGCATTGAGATATCACATCTCTGCTATCGGAAGCGGCTCAGGATTGGAATGGGAAGGAGTTGGATATCCCATCTCATGTTATAGGAAGAGTCTCTGGTTTGGTATTAGAATCATTGAGATATCACATCGCATGCTGTAGGAAGGGTCTAGGGATTGGAATGGGATGGACTTGGATATCACATCTCATGTTATAGGTAGGCTCTCAGGTTTGGTATAAGCATTGAGATATCACATCTCATGCTATAGGAAGGGTCTCAGGATTGGATTGGGAAGGAATTGGATATCACATCTCATGCTATAGGAAGGGTCTCAGATTTGGTATAAGCATTGAGATAATCACATCTCATGCTAAAGGAAGGGTCTCAGGATTGGAATGGGAAGGAGTTGTATATGACATCTCAGGCCATAGGAAGGTTCTCAGGTTTGGCATGAGCATTGAGATATCACATCTCTGCTATCGGAAAGGTCTCAGGATTGGAATGGGAAGGAGTTGGATATCCCATCTCATGTTATAGGAAGGGTCTCAGGTTTGGTATTAGAAGCATAGAGATATCACATCTCATGCTATAGGAAGGGTCTCAGGATTGGAATGGGAAGGACTTGGATATCACATCTCATGTTATAGGAAGGATCTCAGGTTTGGTATTAGAAGCATTGAGATATCACATCTCATGCTATAGGAAGGGTCTCAGGATTGGAATGGGACGCAGTTGGATATCACATCTCATGCTATAGGAAGGGTCTCAGGTTTGGTATAAGCATTGAGATATCACATCTCTGCTATCGGAAGCGGCTCAGGATTGGAATGGGAAGGAGTTGGATATCCCATCTCATGTTATAGGAAGAGTCTCTGGTTTGGTATTAGAATCATTGAGATATCACATCGCATGCTGTAGGAAGGGTCTAGGGATTGGAATGGGATGGACTTGGATATCACATCTCATGTTATAGGTAGGCTCTCAGGTTTGGTATAAGCATTGAGATATCACATCTCATGCTATAGGAAGGGTCTCAGGATTGGATTGGGAAGGAATTGGATATCACATCTCATGCTATAGGAAGGGTCTCAGATTTGGTATAAGCATTGAGATAATCACATCTCATGCTAAAGGAAGGGTCTCAGGATTGGAATGGGAAGGAGTTGTATATGACATCTCAGGCCATAGGAAGGTTCTCAGGTTTGGCATGAGCATTGAGATATCACATCTCTGCTATCGGAAAGGTCTCAGGATTGGAATGGGAAGGAGTTGGATATCCCATCTCATGTTATAGGAAGGGTCTCAGGTTTGGTATTAGAAGCATAGAGATATCACATCTCATGCTATAGGAAGGGTCTCAGGATTGGAATGGGAAGGACTTGGATGTCACATCTCATGCTATAGGGAGGGTCTCAAGTTTGATATTAGAAGCATTGAGATAACAAATCTCATGATATCGGAAGGGTCTCAGGATTGGAATGGGAAGGAGTTGGATATCACATCTCATGATAAAGGAAGGGTCTAAGGTTTGGAAGGGGAAGGATTTGGATATCACATCTCATGTTATAGGACGGGTCTCAGGTTTGGTATTAGAAGCATTGAGATATCAAGTCTCATGGTATAAGAAGGGTCTCAGAATTGGAATGGGAAGGAGTTGGATATCACACCTCAAGCTATAGGAAGGTTCTCAGGATTGGAATGGGAAGGAGTTTGATATCACATCTCATGCCATAGTATGGGTCTCAGGTTTGGTAGAAGCATTGGGATATCACATCTCATGCTATCGGAAGGGTATCAGTATTGGATTTGGAAGAAGTTGGATATCCCATCTCATGCTATAGGAAGGGTCTCAGGTTGGAATGGGAAGGAGTTGGATATCACATTTCATGTTATAGGAAGGGTCTCAGGATTGGAATGGGAAGGACTTGGATATCATATCTCATGCTATAGGACGGGTCTCAGGTTTGTTATTAGAATCATTGAGATATCATATTGCATGCTGTAGGAAGGGTCTAAGGATTGGAATGGGAAGGACCTGGATATCACATCTCATGCTATAGAACAGCTCTCAGGTTTGGAAAGGGAAGGAGTTGGATATCACATCTCATGTTATAGGATGGATCTCAGGTTTGGTATTAGAAGTATTGAGATATCACATCTCATGTTATCGGAAGGATCTCAGGTTTGGTATTAGAAGTATTGAGATATCACATCTCATGCTTGTTAAGACGGATTTCTGAACTCTGTCCTGGTGGCGCAGAAGTTCAGAAGGCCAACCTAATTACTTGGAACAGGGTAACCTCTGGACAAGCCAGACCAATCAAGGTAGCGATCGCGGCGGTCAAGACTAGGTCTCAAGAGGGGTGAGGGTGACTGAAAGCCCGCAGTGAGCACACAAAGCAAGAGCGCTTACAAACTACTCCAAACAGTTGTTTATATCAAAAATAGATACACATTTATTATAAGGCCTTGAAACTAATAACCACAGTAAAAGCAGCAATATACAACGATATGAAACCAACACATACACTATCCACCCAATATATATACAGAATACACAGTTTCACAGCATTAGCAGCACGAAATATGTTATCCACCTGCAGGGGAAGGAAAACAGGCAGTGCGAACCAATGCGTGTGATATGTCCGCCTTCTGAGGCCCCTAACTAGATGGTAGTCCAATCCCTACGAAGAGTGGAGCCTAGCGCTCAAAAGTACCTGCACACGCCGGTGCCAATGGGCAGAAGGTGAAGCTCTTCGGAGGACGTTGGACAGCTCTGTAGGGTGCCCTAATGAAGGAGAACACGGTCCGCGACTCTAGCACAGCCTCCACTGTGAGGCAGAAGTAGGGCGCGAGTACGGACAAGGGGAGCTGTATTTACAGCGGGGAAAAGCAAGGGGCACTGCAGGAGGGTGACCAGATCCTAGCTAATCTACTCACCGGTCCCCGAAGCAAGCAGGCCCGAGCTTCTCCTCGATAGATGCAGCTTCTGGCAGGTTCTGAAGAGCAGGGAACGTCTCGTCGTCGTGCAGAGTAAAAAGACGTCCCGATCGAAGAATCCTGCACAGTTTTGTCGCCACGGTAGGGCAACGGAACGGCCGGGTGTATTCAAGCCAAACGAGCACCGTTCACCTCTAGCTTAGGGTTGCTAAGCAAACGAAGCGTGTGAGTGTGCCCCGGACTCAGAATACCACCCAACCTGTCGGCGATTACAGAGCAGGACTCCTTAGTAAGCTGGTCAGTCAACTGGATGGCCCAGAGACACTTCCGAAGGCTTACGGCAGGAGTTGATGAAGGTGCCGGGAATAGCTGGTCCTGCTATTCCAATAGGTCGAAGCGCCAGTACAGGCCTTCTTGTTCGATCTTAGGTGGAAAGGGCTTCACCGGACGACAGCGATGAGGAGCAGAAGTTCTTCAGGGGGTCACCAGCGATTCCTCGGTCCAGCCTCGTGTTCGCAGGATACTTGGCTCCTGTATCCCTGGGTTCGTAAGAACTCAGGAGATCGACATGGCAGTGGTGTTTCCAGCTCCCTCTTATCCACGGTTCCCTTCGCGCCAAAACGGAGGGGAGCCAATGGGAGATCCGCTCATCAACACACATACCATACGTGGACCAATCACGGACCACAGTGGTCCCAGGCATTCACACCACCCTAGACTCTCTGGCACCCAGGATGTGTATTGGGACCAGACAGCCCAGCCCACATCCTGGGGGCACTCAAACGACATGTAGAAGCCCGCGAAAGCAACCATGTTTCGCGGGAAACTACATGCCCAAATAAGGAAGGCCCCGGGTCGCCTGACCCGGGGGAAGGTAAAGGGAGCAAGACGGACAGTGGACGAGACAAGGGAGCCTCGTGGTCCGGCCATTTTGGGTAGCCGGGCCACCCTTTCGTGTTCGCGGCAAAAAGGTGCTCAGAACGGCAAAAGGAGCTCAAAATAAACCAAATGATCGCTGCCACCAGCCCAGTCCCTGAATGACTTGCACCGATCCAAAAACCATCCTACAAGAGTGTCTAGGGTCTGTAGAAGGCTAGAGACCCAAGAGAGCTGTAACTTAGCTTACAGTGCCCTCTTGTGTCGTGTTGCACTAAAAATGGCGACACGATAAAAGAAACTACGGGAAACAGCGTTCCCCGGTACTGACTGTCTTAAGGGCATGTCAGTTTCCCCGTAAGAAAGGAGCGAAACCCCAGAGGAGTACGGCAGAAGGCTGCACTTCTCTGGCAAAGTCAAGAAAACAGGTTAAAAACAATAGCAAAAAGTTTAGGGGTTGCCACATGGAAGGAAAGTTCCCTACAATAACGAAATCTTTCCTAACACTCGCCCCTCCCAGACTATGGACAGGGGGAACTAATCCACCCCTGGATGAGTCTCTTGTTCAGGTCGGTAAAACATTCTGGACAACCCATCAGCATTGCTATGTTGGACACCTGGCCTATGCTCAATAGTGAAGTCGAAGCCTTGTAGACTTATGGACCACCTAAGCAACTTTGGATTCTCCCCCTTCATGTTCATTAGCCACTTTAACGGCTTATGGTCAGTCTGCACAGTGAAGTGGGTCCCATAGAGGTAGGGCCGCAGCTTCCTTAGGGCCCACACAACAGAGAAACATTCTTTCTCTACCGTGGACCATCTGAGCTCTCTGTCCTTAAGCTGGCGACTAATAAAACCGATAGGGTGTTCCTTACCCTTCTCATCTACTTGTGATAGTACAGCTCCTATCCCAGTGTCAGAGGCATCCGTCTGCACGATAAAAGGTCTTTGATAATCAGGGGCCCTGAGCACAGGGGCCTGGCACAAGGAGTCTTTTAAGCCATTGAAGGCCTTCTCACACTCGTCGGTCCAAGTTACCTTCTTGGGTTTCTTCGGAGTTGTGAGGGCAGTCAGAGGAGCAGCTATGGTGCCATAGTCTGCTACAAAATTGCGGTAATAACCCGTGAGTCCTAAGAAGGCTCTCACTTGGGTTTGTGTAGTGGGGGTAGGCCAGTCTTGTACTGCTTGTACTTTACTGGGGAGAGGCTGTATCCTTCCTCCACCTACTTCATGCCCAAGGTAAACCACTGAGCCTTGTCCAATCTGGCATTTACTCGCCTTGATGGTCAAGTGGGCTTTCTGAAGAGCCTGGAGCACAATCCCGAGGTGTTTCACATGGTCTTCCCAGGTGGCACTGAAAACTGCTATATCGTCCAGATATGCAAGACAGAATTCGTCCAACCCATTCAACACATGATTCACAAGCCTCTGGAAAGTGGCAGGTGCATTCTTCAATCCGAACGGCATTACCCGGAATTGGTAAAGCCCGTCGGGAGTTGAAAATGCTGTCTTCTCCTTGGCATGTTCTGCTAAAGCTATTTGCCAATAGCCCGCAGTCAGGTCAAACGTGCTGAGGTACTTGGAGGCACCCAAGGTATCCACCAGCTCGTCAGTTCGAGGCAAGGGGTGAGCGTCTGTCTTGGTGACAGCATTCAGAGCCCTGTAATCCACGCAGAACCTCAATTCAGAAGTGCCTGCCTTTGGAACCAATACCACAGGACTGGACCAAGGACTACTAGAGGGTTCAATCACCCCAAGGTCTAACATCTTGTTGACCTCGGTCTTAATATAAGACCGTACTTTATCTGACATCCTGTATCCCCTACTTTTGGTAGGTACACTGTCTCCTGTGTCAATGTTATGTTTGCACCAAGGTGTCAAACCAGGCGACTGTGAAAACAGGGGGGAAAACTGCCTAAGCAAACTTTTCACCTCAGCCTGCTGATCAGAAGTCAGGTGAGGGGCCACTCGGACACCCTCAACGGAGCTATCTGAAGGACCGCTTTGGAACAGGTCGGGAAGAGGTTCTGACTCCTCTTCCTCAACGTCTGACGCCAGTAGCAGTGCTGCGATTTTGACTCTTGGGACGAAAGCCTTCAGCCTATTTACGTGGAACACTTTTGGAGCCTGTCCAGGCCTTCCAAGGTCCACTAAATAGTTCACCTCACCCAGGGGCTCCACCACTGTGTAAGGGCCTGACCATTTGTCCTGTAAAGCGCGAGGCCTTATAGGGTTCATGATCAGGACTTGCTGACCAGGGGTAAAGTGAATTAAGGAAGCTTTCTGGTCGTACCAATGTTTCACCAGCGCTTGTCCTGCCTTCAACTTTTCACTAGCCAAGCCCATCAGGAGTACCATCCGTTTTCTGAGCCCTAGCACATAGTCAACTACATTGGTAGTAACAGGGGGAGTGGGCATCTCCCATCCCTCTTTGACGATGGCTAAGGGTCCCCGTACGGGATGACCGAACAGAAGTTCGAAGGGGCTGAAGCCAACACCCTCCTGTGGTACCTCTCTGTAGGCAAACAGCAAGCATGGTAAAAGAAGATCCCATTTTCTTCTCTGGGGCTCCTCCAGAGCCCCAATCATGCTCTTTAACGTTCTGTTGAAACGTTCCACCAGACCATTGGTCTGGGGGTGATATGCAGAAGAGAACTTGTAGGTGACCCCACATTCTTTCCACATAGCCTGCATATACTTCGACATAAAGTTGCTGCCACGATCTGACACAACTTCTTTAGGGAAGCCAACCCTAGTAAATATGCCGAGTAAAGCTTTTGCAACTGACTTGGCAGTTACAGTCTTTAATGGGATGGCCTCAGGATACCTGGTTGCATGGTCGACCAGCACCAGGATAAACCTATTGCCTGAGGATGTTTGCGGGTCAAGGGGACCAACGATGTCGATCCCTACCCTTTCAAACGGTACCCCCACAACTGGGAGCGGTACCAACGGAGCTTGGATTGTCGCGCCAACCTTACCAGACAACTGGCAGGAGGCACAACTCCTGCAGTGACTTTCTACTTGCACCCCCATCTTGGGCCAGTAGAAGTGCATAGATAACCTTTGGTTGGTCCTCTTCATTCCAAGGTGACCAGCAAGGGGAACTTCATGCGCCAACTGCAGGAGGAAGGGTCTAACAGAAAGGGGAACCACCAACCTCCTATGGTCTCCTTCTGTAGACTCTGTGGGCTCACTGTACAGGAGTCCACCTTCCCAATAAATCCGATGCTTCCCAGGAGGTTCCCCCTCAAGCTGGGAGCAGGCCTGTCTCCTTAGGCCTTCCAGAGATGGGCACTCACGTTGGCCCTTACTGAAGTCGTCCCTATCAGGACCTAATTCAACTAACAAGTCTTTTAGTTCAGGATGGTCGTTGGGGTCGAACACTTCAGGCATCGCCACCTCCTCGTCAGGCTCGGGCGATTGACCAACTCCCTCCACCGCAGTCGTAGGCGAGCTCGGGGGAATATTCTCTTTCCCCCGTCGGGACTTGTTGACTCCTTTCGCCTTGGGTTTCCCCTTCGGCTGGGGCGGCGTATTGGACTTGGCCAATGCTGCCCGTGCTTGAGACCGTGTGTAGGGTCTTTCGGCAGTGTCTCCTACGAGCCCTAGAGCTCTGAGATCATTGCCCAACAAGACCTTTCCCGGGACGTTTCTCTGAATGCTCACTGGAATCCTAACTGCTGTACCATTTAAAGTTAGATTAACAGGGATCACGGGAAACATACGGAGGGGGCCGTCAGCCAACTTAGTGGGCATCAGAGGAGCTCTGGCAACTTCCTCTGAGTCTACCAAGGTAGAATCCACTACAGTTCGACTGCACCCACTATCCCTAAGAGCTGGAGTATCCACTCCATTGATCAGCACACTGTCTTTAAAGTAGTGCTTGGTATTATCCGGAATCCTAGCATACGCCTCTGCGACTTTAGGCTCCCAGGAACCCAGGGACACTAAAACTACCTCAGCCTCTATTCCGCTGGGAAATGAGTCTGAGGAGAAGGATGCTCCTGTAATCTCTTCTTCCTCGTAGGAGGAGAAGGCCAGATTAGCGGAGTGGACCCCCAAAGGTCTAACCTTACAACGGGGATCCCCCTTCACATGGTCAGTTGCTCCACAAGAAAAACAAGCCCCATTGGGTCTGTTTACGTAGGGAGGCTTATTGTAACCAGAGTTCTGTTTCGGAGGCGAACCTCCACTACCCTGTGAGTTCTCGTATGGCTTACCCTTATTTTTCTTTTTGTGGCCCTTTTGGGAAGAAGATTTAGCAGATTCCCCACCCACCACATCCTTGTACTTTTTCCCTTCCTCCTGCTTATCAGGATGAGTTTTGTCCTTATGGGACACTCGATGTGACACCCATAAGTCTGCTGCAATGGCCAGCTTCTTAGGATCTATCTCCTTCGAATCGGCCAAATGCTGCTTAAGCTCCGGGGAAGAAGAAGCAAAAATGTGTTCCAGCATGACCAGATTGATCATGCCTTCGAAGGTAGAAACCTTATAACCTTCAACCCAGCCAGTCAAGTTTTTCAGGGACTCAGCTACATACGACACCCAAGTACCACCTTCCTTTTTCTTATATTCTCTAAACCTTTTCAAATATTGGGTCGGAGTCTTCCCAAACTTTAAAATTAGAGTCTGCTTCAACATTGCAAAATCAGCGCGCTCAGCCTTCGACATTTCCATAATGGCACTGCAACCAGAATGGGGCAGTCTGCTGAGTAACCATGCAATCTTATCCGCATTATCAACCTCTTGAACCTCGCATGCATACTCAAACGCATTTAACCAGTCCATAATGTCATTTCGTTCCTCATACACACTGAGCAGATCTTTTGGAAACCGTGGATGAGAGGAAGCCCCAGAACCATGTCCAGGACCCTTGGACCCATTTGCGAACTGAAGCTTGGCCAGTTCCAACTGGTGATCCCTGTCTTTTTGTTTTTCTGCCTGGTCGATTTTCAGTTTGGCTATGCGGAATTCAAGCTCCTGCTGCCTAAACCGCAGCTCTTGCTTCTTGAATTCAAGCATAGCCTCCCCATCAACACTGGCAGAGGAAACGTTAGACATTACATCCTCCCTGTCCTCGTGGTCGTGATGGATCAGTGCAGCGGTTCTGCCAGTGAGAGCAGCCCCACCACCTTCTGCACTGTCCTCGGAAGTTATAGCGTCAAGCTGCGCTTCTTGCCACGCCACGATTCTCTGGATCATTTCCAATTTAGTGCCTTGAGAGGAAACCCCTCTCTCCGCACACATCTTCTTCAATGTTTCAGATTTCGAAGCATTTAAGGTTAATAAAGTATTCGTTTCCATACTGTTGATAGGACTATGGCCTTTTTAACGTTATATTCAATACTTTACTGCGTGTCCTGGTTGGAATAACCTGAAAACGCCTCAGCTCGTGCGCAACACTGGATACCTTCAGTCGTATCCCACCGCTGTACACCAATTTGTTAAGACGGATTTCTGAACTCTGTCCTGGTGGCGCAGAAGTTCAGAAGGCCAACCTTATTACTTGGAACAGGGTAACCTCTGGACAAGCCAGACCAATCAAGGTAGCGATCGCGGCGGTCAAGACTAGGTCTCAAGAGGGGTGAGGGTGACTGAAAGCCCGCAGTGAGCACACAAAGCAAGAGCGCTTACAAACTACTCCAAACAGTTGTTTATATCAAAAATAGATACACATTTATTATAAGGCCTTGAAACTAATAACCACAGTAAAAGCAGCAATATACAACGATATGAAACCAACACATACACTATCCACCCAATATATATACAGAATACACAGTTTCACAGCATTAGCAGCACGAAATATGTTATCCACCTGCAGGGGAAGGAAAACAGGCAGTGCGAACCAATGCGTGTGATATGTCCGCCTTCTGAGGCCCCTAACTAGATGGTAGTCCAATCCCTACGAAGAGTGGAGCCTAGCGCTCAAAAGTACCTGCACACACCGGTGCCAATGGGCAGAAGGTGAAGCTCTTCGGAGGACGTTGGACAGCTCTGTAGGGTGCCCTAATGAAGGAGAACACGGTCCGCGACTCTAGCGCAGCCTCCACTGTGAGGCAGAAGTAGGGCGCGAGTACGGACAAGGGGAGCTGTATTTACAGCGGGGAAAAGCAAGGGGCACTGCAGGAGGGTGACCAGATCCTAGCTAATCTACTCACCGGTCCCCGAAGCAAGCAGGCCCGAGCTTCTCCTCGATAGATGCAGCTTCTGGCAGGTTCTGAAGAGCAGGGAACGTCTCGTCGTCGTGCAGAGTAAAAAGACGTCCCGATCGAAGAATCCTGCACAGTTTTGTCGCCACCGTAGGGCAACGGAACGGCCGGGTGTATTCAAGCCAAACGAGCACCGTTCACCTCTAGCTTAGGGTTGCTAAGCAAACGAAGCGTGTGAGTGTGCCCCGGACTCAGAATACCACCCAACCTGTCGGCGATTACAGAGCAGGACTCCTTAGTAAGCTGGTCAGTCAACTGGATGGCCCAGAGACACTTCCGAAGGCTTACGGCAGGAGTTGATGAAGGTGCCGGGAATAGCTGGTCCTGCTATTCCAATAGGTCGAAGCGCCAGTACAGGCCTTCTTGTTCGATCTTAGGTGGAAAGGGCTTCACCGGACGACAGCGATGAGGAGCAGAAGTTCTTCAGGGGGTCACCAGCGATTCCTCGGTCCAGCCTCGTGTTCGCAGGATACTTGGCTCCTGTATCCCTGGGTTCGTAAGAACTCAGGAGATCGACATGGCAGTGGTGTTTCCAGCTCCCTCTTATCCACGGTTCCCTTCGCGCCAAAACGGAGGGGAGCCAATGGGAGATCCGCTCATCAACACACATACCATACGTGGACCAATCACGGACCACAGTGGTCCCAGGCATTCACACCACCCTAGACTCTCTGGCACCCAGGATGTGTATTGGGACCAGACAGCCCAGCCCACATCCTGGGGGCACTCAAACGACATGTAGAAGCCCGCGAAAGCAACCGTGTTTCGCGGGAAACTACATGCCCAAATAAGGAAGGCCCCGGGTCGCCTGACCCGGGGGAAGGTAAAGGGAGCAAGACTGACAGTGGACGAGACAAGGGAGCCTCGTGGTCCGGCCATTTTGGGTAGCCGGGCCACCCTTTCGTGTTCGCGGCAAAAAGGTGCTCAGAACGGCAAAAGGAGCTCAAAATAAACCAAATGATCGCTGCCACCAGCCCAGTCCCTGAATGACTTGCACCGATCCAAAAACCATCCTACAAGAGTGTCTAGGGTCTGTAGAAGGCTAGAGACCCAAGAGAGCTGTAACTTAGCTTACAGTGCCCTCTTGTGTCGTGTTGCACTAAAAATGGCGACACGATAAAAGAAACTACGGGAAACAGCGTTCCCCGGTACTGACTGTCTTAAGGGCATGTCAGTTTCCCCGTAAGAAAGGAGCGAAAGCCCAGAGGAGTACGGCAGAAGGCTGCACTTCTCTGGCAAAGTCAAGAAAACAGGTTGAAAACAATAGCAAAAAGTTTAGGGGTTGCCACATGGAAGGAAAGTTCCCTACAATAACGAAATCTTTCCTAACAATGCTATAGGAAGGGTCTCAGGATTGGAATGGGAAGGAGTTGGATATCACATCTCATGCTAAAGGAAGGAATGTGCACTCCTCCCTTCAGACCTGGGGACGCCAAGCGTACGAAGCGTGGGAGAGTGACCAGGACTCGAAATACAACACAACCTGGCGGCAGTTACAGAGCAGGACTCCCTTGTAAGCTGGTCAGTCAACTGGATGGCCCAGAGACACTTCCGAAGGCTTACTTGGCAGGAGATGATGAAGTCGCCGGGAATAGCTGTTCCTGCTATTCCAAAGGTCGAAGCACCAGTACAGGCCTTCTGGTTCGATCCAAGGAGGAAAGGGTTTCAAAGGACGACAGCAGTGCAAAGGAGGATTCCTTCAGCGGGTCACCAGCGATTCCTCGGTCCAGCCTCGTAGTTGCAGGATACTTGGCTCCTGTATTCCTTCGTTCGTGAGAACTCAGGAGATCGACATGGTAGTGGTGTTTCCAGCCCCCTCTTATCCACGGTTCCCTTCGCGCCAAAACGGAGGGGAGCCAATGGGAGATCCGCTCATCAACACACATACCATACGTGGACCAATCACGGACTACGGTGGTCCCAGGCATTCATACCACCCTAGACTCTCTGGCACCCAGGATGTGTATTGGGACCAGACATCCCAGCCCACACCCTGGAGGCACACAAACAACATGTAGAAGCCCGCGAAAGCAACCACGTTTCGCGGGAAAGTACATGCCCAATTAAGGAAGGCCCCGGGTCGCCCGACCTGGGGAAGGTGAAGGGAGCAAGACGGTCAGTGGACAGGACAAAGGAGCCTCGTGGACTAGCCATTTTGGGAGCCAGGCCACCATTTTGGGTTCAGTGCGAAAAACGTGCTCAGAACACCAAAAGGAGCTCAAAATAAACAAAACGATCGCTGCCACCATTCGAGTCCCTGAATGACTTGCACCGATCAAATACCATCCTAAAAGAGTATCTAGGGTCTGTAGAAGGCTAGAGACCCAAGAGAGCTGTAACTTAGCTTACAGTGCCCTCTTGTGTCATGTTGCACTAAAGCCGCAACATGATAAAAGAAACTACGGGAAACAGCGTTCCCCGGTACTGACTGTTTTAAGGGCATGTCAGTTTCCCCGTAAGAAAGGAGCGAAAGCCCAGAGGAGTGCGGCAGAAGGCTGCACTTCTCTGGCAAAGTCAAGAACAAGGTGAGAAACAACAGCAAAAAGTTTAGGGGTTGCCACATGGAAGAAAAATTCCCTACAATTATGAAATCTTTCCTAACACATATGCTATAGGGAGGGTCTCAGTTTTGATATTAGAAGCATTGAGATATCACATCTCATGCTATCGGAAGTGTCTCAGGATTGGAATGGGAAGGAGCTGGATTTCACATCTCATGTTATAGGACGGGTCTCAGGTTTGGTATAAACATTGAGATATCACATCTCTGCTATCGGAAGTGTCTCAGGATTGGAATGGGAAGGAGTTGGATATCCCATCTCATGTTATAGGACGGGTCTCAGGTTTGTTATTAGAATCATTGAGATATCATATTGCATGCTGTAGGAAGGGTCTAAGGGTTGGAATGTGTTAGGAAAGATTTCGTAATAGTAGGTAATTTTCCTTCCATGTGGCAACCCCTAAACTTTTTGCTGTTCTTTTACACCTTGTTCTTGACTTTGCCAGAGAAGTGCAGCCTTCTGCCGCACTCCTCTGCGCTTTCGCTCCTTTCTTACGGGGAAACTGACATGCCCTTAAGACATTCAGTACCGGGGAACGCTGTTTCCCGTAGTTTCTTTTATCGTGTTGCGGCTTTAGTGCAACATGACACAAGAGGGCACTGTAAGCTAAGTTACAGCTCTCTTTGGGTCTCTAGCCTTCTACAGGCCCTAGATACTCTTTTAGGATGGTATTTTGATCGGTGCAAGTCATTCAGGGACTGGAATGGTGGCAGCGATCGTTTTGTTTATTTTGAGCTCCTTTTGGCGTTCTGAGCACGTTTTTCGCACTGAACCCAAAATGGTGGCCTGGCTCCCAAAATGGCCAGACCACGAGGCTCCTTTGTCCTGTCCACTGACCGTCTTGCTCCCTTCACCTTCCCCAGGTCGGGCGACCCGGGGCCTTACTTATTTGGGCATGTACTTTCCCGCGAAACGTGGTTGCTTTCGCGGGCTTCTACATGTCCTTTGTGTGCCTCCAGGGTGTGGGCTGGGATGTCTGGTCCCAATACACATCCTGGGTGCCAGAGAGTCTAGGGTGGTGTGAATGCCTGGGACCACCGTGGTCCGTGATTGGTCCACGTATGGTATGTGTGTTGATGAGCGGATCTCCCATTGGCTCCCCTCCGTTTTGGCGCGAAGGGAACCGTGGATAAGAGGGAGCTGGAAACACCACTACCATGTCGATCTCCTGAGTTCTCACGAACGAAGGAATACAGGAGCCAAGTATCCTGCAACTACGAGGCTGGACCGAGGAATCGCTGGTGACCCGCTGAAGGAATCCTCCTTTGCACTGCTGTCGTCCTTTGAAACCCTTTCCTCCTTGGATCGAACCAGAAGGCCTGTACTGGTGCTTCGACCTTTGGAATAGCAGGAACAGCTATTCCCGGCGACTTCATCAACTCCTGCCAAGTAAGCCTTCGGAAGTGTCTCTGGGCCATCCAGTTGACTGACCAGCTTACAAGGGAGTCCTTCTCTGTAACTGCCGCCAGGTTGTGTTGTATTTCGAGTCCTTGTCACTCTCCCACGCTTCGTACGCTTGGCGTCCCCAGGTCTGAAGGGAGGAGTGTACAAGCATTTGGTATAAGCATTGAGATATCACATCTCATGCTATAGGAAGGGTCTCAGGATTGGAATGGGAAGGAATTGGATATCACATCTCATGCTATAGGAAGGGTCTCGGATTTGGTATAAGCATTGAGATATCACATCTCATGCTAAAGGGAGGGTCTCAGGATTGGAATGGGAAGGAGTTGTATGTGACATCTCAGGCCATAGGAAGGTTCTCAGGTTTGGTATAAGCATTGAGATATCACATCTCTGCTATCGGAAAGGTCTCAGGATTGGAATGGGAAGGAGTTGAATATCCCATCTCATGTTATAGGAAGGGTCTCAGGTTTGGTATTAGAAGCATAGAGATATCACATCTCATGCTATAGGAAGGGTCTCAGGATTGGAATGGGAAGGACTTGGATCTCACATCTCATGCTATAGGGAGGGTCTCAAGTTTGATATTAGAAGCATTGAGGTAACAAATCTCATGATATCGGAAGGGTCTCAGGATTGGAATGGGAAAGAGTTGGATATCACATCTCATGATAAAGGAAGGGTCCAAGGTTTGGAAGGGGAAGGATTTGGATATCACATCTCATGTTATAGGACGGGTCTCAGGTTTGGTATTAGAAGCATTGAGATATCAAGTCTCATGGTATAAGAAGGGTCTCAGAATTGGAATGGGAAGGAGTTGGATATCACACCTCAAGCTATAGGAAGGGTCTCAGGATTGGAATGGGAAGGAGTTTGATGTCACATCTCATGCCATAGTATGGGTCTCAGGTTTGGTAGAAGCATTGGGATATCACATCTCATGCTATCGGAAGGGTATCAGTATTGGATTTGGAAGAAGTTGGATATCCCATCTCATGCTATAGGAAGGGTCTCAGGTTGGAATGGGAAGGAGTTGGATATCACATTTCATGTTATAGGAAGGGTCTCAGGATTGGAATGGGAAGGACTTGGATATCATATCTCATGCTATAGGACGGGTCTCAGGTTTGTTATTAGAATCATTGAGATATCATATTGCATGCTGTAGGAAGGGTCTAAGGATTGGAATGGGAAGGACCTGGATATCACATCTCATGCTATAGAACGGCTCTCAGGTTTGGAAAGGGAAGGAGTTGGATATCACATCTCATGTTATAGGATGGATCTCAGGTTTGGTATTAGAAGTATTGAGATATCACATCTCATGTTATCGGAAGGATCTCAGGTTTGGTATTAGAAGTATTGAGATATCACATCTCATGCTATAGGAAGGGTCTCAGGATTGGAATGGGAAGGAGTTGGATATCACATCTCATGCTAAAGGAAGGGTCTCAGGTTTGGTAGAAGCATTGAGATATCACATCTCATGCTATAGGAAGGGTCTCAGGATTGGAATGGGAAGGACTTAGATATCACATATCATGCTATAGGGAGGGTCTCAGTTTTGATATTAGAAGCATTGAGATATCACATCTCATGCTATCGGAATTGTCTCAGGATTGGAATGGGAAGGAGCTGGATATCACATCTCATGCTAAAGGAAGGGTCTCAGGTTTGGAACGGGAAGGAGTTGGATATCACATCTCATGTTATAGAAAGGGTCTCAGGTTTGGTATAAACATTGAGATATCACATCTCTGCTATCGGAAGTGTCTCAGGATTGGAATGGGAAGGAGTTGGATATCCCATCTCACGTTATAGGACGGGTCTCAGGTTTGTTATTAGAATCATTGAGATATCATATTGCATGCTGTAGGAAGGGTCTAAGGGTTGGAATGTGAAGGACTTGGATATCACATCTCATGCTATAGATAGGCTCTTAGGTTTGGAAAGGGAAGGAGTTGGATATCACATTTCATGTTAGAGGAAGGATCTCAGGTTTGGTATTAGAAGCATTGAGATATCACATCTCATGCTATAGGAAGAGTCTCAGGATTGGAATGGGAAGGAGTTGGATATCACATCTCATACTATAGGAAGGGTCTCAGGTTTGGTATAAGCATTGAGATATCACATCTCATGCTATAGGACGGGTCTCAGGATTGGAATGGAAGGAGTTGGATATCACATCTCATTTTATAGGAAGGATCTCAGGTTTGGTATTAGAAGCATTGAGACATCACATCTCATGCTATAGGAAGGGTCTCAGGGTTGGAATGGGAAGGAGTTGGATATCACATCTCATCCAATAGGAAGGGTCTCAGGTTTGGAATGGGAAGGAATTGGATATCACATCTCATGTTATAGGAAGGATCTCAGGTTTGGTATTAGAAGCATTGAGATATCAAATCTCATGCTATAGGAAGGGTCTCAGGATTGGAATGTGAAGGATTTGGATATCACATCTCATGCTAAAGGAAGGGTCTCAGGTTTGGTAGAAGCATTGAGATATCACGTCTCTGCTATCGGAAGGGTCTCAGGATTGGATTGGGAAGGAGTTGGATATCCCTTTTCATGCTATAGGAAGGGTCTCAGGATTTGAATGGCAAGGAGTTGGATATCACATCTCATGCCATAGGAAGGGTCTCAGGTTTGGTATAAGCATTGAGATATCACATCTCTGCTATCGGAAGGGTCTCAGGATTGGATTGGGAAGGAGTTGGATATCCCTTCTCATGCTATAGGAAGTGTCTCAGGTTGGAATGGGAAGGAGTTGGATATCACATCTCATGTTATAGAAAGGGTCTCAGGATTGGAATGGGAAGGAATTGGATATCACATCTCATGCTATAGGAAGGGTCTCAGATTTGGTATAAGCATTGAGATATCACATCTCATGCTAAAGGAAGGGTCTCAGGATTGGAATGGGAAGGAGTTGTATATGACATCTCAGGCCATAGGAAGGTTCTCAGGTTTGGTATAAGCATTGAGATATCACATCTCTGCTATCGGAAAGGTCTCAGGATTGGAATGGGAAGGAGTTGGATATCCCATCTCATGTTATAGGAAGGGTCTCAGGTTTGGTATTAGAAGCATAGAGATATCACATCTCATGCTATAGGAAGGGTCTCAGGATTGGAATGGGAAGGACTTGGATGTCACATCTCATGCTATAGGGAGGGTCTCAAGTTTGATATTAGAAGCATTGAGATAACAAATCTCATGATATCGGAAGGGTCTCAGGATTGGAATGGGAAGGAGTTGGATATCACATCTCATGATAAAGGAAGGGTCTAAGGTTTGGAAGGGGAAGGATTTGGATATCACATCTCATGTTATAGGACGGGTCTCAGGTTTGGTATTAGAAGCATTGAGATATCAAGTCTCATGGTATAAGAAGGGTCTCAGAATTGGAATGGGAAGGAGTTGGATATCACACCTCAAGCTATAGGAAGGGTCTCAGGATTGGAATGGGAAGGAGTTTGATATCACATCTCATGCCATAGTATGGGTCTCAGGTTTGGTAGAAGCATTGGGATATCACATCTCATGCTATCGGAAGGGTATCAGTATTGGATTTGGAAGAAGTTGGATATCCCATCTCATGCTATAGGAAGGGTCTCAGGTTGGAATGGGAAGGAGTTGGATATCACATTTCATGTTATAGGAAGGGTCTCAGGATTGGAATGGGAAGGACTTGGATATCATATCTCATGCTATAGGACGGGTCTCAGGTTTGTTATTAGAATCATTGAGATATCATATTGCATGCTGTAGGAAGGGTCTAAGGATTGGAATGGGAAGGACCTGGATATCACATCTCATGCTATAGATAGGCTCTTAGGTTTGGAAAGGGAAGGAGTTGGATATCACATTTCATGTTAGAAGAAGGATCTCAGGTTTGGTATTAGAAGCATTGAGATATCACATCTCATGCTATAGGAAGGGTCTGAGGATTGGAATGGGAAGTAGTTGGATATCACATCTCATGCTATAGGAAGGGTCTCAGGTTTGGTATAAGCATTGAGATATCACATCTCATGCTATAGGACCGGTCTCAGGATTGGAATGGAAGGAGTTGGATATCACATCTCATGTTATAGGAAGGATCTCAGGTTTGGTATTAGAAGCATTGAGATATCACATCTCATGCTATAGGAAGGGTCTCAGGATTGGAATGTGAAGGATTTGGATATCACATCTCATGCTAAAGGAAGGGTCTCAGGTTTGGTAGAAGCATTGAGATATCACGTCTCTGCTATCGGAAGGGTCTCAGGATTGGATTGGGAAGGAGTTGGATATCCCTTCTCATGCTATAGGAAGGGTCTCAGGATTTGAATGGCAAGGAGTTGGATATCACATCTCATGCCATACGAAGGGTCTCAGGTTTGGTATAAGCATTGAGATATCACATCTCTGCTATCGGAAGGGTCTCAGGATTGGAATGGGAAGGAGTTGGATATTCCCATCTCATGTTATAGGAAGGGTCTCAGGTTTGGTATTAGAAGCATTGAGATATCACATCTCATGCTATAGGAAGGGTCTCAGGATTGGAATGGGAAGGACTTGGATATCACATCTCATGCTATAGGGAGGGTCTCAAGTTTGATATTAGAAGCTTTGAGATATCACATCTCATGATATCGGAAGGGTCTCAGGATTGGAATGGGAAGGTGTTGGATATCACATCTCATGATAAAGGAAGGGTCTAAGGTTTGGAAGGGGAAGGATTTGGATATCACATCTCATGTTATATTACGGGTCTCAGGTTTGGTATTAGAAGCATTGAGATATCAAGTCTCAGAGTATAGGAAGGGTCTCAGAATTGGAATGGGAAGGAGTTGGATATCACATCTCAAGCTATAGGAAGGGTCTCAGGATTGGAATGGGAAGGACTTGGATATCACATCTCATGCTATAGAAAGGCTCTCAGGTTTGGAAGGGGAAAGAGTTGGATATCACATTTCATGTTAGAGGTAGGATCTCAGGTTTGGTATTAGAGGCATTGAGATATCACATCTCATGCTATCAGAAGGGTCTCAGGAATGGAATGGGAAGGAGTTGGATATCACATCTCATGCTAAAGGGACGGTCTCAGGTTTGGAAGGGGAAGGATTTGGATATCACATCTCATGTTATAGGAAGGATCTCAGGTTTGGTATTAGAAGCATTGAGATATCACATCTCATGCTATCGGAAGGATCTCAGGTTTGGTATTAGAAGCATTGAGATATCGCATCTCATGCTATCAGAAGGGTCTCAGGATTGGAATGGGAAGGAGTTGGATATCACATCTCATGCTAAAGGGAGGGTCTCAGGTTTGGAAGGGGAAGGATTTGGATATCACATCTCATGTTATCGGAAGGATCTCACGTTTGGTATTAGAAGTATTGAGATATCATATCTCATGCTATAGGAAGGGTCTCAGGATTGGAATGGGAAGGAGTTGGATATCACATCTCATGCTATGGGAAGGGTCTCAGGTTTGGTATAAGCAGTGAGATATCACATCTCATGCTATAGGAAGTGTCTCAGGATTGGAATGGGAAGGAGTTGGATATCACATCTCTTGTTATAGGAAGGATCTCAGGTTTGGTATAAGCATTGAGATATCACATCTCTGCTATCGGAAGGGTCTCAGGATTGGAATGGGAAGGAGTTGGATATTCCCATCTCATGTTATAGGAAGGGTCTCAGGTTTGGTATTAGAAGCATTGAGATATCACATCTCATGCTATAGGAAGGGTCTCAGGATTGGAATGGGAAGGACTTGGATATCACATCTCATGCTATAGGGAGGGTCTCAAGTTTGATATTAGAAGCTTTGAGATATCACATCTCATGATATCGGAAGGGTCTCAGGATTAGAATGGGAAGGAGTTGGATATCACATCTCATGATAAAGGAAGGGTCTAAGGTTTGGAAGGGGAAGGATTTGGATATCACATCTCATGTTATATTACGGGTCTCACATTTGGTATTAGAAGCATTGAGATATCAAGTCTCATAGTATAGGAAGGGTCTCAGAATTGGAATGGGAAGGAGTTGGATATCACATCTCAAGCTATAGGAAGTGTCTCAGGATTGGAATGGGAAGGACTTGGATATCACATCTCATGCAATAGGAAGGCTCTCAGGTTTGGAAGGGGAAAGAGTTGGATATCACATTTCATGTTAGAGGTAGGATCTCAGGTTTGGTATTAGAGGCATTGAGATATCACATCTCATGCTATCAGAAGGGTCTCAGGATTGGAATGGGAAGGAGTTGGATATCACATCTCATGCTATAGGGAGGGTCTCAGGATTGGAATGGGAAGGACTTAGATATCACATATCATGCTATAGGGAGGGTCTCAGTTTTGATATTAGAAGCATTGAGATATCACATCTCATGCTATCGGAAGTGTCTCAGGATTGGAATGGGAAGGAGCTGGATATCACATCTCATGCTAAAGGAAGGGTCTCAGGTTTGGAACGGGAAGGATTTGGATATCACATCTCATGTTATAGGAAGGGTCTCAGGTTTGGTATAAGCATTGAGATATCACATCTCTGCTATCGGAAGTGTCTCAGGATTGGAATGGGAAGGAGCTGGATATCACATCTCATGCTAAAGGAAGGGTCTCAGGTTTGGAACGGGAAGGAGTTGGATATCACATCTCATGTTATAGGAAGGGTCTCAGGTTTGGTATAAACATTGAGATATCACATCTCTGCTATCGGAAGTGTCTCAGGATTGGAATGGGAAGGAGTTGGATATCACATCTCATGCTAAAGGAAGGGTCTCAGGTTTGGAACGGGAAGGAGTTGGATATCACATCTCATGTTATAGAAAGGGTCTCAGGTTTGGTATAAACATTGAGATATCACATCTCTGCTATCGGAAGTGTCTCAGGATTGGAATGGGAAGGAGTTGGATATCCCATCTCATGTTATAGGACGGGTCTCAGGTTTGTTATTAGAATCATTGAGATATCATATTGCATGCTGTAGGAAGGGTCTAAGGGTTGGAATGTGAAGGACTTGGATATCACATCTCATGCTATAGATAGGCTCTTAGGTTTGGAAAGGGAAGGAGTTGGATATCACATTTCATGTTAGAGGAAGGATCTCAGGTTTGATATTAGAAGCATTGAGATATCACATCTCATGCTATCGGAATTGTCTCAGGATTGGAATGGGAAGGAGCTGGATATCACATCTCATGCTAAAGGAAGGGTCTCAGGTTTGGAACGGGAAGGAGTTGGATATCACATCTCATGTTATAGGAAGGGTCTCAGGTTTGGTATAAACATTGAGATATCACATCTCTGCTATCGGAAGTGTCTCAGGATTGGAATGGGAAGGAGTTGGATATCCCATCTCATGTTATAGGACGGGTCTCAGGTTTGTTATTAGAATCATTGAGATATCATATTGCATGCTGTAGGAAGGGTCTAAGGGTTGGAATGTGAAGGACTTGGATATCACATCTCATGCTATAGATAGGCTCTTAGGTTTGGAAAGGGAAGGAGTTGGATATCACATTTCATGTTAGAGGAAGGATCTCAGGTTTGGTATTAGAAGCATTGAGATATCACATCTCATGCTATAGGAAGGGTCTCAGGATTGGAATGGGAAGGAGTTGGATATCACATCTCATACTATAGGAAGGGTCTCAGGTTTGGTATAAGCATTGAGATATCACATCTCATGCTATAGGACGGGTCTCAGGATTGGAATGGAAGGAGTTGGATATCACATCTCATGTTATAGGAAGGATCTCAGGTTTGGTATTAGAAGCATTGAGACATCACATCTCATGCTATAGGAAGGGTCTCAGGGTTGGAATGGGAAGGAGTTGGATATCACATCTCATCCAATAGGAAGGGTCTCAGGTTTGGAATGGGAAGGAATTGGATATCACATCTCATGTTATAGGAAGGATCTCAGGTTTGGTATTAGAAGCATTGAGATATCAAATCTCATGCTATAGGAAGGGTCTCAGGATTGGAATGTGAAGGATTTGGATATCACATCTCATGCTAAAGGAAGGGTCTCAGGTTTGGTAGAAGCATTGAGATATCACGTCTCTGCTATCGGAAGGGTCTCAGGATTGGATTGGGAAGGAGTTGGATATCCCTTTTCATGCTATAGGAAGGGTCTCAGGATTTGAATGGCAAGGAGTTGGATATCACATCTCATGCCATAGGAAGGGTCTCAGGTTTGGTATAAGCATTGAGATATCACATCTCTGCTATCGGAAGGGTCTCAGGATTGGATTGGGAAGGAGTTGGATATCCCTTCTCATGCTATAGGAAGTGTCTCAGGTTGGAATGGGAAGGAGTTGGATATCACATCTCATGTTATAGAAAGGGTCTCAGGATTGGAATGGGAAGGAATTGGATATCACATCTCATGCTATAGGAAGGGTCTCAGATTTGGTATAAGCATTGAGATATCACATCTCATGCTAAAGGAAGGGTCTCAGGATTGGAATGGGAAGGAGTTGTATATGACATCTCAGGCCATAGGAAGGTTCTCAGGTTTGGTATAAGCATTGAGATATCACATCTCTGCTATCGGAAAGGTCTCAGGATTGGAATGGGAAGGAGTTGGATATCCCATCTCATGTTATAGGAAGGGTCTCAGGTTTGGTATTAGAAGCATAGAGATATCACATCTCATGCTATAGGAAGGGTCTCAGGATTGGAATGGGAAGGACTTGGATGTCACGTCTCATGCTATAGGGAGGGTCTCAAGTTTGATATTAGAAGCATTGAGATAACAAATCTCATGATATCGGAAGGGTCTCAGGATTGGAATGGGAAGGAGTTGGATATCACATCTCATGATAAAGGAAGGGTCTAAGGTTTGGAAGGGGAAGGATTTGGATATCACATCTCATGTTATAGGACGGGTCTCAGGTTTGGTATTAGAAGCATTGAGATATCAAGTCTCATGGTATAAGAAGGGTCTCAGAATTGGAATGGGAAGGAGTTGGATATCACACCTCAAGCTATAGGAAGGGTCTCAGGATTGGAATGGGAAGGAGTTTGATATCACATCTCATGCCATAGTATGGGTCTCAGGTTTGGTAGAAGCATTGGGATATCACATCTCATGCTATCGGAAGGGTATCAGTATTGGATTTGGAAGAAGTTGGATATCCCATCTCATGCTATAGGAAGGGTCTCAGGTTGGAATGGGAAGGAGTTGGATATCACATTTCATGTTATAGGAAGGGTCTCAGGATTGGAATGGGAAGGACTTGGATATCATATCTCATGCTATAGGACGGGTCTCAGGTTTGTTATTAGAATAATTGAGATATCATATTGCATGCTGTAGGAAGGGTCTAAGGATTGGAATGGGAAGGACCTGGATATCACATCTCATGCTATAGATAGGCTCTTAGGTTTGGAAAGGGAAGGAGTTGGATATCACATTTCTTGTTAGAGGAAGGATCTCAGGTTTGGTATTAGAAGCATTGAGATATCACATCTCATGCTATAGGAAGGGTCTGAGGATTGGAATGGGAAGTAGTTGGATATCACATCTCATGCTATAGGAAGGGTCTCAGGTTTGGTATAAGCATTGAGATATCACATCTCATGCTATAGGACCGGTCTCAGGATTGGAATGGAAGGAGTTGGATATCACATCTCATGTTATAGGAAGGATCTCAGGTTTGGTATTAGAAGCATTGAGATATCACATCTCATGCTATAGGAAGTGTCTCAGGATTGGAATGTGAAGGATTTGGATATCACATCTCATGCTAAAGGAAGGGTCTCAGGTTTGGTAGAAGCATTGAGATATCACGTCTCTGCTATCGGAAGGGTCTCAGGATTGGATTGGGAAGGAGTTGGATATCCCTTCTCATGCTATAGGAAGGGTCTCAGGATTTGAATGGCAAGGAGTTGGATATCACATCTCATGCCATACGAAGGGTCTCAGGTTTGGTATAAGCATTGAGATATCACATCTCTGCTATCGGAAGGGTCTCAGGATTGGAATGGGAAGGAGTTGGATATTCCCATCTCATGTTATAGGAAGGGTCTCAGGTTTGGTATTAGAAGCATTGAGATATCACATCTCATGCTATAGGAAGGGTCTCAGGATTGGAATGGGAAGGACTTGGATATCACATCTCATGCTATAGGGAGGGTCTCAAGTTTGATATTAGAAGCTTTGAGATATCACATCTCATGATATCGGAAGGGTCTCAGGATTGGAATGGGAAGGTGTTGGATATCACATCTCATGATAAAGGAAGGGTCTAAGGTTTGGAAGGGGAAGGATTTGGATATCACATCTCATGTTATATTACGGGTCTCAGGTTTGGTATTAGAAGCATTGAGATATCAAGTCGCAGAGTATAGGAAGGGTCTCAGAATTGGAATGGGAAGGAGTTGGATATCACATCTCAAGCTATAGGAAGGGTCTCAGGATTGGAATGGGAAGGACTTGGATATCACATCTCATGCTATAGAAAGGCTCTCAGGTTTGGAAGGGGAAAGAGTTGGATATCACATTTCATGTTAGAGGTAGGATCTCAGGTTTGGTATTAGAGGCATTGAGATATCACATCTCATGCTATCAGAAGGGTCTCAGGAATGGAATGGGAAGGAGTTGGATATCACATCTCATGCTAAAGGGACGGTCTCAGGTTTGGAAGGGGAAGGATTTGGATATCACATCTCATGTTATAGGAAGGATCTCAGGTTTGGTATTAGAAGCATTGAGATATCACATCTCATGCTATCGGAAGGATCTCAGGTTTGGTATTAGAAGCATTGAGATATCACATCTCATGCTATCAGAAGGGTCTCAGGATTGGAATGGGAAGGAGTTGGATATCACATCTCATGCTAAAGGGAGGGTCTCAGGTTTGGAAGGGGAAGGATTTGGATATCACATCTCATGTTATCGGAAGGATCTCACGTTTGGTATTAGAAGTATTGAGATATCATATCTCATGCTATAGGAAGGGTCTCAGGATTGGAATGGGAAGGAGTTGGATATCACATCTCATGCTATGGGAAGGGTCTCAGGTTTGGTATAAGCAGTGAGATATCACATCTCATGCTATAGGAAGTGTCTCAGGATTGGAATGGGAAGGAGTTGGATATCACATCTCTTGTTATAGGAAGGATCTCAGGTTTGGTATAAGCATTGAGATATCACATCTCTGCTATCGGAAGGGTCTCAGGATTGGAATGGGAAGGAGTTGGATATTCCCATCTCATGTTATAGGAAGGGTCTCAGGTTTGGTATTAGAAGCATTGAGATATCACATCTCATGCTATAGGAAGGGTCTCAGGATTGGAATGGGAAGGACTTGGATATCACATCTCATGCTATAGGGAGGGTCTCAAGTTTGATATTAGAAGCTTTGAGATATCACATCTCATGATATCGGAAGGGTCTCAGGATTAGAATGGGAAGGAGTTGGATATCACATCTCATGATAAAGGAAGGGTCTAAGGTTTGGAAGGGGAAGGATTTGGATATCACATCTCATGTTATATTACGGGTCTCACGTTTGGTATTAGAAGCATTGAGATATCAAGTCTCATAGTATAGGAAGGGTCTCAGAATTGGAATGGGAAGGAGTTGGATATCACATCTCAAGCTATAGGAAGTGTCTCAGGATTGGAATGGGAAGGACTTGGATATCACATCTCATGCAATAGGAAGGCTCTCAGGTTTGGAAGGGGAAAGAGTTGGATATCACATTTCATGTTAGAGGTAGGATCTCAGGTTTGGTATTAGAGGCATTGAGATATCACATCTCATGCTATCAGAAGGGTCTCAGGATTGGAATGGGAAGGAGTTGGATATCACATCTCATGCTATAGGGAGGGTCTCAGGATTGGAATGGGAAGGACTTAGATATCACATATCATGCTATAGGGAGGGTCTCAGTTTTGATATTAGAAGCATTGAGATATCACATCTCATGCTATCGGAAGTGTCTCAGGATTGGAATGGGAAGGAGCTGGATATCACATCTCATGCTAAAGGAAGGGTCTCAGGTTTGGAACGGGAAGGATTTGGATATCACATCTCATGTTATAGGAAGGGTCTCAGGTTTGGTATAAGCATTGAGATATCACATCTCTGCTATCGGAAGTGTCTCAGGATTGGAATGGGAAGGAGCTGGATATCACATCTCATGCTAAAGGAAGGGTCTCAGGTTTGGAACGGGAAGGAGTTGGATATCACATCTCATGTTATAGGAAGGGTCTCAGGTTTGGTATAAACATTGAGATATCACATCTCTGCTATCGGAAGTGTCTCAGGATTGGAATGGGAAGGAGTTGGATATCACATCTCATGCTAAAGGAAGGGTCTCAGGTTTGGAACGGGAAGGAGTTGGATATCACATCTCATGTTATAGGAAGGGTCTCAGGTTTGGTATAAACATTGAGATATCACATCTCTGCTTTCGGAAGTGTCTCAGGATTGGAATGGGAAGGAGTTGGATATCCCATCTCATGTTATAGGACGGGTCTCAGGTTTGTTATTAGAATCATTGAGATATCATATTGCATGCTGTAGGAAGGGTCTAAGGGTTGGAATGTGAAGGACTTGGATATCACATCTCATGCTATAGATAGGCTCTTAGGTTTGGAAAGGGAAGGAGTTGGATATCACATTTCATGTTAGAGGAAGGATCTCAGGTTTGATATTAGAAGCATTGAGATATCACATCTCATGCTATCGGAATTGTCTCAGGATTGGAATGGGAAGGAGCTGGATATCACATCTCATGCTAAAGGAAGGGTCTCAGGTTTGGAACGGGAAGGAGTTGGATATCACATCTCATGTTATAGGAAGGGTCTCAGGTTTGGTATAAACATTGAGATATCACATCTCTGCTATCGGAAGTGTCTCAGGATTGGAATGGGAAGGAGTTGGATATCCCATCTCATGTTATAGGACGGGTCTCAGGTTTGTTATTAGAATCATTGAGATATCATATTGCATGCTGTAGGAAGGGTCTAAGGGTTGGAATGTGAAGGACTTGGATATCACATCTCATGCTATAGATAGGCTCTTAGGTTTGGAAAGGGAAGGAGTTGGATATCACATTTCATGTTAGAGGAAGGATCTCAGGTTTGGTATTAGAAGCATTGAGATATCACATCTCATGCTATAGGAAGGGTCTCAGGATTGGAATGGGAAGGAGTTGGATATCACATCTCATACTATAGGAAGGGTCTCAGGTTTGGTATAAGCATTGAGATATCACATCTCATGCTATAGGACGGGTCTCAGGATTGGAATGGAAGGAGTTGGATATCACATCTCATGTTATAGGAAGGATCTCAGGTTTGGTATTAGAAGCATTGAGACATCACATCTCATGCTATAGGAAGGGTCTCAGGGTTGGAATGGGAAGGAGTTGGATATCACATCTCATCCAATAGGAAGGGTCTCAGGTTTGGAATGGGAAGGAATTGGATATCACATCTCATGTTATAGGAAGGATCTCAGGTTTGGTATTAGAAGCATTGAGATATCAAATCTCATGCTATAGGAAGGGTCTCAGGATTGGAATGTGAAGGATTTGGATATCACATCTCATGCTAAAGGAAGGGTCTCAGGTTTGGTAGAAGCATTGAGATATCACGTCTCTGCTATCGGAAGGGTCTCAGGATTGGATTGGGAAGGAGTTGGATATCCCTTTTCATGCTATAGGAAGGGTCTCAGGATTTGAATGGCAAGGAGTTGGATATCACATCTCATGCCATAGGAAGGGTCTCAGGTTTGGTATAAGCATTGAGATATCACATCTCTGCTATCGGAAGGGTCTCAGGATTGGATTGGGAAGGAGTTGGATATCCCTTCTCATGCTATAGGAAGTGTCTCAGGTTGGAATGGGAAGGAGTTGGATATCACATCTCATGTTATAGAAAGGGTCTCAGGATTGGAATGGGAAGGAATTGGATATCACATCTCATGCTATAGGAAGGGTCTCAGATTTGGTATAAGCATTGAGATATCACATCTCATGCTAAAGGAAGGGTCTCAGGATTGGAATGGGAAGGAGTTGTATATGACATCTCAGGCCATAGGAAGGTTCTCAGGTTTGGTATAAGCATTGAGATATCACATCTCTGCTATCGGAAAGGTCTCAGGATTGGAATGGGAAGGAGTTGGATATCCCATCTCATGTTATAGGAAGGGTCTCAGGTTTGGTATTAGAAGCATAGAGATATCACATCTCATGCTATAGGAAGGGTCTCAGGATTGGAATGGGAAGGACTTGGATGTCACATCTCATGCTATAGGGAGGGTCTCAAGTTTGATATTAGAAGCATTGAGATAACAAATCTCATGATATCGGAAGGGTCTCAGGATTGGAATGGGAAGGAGTTGGATATCACATCTCATGATAAAGGAAGGGTCTAAGGTTTGGAAGGGGAAGGATTTGGATATCACATCTCATGTTATAGGACGGGTCTCAGGTTTGGTATTAGAAGCATTGAGATATCAAGTCTCATGGTATAAGAAGGGTCTCAGAATTGGAATGGGAAGGAGTTGGATATCACACCTCAAGCTATAGGAAGGGTCTCAGGATTGGAATGGGAAGGAGTTTGATATCACATTTCATGCCATAGTATGGGTCTCAGGTTTGGTAGAAGCATTGGGATATCACATCTCATGCTATCGGAAGGGTATCAGTATTGGATTTGGAAGAAGTTGGATATCCCATCTCATGCTATAGGAAGGGTCTCAGGTTGGAATGGGAAGGAGTTGGATATCACATTTCATGTTATAGGAAGGGTCTCAGGATTGGAATGGGAAGGACTTGGATATCATATCTCATGCTATAGGACGGGTCTCAGGTTTGTTATTAGAATCATTGAGATATCATATTGCATGCTGTAGGAAGGGTCTAAGGATTGGAATGGGAAGGACCTGGATATCACATCTCATGCTATAGATAGGCTCTTAGGTTTGGAAAGGGAAGGAGTTGGATATCACATTTCATGTTAGAGGAAGGATCTCAGGTTTGGTATTAGAAGCATTGAGATATCACATCTCATGCTATAGGAAGGGTCTCAGGATTGGAATGGGAAGTAGTTGGATATCACATCTCATGCTATAGGAAGGGTCTCAGGTTTGGTATAAGCATTGAGATATCACATCTCATGCTATAGGACCGGTCTCAGGATTGGAATGGAAGGAGTTGGATATCACATCTCATGTTATAGGAAGGATCTCAGGTTTGGTATTAGAAGCATTGAGACATCACATCTCATGCTATAGGAAGGGTCTCAGGGTTGGAATGGGAAGGAGTTGGATATCACAACTCATCCAATAGGAAGGGTCTCAGGTTTGGAATGGGAAGGAATTGGATATCACATCTCATGTTATAGGAAGGATCTCAGGTTTGGTATTAGAAGCATTGAGATATCACATCTCATGCTATAGGAAGGGTCTCAGGATTGGAATGTGAAGGATTTGGATATCACATCTCATGCTAAAGGAAGGGTCTCAGGTTTGGTAGAAGCATTGAGATATCACGTCTCTGCTATCGGAAGGGTCTCAGGATTGGATTGGGAAGGAGTTGGATATCCCTTCTCATGCTATAGGAAGGGTCTCAGGATTTGAATGGCAAGGAGTTGGATATCACATCTCATGCCATACGAAGGGTCTCAGGTTTGGTATAAGCATTGAGATATCACATCTCTGCTATCGGAAGGGTCTCAGGATTGGAATGGGAAGGAGTTGGATATTCCCATCTCATGTTATAGGAAGGGTCTCAGGTTTGGTATTAGAAGCATTGAGATATCACATCTCATGCTATAGGAAGGGTCTCAGGATTGGAATGGGAAGGACTTGGATATCACATCTCATGCTATAGGGAGGGTCTCAAGTTTGATATTAGAAGCTTTGAGATATCACATCTCATGATATCGGAAGGGTCTCAGGATTGGAATGGGAAGGTGTTGGATATCACATCTCATGATAAAGGAAGGGTCTAAGGTTTGGAAGGGGAAGGATTTGGATATCACATCTCATGTTATATTACGGGTCTCAGGTTTGGTATTAGAAGCATTGAGATATCAAGTCTCAGAGTATAGGAAGGGTCTCAGAATTGGAATGGGAAGGAGTTGGATATCACATCTCAAGCTATAGGAAGGGACCCAGGATTGGAATGGGAAGGACTTGGATATCACATCTCATGCTATAGATAGGCTCTTAGGTTTGGAAAGGGAAGGAGTTGGATATCACATTTCATGTTAGAGGAAGGATCTCAGGTTTGGTATTAGAAGCATTGAGATATCACATCTCATGCTATAGGAAGGGTCTCAGGATTGGAATGGGAAGTAGTTGGATATCACATCTCATGCTATAGGAAGGGTCTCAGGTTTGGTATAAGCATTGAGATATCACATCTCATGCTATAGGACCGGTCTCAGGATTGGAATGGAAGGAGTTGGATATCACATCTCATGTTATAGGAAGGATCTCAGGTTTGGTATTAGAAGCATTGAGACATCACATCTCATGCTATAGGAAGGGTCTCAGGGTTGGAATGGGAAGGAGTTGGATATCACAACTCATCCAATAGGAAGGGTCTCAGGTTTGGAATGGGAAGGAATTGGATATCACATCTCATGTTATAGGAAGGATCTCAGGTTTGGTATTAGAAGCATTGAGATATCACATCTCATGCTATAGGAAGGGTCTCAGGATTGGAATGTGAAGGATTTGGATATCACATCTCATGCTAAAGGAAGGGTCTCAGGTTTGGTAGAAGCATTGAGATATCACGTCTCTGCTATCGGAAGGGTCTCAGGATTGGATTGGGAAGGAGTTGGATATCCCTTCTCATGCTATAGGAAGGGTCTCAGGATTTGAATGGCAAGGAGTTGGATATCACATCTCATGCCATACGAAGGGTCTCAGGTTTGGTATAAGCATTGAGATATCACATCTCTGCTATCGGAAGGGTCTCAGGATTGGAATGGGAAGGAGTTGGATATTCCCATCTCATGTTATAGGAAGGGTCTCAGGTTTGGTATTAGAAGCATTGAGATATCACATCTCATGCTATAGGAAGGGTCTCAGGATTGGAATGGGAAGGACTTGGATATCACATCTCATGCTATAGGGAGGGTCTCAAGTTTGATATTAGAAGCTTTGAGATATCACATCTCATGATATCGGAAGGGTCTCAGGATTGGAATGGGAAGGTGTTGGATATCACATCTCATGATAAAGGAAGGGTCTAAGGTTTGGAAGGGGAAGGATTTGGATATCACATCTCATGTTATATTACGGGTCTCAGGTTTGGTATTAGAAGCATTGAGATATCAAGTCTCAGAGTATAGGAAGGGTCTCAGAATTGGAATGGGAAGGAGTTGGATATCACATCTCAAGCTATAGGAAGGGTCTCAGGATTGGAATGGGAAGGACTTGGATATCACATCTCATGCTATAGAAAGGCTCTCAGGTTTGGAAGGGGAAAGAGTTGGATATCACATTTCATGTTAGAGGTAGGATCTCAGGTTTGGTATTAGAGGCATTGAGATATCACATCTCATGCTATCAGAAGGGTCTCAGGAATGGAATGGGAAGGAGTTGGATATCACATCTCATGCTAAAGGGACGGTCTCAGGTTTGGAAGGGGAAGGATTTGGATATCACATCTCATGTTATCGGAAGGATCTCACGTTTGGTATTAGAAGTATTGAGATATCATATCTCATGCTATAGGAAGGGTCTCAGGATTGGAATGGGAAGGAGTTGGATATCACATCTCATGCTATGGGAAGGGTCTCAGGTTTGGTATAAGCAGTGAGATATCACATCTCATGCTATAGGAAGTGTCTCAGGATTGGAATGGGAAGGAGTTGGATATCACATCTCTTGTTATAGGAAGGATCTCAGGTTTGGTATAAGCATTGAGATATCACATCTCTGCTATCGGAAGGGTCTCAGGATTGGAATGGGAAGGAGTTGGATATTCCCATCTCATGTTATAGGAAGGGTCTCAGGTTTGGTATTAGAAGCATTGAGATATCACATCTCATGCTATAGGAAGGGTCTCAGGATTGGAATGGGAAGGACTTGGATATCACATCTCATGCTATAGGGAGGGTCTCAAGTTTGATATTAGAAGCTTTGAGATATCACATCTCATGATATCGGAAGGGTCTCAGGATTAGAATGGGAAGGAGTTGGATATCACATCTCATGATAAAGGAAGGGTCTAAGGTTTGGAAGGGGAAGGATTTGGATATCACATCTCATGTTATATTACGGGTCTCACGTTTGGTATTAGAAGCATTGAGATATCAAGTCTCATAGTATAGGAAGGGTCT
This sequence comes from Ambystoma mexicanum, assembly GCF_040938575.1. Lineage (NCBI taxonomy): Eukaryota > Metazoa > Chordata > Amphibia > Caudata > Ambystomatidae > Ambystoma > Ambystoma mexicanum. Next base: position 337,697,943 of record NC_090936.1, read on the forward strand.
CAGAATTGGAATGGGAAGGAGTTGGATATCACATCTCAAGCTATAGGAAGTGTCTCAGGATTGGAATGGGAAGGACTTGGATATCACATCTCATGCTATAGGAAGGCTCTCAGGTTTGGAAGGGGAAAGAGTTGGATATCACATTTCATGTTAGAGGTAGGATCTCAGGTTTGGTATTAGAGGCATTGAGATATCACATCTCATGCTATCAGAAGGGTCTCAGGATTGGAATGGGAAGGAGTTGGATATCACATCTCATGCTATAGGGAGGGTCTCAGGATTGGAATGGGAAGGACTTAGATATCACATATCATGCTATAGGGAGGGTCTCAGTTTTGATATTAGAAGCATTGAGATATCACATCTCATGCTATCGGAAGTGTCTCAGGATTGGAATGGGAAGGAGCTGGATATCACATCTCATGCTAAAGGAAGGGTCTCAGGTTTAGAACGGGAAGGATTTGGATATCACATCTCATGTTATAGGAAGGGTCTCAGGTTTGGTATAAGCATTGAGATATCACATCTCTGCTATCGGAAGTGTCTCAGGATTGGAATGGGAAGGAGCTGGATATCACATCTCATGCTAAAGGAAGGGTCTCAGGTTTGGAACGGGAAGGAGTTGGATATCACATCTCATGTTATAGGAAGGGTCTCAGGTTTGGTATAAACATTGAGATATCACATCTCTGCTATCGGAAGTGTCTCAGGATTGGAATGGGAAGGAGTTGGATATCACATCTCATGCTAAAGGAAGGGTCTCAGGTTTGGAACGGGAAGGAGTTGGATATCACATCTCATGTTATAGGAAGGATCTCAGGTTTGGTATTAGAAGCATTGAGATATCACATCTCATGCTATCGGAAGGATCTCAGGTTTGGTATTAGAAGCATTGAGATATCACATCTCATGCTATCAGAAGGGTCTCAGGATTGGAATGGGAAGGAGTTGGATATCACATCTCATGCTAAAGGGAGGGTCTCAGGTTTGGAAGGGGAAGGATTTGGATATCACATCTCATGTTATCGGAAGGATCTCACGTTTGGTATTAGAAGTATTGAGATATCATATCTCATGCTATAGGAAGGGTCTCAGGATTGGAATGGGAAGGAGTTGGATATCACATCTCATGCTATGGGAAGGGTCTCAGGTTTGGTATAAGCAGTGAGATATCACATCTCATGCTATAGGAAGTGTCTCAGGATTGGAATGGGAAGGAGTTGGATATCACATCTCTTGTTATAGGAAGGATCTCAGGTTTGGTATAAGCATTGAGATATCACATCTCTGCTATCGGAAGGGTCTCAGGATTGGAATGGGAAGGAGTTGGATATTCCCATCTCATGTTATAGGAAGGGTCTCAGGTTTGGTATTAGAAGCATTGAGATATCACATCTCATGCTATAGGAAGGGTCTCAGGATTGGAATGGGAAGGACTTGGATATCACATCTCATGCTATAGGGAGGGTCTCAAGTTTGATATTAGAAGCTTTGAGATATCACATCTCATGATATCGGAAGGGTCTCAGGATTAGAATGGGAAGGAGTTGGATATCACATCTCATGATAAAGGAAGGGTCTAAGGTTTGGAAGGGGAAGGATTTGGATATCACATCTCATGTTATATTACGGGTCTCACGTTTGGTATTAGAAGCATTGAGATATCAAGTCTCATAGTATAGGAAGGGTCTCAGAATTGGAATGGGAAGGAGTTGGATATCACATCTCAAGCTATAGGAAGTGTCTCAGGATTGGAATGGGAAGGACTTGGATATCACATCTCATGCTATAGGAAGGCTCTCAGGTTTGGAAGGGGAAAGAGTTGGATATCACATTTCATGTTAGAGGTAGGATCTCAGGTTTGGTATTAGAGGCATTGAGATATCACATCTCATGCTATCAGAAGGGTCTCAGGATTGGAATGGGAAGGAGTTGGATATCACATCTCATGCTATAGGGAGGGTCTCAGGATTGGAATGGGAAGGACTTAGATATCACATATCATGCTATAGGGAGGGTCTCAGTTTTGATATTAGAAGCATTGAGATATCACATCTCATGCTATCGGAAGTGTCTCAGGATTGGAATGGGAAGGAGCTGGATATCACATCTCATGCTAAAGGAAGGGTCTCAGGTTTGGAACAGGAAGGATTTGGATATCACATCTCATGTTATAGGAAGGGTCTCAGGTTTGGTATAAGCATTGAGATATCACATCTCTGCTATCGGAAGTGTCTCAGGATTGGAATGGGAAGGAGCTGGATATCACATCTCATGCTAAAGGAAGGGTCTCAGGTTTGGAACGGGAAGGAGTTGGATATCACATCTCATGTTATAGGAAGGGTCTCAGGTTTGGTATAAACATTGAGATATCACATCTCTGCTATCGGAAGTGTCTCAGGATTGGAATGGGAAGGAGTTGGATATCACATCTCATGCTAAAGGAAGGGTCTCAGGTTTGGAATGGGAAGGAGTTGGATATCACATCTCATGTTATAGGAAGGGTCTCAGGTTTGGTATAAACATTGAGATATCACATCTCTGCTATCGGAAGTGTCTCAGGATTGGAATGGGAAGGAGTTGGATATCCCATCTCATGTTATAGGACGGGTCTCAGGTTTGTTATTAGAATCATTGAGATATCATATTGCATGCTGTAGGAAGGGTCTAAGGGTTGGAATGTGAAGGACTTGGATATCACATCTCATGCTATAGATAGGCTCTTAGGTTTGGAAAGGGAAGGAGTTGGATATCACATTTCATGTTAGAGGAAGGATCTCAGGTTTGATATTAGAAGCATTGAGATATCACATCTCATGCTATCGGAATTGTCTCAGGATTGGAATGGGAAGGAGCTGGATATCACATCTCATGCTAATGGACGGGTCTCAGGTTTGGAACGGGAAGGAGTTGGATATCACATCTCATTTTATAGGAAGGGTCTCAGGTTTGGTATAAACATTGAGATATCACATCTCTGCTATCGGAAGTGTCTCAGGATTGGAATGGGAAGGAGTTGGATATCCCATCTCATGTTATAGGACGGGTCTCAGGTTTGTTATTAGAATCATTGAGATATCATATTGCATGCTGTAGGAAGGGTCTAAGGGTTGGAATGTGAAGGACTTGGATATCACATCTCATGCTATGGATAGGCTCTTAGGTTTGGAAAGAGAAGGAGTTGGATATCACATTTCATGTTAGAGGAAGGATCTCAGGTTTGGTATTAGAAGCATTGAGATATCACATCTCATGCTATAGGAAGGGTCTCAGGATTGGAATGGGAAGGAGTTGGATATCACATCTCATACTATAGGAAGGGTCTCAGGTTTGGTATAAGCATTGAGATATCACATCTCATGCTATAGGACGGGTCTCAGGATTGGAATGGAAGGAGTTGGATATCACATCTCATGTTATAGGAAGGATCTCAGGTTTGGTATTAGAAGCATTGAGACATCACATCTCATGCTATAGGAAGGGTCTCAGGGTTGGAATGGGAAGGAGTTGGATATCACATCTCATCCAATAGGAAGGGTCTCAGGTTTGGAATGGGAAGGAATTGGATATCACATCTCATGTTATAGGAAGGATCTCAGGTTTGGTATTAGAAGCATTGAGATATCAAATCTCATGCTATAGGAAGGGTCTCAGGATTGGAATGTGAAGGATTTGGATATCACATCTCATGCTAAAGGAAGGGTCTCAGGTTTGGTAGAAGCATTGAGATATCACGTCTCTGCTATCGGAAGGGTCTCAGGATTGGATTGGGAAGGAGTTGGATATCCCTTTTCATGCTATAGGAAGGGTCTCAGGATTTGAATGGCAAGGAGTTGGATATCACATCTCATGCCATAGGAAGGGTCTCAGGTTTGGTATAAGCATTGAGATATCACATCTCTGCTATCGGAAGGGTCTCAGGATTGGATTGGGAAGGAGTTGGATATCCCTTCTCATGCTATAGGAAGTGTCTCAGGTTGGAATGGGAAGGAGTTGGATATCACATCTCATGTTATAGGAAGGGTCTCAGGATTGGAATGGGAAGGAATTGGATATCACATCTCATGCTATAGGAAGGGTCTCAGATTTGGTATAAGCATTGAGATATCACATCTCATGCTAAAGGAAGGGTCTCAGGATTGGAATGGGAAGGAGTTGTATATGACATCTCAGGCCATAGGAAGGTTCTCAGGTTTGGTATAAGCATTGAGATATCACATCTCTGCTATCGGAAAGGTCTCAGGATTGGAATGGGAAGGAGTTGGATATCCCATCTCATGTTATAGGAAGGGTCTCAGGTTTGGTATTAGAAGCATAGAGATATCACATCTCATGCTATAGGAAGGGTCTCAGGATTGGAATGGGAAGGACTTGGATGTCACATCTCATGCTATAGGGAGGGTCTCAAGTTTGATATTAGAAGCATTGAGATAACAAATCTCATGATATCGGAAGGGTCTCAGGATTGGAATGGGAAGGAGTTGGATATCACATCTCATGATAAAGGAAGGGTCTAAGGTTTGGAAGGGGAAGGATTTGGATATCACATCTCATGTTATAGGACGGGTCTCAGGTTTGGTATTAGAAGCATTGAGATATCAAGTCTCATGGTATAAGAAGGGTCTCAGAATTGGAATGGGAAGGAGTTGGATATCACACCTCAAGCTATAGGAAGGGTCTCAGGATTGGAATGGGAAGGAGTTTGATATCACATCTCATGCCATAGTATGGGTCTCAGGTTTGGTAGAAGCATTGGGATATCACATCTCATGCTATCGGAAGGGTATCAGTATTGGATTTGGAAGAAGTTGGATATCCCATCTCATGCTATAGGAAGGGTCTCAGGTTGGAATGGGAAGGAGTTGGATATCACATTTCATGTTATAGGAAGGCTCTCAGGATTGGAATGGGAAGGACTTGGATATCATATCTCATGCTATAGGACGGGTCTCAGGTTTGTTATTAGAATCATTGAGATATCATATTGCATGCTGTAGGAAGGGTCTAAGGATTGGAATGGGAAGGACCTGGATATCACATCTCATGCTATAGATAGGCTCTTAGGTTTGGAAAGGGAAGGAGTTGGATATCACATTTCATGTTAGAGGAAGGATCTCAGGTTTGGTATTAGAAGCATTGAGATATCACATCTCATGCTATAGGAAGGGTCTCAGGATTGGAATGGGAAGTAGTTGGATATCACATCTCATGCTATAGGAAGGGTCTCAGGTTTGGTATAAGCATTGAGATATCACATCTCATGCTATAGGACCGGTCTCAGGATTGGAATGGAAGGAGTTGGATATCACATCTCATGTTATAGGAAGGATCTCAGGTTTGGTATTAGAAGCATTGAGACATCACATCTCATGCTATAGGAAGGGTCTCAGGGTTGGAATGGGAAGGAGTTGGATATCACAACTCATCCAATAGGAAGGGTCTCAGGTTTGGAATGGGAAGGAATTGGATATCACATCTCATGTTATAGGAAGGATCTCAGGTTTGGTATTAGAAGCATTGAGATATCACATCTCATGCTATAGGAAGGGTCTCAGGATTGGAATGTGAAGGATTTGGATATCACATCTCATGCTAAAGGAAGGGTCTCAGGTTTGGTAGAAGCATTGAGATATCACGTCTCTGCTATCGGAAGGGTCTCAGGATTGGATTGGGAAGGAGTTGGATATCCCTTCTCATGCTATAGGAAGGGTCTCAGGATTTGAATGGCAAGGAGTTGGATATCACATCTCATGCCATACAAAGGGTCTCAGGTTTGGTATAAGCATTGAGATATCACATCTCTGCTATCGGAAGGGTCTCAGGATTGGAATGGGAAGGAGTTGGATATTCCCATCTCATGTTATAGGAAGGGTCTCAGGTTTGGTATTAGAAGCATTGAGATATCACATCTCATGCTATAGGAAGGGTCTCAGGATTGGAATGGTAAGGACTTGGATATCACATCTCATGCTATAGGGAGGGTCTCAAGTTTGATATTAGAAGCTTTGAGATATCACATCTCATGATATCGGAAGGGTCTCAGGATTGGAATGGGAAGGTGTTGGATATCACATCTCATGATAAAGGAAGGGTCTAAGGTTTGGAAGGGGAAGGATTTGGATATCACATCTCATGTTATATTACGGGTCTCAGGTTTGGTATTAGAAGCATTGAGATATCAAGTCTCAGAGTATAGGAAGGGTCTCAGAATTGGAATGGGAAGGAGTTGGATATCACATCTCAAGCTATAGGAAGGGTCTCAGGATTGGAATGGGAAGGACTTGGATATCACATCTCATGCTATAGAAAGGCTCTCAGGTTTGGAAGGGGAAAGAGTTGGATATCACATTTCATGTTAGAGGTAGGATCTCAGGTTTGGTATTAGAGGCATTGAGATATCACATCTCATGCTATCAGAAGGGTCTCAGGAATGGAATGGGAAGGAGTTGGATATCACATCTCATGCTAAAGGGACGGTCTCAGGTTTGGAAGGGGAAGGATTTGGATATCACATCTCATGTTATAGGAAGGATCTCAGGTTTGGTATTAGAAGCATTGAGATATCACATCTCATGCTATCGGAAGGATCTCAGGTTTGGTATTAGAAGCATTGAGATATCACATCTTATGCTATCAGAAGGGTCTCAGGATTGGAATGGGAAGGAGTTGGATATCACATCTCATGCTAAAGGGAGGGTCTCAGGTTTGGAAGGGGAAGGATTTGGATATCACATCTCATGTTATCGGAAGGATCTCATGTTTGGTATTAGAAGTATTGAGATATCATATCTCATGCTATAGGAAGGGTCTCAGGATTGGAATGGGAAGGAGTTGGATATCACATCTCATGCTATGGGAAGGGTCTCAGGTTTGGTATAAGCAGTGAGATATCACATCTCATGCTATAGGAAGTGTCTCAGGATTGGAATGGGAAGGAGTTGGATATCACATCTCTTGTTATAGGAAGGATCTCAGGTTTGGTATAAGCATTGAGATATCACATCTCTGCTATCGGAAGGGTCTCAGGATTGGAATGGGAAGGAGTTGGATATTCCCATCTCATGTTATAGGAAGGGTCTCAGGTTTGGTATTAGAAGCATTGAGATATCACATCTCATGCTATAGGAAGGGTCTCAGGATTGGAATGGGAAGGACTTGGATATCACATCTCATGCTATAGGGAGGGTCTCAAGTTTGATATTAGAAGCTTTGAGATATCACATCTCATGATATCGGAAGGGTCTCAGGATTAGAATGGGAAGGAGTTGGATATCACATCTCATGATAAAGGAAGGGTCTAAGGTTTGGAAGGGGAAGGATTTGGATATCACATCTCATGTTATATTACGGGTCTCACGTTTGGTATTAGAAGCATTGAGATATCAAGTCTCATAGTATAGGAAGGGTCTCAGAATTGGAATGGGAAGGAGTTGGATATCACATCTCAAGCTATAGGAAGTGTCTCAGGATTGGAATGGGAAGGACTTGGATATCACATCTCATGCTATAGGAAGGCTCTCAGGTTTGGAAGGGGAAAGAGTTGGATATCACATTTCATGTTAGAGGTAGGATCTCAGGTTTGGTATTAGAGGCATTGAGATATCACATCTCATGCTATCAGAAGGGTCTCAGGAATGGAATGGGAAGGAGTTGGATATCACATCTCATGCTAAAGGGAGGGTCTCAGGTTTGGAAGGGGAAGGATTTGGATATCACATCTCATGTTATCGGAAGGATCTCACGTTTGGTATTAGAAGTATTGAGATATCAAGTCTCATAGTATAGGAAGGGTCTCAGAATTGGAATGGGAAGGAGTTGGATATCACATCTCAAGCTATAGGAAGTGTCTCAGGATTGGAATGGGAAGGACTTGGATATCACATCTCATGCTATAGGAAGGCTCTCAGGTTTGGAAGGGGAAAGAGTTGGATATCACATTTCATGTTAGAGGTAGGATCTCAGGTTTGGTATTAGAGGCATTGAGATATCACATCTCATGCTATCAGAAGGGTCTCAGGATTGGAATGGGAAGGAGTTGGATATCACATCTCATGCTATAGGGAGGGTCTCAGGATTGGAATGGGAAGGACTTAGATATCACATATCATGCTATAGGGAGGGTCTCAGTTTTGATATTAGAAGCATTGAGATATCACATCTCATGCTATCGGAAGTGTCTCAGGATTGGAATGGGAAGGAGCTGGATATCACATCTCATGCTAAAGGAAGGGTCTCAGGTTTGGAACGGGAAGGATTTGGATATCACATCTCATGTTATAGGAAGGGTCTCAGGTTTGGTATAAGCATTGAGATATCACATCTCTGCTATCGGAAGTGTCTCAGGATTGGAATGGGAAGGAGTTGGATATCCCATCTCATGTTATAGGACGGGTCTCAGGTTTGTTATTAGAATCATTGAGATATCATATTGCATGCTGTAGGAAGGGTTGGAATGTGAAGGACTTGGATATCACATCTCATGCTATAGATAGGCTCTTAGGTTTGGAAAGGGAAGGAGTTGGATATCACATTTCATGTTAGAGGAAGGATCTCAGGTTTGGTATTAGAAGCATTGAGATATCACATCTCATGCTATAGGAAGGGTCTCAGGATTGGAATGGGAAGCAGTTGAATATCACATCTCATGCTATAGGAAGGGTCTCAGGTTTGGTATAAGCATTGAGATATCACATCTCATGCTATAGGACGGGTCTCAGGATTGGAATGGAAGGAGTTGGATATCACATCTCATGTTATAGGAAGGATCTCAGGTTTGGTATTAGAAGCATTGAGACATCACATCTCATGCTATAGGAAGGGTCTCAGGGTTGGAATGGGAAGGAGTTGGATATCACATCTCATCCAATAGGAAGGGTCTCAGGTTTGGAATGGGAAGGAATTGGATATCACATCTCATGTTATAGGAAGGATCTCAGGTTTGGTATTAGAAGCATTGAGATATCACATCTCATGCTATAGGAAGGGTCTCAGGATTGGAATGTGAAGGATTTGGATATCACATCTCATGCTAAAGGAAGGGTCTCAGGTTTGGTAGAAGCATTGAGATATCACGTCTCTGCTATCGGAAGGGTCTCAGGATTCGATTGGGAAGGAGTTGGATATCCCTTCTCATGCTATAGGAAGGGTATCAGGATTTGAATGGCAAGGAGTTGGATATCACATCTCATGCCATAGGAAGGGTCTCAGGTTTGGTATAAGCATTGAGATATCACATCTCTGCTATCGGAAGGGTCTCAGGATTGGATTGGGAAGGAGTTGGATATCCCTTCTCATGCTATAGGAAGTGTCTCAGGTTGGAATGGGAAGGAGTTGGATATCACATCTCATGTTATAGGAAGGGTCTCAGGATTGGAATGGGAAGGATTTGGATATCACATCTCTTGCTATAGGAAGGGTCTCAGGATTGGAATGGGAAGGAGGTGGATATCACATATGCTATAGTTAGTGTCTCAGGTTTGGAACGGGAAGGAGTTGGATATCACATCTCATGTTATAGGAAGGGTCTCAGGTTTGGTATAAGCATTGAGATATCACATCTCTGCTATCGGAAGCGGCTCAGGATTGGAATGGGAAGGAGTTGGATATCCCATCTCATGTTATAGGAAGAGTCTCTGGTTTGGTATTAGAATCATTGAGATATCACATCGCATGCTGTAGGAAGGGTCTAAGGATTGGAATGGGATGGACTTGGATATCACATCTCATGTTATAGGTAGGCTCTCAGGTTTGGTATAAGCATTGAGATATCACATCTCATGCTATAGGAAGGGTCTAAGATTTGGTATAAGCATTGAGATATCACATCTCATGCTAAAGGAAGGGTCTCAGGATTGGAATGGGAAGGAGTTGTATATGACATCTCAGGCCATAGGAAGGTTCTCAGGTTTGGTATAAGCATTGAGATATCACATCTCTGCTATCGGAAAGGTCTCAGGATTGGAATGGGAAGGAGTTGGATATCCCATCTCATGTTATAGGAAGGGTCTCAGGTTTGGTATTAGAAGCATAGAGATATCACATCTCATGCTATAGGAAGGGTCTCAGGATTGGAATGGGAAGGACTTGGATGTCACATCTCATGCTATAGGGAGGGTCTCAAGTTTGATATTAGAAGCATTGAGATAACAAATCTCATGATATCGGAAGGGTCTCAGGATTGGAATGGGAAGGAGTTGGATATCACATCTCATGATAAAGGAAGGGTCTAAGGTTTGGAAGGGGAAGGATTTGGATATCACATCTCATGTTATAGGACGGGTCTCAGGTTTGGTATTAGAAGCATTGAGATATCAAGTCTCATGGTATAAGAAGGGTCTCAGAATTGGAATGGGAAGGAGTTGGATATCACACCTCAAGCTTTAGGAAGGGTCTCAGGATTGGAATGGGAAGGAGTTTGATATCACATCTCATGCCAGAGTATGGGTCTCAGGTTTGGTAGAAGCATTGGGATATCACATCTCATGCTATCGGAAGGGTATCAGTATTGGATTTGGAAGAAGTTGGATATCCCATCTCATGCTATAGGAAGGGTCTCAGGTTGGAATGGGAAGGAGTTGGCTATCACATTTCATGTTATAGGAAGGGTCTCAGGATTGGAATGGGAAGGACTTGGATATCACATCTCATGCTATAGGGAGGGTCTCAAGTTTGATATTAGAAGCTTTGAGATATCACATCTCATGATATCGGAAGGGTCTCAGGATTAGAATGGGAAGGAGTTGGATATCACATCTCATGATAAAGGAAGGGTCTAAGGTTTGGAAGGGGAAGGATTTGGATATCACATCTCATGTTATATTACGGGTCTCACGTTTGGTATTAGAAGCATTGAGATATCAAGTCTCATAGTATAGGAAGGGTCTCAGAATTGGAATGGGAAGGAATTGGATATCACATCTCAAGCTATAGGAAGTGTCTCAGGATTGGAATGGGAAGGACTTGGATATCACATCTCATGCTATAGGGAGGGTCTCAGTTTTGATATTAGAAGCATTGAGATATCACATCTCATGCTATCAGAAGGGTCTCAGGATTGGAATGGGAAGGAGTTGGATATCACATCTCATGCTATAGGGAGGGTCTCAGGATTGGAATGGGAAGGACTTAGATATCACATATCATGCTATAGGGAGGGTCTCAGTTTTGATATTAGAAGCATTGAGATATCACATCTCATGCTATCGGAAGTGTCTCAGGATTGGAATGGGAAGGAGCTGGATATCACATCTCATGCTAAAGGAAGGGTCTCAGGTTTAGAACGGGAAGGATTTGGATATCACATCTCATGTTATAGGAAGGGTCTCAGGTTTGGTATAAGCATTGAGATATCACATCTCTGCTATCGGAAGTGTCTCAGGATTGGAATGGGAAGGAGCTGGATATCACATCTCATGCTAAAGGAAGGGTCTCAGGTTTGGAACGGGAAGGAGTTGGATATCACATCTCATGTTATAGGAAGGGTCTCAGGTTTGGTATAAACATTGAGATATCACATCTCTGCTATCGGAAGTGTCTCAGGATTGGAATGGGAAGGAGTTGGATATCACATCTCATGCTAAAGGAAGGGTCTCAGGTTTGGAACGGGAAGGAGTTGGATATCACATCTCATGTTATAGGAAGGATCTCAGGTTTGGTATTAGAAGCATTGAGATATCACATCTCATGCTATCGGAAGGATCTCAGGTTTGGTATTAGAAGCATTGAGATATCACATCTCATGCTATCAGAAGGGTCTCAGGATTGGAATGGGAAGGAGTTGGATATCACATCTCATGCTAAAGGGAGGGTCTCAGGTTTGGAAGGGGAAGGATTTGGATATCACATCTCATGTTATCGGAAGGATCTCACGTTTGGTATTAGAAGTATTGAGATATCATATCTCATGCTATAGGAAGGGTCTCAGGATTGGAATGGGAAGGAGTTGGATATCACATCTCATGCTATGGGAAGGGTCTCAGGTTTGGTATAAGCAGTGAGATATCACATCTCATGCTATAGGAAGTGTCTCAGGATTGGAATGGGAAGGAGTTGGATATCACATCTCTTGTTATAGGAAGGATCTCAGGTTTGGTATAAGCATTGAGATATCACATCTCTGCTATCGGAAGGGTCTCAGGATTGGAATGGGAAGGAGTTGGATATTCCCATCTCATGTTATAGGAAGGGTCTCAGGTTTGGTATTAGAAGCATTGAGATATCACATCTCATGCTATAGGAAGGGTCTCAGGATTGGAATGGGAAGGACTTGGATATCACATCTCATGCTATAGGGAGGGTCTCAAGTTTGATATTAGAAGCTTTGAGATATCACATCTCATGATATCGGAAGGGTCTCAGGATTAGAATGGGAAGGAGTTGGATATCACATCTCATGATAAAGGAAGGGTCTAAGGTTTGGAAGGGGAAGGATTTGGATATCACATCTCATGTTATATTACGGGTCTCACGTTTGGTATTAGAAGCATTGAGATATCAAGTCTCATAGTATAGGAAGGGTCTCAGAATTGGAATGGGAAGGAGTTGGATATCACATCTCAAGCTATAGGAAGTGTCTCAGGATTGGAATGGGAAGGACTTGGATATCACATCTCATGCTATAGGAAGGCTCTCAGGTTTGGAAGGGGAAAGAGTTGGATATCACATTTCATGTTAGAGGTAGGATCTCAGGTTTGGTATTAGAGGCATTGAGATATCACATCTCATGCTATCAGAAGGGTCTCAGGATTGGAATGGGAAGGAGTTGGATATCACATCTCATGCTATAGGGAGGGTCTCAGGATTGGAATGGGAAGGACTTAGATATCACATATCATGCTATAGGGAGGGTCTCAGTTTTGATATTAGAAGCATTGAGATATCACATCTCATGCTATCGGAAGTGTCTCAGGATTGGAATGGGAAGGAGCTGGATATCACATCTCATGCTAAAGGAAGGGTCTCAGGTTTGGAACGGGAAGGATTTGGATATCACATCTCATGTTATAGGAAGGGTCTCAGGTTTGGTATAAGCATTGAGATATCACATCTCTGCTATCGGAAGTGTCTCAGGATTGGAATGGGAAGGAGCTGGATATCACATCTCATGCTAAAGGAAGGGTCTCAGGTTTGGAACGGGAAGGAGTTGGATATCACATCTCATGTTATAGGAAGGGTCTCAGGTTTGGTATAAACATTGAGATATCACATCTCTGCTATCGGAAGTGTCTCAGGATTGGAATGGGAAGGAGTTGGATATCACATCTCATGCTAAAGGAAGGGTCTCAGGTTTGGAACGGGAAGGAGTTGGATATCACATCTCATGTTATAGGAAGGGTCTCAGGTTTGGTATAAACATTGAGATATCACATCTCTGCTATCGGAAGTGTCTCAGGACTGGAATGGGAAGGAGTTGGATATCCCATCTCATGTTATAGGACGGGTCTCAGGTTTGTTATTAGAATCATTGAGATATCATATTGCATGCTGTAGGAAGGGTCTAAGGGTTGGAATGTGAAGGACTTGGATATCACATCTCATGCTATAGATAGGCTCTTAGGTTTGGAAAGGGAAGGAGTTGGATATCACATTTCATGTTAGAGGAAGGATCTCAGGTTTGATATTAGAAGCATTGAGATATCACATCTCATGCTATCGGAATTGTCTCAGGATTGGAATGGGATGGAGCTGGATATCACATCTCATGCTAATGGAAGGGTCTCAGGTTTGGAACGGGAAGGAGTTGGATATCACATCTCATTTTATAGGAAGGGTCTCAGGTTTGGTATAAACATTGAGATATCACATCTCTGCTATCGGAAGTGTCTCAGGATTGGAATGGGAAGGAGTTGGATATCCCATCTCATGTTATAGGACGGGTCTCAGGTTTGTTATTAGAATCATTGAGATATCATATTGCATGCTGTAGGAAGGGTCTAAGGGTTGGAATGTGAAGGACTTGGATATCACATCTCATGCTATGGATAGGCTCTTAGGTTTGGAAAGAGAAGGAGTTGGATATCACATTTCATGTTAGAGGAAGGATCTCAGGTTTGGTATTAGAAGCATTGAGATATCACATCTCATGCTATAGGAAGGGTCTCAGGATTGGAATGGGAAGGAGTTGGATATCACATCTCATACTATAGGAAGGGTCTCAGGTTTGGTATAAGCATTGAGATATCACATCTCATGCTATAGGACGGGTCTCAGGATTGGAATGGAAGGAGTTGGATATCACATCTCATGTTATAGGAAGGATCTCAGGTTTGGTATTAGAAGCATTGAGACATCACATCTCATGCTATAGGAAGGGTCTCAGGGTTGGAATGGGAAGGAGTTGGATATCACATCTCATCCAATAGGAAGGGTCTCAGGTTTGGAATGGGAAGGAATTGGATATCACATCTCATGTTATAGGAAGGATCTCAGGTTTGGTATTAGAAGCATTGAGATATCAAATCTCATGCTATAGGAAGGGTCTCAGGATTGGAATGTGAAGGATTTGGATATCACATCTCATGCTAAAGGAAGGGTCTCAGGTTTGGTAGAAGCATTGAGATATCACGTCTCTGCTATCGGAAGGGTCTCAGGATTGGATTGGGAAGGAGTTGGATATCCCTTTTCATGCTATAGGAAGGGTCTCAGGATTTGAATGGCAAGGAGTTGGATATCACATCTCATGCCATAGGAAGGGTCTCAGGTTTGGTATAAGCATTGAGATATCACATCTCTGCTATCGGAAGTGTCTCAGGTTGGAATGGGAAGGAGTTGGATATCACATCTCATGTTATAGGAAGGGTCTCAGGATTGGAATGGGAAGGAATTGGATATCACATCTCATGCTATAGGAAGGGTCTCAGATTTGGTATAAGCATTGAGATATCACATCTCATGCTAAAGGAAGGGTCTCAGGATTGGAATGGGAAGGAGTTGTATATGACATCTCAGGCCATAGGAAGGTTCTCAGGTTTGGTATAAGCATTGAGATATCACATCTCTGCTATCGGAAAGGTCTCAGGATTGGAATGGGAAGGAGTTGGATATCCCATCTCATGTTATAGGAAGGGTCTCAGGTTTGGTATTAGAAGCATAGAGATATCACATCTCATGCTATAGGAAGGGTCTCAGGATTGGAATGGGAAGGACTTGGATGTCACATCTCATGCTATAGGGAGGGTCTCAAGTTTGATATTAGAAGCATTGAGATAACAAATCTCATGATATCGGAAGGGTCTCAGGATTGGAATGGGAAGGAGTTGGATATCACATCTCATGATAAAGGAAGGGTCTAAGGTTTGGAAGGGGAAGGATTTGGATATCACATCTCATGTTATAGGACGGGTCTCAGGTTTGGTATTAGAAGCATTGAGATATCAAGTCTCATGGTATAAGAAGGGTCTCAGAATTGGAATGGGAAGGAGTTGGATATCACACCTCAAGCTATAGGAAGGGTCTCAGGATTGGAATGGGAAGGAGTTTGATATCACATCTCATGCCATAGTATGGGTCTCAGGTTTGGTAGAAGCATTGGGATATCACATCTCATGCTATCGGAAGGGTATCAGTATTGGATTTGGAAGAAGTTGGATATCCCATCTCATGCTATAGGAAGGGTCTCAGGTTGGAATGGGAAGGAGTTGGATATCACATTTCATGTTATAGGAAGGCTCTCAGGATTGGAATGGGAAGGACTTGGATATCATATCTCATGCTATAGGACGGGTCTCAGGTTTGTTATTAGAATCATTGAGATATCATATTGCATGCTGTAGGAAGGGTCTAAGGATTGGAATGGGAAGGACCTGGATATCACATCTCATGCTATAGATAGGCTCTTAGGTTTGGAAAGGGAAGGAGTTGGATATCACATTTCATGTTAGAGGAAGGATCTCAGGTTTGGTATTAGAAGCATTGAGATATCACATCTCATGCTATAGGAAGGGTCTCAGGATTGGAATGGGAAGTAGTTGGATATCACATCTCATGCTATAGGAAGGGTCTCAGGTTTGGTATAAGCATTGAGATATCACATCTCATGCTATAGGACCGGTCTCAGGATTGGAATGGAAGGAGTTGGATATCACATCTCATGTTATAGGAAGGATCTCAGGTTTGGTATTAGAAGCATTGAGACATCACATCTCATGCTATAGGAAGGGTCTCAGGGTTGGAATGGGAAGGAGTTGGATATCACAACTCATCCAATAGGAAGGGTCTCAGGTTTGGAATGGGAAGGAATTGGATATCACATCTCATGTTATAGGAAGGATCTCAGGTTTGGTATTAGAAGCATTGAGATATCACATCTCATGCTATAGGAAGGGTCTCAGGATTGGAATGTGAAGGATTTGGATATCACATCTCATGCTAAAGGAAGGGTCTCGGGTTTGGTAGAAGCATTGAGATATCACGTCTCTGCTATCGGAAGGGTCTCAGGATTGGATTGGGAAGGAGTTGGATATCCCTTCTCATGCTATAGGAAGGGTCTCAGGATTTGAATGGCAAGGAGTTGGATATCACATCTCATGCCATACAAAGGGTCTCAGGTTTGGTATAAGCATTGAGATATCACATCTCTGCTATCGGAAGGGTCTCAGGATTGGAATGGGAAGGAGTTGGATATTCCCATCTCATGTTATAGGAAGGGTCTCAGGTTTGGTATTAGAAGCATTGAGATATCACATCTCATGCTATAGGAAGGGTCTCAGGATTGGAATGGGAAGGACTTGGATATCACATCTCATGCTATAGGGAGGGTCTCAAGTTTGATATTAGAAGCTTTGAGATATCACATCTCATGATATCGGAAGGGTCTCAGGATTGGAATGGGAAGGTGTTGGATATCACATCTCATGATAAAGGAAGGGTCTAAGGTTTGGAAGGGGAAGGATTTGGATATCACATCTCATGTTATATTACGGGTCTCAGGTTTGGTATTAGAAGCATTGAGATATCAAGTCTCAGAGTATAGGAAGGGTCTCAGAATTGGAATGGGAAGGAGTTGGATATCACATCTCAAGCTATAGGAAGGGTCTCAGGATTGGAATGGGAAGGACTTGGATATCACATCTCATGCTATAGAAAGGCTCTCAGGTTTGGAAGGGGAAAGAGTTGGATATCACATTTCATGTTAGAGGTAGGATCTCAGGTTTGGTATTAGAGGCATTGAGATATCACATCTCATGCTATCAGAAGGATCTCAGGTTTGGTATTAGAAGCATTGAGATATCACATCTTATGCTATCAGAAGGGTCTCAGGATTGGAATGGGAAGGAGTTGGATATCACATCTCATGCTAAAGGGAGGGTCTCAGGTTTGGAAGGGGAAGGATTTGGATATCACATCTCATGTTATCGGAAGGATCTCATGTTTGGTATTAGAAGTATTGAGATATCATATCTCATGCTATAGGAAGGGTCTCAGGATTGGAATGGGAAGGAGTTGGATATCACATCTCATGCTATGGGAAGGGTCTCAGGTTTGGTATAAGCAGTGAGATATCACATCTCATGCTATAGGAAGTGTCTCAGGATTGGAATGGGAAGGAGTTGGATATCACATCTCTTGTTATAGGAAGGATCTCAGGTTTGGTATAAGCATTGAGATATCACATCTCTGCTATCGGAAGGGTCTCAGGATTGGAATGGGAAGGAGTTGGATATTCCCATCTCATGTTATAGGAAGGGTCTCAGGTTTGGTATTAGAAGCATTGAGATATCACATCTCATGCTATAGGAAGGGTCTCAGGATTGGAATGGGAAGGACTTGGATATCACATCTCATGCTATAGGGAGGGTCTCAAGTTTGATATTAGAAGCTTTGAGATATCACATCTCATGATATCGGAAGGGTCTCAGGATTAGAATGGGAAGGAGTTGGATATCACATCTCATGATAAAGGAAGGGTCTAAGGTTTGGAAGGGGAAGGATTTGGATATCACATCTCATGTTATATTACGGGTCTCACGTTTCGTATTAGAAGCATTGAGATATCAAGTCTCATAGTATAGGAAGGGTCTCAGAATTGGAATGGGAAGGAGTTGGATATCACATCTCAAGCTATAGGAAGTGTCTCAGGATTGGAATGGGAAGGACTTGGATATCACATCTCATGCTATAGGAAGGCTCTCAGGTTTGGAAGGGGAAAGAGTTGGATATCACATTTCATGTTAGAGGTAGGATCTCAGGTTTGGTATTAGAGGCATTGAGATATAACATCTCATGCTATCAGAAGGGTCTCAGGAATGGAATGGGAAGGAGTTGGATATCACATCTCATGCTAAAGGGAGGGTCTCAGGTTTGGAAGGGGAAGGATTTGGATATCACATCTCATGTTATCGGAAGGATCTCACGTTTGGTATTAGAAGTATTGAGATATCAAGTCTCATAGTATAGGAAGGGTCTCAGAATTGGAATGGGAAGGAGTTGGATATCACATCTCAAGCTATAGGAAGTGTCTCAGGATTGGAATGGGAAGGACTTGGATATCACATCTCATGCTATAGGAAGGCTCTCAGGTTTGGAAGGGGAAAGAGTTGGATATCACATTTCATGTTAGAGGTAGGATCTCAGGTTTGGTATTAGAGGCATTGAGATATCACATCTCATGCTATCAGAAGGGTCTCAGGATTGGAATGGGAAGGAGTTGGATATCACATCTCATGCTATAGGGAGGGTCTCAGGATTGGAATGGGAAGGACTTAGATATCACATATCATGCTATAGGGAGGGTCTCAGTTTTGATATTAGAAGCATTGAGATATCACATCTCATGCTATCGGAAGTGTCTCAGGATTGGAATGGGAAGGAGCTGGATATCACATCTCATGCTGAAGGAAGGGTCTCAGGTTTGGAACGGGAAGGATTTGGATATCACATCTCATGTTATAGGAAGGGTCTCAGGTTTGGTATAAGCATTGAGATATCACATCTCTGCTATCGGAAGTGTCTCAGGATTGGAATGGGAAGGAGTTGGATATCCCATCTCATGTTATAGGACGGGTCTCAGGTTTGTTATTAGAATCATTGAGATATCATATTGCATGCTGTAGGAAGGGTTGGAATGTGAAGGACTTGGATATCACATCTCATGCTATAGATAGGCTCTTAGGTTTGGAAAGGGAAGGAGTTGGATATCACATTTCATGTTAGAGGAAGGATCTCAGGTTTGGTATTAGAAGCATTGAGATATCACATCTCATGCTATAGGAAGGGTCTCAGGATTGGAATGGGAAGCAGTTGAATATCACATCTCATGCTATAGGAAGGGTCTCAGGTTTGGTATAAGCATTGAGATATCACATCTCATGCTATAGGACGGGTCTCAGGATTGGAATGGAAGGAGTTGGATATCACATCTCATGTTATAGGAAGGATCTCAGGTTTGGTATTAGAAGCATTGAGACATCACATCTCATGCTATAGGAAGGGTCTCAGGGTTGGAATGGGAAGGAGTTGGATATCACATCTCATCCAATAGGAAGGGTCTCAGGTTTGGAATGGGAAGGAATTGGATATCACATCTCATGTTATAGGAAGGATCTCAGGTTTGGTATTAGAAGCATTGAGATATCACATCTCATGCTATAGGAAGGGTCTCAGGATTGGAATGTGAAGGATTTGGATATCACATCTCATGCTAAAGGAAGGGTCTCAGGTTTGGTAGAAGCATTGAGATATCACGTCTCTGCTATCGGAAGGGTCTCAGGATTGGATTGGGAAGGAGTTGGATATCCCTTCTCATGCTATAGGAAGGGTCTCAGGATTTGAATGGCAAGGAGTTGGATATCACATCTCATGCCATAGGAAGGGTCTCAGGTTTGGTATAAGCATTGAGATATCACATCTCTGCTATCGGAAGGGTCTCAGGATTGGATTGGGAAGGAGTTGGATATCCCTTTTCATGCTATAGGAAGTGTCTCAGGTTGGAATGGGAAGGAGTTGGATATCACATCTCATGTTATAGGAAGGGTCTCAGGATTGGAATGGGAAGGATTTGGATATCACGTCTCTTGCTATAGGAAGGGTCTCAGGATTGGAATGGGAAGGAGGTGGATATCACATATGCTATAGTTAGTGTCTCAGGTTTGGAACGGGAAGGAGTTGGATATCACATCTCATGTTATAGGAAGGGTCTCAGGTTTGGTATAAGCATTGAGATATCACATCTCTGCTATCGGAAGCGGCTCAGGATTGGAATGGGAAGGAGTTGGATATCCCATCTCATGTTATAGGAAGAGTCTCTGGTTTGGTATTAGAATCATTGAGATATCACATCGCATGCTGTAGGAACGGTCTAAGGATTGGAATGGGATGGACTTGGATATCACATCTCATGTTATAGGTAGGCTCTCAGGTTTGGTATAAGCATTGAGATATCACATCTCATGCTATAGGAAGGGTCTAAGATTTGGTATAAGCATTGAGATATCACATCTCATGCTAAAGGAAGGGTCTCAGGATTGGAATGGGAAGGAGTTGTATATGACATCTCAGGCCATAGGAAGGTTCTCAGGTTTGGTATAAGCATTGAGATATCACATCTCTGCTATCGGAAAGGTCTCAGGATTGGAATGGGAAGGAGTTGGATATCCCATCTCATGTTATAGGAAGGGTCTCAGGTTTGGTATTAGAAGCATAGAGATATCACATCTCATGCTATAGGAAGGGTCTCAGGATTGGAATGGGAAGGACTTGGATGTCACATCTCATGCTATAGGGAGGGTCTCAAGTTTGATATTAGAAGCATTGAGATAACAAATCTCATGATATCGGAAGGGTCTCAGGATTGGAATGGGAAGGAGTTGGATATCACATCTCATGATAAAGGAAGGGTCTAAGGTTTGGAAGGGGAAGGATTTGGATATCACATCTCATGTTATAGGACGGGTCTCAGGTTTGGTATTAGAAGCATTGAGATATCAAGTCTCATGGTATAAGAAGGGTCTCAGAATTGGAATGGGAAGGAGTTGGATATCACACCTCAAGCTTTAGGAAGGGTCTCAGGATTGGAATGGGAAGGAGTTTGATATCACATCTCATGCCAGAGTATGGGTCTCAGGTTTGGTAGAAGCATTGGGATATCAAATCTCATGCTATCGGAAGGGTATCAGTATTGGATTTGGAAGAAGTTGGATATCCCATCTCATGCTATAGGAAGGGTCTCAGGTTGGAATGGGAAGGAGTTGGCTATCACATTTCATGTTATAGGAAGGGTCTCAGGATTGGAATGGGAAGTACTTGGATATCATATCTCATGCTATAGGACGGGTCTCAGGTTTGTTATTAGAATCATTGAGATATCATATTGCATGCTGTAGGAAGGGTCTAAGGATTGGAATGGGAAGGACCTGGATATCACATCTCATGCTATAGATAGGCTCTTAGGTTTGGAAAGGGAAGGAGTTGGATATCACATCTCATGTTATAGGATGGATCTCAGGTTTGGTATTAGAAGTATTGAGATATCACATCTCATGTTATCGGAAAGATCTCAGGTTTGGTATTAGAAGTATTGAGATATCACATCTCATGCTATAGGAAGGGTCTCAGGATTGGAATGGGAAGGAGTTGGATATCACATCTCATGCTAAAGGAAGGGTCTCAAGTTTGGTAGAAGCATTGAGATATCACATCTCATGCTATAGGAAGGGTCTCAGGATTGGAATGGGAAGGACTTAGATATCACATATCATGCTATAGGGAGGGTCTCAGTTTTGATATTAGAAGCATTGAGATATCACATCTCATGCTATCGGAAGTGTCTCAGGATTGGAATGGGAAGGAGCTGGATATCACATCTCATGCTAAAGGAAGGGTCTCAGGTTTGGAACGGGAAGGAGTTGGATATCACATCTCATGTTATAGGACGGGTCTCAGGTTTGTTATTAGAATCATTGAGATATCATATTGCATGCTGTAGGAAGGGTCTAAGGGTTGGAATGTGAAGGACATGGATATCACATCTCATGCTATAGATAGGCTCTTAGGTTTGGAAAGGGAAGGAGTTGGATATCACATTTCATGTTAGAGGAAGGATCTCAGGTTTGGTATTAGAAGCATTGAGATATCACATCTCATGCTATAGGAAGGGTCTCAGGATTGGAATGGGAAGGAGTTGGATATCACATCTCATGCTATAGGAAGGGTCTCAGGTTTGGTATAAGCATTGAGATATCAGATCTCATGCTATAGGACGGGTCTCAGGATTGGAATGGAAGGAGTTGGATATCACATCTCATGTTATAGGAAGGATCTCAGGTTTGGTATTAGAAGCATTGAGACATCACATCTCATGCTATAGGAAGGGTCTCAGGGTTGGAATGGGAAGGAGTTGGATATCACATCTCATCCAATAGGAAGGGTCTCAGGTTTGGAATGGGAAGGAATTGGATATCACATCTCATGTTATAGGAAGAATCTCAGGTTTGGTATTAGAAGCATTGAGATATCAAATCTCATGCTATAGGAAGGGTCTCAGGATTGGAATGTGAAGGATTTGGATATCACATCTCATGCTAAAGGAAGGGTCTCAGGTTTGGTATTGGAATCATTGAGATATCATATTGCATGCTGTAGGAAGGGTCTAAGGGTTGGAATGTGAAGGACTTGGATATCACATCTCATGCTATAGATAGGCTCTTAGGTTTGGAAAGGGAAGGAGTTGGATATCACATTTCATGTTAGAGGAAGGATCTCAGGTTTGGTATTAGAAGCATTGAGATATCACATCTCATGCTATAGGAAGGGTCTCAGGATTGGAATGGGAAGGAGTTGGATATCACATCTCATGCTATAGGAAGGGTCTCAGGTTTGGTATAAGCATTGAGATATCACATCTCATGCTATAGGACGGGTCTCAGGATTGGAATGGAAGGAGTTGGATATCACATCTCATGTTATAGGAAGGATCTCAGGTTTGGTATTAGAAGCATTGAGACATCACATCTCATGCTATAGGAAGGGTCTCAGGGTTGGAATGGGAAGGAGTTGGATATCACATCTCATCCAATAGGAAGGGTCTCAGGTTTGGAATGGGAAGGAATTGGATATCACATCTCATGTTATAGGAAGGATCTCAGGTTTGGTATTAGAAGCATTGAGATATCAAATCTCATGCTATAGGAAGGGTCTCAGGATTGGAATGTGAAGGATTTGGATATCACATCTCATGCTAAAGGAAGGGTCTCAGGTTTGGTAGAAGCATTGAGATATCACGTCTCTGCTATCGGAAGGGTCTAAGGATTGGATTGGGAAGGAGTTGGATATCCCTTTTCATGCTATAGGAAGGGTCTCAGGTTTGGTATAAGCATTGAGATATCACATCTCTGCTATCGGAAGGGTCTCAGGATTGGATTGGGAAGGAGTTGGATATCCCTTCTCATGCTATAGGAAGTGTCTCAGGTTGGAATGGGAAGGAGTTGGATATCACATCTCATGTTATAGGAAGGGTCTCAGGATTGGAATGGGAAGGATTTGGATATCACATCTCTTGCTATAGGAAGGGTCTCAGGATTGGAATGGGTAGGAGTTGGATATTACTTTCTTGCTATAGGAAGGGTCTCATGTTTGGAATGGGAAGGAGTTGGACATCACATATGCTATAGTTAGTGTCTCAGGTTTGGAACGGGAAGGAGTTGGATATCACATCTCATGTTATAGGAAGGGTCTCAGGTTTGGTATAAGCATTGAGATATCACATCTCTGCTATCGGAAGCGGCTCAGGATTGGAATGGGAAGGAGTTGGATATCCCATCTCATGTTATAGGAAGAGTCTCTGGTTTGGTATTAGAATCATTGAGATATCACATCGCATGCTGTAGGAAGGGTCTAAGGATTGGAATGGGATGGACTTGGATATCACATCTCATGCTATAGGTAGGCTCTCAGGTTTGGTATAAGCATTGAGATATCACATCTCATGCTATAGGAAGGGTCTCAGGATTTGAATGGGAAGGAATTGGATATCACATCTCATGCTATAGGAAGGGTCTCAGATTTGGTATAAGCATTGAGATATCACATCTCATGGTAAAGGAAGGGTCTCAGGATTGGAATCGGAAGGAGTTGTATATGACATCTCAGGCCATAGGAAGGTTCTCAGGTTTGGTATAAGCATTGAGATATCACATCTCTGCTATCGGAAAGGTCTCAGGATTGGAATGGGAAGGAGTTGGATATCCCATCTCATGTTATAGGAAGGGTCTCAGGTTTGGTATTAGAAGCATAGAGATATCACATCTCATGCTATAGGAAGGGTCTCAGGATTGGAATGGGAAGGACTTGGATGTCACATCTCATGCTATAGGGAGGGTCTCAAGTTTGATATTAGAAGCATTGAGATAACAAATCTCATGATATCGGAAGGGTCTCAGGATTGGAATGGGAAGGAGTTGGATATCACATCTCATGATAAAGGAAGGGTCTAAGGTTTGGAAGGGGAAGGATTTGGTTATCACATCTCATGTTATAGGACGGGTCTCAGGTTTGGTATTAGAAGCATTGAGATATTAAGTCTCATGGTATAAGAAGGGTCTCAGAATTGGAATGGGAAGGAGTTGGATATCACACCTCAAGCTATAGGAAGGGTCTCAGGATTGGAATGGGAAGGAGTTTGATATCACATCTCATGCCATAGTATGGGTCTCAGGTTTGGTAGAAGCATTGGGATATCACATCTCATGCTATCGGAAGGGTATCAGTATTGGATTTGGAAGAAGTTGGATATCCCAGCTCATGCTATAGGAAGGGTCTCAGGTTGGAATGGGAAGGAGTTGGATATCACATTTCATGTTATAGGAAGGGTCTCAGGATTGGAATGGGAAGGACTTGGATATCATATCTCATGCTATAGGACGGGTCTCAGGTTTGTTATTAGAATCATTGAGATATCATATTGCATGCTGTAGGAAGGGTCTAAGGATTGGAATGGGAAGGACCTGGATATCACATCTCATGCTATAGATAGGCTCTTAGGTTTGGAAAGGGAAGGAGTTGGATATCACATCTCATGTTATAGGATGGATCTCAGGTTTGGTATTAGAAGTATTGAGATATCACATCTCATGTTATCGGAAGGATCTCAGGTTTGGTATTAGAAGTATTGAGATATCACATCTCATGCTATAGGAAGGGTCTCAGGATTGGAATGGGAAGGAGTTGGATATCACATCTCATGCTAAAGGAAGGGTCTCAGGTTTGGTAGAAGCATTGAGATATCACATCTCATGCTATAGGAAGGGTCTCAGGATTGGAATGGGAAGGACTTAGATATCACATATCATGCTATAGGGAGGGTCTCAGTTTTGATATTAGAAGCATTGAGATATCACATCTCATGCTATCGGAAGTGTCTCAGGATTGGAATGGGAAGGAGCTGGATATCACATCTCATGCTAAAGGAAGGGTCTCAGGTTGGGAACGGGAAGGAGTTAAATTTCACATCTCATGTTATAGGAAGGGTCTCAGGTTTGGTATAAACATTGAGATATCACATCTCTGCTATCGGAAGTGTCTCAGGATTGGAATGGGAAGGAGTTGGATATCCCATCTCATGTTATAGGACGGGTCTCAGGTTTGTTATTAGAATCATTGAGATATCATATTGCTTGCTGTAGGAAGGGTCTAAGGGTTGGAATGTGAAGGACTTGGATATCACATCTCATGCTATAGATAGGCTCTTAGGTTTGGAAAGGGAAGGAGTTGGATATCACATTTCATGTTAGAGGAAGGATCTCAGGTTTGGTATTAGAAGCATTGAGATATCACATCTCATGCTATAGGAAGGGTCTCCGGATTGGAATGGGAAGGAGTTGGATATCACATCTCATGCTATAGGAAGGGTCTCAGGTTTGGTATAAGCATTGAGATATCACATCTCATGCTATAGGACGGGTCTCAGGATTGGAATGGAAGGAGTTGGATATCACATCTCATGTTATAGGAAGGATCTCAGGTTTGGTATTAGAAGCATTGAGACATCACATCTCATGCTATAGGAAGGGTCTCAGGGTTGAAATGGGAAGGAGTTGGATATCACATCTCATCCAATAGGAAGGGTCTCAGGTTTGG
The DNA here is from genome assembly GCF_040938575.1 of Ambystoma mexicanum. NCBI lineage: Eukaryota > Metazoa > Chordata > Amphibia > Caudata > Ambystomatidae > Ambystoma > Ambystoma mexicanum. Next base: position 337,724,010 of record NC_090936.1, read on the forward strand.
AATGGGAAGGAATTGGATATCACATCTCATGTTATAGGAAGGATCTCAGGTTTGGTATTAGAAGCATTGAGATATCAAATCTCATGCTATAGGAAGGGTCTCAGGATTGGAATGTGAAGGATTTGGATATCACATCTCATGCTAAAGGAAGGGTCTCAGGTTTGGTAGAAGCATTGAGATATCACGTCTCTGCTATCGGAAGGGTCTCAGGATTGGATTGGGAAGGAGTTGGATATCCCTTTTCATGCTATAGGAAGGGTATCAGGTTTGGTATAAGCATTGAGATATCACATCTCTGCTATCGGAAGGGTCTCAGGATTGGATTGGGAAGGAGTTGGATATCCCTTCTCATGCTATAGGAAGTGTCTCAGGTTGGAATGGGAAGGAGTTGGATATCACATCTCATGTTATAGGAAGGGTCTCAGGATTGGAATGGGAAGGATTTGGATATCACATCTCTTGCTATAGGAAGGGTCTCAGGATTGGAATGGGTAGGAGTTGGATATTACTTTCTTGCTATAGGAAGGGTCTCATGTTTGGAATGGGAAGGAGTTGGATATCACATATGCTATAGTTAGTGTCTCAGGTTTGGAACGGGAAGGAGTTGGATATCACATCTCATGTTATAGGAAGGGTCTCAGGTTTGGTATAAGCATTGAGATATCACATCTCTGCTATCGGAAGCGGCTCAGGATTGGAATGGGAAGGAGTTGGATATCCCATCTCATGTTATAGGAAGAGTCTCTGGTTTGGTATTAGAATCATTGAGATATCACATCGCATGCTGTAGGAAGGGTCTAAGGATTGGAATGGGATGGACTTGGATATCACATCTCATGCTATAGGTAGGCTCTCAGGTTTGGTATAAGCATTGAGATATCACATCTCATGCTATAGGAAGGGTCTCAGGATTTGAATGGGAAGGAATTGGATATCACATCTCATGCTATAGGAAGGGTCTCAGATTTGGTATAAGCATTGAGATATCACATCTCATGGTAAAGGAAGGGTCTCAGGATTGGAATGGGAAGGAGTTGTATATGACATCTCAGGCCATAGGAAGGTTCTCAGGTTTGGTATAAGCATTGAGATATCACATCTCTGCTATCGGAAAGGTCTCAGGATTGGAATGGGAAGGAGTTGGATATCCCATCTCATGTTATAGGAACAGTCTCAGGTTTGGTATTAGAAGCATAGAGATATCACATCTCATGCTATAGGAAGGGTCTCAGGATTGGAATGGGAAGGACTTGGATGTCACATCTCATGCTATAGGGAGGGTCTCAAGTTTGATATTAGAAGCATTGAGATAACAAATCTCATGATATCGGAAGGGTCTCAGGATTGGAATGGGAAGGAGTTGGATATCACATCTCATGATAAAGGAAGGGTCTAAGGTTTGGAAGGGGAAGGATTTGGTTATCACATCTCATGTTATAGGACGGGTCTCAGGTTTGGTATTAGAAGCATTGAGATATCAAGTCTCATGGTATAAGAAGGGTCTCAGAATTGGAATGGGAAGGAGTTGGATATCACACCTCAAGCTATAGGAAGGGTCTCAGGATTGGAATGGGAAGGAGTTTGATATCACATCTCATGCCATAGTATGGGTCTCAGGTTTGGTAGAAGCATTGGGATATCACATCTCATGCTATCGGAAGGGTATCAGTATTGGATTTGGAAGAAGTTGGATATCCCATCTCATGCTATAGGAAGGGTCTCAGGTTGGAATGGGAAGGAGTTGGATATCACATTTCATGTTATAGGAAGGGTCTCAGGATTGGAATGGGAAGGACTTGGATATCATATCTCATGCTATAGGACGGGTCTCAGGTTTGTTATTAGAATCATTGAGATATCATATTGCATGCTGTAGGAAGGGTCTAAGGATTGGAATGGGAAGGACCTGGATATCACATCTCATGCTATAGATAGGCTCTTAGGTTTGGAAAGGGAAGGAGTTGTATATCACATCTCATGTTATAGGATGGATCTCAGGTTTGGTATTAGAAGTATTGAGATATCACATCTCATGTTATCGGAAGGATCTCAGGTTTGGTATTAGAAGTATTGAGATATCACATCTCATGCTATAGGAAGGGTCTCAGGATTGGAATGGGAAGGAGTTGGATATCACATCTCATGCTAAAGGAAGGGTCTCAGGTTTGGTAGAAGCATTGAGATATCACATCTCATGCTATAGGAAGGGTCTCAGGATTGGAATGGGAAGGACTTAGATATCACATATCATGCTATAGGGAGGGTCTCAGTTTTGATATTAGAAGCATTGAGATATCACATCTCATGCTATCGGAAGTGTCTCAGGATTGGAATGGGAAGGAGCTGGATATCACATCTCATGCTAAAGGAAGGGTCTCAGGTTGGGAACGGGAAGGAGTTAAATTTCACATCTCATGTTATAGGAAGGGTCTCAGGTTTGGTATAAACATTGAGATATCACATCTCTGCTATCGGAAGTGTCTCAGGATTGGAATGGGAAGGAGTTGGATATCCCATCTCATGTTATAGGACGGGTCTCAGGTTTGTTATTAGAATCATTGAGATATCATATTGCATGCTGTAGGAAGGGTCTAAGGGTTGGAATGTGAAGGACTTGGATATCACATCTCATGCTATAGATAGGCTCTTAGGTTTGGAAAGGGAAGGAGTTGGATATCACATTTCATGTTAGAGGAAGGATCTCAGGTTTGGTATTAGAAGCATTGAGATATCACATCTCATGCTATAGGAAGGGTCTCCGGATTGGAATGGGAAGGAGTTGGATATCACATCTCATGCTATAGGAAGGGTCTCAGGTTTGGTATAAGCATTGAGATATCACATCTCATGCTATAGGACGGGTCTCAGGATTGGAATGGAAGGAGTTGGATATCACATCTCATGTTATAGGAAGGATCTCAGGTTTGGTATTAGAAGCATTGAGACATCACATCTCATGCTATAGGAAGGGTCTCAGGGTTGAAATGGGAAGGAGTTGGATATCACATCTCATCCAATAGGAAGGGTCTCAGGTTTGGAATGGGAAGGAATTGGATATCACATCTCATGTTATAGGAAGGATCTCAGGTTTGGTATTAGAAGCATTGAGATATCAAATCTCATGCTATAGGAAGGATCTCAGGATTGGAATGTGAAGGATTTGGATATCACATCTCATGCTAAAGGAAGGGTCTCAGGTTTGGTAGAAGCATTGAGATATCACGTCTCTGCTATCGGAAGGGTCTCAGGATTGGATTGGGAAGGAGTTGGATATCCCTTTTCATGCTATAGGAAGGGTCTCAGGTTTGGTATAAGCATTGAGATATCACATCTCTGCTATCGGAAGGGTCTCAGGATTGGATTGGGAAGGAGTTGGATATCCCTTCTCATGCTATAGGAAGTGTCTCAGGTTGGAATGGGAAGGAGTTGGATATCACATCTCATGTTATAGGAAGGGTCTCAGGATTGGAATGGGAAGGATTTGGATATCACATCTCTTGCTATAGGAAGGGTCTCAGGATTGGAATGGGTAGGAGTTGGATATTACTTTCTTGCTATAGGAAGGGTCTCATGTTTGGAATGGGAAGGAGATGGATATCACATATGCTATAGTTAGTGTCTCAGGTTTGGAACGGGAAGGAGTTGGATATCACATCTCATGTTATAGGAAGGGTCTCAGGTTTGGTATAAGCATTGAGATATCACATCTCTGCTATCGGAAGCGGCTCAGGATTGGAATGGGAAGGAGTTGGATATCCCATCTCATGTTATAGGAAGAGTCTCTGGTTTGGTATTAGAATCATTGAGATATCACATCGCATGCTGTAGGAAGGGTCTAAGGATTGGAATGGGATGGACTTGGATATCACATCTCATGCTATAGGTAGGCTCTCAGGTTTGGTATAAGCATTGAGATATCACATCTCATGCCATAGGAAGGGTCTCAGGATTGGAATGGGAAGGAATTGGATATCACATCTCATGCTATAGGAAGGGTCTCAGATTTGGTATAAGCATTGAGATATCACATCTCATGCTAAAGGAAGGGTCTCAGGATTGGAATGGGAAGGAGTTGTATATGACATCTCAGGCCATAGGAAGGTTCTCAGGTTTGGTATAAGCATTGAGATATCACATCTCTGCTATCGGAAAGGTCTCAGGATTGGAATGGGAAGGAGTTGGATATCACATCTCATGCTAAAGGAAGGGTCTCAGGTTTGGTAGAAGCATTGAGATATCACGTCTCTGCTATCGGAAGGGTCTCAGGATTGGATTGGGAAGGAGTTGGATATCCCTTTTCATGCTATAGGAAGGGTCTCAGGTTGGAATGGGAAGGAGTTGTATGTCACATCTCATGATAAAGGAAGGGTCTAAGGTTTGGAAGGGGAAGGATTTGGATGTCACATCTCATGTTATAGGACGGGTCTCAGGTTTGGTATTAGAAGCATTGAGATATCAAGTCTCATGGTATAAGAAGGGTCTCAGAATTGGAATGGGAAGGAGTTGGATATCACACCTCAAGCTATAGGAAGGGTCTCAGGATTGGAATGGGAAGGAGTTTGATATCACATCTCATGCCATAGTATGGGTCTCAGGTTTGGTAGAAGCATTGGGATATCACATCTCATGCTATCGGAAGGGTATCAGTATTGGATTTTGAAGAAGTTGGATATCCCATCTCATGCTATAGGAAGGGTCTCAGGTTGGAATGGGAAGGAGTTGGATATCACATTTCATGTTATAGGAAGGGTCTCAGGATTGGAATGGGAAGGACTTGGATATCATATCTCATGCTATAGGACGGGTCTCAGGTTTGTTATTAGAATCATTGAGATATCATATTGCATGCTGTAGGAAGGGTCTAAGGATTGGAATAGGAAGGACCTGGATATCACATCTCATGCTATAGATAGGCTCTTACGTTTGGAAAGGGAAGGAGTTGGATATCACATTTCATGTTAGAGGAAGGATCTCAGGTTTGGTATTAGAAGCATTGAGATATCACATCTCATGCTATAGGAAGGGTCTCAGGATTGGAATGGGAAGTAGTTGGATATCACATCTCATGCTATAGGAAGGGTCTCAGGTTTGGTATAAGCATTGAGATATCACATCTCATGCTATAGGACGGGTCTCAGGATTGGAATGGAAGGAGTTGGATATCACATCTCATGTTATAGGAAGGATCTCAGGTTTGGTATTAGAATCATTGAGACATCACATCTCATGCTATAGGAAGGGTCTCAGGGTTGGAATGGGAAGGAGTTGGATATCACAACTCATCCAATAGGAAGGGTCTCAGGTTTGGAATGGGAAGGAATTGGATATCACATCTCATGTTATAGGAAGGATCTCAGGTTTGGTATTAGAAGCATTGAGATATCACATCTCATGCTATAGGAAGGGTTTCAGGATTGGAATGTGAAGGATTTGGATATCACATCTCATGCTAAAGGAAGGGTCTCAGGTTTGGTAGAAGCATTGAGATATCACGTCTCTGCTATCGGAAGGGTCTCAGGATTGGATTGGGAAGGAGTTGGATATCCCTTCTCATGCTATAGGAAGGGTCTCAGGATTTGAATGGCAAGGAGTTGGATATCACATCTCATGCCATACGAAGGGTCTCAGGTTTGGTATAAGCATTGAGATATCACATCTCTGCTATCGGAAGGGTCTCAGGATTGGAATGGGAAGGAGTTGGATATTCCCATCTCATGTTATAGGAAGGGTCTCAGGTTTGGTATTAGAAGCATTGAGATATCACATCTCATGCTATAGGAAGGGTCTCAGGATTGGAATGGGAAGGACTTGGATATCACATCTCATGCTATAGGGAGGGTCTCAAGTTTGATATTAGAAGCTTTGAGATATCACATCTCATGATATCGGAAGGGTCTCAGGATTGGAATGGGAAGGAGTTGGATATCAAATCTCATGATAAAGGAAGGGTCTAAGGTTTGGAAGGGGAAGGATTTGGATATCACATCTCATGTTATATTACGGGTCTCAGGTTTGGTATTAGAAGCATTGAGATATCAAGTCTCAGAGTATAGGAAGGGTCTCAGAATTGGAATGGGAAGGAGTTGGATATCACATCTCAAGCTATAGGAAGGGTCTCAGAATTGGAATGGGAAGGACTTGGATATCACATCTCATGCTATAGGAAGGCTCTCAGGTTTGGAAGGGGAAAGAGTTGGATATCACATTTCATGTTAGAGGTAGGATCTCAGGTTTGGTATTAGAGGCATTGAGATATCACATCTCATGCTATCAGAAGGGTCTCAGGAATGGAATGGGAAGGAGTTGGATATCACATCTCATGCTAAAGGGAGGGTCTCAGGTTTGGAAGGGGAAGGATTTGGATATCACATCTCATGTTATAGGAAGGATCTCAGGTTTGGTATTAGAAGCATTGAGATATCACATCTCATGCTATCGGAAGGATCTCAGGTTTGGTATTAGAAGCATTGAGATATCACATCTCATGCTATCAGAAGGGTCTCAGGATTGGAATGGGAAGGAGTTGGATATCACATCTCATGCTAAAGGGAGGGTCTCAGGTTTGGAAGGGGAAGGATTTGGATATCACATCTCATGTTATCGGAAGGATCTCACGTTTGGTATTAGAAGTATTGAGATATCATATCTCATGCTATAGGAAGGGTCTCAGGATTGGAATGGGAAGGAGTTGGATATCACATCTCATGCTATAGGAAGTGTCTCAGGATTGTAATGGGAAGGACTTGGATATCACATCTCATGCTATAGGTAGGGTCTCAAGTTTGATATTAGAAGCATTGAGATATCACATCTCATGCTATAGGAAGGGTCTGAGGATTGGAATGGGAAGGAGTTGGATATCACATCTCATGCTACGGGAAGGGTCTCAGGTTTGGTATAAGCAGTGAGATATCACATCTCATGCTATAGTAAGTGTCTCAGGATTGGAATGGGAAGGAGTTGGATATCACATCTCATGTTATAGGAAGGATCTCAGGTTTGGTATAAGCATTGAGATATCACATCTCTGCTATCGGAAGGGTCTCAGGATTGGAATGGGAAGGAGTTGGATATTCCCATCTCATGTTATAGGAAGGGTCTCAGGTTTGGTATTAGAAGCATTGAGATATCACATCTCATGCTATAGGAAGGGTCTCAGCATTGGAATGGGAAGGAGTTGGATATCACATCTCATGATAAAGGAAGGGTCTCAGGATTGGAATGGGAAGGACTTGGATATCACATCTCATGCTATAGGAAGGCTCTCAGGTTTGGAAGGGGAAAGAGTTGGATATCACATTTCATGTTAGAGGTAGGATCTCAGGTTTGGTATTAGAGGCATTGAGATATCACATCTCATGCTATCAGAAGGGTCTCAGGAATGGAATGGGAAGGAGTTGGATATCACATCTCATGCTAAAGGGAGGGTCTCAGGTTTGGAAGGGGAAGGATTTGGATATCACATCTCATGTTATAGGAAGGATCTCAGGTTTGGTATTAGAAGCATTGAGATATCACATCTCATGCTATCGGAAGGATCTCAGGTTTGGTATTTGAAGCAATGAGATATCACATCTCATGCTATCAGAAGAGTCTCAGGATTGGAATAGGAAGGAGTTGGATATCACATCTCATGCTAAAGGGAGGGTCTCAGGATTTGAAGGGGAAGGATTTGGATATCACATCTCATGTTATCGGAAGGATCTCACGTTTGGTATTAGAAGTATTGAGATATCATCACTCATGCTATAGGAAGGGTCTCAGGATTGGAATGGGAAGGAGTTGGATATCACATCTCATGCTATAGGGAGGGTCTCAGGATTGGAATGGGAAGGACTTAGATATCACATATCATGCTATAGGGAGGGTCTCAGTTTTGATATTAGAAGCATTGAGATATCACATCTCATGCTATAGGAAGTGTCTCAGGATTGGAATGGGAAGGTGCTGGATATCACATCTCATGTTATAGGAAGGGTCTCAGGTTTGGTATAAGCATTGAGATATCACATCTCTGCTATCGGAAGTGTCTCAGGATTGGAATGGGAAGGAGTTGGATATCACATCTCATGTTATAGGACGGGTCTCAGGTTTGTTATTAGAATCATTGAGATATCATATTGCATGCTGTAGGAAGGGTCTAAGGGTTGGAATGGGAAGGACTTGGATATCACATCTCATGCCATAGATAGGCTCTTAGGTTTGGAAAGGGAAGGAGTTGGATATCACATTTCATGTTAGAGGAAGGATCTCAGGTTTGGTATTAGAAGCATTGAGATATCACATCTCATGCTATAGGAAGGGTCTCAGGATTGGAATGGGAAGCAGTTGGATATCACATCTCATGCTATAGGAAGGGTCTCAGGTTTGGTATAAGCATTGAGATATCACATCTCATGCTATAGGACGGGTCTCAGGATTGGAATGGAAGGAGTTGGATATCACATCTCATGTTATAGGAAGGATCTCAGGTTTGGTATTAGAAGCATTGAGACATCACATCTCATGCTATAGGAAGGGTCTCAGGGTTGGAATGGGAAGGAGTTGGATATCACATCTCATCCAATAGGAAGGGTCTCAGGTTTGGAATGGGAAGGAATTGGATATCACATCTCATGTTATAGGAAGGATCTCAGGTTTGGTATTAGAAGCATTGAGATATCACATCTCATGCTATAGGAAGGGTCTCAGGATTGGAATGTGAAGGATTTGGATATCACATCTCATGCTAAAGGAAGGGTCTCAGGTTTGGTAGAAGCATTGAGATATCACGTCTCTGCTATCGGAAGGGTCTCAGGATTGGATTGGGAAGGAGTTGGATATCACATCTCATGCCATAGGAAGGGTCTCAGGTTTGGTATAAGCATTGAGATATCACATCTCTGCTATCAGAAGGGTCTCAGGATTGGATTGGGAAGGAGTTGGATATCCCTTCTCATGCTATAGGAAGTGTCTCAGGTTGGAATGGGAAGGAGTTGGATATCACATCTCATGTTATAGGAAGGGTCTCAGGATTGGAATGGGTAGGAGTTGGATATTACTTTCTTGCTATAGGAAGGGTCTCATGTTTGGAATGGGAAGGAGTTGGATATCACATATGCTATAGTTAGTGTCTCAGGTTTGGAACGGGAAGGAGTTGGATATCACATCTCATGTTATAGGAAGGGTCTCAGGTTTGGTATAAGCATTGAGATATCACATCTCTGCTATCGGAAGCGGGTCAGGATTGGAATGGGAAGGAGTTGGATATCCCATCTCATGTTATAGGAAGAGTCTCTGGTTTGGTATTAGTATCATTGAGATATCACATCGCATGCTGTAGGAAGGGTCTAAGGATTGGAATGGGATGGACTTGGATATCACATCTCATGCTATAGGTAGGCTCTCAGGTTTGGTATAAGCATTGAGATATCACATCTCATGCTATAGGAAGGGTCTCAGGATTGGAATGGGAAGGAATTGGATATCACATCTCATGCTATAGGAAGGGTCTCAGATTTGGTATAAGCATTGAGATATCACATCTCATGCTAAAGGAAGGGTCTCAGGATTGGAATGGGAAGGAGTTGTATATGACATCTCAGGCCATAGGAAGGTTCTCAGGTTTGGTATAAGCATTGAGATATCACATCTCTGCTATCGGAAGGGTCTCAGGATTGGAATGGGAAGGAGTTGGATATCCCATCTCATGTTATAGGAAGGGTCTCAGGTTTGGTATTAGAAGCATAGAGATATCACATCTCATGCTATAGGAAGGGTCTCAGGATGTGAATGGCAAGGAGTTGGATATCACATCTCATGCCATAGGAAGGGTCTCAGGTTTGGTATAAGCATTGAGATATCACATCTCTGCTATCGGAAGGGTCTCAGGATTGGATTGGGAAGGAGTTAGATATCCCTTCTCATGCTATAGGAAGTGTCTCAGGTTGGAATGGGAAGGAGTTGGATATCACATCTCATGTTATAGGAAGGGTCTCAGGATTGGAATGGGAAGGACTTGGATGTCACATCTCATGCTATAGGACGGGTCTCAGGTTTGTTATTAGAATCATTGAGATATCATATTGCATGCTGTAGGAAGGGTCTAAGGATTGGAATGGGAAGGACCTGGATATCACATCTCATGCTATAGATAGGCTCTTAGGTTTGGAAAGGGAAGGAGTTGGATATCACATCTCATGTTATAGGATGGATCTCAGGTTTGGTATTAGAAGTATTGAGATATCACATCTCATGTTATCGGAAGGATCTCAGGTTTGGTATTAGAAGTATTGAGATATCACATCTCATGCTATAGGAAGGGTCTCAGGATTGGAATGGGAAGGATTTGGATTTCACATCTCATGCTAAAGGAAGGGTCTCAAGTTTGGTAGAAGCATTGAGATATCACATCTCATGCTATAGGAAGGGTCTCAGGATTGGAATGGGAAGGACTTAGATATCACATATCATGCTATAGGGAGGGTCTCAGTTTTGATATTAGAAGCATTGAGATATCACATCTCATGCTATCGGAAGTGTCTCAGGATTGGAATGGGAAGGAGCTGGATATCACATCTCATGCTAAAGGAAGCGTCTCAGGTTTGGAACGGGAAGGAGTTGGATATCACATCTCATGTTATAGGACGGGTCTCAGGTTTGTTATTAGAATCATTGAGATATCATATTGCATGCTGTAGGAAGGGTCTAAGGGTTGGAATGTGAAGGACTTGGATATCACATCTCATGCTATAGATAGGCTCTTAGGTTTGGAAAGGGAAGGAGTTGGATATCACATTTCATGTTAGAGGAAGGATCTCAGGTTTGCTATTAGAAGCATTGAGATATCACATCTCATGCTATAGGAAGGGTCTCAGGATTGGAATGGGAAGGAGTTGGATATCACATCTCATGCTATAGGAAGGGTCTCAGGTTTGGTATAAGCATTGAGATATCACATCTCATGCTATAGGACGGGTCTCAGGATTGGAATGGAAGGAGTTGGATATCACATCTCATGTTATAGGAAGGATCTCAGGTTTGGTATTAGAAGCATTGAGACATCACATCTCATGCTATAGGAAGGGTCTCAGGGTTGGAATGGGAAGGAGTTGGATATCACATCTCATCCAATAGGAAGGGTCTCAGGTTTGGAATGGGAAGGAATTGGATATCACATCTCATGTTATAGGAAGAATCTCAGGTTTGGTATTAGAAGCATTGAGATATCAAATCTCATGCTATAGGAAGGGTCTCAGGATTGGAATGTGAAGGATTTGGATATCACATCTCATGCTAAAGGAAGGGTCTCAGGTTTGGTATTAGAATCATTGAGATATCATATTGCATGCTGTAGGAAGGGTCTAAGGGTTGGAATGTGAAGGACTTGGATATCACATCTCATGCTATAGATAGGCTCTTAGGTTTGGAAAGGGAAGGAGTTGGATATCACATTTCATGTTAGAGGAAGGATCTCAGGTTTGGTATTAGAAGCATTGAGATATCACATCTCATGCTATAGGAAGGGTCTCAGGATTGGAATGGGAAGGAGTTGCATATCACATCTCATGCTATAGGAAGGGTCTCAGGTTTGGTATAAGCATTGAGATATCACATCTCATGCTATAGGACGGGTCTCAGGATTGGAATGGAAGGAGTTGGATATCACATCTCATGTTATAGGAAGGATCTCAGGTTTGGTATTAGAAGCATTGAGACATCACATCTCATGCTATAGGAAGGGTCTCAGGGTTGGAATGGGAAGGAGTTGGATATCACATCTCATCCAATAGGAAGGGTCTCAGGTTTGGAATGGGAAGGAATTGGATATCACATCTCATGTTATAGGAAGGATCTCAGGTTTGGTATTAGAAGCATTGAGATATCAAATCTCATGCTATAGGAAGGGTCTCAGGATTGGAATGTGAAGGATTTGGATATCACATCTCATGCTAAAGGAAGGGTCTCAGGTTTGGTAGAAGCATTGAGATATCACGTCTCTGCTATCGGAAGGGTCTCAGGATTGGATTGGGAAGGAGTTGGATATCCCTTCTCATGCTATAGGAAGGGTCTCAGGATTTGAATGGCAAGGAGTTGGATATCACATCTCATGCCATACGAAGGGTCTCAGGTTTGGTATAAGCATTGAGATATCACATCTCTGCTATCGGAAGGGTCTCAGGATTGGAATGGGAAGGAGTTGGATATTCCCATCTCATGTTATAGGAAGGGTCTCAGGTTTGGTATTAGAAGCATTGAGATATCACATCTCATGCTATAGGAAGGGTCTCAGGATTGGAATGGGAAGGACTTGGATATCACATCTCATGCTATAGGGAGGGTCTCAAGTTTGATATTAGAAGCTTTGAGATATCACATCTCATGATATCGGAAGGGTCTCAGGATTGGAATGGGAAGGAGTTGGATATCAAATCTCATGATAAAGGAAGGGTCTAAGGTTTGGAAGGGGAAGGATTTGGATATCACATCTCATGTTATATTACGGGTCTCAGGTTTGGTATTAGAAGCATTGAGATATCAAGTCTCAGAGTATAGGAAGGGTCTCAGAATTGGAATGGGAAGGAGTTGGATATCACATCTCAAGCTATAGGAAGGGTCTCAGAATTGGAATGGGAAGGACTTGGATATCACATCTCATGCTATAGGAAGGCTCTCAGGTTTGGAAGGGGAAAGAGTTGGATATCACATTTCATGTTAGAGGTAGGATCTCAGGTTTGGTATTAGAGGCATTGAGATATCACATCTCATGCTATCAGAAGGGTCTCAGGAATGGAATGGGAAGGAGTTGGATATCACATCTCATGCTAAAGGGAGGGTCTCAGGTTTGGAAGGGGAAGGATTTGGATATCACATCTCATGTTATAGGAAGGATCTCAGGTTTGGTATTAGAAGCATTGAGATATCACATCTCATGCTATCGGAAGGATCTCAGGTTTGGTATTAGAAGCATTGAGATATCACATCTCATGCTATCAGAAGGGTCTCAGGATTGGAATGGGAAGGAGTTGGATATCACATCTCATGCTAAAGGGAGGGTCTCAGGTTTGGAAGGGGAAGGATTTGGATATCACATCTCATGTTATCGGAAGGATCTCACGTTTGGTATTAGAAGTATTGAGATATCATATCTCATGCTATAGGAAGGGTCTCAGGATTGGAATGGGAAGGAGTTGGATATCACATCTCATGCTATAGGAAGTGTCTCAGGATTGTAATGGGAAGGACTTGGATATCACATCTCATGCTATAGGTAGGGTCTCAAGTTTGATATTAGAAGCATTGAGATATCACATCTCATGCTATAGGAAGGGTCTGAGGATTGGAATGGGAAGGAGTTGGATATCACATCTCATGCTATGGGAAGGGTCTCAGGTTTGGTATAAGCAGTGAGATATCACATCTCATGCTATAGTAAGTGTCTCAGGATTGGAATGGGAAGGAGTTGGATATCACATCTCATGTTATAGGAAGGATCTCAGGTTTGGTATAAGCATTGAGATATCACATCTCTGCTATCGGAAGGGTCTCAGGATTGGAATGGGAAGGAGTTGGATATTCCCATCTCATGTTATAGGAAGGGTCTCAGGTTTGGTATTAGAAGCATTGAGATATCACATCTCATGCTATAGGAAGGGTCTCAGGATTGGAATGGGAAGGAGTTGGATATCACATCTCATGATAAAGGAAGGGTCTCAGGATTGGAATGGGAAGGACTTGGATATCACATCTCATGCTATAGGAAGGCTCTCAGGTTTGGAAGGGGAAAGAGTTGGATATCACATTTCATGTTAGAGGTAGGATCTCAGGTTTGGTATTAGAGGCATTGAGATATCACATCTCATGCTATCAGAAGGGTCTCAGGAATGGAATGGGAAGGAGTTGGATATCACATCTCATGCTAAAGGGAGGGTCTCAGGTTTGGAAGGGGAAGGATTTGGATATCACATCTCATGTTATAGGAAGGATCTCAGGTTTGGTATTAGAAGCATTGAGATATCACATCTCATGCTATCGGAAGGATCTCAGGTTTGGTATTTGAAGCAATGAGATATCACATCTCATGCTATCAGAAGAGTCTCAGGATTGGAATAGGAAGGAGTTGGATATCACATCTCATGCTAAAGGGAGGGTCTCAGGATTTGAAGGGGAAGGATTTGGATATCACATCTCATGTTATCGGAAGGATCTCACGTTTGGTATTAGAAGTATTGAGATATCATCACTCATGCTATAGGAAGGGTCTCAGGATTGGAATGGGAAGGAGTTGGATATCACATCTCATGCTATAGGGAGGGTCTCAGGATTGGAATGGGAAGGACTTAGATATCACATATCATGCTATAGGGAGGGTCTCAGTTTTGATATTAGAAGCATTGAGATATCACATCTCATGCTATAGGAAGTGTCTCAGGATTGGAATGGGAAGGTGCTGGATATCACATCTCATGTTATAGGAAGGGTCTCAGGTTTGGTATAAGCATTGAGATATCACATCTCTGCTATCGGAAGTGTCTCAGGATTGGAATGGGAAGGAGTTGGATATCACATCTCATGTTATAGGACGGGTCTCAGGTTTGTTATTAGAATCATTGAGATATCATATTGCATGCTGTAGGAAGGGTCTAAGGGTTGGAATGGGAAGGACTTGGATATCACATCTCATGCCATAGATAGGCTCTTAGGTTTGGAAAGGGAAGGAGTTGGATATCACATTTCATGTTAGAGGAAGGATCTCAGGTTTGGTATTAGAAGCATTGAGATATCACATCTCATGCTATAGGAAGGGTCTCAGGATTGGAATGGGAAGCAGTTGGATATCACATCTCATGCTATAGGAAGGGTCTCAGGTTTGGTATAAGCATTGAGATATCACATCTCATGCTATAGGACGGGTCTCAGGATTGGAATGGAAGGAGTTGGATATCACATCTCATGTTATAGGAAGGATCTCAGGTTTGGTATTAGAAGCATTGAGACATCACATCTCATGCTATAGGAAGGGTCTCAGGGTTGGAATGGGAAGGAGTTGGATATCACATCTCATCCAATAGGAAGGGTCTCAGGTTTGGAATGGGAAGGAATTGGATATCACATCTCATGTTATAGGAAGGATCTCAGGTTTGGTATTAGAAGCATTGAGATATCACATCTCATGCTATAGGAAGGGTCTCAGGATTGGAATGTGAAGGATTTGGATATCACATCTCATGCTAAAGGAAGGGTCTCAGGTTTGGTAGAAGCATTGAGATATCACGTCTCTGCTATCGGAAGGGTCTCAGGATTGGATTGGGAAGGAGTTGGATATCACATCTCATGCCATAGGAAGGGTCTCAGGTTTGGTATAAGCATTGAGATATCACATCTCTGCTATCAGAAGGGTCTCAGGATTGGATTGGGAAGGAGTTGGATATCACATCTCATGTTATAGGAAGGGTCTCAGGATTGGAATGGGTAGGAGTTGGATATTACTTTCTTGCTATAGGAAGGGTCTCATGTTTGGAATGGGAAGGAGTTGGATATCACATATGCTATAGTTAGTGTCTCAGGTTTGGAACGGGAAGGAGTTGGATATCACATCTCATGTTATAGGAAGGGTCTCAGGTTTGGTATAAGCATTGAGATATCACATCTCTGCTATCGGAAGCGGGTCAGGATTGGAATGGGAAGGAGTTGGATATCCCATCTCATGTTATAGGAAGAGTCTCTGGTTTGGTATTAGTATCATTGAGATATCACATCGCATGCTGTAGGAAGGGTCTAAGGATTGGAATGGGATGGACTTGGATATCACATCTCATGCTATAGGTAGGCTCTCAGGTTTGGTATAAGCATTGAGATATCACATCTCATGCTATAGGAAGGGTCTCAGGATTGGAATGGGAAGGAATTGGATATCACATCTCATGCTATAGGAAGGGTCTCAGATTTGGTATAAGCATTGAGATATCACATCTCATGCTAAAGGAAGGGTCTCAGGATTGGAATGGGAAGGAGTTGGATATCCCATCTCATGTTATAGGAAGGGTCTCAGGTTTGGTATTAGAAGCATAGAGATATCACATCTCATGCTATAGGAAGGGTCTCAGGATGTGAATGGCAAGGAGTTGGATATCACATCTCATGCCATAGGAAGGGTCTCAGGTTTGGTATAAGCATTGAGATATCACATCTCTGCTATCGGAAGGGTCTCAGGATTGGATTGGGAAGGAGTTAGATATCCCTTCTCATGCTATAGGAAGTGTCTCAGGTTGGAATGGGAAGGAGTTGGATATCACATCTCATGTTATAGGAAGGGTCTCAGGATTGGAATGGGAAGGACTTGGATGTCACATCTCATGCTATAGGACGGGTCTCAGGTTTGTTATTAGAATCATTGAGATATCATATTGCATGCTGTAGGAAGGGTCTAAGGATTGGAATGGGAAGGACCTGGATATCACATCTCATGCTATAGATAGGCTCTTAGGTTTGGAAAGGGAAGGAGTTGGATATCACATCTCATGTTATAGGATGGATCTCAGGTTTGGTATTAGAAGTATTGAGATATCACATCTCATGTTATCGGAAGGATCTCAGGTTTGGTATTAGAAGTATTGAGATATCACATCTCATGCTATAGGAAGGGTCTCAGGATTGGAATGGGAAGGATTTGGATTTCACATCTCATGCTAAAGGAAGGGTCTCAAGTTTGGTAGAAGCATTGAGATATCACATCTCATGCTATAGGAAGGGTCTCAGGATTGGAATGGGAAGGACTTAGATATCACATATCATGCTATAGGGAGGGTCTCAGTTTTGATATTAGAAGCATTGAGATATCACATCTCATGCTATCGGAAGTGTCTCAGGATTGGAATGGGAAGGAGCTGGATATCACATCTCATGCTAAAGGAAGGGTCTCAGGTTTGGAACGGGAAGGAGTTGGATATCACATCTCATGTTATAGGACGGGTCTCAGGTTTGTTATTAGAATCATTGAGATATCATATTGCATGCTGTAGGAAGGGTCTAAGGGTTGGAATGTGAAGGACTTGGATATCACATCTCATGCTATAGATAGGCTCTTAGGTTTGGAAAGGGAAGGAGTTGGATATCACATTTCATGTTAGAGGAAGGATCTCAGGTTTGCTATTAGAAGCATTGAGATATCACATCTCATGCTATAGGAAGGGTCTCAGGATTGGAATGGGAAGGAGTTGGATATCACATCTCATGCTATAGGAAGGGTCTCAGGTTTGGTATAAGCATTGAGATATCACATCTCATGCTATAGGACGGGTCTCAGGATTGGAATGGAAGGAGTTGGATATCACATCTCATGTTATAGGAAGGATCTCAGGTTTGGTATTAGAAGCATTGAGACATCACATCTCATGCTATAGGAAGGGTCTCAGGGTTGGAATGGGAAGGAGTTGGATATCACATCTCATCCAATAGGAAGGGTCTCAGGTTTGGAATGGGAAGGAATTGGATATCACATCTCATGTTATAGGAAGAATCTCAGGTTTGGTATTAGAAGCATTGAGATATCAAATCTCATGCTATAGGAAGGGTCTCAGGATTGGAATGTGAAGGATTTGGATATCACATCTCATGCTAAAGGAAGGGTCTCAGGTTTGGTATTAGAATCATTGAGATATCATATTGCATGCTGTAGGAAGGGTCTAAGGGTTGGAATGTGAAGGACTTGGATATCACATCTCATGCTATAGATAGGCTCTTAGGTTTGGAAAGGGAAGGAGTTGGATATCACATTTCATGTTAGAGGAAGGATCTCAGGTTTGGTATTAGAAGCATTGAGATATCACATCTCATGCTATAGGAAGGGTCTCAGGATTGGAATGGGAAGGAGTTGGATATCACATCTCATGCTATAGGAAGGGTCTCAGGTTTGGTATAAGCATTGAGATATCACATCTCATGCTATAGGACGGGTCTCAGGATTGGAATGGAAGGAGTTGGATATCACATCTCATGTTATAGGAAGGATCTCAGGTTTGGTATTAGAAGCATTGAGATATCACATCTCATGCTATAGGAAGGGTCTCAGGATTGGAATGGGAAGGAGTTGGATATCACATCTCATGCTATAGGAAGGGTCTCAGGTTTGGTATAAGCATTGAGATATCACATCTCATGCTATAGGACGGGTCTCAGGATTGGAATGGAAGAAGTTGGATATCCCATCTCATGCTATAGGAAGGGTCTCAGGTTGGAATGGGAAGGAGTTGGATATCACATTTCATGTTATAGGAAGGGTCTCAGGATTGGAATGGGAAGGACTTGGATATCATATCTCATGCTATAGGACGGGTCTCAGGTTTGTTATTAGAATCATTGAGATATCATATTGCATGCTGTAGGAAGGGTCTAAGGATTGGAATGGGAAGGACCTGGATATCACATCTCATGCTATAGATAGGATCTTAGGTTTGGAAAGGGAAGGAGTTGGATATCACATCTCATGTTATAGGATGGATCTCAGGTTTGGTATTAGAAGTATTGAGATATCACATCTCATGTTATCGGAAGGATCTCAGGTTTGGTATTAGAAGTATTGAGATATCACATCTCATGCTATAGGAAGGGTCTCAGGATTGGAATGGGAAGGAGTTGGATATCACATCTCATGCTAAAGGAAGGGTCTCAGGTTTGGTAGAAGCATTGAGATATCACATCTCATGCTATAGGAAGGGTCTCAGGATTGGAATGGGAAGGACTTAGATATCACATATCATGCTATAGAGAGGGTCTCAGTTTTGATATTAGAAGCATTGAGATATCACATCTCATGCTATCGGAAGTGTCTCAGGATTGGAATGGGAAGGAGCTGGACATCACATCTCATGCTAAAGGAAGGGTCTCAGGTTGGGAACGGGAAGGAGTTAAATTTCACATCTCATGTTATAGGAAGGGTCTCAGGTTTGGTATAAACATTGAGATATCACATCTCTGCTATCGGAAGTGTCTCAGGATTGGAATGGGAAGGAGTTGGATATCCCATCTCATGTTATAGGACGGGTCTCAGGTTTGTTATTAGAATCATTGAGATATCATATTGCATGCTGTAGGAAGGGTCTAAGGGTTGGAATGTGAAGGACTTGGATATCACATCTCATGCTATAGATAGGCTCTTAGGTTTGGAAAGGGAAGGAGTTGGATATCACATTTCATGTTAGAGGAAGGATCTCAGGTTTGGTATTAGAAGCATTGAGATATCACATCTCATGCTATAGGAAGGGTCTCCGGATTGGAATGGGAAGGAGTTGGATATCACATCTCATGCTATAGGAAGGGTCTCAGGTTTGGTATAAGCATTGAGATATCACATCTCATGCTATAGGACGGGTCTCAGGATTGGAATGGAAGGAGTTGGATATCACATCTCATGTTATAGGAAGGATCTCAGGTTTGGTATTAGAAGCATTGAGACATCACATCTCATGCTATAGGAAGGTTCTCAGGGTTGAAATGGGAAGGAGTTGGATATCACATCTCATCCAATAGGAAGGGTCTCAGGTTTGGAATGGGAAGGAATTGGATATCACATCTCATGTTATAGGAAGGATCTCAGGTTTGGTATTAGAAGCATTGAGATATCAAATCTCATGCTATAGGAAGGGTCTCAGGATTGGAATGTGAAGGATTTGGATATCACATCTCATGCTAAAGGAAGGGTCTCAGGTTTGGTAGAAGCATTGAGATATCACGTCTCTGCTATCGGAAGGGTCTCAGGATTGGATTGGGAAGGAGTTGGATATCCCTTTTCATGCTATAGGAAGGGTCTCAGGTTTGGTATAAGCATTGAGATATCACATCTCTGCTATCGGAAGGGTCTCAGGATTGGATTGGGAAGGAGTTGGATATCCCTTCTCATGCTATAGGAAGTGTCTCAGGTTGGAATGGGAAGGAGTTGGATATCACATCTCATGTTATAGGAAGGGTCTCAGGATTGGAATGGGAAGGATTTGGATATCACATCTCTTGCTATAGGAAGGGTCTCAGGATTGGAATGGGTAGGAGTTGGATATTACTTTCTTGCTATAGGAAGGGTCTCATGTTTGGAATGGGAAGGAGTTGGATATCACATATGCTATAGTTAGTGTCTCAGGTTTGGAACGGGAAGGAGTTGGATATCACATCTCATGTTATAGGAAGGGTCTCAGGTTTGGTATAAGCATTGAGATATCACATCTCTGCTATCGGAAGCGGCTCAGGATTGGAATGGGAAGGAGTTGGATATCCCATCTCATGTTATAGGAAGAGTCTCTGGTTTGGTATTAGAATCATTGAGATATCACATTGCATGCTGTAGGAAGGGTCTAAGGATTGGAATGGGATGGACTTGGATATCACATCTCATGCTATAGGTAGGCTCTCAGGTTTGGTATAAGCATTGAGACATCACATCTCATGCTATAGGAAGGGTCTCAGGATTGGAATGGGAAGGAATTGGATATCACATCTCATGCTATAGGAAGGGTCTCAGATTTGGTATAAGCATTGAGATATCACATCTCATGCTAAAGGAAGGGTCTCAGGATTGGAATGGGAAGGAGTTGTATATGACATCTCAGGCCATAGGAAGGTTCTCAGGTTTGGTATAAGCATTGAGATATCACATCTCTGCTATCGGAAAGGTCTCAGGATTGGAATGGGAAGGAGTTGGATATCACATCTCATGCTAAAGGAAGGGTCTCAGGTTTGGTAGAAGCATTGAGATATCACGTCTCTGCTATCGGAAGGGTCTCAGGATTGGATTGGGAAGGAGTTGGATATCCCTTTTCATGCTATAGGAAGGGTCTCAGGTTTGGTATAAGCATTGAGATATCACATCTCTGCTATCGGAAGGGTCTCAGGATTGGATTGGGAAGGAGTTGGATATCCCTTCTCATGCTATAGGAAGTGTCTCAGGTTGGAATGGGAAGGAGTTGGATATCACATCTCATGTTATAGGAAGGGTCTCAGGATTGGAATGGGAAGGATTTGGATATCACATCTCTTGCTATAGGAAGGGTCTCAGGATTGGAATGGGTAGGAGTTGGATATTACTTTCTTGCTATAGGAAGGGTCTCATGTTTGGAATGGGAAGGAGTTGGATATCACATATGCTATAGTTAGTGTCTCAGGTTTGGAACGGGAAGGAGTTGGATATCACATCTCATGTTATAGGAAGGGTCTCAGGTTTGGTATAAGCATTGAGATATCACATCTCTGCTATCGGAAGCGGCTCAGGATTGGAATGGGAAGGAGTTGGATATCCCATCTCATGTTATAGGAAGAGTCTCTGGTTTGGTATTAGAATCATTGAGATATCACATCGCATGCTGTAGGAAGGGTCTAAGGATTGGAATGGGATGGACTTGGATATCACATCTCATGCTATAGGTAGGCTCTCAGGTTTGGTATAAGCATTGAGATATCACATCTCATGCTATAGGAAGGGTCTCAGGATTGGAATGGGAAGGAATTGGATATCACATCTCATGCTATAGGAAGGGTCTCAGATTTGGTATAAGCATTGAGATATCACATCTCATGCTAAAGGAAGGGTCTCAGGATTGGAATGGGAAGGAGTTGTATATGACATCTCAGGCCATAGGAAGGTTCTCAGGTTTGGTATAAGCATTGAGATATCACATCTCTGCTATCGGAAAGGTCTCAGGATTGGAATGGGAAGGAGTTGGATATCCCATCTCATGTTATAGGAAGGGTCTCAGGTTTGGTATTAGAAGCATAGAGATATCACATCTCATGCTATAGGAAGGGTCTCAGGATTGGAATGGGAAGGACTTGGATGTCACATCTCATGCTATAGGGAGGGTCTCAAGTTTGATATTAGAAGCATTGAGATAACAAATCTCATGATATCGGAAGGGTCTCAGGATTGGAATGGGAAGGAGTTGTATGTCACATCTCATGATAAAGGAAGGGTCTAAGGTTTGGAAGGGGAAGGATTTGGATATCACATCTCATGTTATAGGACGGGTCTCAGGTTTGGTATTAGAAGCATTGAGATATCAAGTCTCATGGTATAAGAAGGGTCTCAGAATTGGAATGGGAAGGAGTTGGATATCACACCTCAAGCTATAGGAAGGGTCTCAGGATTGGAATGGGAAGGAGTTTGATATCACATCTCATGCCATAGTATGGGTCTCAGGTTTGGTAGAAGCATTGGGATATCACATCTCATGCTATCGGAAGGGTATCAGTATTGGATTTTGAAGAAGTTGGATATCCCATCTCATGCTATAGGAAGGGTCTCAGGTTGGAATGGGAAGGAGTTGGATATCACATTTCATGTTATAGGAAGGGTCTCAGGATTGGAATGGGAAGGACTTGGATATCATATCTCATGCTATAGGACGGGTCTCAGGTTTGTTATTAGAATCATTGAGATATCATATTGCATGCTGTAGGAAGGGTCTAAGGATTGGAATAGGAAGGACCTGGATATCACATCTCATGCTATAGATAGGCTCTTAGGTTTGGAAAGGGAAGGAGTTGGATATCACATTTCATGTTAGAGGAAGGATCTCAGGTTTGGTATTAGAAGCATTGAGATATCACATCTCATGCTATAGGAAGGGTCTCAGGATTGGAATGGGAAGTAGTTGGATATCACATCTCATGCTATAGGAAGGGTCTCAGGTTTGGTATAAGCATTGAGATATCACATCTCATGCTATAGGACGGGTCTCAGGATTGGAATGGAAGGAGTTGGATATCACATCTCATGCTATAGGGAGGGTCTCAAGTTTGATATTAGAAGCTTTGAGATATCACATCTCATGATATCGGAACGGTCTCAGGATTGGAATGGGAAGGAGTTGGATATCAAATCTCATGATAAAGGAAGGGTCTAAGGTTTGGAAGGGGAAGGATTTGGATATCACATCTCTTGCTATAGGAAGGGTCTCAGGATTGGAATGGGAAGGACTTGGATATCACATCTCATGCTATAGGGAGGGTCTCAAGTTTGATATTAGAAGCTTTGAGATATCACATCTCATGATATCGGAAGGGTCTCAGGATTGGAATGGGAAGGAGTTGGATATCAAATCTCATGATAAAGGAAGGGTCTAAGGTTTGGAAGGGGAAGGATTTGGATATCACATCTCATGTTATATTACGGGTCTCAGGTTTGGTATTAGAAGCATTGAGATATCAAGTCTCAGAGTATAGGAAGGGTCTCATAATTGGAATGGGAAGGACTTGGATATCACATCTCATGCTATAGGAAGGCTCTCAGGTTTGGAAGGGGAAAGAGTTGGATATCACATTTCATGTTAGAGGTAGGATCTCAGGTTTGGTATTAGAGGCATTGAGATATCACATCTCATGCTATCAGAAGGGTCTCAGGAATGGAATGGGAAGGAGTTGGATATCACATCTCATGCTAAAGGGAGGGTCTCAGGTTTGGAAGGGGAAGGATTTGGATATCACATCTCATGTTATAGGAAGGATCTCAGGTTTGGTATTAGAAGCATAGAGATATCACATCTCATGCTATAGGAAGGGTCTCAGGATTGGAATGGGAAGGACTTGGATGTCACATCTCATGCTATAGGGAGGGTCTCAAGTTTGATATTAGAAGCATTGAGATAACAAATCTCATGATATCGGAAGGGTCTCAGGATTGGAATGGGAAGGAGTTGGATATCACATCTCATGATAAAGGAAGGGTCTAAGGTTTGGAAGGGGAAGGATTTGGTTATCACATCTCATGTTATAGGACGGGTCTCAGGTTTGGTATTAGAAGCATTGAGATATCAAGTCTCATGGTATAAGAAGGGTCTCAGAATTGGAATGGGAAGGAGTTGGATATCACACCTCAAGCTATAGGAAGGGTCTCAGGATTGGAATGGGAAGGAGTTTGATATCACATCTCATGCCATAGTATGGGTCTCAGGTTTGGTAGAAGCATTGGGATATCACATCTCATGCTATCGGAAGGGTATCAGTATTGGATTTGGAAGAAGTTGGATATCCCATCTCATGCTATAGGAAGGGTCTCAGGTTGGAATGGGAAGGAGTTGGATATCACATTTCATGTTATAGGAAGGGTCTCAGGATTGGAATGGGAAGGACTTGGATATCATATCTCATGCTATAGGACGGGTCTCAGGTTTGTTATTAGAATCATTGAGATATCATATTGCATGCTGTAGGAAGGGTCTAAGGATTGGAATGGGAAGGACCTGGATATCACATCTCATGCTATAGATAGGCTCTTAGGTTTGGAAAGGGAAGGAGTTGGATATCACATCTCATGTTATAGGATGGATCTCAGGTTTGGTATTAGAAGTATTGAGATATCACATCTCATGTTATCGGAAGGATCTCAGGTTTGGTATTAGAAGTATTGAGATATCACATCTCATGCTATAGGAAGGGTCTCAGGATTGGAATGGGAAGGAGTTGGATATCACATCTCATGCTAAAGGAAGGGTCTCAGGTTTGGTAGAAGCATTGAGATATCACATCTCATGCTATAGGAAGGGTCTCAGGATTGGAATGGGAAGGACTTAGATATCACATATCATGCTATAGGGAGGGTCTCAGTTTTGATATTAGAAGCATTGAGATATCACATCTCATGCTATCGGAAGTGTCTCAGGATTGGAATGGGAAGGAGCTGGACATCACATCTCATGCTAAAGGAAGGGTCTCAGGTTGGGAACGGGAAGGAGTTAAATTTCACATCTCATGTTATAGGAAGGGTCTCAGGTTTGGTATAAACATTGAGATATCACATCTCTGCTATCGGAAGTGTCTCAGGATTGGAATGGGAAGGAGTTGGATATCACATCTCATGTTATAGGACGGGTCTCAGGTTTGTTATTAGAATCATTGAGATATCATATTGCATGCTGTAGGAAGGGTCTAAGGGTTGGAATGTGAAGGACTTGGATATCACATCTCATGCTATAGATAGGCTCTTAGGTTTGGAAAGGGAAGGAGTTGGATATCACATTTCATGTTAGAGGAAGGATCTCAGGTTTGGTATTAGAAGCATTGAGATATCACATCTCATGCTATAGGAAGGGTCTCCGGATTGGAATGGGAAGGAGTTGGATATCACATCTCATGCTATAGGAAGGGTCTCAGGTTTGGTATAAGCATTGAGATATCACATCTCATGCTATAGGACGGGTCTCAGGATTGGAATGGAAGGAGTTGGATATCACATCTCATGTTATAGGAAGGATCTCAGGTTTGGTATTAGAAGCATTGAGACATCACATCTCATGCTATAGGAAGGGTCTCAGGGTTGAAATGGGAAGGAGTTGGATATCACATCTCATCCAATAGGAAGGGTCTCAGGTTTGGAATGGGAAGGAATTGGATATCACATCTCATGTTATAGGAAGGATCTCAGGTTTGGTATTAGAAGCATTGAGATATCAAATCTCATGCTATAGGAAGGGTCTCAGGATTGGAATGTGAAGGATTTGGATATCACATCTCATGCTAAAGGAAGGGTCTCAGGTTTGGTAGAAGCATTGAGATATCACGTCTCTGCTATCGGAAGGGTCTCAGGATTGGATTGGGAAGGAGTTGGATATCCCTTTTCATGCTATAGGAAGGATCTCAGGTTTGGTATAAGCATTGAGATATCACATCTCTGCTATCGGAAGGGTCTCAGGATTGGATTGGGAAGGAGTTGGATATCCCTTCTCATGCTATAGGAAGTGTCTCAGGTTGGAATGGGAAGGAGTTGGATATCACATCTCATGTTATAGGAAGGGTCTCAGGATTGGAATGGGAAGGATTTGGATATCACATCTCTTGCTATAGGAAGGGTCTCAGGATTGGAATGGGTAGGAGTTGGATATTACTTTCTTGCTATAGGAAGGGTCTCATGTTTGGAATGGGAAGGAGTTGGATATCACATATGCTATAGTTAGTGTCTCAGGTTTGGAACGGGAAGGAGTTGGATATCACATCTCATGTTATAGGAAGGGTCTCAGGTTTGGTATAAGCATTGAGATATCACATCTCTGCTATCGGAAGCGGCTCAGGATTGGAATGGGAAGGAGTTGGATATCCCATCTCATGTTATAGGACGAGTCTCTGGTTTGGTATTAGAATCATTGAGATATCACATCGCATGCTGTAGGAAGGGTCTAAGGATTGGAATGGGATGGACTTGGATATCACATCTCATGCTATAGGTAGGCTCTCAGGTTTGGTATAAGCATTGAGATATCACATCTCATGCTATAGGAAGGGTCTCAGGATTGGAATGGGAAGGAATTGGATATCACATCTCATGCTATAGGAAGGGTCTCAGATTTGGTATAAGCATTGAGATATCACATCTCACGCTAAAGGAAGGGTCTCAGGATTGGAATGGGAAGGAGTTGTATATGACATCTCAGGCCATAGGAAGGTTCTCAGGTTTGGTATAAGCATTGAGATATCACATCTCTGCTATCGGAAAGGTCTCAGGATTGGAATGGGAAGGAGTTGGATATCACATCTCATGCTAAAGGAAGGGTCTCAGGTTTGGTAGAAGCATTGAGATATCACGTCTCTGCTATCGGAAGGGTCTCAGGATTGGATTGGGAAGGAGTTGGATATCCCTTTTCATGCTATAGGAAGGGTCTCAGGTTTGGTATAAGCATTGAGATATCACATCTCTGCTATCGGAAGGGTCTCAGGATTGAATTGGGAAGGAGTTGGATATCCCTTCTCATGCTATAGGAAGTGTCTCAGGTTGGAATGGGAAGGAGTTGGATATCACATCTCATGTTATAGGAAGGGTCTCAGGATTGGAATGGGAAGGATTTGGATATCACATCTCTTGCTATAGGAAGGGTCTCAGGATTGGAATGGGTAGGAGTTGGATATTACTTTCTTGCTATAGGAAGGGTCTCATGTTTGGAATGGGAAGGAGTTGGATATCACATATGCTATAGTTAGTGTCTCAGGTTTGGAACGGGAAGGAGTTGGATATCACATCTCATGTTATAGGAAGGGTCTCAGGTTTGGTATAAGCATTGAGATATCACATCTCTGCTATCGGAAGCGGCTCAGGATTGGAATGGGAAGGAGTTGGATATCCCATCTCATGTTATAGGAAGAGTCTCTGGTTTGGTATTAGAATCATTGAGATATCACATCGCATGCTGTAGGAAGGGTCTAAGGATTGGAATGGGATGGACTTGGATATCACATCTCATGCTATAGGTAGGCTCTCAGGTTTGGTATAAGCATTGAGATATCACATCTCATGCTATAGGAAGGGTCTCAGGATTGGAATGGGAAGGAATTGGATATCACATCTCATGCTATAGGAAGGGTCTCAGATTTGGTATAAGCATTGAGATATCACATCTCATGCTAAAGGAAGGGTCTCAGGATTGGAATGGGAAGGAGTTGTATATGACATCTCAGGCCATAGGAAGGTTCTCAGGTTTGGTATAAGCATTGAGATATCACATCTCTGCTATCGGAAAGGTCTCAGGATTGGAATGGGAAGGAGTTGGATATCCCATCTCATGTTATAGGAAGGGTCTCAGGTTTGGTATTAGAAGCATAGAGATATCACATCTCATGCTATAGGAAGGGTCTCAGGATTGGAATGGGAAGGACTTGGATGTCACATCTCATGCTATAGGGAGGGTCTCAAGTTTGATATTAGAAGCATTGAGATAACAAATCTCATGATATCGGAAGGGTCTCAGGATTGGAATGGGAAGGAGTTGTATGTCACATCTCATGATAAAGGAAGGGTCTAAGGTTTGGAAGGGGAAGGATTTGGATATCACATCTCATGTTATAGGACGGGTCTCAGGTTTGGTATTAGAAGCATTGAGATATCAAGTCTCATGGTATAAGAAGGGTCTCAGAATTGGAATGGGAAGGAGTTGGATATCACACCTCAAGCTATAGGAAGGGTCTCAGGATTGGAATGGGAAGGAGTTTGATATCACATCTCATGCCATAGTATGGGTCTCAGGTTTGGTAGAAGCATTGGGATATCACATCTCATGCTATCGGAAGGGTATCAGTATTGGATTTTGAAGAAGTTGGATATCCCATCTCATGCTATAGGAAGGGTCTCAGGTTGGAATGGGAAGGAGTTGGATATCACATTTCATGTTATAGGAAGGGTCTCAGGATTGGAATGGGAAGGACTTGGATATCATATCTCATGCTATAGGACGGGTCTCAGGTTTGTTATTAGAATCATTGAGATATCATATTGCATGCTGTAGGAAGGGTCTAAGGATTGGAATAGGAAGGACCTGGATATCACATCTCATGCTATAGATAGGCTCTTAGGTTTGGAAAGGGAAGGAGTTGGATATCACATTTCATGTTAGAGGAAGGATCTCAGGTTTGGTATTAGAAGCATTGAGATATCACATCTCATGCTATAGGAAGGGTCTCAGGATTGGAATGGGAAGTAGTTGGATATCACATCTCATGCTATAGGAAGGGTCTCAGGTTTGGTATAAGCATTGAGATATCACATCTCATGCTATAGGACGGGTCTCAGGATTGGAATGGAAGGAGTTGGATATCACATCTCATGTTATAGGAAGGATCTCAGGTTTGGTATTAGAATCATTGAGACATCACATCTCATGCTATAGGAAGGGTCTCAGGGTTTGAATGGGAAGGAGTTGGATATCACAACTCATCCAATAGGAAGGGTCTCAGGTTTGGAATGGGAAGGAATTGGATATCACATCTCATGTTATAGGAAGGATCTCAGGTTTGGTATTAGAAGCATTGAGATATCACATCTCATGCTATAGGAAGGGTTTCAGGATTGGAATGTGAAGGATTTGGATATCACATCTCATGCTAAAGGAAGGGTCTCAGGTTTGGTAGAAGCATTGAGATATCACGTCTCTGCTATCGGAAGGGTCTCAGGATTGGATTGGGAAGGAGTTGGATATCCCTTCTCATGCTATAGGAAGGGTCTCAGGATTTGAAAGGCAAGGAGTTGGATATCACATCTCATGCCATACGAAGGGTCTCAGGTTTGGTATAAGCATTGAGATATCACATCTCTGCTATCGGAAGGGTCTCAGGATTGGAATGGGAAGGAGTTGGATATTCCCATCTCATGTTATAGGAAGGGTCTCAGGTTTGGTATTAGAAGCATTGAGATATCACATCTCATGCTATAGGAAGGGTCTCAGGATTGGAATGGGAAGGACTTGGATATCACATCTCATGCTATAGGGAGGGTCTCAAGTTTGATATTAGAAGCTTTGAGATATCACATCTCATGATATCGGAAGGGTCTCAGGATTGGAATGGGAAGGAGTTGGATATCAAATCTCATGATAAAGGGAGGGTCTCAGGTTTGGAAGGGGAAGGATTTGGATATCACATCTCATGTTATAGGAAGGATCTCAGGTTTGGTATTAGAAGCATTGAGATATCACATCTCATGCTATCGGAAGGATCTCAGGTTTGGTATTAGAAGCATTGAGATATCACATCTCATGCTATCAGAAGGGTCTCAGGATTGGAATGGGAAGGAGTTGGATATCACATCTCATGCTAAAGGGAGGGTCTCAGGTTTGGAAGGGGAAGGATTTGGATATCACATCTCATGTTATCGGAAGGATCTCACGTTTGGTATTAGAAGTATTGAGATATCATATCTCATGCTATAGGAAGGGTCTCAGGATTGGAATGGGAAGGAGTTGGATATCACATCTCATGCTATAGGAAGTGTCTCAGGATTGTAATGGGAAGGACTTGGATATCACATCTCATGCTATAGGTAGGGTCTCAAGTTTGATATTAGAAGCATTGAGATATCACATCTCATGCTATAGGAAGGGTCTGAGGATTGGAATGGGAAGGAGTTGGATATCACATCTCATGCTATGGGAAGGGTCTCAGGTTTGGTATAAGCAGTGAGATATCACATCTCATGCTATAGTAAGTGTCTCAGGATTGGAATGGGAAGGAGTTGGATATCACATCTCATGTTATAGGAAGGATCTCAGGTTTGGTATAAGCATTGAGATATCACATCTCTGCTATCGGAAGGGTCTCAGGATTGGAATGGGAAGGAGTTGGATATTCCCATCTCATGTTATAGGAAGGGTCTCAGGTTTGGTATTAGAAGCATTGAGATATCACATCTCATGCTATAGGAAGGGTCTCAGGATTGGAATGGGAAGGAGTTGGATATCACATCTCATGATAAAGGAAGGGTCTCAGGATTGGAATGGGAAGGACTTGGATATCACATCTCATGCTATAGGAAGGCTCTCAGGTTTGGAAGGGGAAAGAGTTGGATATCACATTTCATGTTAGAGGTAGGATCTCAGGTTTGGTATTAGAGGCATTGAGATATCACACCTCATGCTATCAGAAGGGTCTCAGGAATGGAATGGGAAGGAGTTGGATATCACATCTCATGCTAAAGGGAGGGTCTCAGGTTTGGAAGGGGAAGGATTTGGATATCACATCTCATGTTATAGGAAGGATCTCAGGTTTGGTATTAGAAGCATTGAGATATCACATCTCATGCTATCGGAAGGATCTCAGGTTTGGTATTTGAAGCAATGAGATATCACATCTCATGCTATCAGAAGAGTCTCAGGATTGGAATAGGAAGGAGTTGGATATCACATCTCATGCTAAAGGGAGGGTCTCAGGATTTGAAGGGGAAGGATTTGGATATCACATCTCATGTTATCGGAAGGATCTCACGTTTGGTATTAGAAGTATTGAGATATCATCACTCATGCTATAGGAAGGGTCTCAGGATTGGAATGGGAAGGAGTTGGATATCACATCTCATGCTATAGGGAGGGTCTCAGGATTGGAATGGGAAGGACTTAGATATCACATATCATGCTATAGGGAGGGTCTCAGTTTTGATATTAGAAGCATTGAGATATCACATCTCATGCTATAGGAAGTGTCTCAGGATTGGAATGGGAAGGTGCTGGATATCACATCTCATGCTAAAGGAAGGGTCTCAGGTTTGGAACGGGAAGGATTTGGATATCACATCTCATGTTATAGGAAGGGTCTCAGGTTTGGTATAAGCATTGAGATATCACATCTCTGCTATCGGAAGTGTCTCAGGATTGGAATGGGAAGGAGTTGGATATCCCATCTCATGTTATAGGACTGGTCTCAGGTTTGTTATTAGAATCATTGAGATATCATATTGCATGCTGTAGGAAGGGTCTAAGGGTTGGAATGGGAAGGACTTGGATATCACATCTCATGCCATAGATAGGCTCTTAGGTTTGGAAAGGGAAGGAGTTGGATATCACATTTCATGTTAGAGGAAGGATCTCAGGTTTGGTATTAGAAGCATTGAGATATCACATCTCATGCTATAGGAAGGGTCTCAGGATTGGAATGGGAAGCAGTTGGATATCACATCTCATGCTATAGGAAGGGTCTCAGGTTTGGTATAAGCATTGAGATATCACATCTCATGCTATAGGACGGGTCTCAGGATTGGAATGGAAGGAGTTGGATATCACATCTCATGTTATAGGAAGGATCTCAGGTTTGGTATTAGAAGCATTGAGACATCACATCTCATGCTATAGAAAGGGTCTCAGGGTTGGAATGGGAAGGAGTTGGATATCACATCTCATCCAATAGGAAGGGTCTCAGGTTTGGAATGGGAAGGAATTGGATATCACATCTCATGTTATAGGAAGGATCTCAGGTTTGGTATTAGAAGCATTGAGATATCACATCTCATGCTATAGGAAGGGTCTCAGGATTGGAATGTGAAGGATTTGGATATCACATCTCATGCTAAAGGAAGGGTCTCAGGTTTGGTAGAAGCATTGAGATATCACGTCTCTGCTATCGGAAGGGTCTCAGGATTGGATTGGGAAGGAGTTGGATATCACATCTCATGCCATAGGAAGGGTCTCAGGTTTGGTATAAGCATTGAGATATCACATCTCTGCTATCGGAAGGGTCTCAGGATTGGATTGGGAAGGAGTTGGATATCCCTTCTCATGCTATAGGAAGTGTCTCAGGTTGGAATGGGAAGGAGTTGGATATCACATCTCATGTTATAGGAAGGGTCTCAGGATTGGAATGGGTAGGAGTTGGAATTTACTTTCTTGCTATAGGAAGGGTCTCATGTTTGGAATGGGAAGGAGTTGGATATCACATATGCTATAGTTAGTGTCTCAGGTTTGGAACGGGAAGGAGTTGGATATCACATCTCATGTTATAGGAAGGGTCTCAGGTTTGGTATAAGCATTGAGATATCACATCTCTGCTATCGGAAGCGGCTCAGGATTGGAATGGGAAGGAGTTGGATATCCCATCTCATGTTATAGGAAGAGTCTCTGGTTTGGTATTAGAATCATTGAGATATCACATCGCATGCTGTAGGAAGGGTCTAAGGATTGGAATGGGATGGACTTGGATATCACATCTCATGCTATAGGTAGGCTCTCAGGTTTGGTATAAGCATTGAGATATCACATCTCATGCTATAGGAAGGGTCTCAGGATTGGAATGGGAAGGAATTGGATATCACATCTCATGCTATAGGAAGGGTCTCAGATTTGGTATAAGCATTGAGATATCACATCTCATGCTAAAGGAAGGGTCTCAGGATTGGAATGGGAAGGAGTTGTATATGACATCTCAGGCCATAGGAAGGTTCTCAGGTTTGGTATAAGCATTGAGATATCACATCTCTGCTATCGGAAGGGTCTCAGGATTGGAATGGGAAGGAGTTGGATATCCCATCTCATGTTATAGGAAGGGTCTCAGGTTTGGTATTAGAAGCATAGAGATATCACATCACATGCTATAGGAAGGGTCTCAGGATGTGAATGGCAAGGAGTTGGATATCACATCTCATGCCATAGGAAGGGTCTCAGGTTTGGTATAAGCATTGAGATATCACATCTCTGCTATCGGAAGGGTCTCAGGATTGGATTGGGAAGGAGTTAGATATCCCTTCTCATGCTATAGGAAGTGTCTCAGTTTGGAATGGGAAGGAGTTGGATATCACATCTCATGTTATAGGAAGGGTCTCAGGATTGGAATGGGAAGGACTTGGATGTCACATCTCATGCTATAGGGAGGGTCTCAAGTTTGATATTAGAAGCATTGAGATAACAAATCTCATGATATCGGAAGGGTCCCAGGATTGGAATGGGAAGGAGTTGGATATCACATCTCATGATAAAGGAAGGGTCTAAGGTTTGGAAGGGGAAGGATTTGGATATCACATCTCATGTTATAGGACGGGTCTCAGGTTTGGTATTAGAAGCATTGAGATATCAAGTCTCATGGTATAAGAAGGGTCTCAGAATTGGAATGGGAAGGAGTTGGATATCACACCTCAAGCTATAGGAAGGGTCTCAGGATTGGAATGGGAAGGAGTTTGATATCACATCTCATGCCATAGTATGGGTCTCAGGTTTGGTAGAAGCATTGGGATATCACATCTCATGCTATCGGAAGGGTATCAGTATTGGATTTGGAGGAAGTTGGATATCCCATCTCATGCTATAGGAAGGGTCTCAGGTTGGAATGGGAAGGAGTTGGATATCACATTTCATGTTATAGGAAGGGTCTCAGGATTGGAATGGGAAGGACTTGGATATCATTTCTCATGCTATAGGACGGGTCTCAGGTTTGTTATTAGAATCATTGAGATATCATATTGCATGCTGTAGGAAGGGTCTAAGGATTGGAATGGGAAGGACTTGGATATCACATCTCATGCTATAGATAGGCTCTTAGGTTTGGAAAGGGAAGGAGTTGGATATCACATTTCATGTTAGAGGAAGGATCTCAGGTTTGGTATTAGAAGCATTGAGATATCACATCTCATGCTATACGAAGGGTCTCAGGATTGGAATGGGAAGTAGTTGGATATCACATCTCATGCTATAGGAAGGGTCTCAGGTTTGGTATAAGCATTGAGATATCACATCTCATGCTATAGGACGGGTCTCAGGATTGGAATGGAAGGAGTTGGATATCACATCTCATGTTATAGGAAGGATCTCAGGTTTGGTATTAGAAGCATTGAGACATCACATCTCATGCTATAGGAAGGGTCTCAGGTTTGGAATGGGAAGGAATTGGATATCACGTCTCATGTTATAGGAAGGATCTCAGGTTTGGTATTAGAAGCATTGAGATATCACATCTCATGCTATAGGAAGGGTCTCAGGATTGGAATGTGAAGGATTTGGATATCACATCTCATGCTAAAGGAAGGGTCTCAGGTTTGGTAGAAGCATTGAGATATCACGTCTCTGCTATCGGAAGGGTCTCAGGATTGGATTGGGAAGGAGTTGGATATCCCTTCTCATGCTATAGGAAGGGTCTCAGGATTTGAATGGCAAGGAGTTGGATATCACATCTCATGCCATACGAAGGGTCTCAGGTTTGGTATAAGCATTGAGATATCACATCTCTGCTATCGGAAGGGTCTCAGGATTGGAATGGGAAGGAGTTGGATATTCCCATCTCATGTTATAGGAAGGGTCTCAGGTTTGGTATTAGAAGCATTGAGATATCACATCTCATGCTATAGGAAGGGTCTCAGGATTGGAATGGGAAGGACTTGGATATCACATCTCATGCTATAGGGAGGGTCTCAAGTTTGATATTAGAAGCTTTGAGATATCACATCTCATGATATCGGAAGGGTCTCAGGATTGGAATGGGAAGGTGTTGGATATCACATCTCATGATAAAGGAAGGGTCTAAGGTTTGGAAGGGGAAGGATTTGGATATCACATCTCATGTTATATCACGGGTCTCAGGTTTGGTATTAGAAGCATTGAGATATCAAGTCTCAGTGTATAGGAAGGGTCTCAGAATTGGAATGGGAAGGAGTTGGATATCACATCTCAAGCTATAGGAAGGGTCTCAGGATTGGAATGGGAAGGACTTGGATATCACATCTCATGCTATAGAAAGGCTCTCAGGTTTGGAAGGGGAAAGAGTTGGATATCACATTTCATGTTAGAGGTAGGATCTCAGGTTTGGTATTAGAGGCATTGAGATATCACATCTCATGCTATCAGAAGGGTCTCAGGAATGGAATGGGAAGGAGTTGGATATCACATCTCATGCTAAAGGGACGGTCTCAGGTTTGGAAGGGGAAGGATTTGGATATCACATCTCATGTTATAGGAAGGATCTCAGGTTTGGTATTAGAAGCATTGAGATATCACATCTCATGCTATCGGATGGCTCTCAGGTTTGGTATTAGAAGCATTGAGATATCACATCTCATGCTATCAGAAGGGTCTCAGGATTGGAATGGGAAGGAGTTGGATATCACATCTCATGCTAAAGGGAGGGTCTCAGGTTTGGAAGGGGAAGGATTTGGATATCACATCTCATGTTATCGGAAGGATCTCACGTTTGGTATTAGAAGTATTGAGATATCATATCTCATGCTATAGGAAGGGTCTCAGGATTGGAATGGGAAGGAGTTGGATATCACATCTCATGCTATGGGAAGGGTCTCAGGTTTGGTATAAGCAGTGAGATATCACATCTCATGCTATAGGAAGTGTCTCAGGATTGGAATGGGAAGGAGTTGGATATCACATCTCTTGTTATAGGAAGGATCTCAGGTTTGGTATAAGCATTGAGATATCACATCTCTGCTATCGGAAGGGTCTCAGGATTGGAATGGGAAGGAGTTGGATATTCCCATCTCATGTTATAGGAAGGGTCTCAGGTTTGGTATTAGAAGCATTGAGATATCACATCTCATGCTATAGGAAGGGTCTCAGGATTGGAATGGGAAGGACTTGGATATCACATCTCATGCTATAGGGAGGGCCTCAAGTTTGATATTAGAAGCTTTGAGATATCACATCTCATGATATCGGAAGGGTCTCAGGATTGGAATGGGAAGGAGTTGGATATCACATCTCATGATAACGGAAGGGTCTAAGGTTTGGAAGGGGAAGGATTTGGATATCACATCTCATGTTATATTACGGGTCTCACGTTTGGTATTAGAAGCATTGAGATATCAAGTCTCATAGTATAGGAAGGGTCTCAGAATTGGAATGGGAAGGAGTTGGATATCACATCTCAAGCTATAGGAAGGGTCTCAGGATTGGAATGGGAAGGACTTGGATATCACATCTCATGCTATTGGAAGGCTCTCAGGTTTGGAAGGGGAAAGAGTTGGATATCACATTTCATGTTAGAGGTAGGATCTCAGGTTTGGTATTAGAGGTATTGAGATATCACATCTCATGCTATCAGAAGGGTCTCAGGAATGGAATGGGAAGGAGTTGGATATCACATCTCATGCTAAAGGGAGGGTCTCAGGTTTGGAAGGGGAAGGATTTGGATATCACATCTCATGTTATCGGAAGGATCTCACGTTTGGTATTAGAAGTATTGAGATATCATATCTCATGCTATAGGAAGGGTCTCAGGATTGGAATGGGAAGGAGTTGGATATCACATCTCATGCTATAGGGAAGGTCTCAGGATTGGAATGGGAAGGACTTAGATATCACATATCATGCTATAGGGAGGGTCTCAGTTTTGATATTAGAAGCATTGAGATATCACATCTCATGCTATCGGAAGTGTCTCAGGATTGGAATGGGAAGGAGCTGGATATCACATCTCATGCTAAAGGAAGGGTCTCAGGTTTGGAACGGGAAGGATTTGGATATCACATCTCATGTTATAGGAAGGGTCTCAGGTTTGGTATAAGCATTGAGATATCACATCTCTGCTATCGGAAATGTCTCAGGATTGGAATGGGAAGGAGTTGGATATCCCATCTCATGTTATAGGACGGGTCTCAGGTTTGTTATTAGAATCATTGAGATATCATATTGCATGCTGTAGGAAGGGTCTAAGGGTTGGAATGTGAAGGACTTGGATATCACATCTCATGCTATAGATAGGCTCTTAGGTTTGGAAAGGGAAGGAGTTGGATATCACATTTCATGTTAGAGGAAGGATCTCAGGTTTGGTATTAGAAGCATTGAGATATCACATCTCATGCTATAGGAAGGGTCTCAGGATTGGAATGGGAAGCAGTTGGATATCACATCTCATGCTATAGGAAGGGTCTCAGGTTTGGTATAAGCATTGAGATATCACATCTCATGCTATAGGACGGGTCTCAGGATTGGAATGGAAGGAGTTGGATATCACATCTCATGTTATAGGAAGGATCTCAGGTTTGGTATTAGAAGCATTGAGACATCACATCTCATGCTATAGGAAGGGTCTCAGGGTTGGAATGGGAAGGAGTTGGATATCACATCTCATCCAATAGGAAGGGTCTCAGGTTTGGAATGGGAAGAAATTGGATATCACATCTCATGTTATAGGAAGGATCTCAGGTTTGGTATTAGAAGCATTGAGATATCACATCTCATGCTATAGGAAGGGTCTCAGGATCGGAATGGGAAGGAGTTTGATATCACATCTCATGCCATAGTATGGGTCTCAGGTTTGGTAGAAGCATTGGGATATCACATCTCATGCTATCGGAAGGGTATCAGTATTGGATTTGGAGGAAGTTGGATATCCCATCTCATGCTATAGGAAGGGTCTCAGGTTGGAATGGGAAGGAGTTGGATATCACATTTCATGTTATAGGAAGGGTCTCAGGATTGGAATGGGAAGGACTTGGATATCATTTCTCATGCTATAGGACGGGTCTCAGGTTTGTTATTAGAATCATTGAGATATCATATTGCATGCTGTAGGAAGGGTCTAAGGATTGGAATGGGAAGGACTTGGATATCACATCTCATGCTATAGATAGGCTCTTAGGTTTGGAAAGGGAAGGAGTTGGATATCACATTTCATGTTAGAGGAAGGATCTCAGGTTTGGTATTAGAAGCATTGAGATATCACATCTCATGCTATACGAAGGGTCTCAGGATTGGAATGGGAAGTAGTTGGATATCACATCTCATGCTATAGGAAGGGTCTCAGGTTTGGTATAAGCATTGAGATATCACATCTCATGCTATAGGACGGGTCTCAGGATTGGAATGGAAGGAGTTGGATATCACATCTCATGTTATAGGAAGGATCTCAGGTTTGGTATTAGAAGCATTGAGACATCACATCTCATGCTATAGGAAGGGTCTCAGGTTTGGAATGGGAAGGAATTGGATATCACGTCTCATGTTATAGGAAGGATCTCAGGTTTGGTATTAGAAGCATTGAGATATCACATCTCATGCTATAGGAAGGGTCTCAGGATTGGAATGTGAAGGATTTGGATATCACATCTCATGCTAAAGGAAGGGTCTCAGGTTTGGTAGAAGCATTGAGATATCACGTCTCTGCTATCGGAAGGGTCTCAGGATTGGATTGGGAAGGAGTTGGATATCCCTTCTCATGCTATAGGAAGGGTCTCAGGATTTGAATGGCAAGGAGTTGGATATCACATCTCATGCCATACGAAGGGTCTCAGGTTTGGTATAAGCATTGAGATATCACATCTCTGCTATCGGAAGGGTCTCAGGATTGGAATGGGAAGGAGTTGGATATTCCCATCTCATGTTATAGGAAGGGTCTCAGGTTTGGTATTAGAAGCATTGAGATATCACATCTCATGCTATAGGAAGGGTCTCAGGATTGGAATGGGAAGGACTTGGATATCACATCTCATGCTATAGGGAGGGTCTCAAGTTTGATATTAGAAGCTTTGAGATATCACATCTCATGATATCGGAAGGGTCTCAGGATTGGAATGGGAATGTGTTGGATATCACATCTCATGATAAAGGAAGGGTCTAAGGTTTGGAAGGGGAAGGATTTGGATATCACATCTCATGTTATATCACGGGTCTCAGGTTTGGTATTAGAAGCATTGAGATATCAAGTCTCAGTGTATAGGAAGGGTCTCAGAATTGGAATGGGAAGGAGTTGGATATCACATCTCAAGCTATAGGAAGGGTCTCAGGATTGGAATGGGAAGGACTTGGATATCACATCTCATGCTATAGAAAGGCTCTCAGGTTTGGAAGGGGAAAGAGTTGGATATCACATTTCATGTTAGAGGTAGGATCTCAGGTTTGGTATTAGAGGCATTGAGATATCACATCTCATGCTATCAGAAGGGTCTCAGGAATGGATGGGAAGGAGTTGGATATCACATCTCATGCTAAAGGGACGGTCTCAGGTTTGGAAGGGGAAGGATTTGGATATCACATCTCATGTTATAGGAAGGATCTCAGGTTTGGTATTAGAAGCATTGAGATATCACATCTCATGCTATCGGATGGCTCTCAGGTTTGGTATTAGAAGCATTGAGATATCACATCTCATGCTATCAGAAGGGTCTCAGGATTGGAATGGGAAGGAGTTGGATATCACATCTCATGCTAAAGGGAGGGTCTCAGGTTTGGAAGGGGAAGGATTTGGATATCACATCTCATGTTATCGGAAGGATCTCACGTTTGGTATTAGAAGTATTGAGATATCATATCTCATGCTATAGGAAGGGTCTCAGGATTGGAATGGGAAGGAGTTGGATATCAAATCTCATGCTATGGGAAGGGTCTCAGGTTTGGTATAAGCAGTGAGATATCACATCTCATGCTATAGGAAGTGTCTCAGGATTGGAATGGGAAGGAGTTGGATATCAAATCTCTTGTTATAGGAAGGATCTCAGGTTTGGTATAAGCATTGAGATATCACATCTCTGCTATCGGAAGGGTCTCAGGATTGGAATGGGAAGGAGTTGGATATTCCCATCTCATGTTATAGGAAGGGTCTCAGGTTTGGTATTAGAAGCATTGAGATATCACATCTCATGCTATAGGAAGGGTCTCAGGATTGGAATGGGAAGGACTTGGATATCACATCTCATGCTATAGGGAGGGCCTCAAGTTTGATATTAGAAGCTTTGAGATATCACATCTCATGATATCGGAAGGGTCTCAGGATTGGAATGGGAAGGAGTTGGATATCACATCTCATGATAACGGAAGGGTCTAAGGTTTGGAAGGGGAAGGATTTGGATATCACATCTCATGTTATATTACGGGTCTCACGTTTGGTATTAGAAGCATTGAGATATCAAGTCTCATAGTATAGGAAGGGTCTCAGAATTGGAATGGGAAGGAGTTGGATATCAAATCTCAAGCTATAGGAAGGGTCTCAGGATTGGAATGGGAAGGACTTGGATATCACATCTCATGCTATTGGAAGGCTCTCAGGTTTGGAAGGGGAAAGAGTTGGATATCACATTTCATGTTAGAGGTAGGATCTCAGGTTTGGTATTAGAGGTATTGAGATATCACATCTCATGCTATCAGAAGGGTCTCAGGAATGGAATGGGAAGGAGTTGGATATCACATCTCATGCTAAAGGGAGGGTCTCAGGTTTGGAAGGGGAAGGATTTGGATATCACATCTCATGTTATCGGAAGGATCTCACGTTTGGTATTAGAAGTATTGAGATATCATATCTCATGCTATAGGAAGGGTCTCAGGATTGGAATGGGAAGGAGTTGGATATCACATCTCATGCTATAGGGAGGGTCTCAGGATTGGAATGGGAAGGACTTAGATATCACATATCATGCTATAGGGAGGGTCTCAGTTTTGATATTAGAAGCATTGAGATATCACATCTCATGCTATCGGAAGTGTCTCAGGATTGGAATGGGAAGGAGCTGGATATCACATCTCATGCTAAAGGAAGGGTCTCAGGTTTGGAACGGGAAGGATTTGGATATCACATCTCATGTTATAGGAAGGGTCTCAGGTTTGGTATAAGCATTGAGATATCACATCTCTGCTATCGGAAATGTCTCAGGATTGGAATGGGAAGGAGTTGGATATCCCATCTCATGTTATAGGACGGGTCTCAGGTTTGTTATTAGAATCATTGAGATATCATATTGCATGCTGTAGGAAGGGTCTAAGGGTTGGAATGTGAAGGACTTGGATATCACATCTCATGCTATAGATAGGCTCTTAGGTTTGGAAAGGGAAGGAGTTGGATATCACATTTCATGTTAGAGGAAGGATCTCAGGTTTGGTATTAGAAGCATTGAGATATCACATCTCATGCTATAGGAAGGGTCTCAGGATTGGAATGGGAAGCAGTTGGATATCACATCTCATGCTATAGGAAGGGTCTCAGGTTTGGTATAAGCATTGAGATATCACATCTCATGCTATAGGACGGGTCTCAGGATTGGAATGGAAGGAGTTGGATATCACATCTCATGTTATAGGAAGGATCTCAGGTTTGGTATTAGAAGCATTGAGACATCACATCTCATGCTATAGGAAGGGTCTCAGGGTTGGAATGGGAAGGAGTTGGATATCACATCTCATCCAATAGGAAGGGTCTCAGGTTTGGAATGGGAAGAAATTGGATATCACATCTCATGTTATAGGAAGGATCTCAGGTTTGGTATTAGAAGCATTGAGATATCACATCTCATGCTATAGGAAGGGTCTCAGGATTGGAATGTGAAGGATTTGGATATCACATCTCATGCTAAAGGAAGGGTCTCAGGTTTGGTAGAAGCATTGAGATATCACATCTCTGCTATCGGAAGGGTCTCAGGATTGGATTGGGAAGGAGTTGGATATCCCTTCTCATGCTATAGGAAGGGTCTCAGGATTTGAATGGCAAGGAGTTGGATATCACATCTCATGCCATAGGAAGGGTCTCAGGTTTGGTATAAGCATTGAGATATCACATCTCTGCTATCGGAAGGGTCTCAGGATTGGATTGGGAAGGAGTTGGATATCCCTTCTCATGCTATAGGAAGTGTCTCAGGTTGGAATGGGAAGGAGTTGGATATCACATCTCATGTTATAGGAAGGGTCTCAGGATTGGAATGGGAAGGATTTGGATATCACATCTCTTGCTATAGGAAGGGTCTCAGGATTGGAATGGGTAGGAGTTGGATATTACTTTCTTGCTATAGGAAGGGTCTCATGTTTGGAATGGGAAGGAGGTGGATATCACATATGCTATAGTTAGTGTCTCAGGTTTGGAACGGGAAGGAGTTGGATATCACATCTCATGTTATAGGAAGGGTCTCAGGTTTGGTATAAGCATTGAGATATCACATCTCTGCTATCGGAAGCGGCTCAGGATTGGAATGGGAAGGAGTTGGATATCCCATCTCATGTTATAGGAAGAGTCTCTGGTTTGGTATTAGAATCATTGAGATATCACATCGCATGCTGTAGGAAGGGTCTAAGGATTGGAATGGGATGGACTTGGATATCACATCTCATGTTATAGGTAGGCTCTCAGGTTTGGTATAAGCATTGAGATATCACATCTCATGCTATAGGAAGGGTCTAAGATTTGGTATAAGCATTGAGATATCACATCTTATGCTAAAGGAAGGGTCTCAGGATTGGAATGGGAAGGAGTTGTATATGACATCTCAGGCCATAGGAAGGTTCTCAGGTTTGGTATAAGCATTGAGATATCACATCTCATGCTATAGGACGGGTCTCATGATTGGAATGGAAGGAGTTGGATATCACATCTCATGTTATAGGAAGGATCTCAGGTTTGGTATTAGAAACATTGAGACATCACATCTCATGCTATAGGAAGGGTCTCAGGGTTGGAATGGGAAGGAGTTGGATATCACATCTCATCCAATAGGAAGGGTCTCAGGTTTGGAATGGGAAGGAATTGGATATCACATCTCATGTTATAGGAAGGATCTCAGGTTTGGTATTAGAAGCATTGAGATATCAAATCTCATGCTATAGGAAGGGTCTCAGGATTGGAATGTGAAGGATTTGGATATCACATCTCATGCTAAAGGAAGGGTCTCAGGTTTGGTAGAAGCATTGAGATATCATGTCTCTGCTATCGGAAGGGTCTCAGGATTGGATTGGGAAGGAGTTGGATATCCCTTTTCATGCTATAGGAAGGGTCTCAGGATTTGAATGGCAAGGAGTTGGATATCACATCTCATGCCATAGGAAGGGTCTCAGGTTTGGTATAAGCATTGAGATATCACATCTCTGCTATCGAAGGGTCTCAGGATTGGATTGGGAAGGAGTTGGATATCCCTTCTCATGCTATAGGAAGTGTCTCAGGTTGGAATGGGAAGGAGTTGGATATCACATCTCATGTTATAGGAAGGGTCTCAGGATTGGAATGGGAAGGATTTGGATATCACATCTCTTGCTATACGAAGGGTCTCAGGATTGGAATGGTTAGGAGTTGGATATTACTTTCTTGCTATAGGAAGGGTCTCATGTTTGGAATGGGAAGGAGTTGGATATCACATATGCTATAGTTAGTGTCTCAGGTTTGGAACGGGAAGGAGTTGGATATCACATCTCATGTTATAGGAAGGGTCTCAGGTTTGGTATAAGCATTGAGATATCACATCTCTGCTATCGGAAGCGGCTCAGGATTGGAATGGGAAGGAGTTGGATATCCCATCTCATGTTATAGGAAGAGTCTCTGGTTTGGTATTAGAATCATTGAGATATCACATCGCATGCTGTAGGAAGGGTCTAAGGATTGGAATGGGGTGGACTTGGATATCACATCTCATGCTAAAGGAAGGGTCTCAGGTTTGGAACGGGAAGGATTTGGATATCACATCTCATGTTATAGGAAGGGTCTCAGGTTTGGTATAAGCATTGAGATATCACATCTCTGCTATCGGAAGTGTCTCAGGATTGGAATGGGAAGGAGTTGGATATCCCATCTCATGTTATAGGACGGGTCTCAGGTTTGTTATTAGAATCATTGAGATATCATATTGCATGCTGTAGGAAGGGTCTAAGGGTTGGAATGTGAAGGACTTGGATATCACATCTCATGCTATAGATAGGCTCTTAGGTTTGGAAAGGGAAGGAGTTGGATATCACATTTCATGTTAGAGGAAGGATCTCAGGTTTGGTATTAGAAGCATTGAGATATCACATCTCATGCTATAGGAAGGGTCTCAGGATTGGAATGGGAAGCAGTTGGATATCACATCTCATGCTATAGGAAGGGTCTCAGGTTTGGTATAAGCATTGAGATATCACATCTCATGCTATAGGACGGGTCTCAGGATTGGAATGGAAGGAGTTGGATATCACATCTCATGTATAGGAAGG
This sequence comes from Ambystoma mexicanum, assembly GCF_040938575.1. Classification (NCBI taxonomy): domain Eukaryota; kingdom Metazoa; phylum Chordata; class Amphibia; order Caudata; family Ambystomatidae; genus Ambystoma; species Ambystoma mexicanum. The sequence goes on from NC_090936.1 coordinate 337,768,076, forward strand.
ATCTCAGGTTTGGTATTAGAAGCATTGAGACATCACATCTCATGCTATAGGAAGGGTCTCAGGATTGGAATGGGAAGGAGTTGGATATCACATCTCATCCAATAGGAAGGGTCTCAGGTTTGGAATGGGAAGGAATTGGATATCACATCTCATGTTATAGGAAGGATCTCAGGTTTGGTATTAGAAGCATTGAGATATCACATCTCATGCTATAGGAAGGGTCTCAGGATTGGAATGTGAAGGATTTGGATATCACATCTCATGCTAAAGGAAGGGTCTCAGGTTTGGTAGAAGCATTGAGATATCACGTCTCTGCTATCGGAAGGGTCTCAGGATTGGATTGGGAAGGAGTTGGATATCCCTTCTCATGCTATAGGAAGGGTCTCAGGATTTGAATGGCAAGGAGTTGGATATCACATCTCATGCCATAGGAAGGGTCTCAGGTTTGGTATAAGCATTGAGATATCACATCTCTGCTATCGGAAGGGTCTCAGGATTGGATTGGGAAGGAGTTGGATATCCCTTCTCATGCTATAGGAAGTGTCTCAGGTTGGAATGGGAAGGAGTTGGATATCACATCTCATGTTATAGGAAGGGTCTCAGGATTGGAATGGGAAGGATTTGGATATCACATCTCTTGCTATAGGAAGGGTCTCAGGATTGGAATGGGTAGGAGTTGGATATTACTTTCTTGCTATAGGAAGGGTCTCATGTTTGGAATGGGAAGGAGGTGGATATCACATATGCTATAGTTAGTGTCTCAGGTTTGGAACGGGAAGGAGTTGGATATCACATCTCATGTTATAGGAAGGGTCTCAGGTTTGGTATAATCATTGAGATATCACATCTCTGCTATCGGAAGCGGCTCAGGATTGGAATGGGAAGGAGTTGGATATCCCATCTCATGTTATAGGAAGAGTCTCTGGTTTGGTATTAGAATCATTGAGATATCACATCGCATGCTGTAGGAAGGGTCTAAGGATTGGAATGGGATGGACTTGGATATCACATCTCATGTTATAGGTAGGCTCTCAGGTTTGGTATAAGCATTGAGATATCACATCTCATGCTATAGGAAGGGTCTAAGATTTGGTATAAGCATTGAGATATCACATCTCATGCTAAAGGAAGGGTCTCAGGATTGGAATGGGAAGGAGTTGTATATGACATCTCAGGCCATAGGAAGGTTCTCAGGTTTGGTATAAGCATTGAGATATCACATCTCTGCTATCGGAAAGGTCTCAGGATTGGAATGGGAAGGAGTTGGATATCCCATCTCATGTTATAGGAAGGGTCTCAGGTTTGGTATTAGAAGCATAGAGATATCACATCTCATGCTATAGGAAGGGTCTCAGGATTGGAATGGGAAGGACTTGGATGTCACATCTCATGCTATAGGGAGGGTCTCAAGTTTGATATTAGAAGCATTGAGATAACAAATCTCATGATATCGGAAGGGTCTCAGGATTGGAATGGGAAGGAGTTGGATATCACATCTCATGATAAAGGAAGGGTCTAAGGTTTGGAAGGGGAAGGATTTGGATATCACATCTCATGTTATAGGACGGGTCTCAGGTTTGGTATTAGAAGCATAGAGATATCAAGTCTCATGGTATAAGAAGGGTCTCAGAATTGGAATGGGAAGGAGTTGGATATCACACCTCAAGCTTTAGGAAGGGTCTCAGGATTGGAATGGGAAGGAGTTTGATATCACATCTCATGCCAGAGTATGGGTCTCAGGTTTGGTAGAAGCATTGGGATATCACATCTCATGCTATCGGAAGGGTATCAGTATTGGATTTGGAAGAAGTTGGATATCCCATCTCATGCTATAGGAAGGGTCTCAGGTTGGAATGGGAAGGATTTGGATATCACATTTCATGTTATAGGAAGGGTCTCAGGATTGGAATGGGAAGTACTTGGATATCATATCTCATGCTATAGGACGGGTCTCAGGTTTGTTATTAGAATCATTGAGATATCATATTGCATGCTGTAGAAGGGTCTAAGGATTGGAATGGGAAGGACCTGGATATCACATCTCATGCTATAGATAGGCTCTTAGGTTTGGAAAGGGAAGGAGTTGGATATCACATCTCATGTTATAGGATGGATCTCAGGTTTGGTATTAGAAGTATTGAGATATCACATCTCATGTTATCGGAAGGATCTCAGGTTTGGTATTAGAAGTATTGAGATATCACATCTCATGCTATAGGAAGGGTCTCAGGATTGGAATGGGAAGGAGTTGGATATCAAATCTCATGCTAAAGGAAGGGTCTCAGGTTTGGTAGAAGCATTGAGATATCACATCTCATGCTATAGGAAGGGTCTCAGGATTGGAATGGGAAGGACTTAGATATCACATATCATGCTATAGGGAGGGTCTCAGTTTTGATATTAGAAGCATTGAGATATCACATCTCATGCTATCGGAAGTGTCTCAGGATTGGAATGGGAAGGAGCTGGATATCACATCTCATGCTAAAGGAAGGGTCTCAGGTTTGGAATGGGAAGGAGTTGGATATCACATCTCATGTTATAGGACGGGTCTCAGGTTTGTTATTAGAATCATTGAGATATCATATTGCATGCTGTAGGAAGGGTCTAAGGGTTGGAATGTGAAGGACTTGGATATCACATCTCATGCTATAGATAGGCTCTTAGGTTTGGAAAGGGAAGGAGTTGGATATCACATTTCATGTTAGAGGAAGGATCTCAGGTTTGGTATTAGAAGCATTGAGATATCACATCTCATGCTATAGGAAGGGTCTCAGGATTGGAATGGGAAGGAGTTGGATATCACATCTCATGCTATAGGAAGGGGCTCAGGTTTGGTATAAGCATTGAGATATCACATCTCATGCTATAGGACGGGTCTCAGGATTGGAATGGAAGGAGTTGGATATCACATCTCATGTTATAGGAAGGATCTCAGGTTTGGTATTAGAAGCATTGAGACATCACATCTCATGCTATAGGAAAGGTCTCAGGGTTGGAATGGGAAGGAGTTGTATATCACATCTCATCCAATAGGAAGGGTCTCAGGTTTGGAATGGGAAGGAATTGGATATCACATCTCATGTTATAGGAAGGATCTCAGGTTTGGTATTAGAAGCATTGAGATATCAAATCTCATGCTATAGGAAGGGTCTCAGGATTGGAATGTGAAGGATTTGGATATCACATCTCACGCTAAAGGAAGGGTCTCAGGTTTGGTATTAGAATCATTGAGATATCATATTGCATGCTGTAGGAAGGGTCTAAGGGTTGGAATGTGAAGGACTTGGATATCACATCTCATGCTATAGATAGGCTCTTAGGTTTGGAAAGGGAAGGAGTTGGATATCACATTTCATGTTAGAGGAAGGATCTCAGGTTTGGTATTAGAAGCATTGAGATATCACATCTCATGCTATAGGAAGGGTCTCAGGATTGGAATGGGAAGGAGTTGGATATCACATCTCATGCTATAGGAAGGGTCTCAGGTTTGGTATAAGCATTGAGATATCACATCTCATGCTATAGGACGGGTCTCAGGATTGGAATGGAAGGAGTTGGATATCACATCTCATGTTATAGGAAGGATCTCAGGTTTGGTATTAGAAGCATTGAGACATCACATCTCATGCTATAGGAAGGGTCTCAGGGTTGGAATGGGAAGGAGTTGGATATCACATCTCATCCAATAGGAAGGGTCTCAGGTTTGGAATGGGAAGGAATTGGATATCACATCTCATGTTATAGGAAGGATCTCAGGTTTGGTATTAGAAGCATTGAGATATCAAATCTCATGCTATAGGAAGGGTCTCAGGATTGGAATGTGAAGGATTTGGATATCACATCTCATGCTAAAGGAAGGGTCTCAGGTTTGGTAGAAGCATTGAGATATCACGTCTCTGCTATCGGAAGGGTCTCAGGATTGGATTGGGAAGGAGTTGGATATCCCTTTTCATGCTATAGGAAGGGTCTCAGGATTTGAATGGCAAGGAGTTGGATATCACATCTCATGCCATAGGAAGGGTCTCAGGTTTGGTATAAGCATTGAGATATCACATCTCTGCTATCGGAAGGGTCTCAGGATTGGATTGGGAAGGAGTTGGATATCCCTTCTCATGCTATAGGAAGTGTCTCAGGTTGGAATGGGAAGGAGTTGGATATCACATCTCATGTTATAGGAAGGGTCTCAGGATTGGAATGGGAAGGATTTGGATATCACATCTCTTGCTATACGAAGGGTCTCAGGATTGGAATGGGTAGGAGTTGGATATTACTTTCTTGCTATAGGAAGGGTCTCATGTTTGGAATGGGAAGGAGTTGGATATCACATATGCTATAGTTAGTGTCTCAGGTTTGGAACGGGAAGGAGTTGGATATCACATCTCATGTTATAGGAAGGGTCTCAGGTTTGGTATAAGCATTGAGATATCACATCTCTGCTATCGGAAGCGGCTCAGGATTGGAATGGGAAGGAGTTGGATATCCCATCTCATGTTATAGGAAGAGTCTCTGGTTTGGTATTAGAATCATTGAGATATCACATCACATGCTGTAGGAAGGGTCTAAGCATTGGAATGGGGTGGACTTGGATATCACATCTCATGCTATAGGTAGGCTCTCAGGTTTGGTATAAGCATTGAGATATCACATCTCATGCTATAGGAAGGGTCTCAGGATTGGAATGGGAAGGAATTGGATATCACATCTCATGCTATAGGAAGGGTCTCAGATTTGGTATAAGCATTGAGATATCACATCTCATGGTAAAGGAAGGGTCTCAGGATTGGAATGGGAAGGAGTTGTATATGACATCTCAGGCCATAGGAAGGTTCTCAGGTTTGGTATAAGCATTGAGATATCACATCTCTGCTATCGGAAAGGTCTCAGGATTGGAATGGGAAGGAGTTGGATATCCCATCTCATGTTATAGGAAGGGTCTCAGGTTCGGTATTAGAAGCATAGAGATATCACATCTCACGCTATAGGAAGGGTCTCAGGATTGGAATGGGAAGGACTTGGATGTCACATCTCATGCTATAGGGAGGGTCTCAAGTTTGATATTAGAAGCATTGAGATAACAAATCTCATGATATCGGAAGGGTCTCAGGATTGGAATGGGAAGGAGTTGGATATCACATCTCATGATAAAGGAAGGGTCTAAGGTTTGGAAGGGGAAGGATTTGGTTATCACATCTCATGTTATAGGACGGGTCTCAGGTTTGGTATTAGAAGCATTGAGATATCAAGTCTCATGGTATAAGAAGGGTCTCAGAATTGGAATGGGAAGGAGTTGGATATCACACCTCAAGCTATAGGAAGGGTCTCAGGATTAGATTGGTGTTAAGACGGATTTCTGAACTCTGTCCTGGTGGCGCAGAGGTTCAGAAGGCCAACCTAATTACTTGGAACAGGGTAACCTCTGGACAAGCCAGACCAATCAAGGTAGCGATCGCGGCGGTCAAGACTAGGTCTCAAGAGGGGTGAGGGTGACTGAAAGCCCGCAATGAGCACACAAAGCAAGAGCGCTTACAAACTACTCCAAACAGTTGTTTATATCAAAAATAGATACACATTTATTATAAGGCCTTGAAACTAATAACTACAGTAAAAGCAGCAATATACAACGATATTAAACCAACACATACACTATCCACCCAATATATATACAGAATACACAGTTTCACAGCATTAGCAGCACGAAATATGTTATCCACCTGCAGGGGAAGGAAAACAGGCAGTGCGAACCAATGCGTGTGATATGTCCGCCTTCTGAGGCCCCTAACTAGATGGTAGTCCAATCCCTACGAAGAGTGGAGCCTAGCGCTCAAAAGTACCTGCACACGCCGGTGCCAATGGGCAGAAGGTGAAGCTCTTCGGAGGACGTTGAACAGCTCTGTAGGGAGCTCTAATGAAGGAGAACACGGTCCGCGACTCTAGCGCAGCCTCCACTGTGAGGCAGAAGCAGGGCGCGAGTACGGACAAGGGGTGCTGTATTTACAGCGGGAAAAAGCAAGGGGCACTGCAGGAGGGCGACCAGATCCTAGCTAATCTACTCACCGGTCCCCGAAGCAAGCAGGCCCGAGCTTCTCCTCGATAGATACAGCTTCTGGCAGGTTCTGAAGAGCAGGGAACGTCTCGTCGTCGTGCAGAGTAAAAAGACGTCCCGATCGAAGAAACAAGCACAGTTTTGTCGCCACAGCAGGGCAACGGAACGGCCGGGTGTATTCAAGCCAAACGAGCACCGCTCACCTCTAGCTTAGGACTGCTAAGCAAACGAAGCGTGTGAGCATGCCCCGGACTCAGAATACCACCCAACCTGTCGGCGATTACAGAGCAGGCCTCCTTAGTAAGCTGGTCAGTCAACTGGATGGCCCAGAGACACTTCCGAAGGCTTACAGCAGGAGTTGATGAAGGTGCCGGGAATAGCTGGTCCTGCTATTCCAATAGGTCGAAGCGCCAGTACAGGCCTTCTTGTTCGATCTTAGGTGGAAAGGGCTTCACCGGACGACAGCAATGAGGAGCAGAAGTTCTTCAGGGGGTCACCAGCGATTCCTCGGTCCAGCCTCGTGTTCGCAGGATACTTGGCTCCTGTATCCCTGGGTTCGTAAGAACTCAGGAGATCGACCTGGTAGTGGTGTTTCCAGCTCCCTCTTATCCACGGTTCCCTTCGCGCCAAAATGGAGGGGAGCCAATGGGAGATCCGCTCATCAACACACATACCATACGTGGACCAATCACGGACCACGGTGGTCCCAGGCATTCACACCACCCTAGACTCTCTGGCACCCAGGATGTGTATTGGGACCAGACAGCCCAGCCCACATCCTGGGGGCACTCAAACGACATGTAGAAGCCCGCGAAAGCAACCGTGTTTCGCGGGAAACTACATGCCCAAATAAGGAAGGCCCCGGGTCGCCTGACCCGGGGGAAGGTAAAGGGAGCAAGACGGACAGTGGACGAGACAAAGGAGCCTCGTGGTCCGGCCATTTTGGGTAGCCGGGCCACCCTTTTGTGTTCGCGGCAAAAAGGTGCTCAGAACGGCAAAAGGAGCTCAAAATAAACCAAATGATCGCTGCCACCAGCCCAGTCCCTGAATGACTTGCACCGATCCAAACCCCATCCTATAAGAGTGTCTAGGGTCTGTAGAAGGCTAGAGACCCAAGAGAGCTGTAACTTAGCTTACAGTGCCCTCTTGTGTCGTGTTGCACTAAAATGGCGACACGATAAAAGAAACTACGGGAAACAGCGTTCCCCGGTACTGACTGTCTTAAGGGCATGTCAGTTTCCCCGTAAGAAAGGAGCGAAAGCCCAGAGGAGTACGGCAGAAGGCTGCACTTCTCTGGCAAAGTCAAGAAAACAGGTTGAAAACAATAGCAAAAAGTTTAGGGGTTGCCACATGGAAGGAAAGTTCCCTACAATAACGCAATCTTTCCTAACACTCGCCCCTCCCAGACTATGGACAGGGGGAACTAATCCACCCCTGGATGAGTCTCTTGTTCAGGTCGGTAAAACATTCTGGACAACCCATCAGCATTGCTATGTTGGACACCTGGCCTATGCTCAATAGTGAAGTCGAAGCCTTGTAGACTTATGGACCACCTAAGCAACTTTGGATTCTCCCCCTTCATGTTCATTAGCCACTTTAACGGCTTATGGTCAGTCTGCACAGTGAAGTGGGTCCCATAGAGGTAGGGCCGCAGCTTCCTTAGGGCCCACACAACAGAGAAACATTCTTTCTCTACCGTGGACCATCTGAGCTCTCTGTCCTTAAGCTGGCGACTAATAAAACCGATAGGGTGTTCCTTACCCTTCTCATCTACTTGTGATAGTACAGCTCCTATCCCAGTGTCAGAGGCATCCGTCTGCACGATAAAAGGTCTTTGATAATCAGGGGCCCTGAGCACAGGGGCCTGGCACAAGGAGTCTTTCAAGCCATTGAAGGCCTTCTCACACTCGTCAGTCCAAGTTACCTTCTTGGGTTTCTTCGGAGTTGTGAGGGCAGTCAGAGGAGCAGCTATGGTGCCATAGTCTGCCATAAAATTGCGGTAATAACCCGTGAGTCCTAAGAAGGCTCTCACTTGGGTTTGTGTAGTGGGGGTAGGCCAGTCTTGTACCGCTGGTACCTTACTGGATAGAGGCTGTCTCCTCCCTCCAACTACTTCATGTCCAAGGTAAACCACTGAGCCTTGTCCATTTTGGTGAGGGGCCACTCGGACACCCTCAAAAGAGCTTTCTGAAGGACTGCTTTGGGACAGGTCAGGGAGAGGTTCAGACTCCTCTTCCTCAACGTCTGAAGCCAATAGCAGTGCTGCGATTTCGCCGCTTGGGACGAAAGCCTTCAGCCTATTCACGTGAAACACTTTTAGAGCCTGTCCAGGCCTTCCAGGGTCCACTGAATAGCTAACCTCACCCAGGGGCTCCACCACTGGGTAAGGGCCTGACCATTTGTCCTGTAAAGCCCGAGGCCTTATGGGATTCACGATCAGGACTTGCTGGCCATGTGTAACGTTGATGAGGGAAGCTTTCTGGTCGTACCAATGTTTCACCAGCGCTTGCCCTGCCTTCAATTTAGCACTAGCCAAGCCCATCAGAAGTACCATCCGTTTTCTGAGCCCTAGCACATAATCAACTACATTGGTAGTAACAGGGGGAGTGGGCATCTCCCATCCCTCCTTGACAATGGCTAAGGGTCCCCGTACGGGATGACCGAACAGAAGTTCGAAGGGGCTGAAGCCAACACCCTCCTGTGGTACCTCTCGGTAGGCAAACAGTAAGCATGAAACAAGAAGATCCCATTCTCTTCTCTGAGGCTCCTCCAGAGCCCCAATCATGCTCGTTAACGTCCTGTTGAAACGCCCCCCCAGACCATCGGTCTGGGGGCGGTATGCAGAAGAGAACCTGTAGGTGACCCCACATTCTTTCCACATAGCCTGCCTATACTTCGACATAAAGTTGCTGCCATGATCCGACACAACTTCTTTAGGGAAGCCAACCCTAGTGAACATGCCGAGTAAAGCTTCTGCAACTGGCTTGGCAGTTACAGTTGTAAATGGGACGGCCTCAGGATACCGGGTTGCATGGTCGACCAGCACCAGGATAAACCTATTGCCTGAGGATGTTTGCGGGTCAAGGGGACCAACCATGTCGATCCCTACCCTTTCAAATGGTACCCCCACAACTGGGAGCGGTACCAACGGAGCTTGGATTGTCGCGCCAACCTTACCAGACAACTGGCAGGCGGCACAACTCCTGCAGTGACTTTCTACTTGCTCCCCCATCTTGGGCCAGTAGAAGTGCATGGATAACCTTTGCTTGGTCCTCCTCATACCAAGGTGACCAGCAAGGTGAACGACATGCGCCAACTGCAGGAGGAAGGGCCTAACAGCAAGGGAAACCACCAACCTCCTATGGTCTCCTTCTGTAGACTCTGTGGGCTCACTATAAAGGAGTCCACCTTCCTGGTAAATCCTTTGCAACCCAGGAGGTTCACCCTCAAGCTGGGAGCAGGCCTGTCTCCTTAGGCCTTCCAGAGATGGGCACTCACGTTGGCCCTTACTGAAGTCGTCCCTATCAGGACCTCCTTCAACTAACAAGTCTTTTAGTTCAGGATGGTCGTTGGGGTCGAACACTTCAGGCATCGCCACCTCCTCGTCAGGCTCGGGCGATTGACCAACTCCCTCCACCGCAGTGGTAGGCGAGTTCGGGGGAATATTCTCTTTCCCCCGTCGGGACTTGTTGACTCCTTTCGCCTTGGGTTTCCCCTTCGGCTGGGGCGGCGTATTGGACTTGGCCAATGCTGCCCGTGCTTGAGACCGTGTGTAGGGTCTTTCGGCAGTGTCTCCTACGAGCCCTAGAGCTCTGAGATCATTGCCCAACAAGACCTTTCCCGGGACGTTTCTCTGAATGCTCACTGGAATCCTAACTGCTGTACCATTTAAAGTTAGATTAACAGGGATCACGGGAAACATACGGAGGGGGCCGTCAGCCAACTTAGTGGGCATCAGAGGAGCTCTGGCAACTTCCTCTGAGTCTACCAAGGTAGAATCCACTACAGTTCGACTGCACCCACTATCCCTAAGAGCTGGAGTATCCACTCCATTGATCAGCACACTGTCTTTAAAGTAGTGCTTGGTATTATCCGGAATCCTAGCATACGCCTCTGCGACTTTAGGCTCCCAGGAACCCAGGGACACTAAAACTACCTCAGCCTCTATTCCGCTGGGAAATGAGTCTGAGGAGAAGGATGCTCCTGTAATCTCTTCTTCCTCGTAGGAGGAGAAGGCCAGATTAGCGGAGTGGACCCCCAAAGGTCTAACCTTACAACGGGGATCCCCCTTCACATGGTCAGTTGCTCCACAAGAAAAACAAGCCCCATTGGGTCTGTTTACGTAGGGAGGCTTATTATAACCAGAGTTCTGTTTCGGAGGCGAACCTCCACTACCCTGTGAGTTCTCGGATGGCTTACCCTTATTTTTCTTTTTGTGGCCCTTATGGGAAGAAGATTTAGCAGATTCCCCACCCTCCATATCTTTGGACTTTTTCCCTTCCTCCTGCTTACCAGGATGAGTTTTGTCCTTATGGGACACTCGATGTGACACCCATAAGTCTGCTGCAATGGCCAGCTTCTTAGGATCTATCTCCTTCGAATCGGCCAAATGCTGCTTAAGCTCCGGGGAAGAAGAAGCAAAAATGTGTTCCAGCATGACCAGATTGATCATGCCTTCGAAGGTAGAAACCTTATAACCTTCAACCCAGCCAGTCAAGTTTTTCAGGGACTCAGCTACATACGACACCCAAGTACCACCTTCCTTTTTCTTATACTCTCTAAACCTTTTCAAATATTGGGTCGGAGTCTTCCCAAACTTTAAAATGAGAGTCTGCTTCAACATTGCAAAATCAGCGCGCTCAGCCTTCGACATTTCCATAATGGCACTGCAACCAGAATGGGGCAGTCTGCTGAGTAACCATGCAATCTTATCCGCATTATCAACCTCTTGAACCTCGCATGCATACTCAAACGCATTTAACCAGTCCATAATGTCATTTCGTTCCTCATACACACTGAGCAGATCTTTTGGAAACCGTGGATGAGAGGAAGCCCCAGAACCATGTCCAGGACCCTTGGACCCATTTGCGAACTGAAGCTTGGCCAGTTCCAACTGGTGATCCCTGTCTTTTTGTTTTTCTGCCTGGTCGATTTTCAGTTTGGCTATGCTGAATTCAAGCTCCTGCTGCCTAAACCGCAGCTCTTGCTTCTTGAATTCAAGCATAGCCTCCCCATCAACACTGGCAGAGGAAACGTTAGACATTACATCCTCCCTGTCCTCGTGGTCGTGATGGATCAGTGCAGCGGTAGAACCGTCGGTTCTGCCAGTGAGAGCAGCCCCACCACCTTCTGCACTGTCCTCGGAAGTTATAGCGTCAAGCTGCGCTTCTTGCCACGCCACGATTCTCTGGATCATTTCCAATTTAGTGCCTTGAGAGGAAACCCCTCTCTCCGCACACATCTTCTTCAATGTTTCAGATTTCGAAGCATTTAAGGTTAATAAAGTATTCGTTTCCATACTGTCGATAGGACTATGGCCTTTTTAACGTTATATTCAATACTTTACTGCGTGTCCTGGTTGGAATAACCTGAAAACGCCTTAGCTCGTGCGCAACACTGGATACCTTCAGTCGTATCCCACCGCTGTACACCAATTTGTTAAGACGGATTTCTGAACTCTGTCCTGGTGGCGCAGAGGTTCAGAAGGCCAACCTAATTACTTGGAACAGGGTAACCTCTGGACAAGCCAGACCAATCAAGGTAGCGATCGCGGCGGTCAAGACTAGGTCTCAAGAGGGGTGAGGGTGACTGAAAGCCCGCAATGAGCACACAAAGCAAGAGCGCTTACAAACTACTCCAAACAGTTGTTTATATCAAAAATAGATACACATTTATTATAAGGCCTTGAAACTAATAACTACAGTAAAAGCAGCAATATACAACGATATTAAACCAACACATACACTATCCACCCAATATATATACAGAATACACAGTTTCACAGCATTAGCAGCACGAAATATGTTATCCACCTGCAGGGGAAGGAAAACAGGCAGTGCGAACCAATGCGTGTGATATGTCCGCCTTCTGAGGCCCCTAACTAGATGGTAGTCCAATCCCTACGAAGAGTGGAGCCTAGCGCTCAAAAGTACCTGCACACGCCGGTGCCAATGGGCAGAAGGTGAAGCTCTTCGGAGGACGTTGAACAGCTCTGTAGGGAGCTCTAATGAAGGAGAACACGGTCCGCGACTCTAGCGCAGCCTCCACTGTGAGGCAGAAGCAGGGCGCGAGTACGGACAAGGGGTGCTGTATTTACAGCGGGGAAAAGCAAGGGGCACTGCAGGAGGGCGACCAGATCCTAGCTAATCTACTCACCGGTCCCCGAAGCAAGCAGGCCCGAGCTTCTCCTCGATAGATACAGCTTCTGGCAGGTTCTGAAGAGCAGGGAACGTCTCGTCGTCGTGCAGAGTAAAAAGACGTCCCGATCGAAGAAACAAGCACAGTTTTGTCGCCACAGCAGGGCAACGGAACGGCCGGGTGTATTCAAGCCAAACGAGCACCGCTCACCTCTAGCTTAGGACTGCTAAGCAAACGAAGCGTGTGAGCATGCCCCGGACTCAGAATACCACCCAACCTGTCGGCGATTACAGAGCAGGCCTCCTTAGTAAGCTGGTCAGTCAACTGGATGGCCCAGAGACACTTCCGAAGGCTTACAGCAGGAGTTGATGAAGGTGCCGGGAATAGCTGGTCCTGCTATTCCAATAGGTCGAAGCGCCAGTACAGGCCTTCTTGTTCGATCTTAGGTGGAAAGGGCTTCACCGGACGACAGCAATGAGGAGCAGAAGTTCTTCAGGGGGTCACCAGCGATTCCTCGGTCCAGCCTCGTGTTCGCAGGATACTTGGCTCCTGTATCCCTGGGTTCGTAAGAACTCAGGAGATCGACCTGGTAGTGGTGTTTCCAGCTCCCTCTTATCCACGGTTCCCTTCGCGCCAAAATGGAGGGGAGCCAATGGGAGATCCGCTCATCAACACACATACCATACGTGGACCAATCACGGACCACGGTGGTCCCAGGCATTCACACCACCCTAGACTCTCTGGCACCCAGGATGTGTATTGGGACCAGACAGCCCAGCCCACATCCTGGGGGCACTCAAACGACATGTAGAAGCCCGCGAAAGCAACCGTGTTTCGCGGGAAACTACATGCCCAAATAAGGAAGGCCCCGGGTCGCCTGACCCGGGGGAAGGTAAAGGGAGCAAGACGGACAGTGGACGAGACAAAGGAGCCTCGTGGTCCGGCCATTTTGGGTAGCCGGGCCACCCTTTTGTGTTCGCGGCAAAAAGGTGCTCAGAACGGCAAAAGGAGCTCAAAATAAACCAAATGATCGCTGCCACCAGCCCAGTCCCTGAATGACTTGCACCGATCCAAACCCCATCCTATAAGAGTGTCTAGGGTCTGTAGAAGGCTAGAGACCCAAGAGAGCTGTAACTTAGCTTACAGTGCCCTCTTGTGTCGTGTTGCACTAAAATGGCGACACGATAAAAGAAACTACGGGAAACAGCGTTCCCCGGTACTGACTGTCTTAAGGGCATGTCAGTTTCCCCGTAAGAAAGGAGCGAAAGCCCAGAGGAGTACGGCAGAAGGCTGCACTTCTCTGGCAAAGTCAAGAAAACAGGTTGAAAACAATAGCAAAAAGTTTAGGGGTTGCCACATGGAAGGAAAGTTCCCTACAATAACGCAATCTTTCCTAACAATTGGGAAGGAGTTTGATATCACATCTCATGCCATAGTATGGGTCTCAGGTTTGGTAGAAGCATTGGGATATCACATCTCATGCTATCTGAAGGGTATCAGTATTGGATTTGGAAGAAGTTGGATATCCCATCTCATGCTATAGGAAGGGTCTCAGGTTGGAATGGGAAGGAGTTGGATATCACATTTCATGTTATAGGAAGGGTCTCAGGATTGGAATGGGAAGGACTTGGATATCATATCTCATGCTATAGGACGGGTCTCAGGTTTGTTATTAGAATCATTGAGATATCATATTGCATGCTGTAGGAAGGGTCTAAGGATTGGAATGGGAAGGACCTGGATATCACATCTCATGCTATAGATAGGCTCTTAGGTTTGGAAAGGGAAGGAGTTGGATATCACATCTCATGTTATAGGATGGATCTCAGGTTTGGTATTAGAAGTATTGAGATATCACATCTCATGTTATCGGAAGGATCTCAGGTTTGGTATTAGAAGTATTGAGATATCACATCTCATGCTATAGGAAGGGTCTCAGGATTGGAATGGGAAGGAGTTGGATATCACATCTCATGCTAAAGGAAGGGTCTCAGGTTTGGTAGAAGCATTGAGATATCACATCTCATGCTATAGGAAGGGTCTCAGGATTGGAATGGGAAGGACTTAGATATCACATATCATGCTATAGGGAGGGTCTCAGTTTTGATATTAGAAGCATTGAGATATCACATCTCATGCTATCGGAAGTGTCTCAGGATTGGAATGGGAAGGAGCTGGATATCACATCTCATGCTAAAGGAAGGGTCTCAGGTTGGGAACGGGAAGGAGTTAAATTTCACATCTCATGTTATAGGAAGGGTATCAGGTTTGGTATAAACATTGAGATATCACATCTCTGCTATCGGAAGTGTCTCAGGTTTGGAATGGGAAGGAGTTGGATATCCCATCTCATGTTATAGGACGGGTCTCAGGTTTGTTATTAGAATCATTGAGATATCATATTGCATGCTGTAGGAAGGGTCTAAGGGTTGGAATGTGAAGGACTTGGATATCACATCTCATGCTATAGATAGGCTCTTAGGTTTGGAAAGGGAAGGAGTTGGATATCACATTTCATGTTAGAGGAAGGATCTCAGGTTTGGTATTAGAAGCATTGAGATATCACATCTCATGCTATAGGAAGGGTCTCAGGATTGGAATGGGAAGGAGTTGGATATCACATCTCATGCTATAGGAAGGGTCTCAGGTTTGGTATAAGCATTGAGATATCACATCTCATGCTATAGGACGGGTCTCAGGATTGGAATGGAAGGAGTTGGATATCACATCTCATGTTATAGGAAGGATCTCAGGTTTGGTATTAGAAGCATTGAGACATCACATCTCATGCTATAGGAAGGGTCTCAGGGTTGAAATGGGAAGGAGTTGGATATCACATCTCATCCAATAGGAAGGGTCTCAGGTTTGGAATGGGAAGGAATTGGATATCACATCTCACGTTATAGGAAGGATCTCAGGTTTGGTATTAGAAGCATTGAGATACCAAATCTCATGCTATAGGAAGGGTCTCAGGATTGGAATGTGAAGGATTTGGATATCACATCTCATGCTAAAGGAAGGGTCTCAGGTTTGGTAGAAGCATTGAGATATCATGTCTCTGCTATCGGAAGGGTCTCAGGATTGGATTGGGAAGGAGTTGGATATCCCTTTTCATGCTATAGGAAGGGTCTCAGGTTTGGTATAAGCATTGAGATATCACATCTCTGCTATCGGAAGGGTCTCAGGATTGGATTGGGAAGGAGTTGGATATCCCTTCTCATGCTATAGGAAGTGTCTCAGGTTGGAATGGGAAGGAGTTGGATATCACATCTCATGTTATAGGAAGGGTCTCAGGATTGGAATGGGAAGGATTTGGATATCACATCTCTTGCTATAGGAAGGGTCTCAGGATTGGAATGGGTAGGAGTTGGATATTACTTTCTTGCTATAGGAAGGGTCTCATGTTTGGAATGGGAAGGAGTTGGATATCACATATGCTATAGTTAGTGTCTCAGGTTTGGAACGGGAAGGAGTTGGATATCACATCTCATGTTATAGGAAGGGTCTCAGGTTTGGTATAAGCATTGAGATATCACATCTCTGCTATCGGAAGCGGCTCAGGATTGGAATGGGAAGGAGTTGGATATCCCATCTCATGTTATAGGAAGAGTCTCTGGTTTGGTATTAGAATCATTGAGATATCACATCGCATGCTGTAGGAAGGGTCTAAGGATTGGAATGGGATGGACTTGGATATCACATCTCATGCTATAGGTAGGCTCTCAGGTTTGGTATAAGCATTGAGATATCACATCTCATGCTATAGGAAGGGTCTCAGGATTGGAATGGGAAGGAATTGGATATCACATCTCATGCTATAGGAAGGGTCTCAGATTTGGTATAAGCATTGAGATATCACATCTCATGCTAAAGGAAGGGTCTCAGGATTGGAATGGGAAGGAGTTGTATATGACATCTCAGGCCATAGGAAGGTTCTCAGGTTTGGTATAAGCATTGAGATATCACATCTCTGCTATCGGAAAGGTCTCAGGATTGGAATGGGAAGGAGTTGGATATCCCATCTCATGTTATAGGAAGGGTCTCAGGTTTGGTATTAGAAGCATAGAGATATCACATCTCATGCTATAGGAAGGGTCTCAGGATTGGAATGGGAAGGACTTGGATGTCACATCTCATGATAAAGGAAGGGTCTAAGGTTTGGAAGGGGAAGGATTTGGATATCACATCTCATGTTATAGGACGGGTCTCAGGTTTGGGTTTAGAAGCATTGAGATATCAAGTCTCATGGTATAAGAAGGGTCTCAGAATTGGAATGGGAAGGAGTTGGATATCACACCTCAAGCTATAGGAAGGGTCTCAGGATTGGAATGGGAAGGAGTTTGATATCACATCTCATGCCATAGTATGGGTCTCAGGTTTGGTAGAAGCATTGGGATATCACATCTCATGCTATCGGAAGGGTATCAGTATTGGATTTTGAAGAAGTTGGATATCCCATCTCATGCTATAGGAAGGGTCTCAGGTTGGAATGGGAAGGAGTTGGATATCACATTTCATGTTATAGGAAGGGTCTCAGGATTGGAATGGGAAGGACTTGGATATCATATCTCATGCTATAGGACGGGTCTCAGGTTTGTTATTAGAATCATTGAGATATCATATTGCATGCTGTAGGAAGGGTCTAAGCATTGGAATAGGAAGGACCTGGATATCACATCTCATGCTATAGATAGGCTCTTAGGTTTGGAAAGGGAAGGAGTTGGATATCACATTTCATGTTAGAGGAAGGATCTCAGGTTTGGTATTAGAAGCATTGAGATATCACATCTCATGCTATAGGAAGGGTCTCAGGATTGGAATGGGAAGTAGTTGGATATCACATCTCATGCTATAGGAAGGGTCACAGGTTTGGTATAAGCATTGAGATATCACATCTCATGCTATAGGACGGGTCTCAGGATTGGAATGGAAGGAGTTGGATATCACATCTCATGTTATAGGAAGGATCTCAGGTTTGGTATTAGAATCATTGAGACATCACATCTCATGCTATAGGAAGGGTCTCAGGGTTGGAATGGGAAGGAGTTGGATATCACAACTCATCCAATAGGAAGGGTCTCAGGTTTGGAATGGGAAGGAATTGGATATCACATCTCATGTTATAGTAAGGATCTCAGGTTTGGTATTAGAAGCATTGAGATATCACATCTCATGCTATAGGAAGGGTTTCAGGATTGGAATGTGAAGGATTTGGATATCACATCTCATGCTAAAGGAAGGGTCTCAGGTTTGGTAGAAGCATTGAGATATCACGTCTCTGCTATCGGAAGGGTCTCAGGATTGGATTGGGAAGGAGTTGGATATCCCTTCTCATGCTATAGGAAGGGTCTCAGGATTTGAATGGCAAGGAGTTGGATATCACATCTCATGCCATACGAAGGGTCTCAGGTTTGGTATAAGCATTGAGATATCACATCTCTGCTATCGGAAGGGTCTCAGGATTGGAATGGGAAAGAGTTGGATATTCCCATCTCATGTTATAGGAAGGGTCTCAGGTTTGGTATTAGAAGCATTGAGATATCACATCTCATGCTATAGGAAGGGTCTCAGGATTGGAATGGGAAGGAGTTGGATATCACATCTCATGATAAAGGAAGGGTCTAAGGTTTGGAAGGGGAAGGATTTGGATATCACATCTCATGTTATATTACGGGTCTCAGGTTTGATATTAGAAGCATTGAGATATCAAGTCTCAGAGTATAGGAAGGGTCTCAGAATTGGAATGGGAAGGAGTTGGATATCACATCTCAAGCTATAGGAAGGGTCTCAGAATTGGAATGGGAAGGACTTGGATATCACATCTCATGCTATAGGAAGGCTCTCAGGTTTGGAAGGGGAAAGAGTTGGATATCACATTTCATGTTAGAGGTAGGATCTCAGGTTTGGTATTAGAGGCATTGAGATATCACATCTCATGCTATCAGAATGGTCTCAGGAATGGAATGGGAAGGAGTTGGATATCACATCTCATGCTAAAGGGAGGGTCTCAGGTTTGGAAGGGGAAGGATTTGGATATCACATCTCATGTTATAGGAAGGATCTCAGGTTTGGTATTAGAAGCATTGAGATATCACATCTCATGCTATCGGAAGGATCTCAGGTTTGGTATTAGAAGCATTGAGATATCACATCTCATGCTATTAGAAGGGTCTCAGGATTGGAATGGGAAGGAGTTGGATATCACATCTCATGCTAAAGGGAGGGTCTCAGGTTTGGAAGGGGAAGGATTTGGATATCACATCTCATGTTATCGGAAGGATCTCACGTTTGGTATTAGAAGTATTGAGATATCATATCTCATGCTATAGGAAGGGTCTCAGGATTGGAATGGGAAGGAGTTGGATATCACATCTCATGCTATAGGAAGTGTCTCAGGATTGTAATGGGAAGGACTTGGATATCACATCTCATGCTATAGGTAGGGTCTCAAGTTTGATATTAGAAGCATTGAGATATCACATCTCATGCTATAGGAAGGGTCTGAGGATTGGAATGGGAAGGAGTTGGATATCACATCTCATGCTATGGGAAGGGTCTCAGGTTTGGTATAAGCAGTGAGATATCACATCTCTGCTATCGGAAGGGTCTCAGGATTGGAATGGGAAGGAGTTGGATATTCCCATCTCATGTTATAGGAAGGGTCTCAGGTTTGGTATTAGAAGCATTGAGATATCACATCTCATGCTATAGGAAGGGTCTCGGGATTGGAATGGGAAGGAGTTGGATATCACATCTCATGATAAAGGAAGGGTCTCAGGATTGGAATGGGAAGGACTTGGATATCACATCTCATGCTATAGGAAGGCTCTCAGGTTTGGAAGGGGAAAGAGTTGGATATCACATTTCATGTTAGAGGTAGGATCTCAGGTTTGGTATTAGAGGCATTGAGATATCACATCTCATGCTATCAGAAGGGTCTCAGGAATGGAATGGGAAGGAGTTGGATATCACATCTCATGCTAAAGGGAGGGTCTCAGGTTTGGAAGGGGAAGGATTTGGATATCACATCTCATGTTATAGGAAGGATCTCAGGTTTGGTATTAGAAGCATTGAGATATCACATCTCATGCTATCAGAAGAGTCTCAGGATTGGAATAGGAAGGAGTTGGATATCACATCTCATGCTAAAGGGAGGGTCTCAGGATTTGAAGGGGAAGGATTTGGATATCACATCTCATGTTATCGGAAGGATCTCACGTTTGGTATTAGAAGTATTGAGATATCATATCTCATGCTATAGGAAGGGTCTCAGGATTGGAATGGGAAGGAGTTGGATATCACATCTCATGCTATAGGGAGGGTCTCAGGATTGGAATGGGATGGACTTAGATATCACATATCATACTATAGGGAGGTTCTCAGTTTTGATATTAGAAGCATTGAGATATCACATCTCATGCTATAGGAAGGGTCTCAGGATTGGAATGGGAAGGAGTTGGATATCACATCTCATGCTATAGGAAGTGTCTCAGGATTGTAATGGGAAGGACTTGGATATCACATCTCATGCTATAGGTAGGGTCTCAAGTTTGATATTAGAAGCATTGAGATATCACATCTCATGCTATAGGAAGGGTCTGAGGATTGGAATGGGAAGGAGTTGGATATCACATCTCATGCTATGGGAAGGGTCTCAGGTTTGGTATAAGCAGTGAGATATCACATCTCATGCTATAGTAAGTGTCTCAGGATTGGAATGGGAAGGAGTTGGATATCACATCTCATGTTATAGGAAGGATCTCAGGTTTGGTATAAGCATTGAGATATCACATCTCTGCTATCGGAAGGGTCTCAGGATTGGAATGGGAAGGAGTTGGATATTCCCATCTCATGTTATAGGAAGGGTCTCAGGTTTGGTATTAGAAGCATTGAGATATCACATCTCATGCTATAGGAAGGGTCTCGGGATTGGAATGGGAAGGAGTTGGATATCACATCTCATGATAAAGGAAGGGTCTCAGGATTGGAATGGGAAGGACTTGGATATCACATCTCATGCTATAGGAAGGCTCTCAGGTTTGGAAGGGGAAAGAGTTGGATATCACATTTCATGTTAGAGGTAGGATCTCAGGTTTGGTATTAGAGGCATTGAGATATCACATCTCATGCTATCAGAAGGGTCTCAGGAATTTAATGGGAAGGAGTTGGATATCACATCTCATGCTAAAGGGAGGGTCTCAGGTTTGGAAGGGGAAGGATTTGGATATCACATCTCATGTTATAGGAAGGATCTCAGGTTTGGTATTAGAAGCATTGAGATATCACATCTCATGCTATCAGAAGAGTCTCAGGATTGGAATAGGAAGGAGTTGGATATCACATCTCATGCTAAAGGGAGGGTCTCAGGATTTGAAGGGGAAGGATTTGGATATCACATCTCATGTTATCGGAAGGATCTCACATTTGGTATTAGAAGTATTGAGATATCATATCTCATGCTATAGGAAGGGTCTCAGGATTGGAATGGGAAGGAGTTGGATATCACATCTCATGCTATAGGGAGGGTCTCAGGATTGGAATGGGATGGACTTAGATATCACATATCATGCTATAGGGAGGTTCTCAGTTTTGATATTAGAAGCATTGAGATATCACATCTCATGCTATAGGAAGTGTCTCAGGATTGGAATGGGAAGGTGCTGGATATCACATCTCATGCTAAAGGAAGGGTCTCAGGTTTGGAACGGGAAGGATTTGGATATCACATCTCATGTTATAGGAAGGGTCTCAGGTTTGGTATAACCATTGAGATATCACATCTCTGCTATCGGAAGTGTCTCAGGATTGGAATGGGAAGGAGTTGGATATCCCATCTCATGTTATAGGACGGGTCTCAGGTTTGTTATTAGAATCATTGAGATATCATATTGCATGCTGTAGGAAGGGTCTAAGGGTTGGAATGGGAAGGACTTGGATATCACATCTCATGCTATAGATAGGCTCTTAGGTTTGGAAAGGGAAGGAGTTGGATATCACATTTCATGTTAGAGGAAGGATCTCAGGTTTGGTATTAGAAGCATTGAGATATCACATCTCATGCTATAGGAAGGGTCTCAGGATGGGAATGGGAAGCAGTTGGATATCACATCTCATGCTATAGGAAGGGTCTCAGGTTTGGTATAAGCATTGAGATATCACATCTCATGCTATAGGACGGGTCTCAGGATTGGAATGGAAGGAGTTGGATATCACATCTCATGTTATAGGAAGGATCTCAGGTTTGGTATTAGAAGCATTGAGACATCACATCTCATGCTATAGGAAGGGTCTCAGGGTTGGAATGGGAAGGAGTTGGATATCACATCTCATCCAATAGGAAGGGTCTCAGGTTTGGAATGGGAAGGAATTGGATATCACATCTCATGTTATAGGAAGGATCTCAGGTTTGGTATTAGAAGCATTGAGATATCACATCTCATGCTGTAGGAAGGGTCTCAGGATAGGAATGTGAAGGATTTGGATATCACATCTCATGCTAAAGGAAGGGTCTCAGGTTTGGTAGAAGCATTGAGATATCACGTCTCTGCTATCGGAAGGGTCTCAGGATTGGATTGGGAAGGAGTTGGATATCACATCTCATGCCATAGGAAGGGTCTCAGGTTTGGTATAAGCATTGAGATATCACATCTCTGTTATCGGAAGGGTCTCAGGATTGGATTGGGAAGGAGTTGGATATCCCTTCTCATGCTATAGGAAGTGTCTCAGGTTGGAATGGGAAGGAGTTGGATATCACATCTCATGTTATAGGAAGGGTCTCAGGATTGGAATGGGAAGGATTTGGATATCACATCTCTTGCTATAGGAAGGGTCTCAGGATTGGAATGGGTAGGAGTTGGATATTACTTTCTTGCTATAGGAAGGGTCTCATGTTTGGAATGGGAAGGAGTTGGATATCACATATGCTATAGTTAGTGTCTCAGGTTTGGAACGGGAAGGAGTTGGATATCACATCTCATGTTATAGGAAGGGTCTCAGGTTTGGTATAAGCATTGAGATATCACATCTCTGCTATCGGAAGCGGCTCAGGATTGGAATGGGAAGGAGTTGGATATCCCATCTCATGTTATAGGAAGAGTCTCTGGTTTGGTATTAGAATCATTGAGATATCACATCGCATGCTGTAGGAAGGGTCTAAGGATTGGAATGGGATGGACTTGGATATCACATCTCATGCTATAGGTAGGCTCTCAGGTTTGGTATAAGCATTGAGATATCACATCTCATGCTATAGGAAGGGTCTCAGGATTGGAATGGGAAGGAATTGGATATCACATCTCATGCTATAGGAAGGGTCTCAGATTTGGTATAAGCATTGAGATATCACATCTCATGTTAAAGGAAGGGTCTCAGGATTGGAATGGGAAGGAGTTGTATATGACATCTCAGGCCATAGGAAGGTTCTCAGGTTTGGTATAAGCATTGAGATATCACATCTCTGCTATCGGAAGGGTCTCAGGATTGGAATGGGAAGGAGTTGGATATCCCATCTCATGTTATAGGAAGGGTCTCAGGTTTGGTATTAGAAGCATAGAGATATCACATCTCATGCTATAGGAAGGGTCTCAGGATGTGAATGGCAAGGAGTTGGATATCACATCTCATGCCATAGGAGGGGTCTCAGGTTTGGTATAAGCATTGAGATATCACATCTCTGCTATCGGAAGGGTCTCAGGATTGGATTGGGAAGGAGTTAGATATCCCTTCTCATGCTATAGGAAGTGTCTCAGGTTGGAATGGGAAGGAGTTGGATATCACATCTCATGTTATAGGAAGGGTCTCAGGATTGGAATGGGAAGGACTTGGATGTCACATCTCATGCTATAGGGAGGGTCTCAAGTTTGATATTAGAAGCATTGAGATAACAAATCTCATGATATCGGAAGGGTCTCAGGATTGGAATGGGAAGGAGTTGGATATCACATCTCATGATAAAGGTAGGGTCTAAGGTTTGGAAGGGGAAGGATTTGGATATCACATCTCATGTTATAGGACGGGTCTCAGGTTTGGTATTAGAAGCATTGAGATATCAAGTCTCATGGTATAAGAAGGGTCTCAGAATTGGAATGGGAAGGAGTTGGATATCACACCTCAAGCTATAGGAAGGGTCTCAGGATTGGAATGGGAAGGAGTTTGATATCACATCTCATGCCATAGTATGGGTCTCAGGTTTGGTAGAAGCATTGGGATATCACATCTCATGCTATCGGAAGGGTATCAGTATTGGATTTGGAGGAAGTTGGATATCCCATCTCATGCTATAGGAAGGGTCTCAGGTTGGAATGGTAAGGAGTTGGATATCACATTTCATGTTATAGGAAGGGTCTCAGGATTGGAATGGGAAGGACTTGGATATCATTTCTCATGCTATAGGACGGGTCTCAGGTTTGTTATTAGAATCATTGAGATATCATATTGCATGCTGTAGGAAGGGTCTAAGGATTGGAATGGGAAGGACTTGGATATCACATCTCATGCTATAGATAGGCTCTTAGGTTTGGAAAGGGAAGGAGTTGGATATCACATTTCATGTTAGAGGAAGGATCTCAGGTTTGGTATTAGAAGCATTGAGATATCACATCTCATGCTATACGAAGGGTCTCAGGATTGGAATGGGAAGTAGTTGGATATCACATCTCATGCTATAGGAAGGGTCTCAGGTTTGGTATAAGCATTGAGATATCACATCTCATGCTATAGGACGGGTCTCAGGATTGGAATGGAAGGAGTTGGATATCACATCTCATGTTATAGGAAGGATCTCAGGTTTGGTATTAGAAGCATTGAGACATCACATCTCATGCTATAGGAAGGGTCTCAGGGTTGGAATGGGAAGGAGTTGGATATCACATCTCATCCAATAGGAAGGGT
The DNA here is from genome assembly GCF_040938575.1 of Ambystoma mexicanum. Lineage (NCBI taxonomy): Eukaryota > Metazoa > Chordata > Amphibia > Caudata > Ambystomatidae > Ambystoma > Ambystoma mexicanum. Next base: position 337,792,368 of record NC_090936.1, read on the forward strand.
CTCAGGTTTGGAATGGGAAGGAATTGGATATCAAGTCTCATGTTATAGGAAGGATCTCAGGTTTGGTATTAGAAGCATTGAGATATCAAATCTCATGCTATAGGAAGGGTCTCAGGATTGGAATGTGAAGGATTTGGATATCACATCTCATGCTAAAGGAAGGGTCTCAGGTTTGGTAGAAGCATTTAGATATCACGTCTCTGCTATCGGAAGGGTCTCAGGATTGGATTGGGAAGGAGTTGGATATCCCTTCTCATGCTATAGGAAGGGTCTCAGGATTTGAATGGCAAGGAGTTGGATATCACATCTCATGCCATAGGAAGGGTCTCAGGTTTGGTATAAGCATTGAGATATCACATCTCTGCTATCGGAAGGGTCTCAGGATTGGAATGGGAAGGAGTTGGATATTCCTATCTCATGTTATAGGAAGGGTCACAGGTTTGGTATTAGAAGCATTGAGATATCACATCTCATGCTATAGGAAAGGTCTCAGGATTGGAATGGGAAGGACTTGGATATCACATCTCATGCTATAGGGAGGGTCTCAAGTTTGATGTTAGAAGCTTTGAGATATCACATCTCATGATATCGGAAGGGTCTCAGGATTGGAATGGGAAGGAGTTGGATATCACATCTCATGATAAAGGAAGGGTTTAAGGTTTGGAAGGGGAAGGATTTGGATATCACATCTCATGTTATATTACGGGTCTCAGGTTTGGTATTAGAAGCATTGAGATATCAAGTCTCAGAGTATAGGAAGGGTCTCAGAATTGGAATGGGAAGGAGTTGGATATCACATCTCAAGCTATAGGAAGGGTCTCAGGATTGGAATGGGAAGGACTTGGATATCACATCTCATGCTATAGGAAGGCTCTCAGGTTTGGAAGGGGAAAGAGTTGGATATCACATTTCATGTTAGAGGTAGGATCTCAGGTTTGGTATTAGAGGCATTGAGATATCACATCTCATGCTATCAGAAGGGTCTCAGGAATGGAATGGGAAGGAGTTGGATATCACATCTCATGCTAAAGGGAGGGTCTCAGGTTTGGAAGGGGAAGGATTTGGATATCACATCTCATGTTATAGGAAGGATCTCAGGTTTGGTATTAGAAGCATTGAGATATCACATCTCATGCTATCGGAAGGATCTCAGGTTTGGAATTAGAAGCATTGAGATATCACATCTCATGCTATCAGAAGGGTCTCAGGATTGGAATTGGAAGGAGTTGGATATCACATCTCATGCTAAAGGGAGGGTCTCAGGTTTGGAAGGGGAAGGATTTGGATATCACATCTCATGTTATCGGAAGGATCTCACGTTTGGTATTAGAAGTATTGAGATATCATATCTCATGCTATAGGAAGGGTCTCAGGATTGGAATGGGAAAGAGTTGGATATCACATCTCATGCTATAGGGAGTGTCTCAGGATTGGAATGGGAAGGACTTAGATATCACATATGCTATAGGGAGGGTCTCAGTTTTGATATTAGAAGCATTGAGATATCACATCTCATGCTATCGGAAGTGTCTCAGGATTGGAATGGGAAGGAGCTGGATATCACATCTCAAGCTAAAGGAAGGGTCTCAGGTTTGGAACGGGAAGGATTTGGATATCACATCTCATGTTATAGGAAGGGTCTCAGGTTTGGTATAAGCATTGAGATATCACATCTCTGCTATCGGAAGTGTCTCAGGATTGGAATGGGAAGGAGTTGGATATCACATCTCATGTTATAGGACGGGTCTCAGGTTTGTTATTAGAATCATTGAGATATCATATTGCATGCTGTAGGAAGGGTCTAAGGGTTGGAATGGGAAGGACTTGGATATCACATCTCATGCTATAGATAGGCTCTTAGGTTTGGAAAGGGAAGGAGTTGGATATCACATTTCATGTTAGAGGAAGGATCTCAGGTTTGGTATTAGAAGCATTGAGATATCACATCTCATGCTATAGGAAGGGTCTCAGGATTGGAATGGGAAGTAGTTGGATATCACATCTCATGCTATAGGAAGGGTCTCAGGTTTGGTATAAGCATTGAGATATCACATCTCATGCTATAGGACGGGTCTCAGGATTGGAATGGAAGGAGTTGGATATCACATCTCATGTTATAGGAAGGATCTCAGGTTTGGTATTAGAAGCATTGAGACATCACATCTCATGCTATAGGAAGGGTCTCAGGGTTGGAATGGGAAGGAGTTGGATATCACATCTCATCCAATAGGAAGGGTCTCAGGTTTGGAATGGGAAGGAATTGGATATCACATCTCATGTTATAGGAAGGATCTCAGGTTTGGTATTAGAAGCATTGAGATATCACATCTCATGCTATAGGAAGGGTCTCAGGATTGGAATGTGAAGGATTTGGATATCACATCTCATGCTAAAGGAAGGGTCTCAGGTTTGGTAGAAGCATTGAGATATCACGTCTCTGCTATCGGAAGGGTCTCAGGATTGGATTGGGAAGGAGTTGGATATCCCTTCTCATGCTATAGGAAGGGTCTCAGGATTTGAATGGCAAGGAGTTGGATATCACATCTCATGCCATAGGAAGGGTCTCAGGTTTGGTATAAGCATTGAGATATCACATCTCTGCTATCGGAAGGGTCTCAGGATTGGATTGGGACGGAGTTGGATATCCCTTCTCATGCTATAGGAAGTGTCTCAGGTTGGAATGGGAAGGAGTTGGATATCACATCTCATGTTATAGGAAGGGTCTCAGGATTGGAATGGGAAGGATTTGGATATCACATCTCTTGCTATAGGAAGGGTCTCAGGATTGGAATGGGTAGGAGTTGGATATTACTTTCTTGCTATAGGAAGGGTCTCATGTTTGGAATGGGAAGGAGTTGGATATCACATATGCTATAGTTAGTGTCTCAGGTTTGGAACGGGAAGGAGTTGGATATCACATCTCATGTTATAGGAAGGGTCTCAGGTTTGGTATAAGCATTGAGATATCACATCTCTGCTATCGGAAGCGGCTCAGGATTGGAATGGGAAGGAGTTGGATATCCCATCTCATGTTATAGTAAGAGTCTCTGGTTTGGTATTAGAATCATTGAGATATCACATCGCATGCTGTAGGAAGGGTCTAAGGATTGGAATGGGATGGACTTGGATATCACATCTCATGCTATAGGTAGGCTCTCAGGTTTGGTATAAGCATTGAGATATCACATCTCATGCTATAGGAAGGGTCTCAGGATTGGAATGGGAAGGATTTGGATATCACATCTCATGCTATAGGAAGGGTCTCAGATGTGGTATAAGCATTGAGATATCACATCTCATGCTAAAGGAAGGGTCTCAGGATTGGAATGGGAAGGAGTTGTATATGACATCTAAGGCCATAGGAAGGGTCTCAGGTTTGGTATTAGAAGCATAGAGATATCACATCTCATGCTATAGGAAGGGTCTCAGGATTGGAATGGGAAGGAGTTGGATACCACATCTCATGATAAAAGAAGGGTCTAAGGTTTGGAAGGGGAAGGATTTGGATATCACATCTCATGTTATAGGACGGGTCTCAGGTTTGGTATTAGAAGCATTGAGATATCAAGTCTCATGGTATAAGAAGGGTCTCAGAATTGGAATGGGAAGGAGTTGGATATCACACCTCAAGCTATAGGAAGGGTCTCAGGATCGGAATGGGAAGGAGTTTGATATCACATCTCATGCCATAGTATGGGTCTCAGGTTTGGTAGAAGCATTGGGATATCACATCTCATGCTATCGGAAGGGTATCAGTATTGGATTTGGAAGAAGGTGGATATCCCATCTCATGCTATAGGAAGGGTCTCAGGTTGGAATGGGAAGGAGTTGGATATCACATTTCATGTTATAGGAAGGGTCTCAGGATTGGAATGGGAAGGACTTGGATATCATATCTCATGCTATAGGACGGGTCTCAGGTTTGTTATTAGAATCATTGAGATATCATATTGCATGCTGTAGGAAGGGTCTAAGGGTTGGAATGGGAAGGACTTGGATATCACATCTCATGCTATAGATAGGCTCTTAGGTTTGGAAAGGGAAGGAGTTGGATATCACATTTCATGTTAGAGGAAGGATCTCAGGTTTGGTATTAGAAGCATTGAGATATCACATCTCATGCTATAGGAAGGGTCTCAGGATTGGAATGGGAAGTAGTTGGATATCACATCTCATGCTATAGGAAGGGTCTCAGGTTTGGTATAAGCATTGAGATATCACATCTCATGCTATAGGACGGGTCTCAGGATTGGAATGGAAGGAGTTGGATATCACATCTCATGTTATAGGAAGGATCTCAGGTTTGGTATCAGAAGCATTGAGACATCACATCTCATGCTATAGGAAGGGTCTCAGGGTTGGAATGGGAAGGAGTTGGATATCACATCTCATCCAATAGGAAGGGTCTCAGGTTTGGAATGGGAAGGAATTGGATATCACATCTCATGTTATAGGAAGGATCTCAGGTTTGGTATTAGAAGCATTGAGATATCACATCTCATGCTATAGGAAGGGTCTCAGGATTGGAATGTGAAGGATTTGGATATCACATCTCATGCTAAAGGAAGGGTCTCAGGTTTGGTAGAAGCATTGAGATATCACGTCTCTGCTATCGGAAGGGTCTCAGGATTGGATTGGGAAGGAGTTGGATATCCCTTCTCATGCTATAGGAAGGGTCTCAGGATTTGAATGGCAAGGAGTTGGATATCACATCTCATGCCATAGGAAGGGTCTCAGGTTTGGTATAAGCATTGAGATATCACATCTCTGCTATCGGAAGGGTCTCAGGATTGGATTGGGACGGAGTTGGATATCCCTTCTCATGCTATAGGAAGTGTCTCAGGTTGGAATGGGAAGGAGTTGGATATCACATCTCATGTTATAGGAAGGGTCTCAGGATTGGAATGGGAAGGATTTGGATATCACATCTCTTGCTATAGGAAGGGTCTCAGGATTGGAATGGGTAGGAGTTGGATATTACTTTCTTGCTATAGGAAGGGTCTCATGTTTGGAATGGGAAGGAGTTGGATATCACATATGCTATAGTTAGTGTCTCAGGTTTGGAACGGGAAGGAGTTGGATATCACATCTCATGTTATAGGAAGGGTCTCAGGTTTGGTATAAGCATTGAGATATCACATCTCTGCTATCGGAAGCGGCTCAGGATTGGAATGGGAAGGAGTTGGATATCCCATCTCATGTTATAGTAAGAGTCTCTGGTTTGGTATTAGAATCATTGAGATATCACATCGCATGCTGTAGGAAGGGTCTAAGGATTGGAATGGGATGGACTTGGATATCACATCTCATGCTATAGGTAGGCTCTCAGGTTTGGTATAAGCATTGAGATATCACATCTCATGCTATAGGAAGGGTCTCAGGATTGGAATGGGAAGGATTTGGATATCACATCTCATGCTATAGGAAGGGTCTCAGATGTGGTATAAGCATTGAGATATCACATCTCATGCTAAAGGAAGGGTCTCAGGATTGGAATGGGAAGGAGTTGTATATGACATCTAAGGCCATAGGAAGGGTCTCAGGTTTGGTATTAGAAGCATAGAGATATCACATCTCATGCTATAGGAAGGGTCTCAGGATTGGAATGGGAAGGAGTTGGATACCACATCTCATGATAAAAGAAGGGTCTAAGGTTTGGAAGGGGAAGGATTTGGATATCACATCTCATGTTATAGGACGGGTCTCAGGTTTGGTATTAGAAGCATTGAGATATCAAGTCTCATGGTATAAGAAGGGTCTCAGAATTGGAATGGGAAGGAGTTGGATATCACACCTCAAGCTATAGGAAGGGTCTCAGGATCGGAATGGGAAGGAGTTTGATATCACATCTCATGCCATAGTATGGGTCTCAGGTTTGGTAGAAGCATTGGGATATCACATCTCATGCTATCGGAAGGGTATCAGTATTGGATTTGGAAGAAGGTGGATATCCCATCTCATGCTATAGGAAGGGTCTCAGGTTGGAATGGGAAGGAGTTGGATATCACATTTCATGTTATAGGAAGGGTCTCAGGATTGGAATGGGAAGGACTTGGATATCATATCTCATGCTATAGGACGGGTCTCAGGTTTGTTATTAGAATCATTGAGATATCATATTGCATGCTGTAGGAAGGGTCTAAGGATTGGAATGGGAAGGACTTGGATATCACATCTCATGCTATAGATAGGCTCTTAGGTTTGGAAAGGGATGGAGTTGGATATCACATTTCATGTTAGAGGAAGGGTCTCAGGTTTGGTATTAGAAGCATTGAGATATCACATCTCATGCTATAGGAAGGGTCTCAGGATTGGAATGGGAAGTAGTTGGATATCACATCTCATGCTATAGGAATTGTCTCAGGTTTGGTATAAGCATTGAGATATCACATCTCATGCTATAGGACGGGTCTCAGGATTGGAATGGAAGGAGTTGGATATCACATCTCATGTTATAGGAAGGATCTCAGGTTTGGTATTAGAAGCATTGAGACATCACATCTCATGCTATAGGAAGGGTCTCAGGGTTGGAATGGGAAGGAGTTGGATATCGCATCTCATCCAATAGGAAGGGTCTCAGGTTTGGAATGGGAAGGAATTGGATATCACATCTCATGTTATAGGAAGGATCTCAGGTTTGGTATTAGAAGCATTGAGATATCACATCTCATGCTATAGGAAGGGTCTCAGGATTGGAATGTGAAGGATTTGGATATCACATCTCATGCTAAAGGAAGGGTCTCAGGTTTGGTAGAAGCATTGAGATATCACGTCTCTGCTATCGGAAGGGTGTCAGGATTGGATTGGGAAGGAGTTGGATATCCCTTCTCATGCTATACGAAGGGTCTCAGGATTTGATTGGGAAGGAGTTGGATATCACATCTCATGTTATCGGAAGGGTCTCAGGATTGGAATGGGAAGGATTTGGATATCACATCTTTTGCTATAGGAAGGGTCTCAGGATTGGAATGGGTAGGAGTTGGATATTACTTTCTTGCTATAGGAAGGGTCTCATGTTTGGAATGGGAAGCAGTTGGATATCACATATGCTATAGTTAGTGTCTCAGGTTTGGAACGGGAAGGAGTTGGATATCACATCTCATGTTATAGGAAGGGTCTCAGGTTTGGTATAAGCATTGAGATATCACATCTCTGCTATCGGAAGCGGCTCAGGATTGGAATGGGAAGGAGTTGGATATCCCATCTCATGTTATAGGAAGAGTCTCTGGTTTGGTATTAGAATCATTGAGATATCACATCGCATGCTGTAGGAAGGGTCTAAGGATTGGAATGGGATGGACTTGGATATCACATCTCATGCTATAGGTAGGCTCTCATTTTTGGTATAAGCATTGAGATATCACATCTCATGCTATAGGAAGGGTCTCAGGATTGGAATGGGAAGGAGTTGGATATCCCATCTCATGTTATAGGAAGAGTCTCTGGTTTGGTATTAGAATCATTGAGATATCACATCGCATGCTGTAGGAAGGGTCTAAGGATTGGAATGGGATGGACTTGGATATCACATCTCATGCTATAGGTAGGCTCTCATTTTTGGTATAAGCATTGAGATATCACATCTCATGCTAAAGGAAGGGTCTCAGGATTGGAATGGGAAGGAGTTGTATATGACATCTCAGGCCATAGGAAGGGTCTCAGGTTTGGTATAAGCATTGAGATATCACATCTCTGCTATCAGAAGGGTCTCAGGATTGGAATGGGAAGGAGTTGGATATCCCATCTCATGTTATAGGAATGGTCTCAGGGTTGGTATTAGAAGCATAGAGATATCACATCTCATGCTATAGGAAGGGTCTCAGGATTGGAATGGGAAGGACTTGGATGTCACATCTCATGCTATAGGGAGGGTCTCAAGTTTGATATTAGAAGCATTGAGATAACAAATCTCATGATATCGGAAGGGTCTCAGGATTGGAATGGGAAGGAGTTGGATATCACATCTCATGTTATAGGACGGGTCTCAGGTTTGGTATTAGAAGCATTGAGATATCAAGTCTCATGGTATAAGAAGGGTCTCAGAATTGGAATGGGAAGGAGTTGGATATCACACCTCAAGCTATAGGAAGGGTCTCAGGATTGGAATGGGAAGGACGTGGATATCATATCTCATGCTATAGGAAGGCTCTCAGGTTTGGAAGGGGAAGGAGTTGGATATCACATTTCATGTTAGAGGAAGGATCTCAGGTTTGGTATTAGAGGCCTTGAGATATCACATCTCATGCTATAGGAAGGGTCTCAGGATTGGAATGGGAAGGAGTTGGATATCACATCTCAAGCTATAGGAAGGGTCTCAGGTTTGGTATAAGCATTGAGATATCACATCTCATGCTATAGGAAGGGTCTCAGGATTGGAATGGGAAGGAGTTGGATATCACATCTCATGTTATAGGAAGGGTCTCAGGATTGGAATGGGAAGAAGTTGGATATCACATCTCATGCTATAGGAAGGGTCTCAGGTTTGGTATAAGCATTGAGATATCACATCTCATGCTATAGGAAGGGTCTCGGGATTGGAATGGTAAGGAGTTGTATATGACATCTCATGCTATAGGTAGGCTCTCATTTTTGGTATAAGCATTGAGATATCACATCTCATGCTATAGGAAGGGTCTCAGGATTGGAATGGGAAGGAGTTGGATATCCCATCTCATGTTATAGGAAGAGTCTCTGGTTTGGTATTAGAATCATTGAGATATCACATCGCATGCTGTAGGAAGGGTCTAAGGATTGGAATGGGATGGACTTGGATATCACATCTCATGCTATAGGTAGGCTCTCATTTTTGGTATAAGCATTGAGATATCACATCTCATGCTAAAGGAAGGGTCTCAGGATTGGAATGGGAAGGAGTTGTATATGACATCTCAGGCCATAGGAAGGGTCTCAGGTTTGGTATAAGCATTGAGATATCACATCTCTGCTATCAGAAGGGTCTCAGGATTGGAATGGGAAGGAGTTGGATATCCCATCTCATGTTATAGGAATGGTCTCAGGGTTGGTATTAGAAGCATAGAGATATCACATCTCATGCTATAGGAAGGGTCTCAGGATTGGAATGGGAAGGACTTGGATGTCACATCTCATGCTATAGGGAGGGTCTCAAGTTTGATATTAGAAGCATTGAGATAACAAATCTCATGATATCGGAAGGGTCTCAGGATTGGAATGGGAAGGAGTTGGATATCACATCTCATGTTATAGGACGGGTCTCAGGTTTGGTATTAGAAGCATTGAGATATCAAGTCTCATGGTATAAGAAGGGTCTCAGAATTGGAATGGGAAGGAGTTGGATATCACACCTCAAGCTATAGGAAGGGTCTCAGGATTGGAATGGGAAGGACGTGGATATCATATCTCATGCTATAGGAAGGCTCTCAGGTTTGGAAGGGGAAGGAGTTGGATATCACATTTCATGTTAGAGGAAGGATCTCAGGTTTGGTATTAGAGGCCTTGAGATATCACATCTCATGCTATAGGAAGGGTCTCAGGATTGGAATGGGAAGGAGTTGGATATCACATCTCAAGCTATAGGAAGGGTCTCAGGTTTGGTATAAGCATTGAGATATCACATCTCATGCTATAGGAAGGGTCTCAGGATTGGAATGGGAAGGAGTTGGATATCACATCTCATGTTATAGGAAGGGTCTCAGGATTGGAATGGGAAGAAGTTGGATATCACATCTCATGCTATAGGAAGGGTCTCAGGTTTGGTATAAGCATTGAGATATCACATCTCATGCTATAGGAAGGGTCTCGGGATTGGAATGGTAAGGAGTTGTATATGACATCTCATGCCATAGGAAGGGTCTCAGGTTTGGTATAAGCATTGAGATATCACATCACATGCTATAGGAAGGGTCTCAGGATTGGAATGGGAAGGACTTGGATATCACATCTCATGCTATAGGCAGGGCCTCAGATTTGGAAAGGGAAGGAGATGGATATCACATTTCATGTTAGAGATGGGATCTCAGGTTTGGTATTAGAGGCATTGAGATATCACATCTCATGCTATCAGAAGGGTCTCAGGATTGGAATGGGAAGGAGTTGTATATCACATCTCATGCTAAATGGAGGGTCTCAGGTTTGGAAGGGGAAGGATTTGGAAATCACATCTCATGTTATAGGAAGGATCTCAGGTTTGGTATTAGAAGCATTGAGATATCACATCTCATGCTATCGGAAGTATCTCAGGTTTGGTATTAGAGGCATTGAGATATCACATCTCATGCTATCATAAGGGTCTCAGGATTGGAATGGGAAGGAGTTGTATATCACATCTCATGTTATTGGAAGGATCTCAGGTTTGGTATTAGAAGCATTGAGATATCACATCTCATGCTATCGGAAGTATCTCAGGTTTGGTATTAGAGGCATTGAGATATCACATCTCATGCTATCATAAGGGTCTCAGGATTGGAATGGGAAGGAGTTGTATATCACATCTCATGCTATAGGAAGGGTCTCAGGATTGGAATGGGAAGGAGTTGGATATCACATCTCATGCTATAGGAAGTGTCTCAGATTTGGTATAAGCATTGAGATATCACATCTCATGCTATAGGAAGGGTCTCAGGATTGGAATGGGGAGGACTTGGATGTCACATCTCATGCTATAGGGAGGGTCTCAAGTTTGATATTAGAAGCATTGAGATAACAAATCTCATGATATCGGAAGGGTCTCAGGATTGGAATGGGAAGGAGTTGGATATCACATCTCATGATAAAGGAAGGGTCTAAGGTTTGGAAGGGGAAAGATTTGGATATCACATCTCATGTTATAGGACGGGTCTCGGGTTTGGTATTAGAAGCATTGAGATATCAAGTCTCATGGCATAGGAAGGGTCTCAGAATTGGAATGTGAAGGAGTTGGATATCACATCTCAAGCTATAGGAAGAGTCTCAGGATTGGAATGGGAAGGAGTTTGATATCACATCTCATGCCATAGTATGGGTCTCAGGTTTGGTAGAAGCATTGGAATATCACATCTCATGCTATTGGAAGGGTATCAGTATTGGATTTGGAAGGAGTTGGATATCCCATCTCATGCTATAGGAAGGGTCTCAGGTTGGAATGGGAAGGAGTTGGATATCACATTTCATGTTATAGGAAGGGTCTCAGGATTGGAATGGGAAGGACTTGGATATCATATCTCATGCTATAGGAAGGCTCTCAGGTTTGGAAGGGGAAGGAGTTGGATATCACATTTCATGTTAGAGGAAGGATCTCAGGTTTGGTATTAGAGGCCTTGAGATATCACATCTCATGCTATAGGAAGGGTCTCGGGATTGGAATGGGAAGGAGTTGGATATCACATCTCAAGCTTTAGGAAGGGTCTCAGGTTTGGTATAAGCATTGAGATAGCACATCTCATGCTATAGGAAGGGTCTCAGTATTGGAATGGGAAGGAGTTGGATATCACATCTCATGTTATAGGAAGGATCTCAGGTTTGGTATTAGAAGCATTGAGACATCACATCTCATGCTATAGGAAGGGTCTCAGATTTGGTATAAGCATTGAGATATCACATCTCTGCTATCGGAAGGGTCTCAGGATTGGAATGGGAAGGAATTGGATATCCCATCTCATGCTATAGGGAGGGTCTCAATTTTGATATTAGAAGCATTGAGATAACAAATCTCATGATATCGGAAGGGTCTCAGGATTGGAATGGGAAGGAGTTGGATATCACATCTCATGATAAAGGAAGGGTCTAAGGTTTGGAAGGGGAAAGATTTGGATATCACATCTCATGTTATAGGACGGGTCTCAGGTTTGGTATTAGAAGCATTGAGATATTAAGTCTCATGGTATAGGAAGGGTTTCAGAATTGGAATGGGAAGGAGTTGGATATCACATCTCAAGCTATAGGAAGAGTCTCAGGATTGGAATGGGAAGGAGTTTGATATCACATCTCATGCCATAGTATTGTTCTCAGGTTTGATAGAAGCATTGGGATATCACATCTCATGCTATTGGAAGGGTATCAGTATTGGATTTGGAAGGAGTTGGATATCCCATCTCATGCTATAGGAAGGGTCTCAGGTTGGAATGGGAAGGAGTTGGATATCACATTTCATGTTATAGGAAGGGTCTCAGGATTGGAATGGGAAGGACTTGGATATCATATCTCATGCTATAGGAAGGCTCTCAGGTTTGGAAGGAGAAGGAGTTGGATATCACATTTCATGTTAGAGGAAGGATCTCAGGTTTGGTATTAGAGGCCTTGAGATATCACATCTCATGCTATAGAAAGGGTCTCAGGTTGGAATGGGAAGGAGTTGGATATCACATTTCATGTTATAGGAAGGGTCTCAGGATTGGAATGGGAAGGAGTTGGATATCACATCTCAAGCTTTAGGAAGGGTCTCAGGTTTGGTATAAGCATTGAGATAGCACATCTCATGCTATAGGAAGGGTCTCAGGATTGGAATGGGAAGGAGTTGGATATCACATCTCATGTTATAGGAAAGATCTCAGGTTTGGTATTAGAAGCATTGAGACATCACATCTCATGTTATAGGAAGGGTCTCAGGATTGGAATGGGAAGAAGTTGGATATCACATCTCATGCTATAGGAAAGGTCTCAGGTTTGGAAGGGGAAGGAGTTGGATATCCAATCTCATGTTATAGGACTGGTCTCAGGTTTGGTATTAGAAGCATTGAGATATCACATCGCATGCTGTAGGAAGGTTCTCAGGTTTGGAATGGGGAGGAATTGGATATCACATCTCATGTCATAGGAAGGATCTCAGGTTTGGTATTAGAAGCATTGAGATATCACATCTCATGCTATAGGAATGGTCTCAGGATTGGAATGGGAAGGAGTTGGATATTACATTCCTGCTATAGGAAGGGTCTCATGTTTGGAATGGGAATGTGTTGGATATCACATATGCTATAGGAAGGGTCTCAGGTTTGGAATGGGAAGGAGTTGGATATCACATCTCATGTTATAGGAAGGGTCTCAGGTTTGGTATAAGCATTGAGATATCACATCTCTGCTATCGGAAGTGTCTCAGGATTGGAATGGGAAGGTGTTGGATATCCCATCTCATGTTATAGGACGGGTCTCAGGTTTGTTATTAGAATCATTGAGATATCATATTGCATGCTGTAGGAAGGGTCTAAGGATTGGAATGGGAAGGAGTTGGATATCCCATCTCATGTTATAGGAAGAGTCTCAAGTTTGGTATTAGAAGCATTTAGATATCACATCTCATGCTATAGGAAGTGTCTCAGGATTGGAATGGGAAGGAGTTGGATATCACATTTCATGTTAGAGGAAAGATCTCAGGTTTGGTATTAGAGGCATTGAGATATCACATCTCATGCTATAGGAAGGGTCTCAGGATTGGAATGGGAAGGAGTTGGATATCCCATCTCATGCTATAGGGAGGGTCTCAGGTTTGGTATAAGCAGTGAGATATCACATCTCATGCTATAGGAAGTGTCTCAGGATTGGAATGGGAAGGAGTTGGATATCACATCTCATGTTATAGGAAGGATCTCAGGTTTGGTATAAGCATTGAGATATCACATCTCTACTATCGGAAGGGTCTCAGGATTGGAATGGGAAGGAGTTGGATATTCCCATCTCATGTTATAGGAAGGGTCTCAGGTTTGGTAATAGAAGCATTGAGATATCACATCTCATGCTATAGGAAGGGTCTCAGGATTGGAATGGGAAGGACTTGGATATCACATCTCATGCTATAAGGAGGGTCTCAAGTTTGATATTAGAAGCATTGAGATATCACATCTCATGATATCGGAAGGGTCTCAGGGATGGAATGGGAAGGAGTTGGATATCACATCTCATGATAAAGGAAGTGTCTAAGGTTTGGAAGGGGAAGGAGTTTGATATCACATCTCATGCCATAGCATGGGTCTCAGGTTTGGTAGAAGCATTGGGATATCATATCTCATGCTATCGGAAGGGTATCAGGATTGGATTTGGAAGGAGTTGGATATCCCATCTCATGCTATAGGAAGGGTCTCAGGATTGGAATTAGAAGGACTTGGATATCACATCTCATGCTATAGGAAGGCTCTCAGGTTTGGAAGGGGAAAGAGTTGGATATCACATTTCATGTTAGAGGTAGGATCTCAGGTTTGGTATTAGAGGCATTGAGATATCACATCTCATGCTATCAGAAGAGTCTCAGGATTGGAATGGGAAGGAGTTGGATATCACATCTCATGCTAAAGGGAGGGTCTCAGGTTGGGAAGGGGAAGGATTTGGATATCACATCTCATGTTATAGGAAGGATCTCAGGTTTGGTATTAGAAGCATTGAGATATCACATCTCATGCTATCGGAAGGATCTCAGGTTTGGTATAGAAGCATTGAGATATCACATCTCATGCTATCAGAAGGTTCTCAGGATTGGAATGGGAATGAGTTGGATATCACATCTCATGCTAAAGGGAGGGTCTCAGGTTTGGAAGGGGAAGGATTTGGATATCACATCTCATGTTAACGGAAGGATCTCAGGTTTGGTATTAGAAGTATTGAGATATCACATCTCATGCTATAGGAAGGGTCTCAGGATTGGAATGGGAAGGAGTTGGTTATCACATCTCATGCTAAAGGAAGGGTCTCAGGTTTGGTAGAAGCATTGAGATATCACATCTCATGCTATAGGAAGGGTCTCAGGATTGGAATGGGAAGGACTTAGATATCACATATCATGCTATAGGGAGGGTCTCAGTTTTGATATTAGAAGCATTGAGATATCACATCTCATGCTATCGGAAGTGTCTCAGGATTGGAATGGGAAGGAGCTGGATATCACATCTCATGCTAAAGGAAGGGTCTCAGGTTTGGAACGGGAAGGAGTTGGATATCACATCTCATGCTATAGGGAGGGTCTCAGGTTTGGTATAAGCAGTGAGATATCACATCTCATGCTATAGGGAGGGTCTCAGTTTTGATATTAGAAGCATTGAGATATCACATCTCATGCTATCGGAAGTGTCTCAGGATTGGAATGGGAAGGAGCTGGATATCACATCTCATGTTATAGGAAGGGTCTCAGGTTTGGTATAAGCATTGAGATATCACATCTCTGCTATCGGAAGTGTCTCAGGATTGGAATGGGAAGGAATTGGATATCACATCTCATGCTATAGATAGGCTCTCAGGTTTGGAAAGGGAAGGAGTTGGATATCACATCTCATGTTATAGGAAGGGTCTCAGGTTTGGTATAAGCATTGAGATATCACATCTCTGCTATCGGAAGTGTCTCAGGATTGGAATGGGAAGGACTTGGATATCACATCTCATGCTATAGATAGGCTCTCAGGATTGGAATGGGAAGGAGTTGGATATCACATCTCATGCTAGAGGAAGGGTCTCAGATTTGGTATAAGCATTGAGATATCACATCTCGTGCTATAGGAAGGGTCTCAGGATTGGAATGGGAAGGAGTTGTATATGACATCTCATGCCGTAGGAAGGGTCTCAGGTTTGGTATAAGCATTGAGATATCACATCTCTGCTATCGAAAGGGTCTTAGGATTGGAATGGGAAGGAGTTGGATATCCCATCTCATGTTATAGGAAGAGTCTCAGGTTTGGTATTAGAAGCATTGAGATATCCCATCTCATGATATAGGAAGGGTCTCAGGTTGGAATGGGAAGGAGTTGGATATCACATTTCATGTTATAGGAAGGGTCTCAGGATTGGAATGGGAAGGACTTGGATATCATATCCCATGCTATAGGAAGGCTCTCAGGTTTGGAAGGGGAAGGAGTTGGATATCACATTTCATGTTAGAGGAAGGATCTCAGGTTTGGTATTAGAGGCCTTGAGATATCACATCTCATGCTATAGGAAGGGTCTCAGGATTGGAATGGGAAGGAGTTGGATATCACATCTCAAGCTATAGGAACGGTCTCAGGTTTGGTATAAGCATTGTGATATCACATCTCATGCTATAGGAAGGGTCTCAGCATTGGAATGGGAAGGAGTTGGATATCACATCTCATGTTATAGGAAAGATCTCAGGTTTGGTATTAGAAGCATTGAGACATCACATCTCATGTTATAGGAAGGGTCTCAGGATTGGAATGGGAAGAAGTTGGATATCACATCTCTTGCTTTTGGAAAGGTCTCAGATTTGGTATAAGCATTGAGATATCACATCTCATGCTATAGGAAGGGTCTCAGGATTGGAATGGGAAGGAGTTGTATATGACATCTCATGCCATAGGAAGGGTCTCAGGTTTGGTATAAGCATTGAGATATCACATCACATGCTATAGGAAGGGTCTCAGGATTGGAAAGGGAAGGACTTGGATATCACATCTCATGCTATAGGCAGGGTCTCAGGTTTGGAAAGGGAATGAGATGGATATCACATTTCATGTTAGAGGTAGGATCTCAGGTTTGGTATTAGAGGCATTGAGATATCACATCTCATGCTATCAGAAGGGTCTCAGGATTGGAATGGGAAGGAGTTGGATATCACATCTCATGCTAAAGGGGGGGTCTCAGGTTTGGAATGGGAAGGATTTGGAAATCACATCTCATGTTATAGGAAGGATCTCAGGTTTGGTATTGGAAGCATTGAGATATCACATCTCATGCTTTCATAAGGGTCTCAGGATTGGAATGGGAAGGAGTTGGATATCACATCTCATGTTATAGGAAGGATCTCAGGTTTGGTATTAGAAGCATTGAGACATTACATCTCATGCTATAGGAAGGGTCTCATGATTGGAATGGGAAGGAGTTGGATATCACATCTCATGCTACAGGAAGGGTCTCAGATTTGGTATAAGCATTGAGATATCACATCTCATGCTATAGGAAGGGTCTCAGGATTGGAATGGGAAGGAGTTGTATATGACATCTCAGGCCATAGGAAGTGTCTCAGGTTTGGTATAAGCATTGAGATATCACATCTCTGCTATCGGAAGGGTCTCAGGATTGGAATGGGAAGGAATTGGATATCACATCTCATGTTATAGGAAGGATCTCAGGTTTGGTATTAGAAGCATTGAGATATCCCTTCTCATGCTATAGGAAGGGTCTCAGGATTGGAATGTGAAGGATTTGGATATCACATCTCATGCTAAAGGAAGGGTCTCAGGTTTGGTAGAAGCATTGAGATATCACGTCTCTGCTATCGGAAGGGTCTCAGGATTGGATTGGGAAGGAGTTGGATATCCCTTCTCATGCTATAGGAAGTGTCTCAGGTTGGAATGGGAAGGAGTTGGATATCACATCTCATGTTATAGGAAGGGTCTCAGGATTGGAATGGGAAGGATTTGGATATCACATCTCTTGCTATAGGAAGGGTCTCAGGATTGGAATGGGTAGGAGTTGGATATTACTTTCTTGCTATAGGAAGGGTCTCATGTTTGGAATGGGAAGGAGTTGGATATCACATATGCTATAGTTAGTGTCTCAGGTTTGGAACGGGAAGGAGTTGGATATCACATCTCATGTTATAGGAAGGGTCTCAGGTTTGGTATAAGCATTGAGATATCACATCTCTGCTATCGGAATTGGCTCAGGATTGGAATGGGAAGGAGTTGGATATCCCATCTCATGTTATAGGACGAGTCTCTGGTTTGGTATTAGAATCATTGAGATATCACATCGCATGCTGTAGGAAGGGTCTAAGGATTGGAATGGGATGGACTTGGATATCACATCTCATGCTATAGGTAGGCTCTCAGGTTTGGTATAAGCATTGAGATATCACATCTCATGCTATAGGAAGGGTCTCAGGATTGGAATGGGAAGGAATTGGATATCACATCTCATGCTATAGGAAGGGTCTCAGATTTGGTATAAGCATTGAGATATCACATCTCATGCTATAGGAAGGGTCTCAGGATTGGAATGGGAAGGAGTTGTATATGACATCCCAGGCCATAGGAAGGGTCTCAGGTTTGGTATAAGCATTGAGATATCACATCTCTGCTATCGGAAGGGTCTCAGGATTGGAATGGGAAGGAGTTGGATATCCCATCTCATGTTATAGGAAGGGTCTCAGGTTTGGTATTAGAAGCATAGAGATATCACATCTCATGCTATAGGAAGGGTCTCAGGATTGGAATGGGAAGGACTTGGATGTCACATCTCATGCTATAGGGAGGGTCTCAAGTTTGATATTAGAAGCATTTAGATAACAAATCTCATGATATCGGAACGGTCTCAGGATTGGAATGGGAAGGAGTTGGATATCACATCTCATGATAAAGGAAGGGTCTGAGGTTTGGAAGGGGAAGGATTTGGATATCACATCTCATGTTATAGGACGGGTCTCAGGTTTGGTATTAGAAGCATTGAGATATCAAGTCTCATGGTATAAGAAGGGTCTCAGAATTGGAATGGGAAGGAGTTGGATATCACACCTCAAGCTATAGGAAGGGTCTCAGGATTGGAATGGGAAGGAGTTTGATATCACATCTCATGCCATAGTATGGGTCTCAGGTTTGGTAGAAGCATTGGGATATCACATCTCATGCTATCGGAAGGGTATCAGTATTGGATTTGGAAGGAGTTGGATATCCCATCTCATGCTATAGGAAGGGTCTCAGGTTGGAATGGGAAGGAGTTGGATATCACATTTCATGTTATAGAAAGGGTCTCAGGATTGGAATGGGAAGGACTTGGATATCATATCTCATGCTATAGGAAGGCTCTCAGGTTTGGAAGGGGAAGGAGTTGGATATCACATTTCATGTTAGAGGAAGGATCTCAGGTTTGGTATTAGAGGCCTTGAGATATCACATCTCATGCTATAGGAAGGGTCTCTGGATTGGAATGGGAAGGAGTTGGATATCACATCGCAAGCTATAGGAAGGTTCTCAGGTTTGGTATAAGCATTGAGATATCACATCTCATGCTATAGGAAGGGTCTCAGGATTGGAATGGGAAGGAGTTGGATATCACATCTCATATTATAGGAAATATCTCAGGTTTGGTATTAGAAGCATTGAGACATCACATCTCATGTTATAGGAAGGGTCTCAGGATTGGAATGGGAAGAAGTTGGATATCACATCTCATGCTATAGGAAGGGTCTCAGGTTTGGTATATGCATTGAGATATCACATCTCATGCTATAGGAAGGGTCTCAGGATTGGAATGGGAAGGAGTTGTATATGACATCTCATGCCATAGGAAGGGTCTCAGGTTTGGTATAAGCATTGAGATATCACATCACATGCTATAGGAAGGGTCTCAGGATTGGAATGGGAAGGACTTGGATATCACATCTCATGCTATAGGAAGGGTCTCAGGTTTGGAAAGGGAAGGAGATGGATATCACATTTCATGTTAGAGATAGGATCTCAGGTTTGGTATTAGAGGCATTGAGATATCACATCTCATGCTATCAGAAGGGTCTCAGGATTGGAATGGGAAGGAGTTGTATATCACATCTCATGCTAAAGGGAGGGTCTCAGGTTTGGAAGGGGAAGGATTTGGAAATCACATCTCATGTTATAGGAAGGGTCTCAGGTTTGGTATTAGAAGCATTGAGATATCACATCTCATGCTATAGGAAGGGTCTCAGGATTGGAATGGGGAGGACTTGGATGTCACATCTCATGCTATAGGGAGGGTCTCAAGTTTGGTATTAGAAGCATTGAGATATCAAGTCTCATGGCATAGGAAGGGTCTCAGAATTGGAATGGGAAGGAGTTGGATATCACATCTCAAGCTATAGGAAGAGTCTCAGGATTGGAATGGGAATGAGTTTGATATCACATCTCATGCCATAGTATCGGTCTCAGGTTTGGTAGAAGCATTGGGATATCACATCACATGCTATTGGAAGGGTATCAGTATTGGATTTGGAAGGAGTTGGATATCCCATCCCATGCTATAGTATGGGTCTCAGGTTTGGTAGAAGCATTGGGATATCACATCTCATGCTATTGGAAGGGTATCAGTATTGGATTTGGAAGGAGTTGGATATCCCATCTCATGCTATAGGAAGGGTCTCAGATTTGGTATAAGCATTGAGATATCACATCTCATGCTATAGGAAGGGTCTCAGGATTGGATTGGGAAGGAGTTGTATATGACATCTCAGGCCATAGGAAGGGTCTCAGGATTGGTATAAGCATTGAGATATCACATCTCTGCTATCGGAAGGGTCTCAGGATTGGAATGGGAAGGAGTTGGATATCCCATCTCATGTTATAGGAAGGGTCTCAGGTTTGGTATTAGAAGCATTGAGATATCACATCTCATGCTATAGGAAGGGTCTCAGGATTGGAATGGGGAGGACTTGGATGTCACATCTCATGCTATAGGGAGGGTCTCAAGTTTGATATTAGAAGCATTGAGATAACAAATCTCATGATATCGGAAGGGTCTCAGGATTGGAATGGGAAGGAGTTGGATATCACATCTCATGATAAAGGAAGGGTCTAAGGTTTGGAAGGGGAAAGATTTGGATATCACATCTCATGTTATAGGACGGGTCTCAGGTTTGGTATTAGAAGCATTGAGATATCAAGTCTCATGGCATAGGAAGGGTCTCAGAACTGGAATGGGAAGGAGTTGGATATCACATCTCAAGCTATAGGAAGAGTCTCAGGATTGGAATGGGAAGGAGTTTGATATCACATCTCATGCCATAGTATGAGTCTCAGGTTTGGTAGAAGCATTGGGATATCACATCTCATGCTATTGGAAGGGTATCAGTATTGGATTTGGAAGGAGTTGGATATCCCATCTCATGCTATAGGAAGGGTCTCAGGTTGGAATGGGAAGGAGTTGGATATCACATTTCATGTTATAGGAAGGGTCTCAGGATTGGAATGGGAAGGACTTGGATATCATATCTCATGCTATAGGAAGGCTCTCAGGTTTGGAAGGGGAAGGAGTTGGATATCACATTTCATGTTAGAGGAAGGATCTCAGGTTTGGTATTAGAGGCCTTGAGATATCACATCTCATGCTATAGGAAGGGTCTCTGGATTGGAATGGGAAGGAGTTGGATATCACATCGCAAGCTATAGGAAGGTTCTCAGGTTTGGTATAAGCATTGAGATATCACATCTCATGCTATAGGAAGGGTCTCAGGATTGGAATGGGAAGGAGTTGGATATCACATCTCATATTATAGGAAATATCTCAGGTTTGGTATTAGAAGCATTGAGACATCACATCTCATGTTATAGGAAGGGTCTCAGGATTGGAATGGGAAGAAGTTGGATATCACATCTCATGCTATAGGAAGGGTCTCAGGTTTGGTATATGCATTGAGATATCACATCTCATGCTATAGGAAGGGTCTCAGGATTGGAATGGGAAGGAGTTGTATATGACATCTCATGCCATAGGAAGGGTCTCAGGTTTGGTATAAGCATTGAGATATCACATCACATGCTATAGGAAGGGTCTCAGGATTGGAATGGGAAGGACTTGGATATCACATCTCATGCTATAGGAAGGGTCTCAGGTTTGGAAAGGGAAGGAGATGGATATCACATTTCATGTTAGAGATAGGATCTCAGGTTTGGTATTAGAGGCATTGAGATATCACATCTCATGCTATCAGAAGGGTCTCAGGATTGGAATGGGAAGGAGTTGTATATCACATCTCATGCTAAAGGGAGGGTCTCAGGTTTGGAAGGGGAAGGATTTGGAAATCACATCTCATGTTATAGGAAGGGTCTCAGGTTTGGTATTAGAAGCATTGAGATATCACATCTCATGCTATAGGAAGGGTCTCAGGATTGGAATGGGGAGGACTTGGATGTCACATCTCATGCTATAGGGAGGGTCTCAAGTTTGGTATTAGAAGCATTGAGATATCAAGTCTCATGGCATAGGAAGGGTCTCAGAATTGGAATGGGAAGGAGTTGGATATCACATCTCAAGCTATAGGAAGAGTCTCAGGATTGGAATGGGAATGAGTTTGATATCACATCTCATGCCATAGTATGGGTCTCAGGTTTGGTAGAAGCATTGGGATATCACATCACATGCTATTGGAAGGGTATCAGTATTGGATTTGGAAGGAGTTGGATATCCCATCCCATGCTATAGTATGGGTCTCAGGTTTGGTAGAAGCATTGGGATATCACATCTCATGCTATTGGAAGGGTATCAGTATTGGATTTGGAAGGAGTTGGATATCCCATCTCATGCTATAGGAAGGGTCTCAGATTTGGTATAAGCATTGAGATATCACATCTCATGCTATAGGAAGGGTCTCAGGATTGGATTGGGAAGGAGTTGTATATGACATCTCAGGCCATAGGAAGGGTCTCAGGATTGGTATAAGCATTGAGATATCACATCTCTGCTATCGGAAGGGTCTCAGGATTGGAATGGGAAGGAGTTGGATATCCCATCTCATGTTATAGGAAGGGTCTCAGGTTTGGTATTAGAAGCATTGAGATATCACATCTCATGCTATAGGAAGGGTCTCAGGATTGGAATGGGGAGGACTTGGATGTCACATCTCATGCTATAGGGAGGGTCTCAAGTTTGATATTAGAAGCATTGAGATAACAAATCTCATGATATCGGAAGGGTCTCAGGATTGGAATGGGAAGGAGTTGGATATCACATCTCATGATAAAGGAAGGGTCTAAGGTTTGGAAGGGGAAAGATTTGGATATCACATCTCATGTTATAGGACGGGTCTCAGGTTTGGTATTAGAAGCATTGAGATATCAAGTCTCATGGCATAGGAAGGGTCTCAGAACTGGAATGGGAAGGAGTTGGATATCACATCTCAAGCTATAGGAAGAGTCTCAGGATTGGAATGGGAAGGAGTTTGATATCACATCTCATGCCATAGTATGAGTCTCAGGTTTGGTAGAAGCATTGGGATATCACATCTCATGCTATTGGAAGGGTATCAGTATTGGATTTGGAAGGAGTTGGATATCCCATCTCATGCTATAGGAAGGGTCTCAGGTTGGAATGGGAAGGAGTTGGATATCACATTTCATGTTATAGGAAGGGTCTCAGGATTGGAATGGGAAGGACTTGGATATCATGTCTCATGCTATAGGAAGGCTCTCAGGTTTGGAAGGGGAAGGAGTTGGATATCACATTTCATGTTAGAGGAAGGATCTCAGGTTTGGTATTAGAGGCCTTGAGATATCACATCTCATGCTATAGGAAGGGTCTCAGGATTGGAATGGGAAGGAGTTGGATATCACATCTCAAGCTTTAGGAAGGGTCTCAGGTTTGGTATAAGCATTGAGATAGCACATCTCATGCTATAGGAAGGGTCTCAGGATTGGAATGGGAAGGAGTTGGATATCACATCCCATGTTATAGGAAAGATCTCCGGTTTGGTATTAGAAGCATTGAGACATCACATCTCATGTTATAGGAAGGGTCTCAGGATTGGAATGGGAAGAAGTTGGATATCACATCTCATGCTATAGGAAGGGTCTCAGGTTTGGAAGGGGAAGGAGTTGGATATCCAATCTCATGTTATAGGACTGGTCTCAGGTTTGGTATTAGAAGCATTGAGACATCACATCTCATGCTATAGGAAAGGTCTCAGGATTGGAATGGGAAGGAGTTGAATATCACATCTCATGTTATAGGAAGGATCTCAGGTTTGGTATTAGAAGCATTGAGACATCACATCTCATGCTATAGGAAGGGTCTTAGGATTGGAATGGGAAGGAGTTGGATATCACATCTCATGCTATAGGAAGGGTCTCAGATTTGGTATAAGCATTGAGATATCACATCTCATGCTATAGGAAGGGTCTCAGGATTGGATTGGGGAGGAGTTGTATATGACATCTCAGGCCATAGGAAGGGTCCCAGGATTGGTATAAGCATTGAGATATCACATCTCTGCTATCGGAAGGGTCTCAGGATTGGAATGGGAAGGAGTTGGATATCCCATCTCATGTTATAGGAAGGGTCTCAGGTTTGGTATTAGAAGCATTGAGATATCACATCTCATGCTATAGGAAGGGTCTCAGGATTGGAATGGGGAGGACTTGGATGTCACATCTCATGCTATAGGGAGGGTCTCAAGTTTGATATTAGAAGCATTGAGATAACAAATCTCATGATATCGGAAGGGTCTCAGGATTGGAATGGGAAGGAGTTGGATATCACATCTCATGATAAAGGAAGGGTCTAAGGTTTGGAAGGGGAAAGATTTGGATATCACATCTCATGTTATAGGACGGGTCTCAGGTTTGGTATTAGAAGCATTGAGATATCAAGTCTCATGGCATAGGAAGGGTCTCAGAATTGGAATGGGAAGGAGTTGGATATCACATCTCAAGCTATAGGAAGAGTCTCAAGATTGGAATGGGAAGGAGTTTGATATCACATCTCATGCCATAGTATGGGTCTCAGGTTTGGTAGAAGCATTGGGATATCACATCTCATGCTATTGGAAGGGTATCAGTATTGGATTTGGAAGGAGTTGGATATCCCATCTCATGCTATAGGAAGGGTCTCAGGTTGGAATGGGAAGGAGTTGGATATCACATTTCATGTTATAGGAAGGGTCTCAGGATTGGAATGGGAAGGACTTGGATATCATATCTCATGCTATAGGAAGGCTCTCAGGTTTGGAAGGGGAAGGAGTTGGATATCACATTTCATGTTAGAGGAAGGATCTCAGGTTTGGTATTAGAGGCCTTGAGATATCACATATCATGCTATAGGAAGCGTCTCAGGATTGGAATGGGAAGGAGTTGGATATCACATCTCAAGCTTTAGGAAGGGTCTCAGGTTTAGTATAAGCATTGAGATAGCACATCTCATGCTATAGGAAGGGTCTCAGGATTGGAATGGGAAGAAGTTGGATATTACATCTCATGTTATAGGAAAGATCTCAGGTTTGGTATTAGAAGCATTGAGACATCACATCTCATGTTATAGGAAGGGTCTCAGGATTGGAATGGGAAGAAGTTGGATATCACATCTCATGCTATAGGAAGGGTCTCAGGTTTGGAAGGGGAAGGAGTTGGATATCCAATCTCATGTTATAGGACTGGTCTCAGGTTTGGTATTAGAAGCATTGAGATATCACATCGCATGCTGTAGGAAGGTTCTCAGGTTTGGTATTCGAAGCATTGAGACATCACATCTCATGCTATAGGAAGGGTCTCAGGATTTCTAAACCCTCGGAGCGCGGTGAGTGTGCCCCCAGCAGCACCCTCCTGGTGTTTTTCCCCCCCAACCCTATGACTGGTGGGCCCGTGCCCAGTAGCAGGCCTTTGCATCCCTCCCTCCCCGCACCCGTTCCTGGTTCCCCAGCCCGCCTCCCGACCCGCCCTCCCTCCCTCCCATTGGTGCATCCGAGTTTCGAGTCGAGTCTACCGACTCGCGAGGCCCCCACCGGCTCCTTTCTAAACCCTCGGAGCGCGGTGAGTGTGCCCCCAGCAGCACCCTCCTGGTGTTTTTTTCCCCCCAGCCCTATGACTGGTGGGCCCGTGCCCAGTAGCAGGCCTTTGCATCCCTCCCTCCCCGCACCCGTTCCTGGTTCCCCAGCCCGCCTCCCGACCCGCCCTCCCTCCCTCCCATTGGTGCATCCGAGTTTCGTGTCGAGTCTACCGACTCGCGAGGCCCCCACCGGCTCCTTTCTAAACCCTCGGAGCGAGGTGAGTGTGCCCCCAGCAGCACCCTCCTGGTGTTTTTTTCCCCCCAGCCCTATGACTGGTGGGCCCGTGCCCAGTAGCAGGCCTTGGCATCCCTCCCTCCCCGCACCCGTTCCTGGTTCCCCAGCCCGCCTCCTGACCCGCCCTCCCTCCCTCCCATTGGTGCATCCGAGTTTCGTGTCGAGTCTACCGACTCGCGAGGCCCCCACCGGCTCCTTTCTAAACCCTCGGAGCGCGGTGAGTGTGCCCCCAGCAGCACCCTCCTGGTGTTTTTTTTCCCCCCAGCCCTATGACTGGTGGGCCCGTGCCCAGTAGCAGGCCTTTGCATCCCTCCCTCCCCGCACCCGTTCCTGGTTCCCCAGCCCGCCTCCCGACCCGCCCTCCCTCCCTCCCATTGGTGCATCCGAGTTTCGTGTCGAGTCTACCGACTCGCGAGGCCCCCACTGGCTCCTTTCTAAACCCTCGGAGCGCGGTGAGTGTGCCCCCAGCAGCACCCTCCTGGTGTTTTTTTCCCCCCAGCCCTATGACTGGTGGGCCCGTGCCCAGTAGCAGGCCTTTGCATCCCTCCCTCCCCGCACCCGTTCCTGGTTCCCCAGCCCGCCTCCCGACCCGCCCTCCCTCCCTCCCTCCCATTGGTGCATCCGAGTTTCGTGTCGAGTCTACCGACTCGCGAGGCCCCCACCGGCTCCTTTCTAAACCCTTGGAGCGCGGTGAGTGTGCCCCCAGCAGCACCCTCCTGGTGTTTTTTTCCCCCCAGCCCTATGACTGGTGGGCCCGTGCCCAGTAGCAGGCCTTTGCATCCCTCCCTCCCCGCACCCGTTCCTGGTTCCCCAGCCCGCCTCCCGACCCGCCCTCCCTCCCTCCCATTGGTGCATCCGAGTTTCGTGTCGAGTCTACCGACTCGCGAGGCCCCCACCGGCTCCTTTCTAAACCCTCGGAGCGCGGTGAGTGTGCCCCCAGCAGCACCCTCCTGGTGTTTTTTTCCCCCCAGCCCTATGACTGGTGGGCCCGTGCCCAGTAGCAGGCCTTTGCATCCCTCCCTCCCCGCACCCGTTCCTGGTTCCCCAGCCCGCCCTCCCTCCCTCCCATTGGTGCATCCACTCTTCATCACCGGTCCCCCCAGGGCAGCCCTCTGCCCGGCAGCCCCCAGCGGCTAAGGGCCCCGAGGCCAAGGGCGACTCCAACAGAGGCGACTCCAGGAAGTGTCTGCAGGTGTCAGCAGGAGAAGCCAAGGAAGCCAGCAGCCAACAGACACCAACAAAAACCGTGAGTGTGGCATGGGTGGGGAATAGAGCAATCACTCTACTCCAGAAAACCCCTGCCACTCTATCTTACCTATCAATAACATAGAGTGCCATAATACTTGCATGTCCACTCTTTATAGAACTGTGAATGTTAGCATGTCCACTCTCAGACAGAAGCGCCAAATCTAGACAGAAATGTGATTGTTAGCATATACCACACTTAGATGGAATTTCAGAAATGTGACTGTTAGCATGTGCCACACTTAGATGGAATTTCAGAAATGTGACTGTTAGCATGTGCCACACTTAGATGGAATTTCAGAAATGTGACTGTTAGCATGTGCCACACTTAGATGGAATTTCAGAAATGTGACTGTTAGCATGTGCCACACTTAGATGGAATTTCAGAAATGTGACTGTTAGCATTTGCCACACCTAGATGGAATTCTCAAGCTAGGTTTGCGCAAAATCTAGGCAGTAATATGATTGTTGGCATGTGCCACACTTAGACGGAATTCTCAAACTTAGCCCGCGTTGCATCTAGATAGAAAATATGATTGCTAGCAAATACCACACCTAGATGGAATTTCAGAAATGTGATTGTTAGCATATGTGACTCTTAGCATGCACCTCACTTAGAATTATAAACCTGGCTTGCGCGGCATCTAGATAGAAATGTGACTGTTTAGCATGTGCCACACCTAGATGGAATTTTCAGAAATGTGACTGTTAGCATGTGCCACACTTAGATGGAATTTCAGAAATGTGACTGTTAGCATGTGCCACACTTAGATGGAATTTCAGAAATGTGACTGTTAGCATGTGCCACACTTAGATGGAATTTCAGAAATGTGACTGTTAGCATTTGCCACACCTAGATGGAATTCTCAAGCTAGGTTTGCGCAAAATCTAGGCAGTAATATGATTGTTGGCATGTGCCACACTTAGACGGAATTCTCAAACTTAGCCCGCGTTGCATCTAGATAGAAATATGATTGTTAGCAAATACCACACCTAGATGGAATTTCAGAAATGTGATTGTTAGCATATGTGACTCTTAGCATGCACCTCACTTAGAATTATAAACCTGGCCTGCGCGGCATCTAGATAGAAATGTGACTGTTAGCATGTACCGGACCTAGATGGAATCCCACAATTGCAAGGACAGCAATGCCAACTAACCAACCAGCTAACAATTCCATCCATCTGCATACACCTCTCAAACTATAACCAAACACAACCACAAGCCTTAAACGCAGCAATCCGCACAAACTTCACAACAATGCAACAACAAAACAAACCACACATAGACTTGCACAACAGCACACGACGACTACGGACCATAAAACACCCCAAGCCCAGCCGACGGAACCACCGGGCTGAGGCTGCCAACAGCACATCACTGCTCTCTTGCACTTTTCCAGCTTATTCCTACTAACCCACCCCCTCTCCTCCCCTTTTTCAGAGCCGCCAGAGCGCCAGGGGACCGCTTCGGTGGTGATAGTGCGCGGTACAAATGACCTTTAACATTAACATTAACATTAACATTAACATTAACATTGGAATGGGAAGGAGTTGGATATCACATCTCATGCTATAGGAAGGGTCTCAGATCTGGTATAAGCATTGAGATATCACATCTCATGCTATAGGAAGGGTCTCAGGATTGGATTGGGAAGGAGTTGTATATGACATCTCAGGCCATAGGAAGGGTCTCAGGATTGGTATAAGCATTGAGATATCACATCTCTGCTATCGGAAGGGTCTCAGGATTGGAATGGGAAGGAGTTGGATATCCCATCTCATGATAAAGGAAGGGTCTAAGGTTTGGAAGGGGAAAGATTTGGATATCACATCTCATGTTATAGGACGGGTCTCAATTTTGATATTAGAAGCATTGAGATAACAAATCTCATGATATCGGAAGGGTCTCAGGATTGGAATGGGAAGGAGTTGGATATCACATCTCATGATAAAGGAAGGGTCTAAGGTTTGGAAGGGGAAAGATTTGGATATCACATCTCATGATATAGGACGGGTCTCAGGTTTGGTATTAGAAGCATTGAGATATCAAGTCTCATGGTATAGGAAGGGTCTCAGAATTGGAATGGGAAGGATTTCGGATATCACATCTCAAGCTATAGGAAGAGTCTCAGGATTGGAATGGGAAGGAGTTTGATATCACATCTCATGCCATAGTATGGTTCTCAGGTTTGGTAGAAGCATTGGGATATCACATCTCATGCTATTGGAAGGGTATCAGTATTGGATTTGGAAGGAGTTGGATATCCCATCTCATGCTATAGGAAGGGTCTCAGGTTGGAATGGGAAGGAGTTGGATATCACATTTCATGTTATAGGAAGGGTCTCAGGATTGGAATGGGAAGGAGTTGGATATCACATCTCATGTTATAGGAAAGATCTCAGGTTTGGTATTAGAAGCATTGAGACATCACATCTCATGTTATAGGAAGGGTCTCAGGATTGGAATGGGAAGAAGTTGGATATCACATCTCATGCTATAGGAAGGGTCTCAGGTTTGGAAGGGGAAGGAGTTGGATATCCAATCTCATGTTATAGATCTGGTCTCAGGTTTGGTATTAGAAGCATTGAGATATCACATCACATCGCATGCTGTAGGAAGGTTCTCAGGTTTGGAATGGGGAGGAATTGGATATCACATCTCATGTCATAGAAAGGATCTCAGGTTTGGTATTAGAAGCATTGAGATATCACATCTCATGCTATAGGAATGGTCTCAGGATTGGAATGGGAAGGAGTTGGATATTACATTCTTGCTATAGGAAGGGTCTCATGTTTGGAATGGGAAGGAGTTGGATATCACATATGCTATAGGAAGGGTCTCAGGTTTGAAACGGGAAGGAGTTGGATATCACATCTCATGTTATAGGAAGGGTCTCAGGTTTGTTATAAGCATTGAGATATCACATCTCTGCTATCAGAAGTGTCTCAGGATTGGAATGGGAAGGTGTTGGATATCCCATCTCATGTTATAGGACGGGTCTCAGGTTTGTTATTAGAATCATTGAGATATCATATTGCATGCTGTAGGAAGGGTCTAAGGATTGGAATGGGAAGGACTTGGATATCACATCTCATGCTATAGGTAGGCTCTCAGGTTTGGAAAGGGAAGGAGTTCGATATCACATTTCATGTTAGAGGAAGGATCTCAGGTTTGGTATTAGAGGCATTGAGATATCACATATCATGCTATAGGAACGGTCTCAGGATTGGAATGGGAAGGAGTTGGATATCACATCTCAAGCTTTAGGAAGGGTCTCAGGTTTGGTATAAGCATTGCGATAGCACATCTCATGCTATAGGAAGGGTCTCAGGATTGGAATGGGAAGGAGTTGGATATTACATCTCATGTTATAGGAAAGATCTCAGGTTTGGTATTAGAAGCATTGAGACATCACATCTCATGTTATAGGAAGGGTCTCAGGATTGGAATGGGAAGAAGTTGGATATCACATCTCATGCTATAGGACGGGTCTCAGGTTTGGAAGGGGAAGGAGTTGGATATCCAATCTCATGTCATAGGACTGGTCTCAGGTTTGGTATTAGAAGCATTGAGATATCACATCGCATGCTGTAGGAAGGTTCTCAGGTTTGGTATTAGAAGCATTGAGACATCACATCTCATGCTATAGGAAGGGTCTCAGGATTGGAATGGGAAGGAGTTGGATATCACATCTCATGTTATAGGAAGGATCTCAGGTTTGGTATTAGAAGCATTGAGACATCACATCTCATGCTATAGGAAGGGTCTCAGGATTGGAATGGGAAGGAGTTGGATATCACATCTCATGCTATAGGAAGGGTCTCATATTTGGTATAAGCATTGAGATATCACATCTCATGATATAGGAAGGGTCTCAGGATTGGATTGGGAAGGAGTTGTATATGACATCTCAGGCCATAGGAAGGGTCTCAGGATTGGTATAAGCATTGAGATATCACATCTCTGCTATCGGAAGGGTCTCAGGATTGGAATGGGAAGGAGTTGGATATCCCATCTCATGATAAAGGAAGGGTCTAAGGTTTGGAAGGGGAAAGATTTGGATATCACATCTCATGTTATAGGACGGGTCTCAGGATTGGAATCGGAAGGACTTGGATATCACATCTCATGCTATAGGGAGTGTCTCAGGATTGGAATCGGAAAGACTTGGATATCACATCTCATGCTATAGGGAGGGTCTCAAGTTTGATATTAGAAGCATTGAGATATCACATCTCATGCTATAGGAAGGGTCTCAGGATTGGAATGGGAAGGAGTTGGATATCACATCTCAGGCTATAGGAAGGGTCTCAGGTTTGGTATAAGCAGTGAGATATCACATCTCATGCTATAGGAAGTGTCTCAGGATTGGAATGGGAAGGAGTTGGATATCACATCTCATGTTATAGGAAGGATCTCAGGTTTGGTATACGCATTGAGATATCACATCTCTGCTATCGGAAGGGTCTCAGGATTGGAATGGGAAGGAGTTGGATATTCCCATCTCATGTTATAGGAAGGGTCTCAGGTTTGGTATTAGAAGCATTGAGATATCACATCTCATGCTATAGGAAGGGTCTCAGGATTGGAATGGGAAGGACTTGGATATCACATCTCATGCTATAGGGAGGGTCTCAAGTTTGATATTAGAAGCATTGAGATATCACATCTCATGATATCGGAAGGGTCTCAGGGATGGAATGGGAAGGAGTTGGATATCACATCTCATGATAAAGGAAGGGTCTAAGGTTTGGAAGGGGAAGGAGTTTGATATCACATCTCATGCCATAGTATGGGTCTCAGGTTTGGTAGAAGCATTGGGATATCACATCTCATGCTATCGGAAGGGTATCAGGATTGGATTTGGAAGGAGTTGGATATCCCATCTCATGCTATAGGAAGGGTCTCAGGTTGGAATGGGAAGGAGTTGGATATCACATCTCATGTTATAGGAAGAGTCTCAGGATTGGAATGGGAAGGACTTGGATATCACATCTCACGCTATGTGAAGACTCTCAGGTTTCGAAGGGGAAAGAGTTGGATATAACATTTCATGTTATAGGTAGGATCTCAGGTTTGGTATTAGAGGCATTGAGATATCACATCTCATGCTATCAGAAGAGTCTCAGGATTGGAATGGGAAGGAGTTGGATATCACATCTCATGCTAAAGGGGAGGGTCTCAGGTTTGGAAGGGGAAGGATTTGGATATCACATCTCATGTTATAGGAAGGATCTCAGGTTTGGTATTAGAAGCATTGAGATATCACATCTCATGCTATCGGAAGGATCTCAGGTTTGGTATAGAAGCATTGAGATATCACATCTCATGCTATCAGAAGGGTCTCAGGATTGGAATGGGAAGGAGTTGGATATCACATCTCATGCTAAAGGGAGGGTCTCAGGTTTGGAAGGGGAAGGATTTGGATATCACATCTCATGTTATCGGAAGGATCTCAGGTTTGGTATTAGAAGTATTGAGATATCACATCTCATGCTATAGGAAGGGTCTCAGGATTGGAATGGGAAGGAGTTGGTTATCACATCTCATGCTAAAGGAAAGGTCTCAGGTTTGGTAGAAGCATTGAGATATCACATCTCATGCTATAGGAAGGGTCTCAGGATTGGAATGGGAAGGACTTAGATATCACATATCATGCTATAGGGAGGGTCTCAGTTTTGATATTAGAAGCATTGAGATATCACATCTCATGCTATCGGAAGTGTCTCAGGATTGGAATGGGAAGGAGTTGGATATCACATCTCATGATAAAGGAAGGGTCTAAGGTTTGGAAGGGGAAGGAGTTTGATATCACATCTCATGCCATAGTATGGGTCTCAGGTTTGGTAGAAGCATTGGGATATCATATCTCATGCTATCGGAAGGGTATCAGGATTGGATTTGGAAGGAGTTGGATATCCGATCTCATGCTATAGGAAGGGTCTCAGGTTGGAATGGGAAGGAGTTGGATATCACATCTCATGTTATAGGAAGGGTCTCAGGATTGGAATGGGAAGGACTTGGATATCACATCTCATGCTATAGGAAGGCTCTCAGGTTTGGAAGGGGAAAGAGTTGGATATCACATTTCATGTTAGAGGTAGGATCTCAGGTTTGGTATTAGAGGCATTGATATATCACATCTCATGCTATCAGAAGAGTCTCAGGATTGGAATGGGAAGGACTTGGATATCACATCTCATGCCATAGGGAGGGTCTCAAGTTTGATATTAGAAGCATTGAGATATCACATCTCATGATATCGGAAGGGTCTCAGGGATGGAATGGGAAGGAGTTGGATATCACATCTCATGATAAACGAAGGGTCTATGGTTTGGAAGGGGAAGGAGTTTGATATCACATCTCATGCCATAGTATGGGTCTCAGGTTTGGTAGAAGCATTGGGATATCACATCTCATGCTATCGGAAGGGTATCAGGATTGGATTTGGAAGGAGTTGGATATCCCATCTCATGCTATAGGAAGGGTCTCAGGTTGGAATGGGAAGGAGTTGGATATCACATCTCATGTTATAGGAAGGGTCTCAGGATTGGAATGGGAAGGACTTGGATATCACATCTCATGCTATAGGAAGGCTCTCAGGTTTGGAAGGGGAAAGAGTTGGATATCACATTTCATGTTAGAGGTAGGATCTCAGGTTTGGTATTAGAGGCCTTGAGATATCACATCTCATGCTATAGGAAGGGTCTCAGGATTGGAATGGGAAGGAGTTGGATATCACATCTCAAGCTATACGAAGGGTCTCAGGTTTGGTATAAGCATTGAGATATCACATCTCATGCTATAGGAAGGGTCTCAGGATTGGAATGGGAAGGAGTTGGATATCACATCTCATGTTATAGGAAAGATCTCAGGTTTGGTATTAGAAGCATTGAGACATCACATCTCATGTTATAGGAAGGGTCTCAGGAGTGGAATGGGAAGGAGTTGGATATCACATCTCATGTTAGAGGTAGGATCTCAGGTTTGGTATTAGAGGCATTGAGATATCACATCTCATGCTATCAGAAGGGTCTCAGGTTGGAATGGGAAGGAGTAGGATATCACATTTCATGTTATAGGAAGGGTCTCAGGATTGGAATGGGAAGGACTTGGATATCACATCTCATGCTATAGGAAGGCTCTCAGGTTTGGAAGGGGAAGGATTTGGATATCACATCTCATGTTATAGGAAGGATCTCAGGTTTGGTATTAGAAGCATTGAGATATCACATCTCATGCTATCGGAAGGATCTCAGGTTTGGTATAGAAGCATTGAGATATCACATCTCATGCTAAAGGGAGGGTCTCAGGTTTGGAAGGGGAAGGATTTGGATATCACATCTCATGTTATCGGAAGGATCTCAGGTTTGGTATTAGAAGTATTGAGATATCACATCTCATGCTATAGGAAGGGTCTCAGGATTGGAATCGGAAGGAGTTGGTTATCACATCTCATGCTAAAGGAAGGGTCTCAGGTTTGGTAGAAGCATTGAGATATCACATCTCATGCTATGGGAAGGGTCTCAGGATTGGAATGGGAAGGACTTAGATATCACATATCATGCTATAGGGAGGGTCTCAGTTTTGATATTAGAAGCATTGAGATATCACATCTCATGCTATCGGAAGTGTCTCAGGATTGGAATGGGAAGGAGCTGGATATCACATCTCATGCTAAAGGAAGGGTCTCACGTTTGGAACGGGAAGGAGTTGGATATCACATCTCATGTTATAGGAAGGGTCTCAGGTTTGGTATAAGCATTGAGATATCACATCTCTGCTATCGGAAGTGTCTCAGGATTGGAATGGGAAGGACTTGGATATCACATCTCATGCTATAGATAGGCTCTCAGGTTTGGAAAGGGAAGGAGTTGGATATCACATTTCATGTTAGAGGAAGGATCTCAGGTTTGGTATTAGAGGCATTGAGATATCACATCTCACTCTATAGGAAGGGTCTCAGGATTGGAATGGGAAGGAGTTGGATATCACATCTCATGCTATAGGAAGGGTCTCAGGATTGGAATGGGAAGGAGTTGGATATCACATCTCATGCTATAGGAAGGGTCTCAGGTTTGGTATAAGCATTGAGATATCACATCTCGTGCTATAGGAAGGGTCTCAGGATTGGAATGGGAAGGAATTGTATATGACATCTCATGCTATAGACAGGGTCTCAGGGTTGGAAATGGAAGGAGATGGATATCACATTTCATGTTAGAGGTAGGATCTCAGGTTTGGTATTAGAGGCATTGAGATATCACATCTCATGCTATCAGAAGGGTCTCAGGATTGGAATGGGAAGGAGTTGGATATCACATCTCATGCTAAAGGGAGGGTCTCAGGTTTGGAAGGGGAAGGATTTGGAAATCACATCTCATGTTATAGGAAGGATCTCAGGTCTGGTATTAGAAGCATTGAGATATCACATCTCATGCTATCATAAGGGTCTCAGGATTGGAATCGGAAGGAGTTGGATATCACATCTCATGTTATAGGAAGGATCTCAGGTTTGGTATTAGAAGCATTGAGACATCACATCTCATGCTATAGGAAGGGTCTCAGGATTGGAATGGGAAGGAGTTGGATATCACATCTCATGCTATAGGAAGGGTCTCAGATTTGGTATAAGCATTGAAATATCACATCTCATGCTATAGGAAGGGTCTCAGGATTGGAATGGGAAGCAGTTGGATATCACATCTCAGGGAAGGGTCTCAGGTTTGGTATAAGCATTGAGATATCACATCTCTGCTATCGGAAGGGTCTCAGGATTGGAATGGGAAGGAGTTGGATATCCCATCTCATGTTATAGGAAGAGTCTCAGGTTTGGTATTAGAAGCATTGAGATATCCCATCTCATGCTATAGGAAGGGTCTCAGGTTGGAATGGGAAGGAGTTGGATATCACATCTCATGCTATAGGGAGGGTCTCAAGTTTGATATTAGAAGCATTGAGATATCACATCTCATGATATCGGAAGGGTCTCAGGGATGGAATGGGAAGGAGTTGGATATCACATCTCATGATAAACGAAGGGTCTATGGTTTGGAAGGGGAAGGAGTTTGATATCACATCTCATGCCATAGTATGGGTCTCAGGTTTGGTAGAAGCATTGGGATATCACATCTCATGCTATCTGAAGGGTATCAGGATTGGATTTGGAAGGAGTTGGATATCCCATCTCATGCTATAGGAAGGGTCTCAGGTTGGAATGGGAAGGAGTTGGATATCACATCTCATGTTATAGTAAGGGTCTCAGGATTGGAATGGGAAGGACTTGGATATCACATCTCATGCTATAGGAAGGCTCTCAGGTTTGGAAGGGGAAAGAGTTGGATATCACATTTCATGTTAGAGGTAGGATCTCAGGTTTGGTATTAGAGGCATTGAGATATCACATCTCATGCTATCAGAAGAGTCTCAGGATTGGAATGGGAAGGAGTTGGATATCACATCTCATGCTAAAGGGAGGGTCTCAGGTTTGGAAGGGGAAGGATTTGGATATCACATCTCATGTTATAGGAAGGATCTCAGGTTTGGTATTAGAAGCATTGAGATATCACATCTCATGCTATCGGAAGGATCTCAGGTTTGGTATAGAAGCATTGAGATATCACATCTCATGCTATCAGAAGGGTCTCAGGATTGGAATGGGAAGGAGTTGGATATCACATCTCATGCTAAAGGGAGGGTCTCAGGTTTGGAAGGGGAAGGATTTGGATATCACATCTCATGTTATCGGAAGGATCTCAGGTTTGGTATTAGAAGTATTGAGATATCACATCTCATGCTATAGGAAGGGTCTCAGGATTGGAATGGGAAGGAGTTGGTTATCACATCTCATGCTAAAGGAAGGGTCTAAGGTTTGGTAGAAGCATTGAGATATCACATCTCATGCTATGGGAAGGGTCTCAGGATTGGAATGGGAAGGACTTAGATATCACATATCATGTTATAGGGAGGGTCTCAGTTTTGATATTAGAAGCATTGAGATATCACATCTCATGCTATCGGAAGTGTCTCAGGATTGGAATGGGAAGGAGCTGGATATCGCATCTCATGCTAAAGGAAGGGTCTCACGTTTGGAACGGGAAGGAGTTGGATATCGCATCTCA
Organism: Ambystoma mexicanum; assembly: GCF_040938575.1. Taxonomy (NCBI): domain Eukaryota; kingdom Metazoa; phylum Chordata; class Amphibia; order Caudata; family Ambystomatidae; genus Ambystoma; species Ambystoma mexicanum. Next base: position 337,829,359 of record NC_090936.1, read on the forward strand.
TGGTATAGGAAGGGTCTCAGGTTTGGTATAAGCATTGAGATATCACATCTCTGCTATCGGAAGTGTCTCAGGATTGGAATGGGAAGGACTTGGATATCACATCTCATGCTATAGATAGGCTCTCAGGTTTGGAAAGGGAAGGAGTTGGATACCACATTTCATGTTAGAGGAAGGATCTCAGGTTTGGTATTAGAGGCATTGAGATATCACATCTCAGGCTATAGGAAGGGTCTCAGGATTGGAATGGGAAGGAGTTGGATATCACATCTCATGCTATAGGAAGGGTCTCAGGATTGGAATGGGAAGGAGTTGGATATCACATCTCATGCTATAGGAAGGGTCTCAGGTTTGGTATAAGCATTGAGATATCACATCTCGTGCTATAGGAAGGGTCTCAGGATTGGAATGGGAAGGAATTGTATATGACATCTCATGCTATAGACAGGGTCTCAGGGTTGGAAATGGAAGGAGATGGATATCACATTTCATGTTAGAGGTAGGATCTCAGGTTTGGTATTAGAGGCATTGAGATATCACATCTCATGCTATCAGAAGGGTCTCAGGATTGGAATGGGAAGGAGTTGGATATCACATCTCATGCTAAAGGGAGGGTCTCAGGTTTGGAAGGGGAAGGATTTGGAAATCACATCTCATGTTATAGGAAGGATCTCAGGTTTGGTATTAGAAGCATTGAGATATCACATCTCATGCTATCATAAGGGTCTCAGGATTGGAATCGGAAGGAGTTGGATATCACATCTCATGTTATAGGAAGGATCTCAGGTTTGGTATTAGAAGCATTGAGACATCACATCTCATGCTATAGGAAGGGTCTCAGGATTGGAATGGGAAGGAGTTGGATATCACATCTCATGCTATAGGAAGGGTCTCAGATTTGGTATAAGCATTGAGATATCACATCTCATGCTATAGGAAGGGTCTCAGGATTGGAATGGGAAGCAGTTGGATATCACATCTCAGGCCATAGGAATGGTCTCAGGTTTGGTATAAGCATTGAGATATCACATCTCTGCTATCGGAAGGGTCTCAAGATTGGAATGGGAAGGAGTTGGATATCCCATCTCATGTTATAGGAAGAGTCTCAGGTTTGGTATTAGAAGCATTGAGATATCCCATCTCATGCTATAGGAAGGGTCTCAGGTTGGAATGGGAAGGAGTTGGATATCACATTTCATGTTATAGGAAGGGTCTCAGGATTGGAATTGGAAGGACTTGGCTATCATATCTCATGCTATAGGAAGGCTCTCAGGTTTGGAAGGGGAAGGAGTTGGATATCACATTTCATGTTAGAGGAACAATCTCAGGTTTGGTATTAGAGGCCTTGAGATATCACATCTCATGCTATAGGAAGGGTCTCAGGATTGGAATGGGAAGGAGTTGGATATCACATCTCAAGCTATAGGAACGGTCTCAGGTTTGGTATAAGCATTGTGATATCACATCTCATGCTATAGGAAGGGTCTCAGGATTGGAATGGGAAGGAGTTGGATATCACATCTCATGTTATAGGAAAGATCTCAGGTTTGGTATTAGAAGCATTGAGACATCACATCTCATGCTATCGGAAGTGTCTCAGGATTGGAATGGGAAGGAGTTGGATATCACATCTCATGATAAAGGAATGGTCTAAGTTTTGGAAGGGGAAGCAGTTTGATATCACATCTCATGCCATAGTATGGGTCTCCTGTTTGGTAGAAGCATTGGGATATCACATCTCATGCTATCGGAAGGGTCTCAGGATTGGAATGGGAAGGAGTTGGATATCACATCTCATGCTATAGGAAGGGTCTCAGGTTTGGTATAAGCATTGAGATATCACATCTCGTGCTATAGGAAGGGTCTCAGGATTGGAATGGGAAGGAATTGTATATGACATCTCATGCTATAGACAGGGTCTCAGGGTTGGAAATGGAAGGAGATGGATATCACATTTCATGTTAGAGGTAGGATCTCAGGTTTGGTATTAGAGGCATTGAGATATCACATCTCATGCTATCAGAAGGGTCTCAGGATTGGAATGGGAAGGAGTTGGATATCACATCTCATGCTAAAGGGAGGGTCTCAGGTTTGGAAGGGGAAGGATTTGGAAATCACATCTCATGTTATAGGAAGGATCTCAGGTTTGGTATTAGAAGCATTGAGATATCACATCTCATGCTATCATAAGGGTCTCAGGATTGGAATCGGAAGGAGTTGGATATCACATCTCATGTTATAGGAAGGATCTCAGGTTTGGTATTAGAAGCATTGAGACATCACATCTCATGCTATAGGAAGGGTCTCAGGATTGGAATGGGAAGGAGTTGGATATCACATCTCATGCTATAGGAAGGGTCTCAGATTTGGTATAAGCATTGAGATATCACATCTCATGCTATAGGAAGGGTCTCAGGATTGGAATGGGAAGCAGTTGGATATCACATCTCAGGCCATAGGAATGGTCTCAGGTTTGGTATAAGCATTGAGATATCACATCTCTGCTATCGGAAGGGTCTCAAGATTGGAATGGGAAGGAGTTGGATATCCCATCTCATGTTATAGGAAGAGTCTCAGGTTTGGTATTAGAAGCATTGAGATATCCCATCTCATGCTATAGGAAGGGTCTCAGGTTGGAATGGGAAGGAGTTGGATATCACATTTCATGTTATAGGAAGGGTCTCAGGATTGGAATTGGAAGGACTTGGCTATCATATCTCATGCTATAGGAAGGCTCTCAGGTTTGGAAGGGGAAGGAGTTGGATATCACATTTCATGTTAGAGGAACAATCTCAGGTTTGGTATTAGAGGCCTTGAGATATCACATCTCATGCTATAGGAAGGGTCTCAGGATTGGAATGGGAAGGAGTTGGATATCACATCTCAAGCTATAGGAACGGTCTCAGGTTTGGTATAAGCATTGTGATATCACATCTCATGCTATAGGAAGGGTCTCAGGATTGGAATGGGAAGGAGTTGGATATCACATCTCATGTTATAGGAAAGATCTCAGGTTTGGTATTAGAAGCATTGAGACATCACATCTCATGCTATCGGAAGTGTCTCAGGATTGGAATGGGAAGGAGTTGGATATCACATCTCATGATAAAGGAATGGTCTAAGTTTTGGAAGGGGAAGCAGTTTGATATCACATCTCATGCCATAGTATGGGTCTCCTGTTTGGTAGAAGCATTGGGATATCACATCTCATGCTATCGGAAGGGTATCAGGATTGGATTTGGAAGGAGTTGGATATCCCATCTCATGCTATAGGAAGGGTCTCAGGTTGGAATGGGAAGGAGTTGGATATCACATCTCATGTTATAGGAAGGGTCTCAGGATTGGAATGGGAAGGACTTGGATATCACATCTCATGCTATAGGAAGGCTCTCAGGTTTGGAAGGGTAAAGAGTTGGATATCACATTTCATGTTAGAGGTAGGATCTCAGGTTTGGTATTAGAGGCATTGAGATATCACATCTCATGCTATCAGAAGAGTCTCAGGATTGGAATGGGAAGGACTTCGATATCACATCTCATGCTATAGGGAGGGTCTCAAGTTTGATATTAGAAGCATTGAGATATCACATCTCATGATATCGGAAGGGTCTCAGGGATGGAATGGGAAGGAGTTGGATATCACATCTCATGATAAACGAAGGGTCTATGGTTTGGAAGGGGAAGGAGTTTGATATCACATCTCATGGAATAGTATGGGTCTCAGGTTTGGTAGTAGCATTGGGATATCACATCTCATGCTATCGGAAGGGTATCAGGATTGGATTTGGAAGGAGTTGGATATCCCATCTCATGCTATAGGAAGGGTCTCAGGTTGGAATGGGAAGGAGTTGGATATCACATCTCATGTTATAGGAAGGGTCTCAGGATTGGAATGGGAAGGACTTGGATATCACATCTCATGCTATAGGAAGGCTCTCAGGTTTGGAAGGGGAAAGAGTTGGATATCACATTTCATGTTAGAGGTAGGATCTCAGGTTTGGTATTAGAGGCATTGAGATATCACATCTCATGCTATCAGAAGAGTCTCAGGATTGGAATGGGAAGGAGTTGGATATCACATCTCATGCTAAAGGGAGGGTCTCAGGTTTGGAAGGGGAAGGATTTGGATATCACTTCTCATGTTATAGGAAGGATCTCAGGTTTGGTATTAGAAGCATTGAGATATCACATCTCATGCTATCGAAAGGATCTCAGGTTTGGTATAGAAGCATTGAGATATCACATCTCATGCTATCAGAAGGGTCTCAGGATTGGAATGGGAAGGAGTTGGATATCACATCTCATGCTAAAGGGAGGGTCTCAGGTTTGGAAGGGGAAGGATTTGGATATCACATCTCATGTTATTGGAAGGATCTCAGGTTTGGTATTAGAAGTATTGAGATATCACATCTCATGGTATAGGAAGGGTCTCAGGATTGGAATGGGAAGGAGTTGGTTATCACATCTCATGCTAAAGGAAGGGTCTCAGGTTTGGTAGAAGCATTGAGATATCACATCTCATGCTATGGGTAGGGTCTCAGGATTGGAATGGGAAGGACTTAGATATCACATATCATGCTATAGGGAGGGTCTCAGTTTTGATATTAGAAGCATTGAGATATCACATCTCATGCTATCGGAAGTGTCTCAGGATTGGAATGGGAAGGAGCTGGATATCACATCTCATGCTAAAGGAAGGGTCTCACGTTTGGAACGGGAAGGAGTTGGATATCACATCTCATGTTATAGGAAGGGTCTCAGGTTTGGTATAAGCATTGAGATATCACATCTCTGCTATCGGAAGTGTCTCAGGATTGGAATGGGAAGGACTTGGATATCACATCTCATGCTATAGACAGGCTCTCAGGTTTGGAAAGGGAAGGAGTTGGATATCACATTTCATGTTAGAGGAAGGATCTCAGGTTTGGTATTAGAGGCATTGAGATATCACATCTCAGGCTATAGGAAGGGTCTCAGGATTGGAATGGGAAGGAGTTGGATATCACATCTCATGCTATAGGAAGGATCTCAGGATTGGAATGGGAAGGAGTTGGATATCACATCTCATGCTATAGGAAGGGTCTCAGGTTTGGTATAAGCATTGAGATATCACATCTCGTGCTATAGGAAGGGTCTCAGGATTGGAATGGGAAGGAATTGTATATGACATCTCATGCTATAGACAGGGTCTCAGGGTTGGATGGATGGAGATGGATATCACATTTCATGTTAGAGGTAGGATCTCAGGTTTGGTATTAGAGGCATTGAGATATCACATCTCATGCTATCAGAAGGGTCTCAGGATTGGAATGGGAAGGACTTGGATATCACATCTCATGCTAAAGGGAGGGTCTCAGGTTTGGAAGGGGAAGGATTTGGAAATCACATCTCATGTTATAGGAAGGATCTTAGGTTTGGTATTAGAAGCATTGAGATATCGCATCTCATGCTATCATAAGGGTCTCAGGATTGGAATCGGAAGGAGTTGGATATCACATCTCATGTTATAGGAAGGATCTCAGGTTTGGTATTAGAAGCATTGAGACATCACATCTCATGCTATAGGAAGGGTCTCAGGATTGGAATGGGAAGGAGTTGGATATCACATCTCATGCTATAGGAAGGGTCTCAGATTTGGTATAAGCATTGAGATATCACATCTCATGCTATAGGAAGGGTCTCAGGATTGGAATGGGAAGCAGTTGGATATCACATCTCAGGCCATAGGAAGGGTCTCAGGTTTGGTATAAGCATTGAGATATCACATCTCTGCTATCGGAAGGGTCTCAGGATTGGAATGGGAAGGAGTTGGATATCCCATCTCATGTTATAGGAAGAGTCTCAGGTTTGGTATTAGAAGCATTGAGATATCCCATCTCATGCTATAGGAAGGGTCTCAGGTTGGAATGGGAAGGAGTTGGATATCACATTTCATGTTATAGGAAGGGTCTCAGGATTGGAATTAGAAGGACTTGGCTATCATATCTCATGCTATAGGAAGGCTCTCAGGTTTGGAAGGGGAAGGAGTTGGATATCACATTTCATGTTAGAGGAACAATCTCAGGTTTGGTATTAGAGGCCTTGAGATATCACATCTCATGCTATAGGAAGGGTCTCAGGATTGGAATGGGAAGGAGTTGGATATCACATCTCAAGCTATAGGAACGGTCTGAGGTTTGGTATAAGCATTGTGATATCACATCTCATGCTATAGGAAGGGTCTCAGGATTGGAATGGGAAGGAGTTGGATATCACATCTCATGTTATAGGAAAGATCTCAGGTTTGGTATTAGAAGCATTGAGACATCACATCTCATGTTATAGGAAGGGTCTCAGGATTGGAATGGGAAGAAGTTGGATATCACATCTCATGCTATAGGAAGGGTCTCAGGTTTGGTATAAGCATTGAGATATCACATCTCATGCTATAGGAAGGGTCTCAGGATTGGAATGGGAAGGAGTTGTATATGACATCTCATGCCATAGGAAGGGTCTCAGGTTTGGTATAAGCATTGAGATATCACATCACATGCTATAGGAAGGGTCTCAGGATTGTAATGGGAAGGACTTGGATATCACATCTCATGCTATAGGCAGGGTCTCAGGTTTGGAAAGGGAAGGAGATGGATATCACATTTCATGTTAGAGGTAGGATCTCAGGTTTGGTATTAGAGGCATTGAAATATCACATCTCATGCTATCAGAAGGGTCTCAGGATTGGAATGGGAAGGAGTTGGATATCACATCTCATGCTAAAGGGAGGGTCTCAGGTTTGGAAGGGGAAGGATTTGGAAATCACATCTCATGTTATAGGAAGGATCTCAGGTTTGTAATTAGAAGCATTGAGATATCACATCTCATGCTATCGGAAGTATCTCAGGTTTGGTATTAGAGGCATTGAGATATCACATCTCATGCTATCATAAGGGTCTCAGGATTGGAATGGGAAGGAGTTGGATATCACATCTCATGTTATAGGAAGGATCTCAGGTTTGGTATTAGAAGCATTGAGACATCACATCTCATGCTATAGGAAGGGTCTCAGGATTGGAATGGGAAGGAGTTGGATATCACATCTCATGCTATAGGAAGGGTCTCAGATTTGGTATAAGCATTGAGATATCACATCTCATGCTATAGGAACGGTCTCAGGATTGGAATGGGAAGGAGTTGTATATGACATCTCAGGCCATAGGAAGGGTCTCAGGTTTGGTATAAGCATTGAGATATCACATCTCTGCTATCGGAAGGGTCTCAGGATTGGAATGGGAAGGAGTTGGATATCCCATCTCATGTTATATGAAGGGTCTCAGGTTTGGTATTAGAAGCATTGAGACATCACATCTCATGTTATAGGAAGGGTCTCAGGATTGGAATGGGAAGAAGTTGGATATCACATCTCATGCTATAGGAAGGGTCTCAGGTTTGGTATAAGCATTGAGATATCACATCTCATGCTATAGGAAGGGTCTCAGGATTGGAATGGGAAGGAGTTGTATATGACATCTCATGCCATAGGAAGGGTCTCAGGTTTGGTATAAGCATTGAGATATCACATCACATGCTATAGGAAGGGTCTCAGGATTGGAATGGGAAGGACTTTTGATATCACATCTCATGCTATAGGCAGGGTCTCAGGTTTGGAAAGGGAAGGAGATGGATATCACATTTCATGTTAGAGGTAGGATCTCAGGTTTGGTATTAGAGGCATTGAAATATCACATCTCATGCTATCAGAAGGGTCTCAGGATTGGAATGGGAAGGAGTTGGATATCACATCTCATGCTAAAGGGAGGGTCTCAGGTTTGGAAGTGGAAGGATTTGGAAATCACATCTCATGTTATAGGAAGGATCTCAGGTTTGGTACTAGAAGCATTGAGATATCACATCTCATGCTATCAGAATATCTCAGGTTTGGTATTAGAGGCATTGAGATATCACATCTCATGCTATCATAAGGGTCTCAGGATTGGAATGGGAAGGGGTTGGATATCACATATCATGTTATAGGAAGGATCTCAAGTTTGGTATTAGAAGCATTGAGACATCACATCTCATGCTATAGGAAGGGTCTCAGGATTGGAATGGGAAGGAGTTAGATATCACATCTCATGCTATAGGAAGGGTCTCGGATTTGGTATAAGCATTGAGATATCACATCTCATGCTATAGGAAGGGTCTCAGGATTGGAATGGGAAGGAGTTGTATATGACAAATCAGGCCATGGGAAGGGTCTCAGGATTGGTATAAGCATTGAGATATCACATCTCTGCTATCGGAAGGGTCTCAGGATTGGAATGGGAAGGAGTTGGATATCCCATCTCATGTTATAGGAAGGGTCTCAGGTTTGGTATTTGAAGCATTGAGATATCACATCTCATGCTATAGGAAGAGTCTCAGGATTGGAATGGGGAGGACTTGGATATCACATCTCATGTTATAGGACGGGTCTCAGGTTTTGTATTAGAAGCATTGAGATATCAAGTCTCATGGTATAGGAAGGGTCTCAGAATTGGAATGGGAAGGAGTTGGATATCACATCTCAAGCTATAGGTAGGGTCTCAGGATTGGAATGGGAAGGAGTTTGATATCACATCTCATGCCATAGTATGGGTCTCAGGTTTGGTAGAAGCATTGGGATATCACATCTCATGCTATCGGAAGGGTATCAGTATTGGATTTGGAAGGAGTTGGATATCCCATCTCATGCTATAGGAAGGGTCTCAGGTTGGAATGGGAAGGAGTTGGATATCACATTTCATGTTATAGGAAGGGTCTCAGGATTGGATGGGAAGGACTTGGATATCATATCTCATGCTATAGGAAGGCTCTCAGGTTTGGAAGGGGAAGGAGTTGGATATCACATTTCATGTTAGAGGAAGGATCTCAGGTTTGGTATTAGAGGCCTTGAGATATCACATCTCATGCTATAGGAAGGGTCTCAGGATTGGAATGGGAAGGAGTTGGATATCACATCTCAAGCTATACGAAGGGTCTCAGGTTTGGTATAAGCATTGAGATATCACATCTCATGCTATTGGAAGGGTCTCAGGATTGGAATGGGAAGGAGTTGGATATCACATCTCATGTTATAGGAAAGATCTCAGGTTTGGTATTAGAAGCATTGAGACATCACATCTCATGTTATAGGAAGGGTCTCAGGAGTGGAATGGGAAGAAGTTGGATATCACATCTCATGCTATAGGATGGGTCTCAGGTTTGGAAGGGGAAGGAGTTGGATATCGAATCTCATGTTATAGGACTGGTCTCGGGTTTGGTATTAGAAGCATTGAGATATCCCATCGCATGCTGTAGGAAGGTTCTCAGGTTTGGAATGGGGAGGAATTGGATATCACATCTCATGTCATAGGAAGGATCTCAGGTTTGGTATTAGAAGCATTGAGATATCACATCTCATGCTATAGGAATGGTCTCAGGATTGGAATGGGAAGGAGTTGGATATTACATTCTTGCTATAGGAAGGGTCTCATGTTTGGAATGGGAAGGAGTTGGATATCACATATGCTATAGGAAGGGTCTCAGGTTTGGACCGGGAAGGAGTTGGATATCACATCTCATGTTATAGGAAGGGTCTCAGGTTTGGTATAAGCATTCAGATATCACATCTCTGCTATCGGAAGTGTCTCAGGATTGGAATGGGAAGGAGTTGGATATCACATCTCATGCTATAGGTAGGCTCTCAGGTTTGGAAAGGGAAGGAGTTGGATATCACATTTCATGTTAGAGGAAGGATCTCAGGTTTGGTATTAGAGGCATTGAGATATCACATCTCATGCTATAGGAAGGGTCTCAGGATTGGAATGGGAAGGAGTTGGATATTACATCTCATGCTATAGGAAGGGTCTCAGGTTTGGTATAAGAATCGAGATATCACATCTCATGCTATAGGAAGGGTCTCGGGATTGGAATGGGAAGGAGTTGGATATCACATCTCATGTTATAGGAAGGATCTCAGGTTTGGTATTAGAAGCATTGAGACATCACATCTCATGCTATAGGAAGGGTCTCAGGATTGGAATGGGAAGGAGTTGGATATCACGTCTCATGCTATAGGAAGGGTCTCAGGTTTGGTATAAGCATTGAGATATCACATCTCATGCTATAGGAAGTGTCTCAGGATTGGAATGGGAAGGACTTGGGTATCACATCTCATGCTATAGGGAGGGTCTCAAGTTTGATATTAGAAGCATTGAGATATCACATCTCATGCTATAGGAAGGGTCTCAGGATTGGAATGGGAAGGAGTTGGATATCACATCTCAAGCTTTAGGAAGGGTCTCAGGTTTGGTATAAGCATTGAGATAGCACATCTCATGCTATAGGAAGTGTCTCAGGATTGGAATGGGAAGGAGTTGGATATTACATCTCATGTTATAGGAAAGATTTCAGGTTTGGTATTAGAAGCATTGAGACATCACATCTCATGTTATAGGAAGGGTCTCAGGATTGGAATGGGAAGAAGTTGGATATCACATCTCATGCTATAGGAAGGGTCTCAGGTTTGGAAGGGGAAGGAGTTGGATATCCAATCTCATGTTATAGGACTGGTCTCAGGTTTGGTATTAGAAGCATTGAGATATCACATTGCATGCTGTAGGAAGGTTCTCAGGTTTGGTATTAGAAGCATTGAGACATCACATCTCATGCTATAGGAAGGGTCTCAGGATTGGAATGGGAAGGAGTTGGATATCACATCTCATGCTATAGGAAGGGTCTCAGATTTGGTATAAGCATTGAGATATCACATCTCATGCTATAGGAAGGGTCTAAGGATTGGATTGGGAAGGAGTTGTATATGACATCTCAGGCCATAGGAAGGGTCTCAGGATTGGTATAAGCATTGAGATATCACATCTCTGCTATCGGAAGGGTCTCAGGATTGGAATGGGAAGGAGTTGGATATCCCATCTCATGATAAAGGAAGGGTCTAAGGTTTGGAAGGGGAAAGATTTGGATATCACATCTCATGTTATAGGCGGGTCTCAATTTTGATATTAGAAGCATTGAGATAACAAATCTCATGATATTGGAAGGGTCTCAGGATTGGAATGGGAAGGAGTTGGATATCACATCTCATGATAAAGGAAGGGTCTAAGGTTTGGAAGGGGAAAGATTTGGATATCACATCTCATGTTATAGGACGGGTCTCAGGTTTGGTATTAGAAGCATTGAGATATCAAGTCTCATAGTATAGGAAGGGTCTCAGAATTGGAATGAGAAGGATTTCGGATATCACATCTCAAGCTATAGGAAGAGTCTCAGGATTGGAATGGGAAGGAGTTTGTTATCACATCTCATGCCATAGTATGGTTCTCAGGTTTGGTAGAAGCATTGGGATATCACATCTCATGCTATTGGAAGGGTATCAGTATTGGATTTGGAAGGAGTTGGATATCCCATCTCATGCTATAGGAAGGGTCTCAGGTTGGAATGGGAAGGAGTTGGATATCACATTTCATGTTATAGGAAGGGTCTCAAGATTGGAATGGGAAGGAGTTGGATATCACAACTCAAGCTTTAGGAAGGGTCTCAGGTTTGCTATAAGCATTGAGATAGCACATCTCATGCTATAGGAAGGGTCTCAGGATTGGAATGGGAAGGAGTTGGATATCACATCTCATGTTATAGGAAAGATCTCAGGTTTGGTATTAGAAGCATTGAGACATCACATCTCATGTTATAGGAAGGGTCTCAGGATTGGAATGGGAAGAAGTTGGATATCACATCTCATGCTATAGGAAGGGTCTCAGGTTTGGAAGGGGAAGGAGTTGGATATCCAATCTCATGTTATAGGACTGGTCTCAGGTTTGGTATTAGAAGCATTGAGATATCACATCGCATGCTGTAGGAAGGTTCTCAGGTTTGGAATGGGGAGGAATTGGATATCACATCTCATGTCATAGGAAGGATCTCAGGTTTGGTATTAGAAGCATTGAGATATCACATCTCATGCTATAGGAATGGTCTCAGGATTGGAATGGGAAGGAGTTGGATATCACATATGCTATAGGAAGGGTCTCAGGTTTGAAACGGGAAGGAGTTGGATATCACATCTCATGTTATAGGAAGGGTCTCAGGTTTGAAACCGGAAGGAGTTGGATATCACATCTCATGTTATACGAAGGGTCTCAGGTTTGTTATTAGAATCATTGAGATATCATATTGCATGCTGTAGGAAGGGTCTAAGGATTGGAATGGGAAGGACTTGGATATCACATCTCATGCTATAGGTAGGCTCTCAGGTTTGGAAAGGGAAGGAGTTCGATATCACATTTCATGTTAGAGGAAGGATCTCAGGTTTGGTATTAGAGGCATTGAGATATCACATATCATGCTATAGGAAGGGTCTCAGGATTGGAATGGGAAGGAGTTGGATATCACATCTCAAGCTTTAGGAAGGGTCTCAGGTTTGGTATAAGCATTGAGATACCACATCTCATGCTATAGGAAGGGTCTCAGGATTGGAATGGGAAGGAGTTGGATATTACATCTCATGTTATAGGAAAGATCTCAGGTTTGGTATTAGAAGCATAGAGACATCACATCTCATGTTATAGGAAGGGTCTCAGGATTGGAATGGGAAGAAGTTGGATATCACATCTCATGCTATAGGAAGGGTCTCAGGTTTGGAAGGGGAAGGAGTTGGATATCCAATCTCATGTTATAGGACTGGTCTCAGGTTTGGTATTAGAAGCATTGAGATATCACATCGCATGCTGTAGGAAGGTTCTCGGGTTTGGTATTAGAAGCATTGAGACATCACATCTCATGCTATAGGAAGGGTCTCAGGATTGGGATGGGAAGGAGTTGGATATCACATCTCATGTTATAGGAAGGATCTCAGGTTTGGTATTAGAAGCATTGAGACATCACATCTCATGCTATAGGAAGGGCCTCAGGATTGGAATGGGAAGGAGTTGGATATCACATCTCATGCTATAGGAAGGGTCTCAGATTTGGTATAAGCATCGAGATATCACATCTCATGCTATAGGAAGGGTCTCGGGATTGGAATGGGAAGGAGTTGGATATCACATCTCATGCCATAGGAAGGGTCTTAGGTTTGGTATAAGCATTGAGATATCACATCTCTGCTATTGGAAGAGTCTCAGGATTGGAATGGGAAGGAGTTGGATATCCCATCTCATGTTATAGGAAGAGTCTCAGGTTTGGTATTAGAAGCATTGAGATATCACATCTCATGCTATAGGAAGTGTCTCAGGATTGGAATGGGAAGGACTTGGGTATCACATCTCATGCTATAGGGAGGGTCTCAAGTTTGATATTAGAAGCATTGAGATATCACATCTCATGCTATAGGAAGGGTCTCAGGATTGGAATGGGAAGGAGTTGGATATCACATCTCATTCTATAGGAAGGGTCTCAGGTTTGGTATAAGCAGTGAGATATCACATCTCATTCTATAGGAAGTGTCTCAGCATTGGAATGGGAAGGAGTTGGATATCACATCTCATGTTATAGGAAGGATCTCAGGTTTGGTATAAGCATTGAGATATCACATCTCTGCTATCGGAAGGGTCTCAGGATTGGAATGGGAAGGAGTTGGATATTCCCATCTCATGTTATAGGAAGGGTCTCAGGTTTGGTATTAGAAGCATTGAGATATCCCATCTCATGATATAGGAAGGGTCCCAGGTTGGAATGGGAAGGAGTAGGATATCACATTTCATGTTATAGGAAGGGTCTCAGGATTGGAATGGGAAGGACTTGGATATCATATCTCATGCTATAGGAAGGCTCTCAGGTTTGGAAGGGGAAGGAGTTGGATATCACATTTCATGTTAGAGGAAGGATCTCAGGTTTGGTATTAGATTCCTTGAGATATCACATCTCATGCTATAGGAAGGGTCTCAGGATTGGAATGGGAAGGAGTTGGATATCACATCTCAAGCTATAGGAACGGTCTCAGGTTTGGTATAAGCATTGTGATATCACATCTCATGCTATAGGAAGGGTCTCAGGATTGGAATGGGAAGGAGTTGGATATCACATCTCATGTTATAGGAAAGATCTCAGGTTTGGTATTAGAAGCATTGAGACATCACATCTCATGTTATAGGAACGGTCTCAGGTTTGGAATGGGAAGAAGTTGGATATCACATCTCATGCTATAGGAAGGGTCTCAGGTTTGGTATAAGCATTGAGATATCACATCTCATGCTATAGGAAGGGTCTCAGGATTGGAATGGGAAGGAGTTGTATATGACATCTCATGCCATACGAAGGGTCTCAGGTTTGGTATAAGCATTGAGATATCACATCACATGCTATAGGAAGGGTCTCAGGATTGGAATGGGAAGGACTTGGATATCACATCTCATGCTATAGGCAGGGTCTCAGGTTTGGAAAGGGAAGGAGATGGATATCACATTTCATGTTAGAGGTAGGATCTCAGGTTTGGAATTAGAGGCATTGAGATATCACATCTCATGCTATCAGAAGGGTCTCAGGATTGGAATGGGAAGGAGTTGGATATCACATCTCATGCTAAAGGGAGGGTCTCAGGTTTGGAAGGGGGAGGATTTGGAAATCACATCTCATGTTATAGGAAGGATCTAAGGTTTGGTATTAGAAGCATTGAGATATCACATCTCATGCTATCGGAAGTATCTCAGGTTTGGTATTAGAGGCATTGAGATATCACATCTCATGCTATCATAAGGGTCTCAGGATTGGAATGGGAAGGAGTTGGATATCACATCTCATGTTATAGGAAGGATCTCAGGTTTGGTATTAGAAGCATTGAGACAACACATCTCATGCTATAAGAAGGGTCTCAGGATTGGAATGGGAAGGAGTTGGATATCACATCTCATGCTATAGGAAGGGTCTCAGGTTTGGTATAAGCATTGAGATATCACATCTCATGCTATAGGAAGGGTCTCAGGATTGGAATGGGAAGGAGTTGTATATGACATCTCAGGCCATAGGAAGGGTCTCAGGTTGGGTATAAGCATTGAGATATCACATCTCTGCTATCGGAAGGGTCACAGGATTGGAATGGGAATGAGTTCGATATCCCATCTCATGTTATAGGAAGAGTCTCAGGTTTGGTATTAGAAGCATTGAGATATCCCATCTCATGCTATAGGAAGGGTCTCAGGTTGGAGTGGGAAGGAGTTGGATATCACATTTCATGTAATAGGAAGGGTCTCAGGATTGGAATTGGAAGGACTTGGCTATCATATCTCATGCTATAGGAAGGCTCTCAGGTTTGGAAGGGGAAGGAGTTGGATATCACATTTCATGTTAGAGGAACGATCTCAGGTTTGGTATTAGAGGCCTTGAGATATCACATCTCATGCTATAGGAAGGGTCTCAATATTGGAATGGGAAGGAGTTGGATATCACATCTCATGCTAAAGGGAGGGTCTCAGGTTTGGAAGGGGAAGGATTTGGAAATCACATCTCATGTTATAGGAAGGATCTCAGGTTTGGTATTAGAAGCATTGAGATATCACATCTCATGCTATCGGAAGTATCTCAGGTTTGGTATTAGAGGCATTGAGATATCACATCTCATGCTATCATAAGGGTCTCAGGATTGGAATGGGAAGGAGTTGGATATCACATCTCATGTTATAGGAAGGCTCTCAGGTTTGGAAGGGGAAGGAGTTGGATATCACATTTCATGTTAGAGGAACGATCTCAGGTTTGGTATTAGAGGCCTTGAGATATCACATCTCATGCTATAGGAAGGGTCTCAGGATTGGAATGGGAAGGAGTTGGATATCACATCTCATGTTATAGGAAAGATCTCAGGTTTGGTATTAGAAGCATTGAGACATCACATCTCATGTTATAGGAACGGTCTCAGGTTTGGAATGGGAAGAAGTTGGATATCACATCTCATGCTATAGGAAGGGTCTCAGGTTTGGTATAAGCATTGAGATATCACATCTCATGCTATAGGAAGGGTCTCAGGATTGGAATGGGAAGGAGTTGTATATGACATCTCATGCCATACGAAGGGTCTCAGGTTTGGTATAAGCATTGAGATATCACATCACATGCTATAGGAAGGGTCTCAGGATTGGAATGGGAAGGACTTGGATATCACATCTCATGCTATAGGCAGGGTCTCAGGTTTGGAAAGGGAAGGAGATGGATATCACATTTCATGTTAGAGGTAGGATCTCAGGTTTGGAATTAGAGGCATTGAGATATCACATCTCATGCTATCAGAAGGGTCTCAGGATTGGAATGGGAAGGAGTTGGATATCACATCTCATGCTAAAGGGAGGGTCTCAGGTTTGGAAGGGGGAGGATTTGGAAATCACATCTCATGTTATAGGAAGGATCTAGGGTTTGGTATTAGAAGCATTGAGATATCACATCTCATGCTATCGGAAGTATCTCAGGTTTGGTATTAGAGGCATTGAGATATCACATCTCATGCTATCATAAGGGTCTCAGGATTGGAATGGGAAGGAGTTGGATATCACATCTCATGTTATAGGAAGGATCTCAGGTTTGGTATTAGAAGCATTGAGACATCACATCTCATGCTATAAGAAGGGTCTCAGGATTGGAATGGGAAGGAGTTGGATATCACATCTCATGCTATAGGAAGGGTCTCAGGTTTGGTATAAGCATTGAGATATCACATCTCATGCTATAGGAAGGGTCTCAGGATTGGAATGGGAAGGAGTTGTATATGACATCTCAGGCCATAGGAAGGGTCTCAGGTTGGGTATAAGCATTGAGATATCACATCTCTGCTATCGGAAGGGTCACAGGATTGGAATGGGAATGAGTTCGATATCCCATCTCATGTTATAGGAAGAGTCTCAGGTTTGGTATTAGAAGCATTGAGATATCCCATCTCATGCTATAGGAAGGGTCTCAGGTTGGAGTGGGAAGGAGTTGGATATCACATTTCATGTAATAGGAAGGGTCTCAGGATTGGAATTGGAAGGACTTGGCTATCATATCTCATGCTATAGGAAGGCTCTCAGGTTTGGAAGGGGAAGGAGTTGGATATCACATTTCATGTTAGAGGAACGATCTCAGGTTTGGTATTAGAGGCCTTGAGATATCACATCTCATGCTATAGGAAGGGTCTCAATATTGGAATGGGAAGGAGTTGGATATCACATCTCATGCTAAAGGGAGGGTCTCAGGTTTGGAAGGGGAAGGATTTGGAAATCACATCTCATGTTATAGGAAGGATCTCAGGTTTGGTATTAGAAGCATTGAGATATCACATCTCATGCTATCGGAAGTATCTCAGGTTTGGTATTAGAGGCATTGAGATATCACATCTCATGCTATCATAAGGGTCTCAGGATTGGAATGGGAAGGAGTTGGATATCACATCTCATGTTATAGGAAGGCTCTCAGGTTTGGAAGGGGAAGGAGTTGGATATCACATTTCATGTTAGAGGAACGATCTCAGGTTTGGTATTAGAGGCCTTGAGATATCACATCTCATGCTATAGGAAGGGTCTCAGGATTGGAATGGGAAGGAGTTGGATATCACATCTCAAGCTATAGGAACAGTCTCAGGTTTGGTATAAGCATTGTGATATCACATCTCATGCTATAGGAAGGGTCTCAGGATTGGAATGGGAAGGAGTTGGATATCACATCTCATGTTATAGGAAAGATCTCAGGTTTGGTATTAGAAGCATTGCGACATCACATCTCATGTTATAGGAAGGGTCTCAGGATTGGAATGGGAAGAAGTTGGATATCACATCTCATGCTATAGGAAGGGTCTCAGGTATGGTATAAGCATTGAGATATCACATCTCATGCTATAGGCAGGGTCTCAGGTTTGGAAAGGGAAGGAGATGGATATCACATTTCATGTTAGAGGTAGGATCTCAGGTTTGGTATCAGAGGCATTGAAATATCACATCTCATGCTATCAGAAGGGTCTCAGGATTGGAATGGGAAGGAGTTGGATATCACATCTCATGCTAAAGGGAGGGTCTCAGGTTTGGAAGGGGAAGGATTTGGAAATCACATCTCATGTTATAGGAAGGATCTCAGGTTTGGTATTAGAAGCATTGAGATATCACATCTCATGCTATCGGAAGTATCTCAGGTTTGGTATTAAAGGCATTGAGATATCACATCTCATGCTATCATAAGGGTCTCAGGATTGGAATGGGAAGGAGTTGGATATCACATCTCATGTTATAGGAAGGCTCTCAGGATTGTAATGGGAAGGAGTTGGATATCACATCTCAAGCTATAGGAACGGTCTCAGGTTTGGTATAAGCATTGTGATATCACATCTCATGCTATAGGAAGGGTCTCAGGATTGGAAGGGGAAGGAGTTGGATATCACATCTCATGTTATAGGAAAGATCTCAGGTTTGGTATTAGAAGCATTGCGACATCACATCTCATGTTATAGGAAGGGTCTCAGGATTGGAATGGGAAGAAGTTGGATATCACATCTCATGCTATAGGAAGGGTCTCAGGTTTGGTATAAGCATTGAGATATCACATCTCATGCTATAGGAAGGGTCTCAGGATTGGAATGGGAAGGAGTTGTATATGACATCTCATGCCATAGGAAGGGTCTCAGGTTTGGTATAAGCATTGAGATATCACATCACATGCTATAGGAAGGGTCTCAGGATTGGAATGGAAAGGACTTGGATATCACATCTCATGCTATAGGCAGGGTCTCAGGTTTGGAAAGGGAAGGAGATGGATATCACATTTCATGTTAGAGGTAGGATCTCAGGTTTGGTATTAGAGGCATTGAAATATCACATCTCATGCTATCAGATGGGTCTCAGGATTAGAATGGGAAGGAGTTGGATATCACATCTCATGCTAAAGGGAGGGTCTCAGGTTTGGAAGGGGAAGGATTTGGAAATCACATCTCATGTTATAGGAAGGATCTCAGGTTTGGTATTAGAAGCATTGAGATATCACATCTCATGCTAGCGGAAGTATCTCAGGTTTGGTATTAGAGGCATTGAGATATCACATCTCATGCTATCATAAGGGTCTCAGGATTGGAATGGGAAGGAGTTGGATATCACATCTCATGTTATAGGAAGGATCTCAGGTTTGGTATTAGAAGCATTGAGACATCACATCTCATGCTATAGGAAGGGTCTCAGGATTGGAATGGGAAGGAGTTGTATATGACATCTCAGGCCATAGGAAGGGTCTCAGGTTTGGTAAAAGCATTGAGATATCACATCTCTGCTTTCGGAAGGGTCTCAGGATTGGAATGGGAAGGAGTTGGATATCCCATCTCATGTTATAGGAAGGGTCTCAGGTTTGGTATTAGAAGCATTGAGACATCACATCTCATGTTATAGGAAGGGTCTCAGGATTGGAATGGGAAGAAGTTGGATATCACATCTCATGCTATAGGAAGGGTCTCAGGTTTGGTATAAGCATTGAGATATCACATCTCATGCTATAGGAAGGGTCTCAGGATTGGAATGGGAAGGAGTTGTATATGACATCTCATGCCATAGGAAGGGTCTCAGGTTTGGTATAAGCATTGAGATATCACATCACATGCTATAGGAAGGGTCTCAGGATTGGAATGGGAAGGACTTGGATATCACATCTCATGCTATAGGCAGGGTCTCAGGTTTGGAAAGGGAAGGAGATGGATATCACATTTCATGTTAGAGGTAGGATCTCAGGTTTGGTATTAGAGGCATTGAAATATCACATCTCATGCTATCAGAAGGGTCTCAGGATTGGAATGGGAAGGAGTTGGATATCACATCTCATGCTAAAGGGAGGGTCTCAGGTTTGGAAGTGGAAGGATTTGGAAATCACATCTCATGTTATAGGAAGGATCTCAGGTTTGGTATTAGAAGCATTGAGATATCACATCTCATGCTATCAGAAGTATCTCAGTTTTGCTATTAGAGGCATTGAGATATCACATCTCATGCTATCATAAGGGTCTCAGGATTGGAATGGGAAGGAGTTGGATATCACATCTCATGTTATAGGAAGGATCTCAGGTTTGGTGTTAGAAGAATTGAGACATCACATCTCATGCTTAGGAAGGGTCTCAGGATTGGAATGGGAAGAAGTTGGATATCACATCTCATGCTATAGGAAGGGTCTCAGATTTGGTATAAGCATTGAGATAATACATCTAATGCAATAGGAAGGGTCTCAGGATTGGAATGGGAAGGAGTTGCATATGACATCTCAGGCCATAGGAAGGGTCTCAGGTTTGGTAAAAGCATTGAGATATCACATCTCTGCTATCGGAAGGGTCTCAGGATTGGAATGGGAAGGAGTTGGATATCCCAAATCATGTTATAGGAAGGGTCTCAGGTTTGGTATTAGAAGCATTGAGATATCACATCTCATGCTATAGGAAGGGTCTCAGGATTGGAATGGGGAGGTCTTGGATGTCACATCTCATGTTATAGGAAGGCTCTCAGGTTTGGAAGGGGAAGGAGTTGGATATCACATTTCATGTTAGAGGAACGATCTCAGGTTTGGTATTAGAGGCCTTGAGATATCACATCTCATGCTATAGGAAGGGTCTCAGGATTGGAATGGGAAGGAGTTGGATATCACATCTCAAGCTATAGGAACGGTCTCAGGTTTGGTATAAGCATTGTGATATCACATCTCATGCTATAGGAAGGGTCTCAGGATTGGAATGGGAAGGAGTTGGATATCACATCTCATGTTATAGGAAAGATCTCAGGTTTGGTATTAGAAGCATTGCGACATCACATCTCATGTTATAGGAAGGGTCTCAGGATTGGAATGGGAAGAAGTTGGATATCACATCTCATGCTATAGGAAGGGTCTCAGGTTTGGTATAAGCATTGAGATATCACATCTCATGCTATAGGAAGGGTCTCAGGATTGGAATGGGAAGGAGTTGTATATGACATCTCATGCCATAGGAAGGGTCTCAGGTTTGGTATAAGCATTGAGATATCACATCACATGCTATAGGAAGGGTCTCAGGATTGGAATGGAAAGGACTTGGATATCACATCTCATGCTATAGGCAGGGTCTCAGGTTTGGAAAGGGAAGGAGATGGATATCACATTTCATGTTAGAGGTAGGATCTCAGGTTTGGTATTAGAGGCATTGAAATATCACATCTCTTGCTATCAGATGGGTCTCAGGATTGGAATGGGAAGGAGTTGGATATCACATCTCATGCTAAAGGGAGGGTCTCAGGTTTGGAAGGGGAAGGATTTGGAAATCACATCTCATGTTATAGGAAGGATCTCAGGTTTGGTATTAGAAGCATTGAGATATCACATCTCATGCTATCGGAAGTATCTCAGGTTTGGTATTAGAGGCATTGAGATATCACATCTCATGCTATCATAAGGGTCTCAGGATTGGAATGGGAAGGAGTTGGATATCACATCTCATGTTATAGGAAGGATCTCAGGTTTGGTATTAGAAGCATTGAGACATCAATTCTCATGCTATAGGAAGGGTCTCAGGATTGGAATGGGAAGGAGTTGGATATCACATCTCATGCTATAGGAAGGGTCTCAGATTTGGTATAAGCATTGAGATATCACATCACATGCTATAGGAAGGGTCTCAGGATTGGAATGGGAAGGACTTGGATATCACATCTCATGCTATAGGCAGGGTCTCAGGTTTGGAAAGGGAAGGATATGGATATCACATTTCATGTTAGAGGTAGGATCTCAGGTTTGGTATTAGAGGCATTGAAATATCACATCTCATGCTATCAGAAGGGTCTCAGGATTGGAATGGGAAGGAGTTGGATATCACATCTCATGCTAAAGGGAGGGTCTCAGGTTTGGAAGTGGAAGGATTTGGAAATCACATCTCATGTTATAGGAAGGATCTCAGGTTTGGTATTAGAAGCATTGAGATATCACATCCCATGCTATCAGAAGTATCTCAGGTTTGGTATTAGAAGAATTGAGACATCACATCTCATGCTATAGGAAGGGTCTCAGGATTGGAATGGGAAGAAGTTGGATATCACATCTCATGCTATAGGAAGGGTCTCAGATTTGGTATAAGCATTGAGATATCACATCTAATGCTATAGGAAGGGTCTCAGGATTGGAATGGGAAGGAGTTGCATATGACATCTCAGGCCATAGGAAGGGTCTCAGGTTTGGTATAAGCATTGAGATATCACATCTCTGCTATCGAAAGGGTCTCAGGATTGGAATGGGAAGGAGTTGGATATCCCAAATCATGTTATAGGAAGGGTCTCAGGTTTGGTATTAGAAGCATTGAGATATCACATCTCATGCTATAGGAAGGGTCTCAGGATTGGAATGGGGAGGACTTGGATGTCACATCTCATGTTATAGGGAGGGTCTCAAGTTTGATATTAGAAGCATTGAGATAACTAATCTCATGATATCGGAAGGGTCTCAGGATTGGAATGGGAAGGAATTGGATATCACATCTCATGATAAAGGAAGGGTCTAAGGTTTCGAAGGGGAAGGATTTGGATATCACATCTCATGTTATAGGACGGGTCTCAGGTTTGGTATTAGAAGCATTGAGATATCAAGTCTCATGGTATAGGAAGGGTCTCAGAATTGGAATGGGAAGGAATTGGATATCACATCTCAAGCTATAGGTAGGGTCTCAGGATTGGAATGGGAAGGAGTTTGATATCACATCTCATGCCATAGTATGGGTCTCAGGTTTGGTAGAAGCATTGGGATATCATATCTCATGCTATCGGAAGGGTATCAGTATTGGATTTGGAAGGAGTTGGATATCCCATCTCATGCTATAGGAAGGGTCTCAGGTTGGAATGGGAAGGAATTGGATATCACATTTCATGTTATAGGAAGGCTCTCAGGTTTGGAAGGGGAAGGAGTTGGATATCACATTTCATGTTAGAGGAAGGATCTCAGGTTTGGTATTAGAGGCCTTGAGATATCACATCTCATGCTATAGGAAGGGTCTCAGGATTGGAATGGGAAGAAGTTGGATATCACATCTCATGCTATAGGAAGGGTCTCAGGTTTGGAAGGGGAAGGAGTTGGATATCCAATCTCATGTTATAGGACTGGTCTCAGGTTTGGTATTAGAAGCATTGAGATATCACATTGCATGCTGTAGGAAGGTTCTCAGGTTTGGTATTAGAAGCATTGAGACATCACATCTCATGCTATAGGAAGGGTCTCAGGATTGGAATGGGAAGGAGTTGGATATCACATCTCATGCTATAGGAAGGGTCTCAGATTTGGTATAAGCATTGAGATATCACATCTCATGCTATAGGAAGGGTCTCAGGATTGGATTGGGAAGGAGTTGTATATGACATCTCAGGCCATAGGAAGGGTCTCAGGATTGGTATAAGCATTGAGATATCACATCTCTGCTATCGGAAGGGTCTCAGGATTGGAATGGGAAGGAGTTGGATATCCCATCTCATGATAAAGGAAGGGTCTAAGGTTTGGAAGGGGAAAGATTTGGATATCACATCTCATGTTATAGGCGGGTCTCAATTTTGATATTAGAAGCATTGAGATAACAAATCTCATGATATTGGAAGGGTCTCAGGATTGGAATTTGAAGGAGTTGGATATCACATCTCATGATAAAGGAAGGGACTAAGGTTTGGAAGGGGAAAGATTTGGATATCACATCTCATGTTATAGGACGGGTCTCAGGTTTGGTATTAGAAGCATTGAGATATCAAGTCTCATAGTATAGGAAGGGTCTCAGAATTGGAATGGGAAGGATTTCGGATATCACATCTCAAGCTATAGGAAGAGTCTCAGGATTGGAATGGGAAGGAGTTTGTTATCACATCTCATGCCATAGTATGGTTCTCAGGTTTGGTAGAAGCATTGGGATATCACATCTCATGCTATTGGAAGGGTATCAGTATTGGATTTGGAAGGAGTTGGATATCCCATCTCATGCTATAGGAAGGGTCTCAGGTTGGAATGGGAAGGAGTTGGATATCACATTTCATGTTATAGGAAGGGTCTCAGGATTGGAATGGGAAGGAGTTGGATATCACAACTCAAGCTTTAGGAAGGGTCTCAGGTTTGGTATAAGCATTGAGATAGCACATCTCATGCTATAGGAAGGGTCTCAGGATTGGAATGGGAAGGAGTTGGATATCACATCTCATGTTATAGGAAAGATCTCAGGTTTGGTATTAGAAGCATTGAGACATCACATCTCATGTTATAGGAAGGGTCTCAGGATTGGAATGGGAAGAAGTTGGATATCACATCTCATGCTATAGGAAGGGTCTCAGGTTTGGAAGGGGAAGGAGTTGGATATCCAATCTCATGTTATAGGACTGGTCTCAGGTTTGGTATTAGAAGCATTGAGATATCACATCGCATGCTGTAGGAAGGTTCTCAGGTTTGGAATGGGGAGGAATTGGATATCACATCTCATGTCATAGGAAGGATCTCAGGTTTGGTATTAGAAGCATTGAGATATCACATCTCATGCTATAGGAATGGTCTCAGGATTGGAATGGGAAGGAGTTGGATATTACATTCTTGCTATAGGAAGGGTCTCATGTTTGGAATGGGAAGGAGTTGGATATCACATATGCTATAGGAAGGGTCTCAGGTTTGAAACGGGAAGGAGTTGGATATCACATCTCATGTTATAGGAAGGGTCTCAGGTTTGAAACCGGAAGGAGTTGGATATCACATCTCATGTTATAGGAAGGGTCTCAGTTTTGTTATTAGAATCATTGAGATATCATATTGCATGCTGTAGGAAGGGTCTAAGGATTGGAATGGGAAGGACTTGGATATCACATCTCATGCTATAGGTAGGCTCTCAGGTTTGGAAAGGGAAGGAGTTCGATATCACATTTCATGTTAGAGGAAGGATCTCAGGTTTGGTATTAGAGGCATTGAGATATCACATATCATGCTATAGGAAGGGTCTCAGGATTGGAATGGGAAGGAGTTGGATATCACATCTCAAGCTTTAGGAAGGGTCTCAGGTTTGGTATAAGCATTGAGATAGCACATCTCATGCTATAGGAAGGGTCTCAGGATTGGAATGGGAAGGGGTTGGATATTACATCTCATGTTATAGGAAAGATCTCAGGTTTGGTATTAGAAGCATTGAGACATCACATCTCATGTTATAGGAAGGGTCTCAGGATTGGAATGGGAAGAAGTTGGATATCACATCTCATGCTATAGGAAGGGTCTCAGGTTTGGAAGGGGAAGGAGTTGGATATCCAATCTCATGTTATAGGACTGGTCTCAGGTTTGGTATTAGAAGCATTGAGATATCACATCGCATGCTGTAGGAAGGTTCTCGGGTTTGGTATTAGAAGCATTGAGACATCACATCTCATGCTATAGGAAGGGTCTCAGGATTGGGATGGGAAGGAGTTGGATATCACATCTCATGTTATAGGAAGGATCTCAGGTTTGGTATTAGAAGCATTGAGACATCACATCTCATGCTATAGGAAGGGCCTCAGGATTGGAATGGGAAGGAGTTGGATATCACATCTCATGCTATAGGAAGGGTCTCAGATTTGGTATAAGCATCGAGATATCACATCTCATGCTATAGGAAGGGTCTCGGGATTGGAATGGGAAGGAGTTGGATATCACATCTC
The DNA here is from genome assembly GCF_040938575.1 of Ambystoma mexicanum. Classification (NCBI taxonomy): domain Eukaryota; kingdom Metazoa; phylum Chordata; class Amphibia; order Caudata; family Ambystomatidae; genus Ambystoma; species Ambystoma mexicanum. Next base: position 337,854,945 of record NC_090936.1, read on the forward strand.
ATGCCATAGGAAGGGTCTTAGGTTTGGTATAAGCATTGAGATATCACATCTCTGCTATTGGAAGAGTCTCAGGATTGGAATGGGAAGGAGTTGGATATCCCATCTCATGTTATAGGAAGAGTCTCAGGTTTGGTATTAGAAGCATTGAGATATCACATCTCATGCTATAGGAAGTGTCTCAGGATTGGAATGGGAAGGACTTGGGTATCACATCTCATGCTATAGGGAGGGTCGCAAGTTTGATATTAGAAGCATTGAGATATCACATCTCATGCTATAGGAAGGGTCTCAGGATTGGAATGGGAAGGAGTTGGATATCACATCTCATTCTATAGGAAGGGTCTCAGGTTTGGTATAAGCAGTGAGATATCACATCTCATGCTATAGGAAGTGTCTCAGGATTGGAATGGGAAGGAGTTGGATATCACATCTCATGTTATAGGAAGGATCTCAGGTTTGGTATAAGCATTGAGATATCACATCTCTGCTATCGGAAGGGTCTCAGGATTGGAATGGGAAGGAGTTGGATATTCCCATCTCATGTTATAGGAAGGGTCTCAGGTTTGGTATTAGAAGCATTGAGATATCCCATCTCATGATATAGGAAGGGTCCCAGGTTGGAATGGGAAGGAGTAGGATATCACATTTCATGTTATAGGAAGGGTCTCAGGATTGGAATGGGAAGGACTTGGATATCATATCTCATGCTATAGGAAGGCTCTCAGGTTTGGAAGGGGAAGGAGTTGGATATCACATTTCATGTTAGAGGAAGGATCTCAGGTTTGGTATTAGAGGCCTTGAGATATCACATCTCATGCTATAGGAAGGGTCTCAGGATTGGAATGGGAAGGAGTTGGATATCACATCTCAAGCTATAGGAACGGTCTCAGGTTTGGTATAAGCATTGTGATATCACATCTCATGCTATAGGAAGGGTCTCAGGATTGGAATGGGAAGGAGTTGGATATCACATCTCATGTTATAGGAAAGATCTCAGGTTTGGTATTAGAAGCATTGAGACATCACATCTCATGTTATAGGAACGGTCTCAGGTTTGGAATGGGAAGAAGTTGGATATCACATCTCATGCTATAGGAAGGGTCTCAGGTTTGGTATAAGCATTGAGATATCACATCTCATGCTATAGGAAGGGTCTCAGGATTGGAATGGGAAGGAGTTGTATATGACATCTCATGCCATACGAAGGGTCTCAGGTTTGGTATAAGCATTGAGATATCACATCACATGCTATAGGAAGGGTCTCAGGATTGGAATGGGAAGGACTTGGATATCACATCTCATGCTATAGGCAGGGTCTCAGGTTTGGAAAGGGAAGGAGATGGATATCACATTTCATGTTAGAGGTAGGATCTCAGGTTTGGAATTAGAGGCATTGAGATATCACATCTCATGCTATCAGAAGGGTCTCAGGATTGGAATGGGAAGGAGTTGGATATCACATCTCATGCTAAAGGGAGGGTCTCAGGTTTGGAAGGGGGAGGATTTGGAAATCACATCTCATGTTATAGGAAGGATCTAAGGTTTGGTATTAGAAGCATTGAGATATCACATCTCATGCTATCGGAAGTATCTCAGGTTTGGTATTAGAGGCATTGAGATATCACATCTCATGCTATCATAAGGGTCTCAGGATTGGAATGGGAAGGAGTTGGATATCACATCTCATGTTATAGGAAGGATCTCAGGTTTGGTATTAGAAGCATTGAGACATCACATCTCATGCTATAGGAAGGGTCTCAGGATTGGAATGGGAAGGAGTTGGATATCACATCTCATGCTATAGGAAGGGTCTCAGGTTTGGTATAAGCATTGAGATATCACATCTCATGCTATAGGAAGGGTCTCAGGATTGGAATGGGAAGGAGTTGTATATGACATCTCAGGCCATAGGAAGGGTCTCAGGTTGGGTATAAGCATTGAGATATCACATCTCTGCTATCGGAAGGGTCACAGGATTGGAATGGGAATGAGTTCGATATCCCATCTCATGTTATAGGAAGAGTCTCAGGTTTGGTATTAGAAGCATTGAGATATCCCATCTCATGCTATAGGAAGGGTCTCAGGTTGGAGTGGGAAGGAGTTGGATATCACATTTCATGTAATAGGAAGGGTCTCAGGATTGGAATTGGAAGGACTTGGCTATCATATCTCATGCTATAGGAAGGCTCTCAGGTTTGGAAGGGGAAGGAGTTGGATATCACATTTCATGTTAGAGGAACGATCTCAGGTTTGGTATTAGAGGCCTTGAGATATCACATCTCATGCTATAGGAAGGGTCTCAGGATTGGAATGGGAAGGAGTTGGATATCACATCTCATGCTAAAGGGAGGGTCTCAGGTTTGGAAGGGGAAGGATTTGGAAATCACATCTCATGTTATAGGAAGGATCTCAGGTTTGGTATTAGAAGCATTGAGATATCACATCTCATGCTATCGGAAGTATCTCAGGTTTGGTATTAGAGGCATTGAGATATCACATCTCATGCTATCATAAGGGTCTCAGGATTGGAATGGGAAGGAGTTGGATATCACATCTCATGTTATAGGAAGGCTCTCAGGTTTGGAAGGGGAAGGAGTTGGATATCACATTTCATGTTAGAGGAACGATCTCAGGTTTGGTATTAGAGGCCTTGAGATATCACATCTCATGCTATAGGAAGGGTCTCAGGATTGGAATGGGAAGGAGTTGGATATCACATCTCAAGCTATAGGAACAGTCTCAGGTTTGGTATAAGCATTGTGATATCACATCTCATGCTATAGGAAGGGTCTCAGGATTGGAATGGGAAGGAGTTGGATATCACATCTCATGTTATAGGAAAGATCTCAGGTTTGGTATTAGAAGCATTGCGACATCACATCTCATGTTATAGGAAGGTCTCAGGATTGGAATGGGAAGAAGTTGGATATCACATCTCATGCTATAGGAAGGGTCTCAGGTTTGGTATAAGCATTGAGATATCACATCTCATGCTATAGGCAGGGTCTCAGGTTTGGAAAGGGAAGGAGATGGATATCACATTTCATGTTAGAGGTAGGATCTCAGGTTTGGTATTAGAGGCATTGAAATATCACATCTCATGCTATCAGAAGGGTCTCAGGATTGGAATGGGAAGGAGTTGGATATCACATCTCATGCTAAAGGGAGGGTCTCAGGTTTGGAAGGGGAAGGATTTGGAAATCACATCTCATGTTATAGGAAGGATCTCAGGTTTGGTATTAGAAGCATTGAGATATCACATCTCATGCTATCGGAAGTATCTCAGGTTTGGTATTAGAGGCATTGAGATATCACATCTCATGCTATCATAAGGGTCTCAGGATTGGAATGGGAAGGAGTTGGATATCACATCTCATGTTATAGGAAGGGTCTCAGGATTGGAAGGGGAAGGAGTTGGATATCACATCTCATGTTATAGGAAAGATCTCAGGTTTGGTATTAGAAGCATTGCGACATCACATCTCATGTTATAGGAAGGGTCTCAGGATTGGAATGGGAAGAAGTTGGATATCACATCTCATGCTATAGGAAGGGTCTCAGGTTTGGTATAAGCATTGAGATATCACATCTCATGCTATAGGAAGGGTCTCAGGATGGGAATGGGAAGGAGTTGTATATGACATCTCATGCCATAGGAAGGGTCTCAGGTTTGGTATAAGCATTGAGATATCACATCACATGCTATAGGAAGGGTCTCAGGATTGGAATGGAAAGGACTTGGATATCACATCTCATGCTATAGGCAGGGTCTCAGGTTTGGAAAGGGAAGGAGATGGATATCACATTTCATGTTAGAGGTAGGATCTCAGGTTTGGTATTAGAGGCATTGAAATATCACATCTCATGCTATCAGATGGGTCTCAGGATTGGAATGGGAAGGAGTTGGATATCACATCTCATGCTAAAGGGAGGGTCTCAGGTTTGGAAGGGGAAGGATTTGGAAATCACATCTCATGTTATAGGAAGGATCTCAGGTTTGGTATTAGAAGCATTGAGATATCACATCTCATGCTAGCGGAAGTATCTCAGGTTTGGTATTAGAGGCATTGAGATATCACATCTCATGCTATCATAAGGGTCTCAGGATTGGAATGGGAAGGAGTTGGATATCACATCTCATGTTATAGGAAGGATCTCAGGTTTGGTATTAGAAGCATTGAGACATCACATCTCATGCTATAGGAAGGGTCTCAGGATTGGAATGGGAAGGAGTTGGATATCACATCTCATGCTATAGGAAGGGTCTCAGATTTGGTATAAGCATTGAGATATCACATCTCATGCTATAATAAGGTTCTCAGGATTGGAATGGGAAGGAGTTGTATATGACATCTCAGGCCATAGGAAGGGTCTCAGGTTTGGTAAAAGCATTGAGATATCACATCTCTGCTTTCGGAAGGGTCTCAGGATTGGAATGGGAAGGAGTTGGATATCCCATCTCATGTTATAGGAAGGGTCTCAGGTTTGGTATTAGAAGCATTGAGACATCACATCTCATGTTATAGGAAGGGTCTCAGGATTGGAATGGGAAGAAGTTGGATATCACATCTCATGCTATAGGAAGGGTCTCAGGTTTGGTATAAGCATTGAGATATCACATCTCATGCTATAGGTAGGGTCTCAGGATTGGAATGGGAAGGAGTTGTATATGACATCTCATGCCATAGGAAGGGTCTCAGGTTTGGTATAAGCATTGAGATATCACATCACATGCTATAGGAAGGGTCTCAGGATTGGAATGGGAAGGACTTGGATATCACATCTCATGCTATAGGCAGGGTCTCAGGTTTGGAAAGGGAAGGAGATGGATATCACATTTCATGTTAGAGGTAGGATCTCAGGTTTGGTATTAGAGGCATTGAAATATCACATCTCATGCTATCAGAAGGGTCTCAGGATTGGAATGGGAAGGAGTTGGATATCACATCTCATGCTAAAGGGAGGGTCTCAGGTTTGGAAGTGGAAGGGTTTGGAAATCACATCTCATGTTATAGGAAGGATCTCAGGTTTGGTATTAGAAGCATTGAGATATCACATCTCATGCTATCAGAAGTATCTCAGGTTTGCTATTAGAGGCATTGAGATATCACATCTCATGCTATCATAAGGGTCTCAGGATTGGAATGGGAAGGAGTTGGATATCACATCTCATGTTATAGGAAGGATCTCAGGTTTGGTGTTAGAAGAATTGAGACATCACATCTCATGCTTAGGAAGGGTCTCAGGATTGGAATGGGAAGAAGTTGGATATCACATCTCATGCTATAGGAAGGGTCTCAGATTTGGTATAAGCATTGAGATAATACATCTAATGCAATAGGAAGGGTCTCAGGATTGGAATGGGAAGGAGTTGCATATGACATCTCAGGCCATAGGAAGGGTCTCAGGTTTGGTAAAAGCATTGAGATATCACATCTCTGCTATCGGAAGGGTCTCAGGATTGGAATGGGAAGGAGTTGGATATCCCAAATCATGTTATAGGAAGGGTCTCAGGTTTGGTATTAGAAGCATTGAGATATCACATCTCATGCTATAGGAAGGGTCTCAGGATTGGAATGGGGAGGTCTTGGATGTCACATCTCATGTTATAGGAAGGCTCTCAGGTTTGGAAGGGGAAGGAGTTGGATATCACATTTCATGTTAGAGGAACGATCTCAGGTTTGGTATTAGAGGCCTTGAGATATCACATCTCATGCTATAGGAAGGGTCTCAGGATTGGAATGGGAAGGAGTTGGATATCACATCTCAAGCTATAGGAACGGTCTCAGGTTTGGTATAAGCATTGTGATATCACATCTCATGCTATAGGAAGGGTCTCAGGATTGGAATGGGAAGGAGTTGGATATCACATCTCATGTTATAGGAAAGATCTCAGGTTTGGTATTAGAAGCATTGCGACATCACATCTCATGTTATAGGAAGGGTCTCAGGATTGGAATGGGAAGAAGTTGGATATCACATCTCATGCTATAGGAAGGGTCTCAGGTTTGGTATAAGCATTGAGATATCACATCTCATGCTATAGGAAGGGTCTCAGGATTGGAATGGGAAGGAGTTGTATATGACATCTCATGCCATAGGAAGGGTCTCAGGTTTGGTATAAGCATTGAGATATCACATCACATGCTATAGGAAGGGTCTCAGGATTGGAATGGAAAGGACTTGGATATCACATCTCATGCTATAGGCAGGGTCTCAGGTTTGGAAAGGGAAGGAGATGGATATCACATTTCATGTTAGAGGTAGGATCTCAGGTTTGGTATTAGAGGCATTGAAATATCACATCTCTTGCTATCAGATGGGTCTCAGGATTGGAATGGGAAGGAGTTGGATATCACATCTCATGCTAAAGGGAGGGTCTCAGGTTTGGAAGGGGAAGGATTTGGAAATCACATCTCATGTTATAGGAAGGATCTCAGGTTTGGTATTAGAAGCATTGAGATATCACATCTCATGCTATCGGAAGTATCTCAGGTTTGGTATTAGAGGCATTGAGATATCACATCTCATGCTATCATAAGGGTCTCAGGATTGGAATGGGAAGGAGTTGGATATCACATCTCATGTTATAGGAAGGATCTCAGGTTTGGTATTAGAAGCATTGAGACATCAATTCTCATGCTATAGGAAGGGTCTCAGGATTGGAATGGGAAGGAGTTGGATATCACATCTCATGCTATAGGAAGGGTCTCAGATTTGGTATAAGCATTGAGATATCACATCACATGCTATAGGAAGGGTCTCAGGATTGGAATGGGAAGGACTTGGATATCACATCTCATGCTATAGGCAGGGTCTCAGGTTTGGAAAGGGAAGGAGATGGATATCACATTTCATGTTAGAGGTAGGATCTCAGGTTTGGTATTAGAGGCATTGAAATATCACATCTCATGCTATCAGAAGGGTCTCAGGATTGGAATGGGAAGGAGTTGGATATCACATCTCATGCTAAAGGGAGGGTCTCAGGTTTGGAAGTGGAAGGATTTGGAAATCACATCTCATGTTATAGGAAGGATCTCAGGTTTGGTATTAGAAGCATTGAGATATCACATCTCATGCTATCAGAAGTATCTCAGGTTTGGTATTAGAAGAATTGAGACATCACATCTCATGCTATAGGAAGGGTCTCAGGATTGGAATGGGAAGAAGTTGGATATCACATCTCATGCTATAGGAAGGGTCTCAGATTTGGTATAAGCATTGAGATATCACATCTAATGCTATAGGAAGGGTCTCAGGATTGGAATGGGAAGGAGTTGCATATGACATCTCAGGCCATAGGAAGGGTCTCAGGTTTGGTATAAGCATTGAGATATCACATCTCTGCTATCGAAAGGGTCTCAGGATTGGAATGGGAAGGAGTTGGATATCCCAAATCATGTTATAGGAAGGGTCTCAGGTTTGGTATTAGAAGCATTGAGATATCACATCTCATGCTATAGGAAGGGTCTCAGGATTGGAATGGGGAGGACTTGGATGTCACATCTCATGTTATAGGGAGGGTCTCAAGTTTGATATTAGAAGCATTGAGATAACTAATCTCATGATATCGGAAGGGTCTCAGGATTGGAATGGGAAGGAATTGGATATCACATCTCATGATAAAGGAAGGGTCTAAGGTTTGGAAGGGGAAGGATTTGGATATCACATCTCATGTTATAGGACGGGTCTCAGGTTTGGTATTAGAAGCATTGAGATATCAAGTCTCATGGTATAGGAAGGGTCTCAGAATTGGAATGGGAAGGAGTTGGATATCACATCTCAAGCTATAGGTAGGGTCTCAGGATTGGAATGGGAAGGAGTTTGATATCACATCTCATGCCATAGTATGGGTCTCAGGTTTGGTAGAAGCATTGGGATATCATATCTCATGCTATCGGAAGGGTATCAGTATTGGATTTGGAAGGAGTTGGATATCCCATCTCATGCTATAGGAAGGGTCTCAGGTTGGAATGGGAAGGAATTGGATATCACATTTCATGTTATAGGAAGGCTCTCAGGTTTGGAAGGGGAAGGAGTTGGATATCACATTTCATGTTAGAGGAAGGATCTCAGGTTTGGTATTAGAGGCCTTGAGATATCACATCTCATGCTATAGGAAGGGTCTCAGGATTGGAATGGGAAGGAGTTGGATATCACATCTCAAGCTATAGGAAGGGTCTCAGGATTGGAATGGGAAGGAGTTGGATATCACATCTCATGTTATAGGAAAGATCTCAGGTTTGGTATTAGAAGCATTGAGACATCACATCTCATGTTAAAGGAAGGGTCTCAGGATTGGAATGGGAAGAAGTTGGATATCACATCTCATGCTATAGGAAGAGTCTCAGGTTTGGAAGGGGAAGGAGTTGGATATCCAATCTCATGTTATAGGACTGGTCTCGGGTTTGGTATTAGAAGCATTGAGATATCACATCGCATGCTGTAGGAAGGTTCTCAGGTTTGGAATGGGGAGGAATTGGATATCACATCTCATGTCATAGGAAGGATCTCAGGTTTGGTATTAGAAGCATTGAGATATCACATCTCATGCTATAGGAATGGTCTCAGGATTGGAATGGGAAGGAGTTGGATATTACACTCTTGCTATAGGAAGGGTCTCATGTTTGGAATGGGAAGGAGTTGGATATCACATATGCTATAGGAAGGGTCTCAGGTTTGGACCGGGAAGGAGTTGGATATCACATCTCATGTTATAGGAAGGGTCTCAGGTTTGGTATAAGCATTGAGATATCACATCTCTGCTATCGGAAATGTCTCAGGATTGGAATGGGAAGGAGTTGGATATCCCATCTCATGTTATAGGACGGGTCTCAGGTTTGTTATTAGAATCATTGAGATATCATATTGCATGCTGTAGGAAGGGTCTAAGGATTGGAATGGGAAAGACTTGGATATCACATCTCATGCTATAGGTAGACTCTCAGGTTTGGAAAGGGAAGGAGTTGGATATCACATTTCATGTTAGAGGAAGGATCTCAGGTTTGGTATTAGAGGCATTGAGATATCACATCTCATGCTATAGGAAGAGTCTCAGGATTGGAATGGGAAGGAGTTGGATATCACATCTCATGCTATAGGAAGGGTCTCAGGTTTGGTATAAGCATTGAGATATCACATCTCATGCTATAGGAAGGGTCTCGGGATTGGAATGGGAAGGAGTTGGATATCACATCTCATGTTATAGGAAGGATCTCAGGTTTGGTATTAGAAGCATTGAGACATCACATCTCATGCTATAGGAAGGGTCTCAGGATTGGAATGGGAAGGAGTTGGATATCACATCTCATGCTATAGGAAGGGTCTCAGGTTTGGTATAAGCATTGAGATATCACATCTCATGCTATAGGAAGGGTCTCAGGATTGGAATGGGAAGGAGTTGTATATGACATCTCATGCCATAGGAAGGGTCTTAGGTTTGGTATAAGCATTGAGATATCACATCTCTGCTATCGGAAGGGTCTCAGGATTGGAATGAGAAGAAGTTGGATATCCCATCTCATGTTATAGGAAGAGTCTCAGGTTTGGTATTAGAAGCATTGAGACATCACATCGCATGCTGTAGGAAGGGTCTCAGGATTGGAATGGGAAGGACTTGGGTATCACATCTCATGCTATAGGGAGGGTCTCAAGTTTGATATTAGAAGCATTGAGATATCACATCTCATGCTATAGGAAGGGTCTCAGGATTGGAATGGGAAGGAGTTGGATATCACATCTCATGCTATAGGAAGGGTCTCAGGTTTGGTATAAGCAGTGAGATATCACATCTCATGCTATAGGAAGTGTCTCAGGATTGGAATGGGAAGGAGTTGGATATCACATCTCATGTTATAGGAAGGATCTCAGGTTTGGTATAAGCATTGAGATATCACATCTCTGCTATCGGAAGGGTCTCAGGATTGGAATGGGAAGGAGTTGGATATTCCCATCTCATGTTATAAGAAGGGTCTCAGGTTTGGTATTAGAAGCATTGAGATATCACATCTCATGCTATAGGAAGGGTCTCAGGATTGGAATGGGAAGGACTTGGATATCACATCTCATGCTATAGGGAGGGTCTCAAGTTTGATATTAGAAGCATTGAGATATCACATCTCATGATATCGGAAGAGTCTCAGGATTGGAATGGGAAGGAGTTGGATATCACATCTCATGATAAAGGAAGGGTCTAAGGTTTGGAAGGGGAAGGATTTGGATATCACATCTCATGTTATAGGACGGGTCTCAGGTTTGGTATTAGAAGCATTGAGATATCAAGTCTCATTGTATAGGAAGGGTCTCAGAATTGGAATGGGAAGGAGTTGGATATCACATCTCAAGCTATAGGAAGGGTCTCAGGATTGGAATGGGAAGGAGTTTGATATCACATCTCATGCCATAGTATGGGTCTCAGGTTTGGTAGAAGCATTGGGATATCACATCTCATGCTATAGGAAGGGTCTCAGGTTGGAATGGGAAGGAGTTGGATATCACATCTCATGTTATAGGAAGGGTCTCAGGATTGGAATGGGAAGGACTTGGATATCACATCTCATGCTATAGGAAGGCTCTCAGGTTTGCAACGGGAAAGAGTTGGATATCACATTTCATGTTAGAGGTAGGATCTCAGGTTTGGTATTAGAGGCATTGAGATATCACATCTCATGCTATCAGAAGAGTCTCAGAATTGGAATGGGAAGGAGTTGGATATCACATCTCATGCCATAGTATGGGTCTCAGGTTTGGTAGAAGCATTGGGATATCACATCTCATGCTATCGGAAGGATTTCAGGATTGGATTTGGAAGGAGTTGGATATCCCATCTCATGCTATAGGAAGGGTCTCAGGTTGGAATGGGAAGGAGTTTGATATCACATCTCATGCCATAGTATGGGTCTCAGGTTTGGTAGAAGCATTGGGATATCAGATCTCATGCTATCGGAAGGGTATCAGGATTGGATTTGGAAGGAGTTGGATATCCCATCTCATGCTATAGGAAGGGTCTCAGGTTGGAATGGGAAGGAGTTGGATATCACATCTCATGTTATAGGAAAGGTCTCAGGATTGGAATGGAAAGGACTTGGATATCATATCTCATGCTATAGGAAGGCTCTCAGGTTTGGAAGGGGAAGGAGTTGGATATCACATTTCATGTTAGAGGAAGGATCTCAGGTTTGGTATTAGAGGCATTGAGATATCACATCTCATGCTATAGGAAGGGTCTCAGGATTGGAATGGGAAGGAGTTGGATATCACATCTCAAGCTATAGGAAGGGTCTCAGGTTTGGTATAAGCATTGAGATATCACATCTCATGCTATAGGAATGGTCTCAGGATTGGAATGGGAAGGAGTTGGATATCACATCTCATGTTATAGGAAAGATCTCAGGTTTGGTATTAGAAGCATTGAGATATCACATCTCATGCTATAAGCAGGGTCTCAGGATTGGAATGGGAAGGAGTTGTATATGGCATCTCATGCCATAGGAAGGGTCTCAGGTTTGGTATAAGCAATGAGATATCACATCTCATGCTATAGGAAGGGTCTCAGGATTGGAATGGGAAGGACTTGGATATCACATCTCATGCTATAGGCAGGATCTCAGGTTTGGAAAGGGAAGGAGTTGGATATCATATTTCATGTTAGAGGTAGGATCTAAGGTTTGGTATTAGAGGCATTGAGATATCACATCTCATGCTATCAGAAGGGTCTCAGGATTGGAATGGGAAGGAGTTGGATATCACATCTCATGCTAAAGGGAGGGTCTCAGGTTTGGAAGGGGAAGGATTTGGATATCACATCTCATGTTATAGGAAGGATCTCAGGTTTGGTATTAGAAGCATTGAGATATCACATCTCATGCTATCGGAAGTATCTCAGGTTTGGTATTAGAGGCATTGAGATATCACATCTCATGCTATCATAAGGGTCTCAGGATTGGAATGGGATGGAGTTGGATATCACATTTCATGCTAAAGGGAGGGTCTCAGGTTTGGAAGGGGAAGGATTTGGATATCACATCACATGTTATAAGAAGGATCTCAGGTTTGGTATTAGAAGCATTGAGATGTCACATCTCATGCTATCGGAAGGGTCTCAGGATTGGAATGGGAAGGAGTTGGATATCACATCTTATGCTATAGGAAGGGTCTCAGGTTTGGAACGGGAAGGAGTTGGATATCACATCTCATGTTATAGGAAGAGTCTCAGGTTTGGTATAAGCATTTAGATATCACATCTCTGCAATCGGAAGTGTCTCAGGATTGGGATGGGAAGGAGTTGGATATCATATCTCATGCTATAGGAAGGGTCTCAGGTTTGGAACGGGAAGGGGTTGGATATCCCATCTCATGTTATAGGACGGGTCTCAGGTTTGGTATTAGAAGCATTGAGATATCACATCGCATGCTGTAGGAAGGGTCTCAGGATTGGAATGGGAAGGAGTTGGATATTACATTCTTGCTATAGGAAGGGTCTCATGTTTGGAATGGGAAGGAGTTGGATATCACATATGCTATAGGAAGGGTCTCAGGTTTGGAACGGAAAGGAGTTGGATATCACATCTCATGCTATACGAAGGGTCTCAGGTTTGGAATAAGCATTGAGATATCACATCTCTGCTATCGGAAGTGTCTCAGGATTGGAATGGGAAGCAGTTGGATATCACATCTCATGTTATAGGACGGGTCTCAGGTTTGTTATTAGAATCATTGAGATATCATATTGTATGCTGTAGGAAGGGTCTAAGGATTGGAATGGGAAGGTCTTGGATATCACATCTCATGCTATCGGTAGGCTCTCAGGTTTGGAAAGGGAAGGAGCTGGATATCACATTTCATGTTAGAGGAAGGATCTCAGGTTTGGTATTAGAGGCATTGAGATATCACATCTCATGCTATAGGAAGGGTCTCAGGATTGGAATGGGAAGGAGTTGGATATCACATCTCATGCTATAGGAAGGGTCTCATGTTTGGAATGGGAAGGAGTTGGATATCACATATGCTATAGGAAGGGTCTCAGGTTTGGAACGGGAAGGAGTTGGATATCACATCTCATGCTAAAGGAAGGGTCTCAGGTTTGGAATAAGCATTGAGATATCACATCTCTGCTATCGGAAGTGTCTCAGGATTGGAATGGGAAGGAGGTGGATATCACATCTCATGTTATAGGACGGGTCTCAGGTTTGTTATTAGAATCATTGAGATATCATATTGTATGCTGTAGGAAGGGTCTAAGGGAATGGGATGGGAAGGCCTTGGATATCACATCTCATGCTATAGGTAGGCTCTCAGGTTTGGAAAGGGAAGGAGTTGGATATCACATTTCATGTTAGAGGAAGGATCTCAGATTTGGTATTAGAGGCATTGAGATATCACATCTCATGCTATAGGAAGGGTCTCAGGATTGGAATGGGAAGGAGTTGGATATCACATCTCATGCTATAGGAAGGGTCTCAGGTTTGGTATAAACATTGAGATATCACATCTCATGCTATAGGAAGGGTCTCAGGATTGGAATGGGAAGGAGTTGGATATCACATCTGATGTTATAGGAAGGATCTCAGGTTTGGTATTAGAAGCATTGAGACATCACATCTCATGCTATAGGAAGGATCTCAGGATTGAAATGAAAAGCAGTTGGATATCACATCTCATGCTATAGGAAGGGTCTTAGGTTTGGTATAAGCATTGAGATATCACATCTCATGCTATAGGAAGGGTCTCAGGATTGGAATGGGAAGGAGTTGTATATGACATCTCATGCCATAGGAAGGGTCTCAGGTTTGGTATAAGCATTGAGATATCACATCTCTGCTATCGGAAGGGTCTCAGGATTGGAATGGGAAGGAGTTGGATATCCCATCTCATGTAATAGGAAGAGTCTCAGGTTTGGTATTAGAAGCATTGAGATATCACATCTCATGCTATAGGAATGGTCTCAGGATTGGAATGGGAAGGAGTTTGATATCACATCTCATGCCATGTATGGGTCTCAGGTTTGGTATAAGCATTGAGATATCACATCTCATGCTATAGGAAGGGTCTCAGGATTGGAATGGGAAGGAGTTGTATATGACATCTCATGCCATAGGAAGGGTCTCAGGTTTGGTATAAGCATTGAGATATCACATCTCTGCTATCGGAAGGGTCTCAGGATTGGAATGGGAAGGAGTTGGATATCCCATCTCATGTTATAGGAAGAGTCTCAGGTTTGGTATTAGAAGCATTGAGATATCACATCTCATGCTATAGGAAGTGTCTCAGGATTGGAATGGGAAGGAGTTTGATATCACATCTCATGCCATGTATGGGTCTCAGGTTTTGTAGAAGCATTGGGATATCACATCTCATGCTATCGGAAGGGTATCAGGATTGGATTTGGAAGGATTTGGATATCACATTTCATGTTATAGGAAGGATCTCAGGTTTGGTATTAGAAGCATTGAGATATCACATCTCATGCTATCGGAAGGATCTCAGGTTTGGTATTATAGGCATTGAGATATCACATCTCATGCTATCAGAAGGGTCTCAGGATTGGAATGGGAAGGAGTTGGATATCACATCTCAAGCTATAGGAAGGGTCTCAGGATTGGAATGAGAAGGAGTTGGATATCACATCTCATGCTATAGGAAGGGTCTCAGGTCTGGAATCGGAAGGAGTTGTATATGACATTTCATACCATAGGAAGGGTCTCATGTTTGGTATAAGCATTGAGATATCACATCTCTGCTATTGGAAGGGTCTCAGGATTGGAATGGGAAGGAGTTGGATATCCCATCTCATTATAGGAAGGGTCTCAGGTTTGGTATTAGAAGCATTGAGATATCACATCTCATGGTATAGGACGGGTCTCAGGATTGGAATGGGAAGGACATGGACATCACATCTCTTGTTATAGGAAGGGTCTCAGGTTTGGTATTAGAAGCATTGTGATATCACATCTCATGCTATAGGAAGGGTCTCAGGATTGGAATGGGAAGGACTTGGATATCCCATCTCATGTTATAGGACGAAGGGTCCCAGGTTTGGTATTAGAAGCATTGAGATATCACATCTCATGCTATAGGAAGGGTCTCAGAATTGGAATGCGGAGGAGTTGGATATCACATCTCAAGCTATCGGAAGGGTCTCAGGATTGTATTGGGAAGGAGTTGGATATCACATATGTTATAGGAAGGCTCTCAGGTTTGTTATTAGAAGCATTGAGATATCACATATCATGCTATCGGAAGGGTATCAGGATTGGATTGGGAAGGAGTTGGATATCACATCTCATGTTATAGGAAGGGTCTCAGGATTGGAATGGGAAGGATTTGGATATCACATCTCATGTTATAGGAAGGGTCTCAGGTTTGTTATTAGAAGCATTGAGATATCGCATCTCATGTCATAGGACAGTCTCAGGTTTGGTCATAGAAGCATTGAGATATCATATCTCATTGTATAGGACGGGTCTCAGGATTGGAATGGGAAGGAGTTGGATATCATATGTCATGCTATAGGACGGGTCTCAGGATTGGAATGGGAAGGAGTTGGATATCACATCTCATGATAAAGGAAGGGTCTCAGGTTTGGAAGGGGAAGGATTTGGATATCACATCTCAAGTTATAGGACTGGTCTGTGGTTTGGTATTAGAAGCATTGAGATATCATATCTCATGCTATCGGAAGGGTCTCAGGATTGGATTGGGAAGGAGTTGGATATCACATCTCATGTTATAGGAAGGGTCTCAAGATTTGAATGGGAAGGACTTGGATATCACATCTCATGTTATAGGAAGGGTCTCAGGTTTGTTATTAGAAGCATTGAGATATCACATCTCATGTTATAGGACAGTCTCAGGTTTGGTATTAGAAGCATTGAGATGTAACATCTCATAGTATAGGACGGGTCTCAGGATTGGAATGGGAAGGAGTTTGATATCACATCTCATGCCATGGGAAGGTCTCAGGTTTGCTAGAAGCATTAAGATATCACATCTCATGCTATCGGAAGGGTCTCAGGATTGGATTGGGAAGGAGTTGGATATCGCATCTCATGCTATAGGAAGGGTCACAGGTTTGAATTGGAAGGAGTTGGATATCACAGCTCATGTTATAGGAAGGGTATCAGGATTGGAATGGGAAGGACTTTGATATCACATCTCATGCTATCGGAAGGGTCTCAGGACAGTTTTCAATGGGATGGCCTCAGGATATCTGGTTGCATGGTCGACCAGCACCAGGATAAACCTATTGCCCGAGGATGTTTGCGGGTCAAGGGGACCAACGATGTCGATCCCTACCCTTTCAAATGGTACCCCCACAACTGGGAGCGGTACCAACGGAGCTTGGATTGTCGAGCCAACCTTACCAGATAACTGGCAGGAGGCACAACTCCTGCAGTGACTTTCTACTTGCACCCCCATCTTGGGCCAGTAGAAGTGCATGGATAACCTTTGCTTGCTCCTCTTAATACCAAGGTGACCAGCAAGGAGCACTTCATGCGCCAACTGCAGGAGGAAGGGCCTAACAGCAAGGGGAACCACCAACCTCCTATGGTCTCCTTCTGTAGACTCTGTGGGCTCACTATACAGGAGTCCACCTTCCCAATAAATCCTATGCGTCCCAGGAGGTTCACCCTCAAGCTGGGAGCAGGCCTGTCTCCTTAGGCCTTCCAGAGATGGGCACTCACGTTGGCCTTTACTGAATTCGTCCCTATCAATGCTGCCCGTGCTTGAGACCGTGTGTAGGGTCTTTCGGCAGTGTCTCCTACGAGCCCTAAAGCTCTGAGATCATTACCTAACAAGACCTTTCCCGGGACGTTTCTCTGAATGCTCACTGGAATCCTGACTGCTGTACCATTTAAAGTAAGATTTACAGGTATTACTGGGAACATACGGAGTGGGCCGTCAGCCAACTTAGTGGGCATCAGAGTAGCTCTGGCAACTTCCTCTGAGTCTACCAAGGTAGAATCCACTACAGTTCGACTGCACCCACTATCCCTAAGAGCTGGAGTATCTACTCCATTGATCAGCACACTGTCTTTAAAGTAGTGCTTGGTATTATCTGTAATCCTAGCATAAGCCTCTGAGACTTTAGGCTCCCAGGAACCCAGGGAAACTAAAACTACCTCAGCCTCTATCCCGCTGGGAAATGAGTCTGAGGAGAAGGATGCTCCTGTAATCTCTTCTTCCTCGTAGGAGGAGAAGGCCAGATTAGCGGAGTGGACCCCCAAAGGTCAAACCTTACACCGGGGATCCCCCTTCACGTGGTCAGTTGCTCCACAAGCAAAACAAGATCCATTGGGTCTGTTTACATAGGGAGGCTTATTGTAACCAGAGTTCTGTTTCGGAGGCTGACCTCCACTACCCTGTGAGTTCGCTTGTGTCTTACCCTTATTTTTCTTTTTGTGGCCCTTTTGAGAAGAAGATTTATCAGATTCTCCACCCTCCTTATCTTTGGACTTTTTCCCTTCCTCCTGCTTACCAGGATGAGTTTTGTCCTTATGGGACACTCGATGTGACACCCATAAGTCTGCTGCAATGGCCAGCTTCTTAGGATCTATCTCCTTCGAATCGGCCAAATGCTGCTTAAGCTCCGGGGAAGAAGATGCAAAAATGTGTTCCAGCATGACAAGATTTATCATGCCTTCGAAGGTAGAAACCTTATAACCTTCGACCCAGCCAGTTAAGTTTTTCAAGGATTCAGTGACATAAGATACCCAAGTACCACCTTCCTTTTTCTTATACTCTATGAATCGTTTCAAATATTGGGCCGGAGTCTTCCCAAACTTTAAAATGAGAGTTTGCTTTAACATTGCGAAATCAGCTTGCTCAGCCTTCGACATTTCCATAATGGCACTACAGCCAGAATGGGGCAGTCTGCTGAGGAACCAGGCAATCTTATCAGCATTGTCAACTTGTTGAACTTCGCATGCATACTCAAACGCATTCATCCAGTCCATAATGTCATTCCTTTCCTCATACACAATGACCAGATCTTTCGGAAACCGTGAATGAGAGGAGGCCCCAGACCCATGTCCAGGACCCTTGGACCCATTTGCAACCTGAAGCTTGGCCAGTTCCAACTGGTGATCCCTGTCTTTCTGTTTTTCTGACTGTTCGATTTTTAGTTTGGCTATGCTGAATTCAAGCTCCTTCTGCCTAAACCGCAGCTCTTGCTTCTTGAATTCAAGCATAGCCTCCCCATCAACACTGGTAGAGGAAACATTAGATATCTCATCCTCCCTGTCCTCGTGGTCGCGGTGGATCAGTGCAGCGGCAGAACCGTCGGTTCTACCAGTGAGAGCAGCCCCACCTCCTTCTGCACTGTCCTCAGAAGTTATAGCGTCAAGCTGCGCTTCTTGCCACGCCACGATTCTTTGGATCATATCCAATTTCGTGCCTTGAGAGGAAACACCTCTCTCCGCACACATTTTTTTCAATGTTTCTGATTTGGAAGCATTTAAAGATAACAAGGTATTTGTTTCCATACTGTTAGAAGTTCAGAAGGCCAACCTAATTACTTGGAACAGGGTAACCTCTGGACAAGCCAGTCCGGTGAGTAGCATAGCTAGGAACTGGTCGCCCTCCTGCAGGAGCCCATAGCTTTTCCCCGCTGTGTCAAAACAGCACGCCTTTCCGTACTCACGCTCTGCTTCTGCCCACAGTGGAGGCTGCGCTTGAGTCGCGGAACACTGTTGTTCTTCGTTTGTGCACTAAACTGAACTGCCTGATCTCCCTCGAAGAGACTCCCCTTTTGCCCGTTGGCACCAGCGTGTGCAGGTACTTTTGAGCACAAGGCTCCACTCTTCGTAGGGCTCGGACTCCCTTTTAGTTAGGTGCCTCTGAAGGCGGACTGGGTCTAAGCATTATTTCGCAATGCCTGTTTTCCTTCCCTTTTAGGTGGACTACACATTGCGTGCATCTAACGCTTGAGACTTCTTTGTATTTGTATATATATTGTATTGGTATGGTATGTGTTGGTTTACTAGAGTTGTATTGTGATTTCTCGCTACGGTCATTCTTTTAAAGGCCTTGGAATAAATGTGTATATATTTTTAATATAGCACCTGTTTGGAGTAGTTTGTAAGTGTCCTTGCTTTGTGTGCTCATTGCAGGCTTTCAGTCACCCTCACCCCTCTTGAGACCTAGTCTTGACCGCCGCAATCGCTACCTTGATTGGTCTGGCTTGTCCAGAGGTTACCCTGTTCCAAGTAATTAGGTTGGCCTTCTGAACTTCTGCGCCACCAGGACAGAGTTTAGAAATCCGTCTTAACAAATTGGTGTACAGCGGTGGGATACCACTGAAGGTATCCAGTGTTGCGCACGAACTAAGGCATTTCAAGTTATTCCTACCAGGACACGTAGTGAATTGTTGTAGTATAACTTTAAAAAGGCCATAGTCCTATCTAACAGTATGGAAACAAATACCTTGTTAACTTTAAATGCTTCCAAATCAGAAACATTGAAAAAAATGTGTGCGGAGAGAGGTGTTTCCTCTCAAGGCACGAAATTGGATATGATCCAAAGAATCGTGGCGTGGCAAGAAGCGCAGCTTGACGCTATAACTTCTGAGGACAGTGCGGAAGGAGGTGGGGCTGCTCTGACTGGTAGAACCGACGGTTCTGCCGCTGCACTGATCCACCGTGACCACGAGGACAGGGAGGATGAGATGTCTAATGTTTCCTCTGCCAGTGTTGATGGGGAGGCTATGCTTGAATTCAAGAAGCAAGAGCTGCGGTTTAGGCAGAAGGAGCTTGAATTCAGCATAGCCAAACTAAAAATCGAACAGTCAGAAAAACAGAAAGACAGGGATCACCAGTTGGAACTGGCCAAGCTTCAGGTTGCAAATGGTTCCAAGGGTCCTGGACATGGGTCTGGGGCCTCCTCTCATTCACGGTTTCCGAAAGATCTGGTCATTGTGTATGAGGAAAGGAATGACATTATGGACTGGATGAATGCGTTTGAGTATGCATGCGAAGTTCAACAAGTTGACAATGCTGATAAGATTGCCTGGTTACTCAGCAGACTGCCCCATTCTGGCTGTAGTGCCATTATGGAAATGTCGAAGGCTGAGCAAGCTGATTTCGCAATGTTAAAGCAAACTCTCATTTTAAAGTTTGGGAAGACTCCGGCCCAATATTTGAAACGATTCATAGAGTATAAGAAAAAGGAAGGTGGTACTTGGGTATCTTATGTCACTGAATCCTTGAAAAACTTAACTGGCTGGGTCGAAGGTTATAAGGTTTCTACCTTCGAAGGCATGATAAATCTTGTCATGCTGGAACACATTTTTGCATCTTCTTCCCCGGAGCTTAAGCAGCATTTGGCCGATTCGAAGGAGATAGATCCTAAGAAGCTGGCCATTGCAGCAGACTTATGGGTGTCACATCGAGTGTCCCATAAGGACAAAACTCATCCTGGTAAGCAGGAGGAAGGGAAAAAGTCCAAAGATAAGGAGGGTGGAGAATCTGATAAATCTTCTTCTCAAAAGGGCCACAAAAAGAAAAATAAGGGTAAGACACAAGCGAACTCACAGGGTAGTGGAGGTCAGCCTCCGAAACAGAACTCTGGTTACAATAAGCCTCCCTATGTAAACAGACCCAATGGATCTTGTTTTGCTTGTGGAGCAACTGACCACGTGAAGGGGGATCCCCGGTGTAAGGTTTGACCTTTGGGGGTCCACTCCGCTAATCTGGCCTTCTCCTCCTACGAGGAAGAAGAGATTACAGGAGCATCCTTCTCCTCAGACTCATTTCCCAGCGGGATAGAGGCTGAGGTAGTTTTAGTTTCCCTGGGTTCCTGGGAGCCTAAAGTCTCAGAGGCTTATGCTAGGATTACAGATAATACCAAGCACTACTTTAAAGACAGTGTGCTGATCAATGGAGTAGATACTCCAGCTCTTAGGGATAGTGGGTGCAGTCGAACTG
The DNA here is from genome assembly GCF_040938575.1 of Ambystoma mexicanum. Taxonomy (NCBI): domain Eukaryota; kingdom Metazoa; phylum Chordata; class Amphibia; order Caudata; family Ambystomatidae; genus Ambystoma; species Ambystoma mexicanum. Next base: position 337,875,866 of record NC_090936.1, read on the forward strand.
TAGTGGATTCTACCTTGGTAGACTCAGAGGAAGTTGCCAGAGCTACTCTGATGCCCACTAAGTTGGCTGACGGCCCACTCCGTATGTTCCCAGTAATACCTGTAAATCTTACTTTAAATGGTACAGCAGTCAGGATTCCAGTGAGCATTCAGAGAAACGTCCCGGGAAAGGTCTTGTTAGGTAATGATCTCAGAGCTTTAGGGCTCGTAGGAGACACTACCAAAAGACCCTACACACGGTCTCAAGCACGGGCAGCATTGGCCAAGACCAATACGCCGCCCCAGCCGAAGGGGAAACCCAAGGCGAAAGGAGTCAACAAGTCAAGACGAGGGAAAGAGAATATTCCCCCGAGCTCGCCTACCACTGCGGTGGAGGAAGTTGGTCAATCGCCCGGGCCTGACGAGGAGGTGGCGATGCCTGAAGTATTTGACCCCAACGACCATCCTGAACTAAAAGACTTGTTAGTTGAAGGAGGTCCTGATAGGGACGAATTCAGTAAAGGCCAACGTGAGTGCCCATCTCTGGAAGGCCTAAGGAGACAGGCCTGCTCCCAGCTTGAGGGTGAACCTCCTGGGACGCATAGGATTTATTGGGAAGGTGGACTCCTGTATAGTGAGCCCACAGAGTCTACAGAAGGAGCCCATAGGAGGTTGGTGGTTCCCCTTGCTGTTAGGCCCTTCCTCCTGCAGTTGGCGCATGAAGTGCTCCTTGCTGGTCACCTTGGTATTAAGAGGAGCAAGCAAAGGTTATCCATGCACTTCTACTGGCCCAAGATGGGGGTGCAAGTAGAAAGTCACTGCAGGAGTTGTGCCTCCTGCCAGTTATCTGGTAAGGTTGGCTCGACAATCCAAGCTCCGTTGGTACCGCTCCCAGTTGTGGGGGTACCATTTGAAAGGGTAGGGATCGACATCGTTGGTCCCCTTGACCCGCAAACATCCTCGGGCAATAGGTTTATCCTGGTGCTGGTCGACCATGCAACCAGATATCCTGAGGCCATCCCATTGAAAACTGTAACTGCCAAGTCAGTTGCAAAAGCTTTACTTGGCATATTTACTAGGGTTGGCTTCCCTAAAGAAGTTGTGTCAGATCGTGGCAGCAACTTTATGTCGAAGTATATGCAGGCTATGTGGAAAGAATGTGGGGTCACCTACAAGTTCTCTTCTGCATACCACCCCCAGACCAATGGTCTGGTGGAACGTTTCAACAGAACGTTAAAAAGCATGATTGGGGCTCTGGAGAAGCTTCAGAGAAGACAATGGGATCTTCTTTTACCATGCTTACTGTTTGCCTACCGAGAGGTACCACAGGAGGGTGTTGGCTTCAGCCCCTTCAAACTTCTGTTTGGTCATCCTGTACGGGGACCCTTAGCCATAGTCAAAGAGGGATGGGAGATGCCCACTCCCCCTGTTACTACCAACGTAGTTGATTATGTGCTAGGGCTCAGAAAACGGATGGTACTTCTGATGGGCTTGGCTAGTGATAAATTGAAGGCAGGACAAGCACTGGTGAAACATTGGTACGACCAGAAAGCTTCCCTCATCAACTTTACACCTGGTCAGCAAGTCCTGATCATGAATCCCATAAGGCCTTGAGCTTTACAGGAGAAATGGTCAGGCCCTTACATAGTGGTGGAGCCCCTGGGTGAGGTTAACTATTTAGTGGACCTTGGAAGGCCTGGACAGGCTCCAAAAGTGTTTCACGTGAATAGGCTGAAGGCTTTCGTCCCAAGAGTCGAAATTGCAGCACTGTTACTGGCTTCAGATGTTGAGGAAGAGGAGTCTGAACCTCTCCCCCACCTGTTCCAAAGCGGTCCTTCAGATAGCTCCTTTGAGGGTGTCCGAGGGTCCCCTCACCTGACTTCTGATCAGCAGGCTGAGGTGAAAAGTTTGCTTAGGCAGTTTTCCCCCCTGTTTTCACAGTCGCCTGGTTTGACACCTTGGTGCAAACATAACATAGACACAGGAGACAGTGTACCTACCAAAAGTAGGGGATACAGGATGTCAGACAAAGTACGGTCTTATATTAAGACCGAGGTCAACAAGATGTTAGACCTTGGGGTGATTGAACCCTCTAGTAGTCCTTGGTCCAGCCCTGTGGTTTTCGTTCCAAAGGCAGGCACTTCTGAATTGAGGTTCTGCGTGGATTACAGGGCTCTGAATGCTGTCACCAAGACAGATGCACACCCCTTGCCTCGAACAGATGAGCTGGTGGATACTTTGGGTGCCTCCAAGTACCTCAGCACGTTTGACCTCACTGCTGGCTATTGGCAAATAGCTTTAGCAGAACATGCCAAGGAGAAGACAGCGTTTTCTACTCCAGACGGCCTTTACCAATTCCGGGTAATGCCGTTCGGGTTGAAGAATGCACCTGCCACTTTCCAGAGGCTTGTGCATCATGTTTTGAATGGGTTGGACGAATTCTGTCTTGCATATCTGGACGATATAGCAGTTTTCAGTGCCACCTGGGACATGAACTAGGTGGAGGGAGGATACAGCCTCTACCCAGTAAAGTACAAGCAGTACAAGACTGGCCTACCCCCACTACACAAACCCAAGTGAGAGCCTTCAAAGGAAGGGTCTAAGGTTTGGAAGGGGAAGGATTTGGATATCACATCTCATGTTATAGGACGGGTCTCAGGTTTGGTATTAGAAGCATTGAGATATCAAGTCTCATGGTATAGGAAGGGTCTCAGAATTGGACTTTAGATGCCCGACGGCCAGGCCAGCATCATAAGGGGATTAAATGAACAGCAGAATATGACATGGCTGGAGTTTGAAAAAGAAATTAGGCGTCATTTTTCTCCTTTTCAGTCATTGCAGGAGGCAAAGAAAGTCGCGTACACAATTACTGCTGGACCTAATACATCCCCTCGCCAATTTTTACAAGACTTAAAAAGAGCATTCTCTCGCTTTGATGTATCTTTTGACTCAAATTCCAATGAGTTTAAAACTGCATACTTCTATGGGCTACAGAAAGACATCATATCCCAATTGGTCCGTGAATTTGACCGTGACAAGTCCCTTGAATGGATTGTACATCAAAGCACAAAGCTATATGAGGTACTCTATTGTCAGGGTAGAGAAAGTGATAAAATGAAAGATACTAGGCCTAAATCTAAAGAACCCTCAGCCACAGTAATGGAAATCAGGTCAGCCAAAATGTCCCTTGAGTCTGCTCAAAGCCAAGGTAAAAATAATGTGACACCTGAAAAAAGGGGTAATCAACAAAGATCGCCATTTCCTGTACCAATGTTCCAAACGCATGATCCTAGTAATAGAGAGAGCTACATCAGCCCTAGATATCAAGGGGACAAACCCCGGGTAGGATATCGGCCTGATATGGCAGGTATGAACAATAACCAGAGACAAAATCAAGATTAAAGAAATGATGGTCCCTACCAGTCATTGGGGACACAGAGTAGGTTTGATCCCAACACCATGATATATGGTAATCAGGATAGACCAAACCTGAGACCCTTCCTATGGCATGAGATGCCATATACAACTCCTTCCCATTCCAATCCTGAGACCCTGCTTATAGCATGAGATGTGATATCTCAATGCTTCTAATACCAAACCTGAGATCTTTCCTATAACATGAGATGTGATATCCAACTCCTTCCCATTCCAATCCTGAGACCATTCCTATAGCATGAGATGTGATATCTCAATGCTTATACCAAACCTGAGACCCTTCCTATAGCTTGAGATGTGATATCCAACTCCTTCCCATTCCACTCCTGAGACCCTTCCTATAGCATGAGATGTGATATCTCAATGCCTCTAATACCAAACCTGAGATCCTTCCTCTAACATGAAATGTGATATCCAACTCCTTCCCTTTCCAAACCTGAGAGCCTACCGATAGCATGAGATGTGATATCCAAGACCTTCCCATTCCAATCCTTAGACCCTTCCTACAGCATACAATATGATATCTCAATGATTCTAATAACAAACCTGAGACCCGTCCTATAACATGAGATGTGATATCCAACTCCTTCCCATTCCAATCCTGAGACACTTCCGATAGCAGAGATGTGATATCTCAATGCTTATTCCAAACCTGAGACCCTTCGTATAGCATGAGATGTGATATCCAACTCCTTTCCGTTCCAAACCTGAGACCCTTCCTATAGCATATGTGATATCCAACTCCTTCCCATTCCAAACATGAGACCCTTCCTATAGCAAGAATGTAATATCCAACTCCTTCCCATTCCAATCCTGGGACCCTTCCTACAGCATGCGATGTGATATCTCAATGCTTCTAATACCAAACCTGAGACCCGTCCTATAACATGAGATGGGATATCCAACCCCTTCCCGTTCCAAACCTGAGACCCTTCCTATAGCATGAGATGTGATATCCAACTCCTTCCCATCCCAATCCTGAGACACTTCCGATTGCAGAGATGTGATATCTCAATGCTTATACCAAACCTGAGACTCTTCCTATAACATGAGATGTGATATCCAACTCCTTCCCGTTCCAAACCTGATACCCTTCCTATAGCATAAGATGTAATATCCAACTCCTTCCCATTCCAATCCTGAGACCCTTCCGATAGCATGAGATGTGACATCTCAATGCTTCTAATACCAAACCTGAGATCCTTCTTATAACATGTGATGTGATATCCAAATCCTTCCCCTTCCAAACCTGAGACCCTCCCTTTAGCATGAAATGTGATATCCAACTCCTTCCCATTCCAATCCTGAGACCCTTATGATAGCATGAGATGTGATATCTCAATGCCTCTAATACCAAACCTGAGATACTTCCGATAGCATGAGATGTGATATCTCAATGCTTCTAATACCAAACCTGAGATCCTTCCTATAACATGAGATGTGATATCCAAATCCTTCCCCTTCCAAACCTGAGACCCTCCCTTTAGCATGAGATGTGATATCCAACTCCTTCCCATTCCAATCCTGAGACCCTTCTGATAGCATGAGATGTGATATCTCAATGCCTCTAATACCAAACCTGAGATCCTACCTCTAACATGAAATATGATATCCAACTCCTTCCCTTTCCAAACCTGAGATCCTGCCTATAGCATGAGATGTGATATCCAAGTCCTTCCCATTCCAATCCTGAGACCCTTCCTATAGCATGAGATGTGATATCTAATTGCTTATACCAAACCTGAGACCCTTCCTATGGCATGAGATGCCATATACAACTCCTTCCCATTCCAATCCTGAGACCCTGCTTATAGCATGAGATGTGATATCTCAATGCTTCTAATACCAAACCTGAGATCTTTCCTATAACATGAGATGTGATATCCAACTCCTTCCCATTCCAATCCTGAGACCATTCCTATAGCATGAGATGTGATATCTCAATGCTTATACCAAACCTGAGACCCTTCCTATAGCTTGAGATGTGATATCCAACTCCTTCCCATTCCAATCCTGAGACCCTTCCTATAGCATGAGATGTGATATCTCAATGCCTCTAATACCAAACCTGAGATCCTTCCTCTAACATGAAATGTGATATCCAACTCCTTCCCCTTCCAAACCTGAGAGCCTTCCTATAGCATGAGATATGATATCCAAGTCCTTTCCATTCCAATCCTGAGACCTTTCCTATAACATGAGATGTGATATCCAACTCCTTCCCATTCCAACCTGAGACCCTTCCTATAGCATGAGATCTGATATCCCAATGCTTCTACCAAACCTGAGACCCATACTATGGCATGAGATGTGATATCAAACTCCTTCCCATTCCAACCTGAGACCCTTCCTATAGCATGAGATGGGATATCCAACTCCTTCCAAATCCAATCCTGAAATCCTTCCGATAGCATGAGATGTGATATCCCAATGCTTCTACCAAACCTGAGACCCATACTATGGCATGAGATGTGATATCCAACTCCTTCCCATTCCAATTCTGAGACTCTTCTGATAGCATGAGATGTGATATCTCAATGCCTCTAATACCAAACCTGAGATCCTACCTCTAACATGAAATGTGATATCCAACTCTTTCCCGTTGCAAACCTGAGAGCCTTCCTATAGCATGAGATGTGATATCCAAGTCCTTCCCATTCCAATCCTGAGACCCTTCCTATAACATGAGATGTGATATCCAACTCCTTCCCATTCCAACCTGAGACCCTTCCTATAGCATGAGATGTGATATCCCAATGCTTCTACCAAACCTGAGACCCATACTATGGCATGAGATGTGATATCAAACTCCTTCCCATTCCAATCCTGAGACCCTTCCTATAGCTTGAGATGTGATATCCAACTCCTTCCCATTCCAATTCTGAGACCCTTCCTATACAATGAGACTTGATATCTCAATGCTTCTAATACCAAACCTGAGACCCGTCCTATAACATGAGATGTGATATCCAAATCCTTCCCCTTCCAAACCTTAGACCCTTCCTTTATCATGAGATGTGATATCCAACTCCTTCCCATTCCAATCCTGAGACTCTTCCGATATCATGAGATGTGATATCTCAATGCTTCTAATATCAAACTTGAGACCCTCCCTATAGCATGAGATGTGATATCCAAGTCCTTCCCATTCCAATCCTGAGACCCTTCCTATAGCATGAGATGTGATATCTCAATGCTTCTAATACCAAACCTGAGACCCTTCTTATAACATGAGATGGGAATATCCAACTCCTTCCCATTCCAATCCTGAGACCCTTCCGATAGCAGAGATGTGATATCTCAATGCTTATACCAAACCTGAGATCCTTCCTATAACATGAGATGTGATATCCAACTCCTTCCCATTCCAATCCTGAGACACTTCCTATAGCATGAGATGTGATATCTCACTGCTTATACCAAACCTGAGACCCTTCCTATAGCATGAGATGTGATATCCAACTCCTTCCCATTCCAATCCTGAGACCCTTCCTATAGCATGAGATGTGATATCTCAATGCTTCTAATATCAAACTTGAGACCCTCCCTATAGCATGAGATGTGATACCCAAGTCCTTCCCATTCCAATCCTGAGACCCTTCCTACAGCATGCGATGTGATGTCTCAATGCTTCTAATACCAAACCTGAGACTCTTCCTATAACATGAGATGGGATATCCAACTTCTTCTCATTCCAATCCTGAGACCCTTCCGATAGCAGAGATGTGATATCTCAATGCTTATACCAAACCTAAGACCCTTCCTATGGCATGAGATGTCATATACAACTCCTTCCCATTCCAAACCTGAGACCCTTCCTATAGCATGAGATGTGATATCTCAATGCTTATACCAAACCTGAGACCCTTCCTATAGCATGAGATGTGATATCCAACTCCTTCCCATTCCAATCCTGAGACCCTTCCTATAGCATGAGATGTGATGTCTCAATGCTTCTAATACCAAACCTGAGATCCTTCCTATAACATGAGATGTGACATCCAACTCCTTCCCATTCCAATCCCGAGACCCTTCCTATAGCATGAGATGTGATATCTCAATGCTTATACCAAACCTGAGACCCTTCCTATAGCATGAGATGTGATATCCAACTCCTTCCCATTCCAATCCTGAGACTCCTCCTATAGCATGAGATGTGATATCTCAATGCCTCTAATACCAAACCTGAGATCCTTCCTCTAACATGAAATGTGATATCCAACTCCTTCCCTTTCCAAACCTGAGAGTCTACCTATAGCATGAGATGTGATATCCAAGTCTTTCCCATTCCAATCCTTAGACCCTTCCTACAGCATGCAATATGATATCTCAATGATTCTAATAACAAACCTGAGACCCGTCCTATAACATGAGATGGGATATCCAACTCCTTCCCATTCCAATCCTGAGACATTTCCGATAGCAGAGATGTGATATCTCAATGCTTATACCAAACCTGAGACCCTTCCTATAACATGAGATGTGATATCCAACTCCTTCCCGGTCCAAACCTGAGACCCTTCCTATAGCATATGTGATATCCAACTCCTTCCCATTCCAAACATGAGACCCTTCCTATAGCAAGAGTGTAATATCCAACTCCTTCCCATTCCAATCCTGAGACCATTCCTATAGCATGAGATGTGATATCTCAATGCTTCTAATACCAAACCTGAGATCCTTCCTATGACATGAGATGTGATATCCAATTCCTCCCCATTCCAAACCTGAGAACCTTCCTACAGCATGCGATGTGATATCTCAATGCTTCTAATACCAAACCCGAGACCAGTCCTATAACATGAGATTGGATATCCAACTCCTTCCCCTTCCAAACCTGAGACTCTTCCTATAGCATGAGATGTGATATCCAACTTCTTCCCATTCCAATCCTGAGACCCTTCCTATAGCTTGAGATGTGATATCCAACTCCTTCCCATTCCAATCCTGAGACCCTTCCTTTAACATGAGATGTGATGTCTCAATGCTTCTAATACCAAACCTGAGATCTTTCCTATAACATGAGATGTGATATCCAACTCCTTCCCATTCCAATCCTGAGACCCTTCCTATAGCTTGAGATGTGATATCCAACTCCTTCCCATTCCAATCCTGAGACCCTTCCTATAGCATGAGATGTGATATCTCAAGGCCTCTAATACCAAACCTGAGATCCTTCCTCTAACATGAAATGTGATATCCAACTCCTTCCCCTTCCAAACCTGAGAGCCTTCCTATAACATGAAATGTGATATCCAATTCCTTCCCATTCCAACCTGAGACCCTTCCTATAGCATGAGATGGGATATCCAACTCCTTCCAAATCCAATACTGATACCCTTCCGATAGCATGAGATATGATATCCCAATGCTTCTACCAAACCTGAGACCCATACTATGGCATGAGATGTGATATCAAACTCCTTCCCATTCCAATCCTGAGACCCTACCTATAGCTTGAGATGTGATATCCAACTCCTTCCCATTCCAATTCTGAGACCCTTCCTATACCATGAGACTTGATATCTCAATGCTTCTAATACCAAACCTGAGACCCGTCCTATAACATGAGATGTGATATCCAAATCCTTCCCCTTCCAAACCTTAGACCCTTCCTTTATCATGAGATGTGATATCCAATTCCTTCCCATTCCAATCCTGAGACCCTTCCGATATCATGAGATTAGTTATCTCAATGCTTCTAATATCAAACTTGAGACCCTCCCTATAACATGAGATGTGACATCCAAGTCCTCCCCATTCCAATCCTGAGACCCTTCCTATAGCATGAGATGTGATATCTCAATGCTTCTAATACCAAACCTGAGACCCTTCCTATAACATGATTTGGGATATCCAACTCCTTCCCATTCCAATCCTGAGACCCTTTCGATAGCAGAGATGTGATATCTCAATGCTTATACCAAACCTGAGACCCTTCCTATGGCCTGAGATGTCATATGCAACTCCTTCCCATTCCAATCCTGAGACCCTTCCTATAGCATTAGATGTGATATCTCAATGCTTATACCAAATCTGAGACCCTTCCTATAGCATGAGATGTGATATCCAACTTCTTCCCATTCCAATCCTGAGACCCTTCCTATAGCATGAGATGTGATGTCTCAATTCTTCTAATACCAAACCTGAGATACTTCTGATAGCATGAGATGTGATATCTCAATGCTTCTAATACCAAACCTGAGATCCTTCTTATAACATGAGATGTGATTTCCAAATCCTTCCACTTCCAAACCTGAGACCCTCCCTTTAGCATGAGATGTGATATCCAACTCCTTCCCATTCCAATCCTGAGACCCTTCTGATAGCATGAGATGTGATATTTCAATGCCTCTAATACCAAACCTGAGATCCTACCTCTAACATGAAATGTGATATCCATCTCCTTCCCTTTCCAAACCTGAGACCCTGCCTATAGCATGAGATGTGATATCCAAGTCCTTCCCATTCCAATCCTGAGACCCTTCCTATAGCATGTGATGTGATATCTCAATGCTTATACCAAATCTGAGACCCTTCCTATAGCATGAGATGTGATATCCAACTCCTTCCCATTCCAATCCTGAGACCCTTCCTATAGCATGAGAATTGATGTCTCAATGCTTCTAATACCAAACCTGAGATCCTTCCTATAACATGAGATGTGATATCCAACTCCTTCCCATTCCAATCCTGAGACCCTTATGATAGCATGAGATGTGATATCTCAATGCCTCTAATACCAAACCTGAGATACTTCCGATAGCATGAGATGTGATATCTCAATGCTTCTAATACCAAACCTGAGATCCTTCCTATAACATGAGATGTGATTTCCAAATCCTTCCCCTTCCAAACCTGAGACCCTCCCTTTAGCATGAGATGTGATATCCAACTCCTTCCCATTCCAATCCTGAGACCCATCTGATAGCAAGAGATGTGATATTTCAATGCCTCTAATACCAAACCTGAGATCCTACCTCTAACATGAAATGTGATATCCATCTCCTTCCCTTTCCAAACCTGAGACCCTGCCTATAGCATGAGATGTGATATCCAAGTCCTTTCCATTCCAATCCTGAGACCCTTCCTATAGCATGTGATGTGATATCTCAATGCTTATACCAAACCTGAGACCCTTCCTATGGCATGAGATGTCATATACAACTCCTTCCCATTCCAATCCTGAGACCCTTCCTATAGCATGAGATGTGATATCTCAATGCTTATACCAAACCTGAGACCCTTCCTATAGCATGAGATGTGATATCCAACTTCTTCCCATTCCAATCCTGAGACCCTTCCTATAACATGAGATGTGATGTCGCAATGCTTCTAATACCAAACCTGAGATCTTTCCTATAACATGAGATGTGATATCCAACTCCTTCCCATTCCAATCCTGAGACCCTTCCTATAGCATGAGATGTGATATCACAATGCTTATACCAAACCTGAGACCGTTCCTATAGCTTAAGATGTGATATCCAACTCCTTCCCATTCCAATCCTGAGACCCTTCCTATAGCATGAGATGTGATATCTCAAGGCCTCTAATACCAAACCTGAGATCGTTCCTCTAACATGAAATGTGATATCCAACTCCTTCCCCTTCCAAACCTGAGAGCCTTCCTATAACATGAGATGTGAGATCCAAGACCTCCCCATTCCAATCCTGAGACCCTTCCTATAGCATGAGATGTGATATCTCAATGCTTCTAATACCAAACCTGAGACCCTTCCTATAACATGATTTGGGATATCCAACTCCTTCCCATTCCAATCCTGAGACCCTTCCGATAGCAGAGATGTGATATCTCAATGCTTTTACCAAACCTGAGACCCTTCCTATGGCCTGAGATGTCATATGCAACTCCTTCCCATTCCAATCCTGAGACCCTTCCTATTGCATTAGATGTATTATCTCAATGCTTATACCAAATCTGAGACCCTTCCTATAGCATGAGATGTGATATCCAACTTCTTCCCATTCCAATCCTGAGACCCTTCCTAAGCATGAGATGTGATGTCTCAATTCTTCTAACACCAAACCTGAGATCCTACCTATAACATGAGATGTGATATCCAACTCCTTCCCATTCCAATCCTGAGACCCTTATGATAGCATGAGATGTGATATCTCAATGCCTCTAATAGCAAACCTGAGATACTTCTGATAGCATGAGATGTGATATCTCAATGCTTCTAATACCAAACCTGAGATCCTTCCTATAACATGAGATGTGATTTCCAAATCCTTCCACTTCCAAACCTGAGACCCTCCCTTTAGCATGAGATGTGATATCCAACTCCTTCCCATTCCAATCCTGAGACCCTTCTGATAGCATGAGATGTGATATTTCAATGCCTCTAATACCAAACCTGAGATCCTACCTCTAACATGAAATGTGATATCCATCTCCTTCCCTTTCCAAACCTGAGACCCTGCCTATAGCATGAGATGTGATATCCAAGTCCTTCCCATTCCAATCCTGAGACCCTTCCTATAGCATGTGATGTGATATCTCAATGCTTATACCAAACCTGAGACCCTTCCTATGGCATGAGATGTCATATACAACTCCTTCCCATTCCAATCCTGAGACCCTTCCTATAGCATGAGATGTGATATCTCAATGCTTATACCAAACCTGAGACCCTTCCTATAGCATAAGATGTGATATCCAACTTCTTCCCATTCCAATCCTGAGACCCTTCCTATAACATGAGATGTGATGTCTCAATGCTTCTAATACCAAACCTGAGACCCTTCCTATAACATGAGATGGGATATCCAACTCCTTCCCATTCCAATCCTGAGACCCTTCCGAAAGCAGAGATGTGATATCTCAATGCTTTTACCAAACCTGAGACCCTTCCTATGGCCTGAGATGTCATATACAACTCCTTCCCATTCCAATCCTGAGAACCTTCCTATAGCATGAGATGTGATATCTCAATGCTTATACCAAATCTGAGACCCTTCCTATAGCATGAGATGTGATATCCAACTCCTTCCCATTCCAATCCTGAGACCCTTCCTATAGCATGAGATGTGATGTCTCAATGCTTCTAATACCAAACCTGAGATCCTTCCTATAACATGAGATGTGATATCCAACTCCTTCCCATTCCAATCCTGAGACCCTTATGATAGCATGAGATGTGATATCTCAATGCCTCTAATACCAAACCTGAGATACTTCCGCTAGCATGACATGTGATATCTCAATGCTTCTAATACCAAACCTGAGATCCTTCCTATAACATGAGATGTGATTTCCAAATCCTTCCCCTTCCAAACCTGAGACCCTCCCTTTAGCATGAGATGTGATATCCAACTCCTTCCCATTCCAATCCTGAGACCCATCTGATAGCATGAGATGTGATATTTCAATGCCTCTAATACCAAACCTGAGATCCTACCTCTAACATGAAATGTGATATCCATCTCCTTCCCTTTCCAAACCTGAGACCCTGCCTATAGCATGAGATGTGATATCCAAGTCCTTTCCATTCCAATCCTGAGACCCTTCCTATAGCATGTGATGTGATATCTCAATGCTTATACCAAACCTGAGACCCTTCCTATGGAATGAGATGTCATATACAACTCCTTCCCATTCCAATCCTGAGACCCTTCCTATAGCATGAGATGTGATATCTCAATGCTTATACCAAACCTGAGACCCTTCCTATAGCATGAGATGTGATATCCAACTTCTTCCCATTCCAATCCTGAGACCCTTCCTATAACATGAGATGTGATGTCGCAATGCTTCTAATACCAAACCTGAGATCTTTCCTATAACATGAGATGTGATATCCAACTCCTTCCCCTTCCAATCCTGAGACCCTTCCTATAGCATGAGATGTGATATCACAATGCTTATACCAAACCTGAGACCGTTCCTATAGCTTGAGATGTGATATCCAACTCCTTCCCATTACAATCCTGAGAGCCTTCCTATAACATGAGATGTGATATCCAACTCCTTCCCATTCCAATCCTGAGACCCTTATGATAGCATGAGATGTGATATCTCAATGCCTCTAATACCAAACCTGAGATACTTCCGATAGCATGAGATGTGATATCTCAATGCTTCTAATACCAAACCTGAGATCCTTCCTATAACATGAGATGTGATTTCCAAATCCTTCCCATTCCAATCCTGAGACCCTTCTGATAGCATGAGATGTGATATTTCAATGCCTCTAATACCAAACCTGAGATCCTACCTCTAACATGAAATGTGATATCCATCTCCTTCCCTTTCCAAACCTGAGACCCTGCCTATAGCATGAGATGTGATATCTCAATGCTTATACCAAACCTGAGACCCTTCCTATAGCATGAGATGTGATATCCAACTTCTTCCCATTCCAATCCTGAGACCCTTCCTATAACATGAGATGTGATGTCGCAATGCTTCTAATACCAAACCTGAGATCTTTCCTATAACATGAGATGTGATATCCAACTCCTTCCCATTCCAATCCTGAGACCCTTCCTATAGCATGAGATGTGATATCACAATGCTTATACCAAACCTGAGACTGTTCCTATAGCTTGAGATGTGATATCCAACTCCTTCCCATTCCAATCCTGAGACCCTTCCTATAGCATGAGATGTGATATCTCAAGGCCTCTAATACCAAACCTGAGATCGTTCCTCTAACATGAAATGTGATATCCAACTCCTTCCCCTTCCAAACCTGAGAGCCTTCCTATAACATGAGATGTGATATCCAACTCCTTCCCATTCCAATCCTGAGACCCTTATGATAGCATGAGATGTGATATCTCAATGCCTCTAATACCAAACCTGAGATACTTCCGATAGCATGAGATGTGATATCTCAATGCTTCTAATACCAAACCTGAGATCCTTCCTATAACATGAGATGTGATTTCCAAATCCTTCCCCTTCCAAACCTGAGACCCTCCCTTTAGCATGAGATGTGATATCCAACTCCTTCCCATTCCAATATTGAGACCCTTCCTATAGCATGAGATGCGATATCTCAAGGCCTCTAATACCAAACCTGAGATCGTTCCTCTAACATGAAATGTGATATCCAACTCCTTCCCCTTCCAAACCTGAGAGCCTTCCTATAGCATGAGATATGATAGCCAAGTCCTTCCAATTCCAATCCTGAGACCCTTCCTATTACATGAAATGTGATATCCAACTCCTTCCCACTCCAACCTGAGACCCTTCCTATAGCATGAGATGGGATATCTCAATGCTTCTAATACCAAACCTGAGACTCTTCCTATAAAATGAGATGGGATATCGAACTCATTCCCATTCCAATCCTGTGACCCTTCCGATAGCAGAGATGTGATATCTCAATGCTTATACCCAACCTGAGACCCTTCCTATGGCCTGAGATGTCATATACAACTCCTTCCCATTCCAATCCTGAGACCCTTCCTATAGCATGAGATGTGATATCTCAATGCTTATACCAAACCTGAGACCCTTCCTATAGCATGAGATGTGATATCCAACTCCTTCCCATTCCAATCCTGAGACCCTTCCTATAGCATGAGATGTGATGTCTCAATGCTTCTAATACCAAACCTGAGATCCTTCCTATAACATGAGATGTGATATCCAACTCCTTCCCATTCCAATCCTGAGACCCTTATGATAGCATGAGATGTGATATCTCAATGCCTCTAATACCAAACCTGAGATACTTCCGATAGCATGAGATGTGATATCTCAATGCTTCTAATACCAAACCTTAGATCCTTCCTATAACATGAGATGTGATTTCCAAATCCTCCCCCTTCCAAACCTGAGACCCTCCCTTTAGCATGAGATGTGATATCCAACTCCTTCCCATTCCAATCCTGAGACCCTTCTGATAGCATGAGATGTGATATCTCAATGCCTCTAATTCCAAACCTGAGATCCTACCTCTAACATGAAATGTGATATCCATCTCCTTCCCTTTCCAAACCTGAGACCCTGCCTATAGCATGAGATGTGATATCCAAGTCCTTCCCATTCCAATCCTGAGACCCTTCCTATAGCATGTGATGTGATATCTCAATGCTTATACCAAACCTGAGACCCTTCGTATGGCATGAGATGTCATATACAACTCCTTCCCATTCCAATCCTGAGACCCTTCCTATAGCATGAGATGTGATATCTCAATGCTTATACCAAACATGAGACCCTTCCTATAGCATGAGATGTGATATCCAACTTCTTCCCATTCCAAACCTGAGACCGTTCCTATAACATGAGATGTGATGTCTCAATGCTTCTAATACCAAACCTGAGATCTTTCCTATAACATGAGATGTGATATCCAACTCCTTCCCATTCCAATCCTGAGACCCTTCCTATAGCATGAGATGTGATATCACAATGCTTATACCAAACCTGAGACCGTTCCTATAGCTTGAGATGTGATATCCAACTCCTTCCCATTCCAATCCTGAGACCCTTCCTATAGCATGAGATGTGATATCTCAAGGCCTCTAATACCAAACCTGAGATCCTTCCTCTAACATGAAATGTGATATCCAACTCCTTCCCCTTCCAAACCTGAGAGCCTTCCTATAGCATGAGATATGATATCCAAGTCCTTCCCATTCCAATCCTGAGACCCTTCCTATAACATGAAATGTGATATCCTACTCCTTCCCATTCCAACCTGGGACCCTTCCTATATCATGAGATGGGATATCTCAATGCTTCTAATACCAAACCTGAGACCCTTCCTATAACATGAGATGGGAATATCCAACTCCTTCCCATTCCAATCCTGAGACCCTTCCGATAGCAGAGATGTGATATCTCAATGCTTATACCAAACCTGAGATCCTTCCTATAACATGAGATGTGATATCCAACTCCTTCCCATTCCAATCCTGAGACACTTCCTATAGAATGAGATGTGATATCTCACTGCTTATACCAAACCTGAGACCCTTCCTATAGAATGAGATGTGATATCCAACTCCTTCCCATTCCAATCCTGAGACCCTTCCTATAGCATGAGATGTGATATCTCAATGCTTCTAATACCAAACTTGAGACCCTCCCTATAGCATGAGATGTGATACCCAAGTCCTTCCCATTCCAATCCTGAGACACTTCCTATAGCATGAGATGTGATATCTCAATGCGTCTAATACCAAACCTGAGACTCTTCCTATAACATGAGATGGGATATCCAACTCCTTCCCATTCCAATCCTGAGACTCTTCCAATAGCAGAGATGTGATATCTCAATGCTTATACCAAACCTACGACCCTTCCTATGGCATGAGATGTGATATCCAACTCCTTCCCATTCCAATCCCGAGACCCTTCCTATAGCATGAGATGTGATATCTCGATGCTTATACCAAATCTGAGACCCTTCCTATAGCATGAGATGTGATATCCAACTCCTTCCCATTCCAATCCTGAGGCCCTTCCTATAGCATGAGATGTGATGTCTCAATGCTTCTAATACCAAACCTGAGATCCTTCCTATAACATGAGATGTGATATCCAACTCCTTCCCATCCCAATCCTGAGACCCTTCCTATAGCATGAGATGTGATGTCTCAATGCTTCTAATACCAAACCCGAGAACCTTCCTACAGCATGCGATGTGATATCTCAATGCTTCTAATACCAAACCTGAGACCAGTCCTATAACATGAGATTGGATATCCAACTCCTTCCCCTTCCAAACCTGAGACCCTTCCTATAGCATGAGATGTGATATCCAACTTCTTCCCATTCCAATCCTGAGACCCTTCCTATAACATGAGATGTGATGTCTCAATGCTTCTAATACCAAACCTGAGATCTTTCCTATAACATGAGATGTAATATCCAACTCCTTCCCATTCCAATCCTGAGACCCTTCCTATAGCATGAGATGTGCTATCTCAATGCTTATACCAAACCTGAGACCCTTCCTAAAGCTTGAGATGTGATATCCAACTCCTTCCCATTCCAATCCTGAGACCCTTCCTATAGCATGATATGTGATATCTCAATGCCTCTAATACCAAACCTGAGATCCTTCCTCTAACATGAAATGTGATATCGAACTCCTTCCCTTTCCAAACCTGAGAGCCTACCTATAGCATGAGATGTGATATCCAAGTCCTTCCCATTCCAATCCTTAGACCCTTCCTACAGCATGCAATATGATATCTCAATGATTCTAATAACAAACCTGAGACCCTTCCTATAACATGAGATGTGATATCCAACTCCTTCCGGTTTCAAACCTGAGACCCTTCCTATAACATGAGATGTGATATCCAACTCCTTCCCGTTTCAAACCTGAGACCCTTCCTATAGCATATGTGATATCCAACTCCTTCCCATTCCAAACATGAGACCCTTCCTATAGCAAGAATGTAATATCCAACTCCTTCCCATTCCAATCCTGAGACCATTCCTATAGCATGAGATGTGATATCTCAATGCTTCTAATACCAAACCTGAGATCCTTCCTATGACATGAGATGTGATATCCAATTCCTCCCCATTCCAAACCTGAGAACCTTCCTACAGCATGCGATGTGATATCTCAATGCTTCTAATACCAAACCTGAGACCAGTCCTATAACATGAGATTGGATATCCAACTCCTTCCCCTTCCAAACCTGAGACCCTTCCTATAGCATGAGATGTGATATCCAACTTCTTCCCATTCCAATCCTGAGACCCTTCCTATAACATGAGATGTGATGTCTCAATGCTTCTAATACCAAACCTGAGATCTTTCCTATAACATGAGATGTGATATCCAACTCCTTCCCATTCCAATCCTGAGACCCTTCCTATAGCATGAGATGTGCTATTTCAATGCTTATACCAAACCTGAGACCCTTCCTAAAGCTTGAGTTGTGATATCCAACTCCTTCCCATTCCAATCCTGAGACCCTTCCTATAACATGAAATGTGATATCCAACTCCTTCCCATTCCAACCTGAGACCCTTCCTATAGCATGAGATGGGATATCCAACTCCTTCCAAATCCAATACTGATACCCTTCCAATAGCATGAGATGTGATATCCCAATGCTTCTACCAAACCTGAGAACCATACTATGGCATGAGATGTGATAACAAACTCCTTCCCATTCCAATCCTGAGACTCTTCCTATAGCTTGAGATGTGATATCCGAAATCCTTCCCATTCCAATTCTGAGACCCTTCCTATACTATGAGACTTGATATCTCAATGCTTCTAATGCCAAACCTGAGACCCGTCCTATAACATGAGATGTGATATCCAAATCTTTCCCCTTCCAAACCTTAGACCCTTCCTTTATCATGAGATGTGATATCCAACTCCTTCCCATTCCAATCCTGAGACCCTTCCAATATCATGAGATTTGTTATCTCAATGCTTCTAATATCAAAATTGAGACCCGCCTATAACATGAGATGTGATATCCAAATCTTTCCCCTTCCAAACCTTAGACCCTTCCTTTATCATGAGATGGGATATCCAACTCCTTCCCATTCCAATCCTGAGACCCTTCCGATAGCAGAGATGTGATATCTCAATGCTTATACCAATCCTGAGACCCTTCCTATGGCCTGAGATGTCATATACAACTCCTTCCCAATCCAATCCTGAGACCCTTCCTATAGCATGAGATGTGATATCTCAATGCTTATACCAAATCTGAGACCCTTCCTATAGCATGAGATGTGATATCCAACTCCTTCCCATTCCAATCCTGAGACCCTTCCTATAGCATGAGATGTGATGTCTCAATGCTTCTAATACCAAACCTGAGAACCTTCCTACAGCATGCAATGTGATATCTCAATGCTTCTAATACCAAACCTGAGACCAGTCCTATAACATGAGATTGGATATCCAACTCCTTCCCCTTCCAAACCTGAGACCCTTCCTATAGCATGAGATGTGATATCCAACTTCTTCCCATTCCAATCCTGAGACCCTTCCTATAACATGAGATGTGATGTCTCAATGCTTCTAATACCAAACCTGAAATCTTTCCTATAACATGAGATGTAATATCCAACTCCTTCCCATTCCAATCCTGAGACACTTCCTATAGCATGAGATGTGCTATCTCAATGCTTATACCAAACCTGAGACCCTTCCTAAAGCTTGAGATGTGATATCCAACTCCTTCCCATTCCAATCCTGAGACCCTTCCTATAGCATGAGATGTGATATCTCAATGCTTCTAATATCAAACTTGAGACCCTCCCTATAGCATGAGATGTGATACCCAAGTCCTTCCCATTCCAATCCTGAGACACTTCCTATAGCATGAGATGTGATATCTCAATGCTTATACCAAACCTGAGACCCTTCCTATAGCATGAGACGTGATATCCAACTCCTTCCCATTCCAATCCTGAGACCCTTCCTATAGCATGAGATGTGATGTCTCAATGCTTCTAATACCAAACCTGAGATCCTTCCTATAACATGAGATGTGATATCCAACTCCTTCCCATTCCAATCCCGAGACCCTTCCTATAGCATGAGATGTGATATCTCGATTCTTATACCAAACCTGAGACCCTTCCTATAGCATGAGATGTAATATCCAACTCCTTCCCATTCCAATCCTGAGACCCTTCCTATAGCATGAGATGGGATATCTCAATGCTTCTAATACCAAACCTGAGACTCTTCCTATAACATGAGATGGGATATCGAACTCATTCCCATTCCAATCCTGTGACCCTTCCGATAGCAGAGATGTGATATCTCAATGCTTATACCCAACCTGAGACCCTTCCTATGGCCTGAGATGTCATATACAACTCCTTCCCATTCCAATCCTGAGACCCTTCCTATAGCATGAGATGTGATATCTCAATGCTTATACCAAACCTGAGACCCTTCCTATAGCATGAGATGTGATATCCAACTCCTTCCCATTCCAATCCTGAGACCCTTCCTATAGCATGAGATGTGATGTCTCAATGCTTCTAATACCAAACCTGAGATCCTTCCTATAACATGAGATGTGATATCCAACTCCTTCCCATTCCAATCCTGAGACCCTTATGATAGCATGAGATGTGATATCTCAATGCCTCTAATACCAAACCTGAGATACTTCCGATAGCATGAGATGTGATATCTCAATGCTTCTAATACCAAACCTTAGATCCTTCCTATAACATGAGATGTGATTTCCAAATCCTCCCCCTTCCAAACCTGAGACCCTCCCTTTAGCATGAGATGTGATATCCAACTCCTTCCCATTCCAATCCTGAGACCCTTCTGATAGCATGAGATGTGATATCTCAATGCCTCTAATTCCAAACCTGAGATCCTACCTCTAACATGAAATGTGATATCCATCTCCTTCCCTTTCCAAACCTGAGACCCTGCCTATAGCATGAGATGTGATATCCAAGTCCTTCCCATTCCAATCCTGAGACCCTTCCTATAGCATGTGATGTGATATCTCAATGCTTATACCAAACCTGAGACCCTTCGTATGGCATGAGATGTCATATACAACTCCTTCCCATTCCAATCCTGAGACCCTTCCTATAGCATGAGATGTGATATCTCAATGCTTATACCAAACCTGAGACCCTTCCTATAGCATGAGATGTGATATCCAACTTCTTCCCATTCCAAACCTGAGACCGTTCCTATAACATGAGATGTGATGTCTCAATGCTTCTAATACCAAACCTGAGATCTTTCCTATAACATGAGATGTGATATCCAACTCCTTCCCATTCCAATCCTGAGACCCTTCCTATAGCATGAGATGTGATATCACAATGCTTATACCAAACCTGAGACCGTTCCTATAGCTTGAGATGTGATATCCAACTCCTTCCCATTCCAATCCTGAGACCCTTCCTATAGCATGAGATGTGATATCTCAAGGCCTCTAATACCAAACCTGAGATCCTTCCTCTAACATGAAATGTGATATCCAACTCCTTCCCCTTCCAAACCTGAGAGCCTTCCTATAGCATGAGATATGATATCCAAGTCCTTCCCATTCCAATCCTGAGACCCTTCCTATAACATGAAATGTGATATCCTACTCCTTCCCATTCCAACCTGGGACCCTTCCTATATCATGAGATGGGATATCTCAATGCTTCTAATACCAAACCTGAGACCCTTCCTATAACATGAGATGGGAATATCCAACTCCTTCCCATTCCAATCCTGAGACCCTTCCGATAGCAGAGATGTGATATCTCAATGCTTATACCAAACCTGAGATCCTTCCTATAACATGAGATGTGATATCCAACTCCTTCCCATTCCAATCCTGAGACACTTCCTATAGAATGAGATGTGATATCTCACTGCTTATACCAAACCTGAGACCCTTCCTATAGAATGAGATGTGATATCCAACTCCTTCCCATTCCAATCCTGAGACCCTTCCTATAGCATGAGATGTGATATCTCAATGCTTCTAATATCAAACTTGAGACCCTCCCTATAGCATGAGATGTGATACCCAAGTCCTTCCCATTCCAATCCTGAGACACTTCCTATAGCATGAGATGTGATATCTCAATGCTTCTAATACCAAACCTGAGACTCTTCCTATAACATGAGATGGGATATCCAACTCCTTCCCATTCCAATCCTGAGACTCTTCCAATAGCAGAGATGTGATATCTCAATGCTTATACCAAACCTAAGACCCTTCCTATGGCATGAGATGTGATATCCAACTCCTTCCCATTCCAATCCCGAGACCCTTCCTATAGCATGAGATGTGATATCTCGATGCTTATACCAAATCTGAGACCCTTCCTATAGCATGAGATGTGATATCCAACTCCTTCCCATTCCAATCCTGAGGCCCTTCCTATAGCATGAGATGTGATGTCTCAATGCTTCTAATACCAAACCTGAGATCCTTCCTATAACATGAGATGTGATATCCAACTCCTTCCCATCCCAATCCTGAGACCCTTCCTATAGCATGAGATGTGATGTCTCAATGCTTCTAATACCAAACCCGAGAACCTTCCTACAGCATGCGATGTGATATCTCAATGCTTCTAATACCAAACCTGAGACCAGTCCTATAACATGAGATTGGATATCCAACTCCTTCCCCTTCCAAACCTGAGACCCTTCCTATAGCATGAGATGTGATATCCAACTTCTTCCCATTCCAATCCTGAGACCCTTCCTATAACATGAGATGTGATGTCTCAATGCTTCTAATACCAAACCTGAGATCTTTCCTATAACATGAGATGTAATATCCAACTCCTTCCCATTCCAATCCTGAGACCCTTCCTATAGCATGAGATGTGCTATCTCAATGCTTATACCAAACCTGAGACCCTTCCTAAAGCTTGAGATGTGATATCCAACTCCTTCCCATTCCGATCCTGAGACCCTTCCTATAGCATGATATGTGATATCTCAATGCCTCTAATACCAAACCTGAGATCCTTCCTCTAACATGAAATGTGATATCGAACTCCTTCCCTTTCCAAACCTGAGAGCCTACCTATAGCATGAGATGTGATATCCAAGTCCTTCCCATTCCAATCCTTAGACCCTTCCTACAGCATGCAATATGATATCTCAATGATTCTAATAACAAACCTGAGACCCTTCCTATAACATGAGATGTGATATCCAACTCCTTCCGGTTTCAAACCTGAGACCCTTCCTATAACATGAGATGTGATATCCAACTCCTTCCCGTTTCAAACCTGAGACCCTTCCTATAGCATATGTGATATCCAACTCCTTCCCATTCCAAACATGAGACCCTTCCTATAGCAAGAATGTAATATCCAACTCCTTCCCATTCCAATCCTGAGACCATTCCTATAGCATGAGATGTGATATCTCAATGCTTCTAATACCAAACCTGAGATCCTTCCTATGACATGAGATGTGATATCCAATTCCTCCCCATTCCAAACCTGAGAACCTTCCTACAGCATGCGATGTGATATCTCAATGCTTCTAATACCAAACCTGAGACCAGTCCTATAACATGAGATTGGATATCCAACTCCTTCCCCTTCCAAACCTGAGACCCTTCCTATAGCATGAGATGTGCTATCTCAATGCTTATACCAAACCTGAGACCCTTCCTAAAGCTTGAGTTGTGATATCCAACTCCTTCCCATTCCAATCCTGAGACCCTTCCTATAACATGAAATGTGATATCCAACTCCTTCCCATTCCAACCTGAGACCCTTCCTATAGCATGAGATGGGATATCCAACTCCTTCCAAATCCAATACTGATACCCTTCCAATAGCATGAGATGTGATATCCCAATGCTTCTACCAAACCTGAGAACCATACTATGGCATGAGATGTGATAACAAACTCCTTCCCATTCCAATCCTGAGACTCTTCCTATAGCATGAGATGTGATATCTCAATGCTTCAAATACCAAACCTGAGACCCTTCCTATAACATGAGATGGGATATCCAACTCCTTCCCATTCCAATCCTGAGACCCTTCCGATAGCAGAGATGTGATATCTCAATGCTTATACCAATCCTGAGACCCTTCCTATGGCCTGATTTGTCATATACAACTCCTTCCCATTCCAATCCTGAGACCCTTCCTATAGCATGAGATGTGATATCTCAATGCTTATACCAAATCCGAGACCCTTCCTATAGCATGAGATGTGATATCTAACTCCTTCCCATTCCAATCCTGAGACCCTTCCTATAGCATGAGATGTGATGTCTCAATGCTTCTAATACCAAACTTGAGATCCTTCCTATAACATGATATGTGATATCCAACCCCTTCCCATTCCAATCCTGAGACCCTTATGATAGCATGAGATGTGATATCTCAATGCCTCTAATACCAAACCTGAGATATTCTGATAGCATGAGATGTGATATCTCAATGCTTCTAGTACCAAACCTGAGATCCTTCCTATAACATGAGATGTGATTTCCAAATCCTTCCACTTCCAAACCTGAGACCCTCCCTTTAGCATGAGATGTGATATCCAACTCCTTCCCATTCCAATCCTGAGACCCTTCTGATAGCATGAGATGTGATATTTCAATGCCTCTAATACCAAACCTGAGATCCTACCTCTAACATGAAATGTGATATCCATCTCCTTCCCTTTCCAAACCTGAGACCCTGCCTATAGCATGAGATGTGATATCAAAAGTCCTTCCCATTCCAATCCTGAGACCCTTCCTATAGCATGTGATGTGATATCTCAATGCTTATACCAAACCTGAGACCCTTCCTATGGCATGAGATGTCATATACAACTCCTTCCCATTCCAATCCTGAGACCCTTCCTATAGCATGAGATGTGATATCTCAATGCTTATACCAAACCTGAGACCCTTCCTATAGCATGAGATGTGATATCCAACTTCTTCCCATTCCAATCCTGAGACCCTTCCTATAACATGAGATGTGATGTCTCAATGCTTCTAATACCAAACCTGAGATCTTTCCTATAACATGAGATGTGATATCCAACTCCTTCCCATTCCAATCCTGAGACCCTTCCTATAGCATGAGATGTGATATCACAATGCTTATACCAAACCTGAGACCGTTCCTATAGCTTGAGATGTGATATCCAACTCCTTCCCATTCCAATCCTGAGACCCTTCCTATAGCATGAGATGTGATATCTCAAGGCCTCTAATACCAAACCTGAGATTGTTCCTCTAACATGAAATGTGATATCCAACTCCTTCCCCTTCCAAACCTGAGAGCCTTCCTATAGCATGAGATATGATAGCCAAGTCCTTCTAATTCCAATCCTGAGACCCTTCCTATAACATGAAATGTGATATCCAACTCCTTCCCATTCCAACCTGAGACCCTTCCTAAAGCATGAGATGGGATATCTCAATGCTTCTAATACCAAACCTGAGACTCTTCCTATAACATGAGATGGGATATCCAACTCCTTCCCATTCCAATCCTGAGACCCTTCCGATAGCAGAGATGTGATATCTCAATGCTTATACCAAACCTGAGACCCTTCCTATGGCCTGAGATGTGATATCCAACTGCTTCCCATTCCAATCCTGAGACCCTTCCTATAGCATGAGATGTGATATCTCAATGCTTATACCAAATCTGAGACCCTTCCTATAGCATGAGATGTGATATCCAACTCCTTCCCATTCCAATCCTGAGACCCTTCCTATAGCATGAGATGTGATGTCTCAATGCTTCTAATACCAAACCTGAGATCCTTCCTATAACATGAGATGTGATATCCAACTCCTTCCGATTCCAATCCTGAGACCCTTATGATAGCATGAGATGCGATATCTCAATGCTTCTAATACCAAACCTGAGATCCTTCCTATAACATGAGATGTGATTTCCAAATCCTTCCCCTTCCAAACCTGAGACCCTCCCTTTAGCATGAGATGTGATATCCAACTCCTTCCCATTCCAATCCTGAGACCCTTCTGATAGCATGAGATGTGATATCTCAATGCCTCTAATACCAAACCTGAGATCCTACCTCTAACATGAAATGTGATATCCATCTCCATCCATCCAACCCTGAGACCCTGTCTATAGCATGAGATGTCATATACAATTCCTTCCCATTCCAATCCTGAGACCCTTCCTATAGCACGAGATGTGATATCTCAATGCTTATACCAAACCTGAGACCCTTCCTATAGCATGAGATGTGATATCCAACTCCTTCCCATTCCAATCCTGAGATCCTTCCTATAGCATGAGATGTGATATCCAACTCCTTCCCATTCCAATCCTGAGACCCTTCCTATAGCCTGAGATGTGATATCTCAATGCCTCTAATACCAAACCTGAGATCCTTCCTCTAACATGAAATGTGATATCCAACTCCTTCCCTTTCCAAACCTGAGAGCCTGTCTATAGCATGAGATGTGATATCCAAGTCCTTCCCATTCCAATCCTGAGACACTTCCGATAGCAGAGATGTGATATCTCAATGCTTATACCAAACCTGAGACCCTTCCTATAACATGAGATGTGATATCCAACTCCTTCCCGTTCCAAACGTGAGACCCTTCCTTTAGCATGAGATGTGATATCCAGCTCCTTCCCATTCCAATCCTGAGACACTTCCGATAGCATGAGATGTGATATCTCAATGCTTCTAATATCAAAACTGAGACCCTCCCTATAGCATGATATGTGATATCTAAGTCCTTCCCATTCCAATCCTGAGACCCTACCCATAGCATGAGATGTGATATCTCAATGCTTCTACCAAACCTGAGACCCTTCCTTTAGCATGAGATGTGATAACCAACTCCTTCCCATTCCAATCCTGAGACCCTTCCTATACCATGAGATGTGATATCTCAATACTTCTAATACCAAACCTGAGATCCTTCCAATAACATGAGATGTGATATCCAAATCCTTCCCCTTCCAAACCTGAGGCCCTCCCTTTAGCATGAGATGTGATATCCAACTCCTTCCCATTCCAATCCTGAGACCCTTCTGATAGCATGAGATGTGATATCTCAATGCTTCTATACCAAACCTGAGATCCTTCCGATAGCATGAGATGTGATATCTCAATGCTTCTAATACCAAACCTGAGATCCTTCCTATAACATGAGAAGTGATATCCAAATCCTTCCCCTTCCAAACCTGAGACCCTCCCTTTAGCATGAGATGTGATATCCAACTCCTTCCCATTCCAATCCTGAGACTCTTCTGATAGCATGAGATGTGATATCTCAATGCCTCTAATACCAAACCTGAGATCCTACCTCTAACATGAAATGTGATATCCAACTCTTTCCCCTTCCAAACCTGAGAGCCTTCCTATAGCATGAGATGTGATATCCAAGTCCTTCCCATTCCAATCCTGAGACCCTTCCTATAACATGAGATGTGATATCCAACTCCTTCCCATTCCAACCTGAGACCCTTCCTATAGCATGAGATGGGATATCCAACTCCTTCCAAATCCAATCCTGATACCCTTCCGATAGCATGAGATGTGATATCCCAATGCTACTACCAAACCTGAGACCCATACTATTCCATGAGATGTGATATCAAACTCCTTCCCCTTCCAAACCATAGACCCTTCGTTTATCATGAGATGTGATATCCAACTCCTTCCCATTCCATCCCTGAGACCCTTCCGATATCATGAGATGTGATATCTCAATGCTTCTAATATCAAACTTGAGACCCTCCCTATAGCATGAGATGTGATATTGAAGTCCTTCCCATTCCAATCCTGAGACTCTTCTGATAGCATGAGATGTGATATCTCAATGCCTCTAATACCAAACCTGAGATCCTACCTCTAACATGAAATGTGATATCCAACTCTTTACCCTTCCAAACCTGAGAGCCTTCCTATAGCATGAGATGTGATATCCAAGTCCTTCCCATTCCAATCCTGAGACCCTTCCTATAACATGAGATGTGATATCCAACTCCTTCCCATTCCAACCTGAGACCCTTCCTATAGCATGAGATGGGATATCCAACTCCTTCCAAATCCAATCCTGATACCCTTCCGATAGCATGAGATGTGATATCCCAATGCTTCTACCAAACCGGAGACCCATACTATGGCATGAGATGTGATATCAAACTGCTTCCCCTTCCAAAACTTAGACCATTCCTTTATCATGAGATGTGATATCCAACTCCTTCCCATTCCAATCCTGAGACACTTCCGATAGCATGAGATGTGATGTCTCAATGCTTCTAATACCAAACCTGAGATCTTTCCTATAACATGAGATGTGATATCCAACTCCTTCCCATTCCAATCCTGAGACCCTTCCTATAGCATGAGATGTGATATCACAATGCTTATACCAAACCTGAGACCGTTCCTATAGCTTGAGATGTGATATCCAACTCCTTCCCATTCCAATCCTGAGACCCTTCCTATAGCATGAGATGTGATATCTCAAGGCCTCTAATACCAAACCTGAGATTGTTCCTCTAACATGAAATGTGATATCCAACTCCTTCCCCTTCCAAACCTGAGAGCCTTCCTATAGCATGAGATATGATAGCCAAGTCCTTCCAATTCCAATCCTGAGACCCTTCCTATAACATGAAATGTGATATCCAACTCCTTCCCATTCCAACCTGAGACCCTTCCTATAGCATGAGATGGGATATCTCAATGCTTCTAATACCAAACCTGAGACTCTTCCTATAACATGAGATGGGATATCCAACTCCTTCCCATTCCAATCTTGAGACCCTTCCGATAGCAGAGATGTGATATCTCAATGCTTATACCAAACCTGAGACCATTCCTATGGCCTGAGATGTGATATCCAACTGCTTCCCATTCCAATCCTGAGACCCTTCCTATAGCATGAGATGTGATATCTCAATGCTTATACCAAATCTGAGACCCTTCCTATAGCATGAGATGTGATATCCAACTCCTTCCCATTCCAATCCTGAGACCCTTCCTATAGCATGAGATGTGATGTCTCAATGCTTCTAATACCAAACCTGAGATCCTTCCTATAACATGAGATGTGATATCCAACTCCTTCCGATTCCAATCCTGAGACCCTTATGATAGCATGAGATGTGATATCTCAATGCTTCTAATACCAAACCTGAGATCCTTCCTATAACATGAGATGTGATTTCCAAATCCTTCCCCTTCCAAACCTGAGACCCTCCCTTTAGCATGAGATGTGATATCCAACTCCTTCCCATTCCAATCCTGAGACCCTTCTGATAGCATGAGATGTGATATCTCAATGCCTCTAATACCAAACCTGAGATCCTACCTCTAACATGAAATGTGATATCCATCTCCTTCCATTTCCAACCCTGAGACCCTGTCTATAGCATGAGATGTCATATACAATTCCTTCCCATTCCAATCCTGAGACCCTTCCTATAGCACGAGATGTGATATCTCAATGCTTATACCAAACCTGAGACCCTTCCTATAGCATGAGATGTGATATCCAACTCCTTCCCATTCCAATCCTGAGACCCTTCCTATAGCATGAGATGTGATATCCAACTCCTTCCCATTCCAATCCTGAGACCCTTCCTATAGCCTGAGATGTGATATCTCAATGCCTCTAATACCAAACCTGAGATCCTTCCTCTAACATGAAATGTGATATCCAACTCCTTCCCTTTCCAAACCTGAGAGCCTATCTATAGCATGAGATGTGATATCCAAGTCCTTCCCATTCCAATCCTGAGACACTTCCGATAGCAGAGATGTGATATCTCAATGCTTATACCAAACCTGAGACCCTTCCTATACCATGAGATGCGATATCCAACTCCTTCCCGTTCCAAACGTGAGACCCTTCCTTTAGCATGAGATGTGATATCCAGCTCCTTCCCATTCCAATCCTGAGACACTTCCGATAGCATGAGATGTGATATCTCAATGCTTCTAATATCAAAACTGAGACCCTCCCTATAACATGATATGTGATATCTAAGTCCTTCCCATTCCAATCCTGAGACCCTTCCCATAGCATGAGATGTGATATCTCAATGCTTCTACCAAACCTTAGACCCTTCCTTTAGCATGAGATGTGATAACCAACTCCTTCCCATTCCAATCCTGAGACCCTTCCTATAGCATGAGATGTGATATCTCAATACTTCTAATACCAAACCTGAGATCCTTCCGATAACATGAGATGTGATATCCAAATCCTTCCCCTTCCAAACCTGAGACCCTCCCTTTAGCATGAGATGTGATATCCAACTCCTTCCCATTCCAATCCTGAGACCCTTCTGATAGCATGAGATGTGATATCTCAATGCTTCTATACCAAACCTGAGATCCTTCCGATAGCATGAGATGTGATATCTCAATGCTTCTAATACCAAACCTGAGATCCTTCCTATAACATGAGATGTGATATCCAAATCCTTCCCCTTCCAAACCTGAGACCCTCCCTTTAGCATGAGATGTGATATCCAACTCCTTCCCATTCCAATCCTGAGACTCTTCTGATAGCATGAGATGTGATATCTCAATGCCTCTAATACCAAACCTGAGATCCTACCTCTAACATGAAATGTGATATCCAACTCTTTCCCCTTCCAAACCTGAGAGCCTTCCTATAGCATGAGATGTGATATCCAAGTCCTTCCCATTCCAATCCTGAGACCCTTCCTATAACATGAGATGTGATATCCAACTCCTTCCCATTCCAACCTGAGACCCTTCCTATAGCATGAGATGGGATATCCAACTCCTTCCAAATCCAATCCTGATACCCATCAGATAGCATGAGATGTGATATCCCAATGCTTCTACCAAACCTGAGACCCATACTATGGCATGAGATGTGATATCAAACTCCTTCCCCTTCCAAACCATAGACCCTTCGTTTATCATGAGATGTGATATCCAACTCCTTCCCATTCCATCCCTGAGACCCTTCCGATATCATGAGATGTGATATCTCAATGCTTCTAATATCAAACTTGAGACCCTCCCTATAGCATGAGATGTGATATCCAACTCCTTCCCATTCCAACCTGAGACCCTTCCTATAGCATGAGATGGGATATCTCAATGCTTCTAATACCAAACCTGAGACTCTTCCTATAACATGAGATGGGATATCCAACTCCTTCCCATTCCAATCCTGAGACCCTTCCGATAGCAGAGATGTGATATCTCAATGCTTATACCAAACCTGAGACCCTTCCAATGGCCTGAGATGTGATATCCAACTGCTTCCCATTCCAATCCTGAGACCCTTCCTATAGCATGAGATGTGATATCTCAATGCTTATACCAAATCTGAGACCCTTCCTATAGCATGAGATGTGATATCCAACTCCTTCCCATTCCAATCCTGAGACCCTTCCTATAGCATGAGATGTGATGTCTCAATGCTTCTAATACCAAACCTGAGATCCTTCCTATAACATGAGATGTGATATCCAACTCCTTCCGATTCCAATCCTGAGACCCTTATGATAGCATGAGATGTGATATCTCAATGCTTCTAATACCAAACCTGAGATCCTTCCTATAACATGAGATGTGATTTCCAAATCCTTCCCCTTCCAAACCTGAGACCCTCCCTTTAGCATGAGATGTGATATCCAACTCCTTCCCATTCCAATCCTGAGACCCTTCTGATAGCATGAGATGTGATATCTCAATGCCTCTAATACCAAACCTGAGATCCTACCTCTAACATGAAATGTGATATCCATCTCCTTCCATTTCCAACCCTGAGACCCTGTCTATAGCATGAGATGTCATATACAATTCCTTCCCATTCCAATCCTGAGACCCTTCCTATAGCACGAGATGTGATATTTCAATGCTTATACCAAACCTGAGACCCTTCCTATAGCATGAGATGTGATATCCAACTCCTTCCCATTCCAATCCTGAGACCCTTCCTATAGCATGAGATGTGATATCCAACTCCTTCCCATTCCAATCCTGAGACCCTTCCTATAGAGTGAGATGTGATATCTCAATGCCTCTAATACCAAACCTGAGATCCTTCCTCTAACATGAAATGTGATATCCAACTCCTTCCCTTTCCAAACCTGAGAGCCTATCTATAGCATGAGATGTGATATCCAAGTCCTTCCCATTCCAATCCTGAGACACTTCCGATAGCAGAGATGTAATATCTCAATGCTTATACCAAACCTGAGACCCTTCCTATAACATGAGATGTGATATCCAACTCCTTCCCGTTCCAAACGTGAGACCCTTCCTTTAGCATGAGATGTGATATCCAGCTCCTTCCCATTCCAATCCTGAGACACTTCCGATAGCATGAGATGTGATATCTCAATGCTTCTAATATCAAAACTGAGACCCTCCCTATAGCATGATATGTGATATCTAAGTCCTTCCCATTCCAATCCTGAGACCCTTCCCATAGCATGAGATGTGATATCTCAATGCTTCTACCAAACCTGAGACCCTTCCTTTAGCATGAGATGTGATAACCAACTCCTTCCCATTCCAATCCTGAGACCCTTCCTATAGCATGAGATGTGATATCTCAATACTTCTAATACCAAACCTGAGATCCTTCCGATAACATGAGATGTGATATCCAAATCCTTCCCCTTCCAAACCTGAGACCCTCCCTTTAGCATGAGATGTGATATCTCAATGCTTCTATACCAAACCTGAGATCCTTCCGATAGCATGAGATGTGATATCTCAATGCTTCTAATACCAAACCTGAGATCCTTCCTATAACATGAGATGTGATATCCAAATCCTTCCCCTTCCAAACCTGAGAGCCTTCCTATAGCATGAGATGTGATATCCAAGTCCTTCCCATTCCAATCCTGAGACCCTTCCTATAACATGAGATGTGATATCCAACTCCTTCCCATTCCAACCTGAGACCCTTCTGATAGCATGAGATGTGATATCTCAATGCCTCTAATACCAAACCTGAGATCCTACCTCTAACATGAGATGTGATATCCAACTCCTTCCCATTCCACTCCTGAGACCCTTCCTATAACATGAGATGTGATGTCTCAATGCTTCTAATACCAAACCTGAGATCTTTCCTATAACATGAGATGTGATATCCAACTCCTTCCCATTCCAATCCTGAGACCCTTCCTATAGCATGAGATGTGATATCTCAATGCTTATACCAAACCTGAGACCCTTCGTATAGCTTGAGATGTGATATCCAACTCCTTCCCATTCCAATCCTGAGACCCTTCCTATAGCATGAGATGTGATATCTCAAGGCCTCTAATACCAAACCTGAGATCCTACCTCTAACATGAAATGTGATATCCAACTCTTTCCCCTTCCAAACCTGAGAGCCTTCCTATAGCATGAGATGTGATATCCAAGTCCTTCCCATTCCAATCCTGAGACCCTTCCTATAACATGAGATGTGATATCCAACTCCTTCCCATTCCAACCTGAGACCCTTCCTATAGCATGAGATGGGATATCCAACTCCTTCCAAATCCAATCCTGATACCCTTCCGATAGCATGAGATGTGATATCCCAATGCTTCTACCAAACCTGAGACCCATACTATGGCATGAGATGTGATATCAAACTCCTTCCCCTTCCAAACCATAGACCCTTCGTTTATCATGAGATGTGATATCCAACTCCTTCCCATTCCATCCCTGAGACCCTTCCGATATCATGAGATGTGATATCTCAATGCTTCTAATATCAAACTTGAGACCCTCCCTATAGCATGAGATGTGATATCCAAGTCCTTCCCATTCCAATCCTGAGACTCTTCTGATAGCATGAGATGTGATATCTCAATGCCTCTAATACCAAACCTGAGATCCTACCTCTAACATGAAATGTGATATCCAACTCTTTCCCCTTCCAAACCTGAGAGCCTTCCTATAGCATGAGATGTGATATCCAAGTCCTTCCCATTCCAATCCTGAGACCCTTCCTATAACATGAGATGTGATATCCAACTCCTTCCCATTCCAACCTGAGACCCTTCCTATAGCATGAGATCGGATATCCAACTCCTTCCAAATCCAATCCTGATACCCTTCCGATAGCATGAGATATGATATCCCAATGCTTCTACCAAACCTGAGACCCATACTATGGCATGAGATGTGATATCAAACTCCTTCCCCTTCCAAACCTTAGACCCTTCCTTTATCATGAGATGTGATATCCAACTCCTTCCCATTCCAATCCTGAGACACTTCCGATAGCATGAGATGTGATATATCAATGCTTCTAATATCAAAACTGAGACCCTCCCTATAGCATGATATGTGATATCTAAGTCCTTCCCATTCCAATCCTGAGACCCTTCCTATAGCATGAGATGTGATATCTCAATGCTTCTACCAAACCTGAGACCTTTCCTTTAGCATGAGATGTGATAACCAACTCCTTCCCATTCCAATCCTGAGACCCTTCCTATAGCATGAGATGTGATATCTCAATACTTCTAATACCAAACCTGAGATCCTTCCGATAACATGAGATGTGATATCCAAATCCTTCCCCTTCCAAACCTGAGACCCTCCCTTTAACATGAGATGTGATATCCAACTCCTTCCCATTCCAATCCTGAGACCCTTCTGATAGCATGAGATGTGATATCTCAATGCTTCTATACCAAACCTGAGATCCTTCCGATAGCATGAGATGTGATATCTCAATGCTTCTAATACCAAACCTGAGATCCTTCCTATAACATGAGATGTGATATCCAAATCCTTCCCCTTCCAAACCTGAGACCCTCCCCTTTAGCATGAGATGTGATATCCAACTCCTTCCCATTCCAATCCTGAGACTCTTCTGATAGCATGAGATATGATATCTCAATGCCTCTAATACCAAACCTGAGATCCTACCTCTAACATGAAATGTTATATCCAACTCTTTCCCCTTCGAAACCTGAGAGTCTTCACATAGCGTGAGATGTGATATCCAAGTCCTTCCCATTCCAATCCTGAGACTCTTCCTATAACATGAGATGTGATATCCAACTCCTTCCCATTCCAACCTGAGACCCTTCCTATAGCATGAGATGGGATATCCAACTCCTTCCAAATCCAATCCTGATACCCTTCCGATAGCATGAGATGTGATATCCCAATGCTTCTACCAAACCTGAGACCCATACTATGGCATGAGATGTGATATCAAACTCCTTCCCCTTCCAAACCTTAGACCCTTCCTTTATCATGAGATGTGATATCCAACTCCTTCCCATTCCATCCCTGAGACCCTTCCGATATCATGAGATGTGATATCTCAATGCTTCTAATATCAAACTTGAGACCCTCCCTATAGCATGAGATGTGATATCCAAGTCCTTCCCATTCCAATCCTGAGACCCTTCCTATAGCATGAGATGTGATATCTCAATGCTTCTAATACCAAACCTGAGACCCTTCCTATAACATGAGATGGGAATATCCAACTCCTTCCCATTCCAATCCTGAGACCCTTCTGATAGCAGAGATGTGATATCTCAATGCTTATACCAAACCTGAGATCCTTCCTATAACATGAGATGTGATATCCAACTCCTTCCCATTCCAATCCTGAGACACTTCCTATAGCATGAGATGTGATATCTCACTGCTTATACCAAACCTGAGACCCTTCCTATAGCATGAGATGTGATATCCAACTCCTTCCCATTCCAATCCTGAGACCCTTCCTATAGCATGAGATGTGATATCTCAATGCTTCTAATATCAAACTTGAGACTCTCCCTATAGCATGAGATGTGATATCCAAGTCTTTCCGATTCCAATCCTGAGACACTCCCTATAGCATGAGATGTGATATCCAAGTCCTTCCGATTCCAATCCTGAGACCCATCCTATAACATGAGATGTGATATCCAAATCTTTCCCCTTCCAAACCTTAGACCCTTCCTTTATCATGAGATGGGATATCCAACTCCTTCCCATTCCAATCCTGAGACCCTTCCGATAGCAGAGATGTGATATCTCAATGCTTATACCAATCCTGAGACCCTTCCTATGGCCTGAGATGTCATATACAACTCCTTCCCAATCCAATCCTGAGACCCTTCCTATATCATGAGATGTGATATCTCAATGCTTATACCAAACATGAGACCCTTCCTATAGCATGAGATGTGATATCCAACTCCTTCCCATTCCAATCCTGAGACCCTTCCTATAGCATGAGATGTGATGTCTCAATGCTTCTAATACCAAACCTGAGATCCTTCCTATAACATGAGATGTGATATCCAACTCCTTCCCATTCCAATCCTGAGACCCTTCCTATAGCATGAGATGTGATGTCTCAATGCTTCTAATACCAAACCTGAGAACCTTCCTACAGCATGCGATGTGATATCTCAATGCTTCTAATACCAAACCTGAGACCAGTCCTATGACATGAGATTGGATATCCAACTCCTTCCCCTTCCAAACCTGAGACCCGTCCTATAGCATGAGATGTGATATCCAACTTCTTCCCATTCCAATCCTGAGACCCTTCCTATAACATGAGATGTGATGTCTCAATGCTTCTAATACCAAACCTGAGATCTTTCCTATAACATGAGATGTAATATCCAACTCCTTCCCATTCCAATCCTGAGACCCTTCCTATAGCATGAGATGTGCTTTCGCAATGCTTATACCAAACCTGAGACCCTTCCTAAAGCTTGAGATGTGATATCCAACTCCTTCCCATTCCAATCCTGAGACCGTTCCTATAGCATGATATGTGATATCTCAATGCCTCTAATACCAAACCTGAGATCCTTCCTCTAACATGAAATGTGATATCGAACTCCTTCCCTTTCCAAACCTGAGAGCCTACCTATAGCATGAGATGTGATATCCAAGTCCTTCCCATTCCAATCCTTAGACCCTTCCTACAGCATGCAATATGATATCTCAATGATTCTAATAACAAACCTGAGACCCGTCCTATAACATGAGATGGGATATCCAACACCTTCCCATTCCAATCCTGAGACACTTCTGATAGCAGAGATGTGATATCTCAATGCTTATAACAAACCTGAGACCCTTCCTATAACATGAGATGTGATATCCAACTCCTTCCCGTTTCAAACCTGAGACCCTTCCTATAGCATATGTGATATCCAACTCCTTCCCATTCCAAACATGAGACCCTTCCTATAGCAAGAATGTAATATCCAACTCCTTCCCATTCCAATCCTGAGACCATTCCTATAGCATGAGATGTGATATCTCAATGCTTCTAATACCAAACCTGAGATCCTTTCTATGACATGAGATGTGATATCCAATTCCTCCCCATTCCAAACCTGAGAACCTTCCTACAGCATGCGATGTGATGTGATATCTCAATGCTTCTAATACCAAACCTGAGACCAGATCTATAACATGAGATTGGATATCCAACTCCTTCCCCTTCCAAACCTGAGACCCTTCCTATAGCATGAGATGTGATATCCAACTTCTTCCCATTCCAATCCTGAGACCCTTCCTATAACATGAGATGTGATGTCTCAATGCTTCTAATACCAAACCTGAGATCTTTCCTATAACATGAGATGTGATATCCAACTCCTTCCCATTCCAATCCTGAGACCCTTCCTATAACATGAAATGTGATATCCAACTCCTTCCCATTCCAACCTGAGACCCTTCCTATAGCATGAGATGGGATATCCAACTCCTTCCAAATCCAATACTGATACCCTTCCAATAGCATGAGATGTGATATCCCAATGCTTCTACCAAACCTGAGAACCATACTATGGCATGAGATGTGATATCAAACTCCTTCCCATTCCAATCCTGAGACTCTTCCTATAGCTTGAGATGTGATATCCGAAATCCTTCCCATTCCAATTCTGAGACCCTTCCTATACCATGAGACTTGATATCTCAATGCTTCTAATACCAAACCTGAGACCCGTCCTATATCATGAGATGTGATATCCAAATCTTTCCCCTTCCAAACCTTAGACCCTTCCTTTATCATGAGATGTGATATCCAACTCCTTCCCATTCCAATCCTGAGACCCTTCCGATATCATGAGATTTGTTATCTCAATGCTTCTAATATCAAAATTGAGACCCGTCCTATAACATGAGATGTGATATCCAAATCTTTCCCCTTCCAAACCTTAGACCCTTCCTTTATCATGAGATGGGATATCCAACTCCTTCCCATTCCAATCCTGAGACCCTTCCGATAGCAGAGATGTGATATCTCAATGCTTATACCAATCCTGAGACCCTTCCTATGGCCTGAGATGTCATATACAACTCCTTCCCAATCCAATCCTGAGACCCTTCCTATAGCATGAGATGTGATATCTCAATGCTTATACCAGATCTGAGACCCTTCCTATAGCATGAGATGTGATATCCAACTCCTTCCCATTCCAATGTTAATGTTAATGTTAATGTTAATGTTAAAGGTCATTTGTACCGCGCACTATCACCACCGAAGCGGTCCCCTGGCGCTCTGGCGGCTCTGAAAAAGGGGAGGAGAGGGGGTGGGTTAGTAGGAATAAGCTGGAAAAGTGCAAGAGAGCAGTGATGTGCTGTTGGCAGCCTCAGCCCGGTGGTTCCGTCGGCTGGGCTTGGGGTGTTTTATGGTCCGTAGTCGTCGTGTGCTGTTGTGCAAGTCTATGTGTGGTTTGTTTTGTTGTTGCATTGTTGTGAAGTTTGTGCGGATTGCTGCGTTTAAGGCTTGTGGTTGTGTTTGGTTATAGTTTGAGAGGTGTATGCAGATGGATGGAATTGTTAGCTGGTTGGTTAGTTGGCATTGCTGTCCTTGCAATTGTGGGATTCCATCTAGGTCCGGTACATGCTAACAGTCACATTTCTATCTAGATGCCGCGCAGGCCAGGTTTATAATTCTAAGTGAGGTGCATGCTAAGAGTCACATATGCTAACAATCACATTTCTGAAATTCCATCTAGGTGTGGTATTTGCTAACAATCATATTTCTATCTAGATGCAACGCGGGCTAAGTTTGAGAATTCCGTCTAAGTGTGGCACATGCCAACAATCATATTACTGCCTAGATTTTGCGCAAACCTAGCTTGAGAATTCCATCTAGGTGTGGCAAATGCTAACAGTCACATTTCTGAAATTCCATCTAAGTGTGGCACATGCTAACAGTCACATTTCTGAAATTCCATCTAAGTGTGGCACATGCTAACAGTCACATTTCTGAAATTCCATCTAAGTGTGGCACATGCTAACAGTCACATTTCTGAAAATTCCATCTAGGTGTGGCACATGCTAAACAGTCACATTTCTATCTAGATGCCGCGCAAGCCAGGTTTATAATTCTAAGTGAGGTGCATGCTAAGAGTCACATATGCTAACAATCACATTTCTGAAATTCCATCTAGGTGTGGTATTTGCTAGCAATCATATTTTCTATCTAGATGCAACGCGGGCTAAGTTTGAGAATTCCGTCTAAGTGTGGCACATGCCAACAATCATATTACTGCCTAGATTTTGCGCAAACCTAGCTTGAGAATTCCATCTAGGTGTGGCAAATGCTAACAGTCACATTTCTGAAATTCCATCTAAGTGTGGCACATGCTAACAGTCACATTTCTGAAATTCCATCTAAGTGTGGCACATGCTAACAGTCACATTTCTGAAATTCCATCTAAGTGTGGCACATGCTAACAGTCACATTTCTGAAATTCCATCTAAGTGTGGCACATGCTAACAGTCACATTTCTGAAATTCCATCTAAGTGTGGTATATGCTAACAATCACATTTCTGTCTAGATTTGGCGCTTCTGTCTGAGAGTGGACATGCTAACATTCACAGTTCTATAAAGAGTGGACATGCAAGTATTATGGCACTCTATGTTATTGATAGGTAAGATAGAGTGGCAGGGGTTTTCTGGAGTAGAGTGATTGCTCTATTCCCCACCCATGCCACACTCACGGTTTTTGTTGGTGTCTGTTGGCTGCTGGCTTCCTTGGCTTCTCCTGCTGACACCTGCAGACACTTCCTGGAGTCGCCTCTGTTGGAGTCGCCCTTGGCCTCGGGGCCCTTAGCCGCTGGGGGCTGCCGGGCAGAGGGCTGCCCTGGGGGGACCGGTGATGAAGAGTGGATGCACCAATGGGAGGGAGGGAGGGCGGGCTGGGGAACCAGGAACGGGTGCGGGGAGGGAGGGATGCAAAGGCCTGCTACTGGGCACGGGCCCACCAGTCATAGGGCTGGGGGGAAAAAAACACCAGGAGGGTGCTGCTGGGGGCACACTCACCGCGCTCCGAGGGTTTAGAAAGGAGCCGGTGGGGGCCTCGCGAGTCGGTAGACTCGACACGAAACTCGGATGCACCAATGGGAGGGAGGGAGGGCGGGTCGGGAGGCGGGCTGGGGAACCAGGAACGGGTGCGGGGAGGGAGGGATGCAAAGGCCTGCTACTGGGCACGGGCCCACCAGTCATAGGGCTGGGGGGAAAAAAACACCAGGAGGGTGCTGCTGGGGGCACACTCACCGCGCTCTGAGGGTTTAGAAAGGAGCCGGTGGGGGCCTCGCGAGTCGGTAGACTCGACACGAAACTCGGATGCACCAATGGGAGGGAGGGAGGGAGGGCGGGTCGGGAGGCGGGCTGGGGAACCAGGAACGGGTGCGGGGAGGGAGGGATGCAAAGGCCTGCTACTGGGCACGGGCCCACCAGTCATAGGGCTGGGGGGAAAAAAACACCAGGAGGGTGCTGCTGGGGGCACACTCACCGCGCTCCGAGGGTTTAGAAAGGAGCCAGTGGGGGCCTCGCGAGTCGGTAGACTCGACACGAAACTCGGATGCACCAATGGGAGGGAGGGAGGGCGGGTCGGGAGGCGGGCTGGGGAACCAGGAA
This sequence comes from Ambystoma mexicanum, assembly GCF_040938575.1. Lineage (NCBI taxonomy): Eukaryota > Metazoa > Chordata > Amphibia > Caudata > Ambystomatidae > Ambystoma > Ambystoma mexicanum. The sequence continues at coordinate 337,916,567 of NC_090936.1, forward strand.
CGGGTGCGGGGAGGGAGGGATGCAAAGGCCTGCTACTGGGCACGGGCCCACCAGTCATAGGGCTGGGGGGAAAAAAAACACCAGGAGGGTGCTGCTGGGGGCACACTCACCGCGCTCCGAGGGTTTAGAAAGGAGCCGGTGGGGGCCTCGCGAGTCGGTAGACTCGACACGAAACTCGGATGCACCAATGGGAGGGAGGGAGGGCGGGTCGGGAGGCGGGCTGGGGAACCAGGAACGGGTGCGGGGAGGGAGGGATGCCAAGGCCTGCTACTGGGCACGGGCCCACCAGTCATAGGGCTGGGGGGAAAAAAACACCAGGAGGGTGCTGCTGGGGGCACACTCACCGCGCTCCGAGGGTTTAGAAAGGAGCCGGTGGGGGCCTCGCGAGTCGGTAGACTCGACACGAAACTCGGATGCACCAATGGGAGGGAGGGAGGGCGGGTCGGGAGGCGGGCTGGGGAACCAGGAACGGGTGCGGGGAGGGACGGATGCAAAGGCCTGCTACTGGGCACGGGCCCACCAGTCATAGGGCTGGGGGGAAAAAAACACCAGGAGGGTGCTGCTGGGGGCACACTCACCGCGCTCCGAGGGTTTAGAAAGGAGCCGGTGGGGGCCTCGCGAGTCGGTAGACTCGACTCGAAACTCGGATGCACCAATGGGAGGGAGGGAGGGCGGGTCGGGAGGCGGGCTGGGGAACCAGGAACGGGTGCGGGGAGGGAGGGATGCAAAGGCCTGCTACTGGGCACGGGCCCACCAGTCATAGGGCTGGGGGGAAAAAACACCAGGAGGGTGCTGCTGGGGGCACACTCACCGCGCTCCGAGGGTTTAGAAATCCTGAGACCCTTCCTATAGCATGAGATGTGATGTCTCAATGCTTCGAATACCAAACCTGAGAACCTTCCTACAGCATGCGATGTGATATCTCAATGCTTCTAATACCAAACCTGAGACCAGTCCTATAACATGAGATTGGATATCCAACTCCTTCCCCTTCCAAACCTGAGACCCTTCCTATAGCATGAGATGTGATATCCAACTTCTTCCCATTCCAATCCTGAGACCCTTCCTATAACATGAGATGTGATGTCTCAATGCTTCTAATACCAAACCTGAGATCTTTCCTATAACATGAGATGTAATATCCAACTCCTTCCCATTCCAATCCTGAGACCCTTCCTATAGCATGAGATGTGCTATCTCAATGCTTATACCAAACCTGAGACCCTTCCTAAAGCTTGAGATGTGATATCCAACTCCTTCCCATTCCAATCCTGAGACGCTTCCTATAGCATGATATGTGATATCTCAAGGCCTCTAATACCAAACCTGAGATCCTTCCTCTAACATGAAATGTGATATCCAACTCCTTCCCCTTCCAAACCTGAGAGCCTTCCTATAGCATGAGATATGATATCCAAGTCCTTCCCATTCCAATCCTGAGACCCTTCCTATAACATGAAATGTGATATCCAACTCCTTCCCATTCCAACCTGAGACCCTTCCTATAGCATGAGATGGGATATCCAACTCCTTCCAAATCCAATACTGATACCCTTCCAATAGCATGAGATGTGATATCCCAATGCTTCTACCAAACCTGAGACCCATACTATGGCATGAGATGTGATATCAAACTCCTTCCCATTCCAATCTTGAGACTCTTCCTATAGCTTGAGATGTGATATCCAACTCCTTCCCATTCCAATTCTGAGACCCTTCCTATGCCATGAGACTTGATATCTCAATTCTTTCTAATACCAAACCTGAGACCCGTCCTATAACATGAGATGTGATATCCAAATCTTTCCCCTTCCAAACCTTAGACCCTTCCTTTATCATGAGATGTGATATCCAACTCCTTCCCATTCCAATCCTGAGACCCTTCCGATATCATGAGATTTGTTATCTCAATGCTTCTAATATCAAACTTGAGACCCTCCCTATAGCATGAGATGTGACATCCAAGTCCTCCCCATTCCAATCCTGAGACCCTTCCTATAGCATGAGATGTGATATCTCAATGCTTCTAATACCAAACCTGAGACCCTTCCTATAACATGAGATGGGATATCCAACTCCTTCCCATTCCAATCCTGAGACCCTTCCGATAGCAGAGATGTGATATCTCAATGCTTATACCAATCCTGGGACCCTTCCTATGGCCTGAGATGTCATATACAACTCCTTCCCAATCCAATCCTGAGACCCTTCCTATAGCATGAGATGTGATATCTCAATGCTTATACCAAATCTGAGACCCTTCCTATAGCATGAGATGTGATATCCAACTCCTTCCCATTCCAATCCTAAGACCCTTCCTATAGCATGAGATGTGATGTCTCAATGCTTCTAATACCAAACCTGAGATCCTTCCTATAACATGAGATGTGATATTCAACTCCTTCCCATTCCAATCCTGAGACCTTTCCTATAGCATGAGATGTGATGTCTCAATGCTTCTAATACCAAACCTGAGACCAGTCCTATAACATGAGATTGGATATCCAACTCCTTCCCCTTCCAAACCTGAGACCCTTCCTATAGCATGAGATGTGATATCCAACTTCTTCCCATTCCAATCCTGAGACCCTTCCTATAACATGAGATGTGATGTCTCAATGCTTCTAATACCAAACCGGAGATCTTTCCTATAACATGAGATGTGATATCCAACTCCTTCCCATTCCAATCCTGAGACCCTTCCTATAGCATGAGATGTGCTATCTCAATGCTTATACCAAACCTGAGACCCTTCCTAAAGCTTGAGATGTGATATCCAACTCCTTCCCATTCCAATCCTGAGACCCTTCCTATAGCATGAGATGTGATATCTCAAGGCCTCTAATACCAAACCTGAGATCCTTCCTCTAACATGAAATGTGATATCCAACTCCTTCCCCTTCCAAACCTGAGAGCCTTCCTATAGCATGAGATATGATATCCAAGTCCTTCCCATTCCAATCCTGAGACCCTTCCTATAGCATGAGATGGGATATCCAACTCCTTCCAAATCCAATACTGATACCCTTCCAATAGCATGAGATGTGATATCCCAATGCTTCTACCAAACCTGAGACCCATACTATGGCATGAGATGTGATATCAAACTCCTTCCCATTCCAATCCTGAGACTCTTCCTATAGCTTGAGATGTGATATCCAACTCCTTCCCATTCCAGTTCTGAGACCCTTCCTATGCCATGAGACTTGATATCTCAATGCTTCTAATACCAAACTGAGACCCGTCCTATAACATGAGATGTGATATCCAAATCTTTCCCCTTCCAAACCTTAGACCCTTCCTTTATCATGAGATGTGATATCCAACTCCTTCCCATTCCATTCCTGAGACCCTTCCGATATCATGAGATTTGTTATCTCAATGCTTCTAATATCAAACTTGAGACCCTCCCTATAGCATGAGATGTGACATCCAAGTCCTCCCCATTCCAATCCTGAGACCCTTCCTATAGCATGAGATGTGATATCTCAATGCTTCTAATACCAAACCTGAGACCCTTCCTATAACATGAGATGGGATATCCAACTCCTTCCCATTCCAATCCTGAGACCCTTCCGATAGCAGAGATGTGATATCTCAATGCTTATACCAATCCTGAGACCCTTCCTATGGCCTGAGATGTCATATACAACTCCTTCCCAATCCAATCCTGAGACCCTTCCTATAGCATGAGATGTGATATCTCAATGCTTATACCAAATCTGAGACCCTTCCTATAGCATGAGATGGGATATCCAACTCCTTCCAAATCCAATACTGATACCCTTCCAATAGCATGAGATGTGATATCCCAATGCTTCTACCAAACCTGAGACCCATACTATAGCATGGGATGGGATATCCAACTCCTTCCAAATCCAATACTGATACCCTTCCAATAGCATGTGATGTGATATCCCAATGCTTCTACCAAACCTGAGACCCATACTATGGCATGAGATGTGATATCAAACTCATTCCCATTCCAATCCTGAGACTCTTCCTATAGCTTGAGATGTGATATCCAACTCCTTCCCATTCCAATTCTGAGACCCTTCCTATGCCATGAGACTTGATATCTCAATGCTTCTAATACCAAACTTGAGACCCTCCCTATAGCATGAGATGTGACATCCAAGTCCTCCCCATTCCAATCCTGAGACCCTTCCTATAGCATGAGATGTGATATCTCAATGCTTCTAATACCAAACCTGAGACCCTTCCTATAACATGAGATGTGATTTCCAAATCCTTCCCCTTCCAAACCTGAGACCCTCCCTTTAGCATGAGATGTGATATACAACTCCTTCCCATTCCAATCCTGAGACCCTTCTGATAGCATGAGATGTGATATCTCAATGCCTCTAATACCAAACCTGAGATCCTATCTCTAACATGAAATGTGATATCCATCTCCTTCCCTTTCCAAACCTGAGACCCTTCCTATAGCATGAGATGTGATATCCAAGTCCTTCCCATTCCAATCCTGAGACCCTTCCTATAGCATGTGATGTGATATCTCAATGCTTATACCAAACCTGAGACCCTTCCTATGGCATGAGATGTCATATACAACTCCTTCCCATTCCAATCCTGAGACCCTTCCTATAGCATGAGATGTGATATCTCAATGCATATACCAAACCTGAGACCCTTCCTATAGCATGAGATGTGATATCCAACTTCTTCCCATTCCAATCCTGAGACCCTTCCTATAACATGAGATGTGATGTCTCAATGCTTCTAATACCAAACCCGAGATATTTCCTATAATATGAGATGTGATATCCAACTCCTTCCCATTCCAATCCTGAGACCCTTCCTATAGCATGAGATGTGATATCTCAATGCTTATACCAAACCTGAGAACCTTCCTATAGCTTGCGATGTGATATCCAACTCCTTCCCATTCCAATCCAGAGACCCTTCCTATAGCATGAAATGTGATATCTCAAGGCCTCTAATACCAAACCTGAGATCCTTCCTCTAACATGAAATGTGATATCCAACTCCTTCCCCTTCCAAACCTGAGAGCCTTCCTATAGCATGAGATATGATATCCAAGTCCTTCCCATTCCAATCCTGAGACCCTTTCTATAACATGAAATGTGATATCCAACTCCTTCCCATTCCAACCTGAGACCCTTCCTATAGCATGAGATGGGATATCCAACTCCTTCCAAATCCAATACTGATACCCTTCCGATAGCATGAGATGTGATATCCCAATGCTTCTACCAAACCTGAGACCCATACTATGGCATGAGATGTGATATCAAACTCCTTCCCATTCCAATCCTGAGACCCTTCCTATAGCTTGAGGTGTGATATCCAACTCCTTCCCATTCCAATTCTGAGACCCTTCTTATACCATGAGACTTGATATCTCAATGCTTCTAATACCAAACCTGAGACCCGTCCTATAACATGAGATGTGATATCCAAATCCTTCCCCTTCCAAACCTCAGACCCTTCCTTTATCATGAGATGTGATATCCAACTCCTTCCCATTCCAATCCTGAGACCCTTCCGATATCATGAGATTTGTTATCTAAATGCTTCTAATATCAAACTTGAGACCCTCCCTATAGCATGAGATGTGACATCCAAGTCCTTCCCATTCCAATCCTGAGACCCTTCCTATAGCATGAGATGTGATATCTCTATGCTTCTAATACCAAACCTGAGACCCTTCCTATAACATGAGATGGGATATCCAACTCCTTCCCATTCCAATCCTGAGACCCTTCCGATAGCAGAGATGTGATATCTCAATGCTTATACCAAACCTGAGACCCTTCCTATGGCCTGGGATGTCATATACAACTCCTTCCCATTCCTATCCTGAGACCCTTCCTATAGCATGAGATGTGATATCTCAATGCTTATACCAAATCTGAGACCCTTCCTATAGCATGAGATGTGATATCCAATTCCTTCCCATTCCAATCCTGAGACCCTTCCTATAGCATGAGATGTGATATCTCAATGCTTATACCAAACCTGAGAGCCTACCTATAGCATGAGATGTGATATCCAAGTCCATCCCATTCCAATCCTTAGACCCTTCCTACAGCATGCGATGTGATATCTCAATGATTCTAATACCAAACCAGAGACTCGTCCTATAACATGAGATGGGATATCCAACTCCTTCCCATTCCAATCCTGAGCCAATTCCGATAGCAGAGATGTGATATCTCAATGCTTATACCAAACCTGAGACCCTTCCTATAACATGAGATGTGATATCCAACTCCTTCCCGTTCCAAACCTGAGACACTAACTATAGCATATGTGATATCCAACTCCTTCCCATTCCAAACATGAGACCCTTCCTATAGCAAGAAAGTAATATCCAACTCCTACCCATTCCAATCCTGAGACCCTTCCTATAGCAAGAGATGTGATATCCAAATCCTTCCCATTCCAATCCTGAGACCCTTCCTATAACATGAGATGTGATATCCAACTCCTTCCCATTCCAACCTGAGACACTTCCTATAGCATGAGAAGGGATATCCAACTCCTTCCCAATCCAATCCTGAGACCCTTCCGATAGCAGAGACGTGATATCTCAATGCTTCTACCAAACCTGAGACCCTTCCTTTAGCATGAGATGTGATATCCAAATCCTTCACATTCCAATCCTGAGACCCTTCCTATAGCATGAGAAGGGATATCTCAATGCTTCTAATACCAAACCTGAGATCCTTCCTATAACATGAGATGTGATATCCAATTCCTTCCCATTCCAATCCTGAGACCCTTCCGATAGCAGAGATGTGATATCTCAATGCTTATACCAAACCTGAGACACTTCCTATGGCCTGAGATGTCATATACAACTCCTTCCCATTCCAATCCTGAGACCCTTCCTATAGCATGAGATGTGATATCTCAATGCTTATACCAAATCTGAGACCCTTCCTATAGCATGAGATGTGATATCCAACTCCTTCCCATTCCAATCATGAGACCCTTCCTATAGCATGAGATGTAATGTCTCAATGCTTCTAATACCAAACCTGAGATCCTTCCTATAACATGAGATGTGATATCCAACTCCTTCCCATTCCAATCCTGAGACCCTTATGAAAGCATGAGATGTGATATCTCAATGCTTCTAATACCAAACCTGAGATCCTTCCTATAACATGAGATGTGATTTCCAAATCCTTCCCATTCCAAACCTGAGACCCCCCCTTTAGCATGAGATGTGATATCCAACTCCTTCCCATTCCAATCCTGAGACCCTTCTGATAGCATGAGATGTGATATCTCAATGCCTCTAATACCAAACCTGAGATCCTACCTCTAACATGAAATGTGATATCCATCTCATTCCCTTTCCAAACCTGAGACCCTGCCTATAGCATGAGATGTGATATCCAAGTCCTTCCCTTTCCAATCCTGAGACCCTTCCTATAGCATGTGATGTGATATCTCAATGCTTATACCAAACCTGAGACCCTTCCTATGGCATGAGATGTCATATACAACTCCTTCCCATTCCAATCCTGAGACCCTTCCTATAGCATGAGATGTGATATCTCAATGCTTATACCAAATCTGAGACCTTTCCAAAAGCAAGAGATGTGATATCCAACTTCTTCCCATTCCAATCCTGAGACCCTTCCTATAACATGAGATGTGATGTCTCAATGCTTCTAATACCAAACCTGAGATCTTTCCTATAACATGAGATGTGATATCCAACTCCTTCCCATTCCAATGCTGAGACCCTTCCTATAGCATGAGATGTGATATCACAATGCTTATACCAAACCTGAGACCGTTCCTATAGCTTGAGATGTGATATCCAACTCCTTCCCATTCCAATCCTGAGACCCTTCCTATAGCATGAGATGTGATATCTCAAGGCCTCTAATACCAAACCTGAGATCCTTCCTCTAACATGAAATGTGATATCCAACTCCTTCCCCTTCCAAACCTGAGAGCCTTCCTATAGCATGGGATATGATATCCAAGTCCTTCCCATTCCAATCCTGAGACCCTTCCTATAACATGAAATGTGATATCCAACTCCTTCCCATTCCAACCTGAGACCCTTCCTATATCATGAGATGGAATATCTCAATGCTTCTAATACCAAACCTGAGACTCTTCCTATAACATGAGATGGGATATCCAACTCCTTCCCATTCCAATCCTAAGACCCTTTCGATAGCAGAGATGTGATATCTCAATGCTTATACCAAACCTGAGACCCTTCCTACGGCATGAGATGTCATATACAACTCCTTCCCATTCCAATCCTGAGACCCTTCCTATAGCACGAGATGTGATATCTCAATGCTTATACCAAATCTGAGACCCTTCCTCTAGCATGAGATGTGATATCCAACTCCTTCCCATTCCAATCCTGAGAGCCTATCTATAGCATGAGATGTGATATCCAAGTCCTTCCCATTCCAATCCTGAGACACTTCCGATAGCAGAGATGTGATATCTCAATGCTTATACCAAACCTGAGACCCTTCCTATAACATGAGATGTGATATCCAACTCCTTCCCTTTCCAAACCTGAGAGCCTATCTATAGCATGAGATGTGATATCCAATTCCTTCCCATTCCAATCCTGAGACACTTCCGATAGCAGAGATGTGATATCTCAATGCTTATACCAAACCTGAGACCCTTCCTATAACATGAGATGTGATATCCAGCTCCTTCCCATTCCAATCCTGAGACACTTCTGATAGCATGAGATGTGATATCTCAATGCTTCTAATATCAAAACTGAGACCCTCCCTATAGCATGAGATGTGATATCTCACTGCTTATACCAAACCTGAGACCCTCCCTATAGCATGAGATGTGATATCCAACTCCTTCCCGTTCCAAACCTGAGACCCTTCCTTTAGCATGAGATGTGATATCCAGCTCCTTCCCATTCCAATCCTGAGACACTTCCGATAGCATGAGATGTGATATCTCAATGCTTCTAATATCAAAACTGAGACCCTCCCTATAGCATGATATGTGTTATCTAAGTCCTTCCCATTCCAATCCTGAGACCCTTCCTATAGCATGAGATGTGATATCTCAATGCTTCTACCAAACCTGAGACCCTTCCTTTAGCATGAGATGTGATAACCAACTCCTTCCCATTCCAATCCTGAGACCCTTCCTATAGCATGAGATGTGATATCTCAATACTTCTAATACCAAACCTGAGATCCTTCCGATAACATGAGATGTGATATCCAAATCCTTCCCCTTCCAAACCTGAGACCCTCCCTTTAGCATGAGATGTGATATCCAACTCATTCCCATTCCAATCCTGAGAACCTTCTGATAGCATGAGATGTGATATCTCAATGCTTCTATACCAAACCTGAGATCCTTCCGATAGCATGAGATGTGATATCTCAATGCTTCTAATACCAAACCTGAGATCCTTCCTATAACATGAGATGTGATATCCAAATCCTTCCCCTTCCCAACCTGAGAGCCTCCCTTTAGCATGAGATGTGATATCCAACTCCTTCCCATTCCAATCCTGAGACTCTTCTGATAGCATGAGATGTGATATCTCAATGCCTCTAATACCAAACCTGAGATCCTACCTCTAACATGAAATGTGATATCCAACTCTTTCCCCTTCCAAACCTGAGAGCCTTCCTATAGCATTAGATGTGATATCCAAGTCCTTCTAATTCCAATCCTGAGACCCTTCCTATAGCATGAGATGGGATATCCAACTCCTTCCAAATCCAATCCTGATACCCTTCCGATAGCATGAGATATGATATCCCAATGCTTCTACCAAACCTGAGACCCATACTATGGCATGAGATGTGATATCAAACTCCTTCCCCTTCCAAACCTTAGACACTTCCTTTATCATGAGATGTGATATCCAACTCCTTCCCATTCCATCCCTGAGACCCTTCCGATATCATGAGATGTGATATCTCAATGCTTCTAATATCAAACTTGAGACCCTCCTTATAGCATGAGATGTGATATCCAAGTCCTTCCCATTCCAATCCTGAGACCCTTCCTATAGCATGAGATGTGATATCTCAATGCTTCTATTACCAAACCTGAGACCCTTCCTATAACATGAGATGGGAATATCCAACTCCTTCCCATTCCAATCCTGAGACCCTTCCGATAGTAGAGATGTGATATCTCAATGCTTATACCAAACCTGAGATCCTTCCTATAACATGAGATGTGATATCCAACTCCTTCCCATTCCAATCCTGAGACACTTCCTATAGCATGAGATGTGATATCTCACTGCTTATACCAAACCTGAGACCCTCCCTATAGCATGAGATGGGATATCCAACTCCTTCCCATTCCAATCCTGAGACCCTTCCTATAGCATGAGATGTGATATCTCAATGCCTCTAATACCAAACCTGAGATCCTTCCTCTGACATGAAATGTGATATCCAACTCCTTCCCATTCCAATCCTGAGACACTTCCTATAGCATGAGATGTGATATCTAAATGCTTCTAATACCAAACTTGAGACTCTTCCTATAACATGAGATGGGATATCCAACTCCTTCCCATTCCAATCCTTAGACCCTTCCTACAGCATGCAATATGATATCTCAATGATTCTAATAACAAACCTGAGACCCGTCCTATAACATGAGATGGGATATCCAACACCTTCCCATTCCAATCCTGAGACACTTCCGATAGCAGAGATGTGATATCTCAATGCTTATACCAAACCTGAGACCCTTCCTATAACATGAGATGTGATATCCAACTCCTTCCCATTCCAAACCTGAGACCCTTCCTATAGCATATGTGATATCCAACACATTCCCATTCCAAACATGAGACCCTTCCTATAGCAGGAATGTAATATCCAACTCCTTCCCATTCCAATCCTGAGACCATTCCTATAGCATGAGATGTGATATCTCAATGCTTCTAATACCAAACCTGAGATCCTTCCTATGACATGAGATGTGATATCCAATTCCTCCCCATTCCAAACCTGAGAACCTTCCTACAGCATGCGATGTGATATCTCAATGCTTCTAATACCAAACCTGAGACCAGTCCTATAACATGAGATTGGATATCCAACTCCTTCCCCTTCCAAACCTGAGACCCTTCCTATAGCATGAGATGTGATATCCAACTTCTTCCCATTCCAATCCTGAGACCCTTCCTATAACATGAGATGTGATGTCTCAATGCTTCTAATACCAAACCTGAGATCTTTCCTATAACATGAGATGTGATATCCAACTCCTTCCCATTCCAATCCCGAGACCCTTCCTATAGCATGAGATGTGCTATCTCAATGCTTATACCAAACCTGAGACCCTTCCTAAAGCTTGAGATGTGATATCCAACTCCTTCCCATTCCAATCCTGAGACCCTTCCTATAACATGAAATGTGATATCCAACTCCTTCCCATTCCAACCTGAGACCCTTTCTATAGCATGAGATGTGATATCTCAAGGCCTCTAATACCAAACCTGAGATCCTTCCTCTAACATGAAATGTGATATCCAACTCCTTCTCCTTCCAAACCTGAGAGCCTTCCTATAGCATGAGATATGATATCCAAGTCCTTCCCATTCCAATCCTGAGACCCTTCCTATAACATGAAATGTGATATCCAACTCCTTCCCATTCCAACCTGAGACCCTTCCTATAGCATGAGATGGGATATCCAACTCCTTCCAAATCCAATACTGATACCCTTCCAATAGCATGAGATGTGATATCCCAATGCTTCTATCAAACCTGAGAACCATACTATGGCATGAGATGTGATATCAAACTCCTTCCCATTCCAATCCTGAGACTCTTCCTATAGCTTGAGATGTGATATCCAACTCCTTCCCATTCCAATTCTGAAACCCTTCCTATACCATGAGACTTGATATCTCAATGCTTCTAATACCAAACCTGAGACCCGTCCTATAACATGAGATGTGATATCCAAATCTTTCCCCTTCCAAACCTTAGACCCTTCCTTTATCATGAGATGTGATATCCAACTCCTTCCCATTCCAATCCTGAGACCCTTCCGATATCATGAGATTTGTTATCTCAATGCTTCTAATATCAAAATTGAGACCCTCCCTATAGCATGAGATGGGATATTCAATTCCTTCCCATTCCAATCCTGAGATGTGATATCTCAATGCTTATACCAAATCTGAGACCCTTCCTATAGCATGAGATGTGATGTCTCAATGCTTCTAATACCAAACCTGAGATCCTTCCTATAACATAAGATGTGATATCCAACTCCTTCCCATTCCAATACTGAGACCCTTCCTATAGCATGAGATGTGCTATCTCAATGCTTATACCAAACCTGAGACCCTTCCTAAAGCTTGAGATGTGATATCCAACTCCTTCCCATTCCAATCCCGAGACCCTTCCTATAGCATGAGATGTGATATCTCAAGGCCTCTAATACCAAACCTGAGATCCTTCCTCTAACATGAAATGTGATATCCAACTCCTTCCCCTTCCAAACCTGAGAGCCTTCTTATAGCATGAGATATGATATCCAAGTCCTTCCCATTCCAATCCTGAGACCCTTCCTATAACATGAAATGTGATATCCAACTCCTTCCCATTCCAACCTGAGACCCTTCCTATAGCATGAGATGGGATATCCAACTCCTTCCAAATCCAATACTGATACCCTTCCAATAGCATGAGATGTGATATCCCAATGCTTCTACCAAACCTGAGACCCATACTATGGCATGAGATGTGATATCAAACTCCTTCCCATTCCAATTCTGAGACCCTTCCTATGCCATGAGACTTGATATCTCAATGCTTCTAATACCAAACCCGAGACCCGTCCTATAACATGAGATGTGATATCCAAATCTTTCCCCTTCCAAACCTTAGACCCTTCCTTTATCATGAGATGTGATATCCAACTCCTTCCCATTCCAATCCTGAGACCCTTCCGATATCATGAGATTTGTTATCTCAATGCTTCTAATATCAAACTTGAGACCCTCCCTATAGCATGAGATGTGACATCCAAGTCCTCCCCATTCCAATCCTGAGACCCTTCCTATAGCATGAGATGTGATATCTCAATGCTTATACCAAATCTGAGACACTTCCTATAGCATGAGATGTGATATCCAACTCCTTCCCATTCCAATCCTGAGACCCTTCCTATAGCATGAGATGTGATATACAACTCCTTCCCATTCCAATCCTGAGACCCTTATGATAGCATGAGATGTGATATCTCAATGCCTCTAATACCAAACCTGAGATACTTCCGATAGCATGAGATGTGATATCTCAATGCTTCTAATACCAAACCTGAGATCCTTCCAATAACATGAGATGTGATATACAACTCCTTCCCATTCCAATCCTGAGACCCTTATGATAGCATGAGATGTGATATCTCAATGCCTCTAATACCAAACCTGAGATCCCATCTCTAACATGAAATGTGATATCCATCTCCTTCCCTTTCCAAATCTGAGGCCCTGCCTATAGCATGAGATGTGATATCCAAGTCCTTCCCATTCCAATCCTGAGACCCTTCCTATAGCATGTGATGTGATATCTCAATGCTTATACCAAACCTGAGACCCTTCCTATGGCATGAGATGTCATATACAACTCCTTCCCATTCCAATCCCGAGACCCTTCCTATAGCATGAGATGTGATATCTCAATGCTTATACCAAACCTGAGACCCTTCCTATAGCATGAGATGTGATATCCAACTTCTTCCCATTCCAATCCTGAGACCCTTCCTATAACATGAGATGTGATATCCAACTCCTTCCCATTCCAATCCTGAGACCCTTCCTATAGCATGAGATGTGATATCTCAATGCTTATACCAAACCTGAGACCCTTCCTATAGCTTGAGATGTGATATCCAACTCCTTCCCATTCCAATCCTGAGACCCTTCCTATAGCATGAGATGTGATATCTCAAGGCCTCTAATACCAAACCTGAGATCCTTCCTCTAACATGAAATGTGATATCCAACTCCTTCCCCTTCCAAACCTGAGAGCCTTCCTATAGCATGAGATATGATATCCACGTCCTTCCCATTCCAATCCTGAGACCCTTCCTATAGCTTGAGGTGTGATATCCAACTCCTTCCCATTCCAATTCTGAGACCCTTCTTATACCATGAGACTTGATATCTCAATGCTTCTAATACCAAACCTGAGACCCGTCCTATAACATGAGATGTGATATCCAAATCCTTCCCCTTCCTAACCTTAGACCCTTCCTTTATCATGAGATGTGATATCCAACTCCTTCCCATTCCAATCCTGAGACCCTTCCGATATCATGAGATTTGTTATCTCAATGCTTCTAATATCAAACTTGAGACCCTCCCTATAGCATGAGATGTGACATCCAAGTCCTTCCCATTCCAATCCTGAGACCCTTCCTATAGCATGAGATGTGATATCTCTATGCTTCTAATACCAACCCTGAGACCATTCCTATAACATGAGATGTGATATACAACTCCTTCCCATTCCAATCCTGAGACCCTTATGATAGCATGAGATGTGATATCTCAATGCCTCTAATACCAAACCTGAGATCCCATCTCTAACATGAAATGTGATATCCATCTCCTTCCCTTTCCAAATCTGAGGCCCTGCCTATAGCATGAGATGTGATATCCAAGTCCTTCCCATTCCAATCCTGAGACCCTTCCTATAGCATGTGATGTGATATCTCAATGCTTATACCAAACCTGAGACCCTTCCTATGGCATGAGATGTCATATACAACTCCTTCCCATTCCAATCCCGAGACCCTTCCTATAGCATGAGATGTGATATCTCAATGCTTATACCAAACCTGAGACCCTTCCTATAGCATGAGATGTGATATCCAACTTCTTCCCATTCCAATCCTGAGACCCTTCCTATAACATGAGATGTGATATCCAACTCCTTCCCATTCCAATCCTGAGACCCTTCCTATAGCATGAGATGTGATATCTCAATGCTTATACCAAACCTGAGACCCTTCCTATAGCTTGAGATGTGATATCCAACTCCTTCCCATTCCAATCCTGAGACCCTTCCTATAGCATGAGATGTGATATCTCAAGGCCTCTAATACCAAACCTGAGATCCTTCCTCTAACATGAAATGTGATATCCAACTCCTTCCCCTTCCAAACCTGAGAGCCTTCCTATAGCATGAGATATGATATCCACGTCCTTCCCATTCCAATCCTGAGACCCTTCCTATAGCTTGAGGTGTGATATCCAACTCCTTCCCATTCCAATTCTGAGACCCTTCTTATACCATGAGACTTGATATCTCAATGCTTCTAATACCAAACCTGAGACCCGTCCTATAACATGAGATGTGATATCCAAATCCTTCCCCTTCCTAACCTTAGACCCTTCCTTTATCATGAGATGTGATATCCAACTCCTTCCCATTCCAATCCTGAGACCCTTCCGATATCATGAGATTTGTTATCTCAATGCTTCTAATATCAAACTTGAGACCCTCCCTATAGCATGAGATGTGACATCCAAGTCCTTCCCATTCCAATCCTGAGACCCTTCCTATAGCATGAGATGTGATATCTCTATGCTTCTAATACCAACCCTGAGACCATTCCTATAACATGAGATGGGATATCCAACTCCTTCCCATTCCAATCCTGAGACCCTTCTGATAGCAGAGATGTGATATCTCAATGCTTATACCAAACCTGAGACCCTTCCTATGGCCTGAGATGTCATATACAACTCCTTCCCATTCCAATCCTGAGACCCTTCCTTTAGCATGAGATGTGATATCTCAATGCTTATACCAAAAATGAGAGCCTACCTATAGCATGAGATGTGATATCCAAGTCCATCCCATTCCAATCCTTAGACCCTTCCTACAGCATGCGATGTGATATCTCAATGATTCTAATACCAAACCAGAGACTCTTCCTATAACATGAGATGGGATATCCAACTCCTTCCCATTCCAATCCTGAGACCCTTCCTATAGCATGAGATGTGATATCTCAATGCTTATACCAAAAATGAGAGCCTACCTATAGCATGAGATGTGATATCCAAGTCCATCCCATTCCAATCCTTAGACCCTTCCTACAGCATGCGATGTGATATCTCAATGATTCTAATACCAAACCAGAGACTCTTCCTATAACATGAGATGGGATATCCAACTCCTTCCCATTCCAATCCTGAGCCGCTTCCGATAGCAGAGATGTGATATCTCAATGCTTATACCAAACCTGAGACCCTTCCTATAACATGAGATGTGATATCCAACTCCTTCCCGTTCCAAACCTGAGACACTAACTATAGCATATGTGATATCCAACTGCTTCCCATTCCAAACATGAGACCCTTACTATAGCAAGAAAGTAATATCCAACTCCTACCCATTCCAATCCTGAGACCCTTCCTATAGCAAAAGATGTGATATCCAAATCCTTCCCATTCCAATCCTGAGACCCTTCCGATAACATGAGATGTGATATCCAACTCCTTCCCAATCAAATCCTGAGACCCTTCGTATAGCATGAGAAGGGATATCCAACTCCTTCCCAATCCAATCCTGAGACCCTTCCGATAGCAGAGACGTGATATCTCAATGCTTCTACCAAACCTGAGACCCTTCCTTTAGCATGAGATGTGATATCCAAATCCTTCACATTCCAATCCTGAGACCCTTCCTATAGCATGAGATGTGATATCTCAATGCTTCTAATACCAAACCTGAGATCCTTCCTATAACATGAGATGTGATATCCAATTCCTTCCCATTCCAAACCTGAGACCCTTCCTATTGGATGAGATGCGATATCCAACTCCTTCCCATTCCAACCCTGAGACCCTTCCTATAGCATGAGATGTGATGTCTCAATGCTTCTAATACCAAACCTGAGATCCTTCCTATAACATGAGATGTGATATCCAACTCCTTCCATTCCAATCCTGAGACCCGTCCTATAGCATGAGATGTGATATCTCAATGCTTATACCAAACCTGAGACAATTCCTATAGCATGAGATGTGATATCCAACTACTTCCCATTCCAATCCTGAGACCCTTCCTATAGCATGAGATGTGATATCTCAATGCTTCTAATACCAAACCTTAGATCCTTCCTCTAACATGAAATGTGATATCCAACTCCTTCCCTTTCCAAACCTAAGAGCCTATCTATAGCATGAGATGTGATATCCAAGTCCTTCCCATTCCAATCCTTAGACCCTTCCTACAGCATGCAATATGATATCTCAATGATTCTAATAACAAACCTGAGACCCGTCCTATAGCATGAGATATGATATCCAAGTCCTTCCCATTCCAATCCTGAGACCCTTCCTATAACATGAAATGTGATATCCAACTCCTTCCCATTCCAACCTGAGACCCTTCCTATAGCATGAGATGGGATATCCACCTTCTTCCAAATCCAATACTGATACCCTTCCGATAGCATGAGATGTGATATCCCAATGCTTCTACCAAACCTGAGACCCATACTATGGCATGAGATGTGATATCAAACTCCTTCCCATTCCGATCCTGAGACCCTTCCTATAGCTTGAGGTGTGATATCCAACTCCTTCCCATTCCAATTCTGAGACCCTTCTTATACCATGAGACTTGATATCTCAATGCTTCTAATACCAAACCTGAGACCCGTCCTATAACATGAGATGTGATATCCAAATCCTTCCCCTTCCAAACCTTAGACCCTTCTTTTATCATGAGATGTGGTATCCAACTCCTTCCCATTCCAATCCTGAGACCCTTCCTATAGCATGAGATGTGATATCTCTATGCTTCTAATACCAAACCTGAGACCCTTCCTATGGCCTTAGATGTCATATACAACTCCTTCCCATTCCAATCCTGAGACCCTTCCTTTAGCATGAGATGTGATATCTCAATGCTTATACCACATCTGAGACCCTTCCTATAGCATGAGATGTGATATCCAAATCCTTCCCATTCCAATCCTGAGACCCTTCCTACAGCATGCGATGTGATATCTCAATGATTCTAATACCAAACCAGAGACTCTTACTATAACATGAGATGGGATATCCAACTCCTTCCCATTCCAATCCTGAGCCGCTTCCGATAGCAGAGATGTGATATCTCAATGCTTATACGAAACCTGAGACCCTTCCTATAACATGAGATGTGATATCCAACTCCTTCCCGTTCCAAATCTGAGACACTAACTATAGCATATGTGATATCCAACTCCTTCCCGTTCCAAACATGAGACCCTTCCTATAGCAAGAAAGTAATATCCAACTCCTACTCATTCCAATCCTGAGACCCTTCCTATAGCAAGAGATGTGATATCCAAATCCTTCCCATTCCAATCCTGAGACCCTTCCTATAACATGAGATGTGATATCCAACTCCTTCCCATTCCAACCTGAGACACTTCCTATAGCATGAGAAGGGATATCCAACTCCGTCCCAGTCCAATCCTGAGACCCTTCCGATAGCAGAGATGTGATATCTCAATGCTTATACCAAACCTGAGACCCTTCCTATGGCATGAGATGTGATATCCAACTCCTTGCCATTCAAATCCTGAGACCCTTCCTATAGCATGAGAAGGGATATCCAACTCCTTCCCAATCCAATCCTGAGACCCTTCCGATAGCAGAGCCGTGATATCTCAATGCTTCTACCAAACCTGAGACCCTTCCTTTAGCATGAGATGTGATATCCAAATCCTTCACATTCCAATCCTGAGACCCTTCCTATAGCATGAGATGTGATATCTCAATGCTTCTAATACCAAACCTGAGATCCTTCCTATAACATGAGATGTGATATCCAATTCCTTCCCATTCCAAACCTGAGACCCTTCCTATTGGATGAGATGTGATATCCAACTCCTTCCCATTCCAACCCTGAGACCCTTCCTATAGCATGAGATGTGATGTCTCAATGCTTCTAATACCAAACCTGAGATCCTTCCTATAACATGAGATGTGATATCCAACTCCTTCCATTCCAATCCTGAGACCCGTCCTATAGCATGAGATGTGATATCTCAATGCTTATACCAAACCTGAGACCCTTCCTATAGCATGAGATGTGATATCCAACTACTTCCCATTCCAATCCTGAGACCCTTCCTATAGCATGAGATGTGATATCTCAATGCTTCTAATACCAAACCTGAGATCCTTCCTCTAACATGAAATGTGATATCCAACTCCTTCCCTTTCCAAACCTAAGAGCCTATCTATAGCATGAGATGTGATATCCAAGTCCTTCCCATTCCAACCCTTAGACCCTTCCTACAGCATGCAATATGATATCTCAATGATTCTAATAACAAACCTGAGACCCGTCCTATAACATGAGATGTGATATCCAACTCCTTCCCATTCCAATCCTGAGACACTTCCGATAGCAGAGATGTGATATCTCAATGCTTATACCAAACCTGAGACCCTTCCTATAACATGAGATGTGATATCCAAATCCTTCCCGTTCCAAACCTGAGACCCTTCCTTTAGCTTGAGATGTGATATCCAGCTCCTTCCCATTCCAATCCTGAGACACTTCCGATAGCATGAGATGTGATATCTCAATGCTTCTAATATCAAAACTGAGACCCTCCCTATAGCATATGTGATATCTAAGTCCTTCCCATTCCAATCCTGAGACACTCCCTATAGCATGAGATGTGATATCCAACTCTTTCCCATTCCAATCCTGAGACCCTTCCTATAGCATGAGATATGATATCTCAATACTTCTAATACCAAACGTGAGATCCTTCCGATAACATGAGATGTGATATCCAAATCCTTCCCCTTCCAAACCTGAGACCCTCCCTTTAGCATGAGATGTGATATCCAACTCCTTCCAATTCCAATCCTGAGACCCTTCTGATAGCATGAGATGTGATATCTCAATGCTTCTAATTCCAAACCTGAGATCCTTCCGATAGCATGAGATGTGATATCTCAATGCTTCTAATACCAAACCTGAGATCCTTCCTATAACATGAGATGTGATATCCAAATCCTTCCCCTTCCAAACCTGAGACCCTCCCTTTAGCATGAGATGTGATATCCAACTCCTTCCCATTCCATTCCTGAGACCCTTCTGATAGCATGAGATGTGATATCTCAATGCCTCTAATACCAAACCTGAGATCCTACCTCTAACATGAAATGTGATATCCAACTCTTTCCCCTTCCAAACCTGAGAGCCTTCCTATAGCATGAGATGTGATATCCAAGTCCTTCCCATTCCAATCCTGAGACCCTTCCTATAGCCTGAGATGTGATATCCAACTCCTTCCCATTCCAATTCTGAGACCCTTCCTATACTCTGAGACTTGATATCTCAATGCTTCTAATACCAAACCTGAGACCCGTAATATAACATGAGATGTGATATCCAAATCCTTCCCCTTCCAAACCTTAGACCCTTCCTTTATCATGAGATGTGATATCCAACTCCTTCCCATTCCAATCCTGAGACCCTTCCGATATCATGAGATGTGATATCTCAAAGCTTCTAACATCAAACTTGAGACCCTCCCTATAGCATGAGATGTGATATCCAAGTCCTTCCCATTCCAATCCTGAGACCTTTCCTATAGCATGAGATGTGATATCTCAATGCTTCTAATACCAAACCTGTGACCCTTCCTATTACATGAGATGGGAATATCCAACTCCTTCCCATTCCAATCCTGAGACCCTTCCGATAGCAGAGATGTGATATCTCAATGCTTATACCAAACCTGAGACCCTTCCTATGGCATGAGATGTGATATCCAACTCCTTGCCATTCAAATCCTGAGACCCTTCCTATAGCATGAGAAGGGATATCCAACTCCTTCCCAATCCAATCCTGAGACCCTTCCGATAGCAGAGACGTGATATCTCAATGCTTCTACCAAACCTGAGACCCTTCCTTTAGCATGAGATGTGATATCCAAATCCTTCACATTCCAATCCTGAGACCCTTCCTATAGCATGAGATTTGATATCTCAATGCTTCTAATACCAAACCTGAGATCCTTCCTATAACATGAGACTTGATATCCAATTCCTTCCCATTCCAAACCTGAGACCCTTCCTATTGGATGAGATGTGATATCCAACTCCTTCCCATTCCAACCCTGAGACCCTTCCTATAGCATGAGATGTGATGTCTCAATGCTTCTAATACCAAACCTGAGACCCGTCCTATAGCATGAGAAATGATATCCAAGTCCTTCCCATTCCAATCCTGAGAGCCTTCCTATAACATGAAATGTGATATCCAACTCCTTCCCATTCCAACCTGAGACCCTTCCTATAGCATGAGATGGGATATCCAACTTCCTCCAAATCCAATACTGATACCCTTCCGATAGCATGAGATGTGATATCCCAATGCTTCTACCAAACCTGAGACCCATACTATGGCATGAGATGTGATATCAAACTCCTTCCCATTCCAATCCTGAGACCCTTCCTATAGCTTGAGGTGTGATATCCAACTCCTTCCCATTCCAATTCTGAGACCCTTCTTATACCATGAGACTTGATATCTCAATGCTTCTAATACCAAACCTGAGACCTGTCCTATAACATGAGATGTGATATCCAAAACCTTCCCCTTCCAAACCTTAGACCCTTCCTTTATCATGAGATGTGATATCCAACTCCTTCCCATTCCAATCCTGAGACCCTTCCGATATCATGAGATTTGTTATCTCAATGCTTCTAATATCAAACTTGAGACCCTCCCTATAGCATGAGATGTGACATCCAAGTCCTTCCCATTCCAATCCTGAGACCCTTCCTATAACATGAGATGTGATATCCAACTCCTTCCCATTCCAACCTGAGACACTTCCTATAGCATGAGAAGGGATATCTAACTCCTTCCCAATCCAATCCTGAGACCCTTCCGATAGCAGAGATGTGATATCTCAATGCTTATACCAAACCTGAGACCCCTCCTATGGCATGAGATGTGATATCCAACTCCTTGCCATTCACATCCTGAGACCCTTCCTATAGCATGAGATGTGATATCTCTATGCTTCTAATACCAAACCTGAGACCCTTCCTATAACATGAGATGGGATATCCAACTCCTTCCCATTCCAATCCTGAGACCCTTCCGATAGCAGAGATGTGATATCTCAATGCTTATACCAAACCTGAGAACCTTCCTATGGCCTGAGTTGTCATATACAACTCCTTCCCATTCCAATCCTGAGACCCTTCCTTTAGCATGAGATGTGATATCTCAATGCTTATACCAAATCTGAGACCCTTCCTATAGCATGAGATGTGATATCCAATTCCTTCCCATTCCAATCCTGAGACCCTTCCTATAGCATGAGATGTGATATCTCAATTCTTATACCAAACCTGAGAGCCTACCTATAGCATGAGATGTGATATCCAAGTCCATCCCATTCCAATCCTTAGACCCTTCCTACAGCATGCGATGTGATATCTCAATGATTCTAATACCAAACCAGAGACTCTTCCTATAACATGAGATGGGATATCCAACTCCTTCCCATTCCAATCCTGAGCCGCTTCCGATAGCAGAGATGTGATATCTCAATGCTTATACCAAACCTGAGACCCTTCCTATAACATGAGATGTGATATCCAACTCCTTCCCGTTCCAAACCTGAGACACTAACTATAGCATATGTGATATCCAACTCCTTCCCATTCCAAACATGAGACCCTTCCTATAGCAAGAAAGTAATATCCAACTCCTACCCATTCCAATCCTGAGACCCTTCCTATAGCAAGAGATGTGATATCCAAATCCTTCCCATTCCAATCCTGAGACCCTTCCTATAACATGAGATGTGATATCCAACTCCTTCCCATTCCAACCTGAGACACTTCCTATAGCATGAGAAGGGATATCCAACTCCTTCCCAATCCAATCCTGAGACCCTTCCGATAACAGAGATGTGATATCTCAATGCTTATACCAAACCTGAGACCCTTCCTATGGCATGAGATGTGATATCCAACTCCTTCCCAATCCAATCCTGAGACCCTTCCGATAGCAGAGACGTGATATCTCAATGCTTCTACCAAACCTGAGACCCTTCCTTTAGCATGAGATGTGATATCCAAATCCTTCACATTCCAATCCTGAGACCCTTCCTATAGCATGAGATGTGATATCTCAATGCTTCTAATACCAAACCTGAGATCCTTCCTATAACATGAGATGTGATATCCAATTCCTTCCCATTCCAAACCTGAGACCCTTCCTATTGGATGAGATGTGATATCCAACTCCTTCCCATTCCAACCCTGAGACCCTTCCTATAGCATGAGATGTGATGTCTCAATGCTTCTAATACCAAACCTGAGATCCTTCCTATAACATGAGATGTGATATCCAACTCCTTCCATTCCAATCCTGAGACCCGTCCTATAGCATGAGATGTGATATCTCAATGCTTATACCAAACCTGAGACCCTTCCTATAGCATGAGATGTGATATCCAACTGCTTCCCATTCCCATCCTGAGACCCTTCCTATAGCATGAGATGTGATATCTCAATGCTTCTAATACCAAACCTGAGATCCTTCCTCTAACATGAAATGTGATATCCAACTCCTTCCCTTTCCAAACCTAAGAGCCTATCTATAGCATGAGATGTGATATCCAAGTCCTTCCCATTCCAACCCTTAGACCCTTCCTACAGCATGCAATATGATATCTCAATGATTCTAATAACAAACCTGAGACCCGTCCTATAACATGAGATGGGATATCCAACTCCTTCCCATTCCAATCCTGAGACACTTCCGATAGCAGAGATGTGATATCTCAATGCTTATACCAAACCTGAGACCCTTCCTATAACATGAGATGTGATATCCAAATCCTTCCCGTTCCAAACCTGAGACCCTTCCTTTAGCATGAGATGTGATATCCAGCACCTTCCCATTCCAATCCTGAGACACTTCCTATAGCATGAGATGTGATATCTCAATGCTTCTAATATCAAAACTGAGAACCTCCCTATAGCATGATATGTGATATCTAAGTCCATCCCATTCCAATCCTGAGACCCTCCCTATAGCATGAGATGTGATATCCAACTCCTTCCCATTCCAATCCTGAGACCCTTCCTATAGCATGAGATATGATATCTCAATACTTCTAATACCAAACGTGAGATCCTTCCGATAACATGAGATGTGATATCCAAATCCTTCCCCTTCAAATCCTGAGACCCTCCCTTTAGCATGAGATGTGATATCCAACTCCTTCCTATTCCAATCCTGAGACTCTTCTGATAGCATGAGATGTGATATCTCAATGCTTCTAATACCAAACCTGAGATCCTTCCTATAACATGAGATGTGATATCCAAATCCTTCCCCTTCCAAACCTGAGACCCTCCCTTTAGCATGAGATGTGATATCCAACTCCTTCCCATTCCATTCCTGAGACCCTTCTGATAGCATGAGATGTGATATCTCAAAGCCTCTAATACCAAACCTGAGATCCTACCTCTAACATGAAATGTGATATCCAACTCTTTCCCCTTCCAAACCTGAGAGCCTTCCTATAGCATGAGATGTGATATCCAAGTCCTTCCCATTCCAATCCTGAGACCCTTCCTTTATCATGAGATGTGATATCCAACTCCTTCCCATTCCAATCCCGAGACCCTTCCTATAGCATGAGATGTGATATCTCAATGCTTCTAATACCAAACCTGAGACCCTTCCTATAACATGAGATGGGAATATCCAACTCCTTCCCATTCCAATCCTGAGACCCTTCCGATAGCAGAGATGTGACATCTCAATGCTTATACCAAACCTGAGATCCTTCCTATAACATGAGATGTGATATCCAACTCCTTCCCATTCCAATCCTGAGACACTTACTATAGCATGAGATGTGATATCTCACTGCTTATACCAAACCTGAGACCCTTCCCATAGCATGAGATGTGATATCCAACTCCTTCCCATTCCAATCCTCAGACCCTTCCTATAGCATGAGATGTGATATCTCAATGCTTCTAATATCAAACTTGAAACCCTACCTATAGCATGAGATGTGATATCCAAGTCCTTCCCATTACAATCCTGAGACACTTCCTATAGCATGAGATGTGATATCCAACTCCTTCCCATTCCAATCCTGAGACCCTTCCTATAGCATGAGATGTGATATCTCAATGCTTCTAATATCAAAACTGAGAACCTCCCTATAGCATGATATGTGATATCTAAGTCCATCCCATTCCAATCCTGAGACCCTCCCTATAGCATGAGATGTGATATCCAACTCCTTCCCATTCCAATCCTGAGACCCTTCCTATAGCATGAGATATGATATCTCAATACTTCTAATACCAAACGTGAGATCCTTCCGATAACATGAGATGTGATATCCAAATCCTTCCCCTTCAAATCCTGAGACCCTCCCTTTAGCATGAGATGTGATATCCAACTCCTTCCTATTCCAATCCTGAGACTCTTCTGATAGCATGAGATGTGATATCTCAATGCTTCTAATACCAAACCTGAGATCCTTCCTATAACATGAGATGTGATATCCAAATCCTTCCCCTTCCAAACCTGAGACCCTCCCTTTAGCATGAGATGTGATATCCAACTCCTTCCCATTCCATTCCTGAGACCCTTCTGATAGCATGAGATGTGATATCTCAATGCCTCTAATACCAAACCTGAGATCGTACCTCTAACATGAAATGTGATATCCAACTCTTTCCCCTTCCAAACCTGAGAGCCTTCCTATAGCATGAGATGTGATATCCAAGTCCTTCCCATTCCAATCCTGAGACCCTTCCTTTATCATGAGATGTGATATCCAACTCCTTCCCATTCCAATCCCGAGACCCTTCCTATAGCATGAGATGTGATATCTCAATGCTTCTAATACCAAACCTGAGACCCTTCCTATAACATGAGATGGGAATATCCAACTCCTTCCCATTCCAATCCTGAGACCCTTCCGATAGCAGAGATGTGATATCTCAATGCTTATACCAAACCTGAGATCCTTCCTATAACATGAGATGTGATATCCAACTCCTTCCCATTCCAATCCTGAGACACTTACTATAGCATGAGATGTGATATCTCACTGCTTATACCAAACCTGAGACCCTTCCCATAGCATGAGATGTGATATCCAACTCCTTCCCATTCCAATCCTCAGACCCTTCCTATAGCATGAGATGTGATATCTCAATGCTTCTAATATCAAACTTGAGACCCTACCTATAGCATGAGATGTGATATCCAAGTCCTTCCCATTACAATCCTGAGACACTTCCTATAGCATGAGATGTGATATCCAACTCCTTCCCATTCCAATCCTGAGACCCTTCCTATAGCATGAGATATGATATCTCAATACTTCTAATACCAAACGTGAGATCCTTCCGATAACATGAGATGTGATATCCAAATCCTTCCCCTTCCAAACCTGAGACCCTCCCTTTAGCATGAGATGTGATATCCAACTCCTTCCCATTCCAATCCTGAGACCCTTCTGATAGCATGAGATGTGATATCTCAATGCTTCTAATACCAAACCTGAGATCCTTCCGATAGCATGAGATGTGATATCTCAATGCTTCTAATACCAAACCTGAGATCCTTCCTATAACATGAGATGTGATATCCAAATCCTTCCCCTTCCAAACCTGAGACCCTCCCTTTAGCATGAGATGTGATATCCAACTCCTTCCCATTCCATTCCTGAGACCCTTCTGATAGCATGAGATGTGATATCTCAATGCCTCTAATACCAAACCTGAGATCCTACCTCTAACATGAAATGTGATATCCAACTCTTTCCCCTTCCAAACCTGAGAGCCTTCCTATAGCATGAGATGTGATATCCAAGTCCTTCCTATTCCAATTCTGAGACCCTTCCTATAGCTTGAGATGTGATATCCAACTCCTTCCCATTCCAATTCTGAGACCCTTCCTATACTCTGAGACTTGATATCTCAATGCTTCTAATATCAAACCTGAGACCCGTAATATAACATGAGATGTGATATCCAAATCCTTCCCCTTCCAAACCTTAGACCCTTCCTTTATCATGAGATGTGATATCCAACTCCTTCCCATTCCAATCCTGAGACCCTTCCTATAGCATGAGATGTGATATCTCAATGCTTCTAATACCAAACCTGAGACCCTTCCTATAACATGAGATGGGAATATCCAACTCCTTCCCATTCCAATCCTGAGACCCTTCCGATAGCAGAGATGTGATATCTCAATGCTTATACCAAACCTGAGACCCTTCGTATGGCATGAGATGTGATATCCAACTCCTTGCCATTCAAATCCTGAGACCCTTCCTATAGCATGAGAAGGGAGATCCAACTCCTTCCCAATCCAATCCTGAGACCCTTCCGATAGCAGAGACGTGATATCTCAATGCTTCTACCAAACCTGAGACCCTTCCTTTAGCATGAGATGTGATATCCAAATCCTTCACATTCCAATCCTGAAACCCTTCCTATAGCATGAGATGTGATATCTCAATGCTTCTAATACCAAACCTGAGATCCTTACTATAACATGAGATGTGATATCCAATTCCTTCCCATTCCAAACCTGAGACCCTTCCTATTGGATGAGTTGTGATATCCAACTCCTTCCCATTCCAACCCTGAGACCCTTCCTATAGCATGAGATGTGATGTCTCAATGATTCTAATACCAAACCTGAGATCCTTCCTATAACATGAGATGTGATATCCAACTCCTTCCATTCCAATCCTGAGACCCGTCCTATAGCATGAGATGTGATATCTCAATGCTTATACCAAACCTGTGACCCTTCCTATAGCATGAGATGTGATATCCAACTACTTCCCATTCCAATCCTGAGACCCTTCCTATAGCATGAGATGTGATATCTCAATGCTTCTAATACCAAACCTGAGATCCTTCCTCTAACATGAAATGTGATATCCAACTCCTTCCCTTTCCAAACCTAAGAGCCTATCTATAGCATGAGATGTGATATCCAGGTCCTTCCTATTCCAATCCTTAGACCCTTCCTACAGCATGCAATATGATATCTCAATGATTCTAATAACAAACCTGAGACCCGTCCTATAGCATGAGATATGATATCCAAGTCCTTCCCATTCCAATCCTGAGACCCTTCCTATAACATGAAATGTGATATCCAACTCCTTCCCATTCCAACCTGAGACCCTTCCTATAGCATGAGATGGGATATCCAACTTCTTCAAAATCCAATACTGATACCCTTCCGATAGCATGAGATGTGATATCCCAATGCTTCTACCAAACCTGAGACCCATACTATGGCATGAGATGTGATATCAAACTCCTTCCCATTCCAATCCTGAGACCCTTCCTATAGCTTGAGGTGTGATATCCAACTCCTTCCCATTCCAATTCTGAGACCCTTCTTATACCATGAGACTTGATATCTCAATGCTTCTAAACCCAAACCTGAGACCCGTCCTATAACATGAGATGTGATATCCAAATCCTTCCCCTTCCAAACCTTAGACCCTTCCTTTATCATGAGATGTGACATCCAAGTCCTTCCCATTCCAATCCTGAGACCCTTCCTATAGCATGAGATGTGATATCTCTATGCTTCTAATACCAAACCTGAGACCCTTCCTATAACATGAGATGGGATATCCAACTCCTTCCCATTCCAATCCTGAGACCTTTCCGATAGCAGAGATGTGATATCTCAATGCTTATACCAAACCTGAGAACCTTCCTATGGCCTGAGATGTCATATACAACTCCTTCCCATTCCAATCCTGAGACCCTTCCTTTAGCATGAGATGTGATATCTCAATGCTTATACCAAATCTGAGACCCTTCCTATAGCATGAGATGTGATATCCAATTCCTTCCCATTCCAATCCTGAGACCCTTCCTATAGCATGAGATGTGATATCTCAATGCTTATACCAAACCTGAGAGCCTACCTATAGCATGAGATGTGATATCCAAGTCCATCCCATTCCATTCCTTAGACCCTTCCTACAGCATGCGATGTGATATCTCAATGATTCTAATACCAAACCAGAGACTCTTCCTATAACATGAGATGGGATATCCAACTCCTTCCCATTCCAATCCTGAGCCGCTTCCGATAGCAGAGATGTGATATCTCAATGCTTATACCAAACCTGAGACCCTTCCTATAACATGAGATGTGATATCCAACTCCTTCCCGTTCCAAACCTGAGACACTAACTATAGCATATGTGATATCCAACTCCTTCCCATTCCAAACATGAGACCCTTCCTATAGCAAGAAAGTAATATCCAACTCTACCCATTCCAATCCTGAGACCCTTCCTATAGCAAGAGATGTGATATCCAAATCCTTCCCATTCCAATCCTGAGACCCTTCCTATAACATGAGATGTGATATCCAACTCCTTCCCATTCCAACCTGAGACACTTCCTATAGCATGAGAAGGGATATCCAACTCCTTCCCAATCCAATCCTGAGACCCTTCCGATAGCAGAGATGTGATATCTCAATGCTTATACCAAACCTGAGACCCTTCCTATAGCATGAAAAGGGATATCCAACTCCTTCCCAATCCAATCCTGAGACCCTTCCGATAGCAGAGACGTGATATCTCAATGCTTCTACCAAACCTGAGACCCTTCCTTTAGCATGAGATGTGATATCCAAATCCTTCACATTCCAATCCTGAGACCCTTCCTATAGCATGAGATTTGGTATCTCAATGCTTCTAATACCAAACCTGAGATCCTTCCTATAACGTGAGATGTGATATCCAATTCCTTCCCATTCCAAACCTGAGACCCTTCCTATTGGATGAGATGTGATATCCAACTCCTTCCCATTTCAACCCTGAGACCCTTCCTATAGCATGAGATGTGATGTCTCAATGCTTCTAATACCAAACCTGAGATCCTTCCTATAACATGAGATGTTGTTAGGAAAGATTTCGTTATTGTAGGGAACTTTCCTTCCATGTGGCAACCCCTAAACTTTTTGCTATTGTTTTCAACCTGTTTTCTTGACTTTGCCAGAGAAGTGCAGCCTTCTGCCGTACTCCTCTGGGCTTTCGCTCCTTTCTTACGGGGAAACTGACATGCCCTTAAGACAGTCAGTACCGGGGAACGCTGTTTCCCGTAGTTTCTTTTATCGTGTCGCCATTTTAGTGCAACACGACACAAGAGGGCACTGTAAGCTAAGTTACAGCTCTCTTGGGTCTCTAGCCTTCTACAGACCCTAGACACTCTTGTAGGATGGTTTTTGGATCGGTGCAAGTCATTCAGGGACTGGGCTGGTGGCAGCGATCATTTGGTTTATTTTGAGCTCCTTTTGCCGTTCTGAGCACCTTTTTGCCGCGAACACAAAAGGGTGGCCCGGCTACCCAAAATGGCCGGACCACGAGGCTCCTTTGTCTCGTCCACTGTCCGTCTTGCTCCCTTTACCTTCCCCCGGGTCAGGCAACCCGGGGCCTTCCTTATTTGGGCATGTAGTTTCCCGCGAAACACGGTTGCTTTCGCGGGCTTCTACATGTCGTTTGAGTGCCCCCAGGATGTGGGCTGGGCTGTCTGGTCCCAATACACATCCTGGGTGCCAGTGAGTCTAGGGTGGTGTGAATGCCTGGGACCACTGTGGTCCGTGATTGGTCCACGTATGGTATGTGTGTTGAGGAGCGGATCTCCCATTGGCTCCCCTCCGTTTTGGCGCGAAGGGAACCGTGGATAAGAGGGAGCTGGAAACACCACTACCATGTCGATCTCCTGAGTTCTTACGAACCCAGGGATACAGGAGCCAAGTATCCTGCGAACACGAGGCTGGACCGAGGAATCGCTGGTGACCCCCTGAAGAACTTCTGCTCCTCATTGCTGTCGTCCGGTGAAGCCCTTTCCACCTAAGATCGAACAAGAAGGCCTGTACTGGCGCTTCGACCTATTGGAATAGCAGGACCAGCTATTCCCGGCACCTTCATCAACTCCTGCCGTAAGCCTTCGGAAGTGTCTCTGGGCCATCCAGTTGACTGACCAGCTTACTAAGGAGTCCTGCTCTGTAATCGCCGACAGGTTGGGTGGTATTCTGAGTCCGGGGCACGCTCACACGCTTCGTTTGCTTAGCAACCCTAAGCTAGAGGTGAACGGTGCTCGTTTGGCTTGAATACACCCGGCCGTTCCGTTGCCCTGCCGTGGCGACAAAACTGTGCAGGATTCTTCGATCGGGACGTCTTTTTACTCTGCACGACGACGAGACGTTCCCTGCTCTTCAGAACCTGCCAGAAGCTGCATCTATCGAGGAGAAGCTCGGGCCTGCTTGCTTCGGGGACCGGTGAGTAGATTAGCTAGGATCTGGTCGCCCTCCTGCAGTGCCCCTTGCTTTTCCCCGCTGTAAATACAGCTCCCCTTGTCCGTACTCGCGCCCTACTTCTGCCTCACAGTGGAGGCTGCGCTAGAGTCGCGGACCGTGTTATCCTTCATTAGGGCACCCTACAGAGCTGTCCAACGTCCTCTGAAGAGCTTCACCTTCTGCCCATTGGCACCGGCGTGTGCAGGTACTTTTGAGCGCTAGGCTCCACTCTTCGTAGGGATTGGACTACCATCTAGTTAGGGGCCTCAGAAGGCGGACATATCACACGCATTGGTTCGCACTGCCTGTTTTCCTTCCCCTGCAGGTGGATAACATATTTCGTGCTGCTAATGCTGTGAAACTGTGTATTCTGTATATATATTGGGTGGATAGTGTATGTGTTGGTTTAATATCGTTGTATATTGCTGCTTTTACTGTGGTTATTAGTTTCAAGGCCTTATAATAAATGTGTATCTATTTTTGATATAAACAACTGTTTGGAGTAGTTTGTAAGCGCTCTTGCTTTGTGTGCTCACTGCGGGCTTTCAGTCACCCTCACCCCTCTTGAGACCTAGTCTTGACCGCCGCGATCGCTACCTTGATTGGTCTGGCTTGTCCAGAGGTTACCCTGTTCCAAGTAATTAGGTTGGCCTTCTGAACTTCTGCGCCACCAGGACAGAGTTCAGAAATCCGTCTTAACAAATTGGTGTACAGCGGTGGGATACGACTGAAGGTATCCAGTGTTGCGCACGAGCTAAGGCGTTTTCAGGTTATTCCAACCAGGACACGCAGTAAAGTATTGAATATAACGTTAAAAAGGCCATAGTCCTATCAACAGTATGGAAACGAATACTTTATTAACCTTAAATGCTTCGAAATCTGAAACATTGAAGAAGATGTGTGCGGAGAGAGGGGTTTCCTCTCAAGGCACTAAATTGGAAATGATCCAGAGAATCGTGGCGTGGCAAGAAGCGCAGCTTGACGCTATAACTTCCGAGGACAGTGCAGAAGGTGGTGGGGCTGCTCTCACTGGCAGAACCGACGGTTCTGCCGCTGCACTGATCCATCACGACCACGAGGACAGGGAGGATGTAATGTCTAACGTTTCCTCTGCCAGTGTTGATGGGGAGGCTATGCTTGAATTCAAGAAGCAAGAGCTGCGGTTTAGGCAGCAGGAGCTTGAATTCAGCATAGCCAAACTGAAAATCGACCAGGCAGAAAAACAAAAAGACAGGGATCACCAGTTGGAACTGGCCAAGCTTCAGTTCGCAAATGGGTCCAAGGGTCCTGGACATGGTTCTGGGGCTTCCTCTCATCCACGGTTTCCAAAAGATCTGCTCAGTGTGTATGAGGAACGAAATGACATTATGGACTGGTTAAATGCGTTTGAGTATGCATGCGAGGTTCAAGAGGTTGATAATGCGGATAAGATTGCATGGTTACTCAGCAGACTGCCCCATTCTGGTTGCAGTGCCATTATGGAAATGTCGAAGGCTGAGCGCGCTGATTTTGCAATGTTGAAGCAGACTCTAATTTTAAAGTTTGGGAAGACTCCGACCCAATATTTGAAAAGGTTTAGAGAATATAAGAAAAAGGAAGGTGGTACTTGGGTGTCGTATGTAGCTGAGTCCCTGAAAAACTTAACTGGCTGGGTTGAAGGTTATAAGGTTTCTACCTTCGAAGGCATGATCAATCTGGTCATGCTGGAACACATTTTTGCTTCTTCTTCCCCGGAGCTTAAGCAGCATTTGGCCGATTCGAAGGAGATAGATCCTAAGAAGCTGGCCATTGCAGCAGACTTATGGGTGTCACATCGAGTGTCCCATAAGGACAAAACTCATCCTGATAAGCAGGAGGAAGGGAAAAAGTACAAGGATGTGGTGGGTGGGGAATCTGCTAAATCCTCTTCCCAAAAGGGCCACAAAAAGAAAAATAAGGGTAAGCCATACGAGAACTCACAGGGTAGCGGAGGTTCGCCTCCGAAACAGAACTCTGGTTATAATAAGCCTCCCTACGTAAACAGACCCAATGGGGCTTGTTTTTCTTGTGGAGCAACTGACCATGTGAAGGGGGATCCCCGTTGTAAGGTTAGACCTTTGGGGGTCCACTCCGCTAATCTGGCCTTCTCCTCCTACGAGGAAGAAGAGATTACAGGAGCATCCTTCTCCTCAGACTCATTTCCCAGCGGAATAGAGGCTGAGGTAGTTTTAGTGTCCCTGGGTTCCTGGGAGCCTAAAGTCACAGAGGCGTATGCTAGGATTCCGGATAATACCAAGCACTACTTTAAAGACAGTGTGCTGATCAATGGAGTGGATACTCCAGCTCTTAGGGATAGTGGGTGCAGTCGAACTGTAGTGGATTCTACCTTGGTAGACTCAGAGGAAGTTGCCAGAGCTCCTCTGATGCCCACTAAGTTGGCTGACGGCCCCCTCCGTATGTTTCCCGTGATCCCTGTTAATCTAACTTTAAATGGTACAGCAGTTAGGATTCCAGTGAGCATTCAGAGAAACGTCCCGGGAAAAGTCTTGTTGGGCAATGATCTCAGAGCTCTAGGGCTCGTAGGAGACACTGCCGAAAGACCCTACACACGGTCTCAAGCACGGGCAGCATTGGCCAAGTCCAATCCGCCGCCCCAGCCGAAGGGGAAACCCAAGGCGAAAGGAGTCAACAAGTCCCGACGGGGGAAAGAGAATATTCCCCCGAGCTCGCCTACCACTGCGGTGGAGGGAGTTGGTCAATCGCCCGAGCCTGACGAGGAGGTGGCGATGCCTGAAGTGTTCGACCCCAACGACCATCCTGAACTAAAAGACTTGTTAGTTGAAGGAGGTCCTGATAGGGACGACTTCAGTAAGGGCCAACGTGAGTGCCCATCTCTGGAAGGCCTAAGGAGACAGGCCTGCTCCCAGCTTGAGGGTGAACCTCCTGGGTTGCAAAGGATTTACCAGGAAGGTGGACTCCTGTATAGTGAGCCCACAGAGTCTACAGAAGGAGACCATAGGAGGTTGGTGGTTTCCCTTGCTGTTAGGCCCTTCCTCCTGCAGTTGGCGCATGTCGTTCACCTTGCTGGTCACCTTGGTATGAGGAGGACCAAGCAAAGGTTATCCATGCACTTCTACTGGCCCAAGATGGGGGAGCAAGTAGAAAGTCACTGCAGGAGTTGTGCCGCCTGCCAGTTGCCTGGTAAGGTTGGCGCGACAATCCAAGCTCCGTTGGTACCGCTCCCAATTGTGGGGGTACCATTTGAAAGGGTAGGGATCGACATGGTTGGTCCCCTTGACCCGCAAACATCCTCAGGCAATAGGTTTATCCTGGTGCTGGTCGACCATGCCACCAGGTATCCTGAGGCCGTCCCATTTACAACTGTAACTGCAAAGCCAGTTTCAGAAGCTTTACTCGGCATGTTTACTAGGGTTGGCTTCCCTAAAGAAGTTGTGTCGGATCATGGCAGCAACTTTATGTCGAAGTATAGAAAGGCTATGTGGAAAGAATGTGGGGACACCTACAGGTTCTCTTCTGCATACCGCCCCCAGACCAATGGTCTGGGTGGGCGTCTCAACAGGACGTTAATGAGCATGATTGGGGCTCTGGAGGAGCCTCAGAGAAGAAAATGGGATCTTCTTGTTTCATGCTTACTGTTTGCCTACCGAGAGGTACCACAGGAGGGTGTTGGCTTCAGCCCCTTCGAACTTCTGTTCGGTCATCCCGTACGGGGACCCTTAGCCATTGTCAAGGAGGGATGGGAGATGCCCACTCCCCCTGTTACTACCAATGTAGTTGATTATGTGCTAGGGCTCAGAAAACGGATGGTACTTCTGATGGGCTTGGCCAGTGATAAATTGAAGGCAGGGCAAGCGCTGGTGAAACATTGGTACGACCAGAAAGCTTCCCTCATCAACTTTACACTTGGTCAGCAAGTCCTGATCATGAATCTCATAAGGCCTCGAGCTTTACAGGACAAATGGTCAGGCCCTTGCCCAGTGGTGGAGCCCCTGGGTGAGGTTAGCTATTCAGTGGACCTTGGAAGGCCTGGACAGGCTCTAAAAGTGTTTCACGTGAATAGGCTGAAGGCTTTCGGCCCAAGCGTCGAAATCGCAGCACTGCTACTGGCTTCAGACGTTGTGGGAGAGGAGTCTGAACCTCTCCCCGACCTGTTCCCAAGCAGTCCTTCAGTTAGCTCTTTTGAGGGTGTCCCAGTGGCCCCTCACCAAAATGGACAAGGCTCAGTGGTTTACCTTGGACATGAAGTAGGTGGAGGGAGGAGACAGCCTCTACTCAGTCAGGTACAAGCAGTACAAGACTGGCCTACCCCCACTACGCAAACCCAAGTGAGAGCCTTCTTAGGACTCACGGGGTATTATCGCAATTTTGTGGCAGACTATGGTACCATAGCTGCTCCTCTGACTGCCCTCACAACTCCGAAGAAACCCAAGAAGGTAACTTGGACTGACGAGTGTGAGAATGCCTTCAATGGCTTGAAAGACTCCTTGTGCCAGGCCCCTGTGCTCAGGGCCCCTGATTATCAAAGACCTTTTATCGTGCAGACGGATGCCTCTGACACTGGGATAGGAGCTGTACTATCACAAGTAGATGAGAAGGGTAAGGAACACCCTATCGGTTTTATTAGTCGCCAGCTTAAGGACAGAGAGCTCAGATGGTCCACGGTAGAGAAAGAATGTTTCTCTGTTGTGTGGGCCCTAAGGAAGCTGCGGCCCTACCTCTATGGGACCCACTTCACTGTGCAGACTGACCATAAGCCGTTAAAGTGGCTAATGAACATGAAGGGGGAGAATCCAAAGTTGCTTAGGTGGTCCATAAGTCTACAAGGCTTCAACTTCACTATTGAGCATAGGCCAGGTGTCCAACATAGCAATGCTGATGGGTTGTCCAGAATGTTTTACCGACCTGAACAAGAGACTCATCCAGGGGTGGATTAGTTCCCCCTGTCCATAGTCTGGGAGGGGCGAGTGTTAGGAAAGATTTCGTTATTGTAGGGAACTTTCCTTCCATGTGGCAACCCCTAAACTTTTTGCTATTGTTTTCAACCTGTTTTCTTGACTTTGCCAGAGAAGTGCAGCCTTCTGCCGTACTCCTCTGGGCTTTCGCTCCTTTCTTACGGGGAAACTGACATGCCCTTAAGACAGTCAGTACCGGGGAACGCTGTTTCCCGTAGTTTCTTTTATCGTGTCGCCATTTTAGTGCAACACGACACAAGAGGGCACTGTAAGCTAAGTTACAGCTCTCTTGGGTCTCTAGCCTTCTACAGACCCTAGACACTCTTGTAGGATGGTTTTTGGATCGGTGCAAGTCATTCAGGGACTGGGCTGGTGGCAGCGATCATTTGGTTTATTTTGAGCTCCTTTTGCCGTTCTGAGCACCTTTTTGCCGCGAACACAAAAGGGTGGCCCGGCTACCCAAAATGGCCGGACCACGAGGCTCCTTTGTCTCGTCCACTGTCCGTCTTGCTCCCTTTACCTTCCCCCGGGTCAGGCGACCCGGGGCCTTCCTTATTTGGGCATGTAGTTTCCCGCGAAACACGGTTGCTTTCGCGGGCTTCTACATGTCGTTTGAGTGCCCCCAGGATGTGGGCTGGGCTGTCTGGTCCCAATACACATCCTGGGTGCCAGTGAGTCTAGGGTGGTGTGAATGCCTGGGACCACTGTGGTCCGTGATTGGTCCACGTATGGTATGTGTGTTGAGGAGCGGATCTCCCATTGGCTCCCCTCCGTTTTGGCGCGAAGGGAACCGTGGATAAGAGGGAGCTGGAAACACCACTACCATGTCGATCTCCTGAGTTCTTACGAACCCAGGGATACAGGAGCCAAGTATCCTGCGAACACGAGGCTGGACCGAGGAATCGCTGGTGACCCCCTGAAGAACTTCTGCTCCTCATTGCTGTCGTCCGGTGAAGCCCTTTCCACCTAAGATCGAACAAGAAGGCCTGTACTGGCGCTTCGACCTATTGGAATAGCAGGACCAGCTATTCCCGGCACCTTCATCAACTCCTGCCGTAAGCCTTCGGAAGTGTCTCTGGGCCATCCAGTTGACTGACCAGCTTACTAAGGAGTCCTGCTCTGTAATCGCCGACAGGTTGGGTGGTATTCTGAGTCCGGGGCACGCTCACACGCTTCGTTTGCTTAGCAACCCTAAGCTAGAGGTGAACGGTGCTCGTTTGGCTTGAATACACCCGGCCGTTCCGTTGCCCTGCCGTGGCGACAAAACTGTGCAGGATTCTTCGATCGGGACGTCTTTTTACTCTGCACGACGACGAGACGTTCCCTGCTCTTCAGAACCTGCCAGAAGCTGCATCTATCGAGGAGAAGCTCGGGCCTGCTTGCTTCGGGGACCGGTGAGTAGATTAGCTAGGATCTGGTCGCCCTCCTGCAGTGCCCCTTGCTTTTCCCCGCTGTAAATACAGCTCCCCTTGTCCGTACTCGCGCCCTACTTCTGCCTCACAGTGGAGGCTGCGCTAGAGTCGCGGACCGTGTTCTCCTTCATTAGGGCACCCTACAGAGCTGTCCAACGTCCTCCGAAGAGCTTCACCTTCTGCCCATTGGCACCGGCGTGTGCAGGTACTTTTGAGCGCTAGGCTCCACTCTTCGTAGGGATTGGACTACCATCTAGTTAGGGGCCTCAGAAGGCGGACATATCACACGCATTGGTTCGTACTGCATGTTTTCCTTCCCCTGCAGGTGGATAACATATTTCGTGCTGCTAATGCTGTGAAACTGTGTATTCTGTATATATATTGGGTGGATAGTGTATGTGTTGGTTTAATATCGTTGTATATTGCTGCTTTTACTGTGGTTATTAGTTTCAAGGCCTTATAATAAATGTGTATCTATTTTTGATATAAACAACTGTTTGGAGTAGTTTGTAAGCGCTCTTGCTTTGTGTGCTCACTGCGGGCTTTCAGTCACCCTCACCCCTCTTGAGACCTAGTCTTGACCGCCGCGATCGCTACCTTGATTGGTCTGGCTTGTCCAGAGGTTACCCTGTTCCAAGTAATTAGGTTGGCCTTCTGAACTTCTGCGCCACCAGGACAGAGTTCAGAAATCCGTCTTAACAGATGTGATATGCAACTCCTTCCATTCCAATCCTGAGACCCGTCCTATAGCATGAGATGTGATATCTCAATGCTTATACCAAACCTGAGACCCTTCCTATAGCATGAGATGTGATATCCAACTCCTTCCCATTCCAATCCTGAGACCCTTCCTATAGCATGAGATGTGATATCTCAATGCTTCTAATACCAAACCTGAGATCCTTCCTCTAACATGAAATGTGATATCCAACTCCTTCCCTTTCCAAACCTAAGAGCCTATCTATAGCATGAGATGTGATATCCAAGTCCTTCACATTCCAACCCTTAGACCCTTCCTACAGCATGCAATATGATATCTCAATGATTCTAATAACAAACCTGAGACCCGTCCTATAACATGAGATGGGATATCCAACTCCTTCCCATTCCAATCCTGAGACACTTCCGATAGCAGAGATGTGATATCTCAATGTTTATACCAAACCTGATACCCTTCCTATAACATGAGATGTGAAATTTAACTCCTTCCCGTTCCCAACCTGAGACCCTTCCTTTAGCATGAGATGTGATATCCAGCTCCTTCCCATTCCAATCCTGAGACACTTCCGATAGCATGAGATGTGATATCTCAATGCTTCTAATATCAAAACTGAGACCCTCCCTATAGCATGATATGTGATATCTAAGTCCTTCCCATTCCAATCCTGAGACCCTTCCTATAGCATGAGATGTGATATCTCAATGCTTCTACCAAACCTGAGACCCTTCCTTTAGCATGAGATGTGATATCCAACTCCTTCCCATTCCAATCCTGAGACCCTTCCTATAGCATGAGATGTGATATCTCAATACTTCTAATACCAAACCTGAGATCCTTCCGATAACATGAGATGTGATATCTCAATACTTCTAATACCAAACCTGAGATCCATCCTATAACATGAGATGTGATATCCAACTCCTTCCCTTTCCAAACCTAAGAGCCTATCTATAGCATGAGATGTGATATCCAGGTCCTTCCCATTCCAATCCTTAGACCCTTCCTACAGCATGCAATATGATATCTCAATGATTCTAATAACAAACCTGAGACCCGTCCTATAGCATGAGATATGATATCCAAGTCCTTCCCATTCCAATCCTGAGACCCTTCCTATAACATGAAATGTGATATCCAACTCCTTCCCATTCCAACCTGAGACCCTTCCTATAGCATGAGATGGGATATCCAACTTCTTCCAAATCCAATACTGATACCCTTCCGATAGCATGAGATGTGATATCCCAATGCTTCTACCAAACCTGAGACCCATACTATGGCATGAGATGTGATATCAAACTCCTTCCCAATCCAATCCTGAGACCCTTCCTATAGCTTGAGGTGTGATATCCAACTCCTTCCCATTCCAATTCTGAGACCCTTCTTATACCATGAGACTTGATATCTCAATGCTTCTAATACCAAACCTGAGACCCGTCCTATAACATGAGATGTGATAACCAAATCCTTCCCCTTCCAAACCTTAGACCCTTCCTTTATCATGAGATGTGATATCCAACTCCTTCCCATTCCAATCCTGAGACCCTTCCGATATCATGAGATTTGTTATCTCAATGCTTCTAATATCAAACTTGAGACCCTCCCTATAGCATGAGATGTGACATCCAAGTCCTTCCCATTCCAATCCTGAGACCCTTCCTATAGCATGAGATGTGATATCTCTATGCTTCTAATACCGAACCTGAGACCCTTCCTATAACATGAGATGGGATATCCAACTCCTTCCCATTCCAATCCTGAGACCTTTCCGATAGCAGAGATGTGATATCTCAATGCTTATACCAAACCTGAGAACCTTCCTATGGCCTGAGATGTCATATACAACTCCTTCCCATTCCAATCCTGAGACCCTTCCTTTACCATGAGATGTGATATCTCAATGCTTATACCAAATCTGAGACCCTTCCTATAGCATGAGATGTGATATCCAATTCCTTCCCATTCCAATCCTGAGACCCTTCCTATAGCATGAGATGTGATATCTCAATGCTTATACCAAACCTGAGAGCCTACCTATAGCATGAGATGTGATATCCAAGTCCACCCCATTCCAATGCTTAGACCCTTCCTACAGCATGTGATGTGATATCTCAATGATTCTAATACCAAACCAGAGACTCTTCCTATAACATGAGATGGGATATCCAACTCCTTCCCATTCCAATCCTGAGCCGCTTCCGATAGCAGAGATGTGATATCTCAATGCTTATACCAAACCTGAGACCCTTCCTATAACATGAGA
This sequence comes from Ambystoma mexicanum, assembly GCF_040938575.1. Lineage (NCBI taxonomy): Eukaryota > Metazoa > Chordata > Amphibia > Caudata > Ambystomatidae > Ambystoma > Ambystoma mexicanum. The sequence goes on from NC_090936.1 coordinate 337,957,306, forward strand.
TGTGATATCCAACTCCTTCCCGTTCCAAACCTGAGACACTAACTATAGCATATGTGATATCCAACTCCTTCCCATTCCAAACATGAGACCCTTCCTATAGCAAGAAAGTAATATCCAACTCCTACCCATTCCAATCCTGAGACCCTTCGTATAGCAAGAGATGTGATATCCAAATCCTTCCCATTCCAATCCTGAGACCCTTCCTATAACATGAGATGTGATATCCAACTCCTTCCCATTCCAACCTGAGACACTTCCTATAGCATGAGAAGGGATATCCAACTCCTTCCCAATCCAATCCTGAGACCCTTCCGATAGCAGAGATGTGATATCTCAATGCTTATACCAAACCTGAGACCCTTCCTATGGCATGAGATGTGATATCCAACTCCTTGCCATTCAAATCCTGAGACCCTTCCTATAGCATGAAAAGGGATATCCAACTCCTTCCCAATCCAATCCTGAGACCCTTCCGATAGCAGAGACGTGATATCTCAATGCTTCTACCAAACCTGAGACCCTTCCTTTAGCATGAGATGTGATATCCAAATCCTTCACATTCCAATCCTGAGACCCTTCCTATAGCATGAGATTTGATATCTCAATGCTTCTAATACCAAACCTGAGATCCTTCCTATAACATGAGATGTGATATCCAATTCCTTCCCATTCCAAACCTGAGACCCTTCCTATTGGATGAGATGTGATATCCAACTCCTTCCCATTCCAACCCTGAGACCCTTCCTATAGCATGAAATGTGATGTCTCAATGCTTCTAATACCAAACCTGAGATCCTTCCTATAACATGAGATGTGATATCCAACTCCTTCCATTCCAATCCTGAGACCCGTCCTATAGCATGAGATGTGATATCTCAATGCTTATACCAAACCTGAGACCCTTCCTATAGCATGAGATGTGATATCCAACTCCTTCCCATTCCAATCCTGAGACCCTTCCTATAGCATGAGATGTGATATCTCAATGCTTCTAATACCAAACCTGAGATCCTTCCTCTAACATGAAATGTGATATCCAACTCCTTCCCTTTCCAAACCTAAGAGCCTATCTATAGCATGAGATGTGATATCCAAGTCCTTCACATTCCAACCCTTAGACCCTTCCTACAGCATGCAATATGATATCTCAATGATTCTAATACCAAACCTGAGACCCTTCCTTTAGCGTGAGATGTGATATCCAAATCCTTCACATTCCAATCCTGAGACCCTTCCTATAGCATGAGATTTGATATCTCAATGCTTCTAATACCAAACCTGAGATCCTTCCTATAACATGAGATGTGATATCCAATTCCTTCCCATTCCAAACCTGAGACCCTTCCTATTGGATGAGATGTGATATCCAACTCCTTCCCATTCCAACCCTGAGACCCTTCCTATAGCATGAGATGTGATGTCTCAATGCTTCTAATACCAAACCTGAGATCCTTCCTATAACATGAGATGTGATATCCAACTCCTTCCATTCCAATCCTGAGACCCGTCCTATAGCATGAGATGTGATATCTCAATGCTTATACCAAACCTGAGACCCTTCCTATAGCATGAGATGTGATATCCAACTCCTTCCCATTCCAATCCTGAGACCCTTCCTATAGCATGAGATGTGATATCTCAATGCTTCTAATACCAAACCTGAGATCCTTCCTCTAACATGAAATGTGATATCCAACTCCTTCCCTTTCCAAACCTAAGAGCCTATCTATAGCATGAGATGTGATATCCAAGTCCTTCACATTCCAACCCTTAGACCCTTCCTACAGCATGCAATATGATATCTCAATGATTCTAATAACAAACCTGAGACCCGTCCTATAACATGAGATGTGATATCCAACTCCTTCCCATTCCAAACCTGAGACCCTTCCTTTAGCATGAGATGTGATATCCAGCTCCTTCCCATTCCAATCCTGAGACACTTCCGATAGCATGAGATGTGATATCTCAATGCTTCTAATATCAAAACTGAGACCCTCCCTATAGCATGATATGTGATATCTAAGTCCTTCCCATTCCAATCCTGAGACCCTTCCTATAGCATGAGATGTGACATCTCAATGCTTCTACCAAACCTGAGACCCTTCCTTTAGCATGAGATTTGATATCCAACTCCTTCCCATTCCAATCCTGAGACCCTTCCTATAGCATGAGATGTGATATCTCAATACTTCTAATACCAAACCTGAGATCCTTCCGATAACATGAGATGTGATATCTCAATACTTCTAATACCAAACCTGAGATCCATCCTATAACATGAGATGTGATATCCAACTCCTTCCCTTTCCAAACCTAAGAGCCTATCTATAGCATGAGATGTGATATCCAGGTCCTTCCCATTCCAATCCTTAGACCCTTCTACAGCATGCAATATGATATCTCAATGATTCTAATAACAAACCTGAGACCCGTCCTATAGCATGAGATATGATATCCAAGTACTTCCCATTCCAATCCTGAGACCCTTCCTATAACATGAAATGTGATATCCAAATCCTTCCCATTCCAACCTGAGACCCTTCCTATAGCATGAGATGGGATATCCAACTTCTTCCAAATCCAATACTGATACCCTTCCGATAGCATGAGATGTGATATCCCAATGCTTCTACCAAACCTGAGACCCATACTCTGGCATGAGATGTGATATCAAACTCCTTCCCATTCCAATCCTGAGACCCTTCCTAAAGCTTGAGGTGTGATATCCAACTCCTTCCCATTCCAATTCTGAGACCCTTCTTATACCATGAGACTTGATATCTCAATGCTTCTAATACCAAACCTGAGACCCGTCCTATAACATGAGATGTGATATCCAAATCCTTCCCCTTCCAAACCTTAGACCCTTCCTTTATCATGAGATGTGATATCCAACTCCTTCCCATTCCAATCCTGAGACCCTTCCGATATCATGAGATTTGTTATCTCAATGCTTCTAATATCAAACTTGAGACCCTCCCTATAGCATGAGATGTGACATCCAAGTCCTTCCCATTCCAATCCTGAGACCCTTCCTATAGCATGAGATGTGATATCTCTATGCTTCTAATACCAAACCTGAGACCCTTCCTATAACATGAGATGGGATATCCAACTCCTTCCCATTCCAATCCTGAGACCTTTCCGATAGCAGAGATGTGATATCTCAATGCTTATACCAAACCTGAGAACCTTCCTATGACCTGAGATGTCATATACAACTCCTTCCCATTCCAATCCTGAGACCCTTCCTTTAGCATGAGATGTGATATCTCAATGCTTATACCAAATCTTAGACCCTTCCTATAGCATGAGATGTGATATCTCAATGCTTATACCAAACCTGAGAGCCTACCTATAACATGAGATGTGATATCCAAGTCCATCCCATTCCAATCCTTAGACCCTTCCTACAGCATGCGATGTGATATCTCAATGATTCTAATACCAAACCAGAGACTCTTCCTATAACATGAGAAGGGATATCCAACTCCTTCCCATTCCAATCCTGAGCCGCTTCCGATAGCAGAGATGTGATATCTCAATGCTTATACCAAACCTGAGACCCTTCCTATAACATGAGATGTGATATCCAACTCCTTCCCGTTCCAAACCTGAGACACTAACTATAGCATATGTGATATCCACCTCCTTCCCATTCCAAACATGAGACCCTTCCTATAGCAAGAAAGTAATATCCAACTCCTACCCATTCCAATCCTGAGACCCTTCCTATAGCAAGAGATGTGATATCCAAATCCTTCCCATTCCAATCCTGAGACCCTTCCTATAACATGAGATGTGATATCCAACTCCTTCCCATTCCAACCTGAGACACTTCCTATAGCATGAGAAGGGATATCCAACTCCTTCCCAATCCAATCCTGAGACCCTTCCGATAGCAGAGATGTGATATCTCAATGCTTATACCAAACCTGAGACCCTTCCTATGGCATGAGATGTGATATCCAACTCCTTGCCATTCAAATCCTGAGACCCTTCCTATAGCATGAGAAGGGATATCCAACTCCTTCCCAATCCAATCCTGAGACCCTTCCGATAGCAGACACGTGATATCTCAATGCTTCTACCAAACCTGAGACCCTTCCTTTAGCATGAGATGTGATATCCAAATCCTTCACATTCCAATCCTGAGACCCTTCCTATAGCATGAGATGTGATATCTCAATGCTTCTAATACCAAACCTGAGATCCTTCCTATAACATGAGATGTGATATCCAATTCCTTCCCATTCCAAACCTGAGACCCTTCCTATTGGATGAGATGTGATATCCAACTCCTTCCCATTCCAATCCTGAGACCCTTCCTATAGCATGAGATGTGATGTCTCAATGCTTCTAATACCAAACCTGAGATCCTTCCTATACATGAGATGTGATATCCAACTCCTTCCATTCCAATCCTGAGACCCGTCCTATAGCATGAGATGTGATATCTCAATGCTTATACCAAACCTGAGACCCTTCCTATAGCATGAGATGTGATATCCAACTGCTTCCCATTCCAATCCTGAGACCCTTCCTATAGCATGAGATGTGATATCTCAATGCTTCTAATACCAAACCTGAGATCCTTCCTCTAACATGAAATGTGATATCCAACTCCTTCCCTTTCCAAACCTAAGAGCCTATCTATAGCATGAGATGTGATATCCAAGTCCTTCACATTCCAACCCTTAGACCCTTCCTACAGCATGCAATATGATATCTCAATGATTCTAATAACAAACCTGAGACCCGTCCTATAACATGAGATGGGATATCCAACTCCTTCCCATTCCAATCCTGAGACACTTCCGATAGCAGAGATGTGATATCTCAATGCTTATACCAAACCTGAGACCCTTCCTATAACATGAGATGTGATATCCAAATCCTTCCCGTTCCAAACCTGAGACCCTTCCTTTAGCATGAGATGTGATATCCAAGTCCACCTCATTCCAATCCTTAGACCCTTCCTACAGCATGCGATGTGATATCTCAATGATTCTAATACCAAACCAGAGACTCTTCCTATAACATGAGATGGGATATCCAACTCCTTCCCATTCCAATCCTGAGCCGCTTCCGATAGCAGAGATGTGATATCTCAATGCTTATACCAAACCTGAGACCCTTCCTATAACATGAGATGTGATATCCAACTCCTTCCCGTTCCAAACCTGAGACACTAACTATAGCATATGTGATATCCAACTCCTTCCCATTCCAAACATGAGACCCTTCCTATAGCAAGAAAGTAATATCCAACTCCTAACCATTCCAATCCTGAGACCCTTCGTATAGCAAGAGATGTGATATCCAAATCCTTCCCATTCCAATCCTGAGACCCTTCCTATAACATGAGATGTGATATCCAACTCCTTCCCATTCCAACCTGAGACACTTCCTATAGCATGAGAAGGGATATCCAACTCCTTCCCAATCCAATCCTGAGACCCTTCGATAGCAGAGATGTGATATCTCAATGCTTATACCAAACCTGAGACCCTTCCTATGGCATGAGATGTGATATCCAACTCCTTGCCATTCAAATCCTGAGACCCTTCCTATAGCATGAAAAGGGATATCCAACTCCTTCCCAATCCAATCCTGAGACCCTTCCGATAGCAGAGACATGATATCTCAATGCTTCTACCAAACCTGAGACCCTTCCTTTAGCATGAGATGTGATATCCAAATCCTTCACATTCCAATCCTGAGACCCTTCCTATAGCATGAGATTTGATATCTCAATGCTTCTAATACCAAACCTGAGATCCTTCCTATAACATGAGATGTGATATCCAATTCCTTCCCATTCCAAACCTGAGACCCTCCCTTTAGCATGAGATGTGATATCCAACTCCTTCCCATTCCAACCCTGAGACCCTTCCTATAGCATGAGATGTGATGTCTCAATGTTTCTAATACCAAACCTGAGATCCTTCCTATAACATGAGATGTGATATCCAACTCCTTCCATTCCAATCATGAGACCCGTCCTATAGCATGAGATGTGATATCTCAATGCTTATACCAAACCTCAGAACCTTCCTATGGCCTGAGATGTCATATACAACTCCTTCCCATTCCAATCCTGAGACCCTTCCTTTAGCATGAGATGTGATATCTCAATGCTTATACCAAATCTTAGACCCTTCCTATAGCATGAGATGTGATATCTCAATGCTTATACCAAACCTGAGAGCCTACCTATAACATGAGATGTGATATCCAAGTCCATCCCATTCCAATCCTTAGACCCTTCCTACAGCATGCAATATGAGATCTCAATGATTCTAATAACAAACCTGAGACCCGTCCTATAACATGAGATGGGATATCCAACTCCTTCCCATTCCAATCCTGAGACACTTCCGATAGCAGAGATGTGATATCTCAATGCTTATACCAAACCTGAGACCCTTCCTATAACATGAGATGTGATATCCAAATCCTTCCCGTTCCAAACCTGAGACCCTTCCTTTAGCATGAGATGTGATATCCAAGTCCACATCATTCCAATCCTTAGACCCTTCCTACAGCATGCGATGTGATATCTCAATGATTCTAATACCAAACCAGAGACTCTTCCTATAACATGAGATGGGATATCCAACTCCTTCCCATTCCAATCCTGAGCCGCTTCCGATAGCAGAGATGTGATATCTCAATGCTTATACCAAACCTGAGACCCTTCCTATAACATGAGATGTGATATCCAACTCCTTCCCGTTCCAAACCTGAGACACTAACTATAGCATATGTGATATCCAACTCCTTCCCATTCCAAACATGAGACCCTTCCTATAGCAAGAAAGTAATATCCAACTCCTAACCATTCCAATCCTGAGACCCTTCGTATAGCAAGAGATGTGATATCCAAATCCTTCCCATTCCAATCCTGAGACCCTTCCTATAACATGAGATGTGATATCCAACTCCTTCCCATTCCAACCTGAGACACTTCCTATAGCATGAGAAGGGATATCCAACTCCTTCCCAATCCAATCCTGAGACCCTTCGATAGCAGAGATGTGATATCTCAATGCTTATACCAAACCTGAGACCCTTCCTATGGCATGAGATGTGATATCCAACTCCTTGCCATTCAAATCCTGAGACCCTTCCTATAGCATGAAAAGGGATATCCAACTCCTTCCCAATCCAATCCTGAGACCCTTCCGATAGCAGAGACATGATATCTCAATGCTTCTACCAAACCTGAGACCCTTCCTTTAGCATGAGATGTGATATCCAAATCCTTCACATTCCAATCCTGAGACCCTTCCTATAGCATGAGATTTGATATCTCAATGCTTCTAATACCAAACCTGAGATCCTTCCTATAACATGAGATGTGATATCCAATTCCTTCCCATTCCAAACCTGAGACCCTCCCTTTAGCATGAGATGTGATATCCAACTCCTTCCCATTCCAACCCTGAGACCCTTCCTATAGCATGAGATGTGATGTCTCAATGTTTCTAATACCAAACCTGAGATCCTTCCTATAACATGAGATGTGATATCCAACTCCTTCCATTCCAATCATGAGACCCGTCCTATAGCATGAGATGTGATATCTCAATGCTTATACCAAACCTGAGAACCTTCCTATGGCCTGAGATGTCATATACAACTCCTTCCCATTCCAATCCTGAGACCCTTCCTTTAGCATGAGATGTGATATCTCAATGCTTATACCAAATCTTAGACCCTTCCTATAGCATGAGATGTGATATCTCAATGCTTATACCAAACCTGAGAGCCTACCTATAACATGAGATGTGATATCCAAGTCCATCCCATTCCAATCCTTAGACCCTTCCTACAGCATGCGATGTGATATCTCAATGATTCTAATACCAAACCAGAGACTCTTCCTATAACATGAGATGGGATATCCAACTCCTTCCCATTCCAATCCTGAGCCGCTTCCGATAGCAGAGATGTGATATCTCAATGCTTATACCAAACCTGAGACCCTTCCTATAACATGAGATGTGATATCCAACTCCTTCCCGTTCCAAACCTGAGACACTAACTATAGCATATGTGATATCCACCTCCTTCCCATTCCAAACATGAGACCCTTCCTATAGCAAGAAAGTAATATCCAACTCCTACCCATTCCAATCCTGAGACCCTTCCTATAGCAAGAGATGTGATATCCAAATCCTTCCCATTCCAATCCTGAGACCCTTCCTATAACATGAGATGTGATATCCAACTCCTTCCCATTCCAACCTGAGACACTTCCTATAGCATGAGAAGGGATATCCAACTCCTTCCCAATCCAATCCTGAGACCCTTCCGATAGCAGAGATGTGATATCTCAATGCTTATACCAAACCTGAGACCCTTCCTATGGCATGAGATGTGATATCCAACTCCTTGCCATTCAAATCCTGAGACCCTTCCTATAGCATGAGAAGGGATATCCAACTCCTTCCCAATCCAATCCTGAGACCCTTCCGATAGCAGAGACGTGATATCTCAATGCTTCTACCAAACCTGAGACCCTTCCTTTAGCATGAGATGTGATATCCAAATCCTTCACATTCCAATCCTGAGACCCTTCCTATAGCATGAGATGTGATATCTCAATGCTTCTAATACCAAACCTGAGATCCTTCCTATAACATGAGATGTGATATCCAATTCCTTCCCATTCCAAACCTGAGACCCTTCCTATTGGATGAGATGTGATATCCAACTCCTTCCATTCCAATCCTGAGACCCGTCCTATAGCATGAGATGTGATATCTCAATGCTTATACCAAACCTGAGACCCTTCCTATAGCATGAGATGTGATATCCAACTGCTTCCCATTCCAATCCTGAGACCCTTCCTATAGCATGAGATGTGATATCTCAATGCTTCTAATACCAAACCTGAGATCCTTCCTCTAACATGAAATGTGATATCCAACTCCTTCCCTTTCCAAACCTAAGAGCCTATCTATAGCATGAGATGTGATATCCAAGTCCTTCACATTCCAACCCTTAGACCCTTCCTACAGCATGCAATATGATATCTCAATGATTCTAATAACAAACCTGAGACCCGTCCTATAACATGAGATGGGATATCCAACTCCTTCCCATTCCAATCCTGAGACATTTCCGATAGCAGAGATGTGATATCTCAATGCTTATACCAAACCTGAGACCCTTCCTATAACATGAGATGTGATATCCAAATCCTTCCCGTTCCAAACCTGAGACCCTTCCTTTAGCATGAGATGTGATATCCAGCTCCTTCCCATTCCAATCCTGAGACACTTCCGATAGCATGAGATGTGATATCTCAATGTTTCTAATACCAAACCTGAGATCCTTCCTATAACATGAGATGTGATATCCAACTCCTTCCATTCCAATCATGAGACCCGTCCTATAGCATGAGATGTGATATCTCAATGCTTATACCAAACCTGAGAACCTTCCTATGGCCTGAGATGTCATATACAACTCCTTCCCATTCCAATCCTGAGACCCTTCCTTTAGCATGAGATGTGATATCTCAATGCTTATACCAAATCTTAGACCCTTCCTATAGCATGAGATGTGATATCTCAATGCTTATACCAAACCTGAGAGCCTACCTATAACATGAGATGTGATATCCAAGTCCATCCCATTCCAATCCTTAGACCCTTCCTACAGCATGCGATGTGATATCTCAATGATTCTAATACCAAACCAGAGACTCTTCCTATAACATGAGATGGGATATCCAACTCCTTCCCATTCCAATCCTGAGCCGCTTCCGATAGCAGAGATGTGATATCTCAATGCTTATACCAAACCTGAGACCCTTCCTATAACATGAGATGTGATATCCAACTCCTTCCCGTTCCAAACCTGAGACACTAACTATAGCATATGTGATATCCACCTCCTTCCCATTCCAAACATGAGACCCTTCCTATAGCAAGAAAGTAATATCCAACTCCTACCCATTCCAATCCTGAGACCCTTCCTATAGCAAGAGATGTGATATCCAAATCCTTCCCATTCCAATCCTGAGACCCTTCCTATAACATGAGATGTGATATCCAACTCCTTCCCATTCCAACCTGAGACACTTCCTATAGCATGAGAAGGGATATCCAACTCCTTCCCAATCCAATCCTGAGACCCTTCCGATAGCAGAGATGTGATATCTCAATGCTTATACCAAACCTGAGACCCTTCCTATGGCATGAGATGTGATATCCAACTCCTTGCCATTCAAATCCTGAGACCCTTCCTATAGCATGAGAAGGGATATCCAACTCCTTCCCAATCCAATCCTGAGACCCTTCCGATAGCAGAGACGTGATATCTCAATGCTTCTACCAAACCTGAGACCCTTCCTTTAGCATGAGATGTGATATCCAAATCCTTCACATTCCAATCCTGAGACCCTTCCTATAGCATGAGATGTGATATCTCAATGCTTCTAATACCAAACCTGAGATCCTTCCTATAACATGAGATGTGATATCCAATTCCTTCCCATTACAAACCTGAGACCCTTCCTATTGGATGAGATGTGATATCCAACTCCTTCCATTCCAATCCTGAGACCCGTCCTATAGCATGAGATGTGATATCTCAATGCTTATACCAAACCTAAGACCCTTCCTATAGCATGAGATGTGATATCCAACTGCTTCCCATTCCAATCCTGAGACCCTTCCTATAGCATGAGATGTGATATCTCAATGCTTCTAATACCAAACCTGAGATCCTTCCTCTAACATGAAATGTGATATCCAACTCCTTCCCTTTCCAAACCTAAGAGCCTATCTATAGCATGAGATGTGATATCCAAGTCCTTCACATTCCAACCCTTAGACCCTTCCTACAGCATGCAATATGATATCTCAATGATTCTAATAACAAACCTGAGACCCGTCCTATAACATGAGATGGGATATCCAACTCCTTCCCATTCCAATCCTGAGACATTTCCGATAGCAGAGATGTGATATCTCAATGCTTATACCAAACCTGAGACCCTTCCTATAACATGAGATGTGATATCCAAATCCTTCCCGTTCCAAACCTGAGACCCTTCCTTTAGCATGAGATGTGATATCCAGCTCCTTCTCATTCCAATCCTGAGACACTTCCGATAGCATGAGATGTGATATCTCAATGCTTCTAATATCAAAACTGAGACCCTCCCTATAGCATGATATGTGATATCTAAGTCCTTCCCATTCCAATCCTGAGACCCTCCCTATAGCATGAGATGTGATATCCAACTCCTTCCCATTCCAATCCTGAGACCCTTCCTATAGCATGAGATATGATATCTCAATACTTCTAATACCAAACGTGAGATCCTTCCGATAACATGAGATGTGATATCCAAATCCTTCCCCTTCCAAACCTGAGACCCTCCCTTTAGCATGAGATGTGATATCCAACTCCTTCCCATTCCATTCCTGAGACCCTTCTGATAGCATGAGATGTGATATCTCAATACCTCTAATACCAAACCTGAGATCCTACCTCTAACATGAAATGTGATATCCAACTCTTTCCCCTTCCAAACCTGAGAGCCTTCCAATAGCATGAGATGTGATATCCAAGTCCTTCCCATTCCAATCCTGAGACCCTTCCTATAGCTTGAGATGTGATATCCAACTCCTTCCCATTCCAATTCTGAGACCCTTCCTATACTATGAGACTTGATATCTCAATGCTTCTAATACCAAACGTGAGACCCGTAATATAACATGAGATGTGATATCCAAATCCTTCCCCTTCCAAACCTTAGACCCTTCCTTTATCATGAGATGTGATATCCAACTCCTTCCCATTCCAATCCTGAGACCCTTCCGATATCATGAGATGTGATATCTCAAAGCTTCTAATATCAAACTTGAGACCCTCCCTATAGCATGAGATGTGATATCCAAGTCCTTCCCATTCCAATCCTGAGACCCTTCCTATAGCATGAGATGTGATATCTCAAAGCTTCTAATACCAAACCTGAGACCCTTCCTATAACATGAGATGGGAATATCCAACTCCTTCCCATTCCAATCCTGAGACCCTTCCGATAGCAGAGATGTGATATCTCAATGCTTATACCAAACCTGAGATCCTTCCTATAACAAGAGATGTGATATCCAACTCCTTCCCATTCCAATCCTGAGACACTTCCTATAACATGAGATGTGATATCTCACTGCTTATACCAAACCTGAGACCCTTCCCATAGCATGAGATGTGATATCCAACTCCTTCCCATTCCAATCCTGAGACCCTTCCTATAGCATGAGATATGATATCTCAATACTTCTAATACCAAACGTGAGATCCTTCCGATAACATGAGATGTGATATCCAAATCCTTCCCCTTCCAAACCTGAGACCCTCCCTTTAGCATGAGATGTGATATCCAACTCCTTCCCATTCCAATCCTGAGACCCTTCTGATAGCATGAGATGTGATATCTCAATGCTTCTAATACCAAACCTGAGAGCCTTCCGATAGCATGAGATGTGATATCTCAATGCTTCTAATACCAAACCTGAGATCCTTCCTATAACATGAGATGTGATATCCAAATCCTTCCCCTTCCAAACCTGAGACCGTCCCTTTAGCATGAGATGTGATATCCAACTCCTTCCCATTCCATTCCTGAGACCCTTCTGATAGCATGAGATGTGATATCTCAATGCCTCTAATACCAAACCTGAGATCCTACCTCTAACATGAAATGTGATATCCAACTCTTTCCCCTTCCAAACCTGAGAGCCTTTCTATAGCATGAGATGTGATATCCAAGTCCTTCCCATTCCAATCCTGAGACCCTTCCTATAGCTTGAGATGTGATATCCAACTCCTTCCCATTCCAATTCTGAGACCCTTCCTATACACTGAGACTTGATATCTCAATGCTTCTAATACCAAACCTGAGACCCGTGATATAACATGAGATGTGATATCCAAATCCTTCCCCTTCCAAACCTTAGACCCTTCCTTTATCATGAGATGTGATATCCAACACCTTCCCATTCCAATCCTGAGACCCTTCCGATATCATGAGATGTGATATCTCAAAGCTTCTAATATCAAACTTGAGACCCTCCCTATAGCATGAGATGTGATATCCAAGTCCTTCCCATTCCAATCCTGAGACCCTTCCTATAGCATGAGATGGGAATATCCAACTCCTTCCCATTCCAATCCTGAGACCCTTCCGATAGCAGAGATGTGATATCTCAATGCTTATACCAAACCTGAGACCCTTCGTATGGCATGAGATGTGATATCCAACTCCTTGCCATTCAAATCCTGAGACCCTTCCTATAGCATGAGAAGGGATATCCAACTCCTTCCCAATCCAATCCTGAGACCCTTCCGATAGCAGAGACGTGATATCTCAATGCTTCTACCAAACCTGAGACCCTTCCTTTAGCATGAGATGTGATATCCAAATCCTTCACATTCCAATCCTGAGACCCTTCCTATAGCATGAGATGTGATATCTCAATGCTTCTAATACCAAACCTGAGATCCTTCCTATAACATGAGACGTGATATCCAATTCCTTCCCATTCCAAACCTGAGACCCTTCCTATAGCATGAGATGTGATGTCTCAATGCTTCTAATACCAAACCTGAGATCCTTCCTATAACATGAGATGTGATATCCAACTCCTTCCATTCCAATCCTGAGACCCGTCCTATAGCATGAGATGTGATATCTCAATGCTTATACCAAACCTGAGACCCTTCCTATAGCATGAGATGTGATATCCAACTACTTCCCATTCCAATCCTGAGACCCTTCGTATAGCATGAGATGTGATATCTCAATGCTTCTAATACCAAACCTGAGATCCTTCCTCTAACATGAAATGTGATATCCAACTCCTTCCCTTTCCAAACCTAAGAGCCTATCTATAGCATGAGATGTGATATCCAAGTCCTTCCCATTCCAATCCTTAGACCCTTCCTACAGCATGCAATATGATATCTCAATGATTCTAATAACAAACCTGAGACCCGTCCTATAGCATGAGAAATGATATCCAAGTCCTTCCCATTCCAATCCTGAGACCCTTCCTATAACATGAAATGTGATATCCAACTCCTTCCCATTCCAACCTGAGACCCTTCCTATAGCATGAGATGGGATATCCAACTTCCTCCAAATCCAATACTGATACCCTTCCGATAGCATGAGATGTGATATCCCAATGCTTCTACCAAACCTGAGACCCATACTATGGCATGAGATGTGATATCAAACTCCTTCCCATTCCAATCCTGAGACCCTTCCTATAGCTTGAGGTGTGATATCCAACTCCTTCCCATTCCAATTCTGAGACCCTTCTTATACCATGAGACTTGATATCTCAATGCTTCTAATACCAAACCTGAGACCCGTCCTATAACATGAGATGTGATATCCAAATCCTTCCCCTTCCAAACCTTAGACCCTTCCTTTATCATGAGATGTGATATCCAACTCCTTCCCATTCCAATCCTGGGACCCTTCCGATATCATGAGATTTGTTATCTCAATGCTTCTAATATCAAACTTGAGACCCTCCCTATAGCATGAGATGTGACATCCAAGTCCTTCCCATTCCAATCCTGAGACCCTTCCTATAACATGAGATGTGATATCCAACTCCTTCCCATTCCAAACTGAGACACTTCCTATAGCATGAGAAGGGATATCTAACTCCTTCCCAATCCAATCCTGAGACCCTTCCGATAGCAGAGATGTGATATCTCAATGCTTATACCAAACCTGAGACCCTTCCTATGGCATGAGATGTGATATCCAACTCCTTGCCATTCACATCCTGAGACCCTTCCTATAGCATGTGATGTGATATCTCTATGCTTCTAATACCAAACCTGAGACCCTTCCTATAACATGAGATGGGATATCCAACTCCTTCCCATTCCAATCCTGAGACCCTTCCGATAGCAGAGATGTGATATCTCAATGCTTATACCAAACCTGAGAACCTTCCTATGGCCTGAGATGTCATATACAACTCCTTCCCATTCCAATCCTGAGACCCTTCCTTTAGCATGAGATGTGATATCTCAATGCTTATACCAAATCTGAGACCCTTCCTATAGCATGAGATGTGATATCCAATTCCTTCCCATTCCAATCCTGAGACCCTTCCTATAGCATGAGATGTGATATCTCAATGCTTATACCAAACCTGAGAGCCTACCTATAGCATGAGATGTGATATCCAAGTCCATCCCATTCCAATCCTTAGACCCTTCCTACAGCATGCGATGTGATATCTCAATGATTCTAATACCAAACCAGAGACTCTTCCTATAACATGAGATGGGATATCCAACTCCTTCCCATTCCAATCCTGAGCCGCTTCCGATAGCAGAGATGTGATATCTCAATGCTTATACCAAACCTGAGACCCTTCCTATAACATGAGATGTGATATCCAACTCCTTCCCGTTCCAAACCTGAGACACTAACTATAGCATATGTGATATCCAACTCCTTCCCATTCCAAACATGAGACCCTTCCTATAGCAAGAAAGTAATATCCAACTCCTACCCATTCCAATCCTGAGACCCTTCCTATAACATGAGATGTGATATCCAACTCCTTCCCATTCCAACCTGAGACACTTCCTATAGCATGAGAAGGGATATCCAACTCCTTCCCAATCCAATCCTGAGACCCTTCCGATAGCAGAGATGTGATATCTCAATGCTTATACCAAACCTGAGACCCTTCCTATGGCATGAGATGTGATATCCAACTCCTTCCCAATCCAATCCTGAGACCCTTCCGATAGCAGAGACGTGATATCTCAATGCTTCTACCAAACCTGAGACCCTTCCTTTAGCATGAGATGTGATATCCAAATCCTTCACATTCCAATCCTGAGACCCTTCCTATAGCATGAGATGTGATATCTCAATGCTTCTAATACCAAACCTGAGATCCTTCCTATAACATGAGATGTGATATCCAATTCCTTCCCATTCCAAACCTGAGACCCTTCCTATTGGATGAGATGTGATATCCAACTCCTTCCCATTCCAACCCTGAGACCCTTTCTATAGCATGAGATGTGATGTCTCAATGCTTCTAATACCAAAACTGAGATCCTTCCTATAACATGAGATGTGATATCCAACTCCTTCCATTCCAATCCTGAGACCCGTCCTATAGCATGAGATGTGATATCTCAATGCTTATACCAAACTTGAGACCCTTCCTATAGCATGAGATGTGATATCCAACTGCTTCCCATTCCAATCCTGAGACCCTTCCTATAGCATGAGATGTGATATCTCAATGCTTCTAATACCAAACCTGAGATCCTTCCTCTAACATGAAATGTGATATCCAACTCCTTCCCTTTCCAAACCTAAGAGCCTATCTATGGCATGAGATGTGATATCCAAGTCCTTCCCATTCCAACCCTTAGACCCTTCCTACAGCATGCAATATGATATCTCAATGATTCTAATAACAAACCTGAGACCCGTCCTATAACATGATATGGGATATCCAACTCCTTCCCATTCCAATCCTGAGGCACTTCCGATAGCAGAGATGTGATATCTCAATGCTTATACCAAACCTGAGACCCTTCCTATAACATGAGATGTGATATCCAAATCCTTCCCGTTCCAAACCTGAGACCCTTCCTTTAGCATGAGATGTGATATCCAGCACCTTCCCATTCCAATCCTGAGACACTTCCTATAGCATGAGATGTGATATCTCAATGCTTCTAATATCAAAACTGAGACCCTCCCTATAGCATGATATGTGATATCTAAGTCCTTCCCATTCCAATCCTGAGACCCTCCCTATAGCATGAGATGTGATATCCAACTCCTTCCCATTCCAATCCTGAGACCCTTCCTATAGGATGAGTGATGATATCTCAATACTTCTAATACCAAACGTGAGATCCTTCCGATAACATGAGATGTGATATCCAAATCCTTCCCCTTCAAATCCTGAGACCCTCCCTTTAGCATGAGATGTGATATCCAACTCCTTCCTATTCCAATCCTGAGACTCTTCTGATAGCATGAGATGTGATATCTCATTGCTTCAAATACCAAACCTGAGATCCTTCCGATAGCATGAGATGTGATATCTCAATGCTTCTAATACCAAACCTGAGATCCTTCCTATAACATGAGATGTGATATCCAAATCCTTCCCCTTCCAAACCTGAGACCCTCCCTTTAGCATGAGATGTGATATCCAACTCCTTCCCATTCCATTCCTGAGACCCTTCTGATAGCATGAGGTGTGATATCTCAATGCCTCTAATACCAAACCTGAGATCCTACCTCTAACATGAAATGTGATATCCAACTCTTTCCCCTTCCAAACCTGAGAGCCTTCCTATAGCATGAGATGTGATATCCAAGTCCTTCCCATTCCAATCCTGAGACCCTTCCTTTATCATGAGATGTGATATCCAACTCCTTCCCATTCCAATCCTGAGACCCTTCCTATAGCATGAGATGTGATATCTCAATGCTTCTAATACCAAACCTGAGACCCTTCCTATAACATGAGATGGGAATATCCAACTCCTTCCCATTCCAATCCTGAGACCCTTCCGATAGCAGAGATGTGATATCTCAATGCTTATACCAAACCTGAGATCCTTCCTATAACATGAGATGTGATATCCAACTCCTTCCCATTCCAATCCTGAGACACTTACTATAGCATGAGATGTGATATCTCACTGCTTATACCAAACCTGAGACCCTTCCCATAGCATGAGATGTGATATCCAACTCCTTCCCATTCCAATCCTCAGACCCTTCCTATAGCATGAGATGTGATATCTCAATGCTTCTAATATCAAACTTGAGACCCTACCTATAGCATGAGATGTGATATCCAAGTCCTTCCCATTACAATCCTGAGACACTTGCTATAGCATGAGATGTGATATCCAACTCCTCCCATTCCAATCCTGAGACCCTTCCTATAGCATGAGATATGATATCTCAATACTTCTAATACCAAACGTGAGATCCTTCCGATAACATGAGATGTGATATCCAAATCCTTCCCCTTCCAAACCTGAGACCCTCCCTTTAGCATGAGATGTGATATCCAACTCCTTCCCATTCCAATCCTGAGACCCTTCTGATAGCATGAGATGTGATATCTCAATGCTTCTAATACCAAACCTGAGATCCTTCCGATAGCATGAGATGTGATATCTCAATGCTTCTAATACCAAACCTGAGATCCTTCCTATAACATGAGATGTGATATCCAAATCTTTCCCCTTCCAAACCTGAGACCCTCCCTTTAGCATGAGATGTGATATCCAACTCCTTCCCATTCCATTCCTGAGACCCTTCTGATAGCATGAGATGTGATATCTCAATGCCTCTAATACCAAACCTGAGATCCTACCTCTAACATGAAATGTGATATCCAACTCTTTCCCCTTCCAAACCTGAGAGCCTTCCTATAGCATGAGATGTGATATCCAAGTCCTTCCCATTCCAATTCTGAGACCCTTCCTATAGCTTGATATGTGATATCCAACTCTTTCCCATTCCAATTCTGAGACCCTTCCTATACTCTGAGACTTGATATCTCAATGCTTCTAATACCAAACCTGAGACCCGTAATATAACATGAGATGTGATATCCAAATCCTTCCCCTTCCAAACCTTAGACCCTTCCTTTATCATGAGATTTGATATCCACTCCTTCCCATTCCAATCCTGAGACCCTTCCGATATCATGAGATGTGATATCTCAAAGCTTCTAATATCAAACTTGAGACCCTCCCTATAGCATGAGATGTGATATCCAAGTCCTTCCCATTCCAATCCTGAGACCCTTCCTATAGCATGAGATGTGATATCTCAATGCTTCTAATACCAAACCTGAGACCCTTCCTATAACATGAGATGGGAATATCCAACTCCTTCCCATTCCAATCCTGAGACCCTTCCGATAGCAGAGATGTGATATCTCAATGCTTATACCAAACCTGAGACCCTTCGTATGGCATGAGATGTGATATCCAACTCCTTGCCTTTCAAATCCTGAGACCCTTCCTATAGCATGAGAAGGGATATCCAACTCCTTCCCAATCCAATCCTGAGACCCTTCCGATAGCAGAGACGTGATATCTCAATGCTTCTACCAAACCTGAGACCCTTCCTTTAGCATGAGATGTGATATCCAACTCCTTCCCATTCCATTCCTGAGACCCTTCTGATAGCATGAGGTGTGATATCTCAATGCCTCTAATACCAAACCTGAGATCCTACCTCTAACATGAAATGTGATATCCAACTCTTTCCCCTTCCAAACCTGAGAGCCTTCCTATAGCATGAGATGTGATATCCAAGTCCTTCCCATTCCAATCCTGAGACCCTTCCTTTATCATGAGATGTGATATCCAACTCCTTCCCATTCCAATCCTGAGACCCTTCCTATAGCATGAGATGTGATATCTCAATGCTTCTAATACCAAACCTGAGACCCTTCCTATAACATGAGATGGGAATATCCAACTCCTTCCCATTCCAATCCTGAGACCCTTCCGATAGCAGAGATGTGATATCTCAATGCTTATACCAAACCTGAGATCCTTCCTATAACATGAGATGTGATATCCAACTCCTTCCCATTCCAATCCTGAGACACTTACTATAGCATGAGATGTGATATCTCACTGCTTATACCAAACCTGAGACCCTTCCCATAGCATGAGATGTGATATCCAACTCCTTCCCATTCCAATCCTCAGACCCTTCCTATAGCATGAGATGTGATATCTCAATGCTTCTAATATCAAACTTGAGACCCTACCTATAGCATGAGATGTGATATCCAAGTCCTTCCCATTACAATCCTGAGACACTTCCTATAGCATGAGATGTGATATCCAACTCCTCCCATTCCAATCCTGAGACCCTTCCTATAGCATGAGATATGATATCTCAATACTTCTAATACCAAACGTGAGATCCTTCCGATAACATGAGATGTGATATCCAAATCCTTCCCCTTCCAAACCTGAGACCCTCCCTTTAGCATGAGATGTGATATCCAACTCCTTCCCATTCCAATCCTGAGACCCTTCTGATAGCATGAGATGTGATATCTCAATGCTTCTAATACCAAACCTGAGATCCTTCCGATAGCATGAGATGTGATATCTCAATGCTTCTAATACCAAACCTGAGATCCTTCCTATAACATGAGATGTGATATCCAAATCTTTCCCCTTCCAAACCTGAGACCCTCCCTTTAGCATGAGATGTGATATCCAACTCCTTCCCATTCCATTCCTGAGACCCTTCTGATAGCATGAGATGTGATATCTCAATGCCTCTAATACCAAACCTGAGATCCTACCTCTAACATGAAATGTGATATCCAACTCTTTCCCCTTCCAAACCTGAGAGCCTTCCTATAGCATGAGATGTGATATCCAAGTCCTTCCCATTCCAATTCTGAGACCCTTCCTATAGCTTGATATGTGATATCCAACTCTTTCCCATTCCAATTCTGAGACCCTTCCTATACTCTGAGACTTGATATCTCAATGCTTCTAATACCAAACCTGAGACCCGTAATATAACATGAGATGTGATATCCAAATCCTTCCCCTTCCAAACCTTAGACCCTTCCTTTATCATGAGATTTGATATCCACTCCTTCCCATTCCAATCCTGAGACCCTTCCGATATCATGAGATGTGATATCTCAAAGCTTCTAATATCAAACTTGAGACCCTCCCTATAGCATGAGATGTGATATCCAAGTCCTTCCCATTCCAATCCTGAGACCCTTCCTATAGCATGAGATGTGATATCTCAATGCTTCTAATACCAAACCTGAGACCCTTCCTATAACATGAGATGGGAATATCCAACTCCTTCCCATTCCAATCCTGAGACCCTTCCGATAGCAGAGATGTGATATCTCAATGCTTATACCAAACCTGAGACCCTTCGTATGGCATGAGATGTGATATCCAACTCCTTGCCTTTCAAATCCTGAGACCCTTCCTATAGCATGAGAAGGGATATCCAACTCCTTCCCAATCCAATCCTGAGACCCTTCCGATAGCAGAGACGTGATATCTCAATGCTTCTACCAAACCTGAGACCCTTCCTTTAGCATGAGATGTGATATCCAAATCCTTCACATTCCAATCCTGAAACCCTTCCTATAGCATGAGATGTGATATCTCAATGCTTCTAATACCAAACCTGTGATCCTTCCTATAACATGAGATGTGATATCCAATTCCTTCCCATTCCAAACCTGAGACCCTTCCTATTGGATGAGTTGTGATATCCAACTCCTTCCCATTCAAACCCTGAGACCCTTCCTATAGCATGAGATGTGATGTCTCAATGATTCTAATACCAAACCTGAGATCCTTCCTATAACATGAGATGTGATATCCAACTCCTTCCATTCCAATCCTGAGACCCGTCCTATAGCATGAGATGTGATATCTCAATGCTTATACCAAACCTGAGACCCTTCCTATAGCATGAGATGTGATATCCAACTACTTCCCATTCCAATCCTGAGACCCTTCCTATAGCATGAGATGTGATATCTCAATGCTTCTAATACCAAACCTGAGATCCTTCCTCTAACATGAAATGTGATATCCAACTCCTTCCCTTTCCAAACCTAAGAGCCTATCTATAGCATGAGATGTGATATCCAGGTCCTTCCTATTCCAATCCTTAGACCCTTCCTACAGCATGCAATATGATATCTCAATGATTCTAATAACAAACCTGAGACCCATCCTATAGCATGAGATATGATATCCAAGTCCTTCCCATTCCAATCCTGAGACCCTTCCTATAACATGAAATGTGATATCCAACTCCTTCCCATTCCAACCTGAGACCCTTCCTATAGCATGAGATGGGATATCCAACTTCTTCAAAATCCAATACTGATACCCTTCCAATAGCATGAGATGTGATATCCCAATGCTTCTACCAAACCTGAGACCCATACTATGGCATGAGATGTGATATCAAACTCCTTCCCATTCCAATCCTGAGACCCTTCCTATAGCTTGAGGTGTGATATCCAACTCCTTCCCATTCCAATTCTGAGACCCTTCTTATACCATGAGACTTGATATCTCAATGCTTCTAATACCAAACCTGAGACCCGTCCTATAACATGAGATGTGATATCCAAATCCTTCCCCTTCCAAACCTTAGACCCTTCCTTTATCATGAGATGTGACATACAACTCCTTCCCATTCCAATCCTGAGACCCTTCCGATATCATGAGATTTGTTATCTCAATGCTTCTAATATCAAACTTGAGACCCTCCCTATAGCATGAGATGTGACATCCAAGTCCTTCCCATTCCAATCCTGAGACCCTTCCTATAGCATGAGATGTGATATCTCTATGCTTCTAATACCAAACCTGAGACCCTTCCTATAACATGAGATGGGATATCCAACTCCTTCCCATTCCAATCCTGAGACCTTTCCGATAGCAGAGATGTGATATCTCAATGCTTATACCAAACCTGAGAACCTTCCTATGGCCTGAGATGTCATATACAACTCCTTCCCATTCCAATCCTGAGACCCTTCCTTTAGCATGAGATGTGATATCTCAATGCTTATACCAAATCTGAGACCCTTCCTATAGCATGAGATGTGATATCCAATTCCTTCCCATTCCAATCCTGAGACCCTTCCTATAGCATGAGATGTGATATCTCAATGCTTATACCAAACCTGAGAGCCTACCTATAGCATGAGATGTGATATCCAAGTCCATCCCATTCCAATCCTTAGACCCTTCCTACAGCATGCGATGTGATATCTCAATGATTCTAATACCAAACCAGAGACTCTTCCTATAACATGAGATGGGATATCCAACTCCTTCCCATTCCAATCCTGAGCCGCTTCCGATAGCAGAGATGTGATATCTCAATGCTTATACCAAACCTGAGACCCTTCCTATAACATGAGATGTGATATCCAACTCCTTCCCGTTCCAAACCTGAGACACTAACTATAGCATATGTGATATCCAACTCCTTCCCATTCCAAACATGAGACCCTTCCTATAGCAAGAAAGTAATATCCAACTCCTACCCATTCCAATCCTGAGACCCTTCCTATAGCAAGAGATGTGATATCCAAATCCTTCCCATTCCAATCCTGAGACCCTTCCTATAACATGAGATGTGATATCCAACTCCTTCCCATTCCAACCTGAGACACTTCCTATAGCATGAGAAGGGATATCCAACTCCTTCCCAATCCAATCCTGAGACCCTTCCGATAGCAGAGATGTGATATCTCAATGCTTATACCAAACCTGAGACCCTTCCTATAGCATGAAAAGGGATATCCAACTCCTTCCCAATCCAATCCTGAGACCCTTCCGATAGCAGAGACGTGATATCTCAATGCTTCTACCAAACCTGAGACCCTTCCTTTAGCATGAGATGTGATATCCAACTCCTTCCCATTCCAATCCTGAGACCTTTCCGATAGCAGAGATGTGATATCTCAATGCTTATACCAAACCTGAGAACCTTCCTATGGCCTGAGATGTCATATACAACTCCTTCCCATTCCAATCCTGAGACCCTTCCTTTAGCATGAGATGTGATATCTCAATGCTTATACCAAATCTGAGACCCTTCCTATAGCATGAGATGTGATATCCAATTCCTTCCCATTCCAATCCTGAGACCCTTCCTATAGCATGAGATGTGATATCTCAATGCTTATACCAAACCTGAGAGCCTACCTATAGCATGAGATGTGATATCCAAGTCCATCCCATTCCAATCCTTAGACCCTTCCTACAGCATGCGATGTGATATCTCAATGATTCTAATACCAAACCAGAGACTCTTCCTATAACATGAGATGGGATATCCAACTCCTTCCCATTCCAATCCTGAGCCGCTTCCGATAGCAGAGATGTGATATCTCAATGCTTATACCAAACCTGAGACCCTTCCTATAACATGAGATGTGATATCCAACTCCTTCCCGTTCCAAACCTGAGACACTAACTATAGCATATGTGATATCCAACTCCTTCCCATTCCAAACATGAGACCCTTCCTATAGCAAGAAAGTAATATCCAACTCCTACCCATTCCAATCCTGAGACCCTTCCTATAGCAAGAGATGTGATATCCAAATCCTTCCCATTCCAATCCTGAGACCCTTCCTATAACATGAGATGTGATATCCAACTCCTTCCCATTCCAACCTGAGACACTTCCTATAGCATGAGAAGGGATATCCAACTCCTTCCCAATCCAATCCTGAGACCCTTCCGATAGCAGAGATGTGATATCTCAATGCTTATACCAAACCTGAGACCCTTCCTATAGCATGAAAAGGGATATCCAACTCCTTCCCAATCCAATCCTGAGACCCTTCCGATAGCAGAGACGTGATATCTCAATGCTTCCACCAAACCTGAGACCCTTCCTTTAGCATGAGATGTGATATCCAAATCCTTCACATTCCAATCCTGAGACCCTTCCTATAGCATGAGATTTGATATCTCAATGCTTCTAATACCAAACCTGAGATCCTTCCTATAACATGAGATGTGATATCCAATTCCTTCCCATTCCAAACCTGAGACCCTTCCTATTGGATGAGATGTGATATCCAACTCCTTCCCATTTCAACCCTGAGACCCTTCCTATAGCATGAGATGTGATGTCTCAATGCTTCTAATACCAAACCTGAGATCCTTCCTATAACATGAGATGTGATATCCAACTCCTTCCATTCCAATCCTGAGACCCGT
Organism: Ambystoma mexicanum; assembly: GCF_040938575.1. Lineage (NCBI taxonomy): Eukaryota > Metazoa > Chordata > Amphibia > Caudata > Ambystomatidae > Ambystoma > Ambystoma mexicanum. The sequence goes on from NC_090936.1 coordinate 337,982,143, forward strand.
CCTATAGCATGAGATGTGATATCTCAATGCTTATACCAAACCTGAGACCCTTCCTATAGCATGAGATGTGATATCCAACTCCTTCCCATTCCAATCCGGAGACCCTTCCTATAGCATGAGATGTGATATCTCAATGCTTCTAATACCAAACCTGAGATCCTTCCTCTAACATGAAATGTGATATCCAACTCCTTCCCTTTCCAAACCTAAGAGCCTATCTATAGCATGAGATGTGATATCCAAGTCCTTCACATTCCAACCCTTAGACCCTTCCTACAGCATGCAATATGATATCTCAATGATTCTAATAACAAACCTGAGACCCGTCCTATAACATGAGATGGGATATCCAACTCCTTCCCATTCCAATCCTGAGACACTTCCGATAGCAGAGATGTGATATCTCAATGTTTATACCAAACCTGAGACCCTTCCTATAACATGAGATGTGAAATTTAACTCCTTCCCGTTCCCAACCTGAGACCCTTCCTTTAGCATGAGATGTGATGTCCAGCTCCTTCCCATTCCAATCCTGAGACCCTTCCTATAGCATGAGATGTGATATCTCAATGCTTCTACCAAACCTGAGACCCTTCCTTTAGCATGAGATGTGATATCCAACTCCTTCCCATTCCAATCCTGAGACCCTTCCTATAGCATGAGATGTGATATCTCAATACTTCTAATACCAAACCTGAGATCCTTCCGATAACATGAGATGTGATATCTCAATACTTCTAATACCAAACCTGAGATCCATCCTATAACATGAGATGTGATATCCAACTCCTTCCCTTTCCAAACCTAAGAGCCTATCTATAGCATGAGATGTGATATCCAGGTCCTTCCCATTCCAATCCTTAGACCCTTCCTACAGCATGCAATATGATATCTCAATGATTCTAATAACAAACCTGAGACCCGTCCTATAGCATGAGATATGATATCCAAGTCCTTCCCATTCCAATCCTGAGACCCTTCCTATAACATGAAATGTGATATCCAACTCCTTCCCATTCCAACCTGAGACCCTTCCTATAGCATGAGATGGGATATCCAACTTCTTCCAAATCCAATACTGATACCCTTCCGATAGCATGAGATGTGATATCCCAATGCTTCTACCAAACCTGAGACCCATACTATGGCATGAGATGTGATATCAAACTCCTTCCCATTCCAATCCTGAGACCCTTCCTATAGCTTGAGGTGTGATATCCAACTCCTTCCCATTCCAATTCTGAGACCCTTCTTATACCATGAGACTTGATATCTCAATGCTTCTAATACCAAACCTGAGACCCGTCCTATAACATGAGATGTGATAACCAAATCCTTCCCCTTCCAAACCTTAGACCCTTCCTTTATCATGAGATGTGATATCCAACTCCTTCCCATTCCAATCCTGAGACCCTTCCGATATCATGAGATTTGTTATCTCAATGCTTCTAATATCAAACTTGAGACCCTCCCTATAGCATGAGATGTGACATCCAAGTCCTTCCCATTCCAATCCTGAGACCCTTCCTATAGCATGAGATGTGATATCTCTATGCTTCTAATACCAAACCTGAGATCCTTCCTATAACATGAGATGTGATATCCAAATCCTTCCCCTTCCAAACCTGAGACCCTCCCTTTAGCATGAGATGTGATATCCAACTCCTTCCCATTCCATTCCTGAGACCCTTCTGATAGCATGAGATGTGATATCTCAATGCCTCTAATACCAAACCTGAGATCCTACCTCTAACATGAAATGTGATATCCAACTCTTTCCCCTTCCAAACCTGAGAGCCTTCCTATAGCATGAGATGTGATATCCAAGTCCTTCCCATTCCAATTCTGAGACCCTTCCTATAGCTTGAGATGTGATATCCAACTCCTTCCCATTCCAATTCTGAGACCCTTCCTATACTCTGAGACTTGATATCTCAATGCTTCTAATACCAAACCTGAGACCCGTAATATAACATGAGATGTGATATCCAAATCCTTCCCCTTCCAAACCTTAGACCCTTCCTTTATCATGAGATTTGATATCCAACTCCTTCCCATTCCAATCCTGAGACCCTTCCGATATCATGAGATGTGATATCTCAAAGCTTCTAATATCAAACTTGAGACCCTCCCTATAGCATGAGATGTGATATCCAAGTCCTTCCCATTCCAATCCTGAGACCCTTCCTATAGCATGAGATGTGATATCTCAATGCTTCTAATACCAAACCTGAGACCCTTCCTATAACATGAGATGGGAATATCCAACTCCTTCCCATTCCAATCCTGAGACCCTTCCGATAGCAGAGATGTGATATCTCAATGCTTATACCAAACCTGAGACCCTTCGTATGGCATGAGATGTGATATCCAACTCCTTGCCTTTCAAATCCTGAGACCCTTCCTATAGCATGAGAAGGGATATCCAACTCCTTCCCAATCCAATCCTGAGACCCTTCCGATAGCAGAGACGTGATATCTCAATGCTTCTACCAAACCTGAGACCCTTCCTTTAGCATGAGATGTGATATCCAAATCCTTCACATTCCAATCCTGAAACCCTTCCTATAGCATGAGATGTGATATCTCAATGCTTCTAATACCAAACCTGAGATCCTTCCTATAACATGAGATGTGATATCCAATTCCTTCCCATTCCAAACCTGAGACCCTTCCTATTGGATGAGTTGTGATATCCAACTCCTTCCCATTCAAACCCTGAGACCCTTCCTATAGCATGAGATGTGATGTCTCAATGATTCTAATACCAAACCTGAGATCCTTCCTATAACATGAGATGTGATATCCAACTCCTTCCATTCCAATCCTGAGACCCGTCCTATAGCATGAGATGTGATATCTCAATGCTTATACCAAACCTGAGACCCTTCCTATAGCATGAGATGTGATATCCAACTACTTCCCATTCCAATCCTGAGACCCTTCCTATAGCATGAGATGTGATATCTCAATGCTTCTAATACCAAACCTGAGATCCTTCCTCTAACATGAAATGTGATATCCAACTCCTTCCCTTTCCAAACCTAAGAGCCTATCTATAGCATGAGATGTGATATCCAGGTCCTTCCTATTCCAATCCTTAGACCCTTCCTACAGCATGCAATATGATATCTCAATGATTCTAATAACAAACCTGAGACCCGTCCTATAGCATGAGATATGATATCCAAGTCCTTCCCATTCCAATCCTGAGACCCTTCCTATAACATGAAATGTGATATCCAACTCCTTCCCATTCCAACCTGAGACCCTTCCTATAGCATGAGATGGGATATCCAACTTCTTCAAAATCCAATACTGATACCCTTCCGATAGCATGAGATGTGATATCCCAATGCTTCTACCAAACCTGAGACCCATACTATGGCATGAGATGTGATATCAAACTCCTTCCCATTCCAATCCTGAGACCCTTCCTATAGCTTGAGGTGTGATATCCAACTCCTTCCCATTCCAATTCTGAGACCCTTCTTATACCATGAGACTTGATATCTCAATGCTTCTAATACCAAACCTGAGACCCGTCCTATAACATGAGATGTGATATCCAAATCCTTCCCCTTCCAAACCTTAGACCCTTCCTTTATCATGAGATGTGACATACAACTCCTTCCCATTCCAATCCTGAGACCCTTCCGATATCATGAGATTTGTTATCTCAATGCTTCTAATATCAAACTTGAGACCCTCCCTATAGCATGAGATGTGACATCCAAGTCCTTCCCATTCCAATCCTGAGACCCTTCCTATAGCATGAGATGTGATATCTCTATGCTTCTAATACCAAACCTGAGACCCTTCCTATAACATGAGATGGGATATCCAACTCCTTCCCATTCCAATCCTGAGACCTTTCCGATAGCAGAGATGTGATATCTCAATGCTTATACCAAACCTGAGAACCTTCCTATGGCCTGAGATGTCATATACAACTCCTTCCCATTCCAATCCTGAGACCCTTCCTTTAGCATGAGATGTGATATCTCAATGCTTATACCAAATCTGAGACCCTTCCTATAGCATGAGATGTGATATCCAATTCCTTCCCATTCCAATCCTGAGACCCTTCCTATAGCATGAGATGTGATATCTCAATGCTTATACCAAACCTGAGAGCCTACCTATAGCATGAGATGTGATATCCAAGTCCATCCCATTCCAATCCTTAGACCCTTCCTACAGCATGCGATGTGATATCTCAATGATTCTAATACCAAACCAGAGACTCTTCCTATAACATGAGATGGGATATCCAACTCCTTCCCATTCCAATCCTGAGCCGCTTCCGATAGCAGAGATGTGATATCTCAATGCTTATACCAAACCTGAGACCCTTCCTATAACATGAGATGTGATATCCAACTCCTTCCCGTTCCAAACCTGAGACACTAACTATAGCATATGTGATATCCAACTCCTTCCCATTCCAAACATGAGACCCTTCCTATAGCAAGAAAGTAATATCCAACTCCTACCCATTCCAATCCTGAGACCCTTCCTATAGCAAGAGATGTGATATCCAAATCCTTCCCATTCCAATCCTGAGACCCTTCCTATAACATGAGATGTGATATCCAACTCCTTCCCATTCCAACCTGAGACACTTCCTATAGCATGAGAAGGGATATCCAACTCCTTCCCAATCCAATCCTGAGACCCTTCCGATAGCAGAGATGTGATATCTCAATGCTTATACCAAACCTGAGACCCTTCCTATAGCATGAAAAGGGATATCCAACTCCTTCCCAATCCAATCCTGAGACCCTTCCGATAGCAGAGACGTGATATCTCAATGCTTCTACCAAACCTGAGACCCTTCCTTTAGCATGAGATGTGATATCCAACTCCTTCCCATTCCAATCCTGAGACCTTTCCGATAGCAGAGATGTGATATCTCAATGCTTATACCAAACCTGAGAACCTTCCTATGGCCTGAGATGTCATATACAACTCCTTCCCATTCCAATCCTGAGACCCTTCCTTTAGCATGAGATGTGATATCTCAATGCTTATACCAAATCTGAGACCCTTCCTATAGCATGAGATGTGATATCCAATTCCTTCCCATTCCAATCCTGAGACCCTTCCTATAGCATGAGATGTGATATCTCAATGCTTATACCAAACCTGAGAGCCTACCTATAGCATGAGATGTGATATCCAAGTCCATCCCATTCCAATCCTTAGACCCTTCCTACAGCATGCGATGTGATATCTCAATGATTCTAATACCAAACCAGAGACTCTTCCTATAACATGAGATGTGATATCCAACTCCTTCCCATTCCAATCCTGAGCCGCTTCCGATAGCAGAGATGTGATATCTCAATGCTTATACCAAACCTGAGACCCTTCCTATAACATGAGATGTGATATCCAACTCCTTCCCGTTCCAAACCTGAGACACTAACTATAGCATATGTGATATCCAACTCCTTCCCATTCCAAACATGAGACCCTTCCTATAGCAAGAAAGTAATATCCAACTCCTACCCATTCCAATCCTGAGACCCTTCCTATAGCAAGAGATGTGATATCCAAATCCTTCCCATTCCAATCCTGAGACCCTTCCTATAACATGAGATGTGATATCCAACTCCTTCCCATTCCAACCTGAGACACTTCCTATAGCATGAGAAGGGATATCCAACTCCTTCCCAATCCAATCCTGAGACCCTTCCGATAGCAGAGATGTGATATCTCAATGCTTATACCAAACCTGAGACCCTTCCTATAGCATGAAAAGGGATATCCAACTCCTTCCCAATCCAATCCTGAGACCCTTCCGATAGCAGAGACGTGATATCTCAATGCTTCTACCAAACCTGAGACCCTTCCTTTAGCATGAGATGTGATATCCAAATCCTTCACATTCCAATCCTGAGACCCTTCCTATAGCATGAGATTTGATATCTCAATGCTTCTAATACCAAACCTGAGATCCTTCCTATAACATGAGATGTGATATCCAATTCCTTCCCATTCCAAACCTGAGACCCTTCCTATTGGATGAGATGTGATATCCAACTCCTTCCCATTTCAACCCTGAGACCCTTCCTATAGCATGAGATGTGATGTCTCAATGCTTCTAATACCAAACCTGAGATCCTTCCTATAACATGAGATGTGATATCCAACTCCTTCCATTCCAATCCTGAGACCCGTCCTATAGCATGAGATGTGATATCTCAATGCTTATACCAAACCTGAGACCCTTCCTATAGCATGAGATGTGATATCCAACTCCTTCCCATTCCAATCCGGAGACCCTTCCTATAGCATGAGATGTGATATCTCAATGCTTCTAATACCAAACCTGAGATCCTTCCTCTAACATGAAATGTGATATCCAACTCCTTCCCTTTCCAAACCTAAGAGCCTATCTATAGCATGAGATGTGATATCCAAGTCCTTCACATTCCAACCCTTAGACCCTTCCTACAGCATGCAATATGATATCTCAATGATTCTAATAACAAACCTGAGACCCGTCCTATAACATGAGATGGGATATCCAACTCCTTCCCATTCCAATCCTGAGACACTTCCGATAGCAGAGATGTGATATCTCAATGTTTATACCAAACCTGAGACCCTTCCTATAACATGAGATGTGAAATTTAACTCCTTCCCGTTCCCAACCTGAGACCCTTCCTTTAGCATGAGATGTGATGTCCAGCTCCTTCCCATTCCAATCCTGAGACACTTCCGATAGCATGAGATGTGATATCTCAATGCTTCTAATATCAAAACTGAGACCCTCCCTATAGCATGATATGTGATATCTAAGTCCTTCCCATTCCAATCCTGAGACCCTTCCTATAGCATGAGATGTGATATCTCAATGCTTCTACCAAACCTGAGACCCTTCCTTTAGCATGAGATGTGATATCCAACTCCTTCCCATTCCAATCCTGAGACCCTTCCTATAGCATGAGATGTGATATCTCAATACTTCTAATACCAAACCTGAGATCCTTCCGATAACATGAGATGTGATATCTCAATACTTCTAATACCAAACCTGAGATCCATCCTATAACATGAGATGTGATATCCAACTCCTTCCCTTTCCAAACCTAAGAGCCTATCTATAGCATGAGATGTGATATCCAGGTCCTTCCCATTCCAATCCTTAGACCCTTCCTACAGCATGCAATATGATATCTCAATGATTCTAATAACAAACCTGAGACCCGTCCTATAGCAAGAGATATGATATCCAAGTCCTTCCCATTCCAATCCTGAGACCCTTCCTATAACATGAAATGTGATATCCAACTCCTTCCCATTCCAACCTGAGACCCTTCCTATAGCATGAGATGGGATATCCAACTTCTTCCAAATCCAATACTGATACCCTTCCGATAGCATGAGATGTGATATCCCAATGCTTCTACCAAACCTGAGACCCATACTATGGCATGAGATGTGATATCAAACTCCTTCCCATTCCAATCCTGAGACCCTTCCTATAGCTTGAGGTGTGATATCCAACTCCTTCCCATTCCAATTCTGAGACCCTTCTTATACCATGAGACTTGATATCTCAATGCTTCTAATACCAAACCTGAGACCCGTCCTTTAACATGAGATGTGATAACCAAATCCTTCCCCTTCCAAACCTTAGACCCTTCCTTTATCATGAGATGTGATATCCAACTCCTTCCCATTCCAATCCTGAGACCCTTCCGATATCATGAGATTTGTTATCTCAATGCTTCTAATATCAAACTTGAGACCCTCCCTATAGCATGAGATGTGACATCCAAGTCCTTCCCATTCCAATCCTGAGACCCTTCCTATAGCATGAGATGTGATATCTCTATGCTTCTAATACCAAACCTGAGACCCTTCCTATAACATGAGATGGGATATCCAACTCCTTCCCATTCCAATCCTGAGACCTTTCCGATAGCAGAGATGTGATATCTCAATGCTTATACCAAACCTGAGAACCTTCCTATGGCCTGAGATGTCATATACAACTCCTTCCCATTCCAATCCTGAGACCCTTCCTTTACCATGAGATGTGATATCTCAATGCTTATACCAAATCTGAGACCCTTCCTATAGCATGAGATGTGATATCCAATTCCTTCCCATTCAAATCCTGAGACCCTTCCTATAGCATGAGATGTGATATCTCAATGCTTATACCAAACCTGAGAGCCTACCTATAGCATGAGATGTGATATCCAAGTCCATCCCATTCCAATCCTTAGACCCTTCCTACAGCATGCGATGTGATATCTCAATGATTCTAATACCAAACCAGAGACTCTTCCTATAACATGAGATGGGATATCCAACTCCTTCCCATTCCAATCCTGAGCCGCTTCCGATAGCAGAGATGTGATATCTCAATGCTTATACCAAACCTGAGACCCTTCCTATAACATGAGATGTGATATCCAACTCCTTCCCGTTCCAAACCTGAGACACTAACTATAGCATATGTGATATCCAACTCCTTCCCATTCCAAACATGAGACCCTTCCTATAGCAAGAAAGTAATATCCAACTCCTACCCATTCCAATCCTGAGACCCTTCCTATAGCAAGAGATGTGATATCCAAATCCTTCCCATTCCAATCCTGAGACCCTTCCTATAACATGAGATGTGATATCCAACTCCTTCCCATTCCAACCTGAGACACTTCCTATAGCATGAGAAGGGATATCCAACTCCTTCCCAATCCAATCCTGAGACCCTTCCGATAGCAGAGATGTGATATCTCAATGCTTATACCAAACCTGAGACCCTTCCTATAGCATGAAAAGGGATATCCAACTCCTTCCCAATCCAATCCTGAGACCCTTCCGATAGCAGAGACGTGATATCTCAATGCTTCTACCAAACCTGAGACCCTTCCTTTAGCATGAGATGTGATATCCAAATCCTTCACATTCCAATCCTGAGACCCTTCCTATAGCATGTGATTTGATATCTCAATGCTTCTAATACCAAACCTGAGATCCTTCCTATAACATGAGATGTGATATCCAATTCCTTCCCATTCCAAACCTGAGACCCTTCCTATTGGATGAGATGTGATATCCAACTCCTTCCCATTTCAACCCTGAGACCCTTCCTATAGCATGAGATGTGATGTCTCAATGCTTCTAATACCAAACCTGAGATCCTTCCTATAACATGAGATGTGATATCCAACTCCTTCCATTCCAATCCTGAGACCCGTCCTATAGCATGAGATGTGATATCTCAATGCTTATACCAAACCTGAGACCCTTCCTATAGCATGAGATGTGATATCCAACTCCTTCCCATTCCAATCCGGAGACCCTTCCTATAGCATGAGATGTGATATCTCAATGCTTCTAATACCAAACCTGAGATCCTTCCTCTAACATGAAATGTGATATCCAACTCCTTCCCTTTCCAAACCTAAGAGCCTATCAATAGCATGAGATGTGATATCCAAGTCCTTCACATTCCAACCCTTAGACCCTTCCTACAGCATGCAATATGATATCTCAATGATTCTAATAACAAACCTGAGACCCGTCCTATAACATGAGATGGGATATCCAACTCCTTCCCATTCCAATCCTGAGACACTTCCGATAGCAGAGATGTGATATCTCAATGTTTATACCAAACCTGAGACCCTTCCTATAACATGAGATGTGAAATTTAACTCCTTCCCGTTCCCAACCTGAGACCCTTCCTTTAGCATGAGATGTGATATCCAGCTCCTTCCCATTCCAATCCTGAGACACTTCCGATAGCATGAGATGTGATATCTCAATGCTTCTAATATCAAAACTGAGACCCTCCCTATAGCATGATATGTGATATCTAAGTCCTTCCCATTCCAATCCTGAGACCCTTCCTATAGCATGAGATGTGATATCTCAATGCTTCTACCAAACCTGAGACCCTTCCTTTAGCATGAGATGTGATATCCAACTCCTTCCCATTCCAATCCTGAGACCCTTCCTATAGCATGAGATGTGATATCTCAATACTTCTAATACCAAACCTGAGATCCTTCCGATAACATGAGATGTGATATCTCAATACTTCTAATACCAAACCTGAGATCCATCCTATAACATGAGATGTGATATCCAACTCCTTCCCTTTCCAAACCTAAGAGCCTATCTATAGCATGAGATGTGATATCCAGGTCCTTCCCATTCCAATCCTTAGACCCTTCCTACAGCATGCAATATGATATCTCAATGATTCTAATAACAAACCTGAGACCCGTCCTATAGCATGAGATATGATATCCAACTCCTTCCCATTCCAATCCTGAGACCCTTCCTATAACATGAAATGTGATATCCAACTCCTTCCCATTCCAACCTGAGACCCTTCCTATAGCATGAGATGGGATATCCAACTTCTTCCAAATCCAATACTGATACCCTTCCGATAGCATGAGATGTGATATCCCAATGCTTCTACCAAACCTGAGACCCATACTATGGCATGAGATGTGATATCAAACTCCTTCCCATTCCAATCCTGAGACCCTTCCTATAGCTTGAGGTGTGATATCCAACTCCTTCCCATTCCAATTCTGAGACCCTTCTTATACAATGAGACTTGATATCTCAATGCTTCTAATACCAAACCTGAGACCCGTCCTATAACATGAGATGTGATAACCAAATCCTTCCCCTTCCAAACCTTAGACCCTTCCTTTATCATGAGATGTGATATCCAACTCCTTCCCATTCCAATCCTGAGACCCTTCCGATATCATGAGATTTGTTATCTCAATGCTTCTAATATCAAACTTGAGACCCTCCCTATAGCATAAGATGTGACATCCAAGTCCTTCCCATTCCAATCCTGAGACCCTTCCTATAGCATGAGATGTGATATCTCTATGCTTCTAATACCAAACCTGAGACCCTTCCTATAACATGAGATGGGATATCCAACTCCTTCCCATTCCAATCCTGAGACCTTTCCGATAGCAGAGATGTGATATCTCAATGCTTATACCAAACCTGAGAACCTTCCTATGACCTGAGATGTCATATACAACTCCTTCCCATTCCAATCCTGAGACCCTTCCTTTACCATGAGATGTGATATCTCAATGCTTATACCAAATCTGAGACCCTTCCTATAGCATGAGATGTGATATCCAATTCCTTCCCATTCCAATCCTGAGACCCTTCCTATAGCATGAGATGTGATATCTCAATGCTTATACCAAACCTGAGAGCCTACCTATAGCATGAGATGTGATATCCAAGTCCACCCCATTCCAATCCTTAGACCCTTCCTACAGCATTTTATTTATTTATTTATTCAGATTTATTTAAAGCGCACATCAGCCCAGGGGCATCGTGGCGCTGTTACATGAATACATACATAGTCTGGTTACAATGGAAGGAAGATGGTTACAAAGCAATTTTCATTACAGGAAGCATTTCGTATCGAACACTTTTAGTATCAGATGTGTGCGAGCTGAGGTGGGTGAAGGGAAGGTGGAGTTAGTTGAATAGCGTGGTTTTGAGGGATTTGCGAAAGAGATACAGAGATGGTTCTGCTCTAAGCGCGTTGGGGAGGGCATTCCATAGCTTAGGTGCTATGTGAGAGAAGCCAATGCCGCCGGCTTTGGCTCTTTTTACAGTGGGTACTTGGAGTTGGTTGGCGTGGTGACTTCTTCTGGGGCGGATGGAGGAGTTCTTGGTTATAGTCTCAGATAGGTAGGGGGGTGCTGTGTGGTTAATGCATTTGTGTGTGAGGGTGAGGATTTTAAAGTTGATCCTTTCCTTGACTGGGAGCCAATGGACGCGTCTTCTGGCCTGTGAGATATGGTCAGTTTTGGTCATGTGTAGTGCAGCACGGAGGGCATTGTTTTGCACTATTTGGAGCTTGTTTAGGTTTTTTGATGAGGTGCCTGCCAGGAGGGCGTTACAGTAGTCCAGTCTGGCTCCTATAGTAGCATGCGATGTGATATCTCAATGATTCTAATACCAAACCAGAGACTCTTCCTATAACATGAGATGGGATATCCAACTCCTTCCCATTCCAATCCTGAGCCGCTTCCGATAGCAGAGATGTGATATCTCAATGCTTATACCAAACCTGAGACCCTTCCTATAACATGAGATGTGATATCCAACTCCTTCCCGTTCCAAACCTGAGACACTAACTATAGCATATGTGATATCCAACTCCTTCCCATTCCAAACATGAGACCCTTCCTATAGCAAGAAAGTAATATCCAACTCCTACCCATTCCAATCCTGAGACCCTTCGTATAGCAAGAGATGTGATATCCAAATCCTTCCCATTCCAATCCTGAGACCCTTCCTATAACATGAGATGTGATATCCAACTCCTTCCCATTCCAACCTGAGACACTTCCTATAGCATGAGAAGGGATATCCAACTCCTTCCCAATCCAATCCTGAGACCCTTCCGATAGCAGAGATGTGATATCTCAATGCTTATACCAAACCTGAGACCCTTCCTATGGCATGAGATGTGATATCCAACTCCTTGCCATTCAAATCCTGAGACCCTTCCTATAGCATGAAAAGGGATATCCAACTCCTTCCCAATCCAATCCTGAGACCCTTCCGATAGCAGAGACGTGATATCTCAATGCTTCTACCAAACCTGAGACCCTTCCTTTAGCATGAGATGTGATATCCAAATCCTTCACATTCCAATCCTGAGACCCTTCCTATAGCATGAGATTTGATATCTCAATGCTTCTAATACCAAACCTGAGATCCTTCCTATAACATGAGATGTGATATCCAATTCCTTCCCATTCCAAACCTGAGACCCTTCCTATTGGATGAGATGTGATATCCAACTCCTTACCATTCCACCCCTGAGACCCTTCCTATAGCATGAGATGTGATGTCTCAATGCTTCTAATACCAAACCTGAGATCCTTCCTATAACATGAGATGTGATATCCAACTCCTTCCATTCCAATCCTGAGACCCGTCCTATAGCATGAGATGTGATATCTCAATGCTTATACCAAACCTGAGACCCTTCCTATAGCATGAGATGTGATATCCAACTCCTTCCCATTCCAATCCTGAGACCCTTCCTATAGCATGAGATGTGATATCTCAATGCTTCTAATACCAAACCTGAGATCCTTCCTCTAACATGAAATGTGATATCCAACTCCTTCCCTTTCCAAACCTAAGAGCCTATCTATAGCATGAGATGTGATATCCAAGTCCTTCACATTCCAACCCTTAGACCCTTCCTACAGCATGCAATATGATATCTCAATGATTCTAATACCAAACCTGAGACCCTTCCTTTAGCATGAGATGTGATATCCAAATCCTTCACATTCCAATCCTGAGACCCTTCTTATAGCATGAGATTTGATATCTCAATGCTTCTAATACCAAACCTGAGATTCTTCCTATAACATGAGATGTGATATCCAATTCCTTCCCATTCCAAACCTGAGACCCTTCCTATTGGATGAGATGTGATATCCAACTCCTTCCCATTCCAACCCTGAGACCCTTCCTATAGCATGAGATGTGATGTCTCAATGCTTCTAATACCAAACCTGAGATCCTTCCTATAACATGAGATGTGATATCCAACTCCTTCCATTCCAATCCTGAGACCCGTCCTATAGCATGAGATGTGATATCTCAATGCTTATACCAAACCTGAGACCCTTCCTATAGCATGAGATGTGATATCCAACTCCTTCCCATTCCAATCCTGAGACCCTTCCTATAGCATGAGATGTGATATCTCAATGCTTCTAATACCAAACCTGAGATCCTTCCTCTAACATGAAATGTGATATCCAACTCCTTCCCTTTCCAAACCTAAGAGCCTATCTATAGCATGAGATGTGATATCCAAGTCCTTCACATTCCAACCCTTAGACCCTTCCTACAGCATGCAATATGATATCTCAATGATTCTAATAACAAACCTGAGACCCGTCCTATAACATGAGATGTGATATCCAACTCCTTCCCGTTCCAAACCTGAGACCCTTCCTTTAGCATGAGATGTGATATCCAGCTCCTTCCCATTCCAATCCTGAGACACTTCCGATAGCATGAGATGTGATATCTCAATGCTTCTAATATCAAAACTGAGACCCTCCCTATAGCATGATATGTGATATCTAAGTCCTTCCCATTCCAATCCTGAGACCCTTCCTATAGCATGAGATGTGATATCTCAATGCTTCTACCAAACTTGAGACCCTTCCTTTAGCATGAGATGTGATATCCAAATCCTTCCCATTCCAATCCTGAGATCCTTCCTATAGCATGAGATGTGATATCTCAATACTTCTAATACCAAACCTGAGATCCTTCCGATAACATGAGATGTGATATCTCAATACTTCTAATACCAAACCTGAGATCCATCCTATAACATGAGATGTGATATCCAACTCCTTCCCTTTCCAAACCTAAGAGCCTATCTATAGCATGAGATGTGATATCCAGGTCCTTCCCATTCCAATCCTTAGACCCTTCCTACAGCATGCAATATGATATCTCAATGATTCTAATAACAAACCTGAGACCCGTCCTATAGCATGAGATGTGACATCCAAGTCCTTCCCATTCCAATCCTGAGACCCTTCCTATAACATGAGATGTGATATCCAACTCCTTCCCATTCCAACCTGAGACACTTCCTATAGCATGAGAAGGGATATCTAACTCCTTCCCAATCCAATCCTGAGACCCTTCCGATAGCAGAGATGTGATATCTCAATGCTTATACCAAACCTGAGACCCTTCCTATGGCATGAGATGTGATATCCAACTCCTTGCCATTCACATCCTGAGACCCTTCCTATAGCATGAGATGTGATATCTCTATGCTTCTAATACCAAACCTGAGACCCTTCCTATAACATGAGATGGGATATCCAACTCCTTCCCATTCCAATCCTGAGACCCTTCCGATAGCAGAGATGTGATATCTCAATGCTTATACCAAACCTGAGAACCTTCCTATGGCCTGAGATGTCATATACAACTCCTTCCCATTCCAATCCTGAGACCCTTCCTTTAGCATGAGATGTGATATCTCAATGCTTATACCAAATCTGAGACCCTTCCTATAGCATGAGATGTGATATCCAATTCCTTCCCATTCCAATCCTGAGACCCTTCCTATAGCATTAGATGTGATATCTCAATGCTTATACCAAACCTGAGAGCCTACCTATAGCATGAGATGTGATATCCAAGTCCATCCCATTCCAATCCTTAGACCCTTCCTACAGCATGCGATGTGATATCTCAATGATACTAATACCAAACCAGAGACTCTTCCTATAACATGAGATGGGATATCCAACTCCTTCCCATTCCAATCCTGAGCCGCTTCCGATAGCAGAGATGTGATATCTCAATGCTTATACCAAACCTGAGACCCTTCCTATAACATGAGATGTGATATCCAACTCCTTCCCGTTCCAAACCTGAGACACTAACTATAGCATATGTGATATCCAACTCCTTCCCATTCCAAACATGAGACCCTTCCTATAGCAAGAAAGTAATATCCAACTCCTACCCATTCCAATCCTGAGACCCTTCCTATAACATGAGATGTGATATCCAACTCCTTCCCATTCCAACCTGAGACACTTCCTATAGCATGAGAAGGGATATCCAACTCCTTCCCAATCCAATCCTGAGACCCTTCCGATAGCAGAGATGTGATATCTCAATGCTTATACCAAACCTGAGACCCTTCCTATGGCATGAGATGTGATATCCAACTCCTTCCCAATCCAATCCTGAGACCCTTCCGATAGCAGAGACGTGATATCTCAATGCTTCTACCAAACCTGAGACCCTTCCTTTAGCATGAGATGTGATATCCAAATCCTTCACATTCCAATCCTGAGACCCTTCCTATAGCATGAGATGTGATATCTCAATGCTTCTAATACCAAACCTGAGATCCTTCCTATAACATGAGATGTGATATCCAATTCCTTCCCATTCCAAACCTGAGACCCTTCCTATTGGATGAGATGTGATATCCAACTCCTTCCCATTCCAACCCTGAGACCCTTCCTATAGCATGAGATGTGATGTCTCAATGCTTCTAATACCAAACCTGAGATCCTTCCTATAACATGAGATGTGATATCCAACTCCTTCCATTCCAATCCTGAGACCCGTCCTATAGCATGAGATGTGATATCTCAATGCTTATACCAAACCTGAGACCCTTCCTATAGCATGAGATGTGATATCCAACTGCTTCCCATTCCAATCCTGAGACCCTTCCTATAGCATGAGATGTGATATCTCAATGCTTCTAATACCAAACCTGAGATCCTTCCTCTAACATGAAATGTGATATCCAACTCCTTCCCTTTCCAAACCTAAGAGCCTATCTATGGCATGAGATGTGATATCCAAGTCCTTCCCATTCCAACCCTTAGACCCTTCCTACAGCATGCAATATGATATCTCAATGATTCTAATAACAAACCTGAGACCCGTCCTATAACATGAGATGGGATATCCAACTCCTTCCCATTGCAATCCTGAGACACTTCCGATAGCAGAGATGTGATATCTCAATGCTTATACCAAACCTGAGACCCTTCCTATAACATGAGATGTGATATCCAAATCCTTCCCGTTCCAAACCTGAGACCCTTCCTTTAGCATGAGATGTGATATCCAGCACCTTCCCATTCCAATCCTGAGACACTTCCTATAGCATGAGATGTGATATCTCAATGCTTCTAATATCAAAACTGAGACCCTCCCTATAGCATGATATGTGATATCTAAGTCCTTCCCATTCCAATCCTGAGACCCTCCCTATAGCATGAGATGTGATATCCAACTCCTTCCCATTCCAATCCTGAGACCCTTCCTATAGCATGAGTGATGATATCTCAATACTTCTAATACCAAACGTGAGATCCTTCCGATAACATGAGATGTGATATCCAAATCCTTCCCCTTCAAATCCTGAGACCCTCCCTTTAGCATGAGATGTGATATCCAACTCCTTCCTATTCCAATCCTGAGACTCTTCTGATAGCATGAGATGTGATATCTCATTGCTTCAAATACCAAACCTGAGATCCTTCCGATAGCATGAGATGTGATATCTCAATGCTTCTAATACCAAACCTGAGATCCTTCCTATAACATGAGATGTGATATCCAAATCCTTCCCCTTCCAAACCTGAGACCCTCCCTTTAGCATGAGATGTGATATCCAACTCCTTCCCATTCCATTCCTGAGACCCTTCTGATAGCATGAGATGTGATATCTCAATGCCTCTAATACCAAACCTGAGATCCTACCTCTAACATGAAATGTGATATCCAACTCTTTCCCCTTCCAAACCTGAGAGCCTTCCTATAGCATGAGATGTGATATCCAAGTCCTTCCCATTCCAATCCTGAGACCCTTCCTTTATCATGAGATGTGATATCCAACTCCTTCCCATTCCAATCCTGAGACCCTTCCTATAGCATGAGATGTGATATCTCAATGCTTCTAATACCAAACCTGAGACCCTTCCTATAACATGAGATGGGAATATCCAACTCCTTCCCATTCCAATCCTGAGACCCTTCCGATAGCAGAGATGTGATATCTCAATGCTTATACCAAACCTGAGATCCTTCCTATAACATGAGATGTGATATCCAACTCCTTCCCATTCCAATCCTGAGACACTTACTATAGCATGAGATGTGATATCTCACTGCTTATACCAAACCTGAGACCCTTCCCATAGCATGAGATGTGATATCCAACTCCTTCCCATTCCAATCCTCAGACCCTTCCTATAGCATGAGATGTGATATCTCAATGCTTCTAATATCAAACTTGAGACCCTACCTATAGCATGAGATGTGATATCCAAGTCCTTCCCATTACAATCCTGAGACACTTCCTATAGCATGAGATGTGATATCCAACTCCTTCCCATTCCAATCCTGAGACCCTTCCTATAGCATGAGATATGATATCTCAATACTTCTAATACCAAACGTGAGATCCTTCCGATAACATGAGATGTGATATCCAAATCCTTCCCCTTCCAAACCTGAGACCCTCCCTTTAGCATGAGATGTGATATCCAACTCCTTCCCATTCCAATCCTGAGACCCTTCTGATAGTATGAGATGTGATATCTCAATGCTTCTAATACCAAAACTGAGATCCTTCCGATAGCATGAGATGTGATATCTCAATGCTTCTAATACCAAACCTGAGATCCTTCCTATAACATGAGATGTGATATCCAAATCCTTCCCCTTCCAAACCTGAGACCCTCCCTTTAGCATGAGATGTGATATCCAACTCCTTCCCATTCCATTCCTGAGACCCTTCTGATAGCATGAGATGTGATATCTCAATGCCTCTAATACCAAACCTGAGATCCTACCTCTAACATGAAATGTGATATCCAACTCTTTCCCCTTCCAAACCTGAGAGCCTTCCTATAGCATGAGATGTGATATCCAAGTCCTTCCCATTCCAATTCTGAGACCCTTCCTATAGCTTGAGATGTGATATCCAACTCCTTCCCATTCCAATTCTGAGACCCTTCCTATACTCTGAGACTTGATATCTCAATGCTTCTAATACCAAACCTGAGACCCGTAATATAACATGAGATGTGATATCCAAATCCTTCCCCTTCCAAACCTTAGACCCTTCCTTTATCATGAGATTTGATATCCAACTCCTTCCCATTCCAATCCTGAGACCCTTCCGATATCATGAGATGTGATATCTCAAAGCTTCTAATATCAAACTTGAGACCCTCCCTATAGCATGAGATGTGATATCCAAGTCCTTCCCATTCCAATCCTGAGACCCTTCCTATAGCATGAGATGTGATATCTCAATGCTTCTAATACCAAACCTGAGACCCTTCCTATAACATGAGATGGGAATATCCAACTCCTTCCCATTCCAATCCTGAGACCCTTCCGATAGCAGAGATGTGATATCTCAATGCTTATACCAAACCTGAGACCCTTCGTATGGCATGAGATGTGATATCCAACTCCTTGCCATTCAAATCCTGAGACCCTTCCTATAGCATGAGAAGGGATATCCAACTCCTTCCCAATCCAATCCTGAGACCCTTCCGATAGCAGAGACGTGATATCTCAATGCTTCTACCAAACCTGAGACCCTTCCTTTAGCATGAGATGTGATATCCAAATCCTTCACATTCCAATCCTGAAACCCTTCCTATAGCATGAGATGTGATATCTCAATGCTTCTAATACCAAACCTGAGATCCTTCCTATAACATGAGATGTGATATCCAATTCCTTCCCATTCCAAACCTGAGACCCTTCCTATTGGATGAGTTGTGATATCCAACTCCTTCCCATTCCAACCCTGAGACCCTTCCTATAGCATGAGATGTGATGTCTCAATGATTCTAATACCAAACCTGAGATCCTTCCTATAACATGAGATGTGATATCCAACTCCTTCCATTCCAATCCTGAGACCCGTCCTATAGCATGAGATGTGATATCTCAATGCTTATACCAAACCTGAGACCCTTCCTATAGCATGAGATGTGATATCCAACTACTTCCCATTCCAATCCTGAGACCCTTCCTATAGCATGAGATGTGATATCTCAATGCTTCTAATACCAAACCTGAGATCCTTCCTCTAACATGAAATGTGATATCCAACTCCTTCCCTTTCCAAACCTAAGAGCCTATCTATAGCATGAGATGTGATATCCAGGTCCTTCCTATTCCAATCCTTAGACCCTTCCTACAGCATGCAATATGATATCTCAATGATTCTAATAACAAACCTGAGACCCGTCCTATAGCATGAGATATGATATCCAAGTCCTTCCCATTCCAATCCTGAGACCCTTCCTATAACATGAAATGTGATATCCAACTCCTTCCCATTCCAACCTGAGACCCTTCCTATAGCATGAGATGGGATATCCAACTTCTTCAAAATCCAATACTGATACCCTTCCGATAGCATGAGATGTGATATCCCAATGCTTCTACCAAACCTGAGACCCATACTATGGCATGAGATGTGATATCAAACTCCTTCCCATTCCAATCCTGAGACCCTTCCTATAGCTTGAGGTGTGATATCCAACTCCTTCCCATTCCAATTCTGAGACCCTTCTTATACCATGAGACTTGATATCTCAATGCTTCTAATACCAAACCTGAGACCCGTCCTATAACATGAGATGTGATATCCAAATCCTTCCCCTTCCAAACCTTAGACCCTTCCTTTATCATGAGATGTGACATACAACTCCTTCCCATTCCAATCCTGAGACCCTTCCGATATCATGAGATTTGTTATCTCAATGCTTCTAATATCAAACTTGAGACCCTCCCTATAGCATGAGATGTGACATCCAAGTCCTTCCCATTCCAATCCTGAGACCCTCCCTATAGCATGAGATGTGATATCCAACTCCTTCCCATTCCAACCTGAGACACTTCCTATAGCATGAGAAGGGATATCCAACTCCTTCCCAATCCAATCCTGAGACCCTTCCGATAGCAGAGATGTGATATCTCAATGCTTATACCAAACCTGAGACCCTTCCTATAGCATGAAAAGGGATATCCAACTCCTTCCCAATCCAATCCTGAGACCCTTCCGATAGCAGAGACGTGATATCTCAATGCTTCTACCAAACCTGAGACCCTTCCTTTAGCATGAGATGTGATATCCAACTCCTTCCCATTCCAATCCTGAGACCTTTCCTATAGCAGAGATGTGATATCTCAATGCTTATACCAAACCTGAGAACCTTCCTATGGCCTGAGATGTCATATACAACTCCTTCCCATTCCAATCCTGAGACCCTTCCTTTAGCATGAGATGTGATATCTCAATGCTTATACCAAATCTGAGACCCTTCCTATAGCATGAGATGTGATATCCAATTCCTTCCCATTAAAATCCTGAGACCCTTCCTATGGCATGAGATGTGATATCTAAATGCTTATACCAAACCTGAGAGCCTACCTATAGCATGAGATGTGATATCCAAGTCCATCCCATTCCAATCCTTAGACCCTTCCTACAGCATGCGATGTGATATCTCAATGATTCTAATACCAAACCAGAGACTCTTCCTATAACATGAGATGGGATATCCAACTCCTTCCCATTCCAATCCTGAGCCGCTTCCGATAGCAGAGATGTGATATCTCAATGCTTATACCAAACCTGAGACCCTTCCTATAACATGAGATGTGATATCCAACTCCTTCCCGTTCCAAACCTGAGACACTAACTATAGCATATGTGATATCCAACTCCTTCCCATTCCAAACATGAGACCCTTCCTATAGCAAGAAAGTAATATCCAACTCCTACCCATTCCAACCTGAGACACTTCCTATAGCATGAGAAGGGATATCCAACTCTTTCCCAATCCAATCCTGAGACCCTTCCGATAGCAGAGATGTGATATCTCAATGCTTATACCAAACCTGAGACCCTTCCTATAGCATGAAAAGGGATATCCAACTCCTTCCCAATCCAATCCTGAGACCCTTCCGATAGCAGAGACGTGATATCTCAATGCTTCTACCAAACCTGAGACCCTTCCTTTAGCATGAGATGTGATATCCAAATCCTTCACATTCCAATCCTGAGACCCTTCCTATAGCATGAGATTTGATATCTCAATGCTTCTAATACCAAACCTGAGATCCTTCCTATAACATGAGATGTGATATCCAATTCCTTCCCATTCCAAACCTGAGACCCTTCCTATTGGATGAGATGTGATATCCAACTCCTTCCCATTTCAACCCTGAGACCCTTCCTATAGCATGAGATGTGATGTCTCAATGCTGCTAATACCAAACCTGAGATCCTTCCAATAACATGAGATGTGATATCCAACTCCTTCCATTCCAATCCTGAGACCCGTCCTATAGCATGAGATGTGATATCTCAATGCTTATACCAAACCTGAGACCCTTCCTATAGCATGAGATGTGATATCCAACTCCTTCCCATTCCAATCCGGAGACCCTTCCTATAGCATGAGATGTGATATCTCAATGCTTCTAATACCAAACCTGAGATCCTTCCTCTAACATGAAATGTGATATCCAACTCCTTCCCTTTCCAAACCTAAGAGCCTATCTATAGCATGAGATGTGATATCCAAGTCCTTCACATTCCAACCCTTAGACCCTTCCTACAGCATGCAATATGATATCTCAATGATTCTAATAACAAACCTGAGACCCGTCCTATAACATGAGATGGGATATCCAACTCCTTCCCATTCCAATCCTGAGACACTTCCGATAGCAGAGATGTGATATCTCAATGTTTATACCAAACCTGAGACCCTTCCTATAACATGAGATGTGAAATTTAACTCCTTCCCGTTCCCAACCTGAGACCCTTCCTTTAGCATGAGATGTGATATCCAGCTCCTTCCCATTCCAATCCTGAGACACTTCCGATAGCATGAGATGTGATATCTCAATGCTTCTAATATCAAAACTGAGACCCTCCCTATAGCATGATATGTGATATCTAAGTCCTTCCCATTCCAATCCTGAGACCCTTCCTATAGCATGAGATGTGATATCTCAATGCTTCTACCAAACCTGAGACCCTTCCTTTAGCATGAGATGTGATATCCAACTCCTTCCCATTCCAATCCTGAGACCCTTCCTATAGCATGAGATGTGATATCTCAATACTTCTAATACCAAACCTGAGATCCTTCCGATAACATGAGATGTGATATCTCAATACTTCTAATACCAAACCTGAGATCCATCCTATAACATGAGATGTGATATCCAACTCCTTCCCTTTCCAAACCTAAGAGCCTATCTATAGCATGAGATGTGATATCCAGGTCCTTCCCATTCCAATCCTTAGACCCTTCCTACAGCATGCAATATGATATCTCAATGATTCTAATAACAAACCTGAGACCCGTCCTATAGCATGAGATATGATATCCAAGTCCTTCCCATTCCAATCCTGAGACCCTTCCTATAACATGAAATGTGATATCCAACTCCTTCCCATTCCAACCTGAGACCCTTCCTATAGCATGAGATGGGATATCCAACTTCTTCCAAATCCAATACTGATACCCTTCCGATAGCATGAGATGTGATATCCCAATGCTTCTACCAAACCTGAGACCCATACTATGGCATGAGATGTGATATCAAACTCCTTCCCATTCCAATCCTGAGACCCTTCCTATAGCTTGAGGTGTGATATCCAACTCCTTCCCATTCCAATTCTGAGACCCTTCTTATACCATGAGACTTGATATCTCAATGCTTCTAATACCAAACCTGAGACCCGTCCTATAACATGAGATGTGATAACCAAATCCTTCCCCTTCCAAACCTTAGACCCTTCCTTTATCATGAGATGTGATATCCAACTCCTTCCCATTCCAATCCTGAGACCCTTCCGATATCATGAGATTTGTTATCTCAATGCTTCTAATATCAAACTTGAGACCCTCCCTATAGCATGAGATGTGACATCCAAGTCCTTCCCATTCCAATCCTGAGACCCTTCCTATAGCATGAGATGTGATATCTCTATGCTTCTAATACCAAACCTGAGACCCTTCCTATAACATGAGATGGGATATCCAACTCCTTCCCATTCCAATCCTGAGACCTTTCCGATAGCAGAGATGTGATATCTCAATGCTTATACCAAACCTGAGAACCTTCCTATGGCCTGAGATGTCATAAACAACTCCTTCCCATTCCAATCCTGAGACCCTTCCTTTACCATGAGATGTGATATCTCAATGCTTATACCAAATCTGAGACCCTTCCTATAGCATGAGATGTGATATCCAATTCCTTCCCATTCAAATCCTGAGACCCTTCCTATAGCATGAGATGTGATATCTCAATACTTCTAATACCAAACCTGAGATCCTTCCGATAACATGAGATGTGATATCTCAATACTTCTAATACCAAACCTGAGATCCATCCTATAACATGAGATGTGATATCCAACTCCTTCCCTTTCCAAACCTAAGAGCCTATCTATAGCATGAGATCTGATATCCAGGTCCTTCCCATTCCAATCCTTAGACCCTTCCTACAGCATGCAATATGATATCTCAATGATTCTAATAACAAACCTGAGACCCGTCCTATAGCATGAGATATGATATCCAAGTCCTTCCCATTCCAATCCTGAGACCCTTCCTATAACATGAAATGTGATATCCAACTCCTTCCCATTCCAACCTGAGACCCTTCCTATAGCATGAGATGGGATATCCAACTTCTTCCAAATCCAATACTGATACCCTTCCGATAGCATGAGATGTGATATCCCAATGCTTCTACCAAACCTGAGACCCATACTATGGCATGAGATGTGATATCAAACTCCTTCCCATTCCAATCCTGAGACCCTTCCTATAGCTTGAGGTGTGATATCCAACTCCTTCCCATTCCAATTCTGAGACCCTTCTTATACCATGAGACTTGATATCTCAATGCTTCTAATACCAAACCTGAGACCCGTCCTATAACATGAGATGTGATAACCAAATCCTTCCCCTTCCAAACCTTAGACCCTTCCTTTATCATGAGATGTGATATCCAACTCCTTCCCATTCCAATCCTGAGACCCTTCCGATATCATGAGATTTGTTATCTCAATGCTTCTAATATCAAACTTGAGACCCTCCCTATAGCATGAGATGTGACATCCAAGTCCTTCCCATTCCAATCCTGAGACCCTTCCTATAGCATGAGATGTGATATCTCTATGCTTCTAATACCAAACCTGAGACCCTTCCTATAACATGAGATGGGATATCCAACTCCTTCCCATTCCAATCCTGAGACCTTTCCGATAGCAGAGATGTGATATCTCAATGCTTATACCAAACCTGAGAACCTTCCTATGGCCTGAGATGTCATATACAACTCCTTCCCATTCCAATCCTGAGACCCTTCCTTTACCATGAGATGTGATATCTCAATGCTTATACCAAATCTGAGACCCTTCCTATAGCATGAGATGTGATATCCAATTCCTTCCCATTCAAATCCTGAGACCCTTCCTATAGCATGAGATGTGATATCTCAATGCTTATACCAAACCTGAGACCCTTCCTATAGCATGAGATGTGATATCCAACTCCTTCCCATTCCAATCCGGAGACCCTTCCTATAGCATGAGATGTGATATCTCAATGCTTCTAATACCAAACCTGAGATCCTTCCTCTAACATGAAATGTGATATCCAACTCCTTCCCTTTCCAAACCTAAGAGCCTATCTATAGCATGAGATGTGATATCCAAGTCCTTCACATTCCAACCCTTAGACCCTTCCTACAGCATGCAATATGATATCTCAATGATTCTAATAACAAACCTGAGACCCGTCCTATAACATGAGATGGGATATCCAACTCCTTCCCATTCCAATCCTGAGACACTTCCGATAGCAGAGATGTGATATCTCAATGTTTATACCAAACCTGAGACCCTTCCTATAACATGAGATGTGAAATTTAACTCCTTCCCGTTCCCAACCTGAGACCCTTCCTTTAGCATGAGATGTGATATCCAGCTCCTTCCCATTCCAATCCTGAGACACTTCCGATAGCATGAGATGTGATATCTCAATGCTTCTAATATCAAAACTGAGACCCTCCCTATAGCATGATATGTGATATCTAAGTCCTTCCCATTCCAATCCTGAGACCCTTCCTATAGCATGAGATGTGATATCTCAATGCTTCTACCAAACCTGAGACCCTTCCTTTAGCATGAGATGTGATATCCAACTCCTTCCCATTCCAATCCTGAGACCCTTCCTATAGCATGAGATGTGATATCTCAATACTTCTAAT
This sequence comes from Ambystoma mexicanum, assembly GCF_040938575.1. NCBI lineage: Eukaryota > Metazoa > Chordata > Amphibia > Caudata > Ambystomatidae > Ambystoma > Ambystoma mexicanum. The sequence goes on from NC_090936.1 coordinate 338,008,042, forward strand.
ACCAAACCTGAGATCCTTCCGATAACATGAGATGTGATATCTCAATACTTCTAATACCAAACCTGAGATCCATCCTATAACATGAGATGTGATATCCAACTCCTTCCCTTTCCAAACCTAAGAGCCTATCTATAGCATGAGATGTGATATCCAGGTCCTTCCCATTCCAATCCTTAGACCCTTCCTACAGCATGCAATATGATATCTCAATGATTCTAATAACAAACCTGAGACCCGTCCTATAGCATGAGATATGATATCCAAGTCCTTCCCATTCCAATCCTGAGACCCTTCCTATAACATGAAATGTGATATCCAACTCCTTCCCATTCCAACCTGAGACCCTTCCTATAGCATGAGATGGGATATCCAACTTCTTCCAAATCCAATACTGATACCCTTCCGATAGCATGAGATGTGATATCCCAATGCTTCTACCAAACCTGAGACCCATACTATGGCATGAGATGTGATATCAAACTCCTTCCCATTCCAATCCTGAGACCCTTCCTATAGCTTGAGGTGTGATATCCAACTCCTTCCCATTCCAATTCTGAGACCCTTCTTATACCATGAGACTTGATATCTCAATGCTTCTAATACCAAACCTGAGACCCGTCCTATAACATGAGATGTGATAACCAAATCCTTCCCCTTCCAAACCTTAGACCCTTCCTTTATCATGAGATGTGATATCCAACTCCTTCCCATTCCAATCCTGAGACCCTTCCGATATCATGAGATTTGTTATCTCAATGCTTCTAATATCAAACTTGAGACCCTCCCTATAGCATGAGATGTGACATCCAAGTCCTTTCCATTCCAATCCTGAGACCCTTCCTATAGCATGAGATGTGATATCTCTATGCTTCTAATACCAAACCTGAGACCCTTCCTATAACATGAGATGGGATATCCAACTCCTTCCCATTCCAATCCTGAGACCTTTCCGATAGCAGAGATGTGATATCTCAATGCCTATACCAAACCTGAGAACCTTCCTATGGCCTGAGATGTCATAAACAACTCCTTCCCATTCCAATCCTGAGACCCTTCCTTTACCATGAGATGTGATATCTCAATGCTTATACCAAATCTGAGACCCTTCCTATAGCATGAGATGTGATATCCAATTCCTTCCCATTCAAATCCTGAGACCCTTCCTATAGCATGAGATGTGATATCTCAATACTTCTAATACCAAACCTGAGATCCTTCCGATAACATGAGATGTGATATCTCAATACTTCTAATACCAAACCTGAGATCCATCCTATAACATGAGATGTGATATCCAACTCCTTCCCTTTCCAAACCTAAGAGCCTATCTATAGCATGAGATGTGATATCCAGGTCCTTCCCATTCCAATCCTTAGACCCTTCCTACAGCATGCAATATGATATCTCAATGATTCTAATAACAAACCTGAGACCCGTCCTATAGCATGAGATATGATATCCAAGTCCTTCCCATTCCAATCCTGAGACCCTTCCTATAACATGAAATGTGATATCCAACTCCTTCCCATTCCAACCTGAGACCCTTCCTATAGCATGAGATGGGATATCCAACTTCTTCCAAATCCAATACTGATACCCTTCCGATAGCATGAGATGTGATATCCCAATGCTTCTACCAAACCTGAGACCCATACTATGGCATGAGATGTGATATCAAACTCCTTCCCATTCCAATCCTGAGACCCTTCCTATAGCTTGAGGTGTGATATCCAACTCCTTCCCATTCCAATTCTGAGACCCTTCTTATACCATGAGACTTGATATCTCAATGCTTCTAATACCAAACCTGAGACCCGTCCTATAACATGAGATGTGATAACCAAATCCTTCCCCTTCCAAACCTTAGACCCTTCCTTTATCATGAGATGTGATATCCAACTCCTTCCCATTCCAATCCTGAGACCCTTCCGATATCATGAGATTTGTTATCTCAATGCTTCTAATATCAAACTTGAGACCCTCCCTATAGCATGAGATGTGACATCCAAGTCCTTCCCATTCCAATCCTGAGACCCTTCCTATAGCATGAGATGTGATATCTCTATGCTTCTAATACCAAACCTGAGACCCTTCCTATAACATGAGATGGGATATCCAACTCCTTCCCATTCCAATCCTGAGACCTTTCCGATAGCAGAGATGTGATATCTCAATGCTTATACCAAACCTGAGAACCTTCCTATGGCCTGAGATGTCATATACAACTCCTTCCCATTCCAATCCTGAGACCCTTCCTTTACCATGAGATGTGATATCTCAATGCTTATACCAAATCTGAGACCCTTCCTATAGCATGAGATGTGATATCCAATTCCTTCCCATTCAAATCCTGAGACCCTTCCTATAGCATGAGATGTGATATCTCAATGCTTATACCAAACCTGAGAGCCTACCTATAGCATGAGATGTGATATCCAAGTCCATCCCATTCCAATCCTTAGACCCTTCCTACAGCATGCGATGTGATATCTCAATGATTCTAATACCAAACCAGAGACTCTTCCTATAACATGAGATGGGATATCCAACTCCTTCCCATTCCAATCCTGAGCCGCTTCCGATAGCAGAGATGTGATATCTCAATGCTTATACCAAACCTGAGACCCTTCCTATAACATGAGATGTGATATCCAACTCCTTCCCGTTCCAAACCTGAGACACTAACTATAGCATATGTGATGTCCAACTCCTTCCCATTCCAAACATGAGACCCTTCCTATAGCAAGAAAGTAATATCCAACTCCTACCCATTCCAATCCTGAGACCCTTCCTATAGCAAGAGATGTGATATCCAAATCCTTCCCATTCCAATCCTGAGACCCTTCCTATAACATGAGATGTGATATCCAACTCCTTCCCATTCCAACCTGAGACACTTCCTATAGCATGAGAAGGGATATCCAACTCCTTCCCAATCCAATCCTGAGACCCTTCCGAAAGCAGAGATGTGATATCTCAATGCTTATACCAAACCTGAGACCCTTCCTATAGCATGAAAAGGGATATCCAACTCCTTCCCAATCCAATCCTGAGACCCTTCCGATAGCAGAGACGTGATATCTCAATGCTTCTACCAAACCTGAGACCCTTCCTTTAGCATGAGATGTGATATCCAAATCCTTCACATTCCAATCCTGAGACCCTTCCTATAGCATGAGATTTGATATCTCAATGCTTCTAATACCAAACCTGAGATCCTTCCTATAACATGAGATGTGATATCCAATTCCTTCCCATTCCAAACCTGAGACCCTTCCTTTGGATGAGATGTGATATCCAACTCCTTCCCATTTCAACCCTGAGACCCTTCCTATAGCATGAGATGTGATGTCTCAATGCTTCTAATACCAAACCTGAGATCCTTCCTATAACATGAGATGTGATATCCAACTCCTTCCATTCCAATCCTGAGACCCGTCCTATAGCATGAGATGTGATATCTCAATGCTTATACCAAACCTGAGACCCTTCCTATAGCATGAGATGTGATATCCAACTCCTTCCCATTCCAATCCGGAGACCCTTCCTATAGCATGAGATGTGATATCTCAATGCTTCTAATACCAAACCTGAGATCCTTCCTCTAACATGAAATGTGATATCCAACTCCTTCCCTTTCCAAACCTAAGAGCCTATCTATAGCATGAGATGTGATATCCAAGTCCTTCACATTCCAACCCTTAGACCCTTCCTACAGCATGCAATATGATATCTCAATGATTCTAATAACAAACCTGAGACCCGTCCTATAACATGAGATGGGATATCCAACTCCTTCCCATTCCAATCCTGAGACACTTCCGATAGCAGAGATGTGATATCTCAATGTTTATACCAAACCTGAGACCCTTCCTATAACATGAGATGTGAAATTTAACTCCTTCCCGTTCCCAACCTGAGACCCTTCCTTTAGCATGAGATGTGATATCCAGCTCCTTCCCATTCCAATCCTGAGACACTTCCGATAGCATGAGATGTGATATCTCAATGCTTCTAATATCAAAACTGAGACCCTCCCTATAGCATGATATGTGATATCTAAGTCCTTCCCATTCCAATCCTGAGACCCTTCCTATAGCATGAGATGTGATATCTCAATGCTTCTACCAAACCTGAGACCCTTCCTTTAGCATGAGATGTGATATCCAACTCCTTCCCATTCCAATCCTGAGACCCTTCCTATAGCATGAGATGTGATATCTCAATACTTCTAATACCAAACCTGAGATCCTTCCGATAACATGAGATGTGATATCTCAATACTTCTAATACCAAACCTGAGATCCATCCTATAACATGAGATGTGATATCCAACTCCTTCCCTTTCCAAACCTAAGAGCCTATCTATAGCATGAGATGTGATATCCAGGTCCTTCCCATTCCAATCCTTAGACCCTTCCTACAGCATGCAATATGATATCTCAATGATTCTAATAACAAACCTGAGACCCGTCCTATAGCATGAGATATGATATCCAAGTCCTTCCCATTCCAATCCTGAGACCCTTCCTATAACATGAAATGTGATATCCAACTCCTTCCCATTCCAACCTGAGACCCTTCCTATAGCATGAGATGGGATATCCAACTTCTTCCAAATCCAATACTGATACCCTTCCGATAGCATGAGATGTGATATCCCAATGCTTCTACCAAACCTGAGACCCATACTATGGCATGAGATGTGATATCAAACTCCTTCCCATTCCAATCCTGAGACCCTTCCTATAGCTTGAGGTGTGATATCCAACTCCTTCCCATTCCAATTCTGAGACCCTTCTTATACCATGAGACTTGATATCTCAATGCTTCTAATACCAAACCTGAGACCCGTCCTATAACATGAGATGTGATAACCAAATCCTTCCCCTTCCAAACCTTAGACCCTTCCTTTATCATGAGATGTGATATCCAACTCCTTCCCATTCCAATCCTGAGACCCTTCCGATATCATGAGATTTGTTATCTCAATGCTTCTAATATCAAACTTGAGACCCTCCCTATAGCATGAGATGTGACATCCAAGTCCTTCCCATTCCAATCCTGAGACCCTTCCTATAGCATGAGATGTGATATCTCTATGCTTCTAATACCAAACCTGAGACCCTACCTATAACATGAGATGGGATATCCAACTCCTTCCCATTCCAATCCTGAGACCTTTCCGATAGCAGAGATGTGATATCTCAATGCTTATACCAAACCTGAGAACCTTCCTATGACCTGAGATGTCATATACAACTCCTTCCCATTCCAATCCTGAGACCCTTCCTTTACCATGAGATGTGATATCTCAATGCTTATACCAAATCTGAGACCCTTCCTATAGCATGAGATGTGATATCCAATTCCTTCCCATTCCAATCCTGAGACCCTTCCTATAGCATGAGATGTGATATCTCAATGCTTATACCAAACCTGAGAGCCTACCTATAGCATGAGATGTGATATCCAAGTCCACCCCATTCCAATCCTTAGACCCTTCCTACAGCATTTTATTTATTTATTTATTCAGATTTATTTAAAGCGCACATCAGCCCAGGGGCATCGTGGCGCTGTTACATGAATACATACATAGTCTGGTTACAATGGAAGGAAGATGGTTACAAAGCAATTTTCATTACAGGAAGCATTTCGTATCGAACACTTTTAGTATCAGATGTGTGCGAGCTGAGGTGGGTGAAGGGAAGGTGGAGTTAGTTGAATAGCGTGGTTTTGAGGGATTTGCGAAAGAGATACAGAGATGGTTCTGCTCTAAGCGCGTTGGGGAGGGCATTCCATAGCTTAGGTGCTATGTGAGGGAAGCCAATGCCGCCGGCTTTGGCTCTTTTTACAGTGGGTACTTGGAGTTGGTTGGCGTGGTGACTTCTTCTGGGGCGGATGGAGGAGTTCTTGGTTATAGTCTCAGATAGGTAGGGGGGTGCTGTGTGGTTAATGCATTTGTGTGTGAGGGTGAGGATTTTAAAGTTGATCCTTTCCTTGACTGGGAGCCAATGGACGCGTCTTCTGGCCTGTGAGATATGGTCAGTTTTGGTCATGTATAGTGCAGCACGGAGGGCATTGTTTTGCACTATTTGGAGCTTGTTTAGGTTTTTTGATGAGGTGCCTGCCAGGAGGGCGTTACAGTAGTCCAGTCTGGCTCCTATAGTAGCATGCGATGTGATATCTCAATGATTCTAATACCAAACCAGAGACTCTTCCTATAACATGAGATGGGATATCCAACTCCTTCCCATTCCAATCCTGAGCCGCTTCCGATAGCAGAGATGTGATATCTCAATGCTTATACCAAACCTGAGACCCTTCCTATAACATGAGATGTGATATCCAACTCCTTCCCGTTCCAAACCTGAGACACTAACTATAGCATATGTGATATCCAACTCCTTCCCATTCCAAACATGAGACCCTTCCTATAGCAAGAAAGTAATATCCAACTCCTACCCATTCCAATCCTGAGACCCTTCGTATAGCAAGAGATGTGATATCCAAATCCTTCCCATTCCAATCCTGAGACCCTTCCTATAACATGAGATGTGATATCCAACTCCTTCCCATTCCAACCTGAGACACTTCCTTTAGCATGAGAATGGATATCCAACTCCTTCCCAATCCAATCCTGAGACCCTTCCGATAGCAGAGATGTGATATCTCAATGCTTATACCAAACCTGAGACCCTTCCTATGGCATGAGATGTGATATCCAACTCCTTGCCATTCAAATCCTGAGACCCTTCCTATAGCATGAAAAGGGATATCCAACTCCTTCCCAATCCAATCCTGAGACCCTTCCGATAGCAGAGAGTGATATCTCAATGCTTCTACCAAACCTGAGACCCTTCCTTTAGCATGAGATGTGATATCCAAATCCTTCACATTCCAATCCTGAGACCCTTCCTATAGCATGAGATTTGATATCTCAATGCTTCTAATACCAAACCTGAGATCCTTCCTATAACATGAGATGTGATATCCAATTCCTTCCCATTCCAAACCTGAGACCCTTCCTATTGGATGAGATGTGATATCCAACTCCTTCCCATTCCAACCCTGAGACCCTTCCTATAGCATGAGATGTGATGTCTCAATGCTTCTAATACCAAACCTGAGATCCTTCCTATAACATGAGATGTGATATCCAACTCCTTCCATTCCAATCCTGAGACCCGTCCTATAGCATGAGATGTGATATCTCAATGCTTATACCAAACCTGAGACCCTTCCTATAGCATGAGATGTGATATCCAACTCCTTCCCATTCCAATCCTGAGACCCTTCCTATAGCATGAGATGTGATATCTCAATGCTTCTAATACCAAACCTGAGATCCTTCCTCTAACATGAAATGTGATATCCAACTCCTTCCCTTTCCAAACCTAAGAGCCTATCTATAGCATGAGATGTGATATCCAAGTCCTTCACATTCCAACCCTTAGACCCTTCCTACAGCATGCAATATGATATCTCAATGATTCTAATACCAAACCTGAGACCCTTCCTTTAGCATGAGATGTGATATCCAAATCCTTCACATTCCAATCCTGAGACCCTTCCTATAGCATGAGATTTGATATCTCAATGCTTCTAATACCAAACCTGAGATTCTTCCTATAACATGAGATGTGATATCCAATTCCTTCCCATTCCAAACCTGAGACCCTTCCTATTGGATGAGATGTGATATCCAACTCCTTCCCATTCCAACCCTGAGACCCTTCCTATAGCATGAGATGTGATGTCTCAATGCTTCTAATACCAAACCTGAGATCCTTCCTATAACATGAGATGTGATATCCAACTCCTTCCATTCCAATCCTGAGACCCGTCCTATAGCATGAGATCTGATATCTCAATGCTTATACCAAACCTGAGACCCTTCCTATAGCATGAGATGTGATATCCAACTCCTTCCCATTCCAATCCTGAGACCCTTCCTATAGCATGAGATGTGATATCTCAATGCTTCTAATACCGAACCAGAGATCCTTCCTCTAACATGAAATGTGATATCCAACTCCTTCCCTTTCCAAACCTAAGAGCCTATCTATAGCATGAGATGTGATATCCATGTCCTTCACATTCCAACCCTTAGACCCTTCCTACAGCATGCAATATGATATCTCAATGATTCTAATAACAAACCTGAGACCCGTCCTATAACATGAGATGTGATATCCAACTCCTTCCCGTTCCAAACCTGAGACCCTTCCTTTAGCATGAGATGTGATATCCAGCTCCTTCCCATTCCAATCCTGAGACACTTCCGATAGCATGAGATGTGATATCTCAATGCTTCTAATATCAAAACTGAGACCCTCCCTATAGCATGATATGTGATATCTAAGTCCTTCCCATTCCAATCCTGAGACCCTTCCTATAGCATGAGATGTGATATCTCAATGCTTCTACCAAACTTGAGACCCTTCCTTTAGCATGAGATGTGATATCCAACTCCTTCCCATTCCAATCCTGAGACCCTTCCTATAGCATGAGATGTGATATCTCAATACTTCTAATACCAAACCTGAGATCTTTCCGATAACATGAGATGTGATATCTCAATACTTCTAATACCAAACCTGAGATCCATCCTATAACATGAGATGTGATATCCAACTCCTTCCCTTTCCAAACCTAAGAGCCTATCTATAGCATGAGATGTGATATCCAGGTCCTTCCCATTCCAATCCTTAGACCCTTCCTACAGCATGCAATATGATATCTCAATGATTCTAATAACAAACCTGAGACCCGTCCTATAGCATGAGATATGATATCCAAGTACTTCCCATTCCAATCCTGAGACCCTTCCTATAACATGAAATGTGATAGCCAACTCCTTCCCATTCCAACCTGAGACCCTTCCTATAGCATGAGATGGGATATCCAACTTCTTCCAAATCCAATACTGATACCCTTCCGATAGCATGAGATGTGATATCCCAATGCTTCTACCAAACCTGAGACCCATACTCTGGCATGAGATGTGATATCAAACTCCTTCCCATTCCAATCCTGAGACCCTTCCTAAAGCTTGAGGTGTGATATCCAACTCCTTCCCATTCCAATTCTGAGACCCTTCTTATACCATGAGACTTGATATCTCAATGCTTCTAATACCAAACCTGAGACCCGTCCTATAACATGAGATGTGATATCCAAATCCTTCCCCTTCCAAACCTTAGACCCTTCCTTTATCATGAGATGTGATATCCAACTCCTTCCCATTCCAATCCTGAGACCCTTCCGATATCATGAGATTTGTTATCTCAATGCTTCTAATATCAAACTTGAGACCCTCCCTATAGCATGAGATGTGACATCCAAGTCCTTCCCATTCCAATCCTGAGACCCTTCCTATAGCATGAGATGTGATATCTCTATGCTTCTAATACCAAACCTGAGACCCTTCCTATAACATGAGATGGGATATCCAACTCCTTCCCATTCCAATCCTGAGACCTTTCCGATAGCAGAGATGTGATATCTCAATGCTTATACCAAACCTGAGAACCTTCCTATGGCCTGAGATGTCATATACAACTCCTTCCCATTCCAATCCTGAGACCCTTCCTTTAGCATGAGATGTGATATCTCAATGCTTATACCAAATCTTAGACCCTTCCTATAGCATGAGATGTGATATCTCAATGCTTATACCAAACCTGAGAGCCTACCTATAACATGAGATGTGATATCCAAGTCCATCCCATTCCAATCCTTAGACCCTTCCTACAGCATGCGATGTGATATCTCAATGATTCTAATACCAAACCAGAGACTCTTCCTATAACATGAGATGGGATATCCAACTCCTTCCCATTCCAATCCTGAGCCGCTTCCGATAGCAGAGATGTGATATCTCAATGCTTATACCAAACCTGAGACCCTTCCTATAACATGAGATGTGATATCCAACTCCTTCCCGTTCCAAACCTGAGACACTAACTATAGCATATGTGATATCCACCTCCTTCCCATTCCAATCCTGAGACCCTTCCTATAGCAAGAGATGTGATATCCAAATCCTTCCCATTCCAATCCTGAGACCCTTCCTATAACATGAGATGTGATATCCAACTCCTTCCCATTCCAACCTGAGACACTTCCTATAGCATGAGAAGGGATATCCAACTCCTTCCCAATCCAACCCTGAGACCCTTCCGATAGCAGAGATGTGATATCTCAATGCTTATACCAAACCTGAGACCCTTCCTATGGCATGAGATGTGATATCCAACTCCTTGCCATTCAAATCCTGAGACCCTTCCTATAGCATGAGAAGGGATATCCAACTCCTTCCCAATCCAATCCTGAGACCCTTCCGATAGCAGAGACGTGATATCTCAATGCTTCTACCAAACCTGAGACCCTTCCTTTAGCATGAGATGTGATATCCAAATCCTTCACATTCCAATCCTGAGACCCTTCCTATAGCATGAGATGTGATATCTCAATGCTTCTAATACCAAACCTGAGATCCTTCCTATAACATGAGATGTGATATCCAATTCCTTCCCATTCCAAACCTGAGACCCTTCCTATTGGATGAGATGTGATATCCAACTCCTTCCCATTCCAACCCTGAGACCATTCCTATAGCATGAGATGTGATGTCTCAATGCTTCTAATACCAAACCTGAGATCCTTCCTATAACATGAGATGTGATATCCAACTCCTTCCATTCCAATCCTGAGACCCGTCCTATAGCATGAGATGTGATATCTCAATGCTTATACCAAACCTGAGACCCTTCCTATAGCATGAGATGTGATATTCAACTGCTTCCCATTCCAATCCTGAGACCCTTCCTATAGCATGAGATGTGATATCTCAATGCTTCTAATACCAAACCTGAGATCCTTCCTCTAACATGAAATGTGATATCCAACTCCTTCCCTTTCCAAACCTAAGAGCCTATCTATAGCATGAGATGTGATATCCAAGTCCTTCACATTCCAACCCTTCCTACAGCATGCAATATGATATCTCAATGATTCTAATAACAAACCTGAGACCCGTCCTATAACATGAGATGGGATATCCAACTCCTTCCCATTCCAATCCTGAGACACTTCCGATAGCAGAGATGTGATATCTCAATGCTTATACCAAACCTGAGACCCTTCCTATAACATGAGATGTGATATCCAAATCCTTCCCGTTCCAAACCTGAGACCCTTCCTTTAGCATGAGATGTGATATCCAGCTCCTTCCCATTCCAATCCTGAGACACTTCCGATAGCATGAGATGTGATATCTCAATGCTTCTAATATCAAAACTGAGACCCTCCCTATAGCATGATATGTGATATCTAAGTCCTTCCCATTCCAATCCTGAGACCCTCCCTATAGCATGAGATGTGATATCCAACTCCTTCCCATTCCAATCCTGAGACCCTTCTGATAGCATGAGATGTGATATCTCAATGCCTCTAATACCAAACCTGAGATCCTACCTCTAACATGAAATGTGATATCCAACTCTTTCCCCTTCCAAACCTGAGAGCCTTCCTATAGCATGAGATGTGATATCCAAGTCCTTCCCATTCCAATCCTGAGACACTTCCTATAGCTTGAGATGTGATATCCAACTCCTTCCCATTCCAATTCCGAGACCCTTCCTATACTATGAGACTTGATATCTCAATACTTCTAATACCAAACGTGAGATCCTTCCGATAACATGAGATGTGATATCCAAATCCTTCCCCTTCCAAACCTGAGACCCTCCCTTTAGCATGAGATGTGATATCCAACTCCTTCCCATTCCATTCCTGAGACCCTTCTGATAGCATGAGATGTGATATCTCAATGCCTCTAATACCAAACCTGAGATCCTACCTCTAACATGAAATGTGATATCCAACTCTTTCCCCTTCCAAACCTGAGAGCCTTCCTATAGCATGAGATGTGATATCCAAGTCCTTCCCATTCCAATCCTGAGACACTTCCTATAGCTTGAGATGTGATATCCAACTCCTTCCCATTCCAATTCTGAGACCCTTCCTATACTATGAGACTTGATATCTCAATGCTTCTAATACCAAACGTGAGACCCGTAATATAACATGAGATGTGATATCCAAATCCTTCCCCTTCCAAACCTTAGACCCTTCCTTTATCATGAGATGTGATATCCAACTCCTTCCCATTCTAATCCTGAGACCCTTCCGATATCATGAGATGTGATATCTCAAAGCTTCTAATATCAAACTTGAGACCCTCCCTATAGCATGAGATGTGATATCCAAGTCCTTCCCATTCCAATCCTGAGACTCTTCCTATAGCATGAGATGTGATATCTCAATGCTTCTAATACCAAACCTGAGACCCTTCCTATAACATGAGATGGGAATATCCAACTCCTTCCCATTCCAATCCTGAGACCCTTCCGATAGCAGAGATGTGATATCTCAATGCTTATACCAAACCTGAGATCCTTCCTATAACAAGAGATGTGATATCCAACTCCTTCCCATTCCAATCCTGAGACACTTCCTATAGCATGAGATGTGATATCTCACTGCTTATACCAAACCTGAGACCCTTCCCATAGCATGAGATGTGATATCCAACTCCTTCCCATTCCAATCCTGAGACCCTTCCTATAGCATGAGATATGATATCTCAATACTTCTAATACCAAACGTGAGATCCTTCCGATAACAGGAGATGTGATATCCAAATCCTTCCCCTTCCAAACCTGAGACCCTCCCTTTAGCATGAGATGTGATATCCAACTCCTTCCCATTCCAATCCTGAGACCCTTCTGATAGCATAAGATGTGATATCTCAATGCTTCTAATACCAAACCTGAGATCCTTCCGATAGCATGAGATGTGATATCTCAATGCTTCTAATACCAAACCTGAGATCCTTCCTATAACATGAGATGTGATATCCAAATCCTTCCCCTTCCAAACCTGAGACCGTCCCTTTAGCATGAGATGTGATATCCAACTCCTTCCCATTCCATTCCTGAGATCCTTCTGATAGCATGAGATGTGATATCTCAATGCCTCTAATACCAAACCTGAGATCCTACCTCTAACATGAAATGTGATACCAACTCTTTCCCCTTCCAAACCTGAGAGCCTTTCTATAGCATGAGATGTGATATCCAAGTCCTTCCCATTCCAATCCTGAGACCCTTCCTATAGCTTGAGATGTGATATCCAACTCCTTCCCATTCCAATTCTGAGACCCTTCCTATACTCTGAGACTTGATATCTCAATGCTTCTAATACCAAACCTGAGACCCGTAATATAACATGAGATGTGATATCCAAATCCTTCCCCTTCCAAACCTTAGACCCTTACTTTATCATGAGATGTGATATCCAACACCTTCCCATTCCAATCCTGAGACCCTTCCGATATCATGAGATGTGATATCTCAAAGCTTCTAATATCAAACTTGAGACCCTCCCTATAGCATGAGATGTGATATCCAAGTCCTTCCCATTCCAATCCTGAGACCCTTCCTATAGCATGAGATGTGATATCTCAATGCTTCTAATACCAAACCTGAGACCCTTCCTATAACATGAGATGGGAATATCCAACTCCTTCCCATTCCAATCCTGAGACCCTTCCGATAGCAGAGATGTGATATCTCAATGCTTATACCAAACCTGAGACCCTTTGTATGGCATGAGATGTGATATCCAACTCCTTGCCATTCAAATCCTGAGACCCTTCCTATAGCATGAGAAGGGATATCCAACTCCTTCCCAATCCAATCCTGAGACCCTTCCGATAGCAGAGACGTGATATCTCAATGCTTCTACCAAACCTGAGACCCTTCCTTTAGCATGAGATGTGATATCCAAATCCTTCACATTCCAATCCTGAGACCCTTCCTATAGCATGAGATGTGATATCTCAATGCTTCTAATACCAAACCTGAGATCCTTCCTATAACATGAGATGTGATATCCAATTCCTTCCCATTCCAAACCTGAGACCCTTCCTATTGGATGAGTTGTGATATCCAACTCCTTCCCATTCCAACCCTGAGACCCTTCCTATAGCATGAGATGTGATGTCTCAATGCTTCTAATACCAAACCTGAGATCCTTCCTATAACATGAGATGTGATATCCAACTCCTTCCATTCCAATCCTGAGACCGGTCCTATAGCATGAGATGTGATATCTCAATGCTTATACCAAACCTGAGACCCTTCCTATAGCATGAGATGTGATATCCAACTACTTCCCATTCCAATCCTGAGACCCTTCCTATAGCATGAGATGTGATATCTCAATGCTTCTAATACCAAACCTGAGATCCTTCCTCTAACATGAAATGTGATATCCAACTCCTTCCCTTTCCAAACCTAAGAGCCTATCTATAGCATGAGATGTGATATCCAGGTCCTTCCCATTCCAATCCTTAGACCCTTCCTACAGCATGCAATATGATATCTCAATGATTCTAATAACAAACCTGAGACCCGTCCTATAGCATGAGATATGATATCCAAGTCCTTCCCATTCCAATCCTGAGAGCCTTCCTATAACATGAAATGTGATATCCAACTCCTTCCCATTACAACCTGAGACCCTTCCTATAGCATGAGATGGGATATCCAACTTCTTCCAAATCCAATACTGATACCCTTCCGATAGCATGAGATGTGATATCCCAATGCTTCTACCAAACCTGAGACCCATACTATGGCATGAGATGTGATATCAAACTCCTTCCCATTCCAATCCTGAGACCCTTCCTATAGCTTGAGGTGTGATATCCAACTCCTTCCCATTCCAATTCTGAGACCCTTCTTATACCATGAGACTTGATATCTCAATGCTTCTAATACCAAACCTGAGACCCGTCCTATAACATGAGATGTGATATCCAAATCCTTCCCCTTCCAAACCTTAGACCCTTCCTTTATCATGAGATGTGATATCCAACTCCTTCCCATTCCAATCCTGAGACCCTTCCGATATCATGAGATTTGTTATCTCAATGCTTCTAATATCAAACTTGAGACCCTCCCTATAGCATGAGATGTGACATCCAAGTCCTTCCCATTCCAATCCTGAGACCCTTCCTATAGCATGAGATGTGATATCTCTATGCTTCTAATACCAAACCTGAGACCCTTCCTATAACATGAGATGGGATATCCAACTCCTTCCCATTCCAATCCTGAGACCCTTCCTATAACATGAGATGTGATATCTCAATGCTTATACCAAACCTGAGAACCTTCCTATGGCCTGAGATGTCATATACAACTCCTTCCCATTCCAATCCTGAGACCCTTCCTTTAGCATGAGATGTGATATCTCAATGCTTATACCAAATCTGAGACCCTTCCTATAGCATGAGATGTGATATCCAATTCCTTCCCATTCCAATCCTGAGACCCTTCCTATAACATGAGATGTGATATCCAACTCCTTCCCATTCCAACCTGAGACACTTCCTATAGCATGAGAAGGGATATCCAACCCCTTCCCAATCCAATCCTGAGACCCTTCCGATAGCAGAGATGTGATATCTCAATGCTTATACCAAACCTGAGACCCTTCCTATGGCATGAGATGTGATATCCAACTCCTTGCCATTCAAATCCTGAGACCCTTCCTATAGCATGAAAAGGGATATCCAACTCCTTCCCAATCCAATCCTGAGACCCTTCCGATAGCAGAGACGTGATATCTCAATGCTTCTACCAAACCTGAGACCCTTCCTTTAGCATGAGATGTGATATCCAAATCCTTCACATTCCAATCCTGAGACCCTTCCTATAGCATGAGATTTGATATCTCAATGCTTCTAATACCAAACCTGAGATCCTTCCTATAACATGAGATGTGATATCCAATTCCTTCCCATTCCAAACCTGAGACCCTTCCTATTGGATGAGATGTGATATCCAACTCCTTCCCATTCCAACCCTGAGACCCTTCCTATAGCATGAGATGTGATGTCTCAATGCTTCTAATACCAAACCTGAGATCCTTCCTATAACATGAGATGTGATATCCAACTCCTTCCATTCCAATCCTGAGACCCGTCCTATAGCATGAGATGTGATATCTCAATGCTTATACCAAACCTGAGACCCTTCCTATAGTATGAGATGTGATATCCAACTCCTTCCCATTCCAATCCTGAGACCCTTCCTATAGCATGAGATGTGATATCTCAATGCTTCTAATACCAAACCTGAGATCCTTCCTCTAACATGAAATGTGATATCCAACTCCTTCTCTTTCCAAACCTAAGAGCCTATCTATAGCATGAGATGTGATATCCAAGTCCTTCACATTCCAACCCTTAGACCCTTCCTACAGCATGCAATATGATATCTCAATGATTCTAATAACAAACCTGAGACCCGTCCTATAACATGAGATGGGATATCCAACTCCTTCCCATTCCAATCCTGAGACACTTCCGATAGCAGAGATGTGATATCTCAATGTTTATACCAAACCTGAGACCCTTCCTATAACATGAGATGTGATATCCAACTCCTTCCCGTTCCAAACCTGAGACCCTTCCATTAGCATGAGATGTGATATCCAGCTCCTTCCCATTCCAATCCTGAGACAATTCCGATAGCATGAGATGTGATATCTCAATGCTTCTAATATCAAACCTGAGATCCTTCCTCTAACATGAAATGTGATATCCAACTCCTTCCCTTTCCAAACCTAAGAGCCTATCTATAGCATGAGATGTGATATCCAAGTCCTTCACATTCCAACCCTTAGACCCTTCCTACAGCATGCAATATGATATCTCAATGATTCTAATAACAAACCTGAGACCCGTCCTATAACATGAGATGGGATATCCAACTCCTTCCCATTCCAATCCTGAGACACTTCCGATAGCAGAGATGTGATATCTCAATGTTTATACCAAACCTGAGACCCTTCCTATAACATGAGATGTGATATCCAACTCCTTCCCGTTCCAAACCTGAGACCCTTCCTTTAGCATGAGATGTGATATCCAACTCCTTCCCATTCCAATCCTGAGACACTTCCGATAGCAGAGATGTGATATCTCAATGTTTATACCAAACCTGAGACCCTTCCTATAACATGAGATGTGATATCCAACTCCTTCCCGTTCCAAACCTGAGACCCTTCCTTTAGCATGAGATGTGATATCCAGCTCCTTCCCATTCCAATCCTGAGACACTTCCGATAGCAGAGATGTGATATCTCAATGCTTATACCAAACCTGAGACCCTTCCTATAACATGAGATGTGATATCCAAATCCTTCCCGTTCCAAACCTGAGACCCTTCCTTTAGCATGAGATGTGATATCCAGCTCCTTCCCATTCCAATCCTGAGACACTTCCGATAGCATGAGATGTGATATCTCAATGCTTCTAATATCAAAACTGAGACCCTCCCTATAGCATGATATGTGATATCTAAGTCCTTCCCATTCCAATCCTGAGACCCTCCCTATAGCATGAGATGTGATATCCAACTCCTTCCCATTCCAATCCTGAGACCCTTCTGATAGCATGAGATGTGATATCTCAATGCCTCTAATACCAAACCTGAGATCCTACCTCTAACATGAAATGTGATATCCAACTCTTTCCCCTTCCAAACCTGAGAGCCTTCCTATAGCATGAGATGTGATATCCAAGTCCTTCCCATTCCAATCCTGAGACACTTCCTATAGCTTGAGATGTGATATCCAACTCCTTCCCATTCCAATTCTGAGACCCTTCCTATACTATGAGACTTGATATCTCAATGCTTCTAATACCAAACGTGAGACCCGTAATATAACATGAGATGTGATATCCAAATCCTTCCCCTTCCAAACCTTAGACCCTTCCTTTATCATGAGATGTGATATCCAACTCCTTCCCATTCTAATCCTGAGACCCTTCCGATATCATGAGATGTGATATCTCAAAGCTTCTAATATCAAACTTGAGACCCTCCCTATAGCATGAGATGTGATATCCAAGTCCTTCCCATTCCAATCCTGAGACCCTTCCTATAGCATGAGATGTGATATCTCAATGCTTCTAATACCAAACCTGAGACCCTTCCTATAACATGAGATGGGAATATCCAACTCCTTCCCATTCCAATCCTGAGACCCTTCCGATAGCAGAGATGTGATATCTCAATGCTTATACCAAACCTGAGATCCTTCCTATAACAAGAGATGTGATATCCAACTCCTTCCCATTCCAATCCTGAGACACTTCCTATAGCATGAGATGTGATATCTCACTGCTTATACCAAACCTGAGACCCTTCCCATAGCATGAGATGTGATATCCAACTCCTTCCCATTCCAATCCTGAGACCCTTCCTATAGCATGAGATATGATATCTCAATACTTCTAATACCAAACGTGAGATCCTTCCGATAACATGAGATGTGATATCCAAATCCTTCCCCTTCCAAACCTGAGACCCTCCCTTTAGCATGAGATGTGATATCCAACTCCTTCCCATTCCAATCCTGAGACCCTTCTGATAGCATGAGATGTGATATCTCAATGCTTCTAATACCAAACCTGAGATCCTTCCGATAGCATGAGATGTGATATCTCAATGCTTCTAATACCAAACCTGAGATCCTTCCTATAACATGAGATGTGATATCCAACTCCTTCCCGTTCCAAACCTGAGACCCTTCCTTTAGCATGAGATGTGATATCCAACTCCTTCCCATTCCAATCCTGAGACACTTCCGATAGCAGAGATGTGATATCTCAATGTTTATACCAAACCTGAGACCCTTCCTATAACATGAGATGTGATATCCAACTCCTTCCCGTTCCAAACCTGAGACCCTTCCTTTAGCATGAGATGTGATATCCAGCTCCTTCCCATTCCAATCCTGAGACACTTCCGATAGCAGAGATGTGATATCTCAATGCTTATACCAAACCTGAGACCCTTCCTATAACATGAGATGTGATATCCAAATCCTTCCCGTTCTAAACCTGAGACCCTTCCTTTAGCATGAGATGTGATATCCAGCTCCTTCCCATTCCAATCCTGAGACACTTCCGATAGCATGAGATGTGATATCTCAATGCTTCTAATATCAAAACTGAGACCCTCCCTATAGCATGATATGTGATATCTAAGTCCTTCCCATTCCAATCCTGAGACCCTCCCTATAGCATGAGATGTGATATCCAACTCCTTCCCATTCCAATCCTGAGACCCTTCTGATAGCATGAGATGTGATATCTCAATGCCTCTAATACCAAACCTGAGATCCTACCTCTAACATGAAATGTGATATCCAACTCTTTCCCCTTCCAAACCTGAGAGCCTTCCTATAGCATGAGATGTGATATCCAAGTCCTTCCCATTCCAATCCTGAGACACTTCCTATAGCTTGAGATGTGATATCCAACTCCTTCCCATTCCAATTCTGAGACCCTTCCTATACTATGAGACTTGATATCTCAATGCTTCTAATACCAAACGTGAGACCCGTAATATAACATGAGATGTGATATCCAAATCCTTCCCCTTCCAAACCTTAGACCCTTCCTTTATCATGAGATGTGATATCCAACTCCTTCCCATTCTAATCCTGAGACCCTTCCGATATCATGAGATGTGATATCTCAAAGCTTCTAATATCAAACTTGAGACCCTCCCTATAGCATGAGATGTGATATCCAAGTCCTTCCCATTCCAATCCTGAGACCCTTCCTATAGCATGAGATGTGATATCTCAATGCTTCTAATACCAAACCTGAGACCCTTCCTATAACATGAGATGGGAATATCCAACTCCTTCCCATTCCAATCCTGAGACCCTTCCGATAGCAGAGATGTGATATCTCAATGCTTATACCAAACCTGAGATCCTTCCTATAACAAGAGATGTGATATCCAACTCCTTCCCATTCCAATCCTGAGACACTTCCTATAGCATGAGATGTGATATCTCACTGCTTATACCAAACCTGAGACCCTTCCCATAGCATGAGATGTGATATCCAACTCCTTCCCATTCCAATCCTGAGACCCTTCCTATAGCATGAGATATGATATCTCAATACTTCTAATACCAAACGTGAGATCTTCCGATAACATGAGATGTGATATCCAAATCCTTCCCCTTCCAAACCTGAGACCGTCCCTTTAGCATGAGATGTGATATCCAACTCCTTCCCATTCCATTCCTGAGACCCTTCTGATAGCATGAGATGTGATATCTCAATGCCTCTAATACCAAACCTGAGATCCTACCTCTAACATGAAATGTGATATCCAACTCTTTCCCCTTCCAAACCTGAGAGCCTTTCTATAGCATGAGATGTGATATCCAAGTCCTTCCCATTCCAATCCTGAGACCCTTCCTATAGCTTGAGATGTGATATCCAACTCCTTCCCATTCCAATTCTGAGACCCTTCCTATACTCTGAGACTTGATATCTCAATGCTTCTAATACCAAACCTGAGACCCGTAATATAACATGAGATGTGATATCCAAATCCTTCCCCTTCCAAACCTTAGACCCTTCCTTTATCATGAGATGTGATATCCAACACCTTCCCATTCCAATCCTGAGACCCTTCCGATATCATGAGATGTGATATCTCAAAGCTTCTAATATCAAACTTGAGACCCTCCCTATAGCATGAGATGTGATATCCAAGTCCTTCCCATTCCAATCCTGAGACCCTTCCTATAGCATGAGATGTGATATCTCAATGCTTCTAATACCAAACCTGAGACCCTTCCTATAACATGAGATGGGAATATCCAACTCCTTCCCATTCCAATCCTGAGACCCTTCTGATAGCAGAGATGTGATATCTCAATGCTTATACCAAACCTGAGACCCTTCGTATGGCATGAGATGTGATATCCAACTCCTTGCCATTCAAATCCTGAGACCCTTCCTATAGCATGAGAAGGGATATCCAACTCCTTCCCAATCCAATCCTGAGACCCTTCCGATAGCAGAGACGTGATATCTCAATGCTTCTACCAAACCTGAGACCCTTCCTTTAGCATGAGATGTGATATCCAAATCCTTCACATTCCAATCCTGAGACCCTTCCTATAGCATGAGATGTGATATCTCAATGCTTCTAATACCAAACCTGAGATCCTTCCTATAACATGAGATGTGATATCCAATTCCTTCCCATTCCAAACCTGAGACCCTTCCTATTGGATGAGTTGTGATATCCAACTCCTTCCCATTCCAACCCTGAGACCCTTCCTATAGCATGAGATGTGATGTCTCAATGCTTCTAATACCAAACCTGAGATCCTTCCTATAACATGAGATGTGATATCCAACTCCTTCCATTCCAATCCTGAGACCGGTCCTATAGCATGAGATGTGATATCTCAATGCTTATACCAAACCTGAGACCCTTCCTATAGCATGAGATGTGATATCCAACTACTTCCCATTCCAATCCTGAGACCCTTCCTATAGCATGAGATGTGATATCTCAATGCTTCTAATACCAAACCTGAGATCCTTCCTCTAACATGAAATGTGATATCCAACTCCTTCCCTTTCCAAACCTAAGAGCCTATCTATAGCATGAGATGTGATATCCAGGTCCTTCCCATTCCAATCCTTAGACCCTTCCTACAGCATGCAATATGATATCTCAATGATTCTAATAACAAACCTGAGACCCGTCCTATAGCATGAGATATGATATCCAAGTCCTTCCCATTCCAATCCTGAGACCCTTCCTATAACATGAAATGTGATATCCAACTCCTTCCCATTCCAACCTGAGACCCTTCCTATAGCATGAGATGGGATATCCAACTTCTTCCAAATCCAATACTGATACCCTTCCGATAGCATGAGATGTGATATCCCAATGCTTCTACCAAACCTGAGACCCATACTATGGCATGAGATGTGATATCAAACTCCTTCCCATTCCAATCCTGAGACCCTTCCTATAGCTTGAGGTGTGATATCCAACTCCTTCCCATTCCAATTCTGAGACCCTTCTTATACCATGAGACTTGATATCTCAATGCTTCTAATACCAAACCTGAGACCCGTCCTATAACATGAGATGTGATATCCAAATCCTTCCCCTTCCAAACCTTAGACCCTTCCTTTATCATGAGATGTGATATCCAACTCCTTCCCATTCCAATCCTGAGACCCTTCCGATATCATGAGATTTGTTATCTCAATGCTTCTAATATCAAACTTGAGACCCTCCCTATAGCATGAGATGTGACATCCAAGTCCTTCCCATTCCAATCCTGAGACCCTTCCTATAGCATGAGATGTGATATCTCTATGCTTCTAATACCAAACCTGAGACCCTTCCTATAACATGAGATGAGATATCCAACTCCTTCCCATTCCAATCCTGAGACCTTTCCGATAGCAGAGATGTGATATCTCAATGCTTATACCAAACCTGAGAACCTTCCTATGGCCTGAGATGTCATATACAACTCCTTCCCATTCCAATCCTGAGACCCTTCCTTTAGCATGAGATGTGATATCTCAATGCTTATACCAAATCTGAGACCCTTCCTATAGCATGAGATGTGATATCCAATTCCTTCCCATTCCAATCCTGAGACCCTTTCTATAACATGAGATGTGATATCCAACTCCTTCCCATTCCAACCTGAGACACTTCCTATAGCATGAGAAGGGATATCCAACTCCTTCCCAATCCAATCCTGAGACCCTTCCGATAGCAGAGATGTGATATCTCAATGCTTATACCAAACCTGAGACCCTTCCTATGGCATGAGATGTGATATCCAACTCCTTGCCATTCAAATCCTGAGACCCTTCCTATAGCATGAAAAGGGATATCCAACTCCTTCCCAATCCAATCCTGAGACCCTTCCGATAGCAGAGACGTGATATCTCAATGCTTCTACCAAACCTGAGACCCTTCCTTTAGCATGAGATGTGATATCCAAATCCTTCACATTCCAATCCTGAGACCCTTCCTATAGCATGAGATTTGATATCTCAATGCTTCTAATACCAAACCTGAGATCCTTCCTCTAACATGAAATGTGATATCCAACTCCTTCCCTTTCCAAACCTAAGAGCCTATCTATAGCATGAGATGTGATATCCAGGTCCTTCCCATTCCAATCCTTAGACCCTTCCTACAGCATGCAATATGATATCTCAATGATTCTAATAACAAACCTGAGACCCGTCCTATAGCATGAGATATGATATCCAACTCCTTCCCATTCCAACCTGAGACACTTCCTATAGCATGAGAAGGGATATCCAACTCCTTCCCAATCCAATCCTGAGACCCTTCCGATAGCAGAGATGTGATATCTCAATGCTTATACCAAACCTGAGACCCTTCCTATGGCATGAGATGTGATATCCAACTCCTTGCCATTCAAATCCTGAGACCCTTCCTATAGCATGAAAAGGGATATCCAACTCCTTCCCAATCCAATCCTGAGACCCTTCCGATAGCAGAGACGTGATATCTCAATGCTTCTACCAAACCTGAGACCCTTCCTTTAGCATGAGATGTGATATCCAAATCCTTCACATTCCAATCCTGAGACCCTTCCTATAGCATGAGATTTGATATCTCAATGCTTCTAATACCAAACCTGAGATCCTTCCTATAACATGAGATGTGATATCCAATTCCTTCCCATTCCAAACCTGAGACCCTTCCTATTGGATGAGATGTGATATCCAACTCCTTCCCATTCCAACCCTGAGACCCTTCCTATAGCATGAGATGTGATGTCTCAATGCTTCTAATACCAAACCTGAGATCCTTCCTATAACATGAGATGTGATATCCAACTCCTTCCATTCCAATCCTGAGACCCGTCCTATAGCATGAGATGTGATATCTCAATGCTTATACCAAACCTGAGACCCTTCCTATAGTATGAGATGTGATATCCAACTCCTTCCCATTCCAATCCTGAGACCCTTCCTATAGCATGAGATGTGATATCTCAATGCTTCTAATACCAAACCTGAGATCCTTCCTCTAACATGAAATGTGATATCCAACTCCTTCCCTTTCCAAACCTAAGAGCCTATCTATAGCATGAGATGTGATATCCAAGTCCTTCACATTCCAACCCTTAGACCCTTCCTACAGCATGCAATATGATATCTCAATGATTCTAATAACAAACCTGAGACCCGTCCTATAACATGAGATGGGATATCCAACTCCTTCCCATTCCAATCCTGAGACACTTCCGATAGCAGAGATGTGATATCTCAATGTTTATACCAAACCTGAGACCCTTCCTATAACATGAGATGTGATATCCAACTCCTTCCCGTTCCAAACCTGAGACCCTTCCTTTAGCATGAGATGTGATATCCAGCTCCTTCCCATTCCAATCCTGAGACAATTCCGATAGCATGAGATGTGATATCTCAATGCTTCTAATATCAAACCTGAGATCCTTCCTCTAACATGAAATGTGATATCCAACTCCTTCCCTTTCCAAACCTAAGAGCCTATCTATAGCATGAGATGTGATATCCAAGTCCTTCACATTCCAACCCTTAGACCCTTCCTACAGCATGCAATATGATATCTCAATGATTCTAATAACAAACCTGAGACCCGTCCTATAACATGAGATGGGATATCCAACTCCTTCCCATTCCAATCCTGAGACACTTCCGATAGCAGAGATGTGATATCTCAATGTTTATACCAAACCTGAGACCCTTCCTATAACATGAGATGTGATATCCAACTCCTTCCCGTTCCAAACCTGAGACCCTTCCTTTAGCATGAGATGTGATATCCAACTCCTTCCCATTCCAATCCTGAGACACTTCCGATAGCAGAGATGTGATATCTCAATGTTTATACCAAACCTGAGACCCTTCCTATAACATGAGATGTGATATCCAACTCCTTCCCGTTCCAAACCTGAGACCCTTCCTTTAGCATGAGATGTGATATCCAGCTCCTTCCCATTCCAATCCTGAGACACTTCCGATAGCAGAGATGTGATATCTCAATGCTTATACCAAACCTGAGACCCTTCCTATAACATGAGATGTGATATCCAAATCCTTCCCGTTCCAAACCTGAGACCCTTCCTTTAGCATGAGATGTGATATCCAGCTCCTTCCCATTCCAATCCTGAGACACTTCCGATAGCATGAGATGTGATATCTCAATGCTTCTAATATCAAAACTGAGACCCTCCCTATAGCATGAGATGTGATATCCAACTCCTTCCCATTCCAATCCTGAGACCCTTCTGATAGCATGAGATGTGATATCTCAATGCCTCTAATACCAAACCTGAGATCCTACCTCTAACATGAAATGTGATATCCAACTCTTTCCCCTTCCAAACCTGAGAGCCTTCCTATTGCATGAGATGTGATATCCAAGTCCTTCCCATTCCAATCCTGAGACACTTCCTATAGCTTGAGATGTGATATCCAACTCCTTCCCATTCCAATTCTGAGACCCTTCCTATACTATGAGACTTGATATCTCAATGCTTCTAATACCAAACGTGAGACCCGTAATATAACATGAGATGTGATATCCAAATCCTTCCCCTTCCAAACCTTAGACCCTTCCTTTATCATGAGATGTGATATCCAACTCCTTCCCATTCTAATCCTGAGACCCTTCCGATATCATGAGATGTGATATCTCAAAGCTTCTAATATCAAACTTGAGACCCTCCCTATAGCATGAGATGTGATATCCAAGTCCTTCCCATTCCAATCCTGAGACCCTTCCTATAGCATGAGATGTGATATCTCAATGCTTCTAATACCAAACCTGAGACCCTTCCTATAACATGAGATGGGAATATCCAACTCCTTCCCATTCCAATCCTGAGACCCTTCCGATAGCAGAGATGTGATATCTCAATGCTTATACCAAACCTGAGATCCTTCCTATAACAAGAGATGTGATATCCAACTCCTTCCCATTCCAATCCTGAGACACTTCCTATAGCATGAGATGTGATATCTCACTGCTTATACCAAACCTGAGACCCTTCCCATAGCATGAGATGTGATATCCAACTCCTTCCCATTCCAATCCTGAGACCCTTCCTATAGCATGAGATATGATATCTCAATACTTCTAATACCAAACGTGAGATCCTTCCGATAACATGAGATGTGATATCCAAATCCTTCCCCTTCCAAACCTGAGACCCTCCCTTTAGCATGAGATGTGATATCCAACTCCTTCCCATTCCAATCCTGAGACCCTTCTGATAGCATGAGATGTGATATCTCAATGCTTCTAATACCAAACCTGAGATCCTTCCGATAGCATGAGATGTGATATCTCAATGCTTCTAATACCAAACCTGAGATCCTTCCTATAACATGAGATGTGATATCCAAATCCTTCCCCTTCCAAACCTGAGACCGTCCCTTTAGCATGAGATGTGATATCCAACTCCTTCCCATTCCATTCCTGAGACCCTTCTGATAGCATGAGATGTGATATCTCAATGCCTCTAATACCAAACCTGAGATCCTACCTCTAACATGAAATGTGATATCCAACTCTTTCCCCTTCCAAACCTGAGAGCCTTTCTATAGCATGAGATGTGATATCCAAGTCCTTCCCATTCCAATCCTGAGACCCTTCCTATAGCTTGAGATGTGATATCCAACTCCTTCCCATTCCAATTCTGAGACCCTTCCTATACTCTGCGACTTGATATCTCAATGCTTCTAATACCAAACCTGAGACCCGTAATATAACATGAGATGTGATATCCAAATCCTTCCCCTTCCAAACCTTAGACCCTTCCTTTATCATGAGATGTGATATCCAACACCTTCCCATTCCAATCCTGAGACCCTTCCGATATCATGAGATGTGATATCTCAAAGCTTCTAATATCAAACTTGAGACCCTCCCTATAGCATGAGATGTGATATCCAAGTCCTTCCCATTCCAATCCTGAGACCCTTCCTATAGCATGAGATGTGATATCTCAATGCTTCTAATACCAAACCTGAGACCCTTCCTATAACATGAGATGGGAATATCCAACTCCTTCCCATTCCAATCCTGAGACCCTTCCGATAGCAGAGATGTGATATCTCAATGCTTATACCAAACCTGAGACCCTTCGTATGGCATGAGATGTGATATCCAACTCCTTGCCATTCAAATCCTGAGACCCTTCCTATAGCATGAGAAGGGATATCCAACTCCTTCCCAATCCAATCCTGAGACCCTTCCGATAGCAGAGACGTGATATCTCAATGCTTCTACCAAACCTGAGACCCTTCCTTTAGCATGAGATGTGATATCCAAATCCTTCACATTCCAATCCTGAGACCCTTCCTATAGCATGAGATGTGATATCTCAATGCTTCTAATACCAAACCTGAGATCCTTCCTATAACATGAGATGTGATATCCAACTCCTTCCATTCCAATCCTGAGACCGGTCCTATAGCATGAGATGTGATATCTCAATGCTTATACCAAACCTGAGACCCTTCCTATAGCATGAGATGTGATATCCAACTACTTCCCATTCCAATCCTCAGACCCTTCCTATAGCATGAGATGTGATATCTCAATGCTTCTAATACCAAACCTGAGATCCTTCCTCTAACATGAAATGTGATATCCAACTCCTTCCCTTTCCAAACCTAAGAGCCTATCTATAGCATGAGATGTGATATCCAGGTCCTTCCCATTCCAATCCTTAGACCCTTCCTACAGCATGCAATATGATATCTCAATTATTCTAATAACAAACCTGAGACCCGTCCTATAGCATGAGATATGATATCCAAGTCCTTCCCATTCCAATCCTGAGACCCTTCCTATAACATGAAATGTGATATCCAACTCCTTCCCATTCCAACCTGAGACCCTTCCTATAGCATGAGATGGGATATCCAACTTCTTCCAAATCCAATACTGATACCCTTCCGATAGCATGAGATGTGATATCCCAATGCTTCTACCAAACCTGAGACCCATACTATGGCATGAGATGTGATATCAAACTCCTTCCCATTCCAATCCTGAGACCCTTCCTATAGCTTGAGGTGTGATATCCAACTCCTTCCCATTCCAATTCTGAGACCCTTCTTATACCATGAGACATGATATCTCAATGCTTCTAATACCAAACCTGAGACCCGTCCTATAACATGAGATGTGATATCCAAATCCTTCCCCTTCCAAACCTTAGACCCTTCCTTTATCATGAGATGTGATATCCAACTCCTTCCCATTCCAATCCTGAGACCCTTCCGATATCATGAGATTTGTTATCTCAATGCTTCTAATATCAAACTTGAGACCCTCCCTATAGCATGAGATGTGACATCCAAGTCCTTCCCATTCCAATCCTGAGACCCTTCCTATAGCATGAGATGTGATATCTCTATGCTTCTAATACCAAACCTGAGACCCTTCCTATAACATGAGATGGGATATCCAACTCCTTCCCATTCCAATCCTGAGACCTTTCCGATAGCAGAGATGTGATATCTCAATGCTTATACCAAACCTGAGAACCTTCCTATGGCCTGAGATGTCATATACAACTCCTTCCCATTCCAATCCTGAGACCCTTCCTTTAGCATGAGATGTGCTATCTCAATGCTTATACCAAATCTGAGACCCTTCCTATAGCATGAGATGTGATATCCAATTCCTTCCCATTCCAATCCTGAGACCCTTTCTATAACATGAGATGTGATATCCAACTCCTTCCCATTCCAACCTGAGACACTTCCTATAGCATGAGAAGGGATATCCAACTCCTTCCCAATCCAATCCTGAGACCCTTCCGATAGCAGAGATGTGATATCTCAATGCTTATACCAAACCTGAGACCCTTCCTATGGCATGAGATGTGATATCCAACTCCTTGCCATTCAAATCCTGAGACCCTTCCTATAGCATGAAAAGGGATATCCAACTCCTTCCCAATCCAATCCTGAGACCCTTCCGATAGCAGAGACGTGATATCTCAATGCTTCTACCAAACCTGAGACCCTTCCTTTAGCATGAGATGTGATATCCAAATCCTTCACATTCCAATCCTGAGACCCTTCCTATAGCATGAGATTTGATATCTCAATGCTTCTAATACCAAACCTGAGATCCTTCCTATAACATGAGATGTGATATCCAATTCCTTCCCATTCCAACCCTGAGACCCTTCCTATAGCATGAGATGTGATGTCTCAATGCTTCTAATACCAAACCTGAGATCCTTCCTATAACATGAGATGTGATATCCAACTCCTTCCATTCCAATCCTGAGACCCGTCCTATAGCATGAGATGTGATATCTCAATGCTTATACCAAACCTGAGACCCTTCCTATAGTATGAGATGTGATATCCAACTCCTTCCCATTCCAATCCTGAGACCCTTCCTATAGCATGAGATGTGATATCTCAATGCTTATACCAAACCTGAGACCCTTCCTATAGTATGAGATGTGATATCCAACTCCTTCCCTTTCCAAACCTAAGAGCCTATCTATAGCATGAGATGTGATATCCAAGTCCTTCACATTCCAACCCTTAGACCCTTCCTACAGCATGCAATATGATATCTCAATGATTCTAATAACAAACCTGAGACCCGTCCTATAACATGAGATGGGATATCCAACTCCTTCCCATTCCAATCCTGAGACACTTCCGATAGCAGAGATGTGATATCTCAATGTTTATACCAAACCTGAGACCCTTCCTATAACATGAGATGTGATATCCAACTCCTTCCCGTTCCAAACCTGAGACCCTTCCTTTAGCATGAGATGTGATATCCAGCTCCTTCCCATTCCAATCCTGAGACACTTCCGATCGCAGAGATGTGATATCTCAATGCTTATACCAAACCTGAGACCCTTCCTATAACATGAGATGTGATATCCAAATCCTTCCAGTTCCAAACCTGAGACCCTTCCTTTAGCATGAGATGTGATATCCAGCTCCTTCCCATTCCAATCCTGAGACACTTCCGATAGCATGAGATGTGATATCTCAATGCTTCTAATATCAAAACTGAGACCCTCCCTATAGCATGATATGTGATATCTAAGTCCTTCCCATTCCAATCCTGAGACCCTCCCTATAGCATGAGATGTGATATCCAACTCCTTCCCATTCCAATCCTGAGACCCTTCTGATAGCATGAGATGTGATATCTCAATGCCTCTAATACCAAACCTGAGATCCTACCTCTAACATGAAATGTGATATCCAACTCTTTCCCCTTCCAAACCTGAGAGCCTTCCTATTGCATGAGATGTGATATCCAAGTCCTTCCCATTCCAATCCTGAGACACTTCCTATAGCTTGAGATGTGATATCCAACTCCTTCCCATTCCAATTCTGAGACCCTTCCTATACTATGAGACTTGATATCTCAATGCTTCTAATACCAAACGTGAGACCCGTAATATAACATGAGATGTGATATCCAAATCCTTCCCCTTCCAAACCTTAGACCCTTCCTTTATCATGAGATGTGATATCCAACTCCTTCCCATTCTAATCCTGAGACCCTTCCGATATCATGAGATGTGATATCTCAAAGCTTCTAATATCAAACTTGAGACCCTCCCTATAGCATGAGATGTGATATCCAAGTCCTTCCCATTCCAATCCTGAGACCCTTCCTATAGCATGAGATGTGATATCTCAATGCTTCTAATACCAAACCTGAGACCCTTCCTATAACATGAGATGGGAATATCCAACTCCTTCCCATTCCAATCCTGAGACCCTTCCGATAGCAGAGATGTGATATCTCAATGCTTATACCAAACCTGAGATCCTTCCTATAACAAGAGATGTGATATCCAACTCCTTCCCATTCCAATCCTGAGACACTTCCTATAGCATGAGATGTGATATCTCACTGCTTATACCAAACCTGAGACCCTTCCCATAGCATGAGATGTGATATCCAACTCCTTCCCATTCCAATCCTGAGACCCTTCCTATAGCATGAGATATGATATCTCAATACTTCTAATACCAAACGTGAGATCCTTCCGATAACATGAGATGTGATATCCAAATCCTTCCCCTTCCAAACCTGAGACCGTCCCTTTAGCATGAGATGTGATATCCAACTCCTTCCCATTCCATTCCTGAGACCCTTCTGATAGCATGAGATGTGATATCTCAATGCCTCTAATACCAAACCTGAGATCCTACCTCTAACATGAAATGTGATATCCAACTCTTTCCCCTTCCAAACCTGAGAGCCTTTCTATAGCATGAGATGTGATATCCAAGTCCTTCCCATTCCAATCCTGAGACCCTTCCTATAGCTTGAGATGTGATATCCAACTCCTTCCCATTCCAATTCTGAGACCCTTCCTATACTCTGAGACTTGATATCTCAATGCTTCTAATACCAAACCTGAGACCCGTAATATAACATGAGATGTGATATCCAAATCCTTCCCCTTCCAAACCTTAGACCCTTCCTTTATCATGAGATGTGATATCCAACACCTTCCCATTCCAATCCTGAGACCCTTCCGATATCATGAGATGTGATATCTCAAAGCTTCTAATATCAAACTTGAGACCCTCCCTATAGCATGAGATGTGATATCCAAGTCCTTCCCATTCCAATCCTGAGACCCTTCCTATAGCATGAGATGTGATATCTCAATGCTTCTAATACCAAACCTGAGACCCTTCCTATAACATGAGATGGGAATATCCAACTCCTTCCCATTCCAATCCTGAGACCCTTCTGATAGCAGAGATGTGATATCTCAATGCTTATACCAAACCTGAGACCCTTCGTATGGCATGAGATGTGATATCCAACTCCTTGCCATTCAAATCCTGAGACCCTTCCTATAGCATGAGAAGGGATATCCAACTCCTTCCCAATCCAATCCTGAGACCCTTCCGATAGCAGAGACGTGATATCTCAATGCTTCTACCAAACCTGAGACCCTTCCTTTAGCATGAGATGTGATATCCAAATCCTTCACATTCCAATCCTGAGACCCTTCCTATAGCATGAGATGTGATATCTCAATGCTTCTAATACCAAACCTGAGATCCTTCCTATAACATGAGATGTGATATCCAATTCCTTCCCATTCCAAACCTGAGACCCTTCCTATTGGATGAGTTGTGATATCCAACTCCTTCCCATTCCAACCCTGAGACCCTTCCTATAGCATGAGATGTGATGTCTCAATGCTTCTAATACCAAACCTGAGATCCTTCCTATAACATGAGATGTGATATCCAACTCCTTCCATTCCAATCCTGAGACCGGTCCTATAGCATGAGATGTGATATCTCAATGCTTATACCAAACCTGAGACCCTTCCTATAGCATGAGATGTGATATCCAACTACTTCCCATTCCAATCCTGAGACCCTTCCTATAGCATGAGATGTGATATCTCAATGCTTCTAATACCAAACCTGAGATCCTTCCTCTAACATGAAATGTGATATCCAACTCCTTCCCTTTCCAAACCTAAGAGCCTATCTATAGCATGAGATGTGATATCCAGGTCCTTCCCATTCCAATCCTTAGACCCTTCCTACAGCATGCAATATGATATCTCAATGATTCTAATAACAAACCTGAGACCCGTCCTATAGCATGAGATATGATATCCAAGTCCTTCCCATTCCAATCCTGAGACCCTTCCTATAACATGAAATGTGATATCCAACTCCTTCCCATTCCAACCTGAGACCCTTCCTATAGCATGAGATGGGATATCCAACTTCTTCCAAATCCAATACTGATACCCTTCCGATAGCATGAGATGTGATATCCCAATGCTTCTACCAAACCTGAGACCCATACTATGGCATGAGATGTGATATCAAACTCCTTCCCATTCCAATCCTGAGACCCTTCCTATAGCTTGAGGTGTGATATCCAACTCCTTCCCATTCCAATTCTGAGACCCTTCTTATACCATGAGACTTGATATCTCAATGCTTCTAATACCAAACCTGAGACCCGTCCTATAACATGAGATGTGATATCCAAATCCTTCCCCTTCCAAACCTTAGACCCTTCCTTTATCATGAGATGTGATATCCAACTCCTTCCCATTCCAATCCTGAGACCCTTCCGATATCATGAGATTTGTTATCTCAATGCTTCTAATATCAAACTTGAGACCCTCCCTATAGCATGAGATGTGACATCCAAGTCCTTCCCATTCCAATCCTGAGACCCTTCCTATAGCATGAGATGTGATATCTCTATGCTTCTAATACCAAACCTGAGACCCTTCCTATAACATGAGATGGGATATCCAACTCCTTCCCATTCCAATCCTGAGACCTTTCCGATAGCAGAGATGTGATATCTCAATGCTTATACCAAACCTGAGAACCTTCCTATGGCCTGAGATGTCATATACAACTCCTTCCCATTCCAATCCTGAGACCCTTCCTTTAGCATGAGATGTGATATCTCAATGCTTATACCAAATCTGAGACCCTTCCTATAGCATGAGATGTGATATCCAATTCCTTCCCATTCCAATCCTGAGACCCTTTCTATAACATGAGATGTGATATCCAACTCCTTCCCATTCCAACCTGAGACACTTCCTATAGCATGAGAAGGGATATCCAACTCCTTCCCAATCCAATCCTGAGACCCTTCCGATAGCAGAGATGTGATATCTCAATGCTTATACCAAACCTGAGACCCTTCCTATGGCATGAGATGTGATATCCAACTCCTTGCCATTCAAATCCTGAGACCCTTCCTATAGCATGAAAAGGGATATCCAACTCCTTCCCAATCCAATCCTGAGACCCTTCCGATAGCAGAGACGTGATATCTCAATGCTTCTACCAAACCTGAGACCCTTCCTTTAGCATGAGATGTGATATCCAAATCCTTCACATTCCAATCCTGAGACCCTTCCTATAGCATGAGATTTGATATCTCAATGCTTCTAATACCAAACCTGAGATCCTTCCTATAACATGAGATGTGATATCCAATTCCTTCCCATTCCAAACCTGAGACCCTTCCTATTGGATGAGATGTGATATCCAACTCCTTCCCATTCCAACCCTGAGACCCTTCCTATAGCATGAGATGTGATGTCTCAATGCTTCTAATACCAAACCTGAGATCCTTCCTATAACATGAGATGTGATATCCAACTCCTTCCATTCCAATCCTGAGACCCGTCCTATAGCATGAGATGTGATATCTCAATGCTTATACCAAACCTGAGACCCTTCCTATAGTATGAGATGTGATATCCAACTCCTTCCCATTCCAATCCTGAGACCCTTCCTATAGCATGAGATGTGATATCTCAATGCTTCTAATACCAAACCTGAGATCCTTCCTCTAACATGAAATGTGATATCCAACTCCTTCCCTTTCCAAACCTAAGAGCCTATCTATAGCATGAGATGTGATATCCAAGTCCTTCACATTCCAACCCTTAGACCCTTCCTACAGCATGCAATATGATATCTCAATGATTCTAATAACAAACCTGAGACCCGTCCTATAACATGAGATGGGATATCCAACTCCTTCCCATTCCAATCCTGAGACACTTCCGATAGCAGAGATGTGATATCTCAATGTTTATACCAAACCTGAGACCCTTCCTATAACATGAGATGTGATATCCAACTCCTTCCCGTTCCAAACCTGAGACCCTTCCTTTAGCATGAGATGTGATATCCAGCTCCTTCCCATTCCAATCCTGAGACAATTCCGATAGCATGAGATGTGATATCTCAATGCTTCTAATATCAAACCTGAGATCCTTCCTCTAACATGAAATGTGATATCCAACTCCTTCCCTTTCCAAACCTAAGAGCCTATCTATAGCATGAGATGTGATATCCAAGTCCTTCACATTCCAACCCTTAGACCCTTCCTACAGCATGCAATATGATATCTCAATGATTCTAATAACAAACCTGAGACCCGTCCTATAACATGAGATGGGATATCCAACTCCTTCCCATTCCAATCCTGAGACACTTCCGATAGCAGAGATGTGATATCTCAATGTTTATACCAAACCTGAGACCCTTCCTATAACATGAGATGTGATATCCAACTCCTTCCCGTTCCAAACCTGAGACCCTTCCTTTAGCATGAGATGTGATATCCAACTCCTTCCCATTCCAATCCTGAGACACTTCCGATAGCAGAGATGTGATATCTCAATGTTTATACCAAACCTGAGACCCTTCCTATAACATGAGATGTGATATCCAACTCCTTCCCGTTCCAAACCTGAGACCCTTCCTTTAGCATGAGATGTGATATCCAGCTCCTTCCCATTCCAATCCTGAGACACTTCCGATAGCAGAGATGTGATATCTCAATGCTTATACCAAACCTGAGACCCTTCCTATAACATGAGATGTGATATCCAAATCCTTCCCGTTCCAAACCTGAGACCCTTCCTTTAGCATGAGATGTGATATCCAGCTCCTTCCCATTCCAATCCTGAGACACTTCCGATAGCATGAGATGTGATATCTCAATGCTTCTAATATCAAAACTGAGACCCTCCCTATAGCATGATATGTGATATCTAAGTCCTTCCCATTCCAATCCTGAGACCCTCCCTATAGCATGAGATGTGATATCCAACTCCTTCCCATTCCAATCCTGAGACCCTTCTGATAGCATGAGATGTGATATCTCAATGCCTCTAATACCAAACCTGAGATCCTACCTCTAACATGAAATGTGATATCCAACTCTTTCCCCTTCCAAACCTGAGAGCCTTCCTATTGCATGAGATGTGATATCCAAGTCCTTCCCATTCCAATCCTGAGACACTTCCTATAGCTTGAGATGTGATATCCAACTCCTTCCCATTCCAATTCTGAGACCCTTCCTATACTATGAGACTTGATATCTCAATGCTTCTAATACCAAACGTGAGACCCGTAATATAACATGAGATGTGATATCCAAATCCTTCCCCTTCCAAACCTTAGACCCTTCCTTTATCATGAGATGTGATATCCAACTCCTTCCCATTCTAATCCTGAGACCCTTCCGATATCATGAGATGTGATATCTCAAAGCTTCTAATATCAAACTTGAGACCCTCCCTATAGCATGAGATGTGATATCCAAGTCCTTCCCATTCCAATCCTGAGACCCTTACTATAGCATGAGATGTGATATCTCAATGCTTCTAATACCAAACCTGAGACCCTTCCTATAACATGAGATGGGAATATCCAACTCCTTCCCATTCCAATCCTGAGACCCTTCCGATAGCAGAGATGTGATATCTCAATGCTTATACCAAACCTGAGATCCTTCCTATAACAAGAGATGTGATATCCAACTCCTTCCCATTCCAATCCTGAGACACTTCCTATAGCATGAGATGTGATATCTCACTGCTTATACCAAACCTGAGACCCTTCCCATAGCATGAGATGTGATATCCAACTCCTTCCCATTCCAATCCTGAGACCCTTCCTATAGCATGAGATATGATATCTCAATACTTCTAATACCAAACGTGAGATCCTTCCGATAACATGAGATGTGATATCCAAATCCTTCCCCTTCCAAACCTGAGACCCTCCCTTTAGCATGAGATGTGATATCCAACTCCTTCCCATTCCAATCCTGAGACCCTTCTGATAGCATGAGATGTGATATCTCAATGCTTCTAATACCAAACCTGAGATCCTTCCGATAGCATGAGATGTGATATCTCAATGCTTCTAATACCAAACCTGAGATCCTTCCTATAACATGAGATGTGATATCCAAATCCTTCCCCTTCCAAACCTGAGACCGTCCCTTTAGCATGAGATGTGATATCCAACTCCTTCCCATTCCATTCCTGAGACCCTTCTGATAGCATGAGATGTGATATCTCAATGCCTCTAATACCAAACCTGAGATCCTACCTCTAACATGAAATGTGATATCCAACTCTTTCCCCTTCCAAACCTGAGAGCCTTTCTATAGCATGAGATGTGATATCCAAGTCCTTCCCATTCCAATCCTGAGACCCTTCCTATAGCTTGAGATGTGATATCCAACTCCTTCCCATTCCAATTCTGAGACCCTTCCTATACTCTGCGACTTGATATCTCAATGCTTCTAATACCAAACCTGAGACCCGTAATATAACATGAGATGTGATATCCAAATCCTTCCCCTTCCAAACCTTAGACCCTTCCTTTATCATGAGATGTGATATCCAACACCTTCCCATTCCAATCCTGAGACCCTTCCGATATCATGAGATGTGATATCTCAAAGCTTCTAATATCAAACTTGAGACCCTCCCTATAGCATGAGATGTGATATCCAAGTCCTTCCCATTCCAATCCTGAGACCCTTCCTATAGCATGAGATGTGATATCTCAATGCTTCTAATACCAAACCTGAGACCCTTCCTATAACATGAGATGGGAATATCCAACTCCTTCCCATTCCAATCCTGAGACCCTTCCGATAGCAGAGATGTGATATCTCAATGCTTATACCAAACCTGAGACCCTTCGTATGGCATGAGATGTGATATCCAACTCCTTGCCATTCAAATCCTGAGACCCTTCCTATAGCATGAGAAGGGATATCCAACTCCTTCCCAATCCAATCCTGAGACCCTTCCGATAGCAGAGACGTGATATCTCAATGCTTCTACCAAACCTGAGACCCTTCCTTTAGCATGAGATGTGATATCCAAATCCTTCACATTCCAATCCTGAGACCCTTCCTATAGCATGAGATGTGATATCTCAATGCTTCTAATACCAAACCTGAGATCCTTCCTATAACATGAGATGTGATATCCAACTCCTTCCATTCCAATCCTGAGACCGGTCCTATAGCATGAGATGTGATATCTCAATGCTTATACCAAACCTGAGACCCTTCCTATAGCATGAGATGTGATATCCAACTACTTCCCATTCCAATCCTCAGACCCTTCCTATAGCATGAGATGTGATATCTCAATGCTTCTAATACCAAACCTGAGATCCTTCCTCTAACATGAAATGTGATATCCAACTCCTTCCCTTTCCAAACCTAAGAGCCTATCTATAGCATGAGATGTGATATCCAGGTCCTTCCCATTCCAATCCTTAGACCCTTCCTACAGCATGCAATATGATATCTCAATTATTCTAATAACAAACCTGAGACCCGTCCTATAGCATGAGATATGATATCCAAGTCCTTCCCATTCCAATCCTGAGACCCTTCCTATAACATGAAATGTGATATCCAACTCCTTCCCATTCCAACCTGAGACCCTTCCTATAGCATGAGATGGGATATCCAACTTCTTCCAAATCCAATACTGATACCCTTCCGATAGCATGAGATGTGATATCCCAATGCTTCTACCAAACCTGAGACCCATACTATGGCATGAGATGTGATATCAAACTCCTTCCCATTCCAATCCTGAGACCCTTCCTATAGCTTGAGGTGTGATATCCAACTCCTTCCCATTCCAATTCTGAGACCCTTCTTATACCATGAGACATGATATCTCAATGCTTCTAATACCAAACCTGAGACCCGTCCTATAACATGAGATGTGATATCCAAATCCTTCCCCTTCCAAACCTTAGACCCTTCCTTTATCATGAGATGTGATATCCAACTCCTTCCCATTCCAATCCTGAGACCCTTCCGATATCATGAGATTTGTTATCTCAATGCTTCTAATATCAAACTTGAGACCCTCCATATAGCATGAGATGTGACATCCAAGTCCTTCCCATTCCAATCCTGAGACCCTTCCTATAGCATGAGATGTGATATCTCTATGCTTCTAATACCAAACCTGAGACCCTTCCTATAACATGAGATGGGATATCCAACTCCTTCCCATTCCAATCCTGAGACCTTTCCGATAGCAGAGATGTGATATCTCAATGCTTATACCAAACCTGAGAACCTTCCTATGGCCTGAGATGTCATATACAACTCCTTCCCATTCCAATCCTGAGACCCTTCCTTTAGCATGAGATGTGCTATCTCAATGCTTATACCAAATCTGAGACCCTTCCTATAGCATGAGATGTGATATCCAATTCCTTCCCATTCCAATCCTGAGACCCTTTCTATAACATGAGATGTGATATCCAACTCCTTCCCATTCCAACCTGAGACACTTCCTATAGCATGAGAAGGGATATCCAACTCCTTCCCAATCCAATCCTGAGACCCTTCCGATAGCAGAGATGTGATATCTCAATGCTTATACCAAACCTGAGACCCTTCCTATGGCATGAGATGTGATATCCAACTCCTTGCCATTCAAATCCTGAGACCCTTCCTATAGCATGAAAAGGGATATCCAACTCCTTCCCAATCCAATCCTGAGACCCTTCCGATAGCAGAGACGTGATATCTCAATGCTTCTACCAAACCTGAGACCCTTCCTTTAGCATGAGATGTGATATCCAAATCCCTCACATTCCAATCCTGAGACCCTTCCTATAGCATGAGATTTGATATCTCAATGCTTCTAATACCAAACCTGAGATCCTTCCTATAACATGAGATGTGATATCCAATTCCTTCCCATTCCAACCCTGAGACCCTTCCTATAGCATGAGATGTGATGTCTCAATGCTTCTAATACCAAACCTGAGATCCTTCCTATACCATGAGATGTGATATCCAACTCCTTCCATTCCAATCCTGAGACCCGTCCTATAGCATGAGATGTGATATCTCAATGCTTATACCAAACCTGAGACCCTTCCTATAGTATGAGATGTGATATCCAACTCCTTCCCATTCCAATCCTGAGACCCTTCCTATAGCATGAGATGTGATATCTCAATGCTTATACCAAACCTGAGACCCTTCCTATAGTATGAGATGTGATATCCAACTCCTTCCCTTTCCAAACCTAAGAGCCTATCTATAGCATGAGATGTGATATCCAAGTCCTTCACATTCCAACCCTTAGACCCTTCCTACAGCATGCAATATGATATCTCAATGATTCTAATAACAAACCTGAGACCCGTCCTATAACATGAGATGGGATATCCAACTCCTTCCCATTCCAATCCTGAGACACTTCCGATAGCAGAGATGTGATATCTCAATGTTTATACCAAACCTGAGACCCTTCCTATAACATGAGATGTGATATCCAACTCCTTCCCGTTCCAAACCTGAGACCCTTCCTTTAGCATGAGATGTGATATCCAGCTCCTTCCCATTCCAATCCTGAGACACTTCCGATCGCAGAGATGTGATATCTCAATGCTTATACCAAACCTGAGACCCTTCCTATAACATGAGATGTGATATCCAAATCCTTCCCGTTCCAAACCTGAGACCCTTCCTTTAGCATGAGATGTGATATCCAGCTCCTTCCCATTCCAATCCTGAGACACTTCCGATAGCATGAGATGTGATATCTCAATGCTTCTAATATCAAAACTGAGACCCTCCCTATAGCATGATATGTGATATCTAAGTCCTTCCCATTCCAATCCTGAGACCCTCCCTATAGCATGAGATGTGATATCCAACTCCTTCCCATTCCAATCCTGAGACCCTTCTGATAGCATGAGATGTGATATCTCAATGCCTCTAATACCAAACCTGAGATCCTACCTCTAACATGAAATGTGATATCCAACTCTTTCCCCTTCCAAACCTGAGAGCCTTCCTATTGCATGAGATGTGATATCCAAGTCCTTCCCATTCCAATCCTGAGACACTTCCTATAGCTTGAGATGTGATATCCAACTCCTTCCCATTCCAATTCTGAGACCCTTCCTATACTATGAGACTTGATATCTCAATGCTTCTAATACCAAACGTGAGACCCGTAATATAACATGAGATGTGATATCCAAATCCTTCCCCTTCCAAACCTTAGACCCTTCCTTTATCATGAGATGTGATATCCAACTCCTTCCCATTCCAATCCTGAGACCCTTCCTATAGCATGAGATGTGATATCTCAATGCTTCTAATACCAAACCTGAGACCCTTCCTATAACATGAGATGGGAATATCCAACTCCTTCCCATTCCAATCCTGAGACCCTTCCGATAGCAGAGATGTGATATCTCAATGCTTATACCAAACCTGAGATCCTTCCTATAACAAGAGATGTGATATCCAACTGCTTCCCATTCCAATCCTGAGACACTTCCTATAGCATGAGATGTGATATCTCACTGCTTATACCAAACCTGAGACCCTTCCCATAGCATGAGATGTGATATCCAACTCCTTCCCATTCCAATCCTGAGACCCTTCCTATAGCATGAGATATGATATCTCAATACTTCTAATACCAAACGTGAGATCCTTCCGATAACATGAGATGTGATATCCAAATCCTTCCCCTTCCAAACCTGAGACCCTCCCTTTAGCATGAGATGTGATATCCAACTCCTTCCCATTCCAATCCTGAGACCCTTCTGATAGCATGAGATGTGATATCTCAATGCTTCTAATACCAAACCTGAGATCCTTCCGATAGCATGAGATGTGATATCTCAATGCTTCTAATACCAAACCTGAGATCCTTCCTATAACATGAGATGTGATATCCAAATCCTTCCCCTTCCAAACCTGAGACCGTCCCTTTAGCATGAGATGTGATATCCAACTCCTTCCCATTCCATTCCTGAGACCCTTCTGATAGCATGAGATGTGATATCTCAATGCCTCTAATACCAAACCTGAGATCCTACCTCTAACATGAAATGTGATATCCAACTCTTTCCCCTTCCAAACCTGAGAGCCTTTCTATAGCATGAGATGTGATATCCAAGTCCTTCCCATTCCAATCCTGAGACCCTTCCTATAGCTTGAGATGTGATATCCAACTCCTTCCCATTCCAATTCTGAGACCCTTCCTATACTCTGAGACTTGATATCTCAATGCTTCTAATACCAAACCTGAGACCCGTAATATAACATGAGATGTGATATCCAAATCCTTCCCCTTCCAAACCTTAGACCCTTCCTTTATCATGAGATGTGATATCCAACACCTTCCCATTCCAATCCTGAGACCCTTCCGATATCATGAGATGTGATATCTCAAAGCTTCTAATATCAAACTTGAGACCCTCCCTATAGCATGAGATGTGATATCCAAGTCCTTCCCATTCCAATCCTGAGACCCTTCCTATAGCATGAGATGTGATATCTCAATGCTTCTAATACCAAACCTGAGACCCTTCCTATAACATGAGATGGGAATATCCAACTCCTTCCCATTCCAATCCTGAGACCCTTCCGATAGCAGAGATGTGATATCTCAATGCTTATACCAAACCTGAGACCCTTCGTATGGCATGAGATGTGATATCCAACTCCTTGCCATTCAAATCCTGAGACCCTTCCTATAGCATGAGAAGGGATATCCAACTCCTTCCCAATCCAATCCTGAGACCCTTCCGATAGCAGAGACGTGATATCTCAATGCTTCTACCAAACCTGAGACCCTTCCTTTAGCATGAGATGTGATATCCAAATCCTTCACATTCCAATCCTGAGACCCTTCCTATAGCATGAGATGTGATATCTCAATGCTTCTAATACCAAACCTGAGATCCTTCCTATAACATGAGATGTGATATCCAACTCCTTCCATTCCAATCCTGAGACCGGTCCTATAGCATGAGATGTGATATCTCAATGCTTATACCAAACCTGAGACCCTTCCTATAGCATGAGATGTGATATCCAACTACTTCCCATTCCAATCCTCAGACCCTTCCTATAGCATGAGATGTGATATCTCAATGCTTCTAATACCAAACCTGAGATCCTTCCTCTAACATGAAATGTGATATCCAACTCCTTCCCTTTCCAAACCTAAGAGCCTATCTATAGCATGAGATGTGATATCCAGGTCCTTCCCATTCCAATCCTTAGACCCTTCCTACAGCATGCAATATGATATCTCAATGATTCTAATAACAAACCTGAGACCCGTCCTATAGCATGAGATATGATATCCAAGTCCTTCCCATTCCAATCCTGAGACCCTTCCTATAACATGAAATGTGATATCCAACTCCTTCCCATTCCAACCTGAGACCCTTCCTATAGCATGAGATGGGATATCCAACTTCTTCCAAATCCAATACTGATACCCTTCCGATAGCATGAGATGTGATATCCCAATGCTTCTACCAAACCTGAGACCCATACTATGGCATGAGATGTGATATCAAACTCCTTCCCATTCCAATCCTGAGACCCTTCCTATAGCTTGAGGTGTGATATCCAACTCCTTCCCATTCCAATTCTGAGACCCTTCTTATACCATGAGACTTGATATCTCAATGCTTCTAATACCAAACCTGAGACCCGTCCTATAACATGAGATGTGATATCCAAATCCTTCCCCTTCCAAACCTTAGACCCTTCCTTTATCATGAGATGTGATATCCAACTCCTTCCCATTCCAATCCTGAGACCCTTCCGATATCATGAGATTTGTTATCTCAATGCTTCTAATATCAAACTTGAGACCCTCCCTATAGCATGAGATGTGACATCCAAGTCCTTCCCATTCCAATCCTGAGACCCTTCCTATAGCATGAGATGTGATATCTCTATGCTTCTAATACCAAACCTGAGACCCTTCCTATAACATGAGATGGGATATCCAACTCCTTCCCATTCCAATCCTGAGACCTTTCCGATAGCAGAGATGTGATATCTCAATGCTTATACCAAACCTGAGAACCTTCCTATGGCCTGAGATGTCATATACAACTCCTTCCCATTCCAATCCTGAGACCCTTCCTTTAGCATGAGATGTGATATCTCAATGCTTATACCAAATCTGAGACCCTTCCTATAGCATGAGATGTGATATCCAATTCCTTCCCATTCCAATC
This sequence comes from Ambystoma mexicanum, assembly GCF_040938575.1. NCBI lineage: Eukaryota > Metazoa > Chordata > Amphibia > Caudata > Ambystomatidae > Ambystoma > Ambystoma mexicanum. Next base: position 338,051,909 of record NC_090936.1, read on the forward strand.
CTGAGACCCTTTCTATAACATGAGATGTGATATCCAACTCCTTCCCATTCCAACCTGAGACACTTCCTATAGCATGAGAAGGGATATCCAACTCCTTCCCAATCCAATCCTGAGACCCTTCCAATAGCAGAGATGTGATATCTCAATGCTTATACCAAACCTGAGACCCTTCCTATGGCATGAGATGTGATATCCAACTCCTTGCCATTCAAATCCTGAGACCCTTCCTATAGCATGAAAAGGGATATCCAACTCCTTCCCAATCCAATCCTGAGACCCTTCCGATAGCAGAGACGTGATATCTCAATGCTTCTACCAAACCTGAGACCCTTCCTTTAGCATGAGATGTGATATCCAAATCCTTCACATTCCAATCCTGAGACCCTTCCTATAGCATGAGATGTGATATCTCAATGCTTCTAATACCAAACCTGAGATCCTTCCTATAACATGAGATGTGATATCCAACTCCTTCCATTCCAATCCTGAGACCGGTCCTATAGCATGAGATGTGATATCTCAATGCTTATACCAAACCTGAGACCCTTCCTATAGCATGAGATGTGATATCCAACTACTTCCCATTCCAATCCTCAGACCCTTCCTATAGCATGAGATGTGATATCTCAATGCTTCTAATACCAAACCTGAGATCCTTCCTCTAACATGAAATGTGATATCCAACTCCTTCCCTTTCCAAACCTAAGAGCCTATCTATAGCATGAGATGTGATATCCAGGTCCTTCCCATTCCAATCCTTAGACCCTTCCTACAGCATGCAATATGATATCTCAATGATTCTAATAACAAACCTGAGACCCGTCCTATAGCATGAGATATGATATCCAAGTCCTTCCCATTCCAATCCTGAGACCCTTCCTATAACATGAAATGTGATATCCAACTCCTTCCCATTCCAACCTGAGACCCTTCCTATAGCATGAGATGGGATATCCAACTTCTTCCAAATCCAATACTGATACCCTTCCGATAGCATGAGATGTGATATCCCAATGCTTCTACCAAACCTGAGACCCATACTATGGCATGAGATGTGATATCAAACTCCTTCCCATTCCAATCCTGAGACCCTTCCTATAGCTTGAGGTGTGATATCCAACTCCTTCCCATTCCAATTCTGAGACCCTTCTTATACCATGAGACTTGATATCTCAATGCTTCTAATACCAAACCTGAGACCCGTCCTATAACATGAGATGTGATATCCAAATCCTTCCCCTTCCAAACCTTAGACCCTTCCTTTATCATGAGATGTGATATCCAACTCCTTCCCATTCCAATCCTGAGACCCTTCCGATATCATGAGATTTGTTATCTCAATGCTTCTAATATCAAACTTGAGACCCTCCCTATAGCATGAGATGTGACATCCAAGTCCTTCCCATTCCAATCCTGAGACCCTTCCTATAGCATGAGATGTGATATCTCTATGCTTCTAATACCAAACCTGAGACCCTTCCTATAACATGAGATGGGATATCCAACTCCTTCCCATTCCAATCCTGAGACCTTTCCGATAGCAGAGATGTGATATCTTGTTAAGACGGATTTCTGAACTCTGTCCTGGTGGCGCAGAAGTTCAGAAGGCCAACCTAATTACTTGGAACAGGGTAACCTCTGGACAAGCCAGACCAATCAAGGTAGCGATCGCGGCGGTCAAGACTAGGTCTCAAGAGGGGTGAGGGTGACTGAAAGCCCGCAATGAGCACACAAAGCAAGAGCGCTTACAAACTACTCCAAACAGTTGTTTATATCAAAAATAGATACACATTTATTATAAGGCCTTGAAACTAATAACCACAGTAAAAGCAGCAATATACAACGATATTAAACCAACACATACACTATCCACCCAATATATATACAGAATACACAGTTTCACAGCATTAGCAGCACGAAATATGTTATCCACCTGCAGGGGAAGGAAAACAGGCAGTGCGAACCAATGCGAGTGATATGTCCGCCTTCTGAGGCCCCTAACTGGATGGTAGTCCAATCCCTACGAAGAGTGGAGCCTAGCGCTCAAAAGTACCTGCACACGCCGGTGCCAATGGGCAGAAGGTGAAGCTCTTCGGAGGACGTTGAACAGCTCTGTAGGGAGCTCTAATGAAGGAGAACACGGTCCGCGACTCTAGCGCAGCCTCCACTGTGAGGCAGAAGCAGGGCGCGAGTACGGACAAGGGGTGCTGTATTCACAGCGGGGAAAAGCAAAGGGCACTGCAGGAGGGCGACCAGATCCTAGCTAATCTACTCACCGGTCCCCGAAGCAAGCAGGCCCGAGCTTCTCCTCGATAGATGCAGCTTCTGGCAGGTTCTGAAGAGCAGGGAACGTCTCGTCGTCGTGCAGAGTAAAAAGACGTCCCGATCGAAGAAACAAGCACAGTTTTGTCGCCACAGCAGGGCAACGGAACGGCCGGGTGTATTCAAGCCAAACGAGCACCGCTCACCTCTAGCTTAGGACTGCTAAGCAAACGAAGCGTGTGAGCATGCCCCGGACTCAGAATACCACCCAACCTGTCGGCGATTACAGAGCAGGCCTCCTTAGTAAGCTGGTCAGTCAACTGGATGGCCCAGAGACACTTCCGAAGGCTTACAGCAGGAGTTGATGAAGGTGCCGGGAATAGCTGGTCCTGCTATTCCAATAGGTCGAAGCGCCAGTACAGGCCTTCTTGTTCGATCTTAGGTGGAAAGGGCTTCACCGGACGACAGCAATGAGGAGCAGAAGTTCTTCAGGGGGTCACCAGTGATTCCTCGGTCCAGCCTCGTGTTCGCAGGATACTTGGCTCCTGTATCCCTGGGTTCGTAAGAACTCAGGAGATCGACATGGCAGTGGTGTTTCCAGCTCCCTCTTATCCACGGTTCCCTTCGCGCCAAAACGGAGGGGAGCCAATGGGAGATCCGCTCATCAACACACATACCATACGTGGACCAATCACGGACCACAGTGGTCCCAGGCATTCACACCACCCTAGACTCTCTGGCACCCAGGATGTGTATTGGGACCAGACAGCCCATCCCACATCCTGGGGGCACTCAAACGACATGTAGAAGCCCGCGAACGCAACCGTGTTTCGCGGGAAACTACATGCCCAAATAAGGAAGGCCCCGGGTCGCCTGACCCGGGGGAAGGTAAAGGGAGCAAGACGGACAGTGGACTAGACAAAGGAGCCTCGTGGTCCGGCCATTTTGTGTAGCCGGGCCACCCTTTTGTGTTCGCGGCAAAAACGTGCTCAGAACGGCAAAAGGAGCTCAAAATAAACCAAATGATCGCTGCCACCAGCCCAGTCCCTGAATGACTTGCACCGATCCAAAAACCATCCTATAAGAGTGTCTAGGGTCTGTAGAAGGCTAGAGACCCAAGAGAGCTGTAACTTAGCTTACAGTGCCCTCTTGTGTCGTGTTGCACTAAAATGGCGACACGATAAAAGAAACTACGGGAAACAGCGTTCCCCGGTACTGACTGTCTTAAGGGCATGTCAGTTTCCCCGTAAGAAAGGAGCGAAAGCCCAGAGGAGTACAGCAGAAGGCTGCACTTCTCTGGCAAAGTCAAGAAAACAGGTTGAAAACAATAGCAAAAAGTTTAGGGGTTGCCACATGGAAGGAAAGTTCCCTACAATAACGAAATCTTTCCTAACACTCGCCCCTCCCAGACTATGGACAGGGGGAACTAATCCACCCCTGGATGAGTCTCTTGTTCAGGTCGGTAAAACATTCTGGACAACCCATCAGCATTGCTATGTTGGACACCTGGCCTATGCTCAATAGTGAAGTCGAAGCCTTGTAGACTTATGGACCACCTAAGCAACTTTGGATTCTCCCCCTTCATGTTCATTAGCCACTTTAACGGCTTATGGTCAGTCTGCACAGTGAAGTGGGTCCCATAGAGGTAGGGCCGCAGCTTCCTTAGGGCCCACACAACAGAGAAACATTCTTTCTCTACCGTGGACCATCTGAGCTCTCTGTCCTTAAGCTGGCGACTAATAAAACCGATAGGGTGTTCCTTACCCTTCTCATCTACTTGTGATAGTACAGCTCCTATCCCAGTGTCAGAGGCATCCGTCTGCACGATAAAAGGTCTTTGATAATCAGGGGCCCTGAGCACAGGGGCCTGGCACAAGGAGTCTTTCAAGCCATTGAAGGCCTTCTCACACTCGTCAGTCCAAGTTTCCTTCTTGGGTTTCTTCGGAGTTGTGAGGGCAGTCAGAGGAGCAGCTATGGTGCCATAGTCTGCCACAAAATTGCGGTAATAACCCGTGAGTCCTAAGAAGGCTCTCACTTGGGTTTGCGTAGTGGGGGTAGGCCAGTCTTGTACCGCTGGTACCTTACTGGATAGAGGCTGTCTCCTCCCTCCACCTACTTCATGTCCAAGGCAAACCACTGAGCCTTGTCCATTTTGGTGAGGGGCCACTCGGACACCCTCAAAAGAGCTTTCTGAAGGACTGCTTTGGAACAGGTCAGGGAGAGGTTCAGACTCCTCTTCCTCAACGTCTGAAGCCAATAGCAGTGCTGCGATTTCGCCGCTTGGGACGAAAGCCTTCAGCCTATTCACGTGAAACACTTTTAGAGCCTGTCCAGGCCTTCCAAGGTCCACTGAATAGCTAACCTCACCCAGGGGCTCCACCACTGGGTAAGGGCCTGACCATTTGTCCTGTAAAGCTCGAGGCCTTATGGGATTCACGATCAGGACTTGCTGGCCATGTGTAAAGTTGATGAGGGAAGCTTTCTGGTCGTACCAATGTTTCACCAGCGCTTGCCCTGCCTTCAATTTAGCACTAGCCAAGCCCATCAGAAGTACCATCCGTTTTCTGAGCCCTAGCACATAATCAACTACATTGGTAGTAACAGGGGGAGTGGGCATCTCCCATCCCTCCTTGACAATGGCTAAGGGTCCCCGTACGGGATGACCGAACAGAAGTTCGAAGGGGCTGAAGCCAACACCCTCCTGTGGTACCTCTCTGTAGGCAAACAACAAGCATGGTAAAAGAAGGTCCCATTTCCTCCTCTGGGGCTCCTCCAGAGCCCCAATCATGCTCTTTAGCGTTCTGTTGAAACGCTCCACCAGACCATTGGTCTGGGGGTGGTATGCAGAAGAGAACTTGTAGGTGACCCCACATTCTTTCCACATAGCCTGCATATACTTCGACATAAAGTTGCTGCCACGATCTGACACAACTTCTTTAGGGAAGCCAACCCTAGTAAATATGCCGAGTAACGCTTTTGCAACTGACTTGGCAGTTACAGTCTTTAATGGGATGGCCTCAGGATACCTGGTTGCATGGTCGACCAGCACCAGGATAAACCTATTGCCTGAGGATGTTTGCGGGTCAAGGGGACCAACCATGTCGATCCCTACCCTTTCAAATGGTACCCCCACAACTGGGAGCGGTACCAACGGAGCTTGGATTGTCGCGCCAACCTTACCAGACAACTGGCAGGCGGCACAACTCCTGCAGTGACTTTCTACTTGCTCCCCCATCTTGGGCCAGTAGAAGTGCATGGATAACCTTTGCTTGGTCCTCCTCATACCAAGGTGACCAGCAAGGTGAACGACATGCGCCAACTGCAGGAGGAAGGGCCTAACAGCAAGGGAAACCACCAACCTCCTATGGTCTCCTTCTGTAGACTCTGTGGGCTCACTATAAAGGAGTCCACCTTCCTGGTAAATCCTTTGCAACCCAGGAGGTTCACCCTCAAGCTGGGAGCAGGCCTGTCTCCTTAGGCCTTCCAGAGATGGGCACTCACGTTGGCCCTTACTGAAGTCGTCCCTATCAGGACCTCCTTCAACTAACAAGTCTTTTAGTTCAGGATGGTCGTTGGGGTCGAACACTTCAGGCATCGCCACCTCCTCGTCAGGCTCGGGCGATTGACCAACTCCCTCCACCGCAGTGGTAGGCGAGCTCGGGGGAATATTCTCTTTCCCCCGTCGGGACTTGTTGACTCCTTTCGCCTTGGGTTTCCCCTTCGGCTGGGGCGGCGTATTGGACTTGGCCAATGCTGCCCGTGCTTGAGACCGTGTGTAGGGTCTTTCGGCAGTGTCTCCTACGAGCCCTAGAGCTCTGAGATCATTGCCCAACAAGACCTTTCCCGGGACGTTTCTCTGAATGCTCACTGGAATCCTAACTGCTGTACCATTTAAAGTTAGATTAACAGGGATCACGGGAAACATACGGAGGGGGCCGTCAGCCAACTTAGTGGGCATCAGAGTAGCTCTGGCAACTTCCTCTGAGTCTACCAAGGTAGAATCCACTACAGTTCGACTGCACCCACTATCCCTAAGAGCTGGAGTATCCACTCCATTGATCAGCACACTGTCTTTAAAGTAGTGCTTGGTATTATCCGGAATCCTAGCATACGCCTCTGCGACTTTAGGCTCCCAGGAACCCAGGGACACTAAAACTACCTCAGCCTCTATTCCGCTGGGAAATGAGTCTGAGGAGAAGGATGCTCCTGTAATCTCTTCTTCCTCGTAGGAGGAGAAGGCCAGATTAGCGGAGTGGACCCCCAAAGGTCTAACCTTACAACGGGGATCCCCCTTCACATGGTCAGTTGCTCCACAAGAAAAACAAGCCCCATTGGGTCTGTTTACGTAGGGAGGCTTATTATAACCAGAGTTCTGTTTCGGAGGCGAACCTCCACTACCCTGTGAGTTCTCGGATGGCTTACCCTTATTTTTCTTTTTGTGGCCCTTATGGGAAGAAGATTTAGCAGATTCCCCACCCTCCACATCTTTGGACTTTTTCCCTTCCTCCTGCTTACCAGGATGAGTTTTGTCCTTATGGGACACTCGATGTGACACCCATAAGTCTGCTGCAATGGCCAGCTTCTTAGGATCTATCTCCTTCGAATCGGCCAAATGCTGCTTAAGCTCCGGGGAAGAAGAAGCAAAAATGTGTTCCAGCATGACCAGATTGATCATGCCTTCGAAGGTAGAAACCTTATAACCTTCAACCCAGCCAGTCAAGTTTTTCAGGGACTCAGCTACATACGACACCCAAGTACCACCTTCCTTTTTCTTATACTCTCTAAACCTTTTCAAATATTGGGTCGGAGTCTTCCCAAACTTTAAAATGAGAGTCTGCTTCAACATTGCAAAATCAGCGCGCTCAGCCTTCGACATTTCCATAATGGCACTGCAACCAGAATGGGGCAGTCTGCTGAGTAACCATGCAATCTTATCCGCATTATCAACCTCTTGAACCTCGCATGCATACTCAAACGCATTCAACCAGTCCATAATGTCATTTCGTTCCTCATACACACTGAGCAGATCTTTTGGAAACCGTGGATGAGAGGAAGCCCCAGAACCATGTCCAGGACCCTTGGACCCATTTGCGAACTGAAGCTTGGCCAGTTCCAACTGGTGATCCCTGTCTTTTTGTTTTTCTGCCTGGTCGATTTTCAGTTTGGCTATGCTGAATTCAAGCTCCTGCTGCCTAAACCGCAGCTCTTGCTTCTTGAATTCAAGCATAGCCTCCCCATCAATACTGGCAGAGGAAACATTAGACATTACATCCTCCCTGTCCTCGTGGTCGTGATGGATCAGTGCAGCGGCAGAACCGTCGGTTCTGCCAGTGAGAGCAGCCCCACCACCTTCTGCACTGTCCTCGGAAGTTATAGCGTCAAGCTGCGCTTCTTGCCACGCCACGATTCTCTGGATCATTTCCAATTTAGTGCCTTGAGAGGAAACCCCTCTCTCCGCACACATCTTCTTCAATGTTTCAGATTTCGAAGCATTTAAGGTTAACAAAGTATTCGTTTCCATACTGTTGATAGGACTATGGCCTTTTTAACGTTATATTCAATACTTTACTGCGTGTCCTGGTTGGAATAACCTGAAAACGCCTTAGCTCGTGCGCAACACTGGATACCCTCAGTCGTATCCCACCGCTGTACACCAATTTGTTAAGACGGATTTCTGAACTCTGTCCTGGTGGCGCAGAAGTTCAGAAGGCCAACCTAATTACTTGGAACAGGGTAACCTCTGGACAAGCCAGACCAATCAAGGTAGCGATCGCGGCGGTCAAGACTAGGTCTCAAGAGGGGTGAGGGTGACTGAAAGCCCGCAATGAGCACACAAAGCAAGAGCGCTTACAAACTACTCCAAACAGTTGTTTATATCAAAAATAGATACACATTTATTATAAGGCCTTGAAACTAATAACCACAGTAAAAGCAGCAATATACAACGATATTAAACCAACACATACACTATCCACCCAATATATATACAGAATACACAGTTTCACAGCATTAGCAGCACGAAATATGTTATCCACCTGCAGGGGAAGGAAAACAGGCAGTGCGAACCAATGCGAGTGATATGTCCGCCTTCTGAGGCCCCTAACTGGATGGTAGTCCAATCCCTACGAAGAGTGGAGCCTAGCGCTCAAAAGTACCTGCACACGCCGGTGCCAATGGGCAGAAGGTGAAGCTCTTCGGAGGACGTTGAACAGCTCTGTAGGGAGCTCTAATGAAGGAGAACACGGTCCGCGACTCTAGCGCAGCCTCCACTGTGAGGCAGAAGCAGGGCGCGAGTACGGACAAGGGGTGCTGTATTCACAGCGGGGAAAAGCAAAGGGCACTGCAGGAGGGCGACCAGATCCTAGCTAATCTACTCACCGGTCCCCGAAGCAAGCAGGCCCGAGCTTCTCCTCGATAGATGCAGCTTCTGGCAGGTTCTGAAGAGCAGGGAACGTCTCGTCGTCGTGCAGAGTAAAAAGACGTCCCGATCGAAGAAACAAGCACAGTTTTGTCGCCACAGCAGGGCAACGGAACGGCCGGGTGTATTCAAGCCAAACGAGCACCGCTCACCTCTAGCTTAGGACTGCTAAGCAAACGAAGCGTGTGAGCATGCCCCGGACTCAGAATACCACCCAACCTGTCGGCGATTACAGAGCAGGCCTCCTTAGTAAGCTGGTCAGTCAACTGGATGGCCCAGAGACACTTCCGAAGGCTTACAGCAGGAGTTGATGAAGGTGCCGGGAATAGCTGGTCCTGCTATTCCAATAGGTCGAAGCGCCAGTACAGGCCTTCTTGTTCGATCTTAGGTGGAAAGGGCTTCACCGGACGACAGCAATGAGGAGCAGAAGTTCTTCAGGGGGTCACCAGTGATTCCTCGGTCCAGCCTCGTGTTCGCAGGATACTTGGCTCCTGTATCCCTGGGTTCGTAAGAACTCAGGAGATCGACATGGCAGTGGTGTTTCCAGCTCCCTCTTATCCACGGTTCCCTTCGCGCCAAAACGGAGGGGAGCCAATGGGAGATCCGCTCATCAACACACATACCATACGTGGACCAATCACGGACCACAGTGGTCCCAGGCATTCACACCACCCTAGACTCTCTGGCACCCAGGATGTGTATTGGGACCAGACAGCCCATCCCACATCCTGGGGGCACTCAAACGACATGTAGAAGCCCGCGAACGCAACCGTGTTTCGCGGGAAACTACATGCCCAAATAAGGAAGGCCCCGGGTCGCCTGACCCGGGGGAAGGTAAAGGGAGCAAGACGGACAGTGGACTAGACAAAGGAGCCTCGTGGTCCGGCCATTTTGTGTAGCCGGGCCACCCTTTTGTGTTCGCGGCAAAAACGTGCTCAGAACGGCAAAAGGAGCTCAAAATAAACCAAATGATCGCTGCCACCAGCCCAGTCCCTGAATGACTTGCACCGATCCAAAAACCATCCTATAAGAGTGTCTAGGGTCTGTAGAAGGCTAGAGACCCAAGAGAGCTGTAACTTAGCTTACAGTGCCCTCTTGTGTCGTGTTGCACTAAAATGGCGACACGATAAAAGAAACTACGGGAAACAGCGTTCCCCGGTACTGACTGTCTTAAGGGCATGTCAGTTTCCCCGTAAGAAAGGAGCGAAAGCCCAGAGGAGTACAGCAGAAGGCTGCACTTCTCTGGCAAAGTCAAGAAAACAGGTTGAAAACAATAGCAAAAAGTTTAGGGGTTGCCACATGGAAGGAAAGTTCCCTACAATAACGAAATCTTTCCTAACATATCTCAATGCTTATACCAAACCTGAGAACCTTCCTATGGCCTGAGATGTCATATACAACTCCTTCCCATTCCAATCCTGAGACCCTTCCTTTAGCATGAGATGTGATATCTCAATGCTTATACCAAATCTGAGACCCTTCCTATAGCATGAGATGTGATATCCAATTCCTTCCCATTCCAATCCTGAGACCCTTTCTATAACATGAGATGTGATATCCAACTCCTTCCCATTCCAACCTGAGACACTTCCTATAGCATGAGAAGGGATATCCAACTCCTTCCCAATCCAATCCTGAGACCCTTCCAATAGCAGAGATGTGATATCTCAATGCTTATACCAAACCTGAGACCCTTCCTATGGCATGAGATGTGATATCCAACTCCTTGCCATTCAAATCCTGAGACCCTTCCTATAGCATGAAAAGGGATATCCAACTCCTTCCCAATCCAATCCTGAGACCCTTCCGATAGCAGAGACGTGATATCTCAATGCTTCTACCAAACCTGAGACCCTTCCTTTAGCATGAGATGTGATATCCAAATCCTTCACATTCCAATCCTGAGACCCTTCCTATAGCATGAGATTTGATATCTCAATGCTTCTAATACCAAACCTGAGATCCTTCCTATAACATGAGATGTGATATCCAATCCCTTCCCATTCCAAACCTGAGACCCTTCCTATTGGATGAGATGTGATATCCAACTCCTTCCCATTCCAACCCTGAGACCCTTCCTATAGCATGAGATGTGATGTCTCAATGCTTCTAATACCAAACCTGAGATCCTTCCTATAACATGAGATGTGATATCCAACTCCTTCCATTCCAATCCTGAGACCCGTCCTATAGCATGAGATGTGATATCTCAATGCTTATACCAAACCTGAGACCCTTCCTATAGTATGAGATGTGATATCCAACTCCTTCCCATTCCAATCCTGAGACTCTTCCTATAGCATGAGATGTGATATCTCAATGCTTCTAATACCAAACCTGAGATCCTTCCTCTAACATGAAATGTGATATCCAACTCCTTCCCTTTCCAAACCTAAGAGCCTATCTATAGCATGAGATGTGATATCCAAGTCCTTCACATTCCAACCCTTAGACCCTTCCTACAGCATGCAATATGATATCTCAATGATTCTAATAACAAACCTGAGACCCGTCCTATGACGTGAGATGGGATATCCAACTCCTTCCCATTCCAATCCTGAGACACTTCCGATAGCAGAGATGTGATATCTCAATGTTTATACCAAACCTGAGACCCTTCCTATAACATGAGATGTGATATCCAACTCCTTCCCGTTCCAAACCTGAGACCCTTCCTTTAGCATGAGATGTGATATCCAGCTCCTTCCCATTCCAATCCTGAGACAATTCCGATAGCATGAGATGTGATATCTCAATGCTTCTAATATCAAAACTGAGACCCTCCCTATAGCATGATATGTGATATCTAAGTCCTTCCCATTCCAATCCTGAGACCCTTCCTATAGCATGAGATGTGATATCTCAATGCTTCTACCAAACCTGAGACCCTTCCTTTAGCATGAGATGTGATATCCAACTCCTTCCCATTCCAATCCTGAGACCCTTCCTATAGCATGAGATGTGATATCTCAATACTTCTAATACCAAACCTGAGATCCTTCCGATAACATGAGATGTGATATCTCAATACTTCTAATACCAAACCTGAGATCCATCCTATAACATGAGATGTGATATCCAACTCCTTCCCTTTCCAAACCTGAGAGCCGTTCTATAGCATGAGATGTGATATCCAGGTCCTTCCCATTCCAATCCTTAGACCCTTCCTACAGCATGCAATATGATATCTCAATGATTCTAATAACAAACCTGAGACCCGTCCTATAGCATGAGATATGATATCCAAGTCCTTCCCATTCCAATCCTGAGACCCTTCCTATAACATGAAATGTGATATCCAACTCCTTCCCTTTCCAAACCTAAGAGCCTATCTATAGCATGAGATGTGATATCCAGGTCCTTCCCATTCCAATCCTTAGACCCTTCCTACAGCATGCAATATGATATCTCAATGATTCTAATAACAAACCTGAGACCCGTCCTATAGCATGAGATATGATATCCAAGTCCTTCCCATTCCAATCCTGAGACCCTTCCTATAACATGAAATGTGATATCCAACTCCTTCCCATTCCAACCTGAGACCCTTCCTATAGCATGAGATGGGATATCCAACTTCTTCCAAATCCAATACTGATACCCTTCCGATAGCATGAGATGTGATATCCCAATGCTTCTACCAAACCTGAGACCCATACTATGGCATGAGATGTGATATCAAACTCCTTCCCATTCCAATCCTGAGACCCTTCCTATAGCTTGAGGTGTGATATCCAACTCCTTCCCATTCCAATTCCGAGACCCTTCTTATACCATGAGACTTGATATCTCAATGCTTCTAATACCAAACCTGAGACCCGTCCTATAACATGAGATGTGATATCCAAATCCTTCCCCTTCCAAACCTTAGACCCTTCCTTTATCATGAGATGTGATATCCAACTCCTTCCCATTCCAATCCTGAGACCCTTCCGATATCATGAGATTTGTTATCTCAATGCTTCTAATATCAAACTTGAGACCCTCCCTATAGCATGAGATGTGACATCCAAGTCCTTCCCATTCCAATCCTGAGACCCTTCCTATAGCATGAGATGTGATATCTCTATGCTTCTAATACCAAACCTGAGACCCTTCCTATAACATGAGATGGGATATCCAACTCCTTCCCATTCCAATCCTGAGACCTTTCCGATAGCAGAGATGTGATATCTCAAAGCTTATACCAAACCTGAGAACCTTCCTATGGCCTGAGATGTCATATACAACTCCTTCCCATTCCAATCCTGAGACCCTTCCTTTAGCATGAGATGTGATATCTCAATGCTTATACCAAATCTGAGACCCTTCCTATAGCATGAGATGTGATATCCAATTCCTTCCCATTCCAACCTGAGACACTTCCTATAGCATGAGAAGGGATATCCAACTCCTTCCCAATCCAATCCTGAGACCCTTCCGATAGCAGAGATGTGATATCTCAATGCTTATACCAAACCTGAGACCCTTCCTATGGCATGAGATGTGATATCCAACTCCTTGCCATTCAAATCCTGAGACCCTTCCTATAGCATGAAAAGGGATATCCAACTCCTTCCCAATCCAATCCTGAGACCCTTCCGATAGCAGAGACGTGATATCTCAATGCTTCTACCAAACCTGAGACCCTTCCTTTAGCATGAGATGTGATATCCAAATCCTTCACATTCCAATCCTGAGACCCTTCCTATAGCATGAGATTTGATATCTCAATGCTTCTAATACCACACCTGAGATCCTTCCTATAACATGAGATGTGATATCCAATCCCTTCCCATTCCAAACCTGAGACCCTTCCTATTGGATGAGATGTGATATCCAACTCCTTCCCATTCCAACCCTGAGACCCTTCCTATAGCATGAGATGTGATGTCTCAATGCTTCTAATACCAAACCTGAGATCCTTCCTATAACATGAGATGTGATATCCAACTCCTTCCATTCCAATCCTGAGACCCGTCCTATAGCATGAGATGTGATATCTCAATGCTTATACCAAACCTGAGACCCTTCCTATAGTATGAGATGTGATATCCAACTCCTTCCCATTCCAATCCTGAGACTCTTCCTATAGCCTGAGATGTGATATCACAATGCCTCTAATACCAAACCTGAGATCCTTCCTCTAACATGAAATGTGATATCCAACTCCTTCACTTTCCAAACCTGAGAGCCTATCTATAGCATGAGATGTGATATCCAAGTCCTTCCCATTCCAATCCTTAGACCCTTCCTACAGCATGCAATATGATATCTCAATGATTCTAATAACAAACCTGAGACCCGTCCTATAGCATGAGATATGATATCCAAGTCCTTCCCATTCCAATCCTGAGACCCTTCCTATAACATGAAATGTGATATCCAACTCCTTCCCATTCCAACCTGAGACCCTTCCTATAGCATGAGATGGGATATCCAACTTCTTCCAAATCCAATACTGATACCCTTCCGATAGCATGAGATGTGATATCCCAATGCTTCTACCAAACCTGAGACCCATACTATGGCATGAGATGTGATATCAAACTCCTTCCCATTCCAATCCTGAGAACCTTCCTATAGCTTGAGGTGTGATATCCAACTCCTTCCCATTCCAATTCTGAGACCCTTCTTATACCATGAGACTTGATATCTCAATGCTTCTAATACCAAACCTGAGACCCGTCCTATAACATGAGATGTGATATCCAAATCCTTCCCCTTCCAAACCTTAGACCCTTCCTTTATCATGAGATGTGATATCCAACTCCTTCCCATTCCAATCCTGAGACCCTTCCGATATCATGAGATTTGTTATCTCAATGCTTCTAATATCAAACTTGAGACCCTCCCTATAGCATGAGATGTGACATCCAAGTCCTTCCCATTCCAATCCTGAGACCCTTCCTATAGCATGAGATGTGATATCTCTATGCTTCTAATACCAAACCTGACACCCTTCCTATAACATGAGATGGGATATCCAACTCCTTCCCATTCCAATCCTGAGACCTTTCCGATAGCAGAGATGTGATATCTCAATGCTCATGCCAAACCTGAGAACCTTCCTATGGCCTGAGATGTCATATACAACTCCTTCCCATTCCAATCCTGAGACCCTTCCTTTAGCATGAGATGTGATTATCTCAATGCTTATACCAAATCTGAGACCCTTCCTATAGCATGAGATGTGATATCCAATTCCTTCCCAATCCAATCCTGAGACCCTTCCTATAGCATGAGATGTGATATCTCAATGCTTATACCAAACCTGAGAGCCTACCTATAACATGAGATGTGATATCCAAGTCCATCCCATTCCAATCCCTAGACCCTTCCTACAGCATGCGATGTGATATCTCAATGATTCTAATACCAAACCAGAGACTCTTCCTATAACATGAGATGGGATATCCAACTCCTTCCCATTCCAATCCTGAGCCGCTTCCGATAGCAGAGATGTGATATCTCAATGCTTATACCAAACCTGAGACCGTTCCTATAGCATGAGATGTGATATCCAACTGCGTCCCATTCCAATCCTGAGACCCTTCCTATAGCATGAGATGTGATATCTCAATGCTTCTAATACCAAACCTGAGATCCTTCCTATAACATGAGATGTGATATCCAAATCCTTCCCCTTCCAAACCTGAGACCCTCCCTTTAGCATGAGATGTGATATCCAACTCCTTCCCATTCCATTCCTGAGACCCTTCTGATAGCATGAGATGTGATATCTCAATGCCTCTAATACCAAACCTGAGACCCTTCCTATAGCTTGAGATGTGATATCCAACTCTTTCCCCTTCCAAACCTGAGACCATTCCTATAGCATGAGATGTGATATCTCAATGCTTATACCAAACCTGAGAGCCTACCTATAACATGAGATGTGATATCCAAGTCCATCCCATTCCAATCCTTAGACCCTTCCTACAGCATGCAATGTGATATCTCAATTGATTCTAATACCAAACCAGAGACTCTTCCTATAACATGAGATGGGATATCCAACTCCTTCCCATTCCAATCCTGAGCCGCTTCCGATAGCAGAGATGTGATATCTCAATGCTTACACCAAACCTGAGACCCTTCCTATAACATGAGATGTGATATCCAACTCCTTCCCGTTCCAAACCTGAGACACTAACTATAGCATATGTGATATCCAACTCCTTCCCATTCCAAACATGAGACCCTTCCTATAGCAAGAAAGTAATATCCAACTCCTACCCATTCCAATCCTGAGACCCTTCCTATAGCAAGAGATGTGATATCCAAATCCTTCCCATTCCAATCCTGAGACCCTTCCTATAACATGAGATGTGATATCCAACTCCTTCCCATTCCAACCTGAGACACTTCCTATAGCATGAGAAGGGATATCAAACTCCTTCCCAATCCAATCCTGAGACCCTTCCGATAGCAGAGATGTGATATCTCAATGCTTATACCAAACCTGAGACCCTTCCTATGGCATGAGATGTGATATCCAACTCCTTGCCATTCAAATCCTGAGACCCTTCCTATAGCATGAGAAGGGATATCCAACTCCTTCCCAATCCAATCCTGAGACCCTTCCTATAGCATGAGATATATCTCAATACTTCAATACCAAACGTGAGATCCTTCCGATAACATGAGATGTGATATCCAAATCCTTCCCCTTCCAATCCTGAGACCCTTCTGATAGCATGAGATGTATCTCAATGCTTCTAATACCAAACCTGAGATCCTTCCTATAACATGAGATGTGATATCCAAATCCTTCCCCTTCCAAACCTGAGACCCTCCCTTTAGCACGAGATGTGATATCCAACTCCTTCCCATTCCATTCCTGAGACACTTCTGATAGCATGAGATGTGATATCTCAATGCCTCTAATACCAAACCTGAGATCCTACCTCTAACATGAAATGTGATATCCAACTCTTTCCCCTTCCAAACCTGAGAGCCTTCCTATAGCATGAGATGTGATATCCAAGTCCTTCCCATTCCAATCCTGAGACCCTTCCTATAGCTTGAGATGTGATATCCAACTCCTTCCCATTCCAATTCTGAGACCCTTCCTATACTATGAGACTTGATATCTCAATGCTTCTAATACCAAACCTGAGACCCGTAATATAACATGAGATGTGATATCCAAATCCTTCCCCTTCCAAACCTTAGACCCTTCCTTTATCATGAGATGTGATATCCAACTCCTTCCCATTCCAATCCTGAGACCCTTCCGATATCATGAGATGTGATATCTCAAAGCTTCTAATATCAAACTTGAGACCCTCCCTATAGCATGAGATGTGATATCCAAGTCCTTCCCATTCCAATCCTGAGACCCTTCCTATAGCATGAGATGTGATATCTCGATGCTTCTAATACCAAACCTGAGACCCTTCCTATAACATGAGATGGGAATATCCAACTCCTTCCCCTTCCAATCCTGAGACCCTTCCGATAGCAGAGATGTGATATCTCAATGCTTATACCAAACCTGAGATCCTTCCTATAACATGAGATGTGATATCCAACTCCTTCCCATTCCAATCCTGAGACACTTCCTATAGCATGAGATGTGATATCTCACTGCTTATACCAAACCTGAGACCCTTCCCATAGCAGATGTGATATCCAACTCCTTCCAATTCCAATCCTCAGACCCTTCCTATAGCATGAGATGTGATGTCTCAATGCTTCTAATACCAAACCTGAGATCCTTCCTATAACATGAGATGTGATATCCAACTCCTTCCACTCCAATACTGAGACCCTTCCTATAGCATGAGATGTGATATCTCAATGCTTATACCAAACCTGAGACCCTTCCTATAGCATGAGATGTGATATCCAACTCCTTCCCATTCCAATCCTGAGACCCTTCCTATAGCCTGAGATGTGATATCACAATGCCTCTAATACCAAACCTGAGATCCTTCCTCTAACATGAAATGTGATATCCAACTCCTTCACTTTCCAAACCTGAGAGCCTATCTATAGCATGAGATGTGATATCCAAGTCCTTCCCATTCCAATCCTTAGACCCTTCCTACAGCATGCAATATGATATCTCAATGATTCTAATAAAAAACCTGAGACCCGTCCTATAACATGAGATGGGATATCCAACTCCTTCCCATTCCAATCCTGAGACACTTCCTTTAGCATGAGATGTGATATCTGTTAAGACGGATTTCTGAACTCTGTCCTGGTGGCGCAGAGGTTCAGAAGGCCAACCTAATTACTTGGAACAGGGTAACCTCTGGACAAGCCAGACCAATCAAGGTAGCGATCGCGGCGGTCAAGACTAGGTCTCAAGAGGGGTGAGGGTGACTGAAAGCCCGCAATGAGCACACCAAGCAAGAGCGCTTACAAACTACTCCAAACAGTTGTTTATATCAAAAATAGATACACATTTATTATAAGGCCTCAAAACTAATGACCACAGTAAAAGCAGCAACATACAACGATATTAAACCAACACATACACTATCCACCCAATATATATACAGAATACACAGTTTCACAGCATTAGCAGCACGAAATATGTTATCCACCTGCAGGGGAAGGAAAACAGGCAGTGCGAACCAATGCGTGTGATATGTCCGCCTTCTGAGGCCCCTAACTGGATGGTAGTCCAATCCCTACGAAGAGTGGAGCCTAGCGCTCAAAAGTACCTGCACACGCCGGTGCCAATGGGCAGAAGGTGAAGCTCTTCGGAGGACGTTGAACAGCTCTGTAGGGAGCTCTAATGAAGGAGAACACGGTCCGCGACTCTAGCGCAGCCTCCACTGTGAGGCAGAAGCAGGGCGCGAGTACGGACAAGGGGTGCTGTATTCACAGCGGGGAAAAGCAAGGGGCACTGCAGGAGGGCGACCAGATCCTAGCTAATCTACTCACCGGTCCCCGAAGCAAGCAGGCCCGAGCTTCTCCTCGATAGATGCAGCTTCTGGCAGGTTCTGAAGAGCAGGGAACGTCTCGTCGTCGTGCAGAGTAAAAAGACGTCCCGATCGAAGAAACAAGCACAGTTTTGTCGCCACAGCAGGGCAACGGAACGGCCGGGTGTATTCAAGCCAAACGAGCACCGCTCACCTCTAGCTTAGGACTGCTAAGCAAACGAAGCGTGTGAGCGTGCCCCGGACTCAGAATACCACCCAACCTGTCGGCGATTACAGAGCAGGCCTCCTTAGTAAGCTGGTCAGTCAACTGGATGGCCCAGAGACACTTCCGAAGGCTTACAGCAGGAGTTGATGAAGGTGCCGGGAATAGCTGGTCCTGCTATTCCAATAGGTCGAAGCGCCAGTACAGGCCTTCTTGTTCGATCTTAGGTGGAAAGGGCTTCACCGGACGACAGCAATGAGGAGCAGAAGTTCTTCAGGGGGTCACCAGTGATTCCTCGGTCCAGCCTCGTGTTCGCAGGATACTTGGCTCCTGTATCCCTGGGTTCGTAAGAACTCAGGAGATCGACATGGCAGTGGTGTTTCCAGCTCCCTCTTATCCACGGTTCCCTTCGCGCCAAAACGGAGGGGAGCCAATGGGAGATCCGCTCATCAACACACATACCATACGTGGACCAATCACGGACCACAGTGGTCCCAGGCATTCACACCACCCTAGACTCTCTGGCACCCAGGATGTGTATTGGGACCAGACAGCCCAGCCCACATCCTGGGGGCACTCAAACGACATGTAGAAGCCCGCGAAAGCAACCGTGTTTCGCGGGAAACTACATGCCCAAATAAGGAAGGCCCCGGGTCGCCTGACCTGGGGGAAGGTAAAGGGAGCAAGACGGACAGTGGACGAGACAAAGGAGCCTCGTGGTCCGGCCATTTTGGGTAGCCGGGCCACCCTTTTGTGTTCGCGGCAAAAAGGTGCTCAGAACGGCAAAAGGAGCTCAAAATAAACCAAATGATCGCTGCCACCAGCCCAGTCCCTGAATGACTTGCACCGATCCAAAAACCATCCTATAAGAGTGTCTAGGGTCTGTAGAAGGCTAGAGACCCAAGAGAGCTGTAACTTAGCTTACAGTGCCCTCTTGTGTCGTGTTGCACTAAAATGGCGACACGATAAAAGAAACTACGGGAAACAGCGTTCCCCGGTACTGACTGTCTTAAGGGCATGTCAGTTTCCCCGTAAGAAAGGAGCGAAAGCCCAGAGGAGTACAGCAGAAGGCTGCACTTCTCTGGCAAAGTCAAGAAAACAGGTTGAAAACAATAGCAAAAAGTTTAGGGGTTGCCACATGGAAGGAAAGTTCCCTACAATAACGAAATCTTTCCTAACACTCGCCCCTCCCAGACTATGGACAGGGGGAACTAATCCACCCCTGGATGAGTCTCTTGTTCAGGTCGGTAAAACATTCTGGACAACCCATCAGCATTGCTATGTTGGACACCTGGCCTATGCTCAATAGTGAAGTCGAAGCCTTGTAGACTTATGGACCACCTAAGCAACTTTGGATTCTCCCCCTTCATGTTCATTAGCCACTTTAACGGCTTATGGTCAGTCTGCACAGTGAAGTGGGTCCCATAGAGGTAGGGCCGCAGCTTCCTTAGGGCCCACACAACAGAGAAACATTCTTTCTCTACCGTGGACCATCTGAGCTCTCTGTCCTTAAGCTGGCGACTAATAAAACCGATAGGGTGTTCCTTACCCTTCTCATCTACTTGTGATAGTACAGCTCCTATCCCAGTGTCAGAGGCATCCGTCTGCACGATAAAAGGTCTTTGATAATCAGGGGCCCTGAGCACAGGGGCCTGGCACAAGGAGTCTTTCAAGCCATGGAAGGCCTTCTCACACTCGTCAGTCCAAGTTACCTTCTTGGGTTTCTTCGGAGTTGTGAGGGCAGTCAGAGGAGCAGCTATGGTGCCATAGTCTGCCACAAAATTGCGGTAATAACCCGTGAGTCCTAAGAAGGCTCTCACTTGGGTTTGCGTAGTGGGGGTAGGCCAGTCTTGTACCGCTGGTACCTTACTGGATAGAGGCTGTCTCCTCCCTCCACCTACTTCATGTCCAAGGCAAACCACTGAGCCTTGTCCATTTTGGTGAGGGGCCACTCGGACACCCTCAAAAGAGCTTTCTGAAGGACTGCTTTGGAACAGGTCAGGGAGAGGTTCAGACTCCTCTTCCTCAACGTCTGAAGCCAATAGCAGTGCTGCGATTTCGCCGCTTGGGACGAAAGCCTTCAGCCTATTCACGTGAAACACTTTTAGAGCCTGTCCAGGCCTTCCAAGGTCCACTGAATAGCTAACCTCACCCAGGGGCTCCACCACTGGGTAAGGGCCTGACCATTTGTCCTGTAAAGCTCGAGGCCTTATGGGATTCACGATCAGGACTTGCTGGCCATGTGTAAAGTTGATGAGGGAAGCTTTCTGGTCGTACCAATGTTTCACCAGCGCTTGCCCTGCCTTCAATTTAGCACTAGCCAAGCCCATCAGAAGTACCATCCGTTTTCTGAGCCCTAGCACATAATCAACTACATTGGTAGTAACAGGGGGAGTGGGCATCTCCCATCCCTCCTTGACAATGGCTAAGGGTCCCCGTACGGGATGACCGAACAGAAGTTCGAAGGGGCTGAAGCCAACACCCTCCTGTGGTACCTCTCGGTAGGCAAACGGTAAGCATGAAACAAGAAGATCCCATTTTCTTCTCTGAGGCTCCTCCAGAGCCCCAATCATGCTTTTTAACGTCCTGTTAAGACGCCCCCCCAGACCATCGGTCTGGGGGCGGTATGCAGAAGAGAACCTGTAGGTGACCCCACATTCTTTCCACATAGCCTGCCTATACTTCGACATAAAGTTGCTGCCATGATCCGACACAACTTCTTTAGGGAAGCCAACCCTAGTAAACATGCCGAGTAAAGCTTCTGCAACTGGCTTGGCAGTTACAGTTGTAAATGGGACGGCCTCAGGATACCTGGTTGCATGGTCGACCAGCACCAGGATAAACCTATTGCCTGAGGATGTTTGCGGGTCAAGGGGACCAACCATGTCGATCCCTACCCTTTCAAATGGTACCCCCACAACTGGGAGCGGTACCAACGGAGCTTGGATTGTCGCGCCAACCTTACCAGACAACTGGCAGGAGGCACAACTCCTGCAGTGACTTTCTACTTGCACCCCCATCTTGGGCCAGTAGAAGTGCATGGATAACCTTTGCTTGGTCCTCCTCATACCAAGGTGACCAGCAAGGTGAACGACATGCGCCAACTGCAGGAGGAAGGGCCTAACAGCAAGGGAAACCACCAACCTCCTATGGTCTCCTTCTGTAGACTCTGTGGGCTCACTATAAAGGAGTCCACCTTCCTGGTAAATCCTTTGCAACCCAGGAGGTTCACCCTCAAGCTGGGAGCAGGCCTGTCTCCTTAGGCCTTCCAGAGATGGGCACTCACGTTGGCCCTTACTGAAGTCGTCCCTATCAGGACCTCCTTCAACTAACAAGTCTTTTAGTTCAGGATGGTCGTTGGGGTCGAACACTTCAGGCATCGCCACCTCCTCGTCAGGCTCGGACGATTGACCAACTCCCTCCACCGCAGTGGTAGGCGAGTTCGGGGGAATATTCTCTTTCCCCCGTCGGGACTTGTTGACTCCTTTCGCCTTGGGTTTCCCCTTCGGCTGGGGCGGCGTATTGGACTTGGCCAATGCTGCCCGTGCTTGAGACCGTGTGTAGGGTCTTTCGGCAGTGTCTCCTACGAGCCCTAGAGCTCTGAGATCATTGCCCAACAAGACCTTTCCCGGGACGTTTCTCTGAATGCTCACTGGAATCCTAACTGCTGTACCATTTAAAGTTAGATTAACAGGGATCACGGGAAACATACGGAGGGGGCCGTCAGCCAACTTAGTGGGCATCAGAGTAGCTCTGGCAACTTCCTCTGAGTCTACCAAGGTAGAATCCACTACAGTTCGACTGCACCCACTATCCCTAAGAGCTGGAGTATCCACTCCATTGATCAGCACACTGTCTTTAAAGTAGTGCTTGGTATTATCCGGAATCCTAGCATACGCCTCTGCGACTTTAGGCTCCCAGGAACCCAGGGACACTAAAACTACCTCAGCCTCTATTCCGCTGGGAAATGAGTCTGAGGAGAAGGATGCTCCTGTAATCTCTTCTTCCTCGTAGGAGGAGAAGGCCAGATTAGCGGAGTGGACCCCCAAAGGTCTAACCTTACAACGGGGATCCCCCTTCACATGGTCAGTTGCTCCACAAGAAAAACAAGCCCCATTGGGTCTGTTTACGTAGGGAGGCTTATTATAACCAGAGTTCTGTTTCGGAGGCGAACCTCCACTACCCTGTGAGTTCTCGGATGGCTTACCCTTATTTTTCTTTTTGTGGCCCTTATGGGAAGAAGATTTAGCAGATTCCCCACCCTCCACATCTTTGGACTTTTTCCCTTCCTCCTGCTTACCAGGATGAGTTTTGTCCTTATGGGACACTCGATGTGACACCCATAAATCTGCTGCAATGGCCAGCTTCTTAGGATCTATCTCCTTCGAATCGGCCAAATGCTGCTTAAGCTCCGGGGAAGAAGAAGCAAAAATGTGTTCCAGCATGACCAGATTGATCATGCCTTCGAAGGTAGAAACCTTATAACCTTCAACCCAGCCAGTCAAGTTTTTCAGGGACTCAGCTACATACGACACCCAAGTACCACCTTCCTTTTTCTTATACTCTCTAAACCTTTTCAAATATTGGGTCGGAGTCTTCCCAAACTTTAAAATGAGAGTCTGCTTCAACATTGCAAAATCAGCGCGCTCAGCCTTCGACATTTCCATAATGGCACTGCAACCAGAATGGGGCAGTCTGCTGAGTAACCATGCAATCTTATCCGCATTATCAACCTCTTGAACCTCGCATGCATACTCAAACGCATTTAACCAGTCCATAATGTCATTTCGTTCCTCATACACACTGAGCAGATCTTTTGGAAACCGTGGATGAGAGGAAGCCCCAGAACCATGTCCAGGACCCTTGGACCCATTTGCGAACTGAAGCTTGGCCAGTTCCAACTGGTGATCCCTGTCTTTTTGTTTTTCTGCCTGGTCGATTTTCAGTTTGGCTATGCTGAATTCAAGCTCCTGCTGCCTAAACCGCAGCTCTTGCTTCTTGAATTCAAGCATAGCCTCCCCATCAACACTGGCAGAGGAAACGTTAGACATTACATCCTCCCTGTCCTCGTGGTCGTGATGGATCAGTGCAGCGGCAGAACCGTCGGTTCTGCCAGTGAGAGCAGCCCCACCACCTTCTGCACTGTCCTCGGAAGTTATAGCGTCAAGCTGCGCTTCTTGCCACGCCACGATTCTCTGGATCATTTCCAATTTAGTGCCTTGAGAGGAAACCCCTCTCTCCGCACACATCTTCTTCAATGTTTCAGATTTCGAAGCATTTAAGGTTAACAAAGTATTCGTTTCCATACTGTCGATAGGACTATGGCCTTTTTAACGTTATATTCAATACTTTACTGCGTGTCCTGGTTGGAATAACCTGAAAACGCCTTAGCTCGTGCGCAACACTGGATACCTTCAGTCGTATCCCACCGCTGTACACCAATTTGTTAAGACGGATTTCTGAACTCTGTCCTGGTGGCGCAGAGGTTCAGAAGGCCAACCTAATTACTTGGAACAGGGTAACCTCTGGACAAGCCAGACCAATCAAGGTAGCGATCGCGGCGGTCAAGACTAGGTCTCAAGAGGGGTGAGGGTGACTGAAAGCCCGCAATGAGCACACCAAGCAAGAGCGCTTACAAACTACTCCAAACAGTTGTTTATATCAAAAATAGATACACATTTATTATAAGGCCTCAAAACTAATGACCACAGTAAAAGCAGCAACATACAACGATATTAAACCAACACATACACTATCCACCCAATATATATACAGAATACACAGTTTCACAGCATTAGCAGCACGAAATATGTTATCCACCTGCAGGGGAAGGAAAACAGGCAGTGCGAACCAATGCGTGTGATATGTCCGCCTTCTGAGGCCCCTAACTGGATGGTAGTCCAATCCCTACGAAGAGTGGAGCCTAGCGCTCAAAAGTACCTGCACACGCCGGTGCCAATGGGCAGAAGGTGAAGCTCTTCGGAGGACGTTGAACAGCTCTGTAGGGAGCTCTAATGAAGGAGAACACGGTCCGCGACTCTAGCGCAGCCTCCACTGTGAGGCAGAAGCAGGGCGCGAGTACGGACAAGGGGTGCTGTATTCACAGCGGGGAAAAGCAAGGGGCACTGCAGGAGGGCGACCAGATCCTAGCTAATCTACTCACCGGTCCCCGAAGCAAGCAGGCCCGAGCTTCTCCTCGATAGATGCAGCTTCTGGCAGGTTCTGAAGAGCAGGGAACGTCTCGTCGTCGTGCAGAGTAAAAAGACGTCCCGATCGAAGAAACAAGCACAGTTTTGTCGCCACAGCAGGGCAACGGAACGGCCGGGTGTATTCAAGCCAAACGAGCACCGCTCACCTCTAGCTTAGGACTGCTAAGCAAACGAAGCGTGTGAGCGTGCCCCGGACTCAGAATACCACCCAACCTGTCGGCGATTACAGAGCAGGCCTCCTTAGTAAGCTGGTCAGTCAACTGGATGGCCCAGAGACACTTCCGAAGGCTTACAGCAGGAGTTGATGAAGGTGCCGGGAATAGCTGGTCCTGCTATTCCAATAGGTCGAAGCGCCAGTACAGGCCTTCTTGTTCGATCTTAGGTGGAAAGGGCTTCACCGGACGACAGCAATGAGGAGCAGAAGTTCTTCAGGGGGTCACCAGTGATTCCTCGGTCCAGCCTCGTGTTCGCAGGATACTTGGCTCCTGTATCCCTGGGTTCGTAAGAACTCAGGAGATCGACATGGCAGTGGTGTTTCCAGCTCCCTCTTATCCACGGTTCCCTTCGCGCCAAAACGGAGGGGAGCCAATGGGAGATCCGCTCATCAACACACATACCATACGTGGACCAATCACGGACCACAGTGGTCCCAGGCATTCACACCACCCTAGACTCTCTGGCACCCAGGATGTGTATTGGGACCAGACAGCCCAGCCCACATCCTGGGGGCACTCAAACGACATGTAGAAGCCCGCGAAAGCAACCGTGTTTCGCGGGAAACTACATGCCCAAATAAGGAAGGCCCCGGGTCGCCTGACCTGGGGGAAGGTAAAGGGAGCAAGACGGACAGTGGACGAGACAAAGGAGCCTCGTGGTCCGGCCATTTTGGGTAGCCGGGCCACCCTTTTGTGTTCGCGGCAAAAAGGTGCTCAGAACGGCAAAAGGAGCTCAAAATAAACCAAATGATCGCTGCCACCAGCCCAGTCCCTGAATGACTTGCACCGATCCAAAAACCATCCTATAAGAGTGTCTAGGGTCTGTAGAAGGCTAGAGACCCAAGAGAGCTGTAACTTAGCTTACAGTGCCCTCTTGTGTCGTGTTGCACTAAAATGGCGACACGATAAAAGAAACTACGGGAAACAGCGTTCCCCGGTACTGACTGTCTTAAGGGCATGTCAGTTTCCCCGTAAGAAAGGAGCGAAAGCCCAGAGGAGTACAGCAGAAGGCTGCACTTCTCTGGCAAAGTCAAGAAAACAGGTTGAAAACAATAGCAAAAAGTTTAGGGGTTGCCACATGGAAGGAAAGTTCCCTACAATAACGAAATCTTTCCTAACAATATCCAGCTCCTTCCCATTCCAATCCTTAGACACTTCCGATAGCATGAGATGTGATATCTCAATGCTTCTAATATCAAAACTGAGACCCTCCCTATAGCATGTGATATCTAAGTCCTACCCATTCGAATCCTGAGACCCTTCCTATAGCATGAGATGTGACATCTCAATGCTTCTACCAAAGCTGAGACCCTTCCTTTAGCATGAGATGTGATATCCAACTCCTTCCCATTCCAATCCTGAGACCCTTCCTATAGCATGAGATGTGATATCTCAATACTTCTAATACCAAACCTGAGATCCTTCCGATAACATGAGATGTGATATCTCAATACTTCTAATACCAAACCTGAGATCCATCCTATAACATGAGATGTGATATCCAAATCCTTCCCCTTCCAAACCTGAGACCCTCCCTTTAGCATGAGATGTGATATCCAACTCCTTCCCATTCCAATCCTGAGACCCTTCTGATAGCATAAGATATGATATCTCAATGCTTCTATACCAAACCTGAGATCCTTCCGATAGCATGAGATGTGATATCTCAATACTTCTAATACCAAACCTGAGATCCTTCCTATAACATGAGATGTGATATCCAACTCCTTCCCGTTCCAAACCTGAGACCCTTCCTTTAGCATGAGATGTGATATCCAACTCCTTCCCGTTCCAAACCTGAGACCCTTCCTTTAGCATGAGATGTGATATCCAGCTCCTTCCCATTCCAATCCTGAGACACTTCCGATAGCATGAGATTTGATATCTCAATGCTTCTAATATCAAAACTGAGACCCTCCCTATAGCATGATATGTGATATCTAAGTCCTTCCCATTCCAATCCTGAGACCCTTCCTATAGCATGAGATGTGATATCTCAATGCTTATCCTTGATTCCTGTAGTAAATTGATTTCCTTTGCAGGCCGACTCCTGTCACGAATGCCTTGTCTGCATGCATTCTCTCCTGGCCATTCGCTCACCGTGGCTATTTGCCTACCCCCTTCCTCTCTCAGTGGATGGACTTCTCCATCCTAGCCTCCTACCACTCAACTCCGCCTACTTGGAGAATTCAACATGAACCTGTATGCTTCCTGACCTGGACTTTTACGAGATCTGCAACTCTTCATGTCGCTGGCCCTACACACTGCAGGGAATACTCAGGATTTTGTGATCTCAGACCTCCCCCTCTGTAACCCTCTCAACAATCCTCTCCCGTGGTGATCAAGTTCTCATCTCCAAAGAAGGCTAACTGCCAGCTGTTCCTCCTCAGAGGAGTTCTCCCTTTCTGTCCCTGCTCCCTCCACCGTTTCGCGTTGCAAACACTCGCTTCCCAGCTCTCTGGTTTAGACGCGTGTTCCCTGCCTTCTCTCTTCCCGCTGCCTTCAAATCAAAAAATGAGCTCCAAAAGATACACAGTGCTCAGAATGCTCTATAACACCCATTATTCAACATATAGCCGTAACCCGCTAGACGTATTGAAACGTGCTGTAAACTAGCAAAAACAGCTAGAAAATGTACTTTCCTCGCGTTTTTGTAAATACTAATTCTGATGGGTTCCCATGTATGTACTGTCCGTGCGTTTGTTGTCGAATCCTGAAGTTTTTAACCACTGTTCTCCCATACAAGGGGGGGGGGGGTCAACGTCTACTGCTGTTCACAGGCTGAATGTATACGGCTGAAATCTTCAAGGCATTATCAGCTTTCCTGACTGTTTTGGAACGTGTATTTGCCATCTGTTCATGCAGTCGCCCTGTGTTCATCGTCCCTTCTACTTTACAGGCTGCACTCCCCTGGTGATCACATTCTCCTCTCCAGAGCAGGCTGACTACCAGCTGCTCCTCCTCATAGGCGTTCATCCTTTCTGTCCCTGCTCCCTGCACCGTTCCGCGTTGCATGTACTCGCTTCCCAGCTCTCTGGTTTAGATGCGTGTTCCCTGCCTTCTCTCCTCTTCCTACAGCCTTCCAATGAGCTCCACAAGATAGTATTCAGAATGCTTTATAACACCCATTATTCAACATATAGCTGTAACCCGCTAGACGTATTGAAACGTGCTAAAAACGAGCAGAACCAGCTAGAAAATGTACTTTTCTCGCGTTTTGGTAAATGCGAATTCTGGTGGATTCCCATTTTGTACTCTGTTCGTGCGTTTGTTCAGTCGAATCCTGGTCTTTTGAACCACTCTTCTCCCATACAAGGGAGGGTCAAAATGTTTTGTTCACAGGCTGAATTTATACTGCTGAAATGCTCGCTTCCCTGCTCTCTGGTTTAGATGCGTGTTCCCTGCCTTCTCTCTTCCTACAGCCTTCCAATGAGCTCCACAAGATAGTGTTCAGAATGCTTTATAACCCCATTATTCAACATATAGCTGTAACCCGCTAGACGTATTGAAACGTGCTAAAAAACTAGCAAAAATAGCTAGAAAATGTACTTCCCTCGCGTTTTTGTAAATGCGAATTCTGGTGGGTTCCCATGTTGTATGTACTGTGTCCGTGCGTTTGTGTCGAATCCTGAAGTTTTTAATCACTGTTCTCCCATACTAGGGAGTGGGGGTCAACATCTGCTGTTCACAGGCTAAATGTATACGGCTGAAATCTTCAAGGCATTATCAGCTTTCCTGACTATTTTGGAACGTTTATTTGCCATCTGTTAATGCAGTCGCCCTTTGTTCATCGTTCCTTCTAGTTTACAGGCTGCACTCCCCTAGTGATCACATTCTTCTCTCCTATGCAGGCTAACTACCAGCTGCTCCTCCTCATAGGTGTTCATCCTTTCTGTCCCTGCTCCCTGCACCGTTTCGCGTTGCATGTACTCGCTTCCCAGCTCTCTGGATGAGATGCGTGTTCCCTGCCTTCTCTCCTCTTGCTACAGCCTTCCAATTTGCTCCACAAGATACAGTGTTCAGAATGCTTTATAATACCCATTATTCAACATATAGCTGTAACCCGCTAGACGTATTGAAACGTGCTAAAAACTAGCAAAAACAGCTAGAAAATGTACTTCCCTCGCGTTTTGGTAAATGCAGGGTACACGCGTCTAAACCAGAAAGCAGGGAAGCGAGCATTTCAGCAGTATAAATTCAGCCTGTGAACAACACATTTTGACCCTCCCTTGTATGGGAGAAGAGTGGTTCAAAAGGCCAGGATTCGACTGAACAAACGCACGAACAGAGTACAAAATGGGAATCCACCAGAATTCGCATTTACCAAAACGCGAGGAAAGTACATTTTCTAGCTGTTTCTGCTCGTTTTTAGCACGTTTCAATACGTCTAGCGGGTTACAGCAATATGTTGAATAATGGGTGTTATAAAGCATTCTGAACACTGTATCTTGTGGAGCTCATTGGAAGGCTGTAGGAAGAGGAGAGAAGGCAGGGAACACGCATCTAAACCAGAGAGCTGGGAAGCGAGTACATGCAACGCGAAACGGTGCAGGGAGCAGGGACAGAAAGGATGAACGCCTATGAGGAGCAGCAGCTGGTAGTCAGCCTGCTCTGGAGAGGAGAATGTGATCACCAGGGGAGTGCAGCCTGTAAAGTAGAAGGGACGATGAACACAGGGCGACTGCATTAACAGATGACAAATACACGTTCCAAAACAGTCAGGAAAGCTGATAATGCCTTGAAGATTTCAGCCGTATACATTCAGCCTGTGAACAGCAGTAGACGTTGACCCCCCCCCCTTGTATGGGAGAACAGTGGTTAAAAACTTCAGGATTCGACAACAAACGCACGGACAGTATACATGGGAACCCATCAGAATTAGCATTTACAAAAACGCGAGGAAAGTACATTTTCTGGCTGTTTTTGCTAGTTTACAGCACGTATCAATACGTCTAGCGGGTTACGGCTATATGTTGAATAATGGGTGTTATAGAGCATTCTGAGCACTGTGTATCTTTTGGAGCTCATTTTTTGATTTGAAGGCAGCGGGAAGAGGAGAGAAGGCAGGGAACACGCGTCTAAACCAGAGAGCTGGGAAGCGAGTACTTGCAACGCGAAAAGGGCAGAAAGCAAGAAGGCCTCTGAGAAGGAAAAGCGTCTAAATAAGAGAGCAGGGAAGCGAGTGTTTGCAAAGCGAAACGGTGCAGGGAGCAGGGACAGAAAGGGAGAACTCCTCTGAGGAGGAACAGCTGGCAGTTAGCCTTCTTTGAAGATGAGAACTTGATCACCACGGGAGAGGATTGTTGAGAGGGTTACAGAGGGGGAGGTCTGAGATCAGAAAATCCCGAGTATTCCCTGCAGTGTGTACGGCCAGCGACATGAAGAGTTGCAGATCTCGTAAAAGTCCAGGTCAGGAAGCATACAGGTTCATGTTGAATTCTCCAAGTAGGCGGAGTTGAGTGGTAGGAGGCTAGGATGGAGAAGTCCATCCACTGAGGGGGTAGGCAAATAGCCACGGTGAGCGAATGGCCAGGAGAGAATGCATGCAGACAAGGCATTCGTGACAGGAGTCGGCCTGCAAAGGAAATCAATTTACTACAGGAATCAAGGATAAGCATTGAGATATCACATCTCATGCTATAGGAAGGGTCTCAGGATTGGAATGGGAAGGACTTAGATATCACATATGCTATACGGAGGGTCTCAGTTTAGATATTAGAAGCATTGAGATGTCACATCTCATGCTATCGGAAGTGTCTCAGGATTGGAATGGGAAGGAGCTGGATATCACATATGCTAAAGGAAGGGTCTCAGGTTTGGAACGGGAAGGAGTTGGATATCACATCTCATGTTATAGGAAGGGTCTCAGGTTTGGTATAAACATTGAGATATCACAGCTCTGCTATCGGAAGTGTCTCAGGATTGGAATGGGAAGGAGTTGAATATCCCATCTCATGTTATAGGACAGGTCTCAGGTTTTTTTATTAGAATCATTGAGATATCATATTGCATGCTGTAGGAAGGGTCTAAGGATTGGAATGGGAAGGACTTAGATATCACATCTCATGCTATAGATAGGTTCTCAGGTTTGGAAAGTGAAGGAGTTGGATATCACATTTCATGTTAGAGGAAGGATCTCAGGTTTGGTATTAGGGGCATTGAGATATCACATCTCAGTCTATAGGAAGGGTCTCAGGATTGGAATGGGAAGGAGTTGGATATCACATCTCATGCTATAGGAAGGGTCTCAGGTTTGGTAGAAGCATTGAGATATCACATCTCATGCTATAGGAAGGGTCTCAGGATTGGAATGGAAGGAGTTGGATATCACATCTCATGTTATAGGAAGGATATCAGGTTTGGTATTAGAAGCATTGAGACATCACATCTCATGCTATAGGAAGGGTCTCAGGATTGGAATGGAAAGGAGTTGGATATCACATCTCATGCTATAGGAAGGGTCTCAGAATTGGAATGGGAAGGAGTTGGATATCACATCTCAAGCTATAGGAAGGGTCTCAGGATTAGAATGGGAAGGAGTTTGATATCACATCTCATGCCATAGTATGGGTCTCAGGTTTGGTAGAAGCATTGGGATATCACATCTCATGCTATCGGAAGGGTATCGGGATTGGATTTGGAAGGAGTTGGATATCCCATCTCATGCTATAGGAAGGGTCTCAGGTTGGAATGGGAAGGACTTGGATATCACATCTCATGCTATAGGAAGGGTCTCAGGTTTGGTATAAGCATTGAGATATCACATCTCATGCTATAGGACGGGTCTCAGGATTGGAATGGAAGGAGTTGGATATCACATCTCATGTTATAGGAAGGATCTCAGGTTTGGTATTAGAAGCATTGAGACATCACATCTCATGCTATAGGAAGGGTCTCAGGGTTGGAATGGGACGGAGTTGGATATCACATCTCATCCAATAGGAAGGGTCTCAGGTTTGGAATGGGAAGGAATTGGATATCACATCTCATGTTATAGGAAGGATCTCAGGTTTGGTATTAGAAGCATTGAGATATCAAATCTCATGCTATAGGAAGGGTCTCAGGATTGGAATGTGAAGGATTTGGATATCACATCTCATGCTAAAGGACGGGTCTCAGGTTTGGTATTAGAATCATTGAGATATCATATTGCATGCTGTAGGAAGGGTCTAAGGGTTGGAATGTGAAGGACTTGGATATCACATCTCATGCTATAGATAGGCTCTTAGGTTTGGAAAGGGAAGGAGTTGGATATCACATTTCATGTTAGAGGAAGGATCTCAGGTTTGGTATTAGAAGCATTGAGATATCACATCTCATGCTATAGGAAGGGTCTCAGGATTGGAATGGGAAGGAGTTGGATATCACATCTCATGCTATAGGAAGGGTCTCAGGTTTGGTATAAGCATTGAGATATCACATCTCATGCTATAGGACGGGTCTCAGGATTGGAATGGAAGGAGTTGGATATCACATCTCATGTTATAGGAAGGATCTCAGGTTTGGTATTAGAAGCATTGAGACATCACATCTCATGCTATAGGAAGGGTCTCAGGGTTGGAATGGGAAGGAGTTGGATATCACATCTCATCCAATAGGAAGGGTCTCAGGTTTGGAATGGGAAGGAATTGGATATCACATCTCATGTTATAGGAAGGATCTCAGGTTTGGTATTAGAAGCATTGAGATATCAAATCTCATGCTATAGGAAGGGTCTCAGGGTTGGAATGTGAAGGATTTGGATATCACATCTCATGCTAAAGGAAGGGTCTCAGGTTTGGTAGAAGCATTGAGATATCGCGTCTCTGCTATCGGAAGGGTCTCAGGATTGGATTGGGAAGGAGTTGGATATCCCTTTTCATGCTATAGGAAGGGTCTCAGGATTTGAATGGCAAGGAGTTGGATATCACATCTCATGCCATAGGAAGGGTCTCAGGTTTGGTATAAGCATTGAGATATCACATCTCTGCTATCGAAGGGTCTCAGGATTGGATTGGGAAGGAGTTGGATATCCCTTCTCATGCTATAGGAAGTGTCTCAGGTTGGAATGGGAAGGAGTTGGATATCACATCTCATGTTATAGGAAGGGTCTCAGGATTGGAATGGGAAGGATTTGGATATCACATCTCTTGCTATACGAAGGGTCTCAGGATTGGAATGGGTAGGAGTTGGATATTACTTTCTTGCTATAGGAAGGGTCTCATGTTTGGAATGGGAAGGAGTTGGATATCACATATGCTATAGTTAGTGTCTCAGGTTTGGAACGGGAAGGAGTTGGATATCACATCTCATGTTATAGGAAGGGTCTCAGGTTTGGTATAAGCATTGAGATATCACATCTCTGCTATCGGAAGCGGCTCAGGATTGGAATGGGAAGGAGTTGGATATCCCATCTCATGTTATAGGAAGAGTCTCTGGTTTGGTATTAGAATCATTGAGATATCACATCGCATGCTGTAGGAAGGGTCTAAGGATTGGAATGGGGTGGACTTGGATATCACATCTCATGCTATAGGAAGGGTCTCAGGATTGGAATGGGAAGGAATTGGATATCACATCTCATGCTATAGGAAGGGTCTCAGATTTGGTATAAGCATTGAGATATCACATCTCATGGTAAAGGAAGGGTCTCAGGATTGGAATGGGAAGGAGTTGTATATGACATCTCAGGCCATAGGAAGGTTCTCAGGTTTGGTATAAGCATTGAGATATCACATCTCTGCTATCGGAAAGGTCTCAGGATTGGAATGGGAAGGAGTTGGATATCCCATCTCATGTTATAGGAAGGGTCTCAGGTTTGGTATTAGAAGCATAGAGATATCACATCTCATGCTTTAGGAAGGGTCTCAGGATTGGAATGGGAAGGACTTGGATGTCACATCTCATGCTATAGGGAGGGTCTCAAGTTTGATATTAGAAGCATTGAGATAACAAATCTCATGATATCGGAAGGGTCTCAGGATTGGAATGGGAAGGAGTTGGATATCACATCTCATGATAAAGGAAGGGTCTAAGGTTTGGAAGGGGAAGGATTTGGATATCACATCTCATGTTATAGGACGGGTCTCAGGTTTGGTATTAGAAGCATTGAGATATCAAGTCTCATGGTATAAGAAGGGTCTCAGAATTGGAATGGGAAGGAGTTGGATATCACACCTCAAGCTATAGGAAGGGTCTCAGGATTGGAATGGGAAGGAGTTTGATATCACATCTCATGCCATGGTATGGGTCTCAGGTTTGGTAGAAGCATTGGGATATCAAATCTCATGCTATCGGAAGGGTATCAGTATTGGATTTTGAAGAAGTTGGATATCCCATCTCATGCTATAGGAAGGGTCTCAGGTTGGAATGGGAAGGAGTTGGATATCACATTTCATGTTATAGGAAGGGTCTCAGGATTGGAATGGGAAGGACTTGGATATCATATCTCATGCTATAGGACGGGTCTCAGGTTTGTTATTAGAATCATTGAGATATCATATTGCATGCTGTAGGAAGGGTCTAAGGATTGGAATAGGAAGGACCTGGATATCACATCTCATGCTATAGATAGGCTCTTAGGTTTGGAAAGGGAAGGAGTTGGATATCACATTTCATGTTAGAGGAAGGATCTCAGGTTTGGTATTAGAAGCATTGAGATATCACATCTCATGCTATAGGAAGGGTCTCATGATTGGAATGGGAAGTAGTTGGATATCACATCTCATGCTATAGGAAGGGTCTCAGGTTTGGTATAAGCATTGAGATATCACATCTCATGCTATAGGACGGGTCTCAGGATTGGAATGGAAGGAGTTGGATATCACATCTCATGTTATAGGAAGGATCTCAGGTTTGGTATAAGCATTGAGATATCACATCTCATGCTATAGGAAGGGTCTCAGGATTGGAATGGGAAGGAATTGGATATCACATCTCATGCTATAGGAAGGGTCTCAGAATTGGTATAAGCATTGAGATATCACATCTCATGCTAAAGGAAGGGTCTCAGGATTGGAATGGGAAGGAGTTGTATATGACATCTCAGGCCATAGGAAGGTTCTCAGGTTTGGTATAAGCATTGAGATATCACATCTCTGCTATCGGAAAGGTCTCAGGATTGGAATGGGAAGGAGTTGGATATCCCATCTCATGTTATAGGAAGGGTCAAAGGTTTGGTATTAGAAGCATAGAGATATCACATCTCATGCTATAGGAAGGGTCTCAGGATTGGAATGGGAAGGATTTGGATGTCACATCTCATGATAAAGGAAGGGTCTCAGGTTTGGAATGGGAAGGAATTGGATATCACATCTCATGTTATAGGAAGGATCTCAGGTTTGGTATTAGAAGCATTGAGATATCACATCTCATGCTATAGGAAGGGTTTCAGGATTGGAATGTGAAGGATTTGGATATCACATCTCATGCTAAAGGAAGGGTCACAGGTTTGGTAGAAGCATTGAGATATCACGTCTCTGCTATCGGAAGGGTCTCAGGATTGGATTGGGAAGGAGTTGGATATCCCTTCTCATGCTATAGGAAGGGTCTCAGGATTTGAATGGCAAGGAGTTGGATATCACATCTCATGCCATACGAAGGGTCTCAGGTTTGGTATAAGCATTGAGATATCACATCTCTGCTATCGGAAGGGTCTCAGGATTGGAATGGGAAGGAGTTGGATATCACATCTCATGTTATAGGAAGGATCTCAGGTTTGGTATTAGAATCATTGAGACATCACATCTCATGCTATAGGAAGGGTCTCAGGGTTGGAATGGGAAGGAGTTGGATATCACATCTCATCCAATAGGAAGGGTCTCAGGTTTGGAATGGGAAGGAATTGGATATCACATCTCATGTTATAGGAAGGATCTCAGGTTTGGTATTAGAAGCATTGAGATATCACATCTCATGCTATAGGAAGGGTCTCAGGATTGGAATGTGAAGGATTTGGATATCACATCTCATGCTAAAGGAAGGGTCTCAGGTTTGGTAGAAGCATTGAGATATCACGTCTCTGCTATCGGAAGGGTCTCAGGATTGGATTGGGAAGGAGTTGGATATCCCTTCTCATGCTATAGGAAGTGTCTCAGGTTGGAATGGGAAGGAGTTGGATATCACATCTCATGTTATAGGAAGGGTCTCAGGATTGGAATGGGAAGGATTTGGATATCACATCTGTTGCTATAGGAAGGGTCTCAGGATTGGAATGGGTAGGAGTTGGATATTACTTTCTTGCTATAGGAAGGGTCTCATGTTTGGAATGGGAAGGAGGTGGATATCACATATGCTATAGTTAGTGTCTCAGGTTTGGAACGGGAAGGAGTTGGATATCACATCTCATGTTATAGGAAGGGTCTCAGGTTTGGTATAAGCATTGAGATATCACATCTCTGCTATCGGAAGCGGCTCAGGATTGGAATGGGAAGGAGTTGGATATCCCATCTCATGTTATAGGAAGAGTCTCTGGTTTGGTATTAGAATCATTGAGATATCACATCGCATGCTGTAGGAAGGGTCTAAGGATTGGAATGGGATGGACTTGGATATCACATCTCATGTTATAGGTAGGCTTTCAGGTTTGGTATAAGCATTGAGATATCACATCTCATGCTATAGGAAGGGTCTAAGATTTGGTATAAGCATTGAGATATCACATCTCATGCTAAAGGAAGGGTCTCAGGATTGGAATGGGAAGGAGTTGTATATGACATCTCAGGCCATAGGAAGGTTCTCAGGTTTGGTATAAGCATTGAGATATCACATCTCTGCTATCGGAAAGGTCTCAGGATTGGAATGGGAAGGAGTTGGATATCCCATCTCATGCTATAGGAAGGGTCTCAGGATTGGAATGGGAAGGACTTGGATGTCACATCTCATGCTATAGGGAGGGTCTCAAGTTTGATATTAGAAGCATTGAGATAACAAATCTCATGATACCGGAAGGGTCTCAGGATTGGAATGGGAAGGAGTTGGATATCACATCTCATGATAAAGGAAGGGTCTAAGGTTTGGAGGGGGAAGGATTTGGATATCAAGTCTCATGGTATAAGAAGGGTCTCAGAATTGGAATGGGAAGGAGTTGGATATCACACCTCAAGCTTTAGGAAGGGTCTCAGGATTGGAATGGGAAGGAGTTTGATATCACATCGCATGCCAGAGTATGGGTCTCAGGTTTGGTAGAAGCATTGGGATATCACATCTCATGCTATCGGAAGGGTATCAGTATTGGATTTGGAAGAAGTTGGATATCCCATCTCATGCTATAGGAAGGGTCTCAGGTTGGAATGGGAAGGAGTTGGATATCAAATCTCATGCTAAAGGAAGGGTCTCAGGTTTGGTAGAAGCATTGAGATATCACATCTCATGCTATAGGAAGGGTCTCAGGATTGGAATGGGAAGGACTTAGATATCACATATCATGCTATAGGGAGGGTCTCAGTTTTGATATTAGAAGCATTGAGATATCACATCTCATGCTATCGGAAGTGTCTCAGGATTGGAATGGGAAGGAGCTGGATATCACATCTCATGCTAAAGGAAGGGTCTCAGGTTTGGAACGGGAAGGAGTTGGATATCACATCTCATGTTATAGGACGGGTCTCAGGTTTGTTATTAGAATCATTGAGATATCATATTGCATGCTGTAGGAAGGGTCTAAGGGTTGGAATGTGAAGGACTTGGATATCACATCTCATGCTATAGATAGGCTCTTAGGTTTGGAAAGGGAAGGAGTTGGATATCACATTTCATGTTAGAGGAAGGATCTCAGGTTTGGTATTAGAAGCATTGAGATATCACATCTCATGCTATAGGAAGGGTCTCAGGATTGGAATGGGAAGGAGTTGGATATCACATCTCATGCTATAGGAAGGGTCTCAGGTTTGGTATAAGCATTGAGATATCACATCTCATGCTATAGGACGGGTCTCAGGATTGGAATGGAAGGAGTTGGATATCACATCTCATGTTATAGGAAGGATCTCAGGTTTGGTATTAGAAGCATTGAGACATCACATCTCATGCTATAGGAAGGGTCTCAGGGTTGGAATGGGAAGGAGTTGGATATCACATCTTATCCAATAGGAAGGGTCTCAGGTTTGGAATGGGAAGGAATTGGATATCACATCTCATGTTATAGGAAGGATCTCAGGTTTGGTATTAGAAGCATTGAGATATCAAATCTCATGCTATAGGAAGGGTCTCAGGATTGGAATGTGAAGGATTTGGATATCACATCTCATGCTAAAGGAAGGGTCTCAGGTTTGGTATTAGAATCATTGAGATATCATATTGCATGCTGTAGGAAGGGTCTAAGGGTTGGAATGTGAAGGACTTGGATATCACATCTCATGCTATTGATAGGCTCTTAGGTTTGGAAAGGGAAGGAGTTGGATATCACATTTCATGTTAGAGGAAGGATCTCAGGTTTGGTATTAGAAGCATTGAGATATCACATCTCATGCTATAGGAAGGGTCTCAGGATTGGAATGGGAAGGAGTTGGATATCACATCTCATGCTATAGGAAGGGTCTCAGGTTTGGTATAAGCATTGAGATATCACATCTCATGCTATAGGACGGGTCTCAGGATTGGAATGGAAGGAGTTGGATATCACATCTCATGTTATAGGAAGGATCTCAGGTTTGGTATTAGAAGCATTGAGACATCACATCTCATGCTATAGGAAGGGTCTCAGGGTTGGAATGGGAAGGAGTTGGATATCACATCTCATCCAATAGGAAGGGTCTCAGGTTTGGAATGGGAAGGAATTGGATATCACATCTCATGTTATAGGAAGGATCTCAGGTTTGGTATTAGAAGCATTGAGATATCAAATCTCATGCTATATGAAGGGTCTCAGGATTGGAATGTGAAGGATTTGGATATCACATCTCATGCTAAAGGAAGGGTCTCAGGTTTGGTAGAAGCATTGAGATATCACGTCTCTGCTATCGGAAGGGTCTCAGGATTGGATTGGGAAGGAGTTGGATATCCCTTTTCATGCTATAGGAAGGGTCTCAGGATTTGAATGGCAAGGAGTTGGATATCACATCTCATGCCATAGGAAGGGTCTCAGGTTTGGTATAAGCATTGAGATATCACATCTCTGCTATCGGAAGGGTCTCAGGATTGGATTGGGAAGGAGTTGGATATCCCTTCTCATGCTATAGGAAGTGTCTCAGGTTGGAATGGGAAGGAGTTGGATATCACATCTCATGTTATAGGAAGGGTCTCAGGATTGGAATGGGAAGGATTTGGATATCACATCTCTTGCTACACGAAGGGTCTCAGGATTGGAATGGGTAGGAGTTGGATATTACTTTCTTGCTATAGGAAGGGTCTCATGTTTGGAATGGGAAGGAGTTGGATATCACATATGCTATAGTTAGTGTCTCAGGTTTGGAACGGGAAGGAGTTGGATATCACATCTCATGTTATAGGAAGGGTCTCAGGTTTGGTATAAGCATTGAGATATCACATCTCTGCTATCGGAAGCGGCTCAGGATTGGAATGGGAAGGAGTTGGATATCCCATCTCATGTTATAGGAAGAGTCTCTGGTTTGGTATTAGAATCATTGAGATATCACATCGCATGCTGTAGGAAGGGTCTAAGGATTGGAATGGGGTGGACTTGGATATCACATCTCATGCTATAGGTAGGCTCTCAGGTTGGGTATAAGCATTGAGATATCACATCTCATGCTATAGGAAGGGTCTCAGGATTGGAATGGGAAGGAATTGGATAACACATCTCATGCTATAGGAAGGGTCTCAGATTTGGTATAAGCATTGAGATATCACATCTCATGGTAAAGCAAGGGTCTCAGGATTGGAATGGGAAGGAGTTGTATATGACATCTCAGGCCATAGGAAGGTTCTCAGGTTTGGTATAAGCATTGAGATATCACATCTCTGCTATCGGAAAGGTCTCAGGATTGGAATGGGAAGGAGTTGGATATCCCATCTCATGTTATAGGAAGGGTCTCAGGTTTGGTATTAGAAGCATAGAGATATCACATCTCATGCTATAGGAAGGGTCTCAGGATTGGAATGGGAAGGACTTGGATGTCACATCTCATGCTATAGGGAGGGTCTCAAGTTTGATATTAGAAGCATTGAGATAACAAATCTCATGATATCGGAAGGGTCTCAGGATTGGAATGGGAAGGAGTTGGATATCACATCTCATGATAAAGGATGGGTCTAAGGTTTGGAAGGGGAAGGATTTGGTTATCACATCTCATGTTATAGGACGGGTCTCAGGTTTGGTATTAGAAGCATTGAGATATCAAGTCTCATGGTATAAGAAGGGTCTCAGAATTGGAATGGGAAGGAGTTGGATATCACACCTCAAGCTATAGGAAGGGTCTCAGGATTGGAATGGGAAGGAGTTTGATATCACATCTCATGCCATAGTATGGGTCTCAGGTTTGGTAGAAGCATTGGGATATCACATCTCATGCTATCGGAAGGGTATCAGTATTGGATTTGGAAGAAGTTGGATATCCCATCTCATGCTATAGGAAGGGTCTCAGGTTGGAATGGGAAGGAGTTGGATATCACATTTCATGTTATAGGAAGGGTCTCAGGATTGGAATGGGAAGGACTTGGATATCATATCTCATGCTATAGGACGGGTCTCAGGTTTGTTATTAGAATCATTGAGATATATTGCATGCTGTAGGAAGGGTCTCAGGATTGGAATGGGAAGGACCTGGATATCACATCTCATGCTATAGATAGGCTCTTAGGTTTGGAAAGGGAAGGAGTTGGATATCACATCTCATGTTATAGGATGGATCTCAGGTTTGGTATTAGAAGTATTGAGATATCACATCTCATGTTATCGGAAGGATCTCAGGTTTGGTATTAGAAGTATTGAGATATCACATCTCATGCTATAGGAAGGGTCTCAGGATTGGAATGGGAAGGAGTTGGATATCACATCTCATGCTAAAGGAAGGGTCTCAGGTTTGGTAGAAGCATTGAGATATCACATCTCATGCTATAGGAAGGGTCTCAGGATTGGAATGGGAAGGACTTAGATATCACATATGCTATAGGGAGGGTCTCAGTTTTGATGTTAGAAGCATTGAGATATCACATCTCATGCTATCGGAAGTGTCTCAGGATTGGAATGGGAAGGAGCTGGATATCACATCTCATGCTAAAGGAAGGGTCTCAGGTTGGGAACGGGAAGGAGTTAAATTTCACATCTCATGTTATAGGAAGGGTCTCAGGTTTGGTATAAACATTGAGATATCACATCTCTGCTATCGGAAGTGTCTCAGGATTGGAATGGGAAGGAGTTGGATATCCCATCTCATGTTATAGGACGGGTCTCAGGTTTGTTATTAGAATCATTGAGATATCATATTGCATGCTGTAGGAAGGGTCTAAGGGTTGGAATGTGAAGGACTTGGATATCACATCTCATGCTATAGATAGGCTCTTATGTTTGGAAAGGGAAGGAGTTGGATATCACATTTCATGTTAGAGGAAGGATCTCAGGTTTGGTATTAGAAGCATTGAGATATCACATCTCATGCTATAGGAAGGGTCTCAGGATTGGAATGGGAAGGAGTTGGATATCACATCTCATGCTATAGGAAGGGTCTCAGGTTTGGTATAAGCATTGAGATATCACATCTCATGCTATAGGACAGGTCTCAGGATTGGAATGGAAGGAGTTGGATATCACATCTCATGTTATAGGAAGGATCTCAGGTTTGGTATTAGAAGCATTGAGACATCACATCTCATGCTATAGGAAGGGTCTCAGGGTTGAAATGGGAAGGAGCTGGATATCACATCTCATGCTAAAGGAAGGGTCTCAGGTTGGGAACGGGAAGGAGTTAAATTTCACATCTCATGTTATAGGAAGGGTCTCAGGTTTGGTATAAACATTGAGATATCACATCTCTGCTATCGGAAGTGTCTCAGGATTGGAATGGGAAGGAGTTGGATATCCCATCTCATGTTATAGGACGGGTCTCAGGTTTGTTATTAGAATCATTGAGATATCATATTGCATGCTGTAGGAAGGGTCTAAGGGTTGGAATGTGAAGGACTTGGATATCACATCTCATGCTATAGA
The DNA here is from genome assembly GCF_040938575.1 of Ambystoma mexicanum. Lineage (NCBI taxonomy): Eukaryota > Metazoa > Chordata > Amphibia > Caudata > Ambystomatidae > Ambystoma > Ambystoma mexicanum. Next base: position 338,094,179 of record NC_090936.1, read on the forward strand.
TAGGCTCTTATGTTTGGAAAGGGAAGGAGTTGGATATCACATTTCATGTTAGAGGAAGGATCTCAGGTTTGGTATTAGAAGCATTGAGATATCACATCTCATGCTATAGGAAGGGTCTCAGGATTGGAATGGGAAGGAGTTGTCAATCACATCTCATGCTATAGGAAGGGTCTCAGGTTTGGTATAAGCATTGAGATATCACATCTCATGCTATAGGACAGGTCTCAGGATTGGAATGGAAGGAGTTGGATATCACATCTCATGTTATAGGAAGGATCTCAGGTTTGGTATTAGAAGCATTGAGACATCACATCTCATGCTATAGGAAGGGTCTCAGGGTTGAAATGGGAAGGAGTTGGATATCACATCTCATCCAATAGGAAGGGTCTCAGGTTTGGAATGGGAAGGAATTGGATATCACATCTCATGTTATAGGAAGGATCTCAGGTTTGGTATTAGAAGCATTGAGATATCAAATCTCATGCTATAGGAAGGGTCTCAGGATTGGAATGTGAAGGATTTGGATATCACATCTCATGCTAAAGGAAGGGTCTCAGGTTTGGTAGAAGCATTGAGATATCACGTCTCTGCTATCGGAAGGGTCTCAGGATTGGATTGGGAAGGAGTTGGATATCCCTTTTCATGCTATAGGAAGGGTCTCAGGTTTGGTATAAGCATTGAGATATCACATCTCTGCTATCGGAAGGGTCTCAGGATTGGATTGGGAAGGAGTTGGATATCCCTTCTCATGCTATAGGAAGTGTCTCAGGTTGGAATGGGAAGGAGTTGGATATCACATCTCATGTTATAGGAAGGGTCTCAGGATTGGAATGGGAAGGATTTGGATATCACATCTCTTGCTATAGGAAGGGTCTCAGGATTGGAATGGGTAGGAGTTGGATATTACTTTCTTGCTATAGGAAGGGTCTCATGTTTGGAATGGGAAGGAGTTGGATATCACATATGCTATAGTTAGTGTCTCAGGTTTGGAACGGGAAGGAGTTGGATATCACATCTCATGTTATAGGAAGGGTCTCAGGTTTGGTATAAGCATTGAGATATCACATCTCTGCTATCGGAAGCGGCTCAGGATTGGAATGGGAAGGAGTTGGATATCCCATCTCATGTTATAGGAAGAGTCTCTGGTTTGGTATAAGAATCATTGAGATATCACATCGCATGCTGTAGGAAGGGTCTAAGGATTGGAATGGGATGGACTTGGATATCACATCTCATGCTATAGGTAGGCTCTCAGGTTTGGTATAAGCATTGAGATATCACATCTCATGCTATAGGAAGGGTCTCAGGATTGGAATGGGAAGGAATTGGATATCACATCTCATGCTATAGGAAGGGTCTCAGATTTGGTATAAGCATTGAGATATCACATCTCATGCTAAAGGAAGGGTCTCAGGATTGGAATGGGAAGGAGTTGTATATGACATCTCAGGCCATAGGAAGGTTCTCAGGTTTGGTATAAGCATTGAGATATCACATCTCTGCTATCGGAAAGGTCTCAGGATTGGAATGGGAAGGAGTTGGATATCCCATCTCATGTTACAGGAAGGGTCTCAGGTTTGGTATTAGAAGCATAGAGATATCACATCTCATGCTATAGGAAGGGTCTCAGGATTGGAATGGGAAGGACTTGGATGTCACATCTCATGATAAAGGAAGGGTCTAAGGTTTGGAAGGGGAAGGATTTGGATATCACATCTCATGTTATAGGACGGGTCTCAGGTTTGGTATTAGAAGCATTGAGATATCAAGTCTCATGGTATAAGAAGGGTCTCAGAATTGGAATGGGAAGGAGTTGGATATCACACCTCAAGCTATAGGAAGGGTCTCAGGATTAGAATGGGAAGGAGTTTGATATCACATCTCATGCCATAGTATGGGTCTCAGGTTTGGTAGAAGCATTGGGATATCACATCTCATGCTATCAGAAGGGTATCAGTATTGGATTTTGAAGAAGTTGGATATCCCATCTCATGCTATAGGAAGGGTCTCAGGTTGGAATGGGAAGGAGTTGGATATCACATTTCATGTTATAGGAAGGGTCTCAGGATTGGAATGGGAAGGACTTGGATATCATATCTCATGCTATAGGACGGGTCTCAGGTTTGTTATTAGAATCATTGAGATATCATATTGCATGCTGTAGGAAGGGTCTAAGGGTTGGAATGTGAAGGACTTGGATATCACATCTCATGCTATAGATAGGCTCTTAGGTTTGGAAAGGGAAGGAGTTGGATATCACATTTCATGTTAGAGGAAGGATCTCAGGTTTGGTATTAGAAGCATTGAGATATCACATCTCATGCTATAGGAAGGGTCTCAGGATTGGAATGGGAAGGAGTTGGATATCACATCTCATGCTATAGGAAGGGTCTCAGGTTTGGTATAAGCATTGAGATATCACATCTCATGCTATAGGACGGGTCTCAGGATTGGAATGGAAGGAGTTGGATATCACATCTCATGTTATAGGAAGGATCTCAGGTTTGTTATTAGAAGCATTGAGACATCACATCTCATGCTATAGGAAGGGTCTCAGGGTTGGAATGGGAAGGAGTTGGATATCACATCTCATCCAATAGGAAGGGTCTCAGGTTTGGAATGGGAAGGAATTGGATATCACATCTCATGTTATAGGAAGGATCTCAGGTTTGGTATTAGAAGCATTGAGATATCAAATCTCATGCTATAGGAAGGGTCTCAGGATTGGAATGTGAAGGATTTGGATATCACATCTCATGCTAAAGGAAGGGTCTCAGGTTTGGTAGAAGCATTGAGATATCACGTCTCTGCTATCGGAAGGGTCTCAGGATTGGATTGGGAAGGAGTTGGATATCCCTTTTCATGCTATAGGAAGGGTCTCAGGATTTGAATGGCAAGGAGTTGGATATCACATCTCATGCCATAGGAAGGGTCTCAGGTTTGGTATAAGCATTGAGATATCACATCTCTGCTATCGGAAGGGTCTCAGGATTGGATTGGGAAGGAGTTGGATATCCCTTCTCATGCTATAGGAAGTGTCTCAGGTTGGAATGGGAAGGAGTTGGATATCACATCTCATGTTATAGGAAGGGTCTCAGGATTGGAATGGGAAGGATTTGGATATCACATCTCTTGCTATAGGAAGGGTCTCAGGATTGGAATGGGTAGGAGTTGGATATTACTTTCTTGCTATAGGAAGGGTCTCATGTTTGGAATGGGAAGGAGTTGGATATCACATATGCTATAGTTAGTGTCTCAGGTTTGGAACGGGAAGGAGTTGGATATCACATCTCATGTTATAGGTAGGCTCTCAGGTTTGGTATAAGCATTGAGATATCACATCTCATGCTATAGGAAGGGTCTCAGGATTGGAATGGGAAGGAATTGGATATCACATCTCATGCTATAGGAAGGGTCTCAGATTTGGTATAAGCATTGAGATATCACATCTCATGCTAAAGGAAGGGTCTCAGGATTGGAATGGGAAGGAGTTGTATATGACATCTCAGGCCATAGGAAGGTTCTCAGGTTTGGTATAAGCATTGAGATATCACATCTCTGCTATCGGAAAGGTCTCAGGATTGGAATGGGAAGGAGTTGGATATCCCATCTCATGTTATAGGAAGGGTCTCAGGTTTGGTATTAGAAGCATAGAGATATCACATCTCATGCTATAGGAAGGGTCTCAGGATTGGAATGGGAAGGACTTGGATGTCACATCTCATGATAAAGGAAGGGTCTAAGGTTTGGAAGGGGAAGGATTTGGATATCACATCTCATGTTATAGGACGGGTCTCAGGTTTGGTATTAGAAGCATTGAGATATCAAGTCTCATGGTATAAGAAGGGTCTCAGAATTGGAATGGGAAGGAGTTGGATATCACACCTCAAGCTATAGGAAGGGTCTCAGGATTGGAATGGGAAGGAGTTTGATATCACATCTCATGCCATAGTATGGGTCTCAGGTTTGGTAGAAGCATTGGGATATCACATCTCATGCTATCGGAAGGGTATCAGTATTGGATTTTGAAGAAGATGGATATCCCATCTCATGCTATAGGAAGGGTCTCAGGTTGGAATGGGAAGGAGTTGGATATCATATCTCATGCTATAGGACGGGTCTCAGGTTTGTTATTAGAATCATTGAGATATCATATTGCATGCTGTAGGAAGGGTATAAGGATTGGAATAGGAAGGACCTGGATATCACATCTCATGCTATAGATAGGCTCTTAGGTTTGGAAAGGGAAGGAGTTGGATATCACATTTCATGTTAGAGGAAGGATCTCAGGTTTGGTATTAGAAGCATTGAGATATCACATCTCATGCTATAGGAAGGGTCTCAGGATTGGAATGGGAAGTAGTTGGATATCACATCTCATGCTATAGGAAGGGTCTCAGGTTTGGTATAAGCATTGAGATATCACATCTCATGCTATAGGACGGGTCTCAGGATTGGAATGGAAGGAGTTGGATATCACATCTCATGTTATAGGAAGGATCTCAGGTTTGGTATTAGAATCATTGAGACATCACATCTCATGCTATAGGAAGGGTCTCAGGGTTGGAATGGGAAGGAGTTGGATATCACAACTCATCCAATAGGAAGGGTCTCAGGTTTGGAATGGGAAGGAATTGGATATCACATCTCATGTTATAGGAAGGATCTCAGGTTTGGTATTAGAAGCATTGAGATATCACATCTCATGCTATAGGAAGGGTTTCAGGATTGGAATGTGAAGGATTTGGATATCACATCTCATGCTAAAGGAAGGGTCTCAGGTTTGGTAGAAGCATTGAGATATCACATCTCTGCTATCGGAAGGGTCTCAGGATTGGATTGGGAAGGAGTTGGATATCCCTTCTCATGCTATAGGAAGGGTCTCAGGATTTGAATGGCAAGGAGTTGGATATCACATCTCATGCCATACGAAGGGTCTCAGGTTTGGTATAAGCATTGAGATATCACATCTCTGCTATCGGAAGGGTCTCAGGATTGGAATGGGAAGGAGTTGGATATTCCCATCTCATGTTATAGGAAGGGTCTCAGGTTTGGTATTAGAAGCATAGAGATATCACATCTCATGCTATAGGAAGGGTCTCAGGATTGGAATGGGAAGGACTTGGATATCACATCTCATGCTATAGGGAGGGTCTCAAGTTTGATATTAGAAGCTTTGAGATATCACATCTCATGATATCGGAAGGGTCTCAGGATTGGAATGGGAAGGAGTTGGATATCACATCTCATGATAAAGGAAGGGTCTAAGGTTTGGAAGGGGAAGGATTTGGATATCACATCTCATGTTATATTACGGGTCTCAGGTTTGGTATTAGAAGCATTGAGATATCAAGTCTCAGAGTATAGGAACGGTCTCAGAATTGGAATGGGAAGGAGTTGGATATCACATCTCAAGCTATAGGAAGGGTCTCAGAATTGGAATGGGAAGGACTTAGATATCACATCTCATGCTATAGGAAGGCTCTCAGGTTTGGAAGGGGAAAGAGTTGGATATCACATTTCATGTTAGAGGTAGGATCTCAGGTTTGGTATTAGAGGCATTGAGATATCACATCTCATGCTATCAGAAGGGTCTCAGGAATGGAATGGGAAGGAGTTGGATATCACATCTCATGCTAAAGGGAGGGTCTCAGGTTTGGAAGGGGAAGGATTTGGATATCACATCTCATGTTATAGGAAGGATCTCAGGTTTGGTATTAGAAGCATTGAGATATCACATCTCATGCTATCGGAAGGATCTCAGGTTTGGTATTAGAAGCATTGAGATATCACATCTCATGCTATCAGAAGGGTCTCAGGATTGGAATGGGAAGGAGTTGGATATCACATCTCATGCTAAAGGGAGGGTCTCAGGTTTGGAAGGGGAAGGATTTGGATATCACATCTCATGTTATCAGAAGGATCTCACGTTTGGTATTAGAAGTATTGAGATATCATACCTCATGCTATAGGAAGGGTCTCAGGATTGGAATGGGAAGGAGTTGGATATCACATCTCATGCTATAGGAAGTGTCTCAGGATTGTAATGGGAAGGACTTGGATATCACATCTCATGCTATAGGTAGGGTCTCAAGTTTGATATTAGAAGCATTGAGATATCACATCTCATGCTATAGGAAGGGTCTGAGGATTGGAATGGGAAGGAGTTGGATATCACATCTCATGCTATGGGAAGGGTCTCAGGTTTGGTATAAGCAGTGAGATATCACATCTCATGCTATAGTAAGTGTCTCAGGATTGGAATGGGAAGGAGTTGGATATCACATCTCATGTTATAGGAAGGATCTCAGGTTTGGTATAAGCATTGAGATATCACATCTCTGCTATCGGAAGGGTCTCAGGATTGGAATGGGAAGGAGTTGGATATTCCCATCTCATGTTATAGGAAGGGTCTCAGGTTTGGTATTAGAAGCATTGAGATATCACATCTCATGCTATAGGAAGGGTCTCAGGATTGGAATGGGAAGGAGTTGGATATCACATCTCATGATAAAGGAAGGGTCTCAGGATTGGAATGGGAAGGACTTGGATATCACATCTCATGCTATAGGAAGGCTCTCAGGTTTGGAAGGGGAAAGAGTTGGATATCACATTTCATGTTAGAGGTAGGATCTCAGGTTTGGTATTAGAGGCATTGAGATATCACATCTCATGCTATCAGAAGGGTCTCAGGAATGGAATGGGAAGGAGTTGGATATCACATCTCATGCTAAAGGGAGGGTCTCAGGTTTGGAAGGGGAAGGATTTGGATATCACATCTCATGTTATAGGAAGGATCTCAGGTTTGGTATTAGAAGCATTGAGATATCACATCTCATGCTATCAGAAGAGTCTCAGGATTGGAATAGGAAGGAGTTGGATATCACATCTCATGCTAAAGGGAGGGTCTCAGGATTTGAAGGGGAAGGATTTGGATATCACATCTCATGTTATCGGAAGGATCTCACGTTTGGTATTAGAAGTATTGAGATATCATATCTCATGCTATAGGAAGGGTCTCAGGATTGGAATGGGAAGGAGTTGGATATCACATCTCATGCTATAGGGAGGGTCTCAGGATTGGAATGGGAAGGACTTAGATATCACATATCATGCTATAGGGAGGGTCTCAGTTTTGATATTAGAAGCATTGAGATATCACATCTCATGCTATAGGAAGTGTCTCAGTATTGGAATGGGAAGGTGCTGGATATCACATCTCATGCTAAAGGAAGGGTCTCAGGTTTGGAACGGGAAGGATTTGGATATCACATCTCATGTTATAGGAAGGGTCTCAGGTTTGGTATAAGCATTGAGATATCACATCTCTGCTATCGGAAGAGTCTCAGGATTGGAATGGGAAGGAGTTGGATATCCCATCTCATGTTATAGGACGGGTCTCAGGTTTGTTATTAGAATCATTGAGATATCATATTGCATGCTGTAGGAAGGGTCTAAGGGTTGGAATGGGAAGGACTTGGATATCAGATCTCATGCTATAGATAGGCTCTTAGGTTTGGAAAGGGAAGGAGTTGGATATCACATTTCATGTTAGAGGAAGGATCTCAGGTTTGGTATTAGAAGCATTCAGATATCACATCTCATGCTATAGGAAGGGTCTCAGGATTGGAATGGGAAGCAGTTGGATATCACATCTCATGCTATAGGAAGGGTCTCAGGTTTGGTATAAGCATTGAGATATCACATCTCATGCTATAGGACGGGTCTCAGGATTGGAATGGAAGGAGTTGGATATCACATCTCATGTTATAGGAAGGATCTCAGGTTTGGTATTAGAAGCATTGAGACATCACATCTCATGCTATAGGAAGGGTCTCAGGGTTGGAATGGGAAGGAGTTGGATATCACATCTCATCCAATAGGAAGGGTCTCAGGTTTGGAATGGGAAGGAATTGGATATCACATCTCATGTTATAGGAAGGATCTCAGGTTTGGTATTAGAAGCATTGAGCTATAACATCTCATGCTATAGGAAGGGTCTCAGGATTGGAATGTGAAGGATTTGGATATCATATCTCATGCTAAAGGAAGGGTCTCAGGTTTGGTAGAAGCATTGAGATATCACATCTCTGCTATCGGAAGGGTCTCAGGATTGGATTGGGAAGGAGTTGGATATCCCTTCTCATGCTATAGGAAGTGTCTCAGGTTGGAATGGGAAGGAGTTGGATATCACATCTCATGTTATAGAAAGGGTCTCAGGATTGGAATGGGAAGGATTTGGATATCACATCTCTTGCTATAGGAAGGGTCTCAGGATTAGAATGGGTAGGAGTTGGATATTACTTTCTTGCTATAGGAAGGGTCTCATGTTTGGAATGGGAAGGAGTTGGATATCACATATGCTATAGTTAGTGTCTCAGGTTTGGAACGGGAAGGAGTTGGATATCACATCTCATGTTATAGGAAGGGTCTCAGGTTTGGTATAAGCATTGAGATATCACATCTCTGCTATCGGAAGCGGCTCAGGATTGGAATGGGAAGGAGTTGGATATCCCATCTCATGTTATAGGAAGAGTCTCTGGTTTGGTATTAGAATCATTGAGATATCACATCGCATGCTGTAGGAAGGGTCTAAGGATTGGAATGGGATGGACTTGGATATAACATCTCATGCTATAGGTAGGCTCTCAGGTTTGGTATAAGCATTGAGATATCACATCTCATGCTATAGGAAGGGTCTCAGGATTGGAATGGGAAGGAATTGGATATCACATCTCATGCTATAGGAAGGGTCTCAGATTTGGTATAAGCATTGAGATATCACATCTCATGCTAAAGGAAGGGTCTCAGGATTGGAATGGGAAGGAGTTGTATATGACATCTCAGGCCATAGGAAGGTTCTCAGGTTTGGTATAAGCATTGAGATATCACATCTCTGCTATCGGAAAGGTCTCAGGATTGGAATGGGAAGGAGTTGGATATCCCATCTCATGTTATAGGAAGGGTCTCAGGTTTGGTATTAGAAGCATAGAGATATCACATCTCATGCTATAGGAAGGGTCTCAGGATTGGAATGGGAAGGACTTGGATGTCACATCTCATGATAAAGGAAGGGTCTAAGGTTTGGAAGGGGAAGGATTTGGATATCACATCTCATGTTATAGGACGGGTCTCAGGTTTGGTATTAGAAGCATTGAGATATCAAGTCTCATGGTATAAGAAGGGTCTCAGAATTGGAATGGGAAGGAGTTGGATATCACACCTCAAGCTATAGGAAGGGTCTCAGGATTGGAATGGGAAGGAGTTTGATATCACATCTCATGCCATAGTATGGGTCTCAGGTTTGGTAGAAGCATTGGGATATCACATCTCATGCTATCGGAAGGGTATCAGTATTGGATTTTGAAGAAGATGGATATCCCATCTCATGCTATAGGAAGGGTCTCAGGTTGGAATGGGAAGGAGTTGGATATCACATTTCATGTTATAGGAAGGGTCTCAGGATTGGAATGGGAAGGACTTGGATATCATATCTCATGCTATAGGACGGGTCTCAGGTTTGTTATTAGAATCATTGAGATATCATATTGCATGCTGTAGGAAGGGTCTAAGGATTGGAATAGGAAGGACCTGGATATCACATCTCATGCTATAGATAGGCTCTTAGGTTTGGAAAGGGAAGGAGTTGGATATCACATTTCATGTTAGAGGAAGGATCTCAGGTTTGGTATTAGAAGCATTGAGATATCACATCTCATGCTATAGGAAGGGTCTCAGGATTGGAATGGGAAGTAGTTGGATATCACATCTCATGCTATAGGAAGGGTCTCAGGTTTGGTATAAGCATTGAGATATCACATCTCATGCTATAGGACGGGTCTCAGGATTGGAATGGAAGGAGTTGGATATCACATCTCATGTTATAGGAAGGATCTCAGGTTTGGTATTAGAATCATTGAGACATCACATCTCATGCTATAGGAAGGGTCTCAGGGTTGGAATGGGAAGGAGTTGGATATCACAACTCATCCAATAGGAAGGGTCTCAGGTTTGGAATGGGAAGGAATTGGATATCACATCTCATGTTATAGGAAGGATCTCAGGTTTGGTATTAGAAGCATTGAGATATCACATCTCATGCTATAGGAAGGGTTTCAGGATTGGAATGTGAAGGATTTGGATATCACATCTCATGCTAAAGGAAGGGTCTCAGGTTTGGTAGAAGCATTGAGATATCACATCTCTGCTATCGGAAGGGTCTCAGGATTGGATTGGGAAGGAGTTGGATATCCCTTCTCATGCTATAGGAAGGGTCTCAGGATTTGAATGGCAAGGAGTTGGATATCACATCTCATGCCATACGAAGGGTCTCAGGTTTGGTATAAGCATTGAGATATCACATCTCTGCTATCGGAAGGGTCTCAGGATTGGAATGGGAAGGAGTTGGATATTCCCATCTCATGTTATAGGAAGGGTCTCAGGTTTGGTATTAGAAGCATAGAGATATCACATCTCATGCTATAGGAAGGGTCTCAGGATTGGAATGGGAAGGACTTGGATATCACATCTCATGCTATAGGGAGGGTCTCAAGTTTGATATTAGAAGCTTTGAGATATCACATCTCATGATATCGGAAGGGTCTCAGGATTGGAATGGGAAGGAGTTGGATATCACATCTCATGATAAAGGAAGGGTCTAAGGTTTGGAAGGGGAAGGATTTGGATATCACATCTCATGTTATATTACGGGTCTCAGGTTTGGTATTAGAAGCATTGAGATATCAAGTCTCAGAGTATAGGAAGGGTCTCAGAATTGGAATGGGAAGGAGTTGGATAGCACATCTCAAGCTATAGGAAGGGTCTCAGAATTGGAATGGGAAGGACTTGGATATCACATCTCATGCTATAGGAAGGCTCTCAGGTTTGGAAGGGGAAAGAGTTGGATATCACATTTCATGTTAGAGGTAGGATCTCAGGTTTGGTATTAGAGGCATTGAGATATCACATCTCATGCTATCAGAAGGGTCTCAGGAATGGAATGGGAAGGAGTTGGATATCACATCTCATGCTAAAGGGAGGGTCTCAGGTTTGGAAGGGGAAGGATTTGGATATCACATCTCATGTTATAGGAAGGATCTCAGGTTTGGTATTAGAAGCATTGAGATATCACATCTCATGCTATCGGAAGGATCTCAGGTTTGGTATTAGAAGCATTGAGATATCACATCTCATGCTATCAGAAGGGTCTCAGGATTGGAATGGGAAGGAGTTGGATATCACATCTCATGCTAAAGGGAGGGTCTCAGGTTTGGAAGGGGAAGGATTTGGATATCACATCTCATGTTATCAGAAGGATCTCACGTTTGGTATTAGAAGTATTGAGATATCATACCTCATGCTATAGGAAGGGTCTCAGGATTGGAATGGGAAGGAGTTGGATATCACATCTCATGCTATAGGAAGTGTCTCAGGATTGTAATGGGAAGGACTTGGATATCACATCTCATGCTATAGGTAGGGTCTCAAGTTTGATATTAGAAGCATTGAGATATCACATCTCATGCTATAGGAAGGGTCTGAGGATTGGAATGGGAAGGAGTTGGATATCACATCTCATGCTATGGGAAGGGTCTCAGGTTTGGTATAAGCAGTGAGATATCACATCTCATGCTATAGTAAGTGTCTCAGGATTGGAATGGGAAGGAGTTGGATATCACATCTCATGTTATAGGAAGGATCTCAGGTTTGGTATAAGCATTGAGATATCACATCTCTGCTATCGGAAGGGTCTCAGGATTGGAATGGGAAGGAGTTGGATATTCCCATCTCATGTTATAGGAAGGGTCTCAGGTTTGGTATTAGAAGCATTGAGATATCACATCTCATGCTATAGGAAGGGTCTCAGGATTGGAATGGGAAGGAGTTGGATATCACATCTCATGATAAAGGAAGGGTCTCAGGATTGGAATGGGAAGGACTTGGATATCACATCTCATGCTATAGGAAGGCTCTCAGGTTTGGAAGCGGAAAGAGTTGGATATCACATTTCATGTTAGAGGTAGGATCTCAGGTTTGGTATTAGAGGCATTGAGATATCACATCTCATGCTATCAAAAGGGTCTCAGGAATGGAATGGGAAGGAGTTGGATATCACATCTCATGCTAAAGGGAGGGTCTCAGGTTTGGAAGGGGAAGGATTTGGATATCACATCTCATGTTATAGGAAGGATCTCAGGTTTGGTATTAGAAGCATTGAGATATCACATCTCATGCTATCAGAAGAGTCTCAGGATTGGAATAGGAAGGAGTTTGATATCACATCTCATGCTAAAGGGAGGGTCTCAGGATTTGAAGGGGAAGGATTTGGATATCACATCTCATGTTATCGGAAGGATCTCACGTTTGGTATTAGAAGTATTGAGATATCATATCTCATGCTATAGGAAGGGTCTCAGGATTGGAATGGGAAGGAGTTGGATATCACATCTCATGCTATAGGGAGGGTCTCAGGATTGGAATGGGAAGGACTTAGATATCACATATCATGCTATAGGGAGGGTCTCAGTTTTGATATTAGAAGCATTGAGATATCACATCTCATGCTATAGGAAGTGTCTCAGGATTGGAATGGGAAGGTGCTGGATATCACATCTCATGCTAAAGGAAGGGTCTCAGGTTTGGAACGGGAAGGATTTGGATATCACATCTCATGTTATAGGAAGGGTCTCAGGTTTGGTATAAGCATTGAGATATCACATCTCTGCTATCGGAAGTGTCTCAGGATTGGAATGGGAAGGAGTTGGATATCCCATCTCATGTTATAGGACGGGTCTCAGGTTTGTTATTAGAATCATTGAGATATCATATTGCATGCTGTAGGAAGGGTCTAAGGGTTGGAATGGGAAGGACTTGGATATCAGATCTCATGCTATAGATAGGCTCTTAGGTTTGGAAAGGGAAGGAGTTGGATATCACATTTCATGTTAGAGGAAGGATCTCAGGTTTGGTATTAGAAGCATTGAGATATCACATCTCATGCTATAGGAAGGGTCTCAGGATTGGAATGGGAAGCAGTTGGATATCACATCTCATGCTATAGGAAGGGTCTCAGGTTTGGTATAAGCATTGAGATATCACATCTCATGCTATAGGACGGGTCTCAGGATTGGAATGGAAGGAGTTGGATATCACATCTCATGTTATAGGAAGGATCTCAGGTTTGGTATTAGAAGCATTGAGACATCACATCTCATGCTATAGGAAGGGTCTCAGGGTTGGAATGGGAAGGAGTTGGATATCACATCTCATCCAATAGGAAGGGTCTCAGGTTTGGAATGGGAAGGAATTGGATATCACATCTCATGTTATAGGATGGATCTCAGGTTTGGTATTAGAAGCATTGAGCTATCACATCTCATGCTATAGGAAGGGTCTCAGGATTGGAATGTGAAGGATTTGGATATCACATCTCATGCTAAAGGAAGGGTCTCAGGTTTGGTAGAAGCATTGAGATATCACGTCTCTGCTATCGGAAGGGTCTCAGGATTGGATTGGGAAGGAGTTGGATATCACATCTCATGCCATAGGAAGGGTCTCAGGTTTGGTATAAGCATTGAGATATCACATCTCTGCTATCGGAAGGGTCTCAGGATTGGATTGGGAAGGAGTTGGATATCCCTTCTCATGCTATAGGAAGTGTCTCAGGTTGGAATGGGAAGGAGTTGGATATCACATCTCATGTTATAGGAAGGGTCTCAGGTTTGGTATTAGAAGCATTGAGATATCACATCTCATGCTATAGGAAGGGTCTCAGGATTGGAATGGGAAGGAGTTGGATATCACATCTCATGATAAAGGAAGGGTCTCAGGATTGGAATGGGAAGGACTTGGATATCACATCTCATGCTATAGGAAGGCTCTCAGGTTTGGAAGGGGAAAGAGTTGGATATCACATTTCATGTTAGAGGTAGGATCTCAGGTTTGGTATTAGAGGCATTGAGATATCACATCTCATGCTATCAAAAGGGTCTCAGGAATGGAATGGGAAGGAGTTGGATATCACATCTCATGCTAAAGGGAGGGTCTCAGGTTTGGAAGGGGAAGGATTTGGATATCACATCTCATGTTATAGGAAGGATCTCAGGTTTGGTATTAGAAGCATTGAGATATCACATCTCATGCTATCAGAAGAGTCTCAGGATTGGAATAGGAAGGAGTTTGATATCACATCTCATGCTAAAGGGAGGGTCTCAGGATTTGAAGGGGAAGGATTTGGATATCACATCTCATGTTATCGGAAGGATCTCACGTTTGGTATTAGAAGTATTGAGATATCATATCTCATGCTATAGGAAGGGTCTCAGGATTGGAATGGGAAGGAGTTGGATATCACATCTCATGCTATAGGGAGGGTCTCAGGATTGGAATGGGAAGGACTTAGATATCACATATCATGCTATAGGGAGGGTCTCAGTTTTGATATTAGAAGCATTGAGATATCACATCTCATGCTATAGGAAGTGTCTCAGGATTGGAATGGGAAGGTGCTGGATATCACATCTCATGCTAAAGGAAGGGTCTCAGGTTTGGAACGGGAAGGATTTGGATATCACATCTCATGTTATAGGAAGGGTCTCAGGTTTGGTATAAGCATTGAGATATCACATCTCTGCTATCGGAAGTGTCTCAGGATTGGAATGGGAAGGAGTTGGATATCCCATCTCATGTTATAGGACGGGTCTCAGGTTTGTTATTAGAATCATTGAGATATCATATTGCATGCTGTAGGAAGGGTCTAAGGGTTGGAATGGGAAGGACTTGGATATCAGATCTCATGCTATAGATAGGCTCTTAGGTTTGGAAAGGGAAGGAGTTGGATATCACATTTCATGTTAGAGGAAGGATCTCAGGTTTGGTATTAGAAGCATTGAGATATCACATCTCATGCTATAGGAAGGGTCTCAGGATTGGAATGGGAAGCAGTTGGATATCACATCTCATGCTATAGGAAGGGTCTCAGGTTTGGTATAAGCATTGAGATATCACATCTCATGGTATAGGACGGGTCTCAGGATTGGAATGGAAGGAGTTGGATATCACATCTCATGTTATAGGAAGGATCTCAGGTTTGGTATTAGAAGCATTGAGACATCACATCTCATGCTATAGGAAGGGTCTCAGGGTTGGAATGGGAAGGAGTTGGATATCACATCTCATCCAATAGGAAGGGTCTCAGGTTTGGAATGGGAAGGAATTGGATATCACATCTCATGTTATAGGAAGGATCTCAGGTTTGGTATTAGAAGCATTGAGCTATCACATCTCATGCTATAGGAAGGGTCTCAGGATTGGAATGTGAAGGATTTGGATATCACATCTCATGCTAAAGGAAGGGTCTCAGGTTTGGTAGAAGCATTGAGATATCACGTCTCTGCTATCGGAAGGGTCTCAGGATTGGATTGGGAAGGAGTTGGATATCACATCTCATGCCATAGGAAGGGTCTCAGGTTTGGTATAAGCATTGAGATATCACATCTCTGCTATCGGAAGGGTCTCAGGATTGGATTGGGAAGGAGTTGGATATCCCTTCTCATGCTATAGGAAGTGTCTCAGGTTGGAATGGGAAGGAGTTGGATATCACATCTCATGTTATAGAAAGGGTCTCAGGATTGGAATGGGAAGGATTTGGATATCACATCTCTTGCTATAGGAAGGGTCTCAGGATTGGAATGGGTAGGAGTTGGATATTACTTTCTTGCTATAGGAAGGGTCTCATGTTTGGAATGGGAAGGAGTTGGATATCACATATGCTATAGTTAGTGTCTCAGGTTTGGAACGGGAAGGAGTTGGATATCACATCTCATGTTATAGGAAGGGTCTCAGGTTTGGTATAAGCATTGAGATATCACATCTCTGCTATCGGAAGCGGCTCAGGATTGGAATGGGAAGGAGTTGGATATCCCATCTCATGTTATAGGAAGAGTCTCTGGTTTGGTATTAGAATCATTGAGATATCACATCGCATGCTGTAGGAAGGGTCTAAGGATTGGAATGGGATGGACTTGGATATAACATCTCATGCTATAGGTAGGCTCTCAGGTTTGGTATAAGCATTGAGATATCACATCTCATGCTATAGGAAGGGTCTCAGGATTGGAATGGGAAGGAATTGGATATCACATCTCATGCTATAGGAAGGGTCTCAGATTTGGTATAAGCATTGAGATATCACATCTCATGCTAAAGGAAGGGTCTCAGGATTGGAATGGGAAGGAGTTGTATATGACATCTCAGGCCATAGGAAGGTTCTCAGGTTTGGTATAAGCATTGAGATATCACATCTCTGCTATCGGAAGGGTCTCAGGATTGGAATGGGAAGGAGTTGGATATCCCATCTCATGTTATAGGAAGGGTCTCAGGTTTGGTATTAGAAGCATAGAGATATCACACCTCATGCTATAGGAAGGGTCTCAGGATGTGAATGGCAAGGAGTTGGATATCACATCTCATGCCATAGGAAGGGTCTCAGGTTTGGTATAAGCATTGAGATATCACATCTCTGCTATCGGAAGGGTCTCAGGATTGGATTGGGAAGGAGTTAGATATCCCTTCTCATGCTATAGGAAGTGTCTCAGGTTGGAATGGGAAGGAGTTGGATATCACATCTCATGTTATAGGAAGGGTCTCAGGATTGGAATGGGAAGGACTTGGATGTCACATCTCATGCTATAGGGAGGGTCTCAAGTTTGATATTAGAAGCATTGAGATAACAAATCTCATGATATCGGAAGGGTCTCAGGATTGGAATGGGAAGGAGTTGGATATCACATCTCATGATAAAGGAAGGGTCTAAGGTTTGGAAGGGGAAGGATTTGGATATCACATCTCATGTTATAGGACGGGTCTCAGGTTTGGTATTAGAAGCATTGAGATATCAAGTCTCATGGTATAAGAAGGGTCTCAGAATTGGAATGGGAAGGAGTTGGATATCACACCTCAAGCTATAGGAAGGGTCTCAGGATTGGAATGGGAAGGAGTTTGATATCACATCTCATGCCATAGTATGGGTCTCCGGTTTGGTAGAAGCATTGGGATATCACATCTCATGCTATCGGAAGGGTATCAGTATTGGATTTGGAGGAAGTTGGATATCCCATCTCATGCTATAGGAAGGGTCTCAGGTTGGAATGGGAAGGAGTTGGATATCACATTTCATGTTATAGGAAGGGTCTCAGGATTGGAATGGGAAGGACTTGGATATCATTTCTCATGCTATAGGACGGGTCTCAGGTTTGTTATTAGAATCATTGAGATATCATATTGCATGCTGTAGGAAGGGTCTAAGGATTGGAATGGGAAGGACTTGGATATCACATCTCATGCTATAGATAGGCTCTTAGGTTTGGAAAGGGAAGGAGTTGGATATCACATTTCATGTTAGAGGAAGGATCTCAGGTTTGGTATTAGAAGCATTGAGATATCACATCTCATGCTATACGAAGGGTCTCAGGATTGGAATGGGAAGTAGTTGGATATCACATCTCATGCTATAGGAAGGGTCTCAGGTTTGGTATAAGCATTGAGATATCACATCTCATGCTATAGGACGGGTCTCAGGATTGGGATGGAAGGAGTTGGATATCACATCTCATGTTATAGGAAGGATCTCATGTTTGGTATTAGAAGCATTGAGACATCACATCTCATGCTATAGGAAGGGTCTCAGGGTTGGAATGGGAAGGAGTTGGATATCACATCTCATCCAATAGGAAGGGTCTCAGGTTTGGAATGGGAAGGAATTGGATATCACGTCTCATGTTATAGGAAGGATATCAGGTTTGGTATTTGAAGCATTGAGATATCAAATCTCATGCTATAGGAAGGGTCTCAGGATTGGAATGTGAAGGATTTGGATATCACATCTCATGCTAAAGGAAGGGTCTCAGGTTTGGTAGAAGCATTGAGATATCACGTCTCTGCTATCGGAAGGGTCTCAGGATTGGATTGGGAAGGAGTTGGATATCCCTTCTCATGCTATAGGAAGGGTCTCAGGATTTGAATGGCAAGGAGTTGGATATCACATCTCATGCCATAGGAAGGGTATCAGGTTTGGTATAAGCATTGAGATATCACATCTCTGCTATCGGAAGGGTCTCAGGATTGGAATGGGAAGGAGTTGGATATTCCCATCTCATGTTATAGGAAAGGTCACAGGTTTGGTATTAGAAGCATTGAGATATCACATCTCATGCTATAGGAAAGGTCTCAGGATTGGAATGGGAAGGACTTGGATATCACATCTCATGCTATAGGGAGGGTCTCAAGTTTGATATTAGAAGCTTTGAGATATCACATCTCATGATATCGGAAGGGTCTCAGGATTGGAATGGGAAGGAGTTGGATATCACATCTCATGATAAAGGAAGGGTCTAAGGTTTGGAAGGGGAAGGATTTGGATATCACATCTCATGTTATATTACGGGTCTCAGGTTTGGTATTAGAAGCATTGAGATATCAAGTCTCAGAGTATAGGAAGGGTCTCAGAATTGGAATGGGAAGGAGTTGGATATCACATCTCAAGCTATAGGAAGGGTCTCAGGATTGGAATGGGAAGGACTTGGATATCACATCTCATGCTATAGGAAGGCTCTCAGGTTTGGAAGGGGAAAGAGTTGGATATCACATTTCATGTTAGAGGTAGGATCTCAGGTTTAGTATTAGAGGCATTGAGATATCACATCTCATGCTATCAGAAGGGTCTCAGGAATGGAATGGGAAGGAGTTGGATATCACATCTCATGCTAAAGGGAGGGTCTCAGGTTTGGAAGGGGAAGGATTTGGATATCACATCTCATGTTATAGGAAGGATCTCAGGTTTGGTATTAGAAGCATTGAGATATCACATCTCATGCTATCGGAAGGATCTCAGGTTTGGAATTAGAAGCATTGAGATATCACATCTCATGCTATCAGAAGGGTCTCAGGATTGGAATTGGAAGGAGTTGGATATCACATCTCATGCTAAAGGGAGGGTCTCAGGTTTGGAAGGGGAAGGATTTGGATATCACATCTCATGTTATCGGAAGGATCTCACGTTTGGTATTAGAAGTATTGAGATATCATATCTCATGCTATAGGAAGGGTCTCAGGATTGGAATGGGAAAGAGTTGGATATCACATCTCATGCTATAGGGAGTGTCTCAGGATTGGAATGGGAAGGACTTAGATATCACATATCATGCTATAGGGAGGGTCTCAGTTTTGATATTAGAAGCATTGAGATATCACATCTCATGCTATCGGAAGTGTCTCAGGATTGGAATGGGAAGGAGCTGGATATCACATCTCAAGCTAAAGGAAGGGTCTCAGGTTTGGAACGGGAAGGATTTGGATATCACATCTCATGTTATAGGAAGGGTCTCAGGTTTGGTATAAGCATTGAGATATCACATCTCTGCTATCGGAAGTGTCTCAGGATTGGAATGGGAAGGAGTTGGATATCACATCTCATGTTATAGGACGGGTCTCAGGTTTGTTATTAGAATCATTGAGATATCATATTGCATGCTGTAGGAAGGGTCTAAGGGTTGGAATGGGAAGGACTTGGATATCACATCTCATGCTATAGATAGGCTCTTAGGTTTGGAAAGGGAAGGAGTTGGATATCACATTTCATGTTAGACGAAGGATCTCAGGTTTGGTATTAGAAGCATTGAGATATCACATCTCATGCTATAGGAAGGGTCTCAGGATTGGAATGGGAAGTAGTTGGATATCACATCTCATGCTATAGGAAGGGTCTCAGGTTTGGTATAAGCATTGAGATATCACATCTCATGCTATAGGACGGGTCTCAGGATTGGAATGGAAGGAGTTGGATATCACATCTCATGTTATAGGAAGGATCTCAGGTTTGGTATTAGAAGCATTGAGACATCACATCTCATTCTATAGGAAGGGTCTCAGGGTTGGAATGGGAAGGAGTTGGATATCACATCTCATCCAATAGGAAGGGTCTCAGGTTTGGAATGGGAAGGAATTGGATATCACATCTCATGTTATAGGAAGGATCTCAGGTTTGGTATTAGAAGCATTGAGATATCACATCTCATGCTATAGGAAGGGTCTCAGGATTGGAATGTGAAGGATTTGGATAGCACATCTCATGCTATCGGAAGGGTCTCAGGATTGGATTGGGAAGGAGTTGGATATCCCTTCTCATGCTTTAGGAAGGGTCTCAGGATTTGAATGGCAAGGAGTTGGATATCACATCTCATGCCATAGGAAGGGTCTCAGGATTGGAATGGGAAGGATTTGGATATCACATCTCTTGCTATAGGAAGGGTCTCAGGATTGGAATGGGTAGGAGTTGGATATTACTTTCTTGCTATAGGAAGGGTCTCATGTTTGGAATGGGAAGGAGTTGGATATCACATATGCTATAGTTAGTGTCTCAGGTTTGGAACGGGAAGGAGTTGGATATCACATCTCATGTTATAGGAAGGGTCTCAGGTTTGGTATAAGCATTGAGATATCACATCTCTGCTATCGGAAGCGGCTCAGGATTGGAATGGGAAGGAGTTGGATATCCCATCTCATGTTATAGTAAGAGTCTCTGGTTTGGTATTAGAATCATTGAGATATCACATCGCATGCTGTAGGAAGGGTCTAAGGATTGGAATGGGATGGACTTGGATATCACATCTCATGCTATAGGTAGGCTCTCAGGTTTGGTATAAGCATTGAGATATCACATCTCATGCTATAGGAAGGGTCTCAGGATTGGAATGGGAAGGATTTGGATATCACATCTCATGCTATAGGAAGGGTCTCAGATGTGGTATAAGCATTGAGATATCACATCTCATGCTAAAGGAAGGGTCTCAGGATTGGAATGGGAAGGAGTTGTATATGACATCTAAGGCCATAGGAAGGGTCTCAGGTTTGGTATAAGCATTGAGATATCACATCTCTGCTATCGGAAGGGTCTCAGGATTGGAATGGGAAGGAGTTGGATATCCCATCTCATGTTATAGGAAGGGTCTCAGGTTTGGTATTAGAAGCATAGAGATATCACATCTCATGCTATAGGAAGGGTCTCAGGATTGGAATGGGAAGGAGTTGGATACCACATCTCATGATAAAAGAAGGGTCTAAGGTTTGGAAGGGGAAGGATTTGGATATCACATCTCATGT
Source organism: Ambystoma mexicanum (assembly GCF_040938575.1). Lineage (NCBI taxonomy): Eukaryota > Metazoa > Chordata > Amphibia > Caudata > Ambystomatidae > Ambystoma > Ambystoma mexicanum. Next base: position 338,115,335 of record NC_090936.1, read on the forward strand.
TATAGGACGGGTCTCAGGTTTGGTATTAGAAGCATTGAGATATCAAGTCTCATGGTATAAGAAGGGTCTCAGAATTGGAATGGGAAGGAGTTGGATATCACACCTCAAGCTATAGGAAGGGTCTCAGGATCGGAATGGGAAGGAGTTTGATATCACATCTCATGCCATAGTATGGGTCTCAGGTTTGGTAGAAGCATTGGGATATCACATCTCATGCTATCGGAAGGGTATCAGTATTGGATTTGGAAGAAGTTGGATATCCCATCTCATGCTATAGGAAGGGTCTCAGGTTGGAATGGGAAGGAGTTGGATATCACATTTCATGTTATAGGAAGGGTCTCAGGATTGGAATGGGAAGGACTTGGATATCATATCTCATGCTATAGGACGGGTCTCAGGTTTGTTATTAGAATCATTGAGATATCATATTGCATGCTGTAGGAAGGGTCTAAGGATTGGAATGGGAAGGACTTGGATATCACATCTCATGCTATAGATAGGCTCTTAGGTTTGGAAAGGGAAGGAGTTGGATATCACATTTCATGTTAGAGGAAGGATCTCAGGTTTGGTATTAGAAGCATTGAGATATCACATCTCATGCTATAGGAAGGGTCTCAGGATTGGAATGGGAAGTAGTTGGATATCACATCTCATGCTATAGGAATTGTCTCAGGTTTGGTATAAGCATTGAGATATCACATCTCATGCTATAGGACGGGTCTCAGGATTGGAATGGAAGGAGTTGGATATCACATCTCCTGTTATAGGAAGGATCTCAGGTTTGGTATTAGAAGCATTGAGACATCACATCTCATGCTATAGGAAGGGTCTCAGGGTTGGAATGGGAAGGAGTTGGATATCGCATCTCATCCAATAGGAAGGGTCTCAGGTTTGGAATGGGAAGGAATTGGATATCACATCTCATGTAATAGGAAGGATCTCAGGTTTGGTATTAGAAGCATTGAGATATCACATCTCATGCTATAGGAAGGGTCTCAGGATTGGAATGTGAAGGATTTGGATATCACATCTCATGCTAAAGGAAGGGTCTCAGGTTTGGTAGAAGCATTGAGATATCACGTCTCTGCTATCGGAAGGGTCTCAGGATTGGATTGGGAAGGAGTTGGATATCCCTTCTCATGCTATACGAAGGGTCTCAGGATTTGATTGGGAAGGAGTTGGATATCACATCTCATGTTATCGGAAGGGTCTCAGGATTGGAATGGGAAGGATTTGGATATCACATCTTTTGCTATAGGAAGGGTCTCAGGATTGGAATGGGTAGGAGTTGGATATTACTTTCTTGCTATACGAAGGGTCTCATGTTTGGAATGGGAAGCAGTTGGATATCACATATGCTATAGTTAGTGTCTCAGGTTTGGAACGGGAAGGAGTTGGATATCACATCTCATGTTATAGGAAGGGTCTCAGGTTTGGTATAAGCATTGAGATATCACATCTCTGCTATCGGAAGCGGCTCAGGATTGGAATGGGAAGGAGTTGGATATCCCATCTCATGTTATAGGAAGAGTCTCTGGTTTGGTATTAGAATCATTGAGATATCACATCGCATGCTGTAGGAAGGGTCTAAGGATTGGAATGGGATGGACTTGGATATCACATCTCATGCTATAGGTAGGCTCTCATTTTTGGTATAAGCATTGAGATATCACATCTCATGCTATAGGAAGGGTCTCAGGATTGGAATGGGAAGGAATTGGATATCACCTCTCATGCTATAGGAAGGGTCTCAGATTTGGTATAAGCATTGAGATATCACATCTCATGCTAAAGGAAGGGTCTCAGGATTGGAATGGGAAGGAGTTGTATATGACATCTCAGGCCATAGGAAGGGTCTCAGGTTTGGTATAAGCATTGAGATATCACATCTCTGCTATCAGAAGGGTCTCAGGATTGGAATGGGAAGGAGTTGGATATCCCATCTCATGTTATAGGAATGGTCTCAGGGTTGGTATTAGAAGCATAGAGATATCACATCTCATGCTATAGGAAGGGTCTCAGGATTGGAATGGGAAGGACTTGGATGTCACATCTCATGCTATAGGGAGGGTCTCAAGTTTGATATTAGAAGCATTGAGATAACAAATCTCATGATATCGGAAGGGTCTCAGGATTGGAATGGGAAGGAGTTGGATATCACATCTCATGATAAAGGAAGGGTCTAAGGTTTGGAAGGGGAAGGATTTGGATATCACATCTCATGTTATAGGACGGGTCTCAGGTTTGGTATTAGAAGCATTGAGATATCAAGTCTCATGGTATAAGAAGGGTCTCAGAATTGGAATGGGAAGGAGTTGGATATCACACCTCAAGCTATAGGAAGGGTCTCAGGATTGGAATGGGAAGGACTTGAATATCACATTTCATGTTATAGGAAGGGTCTCAGGATTGGTAGAAGCATTGGGATATCACATCTCATGCTATCGGAAGGGTATCAGTATTGGATTTGGAAGAAGTTGGATATCCCATCTCATGCTATAGGAAGGGTCTCAGGTTGGAATGGGAAGGAGTTGGATATCACATTTCATGTTATAGGAAGGGTCTCAGGATTGGAATGGGAAGGACGTGGATATCATATCTCATGCTATAGGAAGGCTCTCAGGTTTGGAAGGGGAAGGAGTTGGATATCACATTTCATGTTAGAGGAAGGATCTCAGGTTTGGTATTAGAGGCCTTGAGATATCACATCTCATGCTATAGGAAGGGTCTCAGGATTGGAATGGGAAGGAGTTGGATATCACATCTCAAGCTATAGGAAGGGTCTCAGGTTTGGTATAAGCATTGAGATATCACATCTCATGCTATAGGAAGGGTCTCAGGATTGGAATGGGAAGGAGTTGGATATCACATCTCATGTTATACGAAATATCTCAGGTTTGGTATTAGAAGCATTGAGACATCACATCTCATGTTATAGGAAGGGTCTCAGGATTGGAATGGGAAGAAGTTGGATATCACATCTCATGCTATAGGAAGGGTCTCAGGTTTGGTATAAGCATTGAGATATCACATCTCATGCTATAGGAAGGGTCTCGGGATTGGAATGGGAAGGAGTTGTATATGACATCTCATGCCATAGGAAGGGTCTCAGGTTTGGTATAAGCATTGAGATATCACATCACATGCTATAGGAAGGGTCTCAGGATTGGAATGGGAAGGACTTGGATATCACATCTCATGCTATAGGCAGGGCCTCAGATTTGGAAAGGGAAGGAGATGGATATCACATTTCATGTTAGAGATGGGATCTCAGGTTTGGTATTAGAGGCATTGAGATATCACATCTCATGCTATCAGAAGGGTCTCAGGATTGGAATGGGAAGGAGTTGGATATCACATCTCATGCTATAGGAAGGGTCTCAGGTTTGGTATAAGCATTGAGATATCACATCTCATGCTATAGGACGGGTCTCAGGATTGGAATGGAAGGAGTTGGATATCACATCTCATGTTATAGGAAGGATCTCAGGTTTGGTATTAGAATCATTGAGACATCACATCTCATGCTATAGGAAGGGTCTCAGGGTTGGAATGGGAAGGAGTTGGATATCACAACTCATCCAATAGGAAGGGTCTCAGGTTTGGAATGGGAAGGAATTGGATATCACATCTCATGTTATAGGAAGGATCTCAGGTTTGGTATTAGAAGCATTGAGATATCACATCTCATGCTATAGGAAGGGTTTCAGGATTGGAATGTGAAGGATTTGGATATCACATCTCATGCTAAAGGAAGGGTCTCAGGTTTGGTAGAAGCATTGAGATATCACATCTCTGCTATCGGAAGGGTCTCAGGATTGGATTGGGAAGGAGTTGGATATCCCTTCTCATGCTATAGGAAGGGTCTCAGGATTTGAATGGCAAGGAGTTGGATATCACATCTCATGCCATACGAAGGGTCTCAGGTTTGGTATAAGCATTGAGATATCACATCTCTGCTATCGGAAGGGTCTCAGGATTGGAATGGGAAGGAGTTGGATATTCCCATCTCATGTTATAGGAAGGGTCTCAGGTTTGGTATTAGAAGCATAGAGATATCACATCTCATGCTATAGGAAGGGTCTCAGGATTGGAATGGGAAGGACTTGGATATCACATCTCATGCTATAGGGAGGGTCTCAAGTTTGATATTAGAAGCTTTGAGATATCACATCTCATGATATCGGAAGGGTCTCAGGATTGGAATGGGAAGGAGTTGGATATCACATCTCATGATAAAGGAAGGGTCTAAGGTTTGGAAGGGGAAGGATTTGGATATCACATCTCATGTTATATTACGGGTCTCAGGTTTGGTATTAGAAGCATTGAGATATCAAGTCTCAGAGTATAGGAAGGGTCTCAGAATTGGAATGGGAAGGAGTTGGATATCACATCTCAAGCTATAGGAAGGGTCTCAGAATTGGAATGGGAAGGACTTGGATATCACATCTCATGCTATAGGAAGGCTCTCAGGTTTGGAAGGGGAAAGAGTTGGATATCACATTTCATGTTATAGGAAGGATCTCAGGTTTGGTATTAGAAGCATTGAGATATCACATCTCATGCTATCGGAAGGATCTCAGGTTTGGTATTAGAAGCATTGAGATATCACATCTCATGCTATCAGAAGGGTCTCAGGATTGGAATGGGAAGGAGTTGGATATCACATCTCATGCTAAAGGGAGGGTCTCAGGTTTGGAAGGGGAAGGATTTGGATATCACATCTCATGTTATCAGAAGGATCTCACGTTTGGTATTAGAAGTATTGAGATATCATACCTCATGCTATAGGAAGGGTCTCAGGATTGGAATGGGAAGGAGTTGGATATCACATCTCATGCTATAGGAAGTGTCTCAGGATTGTAATGGGAAGGACTTGGATATCACATCTCATGCTATAGGTAGGGTCTCAAGTTTGATATTAGAAGCATTGAGATATCACATCTCATGCTATAGGAAGGGTCTGAGGATTGGAATGGGAAGGAGTTGGATATCACATCTCATGCTATGGGAAGGGTCTCAGGTTTGGTATAAGCAGTGAGATATCACATCTCATGCTATAGTAAGTGTCTCAGGATTGGAATGGGAAGGAGTTGGATATCACATCTCATGTTATAGGAAGGATCTCAGGTTTGGTATAAGCATTGAGATATCACATCTCTGCTATCGGAAGGGTCTCAGGATTGGAATGGGAAGGAGTTGGATATTCCCATCTCATGTTATAGGAAGGGTCTCAGGTTTGGTATTAGAAGCATTGAGATATCACATCTCATGCTATAGGAAGGGTCTCAGGATTGGAATGGGAAGGAGTTGGATATCACATCTCATGATAAAGGAAGGGTCTCAGGATTGGAATGGGAAGGACTTGGATATCACATCTCATGCTATAGGAAGGCTCTCAGGTTTGGAAGGGGAAAGAGTTGGATATCACATTTCATGTTAGAGGTAGGATCTCAGGTTTGGTATTAGAGGCATTGAGATATCACATCTCATGCTATCAGAAGGGTCTCAGGAATGGAATGGGAAGGAGTTGGATATCACATCTCATGCTAAAGGGAGGGTCTCAGGTTTGGAAGGGGAAGGATTTGGATATCACATCTCATGTTATAGGAAGGATCTCAGGTTTGGTATTAGAAGCATTGAGATATCACATCTCATGCTATCAGAAGAGTCTCAGGATTGGAATAGGAAGGAGTTGGATATCACATCTCATGCTAAAGGGAGGGTCTCAGGATTTGAAGGGGAAGGATTTGGATATCACATCTCATGTTATCGGAAGGATCTCACGTTTGGTATTAGAAGTATTGAGATATCATATCTCATGCTATAGGAAGGGTCTCAGGATTGGAATGGGAAGGAGTTGGATATCACATCTCATGCTATAGGGAGGGTCTCAGGATTGGAATGGGAAGGACTTAGATATCACATATCATGCTATAGGGAGGGTCTCAGTTTTGATATTAGAAGCATTGAGATATCACATCTCATGTTATAGGAAGGATCTCAGGTTTGGTATTAGAAGCATTGAGATATCACATCTCATGCTATCAGAAGAGTCTCAGGATTGGAATAGGAAGGAGTTGGATATCACATCTCATGCTAAAGGGAGGGTCTCAGGATTTGAAGGGGAAGGATTTGGATATCACATCTCATGTTATCGGAAGGATCTCACGTTTGGTATTAGAAGTATTGAGATATCATATCTCATGCTATAGGAAGGGTCTCAGGATTGGAATGGGAAGGAGTTGGATATCACATCTCATGCTATAGGGAGGGTCTCAGGATTGGAATGGGAAGGACTTAGATATCACATATCATGCTATAGGGAGGGTCTCAGTTTTGATATTAGAAGCATTGAGATATCACATCTCATGCTATAGGAAGTGTCTCAGGATTGGAATGGGAAGGTGCTGGATATCACATCTCATGCTAAAGGAAGGGTCTCAGGTTTGGAACGGGAAGGATTTGGATATCACATCTCATGTTATAGGAAGGGTCTCAGGTTTGGTATAAGCATTGAGATATCACATCTCTGCTATCGGAAGTGTCTCAGGATTGGAATGGGAAGGAGTTGGATATCCCATCTCATGTTATAGGACGGGTCTCAGGTTTGTTATTAGAATCATTGAGATATCATATTGCATGCTGTAGGAAGGGTCTAAGGGTTGGAATGGGAAGGACTTGGATATCAGATCTCATGCTATAGATAGGCTCTTAGGTTTGGAAAGGGAAGGAGTTGGATATCACATTTCATGTTAGAGGAAGGATCTCAGGTTTGGTATTAGAAGCATTGAGATATCACATCTCATGCTATAGGAAAGGTCTCAGGATTGGAATGGGAAGCAGTTGGATATCACATCTCATGCTATAGGAAGGGTCTCAGGTTTGGTATAAGCATTGAGATATCACATCTCATGCTATAGGACGGGTCTCAGGATTGGAATGGAAGGAGTTGGATATCACATCTCATGTTATAGGAAGGATCTCAGGTTTGGTATTAGAAGCATTGAGACATCACATCTCATGCTATAGGAAGGGTCTCAGGGTTGGAATGGGAAGGAGTTGGATATCACATCTCATCCAATAGGAAGGGTCTCAGGTTTGGAATGGGAAGGAATTGGATATCACATCTCATGTTATAGGAAGGATCTCAGGTTTGGTATTAGAAGCATTGAGCTATAACATCTCATGCTATAGGAAGGGTCTCAGGATTGGAATGTGAAGGATTTGGATATCACATCTCATGCTAAAGGAAGGGTCTCAGGTTTGGTAGAAGCATTGAGATATCACGTCTCTGCTATCGGAAGGGTCTCAGGATTGGATTGGGAAGGAGTTGGATATCACATCTCATGCCATAGGAAGGGTCTCAGGTTTGGTATAAGCATTGAGATATCACATCTCTGCTATCGGAAGGGTCTCAGGATTGGATTGGGAAGGAGTTGGATATCCCTTCTCATGCTATAGGAAGTGTCTCAGGTTGGAATGGGAAGGAGTTGGATATCACATCTCATGTTATAGAAAGGGTCTCAGGATTGGAATGGGAAGGATTTGGATATCACATCTCTTGCTATAGGAAGGGTCTCAGGATTGGAATGGGTAGGAGTTGGATATTACTTTCTTGCTATAGGAAGGGTCTCATGTTTGGAATGGGAAGGAGTTGGATATCACATATGCTATAGTTAGTGTCTCAGGTTTGGAACGGGAAGGAGTTGGATATCACATCTCATGTTATAGGAAGGGTCTCAGGTTTGGTATAAGCATTGAGATATCACATCTCTGCTATCCGAAGCGGCTCAGGATTGGAATGGGAAGGAGTTGGATATCCCATCTCATGTTATAGTAAGAGTCTCTGGTTTGGTATTAGAATCATTGAGATATCACATCGCATGCTGTAGGAAGGGTCTAAGGATTGGAATGGGATGGACTTGGATATCACATCTCATGCTATAGGTAGGCTCTCAGGTTTGGTATAAGCATTGAGATATCACATCTCATGCTATAGGAAGGGTCTCAGGATTGGAATGGGAAGGATTTGGATATCACATCTCATGCTATAGGAAGGGTCTCAGATGTGGTATAAGCATTGAGATATCACATCTCATGCTAAAGGAAGGGTCTCAGGATTGGAATGGGAAGGAGTTGTATATGACATCTAAGGCCATAGGAAGGGTCTCAGGTTTGGTATAAGCATTGAGATATCACATCTCTGCTATCGGAAGGGTCTCAGGATTGGAATGGGAAGGAGTTGGATATCCCATCTCATGTTATAGGAAGGGTCTCAGGTTTGGTATTAGAAGCATAGAGATATCACATCTCATGCTATAGGAAGGGTCTCAGGATTGGAATGGGAAGGAGTTGGATACCACATCTCATGATAAAAGAAGGGTCTAAGGTTTGGAAGGGGAAGGATTTGGATATCACATCTCATGTTATAGGACGGGTCTCAGGTTTGGTATTAGAAGCATTGAGATATCAAGTCTCATGGTATAAGAAGGGTCTCAGAATTGGAATGGGAAGGAGTTGGATATCACACCTCAAGCTATAGGAAGGGTCTCAGGATCGGAATGGGAAGGAGTTTGATATCACATCTCATGCCATAGTATGGGTCTCAGGTTTGGTAGAAGCATTGGGATATCACATCTCATGCTATCGGAAGGGTATCAGTATTGGATTTGGAAGAAGTTGGATATCCCATCTCATGCTATAGGAAGGGTCTCAGGTTGGAATGGGAAGGAGTTGGATATCACATTTCATGTTATAGGAAGGGTCTCAGGATTGGAATGGGAAGGACTTGGATATCATATCTCATGCTATTGGACGGGTCTCAGGTTTGTTATTAGAATCATTGAGATATCATATTGCATGCTGTAGGAAGGGTCTAAGGATTGGAATGGGAAGGACTTGGATATCACATCTCATGCTATAGATAGGCTCTTAGGTTTGGAAAGGGAAGGAGTTGGATATCACATTTCATGTTAGAGGAAGGATCTCAGGTTTGGTATTAGAAGCATTGAGATATCACATCTCATGCTATAGGAAGGGTCTCAGGATTGGAATGGGAAGTAGTTGGATATCACATCTCATGCTATAGGAATTGTCTCAGGTTTGGTATAAGCATTGAGATATCACATCTCATGCTATAGGACGGGTCTCAGGATTGGAATGGAAGGAGTTGGATATCACATCTCATGTTATAGGAAGGATCTCAGGTTTGGTATTAGAAGCATTGAGACATCACATCTCATGCTATAGGAAGGGTCTCAGGGTTGGAATGGGAAGGAGTTGGATATCGCATCTCATCCAATAGGAAGGGTCTCAGGTTTGGAATGGGAAGGAATTGGATATCACATCTCATGTTATAGGAAGGATCTCAGGTTTGGTATTAGAAGCATTGAGATATCACATCTCATGCTATAGGAAGGGTCTCAGGATTGGAATGTGAAGGATTTGGATATCACATCTCATGCTAAAGGAAGGGTCTCAGGTTTGGTAGAAGCATTGAGATATCACGTCTCTGCTATCTGAAGGGTCTCAGGATTGGATTGGGAAGGAGTTGGATATCCCTTCTCATGCTATACGAAGGGTCTCAGGATTTGATTGGGAAGGAGTTGGATATCACATCTCATGTTATCGGAAGGGTCTCAGGATTGGAATGGGAAGGATTTGGATATCACATCTTTTGCTATAGGAAGGGTCTCAGGATTGGAATGGGTAGGAGTTGGATATTACTTTCTTGCTATAGGAAGGGTCTCATGTTTGGAATGGGAAGCAGTTGGATATCACATATGCTATAGTTAGTGTCTCAGGTTTGGAACGGGAAGGAGTTGGATATCACATCTCATGTTATAGGAAGGGTCTCAGGTTTGGTATAAGCATTGAGATATCACATCTCTGCTATCGGAAGCGGCTCAGGATTGGAATGGGAAGGAGTTGGATATCCCATCTCATGTTATAGGAAGAGTCTCTGGTTTGGTATTAGAATCATTGAGATATCACATCGCATGCTGTAGGAAGGGTCTAAGGATTGGAATGGGATGGACTTGGATATCACATCTCATGCTATAGGTAGGCTCTCATTTTTGGTATAAGCATTGAGATATCACATCTCATGCTATAGGAAGGGTCTCAGGATTGGAATGGGAAGGAATTGGATATCACCTCTCATGCTATAGGAAGGGTCTCAGATTTGGTATAAGCATTGAGATATCACATCTCATGCTAAAGGAAGGGTCTCAGGATTGGAATGGGAAGGAGTTGTATATGACATCTCAGGCCATAGGAAGGGTCTCAGGTTTGGTATAAGCATTGAGATATCACATCTCTGCTATCAGAAGGGTCTCAGGATTGGAATGGGAAGGAGTTGGATATCCCATCTCATGTTATAGGAATGGTCTCAGGGTTGGTATTAGAAGCATAGAGATATCACATCTCATGCTATAGGAAGGGTCTCAGGATTGGAATGGGAAGGACTTGGATGTCACATCTCATGCTATAGGGAGGGTCTCAAGTTTGATATTAGAAGCATTGAGATAACAAATCTCATGATATCGGAAGGGTCTCAGGATTGGAATGGGAAGGAGTTGGATATCACATCTCATGATAAAGGAAGGGTCTAAGGTTTGGAAGGGGAAGGATTTGGATATCACATCTCATGTTATAGGACGGGTCTCAGGTTTGGTATTAGAAGCATTGAGATATCAAGTCTCATGGTATAAGAAGGGTCTCAGAATTGGAATGGGAAGGAGTTGGATATCACACCTCAAGCTATAGGAAGGGTCTCAGGATTGGAATGGGAAGGACTTGAATATCACATTTCATGTTATAGGAAGGGTCTCAGGATTGGTAGAAGCATTGGGATATCACATCTCATGCTATCGGAAGGGTATCAGTATTGGATTTGGAAGAAGTTGGATATCCCATCTCATGCTATAGGAAGGGTCTCAGGTTGGAATGGGAAGGAGTTGGATATCACATTTCATGTTATAGGAAGGGTCTCAGGATTGGAATGGGAAGGACGTGGATATCATATCTCATGCTATAGGAAGGCTCTCAGGTTTGGAAGGGGAAGGAGTTGGATATCACATTTCATGTTAGAGGAAGGATCTCAGGTTTGGTATTAGAGGCCTTGAGATATCACATCTCATGCTATAGGAAGGGTCTCAGGATTGGAATGGGAAGGAGTTGGATATCACATCTCAAGCTATAGGAAGGGTCTCAGGTTTGGTATAAGCATTGAGATATCACATCTCATGCTATAGGAAGGGTCTCAGGATTGGAATGGGAAGGAGTTGGATATCACATCTCATGTTATACGAAATATCTCAGGTTTGGTATTAGAAGCATTGAGACATCACATCTCATGTTATAGGAAGGGTCTCAGGATTGGAATGGGAAGAAGTTGGATATCACATCTCATGCTATAGGAAGGGTCTCAGGTTTGGTATAAGCATTGAGATATCACATCTCATGCTATAGGAAGGGTCTCGGGATTGGAATGGGAAGGAGTTGTATATGACATCTCATGCCATAGGAAGGGTCTCAGGTTTGGTATAAGCATTGAGATATCACATCACATGCTATAGGAAGGGTCTCAGGATTGGAATGGGAAGGACTTGGATATCACATCTCATGCTATAGGCAGGGCCTCAGATTTGGAAAGGGAAGGAGATGGATATCACATTTCATGTTAGAGATGGGATCTCAGGTTTGGTATTAGAGGCATTGAGATATCACATCTCATGCTATCAGAAGGGTCTCAGGATTGGAATGGGAAGGAGTTGGATATCACATCTCATGCTATAGGAAGGGTCTCAGGTTTGGTATAAGCATTGAGATATCACATCTCATGCTATAGGACGGGTCTCAGGATTGGAATGGAAGGAGTTGGATATCACATCTCATGTTATAGGAAGGATCTCAGGTTTGGTATTAGAATCATTGAGACATCACATCTCATGCTATAGGAAGGGTCTCAGGGTTGGAATGGGAAGGAGTTGGATATCACAACTCATCCAATAGGAAGGGTCTCAGGTTTGGAATGGGAAGGAATTGGATATCACATCTCATGTTATAGGAAGGATCTCAGGTTTGGTATTAGAAGCATTGAGATATCACATCTCATGCTATAGGAAGGGTTTCAGGATTGGAATGTGAAGGATTTGGATATCACATCTCATGCTAAAGGAAGGGTCTCAGGTTTGGTAGAAGCATTGAGATATCACATCTCTGCTATCGGAAGGGTCTCAGGATTGGATTGGGAAGGAGTTGGATATCCCTTCTCATGCTATAGGAAGGGTCTCAGGATTTGAATGGCAAGGAGTTGGATATCACATCTCATGCCATACGAAGGGTCTCAGGTTTGGTATAAGCATTGAGATATCACATCTCTGCTATCGGAAGGGTCTCAGGATTGGAATGGGAAGGAGTTGGATATTCCCATCTCATGTTATAGGAAGGGTCTCAGGTTTGGTATTAGAAGCATAGAGATATCACATCTCATGCTATAGGAAGGGTCTCAGGATTGGAATGGGAAGGACTTGGATATCACATCTCATGCTATAGGGAGGGTCTCAAGTTTGATATTAGAAGCTTTGAGATATCACATCTCATGATATCGGAAGGGTCTCAGGATTGGAATGGGAAGGAGTTGGATATCACATCTCATGATAAAGGAAGGGTCTAAGGTTTGGAAGGGGAAGGATTTGGATATCACATCTCATGTTATATTACGGGTCTCAGGTTTGGTATTAGAAGCATTGAGATATCAAGTCTCAGAGTATAGGAAGGGTCTCAGAATTGGAATGGGAAGGAGTTGGATATCAGATCTCAAGCTATAGGAAGGGTCTCAGAATTGGAATGGGAAGGACTTGGATATCACATCTCATGCTATAGGAAGGCTCTCAGGTTTGGAAGGGGAAAGAGTTGGATATCACATTTCATGTTAGAGGTAGGATCTCAGGTTTGGTATTAGAGGCATTGAGATATCACATCTCATGCTATCAGAAGGGTCTCAGGAATGGAATGGGAAGGAGTTGGATATCACATCTCATGCTAAAGGGAGGGTCTCAGGTTTGGAAGGGGAAGGATTTGGATATCACATCTCATGTTATAGGAAGGATCTCAGGTTTGGTATTAGAAGCATTGAGATATCACATCTCATGCTATCGGAAGGATCTCAGGTTTGGTATTAGAAGCATTGAGATATCACATCTCATGCTATCAGAAGGGTCTCAGGATTGGAATGGGAAGGAGTTGGATATCACATCTCATGCTAAAGGGAGGGTCTCAGGTTTGGAAGGGGAAGGATTTGGATATCACATCTCATGTTATCAGAAGGATCTCACGTTTGGTATTAGAAGTATTGAGATATCATACCTCATGCTATAGGAAGGGTCTCAGGATTGGAATGGGAAGGAGTTGGATATCACATCTCATGCTATAGGAAGTGTCTCAGGATTGTAATGGGAAGGACTTGGATATCACATCTCATGCTATAGGTAGGGTCTCAAGTTTGATATTAGAAGCATTGAGATATCACATCTCATGCTATAGGAAGGGTCTGAGGATTGGAATGGGAAGGAGTTGGATATCACATCTCATGCTATGGGAAGGGTCTCAGGTTTGGTATAAGCAGTGAGATATCACATCTCATGCTATAGTAAGTGTCTCAGGATTGGAATGGGAAGGAGTTGGATATCACATCTCATGTTATAGGAAGGATCTCAGGTTTGGTATAAGCATTGAGATATCACATCTCTGCTATCGGAAGGGTCTCAGGATTGGAATGGGAAGGAGTTGGATATTCCCATCTCATGTTATAGGAAGGGTCTCAGGTTTGGTATTAGAAGCATTGAGATATCACATCTCATGCTATAGGAAGGGTCTCAGGATTGGAATGGGAAGGAGTTGGATATCACATCTCATGATAAAGGAAGGGTCTCAGGATTGGAATGGGAAGGACTTGGATATCACATCTCATGCTATAGGAAGGCTCTCAGGTTTGGAAGGGGAAAGAGTTGGATATCACATTTCATGTTAGAGGTAGGATCTCAGGTTTGGTATTAGAGGCATTGAGATATCACATCTCATGCTATCAGAAGGGTCTCAGGAATGGAATGGGAAGGAGTTGGATATCACATCTCATGCTAAAGGGAGGGTCTCAGGTTTGGAAGGGGAAGGATTTGGATATCACATCTCATGTTATAGGAAGGATCTCAGGTTTGGTATTAGAAGCATTGAGATATCACATCTCATGCTATCAGAAGAGTCTCAGGATTGGAATAGGAAGGAGTTGGATATCACATCTCATGCTAAAGGGAGGGTCTCAGGATTTGAAGGGGAAGGATTTGGATATCACATCTCATGTTATCGGAAGGATCTCACGTTTGGTATTAGAAGTATTGAGATATCATATCTCATGCTATAGGAAGGGTCTCAGGATTGGAATGGGAAGGAGTTGGATATCACATCTCATGCTATAGGGAGGGTCTCAGGATTGGAATGGGAAGGACTTAGATATCACATATCATGCTATAGGGAGGGTCTCAGTTTTGATATTAGAAGCATTGAGATATCACATCTCATGCTATAGGAAGTGTCTCAGGATTGGAATGGGAAGGTGCTGGATATCACATCTCATGCTAAAGGAAGGGTCTCAGGTTTGGAACGGGAAGGATTTGGATATCACATCTCATGTTATAGGAAGGGTCTCAGGTTTGGTATAAGCATTGAGATATCACATCTCTGCTATCGGAAGTGTCTCAGGATTGGAATGGGAAGGAGTTGGATATCCCATCTCATGTTATAGGACGGGTCTCAGGTTTGTTATTAGAATCATTGAGATATCATATTGCATGCTGTAGGAAGGGTCTAAGGGTTGGAATGGGAAGGACTTGGATATCAGATCTCATGCTATAGATAGGCTCTTAGGTTTGGAAAGGGAAGGAGTTGGATATCACATTTCATGTTAGAGGAAGGATCTCAGGTTTGGTATTAGAAGCATTGAGATATCACATCTCATGCTATAGGAAAGGTCTCAGGATTGGAATGGGAAGCAGTTGGATATCACATCTCATGCTATAGGAAGGGTCTCAGGTTTGGTATAAGCATTGAGATATCACATCTCATGCTATAGGACGGGTCTCAGGATTGGAATGGAAGGAGTTGGATATCACATCTCATGTTATAGGAAGGATCTCAGGTTTGGTATTAGAAGCATTGAGACATCACATCTCATGCTATAGGAAGGGTCTCAGGGTTGGAATGGGAAGGAGTTGGATATCACATCTCATCCAATAGGAAGGGTCTCAGGTTTGGAATGGGAAGGAATTGGATATCACATCTCATGTTATAGGAAGGATCTCAGGTTTGGTATTAGAAGCATTGAGCTATAACATCTCATGCTATAGGAAGGGTCTCAGGATTGGAATGTGAAGGATTTGCATATCACATCTCATGCTAAAGGAAGGGTCTCAGGTTTGGTAGAAGCATTGAGATATCACGTCTCTGCTATCGGAAGGGTCTCAGGATTGGATTGGGAAGGAGTTGGATATCACATCTCATGCCATAGGAAGGGTCTCAGGTTTGGTATAAGCATTGAGATATCACATCTCTGCTATCGGAAGGGTCTCAGGATTGGATTGGGAAGGAGTTGGATATCCCTTCTCATGCTATAGGAAGTGTCTCAGGTTGGAATGGGAAGGAGTTGGATATCACATCTCATGTTATAGAAAGGGTCTCAGGATTGGAATGGGAAGGATTTTGATATCACATCTCTTGCTATAGGAAGGGTCTCAGGATTGGAATGGGTAGGAGTTGGATATTACTTTCTTGCTATAGGAAGGGTCTCATGTTTGGAATGGGAAGGAGTTGGATATCACATATGCTATAGTTAGTGTCTCAGGTTTGGAACGGGAAGGAGTTGGATATCACATCTCATGTTATAGGAAGGGTCTCAGGTTTGGTATAAGCATTGAGATATCACATCTCTGCTATCGGAAGCGGCTCAGGATTGGAATGGGAAGGAGTTGGATATCCCATCTCATGTTATAGGAAGAGTCTCTGGTTTGGTATTAGAATCATTGAGATATCACATTGCATGCTGTAGGAAGGGTCTAAGGATTGGAATGGGATGGACTTGGATATAACATCTCATGCTATAGGTAGGCTCTCAGGTTTGGTATAAGCATTGAGATATCACATCTCATGCTATAGGAAGGGTCTCAGGATTGGAATGGGAAGGAATTGGATATCACATCTCATGCTATAGGAAGGGTCTCAGATTTGGTATAAGCATTGAGATATCACATCTCATGCTAAAGGAAGGGTCTCAGGATTGGAATGGGAAGGAGTTGTATATGACATCTCAGGCCATAGGAAGGTTCTCAGGTTTGGTATAAGCATTGAGATATCACATCTCTGCTATCGGAAAGGTCTCAGGATTGGAATGGGAAGGAGTTGGATATCCCATCTCATGTTATAGGAAGGGTCTCAGGTTTGGTATTAGAAGCATAGAGATATCACATCTCATGCTATAGGAAGGGTCTCAGGATTGGAATGGGAAGGACTTGGATGTCACATCTCATGATAAAGGAAGGGTCTAAGGTTTGGAAGGGGAAGGATTTGGATATCACATCTCATGTTAGAGGACGGGTCTCAGGTTTGGTATTAGAAGCATTGAGATATCAAGTCTCATGGTATAAGAAGGGTCTCAGAATTGGAATGGGAAGGAGTTGGATATCACACCTCAAGCTATAGGAAGGGTCTCAGGATTGGAATGGGAAGGAGTTTGATATCACATCTCATGCCATAGTATGGGTCTCAGGTTTGGTAGAAGCATTGGGATATCACATCTCATGCTATCGGAAGGGTATCAGTATTGGATTTTGAAGAAGATGGATATCCCATCTCATGCTATAGGAAGGGTCTCAGGTTGGAATGGGAAGGAGTTGGATATCACATTTCATGTTATAGGAAGGGTCTCAGGATTGGAATGGGAAGGACTTGGATATCATATCTCATGCTATAGGACGGGTCTCAGGTTTGTTATTAGAATCATTGAGATATCATATTGCATGCTGTAGGAAGGGTCTAAGGATTGGAATAGGAAGGACCTGGATATCACATCTCATGCTATAGATAGGCTCTTAGGTTTGGAAAGGGAAGGAGTTGGATATCACATTTCATGTTAGAGGAAGGATCTCAGGTTTGGTATTAGAAGCATTGAGATATCACATCTCATGCTATAGGAAGGGTCTCAGGATTGGAATGGGAAGTAGTTGGATATCACATCTCATGCTATAGGAAGGGTCTCAGGTTTGGTATAAGCATTGAGATATCACATCTCATGCTATAGGACGGGTCTCAGGATTGGAATGGAAGGAGTTGGATATCACATCTCATGTTATAGGAAGGATCTCAGGTTTGGTATTAGAATCATTGAGACATCACATCTCATGCTATAGGAAGGGTCTCAGGGTTGGAATGGGAAGGAGTTGGATATCACAACTCATCCAATAGGAAGGGTCTCAGGTTTGGAATGGGAAGGAATTGGATATCACATCTCATGTTATAGGAAGGATCTCAGGTTTGGTATTAGAAGCATTGAGATATCACATCTCATGCTATAGGAAGGGTTTCAGGATTGGAATGTGAAGGATTTGGATATCACATCTCATGCTAAAGGAAGGGTCTCAGGTTTGGTAGAAGCATTGAGATATCACATCTCTGCTATCGGAAGGGTCTCAGGATTGGATTGGGAAGGAGTTGGATATCCCTTCTCATGCTATAGGAAGGGTCTCAGGATTTGAATGGCAAGGAGTTGGATATCACATCTCATGCCATACGAAGGGTCTCAGGTTTGGTATAAGCATTGAGATATCACATCTCTGCTATCGGAAGGGTCTCAGGATTGGAATGGGAAGGAGTTGGATATTCCCATCTCATGTTATAGGAAGGGTCTCAGGTTTGGTATTAGAAGCATAGAGATATCACATCTCATGCTATAGGAAGGGTCTCAGTATTGGAATGGGAAGGACTTGGATATCACATCTCATGCTATAGGGAGGGTCTCAAGTTTGATATTAGAAGCTTTGAGATATCACATCTCATGATATCGGAAGGGTCTCAGGATTGGAATGGGAAGGAGTTGGATATCACATCTCATGATAAAGGAAGGGTCTAAGGTTTGGAAGGGGAAGGATTTGGATATCACATCTCATGTTATATTACGGGTCTCAGGTTTGGTATTAGAAGCATTGAGATATCAAGTCTCAGAGTATAGGAAGGGTCTCAGAATTGGAACGGGAAGGAGTTGGATATCACATCTCAAGCTATAGGAAGGGTCTCAGAATTGGAATGGGAAGGACTTGGATATCACATCTCATGCTATAGGAAGGCTCTCAGGTTTGGAAGGGGAAAGAGTTGGATATCACATTTCATGTTAGAGGTAGGATCTCAGGTTTGGTATTAGAGGCATTGAGATATCACATCTCATGCTATCAGAAGGGTCTCAGGAATGGAATGGGAAGGAGTTGGATATCACATCTCATGCTAAAGGGAGGGTCTCAGGTTTGGAAGGGGAAGGATTTGGATATCACATCTCATGTTATAAGAAGGATCTCAGGTTTGGTATTAGAAGCATTGAGATATCACATCTCATGCTATCGGAAGGATCTCAGGTTTGGTATTAGAAGCATTGAGATATCACATCTCATGCTATCAGAAGGGTCTCAGGATTGGAATGGGAAGGAGTTGGATATCACATCTCATGCTAAAGGGAGGGTCTCAGGTTTGGAAGGGGAAGGATTTGGATATCACATCTCATGTTATCAGAAGGATCTCACGTTTGGTATTAGAAGTATTGAGATATCATACCTCATGCTATAGGAAGGGTCTCAGGATTGGAATGGGAAGGAGTTGGATATCACATCTCATGCTATAGGAAGTGTCTCAGGATTGTAATGGGAAGGACTTGGATATCACATCTCATGCTATAGGTAGGGTCTCAAGTTTGATATTAGAAGCATTGAGATATCACATCTCATGCTATAGGAAGGGTCTGAGGATTGGAATGGGAAGGAGTTGGATATCACATCTCATGCTATGGGAAGGGTCTCAGGTTTGGTATAAGCAGTGAGATATCACATCTCATGCTATAGTAAGTGTCTCAGGATTGGAATGGGAAGGAGTTGGATATCACATCTCATGTTATAGGAAGGATCTAAGGTTTGGTATAAGCATTGAGATATCACATCTCTGCTATCGGAAGGGTCTCAGGATTGGAATGGGAAGGAGTTGGATATTCCCATCTCATGTTATAGGAAGGGTCTCAGGTTTGGTATTAGAAGCATTGAGATATCACATCTCATGCTATAGGAAGGGTCTCAGGATTGGAATGGGAAGGAGTTGGATATCACATCTCATGATAAAGGAAGGGTCTCAGGATTGGAATGGGAAGGACTTGGATATCACATCTCATGCTATAGGAAGGCTCTCAGGTTTGGAAGGGGAAAGAGTTGGATATCACATTTCATGTTAGAGGTAGGATCTCAGGTTTGGTATTAGAGGCATTGAGATATCACATCTCATGCTATCAGAAGGGTCTCAGGAATGGAATGGGAAGGAGTTGGATATCACATCTCATGCTAAAGGGAGGGTCTCAGGTTTGGAAGGGGAAGGATTTGGATATCACATCTCATGTTATAGGAAGGATCTCAGGTTTGGTATTAGAAGCATTGAGATATCACATCTCATGCTATCAGAAGAGTCTCAGGATTGGAATAGGAAGGAGTTGGATATCACATCTCATGCTAAAGGGAGGGTCTCAGGATTTGAAGGGGAAGGATTTGGATATCACATCTCATGTTATCGGAAGGATCTCACGTTTGGTATTAGAAGTATTGAGATATCATATCTCATGCTATAGGAAGGGTCTCAGGATTGGAATGGGAAGGAGTTGGATATCACATCTCATGCTATAGGGAGGGTCTCAGGATTGGAATGGGAAGGACTTAGATATCACATATCATGCTATAGGGAGGGTCTCAGTTTTGATATTAGAAGCATTGAGATATCACATCTCATGCTATAGGAAGTGTCTCAGGATTGGAATGGGAAGGTGCTGGATATCACATCTCATGCTAAAGGAAGGGTCTCAGGTTTGGAACGGGAAGGATTTGGATATCACATCTCATGTTATAGGAAGGGTCTCAGGTTTGGTATAAGCATTGAGATATCACATCTCTGCTATCGGAAGTGTCTCAGGATTGGAATGGGAAGGAGTTGGATATCCCATCTCATGTTATAGGACGGGTCTCAGGTTTGTTATTAGAATCATTGAGATATCATATTGCATGCTGTAGGAAGGGTCTAAGGGTTGGAATGGGAAGGACTTGGATATCAGATCTCATGCTATAGATAGGCTCTTAGGTTTGGAAAGGGAAGGAGTTGGATATCACATTTCATGTTAGAGGAAGGATCTCAGGTTTGGTATTAGAAGCATTGAGATATCACATCTCATGCTATAGGAAGGGTCTCAGGATTGAAATGGGAAGCAGTTGGATATCACATCTCATGCTATAGGAAGGGTCTCAGGTTTGGTATAAGCATTGAGATATCACATCTCATGCTATAGGACGGGTCTCAGGATTGGAATGGAAGGAGTTGGATATCACATCTCATGTTATAGGAAGGATCTCACGTTTGGTATTAGAAGCATTGAGACATCACATCTCATGCTATAGGAAGGGTCTCAGGGTTGGAATGGGAAGGAGTTGGATATCACATCTCATCCAATAGGAAGGGTCTCAGGTTTGGAATGGGAAGGAATTGGATATCACATCTCATGTTATAGGAAGGATCTCAGGTTTGGTATTAGAAGCATTGAGCTATCACATCTCATGCTATAGGAAGGGTCTCAGGATTGGAATGTGAAGGATTTGGATATCACATCTCATGCTAAAGGAAGGGTCTCAGGTTTGGTAGAAGCATTGAGATATCACGTCTCTGCTATCGGAAGGGTCTCAGGATTGGATTGGGAAGGAGTTGGATATCACATCTCATGCCATAGGAAGGGTCTCAGGTTTGGTATAAGCATTGAGATATCACATCTCTGCTATCGGAAGGGTCTCAGGATTGGATTGGGAAGGAGTTGGATATCCCTTCTCATGCTATAGGAAGTGTCTCAGGTTGGAATGGGAAGGAGTTGGATATCACATTTCATGTTATAGAAAGGGTCTCAGGATTGGAATGGGAAGGATTTGGATATCACATCTCTTGCTATAGGAAGGGTCTCAGGATTGGAATGGGTAGGAGTTGGATATTACTTTCTTGCTATAGGAAGGGTCTCATGTTTGGAATGGGAAGGAGTTGGATATCACATATGCTATAGTTAGTGTCTCAGGTTTGGAACGGGAAGGAGTTGGATATCACATCTCATGTTATAGGAAGGGTCTCAGGTTTGGTATAAGCATTGAGATATCACATCTCTGCTATCGGAAGCGGCTCAGGATTGGAATGGGAAGGAGTTGGATATCCCATCTCATGTTATAGGAAGAGTCTCTGGTTTGGTATTAGAATCATTGAGATATCACATCGCATGCTGTAGGAAGGGTCTAAGGATTGGAATGGGATGGACTTGGATATAACATCTCATGCTATAGGTAGGCTCTCAGGTTTGGTATAAGCATTGAGATATCACATCTCATGCTATAGGAAGGGTCTCAGGATTGGAATGGGAAGGAGTTGTATATGACATCTCAGGCCATAGGAAGGTTCTCAGGTTTGGTATAAGCATTGAGATATCACATCTCTGCTATCGGAAGGGTCTCAGGATTGGAATGGGAAGGAGTTGGATATCCCATCTCATGTTATAGGAAGGGTCTCAGGTTTGGTATTAGAAGCATAGAGATATCACACCTCATGCTATAGGAAGGGTCTCAGGATGTGAATGGCAAGGAGTTGGATATCACATCTCATGCCATAGGAAGGGTCTCAGGTTTGGTATAAGCATTGAGATATCACATCTCTGCTATCGGAAGGGTCTCAGGATTGGATTGGGAAGGAGTTAGATATCCCTTCTCATGCTATAGGAAGTGTCTCAGGTTGGAATGGGAAGGAGTTGGATATCACATCTCATGTTATAGGAAGGGTCTCAGGATTGGAATGGGAAGGACTTGGATGTCACATCTCATGCTATAGGGAGGGTCTCAAGTTTGATATTAGAAGCATTGAGATAACAAATCTCATGATATCGGAAGGGTCTCAGGATTGGAATGGGAAGGAGTTGGATATCACATCTCATGATAAAGGAAGGGTCTAAGGTTTGGAAGGGGAAGGATTTGGATATCACATCTCATGTTATAGGACGGGTCTCAGGTTTGGTATTAGAAGCATTGAGATATCAAGTCTCATGGTATAAGAAGGGTCTCAGAATTGGAATGGGAAAGAGTTGGATATCACACCTCAAGCTATAGGAAGGGTCTCAGGATTGGAATGGGAAGGAGTTTGATATCACATCTCATGCCATAGTATGGGTCTCCGGTTTGGTAGAAGCATTGGGATATCACATCTCATGCTATCGGAAGGGTATCAGTATTGGATTTGGAGGAAGTTGGATATCCCATCTCATGCTATAGGAAGGGTCTCAGGATTGGAATGGGAAGGACTTGGATATCATTTCTCATGCTATAGGACGGGTCTCAGGTTTGTTATTAGAATCATTGAGATATCATATTGCATGCTGTAGGAAGGGTCTAAGGATTGGAATGGGAAGGACTTGGATATCACATCTCATGCTATAGATAGGCTCTTAGGTTTGGAAAGGGAAGGAGTTGGATATCACATTTCATGTTAGAGGAAGGATCTCAGGTTTGGTATTAGAAGCATTGAGATATCACATCTCATGCTATACGAAGGGTCTCAGGATTGGAATGGGAAGTAGTTGGATATCACATCTCATGCTATAGGAAGGGTCTCAGGTTTGGTATAAGCATTGAGATATCACATCTCATGCTATAGGACGGGTCTCAGGATTGGAATGGAAGGAGTTGGATATCACATCTCATGTTATAGGAAGGATCTCATGTTTGGTATTAGAAGCATTGAGACATCACATCTCATGCTATAGGAAGGGTCTCAGGGTTGGAATGGGAAGGAGTTGGATATCACATCTCATCCAATAGGAAGGGTCTCAGGTTTGGAATGGGAAGGAATTGGATATCACGTCTCATGTTATAGGAAGGATATCAGGTTTGGTATTAGAAGCATTGAGATATCAAATCTCATGCTATAGGAAGGGTCTCAGGATTGGAATGTGAAGGATTTGGATATCACATCTCATGCTAAAGGAAGGGTCTCAGGTTTGGTAGAAGCATTGAGATATCACGTCTCTGCTATCGGAAGGGTCTCAGGATTGGATTGGGAAGGAGTTGGATATCCCTTCTCATGCTATAGGAAGGGTCTCAGGATTTGAATGGCAAGGAGTTGGATATCACATCTCATGCCATAGGAAGGGTATCAGGTTTGGTATAAGCATTGAGATATCACATCTCTGCTATCGGAAGGGTCTCAGGATTGGAATGGGAAGGAGTTGGATATTCCCATCTCATGTTATAGGAAGGGTCACAGGTTTGGTATTAGAAGCATTGAGATATCACATCTCATGCTATAGGAAAGGTCTCAGGATTGGAATGGGAAGGACTTGGATATCACATCTCATGCTATAGGGAGGATCTCAAGTTTGATATTAGAAGCTTTGAGATATCACATCTCATGATATCGGAAGGGTCTCAGGATTGGAATGGGAAGGAGTTGGATATCACATCTCATGATAAAGGAAGGGTCTAAGGTTTGGAAGGGGAAGGATTTGGATATCACATCTCATGTTATATTACGGGTCTCAGGTTTGGTATTAGAAGCATTGAGATATCAAGTCTCAGAGTATAGGAAGGGTCTCAGAATTGGAATGGGAAGGAGTTGGATATCACATCTCAAGCTATAGGAAGGGTCTCAGGATTGGAATGGGAAGGACTTGGATATCACATCTCATGCTATAGGAAGGCTCTCAGGTTTGGAAGGGGAAAGAGTTGGATATCACATTTCATGTTAGAGGTAGGATCTCAGGTTTAGTATTAGAGGCATTGAGATATCACATCTCATGCTATCAGAAGGGTCTCAGGAATGGAATGGGAAGGAGTTGGATATCACATCTCATGCTAAAGGGAGGGTCTCAGGTTTGGAAGGGGAAGGATTTGGATATCACATCTCATGTTATAGGAAGGATCTCAGGTTTGGTATTAGAAGCATTGAGATATCACATCTCATGCTATCGGAAGGATCTCAGGTTTGGAATTAGAAGCATTGAGATATCACATCTCATGCTATCAGAAGGGTCTCAGGATTGGAATTGGAAGGAGTTGGATATCACATCTCATGCTAAAGGGAGGGTCTCAGGTTTGGAAGGGGAAGGATTTGGATATCACATCTCATGTTATCGGAAGGATCTCACGTTTGGTATTAGAAGTATTGAGATATCATATCTCATGCTATAGGAAGGGTCTCAGGATTGGAATGGGAAAGAGTTGGATATCACATCTCATGCTATAGGGAGTGTCTCAGGATTGGAATGGGAAGGACTTAGATATCACATATCATGCTATAGGGAGGGTCTCAGTTTTGATATTAGAAGCATTGAGATATCACATCTCATGCTATCGGAAGTGTCTCAGGATTGGAATGGGAAGGAGCTGGATATCACATCTCAAGCTAAAGGAAGGGTCTCAGGTTTGGAACGGGAAGGATTTGGATATCACATCTCATGTTATAGGAAGGGTCTCAGGTTTGGTATAAGCATTGAGATATCACATCTCTGCTATCGGAAGTGTCTCAGGATTGGAATGGGAAGGAGTTGGATATCACATCTCATGTTATAGGACGGGTCTCAGGTTTGTTATTAGAATCATTGAGATATCATATTGCATGCTGTAGGAAGGGTCTAAGGGTTGGAATGGGAAGGACTTGGATATCACATCTCATGCTATAGATAGGCTCTTAGGTTTGGAAAGGGAAGGAGTTGGATATCACATTTCATGTTAGACGAAGGATCTCAGGTTTGGTATTAGAAGCATTGAGATATCACATCTCATGCTATAGGAAGGGTCTCAGGATTGGAATGGGAAGTAGTTGGATATCACATCTCATGCTATAGGAAGGGTCTCAGGTTTGGTATAAGCATTGAGATATCACATCTCATGCTATAGGACGGGTCTCAGGATTGGAATGGAAGGAGTTGGATATCACATCTCATGTTATAGGAAGGATCTCAGGTTTGGTATTAGAAGCATTGAGACATCACATCTCATGCTATAGGAAGGGTCTCAGGGTTGGAATGGGAAGGAGTTGGATATCACATCTCATCCAATAGGAAGGGTCTCAGGTTTGGAATGGGAAGGAATTGGATATCACATCTCATGTTATAGGAAGGATCTCAGGTTTGGTATTAGAAGCATTGAGATATCACATCTCATGCTATAGGAAGGGTCTCAGGATTGGAATGTGAAGGATTTGGATAGCACATCTCATGCTAAAGGAAGGGTCTCAGGTTTGGTAGAAGCATTGAGATATCACGTCTCTGCTATCGGAAGGGTCTCAGGATTGGATTGGGAAGGAGTTGGATATCCCTTCTCATGCTTTAGGAAGGGTCTCAGGATTTGAATGGCAAGGAGTTGGATATCACATCTCATGCCATAGGAAGGGTCTCAGGATTGGAATGGGAAGGATTTGGATATCACATCTCTTGCTATAGGAAGGGTCTCAGGATTGGAATGGGTAGGAGTTGGATATTACTTTCTTGCTATAGGAAGGGTCTCATGTTTGGAATGGGAAGGAGTTGGATATCACATATGCTATAGTTAGTGTCTCAGGTTTGGAACGGGAAGGAGTTGGATATCACATCTCATGTTATAGGAAGGGTCTCAGGTTTGGTATAAGCATTGAGATATCACATCTCTGCTATCGGAAGCGGCTCAGGATTGGAATGGGAAGGAGTTGGATATCCCATCTCATGTTATAGTAAGAGTCTCTGGTTTGGTATTAGAATCATTGAGATATCACATCGCATGCTGTAGGAAGGGTCTAAGGATTGGAATGGGATGGACTTGGATATCACATCTCATGCTATAGGTAGGCTCTCAGGTTTGGTATAAGCATTGAGATATCACATCTCATGCTATAGGAAGGGTCTCGGGATTGGAATGGGAAGGATTTGGATATCACATCTCATGCTATAGGAAGGGTCTCAGATGTGGTATAAGCATTGAGATATCACATCTCATGCTAAAGGAAGGGTCTCAGGATTGGAATGGGAAGGAGTTGTATATGACATCTAAGGCCATAGGAAGGGTCTCAGGTTTGGTATAAGCATTGAGATATCACATCTCTGCTATCGGAAGGGTCTCAGGATTGGAATGGGAAGGAGTTGGATATCCCATCTCATGTTATAGGAAGGGTCTCAGGTTTGGTATTAGAAGCATAGAGATATCACATCTCATGCTATAGGAAGGGTCTCAGGATTGGAATGGGAAGGAGTTGGATACCACATCTCATGATAAAAGAAGGGTCTAAGGTTTGGAAGGGGAAGGATTTGGATATCACATCTCATGTTATAGGACGGGTCTCAGGTTTGGTATTAGAAGCATTGAGATATCAAGTCTCATGGTATAAGAAGGGTCTCAGAATTGGAATGGGAAGGAGTTGGATATCACACCTCAAGCTATAGGAAGGGTCTCAGGATCGGAATGGGAAGGAGTTTGATATCACATCTCATGCCATAGTATGGGTCTCAGGTTTGGTAGAAGCATTGGGATATCACATCTCATGCTATCGGAAGGGTATCAGTATTGGATTTGGAAGAAGTTGGATATCCCATCTCATGCTATAGGAAGGGTCTCAGGTTGGAATGGGAAGGAGTTGGATATCACATTTCATGTTATAGGAAGGGTCTCAGGATTGGAATGGGAAGGACTTGGATATCATATCTCATGCTATAGGACGGGTCTCAGGTTTGTTATTAGAATCATTGAGATATCATATTGCATGCTGTAGGAAGGGTCTAAGGATTGGAATGGGAAGGACTTGGATATCACATCTCATGCTATAGATAGGCTCTTAGGTTTGGAAAGGGAAGGAGTTGGATATCACATTTCATGTTAGAGGAAGGATCTCAGGTTTGGTATTAGAAGCATTGAGATATCACATCTCATGCTACAGGAAGGGTCTCAGGATTGGAATGGGAAGTAGTTGGATATCACATCTCATGCTATAGGAATTGTCTCAGGTTTGGTATAAGCATTGAGATATCACATCTCATGCTATAGGACGGGTCTCAGGATTGGAATGGAAGGAGTTGGATATCACATCTCATGTTATAGGAAGGATCTCAGGTTTGGTATTAGAAGCATTGAGACATCACATCTCATGCTATAGGAAGGGTCTCAGGGTTGGAATGGGAAGGAGTTGGATATCGCATCTCATCCAATAGGAAGGGTCTCAGGTTTGGAATGGGAAGGAATTGGATATCACATCTCATGTTATAGGAAGGATCTCAGGTTTGGTATTAGAAGCATTGAGATATCACATCTCATGCTATAGGAAGGGTCTCAGGATTGGAATGTGAAGGATTTGGATATCACATCTCATGCTAAAGGAAGGGTCTCAGGTTTGGTAGAAGCATTGAGATATCACGTCTCTGCTATCGGAAGGGTCTCAGGATTGGATTGGGAAGGAGTTGGATATCCCTTCTCATGCTATACGAAGGGTCTCAGGATTTGATTGGGAAGGAGTTGGATATCACATCTCATGTTATCGGAAGGGTCTCAGGATTGGAATGGGAAGGATTTGGATATCACATCTTTTGCTATAGGAAGGGTCTCAGGATTGGAATGGGTAGGAGTTGGATATTACTTTCTTGCTATAGGAAGGGTCTCATGTTTGGAATGGGAAGCAGTTGGATATCACACATGCTATAGTTAGTGTCTCAGGTTTGGAACGGGAAGGAGTTGGATATCACATCTCATGTTATAGGAAGGGTCTCATGTTTGGTATAAGCATTGAGATATCACATCTCTGCTATCGGAAGCGGCTCAGGATTGGAATGGGAAGGAGTTGGATATCCCATCTCATGTTATAGGAAGAGTCTCTGGTTTGGTATTAGAATCATTGAGATATCACATCGCATGCTGTAGGAAGGGTCTAAGGATTGGAATGGGATGGACTTGGATATCACATCTCATGCTATAGGTAGGCTCTCATTTTTGGTATAAGCATTGAGATATCACATCTCATGCTATAGGAAGGGTCTCAGGATTGGAATGGGAAGGAATTGGATATCACCTCTCATGCTATAGGAAGGGTCTCAGATTTGGTATAAGCATTGAGATATCACATCTCATGCTAAAGGAAGGGTCTCAGGATTGGAATGGGAAGGAGTTGTATATGACATCTCAGGCCATAGGAAGGGTCTCAGGTTTGGTATAAGCATTGAGATATCACATCTCTGCTATCAGAAGGGTCTCAGGATTGGAATGGGAAGGAGTTGGATATCCCATCTCATGTTATAGGAATGGTCTCAGGGTTGGTATTAGAAGCATAGAGATATCACATCTCATGCTATAGGAAGGGTCTCAGGATTGGAATGGGAAGGACTTGGATGTCACATCTCATGCTATAGGGAGGGTCTCAAGTTTGATATTAGAAGCATTGAGATAACAAATCTCATGATATCGGAAGGGTCTCAGGATTGGAATGGGAAGGAGTTGGATATCACATCTCATGATAAAGGAAGGGTCTAAGGTTTGGAATGGGAAGGAGTTGGATATCACACCTCAAGCTATAGGAAGGGTCTCAGGATTGGAATGGGAAGGACTTGAATATCACATTTCATGTTATAGGAAGGGTCTCAGGATTGGTAGAAGCATTGGGATATCACATCTCATGCTATCGGAAGGGTATCAGTATTGGATTTGGAAGAAGTTGGATATCCCATCTCATGCTATAGGAAGGGTCTCAGGTTGGAATGGGAAGGAGTTGGATATCACATTTCATGTTATAGGAAGGGTCTCAGGATTGGAATGGGAAGGACGTGGATATCATATCTCATGCTATAGGAAGGCTCTCAGGTTTGGAAGGGGAAGGAGTTGGATATCACATTTCATGTTAGAGGAAGGATCTCAGGTTTGGTATTAGAGGCCTTGAGATATCACATCTCATGCTATAGGAAGGGTCTCAGGATTGGAATGGGAAGGAGTTGGATATCACATCTCAAGCTATAGGAAGGGTCTCAGATTTGGTATAAGCATTGAGATATCACATCTCATGCTATAGGAAGGGTCTCAGGATTGGAATGGGAAGGAGTTGGATATCACATCTCATGTTATAGGAAATATCTCAGGTTTGGTATTAGAAGCATTGAGACATCACATCTCATGTTATAGGAAGGGTCTCAGGATTGGAATGGGAAGAAGTTGGATATCACATCTCATGCTATAGGAAGGGTCTCAGGTTTGGTATAAGCATTGAGATATCACATCTCATGCTATAGGAAGGGTCTCGGGATTGGAATGGGAAGGAGTTGTATATGACATCTCATGCCATAGGAAGGGTCTCAGGTTTGGTATAAGCATTGAGATATCACATCACATGCTATAGGAAGGGTCTCAGGATTGGAATGGGAAGGACTTGGATATCACATCTCATGCTATAGGCAGGGCCTCAGATTTGGAAAGGGAAGGAGATGGATATCACATTTCATGTTAGAGATGGGATCTCAGGTTTGGTATTAGAGACATTGAGATATCACATCTCATGCTATCAGAAGGGTCTCAGGATTGGAATGGGAAGGAGTTGTATATCACATCTCATGCTAAATGGAGGGTCTCAGGCTTGGAAGGGGAAGGATATGGAAATCACATCTCATGTTATAGGAAGGATCTCAGGTTTGGTATTAGAAGCATTGAGATATCACATCTCATGCTATCGGAAGTATCTCAGGTTTGGTATTAGAGGCATTGAGATATCACATCTCATGCTATCATAAGGGTCTCAGGATTGGAATGGGAAGGAGTTGTATATCACATCTCATGTTATTGGAAGGATCTCAGGTTTGGTATTAGAAGCATTGAGACATCACATCTCATGCTATAGGAAGGGTCTCAGGATTGGAATGGGAAGGAGTTGGATATCACATCTCATGCTATAGGAAGTGTCTCAGATTTGGTATAAGCATTGATATATCACATCTCATGCTATAGGAAGGGTCTCAGGATTGGAATGGGGAGGACTTGGATGTTACATCTCATGCTATAGGGAGGGTCTCAAGTTTGATATTAGAAGCATTGAGACATCACATCTCATGCTATAGGAAGGGTCTCAGGATTGGAATGGGAAGGAGTTGGATATCACATCTCATGCTATAGGAAGTGTCTCAGATTTGGTATAAGCATTGAGATAGCACATCTCATGCTATAGGAAGGGTCTCAGGATTGGAATGGGAAGGAGTTGGATATCACATCTCATGTTATAGGAAGGATCTCAGGTTTGGTATTAGAAGCATTGAGACATCACATCTCATGCTATAGGAAGGGTCTCAGATTTGGTATAAGCATTGAGATATCACATCTCTGCTATCGGAAGGGTCTCAGGATTGGAATGGGAAGGAATTGGATATCCCATCTCATGCTATAGGGAGGGTCTCAATTTTGATATTAGAAGCATTGAGATAACAAATCTCATGATATCGGAAGGGTCTCAGGATTGGAATGGGAAGGAGTTGGATATCACATCTCATGATAAAGGAAGGGTCTGAGGTTTGGAAGGGGAAAGATTTGGATATCACATCTCATGTTATAGGACGGGTCTCAGGTTTGGTATTAGAAGCATTGAGATATCAAGTCTCATGGTATAGGAAGGGTTTCAGAATTGGAATGGGAAGGAGTTGGATATCACATCTCAAGCTATAGGAAGAGTCTCAGGATTGGAATGGGAAGGAGTTTGATATCACATCTCATGCCATAGTATGGTTCTCAGGTTTGATAGAAGCATTGGGATATCACATCTCATGCTATTGGAAGGGTATCAGTATTGGATTTGGAAGGAGTTGGATATCCCATCTCATGCTATAGGAAGGGTCTCAGGTTGGAATGGGAAGGAGTTGGATATCACATTTCATGTTATAGGAAGGGTCTCAGGATTGGAATGGGAAGGACTTGGATATCATATCTCATGCTATAGGAAGGCTCTCAGGTTTGGAAGGAGAAGGAGTTGGATATCACATTTCATGTTAGAGGAAGGATCTCAGGTTTGGTATTAGAGGCCTTGAGATATCACATCTCATGCTATAGAAAGGGTCTCAGGTTGGAATGGGAAGGAGTTGGATATCACATTTCATGTTATAGGAAGGGTCTCAGGATTGGAATGGGAAGGAGTTGGATATCACATCTCAAGCTTTAGGAAGGGTCTCAGGTTTGGTATAAGCATTGAGATAGCACATCTCATGCTATAGGAAGGGTCTCAGGATTGGAATGGGAAGGAGTTGAATATCACATCTCATGTTATAGGAAAGATCTCAGGTTTGGTATTAGAAGCATTGAGACATCACATCTCATGTTATAGGAAGGGTCTCAGGATTGGAATGGGAAGAAGTTGGATATCACATCTCATGCTATAGGAAGGGTCTCAGGTTTGGAAGGGGAAGGAGTTGGATATCCAATCTCATGTTATAGGACTGGTCTCAGGTTTGGTATTAGAAGCATTGAGATATCACATTGCATGCTGTAGGAAGGTTCTCAGGTTTGGAATGGGGAGGAATTGGATATCACATCTCATGTCATAGGAAGGATCTCAGGTTTGGTATTAGAAGCATTGAGATATCACATCTCATGCTATAGGAATGGTCTCAGGATTGGAATGGGAAGGAGTTGGATATTACATTCCTGCTATAGGAAGGGTCTCATGTTTGGAATGGGAATGTGTTGGATATCACATATGCTATAGGAAGGGTCTCAGGTTTGGAACGGGAAGGAGTTGGACATCACATCTCATGTTATAGGAAGGGTCTCAGGTTTGGTATAAGCATTGAGATATCACATCTCTGCTATCGGAAGTGTCTCAGGATTGGAATGGGAAGGTGTTGGATATCCCATCTCATGTTATAGGACGGGTCTCAGGTTTGTTATTAGAATCATTGAGATATCATATTGCATGCTGTAGGAAGGGTCTAAGGATTGGAATGGGAAGGAGTTGGATATCCCATCTCATGTTATAGGAAGAGTCTCAAGTTTGGTATTAGAAGCATTTAGATATCACATCTCATGCTATAGGAAGTGTCTCAGGATTGGAATGGGAAGGAGTTGGATATCACATTTCATGTTAGAGGAAGGATCTCAGGTTTGGTATTAGAGGCATTGAGATATCACATCTCATGCTATAGGAAGGGTCTCAGGATTGGAATGGGAAGGAGTTGGATATCACATCTCATGCTATAGGGAGGGTCTCAGGTTTGGTATAAGCAGTGAGATATCACATCTCATGCTATAGGAAGTGTCTCAGGATTGGAATGGGAAGGAGTTGGATATCACATCTCATGTTATAGGAAGGATCTCAGGTTTGGTATAAGCATTGAGATATCACATCTCTACTATCGGAAGGGTCTCAGGATTGGAATGGGAAGGAGTTGGATATTCCCATCTCATGTTATAGGAAGGGTCTCAGGTTTGGTAATAGAAGCATTGAGATATCACATCTCATGCTATAGGAAGGGTCTCAGGATTGGAATGGGAAGGACTTGGATATCACATCTCATGCTATAAGGTGGGTCTCAAGTTTGATATTAGAAGCATTGAGATATCACATCTCATGATATCGGAAGGGTCTCAGGGATGGAATGGGAAGGAGTTGGATATCACATCTCATGATAAAGGAAGTGTCTAAGGTTTGGAAGGGGAAGGAGTTTGATATCACATCTCATGCCATAGTATGGGTCTCAGGTTTGGTAGAAGCATTGGGATATCACATCTCATGCTATCGGAAGGGTATCAGGATTGGATTTGGAAGGAGTTGGATATCCCATCTCATGCTATAGGAAGGGTCTCAGGATTGGAATTAGAAGGACTTGGATATCACATCTCATGCTATAGGAAGGCTCTCAGGTTTGGAAGGGGAAAGAGTTGGATATCACATTTCATGTTAGAGGTAGGATCTCAGGTTTGGTATTAGAGGCATTGAGATATCACATCTCATGCTATCAGAAGAGTCTCAGGATTGGAATGGGAAGGAGTTGGATATCACATCTCATGCTAAAGGGAGGGTCTCAGGTTGGGAAGGGGAAGGATTTGGATATCACATCTCATGTTATAGGAAGGATCTCAGGTTTGGTATTAGAAGCATTGAGATATCACATCTCATGCTATCGGAAGGATCTCAGGTTTGGTATAGAAGCATTGAGATATCACATCTCATGCTATCAGAAGGTTCTCAGGATTGGAATGGGAATGAGTTGGATATCACATCTCATGCTAAAGGGAGGGTCTCAGGTTTGGAAGGGGAAGGGTTTGGATATCACATCTCATGTTATCGGAAGGATCTCAGGTTTGGTATTAGAAGTATTGAGATATCACATCTCATGCTATAGGAAGGGTCTCAGGATTGGAATGGTAAGGAGTTGGTTATCACATCTCATGCTAAAGGAAGGGTCTCAGGTTTGGTAGAAGCATTGAGATATCACATCTCATGCTATAGGAAGGGTCTCAGGATTGGAATGGGAAGGACTTAGATATCACATATCATGCTATAGGGAGGGTCTCAGTTTTGATATTAGAAGCATTGAGATATCACATCTCATGCTATCGGAAGTGTCTCAGGATTGGAATGGGAAGGAGCTGGATATCACATCTCATGCTAAAGGAAGGGTCTCAGGTTTGGAACGGGAAGGAGTTGGATATCACATCTCATGCTATAGGGAGGGTCTCAGGTTTGGTATAAGCAGTGAGATATCACATCTCATGCTATAGGGAGGGTCTCAGTTTTGATATTAGAAGCATTGAGATATCACATCTCATGCTATCGGAAGTGTCTCAGGATTGGAATGGGAAGGAGCTGGATATCACATCTCATGTTATAGGAAGGGTCTCAGGTTTGGTATAAGCATTGAGATATCACATCTCTGCTATCGGAAGTGTCTCAGGATTGGAATGGGAAGGAATTGGATATCACATCTCATGCTATAGATAGGCTCTCAGGTTTGGAAAGGGAAGGAGTTGGATATCACATCTCATGTTATAGGAAGGGTCTCAGGTTTGGTATAAGCATTGAAATATCACATCTCTGCTATCGGAAGTGTCTCAGGATTGGAATGGGAAGGACTTGGATATCACATCTCATGCTATAGATAGGCTCTCAGGATTGGAATGGGAAGGAGTTGGATATCACATCTCATGCTAGAGGAAGGGTCTCAGGTTTGGTATTAGAGGCATTGAGATATCACATCTCATGCTATCAGAAGAGTCTCAGGATTGGAATGGGAAGGAGTTGGATATCACATCTCATGCTAAAGGGAGGGTCTCAGGTTGGGAAGGGGAAGGATTTGGATATCACATCTCATGTTATAGGAAGGATCTCAGGTTTGGTATTAGAAGCATTGAGATATCACATCTCATGCTATCGGAAGGATCTCAGGTTTGGTATAGAAGCATTGAGATATCACATCTCATGCTATCAGAAGGTTCTCAGGATTGGAATGGGAATGAGTTGGATATCACATCTCATGCTAAAGGGAGGGTCTCAGGTTTGGAAGGGGAAGGGTTTGGATATCACATCTCATGTTATCGGAAGGATCTCAGGTTTGGTATTAGAAGTATTGAGATATCACATCTCATGCTATAGGAAGGGTCTCAGGATTGGAATGGTAAGGAGTTGGTTATCACATCTCATGCTAAAGGAAGGGTCTCAGGTTTGGTAGAAGCATTGAGATATCACATCTCATGCTATAGGAAGGGTCTCAGGATTGGAATGGGAAGGACTTAGATATCACATATCATGCTATAGGGAGGGTCTCAGTTTTGATATTAGAAGCATT
Organism: Ambystoma mexicanum; assembly: GCF_040938575.1. Taxonomy (NCBI): domain Eukaryota; kingdom Metazoa; phylum Chordata; class Amphibia; order Caudata; family Ambystomatidae; genus Ambystoma; species Ambystoma mexicanum. The sequence goes on from NC_090936.1 coordinate 338,150,457, forward strand.
GAGATATCACATCTCATGCTATCGGAAGTGTCTCAGGATTGGAATGGGAAGGAGCTGGATATCACATCTCATGCTAAAGGAAGGGTCTCAGGTTTGGAACGGGAAGGAGTTGGATATCAGATCTCATGCTATAGGGAGGGTCTCAGGTTTGGTATAAGCAGTGAGATATCACATCTCATGCTATAGGGAGGGTCTCAGTTTTGATATTAGAAGCATTGAGATATCACATCTCATGCTATCGGAAGTGTCTCAGGATTGGAATGGGAAGGAGCTGGATATCACATCTCATGTTATAGGAAGGGTCTCAGGTTTGGTATAAGCATTGAGATATCACATCTCTGCTATCGGAAGTGTCTCAGGATTGGAATGGGAAGGAATTGGATATCACATCTCATGCTATAGATAGGCTCTCAGGTTTGGAAAGGGAAGGAGTTGGATATCACATCTCATGTTATAGGAAGGGTCTCAGGTTTGGTATAAGCATTGAAATATCACATCTCTGCTATCGGAAGTGTCTCAGGATTGGAATGGGAAGGACTTGGATATCACATCTCATGCTATAGATAGGCTCTCAGGATTGGAATGGGAAGGAGTTGGATATCACATCTCATGCTAGAGGAAGGGTCTCAGATTTGGTATAAGCATTGAGATATCACATCTCGTGCTATAGGAAGGGTCTCAGGATTGGAATGGGAAGGAGTTGTATATGACATCTCATGCCGTAGGAAGGGTCTCAGGTTTGGTATAAGCATTGAGATATCACATCTCTGCTATCGAAAGGGTCTTAGGATTGGAATGGGAAGGAGTTGGATATCCCATCTCATGTTATAGGAAGAGTCTCAGGTTTGGTATTAGAAGCATTGAGATATCCCATCTCATGATATAGGAAGGGTCTCAGGTTGGAATGGGAAGGAGTTGGATATCACATTTCATGTTATAGGAAGGGTCTCAGGATTGGAATGGGAAGGACATGGATATCATATCCCATGCTATAGGAAGGCTCTCAGGTTTGGAAGGGGAAGGAGTTGGATATCACATTTCATGTTAGAGGAAGGATCTCAGGTTTGGTATTAGAGGCCTTGAGATATCACATCTCATGCTATAGGAAGGGTCTCAGGATTGGAATGGGAAGGAGTTGGATATCACATCTCAAGCTATAGGAACGGTCTCAGGTTTGGTATAAGCATTGTGATATCACATCTCATGCTATAGGAAGGGTCTCAGCATTGGAATGGGAAGGAGTTGGATATCACATCTCATGTTATAGCAAAGATCTCAGGTTTGGTATTAGAAGCATTGAGACATCACATCTCATGTTATAGGAAGGGTCTCAGGATTGGAATGGGAAGAAGTTGGATATCACATCTCTTGCTTTTGGAAAGGTCTCAGATTTGGTATAAGCATTGAGATATCACATCTCATGCTATAGGAAGGGTCTCAGGATTGGAATGGGAAGGAGTTGTATATGACATCTCATGCCATAGGAAGGGTCTCAGGTTTGGTATAAGCATTGAGATATCACATCACATGCTATAGGAAGGGTCTCAGGATTGGAATGGGAAGGACTTGGATATCACATCTCATGCTATAGGCAGGGTCTCAGGTTTGGAAAGGGAATGAGATGGATATCACATTTCATGTTAGAGGTAGGATCTCAGGTTTGGTATTAGAGGCATTGAGATATCACATCTCATGCTATCAGAAGGGTCTCAGGATTGGAATGGGAAGGAGTTGGATATCACATCTCATGCTAAAGGGGGGGGTCTCAGGTTTGGAAGGGGAAGGATTTGGAAATCACATCTCATGTTATAGGAAGGATCTCAGGTTTGGTATTAGAAGCATTGAGATATCACATCTCATGCTTTCATAAGGGTCTCAGGATTGGAATGGGAAGGAGTTGCATATCACATCTCATGTTATAGGAAGGATCTCAGGTTTGGTATTAGAAGCATTGAGACATTACATCTCATGCTATAGGAAGGGTCTCATGATTGGAATGGGAAGGAGTTGGATATCACATCTCATGCTATAGGAAGGGTCTCAGATTTGGTATAAGCATTGAGATATCACATCTCATGCTATAGGAAGGGTCTCAGGATTGGAATGGGAAGGAGTTGTATATGACATCTCAGGCCATAGGAAGTGTCTCAGGTTTGGTATAAGCATTGAGATATCACATCTCTGCTATCGGAAGGGTCTCAGGATTGGAATGGGAAGGAATTGGATATCACATCTCATGTTATAGGAAGGATCTCAGGTTTGGTATTAGAAGCATTGAGATATCCCTTCTCATGCTATAGGAAGGGTCTCAGGATTGGAATGTGAAGGATTTGGATATCACATCTCATGCTAAAGGAAGGGTCTCAGGTTTGGTAGAAGCATTGAGATATCACGTCTCTGCTATCGGAAGGGTCTCAGGATTGGATTGGGAAGGAGTTGGATATCCCTTCTCATGCTATAGGAAGTGTCTCAGGTTGGAATGGGAAGGAGTTGGATATCACATCTCATGTTATAGGAAGGGTCTCAGGATTGGAATGGGAAGGATTTGGATATCACATCTCTTGCTATAGGAAGGGTCTCAGGATTGGAATGGGTAGGAGTTGGATATTACTTTCTTGCTATAGGAAGGGTCTCATGTTTGGAATGGGAAGGAGTTGGATATCACATATGCTATAGTTAGTGTCTCAGGTTTGGAACGGGAAGGAGTTGGATATCACATCTCATGTTATAGGAAGGGTCTCAGGTTTGGTATAAGCATTGAGATATCACATCTCTGCTATCGGAATTGGCTCAGGATTGGAATGGGAAGGAGTTGGATATCCCATCTCATGTTATAGGACGAGTCTCTGGTTTGGTATTAGAATCATTGAGATATCACATCGCATGCTGTAGGAAGGGTCTAAGGATTGGAATGGGATGGACTTGGATATCACATCTCATGCTATAGGTAGGCTCTCAGGTTTGGTATAAGCATTGAGATATCACATCTCATGCTATAGGAAGGGTCTCAGGATTGGAATGGGAAGGAATTGGATATCACATCTCATGCTATAGGAAGGGTCTCAGATTTGGTATAAGCATTGAGATATCACATCTCATGCTATAGGAAGGGTCTCAGGATTGGAATGGGAAGGAGTTGTATATGACATCCCAGGCCATAGGAAGGGTCTCAGGTTTGGTATAAGCATTGAGATATCACATCTCTGCTATCGGAAGGGTCTCAGGATTGGAATGGGAAGGAGTTGGATATCCCATCTCATGTTATAGGAAGGGTCTCAGGTTTGGTATTAGAAGCATAGAGATATCACATCTCATGCTATAGGAATGGTCTCAGGATTGGAATGGGAAGGACTTGGATGTCACATCTCATGCTATAGGGAGGGTCTCAAGTTTGATATTAGAAGCATTTAGATAACAAATCTCATGATATCGGAAGGGTCTCAGGATTGGAATGGGAAGGAGTTGGATATCACATCTCATGATAAAGGAAGGGTCTGAGGTTTGGAAGGGGAAGGATTTGGATATCACATCTCATGTTATAGGACGGGTCTCAGGTTTGGTATTAGAAGCATTGAGATATCAAGTCTCATGGTATAAGAAGGGTCTCAGAATTGGAATGGGAAGGAGTTGGATATCACACCTCAAGCTATAGGAAGGGTCTCAGGATTGGAATGGGAAGGAGTTTGATATCACATCTCATGCCATAGTATGGGTCTCAGGTTTGGTAGAAGCATTGGGATATCACATCTCATGCTATCGGAAGGGTATCAGTATTGGATTTGGAAGGAGTTGGATATCCCATCTCATGCTATAGGAAGGGTCTCAGGTTGGAATGGGAAGGAGTTGGATATCACATTTCATGTTATAGAAAGGGTCTCAGGATTGGAATGGGAAGGACTTGGATATCATATCTCATGCTATAGGAAGGCTCTCAGGTTTGGAAGGGGAAGGAGTTGGATATCACATTTCATGTTAGAGGAAGGATCTCAGGTTTGGTATTAGAGGCCTTGAGATATCACATCTCATGCTATAGGAAGGGTCTCGGGATTGGAATGGGAAGGAGTTGGATATCACATCTCAAGCTTTAGGAAGGGTCTCATGTTTGGTATAAGCATTGAGATAGCACATCTCATGCTATAGGAAGGGTCTCAGGATTGGAATGGGAAGGAGTTGGATATCACATCTCATGTTATAGGGAGGATCTCAGGTTTGGTATTAGAAGCATTGAGACATCACATCTCATGCTATAGGAAGGGTCTCAGATTTGGTATAAGCATTGAGATATCACATCTCTGCTATCGGAAGGGTCTCAGGATTGGAATGGGAAGGAATTGGATATCCCATCTCATGCTATAGGGAGGGTCTCAATTTTGATATTAGAAGCATTGAGATAACAAATCTCATGAAATCGGAAGGGTCTCAGGATTGGAATGGGAAGGAGTTGGATATCACATCTCATGCTAAAGGAAGGGTCTCAGGTTTGGTAGAAGCATTGAGATATCACGTCTCTGCTATCGGAAGGGTCTCAGGATTGGATTGGGAAGGAGTTGGATATCCCTTCTCATGCTATAGGAAGGGTCTCAGGATTTGAATGGCAAGGAGTTGGATATCACATCTCATGCCATAGGAAGGGTATCAGGTTTGGTATAAGCATTGAGATATCACATCTCTGCTATCGGAAGGGTCTCAGGATTGGAATGGGAAGGAGTTGGATATTCCCATCTCATGTTATAGGAAGGGTCACAGGTTTGGTATTAGAAGCATTGAGATATCACATCTCATGCTATAGGAAAGGTCTCAGGATTGGAATGGGAAGGACTTGGATATCACATCTCATGCTATAGGGAGGATCTCAAGTTTGATATTAGAAGCTTTGAGATATCACATCTCATGATATCGGAAGGGTCTCAGGATTGGAATGGGAAGGAGTTGGATATCACATCTCATGATAAAGGAAGGGTCTAAGGTTTGGAAGGGGAAGGATTTGGATATCACATCTCATGTTATATTACGGGTCTCAGGTTTGGTATTAGAAGCATTGAGATATCAAGTCTCAGAGTATAGGAAGGGTCTCAGAATTGGAATGGGAAGGAGTTGGATATCACATCTCAAGCTATAGGAAGGGTCTCAGGATTGGAATGGGAAGGACTTGGATATCACATCTCATGATAAAGGAAGGGTCTAAGGTTTGGAAGGGGAAGGATTTGGATATCACATCTCATGTTATATTACGGGTCTCAGGTTTGGTATTAGAAGCATTGAGATATCAAGTCTCAGAGTATAGGAAGGGTCTCAGAATTGGAATGGGAAGGAGTTGGATATCACATCTCAAGCTATAGGAAGGGTCTCAGGATTGGAATGGGAAGGACTTGGATATCACATCTCATGCTATAGGAAGGCTCTCAGGTTTGGAAGGGGAAAGAGTTGGATATCACATTTCATGTTAGAGGTAGGATCTCAGGTTTAGTATTAGAGGCATTGAGATATCACATCTCATGCTATCAGAAGGGTCTCAGGAATGGAATGGGAAGGAGTTGGATATCACATCTCATGCTAAAGGGAGGGTCTCAGGTTTGGAAGGGGAAGGATTTGGATATCACATCTCATGTTATAGGAAGGATCTCAGGTTTGGTATTAGAAGCATTGAGATATCACATCTCATGCTATCGGAAGGATCTCAGGTTTGGAATTAGAAGCATTGAGATATCACATCTCATGCTATCAGAAGGGTCTCAGGATTGGAATTGGAAGGAGTTGGATATCACATCTCATGCTAAAGGGAGGGTCTCAGGTTTGGAAGGGGAAGGATTTGGATATCACATCTCATGTTATCGGAAGGATCTCACGTTTGGTATTAGAAGTATTGAGATATCATATCTCATGCTATAGGAAGGGTCTCAGGATTGGAATGGGAAAGAGTTGGATATCACATCTCATGCTATAGGGAGTGTCTCAGGATTGGAATGGGAAGGACTTAGATATCACATATCATGCTATAGGGAGGGTCTCAGTTTTGATATTAGAAGCATTGAGATATCACATCTCATGCTATCGGAAGTGTCTCAGGATTGGAATGGGAAGGAGCTGGATATCACATCTCAAGCTAAAGGAAGGGTCTCAGGTTTGGAACGGGAAGGATTTGGATATCACATCTCATGTTATAGGAAGGGTCTCAGGTTTGGTATAAGCATTGAGATATCACATCTCTGCTATCGGAAGTGTCTCAGGATTGGAATGGGAAGGAGTTGGATATCACATCTCATGTTATAGGACGGGTCTCAGGTTTGTTATTAGAATCATTGAGATATCATATTGCATGCTGTAGGAAGGGTCTAAGGGTTGGAATGGGAAGGACTTGGATATCACATCTCATGCTATAGATAGGCTCTTAGGTTTGGAAAGGGAAGGAGTTGGATATCACATTTCATGTTAGACGAAGGATCTCAGGTTTGGTATTAGAAGCATTGAGATATCACATCTCATGCTATAGGAAGGGTCTCAGGATTGGAATGGGAAGTAGTTGGATATCACATCTCATGCTATAGGAAGGGTCTCAGGTTTGGTATAAGCATTGAGATATCACATCTCATGCTATAGGACGGGTCTCAGGATTGGAATGGAAGGAGTTGGATATCACATCTCATGTTATAGGAAGGATCTCAGGTTTGGTATTAGAAGCATTGAGACATCACATCTCATGCTATAGGAAGGGTCTCAGGGTTGGAATGGGAAGGAGTTGGATATCACATCTCATCCAATAGGAAGGGTCTCAGGTTTGGAATGGGAAGGAATTGGATATCACATCTCATGTTATAGGAAGGATCTCAGGTTTGGTATTAGAAGCATTGAGATATCACATCTCATGCTATAGGAAGGGTCTCAGGATTGGAATGTGAAGGATTTGGATAGCACATCTCATGCTAAAGGAAGGGTCTCAGGTTTGGTAGAAGCATTGAGATATCACGTCTCTGCTATCGGAAGGGTCTCAGGATTGGATTGGGAAGGAGTTGGATATCCCTTCTCATGCTTTAGGAAGGGTCTCAGGATTTGAATGGCAAGGAGTTGGATATCACATCTCATGCCATAGGAAGGGTCTCAGGATTGGAATGGGAAGGATTTGGATATCACATCTCTTGCTATAGGAAGGGTCTCAGGATTGGAATGGGTAGGAGTTGGATATTACTTTCTTGCTATAGGAAGGGTCTCATGTTTGGAATGGGAAGGAGTTGGATATCACATATGCTATAGTTAGTGTCTCAGGTTTGGAACGGGAAGGAGTTGGATATCACATCTCATGTTATAGGAAGGGTCTCAGGTTTGGTATAAGCATTGAGATATCACATCTCTGCTATCGGAAGCGGCTCAGGATTGGAATGGGAAGGAGTTGGATATCCCATCTCATGTTATAGTAAGAGTCTCTGGTTTGGTATTAGAATCATTGAGATATCACATCGCATGCTGTAGGAAGGGTCTAAGGATTGGAATGGGATGGACTTGGATATCACATCTCATGCTATAGGTAGGCTCTCAGGTTTGGTATAAGCATTGAGATATCACATCTCATGCTATAGGAAGGGTCTCGGGATTGGAATGGGAAGGATTTGGATATCACATCTCATGCTATAGGAAGGGTCTCAGATGTGGTATAAGCATTGAGATATCACATCTCATGCTAAAGGAAGGGTCTCAGGATTGGAATGGGAAGGAGTTGTATATGACATCTAAGGCCATAGGAAGGGTCTCAGGTTTGGTATAAGCATTGAGATATCACATCTCTGCTATCGGAAGGGTCTCAGGATTGGAATGGGAAGGAGTTGGATATCCCATCTCATGTTATAGGAAGGGTCTCAGGTTTGGTATTAGAAGCATAGAGATATCACATCTCATGCTATAGGAAGGGTCTCAGGATTGGAATGGGAAGGAGTTGGATACCACATCTCATGATAAAAGAAGGGTCTAAGGTTTGGAAGGGGAAGGATTTGGATATCACATCTCATGTTATAGGACGGGTCTCAGGTTTGGTATTAGAAGCATTGAGATATCAAGTCTCATGGTATAAGAAGGGTCTCAGAATTGGAATGGGAAGGAGTTGGATATCACACCTCAAGCTATAGGAAGGGTCTCAGGATCGGAATGGGAAGGAGTTTGATATCACATCTCATGCCATAGTATGGGTCTCAGGTTTGGTAGAAGCATTGGGATATCACATCTCATGCTATCGGAAGGGTATCAGTATTGGATTTGGAAGAAGTTGGATATCCCATCTCATGCTATAGGAAGGGTCTCAGGTTGGAATGGGAAGGAGTTGGATATCACATTTCATGTTATAGGAAGGGTCTCAGGATTGGAATGGGAAGGACTTGGATATCATATCTCATGCTATAGGACGGGTCTCAGGTTTGTTATTAGAATCATTGAGATATCATATTGCATGCTGTAGGAAGGGTCTAAGGATTGGAATGGGAAGGACTTGGATATCACATCTCATGCTATAGATAGGCTCTTAGGTTTGGAAAGGGAAGGAGTTGGATATCACATTTCATGTTAGAGGAAGGATCTCAGGTTTGGTATTAGAAGCATTGAGATATCACATCTCATGCTACAGGAAGGGTCTCAGGATTGGAATGGGAAGTAGTTGGATATCACATCTCATGCTATAGGAATTGTCTCAGGTTTGGTATAAGCATTGAGATATCACATCTCATGCTATAGGACGGGTCTCAGGATTGGAATGGAAGGAGTTGGATATCACATCTCATGTTATAGGAAGGATCTCAGGTTTGGTATTAGAAGCATTGAGACATCACATCTCATGCTATAGGAAGGGTCTCAGGGTTGGAATGGGAAGGAGTTGGATATCGCATCTCATCCAATAGGAAGGGTCTCAGGTTTGGAATGGGAAGGAATTGGATATCACATCTCATGTTATAGGAAGGATCTCAGGTTTGGTATTAGAAGCATTGAGATATCACATCTCATGCTATAGGAAGGGTCTCAGGATTGGAATGTGAAGGATTTGGATATCACATCTCATGCTAAAGGAAGGGTCTCAGGTTTGGTAGAAGCATTGAGATATCACGTCTCTGCTATCGGAAGGGTCTCAGGATTGGATTGGGAAGGAGTTGGATATCCCTTCTCATGCTATACGAAGGGTCTCAGGATTTGATTGGGAAGGAGTTGGATATCACATCTCATGTTATCGGAAGGGTCTCAGGATTGGAATGGGAAGGATTTGGATATCACATCTTTTGCTATAGGAAGGGTCTCAGGATTGGAATGGGTAGGAGTTGGATATTACTTTCTTGCTATAGGAAGGGTCTCATGTTTGGAATGGGAAGCAGTTGGATATCACACATGCTATAGTTAGTGTCTCAGGTTTGGAACGGGAAGGAGTTGGATATCACATCTCATGTTATAGGAAGGGTCTCATGTTTGGTATAAGCATTGAGATATCACATCTCTGCTATCGGAAGCGGCTCAGGATTGGAATGGGAAGGAGTTGGATATCCCATCTCATGTTATAGGAAGAGTCTCTGGTTTGGTATTAGAATCATTGAGATATCACATCGCATGCTGTAGGAAGGGTCTAAGGATTGGAATGGGATGGACTTGGATATCACATCTCATGCTATAGGTAGGCTCTCATTTTTGGTATAAGCATTGAGATATCACATCTCATGCTATAGGAAGGGTCTCAGGATTGGAATGGGAAGGAATTGGATATCACCTCTCATGCTATAGGAAGGGTCTCAGATTTGGTATAAGCATTGAGATATCACATCTCATGCTAAAGGAAGGGTCTCAGGATTGGAATGGGAAGGAGTTGTATATGACATCTCAGGCCATAGGAAGGGTCTCAGGTTTGGTATAAGCATTGAGATATCACATCTCTGCTATCAGAAGGGTCTCAGGATTGGAATGGGAAGGAGTTGGATATCCCATCTCATGTTATAGGAATGGTCTCAGGGTTGGTATTAGAAGCATAGAGATATCACATCTCATGCTATAGGAAGGGTCTCAGGATTGGAATGGGAAGGACTTGGATGTCACATCTCATGCTATAGGGAGGGTCTCAAGTTTGATATTAGAAGCATTGAGATAACAAATCTCATGATATCGGAAGGGTCTCAGGATTGGAATGGGAAGGAGTTGGATATCACATCTCATGATAAAGGAAGGGTCTAAGGTTTGGAATGGGAAGGAGTTGGATATCACACCTCAAGCTATAGGAAGGGTCTCAGGATTGGAATGGGAAGGACTTGAATATCACATTTCATGTTATAGGAAGGGTCTCAGGATTGGTAGAAGCATTGGGATATCACATCTCATGCTATCGGAAGGGTATCAGTATTGGATTTGGAAGAAGTTGGATATCCCATCTCATGCTATAGGAAGGGTCTCAGGTTGGAATGGGAAGGAGTTGGATATCACATTTCATGTTATAGGAAGGGTCTCAGGATTGGAATGGGAAGGACGTGGATATCATATCTCATGCTATAGGAAGGCTCTCAGGTTTGGAAGGGGAAGGAGTTGGATATCACATTTCATGTTAGAGGAAGGATCTCAGGTTTGGTATTAGAGGCCTTGAGATATCACATCTCATGCTATAGGAAGGGTCTCAGGATTGGAATGGGAAGGAGTTGGATATCACATCTCAAGCTATAGGAAGGGTCTCAGATTTGGTATAAGCATTGAGATATCACATCTCATGCTATAGGAAGGGTCTCAGGATTGGAATGGGAAGGAGTTGGATATCACATCTCATGTTATAGGAAATATCTCAGGTTTGGTATTAGAAGCATTGAGACATCACATCTCATGTTATAGGAAGGGTCTCAGGATTGGAATGGGAAGAAGTTGGATATCACATCTCATGCTATAGGAAGGGTCTCAGGTTTGGTATAAGCATTGAGATATCACATCTCATGCTATAGGAAGGGTCTCGGGATTGGAATGGGAAGGAGTTGTATATGACATCTCATGCCATAGGAAGGGTCTCAGGTTTGGTATAAGCATTGAGATATCACATCACATGCTATAGGAAGGGTCTCAGGATTGGAATGGGAAGGACTTGGATATCACATCTCATGCTATAGGCAGGGCCTCAGATTTGGAAAGGGAAGGAGATGGATATCACATTTCATGTTAGAGATGGGATCTCAGGTTTGGTATTAGAGACATTGAGATATCACATCTCATGCTATCAGAAGGGTCTCAGGATTGGAATGGGAAGGAGTTGTATATCACATCTCATGCTAAATGGAGGGTCTCAGGCTTGGAAGGGGAAGGATATGGAAATCACATCTCATGTTATAGGAAGGATCTCAGGTTTGGTATTAGAAGCATTGAGATATCACATCTCATGCTATCGGAAGTATCTCAGGTTTGGTATTAGAGGCATTGAGATATCACATCTCATGCTATCATAAGGGTCTCAGGATTGGAATGGGAAGGAGTTGTATATCACATCTCATGTTATTGGAAGGATCTCAGGTTTGGTATTAGAAGCATTGAGACATCACATCTCATGCTATAGGAAGGGTCTCAGGATTGGAATGGGAAGGAGTTGGATATCACATCTCATGCTATAGGAAGTGTCTCAGATTTGGTATAAGCATTGATATATCACATCTCATGCTATAGGAAGGGTCTCAGGATTGGAATGGGGAGGACTTGGATGTTACATCTCATGCTATAGGGAGGGTCTCAAGTTTGATATTAGAAGCATTGAGATAACAAATCTCATGATATCGGAAGGGTCTCAGGATTGGAATGGGAAGGAGTTGGATATCACATCTCATGATAAAGGAAGGGTCTAAGGTTTGGAAGGGGAAAGATTTGGATATCACATCTCATGTTATAGGACGGGTCTCGGGTTTGGTATTAGAAGCATTGAGATATCAAGTCTCATGGCATAGGAAGGGTCTCAGAATTGGAATGTGAAGGAGTTGGATATCACATCTCAAGCTATAGGAAGAGTCTCAGGATTGGAATGGGAAGGAGTTTGATATCACATCTCATGCCATAGTATGGGTCTCAGGTTTGGTAGAAGCATTGGGATATCACATCTCATGCTATTGGAAGGGTATCAGTATTGGATTTGGAAGGAGTTGGATATCCCATATCATGCTATAGGAAGGGTCTCAGGTTGGAATGGGAAGGAGTTGGATATCACATTTCATGTTATAGGAAGGGTCTCAGGATTGGAATGGGAAGGACTTGGATATCATATCTCATGCTATAGGAAGGCTCTCAGGTTTGGAAGGGGAAGGAGTTGGATATCACATTTCATGTTAGAGGAAGGATCTCAGGTTTGGTATTAGAGGCCTTGAGATATCACATCTCATGCTATAGGAAGGGTCTCGGGATTGGAATGGGAAGGAGTTGGATATCACATCTCAAGCTTTAGGAAGGGTCTCAGGTTTGGTATAAGCATTGAGATAGCACATCTCATGCTATAGGAAGGGTCTCAGGATTGGAATGGGAAGGAGTTGGATATCACATCTCATGTTATAGGAAGGATCTCAGGTTTGGTATTAGAAGCATTGAGACATCACATCTCATGCTATAGGAAGGGTCTCAGATTTGGTATAAGCATTGAGATATCACATCTCTGCTATCGGAAGGGTCTCAGGATTGGAATGGGAAGGAATTGGATATCCCATCTCATGCTATAGGGAGGGTCTCAATTTTTATATTAGAAGCATTGAGATAACACATCACATGCTATAGGAAGGGTCTCAGGATTGGAATGGGAAGGACTTGGATATCACATCTCATGCTATAGGCAGGGCCTCAGATTTGGAAAGGGAAGGAGATGGATATCACATTTCATGTTAGAGATGGGATCTCAGGTTTGGTATTAGAGGCATTGAGATATCACATCTCATGCTATCAGAAGGGTCTCAGGATTGGAATGGGAAGGAGTTGTATATCACACCTCATGCTAAATGGAGGGTCTCAGGTTTGGAAGGGGAAGGATATGGAAATCACATCTCATGTTATAGGAAGGATCTCAGGTTTGGTATTAGAAGCATTGAGATATCACATCTCATGCTATCGGAAGTATCTCAGGTTTGGTATTAGAGGCATTGAGATATCACATCTCATGCTATCATAAGGGTCTCAGGATTGGAATGGGAAGGAGTTGTATATCACATCTCATGTTATTGGAAGGATCTCAGGTTTGGTATTAGAAGCATTGAGACATCACATCTCATGCTATAGGAAGTGTCTCAGATTTGGTATAAGCATTGATATATCACATCTCATGCTATAGGAAGGGTCTCAGGATTGGAATGGGGAGGACTTGGATGTTACATCTCATGCTATAGGGAGGGTCTCAAGTTTGATATTAGAAGCATTGAGATAACAAATCTCATGATATCAGAAGGGTCTCAGGATTGGAATGGGAAGGAGTTGGATATCACATCTCATGATAAAGGAAGGGTCTAAGGTTTGGAAGGGGAAAGATTTGGATATCACATCTCATGCTATAGGAAGTGTCTCAGATTTGGTATAAGCATTGATATATCACATCTCATGCTATAGGAAGGGTCTCAGGATTGGAATGGGGAGGACTTGGATGTTACATCTCATGCTATAGGGAGGGTCTCAAGTTTGATATTAGAAGCATTGAGATAACAAATCTCATGATATCGGAAGGGTCTCAGGATTGGAATGGGAAGGAGTTGGATATCACATCTCATGTTATAGGAAGGATCTCAGGTTTGGTATTAGAAGCATTGAGACATCACATCTCATGCTATAGGAAGGGTCTCAGATTTGGTATAAGCATTGAGATATCACATCTCTGCTATCGGAAGGGTCTCAGGATTGGAATGGGAAGGAATTGGATATCCCATCTCATGCTATAGGGAGGGTCTCAATTTTGATATTAGAAGCATTGAGATAACACATCACATGCTATAGGAAGGGTCTCAGGATTGGAATGGGAAGGACTTGGATATCACATCTCATGCTATAGGCAGGGCCTCAGATTTGGAAAGGGAAGGAGATGGATATCACATTTCATGTTAGAGATGGGATCTCAGGTTTGGTATTAGAGGCATTGAGATATCACATCTCATGCTATCAGAAGGGTCTCAGGATTGGAATGGGAAGGAGTTGTATATCACATCTCATGCTATAGGAAGGCTCTCAGGTTTGGAAGGGGAAGGAGTTGGATATCACATTTCATGTTAGAGGAAGGATCTCAGGTTTGGTATTAGAGGCCTTGAGATATCACATCTCATGCTATAGGAAGGGTCTCGGGATTGGAATGGGAAGGAGTTGGATATCACATCTCAAGCTTTAGGAAGGGTCTCAGGTTTGGTATAAGCATTGAGATAGCACATCTCATGCTATAGGAAGGGTCTCAGGATTGGAATGGGAAGGAGTTGGATATCACATCTCATGTTATAGGAAGGATCTCAGGTTTGGTATTAGAAGCATTGAGACATCACATCTCATGCTATAGGAAGGGTCTCAGATTTGGTATAAGCATTGAGATATCACATCTCTGCTATCGGAAGGGTCTCAGGATTGGAATGGGAAGGAATTGGATATCCCATCTCATGCTATAGGGAGGGTCTCAATTTTGATATTAGAAGCATTGAGATAACAAATCTCATGATATCGGAAGGGTCTCAGGATTGGAATGGGAAGGAGTTGGATATCACATCTCATGATAAAGGAAGGGTCTGAGGTTTGGAAGGGGAAAGATTTGGATATCACATCTCATGTTATAGGACGGGTCTCAGGTTTGGTATTAGAAGCATTGAGATATCAAGTCTCATGGTATAGGAAGGGTTTCAGAATTGGAATGGGAAGGAGTTGGATATCACATCTCAAGCTATAGGAAGAGTCTCAGGATTGGAATGGGAAGGAGTTTGATATCACATCTCATGCCATAGTATGGTTCTCAGGTTTGATAGAAGCATTGGGATATCACATCTCATGCTATTGGAAGGGTATCAGTATTGGATTTGGAAGGAGTTGGATATCCCATCTCATGCTATAGGAAGGGTCTCAGGTTGGAATGGGAAGGAGTTGGATATCACATTTCATGTTATAGGAAGGGTCTCAGGATTGGAATGGGAAGGACTTGGATATCATATCTCATGCTATAGGAAGGCTCTCAGGTTTGGAAGGAGAAGGAGTTGGATATCACATTTCATGTTAGAGGAAGGATCTCAGGTTTGGTATTAGAGGCCTTGAGATATCACATCTCATGCTATAGAAAGGGTCTCAGGTTGGAATGGGAAGGAGTTGGATATCACATTTCATGTTATAGGAAGGGTCTCAGGATTGGAATGGGAAGGAGTTGGATATCACATCTCAAGCTTTAGGAAGGGTCTCAGGTTTGGTATAAGCATTGAGATAGCACATCTCATGCTATAGGAAGGGTCTCAGGATTGGAATGGGAAGGAGTTGAATATCACATCTCATGTTATAGGAAAGATCTCAGGTTTGGTATTAGAAGCATTGAGACATCACATCTCATGTTATAGGAAGGGTCTCAGGATTGGAATGGGAAGAAGTTGGATATCACATCTCATGCTATAGGAAGGGTCTCAGGTTTGGAAGGGGAAGGAGTTGGATATCCAATCTCATGTTATAGGACTGGTCTCAGGTTTGGTATTAGAAGCATTGAGATATCACATTGCATGCTGTAGGAAGGTTCTCAGGTTTGGAATGGGGAGGAATTGGATATCACATCTCATGTCATAGGAAGGATCTCAGGTTTGGTATTAGAAGCATTGAGATATCACATCTCATGCTATAGGAATGGTCTCAGGATTGGAATGGGAAGGAGTTGGATATTACATTCCTGCTATAGGAAGGGTCTCATGTTTGGAATGGGAATGTGTTGGATATCACATATGCTATAGGAAGGGTCTCAGGTTTGGAACGGGAAGGAGTTGGACATCACATCTCATGTTATAGGAAGGGTCTCAGGTTTGGTATAAGCATTGAGATATCACATCTCTGCTATCGGAAGTGTCTCAGGATTGGAATGGGAAGGTGTTGGATATCCCATCTCATGTTATAGGACGGGTCTCAGGTTTGTTATTAGAATCATTGAGATATCATATTGCATGCTGTAGGAAGGGTCTAAGGATTGGAATGGGAAGGAGTTGGATATCCCATCTCATGTTATAGGAAGAGTCTCAAGTTTGGTATTAGAAGCATTTAGATATCACATCTCATGCTATAGGAAGTGTCTCAGGATTGGAATGGGAAGGAGTTGGATATCACATTTCATGTTAGAGGAAGGATCTCAGGTTTGGTATTAGAGGCATTGAGATATCACATCTCATGCTATAGGAAGGGTCTCAGGATTGGAATGGGAAGGAGTTGGATATCACATCTCATGCTATAGGGAGGGTCTCAGGTTTGGTATAAGCAGTGAGATATCACATCTCATGCTATAGGAAGTGTCTCAGGATTGGAATGGGAAGGAGTTGGATATCACATCTCATGTTATAGGAAGGATCTCAGGTTTGGTATAAGCATTGAGATATCACATCTCTACTATCGGAAGGGTCTCAGGATTGGAATGGGAAGGAGTTGGATATTCCCATCTCATGTTATAGGAAGGGTCTCAGGTTTGGTAATAGAAGCATTGAGATATCACATCTCATGCTATAGGAAGGGTCTCAGGATTGGAATGGGAAGGACTTGGATATCACATCTCATGCTATAAGGTGGGTCTCAAGTTTGATATTAGAAGCATTGAGATATCACATCTCATGATATCGGAAGGGTCTCAGGGATGGAATGGGAAGGAGTTGGATATCACATCTCATGATAAAGGAAGTGTCTAAGGTTTGGAAGGGGAAGGAGTTTGATATCACATCTCATGCCATAGTATGGGTCTCAGGTTTGGTAGAAGCATTGGGATATCACATCTCATGCTATCGGAAGGGTATCAGGATTGGATTTGGAAGGAGTTGGATATCCCATCTCATGCTATAGGAAGGGTCTCAGGATTGGAATTAGAAGGACTTGGATATCACATCTCATGCTATAGGAAGGCTCTCAGGTTTGGAAGGGGAAAGAGTTGGATATCACATTTCATGTTAGAGGTAGGATCTCAGGTTTGGTATTAGAGGCATTGAGATATCACATCTCATGCTATCAGAAGAGTCTCAGGATTGGAATGGGAAGGAGTTGGATATCACATCTCATGCTAAAGGGAGGGTCTCAGGTTGGGAAGGGGAAGGATTTGGATATCACATCTCATGTTATAGGAAGGATCTCAGGTTTGGTATTAGAAGCATTGAGATATCACATCTCATGCTATCGGAAGGATCTCAGGTTTGGTATAGAAGCATTGAGATATCACATCTCATGCTATCAGAAGGTTCTCAGGATTGGAATGGGAATGAGTTGGATATCACATCTCATGCTAAAGGGAGGGTCTCAGGTTTGGAAGGGGAAGGGTTTGGATATCACATCTCATGTTATCGGAAGGATCTCAGGTTTGGTATTAGAAGTATTGAGATATCACATCTCATGCTATAGGAAGGGTCTCAGGATTGGAATGGTAAGGAGTTGGTTATCACATCTCATGCTAAAGGAAGGGTCTCAGGTTTGGTAGAAGCATTGAGATATCACATCTCATGCTATAGGAAGGGTCTCAGGATTGGAATGGGAAGGACTTAGATATCACATATCATGCTATAGGGAGGGTCTCAGTTTTGATATTAGAAGCATTGAGATATCACATCTCATGCTATCGGAAGTGTCTCAGGATTGGAATGGGAAGGAGCTGGATATCACATCTCATGCTAAAGGAAGGGTCTCAGGTTTGGAACGGGAAGGAGTTGGATATCACATCTCATGCTATAGGGAGGGTCTCAGGTTTGGTATAAGCAGTGAGATATCACATCTCATGCTATAGGGAGGGTCTCAGTTTTGATATTAGAAGCATTGAGATATCACATCTCATGCTATCGGAAGTGTCTCAGGATTGGAATGGGAAGGAGCTGGATATCACATCTCATGTTATAGGAAGGGTCTCAGGTTTGGTATAAGCATTGAGATATCACATCTCTGCTATCGGAAGTGTCTCAGGATTGGAATGGGAAGGAATTGGATATCACATCTCATGCTATAGATAGGCTCTCAGGTTTGGAAAGGGAAGGAGTTGGATATCACATCTCATGTTATAGGAAGGGTCTCAGGTTTGGTATAAGCATTGAAATATCACATCTCTGCTATCGGAAGTGTCTCAGGATTGGAATGGGAAGGACTTGGATATCACATCTCATGCTATAGATAGGCTCTCAGGATTGGAATGGGAAGGAGTTGGATATCACATCTCATGCTAGAGGAAGGGTCTCAGGTTTGGTATTAGAGGCATTGAGATATCACATCTCATGCTATCAGAAGAGTCTCAGGATTGGAATGGGAAGGAGTTGGATATCACATCTCATGCTAAAGGGAGGGTCTCAGGTTGGGAAGGGGAAGGATTTGGATATCACATCTCATGTTATAGGAAGGATCTCAGGTTTGGTATTAGAAGCATTGAGATATCACATCTCATGCTATCGGAAGGATCTCAGGTTTGGTATAGAAGCATTGAGATATCACATCTCATGCTATCAGAAGGTTCTCAGGATTGGAATGGGAATGAGTTGGATATCACATCTCATGCTAAAGGGAGGGTCTCAGGTTTGGAAGGGGAAGGGTTTGGATATCACATCTCATGTTATCGGAAGGATCTCAGGTTTGGTATTAGAAGTATTGAGATATCACATCTCATGCTATAGGAAGGGTCTCAGGATTGGAATGGTAAGGAGTTGGTTATCACATCTCATGCTAAAGGAAGGGTCTCAGGTTTGGTAGAAGCATTGAGATATCACATCTCATGCTATAGGAAGGGTCTCAGGATTGGAATGGGAAGGACTTAGATATCACATATCATGCTATAGGGAGGGTCTCAGTTTTGATATTAGAAGCATTGAGATATCACATCTCATGCTATCGGAAGTGTCTCAGGATTGGAATGGGAAGGAGCTGGATATCACATCTCATGCTAAAGGAAGGGTCTCAGGTTTGGAACGGGAAGGAGTTGGATATCACATCTCATGCTATAGGGAGGGTCTCAGGTTTGGTATAAGCAGTGAGATATCACATCTCATGCTATAGGGAGGGTCTCAGTTTTGATATTAGAAGCATTGAGATATCACATCTCATGCTATCGGAAGTGTCTCAGGATTGGAATGGGAAGGAGCTGGATATCACATCTCATGTTATAGGAAGGGTCTCAGGTTTGGTATAAGCATTGAGATATCACATCTCTGCTATCGGAAGTGTCTCAGGATTGGAATGGGAAGGAATTGGATATCACATCTCATGCTATAGATAGGCTCTCAGGTTTGGAAAGGGAAGGAGTTGGATATCACATCTCATGTTATAGGAAGGGTCTCAGGTTTGGTATAAGCATTGAAATATCACATCTCTGCTATCGGAAGTGTCTCAGGATTGGAATGGGAAGGACTTGGATATCACATCTCATGCTATAGATAGGCTCTCAGGATTGGAATGGGAAGGAGTTGGATATCACATCTCATGCTAGAGGAAGGGTCTCAGATTTGGTATAAGCATTGAGATATCACATCTCGTGCTATAGGAAGGGTCTCAGGATTGGAATGGGAAGGAGTTGTATATGACATCTCATGCCGTAGGAAGGGTCTCAGGTTTGGTATAAGCATTGAGATATCACATCTCTGCTATCGAAAGGGTCTTAGGATTGGAATGGGAAGGAGTTGGATATCCCATCTCATGTTATAGGAAGAGTCTCAGGTTTGGTATTAGAAGCATTGAGATATCCCATCTCATGATATAGGAAGGGTCTCAGGTTGGAATGGGAAGGAGTTGGATATCACATTTCATGTTATAGGAAGGGTCTCAGGATTGGAATGGGAAGGACATGGATATCATATCCCATGCTATAGGAAGGCTCTCAGGTTTGGAAGGGGAAGGAGTTGGATATCACATTTCATGTTAGAGGAAGGATCTCAGGTTTGGTATTAGAGGCCTTGAGATATCACATCTCATGCTATAGGAAGGGTCTCAGGATTGGAATGGGAAGGAGTTGGATATCACATCTCAAGCTATAGGAACGGTCTCAGGTTTGGTATAAGCATTGTGATATCACATCTCATGCTATAGGAAGGGTCTCAGCATTGGAATGGGAAGGAGTTGGATATCACATCTCATGTTATAGGAAAGATCTCAGGTTTGGTATTAGAAGCATTGAGACATCACATCTCATGTTATAGGAAGGGTCTCAGGATTGGAATGGGAAGAAGTTGGATATCACATCTCTTGCTTTTGGAAAGGTCTCAGATTTGGTATAAGCATTGAGATATCACATCTCATGCTATAGGAAGGGTCTCAGGATTGGAATGGGAAGGAGTTGTATATGACATCTCATGCCATAGGAAGGGTCTCAGGTTTGGTATAAGCATTGAGATATCACATCACATGCTATAGGAAGGGTCTCAGGATTGGAATGGGAAGGACTTGGATATCACATCTCATGCTATAGGCAGGGTCTCAGGTTTGGAAAGGGAATGAGATGGATATCACATTTCATGTTAGAGGTAGGATCTCAGGTTTGGTATTAGAGGCATTGAGATATCACATCTCATGCTATCAGAAGGGTCTCAGGATTGGAATGGGAAGGAGTTGGATATCACATCTCATGCTAAAGGGGGGGGTCTCAGGTTTGGAAGGGGAAGGATTTGGAAATCACATCTCATGTTATAGGAAGGATCTCAGGTTTGGTATTAGAAGCATTGAGATATCACATCTCATGCTTTCATAAGGGTCTCAGGATTGGAATGGGAAGGAGTTGCATATCACATCTCATGTTATAGGAAGGATCTCAGGTTTGGTATTAGAAGCATTGAGACATTACATCTCATGCTATAGGAAGGGTCTCATGATTGGAATGGGAAGGAGTTGGATATCACATCTCATGCTATAGGAAGGGTCTCAGATTTGGTATAAGCATTGAGATATCACATCTCATGCTATAGGAAGGGTCTCAGGATTGGAATGGGAAGGAGTTGTATATGACATCTCAGGCCATAGGAAGTGTCTCAGGTTTGGTATAAGCATTGAGATATCACATCTCTGCTATCGGAAGGGTCTCAGGATTGGAATGGGAAGGAATTGGATATCACATCTCATGTTATAGGAAGGATCTCAGGTTTGGTATTAGAAGCATTGAGATATCCCTTCTCATGCTATAGGAAGGGTCTCAGGATTGGAATGTGAAGGATTTGGATATCACATCTCATGCTAAAGGAAGGGTCTCAGGTTTGGTAGAAGCATTGAGATATCACGTCTCTGCTATCGGAAGGGTCTCAGGATTGGATTGGGAAGGAGTTGGATATCCCTTCTCATGCTATAGGAAGTGTCTCAGGTTGGAATGGGAAGGAGTTGGATATCACATCTCATGTTATAGGAAGGGTCTCAGGATTGGAATGGGAAGGATTTGGATATCACATCTCTTGCTATAGGAAGGGTCTCAGGATTGGAATGGGTAGGAGTTGGATATTACTTTCTTGCTATAGGAAGGGTCTCATGTTTGGAATGGGAAGGAGTTGGATATCACATATGCTATAGTTAGTGTCTCAGGTTTGGAACGGGAAGGAGTTGGATATCACATCTCATGTTATAGGAAGGGTCTCAGGTTTGGTATAAGCATTGAGATATCACATCTCTGCTATCGGAATTGGCTCAGGATTGGAATGGGAAGGAGTTGGATATCCCATCTCATGTTATAGGACGAGTCTCTGGTTTGGTATTAGAATCATTGAGATATCACATCGCATGCTGTAGGAAGGGTCTAAGGATTGGAATGGGATGGACTTGGATATCACATCTCATGCTATAGGTAGGCTCTCAGGTTTGGTATAAGCATTGAGATATCACATCTCATGCTATAGGAAGGGTCTCAGGATTGGAATGGGAAGGAATTGGATATCACATCTCATGCTATAGGAAGGGTCTCAGATTTGGTATAAGCATTGAGATATCACATCTCATGCTATAGGAAGGGTCTCAGGATTGGAATGGGAAGGAGTTGTATATGACATCCCAGGCCATAGGAAGGGTCTCAGGTTTGGTATAAGCATTGAGATATCACATCTCTGCTATCGGAAGGGTCTCAGGATTGGAATGGGAAGGAGTTGGATATCCCATCTCATGTTATAGGAAGGGTCTCAGGTTTGGTATTAGAAGCATAGAGATATCACATCTCATGCTATAGGAATGGTCTCAGGATTGGAATGGGAAGGACTTGGATGTCACATCTCATGCTATAGGGAGGGTCTCAAGTTTGATATTAGAAGCATTTAGATAACAAATCTCATGATATCGGAAGGGTCTCAGGATTGGAATGGGAAGGAGTTGGATATCACATCTCATGATAAAGGAAGGGTCTGAGGTTTGGAAGGGGAAGGATTTGGATATCACATCTCATGTTATAGGACGGGTCTCAGGTTTGGTATTAGAAGCATTGAGATATCAAGTCTCATGGTATAAGAAGGGTCTCAGAATTGGAATGGGAAGGAGTTGGATATCACACCTCAAGCTATAGGAAGGGTCTCAGGATTGGAATGGGAAGGAGTTTGATATCACATCTCATGCCATAGTATGGGTCTCAGGTTTGGTAGAAGCATTGGGATATCACATCTCATGCTATCGGAAGGGTATCAGTATTGGATTTGGAAGGAGTTGGATATCCCATCTCATGCTATAGGAAGGGTCTCAGGTTGGAATGGGAAGGAGTTGGATATCACATTTCATGTTATAGAAAGGGTCTCAGGATTGGAATGGGAAGGACTTGGATATCATATCTCATGCTATAGGAAGGCTCTCAGGTTTGGAAGGGGAAGGAGTTGGATATCACATTTCATGTTAGAGGAAGGATCTCAGGTTTGGTATTAGAGGCCTTGAGATATCACATCTCATGCTATAGGAAGGGTCTCGGGATTGGAATGGGAAGGAGTTGGATATCACATCTCAAGCTTTAGGAAGGGTCTCATGTTTGGTATAAGCATTGAGATAGCACATCTCATGCTATAGGAAGGGTCTCAGGATTGGAATGGGAAGGAGTTGGATATCACATCTCATGTTATAGGGAGGATCTCAGGTTTGGTATTAGAAGCATTGAGACATCACATCTCATGCTATAGGAAGGGTCTCAGATTTGGTATAAGCATTGAGATATCACATCTCTGCTATCGGAAGGGTCTCAGGATTGGAATGGGAAGGAATTGGATATCCCATCTCATGCTATAGGGAGGGTCTCAATTTTGATATTAGAAGCATTGAGATAACAAATCTCATGATATCGGAAGGGTCTCAGGATTGGAATGGGAAGGAGTTGGATATCACATCTCATGATAAAGGAAGGGTCTAAGGTTTGGAAGGGGAAAGATTTGGATATCACATCTCATGTTATAGGACGGGTCTCAGGTTTGGTATTAGAAGCATTGAGATATCAAGTCTCATGGTATAGGAAGGGTTTCAGAATTGGAATGGGAAGGAGTTGGATATCACATCTCAAGCTATAGTTAGAGTCTCAGGATTGGAATGGGAAGGAGTTTGATATCACATCTCATGCCATAGTATGGTTCTCAGGTTTGATAGAAGCATTGGGATATCACATCTCATGCTATTGGAAGGGTATCAGTATTGGATTTGGAAGGAGTTGGATATCCCATCTCATGCTATAGGAAGGGTCTCAGGTTGGAATGGGAAGGAGTTGGATATCACATTTCATGTTATAGGAAGGGTCTCAGGATTGGAATGGGAAGGACTTGGATATCATATCTCATGCTATAGGAAGGCTCTCAGGTTTGGAAGGAGAAGGAGTTGGATATCACATTTCATGTTAGAGGAAGGATCTCAGGTTTGGTATTAGAGGCCTTGAGATATCACATCTCATGCTATAGAAAGGGTCTCAGGTTGGAATGGGAAGGAGTTGAATATCACATTTCATGTTATAGGAAGGGTCTCAGGATTGGAATGGGAAGGAGTTGGATATCACATCTCAAGCTTTAGGAAGGGTCTCAGGTTTGGTATAAGCATTGAGATAGCACATCTCATGCTATAGGAAGGGTCTCAGGATTGGAATGGGAAGGAGTTGGATATCACATCTCATGTTATAGGAAAGATCTCAGGTTTGGTATTAGAAGCATTGAGACATCACATCTCATGTTATAGGAAGGGTCTCAGGATTGGAATGGGAAGAAGTTGGATATCACATCTCATGCTATAGGAAGGGTCTCAGGTTTGGAAGGGGAAGGAGTTGGATATCCAATCTCATGTTATAGGACTGGTCTCAGGTTTGGTATTAGAAGCATTGAGATATCACATTGCATGCTGTAGGAAGGTTCTCAGGTTTGGAATGGGGAGGAATTGGATATCACATCTCATGTCATAGGAAGGATCTCAGGTTTGGTATTAGAAGCATTGAGATATCACATCTCATGCTATAGGAATGGTCTCAGGATTGGAATGGGAAGGAGTTGGATATTACATTCCTGCTATAGGAAGGGTCTCATGTTTGGAATGGGAATGTGTTGGATATCACATATGCTATAGGAAGGGTCTCAGGTTTGGAACGGGAAGGAGTTGGATATCACATCTCATGTTATAGGAAGGGTCTCAGGTTTGGTATAAGCATTGAGATATCACATCTCTGCTATCGGAAGTGTCTCAGGATTGGAATGGGAAGGTGTTGGATATTCCATCTCATGTTATAGGACGGGTCTCAGGTTTGTTATTAGAATCATTGAGATATCATATTGCATGCTGTAGGAAGGGTCTAAGGATTGGAATGGGAAGGAGTTGGATATCCCATCTCATGTTATAGGAAGAGTCCCAAGTTTGGTATTAGAAGCATTTAGATATCACATCTCATGCTATAGGAAGTGTCTCAGGATTGGAATGGGAAGGAGTTGGATATCACATTTCATGTTAGAGGAAGGATCTCAGGTTTGGTATTAGAGGCATTGAGATATCACATCTCATGCTATAGGAAGGGTCTCAGGATTGGAATGGGAAGGAGTTGGATATCACATCTCATGCTATAGGGAGGGTCTCAGGTTTGGTATAAGCAGTGAGATATCACATCTCATGCTATAGGAAGTTTCTCAGGATTGGAATGGGAAGGAGTTGGATATCACATCTCATGTTATAGGAAGGATCTCAGGTTTGGTATAAGCATTGAGATATCACATCTCTACTATCGGAAGGGTCTCAGGATTGGAATGGGAAGGAGTTGGATATTCCCATCTCATGTTATAGGAAGGGTCTCAGGTTTGGTAATAGAAGCATTGAGATATCACATCTCATGCTATAGGAAGGGTCTCAGGATTGGAATGGGAAGGACTTGGATATCACATCTCATGCTATAAGGAGGGTCTCAAGTTTGATATTAGAAGCATTGAGATATCACATCTCATGATATCGGAAGGGTCTCAGGGATGGAATGGGAAGGAGTTGGATATCACATCTCATGATAAAGGAAGTGTCTAAGGTTTGGAAGGGGAAGGAGTTTGATATCACATCTCATGCCATAGTATGGGTCTCAGGTTTGGTAGAAGCATTGGGATATCACATCTCATGCTATCGGAAGGGTATCAGGATTGGATTTGGAAGGAGTTGGATATCCCATCTCATGCTATAGGAAGGGTCTCAGGATTGGAATTAGAAGGACTTGGATATCACATCTCATGCTATAGGAAGGCTCTCAGGTTTGGAAGGGGAAAGAGTTGGATATCACATTTCATGTTAGAGGTAGGATCTCAGGTTTGGTATTAGAGGCATTGAGATATCACATCTCATGCTATCAGAAGAGTCTCAGGATTGGAATGGGAAGGAGTTGGATATCACATCTCATGCTAAAGGGAGGGTCTCAGGTTGGGAAGGGGAAGGATTTGGATATCACATCTCATGTTATAGGAAGGATCTCAGGTTTGGTATTAGAAGCATTGAGATATCACATCTCATGCTATCGGAAGGATCTCAGGTTTGGTATAGAAGCATTGAGATATCACATCTCATGCTATTAGAAGGTTCTCAGGATTGGAATGGGAATGAGTTGGATATCACATCTCATGCTAAAGGGAGGGTCTCAGGTTTGGAAGGGGAAGGGTTTGGATATCACATCTCATGTTATCGGAAGGATCTCAGGTTTGGTATTAGAAGTATTGAGATATCACATCTCATGCTATAGGAAGGGTCTCAGGATTGGAATGGTAAGGAGTTGGTTATCACATCTCATGCTAAAGGAAGGGTCTCAGGTTTGGAAGAAGCATTGAGATATCACATCTCATGCTATAGGAAGGGTCTCAGGATTGGAATGGGAAGGACTTAGATATCACATATCATGCTATAGGGAGCGTCTCAGTTTTGATATTAGAAGCATTGAGATATCACATCTCATGCTATCGGAAGTGTCTCAGGATTGGAATGGGAAGGAGCTGGATATCACATCTCATGCTAAAGGAAGGGTCTCAGGTTTGGAACGGGAAGGAGTTGGATATCACATCTCATGCTATAGGGAGGGTCTCAGGTTTGGTATAAGCAGTGAGATATCACATCTCATGCTATAGGGAGGGTCTCAGTTTTGATATTAGAAGCATTGAGATATCACATCTCTACTATCGGAAGGGTCTCAGGATTGGAATGGGAAGGAGTTGGATATTCCCATCTCATGTTATAGGAAGGGTCTCAGGTTTGGTAATAGAAGCATTGAGATATCACATCTCATGCTATAGGAAGGGTCTCAGGATTGGAATGGGAAGGACTTGGATATCACATCTCATGCTATAAGGAGGGTCTCAAGTTTGATATTAGAAGCATTGAGATATCACATCTCATGATATCGGAAGGGTCTCAGGGATGGAATGGGAAGGAGTTGGATATCACATCTCATGATAAAGGAAGTGTCTAAGGTTTGGAAGGGGAAGGAGTTTGATATCACATCTCATGCCATAGTATGGGTCTCAGGTTTGGTAGAAGCATTGGGATATCACATCTCATGCTATCGGAAGGGTATCAGGATTGGATTTGGAAGGAGTTGGATATCCCATCTCATGCTATAGGAAGGGTCTCAGGATTGGAATTAGAAGGACTTGGATATCACATCTCATGCTATAGGAAGGCTCTCAGGTTTGGAAGGGGAAAGAGTTGGATATCACATTTCATGTTAGAGGTAGGATCTCAGGTTTGGTATTAGAGGCATTGAGATATCACATCTCATGCTATCAGAAGAGTCTCAGGATTGGAATGGGAAG
This sequence comes from Ambystoma mexicanum, assembly GCF_040938575.1. Classification (NCBI taxonomy): domain Eukaryota; kingdom Metazoa; phylum Chordata; class Amphibia; order Caudata; family Ambystomatidae; genus Ambystoma; species Ambystoma mexicanum. Next base: position 338,177,792 of record NC_090936.1, read on the forward strand.
GAGTTGGATATCACATCTCATGCTAAAGGGAGGGTCTCAGGTTGGGAAGGGGAAGGATTTGGATATCACATCTCATGTTATAGGAAGGATCTCAGGTTTGGTATTAGAAGCATTGAGATATCACATCTCATGCTATCGGAAGGATCTCAGGTTTGGTAAAGAAGCATTGAGATATCACATCTCATGCTATTAGAAGGTTCTCAGGATTGGAATGGGAATGAGTTGGATATCACATCTCATGCTAAAGGGAGGGTCTCAGGTTTGGAAGGGGAAGGGTTTGGATATCACATCTCATGTTATCGGAAGGATCTCAGGTTTGGTATTAGAAGTATTGAGATATCACATCTCATGCTATAGGAAGGGTCTCAGGATTGGAATGGTAAGGAGTTGGTTATCACATCTCATGCTAAAGGAAGGGTCTCAGGTTTGGAAGAAGCATTGAGATATCACATCTCATGCTATAGGAAGGGTCTCAGGATTGGAATGGGAAGGACTTAGATATCACATATCATGCTATAGGGAGCGTCTCAGTTTTGATATTAGAAGCATTGAGATATCACATCTCATGCTATCGGAAGTGTCTCAGGATTGGAATGGGAAGGAGCTGGATATCACATCTCATGCTAAAGGAAGGGTCTCAGGTTTGGAACGGGAAGGAGTTGGATATCACATCTCATGCTATAGGGAGGGTCTCAGGTTTGGTATAAGCAGTGAGATATCACATCTCATGCTATAGGGAGGGTCTCAGTTTTGATATTAGAAGCATTGAGATATCACATCTCATGCTATCGGAAGTGTCTCAGGATTGGAATGGGAAGGAGCTGGATATCACATCTCATGTATATAGGAAGGGTCTCAGGTTTGGTATAAGCATTGAGATATCACATCTCTGCTATCGGAAGTGTCTCAGGATTGGAATGGGAAGGAATTGGATATCACATCTCATGCTATAGATAGGCTCTCAGGTTTGGAAAGGGAAGGAGTTGGATATCACATCTCATGTTATAGGAAGGGTCTCAGGTTTGGTATAAGCATTGAGATATCACATCTCTGCTATCTGAAGTGTCTCAGGATTGGAATGGGAAGGACTTGGATATCACATCTCATGCTATAGATAGGCTCTCAGGATTGGAATGGGAAGGAGTTGGATATCACATCTCATGCTAGAGGAAGGGTCTCAGATTTGGTATAAGCATTGAGATATCACATCTCGTGCTATAGGAAGGGTCTCAGGATTGGAATGGGAAGGAGTTGTATATGACATCTCATGCCGTAGGAAGGGTCTCAGGTTTGGTATAAGCATTGAGATATCACATCTCTGCTATCGAAAGGGTCTTAGGATTGGAATGGGAAGGAGTTGGATATCCCATCTCATGTTATAGGAAGAGTCTCAGGTTTGGTATTAGAAGCATTGAGATATCCCATCTCATGATATAGGAAGGGTCTCAGGTTGGAATGGGAAGGAGTTGGATATCACATTTCATGTTATAGGAAGGGTCTCAGGATTGGAATGGGAAGGACTTGGATATCATATCCCATGCTATAGGAAGGCTCTCAGGTTTGGAAGGGGAAGGAGTTGGATATCACATTTCATGTTAGAGGAAGGATCTCAGGTTTGGTATTAGAGGCCTTGAGATATCACATCTCATGCTATAGGAAGGGTCTCAGGATTGGAATGGGAAGGAGTTGGATATCACATCTCAAGCTATAGGAACGGTCTCAGGTTTGGTATAAGCATTGTGATATCACATCTCATGCTATAGGAAGGGTCTCAGCATTGGAATGGGAAGGAGTTGGATATCACATCTCATGTTATAGGAAAGATCTCAGGTTTGGTATTAGAAGCATTGAGACATCACATCTCATGTTATAGGAAGGGTCTCAGGATTGGAATGGGAAGAAGTTGGATACCACATCTCTTGCTTTTGGAAAGGTCTCAGATTTGGTATAAGCATTGAGATATCACATCTCATGCTATAGGAAGGGTCTCAGGATTGGAATGGGAAGGAGTTGTATATGACATCTCATGCCATAGGAAGGGTCTCAGGTTTGGTATAAGCATTGAGATATCACATCACATGCTATAGGAAGGGTCTCAGGATTGGAATGGGAAGGACTTGGATATCACATCTCATGCTATAGGCAGGGTCTCAGGTTTGGAAAGGGAATGAGATGGATATCACATTTCATGTTAGAGGTAGGATCTCAGGTTTGGTATTAGAGGCATTGAGATATCACATCTCATGCTATCAGAAGGGTCTCAGGATTGGAATGGGAAGGAGTTGGATATCACATCTCATGCTAAAGGGGGGGGTCTCAGGTTTGGAAGGAGAAGGATTTGGAAATCACATCTCATGTTATAGGAAGGATCTCAGGTTTGGTATTAGAAGCATTGAGATATCACATCTCATGCTTTCATAAGGGTCTCAGGATTGGAATGGGAAGGAGTTGGATATCACATCTCATGTTATAGGAAGGATCTCAGGTTTGGTATTAGAAGCATTGAGACATTGCATCTCATGCTATAGGAAGGGTCTCATGATTGGAATGGGAAGGAGTTGGATATCACATCTCATGCTATAGGAAGGGTCTCAGATTTGGTATAAGCATTGAGATATCACATCTCATGCTATAGGAAGGGTCTCAGGATTGGAATGGGAAGGAGTTGTATATGACATCTCAGGCCATAGGAAGTGTCTCAGGTTTGGTATAAGCATTGAGATATCACATCTCTGCTATCGGAAGGGTCTCAGGATTGGAATGGGAAGGAATTGGATATCACATCTCATGTTATAGGAAGGATCTCAGGTTTGGTATTAGAAGCATTGAGATATCCCTTCTCATGCTATAGGAAGGGTCTCAGGATTGGAATGTGAAGGATTTGGATATCACATCTCATGCTAAAGGAAGGGTCTCAGGTTTGGTAGAAGCATTGAGATATCACGTCTCTGCTATCGGAAGGGTCTCAGGATTGGATTGGGAAGGAGTTGGATATCCCTTCTCATGCTATAGGAAGTGTCTCAGGTTGGAATGGGAAGGAGTTGGATATCACATCTCATGTTATAGGAAGGGTCTCAGGATTGGAATGGGAAGGATTTGGATATCACATCTCATGCTATAGGAAGGGTCTCAGGATTGGAAAGGGTAGGAGTTGGATATTACTTTCTTGCTATAGGAAGGGTCTCAGGTTTGGAAGAAGCATTGAGATATCACATCTCATGCTATAGGAAGGGTCTCAGGATTGGAATGGGAAGGACTTAGATATCACATATCATGCTATAGGGAGCGTCTCAGTTTTGATATTAGAAGCATTGAGATATCACATCTCATGCTATCGGAAGTGTCTCAGGATTGGAATGGGAAGGAGCTGGATATCACATCTCATGCTAAAGGAAGGGTCTCAGGTTTGGAACGGGAAGGAGTTGGATATCACATCTCATGCTATAGGGAGGGTCTCAGGTTTGGTATAAGCAGTGAGATATCACATCTCATGCTATAGGGAGGGTCTCAGTTTTGATATTAGAAGCATTGAGATATCACATCTCATGCTATCGGAAGTGTCTCAGGATTGGAATGGGAAGGAGCTGGATATCACATCTCATGTATATATGAAGGGTCTCAGGTTTGGTATAAGCATTGAGATATCACATCTCTGCTATCGGAAGTGTCTCAGGATTGGAATGGGAAGGAATTGGATATCACATCTCATGCTATAGATAGGCTCTCAGGTTTGGAAAGGGAAGGAGTTGGATATCACATCTCATGTTATAGGAAGGGTCTCAGGTTTGGTATAAGCATTGAGATATCACATCTCTGCTATCGGAAGTGTCTCAGGATTGGAATGGGAAGGACTTGGATATCACATCTCATGCTATAGATAGGCTCTCAGGATTGGAATGGGAAGGAGTTGGATATCACATCTCATGCTAGAGGAAGGGTCTCAGATTTGGTATAAGCATTGAGATATCACATCTCGTGCTATAGGAAGGGTCTCAGGATTGGAATGGGAAGGAGTTGTATATGACATCTCATGCCGTAGGAAGGGTCTCAGGTTTGGTATAAGCATTGAGATATCACATCTCTGCTATCGAAAGGGTCTTAGGATTGGAATGGGAAGGAGTTGGATATCCCATCTCATGTTATAGGAAGAGTCTCAGGTTTGGTATTAGAAGCATTGAGATATCCCATCTCATGATATAGGAAGGGTCTCAGGTTGGAATGGGAAGGAGTTGGATATCACATTTCATGTTATAGGAAGGGTCTCAGGATTGGAATGGGAAGGACTTGGATATCATATCCCATGCTATAGGAAGGCTCTCAGGTTTGGAAGGGGAAGGAGTTGGATATCACATTTCATGTTAGAGGAAGGATCTCAGGTTTGGTATTAGAGGCCTTGAGATATCACATCTCATGCTATAGGAAGGGTCTCAGGATTGGAATGGGAAGGAGTTGGATATCACATCTCAAGCTATAGGAACGGTCTCAGGTTTGGTATAAGCATTGTGATATCACATCTCATGCTATAGGAAGGGTCTCAGCATTGGAATGGGAAGGAGTTGGATATCACATCTCATGTTATAGGAAAGATCTCAGGTTTGGTATTAGAAGCATTGAGACATCACATCTCATGTTATAGGAAGGGTCTCAGGATTGGAATGGGAAGAAGTTGGATATCACATCTCTTGCTAGAGGAAGGGTCTCAGATTTGGTATAAGCATTGAGATATCACATCTCGTGCTATAGGAAGGGTCTCAGGATTGGAATGGGAAGGAGTTGTATATGACATCTCATGCCGTAGGAAGGGTCTCAGGTTTGGTATAAGCATTGAGATATCACATCTCTGCTATCGAAAGGGTCTTAGGATTGGAATGGGAAGGAGTTGGATATCCCATCTCATGTTATAGGAAGAGTCTCAGGTTTGGTATTAGAAGCATTGAGATATCCCATCTCATGATATAGGAAGGGTCTCAGGTTGGAATGGGAAGGAGTTGGATATCACATTTCATGTTATAGGAAGGGTCTCAGGATTGGAATGGGAAGGACTTGGATATCATATCCCATGCTATAGGAAGGCTCTCAGGTTTGGAAGGGGAAGGAGTTGGATATCACATTTCATGTTAGAGGAAGGATCTCAGGTTTGGTATTAGAGGCCTTGAGATATCACATCTCATGCTATAGGAAGGGTCTCAGGATTGGAATGGGAAGGAGTTGGATATCACATCTCAAGCTATAGGAACGGTCTCAGGTTTGGTATAAGCATTGTGATATCACATCTCATGCTATAGGAAGGGTCTCAGCATTGGAATGGGAAGGAGTTGGATATCACATCTCATGTTATAGGAAAGATCTCAGGTTTGGTATTAGAAGCATTGAGACATCACATCTCATGTTATAGGAAGGGTCTCAGGATTGGAATGGGAAGAAGTTGGATACCACATCTCTTGCTTTTGGAAAGGTCTCAGATTTGGTATAAGCATTGAGATATCACATCTCATGCTATAGGAAGGGTCTCAGGATTGGAATGGGAAGGAGTTGTATATGACATCTCATGCCATAGGAAGGGTCTCAGGTTTGGTATAAGCATTGAGATATCACATCACATGCTATAGGAAGGGTCTCAGGATTGGAATGGGAAGGACTTGGATATCACATCTCATGCTATAGGCAGGGTCTCAGGTTTGGAAAGGGAATGAGATGGATATCACATTTCATGTTAGAGGTAGGATCTCAGGTTTGGTATTAGAGGCATTGAGATATCACATCTCATGCTATCAGAAGGGTCTCAGGATTGGAATGGGAAGGAGTTGGATATCACATCTCATGCTAAAGGGGGGGGTCTCAGGTTTGGAAGGGGAAGGATTTGGAAATCACATCACATGTTATAGGAAGGATCTCAGGTTTGGTATTAGAAGCATTGAGATATCACATCTCATGCTTTCATAAGGGTCTCAGGATTGGAATGGGAAGGAGTTGGATATCACATCTCATGTTATAGGAAGGATCTCAGGTTTGGTATTAGAAGCATTGAGACATTGCATCTCATGCTATAGGAAGGGTCTCATGATTGGAATGGGAAGGAGTTGGATATCACATCTCATGCTATTGGAAGGGTCTCAGATTTGGTATAAGCATTGAGATATCACATCTCATGCTATAGGAAGGGTCTCAGGATTGGAATGGGAAGGAGTTGTATATGACATCTCAGGCCATAGGAAGTGTCTCAGGTTTGGTATAAGCATTGAGATATCACATCTCTGCTATCGGAAGGGTCTCAGGATTGGAATGGGAAGGAATTGGATATCACATCTCATGTTATAGGAAGGATCTCAGGTTTGGTATTAGAAGCATTGAGATATCCCTTCTCATGCTATAGGAAGGGTCTCAAGATTGGAATGTGAAGGATTTGGATATCACATCTCATGCTAAAGGAAGGGTCTCAGGTTTGGTAGAAGCATTGAGATATCACGTCTCTGCTATTGGAAGGGTCTCAGGATTGGATTGGGAAGGAGTTGGATATCCCTTCTCATGCTATAGGAAGTGTCTCAGGTTGGAATGGGAAGGAGTTGGATATCACATCTCATGTTATAGGAAGGGTCTCAGGATTGGAATGGGAAGGATTTGGATATCACATCTCATGCTATAGGAAGGGTCTCAGGATTGGAATGGGTAGGAGTTGGATATTACTTTCTTGCTATAGGAAGGGTCTCAGGTTTGGAAGAAGCATTGAGATATCACATCTCATGCTATAGGAAGGGTCTCAGGATTGGAATGGGAAGGACTTAGATATCACATATCATGCTATAGGGAGCGTCTCAGTTTTGATATTAGAAGCATTGAGATATCACATCTCATGCTATCGGAAGTGTCTCAGGATTGGAATGGGAAGGAGCTGGATATCACATCTCATGCTAAAGGAAGGGTCTCAGGTTTGGAACGGGAAGGAGTTGGATATCACATCTCATGCTATAGGGAGGGTCTCAGGTTTGGTATAAGCAGTGAGATATCACATCTCATGCTATAGGGAGGGTCTCAGTTTTGATATTAGAAGCATTGAGATATCACATCTCATGCTATCGGAAGTGTCTCAGGATTGGAATGGGAAGGAGCTGGATATCACATCTCATGTATATATGAAGGGTCTCAGGTTTGGTATAAGCATTGAGATATCACATCTCTGCTATCGGAAGTGTCTCAGGATTGGAATGGGAAGGAATTGGATATCACATCTCATGCTATAGATAGGCTCTCAGGTTTGGAAAGGGAAGGAGTTGGATATCACATCTCATGTTATAGGAAGGGTCTCAGGTTTGGTATAAGCATTGAGATATCACATCTCTGCTATCGGAAGTGTCTCAGGATTGGAATGGGAAGGACTTGGATATCACATCTCATGCTATAGATAGGCTCTCAGGATTGGAATGGGAAGGAGTTGGATATCACATCTCATGCTAGAGGAAGGGTCTCAGATTTGGTATAAGCATTGAGATATCACATCTCGTGCTATAGGAAGGGTCTCAGGATTGGAATGGGAAGGAGTTGTATATGACATCTCATGCCGTAGGAAGGGTCTCAGGTTTGGTATAAGCATTGAGATATCACATCTCTGCTATCGAAAGGGTCTTAGGATTGGAATGGGAAGGAGTTGGATATCCCATCTCATGTTATAGGAAGAGTCTCAGGTTTGGTATTAGAAGCATTGAGATATCCCATCTCATGATATAGGAAGGGTCTCAGGTTGGAATGGGAAGGAGTTGGATATCACATTTCATGTTATAGGAAGGGTCTCAGGATTGGAATGGGAAGGACTTGGATATCATATCCCATGCTATAGGAAGGCTCTCAGGTTTGGAAGGGGAAGGAGTTGGATATCACATTTCATGTTAGAGGAAGGATCTCAGGTTTGGTATTAGAGGCCTTGAGATATCACATCTCATGCTATAGGAAGGGTCTCAGGATTGGAATGGGAAGGAGTTGGATATCACATCTCAAGCTATAGGAACGGTCTCAGGTTTGGTATAAGCATTGTGATATCACATCTCATGCTATAGGAAGGGTCTCAGCATTGGAATGGGAAGGAGTTGGATATCACATCTCATGTTATAGGAAAGATCTCAGGTTTGGTATTAGAAGCATTGAGACATCACATCTCATGTTATAGGAAGGGTCTCAGGATTGGAATGGGAAGAAGTTGGATATCACATCTCTTGCTAGAGGAAGGGTCTCAGATTTGGTATAAGCATTGAGATATCACATCTCGTGCTATAGGAAGGGTCTCAGGATTGGAATGGGAAGGAGTTGTATATGACATCTCATGCCGTAGGAAGGGTCTCAGGTTTGGTATAAGCATTGAGATATCACATCTCTGCTATCGAAAGGGTCTTAGGATTGGAATGGGAAGGAGTTGGATATCCCATCTCATGTTATAGGAAGAGTCTCAGGTTTGGTATTAGAAGCATTGAGATATCCCATCTCATGATATAGGAAGGGTCTCAGGTTGGAATGGGAAGGAGTTGGATATCACATTTCATGTTATAGGAAGGGTCTCAGGATTGGAATGGGAAGGACTTGGATATCATATCCCATGCTATAGGAAGGCTCTCAGGTTTGGAAGGGGAAGGAGTTGGATATCACATTTCATGTTAGAGGAAGGATCTCAGGTTTGGTATTAGAGGCCTTGAGATATCACATCTCATGCTATAGGAAGGGTCTCAGGATTGGAATGGGAAGGAGTTGGATATCACATCTCAAGCTATAGGAACGGTCTCAGGTTTGGTATAAGCATTGTGATATCACATCTCATGCTATAGGAAGGGTCTCAGCATTGGAATGGGAAGGAGTTGGATATCACATCTCATGTTATAGGAAAGATCTCAGGTTTGGTATTAGAAGCATTGAGACATCACATCTCATGTTATAGGAAGGGTCTCAGGATTGGAATGGGAAGAAGTTGGATACCACATCTCTTGCTTTTGGAAAGGTCTCAGATTTGGTATAAGCATTGAGATATCACATCTCATGCTATAGGAAGGGTCTCAGGATTGGAATGGGAAGGAGTTGTATATGACATCTCATGCCATAGGAAGGGTCTCAGGTTTGGTATAAGCATTGAGATATCACATCACATGCTATAGGAAGAGTCTCAGGATTGGAATGGGAAGGACTTGGATATCACATCTCATGCTATAGGCAGGGTCTCAGGTTTGGAAAGGGAATGAGATGGATATCACATTTCATGTTAGAGGTAGGATCTCAGGTTTGGTATTAGAGGCATTGAGATATCACATCTCATGCTATCAGAAGGGTCTCAGGATTGGAATGGGAAGGAGTTGGATATCACATCTCATGCTAAAGGGGGGGGTCTCAGGTTTGGAAGGGGAAGGATTTGGAAATCACATCACATGTTATAGGAAGGATCTCAGGTTTGGTATTAGAAGCATTGAGATATCACATCTCATGCTTTCATAAGGGTCTCAGGATTGGAATGGGAAGGAGTTGGATATCACATCTCATGTTATAGGAAGGATCTCAGGTTTGGTATTAGAAGCATTGAGACATTGCATCTCATGCTATAGGAAGGGTCTCATGATTGGAATGGGAAGGAGTTGGATATCACATCTCATGCTATTGGAAGGGTCTCAGATTTGGTATAAGCATTGAGATATCACATCTCATGCTATAGGAAGGGTCTCAGGATTGGAATGGGAAGGAGTTGTATATGACATCTCAGGCCATAGGAAGTGTCTCAGGTTTGGTATAAGCATTGAGATATCACATCTCTGCTATCGGAAGGGTCTCAGGATTGGAATGGGAAGGAATTGGATATCACATCTCATGTTATAGGAAGGATCTCAGGTTTGGTATTAGAAGCATTGAGATATCCCTTCTCATGCTATAGGAAGGGTCTCAAGATTGGAATGTGAAGGATTTGGATATCACATCTCATGCTAAAGGAAGGGTCTCAGGTTTGGTAGAAGCATTGAGATATCACGTCTCTGCTATTGGAAGGGTCTCAGGATTGGATTGGGAAGGAGTTGGATATCCCTTCTCATGCTATAGGAAGTGTCTCAGGTTGGAATGGGAAGGAGTTGGATATCACATCTCATGTTATAGGAAGGGTCTCAGGATTGGAATGGGAAGGATTTGGATATCACATCTCATGCTATAGGAAGGGTCTCAGGATTGGAATGGGTAGGAGTTGGATATTACTTTCTTGCTATAGGAAGGGTCTCAGGTTTGGAAGAAGCATTGAGATATCACATCTCATGCTATAGGAAGGGTCTCAGGATTGGAATGGGAAGGACTTAGATATCACATATCATGCTATAGGGAGCGTCTCAGTTTTGATATTAGAAGCATTGAGATATCACATCTCATGCTATCGGAAGTGTCTCAGGATTGGAATGGGAAGGAGCTGGATATCACATCTCATGCTAAAGGAAGGGTCTCAGGTTTGGAACGGGAAGGAGTTGGATATCACATCTCATGCTATAGGGAGGGTCTCAGGTTTGGTATAAGCAGTGAGATATCACATCTCATGCTATAGGGAGGGTCTCAGTTTTGATATTAGAAGCATTGAGATATCACATCTCATGCTATCGGAAGTGTCTCAGGATTGGAATGGGAAGGAGCTGGATATCACATCTCATGTATATATGAAGGGTCTCAGGTTTGGTATAAGCATTGAGATATCACATCTCTGCTATCGGAAGTGTCTCAGGATTGGAATGGGAAGGAATTGGATATCACATCTCATGCTATAGATAGGCTCTCAGGTTTGGAAAGGGAAGGAGTTGGATATCACATCTCATGTTATAGGAAGGGTCTCAGGTTTGGTATAAGCATTGAGATATCACATCTCTGCTATCGGAAGTGTCTCAGGATTGGAATGGGAAGGACTTGGATATCACATCTCATGCTATAGATAGGCTCTCAGGATTGGAATGGGAAGGAGTTGGATATCACATCTCATGCTAGAGGAAGGGTCTCAGATTTGGTATAAGCATTGAGATATCACATCTCGTGCTATAGGAAGGGTCTCAGGATTGGAATGGGAAGGAGTTGTATATGACATCTCATGCCGTAGGAAGGGTCTCAGGTTTGGTATAAGCATTGAGATATCACATCTCTGCTATCGAAAGGGTCTTAGGATTGGAATGGGAAGGAGTTGGATATCCCATCTCATGTTATAGGAAGAGTCTCAGGTTTGGTATTAGAAGCATTGAGATATCCCATCTCATGATATAGGAAGGGTCTCAGGTTGGAATGGGAAGGAGTTGGATATCACATTTCATGTTATAGGAAGGGTCTCAGGATTGGAATGGGAAGGACTTGGATATCATATCCCATGCTATAGGAAGGCTCTCAGGTTTGGAAGGGGAAGGAGTTGAATATCACATTTCATGTTAGAGGAAGGATCTCAGGTTTGGTATTAGAGGCCTTGAGATATCACATCTCATGCTATAGGAAGGGTCTCAGGATTGGAATGGGAAGGAGTTGGATATCACATCTCAAGCTATAGGAACGGTCTCAGGTTTGGTATAAGCATTGTGATATCACATCTCATGCTATAGGAAGGGTCTCAGCATTGGAATGGGAAGGAGTTGGATATCACATCTCATGTTATAGGAAAGATCTCAGGTTTGGTATTAGAAGCATTGAGACATCACATCTCATGTTATAGGAAGGGTCTCAGGATTGGAATGGGAAGAAGTTGGATATCACATCTCTTGCTTTTGGAAAGGTCTCAGATTTGGTATAAGCATTGAGATATCACATCTCATGCTATAGGAAGGGTCTCAGGATTGGAATGGGAAGGAGTTGTATATGACATCTCATGCCATAGGAAGGGTCTCAGGTTTGGTATAAGCATTGAGATATCACATCACATGCTATAGGAAGGGTCTCAGGATTGGAATGGGAAGGACTTGGATATCACATCTCATGCTATAGGCAGGGTCTCAGGTTTGGAAAGGGAATGAGATGGATATCACATTTCATGTTAGAGGTAGGATCTCAGGTTTGGTATTAGAGGCATTGAGATATCACATCTCATGCTATCAGAAGGGTCTCAGGATTGGAATGGGAAGGAGTTGGATATCACATCTCATGCTAAAGGGGGGGGTCTCAGGTTTGGAAGGGGAAGGATTTGGAAATCACATCTCATGTTATAGGAAGGATCTCAGGTTTGGTATTAGAAGCATTGAGATATCACATCTCATGCTTTCATAAGGGTCTCAGGATTGGAATGGGAAGGAGTTGGATATCACATCTCATGTTATAGGAAGGATCTCAGGTTTGGTATTAGAAGCATTGAGACATTGCATCTCATGCTATAGGAAGGGTCTCATGATTGGAATGGGAAGGAGTTGGATATCACATCTCATGCTATAGGAAGGGTCTCAGATTTGGTATAAGCATTGAGATATCACATCTCATGCTATAGGAAGGGTCTCAGGATTGGAATGGGAAGGAGTTGTATATGACATCTCAGGCCATAGGAAGTGTCTCAGGTTTGGTATAAGCATTGAGATATCACATCTCTGCTATCGGAAGGGTCTCAGGATTGGAATGGGAAGGAATTGGATATCACATCTCATGTTATAGGAAGGATCTCAGGTTTGGTATTAGAAGCATTGAGATATCCCTTCTCATGCTATAGGAAGGGTCTCAGGATTGGAATGTGAAGGATTTGGATATCACATCTCATGCTAAAGGAAGGGTCTCAGGTTTGGTAGAAGCATTGAGATATCACGTCTCTGCTATCGGAAGGGTCTCAGGATTGGATTGGGAAGGAGTTGGATATCCCTTCTCATGCTATAGGAAGTGTCTCAGGTTGGAATGGGAAGGAGTTGGATATCACATCTCATGTTATAGGAAGGGTCTCAGGATTGGAATGGGAAGGATTTGGATATCACATCTCTTGCTATAGGAAGGGTCTCAGGATTGGAATGGGTAGGAGTTGGATATTACTTTCTTGCTATAGGAAGGGTCTCATGTTTGGAATGGGAAGGAGTTGGATATCACATATGCTATAGTTAGTGTCTCAGGTTTGGAACGGGAAGGAGTTGGATATCACATCTCATGTTATAGGAAGGGTCTCAGGTTTGGTATAAGCATTGAGATATCACATCTCTGCTATCGGAATTGGCTCAGGATTGGAATGGGAAGGAGTTGGATATCCCATCTCATGTTATAGGAAGAGTCTCTGGTTTGGTATTAGAATCATTGAGATATCACATCGCATGCTGTAGGAAGGGTCTAAGGATTGGAATGGGATGGACTTGGATATCACATCTCATGCTATAGGTAGGCTCTCAGGTTTGGTATAAGCATTGAGATATCACATCTCATGCTATAGGAAGGGTCTCAGGATTGGAATGGGAAGGAATTGGATATCACATCTCATGCTATAGGAAGGGTCTCAGATTTGGTATAAGCATTGAGATATCACATCTCATGCTATAGGAAGGGTCTCAGGATTGGAATGGGAAGGAGTTGTATATGACATCCCAGGCCATAGGAAGGGTCTCAGGTTTGGTATAAGCATTGAGATATCACATCTCTGCTATCGGAAGGGTCTCAGGATTGGAATGGGAAGGAGTTGGATATCCCATCTCATGTTATAGGAAGGGTCTCAGGTTTGGTATTAGAAGCATAGAGATATCACATCTCATGCTATAGGAATGGTCTCAGGATTGGAATGGGAAGGACTTGGATGTCACATCTCATGCTATAGGGAGGGTCTCAAGTTTGATATTAGAAGCATTTAGATAACAAATCTCATGATATCGGAAGGGTCTCAGGATTGGAATGGGAAGGAGTTGGATATCACATCTCATGATAAAGGAAGGGTCTGAGGTTTGGAAGGGGAAGGATTTGGATATCACATCTCATGTTATAGGACGGGTCTCAGGTTTGGTATTAGAAGCATTGAGATATCAAGTCTCATGGTATAAGAAGGGTCTCAGAATTGGAATGGGAAGGAGTTGGATATCACACCTCAAGCTATAGGAAGGGTCTCAGGATTGGAATGGGAAGGAGTTTGATATCACATCTCATGCCATAGTATGGGTCTCAGGTTTGGTAGAAGCATTGGGATATCACATCTCATGCTATCGGAAGGGTATCAGTATTGGATTTGGAAGGAGTTGGATATCCCATCTCATGCTATAGGAAGGGTCTCAGGTTGGAATGGGAAGGAGTTGGATATCACATTTCATGTTATAGAAAGGGTCTCAGGATTGGAATGGGAAGGACTTGGATATCATATCTCATGCTATAGGAAGGCTCTCAGGTTTGGAAGGGGAAGGAGTTGGATATCACATTTCATGTTAGAGGAAGGATCTCAGGTTTGGTATTAGAGGCCTTGAGATATCACATCTCATGCTATAGGAAGGGTCTCTGGATTGGAATGGGAAGGAGTTGGATATCACATCTCAAGCTATAGGAAGGGTCTCAGGTTTGGTATAAGCATTGAGATATCACATCTCATGCTATAGGAAGGGTCTCAGGATTGGAATGGGAAGGAGTTGGATATCACATCTCATGTTATAGGAAATATCTCAGGTTTGGTATTAGAAGCATTGAGACATCACATCTCATGTTATAGGAAGGGTCTCAGGATTGGAATGGGAAGAAGTTGGATATCACATCTCATGCTATAGGAAGGGTCTCAGGTTTGGTATAAGCATTGAGATATCACATCTCATGCTATAGGAAGGGTCTCGGGATTGGAATGGGAAGGAGTTGTATATGACATCTCATGCCATAGGAAGGGTCTCAGGTTTGGTATAAGCATTGAGATATCACATCACATGCTATAGGAAGGGTCTCAGGATTGGAATGTGAAGGACTTGGATATCACATCTCATGCTATAGGCAGGGCCTCAGATTTGGAAAGGGAAGGAGATGGATATCACATTTCATGTTAGAGATGGGATCTCAGGTTTGGTATTAGAGGCATTGAGATATCACATCTCATGCTATCAGAAGGGTCTCAGGATTGGAATGGGAAGGAGTTGTATATCACATCTCATGCTAAATGGAGGGTCTCAGGTTTGGAAGGGGAAGGATTTGGAAATCACATCTCATGTTATAGGAAGGATCTCAGGTTTGGTATTAGAAGCATTGAGATATCACATCTCATGCTATCGGAAGTATCTCAGGTTTGGTATTAGAGGCTATAGGACGGGTCTCAGGATTGGAATGGGAAGGAGTTGGATATCACATCTCATGCTAAAGGAAGGGTCTCAGGTTTGGAAGGGGAAGGATTTGGATATCACATCTCAAGTTATAGGACGGGTCTGTCGTTTGGTATTAGAAGCATTGAGATATCATATCTCATGCTATCGGAAGGGTCTCAGGATTGGATTGCGAAGGAGTTGGATATCACATCTCATGTTATAGGAAGGCTCTCAGGTTTGTTATTAGAAGCATTGAGATATCACATCTCATGTTATAGGACAGTCTCAGGTTTGGTATTAGAAGCATTGAGATATCATCTCATGGTATAGGACGGGCCTCAGGATTGGAATGGGAAGGAGTTGGATATCACATCTCATGCTAAAGGAAGGGTCTCAGGTTTGGAAGGGGAAGGATTTGGATATCACATCTCAATTTATAGGACGGGTCTGTGGTTTGGTATTAGAAGCATTGAGATATCATATCTCATGCTTTTGGAAGGGTCTCAGGATTGGATTGGGAAGAAGTTGGATATCACATCTCATGTTATAGGAAGGGTCTCAGGATTGGAATGGGAAGGATTTGGATATCACATCTCATGTTATAGGAAGGGTCTCAGGTTTGTTATTAGAAGTATTGAGATATCGCATCTCATGTTATAGGACAGTCTCAGGTTTGGTATTAGAAGCATTGAGATATCATATCTAATTGTATAGGACGGGTCTCAGGATTGGAATGGGAAGGAGTTTATCACATCTCATGCCATGGGAAGGTCTCAGGTTTGCTAGAAGCATTAAGATATCACATCTCATGCTATCGGAAGGGTCTCAGGATTGGATTGGGAATGAGTTGGATATCGCATCTCATGCTATAGGAAGGGTCACAGGTTTGAATTGGAAGGAGTTGGATATCACAGCTCATGTTATAGGAAGGGTATCAGGATTGGAATGGGAAGGACTTTGATATCACATCTCATGCTATCGGAAGGGTCTCAGGATTGGATTGGGAAGGAGTTGGATATCACATCTCATGCTAAAGGAAGGGTCTCAGGTTTGGAAGGGGAAGGATTTGGATATCACATCTCAATTTATAGGACGGGTCTGTGGTTTGGTATTAGAAGCATTGAGATATCATATCTCATGCTATCGGAAGGGTCTCAGGATTGGAATGGGAAGGAGTTGGATATCACATATCATGCTATAGGAAGGGTCTCAGGATTGGAATGGGAAGGAGTTGGATATCACATCTCATGATAAAGAAAGGGTCTCAGGTTTGGAAGGGGAAGGATTTGGATATCACATCTCAAGTTATAGGACGGTTCTGTGGTTTGGTATTAGAAGCATTGAGATATCATATCTCATGCTATCGGAAGGGTCTCAGGATTGGATTGGGAAGGAGTTGGATATCACATCGCATGTTATAGGAAGGGTCTCAAGATTGGAATGGGAAGGACTTGGATATCACATCTCATGTAATAGGAAGGGTCTCAGGTTTGTTATTAGAAGCATTGAGATATCGCATCTCATGTTATAGGAAGGGTCTCAGGATTGGAATGGGAAGGAGTTGCATATCACATCTCATGCTATAGGGAGGGTCTCAGGTTTGATATTAGAAGCATTGAGATATCATATCTCATGCTATCATAAGGGTCTCAGGATTGGATTGGGAAGGAGTTGGATATCACATCTCATGTTATAGGAAGGGTGTCAGGATTGGAATGGGAAGGATTTGGATATCACATCTCATGTTATAGGAAGGGTCTCAGGTTTGTTATTAGAAGCATTGAGATATGGCATCTCATGTTATAGGACAGTCTCAGGTTTGGTATTAGAAGCATTGCGATATATCTCATGGTATAGGACGGGTCTCAGGATTGGAATGGGAAGGAGTTGGATATCACATCTCATGCTATAGGAAGGGTCTCAGGATTGGAATGGGAAGGATTTGGATATCACATCTCATGTTATAGGAAGGGTCTCAGGTTTGTTATTAGAAGCATTGAGATATCACATCTCATGTTCTAGGAAGGGTCTCAGGATTGGAATGGGAAGGATTTGGATATCACATCTCATGTTATAGGAAGGGTCTCAGGTTTGTTATTAGAAGCATTGAGATATCGCATCTCATTTTTTAGGACAGTCTCAGGTTTGGTATTAGAAGCATTGAGATATCATATCTCATGCTATCGGAAGGGTCTCAGGATTGGAATGGGAAGGAGTTAGATATCGCATCTCATGCTACAGGAAGTGTCACAGGTTGGAATTGGAAGGAGTTGGATATCACAGCTCATGTTATAGGAAGGGTTTCAGGATTGGAATGGGAAGGACTTTGATATCACAACTCATGCTATCGGAAGGGTCTCAGGATTGGATTGGGAAGGAGTTGGATATAACATCTCATGTTATAGGAAGGGTCTCAGGATTGGATGGGAAGAGTTGGATATCACATCTCATGTTATAGGAAGGGTATCAGGATTGGAATGGAAAGGACTTTGATATCACATCTCACGCTATAGGGAGGGTCTCAGGTTTGGTATTAGAAGCATTGAGATATCACATCTCATGTTATAGGAAGGGTCTCAGGTTTGTTATTAGAAGCATTGAGATATCACATCTCATGTTATAGGACAGTCTCAGGTTTGGTATTAGAAGCATTGAGATATAACATCTCATGGTATAGGACGGGTCTCAGGATTGGATGGGAAGAGTTGGATATCTCCTCTCATGCTATAGTAAGGGTCTCAGGTTTGGTAGAAGCATTGGGATATCACATCTCATGCTATAGGAAGGGTCTCAGGATTGGAATGGGAAGGAGTTGGATATCACATCTCATGCTAAAGGAAGGGTCTCAGGTTTGGAAGGGGAAGGATTTGGATATCACATCTCAAGTTATAGGACGGGTCTGTGGTTTGGTATTAGAAGCATTGAGATATCATATCTCATGCTATCGGAAGGGTCTCAGGATTGGATTGCGAAGGAGTTGGATATCACATCTCATGTTATAGGAAGGCTCTCAGGTTTGTTATTAGAAGCATTGAGATATCACATCTCATGTTATAGGACAGTCTCAGGTTTGGTATTAGAAGCATTGAGATATCATCTCATGGTATAGGACGGGCCTCAGGATTGGAATGGGAAGGAGTTGGATATCACATCTCATGTTATAGGAAGGGTATCAGGATTGGAATGGGAAGGATTTGGATATCACATCTCATGTTATAGGAAGGGTCTCAGGTTTGTTATTAGAAGTATTGAGATATCGCATCTCATGTTATAGGACAGTCTCAGGTTTGGTATTAGAAGCATTGAGATATCATATCTCATTGTATAGGAAAGGTCTCAGGATTGGAATGGGAAGGAGTTGGATATCACATCTCATGATAAAGAAAGGGTCTCAGGTTTGGAAGGGGAAGGATTTGGATATCACATCTCAAGTTATAGGACGGTTCTGTGGTTTGGTATTAGAAGCATTGAGATATCATATCTCAGGCTATCGGAAGGGTCTCAGGATTGGAATGGGAAGGATTTGGATATCACATCGCATGTTATAGGAAGGGTCTCAAGATTGGAATGGGAAGGACTTGGATATCACATCTCATGTTATAGGAAGGGTCTCAGGTTTGTTATTAGAAGCATTGAGATATCGCATCTCATGTTATAGGAAGGGTCTCAGGATTGGAATGGGAAGCAGTTGTATATCACATCTCATGCTATAGGGAGGGTCTCAGGTTTGATATTAGAAGCATTGAGATATCATATCTCATGCTATCAGAAGGGTCTCAGGATTGGATTGGGAAGGAGTTGGATATCACATCTCATGTTATAGGAAGGGTCTCAGGATTGGAATGGGAAGGATTTGGATATCACATCTCATGTTATAGGAAGGGTCTCAGGTTTGTTATTAGAAGTATTGAGATATCGCATCTCATGTTATAGGACAGTCTCAGGTTTGGTATTAGAAGCATTGAAATATCATATCTCATTGTATAGGACGGGTCTCAGGATTGGAATGGGAAGGAGTTGGATATCACATATCATGCTATAGGAAGGGTCTCAGGATTGGAATGGGAAGGAGTTGGATATCACATCTCATGATAAAGAAAGGGTCTCAGGTTTGGAAGGGGAAGGATTTGGATATCACATCTCAAGTTATAGGACGGTTCTGTGGTTTGGTATTAGAAGCATTGAGATATCATATCTCATGCTATCGTAAGGGTCTCAGGATTGGATTGGGAAGGAGTTGGATATCACATCGCATGTTATAGGAAGGGTCTCAAGATTGGAATGGGAAGGACTTGGATATCACATCTCATGTTATAGGAAGGGTCTCAGGTTTGTTATTAGAAGCATTGAGATATCGCATCTCATGTTATAGGAAGGGTCTCAGGATTGGAATGGGAAGCAGTTGTATATCACATCTCATGCTATAGGGAGGGTCTCAGGTTTGATATTAGAAGCATTGAGATATCATATCTCATGCTATCAGAAGGGTCTCAGGATTGGATTGGGAAGGAGTTGGATATCACATCTCATGTTATAGGAAGGGTCTCAGGATTGGAATGGGAAGGATTTGGATATCACATCTCATGTTATAGGAAGGGTCTCAGGTTTGTTATTAGAAGCATTGAGATATCGCATCTCATGTTATAGGACAGTCTCAGGTTTGGTATTAGAAGCATTGAGATATCATATCTCATGCTATCGGAAGGGTCTCAGGATTGGAATGGGAAGGATTTGGATATCACATCTCATGTTATAGGAAGGGTCTCAGGATTGGAATGGGAAGGATTTGGATATCACATCTCATGTTATAGGAAGGGTCTCAGGTTTGTTATTAGAAGCATTGAGATATCGCATCTCATGTTATAGGACAGTCTCATGTTTGGTATTAGAAGCATTGAGATATCATATCTCATGGTATAGGACGGGTCTCAGGATTGCAATGGGAAGGAGTTGGATATCAAATCTCATGCTATAGGAAGGGTGTCAGGATTGGAATGGGAAGGATCTGGATATCACATCTCATGTTATAGGAAGGGTCTCAGGTTTGTTATTAGAAGCATTGAGATATCACATCTCATGTTCTAGGAAGGGTCTCAGGATTGGAATGGGAAGTATTTGGATATCACATCTCATGTTATAGGAAGGGTATCAGGTTTGTTATTAGAAGCATTGAGATATTGCATCTCATGTTATAGGACAGTCTCAGGTTTGGTATTAGAAGCATTGAGATATCATATCTCATGCTATCGGAAGGGTCTCAGGATTGGAATGGGAAGGATTTGGATATCACATCTCATGTTATAGGAAGGGTCTCAGGTTTGTTATTAGAAGCATTGAGATATTGCATCTCATGTTATAGGACAGTCTCAGGTTTGGTATTAGAAGCATTGAGATATCATATCTCATGCTATCGGAAGGGTCTCAGGATTGGATTGGGAAGGAGTTGGACATCACTTCTCATGCCATGGGAAGGTCTCAGGTTTGCTAGAAGCATTAAGATATCACATCTCATGCTATCGGAAGGGTCTCAGCATTGGATTGGGAAGGAGTTGGATATCGCATCTCATGCTATAGGAAGGGTCACAGGTTGGAATTGGAAGGAGTTGGATATCACAGCTCATGTTATACGAAGGGTTTCAGGATTGGAATGGGAAGGACTTTGATATCACATCTCATGCTATCGGAAGGGTATCAGGATTGGATTGGGAAGGAGTTGGATATCACATCTCATGTTATAGGAAGGGTCTCAGGATTGGAATGGGAAGGATTTGGATATCACATCTCATGTTATAGGAAGGGTCTCAGGTTTGTTATTAGAAGCATTGAGATATCGCATCTCATGTCATAGGACAGTCTCAGGTTTGGTCATAGAAGCATTGAGATATCATATCTCATTGTATAGGACGGGCCTCAGGATTGGAATGGGAAGGAGTTGGATATCATATATCATGCTATAGGACGGGTCTCAGGATTGGAATGGGAAGGAGGTGGATATCACATCTCATGATAAAGGAAGGGTCTCAGGTTTGGAAGGGGAAGGATTTGGATATCACATCTCAAGTTATAGGACTGGTCTGTGGTTTGGTATTAGAAGCATTGAGATATCATATCTCATGCTATCGGAAGGGTCTCAGGATTGGAATGGGAAGGAGTTGGATATCACATCTCATGCTATCGGAAAGGTCTCAGGTTTGGTAGAAGCATTGGGATATCACATCTCATGCTATAGGAAGGGCCTCATGATTGGAATGGGAAGGAGTTGGATATCACATCTCATGCTATCGGAAAGGTCTCAGGTTTGGTAGAAGCATTGGGATACCACATCTCATGCTCTCGGAAGGGTCTCAGGATTGGATTGGGAAGGAGTTGGATATCACATCTCATGTTATAGGAAGGGGCTCAGGATTGGAATGGGAAGGACTTGGACATCACATCTTACGTTATAGGAAGGGTCTCAGGTTTGTTATTAGAAGCATTGAGATATCACATCTCATGTTATAACCTGAGACTGTCATGGACAGTCTCAGGTTTGGTATTAGAAGCATTGAGATGTAACATCTCATGGTATAGGACGGGTCTCAGGATTGGAATGGGAAGGAGTTTGATATCACATCTCATGCCTTAGGAAGGTCTCAGGTTTGGTGGAAGCATTAGGATATCACATCTCATGCTATCGGAAGGGTCTCAGGATTGGATTGGGAAGGAGTTGGATATCCCATCTCATGCTATAGGAAGGGTCACAGGTTGGAATTGGAAGGAGTTGGATATCACATCTCATGTTATAGGAAGGGTATCAGGATTGGAATGGGAAGGACTTTTATATCACATCTCGCTATAGGGAGGGTCTCAGGTTTGGTATTAGAAGCATTGAGATATCACATCTCATGCTATCAGAAGGGTCTCAGGATTGGATTGGGAAGGAGTTGGATATCACATCTCATGTTATAGGAAGGGACTCAGGTTTGGTATTAGAAGCATTGAGATATCACATCTCATGCTATAGGAAGGGTCACAGGTTGGAATTGGAAGGAGTTGGATATCACATCTCATGCTATCGGAAGGGTCTCAGGATTGGAATGGGAAGGAATTGGATATCTCATCTCATGCTATAGGGAGGGTCTCAGGTTTGATATTAGAAGCATTGAGATATCATATCTCATGCTATCGGAAGGGTCTCAGGATTGGATTGGGAAGGAGTTGGATATCACATCTCATGTTATAGGACGGGTCTCAGGATTGGATGGGAAGAGTTGGATATCACATCTCATGCCATAGGAAGGGTCTCAGGATTGGAATGGGAAGGAGTTGGATATCACATCTCATGCTAAAGGAAGGGTCTCAGGTTTGGAAGGGGAAGGATTTGGATATCACATCTCAAGTTATAGGACGGGTCTGTGGTTTGGTATTAGAAGCATTGAGATATCATATCTCATGCTATCGGAAGGGTCTCAGGATTGGAATGGGAAGGACTTGGATATCACATCTCATGTTATAGGAAGAGTCTCAGGTTTGTTATTAGAAGCATTGAGATATCACATCTCATGTTATAGGACAGTCTCAGGTTTGATATTAGAAGCATTGAGATATCATATCTCATGCTATCGGAAGGGTCTCAGGATTGGATTGGGAAGGAGTTGGATATCACATCTCAAGTTATAGGACGGGTCTGTGGTT
The DNA here is from genome assembly GCF_040938575.1 of Ambystoma mexicanum. NCBI lineage: Eukaryota > Metazoa > Chordata > Amphibia > Caudata > Ambystomatidae > Ambystoma > Ambystoma mexicanum. Next base: position 338,200,648 of record NC_090936.1, read on the forward strand.
TGGTATTAGAAGCATTGATATATCATATCTCATGCTATCGGAAGGGTCTCAGGATTGTGTTGGGAAGGAGTTGGATATCACATATGTTATAGGAAGGCTCTCAGGTTTGTTATTAGAAGCATTGAGATATCACATCTCATGCTATCGGAAGGGTATCAGGATTGGATTGGGAAGGAGTTGGATATCACATCTAATGTTATAGGAAGGGTCTCAGGATTGGAATGGGAAGGATTTGGATATCACATCTCATGTTATGGGAAGGGTCTCAGGTTTGTTATTAGAAGCATTGAGATATCGCATCTCATGTCATAGGACAGTCTCAGGTTTGGTCATAGAAGCATTGAGATATCATATCTCATTGTATAGGACGGGTCTCAGGATTGGAATGGGAAGGAGTTGGATATCATATATCATGCTATAGGACGGGTCTCAGGATTGGAATGGGAAGGAGTTGGATATCACATCTCATGATAAAGGAAGGGTCTCAGGTTTGGAAGGGGAAGGATTTGGATATCACATCTCAAGTTATAGGACTGGTCTGTGGTTTGGTATTAGAAGCATTGAGATATCATATCTCATGCTATCGGAAGGGTCTCAGGATTGGATTGGGAAGGAGTTGGATATCACATCTCATGTTATAGGAAGGGTCTCAAGATTTGAATGGGAAGGACTTGGATATCACATCTCATGTTATAGGAAGGGTCTCAGGTTTGTTATTAGAAGCATTGAGATATCACATCTCATGTTATAGGACAGTCTCAGGTTTGGTATTAGAAGCATCGAGATGTAACATCTCATAGTATAGGACGGGTCTCAGGATTGGAATGGGAAGGAGTTTGATATCACATCTCATGCCATGGGAAGGTCTCAGGTTTGCTAGAAGCATTAAGATATCACATCTCATGCTATCGGAAGGGTCTCAGGATTGGATTGGGAAGGAGTTGGATATCGCATCTCATGCTATAGGAAGGGTCACAGGTTTGAATTGGAAGGAGTTGGATATCACAGCTCATGTTATAGGAAGGGTATCAGGATTGGAATGGGAAGGACTTTGATATCACATCTCATGCTATCGGAAGGGTCTCAGGATTGGATTGGGAAGGAGTTGGATATAACATCTCATGTTATAGGAAGGGTCTCGGGATTGGATGGGAAGAGTTGGATATCACATCTCATGTTATAGGAAGGGTATCAGGATGGGAATGGGAAGGACTTTGATATCACATCTCACGCTATAGGGAGGGTCTCAGGTTTGGTATTAGAAGCATTGAGATATCACATCTCATGTTATAGGAATGGTCTCAAGTTTGTTATTAGAAGCATTGAGATATCACATCTCATGTTATAGGACAGTCTCAGGTTTGCTAGAAGCATTAAGATATCACATCTCATGCTATCGGAAGGGTCTCAGGATTGGATGGGAAGAGTTGGATATCACATCTCAAGCTATAGGACGGGTCTGTGGTTTGGTATTAGAAGCATTGAGATATCATATCTCATGCTATCGGAAGGGTCTGAGGATTGGATTGCGAAGGAGTTGGATATCACATCTCATGTTATCGGAAGGGTCTCAGGATTGGATTGGGAAAGAGTTGGATATAACATCTCATGTTATAGGAAGGCTCTCAGGGTTGTTATTAGAAGCATTGAGATATCACATCTCATGTTATAGGACAGTCTCAGGTTTGGTATTAGAAGCATTGAGATATCATATCTCATGGTATAGGACGGGTCTCAGGATTGGAATGGGAAGGAGTTGGATATCACATCTCATGCTAAAGGAAGGGTCTCAGGTTTGGAAGGGGAAGGATTTGGATATCACATCTCAATTTATAGGACGGGTCTGTGGTTTGGTATTAGAAGCATTGAGATATCACATCTCATGCTATCGGAAGGGTCTCAGGATTGGATTGGGAAGGAGTTGGATATCACATCTCATGTTATTGGAAGGGTCTCAGGATTGGATTGGAAGAGTTGGATATCACATCTCATGTTATAGGAAGGGTATCAGGATTGGAATGGGAAGAACTTTGATATCACATCTCACGCTATAGGGAGGGTCTCAGGTTTGGTGTTAGAAGCATTGAGATATCACATCTCATGCTATCGGAAGGGTCTCAGGATTGGATTGGGAAGGAGTTGGATATCACATCTCATGTTATAGGAAGGGTCTCAGGATTGGGATGGGAAGGACTTGGACATCACATCTCATGTTATGGGAAGGGTCTCAGGTTTGTTATTAGAAGCATTGAGATATCACATCTATTGTTATAGGACAGTCTCAGGTTTGGTATTAGAAGCATTGAGATATAACATCTCATGGTATAGGACGGGTCTCATGATTGGAATGGGAAGGAGTTTGATATCACATCTCATGCCATGGGAAGGTCTCAGGTTTGCTAGAAGCATTAAGATATCACATCTCATGCTATCGGAAGGGTCTCAGGATTGGATTGGGAAGGAGTTGGATATCGCATCTCATGCTATAGGAAGGGTCACAGGTTGGAATTGGAAGGAGTTTGATATCACAGCTCATGTTATAGGAAGGGTTCCAGGATTGGAATGGGAAGGACTTTGATATCACATCTCATGCTATCGGAAGGGTATCAGGATTGGATTGGGAAGGAGTTGGATATCACATCTCATGTTATAAGAAGGGTCTCAGGATTGGAATGGGAAGGATTTGGATATCACATCTCATGTTATAGGAAGGGTCTCAGGTTTGTTATTAGAAGCATTGAGATATCGCATCTCATGTCATAGGACAGTCTCAGGTTTGGTCATAGAAGCATTGAGATATCATATCTCATTGTATAGGACGGGTCTCAGGATTGGAATGGGAAGGAGTTGGATATCATATATCATGCTATAGGACGGGTCTCAGGATTGGAATGGGAAGGAGGTGGATATCATATCTCATGATAAAGGAAGGGTCTCAGGTTTGGAAGGGGAAGGATTTGGATATCACATCTCATGCTATCGGAAAGGTCTCAGGTTTGGTAGAAGCATTGGGATATCACATCTCATGCTATAGGAAGGGCCTCATGATTGGAATGGGAAGAAGTTGGATATCACATCTCATGCTATCGGAAAGGTCTCAGGTTTGGTAGAAGCATTGGGATATCACATCTCATGCTCTCGGAAGGGTCTCAGGATTGGATTGGGAAGGAGTTGGATATCACATCTCATGTTATAGGAAGGGGCTCAGGATTGAAATGGGAAGGACTTGGACATCACATCTTACTTTATAGGAAGGGTCTCAGGTTTGTTATTAGAAGCGTTGAGATATCACATCTCATGTTATAACCTGAGTCTGTCATGGACAGTCTCAGGTTTGGTATTAGAAGCATTGAGATATAACATCTCATGGTATAGGACGGGTCTCAGGATTGGAATGGGAAGGAGTTTGATATCACATCTCATGCCTTAGGAAGGTCTCAGGTTTGGTGGAAGCATTAGGATATCACATCTCATGCTATCGGAAGGGTCTCAGGATTGGATTGGGAAGGAGTTGGATATCACATGTCATGTTATAGGAAGGGGCTCAGGATTGGAATGGGGAGGACTTGGACATCACATCTTACGTTATAGGAAGGGTCTCAGGTTTGTTATTAGAAGCATTGAGATATCACATCTCATGTTATAACCTGAGACTGTCATGGACAGTCTCAGGTTTGGTATTAGAAGCATTGCGATATAACATCTCATGGTATAGGACGGGTCTCAGGATTGGAATGGGAAGGAGTTTGATATCACATCTCATGCCTTAGGAAGGTCTCAGGTTTGGTGGAAGCATTAGGATATCACATCTCATGCTATCGGAAGTGTCTCAGGATTGGATTGGGAAGGAGTTGGATATCCCATCTCATGCTATAGGAAGGGTCACAGGTTGGAATTGGAAGGAGTTGGATATAACATCTCATGTTATAGGAAGGGTATCAGGATTGGAATGGGAAGGACTTTTATATCACATCTCGCTATAGGGAGGGTCTCAGGTTTGGTATTAGAAGCATTGAGATATCACATCTCATGCTATCGGAAGGGTCTCAGGATTGGAATGGGAAGGAATTGGATATCTCATCTCATGCTATAGGGAGGGTCTCAGGTTTGATATTAGAAGCATTGAGATATCATATCTCATGCTATCGGAAGGGTCTCAGGATTGGATTGGGAAGGAGTTGGATATCACATCTCATGTTATAGGACGGGTCTCAGGATTGGATGGGAAGAGTTGGATATCACATCTCATGCCATAGGAAGCGTCTCAGGATTGGAATGGGAAGCAGTTGGATATCACATCTCATGCTAAAGGAAGGGTCTCAGGTTTGGAAGGGGAAGGATTTGGATATATCATCTCAAGTTATAGGACGGGTCTGTGGTTTGGTATTAGAAGCATTGAGATATCATATCTCATGCTATCGGAAGGGTCTCAGGATTGGAATGGGAAGGACTTGGATATCACATCTCATGTTATAGGAAGAGTCTCAGGTTTGTTATTAGAAGCATTGAGATATCACATCTCATGCTATAGGGAGGGTCTCTGGTTTGATATTAGAAGCATTGAGATATCATATCTCATGCTATCAGAAGGGTCTCAGGATTGGATTGGGAAGGAGTTGGATATCCCATCACATGCTATAGGAAGGGTCACAGGTTGGAATTGGAAGGAGTTGGATATCACATCTCATGCTATCGGAAGGGTCTCAGGATTGGAATGGGAAGGAATTGGATTTCTCATCTCATGCTATAGGGAGGGTCTCAGGTTTGATATTAGAAGCATTGAGATATCATATCTCATGCTATCGGAAGGGTCTCAGGATTGGATTTGGAAGGAGTTGGATATCACATCTCATGTTATAGGACGGGTCTCAGGATTGGATGGGAAGAGTTGGATATCACATCTCATGCCATAGGAAGGGTCTCAGGATTGGAATGGGAAGGAGTTGGATATCACATCTCATGCTAAAGGAAGGGTATCAGGATTGGAATGGGAAGGACTTTTATATCATATCTCGCTATAGGGAGGGTCTCAGGTTTGGTATTAGAAGCATTGAGATATCACATCTCATGCTATCAGAAGGGTCTCAGGATTGGATTGGGAAGGAGTTGGATATCACATCTCATGTTATAGGAAGGGTCTCAGGTTTGGTATTAGAAGCATTGAGATATCACATCTCATGCTATCGGAAGAGTCACAGGTTGGAATTGGAAGGAGTTGGATATCACATCTCATGCTATCGGAAGGGTCTCAGGATTGGAATGGGAAGGAATTGGATTTCTCATCTCATGCTATAGGGAGGGTCTCAGGTTTGATATTAGAAGCATTGAGATATCATATCTCATGCTATCGGAAGGGTCTCAGGATTGGATTTGGAAGGAGTTGGATATCACATCTCATGTTATAGGACGGGTCTCAGGATTGGATGGGAAGAGTTGGATATCACATCTCATGCCATAGGAAGGGTCTCAGGATTGGAATGGGAAGGAGTTGGATATCACATCTCATGCTAAAGGAAGGGTCTCAGGTTTGGAAGGGGAAGGATTTGGATATCACATCTCAAGTTATAGGACGGGTCTGTGGTTTGGTATTAGAAGCATTGAGATATCATATCTCATGCTATCGGAAGGGTCTCAGGATTGGAATGGGAAGGACTTGGATATCACATCTCATGTTATAGGAAGAGTCTCAGGTTTGTTATTAGAAGCATTGAGATATCACATCTCATGTCATAGGACTGTCTCATGTTTGGTCATAGAAGCATTGAGATATCATATCTCATTGTATAGGACGGGTCTCAGGATTGGAATGGGAAGGAGTTGGATATCATATATCATGCTATAGGACGGGTCTCAGGATTGGAATGGGAAGGAGGTGGATATCACATCTCATGATAAAGGAAGGGTCTCAGGTTTGGAAGGGGAAGGATTTGGATATCACATCTCATGCTATCGGAAAGGTCTCAGGTTTGGTAGAAGCATTGGGATATCACATCTCATGCTATAGGAAGGGCCTCATGATTGGAATGGGAAGAAGTTGGATATCACATCTCATGCTATCGGAAAGGTCTCAGGTTTGGTAGAAGCATTGGGATATCACATCTCATGCTCTCGGAAGGGTCTCAGGATTGGATTGGGAAGGAGTTGGATATCACATCTCATGTTATAGGAAGGGGCTCAGGATTGGAATGGGAAGGACTTGGACATCACATCTTACGTTATAGGAAGGGTCTCAGGTTTGTTATTAGAAGCGTTGAGATATCACATCTCATGTTATAACCTGAGACTGTCATGGACAGTCTCAGGTTTGGTATTAGAAGCATTGAGATATAACATCTCATGGTATAGGACGGGTCTCAGGATTGGAATGGGAAGGAGTTTGATATCACATCTCATGCCTTAGGAAGGTCTCAGGTTTGGTGGAAGCATTAGGATATCACATCTCATGCTATCGGAATGGTCTCAGGATTGGATTGGGAAGGAGTTGGATATCCCATCACATGCTATAGGAAGGGTCACAGGTTGGAATTGGAAGGAGTTGGATATCACATCTCATGTTATAGGAAGGGTATCAGGATTGGAATGGGAAGGACTTTTATATCATATCTCGCTATAGGGAGGGTCTCAGGTTTGGTATTAGAAGCATTGAGATATCACATCTTATGCTATCAGAAGGGTCTCAGGATTGGATTGGGAAGGAGTTGGATATCACATCTCATGTTATAGGAAGGGTCTCAGGTTTGGTATTAGAAGCATTGAGATAGCACATCTCATGCTATCGGAAGAGTCACAGGTTGGAATTGGAAGGAGTTGGATATCACATCTCATGCTATCGGAAGGGTCTCAGGATTGGAATGGGAAGGAATTGGATTTCTCATCTCATGCTATAGGGAGGGTCTCAGGTTTGATATTAGAAGCATTGAGATATCATATCTCATGCTATCGGAAGGGTCTCAGGATTGGATTTGGAAGGAGTTGGATATCACATCTCATGTTATAGGACGGGTCTCAGGATTGGATGGGAAGAGTTGGATATCACATCTCATGCTAAAGGAAGGGTCTCAGGTTTGGAAGGGGAAGGATTTGGATATCACATCTCAAGTTATAGGACGGGTCTGTGGTTTGGTATTAGAAGCATTGAGATATCATATCTCATGCTATCGGAAGGGTCTCAGGATTGGAATGGGAAGGACTTGGATATCACATCTCATGTTATAGGAAGAGTCTCAGGTTTGTTATTAGAAGCATTGAGATATCACATCTCATGTTAAAGGACAGTCTCAGGTTTGATATTAGAAGCATTGAGATATCACATCTCATGCTATCGGAAGGGTCTCAGGATTGGATTGGGAAGGAGTTGGATATCACATCTCAAGTTATAGGACGGGTCTGTGGTTTGGTATTAGAAGCATTGAGATATCACATCTCATGTTATAGGAAGGGTCTCAGGATTGGAATGGGAAGGATTTGGATATCACAGCTCATGTTATAGGAAGGGTCTCAGGTTTGTTATTAGAAGCATTGAGATATCACATCTCATGTCATAGGACAGTCTCAGGTTTGGTCATAGAAGCATTGAGATATCATATCTCATTATATAGGACGGGTCTCAGGATTGGAATGGGAAGGAGTTGGATATCATATATCATGCTATAGGACGGGTCTCAGGATTGGAATGGGAAGTAGTTGGATATCACATCTCATGATAAAGGAAGGGTCTCAGGTTTGGAAGGGGAAGGATTTGGATATCACATCTCAAGTTATAGGACTGGTCTGTGGTTTGGTATTAGAAGCATTGAGATATCATATCTCATGCTTTCGGAACGGTCTCAGGATTGGATTGGGAAGGAGTTGGATATCACATCTCATGTTATAGGAAGGGTCTCAAGATTTGAATGGGAAGGACTTGGATATCACATCTCATGTTATAGGAAGGGTCTCAGGTTTGTTATTAGAAGCATTGAGATATCACATCTCATGTTATAGGACAGTCTCAGGTTTGGTATTAGAAGCATTGAGATGTAACATCTCATAGTATAGGACGGGTCTCAGGATTGGAATGGGAAGGAGTTTGATATCACATCTCATGCCATGGGAAGGTCTCAGGTTTGCTAGAAGCATTAAGATATCACATCTCATGCTATCGGAAGGGTCTCAGGATTGGATTGGGAAGGAGTTGGATATCGCATCTCATGCTATAGGAAGGGTCACAGGTTTGAATTGGAAGGAGTTGGATATCACAGCTCATGTTATAGGAAGGGTATCAGGATTGGAATGGGAAGGACTTTGATATCACATCTCACGCTATCGGAAGGGTCTCAGGATTGGATTGGGAAGGAGTTGGATATAACATCTCATGTTATAGGAAGGGTCTCAGGATTGGATGGGAAGAGTTGGATATCACATCTCATGTTATAGGAAGGGTATCAGGATGGGAATGGGAAGGACTTTGATATCACATCTCACGCTATAGGGAGGGACTCAGGTTTGGTATTAGAAGCATTGAGATATCACATCTCATGTTATAGGAAGGGTCTCAGGTTTGTTATTAGAAGCATTGAGATATCACATCTCATGTTATAGGACAGTCTCAGGTTTGGTATTAGAAGCATTGAGAGATAACATCTCATGGTATAGGACGGGTCTCAGGATTGGATGGGAAGAGTTGGATATCACATCTCAAGCTATAGGACGGGTCTGTGGTTTGGTATTAGAAGCATTGAGATATCATATCTCATGCTATCGGAAGGGTCTGAGGATTGGATTGCGAAGGAGTTGGATATCACATCTCATGTTATCGGAAGGGTCTCAGGATTGGATTGGGAAAGAGTTGGATATAACATCTCATGTTATAGGAATGCTCTCAGGTTTGTTATTAGAAGCATTGAGATATCACATCTCATGTTATAGGACAGTCTCAGGGTTGGTATTAGAAGCATTGAGATATCATATCTCATGGTATAGGACGGGTCTCAGGATTGGAATGGGAAGGAGTTTTATATCACATCTCATGCTAAAGGAAGGGTCTCAGGTTTGGAAGGGGAAGGATTTGGATATCACATCTCAATTTATAAGACGGGTCTGTGGTTTGGTATTAGAAGCAATGAGATATCACATCTCATGCTATCGGAAGGGTCTCAGGATTGGATTGGGAAGGAGTTGGATATAACATCTCATGTTATAGGAAGGGTCTTAGGATTGGATGGGAAGAGTTGGATATCACATCTCATGTTATAGGAAGGGTATCAGGATGGGAATGGGAAGGACTTTGATATCACATCTCACGCTATAGGGAGGGTCTCAGGTTTGGTATTAGAAGCATTGAGATATCACATCTCATGCTATCGGAAGGGTCTCAGGTTTGTTATTAGAAGCATTGAGATATCACATCTCATGTTATAGGACAGTCTCAGGTTTGGTATTAGAAGCAGTGAGATATAACATCTCATGGTATAGGACGGGTCTCAGGATTGGATGGGAAGAGTTGGATATCACATCTCAAGCTATAGGACGGGTCTGTGGTTTGGTATTAGAAGCATTGAGATATCATATCTCATGCTATCGGAACGGTCTGAGGATTGGATTGCGAAGGAGTTGGATATCACATCTCATGTTATCGGAAGGGGCTCAGGATTGGAATGGGGAGGACTTGGACATCACATCTTACGTTATAGGAAGGGTCTCAGGTTTGTTATTAGAAGCATTGAGATATCACATCTCATGTTATAACCTGAGACTGTCATGGACAGTCTCAGGTTTGGTATTAGAAGCATTGAGATATAACATCTCATGGTATAGGACGGGTCTCAGGATTGGAATGGGAAGGAGTTTGATATCACATCTCATGCCTTAGGAAGGTCTCAGGTTTGGTGGAAGCATTAGGATATCACATCTCATGCTATCGGAAGTGTCTCAGGATTGGATTGGGAAGGAGTTGGATATCCCATCTCATGCTATAGGAAGGGTCACAGGTTGGAATTGGAAGGAGTTGGATATAACATCTCATGTTATAGGAAGGGTATCAGGATTGGAATGGGAAGGACTTTTATATCACATCTCGCTATAGGGAGGGTCTCAGGTTTGGTATTAGAAGCATTGAGATATCACATCTCATGCTATCGGAAGGGTCTCAGGATTGGAATGGGAAGGAATTGGATATCTCATCTCATGCTATAGGGAGGGTCTCAGGTTTGATATTAGAAGCATTGAGATATCATATCTCATGCTATCGGAAGGGTCTCAGGATTGGATTGGGAAGGAGTTGGATATCACATCTCATGTTATAGGACGGGTCTCAGGATTGGATGGGAAGAGTTGGATATCACATCTCATGCCATAGGAAGCGTCTCAGGATTGGAATGGGAAGCAGTTGGATATCACATCTCATGCTAAAGGAAGGGTCTCAGGTTTGGAAGGGGAAGGATTTGGATATATCATCTCAAGTTATAGGACGGGTCTGTGGTTTGGTATTAGAAGCATTGAGATATCATATCTCATGCTATCGGAAGGGTCTCAGGATTGGAATGGGAAGGACTTGGATATCACATCTCATGTTATAGGAAGAGTCTCAGGTTTGTTATTAGAAGCATTGAGATATCACATCTCATGCTATAGGGAGGGTCTCTGGTTTGATATTAGAAGCATTGAGATATCATATCTCATGCTATCAGAAGGGTCTCAGGATTGGATTGGGAAGGAGTTGGATATCCCATCACATGCTATAGGAAGGGTCACAGGTTGGAATTGGAAGGAGTTGGATATCACATCTCATGCTATCGGAAGGGTCTCAGGATTGGAATGGGAAGGAATTGGATTTCTCATCTCATGCTATAGGGAGGGTCTCAGGTTTGATATTAGAAGCATTGAGATATCATATCTCATGCTATCGGAAGGGTCTCAGGATTGGATTTGGAAGGAGTTGGATATCACATCTCATGTTATAGGACGGGTCTCAGGATTGGATGGGAAGAGTTGGATATCACATCTCATGCCATAGGAAGGGTCTCAGGATTGGAATGGGAAGGAGTTGGATATCACATCTCATGCTAAAGGAAGGGTATCAGGATTGGAATGGGAAGGACTTTTATATCATATCTCGCTATAGGGAGGGTCTCAGGTTTGGTATTAGAAGCATTGAGATATCACATCTCATGCTATCAGAAGGGTCTCAGGATTGGATTGGGAAGGAGTTGGATATCACATCTCATGTTATAGGAAGGGTCTCAGGTTTGGTATTAGAAGCATTGAGATATCACATCTCATGCTATCGGAAGAGTCACAGGTTGGAATTGGAAGGAGTTGGATATCACATCTCATGCTATCGGAAGGGTCTCAGGATTGGAATGGGAAGGAATTGGATTTCTCATCTCATGCTATAGGGAGGGTCTCAGGTTTGATATTAGAAGCATTGAGATATCATATCTCATGCTATCGGAAGGGTCTCAGGATTGGATTTGGAAGGAGTTGGATATCACATCTCATGTTATAGGACGGGTCTCAGGATTGGATGGGAAGAGTTGGATATCACATCTCATGCCATAGGAAGGGTCTCAGGATTGGAATGGGAAGGAGTTGGATATCACATCTCATGCTAAAGGAAGGGTCTCAGGTTTGGAAGGGGAAGGATTTGGATATCACATCTCAAGTTATAGGACGGGTCTGTGGTTTGGTATTAGAAGCATTGAGATATCATATCTCATGCTATCGGAAGGGTCTCAGGATTGGAATGGGAAGGACTTGGATATCACATCTCATGTTATAGGAAGAGTCTCAGGTTTGTTATTAGAAGCATTGAGATATCACATCTCATGTCATAGGACTGTCTCATGTTTGGTCATAGAAGCATTGAGATATCATATCTCATTGTATAGGACGGGTCTCAGGATTGGAATGGGAAGGAGTTGGATATCATATATCATGCTATAGGACGGGTCTCAGGATTGGAATGGGAAGGAGGTGGATATCACATCTCATGATAAAGGAAGGGTCTCAGGTTTGGAAGGGGAAGGATTTGGATATCACATCTCATGCTATCGGAAAGGTCTCAGGTTTGGTAGAAGCATTGGGATATCACATCTCATGCTATAGGAAGGGCCTCATGATTGGAATGGGAAGAAGTTGGATATCACATCTCATGCTATCGGAAAGGTCTCAGGTTTGGTAGAAGCATTGGGATATCACATCTCATGCTCTCGGAAGGGTCTCAGGATTGGATTGGGAAGGAGTTGGATATCACATCTCATGTTATAGGAAGGGGCTCAGGATTGGAATGGGAAGGACTTGGACATCACATCTTACGTTATAGGAAGGGTCTCAGGTTTGTTATTAGAAGCGTTGAGATATCACATCTCATGTTATAACCTGAGACTGTCATGGACAGTCTCAGGTTTGGTATTAGAAGCATTGAGATATAACATCTCATGGTATAGGACGGGTCTCAGGATTGGAATGGGAAGGAGTTTGATATCACATCTCATGCCTTAGGAAGGTCTCAGGTTTGGTGGAAGCATTAGGATATCACATCTCATGCTATCGGAATGGTCTCAGGATTGGATTGGGAAGGAGTTGGATATCCCATCACATGCTATAGGAAGGGTCACAGGTTGGAATTGGAAGGAGTTGGATATCACATCTCATGTTATAGGAAGGGTATCAGGATTGGAATGGGAAGGACTTTTATATCATATCTCGCTATAGGGAGGGTCTCAGGTTTGGTATTAGAAGCATTGAGATATCACATCTTATGCTATCAGAAGGGTCTCAGGATTGGATTGGGAAGGAGTTGGATATCACATCTCATGTTATAGGAAGGGTCTCAGGTTTGGTATTAGAAGCATTGAGATAGCACATCTCATGCTATCGGAAGAGTCACAGGTTGGAATTGGAAGGAGTTGGATATCACATCTCATGCTATCGGAAGGGTCTCAGGATTGGAATGGGAAGGAATTGGATTTCTCATCTCATGCTATAGGGAGGGTCTCAGGTTTGATATTAGAAGCATTGAGATATCATATCTCATGCTATCGGAAGGGTCTCAGGATTGGATTTGGAAGGAGTTGGATATCACATCTCATGTTATAGGACGGGTCTCAGGATTGGATGGGAAGAGTTGGATATCACATCTCATGCTAAAGGAAGGGTCTCAGGTTTGGAAGGGGAAGGATTTGGATATCACATCTCAAGTTATAGGACGGGTCTGTGGTTTGGTATTAGAAGCATTGAGATATCATATCTCATGCTATCGGAAGGGTCTCAGGATTGGAATGGGAAGGACTTGGATATCACATCTCATGTTATAGGAAGAGTCTCAGGTTTGTTATTAGAAGCATTGAGATATCACATCTCATGTTAAAGGACAGTCTCAGGTTTGATATTAGAAGCATTGAGATATCACATCTCATGCTATCGGAAGGGTCTCAGGATTGGATTGGGAAGGAGTTGGATATCACATCTCAAGTTATAGGACGGGTCTGTGGTTTGGTATTAGAAGCATTGAGATATCACATCTCATGTTATAGGAAGGGTCTCAGGATTGGAATGGGAAGGATTTGGATATCACAGCTCATGTTATAGGAAGGGTCTCAGGTTTGTTATTAGAAGCATTGAGATATCACATCTCATGTCATAGGACAGTCTCAGGTTTGGTCATAGAAGCATTGAGATATCATATCTCATTATATAGGACGGGTCTCAGGATTGGAATGGGAAGGAGTTGGATATCATATATCATGCTATAGGACGGGTCTCAGGATTGGAATGGGAAGTAGTTGGATATCACATCTCATGATAAAGGAAGGGTCTCAGGTTTGGAAGGGGAAGGATTTGGATATCACATCTCAAGTTATAGGACTGGTCTGTGGTTTGGTATTAGAAGCATTGAGATATCATATCTCATGCTTTCGGAACGGTCTCAGGATTGGATTGGGAAGGAGTTGGATATCACATCTCATGTTATAGGAAGGGTCTCAAGATTTGAATGGGAAGGACTTGGATATCACATCTCATGTTATAGGAAGGGTCTCAGGTTTGTTATTAGAAGCATTGAGATATCACATCTCATGTTATAGGACAGTCTCAGGTTTGGTATTAGAAGCATTGAGATGTAACATCTCATAGTATAGGACGGGTCTCAGGATTGGAATGGGAAGGAGTTTGATATCACATCTCATGCCATGGGAAGGTCTCAGGTTTGCTAGAAGCATTAAGATATCACATCTCATGCTATCGGAAGGGTCTCAGGATTGGATTGGGAAGGAGTTGGATATCGCATCTCATGCTATAGGAAGGGTCACAGGTTTGAATTGGAAGGAGTTGGATATCACAGCTCATGTTATAGGAAGGGTATCAGGATTGGAATGGGAAGGACTTTGATATCACATCTCACGCTATCGGAAGGGTCTCAGGATTGAATTGGGAAGGAGTTGGATATAACATCTCATGTTATAGGAAGGGTCTCAGGATTGGATGGGAAGAGTTGGATATCACATCTCATGTTATAGGAAGGGTATCAGGATGGGAATGGGAAGGACTTTGATATCACATCTCACGCTATAGGGAGGGACTCAGGTTTGGTATTAGAAGCATTGAGATATCACATCTCATGTTATAGGAAGGGTCTCAGGTTTGTTATTAGAAGCATTGAGATATCACATCTCATGTTATAGGACAGTCTCAGGTTTGGTATTAGAAGCATTGAGAGATAACATCTCATGGTATAGGACGGGTCTCAGGATTGGATGGGAAGAGTTGGATATCACATCTCAAGCTATAGGACGGGTCTGTGGTTTGGTATTAGAAGCATTGAGATATCATATCTCATGCTATCGGAAGGGTCTGAGGATTGGATTGCGAAGGAGTTGGATATCACATCTCATGTTATCGGAAGGGTCTCAGGATTGGATTGGGAAAGAGTTGGATATAACATCTCATGTTATAGGAATGCTCTCAGGTTTGTTATTAGAAGCATTGAGATATCACATCTCATGTTATAGGACAGTCTCAGGGTTGGTATTAGAAGCATTGAGATATCATATCTCATGGTATAGGACGGGTCTCAGGATTGGAATGGGAAGGAGTTTTATATCACATCTCATGCTAAAGGAAGGGTCTCAGGTTTGGAAGGGGAAGGATTTGGATATCACATCTCAATTTATAGGACGGGTCTGTGGTTTGGTATTAGAAGCAATGAGATATCACATCTCATGCTATCGGAAGGGTCTCAGGATTGGATTGGGAAGGAGTTGGATATAACATCTCATGTTATAGGAAGGGTCTTAGGATTGGATGGGAAGAGTTGGATATCACATCTCATGTTATAGGAAGGGTATCAGGATGGGAATGGGAAGGACTTTGATATCACATCTCACGCTATAGGGAGGGTCTCAGGTTTGGTATTAGAAGCATTGAGATATCACATCTCATGCTATCGGAAGGGTCTCAGGTTTGTTATTAGAAGCATTGAGATATCACATCTCATGTTATAGGACAGTCTCAGGTTTGGTATTAGAAGCAGTGAGATATAACATCTCATGGTATAGGACGGGTCTCAGGATTGGATGGGAAGAGTTGGATATCACATCTCAAGCTATAGGACGGGTCTGTGGTTTGGTATTAGAAGCATTGAGATATCATATCTCATGCTATCGGAACGGTCTGAGGATTGGATTGCGAAGGAGTTGGATATCACATCTCATGTTATCGGAAGGGTCTCAGGATTGGATTGGGAAAGAGTTGGATATAACATCTCATGTTATAGGAAGGCTCTCAGGTTTGTTATTAGAAGCATTGAGATATCACATCTCATGTTATAGGACAGTCTCAGGTTTGGTATTAGAAGCATTGAGATATCATATCTCATGGTATAGGACGGGTCTCAGGATTGGAATGGGAAGGAGTTGGATATCACATCTCATGCTAAAGGAAGGGTCTCAGGTTTGGAAGGGGAAGGATTTGGATATCACATCTCAATTTATAGGACGGGTCTGTGGTTTGGTATTAGAAGCATTGAGATATCACATCTCATGCTATCGGAAGGGTCTCAGGATTGGATTGGGAAGGAGTTGGATATCACATCTCATGTTATAGGAAGGGTCTCAGGATTGGATTGGAAGAGTTGGATATCACATCTCATGTTATAGGAAGGGTATCAGGATTGGAATGGGAAGAACTTTGATATCACATCTCACGCTATAGGGAGGGTCTCAGGTTTGGTATTAGAAGCATTGAGATATCACATCTCATGCTATCGGAAGGGTCTCAGGATTGGATTGGGAAGGAGTTGGATATCACATCTCATGTTATAGGAAGGGTCTCAGGATTGGGATGGGAAGGACTTGGACATCACATCTCATGTTATAGGAAGGGTCTCAGGTTTGTTATTAGAAGCATAGAGATATCACATCTCATGTTATAGGACAGTCTCAGGTTTGGTATTAGAAGCATTGAGATATAACATCTCATGGTATAGGACGGGTCTCAGGATTGGAATGGGAAGGAGTTTGATATCACATCTCATGCCTTAGGAAGGTCTCAGGTTTGGTGGAAGCATTAGGATATCACATCTCATGCTATCGGAAGTGTCTCAGGATTGGATTGGGAAGGAGTTGGATATCCCATCTCATGCTATAGGAAGGGTCACAGGTTGGAATTGGAAGGAGTTGGATATAACATCTCATGTTATAGGAAGGGTATCAGGATTGGAATGGGAAGGACTTTTATATCACATCTCGCTATAGGGAGGGTCTCAGGTTTGGTATTAGAAGCATTGAGATATCACATCTCATGCTATCGGAAGGGTCTCAGGATTGGAATGGGAAGGAATTGGATATCTCATCTCATGCTATAGGGAGGGTCTCAGGTTTGATATTAGAAGCATTGAGATATCATATCTCATGCTATCGGAAGGGTCTCAGGATTGGATTGGGAAGGAGTTGGATATCACATCTCATGTTATAGGACGGGTCTCAGGATTGGATGGGAAGAGTTGGATATCACATCTCATGCCATAGGAAGCGTCTCAGGATTGGAATGGGAAGCAGTTGGATATCACATCTCATGCTAAAGGAAGGGTCTCAGGTTTGGAAGGGGAAGGATTTGGATATATCATCTCAAGTTATAGGACGGGTCTGTGGTTTGGTATTAGAAGCATTGAGATATCATATCTCATGCTATCGGAAGGGTCTCAGGATTGGAATGGGAAGGACTTGGATATCACATCTCATGTTATAGGAAGAGTCTCAGGTTTGTTATTAGAAGCATTGAGATATCACATCTCATGCTATAGGGAGGGTCTCTGGTTTGATATTAGAAGCATTGAGATATCATATCTCATGCTATCAGAAGGGTCTCAGGATTGGATTGGGAAGGAGTTGGATATCCCATCACATGCTATAGGAAGGGTCACAGGTTGGAATTGGAAGGAGTTGGATATCACATCTCATGCTATCGGAAGGGTCTCAGGATTGGAATGGGAAGGAATTGGATTTCTCATCTCATGCTATAGGGAGGGTCTCAGGTTTGATATTAGAAGCATTGAGATATCATATCTCATGCTATCGGAAGGGTCTCAGGATTGGATTTGGAAGGAGTTGGATATCACATCTCATGTTATAGGACGGGTCTCAGGATTGGATGGGAAGAGTTGGATATCACATCTCATGCCATAGGAAGGGTCTCAGGATTGGAATGGGAAGGAGTTGGATATCACATCTCATGCTAAAGGAAGGGTATCAGGATTGGAATGGGAAGGACTTTTATATCATATCTCGCTATAGGGAGGGTCTCAGGTTTGGTATTAGAAGCATTGAGATATCACATCTCATGCTATCAGAAGGGTCTCAGGATTGGATTGGGAAGGAGTTGGATATCACATCTCATGTTATAGGAAGGGTCTCAGGTTTGGTATTAGAAGCATTGAGATATCACATCTCATGCTATCGGAAGAGTCACAGGTTGGAATTGGAAGGAGTTGGATATCACATCTCATGCTATCGGAAGGGTCTCAGGATTGGAATGGGAAGGAATTGGATTTCTCATCTCATGCTATAGGGAGGGTCTCAGGTTTGATATTAGAAGCATTGAGATATCATATCTCATGCTATCGGAAGGGTCTCAGGATTGGATTTGGAAGGAGTTGGATATCACATCTCATGTTATAGGACGGGTCTCAGGATTGGATGGGAAGAGTTGGATATCACATCTCATGCCATAGGAAGGGTCTCAGGATTGGAATGGGAAGGAGTTGGATATCACATCTCATGCTAAAGGAAGGGTCTCAGGTTTGGAAGGGGAAGGATTTGGATATCACATCTCAAGTTATAGGACGGGTCTGTGGTTTGGTATTAGAAGCATTGAGATATCATATCTCATGCTATCGGAAGGGTCTCAGGATTGGAATGGGAAGGACTTGGATATCACATCTCATGTTATAGGAAGAGTCTCAGGTTTGTTATTAGAAGCATTGAGATATCACATCTCATGTCATAGGACTGTCTCATGTTTGGTCATAGAAGCATTGAGATATCATATCTCATTGTATAGGACGGGTCTCAGGATTGGAATGGGAAGGAGTTGGATATCATATATCATGCTATAGGACGGGTCTCAGGATTGGAATGGGAAGGAGGTGGATATCACATCTCATGATAAAGGAAGGGTCTCAGGTTTGGAAGGGGAAGGATTTGGATATCACATCTCATGCTATCGGAAAGGTCTCAGGTTTGGTAGAAGCATTGGGATATCACATCTCATGCTATAGGAAGGGCCTCATGATTGGAATGGGAAGAAGTTGGATATCACATCTCATGCTATCGGAAAGGTCTCAGGTTTGGTAGAAGCATTGGGATATCACATCTCATGCTCTCGGAAGGGTCTCAGGATTGGATTGGGAAGGAGTTGGATATCACATCTCATGTTATAGGAAGGGGCTCAGGATTGGAATGGGAAGGACTTGGACATCACATCTTACGTTATAGGAAGGGTCTCAGGTTTGTTATTAGAAGCGTTGAGATATCACATCTCATGTTATAACCTGAGACTGTCATGGACAGTCTCAGGTTTGGTATTAGAAGCATTGAGATATAACATCTCATGGTATAGGACGGGTCTCAGGATTGGAATGGGAAGGAGTTTGATATCACATCTCATGCCTTAGGAAGGTCTCAGGTTTGGTGGAAGCATTAGGATATCACATCTCATGCTATCGGAATGGTCTCAGGATTGGATTGGGAAGGAGTTGGATATCCCATCACATGCTATAGGAAGGGTCACAGGTTGGAATTGGAAGGAGTTGGATATCACATCTCATGTTATAGGAAGGGTATCAGGATTGGAATGGGAAGGACTTTTATATCATATCTCGCTATAGGGAGGGTCTCAGGTTTGGTATTAGAAGCATTGAGATATCACATCTTATGCTATCAGAAGGGTCTCAGGATTGGATTGGGAAGGAGTTGGATATCACATCTCATGTTATAGGAAGGGTCTCAGGTTTGGTATTAGAAGCATTGAGATAGCACATCTCATGCTATCGGAAGAGTCACAGGTTGGAATTGGAAGGAGTTGGATATCACATCTCATGCTATCGGAAGGGTCTCAGGATTGGAATGGGAAGGAATTGGATTTCTCATCTCATGCTATAGGGAGGGTCTCAGGTTTGATATTAGAAGCATTGAGATATCATATCTCATGCTATCGGAAGGGTCTCAGGATTGGATTTGGAAGGAGTTGGATATCACATCTCATGTTATAGGACGGGTCTCAGGATTGGATGGGAAGAGTTGGATATCACATCTCATGCTAAAGGAAGGGTCTCAGGTTTGGAAGGGGAAGGATTTGGATATCACATCTCAAGTTATAGGACGGGTCTGTGGTTTGGTATTAGAAGCATTGAGATATCATATCTCATGCTATCGGAAGGGTCTCAGGATTGGAATGGGAAGGACTTGGATATCACATCTCATGTTATAGGAAGAGTCTCAGGTTTGTTATTAGAAGCATTGAGATATCACATCTCATGTTAAAGGACAGTCTCAGGTTTGATATTAGAAGCATTGAGATATCACATCTCATGCTATCGGAAGGGTCTCAGGATTGGATTGGGAAGGAGTTGGATATCACATCTCAAGTTATAGGACGGGTCTGTGGTTTGGTATTAGAAGCATTGAGATATCACATCTCATGTTATAGGAAGGGTCTCAGGATTGGAATGGGAAGGATTTGGATATCACAGCTCATGTTATAGGAAGGGTCTCAGGTTTGTTATTAGAAGCATTGAGATATCACATCTCATGTCATAGGACAGTCTCAGGTTTGGTCATAGAAGCATTGAGATATCATATCTCATTATATAGGACGGGTCTCAGGATTGGAATGGGAAGGAGTTGGATATCATATATCATGCTATAGGACGGGTCTCAGGATTGGAATGGGAAGTAGTTGGATATCACATCTCATGATAAAGGAAGGGTCTCAGGTTTGGAAGGGGAAGGATTTGGATATCACATCTCAAGTTATAGGACTGGTCTGTGGTTTGGTATTAGAAGCATTGAGATATCATATCTCATGCTTTCGGAACGGTCTCAGGATTGGATTGGGAAGGAGTTGGATATCACATCTCATGTTATAGGAAGGGTCTCAAGATTTGAATGGGAAGGACTTGGATATCACATCTCATGTTATAGGAAGGGTCTCAGGTTTGTTATTAGAAGCATTGAGATATCACATCTCATGTTATAGGACAGTCTCAGGTTTGGTATTAGAAGCATTGAGATGTAACATCTCATAGTATAGGACGGGTCTCAGGATTGGAATGGGAAGGAGTTTGATATCACATCTCATGCCATGGGAAGGTCTCAGGTTTGCTAGAAGCATTAAGATATCACATCTCATGCTATCGGAAGGGTCTCAGGATTGGATTGGGAAGGAGTTGGATATCGCATCTCATGCTATAGGAAGGGTCACAGGTTTGAATTGGAAGGAGTTGGATATCACAGCTCATGTTATAGGAAGGGTATCAGGATTGGAATGGGAAGGACTTTGATATCACATCTCACGCTATCGGAAGGGTCTCAGGATTGAATTGGGAAGGAGTTGGATATAACATCTCATGTTATAGGAAGGGTCTCAGGATTGGATGGGAAGAGTTGGATATCACATCTCATGTTATAGGAAGGGTATCAGGATGGGAATGGGAAGGACTTTGATATCACATCTCACGCTATAGGGAGGGACTCAGGTTTGGTATTAGAAGCATTGAGATATCACATCTCATGTTATAGGAAGGGTCTCAGGTTTGTTATTAGAAGCATTGAGATATCACATCTCATGTTATAGGACAGTCTCAGGTTTGGTATTAGAAGCATTGAGAGATAACATCTCATGGTATAGGACGGGTCTCAGGATTGGATGGGAAGAGTTGGATATCACATCTCAAGCTATAGGACGGGTCTGTGGTTTGGTATTAGAAGCATTGAGATATCATATCTCATGCTATCGGAAGGGTCTGAGGATTGGATTGCGAAGGAGTTGGATATCACATCTCATGTTATCGGAAGGGTCTCAGGATTGGATTGGGAAAGAGTTGGATATAACATCTCATGTTATAGGAATGCTCTCAGGTTTGTTATTAGAAGCATTGAGATATCACATCTCATGTTATAGGACAGTCTCAGGGTTGGTATTAGAAGCATTGAGATATCATATCTCATGGTATAGGACGGGTCTCAGGATTGGAATGGGAAGGAGTTTTATATCACATCTCATGCTAAAGGAAGGGTCTCAGGTTTGGAAGGGGAAGGATTTGGATATCACATCTCAATTTATAGGACGGGTCTGTGGTTTGGTATTAGAAGCAATGAGATATCACATCTCATGCTATCGGAAGGGTCTCAGGATTGGATTGGGAAGGAGTTGGATATAACATCTCATGTTATAGGAAGGGTCTTAGGATTGGATGGGAAGAGTTGGATATCACATCTCATGTTATAGGAAGGGTATCAGGATGGGAATGGGAAGGACTTTGATATCACATCTCACGCTATAGGGAGGGTCTCAGGTTTGGTATTAGAAGCATTGAGATATCACATCTCATGCTATCGGAAGGGTCTCAGGTTTGTTATTAGAAGCATTGAGATATCACATCTCATGTTATAGGACAGTCTCAGGTTTGGTATTAGAAGCAGTGAGATATAACATCTCATGGTATAGGACGGGTCTCAGGATTGGATGGGAAGAGTTGGATATCACATCTCAAGCTATAGGACGGGTCTGTGGTTTGGTATTAGAAGCATTGAGATATCATATCTCATGCTATCGGAACGGTCTGAGGATTGGATTGCGAAGGAGTTGGATATCACATCTCATGTTATCGGAAGGGTCTCAGGATTGGATTGGGAAAGAGTTGGATATAACATCTCATGTTATAGGAAGGCTCTCAGGTTTGTTATTAGAAGCATTGAGATATCACATCTCATGTTATAGGACAGTCTCAGGTTTGGTATTAGAAGCATTGAGATATCATATCTCATGGTATAGGACGGGTCTCAGGATTGGAATGGGAAGGAGTTGGATATCACATCTCATGCTAAAGGAAGGGTCTCAGGTTTGGAAGGGGAAGGATTTGGATATCACATCTCAATTTATAGGACGGGTCTGTGGTTTGGTATTAGAAGCATTGAGATATCACATCTCATGCTATCGGAAGGGTCTCAGGATTGGATTGGGAAGGAGTTGGATATCACATCTCATGTTATAGGAAGGGTCTCAGGATTGGATTGGAAGAGTTGGATATCACATCTCATGTTATAGGAAGGGTATCAGGATTGGAATGGGAAGAACTTTGATATCACATCTCACGCTATAGGGAGGGTCTCAGGTTTGGTATTAGAAGCATTGAGATATCACATCTCATGCTATCGGAAGGGTCTCAGGATTGGATTGGGAAGGAGTTGGATATCACATCTCATGTTATAGGAAGGGTCTCAGGATTGGGATGGGAAGGACTTGGACATCACATCTCATGTTATAGGAAGGGTCTCAGGTTTGTTATTAGAAGCATAGAGATATCACATCTCATGTTATAGGACAGTCTCAGGTTTGGTATTAGAAGCATTGAGATATAACATCTCATGGTATAGGACGGGTCTCAGGATTGGAATGGGAAGGAGTTTGATATCACATCTCATGCCATGGGAAGGTCTCAGGTTTGCTAGATGCATTAAGATATCACATCTCATGCTATCGGAAGGGTCTCAGGATTGGATTGAGAAGGAGTTGGATATCGCATCTCATGCTATAGGAAGGGTCACAGGTTGAAATTGGAAGGAGTTGGATATCACAGCTCATGTTATAGGAAGGGTTTCAGGATTGGAATGGGAAGGACTTTGATATCACATCTCATGCTATCGGAAGGGTATCAGGATTGGATTGGGAAGGAGTTGGATATCACATCTCATGTTATAGGAAGGGTCTCAGGATTGGAATGGGAAGGATTTGGATATCACATCTCATGTTATAGGAAGGGTCTCAGGTTTGTTATTAGAAGCATTGAGATATCGCATCTCATGTCATAGGACAGTCTCAGGTTTGGTCATAGAAGCATTGAGATATCATGTCTCATTGTATAGGACGGGTCTCAGGATTGGAATGGGAAGGAGTTGGATATCATATATCATGCTATAGGACGGGTCTCAGGATTGGAATGGGAAGGAGGTGGATATCACATCTCATGATAAAGGAAGGGTCTCAGGTTTGGAAGGGGAAGGATTTGGATATCACATCTCATGCTATCGGAAAGGTCTCAGGTTTGGTAGAAGCATTGGGATATCACATCTCATGCTATAGAAGGGCCTCATTATTGGAATGGGAAGGAGTTCGATATCACATCTCATGCTATCGGAAAGGTCTCAGGTTTGGTAGAAGCATTGGGATATCACATCTCATGCTCTCGGAAGGGTCTCAGGATTGGATTGGGAAGGAGTTGGATATCCCATCTCATGTTATAGGAAGGGGCTCAGGATTGGAATGGGAAGGACTTGGACATCACATCTTACGTTATAGGAAGGGTCTCAGGTTTGTTATTAGAAGCATTGAGATATCACATCTCATGTTATAACCTGAGACTGTCATGGACAGTCTCAGGTTTGGTATTAGAAGCATTGAGATGTAACATCTCATGGTATAGGACGGGTCTCAGGATTGGAATGGGAAGGAGTTTGATATCACATCTCATGCCTTAGGAAGGTCTCAGGTTTGGTGGAAGCATTAGGATATCACATCTCATGCTATCGGAAGGGTCTCAGGATTGGATTGGGAAGGAGTTGGATATCCCATCTCATGCTATAGGAAGGGTCACAGGTTGGAATTGGAAGGAGTTGGATATCACATCTCATGTTATAGGAAGGGTATCAGGATTGGAATGGGAAGGACTTTTATATCATATCTCGCTATAGGGAGGGTCTCAGGTTTGGTATTAGAAGCATTGAGATATCACATCTCATGCTATCAGAAGGGTCTCAGGATTGGATTGGGAAGGAGTTGGATATCACATCTCATGTTATAGGAAGGGTCTCAGGTTTGGTATTAGAAGCATTGAGATATCACATCTCATGCTATCGGAAGAGTCACAGGTTGGAATTGGAAGGAGTTGGATATCACATCTCATGCTATCGGAAGGGTCTCAGGATTGGAATGGGAAGGAA
The DNA here is from genome assembly GCF_040938575.1 of Ambystoma mexicanum. Taxonomy (NCBI): domain Eukaryota; kingdom Metazoa; phylum Chordata; class Amphibia; order Caudata; family Ambystomatidae; genus Ambystoma; species Ambystoma mexicanum. The sequence goes on from NC_090936.1 coordinate 338,225,340, forward strand.
TTGGATATCTCATCTCATGCTATAGGGAGGGTCTCAGGTTTGATATTAGAAGCATTGAGATATCATATCTCATGCTATCGGAAGGGTCTCAGGATTGGATTTGGAAGGAGTTGGATATCACATCTCATGTTATAGGACGGGTCTCAGGATTGGATGGGAAGAGTTGGATATCACATCTCATGCCATAGGAAGGGTCTTAGGATTGGAATGGGAAGGAGTTGGATATCACATCTCATGCTAAAGGAAGGGTCTCAGGTTTGGAAGGGGAAGGATTTGGATATCACATCTCAAGTTATAGGACGGGTCTGTGGTTTGGTATTAGAAGCATTGAGATATCATATCTCATGCTATCGGAAGGGTCTCAGGATTGGAATGGGAAGGACTTGGATATCACATCTCATGATATAGGAAGGGTCTCAGGTTTGGAATGGGAAGGAGTTGGATATCACATCTCATGCTAATGGGAGGGTCTCAGGATTGGAATGGGAAGGAGTTGGATATCACATCTCATGCTAAAGGAAGGGTCTCAGGTTTGGTAGAAGCATTAGGATATCACATCTCATGCTATAGGAAGGGTCTCAGGATTGAAATGGGAAGGAGTTAGATATCACATCTCATGCTAAAGGAAGGGTCTCAGGTTTGGTATAAGCATTAGGATATCACATCACATGCTATAAGAAGGGTCTCAGGATTGGAATGGGAAGGAGTTGGATATCACATCTCATGCTAAAGGAAGGGTCTCAGGTTTGGAAGGGGAAGGATTTCGATATCACATCTCAATTTATAGGACGGGTCTGTGGTTTGGTATTAGAAGCATTGAGATATCATATCTCATGCTATCGAAAGGGTCTCAGGATTGGATTGGGAAAGAGTTGGATATCACATCTCATGTTATAGGAAGGGTCTCAGCATTGAAATGGGAAGGATTTGGATATCACATCTCATGTTATAGGAAGGGTCTCAGGTTTGTTATTAGAAGCATTGAGAGGGTCTCAGGATTGGATTGGGAAGGAGTTGGATATCACATCTCATGTTATAGGAAGGGTCTCAGGATTGGAATGGGAAGGAGTTGGATATCATATCTCATGCTATAGGAAGGGTCACAGTTTGGAATTGGAAGGAGTTGGATATCACATCTGTTAAGACGGATTTCTGAACTCTGTCCTGGTGGCGCAGAAGTTCAGAAGGCCAACCTAATTACTTGGAACAGGGTAACCTCTGGACGAGCCAGACCAATCAAGGTAGCGATCGCGGCGGTCAAGACTAGGTCTCAAGAGGGGTGAGGGTGACTGAAAGCCCGCAATGAGCACACAAAGCAAGATCACTTACAAACTACTCCAAACAGTTGTTATATTAAAAATATATACACATTTATTTCAAGGCCTTTAAAACAATGACCGTAGCGAGAAAATCACAATATAACAATAGTAAACCAACACATACTATATCAACACAATATATATACAAATACGACAGTCTCAAGCGTTAGATGCACGAAATGGGTAGTCCACCTAAAAGGGAAGGAAGACAGGCAGTGCGAAATAATGCTTAGACCCAGTTCACCTTCAGAGGCACCTAACTAGATGGAAGTCTGAGCCCTGCGAAGAGTGGAGCCTTGTGCTCAAAAGTACCTGCACGCGCTGGTGCCAACGGGCAAAAGGAGAAGCTCTTCGAGGGAAATCAGGCAGTTCAGTTTAGAGCACAAAAGAAGAAGAACAAGTTCCGCGACTCAAGCGCAGCCTCCACAGTGGGCAGAAGCAGAGCGCAAGTACGAAAAAGGGTGCTGTTTGACACAGCGGGGAAAAGCAATGGGCTCCTGCAGGAGGGCGACCAGATCCTAGCTATGCTACTCACTGGTCCCCGATGCAAGCAGACCCAGGCTTCTCCGCGTCCGTTTCAGTATCTGGCAGGTTCAAAAGAGCAGGGAACGCCTTGTCGTCGTGTTGAGTAAAAAGACGTCCCAATCAAAGAAATCCGCACAGTTTGTTACCACAGCAGGGCAACGGAGCGGCCGTTTGTATCTGAGCCAAATGTACACTACTCACTTCAGACCTGGGAACGCCAAGTGTACGAAGCGTGTGAGAGTGACAAGGACTCGAAATACTACACAACCTGGCGGCGGTTACAGAGCAAGACTCCCGTGTAAGCTGGTCAGTCAACTGGATGGCCCAGAGACGCTTCCGAAGGCTTACTGGCAGGAGATGGTGAAGATGCCGAGAATAGCTGTTCCCTTTATTCCAAGGGTCGAAGTACCAGTACAGGCCTTCTGGTTCGATCAAAGGTGAAAAGGGTTTCACAAGGCGACAGCAGTGCAGAGGAGAAGTCCTTCAGCGGGTCACCAGCGATTCCTCGGTCCAGCTTCTTGGTTGCAGGATACTTGGCTCCTGTATTCCTTCGTTCGTGAGAACTCAGGAGATCGACATGGTAGTGGTGTTTCCAGCCCCCTCTTATCCACGGTTCCCTTCGCGCCAAAATGGAGGGGACCCAATGGGAGATCCGCTCATCAACACTCACACCATTCGTGGACCAATCATGGACCACGGTGGTCCCAGGCATTCACACCACCCTAGACTCTCTGGCACCCAGGATGTGTATTGGGACCAGACATCCCAGCCCACATCCTGGAGGCACACACAAGACATGTAGAAGCCCGCGAAAGCATCCGTGTTTCGCAGGAAAGTACATGCCCAAATAAGGATGGCCCCGGGTCGGCTCGACCTGGGGAAGGTTAAGGGAGCAAGACGGTCAGCGGACAGGACAAAGGAGCCTCGTGGTCTGGCCATTTTGGGAGCCAGGCCACCATTTTGGGTTAAGCGCGAGAAACGCGCTTAGAACGCCAAAAGGAGCTCAAAACACAAGAAACGATCGCTGCCACCATTCCTGTCCCTGAATCACTTACACCGATCAGATACAAACCTAAACGAGTATCTAGGGCCTGTAGAAGGCTAGAGACCCAAGAGAGCTGTAACTTAGCTTACAGTGCCCTCTTGTGTCATGTCGCACGAAAGCCGCAACATGATAAAACAAACTACGGGAAACAGCGTTCCCCGGTACTGACTGTCTTAAGGGCATGTCAGTTTCCCCGTAAGAAAGGAGCGAAAGCCCAGAGGAGTGCAGCAGAAGGCTGCACTTCTCTGGCAAAGTCAAGAACAAGGTGAAAAACAACAGCAAAAAGTTTAGGGGTTGCCACATGGAAGGAAAATTACCTACAATTACGAAATCTTTCCTAACACTCCCCCCTCCCAGACTATGGACAGGGGGAACTAATCCACCCCTGGATGAGTCTCTTGTTCAGGTCGGTTAAACATTCTGGACAACCCATCAGCATTGCTATGTTGGACACCTGGCCTATGCTCAATAGTGAAGTCGAAGCCTTGTAGACTTATGGACCACCTAAGCAACTTTGGATTCTCCCCCTTCATGTTCATTAGCCACTTTAAGGGCTTATGGTCAGTTTGCACAGTGAAGTGGGTCCCATAGAGGTAGGGCCTCAGCTTCCTTAGGGCCCACACAACAGAGAAACATTCTTTCTCTACCATGGACCATCTGAGCTCTCTGTCCTTAAGCTGGCGTCTAATAAAACCAATAGGGTGTTCCTTACCCTTCTCATCTACTTGTGATAGTACAGCTCCTATCCCAGTGTCAGAGGCGTCCGTCTGCACGATAAAAGGTCTTTGATAATCAGGGGCCCTGAGGACAGGGGCCTGGCACAAGGAGTCTTTTAAGCCATTGAAGGCCTTCTCACACTCGTCGGTCCAAGTTACCTTCTTGGGTTTCTTCGGAGTTGTGAGGGCAGTCAGAGGGGCAGCTATGGTGCCATAGTCTGCCACAAAATTGCGGTAATACCCCGTGAGTCCTAAGAAGGCTCTCACTTGGGTTTGTGTAGTGGGGGTAGGCCAGTCTTGTACTGCTTGTACTTTACTGGGAAGAGGCTGTATCCTCCCTCCACCTACTTCATGTCCAAGGTAAACCACTGAGCCTTGTCCAATCTGGCATTTACTAGCCTTTATGGTCAGGTGTGCTTTTTGAAGAGCCTGGAGCACAATCCCGAGGTGTTTCACATGGTCTTCCCAGGTGGCACTGAAAACTGCTATATCGTCCAGATATGCAAGACAGAATTCGTCCAACCCATTCAACACATGATTCACAAGCCTCTGGAAAGTGGCAGCTGCATTCTTCAACCCGAACGGCATTACCCGGAATTGATAAAGGCCGTCTGGAGTAGAAAATGCTGTCTTCTCCTTGGCATGTTCTGCTAAAGCTATTTGCCAATAGCCAGCAGTGAGGTCAAACGTGCTGAGGTACTTGGAGGCACCCAAAGTATCCACCAGCTCATCTGTTCGAGGCAAGGGGTGTGCATCTGTCTTGGTGACAGCATTCAGAGCCCTGTAATCCACGCAGAACCTCAATTCAGAAGTGCCTGCCTTTGGAACCAAAACCACTGGGCTGGACCAAGGACTACTAGAGGGTTCAATCACCCCAAGGTCTAACATCTTGTTGACCTCGGTCTTAATATAAGACCGTACTTTGTCTGACATCCTGTATCCCCTACTTTTAGTAGGTACACTGTCTCCTGTGTCTATGTTATGTTTGCACCAAGGTGTCAAACCGGGCGACTGTGAAAACAGGGGGGAAAACTGCCTAAGCAAACTTTTCACCTCAGCCTGCTGATCAGAAGTCAGGTGAGGGGCCACTCGGACACCCGCAAAGGAGCTATTTGAAGGACGGCTTTGGAACAGGTCGGGGAGAGGTTCAGACTCCTCTTCCTCAACGTCTGAAGCCAGTAGCAGTGCTGCAATTTCGACTCTTGGGATGAAAGCCTTCAGCCTATTCACGTGAAACACTTTTGGAGCCTGTCCAGGCCTTCCAAGGTCCACTAAATAGTTAACCTCACCCAGGGGCTCCACCACTGTGTAAGGGCCTGACCATTTGTCCTGTAAAGCTCGAGGCCTTATGGGATTCATGATCAGGACTTGCTGACCAGGTGTAAAGTTGATGAGGGAAGCTTTCTGGTCGTACCAATGTTTCACCAGCGCTTGTCCTGCCTTCAATTTATCACTAGCCAAGCCCATCAGAAGTACCATCCGTTTTCTGAGCCCTAGCACATAATCAACTGTGTTGGTAGTAACAGGGGGAGTGGGTATCTCCCATCCCTCTTTGATGATGGCTAAGGGTCCCCGTACGGATGACCGAACAGAAGTTCCAAGGGGCTGAAGCCAACACCCTCCTGTGGTACCTCTCGGTAGGCAAACAGTAAGCATGGTAAAAGAAGATCCCATTTTCTTCTCTGAGGTTCCTCCAGAGCCCCAATCATTCTTTTTAACGTTCTGTTGAAACGTTCCACCAGACCATTGGTCTGGGGGTGGTATGCAGAAGAGAACTTGTAGGTGACCCCACATTCTTTCCACATAGCCTGCATATACTTCGACATAAAGTTGCTGCCACGATCCGACACAACTTCTTTAGGGAAGCCAACCCTAGTAAATATGCCAAGTAAAGCTTTTGCAACTGACTTGGCAGTTACAGTTTTCAATGGGATGGCCTCAGGATATCTGGTTGCATGGTCGACCAGCACCAGGATAAACCTATTGCCCGAGGATGTTTGCGGGTCAAGGGGACCAACGATGTCGATCCCTACGCTTTCAAATGGTACCCCCACAACTGGGAGCGGTACCAACGGAGCTTGGATTGTCGCGCCAACCTTACCAGACAACTGGCAGGAGGCACAACTCCTGCAGTGACTTTCTACTTGCACCCCCATCTTGGGCCAGTAGAAGTGCATGGATAACCTTTGCTTGGTCCTCTTCATACCAAGGTGACCAGCAAGAGGAACTTCATGCGCCAACTGCAGGAGGAAGGGCCTAACAGCAAGGGGAACCACCAACCTCCTATGGTCTCCTTCTGTAGACTCTGTGGGCTCACTATACAGGAGTCCACATTCCCAATAAATCCTATGCGTCCCAGGAGGTTCACCCTCAAGCTGGGAGCAGGCCTGTCTCCTTAGGCCTTCCAGAGATGGGCACTCACGTTGGCCTTTACTGAATTCGTCCCTATCAGGACCTCCTTCAACTAACAAGTCTTTTAGTTCAGGATGATCGTTGGGGTCAAATACTTCAGGCATCCCTACCTCCTCGTCAGGCCCGGGCGATTGACCAACTTCCTCCACGGCAGTGGTAGGCGAGCTCGGGGGAATATTCTCTTTCCCTCGTCTTGACTTGTCGACTCCTTTCGCCTTGGGTTTCCCCTTCAGCTGGGGCGGCGTATTGAACTTGGCCAATGCTGCCCGTGCTTGAGACCGTGTGTAGGGTCTTTCGGCAGTGTCTCCTACGAGCCCTAAAGCTCTGAGATCATTAACTAACAAGACCTTTCCCGGGACGTTTCTCTGAATGCTCACTGGAATCCTGACTGCTGTACCATTTAAAGTAAGATTTACAGGTATTACTGGGAACGTACGGAGTGGGCCGTCAGCCAACTTAGTGGGCATCAGAGTAGCTCTGGCAACTTCCGCTGAGTCTACCAAGGTAGAATCCACTACAGTGCGACTGCACCCACTATCCCTAAGAGCTGGAGTATCTACTCCATTGATCAGCACACTGTCTTTAAAGTAGTGCTTGGTAATATCCGGAATCCTAGCATAAGCCTCTGCGACTTTAGGCTCCCAGGAACCCAGGGAAACTAAAACTACCTCAGCCTCTATTCCGCTGGGAAATGAGTCTGAGGAGAAAGATGCTCCTGTAATCTCTTCTTCCTCGTAGGAGGAGAAGGCCAGATTAGCGGAGTGGACCCCCAAAGGTCTAACCTTACACCGGGGATCCCCCTTCACGTGGTCAGTTGCTCCACAAGCAAAACAAGATCAATTGGGTCTGTTTACATAGGGAGGCTTATTGTAACCAAAGTTCTGTTTCGGAGGCGGACCTCCACTACCCTGTGAGTTCTCTTGTGTCTTACCCTTATTTTTCTTTTTGTGGCCCTTATGAGAAGAAGATTTATCAGATTCTCCACCCTCCTTATCTTTGGACTTTTTCCCTTCCTCCTGCTTACCAGGATGAGTTTTGTCCTCATGGGACACTCGATGTGACACCCATAAGTCTGCTGCAATGGCCAGCTTCTTAGGATCTATCTCCTTTGAATCGGCCAAATGCTGCTTAAGCTCCGGGGAAGAAGATGCAAAAATGTGTTCCAGCATGACAAGATTTATCATGCCTTCGAAGGTAGAAACCTTATAACCTTCGACCCAGCCAGTTAAGTTTTTCAAGGATTCAGTGACATAAAATACCCAAGTACCACCTTCCTTTTTCTTATACTCTCTGAAACGTTTCAAATATTGGGCCGGAGTCTTCCCAAACTTTAAAATGAGAGTTTGCTTTAACATTGCGAAATCAGCTCGCTCAGCCTTCGACATTTCCATAATGGCACTACAGCCAGAATGGGGCAGTCTGATGAGTAACCAGGAAATCTCATCAGCATTGTCAACTTGTTGAACTTCGCATGCATACTCAAACGCATTCAGCCAGTCCATAATGTCATTCCTTTCCTCATATACACTGAGCAGATCTTTCGGAAACCGTGGATGAGAGGAAGCCCCAGACCCATGTCCAGGACCCTTGGACCCATTTGCAAACTGAAGCTTGGCCAGTTCCAACTGGTGATCCCTGTCTTTTTGTTTTTCTGCCTGTTCGATTTTTAGTTTGGCTATGCTGAATTCAAGCTCCTGCTGCCTAAACCGCAGCTCTTGCTTCTTGAATTCAAGCATAGCCTCCCCATCAGCACTGGCAGAGGAAACATAAGCATCTCGTCCTCCCTGTCCTCGTGGTCGCGATGGATCAGTGCAGCGGCAGAACCGTCGGTTCTACCAGTGAGAGCAGCCCCACCACCTTCCGCACTGTCCTCAGACGTTATAGCGTCAAGCTGCGCTTCTTGCCACGCCACGATTCTTTGGATCATTTCCAATTTAGTGCCTTGAGAGGAAACACCTCTCTCCGCACACATCTTTTTCAATGTTTCTGATTTGGAAGCATTTAAAGTTAACAAGGTATTTGTTTCCATACTGTTAGATAGGACTATGGCCTTTTTAAAGTTATACTACAACAATTCACTACGTGTCCTGGTTGGAATAACCTGAAATGCCTTAGTTTGTGCGCAACACTGGATACCTTCAGTCGTATCCCACCGCTGTACACCAATTTGTTAAGACGGATTTCTGAACTCTGTCCTGGTGGCGCAGAAGTTCAGAAGGCCAACCTAATTACTTGGAAAAGGGTAACCTCTGGACGAGCCAGACCAATCAAGGTAGCGATCGCGGCGGTCAAGACTAGGTCTCAAGAGGGGTGAGGGTGACTGAAAGCCCGCAATGAGCACACAAAGCAAGATCACTTACAAACTACTCCAAACAGTTGTTATATTAAAAATATATACACATTTATTTCAAGGCCTTTAAAACAATGACCGTAGCGAGAAAATCACAATATAACGATAGTAAACCAACACATACCATATCAACACAACATATATACAAATACGACAGTCTCAAGCGTTAGATGCACGAAATGGGTAGTCCACCTAAAAGGGAAGGAAGACAGGCAGTGCGAAATAATGCTTAGACCCAGTTCACCTTCAGAGGCACCTAACTAGATGGAAGTCTGAGCCCTGCGAAGAGTGGAGCCTTGTGCTCAAAAGTACCTGCACGCGCTGGTGCCAATGGGCAAAAGGAGAAGCTCTTCGAGGGAAATCAGGCAGTTCAGTTTAGAGCACAAAAGAAGAAGAACAAGTTCCGCGACTCAAGCGCAGCCTCCACAGTGGGCAGAAGCAGAGCGCAAGTACGAAAAAGGGTGCTGTTTGACACAGCGGGGAAAAGCAATGGGCTCCTGCAGGAGGGCGACCAGATCCGAGCTATGCTACTCACCGGTCCCCGATGGAAGCAGACCCAGGCTTCTCCGCGTCCGTTTCAGTAGCTGGCAGGTTCAAAAGAGCAGGGAACGCCTCGTCGTCGTGTTGAGTAAAAAGACGTCCCAATCGAAGAAACCCGCACAGTTTGTTACCACAGCAGGGCAACGGAGCGGCCGTGTGTATCTGAGCCAAATGTACACTACTCACTTCAGACCTGGGAACGCCAAGTGTACGAAGCGTGTGAGAGTGACAAGGACTCGAAATACTACACAACCTGGCGGCGGTTACAGAGCAAGACTCCCGTGTAAGCTGGTCAGTCAACTGGATGGCCCAGAGACGCTTCCGAAGGCTTACTGGCAGGAGATGGTGAAGATGCCGAGAATAGCTGTTCCCGTTATTCCAAGGGTCGAAGTACCAGTACAGGCCTTCTGGTTCGATCAAAGGTGAAAAGAGTTTCACAAGGCGACAGCAGTGCAGAGGAGAAGTCCTTCAGCGGGTCACCAGCGATTCCTCGGTCCAGCTTCTTGGTTGCAGGATACTTGGCTCCTGTATTCCTTCGTTCGTGAGAACTCAGGAGATCGACATGGTAGTGGTGTTTCCAGCCCCCTCTTATCCACGGTTCCCTTCGCGCCAAAACGGAGGGGACCCAATGGGAGATCCGCTCATCAACACTCACACCATTCGTGGACCAATCACGGACCACGGTGGTCCCAGGCATTCACACCACCCTAGACTCTCTGGCACCCAGGATGTGTATTGGGACCAGACATCCCAGCCCACATCCTGGAGGCACACACAAGACATGTAGAAGCCCGCGAAAGCATCCGTGTTTCGCGGGAAAGTACATGCCCAAATAAGGAAGGCCCCGGGTCGGCTCGACCTGGGGAAGGTGAAGGGAGCAAGACAGTCAGCGGACAGGACAAAGGAACCTCGTGGTCTGGCCATTTTGGGAGCCAGGCCACCATTTTGGGTTAAGCGCGAGAAACGCGCTTAGAACGCCAAAAGGAGCTCAAAACACAAGAAACGATCGCTGCCACCATTCCTGTCCCTGAATCACTTACTCCGATAAGATACAAACCTAAACGAGTATCTAGGGCCTGTAGAAGGCTAGAGACCCAAGAGAGCTGTAACTTAGCTTACAGTGCCCTCTTGTGTCATGTCGCACGAAAGCCGCAACATGATAAAAGAAACTACGGGAAACAGCGTTCCCCGGTACTGACTGTCTTAAGGGCATGTCAGTTTCCCCGTAAGAAAGGAGCGAAAGCCCAGAGGAGTGCAGCAGAAGGCTGCACTTCTCTGGCAAAGTCAAGAACAAGGTGAAAAACAAAGCAAAAAGTTTAGGGGTTGCCACATGGAAGGAAAATTACCTACAATTACGAAATCTTTCCTAACACTCGCCCCTCCCAGACTATGGACAGGGGGAACTAATCCACCCCTGGATGAGTCTCTTGTTCAGGTCGGTTAAACATTCTGGACAACTCATCAGCATTGCTATGTTGGACACCTGGCCTATGCGCAATAGTGAAGTCGAAGCCTTGTAGACTTATGGACCACCTAAGCAACTTTGGATTCTCCCCCTTCATGTTCATTAGCCACTTTAAGGGCTTATGGTCAGTTTGCACAGTGAAGTGGGTCCCATAGAGGTAGGGCCTCAGCTTCCTTAGGGCCAACACAACAGAGAAACATTCTTTCTCTACCATGGACCATCTGAGCTCTTTGTCCTTAAGCTGGCGGCTAATAAAACCAATAGGGTGTTCCTTACCCTTCTCATCTACTTGTGATAGTACAGCTCCTATCCCAGATACACACGGCCGCTCTGTTGCCCTGCTGTGGTAACAAACTGTGCGGGTTTCTTTGATTGGGACGTCTTTTTACTCAACACGATGACGAGGCGTTCCCTGCTCTTTTGAAATGCCAGCTACTGAAACGGACAAGGAGAAGCCTGGGTCTGCTTGCATCGGGGACCAGTGAGTAGCATAGCTAGGATCTGGTCGCCCTCCTGCAGGAGCCCATTGCTTTTCCCCGCTGTGTCAAACAGCACCCTTTTTCGTACTTGCGCTCTGCTTCTGCCCACTGTGGAGAAGGCGCTTGAGTCGCGGAACTTGTTCTTCTTCTTTTGTGCTCTAAAATGAACTGCCTGATTTCCCTCGAAGAGCTTCTCCTTTTGCCCGTTGGCACCAGCGCGTGCAGGTACTTTTGAGCACAAGGCTCCACTCTTCGCAGGGCTCAGACTTCCATCTAGTTAGGTGCCTCTGAAGGGGAACTGGGTCTAAGCATTAGTTCGCACTGCCTGTCTTCCTTCCCTTTTAGGTGGACTACCCATTTCGTGCATCTAACGCTTGAGACTGTCGTATTTGTATATATATTGTGTTGATATGGTATGTGATGGTTTACTATCGTTATATTGTGATTTTCTCGCTACGGTCATTGTTTTAAAGGCCTTGAAATAAATGTGTATATATTTTTAATATAACAACTGTTTGGAGTAGTTTGTAAGTGATCTTGCTTTGTGTGCTCATTGCGGGCTTTCAGTCACCCTCACCCCTCTTGAGACCTAGTCTTGACCGCCGCGATCGCTACCTTGATTGGTCTGGCTCGTCCAGAGGTTACCCTTTTCCAAGTAATTAGGTTGGCCTTCTGAACTTCTGCGCCACCAGGACAGAGTTCAGAAATCCGTCTTAACAGATGTGATATCCAACTCCTTCCAATTCCAAACTGTGACCCTTCCTATAGCATGAGATATGATATCCAACTCCTTCCCATTCCAATCCTGAGACCCTTCCTATAACATGAGATGTGATATCCAACTCCTTCCCAATCCAATCCTGAGACCCTCTCAATGCTTCTAATAACAAACCTGAGACCCTTCCTATAACATGAGATGTGATATCCAAATCCTTCCCATTTCAATCCTGAGACCCTTCCTATAACATGAGATGTGATATCCAACTCTTTCCCAATCCAATCCTGAGACCCTTTCGATAGCATGAGATATGATATCTCAATGCTTCTAATACCAAACCACAGACCCGTCCTATAAATTGAGATGTGATATCGAAATCCTTCCCCTTCCAAACCTGAGACCCTTCCTTTAGCATGAGATGTGATATCCAACTCCTTCCCATTCCAATCCTGAGACCCTTCTTATAGCATGAGATGTGATATCCTAATGCTTCTACCAAACCTGAGACCCTTCCTTTAGCATGAGATGTGATATCCAACTCCTTCCCATTCCAATCCTGAGACCCTTCCTATAGCATGAGATGTGATATCCTAATGCTTCTACCAAACCTGAGACCCTTCCTTTAGCATGAGATGTGATATCCAACTCCTTCCCATTCCAATCCTGAGACCCTTCCTATAGCATGAGATGTGATATCTCAATGCTATTAATACCAAACCTGAGAACCTTCCTATAACATGATATGTGATATCCAACTCATTCCCAATCCAATCCTGAGACCCTCCCATTAGCATGAGATGTGATATCCAACTCCTTCCCATTCCAAACCTGAGACCCTTCCTATATCATGAGATATGATATCCAACTCCTTCCCATTCCAATCCTGAGACCCTTCCTATAGCATGAGATGTGATATCTCAATGCTTGTAATACAAAACTTGAGACCCTTCCTATAGCATGAGATGTGATATCCAACTCCTTCCCATTCCTATCCTGAGACCATTCTGATAGCATGAGATGTGATATCTCAATGCTTCTAATACCAAACCTGAGACCCTCCCTATAGCGTGAGATGTGATATCAAAGTCCTTCCCATTCCAATCCTGATACCCTTCCTATAACATGAGATGTGATATCCAACTCCTTCCATTTCCAACCTGTGACTCTTCCTATATCATGAGATGGGATATCAAACTCCTTCCCAATCCAATCCTGAGACCCTTCCGATAGCATGAGATGTGATATCTTAATGCTTCTAGCAAACCTGAGACCTTCCCATGGCATGAGATGTGATAACAAACTCCTTCCCATTCCAATCCTGAGACCCTTCCGATAGCATGAGATGTGATATCTCAATGATTCTAATATGAAACCTGAGACCCTCCCTATAGCATGAGATGTGATATCCAACTCCTTCCCATTCCAATCCTGGGACCCTTCCTATAACATGAGATGTGATATCCAAGTCCTTCCCATTCCAATCCTGAGACCCTTCCTATAACATGAGATGTGATATCCAACTCCTTCCCAATCCAATCCTGAGACCCTTCCGATAGCATGAGATATGATATCTCAATGCTTCTAATACCAAACCACAGACCCGTCCTATAACTTGAGATGTGATATCCAATTCCTTCCCGTTCCAATCCTGAGACCCTTCCGATAGCGTGAGATGTGATATCCAACTCCTTCCAATTCCAACCTGTGACCCTTCCTATAGCATGAGATGGGATATCCAACTCCTTCCCAATCCAATCCTGAGACCCTTCCGATAGCATGAGATGTGATATCTTAATGCTTCTACCAAACCTGAGAACTTCCTATAACTTGAGATGTGATATCCAAATCCTTCCCCTTCCAAACCTGAGACCCTTCCTTTAGCATGAGATGTGATATCCAACTCCTTTCCATTCCAATCCTGAGACCATTCCTATAGCATGAGATGTGATATCCCAATGCTTCTACCAAACCTGAGACCCTTCCTATAGCATGAGATGTGATATCTAACTCCTTCCCATTCCAATACTGAGACCCGTCCTATACCATGAGATGTTATATCTCAATGCTTCTAATACCAAACCTGAGACTGTCCTATAACATGAGATGTGATATCTCAATGCTTCTAATAACAAACCTGAGACCCTTCCTATAACATGAGATGTGATGTCCAAGTCCTTCCCATTCCAATCCTGAGACCCTTCCTATAACATGAGATGTGATATCCAACTCCTTCCCAATCCAATCCTGAGACCCTTCCGATAGCATGAGATATGATATATCAATGCTTCTAATACCAAACCACAGACCCGTCCTATAACTTGAGATGTGATATCCAAATGCTTCCCCTTCCAAACCTGAGACCCTTCCTATAGCATGAGATGTGATATCCAACTCTTCCCATCCAATCCTGACACCCTTCCTATAACATGAGATGTGATATCCAACTCCTTCCCAATCCAATCCCGAGACCCTTCCGATAGCATGAGATGTGATATCCAACTCCTTCCAATTCCAACCTGTGATCCTTCCTATAGCATGAGATGGGATATCCAACTCCTTCCCAATCCAATCCTGAGACCCTTCCGATAGCATGAGATGTGATATCTTAATGCTTCTACCAAACCTGAGACCTTCCTAAGGCATGAGATGTGATATCAAACTCCTTCCCATTCCAATCCTGAGACCTGCCTTATACCATGAGATGTTATATCTCAATGCTTCTAATACCAAACCTGAGACTGTCCTATAACATGAGAGGTGATATCCACCTCCTTCCCATTCCAATCCTGAGACTCGTCCTATAGCATGATATATGATATCCAACTCCTTCCCATTCCAATCCTGAGACCCGTCCTATACAAAGAGATATGATATCTCAATGCTTCTATGACCAAACCTGAGACTGTCCTATGACATGAGATGCGATATCTCAATGGTTCTAATAACAAACCTGAGACCCTTCCTATAACATGAGATGTGATATCCAAATCCTTCCCATTCCAATCCTGAGACCCTTCCTATAACATGAGATGTGATATCCAACTCCTTCCCAATCCAATCCTGATACCCTTCCGATAGCATGAGATGTGATATCTCAATGATTCTAATAACAAACCTGAGAGCCTTCCTATAACATATGTGATATCCAACTCCTTCCCAATACAATCCAGAGACCCTTCCGATAGCATGAGATATGATATCTCAATGCTTCTAATACCAAACCACAGACCCGTCCTATAACTTGAGATGTGATATCCAACTCCTTCCCAATCCAATCCTGAGACCCTTCCGATAGCATGAGATGTGATATCTCAATGCTTCTAATATCAAACCTGAGACTGTCCTTTAACATGAGATGTGATATCTCAATGCTTCTAATAACAAACCTGAGACTCTTCCTATAACATGAGATGTGATATCCAAGTCCTTCCCATTCCAATCCTGAGACCCTTCCGATAGCATGAGAAATGATATCTCAATGCTTCTAATACCAAACCACAGACCCGTCCTATAACTTGAGATGTGATATCCAAATCCTTCCCCTTCCAAACCTGAGACCCTTCCTTTAGCATGAGATGTGATATCCAACTCCTTCCCATTCCAATCCTGAGACCCTTCCTATGGCATGAGATGTGATATCCAACTCTTCCCATCCAATCCTGAGACCCGTCCTATAACATGAGATGTGATATCCCACTCCTTCCAAATCCAATCCTGAGACCCTTCCGATAGCATGAGATATGATATCTCAATGCTTCTAATATCAAACCTGAGACCCTCCCTATAGCATGAGATGAGATATCCAATTCCTTCCCATTCCAATCCTGAGACCCTTCCGATAGCATGAGATGTGATATCCAACTCCTTCCAATTCCAACCTGTGACTCTTCCGATAGCATGAGATGTGATATCTCAATGCTTCTAATACCAAACCTGAGACCCTTCCTATAACATGAGATGTGATATCCAACTCCTTCCCAATCCAATCCTGAGACCCTTCTGATAGCATGAGATGTGATATCTCAATGCTTCTAATACCAAACCTGAGACCCTCCCTATAGCGAGATATGATATAAAAGTCCTTCCCATTCCAATCCTGATACCCTTCCTATAACATGAGATGTGATATTCAACTCCTTCCAATTCCAACCTGTGACCCTTCCTATACCATGAGATGGGATATCCAACTCCTTCCCAATCCAATCCTGAGACCCTTCCGATAGCATGAGATGTGATATCCTAATGCTTCCACCAAACCTGAGACCTTCCTAAGGCATGAGATGTGATATCAAACTCCTTCCCATTCCAATCCTGAGACCCGTCCTATACCATGAGATGTTATATCTCAATGCTTCTAATACCAAACCTGAGACTGTCCATGACAGTCTCAGGTTATAACATGAGATGTGATATCTCAATGCTTCTAATAACAAACCTGAGACACTTCCTATAACGTAAGATGTGATGTCCAAGTCCTTCCCATTCCAATTCTGAGCCCCTTCCTATAACATGAGATGTGATATCCAACTCCTTCCCAATCCAACCCTGAGACCCTTCCGAGAGCATGAGATGTGATATCCCAATGCTTCTACCAAACCTGAGACCTTTCCGATAGCATGAGATGTGATATCCAACTCCTTCCCATTCCAATCATGAGGCCCTTCCTATAGCATGAGATGTGATATCCCAATGCTTCTACCAAACCTGAGACCTTTCCGATAGCATGAGATGTGATATCCAAATCCTTCCCCTTCCAAACCTGAGACCCTTCCTTTATCATGAGATGTGATATCCACCTCCTTCCCATTCCAAACCTGAGACCCGTCCTATAGCATGATATATGATATTCAACTCCTTCCCATTCCAATCCTGAGACCCGTCCTATACAATGAGATATGATATCTCAATGCTTCCTTGACCAAACCTGAGACTGTACTATGACATGAGATGCGATATCTCAATGCTTCTAATAACAAACCTGAGACCCTTCCTATAACATGAGCTGTGATATCCAACTCCTTCCAATTCCAACCTGTGACCCATCCTATAGCATGAGATGCGATATCCAACTCCTTCCCAATCCAATCCTGAGACCCTTCCGATAGCATGAGATGTGATATCTTAATGCTTCTAGCAAACCTGAGACCTTCCCATGGCATGAGATGTGATATCAAACTCCTTCCCATTCCAATCCTGAGACCCGTCCTATACCATGAGATGTTATATCTCAATGCTTCTAATACCAAACCTGAGAATGTCCTATAACATGAGATGTGATATCTCAATGCTTCTAATAACAAACCTGAGACCCTTCCTATAACATGAGATGTGATGTCCAAGTCCTTCCCATCCCAATCCTGAGACCCTTCCTATAACATGAGATGTGATATCCAACTCCTTCCCAATCCAATCCTGAGACCCTTCCGATAGCATGAGATGTGATATCCAACTCCTTCCAATTCCAACCTGTGACTCTTCCGATAGCATGAGATGTGATATCTCAATGCTTCTAATACCAAACCTGAGACCCTTCCTATAACATGAGATGTGATATCCAACTCCTTCCCAATCCAATCCTGAGACCCTTCTGATAGCATGAGATGTGATATCTCAATGCTTCTAATACCAAACCTGAGACCCTCCCTATAGCGAGATATGATATAAAAGTCCTTCCCATTCCAATCCTGATACCCTTCCTATAACATGAGATGTGATATTCAACTCCTTCCAATTCCAACCTGTGACCCTTCCTATACCATGAGATGGGATATCCAACTCCTTCCCAATCCAATCCTGAGACCCTTCCGATAGCATGAGATGTGATATCCTAATGCTTCCACCAAACCTGAGACCTTCCTAAGGCATGAGATGTGATATCAAACTCCTTCCCATTCCAATCCTGAGACCCGTCCTATACCATGAGATGTTATATCTCAATGCTTCTAATACCAAACCTGAGACTGTCCATGACAGTCTCAGGTTATAACATGAGATGTGATATCTCAATGCTTCTAATAACAAACCTGAGACACTTCCTATAACGTAAGATGTGATGTCCAAGTCCTTCCCATTCCAATTCTGAGCCCCTTCCTATAACATGAGATGTGATATCCAACTCCTTCCCAATCCAACCCTGAGACCCTTCCGAGAGCATGAGATGTGATATCCCAATGCTTCTACCAAACCTGAGACCTTTCCGATAGCATGAGATGTGATATCCAACTCCTTCCCATTCCAATCATGAGGCCCTTCCTATAGCATGAGATGTGATATCCCAATGCTTCTACCAAACCTGAGACCTTTCCGATAGCATGAGATGTGATATCCAAATCCTTCCCCTTCCAAACCTGAGACCCTTCCTTTATCATGAGATGTGATATCCACCTCCTTCCCATTCCAAACCTGAGACCCGTCCTATAGCATGATATATGATATTCAACTCCTTCCCATTCCAATCCTGAGACCCGTCCTATACAATGAGATATGATATCTCAATGCTTCCTTGACCAAACCTGAGACTGTCCTATGACATGAGATGCGATATCTCAATGCTTCTAATAACAAACCTGAGACCCTTCCTATAACATGAGCTGTGATATCCAACTCCTTCCAATTCCAACCTGTGACCCATCCTATAGCATGAGATGTGATATCCAACTCCTTCCCAATCCAATCCTGAGACCCTTCCGATAGCATGAGATGTGATATCTTAATGCTTCTAGCAAACCTGAGACCTTCCCATGGCATGAGATGTGATATCAAACTCCTTCCCATTCCAATCCTGAGACCCGTCCTATACCATGAGATGTTATATCTCAATGCTTCTAATACCAAACCTGAGAATGTCCTATAACATGAGATGTGATATCTCAATGCTTCTAATAACAAACCTGAGACCCTTCCTATAACATGAGATGTGATGTCCAAGTCCTTCCCATCCCAATCCTGAGACCCTTCCTATAACATGAGATGTGATGTCCAAGTCCTTCCCATCCCAATCCTGAGACCCTTCCTATAACATGAGATGTGATATCCAACTCCTTCCCAATCCAATCCTGAGACCCTTCCGATAGCATGAGATGTGATATCCAACTCCTTCCAATTCCAACCTGTGACTCTTCCGATAGCATGAGATGTGATATCTCAATGCTTCTAATACCAAACCTGAGACCCTTCCTATAACATGAGATGTGATATCCAACTCCTTCCCAATCCAATCCTGAGACCCTTCTGATAGCATGAGATGTGATATCTCAATGCTTCTAATACCAAACCTGAGACCCTCCCTATAGCGAGATATGATATAAAAGTCCTTCCCATTCCAATCCTGATACCCTTCCTATAACATGAGATGTGATATTCAACTCCTTCCAATTCCAACCTGTGACCCTTCCTATACCATGAGATGGGATATCCAACTCCTTCCCAATCCAATCCTGAGACCCTTCCGATAGCATGAGATGTGATATCCTAATGCTTCCACCAAACCTGAGACCTTCCTAAGGCATGAGATGTGATATCAAACTCCTTCCCATTCCAATCCTGAGACCCGTCCTATACCATGAGATGTTATATCTCAATGCTTCTAATACCAAACCTGAGACTGTCCATGACAGTCTCAGGTTATAACATGAGATGTGATATCTCAATGCTTCTAATAACAAACCTGAGACCCTTCCTATAACGTAAGATGTGATGTCCAAGTCCTTCCCATTCCAATCCTGAGCCCCTTCCTATAACATGAGATGTGATATCCAACTCCTTCCCAATCCAATCCTGAGACCCTTCCGAGAGCATGAGATGTGATATCCCAATGCTTCTACCAAACCTGAGACCTTTCCGATAGCATGAGATGTGATATCCAACTCCTTCCCATTCCAATCATGAGGCCCTTCCTATAGCATGAGATGTGATATCCCAATGCTTCTACCAAACCTGAGACCTTTCCGATAGCATGAGATGTGATATCCAAATCCTTCCCCTTCCAAACCTGAGACCCTTCCTTTATCATGAGATGTGATATCCACCTCCTTCCCATTCCAATCCTGAGACCCGTCCTATAGCATGATATATGATATCCAACTCCTTCCCATTCCAATCCTGAGACCCGTCCTATACAATGAGATATGATATCTCAATGCTTCCTTGACCAAACCTGAGACTGTTCTATGACATGAGATGCGATATCTCAATGCTTCTAATAACAAACCTGAGACCCTTCCTATAACATGAGCTGTGATATCCAACTCCTTCCAATTCCAACCTGTGACCCATCCTATAGCATGAGATGCGATATCCAACTCCTTCCCAATCCAATCCTGAGACCCATCCCATACCATGAGATGTTATATCTCAATGCTTCTAATACCAAACCTGAGAATGTCCTATAACATGAGATGTGATATCTCAATGCTTCTAATAACAAACCTGAGATCCTTCCTATAACATGAGATGTGATGTCCAAGTCCTTCCCATCCCAATCCTGAGACCCTTCCTATAACATGAGATGTGATATCCAACTCCTTCCCAATCCAATCCTGAGACCCTTCCGATAGCATGAGATGTGATATCTCAATGCTTCTAATACCAAACCTGAGATCCTCCCTATAGCGTGAGATGTGATATCAAAGTTCTTCCCATTCCAATCCTGATACCCTTCCTATAACATGAGATGTGATATCCAACTCTTCCAATCCAATCCTGAGACCCTTCCTATAACTTGAGATGTGATATCCAACTCCTTCCCAATCCAATCCTGAGACCCTTCCGATAGCATGAGATGTGATATCTCAATGCTTCTAATACCAAACCACAGACCCGTCCTATAAATTGAGATGTGATACCCAAATCCTTCCCCTTCCAAACCTGAGACCCTTCCTTTAGCATGAGATGTGATATCCAACTCCTTCCCATTCCAATCCTGAGACCCGTCCTATACCATGAGATATGATATCTCAATGCTTCTAATACCAAACCTGAGACTGTCCTATAACATGAGATGTGATATCTCAATGCTTCTAATAACAAACCTGAGAGCCTTCCTATAACATGAGATGTTATATCCAACTCTTTCCCAATCCAATCCTGAGACCCTTCCGATAACATGAGATGTGATATCCAACTCCTTCGCAATCCAATCCTCAGACCCTTCCGATAGCATGAGATATGATATCTCAATGCTTCTAATACCAAACCACAGACCCGTCCTATAGCTTGAGATGTGATATCCAACTCTTCCCATCCAATCCTGAGAGCCGTCCTATTATCTCAATGCTTCTAATACCAAACCTGAGACTGTCCTATAACATGAGATGTGATATCTCAATGCTTCTAATACCAAACCTGAGACCCTCCCTATAGCGTGAGATGTGATATCAAAGTCCTTCCCATTCCCATCCTGATACCCTTCCTATAACATGAGATGTGATATCCAACTCTTCCCATCCAATCCTGAGACCCTTCCTATAACATGAGATGTTATATCCAACTCCTTCCCAATCCAATCCTGAGACCCTTCCGATAGCATGAGATGTGATATCTCAATGCTTCTAATACCAAACCACAGACCCGTCCTATAAATTGAGACGTGATATCCAAATCCTTCCTCTTCCAAACCTGAGACCCTTCCTTTAGCATGAGATGTGATATCCAACTCCTTCCCATTCCAATCCTGAGACCCGTCCTATACCATGAGATATGATATCTCAATGCTTCTAATACCAAACCTGAGACTGTCCTATAACATGAGATGTGATATCTCAATGCTTCTAATAACAAACCTGAGAGCCTTCCTATAACATGAGATGTTATATCCAACTCTCTCCCAATCCAATCCTGAGACCCTTCCGATAACATGAGATGTGATATCCAACTCCTTCGCAATCCAATCCTCAGACCCTTCCGATAGCATGATATATGATATCTCAATGCTTCTAATACCAAACCACAGACCCGTCCTATAGCTTGAGATGTGATATCCAACTCTTCCCATCCAATCCTGAGACCCGTCCAATACCATGAAATGTTATCTCTCAATGCTTCTAATACCAAACCTGAGACTGTCCTATAACATGAGATGTGATATCTCAATGCTTCTAATAACAAACCTGAGACCCTTCCTATAACATGAGATGTGATATCTCAATGCTTCTAATACCAAACCTGAGACCCTCCCTATAGCGTGAGATGTGATATCAAAGTCCTTCCCATTCCCATCCTGATACCCTTCCTATAACATGAGATGTGATATCCAACTCTTCCCATCCAATCCTGAGACCCTTCCTATAACATGAGATGTTATATCCAACTCCTTCCCAATCCAATCCTGAGACCCTTCCGATAGCATGAGATGTGATATCAAAGTCCTTCCCATTCCAATCCTGATACCCTTCCTATAACATGAGCTGTGATATCCAACTCCTTCCAATTCAAACCTGTGACCCTTCCTATAGCATGAGATGCGATATCAAAGTCCTTCCCATTCCAATCCTGATACCCTTCCTATAACATGAGCTGTGATATCCAACTCCTTCCCAATCCAATCCTGAGACCCTTCCCATAGCATGAGATGTGATATCTTAATGCTTCTAGCAAACCTGAGACCTTCCCATAGCATGAGATGTGATATCAAACTCCTTCCCATTCCAATCCTGAGACCCGTCCTATACTATGAGATGTTACATCTCAATGCTTCTAATACCAAACCTGAGACTGTCCTATAACATGAGATGTGATATCTCAATGCTTCTAATAACAAACCTGAGACCCTTCCTATAACATGAGATGTGATATCCAAGTCCTTCCCATTCAAATCTTGAGACCCTTCCTATAACATGAGATGTGATATCCAAATCCTTCCCCTTCCAAACCTGAGACCCTTCCTTTATCATGAGATGTGATATCCAACTACTTCCCATTCCAATCCTGAGACCCGTCCTATAGCATGATATATGATATGCAACTCCTTCCCATTCCAATCCTGAGACCCGTCCTATACAATGAGATATGATATCTCAATGCTTCTATGACCAAACCTGAGACTGTCCTATGACATGAGATGCGATATCTCAATGCTTCTAATAACAAACCTGAGACCCTTCCTATAACATGAGATGTGATATCCAAATCCTTCCCATTCCAATCCTGAGACCCTTCCTATAATATGAGATGTGATATCCAACTCCTTCCCAATCCAATCCTGATACCCTTCCGATAGCATGAGATGCGATATCTGAATGCTTCTAATAACAAACCTGAGAGCCTTCCTATAACATATGTGATATCCAACTCCTTCCCAATACAATCCAGAGACCCTTCCGATAGCATGAGATATGATATCTCAATGCTTCTAATACCAAACCACAGACCCGTCCTATAACTTGAGATGTGATATCCAACTCCTTCCCAATCCAATCCTGAGACCCTTCCGATAGCATGAGATGTGATATCTCAATGCTTCTAATAACAAACCTGAGACTCTTCCTATAACATGAGATGTGATATCCAAGTCCTTCCCATTCCAATCCTGAGACCCTTCCGATAGCATGAGATATGATATCACAATGCTTCTAATACCAAACCACAGACCCGTCCTATAACTTGAGATGTGATATCCAAATCCTTCCCATTCCAAACCTGAGACCCTTCCTTTAGCATGAGATGTGATATCCAACTCCTTCCCATTCCAATCCTGAGACCCTTCCTATGGCATGAGATGTGATATCCAACTCTTCCCATCCAATCCTGAGACCCGTCCTATAACATGAGATGTGATATCCAACTCCTTCCAAATCCAATCCTGAGACCCTTCCGATAGCATGAGATATGATATCTCAATGCTTCTAATATCAAACCTGAGACCCTCCCTATAGCATGAGACGAGATATCCAATTCCTTCCCATTCGAATCCTGAGACCCTTCCGATAGCATGAGATGTGATATCCAACTCCTTCCAATTCCAACCTGTGACTCTTCCGATAGCATGAGATGTGATATCTCAATGCTTCTAATACCAAACCTGAGACCCTTCCTATAACATGAGATGTGATATCCAACTCCTTCCCAATCCAATCCTGAGACCCTTCTGATAGCATGAGATGTGATATCTCAATGCTTCTACTACCAAACCTGAGATCCTCCCTATAGCGAGATATGATATAAAAGTCCTTCCCATTCCAATCCTGATACCCTTCCTATAACATGAGATGTGATATCCAACTCTTCCAATCCAATCCTGAGACCCTTCCTATAACATGAGATGTGATATCCAACTCCTTCCCAATCCAATCCTGAGACCCTTCCGATAGGCTGAGATGTGATATCTCAATGCTTCTAATACCAAACCACAGACCCGTCCTATAAATTGAGATGTGATATCCAAATCCTTCCCCTTCCAAACCTGAGACCCTTCCTTTAGCATGAGATGTGATATCCAACTCCTTCCCATTCCAATCCTGAGACCCGTCCTATACCATGAGATATGATATCTCAATGCTTCTAATACCAAACCTGAGACTGTCCTATAACATGAGATGTGATATCTCAATGCTTCTAATAACAAACCTGAGAGCCTTCCTATAACATGAGATGTTATATCCAACTCTTTCCCAATCCAATCCTGAGACCCTTCCGATAACATGAGATGTGATATCCAACTCCTTCGCAATCCAATCCTCAGACCCTTCCGATAGCATGAGATATGATATCTCAATGCTTCTAATACCAAACCACAGACCCGTCCTATAGCTTCAGATGTGATATCCAACTCTTCCCATCCAATCCTGAGACCCGTCCTATACCATGAGTTGTTATATCTCAATGCTTCTAATACCAAACCTGAGACTGTCCTATAACATGAGATGTGATATCTCAATGCTTCTAATAACAAACCTGAGACTCTTCCTATAACATGAGATGTGATATCTCAATGCTTCTAATACCAAACCTGAGACCCTCCCTATAGCGTGAGATGTGATATCAAAGTCCTTCCCATTCCCATCCTGATACCCTTCCTATAACATGAGATGTGATATCCAACTCTTCCCATCCAATCCTGAGACCCTTCCTATAACATGAGATGTTATATCCAACTCCTTCCCAAACCAATCCTGAGACCCTTCCGATAGCATGAGATGTGATATCAAAGTCCTTCCCATTCCAATCCTGATACCCTTCCTATAACATGAGCTGTGATGTCCAACTCCTTCCAATTCAAACCTGTGACCCTTCCTATAGCATGAGATGCGATATCCAACTCCTTCCCAATCCAATCCTGAGACCCTTCCGATAGCATGAGATGTGATATCTTAATGCTTCTAGCAAACCTGAGACCTTCCCATGGCATGAGATGTGATATCAAACTCCTTCCCATTCCAATACTGAGACCCGTCCTATACTATGAGATGTTACATCTCAATGCTTCTAATACCAAACCTGAGACTGTCCTATAACATGAGATGTGATATCTCAATGCTTCCAATAACAAACCTGAGACCCTTCCTATAACATGAGATGTGATATCCAACTCCTTCCCAATCCAATCCTGAGACCCTTCCGATAGCATGAGATATGATATCTCAATGCTTCTAATACCAAACCACAGACCAGTCCTATAACTTGAGATGTGATATCCAAATCCTTCCCCTTCCAAACCTGAGACCCTTCCTTTATCATGAGATTTGATATCCAACTCCTTCCCATTCCAATCCTGAGACCCGTCCTATAGCATGATATATGATATCCAACTCCTTCCCATTCCAATCCTGAGACCCGTCCTATACAATGAGATATGATATCTCAATGCTTCTATGACCAAACCTGAGACTGTCCTATGACATGAGATGCGATATCTCAATGCTTCTAATAACAAACCTGAGACCCTTCCTATAACATGAGATGTGATATCTAAATCCTTCCCATTCCAATCCTGAGACCCTTCCTATAACATGAGATGTGATATCCAACTCCTTCCCAATCCAATCCTGATACCCTTCCGATAGCATGAGATGTGATATCTCAATGATTCTAATAACAAACCTGAGAGCCTTCCTATAACATATGTGATATCCAACTCCTTCCCAATACAATCCAGAGACCCTTCCGATAGCATGAGATATGATATCTCAATGCTTCTAATACCAAACCACAGACCCGTCCTATAACTTGAGATGTGATATCCAACTCCTTCCCAATCCAATCCTGAGACCCTTCCGATAGCATGAGATGTGATATCTCAATGCTTCTAATATCAAACCTGAGACTGTCCTTTAACATGAGATGTGATATCTCAATGCTTCTAATAACAAACCTGAGACTCTTCCTATAACATGAGATGTGATATCCAAGTCCTTCCCATTCCAATCCTGAGACCCTTCCGATAGCATGAGAAATGATATCTCAATGCTTCTAATACCAAACCACAGACCCGTCCTATAACTTGAGATGTGATATCCAAATCCTTCCCCTTCCAAACCTGAGACCCTTCCTTTAGCATGAGATGTGATATCCAACTCCTTCCCATTCCAATCCTGAGACCTTTCCTATGGCATGAGATGTGATATCCAACTCTTCCCATCCAATCCTGAGACCCGTCCTATAACATGAGAAGTGATATCCCACTCCTTCCAAATCCAATCCTGAGACCCTTCCGATAGCATGAGATATGATATCTCAATGCTTCTAATATCAAACCTGAGACCCTCCCTATAGCATGAGATGAGATATCCAATTCCTTCCCATTCCAATCCTGAGACCCTTCCGATAGCATGAGATGTGATATCCAACTCCTTCCAATTCCAACCTGTGACTCTTCCGATAGCATGAGATGTGATATCTCAATGCTTCTAATACCAAACCTGAGACCCTTCCTATAACATGAGATGTGATATCCAACTCCTTCCCAATCCAATCCTGAGACCCTTCTGATAGCATGAGATGTGATATCTCAATGCTTCTAATACCAAACCTGAGACCCTCCCTATAGCGAGATATGATATAAAAGTCCTTCCCATTCCAATCCTGATACCCTTCCTATAACATGAGATGTGATATTCAACTCCTTCCAATTCCAACCTGTGACCCTTCCTATACCATGAGATGGGATATCCAACTCCTTCCCAATCCAATCCTGAGACCCTTCCGATAGCATGAGATGTGATATCCTAATGCTTCCACCAAACCTGAGACCTTCCTAAGGCATGAGATGTGATATCAAACTCCTTCCCATTCCAATCCTGAGACCCGTCCTATACCATGAGATGTTATATCTCAATGCTTCTAATACCAAACCTGAGACTGTCCATGACAGTCTCAGGTTATAACATGAGATGTGATATCTCAATGCTTCTAATAACAAACCTGAGACACTTCCTATAACGTTAGATGTGATGTCCAAGTCCTTCCCATTCCAATCCTGAGCCCCTTCCTATAACATGAGATGTGATATCCAACTCCTTCCCAATCCAATCCTGAGACCCTTCCGAGAGCATGAGATGTGATATCCCAATGCTTCTACCAAACCTGAGACCTTTCCGATAGCATGAGATGTGATATCCAACTCCTTCCCATTCCAATCATGAGGCCCTTCCTATAGCATGAGATGTGATATCCCAATGCTTCTACCAAACCTGAGACCTTTCCGATAGCATGAGATGTGATATCCAAATCCTTCCCCTTCCAAACCTGAGACCCTTCCTTTATCATGAGATGTGATATCCACCTCCTTCCCATTCCAAACCTGAGACCCGTCCTATAGCATGATATATGATATTCAACTCCTTCCCATTCCAATCCTGAGACCCGTCCTATACAATGAGATATGATATCTCAATGCTTCCTTGACCAAACCTGAGACTGTCCTATGACATGAGATGCGATATCTCAATGCTTCTAATAACAAACCTGAGACCCTTCCTATAACATGAGCTGTGATATCCAACTCCTTCCAATTCCAACCTGTGACCCATCCTATAGCATGAGATGCGATATCCAACTCCTTCCCAATCCAATCCTGAGACCCTTCCGATAGCATGAGATGTGATATCTTAATGCTTCTAGCAAACCTGAGACCTTCCCATGGCATGAGATGTGATATCAAACTCCTTCCCATTCCAATCCTGAGACCCGTCCTATACCATGAGATGTTATATCTCAATGCTTCTAATACCAAACCTGAGAATGTCCTATAACATGAGATGTGATATCTCAATGCTTCTAATAACAAACCTGAGACCCTTCCTATAACATGAGATGTGATGTCCAAGTCCTTCCCATCCCAATCCTGAGACCCTTCCTATAACATGAGATGTGATATCCAACTCCTTCCCAATCCAATCCTGAGACCCTTCCGATAGCATGAGATGTGATATCCAACTCCTTCCAATTCCAACCTGTGACTCTTCCGATAGCATGAGATGTGATATCTCAATGCTTCTAATACCAAACCTGAGACCCTTCCTATAACATGAGATGTGATATCCAACTCCTTCCCAATCCAATCCTGAGACCCTTCTGATAGCATGAGATGTGATATCTCAATGCTTCTAATACCAAACCTGAGACCCTCCCTATAGCGAGATATGATATAAAAGTCCTTCCCATTCCAATCCTGATACCCTTCCTATAACATGAGATGTGATATTCAACTCCTTCCAATTCCAACCTGTGACCCTTCCTATACCATGAGATGGGATATCCAACTCCTTCCCAATCCAATCCTGAGACCCTTCCGATAGCATGAGATGTGATATCCTAATGCTTCCACCAAACCTGAGACCTTCCTAAGGCATGAGATGTGATATCAAACTCCTTCCCATTCCAATCCTGAGACCCGTCCTATACCATGAGATGTTATATCTCAATGCTTCTAATACCAAACCTGAGACTGTCCATGACAGTCTCAGGTTATAACATGAGATGTGATATCTCAATGCTTCTAATAACAAACCTGAGACCCTTCCTATAACGTAAGATGTGATGTCCAAGTCCTTCCCATTCCAATCCTGAGCCCCTTCCTATAACATGAGATGTGATATCCAACTCCTTCCCAATCCAATCCTGAGACCCTTCCGAGAGCATGAGATGTGATATCCCAATGCTTCTACCAAACCTGAGACCTTTCCGATAGCATGAGATGTGATATCCAACTCCTTCCCATTCCAATCATGAGGCCCTTCCTATAGCATGAGATGTGATATCCCAATGCTTCTACCAAACCTGAGACCCTTCCGATAGCATGAGATATGATATCTCAATGCTTCTAATACCAAACCACAGACCCGTCCTATAACTTGAGATGTGATATCCAACTCCTTCCCAATCCAATCCTGAGACCCTTCCGATAGCATGAGATGTGATATCTCAATGCTTCTAATATCAAACCTGAGACTGTCCTATAACATGAGATGTGATATCTCAATGCTTCTAATAACAAACCTGAGACTCTTCCTATAACATGAGATGTGATATCCAAGTCCTTCCCATTCCAATCCTGAGACCCTTCCGATAGCATGAGATATGATATCTCAATGCTTCTAATACCAAACCACAGACCCGTCCTATAACTTGAGATGATATATCCAAATCCTTCCCCTTCCAAACCTGAGACCCTTCCTTTAGCATGAGATGTGATATCCAACTCCTTCCCATTCCAATCCTGAGACGCTTCCTATGGCATGAGATGTGATATCCAACTCTTCCCATCCAATCCTGAGACCCGTCCTATAACATGAGATGTGATATCCAACTCCTTCCCAATCCAATCCTGAGACCCTTCCGATAGCATGAGATATGATATCTCAATGCTTCTAATATCAAACCTGAGACCCTCCCTATAGCATGAGATGAGATATCCAATTCCTTCCCATTCCAATCCTGAGACCCTTCCGATAGCATGAGATGTGATATCTCAATGCTTCTAATACCAAACCTGAGACCCTCCCTATAGCGAGATGTGATATAAAAGTCCTTCCCATTCCAATCCTGATACCCTTCCTATAACATGAGATGTTATATCCAACTCCTTCCAATTCCAACCTGTGACCCTTCCTATAGCATGAGATGGGATATCCAACTCCTTCCCAATCCAATCCTGAGACACTTCCGATAGCATGAGATGTGATATCCTAATGCTTCCACCAAACCTGAGACCTTCCTAAGGCATGAGATGTGATATCAAACTCCTTCCCATTCCAATCCTGAGACCCGTCCTATACCATGAGATGTTATATCTCAATGCTTCTAATACCAAACCTGAGACTGTCCATGACAGTCTCAGGTTATAACATGAGATGTGATATCTCAATGCTTCTAATAACAAACCTGAGACCCTTCCTATAACGTAAGATGTGATGTCCAAGTCCTCCCCATTCCAATCCTGAGCCCCTTCCTATAACATGAGATGTGATATCCAACTCCTTCCCAATCCAATCCTGAGACCCTTCCGAGAGCATGAGATGTGGTATCCCAATGCTTCTACCAAACCTGAGACCTTTCCGATAGCATGAGATGTGATATCCAACTCCTTCCCATTCCAATCATGAGGCCCTTCCTATAGCATGAGAAGTGATATCCCAATGCTTCTACCAAACCTGAGACCTTTCCGATAGCATGAGATGTGAAATCCAACTCCTTCCCATTCCAATCCTGAGACCCTTCCGATAGCATGAGATATGATATCTCAATGCTTCTAATACCAAACCACAGACCAGTCCTATAACTTGAGATGTGATATCCAAATCCTTCCCCTTCCAAACCTGAGACCCTTCCTTTATCATGAGATGTGATATCCACCTCCTTCCCATTCCAATCCTGAGACCCGTCCTATAGCATGATATATGATATCCAACTCCTTCCCATTCCAATCCTGAGACCCGTCCTATACAATGAGATATGATATCTCAATGCTTCTATGACCAAACCTGAGACTGTCCTATGACATGAGATGCGATATCTCAATGCTTCTAATAACAAACCTGAGACCCTTCCTATAACATGAGATGTGATATCCAAATCCTTCCCATTCCAATCCTGAGACCCTTCCTATAACATGAGATGTGATATCCAACTCCTTCCCAATCCAATCCTGATACCCTTCCGATAGCATGAGATATGATATCTCAATGCTTCTAATACCATACCACAGACCCGTCCTATAAATTGAGATGCGATATCCAAATCCTTCCCCTTCCAAACCTGAGACCCTTTCTTTATCATGAGATGTGATATCCAACTCCTTCCCATTCCAATCCTGAGACCCTTCCTATAACATGCGATGTGATATCCAACTCCTTCCCAATCGAATCCTGAGACCCTTCCGATAGCATGAGATATGATATCTCAATGCTTCTATGACCAAACCTGAGACTGTCCTATGACATGAGATGCGATATCTCAACGCTTCTAATAACAAACCTGAGACCCTTCCTATAACATGAGATGTGATATCCAACTCCTTCCCAATCCAATCCTGATACCCTTCCGATAGCATGAGATGTGATATCAAAGTCCTTCCCATTCCAATCCTGAAACCCTTCCTATAACATGAGCTGTGATATCCAAATCCTTCCCCTTCCAAACCTGAGACCCTTTCTTTATCATGAGATGTGATATCCAACTCCTTCCCATTCCAATCCTGAGACCCTTCCTATAACATGCGATGTGATATCCAACTCCTTCCCAATCGAATCCTGAGACCCTTCCGATAGCATGAGATATGATATCTCAATGCTTCTAATACCAAACCACAGAACCGTCCTATCACTTGAGATGTGATATCCAAATCCTTCCCCTTCCAAACCTGAGACCATTTATTTATCATGAGATGTGATATCCAACTCCTTCCCTTCCAATCCTGAGACCCTTCCTATAACATGCGATGTGATATTCAACTCCTTCCCAATCGAATCCTGAGACCCTTCCGATAGCATGAGATATGATATCTCAATGCTTCTAATACCAAACCACAGAACCGTCCTATAACTTGAGATGTGATATCCAAATCCTTCCCCTTCCAAACCTGAGACCCTTTCTTTATCATGAGATGTGATATCCAACTCCTTCCCATTCCAATCCTGAGACCCGTCCTATACAATGAGATATGATATCTCAATGCTTCTAATACCAAACCTGAGACTGTCCTATAACATGAGATGCAATATCTCAATGCTTCTAGTAACAAACCTGAGACCCTTCCTATAACATGAGATGTGATATCCAAATCCTTCCCATTCCAATCCTGAGACCCTTCCTATAACATGAGATGTGATATCCAACTCCTTCCCAATCCAATCCTGATACCCTTCCGATAGCATGAGATATGATATCTCAATGCTTCTAATACCATACCACAGACCCATCCTATAAATTGAGATGCGATATCCAAATCCTTCCCCTTCCAAACCTGAGACCCTTCCTTTAGCATGAGATGTGATATCCAACTCCTTCCCATTGCAATCCTGAGACCCGTCCTATACCATGAGATATGATATCTCAATGCTTCTAATACCAAACCTGAGACTGTCCTATAACATGAGATGTGATATCTCAAAGCTTCTAATAACAAACGTGAGATCCTTCCTATAACATGAGATGTGATATCCAACTCCTTCCCAATCCAATCCTGAGACCCTTCCGATAGCATGAGTTATGATATCTCAATGCTTCTAATAAAAAACCTGAGACTGTCCTATAACATGAGATGCAATATCTCAATGCTTCTAATAACAAACCTTCTCAGGAGACCCTTCCTATAACATGAGATGTGATATCCAAATCCTTCCCATTCCAATCCTGAGACCCTTCCGATAGCATGAGATATGATATCTCAATGCTTCTAATACCAAACATGAGACTGTCCAATAACATGAGATGCGATATCTCAATGCTTCTAATAACAAACCTGAGACCCTTCCTATAACATGAGATGTGATATCCAAATCCTTCCCATTCCAATCCTGAGACCCTTCCTAGAACATGAGATGTGATATCTCAATGCTTCTAATAACAAACCTGAGACCCTTCCTATAACATGAGATGTGATATTCAAATCCTTCCCATTCCAATCCTGAGACCCTTCCTATAGCATGAGATGTGATATCCACCTCCTTCCCATTCCAAACCTGAGACCCGTCCTATAGCATGATATATGATATTCAACTCCTTCCCATTCCAATCCTGAGACCCGTCCTATACAATGAGATATGATATCTCAATGCTTCCTTGACCAAACCTGAGACTGTCCTATGACATGAGATGCGATATCTCAATGCTTCTAATAACAAACCTGAGACCCTTCCTATAACATGAGCTGTGATATCCAACTCCTTCCAATTCCAACCTGTGACCCATCCTATAGCATGAGATGCGATATCCAACTCCTTCCCAATCCAATCCTGAGACCCTTCCGATAGCATGAGATGTGATATCTTAATGCTTCTAGCAAACCTGAGACCTTCCCATGGCATGAGATGTGATATCAAACTCCTTCCCATTCCAATCCTGAGACCCGTCCTATACCATGAGATGTTATATCTCAATGCTTCTAATACCAAACCTGAGAATGTCCTATAACATGAGATGTGATATCTCAATGCTTCTAATAACAAACCTGAGACCCTTCCTATAACATGAGATGTGATGTCCAAGTCCTTCCCATCCCAATCCTGAGACCCTTCCTATAACATGAGATGTGATATCCAACTCCTTCCAAATCCAATCCTGAGACCCTTCCGATAGCATGAGATGTGATATCCAACTCCTTCCAATTCCAACCTGTGACTCTTCCGATAGCATGAGATGTGATATCTCAATGCTTCTAATACCAAACCTGAGACCCTTCCTATAACATGAGATGTGATATCCAACTCCTTCCCAATCCAATCCTGAGACCCTTCTGATAGCATGAGATGTGATATCTCAATGCTTCTAATACCAAACCTGAGACCCTCCCTATAGCGAGATATGATATAAAAGTCCTTCCCATTCCAATCCTGATACCCTTCCTATAACATGAGATGTGATATTCAACTCCTTCCAATTCCAACCTGTGACCCTTCCTATACCATGAGATGGGATATCCAACTCCTTCCCAATCCAATCCTGAGACCCTTCCGATAGCATGAGATGTGATATCCTAATGCTTCCACCAAACCTGAGACCTTCCTAAGGCATGAGATGTGATATCAAACTCCTTCCCATTCCAATCCTGAGACCCGTCCTATACCATGAGATGTTATATCTCAATGCTTCTAATACCAAACCTGAGACTGTCCATGACAGTCTCAGGTTATAACATGAGATGTGATATCTCAATGCTTCTAATAACAAACCTGAGACCCTTCCTATAACGTAAGATGTGATGTCCAAGTCCTTCCCATTCCAATCCTGAGCCCCTTCCTATAACATGAGATGTGATATCCAACTCCTTCCCAATCCAATCCTGAGACCCTTCCGAGAGCATGAGATGTGATATCCCAATGCTTCTACCAAACCTGAGACCTTTCCGATAGCATGAGATGTGATATCCAACTCCTTCCCATTCCAATCATGAGGCCCTTCCTATAGCATGAGATGTGATATCCCAATGCTTCTACCAAACCTGAGACCTTTCCGATAGCATGAGATGTGATATCCAAATCCTTCCCCTTCCAAACCTGAGACCCTTCCTTTATCATGAGATGTGATATCCACCTCCTTCCCATTCCAATCCTGAGACCCGTCCTATAGCATGATATATGATATCCAACTCCTTCCCATTCCAATCCTGAGACCCGTCCTATACAATGAGA
This sequence comes from Ambystoma mexicanum, assembly GCF_040938575.1. Classification (NCBI taxonomy): domain Eukaryota; kingdom Metazoa; phylum Chordata; class Amphibia; order Caudata; family Ambystomatidae; genus Ambystoma; species Ambystoma mexicanum. Next base: position 338,259,690 of record NC_090936.1, read on the forward strand.
TATGATATCTCAATGCTTCCTTGACCAAACCTGAGACTGTTCTATGACATGAGATGCGATATCTCAATGCTTCTAATAACAAACCTGAGACCCTTCCTATAACATGAGCTGTGATATCCAACTCCTTCCAATTCCAACCTGTGACCCATCCTATAGCATGAGATGCGATATCCAACTCCTTCCCAATCCAATCCTGAGACCCTTCCGATAGCATGAGATGTGATATCTTAATGCTTCTAGCAAACCTGAGACCTTCCCATGGCATGAGATGTGATATCAAACTCCTTCCCATTCCAATCCTGAGACCCATCCCATACCATGAGATGTTATATCTCAATGCTTCTAATACCAAACCTGAGAATGTCCTATAACATGAGATGTGATATCTCAATGCTTCTAATAACAAACCTGAGATCCTTCCTATAACATGAGATGTGATGTCCAAGTCCTTCCCATCCCAATCCTGAGACCCTTCCTATAACATGAGATGTGATATCCAACTCCTTCCCAATCCAATCCTGAGACCCTTCCGATAGCATGAGATGTGATATCTCAATGCTTCTAATACCAAACCTGAGATCCTCCCTATAGCGTGAGATGTGATATCAAAGTTCTTCCCATTCCAATCCTGATACCCTTCCTATAACATGAGATGTGATATCCAACTCTTCCAATCCAATCCTGAGACCCTTCCTATAACTTGAGATGTGATATCCAACTCCTTCCCAATCCAATCCTGAGACCCTTCCGATAGCATGAGATGTGATATCTCAATGCTTCTAATACCAAACCACAGACCCGTCCTATAAATTGAGATGTGATACCCAAATCCTTCCCCTTCCAAACCTGAGACCCTTCCTTTAGCATGAGATGTGATATCCAACTCCTTCCCATTCCAATCCTGAGACCCGTCCTATACCATGAGATATGATATCTCAATGCTTCTAATACCAAACCTGAGACTGTCCTATAACATGAGATGTGATATCTCAATGCTTCTAATAACAAACCTGAGAGCCTTCCTATAACATGAGATGTTATATCCAACTCTTTCCCAATCCAATCCTGAGACCCTTCCGATAACATGAGATGTGATATCCAACTCCTTCGCAATCCAATCCTCAGACCCTTCCGATAGCATGAGATATGATATCTCAATGCTTCTAATACCAAACCACAGACCCGTCCTATAGCTTGAGATGTGATATCCAACTCTTCCCATCCAATCCTGAGAGCCGTCCTATACCATGAGATGTTATATCTCAATGCTTCTAATACCAAACCTGAGACTGTCCTATAACATGAGATGTGATATCTCAATGCTTCTAATAACAAACCTGAGACCCTTCCGATAGCATGAGATGTGATATCTCAATGCTTCTAATACCAAACCTGAGACCCTCCCTATAGCGTGAGATGTGATATCAAAGTCCTTCCCATTCCCATCCTGATACCCTTCCTATAACATGAGATGTGATATCCAACTCTTCCCATCCAATCCTGAGACCCTTCCTATAACATGAGATGTTATATCCAACTCCTTCCCAATCCAATCCTGAGACCCTTCCGATAGCATGAGATGTGATATCTCAATGCTTCTAATACCAAACCACAGACCCGTCCTATAAATTGAGACGTGATATCCAAATCCTTCCTCTTCCAAACCTGAGACCCTTCCTTTAGCATGAGATGTGATATCCAACTCCTTCCCATTCCAATCCTGAGACCCGTCCTATACCATGAGATATGATATCTCAATGCTTCTAATACCAAACCTGAGACTGTCCTATAACATGAGATGTGATATCTCAATGCTTCTAATAACAAACCTGAGAGCCTTCCTATAACATGAGATGTTATATCCAACTCTCTCCCAATCCAATCCTGAGACCCTTCCGATAACATGAGATGTGATATCCAACTCCTTCGCAATCCAATCCTCAGACCCTTCCGATAGCATGATATATGATATCTCAATGCTTCTAATACCAAACCACAGACCCGTCCTATAGCTTGAGATGTGATATCCAACTCTTCCCATCCAATCCTGAGACCCGTCCAATACCATGAAATGTTATCTCTCAATGCTTCTAATACCAAACCTGAGACTGTCCTATAACATGAGATGTGATATCTCAATGCTTCTAATAACAAACCTGAGACCCTTCCTATAACATGAGATGTGATATCTCAATGCTTCTAATACCAAACCTGAGACCCTCCCTATAGCGTGAGATGTGATATCAAAGTCCTTCCCATTCCCATCCTGATACCCTTCCTATAACATGAGATGTGATATCCAACTCTTCCCATCCAATCCTGAGACCCTTCCTATAACATGAGATGTTATATCCAACTCCTTCCCAATCCAATCCTGAGACCCTTCCGATAGCATGAGATGTGATATCAAAGTCCTTCCCATTCCAATCCTGATACCCTTCCTATAACATGAGCTGTGATATCCAACTCCTTCCAATTCAAACCTGTGACCCTTCCTATAGCATGAGATGCGATATCAAAGTCCTTCCCATTCCAATCCTGATACCCTTCCTATAACATGAGCTGTGATATCCAACTCCTTCCCAATCCAATCCTGAGACCCTTCCCATAGCATGAGATGTGATATCTTAATGCTTCTAGCAAACCTGAGACCTTCCCATAGCATGAGATGTGATATCAAACTCCTTCCCATTCCAATCCTGAGACCCGTCCTATACTATGAGATGTTACATCTCAATGCTTCTAATACCAAACCTGAGAATGTCCTATAACATGAGATGTGATATCTCAATGCTTCTAATAACAAACCTGAGACCCTTCCTATAACATGAGATGTGATATCCAAGTCCTTCCCATTCAAATCTTGAGACCCTTCCTATAACATGAGATGTGATATCCAAATCCTTCCCCTTCCAAACCTGAGACCCTTCCTTTATCATGAGATGTGATATCCAACTACTTCCCATTCCAATCCTGAGACCCGTCCTATAGCATGATATATGATATGCAACTCCTTCCCATTCCAATCCTGAGACCCGTCCTATACAATGAGATATGATATCTCAATGCTTCTATGACCAAACCTGAGACTGTCCTATGACATGAGATGCGATATCTCAATGCTTCTAATAACAAACCTGAGACCCTTCCTATAACATGAGATGTGATATCCAAATCCTTCCCATTCCAATCCTGAGACCCTTCCTATAATATGAGATGTGATATCCAACTCCTTCCCAATCCAATCCTGATACCCTTCCGATAGCATGAGATGCGATATCTGAATGCTTCTAATAACAAACCTGAGAGCCTTCCTATAACATATGTGATATCCAACTCCTTCCCAATACAATCCAGAGACCCTTCCGATAGCATGAGATATGATATCTCAATGCTTCTAATACCAAACCACAGACCCGTCCTATAACTTGAGATGTGATATCCAACTCCTTCCCAATCCAATCCTGAGACCCTTCCGATAGCATGAGATGTGATATCTCAATGCTTCTAATATCAAACCTGAGACTGTCCTTTAACATGAGATGTGATATCTCAATGCTTCTAATAACAAACCTGAGACTCTTCCTATAACATGAGATGTGATATCCAAGTCCTTCCCATTCCAATCCTGAGACCCTTCCGATAGCATGAGATATGATATCACAATGCTTCTAATACCAAACCACAGACCCGTCCTATAACTTGAGATGTGATATCCAAATCCTTCCCATTCCAAACCTGAGACCCTTCCTTTAGCATGAGATGTGATATCTCAATGCTTCTAATACCAAACCTGAGACCCTTCCTATAACATGAGATGTGATATCCAACTCCTTCCCAATCCAATCCTGAGACCCTTCTGATAGCATGAGATGTGATATCTCAATGCTTCTACTACCAAACCTGAGATCCTCCCTATAGCGAGATATGATATAAAAGTCCTTCCCATTCCAATCCTGATACCCTTCCTATAACATGAGATGTGATATCCAACTCTTCCAATCCAATCCTGAGACCCTTCCTATAACATGAGATGTGATATCCAACTCCTTCCCAATCCAATCCTGAGACCCTTCCGATAGGCTGAGATGTGATATCTCAATGCTTCTAATACCAAACCACAGACCCGTCCTATAAATTGAGATGTGATATCCAAATCCTTCCCCTTCCAAACCTGAGACCCTTCCTTTAGCATGAGATGTGATATCCAACTCCTTCCCATTCCAATCCTGAGACCCGTCCTATACCATGAGATATGATATCTCAATGCTTCTAATACCAAACCTGAGACTGTCCTATAACATGAGATGTGATATCTCAATGCTTCTAATAACAAACCTGAGAGCCTTCCTATAACATGAGATGTTATATCCAACTCTTTCCCAATCCAATCCTGAGACCCTTCCGATAACATGAGATGTGATATCCAACTCCTTCGCAATCCAATCCTCAGACCCTTCCGATAGCATGAAATATGATATCTCAATGCTTCTAATACCAAACCACAGACCCGTCCTATAGCTTCAGATGTGATATCCAACTCTTCCCATCCAATCCTGAGACCCGTCCTATACCATGAGTTGTTATATCTCAATGCTTCTAATACCAAACCTGAGACTGTCCTATAACATGAGATGTGATATCTCAATGCTTCTAATAACAAACCTGAGACTCTTCCTATAACATGAGATGTGATATCTCAATGCTTCTAATACCAAACCTGAGACCCTCCCTATAGCGTGAGATGTGATATCAAAGTCCTTCCCATTCCCATCCTGATACCCTTCCTATAACATGAGATGTGATATCCAACTCTTCCCATCCAATCCTGAGACCCTTCCTATAACATGAGATGTTATATCCAACTCCTTCCCAAACCAATCCTGAGACCCTTCCGATAGCATGAGATGTGATATCAAAGTCCTTCCCATTCCAATCCTGATACCCTTCCTATAACATGAGCTGTGATGTCCAACTCCTTCCAATTCAAACCTGTGACCCTTCCTATAGCATGAGATGCGATATCCAACTCCTTCCCAATCCAATCCTGAGACCCTTCCGATAGCATGAGATGTGATATCTTAATGCTTCTAGCAAACCTGAGACCTTCCCATGGCATGAGATGTGATATCAAACTCCTTCCCATTCCAATACTGAGACCCGTCCTATACTATGAGATGTTACATCTCAATGCTTCTAATACCAAACCTGAGACTGTCCTATAACATGAGATGTGATATCTCAATGCTTCCAATAACAAACCTGAGACCCTTCCTATAACATGAGATGTGATATCCAAGTCCTTCCCATTCAAATCTTGAGACCCTTCCTATAACATGAGATGTGATATCCAACTCCTTCCCAATCCAATCCTGAGACCCTTCCGATAGCATGAGATATGATATCTCAATGCTTCTAATACCAAACCACAGACCAGTCCTATAACTTGAGATGTGATATCCAAATCCTTCCCCTTCCAAACCTGAGACCCTTCCTTTATCATGAGATGTGATATCCAACTCCTTCCCATTCCAATCCTGAGACCCGTCCTATAGCATGATATATGATATCCAACTCCTTCCCATTCCAATCCTGAGACCCGTCCTATACAATGAGATATGATATCTCAATGCTTCTATGACCAAACCTGAGACTGTCCTATGACATGAGATGCGATATCTCAATGCTTCTAATAACAAACCTGAGACCCTTCCTATAACATGAGATGTGATATCTAAATCCTTCACATTCCAATCCTGAGACCCTTCCTATAACATGAGATGTGATATCCAACTCCTTCCCAATCCAATCCTGATACCCTTCCGATAGCATGAGATGTGATATCTCAATGATTCTAATAACAAACCTGAGAGCCTTCCTATAACATATGTGATATCCAACTCCTTCCCAATACAATCCAGAGACCCTTCCGATAGCATGAGATATGATATCTCAATGCTTCTAATACCAAACCACAGACCCGTCCTATAACTTGAGATGTGATATCCAACTCCTTCCCAATCCAATCCTGAGACCCTTCCGATAGCATGAGATGTGATATCTCAATGCTTCTAATATCAAACCTGAGACTGTCCTTTAACATGAGATGTGATATCTCAATGCTTCTAATAACAAACCTGAGACTCTTCCTATAACATGAGATGTGATATCCAAGTCCTTCCCATTCCAATCCTGAGACCCTTCCGATAGCATGAGAAATGATATCTCAATGCTTCTAATACCAAACCACAGACCCGTCCTATAACTTGAGATGTGATATCCAAATCCTTCCCCTTCCAAACCTGAGACCCTTCCTTTAGCATGAGATGTGATATCCAACTCCTTCCCATTCCAATCCTGAGACCCTTCCTATGGCATGAGATGTGATATCCAACTCTTCCCATCCAATCCTGAGACCCGTCCTATAACATGAGAAGTGATATCCCACTCCTTCCAAATCCAATCCTGAGACCCTTCCGATAGCATGAGATATGATATCTCAATGCTTCTAATATCAAACCTGAGACCCTCCCTATAGCATGAGATGAGATATCCAATTCCTTCCCATTCCAATCCTGAGACCCTTCCGATAGCATGAGATGTGATATCCAACTCCTTCCAATTCCAACCTGTGACTCTTCCGATAGCATGAGATGTGATATCTCAATGCTTCTAATATCAAACCTGAGACCCTCCCTATAGCATGAGATGTGATATCTCAATGCTTCTAATACCAAACCTGAGACCCTTCCTATAACATGAGATGTGATATCCAACTCCTTCCCAATCCAATCCTGAGACCCTTCTGATAGCATGAGATGTGATATCTCAATGCTTCTAATACCAAACCTGAGACCCTCCCTATAGCGAGATATGATATAAAAGTCCTTCCCATTCCAATCCTGATACCCTTCCTATAACATGAGATGTGATATTCAACTCCTTCCAATTCCAACCTGTGACCCTTCCTATACCATGAGATGGGATATCCAACTCCTTCCCAATCCAATCCTGAGACCCTTCCGATAGCATGAGATGTGATATCCTAATGCTTCCACCAAACCTGAGACCTTCCTAAGGCATGAGATGTGATATCAAACTCCTTCCCATTCCAATCCTGAGACCCGTCCTATACCATGAGATGTTATATCTCAATGCTTCTAATACCAAACCTGAGACTGTCCATGACAGTCTCAGGTTATAACATGAGATGTGATATCTCAATGCTTCTAATAACAAACCTGAGACACTTCCTATAACGTAAGATGTGATGTCCAAGTCCTTCCCATTCCAATCCTGAGCCCCTTCCTATAACATGAGATGTGATATCCAACTCCTTCCCAATCCAATCCTGAGACCCTTCCGAGAGCATGAGATGTGATATCCCAATGCTTCTACCAAACCTGAGACCTTTCCGATAGCATGAGATGTGATATCCAACTCCTTCCCATTCCAATCATGAGGCCCTTCCTATAGCATGTGATGTGATATCCCAATGCTTCTACCAAACCTGAGACCTTTCCGATAGCATGAGATGTGATATCCAAATCCTTCCCCTTCCAAACCTGAGACCCTTCCTTTATCATGAGATGTGATATCCACCTCCTTCCCATTCCAAACCTGAGACCCGTCCTATAGCATGATATATGATATTCAACTCCTTCCCATTCCAATCCTGAGACCCGTCCTATACAATGAGATATGATATCTCAATGCTTCCTTGACCAAACCTGAGACTGTCCTATGACATGAGATGCGATATCTCAATGCTTCTAATAACAAACCTGAGACCCTTCCTATAACATGAGCTGTGATATCCAACTCCTTCCAATTCCAACCTGTGACCCATCCTATAGCATGAGATGCGATATCCAACTCCTTCCCAATCCAATCCTGAGACCCTTCCGATAGCATGAGATGTGATATCTTAATGCTTCTAGCAAACCTGAGACCTTCCCATGGCATGAGATGTGATATCAAACTCCTTCCCATTCCAATCCTGAGACCCGTCTTATACCATGAGATGTTATATCTCAATGCTTCTAATACCAAACCTGAGAATGTCCTATAACATGAGATGTGATATCTCAATGCTTCTAATAACAAACCTGAGACCCTTCCTATAACATGAGATGTGATGTCCAAGTCCTTCCCATCCCAATCCTGAGACCCTTCCTATAACATGAGATGTGATATCCAACTCCTTCCCAATCCAATCCTGAGACCCTTCCGATAGCATGAGATGTGATATCCAACTCCTTCCAATTCCAACCTGTGACTCTTCCGATAGCATGAGATGTGATATCTCAATGCTTCTAATACCAAACCTGAGACCCTTCCTATAACATGAGATGTGATATCCAACTCCTTCCCAATCCAATCCTGAGACCCTTCTGATAGCATGAGATGTGATATCTCAATGCTTCTAATACCAAACCTGAGACCCTCCCTATAGCGAGATATGATATAAAAGTCCTTCCCATTCCAATCCTGATACCCTTCCTATAACATGAGATGTGATATTCAACTCCTTCCAATTCCAACCTGTGACCCTTCCTATACCATGAGATGGGATATCCAACTCCTTCCCAATCCAATCCTGAGACCCTTCCGATAGCATGAGATGTGATATCCTAATGCTTCCACCAAACCTGAGACCTTCCTAAGGCATGAGATGTGATATCAAACTCCTTCCCATTCCAATCCTGAGACCCGTCCTATACCATGAGATGTTATATCTCAATGCTTCTAATACCAAACCTGAGACTGTCCATGACAGTCTCAGGTTATAACATGAGATGTGATATCTCAATGCTTCTAATAACAAACCTGAGACCCTTCCTATAACGTAAGATGTGATGTCCAAGTCCTTCCCATTCCAATCCTGAGCCCCTTCCTATAACATGAGATGTGATATCCAACTCCTTCCCAATCCAATCCTGAGACCCTTCCGAGAGCATGAGATGTGATATCCCAATGCTTCTACCAAACCTGAGACCTTTCCGATAGCATGAGATGTGATATCCAACTCCTTCCCATTCCAATCATGAGGCCCTTCCTATAGCATGAGATGTGATATCCCAATGCTTCTACCAAACCTGAGACCCTTCCGATAGCATGAGATATGATATCTCAATGCTTCTAATACCAAACCACAGACCCGTCCTATAACTTGAGATGTGATATCCAATTCCTTCCCAATCCAATCCTGAGACCCTTCCGATAGCATGAGATGTGATATCTCAATGCTTCTAATATCAAACCTGAGACTGTCCTATAACATGAGATGTGATATCTCAATGCTTCTAATAACAAACCTGAGACTCTTCCTATAACATGAGATGTGATATCCAAGTCCTTCCCATTCCAATCCTGAGACCCTTCCGATAGCATGAGATATGATATCTCAATGCTTCTAATACCAAACCACAGACCCGTCCTATAACTTGAGATGATATATCCAAATCCTTCCCCTTCCAAACCTGAGACCCTTCCTTTAGCATGAGATGTGATATCCAACTCCTTCCCATTCCAATCCTGAGACGCTTCCTATGGCATGAGATGTGATATCCAACTCTTCCCATCCAATCCTGAGACCCGTCCTATAACATGAGATGTGATATCCAACTCCTTCCCAATCCAATCCTGAGACCCTTCCGATAGCATGAGATATGATATCTCAATGCTTCTAATATCAAACCTGAGACCCTCCCTATAGCATGAGATGTGATATCTCAATGCTTCTAATACCAAACCTGAGACCCTTCCTATAACATGAGATGTGATATCCAACTCCTTCCCAATCCAATCCTGAGACCCTTCTGATAGCATGAGATGTGATATCTCAATGCTTCTAATACCAAACCTGAGACCCTCCCTATAGCGAGATATGATATAAAAGTCCTTCCCATTCCAATCCTGATACCCTTCCTATAACATGAGATGTGATATTCAACTCCTTCCAATTCCAACCTGTGACCCTTCCTATACCATGAGATGGGATATCCAACTCCTTCCCAATCCAATCCTGAGACCCTTCCGATAGCATGAGATGTGATATCCTAATGCTTCCACCAAACCTGAGACCTTCCTAAGGCATGAGATGTGATATCAAACTCCTTCCCATTCCAATCCTGAGACCCGTCCTATACCATGAGATGTTATATCTCAATGCTTCTAATACCAAACCTGAGACTGTCCATGACAGTCTCAGGTTATAACATGAGATGTGATATCTCAATGCTTCTAATAACAAACCTGAGACACTTCCTATAACGTAAGATGTGATGTCCAAGTCCTTCCCATTCCAATCCTGAGCCCCTTCCTATAACATGAGATGTGATATCCAACTCCTTCCCAATCCAATCCTGAGACCCTTCCGAGAGCATGAGATGTGATATCCCAATGCTTCTACCAAACCTGAGACCTTTCCGATAGCATGAGATGTGATATCCAACTCCTTCCCATTCCAATCATGAGGCCCTTCCTATAGCATGTGATGTGATATCCCAATGCTTCTACCAAACCTGAGACCTTTCCGATAGCATGAGATGTGATATCCAAATCCTTCCCCTTCCAAACCTGAGACCCTTCCTTTATCATGAGATGTGATATCCACCTCCTTCCCATTCCAAACCTGAGACCCGTCCTATAGCATGATATATGATATTCAACTCCTTCCCATTCCAATCCTGAGACCCGTCCTATACAATGAGATATGATATCTCAATGCTTCCTTGACCAAACCTGAGACTGTCCTATGACATGAGATGCGATATCTCAATGCTTCTAATAACAAACCTGAGACCCTTCCTATAACATGAGCTGTGATATCCAACTCCTTCCAATTCCAACCTGTGACCCATCCTATAGCATGAGATGCGATATCCAACTCCTTCCCAATCCAATCCTGAGACCCTTCCGATAGCATGAGATGTGATATCTTAATGCTTCTAGCAAACCTGAGACCTTCCCATGGCATGAGATGTGATATCAAACTCCTTCCCATTCCAATCCTGAGACCCGTCCTATACCATGAGATGTTATATCTCAATGCTTCTAATACCAAACCTGAGAATGTCCTATAACATGAGATGTGATATCTCAATGCTTCTAATAACAAACCTGAGACCCTTCCTATAACATGAGATGTGATGTCCAAGTCCTTCCCATCCCAATCCTGAGACCCTTCCTATAACATGAGATGTGATATCCAACTCCTTCCCAATCCAATCCTGAGACCCTTCCGATAGCATGAGATGTGATATCCAACTCCTTCCAATTCCAACCTGTGACTCTTCCGATAGCATGAGATGTGATATCTCAATGCTTCTAATACCAAACCTGAGACCCTTCCTATAACATGAGATGTGATATCCAACTCCTTCCCAATCCAATCCTGAGACCCTTCTGATAGCATGAGATGTGATATCTCAATGCTTCTAATACCAAACCTGAGACCCTCCCTATAGCGAGATATGATATAAAAGTCCTTCCCATTCCAATCCTGATACCCTTCCTATAACATGAGATGTGATATTCAACTCCTTCCAATTCCAACCTGTGACCCTTCCTATACCATGAGATGGGATATCCAACTCCTTCCCAATCCAATCCTGAGACCCTTCCGATAGCATGAGATGTGATATCCTAATGCTTCCACCAAACCTGAGACCTTCCTAAGGCATGAGATGTGATATCAAACTCCTTCCCATTCCAATCCTGAGACCCGTCCTATACCATGAGATGTTATATCTCAATGCTTCTAATACCAAACCTGAGACTGTCCATGACAGTCTCAGGTTATAACATGAGATGTGATATCTCAATGCTTCTAATAACAAACCTGAGACCCTTCCTATAACGTAAGATGTGATGTCCAAGTCCTTCCCATTCCAATCCTGAGCCCCTTCCTATAACATGAGATGTGATATCCAATTCCTTCCCAATCCAATCCTGAGACCCTTCCGAGAGCATGAGATGTGATATCCCAATGCTTCTACCAAACCTGAGACCTTTCCGATAGCATGAGATGTGATATCCAACTCCTTCCCATTCCAATCATGAGGCCCTTCCTATAGCATGAGATGTGATATCCCAATGCTTCTACCAAACCTGAGACCCTTCCGATAGCATGAGATATGATATCTCAATGCTTCTAATACCAAACCACAGACCCGTCCTATAACTTGAGATGTGATATCCAATTCCTTCCCAATCCAATCCTGAGACCCTTCCGATAGCATGAGATGTGATATCTCAATGCTTCTAATATCAAACCTGAGACTGTCCTATAACATGAGATGTGATATCTCAATGCTTCTAATAACAAACCTGAGACTCTTCCTATAACATGAGATGTGATATCCAAGTCCTTCCCATTCCAATCCTGAGACCCTTCCGATAGCATGAGATATGATATCTCAATGCTTCTAATACCAAACCACAGACCCGTCCTATAACTTGAGATGATATATCCAAATCCTTCCCCTTCCAAACCTGAGACCCTTCCTTTAGCATGAGATGTGATATCCAACTCCTTCCCATTCCAATCCTGAGACGCTTCCTATGGCATGAGATGTGATATCCAACTCTTCCCATCCAATCCTGAGACCCGTCCTATAACATGAGATGTGATATCCAACTCCTTCCCAATCCAATCCTGAGACCCTTCCGATAGCATGAGATATGATATCTCAATGCTTCTAATATCAAACCTGAGACCCTCCCTATAGCATGAGATGAGATATCCAATTCCTTCCCATTCCAATCCTGAGACCCTTCCGATAGCATGAGATGTGATATCTCAATGCTTCTAATACCAAACCTGAGACCCTCCCTATAGCGAGATGTGATATAAAAGTCCTTCCCATTCCAATCCTGATACCCTTCCTATAACATGAGATGTTATATCCAACTCCTTCCAATTCCAACCTGTGACCCTTCCTATAGCATGAGATGGGATATCCAACTCCTTCCCAATCCAATCCTGAGACACTTCCGATAGCATGAGATGTGATATCCTAATGCTTCCACCAAACCTGAGACCTTCCTAAGGCATGAGATGTGATATCAAACTCCTTCCCATTCCAATCCTGAGACCCGTCCTATACCATGAGATGTTATATCTCAATGCTTCTAATACCAAACCTGAGACTGTCCATGACAGTCTCAGGTTATAACATGAGATGTGATATCTCAATGCTTCTAATAACAAACCTGAGACCCTTCCTATAACGTAAGATGTGATGTCCAAGTCCTCCCCATTCCAATCCTGAGCCCCTTCCTATAACATGAGATGTGATATCCAACTCCTTCCAAATCCAATCCTGAGACCCTTCCGAGAGCATGAGATGTGGTATCCCAATGCTTCTACCAAACCTGAGACCTTTCCGATAGCATGAGATGTGATATCCAACTCCTTCCCATTCCAATCATGAGGCCCTTCCTATAGCATGAGATGTGATATCCCAATGCTTCTACCAAACCTGAGACCTTTCCGATAGCATGAGATGTGAAATCCAACTCCTTCCCATTCCAATCCTGAGACCCTTCCGATAGCATGAGATATGATATCTCAATGCTTCTAATACCAAACCACAGACCAGTCCTATAACTTGAGATGTGATATCCAAATCCTTCCCCTTCCAAACCTGAGACCCTTCCTTTATCATGAGATGTGATATCCACCTCCTTCCCATTCCAATCCTGAGACCCGTCCTATAGCATGATATATGATATCCAACTCCTTCCCATTCCAATCCTGAGACCCGTCCTATACAATGAGATATGATATCTCAATGCTTCTATGACCAAACCTGAGACTGTCCTATGACATGAGATGCGATATCTCAATGCTTCTAATAACAAACCTGAGACCCTTCCTATAACATGAGATGTGATATCCAAATCCTTCCCATTCCAATCCTGAGACCCTTCCTATAACATGAGATGTGATATCCAACTCCTTCCCAATCCAATCCTGATACCCTTCCGATAGCATGAGATATGATATCTCAATGCTTCTAATACCATACCACAGACCCGTCCTATAAATTGAGATGCGATATCCAAATCCTTCCCCTTCCAAACCTGAGACCCTTTCTTTATCATGAGATGTGATATCCAACTCCTTCCCATTCCAATCCTGAGACCCTTCCTATAACATGCGATGTGATATCCAACTCCTTCCCAATCGAATCCTGAGACCCTTCCGATAGCATGAGGTATGATATCTCAATGCTTCTATGACCAAACCTGAGACTGTCCTATGACATGAGATGCGATATCTCAACGCTTCTAATAACAAACCTGAGACCCTTCCTATAACATGAGATGTGATATCCAAATCCTTCCCATTCCAATCCTGAGACCCTTCCTATAACATGAGATGTGATATCCAACTCCTTCCCAATCCAATCCTGATACCCTTCCGATAGCATGAGATGTGATATCAAAGTCCTTCCCATTCCAATCCTGAAACCCTTCCTATAACATGAGCTGTGATATCCAAATCCTTCCCCTTCCAAACCTGAGACCCTTTCTTTATCATGAGATGTGATATCCAACTCCTTCCCATTCCAATCCTGAGACCCTTCCTATAACATGCGATGTGATATCCAACTCCTTCCCAATCGAATCCTGAGACCCTTCCGATAGCATGAGATATGATATCTCAATGCTTCTAATACCAAACCACAGAACCGTCCTATAACTTGAGATGTGATATCCAAATCCTTCCCCTTCCAAACCTGAGACCCTTTATTTATCATGAGATGTGATATCCAACTCCTTCCCTTCCAATCCTGAGACCCTTCCTATAACATGCGATGTGATATTCAACTCCTTCCCAATCGAATCCTGAGACCCTTCCGATAGCATGAGATATGATATCTCAATGCTTCTAATACCAAACCACAGAACCGTCCTATAACTTGAGATGTGATATCCAAATCCTTCCCCTTCCAAACCTGAGACCCTTTCTTTATCATGAGATGTGATATCCAACTCCTTCCCATTCCAATCCTGAGACCCGTCCTATAAAATGAGATATGATATCTCAATGCTTCTAATACCAAACCTGAGACTGTCCTATAACATGAGATGCAATATCTCAATGCTTCTAGTAACAAACCTGAGACCCTTCCTATAACATGAGATGTGATATCCAAATCCTTCCCATTCCAATCCTGAGACCCTTCCTATAACATGAGATGTGATATCCAACTCCTTCCCAATCCAATCCTGATACCCTTCCGATAGCATGAGATATGATATCTCAATGCTTCTAATACCATACCACAGACCCGTCCTATAAATTGAGATGCGATATCCAAATCCTTCCCCTTCCAAACCTGAGACCCTTCCTTTAGCATGAGATGTGATATCCAACTCCTTCCCATTGCAATCCTGAGACCCGTCCTATACCATGAGATATGATATCTCAATGCTTCTAATACCAAACCTGAGACTGTCCTATAACATGAGATGTGATATCTCAAAGCTTCTAATAACAAACGTGAGATCCTTCCTATAACATGAGATGTGATATCCAACTCCTTCCCAATCCAATCCTGAGACCCTTCCGATAGCATGAGTTATGATATCTCAATGCTTCTAATAAAAAACCTGAGACTGTCCTATAACATGAGATGCAATATCTCAATGCTTCTAATAACAAACCTTCTCAGGAGACCCTTCCTATAACATGAGATGTGATATCCAAATCCTTCCCATTCCAATCCTGAGACCCTTCCGATAGCATGAGATATGATATCTCAATGCTTCTAATACCAAACATGAGACTGTCCAATAACATGAGATGCGATATCTCAATGCTTCTAATAACAAACCTGAGACCCTTCCTATAACATGAGATGTGATATCCAAATCCTTCCCATTCCAATCCTGAGACCCTTCCTAGAACATGAGATGTGATATCTCAATGCTTCTAATAACAAACCTGAGACCCTTCCTATAACATGAGATGTGATATTCAAATCCTTCCCATTCCAATCCTGAGACCCTTCCTATAGCATGAGATGTGATATCCAACTCCTTCCCATTCCAATCCTGAGACCTTTCCTATACCATGAGATATGATATCTCAATGCTTCTAATACCAAACCTGAGACTGTCCTATAACATGAGATGCGATATCTCAATGCTTCTAATAACAAACCTGAGACCCTTCCTATAATATGAGATGTGATATCCAAATCCTTCCCATTCCAATCCTGAGACCCTTCCGATAGCATGAGATATGATATCTCAATGCTTCTAATACCAAACCTGAGACTGTCCTATAACATGAGATGCGATATCTCAATGCTTCTAATAACAAACCTGAGACCCTTCCTATAACATGAGATGTGATATCCAAATCCTTCCCATTCCAATCCTGAGACCCTTCCTATAACATGAGATGTGATATCCAACTCCTTCCCAATCCAATCCTGAGACCCTTCTGATAGCATGAGATATAATATCTCAATGCTTCTAATATCAAACCTGAGTCCCTCCCTATAGCATGAGATGTGATATACAACTGCTTCCCATTCCAATCCTGAGACCCTTCCTATAACATGAGATGCGATATCTCAATGCTTCTAATAAAAAAACCTGAGACCCTTCCTATAACATGAGATGTGATATCCAAGTCCTTCCCATTCCAATCTTGAGACCCTTCCTATAACATGCGATGTGATATCCAACTCCTTCCCAATCCAATCCTGAGACCCTTACGATAGCATGAAATATGATATCTCACTGCTTCTAATACCAAACCACAGAACCGTCCTATAACTTGAGATGTGATATCCAAATCCTTCCCCTTCCAAACCTGAGACCCTTTCTTTATCATGAGATGTGATATCCAACTCCTTCCCATTCCAATCCTGAGACCCTTCCTATAGCATGATATGTGATATCCAACTCCTTCCCATTCCAATCCTGAGACCCGTCCTATACAATGAGATATGATATCTCAATGCTTCTAATACCAAACCTGAGACTGTCCTATAACATGAGATGCGATATCTCAATACTTCTAATAACAAACCTGAGACCCTTCCTATAACATGAGATGTGATATCCAAATCCTTCCCATTCCAATCCTGAGACCCTTCCTATAACATGAGATGTGATATCCAACTCCTTCCCAATCCAATCCTGAGACCCTTCCGATAGCATGAGATATGATATCTCAATGCTTCTAATACCAAACCACAGACCCGTCCTATAACTTGAGATGTGATATCCAAATCCTTCCCCTTCCAAACCTGAGACCCTTCTTTTAGCATGAGATGTGATATCCAACTCCTTCCCATTCCAATCCTGAGACCCTTCCTATAGCATGAGATGTGATATCCCAATGCTTCTACCAAACCTGAGACCCTTACTATAGCATGAGAGGTGATATCCAACTCTTCCCATCCAATCCTGAGACCCGTCCTATACCATGAGATGTTATATCTCAATGCTTCTAATACCAAACCTGAGACTGTCCTATAACATGAGATGTGATATCAAAGTCCTTCCCATTCCAATCCTGATACCCTTCCTATAACATGAGATGTGATATCCAACTCTTCCCATCCAATCCTGAGACCCTTCCTATAACATGAGATGTTATATCCAACTCCTTCCCAATCCAATTCTGAGACCCTTCCGATAGCATGAGATGTGATATCAAAGTCCTTCCCATTCCAATCCTGAAACCCTTCCTATAACATGAGCTGTGATATCCAACTCCTTCCAATTCCAACCTGTGACCCTTCCTATAGCATGAGATGCGATATCCAACTCCTTCCCAATCCAATCCTGAGACCCTTCCGATAGCATGAGATGTGATATCTTAATGCTTCTAGCAAACCTGAGACCTTCCCATGGCATGAGATGTGATATCAAACTCCTTCCCATTCCAATCCTGAGACCCGTCCTATACTATGAGAGGTTATATCTCAATGCTTCTAATACCAAACCTGAGACTGTCCTATAACATGAGATGTGATATCTCAATGCTTCTAATAACAAACCTGAGACCCTTCCTATAACATGAGATGTGATATCCAAGTCCTTCCAAATCCAATCCTGAGACCCTTCCGATAGCATGAGATATGATATCTCAATGCTTCTAATACCAAACCACAGAACCGTCCTATAACTTGAGATGTGATATCCAAATCCTTCCCCTTCCAAACCTGAGACCCTTTCTTTATCATGAGATGTGATATCCAACTCCTTCCCATTCCAATCCTGAGACCCTTCCTATAGCATGATATGTGATATCCAACTCCTTCCCATTCCAATCCTGAGACCCGTCCTATACAATGAGATATGATATCTCAATGCTTCTAATACCAAACCTGAGACTGTCCTATAACATGAGATGTGATATCTCAATGCTTCTAATAACAAACCTGAGACCCTTCCTATAACATGAGATGTGATATCTCAATGCTTCTAATACCAAACCTGAGACCCTCCCTATAGCGTGAGATGTGATATCAAAGTCCTTCCCAGTCCAATCCTGATACCCTTCCTATAACATGAGATGTGATATCCAACTCTTCCCATCCAATCCTGAGACCCTTCCTATAACATGAGATGTTATATCCAACTCCTTCCCAATCCAATCCTGAGACCCTTCCGATAGCATGAGATGTGATATCAAAGTCCTTCCCATTCCAATCCTGAAACCCTTCCTATAACATGAGCTGCGATATCCAACTCCTTCCCATTCCAATCCTGAGACCCTTCCGATAGCATGAGATATGATATCTCAATGCTTCTAATACCAAACCTGAGACTGTCCTATAACATGAGATGCGATATCTCAATGCTTCTAATAACAAACCTGAGACCCTTCCTATAACATGAGATGTGATATCCAAATCCTTCCCATTCCAATCCTGAGACCCTTCCGATAGCATGAGATATGATATCTCAATGCTTCTAATACCAAACCTGAGACTGTCCTATAACATGAGATGCGATATCTCAATGCTTCTAATAACAAACCTAAGACCCTTCCTATAACATGAGATGTGATATCCAAATCCTTCCCATTCCAATCCTGAGACCCTTCCTATAGCATGAGATGTGATATCCAACTCCTTCCCATTCCAATCCTGAGACCCGTCCTATACCATGAGATATATCTCAATGCTTCTAATACCAAACCTGAGACTGTCCTATAACATGAGATGCGATATCTCAATGCTTCTAATAACAAACCTGAGACCCTTCCTATAACATGAGATGTGATATCCAAGTCCTTCCCATTCCAATCTTGAGACCCTTCCTATAACATGCGATGTGATATCCAACTCCTTCCCAATCCAATCCTGAGACCCTTCCGACAGCATGAGATATGATATCTCAATGCTTCTAATACCAAACCACAGAACCGTCCTATAACTTGAGATGTGATATCCAAATCCTTCCCCTTCCAAACCTGAGACCCTTTCTTTATCATGAGATGTGATATCCAACTCCTTCCCATTCCAATCCTGAGACCCTTCCTATAGCATGATATGTGATATCCAACTCCTTCCCATTCCAATCCTGAGACCCGTCCTATACAATGAGATATGATATCTCAATGCTTGTAATACCAAACCTGAGACTGTCCTATAACATGAGATGCGATATCTCAATACTTCTAATAACAAACCTGAGACCCTTCCTATAACATGAGATGTGATATCCAAATCCTTCCCATTCCAATCCTGAGACCCTGCCTATAACATGAGATGTGATATCCAACTCCTTCCCAATCCAATCCTGAGACCCTTCCGATAGCATGAGATATGATATCTCAATGCTTCTAATACCAAACCACAGACCCGTCCTATAAATTGAGATGTGATATCCAAATCCTTCCCCTTCCAAACCTGAGACCCGTCCTATACCATGAGATATATCTCAATGCTTCTAATACCAAACCTGAGACTGTCCTATAACATGAGATGCGATATCTCAATGCTTCTAATAACAAACCTGAGACCCTTCCTATAACATGAGATGTGATATCCAACTCCTTCCCATTCCAATCCTGAGACCCGTCCTATACCATGAGATATATCTCAATGCTTCTAATACCAAACCTGAGACTGTCCTATAACATGAGATGCGATATCTCAATGCTTCTAATAACAAACCTGAGACCCTTCCTATAACATGAGATGTGATATCCAAATCTTTCCCATTCCAATCCTGAGACCCTTCCTATAACATGAGATGTGATATCCAACTCCTTCCCAATCCAATCCTGAGACCCTTATGATAGCATGAGATATGATATCTCAATGCTTCTAATATCAAACCTGAGACCCTCCCTATAGCATGAGATGTGATATACAACTCCTTCCCATTCCAATCCTGAGACCCTTCCTATAACATGAGATGCGATATCTCAATGCTTCTAATAACAAACCTGAGACCCTTCCTATTACATGAGATGTGATATCCAAGTCCTTCCCATTCCAATCTTGAGACCCTTCCTATAACATGCGATGTGATATCCAACTCCTTCCCAATCCAATCCTGAGACCCTTCCGATAGCATGAGATATGATATCTCAATGCTTCTAATACCAAACCACAGAACCGTCCTATAACTTGAGATGTGATATCCAAATCCTTCCCCTTCCAAACCTGAGACCCTTTCTTTATCATGAGATGTGATATCCAACTCCTTCCCATTCCAATCCTGAGACCCTTCCTATAGCATGATATGTGATATCCAACTCCTTCCCATTCCAATCCTGAGACCCGTCCTATACAATGAGATATGATATCTCAATGCTTGTAATACCAAACCTGAGACTGTCCTATAACATGAGATGCGATATCTCAATACTTCTAATAACAAACCTGAGACCCTTCCTATAGCATGAGATGTGATATCCAAATGCTTCTACCAAACCTGAGACCCTTACTATAGCATGAGAGGTGATATCCACCTCTTCCCATCCAATCCTGAGACCCGTCCTATACCATGAGATGTTATATCTCAATGCTTCTAATACCAAACCTGAGACTGTCCTATAACATGAGATGTGATATCTCAATGCTTCTAATAACAAACCTGAGACCCTTCCTATAACATGAGATGTGATATCTCAATGCTTCTAATACCAAACCTGAGACCCTCCCTATAGCGTGAGATGTGATATCAAAGTCCTTCCCAGTCCAATCCTGATACCCTTCCTATAACATGAGATGTGATATCCAACTCTTCCCATCCAATCCTGAGACCCTTCCTATAACATGAGATGTTATATCCAACTCCTTCCCAATCCAATCCTGAGACCCTTCCGATAGCATGAGATGTGATATCAAAGTCCTTCCCATTCCAATCCTGAAACCCTTCCTATAACATGAGCTGCGATATGCAACTCCTTCCCATTCCAATCCTGAGACCCTTCCGATAGCATGAGATATGATATCTCAATGCTTCTAATACCAAACCTGAGACTGTCCTATAACATGAGATGCGATATCTCAATGCTTCTAATAACAAACCTGAGACCCTTCCTATAACATGAGATGTGATATCCAAATCCTTCCCATTCCAATCCTGAGACCCTTCCGATAGCATGAGATATGATATCTCAATGCTTCTAATACCAAACCTGAGACTGTCCTATAACATGAGATGCGATATCTCAATGCTTCTAATAACAAACCTAAGACCCTTCCGATAGCATGAGATGTGATATCAAAGTCCTTCCCATTCCAATCCTGAAACCCTTCCTATAACATGAGCTGCGATATCCAACTCCTTCCCATTCCAATCCTGAGACCCTTCCGATAGCATGAGATATGATTTCTCAATGCTTCTAATAACAAACCTGAGACCCTTCCTATTACATGAGATGTGATATCCAAGTCCTTCCCATTCCAATCTTGAGACCCTTCCTATAACATGCGATGTGATATCCAACTCCTTCCCAATCCAATCCTGAGACCCTTCCGATAGCATGAGATATGATATCTCAATGCTTCTAATACCAAACCACAGAACCGTCCTATAACTTGAGATGTGATATCCAAATCCTTCCCCTTCCAAACCTGAGACCCTTTCTTTATCATGAGATGTGATATCCAACTCCTTCCCATTCCAATCCTGAGACCCTTCCTCTAGCATGATATGTGATATCCAACTCCTTCCCATTCCAATCCTGAGACCCGTCCTATACAATGAGATATGATATCTCAATGCTTGTAATACCAAACCTGAGACTGTCCTATAACATGAGATGCGATATCTCAATACTTCTAATAACAAACCTGAGACCCTTCCTATAACATGAGATGTGATATCCAAATCCTTCCCATTCCAATCCTGAGACCCTGCCTATAACATGAGATGTGATATCCAACTCATTCCCAATCCAATCCTGAGACCCTTCCGATAGCATGAGATATGATATCTCAATGCTTCTAATACCAAACCACAGACCCGTCCTATAAATTGAGATGTGATATCCAAATCCTTCCCCTTCCAAACCTGAGACACTTCCTTTAGCATGAGATGTGATATCCAACTCCTTCCCATTCCAATCCTGAGGCCCGTCCTATACCATGAGATGATATCTCAATGCTTCTAATACCAAACCTGAGACTGTCCTATAACATGAGATGTGATATCTCAATGCTTCTAATAACAAACCTGAGAGCCTTCCTATAACATGAGATGTGATATCCAACTCCTTCGCAATCCAATCCTGAGACCCTTCTGATAGCATGAGATATGATATCTCAATGCTTCTAATACCAAACCACAGACCCGTCCTATAACTTGAGATGTGATATCCAAATCCTTCCCCTTCCAAACCTGAGACCCTTCCTTTAGCATGAGATGTGATATCCAACTCCTTCCCATTCCAATCCTGAGACCCTTCCTATAGCATGAGATGTGATATCCCAATGCTTCTACCAAACCTGAGACCCTTACTATAGCATGAGAGGTGATATCCAACTCTTCCCATCCAATCCTGAGACCCGTCCTATACCATGAGATGTTATATCTCAATGCTTCTAATACCAAACCTGAGACTGTCCTATAACATGAGATGTGATATCTCAATGCTTCTAATAACAAACCTGAGACCCTTCCTATAACATGAGATGTGATATCTCAATGCTTCTAATACCAAACTTGAGTCCCTCCCTATAGCGTGAGATGTGATATCAAAGTCCTTCCCATTCCAATCCTGATACCCTTCCTATAACATGAGATGTGATATCCAACTCTTCCCATCCAATCCTGAGACCCTTCCTATAACATGAGATGTTATATCCAACTCCTTCCCAATCCAATTCTGAGACCCTTCCGATAGCATGAGATGTGATATCAATTTCCTTCCCATTCCAATCCTGAAACCCTTCCTATAACATGAGCTGTGATATCCAACTCCTTCCAATTCCAACCTGTGACTCTTCCGATAGCATGAGATGTGATATCTCAATGCTTCTAATACCAAACCTGAGACCCTTCCTATAACATGAGATGTGATATCCAACTCCTTCCCAATCCAATCCTGAGACCCTTCTGATAGCATGAGATGTGATATCTCAATGCTTCTAATACCAAACCTGAGACCCTCCCTATAGTGAGATGTGATATAAAGGTCCTTCCTATTCCAATCCTGATACCCTTCCTATAACATGAGATGTGATATCCAACTCCTTCCAATTCCAACCTGTGACCCTTCCTATAGCATGAGATGGGATATCCAACTCCTTCCCAATCCAATCCTGAGACCCTTCCGATAGCATGAGATGTGATATCCTAATGCTTCCACCAAACCTGAGACCTTCCTAAGGCATGAGATGTGATATCAAACTCCTTCCCATTCCAATCCTGAGACCCGTCCTATACCATGAGACATTATATCTCAATGCTTCTAATACCAAACCTGAGACTGTCCATGACAGTCTCAGGTTATAACATGAGATGTGATATCTCAATGCTTCTAATAACAAACCTGAGACCCTTCCTATAACGTAAGATGTGATGTCCAAGTCCTTCCCATTCCAATCCTGAGCCCCTTCCTACAACATGAGATGTGATATCCAACTCCTTCCCAATCCAATCCTGAGACCCTTCCGAGAGCATGAGATGTGATATCCCAATGCTTCTACCAAACCTGAGACCTTTCCGATAGCATGAGATGTGACATCCAACTCCTTCCCATTCCAATCATGAGGCCCTTCCGATAGCATGAGATGTGATATCCCAATGCTTCTACCAAACCTGAGACCTTTCCGATAGCATGAGATGTGATATCCAACTCCTTCCCATTCCAATCCTGAGACCCTTCCTATGGCATGAGATGTGATATCAGACTCTTCCAATCCAATCCTGAGACCCTTCCTATAACATGAGATGTGATATCCAACTCCTTCCCAATCCAATCCTGAGACCCTTCCGATAGCATGAGATGTGATATCTCAATGCTTCTAATACCAAACCACGACCCGTCCTATAAATTGAGATGTGATATCCAAATCCTTCCCCTTCCAAACCTGAGACCCTTCCTTTAGCATGAGATGTGATATCCAACTCCTTCCCATTCCAATCCTGAGACCCGTCCTATACCATGAGATATGATATCTTAATGCTTCTAATACCAAACCTGAGACTGTCCTATAACATGAGATGTGATATCTCAATGCTTCTAATAACAAACCTGAGAGCCTTCCTATAACATGAGATGTTATATCCAACTCTTTCCCAATCCAATCCTGAGACCCTTCCGATAACATGAGATGTGATATCCAACTCCTTCGCAATCCAATCCTCAGACCCTTCCGATAGCATGAGATATGATATCTCAATGCTTCTAATACCAAACCACAGACCCGTCCTATAGCTTGAGATGTGATATCCAACTCTTCCCATCCAATCCTGAGACCCGTCCTATACCATGAGATGTTATATCTCAATGCTTCTAATACCAAACCTGAGACTGTCCTATAACATGAGATGTGATATCTCAATGCTTCTAATAACAAACCTGAGACCCTTCCTATAACATGAGATGTGATATCTCAATGCTTCTAATACCAAACCTGAGACCCTCCCTATAGAGTGAGATGTGATATCAAAGTCCTTCCCATTCCCATCCTGATACCCTTCCTATAACATGAGATGTGATATCCAACTCTTCCCATCCAATCCTGAGACCCTTCCTATAACATGAGATGTTATATCCAACTCCTTCCCAATCCAATCCTGAGACCCTTCCGATAGCATGAGATGTGATATCAAAGTCCTTCCCATTCCAATCCTGACACCCTTTCTATAACATGAGCTGTGATATCCAACTCCTTCCAATTCAAACCTGTGACCCTTCCTATAGCATGAGATGCGATATCCAACTCCTTCCCAATCCAATCCTGAGACCCTTCCGATAGCATGAGATGTGATATCTTAATGCTTCTAGCAAACCTGAGACCTTCCCATGGCATGAGATGTGATATCAAACTCCTTCCCATTCCAATCCTGAGACCCGTCATATACTATGAGATGTTACATCTCAATGCTTCTAATACCAAACCTGAGACTGTCCTATAACATGAGATGTGATATCCAAGTCCTTCCCATTCAAATCTTGAGACCCTTCCTATAACATGAGATGTGATATCCAACTCCTTCCCAATCCAATCCTGAGACCCTTCCGATAGCATGAGATATGATATATCAATGCTTCTAATACCAAACCACAGACCAGTCCTATAACTTGAGATGTGATATCCAAATCCTTCCCCTTCCAAACCTGAGACCCTTCCTTTATCATGAGATGTGATATCCAAATCCTTCCCATTCCAATCCTGAGACCCTTCCTATAACATGAGATGTGATATCCAACTCCTTCCCAATCCAATCCTGGTACCCTTCCGATAGCATGAGATGTGATATCTCAATGCTTCTAATAACAAACCACAGACCCGTCCTATAAATTGAGATGTGATATCCAAATCCTTCCCCTTCCAAACCTGAGACCCTTCCTTTAGCATGAGATGTGATATCCAACTCCTTCCCATTCCAAACCTGAGACTGTCCTATAACATGAGATGTGATATCTCAATGCTTCTAATAACAAACCTGAGAGCCTTCCTATAACATGAGATGTGATATCCAACTCCTTCGCAATCCAATCCTGAGACCCTTCCGATAGCATGAGATATGATATCTCAATGCTTCTAATACCAAACCACAGACCCGTCCTATAACTTGAGATGTGATATCCAAATCCTTCCCCTTCCAAACCTGAGACCCTTCCTATAGCATGAGATGTGATATCCCAATGCTTCTACCAAACCTGCGACCCTTACTATAGCATGAGAGGTGATATCCAACTCTTCCCATCCAATCCTGAGACCCGTCCTATAACATGAGATGTTATATCCAACTCCTTCCCAATCCAATTCTGAGACCCTTCCGATAGCATGTGATGTGATATCAAAGTCCTTCCCATTACAATCCTGAAACCCTTCCTATAACATGAGCTGTGATATCCAACTCCTTCCAATTCCAAAATGTGACCCTTCCTATAGCATGAGATGCGATATCCAACTCCTTCCCAATCCAATCCTGAGACCCTTCCGATAGCATGAGATGTTATATCTCAATGCTTCTAATACCAAACCTGAGACTGTCCTATAACATGAGATGTGATATCTCAATGCTTCTAATTACAAACCTGAGACCCTTCCTATAACATGAGATGTGATATCTCAATGCTTCTAATACCAAACCTGAGACCCTCCCTATAGCGTGAGATGTGATATCAAAGTCCTTCCCATTCCAATCCTGATACCCTTCCTATAACATGAGATGTGATATCCAACTCTTCCCATCCAATCCTGAGACCCTTCCTATAACATGAGATGTTATATCCAACTCCTTCCCAATCCAATTCTGAGACCCTTCCGATAGCATGAGATGTGATATCAAAGTCCTTCCCATTACAATCCTGAAACCCTTCCTATAACATGAGCTGTGATATCCAACTCCTTCCAATTCCAAAATGTGACCCTTCCTATAGCATGAGATGCGATATCCAACTCCTTCCCAATCCAATCCTGAGACCCTTCCGATAGCATGAGATGTGATATCTTAATGCTTCTAGCAAACCTGAGACCTTCCCATGGCATGAGATGTGATATCAAACTCCTTCCCATTCCAATCCTGAGACCCGTCCTATACTAGGAGATGTTATATCTCAATGCTTCTAATACCAAACCTGAGACTGTCCTATAACATGAGATGTGATATCTCAATGCTTCTAATAACAAACCTGAGACCCTTCCTATAACATGAGATGTGATATCCAAGTCCTTCCCAATCCAATCCTGAGACCCTTCCGATAGCATGAGATATGATATCTCAATGCTTCTAATACCAAACCACAGAACCGTCCTATAACTTGAGATGTGATATCCAAATCCTTCCCCTTCCAAACCTGAGACCCTTTCTTTATCATGAGATGTGATATCCAACTCCTTCCCATTCCAATCCTGAGACCCTTCCTATAGCATGATATGTGATATCCAACTTCCTCCCATTCCAATCCTGAGACCCGTCCTATACAATGAGATATGATATCTCAATGCTTCTAATACCAAACCTGAGACTGTCCTATAACATGAGATGCAATATCTCAATGCTTCTAATAACAAACCTGAGAACCTTCCTATAACATGAGATGTGATATCCAAATCCTTCCCATTCCAATCCTGAGACCCTTCCTATAACATGAGATGTGATATCCAACTCCTTCCCAATCCAATCCTGATACCCTTCCGATAGCATTAGATATGATATCTCAATGCTTCTAATAAAAAACCACAGACCTGTCCTATAAATTGAGATGCGATATCCAAATCCTTCCCCTTCCAAACCTGAGACCCTTCCTTTAGCATGAGCTGTGATATCCAACTCTTTCCCATTGCAATCCTGAGACCCCTCCTATACCATGAGATATGATATCTCAATGCTTCTAATACCAAACCTGAGACTGTCCTATAACATGAGATGTGATATCTCAATGCTTCTAATAACAAACCTGAGAGCCTTCCTATAACATGAGATGTGATATCCAACTCCTTCCCAATCCAATCCTGAGACCCGTCCTATACAATGAGATATGATATCTCAATGCTTCTAATACCAAACCTGAGACTGTCCTATAACATGAGATGTGATATCTCAATGCTTCTAATAACAAACCTGAGAGCCTTCCTATAACATGAGATGTGATATCCAACTCCTTCGCAATCCAATCCTGAGACCCTTCTGATAGCATGAGATATGATATCTCAATGCTTCTAATACCAAACCACAGACCCGTCCTATAACTTGAGATGTGATATCCAAATCCTTCCCCTTCCAAACCTGAGACCCTTCCTTTAGCATGAGATGTGATATCCAACTCCTTCCCATTCCAATCCTGAGACTCTTCCTATAGCATGAGATGTGATATCCCAATGCTTCTACCAAACATGAGACCCTTACTATAGCATGAGAGATGATATCCAACTCTTCCCATCCAATCCTGAGACCCGTCCTATACCATGAGATGTTATATCTCAATGCTTCTAATACCAAACCTGAGACTGTCCTATAACATGAGATGTGATATCTCAATGCTTCTAATAACAAACCTGAGACCCTTCCTATAACATGAGATGTGATATCTCAATGCTTCTAATACCAAACCTGAGACCCTCCCTATAGCGTGAGATGTGATATCAAAGTCCTTCCCATTCCAATCCTGATACCCTTCCTATAACATGAGATGTGATATCCAACTCTTCCCATCCAATCCTGAGACCCTTCCTATAGCATGAGATGCGATATCCAACTCCTTCCCAATCCAATCCTGAGACCCTTCCGATAGCATGAGATGTGATATCTTAATGCTTCTAGCAAACCTGAGACCTTCCCATGGCATGAGATGTGATATCAAACTCCTTCCCATTCCAATCCTGAGACCCGTCCTATACCATGAGATGTTATATCTCAATGCTTCTAATACCAAACCTGAGACTGTCCTATAACATGAGATGTGATATCTCAATGCTTCTAATAACAAACCTGAGACCCTTCCTATAACATGAGATGTGATATCTCAATGCTTCTAATACCAAACCTGAGACCCTCCCTATAGCGTGAGATGTGATATCAAAGTCCTTCCCATTCCAATCCTGATACCCTTCCTATAACATGAGATGTGATATCCAACTCTTCCCATCCAATCTTGAGACCCTTCCTATAACATGCTATGTGATATCCAACTCCTTCCCAATCCAATCCTGAGACCCTTCCGATAGCATGAGATATGATATCTCAATGCTTCTAATACCAAACCACAGACCCGTCCTATAACTTGAGATGTGATATCCAAATCCTTCCCCTTCCAAACCTGAGACCCTTCCTTTAGCATGAGATGTGATATCCAACTCCTTCCCATTCCAATCTTGAGACCCTTCCTATGGCATGAGATGTGATATCCAACTCTTCTCATCCAATCCTGAGACCCGTCCTATAACATGAGATGTGATATCCAACTCCTTCCCAATCCAATCCTGAGACCCTTCCGATAGCATGAGATATGATATCTCAATGCTTCTAATATCATACCTGAGACCCTCCCTATAGCAGGAGATGAGATATCCAGTTCCTTCCCATTCCAATCCTGAGACCCTTCCGATAGCATGAGATGTGATATCCAACTCCTTCCAATTCCAACCTGTGACTCTTCCGATAGCATGAGATGTGATATCTCAATGCTTCTAATACCAAACCTGAGACCCTTCCTATAACATGAGATGTGATATCCACCTCCTTCCCAATCCAATCCTGAGACCCTTCTGATAGCATGAGATGTGATATCTCAATGCTTCTAATACCAAACCTGAGACCCTCCCTATAGCGAGATGTGATATAAAAGTCCTTCCCATTCCAATCCTGATACCCTTCCTATAACATGAGATGTGATATCCAACTCCTTCCAATTCCAACCTGTGACCCTTCCTATAGCATGAGATGGGATATCCAACTCCTTCCCAATCCAATCCTGAGACCCTTCCGATAGCATGAGATGTGATATCCTAATGCTTCCACCAAACCTGAGACCTTCCTAAGGCATGAGATGTGATATCAAACTCCTTCCCATTCCAATCCTGAGACCCGTCCTATACCATGAGATGTTATATCTCAATGCTTCTAATACCAAACCTGAGACTGTCCATGACAGTCTCAGGTTATAACATGAGATGTGATATCTCAATGCTTCTAATAACAAACCTGAGACCCTTCCTATAACGTAAGATGTGATGTCCAAGTCCTTCCCATTCCAATCCTGAGCCCCTTCCTATAACATGAGATGTGATATCCAACTCCTTCCCAATCCAATCCTGAGACCCTTCCGAGAGCATGAGATGTGACATCCCAATGCTTCTACCAAACCTGAGAACTTTCCGATAGCATGAGATGTGATATCCAACTCTTTCCCATTCCAATCATGAGGCCCTTCCTATAGCATGAGATGTGATATCCCAATGCTTCTACCAAACCTGAGACCTTTCCGATAGCATGAGATGTGATATCCAACTCCTTCCCATTCCAATCCTGAGACCCTTCCTATGGCATGAGATGTGATATCCAACTCTTCCCATCCAATCCTGAGACCCTTCCTATAACATGAGATGTGATATCCAACTCCTTCCCAATCCAATCCTGAGATCCTTCCGATAGCATGATATGTGATATCTCAATGCTTCTAATACCAAACCACAGACCCGTCCTATAAATTGAGATGTGATATCCAAATCCTTCCCCTTCCAAACCTGAGACCCTTCCTTTAGCATGAGATGTGATATCCCACTCCTTCCCATTCCAATCCTGAGACCCGTCCTATACCATGAGATATGATATCTTAATGCTTCTAATACCAAACCTGAGACTGTCCTATAACATGAGATGTGATATCTCAATGCTTCTAATAACAAACCTGAGAGCCTTCCTATAACATGAGATGTTATATCCAACTCTTTCCCAATCCAATCCTGAGACCCTTCCGATAACACGAGATGTGATATCCAACTCCTTCGCAATTCAATCCTCAGACCCTTCCGATAGCATGAGATATGATATCTCAATGCTTCTAATACCAAACCACAGACCCGTCCTATAGCTTGAGATGTGATATCCAACTCTTCCCATCCAATCCTGAGACCCGTCCTATACCATGAGATGTTATATCTCAATGCTTCTAATACCAAACCTGAGACTGTCCTATAACATGAGATGTGATATCTCAATGCTTCTAATAACAAACCTGAGACCCTTCCTATAACATGAGATGTGATATCTCAATGCTTATAATACCAAACCTGAGACCCTCCCTATAGCGTGAGATGTGATATCAAAGTCCTTCCCATTCCCATCCTGATACCCTTCCTATAACATGAGATGTGATATCCAACTCTTCCCATCCAATCCTGAGACCCTTCCTATAACATGAGATGTTATATCCAACTCCTTCCCAATCCAATCCTGAGACCCTTCGGATAGCATGAGATGTGATATCAAAGTCCTTCCCATTCCAATCCTGATACCCTTCCTATAACATGAGCTGTGATATCTAACTCCTTCCAATTCAAACCTGTGACCCTTCCTATAGCATGAGATGCGATATCCAACTCCTTCCCAATCCAATCCTGAGACCCTTCCGATAGCATGAGATGTGATATCTTAATGCTTCTAGCAAACCTGAGACCTTCCCATGGCATGAGATGTGATATCAAACTCCTTCCCATTCCAATCCTGAGACCCGTCCTATACTATGAGATGTTACATCTCAATGCTTCTAATACCAAACCTGAGACTGTCCTATACCATGAGATGTGATATCTCAATGCTTCTAATAACAAACCTGAGACCCTTCCTATAACATGAGATGTGATATCCAAGTCCTTCCCATTCAAATCTTGAGACCCTTCCTATAACATGAGATGTGATATCCAACTCCTTCCCAATCCAATCCTGAGACCCTTCCGATAGCCTGAGATATGATATCTCAATGCTTCTAATACCAAACCACAGACCAGTCCTATAACTTGAGATGTGATATCCAAATCATTCCCCTTCCAAACCTGAGACCCTTCCTTTATCATGAGATGTGATATCCAACTCCTTCCCATTCCAATCCTGAGACCCGTCCTATAGCATGATATATGATATCCAACTCCTTCCCATTCCAATCCTGAGACCCGTCCTATACAATGAGATATGATATCTCAATGCTTCTATGACCAAACCTGAGACTGTCCTATGACATGAGATGCGATATCTCAATGCTTCTAATAACATCCTGAGACCCTTCCTATAACATGAGATGTGATATCCAAATCCTTCCCATTCCAATCCTGAGACCCTTCCTATAACATGAGATGTGATATCCAACTCCTTCCCAATCCAATCCTGATACCCTTCCGATAGCATGAGATGTGATATCTCAATGCTTCTAATAACAAACCTGAGAGCCTTCCTATAACATATGTGATATCCAACTCCTTCCCAATACAATCCTGAGACCCTTCGGATAGCATGAGATATGATATCTCAATGCTTCTAATACCAAACCACAGACCCGTCCTATAACTTGAGATGTGATATCCAACTCCTTCCCAATCCAATCCGGAGACCCTTCCGATAGCATGAGATGTGATATCTCAATGCTTCTAATATCAAACCTGAGACTGTCCTATAACATGAGATGTGATATCTCAATGCTTCTAATAACAAACCTGAGACTCTTCCTATAACATGAGATGTGATATCCAAGTCCTTCCCATTCCAATCCTGAGACCCTTCCGATAGCATGAGATATGATATCTCAATGCTTCTAATACCAAACCACAGACACGTCCTATAACTTGAGATGTGATATCCAAATCCTTCCCCTTCTAAAACTGAGACCCTTCCTTTAGCATGAGATGTGATATCCAACTCCTTCCCATTCCAATCCTGAGACCCTTCCTATGGCATGAGATGTGATATCCAACTCTTCCCATCCAATCCTGAGACCCGTCCTATAACATGAGATGTGATATCCAACTCCTTCCCAATCCAATCCTGAGACCCTTCCGATAGCATGAGATATGATATCTCAATGCTTCTAATATCAAACCTGAGACCCTCCCTATAGCATGAGATGAGATATCCAATTCCTTCCCATTCCAATCCTGAGACGCTTCCGATAGCATGAGATGTGATATCCAACTCCTTCAATTCCAACCTGTGACTCTTCCGATAGCATGAGATGTGATATCTCAATGCTTCTAATACCAAACCTGAGACCCTTCCTATAACATGAGATGTGATATCCAACTCCTTCCCAATCCAATCCTGAGACCCTTCTGATAGCATGAGATGTGATATCTCAATGCTTCTAATACCAAACCTGAGACCCTCCCTATAGCGAGATGTGATATAAAAGTCCTTCCCATTCCAATCCTGATACCCTTCCTATAACATGAGATGTGATATCCAACTCCTTCCAATTCCAACCTGTGACCCTTCCTATAGCATGAGATGGGATATCCAACTCCTTCCCAATCCAATCCTGAGACCCTTCCGATAGCATGAGATGTGATATCCTAATGCTTCCACCAAACCTGAGACCTTCCTAAGGCATGAGATGTGATATCAAACTCCTTCCCATTCCAATCCTGAGACCCGTCCTATACCATGAGATGTTATATCCCAATGCTTCTAATACCAAACCTGAGACTGTCCATGACAGTCTCAGGTTATAACATGAGATGTGATATCTCAATGCTTCTAATAACAAACCTGAGACCCTTCATATAACGTAAGATGTGATGTCCAAGTCCCTCCCATTCCAATCCTGAGCCCCTTCCTATAACATGAGATGTGATATCCAACTCCTTCCCAATCCAATCCTGAGACCCTTCCGAGAGCATGAGATGTGATATCCCAATGCTTCTACCAAACCTGAGACCTTTCCGATAGCATGAGATGTGATATCCAACTCCTTCCCATTCCAATCATGAGGCCCTTCCTATAGCATGAGATGTGATATCCCAATGCTTCTACCAAGCCTGAGACCTTTCCGATAGCATGAGATATGATATCTCAATGCTTCTAATACCAAACCACAGAACAGTCCTATAACTTGAGATGTGATATCCAAATCCTTCCCCTTCCAAACCTGAGACCCTTCCGATAGCATGAGATATGATATCTCAATGCTTCTAATACCAAACCACAGACCAGTCCTATAACTTGAGATGTGATATCCAAATCCTTCCCCTTCCAAACCTGAGACCCTTCCTTTATCATGAGATGTGATATCCACCTCCTTCCCATTCCAATCCTGAGACCCGTCCTATAGCATGATATATGATATCCAACTCCTTCCCATTACAATCCTGAGACCCGTCCTATACAATGAGATATGATATCTCAATGCTTCTATGACCAAACCTGAGACTGTCCTATGACATGAGATGCGATATCTCAATGCTTCTAATAACAAACCTGAGACCCTTACTATAACAAGAGATGTGATATCCAAATCCTTCCCATTCCAATCCTGAGACCCTTCCTATAACATGAGATGTGATATCCAACTCCTTCCCAATCCAATCCTGATACCCTTACGATAGCATGAGATGTGATATCAAAGTCCTTCCCATTCCAATCCTGAAACCCTTCCTATAACATGAGCTGTGATATCCAACTCCTTCCAATTCCAACCTGTGACCCTTCCTATAGCTTGAGATGCGATATCCAACTCCTTCCCAATCCAATCCTGAGACCCTTCCGATAGCATGAGATGTGATATCTTAATGCTTCTAGCAAACCTGAGACCTTCCCATGGCATGAGATGTGATATCAAACTCCTTCCCATTCCAATCCTGAGACCCGTCCTATACTATGAGATGTTATATCTCAATGCTTCTAATACAAAACCTGAGACTGTCCTATAACATGAGATGTGATATCTCAATGCTTCTAATAACAAACCTGAGACCCTTCCTATAACATGAGATGTGATATCCAAGTCCTTCCCATTCCAATCTTGAGACCCTTCCTATAACATGCGATGTGATATCCAACTCCTTCCCAATCCAATCCTGAGACCCTTCCGATAGCATGAGATATGATATCTCAATGCTTCTAATACCAAACCACAGAACCGTCCTATAACTTGAGATGTGATATCCAAATCCTTCCCCTTCCAAACCTGAGACCCTTTCTTTATCATGAGATGTGATATCCAACTCCTTCCCATTCCAATCCTGAGACCCTTCCTATAACATGCGATGTGATATCCAACTCCTTCCCAATCGAATCCTGAGACCCTTCCGATAGCATGAGATATGATATCTCAATGCTTCTAATACCAAACCACAGAACCGTCCTATAACTTGAGATGTGATATCCAAATCCTTCCCCTTCCAAACCTGAGACCCTTTCTTTATCATGAGATGTGATATCCAACTCCTTCCCATTCCAATCCTGAGACCCTTCCTATAGCATGATATGTGATATCCAACTCCTTCCCATTCCAATCCTGAGACCCGTCCTATACAATGAGATATGATATCTCAATGCTTCTAATACCAAACCTGAGACTGTCCTATAACATGAGATGCGATATCTCAATGCTTCTAATAATAAACCTGAGACCCTTCCTATAACATGAGATGTGATATCCAAATCCTTCCCATTCCAATCCTGAGACCCTTCCTATAACATGAGATGTGATATCCAACTCCTTCCCAATCCAATCCTGATACCCTTCGGATAGCATGAGATATGATATCTCAATGCTTCTAATACCAAACCACAGACCCGTCCTATAAACTGAGATGCGATATCCAAATCCTTCCCCTTCCAAACCTGAGACCCTTCCTTTATCATGAGATGTGATATCCAACTCCTTCCCATTGCAATCCTGAGACCCGTCCTATACCATGAGATATGATATCTCAATGCTTCTAATACCAAACCTGAGACTGTCCTATAACATGAGATGTGATATCTCAATGCTTCTAATAACAAACCTGAGAGCCTTCCTATAACATGAGATGTGATATCCAACTCCTTCCCAATCCAATCCTGAGACCCTTCCGATAGCATGAGATATGATATCTCAATGCTTCTAATACCAAACCTGAGACTGTCCTAGAACATGAGATGCAATATCTCAATGCTTCTAATAACAAACCTGAGACCCTTCCTATAACATGAGATATGATATCTCAATGCTTCCAATACCAAACCTGAGACTGTCCTATAACATGAGATGCGATATCTCAATGCTTCTAATAACAAACCTGAGACCCTTCCTATAACATGAGATGTGATATCCAAATCCTTCCCATTCCAATCCTGAGACCCTTCCTAGAACATGAGATGTGATATCTCAATGCTTCTAATAACAAACCTGAGACCCTTCCTATAACATGAGATGTGATATCCAAATCCTTCCCATTCCAATCCTGAGACCCTTCCAATAGCATGAGATATGATATCTCAATGCTTCCAATACCAAACCTGAGACTGTCCTATAACATGAGATGCGATATCTCAATGCTTCTAATAACAAACCTGAGACCCTTCCTATAACATGAGATGTGATATCCAAATCCTTCCCATTCCAATCCTGAGACCCTTCCTAGAACATGAGATGTGATATCTCAATGCTTCTAATAACAAACCTGAGACCCTTCCTATAACATGAGATGTGATATCCAAATCCTTCCCATTCCAATCCTGAGACCCTTCCTATAGCATGAGATGTGATATCCAACTCCTTCCCATTCCAATCCTGAGACCCGTCCTATACCATGAGATATGATATCTCAATGCTTCTAATACCAAACCTGAGACTGTCCTATAACATGAGATGCGATATCTCAATGCTTCTAATAACAAACCTGAGACCCTTCCTATAACATGAGATGTGATATCCAAATTCTTCCCATTCCAATCCTGAGACCCTTCCTATAACATGAGATGTGATATCCAAATCCTTCCCATTCCAATCCTGAGACCCTTCCGATAGCATGAGATATGATATATCAATGCTTCTAATAGCAAACCTGAGACTGTCCTATAACATGAGATGTGATATCTCAATGCTTCTAATAACAAACCTGAGACCCTTCCTATAACATGAGATGTGATATCCAAATCCTTCCCATTCCAATCCTGAGACCCTTCCTATAACATGAGATGTGATATCCAACTCCTTCCCAATCCAATCCTGAGACCCTTCTGATAGCATGAGATATGATATCTCAATGCTTCTAATATCAAACCTGAGACCCTCCCTATAGCATGAGATGTGATATACAACTGCTTCCCATTCCAATCCTGAGACCCTTCGTATAACATGAGATGCGATATCTCAATGCTTCTAATAACAAACCTGAGACCCTTCCTATAACATGAGATGTGATATCCAATTCCTTCCCATTCCAATCTTGAGACCCTTCCTATAACATGCGATGTGATATCCAACTCCTTCCCAATCCAATCCTGAGACCCTTCCGATAGCATGAGATATGATATCTCAATGCTTCTAATACCAAACCACAGAACCGTCCTATAACTTGAGATGTGATATCCAAATCCTTCCCCTTCCAAACCTGAGACCCTTTCTTTATCATGAGATGTGATATCCAACTCCTTCCCATTCCAATCCTGAGACCCTTCCTATAGCATGATATGTGATATCCAACTCCTTCCCATTCCAATCCTGAGACCCGTCCTATACAATGAGATATGATATCTCAATGCTTCTAATACCAAACCTGAGACTGTCCTATAACATGAGATGTGATATCCAAATCCTTCCCATTCCAATCCTGAGACCCTTCCTATAACATGAGATGTGATATCCAACTCCTTCCCAATCCAATCCTGAGACCCTTCCGATAGCATGAGATATGATATCTCAATGCTTCTAATACCAAACCACAGACCCGTCCTATATATTGAGATGTGATATCCAAATCCTTCCCCTTTCAAACCCGAGACCCTTCTTTTAGCATGAGATGTGATATCCAACTCCTTCCCATTCCAATCCTGAGGCCCGTCCTATACCATGAGATGATATCTCAATGCTTCTAATACCAAACCTGAGACTGTCCTATAACATGAGATGTGATATCTCAATGCTTCTAATAACAAACCTGAGAGCCTTCCTATAACATGAGATGTGATATCCAACTCCTTCGCAATCCAATCCTGAGACCCTTCCGATAGCATGAGATATGATATCTCAATGCTTCTAATACCAAACCACAGACCCGTCCTATAACTTGAGATGTGATATCCAAATCCTTCCCCTTCCAAACCTGAGACCCTTCCTATAGCATGAGATGTGATATCCCAATGCTTCTACCAAACCTGCGACCCTTACTATAGCATGAGAGGTGATATCCAACTCTTCCCATCCAATCCTGAGACCCGTCCTATAACATGAGATGTTATATCCAACTCCTTCCCAATCCAATTCTGAGACCCTTCCGATAGCATGTGATGTGATATCAAAGTCCTTCCCATTACAATCCTGAAACCCTTCCTATAACATGAGCTGTGATATCCAACTCCTTCCAATTCCAAAATGTGACCCTTCCTATAGCATGAGATGCGATATCCAACTCCTTCCCAATCCAATCCTGAGACCCTTCCGATAGCATGAGATGTTATATCTCAATGCTTCTAATACCAAACCTGAGACTGTCCTATAACATGAGATGTGATATCTCAATGCTTCTAATTACAAACCTGAGACCCTTCCTATAACATGAGATGTGATATCTCAATGCTTCTAATACCAAACCTGAGACCCTCCCTATAGCGTGAGATGTGATATCAAAGTCCTTCCCATTCCAATCCTGATACCCTTCCTATAACATGAGATGTGATATCCAACTCTTCCCATCCAATCCTGAGACCCTTCCTATAACATGAGATGTTATATCCAACTCCTTCCCAATCCAATTCTGAGACCCTTCCGATAGCATGAGATGTGATATCAAAGTCCTTCCCATTACAATCCTGAAACCCTTCCTATAACATGAGCTGTGATATCCAACTCCTTCCAATTCCAAAATGTGACCCTTCCTATAGCATGAGATGCGATATCCAACTCCTTCCCAATCCAATCCTGAGACCCTTCCGATAGCATGAGATGTGATATCTTAATGCTTCTAGCAAACCTGAGACCTTCCCATGGCATGAGATGTGATATCAAACTCCTTCCCATTCCAATCCTGAGACCCGTCCTATACTAGGAGATGTTATATCTCAATGCTTCTAATACCAAACCTGAGACTGTCCTATAACATGAGATGTGATATCTCAATGCTTCTAATAACAAACCTGAGACCCTTCCTATAACATGAGATGTGATATCCAAGTCCTTCCCAATCCAATCCTGAGACCCTTCCGATAGCATGAGATATGATATCTCAATGCTTCTAATACCAAACCACAGAACCGTCCTATAACTTGAGATGTGATATCCAAATCCTTCCCCTTCCAAACCTGAGACCCTTTCTTTATCATGAGATGTGATATCCAACTCCTTCCCATTCCAATCCTGAGACCCTTCCTATAGCATGATATGTGATATCCAACTTCCTCCCATTCCAATCCTGAGACCCGTCCTATACAATGAGATATGATATCTCAATGCTTCTAATACCAAACCTGAGACTGTCCTATAACATGAGATGCGATATCTCAATGCTTCTAATAACAAACCTGAGAACCTTCCTATAACATGAGATGTGATATCCAAATCCTTCCCATTCCAATCCTGAGACCCTTCCTATAACATGAGATGTGATATCCAACTCCTTCCCAATCCAATCCTGATACCCTTCCGATAGCATTAGATATGATATCTCAATGCTTCTAATAAAAAACCACAGACCTGTCCTATAAATTGAGATGCGATATCCAAATCCTTCCCCTTCCAAACCTGAGACCCTTCCTTTAGCATGAGCTGTGATATCCAACTCTTTCCCATTGCAATCCTGAGACCCCTCCTATACCATGAGATATGATATCTCAATGCTTCTAATACCAAACCTGAGACTGTCCTATAACATGAGATGTGATATCTCAATGCTTCTAATAACAAACCTGAGAGCCTTCCTATAACATGAGATGTGATATCCAACTCCTTCCCAATCCAATCCTGAGACCCGTCCTATACAATGAGATATGATATCTCAATGCTTCTAATACCAAACCTGAGACTGTCCTATAACATGAGATGTGATATCTCAATGCTTCTAATAACAAACCTGAGAGCCTTCCTATAACATGAGATGTGATATCCAACTCCTTCGCAATCCAATCCTGAGACCCTTCTGATAGCATGAGATATGATATCTCAATGCTTCTAATACCAAACCACAGACCCGTCCTATAACTTGAGATGTGATATCCAAATCCTTCCCCTTCCAAACCTGAGACCCTTCCTTTAGCATGAGATGTGATATCCAACTCCTTCCCATTCCAATCCTGAGACTCTTCCTATAGCATGAGATGTGATATCCCAATGCTTCTACCAAACATGAGACCCTTACTATAGCATGAGAGATGATATCCAACTCTTCCCATCCAATCCTGAGACCCGTCCTATACCATGAGATGTTATATCTCAATGCTTCTAATACCAAACCTGAGACTGTCCTATAACATGAGATGTGATATCTCAATGCTTCTAATAACAAACCTGAGACCCTTCCTATAACATGAGATGTGATATCTCAATGCTTCTAATACCAAACCTGAGACCCTCCCTATAGCGTGAGATGTGATATCAAAGTCCTTGCCATTCCAATCCTGATACCCTTCCTATAACATGAGATGTGATATCCAACTCTTCCCATCCAATCCGGAGACCCTTCCTATAGCATGAGATGCGATATCCAACTCCTTCCCAATCCAATCCTGAGACCCTTCCGATAGCATGAGATGTGATATCTTAATGCTTCTAGCAAACCTGAGACCTTCCCATGGCATGAGATGTGATATCAAACTCCTTCCCATTCCAATCCTGAGACCCGTCCTATACCATGAGATGTTATATCTCAATGCTTCTAATACCAAACCTGACACTGTCCTATAACATGAGATGTGATATCTCAATGCTTCTAATAACAAACCTGAGACCCTTCCTATAACATGAGATGTGATATCTCAATGCTTCTAATACCAAACCTGAGACCCTCCCTATAGCGTGAGATGTGATATCAAAGTCCTTCCCATTCCAATCCTGATACCCTTCCTATAACATGAGATGTGATATCCAACTCTTCCCATCCAATCTTGAGACCCTTCCTATAACATGCTATGTGATATCCAACTCCTTCCCAATCCAATCCTGAGACCCTTCCGATAGCATGAGATATGATATCTCAATGCTTCTAATACCAAACCACAGACCCGTCCTATAACTTGAGATGTGATATCCAAATCCTTCCCCTTCCAAACCTGAGACCCTTCCTTTAGCATGAGATGTGATATCCAACTCCTTCCCATTCCAATCTTGAGACCCTTCCTATGGCATGAGATGTGATATCCAACTCTTCTCATCCAATCCTGAGACCCGTCCTATAACATGAGATGTGATATCCAACTCCTTCCCAATCCAATCCTGAGACCCTTCCGATAGCATGAGATATGATATCTCAATGCTTCTAATATCATACCTGAGACCCTCCCTATAGCAGGAGATGAGATATCCAGTTCCTTCCCATTCCAATCCTGAGACCCTTCCGATAGCATGAGATGTGATATCCAACTCCTTCCAATTCCAACCTGTGACTCTTCCGATAGCATGAGATGTGATATCTCAATGCTTCTAATACCAAACCTGAGACCCTTCCTATAACATGAGATGTGATATCCACCTCCTTCCCAATCCAATCCTGAGACCCTTCCGATAGCATGAGATATGATATCTCAATGCTTCTAATGCCAAACCACAGAACCGTCCTATAACTTGAGATGTGATATCCAAATCCTTCCCCTTCCAAACCTGAGACCCTTTCTTTATCATGAGATGTGATATCCAACTCCTTCCCATTCCAATCCTGAGACCCTTCCTATAGCATGATATGTGATATCCAACTCCTTCCCATTCCAATCCTGAGACCCGTCCTATACAATGAGATATGATATCTCAATGCTTCTAATACCAAACCTGAGACTGTCCTATAACATGAGATGCGATATCTCAATGCTTCTAATAATAAACCTGAGACCCTTCCTATAACATGAGATGTGATATCCAAATCCTTCCCATTCCAATCCTGAGACCCTTCCTATAACATGAGATGTGATATCCAACTCCTTCCCAATCCAATCCTGATACCCTTCGGATAGCATGAGATATGATATCTCAATGCTTCTAATACCAAACCACAGACCCGTCCTATAAACTGAGATGCGATATCCAAATCCTTCCCCTTCCAAACCTGAGACCCTTCCTTTATCATGAGATGTGATATCCAACTCCTTCCCATTGCAATCCTGAGACCCGTCCTATACCATGAGATATGATATCTCAATGCTTCTAATACCAAACCTGAGACTGTCCTATAACATGAGATGTGATATCTCAATGCTTCTAATAACAAACCTGAGAGCCTTCCTATAACATGAGATGTGATATCCAACTCCTTCCCAATCCAATCCTGAGACCCTTCCGATAGCATGAGATATGATATCTCAATGCTTCTAATACCAAACCTGAGACTGTCCTAGAACATGAGATGCAATATCTCAATGCTTCTAATAACAAACCTGAGACCCTTCCTATAACATGAGATGTGATATCCAAATCCTTCCCATTCCAATCCTGAGACCCTTCCAATAGCATGAGATATGATATCTCAATGCTTCCAATACCAAACCTGAGACTGTCCTATAACATGAGATGCGATATCTCAATGCTTCTAATAACAAACCTGAGACCCTTCCTATAACATGAGATGTGATATCCAAATCCTTCCCATTCCAATCCTGAGACCCTTCCTAGAACATGAGATGTGATATCTCAATGCTTCTAATAACAAACCTGAGACCCTTCCTATAACATGAGATGTGATATCCAAATCCTTCCCATTCCAATCCTGAGACCCTTCCTATAGCATGAGATGTGATATCCAACTCCTTCCCATTCCAATCCTGAGACCCGTCCTATACCATGAGATATGATATCTCAATGCTTCTAATACCAAACCTGAGACTGTCCTATAACATGAGATGCGATATCTCAATGCTTCTAATAACAAACCTGAGACCCTTCCTATAACATGAGATGTGATATCCAAATTCTTCCCATTCCAATCCTGAGACCCTTCCTATAACATGAGATGTGATATCCAAATCCTTCCCATTCCAATCCTGAGACCCTTCCGATAGCATGAGATATGATATATCAATGCTTCTAATAGCAAACCTGAGACTGTCCTATAACATGAGATGTGATATCTCAATGCTTCTAATAACAAACCTGAGACCCTTCCTATAACATGAGATGTGATATCCAAATCCTTCCCATTCCAATCCTGAGACCCTTCCTATAACATGAGATGTGATATCCAACTCCTTCCCAATCCAATCCTGAGACCCTTCTGATAGCATGAGATATGATATCTCAATGCTTCTAATATCAAACCTGAGACCCTCCCTATAGCATGAGATGTGATATACAACTGCTTCCCATTCCAATCCTGAGACCCTTCGTATAACATGAGATGCGATATCTCAATGCTTCTAATAACAAACCTGAGACCCTTCCTATAACATGAGATGTGATATCCAATTCCTTCCCATTCCAATCTTGAGACCCTTCCTATAACATGCGATGTGATATCCAACTCCTTCCCAATCCAATCCTGAGACCCTTCCGATAGCATGAGATATGATATCTCAATGCTTCTAATACCAAACCACAGAACCGTCCTATAACTTGAGATGTGATATCCAAATCCTTCCCCTTCCAAACCTGAGACCCTTTCTTTATCATGAGATGTGATATCCAACTCCTTCCCATTCCAATCCTGAGACCCTTCCTATAGCATGATATGTGATATCCAACTCCTTCCCATTCCAATCCTGAGACCCGTCCTATACAATGAGATATGATATCTCAATGCTTCTAATACCAAACCTGAGACTGTCCTATAACATGAGATGTGATATCCAAATCCTTCCCATTCCAATCCTGAGACCCTTCCTATAACATGAGATGTGATATCCAACTCCTTCCCAATCCAATCCTGAGACCCTTCCGATAGCATGAGATAT
Source organism: Ambystoma mexicanum (assembly GCF_040938575.1). Taxonomy (NCBI): domain Eukaryota; kingdom Metazoa; phylum Chordata; class Amphibia; order Caudata; family Ambystomatidae; genus Ambystoma; species Ambystoma mexicanum. The sequence continues at coordinate 338,304,087 of NC_090936.1, forward strand.
GATATCTCAATGCTTCTAATACCAAACCACAGACCCGTCCTATATATTGAGATGTGATATCCAAATCCTTCCCCTTTCAAACCCGAGACCCTTCTTTTAGCATGAGATGTGATATCCAACTCCTTCCCATTCCAATCCTGAGGCCCGTCCTATACCATGAGATGATATCTCAATGCTTCTAATACCAAACCTGAGACTGTCCTATAACATGAGATGTGATATCTCAATGCTTCTAATAACAAACCTGAGAGCCTTCCTATAACATGAGATGTGATATCCAACTCCTTCGCAATCCAATCCTGAGACCCTTCCGATAGCATGAGATATGATATCTCAATGCTTCTAATACCAAACCACAGACCCGTCCTATAACTTGAGATGTGATATCCAAATCCTTCCCCTTCCAAACCTGAGACCCTTCCTATAGCATGAGATGTGATATCCCAATGCTTCTACCAAACCTGCGACCCTTACTATAGCATGAGAGGTGATATCCAACTCTTCCCATCCAATCCTGAGACCCGTCCTATAACATGAGATGTTATATCCAACTCCTTCCCAATCCAATTCTGAGACCCTTCCGATAGCATGTGATGTGATATCAAAGTCCTTCCCATTACAATCCTGAAACCCTTCCTATAACATGAGCTGTGATATCCAACTCCTTCCAATTCCAAAATGTGACCCTTCCTATAGCATGAGATGCGATATCCAACTCCTTCCCAATCCAATCCTGAGACCCTTCCGATAGCATGAGATGTTATATCTCAATGCTTCTAATACCAAACCTGAGACTGTCCTATAACATGAGATGTGATATCTCAATGCTTCTAATTACAAACCTGAGACCCTTCCTATAACATGAGATGTGATATCTCAATGCTTCTAATACCAAACCTGAGACCCTCCCTATAGCGTGAGATGTGATATCAAAGTCCTTCCCATTCCAATCCTGATACCCTTCCTATAACATGAGATGTGATATCCAACTCTTCCCATCCAATCCTGAGACCCTTCCTATAACATGAGATGTTATATCCAACTCCTTCCCAATCCAATTCTGAGACCCTTCCGATAGCATGAGATGTGATATCAAAGTCCTTCCCATTACAATCCTGAAACCCTTCCTATAACATGAGCTGTGATATCCAACTCCTTCCAATTCCAAAATGTGACCCTTCCTATAGCATGAGATGCGATATCCAACTCCTTCCCAATCCAATCCTGAGACCCTTCCGATAGCATGAGATGTGATATCTTAATGCTTCTAGCAAACCTGAGACCTTCCCATGGCATGAGATGTGATATCAAACTCCTTCCCATTCCAATCCTGAGACCCGTCCTATACTAGGAGATGTTATATCTCAATGCTTCTAATACCAAACCTGAGACTGTCCTATAACATGAGATGTGATATCTCAATGCTTCTAATAACAAACCTGAGACCCTTCCTATAACATGAGATGTGATATCCAAGTCCTTCCCAATCCAATCCTGAGACCCTTCCGATAGCATGAGATATGATATCTCAATGCTTCTAATACCAAACCACAGAACCGTCCTATAACTTGAGATGTGATATCCAAATCCTTCCCCTTCCAAACCTGAGACCCTTTCTTTATCATGAGATGTGATATCCAACTCCTTCCCATTCCAATCCTGAGACCCTTCCTATAGCATGATATGTGATATCCAACTTCCTCCCATTCCAATCCTGAGACCCGTCCTATACAATGAGATATGATATCTCAATGCTTCTAATACCAAACCTGAGACTGTCCTATAACATGAGATGCGATATCTCAATGCTTCTAATAACAAACCTGAGAACCTTCCTATAACATGAGATGTGATATCCAAATCCTTCCCATTCCAATCCTGAGACCCTTCCTATAACATGAGATGTGATATCCAACTCCTTCCCAATCCAATCCTGATACCCTTCCGATAGCATTAGATATGATATCTCAATGCTTCTAATAAAAAACCACAGACCTGTCCTATAAATTGAGATGCGATATCCAAATCCTTCCCCTTCCAAACCTGAGACCCTTCCTTTAGCATGAGCTGTGATATCCAACTCTTTCCCATTGCAATCCTGAGACCCCTCCTATACCATGAGATATGATATCTCAATGCTTCTAATACCAAACCTGAGACTGTCCTATAACATGAGATGTGATATCTCAATGCTTCTAATAACAAACCTGAGAGCCTTCCTATAACATGAGATGTGATATCCAACTCCTTCCCAATCCAATCCTGAGACCCGTCCTATACAATGAGATATGATATCTCAATGCTTCTAATACCAAACCTGAGACTGTCCTATAACATGAGATGTGATATCTCAATGCTTCTAATAACAAACCTGAGAGCCTTCCTATAACATGAGATGTGATATCCAACTCCTTCGCAATCCAATCCTGAGACCCTTCTGATAGCATGAGATATGATATCTCAATGCTTCTAATACCAAACCACAGACCCGTCCTATAACTTGAGATGTGATATCCAAATCCTTCCCCTTCCAAACCTGAGACCCTTCCTTTAGCATGAGATGTGATATCCAACTCCTTCCCATTCCAATCCTGAGACTCTTCCTATAGCATGAGATGTGATATCCCAATGCTTCTACCAAACATGAGACCCTTACTATAGCATGAGAGATGATATCCAACTCTTCCCATCCAATCCTGAGACCCGTCCTATACCATGAGATGTTATATCTCAATGCTTCTAATACCAAACCTGAGACTGTCCTATAACATGAGATGTGATATCTCAATGCTTCTAATAACAAACCTGAGACCCTTCCTATAACATGAGATGTGATATCTCAATGCTTCTAATACCAAACCTGAGACCCTCCCTATAGCGTGAGATGTGATATCAAAGTCCTTGCCATTCCAATCCTGATACCCTTCCTATAACATGAGATGTGATATCCAACTCTTCCCATCCAATCCGGAGACCCTTCCTATAGCATGAGATGCGATATCCAACTCCTTCCCAATCCAATCCTGAGACCCTTCCGATAGCATGAGATGTGATATCTTAATGCTTCTAGCAAACCTGAGACCTTCCCATGGCATGAGATGTGATATCAAACTCCTTCCCATTCCAATCCTGAGACCCGTCCTATACCATGAGATGTTATATCTCAATGCTTCTAATACCAAACCTGACACTGTCCTATAACATGAGATGTGATATCTCAATGCTTCTAATAACAAACCTGAGACCCTTCCTATAACATGAGATGTGATATCTCAATGCTTCTAATACCAAACCTGAGACCCTCCCTATAGCGTGAGATGTGATATCAAAGTCCTTCCCATTCCAATCCTGATACCCTTCCTATAACATGAGATGTGATATCCAACTCTTCCCATCCAATCTTGAGACCCTTCCTATAACATGCTATGTGATATCCAACTCCTTCCCAATCCAATCCTGAGACCCTTCCGATAGCATGAGATATGATATCTCAATGCTTCTAATACCAAACCACAGACCCGTCCTATAACTTGAGATGTGATATCCAAATCCTTCCCCTTCCAAACCTGAGACCCTTCCTTTAGCATGAGATGTGATATCCAACTCCTTCCCATTCCAATCTTGAGACCCTTCCTATAGCATGAGATGTGATATCCAACTCTTCTCATCCAATCCTGAGACCCGTCCTATAACATGAGATGTGATATCCAACTCCTTCCCAATCCAATCCTGAGACCCTTCCGATAGCATGAGATATGATATCTCAATGCTTCTAATATCATACCTGAGACCCTCCCTATAGCAGGAGATGAGATATCCAGTTCCTTCCCATTCCAATCCTGAGACCCTTCCGATAGCATGAGATGTGATATCCAACTCCTTCCAATTCCAACCTGTGACTCTTCCGATAGCATGAGATGTGATATCTCAATGCTTCTAATACCAAACCTGAGACCCTTCCTATAACATGAGATGTGATATCCACCTCCTTCCCAATCCAATCCTGAGACCCTTCTGATAGCATGAGATGTGATATCTCAATGCTTCTAATACCAAACCTGAGACCCTCCCTATAGCGAGATGTGATATAAAAGTCCTTCCCATTCCAATCCTGATACCCTTCCTATAACATGAGATGTGATATCCAGCTCCTTCCAATTCCAACCTGTGACCCTTCCTATAGCATGAGATGGGATATCCAACTCCTTCCCAATCCAATCCTGAGACCCTTCCGATAGCATGAGATGTGATATCCTAATGCTTCCACCAAACCTGAGACCTCCCTAAGGCATGAGATGTGATATCTAACTCCTTCCCATTCCAATCCTGAGACCCGTCCTATACCATGAGATGTTATATCTCAATGCTTCTAATACCAAACCTGAGACTGTCCATGACAGTCTCAGGTTATAACATGAGATGTGATATCTCAATGCTTCTAATAACAAACCTGAGACCCTTCCTATAACGTAAGATGTGATGTCCAAGTCCTTCCCATTCCAATCCTGAGCCCCTTCCTATAACATGAGATGTGATATCCAACTCCTTCCCAATCCAATCCTGAGACCCTTCCGAGAGCATGAGATGTGACATCCCAATGCTTCTACCAAACCTGAGAACTTTCCGATAGCATGAGATGTGATATCCAACTCTTTCCCATTCCAATCATGAGGCCCTTCCTATAGCATGAGATGTGATATCCCAATGCTTCTACCAAACCTGAGACCTTTCCGATAGCATGAGATGTGATATCCAACTCCTTCCCATTCCAATCCTGAGACCCTTCCTATGGCATGAGATGTGATATCCAACTCTTCCCATCCAATCCTGAGACCCTTCCTATAACATGAGATGTGATATCCAACTCCTTCCCAATCCAATCCTGAGATCCTTCCGATAGCATGAGATGTGATATCTCAATGCTTCTAATACCAAACCACAGACCCGTCCTATAAATTGAGATGTGATATCCAAATCCTTCCCCTTCCAAACCTGAGACCCTTCCTTTAGCATGAGATGTGATATCCCACTCCTTCCCATTCCAATCCTGAGACCCATCCTATACCATGAGATATGATATCTTAATGCTTCTAATACCAAACCTGAGACTGTCCTATAACATGAGATGTGATATCTCAATGCTTCTAATAACAAACCTGAGAGCCTTCCTATAACATGAGATGTTATATCCAACTCTTTCCCAATCCAATCCTGAGACCCTTCCGATAACACGAGATGTGATATCCAACTCCTTCGCAATCCAATCCTCAGACCCTTCCGATAGCATGAGATATGATATCTCAATGCTTCTAATACCAAACCACAGACCCGTCCTATAGCTTGAGATGTGATATCCAACTCTTCCCATCCAATCCTGAGACCCGTCCTATACCATGAGATGTTATATCTCAATGCTTCTAATACCAAACCTGAGACTGTCCTATAACATGAGATGTGATATCTCAATGCTTCTAATAACAAACCTGAGACCCTTCCTATAACATGAGATGTGATATCTCAATGCTTATAATACCAAACCTGAGACCCTCCCTATAGCGTGAGATGTGATATCAAAGTCCTTCCCATTCCCATCCTGATACCCTTCCTATAACATGAGATGTGATATCCAACTCTTCCCATCCAATCCTGAGACCCTTCCTATAACATGAGATGTTATATCCAACTCCTTCCCAATCCAATCCTGAGACCCTTCCGATAGCATGAGATGTGATATCAAAGTCCTTCCCATTCCAATCCTGATACCCTTCCTATAACATGAGCTGTGATATCCAACTCCTTCCAATTCAAACCTGTGACCCTTCCTATAGCATGAGATGCGATATCCAACTCCTTCCCAATCCAATCCTGAGACCCCTCCGATAGCATGAGATGTGATATCTTAATGCTTCTAGCAAACCTGAGACCTTCCCATGGCATGAGATGTGATATCAAACTCCTTCCCATTCCAATCCTGAGACCCGTCCTATACTATGAGATGTTACATCTCAATGCTTCTAATACCAAACCTGAGACTGTCCTATACCATGAGATGTGATATCTCAATGCTTCTAATAACAAACCTGAGACCCTTCCTATAACATGAGATGTGATATCCAAGTCCTTCCCATTCAAATCTTGAGACCCTTCCTATAACATGAGATGTGATATCCAACTCCTTCCCAATCCAATCCTGAGACCCTTCCGATAGCCTGAGATATGATATCTCAATGCTTCTAATACCAAACCACAGACCAGTCCTATAACTTGAGATGTGATATCCAAATCATTCCCCTTCCAAACCTGAGACCCTTCCTTTATCATGAGATGTGATATCCAACTCCTTCCCATTCAAATCCTGAGACCCGTCCTATAGCATGATATATGATATCCAACTCCTTCCCATTCCAATCCTGAGACCCGTCCTATACAATGAGATATGATATCTCAATGCTTCTATGACCAAACCTGAGACTGTCCTATGACATGAGATGCGATATCTCAATGCTTCTAATAACATCCTGAGACCCTTCCTATAACATGAGATGTGATATCCAAATCCTTCCCATTCCAATCCTGAGACCCTTCCTATAACATGAGATGTGATATCCAACTCCTTCCCAATCCAATCCTGATACCCTTCCGATAGCATGAGATGTGATATCTCAATGCTTCTAATAACAAACCTGAGAGCCTTCCTATAACATATGTGATATCCAACTCCTTCCCAATACAATCCTGAGACCCTTCGGATAGCATGAGATATGATATCTCAATGCTTCTAATACCAAACCACAGACCCGTCCTATAACTTGAGATGTGATATCCAACTCCTTCCCAATCCAATCCTGAGACCCTTCCGATAGCATGAGATGTGATATCTCAATGCTTCTAATATCAAACCTGAGACTGTCCTATAACATGAGATGTGATATCTCAATGCTTCTAATAACAAACCTGAGACTCTTCCTATAACATGAGATGTGATATCCAAGTCCTTCCCATTCCAATCCTGAGACCCTTCCGATAGCATGAGATATGATATCTCAATGCTTCTAATACCAAACCACAGACACGTCCTATAACTTGAGATGTGATATCCAAATCCTTCCCCTTCTAAAACTGAGACCCTTCCTTTAGCATGAGATGTGATATCCAACTCCTTCCCATTCCAATCCTGAGACCCTTCCTATGGCATGAGATGTGATATCCAACTCTTCCCATCCAATCCTGAGACCCGTCCTATAACATGAGATGTGATATCCAACTCCTTTCCAATCCAATCCTGAGACCCTTCCGATAGCATGAGATATGATATCTCAATGCTTCTAATATCAAACCTGAGACCCTCCCTATAGCATGAGATGAGATATCCAATTCCTTCCCATTCCAATCCTGAGACGCTTCCGATAGCATGAGATGTGATATCCAACTCCTTCCAATTCCAACCTGTGACTCTTCCGATAGCATGAGATGTGATATCTCAATGCTTCTAATACCAAACCTGAGACCCTTCCTATAACATGAGATGTGATATCCAACTCCTTCCCAATCCAATCCTGAGACCCTTCTGATAGCATGAGATGTGATATCTCAATGCTTCTAATACCAAACCTGAGACCCTCCCTATAGCGAGATGTGATATAAAAGTCCTTCCCATTCCAATCCTGATACCCTTCCTATAACATGAGATGTGATATCCAACTCCTTCCAATTCCAACCTGTGACCCTTCCTATAGCATGAGATGGGATATCCAACTCCTTCCCAATCCAATCCTGAGACCCTTCCGATAGCATGAGATGTGATATCCTAATGCTTCCACCAAACCTGAGACCTTCCTAAGGCATGAGATGTGATATCAAACTCCTTCCCATTCCAATCCTGAGACCCGTCCTATACCATGAGATGTTACATCTCAATGCTTCTAATACCAAACCTGAGACTGTCCATGACAGTCTCAGGTTATAACATGAGATGTGATATCTCAATGCTTCTAATAACAAACCTGAGACCCTTCATATAACGTAAGATGTGATGTCCAAGTCCCTCCCATTCCAATCCTGAGCCCCTTCCTATAACATGAGACGTGATATCCAACTCCTTCCCAATCCAATCCTGAGACCCTTCCGAGAGCATGAGATGTGATATCCCAATGCTTCTACCAAACCTGAGACCTTTCCGATAGCATGAGATGTGATATCCAACTCCTTCCCATTCCAATCATGAGGCCCTTCCTATAGCATGAGATGTGATATCCCAATGCTTCTACCAAGCCTGAGACCTTTCCGATAGCATGAGATATGATATCTCAATGCTTCTAATACCAAACCACAGACCAGTCCTATAACTTGAGATGTGATATCCAAATCCTTCCCCTTCCAAACCTGAGACCCTTCCGATAGCATGAGATATGATATCTCAATGCTTCTAATACCAAACCACAGACCAGTCCTATAACTTGAGATGTGATATCCAAATCCTTCCCCTTCCAAACCTGAGACCCTTCCTTTATCATGAGATGTGATATCCACCTCCTTCCCATTCCAATCCTGAGACCCGTCCTATAGCATGATATATGATATCCAACTCCTTCCCATTACAATCCTGAGACCCGTCCTATACAATGAGATATGATATCTCAATGCTTCTATGACCAAACCTGAGACTGTCCTATGACATGAGATGCGATATCTCAATGCTTCTAATAACAAACCTGAGACCCTTACTATAACAAGAGATGTGATATCCAAATCCTTCCCATTCCAATCCTGAGACCCTTCCTATAACATGAGATGTGATATCCAACTCCTTCCCAATCCAATCCTGATACCCTTACGATAGCATGAGATGTGATATCAAAGTCCTTCCCATTCCAATCCTGAAACCCTTCCTATAACATGAGCTGTGATATCCAACTCCTTCCAATTCCAACCTGTGACCCTTCCTATAGCTTGAGATGCGATATCCAACTCCTTCCCAATCCAATCCTGAGACCCTTCCGATAGCATGAGATGTGATATCTTAATGCTTCTAGCAAACCTGAGACCTTCCCATGGCATGAGATGTGATATCAAACTCCTTCCCATTCCAATCCTGAGACCCGTCCTATACTATGAGATGTTATATCTCAATGCTTCTAATACCAAACCTGAGACTGTCCTATAACATGAGATGTGATATCTCAATGCTTCTAATAACAAACCTGAGACCCTTCCTATAACATGAGATGTGATATCCAAGTCCTTCCCATTCCAATCTTGAGACCCTTCCTATAACATGCGATGTGATATCCAACTCCTTCCCAATCCAATCCTGAGACCCTTCCGATAGCATGAGATATGATATCTCAATGCTTCTAATACCAAACCACGGAACCGTCCTATAACTTGAGATGTGATATCCAAATCCTTCCCCTTCCAAACCTGAGACCCTTTCTTTATCATGAGATGTGATATCCAACTCCTTCCCATTCCAATCCTGAGACCCTTCCTATAACATGCGATGTGATATCCAACTCCTTCCCAATCGAATCCTGAGACCCTTCCGATAGCATGAGATATGATATCTCAATGCTTCTAATACCAAACCACAGAACCGTCCTATAACTTGAGATGTGATATCCAAATCCTTCCCCTTCCAAACCTGAGACCCTTTCTTTATCATGAGATGTGATATCCAACTCCTTCCCATTCCAATCCTGAGACCCTTCCTATAGCATGATATGTGATATCCAACTCCTTCCCATTCCAATCCTGAGACCCGTCCTATACAATGAGATATGATATCTCAATGCTTCTAATACCAAACCTGAGACTGTCCTATAACATGAGATGCAATATCTCAATGCTTCTAATAACAAACCTGAGACCCTTCCTATAACATGAGATGTGATATCCAAATCCTTCCCATTCCAATCCTGAGACCCTTCCTATAACATGAGATGTGATATCCAACTCCTTCCCAATCCAATCCTGATACCCTTCCGATAGCATGAGATATGATATCTCAATGCTTCTAATACCAAACCACAGACCCGTCCTATAAATTGAGATGCGATATCCAAATCCTTCCCCTTCCAAACCTGAGACCCTTCCTTTATCATGAGATGTGATATCCAACTCCTTCCCATTGCAATCCTGAGACCCGTCCTATACCATGAGATATGATATCTCAATGCTTCTAATACCAAACCTGAGACTGTCCTATAACATGAGATGTGATATCTCAATGCTTCTAATAACAAACCTGAGAGCCTTCCTATAACATGAGATGTGATATCCAACTCCTTCCCAATCCAATCCTGAGACCCTTCCGATAGCATGAGATATGATATCTCAATGCTTCTAATACCAAACCTGAGACTGTCCTAGAACATGAGATGCAATATCTCAATGCTTCTAATAACAAACCTGAGACCCTTCCTATAACATGAGATGTGATATCCAAATCCTTCCCATTCCAATCCTGAGACCCTTCCAATAGCATGAGATATGATATCTCAATGCTTCCAATACCAAACCTGAGACTGTCCTATAACATGAGATGCGATATCTCAATGCTTCTAATAACAAACCTGAGACCCTTCCTATAACATGAGATGTGATATCCAAATCCTTCCCATTCCAATCCTGAGACCTTTCCTAGAACATGAGATGTGATATCTCAATGCTTCTAATAACAAACCTGAGACCCTTCCTATAACATGAGATGTGATATCCAAATCCTTCCCATTCCAATCCTGAGACCCTTCCTATAGCATGAGATGTGATATCCAACTCCTTCCCATTCCAATCCTGAGACCCGTCCTATACCATGAGATATGATATCTCAATGCTTCTAATACCAAACCTGAGACTGTCCTATAACATGAGATGCGATATCTCAATGCTTCGAATAACAAACCTGAGACCCTTCCTATAACATGAGATGTGATATCCAAATTCTTCCCATTCCAATCCTGAGACCCTTCCTATAACATGAGATGTGATATCCAAATCCTTCCCATTCCAATCCTGAGACCCTTCCGATAGCATGAGATATGATATATCAATGCTTCTAATAGCAAACCTGAGACTGTCCTATAACATGAGATGTGATATCTCAATGCTTCTAATAACAAACCTGAGACCCTTCCTATAACATGAGATGTGATATCCAAATCCTTCCCATTCCAATCCTGAGACCCTTCCTATAACATGAGATGTGATATCCAACTCCTTCCCAATCCAATCCTGAGACCCTTCTGATAGCATGAGATATGATATCTCAATGCTTCTAATATCAAACCTGAGACCCTCCCTATAGCATGAGATGTGATATACAACTGCTTCCCATTCCAATCCTGAGACCCTTCCTATAACATGAGATGCGATATCTCAATGCTTCTAATAACAATCCTGAGACCCTTCCTATAACATGAGATGTGATATCCAAGTCCTTCCCATTCCAATCTTGAGACCCTTCCTATAACATGCGATGTGATATCCAACTCCTACCCAATCCAATCCTGAGACCCTTCCGATAGCATGAGATATGATATCTCAATGCTTCTAATACCAAACCACAGAACCGTCCTATAACTTGAGATGTGATATCCAAATCCTTCCCCTTCCAAACCTGAGACCCTTTCTTTATCATGAGATGTGATTTCCAACTCCTTCCCATTCCAATCCTGAGACCCTTCCTATAGCATGATATGTGATATCCAACTCCTTCCCATTCCAATCCTGAGACCCGTCCTATACAATGAGATATGATATCTCAATGCTTCTAATACCAAACCTGAGACTGTCCTATAACATGAGATGTGATATCCAAATCCTTCCCATTCCAATCCTGAGACCCTTCCTATAACATGAGATGTGATATCCAACTCCTTCCCAATCCAATCCTGAGACCCTTCCGATAGCATGAGATATGATATCTCAATGCTTCTAATACCAAACCACAGACCCGTCCTATATATTGAGATGTGATATCCAAATCCTTCCCCTTTCAAACCCGAGACCCTTCTTTTAGCATGAGATGTGATATCCAACTCCTTCCCATTCCAATCCTGAGGCCCGTCCTATACCATGAGATGATATCTCAATGCTTCTAATACCAAACCTGAGACTGTCCTATAACATGAGATGTGATATCTCAATGCTTCTAATAACAAACCTGAGAGCCTTCCTATAACATGAGATGTGATATCCAACTCCTTCGCAATCCAATCCTGAGACCCTTCCGATAGCATGAGATATGATATCTCAATGCTTCTAATACCAAACCACAGACCCGTCCTATAACTTGAGATGTGATATCCAAATCCTTCCCCTTCCAAACCTGAGACCCTTCCTTTAGCATGAGATGTGCTATCCAACTGCTTCCCATTCCAATCCTGAGACCCTTCCTATAGCATGAGATGTGATATCTCAATGCTTCTAATACCAAACCTGAGACCCTTCCTATAACATGAGATGTGATATCCACCTCCTTCCCAATCCAATCCTGAGACCCTTCTGATAGCATGAGATGTGATATCTCAATGCTTCTAATACCAAACCTGAGACCCTCCCTATAGCGAGATGTGATATAAAAGTCCTTCCCATTCCAATCCTGATACCCTTCCTATAACATGAGATGTGATATCCAACTCCTTCCAATTCCAACCTGTGACCCTTCCTATAGCATGAGATGGGATATCCAACTCCTTCCCAATCCAATCCTGAGACCCTTCCGATAGCATGAGATGTGATATCCTAATGCTTCCACCAAACCTGAGACCTTCCTAAGGCATGAGATGTGATATCAAACTCCTTCCCATTCCAATCCTGAGACCCGTCCTATACCATGAGATGTTATATCTCAATGCTTCTAATACCAAACCTGAGACTGTCCATGACAGTCTCAGGTTATAACATGAGATGTGATATCTCAATGCTTCTAATAACAAACCTGAGACCCTTCCTATAACGTAAGATGTGATGTCCAAGTCCTTCCCATTCCAATCCTGAGCCCCTTCCTATAACATGAGATGTGATATCCAACTCCTTCCCAATCCAATCCTGAGACCCTTCCGAGAGCATGAGATGTGACATCCCAATGCTTCTACCAAACCTGAGAACTTTCCGATAGCATGAGATGTGATATCCAACTCTTTCCCATTCCAATCATGAGGCCCTTCCTATAGCATGAGATGTGATATCCCAATGCTTCTACCAAACCTGAGACCTTTCCGATAGCATGAGATGTGATATCCAACTCCTTCCCATTCCAATCCTGAGACCCTTCCTATGGCATGAGATGTGATATCCAACTCTTCCCATCCAATCCTGAGACCCTTCCTATAACATGAGATGTGATATCCAACTCCTTCCCAATCCAATCCTGAGATCCTTCCGATAGCATGAGATGTGATATCTCAATGCTTCTAATACCAAACCACAGACCCGTCCTATAAATTGAGATGTGATATCCAAATCCTTCCCCTTCCAAACCTGAGACCCTTCCTTTAGCATGAGATGTGATATCCCACTCCTTCCCATTCCAATCCTGAGACCCGTCCTATACCATGAGATATGATATCTTAATGCTTCTAATACCAAACCTGAGACTGTCCTATAACATGAGATGTGATATCTCAATGCTTCTAATAACAAACCTGAGAGCCTTCCTATAACATGAGATGTTATATCCAACTCTTTCCCAATCCAATCCTGAGACCCTTCCGATAACACGAGATGTGATATCCAACTCCTTCGCAATCCAATCCTCAGACCCTTCCGATAGCATGAGATATGATATCTCAATGCTTCTAATACCAAACCACAGACCCGTCCTATAGCTTGAGATGTGATATCCAACTCTTCCCATCCAATCCTGAGACCCGTCCTATACCATGAGATGTTATATCTCAATGCTTCTAATACCAAACCTGAGACTGTCCTATAACATGAGATGTGATATCTCAATGCTTCTAATAACAAACCTGAGACCCTTCCTATAACATGAGATGTGATATCTCAATGCTTATAATACCAAACCTGAGACCCTCCCTATAGCGTGAGATGTGATATCAAAGTCCTTCCCATTCCCATCCTGATACCCTTCCTATAACATGAGATGTGATATCCAACTCTTCCCATCCAATCCTGAGACCCTTCCTATAACATGAGATGTTATATCCAACTCCTTCCCAATCCAATCCTGAGACCCTTCCGATAGCATGAGATGTGATATCAAAGTCCTTCCCATTCCAATCCTGATACCCTTCCTATAACATGAGCTGTGATATCCAACTCCTTCCAATTCAAACCTGTGACCCTTCCTATAGCATGAGATGCGATATCCAACTCCTTCCCAATCCAATCCTGAGACCCCTCCGATAGCATGAGATGTGATATCTTAATGCTTCTAGCAAACCTGAGACCTTCCCATGGCATGAGATGTGATATCAAACTCCTTCCCATTCCAATCCTGAGACCCGTCCTATACTATGAGATGTTACATCTCAATGCTTCTAATACCAAACCTGAGACTGTCCTATACCATGAGATGTGATATCTCAATGCTTCTAATAACAAACCTGAGACCCTTCCTATAACATGAGATGTGATATCCAAGTCCTTCCCATTCAAATCTTGAGACCCTTCCTATAACATGAGATGTGATATCCAACTCCTTCCCAATCCAATCCTGAGACCCTTCCGATAGCCTGAGATATGATATCTCAATGCTTCTAATACCAAACCACAGACCAGTCCTATAACTTGAGATGTGATATCCAAATCATTCCCCTTCCAAACCTGAGACCCTTCCTTTATCATGAGATGTGATATCCAACTCCTTCCCATTCAAATCCTGAGACCCGTCCTATAGCATGATATATGATATCCAACTCCTTCCCATTCCAATCCTGAGACCCGTCCTATACAATGAGATATGATATCTCAATGCTTCTATGACCAAACCTGAGACTGTCCTATGACATGAGATGCGATATCTCAATGCTTCTAATAACATCCTGAGACCCTTCCTATAACATGAGATGTGATATCCAAATCCTTCCCATTCCAATCCTGAGACCCTTCCTATAACATGAGATGTGATATCCAACTCCTTCCCAATCCAATCCTGATACCCTTCCGATAGCATGAGATGTGATATCTCAATGCTTCTAATAACAAACCTGAGAGCCTTCCTATAACATATGTGATATCCAACTCCTTCCCAATACAATCCTGAGACCCTTCGGATAGCATGAGATATGATATCTCAATGCTTCTAATACCAAACCACAGACCCGTCCTATAACTTGAGATGTGATATCCAACTCCTTCCCAATCCAATCCTGAGACCCTTCCGATAGCATGAGATGTGATATCTCAATGCTTCTAATATCAAACCTGAGACTGTCCTATAACATGAGATGTGATATCTCAATGCTTCTAATAACAAACCTGAGACTCTTCCTATAACATGAGATGTGATATCCAAGTCCTTCCCATTCCAATCCTGAGACCCTTCCGATAGCATGAGATATGATATCTCAATGCTTCTAATACCAAACCACAGACACGTCCTATAACTTGAGATGTGATATCCAAATCCTTCCCCTTCTAAAACTGAGACCCTTCCTTTAGCATGAGATGTGATATCCAACTCCTTCCCATTCCAATCCTGAGACCCTTCCTATGGCATGAGATGTGATATCCAACTCTTCCCATCCAATCCTGAGACCCGTCCTATAACATGAGATGTGATATCCAACTCCTTTCCAATCCAATCCTGAGACCCTTCCGATAGCATGAGATATGATATCTCAATGCTTCTAATATCAAACCTGAGACCCTCCCTATAGCATGAGATGAGATATCCAATTCCTTCCCATTCCAATCCTGAGACGCTTCCGATAGCATGAGATGTGATATCCAACTCCTTCCAATTCCAACCTGTGACTCTTCCGATAGCATGAGATGTGATATCTCAATGCTTCTAATACCAAACCTGAGACCCTTCCTATAACATGAGATGTGATATCCAACTCCTTCCCAATCCAATCCTGAGACCCTTCTGATAGCATGAGATGTGATATCTCAATGCTTCTAATACCAAACCTGAGACCCTCCCTATAGCGAGATGTGATATAAAAGTCCTTCCCATTCCAATCCTGATACCCTTCCTATAACATGAGATGTGATATCCAACTCCTTCCAATTCCAACCTGTGACCCTTCCTATAGCATGAGATGGGATATCCAACTCCTTCCCAATCCAATCCTGAGACCCTTCCGATAGCATGAGATGTGATATCCTAATGCTTCCACCAAACCTGAGACCTTCCTAAGGCATGAGATGTGATATCAAACTCCTTCCCATTCCAATCCTGAGACCCGTCCTATACCATGAGATGTTACATCTCAATGCTTCTAATACCAAACCTGAGACTGTCCATGACAGTCTCAGGTTATAACATGAGATGTGATATCTCAATGCTTCTAATAACAAACCTGAGACCCTTCATATAACGTAAGATGTGATGTCCAAGTCCCTCCCATTCCAATCCTGAGCCCCTTCCTATAACATGAGACGTGATATCCAACTCCTTCCCAATCCAATCCTGAGACCCTTCCGAGAGCATGAGATGTGATATCCCAATGCTTCTACCAAACCTGAGACCTTTCCGATAGCATGAGATGTGATATCCAACTCCTTCCCATTCCAATCATGAGGCCCTTCCTATAGCATGAGATGTGATATCCCAATGCTTCTACCAAGCCTGAGACCTTTCCGATAGCATGAGATATGATATCTCAATGCTTCTAATACCAAACCACAGACCAGTCCTATAACTTGAGATGTGATATCCAAATCCTTCCCCTTCCAAACCTGAGACCCTTCCGATAGCATGAGATATGATATCTCAATGCTTCTAATACCAAACCACAGACCAGTCCTATAACTTGAGATGTGATATCCAAATCCTTCCCCTTCCAAACCTGAGACCCTTCCTTTATCATGAGATGTGATATCCACCTCCTTCCCATTCCAATCCTGAGACCCGTCCTATAGCATGATATATGATATCCAACTCCTTCCCATTACAATCCTGAGACCCGTCCTATACAATGAGATATGATATCTCAATGCTTCTATGACCAAACCTGAGACTGTCCTATGACATGAGATGCGATATCTCAATGCTTCTAATAACAAACCTGAGACCCTTACTATAACAAGAGATGTGATATCCAAATCCTTCCCATTCCAATCCTGAGACCCTTCCTATAACATGAGATGTGATATCCAACTCCTTCCCAATCCAATCCTGATACCCTTACGATAGCATGAGATGTGATATCAAAGTCCTTCCCATTCCAATCCTGAAACCCTTCCTATAACATGAGCTGTGATATCCAACTCCTTCCAATTCCAACCTGTGACCCTTCCTATAGCTTGAGATGCGATATCCAACTCCTTCCCAATCCAATCCTGAGACCCTTCCGATAGCATGAGATGTGATATCTTAATGCTTCTAGCAAACCTGAGACCTTCCCATGGCATGAGATGTGATATCAAACTCCTTCCCATTCCAATCCTGAGACCCGTCCTATACTATGAGATGTTATATCTCAATGCTTCTAATACCAAACCTGAGACTGTCCTATAACATGAGATGTGATATCTCAATGCTTCTAATAACAAACCTGAGACCCTTCCTATAACATGAGATGTGATATCCAAGTCCTTCCCATTCCAATCTTGAGACCCTTCCTATAACATGCGATGTGATATCCAACTCCTTCCCAATCCAATCCTGAGACCCTTCCGATAGCATGAGATATGATATCTCAATGCTTCTAATACCAAACCACGGAACCGTCCTATAACTTGAGATGTGATATCCAAATCCTTCCCCTTCCAAACCTGAGACCCTTTCTTTATCATGAGATGTGATATCCAACTCCTTCCCATTCCAATCCTGAGACCCTTCCTATAACATGCGATGTGATATCCAACTCCTTCCCAATCGAATCCTGAGACCCTTCCGATAGCATGAGATATGATATCTCAATGCTTCTAATACCAAACCACAGAACCGTCCTATAACTTGAGATGTGATATCCAAATCCTTCCCCTTCCAAACCTGAGACCCTTTCTTTATCATGAGATGTGATATCCAACTCCTTCCCATTCCAATCCTGAGACCCTTCCTATAGCATGATATGTGATATCCAACTCCTTCCCATTCCAATCCTGAGACCCGTCCTATACAATGAGATATGATATCTCAATGCTTCTAATACCAAACCTGAGACTGTCCTATAACATGAGATGCAATATCTCAATGCTTCTAATAACAAACCTGAGACCCTTCCTATAACATGAGATGTGATATCCAAATCCTTCCCATTCCAATCCTGAGACCCTTCCTATAACATGAGATGTGATATCCAACTCCTTCCCAATCCAATCCTGATACCCTTCCGATAGCATGAGATATGATATCTCAATGCTTCTAATACCAAACCACAGACCCGTCCTATAAATTGAGATGCGATATCCAAATCCTTCCCCTTCCAAACCTGAGACCCTTCCTTTATCATGAGATGTGATATCCAACTCCTTCCCATTGCAATCCTGAGACCCGTCCTATACCATGAGATATGATATCTCAATGCTTCTAATACCAAACCTGAGACTGTCCTATAACATGAGATGTGATATCTCAATGCTTCTAATAACAAACCTGAGAGCCTTCCTATAACATGAGATGTGATATCCAACTCCTTCCCAATCCAATCCTGAGACCCTTCCGATAGCATGAGATATGATATCTCAATGCTTCTAATACCAAACCTGAGACTGTCCTAGAACATGAGATGCAATATCTCAATGCTTCTAATAACAAACCTGAGACCCTTCCTATAACATGAGATGTGATATCCAAATCCTTCCCATTCCAATCCTGAGACCCTTCCAATAGCATGAGATATGATATCTCAATGCTTCCAATACCAAACCTGAGACTGTCCTATAACATGAGATGCGATATCTCAATGCTTCTAATAACAAACCTGAGACCCTTCCTATAACATGAGATGTGATATCCAAATCCTTCCCATTCCAATCCTGAGACCTTTCCTAGAACATGAGATGTGATATCTCAATGCTTCTAATAACAAACCTGAGACCCTTCCTATAACATGAGATGTGATATCCAAATCCTTCCCATTCCAATCCTGAGACCCTTCCTATAGCATGAGATGTGATATCCAACTCCTTCCCATTCCAATCCTGAGACCCGTCCTATACCATGAGATATGATATCTCAATGCTTCTAATACCAAACCTGAGACTGTCCTATAACATGAGATGCGATATCTCAATGCTTCGAATAACAAACCTGAGACCCTTCCTATAACATGAGATGTGATATCCAAATTCTTCCCATTCCAATCCTGAGACCCTTCCTATAACATGAGATGTGATATCCAAATCCTTCCCATTCCAATCCTGAGACCCTTCCGATAGCATGAGATATGATATATCAATGCTTCTAATAGCAAACCTGAGACTGTCCTATAACATGAGATGTGATATCTCAATGCTTCTAATAACAAACCTGAGACCCTTCCTATAACATGAGATGTGATATCCAAATCCTTCCCATTCCAATCCTGAGACCCTTCCTATAACATGAGATGTGATATCCAACTCCTTCCCAATCCAATCCTGAGACCCTTCTGATAGCATGAGATATGATATCTCAATGCTTCTAATATCAAACCTGAGACCCTCCCTATAGCATGAGATGTGATATACAACTGCTTCCCATTCCAATCCTGAGACCCTTCCTATAACATGAGATGCGATATCTCAATGCTTCTAATAACAAACCTGAGACCCTTCCTATAACATGAGATGTGATATCCAAGTCCTTCCCATTCCAATCTTGAGACCCTTCCTATAACATGCGATGTGAT
Organism: Ambystoma mexicanum; assembly: GCF_040938575.1. Lineage (NCBI taxonomy): Eukaryota > Metazoa > Chordata > Amphibia > Caudata > Ambystomatidae > Ambystoma > Ambystoma mexicanum. Next base: position 338,324,054 of record NC_090936.1, read on the forward strand.
ATCCAACTCCTACCCAATCCAATCCTGAGACCCTTCCGATAGCATGAGATATGATATCTCAATGCTTCTAATACCAAACCACAGAACCGTCCTATAACTTGAGATGTGATATCCAAATCCTTCCCCTTCCAAACCTGAGACCCTTTCTTTATCATGAGATGTGATATCCAACTCCTTCCCATTCCAATCCTGAGACCCTTCCTATAGCATGATATGTGATATCCAACTCCTTCCCATTCCAATCCTGAGACCCGTCCTATACAATGAGATATGATATCTCAATTCTTCTAATACCAAACCTGAGACTGTCCTATAACATGAGATGTGATATCCAAATCCTTCCCATTCCAATCCTGAGACCCTTCCTATAACATGAGATGTGATATCCAACTCCTTCCCAATCCAATCCTGAGACCCTTCCGATAGCATGAGATATGATATCTCAATGCTTCTAATACCAAACCACAGACCCGTCCTATATATTGAGATGTGATATCCAAATCCTTCCCCTTTCAAACCCGAGACCCTTCTTTTAGCATGAGATGTGATATCCAACTCCTTCCCATTCCAATCCTGAGGCCCGTCCTATACCATGAGATGATATCTCAATGCTTCTAATACCAAACCTGAGACTGTCCTATAACATGAGATGTGATATCTCAATGCTTCTAATAACAAACCTGAGAGCCTTCCTATAACATGAGATGTGATATCCAACTCCTTCGCAATCCAATCCTGAGACCCTTCCGATAGCATGAGATATGATATCTCAATGCTTCTAATACCAAACCACAGACCCGTCCTATAACTTGAGATGTGATATCCAAATCCTTCCCCTTCCAAACCTGAGACCCTTCCTTTAGCATGAGATGTGATATCCAACTCCTTCCTATTCCAATCCTGAGACCCTTCCTATAGCATGAGATGTGATATCCCAATGCTTCTACCAAACCTGAGACCCTTACTATAGCATGAGAGGTGATATCCAACTCTTCCCATCCAATCCTGAGACCCGTCCTATACCATGAGATGTTATATCTCAATGCTTCTAATACCAAACCTGAGACTGTCCTATAACATGAGATGTGATATCTCAATGCTTCTAATAACAAACCTGAGACCCTTCCTATAACATGAGATGTGATATCTCAATGCTTCTAATACCAAACCTGAGACCCTCCCTATAGCGTGAGATGTAATATCAAAGTCCTTCCCATTCCAATCCTGATACCCTTCCTATAACATGAGATGTGATATCCAACTCTTCCCATCCAATCCTGAGACCCTTCCTATAACATGAGATGTTACATCCAACTCCTTCCCAATCCAATCCTGAGACCCTTCCGATAGCATGAGATGTGATATCAAAGTCCTTCCCATTCAAATCCTGAAACCCTTCCTATAACATGAGCTGTGATATCCAACTCCTTCCAATTCCAACCTGTGACCCTTCCTATAGCATGAGATGCGATATCCAACTCCTTCCCATTCCAATCCTGAGACCCTTCCGATAGCATGAGATATGATATCTCAATGCTTCTAATACCAAACCTGAGACTGTCCTATAACATGAGATGCGATATGTCAATGCTTCTAATAACAAACCTGAGACCCTTCCTATAACATGAGATGTGATATCCAAATCCTTCCCATTCCAATCCCGAGACCCTTCCTAGAACATGAGATGTGATATCTCAATGCTTCTAATAACAAACCTGAGACCCTTCCTATAACATGAGATGTGATATCCAAATCCTTCCCATTCCAATCCTGAGACCCTTCCTATAGCATGAGATGTGATATCCAACTCCTTCCCATTCCAATCCTGAGACCCGTCCTATACCATGAGATATATCTCAATGCTTCTAATACCAAACCTGAGACTGTCCTATAACATGAGATGCGATATCTCAATGCTTCTAATAACAAACCTGAGACCCTTCCTATAACATGAGATGTGATATCCAAATCCTTCCCATTCCAATCCTGAGACCCTTCCTATAACATGAGATGTGATATCCAACTCCTTCCCAATCCAATCCTGAGACCCTTATGATAGCATGAGATATGATATCTCAATGCTTCTAATATCAAACCTGAGACCCTCCCTATAGCATGAGATGTGATATACAACTCCTTCCCATTCCAATCCTGAGACCCTTCCTATAACATGAGATGCGATATCTCAATGCTTCTAATAACAAACCTGAGACCCTTCCTATAACATGAGATGTGATATCCAAATCCTTCCCATTCCAATCCTGAGACCCTTCCTAGAACATGAGATGTGATATCTCAATGCTTCTAATAACAAACCTGAGACCCTTCCTATAACATGAGATGTGATATCCAAATCCTTCCCATTCCAATCCTGAGACCCTTCCTATAGTATGAGATGTGATATCCAACTCCTTCCCAATCCAATCCTGAGACCTTTATGATAGCATGAGATATGATATCTCAATGCTTCTAATATCAAACCTGAGACTGTCCTATACCATGAGATATATCTCAATGCTTCTAATACCAAACCTGAGACTGTCCTATAACATGAGATGCGATATCTCAATGCTTCTAATAACAAACCTGAGACCCTTCCTATAACATGAGATGTGATATCCAAATCCTTCCCATTCCAATCCTGAGACCCTTCCTATAACATGAGATGTGATATCCAACTCCTTCCCAATCCAATCCTGAGACCCTTATGAGAGCATGAGATATGATATCTCAATGCTTCTAATATCAAACCTGAGACCCTCCCTATAGCATGAGATGTGATATACAACTCCTTCCCATTCCAATCCTGAGACCCTTCCTATAACATGAGATATGATATCTCAATGCTTCTAATACCAAACCACAGAACCGTCCTATAACTTGAGATGTGATATCCAAATCCTTCCCCTTCCAAACCTGAGACCCTTTCTTTATCATGAGATGTGATATCCAACTCCTTCCCATTCCAATCCTGAGACCCTTCCTATAGCATGAGATGTGATATACAACTGCTTCCCATTCCAATCCTGAGACCCTTCCTATAACATGAGATGCGATATCTCAATGCTTCTAATAACAAACCTGAGACCCTTCCTATAACATGAGATGTGATATCCAAGTCCTTCCCATTCCAATCTTGAGACCCTTCCTATAACATGCGTTGTGATATCCAACTCCTTCCCAATCCAATCCTGAGACCCTTCCGATAGCGTGAGATATGATATCTCAATGCTTCTAATACCAAACCACAGAACCGTCCTATAACTTGAGATGTGATATCCAAATCCTTCCCCTTCCAAACCTGAGACCCTTTCTTTATCATGAGATGTGATATCCAACTCCTTCCCATTCCAATCCTGAGACCCTTCCTATAGCATGATATGTGATATCCAACTCCTTCCCATTCCAATCCTGAGACCCGTCCTGTACAATGAGATATGATATCTCAATGCTTCTAATACCAAACCTGAGACTGTCCTATAACATGAGATGTGATATCCAAATCCTTCCCATTCCAATCCTGAGACCTTTCCTATAACATGAGATGTGATATCCAACTCCTTCCCAATCCAATCCTGAGACCCTTCCGAAAGCATGAGATATGATATCCCAATGCTTCTAATACCAAACCACAGACCCGTCCTATAAATTGAGATGTGATATCCAAATCCTTCCCCTTCCAAACCTGAGACCCTTCCTTTAGCATGAGATGTGATATCCAACTCCTTCCCATTCCAATCCTGAGGCCCGTCCTATACCATGAGATGATATCTCAATGCTTCTAATACCAAACCTGAGACTGTCCTATAACATGAGATGTGATATCTCAATGCTTCTAATAACAAACCTGAGAGCCTTCCTATAACATGAGATGTGATATCCAACTCCTTCGCAATCCAATCCTGAGACCCTTCCGATAGCATGAGATATGATATCTCAATGCTTCTAATACCAAACCACAGACCCGTCCTATAACTTGAGATGTGATATCCAAATCCTTCCCCTTCCAAACCTGAGACCCTTCCTTTAGCATGAGATGTGATATCCAACTCCTTCCCATTCCAATCCTGAGACCCTTCCTATAGCATGAGATGTGATATCCCAATGCTTCTACCAAACCTGAGACCCTTACTATAGCATGAGAGGTGATATCCAACTCTTCCCATCCAATCCTGAGACCCTTCCTATACCATGAGATGTTATATCTCAATGCTTCTAATACCAAACTTGAGACTGTCCTATAACATGAGATGTGATATCTCAATGCTTCTAATAACAAACCTGAGACCCTTCCTATAACATGAGATGTGATATCTCAATGCTTCTAATACCAAACCTGAGACCCTCCCTATAGCGTGAGATGTGATATCAAAGTCCTTCCCATTCCAATCCTGATACCCTTCCTATAACATGAGATGTGATATCCAACTCTTCCCATCCAATCCTGAGACCCTTCCTATAACATGAGATGTTATATCCAACTCCTTCCCAATCCAATCCTGAGACCCTTCCGATAGCATGAGATGTGATATCAAAGTCCTTCCCATTCCAATCCTGAAACCCTTCCTATAACATGAGCTGTGATATCCAACTCCTTCCAATTCCAACCTGTGACCCTTCCTATAGCATGAGATGCGATATCCAACTCCTTCCCATTCCAATCCTGAGACCCTTCCGATAGCATGAGATATGATATCTCAATGCTTCTAATACCAAACCTGAGACTGTCCTATAACATGAGATGCGATATCTCAATGCTTCTAATAACAAACCTGAGACCCTTCCTATAACATGAGATGTGATATCCAAATCCTTCCCATTCCAATCCTGAGACCCTTCCGATAGCATGAGATATGATATCCCAATGCTTCTAATACCAAACCTGAGACTGTCCTATAACATGAGATGCGATATCTCAATGCTTCTAATAACAAACCTGAGACCCTTCCTATAACATGAGATGTGATATCCAAATCCTTCCCATTCCAATCCTGAGACCCTTCCTAGAACATGAGATGTGATATCTCAATGCTTTTAATAACAAACCTGAGACCCTTCCTATAACTTGAGATGTGATATCCAAATCCTTCCCATTCCAATCCTGAGACCCTTCCTATAGCATGAGATGTGATATCCAACTCCTTCCCATTCCAATCCTGAGACCCGTCCTATACCATGAGATATATCTCAATGCTTCTAATACCAAACCTGAGACTGTCCTATAACATGAGATGCAATATCTCAATGCTTCTAATAACAAACCCGAGACCCTTCCTATAACATGAGATGTGATATCCAAATCCTTCCCATTCCAATCCTGAGACCCTTCCTATAACATGAGATGTGATATCCAACTCCTTCCCAATCCAATCCTGAGACCCTTATGATAGCATGAGATATGATATCTCAATGCTTCTAATATCAAACCTGAGATCCTCCCTATAGCATGAGATGTGATATACAACTCCTTCCCATTCCAATCCTGAGACCCTTCCTATAACATGAGATGCGATATCTCAATGCTTCTAATAACAAACCTGAGACCCTTCCTATTACATGAGATGTGATATCCAACTCCTTCCCAATCCAATCCTGAGACCCTTCCGATAGCATGAGATATGATATCTCAATGCTTCTAATACCAAACCACAGAACCGTCCTATAACTTGAGATGTGATATCCAAATCCTTCCACTTCCAAACCTGAGACCCTTTCTTTATCATGAGATGTGATATCCAACTCCTTCCCATTCCAATCCTGAGACCCTTCCTATAGCATGATATGTGATATCCAACTCCTTCCCATTCCAACCTGTGACCCTTCCTATAGCATGAGATGCGATATCCAACTCCTTCCCATTCCAATCCTGAGACCCTTCCGATAGCATGAGATATGATATCTCAATGCTTCTAATACCAAACCTGAGACTGTCCTATAACATGACATGCGATATCTCAATGCTTCTAATAACAAACCTGAGACCCTTCCTATAACATGAGATGTGATATCCAAATCCTTCCCATTCCAATCCTGAGACCCTTCCGATAGCATGAGATATGATATCTCAATGCTTCTAATACCAAACCTGAGACTGTCCTATAACATGAGATGCGATATCTCAATGCTTCTAATAACAAACCTGAGACCCTTCCTATAACATGAGATGTGATATCCAAATCCTTCCCATTCCAATCCTGAGACCCTTCCTAGAACATGAGATGTGATATCTCAATGCTTCTAATAACAAACCTGAGACCCTTCATATAACATGAGATGTGATATCCAAATCCTTCCCATTCCAATCCTGAGACCCTTCCTATAGCATGAGATGTGATATCCAACTCCTTCCCATTCCAATCCTGAGACCTGTCCTATACCATGAGATATATCTCAATGCTTCTAATACCAAACCTGAGACTGTCCTATAACATGAGATGCGATATCTCAATGCTTCTAATAACAAACCTGAGACCCTTCCTATAACATGAGATGTGATATGCAAATCCTTCCCCTTCCAATCCTGAGACCCTTCCTATAACATGAGATGTGATATCCAACTCCTTCCCAATCCAATCCTGAGACCCTTATGATAGCATGAGATATGATATCTCAATGCTTCTAATATCAAACCTGAGACCCTCCCTATAGCATGAGGTGTGATATACAACTCCTTCCCATTCCAATCCTGAGACCCTTCCTATAACATGAGATGTGATATCTCAATGCTTCTAATAACAAACCTGAGACCCTTCCTATTACATGAGATGTGATATCCAACTCCTTCCCAATCCAATCCTGAGACCCTTCCGATAGCATGAGATATGATATCTCAATGCTTCTAATACCAAACCACAGAACCGTCCTATAACTTGAGATGTGATATCCAAATCCTTCCCCTTCCAAACCTGAGACCCTTTCTTTATCATGAGATGTGATATCCAACTCCTTCCCATTCCAATCCTGAGACCCTTCCTATAGCATGAGAATTGATATACAACTGCTTCCCATTCCAATCCTGAGACCCTTCCTATAACATGAGATGCAATATCTCAATGCTTCTAATAACAAACCTGAGACCCTTCCTATAACATGAGATGTGATATCCAAGTCCTTCCCATTCCAATCTTGAGAACCTTCCTATAACATGCGATGTGATATCCAACTCCTTCCCAATCCAATCCTGAGACCCTTCCGATAGCATGAGATATGATATCTCAATGCTTCTAATACCAAACCACAGAACCGTCCTATAACTTGAGATGTGATATCCAAATCCTTCCCCTTCCAAACCTGAGACCCTTTCTTTATCATGAGATGTGATATCCAACTCCTTCCCATTCCAATCCTGAGACCCTTCCTATAGCATGATATGTGATATCCAACTTCCTCACATTCCAATCCTGAGACCCGTCCTATACAATGAGATATGATATCTCAATGCTTCTAATACCAAACCTGAGACTGTCCTATAACATGAGATGCGATATCTCAATGCTTCTAATAACAAACCTGAGAACCTTCCTATAACATGAGATGTGATATCCAAATCCTTCCCATTCCAATCCTGAGACCCTTCCTATAACATGAGATGTGATATCCAACTCCTTCCCAATCCAATCCTGATACCCTTCCGATAGCATTAGATATGATATCTCAATGCTTCTAATAAAAAACCACAGACCTGTCCTATAAATTGAGATGCGATATCCAAATCCTTCCCCTTCCAAACCTGAGACCCTTCCTTTAGCATGAGCTGTGATATCCAACTCCTTCCCATTGCAATCCTGAGACCCGTCCTATACCATGAGATATGATATCTCAATGCTTCTAATACCAAACCTGAGACTGTCCTATAACATGAGATGTGAAATCTCAATGCTTCTAATAACAAACCTGAGAGCCTTCCTATAACATGAGATGTGATATCCAACTCCTTCCCAATCCAATCCTGAGACCCGTCCTATACAATGAGATATGATATCTCAATGCTTCTAATACCAAACCTGAGACTGTCCTATAACATGAGATGTGATATCTCAATGCTTCTAATAACAAACCTGAGAGCCTTCCTATAACATGAGATGTGATATCCAACTCCTTCGCAATCCAATCCTGAGACCCTTCTGATAGCATGAGATATGATATCTCAATGCTTCTAATACCAAACCACAGACCCGTTCTATAACTTGAGATGTGATATCCAAATCCTTCCCCTTCCAAACCTGAGACCCTTCCTTTAGCATGAGATGTGATATCCAACTCCTTCCCATTCCAATCCTGAGACTCTTCCTATAGCATGAGATGTGATATCCCAATGCTTCTACCAAACATGAGACCCTTACTATAGCATGAGAGATGATATCCAACTCTTCCCATCCAATCCTGAGACCCGTCCTATACCATGAGATGTTATATCTCAATGCTTCTAATACCAAACCTGAGACTGTCCTATAACATGAGATGTGATATCTCAATGCTTCTAATAACAAACCTGAGACCCTTCCTATAACATGAGATGTGATATCTCAATGCTTCTAATACCAAACCTGAGACCCTCCCTATAGCGTGAGATGTGAAATCAAAGTCCTTCCCATTCCAATCCTGATACCCTTCCTATAACATGAGATGTGATATCCAACTCTTCCCATCCAATCCTGAGACCCTTCCTATAGCATGAGATGCGATATCCAACTCCTTCCCAATCCAATCCTGAGACCCTTCCGATAGCATGAGATGTGATATCTTAATGCTTCTAGCAAACCTGAGACCTTCCCATGGCATGAGATGTGATATCAAACTCCTTCCCATTCCAATCCTGAGACCCGTCCTATACCATGAGATGTTATATCTCAATGCTTCTAATACCAAACCTGAGACTGTCCTATAACATGAGATGTGATATCTCAATGCTTCTAATAACAAACCTGAGACCCTTCCTATAACATGAGATGTGATATCTCAATGCTTCTAATACCAAACCTGAGACCCTCCCTATAGCGTGAGATGTGATATCAAAGTCCTTCCCATTCCAATCCTGATACCCTTCCTATAACATGAGATGTGATATCCAACTCTTCCCATCCAATCTCGAGACCCTTCCTATAACATGCTATGTGATATCCAACTCCTTCCCAATCCAATCCTGAGACCCTTCCGATAGCATGAGATATGATATCTCAATGCTTCTAATACCAAACGTGAGACCCTCCCTATAGCGAGATGTGATATAAAAGTCCTTCCCATTCCAATCCTGATACCCTTCCTATAACATGAGATGTGATATCCAACTCCTTCCAATTCCAACCTGTGACCCTTCCTATAGCATGAGATGGGATATCCAACTCTTCTCATCCAATCCTGAGACCCGTCCTATAACATGAGATGTGATATCCAAATCCTTCCCCTTCCAAACCTGAGACCCTTCCTTTAGCATGAGATGTGATATCCAACTCCTTCCCATTCCAATCTTGAGACCCTTCCTATGGCATGAGATGTGATATCCAACTCTTCTCATCCAATCCTGAGACCCGTCCTATAACATGAGATGTGATATCCAACTACTTCCCAATCCAATCCTGAGACCCTTCTGATAGCATGAGATATGATATCTCAATGCTTCTAATATCATACCTGAGACCCTCCCTATAGCAGGAGATGAGATATCCAGTTCCTTCCCATTCCAATCCTGAGACCCTTCCGATAGCATGAGATGTGATATCCAACTCCTTCCAATTCCAACCTGTGACTCTTCCGATAGCATGAGATGTGATATCTCAATGCTTCTAATACCAAACCTGAGACCCTTCCTATAACATGAGATGTGATATCCAACTCCTTCCCAATCCAATCCTGAGACCCTTCTGATAGCATGAGATGTGATATCTCAATGCTTCTAATACCAAACGTGAGACCCTCCCTATAGCGAGATGTGATATAAAAGTCCTTCCCATTCCAATCCTGATACCCTTCCTATAACATGAGATGTGATATCCAACTCCTTCCAAATCCAACCTGTGACCCTTCCTATAGCATGAGATGGGATATCCAACTCCTTCCCAATCCAATCCTGAGACCCTTCCTATAGCATGAGATGTGATATCTCAATGCTTCCACCAAACCTGAGACCTTCCTAAGGCATGAGATGTGATATCAAACTCCTTCCCATTCCAATCCTGAGACCCGTCCTATACCATGAGATGTTATATCTCAATGCTTCTAATACCAAACCTGAGACTGTCCATGACAGTCTCAGGTTATAACATGAGATGTGATATCTCAATGCTTCTAATAACAAACCTGAGACCCTTCCTATAACGTAAGATGTGATGTCCAAGTCCTTCCCATTCCAATCCTGAGCCCCTTCCTATAACATGAGATGTGATATCCAACTCCTTCCCAATCCAATCCTGAGACCCTTCCGAGAGCATGAGATGTGATATCCCAATGCTTCTACCAAACCTGAGAACTTTCCGATAGCATGAGATGTGATATCCAACTCTTTCCCATTCCAATCATGAGGCCCTTCCTATAGCATGAGATGTGATATCCCAATGCTTCTACCAAACCTGAGACCTTTCCGATAGCATGAGATGTGATATCCAACTCCTTCCCATTCCAATCCTGAGACCCTTCCTATGGCATGAGATGTGATATCCAACTCTTCCCATCCAATCCTGAGACCCTTCCTATAACATGAGATGTGATATCCAACTCCTTCCCAATCCAATCCTGAGATCCTTCCGATAGCATGAGATGTGATATCTCAATCCTTCTAATACCAAACCACAGACCCGTCCTATTAATTGAGATGTGATATCCAAATCCTTCCCCTTCCAAACCTGAGACCCTTCCTTCAGCATGAGATGTGATATCCAACTCCTTCCCATTCCAATCCTGAGACCCGTCCTATACCATGAGATATGATATCTTAATGCTTCTAATACCAAACCTGAGACTGTCCTATAACATGAGATGTGATATCACAATGCTTCTAATAACAAACCTGAGAGCCTTCCTATAACATGAGATGTTATATCCAACTCTTTCCCAATCCAATCCTGAGACCCTTCCGATAACACGAGATGTGATATCCAACTCCTTCGCAATCCAATCCTCAGACCCTTCCGATAGCATGAGATATGATATCTCAATGCTTCTAATACCAAACCACAGACCCGTCCTATAGCTTGAGATGTGATATCCAACTCTTCCCATCCAATCCTGAGACCCGTCCTATACCATGAGATGTTATATCTCAATGCTTCTAATACCAAACCTGAGACTGTCCTATAACATGAGATGTGATATCTCAATGCTTCTAATAACAAACCTGAGACCCATCCTATAACATGAGATGTGATATCTCAATGCTTATAATACCAAACCTGAGACCCTCCCTATAGCGTGAGATGTGATATCAAAGTCCTTCCCATTCCCATCCTGATACCCTTCCTATAACATGAGATGTGATATCCAACTCTTCCCATCCAATCCTGAGACCCTTCCTATAACATGAGATGTTATATCCAACTCCTTCCCAATCCAATCCTGAGACCCTTCCGATAGCATGAGATGTGATATCAAAGTCCTTCCCATTCCAATCCTGATACCCTTCCTATAACATGAGCTGTGATATCCAACTCCTTCCAATTCAAACCTGTGACCCTTCCTATAGCATGAGATGCGATATCCAACTCCTTCCCAATCCAATCCTGAGACCCTTCCGATAGCATGAGATGTGATATCTTAATGCTTCTAGCAAACCTGAGACCTTCCCATGGCATGAGATGTGATATCAAACTCCTTCCCATTCCAATCCTGAGACCCGTCCTATACTATGAGATGTTACATCTCAATGCTTCTAATACCAAACCTGAGACTGTCCTATACCATGAGATGTGATATCTCAATGCTTCTAATAACAAACCTGAGACCCTTCCTATAACATGAGATGTGATATCCAAGTCCTTCCCATTCAAATCTTGAGACCCTTCCTATAACATGAGATGTGATATCCAACTCCTTCCCAATCCAATCCTGAGACCCTTCCTATAGCATGAGATATGATATCTCAATGCTTCTAATACCAAACCACAGACCAGTCCTATAACTTGAGATGTGATATCCAAATCATTCCCCTTCCAAACCTGAGACCCTTCCTTTATCATGAGATGTGATATCCAACTCCTTCCCTTTCCAATCCTGAGACCCGTCCTATAGCATGATATATGATATCCAACTCCTTCCCATTCCAATCCTGAGACCCGTCCTATACAATGAGATATGATATCTCAATGCTTCTATGACCAAACCTGAGACTGTCCTATGACATGAGATGCGATATCTCAATGCTTCTAATAACATCCTGAGACCCTTCCTATAACATGAGATGTGATATCCAAATCCTTCCCATTCCAATCCTGAGACCCTTCCTATAACATGAGATGTGATATCCAACTCCTTCCCAATCCAATCCTGATACCCTTCCGATAGCATGAGATGTGATATCTCAATGCTTCTAATAACAAACCTGAGAGCCTTCCTATAACATATGTGATATCCAACTCCTTCCCAATACAATCCTGAGACCCTTCGGATAGCATGAGATATGATATCTCAATGCTTCTAATACCAAACCACAGACCCGTCCTATAACTTGAGATGTGATATCCAACTCCTTCCCAATCCAATCCTGAGACCCTTCCGATAGCATGAGATGTGATATCTCAATGCTTCTAATATCAAACCTGAGACTGTCCTATAACATGAGATGTGATATCTCAATGCTTCTAATAACAAACCTGAGACTCTTCCTATAACATGAGATGTGATATCCAAGTCCTTCCCATTCCAATCCTGAGACCCTTCCGATAGCATGAGATATGATATCTCAATGCTTCTAATACCAAACCACAGACACGTCCTATAACTTGAGATGTGATATCCAAATCCTTCCCCTTCTAAAACTGAGACCCTTCCTTTAGCATGAGATGTGATATCCAACTCCTTCCCATTCCAACCCTGAGACCCTTCCTATGGCATGAGATGTGATATCCAACTCTTCCCATCCAATCCTGAGACCCGTCCTATAACATGAGATGTGATATCCAACTCCTTCCCAATCCAATCCTGAGACCCTTCCGATAGCATGAGATATGATATCTCAATGCTTCTAATATCAAACCTGAGACCATCCCTATAGCATGAGATGAGATATCCAATTCCTTCCCATTCCAATCCTGAGACCCTTCCGATAGCATGAGATGTGATATCCAACTCCTTCCAATTCCAACCTGTGACTCTTCCGATAGCATGAGATGTGATATCTCAATGCTTCTAATACCAAACCTGAGACCCTTCCTATAACATGAGATGTGATATCCAACTCCTTCCCAATCCAATCCTGAGACCCTTCTGATAGCATGAGATGTGATATCTCAATGCTTCTAATACCAAACCTGAGACCCTCCCTATAGCGAGATGTGATATAAAAGTCCTTCCCATTCCAATCCTGATACCCTTCCTATAACATGAGATGTGATATCCAACTCCTTCCAATTCCAACCTGTGACCCTTCCTATAGCATGAGATGGGATATCCAACTCCTTCCCAATCCAATCCTGAGACCCTTCCGATAGCATGAGATGTGATATCCTAATGCTTCCACCAAACCTGAGACCTTCCTAAGGCATGAGATGTGATATCAAACTCCTTCCCATTCCAATCCTGAGACCCGTCCTATACCATGAGATGTTATATCTCAATGCTTCTAATACCAAACCTGAGACTGTCCATGACAGTCTCAGGTTATAACATGAGATGTGATATCTCAATGCTTCTAATAACAAACCTGAGACCCTTCATATAACGTAAGATGTGATGTCCAAGTCCCTCCCATTCCAATCCTGAGCCCCTTCCTATAACATGAGATGTGATATCCAACTCCTTCCCAATCCAATCCTGAGACCCTTCCGAGAGCATGAGATGTGATATCCCAATGCTTCTACCAAACCTGAGACCTTTCCGATAGCATGAGATGTGATATCCAACTCCTTCCCATTCCAATCATGAGGCCCTTCCTATAGCATGAGATGTGATATCCCAATGCTTCTACCAAGCCTGAGACCTTTCCGATAGCATGAGATATGATATCTCAATGCTTCTAATACCAAACCACAGACCAGTCCTATAACTTGAGATGTGATATCCAAATCCTTCCCCTTCCAAACCTGAGACCCTTCCGATAGCATGAGATATGATATCTCAATGCTTCTAATACCAAACCACAGACCAGTCCTATAACTTGAGATGTGATATCCAAATCCTTCCCCTTCCAAACCTGAGACCCTTCCTTTATCATGAGATGTGATATCCACCTCCTTCCCATTCCAATCCTGAGACCCGTCCTATAGCATGATATATGATATCCAACTCCTTCCCATTCCAATCCTGAGACCCGTCCTATACAATGAGATATGATATCTCAATGCTTCTATGACCAAACCTGAGACTGTCCTATGACATGAGATGCGATATCTCAATGCTTCTAATAACAAACCTGAGACCCTTACTATAACAAGAGATGTGATATCCAAATCCTTCCCATTCCAATCCTGATACCCTTACGATAGCATGAGATGTGATATCAAAGTCCTTCCCATTCCAATCCTGAAACCCTTCCTATAACATGAGCTGTGATATCCAACTCCTTCCAATTCCAACCTGTGACCCTTCCTATAGCTTGAGATGCGATATCCAACTCCTTCCCAATCCAATCCTGAGACCCTTCCGATAGCATGAGATGTGATATCTTAATGCTTCTAGCTAACCTGAGACCTTCCCATGGCATGAGATGTGATATCAAACTCCTTCCCATTCCAATCCTGAGACCCGTCCTATACTATGAGATGTTATATCTCAATGCTTCTAATACCAAACCTGAGACTGTCCTATAACATGAGATGTGATATCTCAATGCTTCTAATAACAAACCTGAGACCCTTCCTATAACATGAGATGTGATATCCAAGTCCTTCCCATTCCAATCTTGAGACCCTTCCTATAACATGTGATGTGATATCCAACTCCTTCCCAATCCAATCCTGAGACCCTTCCGATAGCATGAGATATGATATCTCAATGCTTCTAATACCAAACCACAGAACCGTCCTATAACTTGAGATGTGATATCCAAATCCTTCCCCTTCCAAACCTGAGACCCTTTCTTTATCATGAGATGTGATATCCAACTCCTTCCCATTCCAATCCTGAGACCCTTCCTATAACATGCGATGTGATATCCAACTCCTTCCCAATCGAATCCTGAGACCCTTCCGATAGCATGAGATATGATATCTCAATGCTTCTAATACCAAACCACAGAACCGTCCTATAACTTGAGATGTGATATCCAAATCCTTCCCATTCCAAACCTGAGACCCTTTCTTTATCATGAGATGTGATATCCAACTCCTCCCCATTCCAATCCTGAGACCCTTCCTATAGCATGATATGTGATATCCAACTCCTTCCCATTCCAATCCTGAGACCCGTCCTATACAATGAGATATGATATCTCAATGCTTCTAATACCAAACCTGAGACTGTCCTATAACATGAGATGCGATATCTCAATGCTTCTAATAACAAACCTGAGACCCTTCCTATAACATGAGATGTGATATCCAAATCCTTCCCATTCCAATCCTGAGACCCTTCCTATAACATGAGATGTGATATCCAACTCCTTCCCAATCCAATCCTGATACCCTTCCGATAGCATGAGATATGATATCTCAATGCTTCTAATACCAAACCACAGACCCGTCCTATAAATTGAGATGCGATATCCAAATCCTTCCCCTTCCAAACCTGAGACCCTTCCTTTATCATGAGATGTGATATCCAACTCCTTCCCATTGCAATCCTGAGACCCGTCCTATACCATGAGATATGATATCTCAATGCTTCTAATACCAAACCTGAGACTGTCCTATAACATGAGATGTGATATCTCAATGCTTCTAATAACAAACCTGAGAGCCTTCCTATAACATGAGATGTGATATCCAACTCCTTCCCAATCCAATCCTGAGACCCTTCCGATAGCATGAGATATGATATCTCAATGCTTCTAATACCAAACCTGAGACTGTCCTAGAACATGAGATGCAATATCTCAATGCTTCTAATAACAAACCTGAGACCCTTCCTATAACATGAGATGTGATATCCAAATCCTTCCCATTCGAATCCTGAGACCCTTCCAATAGCATGAGATATGATATCTCAATGCTTCCAATCCCAAACCTGAGACTGTCCTATAACATGAGATGCGATATCTCAATGCTTCTAATAACAAACCTGAGACCCTTCCTATAACATGAGATGTGATATCCAAATCCTTCCCATTCCAATCCTGAGACCCTTCCTAGAACATGAGATGTGATATCTCAATGCTTCTAATAACAAACCTGAGACCCTTCCTATAACATGAGATGTGATATCCAAATCCTTCCCATTCCAATCCTGAGACCCTTCCTATAGCATGAGATGTGATATCCAACTCCTTCCCATTCCAATCCTGAGACCCGTCCTATACCATGAGATATGATATCTCAATGCTTCTAATACCAAACCTGAGACTGTCCTATAACATGAGATGCGATATCTCAATGCTTCTAATAACAAACCTGAGACCCTTCCTATAACATGAGATGTGATATCCAAATCCTTCCCATTCCAATCCTGAGACCCTTCCTATAACATGAGATGTGATATCCAAATCCTTCCCATTCCAATCCTGAGACCCTTCCGATAGCATGAGATATGATATATCAATGCTTCTAATAGCAAACCTGAGACTGTCCTATAACATGAGATGTGATATCTCAATGCTTCTAATAACAAACCTGAGACCCTTCCTATAACATGAGATGTGATATCCAAATCCTTCCCATTCCAATCCTGAGACCCTTCCTATAACATGAGATGTGATATCCAACTCCTTCCCAATCCAATACTGAGACCCTTCTGATAGCATGAGATATGATATCTCAATGCTTCTAATATCAAACCTGAGACCCTCCCTATAGCATGAGATGTGATATACAACTGCTTCCCATTCCAATCCTGAGACCCTTCCTATAACATGAGATGCGATATCTCAATGCTTCTAATAACAAACCTGAGACCCTTCCTATAACATGAGATGTGATATCCAAGTCCTTCCCATTCCAATCTTGAGACCCTTCCTATAACATGCGATGTGATATCCAACTCCTTCCCAATCCAATCCTGAGACCCTTCCGATAGCATGAGATATGATATCTCAATGCTTCTAATACCAAACCACAGAACCGTTCTATAACTTGAGATGTGATATCCAAATCCTTCCCCTTCCAAACCTGAGACCCTTTCTTTATCATGAGATGTGATATCCAACTCCTTCCCATTCCAATCCTGAGACCCTTCCTATAGCATGATATGTGATATCCAACTCCTTCCCATTCCAATCCTGAGACCTGTCCTATACAATGAGATATGATATCTCAATGCTTCTAATACCAAACCTGAGACTGTCCTATAACATGAGATGTGATATCCAAATCCTTCCCATTCCAATCCTGAGACCCTTCCTATAACATGAGATGTGATATCCAACTCCTTCCCAATCCAATCCTGAGACCCTTCCGATAGCATGAGATATGATATCTCAATGCTTCTAATACCAAACCACAGACCCGTCCTATAAATTGAGATGTGATATCCAAATCCTTCCCCTTTCAAACCCGAGACCCTTCTTTTAGCATGAGATGTGATATCCAACTCCTTCCCATTCCAATCCTGAGGCCCGTCCTATACCATGAGATGATATCTCAATGCTTCTAATACCAAACCTGAGACTGTCCTATAACATGAGATGTGATATCTCAATGCTTCTAATAACAAACCTGAGAGCCTTCCTATAACATGAGATGTGATATCCAACTCCTTCGCAATCCAATCCTGAGACCCTTCCGATAGCATGAGATATGATATCTCAATGCTTCTAATACCAAACCACAGACCCGTCCTATAACTTGAGATGTGATATCCAAATCCTTCCCCTTCCAAACCTGAGACCCTTCCTTTAGCATGAGATGTGATATCCAACTCCTTCCCATTCCAATCCTGAGACCCTTCCTATAGCATGAGATGTGATATCCCAATGCTTCTACCAAACCTGAGACCCTTACTATAGCATGAGAGGTGATATCCAACTCTTCCCATCCAATCCTGAGACCCGTCCTATACCATGAGATGTTATATCTCAATGCTTCTAATACCAAACCTGAGACTGTCCTATAACATGAGATGTGATATCTCAATGCTTCTAATAACAAACCTGAGACCCTTCCTATAACATGAGATGTGATATCTCAATGCTTCTAATACCAAACCTGAGACCCTCCCTATAGCGTGAGATGTAATATCAAAGTCTTTCCCATTCCAATCCTGATACCCTTCCTATAACATGAGATGTGATATCCAACTCTTCCCATCCAATCCTGAGACCCTTCCTATAACATGAGATGTTATATCCAACTCCTTCCCAATCCAATCCTGAGACCCTTCCGATAGCATGAGATGTGATATCAAAGTCCTTCCCATTCAAATCCTGAAACCCTTCCTATAACATGAGCTGTGATATCCAACTCCTTCCAATTCCAACCTGTGACCCTTCCTATAGCATGAGATGCGATATCCAACTCCTTCCCATTCCAATCCTGAGACCCTTCCGATAGCATGAGATATGATATATCAATGCTTCTAATACCAAACCTGAGACTGTCCTATAACATGAGATGCGATATATCAATGCTTCTAATAACAAACCTGAGACCCTTCCTATAACATGAGATGTGATATCCAAATCCTTCCCATTCCAATCCTGAGACCCTTCCGATAGCATGAGATATGATATCTCAATGCTTCTAATATCAAACCTGAGACTGTCCTATAACATGAGATGCGATATCTCAATGCTTCTAATAACAAACCTGAGACCCTTCCTATAACATGAGATGTGATATCCAAATCCTTCCCATTCCAATCCCGAGACCCTTCCTAGAACATGAGATGTGATATCTCAATGCTTCTAATAACAAACCTGAGACCCTTCCTATAACATGAGATGTGATATCCAAATCCTTCCCATTCCAATCCTGAGACCCTTCCTATAGCATGAGATGTGATATCCAACTCCTTCCCATTCCAATCCTGAGACCCGTCCTATACCATGAGATATATCTCAATGCTTCTAATACCAAACCTGAGACTGTCCTATAACATGAGATGCGATATCTCAATGCTTCTAATAACAAACCTGAGACCCTTCCTATAACATGAGATGTGATATCCAAATCCTTCCCATTCCAATCTTGAGACCCTTCCTATAACATGAGATGTGATATCCAACTCCTTCCCAATCCAATCCTGAGACCCTTATGATAGCATGAGATATGATATCTCAATGCTTCTAATATCAAACCTGAGACCCTCCCTATAGCATGAGATGTGATATACAACTCCTTCCCATTCCAATCCTGAGACCCTTCCTATAACATGAGATGCGATATCTCAATGCTTCTAATAACAAACCTGAGACCCTTCCTATAACATGAGATGTGATATCCAAATCCTTCCCATTCCAATCCTGAGACCCTTCCTAGAACATGAGATGTGATATCTCAATGCTTCTAATAACAAACCTGAGACCCTTCCTATAACATGAGATGTGATATCCAAATCCTTCCCATTCCAATCCTGAGACCCTTCCTATAGCATGAGATGTGATATCCAACTCCTTCCCATTCCAATCCTGAGACCCGTCCTATACCATGAGATATATCTCAATGCTTCTAATACCAAACCTGAGACTGTCCTATAACATGAGATGCGATATCTCAATGCTTCTACAAACAAACCTGAGACCCTTCCTATAACATGAGATGTGATATCCAAATCCTTCCCATTCCAATCCTGAGACCCTTCCTATAACATGAGATGTGATATCCAACTCCTTCCCAATCCAATCCTGAGACCCTTATGATAGCATGAGATATGATATCTCAATGCTTCTAATATCAAACCTGAGACCCTCCCTATAGCATGAGATGTGATATACAACTCCTTCCCATTCCAATCCTGAGACCCTTCCTATAACATGAGATATGATATCTCAATGCTTCTAATACCAAACCACAGAACCGTCCTATAACTTGAGATGTGATATCCAAATCCTTCCCCTTCCAAACCTGAGACCCTTTCTTTATCATGAGATGTGATATCCAACTCCTTCCCATTCCAATCCTGAGACCCTTCCTATAGCATGAGATGTGATATACAACTGCTTCCCATTCCAATCCTGAGACCCTTCCTATAACATGAGATGCAATATCTCAATGCTTCTAATACCAAACCACAGACCCGTCCTATAACTTGAGATGTGATATCCAAATCCTTCCCCTTCCAAACCTGAGACCCTTCCTTTAGCATGAGATGTGATATCCAACTCCTTCCCATTCCAATCCTGAGACCCTTCCTATAGCATGAGATGTGATATCCCAATGCTTCTACCAAACCTGAGACCCTTACTATAGCATGAGAGGTGATATCCAACTCTTCCCATCCAATCCTGAGACCCGTCCTATACCATGAGATGTTATATCTCAATGCTTCTAATACCAAACCTGAGACTGTCCTATAACATGAGATGTGATATCTCAATGCTTCTAATAACAAACCTGAGACCCTTCCTATAACATGAGATGTGATATCTCAATGCTTCTAATACCAAACCTGAGACCCTCCCTATAGCGTGAGATGTAATATCAAAGTCCTTCCCATTCCAATCCTGATACCCTTCCTATAACATGAGATGTGATATCCAACTCTTCCCATCCAATCCTGAGACCCTTCCTATAACATGAGATGTTATATCCAACTCCTTCCCAATCCAATCCTGAGACCCTTCCGATAGCATGAGATGTGATATCAAAGTCCTTCCCATTCAAATCCTGAAACCCTTCCTATAACATGAGCTGTGATATCCAACTCCTTCCAATTCCAACCTGTGACCCTTCCTATAGCATGAGATGCGATATCCAACTCCTTCCCATTCCAATCCTGAGACCCTTCCGATAGCATGAGATATGATATATCAATGCTTCTAATACCAAACCTGAGACTGTCCTATAACATGAGATGCGATATATCAATGCTTCTAATAACAAACCTGAGACCCTTCCTATAACATGAAATGTGATATCCAAATCCTTCCCATTCCAATCCTGAGACCCTTCCGATAGCATGAGATATGATATCTCAATGCTTCTAATATCAAACCTGAGACTGTCCTATAACATGAGATGCGATATCTCAATGCTTCTAATAACAAACCTGAGACCCTTCCTATAACATGAGATGTGATATCCAAATCCTTCCCATTCCAATCCCGAGACCCTTCCTAGAACATGAGATGTGATATCTCAATGCTTCTAATAACAAACCTGAGACCCTTCCTATAACATGAGATGTGATATCCAAATCCTTCCCATTCCAATCCTGAGACCCTTCCTATAGCATGAGATGTGATATCCAACTCCTTCCCATTCCAATCCTGAGACCCGTCCTATACCATGAGATATATCTCAATGCTTCTAATACCAAACCTGAGACTGTCCTATAACATGAGATGCGATATCTCAATGCTTCTAATAACAAACCTGAGACCCTTCCTATAACATGAGATGTGATATCCAAATCCTTCCCATTCCAATCCTGAGACCCTTCCTATAACATGAGATGTGATATCCAACTCCTTCCCAATCCAATCCTGAGACCCTTATGATAGCATGAGATATGATATCTCAATGCTTCTAATATCAAACCTGAGACCCTCCCTATAGCATGAGATGTGATATACAACTCCTTCCCATTCCAATCCTGAGACCCTTCCTATAACATGAGATGCGATATCTCAATGCTTCTAATAACAAACCTGAGACCCTTCCTATAACATGAGATGTGATATCCAAATCCTTCCCATTCCAATCCTGAGACCCTTCCTAGAACATGAGATGTGATATCTCAATGCTTCTAATAACAAACCTGAGACCCTTCCTATAACATGAGATGTGATATCCAAATCCTTCCCATTCCAATCCTGAGACCCTTCCTATAGCATGAGATGTGATATCCAACTCCTTCCCATTCCAATCCTGAGACCCGTCCTATACCATGAGATATATCTCAATGCTTCTAATACCAAACCTGAGACTGTCCTATAACATGAGATGCGATATCTCAATGCTTCTACAAACAAACCTGAGACCCTTCCTTTAGCATGAGATGTGATATCCAACTCCTTCCCATTCCAATCCTGAGGCCCGTCCTATACCATGAGATGATATCTCAATGCTTCTAATACCAAACCTGAGACTGTCCTATAACATGAGATGTGATATCTCAATGCTTCTAATAACAAACCTGAGAACCTTCCTATAACATGAGATGTGATATCCAACTCCTTCGCAATCCAATCCTGAGACCCTTCCGATAGCATGAGATATGATATCTCAATGCTTCTAATACCAAACCACAGACCCGTCCTATAACTTGAGATGTGATATCCAAATCCTTCCCCTTCCAAACCTGAGACCCTTCCTTTAGCATGAGATGTGATATTCAACTCCTTCCCATTCCAATCCTGAGACCCTTCCTATAGCATGAGATGTGATATCCCAATGCTTCTACCAAACCTGAGACCCTTACTATAGCATGAGAGGTGATATCCAACTCTTCCCATCCAATCCTGAGACCCGTCCTATACCATGAGATGTTATATCTCAATGCTTCTAATACCAAACCTGAGACTGTCCTATAACATGAGATGTGATATCTCAATGCTTCTAATAACAAACCTGAGACCCTTCCTATAACATGAGATGTGATATCTCAATGCTTCTAATACCAAACCTGAGACCCTCCCTATAGCGTGAGATGTGATATCAAAGTCCTTCCCATTCCAATCCTGATACCCTTCCTATAACATGAGATGTGATATCCAACTCTTCCCATCCAATCCTGAGACCCTTCCTATAACATGAGATGTTATATCCAACTCCTTCCCAATCCAATCCTGAGACCCTTCCGATAGCATGAGATGTGATATCAAAGTCCTTCCCATTCCAATCCTGAAACCCTTCCTATAACATGAGCTGTGATATCCAACTCCTTCCAATTCCAACCTGTGACCCTTCCTATAGCATGAGATGCGATATCCAACTCCTTCCCATTCCAATCCTGAGACCCTTCCGATAGCATGAGATATGATATCTCAATGCTTCTAATACCAAACCTGAGACTGTCCTATAACATGAGATGCGATATCTCAATGCTTCTAATAACAAACCTGAGACCCTTCCTATAACATGAGATGTGATATCCAAATCCTTCCCATTCCAATCCTGAGACCCTTCCGATAGCATGAGATATGATATCTCAATGCTTCTAATACCAAACCTGAGACTGTCCTATAACATGAGATGCGATATCTCAATGCTTCTAATAACAAACCTGAGACTCTTCCTATAACATGAGATGTGATATCCAAATCCTTCCCATTCCAATCCTGAGACCCTTCCTAGAACATGAGATGTGATATCTCAATGCTTCTAATAACAAACCTGAGACCCTTCCTATAACATGAAATGTGATATCCAAATCCTTCCCATTCCAATCCTGAGACCCTTCCTATAGCATGAGATGTGATATCCAACTCCTTCCCATTCCAATCCTGAGACCCGTCCTATACCATGAGATATATCTCAATGCTTCTAATACCAAACCTGAGACTGTCCTATAACATGAGATGCAATATCTCAATGCTTCTAATAACAAACCCGAGACCCTTCCTATAACATGAGATGTGATATCCAAATCCTTCCCATTCCAGTCCTGAGAACCTTCCTATTACATGAGATGTGATATCCAACTCCTTCCCAATCCAATCCTGAGACCCTTATGATAGCATGAGATATGATATCTCAATGCTTCTAATATCAAACCTGAGACCCTTCCTATAGCATGAGATGTGATATACAACTCCTTCCCATTCCAATCCTGAGACCCTTCCTATAACATGAGATGCGATATCTCAATGCTTCTAATAACAAACCTGAGACCCTTCCTATTACATGAGATGTGATATCCAACTCCTTCCCAATCCAATCCTGAGACCCTTCCGATAGCATGAGATATGATATCTCAATGCTTCTAATACCAAACCACAGAACCGTCCTATCACTTGAGATGTGATATCCAAATCCTTCCACTTCCAAACCTGAGACCCTTTCTTTATCATGAGATGTGATATCCAACTCCTTCCCATTCCAATCCTGAGACCCTTCCTATAGCATGATATGTGATATCCAACTCCTTCCCATTCCAACCTGTGACCCTTCCTATAGCATGAGATGCGATATCCAACTCCTTCCCATTCCAATCCTGAGACCCTTCCGATAGCATGAGATATGATATCTCAATGCTTCTAATACCAAACCTGAGACTGTCCTATAACATGACATGCGATATCTCAATGCTTCTAATAACAAACCTGAGACCCTTCCTATAACATGAGATGTGATATCCAAATCCTTCCCATTCCAATCCTGAGACCCTTCCGATAGCATGAGATATGATATCTCAATGCTTCTAATACCAAACCTGAGACTGTCCTATAACATGAGATGCGATATCTCAATGCTTATAATAACAAACCTGAGACCCTTCCTATAACATGAGATGTGATATCCAAATCCTTCCCATTCCAATCCTGAGACCCTTCCTAGAACATGAGATGTGATATCTCAATGCTTCTAATAACAAACCTGAGACCCTTCATATAACATGAGATGTGATATCCAAATCCTTCCCATTCCAATCCTGAGACCCTTCCTATAGCATGAGATGTGATATCCAACTCCTTCCCATTCCAATCCTGAGACCCGTCCTATACCATGAGATATATCTCAATGCTTCTAATACCAAACCTGATACTGTCCTATAACATGAGATGCGATATCTCAATGCTTCTAATAACAAACCTGAGACCCTTCCTATAACATGAGATGTGATATCCAAATCCTTCCCATTCCAATCCTGAGACCCTTCCTATAACATGAGATGTGATATCCAACTCCTTCCCATTCCAATCCTGAGACCCTTCCTATAACATGAGATGCGATATCTCAATGCTTCTAATAACAAACCTGAGACCCTTCCTATTACATGAGATGTGATATCCAACTCCGTCCCAATCCAATCCTGAGACCCTTCCGATAGCATGAGATATGATATCTCAATGCTTCTAATACCAAACCACAGAACCGTCCTATAACTTGAGATGTGATATCCAAATCCTTCCCCTTCCAAACCTGAGACCCTTTCTTTATCATGAGATGTGATATCCAACTCCTTCCCATTCCAATCCTGAGACCCTTCCTATAGCATGAGAATTGATATACAACTGCTTCCCATTCCAATCCTGAGACCCTTCCTATAACATGAGATGCGATATCTCAATGCTTCTAATAACAAACCTGAGACCCTTCCTATAACATGAGATGTGATATCCAAGTCCTTCCCATTCCAATCTTGAGACCCTTCCTATAACATGCGATGTGATATCCAACTCCTTCCCAATCCAATCCTGAGACCCTTCCGATAGCATGAGATATGATATCTCAATGCTTCTAATACCAAACCACAGAACCGTCCTATAACTTGAGATGTGATATCCAAATCCTTCCCCTTCCAAACCTGAGACCCTTTCTTTATCATGAGATGTGATATCCAACTCCTTCCCATTCCAATCCTGAGACCCTTCCTATAGCATGATATGTGATATCCAACTCCTTCCCATTCCAATCCTGAGACCCGTCCTATACAATGAGATATGATATCTCAATGCTTCTAATACCAAACCTGAGACTGTCCTATAACATGAGATGCGATATCTCAATACTTCTAATAACAAACCTGAGACCCTTCCTATAACATGAGATGTGATATCTCAATGCTTCTAATACCAAACCTGAGACCCTCCCTATAGCATGAGATGTGATATACAACTCCTTCCCATTCCAATCCTGAGACCCTTCCTATAACATGAGATGCGATATCTCAATGCTTCTAATAACAAACCTGTTACCCTTCCTATTACATGAGATGTGATATCCAACTCCTTCCCAATCCAATCCTGAGACCCTTCCGATAGCATGAGATTTGATATCTCAATGCTTCTAATACCAAACCACAGAACCGTCCTATAACTTGAGATGTGATATCCAACTCCTTCCCATTCCAATCCTGAGACCCTTCCTATAGCATGATATGTGATATCCAACTCCTTCCCATTCCAACCTGTGACCCTTCCTATAGCATGAGATGCGATATCCAACTCCTTCCCATTCCAATCCTGAGACCCTTCCGATAGCATGAGATATGATATCTCAATGCTTCTAATACCAAACCTGAGACTGTCCTACAACATGAGATGCGATATCTCAATGCTTCTAATAACAAACCTGAGACCCTTCCTATAACATGAGATGTGATATCCAAATCCTTCCCATTCCAATCCTGAGACCCTTCCGATAGCATGAGATATGATATCTCAATGCTTCTAATACCAAACCTGAGACTGTCCTATAACATGAGATGCGATATCTCAATGCTTCTAATAACAAACCTGAGACCCTTCCTATAATATGAGATGTGATATCCAAATCCTTCCCATTCCAATCCTGAGACCCTTCCTAGAACATGAGATGTGATATCTCAATGCTTCTAATAACAAACCTGAGACCATTCCTATAACATGAGATGTGATATCCAAATCCTTCCCATTCCAATCCTGAGACCCTTCCTATAGCATGAGATGTGATATCCAACTCCTTCCCATTCCAATCCTGAGACCCGTCCTATACCATGAGATATATCTCAATGCTTCTAATACCAAACCTGAGACTGTCCTATAACATGAGATGCGATATCTCAATGCTTCTAATAACAAACCTGAGACCCTTCCTATAACATGAGATGTGATATCCAACTCCTTCCCAAACCAATCCTGAGACCCTTATGATAGCATGAGATATGATATCTCAATGCTTCTAATATCAAACCTGAGACCCTCCCTATAGCATGAGATGTGATATACAACTCCTTCCCATTCCAATCCTGAGACCCTTCCTATAACATGAGATGCGATATCTCAATGCTTCTAATAACAAACCTGAGACCCTTCCTATTACATGAGATGTGATATCCAACTCCTTCCCAATCCAATCCTGAGACCCTTCCGATAGCATGAGATATGATATCTCAATGCTTCTAATACCAAACCACAGAACCGTCCTATAACTTAAGATGTGATATCCAAATCCTTCCCCTTCCAAACCTGAGACCCTTTCTTTATCATGAGATGTGATATCCAACTCCTTCCCATTCCAATCCTGAGACCCTTCCTATAGCATGAGAATTGATATACAACTGCTTCCCATTCCAATCCTGAGACCCTTCCTATAACATGAGATGCGATATCTCAATGCTTCTAATAACAAACCTGAGACCCTTCCTATAACATGAGATGTGATATCTCAAGTCCTTCCCATTCCAATCTTGAGACCCTTCCTATAACATGCGATGTGATATCCAACTCCTTCCCAATCCAATCCTGAGACCCTTCCGATAGCATGAGATATGATATCTCAATGCTTCGAATACCAAACCACAGAACCGTCCTATAACTTGAGATGTGATATCCAAATCCTTCCCCTTCCAAACCTGAGACCCTTTCTTTATCATGAGTTGTGATATCCAACTCCTTCCCATTCCAATCCTGAGACCCTTCCTATAGCATGATATGTGATATCCAACTCCTTCCCATTCCAATCCTGAGACCCGTCCTATACAATGACATATGATATCTCAATGCTTCTAATACCAAACCTGAGACTGTCCTATAACATGAGATGCGATATCTCAATACTTCTAATAACAAACCTGAGACCCTTCCTATAACATGAGATGTGATATCCAATTCCTTCCCAATCCAATCCTGAGACCCTTCCGATAGCATGAGATATGATATCTCAATGCTTCTAATACCAAACCACAGACCCGTCCTATAAATTGAGATGTGATATCCAAATCCTTCCCCTTCCAAACCTGAGACCCTTCCTTTAGCATGAGATGTGATATCCAACTCCTTCCCATTCCAATCCTGAGGCCCGTCCTATACCATGAGATGATATCTCAATGCTTCTAATACCAAACCTGAGACTGTCCTATAACATGAGATGTGATATCTCAATGCTTCTAATAACAAACCTGAGAGCCTTCCTATAACATGAGATGTGATATCCAACTCCTTCGCAATCCAATCCTGAGACCCTTCCGATAGCATGAGATATGATATCTCAATGCTTCTAATACCAAACCACAGACCCGTCCTATAACTTGAGATGTGATATCCAAATCCTTCCCCTTCCAAACCTGAGACCCTTCCTTTAGCATGAGATGTGATATCCAACTCCTTCCCATTCCAATCATGAGACCCTTCCTATAGCATGAGATGTGATATCCCAATGCTTCTACCAAACCTGAGACCCTTACTATAGCATGAGAGGTGATATCCAACTCTTCCCATCCAATCCTGAGAACCGTCCTATACCATGAGATGTTATATCTCAATGCTTCTAATACCAAACCTGAGACTGTCCTATAACATGAGATGTGATATCTCAATGCTTCTAATAACAAACCTGAGACCCTTCCTATAACATGAGATGTGATATCTCAATGCTTCTAATACCAAACCTGAGACCCTCCCTATAGCGTGAGATGTGATATCAAAGTCCTTCCCATTCCAATCCTGATACCCTTCCTATAACATGAGATGTGATATCCAACTCTTCCCATCCAATCCTGAGACCCTTCCTATAACATGAGATGTTATATCCAACTCCTTCCCAATCCAATCCTGAGACCCTTCCGATAGCATGAGATGTGATATCAAAGTCCTTCCCATTCCAATCCTGAAACCCTTCCTATAACATGAGCTGTGATATCCAACTCCTTCCAATTCCAACCTGTGACCCTTCCAATAGCATGAGATGAGATATCCAACTCCTTCCCATTCCAGTCCTGAGACCCTTCCGATAGCATGAGATATGATATCTCAATGCTTCTAATACCAAACCTGAGACTGTCCTATAACATGAGATGCGATATCTCAATGCTTCTAATAACAAACCTGAGACCCTTCCTATAACATGAGATGTGATATCCAAATCCTTCCCATTCCAATCCTGAGACCCTTCCGATAGCATGAGATATGATATCTCAATGCTTCTAATACCAAACCTGAGACTGTCCTATAACATGAGATGCGATATCTCAATGCTTCCAATAACAAACCTGAGACCCTTCCTATAACATGAGATGTGATATCCAAATCCTTCCCATTCCAATCCTGAGACCCTTCCTAGAACATGAGATGTGATATCTCAATGCTTCTAATAACAAACCTGAGACCCTTCCTATAACATGAGTTGTGATATCCAAATCCTTCCCATTCCAATCGTGAGACCCTTTCTTTAGCATGAGATGTGATATCCAACTCCTTCCCATTCTCATCAACTTTACACCTGGTCAGCAAGTCCTGATCATGAATCCCATAAGGCCTTGAGCTTTACAGGACAAATGGTCAGGCCCTTACATAGTGGTGGAGCCCCTGGGTGAGGTTAACTATTTAGTGGACCTTGGAAGGCCTGGACAGGCTCCAAAAGTGTTTCACGTGAATAGGCTGAAGGCTTTCGTCCCAAGAGTCGAAATCGCAGCACTGTTACTGGCTTCAGATGTTGAGGAAGAGGAGTCTGAACCTCTCCCCCACCTGTTCCAAAGCGGTCCTTCAGATAGCTCCTTTGAGGGTGTCCGAGGGGCCCCTCACCTGACTTCTGATCAGCAGGCTGAGGTGAAAAGTTTGCTTAGGCAGTTTTCCCCCCTGTTTTCACAGTCGCCTGGTTTGACACCTTGGTGCAAACATAACATAGACACAGGAGACAGTGTACCTACCAAAAGTAGGGGATACAGGATGTCAGACAAAGTACGGTCTTATATTAAGACCGAGGTCAACAAGATGTTAGACCTTGGGGTGATTGAACCCTCTAGTAGTCCTTGGTCCAGCCCTGTGGTTTTCGTTCCAAAGGCAGGCACTTCTGAATTGAGGTTCTGCGTGGATTACAGGGCTCTGAATGCTGTCACCAAGACAGATGCACACCCCTTGCCTCGAACAGATGAGCTGGTGGATACTTTGGGTGCCTCCAAGTACCTCAGCACGTTTGACCTCACTGCTGGCTATTGGCAAATAGCTTTAGCAGAACATGCCAAGGAGAAGACAGCGTTTTCTACTCCAGACGGCCTTTACCAATTCCGGGTAATGCCGTTCGGGTTGAAGAATGCACCTGCCACTTTCCAGAGGCTTGTGCATCATGTTTTGAATGGGTTGGACGAATTCTGTCTTGCATATCTGGACGATATAGCAGTTTTCAGTGCCACCTGGGAAGACCATGTGAAACACCTCGGGATTGTGCTCCAGGCTCTTCAGAAAGCACACTTGACCATAAAGGCTAGTAAATGCCAGATTGGACAAGGCTCAGTGTTTTACCTTGGACATGAAGTAGGTGGAGGGAGGATACAGCCTCTACCCAGTAAAGTACAAGCAGTACAAGACTGGCCTACCCCCACTACACAAACCCAAGTGAGAGCCTTCTTAGGACTCACGGGGTATTACCGCAATTTTGTGGCAGACTATGGCACCATAGCTGCCCCTCTGACTGCCCTCACAACTCTGAAGAAACCCAAGAAGGTAACTTGGACCGACGAGTGTGAGAAGGCCTTCAATGGCTTAAAAGACTCCTTGTGCCAGGCCCCTGTCCTCAGGGCCCCTGATTATCAAAGACCTTTTATAGTGCAGACGGACGCCTCTGACACTGGGATAGGAGCTGTACTATCGCAAGTAGAGGAGAAGGGTAAGGAACACCCTATTGGTTTTATTAGTCGCCAGTTTAAGGACAGAGAGCTCAGATGGTCCACAGTAGAGAAAGAATGTTTCTCTGTTGTGTGGGCCCTAAGGAAGCTGAGGCCCTACCTCTATGGGACCCACTTCACTGTGCAAACTGACCATAAGCCCTTAAAGTGGCTAATAAACATGAAGGGGGAGAATCCAAAGTTGCTTAGGTGGTCCATAAGTCTACAAGGCTTCGACTTCACTATTGAGCATAGGCCAGGTGTCCAACATAGCAATGCTGATGGGTTGTGCAGAATGTTTAACCGACCTGAACAAGAGACTCATCCAGGGGTGGATTAGTTCCCCCTGTCCATAGTCTGGGAGGGGCGAGTGTTAGGAAAGATTTC
Source organism: Ambystoma mexicanum (assembly GCF_040938575.1). Lineage (NCBI taxonomy): Eukaryota > Metazoa > Chordata > Amphibia > Caudata > Ambystomatidae > Ambystoma > Ambystoma mexicanum. The sequence goes on from NC_090936.1 coordinate 338,355,578, forward strand.
GTAATTGTAGGTAATTTTCCTTCCATGTGGCAACCCCTAAACTTTTTGCTGTTGTTTTTCACCTTGTTCTCGACTTTGCCAGAGAAGTGCAGCCTTCTGCCGCACTCCTCTGGGCTTTCGCTCCTTTCTTACGGGGAAACTGTCATGCCCTTAAGACAGTCAGTACCAGGAAATGCTCGTTTCCGTAGTTTCTTTTATCATGTTGCGGCTTTCGTGCAACATGACACAAGAGGGCACTGTAAGATAAGTTACTACTCTCTTGGGTCTCTAGCCTTCTACAGGCCCTAGATACTCTTCCAGGATTGTAACTGATCGGTGCAAGTGATTCATGGACGGGAATGGTGGCAGCGATCGTTTATTGTGTTTTGAGCTCCTTTTGGCGTTCTAAGCGCGTTTCTCGCGCTTAACCCAAAATGGTGGCCTAGAGCCCAAAATGGCCAGACCACGAGGCTCCTTTGTCCTGTCCGCTGACCATCTTGCTCCCTTCACCTTCCCCAGGTCGAGCCGACCTGGGGCCTTCATTATTTGGGCATGTACTTTCCCGCGAAACACAGATGCTTTCGCGGGCTTCTACATGTCTTGTGTGTGCCTCCAGGATGTGGGCTGGGATGTCTGGTCCCAATACACATCCTGGGTGCCAGAGAGTCTAGGGTGGTGTGAATGCCTGGGACCACCGTGGTCCGTGATAGGTCCACGAATGGTGTGAGTGTTGATGAGCGGATCTCCCATTGGGTCCCCTCCGTTTTGGCGCGAAGGGAACCGTGGATAAGAGGGGGCTGGAAACACCACTACCATGTCGATCTCCTGAGTTCTCACGAACGAAGGAATACAGGAGCCAAGTATCCTGCAACCAAGAGGCTGAACCGAGGAATCGCTGGTGACCTGCTGAAGGACTGCTCCTCTGCACTGCTGTCGCCTTGTGAAACCCTTTTCACCTTTGATCGAACCAGAAGGCCTGTACTGGTACTTCGACCCTTGGAATAGCGGGGACAGCTATTCTCGGCATGTTCACCATCTCCTGCTAGTAAGCCTTCGGAAGCGTCTCTGGGCCATCCAGCAGACTGACCAGCCTACACAGGAGTCTTGCTCTGTAACCACCGCCAGGTTGTGTAGTATATCGAGTCCTTGTCACTCTCACATGATTCGTACACTTGGCGTTCCCAGGTCTGAAGTGAGAAGTGTACATTTGGCTCAGATACACACCGCCGCTCCGTTGCCCTGCTGTGGTAACAAACTGTGCGGGTTCCTTCGTTTGGGACGTCTTTTACTCAACTCTGCTGCTGCAGACTCAACACGACGACGAGACATTGAGATATCACATCTCATGCTATAGGAAGGGTCTCAGGATTGGAATGAGAAGGACTTGGATATCACATCTCATGCTGTAGGCAGGGTCTCAGGTTTGGAAAGGGAAGGAGTTGGATATCACATTTCATTTTAGAGGTAGGATCTCAGGTTTGGTATTAGAGGCATTGAGATATCACATCTCATGCTATCAGAAGGGTCTCAGGATTGGAATGGGAAGGAGTTGGATATCACATCTCATGTTATAGGAAGGATCTCAGGTTTGGTATTAGAAGCATTGAGATATCACATCTCATGCTATCGGAAGTATCTCAGGTTTGGTATTAGAGGCATTGAGATATCACATCTCATGCTATCATAAGGGTCTCAGGATTGGAATGGGAAGGAGTTGGATATCACATCTCATGCTAAAGGGAGGGTCTCAGGTTTGGAAGGGGAAGGAATTGAATATCACATCACATGTTATAGGAAGGATCTCAGGTTTGGTATTAGAGGCATTGAGATATCACATCTCATGCTATCTGAAGGGTCTCAGAATCAGAATGGGAAGGAGTTGGATATCACATCTCATGCTATAGGAAGGGTCTCAGGTTTGGAACGGGAAGGAGTTGTATATCACATCTCATGTTATAGGAAGAGTCTCAGGTTTGGTATAAGCATTGAGATATCACATCTCTGCAATCGGAAGTGTCTCAGGATTGGAACGGGAAGGAGTTGGATATCCCATCTCATGTTATAGGACTGGTCTCAGGTTTGGTATTAGAAGCAGTGAGATATCACATCGCATGCTGTAGGAAGGGTCTCAGGTTTGGAATGGGAAGGAATTGGATATCAAATCTCATGTCATAGGAAGGATCTCAGGTTTGGTATTAGAAGCATTGAGATATCACATCTCATGCTATAGGAATGGTCTCAGGATTGGAATGGGAAGGAGTTAGATATTACATTCTTGCTATGGGAAGGGTCTCATGTTTGGAATTGGAAGGAGTTGGATGTCACATCTCATGTTATAGGAAGGGTCTCAGGTTTGGTATAAGCATTGAGATTTCACATCTCTGCTATCGGAAGTGTCTCAGGATTGGAATGGGAAGGAGTTGGATATCCCATCTCATGTTATATGACGGGTCTCAGGTTTGTTATTAGAATCATTGAGATATCATATTGCATGCTATAGGAAGGGTCTAAGGATTGGAATGGGAAGGACTTGGATATCACATCTCATGCTATAGGCAGGCTCTCAGGTTTGGAAAGGGAAGGAGTTGGATATCACATTTCATGCTAGAGGTAGGATCTCAGGTTTGGTATTAGAGGCATTGAGATATCACATCTCATGCTATCAGAAGGGTCTCAGGATTGGAATGGGAAGGAGTTGGATATCACATCTCATGTTATAGGAAGGATCTCAGGTTTGGTATTAGAAGCATTGAGATATCACATCTCATGCTATCGGAAGTATCTCAGGTTTGGTATTAGAGGCATTGAGATATCACATCTCATGCTATCATAAGGGTCTCAGGATTGGAATGGGAAGGAGTTGGATATCACATCTCATGCTAAAGGGAGGGTCTCAGGTTTGGAAGGGGAAGGAATTGAATATCACATCACATGTTATAGGAAGGATCTCAGGTTTGGTATTAGAGGCATTGAGATATCACATCTCATGCTATCGGAAGGGTCTCAGGATTGGAATGGGAAGGAGTTGGATATCACATCTCATGCTATAGGAAGGGTCTCAGGTTTGGAACGGGAAGGAGTTGGATATCACATCTCATGTTATAGGAAGAGTCTCAGGTTTGGTATAAGCATTGAGATATCACATCTCTGCAATCGGAAGTGTCTCAGGATTGGAACGGGAAGGAGTTGGATATCCCATCTCATGTTATAGGACTGGTCTCAGGTTTGGTATTAGAAGCATTGAGATATCACATCGCATGCTGTAGGAAGGGTCTCAGGTTTGGAATGGGAAGGAATTGGATATCACATCTCATGTCATAGGAAGGATCTCAGGTTTGGTATTAGAAGCATTGAGATATCACATCTCATGCTATAGGAATGGTCTCAGGATTGGAATGGGAAGGAGTTGGATATTACATTCTTGCTATGGGAAGGGTCTCATGTTTGGAATTGGAAGGAGTTGGATATCACATATGCTATAGGAAGGGTCTCAGGTTTGGAATGGGAAGGAGTTGGATATCACATCTCATGTTATAGGAAGGGTCTCAGGTTTGGTATAAGCATTGAGATATCACATCTCTGCTATCGGAAGTGTCTCAGGATTGGAATGGGAAGGAGTTGGATATCCCATCTCATGTTATAGGACGGGTCTCAGGTTTGTTATTAGAATCATTGAGATATCATATTGCATGCTATAGGAAGGGTCTAAGGATTGGAATGGGAAGGACTTGGATATCACATCTCATGCTATAGGTAGGCTCTCAGGTTTGGAAAGGGAAGGAGTTGGATATCACATTTCATGTTAGAGGAAGGATCTCAGGTTTGGTATTAGAGGCATTGAGATATCACATCTCATGCTATAGGAAGGGTCTCAGGATTGGAATGGGAAGGAGTTGGATATTACATTCTTGCTATGGGAAGGGTCTCATGTTTGGAATTGGAAGGAGTTGGATATCACATATGCTATAGGAAGGGTCTCAGGTTTGGAATGGGAAGGAGTTGGATATCACATCTCATGTTATAGGAAGGGTCTCAGGTTTGGTATAAGCATTGAGATATCACATCTCTGCTATCGGAAGTGTCTCAGGATTGGAATGGGAAGGAGTTGGATATCCCATCTCATGTTATAGGACGGGTCTCAGGTTTGTTATTAGAATCATTGAGATATCATATTGCATGCTATAGGAAGGGTCTAAGGATTGGAATGGGAAGGACTTGGATATCACATCTCATGCTATAGGTAGGCTCTCAGGTTTGGAAAGGGAAGGAGTTGGATATCACATTTCATGTTAGAGGAAGGATCTCAGGTTTGGTATTAGAGGCATTGAGATATCACATCTCATGCTATAGGAAGGGTCTCAGGATTGGAATGGGAAGGAGTTGGATATCACATCTCATGCTATAGGAAGGGTCTCAGGTTTGGTATAAGCATTGAGATATCACATCTCATGCTATAGGAAGGGTCTCAGGATTGGAATGGGAAGGATATGTATATGACATCTCATGACATAAGAAGGGTCTCAGGTTTGGTATAAGCATTGAGATATCACATCTCTGCTTTTGGAAGGGTCTCAGGATTGGAATGGGAAGGAGTTGGATATCCCATCTCATGTTATAGGACGGGTCTCAGGTTTGTTATTAGAATCATTGAGATATCATATTGCATGCTATAGGAAGGGTCTAAGGATTGGAATGGGAAGGACTTGGATATCACATCTCATGCTATAGGAAGGGTCTCAGGTTTGGTATAAGCATTGAGATATCACATCTCAAGCTATAGGAAGGGTCTCAGGATTGGAATGGGAAGGATATGTATATGACATCTCATGCCATAGGAAGGGTCTCAGGTTTGGTATAAGCATTGAGATATCACATCTCTGCTTTTGGAAGGGTCTCAGGATTGGAATGGGAAGGAGTTGGATATCCCATCTCATGTTATAGGAAGAGTCTCAGGTTTGGTATTAGATTCATTGAGATATCATATTGCATGCTATAGGAAGGGTCTAAGGATTGGAATGGGAAGGACTTGGTTATCACAACTCATGCTATAGGAAGGGTCTCAGGTTTGGTATAAACATTGAGATATCACATCTCATGCTATAGGAAGGGTCTCAGGATTGGAATGGGAAGGATATGTATATGACATCTCATGCCATAGGAAGGGTCTCAGGTTTGGTATAAGCATTGAGATATCACATCTCTGCTTTTGGAAGGGTCTCAGGATTGGAATGGGAAGGAGTTGGATATCCCATCTCATGTTATAGGAAGAGTCTCAGGTTTGGTATTAGAAGCATTGAGATATCACATCTCATGCTATAGGAAGTGTCTCAGGATTGGAATGGGAAGGACTTGGATATCACATCTCATGCTATAGGGAGGGTCTCAAGTTTGATATTAGAAGCATTGAGATATCACATCTCATGCTATAGGAAGGGTCTCAGGATTGGAATGGAAGGAGTTGGATATCACATCTCATGTTATAGGAAGGATCTCAGGTTTGGTATTAGAAGCATTGAGACATCACATCTCATGCTAAAGGAAGGGTCTCAGGATTGTAATGGGAAGGAGTTGGATTTCACATCTCATGCTATATGAAGGGTCTCAGGTTTGGTATAAGCATTGAGATATCACATCTCATGCTATAGGAAGGGTCTCAGGATTGGAATGGGAAGGATATGTATATGACATCTCATGCCATAGGAAGGGTCTCAGGTTTGGTATAAGCATTGAGATATCACATCTCTGCTTTTGGAAGGGTCTCAGGATTGGAATGGGAAGGAGTTGGATATCCCATCTCATGTTATAGGAAGAGTCTCAGGTTTGGTATTAGAAGCATTGAGATATCACATCTCATGCTATAGGAAGTGTCTCAGGATTGGAATGGGAAGGACTTGGATATCACATCTCATGCTATAGGGAGGGTCTCAAGTTTGATATTAGAAGCATTGAGATATCACATCTCATGCTATAGGAAGGGTCTCAGGATTGGAATGGAAGGAGTTGGATATCACATCTCATGTTATAGGAAGGATCTCAGGTTTGGTATTAGAAGCATTGAGACATCACATCTCATGCTAAAGGAAGGGTCTCAGGATTGTAATGGGAAGGAGTTGGATTTCACATCTCATGCTATATGAAGGGTCTCAGGTTTGGTATAAGCATTGAGATATCACATCTCATGCTATAGGAAGGGTCTCAGGATTGGAATGGGAAGGAGTTGGATATCACATCTCATGCTATAGGAAGGGTCTCAGGTTTGGTATAAGCAGTGAGATATCACATCTCTACTATCGGAAGGGTCTCAGGATTGGAATGGGAAGGAGTTGGATATCCAATCTCATGTTATAGGAAGAGTCTCAGGTTTGGTATTAGAAGCATTGAGATATCTCATCTCATGCTATAGGAAGGGTCTCAGGATTTTAATGGGAAGGAGTTGGATATCACATCTCATGCTATAGGAAGGGTCTCAGGTTTGGTATAAGCAGTGAGATATCACATCTCATGCTATAGGAAGTGTCTCAGGATTGGAATGGGAAGAAGTTGGATATTACATCTCATGTTATAGGAAGGATCTCAGGTTTGGTATAAGCATTGAGATATCACATCTCTGTTATCGAAAGGATCTCAGGATTGGAATGGGAAGGAGTTGGATATTCCCATCTCATGTTATAGGAAGGGTCTCAGGATTGGAATGGGAAGGACTTGGATATCACATCTCATGCTATAGGGAGGGTCTCAAGTTTGATATTAGAAGCATTGAGATATCACATCTCATGATATCGGAAGGGTCTCAGGATTGGAATGGGAAGGAGTTGGATATCACATCTCATGATAAAGGAAGGGTCTAAGGTTTGGAAGGGGAAGGATTTGGATATCACATCTCATGTTATAGGACGGGTCTCAGGTTTGGTATTAGAAGCATTGAGATATCAAGTCTCATGGTATAGGAAGGGTCTCAGAATTGGAATGGGAAGGAGTTGGATATCACATCTCAAGCTATAGGAAGGGTCTCAGGATTGGAATGGGAAGGAGTTTGATATCACATCTCATGCCATAGTATGGGTCTCAGGTTTGGTAGAAGCATTGGGATATCACATCTCATGCTATCGGAAGGGTATCAGGATTGGATTTGGAAGGAGTTGGATATCACATCTCATGTTATAGGAAGGGTCTCAGGTTTGGTATAAGCATTGAGATATCACATCTCTGCTATCGGAAGTGTCTCAGGATTGGAATGGGAAGGAGTTGGATATCCCATCTCATGTTATAGGACGGGTCTCAGGTTTGTTATTAGAATCATTGAGATATCATATTGCATGCTGTAGGAAGGGTCTAAGGATTGGAATGGGAAGGACTTGGAAATCACATCTCAAGCTATAGGTAGGCTCTCAGGTTTGGAAAGGGAAGGTGTTGGATATCACATTTCATGTTAGAGGAAGGGTCTCAGGATTGGAATGGGAAGGAGTTGGATATCACATCTCATGCTATAGGAAGGGTCTCAGGTTTGGTATAAGCATTGAGATATCACATCTCATGCTATAGGAAGGGTCTCAGGATTGGAATGGGAAGTATATGTATATGACATCTCATGCCATAGGAAGGGTCTCAGGTTTGGTATAAGCATTGAGATATCACATCTCTGCTTTTGGAAGGGTCTCAGGATTGGAATGGGAAGGAGTTGGATATCCCATCTCATGTTATAGGAAGAGTCTCAGGTTTGGTATTAGAAGCATTGAGATATCACATCTCATGCTATAGGAAGTGTCTCAGGATTGGAATGTGAAGGACTTGGATATCACATCTCATGCTATAGGGAGGGTCTCAAGTTTGATATTAGAAGCATTGAGATATCACATCTCATGCTATAGGAAGTGTCTCAGGATTGGAATGGGAAGGAGTTGGATATCACACCTCATGTTATAGGAAGGATCTCAGGTTTGGTATAAGCATTGAGATATCACATCTCTGCTATCGGAAGGGTCTCAGGATTGGAATGGGAAGGAGTTGGATATTCCCATCTCATTTTATAGGAAGGGTATATCAGGTCTTAGCATGAGATGTGATATTCAGCTCCTTCCATTCCAATCCTGAGACCCTTCCGATAGCATGAGATGTGATATCTCAATGCTTCTAATATCAATACTGAGACCCTCCCTATAGCATGAGATGTGATATCTAAGTCCTTCCCATTCCAATCCTGAGACCCTTCCGATAGCAGAGATGTGATATCTCAATGCTTATACCAAACCTGAGACCCTTCCTATAGCACGAGATGTGATATCCAACTCCTTCCCATTCCAATCCTGAGACCCTTCCTATAGCATGAGATGTGATATCTCAATGATTCTACCAAAACTGATACCCTTCCTTTAGCATGAGATGTGATATCCAACTCCTTCCCATTCCAATCCTGAGACCCTTCCTATAGCATGAGATGTGATATCTCAATGCTTCTAATACCAAACCTGAGATCCTTCCTATAACATGAGATGTGATATCCAACTCCTTCCCATTCCAATCCTGAGACCCTTCCTATAGCATGAGATGTGATATCTCAATGCTTCTAATACCAAACCTGATATCCTTCCGATAGCATGAGATGTGATATCTCAATACTTCTAATACCAAACCTGAGACCCTCCCTTTAGCATGAGATGTGAGATCCAATTCCTTCCCATTCCAATCCTGATACCCTTCTGATAGCATGAGATGTGATATCTCAATGCCTCTAATACCAAACCTGAGATCCTACCTCTAACATGAAATGTGATATCCAACTCCTTCCCTTTCCAAACCTGAGAGCCTTCCTACAGCATGAGATGTGATATCCAAGTCCTTCCCATTCCAATCCTGAGACCCTTCCTATAACATGAGATGTGATATCCAACTCCTTCCCATTCCAACCTGAGACCCTTCCTATAGCATGAGATGGGATATCCAACTCCTTCCAAATCTAATCCTGATATCCTTCCGATAGCATGAGATGTGATATCCCAATGCTTCTACAAAACCTGAGACCCATACCATGGCATGAGATGTGATATCAAACTCCCGTCCTATACCATGAGACTTGATATCTCAATGCTTCTAATACCAAACCTGAGACCAGTCCAATAACATGAGATGTGATATCCAAATCCTTCCCCTTCCAAACCTGAGACCCTTCCTATAACATGAGATGTGATATCCAAGTCCTTCCCATTCCAATCCTGAGACCCTTCCTATAGCATGAGATGTCATATCTCAATGCTTCTAATACCAAACCTGAGACCCTTCCTATAACATGAATTGTGATATCCAAGTCCTTCCCATTCCAATCTTGAGACATTTCCAATAGCAGAGATGTGATATCTCAATGCTTATACCAAACCTGAGATCCTTCCTATGACATGAGATGTGATATCTAAATCCTTCTCATTCCAAACCTGAGACCCTTCCTACAGCATGTGATGTGATATCTCAATGCTTCTAATATCAAAACTGAGACCCGTCCTATAACATGAGATGGGATATCCAACTCCTTCCCGTTCCAAACCTGATACCCTTCCTATAGCATGAGATGTGATATCCAATTCCTTCCCATCCCAATCCTGAGACACCTCCGATAGCAGAGATGTGAAATATCAATGCTTATACCAAACCTGAGACTCTTACTATAACATGAGATGTGATATCTAACTCCTTCCTGTTCCAAACCTGAGACCCTTCCTATAGCATGAGATGCGATATCCAACTCCTTCCCATTCCAATCCTGAGACCCTTCCCATAGCATGAGATGTGATATCTCAATGCTTCTAATACCAAACCTGTGATCCTTCCTATAACAAGAGATGTGATATCCAAATCCTTCCCCTTCCAAATCTGAGACCCTCCCTTTAGCATGAGATGTGATATCTCAATGCCTCTAATACCAAACCTGAGATCCTTACGATAGCATGAGATGTGATATCTCAATGCTTCTAATACCAAACCTGAGATCCTTCCTATAACATGAGATGTGATATCCAAATCCTTCCCCTTCCATTCCTGAGACCCTCCCTTTAGCATGAGATGTGATATCAAACTCCTTCCCATTCCAATCCTGAGACCCTTCCTATAGCATGAGATGTGATATCTCAATGCTTCTAATACCAAACCTGAGACCCTTCCTATAACGTAAGATGGGATATCCAACTCCTTCCCATTCCAATCCTGAGACCCTTCCGATAGCAGAGATGTGATATCTCAATGCTTATACCAAACCTGAGACCCTTCCTGTGGCATGAGATGTCATATACAACTCCTTCCCATTCCAATACTGAGACCCTTCCTATAGCATGAGATGTGATATCTCAATACTTATACCAAACCTGAGACCCTTCCTATAGCATGAGATGTGATATCCAACTCCTTCCCATTCCAATCCTGAGACCCTTCCTATAACATGAGATGTTATGTCTCAATGCTTCTAATACCAAACCTTATATCCTTCCTATGGCATGAGATGTCATATAAAACTCCTTCCCATTCCAATCCTGAGACCCTTCCCATAGCATGAGATGTGATATCGAACTCCTTCCCATTCCAATCCTGCGACCCTTCCTATAGCATGAGATTTGATATCTCAATGCTTCTAATACCAAACCTGAGATCATTCCTATAACACGAGATGTAATATCCAAATCCTTCCCCTTCCAAACCTGAGACCCTCCCTTTAGCATGAGATATGATATCCAACTACTTCCCATTCCAATCCTGAGACCCTTCCTATAGCATGAGATGTGATGTCTCAATGTTTCTAATACCAAACCTGAGATCCTTCCTATAACATGAGATGTGATATCCAACTCCTTCCCATTCCAATCCTGAGACACTTCCTATAGCATGAGAAGTGATATCGAACTCCTTCCCATTCCAATCCTGCGACCCTTCCTATAGCATGAGATTTGATATCTCAATGCTTCTAATACCAAACCTGAGATCATTCCTATGACACGAGATGTAATATCCAAATCCTTCCCCTTCCAAACCTGAGACCCTCCCTTTAGCATGAGATATGATATCCAACTACTTCCCATTCCAATCCTGAGACCCTTCCTATAGCATGAGATGTGATGTCTCAATGTTTCTAATACCAAACCTGAGATCCTTCCTATAACATGAGATGTGATATCCAACTCCTTCCCATTCCAATCCTGAGACACTTCCTATAGCATGAGAAGTGATATCTCCATGCTTATACCAAACCTGAGACCCTTCCTATAGCATGAGATGTGATATCCAAATCCTTCCCATTCCAATCCTGAGACCCTTCCTATAGCATGAGATGTGATATCTCAATGCTTATACCAAACCTGAGAGCCTACCTATAGCATGAGATGTGATATCCAACTCCTTCCCGTTCCAAACCTGAGACCCTTCCTATAGCATATGTGATATCCAACTCCTTCCCATTCCAAACATGAGACCCTTCCTATAGCAAGAATGTAATATCCAACTCCTACCCATTCCAATCCTGAGACCATTCCTATAGCATGAGATGTGATATCTCAATGCTTCTAATACCAAACCTGAGATACTTCCTATGACATGAGATGTGATATCCAATTCCTTCCCATTCCAAACCTGAGATCCTTCCTACAGCATGCGATGTGATATCTCAATGCTTCTAATACCAAACCTGAGACCCGTCCTATAACATGAGATGGGATATCCAACTCCTTCCCGTTCCAAACCTGATACCCTTCCTATAGCATGAGATGTGATATCCAACTCCTTCCCATCCCAATCCTGAGACACCTCCGATAGCAGAGATGTGATATCTCAATGCTTATACCAAACCTGAGACTCTTCCTATAACATGAGATATGATATCCAACTCCTTCCCGTTCCAAACCTGAGACCCTTCCTATAGCATGAGATGTGATATCCAACTCCTTCCCATTCCAATCCTGAGACCCTTCTGATAGCATGAGATGTGATATCTCAATGCTTCTAATACCAAACCTGTGATCCTTCCTATAGCATGAGATGTGATATCCAACTCCTTCCAATTCCAATCCTGAGACCTTTCCTACAGCATGAGATGTGATATCTCAATGCTTCTAATACCAAACCTGAGACCCTTCCTATAACATGAGATGGGAATATCCAACTCCTTCCCATTCCAATCCTGAGACCCTTCCGATAGCAGAGATGTGATATCTCAATGCTTATACCAAACCTGAGATCCTTCCTATAACATGAGATGTGATATCCAACTCCTTCCCATTCCAATCCTGAGACCCTTCCTATAGCATGAGATGTGATATCCAACACTTTCCCATTCCAATCCTGAGACCCTTCCTATAGCATGATTTGTGATATCTCAATGCTTCTAATATCAAACTTGAGACCCTCCCTATAGCATGAGATGTGATATCCAAGTCCTTCCCATTCCAATCCTGAGACACTTCCTATAGCATGATATGTGATATCCAATGCTTCTAATACCAAACCTGAGACTCTTCCTATAACATGAGATGGGATATCCAACTCCTTCCGATTCCAATCCTGAGACCCTTCCGATAGCAGAGATGTGATATCTCAATGCTTATACGAAACCTGAGACCCTTCCTACGGCATGAGATGTCATATACAACTCCTTCCCATTCCAATCCTGAGACCCTTCCTATAGCATGAGATGTGATATCTCAATGCTTATACCAAACCTGAGACCCTTCCTATAGCATGAGATGTGATATCCAACTCCTTCCCATTCCAATCCTGAGACCCTTCCTATAGCATGAGATGTGATGTCTCAATGCTTCTAATACCAAACCTGAGATCCTTCCTATAACATGAGATGTGATATCCAAATCCTTCCATTCCAATCCTGAGACCCTTCCTATAGCATGAGATGTTATATCTCAATACTTATACCAATCCTGAGACCCTTCCTATAGCATGAGATGTGATACCCAACTCCTTCCCATTCCAATCCTGAGACGCTTCCTATAGCATGAGATGTGATATCTCAATGCCTCTAATACCAAACCTGAGATCCTTCCTCTAACATGAAATGTGATATCCAACTCCTTCCCTTTCCAAATCTGAGAGCCTATCTATAGCATGAGATGTGATATCCAAGTCTTTCCCACTCCAATCCTTAGACCCTTCCTGCAGCGTGCAATATGATATCTCAATGATTCTAATAACAAACCTGAGACCCGTCCTATAACATGAGATGGGATATCCAACTCCTTCCCATTCCAATCTTGAGACACTTCTGATAGCAGAGATGTGATATCTCAATGCTTATACCAAACCTGAGACCCTTCCTATAACATGAGATCGGATATCCAACTCCTTCCCGTTCCAAACCTGAGACCCTTCCTATAGCATATGTGATATCCAACTCCTTCCCATTCCAAACATGAGACCCTTCCTATAGCAAGAATGTAATATCCAACTCCTTCCCATTCCAACCCTGAGACCATTCCTATAGCATGAGATGTGATATCTCAATGCTTCTAATACCAAACCTGAGATCCTTCCTATGACATGAGATGTGATATCCAATTCCTCCCCATTCCAAACCTGAGAACCTTCCTACAGCATGCGATGTGATATCTCAATGCTTCTAATACCAAACCTGAGACTAGTCCTATAACATGAGATTGGATATCCAACTCCTTCCCCTTCCAAACCTGAGACCCTTCCTATAGCATGAGATGTGATATCCAACTTCTTCCCATTCCAATCCTGAGACCCTTCCTATAACATGAGATGTGATGTCTCAATGCTTCTAATACCAAACCTGAGATCTTTCCTATAACATGAGATGTGATATCCAACTCCTTCCCATTCCAATCCTGAGACCCTTCCTATAGTATGAGATGTGATATCTCAATGCTTATACCAAACCTGAGACCCTTCCTATAGCTTGAGATGTGATATCCAACTCCTTCCCATTCCAATCCTGAGACCCTTCCTATAGCATGAGATGTGATATCTCAAGGCCTCTAATACCAAACCTGAGATCCTTCCTCTAACATGAAATGTGATATCCAACTCCTTCCCCTTCCAAACCTGAGAGCCTTCCTATAGCATGAGATATGATATCCAAGTCCTTCCCGTTCCAATCCTGAGACCCTTCCTATAACATGAAATGTGATATCCAACTCCATCCCATTCCAACCTGAGACCTTTCCTATAGCATGAGATGGGATATCCAACTCCTTCCAAATCCAATACTGATACCAGTCCGATAGCATGAGATGTGATATCCCAATGCTTCTACCAAATCTGAGACCCATACTATGGCATGAGATGTGATATCAAACTCCTTCCCATTCCAATCCTGAGACCCTTCCTATAGCTTGAGATGTGATATCCAACTTCTTCCCATTCCAATTCTGAGACCCTTCCTATACCATGAGACTTGATATCTCAATGCTTCTAATACCAAACCTGAGACCCGTCCTATAACATGAGATGTGATATCCAAATCCTTCCCCTTCCAAACCTTAGACCCTTCCTTTATCATGAGATGTGATATCCAACTCCTTCCCATTCCAATCCTGAGACCCTTCCGATATCATGACATTTGTTATCTCAATGCTTCTAATATCAAACTTGAGACCCTCCCTATAGCATGAGATGTGACATCCAAGTCCTCCCCATTCCAATCCTGAGACCCTTCCTTTAGCATGAGATGTGATATCTCAATGCTTCTAATACCAAACCTGAGACCCTTCCTATAACATGAGATGGGATATCCAACTCAGATGGGATATCCAACTCCTTCCCATTCCAATCCTGAGACCCTTCCGATAGCAGAGATGTGATATCTCAATGCTTATATCAAACCTGAGACCCTTCCTATGGCCTGAGATGTCATATACAATCCTTCCCATTCCAATCCTGAGACCCTTCCTATAGCATGAGATGTGATATCAAACTCCTTCCCATTCCAATCCTGAGACCCTTCCTATAGCATGAGATGTGATGTCTCAATGCTTCCAATACCAAACCTGAGATCCTTCCTATAACATGAGATGTGATATCCAACTCCTTCCCATTCCAATCCTGAGACCCTTATGATAGCATGAGATGTGATATCTCAATGCCTCTTATACCAAACCTGAAATCCTCCCGATAGCATGAGATGTGATATCTCAATGCTTCTAATACCGAACCTGAGATCCTTCCTATAATATGAGATGTGATTTCCAAATCCTTCCCCTTCCAAACCTGAGACCCTCCCTTTAGCATGAGATGTGATATCCAACTCCTTCCCATTCCAATCCTGAGACCCTTCTGATAGCATGAGATGTGATATCTCAATGCCTCTAATACCAAACCTGAGATCCTACCTCTAACATGAAATGTGATATCCATCTCCTTCCCTTTCCAAATCTGAGACCCTGCCTATAGCATGATATGTGATATCCAAGTCCTTCCCATTCCAATCCTGAGACCCTTCCTATAGCATGTGATGTGATATCTCAATGCTTATACCAAACCTGAGACCCTTCCTATGGCATGTGATGGCATATACAACTCCTTCCTATTCCAATCCTGAGACCCTTCCTATAGCATGAGATGTGATATCTCAATGCTTATACCAAACATGAGACCCTTCCTATAGCATGAGATGTGATATCCAACTTCTTCCCATTCCAATCCTGAGACCCTTCCTATAGCATGAGATGTGATATCTCAATGCTTATACCAAACCTGAGACCCTTCCTATAGCTTGAGATGTTATATCCAACTCCTTCCCATTCCAATCCTGAGACCCTTCCTATAGCATGAGATGTGATATCTCAAGGCCTCTAATACCAAACCTGAGATCCTTCCTCTAACATGAAATGTGATATCCAACTCCTTCCCCTTCCAAACCTGAGAGCCTTCCTATAGCATGAGATATGATATCCAAGTCCTTCCCATTCCAATCCTGAGACCCTTCCTATAACATGAAATGTGATATCCAACTCCTTCCCATTCCAACCTGAGACCCTTCCTATAGCATGAGATGGGATATCCAACTCCTTCCAAATCCAATACTGATACCCTTCCGATAGCATGAGATGTGATATCCCAATGCTTCTACCAAACCTGAGACCCATACTATGGCATGAGATGTGATATCAAACTCCTTCCCATTCCAATCCTGAGAACCTTCTTATACCATGAGACTTGATATCTCAATGCTTCTAATACCAAACCTGAGACCCGTCCTATAACATGAGATGTGATATCCAAATCCTTCCCCTTCCAAACCTTAGACCCTTCCTTTATCATGAGATGTGATATCCAACTCCTTCCCATTCCAATCCTGAGACCCTTCCGATATCATGAGATGTGATATCTCAATGCTTATACCAAATCTGAGACCCTTCCTATGGCCTGAGATGTCATATACAACTCCTTCCCATTCCAATCCTGAGACCCTTCCTATAGCATGAGATGTGATATCTCAATGCTTATACCAAATCTGAGACCCTTCCTATAGCATGAGATGTGATATACATCTCCTTCCCATTCCAATCCTGAGACCCTTCCTATAGCATGAGAAGTGATATCTCCATGCTTATACCAAACCTGAGACCCTTCCTATAGCATAAGATGTGATATCCAAATCCTTCCCATTCCAATCCTGAGACCCTTCCTATAGCATGAGATGTGATATCTCAATGCTTATACCAAACCTGAGACCCTTCATATAGCATGAGATGTGATATCCAACTCCTTCCCATTCCAATCCTGAGACCCTTCCTATAGCATGAGATGTGATGTCTCAATGCTTCTAATACCAAACCTGAGATCCTTCCTATAACATGAGATGTGATATCCAACTCCTTCCCATTCCAATCCTGAGACCTTTATGATAGCATGAGATGTGATATCTCAATGCCTCTTATACCAAACCTGAGATCCTTCCGATAGCATGAGATGTGATATCTCAATGCTTCTAATACCAAACCTGAGATCCTTCCTATAATATGAGATGTGATTTCCAAATCCTTCCCCTTCCAAACCTGAGACCCTCCCTTTAGCATGAAATGTGATATCCAACTCCTTCCCATTCCAATCCTGAGACCCTTCTGATAGCATGAGATGTGATATCTCAATGCTTATACCAAATCTGAGACCCTTCCTATAGCATGAGATGTGATATCCAACTCCTTCCCATTCCAATCCTGACACCCTTCCTATAGCATGAGATGTGATGTCTCAATGCTTCCAATACCAAACCTGAGATCCTTCCTATAACATGAGATGTGATATCCAACTCCTTCCCATTCCAATCCTGAGACCCTTATGATAGCATGAGATGTGATATCTCAATGCCTCTTATACCAAACCTGAGATCCTCCCGATAGCATGAGATGTGATATCTCAATGCTTCTAATACCAAACCTGAGATCCTTCCTATTATATGAGATGTGATTTCCAAATCCTTCCCCTTCCAAACCTGAGACCCTCCCTTTAGCATGA
The DNA here is from genome assembly GCF_040938575.1 of Ambystoma mexicanum. Taxonomy (NCBI): domain Eukaryota; kingdom Metazoa; phylum Chordata; class Amphibia; order Caudata; family Ambystomatidae; genus Ambystoma; species Ambystoma mexicanum. The sequence continues at coordinate 338,373,020 of NC_090936.1, forward strand.
GATGTGATATCCAACTCCTTCCCATTCCAATCCTGAGACCCTTCTGATAGCATGAGATGTGATATCCAACTCCTTCCCATTCCAATCCTGAGACCCTTCCGATATCATGAGATGTGATATCTCAATGCTTATACCAAATCTGAGACCCTTCCTATGGCCTGAGATGTCATATACAACTCCTTCCCATTCCAATCCTGAGACCCTTTCTATAGCATGAGATGTGATATCTCAATGCTTATACCAAATCTGAGACCCTTCTTATAGCATGAGATGTGATATCCAACTCCTTCCCATTCCAATCCTGAGACCCTTCCTATAGCATGAGAAGTGATATCTCCATGCTTATACCAAACCTGAGACCCTTCCTATAGCATAAGATGTGATATCCAAATCCTTCCCATTCCAATCCTGAGACCCTTCCTATAGCATGAGATGTGATATCTCAATGCTTATACCAAACCTGAGACCCTTCCTATAGCATGAGATGTGATATCCAACTCCTTCCCATTCCAATCCTGAGATCCTTCCTATAACATGAGATGTGATATCCAACTCCTTCCCATTCCAATCCTGAGACCCTTATGATAGCATGAGATGTGATATCTCAATGCCTCTTATACCAAACCTGAGATCCTTCCGATAGCATGAGATGTGATATCTCAATGCTTCTAATACCAAACCTGAGATCCTTCCTATAATATGAGATGTGATTTCCAAATCCTTCCCCTTCCAAACCTGAGACCCTCCCTTTAGCATGAAATGTGATATCCAACTCCTTCCCATTCCAATCCTGAGACCCTTCTGATAGCATGAGATGTGATATCTCAATGCTTATACCAAATCTGAGACCCTTCCTATAGCATGAGATGTGATATCCAACTCCTTCCCATTCCAATCCTGAGACCCTTCCTATAGCATGAGATGTGATGTCTCAATGCTTCCAATACCAAACCTGAGATCCTTCCTATAACATGAGATGTGATATCCAACTCCTTCCCATTCCAATCCTGAGACCCTTCTGATAGCATGAGATGTGATATCTCAATGCTTATACCAAATCTGAGACCCTTCCTATAGCATGAGATGTGATATCCAACTCCTTCCCATTCCAATCCTGAGACCCTTCCTATAGCATGAGATGTGATGTCTCAATGCTTCCAATACCAAACCTGAGATCCTTCCTATAATATGAGATGTGATTTCCAAATCCTTCCCCTTCCAAACCTGAGACCCTCCCTTTAGCATGAGATGTGATATCCAACTCCTTCCCATTCCAATCCTGAGACCCTTCTGATAGCATGAGATGTGATATCTCAATGCCTCTAATACCAAACCTGAGATCCTACCTCTAACATGAAATGTGATATCCATCTCCTTCCCTTTCCAAATCTGAGACCCTGCCTATAGCATGATATGTGATATCCAAGTCCTTCCCATTCCAATCCTGAGACCCTTCCTATAGCATGTGATGTGATATCTCAATGCTTATACCAAACCTGAGACCCTTCCTATGGCATGTGATGGCATATACAACTCCTTCCCATTCCAATCCTGAGACCCTTCCTATAGCATGAGATGTGATATCTCAATGCTTATACCAAACATGAGACCCTTCCTATAGCATGAGATGTGATATCCAACTTCTTCCCATTCCAATCCTGAGACCCTTCCTATAGCATGAGATGTGATATCTCAATGCGTATACCAAACCTGAGACCTTCCTATAGCTTGAGATGTTATATCCAACTCCTTCCCATTCCAATCCTGAGACCCTTCCTATAGCATGAGATGTGATATCTCAAGGCCTCTAATACCAAACCTGAGATCCTTCCTCTAACATGAAATGTGATATCCAACTCCTTCCCCTTCCAAACCTGAGAGCCTTCCTATAGCATGAGATATGATATCCAAGTCCTTCCCATTCCAATCCTGAGACCCTTCCTATAACATGAAATGTGATATCCAACTCCTTCCCATTCCAACCTGAGACCCTTCCTATAGCATGAGATGGGATATCCAACTCCTTCCAAATCCAATACTGATACCCTTCCGATAGCATGAGATGTGATATCCCAATGCTTCTACCAAACCTGAGACCCATACTATGGCATGAGATGTGATATCAAACTCCTTCCCATTCCAATCCTGAGAACCTTCTTATACCATGAGACTTGATATCTCAATGCTTCTAATACCAAACCTGAGACCCGTCCTATAACATGAGATGTGATATCCAAATCCTTCCCCTTCCAAACCTTAGACCCTTCCTTTATCATGAGATGTGATATCCAACTCCTTCCCATTCCAATCCTGAGACCCTTCCGATATCATGAGATGTGATATCTCAATGCTTATACCAAATCTGAGACCCTTCCTATGGCCTGAGATGTCATATACAACTCCTTCAAATTCCAATCCTGAGACCCTTCCTATAGCATGAGATGTGATATCTCAATGCTTATATCAAATCTGAGACCCTTCCTATAGCATGAGATGTGATATACAACTCCTTCCCATTCCAATCCTGAGACCCTTCCTATAGCATGAGAAGTGATATCTCCATGCTTATACCAAACCTGAGACCCTTCCTATAGCATAAGGTGTGATATCCAAATCCTTCCCATTCCAATCCTGAGACCCTTCCTATAGCATGAGATGTGATTTCTCAATGCTTATACCAAACCTGAGACCCTTCATATAGCATGAGATGTGATATCCAACTCCTTCCCATTCCAATCCTGAGACCCTTCCTATAGCATGAGATGTGATGTCTCAATGCTTCTAATACCAAACCTGAGATCCTTCCTATAACATGAGATGTGATATCCAACTCCTTCCCATTCCAATCCTGAGACCTTTATGATAGCATGAGATGTGATATCTCAATGCCTCTTATACCAAACCTGAGATCCTTCCGATAGCATGAGATGTGATATCTCAATGCTTCTAATACCAAACCTGAGATCCTTCCTATAATATGAGATGTGATTTCCAAATCCTTCCCCTTCCAAACCTGAGACCCTCCCTTTAGCATGAAATGTGATATCCAACTCCTTCCCATTCCAATCCTGAGACCCTTCTGATAGCATGAGATGTGATATCTCAATGCTTATACCAAATCTGAGACCCTTCCTATAGCATGAGATGTGATATCCAACTCCTTCCCATTCCAATCCTGACACCCTTCCTATAGCATGAGATGTGATGTCTCAATGCTTCCAATACCAAACCTGAGATCCTTCCTATAACATGAGATGTGATATCCAACTCCTTCCCATTCCAATCCTGAGACCCTTATGATAGCATGAGATGTGATATCTCAATGCCTCTTATACCAAACCTGAGATCCTCCCGATAGCATGAGATGTGATATCTCAATGCTTCTAATACCAAACCTGAGATCCTTCCTATTATATGAGATGTGATTTCCAAATCCTTCCCCTTCCAAACCTGAGACCCTCCCTTTAGCATGAGATGTGATATCCAACTCCTTCCCATTCCAATCCTGAGACCCTTCTGATAGCATGAGATGTGATATCCAACTCCTTCCCATTCCAATCCTGAGACCCTTCCGATATCATGAGATGTGATATCTCAATGCTTATACCAAATCTGAGACCCTTCCTATGGCCTGAGATGTCATATACAACTCCTTCCCATTCCAATCCTGAGACCCTTCCTATAGCATGAGATGTGATATCTCAATGCTTATACCAAATCTGAGACCCTTCTTATAGCATGAGATGTGATATCCAACTCCTTCCCATTCCAATCCTGAGACCCTTCCTATAGCATGAGAAGTGATATCTCCATGCTTATACCAAACCTGAGACCCTTCCTATAGCATAAGATGTGATATCCAAATCCTTCCCATTCCAATCCTGAGACCCTTCCTATAGCATGAGATGTGATATCTCAATGCTTATACCAAACCTGAGACCCTTCCTATAGCATGAGATGTGATATCCAACTCCTTCCCATTCCAATCCTGAGATCCTTCCTATAACATGAGATGTGATATCCAACTCCTTCCCATTCCAATCCTGAGACCCTTATGATAGCATGAGATGTGATATCTCAATGCCTCTTATACCAAACCTGAGATCCTTCCGATAGCATGAGATGTGATATCTCAATGCTTCTAATACCAAACCTGAGATCCTTCCTATAATATGAGATGTGATTTCCAAATCCTTCCCCTTCCAAACCTGAGACCCTCCCTTTAGCATGAAATGTGATATCCAACTCCTTCCCATTCCAATCCTGAGACCCTTCTGATAGCATGAGATGTGATATCTCAATGCTTATACCAAATCTGAGACCCTTCCTATAGCATGAGATGTGATATCCAACTCCTTCCCATTCCAATCCTGAGACCCTTCCTATAGCATGAGATGTGATGTCTCAATGCTTCCAATACCAAACCTGAGATCCTTCCTATAACATGAGATGTGATATCCAACTCCTTCCCATTCCAATCCTGAGACCCTTATGATAGCATGAGATGTGATATCTCAATGCCTCTTATACCAAACCTGTGATCCTTCCGATAGCATGTGATGTGATATCTCAATGCTTCTAATACCAAACCTGAGATCCTTCCTATAATATGAGATGTGATTTCCAAATCCTTCCCCTTCCAAACCTGAGACCCTCCCTTTAGCATGAGATGTGATATCCAACTCCTTCCCATTCCAATCCTGAGACCCTTCTGATAGCATGAGATGTGATATCTCAATGCCTCTAATACCAAACCTGAGATCCTACCTCTAACATGAAATGTGATATCCATCTCCTTCCCTTTCCAAACCTGAGACCCTGCCTATAGCATGATATGTGATATCCAAGTCCTTCCCATTCCAATCCTGAGACCCTTCCTATAGCATGTGATGTGATATCTCAATGCTTATACCAAACCTGAGACCCTTCCTATGGCATGAGATGGCATATACAACTCCTTCCCATTCCAATCCTGAGACCCTTCCTATAGCATGAGATGTAATATCTCAATGCTTATACCAAACCTGAGCTCTTCCTATAGCATGAGATGTGATATCCAACTTCTTCCCATTCCAATCCTGAGACCCTTCCTATAGCATGAGATGTGATATCTCAATGCTTATACCAAACCTGAGACCCTTCCTATAGCTTGAGATGTGATATCCAACTCCTTCCCATTCCAATCCTGAGACCCTTCCTATAGCATGAGATGTGATATCTCAAGGCCTCTAATACCAAACCTGAGATCCTTCCTCTAACATGAAATGTGATATCCAACTCCTTCCCCTTCGAAACCTGAGAGCCTTCCTATAGCATGAGATATGATATCCAAGTCCTTCCCATTCCAATCCTGAGACCCTTCCTATAACATGAAATGTGATATCCAACTCCATCCCATTCCAACCTGAGACCCTTCCCATAGCATGAGATGGGATATCCAACTCCTTCCAAATCCAATACTGATATTCTTCCGATAGCATGAGATGTGATATCCCAATGCTTCTACCAAACCTGAGACCCATACTATGGCATGAGATGTGATATCAAACTCCTTCCCATTCCAATCCTGAGACCCTTCTTATACCATGAGACTTGATATCTCAATGCTTCTAATACCAAACCTGAGACCCGTCCTATAACATGAGATGTGATATCCAAATCCTTCCCCTTCCAAACCTTAGACCCTTCCTTTATCATGAGATGTGATATCCAACTCCTTCCCATTCCAATCCTGAGACCCTTCCGATATCATGAGATGTGATATCTCAATGCTTATACCAAATCTGAGACCCTTCCTATGGCCTGAGATGTCATATACAACTCCTTCCCATTCCAATCCTGAGACCCTTCCTATAGCATGAGATGTGATATCTCAATGCTTATACCAAATCTGAGACCCTTCCTATAGCATGAGATGTGATATCCAACTCCTTCCCATTCCAATCCTGAGACCCTTCCTATAGCATGAGAAGTGATATCTCCATGCTTATACCAAACCTGAGACCCTTCCTATAGCATAAGATGTGATATCCAAATCCTTCCCATTCCAATCCTGAGACCCTTCCTATAGCATGAGATGTGATATCTCAATGCTTATACCAAACCTGAGACCCTTCCTATAGCATGAGATGTGATATCCAACTTCTTCCCATTCCAATCCTGAGACCCTTCCTATAGCATGAGATGTGATATCTCAATGCTTATACCAAACCTGAGACCCTTCCTATAGCATAAGATGTGATATCCAAATCCTTCCCATTCCAATCCTGAGACCCTTCCTATAGCATGAGATGTGATATCTCAATGCTTATACCAAACCAGAGACCCTTCCTATAGCATGAGATGTGATATCCAACTCCTTCCCATTCCAATCCTGAGACCCTTCCTATAGCATGAGATGTGATGTCTCAATGCTTCTAATACCAAACCTGAGATCCTTCCTATAACATGAGATGTGATATCCAACTCCTTCCCATTCCAATCCTGAGACCCTTATGATAGCATGAGATGTGATATCTCAATGCCTCTTATACCAAACCTGAGATCATTCCGATAGCATGAGATGTGATATCTCAATGCTTCTAATACCAAACCTGAGATCCTTCCTATAATATGAGATGTGATTTCCAAATCCTTCCCCTTCCAAACCTGAGACCCTCCCTTTAGCATGAAATGTGATATCCAACTCCTTCCCATTCCAATCCTGAGACCCTTCTGATAGCATGAGATGTGATATCTCAATGCCTCTAATACCAAACCTGAGATCCTTCCTCTAACATGAAATGTGATATCCAACTCCTTCCCCTTCCAAACCTGAGAGCCTTCCTATAGCATGAGATATGATATCCAAGTCCTTCCCATTCCAATCCTGAGACCCTTCCTATAACATGAAATGTGATATCCAACTCCTTCCCATTCCAACCTGAGACCCTTCCTATAGCATGAGATGGGATATCCAACTCCTTCCAAATCCAATACTGATATTCTTCCGATAGCATGAGATGTGATATCCCAATGCTTCTACCAAACCTGAGACCCATACTATGGCATGAGATGTGATATCAAACTCCTTCCCATTCCAATCCTGGGACCCTTCTTATACCATGAGACTTGATATCTCAATGCTTCTAATACCAAACCTGAGACTCGTCCTATAACATGAGATGTGATATCCAAATCCTTCCCCTTCCAAACCTTAGACCCTTCCTTTATCATGAGATGTGATATCCAACTCCTTCCCATTCCAATCCTGAGACCCTTCCGATATCATGAGATGTGATATCTCAATGCTTATACCAAATCTGAGACCCTTCCTATGGCCTGAGATGTCATATACAACTCCTTCCCATTCCAATCCTGAGACCCTTCCTATAGCATGAGATGTGATATCTCAATGCTTATACCAAATCTGAGACCCTTCCTATAGCATGAGATGTGATATCCAACTCCTTCCCATTCCAATCCTGAGACCCTTCCTATAGCATGAGAAGTGATATCTCCATGCTTATACCAAACCTGAGACCCTTCCTATAGCATAAGATGTGATATCCAAATAATTCCCATTCCAATCCTGAGACCCTTCCTATAGCATGAGATGTGATATCTCAATGCTTTTACCAAACCTGAGACCCTTCCTATAGCATGAGATGTGATATCCAACTCCTTCCCATTCCAATCCTGAGACCCTTCCTATAGCATGAGAAGTGATATCTCCATGCTTATACCAAACCTGAGACCCTTCCTATAGCATAAGATGTGATATCCAAATCCTTCCCATTCCACTCCTGAGACCCTTCCTATAGCATGAGATGTGATATCTCAATGCTTATACCAAACCTGAGACCCTTCCTATAGCATGAGATGTGATATCCAACTTCTTCCCATTCCAATCCTGAGACCCTTCCTATAGCATGAGATGTGATATCTCAATGCTTATACCAAACCTGAGACCCTTCCTATAGCATAAGATGTGATATCCAAATCCTTCCCATTCCAATCCTGAGACCCTTCCTATAGCATGAGATGTGATGTCTCAATGCTTCTAATACCAAACCTGAGATCCTTCCTATAACATGAGATGTGATATCCAACTCCTTCCCATTCCAATCCTGAGACCCTTATGATAGCATGAGATGTGATATCTCAATGCCTCTTATACCAAACCAGAGATCATTCCGATAGCATGAGATGTGATATCTCAATGCTTCTAATACCAAACCTGAGATCCTTCCTATAATATGAGATGTGATTTCCAAATCCTTCCCCTTCCAAACCTGAGACCCTCCCTTTAGCATGAAATGTGATATCCAACTCCTTCCCATTCCAATCCTGAGACCCTTCTGATAGCATGAGATGTGATATCTCAATGCCTCTAATACCAAACCTGAGATCCTTCCTCTAACATGAAATGTGATATCCAACTCCTTCCCCTTCCAAACCTGAGAGCCTTCCTATAGCATGAGATATGATATCCAAGTCCTTCCCATTCCAATCCTGAGACCCTTCCTATAACATGAAATGTGATATCCAACTCCTTCCCATTCCAACCTGAGACCCTTCCTATAGCATGAGATGGGATATCCAACTCCTTCCAAATCCAATACTGATATTCTTCCGATAGCATGAGATGTGATATCCCAATGCTTCTACCAAACCTGAGACCCATACTATGGCATGAGATGTGATATCAAACTCCTTCCCATTCCAATCCTGAGACCCTTCTTATACCATGAGACTTGATATCTCAATGCTTCTAATACCAAACCTGAGACCCGTCCTATAACATGAGATGTGATATCCAAATCCTTCCCCTTCCAAACCTTAGACCCTTCCTTTATCATGAGATGTGATATCCAACTCCTTCCCATTCCAATCCTGAGACCCTTCCGATATCATGAGATGTGATATCTCAATGCTTATACCAAATCTGAGACCCTTCCTATGGCCTGAGATGTCATATACAACTCCTTCCCATTCCAATCCTGAGACCCTTCCTATAGCATGAGATGTGATATCTCAATGCTTATACCAAATCTGAGACCCTTCCTATAGCATGAGATGTGATATCCAACTCCTTCCCATTCCAATCCTGAGACCCTTCCTATAGCATGAGAAGTGATATCTCCATGCTTATACCAAACCTGAGACCCTTCCTATAGCATAAGATGTGATATCCAAATAATTCCCATTCCAATCCTGAGACCCTTCCTATAGCATGAGATGTGATATCTCAATGCTTATACCAAACCTGAGACCCTTCCTATAGCATGAGATGTGATATCCAACTCCTTCCCATTCCAATCCTGAGACCCTTCCTATAGCATGAGATGTGATGTCTCAATGCTTCTAATACCAAACCTGAGATCCTTCCTATAACATGAGATGTGATATCCAACTCCTTCCCATTCCAATCCTGAGACCCTTATGATAGCATGAGATGTGATATCTCAATGCCTCTTATACCAAACCTGAGATCCTTCCGATAGCATGAGATGTGATATCTCAATGCTTCTAATACCAAACCTGAGATCCTTCCTATAATATGAGATGTGATTTCCAAATCCTTCCCCTTCCAAACCTGAGACCCTCCCTTTAGCATGAAATGTGATATCCAACTCCTTCCCATTCCAATCCTGAGACCCTTCTGATAGCATGAGATGTGATATCTCAATGCCTCTAATACCAAACCTGAGATCCTACCTCTAACATGAAATGTGATATCCATCTCCTTCCCTTTCCAAACCTGAGACCCTGCCTATAGCATGAGATGTGATATCCAAGTCCTTCCCATTCCAATCCTGAGACCCTTCCTATAGCATGTGATGTGATATCTCAATGCTTATACCAAACCTGAGACCCTTCCTATGGCATGAGATGTCATATACAACTCCTTCCCATTCCAACCCTGAGACCCTTCCTATAGCATGAGATGTGATATCTCAATGCTTATACCAAACCTGAGACCCTTCCTATAGCATGAGATGTGATATCCAACTTCTTCCCATTCCAATCCTGAGACCCTTCCTATAGCATGAGATGTGATATCTCAATGCTTATACCAAACCTGAGACCCTTCCTATAGCATAAGATGTGATATCCAAATCCTTCCCATTCCAATCCTGAGACCCTTCCTATAGCATGAGATGTGATATCTCAATGCTTATACCAAACCTGAGACCCTTCCTATAGCATGAGATGTGATATCCAACTCCTTCCCATTCCAATCCTGAGACCCTTCCTATAGCATGAGATGTGATGTCTCAATGCTTCTAATACCAAACCTGAGATCCTTCCTATAACATGAGATGTGATATCCAACTCCTTCCCATTCCAATCCTGAGACCCTTATGATAGCATGAGATGTGATATCTCAATGCCTCTTATACCAAACCTGAGATCCTTCCGATAGCATGAGATGTGATATCTCAATGCTTCTAATACCAAACCTGAGATCCTTCCTATAATATGAGATGTGATTTCCAAATCCTTCCCCTTCCAAACCTGAGACCCTCCCTTTAGCATGAAATGTGATATCCAACTCCTTCCCATTCCAATCCTGAGACCCTTCTGATAGCATTAGATGTGATATCTCAATGCCTCTAATACCAAACCTGAGATCCTACCTCTAACATGAAATGTGATATCCATCTCCTTTCCTTTCCAAACCTGAGACCCTTCCTATAGCATGAGATGTGATATCCAACTCCTTCCCATTCCAATCCTGAGACCCTTCCTATAGCATGAGATGTGATGTCTCAATGCTTCTAATACCAAACCTGAGATCCTTCCTATAACATGAGATGTGATATCCAACTCCTTCCCATTCCAATCCTGAGACCCTTATGATAGCATGAGATGTGATATCTCAATGCCTCTTATACCAAACCTGAGATCCTTCCGATAGCATGAGATGTGATATCTCAATGCTTCTAATACCAAACCTGAGATCCTTCCTATAATATGAGATGTGATTTCCAAATCCTTCCCCTTCCAAACCTGAGACCATCCCTTTAGCATGAAATGTGATATCCAACTCCTTCCCATTCCAATCCTGAGACCCTTCTGATAGCATTAGATGTGATATCTCAATGCCTCTAATACCAAACCTGAGATCCTACCTCTAACATGAAATGTGATATCCATCTCCTTCCCTTTCCAAACCTGAGACCCTGCCTATAGCATGAGATGTGATATCCAAGTCCTTCCCATTCCAATCCTGAGACCCTTCCTATAGCATGTGATGTGATATCTCAATGCTTATACCAAACCTGAGACCCTTCCTATGGCATGAGATGTCATATACAACTCCTTCCCATTCCAACCCTGAGACCCTTCCTATAGCATGAGATGTGATATCTCAATGCTTATACCAAACCTGAGACCCTTCCTATAACATGAGATGGGATATCCAACTCCTTCCCGTTCCAAACCTGATACCCTTCCTATAGAATGAGATGTGATATCCAACTCCTTCCCATCCCAATCCTGAGACACCTCCGATAGCAGAGATGTGATATCTCAATGCTTATACCAAACCTGAGACTCTTCCTATAACATGAGATATGATATCCAACTCCTTCCCGTTCCAAACCTGAGACCCTTCCTATAGCATGAGATGTGATATCCAACTCCTTCCCATTCCAATCCTGAGACCCTTCTGATAGCATGAGATGTGATATCTCAATGCTTCTAATACCAAACCTGTGATCCTTCCTATAGCATGAGATGTGATATCCAACTCCTTCCAATTCCAATCCTGAGACCCTTCCTACAGCATGAGATGTGATATCTCAATGCTTCTAATACCAAACCTGAGACCCTTCCTATAACATGAGATGGGAATATCCAACTCCTTCCCATTCCAATCCTGAGACCCTTCCGATAGCAGAGATGTGATATCTCAATGCTTATACCAAACCTGAGATCCTTCCTATAACATGAGATGTGATATCCAACTCCTTCCCATTCCAATCCTGAGACCCTTCCTATAGCATGAGATGTGATATCTCACTGCTTATACCAAACCTGAGACCCTTCCTATAGCATGAGATGTGATATCCAACTCCTTCCCATTCCAATCCTGAGAACCTTCCTATAGCATGAGATGTGATATCTCAATGCTTCTAATATCAAACTTGAAACCCTCCCTATAGCATGAGATGTGATATCCAAGTCCTTCCCATTCCAATCTTGAGACACTTCCTATAGCATGATATGTGATATCCAATGCTTCTAATACCAAACCTGAGACTCTTCCTATAACATGAGATGGGATATCCAACTCCTTCCCATTCCAATCCTGAGACCCTTCCGATAGCAGAGATGTGATATCTCAATGCTTATACGAAACCTGAGACCCTTCCTACGGCATGAGATGTCATATACAACTCCTTCCCATTCCAATCCTGAGACCCTTCCTATAGCATGAGATGTGATATCTCAATGCTTATACCAAACCTGAGACCCTTCCTATAGCATGAGATGTGATATCCAACTCCTTCCCATTCCAATCCTGAGACCCTTCCTATAGCATGAGATGTGATGTCTCAATGCTTCTAATACCAAACCTGAGATCCTTCCTATAACATGAGATGTGATATCCAACTCCTTCCATTCCAATCCTGAGACCCTTCCTATAGCATGAGATGTTATATCTCAATACTTATACCAATCCTGAGACCCTTCCTATAGCATGAGATGTGATACCCAACTCCTTCCCATTCCAATCCTGAGACGCTTCCTATAGCATGAGATGTGATATCTCAATGCCTCTAATACCAAACCTGAGATCCTTCCTCTAACATGAAATGTGATATCCAACTCCTTCCCTTTCCAAATCTGAGAGCCTATCTATAGCATGAGATGTGATATCCAAGTCCTTCCCATTCCAATCCTTAGACCCTTCCTGCAGCGTGCAATATGATATCTCAATGATTCTAATAACAAACCTGAGACCCGTCCTATAACATGAGATGGGATATCCAACTCCTTCCCATTCCAATCCTGAGACACTTCTGATAGCAGAGATGTGATATCTCAATGCTTATACCAAACCTGAGACCCTTCCTATAACATGAGATCGGATATCCAACTCCTTCCCGTTCCAAACCTGAGACCCTTCCTATAGCATATGTGATATCCAACTCCTTCCCATTCCAAACATGAGACCCTTCCTATAGCAAGAATGTAATATCCAACTCCTTCCCATTCCAACCCTGAGACCATTCCTATAGCATGAGATGTGATATCTCAATGCTTCTAATACCAAACCTGAGATCCTTCCTATGACATGAGATGTGATATCCAATTCCTCCCCATTCCAAACCTGAGAACCTTCCTACAGCATGCGATGTGATATCTCAATGCTTCTAATACCAAACCTGAGACCAGTCCTATAACATGAGATTGGATATCCAACTCCTTCCCCTTCCAAACCTGGGACCCTTCCTATAGCATGAGATGTGATATCCAACTTCTTCCCATTCCAATCCTGAGACCCTTCCTATAACATGAGATGTGATGTCTCAATGCTTCTAATACCAAACCTGAGATCTTTCCTATAACATGAGATGTGATATCCAACTCCTTCCCATTCCAATCCTGGGACCCTTCCTATAGCATGAGATGTGATATCTCAATGCTTATACCAAACCTGAGACCCTTCCTATAGCTTGAGGTGTGATATCCAACTCCTTCCCATTCCAATCCTGAGACCCTTCCTATAGCATGAGATGTGATATCTCAAGGCCTCTAATACCAAACCTGAGATCCTTCCTCTAACATGAAATGTGATATCCAACTCCTTCCCCTTCCAAACCTGAGAGCCTTCCTATAGCATGAGATATGATATCCAAGTCCTTCCCATTCCAATCCTGAGACCCTTCCTATAACATGAAATGTGATATCCAACTCCATCCCATTCCAACCTGAGACCTTTCCTATAGCATGAGATGGGATATCCAACTCCTTCCAAATCCAATACTGATACCATTCCGATAGCATGAGGTGTGATATCCCAATGCTTCTACCAAATCTGAGACCCATACTATGGCATGAGATGTGATATCAAACTCCTTCCCATTCCAATCCTGAGACCCTTCCTATAGCTTGAGATGTGATATCCAACTTCTTCCCATTCCAATTCTGAGACCCTTCCTATACCATGAGACTTGATATCTCAATGCTTCTAATACCAAACCTGAGACCCGTCCTATAACATGAGATGTGATATCCAAATCCTTCCCCTTCCAAACCTTAGACCCTTCCTTTATCACGAGATGTGATATCCAACTCCTTCCCATTCCAATCCTGAGACCCTTCCGATATCATGACATTTGTTATCTCAATGCTTCTAATATCAAACTTGAGACCCTCCCTATAGCATGAGAAGTGACATCCAAGTCCTCCCCATTCCAATCCTGAGACCCTTCCTATAGCATGAGATGTGATATCTCAATGCTTCTAATACCAAACCTGAGACCCTTCCTATAACATGAGATGGGATATCCAACTCAGATGGGATATCCAACTCCTTCCCATTCCAATCCTGAGACCCTTCCGATAGCAGAGATGTGATATCTCAATGCTTATATCAAACCTGAGACCCTTCCTATGGCCTGAGATGTCATATACAACTCCTTCCCATTCCAATCCTGAGATCCTTCCTATAGCATGAGATGTGATATCTCAATGCTTATACCAAATCTGAGACCCTTCCTATAGCATGAGATGTGATATCCAACTCCTTCCCATTCCAATCCTGAGACCCTTCCTATAGCATGAGATATGATGTCTCAATGCTTCCAATACCAAACCTGAGATCCTTCCTATAACATGAGATGTGATATCCAACTCCTTCCCATTCCAATCCTGAGACCCTTATGATAGCATGAGATGTGATATCTCAATGCCTCTTATACCAAACCTGAGATCCTTCCGATAGCATGAGATGTGATATCTCAATGCTTCTAATACCAAACCTGAGATCCTTCCTATAATATGAGATGTGATTTCCAAATCCTTCCCCTTCCAAACCTGAGACCCTCCCTTTAGCATGAGATGTGATATCCAACTCCTTCCCATTCCAATCCTGAGACCCTTCTGATAGCATGAGATGTGATATCTCAATGCCTCTAATACCAAACCTGAGATCCTACCTCTAACATGAAATGTGATATCCATCTCCTTCCCTTTCCAAACCTGAGACCCTGCCTATAGCATGATATGTGATATCCAAGTCCTTCCCATTCCAATCCTGAGACCCTTCCTATAGCATGTGATGTGATATCTCAATGCTTATACCAAACCTGAGACCCTTCCTATGGCATGAGATGGCATATACAACTCCTTCCCATTCCAATCCTGAGACCCTTCCTATAGCATGAGATGTGATATCTCAAGGCCTCTAATACCAAACCTGAGATCCTTCCTCTAACATGAAATGTGATATCCAACTCCTTCCCCTTCCAAACCTGAGAGCCTTCCTATAGCATGAGATATGATATCCAAGTCCTTCCCATTCCAATCCTGAGACCCTTCCTATAACATGAAATGTGATATCCAACTCCTTCCCATTCCAACCTGAGACCCTTCCTATAGCATGAGATGGGATATCCAACTCCTTCCAAATCCAATACTGATATTCTTCCGATAGCATGAGATGTGATTTCCCAATGCTTCTACCAAACCTGAGACCCATACTATGGCATGAGATGTGATATCAAACTCCTTCCCATTCCAATCCTGAGACCCTTCTTATACCATGAAACTTGATATCTCAATGGTTCTAATACCAAACCTGAGACCCGTCCTATAACATGAGATGTGATATCCAAATCTTTCCCCTTCCAAACCTTAGACCCTTCCTTTATCATGAGATGTGATATCCAACGCCTTCCCATTCCAATCCTGAGACCCTTCCGATATCATGAGATGTGATATCTCAATGCTTATACCAAATCTGAGACCCTTCCTATGGCCTGAGATGTCATATACAACTCCTTCCCATTCCAATCCTGAGACCCTTCCTATAGCATGAGATGTGATATCTCAATGATTATACCAAATCTGAGACCCTTCCTATAGCATGAGATGTGATATCCAACTCCTTCCCATTCCAATCATGGGACCCTTCCTATAGCATGAGAAGTGATATCTCCATGCTTATACCAAACCTGAGACCCTTCCTATAGCATAAGATGTGATATCCAAATCCTTCCCATTCCAATCCTGAGACCCTTCCTATAGCATGAGATGTGATATCTCAATGCTTATACCAAACCTGAGACCCTTCCATTTAGCATGAGATGTGATATCCAACTCCTTCCCATTCCAATCCTGAGACCCTTCCTATAGCATGAGATGTGATGTCTCAATGCTTCTAATACCAAACCTGAGATCCTTCCTATAACATGAGATGTGATATCCAACTCCTTCCCATTCCAATCCTGAGACCCTTATGATAGCATGAGATGTGATATCTCAATGCCTCTTATACCAAACCTGAGATCCTTCCGATAGCATGAGATGTGATATCTCAATGCTTCTAATACCAAACCTGAGATCCTTCCTATAATATGAGATGTGATTTCCAAATCCTTCCCCTTCCAAACCTGAGACCCTCCCTTTAGCATGAAATGTGATATCCAACTCCTTCCCATTCCAATCCTGAGACCCTTCTGATAGTATGAGATGTGATATCTCAATGCCTCTAATACCAAACCTGAGATCCTACCTCTAACATGAAATGTGATATCCATCTCCTTCCCTTTCCAAACCTGAGACCCTGCCTATAGCATGAGATGTGATATCCAAGTCCTTCCCATTCCAATCCTGAGACCCTTCCTATAGCATGTGATGTGATATCTCAATGCTTATACCAAACCTGAGACCCTTCCTATGGCATGAGATGTCATATACAACTCCTTCCCATTCCAACCCTGAGACCCTTCCTATAGCATGAGATGTGATATCTCAATGCTTATACCAAACCTGAGACCCTTCCTATAGCATGAGATGTGATATCCAACTTCTTCCCATTCCAATCCTGAGACCCTTCCTATAGCATGAGATGTGATATCTCAATGCTTATACCAAACCTGAGACCCTTCCTATAGCATAAGATGTGATATCCAAATCCTCCCCATTCCAATCCTGAGACCCTTCCTATAGCATGAGATGTGATATCTCAATGCTTATACCAAACCTGAGACCCTTCCTATAGCATGAGATGTGATATCCAACTCCTTCCCATTCCAATCCTGAGACCCTTCCTATAGCATGAGATGTGATGTCTCAATGCTTCTAATACCAAACCTGAGATCCTTCCTATAACATGAGATGTGATATCCAACTCCTTCCCATTCCAATCCTGAGACCCTTATCATAGCATGAGATGTGATATCTCAATGCCTCTTATACCAAACCTGAGATCCTTCCGATAGCATGAGATGTGATATCTCAATGCTTCTAATACCAAACCTGAGATCCTTCCTATAATATGAGATGTGATTTCCAAATCCTTCCCCTTCCAAACCTGAGACCCTCCCTTTAGCATGAAATGTGATATCCAACTCCTTCCCATTCCAATCCTGAGACCCTTCTGATAGCATGAGATGTGATATCTCAATGCCTCTAATACCAAACCTGAGATCCTTCCTCTAACATGAAATGTGATATCCAACTCCTTCCCCTTCCAAACCTGAGAGCCTTCCTATAGCATGAGATATGATATCCAAGTCCTTCCCATTCCAATCCTGAGACCCTTCCTATAACATGAAATGTGATATCCAACTCCTTCCCATTCCAACCTGAGACCCTTCCTATAGCATGAGATGGGATATCCAACTCCTTCCAAATCCAATACTGATATTCTTCCGATAGCATGAGATGTGATATCCCAATGCTTCTACCAAACCTGAGACCCATACTATGGCATGAGATGTGATATCAAACTCCTTCCCATTCCAATCCTGAGACCCTTCTTATACCATGAGACTTGATATCTCAATGCTTCTAATACCAAACCTGAGACCCGTCCTATAACATGAGATGTGATATCCAAATCCTTCCCCTTCCAAACCTTAGACCCTTCCTTTATCATGAGATGTGATTCCAACTCCTTCCCATTCCAATCCTGAGACCCTTCCGATATCATGAGATGTGATATCTCAATGCTTATACCAAATCTGAGACCCTTCCTATGGCCTGAGATGTCATATACAACTCCTTCCCATTCCAATCCTGAGACCCTTCCTATAGCATGAGATGTGATATCTCAGTGCTTATACCAAATCTGAGACCCTTCCTATAGCATGAGATGTGATATCCAACTCCTTCCCATTCCAATCCTGAGACCCTTCCTATAGCATGAGAAGTGATATCTCCATGCTTATACCAAACCTGAGACCCTTCCTATAGCATAAGATGTGATATCCAAATCCTTCCCATTCCAATCCTGAGACCCTTCCTATAGAATGAGATGTGATATCTCAATGCTTATACCAAACCTGAGACCCTTCCTATAGCATGAGATGTGATATCCAACTCCTTCCCATTCCAATCCTGAGACCCTTCCTATAGCATGAGATGTGATGTCTCAATGCTTCTAATACCAAACCTGAGATCCTTCCTATAACATGAGATGTGATATCCAACTCCTTCCCATTCCAATCCTGAGACCCTTATGATAGCATGAGATGTGATATCTCAATGCCTCTTATACCAAACCTGAGATCCTTCCGATAGCATGAGATGTGATATCTCAATGCTTCTAATACCAAACCTGAGATCCTTCCTATAATATGAGATGTGATTTCCAAATCCTTCCCCTTCCAAACCTGAGACCCTCCCTTTAGCATGAAATGTGATATCCAACTCCTTCCCATTCCAATCCTGAGACCCTTCTGATAGCATGAGATGTGATATCTCAATGCCTCTAATAACAAACCTGAGATCCTACCTCTAACATGAAATGTGATATCCATCTCCTTCCCTTTCCAAACCTGAGACCCTGCCTATAGCATGAGATGTGATATCCAAGTCCTTCCCATTCCAATCCTGAGACCCTTCCTATAGCATGTGATGTGATATCTCAATGCGTATACCAAACCTGAGACCCTTCCTATGGCATGAGATGTCCTATACAACTCCTTCCCATTCCAACCCTGAGACCCTTCCTATAGCATGAGATGTGATATCTCAATGCTTATACCAAACCTGAGACCCTTCCTATAGCATGAGATGTTATATCCAACTTCTTCCCATTCCAATCCTGAGACCCTTCCTATAGCATGAGATGTGATATATCAATGCTTATACCAAACCTGAGACCCTTCCTATAGCATAAGATGTGATATCCAAATCCTTCCCATTCCAATCCTGAGACCCTTCCTATAGCATGAGATGTGATATCTCAATGCTTATACCAAACCTGAGACCCTTCCTATAGCATGAGATGTGATATCCAACTCCTTCCCATTCCAATCCTGAGACCCTTCCTATAGCATGAGATGTGATGTCTCAATGCTTCTAATACCAAACCTGAGATCCTTCCTATAACATGAGATCTGATATCCAACTCCTTCCCATTCCAATCCTGAGACCCTTATGATAGCATGAGATGTGATATCTCAATGCCTCTTATACCAAACCTGAGATCCTTCCGATAGCATGAGATGTGATATCTCAATGCTTCTAATACCAAACCTGAGATCCTTCCTATAATATGAGATGTGATTTCCAAATCCTTCCCCTTCCAAACCTGAGACCCTCCCTTTAGCATGAAATGTGATATCCAACTCCTTCCCATTCCAATCCTGAGACCCTTCTGATAGCATGAGATGTGATATCTCAATGCCTCTAATACCAAACCTGAGATCCTACCTCTAACATGAAATGTGATATCCATCTCCTTCCCGTTCCTAACCTGAGACCCTTCCTATAGCATGAGATGTGATATCCAACTCCTTCCCATTCCAATCCTGAGACCCTTCCGATAGCTTGAGATGTGATATCTCAATGCTTCTAATATCAATACTGAGACCCTCCCTATAGCATGAGATGTGATATCTAAGTCCTTCCCATTCCAATCCTGAGACCCTTCCGATAGCAGAGATGTGATATCTCAATGCTTATACCAAACCTGAGACCCTTCCTATAGCATGAGATGTGATATCCAACTCCTTCCGATTCCAATCCTGAGACCCTTCCTATAGCATGATATGTGAAATCTCAATGCTTCTACGAAAACTGAGACCCTTCCTTTAGCATGAGATGTGATATCCAACTCCTTCCCATTCCAATCCTGAGACCAGTCCTATAGCATGAGATGTGATATCTCAATGCTTCTAATACCAAACCTGAGATCCTTCCTATAACATGAGATGTGATATCCAACTCCTTCCCATTCCAATCCTGAGACCCTTCCTATAGCATGAGATGTGATATCTCAATGCTTCTAATACCAAACCTGAGATCCTTCCGATAGCATGAGATGTGATATCTCAATGCTTCTAATACCAAACCTGAGATACTTCCTATAACATGAGGTGTGATATCCAAAACCTTCCCCTTCCGAACCTGAGACCCTCCCTTTAGCATGAGATGTGATATCTCAATGCTTATACCAAACCTGAGACCCTTCCTATAGCATGAGATGTGATATCCAACTCCTTCCCATTCCAATCCTGAGACCCTTCCTATAGCATGATATGTGAAATCTCAATGCTTCTACCAAAACTGAGACCCTTCCTTTAGCATGAGATGTGATATCCAACTCCTTCCCATTCCAATCCTGAGACCAGTCCTATAGCATGAGATGTGATATCTCAATGCTTCTAATACCAAACCTGAAATCCTTCCTATAACATGAGATGTGATATCCAACTCCTTCCCATTCCAATCCTGAGACCCTTCCTATAGCATGAGATGTGATATCTCAATGCTTCTAATACCAAACCTGAGATCCTTCCGATAGCATGAGATGTGATATCCAACTCCTTCTCATTCCAATCCTGATACCCTTCTGATAGCATGAGATGTGATATCTCAATGCCTCTAATACCAAACCTGAGATCCTACCTCTAACATGAAATGTGATATCCAACTCCTTCCCTTTCCAAACCTGAGAGCCTTCCTACAGCATGAGATGTGATATCCAAGTCCTTCCCATTCCAATCCTGAGACCCTTCCTATAACATGAGATGTCATATCCAACTCCTTCCCATTCCAACCTGAGACCCTTCCTATAGCATGAGATGGGATATCCAACTCCTTCCAAAACCAATCCTGATACCCTTCCGATAGCATGAGATGTGATATCCCAATGCTTCTACAAAACCTGAGACCCATACCATGGCATGAGATGTGATATCAAACTCCCGTCCTATACCATGAGACTTGATATCTCAATGCTTCTAATACCAAACCTGAGACCGGTCCAATAACATGAGATGTGATATCCAAATCCTTCCCCTTCCAAACCTTAGACCCTTCCTTTATCATGAGATGTGATATCCAAGTCCTTCCCATTCCATTCCTGAGACCCTTCCTATAGCATGAGATGTGATATCTTAATGCTTCTAATACCAAACCTGAGACCCTTCCTATAACATGAGATGTGATATCCAAGTCCTTCCCATTTCAATCCTGAGACCCTTCCTATAGCATGAGATGTGATATCTCAATGCTTCTAATACCAAACCTGAGACCCTTCCTATAACATGAATTCTGATATCCAAGTCCTTCCCATTCCAATCCTGAGACCCTTCCAATAGCAGAGATGTGATATCTCAATGCTTCTAATATCAAACCTGAGACCTGTCCTATAACATGAGATGGGATATCCAACTCCTTCCCGTTCCAAACCTGATACCCTTCCTATAGCATGAGATGTGATATCCAATTCCTTCCCATCCCAATCCTGAGACACCTCCGATAGCAGAGATGTGATATCTCAATGCTTATACCAAACCTGAGACTCTTCCTATAACATGAGATGTGATATCTAACTCCTTCCCGTTCCAAACCTGAGACCCTTCCTATAGCATGAGATGTGATATCCAACTCCTTCCCATTCCAATCCTGAGACCCTTCCTATAGCATGAGATGTGATATCTCAATGCTTATACCAAATCTGAGACCCTTCCTATAGCATGAGATGTGATATCCAACTCCTTCCCATTCCAATCCTGAGACCCTTCCTATAGCATGAGATGTGATATCTCAATGCTTCTAATACCAAACCTGAGATCCTTCCTATAACATGAGATGTGATATCCAACTCCTTCCCATTCCAATCCTGAGACCCTTATGATAGCATGAGATGTGGTATCTCAATGCCTCTAATACCAAACCTGAGATACTTCCGATAGCATGAGATGTGATATCTCAATGCTTCTAATACCAAACATGAGATCCTTCCTATAACATGAGATGTGATTTCCAAATCCTTCCCCTACCAAACCTGAGACCATCCCTTTAGCATGAGATGTGATATACAACTCCTTCCCATTCCAATCCTGAGACCCTTCTGATAGCATGAGATGTGATATCTCAATGCCTCTAATACCAAACCTGAGATCCTACCTCTAACATGAAATGTGATATCCATCTCCTTCCCTTTCCAAACCTGAGACCCTGCCTACAGCATGAGATGTGATATTCAAGTCCTTCCCATTCCAAACCTGAGACCCTTCCTATGGCATGAGATGTCATATACAACTCCTTCCCATTCCAATCCTGAGACCCTTCCTATAGCATGAGATGTGATATCTCAATGCTTATACCAAACCTGAGACCCTTCCTATAGCATGAGATGTGATATCCAACTTCTTCCCATTCCAATCCTAAGACCCTTCCTATAACATGAGATGTGATGTCTCAATGCTTCTAATACCAAACCTGAGATCGTTCCTATAATATGAGATGTGATATCCAACTCCTTCCCATTCCAATCCTGAGACCCTTCCTATAGCATGAGATGTGATATCTCAATGCTTATACCAAACCTGAGACCCTTCCTATAGCTTGAGATGTGATATCGAACTCCTTCCCATTCCAATCCCGAGACCCTTCCTATAGCATGAGATGTGATATCTCAAGGCCTCTAATACCAAACCTGAGATCCTTCCTCTAACATGAAATGTGATATCCAACTCCTTCCCCTTCCAAACCTGAGAGCCTTCCTATAGCATGAGATATGATATCCAAGTCCTTCCCATTCCAATCCTGAGACCCTTCCTATAACATGAAATGTGATATCCAACTCCTTCCCATTCCAACCTGCGACCCTTCCTATAGCATGAGATGGGATATCCAACTCCTTCCAAATCCAATACTGATACCCTTCCAATAGCATGAGATGTGATATCCCAATGCTTCTACCAAACCTGAGACCAATACTAACGCATAAGATGTGATATCAAACGCCTTCCCATTCCAATCCTGAGACCCTTCCTATAGCTTGAGATGTGATATCCAACTCCTTCCCATTCCAATTCTGAAACCCTTCCTATACCATGAGACTTGATATCTCAATGCTTCTAATACCAAACCTGAGACCCGTCCTATAACATGAGATGTGATATCCAAATCCTTCCCCTTCCAAACCTTAGACCCTTCCT
The DNA here is from genome assembly GCF_040938575.1 of Ambystoma mexicanum. Lineage (NCBI taxonomy): Eukaryota > Metazoa > Chordata > Amphibia > Caudata > Ambystomatidae > Ambystoma > Ambystoma mexicanum. The sequence goes on from NC_090936.1 coordinate 338,396,641, forward strand.
TTATCATGAGATGTGATATCCAACTCCTTCCCGTTCCAATCCTGAGACCCTTCCGATATCATGAGATTTGTTATCTCAATGCTTCTAATATCAAACTTGAGACCCTCCCTATAGCATGAGATGTGACATCCAAGTCCTACCCATTCCAATCCTGAGACCCTTCCTATAGCATGAGATGTGATATCTCAATGCTTCTAATACCAAACCTGAGACCCTTCCTATAACATGAGATGGGATATCCAACTCCTTCCCATTCCAATCCTGAGACCCTTCCGATAGCAGAGATGTGATATCTCAATGCGTATACCAACCTGAGACCCTTCCTATAACATGAGATGTGATATCCAACTCCTTCCCATTCCAAACCTGAGACCCTTCCTATAGCATATGTGATATCCAACTCCTTCCAATTCCAAACATGAGACCCTTCCCATAGCAAGAATGTAATATCCAACTCCTTCCCATTCCAATCCTGAGACCATTCCTATAGCATGAGATGTGATATCTCAATGCTTCTAATACCAAACCTGAGACCAGTCCTATAACATGAGATGGGATATCCAACTCCTTCCCGTTCCAATCCTGAGACACTTCCGATTGCAGAGATTTGATATCTCAATGCTTATACCAAACCTGAGACTCTTCCTATAACATGAGATGTGATATCCAACTCCTTCCCGTTCCAAACCTGACACCCTTCCTACAGCATGCGATGTGATATCTCAATGCTTCTAATACCAAACCTGAGACCAGTCCTATAACATGAGATGGGATATCCAACTCCTTCCCGTTCCAATCCTGAGACACTTCCGATTGCAGAGATTTGATATCTCAATGCTTATACCAAACCTGAGACTCTTCCTATAACATGAGATGTGATATCCAACTCCTTCCCGTTCCAAACCTGAGACCCTTCCTATAGCATGAGATGTGATATCCAAATCCTTCCCATCCCAATCCTGAGACACTTCCAATTGCAGAGATGTGATATCTCAATGTTTATACCAAACCTGAGACTCTTCCTATAACACGAGATGTGATATCCAACTCCTTCCCGTTCCAAACCTGAGACCCTTCCTATAGCATGAGATGTGATATCCAACTCCTTCCTATTCTAATCCTGAGACCCTTCCGATAGCATGAGATGTGATATCTCAATGCCTCTAATACCAAACCTGAGATCCTACCTCTAACATGAAATGTGATATCCATCTCCTTCCCTTTCCAAACCTGAGACCCTGCCTATAGCATGAGCTGTGATATCCAAGTCCTTCTCATTCCAATCCTGAGACCCTTCCTATAGCATGTGATGTGATATCTCAATGCTTATACCAAACCTGAGACCCTTCTTATGGCATGAGATGTCATATACAACTCCTTCCCATTCCAATCCTGGGACCCTTCCTATAGCATGAGATGTGATATCTCAATGCTTATACCAAACCTGAGACCCTTCCTATAGCATGAGATGTGATATCTCAAGGCCTCTAATACCAAACCTGAGATCCTTCCTCTAACATGAGATGTGATATCCAACTCCTTCCTGTTCCAAACCTGAGACACTTCCTATAGCATATGTGATATCCAACTCCTTCCATTCCAAACATGAGACCCTTCCTATAGCAAGAATGTAATATCCAACTCCTACCCATTCCAATCCTGAGACCCTTCCTATAGCAAGAGATGTGATATCCAAATCCTTCCCATTCCAATCCTGAGACCCTTCCTATAACATGAGATGTGATATCCAACTCCTTCCCATTCCAACCTGAGACACTTCCCATAGCATGAGAAGGGATATCCAACTCCTTCCCAATCCAATCCGGAGACCCTTCCGATAGCAGAGATGTGATATCTCAATGCTTATACCAAACCTGAGACCCTTCCTATGGCATGATATGTGATATCCAACTCCTTGCCATTCAAATCCTGAGACCCTTTTATAGCATGGGAAGGGATATCCAACTCCTTCCCAATCCAATCCTGAGACCCTTCCGATAGCAGAGATGTGATATCTCAACGCTTCTACCAAACCTGAGACCCTTCCTTTAGCATGAGATGTGATATCCAAATCCTTCGCATTCCAATCCTGAGACCCTTCCTATAGCATGAGATGTGATATCTCAATGGTTCTAATACCAAACCTGAGATCCTTCCTATAACATGAGATGTGATATCCAATTCCTTCCCATTCCAAACCTGAGACCCTTCCTATAACATGAAATGTGATATCTCAAGGCCTCTAATAACAAACCTGAGATCCTTCCTCTAACATGAAATGTGATATCCAACTCCTTCCCATTCCAAACATGAGACCCTTCCTATAACATGAAATGTGATATCCAACTCCATCCCATTCCAACCTGAGACCTTTCCTATAGCATGAGATGGGATATCCAACTCCTTCCAAATCCAATACTGATACCATTCCGATAGCATGAGATGTGATATCCCAATGCTTCGACCAAATCTGAGACCCATACTATGGCATGAGATGTGATATCAAACTCCTTCCCATTCCAATTCTGAGACCCTTCCTATACCATGAGACTTGATATCTCAATGCTTCTAATACCAAACCTGAGACCCGTCCTATAACATGAGATGTGATATCCAAATCCTTCTCCTTCCAAACCTTAGACCCTTCCTTTATCATGAGATGTGATATCCAACTCCTTCCCATTCCAATCCTGAGACCCTTCCGATATCATAAGATTTGTTATCTCAATGCTTCTAATATCAAACTTGAGACCCTCCCTATAGCATGAGATGTGACATCCAAGTCCTCCCCATTCCAATCCTGAGACCCTTCCTATAGCATGAGATGTGATATCTCAATGCTTCTAATACCAAACCTGAGACCCTTCCTATAACATGAGATGGGATATCCAACTCAGATGGGATATCCAACTCCTTCCCATTCCAATCCTGAGACCCTTCCGATAGCAGAGATGTGATATCTCAATGCTTATATCAAACCTGAGACTCTTCCTATGGCCTGAGATGTCATATACAACTCCTTCCCATTCCAATCCTGAGACCCTTCCTATAGCATGAGATGTGATATCTCAATGCTTATACCAAATCTGAGACCCTTCCTATAGCATGAGATGTGATATCCAACTCCTTCCCATTCCAATCCTGAGACCCTTCCTATAGCATGAGATGTGATGTCTCAATGCTTCTAATACCAAACCTGAGATCCTTCCTATAACATGAGATGTGATATCCAACTCCTTCCCATTCCAATCCTGAGACCCTTATGATAGCATGAGATGTGATATCTCAATGCCTCTTATACCAAACCTGAGATCCTTCCGATAGCATGAGATGTGATATCTCAATGCTTCTAATACCAAACCTGAGATCCTTCCTATAATATGAGATGTGATTTCCAAATCCTTCCCCTTCCAAACCTGAGACCCTCCCTTTAGCATGAGATGTGATATCCAACTCCTTCACATTCCAATCCTGAGACCCTTCTGATAGCATGAGATGTGATATCTCAATGCCTCTAATACCAAACCTGAGATCCTACCTCTAACATGAAATGTGATATCCATCTCCTTCCCTTTCCAAACCTGAGACCCTGCCTATAGCATGAGATGTGATATCCAAGTCCTTCCCATTCCAATCCTGAGACCCTTCCTATAGCATGTGATGTGATATCTCAATGCTTATACCAAACCTGAGACCCTTCCTATGGCATGAGATGTCATATACAACTCCTTCCCGTTCCAATCCTGAGACCCTTCCTATAGCATGAGATGTGATATCTCAATGCTTATACCAAACCTGAGACCCTTCCTATAGCATGAGATGTGATATCCAACTTCTTCCCATTCCAATCCAGAGACCCTTCCTATAGCATGAGATGTGATATCTCAATGCTTATACCAAACCTAAGACCCTTCCTATAGCTTGAGATGTGATATCCAACTCCTTCCCATTCCAATCCTGAGACCCTTCCTATACCATGAGACTTGATATCTCAATGCTTCTAATACCAAACCTGAGACCCGTCCTATAACATGAGATGTGATATCCAAATCCTTCCCCTTCCAAACCTTAGACCCTTCCTTTATCATGAGATGTGATATCCAACTCCTTCCCATTCCAATCCTGAGACCCTTCCGATATCATAAGATTTGTTATCTCAATGCTTCTAATATCAAACTTGAGACCCTCCCTATAGCATGAGATGTGACATCCAAGTCCTCCCCATTCCAATCCTGAGACCCTTCCTATAGCATGAGATGTGATATCTCAATGCTTCTAATACCAAACCTGAGACCCTTCCTATAACATGAGATGGGATATCCAACTCAGATGGGATATCCAACTCCTTCCCATTCCAATCCTGAGACCCTTCCGATAGCAGAGATGTGATATCTCAATGCTTATATCAAACCTGAGACTCTTCCTATGGCCTGAGATGTCATATACAACTCCTTCCCATTCCAATCCTGAGACCCTTCCTATAGCATGAGATGTGATATCTCAATGCTTATACCAAATCTGAGACCCTTCCTATAGCATGAGATGTGATATCCAACTCCTTCCCATTCCAATCCTGAGACCCTTCCTATAGCATGAGATGTGATGTCTCAATGCTTCTAATACCAAACCTGAGATCCTTCCTATAACATGAGATGTGATATCCAACTCCTTCCCATTCCAATCCTGAGACCCTTATGATAGCATGAGATGTGATATCTCAATGCCTCTTATACCAAACCTGAGATCCTTCCGATAGCATGAGATGTGATATCTCAATGCTTCTAATACCAAACCTGAGATCCTTCCTATAATATGAGATGTGATTTCCAAATCCTTCCCCTTCCAAACCTGAGACCCTCCCTTTAGCATGAGATGTGATATCCAACTCCTTCCCATTCCAATCCTGAGACCCTTCTGATAGCATGAGATGTGATATCTCAATGCCTCTAATACCAAACCTGAGATCCTACCTCTAACATGAAATGTGATATCCATCTCCTTCTCTTTCCAAACCTGAGACCCTGCCTATAGCATGAGATGTGATATCCAAGTCCTTCCCATTCCAATCCTGAGACCCTTCCTATAGCATGTGATGTGATATCTCAATGCTTATACCAAACCTGAGACCCTTCCTATGGCATGAGATGTCATATACAACTCCTTCCCGTTCCAATCCTTAGACCCTTCCTATAGCATGAGATGTGATATCTCAATGCTTATACCAAACCTGAGACCCTTCCTATAGCATGAGATGTGATATCCAACTTCTTCCCATTCCAATCCAGAGACCCTTCCTATAGCATGAGATGTGATATCTCAATGCTTATACCAAACCTGAGACCCTTCCTATAGCTTGAGATGTGATATCCAACTCCTTCCCATTCCAATCCTGAGACCCTTCCGATAGCATGAGATGTGATATCTCAAGGCCTCTAATACCAAACCTGAGATCCTTCCTCTAACATGAAATGTGATATCCAACTCCTTCCCTTTCCAAACCTGAGAACCTTCCTATAGCATGAGATATGATATCCAACTCCTTCCCATTCCAACCTGAGACCCTTCCTATAGCATGAGATGGGATATCCAACTCCTTCCAAATCCAATACTGATACCCTTCCGATAGCATGAGATGTGATATCCCAATGCTTCTACCAAACCTGAGAACCATACTATGGCATGAGATGTGATATCAAACTCCTTCCCATTCCAATCCTGAGACGCTTCCTATAGCTTGAGATGTGATATCCAACTCCTTCCCATTCCAATTCTGAGACCCTTCTTATACCATGAGACTTGATATCTCAATGCTTCTAATACCAAACCTGAGACCCGTCCTATAACATGAGATGTGATATCCAAATCCTTCCCCTTCCAAACCTTAGACCCTTCCTTTATCATGAGATGTGATATCCAACTCCTTCCCATTCCAATCCTGAGACCCTTCCGATATCATGAGATTTGTTATCTCAATGCTTCTAATATCAAACTTGAGACCCTCCCTATAGCATGAGATGTGACATCCAAGTCCTTCCCATTCCAATCCTGAGACCCTTCCTATAGCATGAGATGTGATATCTCAATGCTTCTAATACCAAACCTGAGACCTCATGCTAAAGGGAGGGTCTCAGGTTTGGAAGGGGAAGGATTTGGATATCACATCTCATGTTATAGGAAGGATCTCAGGATTGGTATTAGAAGCATTGAGATATCACATCTCATGCTATCGGAAGGATCTCAGGTTTGGTATTAGAAGCATTGAGATATCACATATCATGCTATAGGAAGGATCTCAGGTTTGGCATTAGAAGCATTGAGATATCACATCTCATGCTATAGCAAGGGTCTCAGGTTTGGAACGGGAAGGAGTTGGATATCCCATCTCATGTTATAGCACTGGTCTCAGGTTTGGTATTAGAAGCATTGAGATATCACATTGCATGTTGTAGGAAGGGTCTCAGGTTTGGAATGGGAAGGAATTGGATATCACATCTCATGTCATAGGAATGATCTCAGGTTTGGTATTAGAAGCATTGAGATATCACATCTCATGCTATAGGAATGGTCTCAGGATTGGAATGGGAAGGAGTTGGATATTACATTCTTGCTATAGGAAGGGTCTCATGTTTGGAATGGGAAGGAGTTGGATATCACATATGGTATAGGAAGGGTCTCAGGTTTGGAACGGGAAGGAGTTGGCTATCACATCTCATGTTGTAGGAAGCGTCTCAGGTTTGATATAAGCATTGAGATATCACATCTCTGCTATCGGAAGTGTCTCAGGATTGGAATGGGAAGAAGATGGATATCCCATCTCATGTTATAGGATGGGTCTCAGGTTTGGAAAGGGAAGGCGTTGGATATCACATCTCATGCTATAGGAAGGGTCTCAGGATTGGAATGGGAAGGAGTTGGATATCACATCTCATGCTATAGGAAGGGTCTCAGGTTTGGTATAAGCATTGAGATATCACATCTCATGCTATAGGAAGGGTCTCAGGATTGGAATGGGAAGGAGTTGGATATCACATCTCATGTTATAGGAAGGATCTCAGGTTTGGTATTAGAAGCATTGAGACATCACATCTCATGCTATAGGAAGGGTCTCAGGATTGGAATGGGAAGGAGTTGTATATGACATCTCATGACGTAGGAAGGGTCTCAGGTTTGGTATAAGCATTGAGATATCACATCTCTGCTATAGGAAGGGTCTCAGGATTGGAATGGGAAGGAGTTGGATATCCCATCTCATGTTATAGGAAGGGTCTCATGATTGGAATGGGAAGGACTTGGATATCACATCTCATGCTGTAGGAAGGCTCTCAGGTTTGGAAGGGGAAAGAGTTGGATATCACATTTCATGTTAGAGGTAGGATCTCAGGTTTGGTATTAGAGGCATTGAGATATCACATCTCATGCTATCAGAAGGGTCTCAGGATTGGAATGGGAAGGAGTTGGATATCACATCTCATGCTAAAGGGAGGGTCTCAGGTTTGGAAGGGGAAGGATTTGGATATCACATCTCATGTTATAGGAAGGATCTCAGGTTTGGTATTAGAAGCATTGAGATATCACATCTCATGCTATCAGAATGGTCTCAGGATTGGAATGGGAAGGAGTTGGATATCACATCTCATACTAAAGGGAGGGTTCCAGGTTTGGAAGGGGAAGGATTTGGATATCACATCTCATGTTATCGGAAGGATCTCAGGTTTGGTATTAGAAGTATTGAGATATCACATCTCATGCTATAGGAAGGGTCTCAGGATTGGAATGGGAAGGAGTTGGATATCACATCTCATGCTAAAGGAAGGGTCTCAGGTTTGGTAGAAGCATTGAGATATCACATCTCATGCTATAGGAAGGGTCTCAGGATTGGAATATGAAGGACTTAGATATCACATATCATGCTATAGGGAGGGTATCAGTTTTGATATTAGAAGCATTGAGATATCACATCTCATGCTATCGGAAGTGTCTCAGGATTGGAATGGGAAGGAGCTGGATATCACATCTCATGCTAAAGGAAGGGTCTCAGGTTTGGAACGGGAAGGAGTTGGATAGCCGATCTCATGTTATAGGAAGGGTCTCAGGTTTGGTATAAGCATTGAGATATCACATCTCTGCTATCGGAAGTGTCTCAGGATTGGAATGGGAAGGAGTTGGATATCCCATCTCATGTTATAGGACGGGTCTCAGGATTGTTATTAGAATCATTGAGATATCATATTGCATGCTGTAGGAAGGGTCTAAGGATTGGAATGGGAAGGACTTGGATATCACATCTCATGCTATGGATAGGCTCTCAGGTTTGATATTAGAAGCATTGAGATATCACATCTCATGCTATAGGAAGGGTCTCAGGATTGGAATGGGAAGGAGTTGGATATCACATCTCATGCTATAGGAAAGGTCTCAGGTTTGGTATAAGCATTGAGATATCACATCTCATGCTATAGGAAGGGTCTCAGGATTGGAATGGGAAGGAGTTGGATATCACATCTCATGCTATAGGAAGGGTCTCTGGTTTGGTATAAGCATTGAGATATCATATCTCATGCTATCTCAGGATTGGAATGGGAAGGAGTTGTATATGACATCTCATGCCGTAGGAAGGGTCTCAGGTTTGGTATAAGCATTGAGATATCACATCTCTGCTATCGGAAAGGTCTCAGGATTGGAATGGGAAGGAGTTGGATATCCAATCTCATGTTATAGGAAGAGTCTCAGGTTTGGTATTAGAAATATTGAGATATCACATCTCATGCTATAGGAAGTGTCTCAGGATTGGAATGGGAAGGACTTGGATATCACATCTCATGCTATAGGGAGGGTCTCACGTTTGATATTAGAAGCATTGAGATATCACATCTCATGCTATAGGAAGGGTCTCAGGATTGGAATGGGAAGGAGTTGGATATCACATCTCATGCTATAGGAAAGGTCTCAGGTTTGGTATAAGCAGTGAGATATCACATCTCATGCTATAGGAAGTGTCTCAGGATTGGAATGGGAAGGAGTTGGATATAACATCTCATGTTATAGGAAGGATCTCAGGTTTGGTATAAGCATTCAGATATCACATCTCTGCTATCGGAAGGGTCTCAGGATTGGAATGGGAAGGAGTTGGATATTCCCATCTCATGTTATAGGAAGGGTCTCAGGTTTGGTATTAGAAGCATTGAGACATCACATCTCATGCTATAGGAAGGGTCTCAGGATTGGAATGGGAAGGACTTGGATATCACATCTCATGCTATAGGGAGGGTCTCAAGTTTGATATTAGAAGCATTGAGATATCACATCTCATGATATCGGAAGGGTCTCAGGATTGGAATGGGAAGGAGTTGGATATCACATCTCATGATAAAGGAAGGGTCTAAGGTTTGGAAGGGGAAGGATTTGGATATCACATCTCATGTTATAGGGCGGGTCTCAGGTTTGGTATTAGAAGCATTGAGATATCAAGTCTCATGGTATAGGAAGGGTCTCAGAATTGGAATTGGAAGGAGTTGGATATCACATCTCAAGCTATAGGAAGGGTCTCAGGATTGGAATGGGAAGGAGTTTGATATCACATCTCATGCCATAGTATGGGTCTCAGGTTTGGTATAAGCATTGGGATATCACATCTCATGCTATCGGAAGGGTATCAGGATTGGATTTGGAAGGAGTTGGATATCCCATCTCATGCTATAGAAAGGGTCTCAGGTTGGAATGGGAAGGAGTTGGATATCACATCTCATGTTATAGGAAGGGTCTCGGGATTGGAATGGGAAGGACTTGGATATCACATTTCATGCTGTAGGAAGGCTCTCAGGTTTGGAAGGGGAAAGAGTTGGATATCACATTTCATGTTAGAGGTAGGATCTCAGGTTTGGTATTAGAGGCATTGAGATATCACATCTCATGCTATCAGAAGGGTCTCAGGATTGGAATGGGAAGGAGTTGGATATCACATCTTATGCTAAAGGGAGGGTCTCAGGTTTGGAAGGGGAAGGATTTGGATATCACATCTCATGTTATAAGAAGGAGCTCAGGTTTGGTATTAGAAGCATTGAGATATCACATCTCATGCTATCAGAAGGGTCTCAGGATTGGAATGGGAAGGAGTTGGATATCACATCTCATGCTAAAGGGAGGGTCTCAGGTTTGGAAGGGGAAGGATTTGGATATCACATCTCATGTTATCGGAAGTATCTCAGGTTTGGTATTAGAAGTATTGAGATATCACATCTCATGCTATAGGAAGGGTCTCAGGATTGGAATGGGAAGGAGTTGGATATTACATCTCAAGCTATAGGAAGGGTCTCAGGTTTGGTATAAGCATTGAGATATCACATCACATGCTATAGGAAGGGTCTCAGGATTGGAATGGGAAGGTGTTGTATATGACATCTCATGCCATAGGAAGGGTCTCAGGTTTGGTATAAGCATTGAGATATCACATCACATGCTATAGGAAGGGTCTCAGGATTGGAATGGGAAGGACTTGGATATCACATCTCATGCTATAGGCAGGGTCTCAGGTTTGGAAAGGGAAGGAGTTGGATATCACATTTCATGTTAGAGGTAGGATATCAGGTTTGGTATTAGAGGCATTGAGATATCACATCTCATGCTATCAGAAGGGTCTCAGGATTGGAATGGGAAGGAGTTGGATATCACATCTCATGCTAAAGGGAGGGTCTCAGGTTTGGAAGGGTAAGGATTTGGATATCACATCTCATGTTATAGGAAGGATCTCAGGTTTGATATTAGAGGCATTGAGATATCACATCTCATGCTATCGGAAGGGTCTCAGGATTGGAATGGGAAGGAGTTGGAAATCACATCTCATGCTATAGGAAGGGTCTCAGGTTTGGAACGGGAAGGAGTTGGATATCACATCTCATGTTATAGGAAGAGTCTCAGGTTTGGTATAGGCATTGAGATATCACATCTCTGCAATCGGAAATGTCTCAGGATTGGGATGGGAAGGAGTTGGATATCACATCTCATGCTATAGGAAGGGTCTCAGGTTTGGAACGGGAAGGAGTTGGATATCACATCTCATGCTATAGGAAGGCTCTCAGGTTTGGAAGGGGAAAGAGTTGGATATCACATTTCATGTTTGAGGTAGGATCTCAGGTTTGGTATTAGAGGCATTGAGACATCACATCTCATGCTATCAGAAGGGTCTCAGGATTGGAATGGGAAGGAGTTGGATATCACATCTCATGCTAAAGGGAGGGTCTCAGGTTTGGAAGGGGAAGGATTTGGATATCACATCTCATGTTATAAGAAGGAGCTCAGGTTTGGTATTAGAAGCATTGAGATATCACATCTCATGCTATCGGAAGGATCTCAGGTTTGGTATTAGAAGCATTGAGATATCACATCTCATGCTATCAGAAGGGTCTCAGGATTGGAATGGGAAGGAGTTGGATATCACATCTCATGCTAAAGGGAGGGTCTCAGGTTTGGAAGGGGAAGGATTTGGATATCACATCTCATGTTATCGGAAGGATCTCAGGTTTGGTATTAGAAGTATTGAGATATCACATCTCATGCTATAGGAAGGGTCTCAGGATTGGAATGGGAAGGAGTTGGATATCACATCTCAAGCTATAGGAAGGGTCTCAGGTTTGGTATAAGCATTGAGATATCACATCACATGCTATAGGAAGGGTCTCAGGATTGGAATGGGAAGGAGTTGTATATGACATTTCATGCCATAGGAAGGGTCTCAGGTTTGGTATAAGCATTGAGATATCACATCACATGCTATAGGAAGGGTCTCAGGATTGGAATGGGAAGGACTTGGATATCACATCTCATGCTATAGGCAGGGTCTCAGGTTTGGAAAGGGAAGGAGTTGGATATCACATTTCATGTTAGAGGTAGGATATCAGGTTTGGTATTAGAGGCATTGAGATATCACATCTCATGCTATCAGAAGGGTCTCAGGATTGGAATGGGAAGGAGTTGGATATCACATCTCATGCTAAAGGGAGGGTCTCAGGTTTGGAAGGGGAAGGATTTGGATATCACATCTCATGTTATAGGAAGGATCTCAGGTTTGGTATTAGAGGCATTGAGATATCACATTTCATGCTATCATAAGGGTCTCAGGATTGGAATGGGAAGGAGTTGGATATCACATCTCATGCTAAAGGGAGGGTCTCAGGTTTGGAAGGGGAAGAATTTGGATATCACATTGCATGTTATAGGAAGGATCTCAGGTTTGGTATTAGAAGCATTGAGATATCACATCTCATGCTATCGGAAGGGTCTCAGGATTGGAATGGGAAGGAGTTGGATATCACATCTCATGCTATAGAAAGGGTCTCAGGTTTGGAACTGGAAGGAGTTGGATATCACATCTCATGTTATAGGAAGAGTCTCAGGTTTGGTATAAGCATTGAGATATATACATCTCTGCAATCGGAAATGTCTCAGGATTGGGATGGGAAGGAGTTGGATATCACATCTCATGCTATAGGAAGGGTCTCAGGTTTGGAACGGGAAGGAGTTGGATATTGTTAAGACGGATTTCTGAACTCTGTTCTGGTGGCGCAGAAGTTCAGATGGCCAACCTAATTTCTTGGAACAGGGTAACCTCTGGACAAGCCAGACCAATCAAGGTAGCGATCGCGGCGGTCAAGACTAGGTCTCAAGAGAGGTGAGGGTGACTGAAAGCCCGCAATGAGCACACAAAGCAAGGACACTTACAAACTACTCCAAACAGGTGCTATATTAAAAATATATACACATTTATTCCAAGGCCTTTAAAACAATGACCGTAGCGAGAAATCACAATACAACTCTAGTAAACCAACACATACCATACCAATACAATATATATACAAATACAAACAAGTCTCAAGCGTTAGATGCACGAAATGTGTAGTCCATCTAAAAGGGAAGGAAAACAGGCAGTGCGAAATAATGCTTAGACCCAGTCCGCCTTCAGAGGCACCTAACTAAAAGGAAGTCCGAGCCCTACGAAGAGTGGAGCCTTGTGCTCAAAAGTACCTGCACACGCTGGTGTCAACAGGCAAAAGGGGAGTCTCTTCGAGGGAGATCAGGCAGTTCAGTTTAGTGCACAAACGAAGAAGAACAGTGTTCCGCGACTCAAGCGCAGCCTCCACTGTGGGCAGAAGCAGAGCGCGAGTACGGAAAGGCGTGCTGTTTTGACACAGCGGGGAAAAGCTATGGGCTCCTGCAGGAGGGCGACCAGTTCCTAGCTATGCTACTCACCGGTCCACGATGCAAGCAGACCCAGGCTTCTCCGCGTCAGTTTCAGTCGCTGGCAGGTTCAGAAGAGCAGGGGACGTCTCGTCGTCGTGTTTAGTCTGCAGCAGCAGAGTTGAGTAAAAGACGTCCCAAACGAAGGAACCCGCACAGTTTGTTACCACAGCAGGGCAACGGAGCGGCGGTGTGTATCTGAGCCAAATGTACACTACTCACTTCAGACCTGGGAACGCCAAGTGTACGAATCATGTGAGAGTGACAAGGACTCCATATACTACACAACCTGGCGGCGGTTACAGAGCAAGACTCCTGTGTAGGCTGGTCAGTCTGCTGGATGGCCCAGAGACGCTTCCGAAGGCTTACTAGCAGGAGATGGTGAAGATGCCGAGAATAGCTGTCCCCGCTATTCCAAGGGTCGAAGTACCAGTACAGGCCTTCTGGTTCGATCAAAGGTGAAAAGGGTTTTCACAAGGCGACAGCAGTGCAGAGGAGCAGTCCTTCAGCGGGTCACCAGCGATTCCTCGGTTCAGCCTCTTGGTTGCAGGATACTTGGCTCCTGTATTCCTTCGTTCGTGAGAACTGAGGAGATCGACATGGTAGTGGTGTTTCCAGCCCCCTCTTATCCACGGTTCCCTTCGCGCCAAAACGGAGGGGACCCAATGGGAGATCCGCTCATCAACACTCACACCATTCGTGGACCTATCACGGACCACGGTGGTCCCAGGCATTCACACCACCCTAGACTCTCTGGCACCCAGGATGTGTATTGGGACCAGACATCCCAGCCCACATCCTGGAGGCACACAAAGACATGTAGAAGCCTGCGAAAGCATCTGTGTTTCGCGGGAAAGCACATGCCCAAATAAGGAAGGCCCCAGGTCGGCTCGACCTGGGGAAGGTGAAGGGAGCAAGACGGTCAGCGGACAGGACAAAGGAGCCTCATGGTCTGGCCATTTTGGGATCTAGGCCACCATTTTGGGTTAAGCGCGAGAAACGCGCTTAGAACGCCAAAAGGAGCTCAAAACACAAGAAACGATCGCTGCCACCATTCCCGTCCGTGAATCACTTGCACCGATCAGTTACAATCCTGAAAGAGTATCTAGGGCCTGTAGAAGGCTAGAGACCCAAGAGAGCAGTAACTTAGCTTACAGTGCCCTCTTGTGTCATGTTGCACGAAAGCCGCAACATGATACAAGAAACTACGGAAACCAGCGTTTCCTGGTACTGACTGTCTTAAGGGCATGACAGTTTCCCCGTAAGAAAGGAGCGAAAGCCCAGAGGAGTGCGGCAGAAGGCTGCACTTCTCAGGCAAAGTCGAGAACAAGGTGAAAAACAACAGCAAAAAGTTTAGGGGTTGCCACATGGAAGGAAAATTACCTACAATTACGAAATCTTTCCTAACACTCGCCCCTCCCAGACTATGGACAGGGGGAACTAATCCACCCCTGGATGAGTCTCTTGTTCAGGTCGGTTAAACATTCTGCACAACCCATCAGCATTGCTATGTTGGACACCTGGCCTATGCTCAATAGTGAAGTTGAAGCCTTGTAGACTTATGGACCACCTAAGCAACTTTGGATTCTCCCCCTTCATGTTTATTATCCACTTTAAGGGCTTATGGTCAGTTTGCACAGTGAAGTGGGTCCCATAGAGGTAGGGCCTCAGCTTCCTTAGGGCCCACACAACAGAGAAACATTCTTTCTCTACCGTGGACCATCTGAGCTCTCTGTCCTTAAACTGGCGACTAATAAAACCAATAGGGTGTTCCTTACCCTTCTCATCTACTTGCGATAGTACAGCTCCTATCCCAGTGTCAGAGGCGTCCGTCTGCACGATAAAAGGTCTTTGATAATCAGGGGCCCTGAGGACAGGGGCCTGGCACAAGGAGTCTTTTAAGCCATTGAAGGCCTTCTCACACTCGTCGGTCCAAGTTACCTTCTTGGGTTTCTTCAGAGTTGTGAGGGCAGTCAGAGGGGCAGCTATGGTGCCATAGTCTGCCACAAAATTGCGGTAATACCCCGTGAGTCCTAAGAAGGCTCTCACTTGGGTTTGTGTAGTGGGGGTAGGCCAGTCTTGTACTGCTTGTACTTTACTGGGTAGAGGCTGTATCCTCCCTCCACCTACTTCATGTCCAAGGTAAAACACTGAGCCTTGTCCAATCTGGCGTTTACTAGCCTTTATGGTCAAGTGTGCTTTCTGAAGAGCCTGGAGCACAATCCCGAGGTGTTTCACATGGTCTTCCCAGGTGGCACTGAAAACTGCTATATCGTCCAGATATGCAAGACAGAATTCGTCCAACCCATTCAAAACATGATGCACAAGCCTCTGGAAAGTGGCAGGTGCATTCTTCAACCCGAACGGCATTACCCGGAATTGGTAAAGGCCGTCTGGAGTAGAAAACGCTGTCTTCTCCTTGGCATGTTCTGCTAAAGCTATTTGCCAATAGCCAGCAGTGAGGTCAAACGTGCTGAGGTACTTGGATGCACCCAAAGTATCCACCAGCTCATCTGTTCGAGGCAAGGGGTGTGCATCTGTCTTGGTGACAGCATTCAGAGCCCTGTAATCCACGCAGAACCTCAATTCAGAAGTGCCTGCCTTTGGAACAAAAACCACAGGGCTGGACCAAGGACTACTAGAGGGTTCAATCACCCCAAGGTCTAACATCTTGTTGACCTCGGTCTTAATATAAGACCGTACTTTGTCTGACATCCTGTATCCCCTACTTTTGGTAGGTACACTGTCTCCTGTGTCTATGTTATGTTTGCACCAAGGTGTCAAACCAGGCGACTGTGAAAACAGGGGGGAAAACTGCCTAAGCAAACTTTTCACCTCAGCCTGCTGATCAGAAGTCAGGTGAGGGGCCACTCGGACACCCTCAAAGGAGCTATCTGAAGGACCGCTTTGGAACAGGTCGGGGAGAGGTTCAGACTCCTCTTCCTCAACATCTGAAGCCAGTAACAGTGCTGCGATTTCGACTCTTGGGACGAAAGCCTTCAGCCTATTCACGTGAAACACTTTTGGAGCCTGTCCAGGCCTTCCAAGGTCCACTAAATAGTTAACCTCACCCAGGGGCTCCACCACTGTGTAAGGGCCTGACCATTTGTCCTGTAAAGCTCAAGGCCTTATGGGATTCATGATCAGGACTTGCTGACCAGGTGTAAAGTTGATGAGGGAAGCTTTCTGGTCGTACCAATGTTTCACCAGCGCTTGTACTGTCTTCAATTTATCACTAGCCAAGCACATCAGAAGTACCATCCGTTTTCTGAGCCCTAGCACATAATCAACTACGTTGGTAGTAACAGGGGGAGTGGGCATCTCCCATCCCTCTTTGACTATGGCTAAGGGTCCCCGTACAGGATGACCAAACAGAAGTTTGAAGGGGCTGAAGCCAACACCCTCCTGTGGTACCTCTCGGTAGGCAAACAGTAAGCATGGTAAAAGAAGATCCCATTGTCTTCTCTGAAGCTTCTCCAGAGCCCCAATCATGCTTTTTAACATTCTGTTGAAACGTTCCACCAGACCATTGGTCTGGGGGTGGTATGCAGAAGAGAACTTGTAGGTGACCCCACATTCTTTCCACATAGCCTGCATATACTTCGACATAAAGTTGCTGCCACGATCTGACACAACTTCTTTAGGGAAGCCAACCCTAGTAAATATGCCAAGTAAAGCTTTTGCAACTGACTTGGCAGTTACAGTTTTCAATGGGATGGCCTCAGGATATCTGGTTGCATGGTCGACCAGCACCAGGATAAACCTATTGCCCGAGGATGTTTGCGGGTCAAGGGGACCAACGATGTCGATCCCTACCCTTTCAAATGGTACCCCCACAACTGGGAGCGGTACCAAAGGAGCTTGGATTGTCGAGCCAACCTTACCAGATAACTGGCAGGAGGCACAACTCCTGCAGTGACTTTCTACTTGCACCCCCATCTTGGGCCAGTAGAAGTGCATGGATAACCTTTGCTTGGTCCTCTTAATACCAAGGTGACCAGCAAGGAGCACTTCATGCGCCAACTGCAGGAGGAAGGGCCTAACAGCAAGGGGAACCACCAACCTCCTATGGTCTCCTTCTGTAGACTCTGTGGGCTCACTATACAGGAGTCCACCTTCCCAATAAATCCTATGCGTCCCAGGAGGTTCACCCTCAAGCTGGGAGCAGGCCTGTCTCCTTAGGCCTTCCATAGATGTGCACTCACGTTGGCCTTTACTGAATTCGTCCCTATCAGGACCTCCTTCAATTAACAAGTCTTTTAGTTCAGGATGGTCGTTGGGGTCAAATACTTCAGGCATCGCCACCTCCTCGTCAGGCCCGGGCAATTGACCAACTTCCTCCACCGCAGTGGTAGGCGAGCTCGGGGGAATATTCTCTTTCCCTCGTCTTGACTTGTTGACTCCTTTCGCCTTGGGTTTCCCCTTCGGCTGGGGCGGCGTATTGGTCTTGGCCAATGCTGCCCGTGCTTGAGACCGTGTGTAGGGTCTTTCGGCAGTGTCTCCTACGAGCCCTAAAGCTCTGAGATCATTACCTAACAAGACCTTTCCCGGGACGTTTCTCTGAATGCTCACTGGAATCCTGACTGCTGTACCATTTAAAGTAAGATTTACAGGTATTACTGGGAACATACAGAGTGGGCCGTCAGCCAACTTAGTGGGCATCAGAGTAGCTCTGGCAACTTCCTCTGAGTCTACCAAGGTAGAATCCACTACAGTTCGACTGCACCCACTATCCCTAAGAGCTAGAGTATCTACTCCATTGATCAGCACACTGTCTTTAAAGTAGTGCTTGGTATTATCTGGAATCCTAGCATAAGCCTCTGCGACTTTAGGCTCCCAGGAACCCAGGGAAACTAAAACTACCTCAGCCTCTATCCCGCTGGGAAATGAGTCTGAGGAGAAGGATGCTCCTGTAATCTCTTCTTCCTCGTAGGAGGAGAAGGCCAGATTAGCGGAGTGGACCCCCAAAGGTCTAACCTTACACCGGGGATCCCCCTTCACGTGGTCAGTTGCTCCACAAGCAAAACAAGATCCATTGGGTCTGTTTACATAGGGAGGCTTATTGTAACCAGAGTTCTGTTTCGGAGGCTGACCTCCACTACCCTGTGAGTTCTCTTGTGTCTTACCCTTATTTTTCTTTTTGTGGCCCTTTTGAGAAGAAGATTTATCAGATTCTCCACCCTCCTTATCTTTGGACTTTTTCCCTTCCTCCTGCTTACCAGGATGAGTTTTGTCCTTATGGGACACTCGATGTGACACCCATAGGTCTGCTGCAATGGCCAGCTTCTTAGGATCTATCTCCTTCGAATCGGCCAAATGCTGCTTAAGCTCCGGGGAAGAAGATGCAAAAATGTGTTCCAGCATGACAAGATTTATCATGCCTTCGAAGGTAGAAACCTTATAACCTTCGACCCAGCCAGTTAAGTTTTTCAAGGATTCAGTGACATAAGATACCCAAGTACCACCTTCCTTTTTCTTATACTCTATGAATCGTTTCAAATATTGGGCCGGAGTCTTCCCAAACTTTAAAATGAGAGTTTGCTTTAACATTGCAAAATCAGCTCGCTCAGCCTTCGACATTTCCATAATGGCACTACAGCCAGAATGGGGCAGTCTGCTGAGTAACCAGGCAATCTTATCAGCATTGTCAACTTGTTGAACTTCGCATGCATACTCAAACGCATTCAGCCAGTCCATAATGTCATTCCTTTTCTCATACACACTGACCAGATCTTTCGGAAACCGTGGATGAGAGGAGGCCCCAGACCCATGTCCAGGACCCTTGGACCCATTTGCAACCTGAAGCTTGGCCAGTTCCAACTGGTGATCCCTGTCTTTCTGTTTTTCTGACTGTTCGATTTTTAGTTTGGCTATGCTGAATTCAAGCTCCTTCTGCCTAAACCGCAGCTCTTGCTTCTTGAATTCAAGCATAGCCTCCCCATCAACACTGGCAGAGGAAACATTATACATCTCATCCTCCCTGTCCTCGTGGTCGCGGTGGATCAGTGCAGCGGCAGAACCGTCGGTTCTACCAGTGAGAGCAGCCCCACCTCCTTCCGCACTGTCCTCAGAAGTTATAGCGTCAAGCTGCGCTTCTTGCCACGCCACGATTCTTTGGCTCATATCCAATTTCGTGCCTTGAGAGGAAACACCTCTCTCCACACACATCTTTTTCAATGTTTCTGATTTGGAAGCATTTAAAGTTAACAAGGTATTTGTTTCCATACTGTTAGATAGGACTATGGCCTTTTTAAAGTTATACTACAACAATTCACTACGTGTCCTGGTAGGAATAACTTGAAATGCCTTAGTTCGTGCGCAACACTGGATACCTTCAGTGGTATCCCACCGCTGTACACCAATTTGTTAAGACGGATTTCTGAACTCTGTCCTGGTGGCGCAGAAGTTCAGAAGGCCAACCTAATTACTTGGAACAGGGTAACCTCTGGACAAGCCAGACCAATCAAGGTAGCGATCGCGGCGGTCAAGACTAGGTCTCAAGAGGGGTGAGGGTGACTGAAAGCCTGCAATGAGCACACAAAGCAAGGACACTTACAAACTACTCCAAACAGGTGCTATATTAAAAATATATACACATTTATTCCAAGGCCTTTAAAACAATGACCGTAGCGAGAAATAACAATACAACTCTAGTAAACCAACACATACCATACCAATACAATATATATACAAATACAAACAAGTCTCAAGCGTTAGATGCACGAAATGTGTAGTCCACCTAAAAGGGAAGGAAAACAGGCAGTGCGAAATAATGCTTAGACCCAGTCCGCCTTCAGAGGCACCTAACTAAAAGGAAGTCCGAGCCCTACGAAGAGTGGAGCCTTGTGCTCAAAAGTACCTGCACACGCTGGTGCCAACGGGCAAAAGGGGAGTCTCTTCGAGGGAGATCAGGCAGTTCAGTTTAGTGCACAAACGAAGAAGAACAGTGTTCCGCGACTCAAGCGCAGCCTCCACTGTGGGCAGAAGCAGAGCGCGAGTACGGAAAGGCGTGCTGTTTTGACACAGCGGGGAAAAGCTATGGGCTCCTGCAGGAGGGCGACCAGTTCCTAGCTATGCTACTCACCGGTCCCCGATGCAAGCAGACTCAGGCTTCTCCGCGTCAGTTTCAGTCGCTGGCAGGTTCAGAAGAGCAGGGGACATCTCGTCGTCGTGTTGAGTCTGCAGCAGCAGAGTTGAGTAAAAGACGTCCCAAACGAAGGAACCCGCACAGTTTGTTACCACAGCAGGGCAACGGAGCGGCCGTGTGTATCTGAGCCAAATGTACACTACTCACTTCAGACCTGGGAACGCCAAGTGTACGAATCGTGTGAGAGTGACAAGGACTCGATATACTACACAACCTGGTGGCAGTTACAGAGCAAGACTCCTGTGTAGGCTGGTCAGTCTGCTGGATGGCCCAGAGACGCTTCCGAATGCTTACTAGCAGGAGCTGGTGAAGATGCCGAGAATAGCTGTCCCCGCTATTCCAAGGGACGAAGTACCAGTACAGGCCTTCTGGTTCGATCAAAGGCGAAAAGGGTTTCAAAAGGCGACAGCAGTGCAGAGGAGCAGTCCTTCAGCGGGTCACCAGCGATTCCTCGGTTCAGCTCTTGGTTGCAGGATACTTGGCTCCTGTATTCCTTCGTTCGTGAGAACTCAGGAGATCGACATGGTAGTGGTGTTTCCAGCCCCCTCTTATCCACGGTTCCCTTCGCGCCAAAACGGTGGGGACCCAATGGGAGATCCGCTCATCAACACTCACACCATTCGTGGACCTATCACGGACCACGGTGGTCCCAGGCATTCACACGGGACCAGACATCCCAGCCCACATCCTGGAGGCACACACAAGACATGTAGAAGCCCGCGAAAGCATCCGTGTTTCGCTGGAAAGTACATGCCCAAATAAGGAAGGCCCCGGGTCGGCTCGACCTGGGGAAGGTGAAGGGAGCAAGACGGTCAGCGGACAGGACAAAGGAGCCTCGTGGTCTGGCCATTTTGGGAGCCAGGCCACCATTTTGGGTTAAGTGCGAGAAACGCGCTTAGAACGCCAAAAGGAGCTCAAAACACAACAAACGATCGCTGCCACCATTCCTGTCCGTGAATCACTTGCACCGATCAGTTACAATCCTGAAAGAGTATCTAGGGCCTGTAGAAGGCTAGAATCCCAAGAGAGCAGTAACTTAGCTTACAGTGCCCTCTTGTGTCATGTTGCACGAAAGCCGCAACATGATAAAAGAAACTACGGAAAACAGCGTTTCCTGGTACTGACTGTCTTAAGGCCATGTCAGTTTCCCCGTAGGAAAGGAGCGAAAGCCCAGAGGAGTGCGGCAGAAGGCTGCACTTCTCTGGCAAAGTCGAGAACAAGGTGAAAAACAACAGCAAAAAGTTTAGGGGTTGCCACATGGAAGGAAAATTACCTACAATTACGAAATCTTTCCTAACAGATATCACATCTCATGTTATAGGAAGAGTCTCAGGTTTGGTATAAGCATTGAGATATCACATCTCTGCAATCGGAAGTGTCTCAGGATTGGGATGGGAAGGAGTTGGATATCCCATCTCATGTTATAGGACGGGTCTCAGGATTGTTATTAGAATCATTGAGATATCATATATATTGCATGCTGTAGGAAGGGTCTAAGGATTGGAATGGGAAGGACTTGGATATCACATTTCATGCTATGGATAGGCTCTCAGGTTTGGAAAGGGAAGGAGTTGGATATCACATTTCATGTTAGAGGAAGGATCTCAGGTTTGGTATTAGAGGCATTGACATATCACATCTCATGCTATAGGAAGGGTCTCAGGATTGGAATGGGAAGGAGTTGGATATCACATCTCATGCTATAGGAAGGGTCTCGGGTTTGGTATAAGCATTGAGATATCACATCGCATGCTATAGGAAGGGTCTCAGGATTGGAATGGAAGGAGTTGGATATCACATCTCATGTTAAACGAAGGATCTCAGGTTTGGTATTAGAAGCATTGAGACATCACATCTCATGCTACAGGAAGGGTCTCAGGATTGGAATGGGAAGGAGTTGGATATCACATCTCATGCTATAGGAAGGGTCTCAGGTTTGGTATAAGCATTGAGATATCACATCTCATGCTATCGGAAGGGTCTCAGGATTGGAATGGGAAGGAGTTGTATATGACATCTCAAGCCATGGGAAGGGTCTCAGGTTTGGTATAAGCTTTGAGATATCACATCTCTGCTATCGGAAGGGTCTCAGGATTGGAATGGGAAGGAGTTGGATATCCCATCTCATGTTATAGGAAGAGTCTCAGGTTTGGTATTAGAAGCATTGAGATATCACATCTCATGCTATAGGAAGTGTCTCAGGATTGGAATGGGAAGGACTTGGATATCACATCTCATGCTATAGGGAGGGTCTCAAGTTTGATATTAGAAGCATTGAGATATCACATCTTATGCTATAGGAAGGGTCTCAGGATTGGAATGGGAAGGAGTAGGATATCACATCTCATGCTATAGGAAGGATCTGAGGTTTGGTATAAGCATTGAGATATCACATCTCTTCTATCGGAATGGTCTCAGGATTGGAATGGGAAGGAGTTGGATATTCCCATCTCATGTTATAGGAAGGGTCTCAGGTTTGGTATTAGAAGCATTGAGATATCACATCTCATGCTATAGGAAGTGTCTCAGGATTGGAATGGGAAGGACTTGGATATCACATCTCATGCTATAGGGAGGGTCTCAAGTTTGATATTAGAAGCATTGAGATATCACATCTTATGCTATAGGAAGGGTCTCAGGATTGGAATGGGAAGGAGTAGGATATCACATCTCATGCTATAGGAAGGATCTGAGGTTTGGTATAAGCATTGAGATATCACATCTCTTCTATCGGAAGGGTCTCAGGATTGGAATGGGAAGGAGTTGGATATTCCCATCTCATGTTATAGGAAGGGTTTCAGGTTTGGTATTAGAAGCATTGAGATATCACATCTAATGCTATAGGAAGGGTCTCAGGATTGGAATGGGAAGGACTTGGATATCACATCTCATGCTATAGGGAGGGTCTCAAGTTTGATATTAGAAGCATTGAGATATCACATCTCACGATATCGGAAGGGTCTCAGGATTGGAATGGGAAGGATTTGGATATCACATCTCATGTTATAGGACGGGTCTCAGGTTTGGTATTAGAAGCACTGAGATATCAAGTCTCATGGTATAGGAAGGGTCTCAGAATTGGAATGAGAAGGAGTTGGATATCACATCTCAAGCTATAGGAAGGGTCTCAGGATTGGAATGGGAAGGAGTTTGATATCACATCTCATGCAATAGTATGGGTCTCAGGTTTGGTATAAGCATTGGGATATCACATCTCATGCTATCGGAAGGGTATCAGGATTGGATTTGGAAGGAGCTGGATATCCCATCTCATGCTATAGGAAGGGTCTCAGGTTGGAATGGGAAGGAGTTGGATATCACATCTCATGTTATAGGAAGGGTCTCAGGATTGGAATGGGAAGGACTTGGATATCACATCTCATGCTATAGGAAGGCTCTCAGGTTTGGAAGGGGAAAGAGTTGGATATCACATTTCATGTTAGAGGTAGGATCTCAGGTTTGGTATTAGAGGCATTGAGATATCACATCTCATGCTATCAGAAGGGTCTCAGGATTGGAATGGGAAGGAGTTGGATATCACATCTCATGCTAAAGGGAGGGTCTCAGGTTTGGAAGGGGAAGGATTTGGATATCACATCTCATGTTATAGGAAGGATCTCAGGTTTGGTATTAGAAGCATTGAGATATCACATCTCATGCTATCGGAAGGATCTCAGGTTTGGTATTAGAAGCATTGAGATATCACATCTCATGCTATCAGAATGGTCTCAGGATTGGAATCGGAAGGAGTTGGATATCACATCTCATGCTAAAGGGAGGGTCTCAGGTTTGGAAGGGGAAGGATTTGGATATCACATCTCATGTTATCAGAAGGATCTCAGGTTTGGTATTAGAAGTATTGAGATATCACATCTCATGCTATAGGAAGGGTCTCAGGATTGGAATGGGAAGGAGTTGGATATCACATCTCAAGCTATAGGAAGGGTCTCAGGTTTGGTATAAGCATTGAGATATCACATCTCATGATATAGGAAGGGCTCAGGATTGGAATGGGAAGGAGTTGTATATGACATCTCATGCCATAGGAAGGGTCTCAGGTTTGGTATAAGCATTGAGATATCACATCACATGCTATAGGAAGGGTCTCAGGATTGGAATGGGAAGGACTTGGATATCACATCTCATGCTAAAGGGAGGGTCTCAGGTTTGGAAGGGGAAGGATTTGGATATCACATCTCATGTTATAGGAAGGATCTCAGGTTTGGTATAAGAAGCATTGAGATATCACATCTCATGCTATCGGAAGAATCTCAGATTTGGTATTAGAGGCATTGAGATATCACATCTCATGCTATCATAAGGGTCTCAGGATTGGAATGGGAAGGAGTTGGATATCACATCTCATGCTATAGGAAGGATCTCAGGTTTGGAACGGGAAGGAGCTGGATATCACATCTCATGTTATAGGAAGAGTCTCAGATTTGGTATAAGCATTGAGATATCACATCTCTGCAATCGGAAGTGTCTCAGGATTGGGATGGGAAGGAGTTGGATATCACATCTCATGCTATAGGAAGGGTCTCAGGTTTGGAACGGGAAGGAGTTGGATATCCCATCTCATGTTATAGGACTGGTCTCAGGTTTGGTATTAGAAGCATTGAGATATCACATCACATGCTGTCGGAAGGGTCTCAGGTTTGGAATGGGAAGGAATTGGATATCACATCTCATGTTATAGGAAGGGTCTCAGGTTTGGTATAATCATTGAGATATCACATCTCTGCTATCGGAAGTGTCTCAGGATTGGAATGGGAAGGAGTTGGATATCACATCTCATGTTATAGGACGGGTCTCAGGTTTGTTATTAGAATCATTGAGATATCATATTGCATGCTGTAGGAAGGGTCTAAGAATTGGAATGGGAAGGACTTGGATATCACATCTCATGCTATAGGTAGGCTCTCAGGTTTGGAAAGGGAAGGAGTTGGATATCACATTTCAGGTTAGAGGAAGGATCTCAGGTTTGGTATTAGAGCCATTGGATATCACATCTCATGCTATAGGAAGGGTCTCAGGATTGGAATGGGAAGGAGTTGGATATCACATCTCATGCTATAGGAAGGGTTTTAGGTTTGGTATAAGCATTGAGATATCACATCTCATGCTATAGGAAGGGTCTCAGGATTGGAATGGGAAGGATCTGTATATGACATCTCATGCCATAGGAAGGGTCTCAGGTTTGGTATAAGCATTGAGATATCACATCTCTGCTTTCGGAAGGGTCTCAGGATTGGAATGGGAAGGAGTTGGATATCCCATCTCATGTTAAAGGAAGAGTCTCAGGTTTGATATTAGAAGCATTGAGATATCACATCTCATGCTATAGGAAGTGTCTCAGGATTGGAATGGGAAGGCGTTGGATATCACATCTCATGCTATAGGAAAGGTCTCAGGTTTGGTATAAGCATTGAGATATCACATCTCTGCTATCGGAAGGGTCTCAGGATTGGAATGGGAAGGAGTTGGATATTCCCATCTCATGTTATAGGAAGGGTCTATCAGGTCTTAGCATGAGACTCTTCCTATAACATGAGATGTGATATCCAACTCCTTCCCATTCCAATCCTGAGACCCTTCCGATAGCAGAGATGTGATATCTCAATGCTTATACCAAACCTGAGACCCTTCCTATAGCATGAGATGTGATATCCAACTCCTTCCCATTCCAATCCTGAGACCCTTCCTATAGCATGATATGTGAAATCTCAATGCTTCTACCAAAACTGAGACCCTTCCTTTAGCATGAGATGTGATATCCAACTCCTTCCCATTCCAATCCTGAGACCAGTCCTATAGCATGAGATGTGATATCTCAATGCTTCTAATACCAAACCTGAGATCCTTCCTATAACATGAGATGTGATATCCAACTCCTTCCCATTCCAATCCTGAGACCCTTCCTATAGCATGAGATGTGATATCTCAATGCTTCTAATACCAAACCTGAGATCCTTCCGATAGCATGAGATGTGATATCTCAATGCTTCTAATACCAAACCTGAGATCCTTCCTATAACATGAGATGTGATATCCAAATCCTTCCCCTTCCGAACCTGAGACCCTCCCTTTAGCATGAGATGTGATATCCAACTCCTTCCCATTCCAATCCTGATACCCTTCTGATAGCATGAGATGTGATATCTCAATGCCTCTAATACCAAACCTGAGATCCTACCCTTACATGAAATGTGATATCCAACTCCTTCCCTTTCCAAACCTGAGAGCCTTCCTACAGCATGAGATGTGATATCCAAGTCCTTCCCATTCCAATCCTGAGACCCTTCCTATAACATGATATGTCATATCCAACTCCTTCCCATTCCAACCTGAGACCCTTCCTATAGCATGAGATGGGATATCCAACTCCTTCCAAATCCAATCCTGATACCCTTCCGATAGCATGAGATGTGATATCCCAATGCTTCTACAAAACCTGAGACCCATACCATGGCATGAGATGTGATATCAAACTCCCGTCCTATACCATGAGACTTGATATCTCAATGCTTCTAATACCAAACCTGAGACCGGTCCAATAACATGAGATGTGATATCTAAATCCTTCCCATTCCATTCCTGAGACCCTTCCTATAGCATGAGATGTGATATCTCAATGCTTCTAATACCAAACCTGAGACCCTTCCTATAACATGAGATGTGATATCCAAGTCCTTCCCATTTCAATCCTGAGACCCTTCCTATAGCATGAGATGTGATATCTCAATGCTTCTAATACCAAACCTGAGACCCTTCCTATAACATGAGATGTGATATCCAAGTCCTTCCCATTTCAATCCTGAGACCCTTCCTATAGCATGAGATGTGATATCTCAATGCTTCTAATACCAAACCTGAGACCCTTCCTATAACATGAATTCTGATATCCAAGTCCTTCCCATTCCAATCCTGAGACCCTTCCAATAGCAGAGATGTGATATCTCAATGCTTCTAATATCAAACCTGAGACCTGTCCTATGACATGAGATGGGATATCCAACTCCTTCCCGTTCCAAACCTGATACCCTTCCTATAGCATGAGATGTGATATCCAATTCCTTCCCATCCCAATCCTGAGACACCTCCGATAGCAGAGATGTGATATCTCAATGCTTATACCAAACCTGAGACTCTTCCTATAACATGAGATGTGATATCTAACTCCTTCCCGTTCCAAACCTGAGACCCTTCCTATAGCATGAGATGTGATATCCAACTCCTTCCCATTCCAATCCTGAGACCCTTCCTATAGCATGAGATGTGATATCTCAATGCTTATACCAAATCTGAGACCCTTCCTATAGCATAAGATGTGATATCCAACTCCTTCCCATTCCAATCCTGAGACCCTTCCTATAGCATGAGATGTGATATCTCAATGCTTCTAATACCAAACCTGAGATCCTTCCTATAACATGAGATGTGATATCCAACTCCTTCCCATTCCAATCCTGAGACCCTTATGATAGCATGAGATGTGATATCTCAATGCCTCTAATACCAAACCTGAGATACTTCCGATAGCATGAGATGTGATATCTCAATGCTTTTAATACCAAACCTGAGATCCTTCCTATAACATGAGATGTGATTTCCAAATCCTTCCCCTTCCAAACCTGAGACCCTCCCTTTAGCATGAGATGTGATATACAACTCCTTCCCATTCCAATCCTGAGACCCTTCTGATAGCATGAGATGTGATATCTCAATGCCTCTAATACCAAACCTGAGATCCTACCTCTAACATGAAATGTGATATCCATCTCCTTCCCTTTCCAAACCTGAGACCCTGCCTATAGCATGAGATGTGATATTCAAGTCCTTCCCATTCCAATCCTGAGACCCTTCCTATAGCATGTGATGTGATATCTCAATGCGTATACCAAACCTGAGACCCTTCCTATGGCATGAGATGTCATATACAACTCCTTCCCATTCCAATCCTGAGACCCTTCCTATAGCATGAGATGTGATATCTCAATGCTTATACCAAACCTGAGACCCTTCCTATAGCATGAGATTTGATATCCAACTTCTTCCCATTCCAATCCTAAGACCCTTCCTATAACATGAGATGTGATGTCTCAATGCTTCTAATACCAAACCGAAATCTTTCCTATAACATGAGATGTGATATCCAACTCCTTCCCATTCCAATCCTGAGACCCTTCCTATAGCATGAGATGGGATATCCAACTCCTTCTTATGCCAAACCTGAGACCCTTCCTATGGCATGATATGTGATATCCAACTCCTTGCCATTCAAATCCTGAGACCCTTCCTATAGCATGAGAAGGGATATCCAACTCCTTCCCAATCCAATCCTGAGACCCTTCCGATAGCAGAGATGTGATATTTCAACGCTTCTACCAAACCTGAGACCCTTCCTATGACATGAGATGTGATATCCAATTCCTTCCCATTCCAAACCTGAGACCCTTCCTATTGGATGAGATGTGATATCCAACTCCTTCCCATTCCAACCCTGAGACCCTTCCTATACCATGAGATGTGATATCTCAATGCTTCTAATACCAAACCTGAGACCCTTCCTTTAGCATGAGATATGATATCCAAATCCTTCCCCTTCCAAACCTGAGACCCTTCCTTTAGCATGAGATGTGATATCCAAATACTTCCCATTCCAATCCTAAAACCCTTCCTATAACATGAGATGCGATATCCAAATCCTTCCCATTCCAATCCTGAGACCCTTCCTATAACATGAGATGTGACAATCAACTCCTTCCCATTCCAACCTGAGACCCTTCCTATAGCATGAGAAGCGATATCCAACTCCTTCCCAATCCAATCCTGAGACCCTTCCGATAGCAGAGATGTGATATCTCAATGCTTATACCAAACCTGAGACCCTTCCTATGGCATGAGATGTGATATCCAACTCCTTGCCATTCAAATCTTGAGACCCCCCCTATAACAAGAGATGTCATATCCAACTCCTTCCCATTCCAAACCTCAGACCCTTCCTTTAGCATGAGATGTAATATCCAAATCCTTCACATTCCAATCCGGAGACCCTTCCTATAGCATGAGATGTGATATCTCAATGCTTCTAATACCAAACATGAGATCCTTCCTTTAACATGAGATGTGATATCCAACTCCTTCCCATTCCAAACCTGAGACCCTTCCGATAGCATGAGATGTGATATCTCAATGCTTCAAAAACCAAACATGAGAACCATCCTATAACATGAGATGTGAAATCCAAATCCTTCCCTTCCCAAACCTGAGACTCTTCCTATAGCATGAGATGTGATATCTCAATGCTTCTACCAAACCTGAAACCCTTCCTATAGCATGAGATGTGATATCCAACTCCTTCCCATTCCAATCCTGAGACACTTCCTATAGCATGAGATGTGATATCACAATGCTTCTAATACCAAACCTGAGACCCGTCCTATAACATGAGATGTGATATCCAAATCCTTCCCCTTCCAAACCTTAGACCCTTCCTTTATCATGAGATGTGATATCCAAGTCCTTCCCATTCCATTCCTGAGACCCTTCCTATAGCATGAGATGTGATATCTCAATGCTTCTAATACCAAACCTGAGACCCTTCCTATAACATGAGATGTGCTATCCAAGTCCTTCCCATTCCAATCCTGAGACCCTTCCTATAGCATGAGATGTGATATCCTAGTCCTTCCCATTCCAATCCTGAGACCCTTCCGATAGCAGAGATGTGATATCTCAATGCTTATACCAAACCTGAGACCCTTCCTATAGCATGAGATGTGATATCCAACTCCTTCCCATTCCAATCCTGATACCCTTCCTATAACATGAGATGTGATGTCTCAATGCTTCTAATACCAAACATGAGATCCTTCCTATGGCATGAGATGTCATTTAAAACTCCTTCCCATTCCATTCCTGATACCCTTCCTATAGCATGAGATATGATATCCAACTCCTTCCCATTCCAATCCTGAGACCCTTCCTATAGCATGAGATGTGATATCTCAATGCTTCTAATAACAAACCTGAGACCCTTCCTATAACATGAGATGTGATATCCAAATCCTTCCCCTTCCAAACCAGAGACCCTCCCTTTAGCATGAGATGTGATATCCAACTCCTTCCCATTCCAATCCTGAGACCCTTCTGATAGCATGAGATGTTATATCTCAATGCCTCTAATACCAAACCTGAGTTTCTACATCTAACATGAAATGTGATATCCAACTCCTTCCCCTTCCAAACCTGGGAGCCTTCCTATAACATGAGATGTGATATCGAAGTCCTTCCCATTCCAATCCTGTGACCCTTCCTATAACATGAGATGTGATATCCAACTCCTTCCCATTCCAATCCTGAGACCCTTCCTATAGCATGAGATGTGATGTCTCAATGCTTCTAATACCAAATCTGAGATCCTTCCTATAACATGAGATGTGATATCCAACTCCTTCCATTCCAATCCTGAGACCCTTCCTATAGCATGGGATGTGATATTTCAATGCTTATACCAAACCTCAGACCCTTCCTATAGCATGAGATGTGATATCCAAATCCTTCCCATTCCAATCGTGAGACCCTTCCTATAGCATGAGATGTGATATCTCAATGCTTATACCAAACCTGAGATCCTTCCTCTAACATGAAATGTGATATCCAAATCCTTCCCTTTCCAAACCTGAGAGCCTACCTATAGCATGAGATGTGATATCCAACTCCTTCCCATTCCAATCCTGAGACCCTTCCTATAGCATGAGATGTGATATCTCAATGCTTATACCAAACCTGAGACCCTTCCTATAGCATGAGATGTGATATCCAAATCCTTCCCATTCCAATCCTGAGACCCTTCCTATAGCATGAGATGTGATATCTCAATGCCTCTAATACCAAACCTGAGATCCTTCCTTGAACATGAAATGTGATATCCCACTCCTTCCCTTTCCAAACCTGAGAGTCTACCGATAGCATGAGATGTGATATCCAAGTCCTTCCCATTCCAATCCTTGGACACTTCCTACAGCATGAGATGTGATATCTCAATGATTCTATTACCAAACCTGAGACCCGTCCTATAACATGAGATGGGATATCCAACTCCTTCCCATTTCAATCCTGAGAAACTTCCGATAGCAGAGATGTGATATCTCAATGCTTAGACCAAACCTGAGACCCTTCCTATAACATGAGATGTGATATCCAACTCCTTCCCGTTCCAAACCTGAGACCCTTTCTATAGCAAGAATCTAATATCCAACTGCTTCCCATTCCAATCCTGAGACCATTCCTATAGCATGAGATGTGATATCTCAATGCTTCTAATACCAAACCTGAGATCCTTCCTATGACATGAGATGTGATATCCAATTCCTTCCCATTCCAAACCTGAAACCCTTCCTATAGCATGAGATGTGATATCTCAATGCTTCTAATACCAAACCTGAGATCCTTCCTAAAACATGAGATGTGATATCCAAATCCTTCCCCTTCCAAACCAGAGACCCTCCCTTTAGCATGAGATGTGATATCCAACTCCTTCCCATTCCAATCCTGAGACATTTCTGATAGCATGAGATGTGATATCTCAATGCCTCTAATACCAAACCTGAGATCCTACCTCTAACATGAAATGTGATATCCAACTCCTTCCCCTTGCAAACCTGAGAGCCTTCCTATAGCATGAGATGTGATATCGAAGTATTTCCCATTCCAATCCTGAGACCCTTCCTATAACATGAGATGTGATATCCAACTCCTTCCCATTCCAACCTGAGACCCTTCCTATAGCATGAGATGGGATATCCAACTACTTCCAAATCCAATCCTGATACCCTTCCGATAGCATGAGATGTGATATCTCAATCCCTCTAATACCAAACCTGAGATCCTTCCTATAACATGAGATGTGATATTGTTAGGAAAGATTTCGTTATTGTAGGGAACTTTCCTTCCATGTGGCAACCCCTAAACTTTTTGCTATTGTTTTCAACCTGTTTTCTTGACTTTGCCAGAGAAGTGCAGCCTTCTGCTGTACTCCTCTGGGCTTTCGCTCCTTTCTTACGGGGAAACTGACATGCCCTTAAGACAGTCAGTACCGGGGAACGCTGTTTCCCGTAGTTTCTTTTATCGTGTCGCCATTTTAGTGCAACACGACACAAGAGGGCACTGTAAGCTAAGTTACAGCTCTCTTGGGTCTCTAGCCTTCTACAGACCCTAGACACTCTTATAGGATGGTTTTTGGATCGGTGCAAGTCATTCAGGGACTGGGCTGGTGGCAGCGATCATTTGGTTTATTTTGAGCTCCTTTTGCCGTTCTGAGCACGTTTTTGCCGCGAACACAAAAGGGTGGCCCGGCTACACAAAATGGCCGGACCACGAGGCTCCTTTGTCTAGTCCACTGTCCGTCTTGCTCCCTTTACCTTCCCCCGGGTCAGGCGACCCGGGGCCTTCCTTATTTGGGCATGTAGTTTCCCGCGAAACACGGTTGCGTTCGCGGGCTTCTACATGTCGTTTGAGTGCCCCCAGGATGTGGGATGGGCTGTCTGGTCCCAATACACATCCTGGGTGCCAGAGAGTCTAGGGTGGTGTGAATGCCTGGGACCACTGTGGTCCGTGATTGGTCCACGTATGGTATGTGTGTTGATGAGCGGATCTCCCATTGGCTCCCCTCCGTTTTGGCGCGAAGGGAACCGTGGATAAGAGGGAGCTGGAAACACCACTGCCATGTCGATCTCCTGAGTTCTTACGAACCCAGGGATACAGGAGCCAAGTATCCTGCGAACACGAGGCTGGACCGAGGAATCGCTGGTGACCCCCTGAAGAACTTCTGCTCCTCATTGCTGTCGTCCGGTGAAGCCCTTTCCACCTAAGATCGAACAAGAAGGCCTGTACTGGCGCTTCGACCTATTGGAATAGCAGGACCAGCTATTCCCGGCACCTTCATCAACTCCTGCTGTAAGCCTTCGGAAGTGTCTCTGGGCCATCCAGTTGACTGACCAGCTTACTAAGGAGGCCTGCTCTGTAATCGCCGACAGGTTGGGTGGTATTCTGAGTCCGGGGCATGCTCACACGCTTCGTTTGCTTAGCAGTCCTAAGCTAGAGGTGAGCAGTGCTCGTTTGGCTTGAATACACCCGGCCGTTCCGTTGCCCTGCTGTGGCGACAAAACTGTGCTTGTTTCTTCGATCGGGACGTCTTTTTACTCTGCACGACGACGAGACGTTCCCTGCTCTTCAGAACCTGCCAGAAGCTGTATCTATCGAGGAGAAGCTCGGGCCTGCTTGCTTCGGGGACCGGTGAGTAGATTAGCTAGGATCTGGTCGCCCTCCTGCAGTGCCCCTTGCTTTTCCCCGCTGTGAATACAGCACCCCTTGTCCGTACTCGCGCCCTGCTTCTGCCTCACAGTGGAGGCTGCGCTAGAGTCGCGGACCGTGTTCTCCTTCATTAGAGCTCCCTACAGAGCTGTTCAACGTCCTCCGAAGAGCTTCACCTTCTGCCCATTGGCACCGGCGTGTGCAGGTACTTTTGAGCGCTAGGCTCCACTCTTCGTAGGGATTGGACTACCATCCAGTTAGGGGCCTCAGAAGGCGGACATATCACTCGCATTGGTTCGCACTGCCTGTTTTCCTTCCCCTGCAGGTGGATAACATATTTCGTGCTGCTAATGCTGTGAAACTGTGTATTCTGTATATATATTGGGTGGATAGTGTATGTGTTGGTTTAATATCGTTGTATATTGCTGCTTTTACTGTGGTTATTAGTTTCAAGGCCTTATAATAAATGTGTATCTATTTTTGATATAAACAACTGTTTGGAGTAGTTTGTAAGCGCTCTTGCTTTGTGTGCTCATTGCGGGCTTTCAGTCACCCTCACCCCTCTTGAGACCTAGTCTTGACCGCCGCGATCGCTACCTTGATTGGTCTGGCTTGTCCAGAGGTTACCCTGTTCCAAGTAATTAGGTTGGCCTTCTGAACCTCTGCGCCACCAGGACAGAGTTCAGAAATCCGTCTTAACAAATTGGTGGCAGCGGTGGGATACGACTGAAGGTATCCAGTGTTGCGCACGAGCTAAGGCGTTTTCAGGTTATTCCAACCAGGGCACGCAGTAAAGTATTGAATATAACGTTAAAAAGGCCATAGTCCTATCGACAGTATGGAAACGAATACTTTATTAACCTTAAATGCTTCGAAATCTGAAACATTGAAGAAGATGTGTGCGGAGAGAGGGGTTTCCTCTCAAGGCACTAAATTGGAAATGATCCAGAGAATCGTGGCGTGGCAAGAAGCGCAGCTTGACGCTATAACTTCCGAGGACAGTGCAGAAGGTGGTGGGGCTGCTCTCACTGGCAGAACCGACGGTTCTGCCGCTGCACTGATCCATCACGACCACGAGGACAGGGAGGATGTAATGTCTAACGTTTCCTCTGCCAGTGTTGATGGGGAGGCTATGCTTGAATTCAAGAAGCAAGAGCTGCGGTTTAGGCAGCAGGAGCTTGAATTCAGCATAGCCAAACTGAAAATCGACCAGGCAGAAAAACAAAAAGACAGGGATCACCAGTTGGAACTGGCCAAGCTTCAGTTCGCAAATGGGTCCAAGGGTCCTGGACATGGTTCTGGGGCTTCCTCTCATCCACGGTTTCCAAAAGATCTGCTCAGTGTGTATGAGGAACGAAATGACATTATGGACTGGTTAAATGCGTTTGAGTATGCATGCGAGGTTCAAGAGGTTGATAATGCGGATAAGATTGCATGGTTACTCAGCAGACTGCCCCATTCTGGTTGCAGTGCCATTATGGAAATGTCGAAGGCTGAGCGCGCTGATTTTGCAATGTTGAAGCAGACTCTCATTTTAAAGTTTGGGAAGACTCCGACCCAATATTTGAAAAGGTTTAGAGAGTATAAGAAAAAGGAAGGTGGTACTTGGGTGTCGTATGTAGCTGAGTCCCTGAAAAACTTGACTGGCTGGGTTGAAGGTTATAAGGTTTCTACCTTCGAAGGCATGATCAATCTGGTCATGCTGGAACACATTTTTGCTTCTTCTTCCCCGGAGCTTAAGCAGCATTTGGCCGATTCGAAGGAGATAGATCCTAAGAAGCTGGCCATTGCAGCAGATTTATGGGTGTCACATCGAGTGTCCCATAAGGACAAAACTCATCCTGGTAAGCAGGAGGAAGGGAAAAAGTCCAAAGATGTGGAGGGTGGGGAATCTGCTAAATCTTCTTCCCATAAGGGCCACAAAAAGAAAAATAAGGGTAAGCCATCCGAGAACTCACAGGGTAGTGGAGGTTCGCCTCCGAAACAGAACTCTGGTTATAATAAGCCTCCCTACGTAAACAGACCCAATGGGGCTTGTTTTTCTTGTGGAGCAACTGACCATGTGAAGGGGGATCCCCGTTGTAAGGTTAGACCTTTGGGGGTCCACTCCGCTAATCTGGCCTTCTCCTCCTACGAGGAAGAAGAGATTACAGGAGCATCCTTCTCCTCAGACTCATTTCCCAGCGGAATAGAGGCTGAGGTAGTTTTAGTGTCCCTGGGTTCCTGGGAGCCTAAAGTCGCAGAGGCGTATGCTAGGATTCCGGATAATACCAAGCACTACTTTAAAGACAGTGTGCTGATCAATGGAGTGGATACTCCAGCTCTTAGGGATAGTGGGTGCAGTCGAACTGTAGTGGATTCTACCTTGGTAGACTCAGAGGAAGTTGCCAGAGCTACTCTGATGCCCACTAAGTTGGCTGACGGCCCCCTCCGTATGTTTCCCGTGATCCCGGTTAATCTAACTTTAAATGGTACAGCAGTTAGGATTCCAGTGAGCATTCAGAGAAACGTCCCGGGAAAGGTCTTGTTGGGCAATGATCTCAGAGCTCTAGGGCTCGTAGGAGACACTGCCGAAAGACCCTACACACGGTCTCAAGCACGGGCAGCATTGGCCAAGTCCAATACGCCGCCCCAGCCGAAGGGGAAACCCAAGGCGAAAGGAGTCAACAAGTCCCGACGGGGGAAAGAGAATATTCCCCCGAACTCGCCTACCACTGCGGTGGAGGGAGTTGGTCAATCGCCCGAGCCTGACGAGGAGGTGGCGATGCCTGAAGTGTTCGACCCCAACGACCATCCTGAACTAAAAGACTTGTTAGTTGAAGGAGGTCCTGATAGGGACGACTTCAGTAAGGGCCAACGTGAGTGCCCATCTCTGGAAGGCCTAAGGAGACAGGCCTGCTCCCAGCTTGAGGGTGAACCTCCTGGGAAGCATCGGATTTATTGGGAAGGTGGACTCCTGTACAGTGAGCCCACAGAGTCTACAGAGGGAGACCATAGGAGGTTGGTGGTTCCCCTTTCTGTTAGACCCTTCCTCCTGCAGTTGGCGCATGAAGTTCCCCTTGCTGGTCACCTTGGAATGAAGAGGACCAAGCAAAGGTTATCTATGCACTTCTACTGGCCCAAGATGGGGGTGCAAGTAGAAAGTCACTGCAGGAGTTGTGCCTCCTGCCAGTTGTCTGGTAAGGTTGGCGCGACAATCCAAGCTCCGTTGGTACCGCTCCCAGTTGTGGGGGTACCATTTGAAAGGGTAGGGATCGACATCGTTGGTCCCCTTGACCCGCAAACATCCTCAGGCAATAGGTTTATCCTGGTGCTGGTCGACCATGCAACCAGGTATCCTGAGGCCATCCCATTAAAGACTGTAACTGCCAAGTCAGTTGCAAAAGCTTTACTCGGCATATTTACTAGGGTTGGCTTCCCTAAAGAAGTTGTGTCGGATCATGGCAGCAACTTTATGTCGAAGTATAGGCAGGCTATGTGGAAAGAATGTGGGGTCACCTACAGGTTCTCTTCTGCATACCGCCCCCAGACCGATGGTCTGGGGGGGCGTTTCAACAGGACGTTAACGAGCATGATTGGGGCTCTGGAGGAGCCTCAGAGAAGAGAATGGGATCTTCTTGTTTCATGCTTACTGTTTGCCTACCGAGAGGTACCACAGGAGGGTGTTGGCTTCAGCCCCTTCGAACTTCTGTTCGGTCATCCCGTACGGGGACCCTTAGCCATTGTCAAGGAGGGATGGGAGATGCCCACTCCCCCTGTTACTACCAATGTAGTTGATTATGTGCTAGGGCTCAGAAAACGGATGGTACTTCTGATGGGCTTGGCTAGTGCTAAATTGAAGGCAGGGCAAGCGCTGGTGAAACATTGGTACGACCAGAAAGCTTCCCTCATCAACGTTACACATGGCCAGCAAGTCCTGATCGTGAATCCCATAAGGCCTCGAGCTTTACAGGACAAATGGTCAGGCCCTTACCCAGTGGTGGAGCCCCTGGGTGAGGTTAGCTATTCAGTGGACCTTGGAAGGCCTGGACAGGCTCTAAAAGTGTTTCCCGTGAATAGGCTGAAGGCTTTCGTCCCAAGCGGCGAAATCGCAGCACTGCTATTGGCTTCAGACGTTGAGGAAGAGGAGTCTGAACCTCTCCCTGACCTGTTCCAAAGCAGTCCTTCAGAAAGCTCTTTTGAGGGTGTCCGAGTGGCCCCTCACCAAAATGGACAAGGCTCAGTGGTTTGCCTTGGACATGAAGTAGGTGGAGGGAGGAGACAGCCTCTATCCAGTAAGGTACCAGCGGTACAAGACTGGCCTACCCCCACTACGCAAACCCAAGTGAGAGCCTTCTTAGGACTCACGGGTTATTACCGCAATTTTGTGGCAGACTATGGCACCATAGCTGCTCCTCTGACTGCCCTCACAACTCCGAAGAAACCCAAGAAGGTAACTTGGACTGACGAGTGTGAGAAGGCCTTCAATGGCTTGAAAGACTCCTTGTGCCAGGCCCCTGTGCTCAGGGCCCCTGATTATCAAAGACCTTTTATCGTGCAGACGGATGCCTCTGACACTGGGATAGGAGCTGTACTATCACAAGTAGATGAGAAGGGTAAGGAACACCCTATCGGTTTTATTAGTCGCCAGCTTAAGGACAGAGAGCTCAGATGGTCCACGGTAGAGAAAGAATGTTTCTCTGTTGTGTGGGCCCTAAGGAAGCTGCGGCCCTACCTCTATGGGACCCACTTCACTGTGCAGACTGACCATAAGCCGTTAAAGTGGCTAATGAACATGAAGGGGGAGAATCCAAAGTTGCTTAGGTGGTCCATAAGTCTACAAGGCTTCGACTTCACTATTGAGCATAGGCCAGGTGTCCAACATAGCAATGCTGATGGGTTGTCCAGAATGTTTTACCGACCTGAACAAGAGACTCATCCAGGGGTGGATTAGTTCCCCCTGTCCATAGTCTGGGAGGGGCGAGTGTTAGGAAAGATTTCGTTATTGTAGGGAACTTTCCTTCCATGTGGCAACCCCTAAACTTTTTGCTATTGTTTTCAACCTGTTTTCTTGACTTTGCCAGAGAAGTGCAGCCTTCTGCTGTACTCCTCTGGGCTTTCGCTCCTTTCTTACGGGGAAACTGACATGCCCTTAAGACAGTCAGTACCGGGGAACGCTGTTTCCCGTAGTTTCTTTTATCGTGTCGCCATTTTAGTGCAACACGACACAAGAGGGCACTGTAAGCTAAGTTACAGCTCTCTTGGGTCTCTAGCCTTCTACAGACCCTAGACACTCTTATAGGATGGTTTTTGGATCGGTGCAAGTCATTCAGGGACTGGGCTGGTGGCAGCGATCATTTGGTTTATTTTGAGCTCCTTTTGCCGTTCTGAGCACGTTTTTGCCGCGAACACAAAAGGGTGGCCCGGCTACACAAAATGGCCGGACCACGAGGCTCCTTTGTCTAGTCCACTGTCCGTCTTGCTCCCTTTACCTTCCCCCGGGTCAGGCGACCCGGGGCCTTCCTTATTTGGGCATGTAGTTTCCCGCGAAACACGGTTGCGTTCGCGGGCTTCTACATGTCGTTTGAGTGCCCCCAGGATGTGGGATGGGCTGTCTGGTCCCAATACACATCCTGGGTGCCAGAGAGTCTAGGGTGGTGTGAATGCCTGGGACCACTGTGGTCCGTGATTGGTCCACGTATGGTATGTGTGTTGATGAGCGGATCTCCCATTGGCTCCCCTCCGTTTTGGCGCGAAGGGAACCGTGGATAAGAGGGAGCTGGAAACACCACTGCCATGTCGATCTCCTGAGTTCTTACGAACCCAGGGATACAGGAGCCAAGTATCCTGCGAACACGAGGCTGGACCGAGGAATCGCTGGTGACCCCCTGAAGAACTTCTGCTCCTCATTGCTGTCGTCCGGTGAAGCCCTTTCCACCTAAGATCGAACAAGAAGGCCTGTACTGGCGCTTCGACCTATTGGAATAGCAGGACCAGCTATTCCCGGCACCTTCATCAACTCCTGCTGTAAGCCTTCGGAAGTGTCTCTGGGCCATCCAGTTGACTGACCAGCTTACTAAGGAGGCCTGCTCTGTAATCGCCGACAGGTTGGGTGGTATTCTGAGTCCGGGGCATGCTCACACGCTTCGTTTGCTTAGCAGTCCTAAGCTAGAGGTGAGCAGTGCTCGTTTGGCTTGAATACACCCGGCCGTTCCGTTGCCCTGCTGTGGCGACAAAACTGTGCTTGTTTCTTCGATCGGGACGTCTTTTTACTCTGCACGACGACGAGACGTTCCCTGCTCTTCAGAACCTGCCAGAAGCTGTATCTATCGAGGAGAAGCTCGGGCCTGCTTGCTTCGGGGACCGGTGAGTAGATTAGCTAGGATCTGGTCGCCCTCCTGCAGTGCCCCTTGCTTTTCCCCGCTGTGAATACAGCACCCCTTGTCCGTACTCGCGCCCTGCTTCTGCCTCACAGTGGAGGCTGCGCTAGAGTCGCGGACCGTGTTCTCCTTCATTAGAGCTCCCTACAGAGCTGTTCAACGTCCTCCGAAGAGCTTCACCTTCTGCCCATTGGCACCGGCGTGTGCAGGTACTTTTGAGCGCTAGGCTCCACTCTTCGTAGGGATTGGACTACCATCCAGTTAGGGGCCTCAGAAGGCGGACATATCACTCGCATTGGTTCGCACTGCCTGTTTTCCTTCCCCTGCAGGTGGATAACATATTTCGTGCTGCTAATGCTGTGAAACTGTGTATTCTGTATATATATTGGGTGGATAGTGTATGTGTTGGTTTAATATCGTTGTATATTGCTGCTTTTACTGTGGTTATTAGTTTCAAGGCCTTATAATAAATGTGTATCTATTTTTGATATAAACAACTGTTTGGAGTAGTTTGTAAGCGCTCTTGCTTTGTGTGCTCATTGCGGGCTTTCAGTCACCCTCACCCCTCTTGAGACCTAGTCTTGACCGCCGCGATCGCTACCTTGATTGGTCTGGCTTGTCCAGAGGTTACCCTGTTCCAAGTAATTAGGTTGGCCTTCTGAACCTCTGCGCCACCAGGACAGAGTTCAGAAATCCGTCTTAACAGATATCAAAATCCTTCCCCTTCCAAACCTGAGACCCTCCCTTTAGCATGAGATGTGATATCCAACTCCTTCCCATTCCAATCCTGAGACCCTTCTGATAGCATGAGATGTGATATTCAATGCCTCTAATACCAAACCTGAGATCCTACCTCTAACATGAAATGTGATATCCAACTCCTTCCCTTTCCAAACGTGAGAGCCTCCCTATAGCATGAGATGGGATATTCAAGTCCTTCCCATACCAATCCTGAGACCCTTCCTATAGCATGAGATGTGATATCTCAATGCTTCTAATACCAAACCTGAGACCCTTCCTATAACATAAGATGGGATATCCAACTCCTTCCCATTCCAATCCTGAGACCCTTCCGATAGCAGAGATGTGATATCTCAATGCTGATACCAAACCTGAGACCCTTCCTATGGCATGAGATGTCATATACAACTCCTTCCCATTCCAATCCTGAGACCATTCCTATAGCATGAGATGTGATATCTCAATGCTTATACCAAACCTGAGACCCTTCCTATAGCATGAGATGTGATATCCAACTCCTTCCCATTCCAATCCTGAGACCCTTCCTATAACATGAGATGTGATGTCTCAATGCTTCTAATACCAAACCTGAGATCCTTCCTATGGCATGAGATGTCATATAAAACTCCTTCCCATTCCATTCCTGAGACCCTTCCTATAGCATGAGATGTGATATCCAACTCCTTCCCATTCCAATCCTGAGACCCTTCCTATAGCATGAGATGTGATATCCAAATCCTTCCCATTCCAATCGTGAGACCCTTCCTATAGCATGAGATGTGATATCCAAAACCTTCCCTTTCCAAAACTGAGAGCCTACCTATAGCATGAGATGTGATATCCAACTCCTTCCCATTCCAATCCTGAGACCCTTCCTATAGCATGAGATGTGATATCCAAATCCTTCCCCTTCCAAACCTGAGACCCTCCCTTTAGCATGAGATGTGATATCCAACTCCTTCCCATTCCAATCCTGAGACCCTTCTGATAGCATGAGATGTTATATCTCAATGCCTCTAATACCAAACCTGAGATCCTACCTCTAACATGAAATGTGATATCCAACTCCTTCCCCTTCTAAACCTGGGAGCCTTCCTATAAAATGAGATGTGATATCCAAGTCCTTCCCATTCCAATCCTGAGACCCTTCCTATAACATGAGATGTGATATCCAACTCCTTCCCATTCCAACCTGAGACCCTTCCTATAGCATGAGATGGGATATCTCAATGCTTAGACCAAACCTGAGACCCTTCCTATAACATGAGATGTGATATCCAACTCCTTCCCGTTCCAAACCTGAGACCCTTTCTATAGCAAGAATCTAATATCCAACTGCTTCCCATTCCAATCCTGAGACCATTCCTATAGCATGAGATGTGATATCTCAATGCTTCTAATACCAAACCTGAGATCCTTCCTATGACATGAGATGTGATATCCAATTCCTTCCCATTCCAAACCTGAGACCCTTCCTATAGCATGAGATGTGATATCTCAATGCTTCTAATACCAAACCTGAGATCCTTCCTAAAACATGAGATGTGATATCCAAATCCTTCCCCTTCCAAACCAGAGACCCTCCCTTTAGCATGAGATGTGATATCCAACTCCTTCCCATTCCAATCCTGAGACATTTCTGATAGCATGAGATGTGATATCTCAATGCCTCTAATACCAAACCTGAGATCCTACCTCTAACATGAAATGTGATATCCAACTCCTTCCCCTTGCAAACCTGAGAGCCTTCCTATAGCATGAGATGTGATATCGAAGTATTTCCCATTCCAATCCTGAGACCCTTCCTATAACATGAGATGTGATATCCAACTCCTTCCCATTCCAACCTGAGACCCTTCCTATAGCATGAGATGGGATATCCAACTACTTCCAAATCCAATCCTGATACCCTTCCGATAGCATGAGATGTGATATCTCAATCCCTCTAATACCAAACCTGAGATCCTTCCTATAACATGAGATGTGATATCAAAATCCTTCCCCTTCCAAACCTGAGACCCTCCCTTTAGCATGAGATGTGATATCCAACTCCTTCCCATTCCAATCCTGAGACCCTTCTGATAGCATGAGATGTGATATTCAATGCCTCTAATACCAAACCTGAGATCCTAACTCTAACATGAAATGTGATATCCAACTCCTTCCCTTTCCAAACGTGAGAGCCTCCCTATAGCATGAGATGGGATATTCAAGTTCTTCCCATTCCAATCCTGAGACCCTTCCTATAGCATGAGATGTGATATCTCAATGCTTCTAATACCAAACCTGAGACCCTTCCTATAACATAAGATGGGATATCCAACTCCTTCCCATTCCAATCCTGAGACCCTTCCGATAGCAGAGATGTGATATCTCAATGCTGATACCAAACCTGAGACCCTTCCTATGGCATGAGATGTCATATACAACTCCTTCCCATTCCAATCCTGAGACCATTCCTATAGCATGAGATGTGATATCTCAATGCTTATACCAAACCTGAGACCCTTCCTATAGCATGAGATGTGATATACAACTCCTTCCCATTCCAATCCTGAGACCCTTCCTATAACATGAGATGTGATGTCTCAATGCTTCTAATACCAAACCTGAGATCCTTCCTATGGCATGAGATGTCATATAAAACTCCTTCCCATTCCATTCCTGAGACCCTTCCTATAGCATGAGATGTGATATCCAACTCCTTCCCATTCCAATCCTGAGACCCTTCCTATAGCATGAGATGTGATATCCAAATCCTTCCCATTCCAATCGTGAGACCCTTCCTATAGCATGAGATGTGATATCCAAAACCTTCCCTTTCCAAAACTGAGAGCCTACCTATAGCATGAGATGTGATATCCAACTCCTTCCCATTCCAATCCTGAGACCCTTCCTATAGCATGAGATGTGATATCAAAATCCTTCCCCTTCCAAACCTGAGACCCTCCCTTTAGCATGAGATGTGATATCCAACTCCTTCCCATTCCAATCCTGAGACCCTTCTGAGAGCATGAGATGTTATATCTCAATGCCTCTAATACCAAACCTGAGATCCTACCTCTAACATGAAATGTGATATCCAACTCCTTCCCCTTCTAAACCTGGGAGCCTTCCTATAACATGAGATGTGATATCGAAGTGCTTCCCATTCCAATCCTGAGACCCTTCCTATAACATGAGATGTGATATCCAACTCCTTCCCATTCCAATCCTGAGACCCTTCCTATAGCATGAGATGTGATGT
The DNA here is from genome assembly GCF_040938575.1 of Ambystoma mexicanum. Lineage (NCBI taxonomy): Eukaryota > Metazoa > Chordata > Amphibia > Caudata > Ambystomatidae > Ambystoma > Ambystoma mexicanum. Next base: position 338,440,682 of record NC_090936.1, read on the forward strand.
CTCAATGGTTCTAATACCAAATCTGAGATCCTTCCTATAACATGAGATATGATATCCAACTCCTTCCCATTGCAATCTTGAGACCGTTTCTATAGCATGAGATGTGATATTTCAATGCTTATACCAAACCTGAGACCCTTCCTATAGCATGAGATTTGATATCCAAATCCTTCCCATTCCAATCGTGAGACCCTTCCTATAGCATGAGATGTGATATCTCAATGCCTCTAATACCAAACCTGAGATCCTACCTCTATAATGAAATTTGATATGCAACTCCTTCCCCTTCCAAACCTGATAGCCTTCCTATAGCATGAGATGTGATATCCAAGTCCTTCCCATTCCAATCCTGATACCCTTCCTATAACATGAGATGTGATATCCAACTCCTTCCCATTCCAACCTGAGACCCTTCCTATAGCATGAGATGGGATATCCAACTCCTTCCAAATCCAATCCTGATACCCTTCCGATAGCATGAGATGTGATATCCCAATGCTTCTACAAAACCTGAGACCCATACCATGGCATGAGATGTGATATCAAACTCCTTCCCATTCCAATCCTGACACCCTTCCTATAGCTTGAGATGTGATATCCAACTCCTTCCCATTCCAATTCTGAGACCCGTCCTATACCATGGGACTTGATATCTCAATGCTTCTAATACCAAACCTGAGACCGGTCCTATAACATGAGATGTGATATCCAAATCCTCCCCCTTCCAAACCTTAGACCCTTCCTTTATCATGAGATGTGATATCCAAGTCGTTCCCATTCCAATCCTGAGACACTTCCTATAGCATGAGATGTGATATCTCAATGCTTCTAATACCAAACCTGAGACCCTTGCTATAACATGAGATGTGATATTCAAGTCCTTCCCATTCCAATCCTGAGACCCTTCCTATAGCATGAGATGTGATATCTCAATGCTTCTAATACCAAACCTGAGACCCTTCCTATCATGAGATGGGATATCCAACTCCTTCCCATTCCAATCCTGAGACCCTTCCGATAGCAGAGATGTGATATCTCAATGCTTATACCAAACCTGAGACCCTTCCTATGGCATGAGATGTCAAATACAACTCCTTCCGATTCCAATCCTGAGACCCTTCCTATAGCATGAGATGTGATATCTCAATGCTTCTAATAATAAACCTGAGATCCTTCCTATAACATGAGATGTGATATCCAACTCCTTCCCATTCCAAACCTGAGACCCTTCCGATTGCATGAGATGTGATATCAAACTCCTTCCCATTCCAATCCTGAGACCCTTCCTATACCATGAGATGTGATATCTCAATGCTTCTAATACCAAACCTGACACCCGTCCTAAAACATGAGATGTGATGTCCAAATCCTTCCCCTTCCAAACCTGAGATCTTTCCTTTAGCATGAGATGTGATATCCAACTCCTTCCCATTCCAATCCTGAGACCCTTCCTATACCATGAGATGTGATCTCTCAATGCTTCTAATACCAAACCTGACACCCGTCCTAAAACATGAGATGTGATGTCCAAATCCTTCCCCTTCCAAACCTGAGATCTTTCCTTTAGCATGAGATGTGATATCCAACTCCTTCCCATTCCAATCCTGAGACCCTTCCTATACCATGAGATGTGATATCTCAATGCTTCTAATACCAAACCTGACACCAGTCCTAAAACATGAGATGTGATGTCCAAATCCTTCCCCTTCCAAACCTGAGATCTTTCCTTTAGCATGAGATGTGATATCCAACTCCTTCCCATTCCAATCCTGAGACCCTTCCTATGGCATGATATGTGATATCACAATTTTTCTAATACCAAACCTGAGATCCTTCCTATAACATGAGATGTGTATCCAACTCCTTCCCATTCCAAACCTGAGACCCTTCCTATAGCCTGAGATGTGATATCTTAATGCTTCTAAAACCAAACCTGAGAACCATCCAATAACCTATGTGAAATCCAAATCCTTCCCTTTCCAAACCTGAGACCCTTCCGATAGCATTAGATGTGATATCTCAATGCTTCTAAAACCAAACATGAGAACCATCCTATAACATGAGATGTGAAATCCAAATCCTTCCCTTTCCAAACCTGAGACCCTCCCTATAGCATGAGATGTGATGTCTAAGTCCTTCCCATTCCTATCCTGAGACCCTTCCGATAGCAGAGATGTGATATCTCAATGCTTGGACCAAACCTGAGACCCTTCCTATGGCATGAGATGTGATATCCAACTCCTTCCCATTTCAATCTTGAGACCCTTCCTATAGCATGAGATGTGATATCTCAATGCTTCTATCAAACCTGAGTCCCTTCCTTTAGCATGAGATGTGATATCCAACTCCTTCCCATTCCAATCCTGAGACCCTTCCTATAGCATGAGATGTGATATTTTAAAGCTTCTAATACCAAACCTGCGACCCGTCCTATAACATGAGATATGATATCCAAATCCTTCCCCTTCCAAACCTGAGACCCTTCCTTTAGCATGAGATGTGATATCTCAATGTTTCTAATAAAAAACCTGAGAATCTTCCTATAGCAAGAGATGTGATATCCAAATCCTTCCCATTCCAATCCTGAGACCCTTCCTATAACATGAGATGTGATATCTCAATGCCTCTAATACCAAACCTGAGATTCTTCCTATAACATGAGATGTGATATCTCAATGCTTCTAATACCAAACCTGAGACCCTCCCTTTAGCATGAGATGTGATATCCGGCTCCTTCCCATTCCAATCCTGAGACCCTTCTGATAGCATGAGATGTGATATCTCAATGCCTCTAATACCAAACCAGAGATTCTTCCTGTAACATGAGATGTGATATCTCAATGCTTCTAATACCAAACCTGAGACCCTCCCTTTAGCATGAGATGTGATATCCGACTCCTTCCCATTCCAATCCTGAGACCCTTCTGATAGCATGAGATGTGATATCTCAATGCTTCTAATACCAAACCTGAGACCCTTCCTATAACATAAGATGGGATATCCAGCTCCTTCCCATTCCAATCCTGAGACCCTTCCGATAGCAGAGATGTGATATATCAATGCTTATACCAAACCTGAGACCCTTCCTGTGGCATGAGATGTCATATCCAACTCCTTCCCATTCCAATCCTGAGACCCTTCCTATAGCATGATATGTGATATCACAATTTTTCTAATACCAAACCTGAGATCCTTCCTATAACATGAGATGTGTATCCAACTCCTTCCCATTCCAAAACCTGAGACCCTTCCTATAGCATGAGATGTGATATCTTAATGCTTCTAAAACCAAACCTGAGAACCATCCAATAACATATGTGAAATCCAAATCCTTCCCTTTCCAAACCTGAGACCCTTCCGATAGCATTAGATGTGATATCTCAATGCTTCTAAAACCAAACATGAGAACCATCCTATAACATGAGATGTGAAATCCAACTCCTTCCCATTCCAATCCTGAGACCCTTCCTATACCATGAGATGTGATATTTCAATGCTTCTAATACCAAACCTGAGACCCGTCCTAAAACATGAGATGTGAGATCCAAATCCTTCCCCCTCCAAACCTGAGAACCTTCCTATAGCTTGAGATGTGATATCAAACTCCTTCCCATTCCAATCCTGAGATAGCTTGAGATGTGATATCCAACTCCTTCCCATTCCTATCCTGAGACCCTTCCGATAGCAGAGATGTGATATCTCAATGCTTGTACCAAACCTGAGACCCTTCCTATGGCATGAGATGTGATATCCAACTCCTTCCCATTCCAATCCTGAGACCCTTCCTATAGCATGAGATGTGATATCTCAATGCTTATACCAAACCTGAGACCCTTCCTATAGCATGAGATGTGATATCCAAATCCTTCCCATTCCAATCCTGAGACCCTTCCTATAGCATGAGATGTGATATCTCAATGCCTCTAATACCAAACCTGAGATCCTATTACCAAACCTGAGACCCGTCCTATAACATGAGATGGGATATCCAACTCCTTCCCATTTCAATCCTGAGAAACTTCTGATAGCAGAGATGTGATATCTCAATACTTAGACCAAACCTGAGACCCTTCCTATAACATGAGATGTGATTTCCAACTCCTTCCCGTTCTAAACCTGAGACCCTTTCTATAGCAAGAATCTAATATCCAACTCCTTCCCATTCCAATCCTGAGACCATTCCTATAGCATGAGATGTGATATCTCAATGCTTCTAATACCAAACCTGAGATCCTTCCGATAGCATGAGATGTGATATCTCAATGCTTCTAATACCAAACCTGAGATCCTTCCTATAACATGAGATGTGATATCCAAGTCCTTCCCCTTCCGAACCTGAGACCCTCCCTTTAGCATGAGATGTGATATCCAACTCCTTCCCATTCCAATCCTGATACCCTTCTGATAGCATGAGATGTGATATCTCAATGCTTCTAATACCAAACCTGATATCCTTCCTATGACATGAGATGTGATATCCAATTCCTTCCCATTCCAAACCTGAGACCCTTCCTATAGCATGAGATGTGATATCTCAATGCTTCTAATACCAAACCTGAGATCCTTCCTATAACATGAGATGTGATATCCAAATCCTTCCCCTTCCAAACCAGAGACCCTCCCTTTAGCATGAGATGTGATATCCAACTCCTTCCCATTCCAATCCTGAGACATTTCTGATAGCATGAGATGTGATATCTCAATGCCTCTAATACCAAACCTGAGATCCTACCTCTACATGAAATGTGATATCCAACTCCTTCCCCTTGCAAACCTGAGAGCCTTCCTATAGCATGAGATGTGATATCGAAGTATTTCCCATTCCAATCCTGAGACCCTTCCTATAACATGAGATGTGATATCCAACTCCTTCCCATTCCAACCTGAGACCCTTCCTATAGCATGAGATGGGATATCCAACTACTTCCAAATCCAATCCTGATACCCTTCCGATAGCATGAGATGTGATATCTCAATCCCTCTAATACCAAACCTGAGATCCTTCCTATAACATGAGATGTGATATCAAAATCCTTCCCCTTCCAAACCTGAGACCCTCCCTTTAGCATGAGATGTGATATCCAACTCCTTCCCATTCCAATCCTGAGACCCTTCTGATAGCATGAGATGTGATATTCAATGCCTCTAATACCAAACCTGAGATCCTACCTCTAACATGAAATGTGATATCCAACTCCTTCCCTTTCCAAACGTGAGAACCTCCCTATAGCATGAGATGGGATATTCAAGTCCTTCCTATTCCAATCCTGAGACCCTTCCTATAGCATGAGATGTGATATCCAACTCCTTCCCCTTCCAATCCTGAGACCCTTCCTATAACATGAGATGTGATGTCTCAATGCCTCTAATACCAAACCTGAGATCCTACCTGTTAAGACGGATTTCTGAACTCTGTCCTGGTGGCGCAGAGGTTCAGAAGGCCAACCTAATTACTTGGAACAGGGTAACCTCTGGACAAGCCAGACCAATCAAGGTAGCGATCGCGGCGGTCAAGACTAGGTCTCAAGAGGGGTGAGGGTGACTGAAAGCCCGCAATGAGCACACAAAGCAAGAGCGCTTACAAACTACTCCAAACAGTTGTTTATATCAAAAATAGATACACATTTATTATAAGGCCTTGAAACTAATAACCACAGTAAAAGCAGCAATATACAACGATATTAAACCAACACATACACTATCCACCCAATATATATACAGAATACACAGTTTCACAGCATTAGCAGCACGAAATATGTTATCCACCTGCAGGGGAAGGAAAACAGGCAGTGCGAACCAATGCGAGTGATATGTCCGCCTTCTGAGGCCCCTAACTGGATGGTAGTCCAATCCCTACGAAGAGTGGAGCCTAGCGCTCAAAAGTACCTGCACACGCCGGTGCCAATGGGCAGAAGGTGAAGCTCTTCGGAGGACGTTGAACAGCTCTGTAGGGAGCTCTAATGAAGGAGAACACGGTCCGCGACTCTAGCGCAGCCTCCACTGTGAGGCAGAAGCAGGGCGCGAGTACGGACAAGGGGTGCTGTATTTACAGCGGGGAAAAGCAAGAGGCACTGCAGGAGGGCGACCAGATCCTAGCTAATCTACTCACCGGTCCCCGAAGCAAGCAGGCCCGAGCTCCTCCTCGATAGATGCAGCTTCTGGCAGGTTCTGAAGAGCAGGGAACGTCTCGTCGTCGTGCAGAGTAAAAAGACGTCCCGATCGAAGAAACAAGCACAGTTTTTGTCGCCACAGCAGGGCAACGGAACGGCCGGGTGTATTCAAGCCAAACGAGCACTGCTCACCTCTAGCTTAGGACTGCTAAGCAAACGAAGCGTGTGAGCATGCCCCGGACTCAGAATACCACCCAACCTGTCGGCGATTACAGAGCAGGCCTCCTTAGTAAGCTGGTCAGTCAACTGGATGGCCCAGAGACACTTCCGAAGGCTTACAGCAGGAGTTGATGAAGGTGCCGGGAATAGCTGGTCCTGCTATTCCAATAGGTCGAAGCGCCAGTACAGGCCTTCTTGTTCGATCTTAGGTGGAAAGGGCTTCACCGGACGACAGCAATGAGGAGCAGAAGTTCTTCAGGGGGTCACCAGTGATTCCTCGGTCCAGCCTCGTGTTCGCAGGATACTTGGCTCCTGTATCCCTGGGTTCGTAAGAACTCAGGAGATCGACATGGCAGTGGTGTTTCCAGCTCCCTCTTATCCACGGTTCCCTTCGCGCCAAAACGGAGGGGAGCCAATGGGAGATCCGCTCATCAACACACATACCATACGTGGACCAATCACGGACCACAGTGGTCCCAGGCATTCACACCACCCTAGACTCTCTGGCACCCAGGATGTGTATTGGGACCAGACAGCCCAGCCCACATCCTGGGGGCACTCAAACGACATGTAGAAGCCCGCGAAAGCAACCGTGTTTCGCGGGAAACTACATGCCCAAATAAGGAAGGCCCCGGGTCGCCTGACCCGGGGGAAGGTAAAGGGAGCAAGACGGACAGTGGACGAGACAAAGGAGCCTCGTGGTCCGGCCATTTTGGGTAGCCGGGCCACCCTTTTGTGTTCGCGGCAAAAAGGTGCTCAGAACGGCAAAAGGAGCTCAAAATAAACCAAATGATCGCTGCCACCAGCCCAGTCCCTGAATGACTTGCACCGATCCAAAAACCATCCTATAAGAGTGTCTAGGGTCTGTAGAAGGCTAGAGACCCAAGAGAGCTGTAACTTAGCTTACAGTGCCCTCTTGTGTCGTGTTGCACTAAAATGGCGACACGATAAAAGAAACTACGGGAAACAGCGTTCCCCGGTACTGACTGTCTTAAGGGCATGTCAGTTTCCCCGTAAGAAAGGAGCGAAAGCCCAGAGGAGTACAGCAGAAGGCTGCACTTCTCTGGCAAAGTCAAGAAAACAGGTTGAAAACAATAGCAAAAAGTTTAGGGGTTGCCACATGGAAGGAAAGTTCCCTACAATAACGAAATCTTTCCTAACACTCGCCCCTCCCAGACTATGGACAGGGGGAACTAATCCACCCCTGGATGAGTCTCTTGTTCAGGTCGGTAAAACATTCTGGACAACCCATCAGCATTGCTATGTTGGACACCTGGCCTATGCTCAATAGTGAAGTCGAAGCCTTGTAGACTTATGGACCACCTAAGCAACTTTGGATTCTCCCCCTTCATGTTCATTAGCCACTTTAACGGCTTATGGTCAGTCTGCACAGTGAAGTGGGTCCCATAGAGGTAGGGCCGCAGCTTCCTTAGGGCCCACACAACAGAGAAACATTCTTTCTCTACCGTGGACCATCTGAGCTCTCTGTCCTTAAGCTGGCGACTAATAAAACCGATAGGGTGTTCCTTACTCTTCTCATCTACTTGTGATAGTACAGCTCCTATCCCAGTGTCAGAGGCATCCGTCTGCACGATAAAAGGTCTTTGATAATCAGGGGCCCTGAGCACAGGGGCCTGGCACAAGGAGTCTTTCAAGCCATTGAAGGCCTTCTCACACTCGTCAGTCCAAGTTACCTTCTTGGGTTTCTTCGGAGTTGTGAGGGCAGTCAGAGGAGCAGCTATGGTGCCATAGTCTGCCACAAAATTGCGGTAATAACCCGTGAGTCCTAAGAAGGCTCTCACTTGGGTTTGCGTAGTGGGGGTAGGCCAGTCTTGTACGGCTTGTACCTGACTGAGTAGAGGCTGTCTCCTCCCTCCAACTACTTCATGTCCAAGGTAAACCACTGAGCCTTGTCCATTTTGGTGAGGGGCCACTCGGACACCCTCAAAAGAGCTAACTGAAGGACTGCTTGGGAACAGGTCGGGGAGAGGTTCAGACTCCTCTTCCTCAACATCTGAAGCCAGGAGCAGTGCTACGATTTCGACGCTTGGGCCGAAAGCCTTCAGCCTATTCACGGGAAGCACTTTGGGAGCCTGTCCAGGCCTTCCAAGGTCCACTGAATAGTTAACCTCACCCAGGGGCTCCACCACTGGGTAAGGGCCTGACCATTTGTCCTGTAAAGCTCGAGGCCTTATGAGATTCATGATCAGGACTTGCTGACCAAGTGTAAAGTTGATGAGGGAAGCTTTCTGGTCGTACCAAGGTTTCACCAGCGCTTGCCCTGCCTTCAATTTATCACTAGTCAAGCCTATCAGAAGTACCATCCGTTTTCTGAGCCCTAGCACATAATCAACTACATTGGTAGTAACAGGGGGAGTGGGCATCTCCCATCCCTCTTTGATGATGGCTAAGGGTCCCCGTACGGGATGACCGAACAGAAGTTCGAAGGGGCTGAAGCCAACACCCTCCTGCGGTACCTCTCGGTAGGCAAACAGCAAGCATGAAACAAGAAGATCCCATTTTCTTCTCTGAGGCTCCTCCAGAGCCCCAATCATGCTTTTTAACGTCCTGTTAAGACGCCCCCCCAGACCATCGGTCTGGGGGCGGTATGCAGAAGAGAACCTGTAGGTGACCCCACATTCTTTCCACATAGCCTGCCTATACTTCGACATAAAGTTGCTGCCATCACCCGGCACAACTTCTTTAGGGAAGCCAACCCTAGTAAACATGCCGAGTAAAGCTTCTGCAACTGGCTTGGCAGTTACAGTTGTAAATGGGACGGCCTCAGGATACCTGGTTGCATGGTCGACCAGCACCAGGATAAACCTATTGCCTGAGGATGTTTGCGGGTCAAGGGGACCAACGATGTCGATCCCTACCCTTTCAAATGGTACCCCCACAACTGGGAGCGGTACCAACGGAGCTTGGATTGTCGCGCCAACCTTACCAGACAACTGGCAGGCGGCACAACTCCTGCAGTGACTTTCTACTTGCACCCCCATCTTGGGCCAGTAGAAGTGCATGGATAACCTTTGCTTGGTCCTCCTCATACCAAGGTGACCAGCAAGGTGAACGACATGCGCCAACTGCAGGAGGAAGGGCCTAACAGCAAGGGAAACCACCAACCTCCTATGGTCTCCTTCTGTAGACTCTGTGGGCTCACTGTACAGGAGTCCACCTTCCCAATAAATCCGATGCTTCCCAGGAGGTTCACCCTCAAGCTGGGAGCAGGCCTGTCTCCTTAGGCCTTCCAGAGATGGGCACTCACGTTGGCCCTTACTGAAGTCGTCCCTATCAGGACCTCCTTCAACTAACAAGTCTTTTAGTTCAGGATGGTCGTTGGGGTCGAACACTTCAGGCATCGCCACCTCCTCGTCAGGCTCGGGCGATTGACCAACTCCCTCCACCGCAGTGGTAGGCGAGTTCGGGGGAATATTCTCTTTCCCCCGTCGGGACTTGTTGACTCCTTTCGCCTTGGGTTTCCCCTTCGGCTGGGGCGGCGTATTGGACTTGGCCAATGCTGCCCGTGCTTGAGACCGTGTGTAGGGTCTTTCGGCAGTGTCTCCTACGAGCCCTAGAGCTCTGAGATCATTGCCCAACAAGACCTTTCCCGGGACGTTTCTCTGAATGCTCACTGGAATCCTAACTGCTGTACCATTTAAAGTTAGATTAACAGGGATCACGGGAAACATACGGAGGGGGCCGTCAGCCAACTTAGTGGGCATCAGAGGAGCTCTGGCAACTTCCTCTGAGTCTACCAAGGTAGAATCCACTACAGTTCGACTGCACCCACTATCCCTAAGAGCTGGAGTATCCACTCCATTGATCAGCACACTGTCTTTAAAGTAGTGCTTGGTATTATCCGGAATCCTAGCATACGCCTCTGCGACTTTAGGCTCCCAGGAACCCAGGGACACTAAAACTACCTCAGCCTCTATTCCGCTGGGAAATGAGTCTGAGGAGAAGGATGCTCCTGTAATCTCTTCTTCCTCGTAGGAGGAGAAGGCCAGATTAGCGGAGTGGACCCCCAAAGGTCTAACCTTACTACGGGGATCCCCCTTCACATGGTCAGTTGCTCCACAAGAAAAACAAGCCCCATTGGGTCTGTTTACGTAGGGAGGCTTATTATAACCAGAGTTCTGTTTCGGAGGCGAACCTCCACTACCCTGTGAGTTCTCGGATGGCTTACCCTTATTTTTCTTTTTGTGGCCCTTATGGGAAGAAGATTTAGCAGATTCCCCACCCTCCATATCTTTGGACTTTTTCCCTTCCTCCTGCTTACCAGGATGAGTTTTGTCCTTATGGGACACTCGATGTGACACCCATAAGTCTGCTGCAATGGCCAGCTTCTTAGGATCTATCTCCTTCGAATCGGCCAAATGCTGCTTAAGCTCCGGGGAAGAAGAAGCAAAAATGTGTTCCAGCATGACCAGATTGATCATGCCTTCGAAGGTAGAAACCTTATAACCTTCAACCCAGCCAGTCAAGTTTTTCAGGGACTCAGCTACATACGACACCCAAGTACCACCTTCCTTTTTCTTATACTCTCTAAACCTTTTCAAATATTGGGTCGGAGTCTTCCCAAACTTTAAAATGAGAGTCTGCTTCAACATTGCAAAATCAGCGCGCTCAGCCTTCGACATTTCCATAATGGCACTGCAACCAGAATGGGGCAGTCTGCTGAGTAACCATGCAATCTTATCCGCATTATCAACCTCCTGAACCTCGCATGCATACTCAAACGCATTTAACCAGTCCATAATGTCATTTCGTTCCTCATACACACTGAGCAGATCTTTTGGAAACCGTGGATGAGAGGAAGCCCCAGAACCATGTCCAGGACCCTTGGACCCATTTGCGAACTGAAGCTTGGCCAGTTCCAACTGGTGATCCCTGTCTTTTTGTTTTTCTGCCTGGTCGATTTTCAGTTTGGCTATGCTGAATTCAAGCTCCTGCTGCCTAAACCGCAGCTCTTGCTTCTTGAATTCAAGCATAGCCTCCCCATCAACACTGGCAGAGGAAACGTTAGACATTACATCCTCCCTGTCCTCGTGGTCGTGATGGATCAGTGCAGCGGCAGAACCGTCGGTTCTGCCAGTGAGAGCAGCCCCACCACCTTCTGCACTGTCCTCGGAAGTTATAGCGTCAAGCTGCGCTTCTTGCCACGCCACGATTCTCTGGATCATTTCCAATTTAGTGCCTTGAGAGGAAACCCCTCTCTCCGCACACATCTTCCCCAATGTTTCAGATTTCGAAGCATTTAAGGTTAATAAAGTATTCGTTTCCATACTGTTGATAGGACTATGGCCTTTTTAACGTTATATTCAATACTTTACTGCGTGTCCTGGTTGGAATAACCTGAAAACGCCCTAGCTCGTGCGCAACACTGGATACCTTCAGTCGTATCCCACCGCTGTACACCAATTTGTTAAGACGGATTTCTGAACTCTGTCCTGGTGGCGCAGAGGTTCAGAAGGCCAACCTAATTACTTGGAACAGGGTAACCTCTGGACAAGCCAGACCAATCAAGGTAGCGATCGCGGCGGTCAAGACTAGGTCTCAAGAGGGGTGAGGGTGACTGAAAGCCCGCAATGAGCACACAAAGCAAGAGCGCTTACAAACTACTCCAAACAGTTGTTTATATCAAAAATAGATACACATTTATTATAAGGCCTTGAAACTAATAACCACAGTAAAAGCAGCAATATACAACGATATTAAACCAACACATACACTATCCACCCAATATATATACAGAATACACAGTTTCACAGCATTAGCAGCACGAAATATGTTATCCACCTGCAGGGGAAGGAAAACAGGCAGTGCGAACCAATGCGAGTGATATGTCCGCCTTCTGAGGCCCCTAACTGGATGGTAGTCCAATCCCTACGAAGAGTGGAGCCTAGCGCTCAAAAGTACCTGCACACGCCGGTGCCAATGGGCAGAAGGTGAAGCTCTTCGGAGGACGTTGAACAGCTCTGTAGGGAGCTCTAATGAAGGAGAACACGGTCCGCGACTCTAGCGCAGCCTCCACTGTGAGGCAGAAGCAGGGCGCGAGTACGGACAAGGGGTGCTGTATTTACAGCGGGGAAAAGCAAGAGGCACTGCAGGAGGGCGACCAGATCCTAGCTAATCTACTCACCGGTCCCCGAAGCAAGCAGGCCCGAGCTCCTCCTCGATAGATGCAGCTTCTGGCAGGTTCTGAAGAGCAGGGAACGTCTCGTCGTCGTGCAGAGTAAAAAGACGTCCCGATCGAAGAAACAAGCACAGTTTTTGTCGCCACAGCAGGGCAACGGAACGGCCGGGTGTATTCAAGCCAAACGAGCACTGCTCACCTCTAGCTTAGGACTGCTAAGCAAACGAAGCGTGTGAGCATGCCCCGGACTCAGAATACCACCCAACCTGTCGGCGATTACAGAGCAGGCCTCCTTAGTAAGCTGGTCAGTCAACTGGATGGCCCAGAGACACTTCCGAAGGCTTACAGCAGGAGTTGATGAAGGTGCCGGGAATAGCTGGTCCTGCTATTCCAATAGGTCGAAGCGCCAGTACAGGCCTTCTTGTTCGATCTTAGGTGGAAAGGGCTTCACCGGACGACAGCAATGAGGAGCAGAAGTTCTTCAGGGGGTCACCAGTGATTCCTCGGTCCAGCCTCGTGTTCGCAGGATACTTGGCTCCTGTATCCCTGGGTTCGTAAGAACTCAGGAGATCGACATGGCAGTGGTGTTTCCAGCTCCCTCTTATCCACGGTTCCCTTCGCGCCAAAACGGAGGGGAGCCAATGGGAGATCCGCTCATCAACACACATACCATACGTGGACCAATCACGGACCACAGTGGTCCCAGGCATTCACACCACCCTAGACTCTCTGGCACCCAGGATGTGTATTGGGACCAGACAGCCCAGCCCACATCCTGGGGGCACTCAAACGACATGTAGAAGCCCGCGAAAGCAACCGTGTTTCGCGGGAAACTACATGCCCAAATAAGGAAGGCCCCGGGTCGCCTGACCCGGGGGAAGGTAAAGGGAGCAAGACGGACAGTGGACGAGACAAAGGAGCCTCGTGGTCCGGCCATTTTGGGTAGCCGGGCCACCCTTTTGTGTTCGCGGCAAAAAGGTGCTCAGAACGGCAAAAGGAGCTCAAAATAAACCAAATGATCGCTGCCACCAGCCCAGTCCCTGAATGACTTGCACCGATCCAAAAACCATCCTATAAGAGTGTCTAGGGTCTGTAGAAGGCTAGAGACCCAAGAGAGCTGTAACTTAGCTTACAGTGCCCTCTTGTGTCGTGTTGCACTAAAATGGCGACACGATAAAAGAAACTACGGGAAACAGCGTTCCCCGGTACTGACTGTCTTAAGGGCATGTCAGTTTCCCCGTAAGAAAGGAGCGAAAGCCCAGAGGAGTACAGCAGAAGGCTGCACTTCTCTGGCAAAGTCAAGAAAACAGGTTGAAAACAATAGCAAAAAGTTTAGGGGTTGCCACATGGAAGGAAAGTTCCCTACAATAACGAAATCTTTCCTAACACTACCTCTAACATGAAATGTGATATCCAACTCCTTCCCTTTCCAAACGTGAGAACCTCCCTATAGCATGAGATGGGATATTCAAGTCCTTCCTATTCCAATCCTGAGACCCTTCCTATAGCATGAGATGTGATATCCAACTCCTTCCCATTCCAATCCTGAGACCCTTCCTATAGCATGAGATGTGATATCTCAATGCTTCTAATACCAAACCTGAGACCCTTCCTATAACATAAGATGGGGTATCCAACTCCTTCCCATTCGAATCCTGAGACCCTTCCGATAGCAGAGATGTGATATCTCAATGCTGATACCAAACCTGAGACCCTTCCTATGGCATGAGATGTCATATACAACTCCTTCCCATTCCAATCCTGAGACCCTTCCTATAGCATGAGATGTGATATCCAACTCCTTCCCATTCCAATCCTGAGACCCTTCCTATAGCATGAGATGTGATATCCAAATCCTTCCCATTCCAATTGTGAGACCCTTCCTATAGCATGAGATGTGATATCCAAAACCTTCCCTTTCCAAAACTGAGAGCCTACCTATAGCATGAAATGTGATATCCAACTCCTTCCCATTCCAATCCTGAGACCCTTCCTATAGCATGAGATGTGATATCTCAATGCTTATACCAAACCTGAGACCCTTCCTATAGCATGGGATGTGATATCCAAATCCTTCCCATTCCAATCCTGAGACCCTTCCTATAGAATGAGATGTGATATCCAAATCCTTCCCCTTCCAAACCTGAGACCCTCCCTTTAGCATGAGATGTGATATCCAACTCCTTCCCATTCCAATCCTGAGACCCTTCTGATAGCATGAGATGTTATATCTCAATGCCTCTAATACCAAACCTGAGATCCTACCTCTAACATGAAATGTGATATCCAACTCCTTCCCCTTCTAAACCTGGGAGCCTTCCTATAACATGAGATGTGATATCGAAGTGCTTCCCATTCCAATCCTGAGACCCTTCCTATAACATGAGATGTGATATCCAACTCCTTCCCATTCCAATCCTGAGACCCTTCCTATAGCATGAGATGTGATGTCTCAATGCTTCTAATACCAAATCTGAGATCCTTCCTATAACATGAGATGTGATATCCAACTCCTTCCCATTGCAATCTTGAGACCGTTTCTATAGCATGAGATGTGATATCTCAATGCTTATACCAAACCTGAGACCCTTCCTATAGCATGAGATGTGATATCCAAATCCTTCCCATTCCAATCGTGAGACCCTTCCTATAGCATGAGATGTGATATCTCAATGCCTCTAATACCAAACCTGAGATCCTACCTCTAAAATGAAATTTGATATGCAACTCCTTCCCCTTCCAAACCTGATAGCCTTCCTATAGCATGAGATGTGATATCCAAGTCCTTCCCATTCCAATCCTGATACCCTTCCTATAACATGAGATGTGATATCCAATTCCTTCCCATTCCAACCTGAGACCCTTCCTATAGCATGAGATGGGATATCCAACTCCTTCCAAATCCAATCCTGATACCCTTCCGATAGCATGAGATATGATATCCCAATGCTTCTACAAAACCTGAGACCCATACCATGGCATGAGATGTGATATCAAACTCCTTCCCATTCCAATCCTGACACCCTTCCTATAGCTTGAGATGTGATATCCAACTCCTTCCCATTCCAATTCTGAGACCCGTCCTATACCATGGGACTTGATATCTCAATGCTTCTAATACCAAACCTGAGACCGGTCCCATAACATGAGATGTGATATCCAAATCCTTCCCCTTCCAAAATTTAGACCCTTCCTTTATCATGAGATGTGATATCCAAGTCGTTCCCATTCCAATCCTGAGACCCTTCCGATAGCATGAGATGTGATATCTCAATGCTTCTAATACCAAACCTGAGACCCTTGCTATAACATGGGATGTGATATTCAAGTCCTTCCCATTCCAATCCTGAGACCCTTCCGATAGCAGAGATGTGATATCTCAATGCTTATACCAAACCTGAGACCCTTCCTATGGCATGAGATGTCAAATACAACTCCTTCCGATTCCAATCCTGAGACCCTTCCTATAGCATGAGATGTGATATCTCAATGCTTCTAATAATAAACCTGAGATCCTTCCTATAACATGAGATGTGATATCCAATTCCTTCCCATTCCAAACCTGAGACCCTTCCGATTGCATGAGATGTGATATCAAACTCCTTCCCATTCCAATCCTGAGATAGCTTGAGATGTGATATCCAACTCCTTCCCATTCCAATCCTGAGACCCTTCCTATACCATGAGATGTGATATCTCAATGCTTCTAATACCAAACCTGACACCCGTCCTAAAACATGAGATGTGAGATCCAAATCCTTCCCCTTCCAAACCTGAGATCTTTCCTTTAGCATGAGATGTGATATCCAACTCCTTCCCATTCCAATCCTGAGACCCTTCCTATAGCATGATATGTGATATCACAATTTTTCTAATACCAAACCTGAGATCCTTCCTATAACATGAGATGTGTATCCAACTCCTTCCCATTCCAAACCTGAGACCCTTCCTATAGCCTGAGATGTGATATCTTAATGCTTCTAAAACCAAACCTGAGAACCATCCAATAACATATGTGAAATCCAAATCCTTCCCTTTCCAAACCTGAGACACTTCCGATAGCATTACATGTGATATCTCAATGCTTCTAAAACCAAACATGAGAACCATCCTATAACATGAGATGTGAAATCCAAATCCTTCCCTTTCCAAACCTGAGACCCTCCCTATAGCATGGAATGTGATATCTAAGTCCTTCCCATTCCTATCCTGAGACCCTTCCGATAGCAGAGATGTGATATCTCAATGCTTGGACCAAACCTGAGACCCTTCCTATGACATGAGATGTGATATCCAACTCCTTCCCATTCCAATCCTGAGACCCTTCCTATAGCATGAGATGTGATATCTCAATGCTTCTATCAAACCTGAGTCCCTTCCTTTAGCATGAGATGTGATATCCAACTCCTTCCCAATCCAATCCTGAGACCCTTCCTATAGCATGAGATGTGATATTTCAAAGCTTCTAATACCAAACCTGGGACCCGTCCTATAACATGAGATATGATATCCAAATCCTTCCCCTTCCAAACCTGAGACCCTTCCTTTAGCATAAGATGTGATATCCAAATCCTTCCCATTCCAATCCTGAAACCCTTCCTATAGCATGAGATGTGATATCTCAATGTTTCTAATAAAAAACTTGAGACTCTTCCTATAGCAAGAGATATGATATCCAATTCCTTCCCATTCCAATCCTGAGACCCTTCCTATAACATGAGATGTGATATCTCAATGCCTCTAATACCAAACCTGAGATTCTTCCTATAACATGAGATGTGATATCTCAATGCTTCTAATACCAAACCTGAGACCCTCCCTTTAGCATGAGATGTGATATCCGACTCCTTCCCATTCCAATCCTGAGACCCTTCTTATAGCATGAGATGTGATATCTCAATGCCCCTAATACCAAACCAGAGATTCTTCCTATAACATGAGATGTGATATCTCAATGCTTCTAATACCAAACCTGAGACCCTCCCTTTAGCATGAGATGTGATATCCGACTCCTTCCCATTCCAATCCTGAGACCCTTCTGATAGCATGAGATGTGATATTTCAATGCCTCTAATACCAAACCTGAGATCCTACCTCTAACATGAAATGTGATATCCATCTCCTTCCCTTTCCAAACCTGAGACCCTTCCGATAGCAGAGATGTGATATCTCAATGCTTATACCAAATCTGAGACCCTTCCTATAGCATGAGATGTGATATCCAACTCCTTCCCATTCCAATCCTGAGACCCTTCCTATAGCATGAGATGTGATGTCTCAATGCTTCTAATACCAAACCTGAGATCCTTCCTATAACATGAGATGTGATATCCAACTCCTTCCCATTCCAATCCTGAGACCCTTATGATAGCATGAGATGTGATATCTCAATGCCTCTAATACCAAACCTGAGATACTTCCTATAGCATGAGATGTGATGTCTCAATGCTTCTAACACCAAACCTGAGACCCTTCCTATAACATAAGATGGGATATCCAACTCCTTCCCATTCCAATCCTGAGACCCTTCCGATAGCAGAGATGTGATATCTCAATGCTTATACCAAACCTGAGACCCTTCCTGTGGCATGAGATGTCATATCCAACTCCTTCCCATTCCAATCCTGAGACCCTTCCTATAACATGAGATGTGATGTCTCAATGCTTCTAATACCAAACATGAGATCCTTCCTATGGCATGAGATGTCATTTAAAACTCCTTCCCATTCCATTCCTGATACCCTTCCTATAGCATGAGATATGATATCCAACTCCTTCCCATTCCAATCCTGAGACCCTTCCTATAGCATGAGATGTGATATCTCAATGCTTCTAATAACAAACCTGAGACCCTTCCTATAACATGAGATGTGATATCCAAATCCTTCCCCTTCCAAACCAGAGACCCTCCCTTTAGCATGAGATGTGATATCCAACTCCTTCCCATTCCAATCCTGAGACCCTTCTGATAGCATGAGATGTTATATCTCAATGCCTCTAATACCAAACCTGAGTTTCTACATCTAACATGAAATGTGATATCCAACTCCTTCCCCTTCCAAACCTGGGAGCCTTCCTATAACATGAGATGTGATATCGAAGTCCTTCCCATTCCAATCCTGTGACCCTTCCTATAACATGAGATGTGATATCCAACTCCTTCCCATTCCAATCCTGAGACCCTTCCTATAGCATGAGATGTGATGTCTCAATGCTTCTAATACCAAATCTGAGATCCTTCCTATAACATGAGATGTGATATCCAACTCCTTCCATTCCAATCCTGAGACCCTTCCTATAGCATGGGATGTGATATTTCAATGCTTATACCAAACCTCAGACCCTTCCTATAGCATGAGATGTGATATCCAAATCCTTCCCATTCCAATCGTGAGACCCTTCCTATAGCATGAGATGTGATATCTCAATGCTTATACCAAACCTGAGATCCTTCCTCTAACATGAAATGTGATATCCAAATCCTTCCCTTTCCAAACCTGAGAGCCTACCTATAGCATGAGATGTGATATCCAACTCCTTCCCATTCCAATCCTGAGACCCTTCCTATAGCATGAGATGTGATATCTCAATGCTTATACCAAACCTGAGACCCTTCCTATAGCATGAGATGTGATATCCAAATCCTTCCCATTCCAATCCTGAGACCCTTCCTATAGCATGAGATGTGATATCTCAATGCCTCTAATACCAAACCTGAGATCCTTCCTTGAACATGAAATGTGATATCCCACTCCTTCCCTTTCCAAACCTGAGAGTCTACCGATAGCATGAGATGTGATATCCAAGTCCTTCCCATTCCAATCCTTAGACACTTCCTACAGCATGAGATGTGATATCTCAATGATTCTATTACCAAACCTGAGACCCGTCCTATAACATGAGATGGGATATCCAACTCCTTCCCATTTCAATCCTGAGAAACTTCCGATAGCAGAGATGTGATATCTCAATGCTTAGACCAAACCTGAGACCCTTCCTATAACATGAGATGTGATATCCAACTCCTTCCCGTTCCAAACCTGAGACCCTTTCTATAGCAAGAATCTAATATCCAACTGCTTCCCATTCCAATCCTGAGACCATTCCTATAGCATGAGATGTGATATCTCAATGCTTCTAATACCAA
Source organism: Ambystoma mexicanum (assembly GCF_040938575.1). NCBI lineage: Eukaryota > Metazoa > Chordata > Amphibia > Caudata > Ambystomatidae > Ambystoma > Ambystoma mexicanum. The sequence continues at coordinate 338,460,297 of NC_090936.1, forward strand.
ACCTGAGATCCTTCCTATGACATGAGATGTGATATCCAATTCCTTCCCATTCCAAACCTGAAACCCTTCCTATAGCATGAGATGTGATATCTCAATGCTTCTAATACCAAACCTGAGATCCTTCCTAAAACATGAGATGTGATATCCAAATCCTTCCCCTTCCAAACCAGAGACCCTCCCTTTAGCATGAGATGTGATATCCAACTCCTTCCCATTCCAATCCTGAGACATTTCTGATAGCATGAGATGTGATATCTCAATGCCTCTAATACCAAACCTGAGATCCTACCTCTAACATGAAATGTGATATCCAACTCCTTCCCCTTGCAAACCTGAGAGCCTTCCTATAGCATGAGATGTGATATCGAAGTATTTCCCATTCCAATCCTGAGACCCTTCCTATAACATGAGATGTGATATCCAACTCCTTCCCATTCCAACCTGAGACCCTTCCTATAGCATGAGATGGGATATCCAACTACTTCCAAATCCAATCCTGATACCCTTCCGATAGCATGAGATGTGATATCTCAATCCCTCTAATACCAAACCTGAGATCCTTCCTATAACATGAGATGTGATATCAAAATCCTTCCCCTTCCAAACCTGAGACCCTCCCTTTAGCATGAGATGTGATATCCAACTCCTTCCCATTCCAATCCTGAGACCCTTCTGATAGCATGAGATGTGATATTCAATGCCTCTAATACCAAACCTGAGATCCTACCTCTAACATGAAATGTGATATCCAACTCCTTCCCTTTCCAAACGTGAGAGCCTCCCTATAGCATGAGATGGGATATTCAAGTCCTTCCCATACCAATCCTGAGACCCTTCCTATAGCATGAGATGTGATATCTCAATGCTTCTAATACCAAACCTGAGACCCTTCCTATAACATAAGATGGGATATCCAACTCCTTCCCATTCCAATCCTGAGACCCTTCCGATAGCAGAGATGTGATATCTCAATGCTGATACCAAACCTGAGACCCTTCCTATGGCATGAGATGTCATATACAACTCCTTCCCATTCCAATCCTGAGACCATTCCTATAGCATGAGATGTGATATCTCAATGCTTATACCAAACCTGAGACCCTTCCTATAGCATGAGATGTGATATCCAACTCCTTCCCATTCCAATCCTGAGACCCTTCCTATAACATGAGATGTGATGTCTCAATGCTTCTAATACCAAACCTGAGATCCTTCCTATGGCATGAGATGTCATATAAAACTCCTTCCCATTCCATTCCTGAGACCCTTCCTATAGCATGAGATGTGATATCCAACTCCTTCCCATTCCAATCCTGAGACCCTTCCTATAGCATGAGATGTGATATCCAAATCCTTCCCATTCCAATCGTGAGACCCTTCCTATAGCATGAGATGTGATATCCAAAACCTTCCCTTTCCAAAACTGAGAGCCTACCTATAGCATGAGATGTGATATCCAACTCCTTCCCATTCCAATCCTGAGACCCTTCCTATAGCATGAGATGTGATATCCAAATCCTTCCCCTTCCAAACCTGAGACCCTCCCTTTAGCATGAGATGTGATATCCAACTCCTTCCCATTCCAATCCTGAGACCCTTCTGATAGCATGAGATGTTATATCTCAATGCCTCTAATACCAAACCTGAGATCCTACCTCTAACATGAAATGTGATATCCAACTCCTTCCCCTTCTAAACCTGGGAGCCTTCCTATAAAATGAGATGTGATATCCAAGTCCTTCCCATTCCAATCCTGAGACCCTTCCTATAACATGAGATGTGATATCCAACTCCTTCCCATTCCAACCTGAGACCCTTCCTATAGCATGAGATGGGATATCTCAATGCTTAGACCAAACCTGAGACCCTTCCTATAACATGAGATGTGATATCCAACTCCTTCCCGTTCCAAACCTGAGACCCTTTCTATAGCAAGAATCTAATATCCAACTGCTTCCCATTCCAATCCTGAGACCATTCCTATAGCATGAGATGTGATATCTCAATGCTTCTAATACCAAACCTGAGATCCTTCCTATGACATGAGATGTGATATCCAATTCCTTCCCATTCCAAACCTGAGACCCTTCCTATAGCATGAGATGTGATATCTCAATGCTTCTAATACCAAACCTGAGATCCTTCCTAAAACATGAGATGTGATATCCAAATCCTTCCCCTTCCAAACCAGAGACCCTCCCTTTAGCATGAGATGTGATATCCAACTCCTTCCCATTCCAATCCTGAGACATTTCTGATAGCATGAGATGTGATATCTCAATGCCTCTAATACCAAACCTGAGATCCTACCTCTAACATGAAATGTGATATCCAACTCCTTCCCCTTGCAAACCTGAGAGCCTTCCTATAGCATGAGATGTGATATCGAAGTATTTCCCATTCCAATCCTGAGACCCTTCCTATAACATGAGATGTGATATCCAACTCCTTCCCATTCCAACCTGAGACCCTTCCTATAGCATGAGATGGGATATCCAACTACTTCCAAATCCAATCCTGATACCCTTCCGATAGCATGAGATGTGATATCTCAATCCCTCTAATACCAAACCTGAGATCCTTCCTATAACATGAGATGTGATATCAAAATCCTTCCCCTTCCAAACCTGAGACCCTCCCTTTAGCATGAGATGTGATATCCAACTCCTTCCCATTCCAATCCTGAGACCCTTCTGATAGCATGAGATGTGATATTCAATGCCTCTAATACCAAACCTGAGATCCTAACTCTAACATGAAATGTGATATCCAACTCCTTCCCTTTCCAAACGTGAGAGCCTCCCTATAGCATGAGATGGGATATTCAAGTTCTTCCCATTCCAATCCTGAGACCCTTCCTATAGCATGAGATGTGATATCTCAATGCTTCTAATACCAAACCTGAGACCCTTCCTATAACATAAGATGGGATATCCAACTCCTTCCCATTCCAATCCTGAGACCCTTCCGATAGCAGAGATGTGATATCTCAATGCTGATACCAAACCTGAGACCCTTCCTATGGCATGAGATGTCATATACAACTCCTTCCCATTCCAATCCTGAGACCATTCCTATAGCATGAGATGTGATATCTCAATGCTTATACCAAACCTGAGACCCTTCCTATAGCATGAGATGTGATATACAACTCCTTCCCATTCCAATCCTGAGACCCTTCCTATAACATGAGATGTGATGTCTCAATGCTTCTAATACCAAACCTGAGATCCTTCCTATGGCATGAGATGTCATATAAAACTCCTTCCCATTCCATTCCTGAGACCCTTCCTATAGCATGAGATGTGATATCCAACTCCTTCCCATTCCAATCCTGAGACCCTTCCTATAGCATGAGATGTGATATCCAAATCCTTCCCATTCCAATCGTGAGACCCTTCCTATAGCATGAGATGTGATATCCAAAACCTTCCCTTTCCAAAACTGAGAGCCTACCTATAGCATGAGATGTGATATCCAACTCCTTCCCATTCCAATCCTGAGACCCTTCCTATAGCATGAGATGTGATATCCAAATCCTTCCCCTTCCAAACCTGAGACCCTCCCTTTAGCATGAGATGTGATATCCAACTCCTTCCCATTCCAATCCTGAGACCCTTCTGAGAGCATGAGATGTTATATCTCAATGCCTCTAATACCAAACCTGAGATCCTACCTCTAACATGAAATGTGATATCCAACTCCTTCCCCTTCTAAACCTGGGAGCCTTCCTATAACATGAGATGTGATATCGAAGTGCTTCCCATTCCAATCCTGAGACCCTTCCTATAACATGAGATGTGATATCCAACTCCTTCCCATTCCAATCCTGAGACCCTTCCTATAGCATGAGATGTGATGTCTCAATGGTTCTAATACCAAATCTGAGATCCTTCCTATAACATGAGATATGATATCCAACTCCTTCCCATTGCAATCTTGAGACCGTTTCTATAGCATGAGATGTGATATTTCAATGCTTATACCAAACCTGAGACCCTTCCTATAGCATGAGATTTGATATCCAAATCCTTCCCATTCCAATCGTGAGACCCTTCCTATAGCATGAGATGTGATATCTCAATCCCTCTAATACCAAACCTGAGATCCTACCTCTATAATGAAATTTGATATGCAACTCCTTCCCCTTCCAAACCTGATAGCCTTCCTATAGCATGAGATGTGATATCCAAGTCCTTCCCATTCCAATCCTGATACCCTTCCTATAACATGAGATGTGATATCCAACTCCTTCCCATTCCAACCTGAGACCCTTCCTATAGCATGAGATGGGATATCCAACTCCTTCCAAATCCAATCCTGATACCCTTCCGATAGCATGAGATGTGATATCCCAATGCTTCTACAAAACCTGAGACCCATACCATGGCATGAGATGTGATATCAAACTCCTTCCCATTCCAATCCTGACACCCTTCCTATAGCTTGAGATGTGATATCCAACTCCTTCCCATTCCAATTCTGAGACCCGTCCTATACCATGGGACTTGATATCTCAATGCTTCTAATACCAAACCTGAGACCGGTCCTATAACATGAGATGTGATATCCAAATCCTCCCCCTTCCAAACCTTAGACCCTTCCTTTATCATGAGATGTGATATCCAAGTCGTTCCCATTCCAATCCTGAGACACTTCCTATAGCATGAGATGTGATATCTCAATGCTTCTAATACCAAACCTGAGACCCTTGCTATAACATGAGATGTGATATTCAAGTCCTTCCCATTCCAATCCTGAGACCCTTCCTATAGCATGAGATGTGATATCTCAATGCTTCTAATACCAAACCTGAGACCCTTCCTATCATGAGATGGGATATCCAACTCCTTCCCATTCCAATCCTGAGACCCTTCCGATAGCAGAGATGTGATATCTCAATGCTTATACCAAACCTGAGACCCTTCCTATGGCATGAGATGTCAAATACAACTCCTTCCGATTCCAATCCTGAGACCCTTCCTATAGCATGAGATGTGATATCTCAATGCTTCTAATAATAAACCTGAGATCCTTCCTATAACATGAGATGTGATATCCAACTCCTTCCCATTCCAAACCTGAGACCCTTCCGATTGCATGAGATGTGATATCAAACTCCTTCCCATTCCAATCCTGAGACCCTTCCTATACCATGAGATGTGATATCTCAATGCTTCTAATACCAAACCTGACACCCGTCCTAAAACATGAGATGTGATGTCCAAATCCTTCCCCTTCCAAACCTGAGATCTTTCCTTTAGCATGAGATGTGATATCCAACTCCTTCCCATTCCAATCCTGAGACCCTTCCTATACCATGAGATGTGATCTCTCAATGCTTCTAATACCAAACCTGACACCCGTCCTAAAACATGAGATGTGATGTCCAAATCCTTCCCCTTCCAAACCTGAGATCTTTCCTTTAGCATGAGATGTGATATCCAACTCCTTCCCATTCCAATCCTGAGACCCTTCCTATACCATGAGATGTGATATCTCAATGCTTCTAATACCAAACCTGACACCAGTCCTAAAACATGAGATGTGATGTCCAAATCCTTCCCCTTCCAAACCTGAGATCTTTCCTTTAGCATGAGATGTGATATCCAACTCCTTCCCATTCCAATCCTGAGACCCTTCCTATGGCATGATATGTGATATCACAATTTTTCTAATACCAAACCTGAGATCCTTCCTATAACATGAGATGTGTATCCAACTCCTTCCCATTCCAAACCTGAGACCCTTCCTATAGCCTGAGATGTGATATCTTAATGCTTCTAAAACCAAACCTGAGAACCATCCAATAACATATGTGAAATCCAAATCCTTCCCTTTCCAAACCTGAGACCCTTCCGATAGCATTAGATGTGATATCTCAATGCTTCTAAAACCAAACATGAGAACCATCCTATAACATGAGATGTGAAATCCAAATCCTTCCCTTTCCAAACCTGAGACCCTCCCTATAGCATGAGATGTGATGTCTAAGTCCTTCCCATTCCTATCCTGAGACCCTTCCGATAGCAGAGATGTGATATCTCAATGCTTGGACCAAACCTGAGACCCTTCCTATGGCATGAGATGTGATATCCAACTCCTTCCCATTTCAATCTTGAGACCCTTCCTATAGCATGAGATGTGATATCTCAATGCTTCTATCAAACCTGAGTCCCTTCCTTTAGCATGAGATGTGATATCCAACTCCTTCCCATTCCAATCCTGAGACCCTTCCTATAGCATGAGATGTGATATTTTAAAGCTTCTAATACCAAACCTGCGACCCGTCCTATAACATGAGATATGATATCCAAATCCTTCCCCTTCCAAACCTGAGACCCTTCCTTTAGCATGAGATGTGATATCTCAATGTTTCTAATAAAAAACCTGAGAATCTTCCTATAGCAAGAGATGTGATATCCAAATCCTTCCCATTCCAATCCTGAGACCCTTCCTATAACATGAGATGTGATATCTCAATGCCTCTAATACCAAACCTGAGATTCTTCCTATAACATGAGATGTGATATCTCAATGCTTCTAATACCAAACCTGAGACCCTCCCTTTAGCATGAGATGTGATATCCGGCTCCTTCCCATTCCAATCCTGAGACCCTTCTGATAGCATGAGATGTGATATCTCAATGCCTCTAATACCAAACCAGAGATTCTTCCTGTAACATGAGATGTGATATCTCAATGCTTCTAATACCAAACCTGAGACCCTCCCTTTAGCATGAGATGTGATATCCGACTCCTTCCCATTCCAATCCTGAGACCCTTCTGATAGCATGAGATGTGATATCTCAATGCTTCTAATACCAAACCTGAGACCCTTCCTATAACATAAGATGGGATATCCAGCTCCTTCCCATTCCAATCCTGAGACCCTTCCGATAGCAGAGATGTGATATATCAATGCTTATACCAAACCTGAGACCCTTCCTGTGGCATGAGATGTCATATCCAACTCCTTCCCATTCCAATCCTGAGACCCTTCCTATAGCATGATATGTGATATCACAATTTTTCTAATACCAAACCTGAGATCCTTCCTATAACATGAGATGTGTATCCAACTCCTTCCCATTCCAAAACCTGAGACCCTTCCTATAGCATGAGATGTGATATCTTAATGCTTCTAAAACCAAACCTGAGAACCATCCAATAACATATGTGAAATCCAAATCCTTCCCTTTCCAAACCTGAGACCCTTCCGATAGCATTAGATGTGATATCTCAATGCTTCTAAAACCAAACATGAGAACCATCCTATAACATGAGATGTGAAATCCAACTCCTTCCCATTCCAATCCTGAGACCCTTCCTATACCATGAGATGTGATATTTCAATGCTTCTAATACCAAACCTGAGACCCGTCCTAAAACATGAGATGTGAGATCCAAATCCTTCCCCCTCCAAACCTGAGAACCTTCCTATAGCTTGAGATGTGATATCAAACTCCTTCCCATTCCAATCCTGAGATAGCTTGAGATGTGATATCCAACTCCTTCCCATTCCTATCCTGAGACCCTTCCGATAGCAGAGATGTGATATCTCAATGCTTGTACCAAACCTGAGACCCTTCCTATGGCATGAGATGTGATATCCAACTCCTTCCCATTCCAATCCTGAGACCCTTCCTATAGCATGAGATGTGATATCTCAATGCTTATACCAAACCTGAGACCCTTCCTATAGCATGAGATGTGATATCCAAATCCTTCCCATTCCAATCCTGAGACCCTTCCTATAGCATGAGATGTGATATCTCAATGCCTCTAATACCAAACCTGAGATCCTATTACCAAACCTGAGACCCGTCCTATAACATGAGATGGGATATCCAACTCCTTCCCATTTCAATCCTGAGAAACTTCTGATAGCAGAGATGTGATATCTCAATACTTAGACCAAACCTGAGACCCTTCCTATAACATGAGATGTGATTTCCAACTCCTTCCCGTTCTAAACCTGAGACCCTTTCTATAGCAAGAATCTAATATCCAACTCCTTCCCATTCCAATCCTGAGACCATTCCTATAGCATGAGATGTGATATCTCAATGCTTCTAATACCAAACCTGAGATCCTTCCGATAGCATGAGATGTGATATCTCAATGCTTCTAATACCAAACCTGAGATCCTTCCTATAACATGAGATGTGATATCCAAGTCCTTCCCCTTCCGAACCTGAGACCCTCCCTTTAGCATGAGATGTGATATCCAACTCCTTCCCATTCCAATCCTGATACCCTTCTGATAGCATGAGATGTGATATCTCAATGCTTCTAATACCAAACCTGATATCCTTCCTATGACATGAGATGTGATATCCAATTCCTTCCCATTCCAAACCTGAGACCCTTCCTATAGCATGAGATGTGATATCTCAATGCTTCTAATACCAAACCTGAGATCCTTCCTATAACATGAGATGTGATATCCAAATCCTTCCCCTTCCAAACCAGAGACCCTCCCTTTAGCATGAGATGTGATATCCAACTCCTTCCCATTCCAATCCTGAGACATTTCTGATAGCATGAGATGTGATATCTCAATGCCTCTAATACCAAACCTGAGATCCTACCTCTACATGAAATGTGATATCCAACTCCTTCCCCTTGCAAACCTGAGAGCCTTCCTATAGCATGAGATGTGATATCGAAGTATTTCCCATTCCAATCCTGAGACCCTTCCTATAACATGAGATGTGATATCCAACTCCTTCCCATTCCAACCTGAGACCCTTCCTATAGCATGAGATGGGATATCCAACTACTTCCAAATCCAATCCTGATACCCTTCCGATAGCATGAGATGTGATATCTCAATCCCTCTAATACCAAACCTGAGATCCTTCCTATAACATGAGATGTGATATCAAAATCCTTCCCCTTCCAAACCTGAGACCCTCCCTTTAGCATGAGATGTGATATCCAACTCCTTCCCATTCCAATCCTGAGACCCTTCTGATAGCATGAGATGTGATATTCAATGCCTCTAATACCAAACCTGAGATCCTACCTCTAACATGAAATGTGATATCCAACTCCTTCCCTTTCCAAACGTGAGAACCTCCCTATAGCATGAGATGGGATATTCAAGTCCTTCCTATTCCAATCCTGAGACCCTTCCTATAGCATGAGATGTGATATCCAACTCCTTCCCATTCCAATCCTGAGACCCTTCCTATAACATGAGATGTGATGTCTCAATGCCTCTAATACCAAACCTGAGATCCTACCTCTAACATGAAATGTGATATCCAACTCCTTCCCTTTCCAAACGTGAGAACCTCCCTATAGCATGAGATGGGATATTCAAGTCCTTCCTATTCCAATCCTGAGACCCTTCCTATAGCATGAGATGTGATATCCAACTCCTTCCCATTCCAATCCTGAGACCCTTCCTATAGCATGAGATGTGATATCTCAATGCTTCTAATACCAAACCTGAGACCCTTCCTATAACATAAGATGGGGTATCCAACTCCTTCCCATTCGAATCCTGAGACCCTTCCGATAGCAGAGATGTGATATCTCAATGCTGATACCAAACCTGAGACCCTTCCTATGGCATGAGATGTCATATACAACTCCTTCCCATTCCAATCCTGAGACCCTTCCTATAGCATGAGATGTGATATCCAACTCCTTCCCATTCCAATCCTGAGACCCTTCCTATAGCATGAGATGTGATATCCAAATCCTTCCCATTCCAATTGTGAGACCCTTCCTATAGCATGAGATGTGATATCCAAAACCTTCCCTTTCCAAAACTGAGAGCCTACCTATAGCATGAAATGTGATATCCAACTCCTTCCCATTCCAATCCTGAGACCCTTCCTATAGCATGAGATGTGATATCTCAATGCTTATACCAAACCTGTGACCCTTCCTATAGCATGGGATGTGATATCCAAATCCTTCCCATTCCAATCCTGAGACCCTTCCTATAGAATGAGATGTGATATCCAAATCCTTCCCCTTCCAAACCTGAGACCCTCCCTTTAGCATGAGATGTGATATCCAACTCCTTCCCATTCCAATCCTGAGACCCTTCTGATAGCATGAGATGTTATATCTCAATGCCTCTAATACCAAACCTGAGATCCTACCTCTAACATGAAATGTGATATCCAACTCCTTCCCCTTCTAAACCTGGGAGCCTTCCTATAACATGAGATGTGATATCGAAGTGCTTCCCATTCCAATCCTGAGACCCTTCCTATAACATGAGATGTGATATCCAACTCCTTCCCATTCCAATCCTGAGACCCTTCCTATAGCATGAGATGTGATGTCTCAATGCTTCTAATACCAAATCTGAGATCCTTCCTATAACATGAGATGTGATATCCAACTCCTTCCCATTGCAATCTTGAGACCGTTTCTATAGCATGAGATGTGATATCTCAATGCTTATACCAAACCTGAGACCCTTCCTATAGCATGAGATGTGATATCCAAATCCTTCCCATTCCAATCGTGAGACCCTTCCTATAGCATGAGATGTGATATCTCAATGCCTCTAATACCAAACCTGAGATCCTACCTCTAAAATGAAATTTGATATGCAACTCCTTCCCCTTCCAAACCTGATAGCCTTCCTATAGCATGAGATGTGATATCCAAGTCCTTCCCATTCCAATCCTGATACCCTTCCTATAACATGAGATGTGATATCCAATTCCTTCCCATTCCAACCTGAGACCCTTCCTATAGCATGAGATGGGATATCCAACTCCTTCCAAATCCAATCCTGATACCCTTCCGATAGCATGAGATATGATATCCCAATGCTTCTACAAAACCTGAGACCCATACCATGGCATGAGATGTGATATCAAACTCCTTCCCATTCCAATCCTGACACCCTTCCTATAGCTTGAGATGTGATATCCAACTCCTTCCCATTCCAATTCTGAGACCCGTCCTATACCATGGGACTTGATATCTCAATGCTTCTAATACCAAACCTGAGACCGGTCCCATAACATGAGATGTGATATCCAAATCCTTCCCCTTCCAAAATTTAGACCCTTCCTTTATCATGAGATGTGATATCCAAGTCGTTCCCATTCCAATCCTGAGACCCTTCCGATAGCATGAGATGTGATATCTCAATGCTTCTAATACCAAACCTGAGACCCTTGCTATAACATGGGATGTGATATTCAAGTCCTTCCCATTCCAATCCTGAGACCCTTCCGATAGCAGAGATGTGATATCTCAATGCTTATACCAAACCTGAGACCCTTCCTATGGCATGAGATGTCAAATACAACTCCTTCCGATTCCAATCCTGAGACCCTTCCTATAGCATGAGATGTGATATCTCAATGCTTCTAATAATAAACCTGAGATCCTTCCTATAACATGAGATGTGATATCCAATTCCTTCCCATTCCAAACCTGAGACCCTTCCGATTGCATGAGATGTGATATCAAACTCCTTCCCATTCCAATCCTGAGATAGCTTGAGATGTGATATCCAACTCCTTCCCATTCCAATCCTGAGACCCTTCCTATACCATGAGATGTGATATCTCAATGCTTCTAATACCAAACCTGACACCCGTCCTAAAACATGAGATGTGAGATCCAAATCCTTCCCCTTCCAAACCTGAGATCTTTCCTTTAGCATGAGATGTGATATCCAACTCCTTCCCATTCCAATCCTGAGACCCTTCCTATAGCATGATATGTGATATCACAATTTTTCTAATACCAAACCTGAGATCCTTCCTATAACATGAGATGTGTATCCAACTCCTTCCCATTCCAAACCTGAGACCCTTCCTATAGCCTGAGATGTGATATCTTAATGCTTCTAAAACCAAACCTGAGAACCATCCAATAACATATGTGAAATCCAAATCCTTCCCTTTCCAAACCTGAGACACTTCCGATAGCATTACATGTGATATCTCAATGCTTCTAAAACCAAACATGAGAACCATCCTATAACATGAGATGTGAAATCCAAATCCTTCCCTTTCCAAACCTGAGACCCTCCCTATAGCATGGAATGTGATATCTAAGTCCTTCCCATTCCTATCCTGAGACCCTTCCGATAGCAGAGATGTGATATCTCAATGCTTGGACCAAACCTGAGACCCTTCCTATGACATGAGATGTGATATCCAACTCCTTCCCATTCCAATCCTGAGACCCTTCCTATAGCATGAGATGTGATATCTCAATGCTTCTATCAAACCTGAGTCCCTTCCTTTAGCATGAGATGTGATATCCAACTCCTTCCCAATCCAATCCTGAGACCCTTCCTATAGCATGAGATGTGATATTTCAAAGCTTCTAATACCAAACCTGGGACCCGTCCTATAACATGAGATATGATATCCAAATCCTTCCCCTTCCAAACCTGAGACCCTTCCTTTAGCATAAGATGTGATATCCAAATCCTTCCCATTCCAATCCTGAAACCCTTCCTATAGCATGAGATGTGATATCTCAATGTTTCTAATAAAAAACTTGAGACTCTTCCTATAGCAAGAGATATGATATCCAAATCCTTCCCATTCCAATCCTGAGACCCTTCCTATAACATGAGATGTGATATCTCAATGCCTCTAATACCAAACCTGAGATTCTTCCTATAACATGAGATGTGATATCTCAATGCTTCTAATACCAAACCTGAGACCCTCCCTTTAGCATGAGATGTGATATCCGACTCCTTCCCATTCCAATCCTGAGACCCTTCTTATAGCATGAGATGTGATATCTCAATGCCCCTAATACCAAACCAGAGATTCTTCCTATAACATGAGATGTGATATCTCAATGCTTCTAATACCAAACCTGAGACCCTCCCTTTAGCATGAGATGTGATATCCGACTCCTTCCCATTCCAATCCTGAGACCCTTCTGATAGCATGAGATGTGATATTTCAATGCCTCTAATACCAAACCTGAGATCCTACCTCTAACATGAAATGTGATATCCATCTCCTTCCCTTTCCAAACCTGAGACCCTTCCGATAGCAGAGATGTGATATCTCAATGCTTATACCAAACCTGAGACCCTTCCTATGGCCTGAGATGTCATATACAACTCCTTCCCATTCCAATCCTGAGACCGTTCCTATAGCATGAGATGTGATATCTCAATGCTTATACCAAATCTGAGACCCTTCCTATAGCATGAGATGTGATATCCAACTCCTTCCCATTCCAATCCTGAGACCCTTCCTATAGCATGAGATGTGATGTCTCAATGCTTCTAATACCAAACCTGAGATCCTTCCTATAACATGAGATGTGATATCCAACTCCTTCCCATTCCAATCCTGAGACCCTTATGATAGCATGAGATGTGATATCTCAATGCCTCTAATACCAAACCTGAGATACTTCCTATAGCATGAGATGTGATGTCTCAATGCTTCTAACACCAAACCTGAGACCCTTCCTATAACATAAGATGGGATATCCAACTCCTTCCCATTCCAATCCTGAGACCCTTCCGATAGCAGAGATGTGATATCTCAATGCTTATACCAAACCTGAGACCCTTCCTGTGGCATGAGATGTCATATCCAACTCCTTCCCATTCCAATCCTGAGACCCTTCCTATAGCATGATATGTGATATCACAATTTTTCTAATACCAAACCTGAGATCCTTCCTATAACATGAGATGTGTATCCAACTCCTTCCCATTCCAAAACCTGAGACCCTTCCGATAGCATTAGATGTGATATCTCAATGCTTCTAAAACCAAACATGAGAACCATCCTATAACATGAGATGTGAAATCCAAATCCTTCCCTTTCCAAACCTGAGACCCTTCCTATAGCTTGAGATGTGATATCAAACTCCTTCCCGATCCAATCCTGTGATAGCTTGAGATGTGATATCCAACTCCTTCCCATTCCAATCCTGAGACCCTTCCTATACCATGAGATGTGATATCTCAATGCTTCTAATACCAAACCTGAGACCCGTCCTAAAACATGAGATGTGAGATCCAAATCCTTCCCCTTCCAAACCTGAGAACCTTCCTATAGCTTGAGATGTGATATCAAACTCCTTCCCATTCCAATCCTGAGATAGCTTGAGATGTGATATCCAACTCCTTCCCATTCCTATCCTGAGACCCTTCCGATAGCAGAGATGTGATATCTCATTGCTTGTACCAAACCTGAGACCCTTCCTATGGCATGAGATGTGATATCCAACTCCTTCCCATTCCAATCCTGAGACCCTTCCTATAGCATGAGATGTGATATCTCAATGCTTCTATCAAACCTGAGTCCCTTCCTTTAGCATGAGATGTGATATCCAACTCCTTCCCATTCCAATCCTGAGACCCTTCCTATAGCATGAGATGTGATATCTCAAAGCTTCTAATACCAAACATGGGACCCGTCCTATAACATGAGATATGATATCCAAATCCTTCCCCTTCCAAACCTGAGACCCTTCCTTTAGCATGAGTTGTGATATCCAAATCCTTCCCATTCCAATCCTGAAACCCTTCCTATAGCATGAGATGTGATATCTCAATGTTTCTAATAAAAAACCTGAGACCCTTCCTATAGCAAGAGATGTGATATCCAAATCCTTCCCATTCCAATCCTGAGACCCTTCCTATAACATGAGATGTGATATCCAACTCCTTCCCATTCCAACCTGAGAACCTTCCTATAGCATGAGAAGGGATATCCAACTCCTTCCCATTCCAATCCTGAGACCTTCCTATAGCATGAGATGTGATATCTCAAAGCTTCTAATACCAAACCTGCGACCCGTCCTATAACATGAGATATGATATCCAAATCCTTCCCCTTCCAAACCTGAGACCCTTCCTTTAGCATGAGATGTGATATACAAATCCTTCCCATTCCAATCCTGAAACCCTTCCTATAGCATGAGATGTGATATCTCAATGTTTCTAATAAAAAAACTGAGACCCTTCCTATAGCAAGAGATGTGACATCCAAATCCTTCCCATTCCAATCCTGAGATCCTTCATATTGGATGAGATGTGATATCCAACTCCTTCCCATTCCAATACTGAGACCCTTCCTATACCATGAGATGTGATATCTCAATGCTTCTACCAAAACTGAGACCCTTCCTTTAGCATGAGAAGTGATATCCAACTCCTTCCCATTCCAATCCTGAGACCCTTCCTATAGCATGAGATGTGATATCTCAATGCCTCTAATACCAAACCTGAGATTCTTCCTATAACATGAGATGTGATATCTCAATGCTTCTAATACCAAACCTGAGACCCTCCCTTTAGCATGAGATGTGATATCCGACTCCTTCCCATACCAATCCTGAGACCCTTCTGATAGCATGAGATGTGATATCTCAATGCCTCTAATACCAAACCTGAGATTCTTCCTATAACATGAGATGTGATATCTCAATGCTTCTAATACCAAACCTGAGACCCTCCCTTTAGCATGAGATGTGATATCCAACTCCTTCCCATTCCAATCCTGAGACCCTTCCTATACCATGAGATGTGATATCTCAATGCTTCTAATACCAAACCTGACACCCGTCCTAAAACATGAGATGTGAGATCCAAATCCTTCCCCTTCCAAACCTGAGATCTTTCCTTTAGCATGAGATGTGATATCTCAATGCTTCTATCAAACCTGAGTCCCTTCCTTTAGCATGAGATGTGATATCCAACTCCTTCCCATTCCAATCCTGAGACCCTTCCTATAGCATGAGATGTGATATTTCAAAGCTTCTAATACCAAACCTGGGACCCGTCCTATAACATGAGATATGATATCCAAATCCTTCCCCTTCCAAACCTGAGACCCTTCCTTTAGCATGAGATGTGATATCCAAATCCTTCCCATTCCAATCCTGAAACCCTTCCTATAGCATGAGATGTGATATCTCAATGTTTCTAATAAAAAACTTGAGACTCTTCCTATAGCAAGAGATGTGATATCCAAATCCTTCCCATTCCAATCCTGAGACCCTTCCTATAACATGAGATGTGATATCTCAATGCCTCTAATACCAAACCTGAGATTCTTCCTATAACATGAGATGTGATATCTCAATGCTTCTAATACCAAACCTGAGACCCTCCCTTTAGCATGAGATGTGATATCCGACTCCTTCCCATTCCAATCCTGAGACCCTTCTGATAGCATGAGAGGTGATATCTCAATGCCTCTAATACCAAACCAGAGATTCTTCCTATAACATGAGATGTGATATCTCAATGCTTCTAATACCAAACCTGAGACCCTCCCTTTAGCATGAGATGTGATATCCGACTCCTTCCCATTCCAATCCTGAGACCCTTCTGATAGCATGAGATGTGATATCTCAATGCTTCTAACACCAAACCTGAGACCCTTCCTATAACATAAGATGGGATATCCAACTCCTTCCCATTTCAATCCTGAGACCCTTCCGATAGCAGAGATGTGATATCTCAATGCTTATACCAAACCTGAGACCCTTCCTGTGGCATGAGAAGTCATATCCAACTCCTTCCCATTCCAATCCTGAGACCCTTCCTATAGCATGATATGTGATATCACAATTTTTCTAATACCAAACCTGAGATCCTTCCTATAACATGAGATGTGTATCCAACTCCTTCCCATTCCAAAACCTGAGACCCTTCCTATAGCATGAGATGTGATATCTTAATGCTTCTAAAACCAAACCTGAGAACCATCCAATAACATATGTGAAATCCAAATCCTTCCCTTTCCAAACCTGAGACCCTTCCGATAGCATTAGATGTGATATCTCAATGCTTCTAAAACCAAACATGAGAAC
The DNA here is from genome assembly GCF_040938575.1 of Ambystoma mexicanum. Taxonomy (NCBI): domain Eukaryota; kingdom Metazoa; phylum Chordata; class Amphibia; order Caudata; family Ambystomatidae; genus Ambystoma; species Ambystoma mexicanum. The sequence goes on from NC_090936.1 coordinate 338,477,100, forward strand.
CATCCTATAACATGAGATGTGAAATCCAAATCCTTCCCTTTCCAAACCTGAGACCCTTCCTATAGCTTGAGATGTGATATCAAACTCCTTCCCATTCCAATCCTGTGATAGCTTGAGATGTGATATCCAACTCCTTCCCATTCCAATCCTGAGACCCTTCCTATACCATGAGATGTGATATCTCAATGCTTCTAATACCAAACCTGAGACCCGTCCTAAAACATGAGATGTGAGATTCAAATCCTTCCCCTTCCAAACCTGAGAACCTTCCTATAGCTTGAGATGTGATATCAAACTCCTTCCCATTCCAATCCTGAGATAGCTTGAGATGTGATATCCAACTCCTTCCCATTCCTATCCTGAGACCCTTCCGATAGCAGAGATGTGATATCTCAATGCTTGTACCAAACCTGAGACCCTTCCTATGGCATGAGATGTGATATCCAACTCCTTCCCATTCCAATCCTGAGACCCTTCCTATAGCATGAGATGTGATATCTCAATGCTTCTATCAAACCTGAGTCCCTTCCTTTAGCATGAGATGTGATATCCAACTCCTTCCCATTCCAATCCTGAGACCCTTCCTATAGCATGAGATGTGATATCTCAAAGCTTCTAATAGCAAACCTGGGACCCGTCCTATAACATGAGATATGATATCCAAATCCTTCCCCTTCCAAACCTGAGACCCTTCCTTTAGCATGAGTTGTGATATCCAAATCCTTCCCATTCCAATCCTGAAACCCTTCCTATAGCATGAGATGTGATATCTCAATGTTTCTAATAAAAAACCTGAGACCCTTCCTATAGCAAGAGATGTGATATCCAAATCCTTCCCATTCCAATCCTGAGACCCTTCCTATAACATGAGATGTGATATCCAACTCCTTCCCATTCCAACCTGAGAACCTTCCTATAGCATGAGAAGGTATATCCAACTCCTTCCCATTCCAATCCTGAGACCTTCCTATAGCATGAGATGTGATATCTCAAAGCTTCTAATACCAAACCTGCGACCCGTCCTATAACATGAGATATGATATCCAAATCCTTCCCCTTCCAAACCTGAGACCCTTCCTTTAGCATGAGATGTGATATACAAATCCTTCCCATTCCAATCCTGAAACCCTTCCTATAGCATGAGATGTGATATCTCAATGTTTCTAATAAAAAAACTGAGACCCTTCCTATAGCAAGAGATGTGACATCCAAATCCTTCCCATTCCAATCCTGAGATCCTTCCTATTGGATGAGATGTGATATCCAACTCCTTCCCATTCCAATACTGAGACCCTTCCTATACCATGAGATGTGATATCTCAATGCTTCTACCAAAACTGAGACCCTTCCTTTAGCATGAGATGTGATATCCAACTCCTTCCCATTCCAATCCTGAGACCCTTCCTATAGCATGAGATGTGATATCTCAATGCCTCTAATACCAAACCTGAGATTCTTCCTATAACATGAGATGTGATATCTCAATGCTTCTAATACCAAACCTGAGACCCTCCCTTTAGCATGAGATGTGATATCCGACTCCGTCCCATACCAATCCTGAGACCCTTCTGATAGCATGAGATGTGATATCTCAATGCCTCTAATACCAAACCTGAGATTCTTCCTATAACATGAGATGTGATATCTCAATGCTTCTAATACCAAACCTGAGACCCTCCCTTTAGCATGAGATGTGATATCCAACTCCTTCCCATTCCAATCCTGAGACCCTTCCTATACCATGAGATGTGATATCTCAATGCTTCTAATACCAAACCTGACACCCGTCCTAAAACATGAGATGTGAGATCCAAATCCTTCCCCTTCCAAACCTGAGATCTTTCCTTTAGCATGAGATGTGATATCCAACTCCTTCCCATTCCAATCCTGAGACCCTTCCTATAGCATGATATGTGATATCACAATTTTTCTAATACCAAACCTGAGATCCTTCCTATAACATGAGATGTGTATCCAACTCCTTCCCATTCCAAACCTGAGACCCTTCCTATAACCTGAGATGTGATATCTTAATGCTTCTAAAACCAAACCTGAGAACCATCCAATAACATATGTGAAATCCAAATCCTTCCCTTTCCAAACCTGAGACACTTCCGATAGCATTACATGTGATATCTCAATGCTTCTAAAACCAAACATGAGAACCATCCTATAACATGAGATGTGAAATCCAAATCCTTCCCTTTCCAAACCTGAGACCCTCCCTATAGCATGGAATGTGATATCTAAGTCCTTCCCATTCCTATCCTGAGACCCTTCCGATAGCAGAGATGTGATATCTCAATGCTTGGACCAAACCTGAGACCCTTCCTATGACATGAGATATGATATCCAACTCCTTCCCATTCCAATCCTGAGACCCTTCCTATAGCATGAGATGTGATATCTCAATGCTTCTATCAAACCTGAGTCCCTTCCTTTAGCATGAGATGTGATATCCAACTCCTTCCCATTCCAATCCTGAGCCCCTTCCTATAGCATGAGATGTGATATTTCAAAGCTTCTAATACCAAACCTGGGACCCGTCCTATAACATGAGATATGATATCCAAATCCTTCCCCTTCCAAACCTGAGACCCTTCCTTTAGCATGAGATGTGATATCCAAATCCTTCCCATTCCAATCCTGAAACCCTTCCTATAGCATGAGATGTGATATCTCAATGTTTCTAATAAAAAACTTGAGACTCTTCCTATAGCAAGAGATGTGATATCCAAATCCTTCCCATTCCAATCCTGAGACCCTTCCTATAACATGAGATGTGATATCTCAATGCCTCTAATACCAAACCTGAGATTCTTCCTATAACATGAGATGTGAGATTCAAATCCTTCCCCTTCCAAACCTGAGAACCTTCCTATAGCTTGAGATGTGATATCAAACTCCTTCCCATTCCAATCCTGAGATAGCTTGAGATGTGATATCCAACTCCTTCCCATTCCTATCCTGAGACCCTTCCGATAGCAGAGATGTGATATCTCAATGCTTGTACCAAACCTGAGACCCTTCCTATGGCATGAGATGTGATATCCAACTCCTTCCCATTCCAATCCTGAGACCCTTCCTATAGCATGAGATGTGATATCTCAATGCTTCTATCAAACCTGAGTCCCTTCCTTTAGCATGAGATGTGATATCCAACTCCTTCCCATTCCAATCCTGAGACTCTTCCTATAGCATGAGATGTGATATCTCAAAGCTTCTAATACCAAACCTGGGACCCGTCCTATAACATGAGATATGATATCCAAATCCTTCCCCTTCCAAACCTGAGACCCTTCCTTTAGCATGAGTTGTGATATCCAAATCCTTCCCATTCCAATCCTGAAACCCTTCCTATAGCATGAGATGTGATATCTCAATGTTTCTAATAAAAAACCTGAGACCCTTCCTATAGCAAGAGATGTGATATCCAAATCCTTCCCATTCCAATCCTGAGACCCTTCCTATAACATGAGATGTGATATCCAACTCCTTCCCATTCCAACCTGAGAACCTTCCTATAGCATGAGAAGGGATATCCAACTCCTTCCCATTCCAATCCTGAGACCTTCCTATAGCATGAGATGTGATATCTCAAAGCTTCTAATACCAAACCTGCGACCCGTCCTATAACATGAGATATGATATCCAAATCCTTCCCCTTCCAAACCTGAGACCCTTCCTTTAGCATGAGATGTGATATACAAATCCTTCCCATTCCAATCCTGAAACCCTTCCTATAGCATGAGATGTGATATCTCAATGTTTCTAATAAAAAAACTGAGACCCTTCCTATAGCAAGAGATGTGACATCCAAATCCTTCCCATTCCAATCCTGAGATCCTTCCTATTGGATGAGATGTGATATCCAACTCCTTCCCATTCCAATACTGAGACCCTTCCTATACCATGAGATGTGATATCTCAATGCTTCTACCAAAACTGAGACCCTTCCTTTAGCATGAGATGTGATATCCAACTCCTTCCCATTCCAATCCTGAGACCCTTCCTATAGCATGAGATGTGATATCTCAATGCCTCTAATACCAAACCTGAGATTCTTCCTATAACATGAGATGTGATATCTCAATGCTGCTAATACCAAACCTGAGACCCTCCCTTTAGCATGAGATGTGATATCCGACTCCTTCCCATACCAATCCTGAGACCCTTCTGATAGCATGAGATGTGATATCTCAATGCCTCTAATACCAAACCTGAGATTCTTCCTATAACATGAGATGTGATATCTCAATGCTTCTAATACCAAACCTGAGACCCTCCCTTTAGCATGAGATGTGATATCCAACTCCTTCCCATTCCAATCCTGAGACCCTTCCTATACCATGAGATGTGATATCTCAATGCTTCTAATACCAAACCTGACACCCGTCCTAAAACATGAGATGTGAGATCCAAATCCTTCCCCTTCCAAACCTGAGATCTTTCCTTTAGCATGAGATGTGATATCCAACTCCTTCCCATTCCAATCCTGAGACCCTTCCTATAGCATGATATGTGATATCACAATTTTTCTAATACCAAACCTGAGATCCTTCCTATAACATGAGATGTGTATCCAACTCCTTCCCATTCCAAACCTGAGACCCTTCCTATAACCTGAGATGTGATATCTTAATGCTTCTAAAACCAAACCTGAGAACCATCCAATAACATATGTGAAATCCAAATCCTTCCCTTTCCAAACCTGAGACACTTCCGATAGCATTACATGTGATATCTCAATGCTTCTAAAACCAAACATGAGAACCATCCTATAACATGAGATGTGAAATCCAAATCCTTCCCTTTCCAAACCTGAGACCCTCCCTATAGCATGGAATGTGATATCTAAGTCCTTCCCATTCCTATCCTGAGACCCTTCCGATAGCAGAGATGTGATATCTCAATGCTTGGACCAAACCTGAGACCCTTCCTATGACATGAGATATGATATCCAACTCCTTCCCATTCCAATCCTGAGACCCTTCCTATAGCATGAGATGTGATATCTCAATGCTTCTATCAAACCTGAGTCCCTTCCTTTAGCATGAGATGTGATATCCAACTCCTTCCCATTCCAATCCTGAGACCCTTCCTATAGCATGAGATGTGATATTTCAAAGCTTCTAATACCAAACCTGGGACCCGTCCTATAACTTGAGATATGATATCCAAATCCTTCCCCTTCCAAACCTGAGACCCTTCCTTTAGCATGAGATGTGATATCCAAATCCTTCCCATTCCAATCCTGAAACCCTTCCTATAGCATGAGATGTGATATCTCAATGTTTCTAATAAAAAACTTGAGACTCTTCCTATAGCAAGAGATGTGATATCCAAATCCTTCCCATTCCAATCCTGAGACCCTTCCTATAACATGAGATGTGATATCTCAATGCCTCTAATACCAAACCTGAGATTCTTCCTATAACATGAGATGTGATATCTCAATGCTTCTAATACCAAACCTGAGACCCTCCCTTTAGCATGAGATGTGATATCCGACTCCTTCCCATTCCAATCCTGAGACCCTTCTGATAGCATGAGATGTGATATCTCAATGCCTCTAATACCAAACCAGAGATTCTTCCTTTAACATGAGATGTGATATCTCAATGCTTCTAATACCAAACCTGAGACCCTCCCTTTAGCATGAGATGTGATATCCGACTCCTTCCCATTCCAATCCTGAGACCCTTCTGATAGCATGAGATGTGATATCTCAATGCTTCTAACACCAAACCTGAGACCCTTCCTATAACATAAGATGGGATATCCAACTCCTTCCCATTCCAATCCTGAGACCCTTCCGATAGCAGAGATGTGATATCTCAATGCTTATACCAAACCTGAGACCCTTCCTGTGGCATGAGATGTCATATCCAACTCCTTCCCATTCCAATCCTGAGACCCTTCGTATAGCATGATATGTGATATCACAATTTTTCTAATACCAAACCTGAGATCCTTCCTATAACATGAGATGTGTATCCAACTCCTTCCCATTCCAAAACCTGAGACCCTTCCTATAGCATGAGATGTGATATCTTAATGCTTCTAAAACCAAACCTGAGAACCATCCAATAACATATGTGAAATCCAAATCCTTCCCTTTCCAAACCTGAGACCCTTCCGATAGCATTAGATGTGATATCTCAATGCTTCTAAAACCAAACATGAGAACCATCCTATAACATGAGATGTGAAATCCAAATCCTTCCCTTTCCAAACCTGAGACCCTTCCTAAAGCTTGAGATGTGATATCAAACTCCTTCCCATTCCAATCCTATGATAGCTTGAGATGTGATATCCAACTCCTTCCCATTCCAATCCTGAGACCCTTCCTATACCATGAGATGTGATATCTCAATGCTTCTAATACCAAACCTGAGACCCGTCCTAAAACATGAGATGTGAGATTCAAATCCTTCCCCTTCCAAACCTGAGAACCTTCCTATAGCTTGAGATGTGATATCAAACTCCTTCCCATTCCAATCCTGAGATAGCTTGAGATGTGATATCCAACTCCTTCCCATTCCTATCCTGAGACCCTTCCGATAGCAGAGATGTGATATCTCAATGCTTGTACCAAACCTGAGACCCTTCCTATGGCATGAGATGTGATATCCAACTCCTTCCCATTCCAATCCTGAGACCCTTCCTATAGCATGAGATATGATATCTCAATGCTTCTATCAAACCTGAGTCCCTTCCTTTAGCATGAGATGTGATATCCAACTCCTTCCCATTCCAATCCTGAGACCCTTCCTGTAGCATGAGATGTGATATCTCAAAGCTTCTAATACCAAACCTGGGACCCGTCCTATAACATGAGATATGATATCCAAGTCCTTCCCCTTCCAAACCTGAGACCCTTCCTTTAGCATGAGTTGTGATATCCAAATCCTTCCCATTCCAATCCTGAAACCCTTCCTATAGCATGAGATTTGATATCTCAATGTTTCTAATAAAAAACCTGAGACCCTTCCTATAGCAAGAGATGTGATATCCAAATCCTTCCCATTCCAATCCTGAGACCCTTCCTATAACATGAGATGTGATATCCAACTCCTTCCCATTCCAACCTGAGAACCTTCCTATAGCATGAGAAGGGATATCCAACTCCTTCCCATTCCAATCCTGAGACCTTCCTATAGCATGAGATGTGATATCTCAAAGCTTCTAATACCAAACCGGCGACCCGTCCTATAACATGAGATATGATATCCAAATCCTTCCCCTTCCAAACCTGAGACCCTTCCTTTAGCATGAGATGTGATATACAAATCCTTCCCATTCCAATCCTGAAACCCTTCCTATAGCATGAGATGTGATATCTCAATGTTTCTAATAAAACAACTGAGACCCTTCCTATAGCAAGAGATGTGACATCCAAATCCTTCCCATTCCAATCCTGAGATCCTTCCTATTGGATGAGATGTGATATCCAACTCCTTCCCATTCCAATACTGAGACCCTTCCTATACCATGAGATGTGATATCTCAATACTTCTACCAAAACTGAGACCCTTCCTTTAGCATGAGATGTGATATCCAACTCCTTCCCATTCCAATCCTGAGACCCTTCCTATAGCATGAGATGTGATATCTCAATGCCTCTAATACCAAACCTGAGATTCTTCCTATAACATGAGATGTGATATCTCAATGCTTCTAATACCAAACCTGAGACCCTCCCTTTAGCATGAGATGTGATATCCGACTCCTTCCCATACCAATCCTGAGACCCTTCTGATAGCATGAGATGTGATATCTCAATGCCTCTAATACCAAACCTGAGATTCTTCCTATAACATGAGATGTGATATCTCAATGCTTCTAATACCAAACCTGAGACCCTCCCTTTAGCATGAGATGTGATATTCGACTCCTTCCCATTCCAATCCTGAGACCCTTCTGATAGCATGAGATGTGATATCTCAATGCTTCTAATACCAAACCTGAGACCCTTACTATAACATAAGATGGGATATCCAACTCCTTCCCATTCCAATCCTGAGACCCTTCCGATAGCAGAGATGTGATATCTCAATGCTTATACCAAACCTGAGACCCTTCCTGTGGCATGAGATGTCATATACAACTCCTTCCCATTCCAATCCTGAGACCCTTCCTATAGCATGAGATGTAATATCCAACTCCTTCCCATTCCAATCCTGAGACCCTTCCTATAGCATGAGATTTGATATCTCAATGCTTCTAACACCAAACCTGAGATCCTTCCGATAGCATGAGATGTGATATCTCATTGCTTCTAATAGCAAACCTGAGATCATTCCTATAACACGAGATGTAATATCCAAATCCTTCCCCTTCCAAACCTGAGACCCTCCCTTTAGCATGAGATGTGATATCCAACTCCTTCCCATTCCAATCCTGAGATCCTTCTGATAGCATGAGAAGTGATATCTCAATGCCTCTAATACAAAGCCTGAGATCCTACCTCTAACATGAAATGTGATATCCAACTCCTTCCCCTTCCAAACCTGAGAGCCTTCCTATAGCATGAGGTGTGATATCCAAGTCCTTCCCATTCCAATCCTGAGACCCTTCCTATAGCTTGAGATGTGATATCCAACTCCTCCCCATTCCAATTCTGAGACCCTTCCTATAGCATGAGATGTGATATCTCAATGCTTCTAATACCAAACCTGGGACCCTTCTTATAACATGAGATGGGATATCCAAGTCCTTCCCATTCCAATCCTGAGACCCTTCCTATAGCATGAGATGTGATATCTCAATGCTTCTAATACCAAACCTGAGACCCTTCCTATAACAAGAGATGTGATATCCATGTCCTTCCCATTCCAATCCTGAGACCCGTCCTATACAATGAGATGTGATATCTCAATGCTTCTAATACCAAACCTGGGACCCTTCCTATAACATGAGATGGGATATCCAACTCCTTCCCATTCCAATCCTGAGACCCTTCCAATAGCAGAGATGTGATATCTCAATGCTTATACCAAACCTGAGACCCTTCCTATGGCATGAAATGTCATATACAACTCCTTCCGATTCCAGACCTGAGACCCTTCCTATAGCATGAGATGTGATATCCAACTCCTTCTCATTCCAATCCTGAGACCCTTCCTATAGCTTGAGATGTGATATCCAACTCCTTCCCATTCCAATCCTGAGACCCTTCCTATAGAATGAGATGTGATATCTCAATGCTTCTAATACCAAACCTGAGATTCTTCCTATAACATGAGATGTGATATCCAACTCCTTCCCATTCCAATCCTGAGATCCTTCTGATAGCATGAGATGTGATATCTCAATGCCTCTAATACCAAACCTGAGATACTTCCGATAGCATGAGATGTGATATCTCAATGCTTCTAATACCAAACCTGAGATCCTTCCTATAGCATGAGATGTGATATCCAACTCCTTCCCATTCCAATCCTGAGATCCTTCTGATAGCATGAGATGTGATATCTCAATGCCTCTAATATAAAGCCTGAGATCCTACCTCTAACATGAAATGTGATATCCAACTCCTTCCCCTTCCAAACCTGAGAGCCTTCCTATAGCATGAGGTGTGATATCCAAATCCTTCCCCTTCCAAACCTGAGACCCTCCCTTTAGCATGAGATGTGATATCCAACTCCTTCCCATTCCAATCCTGAGATCCTTCTGATAGCATGAGATGTGATATCTCAATGCCTCTAATACAAAGCCTGAGATCCTACCTCTAACATGAAATGTGATATCCAACTCCTTCCCCTTCCAAACCTGAGAGCCTTCCTATAGCATGAGGTGTGATATCCAAGTCCTTCCCATTCCAATCCTGAGACCCTTCCTATAGCTTGAGATGTGATATCCAACTCCTCCCCATTCCAATTCTGAGACCCTTCCTATAGCATTAGATGTGATATCTCAATGCTTCTAATACCAAACCTGGGACCCTTCTTATAACATGAGATGGGATATCCAAGTCCTTCCCATTCCAATCCTGAGACCCTTCCTATAGCATGAGATGTGATATCTCAATGCTTCTAATACCAAACCTGAGACCCTTCCTATAACAAGAGATGTGATATCCATGTCCTTCCCATTCCAATCCTGAGACCGGTCCTATACAATGAGATGTGATATCTCAATGCTTCTAATACCAAACCTGGGACCCTTCCTATAACATGAGATGGGATATCCAACTCCTTCCCATTCCAATCCTGAGACCCTTCCAATAGCAGAGATGTGATATCTCAATGCTTATACCAAACCTGAGACCCTTCCTATGGCATGAAATGTCATATACAACTCCTTCCGATTCCAGACCTGAGACCCTTCCTATAGCATGAGATGTGATATCCAACTCCTTCTCATTCCAATCCTGAGACCCTTCCTATAGCTTGAGATGTGATATCCAACTCCTTCCCATTCCAATCCTGAGACCCTTCCTATAGAATGAGATGTGATATCTCAATGCTTCTAATACCAAACCTGAGATTCTTCCTATAACATGAGATGTGATATCTCAATGCTTCTAATACCAAACCTGAGACCCTCCCTTTAGCATGAGATGTGATATCCGACTCATTCCCATACCAATCCTGAGACCCTTCTGATAGCATGAAATGTGATATCTCAATGCTTCTACCAAAACCGAGACCCTTCCTTTAGCATGAGATGTGATGTCCAACTCCTTCCCATTCCAATCCTGAGACCCTTCTGATAGCATGAGATGTGATATCTCAATGCCTCTAATACCAAACCTGAGATTCTTCCTATACCATGAGATGTGATATCTCAATGCTTCTAATACCAAACCTGAGACCCTCCCTTTAGCATGAGATGTGATATCAGACTCCTTCCCATTCCAATCCTGAGACCCTTCTGATAGCATGAGATGTGATATCTCAAAGCTTCTAATGCCAAACCTGAGACCATTCCTATAACATAAGATGGGATATCCAACTCCTTCCCATTCCAATCCTGAGACCCTTCCGATAGCAGAGATGTGATATCTCAATGCTTATACCAAACCTGAGACCCTTCCTGTGGCATGAGATGTCATATACAACTCCTTCCCATTCCAATCCTGAGACCCTTCCTATAGCATGAGATGTGATATCCAACTCCTTCCCATTCCAATCCTGAGACCCTTCCTATAGCATGAGATTTGATATCTCAATGCTTCTAACACCAAACCTGAGATCCTTCCGATAGCATGAGATGTGATATCTCAATGCTTCTAATACCAAACCTGAGATCATTCCTATAACACGAGATGTAATATCCAAATCCTTCCCCTTCCAAACCTGAGACCCTCCCTTTAGCATGAGATGTGATATCCAACTCCTTCCCATTCCAATCCTGAGATCCTTCTGATAGCATGAGATGTGATATCTCAATGCCTCTAATACCAAACCTGAGATCCTACCTCTAACATGAAATGTGATATCCAACTCCTTCCCCTTCCAAACCTGAGAGCCTTCCTATAGCATGAGATGTGATATCCAAGTCCTTCCCATTCCAATCCTGAGACCCTTCCTATAGCTTGAGATGTGATATCCAACTCCTCCCCATTCCAATTCTGAGACCCTTCCTATAGCATGAGATGTGATATCTCAATGCTTCTAATACCAAACCTGGGACCCTTCGTCCTATAACATGAGATGGGATATCCAAGTCCTTCCCATTCCAATCCTGAGACCCTTCCTATAGCATGAGATGTGATATCGCAATGCTTCTAATACCAAACCTGAGACCCTTCCTATAACAAGAGATGTGATATCCATGTCCTTCCCATTCCAATCCTGAGACCCGTCCTATACCATGAGATGTGATATCTCAATGCTTCTAATACCAAACCTGAGACCCTTCCTATAATGAGATGGGATATCCAACTCCTTCCCATTCCAATCCTGAGACCCTTCCAATAGCAGAGATGTGATATCTCAATGCTTATACCAAACCTGAGACCCTTCCTATGGTATGAAATGTCATATACAACTCCTTCCGATTCCAGACCTGAGACCCTTCCTATAGCATGAGATGTGATATCCAACTCCTTCTCATTCCAATCCTGAGACCCTTCCTATAGCTTGAGATGTGATATCCAACTCCTTCCCATTCCAATCCTGAGACCCTTCTGATAGCATGAGATGTGATATCTCAATGCCTATAATACCAAACCTGAGATCCTTCCGATAGCATGAGATGTGATATCTCAATGCTTCTAATACCAAACCTGAGATCCTTCCTATAACATGAAATGTGATATCCAAATCCTTCCAAATCCAATCCTGATACCCTTCCGATAGCATGAGATGTGATATCCCAATGCTTCTACAAAACCTGAGACCCATACATGGCATGAGATGTGATATCAAACTCCTTCCCATTCCAATCCTGAGACACTTCCTATAGCATGAGATGTGATATCTCAATGCTTCTAATACCAAACCTGAGACTCTTCCTATAACATGAGATGGGATATCCAACTCCTTCCCATTCCAATCCTGAGACCCTTCCGATAGCAGAGATGTGATATCTCAATGCTTATACCAAACCTGAGACCCTTCCTATGGCATGAGATGTCATATACAACTCCTTCCCATTCCAATCCTGAGACCCTTCCTATAGCATGAGATGTGATATCTCAATGCTTATACCAAACCTGAGACCCATACATGGCATGAGATGTGATATCAAACTCCTTCCCATTCCAATCCTGAGACCATTCCTATAGCATGAGATGTGATATCTCAATGCTTCTAATACCAAACCTGAGACTCTTCCTATTACATGAGATGGGATATCCAACTCCTTCCCATTCCAATCCTGAGACCCTTCCGATAGCAGAGATGTGATATCTCAATGCTTATACCAAACCTGAGACCCTTCCTATGGCATGAGATGTCATATACAACTCCTTCCCATTCCAATCCTGAGACCCTTCCTATAGCATGAGATGTGATATCTCAATGCTTATACCAAACCTAAGACCCTTCCTATAGCATGAGATGTGATATCCAACTCCTTCTCATTTCAATCCTGAGATCCTTCCTATAGCATGAGATGTGATGTCTCAATGCTTCTAATACCAAACCTGAGATCCTTCCTATAACATCAGATGTGATATCCAACTCCTTCCCATTCCAATCCTGAGACCCTTCTTATAGCATGAGATGTGATATCTCAATGTTTATACCAAACCTGAGACCCTTCCTATAGCATGAGATGTGATATCCAACTCCTTCCCATTCCAATCCTGAGACCCTTCCTATAGCATGAGATGTGATATCTCAATGCCTCTAATACCAAATCTGAGATCCTTCCTCTAACATGAAATGTGATATCCAACTCCTTCCCTTTCCAAACCTGAGAGCCTACCTATAGCATGAGATGTGATATCCAAGACCTTCCCATTCCAATCCTTAGACCCTTCCTACAGCATACAATATGATATCTCAATGATTCTAATAACAAACCTGAGACCGGTCCTATAACATGAGATGTGATATCCAACTCCTTCCCATTCCAATCCTGAGACACTTCCGATAGCAGAGATGTGATATCTCAATGCTTATTCCAAACCTGAGACCCTTCCTTTAGCATGAGATGTGATATCCAACTCCTTCCCGTTCCAAACCTGAGACCCTTCCTATAGCATATGTGATATCCAACTCCTTCCCATTCCAAACATGAGACCCTTCCTATAGCATGAGATGTGATATCCAACTCCTTCCCATTCCAATCCTGAGACCCTTCCTATAGCATGAGATGTGATATCTCAATGCCTCTAATACCAAACCTGAGATCCTTCCTCTAACATGAAATGTGATATCCAACTCCTTCCCTTTCCAAACCTGAGAGCCTACCGATAGCATGAGATGTGATATCCAAGACCTTCCCATTCCAATCCTTAGACCCTTCCTACAGCATACAATATGATATCTCAATGATTCTAATAACAAACCTGAGACCCTTCCTTTAGCATGAGATGTGATATCCAACTCCTTCCCGTTCCAAACCTGAGACCCTTCCTATAGCATATGTGATATCCAACTCCTTCCCATTCCAAACATGAGACCCTTCCTATAGCATGAGATGTGATATCCAACTCCTTCCCATTCCAATCCTGAGACCCTTCCTATAGCATGAGATGTGATATCTCAATGCCTCTAATACCAAACCTGAGATCCTTCCTCTAACATGAAATGTGATATCCAACTCCTTCCCTTTCCAAACCTGAGAGCCTACCGATAGCATGAGATGTGATATCCAAGACCTTCCCATTCCAATCCTTAGACCCTTCCTACAGCATACAATATGATATCTCAATGATTCTAATAACAAACCTGAGACCCGTCCTATAACATGAGATGTGATATCCAACTCCTTCCCATTCCAATCCTGAGACACTTCCGATAGCAGAGATGTGATATCTCAATGCTTATTCCAAACCTGAGACCCTTCGTATAGCATGAGATGTAATATCCAACTCCTTTCCGTTCCAAACCTGAGACCCTTCCTATAGCATATGTGATATCCAACTCCTTCCCATTCCAAACATGAGACCCTTCCTATAGCAAGAATGTAATATCCAACTCCTTCCCATTCCAATCCTGAGACCCTTCCTACAGCATGCGATGTGATATCTCAATGCTTCTAATACCAAACCTGAGACAAGTCCTATAACATGAGATGGGATATCCAACCCCTTCCCGTTCCAAACCTGAGACCCTTCCTATAGCATGAGATGTGATATCCAACTCCTTCCCATCCCAATCCTGAGACACTTCCGATTGCAGAGATGTGATATCTCAATGCTTATACCAAACCTGAGACTCTTCCTATAACATGAGATGTGATATCCAACTCCTTCCCGTTCCAAACCTGAGACCCTTCCTATAGCATAAGATGTGATATCCAACTCCTTCCCATTCCAATCCTGAGACCCTTCCGATAGCATGAGATGTGACATCTCAATGCTTCTAATACCAAACCTGAGATCCTTCTTATAACATGTGATGTGATATCCAAATCCTTCCCCTTCCAAACCTGAGACCCTCCCTTTAGCATGAAATGTGATATCCAACTCCTTCCGATTCCAATCCTGAGACCCTTATGATAGCATGAGATGTGATATCTCAATGCCTCTAATACCAAACCTGAGATACTTCCGATAGCATGAGATGTGATATCTCAATGCTTCTAATACCAAACCTGAGATCCTTCCTATAACATGAGATGTGATATCCAAATCCTTCCCCTTCCAAACCTGAGACCCTCCCTTTAGCATGAGATGTGATATCCAACTCCTTCCCATTCCAATCCTGAGACCCTTCTGATAGCATGAGATGTGATATCTCAATGCCTCTAATACCAAACCTGAGATCCTACCTCTAACATGAAATATGATATCCAACTCCTTCCCTTTCCAAACCTGAGATCCTGCCTATAGCATGAGATGTGATATCCAAGTCCTTCCCATTCCAATCCTGAGACCCTTCCTATAGCATGAGATGTGATATCTCAATGCTTATACCAAACCTGAGACCCTTCCTATGGCATGAGATGCCATATACAACTCCTTCCCATTCCAATCCTGAGACCCTGCTTATAGCATGAGATGTGATATCTCAATGCTTCTAATACCAAACCTGAGATCTTTCCTATAACATGAGATGTGATATCCAACTCCTTCCCATTCCAATCCTGAGACCATTCCTATAGCATGAGATGTGATATCTCAATGCTTATACCAAACCTGAGACCCTTCCTATAGCTTGAGATGTGATATCCAACTCCTTCCCATTCCAATCCTGAGACCCTTCCTATAGCATGAGATGTGATATCTCAATGCCTCTAATACCAAACCTGAGATCCTTCCTCTAACATGAAATGTGATATCCAACTCCTTCCCCTTCCAAACCTGAGAGCCTTCCTATAGCATGAGATATGATATCCAAGTCCTTTCCATTCCAATCCTGAGACCTTTCCTATAACATGAGATGTGATATCCAACTCCTTCCCATTCCAACCTGAGACCCTTCCTATAGCATGAGATGGGATATCCAACTCCTTCCAAATCCAATCCTGATACCCTTCCGATAGCATGAGATCTGATATCCCAATGCTTCTACCAAACCTGAGACCCATACTATGGCATGAGATGTGATATCAAACTCCTTCCCATTCCAACATGAGACCCTTCCTATAGCATGAGATGGGATATCCAACTCCTTCCAAATCCAATCCTGAAATCCTTCCGATAGCATGAGATGTGATATCCCAATGCTTCTACCAAACCTGAGACCCATACTATGGCATGAGATGTGATATCCAACTCCTTCCCATTCCAATTCTGAGACTCTTCTGATAGCATGAGATGTGATATCTCAATGCCTCTAATACCAAACCTGAGATCCTACCTCTAACATGAAATGTGATATCCAACTCTTTCCCGTTGCAAACCTGAGAGCCTTCCTATAGCATGAGATGTGATATCCAAGTCCTTCCCATTCCAATCCTGAGACCCTTCCTATAACATGAGATGTGATATCCAACTCCTTCCCATTCCAACCTGAGACCCTTCCTATAGCATGAGATGTGATATCCCAATGCTTCTACCAAACCTGAGACCCATACTATGGCATGAGATGTGATATCAAACTCCTTCCCATTCCAATCCTGAGACCCTTCCTATAGCTTGAGATGTGATATCCAACTCCTTCCCATTCCAATTCTGAGACCCTTCCTATACAATGAGACTTGATATCTCAATGCTTCTAATACCAAACCTGAGACCCGTCCTATAACATGAGATGTGATATCCAAATCCTTCCCCTTCCAAACCTTAGACCCTTCCTTTATCATGAGATGTGATATCCAACTCCTTCCCATTCCAATCCTGAGACTCTTCCGATATCATGAGATGTGATATCTCAATGCTTCTAATATCAAACTTGAGACCCTCCCTATAGCATGAGATGTGATATCCAAGTCCTTCCCATTCCAATCCCGAGACCCTTCCTATAGCATGAGATGTGATATCTCAATGCTTCTAATACCAAACCTGAGACCCTTCTTATAACATGAGATGGGAATATCCAACTCCTTCCCATTCCAATCCTGATACCCTTCCGATAGCATGAGATGTGATATCCCAATGCTTCTACCAAACCTGAGACCCATACTATGGCATGAGATGTGATATCAAACTCCTTCCCCTTCCAAACCTTAGACACTTCCTTTATCATGAGATGTGATATCCAACTTCTTCCCATTCCATCCCTGAGACCCTTCCGATAGCATGAGATGTGATATCTCAATGCTTCTAATACCAAACCTGAGACCCTTCCTATAACATGAGATGGGAATATCCAACTCCTTCCCATTCCAATCCTGAGACCCTTCCAATAGTAGAGATGTGATATCTCAATGCTTATACCAAACCTGAGATCCTTCCTATAACATGAGATGTGATATCCAACTCCTTCCCATTCCAATCCTGAGACACTTCCTATAGCATGAGATGTGATATCTCACTGCTTATACCTAACCTGAGACCCTTCCTATAGCATGAGATGTGATATCCAACTCCTTCCCATTCCAATCCTGAGACCCTTCCTATAGCATGAAATGTGATATCCAACTCCTTCCCATTCCAATCCTGAGACACTTCCTATAGCATGAGATGTGATATCTCACTGCTTATACCAAACCTGAGACCCTTCTTATAACATGTGATGTGATATCCAAATCCTTCCCCTTCCAAACCTGAGACCCTCCCTTTAGCATGAAATGTGATATCCAACTCCTTCCCATTCCAATCCTGAGACCCTTATGATAGCATGAGATGTGATATCTCAATGCCTCTAATACCAAACCTGAGATACTTCCGATAGCATGAGATGTGATATCTCAATGCTTCTAATACCAAACCTGAGATCCTTCCTATAACATGAGATGTGATATCCAAATCCTTCCCCTTCCAAACCTGAGACCCTCCCTTTAGCATGAGATGTGATATCCAACTCCTTCCCATTCCAATCCTGAGACCCTTCTGATAGCATGAGATGTGATATCTCAATGCCTCTAATACCAAACCTGAGATCCTACCTCTAACATGAAATATGATATCCAACTCCTTCCCTTTCCAAACCTGAGATCCTGCCTATAGCATGAGATGTGATATCCAAGTCCTTCCCATTCCAATCCTGAGACCCTTCCTATAGCATGAGATGTTATATCTCAATGCTTATACCAAACCTGAGACCCTTCCTATGGCATGAGATGCCATATACAACTCCTTCCCATTCCAATCCTGAGACCCTGCTTATAGCATGAGATGTGATATCTCAATGCTTCTAATACCAAACCTGAGATCTTTCCTATAACATGAGATGTGATATCCAACTCCTTCCCATTCCAATCCTGAGACCATTCCTATAGCATGAGATGTGATATCTCAATGCTTATACCAAACCTGAGACCCTTCCTATAGCTTGAGATGTGATATCCAACTCCTTCCCATTCCAATCCTGAGACCCTTCCTATAGCATGAGATGTGATATCTCAATGCCTCTAATACCAAACCTGAGATCCTTCCTCTAACATGAAATGTGATATCCAACTCCTTCCCCTTCCAAACCTGAGAGCCTTCCTATAGCATGAGATATGATATCCAAGTCCTTTCCATTCCAATCCTGAGACCTTTCCTATAACATGAGATGTGATATCCAACTCCTTCCCATTCCAACCTGAGACCCTTCCTATAGCATGAGATGGGATATCCAACTCCTTCCAAATCCAATCCTGATACCCTTCCGATAGCATGAGATCTGATATCCCAATGCTTCTACCAAACCTGAGACCCATACTATGGCATGAGATGTGATATCAAACTCCTTCCCATTCCAACCTGAGACCCTTCCTATAGCATGAGATGGGATATCCAACTCCTTCCAAATCCAATCCTGAAATCCTTCCGATAGCATGAGATGTGATATCCCAATGCTTCTACCAAACCTGAGACCCATAGTATGGCATGAGATGTGATATCCAACTCCTTCCCATTCCAATTCTGAGACTCTTCTGATAGCATGAGATGTGATATCTCAATGCCTCTAATACCAAACCTGAGATCCTACCTCTAACATGAAATGTGATATCCAACTCTTTCCCGTTGCAAACCTGAGAGCCTTCCTATAGCATGAGATGTGATATCCAAGTCCTTCCCATTCCAATCCTGAGACCCTTCCTATAACATGAGATGTGATATCCAACTCCTTCCCATTCCAACCTGAGACCCTTCCTATAGCATGAGATGTGATATCCCAATGCTTCTACCAAACCTGAGACCCATACTATGGCATGAGATGTGATATCAAACTCCTTCCCATTCCAATCCTGAGACCCTTCCTATAGCTTGAGATGTGATATCCAACTCCTTCCCATTCCAATTCTGAGACCCTTCCTATACAATGAGACTTGATATCTCAATGCTTCTAATACCAAACCTGAGACCCGTCCTATAACATGAGATTTGATATCCAAATCCTTCCCCTTATAAACCTTAGACCCTTCCTTTATCATGAGATGTGATATCCAACTCCTTCCCATTCCAATCCTGAGACTCTTCCGATATCATGAGATGTGATATCTCAATGCTTCTAATATCAAACTTGAGACCCTCCCTATAGCATGAGATGTGATATCCAAGTCCTTCCCATTCCAATCCCGAGACCCTTCCTATAGCATGAGATGTGATATCTCAATGCTTCTAATACCAAACCTGAGACCCTTCTTATAACATGAGATGGGAATATCCAACTCCTTCCCATTCCAATCCTGAGACCCTTCCGATAGCAGAGATGTGATATCTCAATGCTTATACCAAACCTGAGATCCTTCCTATAACATGAGATGTGATATCCAACTCCTTCCCATTCCAATCCTGAGACACTTCCTATAGCATGAGATGTGATATCTCAATGCTTCTAATATCAAACTTGAGACCCTCCCTATAGCATGAGATGTGATACCCAAGTCCTTCCCATTCCAATCCTGAGACCCTTCCTACAGCATGCGATGTGATGTCTCAATGCTTCTAATACCAAACCTGAGACTCTTCCTATAACATGAGATGGGATATCCAACTTCTTCCCATTCCAATCCTGAGACCCTTCCGATAGCAGAGATGTGATATCTCAATGCTTATACCAAACCTAAGACCCTTCCTATGGCATGAGATGTCATATACAACTCCTTCCCATTCCAATCCTGAGACCCTTCCTATAGCATGAGATGTGATATCTCAATGCTTATACCAAACCTGAGACCCTTCCTATAGCATGAGATGTGATATCAAACTCCTTCCCATTCCAATCCTGAGACCCTTCCTATAGCATGAGATGTGATGTCTCAATGCTTCTAATACCAAACCTGAGATCCTTCCTATAACATGAGATGTGATATCCAACTCCTTCCCATTCCAATCCCGAGACCCTTCCTATAGCATGAGATGTGATATCTCAATGCTTATACCAAACCTGAGACCCTTCCTATAGCATGAGATGTGATATCCAACTCCTTCCCATTCCAATCCTGAGACTCTTCCTATAGCATGAGATGTGATATCTCAATGCCTCTAATACCAAACCTGAGATCCTTCCTCTAACATGAAATGTGATATCCAACTCCTTCCCTTTCCAAACCTGAGAGTCTACCTATAGCATGAGATGTGATATCCAAGTCCTTCCCATTCCAATCCTTAGACCCTTCCTACAGCATGCAATATGATATCTCAATGATTCTAATAACAAACCTGAGACCCGTCCTATAACATGAGATGGGATATCCAACTCCTTCCCATTCCAATCCTGAGACACTTCCGATAGCAGAGATGTGATATCTCAATGCTTATACCAAACCTGAGACCCTTCCTATAACATGAGATGTGATATCCAACTCCTTCCCGGTCCAAACCTGAGACCCTTCCTATAGCATATGTGATATTCAACTCCTTCCCATTCCAAACATGAGACCCTTCCTATAGCAAGAGTGTAATATCCAACTCCTTCCCATTCCAATCCTGAGACCATTCCTATAGCATGAGATGTGATATCTCAATGCTTCTAATACCAAACCTGAGATCCTTCCTATGACATGAGATGTGATATCCAATTCCTCCCCATTCCAATCCTGAGACACTTCCTATAGCATGAGATGTGATATCTCAATGCTTCTAATATCAAACTTGAGACCCTCCCTATAGCATGAGATGTGATACCCAAGTCCTTCCCATTCCAATCCTGAGACCCTTCCTACAGCATGCGATGTGATGTCTCAATGCTTCTAATACCAAACCTGAGACTCTTCCTATAACATGAGATGGGATATCCAACTTCTTCCCATTCCAATCCTGAGACCCTTCCGATAGCAGAGATGTGATATCTCAATGCTTATACCAAACCTAAGACCCTTCCTATGGCATGAGATGTCATATACAACTCCTTCCCATTCCAATCCTGAGACCCTTCCTATAGCATGAGATGTGATATCTCAATGCTTATACCAAACCTGAGACCCTTCCTATAGCATGAGATGTGATATCAAACTCCTTCCCATTCCAATCCTGAGACTCTTCCTATAGCATGAGATGTGATATCTCAATGCTTCTAATATCAAACTTGAGACCCTCCCTATAGCATGAGATGTGATACCCAAGTCCTTCCCATTCCAATCCTGAGACCCTTCCTACAGCATGCGATGTGATGTCTCAATGCTTCTAATACCAAACCTGAGACTCTTCCTATAACATGAGATGGGATATCCAACTTCTTCCCATTCCAATCCTGAGACCCTTCCGATAGCAGAGATGTGATATCTCAATGCTTATACCAAACCTAAGACCCTTCCTATGGCATGAGATGTCATATACAACTCCTTCCCATTCCAATCCCGAGACCCTTCCTATAGCATGAGATGTGATATCTCAATGCTTATACCAAACCTGAGACCCTTCCTATAGCATGAGATGTGATATCCAACTCCTTCCCATTCCAATCCTGAGACTCTTCCTATAGCATGAGATGTGATATCTCAATGCCTCTAATACCAAACCTGAGATCCTTCCTCTAACATGAAATGTGATATCCAACTCCTTCCCTTTCCAAACCTGAGAGTCTACCTATAGCATGAGATGTGATATCCAAGTCCTTCCCATTCCAATCCTTAGACCCTTCCTACAGCATACAATATGATATCTCAATGATTCTAATAACAAACCTGAGACCCGTCCTATAACATGAGATGGGATATCCAACTCCTTCCCATTCCAATCCTGAGACACTTCCGATAGCAGAGATGTGATATCTCAATGCTTATACCAAACCTGAGACCCTTCCTATAACATGAGATGTGATATCCAACTCCTTCCCGGTCCAAACCTGAGACCCTTCCTATAGCATATGTGATATTCAACTCCTTCCCATTCCAAACATGAGACCCTTCCTATAGCAAGAGTGTAATATCCAACTCCTTCCCATTCCAATCCTGAGACCATTCCTATAGCATGAGATGTGATATCTCAATGCTTCTAATACCAAACCTGAGATCCTTCCTATGACATGAGATGTGATATCCAATTCCTCCCCATTCCAAACCTGAGAACCTTCCTATAGCATGCAATGTGATATCTCAATGCTTCTAATACCAAACCCGAGACCAGTCCTATAACATGAGATTGGATATCCAACTCCTTCCCCTTCCAAACCTGAGACTCTTCCTATAGCATGAGATGTGATATCCAACTTCTTCCCATTCCAATCCTGAGACCCTTCCTATAACATGAGATGTGATGTCTCAATGCTTCTAATACCAAACCTGAGATCTTTCCTATAACATGAGATGTGATATCCAACTCCTTCCCATTCCAATCCTGAGACCCTTCCTATAGCTTGAGATGTGATATCCAATTCCTTCCCATTCCAACCTGAGACCCTTCCTATAGCATGAGATGGGATATCCAACTCCTTCCAAATCCAATACTGATACCCTTCCGATAGCATGAGATATGATATCCCAATGCTTCTACCAAACCTGAGACCCATACTATGGCATGAGATGTGATATCAAACTCCTTCCCATTCCAATCCTGAGACCCTACCTATAGCTTGAGATGTGATATCCAACTCCATCCCATTCCAATTCTGAGACCTTTCCTATACCATGAGACTTGATATCTCAATGCTTCTAATACCAAACCTGAGACCCGTCCTATAACATGAGATGTGATATCCAAATCCTTCCCCTTCCAAACCTTAGACCCTTCCTTTATCATGAGATGTGATATCCAATTCCTTCCCATTCCAATCCTGAGACCCTTCCGATATCATGAGATTAGTTATCTCAATGCTTCTAATATCAAACTTGAGACCCTCCCTATAACATGAGATGTGACATCCAAGTCCTCCCCATTCCAATCCTGAGACCCTTCCTATAGCATGAGATGTGATATCTCAATGCTTCTAATACCAAACCTGAGACCCTTCCTATAACATGATTTGGGATATCCAACTCCTTCCCATTCCAATCCTGAGACCCTTTCGATAGCAGAGATGTGATATCTCAATGCTTATACCAAACCTGAGACCCTTCCTATGGCCTGAGATGTCATATGCAACTCCTTCCCATTCCAATCCTGAGACCCTTCCTATAGTATTAGATGTGATATCTCAATGCTTATACCAAATCTGAGACCCTTCCTATAGCATGAGATGTGATATCCAACTTCTTCCCATTCCAATCCTGAGACCCTTCCTATAGCATGAGATGTGATGTCTCAATTCTTCTAATACCAAACCTGAGATACTTCTGATAGCATGAGATGTGATATCTCAATGCTTCTAATACCAAACCTGAGATCCTTCCTATAACATGAGATGTGATTTCCAAATCCTTCCACTTCCAAACCTGAGACCCTCCCTTTAGCATGAGATGTGATATCCAACTCCTTCCCATTCCAATCCTGAGACCCTTCTGATAGCATGAGATGTGATATTTCAATGCCTCTAATACCAAACCTGAGATCCTACCTCTAACATGAAATGTGATATCCATCTCCTTCCCTTTCCAAACCTGAGACCCTGCCTATAGCATGAGATGTGATATCCAAGTCCTTCCCATTCCAATCCTGAGACCCTTCCTATAGCATGTGATGTGATATCTCAATGCTTATACCAAATCTGAGACCCTTCCTATAGCATGAGATGTGATATCCAACACCTTCCCATTCCAATCCTGAGACCCTTCCTATAGCATGAGATGTGATGTCTCAATGCTTCTAATACCAAACCTGAGATCCTTCCTATAACATGAGATGTGATATCCAACTCCTTCCCATTCCAATCCTGAGACCCTTATGATAGCATGAGATGTGATATCTCAATGCCTCTAATACCAAACCTGAGATACTTCCGATAGCATGAGATGTGATATCTCAATGCTTCTAATACCAAACCTGAGATCCTTCCTATAACATGAGATGTGATTTCCAAATCCTTCCCCTTCCAAACCTGAGACCCTCCCTTTAGCATGAGATGTGATATACAACTCCTTCCCATTCCAATCCTGAGACCCATCTGATAGCAAGAGATGTGATATTTCAATGCCTCTAATACCAAACCTGAGATCCTACCTCTAACATGAAATGTGATATCCATCTCCTTCCCTTTCCAAACCTGAGACCCTGCCTATAGCATGAGATGTGATATCCAAGTCCTTTCCATTCCAATCCTGAGACCCTTCCTATAGCATGTGATGTGATATCTCAATGCTTATACCAAACCTGAGACCCTTCCTATGGCATGAGATGTCATATACAACTCCTTCCCATTCCAATCCTGAGACCCTTCCTATAGCATGAGATGTGATATCTCAATGCTTATACCAAACCTGAGACCCTTCCTATAGCATGAGATGTGATATCCAACTTCTTCCCATTCCAATCCTGAGACCCTTCCTATAACATGAGATGTGATGTCGCAATGCTTATAATACCAAACCTGAGATCTTTCCTATAACATGAGATGTGATATCCAACTCCTTCCCATTCCAATCCTGAGACCCTTCCTATAGCATGAGATGTGATATCACAATGCTTATACCAAACCTGAGACCGTTCCTATAGCTTGAGATGTGATATCCAACTCCTTCCCATTCCAATCCTGAGACCCTTCCTATAGCATGAGATGTGATATCTCAAGGCCTCTAATACCAAACCTGAGATCGTTCCTCTAACATGAAATGTGATATCCAACTCCTTCCCCTTCCAAACCTGAGAGCCTTCCTATAACATGAGATGTGACATCCAAGACCTCCCCATTCCAATCCTGAGACCCTTCCTATAGCATGAGATGTGATATCTCAATGCTTCTAATACCAAACCTGAGACCCTTCCTATAACATGATTTGGGATATCCAACTCCTTCCCATTCCAATCCTGAGACCCTTCCGATAGCAGAGATGTGATATCTCAATGCTTTTACCAAACCTGAGACCCTTCCTATGGCCTGAGATGTCATATGCAACTCCTTCCCATTCCAATCCTGAGACCCTTCCTATTGCATTAGATGTATTATCTCAATGCTTATACCAAATCTGAGACCCTTCCTATAGCATGAGATGTGATATCCAACTTCTTCCCATTCCAATCCTGAGACCCTTCCTAAGCATGAGATGTGATGTCTCAATTCTTCTAATACCAAACCTGAGATCCTTCCTATAACATGAGATGTGATATCCAACTCCTTCCCATTCCAATCCTGAGACCCTTCCTATAGCATGAGATGTGATATCTCAATGCCTCTAATACCAAACCTGAGATCCTTCCTCTAACATGAAATGTGATATCCAACTCCTTCCCCTTCCAAACCTGAGAGCCTTCCTATAGCATGAGATATGATATCCAAGTCCTTTCCATTCCAATCCTGAGACCTTTCCTATAACATGAGATGTGATATCCAACTCCTTCCCATTCCAACCTGAGACCCTTCCTATAGCATGAGATGGGATATCCAACTCCTTCCAAATCCAATCCTGATACCCTTCCGATAGCATGAGATCTGATATCCCAATGCTTCTACCAAACCTGAGACCCATACTATGGCATGAGATGTGATATCAAACTCCTTCCCATTCCAACCTGAGACCCTTCCTATAGCATGAGATGGGATATCCAACTCCTTCCAAATCCAATCCTGAAATCCTTCCGATAGCATGAGATGTGATATCCCAATGCTTCTACCAAACCTGAGACCCATACTATGGCATGAGATGTGATATCCAACTCCTTCCCATTCCAATTCTGAGACTCTTCTGATAGCATGAGATGTGATATCTCAATGCCTCTAATACCAAACCTGAGATCCTACCTCTAACATGAAATGTGATATCCAACTCTTTCCCGTTGCAAACCTGAGAGCCTTCCTATAGCATGAGATGTGATATCCAAGTCCTTCCCATTCCAATCCTGAGACCCTTCCTATAACATGAGATGTGATATCCAACTCCTTCCCATTCCAACCTGAGACCCTTCCTATAGCATGAGATGTGATATCCCAATGCTTCTACCAAACCTGAGACCCATACTATGGCATGAGATGTGATATCAAACTCCTTCCCATTCCAATCCTGAGACCCTTCCTATAGCTTGAGATGTGATATCCAACTCCTTCCCATTCCAATTCTGAGACCCTTCCTATACAATGAGACTTGATATCTCAATGCTTCTAATACCAAACCTGAGACCCGTCCTATAACATGAGATGTGATATCCAAATCCTTCCCCTTCCAAACCTTAGACCCTTCCTTTATCATGAGATGTGATATCCAACTCCTTCCCATTCCAATCCTGAGACTCTTCCGATATCATGAGATGTGATATCTCAATGCTTCTAATATCAAACTTGAGACCCTCCCTATAGCATGAGATGTGATATCCAAGTCCTTCCCATTCCAATCCCGAGACCCTTCCTATAGCATGAGATGTGATATCTCAATGCTTCTAATACCAAACCTGAGACCCTTCTTATAACATGAGATGGGAATATCCAACTCCTTCCCATTCCAATCCTGAGACCCTTCCGATAGCAGAGATGTGATATCTCAATGCTTATACCAAACCTGAGATCCTTCCTATAACATGAGATGTGATATCCAACTCCTTCCCATTCCAATCCTGAGACACTTCCTATAGCATGAGATGTGATATCTCACTGCTTATACCTAACCTGAGACCCTTCCTATAGCATGAGATGTGATATCCAACTCCTTCCCATTCCAATCCTGAGACCCTTCCTATAGCATGAAATGTGATATCCAACTCCTTCCCATTCCAATCCTGAGACACTTCCTATAGCATGAGATGTGATATCTCACTGCTTATACCAAACCTGAGACCCTTCTTATAACATGTGATGTGATATCCAAATCCTTCCCCTTCCAAACCTGAGACCCTCCCTTTAGCATGAAATGTGATATCCAACTCCTTCCCATTCCAATCCTGAGACCCTTATGATAGCATGAGATGTGATATCTCAATGCCTCTAATACCAAACCTGAGATACTTCCGATAGCATGAGATGTGATATCTCAATGCTTCTAATACCAAACCTGAGATCCTTCCTATAACATGAGATGTGATATCCAAATCCTTCCCCTTCCAAACCTGAGACCCTCCCTTTAGCATGAGATGTGATATCCAACTCCTTCCCATTCCAATCCTGAGACCCTTCTGATAGCATGAGATGTGATATCTCAATGCCTCTAATACCAAACCTGAGATCCTACCTCTAACATGAAATATGATATCCAACTCCTTCCCTTTCCAAACCTGAGATCCTGCCTATAGCATGAGATGTGATATCCAAGTCCTTCCCATTCCAATCCTGAGACCCTTCCTATAGCATGAGATGTGATATCTCAATGATTATACCAAACCTGAGACCCTTCCTATGGCATGAGATGCCATATACAACTCCTTCCCATTCCAATCCTGAGACCCTGCTTATAGCATGAGATGTGATATCTCAATGCTTCTAATACCAAACCTGAGATCCTACCTCTAACATGAAATATGATATCCAACTCCTTCCCTTTCCAAACCTGAGATCCTGCCTATAGCATGAGATGTGATATCCAAGTCCTTCCCATTCCAATCCTGAGACCATTCCTATAGCATGAGATGTGATATCTCAATGCTTATACCAAACCTGAGACCCTTCCTATAGCTTGAGATGTGATATCCAACTCCTTCCCATTCCAATCCTGAGACCCTTCCTATAGCATGAGATGTGATATCTCAATGCCTCTAATACCAAACCTGAGATCCTTCCTCTAACATGAAATGTGATATCCAACTCCTTCCCCTTCCAAACCTGAGAGCCTTCCTATAGCATGAGATATAATATCCAAGTCCTTTCCATTCCAATCCTGAGACCTTTCCTATAACATGAGATGTGATATCCAACTCCTTCCCATTCCAACCTGAGACCCTTCCTATAGCATGAGATGGGATATCCAACTCCTTCCAAATCCAATCCTGATACCCTTCCGATAGCATGAGATCTGATATCCCAATGCTTCTACCAAACCTGAGACCCTTCTTATAACATGTGATGTGATATCCAAATCCTTCCCCTTCCAAACCTGAGACCCTCCCTTTAGCATGAAATGTGATATCCAACTCCTTCCCATTCCAATCCTGAGACCCTTATGATAGCATGAGATGTGATATCTCAATGCCTCTAATACCAAACCTGAGATACTTCCGATAGCATGAGATGTGATGTCTCAATGCTTCTAATACCAAACCTGAGATCCTTCCTATAACATGAGATGTGATATCCAAATCCTTCCCCTTCCAAACCTGAGACCCTCCCTTTAGCATGAGATGTGATATCCAACTCCTTCCCATTCCAATCCTGAGACCCTTCTGATAGCATGAGATGTGATATCTCAATGCCTCTAATACCAAACCTGAGATCCTACCTCTAACATGAAATATGATATCCAACTCCTTCCCTTTCCAAACCTGAGATCCTGCCTATAGCATGAGATGTGATATCCAAGTCCTTCCCATTCCAATCCTGAGACCCTTCCTATAGCATGAGATGTGATATCTCAATGATTATACCAAACCTGAGACCCTTCCTATGGCATGAGATGCCATATACAACTCCTTCCCATTCCAATCCTGAGACCCTGCTTATAGCATGAGATGTGATATCTCAATGCTTCTAATACCAAACCTGAGATCTTTCCTATAACATGAGATGTGATATCCAACTCCTTCCCATTCCAATCCTGAGACCATTCCTATAGCATGAGATGTGATATCTCAATGCTTATACCAAACCTGAGACCCTTCCTATAGCTTGAGATGTGATATCCAACTCCTTCCCATTCCAATCCTGAGACCCTTCCTATAGCATGAGATGTGATATCTCAATGCCTCTAATACCAAACCTGAGATCCTTCCTCTAACATGAAATGTGATATCCAACTCCTTCCCCTTCCAAACCTGAGAGCCTTCCTATAGCATGAGATATAATATCCAAGTCCTTTCCATTCCAATCCTGAGACCTTTCCTATAACATGAGATGTGATATCCAACTCCTTCCCATTCCAACCTGAGACCCTTCCTATAGCATGAGATGGGATATCCAACTCCTTCCAAATCCAATCCTGATACCCTTCCGATAGCATGAGATCTGATATCCCAATGCTTCTACCAAACCTGAGACCCATACTATGGCATGAGATGTGATATCAAACTCCTTCCCATTCCATCCTGAGACCCTTCCTATAGCATGAGATGGGATATCCAACTCCTTCCAAATCCAATCCTGAAATCCTTCCGATAGCATGAGATGTGATATCCCAATGCTTCTACCAAACCTGAGACCCATACTATGGCATGAGATGTGATATCCAACTCCTTCCCATTCCAATTCTGAGACTCTTCTGATAGCATGAGATGTGATATCTCAATGCCTCTAATACCAAACCTGAGATCCTACCTCTAACATGAAATGTGATATCCAACTCTTTCCCGTTGCAAACCTGAGAGCCTTCCTATAGCATGAGATGTGATATCCAAGTCCTTCCCATTCCAATCCTGAGACCCTTCCTATAACATGAGATGTGATATCCAACTCCTTCCCATTCCAACCTGAGACCCTTCCTATAGCATGAGATGTGATATCCCAATGCTTCTACCAAACCTGAGACCCATACTATGGCATGAGATGTGATATCAAACTCCTTCCCATTCCAATCCTGAGACCCTTCCTATAGCTTGAGATGTGATATCCAACTCCTTCCCATTCCAATTCTGAGACCCTTCCTATACAATGAGACTTGATATCTCAATGCTTCTAATACCAAACCTGAGACCCGTCCTATAACATGAGATGTGATATCCAAATCCTTCCCCTTATAAACCTTAGACCCTTCCTTTATCATGAGATGTGATATCCAACTCCTTCCCATTCCAATCCTGAGACTCTTCCGATATCATGAGATGTGATATCTCAATGCTTCTAATATCAAACTTGAGACCCTCCCTATAGCATGAGATGTGATATCCAAGTCCTTCCCATTCCAATCCCGAGACCCTTCCTATAGCATGAGATGTGATATCTCAATGCTTCTAATACCAAACCTGAGACCCTTCTTATAACATGAGATGGGAATATCCAACTCCTTCCCATTCCAATCCTGAGACCCTTCCGATAGCAGAGATGTGATATCTCAATGCTTATACCAAACCTGAGATCCTTCCTATAACATGAGATGTGATATCCAACTCCTTCCCATTCCAATCCTGAGACACTTCCTATAGCATGAGATGTGATATCTCACTGCTTATACCAAACCTGAGACCCTTCCTTTAGCATGAGATGTGATATCCAACTCCTTCCCATTCCAATCCTGAGACCCTTCCTATAGCATGAGATGTGATATCTCAATGCTTCTAATATCAAACTTGAGACCCTCCCTATAGCATGAGATGTGATACCCAAGTCCTTCCCATTCCAATCCTGAGACCCTTCCTACAGCATGCGATGTGATGTCTCAATGCTTCTAATACCAAACCTGAGACTCTTCCTATAACATGAGATGGGATATCCAACTTCTTCCCATTCCAATCCTGAGACCCTTCCGATAGCAGAGATGTGATATCTCAATGCTTATACCAAACCTAAGACCCTTCCTATGGCATGAGATGTCATATACAACTCCTTCCCATTCCAATCCTGAGACCCTTCCTATAGCATGAGATGTGATATCTCAATGCTTATACCAAACCTGAGACCCTTCCTATAGCATGAGATGTGATATCCAACTCCTTCCCATTCCAATCCTGAGACCCTTCCTATAGCATGAGATGTGATGTCTCAATGCTTCTAATACCAAACCTGAGATCCTTCCTATAACATGAGATGTGATATCCAACTCCTTCCCATTCCAATCCCGAGACCCTTCCTATAGCATGAGATGTGATATCTCAATGCTTATACCAAACCTGAGACTCTTCCTATAGCATGAGATGTGATATCCAACTCCTTCCCATTCCAATCCTGAGACTCTTCCTATAGCATGAGATGTGATATCTCAATGCCTCTAATACCAAACCTGAGATCCTTCCTCTAACATGAAATGTGATATCCAACTCCTTCCCTTTCCAAACCTGAGAGTCTACCTATAGCATGAGATGTGATATCCAAGTCCTTCCCATTCCAATCCTTAGACCCTTCCTACAGCATGCAATATGATATCTCAATGATTCTAATAACAAACCTGAGACCCGTCCTATAACATGAGATGGGATATCCAACTCCTTCCCATTCCAATCCTGAGACACTTCCGATAGCAGAGATGTGATATCTCAATGCTTATACCAAACCTGAGACCCTTCCTATAACATGAGATGTGATATCCAACTCCTTCCCGGTCCAAACCTGAGACCCTTCCTATAGCATATGTGATATTCAACTCCTTCCCATTCCAAACATGAGACCCTTCCTATAGCAAGAGTGTAATATCCAACTCCTTCCCATTCCAATCCTGAGACCATTCCTATAGCATGAGATGTGATATCTCAATGCTTCTAATACCAAACCTGAGATCCTTCCTATGACATGAGATGTGATATCCAATTCCTCCCCATTCCAAACCTGAGAACCTTCCTATAGCATGCGATGTGATATCTCAATGCTTCTAATACCAAACCCGAGACCAGTCCTATAACATGAGATTGGATATCCAACTCCTTCCCCTTCCAAACCTGAGACTCTTCCTATAGCATGAGATGTGATATCCAACTTCTTCCCATTCCAATCCTGAGACCCTTCCTATAACATGAGATGTGATGTCTCAATGCTTCTAATACCAAACCTGAGATCTTTCCTATAACATGAGATGTGATATCCAACTCCTTCCCATTCCAATCCTGAGACCCTTCCTATAGCTTGAGATGTGATATCCAACTCCTTCCCATTCCAATCCTGAGACCCTTCCTATAGCATGAGATGTGATATCTCAAGGCCTCTAATACCAAACCTGAGATCCTTCCTCTAACATGAAATGTGATATCCAACTCCTTCCCCTTCCAAACCTGAGAGCCTTCCTATAACATGAAATGTGATATCCAATTCCTTCCCATTCCAACCTGAGACCCTTCCTATAGCATGAGATGGGATATCCAACTCCTTCCAAATCCAATACTGATACCCTTCCGATAGCATGAGATATGATATCCCAATGCTTCTACCAAACCTGAGACCCATACTATGGCATGAGATGTGATATCAAACTCCTTCCCATTCCAATCCTGAGACCCTACCTATAGCTTGAGATGTGATATCCAACTCCTTCCCATTCCAATTCTGAGACCTTTCCTATACCATGAGACTTGATATCTCAATGCTTCTAATACCAAACCTGAGACCCGTCCTATAACATGAGATGTGATATCCAAATCCTTCCCCTTCCAAACCTTAGACCCTTCCTTTATCATGAGATGTGATATCCAATTCCTTCCCATTCCAATCCTGAGACCCTTCCGATATCATGAGATTAGTTATCTCAATGCTTCTAATATCAAACTTGAGACCCTCCCTATAACATGAGATGTGACATCCAAGTCCTCCCCATTCCAATCCTGAGACCCTTCCTATAGCATGAGATGTGATATCTCAATGCTTCTAATACCAAACCTGAGACCCTTCCTATAACATGATTTGGGATATCCAACTCCTTCCCATTCCAATCCTGAGACCCTTTCGATAGCAGAGATGTGATATCTCAATGCTTATACCAAACCTGAGACCCTTCCTATGGCCTGAGATGTCATATGCAACTCCTTCCCATTCCAATCCTGAGACCCTTCCTATAGCATTAGATGTGATATCTCAATGCTTATACCAAATCTGAGACCCTTCCTATAGCATGAGATGTGATATCCAACTTCTTCCCATTCCAATCCTGAGACCCTTCCTATAGCATGAGATGTGATGTCTCAATTCTTCTAATACCAAACCTGAGATACTTCTGATAGCATGAGATGTGATATCTCAATGCTTCTAATACCAAACCTGAGATCCTTCCTATAACATGAGATGTGATTTCCAAATCCTTCCACTTCCAAACCTGAGACCCTCCCTTTAGCATGAGATGTGATATCCAACTCCTTCCCATTCCAATCCTGAGACCCTTCTGATAGCATGAGATGTGATATTTCAATGCCTCTAATACCAAACCTGAGATCCTACCTCTAACATGAAATGTGATATCCATCTCCTTCCCTTTCCAAACCTGAGACCCTGCCTATAGCATGAGATGTGATATCCAAGTCCTTCCCATTCCAATCCTGAGACCCTTCCTATAGCATGTGATGTGATATCTCAATGCTTATACCAAATCTGAGACCCTTCCTATAGCATGAGATGTGATATCCAACTCCTTCCCATTCCAATCCTGAGACCCTTCCTATAGCATGAGATGTGATGTCTCAATGCTTCTAATACCAAACCTGAGATCCTTCCTATAACATGAGATGTGATATCCAACTCCTTCCCATTCCAATCCTGAGACCCTTATGATAGCATGAGATGTGATATCTCAATGCCTCTAATACCAAACCTGAGATACTTCCGATAGCATGAGATGTGATATCTCAATGCTTCTAATACCAAACCTGAGATCCTTCCTATAACATGAGATGTGATTTCCAAATCCTTCCCCTTCCAAACCTGAGACCCTCCCTTTAGCATGAGATGTGATATCCAACTCCTTCCCATTCCAATCCTGAGACCCATCTGATAGCAAGAGATGTGATATTTCAATGCCTCTAATACCAAACCTGAGATCCTACCTCTAACATGAAATGTGATATCCATCTCCTTCCCTTTCCAAACCTGAGACCCTGCCTATAGCATGAGATGTGATATCCAAGTCCTTTCCATTCCAATCCTGAGACCCTTCCTATAGCGAGGGATGTGATATCTCAATGCTTATACCAAACCTGAGACCCTTCCTATGGCATGAGATGTCATATACAACTCCTTCCCATTCCAATCCTGAGACCCTTCCTATAGCATGAGATGTGATATCTCAATGCTTATACCAAACCTGAGACCCTTCCTATAGCATGAGATGTGATATCCAACTTCTTCCCATTCCAATCCTGAGACTCTTCCTATAACATGAGATGTGATGTCGCAATGCTTCTAATACCAAACCTGAGATCTTTCCTATAACATGAGATGTGATATCCAACTCCTTCCCATTCCAATCCTGAGACCCTTCCTATAGCATGAGATGTGATATCACAATGCTTATACCAAACCTGAGACCGTTCCTATAGCTTGAGATGTGATATCCAACTCCTTCCCATTCCAATCCTGAGACCCTTCCTATAGCATGAGATGTGATATCTCAAGGCCTCTAATACCAAACCTGAGATCGTTCCTCTAACATGAAATGTGATATCCAACTCCTTCCCCTTCCAAACCTGAGAGCCTTCCTATAACATGAGATGTGACATCCAAGACCTCCCCATTCCAATCCTGAGACCCTTCCTATAGCATGAGATGTGATATCTCAATGCTTCTAATACCAAACCTGAGACCCTTCCTATAACATGATTTGGGATATCCAACTCCTTCCCATTCCAATCCTGAGACCCTTCCGATAGCAGAGATGTGATATCTCAATGCTTTTACCAAACCTGAGACCCTTCCTATGGCCTGAGATGTCATATGCAACTCCTTCCCATTCCAATCCTGAGACCCTTCCTATTGCATTAGATGTATTATCTCAATGCTTATACCAAATCTGAGACCCTTCCTATAGCATGAGATGTGATATCCAACTTCTTCCCATTCCAATCCTGAGACCCTGCCTAAGCATGAGATGTGATGTCTCAATTCTTCTAATACCAAACCTGAGATCCTTCCTATAACATGAGATGTGATATCCAACTTCTTCCCATTCCAATCCTGAGACCCTTATGATAGCATGAGATGTGATATCTCAATGCCTCTAATACCAAACCTGAGATACTTCTGATAGCATGAGATGTGATATCTCAATGCTTCTAATACCAAACCTGAGATCCTTCCTATAACATGAGATGTGATTTCCAAATCCTTCCACTTCCAAACCTGAGACCCTCCCTTTAGCATGAGATGTGATATCCAACTCCTTCCCATTCCAATCCTGAGACCCTTCTGATAGCATGAGATGTCATATTTCAATGCCTCTAATACCAAACCTGAGATCCTACCTCTAACATGAAATGTGATATCCATCTCCTTCCCTTTCCAAACCTGAGACCCTGCCTATAGCATGAGATGTGATATCCAAGTCCTTCCCATTCCAATCCTGAGACCCTTCCTATAGCATGTGATGTGATATCTCAATGCTTATACCAAACCTGAGACCCTTCCTATGGCATGAGATGTCATATACAACTCCTTCCCATTCCAATCCTGAGACCCTTCCTATAACATGAGATGTGATGTCTCAATGCTTCTAATACCAAACCTGAGACCCTTCCTATAACATGAGATGGGATATCCAACTCCTTCCCATTCCAATCCTGAGACCCTTCCGAAAGCAGAGATGTGATATCTCAATGCTTTTACCAAACCTGAGACCCTTCCTATGGCCTGAGATGTCATATACAACTCCTTCCCATTCCAATCCTGAGAACCTTCCTATAGCATGAGATGTGATATCTCAATGCTTATACCAAATCTGAGTCCCTTCCTATAGCATGAGATGTGATATTCAACTCCTTCCCATTCCAATCCTGAGACCCTTCCTATAGCATGAGATGTGATGTCTCAATGCTTCTAATACCAAACCTGAGATCCTTCCTATAACATGAGATGTGATATCCAACTCCTTCCCATTCCAATCCTGAGACCCTTATGATAGCATGAGATGTGATATCTCAATGCCTCTAATACCAAACCTGAGATACTTCCGATAGCATGAGATGTGATATCTCAATGCTTCTAATACCAAACCTGAGATCCATCCTATAACATGAGATGTGATTTCCAAATCCTTCCCCTTCCAAACCTGAGACCCTCCCTTTAGCATGAGATGTGATATCCAACTCCTTCCCATTCCAATACTGAGACCCATCTGATAGCATGAGATGTGATATTTCAATGCCTCTAATACCAAACCTGAGATCCTACCTCTAACATGAAATGTGATATCCATCTCCTTCCCTTTCCAAACCTGAGACCCTGCCTATAGCATGAGATGTGATATCCAAGTCCTTTCCATTCCAATCCTGAGACCCTTCCTATAGCATGTGATGTGATATCTCAATGCTTATACCAAACCTGAGACCCTTCCTATGGCATGAGATGTCATATACAACTCCTTCCCATTCCAATCCTGAGACCCTTCCTATAGCATGAGATGTGATATCTCAATGCTTATACCAAACCTGAGACCCTTCCTATAGCATGAGATGTGATATCCAACTTCTTCCCATTCCAATCCTGAGACCCTTCCTATAACATGAGATGTGATGTCGCAATGCTTCTAATACCAAACCTGAGATCTTTCCTATAACATGAGATGTGATATCCAACTCCTTCCCCTTCCAATCCTGAGACCCTTCCTATAGCATGAGATGTGATATCACAATGCTTATACCAAACCTGAGACCGTTCCTATAGCTTGAGATGTGATATACAACTCCTTCCCATTACAATCCTGAGAGCCTTCCTATAACATGAGATGTGATATCCAACTCCTTCCCATTCCAATCCTGAGACCCTTATGATAGCATGAGATGTGATATCTCAATGCCTCTAATACCAAACCTGAGATACTTCCGATAGCATGAGATGTGATATCTCAATGCTTCTAATACCAAACCTGAGATCCTTCCTATAACATGAGATGTGATTTCCAAATCCTTCCCCTTCCAAACCTGAGACCCTCCCTTTAGCATGAGATGTGATATCCAACTCCTTCCCATTCCAATCCTGAGACCCTTCTGATAGCATGAGATGTGATATTTCAATGCCTCTAATACCAAACCTGAGATCCTACCTCTAACATGAAATGTGATATCCATCTCCTTCCCTTTCCAAACCTGAGACCCTGCCTATAGCATGAGATGTGATATCTCAATGCTTATACCAAACCTGAGACCCTTCCTATAGCATGAGATGTGATATCCAACTTCTTCCCATTCCAATCCTGAGACCCTTCCTATAACATGAGATGTGATGTCGCAATGCTTCTAATACCAAACCTGAGATCTTTCCTATAACATGAGATGTGATATCCAACTCCTTCCCATTCCAATCCTGAGACCCTTCCTATAACATGAGATGTGATATCACAATGCTTATACCAAACCTGAGACCGTTCCTATAGCTTGAGATGTGATATCCAACTCCTTCCCATTCCAATCCTGAGACCCTTCCTATAGCATGAGATGTGATATCTCAAGGCCTCTAATACCAAACCTGAGATCGTTCCTCTAACATGAAATGTGATATCCAACTCCTTCCCCTTCCAAACCTGAGAGCCTTCCTATAACATGAGATGTGATATCCAACTCCTTCCCATTCCAATCCTGAGACCCTTATGATAGCATGAGATGTGATATCTCAATGCCTCTAATACCAAACCTGAGATACTTCCGATAGCATGAGATGTGATATCTCAATGCTTCTAATACCAAACCTGAGATCCTTCCTATAACATGAGATGTGATTTCCAAATCCTTCCCCTTCCAAACCTGAGACCCTCCCTTTAGCATGAGATGTGATATCCAACTCCTTCCCATTCCAATCCTGAGACCCTTCCTATAGCATGAGATGTGATATCTCAAGGCCTCTAATACCAAACCTGAGATCGTTCCTCTAACATGAAATGTGATATCCAACTCCTTCCCCTTCCAAACCTGAGAGCCTTCCTATAGCATGAGATATGATAGCCAAGTCCTTCCAATTCCAATCCTGAGACCCTTCCTATAACATGAAATGTGATATCCAACTCCTTCCCACTCCAACCTGAGACCCTTCCTATAGCATGAGATGGGATATCTCAATGCTTCTAATACCAAACCTGAGACTCTTCCTATAACATGAGATGGGATATCCAACTCATTCCCATTCCAATCCTGAGACCCTTCCGATAGCAGAGATGTGATATCTCAATGCTTATACCAAACCTGAGACCCTTCCTATGGCCTGAGATGTCATATACAACTCCTTCCCATTCCAATCCTGAGACCCTTCCTATAGCATGAGATGTGATATCTCAATGCTTATACCAAACCTGAGACCCTTCCTATAGCATGAGATGTGATATCCAACTCCTTCCCATTCCAATCCTGAGACCCTTCCTATAGCATGAGATGTGATGTCTCAATGCTTCTAATACCAAACCTGAGATCCTTCCTATAACATGAGATGTGATATCCAACTCCTTCCCATTCCAATCCTGAGACCCTTATGATAGCATGAGATGTGATATCTCAATGCCTCTAATACCAAACCTGAGATACTTCCGATAGCATGAGATGTGATATCTCAATGCTTCTAATACCAAACCTGAGATCCTTCCTATAACATGAGATGTGATTTCCAAATCCTCCCCCTTCCAAACCTGAGACCCTCCCTTTAGCATGAGATGTGATATCCAACTCCTTCCCATTCCAATCCTGAGACCCTTCTGATAGCATGAGATGTGATATCTCAATGCCTCTAATTCCAAACCTGAGATCCTACCTCTAACATGAAATGTGATATCCATCTCCTTCCCTTTCCAAACCTGAGACCCTGCCTATAGCATGAGATGTGTTATCCAAGTCCTTCCCATTCCAATCCTGAGACCCTTCCTATAGCATGTGATGTGATATCTCAATGCTTATACCAAACCTGAGACCCTTCGTATGGCATGAGATGTCATATACAACTCCTTCCCATTCCAATCCTGAGACCCTTCCTATAGCATGAGATGTGATATCTCAATGCTTATACCAAACCTGAGACCCTTCCTATAGCATGAGATGTGATATCCAACTTCTTCCCATTCCAAACCTGAGACCGTTCCTATAACATGAGATGTGATGTCTCAATGCTTCTAATACCAAACCTGAGATCTTTCCTATAACATGAGATGTGATATCCAACTCCTTCCCATTCCAATCCTGAGACCCTTCCTATAGCATGAGATGTGATATCACAATGCTTATACCAAACCTGAGACCGTTCCTATAGCTTGAGATGTGATATCCAACTCCTTCCCATTCCAATCCTGAGACCCTTCCTATAGCATGAGATGTGATATCTCAAGGCCTCTAATACCAAACCTGAGATCCTTCCTCTAACACGAAATGTGATATCCAACTCCTTCCCCTTCCAAACCTGAGAGCCTTCCTATAGCATGAGATATGATATCCAAGTCCTTCCCATTCCAATCCTGAGACCCTTCCTATAACATGAAATGTGATATCCTACTCCTTCCCATTCCAACCTGGGACCCTTCCTATATCATGAGATGGGATATCTCAATGCTTCTAATACCAAACCTGAGACCCTTCCTATAACATGAGATGGGAATATCCAACTCCTTCCCATTCCAATCCTGAGACCCTTCCGATAGCAGAGATGTGATATCTCAATGCTTATACCAAACCTGAGATCCTTCCTATAACATGAGATGTGATATCCAACTCCTTCCCATTCCAATCCTGAGACACTTCCTATAGCATGAGATGTGATATCTCACTGCTTATACCAAACCTGAGACCCTTCCTTTAGAATGAGATGTGATATCCAACTCCTTCCCATTCCAATCCTGAGACCCTTCCTATAGCATGAGATGTGATATCTCAATGCTTCTAATATCAAACTTGAGACCCTCCCTATAGCATGAGATGTGATACCCAAGTCCTTCCCATTCCAATCCTGAGACACTTCCTATAGCATGAGATGTGATATCTCAATGCTTCTAATACCAAACCTGAGACTCTTCCTATAACATGAGATGGGATA
Organism: Ambystoma mexicanum; assembly: GCF_040938575.1. Taxonomy (NCBI): domain Eukaryota; kingdom Metazoa; phylum Chordata; class Amphibia; order Caudata; family Ambystomatidae; genus Ambystoma; species Ambystoma mexicanum. The sequence continues at coordinate 338,517,704 of NC_090936.1, forward strand.
TCCAACTCCTTCCCATTCCAATCCTGAGACTCTTCCAATAGCAGAGATGTGATATCTCAATGCTTATACCAAACCTAAGACCCTTCCTATGGCATGAGATGTGATATCCAACTCCTTCCCATTCCAATCCTGAGGCCCTTCGTATAGCATGAGATGTGATGTCTCAATGCTTCTAATACCAAACCTGAGATCCTTCCTATAACATGAGATGTGATATCCAACTCCTTCCCATCCCAATCCTGAGACCCTTCCTATAGCATGAGATGTGATGTCTCAATGCTTCTAATACCAAACCTGAGAACCTTCCTACAGCATGCGATGTGATATCTCAATGCTTCTAATACCAAACCTGAGACCAGTCCTATAACATGAGATTGGATATCCAACTCCTTCCCCTTCCAAACCTGAGACCCTTCCTATAGCATGAGATGTGATATCCAACTTCTTCCCATTCCAATCCTGAGACCCTTCCTATAACATGAGATGTGATGTCTCAATGCTTCTAATACCAAACCTGAGATCTTTCCTATAACATGAGATGTAATATCCAACTCCTTCCCATTCCAATCCTGAGACCCTTCCTATAGCATGAGATGTGCTATCTCAATGCTTATACCAAACCTGAGACCCTTCCTAAAGCTTGAGATGTGATATCCAACTCCTTCCCATTCCAATCCTGAGACCCTTCCTATAGCATGATATGTGATATCTCAATGCCTCTAATACCAAACCTGAGATCCTTCCTCTAACATGAAATGTGATATCGAACTCCTTCCCTTTCCAAACCTGAGAGCCTACCTATAGCATGAGATGTGATATCCAAGTCCTTCCCATTCCAATCCTTAGACCCTTCCTACAGCATGCAATATGATATCTCAATGATTCTAATAACAAACCTGAGACCCGTCCTATAACATGAGATGTGATATCCAACTCCTTCCCGTTTCAAACCTGAGACCCTTCCTATAGCATATGTGATATCCAACTCCTTCCCATTCCAAACATGAGACCCTTCCTATAGCAAGAATGTAATATCCAACTCCTTCCCATTCCAATCCTGAGACCATTCTTATAGCATGAGATGTGATATCTAAATGCTTCTAATACCAAACCTGAGATCCTTCCTATGACATGAGATGTGATATCCAATTCCTCCCCATTCCAAACCTGAGAACCTTCCTACAGCATGCGATGTGATATCTCAATGCTTCTAATACCAAACCTGAGACCAGTCCTATAACATGAGATTGGATATCCAACTCCTTCCCCTTCCAAACCTGAGACCCTTCCTATAGCATGAGATGTGATATCCAACTTCTTCCCATTCCAATCCTGAGACCCTTCCTATAACATGAGATGTGATGTCTCAATGCTTCTAATACCAAACCTGAGATCTTTCCTATAACATGAGATGTGATATCCAACTCCTTCCCATTCCAATCCTGAGACCCTTCCTATAGCATGAGATGTGCTATCTCAATGCTTATACCAAACCTGAGACCCTTCCTAAAGCTTGAGTTGTGATATCCAACTCCTTCCCATTCCAATCCTGAGACCCTTCCTATAACATGAAATGTGATATCCAACTCCTTCCCATTCCAACCTGAGACCCTTCCTATAGCATGAGATGGGATATCCAACTCCTTCCAAATCCAATACTGATACCCTTCCAATAGCATGAGATGTGATATCCCAATGCTTCTACCAAACCTGAGAACCATACTATGGCATGAGATGTGATAACAAACTCCTTCCCATTCCAATCCTGAGACTCTTCCTATAGCTTGAGATGTGATATCCGAAATCCTTCCCATTCCAATTCTGAGACCCTTCCTATACTATGAGACTTGATATCTCAATGCTTCTAATACCAAACCTGAGACCCGTCCTATAACATGAGATGTGATATCCAAATCTTTCCCCTTCAAAACCTTAGACCCTTCCTTTATCATGAGATGTGATATCCAACTCCTTCCCATTCCAATCCTGAGACCCTTCCAATATCATGAGATTTGTTATCTCAATGCTTCTAATATCAAAATTGAGACCCGCCTATAACATGAGATGTGATATCCAAATCTTTCCCCTTCCAAACCTTAGACCCTTCCTTTATCATGAGATGGGATATCCAACTCCTTCCCATTCCAATCCTGAGACCCTTCCGATAGCAGAGATGTGATATCTCAATGCTTATACCAATCCTGAGACCCTTCCTATGGCCTGAGATGTCATATACAACTCCTTCCCAATCCAATCCTGAGACCCTTCCTATAGCATGAGATGTGATATCTCAATGCTTATACCAAATCTGAGACCCTTCCTATAGCATGAGATGTGATATCCAACTCCTTCCCATTCCAATCCTGAGACCCTTCCTATAGCATGAGATGTGATGTCTCAATGCTTCTAATACCAAACCTGAGAACCTTCCTACAGCATGCAATGTGATATCTCAATGCTTCTAATACCAAACCTGAGACCAGTCCTATAACATGAGATTGGATATCCAACTCCTTCCCCTTCCAAACCTGAGACCCTTCCGATAGCATGAGATGTGATATCCAACTTCTTCCCATTCCAATCCTGAGACCCTTCCTATATCATGAGATGTGATGTCTCAATGCTTCTAATACCAAACCTGAGATCTTTCCTATAACATGAGATGTAATATCCAACTCCTTCCCATTCCAATCCTGAGACACTTCCTATAGCATGAGATGTGCTATCTCAATGCTTATACCAAACCTGAGACCCTTCCTAAAGCTTGAGATGTGATATCCAACTCCTTCCCATTCCAATCCTGAGACCCTTCCTATAGCATGAGATGTGATATCTCAATGCTTCTAATATCAAACTTGAGACCCTCCCTATAGCATGAGATGTGATACCCAAGTCCTTCCCATTCCAATCCTGAGACACTTCCTATAGCATGAGATGTGATATCTCAATGCTTATACCAAAGCTGAGACCCTTCCTATAGCATGAGACGTGATATCCAACTCCTTCCCATTCCAATCCTGAGACCCTTCCTATAGCATGAGATGTGATGTCTCAATGCTTCTAATACCAAACCTGAGATCCTTCCTATAACATGAGATGTGATATCCAACTCCTTCCCATTCCAATCCCGAGACCCTTCCTATAGCATGAGATGTGATATCTTGATTCTTATACCAAACCTGAGACCCTTCCTATAGCATGAGATGTGATATCCAACTCCTTCCCATTCCAATCCTGAGACCCTTCCTATAGCATGAGATGTGATATCTCAATGCCTCTAATACCAAACCTGAGATCCTTCCTCTAACATGAAATGTGATATCCAACTCCTTCCCTTTCCAAACCTGAGAGCCTACCTATAGCATGAGATGTGATATCCAAGTCCTTCCCATTCCAATCCTTAGACCCTTCCTACAGCATGCAATATATCTCAATGATTCTAATAACAAACCTGAGACCCATCCTATAACATGAGATGTGATATCCAACTCCTTCCCATTCCAATCCTGAGACACTTCCGATAGCAGAGATGTGATATCTCAATGCTTATACCAAACCTGAGACCCTTCCTATAACATGAGATGTGATATCCAACTCCTTCCCGGTCCAAACCTGAGACCCTTCCTATAGCATATGCGATATCCAACTCCTTCCCATTCCAAAAATGAGACCCTTCCTATAGCAAGAATGTAATATCCAACTCCTTCCCATTCCAATCCTGAGACCATTCCTATAGCATGAGATGTGATATCTCAATGCTTCTAATACCAAACCTGAGATCCTTCCTATGACATGAGATGTGATATCCAATTCCTCCCCATTCCAAACCTGAGAACCTTCCTACAGCATGCGATTGGATATCTCAATGCTTCTAATACCAAACCCGAGACCAGTCCTATAACATGAGATTCGATATCCAACTCCTTCCCCTTCCAAACCTGAGACCCATCCTATAGCATGAGATGTGATATCCAACTTCTTCCCATTCCACTCCTGAGACCCTTCCTATAACATGAGATGTGATGTCTCAATGCTTCTAATACCAAACCTGAGATCTTTCCTATAACATGAGATGTGATATCCAACTCCTTCCCATTCCAATCCTGAGACCCTTCCTATAGCATGAGATGTGATATCTCAATGCTTATACCAAACCTGAGACCCTTCGTATAGCTTGAGATGTGATATCCAACTCCTTCCCATTCCAATCCTGAGACCCTTCCTATAGCATGAGATGTGATATCTCAAGGCCTCTAATACCAAACCTGAGATCCTTCCTCTAACATGAAATGTGATATCCAACTCCTTCCCCTTCCAAACCTGAGAGCCTTCCTATAGCATGAGATATGATATCCAAGTCCTTCCCATCCAATCCTGAGACCCTTCCTATAACATGAAATGTGATATCCAACTCCTTCCCATTCCAACCTGAGACCCTTCCTATAGCATGAGATGGGATATCCAACTCCTTCCAAATCCAATACTGATACCCTTCCGATAGCATGAGATGTGATATCCCAATGCTTCTACCAAACCTGAGACCCATACTATGGCATGAGATGTGATATCAAACTCCTTCCCATTCCAATCCTGAGACCCTACCTATAGCTTGAGATGTGATATCCAACTCCTTCCCATTCCAATTCTGAGACCCTTCCTATACCATGAGACTTGATATCTCAATGCTTCTAATACAAAACCTGAGACCCGTCCTATAACATGAGATGTGATATCCAAATCCTTCCCCTTCCAAACCTTAGACCCTCCCTATAGCATGAGATGTGACATCCAAGTCCTCCCCATTCCAATCCTGAGACTCTTCCTATAGCATGAGATGTGATATCTCAATGCTTCTAATACCAAACCTGAGACCCTTCCTATAACATGAGATGGGATATCCAACTCCTTCCCATTCCAATCCTGAGACCCTTCCGATAGCAGAGATGTGATATCTCAATGCTTATACCAATCCTGAGACCCTTCCTATGGCCTGATTTGTCATATACAACTCCTTCCCATTCCAATCCTGAGACCCTTCCTATAGCATGAGATGTGATATCTCAATGCTTATACCAAATCCGAGACCCTTCCTATAGCATGAGATGTGATATCCAACTCCTTCCCATTCCAATCCTGAGACCCTTCCTATAGCATGAGATGTGATGTCTCAATGCTTCTAATACCAAACTTGAGATCCTTCCTATAACATGAGATGTGATATCCAACCCCTTCCCATTCCAATCCTGAGACCCTTATGATAGCATGAGATGTGATATCTCAATGCCTCTAATACCAAACCTGAGATACTTCTGATAGCATGAGGTGTGATATCTCAATGCTTCTAGTACCAAACCTGAGATCCTTCCTATAACATGAGATGTGATTTCCAAATCCTTCCACTTCCAAACCTGAGACCCTCCCTTTAGCATGAGATGTTATATCCAACTCCTTCCCATTCCAATCCTGAGACCCTTCTGATAGCATGAGATGTGATATTTCAATGCCTCTAATACCAAACCTGAGATCCTACCTCTAACATGAAATGTGATATCCATCTCCTTCCCTTTCCAAACCTGAGACCCTGCCTATAGCATGAGATGTGATATCAAAAGTCCTTCCCATTCCAATCCTGAGACCCTTCCTATAGCATGTGATGTGATATCTCAATGCTTATACCAAACCTGAGACCCTTCCTATGGCATGAGATGTCATATACAACTCCTTCCCATTCCAATCCTGAGACCCTTCCTATAGCATGTGATGTGATATCTCAATGCTTATACCAAACCTGAGACCCTTCCTATAGCATGAGATGTGATATCCAACTTCTTCCCATTCCAATCCTGAGACCCTTCCTATAACATGAGATGTGATGTCTCAATGCTTCTAATACCAAACCTGAGACCCTTCCTATAACATGAGATGGGATATCCAACTCCTTCCCATTCCAATCCTGAGACCCTTCCGATAGCAGAGATGTGATATCTCAATGCTTATACCAAACCTGAGACCCTTCCTATGGCCTGAGATGTCATATACAACTCCTTCCCATTCCAATCCTGAGACCGTTCCTATAGCATGAGATGTGATATCTCAATGCTTATACCAAATCTGAGACCCTTCCTATAGCATGAGATGTGATATCCAACTCCTTCCCATTCCAATCCTGAGACCCTTCCTATAGCATGAGATGTGATGTCTCAATGCTTCTAATACCAAACCTGAGATCCTTCCTATAACATGAGATGTGATATCCAACTCCTTCCCATTCCAATCCTGAGACCCTTATGATAGCATGAGATGTGATATCTCAATGCCTCTAATACCAAACCTGAGATACTTCCGATAGCATGAGATGTGATATCTCAATGCTTCTAATTACAAACCTGAGATCCTTCCTATAACATGAGATGTGATTTCCAAATCCTTCCCCTTCCAAACCTGAGACCCTCCCTTTAGCATGAGATGTGATATCCAACTCCTTCCCATTCCAATCCTGAGACCCTTCTGATAGCATGAGATGTGATATTTCAATGCCTCTAATACCAAACCTGAGATCCAACCTCTAACATGAAATGTGATATCCATCTCCTTCCCTTTCCAAACCTGAGACCCTGCCTATAGCATGAGATGTGATATCCAAGTCCTTCCCATTACAATCCTGAGACCCTTCCTATAGCATGTGATGTGATATCTCAATGCTTATACCAAACCTGAGACCCTTCCTATGGCATGAGATGTCATATACAACTCCTTCCCATTCCAATCCTGAGACCCTTCCTATAGCATGAGATGTGATATCTCAATGCTTATACCAAACCTGAGACCCTTCCCATAGCATGAGATGTGATATCCAACTTCTTCCCATTCCAATCCTGAGACCCTTCCTATAACATGAGATGTGATGTCTCAATGCTTCTAATACCAAACCTGAGATCTTTCCTATAACATGAGATGTGATATCCAACTCCTTCCCATTCCAATCCTGAGACCCTTCCTATAGCATGAGATGTGATATCACAATGCTTATACCAAACCTGAGACCGTTCCTATAGCTTGAGATGTGATATCCAACTCCTTCCCATTCCAATCCTGAGACCCTTCCTATAGCATGAGATGTGATATCTCAAGGCCTCTAATACCAAACCTGAGATTGTTCCTCTAACAGAAAAATGTGATATCCAACTCCTTCCCCTTCCAAACCTGAGAGCCTTCCTATAGCATGAGATATGATAGCCAAGTCCTTCTAATTCCAATCCTGAGACCCTTCCTATAACATGAAATGTGATATCCAACTCCTTCCCATTCCAACCTGAGACCCTTCCTATAGCATGAGATGGGATATCTCAATGCTTCTAATACCAAACCTGAGACTCTTCCTATAACATGAGATGGGATATCCAACTCCTTCCCATTCCAATCCTGAGACCCTTCCGATAGCAGAGATGTGATATCTCAATGCTTATACCAAACCTGAGACCCTTCCTATGGCCTGAGATGTGATATCCAACTGCTTCCCATTCCAATCCTGAGACCCTTCCTATAGCATGAGATGTGATATCTCAATGCTTATACCAAATCTGAGACCCTTCCTATAGCATGAGATGTGATATCCAACTCCTTCCCATTCCAATCCTGAGACCCTTATGATAGCATGAGATGTGATATCTCAATGCTTCTAATACCAAACCTGAGATCCTTCCTATAACATGAGATGTGATTTCCAAATCCTTCCCCTTCCAAACCTGAGACCCTCCCTTTAGCATGAGATGTGATATCCAACTCCTTCCCATTCCAATCCTGAGACCCTTCTGATAGCATGAGATGTGATATCTCAATGCCTCTAATACCAAACCTGAGATCCTACCTCTAACATGAAATGTGATATCCATCTCCTTCCATTTCCAACCCTGAGACCCTGTCTATAGCATGAGATGTCATATACAATTCCTTCCCATTCCAATCCTGAGACCCTTCCTATAGCACGAGATGTGATATCCCAATGCTTATACCAAACCTGAGACACTTCCTATAGCATGAGATGTGATATCCAACTCCTTCCCATTCCAATCTTGAGACCCTTCCTATAGCATGAGATGTGATATCCAACTCCTTCCCATTCCAATCCTGAGACCCTTCCTATAGCCTGAGATGTGATATCTCAATGCCTCTAATACCAAACCTGAGATCCTTCCTCTAACATGAAATGTGATATCCAACTCCTTCCCTTTCCAAACCTGAGAGCCTATCTATAGCATGAGATGTGATATCCAAGTCCTTCCCATTCCAATCCTGAGACACTTCCGATAGCAGAGATGTGATATCTCAATGCTTATACCAAACCTGAGACCCTTCCTATAACATGAGATGTGATATCCAACTCCTTCCCGTTCCAAACGTGAGACCCTTCCTTTAGCATGAGATGTGATATCCAGCTCCTTCCCATTCCAATCCTGAGACACTTCCGATAGCATGAGATGTGATATCTCAATGCTTCTAATATCAAAACTGAGACCCTCCCTATAGCATGATATGTGATATCTAAGTCCTTCCCATTCCAATCCTGAGACCCTACCCATAGCATGAGATGTGATATCTCAATGCTTCTACCAAACCTGAGACCCTTCCTTTAGCATGAGATGTGATAACCAACTCCTTCCCATTCCAATCCTGAGACCCTTCCTATAGCATGAGATGTGATATCTCAATACTTCTAATACCAAACCTGAGATCCTTCCAATAACATGAGATGTGATATCCAAATCCTTCCCCTTCCAAACCTGAGACCCTCCCTTTAGCATGAGATGTGATATCCAACTCCTTCCCATTCCAATCCTGAGACCCTTCTGATAGCATGAGATGTGATATCTCAATGCTTCTATACCAAACCTGAGATCCTTCCGATAGCATGAGATGTGATATCTCAATGCTTCTAATACCAAACCTGAGATCCTTCCTATAACATGAGATGTGATATCCAAATCCTTCCCCTTCCAAACCTGAGACCCTCCCTTTAGCATGAGATGTGATATCCAACTCCTTCCCATTCCAATCCTGAGACTCTTCTGATAGCATGAGATGTGATATCTCAATGCCTCTAATACCAAACCTGAGATCCTACCTCTAACATGAAATGTGATATCCAACACTTTCCCCTTCCAAACCTGAGAGCCTTCCTATAGCATGAGATGTGATATCCAAGTCCTTCCCATTCCAATCCTGAGACCCTTCCTATAACATGAGATGTGATATCCAACTCCTTCCCATTCCAACCTGAGACCCTTCCTATAGCATGAGATGGGATATCCAACTCCTTCCAAATCCAATCCTGATACCCTTCCGATAGCATGAGATGTGATATCCCAATGCTACTACCAAACCTGAGACCCATACTATGGCATGAGATGTGATATCAAACTCCTTCCCCTTCCAAACCATAGACCCTTCGTTTATCATGAGATGTGATATCCAACTCCTTCCTATTCCATCCCTGAGACCCTTCCGATATCATGAGATGTGATATCTCAATGCTTCTAATATCAAACTTGAGACCCTCCCTATAGCATGAGATGTGATATCGAAGTCCTTCCCATTCCAATCCTGAGACTCTTCTGATAGCATGAGATGTGATATCTCAATGCCTCTAATACCAAACCTGAGATCCTACCTCTAACATGAAATGTGATATCCAACTCTTTCCCCTTCCAAACCTGAGAGCCTTCCTATAGCATGAGATGTGATATCCAAGTCCTTCCCATTCCAATCCTGAGACCCTTCCTATAACATGAGATGTGATATCCAACTCCTTCCCATTCCAACCTGAGACCCTTCCTATAGCATGAGATGGGATATCCAACTCCTTCCAAATCCAATCCTGATACCCTTCCGATAGCATGAGATGTGATATCCCAATGCTTCTACCAAACCGGAGACCCATACTATGGCATGAGATGTGATATCAAACTCCTTCCCCTTCCAAAACTTAGACCATTCCTTTATCATGAGATGTGATATCCAACTCCTTCCCATTCCAATCCTGAGACACTTCCGATAGCATGAGATGTGATGTCTCAATGCTTCTAATACCAAACCTGAGATCTTTCCTATAACATGAGATGTGATATCCAACTCCTTCCCATTCCAATCCTGAGACCCTTCCTATAGCATGAGATGTGATATCACAATGCTTATACCAAACCTGAGACCGTTCCTATAGCTTGAGATGTGCTATCCAACTCCTTCCCATTCCAATCCTGAGACCCTTCCTATAGCATGAGATGTGATATCTCAAGGCCTCTAATACCAAACCTGAGATTGTTCCTCTAACATGAAATGTGATATCCAACTCCTTCCCCTTCCAAACCTGAGAGCCTTCCTATAGCATGAGATATGATAGCCAAGTCCTTCCAATTCCAATCCTGAGACCCTTCTTATAACATGAAATGTGATATCCAACTCCTTCCCATTCCAACCTGAGACCCTTCCTATAGCATGAGATGGGATATCTCAATGCTTCTAATACCAAACCTGAGACTCTTCCTATAACATGAGATGGGATATCCAACTCCTTCCCATTCCAATCCTGAGACCCTTCCGATAGCAGAGATGTGATATCTCAATGCTTATACCAAACCTGAGACCATTCCTATGGCCTGAGATGTGATATCCAACTGCTTCCCATTCCAATCCTGAGACCCTTCCTATAGCATGAGATGTGATATCTCAATGCTTATACCAAATCTGAGACCCTTCCTATAGCATGAGATGTGATATCCAACTCCTTCCCATTCCAATCCTGAGACCCTTCCTATAGCATGAGATGTGATGTCTCAATGCTTCTAATACCAAACCTGAGATCCTTCCTATAACATGAGATGTGATATCCAACTCCTTCCGATTCCAATCCTGAGACCCTTATGATAGCATGAGATGTGATATCTCAATGCTTCTAATACCAAACCTGAGATCCTTCCTATAACATGAGATGTGATTTCCAAATCCTTCCCCTTCCAAACCTGAGACCCTCCCTTTAGCATGAGATGTGATATCCAACTCCTTCCCATTCCAATCCTGAGACCCTTCTGATAGCATGAGATGTGATATCTCAATGCCTCTAATGCCAAACCTGAGATCCTACCTCTAACATGAAATGTGATATCCATCTCCTTCCATTTCCAACCCTGAGACCCTGTCTATAGCATGAGATGTCATATACAATTCCTTCCCATTCCAATCCTGAGACCCTTCCTATAGCACGAGATGTGATATCTCAATGCTTATACAAAACCTGAGACCCTTCCTATAGCATGAGATGTGATATCCAACTCCTTCCCATTCCAATCCTGAGACCCTTCCTATAGCATGAGATGTGATATCCAACTCCTTCCCATTCCAATCCTGAGACCCTTCCTATAGCCTGAGATGTGATATCTCAATGCCTCTAATACCAAACCTGAGATCCTTCCTCTAACATGAAATGTGATATCCAACTCCTTCCCTTTCCAAACCTGAGAGCCTATCTATAGCATGAGATGTGATATCCAAGTCCTTCCCATTCCAATCCTGAGACACTTCCGATAGCAGAGATGTGATATCTCAATGCTTATACCAAACCTGAGACCCTTCCTATAACATGAGATGTGATATCCAACTCCTTCCCGTTCCAAACGTGAGACCCTTCCTTTAGCATGAGATGTGATATCCAGCTCCTTCCCATTCCAATCCTGAGACACTTCCGATAGCATGAGATGTGATATCTCAATGCTTCTAATATCAAAACTGAGACCCTCCCTATAGCATGATATGTGATATCTAAGTCCTTCCCATTCCAATCCTGAGACCCTTCCCATAGCATGAGATGTGATATCTCAATGCTTCTACCAACCCTGAGACCCTTCCTTTAGCATGAGATGTGATAACCAACTCCTTCCCATTCCAATCCTGAGACCCTTCCTATAGCATGAGATGTGATATCTCAATACTTCTAATACCAAACCTGAGATCCTTCCGATAACATGAGATGTGATATCCAAATCCTTCCCCTTCCAAACCTGAGACCCTCCCTTTAGCATGAGATGTGATATCCAACTCCTTCCCATTCCAATCCTGAGACCCTTCTGATAGCATGAGATGTGATATCTCAATGCTTCTATACCAAACCTGAGATCCTTCCGATAGCATGAGATGTGATATCTCAATGCTTCTAATACCAAACCTGAGATCCTTCCTATAACATGAGATGTGATATCCAAATCCTTCCCCTTCCAAACCTGAGACCCTCCCTTTAGCATGAGATGTGATATCCAACTCCTTCCCATTCCAATCCTGAGACTCTTCTGATAGCATGAGATGTGATATCTCAATGCCTCTAATACCAAACCTGAGATCCTACCTCTAACATGAAATGTGATATCCAACTCTTTCCCCTTCCAAACCTGAGAGCCTTCCTATAGCATGAGATGTGATATCCAAGTCCTTCCCATTCCAATCCTGAGACCCTTCCTATAACATGAGATGTGATATCCAACTCCTTCCCATTCCAACCTGAGACCCTTCCTATAGCATGAGATGGCATATCCAACTCCTTCCAAATCCAATCCAGATACCCTTCAGATAGCATGAGATGTGATATCTCAATGCTTCTAATATCAAACTTGAGACCCTCCCTATAGCATGAGATGTGATATCCAACTCCTTCCCATTCCAACCTGAGACCCTTCCTATAGCATGAGATGGGATATCTCAATGCTTCTAATACCAAACCTGAGACTCTTCCTATAACATGAGATGGGATATCCAACCCCTTCCCGTTCCAAACCTGAGACCCTTCCTATAGCATGAGATGTGATATCCAACTCCTTCCCATCCCAATCCTGAGACACTTCCGATTGCAGAGATGTGATATCTCAATGCTTATACCAAACCTGAGACTCTTCCTATAACATGAGATGTGATATCCAACTCCTTCCCGTTCCAAACCTGAGACCCTTCCTATAGCATAAGATGTGATATCCAACTCCTTCCCATTCCAATCCTGAGACCCTTCCGATAGCATGAGATGTGACATCTCAATGCTTCTAATACCAAACCTGAGATCCTTCATATAACATGTGATGTGATATCCAAATCCTTCCCCTTCCAAACCTGAGACCCTCCCTTTAGCATGAAATGTGATATCCAACTCCTTCCCATTCCAATCCTGAGACCCTTATGATAGCATGAGATGTGATATCTCAATGCCTCTAATACCAAACCTGAGATACTTCCGATAGCATGAGATGTGATATCTCAATGCTTCTAATACCAAACCTGAGATCCTTCCTATAACATGAGATGTGATATCCAAATCCTTCCCCTTCCAAACCTGAGACCCTCCCTTTAGCATGAGATGTGATATCCAATTCCTTCCCATTCCAATCCTGAGACCCTTCTGATAGCATGAGATGTGATATCTCAATGCCTCTAATACCAAACCTGAGATCCTACCTCTAACATGAAATATGATATCCAACTCCTTCCCTTTCCAAACCTGAGATCCTGCCTATAGCATGAGATGTGATATCCAAGTCCTTCCCATTCCAATCCTGAGACCCTTCCTATAGCATGAGATGTGATATCTCAATGCTTATACCAAACCTGAGACCCTTCCTATGGCATGAGATGCCATATACAACTCCTTCCCATTCCAATCCTGAGACCCTGCTTATAGCATGAGATGTGATATCTCAATGCTTCTAATACCAAACCTGAGATCTTTCCTATAACATGAGATGTGATATCCAACTCCTTCCCATTCCAATCCTGAGACCATTTCTATAGCATGAGATGTGATATCTCAATGCTTATACCAAACCTGAGACCCTTCCTATAGCTTGAGATGTGATATCCAACTCCTTCCCATTCCAATCCTGAGACCCTTCCTATAGCATGAGATGTGATATCTCAATGCCTCTAATACCAAACCTGAGATCCTTCCTCTAACATGAAATGTGATATCCAACTCCTTCCCCTTCCAAACCTGAGAGCCTTCCTATAGCATGAGATATGATATCCAAGTCCTTTCCATTCCAATCCTGAGACCTTTCCTATAACATGAGATGTGATATCCAACTCCTTCCCATTCCAACCTGAGACCCTTCCTATAGCATGAGATGGGATATCCAACTCCTTCCAAATCCAATCCTGATACCCTTCCGATAGCATGAGATCTGATATCCCAATGCTTCTACCAAACCTGAGACCCATACTATGGCATGAGATGTGATATCAAACTCCTTCCCATTCCAACCTGAGACCCTTCCTATAGCATGAGATGGGATATCCAACTCCTTCCAAATCCAATCCTGAAATCCTTCCGATAGCATGAGATGTGATATCCCAATGCTTCTACCAAACCTGAGACCCATACTATGGCATGAGATGTGATATCCAACTCCTTCCCATTCCAATTCTGAGACTCTTCTGATAGCATGAGATGTGATATCTCAATGTCTCTAATACCAAACCTGAGATCCTACCTCTAACATGAAATGTGATATCCAACTCTTTCCCGTTGCAAACCTGAGAGCCTTCCTATAGCATGAGATGTGATATCCAAGTCCTTCCCATTTCAATCCTGAGACCCTTCCTATAACATGAGATGTGATATCCAACTCCTTCCCATTCCAACCTGAGACCCTTCCTATAGCATGAGATGTGATATCCCAATGCTTCTACCAAACCTGAGACCCATACTATGGCATGAGATGTGATATCAAACTCCTTCCCATTCCAATCCTGAGACCCTTCCTATAGCTTGAGATGTGATATCCAACTCCTTCCCATTCCAATTCTGAGACCCTTCCTATACAATGAGACTTGATATCTCAATGCTTCTAATACCAAACCTGAGACCCGTCCTATAACATGAGATGTGATATCCAAATCCTTCCCCTTCCAAACCTTAGACCCTTCCTTTATCATGAGATGTGATATCCAACTCCTTCCCATTCCAATCCTGAGACTCTTCCGATATCATGAGATGTGATATCTCAATGCTTCTAATATCAAACTTGAGACCCTCCCTATAGCATGAGATGTGATATCCAAGTCCTTCCCATTCCAATCCTGAGACCCTTCCTATAGCATGAGATGTGATATCTCAATGCTTCTAATACCAAACCTGAGACCCTTCTTATAACATGAGATGGGAATATCCAACTCCTTCCCATTCCAATCCTGAGACCCTTCCGATAACAGAGATGTGATATCTCAATGCTTATACCAAACCTGAGATCCTTCCTATAACATGAGATGTGATATCCAACTCCTTCCCATTCCAATCCTAAGACACTTCCTATAGCATGAGATGTGATATCTCACTGCTTATACCAAACCTGAGACCCTTCCTATAGCATGAGATGTGATATCCAACTCCTTCCCATTCCAATCCTGAGACCCTTCCTATAGCATGAGATGTGATATCTCAATGCTTCTAATATCAAACTTGAGACCCTCCCTATAGCATGAGATGTGATACCCAAGTCCTTCCCATTCCATTCCTGAGACCCTTCCTACAGCATGCGATGTGATGTCTCAATGCTTCTAATACCAAACCTGAGACTCTTCCTATAACATGAGATGGGATATCCAACTTCTTCCCATTCCAATCCTGAGACCCTTCCGATAGCAGAGATGTGATATCTCAATGCTTATACCAAACCTAAGACCCTTCCTATGGCATGAGATGTCATATACAACTCCTTCCCATTCCAATCCTGAGACCCTTCCTATAGCATGAGATGTGATATCTCAATGCTTATACCAAACCTGAGACCCTTCCTATAGCATGAGATGTGATATCCAACTCCTTCCCATTCCAATCCTGAGACCCTTCCTATAGCATGAGATGTGATGTCTCAATGCTTCTAATACCAAACCTGAGATCCTTCCTATAACATGAGATGTGATATCCAACTCCTTCCCATTCCAATCCCGAGACCCTTCCTATAGCATGAGATGTGATATCTCAATGCTTATACCAAACCTGAGACCCTTCCTATAGCATGAGATGTGATATCCAACTCCTTCCCATTCCAATCCTGAGACTCTTCCTATAGCATGAGATGTGATATCTCAATGCCTCTAATACCAAACCTGAGATCCTTCCTCTAACATGAAATGTGATATCCAACTCCTTCCCTTTCCAAACCTGAGAGTCTACCTATAGCATGAGATGTGATATCCAAGTCCTTCCCATTCCAATCCTTACACCCTTCCTACAGCATGCAATATGATATCTCAATGATTCTAATAACAAACCTGAGACCCGTCCTATAACATGAGATGGGATATCCAAATCCTTCCCATTCCAATCCTGAGACACTTCCGATAGCAAAGATGTGATATCTCAATGCTTATACCAAACCTGAGACCCTTCCTATAACATGAGATGTGATATCCAACTCCTTCCCGGTCCAAACCTGAGACCCTTCCTATAGCATATGTGATATCCAACTCCTTCCCATTCCAAACATGAGACCCTTCCTATAGCAAGAGTGTAATATCCAACTCCTTCCCATTCCAATCCTGAGACCATTCCTATAGCATGAGATGTGATATCTCAATGCTTCTAATACCAAACCTGAGATCCTTCCTATGACATGAGATGTGATATCCAATTCCTCCCCATTCCAAACCTGAGAACCTTCCTATAGCATGCGATGTGATATCTCAATGCTTCTAATACCAAACCCGAGACCAGTCCTATAACATGAGATTGGATATCCAACTCCTTCCCCTTCCAAACCTGAGACTCTTCCTATAGCATGAGATGTGATATCCAACTTCTTCCCATTCCAATCCTGAGACCCTTCCTATAACATGAGATGTGATGTCTCAATGCTTCTAATACCAAACCTGAGATCTTTCCTATAACATGAGATGTGATATCCAACTCCTTCCCATTCCAATCCTGAGACCCTTCCTATAGCTTGAGATGTGATATCCAACTCCTTCCCATTCCAATCCTGAGACCCTTCCTATAGCATGAGATGTGATATCTCAAGGCCTCTAATACCAAACCTGAGATCCTTCCTCTAACATGAAATGTGATATCCAACTCCTTCCCCTTCCAAACATGAGAGCCTTCCTATAACATGAAATGTGATATCCAATTTCTTCCCATTCCAACCTGAGACCCTTCCTATAGCATGAGATGGGATATCCAACTCCTTCCAAATCCAATACTGATACCCTTCCGATAGCATGAGATATGATATCCCAATGCTTCTACCAAACCTGAGACCCATACTATGGCATGAGATGTGATATCAAACTCCTTCCCATTCCAATCCTGAGACCCTACCTATAGCTTGAGATGTGATATCCAACTCCTTCCCATTCCAATTCTGAGACCCTTCCTATACCATGAGACTATATATCTCAATGCTTCTAATACCAAACCTGAGACCCGTCCTATAACATGAGATGTGATATCCAAATCCTTCCCCTTCCAAACCTTAGACCCTTCCTTTATCATGAGATGTGATATCCAATTCCTTCCCATTCCAATCCTGAGACCCTTCCGATATCATGAGATTAGTTATCTCAATGCTTCTAATATCAAACTTGAGACCCTCCCTATAACATGAGATGTGACATCCAAGTCCTCCCCATTCCAATCCTGAGACCCTTTCGATAGCAGAGATGTGATATCTCAATGCTTATACCAAACCTGAGACCCTTCCTATGGCCTGAGATGTCATATGCAACTCCTTCCCATTCCAATCCTGAGACCCTTCCTATAGCATGAGATGTGATATCCAACTTCTTCCCATTCCAATCCTGAGACCCTTCCTATAGCATGAGATGTGATGTCTCAATTCTTCTAATACCAAACCTGAGATACTTCTGATAGCATGAGATGTGATATCTCAATGCTTCTAATACCAAACCTGAGATCCTTCCTATAACATGAGATGTGATTTCCAAATCCTTCCACTTCCAAACCTGAGACCCTCCCTTTAGCATGAGATGTGATATCCAACTCCTTCCCATTCCAATCCTGAGACCCTTCTGATAGCATGAGATGTGATATTTCAATGCCTCTAATACCAAACCTGAGATCCTACGTCTAACATGAAATGTGATATCCATCTCCTTCCCTTTCCAAACCTGAGACCCTGCCTATAGCATGAGATGTGATATCCAAGTCCTTCCCATTCCAATCCTGAGACCCTTCCTATAGCATGTGATGTGATATCTCAATGCTTATACCAACTCTGAGACCCTTCCTATAGCATGAGATGTGATATCCAACTCCTTCCCATTCCAATCCTGAGACCCTTCCTATAGCATGAGATGTGATGTCTCAATGCTTCTAATACCAAACCTGAGATCCTTCCTATAACATGAGATGTGATATCCAACTCCTTCCCATTCCAATCCTGAGACCCTTATGATAGCATGAGATGTGATATCTCAATACCTCTAATACCAAACCTGAGATACTTCCGATAGCATGAGATGTGATATCTCAATGCTTCTAATACCAAACCTGAGATCCTTCCTATAACATGAGATGTGATTTCCAAATCCTTCCCCTTCCAAACCTGAGACCCTCCCTTTAGCATGAGATGTGATATCCAACTCCTTCCCATTCCAATCCTGAGACCCATCTGATAGCAAGAGATGTGATATTTCAATGCCTCTAATACCAAACCTGAGATCCTACCTCTAACATGAAATGTGATATCCATCTCCTTCCCTTTCCAAAACTGAGACCCTGTCTATAGCATGAGATGTGATATCCAAGTCCTTTCCATTCCAATCCTGAGACCCTTCCTATAGCATGTGATGTGATATCTCAATGCTTATACCAAACCTGAGACCCTTCCTATGGCATGAGATGTCATATACAACTCCTTCCTATTCCAATCCTGAGACCCTTCCTATAGCATGAGATGTGATATCTCAATGCTTATACCAAACCTGAGACCCTTCCTATAGCATGAGATGTGATATCCAACTTCTTCCCATTCCAATCCTGAGACCCTTCCTATAACATGAGATGTGATGTCGCAATGCTTCTAATACCAAACCTGAGATCTTTCCTATAACATGAGATGTGATATCCAACTCCTTCCCATTCCAATCCTGAGACCCTTCCTATAGCATGAGATGTGATATCACAATGCTTATACCAAACCTGAGACCGTTCCTATAGCTTGAGATGTGATATCCAACTCCTTCCCATTCCAATCCTGAGACCCTTCCTATAGCAGGAGATGTGATATCTCAAGGCCTCTAATACCAAACCTGAGATCGTTCCTCTAACATGAAATGTGATATCCAACTCCTTCCCCTTCCAAACCTGAGAGCCTTCCTATAACATGAGATGTGACATCCAAGACCTCCCCATTCCAATCCTGAGACCCTTCCTATAGCATGAGATGTGATATCTCAATGCTTCTAATACCAAACCTGAGACCCTTCCTATAACATGATTTGGGATATCCAACTCCTTCCCATTCCATTCCTGAGACCCTTCCGATAGCAGAGATGTGATATCTCAATGCTTTTACCAAACCTGAGACCCTTCCTATGGCCTGAGATGTCATATGCAACTCCTTCCCATTCCAATCCTGAGACCCTTCCTATTGCATTAGATGTATTATCTCAATGCTTATACCAAATCTGAGACCCTTCCTATAGCATGAGATGTGATATCCAACTTCTTCCCATTCCAATCCTGAGACCCTTCCTAAGCATGAGATGTGATGTCTCAATTCTTCTAATACCAAACCTGAGATCCTTCCTATAACATGAGATGTGATATCCAACTTCTTCCCATTCCAATCCTGAGACCCTTATGATAGCATGAGATGTGATATCTCAATGCCTCTAATACCAAACCTGAGATACTTCTGATAGCATGAGATGTGATATCTCAATGCTTCTAATACCAAACCTGATATCCTTCCTATAACATGAGATGTGATTTCCAAATCCTTTCACTTCCAAACCTGAGACCCTCCCTTTAGCATGAGATGTGATATCCAACTCCTTCCCATTCCAATCCTGAGACCCTTCTGATAGCATGAGATGTGATATTTCAATGCCTCTAATACCAAACCTGAGATCCTACCTCTAACATGAAATGTGATATCCATCTCCTTCCCTTTCCAAACCTGAGACCCTGCCTATAGCATGAGATGTGATATCCAAGTCCTTCCCATTCCAATCCTGAGACCCTTCCTATAGCATGTGATGTGATATCTCAATGCTATACCAAACCTGAGACCCTTCCTATGGCATGAGATGTCATATACAACTCCTTCCCATTCCAATCCTGAGACCCTTCCTATAGCATGAGATGTGATATCTCAATGCTTATACCAAACCTGAGACCCTTCCTATAGCATGAGATGTGATATCCAACTTCTTCCCATTCCAATCCTGAGACCCTTCCTATAACATGAGATGTGATGTCTCAATGCTTCTAATACCAAACCTGAGACCCTTCCTATAACATGAGATGGGATATCCAACTCCTTCCCATTCCAATCCTGAGACCCTTCCGAAAGCAGAGATGTGATATCTCAATGCTTTTACCAAACCTGAGACCCTTCCTATGGCCTGAGATGTCATATACAACTCCTTCCCATTCCAATCCTGAGAACCTTCCTATAGCATGAGATGTGATATCTCAATGCTTATACCAAATCTGAGACCCTTCCTATAGCATGAGATGTGATATCCAACTCCTTCCCATTCCAATCCTGAGACCCTTCCTATAGCATGAGATGTGATGTCTCAATGCTTCTAATACCAAACCTGAGATCCTTCCTATAACATGAGATGTGATATCCAACTCCTTCCCATTCCAATCCTGAGACCCTTATGATAGCATGAGATGTGATATCTCAATGCCTCTAATACCAAACCTGAGATACTTCCGATAGCATGAGATGTGATATCTCAATGCTTCTAATACCAAACCTGAGATCCATCCTATAACATGAGATGTGATTTCCAAATCCTTCCCCTTCCAAACCTGAGACCCTCCCTTTATTATGAGATGTGATATCCAACTCCTTCCCATTCCAATCCTGAGACCCATCTGATAGCATGAGATGTGATATTTCAATGCCTCTAATACCAAACCTGAGATCCTACCTCTAACATGAAATGTGATATCCATCTCCTTCCCTTTCCAAACCTGAGACCCTGCCTATAGCATGAGATGTGATATCCAAGTCCTTTCCATTCCAATCCTGAGACCCTTCCTATAACATGAGATGTGATGTCGCAATGCTTCTAATACCAAACCTGAGATCTTTCCTATAACATGAGATGTGATATCCAACTCCTTCCCCTTCCAATCCTGAGACCCTTCCTATAGCATGAGATGTGATATCACAATGCTTATACCAAACCTGAGACCGTTCCTATAGCTTGAGATGTGATATCCAACTCCTTCCCATTACAATCCTGAGAGCCTTCCTATAACATGAGATGTGATATCCAACTCCTTCCCATTCCAATCCTGAGACCCTTATGATAGCATGAGATGTGATATCTCAATGCCTCTAATACCAAACCTGAGATACTTCTGATAGCATGAGATGTGATATCTCAATGCTTCTAATACCAAACCTGAGATCCTTCCTATAACATGAGATGTGATTTCCAAATCCTTCCCCTTCCAAACCTGAGACCCTCCCTTTAGCATGAGATGTGATATCCAACTCCTTCCCATTCCAATCCTGAGACCCTTCTGATAGCATGAGATGTGATATTTCAATGCCTCTAATACCAAACCTGAGATCCTACCTCTAACATGAAATGTGATATCCATCTTCTTCCCTTTCCAAACCTGAGACCCTGCCTATAGCATGAGATGTGATATCTCAATGCTTATACCAAACCTGAGACCCTTCCTATAGCATGAGATGTGATATCCAACTTCTTCCCATTCCAATCCTGAGACCCTTCCTATAACATGAGATGTGATGTCGCAATGCTTCTAATACCAAACCTGAGATCTTTCCTATAACATGAGATGTGATATCCAACTCCTTCCCATTCCAATCCTGAGACCCTTCCTATAGCATGAGATGTGATATCACAATGCTTATACCAAACCTGAGACCGTTCCTATAGCTTGAGATGTGATATCCAACTCCTTCTCATTCCAATCCTGAGACCCTTCCTATAGCATGAGATGTGATATCTCAAGGCCTCTAATACCAAACCTGAGATCGTTCCTCTAACATGAAATGTGATATCCAACTCCTTCCCCTTCCAAACCTGAGAGCCTTCCTATAACATGAGATGTGATATCCAACTCCTTCCCATTCCAATCCTGAGACCCTTATGATAGCATGAGATGTGATATCTCAATGCCTCTAATACCAAACCTGAGATACTTCCGATAGCATGAGATGTGATATCTCAATGCTTCTAATACCAAACCTGAGATCCTTCCTATAACATGAGATGTGATTTCCAAATCCTTCCCCTTCCAAACCTGAGACCCTCCCTTTAGCATGAGATGTGATATCCAACTCCTTCCCATTCCAATCCTGAGACCCTTCCTATAGCATGAGATGTGATATCTCAAGGCCTCTAATACCAAACCTGAGATCGTTCCTCTAACATGAAATGTGATATCCAACTCCTTCCCCTTCCAAACCTGAGAGCCTTCCTATAGCATGAGATATGATAGCCAAGTCCTTCCAATTCCAATCCTGAGACCCTTCCTATAACATGAAATGTGATATCCAACTCCTTCCCACTCCAACCTGAGACCCTTCCTATAGCATGAGATGGGATATCTCAATGCTTCTAATACCAAACCTGAGACTCTTCCTATAACATGAGATGGGATATCCAACTCATTCCCATTCCAATCCTGAGACCCTTCCGATAGCAGAGATGTGATATCTCAATGCTTATACCAAACCTGAGACCCTTCCTATGGCCTGAGATGTCATATACAACTCCTTCCCATTCCAATCCTGAGACCCTTCCTATAGCATGAGATGTGATATCTCAATGCTTATACCAAACCTGAGACCCTTCCTATAGCATGAGATGTGATATCCAACTCCTTCCCATTCCAATCCTGAGACCCTTCCTATAGCATGAGATGTGATGTCTCAATGCTTCTAATACCAAACCTGAGATCCTTCCTATAACATGAGATGTGATATCCAACTCCTTCCCATTCCAATCCTGAGACCCTTATGATAGCATGAGATGTGATATCTCAATGCCTCTAATACCAAACCTGAGATACTTCCGATAGCATGAGATGTGATATCTCAATGCTTCTAATACCAAACCTGAGATCCTTCCTATAACATGAGATGTGATTTCCAAATCCTCCCCCTTCCAAACCTGAGACCCTCCCTTTAGCATGAGATGTGATATCCAACTCCTTCCCATTCCAATCCTGAGACCCTTCTGATAGCATGAGATGTGATATCTCAATGCCTCTAATTCCAAACCTGAGATCCTACCTCTAACATGAAATGTGATATCCATCTCCTTCCCTTTCCAAACCTGAGACCCTGCCTATAGCATGAGATGTGATATCCAAGTCCTTCCCATTCCAATCCTGAGACCCTTCCTATAGCATGTGATGTGATATCTCAATGCTTATACCAAACTTGAGACCCTTCGTATGGCATGAGATGTCATATACAACTCCTTCCCATTCCAATCCTGAGACCCTTCCTATAGCATGAGATGTGATATCTCAATGCTTATACCAAACCTGAGACCCTTCCTATAGCATGAGATGTGATATCCAACTTCTTCCCATTCCAAACCTGAGACCGTTCCTATAACATGAGATGTGATGTCTCAATGCTTCTAATACCAAACCTGAGATCTTTCCTATAACATGAGATGTGATATCCAACTCCTTCCCATTCCAATCCTGAGACCCTTCCTATAGCATGAGATGTGATATCACAATGCTTATACCAAACCTGAGACCGTTCCTATAGCTTGAGATGTGATATCCAACTCCTTCCCATTCCAATCCTGAGACCCTTCCTATAGCATGAGATATGATATCCAAGTCCTTCCCATTCCAATCCTGAGACCCTTCCTATAACATGAAATGTGATATCCTACTCCTTCCCCTTCCAAACCTGAGAGCCTTCCTATAGCATGAGATATGATATCCAAGTCCTTCCCATTCCAATCCTGAGACCCTTCCTATAACATGAAATGTGATATCCTACTCCTTCCCATTCCAACCTGGGACCCTTCCTATATCATGAGATGGGATATCTCAATGCTTCTAATACCAAACCTGAGACCCTTCCTATAACATGAGATGGGAATATCCAACTCCTTCCCATTCCAATCCTGAGACCCTTCCGATAGCAGAGATGTGATATCTCAATGCTTATACCAAACCTGAGATCCTTCCTATAACATGAGATGTGATATCCAACTCCTTCCCATTCCAATCCCGAGACCCTTCCTATAGCATGAGATGTGATATCTCGATGCTTATACCAAATCTGAGACCCTTCCTATAGCATGAGATGTGATGTCTCAATGCTTCTAATACCAAACCTGAGAACCTTCCTACAGCATGCAATGTGATATCTCAATGCTTCTAATACCAAACCTGAGACCAGTCCTATAACATGAGATTGGATATCCAACTCCTTCCCCTTCCAAACCTGAGACCCTTCCTATAGCATGAGATGTGGTATCCAACTTCTTCCCATTCCAATCCTGAGACCCTTCCTATAACATGAGATGTGATGTCTCAATGCTTCTAATACCAAACCTGAGATCTTTCCTATAACATGAGATGTAATATCCAACTCCTTCCCATTCCAATCCTGAGACCCTTCCTATAGCATGAGATGTGCTATCTCAATGCTTATACCAAACCTGAGACCCTTCCTAAAGCTTGAGATGTGATATCCAACTCCTTCCCATTCCAATCCTGAGACCCTTCCTATAGCATGATATGTGATATCTCAATGCCTCTAATACCAAACCTGAGATCCTTCCTCTAACATGAAATGTGATATCGAACTCCTTCCCTTTCCAAACCTGAGAGCCTACCTATAGCATGAGATGTGATATCCAAGTCCTTCCCATTCCAATCCTTAGACCCTTCCTACAGCATGCAATATGATATCTCAATGATTCTAATAACAAACCTGAGACCCGTCCTATAACATGAGATGTGATATCCAACTCCTTCCGGTTTCAAACCTGAGACCCTTCCTATAACATGAGATGTGATATCCAACTCCTTCCCGTTTCAAACCTGAGACCCTTCCTATAGCATATGTGATATCCAACTCCTTCCCATTCCAAACATGAGACCCTTCCTATAGCAAGAATGTAATATCCAACTCCTTCCCATTCCAATCCTGAGACCATTCCTATAGCATGAGATGTGATATCTCAATGCTTCTAATACCAAACCTGAGATCCTTCCTATGACATGAGATGTGATATCCAATTCCTCCCCATTCCAAACCTGAGAACCTTCCTACAGCATGCGATGTGATATCTCAATGCTTCTAATACCAAACCTGAGACCAGTCCTATAACATGAGATTGGATATCCAACTCCTTCCCCTTCCAAACCTGAGACCCTTCCTATAGCATGAGATGTGATATCCAACTTCTTCCCATTCCAATCCTGAGACCCTTCCTATAACATGAGATGTGATGTCTCAATGCTTCTAATACCAAACCTGAGATCTTTCCTATAACATGAGATGTGATATCCAACTCCTTCCCATTCCAATCCTGAGACCCTTCCTATAGCATGAGATGTGCTATCTCAATGCTTATACCAAACCTGAGACCCTTCCTAAAGCTTGAGTTGTGATATCCAACTCCTTCCCATTCCAATCATGAGACCCTTCCTATAACATGAAATGTGATATCCAACTCCTTCCCATTCCAACCTGAGACCCTTCCTATAGCATGAGATGGGATATCCAACTCCTTCCAAATCCAATACTGATACCCTTCCAATAGCATGAGATGTGATATCCCAATGCTTCTACCAAACCTGAGAACCATACTATGGCATGAGATGTGATAACAAACTCCTTCCCATTCCAATCCTGAGACTCTTCCTATAGCTTGAGATGTGATATCCGAAATCCTTCCCATTCCAATTCTGAGACCCTTCCTATACTATGAGACTTGATATCTCAATGCTTCTAATACCAAACCTGAGACCCGTCCTATAACATGAGATGTGATATCCAAATCTTTCCCCTTCCAAACCTTAGACCCTTCCTTTATCATGAGATGTGATATCCAACTCCTTCCCATTCCAATCCTGAGACCCTTCCAATATCATGAGATTTGTTATCTCAATGCTTCTAATATCAAAATTGAGACCCGCCTATAACATGAGATGTGATATCCAAATCTTTCCCCTTCCAAACCTTAGACCCTTCCTTTATCATGAGATGGGATATCCAACTCCTTCCCATTCCAATCCTGAGACCCTTCTGATAGCAGAGATGTGATATCTCAATGCTTATACCAATCCTGAGACCCTTCCTATGGCCTGAGATGTCATATACAACTCCTTCCCAATCCAATCCTGAGACCCTTCCTATAGCATGAGATGTGATATCTCAATGCTTATACCAAATCTGAGACCCTTCCTATAGCATGAGATGTGATATCCAACTCCTTCCCATTCCAATCCTGAGACCCTTCCTATAGCATGAGATGTGATGTCTCAATGCTTCTAATACCAAACCTGAGAACCTTCCTACAGCATGCAATGTGATATCTCAATGCTTCTAATACCAAACCTGGGACCAGTCCTATAACATGAGATTGGATATCCAACTCCTTCCCCTTCCAAACCTGAGACCCTTCCAATAGCATGAGATGTGATATCCAACTTCTTCCCATTCCAATCCTGAGACCCTTCCTATAACATGAGATGTGATGTCTCAATGCTTCTAATACCAAACCTGAGATCTTTCCTATAACATGAGATGTAATATCCAACTCCTTCCCATTCCAATCCTGAGACACTTCCTATAGCATGAGATGTGCTATCTCAATGCTTATACCAAACCTGAGACCCTTCCTAAAGCTTGAGATGTGATATCCAACTCCTTCCCATTCCAATCCTGAGACCCTTCCTATAGCATGAGATGTGATATCTCAATGCTTCTAATATCAAACTTGAGACCCTCCCTATAGCATGAGATGTGATACCCAAGTCCTTCCCATTCCAATCCTGAGACACTTCCTATAGCATGAGATGTGATATCTCAATGCTTATACCAAACCTGAGACCCTTCCTATAGCATGAGACGTGATATCCAACTCCTTCCCATTCCAATCCTGAGACCCTTCCTATAGCATGAGATGTGATGTCTCAATGCTTCTAATACCAAACCTGAGATCCTTCCTATAACATGAGATGTGATATCCAACTCCTTCCCATTCCAATCCCGAGACCCTTCCTATAGCATGAGATGTGATATCTCGATTCTTATACCAAACCTGAGACCCTTCCTATAGCATGAGATGTGATATCCAACTCCTTCCCATTCCAATCCTGAGACCCTTCCTATAGCATGAGATGTGATATCTCAATGCCTCTAATACCAAACCTGAGATCCTTCCTCTAACATGAAATGTGATATCCAACTCCTTCCCTTTCCAAACCTGAGAGCCTACCTATAGCATGAGATGTGATATCCAAGTCCTTCCCATTCCAATCCTTAGACCCTTCCTAGAGCATGCAATATACTCAATGATTCTAATAACAAACCTGAGACCCATCCTATAACATGAGATGTGATATCCAACTCCTTCCCATTCCAATCCTGAGACACTTCCGATAGCAGAGATGTGATATCTCAATGCTTATACCAAACCTAAGACCCTTCCTATAACATGAGATGTGATATCCAACTCCTTCCCGGTCCAAACCTGAGACCCTTCCTATAGCATATGTGATATCCAACTCCTTCCCATTCCAAAAATGAGACCCTTCCTATAGCAAGAATGTAATATCCAACTCCTTCCAATTCCAATCCTGAGACCATTCCTATAGCATGAGATGTGATATCTCAATGCTTCTAATACCAAACCTGAGATCCTTCCTATGACATGAGATGTGATATCCAATTCCTCCCCATTCCAAACCTGAGAACCTTCCTACAGCATGCGATGGGATATCTCAATGCTTCTAATACCAAACCCGAGACCAGTCCTATAACATGAGATTCGATATCCAACTCCTTCCCCTTCCAAACCTGAGACCCATCCTATAGCATGAGATGTGATATCCAACTTCTTCCCATTCCACTCCTGAGACCCTTCCTATAACATGAGATGTGATGTCTCAATGCTTCTAATACCAAACCTGAGATCTTTCCTATAACATGAGATGTGATATCCAACTCCTTCCCATTCCAATCCTGAGACCCTTCCTATAGCATGAGATGTGATATCTCAATGCTTATACCAAACCTGAGACCCTTCGTATAGCTTGAGATGTGATATCCAACTCCTTCCCATTCCAATCCTGAGACCCTTCCTATAGCATGAGATGTGATATCTCAAGGCCTCTAATACCAAACCTGAGATCCTTCCTCTAACATGAAATGTGATATCCAACTCCTTCCCCTTCCAAACCTGAGAGCCTTCCTATAGCATGAGATATGATATCCAAGTCCTTCCCATCCAATCCTGAGACCCTTCCTATAACATGAAATGTGATATCCAACTCCTTCCCATTCCAACCTGAGACCCTTCCTATAGCATGAGATGGGATATCCAACTCCTTCCAAATCCAATACTGATACCCTTCCGATAGCATGAGATGTGATATCCCAATGCTTCTACCAAACCTGAGACCCATACTATGGCATGAGATGTGATATCAAACTCCTTCCCATTCCAATCCTGAGACCCTACCTATAGCTTGAGATGTGATATCCAACTCCTTCCCATTCCAATTCTGAGACCCTTCCTATACCATGAGACTTGATATCTCAATGCTTCTAATACAAAACCTGAGACCCGTCCTATAACATGAGATGTGATATCCAAATCCTTCCCCTTCCAAACCTTAGACCCTCCCTATAGCATGAGATGTGACATCCAAGTCCTCCCCATTCCAATCCTGAGACTCTTCCTATAGCATGAGATGTGATATCTCAATGCTTCTAATACCAAACCTGAGACCCTTCCTATAACATGAGATGGGATATCCAACTCCTTCCCATTCCAATCCTGAGACCCTTCCGATAGCAGAGATGTGATATCTCAATGCTTATACCAATCCTGAGACCCTTCCTATGGCCTGATTTGTCATATACAACTCCTTCCCATTCCAATCCTGAGACCCTTCCTATAGCATGAGATGTGATATCTCAATGCTTATACCAAATCCGAGACCCTTCCTATAGCATGAGATGTGATATCCAACTCCTTCCCATTCCAATCCTGAGACCCTTCCTATAGCATGAGATGTGATGTCTCAATGCTTCTAATACCAAACTTGAGATCCTTCCTATAACATGAGATGTGATATCCAACCCCTTCCCATTCCAATCCTGAGACCCTTATGATAGCATGAGATGTGATATCTCAATGCCTCTAATACCAAACCTGAGATACTTCTGATAGCATGAGATGTGATATCTCAATGCTTCTAGTACCAAACCTGAGATCCTTCCTATAACATGAGATGTGATTTCCAAATCCTTCCACTTCCAAACCTGAGACCCTCCCTTTAGCATGAGATGTGATATCCAACTCCTTCCCATTCCAATCCTGAGACCCTTCTGATAGCATGAGATGTGATATTTCAATGCCTCTAATACCAAACCTGAGATCCTACCTCTAACATGAAATGTGATATCCATCTCTTTCCCTTTCCAAACCTGAGACCCTGCCTATAGCATGAGATGTGAGATCAAAAGTCCTTCCCATTCCAATCCTGAGACCCTTCCTATAGCATGTGATGTGATATCTCAATGCTTATACCAAACCTGAGACCCTTCCTATGGCATGAGATGTCATATACAACTCCTTCCCATTCCAATCCTGAGACCCTTCCTATAGCATGAGATGTGATATCTCAATGCTTATACCAAACCTGAGACCCTTCCTATAGCATGAGATGTGATATCCAACTTCTTCCCATTCCAATCCTGAGACCCTTCCTATAACATGAGATGTGATGTCTCAATGCTTCTAATACCAAACCTGAGACCCTTCCTATAACATGAGATGGGATATCCAACTCCTTCCCATTCCAATCCTGAGACCCTTCCGATAGCAGAGATGTGATATCTCAATGCTTATACCAAACCTGAGACCCTTCCTATGGCCTGAGATGTCATATACAACTCCTTCCCATTCCAATCCTGAGACCCTTCCTATAGCATGAGATGTGATATCCAACTCCTTCCCATTCCAATCCTGAGACCCTTATGATAGCATGAGATGTGATATCTCAATGCCTCTAATACCAAACCTGAGATACTTCCGATAGCATGAGATGTGATATCTCAATGCTTCTAATTACAAACCTGAGATCCTTCCTATAACATGAGATGTGATTTCCAAATCCTTCCCCTTCCAAACCTGAGACCCTCCCTTTAGCATGAGATGTGATATCCAACTCCTTCCCATTCCAATCCTGAGACCCTTCTGATAGCATGAGATGTGATATTTCAATGCCTCTAATACCAAACCTGAGATCCTACCTCTAACATGAAATGTGATATCCATCTCCTTCCCTTTCCAAACCTAAGAGCCTATCTATAGCATGAGATGTGATATCCAAGTCCTTCCCATTCCAATCCTTAGACCCTTCCTACAGCATGCAATATGATATCTCAATGATTCTAATACCAAACCTGAGACCCTTCCTATGGCATGAGATGTCATATACAACTCCTTCCCATTCCAATCCTGAGACCCTTCCTATAGCATGAGATGTGATATCTCAATGCTTATACCAAACCTGAGACCCTTCCTATAGCATGAGATGTGATATCCAACTTCTTCCCATTCCAATCCTGAGACCCTTCCTATAACATGAGATGTGATGTCTCAATGCTTCTAATACCAAACCTGAGATCTTTCCTATAACATGAGATGTGATATCCAACTCCTTCCCATTCCAATCCTGAGACCCTTCCTATAGCATGAGATGTGATATCACAATGCTTATACCAAACCTGAGACCGTTCCTATAGCTTGAGATGTGATATCCAACTCCTTCCCATTCCAATCCTGAGACCCTTCCTATAGCATGAGATGTGATATCTCAAGGCCTCTAATACCAAACCTGAGATTGTTCCTCTAACATGAAATGTGATATCCAACTCCTTCCCCTTCCAAACCTGAGAGCCTTCCTATAGCATGAGATATGATAGCCAAGTCCTTCTAATTCCAATCCTGAGACCCTTCCTATAACATGAAATGTGATATCCAACTCCTTCCCATTCCAACCTGAGACCCTTCCTATAGCATGAGATGGGATATCTCAATGCTTCTAATACCAAACCTGAGACTCTTCCTATAACATGAGATGGGATATCCCACTCCTTCCCATTCCAATCCTGAGACCCTTCCGATAGCAGAGATGTGATATCTCAATGCTTATACCAAACCTGAGACCCTTCCTATGGCCTGAGATGTGATATCCAACTGCTTCCCATTCCAATCCTGAGACCCTTCCTATAGCATGAGATGTGATATCTCAATGCTCATACCAAATCTGAGACCCTTCCTATAGCATGAGATGTGATATCCAACTCCTTCCCATTCCAATCCTGGGACCCTTCCTATAGCATGAGATGTGATGTCTCAATGCTTCTAATACCAAACCTGAGATCCTTCCTATAACATGAGATGTGATATCCAACTCCTTCCGATTCCAATCCTGAGACCCTTATGATAGCATGAGATGTGATATCTCAATGCTTCTAATACCAAACCTGAGATCCTTCCTATAACATGAGATGTGATTTCCAAATCCTTCCCCTTCCAAACCTGAGACCCTCCCTTTAGCATGAGATGTGATATCCAACTCCTTCCCATTCCAATCCTGAGACCCTTCTGATAGCATGAGATGTGATATCTCAATGCCTCTAATACCAAACCTGAGATCCTACCTCTAACATGAAATGTGATATCCATCTCCTTCCATTTCCAACCCTGAGACCCTGTCTATAGCATGAGATGTCATATACAATTCCTTCCCATTCCAATCCTGAGACCCTTCCTATAGCACGAGATGTGATATCTCAATGCTTATACCAAACCTGAGACCCTTCCTATAGCATGAGATGTGATATCCAACTCCTTCCCATTCCAATCCTGAGACCCTTCCTATAGCATGAGATGTGATATCCAACTCCTTCCCATTCCAATCCTGAGACCTTTCCTATAGCCTGAGATGTGATATCTCAATGCCTCTAATACCAAACCTGAGATCCTTCCTCTAACATGAAATGTGATATCCAACTCCTTCCCTTTCCAAACCTGAGAGCCTATCTATAGCATGAGATGTGATATCCAAGTCCTTCCCATTCCAATCCTGAGACACTTCCGATAGCAGAGATGTGATATCTCAATGCTTATACCAAACCTGAGACCCTTCCTATAACATGAGATGTGATATCCAACTCCTTCCCGTTCCAAACGTGAGACCCTTCCTTTAGCATGAGATGTGATATCCAGCTCCTTCCCATTCCAATCCTGAGACACTTCCGATAGCATGAGATGTGATATCTCAATGCTTCTAATATCAAAACTGAGACCCTCCCTATAGCATGATATGTGATATCTAAGTCCTTCCCATTCCAATCCTGAGACCCTACCCATAGCATGAGATGTGATATGTCAATGCTTCTACCAAACCTGAGACCCTTCCTTTAGCATGAGATGTGATAACCAACTCCTTCCCATTCCAATCCTGAGACCCTTCCTATAGCATGAGATGTGATATCTCAATACTTCTAATACCAAACCTGAGATCCTTCCAATAACATGAGATGTGATATCCAAATCCTTCCCCTTCCAAACCTGAGACCCTTCTGATAGCATGAGATGTGATATCTCAATGCTTCTATACCAAACCTGAGATCCTTCCGATAGCATGAGATGTGATATCTCAATGCTTCTAATACCAAACCTGAGATCCTTCCTATAACATGAGATGTGATATCCAAATCCTTCCCCTTCCAAACCTGAGACCCTCCCTTTAGCAAGAGATGTGATATCCAACTCCTTCCCATTCCAATCCTGAGACTCTTCTGATAGCATGAGATGTGATATCTCAATGCCTCTAATACCAAACCTGAGATCCTACCTCTAACATGAAATGTGATATCCAACTCTTTCCCCTTCCAAACCTGAGAGCCTTCCTATAGCATGAGATGTGATATCCAAGTCCTTCCCATTGCAATCCTGAGACCCTTCCTATAACATGAGATGTGATATCCAACTCCTTCCCATTCCAACCTGAGACCCTTCCTATAGCATGAGATGGGATATCCAACTCCTTCCAAATCCAATCCTGATACCCTTCCGATAGCATGAGATGTGATATCCCAATGCTACTACCAAAGCTGAGACCCATACTATGGCATGAGATGTGATATCAAACTCCTTCCCCTTCCAAACCATAGACCCTTCGTTTATCATGAGATGTGATATCCAACTCCTTCCCATTCCATCCCTGAGACCCTTCCGATATCACGAGATGTGATATCTCAATGCTTCTAATATCAAACTTGAGACCCTCCCTATAGCATGAGATGTGATATCGAAGTCCTTCCCATTCCAATCCTGAGACTCTTCTGATAGCATGAGATGTGATATCTCAATGCCTCTAATACCAAACCTGAGATCCTACCTCTAACATGAAATGTGATATCCAACTCTTTCCCCTTCCAAACCTGAGAGCCTTCCTATAGCATGAGATGTGATATCCAAGTCCTTCCCATTCCAATCCTGAGACCCTTCCTATAACATGAGATGTGATATCCAACTCCTTCCCATTCCAACCTGAGACCCTTCCTATAGCATGAGATGGGATATCCAACTCCTTCCAAATCCAATCCTGATACCCTTCCGATAGCATGAGATGTGATATCCCAATGCTTCTACCAAACCGGAGTCCCATACTATGGCATGAGATGTGATATCAAACTCCTTCCCCTTCCAAAACTTAGACCATTCCTTTATCATGAGATGTGATATCCAACTCCTTCCCATTCCAATCCTGAGACACTTCCGATAGCATGAGATGTGATGTCTCAATGCTTCTAATACCAAACCTGAGATCTTTCCTATAACATGAGATGTGATATCCAACTCCTTCCCATTCCAATCCTGAGACCCTTCCTATAGCATGAGATGTGATATCACAATGCTTATACCAAACCTGAGACCGTTCCTATAGCTTGAGATGTGATATCCAACTCCTTCCCATTCCAATCCTGAGACCCTTCCTATAGCATGAGATGTGATATCTCAAGGCCTCTAATACCAAACCTGAGATTGTTCCTCTAACATGAAATGTGATATCCAACTCCTTCCCCTTCCAAACCTGAGAGCCTTCCTATAGCATGAGATATGATAGCCAAGTCCTTCCAATTCCAATCCTGAGACCCTTCCTATAACATGAAATGTGATATCCAACTCCTTCCCATTCCAACCTGAGACCCTTCCTATAGCATGAGATGGGATATCTCAATGCTTCTAATACCAAACCTGAGACTCTTCCTATAACATGAGATGGGATATCCAACTCCTTCCCATTCCAATCCTGAGACCCTTCCGATAGCAGAGATGTGATATCTCAATGCTTATACCAAACCTGAGACCATTCCTATGGCCTGAGATGTGATATCCAACTGCTTCCCATTCCAATCCTGAGACCCTTCCTATAGCATGAGATGTGATATCTCAATGCTTATACCAAATCTGAGACCCTTCCTATAGCATGAGATGTGATATCCAACTCCTTCCCATTCCAATCCTGAGACCCTTCCTATAGCATGAGATGTGATGTCTCAATGCTTCTAATACCAAACCTGAGATCCTTACTATAACATGAGATGTGATATCCAACTCCTTCCGATTCCAATCCTGAGACCCTTATGATAGCATGAGATGTGATATCTCAATGCTTCTAATACCAAACCTGAGATCCTTCCTATAACATGAGATGTGATTTCCAAATCCTTCCCCTTCCAAACCTGAGACCCTCCCTTTAGCATGAGATGTGATATCCAACTCCTTCCCATTCCAATCCTGAGACCCTTCTGATAGCATGAGATGTGATATCTCAATGCCTCTAATACCAAACCTGAGATCCTACCTCTAACATGAAATGTGATATCCATCTCCTTCCATTTCCAACCCTGAGACCCTGTCTATAGCATGAGATGTCATATACAATTCCTTCCCATTCCAATCCTGAGACCCTTCCTATAGCACGAGATGTGATATCTCAATGCTTATACCAAACCTGAGACCCTTCCTATAGCATGAGATGTGATATCCAACTCCTTCCCATTCCAATCCTGAGACCCTTCCTATAGCATGAGATGTGATATCCAACTCCTTCCCATTCCAATCCTGAGACCCTTCCTATAGCCTGAGATGTGATATCTCAATGCCTCTAATACCAAACCTGAGATCCTTCCTCTAACATGAAATGTGATATCCAACTCCTTCCCTTTCCAAACCTGAGAGCCTATCTATAGCATGAGATGTGATATCCAAGTCCTTCCCATTCCAATCCTGAGACACTTCCGATAGCAGAGATGTGATATCTCAATGCTTATACCAAACCTGAGACCCTTCCTATAACATGAGATGTGATATCCAACTCCTTCCCGTTCCAAACGTGAGACCCTTCCTTTAGCATGAGATGTAATATCCAGCTCCTTCCCATTCCAATCCTGAGACACTTCCGATAGCATGAGATGTGATATCTCAATGCTTCTAATATCAAAACTGAGACCCTCCCTATAGCATGATATGTGATATCTAAGTCCTTCCCATTCCAATCCTGAGACCCTTCCCATAGCATGAGATGTGATATCTCAATGCTTCTACCAAACCTGAGACCCTTCCTTTAGCATGAGATGTGATAACCAACTCCTTCCCATTCCAATCCTGAGACCCTTCCTATAGCATGAGATGTGATATCTCAATACTTCTAATACCAAACCTGAGATCCTTCCGATAACATGAGATGTGATATCCAAATCCTTCCCCTTCCAAACCTGAGACCCTCCCTTTAGCATGAGATGTGATATCCAACTCCTTCCCATTCCAATCCTGAGACCCTTCTGATAGCATGAGATGTGATATCTCAATGCTTCTATACCAAACCTGAGATCCTTCCGATAGCATGAGATGTGATATCTCAATGCTTCTAATACCAAACCTGAGATCCTTCCTATAACATGAGATGTGATATCCAAATCCTTCCCCTTCCAAACCTGAGACCCTCCCTTTAGCATGAGATGTGATATCCAACTCCTTCCCATTCCAATCCTGAGACTCTTCTGATAGCATGAGATGTGATATCTCAATGCCTCTAATACCAAACCTGAGATCCTACCTCTAACATGAAATGTGATATCCAACTCTTTCCCCTTCCAAACCTGAGAGCCTTCCTATAGCATGAGATGTGATATCCAAGTCCTTCCCATTCCAATCCTGAGACCCTTCCTATAACATGAGATGTGATATCCAACTCCTTCCCATTCCAACCTGAGACCCTTCCTATAGCATGAGATGGGATATCCAACTCCTTCCAAATCCAATCCTGATACCCTTCAGATAGCATGAGATGTGATATCCCAATGCTTCTACCAAACCTGAGACCCATACTATGGCATGAGATGTGATATCAAACTCCTTCCCCTTCCAAACCATAGACCCTTCGTTTATCATGAGATGTGATATCCAACTCCTTCCCATTCCATCCCTGAGACCCTTCCGATATCATGAGATGTGATATCTCAATGCTTCTAATATCAAACTTGAGACCCTCCCTATAGCATGAGATGTGATATCCAACTCCTTCCCATTCCAACCTGAGACCCTTCCTATAGCATGAGATGGGATATCTCAATGCTTCTAATACCAAACCTGAGACTCTTCCTATAACATGAGATGGGATATCCAACTCCTTCCCATTCCAATCCTGAGACCCTTCCGATAGCAGAGATGTGATATCTCAATGCTTATACCAAACCTGAGACCCTTCCTATGGCCTGAGATGTGATATCCAACTGCTTCCCATTCCAATCCTGAGACCCTTCCTATAGCATGAGATATGATATCCAACTCCTTCCCATTCCAATCCTGAGACCCTTCCTATAGCATGAGATGTGATGTCTCAATGCTTCTAATACCAAACCTGAGATCCTTCCTATAACATGAGATGTGATATCCAACTCCTTCCGATTCCAATCCTGAGACCCTTATGATAGCATGAGATGTGATATCTCAATGCTTCTAATACCAAACCTGAGATCCTTCCTATAACATGAGATGTGATTTCCAAATCCTTCCCCTTCCAAACCTGAGACCCTCCCTTTAGCATGAGATGTGATATCCAACTCCTTCCCATTCCAATCCTGAGACCCTTCTGATAGCATGAGATGTGATATCTCAATGCCTCTAATACCAAACCTGAGATCCTACCTCTAACATGAAATGTGATATCCATCTCCTTCCATTTCCAACCCTGAGACCCTGTCTATAGCATGAGATGTCATATACAATTCCTTCCCATTCCAATACTGAGACCCTTCCTATAGCACGAGATGTGATATCTCAATGCTTATACCAAACCTGAGACCCTTCCTATAGCATGAGATGTGATATCCAACTCCTTCCCATTCCAATCCTGAGACCCTTCCTATAGCATGAGATGTGATATCCAACTCCTTCCCATTCCAATCCTGAGACCCTTCCTATAGAGTGAGATGTGATATCTCAATGCCTCTAATACCAAACCTGAGATCCTTCCTCTAACATGAAATGTGATATCCAACTCCTTCCCTTTCCAAACCTGAGAGCCTATCTATAGCATGAGATGTGATATCCAAGTCCTTCCCATTCCAATCCTGAGACACTTCCGATAGCAGAGATGTGATATCTCAATGCTTATACCAAACCTGAGACCCTTCCTATAACATGAGATGTGATATCCAACTCCTTCCCGTTCCAAACGTGAGACCCTTCCTTTAGCATGAGATGTGATATCCAGCTCCTTCCCATTCCAATCCTGAGACACTTCCGATAGCAGGAGATGTGATATCTCAATGCTTCTAATATCAAAACTGAGACCCTCCCTATAGCATGATATGTGATATCTAAGTCCTTCCCATTCCAATCCTGAGACCCTTCCCATAGCATGAGATGTGATATCTCAATGCTTCTACCAAACCTGAGACCCTTCCTTTAGCATGAGATGTGATAACCAACTCCTTCCCATTCCAATCCTGAGACCCTTCATATAGCATGAGATGTGATATCTCAATACTTCTAATACCAAACCTGAGATCCTTCCGATAACATGAGATGTGATATCCAAATCCTTCCCCTTCCAAACCTGAGACCCTCCCTTTAGCATGAGATGTGATATCCAACACCTTCCCATTCCAATCCTGAGACCCTTCTGATAGCATGAGATGTGATATCTCAATGCTTCTATACCAAACCTGAGATCCTTCCGATAGCATGAGATGTGATATCTCAATGCTTCTAATACCAAACCTGAGATCCTTCCTATAACATGAGATGTGATATCCAAATCCTTCCCCTTCCAAACCTGAGAGCCTTCCTATAGCATGAGATATGATATCCAAGTCCTTCCCATTCCAATCCTGAGACCCTTCCTATAACATGAGATGTGATATCCAACTCCTTCCCATTCCAACCTGAGACCCTTCTGATAGCATGAGATGTGATATCTCAATGCCTCTAATACCAAACCTGAGATCCTACCTCTAACATGAAATGTGATATCCAACTCTTTGCCCTTCCAAACCTGAGAGCCTTCCTATAGCATGAGATGTGATATCCAAGTCCTTCCCATTCCAATCCTGAGACCCTTCCTATAACATGAGATGTGATATCCAACTCCTTCCCATTCCAACCTGAGACCCTTCCTATAGCATGAGATGGGATATCAAACTCCTTCCAAATCCAATCCTGATACCCTTCCGATAGCATGAGATGTGATATCCCAATGCTTCTACCAAACCTGAGACCCATACTATGGCATGAGATGTGATATCAAACTCCTTCCCCTTCCAAACCATAGACCCTTCGTTTATCATGAGATGTGATATCCAACTCCTTCCCATTCCATCCCTGAGACCCTTCCGATATCATGAGATGTGATATATCAATGCTTCTAATATCAAACTTGAGACCCTCCCTATAGCATGAGATGTGATATCCAAGTCCTTCCCATTCCAATCCTGAGACTCTTCTGATAGCATGAGATGTGATATCTCAATGCCTCTAATACCAAACCTGAGATCCTACCTCTAACATGAAATGTGATATCCAACTCTTTCCCCTTCCAAACCTGAGAGCCTTCCTATAGCATGAGATGTGATATCCAAGTCCTTCCCATTCCAAACCTGAGACCCTTCCTATAACATGAGATGTGATATCCAACTCCTTCCCATTCCAACCTGAGACCCTTCCTATAGCATGAGATGGGATATCCAACTCCTTCCAAATCCAATCCTGATACCCTTCCGATAGCATGAGATGTGATATCCCAATGCTTCTACCAAACCTGAGACCCATACTATGGCATGAGATGTGATATCAAACTCCTTCCCCTTCCAAACCTTAGACCCTTCCTTTATCATGAGATGTGATATCCAACTCCTTCCCATTCCAATCCTGAGACACTTCCGATAGCATGAGATGTGATATCTCAATGCTTCTAATATCAAAACTGAGACCCTCCCTATAGCATGATATGTGATATCTAAGTCCTTCCCATTCCAATCCTGAGACCCTTCCTATAGCATGAGATGTGATATCTCAATGCTTCTACCAAACCTGAGACCCTTCCTTTAGCATGAGATGTGATAACCAACTCCTTCCCA
Organism: Ambystoma mexicanum; assembly: GCF_040938575.1. Lineage (NCBI taxonomy): Eukaryota > Metazoa > Chordata > Amphibia > Caudata > Ambystomatidae > Ambystoma > Ambystoma mexicanum. Next base: position 338,557,849 of record NC_090936.1, read on the forward strand.
TTCCAATCCTGAGACCCTTCCTATAGCATGAGATGTGATATCTCAATACTTCTAATACCAAACCTGAGATCCTTCCGATAACATGAGATGTGATATCCAAATCCTTCCCCTTCCAAACCTGAGACCCTCCCTTTAGCATGAGATGTGATATCCAACTCCTTCCCATTCCAATCCTGAGACCCTTCTGATAGCATGAGATGTGATATCTCAATGCTTCTATACCAAACCTGAGATCCTTCCGATAGCATGAGATGTGATATCTCAATGCTTCTAATACCAAACCTGAGATCCTTCCTATAACATGAGATGTGATATCCAAATCCTTCCCCTTCCAAACCTGAGACCCTCCCCTTTAGCATGAGATGTGATATCCAACTCCTTCCCATTCCAATCCTGAGACTCTTCTGATAGCATGAGATGTGATATCTCAATGCCTCTAATACCAAACCTGAGATCCTACCTCTAACATGAAATGTTATATCCAACTCTTTCCCCTTCCAAACCTGAGAGCCTTCCCATAGCATGAGATGTGATATCCAAGTCCTTCCCTTTCCAATCCTGAGACTCTTCCTATAACATGAGATGTGATATCCAACTCCTTCCCATTCCAACCTGAGGCCCTTCCTATAGCATGAGATGGGATATCCAACTCCTTCCAAATCCAATCCTGATACCCTTCCGATAGCATGAGATGTGATATCCCAATGCTTCTACCAAACCTGAGACCCATACTATGGCATGAAATGTGATATCAAACTCCTTCCCCTTCCAAACCTTAGACCCTTCCTTTATCATGAGATGTGATATCCAACTCCTTCCCATTCCATCCCTGAGACCCTTCCGATATCATGAGATGTGATATCTCAATGCTTCTAATATCAAACTTGAGACCCTCCCTATAGCATGAGATGTGATATCCAAGTTCTTCCCATTCCAATCCTGAGACCCTTCCTATAGCATGAGATGTGATATCTCAATGCTTCTAAATCCAAACCTGAGACCCTTCCTATAACATGAGATGGGAATATCCAACTCCTTCCCATTCCAATCCTGAGACCCTTCCGATAGCAGAGATGTGATATCTCAATGCTTATACCAAACCTGAGATCCTTCCTATAACATGAGATGTGATATCCAACTCCTTCCCATTCCAATCCTGAGACACTTCCTATACCATGAGATGTGATATCTCACTGCTTATACCAAACCTGAGACCCTTCCTATAGCATGAGATGTGATATCCAACTCCTTCCCATTCCAATCCTGAGACCCTTCCTATAGCATGAGATGTGATATCTCAATGCTTCTAATATCAAACTTGAGACCCTCCCTATAGCATGAGATGTGATATCCAAGTCTTTCCGATTCCAATCCTGAGACACTCCCTATAGCATGAGATGTGATATCCAAGTCCTTCCGATTCCAATCCTGAGACCCGTCCTATAACATGAGATGTGATATCCAAATCTTTCCCCTTCCAAACCTTAGACCCTTCCTTTATCATGAGATGGGATATCCAACTCCTTCCCATTCCAATCCTGAGACCCTTCCGATAGCAGAGATGTGATATCTCAATGCTTATACCAATCCTGAGACCCTTCCTATGGCCTGAGATGTCATATACAACTCCTTCCCAATCCAATCCTGAGACCCTTCCTATATCATGAGATGTGATATCTCAATGCTTATACCAAATATGAGACCCTTCCTATAGCATGAGATGTGATATCCAACTCCTTCCCATTCCAATCCTGAGACCCTTCCTATAGCATGAGATGTGATGTCTCAATGCTTCTAATACCAAACCTGAGATCCTTCCTATAACATGAGATGTGATATCCAACTCCTTCCCATTCCAATCCTGAGACCCTTCCTATAGCATGAGATGTGATGTCTCAATGCTTCTAATACCAAACCTGAGAACCTTCCTACAGCATGCGATGTGATATCTCAATGCTTCTAATACCAAACCTGAGACCAGTCCTATGACATGAGATTGGATATCCAACTCCTTCCCCTTCCAAACCTGAGACCCGTCCTATAGCATGAGATGTGATATCCAACTTCTTCCCATTCCAATCCTGAGACCCTTCCTATAACATGAGATGTGATGTCTCAATGCTTCTAATACCAAACCTGAGATCTTTCCTATAACATGAGATGTAATATCCAACTCCTTCCCATTCCAATCCTGAGACCCTTCCTATAGCATGAGATGTGCTATCGCAATGCTTATACCAAACCTGAGACCCTTCCTAAAGCTTGAGATGTGATATCCAACTCCTTCCCATTCCAATCCTGAGACCGTTCCTATAGCATGATATGTGATATCTCAATGCCTCTAATACCAAACCTGAGATCCTTCCTCTAACATGAAATGTGATATCGAACTCCTTCCCTTTCCAAACCTGAGAGCCTACCTATAGCATGAGATGTGATATCCAAATCCTTCCCATTCCAATCCTTAGACCCTTCCTACAGCATGCAATATGATATCTCAATGATTCTAATAACAAACCTGAGACCCGTCCTATAACATGAGATGGGATATCCAACACCTTCCCATTCCAATCCTGAGACACTTCTGATAGCAGAGATGTGATATCTCAATGCTTATAACAAACCTGAGACCCTTCCTATAACATGAGATGTGATATCCAACTCCTTCCCGTTTCAAACCTGAGACCCTTCCTATAGCATATGTGATATCCAACTCCTTCCCATTCCAAACATGAGACCCTTCCTATAGCAAGAATGTAATATCCAACTCCTTCCCATTCCAATCCTGAGACCATTCCTATAGCATGAGATGTGATATCTCAATGCTTCTAATACCAAACCTGAGATCCTTTCTATGACATGAGATGTGATATCCAATTCCTCCCCATTCCAAACCTGAGAACCTTCCTACAGCATGCGATGTGATGTGATATCTCAATGCTTCTAATACCAAACCTGAGACCAGATCTATAACATGAGATTGGATATCCAACTCCTTCCCCTTCCAAACCTGAGACCCTTCCTATAGCATGAGATGTGATATCCAACTTCTTCCCATTCCAATCCTGAGACCCTTCCTATAACATGAGATGTGATGTCTCAATGCTTCTAATACCAAACCTGAGATCTTTCCTATAACATGAGATGTGATATCCAACTGTTAGGAAAGATTTCGTTATTGTAGGGAACTTTCCTTCCATGTGGCAACCCCTAAACTTTTTGCTATTGTTTTCAACCTGTTTTCTTGACTTTGCCAGAGAAGTGCAGCCTTCTGCTGTACTCCTCTGGGCTTTCGCTCCTTTCTTACGGGGAAACTGACATGCCCTTAAGACAGTCAGTACCGGGGAACGCTGTTTCCCGTAGTTTCTTTTATCGTGTCGCCATTTTAGTGCAACACGACACAAGAGGGCACTGTAAGCTAAGTTACAGCTCTCTTGGGTCTCTAGCCTTCTACAGACCCTAGACACTCTTGTAGGATGGTTTTTGGATCGGTGCAAGTCATTCAGGGACTGGGCTGGTGGCAGCGATCATTTGGTTTATTTTGAGCTCCTTTTGCCATTCTGAGCACGTTTTTGCCGCGAACACAAAAGGGTGGCCCGGCTACACAAAATGGCCGGACCACGAGGCTCCTTTGTCTCGTCCACTGTCCGTCTTGCTCCCTTTACCTTCCCCCGGGTCAGGCGACCCGGGGCCTTCCTTATTTGGGCATGTAGTTTCCCGCGAAACACGGTTGCTTTCGCGGGCTTCTACATGTCGTTTGAGTGCCCCCAGGATGTGGGCTGGGCTGTCTGGTCCCAATACACATCCTGGGTGCCAGAGAGTCTAGGGTGGTGTGAATGCCTGGGACCACTGTGGTCCGTGATTGGTCCACGTATGGTATGTGTGTTGATGAGCGGATCTCCCATTGGCTCCCCTCCGTTTTGGCGCGAAGGGAACCGTGGATAAGAGGGAGCTGGAAACACCACTACCATGTCGATCTCCTGAGTTCTTGCGAACCCAGGGATACAGGAGCCAAGTATCCTGCGAACACGAGGCTGGACCGAGGAATCGCTGGTGACCCCCTGAAGAACTTCTGCTCCTCATTGCTGTCGTCCGGTGAAGCCCTTTCCACCTAAGATCGAACAAGAAGGCCTGTACTGGCGCTTCGACCTATTGGAATAGCAGGACCAGCTATTCCCGGCACCTTCATCAACTCCTGCTGTAAGCCTTCGGAAGTGTCTCTGGGCCATCCAGTTGACTGACCAGCTTACTAAGGAGGCCTGCTCTGTAATCGCCGACAGGTTGGGTGGTATTCTGAGTCCGGGGCATGCTCACACGCTTCGTTTGCTTAGCAGTCCTAAGCTAGAGGTGAGCAGTGCTCGTTTGTCTTGAATACACCCGGCCGTTCCGTTGCCCTGCTGTGGCGACAAAACTGTGCTTGTTTCTTCGATCGGGACGTCTTTTTACTCTGCACGACGACGAGACGTTCCCTGCTCTTCAGAACCTGCCAGAAGCTGTATCTATCGAGGAGAAGCTCGGGCCTGCTTGCTTCGGGGACCGGTGAGTAGATTAGCTAGGATCTGGTCGCCCTCCTGCAGTGCCCCTTGCTTTTCCCCGCTGTAAATACAGCACCCCTTGTCCGTACTCGCGCCCTGCTTCTGCCTCACAGTGGAGGCTGCGCTAGAGTCGCGGACCGTGTTCTCCTTCATTAGAGCTCCCTACAGAGCTGTTCAACGTCCTCCGAAGAGCTTCACCTTCTGCCCATTGGCACCGGCGTGTGCAGGTACTTTTGAGCGCTAGGCTCCACTCTTCGTAGGGATTGGACTACCATCTAGTTAGGGGCCTCAGAAGGCGGACATATCACACGCATTGGTTCGCACTGCCTGTTTTCCTTCCCCTGCAGGTGGATAACATATTTCGTGCTGCTAATGCTGTGAAACTGTGTATTCTGTATATATATTGGGTGGATAGTGTATGTGTTGGTTTAATATCGTTGTATATTGCTGCTTTTACTGTAGTTATTAGTTTCAAGGCCTTATAATAAATGTGTATCTATTTTTGATATAAACAACTGTTTGGAGTAGTTTGTAAGCGCTCTTGCTTTGTGTGCTCATTGCGGGCTTTCAGTCACCCTCACCCCTCTTGAGACCTAGTCTTGACCGCCGCGATCGCTACCTTGATTGGTCTGGCTTGTCCAGAGGTTACCCTGTTCCAAGTAATTAGGTTGGCCTTCTGAACCTCTGCGCCACCAGGACAGAGTTCAGAAATCCGTCTTAACAAATTGGTGTACAGCGGTGGGATACGACTGAAGGTATCCAGTGTTGCGCACGAGCTAAGGCGTTTTCAGGTTATTCCAACCAGGACACGCAGTAAAGTATTGAATATAACGTTAAAAAGGCCATAGTCCTATCGACAGTATGGAAACGAATACTTTATTAACCTTAAATGCTTCGAAATCTGAAACATTGAAGAAGATGTGTGCGGAGAGAGGGGTTTCCTCTCAAGGCACTAAATTGGAAATGATCCAGAGAATCGTGGCGTGGCAAGAAGCGCAGCTTGACGCTATAACTTCCGAGGACAGTGCAGAAGGTGGTGGGGCTGCTCTCACTGGCAGAACCGACGGTTCTGCCGCTGCACTGATCCATCACGACCACGAGGACAGGGAGGATGTAATGTCTAACGTTTCCTCTGCCAGTGTTGATGGGGAGGCTATGCTTGAATTCAAGAAGCAAGAGCTGCGGTTTAGGCAGCAGGAGCTTGAATTCAGCATAGCCAAACTGAAAATCGACCAGGCAGAAAAACAAAAAGACAGGGATCACCAGTTGGAACTGGCCAAGCTTCAGTTCGCAAATGGGTCCAAGGGTCCTGGACATGGTTCTGGGGCTTCCTCTCATCCACGGTTTCCAAAAGATCTGCTCAGTGTGTATGAGGAACGAAATGACATTATGGACTGGTTAAATGCGTTTGAGTATGCATGCGAGGTTCAAGAGGTTGATAATGCGGATAAGATTGCATGGTTACTCAGCAGACTGCCCCATTCTGGTTGCAGTGCCATTATGGAAATGTCGAAGGCTGAGCGCGCTGATTTTGCAATGTTGAAGCAGACTCTCATTTTAAAGTTTGGGAAGACTCCGACCCAATATTTGAAAAGGTTTAGAGAGTATAAGAAAAAGGAAGGTGGTACTTGGGTGTCGTATGTAGCTGAGTCCCTGAAAAACTTGACTGGCTGGGTTGAAGGTTATAAGGTTTCTACCTTCGAAGGCATGATCAATCTGGTCATGCTGGAACACATTTTTGCTTCTTCTTCCCCGGAGCTTAAGCAGCATTTGGCCGATTCGAAGGAGATAGATCCTAAGAAGCTGGCCATTGCAGCAGACTTATGGGTGTCACATCGAGTGTCCCATAAGGACAAAACTCATCCTGGTAAGCAGGAGGAAGGGAAAAAGTCCAAAGATGTGGAGGGTGGGGAATCTGCTAAATCTTCCCATAAGGGCCACAAAAAGAAAAATAAGGGTAAGCCATCCGAGAACTCACAGGGTAGTGGAGGTTCGCCTCCGAAACAGAACTCTGGTTATAATAAGCCTCCCTACGTAAACAGACCCAATGGGGCTTGTTTTTCTTGTGGAGCAACTGACCATGTGAAGGGGGATCCCCGTTGTAAGGTTAGACCTTTGGGGGTCCACTCCGCTAATCTGGCCTTCTCCTCCTACGAGGAAGAAGAGATTACAGGAGCATCCTTCTCCTCAGACTCATTTCCCAGCGGAATAGAGGCTGAGGTAGTTTTAGTGTCCCTGGGTTCCTGGGAGCCTAAAGTCGCAGAGGCGTATGCTAGGATTCCGGATAATACCAAGCACTACTTTAAAGACAGTGTGCTGATCAATGGAGTGGATACTCCAGCTCTTAGGGATAGTGGGTGCAGTCGAACTGTAGTGGATTCTACCTTGGTAGACTCAGAGGAAGTTGCCAGAGCTCCTCTGATGCCCACTAAGTTGGCTGACGGCCCCCTCCGTATGTTTCCCGTGATCCCTGTTAATCTAACTTTAAATGGTACAGCAGTTAGGATTCCAGTGAGCATTCAGAGAAACGTCCCGGGAAAGGTCTTGTTGGGCAATGATCTCAGAGCTCTAGGGCTCGTAGGAGACACTGCCGAAAGACCCTACACACGGTCTCAAGCACGGGCAGCATTGGCCAAGTCCAATACGCCGCCCCAGCCGAAGGGGAAACCCAAGGCGAAAGGAGTCAACAAGTCCCGACGGGGGAAAGAGAATATTCCCCCGAGCTCGCCTACCACTGCGGTGGAGGGAGTTGGTCAATCGCCCGAGCCTGACGAGGAGGTGGCGATGCCTGAAGTGTTCGACCCCAACGACCATCCTGAACTAAAAGACTTGTTAGTTGAAGGAGGTCCTGATAGGGACGACTTCAGTAAGGGCCAACGTGAGTGCCCATCTCTGGAAGGCCTAAGGAGACAGGCCTGCTCCCAGCTTGAGGGTGAACCTCCTGGGTTGCAAAGGATTTACCAGGAAGGTGGACTCCCTTATAGTGAGCCCACAGAGTCTACAGAAGGAGACCATAGGAGGTTGGTGGTTTCCCTTGCTGTTAGGCCCTTCCTCCTGCAGTTGGCGCATGTCGTTCCCCTTGCTGGTCACCTTGGTATGAGGAGGACCGAGCAAAGGTTATCCATGCACTTCTACTGGCCCAAGATGGGGGAGCAAGTAGAAAGTCACTGCAGGAGTTGTGCCGCCTGCCAGTTGTCTGGTAAGGTTGGCGCGACAATCCAAGCTCCGTTGGTACCGCTCCCAGTTGTGGGGGTACCATTTGAAAGGGTAGGGATCGACATCGTTGGTCCCCTTGACCCGCAAACATCCTCAGGCAATAGGTTTATCCTGGTGCTGGTCGACCATGCAACCAGGTATCCTGAGGCCGTCCCATTTACAACTGTAACTGCCAAGCCAGTTGCAGAAGCTTTACTCGGCATGTTTACTAGGGTTGGCTTCCCTAAAGAAGTTGTGCCGGATGATGGCAGCAACTTTATGTCGAAGTATAGGCAGGCTATGTGGAAAGAATGTGGGGTCACCTACAGGTTCTCTTCTGCATACCGCCCCCAGACCGATGGTCTGGGGGGGCGTCTTAACAGGACGTTAAAAAGCATGATTGGGGCTCTGGAGGAGCCTCAGAGAAGAAAATGGGATCTTCTTGTTTCATGCTTGCTGTTTGCCTACCGAGAGGTACCACAGGAGGGTGTTGGCTTCAGCCCCTTCGAACTTCTGTTCGGTCATCCCGTACGGGGACCCTTAGCCATTGTCAAGGAGGGATGGGAGATGCCCACTCCCCCTGTTACTACCAATGTAGTTGATTATGTGCTAGGGCTCAGAAAACGGATGGTACTTCTGATGGGCTTGGCTAGTGCTAAATTGAAGGCAGGGCAAGCGCTGGTGAAACATTGGTACGACCAGAAAGCTTCCCTCATCAACTTTACACATGGCCAGCAAGTCCTGATCGTGAATCCCATAAGGCCTCGAGCTTTACAGGACAAATGGTCAGGCCCTTACCCAGTGGTGGAGCCCCTGGGTGAGGTTAGCTATTCAGTGGACCTTGGAAGGCCTGGACAGGCTCTAAAAGTGTTTCACGTGAATAGGCTGAAGGCTTTCGTCCCAAGCGGCGAAATCGCAGCACTGCTATTGGCTTCAGACGTTGAGGAAGAGGAGTCTGAACCTCTCCCTGACCTGTTCCAAAGCAGTCCTTCAGAAAGCTCTTTTGAGGGTGTCCGAGTGGCCCCTCACCAAAATGGACAAGGCTCAGTGGTTTGCCTTGGACATGAAGTAGGTGGAGGGAGGAGACAGCCTCTATCCAGTAAAGTACAAGCAGTACAAGACTGGCCTACCCCCACTACACAAACCCAAGTGAGAGCCTTCTTAGGACTCACGGGTTATTACCGCAATTTTATGGCAGACTATGGCACCATAGCTGCTCCTCTGACTGCCCTCACAACTCCGAAGAAACCCAAGAAGGTAACTTGGACTGACGAGTGTGAGAAGGCCTTCAATGGCTTGAAAGACTCCTTGTGCCAGGCCCCTGTGCTCAGGGCCCCTGATTATCAAAGACCTTTTATCGTGCAGACGGATGCCTCTGACACTGGGATAGGAGCTGTACTATCACAAGTAGATGAGAAGGGTAAGGAACACCCTATCGGTTTTATTAGTCGCCAGCTTAAGGACAGAGAGCTCAGATGGTCCACGGTAGAGAAAGAATGTTTCTCTGTTGTGTGGGCCCTAAGGAAGCTGCGGCCCTACCTCTATGGGACCCACTTCACTGTGCAGACTGACCATAAGCCGTTAAAGTGGCTAATGAACATGAAGGGGGAGAATCCAAAGTTGCTTAGGTGGTCCATAAGTCTACAAGGCTTCGACTTCACTATTGAGCATAGGCCAGGTGTCCAACATAGCAATGCTGATGGGTTGTCCAGAATGTTTTACCGACCTGAACAAGAGACTCATCCAGGGGTGGATTAGTTCCCCCTGTCCATAGTCTGGGAGGGGCGAGTGTTAGGAAAGATTTCGTTATTGTAGGGAACTTTCCTTCCATGTGGCAACCCCTAAACTTTTTGCTATTGTTTTCAACCTGTTTTCTTGACTTTGCCAGAGAAGTGCAGCCTTCTGCTGTACTCCTCTGGGCTTTCGCTCCTTTCTTACGGGGAAACTGACATGCCCTTAAGACAGTCAGTACCGGGGAACGCTGTTTCCCGTAGTTTCTTTTATCGTGTCGCCATTTTAGTGCAACACGACACAAGAGGGCACTGTAAGCTAAGTTACAGCTCTCTTGGGTCTCTAGCCTTCTACAGACCCTAGACACTCTTGTAGGATGGTTTTTGGATCGGTGCAAGTCATTCAGGGACTGGGCTGGTGGCAGCGATCATTTGGTTTATTTTGAGCTCCTTTTGCCATTCTGAGCACGTTTTTGCCGCGAACACAAAAGGGTGGCCCGGCTACACAAAATGGCCGGACCACGAGGCTCCTTTGTCTCGTCCACTGTCCGTCTTGCTCCCTTTACCTTCCCCCGGGTCAGGCGACCCGGGGCCTTCCTTATTTGGGCATGTAGTTTCCCGCGAAACACGGTTGCTTTCGCGGGCTTCTACATGTCGTTTGAGTGCCCCCAGGATGTGGGCTGGGCTGTCTGGTCCCAATACACATCCTGGGTGCCAGAGAGTCTAGGGTGGTGTGAATGCCTGGGACCACTGTGGTCCGTGATTGGTCCACGTATGGTATGTGTGTTGATGAGCGGATCTCCCATTGGCTCCCCTCCGTTTTGGCGCGAAGGGAACCGTGGATAAGAGGGAGCTGGAAACACCACTACCATGTCGATCTCCTGAGTTCTTGCGAACCCAGGGATACAGGAGCCAAGTATCCTGCGAACACGAGGCTGGACCGAGGAATCGCTGGTGACCCCCTGAAGAACTTCTGCTCCTCATTGCTGTCGTCCGGTGAAGCCCTTTCCACCTAAGATCGAACAAGAAGGCCTGTACTGGCGCTTCGACCTATTGGAATAGCAGGACCAGCTATTCCCGGCACCTTCATCAACTCCTGCTGTAAGCCTTCGGAAGTGTCTCTGGGCCATCCAGTTGACTGACCAGCTTACTAAGGAGGCCTGCTCTGTAATCGCCGACAGGTTGGGTGGTATTCTGAGTCCGGGGCATGCTCACACGCTTCGTTTGCTTAGCAGTCCTAAGCTAGAGGTGAGCAGTGCTCGTTTGTCTTGAATACACCCGGCCGTTCCGTTGCCCTGCTGTGGCGACAAAACTGTGCTTGTTTCTTCGATCGGGACGTCTTTTTACTCTGCACGACGACGAGACGTTCCCTGCTCTTCAGAACCTGCCAGAAGCTGTATCTATCGAGGAGAAGCTCGGGCCTGCTTGCTTCGGGGACCGGTGAGTAGATTAGCTAGGATCTGGTCGCCCTCCTGCAGTGCCCCTTGCTTTTCCCCGCTGTAAATACAGCACCCCTTGTCCGTACTCGCGCCCTGCTTCTGCCTCACAGTGGAGGCTGCGCTAGAGTCGCGGACCGTGTTCTCCTTCATTAGAGCTCCCTACAGAGCTGTTCAACGTCCTCCGAAGAGCTTCACCTTCTGCCCATTGGCACCGGCGTGTGCAGGTACTTTTGAGCGCTAGGCTCCACTCTTCGTAGGGATTGGACTACCATCTAGTTAGGGGCCTCAGAAGGCGGACATATCACACGCATTGGTTCGCACTGCCTGTTTTCCTTCCCCTGCAGGTGGATAACATATTTCGTGCTGCTAATGCTGTGAAACTGTGTATTCTGTATATATATTGGGTGGATAGTGTATGTGTTGGTTTAATATCGTTGTATATTGCTGCTTTTACTGTAGTTATTAGTTTCAAGGCCTTATAATAAATGTGTATCTATTTTTGATATAAACAACTGTTTGGAGTAGTTTGTAAGCGCTCTTGCTTTGTGTGCTCATTGCGGGCTTTCAGTCACCCTCACCCCTCTTGAGACCTAGTCTTGACCGCCGCGATCGCTACCTTGATTGGTCTGGCTTGTCCAGAGGTTACCCTGTTCCAAGTAATTAGGTTGGCCTTCTGAACCTCTGCGCCACCAGGACAGAGTTCAGAAATCCGTCTTAACACCAACTCCTTCCCATTCCAATCCTGAGACCCTTCCTATAAAATGAAATGTGATATCCAACTCCTTCCCATTCCAACCTGAGACCCTTCCTATAGCATGAGATGGGATATCCAACTCCTTCCAAATCCAATACTGATACCCTTCCAATAGCATGAGATGTGATATCCCAATGCTTCTACCAAACCTGAGAACCATACTATGGCATGAGATGTGATATCAAACTCCTTCCCATTCCAATCCTGAGACTCTTCCTATAGCTTGAGATGTGATATCCGAAATCCTTCCCATTCCAATTCTGAGACCCTTCCTATACCATGAGACTTGATATCTCAATGTTTCTAATACCAAACCTGAGACCCGTCCTATATCATGAGATGTGATATCCAAATCTTTCCCCTTCCAAACCTTAGACCCTTCCTTTATCATGAGATGTGATATCCAACTCCTTCCCATTCCAATCCTGAGACCCTTCCGATATCATGAGATTTGTTATCTCAATGCTTCTAATATCAAAATTGAGACCCGTCCTATAACATGAGATGTGATATCCAAATCTTTCCCCTTCCAAACCTTAGACCCTTCCTTTATCATGAGATGGGATATCCAACTCCTTCCCATTCCAATCCTGAAACCCTTCCGATAGCAGAGATGTGATATCTCAATGCTTATACCAATCCTGAGACCCTTCCTATGGCCTGAGATGTCATATACAACTCCTTCCCAATCCAATCCTGAGACCCTTCCTATGGCATGAGATGTGATATCTCAATGCTTATACCAAATCTGAGACCCTTCCTATAGCATGAGATGTGATATCCAACTCCTTCCCATTCCAATGTTAATGTTAATGTTAATGTTAATGTTAATGTTAAAGGTCATTTGTACCGCGCACTATCACCACCGAAGCGGTCCCCTGGCGCTCTGGCGGCTCTGAAAAAGGGGAGGAGAGGGGGTGGGTTAGTAGGAATAAGCTGGAAAAGTGCAAGAGAGCAGTGATGTGCTGTTGGCAGCCTCAGCCCGGTGGTTCCGTCGGCTGGGCTTGGGGTGTTTTATGGTCCGTAGTCGTCGTGTGCTGTTGTGCAAGTCTATGTGTGGTTTGTTTTGTTGTTGCATTGTTGTGAAGTTTGTGCGGATTGCTGCGTTTAAGGCTTGTGGTTGTGTTTGGTTATAGTTTGAGAGGTGTATGCAGATGGATGGAATTGTTAGCTGGTTGGTTAGTTGGCATTGCTGTCCTTGCAATTGTGGGATTCCATCTAGGTCCGGTACATGCTAACAGTCACATTTCTATCTAGATGCCGCGCAGGCCAGGTTTATAATTCTAAGTGAGGTGCATGCTAAGAGTCACATATGCTAACAATCACATTTCTGAAATTCCATCTAGGTGTGGTATTTGCTAACAATCATATTTCTATCTAGATGCAACGCGGGCTAAGTTTGAGAATTCCGTCTAAGTGTGGCACATGCCAACAATCATATTACTGCCTAGATTTTGCGCAAACCTAGCTTGAGAATTCCATCTAGGTGTGGCAAATGCTAACAGTCACATTTCTGAAAATTCCATCTAGGTGTGGCACATGCTAAACAGTCACATTTCTATCTAGATGCCGCGCAAGCCAGGTTTATAATTCTAAGTGAGGTGCATGCTAAGAGTCACATATGCTAACAATCACATTTCTGAAATTCCATCTAGGTGTGGTATTTGCTAGCAATCATATTTTCTATCTAGATGCAACGCGGGCTAAGTTTGAGAATTCCGTCTAAGTGTGGCACATGCCAACAATCATATTACTGCCTAGATTTTGCGCAAACCTAGCTTGAGAATTCCATCTAGGTGTGGCAAATGCTAACAGTCACATTTCTGAAATTCCATCTAAGTGTGGCACATGCTAACAGTCACATTTCTGAAATTCCATCTAAGTGTGGCACATGCTAACAGTCACATTTCTGAAATTCCATCTAAGTGTGGCACATGCTAACAGTCACATTTCTGAAATTCCATCTAAGTGTGGCACATGCTAACAGTCACATTTCTGAAATTCCATCTAAGTGTGGTATATGCTAACAATCACATTTCTGTCTAGATTTGGCGCTTCTGTCTGAGAGTGGACATGCTAACATTCACAGTTCTATAAAGAGTGGACATGCAAGTATTATGGCACTCTATGTTATTGATAGGTAAGATAGAGTGGCAGGGGTTTTCTGGAGTAGAGTGATTGCTCTATTCCCCAACCATGCCACACTCACGGTTTTTGTTGGTGTCTGTTGGCTGCTGGCTTCCTTGGCTTCTCCTGCTGACACCTGCAGACACTTCCTGGAGTCGCCTCTGTTGGAGTCGCCCTTGGCCTCGAGGCCCTTAGCCGCTGGGGGCTGCCGGGCAGAGGGCTGCCCTGGGGGGACCGGTGATGAAGAGTGGATGCACCAATGGGAGGGAGGGAGGGCGGGCTGGGGAACCAGGAACGGGTGCGGGGAGGGAGGGATGCAAAGGCCTGCTACTGGGCACGGGCCCACCAGTCATAGGGCTGGGGGGAAAAAAACACCAGGAGGGTGCTGCTGGGGGCACACTCACCGCGCTCCGAGGGTTTAGAAAGGAGCCGGTGGGGGCCTCGCGAGTCGGTAGACTCGACACGAAACTCGGATGCACCAATGGGAGGGAGGGAGGGCGGGTCGGGGGGCGGGCTGGGGAACCAGGAACGGGTGCGGGGAGGGAGGGATGCAAAGGCCTGCTACTGGGCACGGGCCCACCAGTCATAGGGCTGGGGGGAAAAAAACACCAGGAGGGTGCTGCTGGGGGCACACTCACTGCGCTCCGAGGGTTTAGAAAGGAGCCGGTGGGGGCCTCGCGAGTCGGTAGACTCGACACGAAACTCGGATGCACCAATGGGAGGGAGGGAGGGAGGGTGGGTCGGGAGGCGGGCTGGGGAACCAGGAACGGGTGCGGGGAGGGAGGGATGCAAAGGCCTGCTACTGGGCACGGGCCCACCAGTCATAGGGCTGGGGGGAAAAAAACACCAGGAGGGTGCTGCTGGGGGCACACTCACCGCGCTCCGAGGGTTTAGAAAGGAGCCGGTGGGGGCCTCGCGAGTCGGTAGACTCGACACGAAACTCGGATGCACCAATGGGAGGGAGGGAGGGCGGGTCGGGAGGCGGGCTGGGGAACCAGGAACGGGTGCGGGGAGGGAGGGATGCAAAGGCCTGCTACTGGGCACAGGCCCACCAGTCATAGGGCTGGGGGGAAAAAAAACACCAGGAGGGTGCTGCTGGGGGCACACTCACCGCGCTCCGAGGGTTTAGAAAGGAGCCGGTGGGGGCCTCGCGAGTCGGTAGACTCGACACGAAACTCGGATGCACCAATGGGAGGGAGGGAGGGCGGGTCGGGAGGCGGGCTGGGGAACCAGGAACGGGTGCAGGGAGGGAGGGATGCCAAGGCCTGCTACTGGGCACGGGCCCACCAGTCATAGGGCTGGGGGGAAAAAAACACCAGGAGGGTGCTGCTGGGGGCACACTCACCGCGCTCCGAGGGTTTAGAAAGGAGCCGGTGGGGGCCTCGCGAGTCGGTAGACTCGACACGAAACTCGGATGCACCAATGGGAGGGAGGGAGGGCGGGTCGGGAGGCGGGCTGGGGAACCGGGAACGGGTGCGGGGAGGGAGGGATGCCAAGGCCTGCTACTGGGCACGGGCCCACCAGTCATAGGGCTGGGGGGAAAAAAACACCAGGAGGGTGCTGCTGGGGGCACACTCACCGCGCTCCGAGGGTTTAGAAAGGAGCCGGTGGGGGCCTCGCGAGTCGGTAGACTCGACACGAAACTCGGATGCACCAATGGGAGGGAGGGAGGGAGGGAGGGTCGGGAGGCGGGCTGGGGAACCAGGAACGGGTGCGGGGAGGGAGGGATGCAAAGGCCTGCTACTGGGCACGGGCCCACCAGTCATAGGGCTGGGGGGAAAAAAACACCAGGAGGGTGCTGCTGGGGGCACACTCACCGCGCTCCGAGGGTTTAGAAATCCTGAGACCCTTCTTATAGCATGAGATGTGATGTCTCAATGCTTCTAATACCAAACCTGAGATCCTTCCTATAACATGAGATGTGATATCCAACTCCTTCCCATTCCAATCCTGAGACCCTTCCTATAGCATGAGATGTGATGTCTCAATGCTTCGAATACCAAACCTGAGAACCTTCCTACAGCATGCGATGTGATATCTCAATGCTTCTAATACCAAAACTGAGACCAGTCCTATAACATGAGATTGGATATCCAACTCCTTCCCCTTCCAAACCTGAGACCCTTCCTATAGCATGAGATGTGATATCCAACTTCTTCCCATTCCAATCCTGAGACCCTTCCTATAACATGAGATGTGATGTCTCAATGCTTCTAATACCAAACCTGAGATCTTTCCTATAACATGAGATGTAATATCCAACTCCTTCCCATTCCAATCCTGAGACCCTTCCTATAGCATGAGATGTGCTATCTCAATGCTTATACCAAACCTGAGACCCTTCCTAAAGCTTGAGATGTGATATCCAACTCCTTCCCATTCCAATCCTGAGACGCTTCCTATAGCATGATATGTGATATCTCAAGGCCTCTAATACCAAACCTGAGATCCTTCCTCTAACATGAAATGTGATATCCAACTCCTTCCCCTTCCAAACCTGAGAGCCTTCCTATAGCATGAGATATGATATCCAAGTCCTTCCCATTCCAATCCTGAGACCCTTCCTATAACATGAAATGTGATATCCAACTCCTTCCCATTCCAACCTGAGACCCTTCCTATAGCATGAGATGGGATATCCAACTCCTTCCAAATCCAATACTGATACCCTTCCAATAGCATGAGATGTGATATCCCAATGCTTCTACCAAACCTGAGACCCATACTATGGCATGAGATGTGATATCAAACTCCTTCCCATTCCAATCTTGAGACTCTTCCTATAGCTTGAGATGTGATATCCAACTACTTCCCATTCCAATTCTGAGACCCTTCCTATGCCATGAGACTTGATATCTCAATGCTTCTAATACCAAACCTGAGACCCGTCCTATAACATGAGATGTGATATCCAAATCTTTCCCCTTCCAAACCTTAGACCCTTCCTTTATCATGAGATGTGATATCCAACTCCTTCCCATTCCAATCCTGAGACCCTTCCGATATCATGAGATTTGTTATCTCAATGCTTCTAATATCAAACTTGAGACCCTCCCTATAGCATGAGATGTGACATCCAAGTCCTCCCCATTCCAATCCTGAGACCCTTCCTATAGCATGAGATGTGATATCTCAATGCTTCTAATACCAAACCTGAGACCCTTCCTATAACATGAGATGGGATATCCAACTCCTTCCCATTCCAACCCTGAGACCCTTCCGATAGCAGAGATGTGATATCTCAATGCTTATACGAATCCTGGGATCCTTCCTACGGCCTGAGATGTCATATACAACTCCTTCCCAATCCAATCCTGAGACCCTTCCTATAGCATGAGATGTGATATCTCAATGCTTATACCAAATCTGAGACCCTTCCTATAGCATGAGATGTGATATCCAACTCCTTCCCATTCCAATCCTAAGACCCTTCCTATAGCATGAGATGTGATGTCTCAATGCTTCTAATACCAAACCTGAGATCCTTCCTATAACATGAGATGTGATATTCAACTCCTTCCCATTCCAATCCTGAGACCCTTCCTATAGCATGAGATGTGATGTCTCAATGCTTCTAATACCAAACCTGAGACCAGTCCTATACCATGAGATTGGATATCCAACTCCTTCCCCTTCCAAACCTGAGACCCTTCCTATAGCATGAGATGTGATATCCAACTTCTTCCCATTCCAATCCTGAGACCCTTCCTATAACATGAGATGTGATGTCTCAATGCTTCTAATACCAAACCGGAGATCTTTCCTATAACATGAGATGTGATATCCAACTCTCAGAACTGGAATGGGAAGGAGTTGGATATCACATCTCAAGCTATAGGAAGAGTCTCAGGATTGGAATGGGAAGGAGTTTGATATCACATCTCATGCCATAGTATGGGTCTCAGGTTTGGTAGAAGCATTGGGATATCACATCTCATGCTATTGGAAGGGTATCAGTATTGGATTTGGAAGGAGTTGGATATCCCATCTCATGCTATAGGAAGGGTCTCAGGTTGGAATGGGAAGGAGTTGGATATCACATTTCATGTTATAGGAAGGGTCTCAGGATTGGAATGGGAAGGACTTGGATATCATATCTCATGCTATAGGAAGGCTCTCAGGTTTGGAAGGCGAAGGAGTTGGATATCACATTTCATGTTAGAGGAAGGATCTCAGGTTTGGTATTAGAGGCCTTGAGATATCACATCTCATGCTATAGGAAGGGTCTCAGGATTGGAATGGGAAAGAGTTGGATATCACATCTCAAGCTTTAGGAAGGGTCTCAGGTTTGGTATAAGCATTGAGATAGCACATCTCATGCTATAGGAAGGGTCTCAGGATTGGAATGGGAAGGAGTTGGATATCACATCTCATGTTATAGGAAAGATCTCCGGTTTGGTATTAGAAGCATTGAGACATCACATCTCATGTTATAGGAAGGGTCTCAGGATTGGAATGGGAAGAAGTTGGATATCACATCTCATGCTATAGGAAGGGTCTCAGGTTTGGAAGGGGAAGGAGTTGGATATCCAATCTCATGTTATAGGACTGGTCTCAGGTTTGGTATTAGAAGCATTGAGACATCACATCTCATGCTATAGGAAGGGTCTCAGGATTGGAATGGGAAGGAGTTGAATATCACATCTCATGTTATAGGAAGGATCTCAGGTTTGGTATTAGAAGCATTGAGACATCACATCTCATGCTATAGGAAGGGTCTTAGGATTGGAATGGGAAGGAGTTGGATATCACATCTCATGCTATAGGAAGGGTCTCAGATTTGGTATAAGCATTGAGATATCACATCTCATGCTATAGGAAGGGTCTCAGGATTGGATTGGGAAGGAGTTGTATATGACATCTCAGGCCATAGGAAGGGTCCCAGGATTGGTATAAGCATTGAGATATCACATCTCTGCTATCGGAAGGGTCTCAGGGTTGGAATGGGAAGGAGTTGGATATCCCATCTCATGTTATAGGAAGGGTCTCAGGTTTGGTATTAGAAGCATTGAGATATCACATCTCATGCTATAGGAAGGGTCTCAGGATTGGAATGGGGAGGACTTGGATGTCACATCTCATGCTATAGGGAGGGTCTCAAGTTTGATATTAGAAGCATTGAGATAACAAATCTCATGATATCGGAAGGGTCTCAGGATTGGAATGGGAAGGAGTTGGATATCACATCTCATGATAAAGGAAGGGTCTAAGGTTTGGAAGGGGAAAGATTTGGATATCACATCTCATGTTATAGGACGGGTCTCAGGTTTGGTATTAGAAGCATTGAGATATCAAGTCTCATGGCATAGGAAGGGTCTCAGAATTGGAATGGGAAGGAGTTGGATATCACATCTCAAGCTATAGGAAGAGCCTCAAGATTGGAATGGGAAGGAGTTTGATATCACATCTCATGCCATAGTATGGGTCTCAGGTTTGGTAGAAGCATTGGGATATCACATCTCATGCTATTGGAAGGGTATCAGTATTGGATTTGGAAGGAGTTGGATATCCCATCTCATGCTATAGGAAGGGTCTCAGGTTGGAATGGGAAGGAGTTGGATATCACATTTCATGTTATAGGAAGGGTCTCAGGATTGGAATGGGAAGGACTTGGATATCATATCTCATGCTATAGGAAGGCTCTCAGGTTTGGAAGGGGAAGGAGTTGGATATCACATTTCATGTTAGAGGAAGGATCTCAGGTTTGGTATTAGAGGCCTTGAGATATCACATATCATGCTATAGGAAGCGTCTCAGGATTGGAATGGGAAGGAGTTGGATATCACATCTCAAGCTTTAGGAAGGGTCTCAGGTTTGGTATAAGCATTGAGATAGCACATCTCATGCTATAGGAAGGGTCTCAGGATTGGAATGGGAAGGAGTTGGATATTACATCTCATGTTATAGGAAAGATCTCAGGTTTGGTATTAGAAGCATTGAGACATCACATCTCATGTTATAGGAAGGGTCTCAGGATTGGAATGGGAAGAAGTTGGATATCACATCTCATGCTATAGGAAGGGTCTCAGGTTTGGAAGGGGAAGGAGTTGGATATCCAATCTCATGTTATAGGACTGGTCTCAGGTTTGGTATTAGAAGCATTGAGATATCACATCGCATGCTGTAGGAAGGTTCTCAGGTTTGGTATTCGAAGCATTGAGACATCACATCTCATGCTATAGGAAGGGCCTCAGGATTGGAATGGGAAGGAGTTGGATATCACATCTCATGTTATAGGAAGGATCTCAGGTTTGGTATTAGAAGCATTGAGACATCACATCTCATGCTATAGGAAGGGTCTCAGGATTTCTAAACCCTCGGAGCGCGGTGAGTGTGCCCCCAGCAGCACCCTCCTGGTGTTTTTTTCCCCCCAGCCCTATGACTGGTGGGCCCGTGCCCAGTAGCAGGCCTTTGCATCCCTCCCTCCCCGCACCCGTTCCTGGTTTCCCAGCCCGCCTCCCGACCCGCCCTCCCTCCCTCCCATTGGTGCATCTGAGTTTCGTGTCGAGTCTACCGACTCGCGAGGCCCCCACCGGCTCCTTTCTAAACCCTCGGAGCGCGGTGAGTGTGCCCCCAGCAGCACCCTCCTGGTGTTTTTTTCCCCCCAGCCCTATGACTGGTGGGCCCGTGCCCAGTAGCAGGCCTTTGCATCCCTCCCTCCCCGCACCCGTTCCTGGTTTCCCAGCCCGCCTCCCGACCCGCCCTCCCTCCCTCCCATTGGTGCATCCGAGTTTCGTGTCGAGTCTACCGACTCGCGAGGCCCCCACCGGCTCCTTTCTAAACCCTCGGAGCGCGGTGAGTGTGCCCCCAGCAGCACCCTCCTGGTGTTTTTTTCCCCCCAGCCCTATGACTGGTGGGCCCGTGCCCAGTAGCAGGCCTTGGCATCCCTCCCTCCCCGCACCCGTTCCTGGTTCCCCAGCCCGCCTCCCGACCCGCCCTCCCTCCCTCCCATTGGTGCATCCGAGTTTCGTGTCGAGTCTACCGACTCGCGAGGCCCCCACCGGCTCCTTTCTAAACCCTCGGAGCGCGGTGAGTGTGCCCCCAGCAGCACCCTCCTGGTGTTTTTTTTCCCCCCAGCCCTATGACTGGTGGGCCCGTGCCCAGTAGCAGGCCTTTGCATCCCTCCCTCCCCGCACCCGTTCCTGGTTCCCCAGCCCGCCTCCCGACCCGCCCTCCCTCCCTCCCATTGGTGCATCCGAGTTTCGTGTCGAGTCTACCGACTCGCGAGGCCCCCACCGGCTCCTTTCTAAACCCTCGGAGCGCGGTGAGTGTGCCCCCAGCAGCACCCTCCTGGTGTTTTTTTCCCCCCAGCCCTATGACTGGTGGGCCCGTGCCCAGTAGCAGGCCTTTGCATCCCTCCCTCCCCGCACCCGTTCCTGGTTCCCCAGCCCGCCTCCCGACCCACCCTCCCTCCCTCCCTCCCTCCCATTGGTGCATCCGAGTTTCGTGTCGAGTCTACCGACTCGCGAGGCCCCCACCGGCTCCTTTCTAAACCCTCGGAGCGCGGTGAGTGTGCCCCCAGCAGCACCCTCCTGGTGTTTTTTTCCCCCCAGCCCTATGACTGGTGGGCCCGTGCCCAGTAGCTGGCCTTTGCATCCCTCCCTCCCCGCACCCGTTCCTGGTTCCCCAGCCCGCCTCCCGACCCGCCCTCCCTCCCTCCCATTGGTGCATCCGAGTTTCGTGTCGAGTCTACCGACTCGCGAGGCCCCCACCGGCTCCTTTCTAAACCCTTGGAGCGCGGTGAGTGTGCCCCCAGCAGCACCCTCCTGGTGTTTTTTTCCCCCCAGCCCTATGACTGGTGGGCCCGTCCCCACTAGCAGGCCTTTGCATCCCTCCCTCCCCGCACCCGTTCCTGGTTCCCCAGCCCGCCCTCGCTCCCTCCCATTGGTGCATCCACTCTTCATCACCGGTCCCCCCAGGGCAGCCCTCTGCCCGGCAGCCCCCAGCGGCTAAGGGCCCCGAGGCCAAGGGCGACTCCAACAGAGGCGACTCCAGGAAGTGTCTGCAGGTGTCAGCAGGAGAAGCCAAGGAAGCCAGCAGCCAACAGACACCAACAAAAACCGTGAGTGTGGCATGGGTGGGGAATAGAGCAATCACTCTACTCCAGAAAACCCCTGCCACTCTATCTTACCTATCAATAACATAGAGTGCCATAATACTTGCATGTCCACTCTTTATAGAACTGTGAATGTTAGCATGTCCACTCTCAGACAGAAGCGCCAAATCTAGACAGAAATGTGATTGTTAGCATATACCACACTTAGATGGAATTTCAGAAATGTGACTGTTAGCATGTGCCACACTTGGAATTTCAGAAATGTGACTGTTAGCATGTGCCACACTTAGATGGAATTTCAGAAATGTGACTGTTAGCATGTGCCACACTTAGATGGAATTTCAGAAATGTGACTGTAAGCATGTGCCACACTTAGATGGAATTTCAGAAATGTGACTGTTAGCATTTGCCACACCTAGATGGAATTCTCAAGCTAGGTTTGCGCAAAATCTAGGCAGTAATATGATTGTTGGCATGTGCCACACTTAGACGGAATTCTCAAACTTAGCCCGCGTTGCATCTAGATAGAAAATATGATTGCTAGCAAATACCACACCTAGATGGAATTTCAGAAATGTGATTGTTAGCATATGTGACTCTTAGCATGCACCTCACTTAGAATTATAAACCTGGCTTGCGCGGCATCTAGATAGAAATGTGACTGTTTAGCATGTGCCACACCTAGATGGAATTTTCAGAAATGTGACTGTTAGCATTTGCCACACCTAGATGGAATTCTCAAGCTAGGTTTGCGCAAAATCTAGGCAGTAATATGATTGTTGGCATGTGCCACACTTAGACGGAATTCTCAAACTTAGCCCGCGTTGCATCTAGATAGAAATATGATTGTTAGCAAATACCACACCTAGATGGAATTTCAGAAATGTGATTGTTAGCATATGTGACTCTTAGCATGCACCTCACTTAGAATTATAAACCTGGCCCTGCGCGGCATCTAGATAGAAATGTGACTGTTAGCATGTACCGGACCTAGATGGAATCCCACAATTGCAAGGACAGCAATGCCAACTAACCAACCAGCTAACAATTCCATCCATCTGCATACACCTCTCAAACTATAACCAAACACAACCACAAGCCTTAAACGCAGCAATCCGCACAAACTTCACAACAATGCAACAACAAAACAAACCACACATACACTTGCACAACAGCACACGATGACTACGGACCATAAAACACCCCAAGCCCAGCCGACGGAACCACCGGGCTGAGGCTGCCAACAGCACATCACTGCTCTCTTGCACTTTTCCAGCTTATTCCTACTAACCCACCCCCTCTCCTCCCTTTTTCAGAGCCGCCAGAGCGCCAGGGGACCGCTTCGGTGGTGATAGTGCGCGGTACAAATGACCTTTAACATTAACATTAACATTAACATTAACATTAACATTGGAATGGGAAGGAGTTGGATATCACATCTCATGCTATAGGAAGGGTCTCAGATTTGGTATAAGCATTGAGATATCACATCTCATGCCATAGGAAGGGTCTCAGGATTGGATTGGGAAGGAGTTGTATATGACATCTCAGGCCATAGGAAGGGTCTCAGGATTGGTATAAGCATTGAGATATCACATCTCTGCAATCGGAAGGGTTCAGGATTGGAATGGGAAGGAGTTGGATATCCCATCTCATGATAAAGGAAGGGTCTAAGGTTTGGAAGGGGAAAGATTTGGATATCACATCTCATGTTATAGGACGGGTCTCAATTTTGATATTAGAAGCATTGAGATAACAAATCTCATGATATCGGAAGGGTCTCAGGATTGGAATGGGAAGGAGTTGGATATCACATCTCATGATAAAGGAAGGGTCTAAGGTTTGGAAGGGGAAAGATTTGGATATCACATCTCATGATATAGGACGGGTCTCAGGTTTGGTATTAGAAGCATTGAGATATCAAGTCTCATGGTATAGGAAGGGTCTCAGAATTGGAATGGGAAGGATTTCGGATATCACATCTCAAGCTATAGGAAGAGTCTCAGGATTGGAATGGGAAGGAGTTTGATATCACATCTCATGCCATAGTATGGTTCTCAGGTTTGGTAGAAGCATTGGGATATCACATCTCATGCTATTGGAAGGGTATCAGTATTGGATTTGGAAGGAGTTGGATATCCCATCTCATGCTATAGGAAGGGTCTCAGGTTGGAATGGGAAGGAGTTGGATATCACATTTCATGTTATAGGAAGGGTCTCAGGATTGGAATGGGAAGGAGTTGGATATCACATCTCATGTTATAGGAAAGATCTCAGGTTTGGTATTAGAAGCATTGAGACATCACATCTCATGTTATAGGAAGGGTCTCAGGATTGGAATGGGAAGAAGTTGGATATCACATCTCATGCTATAGGAAGGGTCTCAGGTTTGGAAGGGGAAGGAGTTGGATATCCAATCTCATGTTATAGATCTGGTCTCAGGTTTGGTATTAGAAGCATTGAGATATCACATCACATCGCATGCTGTAGGAAGGTTCTCAGGTTTGGAATGGGGAGGAATTGGATATCACATCTCATGTCATAGAAAGGATCTCAGGTTTGGTATTAGAAGCATTGAGATATCACATCTCATGCTATAGGAATGGTCTCAGGATTGGAATGGGAAGGAGTTGGATATTACATTCTTGCTATAGGAAGGGTCTCATGTTTGGAATGGGAAGGAGTTGGATATCACATATGCTATAGGAAGGGTCTCAGGTTTGAAATGGGAAGGAGTTGGATATCACATCTCATGTTATAGGAAGGGTCTCAGGTTTGTTATAAGCATTGAGATATCACATCTCTGCTATCAGAAGTGTCTCAGGATTGGAATGGGAAGGTGTTGGATATCCCATCTCATGTTATAGGACGGGTCTCAGGTTTGTTATTAGAATCATTGAGATATCATATTGCATGCTGTAGGAAGGGTCTAAGGATTGGAATGGGAAGGACTTGGATATCACATCTCATGCTATAGGTAGGCTCTCAGGTTTGGAAAGGAAAGGAGTTCGATATCACATTTCATGTTAGAGGAAGGATCTCAGGTTTGGTATTAGAGGCATTGAGATATCACATATCATGCTATAGGAACGGTCTCAGGATTGGAATGGGAAGGAGTTGGATATCACATCTCAAGCTTTAGGAAGGGTCTCAGGTTTGGTATAAGCATTGCGATAGCACATCTCATGCTATAGGAAGGGTCTCAGGATTGGAATGGGAAGGAGTTGGATATTACATCTCATGTTATAGGAAAGATCTCAGGTTTGGTATTAGAAGCATTGAGACATCACATCTCATGTTATAGGAAGGGTCTCAGGATTGGAATGGGAAGAAGTTGGATATCACATCTCATGCTATAGGACGGGTCTCAGGTTTGGAAGGGGAAGGAGTTGGATATCCAATCTCATGTCATAGGACTGGTCTCAGGTTTGGTATTAGAAGCATTGAGATATCACATCGCATGCTGTAGGAAGGTTCTCAGGTTTGGTATTAGAAGCATTGAGACATCACATCTCATGCTATAGGAAGGGTCTCAGGATTGGAATGGGAAGGAGTTGGATATCACATCTCATGTTATAGGAAGGATCTCAGGTTTGGTATTAGAAGCATTGAGACATCACATCTCATGCTATAGGAAGGGTCTCAGGATTGGAATGGGAAGGAGTTGGATATCACATCTCATGCTATAGGAAGGGTCTCATATTTGGTATACGCATTGAGATATCACATCTCATGATATAGGAAGGGTCTCAGGATTGGATTGGGAAGGAGTTGTATATGACATCTCAGGCCATAGGAAGGGTCTCAGGATTGGTATAAGCATTGAGATATCACATCTCTGCTATCGGAAGGGTCTCAGGATTGGAATGGGAAGGAGTTGGATATCCCATCTCATGATAAAGGAAGGGTCTAAGGTTTGGAAGGGGAAAGATTTGGATATCACATCTCATGTTATAGGACGGGTCTCAGGATTGGAATCGGAAGGACTTGGATATCACATCTCATGCTATAGGGAGTGTCTCAGGATTGGAATCGGAAAGACTTGGATATCACATCTCATGCTATAGGGAGGGTCTCACGTTTGATATTAGAAGCATTGAGATATCACATCTCATGCTATAGGAAGGGTCTCAGGATTGGAATGGGAAGGAGTTGGATATCACATCTCATGCTATAGGAAGGGTCTCAGGTTTGGTATAAGCAGTGAGATATCACATCTCATGGTATAGGAAGTGTCTCAGGATTGGAATGGGAAGGAGTTGGATATCACATCTCATGTTATAGGAAGGATCTCAGGTTTGGTATAAGCATTGAGATATCACATCTCTGCTATCGGAAGGGTCTCAGGATTGGAATGGGAAGGAGTTGGATATTCCCATCTCATGTTATAGGAAGGGTCTCAGGTTTGGTATTAGAAGCATTGAGATATCACATCTCATGCTATAGGAAGGGTCTCAGGATTGGAATGGGAAGGACTTGGATATCACATCTCATGCTATAGGGAGGGTCTCAAGTTTGATATTAGAAGCATTGAGATATCACATCTCATGATATCGGAAGGGTCTCAGGGATGGAATGGGAAGGAGTTGGATATCACATCTCATGATAAAGGAAGGGTCTAAGGTTTGGAAGGGGAAGGAGTTTGATATCACATCTCATGCCATAGTATGGGTCTCAGGTTTGGTAGAAGCATTGGGATATCACATCTCATGCTATCGGAAGGGTATCAGGATTGGATTTGGAAGGAGTTGGATATCCCATCTCATGCTATAGGAAGGGTCTCAGGTTGGAATGGGAAGGAGTTGGATATCACATCTCATGTTATAGGAAGAGTCTCAGGATTGGAATGGGAAGGACTTGGATATCAAATCTCATGCTATGGGAAGGCTCTCAGGTTTGGAAGGGGAAAGAGTTGGATATAACATTTCATGTTAGAGGTAGGATCTCAGGTTTGGTATTAGAGGCATTGAGATATCACATCTCATGCTATCAGAAGAGTCTCAGGATTGGAATGGGAAGGAGTTGGATATCACATCTCATGCTAAAGGGGAGGGTCTCAGGTTTGGAAGGGGAAGGATTTGGATATCACATCTCATGTTATAGGAAGGATCTCAGGTTTGGTATTAGAAGCATTGAGATATCACATCTCATGCTATCGGAAGGATCTCAGGTTTGGTATAGAAGCATTGAGATATCACATCTCATGCTATCAGAAGGGTCTCAGGATTGGAATGGGAAGGAGTTGGATATCACATCTCATGCTAAAGGGAGGGTCTCAGGTTTGGAAGGGGAAGGATTTGGATATCACATCTCATGTTATCGGAAGGATCTCAGGTTTGGTATTAGAAGTATTGAGATATCACATCTCATGCTATAGGAAGGGTCTCAGGATTGGAATGGGAAGGAGTTGGTTATCACATCTCATGCTAAAGGAAGGGTCTCAGGTTTGGTAGAAGCATTGAGATATCACATCTCATGCTATAGGAAGGGTCTCAGGATTGGAATGGGAAGGAGTTGTGATATCCCAATGC
The DNA here is from genome assembly GCF_040938575.1 of Ambystoma mexicanum. Lineage (NCBI taxonomy): Eukaryota > Metazoa > Chordata > Amphibia > Caudata > Ambystomatidae > Ambystoma > Ambystoma mexicanum. The sequence continues at coordinate 338,585,216 of NC_090936.1, forward strand.
TTCTACCAAACCTGAGACCCATACTATGGCATGAGATGTGATATCAAACTCCTTCCCCTTCCAAACCATAGACCCTTCGTTTATCATGAGATGTGATATCCAACTCCTTCCCATTCCATCCCTGAGACCCTTCCGATATCATGAGATGTGATATCTCAATGCTTCTAATATCAAACTTGAGACCCTCCCTATAGCATGAGATGTGATATCCAAGTCCTTCCCATTCCAATCCTGAGACTCTTCTGATAGCATGAGATGTGATATCTCAATGCCTCTAATACCAAACCTGAGATCCTACCTCTAACATGAAATGTGATATCTAACTCTTTCCCCTTCCAAACCTGAGAGCCTTCCTATAGCATGCGATGTGATATCCAAGTCCTTCCCATTCCAATCCTGAGACCCTTCCTATAACATGAGATGTGATATCCAACTCCTTCCCATTCCAACCTGAGACCCTTCCTATAGCATGAGATGGGATATCCAACTCCTTCCAAATCCAATCCTTATACCCTTCCGATAGCATGAGATGTGATATCCCAATGCTTCTACCAAACCTGAGACCCATACTATGGCATGAGATGTGATATCAAACTCCTTCCCCTTCCAAACCTTAGACCCTTCCTTTATCATGAGATGTGATATCCAACTCCTTCCCATTCCAATCCTGAGACACTTCCGATAGCATGAGATGTGATATCTCAATGCTTCTAATATCAAAACTGAGACCCTCCCTATAGCATGATATGTGATATCTAAGTCCTTCCCATTCCAATCCTGAGACCCTTCCTATAGCATGAGATGTGATATCTCAATGCTTCTACCAAACCTGAGACCCTTCCTTTAGCATGAGATGTGATAACCAACTCCTTCCCATTCCAATCCTGAGACCCTTCCTATAGCATGAGATGTGATATCTCAATACTTCTAATACCAAACCTGAGATCCTTCCGATAACATGAGATGTGATATCCAAATCCTTCCCCTTCCAAACCTGAGACCCTCCCTTTAGCATGAGATGTGATATCCAACTCCTTCCCATTCCAATCCTGAGACCCTTCTGATAGCATGAGATGTGATATCTCAATGCTTCTATACCAAACCTGAGATCCTTCCGATAGCATGAGATGTGATATCTCAATGCTTCTAATACCAAACCTGAGATCCTTCCTATAACATGAGATGTGATATCCAAATCCTTCCCCTTCCAAACCTGAGACCCTCCCCTTTAGCATGAGATGTGATATCCAACTCCTTCCCATTCCAATCCTGAGACTCTTCTGATAGCATGAGATGTGATATCTCAATGCCTCTAATACCAAACCTGAGATCCTACCTCTAACATGAAATGTTATATCCAACTCTTTCCCCTTCCAAACCTGAGAGCCTTCCCATAGCATGAGATGTGATATCCAAGTCCTTCCCATTCCAATCCTGAGACTCTTCCTATAACATGAGATGTGATATCCAACTCCTTCCCATTCCAACCTGAGACCCTTCCTATAGCATGAGATGGGATATCCAACTCCTTCCAAATCCAATCCTGATACCCTTCCGATAGCATGAGATGTGATATCCCAATGCTTCTACCAAACCTGAGACCCATACTATGGCATGAGATGTGATATCAAACTCCTTCCCCTTCCAAACCTTAGACCCTTCCTTTATCATGAGATGTGATATCCAACTCCTTCCCATTCCATCCCTGAGACCCTTCCGATATCATGAGATGTGATATCTCAATGCTTCTAATATCAAACTTGAGACCCTCCCTATAGCATGAGATGTGATATCCAAGTCCTTCCCATTCCAATCCTGAGACCCTTCCTATAGCATGAGATGTGATATCTCAATGCTTCTAATACCAAACCTGAGACCCTTCCTATAACATGAGATGGGAATATCCAACTCCTTCCCATTCCAATCCTGAGACCCTTCCGATAGCAGAGATGTGATATCTCAATGCTTATACCAAACCTGAGATCCTTCCTATAACATGAGATGTGATATCCAACTCCTTCCCATTCCAATCCTGAGACACTTCCTATACCATGAGATGTGATATCTCACTGCTTATACCAAACCTGAGACCCTTCCTATAGCATGAGATGTGATATCCAACTCCTTCCCATTCCAATCCTGAGACCCTTCCTATAGCATGAGATGTGATATCTCAATGCTTCTAATATCAAACTTGAGACCCTTCCTATAGCATGAGATGTGATATCCAAGTCTTTCCGATTCCAATCCTGAGACACTCCCTATAGCATGAGATGTGATATCCAAGTCCTTCCGATTCCAATCCTGAGACCCGTCCTATAACATGAGATGTGATATCCAAATCTTTCCCCTTCCAAACCTTAGACCCTTCCTTTATCATGAGATGGGATATCCAACTCCTTCCCATTCCAATCCTGAGACCCTTCCGATAGCAGAGATGTGATATCTCAATGCTTATACCAATCCTGAGACCCTTCCTATGGCCTGAGATGTCATATACAACTCCTTCCCAATCCAATCCTGAGACCCTTCCTATATCATGAGATGTGATATCTCAATGCTTAACCCAAATATGAGACCCTTCCTATAGCATGAGATGTGATATCCAACTCCTTCCCATTCCAATCCTGAGACCCTTCCTATAGCATGAGATGTGATGTCTCAATGCTTCTAATACCAAACCTGAGATCCTTCCTATAACATGAGATGTGATATCCAACTCCTTCCCATTCCAATCCTGAGACCCTTCCTATAGCATGAGATGTGATGTCTCAATGCTTCTAATACCAAACCTGAGAACCTTCCTACAGCATGTGATGTGATATCTCAATGCTTCTAATACCAAACCTGAGACCAGTCCTATGACATGAGATTGGATATCCAACTCCTTCCCCTTCCAAACCTGAGACCCGTCCTATAGCATGAGATGTGATACCCAACTTCTTCCCATTCCAATCCTGAGACCCTTCCTATAACATGAGATGTGATGTCTCAATGCTTCTAATACCAAACCTGAGATCTTTCCTATAACATGAGATGTAATATCCAACTCCTTCCCATTCCAATCCTGAGACCCTTCCTATAGCATGCGATGAGCTATCGCAATGCTTATACCAAACCTGAGACCCTTCCTAAAGCTTGAGATGTTATATCCAACTCCTTCCCATTCCAATCCTGAGACCGTTCCTATAGCATGATATGTGATATCTCAATGCCTCTAATACCAAACCTGAGATCCTTCCTCTAACATGAAATGTGATATCGAACTCCTTCCCTTTCCAAACCTGAGAGCCTACCTATAGCATGAGATGTGATATCCAAGTCCTTCCCATTCCAATCCTTAGACCCTTCCTACAGCATGCAATATGATATCTCAATGATTCTAATAACAAACCTGAGACCCGTCCTATAACATGAGATGGGATATCCAACACCTTCCCATTCCAATCCTGAGACACTTCTGATAGCAGAGATGTGATATCTCAATGCTTATAACAAACCTGAGACCCTTCCTATAACATGAGATGTGATATCCAACTCCTTCCCGTTTCAAACCTGAGACCCTTCCTATAGCATATGTGATATCCAACTCCTTCCCATTCCAAACATGAGACCCTTCCTATAGCAAGAATGTAATATCCAACTCCTTCCCATTCCAATCCTGAGACCATTCCTATAGCATGAGATGTGATATCTCAATGCTTCTAATACCAAACCTGAGATCCTTTCTATGACATGAGATGTGATATCCAATTCCTCCCCATTCCAAACCTGAGAACCTTCCTACAGCATGCGATGTGATGTGATATCTCAATGCTTCTAATACCAAACCTGAGACCAGTCCTATGACATGAGATTGGATATCCAACTCCTTCCCCTTCCAAACCTGAGACCCGTCCTATAGCATGAGATGTGATATCCAACTTCTTCCCATTCCAATCCTGAGACCCTTCCTATAGCATGAGATGTGCTATCGCAATGCTTATACCAAACCTGAGACCCTTCCTATAACATGAGATGTGATATCCAACTCCTTCCCGTTTCAAACCTGAGACCCTTCCTATAGCATATGTGATATCCAACTCCTTCCCATTCCAAACATGAGACCCTTCCTATAGCAAGAATGTAATATCCAACTCCTTCCCATTCCAATCCTGAGACCATTCCTATAGCATGAGATGTGATATCTCAATGCTTCTAATACCAAACCTGAGATCCTTTCTATGACATGAGATGTGATATCCAATTCCTCCCCATTCCAAACCTGAGAACCTTCCTACAGCATGCGATGTGATGTGATATCTCAATGCTTCTAATACCAAACCTGAGACCAGATCTATAACATGAGATTGGATATCCAACTCCTTCCCCTTCCAAACCTGAGACCCTTCCTATAGCATGAGATGTGATATCCAACTTCTTCCCATTCCAATCCTGAGACCCTTCCTATAACATGAGATGTGATGTCTCAATGCTTCTAATACCAAACCTGAGATCTTTCCTATAACATGAGATGTGATATCCAACTCCTTCCCATTCCAATCCTGAGACCCTTCCTATAACATGAAATGTGATATCCAACTCCTTCCCATTCCAACCTGAGACCCTTCCTATAGCATGAGATGGGATATCCAACTCCTTCCAAATCCAATACTGATACCCTTCCAATAGCATGAGATGTGATATCCCAATGCTTCTACCAAACCTGAGAACCATACTATGGCATGAGATGTGATATCAAACTCCTTCCCATTCCAATCCTGAGACTCTTCCTATAGCTTGAGATGTGATATCCGAAATCCTTCCCATTCCAATTCTGAGACCCTTCCTATACCATGAGACTTGATATCTCAATGCTTCTAATACCAAACCTGAGACCCGTCCTATATCATGAGATGTGATATCCAAATCTTTCCCCTTCCAAACCTTAGACCCTTCCTTTATCATGAGATGTGATATCCAACTCCTTCCCATTCCAATCCTGAGACCCTTCCGATATCATGAGATTTGTTATCTCAATGCTTCTAATATCAAAATTGAGACCCGTCCTATAACATGAGATGTGATATCCAAATCTTTCCCCTTCCAAACCTTAGACCCTTCCTTTATCATGAGATGGGATATCCAACTCCTTCCCATTCCAATCCTGAGACCCTTCCGATAGCAGAGATGTGATATCTCAATGCTTATACCAATCCTGAGACCCTTCCTATGGCCTGAGATGTCATATACAACTCCTTCCCAATCCAATCCTGAGACCCTTCCTATGGCATGAGATGTGATATCTCAATGCTTATACCAAATCTGAGACCCTTCCTATAGCATGAGATGTGATATCCAACTCCTTCCCATTCCAATGTTAATGTTAATGTTAATGTTAATGTTAATGTTAAAGGTCATTTGTACCGCGCACTATCACCACCGAAGCGGTCCCCTGGCGCTCTGGCAGCTCTGAAAAAGGGGAGGAGAGGGGGTGGGTTAGTAGGAATAAGCTGGAAAAGTGCAAGAGAGCAGTGATGTGCTGTTGGCAGCCTCAGCCCGGTGGTTCCGTCGGCTGGGCTTGGGGTGTTTTATGGTCCGTAGTCGTCGTGTGCTGTTGTGCAAGTCTGTGTGGTTTGTTTTATTGTTGCATTGTTGTGAAGTTTGTGCGGATTGCTGCGTTTAAGGCTTGTGGTTGTGTTTGGTTATAGTTTGAGAGGTGTATGCAGATGGATGGAATTGTTAGCTGGTTGGTTAGTTGGCATTGCTGTCCTTGCAATTGTGGGATTCCATCTAGGTCCGGTACATGCTAACAGTCACATTTCTATCTAGATGCCGCGCAGGCCAGGTTTATAATTCTAAGTGAGGTGCATGCTAAGAGTCACATATGCTAACAATCACATTTCTGAAATTCCATCTAGGTGTGGTATTTGCTAACAATCATATTTCTATCTAGATGCAACGCGGGCTAAGTTTGAGAATTCCGTCTAAGTGTGGCACATGCCAACAATCATATTACTGCCTAGATTTTGCGCAAACCTAGCTTGAGAATTCCATCTAGGTGTGGCAAATGCTAACAGTCACATTTCTGAAAATTCCATCTAGGTGTGGCACATGCTAAACAGTCACATTTCTATCTAGATGCCGCGCAAGCCAGGTTTATAATTCTAAGTGAGGTGCATGCTAAGAGTCACATATGCTAACAATCACATTTCTGAAATTCCATCTAGGTGTGGTATTTGCTAGCAATCATATTTTCTATCTAGATGCAACGCGGGCTAAGTTTGAGAATTCCGTCTAAGTGTGGCACATGCCAACAATCATATTACTGCCTAGATTTTGCGCAAACCTAGCTTGAGAATTCCATCTAGGTGTGGCAAATGCTAACAGTCACATTTCTGAAATTCCATCTAAGTGTGGCACATGCTAACAGTCACATTTCTGAAATTCCATCTAAGTGTGGCACATGCTAACAGTCACATTTCTGAAATTCCATCTAAGTGTGGCACATGCTAACAGTCACATTTCTGAAATTCCATCTAAGTGTGGCACATGCTAACAGTCACATTTCTGAAATTCCATCTAAGTGTGGTATATGCTAACAATCACATTTCTGTCTAGATTTGGCGCTTCTGTCTGAGAGTGGACATGCTAACATTCACAGTTCTATAAAGAGTGGACATGCAAGTATTATGGCACTCTATGTTATTGATAGGTAAGATAGAGTGGCAGGGGTTTTCTGGAGTAGAGTGATTGCTCTATTCCCCACCCATGCCACACTCACGGTTTTTGTTGGTGTCTGTTGGCTGCTGGCTTCCTTGGCTTCTCCTGCTGACACCTGCAGACACTTCCTGGAGTCGCCTCTGTTGGAGTCGCCCTTGGCCTCGGGGCCCTTAGCCGCTGGGGGCTGCCGGGCAGAGGGCTGCCCTGGGGGGACCGGTGATGAAGAGTGGATGCACCAATGGGAGGGAGCGAGGGCGGGCTGGGGAACCAGGAACGGGTGCGGGGAGGGAGGGATGCAAAGGCCTGCTACTGGGCACGGGCCCACCAGTCATAGGGCTGGGGGGAAAAAAACACCAGGAGGGTGCTGCTGGGGGCACACTCACCGCGCTCCAAGGGTTTAGAAAGGAGCCGGTGGGGGCCTCGCGAGTCGGTAGACTCGACACGAAACTCGGATGCACCAATGGGAGGGAGGGAGGGCGGGTCGGGAGGCGGGCTGGGGAACCAGGAACGGGTGCGGGGAGGGAGGGATGCAAAGGCCTGCTACTGGGCACGGGCCCACCAGTCATAGGGCTGGGGGGAAAAAAACACCAGGAGGGTGCTGCTGGGGGCACACTCACCGCGCTCCGAGGGTTTAGAAAGGAGCCGGTGGGGGCCTCGCGAGTCGGTAGACTCGACACGAAACTCGGATGCACCAATGGGAGGGAGGGAGGGAGGGTGGGTCGGGAGGCGGGCTGGGGAACCAGGAACGGGTGCGGGGAGGGAGGGATGCAAAGGCCTGCTACTGGGCACGGGCCCACCAGTCATAGGGCTGGGGGGAAAAAAACACCAGGAGGGTGCTGCTGGGGGCACACTCACCGCGCTCCGAGGGTTTAGAAAGGAGCCGGTGGGGGCCTCGCGAGTCGGTAGACTCGACACGAAACTCGGATGCACAAATGGGAGGGAGGGAGGGCGGGTCGGGAGGCGGGCTGGGGAACCAGGAACGGGTGCGGGGAGGGAGGGATGCAAAGGCCTGCTACTGGGCACGGGCCCACCAGTCATAGGGCTGGGGGGAAAAAAAACACCAGGAGGGTGCTGCTGGGGGCACACTCACCGCGCTCCGAGGGTTTAGAAAGGAGCCGGTGGGGGCCTCGCGAGTCGGTAGACTCGACACGAAACTCGGATGCACCAATGGGAGGGAGGGAGGGCGGGTCGGGAGGCGGGCTGGGGAACCAGGAACGGGTGCGGGGAGGGAGGGATGCCAAGGCCTGCTACTGGGCACGGGCCCACCAGTCATAGGGCTGGGGGGAAAAAAACACCAGGAGGGTGCTGCTGGGGGCACACTCACCGCGCTCCGAGGGTTTAGAAAGGAGCCGGTGGGGGCCTCGCGAGTCGGTAGACTCGACACGAAACTCGGATGCACCAATGGGAGGGAGGGAGGGCGGGTCGGGAGGTGGGCTGGGGAACCAGGAACGGGTGCGGGGAGGGAGGGATGCAAAGGCCTGCTACTGGGCACGGGCCCACCAGTCATAGGGCTGGGGGGAAAAAAACACCAGGAGGGTGCTGCTGGGGGCACACTCACCGCGCTCCGAGGGTTTAGAAAGGAGCCGGTGGGGGCCTCGCGAGTCGGTAGACTCGACACGAAACTCGGATGCACCAATGGGAGGGAGGGAGGGCGGGTCGGGAGGCGGGCTGGGGAACCAGGAACGGGTGCGGGGAGGGAGGGATGCAAAGGCCTGCTACTGGGCACGGGCCCACCAGTCATAGGGCTAGGGGGAAAAAAACACCAGGAGGGTGCTGCTGGGGGCACACTCACCGCGCTCCGAGGGTTTAGAAATCCTGAGACCCTTCCTATAGCATGAGATGTGATGTCTCAATGCTTCTAATACCAAACCTGAGATCCTTCCTATAACATGAGATGTGATATCCAACTCCTTCCCATTCCAATCCTGAGACCCTTCCTATAGCATGAGATGTGATGTCTCAATGCTTCGAATACCAAACCTGAGACCCTTCCTACAGCATGCGATGTGATATCTCAATGCTTCTAATACCAAACCTGAGACCAGTCCTATAACATGAGATTGGATATCCAACTCCTTCCCCTTCCAAACCTGAGACCCTTCCTATAGCATGAGATGTGATATCCAACTTCTTCCCATTCCAATCCTGAGACCCTTCCTATAACATGAGATGTGATGTCTCAATGCTTCTAATACCAAACCTGAGATCTTTCCTATAACATGAGATGTAATATCCAACTCCTTCCCATTCCAATCCTGAGACCCTTCCTATAGCATGAGATGTGCTATCTCAATGCTTATACCAAACCTGAGACCCTTCCTAAAGCTTGAGATGTGATATCCAACTCCTTCCCATTCCAATCCTGAGACGCTTCCTATAGCATGATATGTGATATCTCAAGGCCTCTAATACCAAACCTGAGATCCTTCCTCTAACATGAAATGTGATATCCAACTCCTTCCCCTTCCAAACCTGAGAGCCTTCCTATAGCATGAGATATGATATCCAAGTCCTTCCCATTCCAATCCTGAGACCCTTCCTATAACATGAAATGTGATATCCAACTCCTTCCCATTCCAACCTGAGACCCTTCCTATAGCATGAGATGGGATATCCAACTCCTTCCAAATCCAATACTGATACCCTTCCAATAGCATGAGATGTGATATCCCAATGCTTCTACCAAACCTGAGACCCATACTATGGCATGAGATGTGATATCAAACTCCTTCCCATTCCAATCTTGAGACTCTTCCTATAGCTTGAGATGTGATATCCAACTCCTTCCCATTCCAATTCTGAGACCCTTCCTATGCCATGAGACTTGATATCTCAATGCTTCTAATACCAAACCTGAGACCCGTCCTATAACATGAGATGTGATATCCAAATCTTTCCCCTTCCAAACCTTAGACCCTTCCTTTATCATGAGATGTGATATCCAACTCCTTCCCATTCCAATCCTGAGACCCTTCCGATATCATGAGATTTGTTATCTCAATGCTTCTAATATCAAACTTGAGACCCTCCCTATAGCATGAGATGTGACATCCAAGTCCTCCCCATTCCAATCCTGAGACCCTTCCTATAGCATGAGATGTGATATCTCAATGCTTCTAATACCAAACCTGAGACCCTTCCTATAACATGAGATGGGATATCCAACTCCTTCCCATTCCAACCCTGAGACCCTTCCGATAGCAGAGATGTGATATCTCAATGCTTATACCAATCCTGGGATCCTTCCTATGGCCTGAGATGTCATATACAACTCCTTCCCAATCCAATCCTGAGACCCTTCCTATAGCATGAGATGTGATATCTCAATGCTTATACCAAATCTGAGACCCTTCCTATAGCATGAGATGTGATATCCAACTCCTTCCCATTCCAATCCTAAGACCCTTCCTATAGCATGAGATGTGATGTCTCAATGCTTCTAATACCAAACCTGAGATCCTTCCTATAACATGAGATGTGATATTCAACTCCTTCCCATTCCAATCCTGAGACCCTTCCTATAGCATGAGATGTGATGTCTCAATGCTTCTAATACCAAACCTGAGACCAGTCCTATAACATGAGATTGGATATCCAACTCCTTCCCCTTCCAAACCTGAGACCCTTCCTATGGCATGAGATGTGATATCCAACTTCTTCCCATTCCAATCCTGAGACCCTTCCTATAACATGAGATGTGATGTCTCAATGCTTCTAATACCAAACCTGAGATCCTTCCTATAACATGAGATGTGATATTCAACTCCTTCCCATTCCAATCCTGAGACCCTTCCTATAGCATGAGATGTGATGTCTCAATGCTTCTAATACCAAACCTGAGACCAGTCCTATAACATGAGATTGGATATCCAACTCCTTCCCCTTCCAAACCTGAGACCCTTCCTATGGCATGAGATGTGATATCCAACTCCTTCCCATTCCAATCCTGAGACCCTTCCTATAGCATGAGATGTGCTGTCTCAATGCTTATACCAAACCTGAGACCCTTCCTAAAGCTTGAGATGTGATATCCAACTCCTTCCCATTCCAATCCTGAGACCCTTCCTATAGCATGAGATGTGATATCTCAAGGCCTCTAATACCAAACCTGAGATCCTTCCTCTAACATGAAATGTGATATCCAACTCCTTCCCCTTCCAAACCTGAGAGCCTTCCTATAGCATGAGATATGATATCCAAGTCCTTCCCATTCCAATCCTGAGACCCTTCCTATAACATGAAATGTGATATCCAACTCCTTCCCATTCCAACCTAAGACCCTTCCTATAGCATGAGATGGGATATCCAACTCCTTCCAAATCCAATACTGATACCCTTCCAATAGCATGAGATGTGATATCCCAATGCTTCTACCAAACCTGAGACCCATACTATGGCATGAGATGTGATATCAAACTCCTTCCCATTCCAATCCTGAGACTCTTCCTATAGCTTGAGATGTGATATCCAACTCCTTCCCATTCCAGTTCTGAGAGTTGGATATCACATCTTATGTTATAGGAAAGATCTCCGGTTTGGTATTAGAAGCATTGAGACATCACATCTCATGTTATAGGAAGGGTCTCAGGATTGGAATGGGAAGAAGTTGGATATCACATCTCATGCTATAGGAAGGGTCTCAGGTTTGAAGGGGAAGGAGTTGGATATCCAATCTCATGTTATAGGACTGGTCTCAGGTTTGGTATTAGAAGCATTGAGACATCACATCTCATGCTATAGGAAGGGTCTCAGGATTGGAATGGGAAGGAGTTGAATATCACATCACATGTTATAGGAAGGATCTCAGGTTTGGTATTAGAAGCATTGAGACATCACATCTCATGCTATAGGAAGGGTCTTAGGATTGGAATGGGAAGGAGTTGGATATCACATCTCATGCTATAGGAAGGGTCTCAGATTTGGTATAAGCATTGAGATATCACATCTCATGCTATAGGAAGGGTCTCAGGATTGGATTGGGAAGGAGTTGTATATGACATCTCAGGCCATAGGAAGGGTCCCAGGATTGGTATAAGCATTGAGATATCACATCTCTGCTATCGGAAGGGTCTCAGGGTTGGAATGGGAAGGAGTTGGATATCCCATCTCATGTTATAGGAAGGGTCTCAGGTTTGGTATTAGAAGCATTGAGATATCACATCTCATGCTATAGGAAGGGTCTCAGGATTGGAATGGGGAGGACTTGGATGTCACATCTCATGCTATAGGGAGGGTCTCAAGTTTGATATTAGAAGCATTGAGATAACAATTCTCATGATATCGGAAGGGTCTCAGGATTGGAATGGGAAGGAGTTGGATATCACATCTCATGATAAAGGAAGGGTCTAAGGTTTGGAAGGGGAAAGATTTGGATATCACATCTCATGTTATAGGACGGGTCTCAGGTTTGGTATTAGAAGCATTGAGATATCAAGTCTCATGGCATAGGAAGGGTCTCAGAATTGGAATGGGAAGGAGTTGGATATCACATCTCAAGCTATAGGAAGAGTCTCAAGATTGGAATGGGAAGGAGTTTGATATCACATCTCATGCCATAGTATGGGTCTCAGGTTTGGTAGAAGCATTGGGATATCACATCTCATGCTATTGGAAGGGTATCAGTATTGGGTTTGGAAGGAGTTGGATATCCCATCTCATGCTATAGGAAGGGTCTCAGGTTGGAATGGGAAGGAGTTGGATATCACATTTCATGTTATAGGAAGGGTCTCAGGATTGGAATGGGAAGGACTTGGATATCATATCTCATGCTATAGGAAGGCTCTCAGGTTTGGAAGGGGAAGGAGTTGGATATCACATTTCATGTTAGAGGAAGGATCTCAGGTTTGGTATTAGAGGCCTTGAGATATCACATATCATGCTATAGGAAGCGTCTCAGGATTGGAATGGGAAGGAGTTGGATATCACATCTCAAGCTTTAGGAAGGGTCTCAGGTTTGGTATAAGCATTGAGATAGCACATCTCATGCTATAGGAAGGGTCTCAGGATTGGAATGGGAAGGAGTTGGATATTACATCTCATGTTATAGGAAAGATCTCAGGTTTGGTATTAGAAGCATTGAGACATCACATCTCATGTTATAGGAAGGGTCTCAGGATTGGAATGGGAAGAAGTTGGATATCACATCTCATGCTATAGGAAGGGTCTCAGGTTTGGAAGGGGAAGGAGTTGGATATCCAATCTCATGTTATAGGACTGGTCTCAGGTTTGGTATTAGAAGCATTGAGATATCACATCGCATGCTATAGGAAGGGTCTCAGGATTGGAATGGGAAGGAGTTGGATAACACATCTCATGTTATAGGAAGGATCTCAGGTTTGGTATTAGAAGCATTGAGACATCACATCTCATGCTATAGGAAGGGTCTCAGGATTTCTAAACCCTCGGAGCGCGGTGAGTGTGCCCCCAGCAGCACCCTCCTGGTGTTTTTTTCCCCCCAGCCCTATGACTGGTGGGCCCTTGCCCAGTAGCAGGCCTTTGCATCCCTCCCTCCCCGCACCCGTTCCTGGTTCCCCAGCCCGCCTCCCGACCCGCCCTCCCTCCCTCCCATTGGTGCATCCGAGTTTCGTGTCGAGTCTACCGACTCGCGAGGCCCCCACCGGCTCCTTTCTAAACCCTCGGAGCGCGGTGAGTGTGCCCCCAGCAGCACCCTCCTGGTGTTTTTTTCCCCCCAGCCCTATGACTGGTGGGCCCGTGCCCAGTAGCAGGCCTTTGCATCCCTCCCTCCCCGCACCCGTTCCTGGTTCCCCAGCCCGCCTCCCGACCCACCCTCCCTCCCTCCCATTGGTGCATCTGAGTTTCGTGTCGAGTCTACCGACTCGCGAGGCCCCCACCGGCTCCTTTCTAAACCCTCGGAGCGCGGTGAGTGTGCCCCCAGCAGCACCCTCCTGGTGTTTTTTTCCCCCCAGCCCTATGACTGGTGGGCCCGTGCCCAGTAGCAGGCCTTGGCATCCCTCCCTCCCCGCACCCGTTCCTGGTTCCCCAGCCCGCCTCCCGACCCGCCCTCCCTCCCTCCCATTGGTGCATCCGAGTTTCGTGTCGAGTCTACCGACTCGCGAGGCCCCCACCGGCTCCTTTCTAAACCCTCGGAGCGCGGTGAGTGTGCCCCCAGCAGCACCCTCCTGGTGTTTTTTTTCCCCCCAGCCCTATGAATGGTGGGCCCGTGCCCAGTAGCAGGCCTTTGCATCCCTCCCTCCCCGCACCCGTTCCTGGTTCCCCAGCCCGCCTCCCGACCCGCCCTCCCTCCCTCCCATTGGTGCATCCGAGTTTCGTGTCGAGTCTACCGACTCGCGAGGCCCCCACCGGCTCCTTTCTAAACCCTCGGAGCGCGGTGAGTGTGCCCCCAGCAGCACCCTCCTGGTGTTTTTTTCCCCCCAGCCCTATGACTGGTGGGCCCGTGCCCAGTAGCAGGCCTTTGCATCCCTCCCTCCCCGCACCCGTTCCTGGTTCCCCAGCCCGCCTCCCGACCCACCCTCCCTCCCTCCCTCCCATTGGTGCATCCGAGTTTCGTGTCGAGTCTACCGACTCGCGAGGCCCCCACCGGCTCCTTTCTAAACCCTCGGAGCGCGGTGAGTGTGCCCCCAGCAGCACCCTCCTGGTGTTTTTTTCCCCCCAGCCCTATGACTGGTGGGCCCGTGCCCAGTAGCAGGCCTTTGCATCCCTCCCTCCCCGCACCCGTTCCTGGTTCCCCAGCCCGCCTCCCGACCCGCCCTCCCTCCCTCCCATTGGTGCATCCGAGTTTCGTGTCGAGTCTACCGACTCGCGAGGCCCCCACCGGCTCCTTTCTAAACCCTCGGAGCGCGGTGAGTGTGCCCCCAGCAGCACCCTCCTGGTGTTTTTTTCCCCCCAGCCCTATGACTGGTGGGCCCGTGCCCAGTAGCAGGCCTTTGCATCCCTCCCTCCCCGCACCCGTTCCTGGTTCCCCAGCCCGCCCTCCCTCCCTCCCATTGGTGCATCCACTCTTCATCACCGGTCCCCCCAGGGCAGCCCTCTGCCCGGCAGCCCCCAGCGGCTAAGGGCCCCGAGGCCAAGGGCGACTCCAACAGAGGCGACTCCAGGAAGTGTCTGCAGGTGTCAGCAGGAGAAGCCAAGGAAGCCAGCAGCCAACAGACACCAACAAAAACCGTGAGTGTGGCATGGGTGGGGAATAGAGCAATCACTCTACTCCAGAAAACCCCTGCCACTCTATCTTACCTATCAATAACATAGAGTGCCATAATACTTGCATGTCCACTCTTTATAGAACTGTGAATGTTAGCATGTCCACTCTCAGACAGAAGCGCCAAATCTAGACAGAAATGTGATTGTTAGCATATACCACACTTAGATGGAATTTCAGAAATGTGACTGTTAGCATGTGCCACACTTAGATGGAATTTCAGAAATGTGACTGTTAGCATGTGCCACACTTAGATGGAATTTCAGAAATGTGACTGTTAGCATGTGCCACACTTAGATGGAATTTCAGAAATGTGACTGTTAGCATTTGCCACACCTAGATGGAATTCTCAAGCTAGGTTTGCGCAAAATCTAGGCAGTAATATGATTGTTGGCATGTGCCACACTTAGACGGAATTCTCAAACTTAGCCCGCGTTGCATCTAGATGGAAAATATGATTGCTAGCAAATACCACACCTAGATGGAATTTCAGAAATGTGATTGTTAGCATATGTGACTCTTAGCATGCACCTCACTTAGAATTATAAACCTGGCTTGCGCGGCATCTAGATAGAAATGTGACTGTTTAGCATGTGCCACACCTAGATGGAATTTTCAGAAATGTGACTGTTAGCATTTGCCACACCTAGATGGAATTCTCAAGCTAGGTTTGCGCAAAATCTAGGCAGTAATATGATTGTTGGCATGTGCCACACTTAGACGGAATTCTCAAACTTAGCCCGCGTTGCATCTAGATAGAAATATGATTGTTAGCAAATACCACACCTAGATGGAATTTCAGAAATGTGATTGTTAGCATATGTGATTCTTAGCATGCACCTCACTTAGAATTATAAACCTGGCCTGCGCGGCATCTAGATAGAAATGTGACTGTTAGCATGTACCGGACCTAGATGGAATCCCACAATTGCAAGGACAGCAATGCCAACTAACCAACCAGCTAACAATTCCATCCATCTGCATACACCTCTCAAACTATAACCAAACACAACCACAAGCCTTAAACGCAGCAATCCGCACAAACTTCACAACAATGCAACAACAAAACAAACCACACATAGACTTGTACAACAGCACACGACGACTACGGACCATAAAACACCCCAAGCCCAGCCGACGGAACCACCGGGCTGAGGCTGCCAACAGCACATCACTGCTCTCTTGCACTTTTCCAGCTTATTCCTACTAACCCACCCCCTCTCCTCCCCTTTTTCAGAGCCGCCAGAGCGCCAGGGGACCGCTTCGGTGGTGATAGTGCGCGGTACAAATGACCTTTAACATTAACATTAACATTAACATTAACATTGGAATGGGAAGGAGTTGGATATCACATCTCATGCTATAGGAAGGGTCTCAGATTTGGTATAAGCATTGAGATATCACATCTCATGCCATAGGAAGGGTCTCAGGATTGGATTGGGAAGGAGTTGTATATGACATCTCAGGCCATAGGAAGGGTCTCAGGATTGGTATAAGCATTGAGATATCACATCTCTGCTATCGGAAGGGTCTCAGGATTGGAATGGGAAGGAGTTGGATATCCCATCTCATGATAAAGGAAGGGTCTAAGGTTTGGAAGGGGAAAGATTTGGATATCACATCTCATGTTATAGGACGGGTCTCAATTTTGATATTAGAAGCATTGAGATAACAAATCTCATGATATCGGAAGGGTCTCAGGATTGGAATGGGAAGGAGTTGGATATCACATCTCATGATAAAGGAAGGGTCTAAGGTTTGGAAGGGGAAAGATTTGGATATCACATCTCATGATATAGGACGGGTCTCAGGTTTGGTATTAGAAGCATTGAGATATCAAGTCTCATGGTATAGGAAGGGTCTCAGAATTGGAATGGGAAGGATTTCGGATATCACATCTCAAGCTATAGGAAGAGTCTCAGGATTGGAATGGGAAGGAGTTTGATATCACATCTCATGCCATAGTATGGTTCTCAGGTTTGGTAGAAGCATTGGGATATCACATCTCATGCTATTGGAAGGGTATCAGTATTGGATTTGGAAGGAGTTGGATATCCCATCTCATGCTATAGGAAGGGTCTCAGGTTGGAATGGGAAGGAGTTGGATATCACATTTCATGTTATAGGAAGGGTCTCAGGATTGGAATGGGAAGGAGTTGGATATCACATCTCATGTTATAGGAAAGATCTCAGGTTTGGTATTAGAAGCATTGAGACATCACATCTCATGTTATAGGAAGGGTCTCAGGATTGGAATGGGAAGAAGTTGGATATCACATCTCATGCTATAGGAAGGGTCTCAGGTTTGGAAGGGGAAGGAGTTGGATATCCAATCTCATGTTATAGATCTGGACTCAGGTTTGGTATTAGAAGCATTGAGATATCACATCACATCGAATGCTGTAGGAAGGTTCTCAGGTTTGGAATGGGGAGGAATTGGATATCACATCTCATGTCATAGAAAGGATATCAGGTTTGGTATTAGAAGCATTGAGATATCACATCTCATGCTATAGGAATGGTCTCAGGATTGGAATGGGAAGGAGTTGGATATTACATTCTTGCTATAGGAAGGGTCTCATGTTTGGAATGGGAAGGAGTTGGATATCACATATGCTATAGGAAGGGTCTCAGGTTTGAAACGGGAAGGAGTTGGATATCACATCTCATGTTATATGAAGGGTCTCAGGTTTGTTATAAGCATTGAGATATCACATCTCTGCTATCAGAAGTGTCTCAGGATTGGAATGGGAAGGTGTTGGATATCCCATCTCATGTTATAGGACGGGTCTCAGGTTTGTTATTAGAATCATTGAGATATCATATTGCATGCTGTAGGAAGGGTCTAAGGATTGGAATGGGAAGGACTTGGATATCACATCTCATGCTATAGGTAGGCTCTCAGGTTTGGAAAGGGAAGGAGTTCGATATCACATTTCATGTTAGAGGAAGGATCTCAGGTTTGGTATTAGAGGCATTGAGATATCACATATCATGCTATAGGAACGGTCTCAGGATTGGAATGGGAAGGAGTTGGATATCACATCTCAAGCTTTAGGAAGGGTCTCAGGTTTGGTATAAGCATTGCGATAGCACATCTCATGCTATAGGAAGGGTCTCAGGATTGGAATGGGAAGGAGTTGGATATTACATCTCATGTTATAGGAAAGATCTCAGGTTTGGTATTAGAAGCATTGAGACATCACATCTCATGTTATAGGAAGGGTCTCAGGATTGGAATGGGAAGAAGTTGGATATCACATCTCATGCTATAGGACGGGTCTCAGGTTTGGAAGGGGAAGGAGTTGGATATCCAATCTCATGTCATAGGACTGGTCTCAGGTTTGGTATTAGAAGCATTGAGATATCACATTGCATGCTGTAGGAAGGTTCTCAGGTTTGGTATTAGAAGCATTGAGACATCACATCTCATGCTATAGGAAGGGTCTCAGGATTGGAATGGGAAGGAGTTGGATATCACATCTCATGTTATAGGAAGGATCTCAGGTTTGGTATTAGAAGCATTGAGACATCACATCTCATGCTATAGGAAGGGTCTCAGGATTGGAATGGGAAGGAGTTGGATATCACATCTCATGCTATAGGAAGGGTCTCATATTTGGTATAAGCATTGAGATATCACATCTCATGATATAGGAAGGGTCTCAGGATTGGATTGGGAAGGAGTTGTATATGACATCTCAGGCCATAGGAAGGGTCTCAGTATTGGTATAAGCATTGAGATATCACATCTCTGCTATCGGAAGGGTCTCAGGATTGGAATGGGAAGGAGTTGGATATCCCATCTCATGATAAAGGAAGGGTCTAAGGTTTGGAAGGGGAAAGATTTGGATATCACATCTCATGTTATAGGACGGGTCTCAGGATTGGAATCGGAAGGACTTGGATATCACATCTCATGCTATAGGGAGTGTCTCAGGATTGGAATCGGAAAGACTTGGATATCACATCTCATGCTATAGGGAGGGTCTCAAGTTTGATATTAGAAGCATTGAGATATCACATCTCATGCTATAGGAAGGGTCTCAGGATTGGAATGGGAAGGAGTTGGATATCACATCTCATGCTATAGGAAGGGTCTCAGGTTTGGTATAAGCAGTGAGACATCACATCTCATGGTATAGGAAGTGTCTCAGGATTGGAATGGGAAGGAGTTGGATATCACATCTCATGTTATAGGAAGGATCTCAGGTTTGGTATAAGCATTGAGATATCACATCTCTGCTATCGGAAGGGTCTCAGGATTGGAATGGGAAGGAGTTGGATATTCCCATCTCATGTTATAGGAAGGGTCTCAGGTTTGGTATTAGAAGCATTGAGATATCACATCTCATGCTATAGGAAGGGTCTCAGGATTGGAATGGGAAGGACTTGGATATCACATCTCATGCTATAGGGAGGGTCTCAAGTTTGATATTAGAAGCATTGAGATATCACATCTCATGATATCGGAAGGGTCTCAGGGATGGAATGGGAAGGAGTTGGATATCACATCTCATGATAAAGGAAGGGTCTAAGGTTTGGAAGGGGAAGGAGTTTGATATCACATCTCATGCCATAGTATGGGTCTCAGGTTTGGTAGAAGCATTGGGATATCACATCTCATGCTATCGGAAGGGTATCAGGATTGGATTTGGAAGGAGTTGGATATCCCATCTCATGCTATAGGAAGGGTCTCAGGTTGGAATGGGAAGGAGTTGGATATCACATCTCATGTTATAGGAAGAGTCTCAGGATTGGAATGGGAAGGACTTGGATATCACATCTCATGCTATGGGAAGGCTCTCAGGTTTGGAAGGGGAAAGAGTTGGATATAACATTTCATGTTAGAGGTAGGATCTCAGGTTTGGTATTAGAGGCATTGAGATATCACATCTCATGCTATCAGAAGAGTCTCAGGATTGGAATGGGAAGGAGTTGGATATCACATCTCATGCTAAAGGGGAGGGTCTCAGGTTTGGAAGGGGAAGGATTTGGATATCACATCTCATGTTATAGGAAGGATCTCAGGTTTGGTATTAGAAGCATTGAGACATCACATCTCATGTTATAGGAAGGGTCTCAGGATTGGAATGGGAAGAAGTTGGATATCACATCTCATGCTATAGGAAGGGTCTCAGGTTTGGAAGGGGAAGGAGTTGGATATCCAATCTCATGTTATAGATCTGGTCTCAGGTTTGGTATTAGAAGCATTGAGATATCACATCACATTGCATGCTGTAGGAAGGTTCTCAGGTTTGGAATGGGGAGGAATTGGATATCACATCTCATGTCATAGAAAGGATCTCAGGTTTGGTATTAGAAGCATTGAGATATCACATCTCATGCTATAGGAATGGTCTCAGGATTGGAATGGGAAGGAGTTGGATATTACATTCTTGCTATAGGAAGGGTCTCATGTTTGGAATGGGAAGGAGTTGGATATCACATATGCTATAGGAAGGGTCTCAGGTTTGAAACGGGAAGGAGTTGGATATCACATCTCATGTTATAGGAAGGGTCTCAGGTTTGTTATAAGCATTGAGATATCACATCTCTGCTATCAGAAGTGTCTCAGGATTGGAATGGGAAGGTGTTGGATATCCCATCTCATGTTATAGGACGGGTCTCAGGTTTGTTATTAGAATCATTGAGATATCATATTGCATGCTGTAGGAAGGGTCTAAGGATTGGAATGGGAAGGACTTGGATATCACATCTCATGCTATAGGTAGGCTCTCAGGTTTGGAAAGGGAAGGAGTTCGATATCACATTTCATGTTAGAGGAAGGATCTCAGGTTTGGTATTAGAGGCATTGAGATATCACATATCATGCTATAGGAACGGTCTCAGGATTGGAATGGGAAGGAGTTGGATATCACATCTCAAGCTTTAGGAAGGGTCTCAGGTTTGGTATAAGCATTGCGATAGCACATCTCATGCTATAGGAAGGGTCTCAGGATTGGAATGGGAAGGAGTTGGATATTACATCTCATGTTATAGGAAAGATCTCAGGTTTGGTATTAGAAGCATTGAGACATCACATCTCATGTTATAGGAAGGGTCTCAGGATTGGAATGGGAAGAAGTTGGATATCACATCTCATGCTATAGGACGGGTCTCAGGTTTGGAAGGGGAAGGAGTTGGATATCCAATCTCATGTCATAGGACTGGTCTCAGGTTTGGTATTAGAAGCATTGAGATATCACATCGCATGCTGTAGGAAGGTTCTCAGGTTTGGTATTAGAAGCATTGAGACATCACATCTCATGCTATAGGAAGGGTCTCAGGATTGGAATGGGAAGGAGTTGGATATCACATCTCATGTTATAGGAAGGATCTCAGGTTTGGTATTAGAAGCATTGAGACATCACATCTCATGCTATAGGAAGGGTCTCAGGATTGGAATGGGAAGGAGTTGGATATCACATCTCATGCTATAGGAAGGGTCTCATATTTGGTATAAGCATTGAGATATCACATCTCATGATATAGGAAGGGTCTCAGGATTGGATTGGGAAGGAGTTGTATATGACATCTCAGGCAATAGGAAGGGTCTCAGGATTGGTATAAGCATTGAGATATCACATCTCTGCTATCGGAAGGGTCTCAGGATTGGAATGGGAAGGAGTTGGATATCCCATCTCATGATAAAGGAAGGGTCTAAGGTTTGGAAGGGGAAAGATTTGGATATCACATCTCATGTTATAGGACGGGTCTCAGGATTGGAATCGGAAGGACTTGGATATCACATCTCATGCTATTGGGAGTGTCTCAGGATTGGAATCGGAAAGACTTGGATATCACATCTCATGCTATAGGGAGGGTCTCAAGTTTGATATTAGAAGCATTGAGATATCACATCTCATGCTATAGGAAGGGTCTCAGGATTGGAATGGGAAGGAGTTGGATATCACATCTCATGCTATAGGGAGGGTCTCAAGTTTGATATTAGAAGCATTGAGATATCACATCTCATGATATCGGAAGGGTCTCAGGGATGGAATGGGAAGGAGTTGGATATCACATCTCATGATAAAGGAAGGGTCTAAGGTTTGGAAGGGGAAGGAGTTTGATATCACATCTCATGCCATAGTATGGGTCTCAGGTTTGGTAGAAGCATTGGGATATCACATCTCATGCTATCGGAAGGGTATCAGGATTGGATTTGGAAGGAGTTGGATATCCCATCTCATGCTATAGGAAGGGTCTCAGGTTGGAATGGGAAGGAGTTGGATATCACATCTCATGTTATAGGAAGAGTCTCAGGATTGGAATGGGAAGGACTTGGATATCACATCTCATGCTATGGGAAGGCTCTCAGGTTTGGAAGGGGAAAGAGTTGGATATAACATTTCATGTTAGAGGTAGGATCTCAGGTTTGGTATTAGAGGCATTGAGATATCACATCTCATGCTATCAGAAGAGTCTCAGGATTGGAATGGGAAGGAGTTGGATATCACATCTCATGCTAAAGGGGAGGGTCTCAGGTTTGGAAGGGGAAGGATTTGGATATCACATCTCATGTTATAGGAAGGATCTCAGGTTTGGTATTAGAAGCATTGAGATATCACATCTCATGCTATCGGAAGGATCTCAGGTTTGGTATAGAAGCATTGAGATGTCACATCTCATGCTATCAGAAGGGTCTCAGGATTGGAATGGGAAGGAGTTGGATATCACATCTCATGCTAAAGGGAGGGTCTCAGGTTTGGAAGGGGAAGGATTTGGATATCACATCTCATGTTATCGGAAGGATCTCAGGTTTGGTATTAGAAGTATTGAGATATCACATCTCATGCTATAGGAAGGGTCTCAGGATTGGAATGGGAAGGAGTTGGTTATCACATCTCATGCTAAAGGAAGGGTCTCAGGTTTGGTAGAAGCATTGAGATATCACATCTCATGCTATAGGAAGGGTCTCAGGATTGGAATGGGAAGGACTTAGATATCACATATCATGCTATAGGGAGGGTCTCAGTTTTGATATTAGAAGCATTGAGATATCACATCTCATGCTATCGGAAGTGTCTCAGGATTGGAATGGGAAGGAGTTGGATATCACATCTCATGATAAAGGAAGGGTCTAAGGTTTGGAAGGGGAAGGAGTTTGATATCACATCTCATGCCATAGTATGGGTCTCAGGTTTGGTAGAAGCACTGGGATATCACATCTCATGCTATCGGAAGGGTATCAGGATTGGATTTGGAAGGAGTTGGATATCCCATCTCATGCTATAGGAAGGGTCTCAGGTTGGAATGGGAAGGAGTTGGATATCACATCTCATGTTATAGGAAGGGTCTCAGGATTGGAATGGGAAGGACTTGGATATCACATCTCAGGCTATAGGAAGGCTCTCAGGTTTGGAAGGGGAAAGAGTTGGATATCACATTTCATGTTAGAGGTAGGATCTCAGGTTTGGTATTAGAGGCATTGAGATATCACATCTCATGCTATCAGAAGAGTCTCAGGATTGGAATGGGAAGGACTTGGATATCACATCTCATGCTATAGGGAGGGTCTCAAGTTTGATATTAGAAGCATTGAGATATCACATCTCATGATATCGGAAGGGTCTCAGGGATGGAATGGGAAGGAGTTGGATATCACATCTCATGATAAACGAAGGGTCTATGGTTTGGAAGGGGAAGGAGTTTGATTTCACATCTCATGCCATAGTATGGGTCTCAGGTTTGGTAGAAGCATTGGGATATCACATCTCATGCTATCGGAAGGGTATCAGGATTGGATTTGGAAGGAGTTGGATATCCCATCTCATGCTATAGGAAGGGTCTCAGGTTGGAATGGGAAGGAGTTGGATATCACATCTCATGTTATAGGAAGGGTCTCAGGATTGGAATGGGAAGGACTTGGATATCACATCTCATGCTATAGGAAGGCTCTCAGGTTTGGAAGGGGAAAGAGTTGGATATCACATTTCATGTTAGAGGTAGGATCTCAGGTTTGGTATTAGAGGCATTGAGATATCACATCTCATGCTATCAGAAGGGTCTCAGGTTGGAATGGGAAGGAGTTGGATATCACATCTCATGTTATAGGAAGGGTCTCAGGATTGGAATGGGAAGGACTTGGATATCACATCTCATGCTATAGGAAGGCTCTCAGGTTTGGAAGGGGAAGGATTTGGATATCACATCTCATGTTATAGGAAGGATCTCAGGTTTGGTATTAGAAGCATTGAGATATCACATCTCATGCTATCGGAAGGATCTCAGGTTTGGTATAGAAGCATTGAGATATCACATCTCATGCTATTAGAAGGGTCTCAGGATTGGAATGGGAAGGAGTTGGATATCACATCTCATGCTAAAGGGAGGGTCTCAGGTTTGGAAGGGGAAGGATTTGGATATCACATCTCATGTTATCGGAAGGATCTCAGGTTTGGTATTAGAAGTATTGAGATATCACATCTCATGCTATAGGAAGGGTCTCAGGATTGGAATGGGAAGGAGTTGGTTATCACATCTCATGCTAAAGGAAGGGTCTCAGGTTTGGTAGAAGCATTGAGATATCACATCTCATGCTATGGAAAGGGTCTCAGGATTGGAATGGGAAGGACTTAGATATCACATATCATGCTATAGGGAGGGTCTCAGTTTTGATATTAGAAGCATTGAGATATCACATCTCATGCTATCGGAAGTGTCGCAGGATTGGAATGGGAAGGAGCTGGATATCACATCTCATGCTAAAGGAAGGGTCTCACGTTTGGAACGGGAAGGAGTTGGATATCACATCTCATGTTATAGGAAGGGTCTCAGGTTTGGTATAAGCATTGAGATATCACATCTCTGCTATCGGAAGTGTCTCAGGATTGGAATGGGAAGGACTTGGATATCACATCTCATGCTATAGATAGGCTCTCAGGTTTGGAAAGGGAAGGAGTTGGATATCACATTTCATGTTAGAGGAAGGATCTCAGGTTTGGCATTAGAGGCATTGAGATATCACATCTCACTCTATAGGAAGGGTCTCAGGATTGGAATGGGAAGGAGTTGGATATCACATCTCATGCTATAGGAAGGGTCTCAGGATTGGAATGGGAAGGAGTTGGATATCACATCTCATGCTATAGGAAGGGTCTCAGGATTGGAATGGGAAGGAATTGTATATGACATCTCATGCTATAGACAGGGTCTCAGGGTTGGAAATGGAAGGAGATGGATATCACATTTCATGTTAGAGGTAGGATCTCAGGTTTGGTATTAGAGGCATTGAGATATCACATCTCATGCTATCAGAAGGGTCTCAGGATTGGAATGGGAAGGAGTTGGATATCACATCTCATGCTAAAGGGAGGGTCTCAGGTTTGGAAGGGGAAGGATTTGGAAATCACATCTCATGTTATAGGAAGGATCTCAGGTTTGGTATTAGAAGCATTGAGATATCACATCTCATGCTATCATAAGGGTCTCAGGATTGGAATCGGAAGGAGTTGGATATCACATCTCATGTTATAGGAAGGATCTCAGGTTTGGTATTAGAAGCATTGAGACATCACATCTCATGCTATAGGAAGGGTCTCAGGATTGGAATGGGAAGGAGTTGGATATCACATCTCATGCTATAGGAAGGGTCTCAGGTTTGGTATAAGCATTGAGATATCACATCTCATGCTATAGGAAGGGTCTCAGGATTGGAATGGGAAGCAGTTGGATATCACATCTCAGGCCATAGGAAGGGTCTCAGGTTTGGTATAAGCATTGAGATATCACATCTCTGCTATCGGAAGGGTCTCAGGATTGGAATGGGAAGGAGTTGGATATCCCATCTCATGTTATAGGAAGAGTCTCAGGTTTGGTATTAGAAGCATTGAGATATCCCATCTCATGCTATAGGAAGGGTCTCAGGTTGGAATGGGAAGGAGTTGGATATCACATCTCATGCTATAGGGAGGGTCTCAAGTTTGATATTAGAAGCATTGAGATATCACATCTCATGATATCGGAAGGGTCTCAGGGATGGAATGGGAAGGAGTTGGATATCACATCTCATGATAAACGAAGGGTCTATGGTTTGGAAGGGGAAGGAGTTTGATATCACATCTCATGCCATAGTATGGGTCTCAGGTTTGGTAGAAGCATTGGGATATCACATCTCTGCAATCGGAAGTGTCTCAGGATTGGGATGGGAAGGAGTTGGATATTACATTCTTGCTATAGGAAGGGTCTCATGTTTGGAATGGGAAGGAGTTGGATATCACATATGCTATAGGAAGGGTCTCAGGTTTGGAACGGAAAGGAGTTGGATATCACATCTCATGCTATACGAAGGGTCTCAGGTTTGGAATAAGCATTGAGATATCACATCTCTGCTATCGGAAGTGTCTCAGGATTGGAATGGGAAGGAGTTGGATATCACATCTCATGTTATAGGACGGGTCTCAGGTTTGTTATTAGAATCATTGAGATATCATATTGTATGCTGTAGGAAGGGTCTAAGGATTGGAATGGGAAGGTCTTGGATATCACATCTCATGCTATCGGTAGGCTCTCAGGTTTGGAAAGGGAAGGAGTTGGATATCACATTTCATGTTAGAGGAAGGATCTCAGGTTTGGTATTAGAGGCATTGAGATATCACATCTCATGCTATAGGAAGGGTCTCAGGATTGGAATGGGAAGGAGTTGGATATCACATCCATGCTATAGGAAGGGTCTCATGTTTGGAATGGGAAGGAGTTGGATATCACATATGCAATAGGAAGGGTCTCAGGTTTGGAACGGGAAGGAGTTGGATATCACATCTCATGCTAAAGGAAGGGTCTCAGGTTTGTTATTAGAATCATTGAGATATCATATTGTATGCTGTAGGAAGGGTCTAAGGATTGGAATGGGAAGGTCTTGGATATCACATCTCATGCTATCGGTAGGCTCTCAGGTTTGGAAAGGGAAGGAGTTGGATATCACATTTCATGTTAGAGGAAGGATCTCAGGTTTGGTATTAGAGGCATTGAGATATCACATCTCATGCTATAGGAAGGGTCTCAGGATTGGAATGGGAAGGAGTTGGATATCACATCTCATGCTATAGGAAGGGTCTCATGTTTGGAATGGGAAGGAGTTGGATATCACATATGCTATAGGAAGGGTCTCAGGTTTGGAACGGGAAGGAGTTGGATATCACATCTCATGCTAAAGGAAGGGTCTCAGGTTTGGAATAAGCATTGAGATATCACATCTCTGCTATCGGAAGTGTCTCAGGATTGGAATGGGAAGGAGTTGGATATCACATCTCATGTTATAGGAAGGGTCTCAGGATTGGAATGGGAAGGACTTGGATATCACATCTCATGCTATAGGAAGGCTCTCAGGTTTGGAAGGGGAAAGAGTTGGATATCACATTTCATGTTAGAGGTAGGATCTCAGGTTTGGTATTAGAGGCATTGAGATATCACATCTCATGCTATCAGAAGGGTCTCAGGTTGGAATGGGAAGGAGTTGGATATCACATCTCATGTTATAGGAAGGGTCTCAGGATTGGAATGGGAAGGACTTGGATATCACATCTCATGCTATAGGAAGGCTCTCAGGTTTGGAAAGGGAAGGATTTGGATATCACATCTCATGTTATAGGAAGGATCTCAGGTTTGGTATTAGAAGCATTGAGATATCACATCTCATGCTATCGGAAGGATCTCAGGTTTGGTATAGAAGCATTGAGATATCACATCTCATGCTATCAGAAGGGTCTCAGGATTGGAATGGGAAGGAGTTGGATATCACATCTCATGCTAAAGGGAGGGTCTCAGGTTTGGAAGGGGAAGGATTTGGATATCACATCTCATGTTATCGGAAGGATCTCAGGTTTGGTATTAGAAGTATTGAGATATCACATCTCATGCTATAGGAAGGGTCTCAGGATTGGAATGGGAAGGAGTTGGTTATCACATCTCATGCTAAAGGAAGGGTCTCAGGTTTGGTAGAAGCATTGAGATATCACATCTCATGCTATGGAAAGGGTCTCAGGATTGGAATGGGAAGGACTTAGATATCACATATCATGCTATAGGGAGGGTCTCAGTTTTGATATTAGAAGCATTGAGATATCACATCTCATGCTATCGGAAGTGTCTCAGGATTGGAATGGGAAGGAGCTGGATATCAAATCTCATGCTAAAGGAAGGGTCTCACGTTTGGAACGGGAAGGAGTTGGATATCACATCTCATGTTATAGGAAGGGTCTCAGGTTTGGTATAAGCATTGAGATATCACATCTCTGCTATCGGAAGTGTCTCAGGATTGGAATGGGAAGGACTTGGATATCACATCTCATGCTATAGATAGGCTCTCAGGTTTGGAAAGGGAAGGAGTTGGATATCACATTTCATGTTAGAGGAAGGATCTCAGGTTTGGTATTAGAGGCATTGAGATATCACATCTCACTCTATAGGAAGGGTCTCAGGATTGGAATGGGAAGGAGTTGGATATCACATCTCATGCTATAGGAAGGGTCTCAGGATTGGAATGGGAAGGAGTTGGATATCACATCTCATGCTATAGGAAGGGTCTCAGGATTGGAATGGGAAGGAATTGTATATGACATCTCATGCTATAGACAGGGTCTCAGGGTTGGAAATGGAAGGAGATGGATATCACATTTCATGTTAGAGGTAGGATCTCAGGTTTGGTATTAGAGGCATTGAGATATCACATCTCATGCTATCAGAAGGGTCTCAGGATTGGAATGGGAAGGAGTTGGATATCACATCTCATGCTAAAGGGAGGGTCTCAGGTTTGGAAGGGGAAGGATTTGGAAATCACATCTCATGTTATAGGAAGGATCTCAGGTTTGGTATTAGAAGCATTGAGATATCACATCTCATGCTATCATAAGGGTCTCAGGATTGGAATCGGAAGGAGTTGGATATCACATCTCATGTTATAGGAAGGATCTCAGGTTTGGTATTAGAAGCATTGAGACATCACATCTCATGCTATAGGAAGGGTCTCAGGATTGGAATGGGAAGGAGTTGGATATCACATCTCATGCTATAGGAAGGGTCTCAGATTTGGTATAAGCATTGAGATATCACATCTCATGCTATAGGAAGGGTCTCAGGATTGGAATGGGAAGCAGTTGGATATCACATCTCAGGCCATAGGAAGGGTCTCAGGTTTGGTATAAGCATTGAGATATCACATCTCTGCTATCGGAAGGGTCTCAGGATTGGAATGGGAAGGAGTTGGATATCCCATCTCATGTTATAGGAAGAGTCTCAGGTTTGGTATTAGAAGCATTGAGATATCCCATCTCATGCTATAGGAAGGGTCTCAGGTTGGAATGGGAAGGAGTTGGATATCACATCTCATGCTATAGGGAGGGTCTCAAGTTTGATATTAGAAGCATTGAGATATCACATCTCATGATATCGGAAGGGTCTCAGGGATGGAATGGGAAGGAGTTGGATATCACATCTCATGATAAACGAAGGGTCTATGGTTTGGAAGGGGAAGGAGTTTGATATCACATCTCATGCCATAGTATGGGTCTCAGGTTTGGTAGAAGCATTGGGATATCACATCTCTGCAATCGGAAGTGTCTCAGGATTGGGATGGGAAGGAGTTGGATATTACATTCTTGCTATAGGAAGGGTCTCATGTTTGGAATGGGAAGGAGTTGGATATCACATATGCTATAGGAAGGGTCTCAGGTTTGGAACGGAAAGGAGTTGGATATCACATCTCATGCTATACGAAGGGTCTCAGGTTTGGAATAAGCATTGAGATATCACATCTCTGCTATCGGAAGTGTCTCAGGATTGGAATGGGAAGGAGTTGGATATCACATCTCATGTTATAGGACGGGTCTCAGGTTTGTTATTAGAATCATTGAGATATCATATTGTATGCTGTAGGAAGGGTCTAAGGATTGGAATGGGAAGGTCTTGGATATCACATCTCATGCTATCGGTAGGCTCTCAGGTTTGGAAAGGGAAGGAGTTGGATATCACATTTCATGTTAGAGGAAGGATCTCAGGTTTGGTATTAGAGGCATTGAGATATCACATCTCATGCTATAGGAAGGGTCTCAGGATTGGAATGGGAAGGAGTTGGATATCACATCTCATGCTATAGGAAGGGTCTCATGTTTGGAATGGGAAGGAGTTGGATATCACATATGCTATAGGAAGGGTCTCAGGTTTGGAACGGGAAGGAGTTGGATATCACATCTCATGCTAAAGGAAGGGTCTCAGGTTTGTTATTAGAATCATTGAGATATCATATTGTATGCTGTAGGAAGGGTCTAAGGATTGGAATGGGAAGGTCTTGGATATCACATCTCATGCTATCGGTAGGCTCTCAGGTTTGGAAAGGGAAGGAGTTGGATATCACATTTCATGTTAGAGGAAGGATCTCAGGTTTGGTATTAGAGGCATTGAGATATCACATCTCATGCTATAGGAAGGGTCTCAGGATTGGAATGGGAAGGAGTTGGATATCACATCTCATGCTATAGGAAGGGTCTCATGTTTGGAATGGGAAGGAGTTGGATATCACATATGCTATAGGAAGGGTCTCAGGTTTGGAACGGGAAGGAGTTGGATATCACATCTCATGCTAAAGGAAGGGTCTCAGGTTTGGAATAAGCATTGAGATATCACATCTCTGCTATCGGAAGTGTCTCAGGATTGGAATGGGAAGGAGTTGGATATCACATCTCATGTTATAGGACGGGTCTCAGGTTTGTTATTAGAATCATTGAGATATCATATTGTATGCTGTAGGAAGGGTCTAAGGATTGGAATGGGAAGGTCTTGGATATCACATCTCATGCTATAGGTAGGCTCTCAGGTTTGGAAAGGGAATGAGTTGGATATCACATTTCATGTTAGAGGAAGGATCTCAGATTTGGTATTAGAGGCATTGAGATATCACATCTCATGCTATAGGAAGGGTCTCAGGATTGGAATGGGAAGGAGTTGGATATCACATCTCATGCTATAGGAAGGGTCTCAGGTTTGGTATAAACATTGAGATATCACATCTCATGCCATAGGAAGGGTCTCAGGTTTGGTATAAGCATTGAGATATCACATCTCTGCTATCGGAAGGGTCTCAGGATTGGAATGGGAAGGAGTTGGATATCCCATCTCATGTAATAGGAAGAGTCTCAGGTTTGGTATTAGAAGCATTGAGATATCACATCTCATGCTATAGGAATGGTCTCAGGATTGGAATGGGAAGGAGTTTGATATCACATCTCATGCCATGTATGGGTCTCAGGTTTGGTATAAGCATTGAGATATCACATCTCATGCTATAGGAAGGGTCTCAGGATTGGAATGGGAAGGAGTTGTATATGACATCTCATGCCATAGGAAGGGTCTCAGGTTTGGTATAAGCATTGAGATATCACATCTCTGCTATCGGAAGGGTCTCAGGATTGGAATGGGAAGGAGTTGGATATCCCATCTCATGTTATAGGAAGAGTCTCAGGTTTGGTATTAGAAGCATTGAGATATCACATCTCATGCTATAGGAAGTGTCTCAGGATTGGAATGGGAAGGAGTTTGATATCACATCTCATGCCATGTATGGGTCTCAGGTTTTGTAGAAGCATTGGGATATCACATCTCATGCTATCGGAAGGGTATCAGGATTGGATTTGGAAGGATTTGGATATCACATTTCATGTTATAGGAAGGATCTCAGGTTTGGTATTAGAAGCATTGAGATATCACATCTCATGCTATCGGAAGGATCTCAGGTTTGGTATAATAGGCATTGAGATATCACATCTCATGCTATCAGAAGGGTCTCAGGATTGGAATGGGAAGGAGTTGGATATCACATCTCAAGCTATAGGAAGGGTCTCAGGATTGGAATGAGAAGGAGTTGGATATCACATCTCATGCTATAGGAAGGGTCTCAGGTCTGGAATCGGAAGGAGTTGTATATGACATTTCATACCATAGGAAGGGTCTCAGGTTTGGTATAAGCATTGAGATATCACATCTCTGCTATTGGAAGGGTCTCAGGATTGGAATGGGAAGGAGTTGGATATCCCATCTCATTATAGGAAGGGTCTCAGGTTTGGTATTAGAAGCATTGAGATATCACATCTCATGGTATAGGACGGGTCTCAGGATTGGAATGGGAAGGACATGGATATCACATCTCTTGTTATAGGAAGGGTCTCAGGTTTGGTATTAGAAGCATTGCGATATCACATCTCATGCTATAGGAAGGGTCTCAGGATTGGAATGGGAAGGACTTGGATATCCCATCTCATGTTATAGGACGAAGGGTCCCAGGTTTGGTATTAGAAGCATTGAGATATCACATCTCATGCTATAGGAAGGGTCTCAGAATTGGAATGGGGAGGAGTTGGATATCACATCTCAAGCTATAGGAAGGGTCTCAGGATTGGAATGGGAAGGACTTGGATATCACATCTCATGCTATAGGAAGGCTCTCAGGTTTGGAAGGGGAAGGAGTTGGATATCACATTTCATGTTAGAGGTAGGATCTCAGGTTTGATATTAGAGGCATTGAGATATCACATCTCATGCTATCAGAAGGATCTCAGGATTGGAATGGGAAGGAGTTGGATATCACATCTCATGCTAAAGGGAGGGTCTCAGGTTTGGAAGGGGAAGGATTTGGATATTACATCTCGTGTTATAGGAATGATCTCAGGTTTGGTATTAGAAGCATTGAGATATCACATCTCATGCTATCGGAGGATCTCAGGTTTGGTGTTAGAAGCATTGAGATATCAAATCTCATGCTATAGGAAGGGTCTCAGGATTGGAATGGGAAGGAGTTGGATATCACATCTCATGCTATAGGAAGGGTCTCAGGATTGGAATGGGAAGGAGTTGTATATGACATCTCATGCCACAGGAAGGGTCTCAGGTTTGGTATAAGCATTGAGATATCACATCTCTGCTATCGGAAGGGTCTCAGGATTGGAATGGGAAGGAGTTGGATATCCCATCTTATGTTATAGGAATGGTCTCAGGTTTGGTATTAGAAGCTTTGAGATATCACATCTCATGCTATCAGAAGGGTCTCAGGATTGGAATGGGAAGGAGTTTGATATCACATCTCATGCCATGTATGGGTCTCAGGTTTTGTAGAAGCATTGGGATATCACATCTCATGCTATCGGAAGGGTATCAGGATTGGATTTGGAAGGATTTGGATATCACATTTCATGTTATAGGAAGGATCTCAGGTTTGGTATTAGAAGCATTGAGATATCACATCTCATGCTATCGGAAGGATCTCAGGTTTGGTATTATAGGCATTGAGATATCACATCTCATGCTATCAGAAGGGTCTCAGGATTGGAATGGGAAGGAGTTGGATATCACATTTCAAGCTATAGGAAGGGTCTCAGGATTGGAATGAGAAGGAGTTGGATATCACATCTCATGCTATAGGAAGGCTCTCAGGTTTGGAAGGGGAAGGAGTTGGATATCACATTTCATGTTAGAGGTAGGATCTCAGGTTTGGTATTAGAGGCATTGAGATATCACATCTCATGCTATCAGAAGGATCTCAGGATTGGAATGGGAAGGAGTTGGATATCACATCTCATGCTAAAGGGAGGGTCTCAGGTTTGGAAGGGGAAGGATTTGGATATTACATCTCGTGTTATAGGAATGATCTCAGGTTTGGTATTAGAAGCATTGAGATATCACATCTCATGCTATCGGAAGGATCTCAGGTTTGGTGTTAGAAGCATTGAGATATCAAATCTCATGCTATAGGAAGGGTCTCAGGATTGGAATGGGAAGGAGTTGGATATCACATCTCATGCTATAGGAAGGGTCTCAGGATTGGAATGGGAAGGAGTTGTATATGACATCTCATGCCATAGGAAGGGTCTCAGGTTTGGTATAAGCATTGAGATATCACATCTCTGCTATCGGAAGGGTCTCAGGATTGGAATGGGAAGGAGTTGGATATCCCATCTCATGTTATAGGAAGAGTCTCAGGTTTGGTATTAGAAGCATTGAGATATCACATCTCATGCTATAGGAAGTGTCTCAGGATTGGAATGGGAAGGAGTTTGATATCACATCTCATGCCATGTATGGGTCTCAGGTTTTGTAGAAGCATTGGGATATCACATCTCATGCTATCGGAAGGGTATTGTTAGGAAAGATTTCGTTATTGTAGGGAACTTTCCTTCCATGTGGCAACCCCTAAACTTTTTGCTATTGTTTTCAACCTGTTTTCTTGACTTTGCCAGAGAAGTGCAGCCTTCTGCCGTACTCCTCTGGGCTTTCGCTCCTTTCTTACGGGGAAACTGACATGCCCTTAAGACAGTCAGTACCGGGGAACGCTGTTTCCCGTAGTTTCTCTTATCGTGTCGCCATTTTAGTGCAACACGACACAAGAGGGCACTGTAAGCTAAGTTACAGCTCTCTTGGGTCTCTAGCCTTCTACAGACCCTAGACACTCTTGTAGGATGGTTTTTGGATCGGTGCAAGTCATTCAGGGACTGGGCTGGTGGCAGCGATCATTTGGTTTATTTTGAGCTCCTTTTGCCGTTCTGAGCACGTTTTTGCCGCGAACACAAAAGGGTGGCCCGGCTACACAAAATGGCCGGACCACGAGGCTCCTTTGTCTCGTCCACTGTCCGTCTTGCTCCCTTTACCTTCCCCCAGGTCAGGCGACCCGGGGCCTTCCTTATTTGGGCATGTAGTTTCCCGCGAAACACGGTTGCTTTCGCGGGCTTCTACATGTCGTTTGAGTGCCCCCAGGATGTGGGCTGGGCTGTCTGGTCCCAATACACATCCTGGGTGCCAGAGAGTCTAGGGTGGTGTGAATGCCTGGGACCACTGTGGTCCGTGATTGGTCCACGTATGGTATGTGTGTTGATGAGCGGATCTCCCATTGGCTCCCCTCCGTTTTGGCGCGAAGGGAACCGTGGATAAGAGGGAGCTGGAAACACCACTACCATGTCGATCTCCTGAGTTCTTACGAACCCAGGGATACAGGAGCCAAGTATCCTGCGAACACGAGGCTGGACCGAGGAATCGCTGGTGACCCCCTGAAGAACTTCTGCTCCTCATTGCTGTCGTCCGGTGAAGCCCTTTCCACCTAAGATCGAACAAGAAGGCCTGTACTGGCGCTTCGACCTATTGGAATAGCAGGACCAGCTATTCCCGGCACCTTCATCAACTCCTGCCGTAAGCCTTCGGAAGTGTCTCTGGGCCATCCAGTTGACTGACCAGCTTACTAAGGAGTCCTGCTCTGTAATCGCCGACAGGTTGGGTGGTATTCTGAGTCCGGGGCATGCTCACACGCTTCGTTTGCTTAGCAGTCCTAAGCTAGAGGTGAGCAGTGCTCGTTTGGCTTGAATACACCCGGCCGTTCCGTTGCCCTGCTGTGGCGACAAAACTGTGCTTGTTTCTTCGATCGGGACGTCTTTTTACTCTGCACGACGACGAGACGTTCCCTGCTCTTCAGAACCTGCCAGAAGCTGCATCTATCGAGGAGAAGCTCGGGCCTGCTTGCTTCGGGGACCGGTGAGTAGATTAGCTAGGATCTGGTCGCCCTCCTGCAGTGCCCCTTGCTTTTCCCCGCTGTGAATACAGCACCCCTTGTCCGTACTCGCGCCCTGCTTCTGCCTCACAGTGGAGGCTGCGCTAGAGTCGCGGACCGTGTTCTCCTTCATTAGAGCTCCCTACAGAGCTGTTCAACGTCCTCCGAAGAGCTTCACCTTCTGCCCATTGGCACCGGCGTGTGCAGGTACTTTTGAGCGCTAGGCTCCACTCTTCGTAGGGATTGGACTACCATCTAGTTAGGGGCCTCAGAAGGCGGACATATCACACGCATTGGTTCGCACTGCCTGTTTTCCTTCCCCTGCAGGTGGATAACATATTTCGTGCTGCTAATGCTGTGAAACTGTGTATTCTGTATATATATTGGGTGGATAGTGTATGTGTTGGTTTAATATCGTTGTATGTTGCTGCTTTTACTGTGGTCATTAGTTTTGAGGCCTTATAATAAATGTGTATCTATTTTTGATATAAACAACTGTTTGGAGTAGTTTGTAAGCGCTCTTGCTTTGTGTGCTCACTGTGGGCTTTCAGTCACCCTCACCCCTCTTGAGACCTAGTCTTGACCGCCGCGATCGCTACCTTGATTGGTCTGGCTTGTCCAGAGGTTACCCTGTTCCAAGTAATTAGGTTGGCCTTCTGAACCTCTGCGCCACCAGGACAGAGTTCAGAAATCCGTCTTAACAAATTGGTGTACAGCGGTGGGATACGACTGAAGGTATCCAGTGTTGCGCACGAGCTAAGGCGTTTTCAGGTTATTCCAACCAGGACACGCAGTAAAGTATTGAATATAACGTTAAAAAGGCCATAGTCCTATCAACAGTATGGAAACGAATACTTTATTAACCTTAAATGCTTCGAAATCTGAAACATTGAAGAAGATGTGTGCGGAGAGAGGGGTTTCCTCTCAAGGCACTAAATTGGAAATGATCCAGAGAATCGTGGCGTGGCAAGAAGCGCAGCTTGACGCTATAACTTCCGAGGACAGTGCAGAAGGTGGTGGGGCTGCTCTCACTGGCAGAACCGACGGTTCTGCCGCTGCACTGATCC
This sequence comes from Ambystoma mexicanum, assembly GCF_040938575.1. Taxonomy (NCBI): domain Eukaryota; kingdom Metazoa; phylum Chordata; class Amphibia; order Caudata; family Ambystomatidae; genus Ambystoma; species Ambystoma mexicanum. Next base: position 338,621,685 of record NC_090936.1, read on the forward strand.
ATCACGACCACGAGGACAGGGAGGATGTAATGTCTAACGTTTCCTCTGCCAGTGTTGATGGGGAGGCTATGCTTGAATTCAAGAAGCAAGAGCTGCGGTTTAGGCAGCAGGAGCTTGAATTCAGCATAGCCAAACTGAAAATCGACCAGGCAGAAAAACAAAAAGACAGGGATCACCAGTTGGAACTGGCCAAGCTTCAGTTCGCAAATGGGTCCAAGGGTCCTGGACATGGTTCTGGGGCTTCCTCTCATCCACGGTTTCCAAAAGATCTGCTCAGTGTGTATGAGGAACGAAATGACATTATGGACTGGTTGAATGCGTTTGAATATGCATGCGAGGTTCAAGAGGTTGATAATGCGGATAAGATTGCATGGTTACTCAGCAGACTGCCCCATTCTGGTTGCAGTGCCATTATGGAAATGTCGAAGGCTGAGCGCGCTGATTTTGCAATGTTGAAGCAGACTCTCATTTTAAAGTTTGGGAAGACTCCGACCCAATATTTGAAAAGGTTTAGAGAGTATAAGAAAAAGGAAGGTGGTACTTGGGTGTCGTATGTAGCTGAGTCCCTGAAAAACTTGACTGGCTGGGTTGAAGGTTATAAGGTTTCTACCTTCGAAGGCATGATCAATCTGGTCATGCTGGAACACATTTTTGCTTCTTCTTCCCCGGAGCTTAAGCAGCATTTGGCCGATTCGAAGGAGATAGATCCTAAGAAGCTGGCCATTGCAGCAGATTTATGGGTGTCACATCGAGTGTCCCATAAGGACAAAACTCATCCTGGTAAGCAGGAGGAAGGGAAAAAGTCCAAAGATGTGGAGGGTGGGGAATCTGCTAAATCTTCTTCCCATAAGGGCCACAAAAAGAAAAATAAGGGTAAGCCATCCGAGAACTCACAGGGTAGTGGAGGTTCGCCTCCGAAACAGAACTCTGGTTATAATAAGCCTCCCTACGTAAACAGACCCAATGGGGCTTGTTTTTCTTGTGGAGCAACTGACCATGTGAAGGGGGATCCCCGTTGTAAGGTTAGACCTTTGGGGGTCCACTCCGCTAATCTGGCCTTCTCCTCCTACGAGGAAGAAGAGATTACAGGAGCATCCTTCTCCTCAGACTCATTTCCCAGCGGAATAGAGGCTGAGGTAGTTTTAGTGTCCCTGGGTTCCTGGGAGCCTAAAGTCGCAGAGGCGTATGCTAGGATTCCGGATAATACCAAGCACTACTTTAAAGACAGTGTGCTGATCAATGGAGTGGATACTCCAGCTCTTAGGGATAGTGGGTGCAGTCGAACTGTAGTGGATTCTACCTTGGTAGACTCAGAGGAAGTTGCCAGAGCTCCTCTGATGCCCACTAAGTTGGCTGACGGCCCCCTCCGTATGTTTCCCGTGATCCCTGTTAATCTAACTTTAAATGGTACAGCAGTTAGGATTCCAGTGAGCATTCAGAGAAACGTCCCGGGAAAGGTCTTGTTGGGCAATGATCTCAGAGCTCTAGGGCTCGTAGGAGACACTGCCGAAAGACCCTACACACGGTCTCAAGCACGGGCAGCATTGGCCAAGTCCAATACGCCGCCCCAGCCGAAGGGGAAACCCAAGGCGAAAGGAGTCAACAAGTCCCGACGGGGGAAAGAGAATATTCCCCCGAGCTCGCCTACCACTGCGGTGGAGGGAGTTGGTCAATCGCCCGAGCCTGACGAGGAGGTGGCGATGCCTGAAGTGTTCGACCCCAACGACCATCCTGAACTAAAAGACTTGTTAGTTGAAGGAGGTCCTGATAGGGACGACTTCAGTAAGGGCCAACGTGAGTGCCCATCTCTGGAAGGCCTAAGGAGACAGGCCTGCTCCCAGCTTGAGGGTGAACCTCCTGGGAAGCATCGGATTTATTGGGAAGGTGGACTCCTGTACAGTGAGCCCACAGAGTCTACAGAAGGAGACCATAGGAGGTTGGTGGTTCCCCTTTCTGTTAGACCCTTCCTCCTGCAGTTGGCGCATGAAGTTCCCCTTGCTGGTCACCTTGGTATGAAGAGGACCAAGCAAAGGTTATCCATGCACTTCTACTGGCCCAAGATGGGGGTGCAAGTAGAAAGTCACTGCAGGAGTTGTGCCTCCTGCCAGTTGTCTGGTAAGGTTGGCGCGACAATCCAAGCTCCGTTGGTACCGCTCCCAGTTGTGGGGGTACCATTTGAAAGGGTAGGGATCGACATGGTTGGTCCCCTTGACCCGCAAACATCCTCAGGCAATAGGTTTATCCTGGTGCTGGTCGACCATGCAACCAGGTATCCTGAGGCCGTCCCATTTACAACTGTAACTGCCAAGCCAGTTGCAGAAGCTTTACTCGGCATGTTTACTAGGGTTGGCTTCCCTAAAGAAGTTGTGTCGGATCATGGCAGCAACTTTATGTCGAAGTATAGGCAGGCTATGTGGAAAGAATGTGGGGTCACCTACAGGTTCTCTTCTGCATACCGCCCCCAGACCGATGGTCTGGGGGGGCGTCTTAACAGGACGTTAAAAAGCATGATTGGGGCTCTGGAGGAGCCTCAGAGAAGAAAATGGGATCTTCTTGTTTCATGCTTACTGTTTACCTACCGAGAGGTACCACAGGAGGGTGTTGGCTTCAGCCCCTTCGAACTTCTGTTCGGTCATCCCGTACGGGGACCCTTAGCCATCGTCAAAGAGGGATGGGAGATGCCCACTCCCCCTGTTACTACCAATGTAGTTGACTATGTGCTAGGGCTCAGAAAACGGATGGTACTCCTGATGGGCTTGGCTAGTGAAAAGTTGAAGGCAGGACAAGCGCTGGTGAAACATTGGTACGACCAGAAAGCTTCCTTAATTCACTTTACCCCTGGTCAGCAAGTCCTGATCATGAACCCTATAAGGCCTCGCGCTTTACAGGACAAATGGTCAGGCCCTTACACAGTGGTGGAGCCCCTGGGTGAGGTGAACTATTTAGTGGACCTTGGAAGGCCTGGACAGGCTCCAAAAGTGTTCCACGTAAATAGGCTGAAGGCTTTCGGCCCAAGCGTCGAAATCGCAGCACTGCTACTGGCTTCAGATGTTGAGGAAGAGGAGTCTGAACCTCTCCCCGACCTGTTCCCAAGCAGTCCTTCAGTTAGCTCTTTTGAGGGTGTCCGAGTGGCCCCTCACCAAAATGGACAAGGCTCAGTGGTTTACCTTGGACATGAAGTAGGTGGAGGGAGGAGACAGCCTCTATCCAGTAAAGTACAAGCAGTACAAGACTGGCCTACCCCCACTACACAAACCCAAGTGAGAGCCTTCTTAGGACTCACGGGTTATTACCGCAATTTTGTGGCAGACTATGGCACCATAGCTGCTCCTCTGACTGCCCTCACAACTCCGAAGAAACCCAAGAAGGTAACTTGGACTGACGAGTGTGAGAAGGCCTTCAATGGCTTGAAAGACTCCTTGTGCCAGGCCCCTGTGCTCAGGGCCCCTGATTATCAAAGACCTTTTATCGTGCAGACGGATGCCTCTGACACTGGGATAGGAGCTGTACTATCACAAGTAGATGAGAAGGGTAAGGAACACCCTATCGGTTTTATTAGTCGCCAGCTTAAGGACAGAGAGCTCAGATGGTCCACGGTAGAGAAAGAATGTTTCTCTGTTGTGTGGGCCCTAAGGAAGCTGCGGCCCTACCTCTATGGGACCCACTTCACTGTGCAGACTGACCATAAGCCGTTAAAGTGGCTAATGAACATGAAGGGGGAGAATCCAAAGTTGCTTAGGTGGTCCATAAGTCTACAAGGCTTCGACTTCACTATTGAGCATAGGCCAGGTGTCCAACATAGCAATGCTGATGGGTTGTCCAGAATGTTTTACCGACCTGAACAAGAGACTCATCCAGGGGTGGATTAGTTCCCCCTGTCCATAGTCTGGGAGGGGCGAGTGTTAGGAAAGATTTCGTTATTGTAGGGAACTTTCCTTCCATGTGGCAACCCCTAAACTTTTTGCTATTGTTTTCAACCTGTTTTCTTGACTTTGCCAGAGAAGTGCAGCCTTCTGCCGTACTCCTCTGGGCTTTCGCTCCTTTCTTACGGGGAAACTGACATGCCCTTAAGACAGTCAGTACCGGGGAACGCTGTTTCCCGTAGTTTCTCTTATCGTGTCGCCATTTTAGTGCAACACGACACAAGAGGGCACTGTAAGCTAAGTTACAGCTCTCTTGGGTCTCTAGCCTTCTACAGACCCTAGACACTCTTGTAGGATGGTTTTTGGATCGGTGCAAGTCATTCAGGGACTGGGCTGGTGGCAGCGATCATTTGGTTTATTTTGAGCTCCTTTTGCCGTTCTGAGCACGTTTTTGCCGCGAACACAAAAGGGTGGCCCGGCTACACAAAATGGCCGGACCACGAGGCTCCTTTGTCTCGTCCACTGTCCGTCTTGCTCCCTTTACCTTCCCCCAGGTCAGGCGACCCGGGGCCTTCCTTATTTGGGCATGTAGTTTCCCGCGAAACACGGTTGCTTTCGCGGGCTTCTACATGTCGTTTGAGTGCCCCCAGGATGTGGGCTGGGCTGTCTGGTCCCAATACACATCCTGGGTGCCAGAGAGTCTAGGGTGGTGTGAATGCCTGGGACCACTGTGGTCCGTGATTGGTCCACGTATGGTATGTGTGTTGATGAGCGGATCTCCCATTGGCTCCCCTCCGTTTTGGCGCGAAGGGAACCGTGGATAAGAGGGAGCTGGAAACACCACTACCATGTCGATCTCCTGAGTTCTTACGAACCCAGGGATACAGGAGCCAAGTATCCTGCGAACACGAGGCTGGACCGAGGAATCGCTGGTGACCCCCTGAAGAACTTCTGCTCCTCATTGCTGTCGTCCGGTGAAGCCCTTTCCACCTAAGATCGAACAAGAAGGCCTGTACTGGCGCTTCGACCTATTGGAATAGCAGGACCAGCTATTCCCGGCACCTTCATCAACTCCTGCCGTAAGCCTTCGGAAGTGTCTCTGGGCCATCCAGTTGACTGACCAGCTTACTAAGGAGTCCTGCTCTGTAATCGCCGACAGGTTGGGTGGTATTCTGAGTCCGGGGCATGCTCACACGCTTCGTTTGCTTAGCAGTCCTAAGCTAGAGGTGAGCAGTGCTCGTTTGGCTTGAATACACCCGGCCGTTCCGTTGCCCTGCTGTGGCGACAAAACTGTGCTTGTTTCTTCGATCGGGACGTCTTTTTACTCTGCACGACGACGAGACGTTCCCTGCTCTTCAGAACCTGCCAGAAGCTGCATCTATCGAGGAGAAGCTCGGGCCTGCTTGCTTCGGGGACCGGTGAGTAGATTAGCTAGGATCTGGTCGCCCTCCTGCAGTGCCCCTTGCTTTTCCCCGCTGTGAATACAGCACCCCTTGTCCGTACTCGCGCCCTGCTTCTGCCTCACAGTGGAGGCTGCGCTAGAGTCGCGGACCGTGTTCTCCTTCATTAGAGCTCCCTACAGAGCTGTTCAACGTCCTCCGAAGAGCTTCACCTTCTGCCCATTGGCACCGGCGTGTGCAGGTACTTTTGAGCGCTAGGCTCCACTCTTCGTAGGGATTGGACTACCATCTAGTTAGGGGCCTCAGAAGGCGGACATATCACACGCATTGGTTCGCACTGCCTGTTTTCCTTCCCCTGCAGGTGGATAACATATTTCGTGCTGCTAATGCTGTGAAACTGTGTATTCTGTATATATATTGGGTGGATAGTGTATGTGTTGGTTTAATATCGTTGTATGTTGCTGCTTTTACTGTGGTCATTAGTTTTGAGGCCTTATAATAAATGTGTATCTATTTTTGATATAAACAACTGTTTGGAGTAGTTTGTAAGCGCTCTTGCTTTGTGTGCTCACTGTGGGCTTTCAGTCACCCTCACCCCTCTTGAGACCTAGTCTTGACCGCCGCGATCGCTACCTTGATTGGTCTGGCTTGTCCAGAGGTTACCCTGTTCCAAGTAATTAGGTTGGCCTTCTGAACCTCTGCGCCACCAGGACAGAGTTCAGAAATCCGTCTTAACAGGTATCAGGATTGGATTTGGAAGGATTTGGATATCACATTTCATGTTATAGGAAGGATCTCAGGTTTGGTATTAGAAGCATTGAGATATCACATCTCATGCTATCGGAAGGATCTCAGGTTTGGTATTATAGGCATTGAGATATCACATCTCATGCTATCAGAAGGGTCTCAGGATTGGAATGGGAAGGAGTTGGATATCACATCTCAAGCTATAGGAAGGGTCTCAGGATTGGAATGAGAAGGAGTTGGATATCACATCTCATGCTATAGGAAGTGTCTCAGGTCTGGAATCGGAAGGAGTTGTATATGACATTTCATACCATAGGAAGGGTCTCAGGTTTGGTATAAGCATTGAGATATCACATCTCTGCTATTGGAAGGGTCTCAGGATTGGAATGGGAAGGAGTTGGATATCCCATCTCATTATAGGAAGGGTCTCAGGTTTGGTATTAGAAGCATTGAGATATCACATCTCATGGTATAGGACGGGTCTCAGGATTGGAATGGGAAGGACATGGATATCACATCTCTTGTTATAGGAAGGGTCTCAGGTTTGGTATTAGAAGCATTGCGATATCACATCTCATGCTATAGGAAGGGTCTCAGGATTGGAATGGGAAGGACTTGGATATCCCATCTCATGTTATAGGACGAAGGGTCCCAGGTTTGGTATTAGAAGCATTGAGATATCACATCTCATGCTATAGGAAGGGTCTCAGAATTGGAATGGGGAGGAGTTGGATATCACATCTCAAGCTATAGGAAGGGTCTCAGGATTGGAATGGGAAGGACTTGGATATCACATCTCATGCTATAGGAAGGCTCTCAGGTTTGGAAGGGGAAGGAGTTGGATATCACATTTCATGTTAGAGGTAGGATCTCAGGTTTGGTATTAGAGGCATTGAGATATCACATCTCATGCTATCAGAAGGATCTCAGGATTGGATGGGAAGGAGTTGGATATCACATCTCATGCTAAAGGGAGGGTCTCAGGTTTGGAAGGGGAAGGATTTGGATATTACATCTCGTGTTATAGGAATGATCTCAGGTTTGGTATTAGAAGCATTGAGATATCACATCTCATGCTATCGGAAGGATCTCAGGTTTGGTGTTAGAAGCATTGAGATATCAAATCTCATGCTATAGGAAGGGTCTCAGGATTGGAATGGGAAGGAGTTGGATATCACATCTCATGCTATAGGAAGGGTCTCAGGATTGGAATGGGAAGGAGTTGTATATGACATCTCATGCCACAGGAAGGGTCTCAGGTTTGGTATAAGCATTGAGATATCACATCTCTGCTATCGGAAGGGTCTCAGGATTGGAATGGGAAGGAGTCGGATATCCCATCTTATGTTATAGGAATGGTCTCAGGTTTGGTATTAGAAGCTTTGAGATATCACATCTCATGCTATCAGAAGGGTCTCAGGATTGGAATGGGAAGGAGTCTGATATCACATCTCATGCTAAAGGGAGGGTCTCAGGTTTGGTATTAGAAGCATTGAGATATCACATCTCATGGTATAGGAAGAATCTCAGGTTTGGTATTAGAGGCATTGAGATATCACATCTCATGCTATCAGAAGGGTCTCAGGATTGGTATGGGAAGGAGTCGGATATCACATCTCATGCTAAAGGGAGGGTCTCAGGTTTGGTATTAGAAGCATTGAGATATCACATCTCATGTTATAGGAAGAATCTCAGGTTTGGTATTAGAGGCATTGAGATATCACATCTCATGCTATAGGAAGGGTCTCAGGATTGGAATGGGAAGGAGTTGGATATCACATCTCATGCTAAAGGAAGGGTCTCGGTTTTGGTAGAAGCATTGAGATATCACATCTCATGCTATCAGAAGGGTCTCAGGATTGGTATGGGAATGAGTCGGATATCACATCTCATGCTAAAGGGAGGGTCTCAGGTTTGGTATTAGAAGCATTGAGATATCACATCTCATGTTATAGGAAGAATCTCAGGTTTGGTATTAGAAGCATTGAGATATCACATCTCATTCTATAGGAAGGGTCTCAGGTTTGGAATGGGAAGGAGTTGGATATCACATCTCAAGCTATAGGAAGGGTCTCAGGATTGGAATGAGAAGGAGTTGGATATCACATCTCATGCTATAGGAAGGGTCTCAGGTCTGGAATCGGAAGGAGTTGTATATGACATTTCATGCCATAGGAAGGGTCTCAGGTTTGGTATAAGCATTGAGATATCACATCTCTGCTATTGGAAGGGTCTCAGGATTGGAATGGGAAGGAGTTGGATATCCCATCTCATGTTATAGGAAGGGTCCCAGGTTTGGTATTAGAAGCATTGAGATATCACATCTCATTGTATAGGACGGGTCTCAGGATTGGAATGGGAAGGACATGGATATCACATCTCTTGTTATAGGAAGGGTCTCAGGTTTGGTATTAGAAGCATTGAGATATCACATCTCATGCTATAGGAAGGGTCTCAGGATTGGAATGGGAAGGACTTGGATATCCCATCTCATGTTATAGGAAGGGTCCCAGGTTTGGTATTAGAAGCATTGAGATATCACATCTCATGCTATAGGAAGGGTCTCAGAATTGGAATGGGGAGGAGTTGGATATCACATCTCAAGCTATAGGAAGGGTCTCAGGATTGGAATGGGAAGGACTTGGATATCACACCTCATGCTATAGGAAGGCTCTCAGGTTTGGAAGGGGAAGGAGTTGGATATCACATTTTATGTTAGAGGTAGGATCTCAGGCTTGGTATTAGAGGCATTGAGATATCACATCTCATGCTATCAGAAGGATCTCAGGATTGGAATGGGAAGGAGTTGGATATCACATCTCATGCTAAAGGGAGGGTCTCAGGTTTGGAAGGGGAAGGATTTGGATATTACATCTCGTGTTATAGGAATGATCTCAGGTTTGCTATTAGAAGCATTGAGATATCACATCTCATGCTATCGGAAGGATCTCAGGTTTGGTGTTAGAAGCATTGAGATATCAAATCTCATGCTATAGGAAGGGTCTCAGGATTGGAATGGGAAGGAGTTGGATATTACATCTCATGCTATAGGAAGGGTCTCAGGATTGGAATGGGAAGGAGTTGTATATGACATCTCATTCCACAGGAAGGGTCTCAGGTTTGGTATAAGCATTGAGATATTACATCTCTGCTATCGGAAGGGTCTCAGGATTGGAATGGGAAGGAGTTGGATATCCCATCTTATGTTATAGGAAGGGTCTCAGGTTTGGTATTAGAAGCATTGAGATATCACATCTCATGCTATCAGAAGGGTCTCAGGATTGGAATGGGAAGGAGTCGGATATCACATCTCATGCTAAAGGGAGGGTCTCAGGTTTGGTATTAGAAGCATTGAGATATCACATCTCATGTTATAGGAAGAATCTCAGGTTTGGTATTAGAGGCATTGAGATATCACATCTCATGCTATCAGAAGGGTCTCAGGATTGGTATGGGAAGGAGTCGGATATCACATCTCATGCTAAAGGGAGGGTCTCAGGTTTGGTATTAGAAGCATTGAGATATCACATCTCATGTTATAGAAGAATCTCAGGTTTGGTATTAGAGGCATTGAGATATCACATCTCATGCTATAGGAAGGGTCTCAGGATTGGAATGGGAAGGAGTTGGATATCACATCTCATGCTAAAGGAAGGGTCTCAGTTTTGGTAGAAGCATTGAGATATCACATCTCATGGTATATGAAGGGTCTCAGTATTGGAATGGGAAGGAGTTGGATATCACATCTCATCCAATAGGAAGGATCTCAGGATTGGAATGGGAAGGATTTGGATGTCACATCTCTTGCTATAGGAAGGGTCTCAGTTTTTTTATTAGAAACATTGAGATATCACATCTCATGCTATAGGAAGGGTTTCAGGATTGGAATGGGAAGGATTTGTATATCACATCTCATGCTAAAGGAAGGGTCTCAGGTTTGGAAGGGGAAGGATTTGGATATCATATCTCATGTTATAGGACGGGTCGCAGGTTTGGTATTAGAAGCTTTGAGATATCACATCTCATGCTATAGGAAGGTCTCAGGATTGGAATGGGAAGGAGTTGGATATCCCTTCTCATGCTATAGGAAGGTTCTCAGGTTGGAATGGGAAGGAGTTGGATATCACATCTCATGTTATAGGAAGGGTCTCAGGATTGGAATGGGAAGGATTTGGATATCACATCTCTTGCTATAGGAAGGGTCTCAGGTTTTTTATTAGAAACATTGAGATATCACATCTCATGCTATAGGAAGGGTTTCAGGATTGGAATGGGAAGGATTTGGATATCACAACTCATGCTAAAGGAAGGGTCTCAGGTTTGGAAGGGGAAGGATTTGGATATCATATCTCATGTTATAGGACGGGTCCCAGGTTTGGTATTAGAAGCTTTGAGATATCACATCTCATGCTATAGGAAGGGTCTCAGGATTGGAATGGGAAGGAGTTGGATATCACATCTCATGCTAAAGGAAGGGACTCAGGTTTGATAGAAGCATTGAGATATCACATCTCATGCTATAGGAAGGGTCTCAGGATTGGAATGGGAAGGAGTTGGATATCACATCTCATGCCATAGGAAGGGTCTCAGGTTTGGTACAAGCATTGAGATATCACATCTCTGCTATCGGAAGGGTCTCAGGATAGGAATGGGAAGGAGTTGGATATCACATCTCAAGCTATCTCAGGATTGGAATGGGAAGGAGTTTGATATCACATCTCAAGCTATAGGAAGGTTCTCAGGTTTGGAAGGGGAAGGATTTGAATCTCACATCTCATGTTTTAGGACGGGTCTCAGGTTTGGTATTAGAAGCATTGAGATATCACATCTCATGGTATAGGAAGGGCCTCAGGATTGGAATGGGAAGGAGTTGGATATCACATCTCAAGCTATCACAGGATTGGAATGGGAAGGAGTTTGATATCACATCTCAAGCTATAGGAAGGGTCTCAGGTTTGGAAAGGGAAGGATTTGGATTTCACATCTCATGTTATAGGATGGATCTCATGTTTGGTTTTAGAAGCATTGAGATATCACATCTAATGCTATCGGAAGGGTCTCAGGTTTGGAAAGGGAAGGATTTGGATTTCACATATGTTATTGGATGGTTCTCAGGTTTGGTTTTAGAAGCATTAAGATATCACATCTCATGCTATAGGAAGGGTCTCAGGTTTTGGAATGGGAAGGAGTTGGATACACATCTCATGTTATAGGAAGGATCTCAGGTTTGGTATTAGAAAAATTGTGATATCACATATCATGCTATAGGAAGGGTCTCAGGATTGGAATGGGAAGGAGTTGGATATGACATCTCATGCCACAGGAAGGGTCTCAGGTTTGGTATAAGCATTGAGATATCACATCTCTGCTATCGGAAGGGTCTCAGGATTGGAATGGGAAGGAGTTGGATATCCCATCTTATGATATAGGAAGGGTCTCAGGTTTGGTGTTAGAAGCATTGAGATATCACATCTCATGCTATCAGAAGGGTCTCAGGATTGGAATGGGAAGGAGTCGGATATCACATCTCATGCTAAAGGGAGGGTCTCAGGTTTGGTATTAGAAGCATTGAGATATCACATCTCATGTTATAGGAAGAATCTCTGGTTTGGTATTAGAGGCATTGAGATATCACATCTCATGCTATCAGAAGGGTCTCAGGATTGGAATGGGAAGGAGTCGGATATCACATCTCATGCTAAAGGGAGGGTCTCAGGTTTGGTATTAGAAGCATTGAGATATCACATCTCATGTTATAGGAAGAATCTCAGGTTTGGTATTAGAGGCATTGAGATATCACATCTCATGTTATAGGAAGGGTCTCAGGATTGGAATGGGAAGGATTTGGATATCACATCTCTTGCTATAGGAAGAGTCTCAAGTTTTTTATTAGAAACATTGAGATATCACATCTCATGCTATAGGAAGGGTTTCAGGATTGGAATGGGAAGGATTTGGATATCACATCTCATGCTAAAGGAAGGGTCTCAGGTTTGGAAGGGGAAGGATTTGGATATCATATCTCATGTTATAGGACGGGTCCCAGGTTTGGTATTAGAAGCTTTGAAATATCACATCTCATGCTATAGGAAGGGTCTCAGGATTGGAATGGGAAGGAGTTGGATATCACATCTCATGCTAAAGGAAGGGACTCAGGTTTGATAGAAGCATTGAGATATCACATCTCATGCTATAGGAAGGGTCTCAGGATTGGAATGGGAAGGAGTTGGATATCATATCTCATGTCATAGGAAGGGTCTCAGGTTTGGTCCAAGCATTGAGATATCACATCTCTGCTATCGGAAGGGTCTCAGGATAGGAATGGGAAGGACTTAGATATCACATTCCATGCTATAGGGAGGGTCTCAGGTTTGGAAAGGGAAGGATTTGGATTTCACATCTCATGTTATAGGATGGTTCTCATGTTTGGTTTTAGAAGCATTGAGATATCACATGTAATGCTATCGGAAGTGTCTCAGGTTTGGAAAGGGAAGGATTTGGATTTCACATATGTTATTGGATGGTTCTCAGGTTTGGTTTTAGAAGCATTAAGATATCACATCTCAGGCTATAGGAAGGGTCTCAGGTTTGGAATGGGAAGGAGTTGGATACACATCTCATGTTATAGGAAGGATCTCAGGTTTGGTATTAGAAAAATTGTGATATCACATATCATGCTATAGGAAGGGTCTCAGGATTGGAATGGGAAGGAGTTGGATATCACATCTCATGCTAAAGGAAAGATCTCAGGTTTGGAAGGGGAAGGATTTGGATCTCACATCTCATGTTTTAGGACGGGTGTCAGGTTTGGTATTGGAAGCATTGAGATATCACATCTCATGGTATAGGAAGGGTCTCAGGATTGGAATGGGAAGGAGTTGGATATCACATCTCATGCTAAAGGGAGGGTCTCAGGTTTGGTATTAGAAGCATTGAGATATCACATCTCATGTTATAGGAAGAATCTCAGGTTTGGTATTAGAGGCATTGAGATATCACATCTCATGCTATCAGAAGGGTCTCAGGATTGGTATGGGAAGGAGTCGGATATCACATCTCATGCTAAAGGGAGGGTCTCAGGTTTGGTATTAGAAGCAGTGAGATATCACATCTCATGTTATAGGAAGAATCTCAGGTTTGGTATTAGAGGCATTGAGATATCACATCTCATGCTATAGGAAGGGTCTCAGGATTGGAATGGGAAGGAGTTGGATATCACATCTCATGCTAAAGGAAGGGTCTCAGTTTTGGTAGAAGCATTGAGATATCACATCTCATGGTATAGGAAGGGTCTCAGTATTGGAATGGGAAGGAGTTGGATATCACATCTCATCCAATAGGAAGGATCTCAGGATTGGAATGGGAAGGATTTGGATGTCACATCTCTTGCTATAGGAAGGGTCTCATTTTTTTTATTAGAAACATTGAGATATCACATCTCATGCTATAGGAAGGGTTTCAGGATTGGAATGGGAAGGATTTGTATATCACATCTCATGCTAAAGGAAGGGTCTCAGGTTTGGAAGGGGAAGGATTTGGATATCATATCTCATGTTATAGGACGGGTCGCAGGTTTGGTATTAGAAGCTTTGAGATATCACATCTCATGCTATAGGAAGGTCTCAGGATTGGAATGGGAAGGAGTTGGATATCCCTTCTCATGCTATAGGAAGGTTCTCAGGTTGGAATGGGAAGGAGTTGGATATCACATCTCATGTTATAGGAAGGGTCTCAGGATTGGAATGGGAAGGATTTGGATATCACATCTCTTGCTATAGGAAGGGTCTCAGGTTTTTTATTAGAAACATTGAGATATCACATCTCATGCTATAGGAAGGGTTTCAGGATTGGAATGGGAAGGATTTGGATATCACAACTCATGCTAAAGGAAGGGTCTCAGGTTTGGAAGGGGAAGGATTTGGATATCATATCTCATGTTATAGGACGGGTCCCAGGTTTGGTATTAGAAGCTTTGAGATATCACATCTCATGCTATAGGAAGGGTCTCAGGATTGGAATGGGAAGGAGTTGGATATGACATCTCATGCCACAGGAAGGGTCTCAGGTTTGGTATAAGCATTGAGATATCACATCTCTGCTATCGGAAGGGTCTCAGGATTGGAATGGGAAGGAGTTGGATATCCCATCTTATGTTATAGGAAGGGTCTCAGGTTTGGTGTTAGAAGCATTGAGATATCACATCTCATGCTATCAGAAGGGTCTCAGGATTGGAATGGGAAGGAGTCGGATATCACATCTCATGCTAAAGGGAGGGTCTCAGGTTTGGTATTAGAAGCATTGAGATATCACATCTCATGTTATAGGAAGAATCTCTGGTTTGGTATTAGAGGCATTGAGATATCACATCTCATGCTATCAGAAGGGTCTCAGGATTGGAATGGGAAGGAGTCGGATATCACATCTCATGCTAAAGGGAGGGTCTCAGGTTTGGTATTAGAAGCATTGAGATATCACATCTCATGTTATAGGAAGAATCTCAGGTTTGGTATTAGAGGCATTGAGATATCACATCTCATGTTATAGGAAGGGTCTCAGGATTGGAATGGGAAGGATTTGGATATCACATCTCTTGCTATAGGAAGAGTCTCAAGTTTTTTATTAGAAACATTGAGATATCACATCTCATGCTATAGGAAGGGTTTCAGGATTGGAATGGGAAGGATTTGGATATCACATCTCATGCTAAAGGAAGGGTCTCAGGTTTGGAAGGGGAAGGATTTGGATATCATATCTCATGTTATAGGACGGGTCCCAGGTTTGGTATTAGAAGCTTTGAAATATCACATCTCATGCTATAGGAAGGGTCTCAGGATTGGAATGGGAAGGAGTTGGATATCACATCTCATGCTAAAGGAAGGGACTCAGGTTTGATAGAAGCATTGAGATATCACATCTCATGCTATAGGAAGGGTCTCGGGATTGGAATGGGAAGGAGTTGGATATCATATCTCATGTCATAGGAAGGGTCTCAGGTTTGGTCCAAGCATTGAGATATCACATCTCTGCTATCGGAAGGGTCTCAGGATAGGAATGGGAAGGACTTAGATATCACATTCCATGCTATAGGGAGGGTCTCAGGTTTGGAAAGGGAAGGATTTGGATTTCACATCTCATGTTATAGGATGGTTCTCATGTTTGGTTTTAGAAGCATTGAGATATCACATGTAATGCTAACGGAAGTGTCTCAGGTTTGGAAAGGGAAGGATTTGGATTTCACATATGTTATTGGATGGTTCTCAGGTTTGGTTTTAGAAGCATTAAGATATCACATCTCAGGCTATAGGAAGGGTCTCAGGTTTGGAATGGGAAGGAGTTGGATACACATCTCATGTTATAGGAAGGATCTCAGGTTTGGTATTAGAAAAATTGTGATATCACATATCATGCTATAGGAAGGGTCTCAGGATTGGAATGGGAAGGAGTTGGATATCACATCTCATGCTAAAGGAAAGATCTCAGGTTTGGAAGGGGAAGGATTTGGATCTCACATCTCATGTTTTAGGACGGGTGTCAGGTTTGGTATTAGAAGCATTGAGATATCACATCTCATGGTATTGGAAGGGTCTCAGGAATGGAATGGGAAGGAGTTGGATATCACATCTCATGCTAAAGGGAGGGTCTCAGGTTTGGTATTAGAAGCATTGAGATATCACATCTCATGTTATAGGAAGAATCTCAGGTTTGGTATTAGAGGCATTGAGATATCACATCTCATGCTATCAGAAGGGTCTCAGGATTGGTATGGGAAGGAGTCGGATATCACATCTCATGCTAAAGGGAGGGTCTCAGGTTTGGTATTAGAAGCATTGAGATATCACATCTCATGTTATAGGAAGAATCTCAGGTTTGGTATTAGAGGCATTGAGATATCACATCTCATGCTATAGGAAGGGTCTCAGGATTGGAATGGGAAGGAGTTGGATATCACATCTCATGCTAAAGGAAGGGTCTCAATTTTGGTAGAAGCATTGAGATATCACATCTCATGGTATAGGAAGGGTCTCAGTATTGGAATGGGAAGGAGCTGGATATGACATCTCATCCAATAGGAAGGATCTCAGGATTGGAATGGGAAGGATTTGGATGTCACATCTCTTGCTATAGGAAGGGTCTCAGTTTTTTTATTAGAAACATTGAGATATCACATCTCATGCTATAGGAAGGGTTTCAGGATTGGAATGGGAAGGATTTGTATATCACATCTCATGCTAAAGGAAGGGTCTCAGGTTTGGAAGGGGAAGGATTTGGATATCATATCTCATGTTATAGGACGGGTCGCAGGTTTGGTATTAGAAGCTTTGAGATATCACATCTCATGTTATAGGAAGAATCTCAGGTTTGGTATTAGAGGCATTGAGATATCACATCTCATGCTATCAGAAGGGTCTCAGGATTGGTATGGGAAGGAGTCGGATATCACATCTCATGCTAAAGGGAGGGTCTCAGGTTTGGTATTAGAAGCATTGAGATATCACATCTCATGTTATAGGAAGAATCTCAGGTTTGGTATTAGAGGCATTGAGATATCACATCTCATGCTATAGGAAGGGTCTCAGGATTGGAATGGGAAGGAGTTGGATATCACATCTCATGCTAAAGGAAGGGTCTCAGTTTTGGTAGAAGCATTGAGATATCACATCTCATGGTATAGGAAGGGTCTCAGTATTGGAATGGGAAGGAGTTGGATATCACATCTCATCCAATGGGAAGGATCTCAGGATTGGAATGGGAAGGATTTGGATGTCACATCTCTTGCTATAGGAAGGGTCTCAGTTTTTTTATTAGAAACATTGAGATATCACATCTCATGCTATAGGAAGGGTTTCAGGATTGGAATGGGAAGGATTTGTATATCACATCTCATGCTAAAGGAAGGGTCTCAGGTTTGGAAGGGGAAGGATTTGGATATCATATCTCATGTTATTGGACGGGTCGCAGGTTTGGTATTAGAAGCTTTGAGATATCACATCTCATGCTATAGGAAGGGTCTCAGGATTGGAATGGGAAGGAGTTGGATATGACATCTCATGCCACAGGAAGGGTCTCAGGTTTGGTATAAGCATTGAGATATCACATCTCTGCTATCGGAAGGGTCTCAGGATTGGAATGGGAAGGAGTTGGATATCCCATCTTATGTTATAGGAAGGGTCTCAGGTTTGGTGTTAGAAGCATTGAGATATCACATCTCATGCTATCAGAAGGGTCTCAGGATTGGAATGGGAAGGAGTCGGATATCACATCTCATGCTAAAGGAAGAATCTCAGGTTTGGTATTAGAGGCATTGAGATATCACATCTCATGTTATAGGAAGGGTCTCAGGATTGGAATGGGAAGGATTTGGATATCACATCTCTTGCTATAGGAAGAGTCTCAAGTTTTTTATTAGAAACATTGAGATATCACATCTCATGCTATAGGAAGGGTTTCAGGATTGGAATGGGAAGGATTTGGATATCACATCTCATGCTAAAGGAAGGGTCTCAGGTTTGGAAGGGGAAGGATTTGGATATCATATCTCATGTTATAGGACGGGTCCCAGGTTTGGTATTAGAAGCTTTGAAATATCACATCTCATGCTATAGGAAGGGTCTCAGGATTGGAATGGGAAGGAGTTGGATATCACATCTCATGCTAAAGGAAGGGACTCAGGTTTGATAGAAGCATTGAGATATCACATCTCATGCTATAGGAAGGGTCTCAGGATTGGGATGGGAAGGAGTTGGATATCATATCTCATGTTATAGGAAGGGTCTCAGGTTTGGTCCAAGCATTGAGATATCACATCTCTGCTATCGGAAGGGTCTCAGGATAGGAATGGGAAGGACTTAGATATCACATTCCATGCTATAGGGAGGGTCTCAGGTTTGGAAAGGGAAGGATTTGGATTTCACATCTCATGTTATAGGATGGTTCTCATGTTTGGTTTTAGAAGCATTGAGATATCACATGTAATGCTAACGGAAGTGTCTCAGGTTTGGAAAGGGAAGGATTTGGATTTCACATATGTTATTGGATGGTTCTCAGGTTTGGTTTTAGAAGCATTAAGATATCACATCTCAGGCTATAGGAAGGGTCTCAGGTTTGGAATGGGAAGGAGTTGGATACACATCTCATGTTATAGGAAGGATCTCAGGTTTGGTATTAGAAAAATTGTGATATCACATATCATGCTATAGGAAGGGTCTCAGGATTGGAATGGGAAGGAGTTGGATATCACATCTCATGCTAAAGGAAAGATCTCAGGTTTGGAAGGGGAAGGATTTGGATCTCACATCTCATGTTTTAGGACGGGTGTCAGGTTTGGTATTAGAAGCATTGAGATATCACATCTCATGGTATAGGAAGGGTCTCAGGATTGGAATGGGAAGGAGTTGGATATCACATCTCATGCTAAAGGGAGGGTCTCAGGTTTGGTATTAGAAGCATTGAGATATCACATCTCATGTTATAGGAAGAATCTCAGGTTTGGTATTAGAGGCATTGAGATATCACATCTCATGCTATCAGAAGGGTCTCAGGATTGGTATGGGAAGGAGTCGGATATCACATCTCATGCTAAAGGGAGGGTCTCAGGTTTGGTATTAGAAGCATTGAGATATCACATCTCATGTTATAGGAAGAATCTCAGGTTTGGTATTAGAGGCATTGAGATATCACATCTCATGCTATAGGAAGGGTCTCAGGATTGGAATGGGAAGGAGTTGGATATCACATCTCATGCTAAAGGAAGGGTCTCAATTTTGGTAGAAGCATTGAGATATCACATCTCATGGTATAGGAAGGGTCTCAGTATTGGAATGGGAAGGAGTTGGATATGACATCTCATCCAATAGGAAGGATCTCAGGATTGGAATGGGAAGGATTTGGATGTCACATCTCTTGCTATAGGAAGGGTCTCAGTTTTTTTATTAGAAACATTGAGATATCACATCTCATGCTATAGGAAGGGTTTCAGGATTGGAATGGGAAGGATTTGTATATCACATCTCATGCTAAAGGAAGGGTCTCAGGTTTGGAAGGGGAAGGATTTGGATATCATATCTCATGTTATAGGACGGGTCGCAGGTTTGGTATTAGAAGCTTTGAGATATCACATCTCATGTTATAGGAAGAATCTCAGGTTTGGTATTAGAGGCATTGAGATATCACATCTCATGCTATCAGAAGGGTCTCAGGATTGGTATGGGAAGGAGTCGGATATCACATCTCATGCTAAAGGGAGGGTCTCAGGTTTGGTATTAGAAGCATTGAGATATCACATCTGATGTTATAGGAAGAATCTCAGGTTTGGTATTAGAGGCATTGAGATATCACATCTCATGCTATAGGAAGGGTCTCAGGATTGGAATGGGAAGGAGTTGGATATCACATCTCATGCTAAAGGAAGGGTCTCAGTTTTGGTAGAAGCATTGAGATATCACATCTCATGGTATAGGAAGGGTCTCAGTATTGGAATGGGAAGGAGTTGGATATCACATCTCATCCAATAGGAAGGATCTCAGGATTGGAATGGGAAGGATTTGGATGTCACATCTCTTGCTATAGGAAGGGTCTCAGTTTTTTTATTAGAAACATTGAGATATCACATCTCATGCTATAGGAAGGGTTTCAGGATTGGAATGGGAAGGATTTGTATATCACATCTCATGCTAAAGGAAGGGTCTCAGGTTTGGAAGGGGAAGGATTTGGATATCATATCTCATGTTATAGGACGGGTCGCAGGTTTGGTATTAGAAGCTTTGAGATATCACATCTCATGCTATAGGAAGGGTCTCAGGATTGGAATGGGAAGGAGTTGGATATCACATCTCATGCTAAAGGAAGGGACTCAGGTTTGATAGAAGCATTGAGATATCACATCTCATGCTATAGGAAGGGTTTCAGGATTGGAATGGGAAGGATTTGGATATCACAACTCATGCTATAGGAAGGTTCTCAGGTTGGAATGGGAAGGAGTTGGATATCACATCTCATGTTATAAGAAGGGTCTCAGGATTGGAATGGGAAGGATTTGGATATCACATCTCTTGCTATAGGAAGGGTCTCAGGTTTTTTATTAGAAACATTGAGATATCACATCTCATGCTATAGGAAGGGTTTCAGGATTGGAATGGGAAGGATTTGGATATCACAACTCATGCTAAAGGAAGGGTCTCAGGTTTGGAAGGGGAAGGATTTGGATATCATATCTCATGTTATAGGACGGGTCCCAGGTTTGGTATTAGAAGCTTTGAGATATCACATCTCATGCTATAGGAAGGGTCTCAGGATTGGAATGGGAAGGAGTTGGATATCACATCTCATGCTAAAGGAAGGGACTCAGGTTTGATAGAAGCATTGAGATATCACATCTCATGCTATAGGAAGGGTCTCAGGATTGGAATGGGAAGGAGTTGGATATCACATCTCATGCCATAGGAAGGGTCTCAGGTTTGGTACAAGCAATGAGATATCACATCTCTGCTATCGGAAGGGTCTCAGGATAGGAATGGGAAGGAGTTGGATATCACATCTCAAGCTATCTCAGGATTGGAATGGGAAGGAGTTTGATATCACATCTCAAGCTATAGGAAGGTTCTCAGGTTTGGAAGGGGAAGGATTTGGATCTCACATCTCATGTTTTAGGACGGGTCTCAGGTTTGGTATTAGAAGCATTGAGATATCACATCTCATGGTATACGAAGGGTCTCAGGATTGGAATGGGAAGGAGTTGGATATCACATCTCAAGCTATCACAGGATTGGATCGGGAAGGAGTTTGATATCACATCTCAAGCTATAGGAAGGGTCTCAGGTTTGGAAAGGGAAGGATTTGGATTTCACATCTCATGTTATAGGATGGTTCTCATGTTTGGTTTTAGAAGCATTGAGATATCACATCTAATGCTATCGGAAGGGTCTCAGGTTTGGAAAGGGAAGGATTTGGATTTCACATATGTTATTGGATGGTTCTCAGATTTGGTTTTAGAAGCATTAAGATATCACATCTCATGCTATAGGAAG
The DNA here is from genome assembly GCF_040938575.1 of Ambystoma mexicanum. Lineage (NCBI taxonomy): Eukaryota > Metazoa > Chordata > Amphibia > Caudata > Ambystomatidae > Ambystoma > Ambystoma mexicanum. The sequence continues at coordinate 338,642,718 of NC_090936.1, forward strand.
GGTCTCAGGTTTTGGAATGGGAAGGAGTTGGATACACATCTCATGTTATAGGAAGGATCTCAGGTTTGGTATTAGAAAAATTGTGATATCACATATCATGCTATAGGAAGGGTCTCAGGATTGGAATGGGAAGGAGTTGGATATGACATCTCATGCCACAGGAAGGGTCTCAGGTTTGGTATAAGCATTGAGATATCACATCTCTGCTATCGGAAGGGTCTCAGGATTGGAATGGGAAGGAGTTGGATATCCCATCTTATGTTATAGGAAGGGTCTCAGGTTTGGTGTTAGAAGCATTGAGATATCACATCTCATGCTATCAGAAGGGTCTCAGGATTGGAATGGGAAGGAGTCGGATATCACATCTCATGCTAAAGGGAGGGTCTCAGGTTTGGTATTAAAAGCATTGAGATATCACATCTCATGTTATAGGAAGAATCTCTGGTTTGGTATTAGAGGCATTGAGATATCACATCTCATGCTATAAGAAGGGTCTCAGGATTGGAATGGGAAGGAGTCGGATATCACATCTCATGCTAAAGGGAGGGTCTCAGGTTTGGTATTAGAAGCATTGAGATATCACATCTCATGTTATAGGAAGAATCTCAGGTTTGGTATTAGAGGCATTGAGATATCACATCTCATGTTATAGGAAGGGTCTCAGGATTGGAATGGGAAGGATTTGGATATCATATCTCTTGCTATAGGAAGAGTCTCAAGTTTTTTATTAGAAACATTGAGATATCACATCTCATGCTATAGGAAGGGTTTCAGGATTGGAATGGGAAGGATTTGGATATCACATCTTATGCTAAAGGAAGGGTCTCAGGTTTGGAAGGGGAAGGATTTGGATATCATATCTCATGTTATAGGACGGGTCCCAGGTTTGGTATTAGAAGCTTTGAAATATCACATCTCATGCTATAGGAAGGGTCTCAGGATTGGAATGGGAAGGAGTTGGATATCACATCTCATGCTAAAGGAAGGGACTCAGGTTTGATAGAAGCATTGAGATATCACATCTCATGCTATAGGAAGGGTCTCAGGATTGGAATGGGAAGGAGTTGGATATCATATCTCATGTCATAGGAAGGGTCTCAGGTTTGGTCCAAGCATTGAGATATCACATCTCTGCTATCGGAAGGGTCTCAGGATAGGAATGGGAAGGACTTAGATATCACATTCCATGCTATAGGGAGGGTCTCAGGTTTGGAAAGGGAAGGATTTGGATTTCACATCTCATGTTATAGGATGGTTCTCATGTTTGGTTTTAGAAGCATTGAGATATCACATGTAATGCTAACGGAAGTGTCTCAGGTTTGGAAAGGGAAGGATTTGGATTTCACATATGTTATTGGATGGTTCTCAGGTTTGGTTTTAGAAGCATTAAGATATCACATCTCAGGCTATAGGAAGGGTCTCAGGTTTGGAATGGGAAGGAGTTGGATACACATCTCATGTTATAGGAAGGATCTCAGGTTTGGTATTAGAAAAATTGTGATATCACATATCATGCTATAGGAAGGGTCTCAGGATTGGAATGGGAAGGAGTTGGATATCACATCTCATGCTAAAGGAAAGATCTCAGGTTTGGAAGGGGAAGGATTTGGATCTCACATCTCATGTTTTAGGACGGGTGTCAGGTTTGGTATTAGAAGCATTGAGATATCACATCTCATGGTATAGGAAGGGTCTCAGGATTGGAATGGGAAGGAGTTGGATATCACATCTCATGCTAAAGGGAGGGTCTCAGGTTTGGTATTAGAAGCATTGAGATATCACATCTCATGTTATAGGAAGAATCTCAGGTTTGGTATTAGAGGCATTGAGATATCACATCTCATGCTATCAGAAGGGTCTCAGGATTGGTATGGGAAGGAGTCGGATATCACATCTCATGCTAAAGGGAGGGTCTCAGGTTTGGTATTAGAAGCATTGAGATATCACATCTCATGTTATAGGAAGAATCTCAGGTTTGGTATTAGAGGCATTGAGATATCACATCTCATGCTATAGGAAGGGTCTCAGGATTGGAATGGGAAGGAGTTGGATATCACATCTCATGCTAAAGGAAGGGTCTCAATTTTGGTAGAAGCATTGAGATATCACATCTCATGGTATAGGAAGGGTCTCAGTATTGGAATGGGAAGGAGTTGGATATGACATCTCATCCAATAGGAAGGATCTCAGGATTGGAATGGGAAGGATTTGGATGTCACATCTCTTGCTATAGGAAGGGTCTCAGTTTTTTTATTAGAAACATTGAGATATCACATCTCATGCTATAGGAAGGGTTTCAGGATTGGAATGGGAAGGATTTGTATATCACATCTCATGCTAAAGGAAGGGTCTCAGGTTTGGAAGGGGAAGGATTTGGATATCATATCTCATGTTATAGGACGGGTCGCAGGTTTGGTATTAGAAGCTTTGAGATATCACATCTCATGTTATAGGAAGAATCTCAGGTTTGGTATTAGAGGCATTGAGATATCACATCTCATGCTATCAGAAGGGTCTCAGGATTGGTATGGGAAGGAGTCGGATATCACATCTCATGCTAAAGGGAGGGTCTCAGGTTTGGTATTAGAAGCATTGAGATATCACATCTGATGTTATAGGAAGAATCTCAGGTTTGGTATTAGAGGCATTGAGATATCACATCTCATGCTATAGGAAGGGTCTCAGGATTGGAATGGGAAGGAGTTGGATATCACATCTCATGCTAAAGGAAGGGTCTCAGTTTTGGTAGAAGCATTGAGATATCACATCTCATGGTATAGGAAGGGTCTCAGTATTGGAATGGGAAGGAGTTGGATATCACATCTCATCCAATAGGAAGGATCTCAGGATTGGAATGGGAAGGATTTGGATGTCACATCTCTTGCTATAGGAAGGGTCTCAGTTTTTTTATTAGAAACATTGAGATATCACATCTCATGCTATAGGAAGGGTTTCAGGATTGGAATGGGAAGGATTTGTATATCACATCTCATGCTAAAGGAAGGGTCTCAGGTTTGGAAGGGGAAGGATTTGGATATCATATCTCATGTTATAGGACGGGTCGCAGGTTTGGTATTAGAAGCTTTGAGATATCACATCTCATGATATAGGAAGGGTCTCAGGATTGGAATGGGAAGGAGTTGGATATCACATCTCATGCTAAAGGAAGGGACTCAGGTTTGATAGAAGCATTGAGATATCACATCTCATGCTATAGGAAGGGTTTCAGGATTGGAATGGGAAGGATTTGGATATCACAACTCATGCTATAGGAAGGTTCTCAGGTTGGAATGGGAAGGAGTTGGATATCACATCTCATGTTATAAGAAGGGTCTCAGGATTGGAATGGGAAGGATTTGGATATCACATCTCTTGCTATAGGAAGGGTCTCAGGTTTTTTATTAGAAACATTGAGATATCACATCTCATGCTATAGGAAGGGTTTCAGGATTGGAATGGGAAGGATTTGTATATCACAACTCATGCTAAAGGAAGGGTCTCAGGTTTGGAAGGGGAAGGATTTGGATATCATATCTCATGTTATAGGACGGGTCCCAGGTTTGGTATTAGAAGCTTTGAGATATCACATCTCATGCTATAGGAAGGGTCTCAGGATTGGAATGGGAAGGAGTTGGATATCACATCTCATGCTAAAGGAAGGGACTCAGGTTTGATAGAAGCATTGAGATATCACATCTCATGCTATAGGAAGGGTCTCAGGATTGGAATGGGAAGGAGTTGGATATCACATCTCATGCCATAGGAAGGGTCTCAGGTTTGGTACAAGCAATGAGATATCACATCTCTGCTATCGGAAGGGTCTCAGGATAGGAATGGGAAGGAGTTGGATATCACATCTCAAGCTATCTCAGGATTGGAATGGGAAGGAGTTTGATATCACATCTCAAGCTATAGGAAGGTTCTCAGGTTTGGAAGGGGAAGGATTTGGATCTCACATCTCATGTTTTAGGACGGGTCTCAGGTTTGGTATTAGAAGCATTGAGATATCACATCTCATGGTATACGAAGGGTCTCAGGATTGGAATGGGAAGGAGTTGGATATCACATCTCAAGCTATCACAGGATTGGATCGGGAAGGAGTTTGATATCACATCTCAAGCTATAGGAAGGGTCTCAGGTTTGGAAAGGGAAGGATTTGGATTTCACATCTCATGTTATAGGATGGTTCTCATGTTTGGTTTTAGAAGCATTGAGATATCACATCTAATGCTATCGGAAGGGTCTCAGGTTTGGAAAGGGAAGGATTTGGATTTCACATATGTTATTGGATGGTTCTCAGATTTGGTTTTAGAAGCATTAAGATATCACATCTCATGCTATAGGAAGGGTCTCAGGTTTTGGAATGGGAAGGAGTTGGATACACATCTCATGTTATAGGAAGGATCTCAGGTTTGGTATTAGAAAAATTGTGATATCACATATCATGCTATAGGAAGGGTCTCAGGATTGGAATGGGAAGGAGTTGGATATGACATCTCATGCCACAGGAAGGGTCTCAGGTTTGGTATAAGCATTGAGATATCACATCTCTGCTATCGGAAGGGTCTCAGGATTGGAATGGGAAGGAGTTGGATATCCCATCTTATGTTATAGGAAGGGTCTCAGGTTTGGTGTTAGAAGCATTGAGATATCACATCTCATGCTATCAGAAGGGTCTCAGGATTGGAATGGGAAGGAGTCGGATATCACATCTCATGCTAAAGGGAGGGTCTCAGGTTTGGTATTAAAAGCATTGAGATATCACATCTCATGTTATAGGAAGAATCTCTGGTTTGGTATTAGAGGCATTGAGATATCACATCTCATGCTATAAGAAGGGTCTCAGGATTGGAATGGGAAGGAGTCGGATATCACATCTCATGCTAAAGGGAGGGTCTCAGGTTTGGTATTAGAAGCATTGAGATATCACATCTCATGTTATAGGAAGAATCTCAGGTTTGGTATTAGAGGCATTGAGATATCACATCTCATGTTATAGGAAGGGTCTCAGGATTGGAATGGGAAGGATTTGGATATCATATCTCTTGCTATAGGAAGAGTCTCAAGTTTTTTATTAGAAACATTGAGATATCACATCTCATGCTATAGGAAGGGTTTCAGGATTGGAATGGGAAGGATTTGGATATCACATCTTATGCTAAAGGAAGGGTCTCAGGTTTGGAAGGGGAAGGATTTGGATATCATATCTCATGTTATAGGACGGGTCCCAGGTTTGGTATTAGAAGCTTTGAAATATCACATCTCATGCTATAGGAAGGGTCTCAGGATTGGAATGGGAAGGAGTTGGATATCACATCTCATGCTAAAGGAAGGGACTCAGGTTTGATAGAAGCATTGAGATATCACATCTCATGCTATAGGAAGGGTCTCAGGATTGGAATGGGAAGGAGTTGGATATCACATCTCATGTCATAGGAAGGGTCTCAGGTTTGGTCCAAGCATTGAGATAACACATCTCTGCTATCGGAAGGGTCTCAGGATAGGAATGGGAAGGACTTAGATATCACATTCCATGCTATAGGGAGGGTCTCAGGTTTGGAAAGGGAAGGATTTGGATTTCACATCTCATGTTATAGGATGGTTCTCATGTTTGGTTTTAGAAGCATTGAGATATCACATGTAATGCTATCGGAAGTGTCTCAGGTTTGGAAAGGGAAGGATTTGGATTTCACATATGTTATTGGATGGTTCTCAGGTTTGGTTTTAGAAGCATTAAGATATCACATCTCAGGCTATAGGAAGGGTCTCAGGTTTGGAATGGGAAGGAGTTGGATACACATCTCATGTTATAGGAAGGATCTCAGGTTTGGTATTAGAAAAATTGTGATATCACATATCATGCTATAGGAAGGGTCTCAGGATTGGAATGGGAAGGAGTTGGATATCACATCTCATGCTAAAGGAAAGATCTCAGGTTTGGAAGGGGAAGGATTTGGATCTCACATCTCATGTTTTAGGACGGGTGTCAGGTTTGGTATTAGAAGCATTGAGATATCACATCTCATGGTATAGGAAGGGTCTCAGGATTGGAATGGGAAGGAGTTGGATATCACATCTCAAGCTATCTCAGGATTGGAATGGGAAGGAGTTTGATATCACATCTCATGCAATCGGAAGGGTCTCAGGTTTGGAATGGGAAGGAGTTGGATATCACATCTCATGTTATAGGAAGGATCTCAGGTTTATTATTAGAAGCATTGAGATATCACATCTCATGCTATAGGAAGGGTCTCAGGATTGGAATCGGAAGGAGTTGTATGTGACATCTCATGCCATAGGAAGGGTCTCAGGTTTGGTATAAGCATTGAGATATCACATCTCTGCTATCGGAAGGGTCTCAGGATTGGAATGGGAAGGACTTGAATATCACATCCCATGTTATAGCAAGGGTCTCAGGTTTGGTATTAGAAGCATTGAGATATCACATCTCATGCTATAGGAAGGGTCTCAGGATTGGAATGGGAACGACTTGGATATCACATCTCATGATAAAGGAAGGGTCTAGATTTTGGAAGGGGAAGGATTTGGATATCACATCTCATGTTATGGGACCGGTCTCAGGTTTGGTATTAGAAGCATTGAGATATCAAGTCCCATGGTATAGGACGGGTCTCAGAATTGGAATGGGAAGGAGTTGGATATCACATCTCAAGCTATAGGAAGGGTGTCAGGATTGGAATGGGAAGGAGTTTGATATCACATCTCATGCCATGGTATGGGTCTCAGGTTTTGTAGAAGCATTGGGATATCATATCTCATGCTATCGGAAGGGTATCAGGATTGGATTTGGAAGGAGTTGGATATCCCATCTCATGCTATAGGAAGGGTCTCAGGTTGGAATGGGAAGGAATTGGATATCACATCTCATGTTATAGGAAGGGTATCAGGATTGGAATGGGAAGGACTTGGATATCACATCTCATGCTATAGGAAGGCTATCAGGTTTGGAAGGGGAAGGAGTTGCATATCAAATTTCATTTTAGAGGTAGGATCTCAGGTTTGGTATTAGAGGCATTGAGATATCACATCTCATGCTATAGGAAGGGTCTCACGATTGGAATGGGAAGGATTTGGATATCACATCTCATGCTATAGGAAGGGTCTCAGGTTTGGTATAAGCATTGAGATATCACATCTCATGCTATAGAAACGGTCTCAAGATTGCAATGGGAAGGAGTTGGATATCACATCTCATGTTATAGGAAGGATCTCAGATTTGGTATTAGAAGCATTGAGACATCACATCTCATGCTATAGGAAGGGTCTCAGGATTGGAATGGGAAGGAGTTGGATATCACATCTCATGTTATAGGAAGGGTCTCAGGATTGGAATGGGAAGCACTTCGATATCACATCTCATGTTATAGGAAGGCTCCCAGGTTTAGAAGGGGAAGGAGTTGGATATCACATTTCATGTTAGAGGTAGGATCTCAGGTTTGGTATTAGAGGCATTGAGATATAACATCTCATGCTATCAGAAGGGTCTCAGGATTGGAATGGGAAGGAGTTGGATATCACATCTCATGCTAAAGGGAGGGTCTCAGGTTTGGAAGGGGAAGGATTTGGATATCACATCTCATGCTATAGGAAGGGTCTCAGGATTGGAATGGGAAGGATTTGGATATCACATCCCATGCTATAGGAAGGGTCTCAGGTTTGGTATAAGCATTGAGATATCACATCTCATGCTATAGGAAGGGTCTCAGGATTGGAATGGGAAGGAGTTGGATATCAAATTTCATGCTATAGGTAGGCTCTCAGTTTTGGAAAGGGAAGGTTTTGGATATCACATCTCATGCTATAGGAAGGGTCTCACAATTGGAATGGGAAGGATTTGGATATCACATCTCATGCTATAGGAAGGGTCTCAGGATTGGAATGGGAAGGAGTTGGATATCACATCTCATGCTATAGGAAGGGTCTCAGGAATGGAATGGGAAGGAGTTTTATATGACATCTCATGCCATAGGAAGGATCTCAGGTTTGGTATTAGAAGCATTGAGACATCACATCTCATGTTATAGGAAGGGTCTCATTATTGGAATGGGAAGGAGTTGGATATCACATCTCATGCTATAGGAAGGGTCTCAGGTTTGGTATAAGCTTTGAGATATCACATCTCATGCTATAGGAAGGGTCTCAGGATTGGAATGGGAAGGAGTTGTATATGACATCTCATGCCATAGGAAGGGTCTCAGGTTTGGTATCAGCATTGAGATATCACATCTCTGCTATCGGAAGGGTCTCAGGATTCGAATGGGAAGGAGTTGGATATCCCATCTTATGTTATAGGAAGGGTCTCAGGTTTGGTATTAGAAGCATTGAGATATCACATCTCATGCTATAGGAAGGGTCTCAGGATTGGAATGGGAAGGAGTTGGATATCACATCTCATGCTATAGGAAGGGTCTCAGGAATGGAATGGGAAGGAGTTTTATATGACATCTCATGCCATAGGAAGGATCTCAGGTTTGGTATTAGAAGCATTGAGACATCACATCTCATGTTATAGGAAGGGTCTCAGGATTGGAATGGGAAGGAGTTGGATATCACATCTCATGCTATAGGAAGGGTCTCAGGTTTGGTATAAGCATTGAGATATCACATCTCATGCTATAGGAAGGGTCTCAGGATTGGAATGGGAAGGAGTTGTATATGACATCTCATGCCATAGGAAGGGTCTCAGGTTTGGTATCAGCATTGAGATATCACATCTCTGCTATCGGAAGGGTCTCAGGATTCGAATGGGAAGGAGTTGGATATCCCATCTTATGTTATAGGAAGGGTCTCAGGTTTGGTATTTGAAGCATTGAGATATCACATCTCATGCTATAGGAAGGGTCTCAGGATTGGAATAGGAAGGACTTGAATATCCCATCTCATGCTATAGGGAGGCTCTCACGTTTGGAAAGGGAAGGAGTTGGATATCACATTTCATGTTAGAGGTAGGATCTCAGGTTTGGTATTAGAGGCATTGAATATCACATCTCATGCTATCAGAAGGGTCTCAGGATTGGAATGGGAAGGAGTTGGATATCACATCTCATGCTAAAGGGAGGGTCTCAGGTTTGGAAGGGGAAGGATTTTGATATCACATCTCATGTTATAGGAAGGATCTCAGGTTTGGTATTAGAGGGATTGAGATATCACATCTCATGCTATCGGAAGGGTATCAGGATTGGATTTGGAAGTAGTTGGATATCCCATCTCATGCTATAGGAAGGGTCTCAGGTTGGAATGGGAAGGAGTTGGATATCACATCTCATGTTATAGGAAGGGTCTCAGGATTGGAATGGGAAATACTTCGATATCACATCTCATGCTATAGGAAGGCTCTCAGGTTTGCAAGGGGAAGGAGTTGGATATCACATTTCATGTAGAGGTAGGATCTCAGGTTTGGTATTAGAGGCATTGAGATATCACATCTCATGCTATCAGAAATGTCTCAGGATTGGAATGGGAAGGAGTTGGATATCACATCTCATGCTAAAGGGAGGGTCTCTGGTTTGGAAGGGGAAGGATTTGGATATCACATCTCATGTTATAGGAAGGATCTCAGGTTTGGTATTAGAAGCATTGAGATATCACATCTCATGCTATAGGAAGGGTCTCAGGTTTGGAATGGGAAGGAATTGGATATCACATCTCATGTCATAGGAAGGATATCAGGTTTGGTATTAGAAGCATTGAGATATCACATCTCATGCTATAGGAATGGTCTCAGGATTGGAATTGGAAGGAGTTGGATATTAGATTCTTGCTATAGAAAGGGTCTCAGGTTTAGAACGGGAAGGAGTTGGATATCACATCTCATGTTATAGGAAGGGTCTCAGGTTTGGTCTAAGTATTGAGATATCACATCTCTGCTATCAGAAGTTTCTCAGGATTGAAATGGGAAGGAGTTGGATATCCCATCTCATGTTATAGGACGGGTCTCATGTTTGGTAATAGGATCTCAGGTTTGGTATTAGAGGCATTGAGATATCACATCTCATGCTATAGGAAGGGTCTCAGGATTGGAATGGGAAGGATTTGGATATCACATCTCATGCTATAGGAAGGGTCTCAGGTTTGGTATAAGCATTGAGATATCACATCTCATGCTATAGGAAGGGTCTCAGGATTGGAATGGGAAGGAGTTGGATATCACATCTCATGCCATAGGAAGGGTCTCAGGTTTGGTACAAGCATTGAGATATCACATCTCTGCTATCGGAAGGGTCTCAGGATAGGAATGGGAAGGAGTTGGATATCACATCTCAAGCTATCTCAGGATTGGAATGGGAAGGAGTTTGATATCACATCTCAAGCTATAGGAAGGTTCTCAGGTTTGGAGGGGGAAGGATTTGGATCTCAGATCTCATGTTTTAGGACGGGTCTCAGGTTTGGTATTAGAAGCATTGAAATATCACATCTCATGGTATAGGAAGGGTCTCAGGATTGGAATGGGAAGGAGTTGGATATCACATCTCCAGCTATCACAGGATTGGAATGGGAAGGAGTTTGATATCACATCTCAAGCTATAGGAAGGGTCTGAGGTTTGGAAAGGGAAGGATTTGGATTTCACATCTCATGTTATAGGATGGTTCTCATGTTTGGTTTTAGAAGCATTGAGATATCACATCTAATGCTATCGGAAGGGTCTCAGGTTTTGGAATGGGAAGGAGTTGGATACACATCTCATGTTATAGGAAGGGTCTCAGGTTTGGTATTAGAAAAATTGTGATATCACATATCATGCTATAGGAAGGGTCTCAGGATTGGAATGGGAAGGAGTTGGATATGACATCTCATGCCACAGGAAGGGTCTCAGGTTTGGTATAAGCATTGAGATATCACATCTCTGCTATCGGAAGGGTCTCAGGATTGGAATGGGAAGGAGCTGGATATCCCATCTTATGTTATAGGAAGGGTCTCAGGTATGGTATTAGAAGCATTGAGATATCACATCTCATGCTATCAGAAGGGTCTCAGGATTGGAATGGGAAGGAGTCGGATATCACATCTCATGCTAAAGGGAGGGTCTCAGGTTTGGTATTAGAAGCATTGAGATATCACATCTCATGTTACAGGAAGAATCTCTGGTTTGGTATTAGAGGCATTGAGATATCACATCTCATGCTATCAGAAGGGTCTCAGGATTGGAATGGGAAGGAGTCGGATATCACATCTCATGCTAAAGGGAGGGTCTCAGGTTTGGTATTAGAAGCATTGAGATATCACATCTCATGTTATAGGAAGAATCTCAGGTTTGGTATTAGAGGCATTGAGATATCACATCTCATGTTATAGGAAGGGTCTCAGGATTGGAATGGGAAGGATTTGGATATCACATCTCTTGCTATAGGAAGAGTCTCAGGTTTTTTATTAGAAACATTGAGATATCACATCTCATGCTAAAGGAAGGGTCTCAGGTTTGGAAGGGGAAGGATTTGGATATCATATCTCATGTTATAGGACGGGTCGCAGGTTTGGTATTAGAAGCTTTAAAATATCACATCTCATGCTATAGGAAGGGTCTCAGGATTGGAATGGGAAGGAGTTGGATATCACATCTCATGCTAAAGGAAGGGACTCAGGTTTGATAGAAGCATTGAGATATCACATCTCATGCTATAGGAAGGGTCTCAAGATTGAAATGGGAAGGAGTTGGATATCACATCTCATGCCATAGGAAGGGTCTCAGGTTTGGTCCAAGCATTGAGATATCACATCTCTGCTATCGGAAGGGTCTCAGGATAGGAATGGGAAGGACTTAGACATCACATCTCATGCTATAGGGAGGGTCTCAGGTTTGGAAAGGGAAGGATTTGGATTTCACATCTCATGTTATAGGATGGTTCTCATGTTTGGTTTTAGAAGCATTGAGATATCACATCTAATGCTATCGGAAGGGTCTCAGGTTTGGAAAGGGAAGGATTTGGATACACATCTCATGTTATAGGAAGGATCTCAGGTTTGGTATTAGAAAAATTGTGATATCACATATCATGCTATAGGAAGGGTCTCAGGATTGGAATGGGAAGGAGTTGGATATCAAATCTCATGCTAAAGGAAAGATCTCAGGTTTGGAAGGGGAAGGATTTGGACATCACATCTCATGTTTTAGGACTGGTGTCAGGTTTGGTATTAGAAGCATTGAGATATCACATCTCATGGTATAGGAAGGGTCTCAGGATTGGAATGGGAAGGAGTTGGATATCACATCTCATGCTAAAGGAAAGATCTCAGGTTTGGAAGGGGAAGGATTTGGACATCACATCTCATGTTTTAGGACGGGTGTCAGGTTTGGTATTAGAAGCATTGAGAGATCACATCTCATGGTATAGGAAGGGTCTCAGGATTGGAATGGGAAGGAGTTGGATATCACATCTCATGCTAAAGGAAAGATCTCAGGTTTGGAAGGGGAAGGATTTGGACATCACATCTCATGTTTTAGGACGGGTGTCAGGTTTGGTATTAGAAGCATTGAGATATCACATCTCATGGTATAGGAAGGGTCTCAGGATTGGAATGGGAAGGAGTTTGATATCACATCTCATGCAATCGGAAGGGTCTCAGGTTTGGAATGGGAAGGAGTTGGATATCACATCTCATGTTATAGGAAGGATCTCAGGTTTATTATTAGAAGCATTGAGATATCACATCTCATGCTATAGGAAGGGTCTCAGGATTGTAATCGGAAGGAGTTGTATTTGACATCTCATGCCATAGGAAGGGTCTCAGGTTTGGTATAAGCATTGAGATATCACATCTCTGCTATCGGAAGGGTCTCAGGATTGGAATGGGAAGGAGTTGGATATCCCATCTCATGATAGGAAGGGTCTCAGGTTTGGTATTAGAAGCATTGAGATATCACATCTCATGCTATAGGAAGGGTCTCAGGATTGGAATGGGAAGGACTTGAATATCACATCTCATGTTATAGCAAGGGTCTCAGGTTTGGTATTAGAAGCATTGAGATATCACATCTCATGCTATAGGAAGTGTCTCAGGATTGGAATGGGAACGACTTGGATATCACATCTCATGATAAAGGAAGGGTCTAAGGTTTGGAAGGGGGAGGATTTGGATATCACATCTCATGTTATAGGACCGGTCTCAGGTTTGGTATTAGAAGCATTGAGATATCAAGTCCCATGGTATAGGACGGGTCTCAGAATTGGAATGGGAAGGAGTTGGATATCACATCTCAAGCTATAGGAAGGGTGTCAGGATTGGAATGGGAAGGAGTTTGATATCACATCTCATGCCATGGTATGGGTCTCAGGTTTTGTAGAAGCATTGGGATATCACATCTCATGCTATCGGAAGGGTATCAGGATTGGATTTGGAAGGAGTTGGATATCCCATCTCATGCTATAGGAAGGGTCTCAGGTTGGAATGGGAAGGAGTTGGATATCACATCTCATGTTATAGGAAGGGTATCAGGATTGGAATGGGAAGGACTTGGATATCACATCTCATGCTATAGGAAGGCTATCAGGTTTGGAAGGGGAAGGAGTTGCATATCAAATTTCATTATAGAGGTAGGATCTCAGGTTTGGTATTAGAGGCATTGAGATATCACATCTCATGCTATAGGAAGGGTCTCACGATTGGAATGGGAAGGATTTGGATATCACATCTCATGCTATAGGAAGGGTCTCAGGTTTGGTATAAGCATTGAAATATCACATCTCATGCTATAGAAACGGTCTCAAGATTGCAATGGGAAGGAGTTGGATATCATATCTCATGTTATAGGAAGGATCTCAGATTTGGTATTAGAAGCATTGAGACATCACATCTCATGCTATAGGAAGGGTCTCAGGATTGGAATGGGAAGGAGTTGGATATCACATCTCATGTTATAGGAAGGGTCTCAGGATTGGAATGGGAAGCACTTCGATATCACATCTCATGTTATAGGAAGGCTCCCAGGTTTAGAAGGGGAAGGAGTTGGATATCACATTTCATGTTAGAGGTAGGATCTCAGGTTTGGTATTAGAGGCATTGAGATATAACATCTCATGCTATCAGAAGGGTCTCAGGATTGGAATGGGAAGGAGTTGGATATCACATCTCATGCTAAAGGGAGGGTCTCAGGTTTGGAAGGGGAAGGATTTGGATATCACATCTCATGCTATAGGAAGGGTCTCAGGATTGGAATGGGAAGGAGTTGGATATCACATCTCATGCTATAGGTAGGCTCTCAGTTTTGGAAAGGGAAGGTTTTGGATATCACATCTCATGCTATAGGAAGGTTCTCACGATTGGAATGGGAAGGATTTGGATATCACATCTCATACTATAGGAAGGGTCTCAGGATTGGAATGGGAAGGAGTTGGATATCACATCTCATGCTATAGGAAGGGTCTCAGGAATGGAATGGGAAGGAGTTTTATATGACATCTCATGCCATAGGAAGGATCTCAGGTTTGGTATTAGAAGCATTGAGACATCACATCTCATGTTATAGGAAGGGTCTCAGGATTGGAATGGGAAGGAGTTGGATATCACATCTCATGCTATAGGAAGGGTCTCAGGTTTGGTATAAGCATTGAGATATCACATCTCATGCTATAGGAATGGTCTCAGGATTGGAATGGGAAGGAGTTGTATATGACATCTCATGCCATAGGAAGGGTCTCAGGTTTGGTATCAGCATTGAGATATCACATCTCTGCTATCGGAAGGGTCTCAGGATTGGAATGGGAAGGAGTTGGATATCCCATCTTATGTTATAGGAAGGGTCTCAGGTTTGGTATTAGAAGCATTGAGATATCACATCTCATGCTATAGGAAGGGTCTCAGGATTGGAATGGGAAGGACTTGAATATACCATCTCATGCTATAGGGAGGCTCTCACGTTTGGAAAGGGAAGGAGTTGGATATCACATTTCATGTTAGAGGTAGGATCTCAGGTTTGGTATTAGAGGCATTGAATATCACATCTCATGCTATCAGAAGGGTCTCAGGATTGGAATGGGAAGGAGTTGGATATCACATCTCATGCTAAAGGGAGGGTCTCAGGTTTGGAAGGGGAAGGATTTTGATATCACATCTCATGTTATAGTAAGGATCTCAGGTTTGGTATTAGAGGGATTGAGATATCACATCTCATGCTATCGGAAGGGTATCAGGATTGGATTTGGAAGTAGTTGGATATCCCATCTCATGCTATAGGAAGGGTCTCAGGTTGGAATGGGAAGGAGTTGGATATCACATCTCATGTTATAGGAAGGGTCTCAGGATTGGAATGGGAAATACTTCGATATCACATCTCATGCTATAGGAAGGCTCTCAGGTTTGCAAGGGGAAGGAGTTGGATATCACATTTCATGTTAGAGGTAGGATCTCAGGTTTGGTATTAGAGGCATTGAGATATCACATCTCATGCTATCAGAAATGTCTCAGGATTGGAATGGGAAGGAGTTGGATATCACATCTCATGCTAAAGGGAGGGTCTCTGGTTTGGAAGGGGAAGGATTTGGATATCACATCTCATGTTTTAGGAAGGATCTCAGGTTTGGTATTAGAAGCATTGAGATATCACATCTCATGCTATAGGAAGGGTCTCAGGTTTGGAATGGGAAGGAATTGGATATCACATCTCATGTCATAGGAAGGATCTCAGGTTTGGTATTAGAAGCATTGAGATATCACATCTCATGCTATAGGAATGGTCTCAGGATTGGAATGGGAAGCAGTTGGATATTAGATTCTTGCTATAGAAAGGGTCTCAGGTTTGGAACGGGAAGGAGTTGGATATCACATCTCATGTTATAGGAAGGGTCTCAGGTTTGGTCTAAGCATTGAGATATCCCATCTCATGCTATAGGAAGGGTCTCAGGTTGGAATGGGAAGGAGTTGGATATCACATCTCATGTTATAGGAAGGGTCTCAGGATTGGAATGGGAAGGACTTGGATATCACATCTCATTTTATAGGAAGGCTCCCAGGTTTAGAAGGGGAAGGAGTTGGATATCACATTTCATGTTAGAGGTAGGGTCTCAGGTTTGGTATTAGAGGCATTGAGATATAACATCTCATGCTATCAGAAGGGTCTCAGGATTGGAATGGGAAGGAGTTGGATATCACATCTCATGCTAAAGGGAGGGTCTCAGGTTTGGAAGGGGAAGGATTTGGATATCACATCTCATGCTATAGGAAGGGTCTCAGGATTGGAATGGGAAGGAGTTGGATATCACATCTCATGCTATAGGTAGGCTCTCAGTTTTGGAAAGGGAAGGTTTTGGATATCACATCTCATGCTATAGGAAGGGTCTCACGATTGGAATGGGAAGGATTTGGATATCACATCTCATGCTATAGGAAGGGTCTCAGGATTGGAATGGGAAGGAGTTGGATATCACATCTCATGCTATAGGAAGGGTCTCAGGAATGGAATGGGAAGGAGTTTTATATGACATCTCATGCCATAGGAAGGATCTCAGGTTTGGTATTAGAAGCATTGAGACATCACATCTCATGTTATAGGAAGGGTCTCAGGATTGGAATGGGAAGGAGTTGGATATCACATCTCATGCTATAGGAAGGGTCTCAGGTTTGGTATAAGCATTGAGATATCACATCTCATGCTATAGGAATGGTCTCAGGATTGGAATGGGAAGGAGTTGTATATGACATCTCATGCCATAGGAAGGGTCTCAGGTTTGGTATCAGCATTGAGATATCACATCTCTGCTATCGGAAGGGTCTCAGGATTGGAATGGGAAGGAGTTGGATATCCCATCTTATGTTATAGGAAGGGTCTCAGGTTTGGTATTAGAAGCATTGAGATATCACATCTCATGCTATAGGAAGGGTCTCAGGATTGGTATGGGAAGGACTTGAATATCCCATCTCATGCTATAGGGAGGTTCTCACGTTTGGAAAGGGAAGGAGTTGGATATCACATTTCATGTTAGAGGTAGGATCTCAGGTTTGGTATTAGAGGCATTGAATATCACATCTGATGCTATCAGAAGGGTCTCAGGATTGGAATGGGAAGGAGTTGGATATCACATCTCATGCTAAAGGGAGGGTCTCAGGTTTGGAAGGGGAAGGATTTTGATATCACATCTCATGTTATAGGAAGGATCTCAGGTTTGGTATTAGAGGGATTGAGATATCACATCTCATGCTTTCGGAAGGGTATCAGGATTGGATTTGGAAGTAGTTGGATAACCCATCTCATGCTATAGGAAGGGTCTCAGGTTGGAATGGGAAGGAGTTGGATATCACATCTCATGTTATAGGAAGGGTCTCAGGATTGGAATGGGAAATACTTCGATATCACATCTCATGCTATATGAAGGCTCTCAGGTTTGCAAGGGGAAGGAGTTGGATATCACATTTCATGTTAGAGGTAGGATCTCAGGTTTGGTATTAGAGGCATTGAGATATCACATCTCATGCTATCAGAAATGTCTCAGGATTGGAATGGGAAGGAGTTGGATATCACATCTCATGCTAAAGGGAGGGTCTCTGGTTTGGAAGGGGAAGGATTTGGATATCACATCTCATGTTTTAGGAAGGATCTCAGGTTTGGTATTAGAAGCATTGAGATATCACATCTCATGCTATAGGAAGGGTTTCAGGTTTGGAATGGGAAGGAATTGGATATCACATCTCATGTCATAGGAAGGATCTCAGGTTTGGTATTAGAAGCATTGAGATATCACATCTCATGCTATAGGAATGGTCTCAGGATTGGAATGGGAAGCAGTTGGATATTAGATTCTTGCTATAGAAAGGGTCTCAGGTTTGGAAAGGGAAGGAGTTGGATATCACATCTCATGTTATAGGAAGGGTCTCAGGTTTGGTCTAAGCATTGAGATATCACATCTCTGCTATCGGAAGTTTCTCAGGATTGAAATGGGAAGGAGTTGGATATCCCATCTCATGTTATAGGACGGGTCTCAGGTTTGGTAATAGAATCATTGAGATATCACATCTCATGCTGTAGGAAGTGTCTAAGGATTGGAATGGGAAGGACTTGGATATCACATCTCATGCTATCGGTAGACTCTCAGGTTTGGAAAGGGAAGGAGTGGGATATCACATTTCATGTTCAAGGAAGGATCTCAGGTTTGGTATTAGAGGCATTGAGATATCACATCTCATGCTATAGGAAGGGTCTCAGGATTGGAATGGGAAGGATTTGGATATCACATCTCATGCTATAGGAAGGGTCTCAGGTTTGGTATAAGCATTGAGATATCACATCTCATGCTATAGGAAGGGTCTCAGGATTGGAATGGGAAGGAGTTGGATATCACATCTCATGCTATAGGTAGGCTCTCAGGTTTGGAAAGGGAAGGATTTGGATATCACATTTCATGTTAGAGGAAGGATCTCAGGTTTGATATTAGAGGCATTGAGATATCACATCTCATGCTATAGGAAGGGTCTCACGATTGGAATGGGAAGGATTTGGATATCACATCTCATGCTATAGGAAGGGTCTGAGGTTTGGTATAAGCATTGAAATATCACATCCCATGCTATAGGAAGGGTCTCAGGATTGGAATGGAAGGAGTTGGATATCACATCTCATGTTATAGGAAGGATCTCAGATTTGGTATTAGAAGCATTGAGACATCACATCTCATGCTATAGGAAGGGTCTCAGGATTGGAATGGGAAGGAGTTGGATATCACATCTCATGTTATAGGAAGGGTCTCAGGATTGGAATGGGAAGGACTTCGATATCACATCTCATGTTATAGGAAGGCTCCCAGGTTTGGAAGGGGAAGGAGTTGGATATCACATTTCATGTTAGAGGTAGAATCTCAGGTTTGGTATTAGAGGCATTGAGATATAACATCTGATGCTATCAGAAGGGTCTCAGGATTGGAATGGGAAGGAGTTGGATATCACATCTCATGCTAAAGGGAGGGTATCAGGTTTGGAAGGGGAAGGATTTGAATATCACATCTCGTGTTATAGGAAGGATCTCAGGTTTGGTATTAGAAGAATTCAAATATCACATCTCATGCTATCTGAAGGATCTCAGGTTTGGTATTAGAAGCATTGAGATATCACATCTCATGCTATCAGAACGGTCTCAGGATTGGAATGGGAAGGAGTTGGATATCACCTCTCATGCTAAAGGGAGGGTCTCTGGTTTGGAAGGGGAAGGATTTGGATATCACATCTCATGTTATAGGAAGGATCTCAGGTTTGTTATTAGAAGCATTGAGATATCACATCTCATGCTATAGGAAGGGTCTCAGGATTGGAATGGGAAGGAGTTGGATATCATATCTCATGCTATAGGAAGGGTCTCAGGAATGGAATGGGAAGGAGTTTTAAATGACATCTCATGCCATAGGAAGGATCTCATGTTTGGTATTAGAAGCATTGAGACATCACATCTCATGTTATAGGAAGGGTATCAGGATTGGAATGGGAAGGAGTTGGATATCACATCTCATGCTATAGGAAGGGTCTCAGGTTTGGTATAAGCATTGAGATATCACATCTCATGCTATAGGAAGGGTCTCAGGATTGGAATGGGAAGGAGTTGTATATGACATCTCATGCCATATTAAGGGTCTCAGGTTTGGTATAAGCATTGAGGTATCACATCTCTGCTATCGGAAGGGTCTCAGGATTGGAATGGGAAGGACTAGGATATCACATCTCATGCTATAGGAAGGGTCTCAGGATTGGAATGGGAAGGACTTGGATAGCACATCTCATGTTATAGGAAGGGTCTCAGGTTTGGTATTAGAAGCATTGAGATATCACATCTCATGCTATAGGAAGGGTCTCAGGAATGGAATGGGAAGGACTTGGATATCACATCTCATGATAAAGGAAGGGTCTAAGGTTTGGGAGGGGAAGGATTTGGATATCACATCTCATGTTATAGGACGGGTCTCAGGTTTGGTATTAGAAGCATTGTGATATCACATCTCATGCTATAGGAAGTGTCTCAGGATTGGAATGGGAAGGAGTTGGATATCACATCTCATGCTATAGGAAGGGTTTCAGGTTTGGTAGAAGCATTGAGATATCACATCTCATGCTATAGGAAGAGTCTCAGGTTTGGGAAGGGAAGGATTTGGATTTCACATCTCATGTTATAGGATGGTTCTCATGTTTGGTTTTTGAAGCATTGAGATATCACATCTCATGCTATCGGAAGGGTCTCAGGTTTGGAATGGGAAGGAGTTGGATATCACATCTCATGTTATAGGAAGGATCTCATGTTTGGTATTAGAAGCATTGAGATATCACATCTCATGCTATAGGAAGGGTCTCCGGATTGGAATGTGAAGGATTTGGATATTACATCTCATGCTAAAGGAAGGGTCTGAGGTTTGGAATGGGAAGGAGTTGGATATGACATCTCTTGTTATAGGGAGGGTCTCAGGATTTGAATGGCAAGGAGTTGGATATCACATCTCATGCCATAGGAAGGGTCTCAGGTTTGGTATAAGCATTGAGATATCACATCTCTGCTATCGGAAGGGTCTCAGGATTGGATTGGGAAGGAGTTGGATATCCCTTCTCATGCTATAGGAAGGGTCTCAGGTTGGAATGGGAAGGAGTTGGATATCACATCTCATGTTATAGGAAGGGTCTCAGGATTGGAATGGGAAGGATTTGGATATCGCATCTCATGTTATAGGAAGGGTTTTAGGATTGGAATGGGAAGTATTTGGATATCACATCTCATGCTAAAGGAAGGGTCTCAGGTTTGGAAGGGGAAGGATCTGGATATCATATCTCATGCTAAAGGAAGGGTCTCAGGTTTGGTATTAGAAGCATTGAGATATCACATCTCATGGTATAGGAAGGGTCTCAGGGTTGGAATGGGAAGGAGTTGGATATCACATCTCATCCAATAGGAAGGGTCTCAGGTTTGGAATGGGAAGGAATTGGATATCACATCTCATGTCATAGGAAGGGTCTCAGGTTTGGTAGAAGCGTTGAAATATCACATCTCTGCTATCGGAAGGGTCTCAGGATTGGATTGGGAAGGAGTTGGATATCCCTTCTCCTGCTATAGGAAGGGTCTCAGGATTTGAATGGCAAGGAGCTGGATATCACATATCATGCCATAGGAAGGGTCTCAGGTTTGGCATAAGAAGGAGTTGGATATCCCATCTCATGCTATAGGAAGGGTCTCAGGATTGGAATGGGAAGGAGTTGGATATCACATCTCATGTTATAGGAAAGATCTCAGGTTTGGTATTAGAAGCATTGAGACATCACATCTCATGTTATAGGAAGGGTCTTAGGATTGGAATGGGAAGAAGTTGGATATCAAATCTCATGCTATAGGAAGGGTCTCAGGTTTGGTATAAGCATTGAGATATCACATCTCATGCTATAGGAAGGGTCTCAGGATTGGAATGGGAAGGAGTTGTATATCAAATCTCATGCCATAGGAAGGGTCTCAGGTTTGGTATACGCATTGAGATATCACATCACATGCTATAGGAAGGGTCTTAGGATTGGAATGGGAAGAAGTTGGATATCAAATCTCATGCCATAGGAAGGGTCTCAGGTTTGGTATACGCATTGAGATATCACATCACATGCTATAGGAAGGGTCTCAGGATTGGAATGGGAAGGACTTGAATATCACATCTCATGCTATAGGCAGGGTCTCAGGTTTGGAAAGGGAAGGAGATGGATATCACATTTCATGTTAGAGGTAGGATCTCAGGTTTGGTATTAGAGGCATTGAGATATCACATCTCATGCTATCAGAAGGGTCTCAGGATTGGAATGGGAAGGAGTTGTATATCACATCTCATGCTAAAGGGAGGGTCTCAGGTTTGGAAGGGGAAGGATTTGGAAATCACATCTCATGTTATAGGAAGGATCTCAGGTTTGGTATTAAAAGCATTGAGATATCACATCTCATGCTATCGGAAGTATCTCAGGTTTGGTATTAGAGGCATTGAGATATCACATCTCATGCTATCATAAGGGTCTCAGGATTGGAATGGGAAGGAGTTGGATATCACATCTTATGCTATAGGAAGGGTCTCAGATTTGGTATAAGCATTGAGATATCACATC
Source organism: Ambystoma mexicanum (assembly GCF_040938575.1). Classification (NCBI taxonomy): domain Eukaryota; kingdom Metazoa; phylum Chordata; class Amphibia; order Caudata; family Ambystomatidae; genus Ambystoma; species Ambystoma mexicanum. The sequence goes on from NC_090936.1 coordinate 338,664,769, forward strand.
TCATGCTATAGGAAGGGTCTCAGGATTGGAATGGGAAGGAGTTGGATATCACATCTCATGCTATAGGAAGGGTCTCAGGTTTGGAACGGGAAGGAGTTAGATATCACATCTCATGTTATAGGAAGAGTCTCAGGTTTGGTATAAGCATTGAGATATCACATCTCTGCTATCGGAGGTGTCTCAGGATTGGGATGGGAAGGAATTGGATATCACATCTCATGCTATAGAAGGGTATCAGGTTTGGAACGGGAAGGAGTTGGATATCCCATCTCATGTTATAGGACAGGTCTCAGGTTTGATATTAGAAGCATTGAGATATCACATCTCTGCTATTGGAAGGGTCTCAGGATTGGAATGGGAAGGACTTGGATATCAGAATTCATGTTATAGGAAGGGTCTCAGGTTTGGTATTAGAAGCATTGAGATATCACATCTCATGCTATAGGAAGGGTCTCAGGATTGAAATGGGAAGGACTTGGATATCACATCTCATGTTATAGGAAGGGTCTCAGGTTTGGTATTAGAAGCATTGAGATATCACATCTCATGCTATAGGAAGGGTCTCAGGATTGAAATGGGAAGGACTTGGATATCACATCTCATGTTATAGGAAGGGTCTCAGGTTTGGTATTAGAAGCATTGAGATATCACATCTCATGCTATAGGAAGGGTCTCAGGAATGGAATGGGAAGGATTTAGATATCACATCTCATGTTATTGGACCGGTCTCAGGTTTGGTATTAGAAGCATTGAGATATCAAGTCTCATGGTATAGGACGGGAGTTTGATATCACATCTCATGCCATGGTATGGGTCTCAGGTTTTGTAGAAGCATTGGGATATCACATCTCATGCTATCGGAAGGGTATCAGGATTGGATTTGGAAGGAGTTGGATATCCCATCTCATGCTATAGGAAGGGTCTCAGGATTTGAATGGCAAGGAGCTGGATATCACATATCATGCCATAGGAAGGGTCTCAGGTTTGGCATAAGAAGGAGTTGGATATCCCATCTCATGCTATAGGAAGGGTCTCAGGATTGGAATGGGAAGGAGTTGGATATCACATCTCATGTTATAGGAAAGATCTCAGGTTTGGTATTAGAAGCATTGAGACATCACATCTCATGTTATAGGAAGGGTCTTAGGATTGGAATGGGAAGAAGTTGGATATCAAATCTCATGCTATAGGAAGGGTCTCAGGTTTGGTATAAGCATTGAGATATCACATCTCATGCTATAGGAAGGGTCTCAGGATTGGAATGGGAAGGAGTTGTATATCAAATCTCATGCCATAGGAAGGGTCTCAGGTTTGGTATACGCATTGAGATATCACATCACATGCTATAGGAAGGGTCTTAGGATTGGAATGGGAAGAAGTTGGATATCAAATCTCATGCCATAGGAAGGGTCTCAGGTTTGGTATACGCATTGAGATATCACATCACATGCTATAGGAAGGGTCTCAGGATTGGAATGGGAAGGACTTGAATATCACATCTCATGCTATAGGCAGGGTCTCAGGTTTGGAAAGGGAAGGAGATGGATATCACATTTCATGTTAGAGGTAGGATCTCAGGTTTGGTATTAGAGGCATTGAGATATCACATCTCATGCTATCAGAAGGGTCTCAGGATTGGAATGGGAAGGAGTTGTATATCACATCTCATGCTAAAGGGAGGGTCTCAGGTTTGGAAGGGGAAGGATTTGGAAATCACATCTCATGTTATAGGAAGGATCTCAGGTTTGGTATTAAAAGCATTGAGATATCACATCTCATGCTATCGGAAGTATCTCAGGTTTGGGATTAGAGGCATTGAGATATCACATCTCATGCTATCATAAGGGTCTCAGGATTGGAATGGGAAGGAGTTGGATATCACATCTCATGTTATAGGAAGGATTTCAGGTTTGGTATTAGAAGCATTGAGATATCACATCTCATGCTATAGGAAGGGTCTCAGGATTGGAATGGGAAGGAGTTGGATATCACATCTTATGCTATAGGAAGGGTCTCAGATTTGGTATAAGCATTGAGATATCACATCTCATGCTATAGGAAGGGTCTCAGGATTGGAATGGGAAGGAGTTGGATATCACATCTCATGCTATAGGAAGGGTCTCAGGTTTGGAACGGGAAGGAGTTAGATATCACATCTCATGTTATAGGAAGAATCTCAGGTTTGGTATAAGCATTGAGATATCACATCTCTGCTATCGGAGGTGTCTCAGGATTGGGATGGGAAGGAATTGGATATCACATCTCATGCTATAGGAAGGGTATCAGGTTTGGAACGGGAAGGAGTTGGATATCCCATCTCATGTTATAGGACAGGTCTCAGGTTTGATATTAGAAGCATTGAGATATCACATCTCTGCTATTGGAAGGGTCTCAGGATTGGAATGGGAAGGACTTGGATATCAGAATTCATGTTATAGGAAGGGTCTCAGGTTTGGTATTAGAAGCATTGAGATATCACATCTCATGCTATAGGAAGGGTCTCAGGATTGAAATGGGAAGGACTTGGATATCACATCTCATGTTATAGGAAGGGTCTCAGGTTTGGTATTAGAAGCATTGAGATATCACATCTCATGCTATAGGAAGGGTCTCAGGATTGAAATGGGAAGGACTTGGATATCACATCTCATGTTATAGGAAGGGTCTCAGGTTTGGTATTAGAAGCATTGAGATATCACATCTCATGCTATAGGAAGGGTCTCAGGAATGGAATGGGAAGGATTTAGATATCACATCTCATGTTATTGGACCGGTCTCAGGTTTGGTATTAGAAGCATTGAGATATCAAGTCTCATGGTATAGGACGGGAGTTTGATATCACATCTCATGCCATGGTATGGGTCTCAGGTTTTGTAGAAGCATTGGGATATCACATCTCATGCTATCGGAAGGGTATCAGGATTGGATTTGGAAGGAGTTGGATATCCCATCTCATGCTATAGGAAGGGTCTCAGGTTGGAATGGGAAGGAGTTGGATATGACATATCATGTTATAGGAAGGGTCTCAGGATTGGAATGGGAAGGACTTGGATATCACATCTCATGCTGTAGGAAGGCTCTCAGGTTTGGAAAGGGAAGGAGTTGGATATCACATTTCATGTAAGGGTAGGATCTCAGGTTTGGTATTAGAGGCATTGAGATATCACATCTCATGCTATCAGAAGGGTATCAGGATTGGAATGGGAAGGAGTTGGATATCACATCTCATGCTAAAGGGAGGGTCTCAGGTTCGGAAGGGGAAGGATTTGGATATCACATCTCATGTTATAGGAAGGATCTCAGGTTTGGTATTAGAAGCATTGAGATATCACATCTCATGCTATCGGAAGGATCTCAGGTTTGGTATTAGAAGCATTGAGATATCACATCTCATGCTATAGGAAGGGTCTCAGGATTGGAATGGGAAGGAGTTGGATATCACATCTCATGTTATAGGAAGGATCTCAGGTTTGGTATTAGAAGCATTGAGATATCACATCTCATGCTATAGGACTGGTCTCAGGATTGGAATGGGAAGGAGTTGGATATCACATCTCATGCTAAAGGAAGGGTCTCAGTTTTGGTAGAAGCATTGAGATTTCACATATCATGCTATAGGAAGGGTCTCAGGATTGGAATGGGAAGGAGTTGGATATCACATCTCATGCTATAGGAAGGGTCTCAGGTTTGGTATAAGCATTGAGATATCACATCTCTGCTATCGGAAGGGTCTCAGGATTGGAATGGGAAGGACTTAGATATCACATCTCATGCTATAGGGAGGGTCTCAGTATTGATATTAGAAGCATTGAGATATCACATCTCAAGCTATCGGAAGGGTCTCAGGATTGGAATGGGAAGGAGTTGGATATCACATCTCATGTTATAGGAAGAGTCTCATGCTAAGACCTGATAGACCCTTCCTATAACATGAGATGGGAATATCCAACTCCTTCCCATTCCAATCCTGAGACCCTTCCGATAGCAGAGATGTGATATCTCAATGCTTATACCAAACCTGAGACCTTTCCTATAGCATGAGATGTGATACCCAACGCCTTCCCATTCCAATACTGAGACCCTTCCTATACCATGAGATGTGATATCTCAATGCTTCTAATATCAAACTTGAGACCCTCCCTATAGCATGAGATGTGATATCCAAGTCCTTCCCATTCCAATCCTGAGACACTTCCTATAGCATGAGATGTGATATCTCAATGCTTCTAATATCAAACCTGAGACTCTTCCTATAACATGAGATGGGATATCCAACTCCTTCCCATTCCAATCCTGAGACCCTTCCGAAAGCAGAGATGTGATATCTCAATGCTTATACCAAACCTGAGACCCTTCCTATGGCATGAGATGTCATATACAGATCCTTCCCATTCCAATCCTGAGACCCTTCCTATAGCATGAGATGTGATATCTCAATGCTTATACCAAACCTAAAACCCTTCCTATAGCATGAGATGTGATATCCAACTCCTTCCCATTCCAATCCTGAGACCCTTCCTATAGCATGAGATGTGATATCCAATGGCTCTAATACCAAACCTGAGATCCTTCCTCTAACATGAAATGTGATATCCAACTCCTTCCCTTTCCAAACCTGAGAGCCTACCTATAGCATGAGATGTGATATCCAAGTCCTTCCCATTCCAATCCTTAGACCCTACCTACAGCATGCAATATGATATCTCAATGATTCTAATAACAAACCTGAGACCCGTCCTATAACATGAGATGTGATATCCAACTCCTTCCCATTCCAATCCTGAGACACGTCCGATAGCAGAGATGTGATATCTCAATGCTTATACCAAACCTGAGACCCTTCCTATAACATGAGATGTGATATCCAATTCCTTCCCATTCCAAACCTGAGACCCTTCCGACAGCATGTGATGTGATATCTCAATGCTTCTAATACCAAACATGAGACCAGTCCTATAACATGAGATGGGATATCCAACTCCTTCCCGTTCCAAACCTGAGACCCTTCCTATAGCATGAGATGTGATATCCAACTCCTTCCCATCCCAATCCTGAGACACTTCCGATTGCAGAGATGTGATATCTCAATGCTTATACCAAATCTGAGACTCTTCCTATAACATGAGATGTGATATCCAGCTCCTTCCCGTTCCAAACCCGAGATCCTTCCTATAGCATGAGATGTGATATCCAACTCCTTCCCATTCCAATCCTGAGACCCTTATGATAGCATGAGATGTGATATCTCAATGCCTCTAATACCAAATCTGAGATTCTTCCGATAGCAGGAGATGTGATATCTCAATGCTTCTTATACCAAACCTGAGATCCTTCCTATAACATGAGATGTGATATCCAAATCCTTCCCCTTCCAAACCTGAGACCCTCCCTTTAGCATGAGATGTGATATCCAAGTCCTTCCCATTCCAATCCTGAGACCCTTCCTATAGCATGTGATGTGATATCTCAATGCTTATACCAAACCTGAGACCCTTCCTATGGCATGAGATGTCATATACAACTCCTTCCCATTCCAATCCTGAGCCCTTCCTATATCATGAGATGTGATATCTCAATGCTTATACCAAACCTGAGACCCTTCCTATAGCTTGAGATGTGATATCCAACTCCTTCCCATTCCAATCCTGAGACCCTTCCTATAGCATGAGATGTGATATCTCAATACTTCTAATACCAAACCTGAGATCCTTCTGATAACATGAGATGTGATATCCAAATCCTTCCCCTTCCAAACCTGAGACCCTCCCTTTAGCATGAGATGTGATATCCAACTCCTTCCGATTCCAATCCTGAGACCATTCTGATAGCATGAGATGTGATATCTCAATGCTTCTAATACCAAACCTGAGATCCTTCCGATAGCATGAGATGTGATATCTCAATGCTTCTAATACCAAACCTGAGATCCTTCCTATAACATGAGATGTGATATCCAAATCCTTCCCCTTCCAAACCTGAGACCCTCCCTTTAGCATGAGATGTGATATCCAACTCCTTCCCATTCCAATCCTGAGACCCTTCTGATAGCATGAGATGTGATATCTCAATGCCTCTAATACCAAACCTGAGATCCTACCTCTAACATGAAATGTGATATCCAACTCTTTCCCCTTCCAAACCTGAGAGCCTTCCTATAGCATGAGATGTGATATCCAAGTCCTTCCCATTCCAATCCTGAGACCCTTCCTATAACATGAGATGTGATATCCAACTCCTTCCCATTCCAACCTGAGACCCTTCCTATAGCATGAGATGGGATATCCAGCTCCTTCCAAATCCAATCCTGATACCCTTCCGATAGCATGAGATGTGATATCCCAATGCTTATACCAAACCTGAGACCCATACTATTGCATGAGATGTGATATCAAACTCCTTCCCATTCCAATCCTGAGACCCTTCCTATAGCTTGAGATGTGATATCCAACTCCTTCTCATTCCAATTCTGAGACCCTTCCTATACCATGAGACTTGATATCTCAGTGCTTCTAATACCAAACCTGAGACCCGTCCTATAACATGAGATGTGATATCCAAATCCTTCCCATTCCAATCCTGAGACCCTTCCGATATCGTGAGATGTGATATCTCAATGCTTCTAATATCAAACTTGAGACCCTCCCTATAGCATGAGATGTGATATCCAAGTCCTTCCCATTCCAATCCTGAGACCCTTCCTATAGCATGAGATGTGATATCTCAATGCTTCTAATACCAAACCTGAGACCCTTCCTATAACATGAGATGGGAATATCCAACTCCTTCCCATTCCAATCCTGAGACCCTTCCGATAGAAGAGATGTGATATCTCAATGCTTATACCAAACCTCAGATCCTTCCTATAGCATGAGATGTGATATCCTACTCCTTCCCATTCCAATCCTGAGACCCTTCCTATAGCATAAGATGTGATATCTCAATGCTTCTAATATCAAACTTGAGACCCTCCCTATAGCATGAGATGTGATATCCAAGTCCTTCCCATTCCAATCCTGAGACACTTCCTATAGCATGAGATGTGATATCTCAATGCTTCTAATACCAAACCTGAGACCCTTCCTATAACATGAGATGGGAATATCCAACTCCTTCCCATTCCAATCCTGAGACCCTTCCGATAGAAGAGATGTGATATCTCAATGCTTATACCAAACCTCAGATCCTTCCTATAGCATGAGATGTGATATCCTACTCCTTCCCATTCCAATCCTGGGACCCTTCCTATAGCATAAGATGTGATATCTCAATGCTTCTAATATCAAACTTGAGACCCTCCCTATAGAATGAGATGTGATATCCAAGTCCTTCCCATTCCAATCCTGAGACACTTCCTATAGCATGAGATGTGATATCTCAATGCTTCTAATACCAAACCTGAGACTCTTCCTATAACATGAGATGGGATATCCAACTCCTTCCCATTCCAATCCTGAGACCCTTCCGATAGCAGAGATGTGATATCTCAAAGCTTATACCAAACCTGAGACCCTTCCCATGGCTTGAGATGTCATATACAACTCCTTCCCATTCCAATCCTGAGACCCTTCCGATAGCATGAGATGTGATATCTCAATGCTTATACCAAACCTGAGACCCTTCCTATAGCATGAGATGTGATATCCAACTCCTTCCCATTCCAATCCTGAGACCCTTCCTGTAGCATGAGATGTGATGTCTCAATGCTTCTAATACCAAACCTGAGATCCTTCGTTTAACATGAGATGTGATATCCAACTCCTTCCATTCCAATCCTGAGACCCTTCCTATAGCATGAGATGTGATATCTCAATGCTTATACCAAACCCGAGACCCTTCCTATAGCATGAGATGTGATATCCAACTCCTTCCCATTCCAATCCTGAGACCCTTCCTATAGCATGAGATGTGATATCTCAATGCCTCTAATACCAAACCTGAGATCCTTCCTCTAACATGAAATGTGATATCCAACTCCTTCCCTTTCCAAACCTGAGAGCCTATCCATAGCATGAAATGTGATATCCAAGTCCTTCCCATTCCAATCCTTAGACCCTTCCTACAGCATGCAATATATATGATATCTCAATGATTCTAATAACAATCCTGAGACCCGTCCTATAACATGAGATGTGATATCCAACTCCTTCCCATCCCAATCCTGAGACACTTCCGATTGCAGAGATGTGATATCTCAATGCTTATACCAAACCTGAGACTCTTCCTATAACATGAGATGTGATATCTGTTAGGAAAGATTTCGTAATTGTAGGTAATTTTCCTTCCATGTGGCAACCCCTAAACTTTTTGCTGTTGTTTTTCACCTTGTTCTCGACTTTGCCAGAGAAGTGCAGCCTTCTGCCGCACTCCTCTGGGCTTTCGCTCCTTTCCTACGGGGAAACTGACATGGCCTTAAGACAGTCAGTACCAGGAAACGCTGTTTTCCGTAGTTTCTTTTATCATGTTGCGGCTTTCGTGCAACATGACACAAGAGGGCACTGTAAGCTAAGTTACTGCTCTCTTGGGATTCTAGCCTTCTACAGGCCCTAGATACTCTTTCAGGATTGTAACTGATCGGTGCAAGTGATTCACGGACAGGAATGGTGGCAGCGATCGTTTCTTGTGTTTTGAGCTCCTTTTGGCGTTCTAAGCGCGTTTCTCGCACTTAACCCAAAATGGTGGCCTGGCTCCCAAAATGGCCAGACCACGAGGCTCCTTTGTCCTGTCCGCTGACCGTCTTGCTCCCTTCACCTTCCCCAGGTCGAGCCGACCCGGGGCCTTCCTTATTTGGGCATGTACTTTCCAGCGAAACACGGATGCTTTCGCGGGCTTCTACATGTCTTGTGTGTGCCTCTAGGATGTGGGCTGGGATGTCTGGTCCCGTGTGAATGCCTGGGACCACCGTGGTCCGTGATAGGTCCACGAATGGTGTGACTGTTGATGAGCGGATCTCCCATTGGGTCCCCACCGTTTTGGCGCGAAGGGAACCGTGGATAAGAGGGGGCTGAAAACACCACTACCATGTCGATCTCCTGAGTTCTCACGAACGAAGGAATACAGGAGCCAAGTATCCTGCAACCAAGAGGCTGAACCGAGGAATCGCTGGTGACCCGCTGAAGGACTGCTCCTCTGCACTGCTGTCGCCTTTTGAAACCCTTTTCGCCTTTGATCGAACCAGAAGGCCTGTACTGGTACTTCGTCCCTTGGAATAGCGGGGACAGCTATTCTCGGCATCTTCACCAGCTCCTGCTAGTAAGCATTCGGAAGCGTCTCTGGGCCATTCAGCAGACTGACCAGCCTACACAGGAGTCTTGCTCTGTAACTGCCACCAGGTTGTGTAGTATATCGAGTCCTTGTCACTCTCACACGATTCGTACACTTGGCGTTCCCAGGTCTGAAGTGAGTAGTGTACATTTGGCTCAGATACACACGGCCGCTCCGTTGCCCTGCTGTGGTAACAAACTGTGCGGGTTCCTTCGTTTGGGACGTCTTTTACTCAACTCTGCTGCTGCAGACTCAACACGACGACGAGATGTCCCCTGCTCTTCTGAACCTGCCAGCGACTGAAACTGACGCGGAGAAGCCTGAGTCTGCTTGCATCGGGGACCGGTGAGTAGCATAGCTAGGAACTGGTCGCCCTCCTGCAGGAGCCCATAGCTTTTCCCCGCTGTGTCAAAACAGCACGCCTTTCCGTACTCGCGCTCTGCTTCTGCCCACAGTGGAGCCTGCGCTTGAGTCGCGGAACACTGTTCTTCTTCGTTTGTGCACTAAACTGAACTGCCTGATCTCCCTCGAAGAGACTCCCCTTTTGCCCGTTGGCACCAGCGTGTGCAGGTACTTTTGAGCACAAGGCTCCACTCTTCGTAGGGCTCGGACTTCCTTTTAGTTAGGTGCCTCTGAAGACGGACTGGGTCTAAGCATTATTTCGCACTGCCTGTTTTCCTTCCCTTTTAGGTGGACTACACATTTCGTGCATCTAACGCTTGAGACTTGTTTGTATTTGTATATATATTGTATTGGTATGGTATGTGTTGGTTTACTAGAGTTGTATTGTTATTTCTCGCTACGGTCATTGTTTTAAAGGCCTTGGAATAAATGTGTATATATTTTTAATATAGCACCTGTTTGGAGTAGTTTGTAAGTGTCCTTGCTTTGTGTGCTCATTGCAGGCTTTCAGTCACCCTCACCCCTCTTGAGACCTAGTCTTGACCGCCGCGATCGCTACCTTGATTGGTCTGGCTTGTCCAGAGGTTACCCTGTTCCAAGTAATTAGGTTGGCCTTCTGAACTTCTGCGCCACCAGGACAGAGTTCAGAAATCCGTCTTAACAAATTGGTGTACAGCGGTGGGATACCACTGAAGGTATCCAGTGTTGCGCACGAACTAAGGCATTTCAAGTTATTCCTACCAGGACACGTAGTGAATTGTTGTAGTATAACTTTAAAAAGGCCATAGTCCTATCTAACAGTATGGAAACAAATACCTTGTTAACTTTAAATGCTTCCAAATCAGAAACATTGAAAAAGATGTGTGCGGAGAGAGGTGTTTCCTCTCAAGGCACGAAATTGGATATGAGCCAAAGAATCGTGGCGTGGCAAGAAGCGCAGCTTGACGCTATAACTTCTGAGGACAGTGCGGAAGGAGGTGGGGCTGCTCTCACTGGTAGAACCGACGGTTCTGCCGCTGCACTGATCCACCGCGACCACGAGGACAGGGAGGATGAGATGTATAATGTTTCCTCTGCCAGTGTTGATGGGGAGGCTATGCTTGAATTCAAGAAGCAAGAGCTGCGGTTTAGGCAGAAGGAGCTTGAATTCAGCATAGCCAAACTAAAAATCGAACAGTCAGAAAAACAGAAAGACAGGGATCACCAGTTGGAACTGGCCAAGCTTCAGGTTGCAAATGGGTCCAAGGGTCCTGGACATGGGTCTGGGGCCTCCTCTCATCCACGGTTTCCGAAAGATCTGGTCAGTGTGTATGAGAAAAGGAATGACATTATGGACTGGCTGAATGCGTTTGAGTATGCATGCGAAGTTCAACAAGTTGACAATGCTGATAAGATTGCCTGGTTACTCAGCAGACTGCCCCATTCTGGCTGTAGTGCCATTATGGAAATGTCGAAGGCTGAGCGAGCTGATTTTGCAATGTTAAAGCAAACTCTCATTTTAAAGTTTGGGAAGACTCCGGCCCAATATTTGAAACGATTCATAGAGTATAAGAAAAAGGAAGGTGGTACTTGGGTATCTTATGTCACTGAATCCTTGAAAAACTTAACTGGCTGGGTCGAAGGTTATAAGGTTTCTACCTTCGAAGGCATGATAAATCTTGTCATGCTGGAACACATTTTTGCATCTTCTTCCCCGGAGCTTAAGCAGCATTTGGCCGATTCGAAGGAGATAGATCCTAAGAAGCTGGCCATTGCAGCAGACTTATGGGTGTCACATCGAGTGTCCCATAAGGACAAAACTCATCCTGGTAAGCAGGAGGAAGGGAAAAAGTCCAAAGATAAGGAGGGTGGAGAATCTGATAAATCTTCTTCTCAAAAGGGCCACAAAAAGAAAAATAAGGGTAAGACACAAGAGAACTCACAGGGTAGTGGAGGTCAGCCTCCGAAACAGAACTCTGGTTACAATAAGCCTCCCTATGTAAACAGACCCAATGGATCTTGTTTTGCTTGTGGAGCAACTGACCACGTGAAGGGGGATCCCCGGTGTAAGGTTAGACCTTTGGGGGTCCACTCCGCTAATCTGGCCTTCTCCTCCTACGAGGAAGAAGAGATTACAGGAGCATCCTTCTCCTCAGACTCATTTCCCAGCGGGATAGAGGCTGAGGTAGTTTTAGTTTCCCTGGGTTCCTGGGAGCCTAAAGTCGCAGAGGCTTATGCTAGGATTCCAGATAATACCAAGCACTACTTTAAAGACAGTGTGCTGATCAATGGAGTAGATACTCTAGCTCTTAGGGATAGTGGGTGCAGTCGAACTGTAGTGGATTCTACCTTGGTAGACTCAGAGGAAGTTGCCAGAGCTACTCTGATGCCCACTAAGTTGGCTGACGGCCCACTCCGTATGTTCCCAGTAATACCTGTAAATCTTACTTTAAATGGTACAGCAGTCAGGATTCCAGTGAGCATTCAGAGAAACGTCCCGGGAAAGGTCTTGTTAGGTAATGATCTCAGAGCTTTAGGGCTCGTAGGAGACACTGCCGAAAGACCCTACACACGGTCTCAAGCACGGGCAGCATTGGCCAAGACCAATACGCCGCCCCAGCCGAAGGGGAAACCCAAGGCGAAAGGAGTCAACAAGTCAAGACGAGGGAAAGAGAATATTCCCCCGAGCTCGCCTACCACTGCGGTGGAGGAAGTTGGTCAATCGCCCGGGCCTGACGAGGAGGTGGCGATGCCTGAAGTATTTGACCCCAACGACCATCCTGAACTAAAAGACTTGTTAGTTGAAGGAGGTCCTGATAGGGACGAATTCAGTAAAGGCCAACGTGAGTGCACATCTATGGAAGGCCTAAGGAGACAGGCCTGCTCCCAGCTTGAGGGTGAACCTCCTGGGACGCATAGGATTTATTGGGAAGGTGGACTCCTGTATAGTGAGCCCACAGAGTCTACAGAAGGAGACCATAGGAGGTTGGTGGTTCCCCTTGCTGTTAGGCCCTTCCTCCTGCAGTTGGCGCATGAAGTGCTCCTTGCTGGTCACCTTGGTATTAAGAGGACCAAGCAAAGGTTATCCATGCACTTCTACTGGCCCAAGATGGGGGTGCAAGTAGAAAGTCACTGCAGGAGTTGTGCCTCCTGCCAGTTATCTGGTAAGGTTGGCTCGACAATCCAAGCTCCTTTGGTACCGCTCCCAGTTGTGGGGGTACCATTTGAAAGGGTAGGGATCGACATTGTTGGTCCCCTTGACCCGCAAACATCCTCGGGCAATAGGTTTATCCTGGTGCTGGTCGACCATGCAACCAGATATCCTGAGGCCATCCCATTGAAAACTGTAACTGCCAAGTCAGTTGCAAAAGCTTTACTTGGCATATTTACTAGGGTTGGCTTCCCTAAAGAAGTTGTGTCAGATCGTGGCAGCAACTTTATGTCGAAGTATATGCAGGCTATGTGGAAAGAATGTGGGGTCACCTACAAGTTCTCTTCTGCATACCACCCCCAGACCAATGGTCTGGTGGAACGTTTCAACAGAATGTTAAAAAGCATGATTGGGGCTCTGCTGGAGAAGCTTCAGAGAAGACAATGGGATCTTCTTTTACCGTGCTTACTGTTTGCCTACCGAGAGGTACCACAGGAGGGTGTTGGCTTCAGCCCCTTCAAACTTCTGTTTGGTCATCCTGTACGGGGACCCTTAGCCATAGTCAAAGAGGGATGGGAGATGCCCACTCCCCCTGTTACTACCAACGTAGTTGATTATGTGCTAGGGCTCAGAAAACGGATGGTACTTCTGATGGGCTTGGCTAGTGATAAATTGAAGGCAGTACAAGCGCTGGTGAAACATTGGTACGACCAGAAAGCTTCCCTCATCAACTTTACACCTGGTCAGCAAGTCCTGATCATGAATCCCATAAGGCCTTGAGCTTTACAGGACAAATGGTCAGGCCCTTACACAGTGGTGGAGCCCCTGGGTGAGGTTAACTATTTAGTGGACCTTGGAAGGCCTGGACAGGCTCCAAAAGTGTTTCACGTGAATAGGCTGAAGGCTTTCGTCCCAAGAGTCGAAATCGCAGCACTGTTACTGGCTTCAGATGTTGAGGAAGAGGAGTCTGAACCTCTCCCCGACCTGTTCCAAAGCGGTCCTTCAGATAGCTCCTTTGAGGGTGTCCGAGTGGCCCCTCACCTGACTTCTGATCAGCAGGCTGAGGTGAAAAGTTTGCTTAGGCAGTTTTCCCCCCTGTTTTCACAGTCGCCTGGTTTGACACCTTGGTGCAAACATAACATAGACACAGGAGACAGTGTACCTACCAAAAGTAGGGGATACAGGATGTCAGACAAAGTACGGTCTTATATTAAGACCGAGGTCAACAAGATGTTAGACCTTGGGGTGATTGAACCCTCTAGTAGTCCTTGGTCCAGCCCTGTGGTTTTCGTTCCAAAGGCAGGCACTTCTGAATTGAGGTTCTGCGTGGATTACAGGGCTCTGAATGCTGTCACCAAGACAGATGCACACCCCTTGCCTCGAACAGATGAGCTGGTGGATACTTTGGGTGCATCCAAGTACCTCAGCACGTTTGACCTCACTGCTGGCTATTGGCAAATAGCTTTAGCAGAACATGCCAAGGAGAAGACAGCGTTTTCTACTCCAGACGGCCTTTACCAATTCCGGGTAATGCCGTTCGGGTTGAAGAATGCACCTGTCACTTTCCAGAGGCTTGTGCATCATGTTTTGAATGGGTTGGACGAATTCTGTCTTGCATATCTGGACGATATAGCAGTTTTCAGTGCCACCTGGGAAGACCATGTGAAACACCTCGGGATTGTGCTCCAGGCTCTTCAGAAAGCACACTTGACCATAAAGGCTAGTAAACGCCAGATTGGACAAGGCTCAGTGTTTTACCTTGGACATGAAGTAGGTGGAGGGAGGATACAGCCTCTACCCAGTAAAGTACAAGCAGTACAAGACTGGCCTACCCCCACTACACAAACCCAAGTGAGAGCCTTCTTAGGACTCACGGGGTATTACCGCAATTTTGTGGCAGACTATGGCACCATAGCTGCCCCTCTGACTGCCCTCACAACTCTGAAGAAACCCAAGAAGGTAACTTGGACCGACGAGTGTGAGAAGGCCTTCAATGGCTTAAAAGACTCCTTGTGCCAGGCCCCTGTCCTCAGGGCCCCTGATTATCAAAGACCTTTTATCGTGCAGACGGACGCCTCTGACACTGGGATAGGAGCTGTACTATCGCAAGTAGATGAGAAGGGTAAGGAACACACTATTGGTTTTATTAGTCGCCAGTTTAAGGACAGAGAGCTCAGATGGTCCACGGTAGAGAAAGAATGTTTCTCTGTTGTGTGGGCCCTAAGGAAGCTGAGGCCCTACCTCTATGGGACTCACTTCACTGTGCAAACTGACCATAAGCCCTTAAAGTGGATAATAAACATGAAGGGGGAGAATCCAAAGTTGCTTAGGTGGTCCATAAGTCTACAAGGCTTCAACTTCACTATTGAGCATAGGCCAGGTGTCCAACATAGCAATGCTGATGGGTTGTGCAGAATGTTTAACCGACCTGAACAAGAGACTCATCCAGGGGTGGATTAGTTCCCCCTGTCCATAGTCTGGGAGGGGCGAGTGTTAGGAAAGATTTCGTAATTGTAGGTAATTTTCCTTCCATGTGGCAACCCCTAAACTTTTTGCTGTTGTTTTTCACCTTGTTCTCGACTTTGCCCGAGAAGTGCAGCCTTCTGCCGCACTCCTCTGGGCTTTCGCTCCTTTCTTACGGGGAAACTGTCATGCCCTTAAGACAGTCAGTACCAGGAAACGCTGGTTTCCGTAGTTTCTTGTATCATGTTGCGGCTTTCGTGCAACATGACACAAGAGGGCACTGTAAGCTAAGTTACTGCTCTCTTGGGTCTCTAGCCTTCTACATGCCCTAGATACTCTTTCAGGATTGTAACTGATCGGTGCAAGTGATTCACGGACGGGAATGGTGGCAGCGATCGTTTCTTGTGTTTTGAGCTCCTTTTGGCGTTCTAAGCGCGTTTCTCGCGCTTAACCCAAAATGGTGGCCTAGATCCCAAAATGGCCAGACCACGAGGCTCCTTTGTCCTGTCTGCTGACCGTCTTGCTCCCTTCACCTTCCCCAGGTCGAGCCGACCTGGGGCCTTCCTTATTTGGGCATGTGCTTTCCCGCGAAACACAGATGCTTTCGCAGGCTTCTACATGTCTTTGTGTGCCTCCAGGATGTGGGCTGGGATGTCTGGTCCCAATACACATCCTGGGTGCCAGAGAGTCTAGGGTGGTGTGAATGCCTGGGACCACCGTGGTCCGTGATAGGTCCACGAATGGTGTGAGTGTTGATGAGCGGATCTCCCATTGGGTCCCCTCCGTTTTGGCGCGAAGGGAACCGTGGATAAGAGGGGGCTGGAAACACCACTACCATGTCGATCTCCTGAGTTCTCACGAACGAAGGAATACAGGAGCCAAGTATCCTGCAACCAAGAGGCTGAACCGAGGAATCGCTGGTGACCCGCTGAAGGACTGCTCCTCTGCACTGCTGTCGCCTTGTGAAAACCCTTTTCACCTTTGATCGAACCAGAAGGCCTGTACTGGTACTTCGACCCTTGGAATAGCGGGACAGCTATTCTCGGCATCTTCACCATCTCCTGCTAATAAGCCTTCGGAAGCGTCTCTGGGCCATCCAGCAGACTGACCAGCCTACACAGGAGTCTTGCTCTGTAACCGCCGCCAGGTTGTGTAGTATATGGAGTCCTTGTCACTCTCACATGATTCGTACACTTGGCGTTCCCAGGTCTGAAGTGAGTAGTGTACATTTGGCTCAGATACACACCGCCGCTCCGTTGCCCTGCTGTGGTAACAAACTGTGCGGGTTCCTTCGTTTGGGACGTCTTTTACTCAACTCTGCTGCTGCAGACTAAACACGACGACGAGACGTCCCCTGCTCTTCTGAACCTGCCAGCGACTGAAACTGACGCGGAGAAGCCTGGGTCTGCTTGCATCGTGGACCGGTGAGTAGCATAGCTAGGAACTGGTCGCCCTCCTGCAGGAGCCCATAGCTTTTCCCCGCTGTGTCAAAACAGCACGCCTTTCCGTACTCGCGCTCTGCTTCTGCCCACAGTGGAGGCTGCGCTTGAGTCGCGGAACACTGTTCTTCTTCGTTTGTGCACTAAACTGAACTGCCTGATCTCCCTCGAAGAGACTCCCCTTTTGCCTGTTGACACCAGCGTGTGCAGGTACTTTTGAGCACAAGGCTCCACTCTTCGTAGGGCTCGGACTTCCTTTTAGTTAGGTGCCTCTGAAGGCGGACTGGGTCTAAGCATTATTTCGCACTGCCTGTTTTCCTTCCCTTTTAGGTGGACTACACATTTCGTGCATCTAACGCTTGAGACTTATTTGTATTTGTATATATATTGTATTGGTATGGTATGTGTTGGTTTACTAGAGTTGTATTGTGATTTCTCGCTACGGTCATTGTTTTAAAGGCCTTGGAATAAATGTGTATATATTTTTAATATAGCACCTGTTTGGAGTAGTTTGTAAGTGTCCTTGCTTTGTGTGCTCATTGCGGGCTTTCAGTCACCCTCACCTCTCTTGAGACCTAGTCTTGACCGCCGCGATCGCTACCTTGATTGGTCTGGCTTGTCCAGAGGTTACCCTGTTCCAAGAAATTAGGTTGGCCATCTGAACTTCTGCGCCACCAGAACAGAGTTCAGAAATCCGTCTTAACAATATCCAACTCCTTCCCGTTCCAAACCTGAGACCCTTCCTATAGCATGAGATGTGATATCCAACTCCTTCCCATCCCAATCCTGAGACATTTCCGATTGCAGAGATGTGATATCTCAATGCTTATACCAAACCTGAGACTCTTCCTATAACATGAGATGTGATATCCAACTCCTTCCAGTTCCAAACCTGAGACCCTTCCTATAGAATGAGATGTGATATCCAACTCCTTCCCATTCCAATCCTGAGACCCTTCCGATAGCATGAGATGTGATATCTCAATGCTTCTAATACCAAACCTGAGATCCTTCCTATAACATGCAATGTGATATCCAAATTCTTCCCCTTCCAAACCTGAGACCCTCCCTTTAGCATGAGATGTGATATCCAACTCCTTCCCATTCCAATCCTGAGACCCTTATGATAGCATGAAATGTGATATCTCAATGCCTCTTATACCAAACCTGAGATCCTTCCTATAACATGAGATGTGATATCCAAATCCTTCCCCTTCCAAACCTGAGACCCTCCCTTTAGCATGAGATGTGATATCCAACTCCTTCCCATTCCAATCCTGAGACCCTTCTGATAGCATGAGATGTGATATCTCAATGCCTCTAATACCAAACCTGATATCCTACCTCTAACATGAAATGTGATATCCAACTCCTTCCCTTTCCAAACCTGAGACCCTGCCTATAGCATGAGATGTGATATCCAAGTCCTTCCCATTCCAATCCTGAGACCCTTCCTATAGCATGTGATGTGATATCTCAATGCTTATACCAAACCTGAGACCCTTCCTATGGCATGAGATGTCATATACAACTCCTTCCCATTCCAATCCTGAGACCCTTCCTATAGCATGTGATGTGATATCTCAATGCTTATACCAAACCTGAGACCCTTCCTATAGCATGAGATGTGATATCCAACTTCTTCCCATTCCAATCCTAAGACCCTTCCTATAACATGAGATGTGATGTCTCAATGCTTCTAATACCAAACCTGAGATCTTTCCTATAATATGAGATGTGATATCCAACTCCTTCCCATTCCAATCCTGAGACCCTTCCTATAGCATGAGATGTGATATCTCAATGCTTATACCAAACCTGAGACTCTTCCTATAACATGAGATGTGATATCTAACTCCTTCCCGTTCCAAACCTGAGACCCTTCCTATAGCATGAGATGTGATATCTCAAGGCCTCTAATACCAAACCTGAGATCCTTCCTCTAACATGAAATGTGATATCCAACTCCTTCCCCTTCCAAACCTGAGAGCCTTCCTATAGCATGAGATATGATATCCAAGTCCTTCCCATTCCAATCCTGAGACCCTTCCTATAACATGAAATGTGATATCCAACTCCTTCCCATTCCAACCTGAGACCCTTCCTATAGCATGAGATGGGATATCCAACTCCTTCCAAATCCAATACTGATACCCTTCCAATAGCATGAGAAGTGATATCCCAATGCTTCTACCAAACCTGAGACCCATACTATGGCATAAGATGTGATATCAAACGCCTTCCCATTCCAATCCTGAGACCCTTCCTATAGCTTGAGATGTGATATCCAACTCCTTCCCATTCCAATTCTGAAACCCTTCCTATACCATGAGACTTGATATCTCAATGCTTCTAATACCAAACCTGAGACCCGTCCTATAACATGAGATGTGATATCCAAATCCTTCCCCTTCCAAACCTTAGACCCTTCCTTTATCATGAGATGTGATATCCAACTCCTTCCCGTTCCAATCCTGAGACCCTTCCGATATCATGAGATTTGTTATCTCAATGCTTCTAATATCAAACTTGAGACCCTCCCTATAGCATGAGATGTGACATCCAAGTCCTACCCATTCCAATCCTGAGACCCTTCCTATAGCATGAGATGTGATATCTCAATGCTTCTAATACCAAACCTGAGACCCTTCCTATAACATGAGATGGGATATCCAACTCCTTCCCATTCCAACCCTGAGACCCTTCCGATAGCAGAGATGTGATATCTCAATGCGTATACCAACCTGAGACCCTTCCTATAACATGAGATGTGATATCCAACTCCTTCCCATTCCAAACCTGAGACCCTTCCTATAGCATATGTGATATCCAACTCCTTCCAATTCCAAACATGAGACCCTTCCCATAGCAAGAATGTAATATCCAACTCCTTCCCATTCCAATCCTGAGACCATTCCTATAGCATGAGATGTGATATCTCAATGCTTCTAATACCAAACCTGAGATCCTTCGTATGACATGAGATTTGATATCCAATTCCTTCCCATTCCAAACCTGACACCCTTCCTACAGCATGCGATGTGATATCTCAATGCTTCTAATACCAAACCTGAGACCAGTCCTATAACATGAGATGGGATATCCAACTCCTTCCCGTTCCAATCCTGAGACACTTCCGATTGCAGAGATTTGATATCTCAATGCTTATACCAAACCTGAGACTCTTCCTATAACATGAGATGTGATATCCAACTCCTTCCCGTTCCAAACCTGAGACCCTTCCTATAGCATGAGATGTGATATCCAAATCCTTCCCATCCCAATCCTGAGACACTTCCAATTGCAGAGATGTGATATCTCAATGCTTATACCAAACCTGAGACTCTTCCTATAACACGAGATGTGATATCCAACTCCTTCCCGTTCCAAACCTGAGACCCTTCCTATAGCATGAGATGTGATATCCAACTCCTTCCTATTCTAATCCTGAGACCCTTCCGATAGCATGAGATGTGATATCTCAATGCCTCTAATACCAAACCTGAGATCCTTCCTATAACATGTGATGTGATATTCAAATCCTTCCCCTTCCAAACCTGAGACCCTCCCTTTAGCATGAGATGTGATATACAACTCCTTCCCATTCCAATCCTGAGACCCTTCTGATAGCATGAGATGTGATATCTCAATGCCTCTAATACCAAACCTGAGATCCTACCTCTAACATGAAATGTGATATCCATCTCCTTCCCTTTCCAAACCTGAGACCCTGCCTATAGCATGAGCTGTGATATCCAAGTCCTTCCCATTCCAATCCTGAGACCCTTCCTATAGCATGTGATGTGATATCTCAATGCTTATACCAAACCTGAGACCCTTCTTATGGCATGAGATGTCATATACAACTCCTTCCCATTCCAATCCTGGGACCCTTCCTATAGCATGAGATGTGATATCTCAATGCTTATACCAAACCTGAGACCCTTCCTATAGCATGAGATGTGATATCTCAAGGCCTCTAATACCAAACCTGAGATCCTTCCTCTAACATGAGATGTGATATCCAACTCCTTCCCGTTCCAAACCTGAGACACTTCCTATAGCATATGTGATATCCAACTCCTTCCATTCCAAACATGAGACCCTTCCTATAGCAAGAATGTAATATCCAACTCCTACCCATTCCAATCCTGAGACCCTTCCTATAGCAAGAGATGTGATATCCAAATCCTTCCCATTCCAATCCTGAGACCCTTCCTATAACATGAGATGTGATATCCAACTCCTTCCCATTCCAACCTGAGACACTTCCCATAGCATGAGAAGGGATATCCAACTCCTTCCCAATCCAATCCGGAGACCCTTCCGATAGCAGAGATGTGATATCTCAATGCTTATACCAAACCTGAGACCCTTCCTATGGCATGATATGTGATATCCAACTCCTTGCCATTCAAATCCTGAGACCCTTTTATAGCATGGGAAGGGATATCCAACTCCTTCCCAATCCAATCCTGAGACCCTTCCGATAGCAGAGATGTGATATCTCAACGCTTCTACCAAACCTGAGACCCTTCCTTTAGCATGAGATGTGATATCCAAATCCTTCGCATTCCAATCCTGAGACCCTTCCTATAGCATGAGATGTGATATCTCAATGGTTCTAATACCAAACCTGAGATCCTTCCTATAACATGAGATGTGATATCCAATTCCTTCCCATTCCAAACCTGAGACCCTTCCTATAACATGAAATGTGATATCTCAAGGCCTCTAATAACAAACCTGAGATCCTTCCTCTAACATGAAATGTGATATCCAACTCCTTCCCATTCCAAACATGAGACCCTTCCTATAACATGAAATGTGATATCCAACTCCATCCCATTCCAACCTGAGACCTTTCCTATAGCATGAGATGGGATATCCAACTCCTTCCAAATCCAATACTTATACCATTCCGATAGCATGAGATGTGATATCCCAATGCTTCGACCAAATCTGAGACCCATACTATGGCATGAGATGTGATATCAAACTCCTTCCCATTCCAATCCTGAGACCCTTCCTATAGCTTGAGATGTGATATCCAATTTCTTCCCATTCCAATTCTGAGACCCTTCCTATACCATGAGACTTGATATCTCAATGCTTCTAATACCAAACCTGAGACCCGTCCTATAACATGAGATGTGATATCCAAATCCTTCCCCTTCCAAACCTTAGACCCTTCCTTTATCATGAGATGTGATATCCAACTCCTTCCCATTCCAATCCTGAGACCCTTCCGATATCATAAGATTTGTTATCTCAATGCTTCTAATATCAAACTTGAGACCCTCCCTATAGCATGAGATGTGACATCCAAGTCCTCCCCATTCCAATCCTGAGACCCTTCCTATAGCATGAGATGTGATATCTCAATGCTTCTAATACCAAACCTGAGACCCTTCCTATAACATGAGATGGGATATCCAACTCAGATGGGATATCCAACTCCTTCCCATTCCAATCCTGAGACCCTTCCGATAGCAGAGATGTGATATCTCAATGCTTATATCAAACCTGAGCCTCTTCCTATGGCCTGAGATGTCATATACAACTCCTTCCCATTCCAATCCTGAGACCCTTCCTATAGCATGAGATGTGATATCTCAATGCTTATACCAAATCTGAGACCCTTCCTATAGCATGAGATGTGATATCCAACTCCTTCCCATTCCAATCCTGAGACCCTTCCTATAGCATGAGATGTGATGTCTCAATGCTTCTAATACCAAACCTGAGATCCTTCCTATAACATGAGATGTGATATCCAACTCCTTCCCATTCCAATCCTGAGACCCTTATGATAGCATGAGATGTGATATCTCAATGCCTCTTATACCAAACCTGAGATCCTTCCGATAGCATGAGATGTGATATCTCAATGCTTCTAATACCAAACCTGAGATCCTTCCTATAATATGAGATGTGATTTCCAAATCCTTCCCCTTCCAAACCTGAGACCCTCCCTTTAGCATGAGATGTGATATCCAACTCCTTCCCATTCCAATCCTGAGACCCTTCTGATAGCATGAGATGTGATATCTCAATGCCTCTAATACCAAACCTGAGATCCTACCTCTAACATGAAATGTGATATCCATCTCCTTCCCTTTCCAAACCTGAGACCCTGCCTATAGCATGAGATGTGATATCCAAGTCCTTCCCATTCCAATCCTGAGACCCTTCCTATAGCATGTGATGTGATATCTCAATGCTTATACCAAACCTGAGACCCTTCCTATGGCATGAGATGTCATATACAACTCCTTCCCATTCCAATCCTGAGACCCTTCCTATAGCATGAGATGTGATATCTCAATGCTTATACCAAACCTGAGACCCTTCCTATAGCATGAGATGTGATATCCAACTTCTTCCCATTCCAATCCAGAGACCCTTCCTATAGCATGAGATGTGATATCTCAATGCTTATACCAAACCTGAGACCCTTCCTATAGCTTGAGATGTGATATCCAACTCCTTCCCATTCCAATCCTGAGACCCTTCCGATAGCATGAGATGTGATATCTCAAGGCCTCTAATACCAAACCTGAGATCCTTCCTCTAACATGAAATGTGATATCCAACTCCTTCCCTTTCCAAACCTGAGAACCTTCCTATAGCATGAGATATGATATCCAACTCCTTCCCATTCCAACCTGAGACCCTTCCTATAGCATGAGATGGGATATCCAACTCCTTCCAAATCCAATACTGATACCCTTCCGATAGCATGAGATGTGATATCCCAATGCTTCTACCAAACCTGAGAACCATACTATGGCATGAGATGTGATATCAAACTCCTTCCCATTCCAATCCTGAGACGCTTCCTATATCTTGAGATGTGATATCCAACTCCTTCCCATTCCAATTCTGAGACCCTTCTTATACCATGAGACTTGATATCTCAATGCATCTAATACCAAACCTGAGACCCGTCCTATAACATGAGATGTGATATCCAAATCCTTCCCCTTCCAAACCTTAGACCCTTCCTTTATCATGAGATGTGATATCCAACTCCTTCCCATTCCAATCCTGAGACCCTTCCGATATCATGAGATTTGTTATCTCAATGCTTCTAATATCAAACTTGAGACCCTCCCTATAGCATGAGATGTGACATCCAAGTCCTTCCCATTCCAATCCTGAGACCCTTCCTATAGCATGAGATGTGATATCTCAATGCTTCTAATACCAAACCTGAGACCTCATGCTAAAGGGAGGGTCTCAGGTTTGGAAGGGGAAGGATTTGGATATCACATCTCATGTTATAGGAAGGATCTCAGGATTGGTATTAGAAGCATTGAGATATCACATCTCATGCTATCGGAAGGATCTCAGGTTTGGTATTAGAAGCATTGAGATATCACATATCATGCTATCGGAAGGATCTCAGGTTTGGCATTAGAAGCATTGAGATATCACATCTCATGCTATAGCAAGGGTCTCAGGTTTGGAACGGGAAGGAGTTGGATATCCCATCTCATGTTATAGGACTGGTCTCAGGTTTGGTATTAGAAGCATTGAGATATCACATTGCATGTTGTAGGAAGGGTCTCAGGTTTGGAATGGGAAGGAATTGGATATCACATCTCATGTCATAGGAATGATCTCAGGTTTGGTATTAGAAGCATTGAGATATCACATCTCATGCTATAGGAATGGTCTCAGGATTGGAATGGGAAGGAGTTGGATATTACATTCTTGCTATAGGAAGGGTCTCATGTTTGGAATGGGAAGGAGTTGGATATCACATATGGTATAGGAAGGGTCTCAGGTTTGGAACGGGAAGGAGTTGGATATCACATCTCATGTTGTAGGAAGCGTCTCAGGTTTGATATAAGCATTGAGATATCACATCTCTGCTATCGTAAGTGTCTCAGGATTGGAATGGGAAGAAGTTGGATATCCCATCTCATGTTATAGGATGGGTCTCAGGTTTGGAAAGGGAAGGCGTTGGATATCACATCTCATGCTATAGGAAGGGTCTCAGGATTGGAATGGGAAGGAGTTGGATATCACATCTCATGCTATAGGAAGGGTCTCAGGTTTGGTATAAGCATTGAGATATCACATCTCATGCTATAGGAAGGGTCTCAGGATTGGAATGGGAAGGAGTTGGATATCACATCTCATGTTATAGGAAGGATCTCAGGTTTGGTATTAGAAGCATTGAGACATCACATCTCATGCTATAGGAAGGGTCTCAGGATTGGAATGGGAAGGAGTTGTATATGACATCTCATGCCGTAGGAAGGGTCTCAGGTTTGGTATAAGCATTGAGATATCACATCTCTGCTATAGGAAGGGTCTCAGGATTGGAATGGGAAGGAGTTGGATATCCCATCTCATGTTATAGGAAGGGTCTCATGATTGGAATGGGAAGGACTTGGATATCACATCTCATGCTATAGGAAGGCTCTCAGGTTTGGAAGGGGAAAGAGTTGGATATCACATTTCATGTTAGAGGTAGGATCTCAGGTTTGGTATTAGAGGCATTGAGATATCACATCTCATGCTATCAGAAGGGTCTCAGGATTGGAATGGGAAGGAGTTGGATATCACATCTCATGCTAAAGGGAGGGTCTCAGGTTTGGAAGGGGAAGGATTTGGATATCACATCTCATGTTATAGGAAGGATCTCAGGTTTGGTATTAGAAGCATTGAGATATCACATCTCATGCTATCAGAATGGTCTCAGGATTGGAATGGGAAGGAGTTGGATATCACATCTCATACTAAAGGGAGGGTTCCAGGTTTGGAAGGGGAAGGATTTGGATATCACATCTCATGTTATCGGAAGGATCTCAGGTTTGGTATTAGAAGTATTGAGATATCACATCTCATGCTATAGGAAGGGTCTCAGGATTGGAATGGGAAGGAGTTGGATATCACATCTCATGCTAAAGGAAGGGTCTCAGGTTTGGTAGAAGCATTGAGATATCACATCTCATGCTATAGGAAGGGTCTCAGGATTGGAATGGGAAGGACTTAGATATCACATATCATGCTATAGGGAGGGTCTCAGTTTTGATATTAGAAGCATTGAGATATCACATCTCATGCTATCGGAAGTGTCTCAGGTTTGGAATGGGAAGGAGCTGGATATCACATCTCATGCTAAAGGAAGGGTCTCAGGTTTGGAACGGGAAGGAGTTGGATATCACATCTCATGTTATAGGAAGGGTCTCAGGTTTGGTATAAGCATTGAGATATCACATCTCTGCTATCGGAAGTGTCTCAGGATTGGAATGGGAAGGAGTTGGATATCCCATCTCATGTTATAGGACGGGTCTCAGGTTTGTTATTAGAATCATTGAGATATCATATTGCATGCTGTAGGAAGGGTCTAAGGATTGGAATGGGAAGGACTTGGATATCACATCTCATGCTATAGATAGGCTCTCAGGTTTGGAAAGGGAAGGAGTTGGATATCACATTTCATGTTAGAGGAAGGATCTCAGGTTTGGTATTAGAGGCATTGAGATATCACATCTCATGCTATAGGAAGGGTCTCAGGTTGGAATGGGAAGAAGTTGGATATCACATCTCATGTTATAGGAAGGGTCTCAGGATTGGAATGGGAAGGACTTGGATATCACATCTCATGCTATAGGAAGGCTCTCAGGTTTGGAAGGGGAAAGAGTTGGATATCACATTTCATGTTAGAGGTAGGATCTCAGGTTTGGTATTAAAGGCAATGAGATATCACATCTCATGCTAAAGGGAGGGTCTCAGGTTTGGAAGGGGAAGGATTTGGATATCACATCTCATGTTATAGGAAGGATCTCAGGTTTGGTATTAGAAGCATTGAGATATCACATCTCATGCTATCGGAAGGATCTCAGGTTTGGTATTAGAAGCATTGAGATATCACATCTCATGCTATCAGAAGGTTCTCAGGATTGGAATGGGAAGGAGTTGGATATCACATCTCATGCTAAAGGGAGGGACTCAGGTTTGGAAGGGGAAGGATTTGGATATCACATCTCATGTTATCGGAAGGATCTCAGGTTTGGTATTAGAAGTATTGAGATATCACATCTCATGCTATAGGAAGGGTCTCAGGATTGGAATGGGAAGGAGTTGGATATCACATCTCATGCTAAAGGAAGGGTCTCAGGTTTGGTAGAAGCATTGAGATATCACATCTCATGCTATAGGAAGGGTCTCAGGATTGGAATGGGAAGGACTTAGATATCACATATCATGCTATAGGGAGGGTCTCAGTTTTGATATTAGAAGCATTGAGATATCACATCTCATGCTATCGGAAGTGTCTCAGGATTGGAATGGGAAGGAGCTGGATATCACATCTCATGCTAAAGGAAGGGTCTCAGGTTTGGAACGGGAAGGAGTTGGATAGCCGATCTCATGTTATAGGAAGGGTCTCAGGTTTGGTATAAGCATTGAGATATCACATCTCTGCTATCGGAAGTGTCTCAGGATTGGAATGGGAAGGAGTTGGATATCCCATCTCATGTTATAGGACGGGTCTCAGGATTGTTATTAGAATCATTGAGATATCATATTGCATGCTGTAGGAAGGGTCTAAGGATTGGAATGGGAAGGACTTGGATATCACATCTCATGCTATGGATAGGCTCTCAGGTTTGATATTAGAAGCATTGAGATATCACATCTCATGCTATAGGAAGGGTCTCAGGATTGGAATGGGAAGGAGTTGGATATCACATCTCATGCTATAGGAAAGGTCTCAGGTTTGGTATAAGCATTGAGATATCACATCTCATGCTATAGGAAGGGTCTCAGGATTGGAATGGGAAGGAGTTGGATATCACATCTCATGCTATAGGAAGGGTCTCTGGTTTGGTATAAGCATTGAGATATCACATCTCATGCTATAGGAAGGGTCTCAGGATTGGAATGGGAAGGAGTTGTATATGACATCTCATGCCGTAGGAAGGGTCTCAGGTTTGGTATAAGCATTGAGATATCACATCTCTGCTATCGGAAAGGTCTCAGGATTGGAATGGGAAGGAGTTGGATATCCCATCTCATGTTATAGGAAGAGTCTCAGGTTTGGTATTAGAAGCATTGAGATATCACATCTCATGCTATAGGAAGGGTCTCAGGATTGGAATGGGAAGGAGTTGGATATCAAATCTCATGCTATAGGAAAGGTCTCAGGTTTGGTATAAGCAGTGAGATATCACATCTCATGCTATAGGAAGTGTCTCAGGATTGGAATGGGAAGGAGTTGGATATCACATCTCATGTTATAGGAAGGATCTCAGGTTTGGTATAAGCATTCAGATATCACATCTCTGCCATCGGAAGGGTCTCAGGATTGGAATGGGAAGGAGTTGGATATTCCCATCTCATGTTATAGGAAGGGTCTCAGGTTTGGTATAAGCAGTGAGATATCACATCTCATGCTATAGGAAGTGTCTCAGGATTGGAATGGGAAGGAGTTGGATATCACATCTCATGTTATAGGAAGGATCTCAGGTTTGGTATAAGCATTCAGATATCACATCTCTGCTATCGGAAGGGTCTCAGGATTGGAATGGGAAGGAGTTGGATATTCCCATCTCATGTTATAGGAAGGGTCTCAGGTTTGGTATTAGAAGCATTGAGACATCACATCTCATGCTATAGGAAGGGTCTCAGGATTGGAATGGGAAGGACTTGGATATCACATCTCATGCTATAGGGAGGGTCTCACGTTTGATATTAGAAGCATTGAGATATCACATCTCATGCTATAGGAAGGGTCTCAGGATTGGAATGGGAAGGAGTTGGATATCACATCTCATGCTATAGGAAAGGTCTCAGGTTTGGTATAAGCAGTGAGATATCACATCTCATGCTATAGGAAGTGTCTCAGGATTGGAATGGGAAGGAGTTGGATATCACATCTCATGTTATAGGAAGGATCTCAGGTTTGGTATAAGCATTCAGATATCACATCTCTGCTATCGGAAGGGTCTCAGGATTGGAATGGGAAGGAGTTGGATATTCCCATCTCATGTTATAGGAAGGGTCTCAGGTTTGGTATTAGAAGCATTGAGACATCACATCTCATGCTATAGGAAGGGTCTCAGGATTGGAATGGGAAGGACTTGGATATCACATCTCATGCTATAGGGAGGGTCTCAAGTTTGATATTAGAAGCATTGAGATATCACATCTCATGATATCGGAAGGGTCTCAGGATTGGAATGGGAAGGAGTTGGATATCACATCTCATGATAAAGGAAGGGTCTAAGGTTTGGAAGGGGAAGGATTTGGATATCACATCTCATGTTATAGGGCGGGTCTCAGGTTTGGTATTAGAAGCATTGAGATATCAAGTCTCATGGTATAGGAAGGGTCTCAGAATTGGAATTGGAAGGAGTTGGATATCCCATCTCATGCTATAGAAAGGGTCTCAGGTTGGAATGGGAAGGAGTTGGATATCACATCTCATGTTATAGGAAGGGTCTCGGGATTGGAATGGGAAGGACTTGGATATCACATCTCATGCTATAGGAAGGCTCTCAGGTTTGGAAGGGGAAAGAGTTGGATATCACATTTCATGTTAGAGGTAGGATCTCAGGTTTGGTATTAGAGGCATTGAGATATCACATCTCATGCTATCAGAAGGGTCTCAGGATTGGAATGGGAAGGAGTTGGATATCACATCTTATGCTAAAGGGAGGGTCTCAGGTTTGGAAGGGGAAGGATTTGGATATCACATCTCATGTTATAAGAAGGAGCTCAGGTTTGGTATTAGAAGCATTGAGATATCACATCTCATGCTATCAGAAGGGTCTCAGGATTGGAATGGGAAGGAGTTGGATATCACATCTCATGCTAAAGGGAGGGTCTCAGGTTTGGAAGGGGAAGGATTTGGATATCACATCTCATGTTATCGGAAGTATCTCAGGTTTGGTATTAGAAGTATTGAGATATCACATCTCATGCTATAGGAAGGGTCTCAGGATTGGAATGGGAAGGAGTTGGATATTACATCTCAAGCTATAGGAAGGGTCTCAGGTTTGGTATAAGCATTGAGATATCACATCACATGCTATAGGAAGGGTCTCAGGATTGGAATGGGAAGGTGTTGTATATGACATCTCATGCCATAGGAAGGGTCTCAGGTTTGGTATAAGCATTGAGATATCACATCACATGCTATAGGAAGGGTCTCAGGATTGGAATGGGAAGGACTTGGATATCACATCTCATGCTATAGGCAGGGTCTCAGGTTTGGAAAGGGAAGGAGTTGGATATCACATTTCATGTTAGAGGTAGGATATCAGGTTTGGTATTAGAGGCATTGAGATATCACATCTCATGCTATCAGAAGGGTCTCAGGATTGGAATGGGAAGGAGTTGGATATCACATCTCATGCTAAAGGGAGGGTCTCAGGTTTGGAAGGGTAAGGATTTGGATATCACATCTCATGTTATAGGAAGGATCTCAGGTTTGATATTAGAGGCATTGAGATATCACATCTCATGCTATCATAAGGGTCTCAGGATTGGAATGGGAAGGAGTTGGATATCACATCTCATGCTAAAGGGAGGGTCTCAGGTTTGGAAGGGGAAGAATTTGGATATCACATCACATGTTATAGGAAGGATCTCAGGTTTGGTATTAGAAGCATTGAGATATCACATCTCATGCTATCGGAAGGGTCTCAGGATTGGAATGGGAAGGAGTTGGAAATCACATCTCATGCTATAGGAAGGGTCTCAGGTTTGGAACGGGAAGGAGTTGGATATCACATCTCATGTTATAGGAAGAGTCTCAGGTTTGGTATAAGCATTGAGATATCACATCTCTGCAATCGGAAATGTCTCAGGATTGGGATGGGAAGGAGTTGGATATCACATCTCATGCTATAGGAAGGGTCTCAGGTTTGGAACGGGAAGGAGTTGGATATCACATCTCATGCTATAGGAAGGCTCTCAGGTTTGGAAGGGGAAAGAGTTGGATATCACATTTCATGTTAGAGGTAGGATCTCAGGTTTGGTATTAGAGGCATTGAGACATCACATCTCATGCTATCAGAAGGGTCTCAGGATTGGAATGGGAAGGAGTTGGATATCACATCTCATGCTAAAGGGAGGGTCTCAGATTTGGAAGGGGAAGGATTTGGATATCACATCTCATGTTGTAAGAAGGAGCTCAGGTTTGGTATTAGAAGCATTGAGATATCACATCTCATGCTATTGGAAGGATCTCAGGTTTGGTATTAGAAGCATTGAGATATCACATCTCATGCTATCAGAAGGGTCTCAGGATTGGAATGGGAAGGAGTTGGATATCACATCTCATGCTAAAGGGAGGGTCTCAGGTTTGGAAGGGGAAGGATTTGGATATCACATCTCATGTTATCGGAAGGATCTCAGGTTTGGTATTAGAAGTATTGAGATATCACATCTCATGCTATAGGAAGGGTCTCAGGATTGGAATGGGAAGGAGTTGGATATCACATCTCAAGCTATAGGAAGGGTCTCAGGTTTGGTATAAGCATTGAGATATCACATCACATGCTATAGGAAGGGTCTCAGGATTGGAATGGGAAGGAGTTGTATATGACATCTCATGCCATAGGAAGGGTCTCAGGTTTGGTATAAGCATTGAGATATCACATCACATGCTATAGGAAGGGTCTCAGGATTGGAATGGGAAGGACTTGGATATCACATCTCATGCTATAGGCAGGGTCTCAGGTTTGGAAAGGGAAGAATTTGGATATCACATCACATGTTATAGGAAGGATCTCAGGTTTGGTATTAGAAGCATTGAGATATCACATCTCATGCTATCGGAAGGGTCTCAGGATTGGAATGGGAAGGAGTTGGAAATCACATCTCATGCTATAGGAAGGGTCTCAGGTTTGGAACGGGAAGGAGTTGGATATCACATCTCATGTTATAGGAAGAGTCTCAGGTTTGGTATAAGCATTGAGATATCACATCTCTGCAATCGGAAATGTCTCAGGATTGGGATGGGAAGGAGTTGGATATCACATCTCATGCTATAGGAAGGGTCTCAGGTTTGGAACGGGAAGGAGTTGGATATCACATCTCATGCTATAGGAAGGCTCTCAGGTTTGGAAGGGGAAAGAGTTGGATATCACATTTCATGTTAGAGGTAGGATCTCAGGTTTGGTATTAGAGGCATTGAGACATCACATCTCATGCTATCAGAAGGGTCTCAGGATTGGAATGGGAAGGAGTTGGATATCACATCTCATGCTAAAGGGAGGGTCTCAGATTTGGAAGGGGAAGGATTTGGATATCACATCTCATGTTGTAAGAAGGAGCTCAGGTTTGGTATTAGAAGCATTGAGATATCACATCTCATGCTATTGGAAGGATCTCAGGTTTGGTATTAGAAGCATTGAGATATCACATCTCATGCTATCAGAAGGGTCTCAGGATTGGAATGGGAAGGAGTTGGATATCACATCTCATGCTAAAGGGAGGGTCTCAGGTTTGGAAGGGGAAGGATTTGGATATCACATCTCATGTTATCGGAAGGATCTCAGGTTTGGTATTAGAAGTATTGAGATATCACATCTCATGCTATAGGAAGGGTCTCAGGATTGGAATGGGAAGGAGTTGGATATCACATCTCAAGCTATAGGAAGGGTCTCAGGTTTGGTATAAGCATTGAGATATCACATCACATGCTATAGGAAGGGTCTCAGGATTGGAATGGGAAGGAGTTGTATATGACATCTCATGCCATAGGAAGGGTCTCAGGTTTGGTATAAGCATTGAGATATCACATCACATGCTATAGGAAGGGTCTCAGGATTGGAATGGGAAGGACTTGGATATCACATATCATGCTATAGGCAGGGTCTCAGGTTTGGAAAGGGAAGGAGTTGGATATCACATTTCATGTTAGAGGTAGGATATCAGGTTTGGTATTAGAGGCATTGAGATATCACATCTCATGCTATCAGAAGGGTCTCAGGATTGGAATGGGAAGGAGTTGGATATCACATCTCATGCTAAAGGGAGGGTCTCAGGTTTGGAAGGGGAAGGATTTGGATATCACATCTCATGTTATAGGAAGGATCTCAGGTTTGGTATTAGAGGCATTGAGATATCACATTTCATGCTATCATAAGGGTCTCAGGATTGGAATGGGAAGGAGTTGGATATCACATCTCATGCTAAAGGGAGGGTCTCAGGTTTGGAAGGGGAAGAATTTGGATATCACATCGCATGTTATAGGAAGGATCTCAGGTTTGGTATTAGAAGCATTGAGATATCACATCTCATGCTATCGGAAGGGTCTCAGGATTGGAATGGGAAGGAGTTGGATATCACATCTCATGCTATAGGAAGGGTCTCAGGTTTGGAACTGGAAGGAGTTGGATATCACATCTCATGTTATAGGAAGAGTCTCAGGTTTGGTATAAGCATTGAGATATCACATCTCTGCAATCGGAAATGTCTCAGGATTGGGATGGGAAGGAGTTGGATATCACATCTCATGCTATAGGAAGGGTCTCAGGTTTGGAACGGGAAGGAGTTGGATATTGTTAAGACGGATTTCTGAACTCTGTTCTGGTGGCGCAGAAGTTCAGATGGCCAACCTAATTTCTTGGAACAGGGTAACCTCTGGACAAGCCAGACCAATCAAGGTAGCGATCGCGGTGGTCAAGACTAGGTCTCAAGAGAGGTGAGGGTGACTGAAAGCCCGCAATGAGCACACAAAGCAAGGACACTTACAAACTACTCCAAACAGGTGCTATATTAAAAATATATACACATTTATTCCAAGGCCTTTAAAACAATGACCGTAGCGAGAAATCACAATACAACTCTAGTAAACCAACACATACCATACCAATACAATATATATACAAATACAAACAAGTCTCAAGCGTTAGATGCACGAAATGTGTAGTCCACCTAAAAGGGAAGGAAAACAGGCAGTGCGAAATAATGCTTAGACCCAGTCCGCCTTCAGAGGCACCTAACTAAAAGGAAGTCCGAGCCCTACGAAGAGTGGAGCCTTGTGCTCAAAAGTACCTGCACACGCTGGTGTCAACAGGCAAAAGGGGAGTCTCTTCGAGGGAGATCAGGCAGTTCCGTTTAGTGCACAAACGAAGAAGAACAGTGTTCCGCGACTCAAGCGCAGCCTCCACTGTGGGCAGAAGCAGAGCGCGAGTACGGAAAGGCGTGCTGTTTTGACACAGCGGGGAAAAGCTATGGGCTCCTGCAGGAGGGTGACCAGTTCCTAGCTATGCTACTCACCGGTCCACGATGCAAGCAGACCCAGGCTTCTCCGCGTCAGTTTCAGTCGCTGGCAGGTTCAGAAGAGCAGGGGACGTCTCGTCGTCGT
Organism: Ambystoma mexicanum; assembly: GCF_040938575.1. Classification (NCBI taxonomy): domain Eukaryota; kingdom Metazoa; phylum Chordata; class Amphibia; order Caudata; family Ambystomatidae; genus Ambystoma; species Ambystoma mexicanum. Next base: position 338,698,805 of record NC_090936.1, read on the forward strand.
GTTTAGTCTGCAGCAGCAGAGTTGAGTAAAAGACGTCCCAAACGAAGGAACCCGCACAGTTTGTTACCACAGCAGGGCAACGGAGCGGCGGTGTGTATCTGAGCCAAATGTACACTACTCACTTCAGACCTGGGAACGCCAAGTGTACGAATCATGTGAGAGTGACAAGGACTCCATATACTACACAACCTGGCAGCGGTTACAGAGCAAGACTCCTGTGTAGGCTGGTCAGTCTGCTGGATGGCCCAGAGACGCTTCCGAAGGCTTACTAGCAGGAGATGGTGAAGATGCCGAGAATAGCTGTCCCCGCTATTCCAAGGGTCGAAGTACCAGTACAGGCCTTCTGGTTCGATCAAAGGTGAAAAGGGTTTTCACAAGGTGACAGCAGTGCAGAGGAGCAGTCCTTCAGCGGGTCACCAGCGATTCCTCAGTTCAGCCTCTTGGTTGCAGGATACTTGGCTCCTGTATTCCTTCGTTCGTGAGAACTCAGGAGATCGACATGGTAGTGGTGTTTCCAGCCCCCTCTTATCCACGGTTCCCTTCGCGCCAAAACGGAGGGGACCCAATGGGAGATCCGCTCATCAACACTCACACCATTCGTGGACCTATCACGGACCACGGTGGTCCCAGGCATTCACACCACCCTAGACTCTCTGGCACCCAGGATGTGTATTGGGACCAGACATCCCAGCCCACATCCTGGAGGCACACAAAGACATGTAGAAGCCTGCGAAAGCATCTGTGTTTCGCAGGAAAGCACATGCCCAAATAAGGAAGGCCCCAGGTCGGCTCGACCTGGGGAAGGTGAAGGGAGCAAGACGGTCAGCGGACAGGACAAAGGAGCCTCGTGGTCTGGCCATTTTGGGATCTAGGCCACCATTTTGGGTTAAGCGCGAGAAACGCGCTTAGAACGCCAAAAGGAGCTCAAAACACAAGAAACGATCGCTGCCACCATTCCCGTCCGTGAATCACTTGCACCGATCAGTTACAATCCTGAAAGAGTATCTACGGCCTGTAGAAGGCTAGAGACCCAAGAGAGCAGTAACTTAGCTTACAGTGCCCTCTTGTGTCATGTTGCACGAAAGCCGCAACATGATACAAGAAACTACGGAAACCAGCGTTTCCTGGTACTGACTGTCTTAAGGGCATGACAGTTTCCCCGTAAGAAAGGAGCGAAAGCCCAGAGGAGTGCGGCAGAAGGCTGCACTTCTCGGGCAAAGTCGAGAACAAGGTGAAAAACAACAGCAAAAAGTTTAGGGGTTGCCACATGGAAGGAAAATTACCTACAATTACGAAATCTTTCCTAACACTCGCCCCTCCCAGACTATGGACAGGGGGAACTAATCCACCCCTGGATGAGTCTCTTGTTCAGGTCGGTTAAACATTCTGCACAACCCATCAGCATTGCTATGTTGGACACCTGGCCTATGCTCAATAGTGAAGTTGAAGCCTTGTAGACTTATGGACCACCTAAGCAACTTTGGATTCTCCCCCTTCATGTTTATTATCCACTTTAAGGGCTTATGGTCAGTTTGCACAGTGAAGTGAGTCCCATAGAGGTAGGGCCTCAGCTTCCTTAGGGCCCACACAACAGAGAAACATTCTTTCTCTACCGTGGACCATCTGAGCTCTCTGTCCTTAAACTGGCGACTAATAAAACCAATAGGGTGTTCCTTACCCTTCTCATCTACTTGCGATAGTACAGCTCCTATCCCAGTGTCAGAGGCGTCCGTCTGCACGATAAAAGGTCTTTGATAATCAGGGGCCCTGAGGACAGGGGCCTGGCACAAGGAGTCTTTTAAGCCATTGAAGGCCTTCTCACACTCGTCGGTCCAAGTTACCTTCTTGGGTTTCTTCAGAGTTGTGAGGGCAGTCAGAGGGGCAGCTATGGTGCCATAGTCTGCCACAAAATTGCGGTAATACCCCGTGAGTCCTAAGAAGGCTCTCACTTGGGTTTGTGTAGTGGGGGTAGGCCAGTCTTGTACTGCTTGTACTTTACTGGGTAGAGGCTGTATCCTCCCTCCACCTACTTCATGTCCAAGGTAAAACACTGAGCCTTGTCCAATCTGGCGTTTACTAGCCTTTATGGTCAAGTGTGCTTTCTGAAGAGCCTGGAGCACAATCCCGAGGTGTTTCACATGGTCTTCCCAGGTGGCACTGAAAACTGCTATATCGTCCAGATATGCAAGACAGAATTCGTCCAACCCATTCAAAACATGATGCACAAGCCTCTGGAAAGTGGCAGGTGCATTCTTCAACCCGAACGGCATTACCCGGAATTGGTAAAGGCCGTCTGGAGTAGAAAACGCTGTCTTCTCCTTGGCATGTTCTGCTAAAGCTATTTGCCAATAGCCAGCAGTGAGGTCAAACGTGCTGAGGTACTTGGATGCACCCAAAGTATCCACCAGCTCATCTGTTCGAGGCAAGGGGTGTGCATCTGTCTTGGTGACAGCATTCAGAGCCCTTTAATCCACGCAGAACCTCAATTCAGAAGTGCCTGCCATTGGAACGAAAACCACAGGGCTGGACCAAGGACTACTAGAGGGTTCAATCACCCCAAGGTCTAACATCTTGTTGACCTCGGTCTTAATATAAGACCGTACTTTGTCTGACATCCTGTATCCCCTACTTTTGGTAGGTACACTGTCTCCTGTGTCTATGTTATGTTTGCACCAAGGTGTCAAACCAGGCGACTGTGAAAACAGGGGGGAAAACTGCCTAAGCAAACTTTTCACCTCAGCCTGCTGATCAGAAGTCAGGTGAGGGGCCACTCGGACACCCTCAAAGGAGCTATCTGAAGGACCGCTTTGGAACAGGTCGGGGAGAGGTTCAGACTCCTCTTCCTCAACATCTGAAGCCAGTAACAGTGCTGCGATTTCGACTCTTGGGACGAAAGCCTTCAGCCTATTCACGTGAAACACTTTTGGAGCCTGTCCAGGCCTTCCAAGGTCCACTAAATAGTTAACCTCACCCAGGGGCTCCACCACTGTGTAAGGGCCTGGCCATTTGTCCTGTAAAGCTCAAGGCCTTATGGGATTCATGATCAGGACTTGCTGACCAGGTGTAAAGTTGATGAGGGAAGCTTTCTGGTCGTACCAATGTTTCACCAGCGCTTGTACTGCCTTCAATTTATCACTAGCCAAGCCCATCAGAAGTACCATCCGTTTTCTGAGCCCTAGCACATAATCAACTACGTTGGTAGTAACAGGGGGAGTGGGCATCTCCCATCCCTCTTTGACTATGGCTAAGGGTCCCCGTACAGGATGACCAAACAGAAGTTTGAAGGGGCTGAAGCCAACACCCTCCTGTGGTACCTCTCGGTAGGCAAACAGTAAGCATGGTAAAAGAAGATCCCATTGTCTTCTCTGAAGCTTCTCCAGAGCCCCAATCATGCTTTTTAACATTCTGTTGAAACGTTCCACCAGACCATTGGTCTGGGGGTGGTATGCAGAAGTGAACTTGTAGGTGACCCCACATTCTTTCCACATAGCCTGCATATACTTCGACATAAAGTTGCTGCCACGATCTGACACATCTTCTTTAGGGAAGCCAACCCTAGTAAATATGCCAAGTAAAGCTTTTGCAACTGACTTGGCAGTTACAGTTTTCAATGGGATGGCCTCAGGATATCTGGTTGCATGGTCGACCAGCACCAGGATAAACCTATTGCCCGAGGATGTTTGCGGGTCAAGGGGACCAACGATGTCGATCCCTACCCTTTCAAATGGTACCCCCACAACTGGGAGCGGTACCAAAGGAGCTTGGATTGTCGAGCCAACCTTACCAGATAACTGGCAGGAGGCACAACTCCTGCAGTGACTTTCTACTTGCACCCCCATCTTGGGCCAGTAGAAGTGCATGGATAACCTTTGCTTGGTCCTCTTAATACCAAGGTGACCAGCAAGGAGCACTTCATGCGCCAACTGCAGGAGGAAGGGCCTAACAGCAAGGGGAACCACCAACCTCCTATGGTCTCCTTCTGTAGACTCTGTGGGCTCACTATACAGGAGTCCACCTTCCCAATAAATCCTATGCGTCCCAGGAGGTTCACCCTCAAGCTGGGAGCAGGCCTGTCTCCTTAGGCCTTCCATAGATGTGCACTCACGTTGGCCTTTACTGAATTCGTCCCTATCAGGACCTCCTTCAACTAACAAGTCTTTTAGTTCAGGATGGTCGTTGGGGTCAAATAGTTCAGGCATCGCCACCTCCTCGTCAGGCCCGGGCGATTGACCAACTTCCTCCACCGCAGTGGTAGGCGAGCTCGGGGGAATATTCTCTTTCCCTCGTCTTGACTTGTTGACTCCTTTCGCCTTGGGTTTCCCCTTCGGCTGGGGCGGCGTATTGGTCTTGGCCAATGCTGCCCGTGCTTGAGACCGTGTGTAGGGTCTTTCGGCAGTGTCTCCTACGAGCCCTAAAGCTCTGAGATCATTACCTAACAAGACCTTTCCCGGGACGTTTCTCTGAATGCTCACTGGAATCCTGACTGCTGTACCATTTAAAGTAAGATTTACAGGTATTACTGGGAACATACGGAGTGGGCCGTCAGCCAACTTAGTGGGCATCAGAGTAGCTCTGGCAACTTCCTCTGAGTCTACCAAGGTAGAATCCACTACAGTTCGACTGCACCCACTATCCCTAAGAGCTAGAGTATCTACTCCATTGATCAGCACACTGTCTTTAAAGTAGTGCTTGGTATTATCTGGAATCCTAGCATAAGCCTCTGCGACTTTAGGCTCCCAGGAACCCAGGGAAACTAAAACTACCTCAGCCTCTATCCCGCTGGGAAATGAGTCTGAGGAGAAGGATGCTCCTGTAATCTCTTCTTCCTCGTAGGAGGAGAAGGCCAGATTAGCGGAGTGGACCCCCAAAGGTCTAACCTTACACCGGGGATCCCCCTTCACGTGGTCAGTTGCTCCACAAGCAAAACAAGATCCATTGGGTCTGTTTACATAGGGAGGCTTATTGTAACCAGAGTTCTGTTTCGGAGGCTGACCTCCACTACCCTGTGAGTTCTCTTGTGTCTTACCCTTATTTTTCTTTTTGTGGCCCTTTTGAGAAGAAGATTTATCAGATTCTCCACCATCCTTATCTTTGGACTTTTTCCCTTCCTCCTGCTTACCAGGATGAGTTTTGTCCTTATGGGACACTCGATGTGACACCCATAAGTCTGCTGCAATGGCCAGCTTCTTAGGATCTATCTCCTTCGAATCGGCCAAATGCTGCTTAAGCTCCGGGGAAGAAGATGCAAAAATGTGTTCCAGCATGACAAGATTTATCATGCCTTCGAAGGTAGAAACCTTATAACCTTCGACCCAGCCAGTTAAGTTTTTCAAGGATTCAGTGACATAAGATACCCAAGTACCACCTTCCTTTTTCTTATACTCTATGAATCGTTTCAAATATTGGGCCGGAGTCTTCCCAAACTTTAAAATGAGAGTTTGCTTTAACATTGCAAAATCAGCTCGCTCAGCCTTCGACATTTCCATAATGGCACTACAGCCAGAATGGGGCAGTCTGCTGAGTAACCAGGCAATCTTATCAGCATTGTCAACTTGTTGAACTTCGCATGCATACTCAAACGCATTCAGCCAGTCCATAATGTCATTCCTTTTCTCATACACACTGACCAGATCTTTCGGAAACCGTGGATGAGAGGAGGCCCCAGACCCATGTCCAGGACCCTTGGACCCATTTGCAACCTGAAGCTTGGCCAGTTCCAACTGGTGATCCCTGTCTTTCTGTTTTTCTGACTGTTCGATTTTTAGTTTGGCTATGCTGAATTCAAGCTCCTTCTGCCTAAACCGCAGCTCTTGCTTCTTGAATTCAAGCATAGCCTCCCCATCAACACTGGCAGAGGAAACATTATACATCTCATCCTCCCTGTCCTCGTGGTCGCGGTGGATCAGTGCAGCGGCAGAACCGTCGGTTCTACCAGTGAGAGCAGCCCCACCTCCTTCCGCACTGTCCTCAGAAGTTATAGCGTCAAGCTGCGCTTCTTGCCACGCCACGATTCTTTGGCTCATATCCAATTTCGTGCCTTGAGAGGAAACACCTCTCTCCGCACACATCTTTTTCAATGTTTCTGATTTGGAAGCATTTAAAGTTAACAAGGTATTTGTTTCCATACTGTTAGATAGGACTATGGCCTTTTTAAAGTTATACTACAACAATTCACTACGTGTCCTGGTAGGAATAACTTGAAATGCCTTAGTTCGTGCGCAACACTGGATACCTTCAGTGGTATCCCACCGCTGTACACCAATTTGTTAAGACGGATTTCTGAACTCTGTCCTGGTGGCGCAGAAGTTCAGAAGGCCAACCTAATTACTTGGAACAGGGTAACCTCTGGACAAGCCAGACCAATCAAGGTAGCGATCGCGGCGGTCAAGACTAGGTCTCAAGAGGGGTGAGGGTGACTGAAAGCCTGCAATGAGCACACAAAGCAAGGACACTTACAAACTACTCCAAACAGGTGCTATATTAAAAATATATACACATTTATTCCAAGGCCTTTAAAACAATGACCGTAGCGAGAAATAACAATACAACTCTAGTAAACCAACACATACCATACCAATACAATATATATACAAATACAAACAAGTCTCAAGCGTTAGATGAACGAAATGTGTAGTCCACCTAAAAGGGAAGGAAAACAGGCAGTGCGAAATAATGCTTAGACCCAGTCCGCCTTCAGAGGCACCTAACTAAAAGGAAGTCCGAGCCCTACGAAGAGTGGAGCCTTGTGCTCAAAAGTACCTGCACACGCTGGTGCCAACGGGCAAAAGGGGAGTCTCTTCGAGGGAGATCAGGCAGTTCAGTTTAGTGCACAAACGAAGAAGAACAGTGTTCCGCGACTCAAGCGCAGCCTCCACTGTGGGCAGAAGCAGAGCGCGAGTACGGAAAGGCGTGCTGTTTTGACACAGCGGGGAAAAGCTATGGGCTCCTGCAGGAGGGCGACCAGTTCCTAGCTATGCTACTCACCGGTCCCCGATGCAAGCAGACTCAGGCTTCTCCGCGTCAGTTTCAGTCGCTGGCAGGTTCAGAAGAGCAGGGGATGTCTCGTCGTCGTGTTGAGTCTGCAGCAGCAGAGTTGAGTAAAAGACGTCCCAAACGAAGGAACCCGCACAGTTTGTTACCACAGCAGGGCAACGGAGCGGCCGTGTGTATCTGAGCCAAATGTACACTACTCACTTCAGACCTGGGAACGCCAAGTGTACGAATCGTGTGAGAGTGACAAGGACTCGATATACTACACAACCTGGTGGCAGTTACAGAGCAAGACTCCTGTGTAGGCTGGTCAGTCTGCTGGATGGCCCAGAGACGCTTCCGAATGCTTACTAGCAGGAGCTGGTGAAGATGCCGAGAATAGCTGTCCCCGCTATTCCAAGGGACGAAGTACCAGTACAGGCCTTCTGGTTCGATCAAAGGCGAAAAGGGTTTCAAAAGGCGACAGCAGTGCAGAGGAGCAGTCCTTCAGCGGGTCACCAGCGATTCCTCGGTTCAGCCTCTTGGTTGCAGGATACTTGGCTCCTGTATTCCTTCATTCGTGAGAACTCAGGAGATCGACATGGTAGTGGTGTTTCCAGCCCCCTCTTATCCACGGTTCCCTTCGCGCCAAAACGGTGGGAACCCAATGGGAGATCCGCTCATCAACACTCACACCATTCGTGGACCTATCACGGACCACGGTGGTCCCAGGCATTCACACGGGACCAGACATCCCAGCCCACATCCTGGAGGCACACACAAGACATGTAGAAGCCCGCGAAAGCATCCGTGTTTCGCTGGAAAGTACATGCCCAAATAAGGAAGGCCCCGGGTCGGCTCGACCTGGGGAAGGTGAAGGGAGCAAGACGGTCAGCGGACAGGACAAAGGAGCCTCGTGGTCTGGCCATTTTGGGAGCCAGGCCACCATTTTGGGTTAAGTGCGAGAAACGCGCTTAGAACGCCAAAAGGAGCTCAAAACACAAGAAACGATCGCTGCCACCATTCCTGTCCGTGAATCACTTGCACCGATCAGTTACAATCCTGAAAGAGTATCTAGGGCCTGTAGAAGGCTAGAATCCCAAGAGAGCAGTAACTTAGCTTACAGTGCCCTCTTGTGTCATGTTGCACGAAAGCCGCAACATGATAAAAGAAACTACGGAAAACAGCGTTTCCTGGTACTGACTGTCTTAAGGCCATGTCAGTTTCCCCGTAGGAAAGGAGCGAAAGCCCAGAGGAGTGCGGCAGAAGGCTGCACTTCTCTGGCAAAGTCGAGAACAAGGTGAAAAACAACAGCAAAAAGTTTAGGGGTTGCCACATGGAAGGAAAATTACCTACAATTACGAAATCTTTCCTAACAGATATCACATCTCATGTTATAGGAAGAGTCTCAGGTTTGGTATAAGCATTGAGATATCACATCTCTGCAATCGGAAGTGTCTCAGGATTGGGATGGGAAGGAGTTGGATATCCCATCTCATGTTATAGGACGGGTCTCAGGATTGTTATTAGAATCATTGAGATATCATATATATTGCATGCTGTAGGAAGGGTCTAAGGATTGGAATGGGAAGGACTTGGATATCACATTTCATGCTATGGATAGGCTCTCAGGTTTGGAAAGGGAAGGAGTTGGATATCACATTTCATGTTAGAGGAAGGATCTCAGGTTTGGTATTAGAGGCATTGAGATATCACATCTCATGCTATAGGAAGGGTCTCAGGATTGGAATGGGAAGGAGTTGGATATCACATCTCATGCTATAGGAAGGGTCTCGGGTTTGGTATAAGCATTGAGATATCACATCTCATGCTATAGGAAGGGTCTCAGGATTGGAATGGAAGGAGTTGGATATCACATCTCATGTTAAACGAAGGATCTCAGGTTTGGTATTAGAAGCATTGAGGCATCACATCTCATGCTACAGGAAGGGTCGCAGGATTGGAATGGGAAGGAGTTGGATATCACATCTCATGCTATAGGAAGGGTCTCAGGTTTGGTATAAGCATTGAGATATCACATCTCATGCTATCGGAAGGGTCTCAGGATTGGAATGGGAAGGAGTTGTATATGACATCTCAAGCCATGGGAAGGGTCTCAGGTTTGGTATAAGCTTTGAGATATCACATCTCTGCTATCGGAAGGGTCTCAGGATTGGAATGGGAAGGAGTTGGATATCCCATCTCATGTTATAGGAAGAGTCTCAGGTTTGGTATTAGAAGCATTGAGATATCACATCTCATGCTATAGGAAGTGTCTCAGGATTGGAATGGGAAGGACTTGGATATCACATCTCATGCTATAGGGAGGGTCTCAAGTTTGATATTAGAAGCATTGAGATATCACATCTTATGCTATAGGAAGGGTCTCAGGATTGGAATGGGAAGGAGTAGGATATCACATCTCATGCTATAGGAAGGATCTGAGGTTTGGTATAAGCATTGAGATATCACATCTCTTCTATCGGAAGGGTCTCAGGATTGGAATGGGAAGGAGTTGGATATTCCCATCTCATGTTATAGGAAGGGTCTCAGGTTTGGTATTAGAAGCATTGAGATATCACATCTCATGCTATAGGAAGTGTCTCAGGATTGGAATGGGAAGGACTTGGATATCACATCTCATGCTATAGGGAGGGTCTCAAGTTTGATATTAGAAGCATTGAGATATCACATCTTATGCTATAGGAAGGGTCTCAGGATTGGAATGGGAAGGAGTAGGATATCACATCTCATGCTATAGGAAGGATCTGAGGTTTGGTATAAGCATTGAGATATCACATCTCTTCTATCGGAAGGGTCTCAGGATTGGAATGGGAAGGAGTTGGATATTCCCATCTCATGTTATAGGAAGGGTCTCAGGTTTGGTATTAGAAGCATTGAGATATCACATCTCATGCTATCGGAAGGGTCTCAGGATTGGAATGGGAAGGACTTGGATATCACATCTCATGCTATAGGGAGGGTCTCAAGTTTGATATTAGAAGCATTGAGATATCACATCTCACGATATCAGAAGGGTCTCAGGATTGGAATGGGAAGGATTTGGATATCACATCTCATGTTATAGGACGGGTCTCAGGTTTGGTATTAGAAGCATTGAGATATCACATCTCATGCTATAGGAAGTGTCTCAGGATTGGAATGGGAAGGACTTGGATATCACATCTCATGCTATAGGGAGGGTCTCAGGATTGGAATGGGAAGGAGTAGGATATCACATCTCATGCTATAGGAAGGATCTGAGGTTTGGTATAAGCATTGAGATATCACATCTCTTCTATCGGAAGGGTCTCAGGATTGGAATGGGAAGGAGTTGTATATGACATCTCAAGCCATGGGAAGGGTCTCAGGTTTGGTATAAGCTTTGAGATATCACATCTCTGCTATCGGAAGGGTCTCAGGATTGGAATGGGAAGGAGTTGGATATCCCATCTCATGTTATAGGAAGAGTCTCAGGTTTGGTATTAGAAGCATTGAGATATCACATCTCATGCTATAGGAAGTGTCTCAGGATTGGAATGGGAAGGACTTGGATATCACATCTCATGCTATAGGAAGGGTCTCAGGTTTGGTATAAGCATTGAGATATCACATCTCTTCTATCGGAAGGGTCTCAGGATTGGAATGGGAAGGAGTTGGATATTCCCATCTCATGTTATAGGAAGGGTCTCAGGTTTGGTATTAGAAGCATTGAGATATCACATCTCATGCTATAGGAAGGGTCTCAGGATTGGAATGGGAAGGACTTGGATATCACATCTCATGCTATAGGGAGGGTCTCAAGTTTGATATTAGAACCATTGAGATATCACATCTCACGATATCGGAAGGGTCTCAGGATTGGAATGGGAAGGATTTGGATATCACATCTCATGTTATAGGACGGGTCTCAGGTTTGGTATTAGAAGCACTGAGATATCAAGTCTCATGGTATAGGAAGGGTCTCGGAATTGGAATGAGAAGGAGTTGGATATCACATCTCAAGCTATAGGAAGGGTCTCAGGATTGGAATGGGAAGGAGTTTGATATCACATCTCATGCAATAGTATGGGTCTCAGGTTTGGTATAAGCATTGGGATATCACATCTCATGCTATCGCAAGGGTATCAGGATTGGATTTGGAAGGAGCTGGATATCCCATCTCATGCTATAGGAAGGCTCTCAGGTTTGGAAGGGGAAAGAGTTGGATATCACATTTCATGTTAGAGGTAGGATCTCAGGTTTGGTATTAGAGGCATTGAGATATCACATCTCATGCTATCAGAAGGGTCTCAGGATTGGAATGGGAAGGAGTTGGATATCACATCTCATGCTAAAGGGAGGGTCTCAGGTTTGGAAGGGGAAGGATTTGGATATCACATCTCATGTTATAGGAAGGATCTCAGGTTTGGTATTAGAAGCATTGAGATATCACATCTCATGCTATCGGAAGGATCTCAGGTTTGGTATTAGAAGCATTGAGATATCACATCTCATGCTATCAGAATGGTCTCAGGATTGGAATCGGAAGGAGTTGGATATCACATCTCATGCTAAAGGGAGGGTCTCAGGTTTGGAAGGGGAAGGATTTGGATATCACATCTCATGTTATCAGAAGGATCTCAGGTTTGGTATTAGAAGTATTGAGATATCACATCTCATGCTAAAGGGAGGGTCTCAGGTTTGGAAGGGGAAGGATTTGGATATCACATCTCATGTTATAGGAAGGATCTCAGGTTTGGTATAAGAAGCATTGAGATATCACATCTCATGCTATCGGAAGAATCTCAGATTTGGTATTAGAGGCATTGAGATATCACATCTCATGCTATCATAAGGGTCTCAGGATTGGAATGGGAAGGAGTTGGATATCACATCTCATGCTATAGGAAGGATCTCAGGTTTGGAACGGGAAGGAGCTGGATATCACATCTCATGTTATAGGAAGAGTCTCAGATTTGGTATAAGCATTGAGATATCACATCTCTGCAATCGGAAGTGTCTCAGGATTGGGATGGGAAGGAGTTGGATATCACATCTCATGCTATAGGAAGGGTCTCAGGATTGGAATGGGAAGGACTTGGATATCACATCTCATGCTATAGGGAGGGTCTCAAGTTTGATATTAGAAGCATTGAGATATCACATCTCACGATATCGGAAGGGTCTCAGGATTGGAATGGGAAGGATTTGGATATCACATCTCATGTTATAGGACGGGTCTCAGGTTTGGTATTAGAAGCACTGAGATAGCAAGTCTCATGGTATAGGAAGGGTCTCAGAATTGGAATGAGAAGGAGTTGGATATCACATCTCAAGCTATAGAAAGGGTCTCAGGATTGGAATGGGAAGGAGTTTGATATCACATCTCATGCAATAGTATGGGTCTCAGGTTTGGTATAAGCATTGGGATATCACATCTCATGCTATCGGAAGGGTATCAGGATTGGATTTGGAAGGAGCTGGATATCCCATCTCATGCTATAGGAAGGGTCTCAGGTTGGAATGGGAAGGAGTTGGATATCACATCTCATGTTATAGGAAGGACTTGGATATCACATCTCATGCTATAGGAAGGCTCTCAGGTTTGGAAGGGGAAAGAGTTGGATATCACATTTCATGTTAGAGGTAGGATCTCAGGTTTGGTATTAGAGGCATTGAGATATCACATCTCATGCTATCAGAAGGGTCTCAGGATTGGAATGGGAAGGAGTTGGATATCACATCTCATGCTAAAGGGAGGGTCTCAGGTTTGGAAGGGGAAGGATTTGGATATCACATCTCATGTTATAGGAAGGATCTCAGGTTTGGTATTAGAAGCATTGAGATATCACATCTCATGCTATCGGAAGGATCTCAGGTTTGGTATTAGAAGCATTGAGATATCACATCTCATGCTATCAGAATGGTCTCAGGATTGGAATCGGAAGGAGTTGGATATCACATCTCATGCTAAAGGGAGGGTCTCAGGTTTGGAAGGGGAAGGATTTGGATATCACATCTCATGTTATCAGAAGGATCTCAGGTTTGGTATTAGAAGTATTGAGATATCACATCTCATGCTATAGGAAGGGTCTCAGGATTGGAATGGGAAGGAGTTGGATATCACATCTCAAGCTATAGGAAGGGTCTCAGGTTTGGTATAAGCATTGAGATATCACATCTCATGATATAGGAAGGGCTCAGGATTGGAATGGGAAGGAGTTGTATATGACATCTCATGTCATAGGAAGGGTCTCAGGTTTGGTATAAGCATTGAGATATCACATCACATGCTATAGGAAGGGTCTCAGGATTGGAATGGGAAGGACTTGGATATCACATCTCATGCTAAAGGGAGGGTCTCAGGTTTGGAAGGGGAAGGATTTGGATATCACATCTCATGTTATAGGAAGGATCTCAGGTTTGGTATAAGAAGCATTGAGATATCACATCTCATGCTATCTGAGGAATCTCAGATTTGGTATTAGAGGCATTGAGATATCACATCTCATGCTATCATAAGGGTCTCAGGATTGGAATGGGAAGGAGTTGGATATCACATCTCATGCTATAGGAAGGATCTCAGGTTTGGAACGGGAAGGAGCTGGATATCACATCTCATGTTATAGGAAGAGTCTCAGATTTGGTATAAGCATTGAGATATCACATCTCTGCAATCGGAAGTGTCTCAGGATTGGGATGGGAAGGAGTTGGATATCACATCTCATGCTATAGGAAGGGTCTCAGGTTTGGAACGGGAAGGAGTTGGATATCCCATCTCATGTTATAGGACTGGTCTCAGGTTTGGTATTAGAAGCATTGAGATATCACATCACATGCTGTCGGAAGGGTCTCAGGTTTGGAATGGGAAGGAATTGGATATCACATCTCATGTTATAGGAAGGGTCTCAGGTTTGGTATAAGCATTGAGATATCACATCTCTGCTATCGGAAGTGTCTCAGGATTGGAATGGGAAGGAGTTGGATATCACATCTCATGTTATAGGACGGGTCTCAGGTTTGTTATTAGAATCATTGAGATATCATATTGCATGCTGTAGGAAGGGTCTAAGGATTGGAATGGGAAGGACTTGGATATCACATCTCATGCTATAGGTAGGCTCTCAGGTTTGGAAAGGGAAGGAGTTGGATATCACATTTCATGTTAGAGGAAGGATCTCAGGTTTGGTATTAGAGCCATTGGATATCACATCTCATGCTATAGGAAGGGTCTCAGGATTGGAATGGAAAGGATCTGTATATGACATCTCATGCCATAGGAAGGGTCTCAGGTTTGGTATAAGCATTGAGATATCACATCTCTGCTTTCGGAAGGGTCTCAGGATTGGAATGGGAAGGAGTTGGATATCCCATCTCATGTTATAGGAAGAGTCTCAGGTTTGATATTAGAAGCATTGAGATATCACATCTCATGCTATAGGAAGTGTCTCAGGATTGGAATGGGAAGGATTTGGATATCACATCTCATGCTATAGGGAGGGTCTCAAGTTTGATATTAGAAGCATTCAGATATCACATCTCATGGTATAGGAAGGGTCTCAGTATTGGAATGGGAAGGCGTTGGATATCACATCTCATGCTATAGGAAAGGTCTCAGGTTTGGTATAAGCATTGAGATATCACATCTCTACTATCGGAAGGGTCTCAGGATTGGAATGGGAAGGAGTTGGATATTCCCATCTCATGTTATAGGAAGGGTCTATCAGGTCTTAGCATGAGACTCTTCCTATAACATGAGATGTGATATCCAACTCCTTCCCATTCCAATCCTGAGACCCTTCCGATAGCTTGAGATGTGATATCTCAATGCTTCTAATATCAATACTGAGACCCTCCCTATAGCATGAGATGTGATATCTAAGTCCTTCCCATTCCAATCCTGAGACCCTCCCGATAGCAGAGATGTGATATCTCAATGCTTATACCAAACCTGAGACCCTTCCTATAGCATGAGATGTGATATCCAACTCCTTCCCATTCCAATCCTGAGACCCTTCCTATATCATGATATGTGAAATCTCAATGCTTCTACCAAAACTGAGACCCTTCCTTTAGCATGAGATGTGATATCCAACTCCTTCCCATTCCAATCCTGAGACCAGTCCTATAGCATGAGATGTGATATCTCAATGCTTCTAATACCAAACCTGAGATCCTTCCTATAACATGAGATGTGATATCCAACTCCTTCCCATTCCAATCATGAGACCCTTCCTATAGCATGAGATGTGATATCTCAATGCTTCTAATACCAAACCTGAGATCCTTCCGATAGCATGAGATGTGATATCTCAATGCTTCTAATACCAAACCTGAGATCCTTCCTATAACATGAGATGTGATATCCAAATCCTTCCCCTTCCGAACCTGAGACCCTCCCTTTAGCATGAGATGTGATATCCAACTCCTTCCCATTCCAATCCTGATACCCTTCTGATAGCATGAGATGTGATATCTCAATGCCTCTAATACCAAACCTGAGATCCTACCCTTACATGAAATGTAATATCCAACTCCTTCCCTTTCCAAACCTGAGAGCCTTCCTACAGCATGAGATGTGATATCCAAGTCCTTCCCATTCCAATCCTGAGACCCTTCCTATAACATGATATGTCATATCCAACTCCTTCCCATTCCAACCTGAGACCCTTCCTATAGCATGAGATGGGATATCCAACTCCTTCCAAATCCAATCCTGATACCCTTCCGATAGCATGAGATGTGATATCCCAATGCTTCTACAAAACCTGAGACCCATACCATGGCATGAGATGTGATATCAAACTCCCGTCCTATACCATGAGACTTGATATCTCAATGCTTCTAATACCAAACCTGAGACCCTTCCTATAACATGAGATGTGATATCCAAGTCCTTCCCATTTCAATCCTGAGACCCTTCCTATAGCATGAGATGTGATATCTCAATGCTTCTAATACCAAACCTGAGACCCTTCCTATAACATGAGATGTGATATCCAAGTCCTTCCCATTTCAATCCTGAGACCCTTCCTATAGCATGAGATGTGATATCTCAATGCTTCTAATACCAAACCTGAGACCCTTCCTATAACATGAATTCTGCTATCCAAGTCCTTCCCATTCCAATCCTGAGACCCTTCCAATAGCAGAGATGTGATATCTCAATGCTTCTAATATCAAACCTGAGACCTGTCCTATAACATGAGATGGGATATCCAACTCCTTCCCGTTCCAAACCTGATACCCTTCCTATAGCATGAGATGTGATATCCAATTCCTTCCCATCCCAATCCTGAGACACCTCCGATAGCAGAGATGTGATATCTCAATGCTTATACCAAACCTGAGACTCTTCCTATAACATGAGATGTGATATCTAACTCCTTCCCGTTCCAAACCTGAGACCCTTCCTATAGCATGAGATGTGATATCCAACTCCTTCCCATTCCAATCCTGAGACCCTTCCTATAGCATGAGATGTGATATCTCAATGCTTATACCAAATCTGAGACCCTTCCTATAGCATAAGATGTGATATCCAACTCCTTCCCATTCCAATCCTGAGACCCTTCCTATAGCATGAGATGTGATATCTCAATGCTTCTAATACCAAACCTGAGATCCTTCCTATAACATGAGATGTGATATCCAACTCCTTCCCATTCCAATCCTGAGACCCTTATGATAGCATGAGATGTGATATCTCAATGCCTCTAATACCAAACCTGAGATACTTCCGATAGCATGAGATGTGATATCTCAATGCTTTTAATACCAAACCTGAGATCCTTCCTATAACATGAGATGTGATATCCAAATCCTTCCCCTTCCAAACCTGAGACCCTCCCTTTAGCATGAGATGTGATATCCAACTCCTTCCCATTCCAATCCTGAGACCCTTCTGATAGCATGAGATGTGATATCTCAATGCCTCTAATACCAAACCTGAGATCCTACCTCTAACATGAAATGTGATATCCATCTCCTTCCCTTTCCAAACCTGAGACCCTGCCTATAGCATGAGATGTGATATTCAAGTCCTTCCCATTCCAATCCTGAGACCCTTCCTATAGCATGTGATGTGATATCTCAATGCGTATACCAAACCTGAGACCCTTCCTATGGCATGAGATGTCATATACAACTCCTTCCCATTCCAATCCTGAGACCCTTCCTATAGCATGAGATGTGATATCTCAATGCTTATACCAAACCTGAGACCCTTCCTATAGCATGAGATTTGATATCCAACTTCTTCCCATTCCAATCCTAAGACCCTTCCTATAACATGAGATGTGATGTCTCAATGCTTCTAATACCAAACCTGAGATCTTTCCTATAACATGAGATGTGATATCCAACTCCTTCCCATTCCAATCCTGAGACCCTTCCTATAGCATGAGATGGGATATCCAACTCCTTCTTATGCCAAACCTGAGACCCTTCCTATGGCATGATATGTGATATCCAACTCCTTGCCATTCGAATCCTGAGACCCTTCCTATAGCATGAGAAGGGATATCCAACTCCTTCCCAATCCAATCCTGAGACCCTTCCGATAGCAGAGATGTGATATTTCAACGCTTCTACCAAACCTGAGACCCTTCCTATGACATGAGATGTGATATCCAATTCCTTCCCATTCCAAACCTGAGACCCTTCCTATTGGATGAGATGTGATATCCAACTCCTTCCCATTCCAACCCTGAGACCCTTCCTATACCATGAGATGTGATATCTCAATGCTTCTAATACCAAACCTGAGACCCTTCCTTTAGCATGAGATATGATATCCAAATCCTTCCCCTTCCAAACCTGAGACCCTTCCTTTAGCATGAGATGTGATATCCAAATACTTCCCATTCCAATCCTAAAACCCTTCCTATAACATGAGATGCGATATCCAAATCCTTCCCATTCCAATCCTGAGACCCTTCCTATAACATGAGATGTGATATCCAACTCCTTCCCATTCCAACCTGAGACCCTTCCTATAGCATGAGAAGGGATATCCAACTCCTTCCCAATCCAATCCTGAGACCCTTCCGATAGCAGAGATGTGATATCTCAATGCTTATACCAAACCTGAGACCCTTCCTATGGCATGAGATGTGATATCCAACTCCTTGCCATTCAAATCCTGAGACCCTCCCTATAACAAGAGATGTCATATCCAACTCCTTCCCATTCCAAACCTCAGACCCTTCCTTTAGCATGAGATGTAATATCCAAATCCTTCACATTCCAATCCGGAGACCCTTCCTATAGCATGAGATGTGATATCTCAATGCTTCTAATACCAAACATGAGATCCTTCCTATAACATGAGATGTGATATCCAACTCCTTCCCATTCCAAACCTGAGACCCTTCCGATAGCATGAGATGTGATATCTCAATGCTTCAAAAACCAAACATGAGAACCATCCTATAACATGAGATGTGAAATCCAAATCCTTCCCTTCCCAAACCTGAGACTCTTCCTATAGCATGAGATGTGATATCTCAATGCTTCTACCAAACCTGAAACCCTTCCTATAGCATGAGATGTGATATCCAACTCCTTCCCATTCCAATCCTGAGACACTTCCTATAGCATGAGATGTGATATCACAATGCTTCTAATACCAAACCTGAGACCCGTCCTATAACATGAGATGTGATATCCAAATCCTTCCCCTTCCAAACCTTAGACCCTTCCTTTATCATGAGATGTGATATCCAAGTCCTTCCCATTCCATTCCTGAGACCCTTCCTATAGCATGAGATGTGATATCTCAATGCTTCTAATACCAAACCTGAGACCCTTCCTATAACATGAGATGTGCTATCCAAGTCCTTCCCATTCCAATCCTGAGACCCTTCCTATAGCATGAGATGTGATATCCTAGTCCTTCCCATTCCAATCCTGAGACCCTTCCGATAGCAGAGATGTGATATCTCAATGCTTATACCAAACCTGAGACCCTTAATATGGCATGAGATGTCATATACAACTCCTTCCCATTCCAATCCTGAGACCCTTCCTATAGCATGAGATGTGATATCTCAATGCTTATACCAAACCTGAGACCCTTCCTATAGCATGAGATGTGATATCCAACTCCTTCCCATTCCAATCCTGATACCCTTCCTATAACATGAGATGTGATGTCTCAATGCTTCTAATACCAAACATGAGATCCTTCCTATGGCATGAGATGTCATTTAAAACTCCTTCCCATTCCATTCCTGAGACCCTTCCTATAGCATGAGATATGATATCCAACTCCTTCCCATTCCAATCCTGAGACCCTTCCTATAGCATGAGATGTGATATCTCAATGCTTCTAATAACAAACCTGAGATCCTTCCTATAACATGAGATGTGATATCCAAATCCTTCCCCTTCCAAACCAGAGACCCTCCCTTTAGCATGAGAGGTGATATCCAACTCCTTCCCATTCCAATCCTGAGACCGTTCTGATAGCATGAGATGTGATATCTCAATGCTTCTAATACCAAACCTGAGATCCTTCAGATAGCATGAGATGTGATATTTGAATTCTTCTAATACCAAACCTGAGATCCTTCCTATAACACGAGATGTGATATTCTAATCCTTCCCCTTCCAAACCTGAGACCCTCCCTTTAGCATGAGATGTGATATCCAACTCCTTCCCATTCCAATCCTGAGACCCTTCTGATAGCATGAGATGTTATATCTCAATGCCTCTAATACCAAACCTGAGATTCTACCTCTAACATGAAATGTGATATCCAACTCCTTCCCCTTCCAAACCTGGGAGCCTTCCTATAACATGAGATGTGATATCTTAGTCCTTCCCATTCCAATCCTGAGACCCTTCCTATAACATGAGATGTGATATGCAACTCCTTCCCATTCCAATCCTGAGACCCTTCCTATAGCATGAGATGTGATGTCTCAATGCTTCTAATACCAAATCTGAGATCCTTCCTATAACATGAGATGTGATATCCAACTCCTTCCATTCCAATCCTGAGACCCTTCCTATAGCATGGGATGTGATATTTTAATGCTTATACCAAACCTCAGACCCTTCCTATAGCATGAGATGTGATATCCAAATCCTTCCCATTCCAATCGTGAGACCCTTCCTATAGCATGAGATGTGATATCTCAATGCCTCTAATACCAAACCTGAGATCCTTCCTCTAACATGAAATGTGATATCCAAATCCTTCCCTTTCCAAACCTAAGAGCCTACCTATAGCATGAGATGTGATATCCAACTCCTTCCCATTCCAATCCTGAGACCCTTCCTATAGCATGAGATGTGATATCTCAATGCTTATACCAAACCTGAGACCCTTCCTATAGCATGAGATGTGATATCCAAATCCTTCCCATTCCAATCCTGAGAGTCTACCTATAGCATGAGATGTGATATCCAAGTCCTTCCCATTCCAATCCTTAGACACTTCCTACAGCATGAGATGTGATATCTCAATGATTCTATTACCAAACCTGAGACCCGTCCTATAACATGAGATGGGATATCCAACTCCTTCCCATTTCAATCCTGAGAAACTTCCGATAGCAGAGATGTGATATCTCAATGCTTAGACCAAACCTGAGACCCTTCCTATAACATGAGATGTGATATCCAACTCCTTCCCGTTCCAAACCTGAGACCCTTTCTATAGCAAGAATCTAATATCCAACTGCTTCCCATTCCAATCCTGAGACCATTCCTATAGCATGAGATGTGATATCTCAATGCTTCTAATACCAAACCTGAGATCCTTCCTATGACATGAGATGTGATATCCAATTCCTTCCCATTCCAAACCTGAAACCCTTCCTATAGCATGAGATGTGATATCTCAATGCTTCTAATACCAAACCTGAGATCCTTCCTAAAACATGAGATGTGATATCCAAATCCTTCCCCTTCCAAACCAGAGACCCTCCCTTTAGCATGAGATGTGATATCCAACTCCTTCCCATTCCAATCCTGAGACATTTCTGATAGCATGAGATGTGATATCTCAATGCCTCTAATACCAAACCTGAGATCCTACCTCTAACATGAAATGTGATATCCAACTCCTTCCCCTTGCAAACCTGAGAGCCTTCCTATAGCATGAGATGTGATATCGAAGTATTTCCCATTCCAATCCTGAGACCCTTCCTATAACATGAGATGTGATATCCAACTCCTTCCCATTCCAACCTGAGACCCTTCCTATAGCATGAGATGGGATATCCAACTACTTCCAAATCCAATCCTGATACCCTTCCGATAGCATGAGATGTGATATCTCAATCCCTCTAATACCAAACCTGAGATCCTTCCTATAACATGAGATGTGAGATCAAAATCCTTCCCCTTCCAAACCTGAGACCCTCCCTTTAGCATGAGATGTGATATCCAACTCCTTCCCATTCCAATCCTGAGACCCTTCTGATAGCATGAGATGTGATATTCAATGCCTCTAATGCCAAACCTGAGATCCTACCTCTAACATGAAATGTGATATCCAACTCCTTCCCTTTCCAAACGTGAGAGCCTCCCTATAGCATGAGATGGGATATTCAAGTCCTTCCCATTCCAATCCTGAGACCCTTCCTATAGCATGAGATGTGATATCTCAATGCTTCTAATACCAAACCTGAGACCCTTCCTATAACATAAGATGGGATATCCAACTCCTTCCCATTCCAATCCTGAGACCCTTCCGATAGCAGAGATGTGATATCTCAATGCTGATACCAAACCTGAGACCCTTCCTATGGCATGAGATGTCATATACAACTCCTTCCCATTCCAATCCTGAGACCATTCCTATAGCATGAGATGTGATATCTCAATGCTTATACCAAACCTGAGACCCTTCCTATAGCATGAGATGTGATATCCAACTCCTTCCCATTCCAATCCTGAGACCCTTCCTATAACATGAGATGTGATGTCTCAATGCTTCTAATACCAAACCTGAGATCCTTCCTATGGCATGAGATGTCATATAAAACTCCTTCCCATTCCATTCCTGAGACCCTTCCTATAGCATGAGATGTGATATCCAACTCCTTCCCATTCCAATCCTGAGAACCTTCCTATAGCATGAGATGTGATTCCAAATCCTTCCCATTCCAATCGTGAGACCCTTCCTATAGCATGAGATGTGATATCCAAAACCTTCCCTTTCCAAAACTGAGAGCCTACCTATAGCATGAGATGTGATATCCAACTCCTTCCCATTCCAATCCTGAGACCCTTCCTATAGCATGAGATGTGATATCCAAATCCTTCCCCTTCCAAACCTGAGACCCTCCCTTTAGCATGAGATGTGATATCCAACTCCTTCCCATTCCAATCCTGAGACCCTTCTGATAGCATGAGATGTTATATCTCAATGCCTCTAATACCAAACCTGAGATCCTACCTCTAACATGAAATGTGATATCCAACTCCTTCCCCTTCTAAACCTGGGAGCCTTCCTATAACATGAGATGTGATATCCAAGTCCTTCCCATTCCAATCCTGAGACCCTTCCTATAACATGAGATGTGATATCCAACTCCTTCCCATTCCAACCTGAGACCCTTCCTATAGCATGAGATGGGATATCTCAATGCTTAGACCAAACCTGAGACCCTTCCTATAACATGAGATGTGATATCCAACTCCTTCCCGTTCCAAACCTGAGACCCTTTCTATAGCAAGAATCTAATATCCAACTGCTTCCCATTCAAATCCTGAGACCATTCCTATAGCATGAGATGTGATATCTCAATGCTTCTAATACCAAACCTGAGATCCTTCCTATGACATGAGATGTGATATCCAATTCCTTCCCATTCCAAACCTGAGACCCTTCCTATAGCATGAGATGTGATATCTCAATGCTTCTAATACCAAACCTGAGATCCTTCCTAAAACATGAGATGTGATATCCAAATCCTTCCCCTTCCAAACCAGAGACCCTCCCTTTAGCAAGAGATGTGATATCCAACTCCTTCCCATTCCAATCCTGAGACATTTCTGATAGCATGAGATGTGATATCTCAATGCCTCTAATACCAAACCTGAGATCCTACCTCTAACATGAAATGTGATATCCAACTCCTTCCCCTTGCAAACCTGAGAGCCTTCCTATAGCATGAGATGTGATATCGAAGTATTTCCCATTCCAATCCTGAGACCCTTCCTATAACATGAGATGTGATATCCAACTCCTTCCCATTCCAACCTGAGACCCTTCCTATAGCATGAGATGGGATATCCAACTACTTCCAAATCCAATCCTGATACCCTTCCGATAGCATGAGATGTGATATCTCAATCCCTCTAATACCAAACCTGAGATCCTTCCTATAACATGAGATGTGATATCAAAATCCTTCCCCTTCCAAACCTGAGACCCTCCCTTTAGCATGAGATGTGATATCCAACTCCTTCCCATTCCAATCCTGAGACCCTTCTGATAGCATGAGATGTGATATTCAATGCCTCTAATACCAAACCTGAGATCCTACCTCTAACATGAAATGTGATATCCAAGTCCTTCCCTTTCCAAACGTGAGAGCCTCCCTATAGCATGAGATGGGATATTCAAGTCCTTCCCATTCCAATCCTGAGACCCTTCCTATAGCATGAGATGTGATATCTCAATGCTTCTAATACCAAACCTGAGACCCTTCCTATAACATAAGATGGGATATCCAACTCCTTCCCATTCCAATCCTGAGACCCTTCCGATAGCAGAGATGTGATATCTCAATGCTGATACCAAACCTGAGACCCTTCCTATGGCATGAGATGTCATATACAACTCCTTCCCATTCCAATCCTGAGACCATTCCTATAGCATGAGATGTGATATCTCAATGCTTATACCAAACCTGAGACCCTTCCTATAGCATGAGATGTGATATCCAACTCCTTCCCATTCCAATCCTGAGACCCTTTCTATAACATGAGATGTGATGTCTCAATGCTTCTAATACCAAACCTGAGATCCTTCCTATGGCATGAGATGTCATATAAAACTCCTTCCCATTCCATTCCTGAGACCCTTCCTATAGCATGAGATGTGATATCCAACTCCTTCCCATTCCAATCCTGAGACCCTTCCTATAGCATGAGATGTGATATCCAAATCCTTCCCATTCCAATCGTGAGACCCTTCCTATAGCATGAGATGTGATATCCAAAACCTTCTCTTTCCAAAACTGAGAGCCTACCTATAGCATGAGATGTGATATCCAACTCCTTCCCATTCCAATCCTGAGACCCTTCCTATAGCATGAGATGTGATATCCAAATCCTTCCCCTTCCAAACCTGAGACCCTCCCTTTAGCATGAGATGTGATATCCAACTCCTTCCCATTCCAATCCTGAGACCCTTCTGATAGCATGAGATGTTATATCTCAATGCCTCTAATACCAAACCTGAGATCCTACCTCTAACATGAAATGTGATATCCAACTCCTTCCCCTTCTAAACCTGGGAGCCTTCCTATAACATGAGATGTGATATCGAAGTGCTTCCCATTCCAATCCTGAGACCCTTCCTATAACATGAGATGTGATATCCAACTCCTTCCCATTACAATCCTGAGACCCTTCCTATAGCATGAGATGTGATGTCTCAATGCTTCTAATACCAAATCTGAGATCCTTCCTATAACATGAGATATGATATCCAACTCCTTCCCATTGCAATCTTGAGACCGTTTCTATAGCATGAGATGTGATATTTCAATGCTTATACCAAACCTGAGACCCTTCCTATAGCATGAGATGTGATATCCAAATCCTTCCCATTCCAATCGTGAGACCCTTCCTATAGCATGAGATGTGATATCTCAATGCCTCTAATACCAAACCTGAGATCCTACCTCTATAATGAAATTTGATATGCAACTCCTTCCCCTTCCAAACCTGATAGCCTTCCTATAGCATGAGATGTGATATCCAAGTCCTTCCCATTCCAATCCTGATACCCTTCCTATAACATGAGATGTGATATCCAACTCCTTCCCATTCCAACCTGAGACCCTTCCTATAGCATGAGATGGGATATCCAACTCCTTCCAAATCCAATCCTGATACCCTTCCGATAGCATGAGATGTGATATCCCAATGCTTCTACAAAACCTGAGACCCATACCATGGCATGAGATGTGATATCAAACTCCTTCCCATTCCAATCCTGACACACTTCCTATAGCTTGAGATGTGATATCCAACTCCTTCCCATTCCAATTCTGAGACCCGTCCTATACCATGGGACTTGATATCTCAATGCTTCTAATACCAAACCTGAGACCGGTCCTATAACATGAGATGTGATATCCAAATCCTCCCCCTTCCAAACCTTAGACCCTTCCTTTATCATGAGATGTGATATCCAAGTCGTTCCCATTCCAATCCTGAGACACTTCCTATAGCATGAGATGTGATATCTCAATGCTTCTAATACCAAACCTGAGACCCTTGCTATAACATGAGATGTGATATTCAAGTCCTTCCCATTCCAATCCTGAGACCCTTCCTATAGCATGAGATGTGATATCTCAATGCTTCTAATACCAAACCTGAGACCCTTCCTATCATGAGATGGGATATCCAACTCCTTCCCATTCCAATCCTGAGACCCTTCCGATAGCAAAGATGTGATATCTCAATGCTTATACCAAACCTGAGACCCTTCCTATGGCATGAGATGTCAAATACAACTCCTTCCGATTCCAATCCTGAGACCCTTCCTATAGCATGAGATGTGATATCTCAATGCTTCTAATAATAAACCTGAGATCCTTCCTATAACATGAGATGTGATATCCAACTCCTTCCCATTCCAAACCTGAGACCCTTCCGATTGCATGAGATGTGATATCAAACTCCTTCCCATTCCAATCCTGAGACCCTTCCTATACCATGAGATGTGATATCTCAATGCTTCTAATACCAAAACTGACACCCGTCCTAAAACATGAGATGTGATGTCCAAATCCTTCCCCTTCCAAACCTGAGATCTTTCCTTTAGCATGAGATGTGATATCCAACTCCTTCCCATTCCAATCCTGAGACCCTTCCTATACCATGAGATGTGATCTCTCAATGCTTCTAATACCAAACCTGACACCCGTCCTAAAACATGAGATGTGATGTCCAAATCCTTCCCCTTCCAAACCTGAGATCTTTCCTTTAGCATGAGATGTGATATCCAACTCCTTCCCATTCCAATCCTGAGACCCTTCCTATACCATGAGATGTGATATCTCAATGCTTCTAATACCAAACCTGACACCCGTCCTAAAACATGAGATGTGATGTCCAAATCCTTCCCCTTCCAAACCTGAGATCTTTCCTTTAGCATGAGATGTGATATCCAACTCCTTCCCATTCCAATCCTGAGACCCTTCCTATAGCATGATATGTGATATCACAATTTTTCTAATACCAAACCTGAGATCCTTCCTATAACATGAGATGTGTATCCAACTCCTTCCCATTCCAAACCTGAGACCCTTCCTATAGCCTGAGATGTGATATCTTAATGCTTCTAAAACCAAACCTGAGAACCATCCAATGACATATGTGAAATCCAAATCCTTCCCTTTCCAAACCTGAGACCCTTCCGATAGCATTAGATGTGATATCTCAATGCTTCTAAAACCAAACATGAGAACCATCCTATAACATGAGATGTGAAATCCAAATCCTTAGCTTTCCAAACCTGAGACCCTCCCTATAGCATGAGATGTGATGTCTAAGTCCTTCCCATTCCTATCCTGAGACCCTTCCGATAGCAGAGATGTGATATCTCAATGCTTGGACCAAACCTGAGACCCTTCCTATGGCATGAGATGTGATATCCAACTCCTTCCCATTTCAATCTTGAGACCCTTCCTATAGCATGAGATGTGATATCTCAATGCTTCTATCAAACCTGAGTCCCTTCCTTTAGCATGCGATGTGATATCCAACTCCTTCCCATTCCAATCCTGAGACCCTTCCTATAGCATGAGATGTGATATTTTAAAGCTTCTAATACCAAACCTGCGACCCGTCCTATAACATGAGATATGATATCCAAATCCTTCCCCTTCCAAACCTGAGACCCTTCCTTTAGCATGAGATGTGATATCTCAATGTTTCTAATAAAAAACCTGAGACTCTTCCTATAGCAAGAGATGTGATATCCAAATCCTTCCCATTCCAATCCTGAGACCCTTCCTATAACATGAGATGTGATATCGCAATGCCTCTAATACCAAACCTGAGATTCTTCCTATAACATGAGATGTGATATCTCAATGCTTCTAATACCAAACCTGAGACCCTCCCTTTAGCATGAGATGTGATATCCGACTCCTTCCCATTCCAATCCTGAGACCCTTCTGATAGCATGAGATGTGATATCTCAATGCCTCTAATACCAAACCAGAGATTCTTCCTGTAACATGAGATGTGATATCTCAATGCTTCTAATACCAAACCTGAGACCCTCCCTTTAGCATGAGATGTGATATCCGACTCCTTCCCATTCCAATCCTGAGACCCTTCTGATAGCATGAGATGTGATATCTCAATGCTTCTAATACCAAACCTGAGACCCTTCCTATAACATAAGATGGGATATCCAGCTCCTTCCCATTCCAATCCTGAGACCCTTCCGATAGCAGAGATGTGATATCTCAATGCTTATACCAAACCTGAGACCCTTCCTGTGGCATGAGATGTCATATCCAACTCCTTCCCATTCCAATCCTGAGACCCTTCCTATAGCATGATATGTGATATCACAATTTTTCTAATACCAAACCTGAGATCCTTCCTATAACATGAGATGTGTATCCAACTCCTTCCCATTCCAAAACCTGAGACCCTTCCTATAGCATGAGATGTGATATCTTAATGCTTCTAAAACCAAACCTGAGAACCATCCAATAACATATGTGAAATCCAAATCCTTCCCTTTCCAAACCTGAGACCCTTCCGATAGCATTAGATGTGATATCTCAATGCTTCTAAAACCAAACATGAGAACCATCCTATAACATGAGATGTGAAATCCAAATCCTTCCCTTTCCAAACCTGAGACCCTTCCTATAGCTTGAGATGTGATATCAAACTCCTTCCCATTCCAATCCTGTGATAGCTGGAGATGTGATATCCAACTCCTTCCCATTCCAATCCTGAGACCCTTCCTATACCATGAGATGTGATATTTCAATGCTTCTAATACCAAACCTGAGACCCGTCCTAAAACATGAGATGTGAGATCCAAATCCTTCCCCCTCCAAACCTGAGAACCTTCCTATAGCTTGAGATGTGATATCAAACTCCTTCCCATTCCAATCCTGAGATACCTTGAGATGTGATATCCAACTCCTTCCCATTCCTATCCTGAGACCCTTCCGATAGCAGAGATGTGATATCTCAATGCTTGTACCAAACCTGAGACCCTTCCTATGGCATGAGATGTGATATCCAACTCCTTCCCATTCCAATCCTGAGACCCTTCCTATAGCATGAGATGTGATATCTCAATGCTTATACCAAACCTGAGACCCTTCCTATAGCATGAGATGTGATATCCAAATCCTTCCCATTCCAATCCTGAGACCCTTCCTATAGCATGAGATGTGATATCTCAATGCCTCTAATACCAAACCTGAGATCCTATTACCACACCTGAGACCTGTCCTATAACATGAGATGGGATATCCAACTCCTTCCCATTTCAATCCTGAGAAACTTCTGATAGCAGAGATGTGATATCTCAATACTTAGACCAAACCTGAGACCCTTCCTATAACATGAGATGTGATATCCAACTCCTTCCCGTTCTAAACCTGGGACCCTTTCTATAGCAAGAATCTAATATCCAACTCCTTCCCATTCCAATCCTGAGACCATTCCTATAGCATGAGATGTGATATCTCAATGCTTCTAATACCAAACCTGATATCCTTCCTATGACATGAGATGTGATATCCAATTCCTTCCCATTCCAAACCTGAGACCCTTCCTATAGCATGAGATGTGATATCTCAATGCTTCTAATACCAAACCTGAGATCCTTCCTATAACATGAGATGTGATATCCAAATCCTTCCCCTTCCAAACCAGAGACCCTCCCTTTAGCATGAGATGTGATATCCAACTCCTTCCCATTCCAATCCTGAGACATTTCTGATAGCATGAGATGTGATATCTCAATGCCTCTAATACCAAACCTGAGATCCTACCTCTACATGAAATGTGATATCCAACTCCTTCCCCTTGCAAACCTGAGAGCCTTCCTATAGCATGAGATGTGATATCGAAGTATTTCCCATTCCAATCCTGAGACCCTTCCTATAACATGAGATGTGATATCCAACTCCTTCCCATTCCAACCTGAGACCCTTCCTATAGCATGAGATGGGATATCCAACTACTTCCAAATCCAATCCTGATACCCTTCCGATAGCATGAGATGTGATATCTCAATCCCTCTAATACCAAACCTGAGATCCTTCCTATAACATGAGATGTGATATCAAAATCCTTCCCCTTCCAAACCTGAGACCCTCCCTTTAGCATGAGATGTGATATCCAACTCCTTCCCATTCCAATCCTGAGACCCTTCTGATAGCATAAGATGTGATATTCAATGCCTCTAATACCAAACCTGAGATCCTACCTCTAACATGAAATGTGATATCCAACTCCTTCCCTTTCCAAACGTGAGAGCCTCCCTATAGCATGAGATGGGATATTCAAGTCCTTCCTATTCCAATCCTGAGACCCTTCCTATAGCATGAGATGTGATATCTCAATGCTTCTAATACCAAACCTGAGACCCTTCCTACAACATAAGATGGGATATCCAACTCCTTCCCATTCGAATCCTGAGACCCTTCCGATAGCAGAGATGTGATATCTCAATGCTGATACCAAACCTGAGACCCTTCCTATGGCATGAGATGTCATATACAACTCCTTCCCATTCCAATCCTGAGACCCTTCCTATAGCATGAGATGTGATATCTCAATGCTTATACCAAACCTGAGACCCTTCCTATAGCATGAGATGTGATATCCAACTCCTTCCCATTCCAATCCCGAGACCCTTCCTATAACATGAGATGTGATGTCTCAATGCTTCTAATACCAAACCTGAGATCCTTCCTATGGCATGAGATGTCATATAAAACTCCTTCCCATTCCATTCCTGAGACCCTTCCTATAGCATGAGATGTGATATCCAACTCCTTCCCATTCCAATCCTGAGACCCTTCCTATAGCATGAGATGTGATATCTCAATGCTTCTAATACCAAACCTGAGACCCTTCCTATAACATAAGATGGGATATCCAACTCCTTCCCATTCGAATCCTGAGACCCTTCCGATAGCAGAGATGTGATATCTCAATGCTGATACCAAACCTGAGACCCTTCCTATGGCATGAGATGTCATATACAACTCCTTCCCATTCCAATCCTGAGACCCTTCCTATAGCATGAGATGTGATATCTCAATGCTTATACCAAACCTGAGACCCTTCCTATAGCATGAGATGTGATATCCAACTCCTTCCCATTCCAATCCTGAGACCCTTCCTATAACATGAAATGTGATGTCTCAATGCTTCTAATACCAAACCTGAGATCCTTCCTATGGCATGAGATGTCATATAAAACTCCTTCCCATTCCATTCCTGAGACCCTTCCTATAGCATGAGATGTGATATCCAACTCCTTCCCATTCCAATCCTGAGACCCTTCCTATAGCATGAGATGTGATATCCAAATCCTTCCCATTCCAATTGTGAGACCCTTCCTATAGCATGAGATGTGATATCCAAAACCTTCCCTTTCCAAAACTGAGAGCCTACCTATAGCATGAAATGTGATATCCAACTCCTTCCCATTCCAATCCTGAGACCCTTCCTATAGCATGAGATGTGATATCTCAATGCTTATACCAAACCTGAGACCCTTCCTATAGCATGGGATGTGATATCCAAATCCTTCCCATTCCAATCCTGAGACCCTTCCTATAGCATGAGATGTGATATCCAAATCCTTCCCCTTCCAAACCTGAGACCCTCCCTTTAGCATGAGATGTGATATCCAACTCCTTCCCATTCCAATCCTGAGACCCTTCTGATAGCATGAGATGTTATATCTCAATGCCTCTAATACCAAACCTGAGATCCTACCTCTAACATGAAATGTGATATCCAACTCCTTCCCCTTCTAAACCTGGGAGCCTTCCTATAACATGAGATGTGATATCGAAGTGCTTCCCATTCCAATCCTGAGACCCTTCCTATAACATGAGATGTGATATCCAACTCCTTCCCATTCCAATCCTGAGACCCTTCCTATAGCATGAGATGTGATGTCTCAATGCTTGTAATACCAAATCTGAGATCCTTCCTATAACATGAGATGTGATATCCAACTCCTTCCCATTGCAATCTTGAGACCGTTTCTATAGCATGAGATGTGATATCTCAATGCTTATACCAAACCTGAGACCCTTCCTATAGCATGAGATGTGATATCCAAATCCTTCCCATTCCAATCGTGAGACCCTTCCTATAGCATGAGATGTGATATCTCAATGCCTCTAATACCAAACCTGAGATCCTACCTCTAAAATGAAATTTGATATGCAACTCCTTCCCCTTCCAAACCTGATAGCCTTCCTATAGCATGAGATGTGATATCCAAGTCCTTCCCATTCCAATCCTGATACCCTTCCTATAACATGAGATGTGATATCCAATTCCTTCCCATTCCAACCTGAGACCCTTCCTATAGCATGAGATGGGATATCCAACTCCTTCCAAATCCAATCCTGATACCCTTCCGATAGCATGAGATATGATATCCCAATGCTTCTACAAAACCTGAGACCCATACCATGGCATGAGATGTGATATCAAACTCCTTCCCATTCCAATCCTGACACCCTTCCTATAGCTTGAGATGTGATATCCAACTCCTTCCCATTCCAATTCTGAGACCCGTCCTATACCATGGGACTTGATATCTCAATGCTTCTAATACCAAACCTGAGACCGGTCCCATAACATGAGATGTGATATCCAAATCCTTCCCCTTCCAAAATTTAGACCCTTCCTTTATCATGAGATGTGATATCCAAGTCGTTCCCATTCCAATCCTGAGACCCTTCCTATAGCATGAGATGTGATATCTCAATGCTTCTAATACCAAACCTGAGACCCTTGCTATAACATGGGATGTGATATTCAAGTCCTTCCCATTCCAATCCTGAGACCCTTCCGATAGCAGAGATTTGATATCTCAATGCTTCTAATAATAAACCTCAGATCCTTCCTATAACATGAGATATGATATCCAACTCCTTCCCATTCCAAACCTGAGACCCTTCCGATTGCATGAGATGTGATATCAAACTCCTTCCCATTCCAATCCTGAGATAGCTTGAGATGTGATATCCAACTCCTTCCCATTCCAATCCTGAGACCCTTCCTATACCATGAGATGTGATATCTCAATGCTTCTAATACCAAACCTGACACCCGTCCTAATACATGAGATGTGAGATCCAAATCCTTCCCCTTCCAAACCTGAGATCTTTCCTTTAGCATGAGATGTGATATCCAACTCCTTCCCATTCCAATCCTGAGACCCTTCCTATAGCATGATATGTGATATCACAATTTTTCTAATACCAAACCTGAGATCCTTCCTATAACATGAGATGTGTATCCAACTCCTTCCCATTCCAAACCTGAGACCCTTCCTATAGCCTGAGATGTGATATCTTAATGCTTCTAAAACCAAACCTGAGAACCATCCAATAACATATGTGAAATCCAAATCCTTCCCTTTCCAAACCTGAGACACTTCCGATAGCATTACCTGTGATATCTCAATGCTTCTAAAACCAAACATGAGAACCATCCTATAACATGAGATGTGAAATCCAAATCCTTCCCTTTCCAAACCTGAGACCCTCCCTATAGCATGGAATGTGATATCTAAGTCCTTCCCATTCCTATCCTGAGACCCTTCCGATAGCAGAGATGTGATATCTCAATGCTTGGACCAAACCTGAGACCCTTCCTATGACATGAGATGTGATATCCAACTCCTTCCCATTCCAATCCTGAGACCCTTCCTATAGCATGAGATGTGATATCTCAATGCTTCTATCAAACCTGAGTCCCTTCCTTTGGCATGAGATGTGATATCCAACTCCTTCCCATTCCAATCCTGAGACCCTTCCTATAGCATGAGATGTGATATTTCAAAGCTTCTAATACCAAACCTGGGACCCGTCCTATAACATGAGATATGATATCCAAATCCTTCCCCTTCCAAACCTGAGACCCTTCCTTTAGCATAAGATGTGATATCCAAATCCTTCCCATTCCAATCCTGAAACCCTTCCTATAGCATGAGATGTGATATCTCAATGTTTCTAATAAAAAACTTGAGACTCTTCCTATAGCAAGAGATATGATATCCACATCCTTCCCATTCCAATCCTGAGACCCTTCCTATAACATGAGATGTGATATCTCAATGCCTCTAATACCAAACCTGAGATTCTTCCTATTACATGAGATGTGATATCTCAATGCTTCTAATACCAAACCTGAGACCCTCCCTTTAGCATGAGATGTGATATCCGACTCCTTCCCATTCCAATCCTGAGACCCTTCTTATAGCATGAGATGTGATATCTCAATGCCTCTAATACCAAACCAGAGATTCTTCCTATAACATGAGATGTGATATCTCAATGCTTCTAATACCAAACCTGAGACCCTCCCTTTAGCATGAGATGTGATATCCGACTCCTTCCCATTCCAATCCTGAGACCCTTCTGATAGCATGAGATGTGATATCTCAATGCTTCTAACACCAAACCTGAGACCCTTCCTATAACATAAGATGGGATATCCAACTCCTTCCCATTCCAATCCTGAGACCCTTCCGATAGCAGAGATGTGATATCTCAATGCTTATACCAAACCTGAGACCCTTCCTGTGGCATGAGATGTCATATCCAACTCCTTCCCATTCCAATCCTGAGACCCTTCCTATAGCATGATATGTGATATCACAATTTTTCTAATACCAAACCTGAGATCCTTCCTATAACATGAGATGTGTATCCAACTCCTTCCCATTCCAAAACCTGAGACCCTTCCTATAGCATGAGATGTGATATCTTAATGCTTCTAAAACCAAACCTGAGAACCATCCAATAACATATGTGAAATCCAAATCCTTCCCTTTCCAAACCTGAGACCCTTCCGATAGCATTAGATGTGATATCTCAATGCTTCTAAAACCAAACATGAGAACCATCCTATAACATGAGATGTGAAATCCAAATCCTTCCCTTTCCAAACCTGAGACCCTTCCTATAGCTTGAGATGTGATATCAAACTCCTTCCCGATCCAATCCTGTGATAGCTTGAGATGTGATATCCAACTCCTTCCCATTCCAATCCTGAGACCCTTCCTATACCATGAGATGTGATATCTCAATGCTTCTAATACCAAACCTGAGACCCGTCCTAAAACATGAGATGTGAGATCCAAATCCTTCCCCTTCCAAACCTGAGAACCTTCCTATAGCTTGAGATGTGATATCAAACTCCTTCCCATTCCAATCCTGAGATAGCTTGAGATGTGATATCCAACTCCTTCCCATTCCAATCCTGAGACCCTTCCTATAGCATGAGATGTGATATCTCAATGCTTCTATCAAACCTGAGTCCCTTCCTTTAGCATGAGATGTGATATCCAACTCCTTCCCATTCCAATCCTGAGACCCTTCCTATAGCATGAGATGTGATATCTCAAAGCTTCTAATACCAAACCTGGGACCCGTCCTATAACATGAGATATGATATCCAAATCCTTCCCCTTCCAAACCTGAGACCCTTCCTTTAGCATGAGTTGTGATATCCAAATCCTTCCCATTCCAATCCTGAAACCCTTCCTATAGCATGAGATGTGATATCTCAATGTTTCTAATAAAAAACCTGAGACCCTTCCTATAGCAAGAGATGTGATATCCAAATCCTTCCCATTCCAATCCTGAGACCCTTCCTATAACATGAGATGTGATATCCAACTCCTTCCCATTCCAACCTGAGAACCTTCCTATAGCATGAGAAGGGATATCCAACTCCTTCCCATTCCAATCCTGAGACCTTCCTATAGCATGAGATGTGATATCTCAAAGCTTCTAATACCAAACCTGCGACCCGTCCTATAACATGAGATATGATATCCAAATCCTTCCCCTTCCAAACCTGAGACCCTTCCTTTAGCATGAGATGTGATATACAAATCCTTCCCATTCCAATCCTGAAACCCTTCCTATAGCATGAGATGTGATATCTCAATGTTTCTAATAAAAAAACTGAGACCCTTCCTATAGCAAGAGATGTGACATCCAAATCCTTCCCATTCCAATCCTGAGATCCTTCCTATTGGATGAGATGTGATATCCAACTCCTTCCCATTCCAATACTGAGACCCTTCCTATACCATGAGATGCGATATCTCAATGCTTCTACCAAAACTGAGACCCTTCCTTTAGCATGAGATGTGATATCCAACTCCTTCCCATTCCAATCCTGAGACCCTTCCTATAGCATGAGATGTGATATCTCAATGCCTCTAATACCAAACCTGAGATTCTTCCTATAACATGAGATGTGATATCTCAATGCTTCTAATACCAAACCTGAGACCCTCCCTTTAGCATGAGATGTGATATCCGACTCCTTCCCATACCAATCCTGAGACCCTTCTGATAGCATGAGATGTGATATCTCAATGCCTCTAATACCAAACCTGAGATTCTTCCTATAACATGAGATGTGATATCTCAATGCTTCTAATACCAAACCTGAGACCCTCCCTTTAGCATGAGATGTGATATCCAACTCCTTCCCATTCCAATCCTGAGACCCTTCCTATACCATGAGATGTAATATCTCAATGCTTCTAATACCAAACCTGACACCCGTCCTAAAACATGAGATGTGAGATCCAAATCCTTCCCCTTCCAAACCTGAGATCTTTCCTTTAGCATGAGATGTGATATCCAACTCCTTCCCATTCCAATCCTGAGACCCTTCCTATAGCATGATATGTGATATCACAATTTTTCTAATACCAAACCTGAGATCCTTCCTATAACATGAGATGTGTATCCAAATCCTTCCCATTCCAAAACCTGAGACCCTTCCTATAGCCTGAGATGTGATATCTTAATGCTTCTAAAACCAAACCTGAGAACCATCCAATAACATATGTGAAATCCAAATCCTTCCCTTTCCAAACCTGAGACCCTTCCGATAGCATTAGATGTGATATCTCAATGCTTCTAAAACCAAACATGAGAACCATCCTATAACATGAGATGTGAAATCCAAATCCTTCCCTTTCCAAACCTGAGACCCTTCCTATAGCTTGAGATGTGATATCAAACTCCTTCCCATTCCAATCCTGTGATAGCTTGAGATGTGATATCCAACTCCTTCCCATTCCAATCCTGAGACCCTTCCTATACCATGAGATGTGATATCTCAATGCTTCTAATACCAAACCTGAGACCCGTCCTAAAACATGAGATGTGAGATTCAAATCCTTCCCCTTCCAAACCTGAGAACCTTCCTATAGCTTGAGATGTGATATCAAACTCCTTCCCATTCCAATCCTGAGATAGCTTGAGATGTGATATCCAACTCCTTCCCATTCCTATCCTGAGACCCTTCCGATAGCAGAGATGTGATATCTCAATGCTTGTACCAAACCTGAGACCCTTCCTATGGCATGAGATGTGATATCCAACTCCTTCCCATTCCAATCCTGAGACCCTTCCTATAGCATGAGATGTGATATCTCAATGCTTCTATCAAACCTGAGTCCCTTCCTTTAGCATGAGATGTGATATCCAACTCCTTCCCATTCCAATCCTGAGACCCTTCCTATAGCATGAGATGTGATATCTCAAAGCTTCTAATACCAAACCTGGGACCCGTCCTATAACATGAGATATGATATCCAAATCCTTCCCCTTCCAAACCTGAGACCCTTCCTTTAGCCTGAGTTGTGATATCCAAATCCTTCCCATTCCAATCCTGAAACCCTTCCTATAGCATGAGATGTGATATCTCAATGTTTCTAATAAAAAACCTGAGACCCTTCCTATAGCAAGAGATGTGATATCCAAATCCTTCCCATTCCAATCCTGAGGCCCTTCCTATAACATGAGATGTGATATCCAACTCCTTCCCATTCCAACCTGAGAACCTTCCTATAACATGAGAAGGGATATCCAACTCCTTCCCATTCCAATCCTGAGACCTTCCTATAGCATGAGATGTGATATCTCAAAGCTTCTAATACCAAACCTGCGACCCGTCCTATAACATGAGATATGATATCCAACTCCTTCCCATTCCAATCCTGAGACCCTTCCGATAGCAGAGATGTGATATCTCAATGCTTATACCAAACCTGAGACCCTTCCTGTGGCATGAGATGTCATATCCAACTCCTTCCCATTCCAATCCTGAGACCCTTCCTATAGCATGATATGTGATATCACAATTTTTCTAATACCAAACCTGAGATCCTTCCTATAACATGAGATGTGTATCCAACTCCTTCCCATTCCAAAACCTGAGACCCTTCCTATAGCATGAGATGTGATATCTTAATGCTTCTAAAACCAAACCTGAGAACCATCCAATAACATATGTGAAATCCAAATCCTTCCCTTTCCAAACCTGAGACCCTTCCGATAGCATTAGATGTGATATCTCAATGCTTCTAAAACCAAACATGAGAACCATCCTATAACATGAGATGTGAAATCCAAATCCTTCCCTTTCCAAACCTGAGACCCTTCCTATAGCTTGAGATGTGATATCAAACTCCTTCCCATTCCAATCCTGTGATAGCTTGAAATGTGATATCCAACTCCTTCCCATTCGAATCCTGAGACCCTTCCTATACCATGAGATGTGATATCTCAATGCTTCTAATACCAAACCTGAGACCCGTCCTAAAACATGAGATGTGAGATTCAAATCCTTCCCCTTCCAAACCTGAGAACCTTCCTATAGCTTGAGATGTGATATCAAACTCCTTCCCATTCCAATCCTGAGATAGCTTGAGATGTGATATCCAACTCCTTCCCATTCCTATCCTGAGACCCTTCCGATAGCAGAGATGTGATATCTCAATGCTTGTACCAAACCTGAGACCCTTCCTATGGCATGAGATGTGATATCCAACTCCTTCCCATTCCAATCCTGAGACCCTTCCTATAGCATGAGATGTGACATCTCAAAGCTTCTAATACCAAACCTGGGACCCGTCCTATAACATGAGATATGATATCCAAATCCTTCCCCTTCCAAACCTGAGACCCTTCCTTTAGCATGAGTTGTGATATCCAAATCCTTCCCATTCCAATCCTGAAACCCTTCCTATAGCATGAGATGTGATATCTCAATGTTTCTAATAAAAAACCTGAGACCCTTCCTATAGCAAGAGATGTGATATCCAAATCCTTCCCATTCCAATCCTGAGGCCCTTCCTATAACATGAGATGTGATATCCAACTCCTTCCCATTCCAACCTGAGAACCTTCCTATAGCATGAGAAGGGATATCCAACTCCTTCCCATTCCAATCCTGAGACCTTCCTATAGCATGAGATGTGATATCTCAAAGCTTCTAATACCAAACCTGCGACCCGTCCTATAACATGAGATATGATATCCAAATCCTTCCCCTTCCAAACCTGAGACCCTTCCTTTAGCATGAGATGTGATATACAAATCCTTCCCATTCCAATCCTGAAACCCTTCCTATAGCATGAGATGTGATATCTCAATGTTTCTAATAAAAAAACTGAGACCCTTCCTATAGCAAGAGATGTGACATCCAAATCCTTCCCATTCCAATCCTGAGACCCTTCCTATAGCATGAGATGTGATATCTCAATGCCTCTAATACCAAACCTGAGATTCTTCCTATAACATGAGATGTGATATCTCAATGCTTCTAATACCAAACCTGAGACCCTCCCTTTAGCATGAGATGTGATATCCGACTCCTTCCCATACCAATCCTGAGACCCTTCTGATAGCATGAGATGTGATATCTCAATGCCTCTAATACCAAACCTGAGATTCTTCCTATAACATGAGATGTGATATCTCAATGCTTCTACCAAAACTGAGACCCTTCCTTTAGCATGAGATGTGATATCCAACTCCTTCCCATTCCAATCCTGAGACCCTTCCTATAGCATGAGATGTGATATCTCAATGCCTCTAATACCAAACCTGAGATTCTTCCTATAACATGAGATGTGATATCTCAATGCTTCTAATACCAAACCTGAGACCCTCCCTTTAGCATGAGATGTGATATCCGACTCCTTCCCATACCAATCCTGAGACCCTTCTGATAGCATGAGATGTGATATCTCAATGCCTCTAATACCAAACCTGAGATTCTTCCTATAACATGAGATGTGATATCTCAATGCTTCTAATACCAAACCTGAGACCCTCCCTTTAGCATGAGATGTGATATCCAACTCCTTCCCATTCCAATCCTGAGACCCTTCCTATACCATGAGATGTGATATCTCAATGCTTCTAATACCAAACCTGACACCCGTCCTAAAACATGAGATGTGAGATCCAAATCCTTCCCCTTCCAAACCTGAGATCTTTCCTTTAGCATGAGATGTGATATCCAACTCCTTCCCATTCCAATCCTGAGACCCTTCCTATAGCATGATATGTGATATCACAATTTTTCTAATACCAAACCTGAGATCCTTCCTATAACATGAGATGTGTATCCAACTCCTTCCCATTCCAAACCTGAGACCCTTCCTATAGCCTGAGATGTGATATCTTAATGCTTCTAAAACCAAACCTGAGAACCATCCAATAACATATGTGAAATCCAAATCCTTCCCTTTCCAAACCTGAGACACTTCCGATAGCATTACATGTGATATCCCAATGCTTCTAAAACCAAACATGAGAACCATCCTATAACATGAGATGTGAAATCCAAATCCTTCCCTTTCCAGACCTGGGACCCTCCCTATAGCATGGAATGTGATATCTAAGTCCTTCCCATTCCTATCCTGAGACCCTTCCGATAGCAGAGATGTGATATCTCAATGCTTGGACCAAACCTGAGACCCTTCCTATGACATGAGATATGATATCCAACTCCTTCCCATTCCAATCCTGAGACCCTTCCTATAGCATGAGATGTGATATCTCAATGCTTCTATCAAACCTGAGTCCCTTCCTTTAGCATGAGATGTGATATCCAACTCCTTCCCATTCCAATCCTGAGACCCTTCCTATAGCATGAGATGTGATATTTCAAAGCTTCTAATACCAAACCTGGGACCCGTCCTATAACATGAGATATGATATCCAAATCCTTTCCCTTCCAAACCTGAGACCCTTCCTTTAGCATGAGATGTGATATCCAAATCCTTCCCATTCCAATCCTGAAACCCTTCCTATAGCATGAGATGTGATATCTCAATGTTTCTAATAAAAAACTTGAGACTCTTCCTATAGCAAGAGATGTGATATCCAAATCCTTCCCATTCCAATCCTGAGACCCTTCCTATAACATGAGATGTGATATCTCAATGCCTCTAATACCAAACCTGAGATTCTTCCTATAACATGAGATGTGATATCTCAATGCTTCTAATACCAAACCTGAGACCCTCCCTTTAGCATGAGATGTGATATCCGACTCCTTCCCATTCCAATCCTGAGACCCTTCTGATAGCATGAGATGTGATATCTCAATGCCTCTAATACCAAACCAGAGATTCTTCCTATAACATGAGATGTGATATCTCAATGCTTCTAATACCAAACCTGAGACCCTCCCTTTAGCATGAGATGTGATATCCGACTCCTTCCCATTCCAATCCTGAGACCCTTCTGATAGCATGAGATGTGATATCTCAATGCTTCTAACACCAAACCTGAGACCCTTCCTATAACATAAGATGGGATATCCAACTCCTTCCCATTCCAATCCTGAGACCCTTCCGATAGCAGAGATGTGATATCTCAATGCTTATACCAAACCTGAGACCCTTCCTGTGGCATGAGATGTCATATCCAACTCCTTCCCATTCCAATCCTGAGACCCTTCCTATAGCATGATATGTGATATCACAATTTTTCTAATACCAAACCTGAGATCCTTCCTATAACATGAGATGTGTATCCAACTCCTTCCCATTCCAAAACCTGAGACCCTTCCTATAGCATGAGATGTGATATCTTAATGCTTCTAAAACCAAACCTGAGAACCATCCAATAACATATGTGAAATCCAAATCCTTCCCTTTCCAAACCTGAGACCCTTCCGATAGCATTAGATGTGATATCTTAATGCTTCTAAAACCAAACATGAGAACCATCCTATAACATGAGATGTGAAATCCAAATCCTTCCCTTTCCAAACCTGAGACCCTTCCTATAGCTTGAGATGTGATATCAAACTCCTTCCCATTCCAATCCTGTGATAGCTTGAGATGTGATATCCAACTCCTTCCCATTCCAATCCTGAGACCCTTCCTATACCATGAGATGTGATATCTCAATGCTTCTAATACCAAACCTGAGACCCGTCCTAAAACATGAGATGTGAGATTCAAATCCTTCCCCTTCCAAACCTGAGAACCTTCCTATAGCTTGAGATGTGATATCAAACTCCTTCCCATTCCAATCCTGAGATAGCTTGAGATGTGATATCCAACTCCTTCCCATTCCTATCCTGAGACCCTTCCGATAGCAGAGATGTGATATCTCAATGCTTGTACCAAACCTGAGACCCTTCCTATGGCATGAGATGTGATATCCAACTCCTTCCCATTCCAATCCTGAGACCCTTCCTATAGCATGAGATGTGATATCTCAATGCTTCTATCAAACCTGAGTCCCTTCCTTTAGCATGAGATGTGATATCCAACTCCTTCAAATTCCAATCCTGAGACCCTTACTATAGCATGAGATGTGATATCTCAAAGCTTCTAATACCAAACCTGGGACCCGTCCTATAACATGAGATATGATATCCAAATCCTTCCCCTTCCAAACCTGAGACCCTTCCTTTAGCATGAGTTGTGATATCCAAATCCTTCCCATTCCAATCCTGAAACCCTTCCTATAGCATGAGATGTGATATCTCAATGTTTCTAATAAAAAACCTGAGACCCTTCCTATAGCAAGAGATGTGATATCCAAATCCTTCCCATTCCAATCCTGAGACCCTTCCTATAACATGAGATGTGATATCCAACTCCTTCCCATTCCAACCTGAGAACCTTCCTATAGCATGAGAAGGGATATCCAACTCCTTCCCATTCCAATCCTGAGACCTTCCTATAGCATGAGATGTGATATTTCAAAGCTTCTAATACCAAACATGCGACCCGTCCTATAACATGAGATATGATATCCAAATCCTTCCCCTTCCAAACCTGAGACCCTTCCTTTAGCATGAGATGTGATATACAAATCCTTCCCATTCCAATCCTGAAACCCTTCCTATAGCATGAGATGTGATATCTCAATGTTTCTAATAAAAAAACTGAGACCCTTCCTATAGCAAGAGATGTGACATCCAAATCCTTCCCATTCCAATCCTGAGATTCTTCCTATTGGATGAGATGTGATATCCAACTCCTTCCCATTCCAATACTGAGACCCTTCCTATACCATGAGATGTGATATCTCAATGCTTCTACCAAAACTGAGACCCTTCCTTTAGCATGAGATGTGATATCCAACTCCTTCCCATTCCAATCCTGAGACCCTTCCTATAACATGAGATGTGATATCTCAATGCCTCTAATACCAAACCTGAGATTCTTCATATAACATGAGATGTGATATCTCAATGCTTCTAATACCAAACCTGAGACCCTCCCTTTAGCATGAGATGTGATATCCGACTCCTTCCCATACCAATCCTGAGACCCTTCTGATAGCATGAGATGTGATATCTCAATGCTTCTAATACCAAACCTGAGACCCTTCCTATAACATAAGATGGGATATCCAACTCCTTCCCATTCCAATCCTGAGACCCTTCTGATAGCATGAGATGTGATATCTCAATGCCTCTAATACCAAACCAGAGATTCTTCCTATAACATGAGATGTGATATCTCAATGCTTCTAATACCAAACCTGAGACCCTCCCTTTAGCATGAGATGTGATATCCGACTCCTTCCCATTCCAATCCTGAGACCCTTCTGATAGCATGAGATGTGATATCTCAATGCTTCTAACACCAAACCTGAGACCCTTCCTATAACATAAGATGGGATATCCAACTCCTTCCCATTCCAATCCTGAGACCCTTCCGATAGCAGAGATGTGATATCTCAATGCTTATACCAAACCTGAGACCCTTCCTGTGGCATGAGATGTCATATCCAACTCCTTCCCATTCCAATCCTGAGACCCTTCCTATAGCATGATATGTGATATCACAATTTTTCTAATACCAAACCTGAGATCCTTCCTATAACATGAGATGTGTATCCAACTCCTTCCCGTTCCAAAACCTGAGACCCTTCCTATAGCATGAGATGTGATATCTTAATGCTTCTAAAACCAAACCTGAGAACCATCCAATAACATATGTGAAATCCAAATTCTTCCCTTTCCAAACCTGAGACCCTTCCGATAGCATTAGATGTGATATCTCAATGCTTCTAAAACCAAACATGAGAACCATCCTATAACATGAGATGTGAAATCCAAATCCTTCCCTTTCCAAACCTGAGACCCTTCCTATAGCTTGAGATGTGATATCAAACTCCTTCCCATTCCAATCCTGTGATAGCTTGAGATGTGATATCCAACTCCTTCCCATTCCAATCCTGAGACCCTTCCTATACCATGAGATGTGATATCTCAATGCTTCTAATACCAAACCTGAGACCCGTCCTAAAACATGAGATGTGAGATTCAAATCCTTCCCCTTCCAAACCTGAGAACCTTCCTATAGCTTGAGATGTGATATCAAACTCCTTCCCATTCCAATCCTGAGATAGCTTGAGATGTGATATCCAACTCCTTCCCATTCCTATCCTGAGACCCTTCCGATAGCAGAGATGTGATATCTCAATGCTTGTACCAAACCTGAGACCCTTCC
Source organism: Ambystoma mexicanum (assembly GCF_040938575.1). Classification (NCBI taxonomy): domain Eukaryota; kingdom Metazoa; phylum Chordata; class Amphibia; order Caudata; family Ambystomatidae; genus Ambystoma; species Ambystoma mexicanum. Next base: position 338,743,003 of record NC_090936.1, read on the forward strand.
TATGGCATGAGATGTGATATCCAACTCCTTCCCATTCCAATCCTGAGACCCTTCCTATAGCATGAGATGTGATATCTCAATGCTTCTATCAAACCTGAGTCCCTTCCTTTAGCATGAGATGTGATATCCAACTCCTTCAAATTCCAATCCTGAGACCCTTACTATAGCATGAGATGTGATATCTCAAAGCTTCTAATACCAAACCTGGGACCCGTCCTATAACATGAGATATGATATCCAAATCCTTCCCCTTCCAAACCTGAGACCCTTCCTTTAGCATGAGTTGTGATATCCAAATCCTTCCCATTCCAATCCTGAAACCCTTCCTATAGCATGAGATGTGATATCTCAATGTTTCTAATAAAAAACCTGAGACCCTTCGTATAGCAAGAGATGTGATATCCAAATCCTTCCCATTCCAATCCTGAGACCCTTCCTATAACATGAGATGTGATATCCAACTCCTTCCCATTCCAACCTGAGAACCTTCCTATAGCATGAGAAGGGATATCCAACTCCTTCCCATTCCAATCCTGAGACCTTCCTATAGCATGAGATGTGATATTTCAAAGCTTCTAAAACCAAACATGCGACCCGTCCTATAACATGAGATATGATATCCAAATCCTTCCCCTTCCAAACCTGAGACCCTTCCTTTAGCATGAGATGTGATATACAAATCCTTCCCATTCCAATCCTGAAACCCTTCCTATAGCATGAGATGTGATATCTCAATGTTTCTAATAAAAAAACTGAGACCCTTCCTATAGCAAGAGATGTGACATCCAAATCCTTCCCATTCCAATCCTGAGATTCTTCCTATTGGATGAGATGTGATATCCAACTCCTTCCCATTCCAATACTGAGACCCTTCCTATACCATGAGATGTGATATCTCAATGCTTCTACCAAAACTGAGACCCTTCCTTTAGCATGAGATGTGATATCCAACTCCTTCCCATTCCAATCCTGAGACCCTTCCTATAACATGAGATGTGATATCTCAATGCCTCTAATACCAAACCTGAGATTCTTCCTATAACATGAGATGTGATATCTCAATGCTTCTAATACCAAACCTGAGACCCTCCCTTTAGCATGAGATGTGATATCCGACTCCTTCCCATACCAATCCTGAGACCCTTCTGATAGCATGAGATGTGATATCTCAATGCCTCTAATACCAAACCTGAGATTCTTCCTATAACATGAGATGTGATATCTCAATGCTTCTAATACCAAACCTGAGACCCTCCCTTTAGCATGAGATGTGATATCCGACTCCTTCCCATTCCAATCCTGAGACCCTTCTGATAGCATGAGATGTGATATCTCAATGCTTCTAATACCAAACCTGAGACCCTTCCTATAACATAAGATGGGATATCCAACTCCTTCCCATTCCAATCCTGAGACCCTTCCGATAGCAGAGATGTGATATCTCAATGCTTATACCAAACCTGAGACCCTTCCTGTGGCATGAGATGTCATATACAACTCCTTCCCATTCCAATCCTGAGACCCTTCCTATAGCATGAGATGTAATATCCAACTCCTTCCCATTCCAATCCTGAGACCCTTCCTATAGCATGAGATTTGATATCTCAATGCCTCTAACACCAAACCTGAGATCCTTCCGATAGCATGAGATGTGATATCTCAATGCTTCTAATAGCAAACCTGAGATCATTCCTATAACACGAGATGTAATATCCAAATCCTTCCCCTTCCAAACCTGAGACCCTCCCTTTAGCATGAGATGTGATATCCAACTCCTTGCCATTCCAATCCTGAGATCCTTCTGATAGCATGAGATGTGATATCTCAATGCCTCTAATACCAAGCCTGAGATCCTACCTCTAACATGAAATGTGATATCCAACTCCTTCCCCTTCCAAACCTGAGAGCCTTCCTATAGCATGAGGTGTGATATCCAAGTCCTTCCCATTCCAATCCTGAGACCCTTCCTATAGCTTGAGATGTGATATCCAACTCCTCCCCATTCCAATTCTGAGACCCTTCCTATTGCATGAGATGTGATATCTCAATGCTTCTAATACCAAACCTGGGACCCTTCCTATAACATGAGATGGGATATCCAAGTCCTTCCCATTCCAATCCTGAGACCCTTACTATAGCATGAGATGTGATATCTCAATGCTTCTAATACCAAACCTGAGACCCTTCCTATAACAAGAGATGTGATATCCATGTCCTTCCCATTCCAATCCTGAGACCCGTCCTATACAATGAGATGTGATATCTCAATGCTTCTAATACCAAACCTGGGACCCTTCCTATAACATGAGATGGGATATCCAACTCCTTCCCATTCCAATCCTGAGACCCTTCCAATAGCAGAGATGTGATATCTCAATGCTTATACCAAACCTGAGACCCTTCCTATGGCATGAAATGTCATATACAACTCCTTCCGATTCCAGACCTGAGACCCTTCCTATAGCATGAGATGTGATATCCAACTCCTTCTCATTCCAATCCTGAGACCCTTCCTATAGCTTGAGATGTGATATCCAACTCCTTCCCATTCCAATCCTGAGACCCTTCCTATAGCATGAGATGTGATATCTCAATGCTTCTAATACCAAACCTGAGATTCTTCCTATAACATGAGATGTGATATCTCAATGCTTCTAATACCAAACCTGAGACCCTCCCTTTAGCATGAGATGTGATATCCGACTCATTCCCATACCAATCCTGAGACCCTTCTGATAGCATGAGATGTGATATCTCAATGCTTCTACCAAAACCGAGACCCTTCCTTTAGCATGAGATGTGATATCCAACTCCTTCCCATTCCAATCCTGAGACCCTTCCTATAGCATGAGATGTGATATCTCAATGCCTCTAATACCAAACCTGAGATTCTTCCTATAACATGAGATGTGATATCTCAATGCTTCTAATACCAAACCTGAGACCCTCCCTTTAGCATGAGATGTGATATCCGACTCCTTCCCATACCAATCCTGAGACCCTTCTGATAGCATGAGATGTGATATCTCAATGCCTCTAATACCAAACCTGAGATTCTTCCTATACCATGAGATGTGATATCTCAATGCTTCTAATACCAAACCTGAGACCCTCCCTTTAGCATGAGATGTGATATCAGACTCCTTCCCATTCCAATCCTGAGACCCTTCTGATAGCATGAGATGTGATATCTCAAAGCTTCTAATACCAAACCTGAGACCATTCCTATAACATAAGATGGGATATCCAACTCCTTCCCATTCCAATCCTGAGACCCTTCCGATAGCAGAGATGTGATATCTCAATGCTTATACCAAACCTGAGACCCTTCCTGTGGCATGAGATGTCATATACAACTCCTTCCCATTCCAATCCTGAGACCCTTCCTATAGCATGAGATGTGATATCCAACTCCTTCCCATTCCAATCCTGAGACCCTTCCTATAGCATGAGATTTGATATCTCAATGCTTCTAACACCAAACCTGAGATCCTTCCGATAGCATGAGATGTGATATCTCAATGCTTCTAATACCAAACCTGAGATCATTCCTATAACACGAGATGTAATATCCAAATCCTTCCCCTTCCAAACCTGAGACCCTCCCTTTAGCATGAGATGTGATATCCAACTCCTTCCCATTCCAATCCTGAGATCCTTCTGATAGCATGAGATGTGATATCTCAATGCCTCTAATACCAAACCTGAGATCCTACCTCTAACATGAAATGTGATATCCAACTCCTTCCCCTTCCAAACCTGAGAGCCTTCCTATAGCATGAGATGTGATATCCAAGTCCTTCCCATTCCAATCCTGAGACCCTTCCTATAGCTTGAGATGTGATATCCAACTCCTCCCCATTCCAATTCTGAGACCCTTCCTATAGCATGAGATGTGATATCTCAATGCTTCTAATACCAAACCTGGGACCCTTCGTCCTATAACATGAGATGGGATATCCAAGTCCTTCCCATTCCAATCCTGAGACCCTTCCTATAGCATGAGATGTGATATCACAATGCTTCTAATACCAAACCTGAGACCCTTCCTATAACAAGAGATGTGATATCCATGTCCTTCCCATTCCAATCCTGAGACCCGTCCTATACCATGAGATGTGATATCTCAATGCTTCTAATACCAAACCTGAGACCCTTCCTATAATGAGATGGGATATCCAACTCCTTCCCATTCCAATCCTGAGACCCTTCCAATAGCAGAGATGTGATATCTCAATGCTTATACCAAACATGAGACCCTTCCTATGGTATGAAATGTCATATACAACTCCTTCCGATTCCAGACCTGAGACCCTTCCTATAGCATGAGATGTGATATCCAACTCCTTCTCATTCCAATCCTGAGACCCTTCCTATAGCTTGAGATGTGATATCCAACTCCTTCCCATTCCAATCCTGAGACCCTTCTGATAGCATGAGATGTGATATCTCAATGCCTATAATACCAAACCTGAGATCCTTCCGATAGCATGAGATGTGATATCTCAATGCTTCTAATACCAAACCTGAGATCCTTCCTATAACATGAAATGTGATATCCAAATCCTTCCAAATCCAATCCTGATACCCTTCCGATAGCATGAGATGTGATATCCCAATGCTTCTACAAAACCTGAGACCCATACATGGCATGAGATGTGATATCAAACTCCTTCCCATTCCAATCCTGAGACACTTCCTATAGCATGAGATGTGATATCTCAATGCTTCTAATACCAAACCTGAGACTCTTCCTATAACATGAGATGGGATATCCAACTCCTTCCCATTCCAATCCTGAGACCCTTCCGATAGCAGAGATGTGATATCTCAATGCTTATACCAAACCTGAGACCCTTCCTATGGCATGAGATGTCATATACAACTCCTTCCCATTCCAATCTTGAGACCCTTCCTATAGCATGAGATGTGATATCTCAATGCTTATACCAAACCTGAGACCCATACATGGCATGAGATGTGATATCAAACTCCTTCCCATTCCAATCCTGAGACCATTCCTATAGCATGAGATGTGATATCTCAATGCTTCTAATACCAAACCTGAGACTCTTCCTATTACATGAGATGGGATATCCAACTCCTTCCCATTCCAATCCTGAGACCCTTCCGATAGCAGAGATGTGATATCTCAATGCTTATACCAAACCTGAGACCCTTCCTATGGCATGAGATGTCATATACAACTCCTTCCCATTCCAATCCTGAGACCCTTCCTATAGCATGAGATGTGATATCTCAATGCTTATACCAAACCTAAGACCCTTCCTATAGCATGAGATGTGATATCCAACTCCTTCTCATTTCAATCCTGAGATCCTTCCTATAGCATGAGATGTGATGGCTCAATGCTTCTAATACCAAACCTGAGATCCTTCCTATAACATCAGATGTGATATCCAACTCCTTCCCATTCCAATCCTGAGACCCTTCCTATAGCATGAGATGTGATATCTCAATGTTTATACCAAACCTGAGACCCTTCCTATAGCATGAGATGTGATATCCAACTCCTTCCCATTCCAATCCTGAGACCCTTCCTATAGCATGAGATGTGATATCTCAATACCTCTAATACCAAATCTGAGATCCTTCCTCTAACATGAAATGTGATATCCAACTCCTTCCCTTTCCAAACCTGAGAGCCTACCTATAGCCTGAGATGTGATATCCAAGGCCTTCCCATTCCAATCCTTAGACCCTTCCTACAGCATACAATATGATATCTCAATGATTCTAATAACAAACCTGAGACCCGTCCTATAACATGAGATGTGATATCCAACTCCTTCCCATTCCAATCCTGAGACACTTCCGATAGCAGAGATGTGATATCTCAATGCTTATTCCAAACCTGAGACCCTTCCTTTAGCATGAGATGTGATATCCAACTCCTTCCCGTTCCAAACCTGAGACCCTTCCTATAGCATATGTGATATCCAACTCCTTCCCATTCCAAACATGAGACCCTTCCTATAGCATGAGATGTGATATCCAACTCCTTCCCATTCCAATCCTGAGACCCTTCCTATAGCATGAGATGTGATATCTCAATGCCTCTAATACCAAACCTGAGATCCTTCCTCTAACATGAAATGTGATATCCAACTCCTTCCCTTTCCAAACCTGAGAGCCTACCGATAGCATGAGATGTGATATCCAAGACCTTCCCATTCCAATCCTTAGACCCTTCCTACAGCATACAATATGATATCTCAATGATTCTAATAACAAACCTGAGACCCGTCCTATAACATGAGATGTGCTATCCAACTCCTTCCCATTCCAATCCTGAGACACTTCCGATAGCAGAGATGTGATATCTCAATGCTTATTCCAAACCTGAGACCCTTCGTATAGCATGAGATGTGATATCCAACTCCTTTCCGTTCCAAACCTGAGACCCTTCCTATAGCATATGTGATATCCAACTCCTTCCCATTCCAAACATGAGACCCTTCCTATAGCAAGAATGTAATATCCAACTCCTTCCCATTCCAATCCTGAGACCCTTCCTACAGCATGCGATGTGATATCTCAATGCTTCTAATACCAAACCTGAGACCCGTCCTATAACATGAGATGGGATATCCAACCCCTTCCCGTTCCAAACCTGAGACCCTTCCTATAGCATGAGATGTGATATCCAACTCCTTCCCATCCCAATCCTGAGACACTTCCGATTGCAGAGATGTGATATCTCAATGCTTATACCAAACCTGAGACTCTTCCTATAACATGAGATGTGATATCCAACTCCTTCCCGTTCCAAACCTGAGACCCTTCCTATAGCATAAGATGTGATATCCAACTCCTTCCCATTCCAATCCTGAGACCCTTCCGATAGCATGAGATGTGACATCTCAATGCTTCTAATACCAAACCTGAGATCCTTCTTATAACATGTGATGTGATATCCAAATCCTTCCCCTTCCAAACCTGAGACCCTCCCTTTAGCATGAAATGTGATATCCAACTCCTTCCCATTCCAATCCTGAGACCCTTATGATAGCATGAGATATGATATCTCAATGCCTCTAATACCAAACCTGAGATACTTCCGATAGCATGAGATGTGATATCTCAATGCTTCTAATACCAAACCTGAGATCCTTCCTATAACATGAGATGTGATATCCAAATCCTTCCCCTTCCAAACCTGAGACCCTCCCTTTAGCATGAGATGTGATATCCAACTCCTTCCCATTCCAATCCTGAGACCCTTCTGATAGCATGAGATGTGATATCTCAATGCCTCTAATACCAAACCTGAGATCCTACCTCTAACATGAAATATGATATCCAACTCCTTCCCTTTCCAAACCTGAGATCCTGCCTATAGCATGAGATGTGATATCCAAGTCCTTCCCATTCCAATCCTGAGACCCTTCCTATAGCATGAGATGTGATATCTCATTGCTTATACCAAACCTGAGACCCTTCCTATGGCATGAGATGCCATATACAACTCCTTCCCATTCCAATCCTGAGACCCTGCTTATAGCATGAGATGTGATATCTCAATGCTTCTAATACCAAACCTGAGATCTTTCCTATAACATGAGATGTGATATCCAACTCCTTCCCATTCCAATCCTGAGACCATTCCTATAGCATGAGATGTGATATCTCAATGCTTATACCAAACCTGAGACCCTTCCTATAGCTTGAGATGTGATATCCAACTCCTTCCCATTCCAATCCTGAGACCCTTCCTATAGCATGAGATGTGATATCTCAATGCCTCTAATACCAAACCTGAGATCCTTCCTCTAACATGAAATGTGATATCCAACTCCTTCCCCTTCCAAACCTGAGAGCCTTCCTATAGCATGAGATGTGATATCCAAGTCCTTCCCATTCCAATCCTGAGACCCTTCCTATAGCTTGAGATGTGATATCCAACTCCTCCCCATTCCAATTCTGAGACCCTTCCTATAGCATGAGATGTGATATCTCAATGCTTCTAATACCAAACCTGGGACCCTTCGTCCTATAACATGAGATGGGATATCCAAGTCCTTCCCATTCCAATCCTGAGACCCTTCCTATAGCATGAGATGTGATATCACAATGCTTCTAATACCAAACCTGAGACCCTTCCTATAACAAGAGATGTGATATCCATGTCCTTCCCATTCCAATCCTGAGACCCGTCCTATACCATGAGATGTGATATCTCAATGCTTCTAATACCAAACCTGAGACCCTTCCTATAATGAGATGGGATATCCAACTCCTTCCCATTCCAATCCTGAGACCCTTCCAATAGCAGAGATGTGATATCTCAATGCTTATACCAAACATGAGACCCTTCCTATGGTATGAAATGTCATATACAACTCCTTCCGATTCCAGACCTGAGACCCTTCCTATAGCATGAGATGTGATATCCAACTCCTTCTCATTCCAATCCTGAGACCCTTCCTATAGCTTGAGATGTGATATCCAACTCCTTCCCATTCCAATCCTGAGACCCTTCTGATAGCATGAGATGTGATATCTCAATGCCTATAATACCAAACCTGAGATCCTTCCGATAGCATGAGATGTGATATCTCAATGCTTCTAATACCAAACCTGAGATCCTTCCTATAACATGAAATGTGATATCCAAATCCTTCCAAATCCAATCCTGATACCCTTCCGATAGCATGAGATGTGATATCCCAATGCTTCTACAAAACCTGAGACCCATACATGGCATGAGATGTGATATCAAACTCCTTCCCATTCCAATCCTGAGACACTTCCTATAGCATGAGATGTGATATCTCAATGCTTCTAATACCAAACCTGAGACTCTTCCTATAACATGAGATGGGATATCCAACTCCTTCCCATTCCAATCCTGAGACCCTTCCGATAGCAGAGATGTGATATCTCAATGCTTATACCAAACCTGAGACCCTTCCTATGGCATGAGATGTCATATACAACTCCTTCCCATTCCAATCTTGAGACCCTTCCTATAGCATGAGATGTGATATCTCAATGCTTATACCAAACCTGAGACCCATACATGGCATGAGATGTGATATCAAACTCCTTCCCATTCCAATCCTGAGACCATTCCTATAGCATGAGATGTGATATCTCAATGCTTCTAATACCAAACCTGAGACTCTTCCTATTACATGAGATGGGATATCCAACTCCTTCCCATTCCAATCCTGAGACCCTTCCGATAGCAGAGATGTGATATCTCAATGCTTATACCAAACCTGAGACCCTTCCTATGGCATGAGATGTCATATACAACTCCTTCCCATTCCAATCCTGAGACCCTTCCTATAGCATGAGATGTGATATCTCAATGCTTATACCAAACCTAAGACCCTTCCTATAGCATGAGATGTGATATCCAACTCCTTCTCATTTCAATCCTGAGATCCTTCCTATAGCATGAGATGTGATGTCTCAATGCTTCTAATACCAAACCTGAGATCCTTCCTATAACATCAGATGTGATATCCAACTCCTTCCCATTCCAATCCTGAGACCCTTCCTATAGCATGAGATGTGATATCTCAATGTTTATACCAAACCTGAGACCCTTCCTATAGCATGAGATGTGATATCCAACTCCTTCCCATTCCAATCCTGAGACCCTTCCTATAGCATGAGATGTGATATCTCAATGCCTCTAATACCAAATCTGAGATCCTTCCTCTAACATGAAATGTGATATCCAACTCCTTCCCTTTCCAAACCTGAGAGCCTACCTATAGCCTGAGATGTGATATCCAAGGCCTTCCCATTCCAATCCTTAGACCCTTCCTACAGCATACAATATGATATCTCAATGATTCTAATAACAAACCTGAGACCCGTCCTATAACATGAGATGTGATATCCAACTCCTTCCCATTCCAATCCTGAGACACTTCCGATAGCAGAGATGTGATATCTCAATGCTTATTCCAAACCTGAGACCCTTCCTTTAGCATGAGATGTGATATCCAACTCCTTCCCGTTCCAAACCTGAGACCCTTCCTATAGCATATGTGATATCCAACTCCTTCCCATTCCAAACATGAGACCCTTCCTATAGCATGAGATGTGATATCCAACTCCTTCCCATTCCAATCCTGAGACCCTTCCTATAGCATGAGATGTGATATCTCAATGCCTCTAATACCAAACCTGAGATCCTTCCTCTAACATGAAATGTGATATCCAACTCCTTCCCTTTCCAAACCTGAGAGCCTACCGATAGCATGAGATGTGATATCCAAGACCTTCCCATTCCAATCCTTAGACCCTTCCTACAGCATACAATATGATATCTCAATGATTCTAATAACAAACCTGAGACCCGTCCTATAACATGAGATGTGCTATCCAACTCCTTCCCATTCCAATCCTGAGACACTTCCGATAGCAGAGATGTGATATCTCAATGCTTATTCCAAACCTGAGACCCTTCGTATAGCATGAGATGTGATATCCAACTCCTTTCCGTTCCAAACCTGAGACCCTTCCTATAGCATATGTGATATCCAACTCCTTCCCATTCCAAACATGAGACCCTTCCTATAGCAAGAATGTAATATCCAACTCCTTCCCATTCCAATCCTGAGACCCTTCCTACAGCATGCGATGTGATATCTCAATGCTTCTAATACCAAACCTGAGACCCGTCCTATAACATGAGATGGGATATCCAACCCCTTCCCGTTCCAAACCTGAGACCCTTCCTATAGCATGAGATGTGATATCCAACTCCTTCCCATCCCAATCCTGAGACACTTCCGATTGCAGAGATGTGATATCTCAATGCTTATACCAAACCTGAGACTCTTCCTATAACATGAGATGTGATATCCAACTCCTTCCCGTTCCAAACCTGAGACCCTAACTATAGCATAAGATGTGATATCCAACTCCTTCCCATTCCAATCCTGAGACCCTTCCGATAGCATGAGATGTGACATCTCAATGCTTCTAATACCAAACCTGAGATCCTTCTTATAACATGTGATGTGATATCCAAATCCTTCCCCTTCCAAACCTGAGACCCTCCCTTTAGCATGAAATGTGATATCCAACTCCTTCCCATTCCAATCCTGAGACCCTTATGATAGCATGAGATGTGATATCTCAATGCCTCTAATACCAAACCTGAGATACTTCCGATAGCATGAGATGTGATATCTCAATGCTTCTAATACCAAACCTGAGATCCTTCCTATAACATGAGATGTGATATCCAAATCCTTCCCCTTCCAAACCTGAGACCCTCCCTTTAGCATGAGATGTGATATCCAACTCCTTCCCATTCCAATCCTGAGACCCTTCTGATAGCATGAGATGTGATATCTCAATGCCTCTAATACCAAACCTGAGATCCTACCTCTAACATGAAATATGATATCCAACTCCTTCCCTTTCCAAACCTGAGATCCTGCCTATAGCATGAGATGTGATATCCAAGTCCTTCCCATTCCAATCCTGAGACCCTTCCTATAGCATGAGATGTGATATCTCATTGCTTATACCAAACCTGAGACCCTTCCTATGGCATGAGATGCCATATACAACTCCTTCCCATTCCAATCCTGAGACCCTGCTTATAGCATGAGATGTGATATCCCAATGCTTCTAATACCAAACCTGAGATCTTTCCTATAACATGAGATGTGATATCCAACTCCTTCCCATTCCAATCCTGAGACCATTCCTATAGCATGAGATGTGATATCTCAATGCTTATACCAAACCTGAGACCCTTCCTATAGCTTGAGATGTGATATCCAACTCCTTCCCATTCCAATCCTGAGACCCTTCCTATAGCATGAGATGTGATATCTCAATGCCTCTAATACCAAACCTGAGATCCTTCCTCTAACATGAAATGTGATATCCAACTCCTTCCCCTTCCAAACCTGAGAGCCTTCCTATAGCATGAGATGTGATATCCAAGTCCTTCCCATTCCAATCCTGAGACCCTTCCTATAGCTTGAGATGTGATATCCAACTCCTCCCCATTCCAATTCTGAGACCCTTCCTATAGCATGAGATGTGATATCTCAATGCTTCTAATACCAAACCTGGGACCCTTCGTCCTATAACATGAGATGGGATATCCAAGTCCTTCCCATTCCAATCCTGAGACCCTTCCTATAGCATGAGATGTGATATCACAATGCTTCTAATACCAAACCTGAGACCCTTCCTATAACAAGAGATGTGATATCCATGTCCTTCCCATTCCAATCCTGAGACCCGTCCTATACCATGAGATGTGATATCTCAATGCTTCTAATACCAAACCTGAGACCCTTCCTATAATGAGATGGGATATCCAACTCCTTCCCATTCCAATCCTGAGACCCTTCCAATAGCAGAGATGTGATATCTCAATGCTTATACCAAACATGAGACCCTTCCTATGGTATGAAATGTCATATACAACTCCTTCCGATTCCAGACCTGAGACCCTTCCTATAGCATGAGATGTGATATCCAACTCCTTCTCATTCCAATCCTGAGACCCTTCCTATAGCTTGAGATGTGATATCCAACTCCTTCCCATTCCAATCCTGAGACCCTTCTGATAGCATGAGATGTGATATCTCAATGCCTATAATACCAAACCTGAGATCCTTCTGATAGCATGAGATGTGATATCTCAATGCTTCTAATACCAAACCTGAGATCCTTCCTATAACATGAAATGTGATATCCAAATCCTTCCAAATCCAATCCTGATACCCTTCCGATAGCATGAGATGTGATATCCCAATGCTTCTACAAAACCTGAGACCCATACATGGCATGAGATGTGATATCAAACTCCGTCCCATTCCAATCCTGAGACACTTCCTATAGCATGAGATGTGATATCTCAATGCTTCTAATACCAAACCTGAGACTCTTCCTATAACATGAGATGGGATATCCAACTCCTTCCCATTCCAATCCTGAGATCCCTTCCGATAGCAGAGATGTGATATCTCAATGCTTATACCAAACCTGAGACCCTTCCTATGGCATGAGATATCATATACAACTCCTTCCCATTCCAATCCTGAGACCCTTCCTATAGCATGAGATGTGATATCTCAATGCTTATACCAAACCTGAGACCCATACATGGCATGAGATGTGATATCAAACTCCTTCCCATTCCAATCCTGAGACCATTCCTATAGCATGAGATGTGATATCTCAATGCTTCTAATACCAAACCTGAGACTCTTCCTATTACATGAGATGGGATATCCAACTCCTTCCCATTCCAATCCTGAGACCCTTCCGATAGCAGAGATGTGATATCTCAATGCTTATACCAAACCTGAGACCCTTCCTATGGCATGAGATGTCATATACAACTCCTTCCCATTCCAATCCTGAGACCCTTCCTATAGCATGAGATGTGATATCTCAATGCTTTTACCAAACCTAAGACCCTTCCTATAGCATGAGATGTGATATCCAACTCCTTCTCATTTCAATCCTGAGATCCTTCCTATAGCATGAGATGTGATGTCTCAATGCTTCTAATACCAAACCTGAGATCCTTCCTATAACATCAGATGTGATATCCAACTCCTTCCCATTCCAATCCTGAGACCCTTCCTATAGCATGAGATGTCATATCTCAATGTTTATACCAAACCTGAGACCCTTCCTATAGCATGAGATGTGATATCCAACTCCTTCCCATTCCAATCCTGAGACCCTTCCTATAGCATGAGATGTGATATCTCAATGCCTCTAATACCAAATCTGAGATCCTTCCTCTAACATGAAATGTGATATCCAACTCCTTCCCTTTCCAAACCTGAGAGCCTACCTATAGCATGAGATGTGATATCCAAGGCCTTCCCATTCCAATCCTTAGACCCTTCCTACAGCATACAATATGATATCTCAATGATTCTAATAACAAACCTGAGACCCGTCCTATAACATGAGATGTGATATCCAACTCCTTCCCATTCCAATCCTGAGACACTTCCGATAGCAGAGATGTGATATCTCAATGCTTATTCCAAACCTGAGACCCTTCCTTTAGCATGAGATGTGATATCCAACTCCTTCCCGTTCCAAACCTGAGACCCTTCCTATAGCATATGTGATATCCAACTCCTTCCCATTCCAAACATGAGACCCTTCCTATAGCATGAGATGTGATATCCAACTCCTTCCCATTCCAATCCTGAGACCCTTCCTATAGCATGAGATGTGATATCTCAATGCCTCTAATACCAAACCTGAGATCCTTCCTCTAACATGAAATGTGATATCCAACTCCTTCCCTTTCCAAACCTGAGAGCCTACCGATAGCATGAGATGTGATATCCAAGACCTTCCCATTCCAATCCTTAGACCCTTCCTACAGCATACAATATGATATCTCAATGATTCTAATAACAAACCTGAGACCCGTCCTATAACATGAGATGTGATATCCAACTCCTTCCCATTCCAATCCTGAGACACTTCCGATAGCAGAGATGTGATATCTCAATGCTTATTCCAAACCTGAGACCCTTCGTATAGCATGAGATGTGATATCCAACTCCTTTCCATTCCAAACCTGAGACCCTTCCTATAGCATATGTGATATCCAACTCCTTCCCATTCCAAACATGAGACCCTTCCTATAGCAAGAATGTAATATCCAACTCCTTCCCATTCCAATCCTGAGACCCTTCCTACAGCATGCGATGTGATATCTCAATGCTTCTAATACCAAACCTGAGACCCGTCCTATAACATGAGATGGGATATCCAACCCCTTCCCGTTCCAAACCTGAGACCCTTCCTATAGCATGAGATGTGATATCCAACTCCTTCCCATCCCAATCCTGAGACACTTCCGATTGCAGAGATGTGATATCTCAATGCTTATACCAAACCTGAGACTCTTCCTATAACATGAGATGTGATATCCAACTCCTTCCCGTTCCAAACCTGAGACCCTTCCTATAGCATAAGATGTGATATCCAACTCCTTCCCATTCCAATCCTGAGACCCTTCCGATAGCATGAGATGTGACATCTCAATGCTTCTAATACCAAACCTGAGATCCTTCTTATAACATGTGATGTGATATCCAAATCCTTCCCCTTCCAAACCTGAGACCCTCCCTTTAGCATGAAATGTGATATCCAACTCCTTCCCATTCCAATCCTGAGACCCTTATGATAGCATGAGATGTGATATCTCAATGCCTCTAATACCAAACCTGAGATACTTCCGATAGCATGAGATGTGATATCTCAATGCTTCTAATACCAAACCTGAGATCCTTCCTATAACATGAGATGTGATATCCAAATCCTTCCCCTTCCAAACCTGAGACCCTCCCTTTAGCATGAGATGTGATATCCAACTCCTTCCCATTCCAATCCTGAGACCCTTCTGATAGCATGAGATGTGATATCTCAATGCCTCTAATACCAAACCTGAGATCCTACCTCTAACATGAAATATGATATCCAACTCCTTCCCTTTCCAAACCTGAGATCCTGCCTATAGCATGAGATGTGATATCCAAGTCCTTCCCATTCCAATCCTGAGACCCTTCCTATAGCATGAGATGTGATATCTCATTGCTTATACCAAACCTGGGACCCTTCCTATGGCATGAGATGCCATATACAACTCCTTCCCATTCCAATCCTGAGACCCTGCTTATAGCATGAGATGTGATATCTCAATGCTTCTAATACCAAACCTGAGATCTTTCCTATAACATGAGATGTGATATCCAACTCCTTCCCATTCCAATCCTGAGACCATTCCTATAGCATGAGATGTGATATCTCAATGCTTATACCAAACCTGAGACCCTTCCTATAGCTTGAGATGTGATATCCAACTCCTTCCCATTCCAATCCTGAGACCCTTCCTATAGCATGAGATGTGATATCTCAATGCCTCTAATACCAAACCTGAGATCCTTCCTCTAACATGAAATGTGATATCCAACTCCTTCCCCTTCCAAACCTGAGAGCCTTCCTATAGCATGAGATATGATATCCAAGTCCTTTCCATTCCAATCCTGAGACCTTTCCTATAACATGAGATGTGATATCCAACTCCTTCCCATTCCAACCTGAGACCCTTCCTATAGCATGAGATGGGATATCCAACTCCTTCCAAATCCAATCCTGATACCCTTCCGATAGCATGAGATCTGATATCCCAATGCTTCTACCAAACCTGAGACCCATACTATGGCATGAGATGTGATATCAAACTCCTTCCCATTCCAACCTGAGACCCTTCCTATAGCATGAGATGGGATATCCAACTCCTTCCAAATCCAATCCTGAAATCCTTCCGATAGCATGAGATGTGATATCCCAATGCTTCTACCAAACCTGAGACCCATACTATGGCATGAGATGTGATATCCAACTCCTTCCCATTCCAATTCTGAGACTCTTCTGATAGCATGAGATGTGATATCTCAATGCCTCTAATACCAAACCTGAGATCCTACCTCTAACATGAAATGTGATATCCAACTCTTTCCCGTTGCAAACCTGAGAGCCTTCCTATAGCATGAGATGTGATATCCAAGTCCTTCCCATTCCAATCCTGAGACCCTTCCTATAACATGAGATGTGATATCCAACTCCTTCCCATTCCAACCTGAGACCCTTCCTATAGCATGAGATGTGATATCCCAATGCTTCTACCAAACCTGAGACCCATACTATGGCATGAGATGTGATATCAAACTCCTTCCCATTCCAATCCTGAGACCCTTCCTATAGCTTGAGATGTGATATCCAACTCCTTCCCATTCCAATTCTGAGACCCTTCCTATACAATGAGACTTGATATCTCAATGCTTCTAATACCAAACCTGAGACCCGTCCTATAACATGAGATGTGATATCCAAATCCTTCCCCTTCCAAACCTTAGACCCTTCCTTTATCATGAGATGTGATATCCAACTCCTTCCCATTCCAATCCTGAGACTCTTCCGATATCATGAGATGTGATATCTCAATGCTTCTAATATCAAACTTGAGACCCTCCCTATAGCATGAGATGTGATATCCAAGTCCTTCCCATTCCAATCCTGAGACCCTTCCTATAGCATGAGATGTGATATCTCAATGCTTCTAATACCAAACCCGAGACCCTTCTTATAACATGAGATGGGAATATCCAACTCCTTCCCATTCCAATCCTGAGACCCTTCCGATAGCAGAGATGTGATATCTCAATGCTTATACCAAACCTGAGATCCTTCCTATAACATGAGATGTGATATCCAACTCCTTCCCATTCCAATCCTGAGACACTTCCTATAGCATGAGATGTGATATCTCACTGCTTATACCAAACCTGAGACCCTTCCTATAGCATGAGATGTGATATCCAACTCCTTCCCATTCCAATCCTGAGACCCTTCCTATAGCATGAGATGTGATATCTCAATGCTTCTAATATCAAACTTGAGACCCTCCCTATAGCATGAGATGTGATACCCAAGTCCTTCCCATTCCAATCCTGAGACCCTTCCTACAGCATGCGATGTGATGTCTCAATGCTTCTAATACCAAACCTGAGACTCTTCCTATAACATGAGATGGGATATCCAACTTCTTCTCATTCCAATCCTGAGACCCTTCCGATAGCAGAGATGTGATATCTCAATGCTTATACCAAACCTAAGACCCTTCCTATGGCATGAGATGTCATATACAACTCCTTCCCATTCCAATCCTGAGACCCTTCCTATAGCATGAGATGTGATATCTCAATGCTTATACCAAACCTGAGACCCTTCCTATAGCATGAGATGTGATATCCAACTCCTTCCCATTCCAATCCTGAGACCCTTCCTATAGCATGAGATGTGATGTCTCAATGCTTCTAATACCAAACCTGAGATCCTTCCTATAACATGAGATGTGATATCCAACTCCTTCCCATTCCAATCCCGAGACCCTTCCTATAGCATGAGATGTGATATCTCAATGCTTATACCAAACCTGAGACCCTTCCTATAGCATGAGATGTGATATCCAACTCCTTCCCATTCCAATCCTGAGACTCTTCCTATAGCATGAGATGTGATATCTCAATGCCTCTAATACCAAACCTGAGATCCTTCCTCTAACATGAAATGTGATATCCAACTCCTTCCCTTTCCAAACCTGAGAGTCTACCTATAGCATGAGATGTGATATCCAAGTCTTTCCCATTCCAATCCTTAGACCCTTCCTACAGCATGCAATATGATATCTCAATGATTCTAATAACAAACCTGAGACCCGTCCTATAACATGAGATGGGATATCCAACTCCTTCCCATTCCAATCCTGAGACATTTCCGATAGCAGAGATGTGATATCTCAATGCTTATACCAAACCTGAGAGCCTTCCTATAACATGAGATGTGATATCCAACTCCTTCCCGGTCCAAACCTGAGACCCTTCCTATAGCATATGTGATATCCAACTCCTTCCCATTCCAAACATGAGACCCTTCCTATAGCAAGAGTGTAATATCCAACTCCTTCCCATTCCAATCCTGAGACCATTCCTATAGCATGAGATGTGATATCTCAATGCTTCTAATACCAAACCTGAGATCCTTCCTATGACATGAGATGTGATATCCAATTCCTCCCCATTCCAAACCTGAGAACCTTCCTACAGCATGCGATGTGATATCTCAATGCTTCTAATACCAAACCCGAGACCAGTCCTATAACATGAGATTGGATATCCAACTCCTTCCCCTTCCAAACCTGAGACTCTTCCTATAGCATGAGATGTGATATCCAACTTCTTCCCATTCCAATCCTGAGACCCTTCCTTTAACATGAGATGTGATGTCTCAATGCTTCTAATACCAAACCTGAGATCTTTCCTATAACATGAGATGTGATATCCAACTCCTTCCCATTCCAATCCTGAGACCCTTCCTATAGCTTGAGATGTGATATCCAACTCCTTCCCATTCCAATCCTGAGACCCTTCCTATAGCATGAGATGTGATATCTCAAGGCCTCTAATACCAAACCTGAGATCCTTCCTCTAACATGAAATGTGATATCCAACTCCTTCCCCTTCCAAACCTGAGAGCCTTCCTATAACATGAAATGTGATATCCAATTCCTTCCCATTCCAACCTGAGACCCTTCCTATAGCATGAGATGGGATATCCAACTCCTTCCCATTCCAATCCTGAGACACTTCCTATAGCATGAGATGTGATATCTCACTGCTTATACCAAACCTGAGACCCTTCCTATAGCATGAGATGTGATATCCAACTCCTTCCCATTCCAATCCTGAGACCCTTCCTATAGCATGAGATGTGATATCTCAATGCTTCTAATATCAAACTTGAGACCCTCCCTATAGCATGAGATGTGATACCCAAGTCCTTCCCATTCCAATCCTGAGACCCTTCCTACAGCATGCGATGTGATGTCTCAATGCTTCTAATACCAAACCTGAGACTCTTCCTATAACATGAGATGGGATATCCAACTTCTTCTCATTCCAATCCTGAGACCCTTCCGATAGCAGAGATGTGATATCTCAATGCTTATACCAAACCTAAGACCCTTCCTATAGCATGAGATGTCATATACAACTCCTTCCCATTCCAATCCTGAGACCCTTCCTATAGCATGAGATGTGATATCTCAATGCTTATACCAAACCTGAGACCCTTCCTATAGCATGAGATGTGATATCCAACTCCTTCCCATTCCAATCCTGAGACCCTTCCTATAGCATGAGATGTGATGTCTCAATGCTTCTAATACCAAACCTGAGATCCTTCCTATAACATGAGATGTGATATCCAACTCCTTCCCATTCCAATCCCGAGACCCTTCCTATAGCATGAGATGTGATATCTCAATGCTTATACCAAACCTGAGACCCTTCCTATAGCATGAGATGTGATATCCAACTCCTTCCCATTCCAATCCTGAGACTCTTCCTATAGCATGAGATGTGATATCTCAATGCCTCTAATACCAAACCTGAGATCCTTCCTCTAACATGAAATGTGATATCCAACTACTTCCCTTTCCAAACCTGAGAGTCTACCTATAGCATGAGATGTGATATCCAAGTCTTTCCCATTCCAATCCTTAGACCCTTCCTACAGCATGCAATATGATATCTCAATGATTCTAATAACAAACCTGAGACCCGTCCTATAACATGAGATGGGATATCCAACTCCTTCCCATTCCAATCCTGAGACATTTCCGATAGCAGAGATGTGATATCTCAATGCTTATACCAAACCTGAGAGCCTTCCTATAACATGAGATGTGATATCCAACTCCTTCCCGGTCCAAACCTGAGACCCTTCCTATAGCATATGTGATATCCAACTCCTTCCCATTCCAAACATGAGACCCTTCCTATAGCAAGAGTGTAATATCCAACTCCTTCCCATTCCAATCCTGAGACCATTCCTATAGCATGAGATGTGATATCTCAATGCTTCTAATACCAAACCTGAGATCCTTCCTATGACATGAGATGTGATATCCAATTCCTCCCCATTCCAAACCTGAGAACCTTCCTACAGCATGCGATGTGATATCTCAATGCTTCTAATACCAAACCCGAGACCAGTCCTATAACATGAGATTGGATATCCAACTCCTTCCCCTTCCAAACCTGAGACTCTTCCTATAGCATGAGATGTGATATCCAACTTCTTCCCATTCCAATCCTGAGACCCTTCCTTTAACATGAGATGTGATGTCTCAATGCTTCTAATACCAAACCTGAGATCTTTCCTATAACATGAGATGTGATATCCAACTCCTTCCCATTCCAATCCTGAGACCCTTCCTATAGCTTGAGATGTGATATCCAACTCCTTCCCATTCCAATCCTGAGACCCTTCCTATAGCATGAGATGTGATATCTCAAGGCCTCTAATACCAAACCTGAGATCCTTCCTCTAACATGAAATGTGATATCCAACTCCTTCCCCTTCCAAACCTGAGAGCCTTCCTATAACATGAAATGTGATATCCAATTCCTTCCCATTCCAACCTGAGACCCTTCCTATAGCATGAGATGGGATATCCAACTCCTTCCAAATCCAATACTGATACCCTTCCGATAGCATGAGATATGATATCCCAATGCTTCTACCAAACCTGAGACCCATACTATGGCATGAGATGTGATATCAAACTCCTTCCCATTCCAATCCTGAGACCCTACCTATAGCTTGAGATGTGATATCCAACTCCTTCCCATTCCAATTCTGAGACCCTTCCTATACCATGAGACTTGATATCTCAATGCTTCTAATACCAAACCTGAGACCCGTCCTATAACATGAGATGTGATATCCAAATCCTTCCCCTTCCAAACCTTAGACCCTTCCTTTATCATGAGATGTGATATCCAATTCCTTCCCATTCCAATCCTGAGACCCTTCCGATATCATGAGATTAGTTATCTCAATGCTTCTAATATCAAACTTGAGACCCTCCCTATAACATGAGATGTGACATCCAAGTCCTCCCCATTCCAATCCTGAGACCCTTCCTATAGCATGAGATGTGATATCTCAATGCTTCTAATACCAAACCTGAGACCCTTCCTATAACATGATTTGGGATATCCAACTCTTTCCCATTCCAATCCTGAGACCCTTTCGATAGCAGAGATGTGATATCTCAATGCTTATACCAAACCTGAGACCCTTCCTATGGCCTGAGATGTCATATGCAACTCCTTCCCATTCCAATCCTGAGACCCTTCCTATAGCATTAGATGTGATATCTCAATGCTTATACCAAATCTGAGACCCTTCCTATAGCATGAGATGTGATATCCAACTTCTTCCCATTCCAATCCTGAGACCCTTCCTATAGCATGAGATGTGATGTCTCAATTCTTCTAATACCAAACCTGAGATACTTCTGATAGCATGAGATGTGATATCTCAATGCTTCTAATACCAAACCTGAGATCCTTCCTATAACATGAGATGTGATTTCCAAATCCTTCCACTTCCAAACCTGAGACCCTCCCTTTAGCATGAGATGTGATATCCAACTCCTTCCCATTCCAATCCTGAGACCCTTCTGATAGCATGAGATGTGATATTTCAATGCCTCTAATACCAAACCTGAGATCCTACCTCTAACATGAAATGTGATATCCATCTCCTTCCCTTTCCAAACCTGAGACCCTGCCTATAGCATGAGATGTGATATCCAAGTCCTTCCCATTCCAATCCTGAGACCCTTCCTATAGCATGTGATGTGATATCTCAATGCTTATACCAAATCTGAGACCCTTCCTATAGCATGAGATGTGATATCCAACTCCTTCCCATTCCAATCCTGAGACCCTTCCTATAGCATGAGAATTGATGTCTCAATGCTTCTAATACCAAACCTGAGATCCTTCCTATAACATGAGATGTGATATCCAACTCCTTCCCATTCCAATCCTGAGACCCTTATGATAGCATGAGATGTGATATCTCAATGCCTCTAATACCAAACCTGAGATACTTCCGATAGCATGAGATGTGATATCTCAATGCTTCTAATACCAAACCTGAGATCCTTCCTATAACATGAGATGTGATTTCCAAATCCTTCCCCTTCCAAACCTGAGACCCTCCCTTTAGCATGAGATGTGATATCCAACTCCTTCCCATTCCAATCCTGAGACCCATCTGATAGCAAGAGATGTGATATTTCAATGCCTCTAATACCAAACCTGAGATCCTACCTCTAACATGAAATGTGATATCCATCTCCTTCCCTTTCCAAACCTGAGACCCTGCCTATAGCATGAGATGTGATATCCAAGTCCTTTCCATTCCAATCCTGAGACCCTTCCTATAGCATGTGATGTGATATCTCAATGCTTATACCAAACCTGAGACCCTTCCTATGGCATGAGATGTCATATACAACTCCTTCCCATTCCAATCCTGAGACCCTTCCTATAGCATGAGATGTGATATCTCAATGCTTATACCAAACCTGAGCCCCTTCCTATAGCATGAGATGTGATATCCAACTTCTTCCCATTCCAATCCTGAGACCCTTCCTATAACATGAGATGTGATGTCGCAATGCTTCTAATACCAAACCTGAGATCTTTCCTATAACATGAGATGTGATATCCAACTCCTTCCCATTCCAATCCTGAGACCCTTCCTATAGCATGAGATGTGATATCACAATGCTTATACCAAACCTGAGACCGTTCCTATAGCTTGAGATGTGATATCCAACTCCTTCCCATTCCAATCCTGAGACCCTTCCTATAGCATGATATGTGATATCTCAAGGCCTCTAATACCAAACCTGAGATCGTTCCTCTAACATGAAATGTGATATCCAACTCCTTCCCCTTCCAAACCTGAGAGCCTTCCTATAACATGAGATGTGACATCCAAGACCTCCCCATTCCAATCATGAGACCCTTCCTATAGCATGAGATGTGATATCTCAATGCTTCTAATACCAAACCTGAGACCCTTCCTATAACATGATTTGGGATATCCAACTCCTTCCCATTCCAATCCTGAGACCCTTCCGATAGCAGAGATGTGATATCTCAATGCTTTTACCAAACCTGAGACCCTTCCTATGGCCTGAGATGTCATATGCAACTCCTTCCCATTCCAATCCTGAGACCCTTCCTATTGCATTAGATGTATTATCTCAATGCTTATACCAAATCTGAGACCCTTCCTATAGCATGAGATGTGATATCCAACTTCTTCCCATTCCAATCCTGAGACCCTTCCTAAGCATGAGATGTGATGTCTCAATTCTTCTAACACCAAACCTGAGATCCTTCCTATAACATGAGATGTGATATCCAACTCCTTCCCATTCCAATCCTGAGACCCTTATGATAGCATGAGATGTGATATCTCAATGCCTCTAATAGCAAACCTGAGATACTTCTGATAGCATGAGATGTGATATCTCAATGCTTCTAATACCAAACCTGAGATCCTTCCTATAACATGAGATGTGATTTCCAAATCCTTCCACTTCCAAACCTGAGACCCTCCCTTTAGCATGAGATGTGATATCCAACTCCTTCCCATTCCAATCCTGAGACCCTTCTGATAGCATGAGATGTGATATTTCAATGCCTCTAATACCAAACCTGAGATCCTACCTCTAACATGAAATGTGATATCCATCTCCTTCCCTTTCCAAACCTGAGACCCTGCCTATAGCATGAGATGTGATATCCAAGTCCTTCCCATTCCAATCCTGAGACCCTTCCTATAGCATGTGATGTGATATCTCAATGCTTATACCAAACCTGAGACCCTTCCTATGGCATGATATGTCATATACAACTCCTTCCCATTCCAATCCTGAGACCCTTCCTATAGCATGAGATGTGATATCTCAATGCTTATACCAAACCTGAGACTCTTCCTATAGCATGAGATGTGATATCCAACTCCTTCCCATTCCAATCCTGAGACCCTTTCGATAGCAGAGATGTGATATCTCAATGCTTATACCAAACCTGAGACCCTTCCTATGGCCTGAGATGTCATATGCAACTCCTTCCCATTCCAATCCTGAGACCCTTCCTATAGCATTAGATGTGATATCTCAATGCTTATACCAAATCTGAGACCCTTCCTATAGCATGGGATGTGATATCTCAATGCTTCTAATACCAAACCTGAGATCCTTCCTATAACATGAGATGTGATTTCCAAATCCTTCCACTTCCAAACCTGAGACCCTCCCTTTAGCATGAGATGTGATATCCAACTCCTTCCCATTCCAATCCTGAGACCCTTCTGATAGCATGAGATGTGATATTTCAATGCCTCTAATACCAAACCTGAGATCCTACCTCTAACATGAAATGTGATATCCATCTCCTTCCCTTTCCAAACCTGAGACCCTGCCTATAGCATGAGATGTGATATCCAAGTCCTTCCCATTCCAATCCTGAGACCCTTCCGATATCATGAGATTAGTTATCTCAATGCTTCTAATATCAAACTTGAGACCCTCCCTATAACATGAGATGTGACATCCAAGTCCTCCCCATTCCAATCCTGAGACCCTTCCTATAGCATGAGATGTGATATCTCAAT
Source organism: Ambystoma mexicanum (assembly GCF_040938575.1). Taxonomy (NCBI): domain Eukaryota; kingdom Metazoa; phylum Chordata; class Amphibia; order Caudata; family Ambystomatidae; genus Ambystoma; species Ambystoma mexicanum. The sequence continues at coordinate 338,768,110 of NC_090936.1, forward strand.
GCTTCTAATACCAAACCTGAGACCCTTCCTATAACATGATTTGGGATATCCAACTCCTTCCCATTCCAATCCTGAGACCCTTTCGATAGCAGAGATGTGATATCTCAATGCTTATACCAAACCTGAGACCCTTCCTATGGCCTGAGATGTCATATGCAACTCCTTCCCATTCCAATCCTGAGACCCTTCCTATAGCATTAGATGTGATATCTCAATGCTTATACCAAATCTGAGACCCTTCCTATAGCATGAGATGTGATATCCAACTTCTTCCCATTCCAATCCTGAGACCCTTCCTATAACATGAGATGTGATGTCGCAATGCTTCTAATACCAAACCTGAGATCCTTCCTATAACATGAGATGTGATTTCCAAATCCTTCCACTTCCAAACCTGAGACCCTCCCTTTAGCATGAGATGTGATATCCAACTCCTTCCCATTCCAATCCTGAGACCCTTCTGATAGCATGAGATGTGATATTTCAATGCCTCTAATACCAAACCTGAGATCCTACCTCTAACATGAAATGTGATATCCATCTCCTTCCCTTTCCAAACCTGAGACCCTGCCTATAGCATGAGATGTGATATCCAAGTCCTTCCCATTCCAATCCTGAGACCCTTCCTATAGCATGTGATGTGATATCTCAATGCTTATACCAAATCTGAGACCCTTCCTATAGCATGAGATGTGATATCCAACTCCTTCCCATTCCAATCCTGAGACCCTTCCTATAGCATGAGAATTGATGTCTCAATGCTTCTAATACCAAACCTGAGATCCTTCCTATAACATGAGATGTGATATCCAACTCCTTCCCATTCCAATCCTGAGACCCTTATGATAGCATGAGATGTGATATCTCAATGCCTCTAATACCAAACCTGAGATACTTCCGATAGCATGAGATGTGATATCTCAATGCTTCTGATACCAAACCTGAGATCCTTCCTATAACATGAGATGTGATTTCCAAATCCTTCCCCTTCCAAACCTGAGACCCTCCCTTTAGCATGAGATGTGATATCCAACTCCTTCCCATTCCAATCCTGAGACCCATCTGATAGCAAGAGATGTGATATTTCAATGCCTCTAATACCAAACCTGAGATCCTACCTCTAACATGAAATGTGATATCCATCTCCTTCCCTTTCCAAACCTGAGACCCTGCCTATAGCATGAGATGTGATATCCAAGTCCTTTCCATTCCAATCCTGAGACCCTTCCTATAGCATGTGATGTGATATCTCAATGCTTATACCAAACCTGAGACCCTTCCTATGGCATGAGATGTCATATACAACTCCTTCCCATTCCAATCCTGAGACCCTTCCTATAGCATGAGATGTGATATCTCAATGCTTATACCAAACCTGAGACCCTTCCTATAGCATGAGATGTGATATCCAACTTCTTCCCATTCCAATCCTGAGACCCTTCCTATAACATGAGATGTGATGTCGCAATGCTTCTAATACCAAACCTGAGATCTTTCCTATAACATGAGATGTGATATCCAACTCCTTCCCATTCCAATCCTGAGACCCTTCCTATAGCATGAGATGTGATATCACAATGCTTATACCAAACCTGAGACCGTTCATATAGCTTGAGATGTGATATCCAACTCCTTCCCATTCCAATCCTGAGACCCTTCCTATAGCATGATATGTGATATCTCAAGGCCTCTAATACCAAACCTGAGATCGTTCCTCTAACATGAAATGTGATATCCAACTCCTTCCCCTTCCAAACCTGAGAGCCTTCCTATAACATGAGATGTGACATCCAAGACCTCCCCATTCCAATCCTGAGACCCTTCCTATAGCATGAGATGTGATATCTCAATGCTTCTAATACCAAACCTGAGACCCTTCCTATAACATGATTTGGGATATCCAACTCCTTCCCATTCCAATCCTGAGACCCTTCCGATAGCAGAGATGTGATATCTCAATGCTTTTACCAAACCTGAGACCCTTCCTATGGCCTGAGATGTCATATGCAACTCCTTCCCATTCCAATCCTGAGACCCTTCCTATTGCATTAGATGTATTATCTCAATGCTTATACCAAATCTGAGACCCTTCCTATAGCATGAGATGTGATATCCAACTTCTTCCCATTCCAATCCTGAGACCCTTCCTAAGCATGAGATGTGATGTCTCAATTCTTCTAACACCAAACCTGAGATCCTTCCTATAACATGAGATGTGATATCCAACTCCTTCCCATTCCAATCCTGAGACCCTTATGATAGCATGAGATGTGATATCTCAATGCCTCTAATAGCAAACCTGAGATACTTCTGATAGCATGAGATGTGATATCTCAATGCTTCTAATACCAAACCTGAGATCCTTCCTATAACATGAGATGTGATTTCCAAATCCTTCCACTTCCAAACCTGAGACCCTCCCTTTAGCATGAGATGTGATATCCAACTCCTTCCCATTCCAATCCTGAGACCCTTCTGATAGCATGAGATGTGATATTTCAATGCCTCTAATACCAAACCTGAGATCCTACCTCTAACATGAAATGTGATATCCATCTCCTTCCCTTTCCAAACCTGAGACCCTGCCTATAGCATGAGATGTGATATCCAAGTCCTTCCCATTCCAATCCTGAGACCCTTCCTATAGCATGTGATGTGATATCTCAATGCTTATACCAAACCTGAGACCCTTCCTATGGCATGAGATGTCATATACAACTCCTTCCCATTCCAATCCTGAGACCCTTCCTATAGCATGAGATGTGATATCCAACTTCTTCCCATTCCAATCCTGAGACCCTTCCTATAACATGAGATGTGATGTCTCAATGCTTCTAATACCAAACCTGAGACCCTTCCTATAACATGAGATGGGATATCCAACTCCTTCCCATTCCAATCCTGAGACCCTTCCGAAAGCAGAGATGTGATATCTCAATGCTTTTACCAAACCTGAGACCCTTCCTATGGCCTGAGATGTCATATACAACTCCTTCCCATTCCAATCCTGAGAACCTTCCTATAGCATGAGATGTGATATCTCAATGCTTATACCAAATCTGAGACCCTTCCTATAGCATGAGATGTGATATCCAACTCCTTCCCATTCCAATCCTGAGACCCTTCCTATAGCATGAGATGTGATGTCTCAATGCTTCTAATACCAAACCTGAGATCCTTCCTATAACATGAGATGTGATATCCAACTCCTTCCCATTCCAATCCTGAGACCCTTATGATAGCATGAGATGTGATATCTCAATGCCTCTAATACCAAACCTGAGATACTTCCGCTAGCATGAGATGTGATATCTCAATGCTTCTAATACCAAACCTGAGATCCTTCCTATAACATGAGATGTGATTTCCAAATCCTTCCCCTTCCAAACCTGAGACCCTCCCTTTAGCATGAGATGTGATATCCAACTCCTTCCCATTCCAATCCTGAGACCCATCTGATAGCATGAGATGTGATATTTCAATGCCTCTAATACCAAACCTGAGATCCTACCTCTAACATGAAATGTGATATCCATCTCCTTCCCTTTCCAAACCCGAGACCCTGCCTATAGCATGAGATGTGATATCCAAGTCCTTTCCATTCCAATCCTGAGACCCTTCCTATAGCATGTGATGTGATATCTCAATGCTTATACCAAACCTGAGACCCTTCCTATGGCATGAGATGTCATATACAACTCCTTCCCATTCCAATCCTGAGACCCTTCCTATAGCATGAGATGTGATATCTCAATGCTTATACCAAACCTGAGACCCTTCCTATAGCATGAGATGTGATATCCAACTTCTTCCCATTCCAATCCTGAGACCCTTCCTATAACATGAGATGTGATGTCGCAATGCTTCTAATACCAAACCTGAGATCTTTCCTATAACATGAGATGTGATATCCAACTCCTTCCCCTTCCAATCCTGAGACCCTTCCTATAGCATGAGATGTGATATCACAATGCTTATACCAAACCTGAGACCGTTCCTATAGCTTGAGATGTGATATCCAACTCCTTCCCATTACAATCCTGAGAGCCTTCCTATAACATGAGATGTGATATCCAACTCCTTCCCATTCCAATCCTGAGACCCTTATGATAGCATGAGATGTGATATCTCAATGCCTCTAATACCAAACCTGAGATACTTCCGATAGCATGAGATGTGATATCTCAATGCTTCTAATACCAAACCTGAGATCCTTCCTATAACATGAGATGTGATTTCCAAATCCTTCCCCTTCCAAACCTGAGACCCTCCCTTTAGCATGAGATGTGATATCCAACTCCTTCCCATTCCAATCCTGAGACCCTTCTGATAGCATGAGATGTGATATTTCAATGCCTCTAATACCAAACCTGAGATCCTACCTCTAACATGAAATGTGATATCCATCTCCTTCCCTTTCCAAACCTGAGACCCTGCCTATAGCATGAGATGTGATATCTCAATGCTTATACCAAACCTGAGACCCTTCCTATAGCATGAGATGTGATATCCAACTTCTTCCCATTCCAATCCTGAGACCCTTCCTATAACATGAGATGTGATGTCGCAATGCTTCTAATACCAAACCTGAGATCTTTCCTATAACATGAGATGTGATATCCAACTCCTTCCCATTCCAATCCTGAGACCCTTCCTATAGCATGAGATGTGATATCACAATGCTTATACCAAACCTGAGACTGTTCCTATAGCTTGAGATGTGATATCCAACTCCTTCCCATTCCAATCCTGAGACCCTTCCTATAGCATGAGATGTGATATCTCAAGGCCTCTAATACCAAACCTGAGATCGTTCCTCTAACATGAAATGTGATATCCAACTCCTTCCCCTTCCAAACCTGAGAGCCTTCCTATAACATGAGATGTGATATCCAACTCCTTCCCATTCCAATCCTGAGACCCTTCCGATAGCAGAGATGTGATATCTCAATGCTTTTACCAAACCTGAGACCCTTCCTATGGCCTGAGATGTCATATGCAACTCCTTCCCATTCCAATCCTGAGACCCTTCCTATTGCATTAGATGTATTATCTCAATGCTTATACCAAATCTGAGACCCTTCCTATAGCATGAGATGTGATATCCAACTTCTTCCCATTCCAATCCTGAGACCCTTCCTAAGCATGAGATGTGATGTCTCAATTCTTCTAACACCAAACCTGAGATCCTTCCTATAACATGAGATGTGATATCCAACTCCTTCCCATTCCAATCCTGAGACCCTTATGATAGCATGAGATGTGATATCTCAATGCCTCTAATAGCAAACCTGAGATACTTCTGATAGCATGAGATGTGATATCTCAATGCTTCTAATACCAAACCTGAGATCCTTCCTATAACATGAGATGTGATTTCCAAATCCTTCCACTTCCAAACCTGAGACCCTCCCTTTAGCATGAGATGTGATATCCAACTCCTTCCCATTCCAATCCTGAGACCCTTCTGATAGCATGAGATGTGATATTTCAATGCCTCTAATACCAAACCTGAGATCCTACCTCTAACATGAAATGTGATATCCATCTCCTTCCCTTTCCAAACCTGAGACCCTGCCTATAGCATGAGATGTGATATCCAAGTCCTTCCCATTCCAATCCTGAGACCCTTCCTATAGCATGTGATGTGATATCTCAATGCTTATACCAAACCTGAGACCCTTCCTATGGCATGAGATGTCATATACAACTCCTTCCCATTCCAATCCTGAGACCCTTCCTATAGCATGAGATGTGATATCTCAATGCTTATACCAAACCTGAGACCCTTCCTATAGCATGAGATGTGATATCCAACTTCTTCCCATTCCAATCCTGAGACCCTTCCTATAACATGAGATGTGATGTCTCAATGCTTCTAATACCAAACCTGAGACCCTTCCTATAACATGAGATGGGATATCCAACTCCTTCCCATTCCAATCCTGAGACCCTTCCGAAAGCAGAGATGTGATATCTCAATGCTTTTACCAAACCTGAGACCCTTCCTATGGCCTGAGATGTCATATACAACTCCTTCCCATTCCAATCCTGAGAACCTTCCTATAGCATGAGATGTGATATCTCAATGCTTATACCAAATCTGAGACCCTTCCTATAGCATGAGATGTGATATCCAACTCCTTCCCATTCCAATCCTGAGACCCTTCCTATAGCATGAGATGTGATGTCTCAATGCTTCTAATACCAAACCTGAGATCCTTCCTATAACATGAGATGTGATATCCAACTCCTTCCCATTCCAATCCTGAGACCCTTATGATAGCATGAGATGTGATATCTCAATGCCTCTAATACCAAACCTGAGATACTTCCGCTAGCATGAGATGTGATATCTCAATGCTTCTAATACCAAACCTGAGATCCTTCCTATAACATGAGATGTGATTTCCAAATCCTTCCCCTTCCAAACCTGAGACCCTCCCTTTAGCATGAGATGTGATATCCAACTCCTTCCCATTCCAATCCTGAGACCCATCTGATAGCATGAGATGTGATATTTCAATGCCTCTAATACCAAACCTGAGATCCTACCTCTAACATGAAATGTGATATCCATCTCCTTCCCTTTCCAAACCTGAGACCCTGCCTATAGCATGAGATGTGATATCCAAGTCCTTTCCATTCCAATCCTGAGACCCTTCCTATAGCATGTGATGTGATATCTCAATGCTTATACCAAACCTGAGACCCTTCCTATGGCATGAGATGTCATATACAACTCCTTCCCATTCCAATCCTGAGACCCTTCCTATAGCATGAGATGTGATATCTCAATGCTTATACCAAACCTGAGACCCTTCCTATAGCATGAGATGTGATATCCAACTTCTTCCCATTCCAATCCTGAGACCCTTCCTATAACATGAGATGTGATGTCGCAATGCTTCTAATACCAAACCTGAGATCTTTCCTATAACATGAGATGTGATATCCAACTCCTTCCCCTTCCAATCCTGAGACCCTTCCTATAGCATGAGATGTGATATCACAATGCTTATACCAAACCTGAGACCGTTCCTATAGCTTGAGATGTGATATCCAACTCCTTCCCATTACAATCCTGAGAGCCTTCCTATAACATGAGATGTGATATCCAACTCCTTCCCATTCCAATCCTGAGACCCTTATGATAGCATGAGATGTGATATCTCAATGCCTCTAATACCAAACCTGAGATACTTCCGATAGCATGAGATGTGATATCTCAATGCTTCTAATACCAAACCTGAGATCCTTCCTATAACATGAGATGTGATTTCCAAATCCTTCCCCTTCCAAACCTGAGACCCTCCCTTTAGCATGAGATGTGATATCCAACTCCTTCCCATTCCAATCCTGAGACCCTTCTGATAGCATGAGATGTGATATTTCAATGCCTCTAATACCAAACCTGAGATCCTACCTCTAACATGAAATGTGATATCCATCTCCTTCCCTTTCCAAACCTGAGACCCTGCCTATAGCATGAGATGTGATATCTCAATGCTTATACCAAACCTGAGACCCTTCCTATAGCATGAGATGTGATATCCAACTTCTTCCCATTCCAATCCTGAGACCCTTCCTATAACATGAGATGTGATGTCGCAATGCTTCTAATACCAAACCTGAGATCTTTCCTATAACATGAGATGTGATATCCAACTCCTTCCCATTCCAATCCTGAGACCCTTCCTATAGCATGAGATGTGATATCACAATGCTTATACCAAACCTGAGACTGTTCCTATAGCTTGAGATGTGATATCCAACTCCTTCCCATTCCAATCCTGAGACCCTTCCTATAGCATGAGATGTGATATCTCAAGGCCTCTAATACCAAACCTGAGATCGTTCCTCTAACATGAAATGTGATATCCAACTCCTTCCCCTTCCAAACCTGAGAGCCTTCCTATAACATGAGATGTGATATCCAACTCCTTCCCATTCCAATCCTGAGACCCTTATGATAGCATGAGATGTGATATCTCAATGCCTCTAATACCAAACCTGAGATACTTCCGATAGCATGAGATGTGATATCTCAATGCTTCTAATACCAAACCTGAGATCCTTCCTATAACATGAGATGTGATTTCCAAATCCTTCCCCTTCCAAACCTGAGACCCTCCCTTTAGCATGAGATGTGATATCCAACTCCTTCCCATTCCAATCCTGAGACCCTTCCTATAGCATGAGATGTGATATCTCAAGGCCTCTAATACCAAACCTGAGATCGTTCCTCTAACATGAAATGTGATATCCAACTCCTTCCCCTTCCAAACCTGAGAGCCTTCCTATAGCATGAGATATGATAGCCAAGTCCTTCCAATTCCAATCCTGAGACCCTTCCTATTACATGAAATGTGATATCCAACTCCTTCCCACTCCAACCTGAGACCCTTCCTATAGCATGAGATGGGATATCTCAATGCTTCTTATACCAAACCTGAGACTCTTCCTATAACATGAGATGGGATATCGAACTCATTCCCATTCCAATCCTGTGACCCTTCCGATAGCAGAGATGTGATATCTCAATGCTTATACCCAACCTGAGACCCTTCCTATGGCCTGAGATGTCATATACAACTCCTTCCCATTCCAATCCTGAGACCCTTCCTATAGCATGAGATGTGATATCTCAATGCTTATGCCAAACCTGAGACCCTTCCTATAGCATGAGATGTGATATCCAACTCCTTCCCATTCCAATCCTGAGACCCTTCCTATAGCATGAGATGTGATGTCTCAATGCTTCTAATACCAAACCTGAGATCCTTCCTATAACATGAGATGTGATATCCAACTCCTTCCCATTCCAATCCTGAGACCCTTATGATAGCATGAGATGTGATATCTCAATGCCTCTAATACCAAACCTGAGATACTTCCGATAGCATGAGATGTGATATCTCAATGCTTCTAATACCAAACCTTAGATCCTTCCTATAACATGAGATGTGATTTCCAAATCCTCCCCCTTCCAAACCTGAGACCCTCCCTTTAGCATGAGATGTGATATCCAACTCCTTCCCATTCCAATCCTGAGACCCTTCTGATAGCATGAGATGTGATATCTCAATGCCTCTAATTCCAAACCTGAGATCCTACCTCTAACATGAAATGTGATATCCATCTCCTTCCCTTTCCAAACCTGAGACCCTGCCTATAGCATGAGATGTGATATCCAAGTCCTTCCCATTCCAATCCTGAGACCCTTCCTATAGCATGTGATGTGATATCTCAATGCTTATACCAAACCTGAGACCCTTCGTATGGCATGAGATGTCATATACAACTCCTTCCCATTCCAATCCTGAGACCCTTCCTATAGCATGAGATGTGATATCTCAATGCTTATACCAAACCTGAGACCCTTCCTATAGCATGAGATGTGATATCCAACTTCTTCCCATTCCAAACCTGAGACCGTTCCTATAACATGAGATGTGATGTCTCAATGCTTCTAATACCAAACCTGAGATCTTTCCTATAACATGAGATGTGATATCCAACTCCTTCCCATTCCAATCCTGAGACCCTTCCTATAGCATGAGATGTGATATCACAATGCTTATACCAAACCTGAGACCGTTCCTATAGCTTGAGATGTGATATCCAACTCCTTCCCATTCCAATCCTGAGACCCTTCCTATAGCATGAGATGTGATATCTCAAGGCCTCTAATACCAAACCTGAGATCCTTCCTCTAACATGAAATGTGATATCCAACTCCTTCCCCTTCCAAACCTGAGAGCCTTCCTATAGCATGAGATATGATATCCAAGTCCTTCCCATTCCAATCCTGAGACCCTTCCTATAACATGAAATGTGATATCCTACTCCTTCCCATTCCAACCTGGGACCCTTCCTATATCATGAGATGGGATATCTCAATGCTTCTAATACCAAACCTGAGACCCTTCCTATAACATGAGATGGGAATATCCAACTCCTTCCCATTCCAATCCTGAGACCCTTCCGATAGCAGAGATGTGATATCTCAATGCTTATACCAAACCTGAGATCCTTCCTATAACATGAGATGTGATATCCAACTCCTTCCCATTCCAATCCTGAGACACTTCCTATAGCATGAGATGTGATATCTCACTGCTTATACCAAACCTGAGACCCTTCCTATAGAATGAGATGTGATATCCAACTCCTTCCCATTCCAATCCTGAGACCCTTCCTATAGCATGAGATGTGATATCTCAATGCTTCTAATATCAAACTTGAGACCCTCCCTATAGCATGAGATGTGATACCCAAGTCCTTCCCATTCCAATCCTGAGACACTTCCTATAGCATGAGATGTGATATCTCAATGCTTCTAATACCAAACCTGAGACTCTTCCTATAACATGAGATGGGATATCCAACTCCTTCCCATTCCAATCCTGAGACTCTTCCAATAGCAGAGATGTGATATCTCAATGCTTATACCAAACCTAAGACCCTTCTTATGGCATGAGATGTGATATCCAACTCCTTCCCATTCCAATCCCGAGACCCTTCCTATAGCATGAGATGTGATATCTCGATGCTTATACCAAATCTGAGACCCTTCCTATAGCATGAGATGTGATATCCAACTCCTTCCCATTCCAATCCTGAGGCCCTTCCTATAGCATGAGATGTGATGTCTCAATGCTTCTAATACCAAACCTGAGATCCTTCCTATAACATGAGATGTGATATCCAACTCCTTCCCATCCCAATCCTGAGACCCTTCCTATAGCATGAGATGTGATGTCTCAATGCTTCTAATACCAAACCCGAGAACATTCCTACAGCATGCGATGTGATATCTCAATGCTTCTAATACCAAACCTGAGACCAGTCCTATAACATGAGATTGGATATCCAACTCCTTCCCCTTCCAAACCTGAGACCCTTCCTATAGCATGAGATGTGATATCCAACTTCTTCCCATTCCAATCCTGAGACCCTTCCTATAACATGAGATGTGATGTCTCAATGCTTCTAATACCAAACCTGAGATCTTTCCTATAACATGAGATGTAATATCCAACTCCTTCCCATTCCAATCCTGAGACCCTTCCTATAGCATGAGATGTGCTATCTCAATGCTTATACCAAACCTGAGACCCTTCCTAAAGCTTGAGATGTGATATCCAACTCCTTCCCATTCCAATCCTGAGACCCTTCCTATAGCATGATATGTGATATCTCAATGCCTCTAATACCAAACCTGAGATCCTTCCTCTAACATGAAATGTGATATCGAACTCCTTCCCTTTCCAAACCTGAGAGCCTACCTATAGCATGAGATGTGATATCCAAGTCCTTCCCATTCCAATCCTTAGACCCTTCCTACAGCATGCAATATGATATCTCAATGATTCTAATAACAAACCTGAGACCCTTCCTATAACATGAGATGTGATATCCAACTCCTTCCGGTTTCAAACCTGAGACCCTTCCTATAACATGAGATGTGATATCCAACTCCTTCCCGTTTCAAACCTGAGACCCTTCCTATAGCATATGTGATATCCAACTCCTTCCCATTCCAAACATGAGACCCTTCCTATAGCAAGAATGTAATATCCAACTCCTTCCCATTCCAATCCTGAGACCATTCCTATAGCATGAGATGTGATATCTCAATGCTTCTAATACCAAACCTGAGATCCTTCCTATGACATGAGATGTGATATCCAATTCCTCCCCATTCCAAACCTGAGAACCTTCCTACAGCATGCGATGTGATATCTCAATGCTTCTAATACCAAACCTGAGACCAGTCCTATAACATGAGATTGGATATCCAACTCCTTCCCCTTCCAAACCTGAGACCCTTCCTATAGCATGAGATGTGATATCCAACTTCTTCCCATTCCAATCCTGAGACCCTTCCTATAACATGAGATGTGATGTCTCAATGCTTCTAATACCAAACCTGAGATCTTTCCTATAACATGAGATGTGATATCCAACTCCTTCCCATTCCAATCCTGAGACCCTTCCTATAGCATGAGATGTGCTATCTCAATGCTTATACCAAACCTGAGACCCTTCCTAAAGCTTGAGTTGTGATATCCAACTCCTTCCCATTCCAATCCTGAGACCCTTCCTATAACATGAAATGTGATATCCAACTCCTTCCCATTCCAACCTGAGACCCTTCCTATAGCATGAGATGGGATATCCAACTCCTTCCAAATCCAATACTGATACCCTTCCAATAGCATGAGATGTGATATCCCAATGCTTCTACCAAACCTGAGAACCATACTATGGCATGAGATGTGATAACAAACTCCTTCCCATTCCAATCCTGAGACTCTTCCTATAGCTTGAGATGTGATATCCGAAATCCTTCCCATTCCAATTCTGAGACCCTTCCTATACTATGAGACTTGATATCTCAATGCTTCTAATACCAAACCTGAGACCCGTCCTATAACATGAGATGTGATATCCAAATCTTTCCCCTTCCAAACCTTAGACCCTTCCTTTATCATGAGATGTGATATCCAACTCCTTCCCATTCCAATCCTGAGACCCTTCCAATATCATGAGATTTGTTATCTCAATGCTTCTAATATCAAAATTGAGACCCGCCTATAACATGAGATGTGATATCCAAATCTTTCCCCTTCCAAACCTTAGACCCTTCCTTTATCATGAGATGGGATATCCAACTCCTTCCCATTCCAATCCTGAGACCCTTCCGATAGCAGAGATGTGATATCTCAATGCTTATACCAATCCTGAGACCCTTCCTATGGCCTGAGATGTCATATACAACTCCTTCCCAATCCAATCCTGAGACCCTTCCTATAGCATGAGATGTTATATCTCAATGCTTATACCAAATCTGAGACCCTTCCTATAGCATGAGATGTGATATCCAACTCCTTCCCATTCCAATCCTGAGACCCTTCCTATAGCATGAGATGTGATGTCTCAATGCTTCTAATACCAAACCTGAGAACCTTCCTACAGCATGCAATGTGATATCTCAATGCTTCTAATACCAAACCTGAGACCAGTCCTATAACATGAGATTGGATATCCAACTCCTTCCCCTTCCAAACCTGAGACCCTTCCTATAGCATGAGATGTGATATCCAACTTCTTCCCATTCCAATCCTGAGACCCTTCCTATAGCATGAGATGTGATATCTCAAGGCCTCTAATACCAAACCTGAGATCCTTCCTCTAACATGAAATGTGATATCCAACTCCTTCCCCTTCCAAACCTGAGAGCCTTCCTATAACATGAAATGTGATATCCAATTCCTTCCCATTCCAACCTGAGACCCTTCCTATAGCATGAGATGGGATATCCAACTCCTTCCAAATCCAATACTGATACCCTTCCTATAGCATGAGATATGATATCCCAATGCTTCTACCAAACCTGAGACCCATACTATGGCATGAGATGTGATATCAAACTCCTTCCCATTCCAATCCTGAGACCCTACCTATAGCTTGAGATGTGATATCCAACTCCTTCCCATTCCAATTCTGAGACCCTTCCTATACCATGAGACTTGATATCTCAATGCTTCTAATACCAAACCTGAGACCCGTCCTATAACATGAGATGTGATATCCAAATCCTTCCCCTTCCAAACCTTAGACCCTTCCTTTATCATGAGATGTGATATCCAATTCCTTCCCATTCCAATCCTGAGACCCTTCCGATATCATGAGATTAGTTATCTCAATGCTTCTAATATCAAACTTGAGACCCTCCCTATAACATGAGATGTGACATCCAAGTCCTCCCCATTCCAATCCTGAGACCCTTCCTATAGCATGAGAAGTGATATCTCAATGCTTCTAATACCAAACCTGAGACCCTTCCTATAACATGATTTGGGATATCCAACTCCTTCCCATTCCAATCCTGAGACCCTTTCGATAGCAGAGATGTGATATCTCAATGCTTATACCAAACCTGAGACCCTTCCTATGGCCTGAGATGTCATATGCAACTCCTTCCCATTCCAATCCTGAGACCCTTCCTATAGCATTAGATGTGATATCTCAATGCTTATACCAAATCTGAGACCCTTCCTATAGCATGAGATGTGATATCCAACTTCTTCCCATTCCAATCCTGAGACCCTTCCTATAGCATGAGATGTGATGTCTCAATTCTTCTAATACCAAACCTGAGATACTTCTGATAGCATGAGATGTGATATCTCAATGCTTCTAATACCAAACCTGAGATCCTTCCTATAACATGAGATGTGATTTCCAAATCCTTCCACTTCCAAACCTGAGACCCTCCCTTTAGCATGAGATGTGATATCCAACTCCTTCCCATTCCAATCCTGAGACCCTTCTGATAGCATGAGATGTGATATTTCAATGCCTCTAATACCAAACCTGAGATCCTACCTCTAACATGAAATGTGATATCCATCTCCTTCCCTTTCCAAACCTGAGACCCTGCCTATAGCATGAGATGTGATATCCAAGTCCTTCCCATTCCAATCCTGAGACCCTTCCTATAGCATGTGATGTGATATCTCAATGCTTATACCAAATCTGAGACCCTTCCTATAGCATGAGATGTGATATCCAACTCCTTCCCATTCCAATCCTGAGACCCTTCCTATAGCATGAGAATTGATGTCTCAATGCTTCTAATACCAAACCTGAGATCCTTCCTATAACATGAGATGTGATATCCAACTCCTTCCCATTCCAATCCTGAGACCCTTATGATAGCATGAGATGTGATATCTCAATGCCTCTAATACCAAACCTGAGATACTTCCGATAGCATGAGATGTGATATCTCAATGCTTCTAATACCAAACCTGAGATCCTTCCTATAACATGAGATGTGATTTCCAAATCCTTCCCCTTCCAAACCTGAGACCCTCCCTTTAGCATGAGATGTGATATCCAACTCCTTCCCATTCCAATCCTGAGACCCATCTGATAGCAAGAGATGTGATATTTCAATGCCTCTAATACCAAACCTGAGATCCTACCTCTAACATGAAATGTGATATCCATCTCCTTCCCTTTCCAAACCTGAGACCCTGCCTATAGCATGAGATGTGATATCCAAGTCCTTTCCATTCCAATCCTGAGACCCTTCCTATAGCATGTGATGTGATATCTCAATGCTTATACCAAACCTGAGACCCTTCATATGGCATGAGATGTCATATACAACTCCTTCCCATTCCAATCCTGAGACCCTTCCTATAGCATGAGATGTGATATCTCAATGCTTATACCAAACCTGAGACCCTTCCTATAGCATGAGATGTGATATCCAACTTCTTCCCATTCCAATCCTGAGACCCTTCCTATAACATGAGATGTGATGTCGCAATGCTTCTAATACCAAACCTGAGATCTTTCCTATAACATGAGATGTGATATCCAACTCCTTCCCATTCCAATCCTGAGACCCTTCCTATAGCATGAGATGTGATATCACAATGCTTATACCAAACCTGAGACCGTTCCTATAGCTTGAGATGTGATATCCAACTCCTTCCCATTCCAATCCTGAGACCCTTCCTATAGCATGAGATGTGATATCTCAAGGCCTCTAATACCAAACCTGAGATCGTTCCTCTAACATGAAATGTGATATCCAACTCCTTCCCCTTCCAAACCTGAGAGCCTTCCTATAACATGAGATGTGACATCCAAGACCTCCCCATTCCAATCCTGAGACCCTTCCTATAGCATGAGATGTGATATATCAATGCTTCTAATACCAAACCTGAGACCCTTCCTATAACATGATTTGGGATATCCAACTCCTTCCCATTCCAATCCTGAGACCCTTCCGATAGCAGAGATGTGATATCTCAATGCTTTTACCAAACCTGAGACCCTTCCTATGGCCTGAGATGTCATATGCAACTCCTTCCCATTCCAATCCTGAGACCCTTCCTATTGCATTAGATGTATTATCTCAATGCTTATACCAAATCTGAGACCCTTCCTATAGCATGAGATGTGATATCCAACTTCTTCCCATTCCAATCCTGAGACCCTTCCTAAGCATGAGATGTGATGTCTCAATTCTTCTAACACCAAACCTGAGATCCTTCCTATAACATGAGATGTGATATCCAACTCCTTCCCATTCCAATCCTGAGACCCTTATGATAGCATGAGATGTGATATCTCAATGCCTCTAATAGCAAAACTGAGATACTTCTGATAGCATGAGATGTGATATCTCAATGCTTCTAATACCAAACCTGAGATCCTTCCTATAACATGAGATGTGATTTCCAAATCCTTCCACTTCCAAACCTGAGACCCTCCCTTTAGCATGAGATGTGATATCCAACTCCTTCCCATTCCAATCCTGAGACCCTTCTGATAGCATGAGATGTGATATTTCAATGCCTCTAATACCAAACCTGAGATCCTACCTCTAACATGAAATGTGATATCCATCTCCTTCCCTTTCCAAACCTGAGACCCTGCCTATAGCATGAGATGTGATATCCAAGTCCTTCCCATTCCAATCCTGAGACCCTTCCTATAGCATGTGATGTGATATCTCAATGCTTATACCAAACCTGAGACCCTTCCTATGGCATGAGATGTCATATACAACTCCTTCCCATTCCAATCCTGAGACCCTTCCTATAGCATGAGATGTGATATCTCAATGCTTATACCAAACCTGAGACCCTTCCTATAGCATGAGATGTGATATCCAACTTCTTCCCATTCCAATCCTGAGACCCTTCCTATAACATGAGATGTGATGTCTCAATGCTTCTAATACCAAACCTGAGACCCTTCCTATAACATGAGTTGGGATATCCAACTCCTTCCCATTCCAATCCTGAGACCCTTCCGAAAGCAGAGATGTGATATCTCAATGCTTTTACCAAACCTGAGACCCTTCCTATGGCCTGAGATGTCATATACAACTCCTTCCCATTCCAATCCTGAGAACCTTCCTATAGCATGAGATGTGATATCTCAATGCTTATACCAAATCTGAGACCCTTCCTATAGCATGAGATGTGATATCCAACTCCTTCCCATTCCAATCCTGAGACCCTTCCTATAGCATGAGATGTGATGTCTCAATGCTTCTAATACCAAACCTGAGATCCTTCCTATAACATGAGATGTGATATCCAACTCCTTCCCATTCCAATCCTGAGACCCTTATGATAGCATGAGATGTGATATCTCAATGCCTCTAATACCAAACCTGAGATACTTCCGCTAGCATGAGATGTGATATCTCAATGCTTCTAATACCAAACCTGAGATCCTTCCTATAACATGAGATGTGATTTCCAAATCCTTCCCCTTCCAAACCTGAGACCCTCCCTTTAGCATGAGATGTGATATCCAACTCCTTCCCATTCCAATCCTGAGACCCATCTGATAGCATGAGATGTGATATTTCAATGCCTCTAATACCAAACCTGAGATCCTACCTCTAACATGAAATGTGATATCCATCTCCTTCCCTTTCCAAACCTGAGACCCTGCCTATAGCATGAGATGTGATATCCAAGTCCTTTCCATTCCAATCCTGAGACCCTTCCTATAGCATGTGATGTGATATCTCAATGCTTATACCAAACCTGAGACCCTTCCTATGGCATGAGATGTCATATACAACTCCTTCCCATTCCAATCCTGAGACCCTTCCTATAGCATGAGATGTGATATCTCAATGCTTATACCAAACCTGAGACCCTTCCTATAGCATGAGATGTGATATCCAACTTCTTCCCATTCCAATCCTGAGACCCTTCCTATAACATGAGATGTGATGTCGCAATGCTTCTAATACCAAACCTGAGATCTTTCCTATAACATGAGATGTGATATCCAACTCCTTCCCCTTCCAATCCTGAGACCCTTCCTATAGCATGAGATGTGATATCACAATGCTTATACCAAACCTGAGACCGTTCCTATAGCTTGAGATGTGATATCCAACTCCTTCCCATTACAATCCTGAGAGCCTTCCTATAACATGAGATGTGATATCCAACTCCTTCCCATTCCAATCCTGAGACCCTTATGATAGCATGAGATGTGATATCTCAATGCCTCTAATACCAAACCTGAGATACTTCCGATAGCATGAGATGTGATATCTCAATGCTTCTAATACCAAACCTGAGATCCTTCCTATAACATGAGATGTGATTTCCAAATCCTTCCCCTTCCAAACCTGAGACCCTCCCTTTAGCATGAGATGTCATATACAACTCCTTCCCATTCCAATCCTGAGAACCTTCCTATAGCATGAGATGTGATATCTCAATGCTTATACCAAATCTGAGACCCTTCCTATAGCATGAGATGTGATATCCAACTCCTTCCCATTCCAATCCTGAGACCCTTCCTATAGCATGAGATGTGATGTCTCAATGCTTCTAATACCAAACCTGAGATCCTTCCTATAACATGAGATGTGATATCCAACTCCTTCCCATTCCAATCCTGAGACCCTTATGATAGCATGAGATGTGATATCTCAATGCCTCTAATACCAAACCTGAGATACTTCCGCTAGCATGAGATGTGATATCTCAATGCTTCTAATACCAAACCTGAGATCCTTCCTATAACATGAGATGTGATTTCCAAATCCTTCCCCTTCCAAACCTGAGACCCTCCCTTTAGCATGAGATGTGATATCCAACTCCTTCCCATTCCAATCCTGAGACCCATCTGATAGCATGAGATGTGATATTTCAATGCCTCTAATACCAAACCTGAGATCCTACCTCTAACATGAAATGTGATATCCATCTCCTTCCCTTTCCAAACCTGAGACCCTGCCTATAGCATGAGATGTGATATCCAAGTCCTTTCCATTCCAATCCTGAGACCCTTCCTATAGCATGTGATGTGATATCTCAATGCTTATACCAAACCTGAGACCCTTCCTATGGCATGAGATGTCATATACAACTCCTTCCCATTCCAATCCTGAGACCCTTCCTATAGCATGAGATGTGATATCTCAATGCTTATACCAAACCTGAGACCCTTCCTATAGCATGAGATGTGATATCCAACTTCTTCCCATTCCAATCCTGAGACCCTTCCTATAACATGAGATGTGATGTCGCAATGCTTCTAATACCAAACCTGAGATCTTTCCTATAACATGAGATGTGATATCCAACTCCTTCCCCTTCCAATCCTGAGACCCTTCCTATAGCATGAGATGTGATATCACAATGCTTATACCAAACCTGAGACCGTTCCTATAGCTTGAGATGTGATATCCAACTCCTTCCCATTACAATCCTGAGAGCCTTCCTATAACATGAGATGTGATATCCAACTCCTTCCCATTCCAATCCTGAGACCCTTATGATAGCATGAGATGTGATATCTCAATGCCTCTAATACCAAACCTGAGATACTTCCGATAGCATGAGATGTGATATCTCAATGCTTCTAATACCAAACCTGAGATCCTTCCTATAACATGAGATGTGATTTCCAAATCCTTCCCCTTCCAAACCTGAGACCCTCCCTTTAGCATGAGATGTGATATCCAACTCCTTCCCATTCCAATCCTGAGACCCTTCTGATAGCATGAGATGTGATATTTCAATGCCTCTAATACCAAACCTGAGATCCTACCTCTAACATGAAATGTGATATCCATCTCCTTCCCTTTCCAAACCTGAGACCCTGCCTATAGCATGAGATGTGATATCTCAATGCTTATACCAAACCTGAGACCCTTCCTATAGCATGAGATGTGATATCCAACTTCTTCCCATTCCAATCCTGAGACCCTTCCTATAACATGAGATGTGATGTCGCAATGCTTCTAATACCAAACCTGAGATCTTTCCTATAACATGAGATGTGATATCCAACTCCTTCCCATTCCAATCCTGAGACCCTTCCTATAGCATGAGATGTGATATCACAATGCTTATACCAAACCTGAGACTGTTCCTATAGCTTGAGATGTGATATCCAACTCCTTCCCATTCCAATCCTGAGACCCTTCCTATAGCATGAGATGTGATATCTCAAGGCCTCTAATACCAAACCTGAGATCGTTCCTCTAACATGAAATGTGATATCCAACTCCTTCCCCTTCCAAACCTGAGAGCCTTCCTATAACATGAGATGTGATATCCAACTCCTTCCCATTCCAATCCTGAGACCCTTATGATAGCATGAGATGTGATATCTCAATGCCTCTAATACCAAACCTGAGATACTTCCGATAGCATGAGATGTGATATCTCAATGCTTCTAATACCAAACCTGAGATCCTTCCTATAACATGAGATGTGATTTCCAAATCCTTCCCCTTCCAAACCTGAGACCCTCCCTTTAGCATGAGATGTGATATCCAACTCCTTCCCATTCCAATATTGAGACCCTTCCTATAGCATGAGATGTGATATCTCAAGGCCTCTAATACGAAACCTGAGATCGTTCCTCTAACATGAAATGTGATATCCAACTCCTTCCCCTTCCAAACCTGAGAGCCTTCCTATAGCATGAGATATGATAGCCAAGTCCTTCCAATTCCAATCCTGAGACCCTTCCTATTACATGAAATGTGATATCCAACTCCTTCCCACTCCAACCTGAGACCCTTCCTATAGCATGAGATGGGATATCTCAATGCTTCTAATACCAAACCTGAGACTCTTCCTATAACATGAGATGGGATATCGAACTCATTCCCATTCCAATCCTGTGACCCTTCCGATAGCAGAGATGTGATATCTCAATGCTTATACCCAACCTGAGACCCTTCCTATGGCCTGAGATGTCATATACAACTCCTTCCCATTCCAATCCTGAGACCCTTCCTATAGCATGAGATGTGATATCTCAATGCTTATACCAAACCTGAGACCCTTCCTATAGCATGAGATGTGATATCCAACTCCTTCCCATTCCAATCCTGAGACCCTTCCTATAGCATGAGATGTGATGTCTCAATGCTTCTAATACCAAACCTGAGATCCTTCCTATAACATGAGATGTGATATCCAACTCCTTCCCATTCCAATCCTGAGACCCTTATGATAGCATGAGATGTGATATCTCAATGCCTCTAATACCAAACCTGAGATACTTCCGATAGCATGAGATGTGATATCTCAATGCTTCTAATACCAAACCTTAGATCCTTCCTATAACATGAGATGTGATTTCCAAATCCTCCCCCTTCCAAACCTGAGACCCTCCCTTTAGCATGAGATGTGATATCCAACTCCTTCCCATTCCAATCCTGAGACCCTTCTGATAGCATGAGATGTGATATCTCAATGCCTCTAATTCCAAACCTGAGATCCTACCTCTAACATGAAATGTGATATCCATCTCCTTCCCTTTCCAAACCTGAGACCCTGCCTATAGCATGAGATGTGATATCCAAGTCCTTCCCATTCCAATCCTGAGACCCTTCCTATAGCATGTGATGTGATATCTCAATGCTTATACCAAACCTGAGACCCTTCGTATGGCATGAGATGTCATATACAACTCCTTCCCATTCCAATCCTGAGACCCTTCCTATAGCATGAGATGTGATATCTCAATGCTTATACCAAACCTGAGACCCTTCCTATAGCATGAGATGTGATATCCAACTTCTTCCCATTCCAAACCTGAGACCGTTCCTATAACATGAGATGTGATGTCTCAATGCTTCTAATACCAAACCTGAGATCTTTCCTAAAACATGAGATGTGATATCCAACTCCTTCCCATTCCAATCCTGAGACCCTTCCTATAGCATGAGATGTGATATCACAATGCTTATACCAAACCTGAGACCGTTCCTATAGCTTGAGATGTGATATCCAACTCCTTCCCATTCCAATCCTGAGACCCTTCCTATAGCAGAGATGCGATATCTCAATGCTTATACCAAACCTGAGATCCTTCCTATAACATGAGATGTGATATCCAACTCCTTCCCATTCCAATCCTGAGACACTTCCTATAGAATGAGATGTGATATCTCACTGCTTATACCAAACCTGAGACCCTTCCTATAGAATGAGATGTGATATCCAACTCCTTCCCATTCCAATCCTGAGACCCTTCCTATAACATGAAATGTGATATCCTACTCCTTCCCCTTCCAAACCTGAGAGCCTTCCTATAGCATGAGATATGATATCCAAGTCCTTCCCATTCCAATCCTGAGACCCTTCCTATAACATGAAATGTGATATCCTACTCCTTCCCATTCCAACCTGGGACCCTTCCTATATCATGAGATGGGATATCTCAATGCTTCTAATACCAAACCTGAGACCCTTCCTATAACATGAGATGGGAATATCCAACTCCTTCCCATTCCAATCCTGAGACCCTTCCGATAGCAGAGATGTGATATCTCAATGCTTATACCAAACCTGAGATCCTTCCTATAACATGAGATGTGATATCCAACTCCTTCCCATTCCAATCCTGAGACACTTCCTATAGAATGAGATGTGATATCTCACTGCTTATACCAAACCTGAGACCCTTCCTATAGAATGAGATGTGATATCCAACTCCTTCCCATTCCAATCCTGAGACCCTTCCTATAGCATGAGATGTGATATCTCAATGCTTCTAATATCAAACTTGAGACCCTCCCTATAGCATGAGATGTGATACCCAAGTCCTTCCCATTCCAATCCTGAGACACTTCCTATAGCATGAGATGTGATATCTCAATGCTTCTAATACCAAACCTGAGACTCTTCCTATAACATGAGATGGGATATCCAACTCCTTCCCATTCCAATCCTGAGACTCTTCCAATAGCAGAGATGTGATATCTCAATGCTTATACCAAACCTAAGACCCTTCCTATGGCATGAGATGTGATATCCAACTCCTTCCCATTCCAATCCCGAGACCCTTCCTATAGCATGAGATGTGATATCTCGATGCTTATACCAAATCTGAGACCCTTCCTATAGCATGAGATGTGATATCCAACTCCTTCCCATTCCAATCCTGAGGCCCTTCCTATAGCATGAGATGTGATGTCTCAATGCTTCTAATACCAAACCTGAGATCCTTCCTATAACATGAGATGTGATATCCAACTCCTTCCCATCCCAATCCTGAGACCCTTCCTATAGCATGAGATGTGATGTCTCAATGCTTCTAATACCAAACCCGAGAACCTTCCTACAGCATGCGATGTGATATCTCAATGCTTCTAATACCAAACCTGAGACCAGTCCTATAACATGAGATTGGATATCCAACTCCTTCCCCTTCCAAACCTGAGACCCTTCCTATAGCATGAGATGTGATATCCAACTTCTTCCCATTCCAATCCTGAGACCCTTCCTATAACATGAGATGTGATGTCTCAATGCTTCTAATACCAAACCTGAGATCTTTCCTATAACATGAGATGTAATATCCAACTCCTTCCCATTCCAATCCTGAGACCCTTCCTATAGCATGAGATGTGCTATCTCAATGCTTATACCAAACCTGAGACCCTTCCTAAAGCTTGAGATGTGATATCCAACTCCTTCCCATTCCAATCCTGAGACCCTTCCTATAGCATGATATGTGATATCTCAATGCCTCTAATACCAAACCTGAGATCCTTCCTCTAACATGAAATGTGATATCGAACTCCTTCCCTTTCCAAACCTGAGAGCCTACCTATAGCATGAGATGTGATATCCAAGTCCTTCCCATTCCAATCCTTAGACCCTTCCTACAGCATGCAATATGATATCTCAATGATTCTAATAACAAACCTGAGACCCTTCCTATAACATGAGATGTGATATCCAACTCCTTCCGGTTTCAAACCTGAGACCCTTCCTATAACATGAGATGTGATATCCAACTCCTTCCCGTTTCAAACCTGAGACCCTTCCTATAGCATATGTGATATCCAACTCCTTCCCATTCCAAACATGAGACCCTTCCTATAGCAAGAATGTAATATCCAACTCCTTCCCATTCCAATCCTGAGACCATTCCTATAGCATGAGATGTGATATCTCAATGCTTCTAATACCAAACCTGAGATCCTTCCTATGACA
Source organism: Ambystoma mexicanum (assembly GCF_040938575.1). Taxonomy (NCBI): domain Eukaryota; kingdom Metazoa; phylum Chordata; class Amphibia; order Caudata; family Ambystomatidae; genus Ambystoma; species Ambystoma mexicanum. The sequence goes on from NC_090936.1 coordinate 338,792,145, forward strand.
TGAGATGTGATATCCAATTCCTCCCCATTCCAAACCTGAGAACCTTCCTACAGCATGCGATGTGATATCTCAATGCTTCTAATACCAAACCTGAGACCAGTCCTATAACATGAGATTGGATATCCAACTCCTTCCCCTTCCAAACCTGAGACCCTTCCTATAGCATGAGATGTGATATCCAACTTCTTCCCATTCCAATCCTGAGACCCTTCCTATAACATGAGATGTGATGTCTCAATGCTTCTAATACCAAACCTGAGATCTTTCCTATAACATGAGATGTGATATCCAACTCCTTCCCATTCCAATCCTGAGACCCTTCCTATAGCATGAGATGTGCTATCTCAATGCTTATACCAAACCTGAGACCCTTCCTAAAGCTTGAGTTGTGATATCCAACTCCTTCCCATTCCAATCCTGAGACCCTTCCTATAACATGAAATGTGATATCCAACTCCTTCCCATTCCAACCTGAGACCCTTCCTATAGCATGAGATGGGATATCCAACTCCTTCCAAATCCAATACTGATACCCTTCCAATAGCATGAGATGTGATATCCCAATGCTTCTACCAAACCTGAGAACCATACTATGGCATGAGATGTGATAACAAACTCCTTCCCATTCCAATCCTGAGACTCTTCCTATAGCTTGAGATGTGATATCCGAAATCCTTCCCATTCCAATTCTGAGACCCTTCCTATACTATGAGACTTGATATCTCAATGCTTCTAATACCAAACCTGAGACCCGTCCTATAACATGAGATGTGATATCCAAATCTTTCCCCTTCCAAACCTTAGACCCTTCCTTTATCATGAGATGTGATATCCAACTCCTTCCCATTCCAATCCTGAGACCCTTCCAATATCATGAGATTTGTTATCTCAATGCTTCTAATATCAAAATTGAGACCCGCCTATAACATGAGATGTGATATCCAAATCTTTCCCCTTCCAAACCTTAGACCCTTCCTTTATCATGAGATGGGATATCCAACTCCTTCCCATTCCAATCCTGAGACCCTTCCGATAGCAGAGATGTGATATCTCAATGCTTATACCAATCCTGAGACCCTTCCTATGGCCTGAGATGTCATATACAACTCCTTCCCAATCCAATCCTGAGACCCTTCCTATAGCATGAGATGTGATATCTCAATGCTTATACCAAATCTGAGACCCTTCCTATAGCATGAGATGTGATATCCAACTCCTTCCCATTCCAATCCTGAGACCCTTCCTATAGCATGAGATGTGATGTCTCAATGCTTCTAATACCAAACCTGAGAACCTTCCTACAGCATGCAATGTGATATCTCAATGCTTCTAATACCAAACCTGAGACCAGTCCTATAACATGAGATTGGATATCCAACTCCTTCCCCTTCCAAACCTGAGACCCTTCCTATAGCATGAGATGTGATATCCAACTTCTTCCCATTCCAATCCTGAGACCCTTCCTATAACATGAGATGTGATGTCTCAATGCTTCTAATACCAAACCTGAGATCTTTCCTATAACATGAGATGTAATATCCAACTCCTTCCCATTCCAATCCTGAGACCCTTCCTATAGCATGAGATGTGCTATCTCAATGCTTATACCAAACCTGAGACCCTTCCTAAAGCTTGAGATGTGATATCCAACTCCTTCCCATTCCAATCCTGAGACCCTTCCTATAGCATGATATGTGATATCTCAATGCCTCTAATACCAAACCTGAGATCCTTCCTCTAACATGAAATGTGATATCGAACTCCTTCCCTTTCCAAACCTGAGAGCCTACCTATAGCATGAGATGTGATATCCAAGTCCTTCCCATTCCAATCCTTAGACCCTTCCTACAGCATGCAATATGATATCTCAATGATTCTAATAACAAACCTGAGACCCTTCCTATAACATGAGATGTGATATCCAACTCCTTCCGGTTTCAAACCTGAGACCCTTCCTATAACATGAGATGTGATATCCAACTCCTTCCCGTTTCAAACCTGAGACCCTTCCTATAGCATATGTGATATCCAACTCCTTCCCATTCCAAACATGAGACCCTTCCTATAGCAAGAATGTAATATCCAACTCCTTCCCATTCCAATCCTGAGACCATTCCTATAGCATGAGATGTGATATCTCAATGCTTCTAATACCAAACCTGAGATCCTTCCTATGACATGAGATGTGATATCCAATTCCTCCCCATTCCAAACCTGAGAACCTTCCTACAGCATGCGATGTGATATCTCAATGCTTCTAATACCAAACCTGAGACCAGTCCTATAACATGAGATTGGATATCCAACTCCTTCCCCTTCCAAACCTGAGACCCTTCCTATAGCATGAGATGTGATATCCAACTTCTTCCCATTCCAATCCTGAGACCCTTCCTATAACATGAGATGTGATGTCTCAATGCTTCTAATACCAAACCTGAGATCTTTCCTATAACATGAGATGTGATATCCAACTCCTTCCCATTCCAATCCTGAGACCCTTCCTATAGCATGAGATGTGCTATCTCAATGCTTATACCAAACCTGAGACCCTTCCTAAAGCTTGAGTTGTGATATCCAACTCCTTCCCATTCCAATCCTGAGACCCTTCCTATAACATGAAATGTGATATCCAACTCCTTCCCATTCCAACCTGAGACCCTTCCTATAGCATGAGATGGGATATCCAACTCCTTCCAAATCCAATACTGATACCCTTCCAATAGCATGAGATGTGATATCCCAATGCTTCTACCAAACCTGAGAACCATACTATGGCATGAGATGTGATAACAAACTCCTTCCCATTCCAATCCTGAGACTCTTCCTATAGCTTGAGATGTGATATCCGAAATCCTTCCCATTCCAATTCTGAGACCCTTCCTATACTATGAGACTTGATATCTCAATGCTTCTAATACCAAACCTGAGACCCGTCCTATAACATGAGATGTGATATCCAAATCTTTCCCCTTCCAAACCTTAGACCCTTCCTTTATCATGAGATGTGATATCCAACTCCTTCCCATTCCAATCCTGAGACCCTTCCAATATCATGAGATTTGTTATCTCAATGCTTCTAATATCAAAATTGAGACCCGCCTATAACATGAGATGTGATATCCAAATCTTTCCCCTTCCAAACCTTAGACCCTTCCTTTATCATGAGATGGGATATCCAACTCCTTCCCATTCCAATCCTGAGACCCTTCCGATAGCAGAGATGTGATATCTCAATGCTTATACCAATCCTGAGACCCTTCCTATGGCCTGAGATGTCATATACAACTCCTTCCCAATCCAATCCTGAGACCCTTCCTATAGCATGAGATGTGATATCTCAATGCTTATACCAAATCTGAGACCCTTCCTATAGCATGAGATGTGATATCCAACTCCTTCCCATTCCAATCCTGAGACCCTTCCTATAGCATGAGATGTGATGTCTCAATGCTTCTAATACCAAACCTGAGAACCTTCCTACAGCATGCAATGTGATATCTCAATGCTTCTAATACCAAACCTGAGACCAGTCCTATAACATGAGATTGGATATCCAACTCCTTCCCCTTCCAAACCTGAGACCCTTCCTATAGCATGAGATGTGATATCCAACTTCTTCCCATTCCAATCCTGAGACCCTTCCTATAACATGAGATGTGATGTCTCAATGCTTCTAATACCAAACCTGAAATCTTTCCTATAACATGAGATGTAATATCCAACTCCTTCCCATTCCAATCCTGAGACACTTCCTATAGCATGAGATGTGCTATCTCAATGCTTATACCAAACCTGAGACCCTTCCTAAAGCTTGAGATGTGATATCCAACTCCTTCCCATTCCAATCCTGAGACCCTTCCTATAGCATGAGATGTGATATCTCAATGCTTCTAATATCAAACTTGAGACCCTCCCTATAGCATGAGATGTGATACCCAAGTCCTTCCCATTCCAATCCTGAGACACTTCCTATAGCATGAGATGTGATATCTCAATGCTTATACCAAACCTGAGACCCTTCCTATAGCATGAGACGTGATATCCAACTCCTTCCCATTCCAATCCTGAGACCCTTCCTATAGCATGAGATGTGATGTCTCAATGCTTCTAATACCAAACCTGAGATCCTTCCTATAACATGAGATGTGATATCCAACTCCTTCCCATTCCAATCCCGAGACCCTTCCTATAGCATGAGATGTGATATCTCGATTCTTATACCAAACCTGAGACCCTTCCTATAGCATGAGATGTAATATCCAACTCCTTCCCATTCCAATCCTGAGACCCTTCCTATAGCATGAGATGTGATATCTCAATGCCTCTAATACCAAACCTGAGATCCTTCCTCTAACATGAAATGTGATATCCAACTCCTTCCCTTTCCAAACCTGAGAGCCTACCTATAGCATGAGATGTGATATCCAAGTCCTTCCCATTCCAATCCTTAGACCCTTTCTACAGCATGCAATATATCTCAATGATTCTAATAACAAACCTGAGACCCATCCTATAACATGAGATGTGATATCCAACTCCTTCCCATTCCAATCCTGAGACACTTCCGATAGCAGAGATGTGATATCTGAATGCTTATACCAAACCTGAGACCCTTCCTATAACATGAGATGTGATATCCAACTCCTTCCCGGTCCAAACCTGAGACCCTTCCTATAGCATATGTGATATCCAACTCCTTCCCATTCCAAACATGAGACCCTTCCTATAGCAAGAATGTAATATCCAACTCCTTCCCATTCCAATCCTGAGACCATTCCTATAGCATGAGATGTGATATCTCAATGCTTCTAATACCAAACCTGAGATCCTTCCTATGACATGAGATGTGATATCCAATTCCTCCCCATTCCAAACCTGAGAACCTTCCTACAGCATGCGATGGGATATCTCAATGCTTCTAATACCAAACCCGAGACCAGTCCTATAACATGAGATTCGATATCCAACTCCTTCCCCTTCCAAACCTGAGACCCATCCTATAGCATGAGATGTGATATCCAACTTCTTCCCATTCCACTCCTGAGACCCTTCCTATAACATGAGATGTGATGTCTCAATGCTTCTAATACCAAACCTGAGATCTTTCCTATAACATGAGATGTGATATCCAACTCCTTCCCATTCCAATCCTGAGACCCTTCCTATAGCATGAGATGTGATATCTCAATGCTTATACCAAACCTGAGACCCTTCGTATAGCTTGAGATGTGATATCCAGCTCCTTCCCATTCCAATCCTGAGACCCTTCCTATAGCATGAGATGTGATATCTCAAGGCCTCTAATACCAAACCTGAGATCCTTCCTCTAACATGAAATGTGATATCCAACTCCTTCCCCTTCCAAACCTGAGAGCCTTCCTATAGCATGAGATATGATATCCAAGTCCTTCCCATCCAATCCTGAGACCCTTCCTATAACATGAAATGTGATATCCAACTCCTTCCCATTCCAACCTGAGACCCTTCCTATAGCATGAGATGGGATATCCAACTCCTTCCAAATCCAATACTGATACCCTTCCGATAGCATGAGATGTGATATCCCAATGCTTCTACCAAACCTGAGACCCATACTATGGCATGAGATGTGATATCAAACTCCTTCCCATTCCAATCCTGAGACCCTACCTATAGCTTGAGATGTGATATCCAACTCCTTCCCATTCCAATTCTGAGACCCTTCCTATACCATGAGACTTGATATCTCAATGCTTCTAATACAAAACCTGAGACCCGTCCTATAACATGAGATGTGATATCCAAATCCTTCCCCTTCCAAACCTTAGACCCTCCCTATAGCATGAGATGTGACATCCAAGTCCTCCCCATTCCAATCCTGAGACTCTTCCTATAGCATGAGATGTGATATCTCAATGCTTCAAATACCAAACCTGAGACCCTTCCTATAACATGAGATGGGATATCCAACTCCTTCCCATTCCAATCCTGAGACCCTTCCGATAGCAGAGATGTGATATCTCAATGCTTATACCAATCCTGAGACCCTTCCTATGGCCTGATTTGTCATATACAACTCCTTCCCATTCCAATCCTGAGACCCTTCCTATAGCATGAGATGTGATATCTCAATGCTTATACCAAATCCGAGACCCTTCCTATAGCATGAGATGTGATATCTAACTCCTTCCCATTCCAATCCTGAGACCCTTCCTATAGCATGAGATGTGATGTCTCAATGCTTCTAATACCAAACTTGAGATCCTTCCTATAACATGATATGTGATATCCAACCCCTTCCCATTCCAATCCTGAGACCCTTATGATAGCATGAGATGTGATATCTCAATGCCTCTAATACCAAACCTGAGATATTCTGATAGCATGAGATGTGATATCTCAATGCTTCTAGTACCAAACCTGAGATCCTTCCTATAACATGAGATGTGATTTCCAAATCCTTCCACTTCCAAACCTGAGACCCTCCCTTTAGCATGAGATGTGATATCCAACTCCTTCCCATTCCAATCCTGAGACCCTTCTGATAGCATGAGATGTGATATTTCAATGCCTCTAATACCAAACCTGAGATCCTACCTCTAACATGAAATGTGATATCCATCTCCTTCCCTTTCCAAACCTGAGACCCTGCCTATAGCATGAGATGTGATATCAAAAGTCCTTCCCATTTCAATCCTGAGACCCTTCCTATAGCATGTGATGTGATATCTCAATGCTTATACCAAACCTGAGACCCTTCCTATGGCATGAGATGTCATATACAACTCCTTCCCATTCCAATCCTGAGACCCTTCCTATAGCATGAGATGTGATATCTCAATGCTTATACCAAACCTGAGACCCTTCCTATAGCATGAGATGTGATATCCAACTTCTTCCCATTCCAATCCTGAGACCCTTCCTATAACATGAGATGTGATGTCTCAATGCTTCTAATACCAAACCTGAGACCCTTCCTATAACATGAGATGGGATATCCAACTCCTTCCCATTCCAATCCTGAGACCCTTCCGATAGCAGAGATGTGATATCTCAATGCTTATACCAAACCTGAGACCCTTCCTATGGCCTGAGATGTCATATACAACTCCTTCCCATTCCAATCCTGAGACCGTTCCTATAGCATGAGATGTGATATCTCAATGCTTATACCAAATCTGAGACCCTTCCTATAGCATGAGATGTGATATCCAACTCCTTCCCATTCCAATCCTGACACCCTTCCTATAGCATGAGATGTGATGTCTCAATGCTTCTAATACCAAACCTGAGATCCTTCCTATAACATGAGATGTGATATCCAAGTCCTTCCCATTCCAATCCTGAGACCCTTATGATAGCATGAGATGTGATATCTCAATGCCTCTAATACCAAACCTGAGATACTTCCGATAGCATGAGATGTGATATCTCAATGCTTCTAATTACAAACCTGAGATCCTTCCTATAACATGAGATGTGATTTCCAAATCCTTCCCCTTCCAAACCTGAGACCCTCCCTTTAGCATGAGATGTGATATCCAACTCCTTCCCATTCCAATCCTGAGACCCTTCTGATAGCATGAGATGTGATATTTCAATGCCTCTAATACCAAACCTGAGATCCTACCTCTAACATGAAATGTGATATCCATCTCCTTCCCTTTCCAAACCTGAGACCCTGCCTATAGCATGAGATGTGATATCCAAGTCCTTCCCATTACAATCCTGAGACCCTTCCTATAGCATGTGATGTGATATCTCAATGCTTATACCAAACCTGAGACCCTTCCTATGGCATGAGATGTCATATACAACTCCTTCCCATTCCAATCCTGAGACCCTTCCTATAGCATGAGATGTGATATCTCAATGCTTATACCAAACCTGAGACCCTTCCTATAGCATGAGATGTGTTAAGACGGATTTCTGAACTCTGTCCTGGTGGCGCAGAGGTTCAGAAGGCCAACCTAATTACTTGGAACAGGGTAACCTCTGGACAAGCCAGACCAATCAAGGTAGCGATCGCGGCGGTCAAGACTAGGTCTCAAGAGGGGTGAGGGTGACTGAAAGCCCGCAATGAGCACACAAAGCAAGAGCGCTTACAAACTACTCCAAACAGTTGTTTATATCAAAAATAGATACACATTTATTATAAGGCCTTGAAACTAATAACCACAGTAAAAGCAGCAATATACAACGATATTAAACCAACACATACACTATCCACCCAATATATATACAGAATACACAGTTTCACAGCATTAGCAGCACGAAATATGTTATCCACCTGCAGGGGAAGGAAAACAGGCAGTGCGAACCAATGCGAGTGATATGTCCGCCTTCTGAGGCCCCTAACTGGATGGTAGTCCAATCCCTACGAAGAGTGGAGCCTAGCGCTCAAAAGTACCTGCACACGCCGGTGCCAATGGGCAGAAGGTGAAGCTCTTCGGAGGACGTTGAACAGCTCTGTAGGGTGCCCTAATGAAGGAGAACACGGTCCGCGACTCTAGCGCAGCCTCCACTGTGAGGCAGAAGCAGGGCGCGAGTACGGACAAGGGGTGCTGTATTCACAGCGGGGAAAAGCAAAGGGCACTGCAGGAGGGCGACCAGATCCTAGCTAATCTACTCACCGGTCCCCGAAGCAAGCAGGCCCGAGCTTCTCCTCGATAGATGCAGCTTCTGGCAGGTTCTGAAGAGCAGGGAACGTCTCGTCGTCGTGCAGAGTAAAAAGACGTCCCGATCGAAGAAACAAGCACAGTTTTGTCGCCACAGCAGGGCAACGGAACGGCCGGGTGTATTCAAGCCAAACGAGCACTGCTCACCTCTAGCTTAGGACTGCTAAGCAAACGAAGCGTGTGAGCATGCCCCGGACTCAGAATACCACCCAACCTGTCGGCGATTACAGAGCAGGCCTCCTTAGTAAGCTGGTCAGTCAACTGGATGGCCCAGAGACACTTCCGAAGGCTTACAGCAGGAGTTGATGAAGGTGCCGGGAATAGCTGGTCCTGCTATTCCAATAGGTCGAAGCGCCAGTACAGGCCTTCTTGTTCGATCTTAGGTGGAAAGGGCTTCACCGGACGACAGCAATGAGGAGCAGAAGTTCTTCAGGGGGTCACCAGCGATTCCTCGGTCCAGCCTCGTGTTCGCAGGATACTTGGCTCCTGTATCCCTGGGTTCGTAAGAACTCAGGAGATCGACATGGTAGTGGTGTTTCCAGCTCCCTCTTATCCACGGTTCCCTTCGCGCCAAAACGGAGGGGAGCCAATGGGAGATCCGCTCATCAACACCCATACCATACGTGGACCAATCACGGACCACAGTGGTCCCAGGCATTCACACCACCCTAGACTCTCTGGCACCCAGGATGTGTATTGGGACCAGACAGCCCAGCCCACATCCTGGGGGCACTCAAACGACATGTAGAAGCCCGCGAAAGCAACCGTGTTTCGCGGGAAACTACATGCCCAAATAAGGAAGGCCCCGGGTCGCCTGACCTGGGGGAAGGTAAAGGGAGCAAGACGGACAGTGGACGAGACAAAGGAGCCTCGTGGTCCGGCCATTTTGTGTAGCCGGGCCACCCTTTTGTGTTCGCGGCAAAAACGTGCTCAGAACGGCAAAAGGAGCTCAAAATAAACCAAATGATCGCTGCCACCAGCCCAGTCCCTGAATGACTTGCACCGATCCAAAAACCATCCTACAAGAGTGTCTAGGGTCTGTAGAAGGCTAGAGACCCAAGAGAGCTGTAACTTAGCTTACAGTGCCCTCTTGTGTCGTGTTGCACTAAAATGGCGACACGATAAGAGAAACTACGGGAAACAGCGTTCCCCGGTACTGACTGTCTTAAGGGCATGTCAGTTTCCCCGTAAGAAAGGAGCGAAAGCCCAGAGGAGTACAGCAGAAGGCTGCACTTCTCTGGCAAAGTCAAGAAAACAGGTTGAAAACAATAGCAAAAAGTTTAGGGGTTGCCACATGGAAGGAAAGTTCCCTACAATAACGAAATCTTTCCTAACACTCGCCCCTCCCAGACTATGGACAGGGGGAACTAATCCACCCCTGGATGAGTCTCTTGTTCAGGTCGGTAAAACATTCTGGACAACCCATCAGCATTGCTATGTTGGACACCTGGCCTATGCTCAATAGTGAAGTCGAAGCCTTGTAGACTTATGGACCACCTAAGCAACTTTGGATTCTCCCCCTTCATGTTCATTAGCCACTTTAACGGCTTATGGTCAGTCTGCACAGTGAAGTGGGTCCCATAGAGGTAGGGCCGCAGCTTCCTTAGGGCCCACACAACAGAGAAACATTCTTTCTCTACCGTGGACCATCTGAGCTCTCTGTCCTTAAGCTGGCGACTAATAAAACCGATAGGGTGTTCCTTACCCTTCTCATCTACTTGTGATAGTACAGCTCCTATCCCAGTGTCAGAGGCATCCGTCTGCACGATAAAAGGTCTTTGATAATCAGGGGCCCTGAGCACAGGGGCCTGGCGCAAGGAGTCTTTCAAGCCATTGAAGGCCTTCTCACACTCGTCAGTCCAAGTTACCTTCTTGGGTTTCTTCGGAGTTGTGAGGGCAGTCAGAGGAGCAGCTATGGTGCCATAGTCTGCCATAAAATTGCGGTAATAACCCGTGAGTCCTAAGAAGGCTCTCACTTGGGTTTGTGTAGTGGGGGTAGGCCAGTCTTGTACTGCTTGTACTTTACTGGGGAGAGGCTGTATCCTTCCTCCACCTACTTCATGCCCAAGGTAAACCACTGAGCCTTGTCCAATCTGGCATTTACTCGCCTTTATGGTCAAGTGGGCTTTCTGAAGAGCCTGGAGCACAATCCCGAGGTGTTTCACATGGTCTTCCCAGGTGGCACTGAAAACTGCTATATCGTCCAGATATGCAAGACAGAATTCGTCCAACCCATTCAACACATGATTCACAAGCCTCTGGAAAGTGGCAGGTGCATTCTTCAATCCGAACGGCATTACCCGGAATTGGTAAAGCCCGTCGGGAGTTGAAAATGCTGTCTTCTCCTTGGCATGTTCTGCTAAAGCTATTTGCCAATAGCCCGCAGTCAGGTCAAACGTGCTGAGGTACTTGGAGGCACCCAAGGTATCCACCAGCTCGTCAGTTCGAGGCAAGGGGTGAGCGTCTGTCTTGGTGACAGCATTCAGAGCCCTGTAATCCACGCAGAACCTCAATTCAGAAGTGCCTGCTTTTGGAACCAGAACCACAGGACTGGACCAAGGACTACTAGAGGGTTCAATCACCCCAAGGTCTAACATCTTGTTGACCTCGGTCTTAATATAAGACCGTACTTTATCCGACATCCTGTATCCCCTACTTTTGGTAGGTACACTGTCTCCTGTGTCAATGTTATGTTTGCACCAAGGTGTCAAACCAGGCGACTGTGAAAACAGGGGGGAAAACTGCCTAAGCAAACTTTTCACCTCAGCCTGCTGATCAGAAGTCAGGTGAGGGGCCACTCGGACACCCTCAACGGAGCTATCTGAAGGACCGCTTTGGAACAGGTCGGGAAGAGGTTCTGACTCCTCTTCCTCAACGTCTGACGCCAGTAGCAGTGCTGCGATTTCGACTCTTGGGACGAAAGCCCTCAGCCTATTTACGTGGAACACTTTTGGAGCCTGTCCAGGCCTTCCAAGGTCCACTAAATAGTTCACCTCACCCAGGGGCTCCACCACTGTGTAAGGGCCTGACCATTTGTCCTGTAAAGCGCGAGGCCTTATAGGGTTCATGATCAGGACTTGCTGACCAGGGGTAAAGTGAATTAAGGAAGCTTTCTGGTCGTACCAATGTTTCACCAGCGCTTGTCCGGCCTTCAACTTTTCACTAGCCAAGCCCATCAGGAGTACCATCCGTTTTCTGAGCCCTAGCACATAGTCAACTACATTGGTAGTAACAGGGGGAGTGGGCATCTCCCATCCCTCTTTGACGATGGCTAAGGGTCCCCGTACGGGATGACCGAACAGAAGTTCGAAGGGGCTGAAGCCAACACCCTCCTGTGGTACCTCTCTGTAGGCAAACAACAAGCATGGTAAAAGAAGGTCCCATTTCCTCCTCTGGGGCTCCTCCAGAGCCCCAATCATGCTCTTTAGCGTTCTGTTGAAACGCTCCACCAGACCATTGGTCTGGGGGTGGTATGCAGAAGAGAACTTGTAGGTGACCCCACATTCTTTCCACATAGCCTGCATATACTTCGACATAAAGTTGCTGCCACGATCTGACACAACTTCTTTAGGGAAGCCAACCCTAGTAAATATGCCGAGTAACGCTTTTGCAACTGACTTGGCAGTTACAGTCTTTAATGGGATGGCCTCAGGATACCTGGTTGCATGGTCGACCAGCACCAGGATAAACCTATTGCCTGAGGATGTTTGCGGGTCAAGGGGACCAACGATGTCGATCCCTACCCTTTCAAATGGTACCCCCACAACTGGGAGCGGTACCAACGGAGCTTGGATTGTCGCGCCAACCTTACCAGACAACTGGCAGGAGGCACAACTCCTGCAGTGACTTTCTACTTGCACCCCCATCTTGGGCCAGTAGAAGTGCATAGATAACCTTTGCTTGGTCCTCTTCATTCCAAGGTGACCAGCAAGGGGAACTTCATGCGCCAACTGCAGGAGGAAGGGTCTAACAGAAAGGGGAACCACCAACCTCCTATGGTCTCCTTCTGTAGACTCTGTGGGCTCACTGTACAGGAGTCCACCTTCCCAATAAATCCGATGCTTCCCAGGAGGTTCACCCTCAAGCTGGGAGCAGGCCTGTCTCCTTAGGCCTTCCAGAGATGGGCACTCACGTTGGCCCTTACTGAAGTCGTCCCTATCAGGACCTCCTTCAACTAACAAGTCTTTTAGTTCAGGATGGTCGTTGGGGTCGAACACTTCAGGCATCGCCACCTCCTCGTCAGGCTCGGGCGATTGACCAACTCCCTCCACCGCAGTGGTAGGCGAGTTCGGGGGAATATTCTCTTTCCCCCGTCGGGACTTGTTGACTCCTTTCGCCTTGGGTTTCCCCTTCGGCTGGGGCGGCGTATTGGACTTGGCCAATGCTGCCCGTGCTTGAGACCGTGTGTAGGGTCTTTCGGCAGTGTCTCCTACGAGCCCTAGAGCTCTGAGATCATTGCCCAACAAGACCTTTCCCGGGACGTTTCTCTGAATGCTCACTGGAATCCTAACTGCTGTACCATTTAAAGTTAGATTAACAGGGATCACGGGAAACATACGGAGGGGGCCGTCAGCCAACTTAGTGGGCATCAGAGTAGCTCTGGCAACTTCCTCTGAGTCTACCAAGGTAGAATCCACTACAGTTCGACTGCACCCACTATCCCTAAGAGCTGGAGTATCCACTCCATTGATCAGCACACTGTCTTTAAAGTAGTGCTTGGTATTATCCGGAATCCTAGCATACGCCTCTGCGACTTTAGGCTCCCAGGAACCCAGGGACACTAAAACTACCTCAGCCTCTATTCCGCTGGGAAATGAGTCTGAGGAGAAGGATGCTCCTGTAATCTCTTCTTCCTCGTAGGAGGAGAAGGCCAGATTAGCGGAGTGGACCCCCAAAGGTCTAACCTTACAACGGGGATCCCCCTTCACATGGTCAGTTGCTCCACAAGAAAAACAAGCCCCATTGGGTCTGTTTACGTAGGGAGGCTTATTATAACCAGAGTTCTGTTTCGGAGGCGAACCTCCACTACCCTGTGAGTTCTCGGATGGCTTACCCTTATTTTTCTTTTTGTGGCCCTTATGGGAAGAAGATTTAGCAGATTCCCCACCCTCCACATCTTTGGACTTTTTCCCTTCCTCCTGCTTACCAGGATGAGTTTTGTCCTTATGGGACACTCGATGTGACACCCATAAATCTGCTGCAATGGCCAGCTTCTTAGGATCTATCTCCTTCGAATCGGCCAAATGCTGCTTAAGCTCCGGGGAAGAAGAAGCAAAAATGTGTTCCAGCATGACCAGATTGATCATGCCTTCGAAGGTAGAAACCTTATAACCTTCAACCCAGCCAGTCAAGTTTTTCAGGGACTCAGCTACATACGACACCCAAGTACCACCTTCCTTTTTCTTATACTCTCTAAACCTTTTCAAATATTGGGTCGGAGTCTTCCCAAACTTTAAAATGAGAGTCTGCTTCAACATTGCAAAATCAGCGCGCTCAGCCTTCGACATTTCCATAATGGCACTGCAACCAGAATGGGGCAGTCTGCTGAGTAACCATGCAATCTTATCCGCATTATCAACCTCTTGAACCTCGCATGCATACTCAAACGCATTTAACCAGTCCATAATGTCATTTCGTTCCTCATACACACTGAGCAGATCTTTTGGAAACCGTGGATGAGAGGAAGCCCCAGAACCATGTCCAGGACCCTTGGACCCATTTGCGAACTGAAGCTTGGCCAGTTCCAACTGGTGATCCCTGTCTTTTTGTTTTTCTGCCTGGTCGATTTTCAGTTTGGCTATGCTGAATTCAAGCTCCTGCTGCCTAAACCGCAGCTCTTGCTTCTTGAATTCAAGCATAGCCTCCCCATCAACACTGGCAGAGGAAACGTTAGACATTACATCCTCCCTGTCCTCGTGGTCGTGATGGATCAGTGCAGCGGCAGAACCGTCGGTTCTGCCAGTGAGAGCAGCCCCACCACCTTCTGCACTGTCCTCGGAAGTTATAGCGTCAAGCTGCGCTTCTTGCCACGCCACGATTCTCTGGATCATTTCCAATTTAGTGCCTTGAGAGGAAACCCCTCTCTCCGCACACATCTTCTTCAATGTTTCAGATTTCGAAGCATTTAAGGTTAACAAAGTATTCGTTTCCATACTGTTGATAGGACTATGGCCTTTTTAACGTTATATTCAATACTTTACTGCGTGTCCTGGTTGGAATAACCTGAAAACGCCTTAGCTCGTGCGCAACACCGGATACCTTCAGTCGTATCCCACCGCTGTACACCAATTTGTTAAGACGGATTTCTGAACTCTGTCCTGGTGGCGCAGAGGTTCAGAAGGCCAACCTAATTACTTGGAACAGGGTAACCTCTGGACAAGCCAGACCAATCAAGGTAGCGATCGCGGCGGTCAAGACTAGGTCTCAAGAGGGGTGAGGGTGACTGAAAGCCCGCAATGAGCACACAAAGCAAGAGCGCTTACAAACTACTCCAAACAGTTGTTTATATCAAAAATAGATACACATTTATTATAAGGCCTTGAAACTAATAACCACAGTAAAAGCAGCAATATACAACGATATTAAACCAACACATACACTATCCACCCAATATATATACAGAATACACAGTTTCACAGCATTAGCAGCACGAAATATGTTATCCACCTGCAGGGGAAGGAAAACAGGCAGTGCGAACCAATGCGAGTGATATGTCCGCCTTCTGAGGCCCCTAACTGGATGGTAGTCCAATCCCTACGAAGAGTGGAGCCTAGCGCTCAAAAGTACCTGCACACGCCGGTGCCAATGGGCAGAAGGTGAAGCTCTTCGGAGGACGTTGAACAGCTCTGTAGGGTGCCCTAATGAAGGAGAACACGGTCCGCGACTCTAGCGCAGCCTCCACTGTGAGGCAGAAGCAGGGCGCGAGTACGGACAAGGGGTGCTGTATTCACAGCGGGGAAAAGCAAAGGGCACTGCAGGAGGGCGACCAGATCCTAGCTAATCTACTCACCGGTCCCCGAAGCAAGCAGGCCCGAGCTTCTCCTCGATAGATGCAGCTTCTGGCAGGTTCTGAAGAGCAGGGAACGTCTCGTCGTCGTGCAGAGTAAAAAGACGTCCCGATCGAAGAAACAAGCACAGTTTTGTCGCCACAGCAGGGCAACGGAACGGCCGGGTGTATTCAAGCCAAACGAGCACTGCTCACCTCTAGCTTAGGACTGCTAAGCAAACGAAGCGTGTGAGCATGCCCCGGACTCAGAATACCACCCAACCTGTCGGCGATTACAGAGCAGGCCTCCTTAGTAAGCTGGTCAGTCAACTGGATGGCCCAGAGACACTTCCGAAGGCTTACAGCAGGAGTTGATGAAGGTGCCGGGAATAGCTGGTCCTGCTATTCCAATAGGTCGAAGCGCCAGTACAGGCCTTCTTGTTCGATCTTAGGTGGAAAGGGCTTCACCGGACGACAGCAATGAGGAGCAGAAGTTCTTCAGGGGGTCACCAGCGATTCCTCGGTCCAGCCTCGTGTTCGCAGGATACTTGGCTCCTGTATCCCTGGGTTCGTAAGAACTCAGGAGATCGACATGGTAGTGGTGTTTCCAGCTCCCTCTTATCCACGGTTCCCTTCGCGCCAAAACGGAGGGGAGCCAATGGGAGATCCGCTCATCAACACCCATACCATACGTGGACCAATCACGGACCACAGTGGTCCCAGGCATTCACACCACCCTAGACTCTCTGGCACCCAGGATGTGTATTGGGACCAGACAGCCCAGCCCACATCCTGGGGGCACTCAAACGACATGTAGAAGCCCGCGAAAGCAACCGTGTTTCGCGGGAAACTACATGCCCAAATAAGGAAGGCCCCGGGTCGCCTGACCTGGGGGAAGGTAAAGGGAGCAAGACGGACAGTGGACGAGACAAAGGAGCCTCGTGGTCCGGCCATTTTGTGTAGCCGGGCCACCCTTTTGTGTTCGCGGCAAAAACGTGCTCAGAACGGCAAAAGGAGCTCAAAATAAACCAAATGATCGCTGCCACCAGCCCAGTCCCTGAATGACTTGCACCGATCCAAAAACCATCCTACAAGAGTGTCTAGGGTCTGTAGAAGGCTAGAGACCCAAGAGAGCTGTAACTTAGCTTACAGTGCCCTCTTGTGTCGTGTTGCACTAAAATGGCGACACGATAAGAGAAACTACGGGAAACAGCGTTCCCCGGTACTGACTGTCTTAAGGGCATGTCAGTTTCCCCGTAAGAAAGGAGCGAAAGCCCAGAGGAGTACAGCAGAAGGCTGCACTTCTCTGGCAAAGTCAAGAAAACAGGTTGAAAACAATAGCAAAAAGTTTAGGGGTTGCCACATGGAAGGAAAGTTCCCTACAATAACGAAATCTTTCCTAACAAGATGTGATATCCAACTTCTTCCCATTCCAATCCTGAGACCCTTCCTATAACATGAGATGTGATGTCTCAATGCTTCTAATACCAAACCTGAGATCTTTCCTATAACATGAGATGTGATATCCAACTCCTTCCCATTCCAATCCTGAGACCCTTCCTATAGCATGAGATGTGATATCACAATGCTTATACCAAACCTGAGACCGTTCCTATAGCTTGAGATGTGATATCCAACTCCTTCCCATTCCAATCCTGAGACCCTTCCTATAGCATGAGATGTGATATCTCAAGGCCTCTAATACCAAACCTGAGATTGTTCCTCTAACATGAAATGTGATATCCAACTCCTTCCCCTTCCAAACCTGAGAGCCTTCCTATAGCATGAGATATGATAGCCAAGTCCTTCTAATTCCAATCCTGAGACCCTTCCTATAACATGAAATGTGATATCCAACTCCTTCCCATTCCAACCTGAGACCCTTCCTATAGCATGAGATGGGATATCTCAATGCTTCTAATACCAAACCTGAGACTCTTCCTATAACATGAGATGGGATATCCAACTCCTTCCCATTCCAATCCTGAGACCCTTCCGATAGCAGAGATGTGATATCTCAATGCTTATACCAAACCTGAGACCCTTCCTATGGCCTGAGATGTGATATCCAACTGCTTCCCATTCCAATCCTGAGACCCTTCCTATATCATGAGATGTGATATCTCAATGCTTATACCAAATCTGAGACCCTTCCTATAGCATGAGATGTGATATCCAACTCCTTCCCATTCCAATCCTGAGACCCTTCCTATAGCATGAGATGTGATGTCTCAATGCTTCTAATACCAAACCTGAGATCCTTCCTATAACATGATATGTGATATCCAACTCCTTCCGATTCCAATCCTGAGACCCTTATGATAGCATGAGATGCGATATCTCAATGCTTCTAATACCAAACCTGAGATCCTTCCTATAACATGAGATGTGATTTCCAAATCCTTCCCCTTCCAAACCTGAGACCCTCCCTTTAGCATGAGATGTGATATCCAACTCCTTCCCATTCCAATCCTGAGACCCTTCTGATAGCATGAGATGTGATATCTCAATGCCTCTAATACCAAACCTGAGATCCTACCTCTAACATGAAATGTGATATCCATCTCCATCCATCCAACCCTGAGACCCTGTCTATAGCATGAGATGTCATATACAATTCCTTCCCATTCCAATCCTGAGACCCTTCCTATAGCACGAGATGTGATATCTCAATGCTTATACCAAACCTGAGACCCTTCCTATAGCATGAGATGTGATATCCAACTCCTTCCCATTCCAATCCTGAGATCCTTCCTATAGCATGAGATGTGATATCCAACTCCTTCCCATTCCAATCCTGAGACCCTTCCTATAGCCTGAGATGTGATATCTCAATGCCTCTAATACCAAACCTGAGATCCTTCCTCTAACATGAAATGTGATATCCAACTCCTTCCCTTTCCAAACCTGAGAGCCTGTCTATAGCATGAGATGTGATATCCAAGTCCTTCCCATTCCAATCCTGAGACACTTCCGATAGCAGAGATGTGATATCTCAATGCTTATACCAAACCTGAGACCCTTCCTATAACATGAGATGTGATATCCAACTCCTTCCCGTTCCAAACGTGAGACCCTTCCTTTAGCATGAGATGTGATATCCAGCTCCTTCCCATTCCAATCCTGAGACACTTCCGATAGCATGAGATGTGATATCTCAATGCTTCTAATATCAAAACTGAGACCCTCCCTATAGCATGATATGTGATATCTAGGTCCTTCCCATTCCAATCCTGAGACCCTACCCATAGCATGAGATGTGATATCTCAATGCTTCTACCAAACCTGAGACCCTTCCTTTAGCATGAGATGTGATAACCAACTCCTTCCCATTCCAATCCTGAGACCCTTCCTATACCATGAGATGTGATATCTCAATACTTCTAATACCAAACCTGAGATCCTTCCAATAACATGAGATGTGATATCCAAATCCTTCCCCTTCCAAACCTGAGACCCTCCCTTTAGCATGAGATGTGATATCCAACTCCTTCCCATTCCAATCCTGAGACCCTTCTGATAGCATGAGATGTGATATCTCAATGCTTCTAATACCAAACCTGAGATCCTTCCTATAACATGAGAAGTGATATCCAAATCCTTCCCCTTCCAAACCTGAGACCCTCCCTTTAGCATGAGATGTGATATCCAACTCCTTCCCATTCCAATCCTGAGACTCTTCTGATAGCATGAGATGTGATATCTCAATGCCTCTAATACCAAACCTGAGATCCTACCTCTAACATGAAATGTGATATCCAACTCTTTCCCCTTCCAAACCTGAGAGCCTTCCTATAGCATGAGATGTGATATCCAAGTCCTTCCCATTCCAATCCTGAGACCCTTCCTATAACATGAGATGTGATATCCAACTCCTTCCCATTCCAACCTGAGACCCTTCCTATAGCATGAGATGGGATATCCAACTCCTTCCAAATCCAATCCTGATACCCTTCCGATAGCATGAGATGTGATATCCCAATGCTACTACCAAACCTGAGACCCATACTATTCCATGAGATGTGATATCAAACTCCTTCCCCTTCCAAACCATAGACCCTTCGTTTATCATGAGATGTGATATCCAACTCCTTCCCATTCCATCCCTGAGACCCTTCCGATATCATGAGATGTGATATCTCAATGCTTCTAATATCAAACTTGAGACCCTCCCTATAGCATGAGATGTGATATCGAAGTCCTTCCCATTCCAATCCTGAGACTCTTCTGATAGCATGAGATGTGATATCTCAATGCCTCTAATACCAAACCTGAGATCCTACCTCTAACATGAAATGTGATATCCAACTCTTTACCCTTCCAAACCTGAGAGCCTTCCTATAGCATGAGATGTGATATCCAAGTCCTTCCCATTCCAATCCTGAGACCCTTCCTATAACATGAGATGTGATATCCAACTCCTTCCCATTCCAACCTGAGACCCTTCCTATAGCATGAGATGGGATATCCAACTCCTTCCAAATCCAATCCTGATACCCTTCCGATAGCATGAGATGTGATATCCCAATGCTTCTACCAAACCGGAGACCCATACTATGGCATGAGATGTGATATCAAACTGCTTCCCCTTCCAAAACTTAGACCATTCCTTTATCATGAGATGTGATATCCAACTCCTTCCCATTCCAATCCTGAGACACTTCCGATAGCATGAGATGTGATGTCTCAATGCTTCTAATACCAAACCTGAGATCTTTCCTATAACATGAGATGTGATATCCAACTCCTTCCCATTCCAATCCTGAGACCCTTCCTATAGCATGAGATGTGATATCACAATGCTTATACCAAACCTGAGACCGTTCCTATAGCTTGAGATGTGATATCCAACTCCTTCCCATTCCAATCCTGAGACCCTTCCTATAGCATGAGATGTGATATCTCAAGGCCTCTAATACCAAACCTGAGATTGTTCCTCTAACATGAAATGTGATATCCAACTCCTTCCCCTTCCAAACCTGAGAGCCTTCCTATAGCATGAGATATGATAGCCAAGTCCTTCCAATTCCAATCCTGAGACCCTTCCTATAACATGAAATGTGATATCCAACTCCTTCCCATTCCAACCTGAGACCCTTCCTATAGCATGAGATGGGATATCTCAATGCTTCTAATACCAAACCTGAGACTCTTCCTATAACATGAGATGGGATATCCAACTCCTTCCCATTCCAATCTTGAGACCCTTCCGATAGCAGAGATGTGATATCTCAATGCTTATACCAAACCTGAGACCATTCCTATGGCCTGAGATGTGATATCCAACTGCTTCCCATTCCAATCCTGAGACCCTTCCTATAGCATGAGATGTGATATCTCAATGCTTATACCAAATCTGAGACCCTTCCTATAGCATGAGATGTGATATCCAACTCCTTCCCATTCCAATCCTGAGACCCTTCCTATAGCATGAGATGTGATGTCTCAATGCTTCTAATACCAAACCTGAGATCCTTCCTATAACATGAGATGTGATATCCAACTCCTTCCGATTCCAATCCTGAGACCCTTATGATAGCATGAGATGTGATATCTCAATGCTTCTAATACCAAACCTGAGATCCTTCCTATAACATGAGATGTGATTTCCAAATCCTTCCCCTTCCAAACCTGAGACCCTCCCTTTAGCATGAGATGTGATATCCAACTCCTTCCCATTCCAATCCTGAGACCCTTCTGATAGCATGAGATGTGATATCTCAATGCCTCTAATACCAAACCTGAGATCCTACCTCTAACATGAAATGTGATATCCATCTCCTTCCATTTCCAACCCTGAGACCCTGTCTATAGCATGAGATGTCATATACAATTCCTTCCCATTCCAATCCTGAGACCCTTCCTATAGCACGAGATGTGATTTCTCAATGCTTATACCAAACCTGAGACCCTTCCTATAGCATGAGATGTGATATCCAACTCCTTCCCATTCCAATCCTGAGACCCTTCCTATAGCATGAGATGTGATATCCAACTCCTTCCCATTCCAATCCTGAGACCCTTCCTATAGCCTGAGATGTGATATCTCAATGCCTCTAATACCAAACCTGAGATCCTTCCTCTAACATGAAATGTGATATCCAACTCCTTCCCTTTCCAAACCTGAGAGCCTATCTATAGCATGAGATGTGATATCCAAGTCCTTCCCATTCCAATCCTGAGACACTTCCGATAGCAGAGATGTGATATCTCAATGCTTATACCAAACCTGAGACCCTTCCTATAGCATGAGATGCGATATCCAACTCCTTCCCGTTCCAAACGTGAGACCCTTCCTTTAGCATGAGATGTGATATCCAGCTCCTTCCCATTCCAATCCTGAGACACTTCCGATAGCATGAGATGTGATATCTCAATGCTTCTAATATCAAAACTGAGACCCTCCCTATAACATGATATGTGATATCTAAGTCCTTCCCATTCCAATCCTGAGACCCTTCCCATAGCATGAGATGTGATATCTCAATGCTTCTACCAAACCTTAGACCCTTCCTTTAGCATGAGATGTGATAACCAACTCCTTCCCATTCCAATCCTGAGACCCTTCCTATAGCATGAGATGTGATATCTCAATACTTCTAATACCAAACCTGAGATCCTTCCGATAACATGAGATGTGATATCCAAATCCTTCCCCTTCCAAACCTGAGACCCTCCCTTTAGCATGAGATGTGATATCCAACTCCTTCCCATTCCAATCCTGAGACCCTTCTGATAGCATGAGATGTGATATCTCAATGCTTCTATACCAAACCTGAGATCCTTCCGATAGCATGAGATGTGATATCTCAATGCTTCTAATACCAAACCTGAGATCCTTCCTATAACATGAGATGTGATATCCAAATCCTTCCCCTTCCAAACCTGAGACCCTCCCTTTAGCATGAGATGTGATATCCAACTCCTTCCCATTCCAATCCTGAGACTCTTCTGATAGCATGAGATACGATATCTCAATGCCTCTAATACCAAACCTGAGATCCTACCTCTAACATGAAATGTGATATCCAACTCTTTCCCCTTCCAAACCTGAGAGCCTTCCTATAGCATGAGATGTGATATCCAAGTCCTTCCCATTCCAATCCTGAGACCCTTCCTATAACATGAGATGTGATATCCAACTCCTTCCCATTCCAACCTGAGACCCTTCCTATAGCATGAGATGGGATATCCAACTCCTTCCAAATCCAATCCTGATACCCTTCAGATAGCATGAGATGTGATATCCCAATGCTTCTACCAAACCTGAGACCCATACTATGGCATGAGATGTGATATCAAACTCCTTCCCCTTCCAAACCATAGACCCTTCGTTTATCATGAGATGTGATATCCAACTCCTTCCCATTCCATCCCTGAGACCCTTCCGATATCATGAGATGTGATATCTCAATGCTTCTAATATCAAACTTGAGACCCTCCCTATAGCATGAGATGTGATATCCAACTCCTTCCCATTCCAACCTGAGACCCTTCCTATAGCATGAGATGGGATATCTCAATGCTTCTAATACCAAACCTGAGACTCTTCCTATAACATGAGATGGGATATCCAACTCCTTCCCATTCCAATCCTGAGACCCTTCCGATAGCAGAGATGTGATATCTCAATGCTTATACCAAACCTGAGACCCTTCCAATGGCCTGAGATGTGATATCTAACTGCTTCCCATTCCAATCCTGAGACCCTTCCTATAGCATGAGATGTGATATCTCAATGCTTATACCAAATCTGAGACCCTTCCTATAGCATGAGATGTGATATCCAACTCCTTCCCATTCCAATCCTGAGACCCTTCCTATAGCATGAGATGTGATGTCTCAATGCTTCTAATACCAAACCTGAGATCCTTCCTATAACATGAGATGTGATATCCAACTCCTTCCGATTCCAATCCTGAGACCCTTATGATAGCATGAGATGTGATATCTCAATGCTTCTAATACCAAACCTGAGATCCTTCCTATAACATGAGATGTGATTTCCAAATCCTTCCCCTTCCAAACCTGAGACCCTCCCTTTAGCATGAGATGTGATATCCAACTCCTTCCCATTCCAATCCTGAGACCCTTCTGATAGCATGAGATGTGATATCTCAATGCCTCTAATACCAAACCTGAGATCCTACCTCTAACATGAAATGTGATATCCATCTCCTTCCATTTCCAACCCTGAGACCCTGTCTATAGCATGAGATGTCATATACAATTCCTTCCCATTCCAATCCTGAGACCCTTCCTATAGCACGAGATGTGATATCTCAATGCTTATACCAAACCTGAGACCCTTCCTATAGCATGAGATGTGATATCCAACTCCTTCCCATTCCAATCCTGAGACCCTTCCTATAGCATGAGATGTGATATCCAACTCCTTCCCATTCCAATCCTGAGACCCTTCCTATAGAGTGAGATGTGATATCTCAATGCCTCTAATACCAAACCTGAGATCCTTCCTCTAAAATGAAATGTGATATCCAATTCCTTCCCTTTCCAAACCTGAGAGCCTATCTATAGCATGAGATGTGATATCCAAGTCCTTCCCATTCCAATCCTGAGACACTTCCGATAGCAGAGATGTGATATCTCAATGCTTATACCAAACCTGAGACCCTTCCTATAACATGAGATGTGATATCCAACTCCTTCCCGTTCCAAACGTGAGACCCTTCCTTTAGCATGAGATGTGATATCCAGCTCCTTCCCATTCCAATCCTGAGACACTTCCGATAGCATGAGATGTGATATCTCAATGCTTCTAATATCAAAACTGAGACCCTCCCTATAGCATGATATGTGATATCTAAGTCCTTCCCATTCCAATCCTGAGACCCTTCCCATAGCATGAGATGTGATATCTCAATGCTTCTACCAAACCTGAGACCCTTCCTTTAGCATGAGATGTGATAACCAACTCCTTCCCATTCCAATCCTGAGACCCTTCCTATAGCATGAGATGTGATATCTCAATACTTCTAATACCAAACCTGAGATCCTTCCGATAACATGAGATGTGATATCCAAATCCTTCCCCTTCCAAACCTGAGACCCTCCCTTTAGCATGAGATGTGATATCTCAATGCTTCTATACCAAACCTGAGATCCTTCCGATAGCATGAGATGTGATATCTCAATGCTTCTAATACCAAACCTGAGATCCTTCCTATAACATGAGATGTGATATCCAAATCCTTCCCCTTCCAAACCTGAGAGCCTTCCTATAGCATGAGATGTGATATCCAAGTCCTTCCCATTCCAATCCTGAGACCCTTCCTATAACATGAGATGTGATATCCAACTCCTTCCCATTCCAACCTGAGACCCTTCTGATAGCATGAGATGTGATATCTCAATGCCTCTAATACCAAACCTGAGATCCTACCTCTAACATGAGATGTGATATCCAACTCCTTCCCATTCCACTCCTGAGACCCTTCCTATAACATGAGATGTGATGTCTCAATGCTTCTAATACCAAACCTGAGATCTTTCCTATAACATGAGATGTGATATCCAACTCCTTCCCATTCCAATCCTGAGACCCTTCCTATAGCATGAGATGTGATATCTCAATGCTTATACCAAACCTGAGACCCTTCGTATAGCTTGAGATGTGATATCCAACTCCTTCCCATTCCAATCCTGAGACCCTTCCTATAGCATGAGATGTGATATCTCAAGGCCTCTAATACCAAACCTGAGATCCTACCTCTAACATGAAATGTGATATCCAACTCTTTCCCCTTCCAAACCTGAGAGCCTTCCTATAGCATGAGATGTGATATCCAAGTCCTTCCCATTCCAATCCTGAGACCCTTCCTATAACATGAGATGTGATATCCAACTCCTTCCCATTCCAACCTGAGACCCTTCCTATAGCATGAGATGGGATATCCAACTCCTTCCAAATCCAATCCTGATACCCTTCCGATAGCATGAGATGTGATATCCCAATGCTTCTACCAAACCTGAGACCCATACTATGGCATGAGATGTGATATCAAACTCCTTCCCCTTCCAAACCATAGACCCTTCGTTTATCATGAGATGTGATATCCAACTCCTTCCCATTCCATCCCTGAGACCCTTCCGATATCATGAGATGTGATATCTCAATGCTTCTAATATCAAACTTGAGACCCTCCCTATAGCATGAGATGTGATATCCAAGTCCTTCCCATTCCAATCCTGAGACTCTTCTGATAGCATGAGATGTGATATCTCAATGCCTCTAATACCAAACCTGAGATCCTACCTCTAACATGAAATGTGATATCCAACTCTTTCCCCTTCCAAACCTGAGAGCCTTCCTATAGCATGAGATATGATATCCAAGTCCTTCCCATTCCAATCCTGAGACCCTTCCTATAACATGAGATGTGATATCCAACTCCTTCCCATTCCAACATGAGACCCTTCCTATAGCATGAGATCGGATATCCAACTCCTTCCAAATCCAATCCTGATACCCTTCCGATAGCATGAGATATGATATCCCAATGCTTCTACCAAACCTGAGACCCATACTATGGCATGAGATGTGATATCAAACTCCTTCCCCTTCCAAACCTTAGACCCTTCCTTTATCATGAGATGTGATATCCAACTCCTTCCCATTCCAATCCTGAGACACTTCCGATAGCATGAGATGTGATATCTCAATGTTTCTAATATCAAAACTGAGACCCTCCCTATAGCATGATATGTGATATCTAAGTCCTTCCCATTCCAATCCTGAGACCCTTCCTATAGCATGAGATGTGATATCTCAATGCTTCTACCAAACCTGAGACCTTTCCTTTAGCATGAGATGTGATAACCAACTCCTTCCCATTCCAATCCTGAGACCCTTCCTATAGCATGAGATGTGATATCTCAATACTTCTAATACCAAACCTGAGATCCTTCCGATAACATGAGATGTGATATCCAAATCCTTCCCCTTCCAAACCTGAGACCCTCCCTTTAGCATGAGATGTGATATCCAACTCCTTCCCATTCCAATCCTGAGACCCTTCTGATAGCATGAGATGTGATATCTCAATGCTTCTATACCAAACCTGAGATCCTTCCGATAGCATGAGATGTGATATCTCAATGCTTCTAATACCAAACCTGAGATCCTTCCTATAACATGAGATGTGATATCTCAATACTTCTAATACCAAACCTGAGATCCTTCCGATAACATGAGATGTGATATCCAAATCCTTCCCCTTCCAAACCTGAGACCCTCCCCTTTAGCATGAGATGTGATATCCAACTCCTTCCCATTCCAATCCTGAGACTCTTCTGATAGCATGAGATGTGATATCTCAATGCCTCTAATACCAAACCTGAGATCCTACCTCTAACATGAAATGTTATATCCAACTCTTTCCCCTTCGAAACCTGAGAGTCTTCACATAGCGTGAGATGTGATATCCAAGTCCTTCCCATTCCAATCCTGAGACTCTTCCTATAACATGAGATGTGATATCCAACTCCTTCCCATTCCAACCTGAGACCCTTCCTATAGCATGAGATGGGATATCCAACTCCTTCCAAATCCAATCCTGATACCCTTCCGATAGCATGAGATGTGATATCCCAATGCTTCTACCAAACCTGAGACCCATACTATGGCATGAGATGTGATATCAAACTCCTTCCCCTTCCAAACCTTAAACCCTTCCTTTATCATGAGATGTGATATCCAACTCCTTCCCATTCCATCCCTGAGACCCTTCCGATATCATGAGATGTGATATCTCAATGCTTCTAATATCAAACTTGAGACCCTCCCTATAGCATGAGATGTGATATCCAAGTCCTTCCCATTCCAATCCTGAGACCCTTCCTATAGCATGAGATGTGATATCTCAATGCTTCTAATACCAAACCTGAGACCCTTCCTATAACATGAGATGGGAATATCCAACTCCTTCCCATTCCAATCCTGAGACCCTTCCGATAGCAGAGATGTGATATCTCAATGCTTATACCAAACCTGAGATCCTTCCTATAACATGAGATGTGATATCCAACTCCTTCCCATTCCAATCCTGAGACACTTCCTATAGCATGAGATGTGATATCTCACTGCTTATACCAAACCTGAGACCCTTCCTATAGCATGAGATGTGATATCCAACTCCTTCCCATTCCAATCCTGAGACCCTTCCTATAGCATGAGATGTGATATCTCAATGCTTCTAATATCAAACTTGAGACCCTCCCTATAGCATGAGATGTGATATCCAAGTCTTTCCGATTCCAATCCTGAGACACTCCCTATAGCATGAGATGTGATATCCAAGTCCTTCCGATTCCAATCCTGAGACCCGTCCTATAACATGAGATGTGATATCCAAATCTTTCCCCTTCCAAACCTTAGACCCTTCCTTTATCATGAGATGGGATATCCAACTCCTTCCCATTCCAATCCTGAGACCCTTCCGATAGCAGAGATGTGATATCTCAATGCTTATACCAATCCTGAGACCCTTCCTATGGCCTGAGATGTCATATACAACTCCTTCCCAATCCAATCCTGAGACCCTTCCTATATCATGAGATGTGATATCTCAATGCTTATACCAAATATGAGACCCTTCCTATAGCATGAGATGTGATATCCAACTCCTTCCCATTCCAATCCTGAGACCCTTCCTATAGCATGAGATGTGATGTCTCAATGCTTCTAATACCAAACCTGAGATCCTTCCTATAACATGAGATGTCATATACAACTCCTTCCCAATCCAATCCTGAGACCCTTCCTATAGCATGAGATGTGATATCTCAATGCTTATACCAAATCTGAGACCCTTCCTATAGCATGAGATGTGATATCCAACTCCTTCCCATTCCAATCCTGAGACCCTTCCTATAGCATGAGATGTGATGTCTCAATGCTTCTAATACCAAACCTGAGAACCTTCCTACAGCATGCAATGTGATATCTCAATGCTTCTAATACCAAACCTGAGACCAGTCCTATAACATGAGATTGGATATCCAACTCCTTCCCCTTCCAAACCTGAGACCCTTCCTATAGCATGAGATGTGATATCCAACTTCTTCCCATTCCAATCCTGAGACCCTTCCTATAACATGAGATGTGATGTCTCAATGCTTCTAATACCAAACCTGAGATCTTTCCTATAACATGAGATGTAATATCCAACTCCTTCCCATTCCAATCCTGAGACCCTTCCTATAGCATGAGATGTGCTATCGCAATGCTTATACCAAACCTGAGACCCTTCCTAAAGC
Organism: Ambystoma mexicanum; assembly: GCF_040938575.1. NCBI lineage: Eukaryota > Metazoa > Chordata > Amphibia > Caudata > Ambystomatidae > Ambystoma > Ambystoma mexicanum. The sequence continues at coordinate 338,821,065 of NC_090936.1, forward strand.
TTGAGATGTGATATCCAACTCCTTCCCATTCCAATCCTGAGACCGTTCCTATAGCATGATATGTGATATCTCAATGCCTCTAATACCAAACCTGAGATCCTTCCTCTAACATGAAATGTGATATCGAACTCCTTCCCTTTCCAAACCTGAGAGCCTACCTATAGCATGAGATGTGATATCCAAGTCCTTCCCATTCCAATCCTTAGACCCTTCCTACAGCATGCAATATGATATCTCAATGATTCTAATAACAAACCTGAGACCCGTCCTATAACATGAGATGGGATATCCAACACCTTCCCATTCCAATCCTGAGACACTTCTGATAGCAGAGATGTGATATCTCAATGCTTATAACAAACCTGAGACCCTTCCTATAACATGAGATGTGATATCCAACTCCTTCCCGTTTCAAACCTGAGACCCTTCCTATAGCATATGTGATATCCAACTCCTTCCCATTCCAAACATGAGACCCTTCCTATAGCAAGAATGTAATATCCAACTCCTTCCCATTCCAATCCTGAGACCATTCCTATAGCATGAGATGTGATATCTCAATGCTTCTAATACCAAACCTGAGATCCTTTCTATGACATGAGATGTGATATCCAATTCCTCCCCATTCCAAACCTGAGAACCTTCCTAAAGCATGCGATGTGATGTGATATCTCAATGCTTCTAATACCAAACCTGAGACCAGATCTATAACATGAGATTGGATATCCAACTCCTTCCCCTTCCAAACCTGAGACCCTTCCTATAGCATGAGATGTGATATCCAACTTCTTCCCATTCCAATCCTGAGACCCTTCCTATAACATGAGATGTGATGTCTCAATGCTTCTAATACCAAACCTGAGATCTTTCCTATAACATGAGATGTGATATCCAACTCCTTCCCATTCCAATCCTGAGACCCTTCCGATAGCAGAGATGTGATATCTCAATGCTTATACCAAACCTGAGATCCTTCCTATAACATGAGATGTGATATCCAACTCCTTCCCATTCCAATCCTGAGACACTTCCTATAGCATGAGATGTGATATCTCACTGCTTATACCAAACCTGAGACCCTTCCTATAGCATGAGATGTGATATCCAACTCCTTCCCATTCCAATCCTGAGACCCTTCCTATAGCATGAGATGTGATATCTCAATGCTTCTAATATCAAACTTGAGACCCTCCCTATAGCATGAGATGTGATATCCAAGTCTTTCCGATTCCAATCCTGAGACACTCCCTATAGCATGAGATGTGATATCCAAGTCCTTCCGATTCCAATCCTGAGACCCGTCCTATAACATGAGATGTGATATCCAAATCTTTCCCCTTCCAAACCTTAGACCCTTCCTTTATCATGAGATGGGATATCCAACTCCTTCCCATTCCAATCCTGAGACCCTTCCGATAGCAGAGATGTGATATCTCAATGCTTATACCAATCCTGAGACCCTTCCTATGGCCTGAGATGTCATATACAACTCCTTCCCAATCCAATCCTGAGACCCTTCCTATATCATGAGATGTGATATCTCAATGCTTATACCAAATATGAGACCCTTCCTATAGCATGAGATGTGATATCCAACTCCTTCCCATTCCAATCCTGAGACCCTTCCTATAGCATGAGATGTGATGTCTCAATGCTTCTAATACCAAACCTGAGATCCTTCCTATAACATGAGATGTGATATCCAACTCCTTCCCATTCCAATCCTGAGACCCTTCCTATAGCATGAGATGTGATGTCTCAATGCTTCTAATACCAAACCTGAGAACCTTCCTACAGCATGCGATGTGATATCTCAATGCTTCTAATACCAAACCTGAGACCAGTCCTATGACATGAGATTGGATATCCAACTCCTTCCCCTTCCAAACCTGAGACCCGTCCTATAGCATGAGATGTGATATCCAACTTCTTCCCATTCCAATCCTGAGACCCTTCCTATAACATGAGATGTGATGTCTCAATGCTTCTAATACCAAACCTGAGATCTTTCCTATAACATGAGATGTAATATCCAACTCCTTCCCATTCCAATCCTGAGACCCTTCCTATAGCATGAGATGTGCTATCGCAATGCTTATACCAAACCTGAGACCCTTCCTAAAGCTTGAGATGTGATATCCAACTCCTTCCCATTCCAATCCTGAGACCGTTCCTATAGCATGATATGTGATATCTCAATGCCTCTAATACCAAACCTGAGATCCTTCCTCTAACATGAAATGTGATATCGAACTCCTTCCCTTTCCAAACCTGAGAGCCTACCTATAGCATGAGATGTGATATCCAAGTCCTTCCCATTCCAATCCTTAGACCCTTCCTACAGCATGCAATATGATATCTCAATGATTCTAATAACAAACCTGAGACCCGTCCTATAACATGAGATGGGATATCCAACACCTTCCCATTCCAATCCTGAGACACTTCTGATAGCAGAGATGTGATATCTCAATGCTTATAACAAACCTGAGACCCTTCCTATAACATGAGATGTGATATCCAACTCCTTCCCGTTTCAAACCTGAGACCCTTCCTATAGCATATGTGATATCCAACTCCTTCCCATTCCAAACATGAGACCCTTCCTATAGCAAGAATGTAATATCCAACTCCTTCCCATTCCAATCCTGAGACCATTCCTATAGCATGAGATGTGATATCTCAATGCTTCTAATACCAAACCTGAGATCCTTTCTATGACATGAGATGTGATATCCAATTCCTCCCCATTCCAAACCTGAGAACCTTCCTACAGCATGCGATGTGATGTGATATCTCAATGCTTCTAATACCAAACCTGAGACCAGATCTATAACATGAGATTGGATATCCAACTCCTTCCCCTTCCAAACCTGAGACCCTTCCTATAGCATGAGATGTGATATCCAACTTCTTCCCATTCCAATCCTGAGACCCTTCCTATAACATGAGATGTGATGTCTCAATGCTTCTAATACCAAACCTGAGATCTTTCCTATAACATGAGATGTGATATCCAACTCCTTCCCATTCCAATCCTGAGACCCTTCCTATAACGTGAAATGTGATATCCAACTCCTTCCCATTCCAACCTGAGACCCTTCCTATAGCATGAGATGGGATATCCAACTCCTTCCAAATCCAATACTGATACCCTTCCAATAGCATGAGATGTGATATCCCAATGCTTCTACCAAACCTGAGAACCATACTATGGCATGAGATGTGATATCAAACTCCTTCCCATTCCAATCCTGAGACTCTTCCTATAGCTTGAGATGTGATATCCGAAATCCTTCCCATTCCAATTCTGAGACCCTTCCTATACCATGAGACTTGATATCTCAATGCTTCTAATACCAAACCTGAGACCCGTCCTATATCATGAGATGTGATATCCAAATCTTTCCCCTTCCAAACCTTAGACCCTTCCTTTATCATGAGATGTGATATCCAACTCCTTCCCATTCCAATCCTGAGACCCTTCCGATATCATGAGATTTGTTATCTCAATGCTTCTAATATCAAAATTGAGACCCGTCCTATAACATGAGATGTGATATCCAAATCTTTCCCCTTCCAAACCTTAGACCCTTCCTTTATCATGAGATGGGATATCCAACTCCTTCCCATTCCAATCCTGAGACCCTTCCGATAGCAGAGATGTGATATCTCAATGCTTATACCAATCCTGAGACCCTTCCTATGGCCTGAGATGTCATATACAACTCCTTCCCAATCCAATCCTGAGACCCTTCCTATAGCATGAGATGTGATATCTCAATGCTTATACCAGATCTGAGACCCTTCCTATAGCATGAGATGTGATATCCAACTCCTTCCCATTCCAATGTTAATGTTAATGTTAATGTTAATGTTAAAGGTCATTTGTACCGCGCACTATCACCACCGAAGCGGTCCCCTGGCGCTCTGGCGGCTCTGAAAAAGGGGAGGAGAGGGGGTGGGTTAGTAGGAATAAGCTGGAAAAGTGCAAGAGAGCAGTGATGTGCTGTTGGCAGCCTCAGCCCGGTGGTTCCGTCGGCTGGGCTTGGGGTGTTTTATGGTCCGTAGTCGTCGTGTGCTGTTGTGCAAGTCTATGTGTGGTTTGTTTTGTTGTTGCATTGTTGTGAAGTTTGTGCGGATTGCTGCGTTTAAGGCTTGTGGTTGTGTTTGGTTATAGTTTGAGAGGTGTATGCAGATGGATGGAATTGTTAGCTGGTTGGTTAGTTGGCATTGCTGTCCTTGCAATTGTGGGATTCCATCTAGGTCCGGTACATGCTAACAGTCACATTTCTATCTAGATGCCGCGCAGGCCAGGTTTATAATTCTAAGTGAGGTGCATGCTAAGAGTCACATATGCTAACAATCACATTTCTGAAATTCCATCTAGGTGTGGTATTTGCTAACAATCATATTTCTGTCTAGATGCAACGCGGGCTAAGTTTGAGAATTCCGTCTAAGTGTGGCACATGCCAACAATCATATTACTGCCTAGATTTTGCGCAAACCTAGCTTGAGAATTCCATCTAGGTGTGGCAAATGCTAACAGTCACATTTCTGAAATTCCATCTAAGTGTGGCACATGCTAACAGTCACATTTCTGAAATTCCATCTAAGTGTGGCACATGCTAACAGTCACATTTCTGAAATTCCATCTAAGTGTGGCACATGCTAACAGTCACATTTCTGAAAATTCCATCTAGGTGTGGCACATGCTAAACAGTCACATTTCTATCTAGATGCCGCGCAAGCCAGGTTTATAATTCTAAGTGAGGTGCATGCTAAGAGTCACATATGCTAACAATCACATTTCTGAAATTCCATCTAGGTGTGGTATTTGCTAGCAATCATATTTTCTATCTAGATGCAACGCGGGCTAAGTTTGAGAATTCCGTCTAAGTGTGGCACATGCCAACAATCATATTACTGCCTAGATTTTGCGCAAACCTAGCTTGAGAATTCCATCTAGGTGTGGCAAATGCTAACAGTCACATTTCTGAAATTCCATCTAAGTGTGGCACATGCTAACAGTCACATTTCTGAAATTCCATCTAAGTGTGGCACATGCTAACAGTCACATTTCTGAAATTCCATCTAAGTGTGGCACATGCTAACAGTCACATTTCTGAAATTCCATCTAAGTGTGGCACATGCTAACAGTCACATTTCTGAAATTCCATCTAAGTGTGGTATATGCTAACAATCACATTTCTGTCTAGATTTGGCGCTTCTGTCTGAGAGTGGACATGCTAACATTCACAGTTCTATAAAGAGTGGACATGCAAGTATTATGGCACTCTATGTTATTGATAGGTAAGATAGAGTGGCAGGGGTTTTCTGGAGTAGAGTGATTGCTCTATTCCCCACCCATGCCACACTCACGGTTTTTGTTGGTGTCTGTTGGCTGCTGGCTTCCTTGGCTTCTCCTGCTGACACCTGCAGACACTTCCTGGAGTCGCCTCTGTTGGAGTCGCCCTTGGCCTCGGGGCCCTTAGCCGCTGGGGGCTGCCGGGCAGAGGGCTGCCCTGGGGGGATCGGTGATGAAGAGTGGATGCACCAATGGGAGGGAGGGAGGGCGGGCTGGGGAACCAGGAACGGGTGCGGGGAGGGAGGGATGCAAAGGCCTGCTACTGGGCACGGGCCCACCAGTCATAGGGCTGGGGGGAAAAAAACACCAGGAGGGTGCTGCTGGGGGCACACTCACCGCGCTCCGAGGGTTTAGAAAGGAGCCGGTGGGGGCCTCGCGAGTCGGTAGACTCGACACGAAACTCGGATGCACCAATGGGAGGGAGGGAGGGCGGGTCGGGAGGCGGGCTGGGGAACCAGGAACGGGTGCGGGGAGGGAGGGATGCAAAGGCCTGCTACTGGGCACGGGCCCACCAGTCATAGGGCTGGGGGGAAAAAAACACCAGGAGGGTGCTGCTGGGGGCACACTCACCGCGCTCCGAGGGTTTAGAAAGGAGCCGGTGGGGGCCTCGCGAGTCGGTAGACTCGACTCGAAACTCGGATGCACCAATGGGAGGGAGGGAGGGCGGGTCGGGAGGCGGGCTGGGGAACCAGGAACGGGTGCGGGGAGGGAGGGATGCAAAGGCCTGCTACTGGGCACGGGCCCACCAGTCATAGGGCTGGGGGGAAAAAACACCAGGAGGGTGCTGCTGGGGGCACACTCACCGCGCTCCGAGGGTTTAGAAATCCTGAGACCCTTCCTATAGCATGAGATGTGATGTCTCAATGCTTCGAATACCAAACCTGAGAACCTTCCTACAGCATGCGATGTGATATCTCAATGCTTCTAATACCAAACCTGAGACCAGTCCTATAACATGAGATTGGATATCCAACTCCTTCCCCTTCCAAACCTGAGACCCTTCCTATAGCATGAGATGTGATATCCAACTTCTTCCCATTCCAATCCTGAGACCCTTCCTATAACATGAGATGTGATGTCTCAATGCTTCTAATACCAAACCTGAGATCTTTCCTATAACATGAGATGTAATATCCAACTCCTTCCCATTCCAATCCTGAGACCCTTCCTATAGCATGAGATGTGCTATCTCAATGCTTATACCAAACCTGAGACCCTTCCTAAAGCTTGAGATGTGATATCCAACTCCTTCCCATTCCAATCCTGAGACGCTTCCTATAGCATGATATGTGATATCTCAAGGCCTCTAATACCAAACCTGAGATCCTTCCTCTAACATGAAATGTGATATCCAACTCCTTCCCCTTCCAAACCTGAGAGCCTTCCTATAGCATGAGATATGATATCCAAGTCCTTCCCATTCCAATCCTGAGACCCTTCCTATAACATGAAATGTGATATCCAACTCCTTCCCATTCCAACCTGAGACCCTTCCTATAGCATGAGATGGGATATCCAACTCCTTCCAAATCCAATACTGATACCCTTCCAATAGCATGAGATGTGATATCCCAATGCTTCTACCAAACCTGAGACCCATACTATGGCATGAGATGTGATATCAAACTCCTTCCCATTCCAATCTTGAGACTCTTCCTATAGCTTGAGATGTGATATCCAACTCCTTCCCATTCCAATTCTGAGACCCTTCCTATGCCATGAGACTTGATATCTCAATGCTTCTAATACCAAACCTGAGACCCGTCCTATAACATGAGATGTGATATCCAAATCTTTCCCCTTCCAAACCTTAGACCCTTCCTTTATCATGAGATGTGATATCCAACTCCTTCCCATTCCAATCCTGAGACCCTTCCGATATCATGAGATTTGTTATCTCAATGCTTCTAATATCAAACTTGAGACCCTCCCTATAGCATGAGATGTGACATCCAAGTCCTCCCCATTCCAATCCTGAGACCCTTCCTATAGCATGAGATGTGATATCTCAATGCTTCTAATACCAAACCTGAGACCCTTCCTATAACATGAGATGGGATATCCAACTCCTTCCCATTCCAATCCTGAGACCCTTCCGATAGCAGAGATGTGATATCTCAATGCTTATACCAATCCTGGGACCCTTCCTATGGCCTGAGATGTCATATCCAACTCCTTCCCAATCCAATCCTGAGACCCTTCCTATAGCATGAGATGTGATGTCTCAATGCTTCTAATACCAAACCTGAGATCCTTCCTAAAACATGAGATGTGATATTCAACTCCTTCCCATTCCAATCCTGAGACCTTTCCTATAGCATGAGATGTGATGTCTCAATGCTTCTAATACCAAACCTGAGACCAGTCCTATAACATGAGATTGGATATCCAACTCCTTCCCCTTCCAAACCTGAGACCCTTCCTATAGCATGAGATGTGATATCCAACTTCTTCCCATTCCAATCCTGAGACCCTTCCTATAACATGAGATGTGATGTCTCAATGCTTCTAATACCAAACCGAAGATCTTTCCTATAACATGAGATGTGATATCCAACTCCTTCCCATTCCAATCCTGAGACCCTTCCTATAGCATGAGATGTGCTATCTCAATGCTTATACCAAACCTGAGACCCTTCCTAAAGCTTGAGATGTGATATCCAACTCCTTCCCATTCCAATCCTGAGACCCTTCCTATAGCATGAGATGTGATATCTCAAGGCCTCTAATACCAAACCTGAGATCCTTCCTCTAACATGAAATGTGATATCCAACTCCTTCCCCTTCCAAACCTGAGAGCCTTCCTATAGCATGAGATATGATATCCAAGTCCTTCCCATTCCAATCCTGAGACCCTTCCTATAACATGAAATGTGATATCCAACTCCTTCCCATTCCAACCTGAGACCCTTCCTATAGCATGAGATGGGATATCCAACTCCTTCCAAATCCAATACTGATACCCTTCCAATAGCATGAGATGTGATATCCCAATGCTTCTACCAAACCTGAGACCCATACTATGGCATGAGATGTGATATCAAACTCCTTCCCATTCCAATCCTGAGACTCTTCCTATAGCTTGAGATGTGATATCCAACTCCTTCCCATTCCAGTTCTGAGACCCTTCCTATGCCATGAGACTTGATATCTCAATGCTTCTAATACCAAACCTGAGACCCGTCCTATAACATGAGATGTGATATCCAAATCTTTCCCCTTCCAAACCTTAGACCCTTCCTTTATCATGAGATGTGATATCCAACTCCTTCCCATTCCAATCCTGAGACCCTTCCGATATCATGAGATTTGTTATCTCAATGCTTCTAATATCAAACTTGAGACCCTCCCTATAGCATGAGATGTGACATCCAAGTCCTCCCCATTCCAATCCTGAGACCCTTCCTATAGCATGAGATGTGATATCTCAATGCTTCTAATACCAAACCTGAGACCCTTCCTATAACATGAGATGGGATATCCAACTCCTTCCCATTCCAATCCTGAGACCCTTCCGATAGCAGAGATGTGATATCTCAATGCTTATACCAATCCTGAGACCCTTCCTATGGCCTGAGATGTCATATACAACTCCTTCCCAATCCAATCCTGAGACCCTTCCTATAGCATGAGATGTGATATCTCAATGCTTATACCAAATCTGAGACCCTTCCTATAGCATGAGATGGGATATCCAACTCCTTCCAAATCCAATACTGATACCCTTCCAATAGCATGAGATGTGATATCCCAATGCTTCTACCAAACCTGAGACCCATACTATAGCATGGGATGGGATATCCAACTCCTTCCAAATCCAATACTGATACCCTTCCAATAGCATGTGATGTGATATCCCAATGCTTCTACCAAACCTGAGACCCATACTATGGCATGAGATGTGATATCAAACTCATTCCCATTCCAATCCTGAGACTCTTCCTATAGCTTGAGATGTGATATCCAACTCCTTCCCATTCCAATTCTGAGACCCTTCCTATGCCATGAGACTTGATATCTCAATGCTTCTAATACCAAACTTGAGACCCTCCCTATAGCATGAGATGTGACATCCAAGTCCTCCCCATTCCAATCCTGAGACCCTTCCTATAGCATGAGATGTGATATCTCAATGCTTCTAATACCAAACCTGAGACCCTTCCTATAACATGAGATGTGATTTCCAAATCCTTCCCCTTCCAAACCTGAGACCCTCCCTTTAGCATGAGATGTGATATACAACTCCTTCCCATTCCAATCCTGAGACCCTTCTGATAGCATGAGATGTGATATCTCAATGCCTCTAATACCAAACCTGAGATCCTATCTCTAACATGAAATGTGATATCCATCTCCTTCCCTTTCCAAACCTGAGACCCTTCCTATAGCATGAGATGTGATATCCAAGTCCTTCCCATTCCAATCCTGAGACCCTTCCTATAGCATGTGATGTGATATCTCAATGCTTATACCAAACCTGAGACCCTTCCTATGGCATGAGATGTCATATACAACTCCTTCCCATTCCAATCCTGAGACCCTTCCTATAGCATGAGATGTGATATCTCAATGCATATACCAAACCTGAGACCCTTCCTATAGCATGAGATGTGATATCCAACTTCTTCCCATTCCAATCCTGAGACCCTTCCTATAACATGAGATGTGATGTCTCAATGCTTCTAATACCAAACCTGAGATATTTCCTATAATATGAGATGTGATATCCAACTCCTTCCCATTCCAATCCTGAGACCCTTCCTATAGCATGAGATGTGATATCTCAATGCTTATACCAAACCTGAGAACCTTCCTATAGCTTGCGATGTGATATCCAACTCCTTCCCATTCCAATCCAGAGACCCTTCCTATAGCATGAGATGTGATATCTCAAGGCCTACAATACCAAACCTGAGATCCTTCCTCTAACATGAAATGTGATATCCAACTCCTTCCCCTTCCAAACCTGAGAGCCTTCCTATAGCATGAGATATGATATCCAAGTCCTTCCCATTCCAATCCTGAGACCCTTTCTATAACATGAAATGTGATATCCAACTCCTTCCCATTCCAACCTGAGACCCTTCCTATAGCATGAGATGGGATATCCAACTCCTTCCAAATCCAATACTGATACCCTTCCGATAGCATGAGATGTGATATCCCAATGCTTCTACCAAACCTGAGACCCATACTATGGCATGAGATGTGATATCAAACTCCTTCCCATTCCAATCCTGAGACCCTTCCTATAGCTTGAGGTGTGATATCCAACTCCTTCCCATTCCAATTCTGAGACCCTTCTTATACCATGAGACTTGATATCTCAATGCTTCTAATACCAAACCTGAGACCCGTCCTATAACATGAGATGTGATATCCAAATCCTTCCCCTTCCAAACCTCAGACCCTTCCTTTATCATGAGATGTGATATCCAACTCCTTCCCATTCCAATCCTGAGACCCTTCCGATATCATGAGATTTGTTATCTAAATGCTTCTAATATCAAACTTGAGACCCTCCCTATAGCATGAGATGTGACATCCAAGTCCTTCCCATTCCAATCCTGAGACCCTTCCTATAGCATGAGATGTGATATCTCTATGCTTCTAATACCAAACCTGAGACCCTTCCTATAACATGAGATGGGATATCCAACTCCTTCCCATTCCAATCCTGAGACCCTTCCGATAGCAGAGATGTGATATCTCAATGCTTATACCAAACCTGAGACCCTTCCTATGGCCTGGGATGTCATATACAACTCCTTCCCATTCCAATCCTGAGACCCTTCCTATAGCATGAGATGTGATATCTCAATGCTTATACCAAATCTGAGACCCTTCCTATAGCATGAGATGTGATATCCAATTCCTTCCCATTCCAATCCTGAGACCCTTCCTATAGCATGAGATGTGATATCTCAATGCTTATACCAAACCTGAGAGCCTACCTATAGCATGAGATGTGATATCCAAGTCCATCCCATTCCAATCCTTAGACCCTTCCTACAGCATGCGATGTGATATCTCAATGATTCTAATACCAAACCAGAGACTCGTCCTATAACATGAGATGGGATATCCAACTCCTTCCCATTCCAATCCTGAGCCAATTCCGATAGCAGAGATGTGATATCTCAATGCTTATACCAAACCTGAGACCCTTCCTATAACATGAGATGTGATATCCAACTCCTTCCCGTTCCAAACCTGAGACACTAACTATAGCATATGTGATATCCAACTCCTTCCCATTCCAAACATGAGACCCTTCCTATAGCAAGAAAGTAATATCCAACTCCTACCCATTCCAATCCTGAGACCCTTCCTATAGCAAGAGATGTGATATCCAAATCCTTCCCATTCCAATCCTGAGACCCTTCCTATAACATGAGATGTGATATCCAACTCCTTCCCATTCCAACCTGAGACACTTCCTATTGCATGTGAAGGGATATCCAACTCCTTCCCAATCCAATCCTGAGACCCTTCCGATAGCAGAGACGTGATATCTCAATGCTTCTACCAAACCTGAGACCCTTCCTTTAGCATGAGATGTGATATCCAAATCCTTCACATTCCAATCCTGAGACCCTTCCTATAGCATGAGAAGGGATATCTCAATGCTTCTAATACCAAACCTGAGATCCTTCCTATAACATGAGATGTGATATCCAATTCCTTCCCATTCCAATCCTGAGACCCTTCCGATAGCAGAGATGTGATATCTCAATGCTTATACCAAACCTGAGACACTTCCTATGGCCTGAGATGTCATATACAACTCCTTCCCATTCCAATCCTGAGACCCTTCCTATAGCATGAGATGTGATATCTCAATGCTTATACCAAATCTGAGACCCTTCCTATAGCATGAGATGTGATATCCAACTCCTTCCCATTCCAATCATGAGACCCTTCCTATAGCATGAGATGTAATGTCTCAATGCTTCTAATACCAAACCTGAGATCCTTCCTATAACATGAGATGTGATATCCAACTCCTTCCCATTCCAATCCTGAGACCCTTATGAAAGCATGAGATGTGATATCTCAATGCTTCTAATACCAAACCTGAGATCCTTCCTATAACATGAGATGTGATTTCCAAATCCTTCCCATTCCAAACCTGAGACCCCCCCTTTAGCATGAGATGTGATATCCAACTCCTTCCCATTCCAATCCTGAGACCCTTCTGATAGCATGAGATGTGATATCTCAATGCCTCTAATACCAAACCTGAGATCCTACCTCTAACATGAAATGTGATATCCATCTCATTCCCTTTCCAAACCTGAGACCCTGCCTATAGCATGAGATGTGATATCCAAGTCCTTCCCTTTCCAATCCTGAGACCCTTCCTATAGCATGTGATGTGATATCTCAATGCTTATACCAAACCTGAGACCCTTCCTATGGCATGAGATGTCATATACAACTCCTTCCCATTCCAATCCTGAGACCCTTCCTATAGCATGAGATGTGATATCTCAATGCTTATACCAAATCTGAGACCTTTCCAAAAGCAAGAGATGTGATATCCAACTTCTTCCCATTCCAATCCTGAGACCCTTCCTATAACATGAGATGTGATGTCTCAATGCTTCTAATACCAAACCTGAGATCTTTCCTATAACATGAGATGTGATATCCAACTCCTTCCCATTCCAATGCTGAGACCCTTCCTATAGCATGAGATGTGATATCACAATGCTTATACCAAACCTGAGACCGTTCCTATAGCTTGAGATGTGATATCCAACTCCTTCCCATTCCAATCCTGAGACCCTTCCTATAGCATGAGATGTGATATCTCAAGGCCTCTAATACCAAACCTGAGATCCTTCCTCTAACATGAAATGTGATATCCAACTCCTTCCCCTTCCAAACCTGAGAGCCTTCCTATAGCATGGGATATGATATCCAAGTCCTTCCCATTCCAATCCTGAGACCCTTCCTATAACATGAAATGTGATATCCAACTCCTTCCCATTCCAACCTGAGACCCTTCCTATATCATGAGATGGGATATCTCAATGCTTCTAATACCAAACCTGAGACTCTTCCTATAACATGAGATGGGATATCCAACTCCTTCCCATTCCAATCCTAAGACCCTTTCGATAGCAGAGATGTGATATCTCAATGCTTATACCAAACCTGAGACCCTTCCTACGGCATGAGATGTCATATACAACTCCTTCCCATTACAATCCTGAGACCCTTCCTATAGCACGAGATGTGATATCTCAATGCTTATACCAAATCTGAGACCCTTCCTCTAGCATGAGATGTGATATCCAACTCCTTCCCATTCCAATCCTGAGAGCCTATCTATAGCATGAGATGTGATATCCAAGTCCTTCCTATTCCAATCCTGAGACACTTCCGATAGCAGAGATGTGATATCTCAATGCTTATACCAAACCTGAGACCCTTCCTATAACATGAGATGTGATATCCAACTCCTTCCCTTTCCAAACCTGAGAGCCTATCTATAGCATGAGATGTGATATCCAATTCCTTCCCATTCCAATCCTGAGACACTTCCGATAGCAGAGATGTGATATCTCAATGCTTATACCAAACCTGAGACCCTTCCTATAACATGAGATGTGATATCCAGCTCCTTCCCATTCCAATCCTGAGACACTTCCGATAGCATGAGATGTGATATCTCAATGCTTCTAATATCAAAACTGAGACCCTCCCTATAGCATGAGATGTGATATCTCACTGCTTATACCAAACCTGAGACCCTCCCTATAGCATGAGATGTGATATCCAGCTCCTTCCCATTCCAATCCTGAGACACTTCCGATAGCATGAGATGTGATATCTCAATGCTTCTAAAATCAAAACTGAGACCCTCCCTATAGCATGATATGTGATATCTAAGTCCTTCCCATTCCAATCCTGAGACCCTTCCTATAGCATGAGATGTGATATCTCAATGCTTCTACCAAACCTGAGACCCTTCCTTTAGCATGAGATGTGATAACCAACTCCTTCCCATTCCAATCCTGAGACCCTTCCTATAGCATGAGATGTGATATCTCAATACTTCTAATACCAAACCTGAGATCCTTCCGATAACATGAGATGTGATATCCAAATCCTTCCCCTTCCAAACCTGAGACCCTCCCTTTAGCATGAGATGTGATATCCAACTCATTCCCATTCCAATCCTGAGAACCTTCTGATAGCATGAGATGTGATATCTCAATGCTTCTATACCAAACCTGAGATCCTTCCGATAGCATGAGATGTGATATCTCAATGCTTCTAATACCAAACCTGAGATCCTTCCTATAACATGAGATGTGATATCCAAATCCTTCCCCTTCCCAACCTGAGACCCTCCCTTTAGCATGAGATGTGATATCCAACTCCTTCCCATTCCAATCCTGAGACTCTTCTGATAGCATGAGATGTGATATCTCAATGCCTCTAATACCAAACCTGAGATCCTACCTCTAACATGAAATGTGATATCCAACTCTTTCCCCTTCCAAACCTGAGAGCCTTCCTATAGCATGAGATGTGATATCCAAGTCCTTCTAATTCCAATCCTGAGACCCTTCCTATAGCATGAGATGGGATATCCAACTCCTTCCAAATCCAATCCTGATACCCTTCCGATAGCATGAGATATGATATCCCAATGCTTCTACCAAACCTGAGACCCATACTATGGCATGAGATGTGATATCAAACTCCTTCCCCTTCCAAACCTTAGACACTTCCTTTATCATGAGATGTGATATCCAACTCCTTCCCATTCCATCCCTGAGACCCTTCCGATATCATGAGATGTGATATCTCAATGCTTCTAATATCAAACTTGAGACCCTCCTTATAGCATGAGATGTGATATCCAAGTCCTTCCCATTCCAATCCTGAGACCCTTCCTATAGCATGAGATGTGATATCTCAATGCTTCTATTACCAAACCTGAGACCCTTCCTATAACATGAGATGGGAATATCCAACTCCTTCCCATTCCAATCCTGAGACCCTTCCGATAGTAGAGATGTGATATCTCAATGCTTATACCAAACCTGAGATCCTTCCTATAACATGAGATGTGATATCCAACTCCTTCCCATTCCAATCCTGAGACACTTCCTATAGCATGAGATGTGATATCTCACTGCTTATACCAAACCTGAGACCCTCCCTATAGCATGAGATGGGATATCCAACTCCTTCCCATTCCAATCCTGAGACCCTTCCTATAGCATGAGATGTGATATCTCAATGCCTCTAATACCAAACCTGAGATCCTTCCTCTAACATGAAATGTGATATCCAACTCCTTCCCATTCCAATCCTGAGACACTTCCTATAGCATGAGATGTGATATCTAAATGCTTCTAATACCAAACTTGAGACTCTTCCTATAACATGAGATGGGATATCCAACTCCTTCCCATTCCAATCCTTAGACCCTTCCTACAGCATGCAATATGATATCTCAATGATTCTAATAACAAACCTGAGACCCGTCCTATAACATGAGATGGGATATCCAACACCTTCCCATTCCAATCCTGAGACACTTCCGATAGCAGAGATGTGATATCTCAATGCTTATACCAAACCTGAGACCCTTCCTATAACATGAGATGTGATATCCAACTCCTTCCCATTCCAAACCTGAGACCCTTCCTATAGCATATGTGATATCCAACACATTCCCATTCCAAACATGAGACCCTTCCTATAGCAGGAATGTAATATCCAACTCCTTCCCATTCCAATCCTGAGACCATTCCTATAGCATGAGATGTGATATCTCAATGCTTCTAATACCAAACCTGAGATCCTTCCTATGACATGAGATGTGATATCCAATTCCTCCCCATTCCAAACCTGAGAACCTTCCTACAGCATGCGATGTGATATCTCAATGTTTCTAATACCAAACCTGAGACCAGTCCTATAACATGAGATTGGATATCCAACTCCTTCCCCTTCCAAACCTGAGACCCTTCCTATAGCATGAGATGTGATATCCAATTTCTTCCCATTCCAATCCTGAGACCCTTCCTATAACATGAGATGTGATGTCTCAATGCTTCTAATACCAAACCTGAGATCTTTCCTATAACATGAGATGTGATATCCAACTCCTTCCCATTCCAATCCTGAGACCCTTCCTATAGCATGAGATGTGCTATCTCAATGCTTATACCAAACCTGAGACCCTTCCTAAAGCTTGAGATGTGATATCCAACTCCTTCACATTCCAATCCTGAGACCCTTCCTATAACATGAAATGTGATATCCAACTCCTTCCCATTCCAACCTGAGACCCTTTCTATAGCATGAGATGTGATATCTCAAGGCCTCTAATACCAAACCTGAGATCCTTCCTCTAACATGAAATGTGATATCCAACTCCTTCTCCTTCCAAACCTGAGAGCCTTCCTATAGCATGAGATATGATATCCAAGTCCTTCCCATTCCAATCCTGAGACCCTTCCTATAACATGAAATGTGATATCCAACTCCTTCCCATTCCAACCTGAGACCCTTCCTATAGCATGAGATGGGATATCCAACTCCTTCCAAATCCAATACTGATACCCTTCCAATAGCATGAGATGTGATATCCCAATGCTTCTATCAAACCTGAGAACCATACTATGGCATGAGATGTGATATCAAACTCCTTCCCATTCCAATCCTGAGACTCTTCCTATAGCTTGAGATGTGATATCCAACTCCTTCCCATTCCAATTCTGAAACCCTTCCTATACCATGAGACTTGATATCTCAATGCTTCTAATACCAAACCTGAGACCCGTCCTATAACATGAGATGTGATATCCAAATCTTTCCCCTTCCAAACCTTAGACCCTTCCTTTATCATGAGATGTGATATCCAACTCCTTCCCATTCCAATCCTGAGACCCTTCCGATATCATGAGATTTGTTATCTCAATGCTTCTAATATCAAAATTGAGACCCTCCCTATAGCATGAGATGGGATATCCAATTCCTTCCCATTCCAATCCTGAGACCCTTCCGATAGCAGAGATGTGATATCTCAATGCTTATACCAAATCTGAGACCCTTCCTATAGCATGAGATGTGATGTCTCAATGCTTCTAATACCAAACCTGAGATCCTTCCTATAACATGAGATGTGATATCCAACTCCTTCCCATTCCAATACTGAGACCCTTCCTATAGCATGAGATGTGCTATCTCAATGCTTATACCAAACCTGAGACCCTTCCTAAAGCTTGAGATGTGATATCCAACTCCTTCCCATTCCAATCCCGAGACCCTTCCTATAGCATGAGATGTGATATCTCAAGGCCTCTAATACCAAACCTGAGATCCTTCCTCTAACATGAAATGTGATATCCAACTCCTTCCCCTTCCAAACCTGAGAGCCTTCCTATAGCATGAGATATGATATCCAAGTCCTTCCCATTCCAATCCTGAGACCCTTCCTATAACATGAAATGTGATATCCAACTCCTTCCCATTCCAACCTGAGACCCTTCCTATAGCATGAGATGGGATATCCAACTCCTTCCAAATCCAATACTGATACCCTTCCAATAGCATGAGATGTGATATCCCAATGCTTCTACCAAACCTGAGACCCATACTATGGCATGAGATGTGATATCAAACTCCTTCCCATTCCAATCCTGAGACTCTTCCTATAGCTTGAGATGTGATATCCAACTCCTTCACATTCCAATTCTGAGACCCTTCCTATGCCATGAGACTTGATATCTCAATGCTTCTAATACCAAACCCGAGACCCGTCCTATAACATGAGATGTGATATCCAAATCTTTCCCCTTCCAAACCTTAGACCCTTCCTTTATCATGAGATGTGATATCCAACTCCTTCCCATTCCAATCCTGAGACCCTTCCGATATCATGAGATTTGTTATCTCAATGCTTCTAATATCAAACTTGAGACCCTCCCTATAGCATGAGATGTGACATCCAAGTCCTCCCCATTCCAATCCTGAGACCCTTCCTATAGCATGAGATGTGATATCTCAATGCTTATACCAAATCTGAGACACTTCCTATAGCATGAGATGTGATATCCAACTCCTTCCCATTCCAATCCTGAGACCCTTCCTATAGCATGAGATGTGATATACAACTCCTTCCCATTCCAATCATGAGACCCTTATGATAGCATGAGATGTGATATCTCAATGCCTCTAATACCAAACCTGAGATACTTCCGATAGCATGAGATGTGATATCTCAATGCTTCTAATACCAAACCTGAGATCCTTCCAATAACATGAGATGTGATATACAACTCCTTCCCATTCCAATCCTGAGACCCTTATGATAGCATGAGATGTGATATCTCAATGCCTCTAATACCAAACCTGAGATACTTCCGATAGCATGAGATGTGATATCTCAATGCTTCTAATACCAAACCTGAGATCCTTCCTATAACATGAGATGTGATTTCCAAATCCTTCCCCTTCCAAACCTGAGACCCTCCATTTAGCATGAGATGTGATATACAACTCCTTCCCATTCCAATCCTGAGACCCTTCTGATAGCATGAGATGTGATATCTCAATGCCTCTAATACCAAACCTGAGATCCCATCTCTAACATGAAATGTGATATCCATCTCCTTCCCTTTCCAAATCTGAGGCCCTGCCTATAGCATGAGATGTGATATCCAAGTCCTTCCCATTCCAATCCTGAGACCCTTCCTATAGCATGTGATGTGATATCTCAATGCTTATACCAAACCTGAGACCCTTCCTATGGCATGAGATGTCATATACAACTCCTTCCCATTCCAATCCCGAGACCCTTCCTATAGCATGAGATGTGATATCTCAATGCTTATACCAAACCTGAGACCCTTCCTATAGCATGAGATGTGATATCCAACTTCTTCCCATTCCAATCCTGAGACCCTTCCTATAACATGAGATGTGATATCCAACTCCTTCCCATTCCAATCCTGAGACCCTTCCTATAGCATGAGATGTGATATCTCAATGCTTATACCAAACCTGAGACCCTTCCTATAGCTTGAGATGTGATATCCAACTCCTTCCCATTCCAATCCTGAGACCCTTCCTATAGCATGAGATGTGATATCTCAAGGCCTCTAATACCAAACCTGAGATCCTTCCTCTAACATGAAATGTGATATCCAACTCCTTCCCCTTCCAAACCTGAGAGCCTTCCTATAGCATGAGATATGATATCCACGTCCTTCCCATTCCAATCCTGAGACCCTTCCTATAGCTTGAGGTGTGATATCCAACTCCTTCCCATTCCAATTCTGAGACCCTTCTTATACCATGAGACTTGATATCTCAATGCTTCTAATACCAAACCTGAGACCCGTCCTATAACATGAGATGTGATATCCAAATCCTTCCCCTTCCAAACCTTAGACCCTTCCTTTATCATGAGATGTGATATCCAACTCCTTCCCATTCCAATCCTGAGACCCTTCCGATATCATGAGATTTGTTATCTCAATGCTTCTAATATCAAACTTGAGACCCTCCCTATAGCATGAGATGTGACATCCAAGTCCTTCCCATTCCAATCCTGAGACCCTTCCTATAGCATGAGATGTGATATCTCTGTGCTTCTAATACCAACCCTGAGACCATTCCTATAACATGAGATGGGATATCCAACTCCTTCCCATTCCAATCCTGAGACCCTTCTGATAGCAGAGATGTGATATCTCAATGCTTATACCAAACCTGAGACCCTTCCTATGGCCTGAGATGTCATATACAACTCCTTCCCATTCCAATCCTGAGACCCTTCCTTTAGCATGAGATGTGATATCTCAATGCTTATACCAAAAATGAGAGCCTACCTATAGCATGAGATGTGATATCCAAGTCCATCCCATTCCAATCCTTAGACCCTTCCTACAGCATGCGATGTGATATCTCAATGATTCTAATACCAAACCAGAGACTCTTCCTATAACATGAGATGGGATATCCAACTCCTTCCCATTCCAATCCTGAGACCCTTCCTATAGCATGAGATGTGATATCTCAATGCTTATACCAAAAATGAGAGCCTACCTATAGCATGAGATGTGATATCCAAGTCCATCCCATTCCAATCCTTAGACCCTTCCTACAGCATGCGATGTGATATCTCAATGATTCTAATACCAAACCAGAGACTCTTCCTATAACATGAGATGGGATATCCAACTCCTTCCCATTCCAATCCTGAGCCGCTTCCGATAGCAGAGATGTGATATCTCAATGCTTATACCAAACCTGAGACCCTTCCTATAACATGAGATGTGATATCAAACTCCTTCCCGTTCCAAACCTGAGACACTAACTATAGCATATGTGATATCCAACTGCTTCCCATTCCAAACATGAGACCCTTCCTATAGCAAGAAAGTAATATCCAACTCCTACCCATTCCAATCCTGAGACCCTTCCTATAGCAAAAGATGTGATATCCAAATCCTTCCCATTCCAATCCTGAGACCCTTCCGATAACATGAGATGTGATATCCAACTCCTTCCCAATCAAATCCTGAGACCCTTCGTATAGCATGAGAAGGGATATCCAACTCCTTCCCAATCCAATCCTGAGACCCTTCCGATAGCAGAGACGTGATATCTCAATGCTTCTACCAAACCTGAGACCATTCCTTTAGCATGAGATGTGATATCCAAATCCTTCACATTCCAATCCTGAGACCCTTCCTATAGCATGAGATGTGATATCTCAATGCTTCTAATACCAAACCTGAGATCCTTCCTATAACATGAGATGTGATATCCAATTCCTTCCCATTCCAAACCTGAGACCCTTCCTATTGGATGAGATGCGATATCCAACTCCTTCCCATTCCAACCCTGAGACCCTTCCTATAGCATGAGATGTGATGTCTCAATGCTTCTAATACCAAACCTGAGATCCTTCCTATAACATGAGATGTGATATCCAACTCCTTCCATTCCAATCCTGAGACCCGTCCTATAGCATGAGATGTGATATCTCAATGCTTATACCAAACCTGAGACAATTCCTATAGCATGAGATGTGATATCCAACTACTTCCCATTCCAATCCTGAGACCCTTCCTATAGCATGAGATGTGATATCTCAATGCTTCTAATACCAAACCTGAGATCCTTCCTCTAACATGAAATGTGATATCCAACTCCTTCCCTTTCCAAACCTAAGAGCCTATCTATAGCATGAGATGTGATATCCAAGTCCTTCCCATTCCAATCCTTAGACCCTTCCTACAGCATGCAATATGATATCTCAATGATTCTAATAACAAACCTGAGACCCGTCCTATAGCATGAGATATGATATCCAAGTCCTTCCCATTCCAATCCTGAGACCCTTCCTATAACATGAAATGTGATATCCAACTCCTTCCCATTCCAACCTGAGACCCTTCCTATAGCATGAGATGGGATATCCACCTTCTTCCAAATCCAATACTGATACCCTTCCGATAGCATGAGATGTGATATCCCAATGCTTCTACCAAACCTGAGACCCATACTATGGCATGAGATGTGATATCAAACTCCTTCCCATTCCGATCCTGAGACCCTTCCTATAGCTTGAGGTGTGATATCCAACTCCTTCCCATTCCAATTCTGAGACCCTTCTTATACCATGAGACTTGATATCTCAATGCTTCTAATACCAAACCTGAGACCCGTCCTATAACATGAGATGTGATATCCAAATCCTTCCCCTTCCAAACCTTAGACCCTTCTTTTATCATGAGATGTGGTATCCAACTCCTTCCCATTCCAATCCTGAGACCCTTCCTATAGCATGAGATGTGATATCTCTATGCTTCTAATACCAAACCTGAGACCCTTCCTATGGCCTTAGATGTCATATACAACTCCTTCCCATTCCAATCCTGAGACCCTTCCTTTAGCATGAGATGTGATATCTCAATGCTTATACCACATCTGAGACCCTTCCTATAGCATGAGATGTGATATCCAAATCCTTCCCATTCCAATCCTGAGACCCTTCCTATAGCATGAGATGTGATATCTCAATGCTTATACCAAACCTGAGAGCCTACCTATAGCATGAGATGTGATATCCAAGTCCATCCCATTCCAATCCTTAGACCCTTCCTACAGCATGCAATGTGATATCTCAATGATTCTAATACCAAACCAGAGACTCTTACTATAACATGAGATGGGATATCCAACTCCTTCCCATTCCAATCCTGAGCCGCTTCCGATAGCAGAGATGTGATATCTCAATGCTTATACCAAACCTGAGACCCTTCCTATAACATGAGATGTGATATCCAACTCCTTCCCGTTCCAAACCTGAGACACTAACTATAGCATATGTGATATCCAACTCCTTCCCATTCCAAACATGAGACCCTTCCTATAGCAAGAAAGTAATATCCAACTCCTACCCATTCCAATCCTGAGACCCTTCCTATAGCAAGAGATGTGATATCCAAATCCTTCCCATTCCAATCCTGAGACCCTTCCTATAACATGAGATGTGATATCCAACTCCTTCCCATTCCAACCTGAGACACTTCCTATAGCATGAGAAGGGATATCCAACTCCGTCCCAATCCAATCCTGAGACCCTTCCGATAGCAGAGATGTGATATCTCAATGCTTATACCAAACCTGAGACCCTTCCTATGGCATGAGATGTGATATCCAACTCCTTGCCATTCAAATCCTGAGACCCTTCCTATAGCATGAGAAGGGATATCCAACTCCTTCCCAATCCAATCCTGAGACCCTTCCGATAGCAGAGACGTGATATCTCAATGCTTCTACCAAACCTGAGACCCTTCCTTTAGCATGAGATGTGATATCCAAATCCTTCACATTCCAATCCTGAGACCCTTCCTATAGCATGAGATGTGATATCTCAATGCTTCTAATACCAAACCTGAGATCCTTCCTATAACATGAGATGTGATATCCAATTCCTTCCCATTCCAAACCTGAGACCCTTCCTATTGGATGAGATGTGATATCCAACTCCTTCCCATTCCAACCCTGAGACCCTTCCTATAGCATGAGATGTGATGTCTCAATGCTTCTAATACCAAACCTGAGATCCTTCCTATAACATGAGATGTGATATCCAACTCCTTCCATTCCAATCCTGAGACCCGTCCTATAGCATGAGATGTGATATCTCAATGCTTATACCAAACCTGAGACCCTTCCTATAGCATGAGATGTGATATCCAACTACTTCCCATTCCAATCCTGAGACCCTTCCTATAGCATGAGATGTGATATCTCAATGCTTCTAATACCAAACCTGAGATCCTTCCTCTAACATGAAATGTGATATCCAACTCCTTCCCTTTCCAAACCTAAGAGCCTATCTATAGCATGAGATGTGATATCCAAGTCCTTCCCATTCCAACCCTTAGACCCTTCCTACAGCATGCAATATGATATCTCAATGATTCTAATAACAAACCTGAGACCCGTCCTATAACATGAGATGTGATATCCAACTCCTTCCCATTCCAATCCTGAGACACTTCCGATAGCAGAGATGTGATATCTCAATGCTTATACCAAACCTGAGACCCTTCCTATAACATGAGATGTGATATCCAAATCCTTCCCGTTCCAAACCTGAGACCCTTCCTTTAGCTTGAGATGTGATATCCAGCTCCTTCCCATTCCAATCCTGAGACACTTCCGATAGCATGAGATGTGATATCTCAATGCTTCTAATATCAAAACTGAGACCCTCCCTATAGCATATGTGATATCTAAGTCCTTCCCATTCCAATCCTGAGACACTCCCTATAGCATGAGATGTGATATCCAACTCTTTCCCATTCCAATCCTGAGACCCTTCCTATAGCATGAGATATGATATCTCAATACTTCTAATACCAAACGTGAGATCCTTCCGATAACATGAGATGTGATATCCAAATCCTTCCCCTTCCAAACCTGAGACCCTCCCTTTAGCATGAGATGTGATATCCAACTCCTTCCAATTCCAATCCTGAGACCCTTCTGATAGCATGAGATGTGATATCTCAATGCTTCTAATTCCAAACCTGAGATCCTTCCGATAGCATGAGATGTGATATCTCAATGCTTCTAATACCAAACCTGAGATCCTTCCTATAACATGAGATGTGATATCCAAATCCTTCCCCTTCCAAACCTGAGACCCTCCCTTTAGCATGAGATGTGATATCCAACTCCTTCCCATTCCATTCCTGAGACCCTTCTGATAGCATGAGATGTGATATCTCAATGCCTCTAATACCAAACCTGAGATCCTACCTCTAACATGAAATGTGATATCCAACTCTTTCCCCTTCCAAACCTGAGAGCCTTCCTATAGCATGAGATGTGATATCCAAGTCCTTCCCATTCCAATCCTGAGACCCTTCCTATAGCTTGAGATGTGATATCCAACTCCTTCCCATTCCAATTCTGAGACCCTTCCTATACTCTGAGACTTGATATCTCAATGCTTCTAATACCAAACCTGAGACCCGTAATATAACATGAGATGTGATATCCAAATCCTTCCCCTTCCAAACCTTAGACCCTTCCTTTATCATGAGATGTGATATCCAACTCCTTCCCATTCCAATCCTGAGACCCTTCCGATATCATGAGATGTGATATCTCAAAGCTTCTAACATCAAACTTGAGACCCTCCCTATAGCATGAGATGTGATATCCAAGTCCTTCCCATTCCAATCCTGAGACCTTTCCTATAGCATGAGATGTGATATCTCAATGCTTCTAATACCAAACCTGTGACCCTTCCTATAACATGAGATGGGAATATCCAACTCCTTCCCATTCCAATCCTGAGACCCTTCCGATAGCAGAGATGTGATATCTCAATGCTTATACCAAACCTGAGACCCTTCCTATGGCATGAGATGTGATATCCAACTCCTTGCCATTCAAATCCTGAGACCCTTCCTACAGCATGAGAAGGGATATCCAACTCCTTCCCAATCCAATCCTGAGACCCTTCCGATAGCAGAGACGTGATATCTCAATGCTTCTACCAAACCTGAGACCCTTCCTTTAGCATGAGATGTGATATCCAAATCCTTCACATTCCAATCCTGAGACCCTTCCTATAGCATGAGATTTGATATCTCAGTGCTTCTAATACCAAACCTGAGATCCTTCCTATAACATGAGACTTGATATCCAATTCCTTCCCATTCCAAACCTGAGACCCTTCCTATTGGATGAGATGTGATATCCAACTCCTTCCCATTCCAACCCTGAGACCCTTCCTATAGCATGAGATGTGATGTCTCAATGCTTCTAATACCAAACCTGAGATCCTTCCTATAACATGAGATGTGATATCCAACTCCTTCCATTCCAATCCTGAGACCCGTCCTATAGCATGAGATGTGATATCTCAATGCTTATACCAAACCTGAGACCCTTCCTATAGCATGAGATGTGATATCCAACTACTTCCCATTCCAATCCTGAGACCCTTCGTATAGCATGAGATGTGATATCTCAATGCTTCTAATACCAAACCTGAGATCCTTCCTCTAACATGAAATGTGATATCCAACTCCTTCCCTTTCCAAACCTAAGAGCCTATCTATAGCATGAGATGTGATATCCAAGTCCTTCCCATTCCAATCCTTAGACCCTTCCTACAGCATGCAATATGATATCTCAATGATTCTAATAACAAACCTGAGACCCGTCCTATAGCATGAGAAATGATATCCAAGTCCTTCCCATTCCAATCCTGAGACCCTTCCTATAACATGAAATGTGATATCCAACTCCTTCCCATTCCAACCTGAGACCCTTCCTATAGCATGAGATGGGATATCCAACTTCCTCCAAATCCAATACTGATACCCTTCCGATAGCATGAGATGTGATATCCCAATGCTTCTACCAAACCTGAGACCCATACTATGGCATGAGATGTGATATCAAACTCCTTCCCATTCCAATCCTGAGACCCTTCCTATAGCTTGAGGTGTGATATCCAACTCCTTCCCATTCCAATTCTGAGACCCTTCTTATACCATGAGACTTGATATCTCAATGCTTCTAATACCAAACCTGAGACCCGTCCTATAACATGAGATGTGATATCCAAATCCTTCCCCTTCCAAACCTTAGACCCTTCCTTTATCATGAGATGTGATATCCAACTCCTTCCCATTCCAATCCTGGGACCCTTCCGATATCATGAGATTTGTTATCTCAATGCTTCTAATATCAAACTTGAGACCCTCCCTATAGCATGAGATGTGACATCCAAGTCCTTCCCATTCCAATCCTGAGACCCTTCCTATAACATGAGATGTGATATCCAACTCCTTCCCATTCCAAACTGAGACACTTCCTATAGCATGAGAAGGGATATCTAACTCCTTCCCAATCCAATCCTGAGACCCTTCCGATAGCAGAGATGTGATATCTCAATGCTTATACCAAACCTGAGACCCTTCCTATGGCATGAGATGTGATATCCAACTCCTTGCCATTCACATCCTGAGACCCTTCCTATAGCATGTGATGTGATATCTCTATGCTTCTAATACCAAACCTGAGACCCTTCCTATAACATGAGATGGGATATCCAACTCCTTCCCATTCCAATCCTGAGACCCTTCCGATAGCAGAGATGTGATATCTCAATGCTTATACCAAACCTGAGAACCTTCCTATGGCCTGAGATGTCATATACAACTCCTTCCCATTCCAATCCTGAGACCCTTCCTTTAGCATGAGATGTTATATCTCAATGCTTATACCAAATCTGAGACCCTTCCTATAGCATGAGATGTGATATCCAATTCCTTCCCATTCCAATCCTGAGACCCTTCCTATAGCATGAGATGTGATATCTCAATGCTTATACCAAACCTGAGAGCCTACCTATAGCATGAGATGTGATATCCAAGTCCATCCCATTCCAATCCTTAGACCCTTCCTACAGCATGCGATGTGATATCTCAATGATTCTAATACCAAACCAGAGACTCTTCCTATAACATGAGATGGGATATCCAACTCCTTCCCATTCCAATCCTGAGCCGCTTCCGATAGCAGAGATGTGATATCTCAATGCTTATACCAAACCTGAGACCCTTCCTATAACATGAGATGTGATATCCAACTCCTTCCCGTTCCAAACCTGAGACACTAACTATAGCATATGTGATATCCAACTCCTTCCCATTCCAAACATGAGACCCTTCCTATAGCAAGAAAGTAATATCCAACTCCTACCCATTCCAATCCTGAGACCCTTCCTATAACATGAGATGTGATATCCAACTCCTTCCCATTCCAACCTGAGACACTTCCTATAGCATGGGAAGGGATATCCAACTCCTTCCCAATCCAATCCTGAGACCCTTCCGATAGCAGAGATGTGATATCTCAAGGCTTATACCAAACCTGAGACCCTTCCTATGGCATGAGATGTGATATCCAACTCCTTCCCAATCCAATCTTGAGACCCTTCCGATAGCAGAGACGTGATATCTCAATGCTTCTACCAAACCTGAGACCCTTCCTTTAGCATGAGATGTGATATCCAAATCCTTCACATTCCAATCCTGAGACCCTTCCTATAGCATGAGATGTGATATCTCAATGCTTCTAATACCAAACCTGAGATCCTTCCTATAACATGAGATGTGATATCCAATTCCTTCCCATTCCAAACCTGAGACCCTTCCTATTGGATGAGATGTGATATCCAACTCCTTCCCATTCCAACCCTGAGACCCTTTCTATAGCATGAGATGTGATGTCTCAATGCTTCTAATACCAAACCTGAGATCCTTCCTATAACATGAGATGTGATATCCAACTCCTTCCATTCCAATCCTGAGACCCGTCCTATAGCATGAGATGTGATATCTCAATGCTTATACCAAACCTGAGACCCTTCCTATAGCATGAGATGTGATATCCAACTGCTTCCCATTCCAATCCTGAGACCCTTCCTATAGCATGAGATGTGATATCTCAATGCTTCTAATACCAAACCTGAGATCCTTCCTCTAACATGAAATGTGATATCCAACTCCTTCCCTTTCCAAACCTAAGAGCCTATCTATGGCATGAGATGTGATATCCAAGTCCTTCCCATTCCAACCCTTAGACCCTTCCTACAGCATGCAATATGATATCTCAATGATTCTAATAACAAACCTGAGACCCGTCCTATAACATGAGATGGGATATCCAACTCCTTCCCATTCCAATCCTGAGACACTTCCGATAGCAGAGATGTGATATCTCAATGCTTATACCAAACCTGAGACCCTTCCTATAACATGAGATGTGATATCCAAATCCTTCCCGTTCCAAACCTGAGACCCTTCCTTTAGCATGAGATGTGATATCCAGCACCTTCCCATTCCAATCCTGAGACACTTCCTATAGCATGAGATGTGATATCTCAATGCTTCTAATATCAAAACTGAGACCCTCCCTATAGCATGATATGTGATATCTAAGTCCTTCCCATTCCAATCCTGAGACCCTCCCTATAGCATGAGATGTGATATCCAACTCCTTCCCATTCCAATCCTGAGACCCTTCCTATAGCATGAGTGATGATATCTCAATACTTCTAATACCAAACGTGAGATCCTTCCGATAACATGAGATGTGATATCCAAATCCTTCCCCTTCAAATCCTGAGACCCTCCCTTTAGCATGAGATGTGATATCCAACTCCTTCCTATTCCAATCCTGAGACTCTTCTGATAGCATGAGATGTGATATCTCATTGCTTCAAATACCAAACCTGAGATCCTTCCGTTAGCATGAGATGTGATATCTCAATGCTTCTAATACCAAACCTGAGATCCTTCCTATAACATGAGATGTGATATCCAAATCCTTCCCCTTCCAAACCTGAGACCCTCCCTTTAGCATGAGATGTGATATCCAACTCCTTCCCATTCCATTCCTGAGACCCTTCTGATAGCATGAGGTGTGATATCTCAATGCCTCTAATACCAAACCTGAGATCCTACCTCTAACATGAAATGTGATATCCAACTCTTTCCCCTTCCAAACCTGAGAGCCTTCCTATAGCATGAGATGTGATATCCAAGTCCTTCCCATTCCAATCCTGAGACCCTTCCTTTATCATGAGATGTGATATCCAACTCCTTCCCATTCCAATCCTGAGACCCTTCCTATAGCATGAGATGTGATATCTCAATGCTTCTAATACCAAACCTGAGACCCTTCCTATAACATGAGATGGGAATATCCAACTCCTTCCCATTCCAATCCTGAGACCCTTCCGATAGCAGAGATGTGATATCTCAATGCTTATACCAAACCTGAGATCCTTCCTATAACATGAGATGTGATATCCAACTCCTTCCCATTCCAATCCTGAGACACTTACTATAGCATGAGATGTGATATCTCACTGCTTATACCAAACCTGAGACCCTTCCCATAGCATGAGATGTGATATCCAACTCCTTCCCATTCCAATCCTCAGACCCTTCCTATAGCATGAGATGTGATATCTCAATGCTTCTAATATCAAACTTGAGACCCTACCATATAGCATGAGATGTGATATCCAAGTCCTTCCCATTACAATCCTGAGACACTTCCTATAGCATGAGATGTGATATCCAACTCCTTCCCATTCCAATCCTGAGACCCTTACTATAGCATGAGATATGATATCTCAATACTTCTAATACCAAACGTGAGATCCTTCCGATAACATGAGATGTGATATCCAAATCCTTCCCCTTCCAAACCTGAGACCCTCCCTTTAGCATGAGATGTGATATCCAACTCCTTCCCATTCCAATCCTGAGACCCTTCTGATAGCATGAGATGTGATATCTCAATGCTTCTAATACCAAACCTGAGATCCTTCCGATAGCATGAGATGTGATATCTCAATGCTTCTAATACCAAACCTGAGATCCTTCCTATAACATGAGATGTGATATCCAAATCCTTCCCCTTCCAAACCTGAGACCCTCCCTTTAGCATGAGATGTGATATCCAACTCCTTCCCATTCCATTCCTGAGACCCTTCTGATAGCATGAGATGTGATATCTGAATGCCTCTAATACCAAACCTGAGATCCTACCTCTAACATGAAATGTGATATCCAACTCTTTCCCCTTCCAAACCTGAGAGCCTTCCTATAGCATGAGATGTGATATCCAAGTCCTTCCCATTCCAATTCTGAGACCCTTCCTATAGCTTGAGATGTGATATCCAACTCCTTCCCATTCCAATTCTGAGACCCTTCCTATACTCTGAGACTTGATATCTCAATGCTTCTAATACCAAACCTGAGACCCGTAATATAACATGAGATGTGATATCCAAATCCTTCCCCTTCCAAACCTTAGACCCTTCCTTTATCATGAGATTTGATATCCAACTCCTTCCCATTCCAATCCTGAGACCCTTCCGATATCATGAGATGTGATATCTCAAAGCTTCTAATATCAAACTTGAGACCCTCCCTATAGCATGAGATGTGATATCCAAGTCCTTCCCATTCCAATCCTGAGACCCTTCCTATAGCATGAGATGTGATATCTCAATGCTTCTAATACCAAACCTGAGACCCTTCCTATAACATGAGATGGGAATATCCAACTCCTTCCCATTCCAATCCTGAGACCCTTCCGATAGCAGAGATGTGATATCTCAATGCTTATACCAAACCTGAGACCCTTCGTATGGCATGAGATGTGATATCCAACTCCTTGCCTTTCAAATCCTGAGACCCTTCCTATAGCATGAGAAGGGATATCCAACTCCTTCCCAATCCAATCCTGAGACCCTTCCGATAGCAGAGACGTGATATCTCAATGCTTCTACCAAACCTGAGACCCTTCCTTTAGCATGAGATGTGATATCCTAATCCTTCACATTCCAATCCTGAAACCCTTCCTATAGCATGAGATGTGATATCTCAATGCTTCTAATACCAAACCTGAGATCCTTCCTATAACATGAGATGTGATATCCAATTCCTTCCCATTCCAAACCTGAGACCCTTCCTATTGGATGAGTTGTGATATCCAACTCCTTCCCATTCAAACCCTGAGACCCTTCCTATAGCATGAGATGTGATGTCTCAATGATTCTAATACCAAACCTGAGATCCTTCCTATAACATGAGATGTGATATCCAACTCCTTCCATTCCAATCCTGAGACCCGTCCTATAGCATGAGATGTGATATCTCAATGCTTATACCAAACCTGAGACCCTTCCTATAGCATGAGATGTGATATCCAACTACTTCCCATTCCAATCCTGAGACCCTTCCTATAGCATGAGATGTGATATCTCAATGCTTCTAATACCAAACCTGAGATCCTTCCTCTAACATGAAATGTGATATCCAACTCCTTCCCTTTCCAAACCTAAGAGCCTATCTATAGCATGAGATGTGATATCCAGGTCCTTCCTATTCCAATCCTTAGACCCTTCCTACAGCATGCAATATGATATCTCAATGATTCTAATAACAAACCTGAGACCCGTCCTATAGCATGAGATATGATATCCAAGTCCTTCCCATTCCAATCCTGAGACCCTTCCTATAACATGAAATGTGATATCCAACTCCTTCCCATTCCAACCTGAGACCCTTCCTATAGCATGAGATGGGATATCCAACTTCTTCAAAATCCAATACTGATACCCTTCCGATAGCATGAGATGTGATATCCCAATGCTTCTACCAAACCTGAGACCCATACTATGGCATGAGATGTGATATCAAACTCCTTCCCATTCCAATCCTGAGACCCTTCCTATAGCTTGAGGTGTGATATCCAACTCCTTCCCATTCCAATTCTGAGACTCTTCTTATACCATGAGACTTGATATCTCAATGCTTCTAATACCAAACCTGAGACTCGTCCTATAACATGAGATGTGATATCCAAATCCTTCCCCTTCCAAACCTTAGACCCTTCCTTTATCATGAGATGTGACATACAACTCCTTCCCATTCCAATCCTGAGACCCTTCCGATATCATGAGATTTGTTATCTCAATGCTTCTAATATCAAACTTGAGACCCTCCCTATAGCATGAGATGTGACATCCAAGTCCTTCCCATTTTAATCCTGAGACCCTTCCTATAGCATGAGATGTGATATCTCTATGCTTCTAATACCAAACCTGAGACCCTTCCTATAACATGAGATGGGATATCCAACTCCTTCCCATTCCAATCCTGAGACCTTTCCGATAGCAGAGATGTGATATCTCAATGCTTATACCAAACCCGAGAACCTTCCTATGGCCTGAGATGTCATATACAACTCCTTCCCATTCCAATCCTGAGACCCTTCCTTTAGCATGAGATGTGATATCTCAATGCTTATACCAAATCTGAGACCCTTCCTATAGCATGAGATGTGATATCCAATTCCTTCCCATTCCAATCCTGAGACCCTTCCTATAGCATGAGATGTGATATCTCAATGCTTATACCAAACCTGAGAGCCTACCTATAGCATGAGATGTGATATCCAAGTCCATCCCATTCCAATCCTTAGACCCTTCCTACAGCATGCGATGTGATATCTCAATGATTCTAATACCAAACCAGAGACTCTTCCTATAACATGAGATGGGATATCCAACTCCTTCCCATTCCAATCCTGAGCCGCTTCCGATAGCAGAGATGTGATATCTCAATGCTTATACCAAACCTGAGACCCTTCCTATAACATGAGATGTGATATCCAACTCCTTCCCGTTCCAAACCTGAGACACTAACTATAGCATATGTGATATCCAACTCCTTCCCATTCCAAACATGAGACCCTTCCTATAGCAAGAAAGTAATATCCAACTCCTACCCATTCCAATCCTGAGACCCTTCCTATAGCAAGAGATGTGATATCCAAATCCTTCCCATTCCAATCCTGAGACCCTTCCTATAACATGAGATGTGATATCCAACTCCTTCCCATTCCAACCTGAGACACTTCCTATAGCATGAGAAGGGATATCCAACTCCTTCCCAATCCAATCCTGAGACCCTTCCGATAGCAGAGATGTGATATCTCAATGCTTATACCAAACCTGAGACCCTTCCTATAGCATGAAAAGGGATATCCAACTCCTTCCCAATCCAATCCTGAGACCCTTCCGATAGCAGAGACGTGATATCTCAATGCTTCTACCAAACCTGAGACCCTTCCTTTAGCATGAGATGTGATATCCAACTCCTTCCCATTCCAATCCTGAGACCTTTCCGATAGCAGAGATGTGATATCTCAATGCTTATACCAAACCTGAGAACCTTCCTATGGCCTGAGATGTCATATACAACTCCTTCCCATTCCAATCCTGAGACCCTTCCTTTAGCATGAGATGTGATATCTCAATGCTTATACCAAATCTGAGACCCTTCCTATAGCATGAGATGTGATATCCAATTCCTTCCCATTCCAATCCTGAGACCCTTCCTATAGCATGAGATGTGATATCTCAATGCTTATACCAAACCTGAGAGCCTACCTATAGCATGAGATGTGATATCCAAGTCCATCCCATTCCAATCCTTAGACCCTTCCTACAGCATGCGATGTGATATCTCAATGATTCTAATACCAAACCAGAGACTCTTCCTATAACATGAGATGGGATATCCAACTCCTTCCCATTCCAATCCTGAGCCGCTTCCGATAGCAGAGATGTGATATCTCAATGCTTATACCAAACCTGAGACCCTTCCTATAACATGAGATGTGATATCCAACTCCTTCCCGTTCCAAACCTGAGACACTAACTATAGCATATGTGATATCCAACTCCTTCCCATTCCAAACATGAGACCCTTCCTATAGCAAGAAAGTAATATCCAACTCCTACCCATTCCAATCCTGAGACCCTTCCTATAGCAAGAGATGTGATATCCAAATCCTTCCCATTCCAATCCTGAGACCCTTCCTATAACATGAGATGTGATATCCAACTCCTTCCCATTCCAACCTGAGACACTTCCTATAGCATGAGAAGGGATATCCAACTCCTTCCCAATCCAATCCTGAGACCCTTCCGATAGCAGAGATGTGATATCTCAATGCTTATACCAAACCTGAGACCCTTCCTATAGCATGAAAAGGGATATCCAACTCCTTCCCAATCCAATCCTGAGACCCTTCCGATAGCAGAGACGTGATATCTCAATGCTTCTACCAAACCTGAGACCCTTCCTTTAGCATGAGATGTGATATCCAAATCCTTCACATTCCAATCCTGAGACCCTTCCTATAGCATGAGATTTGATATCTCAATGCTTCTAATACCAAACCTGAGATCCTTCCTATAACATGAGATGTGATATCCAATTCCTTCCCATTCCAAACCTGAGACCCTTCCTATTGGATGAGATGTGATATCCAACTCCTTCCCATTTCAACCCTGAGACCCTTCCTATAGCATGAGATGTGATGTCTCAATGCTTCTAATACCAAACCTGAGATCCTTCCTATAACATGAGATGTGATATCCAACTCCTTCCATTCCAATCCTGAGACCCGTCCTATAGCATGAGATGTGATATCTCAATGCTTATACCAAACCTGAGACCCTTCCTATAGCATGAGATGTGATATCCAACTCCTTCCCATTCCAATCCGGAGACCCTTCCTATAGCATGAGATGTGATATCTCAATGCTTCTAATACCAAACCTGAGATCCTTCCTCTAACATGAAATGTGATATCCAACTCCTTCCCTTTCCAAACCTAAGAGCCTATCTATAGCATGAGATGTGATATCCAAGTCCTTCACATTCCAACCCTTAGACCCTTCCTACAGCATGCAATATGATATCTCAATGATTCTAATAACAAACCTGAGACCCGTCCTATAACATGAGATGGGATATCCAACTCCTTCCCATTCCAATCCTGAGACCCTTCCTATAACATGAAATGTGATATCCAACTCCTTCCCATTCCAACCTGAGACCCTTCCTATAGCATGAGATGGGATATCCAACTTCTTCAAAATCCAATACTGATACCCTTCCGATAGCATGAGATGTGATATCCCAATGCTTCTACCAAACCTGAGACCCATACTATGGCATGAGATGTGATATCAAACTCCTTCCCATTCCAATCCTGAGACCCTTCCTATAGCTTGAGGTGTGATATCCAACTCCTTCCCATTCCAATTCTGAGACCCTTCTTATACCATGAGACTTGATATCTCAATGCTTCTAATACCAAACCTGAGACTCGTCCTATAACATGAGATGTGATATCCAAATCCTTCCCCTTCCAAACCTTAGACCCTTCCTTTATCATGAG
Source organism: Ambystoma mexicanum (assembly GCF_040938575.1). Taxonomy (NCBI): domain Eukaryota; kingdom Metazoa; phylum Chordata; class Amphibia; order Caudata; family Ambystomatidae; genus Ambystoma; species Ambystoma mexicanum. Next base: position 338,856,793 of record NC_090936.1, read on the forward strand.
ATGTGACATACAACTCCTTCCCATTCCAATCCTGAGACCCTTCCGATATCATGAGATTTGTTATCTCAATGCTTCTAATATCAAACTTGAGACCCTCCCTATAGCATGAGATGTGACATCCAAGTCCTTCCCATTCCAATCCTGAGACCCTTCCTATAGCATGAGATGTGATATCTCTATGCTTCTAATACCAAACCTGAGACCCTTCCTATAACATGAGATGGGATATCCAACTCCTTCCCATTCCAATCCTGAGACCTTTCCGATAGCAGAGATGTGATATCTCAATGCTTATACCAAACCCGAGAACCTTCCTATGGCCTGAGATGTCATATACAACTCCTTCCCATTCCAATCCTGAGACCCTTCCTTTAGCATGAGATGTGATATCTCAATGCTTATACCAAATCTGAGACCCTTCCTATAGCATGAGATGTGATATCCAATTCCTTCCCATTCCAATCCTGAGACCCTTCCTATAGCATGAGATGTGATATCTCAATGCTTATACCAAACCTGAGAGCCTACCTATAGCATGAGATGTGATATCCAAGTCCATCCCATTCCAATCCTTAGACCCTTCCTACAGCATGCGATGTGATATCTCAATGATTCTAATACCAAACCAGAGACTCTTCCTATAACATGAGATGGGATATCCAACTCCTTCCCATTCCAATCCTGAGCCGCTTCCGATAGCAGAGATGTGATATCTCAATGCTTATACCAAACCTGAGACCCTTCCTATAACATGAGATGTGATATCCAACTCCTTCCCGTTCCAAACCTGAGACACTAACTATAGCATATGTGATATCCAACTCCTTCCCATTCCAAACATGAGACCCTTCCTATAGCAAGAAAGTAATATCCAACTCCTACCCATTCCAATCCTGAGACCCTTCCTATAGCAAGAGATGTGATATCCAAATCCTTCCCATTCCAATCCTGAGACCCTTCCTATAACATGAGATGTGATATCCAACTCCTTCCCATTCCAACCTGAGACACTTCCTATAGCATGAGAAGGGATATCCAACTCCTTCCCAATCCAATCCTGAGACCCTTCCGATAGCAGAGATGTGATATCTCAATGCTTATACCAAACCTGAGACCCTTCCTATAGCATGAAAAGGGATATCCAACTCCTTCCCAATCCAATCCTGAGACCCTTCCGATAGCAGAGACGTGATATCTCAATGCTTCTACCAAACCTGAGACCCTTCCTTTAGCATGAGATGTGATATCCAACTCCTTCCCATTCCAATCCTGAGACCTTTCCGATAGCAGAGATGTGATATCTCAATGCTTATACCAAACCTGAGAACCTTCCTATGGCCTGAGATGTCATATACAACTCCTTCCCATTCCAATCCTGAGACCCTTCCTTTAGCATGAGATGTGATATCTCAATGCTTATACCAAATCTGAGACCCTTCCTATAGCATGAGATGTGATATCCAATTCCTTCCCATTCCAATCCTGAGACCCTTCCTATAGCATGAGATGTGATATTTCAATGCTTATACCAAACCTGAGAGCCTACCTATAGCATGAGATGTGATATCCAAGTCCATCCCATTCCAATCCTTAGACCCTTCCTACAGCATGCGATGTGATATCTCAATGATTCTAATACCAAACCAGAGACTCTTCCTATAACATGAGATGGGATATCCAACTCCTTCCCATTCCAATCCTGAGCCGCTTCCGATAGCAGAGATGTGATATCTCAATGCTTATACCAAACCTGAGACCCTTCCTATAACATGAGATGTGATATCCAACTCCTTCCCGTTCCAAACCTGAGACACTAACTATAGCATATGTGATATCCAACTCCTTCCCATTCCAAACATGAGACCCTTCCTATAGCAAGAAAGTAATATCCAACTCCTACCCATTCCAATCCTGAGACCCTTCCTATAGCAAGAGATGTGATATCCAAATCCTTCCCATTCCAATCCTGAGACCCTTCCTATAACATGAGATGTGATATCCAACTCCTTCCCATTCCAACCTGAGACACTTCCTATAGCATGAGAAGGGATATCCAACTCCTTCCCAATCCAATCCTGAGACCCTTCCGATAGCAGAGATGTGATATCTCAATGCTTATACCAAACCTGAGACCCTTCCTATAGCATGAAAAGGGATATCCAACTCCTTCCCAATCCAATCCTGAGACCCTTCCGATAGCAGAGACGTGATATCTCAATGCTTCTACCAAACCTGAGACCCTTCCTTTAGCATGAGATGTGATATCCAAATCCTTCACATTCCAATCCTGAGACCCTTCCTATAGCATGAGATTTGATATCTCAATGCTTCTAATACCAAACCTGAGATCCTTCCTATAACATGAGATGTGATATCCAATTCCTTCCCATTCCAAACCTGAGACCCTTCCTATTGGATGAGATGTGATATCCAACTCCTTCCCATTTCAACCCTGAGACCCTTCCTATAGCATGAGATGTGATGTCTCAATGCTTCTAATACCAAACCTGAGATCCTTCCTATAACATGAGATGTGATATCCAACTCCTTCCATTCCAATCCTGAGACCCGTCCTATAGCATGAGATGTGATATCTCAATGCTTATACCAAACCTGAGACCCTTCCTATAGCATGAGATGTGATATCCAACTCCTTCCCATTCCAATCCGGAGACCCTTCCTATAGCATGAGATGTGATATCTCAATGCTTCTAATACCAAACCTGAGATCCTTCCTCTAACATGAAATGTGATATCCAACTCCTTCCCTTTCCAAACCTAAGAGCCTATCTATAGCATGAGATGTGATATCCAAGTCCTTCACATTCCAACCCTTAGACCCTTCCTACAGCATGCAATATGATATCTCAATGATTCTAATAACAAACCTGAGACCCGTCCTATAACATGAGATGGGATATCCAACTCCTTCCCATTCCAATCCTGAGACACTTCCGATAGCAGAGATGTGATATCTCAATGTTTATACCAAACCTGAGACCCTTCCTATAACATGAGATGTGAAATTTAACTCCTTCCCGTTCCCAACCTGAGACCCTTCCTTTAGCATGAGATGTGATGTCCAGCTCCTTCCCATTCCAATCCTGAGACACTTCCGATAGCATGAGATGTGATATCTCAATGCTTCTAATATCAAAACTGAGACCCTCCCTATAGCATGATATGTGATATCTAAGTCCTTCCCATTCCAATCCTGAGACCCTTCCTATAGCATGAGATGTGATATCTCAATGCTTCTACCAAACCTGAGACCCTTCCTTTAGCATGAGATGTGATATCCAACTCCTTCCCATTCCAATCCTGAGACCCTTCCTATAGCATGAGATGTGATATCTCAATACTTCTAATACCAAACCTGAGATCCTTCCGATAACATGAGATGTGATATCTCAATACTTCTAATACCAAACCTGAGATCCATCCTATAACATGAGATGTGATATCCAACTCCTTCCCTTTCCAAACCTAAGAGCCTATCTATAGCATGAGATGTGATATCCAGGTCCTTCCCATTCCAATCCTTAGACCCTTCCTACAGCATGCAATATGATATCTCAATGATTCTAATAACAAACCTGAGACCCGTCCTATAGCATGAGATATGATATCCAAGTCCTTCCCATTCCAATCCTGAGACCCTTCCTATAACATGAAATGTGATATCCAACTCCTTCCCATTCCAACCTGAGACCCTTCCTATAGCATGAGATGGGATATCCAACTTCTTCCAAATCCAATACTGATACCCTTCCGATAGCATGAGATGTGATATCCCAATGCTTCTACCAAACCTGAGACCCATACTATGGCATGAGATGTGATATCAAACTCCTTCCCATTCCAATCCTGAGACCCTTCCTATAGCTTGAGGTGTGATATCCAACTCCTTCCCATTCCAATTCTGAGACCCTTCTTATACCATGAGACTTGATATCTCAATGCTTCTAATACCAAACCTGAGACCCGTCCTATAACATGAGATGTGATAACCAAATCCTTCCCCTTCCAAACCTTAGACCCTTCCTTTATCATGAGATGTGATATCCAACTCCTTCCCATTCCAATCCTGAGACCCTTCCGATATCATGAGATTTGTTATCTCAATGCTTCTAATATCAAACTTGAGACCCTCCCTATAGCATGAGATGTGACATCCAAGTCCTTCCCATTCCAATCCTGAGACCCTTCCTATAGCATGAGATGTGATATCTCTATGCTTCTAATACCAAACCTGAGATCCTTCCTATAACATGAGATGTGATATCCAAATCCTTCCCCTTCCAAACCTGAGACCCTCCCTTTAGCATGAGATGTGATATCCAACTCCTTCCCATTCCATTCCTGAGACCCTTCTGATAGCATGAGATGTGATATCTCAATGCCTCTAATACCAAACCTGAGATCCTACCTCTAACATGAAATGTGATATCCAACTCTTTCCCCTTCCAAACCTGAGAGCCTTCCTATAGCATGAGATGTGATATCCAAGTCCTTCCCATTCCAATTCTGAGACCCTTCCTATAGCTTGAGATGTGATATCCAACTCCTTCCCATTCCAATTCTGAGACCCTTCCTATACTCTGAGACTTGATATCTCAATGCTTCTAATACCAAACCTGAGACCCGTAATATAACATGAGATGTGATATCCAAATCCTTCCCCTTCCAAACCTTAGACCCTTCCTTTATCATGAGATTTGATATCCAACTCCTTCCCATTCCAATTCTGAGACCCTTCCGATATCATGAGATGTGATATCTCAAAGCTTCTAATATCAAACTTGAGACCCTCCCTATAGCATGAGATGTGATATCCAAGTCCTTCCCATTCCAATCCTGAGACCCTTCCTATAGCATGAGATGTGATATCTCAATGCTTCTAATACCAAACCTGAGACCCTTCCTATAACATGAGATGGGAATATCCAACTCCTTCCCATTCCAATCCTGAGACCCTTCCGATAGCAGAGATGTGATATCTCAATGCTTATACCAAACCTGAGACCCTTCGTATGGCATGAGATGTGATATCCAACTCCTTGCCTTTCAAATCCTGAGACCCTTCCTATAGCATGAGAAGGGATATCCAACTCCTTCCCAATCCAATCCTGAGACCCTTCCGATAGCAGAGACGTGATATCTCAATGCTTCTACCAAACCTGAGACCCTTCCTTTAGCATGAGATGTGATATCCAAATCCTTCACATTCCAATCCTGAAACCCTTCCTATAGCATGAGATGTGATATCTCAATGCTTCTAATACCAAACCTGAGATCCTTCCTATAACATGAGATGTGATATCCAATTCCTTCCCATTCCAAACCTGAGACCCTTCCTATTGGATGAGTTGTGATATCCAACTCCTTCCCATTCAAACCCTGAGACCCTTCCTATAGCATGAGATGTGATGTCTCAATGATTCTAATACCAAACCTGAGATCCTTCCTATAACATGAGATGTGATATCCAACTCCTTCCATTCCAATCCTGAGACCCGTCCTATAGCATGAGATGTGATATCTCAATGCTTATACCAAACCTGAGACCCTTCCTATAGCATGAGATGTGATATCCAACTACTTCCCATTCCAATCCTGAGACCCTTCCTATAGCATGAGATGTGATATCTCAATGCTTCTAATACCAAACCTGAGATCCTTCCTCTAACATGAAATGTGATATCCAACTCCTTCCCTTTCCAAACCTAAGAGCCTATCTATAGCATGAGATGTGATATCCAGGTCCTTCCTATTCCAATCCTTAGACCCTTCCTACAGCATGCAATATGATATCTCAATGATTCTAATAACAAACCTGAGACCCGTCCTATAGCATGAGATATGATATCCAAGTCCTTCCCATTCCAATCCTGAGACCCTTCCTATAACATGAAATGTGATATCCAACTCCTTCCCATTCCAACCTGAGACCCTTCCTATAGCATGAGATGGGATATCCAACTTCTTCAAAATCCAATACTGATACCCTTCCGATAGCATGAGATGTGATATCCCAATGCTTCTACCAAACCTGAGACCCATACTATGGCATGAGATGTGATATCAAACTCCTTCCCATTCCAATCCTGAGACCCTTCCTATAGCTTGAGGTGTGATATCCAACTCCTTCCCATTCCAATTCTGAGACCCTTCTTATACCATGAGACTTGATATCTCAATGCTTCTAATACCAAACCTGAGACCCGTCCTATAACATGAGATGTGATATCCAAATCCTTCCCCTTCCAAACCTTAGACCCTTCCTTTATCATGAGATGTGACATACAACTCCTTCCCATTCCAATCCTGAGACCCTTCCGATATCATGAGATTTGTTATCTCAATGCTTCTAATATCAAACTTGAGACCCTCCCTATAGCATGAGATGTGACATCCAAGTCCTTCCCATTCCAATCCTGAGACCCTTCCTATAGCATGAGATGTGATATCTCTATGCTTCTAATACCAAACCTGAGACCCTTCCTATAACATGAGATGGGATATCCAACTCCTTCCCATTCCAATCCTGAGACCTTTCCGATAGCAGAGATGTGATATCTCAATGCTTATACCAAACCTGAGAACCTTCCTATGGCCTGAGATGTCATATACAACTCCTTCCCATTCCAATCCTGAGACCCTTCCTTTAGCATGAGATGTGATATCTCAATGCTTATACCAAATCTGAGACCCTTCCTATAGCATGAGATGTGATATCCAATTCCTTCCCATTCCAATCCTGAGACCCTTCCTATAGCATGAGATGTGATATCTCAATGCTTCTAATACCAAACCTGAGACCCTTCCTATAACATGAGATGGGAATATCCAACTCCTTCCCATTCCAATCCTGAGACCCTTCCGATAGCAGAGATGTGATATCTCAATGCTTATACCAAACCTGAGATCCTTCCTATAACATGAGATGTGATATCCAACTCCTTCCCATTCCAATCCTGAGACACTTACTATAGCATGAGATGTGATATCTCACTGCTTATACCAAACCTGAGACCCTTCCCATAGCATGAGATGTGATATCCAACTCCTTCCCATTCCAATCCTCAGACCCTTCCTATAGCATGAGATGTGATATCTCAATGCTTCTAATATCAAACTTGAGACCCTACCATATAGCATGAGATGTGATATCCAAGTCCTTCCCATTACAATCCTGAGACACTTCCTATAGCATGAGATGTGATATCCAACTCCTTCCCATTCCAATCCTGAGACCCTTCCTATAGCATGAGATATGATATCTCAATACTTCTAATACCAAACGTGAGATCCTTCCGATAACATGAGATGTGATATCCAAATCCTTCCCCTTCCAAACCTGAGACCCTCCCTTTAGCATGAGATGTGATATCCAACTCCTTCCCATTCCAATCCTGAGACCCTTCTGATAGCATGAGATGTGATATCTCAATGCTTCTAATACCAAACCTGAGATCCTTCCGATAGCATGAGATGTGATATCTCAATGCTTCTAATACCAAACCTGAGATCCTTCCTATAACATGAGATGTGATATCCAAATCCTTCCCCTTCCAAACCTGAGACCCTCCCTTTAGCATGAGATGTGATATCCAACTCCTTCCCATTCCATTCCTGAGACCCTTCTGATAGCATGAGATGTGATATCTCAATGCCTCTAATACCAAACCTGAGATCCTACCTCTAACATGAAATGTGATATCCAACTCTTTCCCCTTCCAAACCTGAGAGCCTTCCTATAGCATGAGATGTGATATCCAAGTCCTTCCCATTCCAATTCTGAGACCCTTCCTATAGCTTGAGATGTGATATCCAACTCCTTCCCATTCCAATTCTGAGACCCTTCCTATACTCTGAGACTTGATATCTCAATGCTTCTAATACCAAACCTGAGACCCGTAATATAACATGAGATGTGATATCCAAATCCTTCCCCTTCCAAACCTTAGACCCTTCCTTTATCATGAGATTTGATATCCAACTCCTTCCCATTCCAATCCTGAGACCCTTCCGATATCATGAGATGTGATATCTCAAAGCTTCTAATATCAAACTTGAGACCCTCCCTATAGCATGAGATGTGATATCCAAGTCCTTCCCATTCCAATCCTGAGACCCTTCCTATAGCATGAGATGTGATATCTCAATGCTTCTAATACCAAACCTGAGACCCTTCCTATAACATGAGATGGGAATATCCAACTCCTTCCCATTCCAATCCTGAGACCCTTCCGATAGCAGAGATGTGATATCTCAATGCTTATACCAAACCTGAGACCCTTCGTATGGCATGAGATGTGATATCCAACTCCTTGCCTTTCAAATCCTGAGACCCTTCCTATAGCATGAGAAGGGATATCCAACTCCTTCCCAATCCAATCCTGAGACCCTTCCGATAGCAGAGACGTGATATCTCAATGCTTCTACCAAACCTGAGACCCTTCCTTTAGCATGAGATGTGATATCCTAATCCTTCACATTCCAATCCTGAAACCCTTCCTATAGCATGAGATGTGATATCTCAATGCTTCTAATACCAAACCTGAGATCCTTCCTATAACATGAGATGTGATATCCAATTCCTTCCCATTCCAAACCTGAGACCCTTCCTATTGGATGAGTTGTGATATCCAACTCCTTCCCATTCAAACCCTGAGACCCTTCCTATAGCATGAGATGTGATGTCTCAATGATTCTAATACCAAACCTGAGATCCTTCCTATAACATGAGATGTGATATCCAACTCCTTCCATTCCAATCCTGAGACCCGTCCTATAGCATGAGATGTGATATCTCAATGCTTATACCAAACCTGAGACCCTTCCTATAGCATGAGATGTGATATCCAACTACTTCCCATTCCAATCCTGAGACCCTTCCTATAGCATGAGATGTGATATCTCAATGCTTCTAATACCAAACCTGAGATCCTTCCTCTAACATGAAATGTGATATCCAACTCCTTCCCTTTCCAAACCTAAGAGCCTATCTATAGCATGAGATGTGATATCCAGGTCCTTCCTATTCCAATCCTTAGACCCTTCCTACAGCATGCAATATGATATCTCAATGATTCTAATAACAAACCTGAGACCCGTCCTATAGCATGAGATATGATATCCAAGTCCTTCCCATTCCAATCCTGAGACCCTTCCTATAACATGAAATGTGATATCCAACTCCTTCCCATTCCAACCTGAGACCCTTCCTATAGCATGAGATGTGATATCCCAATGCTTCTACCAAACCTGAGACCCATACTATGGCATGAGATGTGATATCAAACTCCTTCCCATTCCAATCCTGAGACCCTTCCTATAGCTTGAGGTGTGATATCCAACTCCTTCCCATTCCAATTCTGAGACCCTTCTTATACCATGAGACTTGATATCTCAATGCTTCTAATACCAAACCTGAGACTCGTCCTATAACATGAGATGTGATATCCAAATCCTTCCCCTTCCAAACCTTAGACCCTTCCTTTATCATGAGATGTGACATACAACTCCTTCCCATTCCAATCCTGAGACCCTTCCGATATCATGAGATTTGTTATCTCAATGCTTCTAATATCAAACTTGAGACCCTCCCTATAGCATGAGATGTGACATCCAAGTCCTTCCCATTCCAATCCTGAGACCCTTCCTATAGCATGAGATGTGATATCTCTATGCTTCTAATACCAAACCTGAGACCCTTCCTATAACATGAGATGGGATGTCCAACTCCTTCCCATTCCAATCCTGAGACCTTTCCGATAGCAGAGATGTGATATCTCAATGCTTATACCAAACCCGAGAACCTTCCTATGGCCTGAGATGTCATATACAACTCCTTCCCATTCCAATCCTGAGACCCTTCCTTTAGCATGAGATGTGATATCTCAATGCTTATACCAAATCTGAGACCCTTCCTATAGCATGAGATGTGATATCCAATTCCTTCCCATTCCAATCCTGAGACCCTTCCTATAGCATGAGATGTGATATCTCAATGCTTATACCAAACCTGAGAGCCTACCTATAGCATGAGATGTGATATCCAAGTCCATCCCATTCCAATCCTTAGACCCTTCCTACAGCATGCGATGTGATATCTCAATGATTCTAATACCAAACCAGAGACTCTTCCTATAACATGAGATGGGATATCCAACTCCTTCCCATTCCAATCCTGAGCCGCTTCTGATAGCAGAGATGTGATATCTCAATGCTTATACCAAACCTGAGACCCTTCCTATAACATGAGATGTGATATCCAACTCCTTCCCGTTCCAAACCTGAGACACTAACTATAGCATATGTGATATCCAACTCCTTCCCATTCCAAACATGAGACCCTTCCTATAGCAAGAAAGTAATATCCAACTCCTACCCATTCCAATCCTGAGACCCTTCCTATAGCAAGAGATGTGATATCCAAATCCTTCCCATTCCAATCCTGAGACCCTTCCTATAACATGAGATGTGATATCCAACTCCTTCCCAATCCAATCCTGAGACCCTTCCGATAGCAGAGATGTGATATCTCAATGCTTATACCAAACCTGAGACCCTTCCTATAGCATGAAAAGGGATATCCAACTCCTTCCCAATCCAATCCTGAGACCCTTCCGATAGCAGAGACGTGATATCTCAATGCTTCTACCAAACCTGAGACCCTTCCTTTAGCATGAGATGTGATATCCAACTCCTTCCCATTCCAATCCTGAGACCTTTCCGATAGCAGAGATGTGATATCTCAATGCTTATACCAAACCTGAGAACCTTCCTATGGCCTGAGATGTCATATACAACTCCTTCCCATTCCAATCCTGAGACCCTTCCTTTAGCATGAGATGTGATATCTCAATGCTTATACCAAATCTGAGACCCTTCCTATAGCATGAGATGTGATATCCAATTCCTTCCCATTCCAATCCTGAGACCCTTCCTATAGCATGAGATGTGATATCTCAATGCTTATACCAAACCTGAGAGCCTACCTATAGCATGAGATGTGATATCCAAGTCCATCCCATTCCAATCCTTAGACCCTTCCTACAGCATGCGATGTGATATCTCAATGATTCTAATACCAAACCAGAGACTCTTCCTATAACATGAGATGGGATATCCAACTCCTTCCCATTCCAATCCTGAGCCGCTTCCGATAGCAGAGATGTGATATCTCAATGCTTATACCAAACCTGAGACCCTTCCTATAACATGAGATGTGATATCCAACTCCTTCCCGTTCCAAACCTGAGACACTAACTATAGCATATGTGATATCCAACTCCTTCCCATTCCAAACATGAGACCCTTCCTATAGCAAGAAAGTAATATCCAACTCCTACCCATTCCAATCCTGAGACCCTTCCTATAGCAAGAGATGTGATATCCAAATCCTTCCCATTCCAATCCTGAGACCCTTCCTATAACATGAGATGTGATATCCAACTCCTTCCCATTCCAACCTGAGACACTTCCTATAGCATGAGAAGGGATATCCAACTCCTTCCCAATCCAATCCTGAGACCCTTCCGATAGCAGAGATGTGATATCTCAATGCTTATACCAAACCTGAGACCCTTCCTATAGCATGAAAAGGGATATCCAACTCCTTCCCAATCCAATCCTGAGACCCTTCCGATAGCAGAGACGTGATATCTCAATGCTTCTACCAAACCTGAGACCCTTCCTTTAGCATGAGATGTGATATCCAAATCCTTCACATTCCAATCCTGAGACCCTTCCTATAGCATGAGATTTGATATCTCAATGCTTCTAATACCAAACCTGAGATCCTTCCTATAACATGAGATGTGATATCCAATTCCTTCCCATTCCAAACCTGAGACCCTTCCTATTGGATGAGATGTGATATCCAACTCCTTCCCATTTCAACCCTGAGACCCTTCCTATAGCATGAGATGTGATGTCTCAATGCTTCTAATACCAAACCTGAGATCCTTCCTATAACATGAGATGTGATATCCAACTCCTTCCATTCCAATCCTGAGACCCGTCCTATAGCATGAGATGTGATATCTCAATGCTTATACCAAACCTGAGACCCTTCCTATAGCATGAGATGTGATATCCAACTCCTTCCCATTCCAATCCGGAGACCCTTCCTATAGCATGAGATGTGATATCTCAATGCTTCTAATACCAAACCTGAGATCCTTCCTCTAACATGAAATGTGATATCCAACTCCTTCCCTTTCCAAACCTAAGAGCCTATCTATAGCATGAGATGTGATATCCAAGTCCTTCACATTCCAACCCTTAGACCCTTCCTACAGCATGCAATATGATATCTCAATGATTCTAATAACAAACCTGAGACCCGTCCTATAACATGAGATGGGATATCCAACTCCTTCCCATTCCAATCCTGAGACACTTCCGATAGCAGAGATGTGATATCTCAATGTTTATACCAAACCTGAGACCCTTCCTATAACATGAGATGTGAAATTTAACTCCTTCCCGTTCCCAACCTGAGACCCTTCCTTTAGCATGAGATGTGATGTCCAGCTCCTTCCCATTCCAATCCTGAGACACTTCCGATAGCATGAGATGTGATATCTCAATGCTTCTAATATCAAAACTGAGACCCTCCCTATAGCATGATATGTGATATCTAAGTCCTTCCCATTCCAATCCTGAGACCCTTCCTATAGCATGAGATGTGATATCTCAATGCTTCTACCAAACCTGAGACCCTTCCTTTAGCATGAGATGTGATATCCAACTCCTTCCCATTCCAATCCTGAGACCCTTCCTATAGCATGAGATGTGATATCTCAATACTTCTAATACCAAACCTGAGATCCTTCCGATAACATGAGATGTGATATCTCAATACTTCTAATACCAAACCTGAGATCCATCCTATAACATGAGATGTGATATCCAACTCCTTCCCATTCCAACCTGAGACCCTTCCTATAGCATGAGATGGGATATCCAACTTCTTCAAAATCCAATACTGATACCCTTCCGATAGCATGAGATGTGATATCCCAATGCTTCTACCAAACCTGAGACCCATACTATGGCATGAGATGTGATATCAAACTCCTTCCCATTCCAATCCTGAGACCCTTCCTATAGCTTGAGGTGTGATATCCAACTCCTTCCCATTCCAATTCTGAGACCCTTCTTATACCATGAGACTTGATATCTCAATGCTTCTAATACCAAACCTGAGACTCGTCCTATAACATGAGATGTGATATCCAAATCCTTCCCCTTCCAAACCTTAGACCCTTCCTTTATCATGAGATGTGACATACAACTCCTTCCCATTCCAATCCTGAGACCCTTCCGATATCATGAGATTTGTTATCTCAATGCTTCTAATATCAAACTTGAGACCCTCCCTATAGCATGAGATGTGACATCCAAGTCCTTCCCATTCCAATCCTGAGACCCTTCCTATAGCATGAGATGTGATATCTCTATGCTTCTAATACCAAACCTGAGACCCTTCCTATAACATGAGATGGGATATCCAACTCCTTCCCATTCCAATCCTGAGACCTTTCCGATAGCAGAGATGTGATATCTCAATGCTTATACCAAACCCGAGAACCTTCCTATGGCCTGAGATGTCATATACAACTCCTTCCCATTCCAATCCTGAGACCCTTCCTTTAGCATGAGATGTGATATCTCAATGCTTATACCAAATCTGAGACCCTTCCTATAGCATGAGATGTGATATCCAATTCCTTCCCATTCCAATCCTGAGACCCTTCCTATAGCATGAGATGTGATATCTCAATGCTTATACGAAACCTGAGAGCCTACCTATAGCATGAGATGTGATATCCAAGTCCATCCCATTCCAATCCTTAGACCCTTCCTACAGCATGCGATGTGATATCTCAATGATTCTAATACCAAACCAGAGACTCTTCCTATAACATGAGATGGGATATCCAACTCCTTCCCATTCCAATCCTGAGCCGCTTCCGATAGCAGAGATGTGATATCTCAATGCTTATACCAAACCTGAGACCCTTCCTATAACATGAGATGTGATATCCAACTCCTTCCCGTTCCAAACCTGAGACACTAACTATAGCATATGTGATATCCAACTCCTTCCCATTCCAAACATGAGACCCTTCCTATAGCAAGAAAGTAATATCCAACTCCTACCCATTCCAATCCTGAGACCCTTCCTATAGCAAGAGATGTGATATCCAAATCCTTCCCATTCCAATCCTGAGACCCTTCCTATAACATGAGATGTGATATCCAACTCCTTCCCATTCCAACCTGAGACACTTCCTATAGCATGAGAAGGGATATCCAACTCCTTCCCAATCCAATCCTGAGACCCTTCCGATAGCAGAGATGTGATATCTCAATGCTTATACCAAACCTGAGACCCTTCCTATAGCATGAAAAGGGATATCCAACTCCTTCCCAATCCAATCCTGAGACCCTTCCGATAGCAGAGACGTGATATCTCAATGCTTCTACCAAACCTGAGACCCTTCCTTTAGCATGAGATGTGATATCCAACTCCTTCCCATTCCAATCCTGAGACCTTTCCGATAGCAGAGATGTGATATCTCAATGCTTATACCAAACCTGAGAACCTTCCTATGGCCTGAGATGTCATATACAACTCCTTCCCATTCCAATCCTGAGACCCTTCCTTTAGCATGAGATGTGATATCTCAATGCTTATACCAAATCTGAGACCCTTCCTATAGCATGAGATGTGATATCCAATTCCTTCCCATTCCAATCCTGAGACCCTTCCTATAGCATGAGATGTGATATCTCAATGCTTATACCAAACCTGAGAGCCTACCTATAGCATGAGATGTGATATCCAAGTCCATCCCATTCCAATCCTTAGACCCTTCCTACAGCATGCGATGTGATATCTCAATGATTCTAATACCAAACCAGAGACTCTTCCTATAACATGAGATGGGATATCCAACTCCTTCCCATTCCAATCCTGAGCCGCTTCCGATAGCAGAGATGTGATATCTCAATGCTTATACCAAACCTGAGACCCTTCCTATAACATGAGATGTGATATCCAACTCCTTCCCGTTCCAAACCTGAGACACTAACTATAGCATATGTGATATCCAACTCCTTCCCATTCCAAACATGAGACCCTTCCTATAGCAAGAAAGTAATATCCAACTCCTACCCATTCCAATCCTGAGACCCTTCCTATAGCAAGAGATGTGATATCCAAATCCTTCCCATTCCAATCCTGAGACCCTTCCTATAACATGAGATGTGATATCCAACTCCTTCCCATTCCAACCTGAGACACTTCCTATAGCATGAGAAGGGATATCCAACTCCTTCCCAATCCAATCCTGAGACCCTTCCGATAGCAGAGATGTGATATCTCAATGCTTATACCAAACCTGAGACCCTTCCTATAGCATGAAAAGGGATATCCAACTCCTTCCCAATCCAATCCTGAGACCCTTCCGATAGCAGAGACGTGATATCTCAATGCTTCTACCAAACCTGAGACCCTTCCTTTAGCATGAGATGTGATATCCAAATCCTTCACATTCCAATCCTGAGACCCTTCCTATAGCATGAGATTTGATATCTCAATGCTTCTAATACCAAACCTGAGATCCTTCCTATAACATGAGATGTGATATCCAATTCCTTCCCATTCCAAACCTGAGACCCTTCCTATTGGATGAGATGTGATATCCAACTCCTTCCCATTTCAACCCTGAGACCCTTCCTATAGCATGAGATGTGATGTCTCAATGCTTCTAATACCAAACCTGAGATCCTTCCTATAACATGAGATGTGATATCCAACTCCTTCCATTCCAATCCTGAGACCCGTCCTATAGCATGAGATGTGATATCTCAATGCTTATACCAAACCTGAGACCCTTCCTATAGCATGAGATGTGATATCCAACTCCTTCCCATTCCAATCCGGAGACCCTTCCTATAGCATGAGATGTGATATCTCAATGCTTCTAATACCAAACCTGAGATCCTTCCTCTAACATGAAATGTGATATCCAACTCCTTCCCTTTCCAAACCTAAGAGCCTATCTATAGCATGAGATGTGATATCCAAGTCCTTCACATTCCAACCCTTAGACCCTTCCTACAGCATGCAATATGATATCTCAATGATTCTAATAACAAACCTGAGACCCGTCCTATAACATGAGATGGGATATCCAACTCCTTCCCATTCCAATCCTGAGACACTTCCGATAGCAGAGATGTGATATCTCAATGTTTATACCAAACCTGAGACCCTTCCTATAACATGAGATGTGAAATTTAACTCCTTCCCGTTCCCAACCTGAGACCCTTCCTTTAGCATGAGATGTGATGTCCAGCTCCTTCCCATTCCAATCCTGAGACACTTCCGATAGCATGAGATGTGATATCTCAATGCTTCTAATATCAAAACTGAGACCCTCCCTATAGCATGATATGTGATATCTAAGTCCTTCCCATTCCAATCCTGAGACCCTTCCTATAGCATGAGATGTGATATCTCAATGCTTCTACCAAACCTGAGACCCTTCCTTTAGCATGAGATGTGATATCCAACTCCTTCCCATTCCAATCCTGAGACCCTTCCTATAGCATGAGATGTGATATCTCAATACTTCTAATACCAAACCTGAGATCCTTCCGATAACATGAGATGTGATATCTCAATACTTCTAATACCAAACCTGAGATCCATCCTATAACATGAGATGTGATATCCAACTCCTTCCCTTTCCAAACCTAAGAGCCTATCTATAGCATGAGATGTGATATCCAGGTCCTTCCCATTCCAATCCTTAGACCCTTCCTACAGCATGCAATATGATATCTCAATGATTCTAATAACAAACCTGAGACCCGTCCTATAGCATGAGATATGATATCCAAGTCCTTCCCATTCCAATCCTGAGACCCTTCCTATAACATGAAATGTGATATCCAACTCCTTCCCATTCCAACCTGAGACCCTTCCTATAGCATGAGATGGGATATCCAACTTCTTCCAAATCCAATACTGATACCCTTCCGATAGCATGAGATGTGATATCCCAATGCTTCTACCAAACCTGAGACCCATACTATGGCATGAGATGTGATATCAAACTCCTTCCCATTCCAATCCTGAGACCCTTCCTATAGCTTGAGGTGTGATATCCAACTCCTTCCCATTCCAATTCTGAGACCCTTCTTATACCATGAGACTTGATATCTCAATGCTTCTAATACCAAACCTGAGACCCGTCCTATAACATGAGATGTGATAACCAAATCCTTCCCCTTCCAAACCTTAGACCCTTCCTTTATCATGAGATGTGATATCCAACTCCTTCCCATTCCAATCCTGAGACCCTTCCGATATCATGAGATTTGTTATCTCAATGCTTCTAATATCAAACTTGAGACCCTCCCTATAGCATGAGATGTGACATCCAAGTCCTTCCCATTCCAATCCTGAGACCCTTCCTATAGCATGAGATGTGATATCTCTATGCTTCTAATACCAAACCTGAGATCCTTCCTATAACATGAGATGTGATATCCAAATCCTTCCCCTTCCAAACCTGAGACCCTCCCTTTAGCATGAGATGTGATATCCAACTCCTTCCCATTCCATTCCTGAGAC
Source organism: Ambystoma mexicanum (assembly GCF_040938575.1). NCBI lineage: Eukaryota > Metazoa > Chordata > Amphibia > Caudata > Ambystomatidae > Ambystoma > Ambystoma mexicanum. The sequence goes on from NC_090936.1 coordinate 338,874,458, forward strand.
CCTTCTGATAGCATGAGATGTGATATCTCAATGCCTCTAATACCAAACCTGAGATCCTACCTCTAACATGAAATGTGATATCCAACTCTTTCCCCTTCCAAACCTGAGAGCCTTCCTATAGCATGAGATGTGATATCCAAGTCCTTCCCATTCCAATTCTGAGACCCTTCCTATAGCTTGAGATGTGATATCCAACTCCTTCCCATTCCAATTCTGAGACCCTTCCTATACTCTGAGACTTGATATCTCAATGCTTCTAATACCAAACCTGAGACCCGTAATATAACATGAGATGTGATATCCAAATCCTTCCCCTTCCAAACCTTAGACCCTTCCTTTATCATGAGATTTGATATCCAACTCCTTCCCATTCCAATTCTGAGACCCTTCCGATATCATGAGATGTGATATCTCAAAGCTTCTAATATCAAACTTGAGACCCTCCCTATAGCATGAGATGTGATATCCAAGTCCTTCCCATTCCAATCCTGAGACCCTTCCTATAGCATGAGATGTGATATCTCAATGCTTCTAATACCAAACCTGAGACCCTTCCTATAACATGAGATGGGAATATCCAACTCCTTCCCATTCCAATCCTGAGACCCTTCCGATAGCAGAGATGTGATATCTCAATGCTTATACCAAACCTGAGACCCTTCGTATGGCATGAGATGTGATATCCAACTCCTTGCCTTTCAAATCCTGAGACCCTTCCTATAGCATGAGAAGGGATATCCAACTCCTTCCCAATCCAATCCTGAGACCCTTCCGATAGCAGAGACGTGATATCTCAATGCTTCTACCAAACCTGAGACCCTTCCTTTAGCATGAGATGTGATATCCAAATCCTTCACATTCCAATCCTGAAACCCTTCCTATAGCATGAGATGTGATATCTCAATGCTTCTAATACCAAACCTGAGATCCTTCCTATAACATGAGATGTGATATCCAATTCCTTCCCATTCCAAACCTGAGACCCTTCCTATTGGATGAGTTGTGATATCCAACTCCTTCCCATTCAAACCCTGAGACCCTTCCTATAGCATGAGATGTGATGTCTCAATGATTCTAATACCAAACCTGAGATCCTTCCTATAACATGAGATGTGATATCCAACTCCTTCCATTCCAATCCTGAGACCCGTCCTATAGCATGAGATGTGATATCTCAATGCTTATACCAAACCTGAGACCCTTCCTATAGCATGAGATGTGATATCCAACTACTTCCCATTCCAATCCTGAGACCCTTCCTATAGCATGAGATGTGATATCTCAATGCTTCTAATACCAAACCTGAGATCCTTCCTCTAACATGAAATGTGATATCCAACTCCTTCCCTTTCCAAACCTAAGAGCCTATCTATAGCATGAGATGTGATATCCAGGTCCTTCCTATTCCAATCCTTAGACCCTTCCTACAGCATGCAATATGATATCTCAATGATTCTAATAACAAACCTGAGACCCGTCCTATAGCATGAGATATGATATCCAAGTCCTTCCCATTCCAATCCTGAGACCCTTCCTATAACATGAAATGTGATATCCAACTCCTTCCCATTCCAACCTGAGACCCTTCCTATAGCATGAGATGGGATATCCAACTTCTTCAAAATCCAATACTGATACCCTTCCGATAGCATGAGATGTGATATCCCAATGCTTCTACCAAACCTGAGACCCATACTATGGCATGAGATGTGATATCAAACTCCTTCCCATTCCAATCCTGAGACCCTTCCTATAGCTTGAGGTGTGATATCCAACTCCTTCCCATTCCAATTCTGAGACCCTTCTTATACCATGAGACTTGATATCTCAATGCTTCTAATACCAAACCTGAGACCCGTCCTATAACATGAGATGTGATATCCAAATCCTTCCCCTTCCAAACCTTAGACCCTTCCTTTATCATGAGATGTGACATACAACTCCTTCCCATTCCAATCCTGAGACCCTTCCGATATCATGAGATTTGTTATCTCAATGCTTCTAATATCAAACTTGAGACCCTCCCTATAGCATGAGATGTGACATCCAAGTCCTTCCCATTCCAATCCTGAGACCCTTCCTATAGCATGAGATGTGATATCTCTATGCTTCTAATACCAAACCTGAGACCCTTCCTATAACATGAGATGGGATATCCAACTCCTTCCCATTCCAATCCTGAGACCTTTCCGATAGCAGAGATGTGATATCTCAATGCTTATACCAAACCTGAGAACCTTCCTATGGCCTGAGATGTCATATACAACTCCTTCCCATTCCAATCCTGAGACCCTTCCTTTAGCATGAGATGTGATATCTCAATGCTTATACCAAATCTGAGACCCTTCCTATAGCATGAGATGTGATATCCAATTCCTTCCCATTCCAATCCTGAGACCCTTCCTATAGCATGAGATGTGATATCTCAATGCTTATACCAAACCTGAGAGCCTACCTATAGCATGAGATGTGATATCCAAGTCCATCCCATTCCAATCCTTAGACCCTTCCTACAGCATGCGATGTGATATCTCAATGATTCTAATACCAAACCAGAGACTCTTCCTATAACATGAGATGGGACATCCAACTCCTTCCCATTCCAATCCTGAGCCGCTTCCGATAGCAGAGATGTGATATCTCAATGCTTATACCAAACCTGAGACCCTTCCTATAACATGAGATGTGATATCCAACTCCTTCCCGTTCCAAACCTGAGACACTAACTATAGCATATGTGATATCCAACTCCTTCCCATTCCAAACATGAGACCCTTCCTATAGCAAGAAAGTAATATCCAACTCCTACCCATTCCAATCCTGAGAACCTTCCTATAGCAAGAGATGTGATATCCAAATCCTTCCCATTCCAATCCTGAGACCCTTCCTATAACATGAGATGTGATATCCAACTCCTTCCCATTCCAACCTGAGACACTTCCTATAGCATGAGAAGGGATATCCAACTCCTTCCCAATCCAATCCTGAGACCCTTCCGATAGCAGAGATGTGATATCTCAATGCTTATACCAAACCTGAGACCCTTCCTATAGCATGAAAAGGGATATCCAACTCCTTCCCAATCCAATCCTGAGACCCTTCCGATAGCAGAGACGTGATATCTCAATGCTTCTACCAAACCTGAGACCCTTCCTTTAGCATGAGATGTGATATCCAACTCCTTCCCATTCCAATCCTGAGACCTTTCCGATAGCAGAGATGTGATATCTCAATGCTTATACCAAACCTGAGAACCTTCCTATGGCCTGAGATGTCATATACAACTCCTTCCCATTCCAATCCTGAGACCCTTCCTTTAGCATGAGATGTGATATCTCAATGCTTATACCAAATCTGAGACCCTTCCTATAGCATGAGATGTGATATCCAATTCCTTCCCATTCCAATCCTGAGACCCTTCCTATAGCATGAGATGTGATATCTCAATGCTTATACCAAACCTGAGAGCCTACCTATAGCATGAGATGTGATATCCAAGTCCATCCCATTCCAATCCTTAGACCCTTCCTACAGCATGCGATGTGATATCTCAATGATACTAATACCAAACCAGAGACTCTTCCTATAACATGAGATGGGATATCCAACTCCTTCCCATTCCAATCCTGAGCCGCTTCCGATAGCAGAGATGTGATATCTCAATGCTTATACCAAACCTGAGACCCTTCCTATAACATGAGATGTGATATCCAACTCCTTCCCGTTCCAAACCTGAGACACTAACTATAGCATATGTGATATCCAACTCCTTCCCATTCCAAACATGAGACCCTTCCTATAGCAAGAAAGTAATATCCAACTCCTACCCATTCCAATCCTGAGACCCTTCCTATAACATGAGATGTGATATCCAACTCCTTCCCATTCCAACCTGAGACACTTCCTATAGCATGAGAAGGGATATCCAACTCCTTCCCAATCCAATCCTGAGACCCTTCCGATAGCAGAGATGTGATATCTCAATGCTTATACCAAACCTGAGACCCTTCCTATGGCATGAGATGTGATATCCAACTCCTTCCCAATCCAATCCTGAGACCCTTCCGATAGCAGAGACGTGATATCTCAATGCTTCTACCAAACCTGAGACCCTTCCTTTAGCATGAGATGTGATATCCAAATCCTTCACATTCCAATCCTGAGACCCTTCCTATAGCATGAGATGTGATATCTCAATGCTTCTAATACCAAACCTGAGATCCTTCCTATAACATGAGATGTGATATCCAATTCCTTCCCATTCCAAACCTGAGACCCTTCCTATTGGATGAGATGTGATATCCAACTCCTTCCCATTCCAACCCTGAGACCCTTCCTATAGCATGAGATGTGATGTCTCAATGCTTCTAATACCAAACCTGAGATCCTTCCTATAACATGAGATGTGATATCCAACTCCTTCCATTCCAATCCTGAGACCCGTCCTATAGCATGAGATGTGATATCTCAATGCTTATACCAAACCTGAGACCCTTCCTATAGCATGAGATGTGATATCCAACTGCTTCCCATTCCAATCCTGAGACCCTTCCTATAGCATGAGATGTGATATCTCAATGCTTCTAATACCAAACCTGAGATCCTTCCTCTAACATGAAATGTGATATCCAACTCCTTCCCTTTCCAAACCTAAGAGCCTATCTATGGCATGAGATGTGATATCCAAGTCCTTCCCATTCCAACCCTTAGACCCTTCCTACAGCATGCAATATGATATCTCAATGATTCTAATAACAAACCTGAGACCCGTCCTATAACATGAGATGGGATATCCAACTCCTTCCCATTCCAATCCTGAGACACTTCCGATAGCAGAGATGTGATATCTCAATGCTTATACCAAACCTGAGACCCTTCCTATAACATGAGATGTGATATCCAAATCCTTCCCGTTCCAAACCTGAGACCCTTCCTTTAGCATGAGATGTGATATCCAGCACCTTCCCATTCCAATCCTGAGACACTTCCTATAGCATGAGATGTGATATCTCAATGCTTCTAATATCAAAACTGAGACCCTCCCTATAGCATGATATGTGATATCTAAGTCCTTCCCATTCCAATCCTGAGACCCTCCCTATAGCATGAGATGTGATATCCAACTCCTTCCCATTCCAATCCTGAGACCCTTCCTATAGCATGAGTGATGATATCTCAATACTTCTAATACCAAACGTGAGATCCTTCCGATAACATGAGATGTGATATCCAAATCCTTCCCCTTCAAATCCTGAGACCCTCCCTTTAGCATGAGATGTGATATCCAACTCCTTCCTATTCCAATCCTGAGACTCTTCTGATAGCATGAGATGTGATATCTCATTGCTTCAAATACCAAACCTGAGATCCTTCCGATAGCATGAGATGTGATATCTCAATGCTTCTAATACCAAACCTGAGATCCTTCCTATAACATGAGATGTGATATCCAAATCCTTCCCCTTCCAAACCTGAGACCCTCCCTTTAGCATGAGATGTGATATCCAACTCCTTCCCATTCCATTCCTGAGACCCTTCTGATAGCATGAGATGTGATATCTCAATGCCTCTAATACCAAACCTGAGATCCTACCTCTAACATGAAATGTGATATCCAACTCTTTCCCCTTCCAAACCTGAGAGCCTTCCTATAGCATGAGATGTGATATCCAAGTCCTTCCCATTCCAATCCTGAGACCCTTCCTTTATCATGAGATGTGATATCCAACTCCTTCCCATTCCAATCCTGAGACCCTTCCTATAGCATGAGATGTGATATCTCAATGCTTCTAATACCAAACCTGAGACCCTTCCTATAACATGAGATGGGAATATCCAACTCCTTCCCATTCCAATCCTGAGACCCTTCCGATAGCAGAGATGTGATATCTCAATGCTTATACCAAACCTGAGATCCTTCCTATAACATGAGATGTGATATCCAACTCCTTCCCATTCCAATCCTGAGACACTTACTATAGCATGAGATGTGATATCTCACTGCTTATACCAAACCTGAGACCCTTCCCATAGCATGAGATGTGATATCCAACTCCTTCCCATTCCAATCCTCAGACCCTTCCTATAGCATGAGATGTGATATCTCAATGCTTCTAATATCAAACTTGAGACCCTACCTATAGCATGAGATGTGATATCCAAGTCCTTCCCATTACAATCCTGAGACACTTCCTATAGCATGAGATGTGATATCCAACTCCTTCCCATTCCAATCCTGAGACCCTTCCTATAGCATGAGATATGATATCTCAATACTTCTAATACCAAACGTGAGATCCTTCCGATAACATGAGATGTGATATCCAAATCCTTCCCCTTCCAAACCTGAGACCCTCCCTTTAGCATGAGATGTGATATCCAACTCCTTCCCATTCCAATCCTGAGACCCTTCTGATAGCATGAGATGTGATATCTCAATGCTTCTAATACCAAACCTGAGATCCTTCCGATAGCATGAGATGTGATATCTCAATGCTTCTAATACCAAACCTGAGATCCTTCCTATAACATGAGATGTGATATCCAAATCCTTCCCCTTCCAAACCTGAGACCCTCCCTTTAGCATGAGATGTGATATCCAACTCCTTCCCATTCCATTCCTGAGACCCTTCTGATAGCATGAGATGTGATATCTCAATGCCTCTAATACCAAACCTGAGATCCTACCTCTAACATGAAATGTGATATCCAACTCTTTCCCCTTCCAAACCTGAGAGCCTTCCTATAGCATGAGATGTGATATCCAAGTCCTTCCCATTCCAATTCTGAGACCCTTCCTATAGCTTGAGATGTGATATCCAACTCCTTCCCATTCCAATTCTGAGACCCTTCCTATACTCTGAGACTTGATATCTCAATGCTTCTAATACCAAACCTGAGACCCGTAATATAAAATGAGATGTGATATCCAAATCCTTCCCCTTCCAAACCTTAGACCCTTCCTTTATCATGAGATTTGATATTCAACTCCTTCCCATTCCAATCCTGAGACCCTTCCGATATCATGAGATGTGATATCTCAAAGCTTCTAATATCAAACTTGAGACCCTCCCTATAGCATGAGATGTGATATCCAAGTCCTTCCCATTCCAATCCTGAGACCCTTCCTATAGCATGAGATGTGATATCTCAATGCTTCTAATACCAAACCTGAGACCCTTCCTATAACATGAGATGGGAATATCCAACTCCTTCCCATTCCAATCCTGAGACCCTTCCGATAGCAGAGATGTGATATCTCAATGCTTATACCAAACCTGAGACCCTTCGTATGGCATGAGATGTGATATCCAACTCCTTGCCTTTCAAATCCTGAGACCCTTCCTATAGCATGAGAAGGGATATCCAACTCCTTCCCAATCCAATCCTGAGACCCTTCCGATAGCAGAGACGTGATATCTCAATGCTTCTACCAAACCTGAGACCCTTCCTTTAGCATGAGATGTGATATCCAAATCCTTCACATTCCAATCCTGAAACCCTTCCTATAGCATGAGATGTGATATCTCAATGCTTCTAATACCAAACCTGAGATCCTTCCTATAACATGAGATGTGATATCCAATTCCTTCCCATTCCAAACCTGAGACCCTTCCTATTGGATGAGTTGTGATATCCAACTCCTTCCCATTCCAACCCTGAGACCCTTCCTATAGCATGAGATGTGATGTCTCAATGATTCTAATACCAAACCTGAGATCCTTCCTATAACATGAGATGTGATATCCAACTCCTTCCATTCCAATCCTGAGACCCGTCCTATAGCATGAGATGTGATATCTCAATGCTTATACCAAACCTGAGACCCTTCCTATAGCATGAGATGTGATATCCAACTACTTCCCATTCCAATCCTGAGACCCTTCCTATAGCATGAGATGTGATATCTCAATGCTTCTAATACCAAACCTGAGATCCTTCCTCTAACATGAAATGTGATATCCAACTCCTTCCCTTTCCAAACCTAAGAGCCTATCTATAGCATGAGATGTGATATCCAGGTCCTTCCTATTCCAATCCTTAGACCCTTCCTACAGCATGCAATATGATATCTCAATGATTCTAATAACAAACCTGAGACCCGTCCTATAGCATGAGATATGATATCCAAGTCCTTCCCATTCCAATCCTGAGACCCTTCCTATAACATGAAATGTGATATCCAACTCCTTCCCATTCCAACCTGAGACCCTTCCTATAGCATGAGATGGGATATCCAACTTCTTCAAAATCCAATACTGATACCCTTCCGATAGCATGAGATGTGATATCCCAATGCTTCTACCAAACCTGAGACCCATACTATGGCATGAGATGTGATATCAAACTCCTTCCCATTCCAATCCTGAGACCCTTCCTATAGCTTGAGGTGTGATATCCAACTCCTTCCCATTCCAATTCTGAGACCCTTCTTATACCATGAGACTTGATATCTCAATGCTTCTAATACCAAACCTGAGACCCGTCCTATAACATGAGATGTGATATCCAAATCCTTCCCCTTCCAAACCTTAGACCCTTCCTTTATCATGAGATGTGACATACAACTCCTTCCCATTCCAATCCTGAGACCCTTTCGATATCATGAGATTTGTTATCTCAATGCTTCTAATATCAAACTTGAGACCCTCCATATAGCATGAGATGTGACATCCAAGTCCTTCCCATTCCAATCCTGAGACCCTCCCTATAGCATGAGATGTGATATCCAACTCCTTCCCATTCCAACCTGAGACACTTCCTATAGCATGAGAAGGGATATCCAACTCCTTCCCAATCCAATCCTGAGACCCTTCCGATAGCAGAGATGTGATATCTCAATGCTTATACCAAACCTGAGACCCTTCCTATAGCATGAAAAGGGATATCCAACTCCTTCCCAATCCAATCCTGAGACCCTTCCGATAGCAGAGACGTGATATCTCAATGCTTCTACCAAACCTGAGACCCTTCCTTTAGCATGAGATGTGATATCCAACTCCTTCCCATTCCAATCCTGAGACCTTTCCGATAGCAGAGATGTGATATCTCAATGCTTATACCAAACCTGAGAACCTTCCTATGGCCTGAGATGTCATATACAACTCCTTCCCATTCCAATCCTGAGACCCTTCCTTTAGCATGAGATGTGATATCTCAATGCTTATACCAAATCTGAGACCCTTCCTATAGCATGAGATGTGATATCCAATTCCTTCCCATTCCAATCCTGAGACCCTTCCTATGGCATGAGATGTGATATCTCAATGCTTATACCAAACCTGAGAGCCTACCTATAGCATGAGATGTGATATCCAAGTCCATCCCATTCCAATCCTTAGACCCTTCCTACAGCATGCGATGTGATATCTCAATGATTCTAATACCAAACCAGAGACTCTTCCTATAACATGAGATGGGATATCCAACTCCTTCCCATTCCAATCCTGAGCCGCTTCCGATAGCAGAGATGTGATATCTCAATGCTTATACCAAACCTGAGACCCTTCCTATAACATGAGATGTGATATCCAACTCCTTCCCGTTCCAAACCTGAGACACTAACTATAGCATATGTGATATCCAACTCCTTCCCATTCCAAACATGAGACCCTTCCTATAGCAAGAAAGTAATATCCAACTCCTACCCATTCCAATCCTGAGACCCTTCCTATAGCAAGAGATGTGATATCCAAATCCTTCCCATTCCAATCCTGAGACCCTTCCTATAACATGAGATGTGATATCCAACTCCTTCCCATTCCAACCTGAGACACTTCCTATAGCATGAGAAGGGATATCCAACTCCTTCCCAATCCAATCCTGAGACCCTTCCGATAGCAGAGATGTGATATCTCAATGCTTATACCAAACCTGAGACCCTTCCTATAGCATGAAAAGGGATATCCAACTCCTTCCCAATCCAATCCTGAGACCCTTCCGATAGCAGAGACGTGATATCTCAATGCTTCTACCAAACCTGAGACCCTTCCTTTAGCATGAGATGTGATATCCAAATCCTTCACATTCCAATCCTGAGACCCTTCCTATAGCATGAGATTTGATATCTCAATGCTTCTAATACCAAACCTGAGATCCTTCCTATAACATGAGATGTGATATCCAATTCCTTCCCATTCCAAACCTGAGACCCTTCCTATTGGATGAGATGTGATATCCAACTCCTTCCCATTTCAACCCTGAGACCCTTCCTATAGCATGAGATGTGATGTCTCAATGCTTCTAATACCAAACCTGAGATCCTTCCTATAACATGAGATGTGATATCCAACTCCTTCCATTCCAATCCTGAGACCCGTCCTATAGCATGAGATGTGATATCTCAATGCTTATACCAAACCTGAGACCCTTCCTATAGCATGAGATGTGATATCCAACTCCTTCCCATTCCAATCCGGAGACCCTTCCTATAGCATGAGATGTGATATCTCAATGCTTCTAATACCAAACCTGAGATCCTTCCTCTAACATGAAATGTGATATCCAACTCCTTCCCTTTCCAAACCTAAGAGCCTATCTATAGCATGAGATGTGATATCCAAGTCCTTCACATTCCAACCCTTAGACCCTTCCTACAGCATGCAATATGATATCTCAATGATTCTAATAACAAACCTGAGACCCGTCCTATAACATGAGATGGGATATCCAACTCCTTCCCATCCCAATCCTGAGACACTTCCGATAGCAGAGATGTGATATCTCAATGTTTATACCAAACCTGAGACCCTTCCTATAACATGAGATGTGAAATTTAACTCCTTCCCGTTCCCAACCTGAGACCCTTCCTTTAGCATGAGATGTGATATCCAGCTCCTTCCCATTCCAATCCTGAGACACTTCCGATAGCATGAGATGTGATATCTCAATGCTTCTAATATCAAAACTGAGACCCTCCCTATAGCATGATATGTGATATCTAAGTCCTTCCCATTCCAATCCTGAGACCCTTCCTATAGCATGAGATGTGATATCTCAATGCTTCTACCAAACCTGAGACCCTTCCTTTAGCATGAGATGTGATATCCAACTCCTTCCCATTCCAATCCTGAGACCCTTCCTATAGCATGAGATGTGATATCTCAATACTTCTAATACCAAACCTGAGATCCTTCCGATAACATGAGATGTGATATCTCAATACTTCTAATACCAAACCTGAGATCCATCCTATAACATGAGATGTGATATCCAACTCCTTCCCTTTCCAAACCTAAGAGCCTATCTATAGCATGAGATGTGATATCCAGGTCCTTCCCATTCCAATCCTTAGACCCTTCCTACAGCATGCAATATGATATCTCAATGATTCTAATAACAAACCTGAGACCCGTCCTATAGCATGAGATATGATATCCAAGTCCTTCCCATTCCAATCCTGAGACCCTTCCTATAACATGAAATGTGATATCCAACTCCTTCCCATTCCAACCTGAGACCCTTCCTATAGCATGAGATGGGATATCCAACTTCTTCCAAATCCAATACTGATACCCTTCCGATAGCATGAGATGTGATATCCCAATGCTTCTACCAAACCTGAGACCCATACTATGGCATGAGATGTGATATCAAACTCCTTCCCATTCCAATCCTGAGACCCTTCCTATAGCTTGAGGTGTGATATCCAACTCCTTCCAATTCCAATTCTGAGACCCTTCTTATACCATGAGACTTGATATCTCAATGCTTCTAATACCAAACCTGAGACCCGTCCTATAACATGAGATGTGATAACCAAATCCTTCCCCTTCCAAACCTTAGACCCTTCCTTTATCATGAGATGTGATATCCAACTCCTTCCCATTCCAATCCTGAGACCCTTCCGATATCATGAGATTTGTTATCACAATGCTTCTAATATCAAACTTGAGACCCTCTCTATAGCATGAGATGTGACATCCAAGTCCTTCCCATTCCAATCCTGAGACCCTTCCTATAGCATGAGATGTGATATCTCTATGCTTCTAATACCAAACCTGAGACCCTTCCTATAACATGAGATGGGATATCCAACTCCTTCCCATTCCAATCCTGAGACCTTTCCGATAGCAGAGATGTGATATCTCATTGCTTATACCAAACCTGAGAACCTTCCTATGGCCTGAGATGTCATATACAACTCCTTCCCATTCCAATCCTGAGACCCTTCCTTTACCATGAGATGTGATATCTCAATGCGTATACCAAATCTGAGACCCTTCCTATAGCATGAGATGTGATATCCAATTCCTTCCCATTCAAATCCTGAGACCCTTCCTATAGCATGAGATGTGATATCTCAATGCTTATACCAAACCTGAGAGCCTACCTATAGCATGAGATGTGATATCCAAGTCCATCCCATTCCAATCCTTAGACCCTTCCTACAGCATGCGATGTGATATCTCAATGATTCTAATACCAAACCAGAGACTCTTCCTATAACATGAGATGGGATATCCAACTCCTTCCCATTCCAATCCTGAGCCGCTTCCGATAGCAGAGATGTGATATCTCAATGCTTATACCAAACCTGAGACCCTTCCTATAACATGAGATGTGATATCCAACTCCTTCCCGTTCCAAACCTGAGACACTAACTATAGCATATGTGATATCCAACTCCTTCCCATTCCAAACATGAGACCCTTCCTATAGCAAGAAAGTAATATCCAACTCCTACCCATTCCAATCCTGAGACCCTTCCTATAGCAAGAGATGTGATATCCAAATCCTTCCCATTCCAATCCTGAGACCCTTCCTATAACATGAGATGTGATATCCAACTCCTTCCCATTCCAACCTGAGACACTTCCTATAGCATGAGAAGGGATATCCAACTCCTTCCCAATCCAATCCTGAGACCCTTCCGATAGCAGAGATGTGATATCTCAATGCTTATACCAAACCTGATACCCTTCCTATAGCATGAAAAGGGATACCCAACTCCTTCCCAATCCAATCCTGAGACCCTTCCGATAGCAGAGACGTGATATCTCAATGCTTCTACCAAACCTGAGACCCTTCCTTTAGCATGAGATGTGATATCCAAATCCTTCACATTCCAATCCTGAGACCCTTCCTATAGCATGAGATTTGATATCTCAATGCTTCTAATACCAAACCTGAGATCCTTCCTATAACATGAGATGTGATATCCAATTCCTTCCCATTCCAAACCTGAGACCCTTCCTATTGGATGAGATGTGATATCCAACTCCTTCCCATTTCAACCCTGAGACCCTTCCTATAGCATGAGATGTGATGTCTCAATGCTTCTAATACCAAACCTGAGATCCTTCCTATAACATGAGATGTGATATCCAACTCCTTCCATTCCAATCCTGAGACCCGTCCTATAGCATGAGATGTGATATCTCAATGCTTATACCAAACCTGAGACCCTTCCTATAGCATGAGATGTGATATCCAACTCCTTCCCATTCCAATCCGGAGACCCTTCCTATAGCATGAGATGTGATATCTCAATGCTTCTAATACCAAACCTGAGATCCTTCCTCTAACATGAAATGTGATATCCAACTCCTTCCCTTTCCAAACCTAAGAGCCTATCTATAACATGAGATGTGATATCCAACTCCTTCCATTCCAATCCTGAGACCCGTCCTATAGCATGAGATGTGATATCTCAATGCTTATACCAAACCTGAGACCCTTCCTATAGCATGAGATGTGATATCCAACTCCTTCCCATTCCAATCCGGAGACCCTTCCTATAGCATGAGATGTGATATCTCAATGATTCTAATAACAAACCTGAGACCCGTCCTATAACATGAGATGGGATATCCAACTCCTTCCCATTCCAATCCTGAGACACTTCCGATAGCAGAGATGTGATATCTCAATGTTTATACCAAACCTGAGACCCTTCCTATAACATGAGATGTGAAATTTAACTCCTTCCCGTTCCCAACCTGAGACCCTTTCTTTAGCATGAGATGTGATATCCAGCTCCTTCCCATTCCAATCCTGAGACACTTCCGATAGCATGAGATGTGATATCTCAATGCTTCTAATATCAAAACTGAGACCCTCCCTATAGCATGATATGTGATATCTAAGTCCTTCCCATTCCAATCCTGAGACCCTTCCTATAGCATGAGATGTGATATCTCAATGCTTCTACCAAACCTGAGACCCTTCCTTTAGCATGAGATGTGATATCCAACTCCTTCCCATTCCAATCCTGAGACCCTTCCTATAGCATGAGATGTGATATCTCAATACTTCTAATACCAAACCTGAGATCCTTCCGATAACATGAGATGTGATATCTCAATACTTCTAATACCAAACCTGAGATCCATCCTATAACATGAGATGTGATATCCAACTCCTTCCCTTTCCAAACCTAAGAGCCTATCTATAGCATGAGATGTGATATCCAGGTCCTTCCCATTCCAATCCTTAGACCCTTCCTACAGCATGCAATATGATATCTCAATGATTCTAATAACAAACCTGAGACCCGTCCTATAGCATGAGATATGATATCCAAGTCCTTCCCATTCCAATCCTGAGACCCTTCCTATAACATGAAATGTGATATCCAACTCCTTCCCATTCCAACCTGAGACCCTTCCTATAGCATGAGATGGGATATCCAACTTCTTCCAAATCCAATACTGATACCCTTCCGATAGCATGAGATGTGATATCCCAATGCTTCTACCAAACCTGAGACCCATACTATGGCATGAGATGTGATATCAAACTCCTTCCCATTCCAATCCTGAGACCCTTCCTATAGCTTGAGGTGTGATATCCAACTCCGTCCCATTCCAATTCTGAGACCCTTCTTATACCATGAGACTTAATATCTCAATGCTTCTAATACCAAACCTGAGACCCGTCCTATAACATGAGATGTGATAACCAAATCCTTCCCCTTCCAAACCTTAGACCCTTCCTTTATCATGAGATGTGATATCCAACTCCTTCCCATTCCAATCCTGAGACCCTTCCGATATCATGAGATTTGTTATCTCAATGCTTCTAATATCAAACTTGAGAACCTCCCTATAGCATGAGATGTGACATCCAAGTCCTTCCCATTCCAATCCTGAGACCCTTCCTATAGCATGAGATGTGATATCTCTATGCTTCTAATACCAAACCTGAGACCCTTCCTATAACATGAGATGGGATATCCAACTCCTTCCCATTCCAATCCTGAGACCTTTCCGATAGCAGAGATGTGATATCTCAATGCTTATACCAAACCTGAGAACCTTCCTATGGCCTGAGATGTCATATACAACTCCTTCCCATTCCAATCCTGAGACCCTTCCTTTACCATGAGATGTGATATCTCAATGCTTATACCAAATCTGAGACCCTTCCTATAGCATGAGATGTGATATCCAATTCCTTCCCATTCAAATCCTGAGACCCTTCCTATAGCATGAGATGTGATATCTCAATGCTTATACCAAACCTGAGAGCCTACCTATAGCATGAGATGTGATATCCAAGTCCATCCCATTCCAATCCTTAGACCCTTCATACAGCATGCGATGTGATATCTCAATGATTCTAATACCAAACCAGAGACTCTTCCTATAACATGAGATGGGATATCCAACTCCTTCCCATTCCAATCCTGAGCCGCTTCCGATAGCAGAGATGTGATATCTCAATGCTTATACCAAACCTGAGACCCTTCCTATAACATGAGATGTGATATCCAACTCCTTCCCGTTCCAAACCTGAGACACTAACTATAGCATATGTGATGTCCAACTCCTTCCCATTCCAAACATGAGACCCTTCCTATAGCAAGAAAGTAATATCCAACTCCTACCCATTCCAATCCTGAGACCCTTCCTATAGCAAGAGATGTGATATCCAAATCCTTCCCATTCCAATCCTGAGACCCTTCCTATAACATGAGATGTGATATCCAACTCCTTCCCATTCCAACCTGAGACACTTCCTATAGCATGAGAAGGGATATCCAACTCCTTCCCAATCCAATCCTGAGACCCTTCCGATAGCAGAGATGTGATATCTCAATGCTTATACCAAACCTGAGACCCTTCCTATAGCATGAAAAGGGATATCCAACTCCTTCCCAATCCAATCCTGAGACCCTTCCGATAGCAGAGACGTGATATCTCAATGCTTCTACCAAACCTGAGACCCTTCCTTTAGCATGAGATGTGATATCCAAATCCTTCACATTCCAATCCTGAGACCCTTCCTATAGCATGAGATTTGATATCTCAATGCTTCTAATACCAAACCTGAGATCCTTCCTATAACATGAGATGTGATATCCAATTCCTTCCCATTCCAAACCTGAGACCCTTCCTATTGGATGAGATGTGATATCCAACTCCTTCCCATTTCAACCCTGAGACCCTTCCTATAGCATGAGATGTGATGTCTCAATGCTTCTAATACCAAACCTGAGATCCTTCCTATAACATGAGATGTGATATCCAACTCCTTCCATTCCAATCCTGAGACCCGTCCTATAGCATGAGATGTGATATCTCAATGCTTATACCAAACCTGAGACCCTTCCTATAGCATGAGATGTGATATCCAACTCCTTCCCATTCCAATCCGGAGACCCTTCCTATAGCATGAGATGTGATATCTCAATGCTTCTAATACCAAACCTGAGATCCTTCCTCTAACATGAAATGTGATATCCAACTCCTTCCCTTTCCAAACCTAAGAGCCTATCTATAGCATGAGATGTGATATCCAAGTCCTTCACATTCCAACCCTTAGACCCTTCCTACAGCATGCAATATGATATCTCAATGATTCTAATAACAAACCTGAGACCCGTCCTATAACATGAGATGGGATATCCAACTCCTTCCCATTCCAATCCTGAGACACTTCCGATAGCAGAGATGTGATATCTCAATGTTTATACCAAACCTGAGACCCTTCCTATAACATGAGATGTGAAATTTAACTCCTTCCCGTTCCCAACCTGAGACCCTTCCTTTAGCATGAGATGTGATATCCAGCTCCTTCCCATTCCAATCCTGAGACACTTCCGATAGCATGAGATGTGATATCTCAATGCTTCTAATATCAAAACTGAGACCCTCCCTATAGCATGATATGTGATATCTAAGTCCTTCCCATTCCAATCCTGAGACCCTTCCTATAGCATGAGATGTGATATCTCAATGCTTCTACCAAACCTGAGACCCTTCCTTTAGCATGAGATGTGATATCCAACTCCTTCCCATTCCAATCCTGAGACCCTTCCTATAGCATGAGATGTGATATCTCAATACTTCTAATACCAAACCTGAGATCCTTCCGATAACATGAGATGTGATATCTCAATACTTCTAATACCAAACCTGAGATCCATCCTATAACATGAGATGTGATATCCAACTCCTTCCCTTTCCAAACCTAAGAGCCTATCTATAGCATGAGATGTGATATCCAGGTCCTTCCCATTCCAATCCTTAGACCCTTCCTACAGCATGCAATATGATATCTCAATGATTCTAATAACAAACCTGAGACCCGTCCTATAGCATGAGATATGATATCCAAGTCCTTCCCATTCCAATCCTGAGACCCTTCCTATAACATGAAATGTGATATCCAACTCCTTCCCATTCCAACCTGAGACCCTTCCTATAGCATGAGATGGGATATCCAACTTCTTCCAAATCCAATACTGATACCCTTCCGATAGCATGAGATGTGATATCCCAATGCTTCTACCAAACCTGAGACCCATACTATGGCATGAGATGTGATATCAAACTCCTTCCCATTCCAATCCTGAGACCCTTCCTATAACTTGAGGTGTGATATCCAACTCCTTCCCATTCCAATTCTGAGACCCTTCTTATACCATGAGACTTGATATCTCAATGCTTCTAATACCAAACCTGAGACCCGTCCTATAACATGAGATGTGATAACCAAATCCTTCCCCTTCCAAACCTTAGACCCTTCCTTTATCATGAGATGTGATATCCAACTCCTTCCCATTCCAATCCTGAGACCCTTCCGATATCATGAGATTTGTTATCTCAATGCTTCTAATATCAAACTTGAGACCCTCCCTATAGCATGAGATGTGACATCCAAGTCCTTCCCATTCCAATCCTGAGACCCTTCCTATAGCATGAGATGTGATATCTCTATGCTTCTAATACCAAACCTGAGACCCTTCCTATAACATGAGATGGGATATCCAACTCCTTCCCATTCCAATCCTGAGACCTTTCCGATAGCAGAGATGTGATATCTCAATGCTTATACCAAACCTGAGAACCTTCCTATGACCTGAGATGTCATATACAACTCCTTCCCATTCCAATCCTGAGACCCTTCCTTTACCATGAGATGTGATATCTCAATGCTTATACCAAATCTGAGACCCTTCCTATAGCATGAGATGTGATATCCAATTCCTTCCCATTCCAATCCTGAGACCCTTCCTATAGCATGAGATGTGATATCTCAATGCTTATACCAAACCTGAGAGCCTACCTATAGCATGAGATGTGATATCCAAGTCCACCCCATTCCAATCCTTAGACCCTTCCTACAGCATTTTATTTATTTATTTATTCAGATTTATTTAAAGCGCACATCAGCCCAGGGGCATCGTGGCGCTGTTACATGAATACATACATAGTCTGGTTACAATGGAAGGAAGATGGTTACAAAGCAATTTTCATTACAGGAAGCATTTCGTATCGAACACTTTTAGTATCAGATGTGTGCGAGCTGAGGTGGGTGAAGGGAAGGTGGAGTTAGTTGAATAGCGTGGTTTTGAGGGATTTGCGAAAGAGATACAGAGATGGCTCTGCTCTAAGCGCGTTGGGGAGGGCATTCCATAGCTTAGGTGCTATGTGAGGGAAGCCAATGCCGCCGGCTTTGGCTCTTTTTACAGTGGGTACTTGGAGTTGGTTGGCGTGGTGACTTCTTCTGGGGCGGATGGAGGAGTTCTTGGTTATAGTCTCAGATAGGTAGGGGGGTGCTGTGTGGTTAATGCATTTGTGTGTGAGGGTGAGGATTTTAAAGTTGATCCTTTCCTTGACTGGGAGCCAATGGACGCGTCTTCTGGCCTGTGAGATATGGTCAGTTTTGGTCATGTGTAGTGCAGCACGGAGGGCATTGTTTTGCACTATTTGGAGCTTGTTTAGGTTTTTTGCTGAGGTGCCTGCCAGGAGGGCGTTACAGTAGTCCAGTCTGGCTCCTATAGTAGCATGCGATGTGATATCTCAATGATTCTAATACCAAACCAGAGACTCTTCCTATAACATGAGATGGGATATCCAACTCCTTCCCATTCCAATCCTGAGCCGCTTCCGATAGCAGAGATGTGATATCTCAATGCTTATACCAAACCTGAGACCCTTCCTATAACATGAGATGTGATATCCAACTCCTTCCCGTTCCAAACCTGAGACACTAACTATAGCATATGTGATATCCAACTCCTTCCCATTCCAAACATGAGACCCTTCCTATAGCAAGAAAGTAATATCCAACTCCTACCCATTCCAATCCTGAGACCCTTCGTATAGCAAGAGATGTGATATCCAAATCCTTCCCATTCCAATCCTGAGACCCTTCCTATAACATGAGATGTGATATCCAACTCCTTCCCATTCCAACCTGAGACACTTCCTATAGCATGAGAAGGGATATCCAACTCCTTCCCAATCCAATCCTGAGACCCTTCCGATAGCAGAGATGTGATATCTCAATGCTTATACCAAACCTGAGACCCTTCCTATGGCATGAGATGTGATATCCAACTCCTTGCCATTCAAATCCTGAGACCCTTCCTATAGCATGAAAAGGGATATCCAACTCCTTCCCAATCCAATCCTGAGACCCTTCCGATAGCAGAGACGTGATATCTCAATGCTTCTACCAAACCTGAGACCCTTCCTTTAGCATGAGATGTGATATCCAAATCCTTCACATTCCAATCCTGAGACCCTTCCTATAGCATGAGATTTGATATCTCAATGCTTCTAATACCAAACCTGAGATCCTTCCTATAACATGAGATGTGATATCCAATTCCTTCCCATTCCAAACCTGAGACCCTTCCTATTGGATGAGATGTGATATCCAACTCCTTCCCATTCCAACCCTGAGACCCTTCCTATAGCATGAGATGTGATGTCTCAATGCTTCTAATACCAAACCTGAGATCCTTCCTATAACATGAGATGTGATATCCAACTCCTTCCATTCCAATCCTGAGACCCGTCCTATAGCATGAGATGTGATATCTCAATGCTTATACCAAACCTGAGACCCTTCCTATAGCATGAGATGTGATATCCAACTCCTTCCCATTCCAATCCTGAGACCCTTCCTATAGCATGAGATGTGATATCTCAATGCTTCTAATACCAAACCTGAGATCCTTCCACTAACATGAAATGTGATATCCAACTCCTTCCCTTTCCAAACCTAAGAGCCTATCTATAGCATGAGATGTGATATCCAAGTCCTTCACATTCCAACCCTTAGACCCTTCCTACAGCATGCAATATGATATCTCAATGATTCTAATACCAAACCTGAGACCCTTCCTTTAGCATGAGATGTGATATCCAAATCCTTCACATTCCAATCCTGAGACCCTTCCTATAGCATGAGATTTGATATCTCAATGCTTCTAATACCAAACCTGAGATTCTTCCTATAACATGAGATGTGATATCCAATTCCTTCCCATTCCAAACCTGAGACCCTTCCTATTGGATGAGATGTGATATCCAACTCCTTCCCATTCCAACCCTGAGACCCTTCCTATAGCATGAGATGTGATGTCTCAATGCTTCTAATACCAAACCTGAGATCCTTCCTATAACATGAGATGTGATATCCAACTCCTTCCATTCCAATCCTGAGACCCGTCCTATAGCATGAGATCTGATATCTCAATGCTTATACCAAACCTGAGACCCTTCCTATAGCATGAGATGTGATATCCAACTCCTTCCCATTCCAATCCTGAGACCCTTCCTATAGCATGAGATGTGATATCTCAATGCTTCTAATACCAAACCTGAGATCCTTCCTCTAACATGAAATGTGATATCCAACTCCTTCCCTTTCCAAACCTAAGAGCCTATCTATAGCATGAGATGTGATATCCATGTCCTTCACATTCCAACCCTTAGACCCTTCCTACAGCATGCAATATGATATCTCAATGATTCTAATAACAAACCTGAGACCCGTCCTATAACATGAGATGTGATATCCAACTCCTTCCCGTTCCAAACCTGAGACCCTTCCTTTAGCATGAGATGTGATATCCAGCTCCTTCCCATTCCAATCCTGAGACACTTCCGATAGCATGAGATGTGATATCTCAATGCTTCTAATATCAAAACTGAGACCCTCCCTATAGCATGATATGTGATATCTAAGTCCTTCCCATTCCAATCCTGAGACCCTTCCTATAGCATGAGATGTGATATCTCAATGCTTCTACCAAACTTGAGACCCTTCCTTTAGCATGAGATGTGATATCCAACTCCTTCCCATTCCAATCCTGAGACCCTTCCTATAGCATGAGATGTGATATCTCAATACTTCTAATACCAAACCTGAGATCTTTCCGATAACATGAGATGTGATATCTCAATACTTCTAATACCAAACCTGAGATCCATCCTATAACATGAGATGTGATATCCAACTCCTTCCCTTTCCAAACCTAAGAGCCTATCTATAGCATGAGATGTGATATCCAGGTCCTTCCCATTCCAATCCTTAGACCCTTCCTACAGCATGCAATATGATATCTCAATGATTCTAATAACAAACCTGAGACCCGTCCTATAGCATGAGATATGATATCCAAGTACTTCCCATTCCAATCCTGAGACCCTTCCTATAACATGAAATGTGATAGCCAACTCCTTCCCATTCCAACCTGAGACCCTTCCTATAGCATGAGATGGGATATCCAACTTCTTCCAAATCCAATACTGATACCCTTCCGATAGCATGAGATGTGATATCCCAATGCTTCTACCAAACCTGAGACCCATACTCTGGCATGAGATGTGATATCAAACTCCTTCCCATTCCAATCCTGAGACCCTTCCTAAAGCTTGAGGTGTGATATCCAACTCCTTCCCATTCCAATTCTGAGACCCTTCTTATACCATGAGACGTGATATCTCAATGCTTCTAATACCAAACCTGAGACCCGTCCTATAACATGAGATGTGATATCCAAATCCTTCCCCTTCCAAACCTTAGACCCTTCCTTTATCATGAGATGTGATATCCAACTCCTTCCCATTCCAATCCTGAGACCCTTCCGATATCATGAGATTTGTTATCTCAATGCTTCTAATATCAAACTTGAGACCCTCCCTATAGCATGAGATGTGACATCCAAGTCCTTCCCATTCCAATCCTGAGACCCTTCCGATAGCATGAGATGTGATATCTCTATGCTTCTAATACCAATCCTGAGACCCTTCCTATAACATGAGATGGGATATCCAACTCCTTCCCATTCCAATCCTGAGACCTTTCCGATAGCAGAGATGTGATATCTCAATGCTTATACCAAACCTCAGAACCTTCCTATGGCCTGAGATGTCATATACAACTCCTTCCCATTACAATCCTGAGACCCTTCCTTTAGCATGAGATGTGATATCTCAATGCTTATACCAAATCTTAGACCCTTCCTATAGCATGAGATGTGATATCTCAATGCTTATACCAAACCTGAGAGCCTACCTATAACATGAGATGTGATATCCAAGTCCATCCCATTCCAATCCTTAGACCCTTCCTACAGCATGCGATGTGATATCTCAATGATTCTAATACCAAACCAGAGACTCTTCCTATAACATGAGATGGGATATCCAACTCCTTCCCATTCCAATCCTGAGCCGCTTCCGATAGCAGAGATGTGATATCTCAATGCTTATACCAAACCTGAGACCCTTCCTATAACATGAGATGTGATATCCAACTCCTTCCCGTTCCAAACCTGAGACACTAACTATAGCATATGTGATATCCACCTCCTTCCCATTCCAATCCTGAGACCCTTCCTATAGCAAGAGATGTGATATCCAAATCCTTCCCATTCCAATCCTGAGACCCTTCCTATAACATGAGATGTGATATCCAACTCCTTCCCATTCCAACCTGAGACACTTCCTATAGCATGAGAAGGGATATCCAACTCCTTCCCAATCCAATCCTGAGACCCTTCCGATAGCAGAGATGTGATATCTCAATGCTTATACCAAACCTGAGACCCTTCCTATGGCATGAGATGTGATATCCAACTCCTTGCCATTCAAATCCTGAGACCCTTCCTATAGCATGAGAAGGGATATCCAACTCCTTCCCAATCCAATCCTGAGACCCTTCCGATAGCAGAGACGTGATATCTCAATGCTTCTACCAAACCTGAGACCCTTCCTTTAGCATGAGATGTGATATCCAAATCCTTCACATTCCAATCCTGAGACCCTTCCTATAGCATGAGATGTGATATCTCAATGCTTCTAATACCAAACCTGAGATCCTTCCTATAACATGAGATGTGATATCCAATTCCTTCCCATTCCAAACCTGAGACCCTTCCTATTGGATGAGATGTGATATCCAACTCCTTCCCATTCCAACCCTGAGACCCTTCCTATAGCATGAGATGTGATGTCTCAATGCTTCTAATACCAAACCTGAGATCCTTCCTATAACATGAGATGTGATATCCAACTCCTTCCATTCCAATCCTGAGACCCGTCCTATAGCATGAGATGTGATATCTCAATGCTTATACCAAACCTGAGACCCTTCCTATAGCATGAGATGTGATATTCAACTGCTTCCCATTCCAATCCTGAGACCCTTCCTATAGCATGAGATGTGATATCTCAATGCTTCTAATACCAAACCTGAGATCCTTCCTCTAACATGAAATGTGATATCCAACTCCTTCCCTTTCCAAACCTAAGAGCCTATCTATAGCATGAGATGTGATATCCAAGTCCTTCACATTCCAACCCTTCCTACAGCATGCAATATGATATCTCAATGATTCTAATAACAAACCTGAGACCCGTCCTATAACATGAGATGGGATATCCAACTCCTTCCCATTCCAATCCTGAGACACTTCCGATAGCAGAGATGTGATATCTCAATGCTTATACCAAACCTGAGACCCTTCCTATAACATGAGATGTGATATCCAAATCCTTCCCGTTCCAAACCTGAGACCCTTCCTTTAGCATGAGATGTGATATCCAGCTCCTTCCCATTCCAATCCTGAGACACTTCCGATAGCATGAGATGTGATATCTCAATGCTTCTAATATCAAAACTGAGACCCTCCCTATAGCATGATATGTGATATCTAAGTCCTTCCCATTCCAATCCTGAGACCCTCCCTATAGCATGAGATGTGATATCCAACTCCTTCCCATTCCAATCCTGAGACCCTTCTGATAGCATGAGATGTGATATCTCAATGCCTCTAATACCAAACCTGAGATCCTACCTCTAACATGAAATGTGATATCCAACTCTTTCCCCTTCCAAACCTGAGAGCCTTCCTATAGCATGAGATGTGATATCCAAGTCCTTCCCATTCCAATCCTGAGACACTTCCTATAGCTTGAGATGTGATATCCAACTCCTTCCCATTCCAATTCTGAGACCCTTCCTATACTATGAGACTTGATATCTCAATACTTCTAATACCAAACGTGAGATCCTTCCGATAACATGAGATGTGATATCCAAATCCTTCCCCTTCCAAACCTGAGACCCTCCCTTTAGCATGAGATGTGATATCCAACTCCTTCCCATTCCATTCCTGAGACCCTTCTGATAGCATGAGATGTGATATCTCAATGCCTCTAATACCAAACCTGAGATCCTACCTCTAACATGAAATGTGATATCCAACTCTTTCCCCTTCCAAACCTGAGAGCCTTCCTATAGCATGAGATGTGATATCCAAGTCCTTCCCATTCCAATCCTGAGACACTTCCTATAGCTTGAGATGTGATATCCAACTCCTTCCCATTCCAATTCTGAGACCCTTCCTATACTATGAGACTTGATATCTCAATGCTTCTAATACCAAACGTGAGACCCGTAATATAACATGAGATGTGATATCCAAATCCTTCCCCTTCCAAACCTTAGACCCTTCCTTTATCATGAGATGTGATATCCAACTCCTTCCCATTCTAATCCTGAGACCCTTCCGATATCATGAGATGTGATATCTCAAAGCTTCTAATATCAAACTTGAGACCCTCCCTATAGCATGAGATGTGATATCCAAGTCCTTCCCATTCCAATCCTGAGACCCTTCCTATAGCATGAGATGTGATATCTCAATGCTTCTAATACCAAACCTGAGACCCTTCCTATAACATGAGATGGGAATATCCAACTCCTTCCCATTCCAATCCTGAGACCCTTCCGATAGCAGAGATGTGATATCTCAATGCTTATACCAAACCTGAGATCCTTCCTATAACAAGAGATGTGATATCCAACTCCTTCCCATTCCAATCCTGAGACCCTTCCTATAGCATGAGATATGATATCTCAATACTTCTAATACCAAACGTGAGATCCTTCCGATAACATGAGATGTGATATCCAAATCCTTCCCCTTCCAAACCTGAGACCCTCCCTTTAGCATGAGATGTGATATCCAACTCCTTCCCATTCCAATCCTGAGACCCTTCTGATAGCATAAGATGTGATATCTCAATGCTTCTAATACCAAACCTGAGATCCTTCCGATAGCATGAGATGTGATATCTCAATGCTTCTAATACCAAACCTGAGATCCTTCCTATAACATGAGATGTGATATCCAAATCCTTCCCCTTCCAAACCTGAGACCGTCCCTTTAGCATGAGATGTGATATCCAACTCCTTCCCATTCCATTCCTGAGACCCTTCTGATAGCATGAGATGTGATATCTCAATGCCTCTAATACCAAACCTGAGATCCTACCTCTAACATGAAATGTGATATCCAACTCTTTCCCCTTCCAAACCTGAGAGCCTTTCTATAGCATGAGATGTGATATCCAAGTCCTTCCCATTCCAATCCTGAGACCCTTCCTATAGCTTGAGATGTGATATCCAACTCCTTCCCATTCCAATTCTGAGACCCTTCCTATACTCTGAGACTTGATATCTCAATGCTTCTAATACCAAACCTGAGACCCGTAATATAACATGAGATGTGATATCCAAATCCTTCCCCTTCCAAACCTTAGACCCTTCCTTTATCATGAGATGTGATATCCAACACCTTCCCATTCCAATCCTGAGACCCTTCCGATATCATGAGATGTGATATCTCAAAGCTTCTAATATCAAACTTGAGACCCTCCCTATAGCATGAGATGTGATATCCAAGTCCTTCCCATTCCAATCCTGAGACCCTTCCTATAGCATGAGATGTGATATCTCAATGCTTCTAATACCAAACCTGAGACCCTTCCTATAACATGAGATGGGAATATCCAACTCCTTCCCATTCCAATCCTGAGACCCTTCCGATAGCAGAGATGTGATATCTCAATGCTTATACCAAACCTGAGACCCTTTGTATGGCATGAGATGTGATATCCAACTCCTTGCCATTCAAATCCTGAGACCCTTCCTATAGCATGAGAAGGGATATCCAACTCCTTCCCAATCCAATCCTGAGACCCTTCCGATAGCAGAGACGTGATATCTCAATGCTTCTACCAAACCTGAGACCCTTCCTTTAGCATGAGATGTGATATCCAAATCCTTCACATTCCAATCCTGAGACCCTTCCTATAGCATGAGATGTGATATCTCAATGCTTCTAATACCAAACCTGAGATCCTTCCTATAACATGAGATGTGATATCCAATTCCTTCCCATTCCAAACCTGAGACCCTTCCTATTGGATGAGTTGTGATATCCAACTCCTTCCCATTCCAACCCTGAGACCCTTCCTATAGCATGAGATGTGATGTCTCAATGCTTCTAATACCAAACCTGAGATCCTTCCTATAACATGAGATGTGATATCCAACTCCTTCCATTCCAATCCTGAGACCGGTCCTATAGCATGAGATGTGATATCTCAATGCTTATACCAAACCTGAGACCCTTCCTATAGCATGAGATGTGATATCCAACTACTTCCCATTCCAATCCTGAGACCCTTCCTATAGCATGAGATGTGATATCTCAATGCTTCTAATACCAAACCTGAGATCCTTCCTCTAACATGAAATGTGATATCCAACTCCTTCCCTTTCCAAACCTAAGAGCCTATCTATAGCATGAGATGTGATATCCAGGTCCTTCCCATTCCAATCCTTAGACCCTTCCTACAGCATGCAATATGATATCTCAATGATTCTAATAACAAACCTGAGACCCGTCCTATAGCATGAGATATGATATCCAAGTCCTTCCCATTCCAATCCTGAGAGCCTTTCTATAACATGAAATGTGATATCCAACTCCTTCCCATTCCAACCTGAGACCCTTCCTATAGCATGAGATGGGATATCCAACTTCTTCCAAATCCAATACTGATACCCTTCCGATAGCATGAGATGTGATATCCCAATGCTTCTACCAAACCTGAGACCCATACTATGGCATGAGATGTGATATCAAACTCCTTCCCATTCCAATCCTGAGACCCTTCCTATAGCTTGAGGTGTGATATCCAACTCCTTCCCATTCCAATTCTGAGACCCTTCTTATACCATGAGACTTGATATCTCAATGCTTCTAATACCAAACCTGAGACCCGTCCTATAACATGAGATGTGATATCCAAATCCTTCCCCTTCCAAACCTTAGACCCTTCCTTTATCATGAGATGTGATATCCAACTCCTTCCCATTCCAATCCTGAGACCCTTCCGATATCATGAGATTTGTTATCTCAATGCTTCTAATATCAAACTTGAGACCCTCCCTATAGCATGAGATGTGACATCCAAGTCCTTCCCATTCCAATCCTGAGACCCTTCCTATAGCATGAGATGTGATATCTCTATGCTTCTAATACCAAACCTGAGACCCTTCCTATAACATGAGATGGGATATCCAACTCCTTCCCATTCCAATCCTGAGACCTTTCCGATAGCAGAGATGTGATATCTCAATGCTTATACCAAACCTGAGAACCTTCCTATGGCCTGAGATGTCATATACAACTCCTTCCCATTCCAATCCTGAGACCCTTCCTTTAGCATGAGATGTGATATCTCAATGCTTATACCAAATCTGAGACCCTTCCTATAGCATGAGATGTGATATCCAATTCCTTCCCATTCCAATCCTGAGACCCTTCCTATAACATGAGATGTGATATCCAACTCCTTCCCATTCCAACCTGAGACACTTCCTATAGCATGAGAAGGGATATCCAACTCCTTCCCAATCCAATCCTGAGACCCTTCCGATAGCAGAGATGTGATATCTCAATGCTTATACCAAACCTGAGACCCTTCCTATGGCATGAGATGTGATATCCAACTCCTTGCCATTCAAATCCTGAGACCCTTCCTATAGCATGAAAAGGGATATCCAACTCCTTCCCAATCCAATCCTGAGACCCTTCCGATAGCAGAGACGTGATATCTCAATGCTTCTACCAAACCTGAGACCCTTCCTTTAGCATGAGATGTGATATCCAAATCCTTCACATTCCAATCCTGAGACCCTTCCTATAGCATGAGATTTGATATCTCAATGCTTCTAATACCAAACCTGAGATCCTTCCTATAACATGAGATGTGATATCCAATTCCTTCCCATTCCAAACCTGAGACCCTTCCTATTGGATGAGATGTGATATCCAACTCCTTCCCATTCCAACCCTGAGACCCTTCCTATAGCATGAGATGTGATGTCTCAATGCTTCTAATACCAAACCTGAGATCCTTCCTATAACATGAGATGTGATATCCAACTCCTTCCATTCCAATCCTGAGACCCGTCCTATACATGAGATGTGATATCTCAATGCTTATACCAAACCTGAGACCCTTCCTATAGTATGAGATGTGATATCCAACTCCTTCCCATTCCAATCCTGAGACCCTTCCTATAGCATGAGATGTGATATCTCAATGCTTCTAATACCAAACCTGAGATCCTTCCTCTAACATGAAATGTGATATCCAACTCCTTCTCTTTCCAAACCTAAGAGCCTATCTATAGCATGAGATGTGATATCCAAGTCCTTCACATTCCAACCCTTAGACCCTTCCTACAGCATGCAATATGATATCTCAATGATTCTAATAACAAACCTGAGACCCGTCCTATAACATGAGATGGGATATCCAACTCCTTCCCATTCCAATCCTGAGACACTTCCGATAGCAGAGATGTGATATCTCAATGTTTATACCAAACCTGAGACCCTTCCTATAACATGAGATGTGATATCCAACTCCTTCCCGTTCCAAACCTGAGACCCTTCCATTAGCATGAGATGTGATATCCAGCTCCTTCCCATTCCAATCCTGAGACAATTCCGATAGCATGAGATGTGATATCTCAATGCTTCTAATATCAAACCTGAGATCCTTCCTCTAACATGAAATGTGATATCCAACTCCTTCCCTTTCCAAACCTAAGAGCCTATCTATAGCATGAGATGTGATATCCAAGTCCTTCACATTCCAACCCTTAGACCCTTCCTACAGCATGCAATATGATATCTCAATGATTCTAATAACAAACCTGAGACCCGTCCTATAACATGAGATGGGATATCCAACTCCTTCCCATTCCAATCCTGAGACACTTCCGATAGCAGAGATGTGATATCTCAATGTTTATACCAAACCTGAGACCCTTCCTATAACATGAGATGTGATATCCAACTCCTTCCCGTTCCAAACCTGAGACCCTTCCTTTAGCATGAGATGTGATATCCAACTCCTTCCCATTCCAATCCTGAGACACTTCCGATAGCAGAGATGTGATATCTCAATGTTTATACCAAATCTGAGACCCTTCCTATAACATGAGATGTGATATCCAACTCCTTCCCGTTCCAAACCTGAGACCCTTCCTTTAGCATGAGATGTGATATCCAGCTCCTTCCCATTCCAATCCTGAGACACTTCCGATAGCAGAGATGTGATATCTCAATGCTTATACCAAACCTGAGACCCTTCCTATAACATGAGATGTGATATCCAAATCCTTCCCGTTCCAAACCTGAGACCCTTCCTTTAGCATGAGATGTGATATCCAGCTCCTTCCCATTCCAATCCTGAGACACTTCCGATAGCATGAGATGTGATATCTCAATGCTTCTAATATCAAAACTGAGACCCTCCCTATAGCATGATATGTGATATCTAAGTCCTTCCCATTCCAATCCTGAGACCCTCCCTATAGCATGAGATGTGATATCCAACTCCTTCCCATTCCAATCCTGAGACCCTTCTGATAGCATGAGATGTGATATCTCAATGCCTCTAATACCAAACCTGAGATCCTACCTCTAACATGAAATGTGATATCCAACTCTTTCCCCTTCCAAACCTGAGAGCCTTCCTATAGCATGAGATGTGATATCCAAGTCCTTCCCATTCCAATCCTGAGACACTTCCTATAGCTTGAGATGTGATATCCAACTCCTTCCCATTCCAATTCTGAGACCCTTCCTATACTATGAGACTTGATATCTCAATGCTTCTAATACCAAACGTGAGACCCGTAATATAACATGAGATGTGATATCCAACTCCTTCCCATTCTAATCCTGAGACCCTTCCGATATCATGAGATGTGATATCTCAAAGCTTCTAATATCAAACTTGAGACCCTCCCTATAGCATGAGATGTGATATCCAAGTCCTTCCCATTCCAATCCTGAGACCCTTCCTATAGCATGAGATGTGATATCTCAATGCTTCTAATACCAAACCTGAGACCCTTCCTATAACATGAGATGGGAATATCCAACTCCTTCCCATTCCAATCCTGAGACCCTTCCGATAGCAGAGATGTGATATCTCAATGCTTATACCAAACCTGAGATCCTTCCTATAACAAGAGATGTGATATCCAACTCCTTCCCATTCCAATCCTGAGACACTTCCTATAGCATGAGATGTGATATCTCACTGCTTATACCAAACCTGAGACCCTTCCCATAGCATGAGATGTGATATCCAACTCCTTCCCATTCCAATCCTGAGACCCTTCCTATAGCATGAGATATGATATCTCAATACTTCTAATACCAAACGTGAGATCCTTCCGATAACATGAGATGTGATATCCAAATCCTTCCCCTTCCAAACCTGAGACCCTCCCTTTAGCATGAGATGTGATATCCAACTCCTTCCCATTCCAATCCTGAGACCCTTCTGATAGCATGAGATGTGATATCTCAATGCTTCTAATACCAAACCTGAGATCCTTCCGATAGCATGAGATGTGATATCTCAATGCTTCTAATACCAAACCTGAGATCCTTCCTATAACATGAGATGTGATATCCAACTCCTTCCCGTTCCAAACCTGAGACCCTTCCTTTAGCATGAGATGTGATATCCAACTCCTTCCCATTCCAATCCTGAGACACTTCCGATAGCAGAGATGTGATATCTCAATGTTTATACCAAACCTGAGACCCTTCCTATAACATGAGATGTGATATCCAACTCCTTCCCGTTCCAAACCTGAGACCCTTCCTTTAGCATGAGATGTGATATCCAGCTCCTTCCCATTCCAATCCTGAGACACTTCCGATAGCAGAGATGTGATATCTCAATGCTTATACCAAACCTGAGACCCTTCCTATAACATGAGATGTGATATCCAAATCCTTCCCGTTCTAAACCTGAGACCCTTCCTTTAGCATGAGATGTGATATCCAGCTCCTTCCCATTCCAATCCTGAGACACTTCCGATAGCATGAGATGTGATATCTCAATGCTTCTAATATCAAAACTGAGACCCTCCCTATAGCATGATATGTGATATCTAAGTCCTTCCCATTCCAATCCTGAGACCCTCCCTATAGCATGAGATGTGATATCCAACTCCTTCCCATTCCAATCCTGAGACCCTTCTGATAGCATGAGATGTGATATCTCAATGCCTCTAATACCAAACCCGAGATCCTACCTCTAACATGAAATGTGATATCCAACTCTTTCCCCTTCCAAACCTGAGAGCCTTCCTATAGCATGAGATGTGATATCCAAGTCCTTCCCATTCCAATCCTGAGACACTTCCTATAGCTTGAGATGTGATATCCAACTCCTTCCCATTCCAATTCTGAGACCCTTCCTATACTATGAGACTTGATATCTCAATGCTTCTAATACCAAACGTGAGACCCGTAATATAACATGAGATGTGATATCCAAATCCTTCCCCTTCCAAACCTTAGACCCTTCCTTTATCATGAGATGTGATATCCAACTCCTTCCCATTCTAATCCTGAGACCCTTCCGATATCATGAGATGTGATATCTCAAAGCTTCTAATATCAAACTTGAGACCCTCCCTATAGCATGAGATGTGATATCCAAGTCCTTCCCATTCCAATCCTGAGACCCTTCCTATAGCATGAGATGTGATATCTCAATGCTTCTAATACCAAACCTGAGACCCTTCCTATAACATGAGATGGGAATATCCAACTCCTTCCCATTCCAATCCTGAGACCCTTCCGATAGCAGAGATGTGATATCTCAATGCTTATACCAAACCTGAGATCCTTCCTATAACAAGAGATGTGATATCCAACTCCTTCCCATTCCAATCCTGAGACACTTCCTATAGCATGAGATGTGATATCTCACTGCTTATACCAAACCTGAGACCCTTCCCATAGCATGAGATGTGATATCCAACTCCTTCCCATTCCAATCCTGAGACCCTTCCTATAGCATGAGATATGATATCTCAATACTTCTAATACCAAACGTGAGATCCTTCCGATAACATGAGATGTGATATCCAAATCCTTCCCCTTCCAAACCTGAGACCGTCCCTTTAGCATGAGATGTGATATCCAACTCCTTCCCATTCCATTCCTGAGACCCTTCTGATAGCATGAGATGTGATATCTCAATGCCTCTAATACCAAACCTGAGATCCTACCTCTAACATGAAATGTGATATCCAACTCTTTCCCCTTCCAAACCTGAGAGCCTTTCTATAGCATGAGATGTGATATCCAAGTCCTTCCCATTCCAATCCTGAGACCCTTCCTATAGCTTGAGATGTGATATCCAACTCCTTCCCATTCCAATTCTGAGACCCTTCCTATACTCTGAGACTTGATATCTCAATGCTTCTAATACCAAACCTGAGACCCGTAATATAACATGAGATGTGATATCCAAATCCTTCCCCTTCCAAACCTTAGACCCTTCCTTTATCATGAGATGTGATATCCAACACCTTCCCATTCCAATCCTGAGACCCTTCCGATATCATGAGATGTGATATCTCAAAGCTTCTAATATCAAACTTGAGACCCTCCCTATAGCATGAGATGTGATATCCAAGTCCTTCCCATTCCAATCCTGAGACCCTTCCTATAGCATGAGATGTGATATCTCAATGCTTCTAATACCAAACCTGAGACCCTTCCTATAACATGAGATGGGAATATCCAACTCATTCCCATTCCAATCCTGAGACCCTTCCGATAGCAGAGATGTGATATCTCAATGCTTATACCAAACCTGAGACCCTTCGTATGGCATGAGATGTGATATCCAACTCCTTGCCATTCAAATCCTGAGACCCTTCCTATAGCATGAGAAGGGATATCCAACTCCTTCCCAATCCAATCCTGAGACCCTTCCGATAGCAGAGACGTGATATCTCAATGCTTCTACCAAACCTGAGACCCTTCCTTTAGCATGAGATGTGATATCCAAATCCTTCACATTCCAATCCTGAGACCCTTCCTATAGCATGAGATGTGATATCTCAATGCTTCTAATACCAAACCTGAGATCCTTCCTATAACATGAGATGTGATATCCAATTCCTTCCCATTCCAAACCTGAGACCCTTCCTATTGGATGAGTTGTGATATCCAACTCCTTCCCATTCCAACCCTGAGACCCTTCCTATAGCATGAGATGTGATGTCTCAATGCTTCTAATACCAAACCTGAGATCCTTCCTATAACATGAGATGTGATATCCAACTCCTTCCATTCCAATCCTGAGACTGGTCCTATAGCATGAGATGAGATATCTCAATGCTTATACCAAACCTGAGACCCTTCCTATAGCATGAGATGTGATATCCAACTACTTCCCATTCCAATCCTGAGACCCTTCCTATAGCATGAGATGTGATATCTCAATGCTTCTAATACCAAACCTGAGATCCTTCCTCTAACATGAAATGTGATATCCAACTCCTTCCCTTTCCAAACCTAAGAGCCTATCTATAGCATGAGATGTGATATCCAGGTCCTTCCCATTCCAATCCTTAGACCCTTCCTACAGCATGCAATATGATATCTCAATGATTCTAATAACAAACCTGAGACCCGTCCTATAGCATGAGATATGATATCCAAGTCCTTCCCATTCCAATCCTGAGACCCTTCCTATAACATGAAATGTGATATCCAACTCCTTCCCATTCCAACCTGAGACCCTTCCTATAGCATGAGATGGGATATCCAACTTCTTCCAAATCCAATACTGATACCCTTCCGATAGCATGAGATGTGATATCCCAATGCTTCTACCAAACCTGAGACCCATACTATGGCATGAGATGTGATATCAAACTCCTTCCCATTCCAATCCTGAGACCCTTCCTATAGCTTGAGGTGTGATATCCAACTCCTTCCCATTCCAATTCTGAGACCCTTCTTATACCATGAGACTTGATATCTCAATGCTTCTAATACCAAACCTGAGACCCGTCCTATAACATGAGATGTGATATCCAAATCCTTCCCCTTCCAAACCTTAGACCCTTCCTTTATCATGAGATGTGATATCCAACTCCTTACCATTCCAATCCTGAGACCCTTCCGATATCATGAGATTTGTTATCTCAATGCTTCTAATATCAAACTTGAGACCCTCCCTATAGCATGAGATGTGACATCCAAGTCCTTCCCATTCCAATCCTGAGACCCTTCCTATAGCATGAGATGTGATATCTCTATGCTTCTAATACCAAACCTGAGACCCTTCCTATAACATGAGATGGGATATCCAACTCCTTCCCATTCCAATCCTGAGACCTTTCCGATAGCAGAGATGTGATATCTCAATGCTTATACCAAACCTGAGAACCTTCCTATGGCCTGAGATGTCATATACAACTCCTTCCCATTCCAATCCTGAGACCCTTCCTTTAGCATGAGATGTGATATCTCAATGCTTATACCAAATCTGAGACCCTTCCTATAGCATGAGATGTGATATCCAATTCCTTCCCATTCCAATCCTGAGACCCTTTCTATAACATGAGATGTGATATCCAACTCCTTCCCATTCCAACCTGAGACACTTCCTATAGCATGAGAAGGGATATCCAACTCCTTCCCAATCCAATCCTGAGACCCTTCCGATAGCAGAGATGTGATATCTCAATGCTTATACCAAACCTGAGACCCTTCCTATGGCATGAGATGTGATATCCAACTCCTTGCCATTCAAATCCTGAGACCCTTCCTATAGCATGAAAAGGGATATCCAACTCCTTCCCAATCCAATCCTGAGACCCTTCCGATAGCAGAGACGTGATATCTCAATGCTTCTACCAAACCTGAGACCCTTCCTTTAGCATGAGATGTGATATCCAAATCCTTCACATTCCAATCCTGAGACCCTTCCTATAGCATGAGATTTGATATCTCAATGCTTCTAATACCAAACCTGAGATCCTTCCTATAACATGAGATGTGATATCCAATTCCTTCCCATTCCAAACCTGAGACCCTTCCTATTGGATGAGATGTGATATCCAACTCCTTCCCATTCCAACCCTGAGACCCTTCCTATAGCATGAGATGTGATGTCTCAATGCTTCTAATACCAAACCTGAGATCCTTCCTATAACATGAGATGTGATATCCAACTCCTTCCATTCCAATCCTGAGACCCGTCCTATAGCATGAGATGTGATATCTCAATGCTTATACCAAACCTGAGACCCTTCCTATAGTATGAGATGTGATATCCAACTCCTTCCCATTCCAATCCTGAGACCATTCCTATTGCATGAGATGTGATATCTCAATGCTTCTAATACCAAACCTGAGATCCTTCCTCTAACATGAAATGTGATATCCAACTCCTTCCCTTTCCAAACCTAAGAGCCTATCTATAGCATGAGATGTGATATCCAAGTCCTTCACATTCCAACCCTTAGACCCTTCCTACAGCATGCAATATGATATCTCAATGATTCTAATA
The DNA here is from genome assembly GCF_040938575.1 of Ambystoma mexicanum. Lineage (NCBI taxonomy): Eukaryota > Metazoa > Chordata > Amphibia > Caudata > Ambystomatidae > Ambystoma > Ambystoma mexicanum. The sequence continues at coordinate 338,910,919 of NC_090936.1, forward strand.
ACAAACCTGAGACCCGTCCTATAACATGAGATGGGATATCCAACTCCTTCCCATTCCAATCCTGAGACACTTCCGATAGCAGAGATGTGATATCTCAATGTTTATACCAAACCTGAGACCCTTCCTATAACATGAGATGTGATATCCAACTCCTTCCCGTTCCAAACCTGAGACCCTTCCTTTAGCATGAGATGTGATATCCAGCTCCTTCCCATTCCAATCCTGAGACAATTCCGATAGCATGAGATGTGATATCTCAATGCTTCTAATATCAAACCTGAGATCCTTCCTCTAACATGAAATGTGATATCCAACTCCTTCCCTTTCCAAACCTAAGAGCCTATCTATAGCATGAGATGTGATATCCAAGTCCTTCACATTCCAACCCTTAGACCCTTCCTACAGCATGCAATATGATATCTCAATGATTCTAATAACAAACCTGAGACCCGTCCTATAACATGAGATGGGATATCCAACTCCTTCCCATTCCAATCCTGAGACACTTCCGATAGCAGAGATGTGATATCTCAATGTTTATACCAAACCTGAGACCCTTCCTATAACATGAGATGTGATATCCAACTCCTTCCCGTTCCAAACCTGAGACCCTTCCTTTAGCATGAGATGTGATATCCAACTCCTTCCCATTCCAATCCTGAGACACTTCCGATAGCAGAGATGTGATATCTCAATGTTTATACCAAACCTGAGACCCTTCCTATAACATGAGATGTGATATCCAACTCCTTCCCGTTCCAAACCTGAGACCCTTCCTTTAGCATGAGATGTGATATCCAGCTCCTTCCCATTCCAATCCTGAGACACTTCCGATAGCAGAGATGTGATATCTCAATGCTTATACCAAACCTGAGACCCTTCCTATAACATGAGATGTGATATCCAAATCCTTCCCGTTCCAAACCTGAGACCCTTCCTTTAGCATGAGATGTGATATCCAGCTCCTTCCCATTCCAATCCTGAGACACTTCCGATAGCATGAGATGTGATATCTCAATGCTTCTAATATCAAAACTGAGACCCTCCCTATAGCATGATATGTGATATCTAAGTCCTTCCCATTCCAATCCTGAGACCCTCCCTATAGCATGAGATGTGATATCCAACTCCTTCCCATTCCAATCCTGAGACCCTTCTGATAGCATGAGATGTGATATCTCAATGCCTCTAATACCAAACCTGAGATCCTACCTCTAACATGAAATGTGATATCCAACTCTTTCCCCTTCCAAACCTGAGAGCCTTCCTATTGCATGAGATGTGATATCCAAGTCCTTCCCATTCCAATCCTGAGACACTTCCTATAGCTTGAGATGTGATATCCAACTCCTTCCCATTCCAATTCTGAGACCCTTCCTATACTATGAGACTTGATATCTCAATGCTTCTAATACCAAACGTGAGACCCGTAATATAACATGAGATGTGATATCCAACTCCTTCCCATTCTAATCCTGAGACCCTTCCGATATCATGAGATGTGATATCTCAAAGCTTCTAATATCAAACTTGAGACCCTCCCTATAGCATGAGATGTGATATCCAAGTCCTTCCCATTCCAATCCTGAGACCCTTCCTATAGCATGAGATGTGATATCTCAATGATTCTAATACCAAACCTGAGACCCTTCCTATAACATGAGATGGGAATATCCAACTCCTTCCCATTCCAATCCTGAGACCCTTCCGATAGCAGAGATGTGATATCTCAATGCTTATACCAAACCTGAGATCCTTCCTATAACAAGAGATGTGATATCCAACTCCTTCCCATTCCAATCCTGAGACACTTCCTATAGCATGAGATGTGATATCTCACTGCTTATACCAAACCTGAGACCCTTCCCATAGCATGAGATGTGATATCCAACTCCTTCCCATTCCAATCCTGTGACCCTTCCTATAGCATGAGATATGATATCTCAATACTTCTAATACCAAACGTGAGATCCTTCCGATAACATGAGATGTGATATCCAAATCCTTCCCCTTCCAAACCTGAGACCCTCCCTTTAGCATGAGATGTGATATCCAACTCCTTCCCATTCCAATCCTGAGACCCTTCTGATAGCATGAGATGTGATATCTCAATGCTTCTAATACCAAACCTGAGATCCTTCCGATAGCATGAGATGTGATATCTCAATGCTTCTAATACCAAACCTGAGATCCTTCCTATAACATGAGATGTGATATCCAAATCCTTCCCCTTCCAAACCTGAGACCGTCCCTTTAGCATGAGATGTGATATCCAACTCCTTCCCATTCCATTCCTGAGACCCTTCTGATAGCATGAGATGTGATATCTCAATGCCTCTAATACCAAACCTGAGATCCTACCTCTAACATGAAATGTGATATCCAACTCTTTCCCCTTCCAAACCTGAGAGCCTTTCTATAGCATGAGATGTGATATCCAAGTCCTTCCCATTCCAATCCTGAGACCCTTCCTATAGCTTGAGATGTGATATCCAACTCCTTCCCATTCCAATTCTGAGACCCTTCCTATACTCTGAGACTTGATATCTCAATGCTTCTAATACCAAACCTGAGACCCGTAATATAACATGAGATGTGATATCCAAATCCTTCCCCTTCCAAACCTTAGACCCTTCCTTTATCATGAGATGTGATATCCAACACCTTCCCATTCCAATCCTGAGACCCTTCCGATATCATGAGATGTGATATCTCAAAGCTTCTAATATCAAACTTGAGACCCTCCCTATAGCATGAGATGTGATATCCAAGTCCTTCCCATTCCAATCCTGAGACCCTTCCTGTAGCATGAGATGTGATATCTCAATGCTTCTAATACCAAACCTGAGACCCTTCCTATAACATGAGATGGGAATATCCAACTCCTTCCCATTCCAATCCTGAGACCCTTCCGATAGCAGAGATGTGATATCTCAATGCTTATACCAAACCTGAGACCCTTCGTATGGCATGAGATGTGATATCCAACTCCTTGCCATTCAAATCCTGAGACCCTTCCTATAGCATGAGAAGGGATATCCAACTCCTTCCCAATCCAATCCTGAGACCCTTCCGATAGCAGAGACGTGATATCTCAATGCTTCTACCAAACCTGAGACCCTTCCTTTAGCATGAGATGTGATATCCAAATCCTTCACATTCCAATCCTGAGACCCTTCCTATAGCATGAGATGTGATATCTCAATGCTTCTAATACCAAACCTGAGATCCTTCCTATAACATGAGATGTGATATCCAACTCCTTCCATTCCAATCCTGAGACCGGTCCTATAGCATGAGATGTGATATCTCAATGCTTATACCAAACCTGAGACCCTTCCTATAGCATGAGATGTGATATCCAACTACTTCCCATTCCAATCCTCAGACCCTTCCTATAGCATGAGATGTGATATCTCAATGCTTCTAATACCAAACCTGAGATCCTTCCTCTAACATGAAATGTGATATCCAACTCCTTCCCTTTCCAAACCTAAGAGCCTATCTATAGCATGAGATGTGATATCCAGGTCCTTCCCATTCCAATCCTTAGACCCTTCCTACAGCATGCAATATGATATCTCAATGATTCTAATAACAAACCTGAGACCCGTCCTATAGCATGAGATATGATATCCAAGTCCTTCCCATTCCAATCCTGAGACCCTTCCTATAACATGAAATGTGATATCCAACTCCTTCCCATTCCAACCTGAGACCCTTCCTATAGCATGAGATGGGATATCCAACTTCTTCCAAATCCAATACTGATACCCTTCCGATAGCATGAGATGTGATATCCCAATGCTTCTACCAAACCTGAGACCCATACAATGGCATGAGATGTGATATCAAACTCCTTCCCATTCCAATCCTGAGACCCTTCCTATAGCTTGAGGTGTGATATCCAACTCCTTCCCATTCCAATTCTGAGACCCTTCTTATACCATGAGACTTGATATCTCAATGCTTCTAATACCAAACCTGAGACCCGTCCTATAACATGAGATGTGATATCCAAATCCTTCCCCTTCCAAACCTTAGACCCTTCCTTTATCATGAGATGTGATATCCAACTCCTTCCCATTCCAATCCTGAGACCCTTCCGATATCATGAGATTTGTTATCTCAATGCTTCTAATATCAAACTTGAGACCCTCCCTATAGCATGAGATGTGACATCCAAGTCCTTCCCATTCCAATCCTGAGACCCTTCCTATAGCATGAGATGTGATATCTCTATGCTTCTAATACCAAACCTGAGACCCTTCCTATAACATGAGATGGGATATCCAACTCCTTCCCATTCCAATCCTGAGACCTTTCCGATAGCAGAGATGTGATATCTCAATGCTTATACCAAACCTGAGAACCTTCCTATGGCCTGAGATGTCATATACAACTCCTTCCCATTCCAATCCTGAGACCCTTCCTTTAGCATGAGATGTGATATCTCAATGCTTATACCAAATCTGAGACCCTTCCTATAGCATGAGATGTGATATCCAATTCCTTCCCATTCCAATCCTGAGACCCTTTCTATAACATGAGATGTGATATCCAACTCCTTCCCATTCCAACCTGAGACACTTCCTATAGCATGAGAAGGGATATCCAACTCCTTCCCAATCCAATCCTGAGACCCTTCCGATAGCAGAGATGTGATATCTCAATGCTTATACCAAACCTGAGACCCTTCCTATGGCATGAGATGTGATATCCAACTCCTTGCCATTCAAATCCTGAGACCCTTCCTATAGCATGAAAAGGGATATCCAACTCCTTCCCAATCCAATCCTGAGACCCTTCCGATAGCAGAGACGTGATATCTCAATGCTTCTACCAAACCTGAGACCCTTCCTTTAGCATGAGATGTGATATCCAAATCCTTCACATTCCAATCCTGAGACCCTTCCTATAGCATGAGATTTGATATCTCAATGCTTCTAATACCAAACCTGAGATCCTTCCTATAACATGAGATGTGATATCCAATTCCTTCCCATTCCAAACCTGAGACCCTTCCTATTGGATGAGATGTGATATCCAACTCCTTCCCATTCCAACCCTGAGACCCTTCCTATAGCATGAGATGTGATGTCTCAATGCTTCTAATACCAAACCTGAGATCCTTCCTATAACATGAGATGTGATATCCAACTCCTTCCATTCCAATCCCGAGACCCGTCCTATAGCATGAGATGTGATATCTCAATGCTTATACCAAACCTGAGACCCTTCCTATAGTATGAGATGTGATATCCAACTCCTTCCCATTCCAATCCTGAGACTCTTCCTATAGCATGAGATGTGATATCTCAATGCTTCTAATACCAAACCTGAGATCCTTCCTCTAACATGAAATGTGATATCCAACTCCTTCCCTTTCCAAACCTAAGAGCCTATCTATAGCATGAGATGTGATATCCAAGTCCTTCACATTCCAACCCTTAGACCCTTCCTACAGCATGCAATATGATATCTCAATGATTCTAATAACAAACCTGAGACCCGTCCTATAACGTGAGATGGGATATCCAACTCCTTCCCATTCCAATCCTGAGACACTTCCGATAGCAGAGATGTGATATCTCAATGTTTATACCAAACCTGAGACCCTTCCTATAACATGAGATGTGATATCCAACTCCTTCCCGTTCCAAACCTGAGACCCTTCCTTTAGCATGAGATGTGATATCCAGCTCCTTCCCATTCCAATCCTGAGACAATTCCGATAGCATGAGATGTGATATCTCAATGCTTCTAATATCAAAACTGAGACCCTCCCTATAGCATGATATGTGATATCTAAGTCCTTCCCATTCCAATCCTGAGACCCTTCCTATAGCATGAGATGTGATATCCAACTCCTTCCCATTCCAATCCTGAGACCCTTCCTATAGCATGAGATGTGATATCTCAATACTTCTAATACCAAACCTGAGATCCATCCTATAACATGAGATGTGATATCCAACTCCTTCCCTTTCCAAACCTGAGAGCCGTTCTATAGCATGAGATGTGATATCCAGGTCCTTCCCATTCCAATCCTTAGACCCTTCCTACAGCATGCAATATGATATCTCAATGATTCTAATAACAAACCTGAGACCCGTCCTATAGCATGAGATATGATATCCAAGTCCTTCCCATTCCAATCCTGAGACCCTTCCTATAACATGAAATGTGATATCCAACTCCTTCCCATTCCAACCTGAGACCCTTCCTATAGCATGAGATGGGATATCCAACTTCTTCCAAATCCAATACTGATACCCTTCCGATAGCATGAGATGTGATATCCCAATGCTTCTACCAAACCTGAGACCCATACTATGGCATGAGATGTGACATCAAACTCCTTCCCATTCCAATCCTGAGACCCTTCCTATAGCTTGAGGTGTGATATCCAACTCCTTCCCATTCCAATTCTGAGACCCTTCTTATACCATGAGACTTGATATCTCAATGCTTCTAATACCAAACCTGAGACCCGTCCTATAACATGAGATGTGATATCCAAATCCTTCCCCTTCCAAACCTTGGACCCTTCCTTTATCATGAGATGTGATATCCAACTCTTTCCCATGCCAATCCTGAGACCCTTCCGATATCATGAGATTTGTTATCTCAATGCTTCTAATATCAAACTTGAGACCCTCCCTATAGCATGAGATGTGAGATCCAAGTCCTTCCCATTCCAATCCTGAGACCCTTCCTATAGCATGAGATGTGATATCCAATTCCTTCCCATTCCAAACCTGAGACCCTTCCTATTGGATGAGATGTGATATCCAACTCCTTCCCATTTCAACCCTGAGACCCTTCCTATTGCATGAGATGTGATGTCTCAATGCTTCTAATACCAATCCTGAGACCCTTCCTATAGCATGAAAAGGGATATCCAACTCCTTCCCAATCCAATCCTGAGACCCTTCCGATAGCAGAGACGTGATATCTCAATGCTTCTACCAAACCTGAGACCCTTCCTTTAGCATGAGTTGTGATATCCAAATCCTTCATATTCCAATCCTGAGACCCTTCCTATAGCATGAGATTTGATATCTCAATGCTTCTAATACCAAACCTGAGATCCTTCCTATAACATGAGATGTGATATCCAATTCCTTCCCATTCCAAACCTGAGACCCTTCCTATTGGATGAGATGTGATATCCAACTCCTTCCCATTCCAACCCTGAGACCCTTCCTATAGCATGAGATGTGATGTCTCAATGCTTCTAATACCAAACCTGAGATCCTTCCTATAACATGAGATGTGATATCCAACTCCTTCCATTCCAATCCCGAGACCCGTCCTATAGCATGAGATGTGATATCTCAATGCTTATACCAAACCTGAGACCCTTCCTATAGTATGAGATGTGATATCCAACTCCTTCCCATTCCAATCCTGAGACTCTTCCTATAGCATGAGATGTGATATCTCAATGCTTCTAATACCAAACCTGAGATCCTTCCTCTAACATGAAATGTGATATCCAACTCCTTCCCTTTCCAAACCTAAGAGCCTATCTATAGCATGAGATGTGATATCCAAGTCCTTCACATTCCAACCCTTAGACCCTTCCTACAGCATGCAATATGATATCTCAATGATTCTAATAACAAACCTGAGACCCGTCCTATAACGTGAGATGGGATATCCAACTCCTTCCCATTCCAATCCTGAGACACTTCCGATAGCAGAGATGTGATATCTCAATGTTTATACCAAACCTGAGACCCTTCCTATAACATGAGATGTGATATCCAACTCCTTCCCGTTCCAAACCTGAGACCCTTCCTTTAGCATGAGATGTGATATCCAGCTCCTTCCCATTCCAATCCTGAGACAATTCCGATAGCATGAGATGTGATATCTCAATGCTTCTAATATCAAAACTGAGACCCTCCCTATAGCATGATATGTGATATCTAAGTCCTTCCCATTCCAATCCTGAGACCCTTCCTATAGCATGAGATGTGATATCTCAATGCTTCTACCAAACCTGAGACCCTTCCTTTAGCATGAGATGTGATATCCAACTCCTTCCCATTCCAATCCTGAGACCCTTCCTATAGCATGAGATGTGATATCTCAATACTTCTAATACCAAACCTGAGATCCTTCCGATAACATGAGATGTGATATCTCAATACTTCTAATACCAAACCTGAGATCCATCCTATAACATGAGATGTGATATCCAACTCCTTCCCTTTCCAAACCTGAGAGCCGTTCTATAGCATGAGATGTGATATCCAGGTCCTTCCCATTCCAATCCTTAGACCCTTCCTACAGCATGCAATATGATATCTCAATGATTCTAATAACAAACCTGAGACCCGTCCTATAGCATGAGATATGATATCCAAGTCCTTCCCATTCCAATCCTGAGACCCTTCCTATAACATGAAATGTGATATCCAACTCCTTCCCATTCCAACCTGAGACCCTTCCTATAGCATGAGATGGGATATCCAACTTCTTCCAAATCCAATACTGATACCCTTCCGATAGCATGAGATGTGATATCCCAATGCTTCTACCAAACCTGAGACCCATACTATGGCATGAGATGTGACATCAAACTCCTTCCCATTCCAATCCTGAGACCCTTCCTATAGCTTGAGGTGTGATATCCAACTCCTTCCCATTCCAATTCTGAGACCCTTCTTATACCATGAGACTTGATATCTCAATGCTTCTAATACCAAACCTGAGACTCGTCCTATAACATGAGATGTGATATCCAAATCCTTCCCCTTCCAAACCTTGGACCCTTCCTTTATCATGAGATGTGATATCCAACTCTTTCCCATTGCAATCCTGAGACCCTTCCGATATCATGAGATTTGTTATCTCAATGCTTCTAATATCAAACTTGAGACCCTCCCTATAGCATGAGATGTGAGATCCAAGTCCTTCCCATTCCAATCCTGAGACCCTTCCTATAGCATGAGATGTGATATCTCTATGCTTCTAATACCAAACCTGAGACCCTTCCTATAACATGAGATGGGATATTCAACTCCTTCCCATTCCAATCCTGAGACCTTTCCGATAGCAGAGATGTGATATCTCAATGCTTATACCAAACCTGAGAACCTTCCTATGGCCTGAGATGTCATATACAACTCCTTCCCATTCCAATCCTGAGACCCTCCCTTTAGCATGAGATGTGATATCTCAATGCTTATACCAAATCCGAGACCCTTCCTATAGCATGAGATGTGATATCCAATTCCTTCCCATTCCAATCCTGAGACCCTTCCTATAGCATGAGATGTGATATCTCAATGCTTATACCAAATGCTTGTACACTCCTCCCTTCAGACCTGGGTACGCCAAGCGTACGAAGCGTGGGAGAGTGACAAGGACTCGAAATACAACACAACCTGGCGGCAGTTACAGAGAAGGACTCCCTTGTAAGCTGGTCAGTCAACTGGATGGCCCAGAGACACTTCCGAAGGCTTACTTGGCAGGAGTTGATGAAGTCGCCGGGAATAGCTGTTCCTGCTATTCCAAAGGTCGAAGCACCAGTACAGGCCTTCTGGTTCGATCCAAGGAGGAAAGGGTTTCAAAGGACGACAGCAGTGCAAAGGAGGATTCCTTCAGCGGGTCACCAGCGATTCCTCGGTCCAGCCTCGTAGTTGCAGGATACTTGGCTCCTGTATTCCTTCGTTCGTGAGAACTCAGGAGATCGACATGGTAGTGGTGTTTCCAGCTCCCTCTTATCCACGGTTCCCTTCGCGCCAAAACGGAGGGGAGCCAATGGGAGATCCGCTCATCAACACACATACCATACGTGGACCAATCACGGACCACGGTGGTCCCAGGCATTCACACCACCCTAGACTCTCTGGCACCCAGGATGTGTATTGGGACCAGACATCCCAGCCCACACCCTGGAGGCACACAAAGGACATGTAGAAGCCCGCGAAAGCAACCACGTTTCGCGGGAAAGTACATGCCCAAATAAGTAAGGCCCCGGGTCGCCCGACCTGGGGAAGGTGAAGGGAGCAAGACGGTCAGTGGACAGGACAAAGGAGCCTCGTGGTCTGGCCATTTTGGGAGCCAGGCCACCATTTTGGGTTCAGTGCGAAAAACGTGCTCAGAACGCCAAAAGGAGCTCAAAATAAACAAAACGATCGCTGCCACCATTCCAGTCCCTGAATGACTTGCACCGATCAAAATACCATCCTAAAAGAGTATCTAGGGCCTGTAGAAGGCTAGAGACCCAAAGAGAGCTGTAACTTAGCTTACAGTGCCCTCTTGTGTCATGTTGCACTAAAGCCGCAACACGATAAAAGAAACTACGGGAAACAGCGTTCCCCGGTACTGACTGTCTTAAGGGCATGTCAGTTTCCCCGTAAGAAAGGAGCGAAAGCGCAGAGGAGTGCGGCAGAAGGCTGCACTTCTCTGGCAAAGTCAAGAACAAGGTGTAAAAGAACAGCAAAAAGTTTAGGGGTTGCCACATGGAAGGAAAATTACCTACAATTACGAAATCTTTCCTAACACATTCCAACCCTTAGACCCTTCCTACAGCATGCAATATGATATCTCAATGATTCTAATAACAAACCTGAGACCCGTCCTATAACATGAGATGGGATATCCAACTCCTTCCCATTCCAATCCTGAGACACTTCCGATAGCAGAGATGTGATATCTCAATGTTTATACCAAACCTGAGACCCGTCCTATAACATGAGATGTGATATCCAGCTCCTTCCCATTCCAATCCTGAGACACTTCCGATAGCATGAGATGTGATATCTCAATGCTTCTAATATCAAAACTGAGACCCTCCCTATAGCATATGTGTTAGGAAAGATTTCATAATTGTAGGGAATTTTTCTTCCATGTGGCAACCCCTAAACTTTTTGCTGTTGTTTCTCACCTTGTTCTTGACTTTGCCAGAGAAGTGCAGCCTTCTGCCGCACTCCTCTGGGCTTTCGCTCCTTTCTTACGGGGAAACTGACATGCCCTTAAAACAGTCAGTACCGGGGAACGCTGTTTCCCGTAGTTTCTTTTATCATGTTGCGGCTTTAGTGCAACATGACACAAGAGGGCACTGTAAGCTAAGTTACAGCTCTCTTGGGTCTCTAGCCTTCTACAGACCCTAGATACTCTTTTAGGATGGTATTTGATCGGTGCAAGTCATTCAGGGACTCGAATGGTGGCAGCGATCGTTTTGTTTATTTTGAGCTCCTTTTGGTGTTCTGAGCACGTTTTTCGCACTGAACCCAAAATGGTGGCCTGGCTCCCAAAATGGCTAGTCCACGAGGCTCCTTTGTCCTGTCCACTGACCGTCTTGCTCCCTTCACCTTCCCCAGGTCGGGCGACCCGGGGCCTTCCTTAATTGGGCATGTACTTTCCCGCGAAACGTGGTTGCTTTCGCGGGCTTCTACATGTTGTTTGTGTGCCTCCAGGGTGTGGGCTGGGATGTCTGGTCCCAATACACATCCTGGGTGCCAGAGAGTCTAGGGTGGTATGAATGCCTGGGACCACCGTAGTCCGTGATTGGTCCACGTATGGTATGTGTGTTGATGAGCGGATCTCCCATTGGCTCCCCTCCGTTTTGGCGCGAAGGGAACCGTGGATAAGAGGGGGCTGGAAACACCACTACCATGTCGATCTCCTGAGTTCTCACGAACGAAGGAATACAGGAGCCAAGTATCCTGCAACTACGAGGCTGGACCGAGGAATCGCTGGTGACCCGCTGAAGGAATCCTCCTTTGCACTGCTGTCGTCCTTTGAAACCCTTTCCTCCTTGGATCGAACCAGAAGGCCTGTACTGGTGCTTCGACCTTTGGAATAGCAGGAACAGCTATTCCCGGCGACTTCATCATCTCCTGCCAAGTAAGCCTTCGGAAGTGTCTCTGGGCCATCCAGTTGACTGACCAGCTTACAAGGGAGTCCTGCTCTGTAACTGCCGCCAGGTTGTGTTGTATTTCGAGTCCTGGTCACTCTCCCACGCTTCGTACGCTTGGCGTCCCCAGGTCTGAAGGGAGGAGTGCACATTCCTTCCTTTAGCATGAGATGTGATATCCAACTCCTTCCCATTCCAATCCTGAGACCCTTCCTATAGCATGAGATGTGATATCTCAATACTTCTAATACCAAACCTGAGATCCTTCCGATAACATGAGATGTGATATCTCAATACTTCTAATACCAAACCTGAGATCCATCCTATAACATGAGATGTGATATCCAACTCCTTCCCTTTCCAAACCTGAGAGCCGTTCTATAGCATGAGATGTGATATCCAAGTCCTTCCCATTCCAATCCTTAGACCCTTCCTACAGCATGCAATATGATATCTCAATGATTCTAATAACAAACCTGAGACCCGTCCTATAGCATGAGATATGATATCCAAGTCCTTCCCATTCCAATCCTGAGACCCTTCCTATAACATGAAATGTGATATCCAACTCCTTCCCATTCCAACCTGAGACCCTTCCTATAGCATGAGATGGGATATCCAACTTCTTCCAAATCCAATACTGATACCCTTCCGATAGCATGAGATGTGATATCCCAATGCTTCTACCAAACCTGAGACCCATACTATGGCATGAGATGTGATATCAAACTCCTTCCCATTCCAATCCTGAGAACCTTCCTATAGCTTGAGGTGTGATATCCAACTCCTTCCCATTCCAATTCTGAGACCCTTCTTATACCATGAGACTTGATATCTCAATGCTTCTAATACCAAACCTGAGACCCGTCCTATAACATGAGATGTGATATCCAAATCCTTCCCCTTCCAAACCTTAGACCCTTCCTTTATCATGAGATGTGATATCCAACTCCTTCCCATTCCAATCCTGAGACCCTTCCGATATCATGAGATTTGTTATCTCAATGCTTCTAATATCAAACTTGAGACCCTCCCTATAGCATGAGATGTGACATCCAAGTCCTTCCCATTCCAATCCTGAGACCCTTCCTATAGGATGAGATGTGATATCTCTATGCTTCTAATACCAAACCTGAGACCCTTCCTATAACATGAGATGGGATATCCAACTCCTTCCCATTCCAATCCTGAGACCTTTCCGATAGCAGAGATGTGATATCTCAATGCTCATGCCAAACCTGAGAACCTTCCTATGGCCTGAGATGTCATATACAACTCCTTCCCATTCCAATCCTGAGACCCTTCCTTTAGCATGAGATGTGATTATCTCAATGCTTATACCAAATCTGAGACCCTTCCTATAGCATGAGATGTGATATCCAATTCCTTCCCAATCCAATCCTGAGACCCTTCCTATAGCATGAGATGTGATATCTCAATGCTTCTACCAAACCTGAGACCCTTCCTTTAGCATGAGATGTGATATCCAACTCCTTCCCATTCCAATCCTGAGACCCTTCCTATAGCATGAGATGTGATATCTCAATACTTCTAATACCAAACCTGAGATCCTTCCGATAACATGAGATGTGATATCTCAATACTTCTAATACCAAACCTGAGATCCATCCTATAACATGAGATGTGATATCCAACTCCTTCCCTTTCCAAACCTGAGAGCCGTTCTATAGCATGAGATGTGATATCCAGGTCCTTCCCATTCCAATCCTTAGACCCTTCCTACAGCATGCAATATGATATCTCAATGATTCTAATAACAAACCTGAGACCCGTCCTATAGCATGAGATATGATATCCAAGTCCTTCCCATTCCAATCCTGAGACCCTTCCTATAACATGAAATGTGATATCCAACTCCTTCCCATTCCAACCTGAGACCCTTCCTATAGCATGAGATGGGATATCCAACTTCTTCCAAATCCAATACTGATACCCTTCCGATAGCATGAGATGTGATATCCCAATGCTTCTACCAAACCTGAGACCCATACTATGGCATGAGATGTGACATCAAACTCCTTCCCATTCCAATCCTGAGACCCTTCCTATAGCTTGAGGTGTGATATCCAACTCCTTCCCATTCCAATTCTGAGACCCTTCTTATACCATGAGACTTGATATCTCAATGCTTCTAATACCAAACCTGAGACCCGTCCTATAACATGAGATGTGATATCCAAATCCTTCCCCTTCCAAACCTTGGACCCTTCCTTTATCATGAGATGTGATATCCAACTCTTTCCCATTCCAATCCTGAGACCCTTCCGATATCATGAGATTTGTTATCTCAATGCTTCTAATATCAAACTTGAGACCCTCCCTATAGCATGAGATGTGAGATCCAAGTCCTTCCCATTCCAATCCTGAGACCCTTCCTATAGCATGAGATGTGATATCTCTATGCTTCTAATACCAAACCTGAGACCCTTCCTATAACATGAGATGGGATATTCAACTCCTTCCCATTCCAATCCTGAGACCTTTCCGATAGCAGAGATGTGATATCTCAATGCTTATACCAAACCTGAGAACCTTCCTATGGCCTGAGATGTCATATACAACTCCTTCCCATTCCAATCCTGAGACCCTCCCTTTAGCATGAGATGTGATATCTCAATGCTTATACCAAATCCGAGACCCTTCCTATAGCATGAGATGTGATATCCAATTCCTTCCCATTCCAATCCTGAGACCCTTCCTATAGCATGAGATGTGATATCTCAATGCTTATACCAAATGCTTGTACACTCCTCCCTTCAGACCTGGGGACGCCAAGCGTACGAAGCGTGGGAGAGTGACAAGGACTCGAAATACAACACAACCTGGCGGCAGTTACAGAGAAGGACTCCCTTGTAAGCTGGTCAGTCAACTGGATGGCCCAGAGACACTTCCGAAGGCTTACTTGGCAGGAGTTGATGAAGTCGCCGGGAATAGCTGTTCCTGCTATTCCAAAGGTCGAAGCACCAGTACAGGCCTTCTGGTTCGATCCAAGGAGGAAAGGGTTTCAAAGGACGACAGCAGTGCAAAGGAGGATTCCTTCAGCGGGTCACCAGCGATTCCTCGGTCCAGCCTCGTAGTTGCAGGATACTTGGCTCCTGTATTCCTTCGTTCGTGAGAACTCAGGAGATCGACATGGTAGTGGTGTTTCCAGCTCCCTCTTATCCACGGTTCCCTTCGCGCCAAAACGGAGGGGAGCCAATGGGAGATCCGCTCATCAACACACATACCATACGTGGACCAATCACGGACCACGGTGGTCCCAGGCATTCACACCACCCTAGACTCTCTGGCACCCAGGATGTGTATTGGGACCAGACATCCCAGCCCACACCCTGGAGGCACACAAAGGACATGTAGAAGCCCGCGAAAGCAACCACGTTTCGCGGGAAAGTACATGCCCAAATAAGTAAGGCCCCGGGTCGCCCGACCTGGGGAAGGTGAAGGGAGCAAGACGGTCAGTGGACAGGACAAAGGAGCCTCGTGGTCTGGCCATTTTGGGAGCCAGGCCACCATTTTGGGTTCAGTGCGAAAAACGTGCTCAGAACGCCAAAAGGAGCTCAAAATAAACAAAACGATCGCTGCCACCATTCCAGTCCCTGAATGACTTGCACCGATCAAAATACCATCCTAAAAGAGTATCTAGGGCCTGTAGAAGGCTAGAGACCCAAAGAGAGCTGTAACTTAGCTTACAGTGCCCTCTTGTGTCATGTTGCACTAAAGCCGCAACACGATAAAAGAAACTACGGGAAACAGCGTTCCCCGGTACTGACTGTCTTAAGGGCATGTCAGTTTCCCCGTAAGAAAGGAGCGAAAGCGCAGAGGAGTGCGGCAGAAGGCTGCACTTCTCTGGCAAAGTCAAGAACAAGGTGTAAAAGAACAGCAAAAAGTTTAGGGGTTGCCACATGGAAGGAAAATTACCTACAATTACGAAATCTTTCCTAACACATTCCAACCCTTAGACCCTTCCTACAGCATGCAATATGATATCTCAATGATTCTAATAACAAACCTGAGACCCGTCCTATAACATGAGATGGGATATCCAACTCCTTCCCATTCCAATCCTGAGACACTTCCGATAGCAGAGATGTGATATCTCAATGTTTATACCAAACCTGAGACCCGTCCTATAACATGAGATGTGATATCCAGCTCCTTCCCATTCCAATCCTGAGACACTTCCGATAGCATGAGATGTGATATCTCAATGCTTCTAATATCAAAACTGAGACCCTCCCTATAGCATATGTGTTAGGAAAGATTTCATAATTGTAGGGAATTTTTCTTCCATGTGGCAACCCCTAAACTTTTTGCTGTTGTTTCTCACCTTGTTCTTGACTTTGCCAGAGAAGTGCAGCCTTCTGCCGCACTCCTCTGGGCTTTCGCTCCTTTCTTACGGGGAAACTGACATGCCCTTAAAACAGTCAGTACCGGGGAACGCTGTTTCCCGTAGTTTCTTTTATCATGTTGCGGCTTTAGTGCAACATGACACAAGAGGGCACTGTAAGCTAAGTTACAGCTCTCTTGGGTCTCTAGCCTTCTACAGACCCTAGATACTCTTTTAGGATGGTATTTGATCGGTGCAAGTCATTCAGGGACTCGAATGGTGGCAGCGATCGTTTTGTTTATTTTGAGCTCCTTTTGGTGTTCTGAGCACGTTTTTCGCACTGAACCCAAAATGGTGGCCTGGCTCCCAAAATGGCTAGTCCACGAGGCTCCTTTGTCCTGTCCACTGACCGTCTTGCTCCCTTCACCTTCCCCAGGTCGGGCGACCCGGGGCCTTCCTTAATTGGGCATGTACTTTCCCGCGAAACGTGGTTGCTTTCGCGGGCTTCTACATGTTGTTTGTGTGCCTCCAGGGTGTGGGCTGGGATGTCTGGTCCCAATACACATCCTGGGTGCCAGAGAGTCTAGGGTGGTATGAATGCCTGGGACCACCGTAGTCCGTGATTGGTCCACGTATGGTATGTGTGTTGATGAGCGGATCTCCCATTGGCTCCCCTCCGTTTTGGCGCGAAGGGAACCGTGGATAAGAGGGGGCTGGAAACACCACTACCATGTCGATCTCCTGAGTTCTCACGAACGAAGGAATACAGGAGCCAAGTATCCTGCAACTACGAGGCTGGACCGAGGAATCGCTGGTGACCCGCTGAAGGAATCCTCCTTTGCACTGCTGTCGTCCTTTGAAACCCTTTCCTCCTTGGATCGAACCAGAAGGCCTGTACTGGTGCTTCGACCTTTGGAATAGCAGGAACAGCTATTCCCGGCGACTTCATCATCTCCTGCCAAGTAAGCCTTCGGAAGTGTCTCTGGGCCATCCAGTTGACTGACCAGCTTACAAGGGAGTCCTGCTCTGTAACTGCCGCCAGGTTGTGTTGTATTTCGAGTCCTGGTCACTCTCCCACGCTTCGTACGCTTGGCGTCCCCAGGTCTGAAGGGAGGAGTGCACATTCCTTCCTTTAGCATGAGATGTGATATCCAACTCCTTCCCATTCCAATCCTGAGACCCTTCCTATAGCATGAGATGTGATATCTCAATACTTCTAATACCAAACCTGAGATCCTTCCGATAACATGAGATGTGATATCTCAATACTTCTAATACCAAACCTGAGATCCATCCTATAACATGAGATGTGATATCCAACTCCTTCCCTTTCCAAACCTGAGAGCCGTTCTATAGCATGAGATGTGATATCCAAGTCCTTCCCATTCCAATCCTTAGACCCTTCCTACAGCATGCAATATGATATCTCAATGATTCTAATAACAAACCTGAGACCCGTCCTATAGCATGAGATATGATATCCAAGTCCTTCCCATTCCAATCCTGAGACCCTTCCTATAACATGAAATGTGATATCCAACTCCTTCCCATTCCAACCTGAGACCCTTCCTATAGCATGAGATGGGATATCCAACTTCTTCCAAATCCAATACTGATACCCTTCCGATAGCATGAGATGTGATATCCCAATGCTTCTACCAAACCTGAGACCCATACTATGGCATGAGATGTGATATCAAACTCCTTCCCATTCCAATCCTGAGAACCTTCCTATAGCTTGAGGTGTGATATCCAACTCCTTCCCATTCCAATTCTGAGACCCTTCTTATACCATGAGACTTGATATCTCAATGCTTCTAATACCAAACCTGAGACCCGTCCTATAACATGAGATGTGATATCCAAATCCTTCCCCTTCCAAACCTTAGACCCTTCCTTTATCATGAGATGTGATATCCAACTCCTTCCCATTCCAATCCTGAGACCCTTCCGATATCATGAGATTTGTTATCTCAATGCTTCTAATATCAAACTTGAGACCCTCCCTATAGCATGAGATGTGACATCCAAGTCCTTCCCATTCCAATCCTGAGACCCTTCCTATAGGATGAGATGTGATATCTCTATGCTTCTAATACCAAACCTGAGACCCTTCCTATAACATGAGATGGGATATCCAACTCCTTCCCATTCCAATCCTGAGACCTTTCCGATAGCAGAGATGTGATATCTCAATGCTCATGCCAAACCTGAGAACCTTCCTATGGCCTGAGATGTCATATACAACTCCTTCCCATTCCAATCCTGAGACCCTTCCTTTAGCATGAGATGTGATTATCTCAATGCTTATACCAAATCTGAGACCCTTCCTATAGCATGAGATGTGATATCCAATTCCTTCCCAATCCAATCCTGAGACCCTTCCTATAGCATGAGATGTGATATCTCAATGCTTATACCAAACCTGAGAGCCTACCTATAACATGAGATGTGATATCCAAGTCCATCCCATTCCAATCCCTAGACCCTTCCTACAGCATGCGATGTGATATCTCAATGATTCTAATACCAAACCAGAGACTCTTCCTATAACATGAGATGGGATATCCAACTCCTTCCCATTCCAATCCTGAGCCGCTTCCGATAGCAGAGATGTGATATCTCAATGCTTATACCAAACCTGAGACCCTTCCTATAGCATGAGATGTGATATCCAACTGCGTCCCATTCCAATCCTGAGACCCTTCCTATAGCATGAGATGTGATATCTCAATGCTTCTAATACCAAACCTGAGATCCTTCCTATAACATGAGATGTGATATCCAAATCCTTCCCCTTCCAAACCTGAGACCCTCCCTTTAGCATGAGATGTGATATCCAACTCCTTCCCATTCCATTCCTGAGACCCTTCTGATAGCATGAGATGTGATATCTCAATGCCTCTAATACCAAACCTGAGACCCTTCCTATAGCTTGAGATGTGATATCCAACTCTTTCCCCTTCCAAACCTGAGACCATTCCTATAGCATGAGATGTGATATCTCAATGCTTATACCAAACCTGAGAGCCTACCTATAACATGAGATGTGATATCCAAGTCCATCCCATTCCAATCCTTAGACCCTTCCTACAGCATGCAATGTGATATCTCAATTGATTCTAATACCAAACCAGAGACTCTTCCTATAACATGAGATGGGATATCCAACTCCTTCCCATTCCAATCCTGAGCCGCTTCCGATAGCAGAGATGTGATATCTCAATGCTTACACCAAACCTGAGACCCTTCCTATAACATGAGATGTGATATCCAACTCCTTCCCGTTCCAAACCTGAGACACTAACTATAGCATATGTGATATCCAACTCCTTCCCATTCCAAACATGAGACCCTTCCTATAGCAAGAAAGTAATATCCAACTCCTACCCATTCCAATCCTGAGACCCTTCCTATAGCAAGAGATGTGATATCCAAATCCTTCCCATTCCAATCCTGAGACCCTTCCTATAACATGAGATGTGATATCCAACTCCTTCCCATTCCAACCTGAGACACTTCCTATAGCATGAGAAGGGATATCAAACTCCTTCCCAATCCAATCCTGAGACCCTTCCGATAGCAGAGATGTGATATCTCAATGCTTATACCAAACCTGAGACCCTTCCTATGGCATGAGATGTGATATCCAACTCCTTGCCATTCAAATCCTGAGACCCTTCCTATAGCATGAGAAGGGATATCCAACTCCTTCCCAATCCAATCCTGAGACCCTTCCTATAGCATGAGATATATCTCAATACTTCAATACCAAACGTGAGATCCTTCCGATAACATGAGATGTGATATCCAAATCCTTCCCCTTCCAAACCTGAGGCCCTCCCTTTAGCATGAGATGTGATATCCAACTCCTTCCTATTCCAATCCTGAGACCCTTCTGATAGCATGAGATGTGATATCTCAATGCTTCTAATACCAAACCTGAGATCCTTCCTATAACATGAGATGTGATATCCAAATCCTTCCCCTTCCAAACCTGAGACCCTCCCTTTAGCACGAGATGTGATATCCAACTCCTTCCCATTCCATTCCTGGGACACTTCTGATAGCATGAGATGTTATATCTCAATGCCTCTAATACCAAACCTGAGATCCGACCTCTAACATGAAATGTGATATCCAACTCTTTCCCCTTCCAAACCTGAGAGCCTTCCTATAGCATGAGATGTGATATCCAAGTCCTTCCCATTCCAATCCTGAGACCCTTCCTATAGCTTGAGATGTGATATCCAACTCCTTCCCATTCCAATTCTGAGACCCTTCCTATACTATGAGACTTGATATCTCAATGCTTCTAATACCAAACCTGAGACCCGTAATATAACATGAGATGTGATATCCAAATCCTTCCCCTTCCAAACCTTAGACCCTTCCTTTATCATGAGATGTGATATCCAACTCCTTCCCATTCCAATCCTGAGACCCTTCCGATATCATGAGATGTGATATCTCAAAGCTTCTAATATCAAACTTGAGACCCTCCCTATAGCATGAGATGTGATATCCAAGTCCTTCCCATTCCAATCCTGAGACCCTTCCTATAGCATGAGATGTGATATCTCAATGCTTCTAATACCAAACCTGAGACCCTTCCTATAACATGAGATGGGAATATCCAACTCCTTCCCATTCCAATCCTGAGACCCTTCCGATAGCAGAGATGTGATATCTCAATGCTTATACCAAACCTGAGATCCTTCCTATAACATGAGATGTGATATCCAACTCCTTCCCATTCCAATCCTGAGACACTTCCTATAGCATGAGATGTGATATCTCACTGCTTATACCAAACCTGAGACCCTTCCCATAGCAGATGTGATATCCAACTCCTTCCCATTCCAATCCTCAGACCCTTCCTATAGCATGAGATGTGATGTCTCAATGCTTCTAATACCAAACCTGAGATCCTTCCTATAACATGAGATGTGATATCCAACTCCTTCCACTCCAATCCTGAGACCCTTCCTATAGCATGAGATGTGATATCTCAATGCTTATACCAAACCTGAGACCCTTCCTATAGCATGAGATGTGATATCCAACTCCTTCCCATTCCAATCCTGAGACCCTTCCTATAGCCTGAGATGTGATATCACAATGCCTCTAATACCAAACCTGAGATCCTTCCTCTAACATGAAATGTGATATCCAACTCCTTCACTTTCCAAACCTGAGAGCCTATCTATAGCATGAGATGTGATATCCAAGTCCTTCCCATTCCAATCCTTAGACCCTTCCTACAGCATGCAATATGATATCTCAATGATTCTAATAAAAAACCTGAGACCCGTCCTATAACATGAGATGGGATATCCAACTCCTTCCCATTCCAATCCTGAGACACTTCCTTTAGCATGAGATATGATATCCAGCTCCTTCCCATTCCAATCCTGAGACACTTCCGATAGCATGAGATGTGATATCTCAATGCTTCTAATATCAAAACTGAGACCCTCCCTATAGCATTGTGATATCTAAGTCCTACCCATTCCAATCCTGAGACCCTTCCTATAGCATGAGATGTGATATCTCAATGCTTCTACCAAAGCTGAGACCCTTCCTTTAGCATGAGATGTGATATCCAATTCCTTCCCAATCCAATCCTGAGACCCTTCCTATAGCATGAGATGTGATATCTCAATGCTTATACCAAACCTGAGAGCCTACCTATAACATGAGATGTGATATCCAAGTCCATCCCATTCCAATCCCTAGACCCTTCCTACAGCATGCGATGTGATATCTCAATGATTCTAATACCAAACCAGAGACTCTTCCTATAACATGAGATGGGATATCCAACTCCTTCCCATTCCAATCCTGAGCCGCTTCCGATAGCAGAGATGTGATATCTCAATGCTTATACCAAACCTGAGACCCTTCCTATAGCATGAGATGTGATATCCAACTGCGTCCCATTCCAATCCTGAGACCCTTCCTATAGCATGAGATGTGATATCTCAATGCTTCTAATACCAAACCTGAGATCCTTCCTATAACATGAGATGTGATATCCAAATCCTTCCCCTTCCAAACCTGAGACCCTCCCTTTAGCATGAGATGTGATATCCAACTCCTTCCCATTCCATTCCTGAGACCCTTCTGATAGCATGAGATGTGATATCTCAATGCCTCTAATACCAAACCTGAGACCCTTCCTATAGCTTGAGATGTGATATCCAACTCTTTCCCCTTCCAAACCTGAGACCATTCCTATAGCATGAGATGTGATATCTCAATGCTTATACCAAACCTGAGAGCCTACCTATAACATGAGATGTGATATCCAAGTCCATCCCATTCCAATCCTTAGACCCTTCCTACAGCATGCAATGTGATATCTCAATTGATTCTAATACCAAACCAGAGACTCTTCCTATAACATGAGATGGGATATCCAACTCCTTCCCATTCCAATCCTGAGCCGCTTCCGATAGCAGAGATGTGATATCTCAATGCTTACACCAAACCTGAGACCCTTCCTATAACATGAGATGTGATATCCAACTCCTTCCCGTTCCAAACCTGAGACACTAACTATAGCATATGTGATATCCAACTCCTTCCCATTCCAAACATGAGACCCTTCCTATAGCAAGAAAGTAATATCCAACTCCTACCCATTCCAATCCTGAGACCCTTCCTATAGCAAGAGATGTGATATCCAAATCCTTCCCATTCCAATCCTGAGACCCTTCCTATAACATGAGATGTGATATCCAACTCCTTCCCATTCCAACCTGAGACACTTCCTATAGCATGAGAAGGGATATCAAACTCCTTCCCAATCCAATCCTGAGACCCTTCCGATAGCAGAGATGTGATATCTCAATGCTTATACCAAACCTGAGACCCTTCCTATGGCATGAGATGTGATATCCAACTCCTTGCCATTCAAATCCTGAGACCCTTCCTATAGCATGAGAAGGGATATCCAACTCCTTCCCAATCCAATCCTGAGACCCTTCCTATAGCATGAGATATATCTCAATACTTCAATACCAAACGTGAGATCCTTCCGATAACATGAGATGTGATATCCAAATCCTTCCCCTTCCAAACCTGAGGCCCTCCCTTTAGCATGAGATGTGATATCCAACTCCTTCCTATTCCAATCCTGAGACCCTTCTGATAGCATGAGATGTGATATCTCAATGCTTCTAATACCAAACCTGAGATCCTTCCTATAACATGAGATGTGATATCCAAATCCTTCCCCTTCCAAACCTGAGACCCTCCCTTTAGCACGAGATGTGATATCCAACTCCTTCCCATTCCATTCCTGAGACACTTCTGATAGCATGAGATGTGATATCTCAATGCCTCTAATACCAAACCTGAGATCCGACCTCTAACATGAAATGTGATATCCAACTCTTTCCCCTTCCAAACCTGAGAGCCTTCCTATAGCATGAGATGTGATATCCAAGTCCTTCCCATTCCAATCCTGAGACCCTTCCTATAGCTTGAGATGTGATATCCAACTCCTTCCCATTCCAATTCTGAGACCCTTCCTATACTATGAGACTTGATATCTCAATGCTTCTAATACCAAACCTGAGACCCGTAATATAACATGAGATGTGATATCCAAATCCTTCCCCTTCCAAACCTTAGACCCTTCCTTTATCATGAGATGTGATATCCAACTCCTTCCCATTCCAATCCTGAGACCCTTCCGATATCATGAGATGTGATATCTCAAAGCTTCTAATATCAAACTTGAGACCCTCCCTATAGCATGAGATGTGATATCCAAGTCCTTCCCATTCCAATCCTGAGACCCTTCCTATAGCATGAGATGTGATTTCTCAATGCTTCTAATACCAAACCTGAGACCCTTCCTATAACATGAGATGGGAATATCCAACTCCTTCCCATTCCAATCCTGAGACCCTTCCGATAGCAGAGATGTGATATCTCAATGCTTATACCAAACCTGAGATCCTTCCTATAACATGAGATGTGATATCCAACTCCTTCCCATTCCAATCCTGAGACACTTCCTATAGCATGAGATGTGATATCTCACTGCTTATACCAAACCTGAGACCCTTCCCATAGCAGATGTGATATCCAACTCCTTCCCATTCCAATCCTCAGACCCTTCCTATAGCATGAGATGTGATGTCTCAATGCTTCTAATACCAAACCTGAGATCCTTCCTATAACATGAGATGTGATATCCAACTCCTTCCACTCCAATCCTGAGACCCTTCCTATAGCATGAGATGTGATATCTCAATGCTTATACCAAACCTGAGACCCTTCCTATAGCATGAGATGTGATATCCAACTCCTTCCCATTCCAATCCTGAGACCCTTCCTATAGCCTGAGATGTGATATCACAATGCCTCTAATACCAAACCTGAGATCCTTCCTCTAACATGAAATGTGATATCCAACTCCTTCACTTTCCAAACCTGAGAGCCTATCTATAGCATGAGATGTGATATCCAAGTCCTTCCCATTCCAATCCTTAGACCCTTCCTACAGCATGCAATATGATATCTCAATGATTCTAATAAAAAACCTGAGACCCGTCCTATAACATGAGATGGGATATCCAACTCCTTCCCATTCCAATCCTGAGACACTTCCTTTAGCATGAGATATGATATCCAGCTCCTTCCCATTCCAATCCTGAGACACTTCCGATAGCATGAGATGTGATATCTCAATGCTTCTAATATCAAAACTGAGACCCTCCCTATAGCATATGTGATATCTAAGTCCTACCCATTCCAATCCTGAGACCCTTCCTATAGCATGAGATGTGATATCTCAATGCTTCTACCAAAGCTGAGACCCTTCCTTTAGCATGAGATGTGATATCCAACTCCTTCCCATTCCAATCCTGAGACCCTTTCTATAGCATGAGATGTGATATCTCAATACTTCTAATACCAAACCTGAGATCCTTCCGATAACATGAGATGTGATATCTCAATACTTCTAATACCAAACCTGAGATCCATCCTATAACATGAGATGTGATATCCAAATCCTTCCCCTTCCAAACCTGAGACCCTCCCTGTAGCATGAGATGTGATATCCAACTCCTTCCCATTCCAATCCTGAGACCCTTCTGATAGCATAAGATATGATATCTCAATGCTTCTATACCAAACCTGAGATCCTTCCGATAGCATGAGATGTGATATCTCAATACTTCTAATACCAAACCTGAGATCCTTCCTATAACATGAGATGTGATATCCAACTCCTTCCCGTTCCAATCCTGAGACCCTTCCTATAGCATGAGATGTGATATCTCAATGCTTATACCAAACCTGAGAGCCTACCTATAACATGAGATGTGATATCCAAGTCCATCCCATTCCAATCCCTGGACCCTTCCTACAGCATGCGATGTGATATCTCAATGATTCTAATACCAAACCAGAGACTCTTCCTATAACATGAGATGGGATATCCAACTCCTTCCCATTCCAATCCTGAGCCGCTTCCGATAGCAGAGATGTGATATCTCAATGCTTATACCAAACCTGAGACCCTTCCTATAGCATGAGATGTGATATCCAACTGCGTCCCATTCCAATCCTGAGACCCTTCCTATAGCATGAGATGTGATATCTCAATGCTTCTAATACCAAACCTGAGATCCTTCCTATAACATGAGATGTGATATCCAAATCCTTCCCCTTCCAAACCTGAGACCCTCCCTTTAGCATGAGATGTGATATCCAACTCCTTCCCATTCCATTCCTGAGACCCTTCTGATAGCATGAGATGTGATATCTCAATGCCTCTAATACCAAACCTGAGATCCTTCCGATAACATGAGATGTGATATCTCAATACTTCTAATACCAAACCTGAGATCCATCCTATAACATGAGATGTGATATCCAACTCCTTCCCTTTCCAAACCTGAGAGCCGTTCTATAGCATGAGATGTGATATCCAAGTCCTTCCCATTCCAATCCTTAGACCCTTCCTACAGCATGCAATATGATATCTCAATGATTCTAATAACAAACCTGAGACCCGTCCTATAGCATGAGATATGATATCCAAGTCCTTCCCATTCCAATCCTGAGACCCTTCCTATAACATGAAATGTGATATCCAACTCCTTCCCATTCCAACCTGAGACCCTTCCTATAGCATGAGATGGGATATCCAACTTCTTCCAAATCCAATACTGATACCCTTCCGATAGCATGAGATGTGATATCCCAATGCTTCTACCAAACCTGAGACCCATACTATGGCATGAGATGTGATATCAAACTCCTTCCCATTCCAATCCTGAGAACCTTCCTATAGCTTGAGGTGTGATATCCAACTCCTTCCCATTCCAATTCTGAGACCCTTCTTATACCATGAGACTTGATATCTCAATGCTTCTAATACCAAACCTGAGACCCGTCCTATAACATGAGATGTGATATCCAAATCCTTCCCCTTCCAAACCTTAGACCCTTCCTTTATCATGAGATGTGATATCCAACTCCTTCCCATTCCAATCCTGAGACCCTTCCGATATCATGAGATTTGTTATCTCAATGCTTCTAATATCAAACTTGAGACCCTCCCTATAGCATGAGATGTGACATCCAAGTCCTTCCCATTCCAATCCTGAGACCCTTCCTATAGGATGAGATGTGATATCTCTATGCTTCTAATACCAAACCTGAGACCCTTCCTATAACATGAGATGGGATATCCAACTCCTTCCCATTCCAATCCTGAGACCTTTCCGATAGCAGAGATGTGATATCTCAATGCTCATGCCAAACCTGAGAACCTTCCTATGGCCTGAGATGTCATATACAACTCCTTCCCATTCCAATCCTGAGACCCTTCCTTTAGCATGAGATGTGATTATCTCAATGCTTATACCAAATCTGAGACCCTTCCTATAGCATGAGATGTGATATCCAATTCCTTCCCAATCCAATCCTGAGACCCTTCCTATAGCATGAGATGTGATATCTCAATGCTTATACCAAACCTGAGAGCCTACCTATAACATGAGATGTGATATCCAAGTCCATCCCATTCCAATCCCTAGACCCTTCCTACAGCATGCGATGTGATATCTCAATGATTCTAATACCAAACCAGAGACTCTTCCTATAACATGAGATGGGATATCCAACTCCTTCCCATTCCAATCCTGAGCCGCTTCCGATAGCAGAGATGTGATATCTCAATGCTTATACCAAACCTGAGACCCTTCCTATAGCATGAGATGTGATATCCAACTGCGTCCCATTCCAATCCTGAGACCCTTCCTATAGCATGAGATGTGATATCTCAATGCTTCTAATACCAAACCTGAGATCCTTCCTATAACATGAGATGTGATATCCAAATCCTTCCCCTTCCAAACCTGAGACCCTCCCTTTAGCATGAGATGTGATATCCAACTCCTTCCCATTCCATTCCTGAGACCCTTCTGATAGCATGAGATGTGATATCTCAATGCCTCTAATACCAAACCTGAGACCCTTCCTATAGCTTGAGATGTGATATCCAACTCTTTCCCCTTCCAAACCTGAGACCATTCCTATAGCATGAGATGTGATATCTCAATGCTTATACCAAACCTGAGAGCCTACCTATAACATGAGATGTGATATCCAAGTCCATCCCATTCCAATCCTTAGACCCTTCCTACAGCATGCAATGTGATATCTCAATTGATTCTAATACCAAACCAGAGACTCTTCCTATAACATGAGATGGGATATCCAACTCCTTCCCATTCCAATCCTGAGCCGCTTCCGATAGCAGAGATGTGATATCTCAATGCTTACACCAAACCTGAGACCCTTCCTATAACATGAGATGTGATATCCAACTCCTTCCCGTTCCAAACCTGAGACACTAACTATAGCATATGTGATATCCAACTCCTTCCCATTCCAAACATGAGACCCTTCCTATAGCAAGAAAGTAATATCCAACTCCTACCCATTCCAATCCTGAGACCCTTCCTATAGCAAGAGATGTGATATCCAAATCCTTCCCATTCCAATCCTGAGACCCTTCCTATAACATGAGATGTGATATCCAACTCCTTCCCATTCCAACCTGAGACACTTCCTATAGCATGAGAAGGGATATCAAACTCCTTCCCAATCCAATCCTGAGACCCTTCCGATAGCAGAGATGTGATATCTCAATGCTTATACCAAACCTGAGACCCTTCCTATGGCATGAGATGTGATATCCAACTCCTTGCCATTCAAATCCTGAGACCCTTCCTATAGCATGAGAAGGGATATCCAACTCCTTCCCAATCCAATCCTGAGACCCTTCCTATAGCATGAGATATATCTCAATACTTCAATACCAAACGTGAGATCCTTCCGATAACATGAGATGTGATATCCAAATCCTTCCCCTTCCAAACCTGAGGCCCTCCCTTTAGCATGAGATGTGATATCCAACTCCTTCCTATTCCAATCCTGAGACCCTTCTGATAGCATGAGATGTGATATCTCAATGCTTCTAATACCAAACCTGAGATCCTTCCTATAACATGAGATGTGATATCCAAATCCTTCCCCTTCCAAACCTGAGACCCTCCCTTTAGCACGAGATGTGATATCCAACTCCTTCCCATTCCATTCCTGAGACACTTCTGATAGCATGAGATGTTATATCTCAATGCCTCTAATACCAAACCTGAGATCCGACCTCTAACATGAAATGTGATATCCAACTCTTTCCCCTTCCAAACCTGAGAGCCTTCCTATAGCATGAGATGTGATATCCAAGTCCTTCCCATTCCAATCCTGAGACCCTTCCTATAGCTTGAGATGTGATATCCAACTCCTTCCCATTCCAATTCTGAGACCCTTCCTATACTATGAGACTTGATATCTCAATGCTTCTAATACCAAACCTGAGACCCGTAATATAACATGAGATGTGATATCCAAATCCTTCCCCTTCCAAACCTTAGACCCTTCCTTTATCATGAGATGTGATATCCAACTCCTTCCCATTCCAATCCTGAGACCCTTCCGATATCATGAGATGTGATATCTCAAAGCTTCTAATATCAAACTTGAGACCCTCCCTATAGCATGAGATGTGATATCCAAGTCCTTCCCATTCCAATCCTGAGACCCTTCCTATAGCATGAGATGTGATATCTCAATGCTTCTAATACCAAACCTGAGACCCTTCCTATAACATGAGATGGGAATATCCAACTCCTTCCCATTCCAATCCTGAGACCCTTCCGATAGCAGAGATGTGATATCTCAATGCTTATACCAAACCTGAGATCCTTCCTATAACATGAGATGTGATATCCAACTCCTTCCCATTCCAATCCTGAGACCCTTCCTATAGCCTGAGATGTGATATCACAATGCCTCTAATACCAAACCTGAGATCCTTCCTCTAACATGAAATGTGATATCCAACTCCTTCTCTTTCCAAACCTGAGAGCCTATCTATAGCATGAGATGTGATATCCAAGTCCTTCCCATTCCAATCCTTAGACCCGTCCTATAACATGAGATGGGATATCCAACTCCTTCCCATTCCAATCCTGAGACACTTCCTTTAGCATGAGATATGATATCCAGCTCCTTCCCATTCCAATCCTGAGACACTTCCGATAGCATGAGATGTGATATCTCAATGCTTCTAATATCAAAACTGAGACCCTCCCTATAGCATTGTGATATCTAAGTCCTACCCATTCCAATCCTGAGACCCTTCCTATAGCATGAGATGTGATATCTCAATGCTTCTACCAAAGCTGAGACCCTTCCTTTAGCATGAGATGTGATATCCAATTCCTTCCCAATCCAATCCTGAGACCCTTCCTATAGCATGAGATGTGATATCTCAATGCTTATACCAAACCTGAGAGCCTACCTATAACATGAGATGTGATATCCAAGTCCATCCCATTCCAATCCCTAGACCCTTCCTACAGCATGCGATGTGATATCTCAATGATTCTAATACCAAACCAGAGACTCTTCCTATAACATGAGATGGGATATCCAACTCCTTCCCATTCCAATCCTGAGCCGCTTCCGATAGCAGAGATGTGATATCTCAATGCTTATACCAAACCTGAGACCCTTCCTATAGCATGAGATGTGATATCCAACTGCGTCCCATTCCAATCCTGAGACCCTTCCTATAGCATGAGATGTGATATCTCAATGCTTCTAATACCAAACCTGAGATCCTTCCTATAACATGAGATGTGATATCCAAATCCTTCCCCTTCCAAACCTGAGACCCTCCCTTTAGCATGAGATGTGATATCCAACTCCTTCCCATTCCATTCCTGAGACCCTTCTGATAGCATGAGATGTGATATCTCAATGCCTCTAATACCAAACCTGAGACCCTTCCTATAGCTTGAGATGTGATATCCAACTCTTTCCCCTTCCAAACCTGAGACCATTCCTATAGCATGAGATGTGATATCTCAATGCTTATACCAAACCTGAGAGCCTACCTATAACATGAGATGTGATATCCAAGTCCATCCCATTCCAATCCTTAGACCCTTCCTACAGCATGCAATGTGATATCTCAATTGATTCTAATACCAAACCAGAGACTCTTCCTATAACATGAGATGGGATATCCAACTCCTTCCCATTCCAATCCTGAGCCGCTTCCGATAGCAGAGATGTGATATCTCAATGCTTACACCAAACCTGAGACCCTTCCTATAACATGAGATGTGATATCCAACTCCTTCCCGTTCCAAACCTGAGACACTAACTATAGCATATGTGATATCCAACTCCTTCCCATTCCAAACATGAGACCCTTCCTATAGCAAGAAAGTAATATCCAACTCCTACCCATTCCAATCCTGAGACCCTTCCTATAGCAAGAGATGTGATATCCAAATCCTTCCCATTCCAATCCTGAGACCCTTCCTATAACATGAGATGTGATATCCAACTCCTTCCCATTCCAACCTGAGACACTTCCTATAGCATGAGAAGGGATATCAAACTCCTTCCCAATCCAATCCTGAGACCCTTCCGATAGCAGAGATGTGATATCTCAATGCTTATACCAAACCTGAGACCCTTCCTATGGCATGAGATGTGATATCCAACTCCTTGCCATTCAAATCCTGAGACCCTTCCTATAGCATGAGAAGGGATATCCAACTCCTTCCCAATCCAATCCTGAGACCCTTCCTATAGCATGAGATATATCTCAATACTTCAATACCAAACGTGAGATCCTTCCGATAACATGAGATGTGATATCCAAATCCTTCCCCTTCCAAACCTGAGGCCCTCCCTTTAGCATGAGATGTGATATCCAACTCCTTCCTATTCCAATCCTGAGACCCTTCTGATAGCATGAGATGTGATATCTCAATGCTTCTAATACCAAACCTGAGATCCTTCCTATAACATGAGATGTGATATCCAAATCCTTCCCCTTCCAAACCTGAGACCCTCCCTTTAGCACGAGATGTGATATCCAACTCCTTCCCATTCCATTCCTGAGACACTTCTGATAGCATGAGATGTGATATCTCAATGCCTCTAATACCAAACCTGAGATCCGACCTCTAACATGAAATGTGATATCCAACTCTTTCCCCTTCCAAACCTGAGAGCCTTCCTATAGCATGAGATGTGATATCCAAGTCCTTCCCATTCCAATCCTGAGACCCTTCCTATAGCTTGAGATGTGATATCCAACTCCTTCCCATTCCAATTCTGAGACCCTTCCTATACTATGAGACTTGATATCTCAATGCTTCTAATACCAAACCTGAGACCCGTAATATAACATGAGATGTGATATCCAAATCCTTCCCCTTCCAAACCTTAGACCCTTCCTTTATCATGAGATGTGATATCCAACTCCTTCCCATTCCAATCCTGAGACCCTTCCGATATCATGAGATGTGATATCTCAAAGCTTCTAATATCAAACTTGAGACCCTCCCTATAGCATGAGATGTGATATCCAAGTCCTTCCCATTCCAATCCTGAGACCCTTCCTATAGCATGAGATGTGATTTCTCAATGCTTCTAATACCAAACCTGAGACCCTTCCTATAACATGAGATGGGAATATCCAACTCCTTCCCATTCCAATCCTGAGACCCTTCCGATAGCAGAGATGTGATATCTCAATGCTTATACCAAACCTGAGATCCTTCCTATAACATGAGATGTGATATCCAACTCCTTCCCATTCCAATCCTGAGACACTTCCTATAGCATGAGATGTGATATCTCACTGCTTATACCAAACCTGAGACCCTTCCCATAGCAGATGTGATATCCAACTCCTTCCCATTCCAATCCTCAGACCCTTCCTATAGCATGAGATGTGATGTCTCAATGCTTCTAATACCAAACCTGAGATCCTTCCTATAACATGAGATGTGATATCCAACTCCTTCCACTCCAATCCTGAGACCCTTCCTATAGCATGAGATGTGATATCTCAATGCTTATACCAAACCTGAGACCCTTCCTATAGCATGAGATGTGATATCCAACTCCTTCCCATTCCAATCCTGAGACCCTTCCTATAGCCTGAGATGTGATATCACAATGCCTCTAATACCAAACCTGAGATCCTTCCTCTAACATGAAATGTGATATCCAACTCCTTCACTTTCCAAACCTGAGAGCCTATCTATAGCATGAGATGTGATATCCAAGTCCTTCCCATTCCAATCCTTAGACCCTTCCTACAGCATGCAATATGATATCTCAATGATTCTAATAAAAAACCTGAGACCCGTCCTATAACATGAGATGGGATATCCAACTCCTTCCCATTCCAATCCTGAGACACTTCCTTTAGCATGAGATATGATATCCAGCTCCTTCCCATTCCAATCCTGAGACACTTCCGATAGCATGAGATGTGATATCTCAATGCTTCTAATATCAAAACTGAGACCCTCCCTATAGCATATGTGATATCTAAGTCCTACCCATTCCAATCCTGAGACCCTTCCTATAGCATGAGATGTGATATCTCAATGCTTCTACCAAAGCTGAGACCCTTCCTTTAGCATGAGATGTGATATCCAACTCCTTCCCATTCCAATCCTGAGACCCTTCCTATAGCATGAGATGTGATATCTCAATACTTCTAATACCAAACCTGAGATCCTTCCGATAACATGAGATGTGATATCTCAATACTTCTAATACCAAACCTGAGATCCATCCTATAACATGAGATGTGATATCCAAATCCTTCCCCTTCCAAACCTGAGACCCTCCCTGTAGCATGAGATGTGATATCCAACTCCTTCCCATTCCAATCCTGAGACCCTTCTGATAGCATAAGATATGATATCTCAATGCTTCTATACCAAACCTGAGATCCTTCCGATAGCATGAGATGTGATATCTCAATACTTCTAATACCAAACCTGAGATCCTTCCTATAACATGAGATGTGATATCCAACTCCTTCCCGTTCCAATCCTGAGACCCTTCCTATAGCATGAGATGTGATATCTCAATGCTTATACCAAACCTGAGAGCCTACCTATAACATGAGATGTGATATCCAATTCCTTCCCAATCCAATCCTGAGACCCTTCCTATAGCATGAGATGTGATATCTCAATGCTTATACCAAACCTGAGAGCCTACCTATAACATGAGATGTGATATCCAAGTCCATCCCATTCCAATCCCTAGACCCTTCCTACAGCATGCGATGTGATATCTCAATGATTCTAATACCAAACCAGAGACTCTTCCTATAACATGAGATGGGATATCCAACTCCTTCCCATTCCAATCCTGAGCCGCTTCCGATAGCAGAGATGTGATATCTCAATGCTTATACCAAACCTGAGACCCTTCCTATAGCATGAGATGTGATATCCAACTGCGTCCCATTCCAATCCTGAGACCCTTCCTATAGCATGAGATGTGATATCTCAATGCTTCTAATACCAAACCTGAGATCCTTCCTATAACATGAGATGTGATATCCAAATCCTTCCCCTTCCAAACCTGAGACCCTCCCTTTAGCATGAGATGTGATATCCAACTCCTTCCCATTCCATTCCTGAGACCCTTCTGATAGCATGAGATGTGATATCTCAATGCCTCTAATACCAAACCTGAGACCCTTCCTATAGCTTGAGATGTGATATCCAACTCTTTCCCCTTCCAAACCTGAGACCATTCCTATAGCATGAGATGTGATATCTCAATGCTTATACCAAACCTGAGAGCCTACCTATAACATGAGATGTGATATCCAAGTCCATCCCATTCCAATCCTTAGACCCTTCCTACAGCATGCAATGTGATATCTCAATTGATTCTAATACCAAACCAGAGACTCTTCCTATAACATGAGATGGGATATCCAACTCCTTCCCATTCCAATCCTGAGCCGCTTCCGATAGCAGAGATGTGATATCTCAATGCTTACACCAAACCTGAGACCCTTCCTATAACATGAGATGTGATATCCAACTCCTTCCCGTTCCAAACCTGAGACACTAACTATAGCATATGTGATATCCAACTCCTTCCCATTCCAAACATGAGACCCTTCCTATAGCAAGAAAGTAATATCCAACTCCTACCCATTCCAATCCTGAGACCCTTCCTATAGCAAGAGATGTGATATCCAAATCCTTCCCATTCCAATCCTGAGACCCTTCCTATAACATGAGATGTGATATCCAACTCCTTCCCATTCCAACCTGAGACACTTCCTATAGCATGAGAAGGGATATCAAACTCCTTCCCAATCCAATCCTGAGACCCTTCCGATAGCAGAGATGTGATATCTCAATGCTTATACCAAACCTGAGACCCTTCCTATGGCATGAGATGTGATATCCAACTCCTTGCCATTCAAATCCTGAGACCCTTCCTATAGCATGAGAAGGGATATCCAACTCCTTCCCAATCCAATCCTGAGACCCTTCCTATAGCATGAGATATATCTCAATACTTCAATACCAAACGTGAGATCCTTCCGATAACATGAGATGTGATATCCAAATCCTTCCCCTTCCAAACCTGAGGCCCTCCCTTTAGCATGAGATGTGATATCCAACTCCTTCCTATTCCAATCCTGAGACCCTTCTGATAGCATGAGATGTGATATCTCAATGCTTCTAATACCAAACCTGAGATCCTTCCTATAACATGAGATGTGATATCCAAATCCTTCCCCTTCCAAACCTGAGACCCTCCCTTTAGCACGAGATGTGATATCCAACTCCTTCCCATTCCATTCCTGAGACACTTCTGATAGCATGAGATGTGATATCTCAATGCCTCTAATACCAAACCTGAGATCCGACCTCTAACATGAAATGTGATATCCAACTCTTTCCCCTTCCAAACCTGAGAGCCTTCCTATAGCATGAGATGTGATATCCAAGTCCTTCCCATTCCAATCCTGAGACCCTTCCTATAGCTTGAGATGTGATATCCAACTCCTTCCCATTCCAATTCTGAGACCCTTCCTATACTATGAGACTTGATATCTCAATGCTTCTAATACCAAACCTGAGACCCGTAATATAACATGAGATGTGATATCCAAATCCTTCCCCTTCCAAACCTTAGACCCTTCCTTTATCATGAGATGTGATATCCAACTCCTTCCCATTCCAATCCTGAGACCCTTCCGATATCATGAGATGTGATATCTCAAAGCTTCTAATATCAAACTTGAGACCCTCCCTATAGCATGAGATGTGATATCCAAGTCCTTCCCATTCCAATCCTGAGACCCTTCCTATAGCATGAGATGTGATTTCTCAATGCTTCTAATACCAAACCTGAGACCCTTCCTATAACATGAGATGGGAATATCCAACTCCTTCCCATTCCAATCCTGAGACCCTTCCGATAGCAGAGATGTGATATCTCAATGCTTATACCAAACCTGAGATCCTTCCTATAACATGAGATGTGATATCCAACTCCTTCCCATTCCAATCCTGAGACACTTCCTATAGCATGAGATGTGATATCTCACTGCTTATACCAAACCTGAGACCCTTCCCATAGCAGATGTGATATCCAACTCCTTCCCATTCCAATCCTCAGACCCTTCCTATAGCATGAGATGTGATGTCTCAATGCTTCTAATACCAAACCTGAGATCCTTCCTATAACATGAGATGTGATATCCAACTCCTTCCACTCCAATCCTGAGACCCTTCCTATAGCATGAGATGTGATATCTCAATGCTTATACCAAACCTGAGACCCTTCCTATAGCATGAGATGTGATATCCAACTCCTTCCCATTCCAATCCTGAGACCCTTCCTATAGCCTGAGATGTGATATCACAATGCCTCTAATACCAAACCTGAGATCCTTCCTCTAACATGAAATGTGATATCCAACTCCTTCACTTTCCAAACCTGAGAGCCTATCTATAGCATGAGATGTGATATCCAAGTCCTTCCCATTCCAATCCTTAGACCCTTCCTACAGCATGCAATATGATATCTCAATGATTCTAATAAAAAACCTGAGACCCGTCCTATAACATGAGATGGGATATCCAACTCCTTCCCATTCCAATCCTGAGACACTTCCTTTAGCATGAGATATGATATCCAGCTCCTTCCCATTCCAATCCTGAGACACTTCCGATAGCATGAGATGTGATATCTCAATGCTTCTAATATCAAAACTGAGACCCTCCCTATAGCATATGTGATATCTAAGTCCTACCCATTCCAATCCTGAGACCCTTCCTATAGCATGAGATGTGATATCTCAATGCTTCTACCAAAGCTGAGACCCTTCCTTTAGCATGAGATGTGATATCCAACTCCTTCCCATTCCAATCCTGAGACCCTTCCTATAGCATGAGATGTGATATCTCAATACTTCTAATACCAAACCTGAGATCCTTCCGATAACATGAGATGTGATATCTCAATACTTCTAATACCAAACCTGAGATCCATCCTATAACATGAGATGTGATATCCAAATCCTTCCCCTTCCAAACCTGAGACCCTCCCTGTAGCATGAGATGTGATATCCAACTCCTTCCCATTCCAATCCTGAGACCCTTCTGATAGCATAAGATATGATATCTCAATGCTTCTATACCAAACCTGAGATCCTTCCGATAGCATGAGATGTGATATCTCAATACTTCTAATACCAAACCTGAGATCCTTCCTATAACATGAGATGTGATATCCAACTCCTTCCCGTTCCAATCCTGAGACCCTTCCTATAGCATGAGATGTGATATCTCAATGCTTATACCAAACCTGAGAGCCTACCTATAACATGAGATGTGATATCCAAGTCCATCCCATTCCAATCCCTGGACCCTTCCTACAGCATGCGATGTGATATCTCAATGATTCTAATACCAAACCAGAGACTCTTCCTATAACATGAGATGGGATATCCAACTCCTTCCCATTCCAATCCTGAGCCGCTTCCGATAGCAGAGATGTGATATCTCAATGCTTATACCAAACCTGAGACCCTTCCTATAGCATGAGATGTGATATCCAACTGCGTCCCATTCCAATCCTGAGACCCTTCCTATAGCATGAGATGTGATATCTCAATGCTTCTAATACCAAACCTGAGATCCTTCCTATAACATGAGATGTGATATCCAAATCCTTCCCCTTCCAAACCTGAGACCCTCCCTTTAGCATGAGATGTGATATCCAACTCCTTCCCATTCCATTCCTGAGACCCTTCTGATAGCATGAGATGTGATATCTCAATGCCTCTAATACCAAACCTGAGACCCTTCCTATAGCTTGAGATGTGATATCCAACTCTTTCCCCTTCCAAACCTGAGACCATTCCTATAGCATGAGATGTGATATCTCAATGCTTATACCAAACCTGAGAGCCTACCTATAACATGAGATGTGATATCCAAGTCCATCCCATTCCAATCCTTAGACCCTTCCTACAGCATGCAATGTGATATCTCAATTGATTCTAATACCAAACCAGAGACTCTTCCTATAACATGAGATGGGATATCCAACTCCTTCCCATTCCAATCCTGAGCCGCTTCCGATAGCAGAGATGTGATATCTCAATGCTTACACCAAACCTGAGACCCTTCCTATAACATGAGATGTGATATCCAACTCCTTCCCGTTCCAAACCTGAGACACTAACTATAGCATATGTGATATCCAACTCCTTCCCATTCCAAACATGAGACCCTTCCTATAGCAAGAAAGTAATATCCAACTCCTACCCATTCCAATCCTGAGACCCTTCCTATAGCAAGAGATGTGATATCCAAATCCTTCCCATTCCAATCCTGAGACCCTTCCTATAACATGAGATGTGATATCCAACTCCTTCCCATTCCAACCTGAGACACTTCCTATAGCATGAGAAGGGATATCAAACTCCTTCCCAATCCAATCCTGAGACCCTTCCGATAGCAGAGATGTGATATCTCAATGCTTATACCAAACCTGAGACCCTTCCTATGGCATGAGATGTGATATCCAACTCCTTGCCATTCAAATCCTGAGACCCTTCCTATAGCATGAGAAGGGATATCCAACTCCTTCCCAATCCAATCCTGAGACCCTTCCTATAGCATGAGATATATCTCAATACTTCAATACCAAACGTGAGATCCTTCCGATAACATGAGATGTGATATCCAAATCCTTCCCCTTCCAAACCTGAGGCCCTCCCTTTAGCATGAGATGTGATATCCAACTCCTTCCTATTCCAATCCTGAGACCCTTCTGATAGCATGAAATGTGATATCTCAATGCTTCTAATACCAAACCTGAGATCCTTCCTATAACATGAGATGTGATATCCAAATCCTTCCCCTTCCAAACCTGAGACCCTCCCTTTAGCACGAGATGTGATATCCAACTCCTTCCCATTCCATTCCTGAGACACTTCTGATAGCATGAGATGTGATATCTCAATGCCTCTAATACCAAACCTGAGATCCGACCTCTAACATGAAATGTGATATCCAACTCTTTCCCCTTCCAAACCTGAGAGCCTTCCTATAGCATGAGATGTGATATCCAAGTCCTTCCCATTCCAATCCTGAGACCCTTCCTATAGCTTGAGATGTGATATCCAACTCCTTCCCATTCCAATTCTGAGACCCTTCCTATACTATGAGACTTGATATCTCAATGCTTCTAATACCAAACCTGAGACCCGTAATATAACATGAGATGTGATATCCAAATCCTTCCCCTTCCAAACCTTAGACCCTTCCTTTATCATGAGATGTGATATCCAACTCCTTCCCATTCCAATCCTGAGACCCTTCCGATATCATGAGATGTGATATCTCAAAGCTTCTAATATCAAACTTGAGACCCTCCCTATAGCATGAGATGTGATATCCAAGTCCTTCCCATTCCAATCCTGAGACCCTTCCTATAGCATGAGATGTGATATCTCAATGCTTCTAATACCAAACCTGAGACCCTTCCTATAACATGAGATGGGAATATCCAACTCCTTCCCATTCCAATCCTGAGACCCTTCCGATAGCAGAGATGTGATATCTCAATGCTTATACCAAACCTGAGACCCTTCCTATAGCATGAGATGTGATATCCAACTCCTTCCCATTCCAATCCTGAGACCCTTCCTATAGCCTGAGATGTGATATCACAATGCCTCTAATACCAAACCTGAGATCCTTCCTCTAACATGAAATGTGATATCCAACTCCTTCACTTTCCAAACCTGAGAGCCTATCTATAGCATGAGATGTGATATCCAAGTCCTTCCCATTCCAATCCTTAGACCCTTCCTACAGCATGCAATATGATATCTCAATGATTCTAATAAAAAACCTGAGACCCGTCCTATAACATGAGATGGGATATCCAACTCCTTCCCATTCCAATCCTGAGACACTTCCTTTAGCATGAGATATGATATCCAGCTCCTTCCCATTCCAATCCTGAGACACTTCCGATAGCATGAGATGTGATATCTCAATGCTTCTAATATCAAAACTGAGACCCTCCCTATAGCATATGTGATATCTAAGTCCTACCCATTCCAATCCTGAGACCCTTCCTATAGCATGAGATGTGATATCTCAATGCTTCTACCAAAGCTGAGACCCTTCCTTTAGCATGAGATGTGATATCCAACTCCTTCCCATTCCAATCCTGAGACCCTTCCTATAGCATGAGATGTGATATCTCAATACTTCTAATACCAAACCTGAGATCCTTCCGATAACATGAGATGTGATATCTCAATACTTCTAATACCAAACCTGAGATCCATCCTATAACATGAGATGTGATATCCAAATCCTTCCCCTTCCAAACCTGAGACCCTCCCTTTAGCATGAGATGTGATATCCAACTCCTTCCCATTCCAATCCTGAGACCCTTCTGATAGCATAAGATATGATATCTCAATGCTTCTATACCAAACCTGAGATCCTTCCGATAGCATGAGATGTGATATCTCAATACTTCTAATACCAAACCTGAGATCCTTCCTATAACATGAGATGTGATATCCAACTCCTTCCCGTTCCAAACCTGAGACCCTTCCTTTAGCATGAGATGTGATATCCAGCTCCTTCCCATTCCAATCCTGAGACACTTCTGATAGCATGAGATTTGATATCTCAATGCTTCTAATATCAAAACTGAGACCCTCCCTATAGCATGATATGTGATATCTAAGTCCTTCCCATTCCAATCCTGAGACCCTTCCTATAGCATGAGATGTGATATCTCAATGCTTATCCTTGATTCCTGTAGTAAATTGATTTCCTTTGCAGGCCGACTCCTGTCACGAATGCCTTGTCTGCATGCATTCTCACCTGGCCATTCGCTCACCGTGGCTATTTGCCTACCCCCTTCCTCTCTCAGTGGATGGACTTCTCCATCCTAGCCTCCTACCACTCAACTCCGCCTACTTGGAGAATTCAACATGAACCTGTATGCTTCCTGACCTGGACTTTTACGAGATCTGCAACTCTTCATGTCGCTGGCCCTACACACTGCAGGGAATACTCAGGATTTTGTGATCTCAGACCTCCCCCTCTGTAACCCTCTCAACAATCCTCTCCCGTGGTGATCAAGTTCTCATCTCCAAAGAAGGCTAACTGCCAGCTGTTCCTCCTCAGAGGAGTTCTCCCTTTCTGTCCCTGCTCCCTCCACCGTTTCGCGTTGCAAACACTCGCTTCCCAGCTCTCTGGTTTAGACGCGTGTTCCCTGCCTTC
Organism: Ambystoma mexicanum; assembly: GCF_040938575.1. Lineage (NCBI taxonomy): Eukaryota > Metazoa > Chordata > Amphibia > Caudata > Ambystomatidae > Ambystoma > Ambystoma mexicanum. The sequence goes on from NC_090936.1 coordinate 338,952,371, forward strand.
TCTCTTCCCGCTGCCTTCAAATCAAAAAATGAGCTCCAAAAGATACACAGTGCTCAGAATGCTCTATAACACCCATTATTCAACATATAGCCGTAACCCGCTAGACGTATTGAAACGTGCTGTAAACTAGCAAAAACAGCTAGAAAATGTACTTTCCTCGCGTTTTTGTAAATACTAATTCTGATGGGTTCCCATGTATGTACTGTCCGTGCGTTTGTTGTCGAATCCTGAAGTTTTTGACCACTGTTCTCCCATACAAGGGGGGGGGGGGTCAACGTCTACTGCTGTTCACAGGCTGAATGTATACGGCTGAAATCTTCAAGGCATTATCAGCTTTCCTGACTGTTTTGGAACGTGTATTTGCCATCTGTTCATGCAGTCGCCCTGTGTGCATCGTCCCTTCTACTTTACAGGCTGCACTCCCCTGGTGATCACATTCTCCTCTCCAGAGCAGGCTGACTACCAGCTGCTCCTCCTCATAGGCGTTCATCCTTTCTGTCCCTGCTCCCTGCACCGTTCCGCGTTGCATGTACTCGCTTCCCAGCTCTCTGGTTTAGATGCGTGTTCCCTGCCTTCTCTCCTCTTCCTACAGCCTTCCAATGAGCTCCACAAGATAGTGTTCAGAATGCTTTATAACACCCATTATTCAACATATAGCTGTAACCCGCTAGACGTATTGAAACGTGCTAAAAACGAGCAGAACCAGCTAGAAAATGTACTTTTCTCGCGTTTTGGTAAATGCGAATTCTGGTGGATTCCCATTTTGTACTCTGTTCGTGCGTTTGTTCAGTCGAATCCTGGTCTTTTGAACCACTCTTCTCCCATACAAGGGAGGGTCAAAATGTTTTGTTCACAGGCTGAATTTATACTGCTGAAATGCTCGCTTCCCTGCTCTCTGGTTTAGATGCGTGTTCCCTGCCTTCTCTCTTCCTACAGCCTTCCAATGAGCTCCACAAGATAGTGTTCAGAATGCTTTATAACCCCATTATTCAACATATAGCTGTAACCCGCTAGACGTATTGAAACGTGCTAAAAAACTAGCAAAAATAGCTAGAAAATGTACTTTCCTCGCGTTTTTGTAAATGCGAATTCTGGTGGGTTCCCATGTTGTATGTACTGTGTCCGTGCGTTTGTGTCGAATCCTGAAGTTTTTAATCACTGTTCTCCCATACTAGGGAGTGGGGGTCAACATCTGCTGTTCACAGGCTAAATGTATACGGCTGAAATCTTCAAGGCATTATCAGCTTTCCTGACTGTTTTGGAACGTTTATTTGCCATCTGTTAATGCAGTCGCCCTTTGTTCATCGTTCCTTCTAGTTTAGAGGCTGCACTCCCCTAGTGATCACATTCTTCTCTCCTATGCAGGCTAACTACCAGCTGCTCCTCCTCATAGGTGTTCATCCTTTCTGTCCCTGCTCCCTGCACCGTTTCGCGTTGCATGTACTCGCTTCCCAGCTCTCTGGTTGAGATGCGTGTTCCCTGCCTTCTCTCCTCTTGCTACAGCCTTCCAATTTGCTCCACAAGATACAGTGTTCAGAATGCTTTATAACACCCATTATTCAACATATAGCTGTAACCCGCTAGACGTATTGAAACGTGCTAAAAACTAGCAAAAACAGCTAGAAAATGTACTTCCCTCGCGTTTTGGTAAATGCAGGGTACACGCGTCTAAACCAGAAAGCAGGGAAGCGAGCATTTCAGCAGTATAAATTCAGCCTGTGAACAACACATTTTGACCCTCCCTTGTATGGAAGAAGAGTGGTTCAAAAGGCCAGGATTCGACTGAACAAACGCACGAACAGAGTACAAAATGGGAATCCACCAGAATTCGCATTTACCAAAACGCGAGGAAAGTACATTTTCTAGCTGTTTCTGCTCGTTTTTAGCACGTTTCAATACGTCTAGCGGGTTACAGCAATATGTTGAATAATGGGTGTTATAAAGCATTCTGAACACTATCTTGTGGAGCTCATTGGAAGGCTGTAGGAAGAGGAGAGAAGGCAGGAAACACGCATCTAAACCAGAGAGCTGGGAAGCGAGTACATGCAACGCGAAACGGTGCAGGGAGCAGGGAAAGAAAGGATGAACGCCTATGAGGAGCAGCAGCTGGTAGTCAGCCTGCTCTGGAGAGGAGAATGTGATCACCAGGGGAGTGCAGCCTGTAAAGTAGAAGGGACGATGAACACAGGGCGACTGCATTAACAGATGACAAATACACGTTCCAAAACAGTCAGGAAAGCTGATAATGCCTTGAAGATTTCAGCCGTATACATTCAGCCTGTGAACAGCAGTAGACGTTGACCCCCCCTTGTATGGGAGAACAGTGGTTAAAAACTTCAGGATTCGACAACAAACGCACGGACAGTATACATGGGAACCCATCAGAATTAGCATTTACAAAAACGCGAGGAAAGTACATTTTCTGGCTGTTTTTGCTAGTTTACAGCACGTATCAATACGTCTAGCGGGTTACGGCTATATGTTGAATAATGGGTGTTATAGAGCATTCTGAGCACTGTGTATCTTTTGGAGCTCATTTTTTGATTTGAAGGCAGCGGGAAGAGGAGAGAAGGCAGGGAACACGCGTCTAAACCAGAGAGCTGGGAAGCGAGTACTTGCAACGCGAAAAGGGCAGAAAGCAAGAAGGCCTCTGAGAAGGGAAAGCGTCTAAATAAGAGAGCAGGGAAGCGAGTGTTTGCAACGCGAAACGGTGCAGGGAGCAGGGACAGAAAGGGAGAACTCCTCTGAGGAGGAACAGCTGGCAGTTAGCCTTCTTTGAAGATGAGAACTTGATCACCACGGGAGAGGATTGTTGAGAGGGTTACAGAGGGGGAGGTCTGAGATCAGAAAATCCCGAGTATTCCCTGCAGTGTGTACGGCCAGCGACATGAAGAGTTGCAGATCTCGTAAAAGTCCAGGTCAGGAAGCATACAGGTTCATGTTGAATTCTCCAAGTAGGCGGAGTTGAGTGGTAGGAGGCTAGGATGGAGAAGTCCATCCACTGAGGGGGTAGGCAAATAGCCACGGTGAGCGAATGGCCAGGAGAGAATGCATGCAGACAAGGCATTCGTGACAGGAGTCGGCCTGCAAAGGAAATCAATTTACTACAGGAATCAAGGATAAGCATTGAGATATCACATCTCATGCTATAGGAAGGGTCTCAGGATTGGAATGGGAAGGACTTAGATATCACATATGCTATAGGGAGGGTCTCAGTTTAGATATTAGAAGCATTGAGATATCACATCTCATGCTATCGGAAGTGTCTCAGGATTGGAATGGGAAGGAGCTGGATATCACATATGCTAAAGGAAGGGTCTCAGGTTTGGAACGGGAAGGAGTTGGATATCACATCTCATGTTATAGGAAGGGTCTCAGGTTTGGTATAAACATTGAGATATCACAGCTCTGCTATCGGAAGTGTCTCAGGATTGGAATGGGAAGGAGTTGAATATCCCATCTCATGTTATAGGACGGGTCTCAGGTTTTTTTATTAGAATCATTGAGATATCATATTGCATGCTGTAGGAAGGGTCTAAGGATTGGAATGGGAAGGACTTAGATATCACATCTCATGCTATAGATAGGTTCTCAGGTTTGGAAAGTGAAGGAGTTGGATATCACATTTCATGTTAGAGGAAGGATCTCAGGTTTGGTATTAGGGGCATTGCAGTCTATAGGAAGGGTCTCAGGATTGGAATGGGAAGGAGTTGGATATCACATCTCATGCTATAGGAAGGGTCAGGTTTGGTAGAAGCATTGAGATATCACATCTCATGCTATAGGAAGGGTCTCAGGATTGGAATGGAAGGAGTTGGATATCACATCTCATGTTATAGGAAGGATATCAGGTTTGGTATTAGAAGCATTGAGACATCACATCTCATGCTATAGGAAGAGTCTCAGGATTGGAATGGAAAGGAGTTGGATATCACATCTCATGCTATAGGAAGGGTCTCAGAATTGGAATGGGAAGGAGTTGGATATCACATCTCAAGCTATAGGAAGGGTCTCAGGATTAGAATGGGAAGGAGTTTGATATCACATCTCATGCCATAGTATGGGTCTCAGGTTTGGTAGAAGCATTGGGATATCACATCTCATGCTATCGGAAGGGTATCGGGATTGGATTTGGAAGGAGTTGGATATCCCATCTCATGCTATAGGAAGGGTCTCAGGTTGGAATGGGAAGGACTTGGATATCACATCTCATGCTATAGGAAGGGTCTCAGGTTTGGTATAAGCATTGAGATATCACATCTCATGCTATAGGACGGGTCTCAGGATTGGAATGGAAGGAGTTGGATATCACATCTCATGTTATAAGAAGGATCTCAGGTTTGGTATTAGAAGCATTGAGACATCACATCACATGCTATAGGAAGGGTCTCAGGGTTGGAATGGGAAGGAGTTGGATATCACATCTCATCCAATAGGAAGGGTCTCAGGTTTTGAATGGGAAGGAATTGGATATCACATCTCATGTTATAGGAAGGATCTCAGGTTTGGTATTAGAAGCATTGAGATATCAAATCTCATGCTATAGGAAGGGTCTCAGGATTGGAATTTGAAGGATTTGGATATCACATCTCATGCTAAAGGACGGGTCTCAGGTTTGGTATTAGAATCATTGAGATATCATATTGCATGCTGTAGGAAGGGTCTAAGGGTTGGAATGTGAAGGACTTGGATATCACATCTCATGCTAAAGATAGGCTCTTAGGTTTGGAAAGGGAAGGAGTTGGATATCACATTTCATGTTAGAGGAAGGATCTCAGGTTTGGTATTAGAAGCATTGAGATATCACATCTCATGCTATAGGAAGGGTCTCAGGTTTGGTATAAGCATTGAGATATCACATCTCATGCTATAGGACGGGTCTCAGGATTGGAATGGAAGGAGTTGGATATCACATCTCATGTTATAGGAAGGATCTCAGGTTTGGTATTAGAAGCATTGAGACATCACATCTCATGCTATAGGAAGGGTCTCAGGGTTGAAATGGGAAGGAGTTGGATATCACATCTCATCCAATAGGAAGGGTCTCAGGTTTGGAATGGGAAGGAATTGGATATCACATCTCATGTTATAGGAAGGATCTCAGGTTTGGTATTAGAAGCATTGAGATATCAAATCTCATGCTATAGGAAGGGTCTCAGGATTGGAATGTGAAGGATTTGGATATCACATCTCATGCTAAAGGAAGGGTCTCAGGTTTGGTAGAAGCATTGAGATATCACGTCTCTGCTGTTAGGAAAGATTTCGTTATTGTAGGGAACTTTCCTTCCATGTGGCAACCCCTAAACTTTTTGCTATTGTTTTCAACCTGTTTCTTGACTTTGCCAGAGAAGTACAGCCTCCTGCCGTACTCCTCTGGGCTTTCGCTCCTTTCTTACGGGGAAACTGACATGCCCTTAAGACAGTCAGTACCGGGGAACGCTGTTTCCCGTAGTTTCTTTTATCGTGTCGCCATTTTAGTGCAACACGACACAAGAGGGCACTGTAAGCTAAGTTACAGCTCTCTTGGGTCTCTAGCCTTCTACAGACCCTAGACACTCTTGTAGGATGGTTTTTGGATCGGTGCAAGTCATTCAGGGACTGGGCTGGTGGCAGCGATCATTTGGTTTATTTTGAGCTCCTTTTGCCGTTCTGAGCACCTTTTTGCCGCGAACACAAAAGGGTGGCCCGGCTACCCAAAATGGCCGGACCACGAGGCTCCTTTGTCTCGTCCACTGTCCGTCTTGCTCCCTTTACCTTCCCCCGGGTCAGGCGACCCGGGGCCTTCCTTATTTGGGCATGTAGTTTCCCGCGAAACACGGTTGCTTTCGCGGGCTTCTACATGTCGTTTGAGTGCCCCCAGGATGTGGGCTGGGCTGTCTGGTCCCAATACACATCCTGGGTGCCAGAGAGTCTAGGGTGGTGTGAATGCCTGGGACCACTGTGGTCCGTGATTGGTCCACGTATGGTATGTGTGTTGATGAGCGGATCTCCCATTGGCTCCCCTCCGTTTTGGCGCGAAGGGAACCGTGGATAAGAGGGGGCTGGAAACACCACTACCATGTCGATCTCCTGAGTTCTTACGAACCCAGGGATACAGGAGCCAAGTATCCTGCGAACACGAGGCTGGACCGAGGAATCGCTGGTGACCCCCTGAAGAACTTCTGCTCCTCATTGCTGTCGTCCGGTGAAGCCCTTTCCACCTAAGATCGAACAAGAAGGCCTGTACTGGCGCTTCGACCTATTGGAATAGCAGGACCAGCTATTCCCGGCACCTTCATCAACTCCTGCCGTAAGCCTTCGGAAGTGTCTCTGGGCCATCCAGTTGACTGACCAGCTTACTAAGGAGGCCTGCTCTGTAATCGCCGACAGGTTGGGTGGTATTCTGAGTCCGGGGCATGCTCACACGCTTCGTTTGCTTAGCAGTCCTAAGCTAGAGGTGAGCAGTGCTCGTTTGGCTTGAATACACCCGGCCGTTCCGTTGCCCTGCTGTGGCGACAAAACTGTGCTTGTTTCTTCGATCGGGACGTCTTTTTACTCTGCACGACGACGAGACGTTCCCTGCTCTTCAGAACCTGCCAGAAGCTGTATCTATCGAGGAGAAGCTCGGGCCTGCTTGCTTCGGGGACCGGTGAGTAGATTAGCTAGGATCTGGTCGCCCTCCTGCAGTGCCCCTTGCTTTTCCCCGCTGTAAATACAGCACCCCTTGTCCGTACTCGCGCCCTGCTTCTGCCTCACAGTGGAGGCTGCGCTAGAGTCGCGGACCGTGTTCTCCTTCATTAGAGCTCCCTACAGAGCTGTTCAACGTCCTCCGAAGAGCTTCACCTTCTGCCCATTGGCACCGGCGTGTGCAGGTACTTTTGAGCGCTAGGCTCCACTCTTCGTAGGGATTGGACTACCATCCAGTTAGGGGCCTCAGAAGGCGGACATATCACTCGCATTGGTTCGCACTGCCTGTTTTCCTTCCCCTGCAGGTGGATAACATATTTCGTGCTGCTAATGCTGTGAAACTGTGTATTCTGTATATATATTGGGTGGATAGTGTATGTGTTGGTTTAATATCGTTGTATATTGCTGCTTTTACTGTAGTTATTAGTTTCAAGGCCTTATAATAAATGTGTATCTATTTTTGATATAAACAACTGTTTGGAGTAGTTTGTAAGCGCTCTTGCTTTGTGTGCTCATTGCGGGCTTTCAGTCACCCTCACCCCTCTTGAGACCTAGTCTTGACCGCCGCGATCGCTACCTTGATTGGTCTGGCTTGTCCAGAGGTTACCCTGTTCCAAGTAATTAGGTTGGCCTTCTGAACCTCTGCGCCACCAGGACAGAGTTCAGAAATCCGTCTTAACAAATTGGTGTACAGCGGTGGGATACGACTGAAGGTATCCAGTGTTGCGCACGAGCTAAGGCGTTTTCAGGTTATTCCAACCAGGACACGCAGTAAAGTATTGAATATAACGTTAAAAAGGCCATAGTCCTATCAACAGTATGGAAACGAATACTTTATTAACCTTAAATGCTTCGAAATCTGAAACATTGAAGAAGATGTGTGCGGAGAGAGGGGTTTCCTCTCAAGGCACTAAATTGGAAATGATCCAGAGAATCGTGGCGTGGCAAGAAGCGCAGCTTGACGCTATAACTTCCGAGGACAGTGCAGAAGGTGGTGGGGCTGCTCTCACTGGCAGAACCGACGGTTCTGCCGCTGCACTGATCCATCACGACCACGAGGACAGGGAGGATGTAATGTCTAACGTTTCCTCTGCCAGTGTTGATGGGGAGGCTATGCTTGAATTCAAGAAGCAAGAGCTGCGGTTTAGGCAGCAGGAGCTTGAATTCAGCATAGCCAAACTGAAAATCGACCAGGCAGAAAAACAAAAAGACAGGGATCACCAGTTGGAACTGGCCAAGCTTCAGTTCGCAAATGGGTCCAAGGGTCCTGGACATGGTTCTGGGGCTTCCTCTCATCCACGGTTTCCAAAAGATCTGCTCAGTGTGTATGAGGAACGAAATGACATTATGGACTGGTTAAATGCGTTTGAGTATGCATGCGAGGTTCAAGAGGTTGATAATGCGGATAAGATTGCATGGTTACTCAGCAGACTGCCCCATTCTGGTTGCAGTGCCATTATGGAAATGTCGAAGGCTGAGCGCGCTGATTTTGCAATGTTGAAGCAGACTCTCATTTTAAAGTTTGGGAAGACTCCGACCCAATATTTGAAAAGGTTTAGAGAGTATAAGAAAAAGGAAGGTGGTACTTGGGTGTCGTATGTAGCTGAGTCCCTGAAAAACTTGACTGGCTGGGTTGAAGGTTATAAGGTTTCTACCTTCGAAGGCATGATCAATCTGGTCATGCTGGAACACATTTTTGCTTCTTCTTCCCCGGAGCTTAAGCAGCATTTGGCCGATTCGAAGGAGATAGATCCTAAGAAGCTGGCCATTGCAGCAGACTTATGGGTGTCACATCGAGTGTCCCATAAGGACAAAACTCATCCTGGTAAGCAGGAGGAAGGGAAAAAGACCAAAGATATGGAGGGTGGGGAATCTGCTAAATCATCTTCCCATAAGGGCCACAAAAAGAAAAATAAGGGTAAGCCATCCGAGAACTCACAGGGTAGTGGAGGTTCGCCTCCGAAACAGAACTCTGGTTATAATAAGCCTCCCTACGTAAACAGACCCAATGGGGCTTGTTTTTCTTGTGGAGCAACTGACCATGTGAAGGGGGATCCCCGTTGTAAGGTTAGACCTTTGGGGGTCCACTCCGCTAATCTGGCCTTCTCCTCCTACGAGGAAGAAGAGATTACAGGAGCATCCTTCTCCTCAGACTCATTTCCCAGCGGAATAGAGGCTGAGGTAGTTTTAGTGTCCCTGGGTTCCTGGGAGCCTAAAGTCGCAGAGGCGTATGCTAGGATTCCGGATAATACCAAGCACTACTTTAAAGACAGTGTGCTGATCAATGGAGTGGATACTCCAGCTCTTAGGGATAGTGGGTGCAGTCGAACTGTAGTGGATTCTACCTTGGTAGACTCAGAGGAAGTTGCCAGAGCTACTCTGATGCCCACTAAGTTGGCTGACGGCCCCCTCCGTATGTTTCCCGTGATCCCTGTTAATCTAACTTTAAATGGTACAGCAGTTAGGATTCCAGTGAGCATTCAGAGAAACGTCCCGGGAAAGGTCTTGTTGGGCAATGATCTCAGAGCTCTAGGGCTCGTAGGAGACACTGCCGAAAGACCCTACACACGGTCTCAAGCACGGGCAGCATTGGCCAAGTCCAATACGCCGCCCCAGCCGAAGGGGAAACCCAAGGCGAAAGGAGTCAACAAGTCCCGACGGGGGAAAGAGAATATTCCCCCGAACTCGCCTACCACTGCGGTGGAGGGAGTTGGTCAATCGCCCGAGCCTGACGAGGAGGTGGCGATGCCTGAAGTGTTCGACCCCAACGACCATCCTGAACTAAAAGACTTGTTAGTTGAAGGAGGTCCTGATAGGGACGACTTCAGTAAGGGCCAACGTGAGTGCCCATCTCTGGAAGGCCTAAGGAGACAGGCCTGCTCCCAGCTTGAGGGTGAACCTCCTGGGAAGCATCGGATTTATTGGGAAGGTGGACTCCTGTACAGTGAGCCCACAGAGTCTACAGAAGGAGACCATAGGAGGTTGGTGGTTCCCCTTTCTGTTAGACCCTTCCTCCTGCAGTTGGCGCATGAAGTTCCCCTTGCTGGTCACCTTGGAATGAAGAGGACCAAGCAAAGGTTATCTATGCACTTCTACTGGCCCAAGATGGGGGTGCAAGTAGAAAGTCACTGCAGGAGTTGTGCCGCCTGCCAGTTGTCTGGTAAGGTTGGCGCGACAATCCAAGCTCCGTTGGTACCGCTCCCAGTTGTGGGGGTACCATTTGAAAGGGTAGGGATCGACATGGTTGGTCCCCTTGACCCGCAAACATCCTCAGGCAATAGGTTTATCCTGGTGCTGGTCGACCATGCAACCCGGTATCCTGAGGCCGTCCCATTTACAACTGTAACTGCCAAGCCAGTTGCAGAAGCTTTACTCGGCATGTTCACTAGGGTTGGCTTCCCTAAAGAAGTTGTGTCGGATCATGGCAGCAACTTTATGTCGAAGTATAGGCAGGCTATGTGGAAAGAATGTGGGGTCACCTACAGGTTCTCTTCTGCATACCGCCCCCAGACCGATGGTCTGGGGGGGCGTTTCAACAGGACGTTAACGAGCATGATTGGGGCTCTGGAGGAGCCTCAGAGAAGAGAATGGGATCTTCTTGTTTCATGCTTACTGTTTGCCTACCGAGAGGTACCACAGGAGGGTGTTGGCTTCAGCCCCTTCGAACTTCTGTTCGGTCATCCCGTACGGGGACCCTTAGCCATTGTCAAGGAGGGATGGGAGATGCCCACTCCCCCTGTTACTACCAATGTAGTTGATTATGTGCTAGGGCTCAGAAAACGGATGGTACTTCTGATGGGCTTGGCTAGTGCTAAATTGAAGGCAGGGCAAGCGCTGGTGAAACATTGGTACGACCAGAAAGCTTCCCTCATCAACGTTACACATGGCCAGCAAGTCCTGATCGTGAATCCCATAAGGCCTCGAGCTTTACAGGACAAATGGTCAGGCCCTTACCCAGTGGTGGAGCCCCTGGGTGAGGTTAGCTATTCAGTGGACCTTGGAAGGCCTGGACAGGCTCTAAAAGTGTTTCCCGTGAATAGGCTGAAGGCTTTCGTCCCAAGCGGCGAAATCGCAGCACTGCTATTGGCTTCAGACGTTGAGGAAGAGGAGTCTGAACCTCTCCCTGACCTGTTCCAAAGCAGTCCTTCAGAAAGCTCTTTTGAGGGTGTCCGAGTGGCCCCTCACCAAAATGGACAAGGCTCAGTGGTTTGCCTTGGACATGAAGTAGGTGGAGGGAGGAGACAGCCTCTATCCAGTAAGGTACCAGCGGTACAAGACTGGCCTACCCCCACTACGCAAACCCAAGTGAGAGCCTTCTTAGGACTCACGGGTTATTACCGCAATTTTGTGGCAGACTATGGCACCATAGCTGCTCCTCTGACTGCCCTCACAACTCCGAAGAAACCCAAGAAGGTAACTTGGACTGACGAGTGTGAGAAGGCCTTCAATGGCTTGAAAGACTCCTTGTGCCAGGCCCCTGTGCTCAGGGCCCCTGATTATCAAAGACCTTTTATCGTGCAGACGGATGCCTCTGACACTGGGATAGGAGCTGTACTATCACAAGTAGATGAGAAGGGTAAGGAACACCCTATCGGTTTTATTAGTCGCCAGCTTAAGGACAGAGAGCACAGATGGTCCACGGTAGAGAAAGAATGTTTCTCTGTTGTGTGGGCCCTAAGGAAGCTGAGGCCCTACCTCTATGGGACCCACTTCACTGTGCAGACTGACCATAAGCCGTTAAAGTGGCTAATGAACATGAAGGGGGAGAATCCAAAGTTGCTTAGGTGGTCCATAAGTCTACAAGGCTTCGACTTCACTATTGAGCATAGGCCAGGTGTCCAACATAGCAATGCTGATGGGTTGTCCAGAATGTTTTACCGACCTGAACAAGAGACTCATCCAGGGGTGGATTAGTTCCCCCTGTCCATAGTCTGGGAGGGGCGAGTGTTAGGAAAGATTTCGTTATTGTAGGGAACTTTCCTTCCATGTGGCAACCCCTAAACTTTTTGCTATTGTTTTCAACCTGTTTCTTGACTTTGCCAGAGAAGTACAGCCTCCTGCCGTACTCCTCTGGGCTTTCGCTCCTTTCTTACGGGGAAACTGACATGCCCTTAAGACAGTCAGTACCGGGGAACGCTGTTTCCCGTAGTTTCTTTTATCGTGTCGCCATTTTAGTGCAACACGACACAAGAGGGCACTGTAAGCTAAGTTACAGCTCTCTTGGGTCTCTAGCCTTCTACAGACCCTAGACACTCTTGTAGGATGGTTTTTGGATCGGTGCAAGTCATTCAGGGACTGGGCTGGTGGCAGCGATCATTTGGTTTATTTTGAGCTCCTTTTGCCGTTCTGAGCACCTTTTTGCCGCGAACACAAAAGGGTGGCCCGGCTACCCAAAATGGCCGGACCACGAGGCTCCTTTGTCTCGTCCACTGTCCGTCTTGCTCCCTTTACCTTCCCCCGGGTCAGGCGACCCGGGGCCTTCCTTATTTGGGCATGTAGTTTCCCGCGAAACACGGTTGCTTTCGCGGGCTTCTACATGTCGTTTGAGTGCCCCCAGGATGTGGGCTGGGCTGTCTGGTCCCAATACACATCCTGGGTGCCAGAGAGTCTAGGGTGGTGTGAATGCCTGGGACCACTGTGGTCCGTGATTGGTCCACGTATGGTATGTGTGTTGATGAGCGGATCTCCCATTGGCTCCCCTCCGTTTTGGCGCGAAGGGAACCGTGGATAAGAGGGGGCTGGAAACACCACTACCATGTCGATCTCCTGAGTTCTTACGAACCCAGGGATACAGGAGCCAAGTATCCTGCGAACACGAGGCTGGACCGAGGAATCGCTGGTGACCCCCTGAAGAACTTCTGCTCCTCATTGCTGTCGTCCGGTGAAGCCCTTTCCACCTAAGATCGAACAAGAAGGCCTGTACTGGCGCTTCGACCTATTGGAATAGCAGGACCAGCTATTCCCGGCACCTTCATCAACTCCTGCCGTAAGCCTTCGGAAGTGTCTCTGGGCCATCCAGTTGACTGACCAGCTTACTAAGGAGGCCTGCTCTGTAATCGCCGACAGGTTGGGTGGTATTCTGAGTCCGGGGCATGCTCACACGCTTCGTTTGCTTAGCAGTCCTAAGCTAGAGGTGAGCAGTGCTCGTTTGGCTTGAATACACCCGGCCGTTCCGTTGCCCTGCTGTGGCGACAAAACTGTGCTTGTTTCTTCGATCGGGACGTCTTTTTACTCTGCACGACGACGAGACGTTCCCTGCTCTTCAGAACCTGCCAGAAGCTGTATCTATCGAGGAGAAGCTCGGGCCTGCTTGCTTCGGGGACCGGTGAGTAGATTAGCTAGGATCTGGTCGCCCTCCTGCAGTGCCCCTTGCTTTTCCCCGCTGTAAATACAGCACCCCTTGTCCGTACTCGCGCCCTGCTTCTGCCTCACAGTGGAGGCTGCGCTAGAGTCGCGGACCGTGTTCTCCTTCATTAGAGCTCCCTACAGAGCTGTTCAACGTCCTCCGAAGAGCTTCACCTTCTGCCCATTGGCACCGGCGTGTGCAGGTACTTTTGAGCGCTAGGCTCCACTCTTCGTAGGGATTGGACTACCATCCAGTTAGGGGCCTCAGAAGGCGGACATATCACTCGCATTGGTTCGCACTGCCTGTTTTCCTTCCCCTGCAGGTGGATAACATATTTCGTGCTGCTAATGCTGTGAAACTGTGTATTCTGTATATATATTGGGTGGATAGTGTATGTGTTGGTTTAATATCGTTGTATATTGCTGCTTTTACTGTAGTTATTAGTTTCAAGGCCTTATAATAAATGTGTATCTATTTTTGATATAAACAACTGTTTGGAGTAGTTTGTAAGCGCTCTTGCTTTGTGTGCTCATTGCGGGCTTTCAGTCACCCTCACCCCTCTTGAGACCTAGTCTTGACCGCCGCGATCGCTACCTTGATTGGTCTGGCTTGTCCAGAGGTTACCCTGTTCCAAGTAATTAGGTTGGCCTTCTGAACCTCTGCGCCACCAGGACAGAGTTCAGAAATCCGTCTTAACATCTGCTATCAGAAGGGTCTCAGGATTGGATTGGGAAGGAGTTGGATATCCCTTTTCATGCTATAGGAAGGGTCTCAGGTTTGGTATAAGCATTGAGATATCACATCTCTGCTATCGGAAGGGTCTCAGGATTGGATTGGGAAGGAGTTGGATATCCCTTCTCATGCTATAGGAAGTGTCTCAGGTTGGAATGGGAAGGAGTTGGATATCACATCTCATGTTATAGGAAAGGTCTCAGGATTGGAATGGGAAGGATTTGGATATCACATCTCTTGCTATACGAAGGGTCTCAGGATTGGAATGGGTAGGAGTTGGATATTACCTTCTTGCTATAGGAAGGGTCTCATGTTTGGAATGGGAAGGAGTTGGATATCACATATGCTATAGTTAGTGTCTCAGGTTTGGAACGGGAAGGAGTTGGATATCACATCTCATGTTATAGGAAGGGTCTCAGGTTTGGTATAAGCATTGAGATATCACATCTCTGCTATCGGAAGCGGCTCAGGATTGGAATGGGAAGGAGTTGGATATCCCATCTCATGTTATAGGAAGAGTCTCTGGTTTGGTATTAGAATCATTGAGATATCACATCGCATGCTGTAGGAAGGGTCTAAGGATTGGAATGGGGTGGACTTGGATATCACATCTCATGCTATAGGAAGGGTCTCAGGTTTGGTATAAGCATTGAGATATCACATCTCATGCTATAGGAAGGGTCTCAGGATTGGAATGGGAAGGAATTGGATATCACATCTCATGCTATAGGAAGGGTCTCAGATTTGGTATAAGCATTGAGATATCACATCTCATGGTAAAGGAAGGGTCTCAGGATTGGAATGGGAAGGAGTTGTATATGACATCTCAGGCCATAGGAAGGTTCTCAGGTTTGGTATAAGCATTGAGATATCACATCTCTGCTATCGGAAAGGTCTCAGGATTGGAATGGGAAGGAGTTGGATATCCCATCTCATGTTATAGGAAGGGTCTCAGGTTTGGTATTAGAAGCATAGAGATATCACATCTCATGCTTTAGGAAGGGTCTCAGGATTGGAATGGGAAGGACTTGGATGTCACATCTCATGCTATAGGGAGGGTCTCAAGTTTGATATTAGAAGCATTGAGATAACAAATCTCATGATATCGGAAGGGTCTCAGGATTGGAATGGGAAGGAGTTGGATATCACATCTCATGATAAAGGAAGGGTCTAAGGTTTGGAAGGGGAAGGATTTGGTTATCACATCTCATGTTATAGGACGGGTCTCAGGTTTGGTATTAGAAGCATTGAGATATCAAGTCTCATGGTATAAGAAGGGTCTCAGAATTGGAATGGGAAGGAGTTGGATATCACACCTCAAGCTATAGGAAGGGTCTCAGGATTGGAATGGGAAGGAGTTTGATATCACATCTCATGCCATAGTATGGGTCTCAGGTTTGGTAGAAGCATTGGGATATCACATCTCATGCTATTGGAAGGGTATCAGTATTGGATTTGGAAGAAGTTGGATATCCCATCTCATGCTATAGGAAGGGTCTCAGGTTGGAATGGGAAGGAGTTGGATATCACATTTCATGTTATAGGAAGGGTCTCAGGATTGGAATGGGAAGGACTTGGATATCATATCTCATGCTATAGGACGGGTCTCAGGTTTGTTATTAGAATCATTGAGATATCATATTGCATGCTGTAGGAAGGGTCTAAGGATTGGAATGGGAAGGACCTGGATATCACATCTCATGCTATAGATAGGCTCTTAGGTTTGGAAAGGGAAGGAGTTGGATATCACATTTCATGTTAGAGGAAGGATCTCAGGTTTGGTATTAGAAGCATTGAGATATCACATCTCATGCTATAGGAAGGGTCTCATGATTGGAATGGGAAGTAGTTGGATATCACATCTCATGCTATAGGAAGGGTCTCAGGTTTGGTATAAGCATTGAGATATCACATCTCATGCTATAGGACGGGTCTCAGGATTGGAATGGAAGGAGTTGGATATCACATCTCATGCTATAGATAGGCTCTTAGGTTTGGAAAGGGAAGGAGTTGGATATCACATTTCATGTTAGAGGAAGGATCTCAGGTTTGGTATTAGAAGCATTGAGATATCACATCTCATGCTATAGGAAGGGTCTCAGGTTTGGTATAAGCATTGAGATATCACATCTCATGCTATAGGACGGGTCTCAGGATTGGAATGGAAGGAGTTGGATATCACATCTCATGTTATAGGAAGGATCTCAGGTTTGGTATTAGAAGCATTGAGACATCACATCTCATGCTATAGGAAGGGTCTCAGGGTTGAAATGGGAAGGAGTTGGATATCACATCTCATCCAATAGGAAGGGTCTCAGGTTTGGAATGGGAAGGAATTGGATATCACATCTCATGTTATAGGAAGGATCTCAGGTTTGGTATTAGAAGCATTGAGATATCAAATCTCATGCTATAGGAAGGGTCTCAGGATTGGAATGTGAAGGATTTGGATATCACATCTCATGCTAAAGGAAGGGTCTCAGGTTTGGTAGAAGCATTGAGATATCACGTCTCTGCTATCAGAAGGGTCTCAGGATTGGATTGGGAAGGAGTTGGATATCCCTTTTCATGCTATAGGAAGGGTCTCAGGTTTGGTATAAGCATTGAGATATCACATCTCTGCTATCGGAAGGGTCTCAGGATTGGATTGGGAAGGAGTTGGATATCCCTTCTCATGCTATAGGAAGTGTCTCAGGTTGGAATGGGAAGGAGTTGGATATCACATCTCATGTTATAGGAAAGGTCTCAGGATTGGAATGGGAAGGATTTGGATATCACATCTCTTGCTATAGGAAGGGTCTCAGGATTGGAATGGGTAGGAGTTGGATATTACTTTCTTGCTATAGGAAGGGTCTCATGTTTGGAATGGGAAGGAGTTGGATATCACATATGCTATAGTTAGTGTCTCAGGTTTGGAACGGGAAGGAGTTGGATATCACATCTCATGTTATAGGAAGGGTCTCAGGTTTGGTATAAGCATTGAGATATCACATCTCTGCTATCGGAAGCGGCTCAGGATTGGAATGGGAAGGAGTTGGATATCCCATCTCATGTTATAGGAAGAGTCTCTGGTTTGGTATTAGAATCATTGAGATATCACATCGCATGCTGTAGGAAGGGTCTAAGGATTGGAATGGGATGGACTTGGATATCACATCTCATGCTATAGGTAGGCTCTCAGGTTTGGTATAAGCATTGAGATATCACATCTCATGCTATAGGAAGGGTCTCAGGATTGGAATGGGAAGGAATTGGATATCACATCTCATGCTATAGGAAGGGTCTCAGATTTGGTATAAGCATTGAGATATCACATCTCATGCTAAAGGAAGGGTCTCAGGATTGGAATGGGAAGGATTTGTATATGACATCTCAGGCCATAGGAAGGTTCTCAGGTTTGGTATAAGCATTGAGATATCACATCTCTGCTATCGGAAAGGTCTCAGGATTGGAATGGGAAGGAGTTGGATATCCCATCTCATGTTATAGGAAGGGTCTCAGGTTTGGTATTAGAAGCATAGAGATATCACATCTCATGCTATAGGAAGGGTCTCAGATTTGGTATAAGCATTGAGATATCACATCTCATGCTAAAGGAAGGGTCTCAGGATTGGAATGGGAAGGAGTTGTATATGACATCTCAGGCCATAGGAAGGTTCTCAGGTTTGGTATAAGCATTGAGATATCACATCTCTGCTATCGGAAAGGGTCTCAGGATTGGAATGGGAAGGACTTGGATGTCACATCTCATGATAAAGGAAGGGTCTAAGGTTTGGAAGGGGAAAGAGTTGGATATCACATCTCATGTTATAGGAAGGATCTCAGGTTTGGTATTAGAAGCATTGAGACATCACATCTCATGCTATAGGAAGGGTCTCAGGGTTGGAATGGGAAGGAGTTGGATATCACATCTCATCCAATAGGAAGGGTCTCAGGTTTGGAATGGGAAGGAATTGGATATCACATCTCATGTTATAGGAAGGATCTCAGGTTTGGTATTAGAAGCATTGAGATATCAAATCTCATGCTATAGGAAGGGTCTCAGGATTGGAATGTGAAGGATTTGGATATCACATCTCATGCTAAAGGACGGGTCTCAGGTTTGGTATTAGAATCATTGAGATATCATATTGCATGCTGTAGGAAGGGTCTAAGGGTTGGAATGTGAAGGACTTGGATATCACATCTCATGCTATAGATAGGCTCTTAGGTTTGGAAAGGGAAGGAGTTGGATATCACATTTCATGTTAGAGGAAGGATCTCAGGTTTGGTATTAGAAGCATTGAGATATCACATCTCATGCTATAGGAAGGGTCTCAGGATTGGAATGGGAAGGAGTTGGATATCACATCTCATGCTATAGGAAGGGTCTCAGGTTTGGTATAAGCATTGAGATATCACATCTCATGCTATAGGACGGGTCTCAGGATTGGAATGGAAGGAGTTGGATATCACATCTCATGTTATAGGAAGGATCTCAAGTTTGGTATTAGAAGCATTGAGACATCACATCTCATGCTATAGGAAGGGTCTCAGGGTTGGAATGGGAAGGAGTTGGATATCACATCTCATCCAATAGGAAGGGTCTCAGGTTTGGAATGGGAAGGAATTGGATATCACATCTCATGTTATAGGAAGGATCTCAGGTTTGGTATTAGAAGCATTGAGACATCACATCTCATGCTATAGGAAGGGTCTCAGGGTTGGAATGGGAAGGAGTTGGATATCACATCTCATCCAATAGGAAGGGTCTCAGGTTTGGAATGGGAAGGAATTGGATATCACATCTCATGTTATAGGAAGGATCTCAGGTTTGGTATTAGAAGCATTGAGATATCAAATCTTATGCTATAGGAAGGGTCTCAGGATTGGAATGGGAAGGACTTGGATGTCACATCTCATGATAAAGGAAGGGTCTAAGGTTTGGAAGGGGAAAGAGTTGGATATCACATCTCATGTTATAGGAAGGATCTCAGGTTTGGTATTAGAAGCATTGAGACATCACATCTCATGCTATAGGAAGGGTCTCAGGGTTGGAATGGGAAGGAGTTGGATATCACATCTCATCCAATAGGAAGGGTCTCAGGTTTGGAATGGGAAGGAATTGGATATCACATCTCATGTTATAGGAAGGATCTCAGGTTTGGTATTAGAAGCATTGAGATATCAAATCTTATGCTATAGGAAGGGTCTCAGGGTTGGAATGTGAAGGATTTGGATATCACATCTCATGCTATCGGAAGGGTCTCAGGATTGGATTGGGAAGGAGTTGGATATCCCTTTTCATGCTATAGGAAGGGTCTCAGGATTTGAATGGCAAGGAGTTGGATATCACATCTCATGCCATAGGAAGGGTCTCAGGTTTGGTATAAGCATTGAGATATCACATCTCTGCTATCGAAGGGTCTCAGGATTGGATTGGGAAGGAGTTGGATATCCCTTCTCATGCTATAGGAAGTGTCTCAGGTTGGAATGGGAAGGAGTTGGATATCACATCTCATGTTATAGGAAGGGTCTCAGGATTGGAATGGGAAGGATTTGGATATCACATCTCTTGCTATACGAAGGGTCTCAGGATTGGAATGGGTAGGAGTTGGATATTACTTTCTTGCTATAGGAAGGGTCTCATGTTTGGAATGGGAAGGAGTTGGATATCACATATGCTATAGTTAGTGTGTCAGGTTTGGAACGGGAAGGAGTTGGATATCACATCTCATGTTATAGGAAGGGTCTCAGGTTTGGTATAAGCATTGAGATATCACATCTCTGCTATCGGAAGCGGCTCAGGATTGGAATGGGAAGGAGTTGGATATCCCATCTCATGTTATAGGAAGAGTCTCTGGTTTGGTATTAGAATCATTGAGATATCACATCGCATGCTGTAGGAAGGGTCTAAGGATTGGAATGGGGTGGACTTGGATATCACATCTCATGCTATAGGAAGGGTCTCAGGTTTGGTATAAGCATTGAGATATCACATCTCACGCTATAGGAAGGGTCTCAGGATTGGAATGGGAAGGAATTGGATATCACATCTCATGCTATAGGAAGGGTCTCAGATTTGGTATAAGCATTGAGATATCACATCTCATGGTAAAGGAAGGGTCTCAGGATTGGAATGGGAAGGAGTTGTATATGACATCTCAGGCCATAGGAAGGTTCTCAGGTTTGGTATAAGCATTGAGATATCACATCTCTGCTATCGGAAAGGTCTCAGGATTGGAATGGGAAGGAGTTGGATATCCCATCTCATGTTATAGGAAGGGTCTCAGGTTTGGTATTAGAAGCATAGAGATATCACATCTCATGCTTTAGGAAGGGTCTCAGGATTGGAATGGGAAGGACTTGGATGTCACATCTCATGCTATAGGGAGGGTCTCAAGTTTGATATTAGAAGCATTGAGATAACAAATCTCATGATATCGGAAGGGTCTCAGGATTGGAATGGGAAGGAGTTGGATATCACATCTCATGATAAAGGAAGGGTCTAAGGTTTGGAAGGGGAAGGATTTGGTTATCACATCTCATGTTATAGGACGGGTCTCAGGTTTGGTATTAGAAGCATTGAGATATCAAGTCTCATGGTATAAGAAGGGTCTCAGAATTGGAATGGGAAGGAGTTGGATATCACACCTCAAGATATAGGAAGGGTCTCAGGATTGGAATGGGAAGGAGTTTGATATCACATCTCATGCCATAGTATGGGTCTCAGGTTTGGTAGAAGCATTGGGATATCACATCTCATGCTATTGGAAGGGTATCAGTATTGGATTTGGAAGAAGTTGGATATCCCATCTCATGCTATAGGAAGGGTCTCAGGTTGGAATGGGAAGGAGTTGGATATCACATTTCATGTTATAGGAAGGGTCTCAGGATTGGAATGGGAAGGAATTGGATATCACATCTCATGCTATAGGAAGGGTCTCAGATTTGGTATAAGCATTGAGATATCACATCTCATGCTAAAGGAAGGGTCTCAGGATTGGAATGGGAAGGAGTTGTATATGACATCTCAGGCCATAGGAAGGTTCTCAGGTTTGGTATAAGCATTGAGATATCACATCTCTGCTATCGGAAAGGTCTCAGGATTGGAATGGGAAGGAGTTGGATATCCCATCTCATGTTATAGGAAGGGTCTCAGGTTTGGTATTAGAAGCATAGAGATATCACATCTCATGCTATAGGAAGGGTCTCAGATTTGGTATAAGCATTGAGATATCACATCTCATGCTAAAGGAAGGGTCTCAGGATTGGAATGGGAAGGAGTTGTATATGACATCTCAGGCCATAGGAAGGTTCTCAGGTTTGGTATAAGCATTGAGATATCACATCTCTGCTATCGGAAAGGGTCTCAGGATTGGAATGGGAAGGACTTGGATGTCACATCTCATGATAAAGGAAGGGTCTAAGGTTTGGAAGGGGAAAGAGTTGGATATCACATCTCATGTTATAGGAAGGATCTCAGGTTTGGTATTAGAAGCATTGAGACATCACATCTCATGCTATAGGAAGGGTCTCAGGGTTGGAATGGGAAGGAGTTGGATATCACATCTCATCCAATAGGAAGGGTCTCAGGTTTGGAATGGGAAGGAATTGGATATCACATCTCATGTTATAGGAAGGATCTCAGGTTTGGTATTAGAAGCATTGAGATATCAAATCTCATGCTATAGGAAGGGTCTCAGGATTGGAATGTGAAGGATTTGGATATCACATCTCATGCTAAAGGACGGGTCTCAGGTTTGGTATTAGAATCATTGAGATATCATATTGCATGCTGTAGGAAGGGTCTAAGGGTTGGAATGTGAAGGACTTGGATATCACATCTCATGCTATAGATAGGCTCTTAGGTTTGGAAAGGGAAGGAGTTGGATATCACATTTCATGTTAGAGGAAGGATCTCAGGTTTGGTATTAGAAGCATTGAGATATCACATCTCATGCTATAGGAAGGGTCTCAGGATTGGAATGGGAAGGAGTTGGATATCACATCTCATGCTATAGGAAGGGTCTCAGGTTTGGTATAAGCATTGAGATATCACATCTCATGCTATAGGACGGGTCTCAGGATTGGAATGGAAGGAGTTGGATATCACATCTCATGTTATAGGAAGGATCTCAAGTTTGGTATTAGAAGCATTGAGACATCACATCTCATGCTATAGGAAGGGTCTCAGGGTTGGAATGGGAAGGAGTTGGATATCACATCTCATCCAATAGGAAGGGTCTCAGGTTTGGAATGGGAAGGAATTGGATATCACATCTCATGTTATAGGAAGGATCTCAGGTTTGGTATTAGAAGCATTGAGATATCAAATCTCATGCTATAGGAAGGGTCTCAGGGTTGGAATGTGAAGGATTTGGATATCACATCTCATGCTAAAGGAAGGGTCTCAGGTTTGGTAGAAGCATTGAGATATCACGTCTCTGCTATCGGAAGGGTCTCAGGATTGGATTGGGAAGGAGTTGGATATCCCTTTTCATGCTATAGGAAGGGTCTCAGGATTTGAATGGCAAGGAGTTGGATATCACATCTCATGCCATAGGAAGGGTCTCAGGTTTGGTATAAGCATTGAGATATCACATCTCTGCTATCGAAGGGTCTCAGGATTGGATTGGGAAGGAGTTGGATATCCCTTCTCATGCTATAGGAAGTGTCTCAGGTTGGAATGGGAAGGAGTTGGATATCACATCTCATGTTATAGGAAGGGTCTCAGGATTGGAATGGGAAGGATTTGGATATCACATCTCTTGCTATACGAAGGGTCTCAGGATTGGAATGGGTAGGAGTTGGATATTACTTTCTTGCTATAGGAAGGGTCTCATGTTTGGAATGGGAAGGAGTTGGATATCACATATGCTATAGTTAGTGTCTCAGGTTTGGAACGGGAAGGAGTTGGATATCACATCTCATGTTATAGGAAGGGTCTCAGGTTTGGTATAAGCATTGAGATATCACATCTCTGCTATCGGAAGCGGCTCAGGATTGGAATGGGAAGGAGTTGGATATCCCATCTCATGTTATAGGAAGAGTCTCTGGTTTGGTATTAGAATCATTGAGATATCACATCGCATGCTGTAGGAAGGGTCTAAGGATTGGAATGGGGTGGACTTGGATATCACATCTCATGCTATAGGAAGGGTCTCAGGTTTGGTATAAGCATTGAGATATCACATCTCACGCTATAGGAAGGGTCTCAGGATTGGAATGGGAAGGAATTGGATATCACATCTCATGCTATAGGAAGGGTCTCAGATTTGGTATAAGCATTGAGATATCACATCTCATGGTAAAGGAAGGGTCTCAGGATTGGAATGGGAAGGAGTTGTATATGACATCTCAGGCCATAGGAAGGTTCTCAGGTTTGGTATAAGCATTGAGATATCACATCTCTGCTATCGGAAAGGTCTCAGGATTGGAATGGGAAGGAGTTGGATATCCCATCTCATGTTATAGGAAGGGTCTCAGGTTTGGTATTAGAAGCATAGAGATATCACATCTCATGCTTTAGGAAGGGTCTCAGGATTGGAATGGGAAGGACTTGGATGTCACATCTCATGCTATAGGGAGGGTCTCAAGTTTGATATTAGAAGCATTGAGATAACAAATCTCATGATATCGGAAGGGTCTCAGGATTGGAATGGGAAGGAGTTGGATATCACATCTCATGATAAAGGAAGGGTCTAAGGTTTGGAAGGGGAAGGATTTGGTTATCACATCTCATGTTATAGGACGGGTCTCAGGTTTGGTATTAGAAGCATTGAGATATCAAGTCTCATGGTATAAGAAGGGTCTCAGAATTGGAATGGGAAGGAGTTGGATATCACACCTCAAGCTATAGGAAGGGTCTCAGGATTGGAATGGGAAGGAGTTTGATATCACATCTCATGCCATAGTATGGGTCTCAGGTTTGGTAGAAGCATTGGGATATCACATCTCATGCTATTGGAAGGGTATCAGTATTGGATTTGGAAGAAGTTGGATATCCCATCTTATGCTATAGGAAGGGTCTCAGGTTGGAATGGGAAGGAGTTGGATATCACATTTCATGTTATAGGAAGGGTCTCAGGATTGGAATGGGAAGGACTTGGATATCATATCTCATGCTATAGGACGGGTCTCAGGTTTGTTATTAGAATCATTGAGATATCATATTGCATGCTGTAGGAAGGGTCTAAGGATTGGAATGGGAAGGACCTGGATATCACATCTCATGCTATAGATAGGCTCTTAGGTTTGGAAAGGGAAGGAGTTGGATATCACATTTCATGTTAGAGGAAGGATCTCAGGTTTGGTATTAGAAGCATTGAGATATCACATCTCATGCTATAGGAAGGGTCTCATGATTGGAATGGGAAGTAGTTGGATATCACATCTCATGCTATAGGAAGGGTCTCAGGTTTGGTATAAGCATTGAGATATCACATCTCATGCTATAGGACGGGTCTCAGGATTGGAATGGAAGGAGTTGGATATCACATCTCATGCTATAGATAGGCTCTTAGGTTTGGAAAGGGAAGGAGTTGGATATCACATTTCATGTTAGAGGAAGGATCTCAGGTTTGGTATTAGAAGCATTGAGATATCACATCTCATGCTATAGGAAGGGTCTCAGGTTTGGTATAAGCATTGAGATATCACATCTCATGCTATAGGACGGGTCTCAGGATTGGAATGGAAGGAGTTGGATATCACATCTCATGTTATAGGAAGGATCTCAGGTTTGGTATTAGAAGCATTGAGACATCACATCTCATGCTATAGGAAGGGTCTCAGGGTTGAAATGGGAAGGAGTTGGATATCACATCTCATCCAATAGGAAGGGTCTCAGGTTTGGAATGGGAAGGAATTGGATATCACATCTCATGTTATAGGAAGGATCTCAGGTTTGGTATTAGAAGCATTGAGATATCAAATCTCATGGAATGGGAAGGAGTTGGATATCACATCTCATGATAAAGGAAGGGTCTAAGGTTTGGAAGGGGAAAGATTTGGATATCACATCTCATGTTATAGGACGGGTCTCAGGTTTGGTATTAGAAGCATTGAGATATCAAGTCTCATGGCATAGGAAGGGTCTCAGAATTGGAATGGGAAGGAGTTGGATATCACATCTCAAGCTATAGGAAGAGTCTCAAGATTGGAATGGGAAGGAGTTTGATATCACATCTCATGCCATAGTATGGGTCTCAGGTTTGGTAGAAGCATTGGGATATCACATCTCATGCTATTGGAAGGGTATCAGTATTGGATTTGGAAGGAGTTGGATATCCCATCTCATGCTATAGGAAGGGTCTCAGGTTGGAATGGGAAGGAGTTGGATATCACATTTCATGTTATAGGAAGGGTCTCAGGATTGGAATGGGAAGGACTTGGATATCATATCTCATGCTATAGGAAGGCTCTCAGGTTTGGAAGGGGAAGGAGTTGGATATCACATTTCATGTTAGAGGAAGGATCTCAGGTTTGGTATTAGAGGCCTTGAGATATCACATATCATGCTATAGGAAGCGTCTCAGGATTGGAATGGGAAGGAGTTGGATATCACATCTCAAGCTTTAGGAAGGGTCTCAGGTTTGGTATAAGCATTGAGATAGCACATCTCATGCTATAGGAAGGGTCTCAGGATTGGAATGGGAAGGAGTTGGATATTACATCTCATGTTATAGGAAAGATCTCAGGTTTGGTATTAGAAGCATTGAGACATCACATCTCATGTTATAGGAAGGGTCTCAGGATTGGAATGGGAAGAAGTTGGATATCACATCTCATGCTATAGGAAGGGTCTCAGGTTTGGAAGGGGAAGGAGTTGGATATCCAATCTCATGTTATAGGACTGGTCTCAGGTTTGGTATTAGAAGCATTGAGATATCACATCGCATGCTGTAGGAAGGTTCTCAGGTTTGGTATTCGAAGCATTGAGACATCACATCTCATGCTATAGGAAGGGTCTCAGGATTGGAATGGGAAGGAGTTGGATAACACATCTCATGTTATAGGAAGGATCTCAGGTTTGGTATTAGAAGCATTGAGACATCACATCTCATGCTATAGGAAGGGTCTCAGGATTTCTAAACCCTTGGAGCGCGGTGAGTGTGCCCCCAGCAGCACCCTCCTGGTGTTTTTTTCCCCCCAGCCCTATGACTGGTGGGCCCTTGCCCAGTAGCAGGCCTTTGCATCCCTCCCTCCCCGCACCCGTTCCTGGTTCCCCAGCCCGCCTCCCGACCCGCCCTCCCTCCCTCCCATTGGTGCATCCGAGTTTCGTGTCGAGTCTACCGACTCGCGAGGCCCCCACCGGCTCCTTTCTAAACCCTCGGAGCGCGGTGAGTGTGCCCCCAGCAGCACCCTCCTGGTGTTTTTTTCCCCCCAGCCCTATGACTGGTGGGCCCGTGCCCAGTAGCAGGCCTTTGCATCCCTCCCTCCCCGCACCCGTTCCTGGTTCCCCAGCCCGCCTCCCGACCCGCCCTCCCTCCCTCCCATTGGTGCATCTGAGTTTCGTGTCGAGTCTACCGACTCGCGAGGCCCCCACCGGCTCCTTTCTAAACCCTCGGAGCGCGGTGAGTGTGCCCCCAGCAGCACCCTCCTGGTGTTTTTTTCCCCCCAGCCCTATGACTGGTGGGCCCGTGCCCAGTAGCAGGCCTTGGCATCCCTCCCTCCCCGCACCCGTTCCTGGTTCCCCAGCCCGCCTCCCGACCCGCCCTCCCTCCCTCCCATTGGTGCATCCACTCTTCATCACCGGTCCCCCCAGGGCAGCCCTCTGCCCGGCAGCCCCCAGCGGCTAAGGGCCCCGAGGCCAAGGGCGACTCCAACAGAGGCGACTCCAGGAAGTGTCTGCAGGTGTCAGCAGGAGAAGCCAAGGAAGCCAGCAGCCAACAGACACCAACAAAAACCGTGAGTGTGGCATGGGTGGGGAATAGAGCAATCACTCTACTCCAGAAAACCCCTGCCACTCTATCTTACCTATCAATAACATAGAGTGCCATAATACTTGCATGTCCACTCTTTATAGAACTGTGAATGTTAGCATGTCCACTCTCAGACAGAAGCGCCAAATCTAGACAGAAATGTGATTGTTAGCATATACCACACTTAGATGGAATTTCAGAAATGTGACTGTTAGCATGTGCCACACTTAGATGGAATTTCAGAAATGTGACTGTTAGCATGTGCCACACTTAGATGGAATTTCAGAAATGTGACTGTTAGCATGTGCCACACTTAGATGGAATTTCAGAAATGTGACTGTTAGCATGTGCCACACTTAGATGGAATTTCAGAAATGTGACTGTTAGCATGTGCCACACTTAGATGGAATTTCAGAAATGTGACTGTTAGCATGTGCCACACTTAGATGGAATTTCAGAAATGTGACTGTTAGCATTTGCCACACCTAGATGGAATTCTCAAGCTAGGTTTGCGCAAAATCTAGGCAGTAATATGATTGTTGGCATGTGCCACACTTAGACGGAATTCTCAAACTTAGCCCGCGTTGCATCTAGATGGAAAATATGATTGCTAGCAAATACCACACCTAGATGGAATTTCAGAAATGTGATTGTTAGCATATGTGACTCTTAGCATGCACCTCACTTAGAATTATAAACCTGGCTTGCGCGGCATCTAGATAGAAATGTGACTGTTTAGCATGTGCCACACCTAGATGGAATTTTCAGAAATGTGACTGTTAGCATTTGCCACACCTAGATGGAATTCTCAAGCTAGGTTTGCGCAAAATCTAGGCAGTAATATGATTGTTGGCATGTGCCACACTTAGACGGAATTCTCAAACTTAGCCCGCGTTGCATCTAGATAGAAATATGATTGTTAGCAAATACCACACCTAGATGGAATTTCAGAAATGTGATTGTTAGCATATGTGATTCTTAGCATGCACCTCACTTAGAATTATAAACCTGGCCTGCGCGGCATCTAGATAGAAATGTGACTGTTAGCATGTACCGGACCTAGATGGAATCCCACAATTGCAAGGACAGCAATGCCAACTAACCAACCAGCTAACAATTCCATCCATCTGCATACACCTCTCAAACTATAACCAAACACAACCACAAGCCTTAAACGCAGCAATCCGCACAAACTTCACAACAATGCAACAACAAAACAAACCACACATAGACTTGTACAACAGCACACGACGACTACGGACCATAAAACACCCCAAGCCCAGCCGACGGAACCACCGGGCTGAGGCTGCCAACAGCACATCACTGCTCTCTTGCACTTTTCCAGCTTATTCCTACTAACCCACCCCCTCTCCTCCCCTTTTTCAGAGCCGCCAGAGCGCCAGGGGACCGCTTCGGTGGTGATAGTGCGCGGTACAAATGACCTTTAACATTAACATTAACATTAACATTAACATTGGAATGGGAAGGAGTTGGATATCACATCTCATGCTATAGGAAGGGTCTCAGATTTGGTATAAGCATTGAGATATCACATCTCATGCCATAGGAAGGGTCTCAGGATTGGATTGGGAAGGAGTTGTATATGACATCTCAGGCCATAGGAAGGGTCTCAGGATTGGTATAAGCATTGAGATATCACATCTCTGCTATCGGAAGGGTCTCAGGATTGGAATGGGAAGGAGTTGGATATCCCATCTCATGATAAAGGAAGGGTCTAAGGTTTGGAAGGGGAAAGATTTGGATATCACATCTCATGTTATAGGACGGGTCTCAATTTTGATATTAGAAGCATTGAGATAACAAATCTCATGATATCGGAAGGGTCTCAGGATTGGAATGGGAAGGAGTTGGATATCACATCTCATGATAAAGGAAGGGTCTAAGGTTTGGAAGGGGAAAGATTTGGATATCACATCTCATGATATAGGACGGGTCTCAGGTTTGGTATTAGAAGCATTGAGATATCAAGTCTCATGGTATAGGAAGGGTCTCAGAATTGGAATGGGAAGGATTTCGGATATCACATCTCAAGCTATAGGAAGAGTCTCAGGATTGGAATGGGAAGGAGTTTGATATCACATCTCATGCCATAGTATGGTTCTCAGGTTTGGTAGAAGCATTGGGATATCACATCTCATGCTATTGGAAGGGTATCAGTATTGGATTTGGAAGGAGTTGGATATCCCATCTCATGCTATAGGAAGGGTCTCAGGTTGGAATGGGAAGGAGTTGGATATCACATTTCATGTTATAGGAAGGGTCTCAGGATTGGAATGGGAAGGAGTTGGATATCACATCTCATGTTATAGGAAAGATCTCAGGTTTGGTATTAGAAGCATTGAGACATCACATCTCATGTTATAGGAAGGGTCTCAGGATTGGAATGGGAAGAAGTTGGATATCACATCTCATGCTATAGGAAGGGTCTCAGGTTTGGAAGGGGAAGGAGTTGGATATCCAATCTCATGTTATAGATCTGGACTCAGGTTTGGTATTAGAAGCATTGAGATATCACATCACATCGCATGCTGTAGGAAGGTTCTCAGGTTTGGAATGGGGAGGAATTGGATATCACATCTCATGTCATAGAAAGGATATCAGGTTTGGTATTAGAAGCATTGAGATATCACATCTCATGCTATAGGAATGGTCTCAGGATTGGAATGGGAAGGAGTTGGATATTACATTCTTGCTATAGGAAGGGTCTCATGTTTGGAATGGGAAGGAGTTGGATATCACATATGCTATAGGAAGGGTCTCAGGTTTGAAACGGGAAGGAGTTGGATATCACATCTCATGTTATAGGAAGGGTCTCAGGTTTGTTATAAGCATTGAGATATCACATCTCTGCTATCAGAAGTGTCTCAGGATTGGAATGGGAAGGTGTTGGATATCCCATCTCATGTTATAGGACGGGTCTCAGGTTTGTTATTAGAATCATTGAGATATCATATTGCATGCTGTAGGAAGGGTCTAAGGATTGGAATGGGAAGGACTTGGATATCACATCTCATGCTATAGGTAGGCTCTCAGGTTTGGAAAGGGAAGGAGTTCGATATCACATTTCATGTTAGAGGAAGGATCTCAGGTTTGGTATTAGAGGCATTGAGATATCACATATCATGCTATAGGAACGGTCTTAGGATTGGAATGGGAAGGAGTTGGATATCACATCTCAAGCTTTAGGAAGGGTCTCAGGTTTGGTATAAGCATTGCGATAGCACATCTCATGCTATAGGAAGGGTCTCAGGATTGGAATGGGAAGGAGTTGGATATTACATCTCATGTTATAGGAAAGATCTCAGGTTTGGTATTAGAAGCATTGAGACATCACATCTCATGTTATAGGAAGGGTCTCAGGATTGGAATGGGAAGAAGTTGGATATCACATCTCATGCTATAGGACGGGTCTCAGGTTTGGAAGGGGAAGGAGTTGGATATCCAATCTCATGTCATAGGACTGGTCTCAGGTTTGGTATTAGAAGCATTGAGATATCACATCGCATGCTGTAGGAAGGTTCTCAGGTTTGGTATTAGAAGCATTGAGACATCACATCTCATGCTATAGGAAGGGTCTCAGGATTGGAATGGGAAGGAGTTGGATATCACATCTCATGTTATAGGAAGGATCTCAGGTTTGGTATTAGAAGCATTGAGACATCACATCTCATGCTATAGGAAGGGTCTCAGGATTGGAATGGGAAGGAGTTGGATATCACATCTCATGCTATAGGAAGGGTCTCATATTTGGTATAAGCATTGAGATATCACATCTCATGATATAGGAAGGGTCTCAGGATTGGATTGGGAAGGAGTTGTATATGACATCTCAGGCCATAGGAAGGGTCTCAGGATTGGTATAAGCATTGAGATATCACATCTCTGCTATCGGAAGGGTCTCAGGATTGGAATGGGAAGGAGTTGGATATCCCATCTCATGATAAAGGAAGGGTCTAAGGTTTGGAAGGGGAAAGATTTGGATATCACATCTCATGTTATAGGACGGGTCTCAGGATTGGAATCGGAAGGACTTGGATATCACATCTCATGCTATAGGGAGTGTCTCAGGATTGGAATCGGAAAGACTTGGATATCACATCTC
Organism: Ambystoma mexicanum; assembly: GCF_040938575.1. NCBI lineage: Eukaryota > Metazoa > Chordata > Amphibia > Caudata > Ambystomatidae > Ambystoma > Ambystoma mexicanum. Next base: position 338,983,143 of record NC_090936.1, read on the forward strand.
ATGCTATAGGGAGGGTCTCAAGTTTGATATTAGAAGCATTGAGATATCACATCTCATGCTATAGGAAGGGTCTCAGGATTGGAATGGGAAGGAGTTGGATATCACATCTCATGCTATAGGAAGGGTCTCAGGTTTGGTATAAGCAGTGAGATATCACATCTCATGGTATAGGAAGTGTCTCAGGATTGGAATGGGAAGGAGTTGGATATCACATCTCATGTTATAGGAAGGATCTCAGGTTTGGTATAAGCATTGAGATATCACATCTCTGCTATCGGAAGGGTCTCAGGATTGGAATGGGAAGGAGTTGGATATTCCCATCTCATGTTATAGGAAGGGTCTCAGGTTTGGTATTAGAAGCATTGAGATATCACATCTCATGCTATAGGAAGGGTCTCAGGATTGGAATGGGAAGGACTTGGATATCACATCTCATGCTATAGGGAGGGTCTCAAGTTTGATATTAGAAGCATTGAGATATCACATCTCATGATATCGGAAGGGTCTCAGGGATGGAATGGGAAGGAGTTGGATATCACATCTCATGATAAAGGAAGGGTCTAAGGTTTGGAAGGGGAAGGAGTTTGATATCACATCTCATGCCATAGTATGGGTCTCAGGTTTGGTAGAAGCATTGGGATATCACATCTCATGCTATCGGAAGGGTATCAGGATTGGATTTGGAAGGAGTTGGATATCCCATCTCATGCTATAGGAAGGGTCTCAGGTTGGAATGGGAAGGAGTTGGATATCACATCTCATGTTATAGGAAGAGTCTCAGGATTGGAATGGGAAGGACTTGGATATCACATCTCATGCTATGGGAAGGCTCTCAGGTTTGGAAGGGGAAAGAGTTGGATATAACATTTCATGTTAGAGGTAGGATCTCAGGTTTGGTATTAGAGGCATTGAGATATCACATCTCATGCTATCAGAAGAGTCTCAGGATTGGAATGGGAAGGAGTTGGATATCACATCTCATGCTAAAGGGGAGGGTCTCAGGTTTGGAAGGGGAAGGATTTGGATATCACATCTCATGTTATAGGAAGGATCTCAGGTTTGGTATTAGAAGCATTGAGACATCACATCTCATGTTATAGGAAGGGTCTCAGGATTGGAATGGGAAGAAGTTGGATATCACATCTCATGCTATAGGAAGGGTCTCAGGTTTGGAAGGGGAAGGAGTTGGATATCCAATCTCATGTTATAGATCTGGTCTCAGGTTTGGTATTAGAAGCATTGAGATATCACATCACATTGCATGCTGTAGGAAGGTTCTCAGGTTTGGAATGGGGAGGAATTGGATATCACATCTCATGTCATAGAAAGGATCTCAGGTTTGGTATTAGAAGCATTGAGATATCACATCTCATGCTATAGGAATGGTCTCAGGATTGGAATGGGAAGGAGTTGGATATTACATTCTTGCTATAGGAAGGGTCTCATGTTTGGAATGGGAAGGAGTTGGATATCACATATGCTATAGGAAGGGTCTCAGGTTTGAAACGGGAAGGAGTTGGATATCACATCTCATGTTATAGGAAGGGTCTCAGGTTTGTTATAAGCATTGAGATATCACATCTCTGCTATCAGAAGTGTCTCAGGATTGGAATGGGAAGGTGTTGGATATCCCATCTCATGTTATAGGACGGGTCTCAGGTTTGTTATTAGAATCATTGAGATATCATATTGCATGCTGTAGGAAGGGTCTAAGGATTGGAATGGGAAGGACTTGGATATCACATCTCATGCTATAGGTAGGCTCTCAGGTTTGGAAAGGGAAGGAGTTTGATATCACATTTCATGTTAGAGGAAGGATCTCAGGTTTGGTATTAGAGGCATTGAGATATCACATATCATGCTATAGGAACGGTCTCAGGATTGGAATGGGAAGGAGTTGGATATCACATCTCAAGCTTTAGAAAGGGTCTCAGGTTTGGTATAAGCATTGCGATAGCACATCTCATGCTATAGGAAGGGTCTCAGGATTGGAATGGGAAGGAGTTGGATATTACATCTCATGTTATAGGAAAGATCTCAGGTTTGGTATTAGAAGCATTGAGACATCACATCTCATGTTATAGGAAGGGTCTCAGGATTGGAATGGGAAGAAGTTGGATATCACATCTCATGCTATAGGACGGGTCTCAGGTTTGGAAGGGGAAGGAGTTGGATATCCAATCTCATGTCATAGGACTGGTCTCAGGTTTGGTATTAGAAGCATTGAGATATCACATCGCATGCTGTAGGAAGGTTCTCAGGTTTGGTATTAGAAGCATTGAGACATCACATCTCATGCTATAGGAAGGGTCTCAGGATTGGAATGGGAAGGAGTTGGATATCACATCTCATGTTATAGGAAGGATCTCAGGTTTGGTATTAGAAGCATTGAGACATCACATCTCATGCTATAGGAAGGGTCTCAGGATTGGAATGGGAAGGAGTTGGATATCACATCTCATGCTATAGGAAGGGTCTCATATTTGGTATAAGCATTGAGATATCACATCTCATGATATAGGAAGGGTCTCAGGATTGGATTGGGAAGGAGTTGTATATGACATCTCAGGCAATAGGAAGGGTCTCAGGATTGGTATAAGCATTTAGATATCACATCTCTGCTATCGGAAGGGTCTCAGGATTGGAATGGGAAGGAGTTGGATATCCCATCTCATGATAAAGGAAGGGTCTAAGGTTTGGAAGGGGAAAGATTTGGATATCACATCTCATGTTATAGGACGGGTCTCAGGATTGGAATCGGAAGGACTTGGATATCACATCTCATGCTATTGGGAGTGTCTCAGGATTGGAATCGGAAAGACTTGGATATCACATCTCATGCTATAGGGAGGGTCTCAAGTTTGATATTAGAAGCATTGAGATATCACATCTCATGCTATAGGAAGGGTCTCAGGATTGGAATGGGAAGGAGTTGGATATCACATCTCATGCTATAGGGAGGGTCTCAAGTTTGATATTAGAAGCATTGAGATATCACATCTCATGATATCGGAAGGGTCTCAGGGATGGAATGGGAAGGAGTTGGATATCACATCTCATGATAAAGGAAGGGTCTAAGGTTTGGAAGGGGAAGGAGTTTGATATCACATCTCATGCCATAGTATGGGTCTCAGGTTTGGTAGAAGCATTGGGATATCACATCTCATGCTATCGGAAGGGTATCAGGATTGGATTTGGAAGGAGTTGGATATCCCATCTCATGCTATAGGAAGGGTCTCAGGTTGGAATGGGAAGGAGTTGGATATCACATCTCATGTTATAGGAAGAGTCTCAGGATTGGAATGGGAAGGACTTGGATATCACATCTCATGCTATGGGAAGGCTCTCAGGTTTGGAAGGGGAAAGAGTTGGATATAACATTTCATGTTAGAGGTAGGATCTCAGGTTTGGTATTAGAGGCATTGAGATATCACATCTCATGCTATCAGAAGAGTCTCAGGATTGGAATGGGAAGGAGTTGGATATCACATCTCATGCTAAAGGGGAGGGTCTCAGGTTTGGAAGGGGAAGGATTTGGATATCACATCTCATGTTATAGGAAGGATCTCAGGTTTGGTATTAGAAGCATTGAGATATCACATCTCATGCTATCGGAAGGATCTCAGGTTTGGTATAGAAGCATTGAGATGTCACATCTCATGCTATCAGAAGGGTCTCAGGATTGGAATGGGAAGGAGTTGGATATCACATCTCATGCTAAAGGGAGGGTCTCAGGTTTGGAAGGGGAAGGATTTGGATATCACATCTCATGTTATCGGAAGGATCTCAGGTTTGGTATTAGAAGTATTGAGATATCACATCTCATGCTATAGGAAGGGTCTCAGGATTGGAATGGGAAGGAGTTGGTTATCACATCTCATGCTAAAGGAAGGGTCTCAGGTTTGGTAGAAGCATTGAGATATCACATCTCATGCTATAGGAAGGGTCTCAGGATTGGAATGGGAAGGACTTAGATATCACATATCATGCTATAGGGAGGGTCTCAGTTTTGATATTAGAAGCATTGAGATATCACATCTCATGCTATCGGAAGTGTCTCAGGATTGGAATGGGAAGGAGTTGGATATCACATCTCATGATAAAGGAAGGGTCTAAGGTTTGGAAGGGGAAGGAGTTTGATATCACATCTCATGCCATAGTATGGGTCTCAGGTTTGGTAGAAGCATTGGGATATCACATCTCATGCTATCGGAAGGGTATCAGGATTGGATTTGGAAGGAGTTGGATATCCCATCTCATGCTATAGGAAGGGTCTCAGGTTGGAATGGGAAGGAGTTGGATATCACATCTCATGTTATAGGAAGGGTCTCAGGATTGGAATGGGAAGGACTTGGATATCACATCTCAGGCTATAGGAAGGCTCTCAGGTTTGGAAGGGGAAAGAGTTGGATATCACATTTCATGTTAGAGGTAGGATCTCAGGTTTGGTATTAGAGGCATTGAGATATCACATCTCATGCTATCAGAAGAGTCTCAGGATTGGAATGGGAAGGACTTGGATATCACATCTCATGCTATAGGGAGGGTCTCAAGTTTGATATTAGAAGCATTGAGATATCACATCTCATGATATCGGAAGGGTCTCAGGGATGGAATGGGAAGGAGTTGGATATCACATCTCATGATAAACGAAGGGTCTATGGTTTGGAAGGGGAAGGAGTTTGATATCACATCTCATGCCATAGTATGGGTCTCAGGTTTGGTAGAAGCATTGGGATATCACATCTCATGCTATCGGAAGGGTATCAGGATTGGATTTGGAAGGAGTTGGATATCCCATCTCATGCTATAGGAAGGGTCTCAGGTTGGAATGGGAAGGAGTTGGATATCACATCTCATGTTATAGGAAGGGTCTCAGGATTGGAATGGGAAGGACTTGGATATCACATCTCATGCTATAGGAAGGCTCTCAGGTTTGGAAGGGGAAAGAGTTGGATATCACATTTCATGTTAGAGGTAGGATCTCAGGTTTGGTATTAGAGGCATTGAGATATCACATCTCATGCTATCAGAAGGGTCTCAGGTTGGAATGGGAAGGAGTTGGATATCACATCTCATGTTATAGGAAGGGTCTCAGGATTGGAATGGGAAGGACTTGGATATCACATCTCATGCTATAGGAAGGCTCTCAGGTTTGGAAGGGGAAGGATTTGGATATCACATCTCATGTTATAGGAAGGATCTCAGGTTTGGTATTAGAAGCATTGAGATATCACATCTCATGCTATCGGAAGGATCTCAGGTTTGGTATAGAAGCATTGAGATATCACATCTCATGCTATCAGAAGGGTCTCAGGATTGGAATGGGAAGGAGTTGGATATCACATCTCATGCTAAAGGGAGGGTCTCAGGTTTGGAAGGGGAAGGATTTGGATATCACATCTCATGTTATCGGAAGGATCTCAGGTTTGGTATTAGAAGTATTGAGATATCACATCTCATGCTATAGGAAGGGTCTCAGGATTGGAATGGGAAGGAGTTGGTTATCACATCTCATGCTAAAGGAAGGGTCTCAGGTTTGGTAGAAGCATTGAGATATCACATCTCATGCTATGGAAAGGGTCTCAGGATTGGAATGGGAAGGACTTAGATATCACATATCATGCTATAGGGAGGGTCTCAGTTTTGATATTAGAAGCATTGAGATATCACATCTCATGCTATCGGAAGTGTCGCAGGATTGGAATGGGAAGGAGCTGGATATCACATCTCATGCTAAAGGAAGGGTCTCACGTTTGGAACGGGAAGGAGTTGGATATCACATCTCATGTTATAGGAAGGGTCTCAGGTTTGGTATAAGCATTGAGATATCACATCTCTGCTATCGGAAGTGTCTCAGGATTGGAATGGGAAGGACTTGGATATCACATCTCATGCTATAGATAGGCTCTCAGGTTTGGAAAGGGAAGGAGTTGGATATCACATTTCATGTTAGAGGAAGGATCTCAGGTTTGGTATTAGAGGCATTGAGATATCACATCTCACTCTATAGGAAGGGTCTCAGGATTGGAATGGGAAGGAGTTGGATATCACATCTCATGCTATAGGAAGGGTCTCAGGATTGGAATGGGAAGGAGTTGGATATCACATCTCATGCTATAGGAAGGGTCTCAGGATTGGAATGGGAAGGAATTGTATATGACATCTCATGCTATAGACAGGGTCTCAGGGTTGGAAATGGAAGGAGATGGATATCACATTTCATGTTAGAGGTAGGATCTCAGGTTTGGTATTAGAGGCATTGAGATATCACATCTCATGCTATCAGAAGGGTCTCAGGATTGGAATGGGAAGGAGTTGGATATCACATCTCATGCTAAAGGGAGGGTCTCAGGTTTGGAAGGGGAAGGATTTGGAAATCACATCTCATGTTATAGGAAGGATCTCAGGTTTGGTATTAGAAGCATTGAGATATCACATCTCATGCTATCATAAGGGTCTCAGGATTGGAATCGGAAGGAGTTGGATATCACATCTCATGTTATAGGAAGGATCTCAGGTTTGGTATTAGAAGCATTGAGACATCACATCTCATGCTATAGGAAGGGTCTCAGGATTGGAATGGGAAGGAGTTGGATATCACATCTCATGCTATAGGAAGGGTCTCAGATTTGGTATAAGCATTGAGATATCACATCTCATGCTATAGGAAGGGTCTCAGGATTGGAATGGGAAGCAGTTGGATATCACATCTCAGGCCATAGGAAGGGTCTCAGGTTTGGTATAAGCATTGAGATATCACATCTCTGCTATCGGAAGGGTCTCAGGATTGGAATGGGAAGGAGTTGGATATCCCATCTCATGTTATAGGAAGAGTCTCAGGTTTGGTATTAGAAGCATTGAGATATCCCATCTCATGCTATAGGAAGGGTCTCAGGTTGGAATGGGAAGGAGTTGGATATCACATCTCATGCTATAGGGAGGGTCTCAAGTTTGATATTAGAAGCATTGAGATATCACATCTCATGATATCGGAAGGGTCTCAGGGATGGAATGGGAAGGAGTTGGATATCACATCTCATGATAAACGAAGGGTCTATGGTTTGGAAGGGGAAGGAGTTTGATATCACATCTCATGCCATAGTATGGGTCTCAGGTTTGGTAGAAGCATTGGGATATCACATCTCTGCAATCGGAAGTGTCTCAGGATTGGGATGGGAAGGAGTTGGATATTACATTCTTGCTATAGGAAGGGTCTCATGTTTGGAATGGGAAGGAGTTGGATATCACATATGCTATAGGAAGGGTCTCAGGTTTGGAACGGAAAGGAGTTGGATATCACATCTCATGCTATACGAAGGGTCTCAGGTTTGGAATAAGCATTGAGATATCACATCTCTGCTATCGGAAGTGTCTCAGGATTGGAATGGGAAGGAGTTGGATATCACATCTCATGTTATAGGACGGGTCTCAGGTTTGTTATTAGAATCATTGAGATATCATATTGTATGCTGTAGGAAGGGTCTAAGGATTGGAATGGGAAGGTCTTGGATATCACATCTCATGCTATCGGTAGGCTCTCAGGTTTGGAAAGGGAAGGAGTTGGATATCACATTTCATGTTAGAGGAAGGATCTCAGGTTTGGTATTAGAGGCATTGAGATATCACATCTCATGCTATAGGAAGGGTCTCAGGATTGGAATGGGAAGGAGTTGGATATCACATCCATGCTATAGGAAGGGTCTCATGTTTGGAATGGGAAGGAGTTGGATATCACATATGCAATAGGAAGGGTCTCAGGTTTGGAACGGGAAGGAGTTGGATATCACATCTCATGCTAAAGGAAGGGTCTCAGGTTTGTTATTAGAATCATTGAGATATCATATTGTATGCTGTAGGAAGGGTCTAAGGATTGGAATGGGAAGGTCTTGGATATCACATCTCATGCTATCGGTAGGCTCTCAGGTTTGGAAAGGGAAGGAGTTGGATATCACATTTCATGTTAGAGGAAGGATCTCAAGTTTGGTATTAGAGGCATTGAGATATCACATCTCATGCTATAGGAAGGGTCTCAGGATTGGAATGGGAAGGAGTTGGATATCACATCTCATGCTATAGGAAGGGTCTCATGTTTGGAATGGGAAGGAGTTGGATATCACATATGCTATAGGAAGGGTCTCAGGTTTGGAACGGGAAGGAGTTGGATATCACATCTCATGCTAAAGGAAGGGTCTCAGGTTTGGAATAAGCATTGAGATATCACATCTCTGCTATCGGAAGTGTCTCAGGATTGGAATGGGAAGGAGTTGGATATCACATCTCATGTTATAGGAAGGGTCTCAGGATTGGAATGGGAAGGACTTGGATATCACATCTCATGCTATAGGAAGGCTCTCAGGTTTGGAAGGGGAAAGAGTTGGATATCACATTTCATGTTAGAGGTAGGATCTCAGGTTTGGTATTAGAGGCATTGAGATATCACATCTCATGCTATCAGAAGGGTCTCAGGTTGGAATGGGAAGGAGTTGGATATCACATCTCATGTTATAGGAAGGGTCTCAGGATTGGAATGGGAAGGACTTGGATATCACATCTCATGCTATAGGAAGGCTCTCAGGTTTGGAAAGGGAAGGATTTGGATATCACATCTCATGTTATAGGAAGGATCTCAGGTTTGGTATTAGAAGCATTGAGATATCACATCTCATGCTATCGGAAGGATCTCAGGTTTGGTATAGAAGCATTGAGATATCACATCTCATGCTATCAGAAGGGTCTCAGGATTGGAATGGGAAGGAGTTGGATATCACATCTCATGCTAAAGGGAGGGTCTCAGGTTTGGAAGGGGAAGGATTTGGATATCACATCTCATGTTATCGGAAGGATCTCAGGTTTGGTATTAGAAGTATTGAGATATCACATCTCATGCTATAGGAAGGGTCTCAGGATTGGAATGGGAAGGAGTTGGTTATCACATCTCATGCTAAAGGAAGGGTCTCAGGTTTGGTAGAAGCATTGAGATATCACATCTCATGCTATGGAAAGGGTCTCAGGATTGGAATGGGAAGGACTTAGATATCACATATCATGCTATAGGGAGGGTCTCAGTTTTGATATTAGAAGCATTGAGATATCACATCTCATGCTATCGGAAGTGTCTCAGGATTGGAATGGGAAGGAGCTGGATATCACATCTCATGCTAAAGGAAGGGTCTCACGTTTGGAACGGGAAGGAGTTGGATATCACATCTCATGTTATAGGAAGGGTCTCAGGTTTGGTATAAGCATTGAGATATCACATCTCTGCTATCGGAAGTGTCTCAGGATTGGAATGGGAAGGACTTGGATATCACATCTCATGCTATAGATAGGCTCTCAGGTTTGGAAAGGGAAGGAGTTGGATATCACATTTCATGTTAGAGGAAGGATCTCAGGTTTGGTATTAGAGGCATTGAGATATCACATCTCACTCTATAGGAAGGGTCTCAGGATTGGAATGGGAAGGAGTTGGATATCACATCTCATGCTATAGGAAGGGTCTCAGGATTGGAATGGGAAGGAGTTGGATATCACATCTCATGCTATAGGAAGGGTCTCAGGATTGGAATGGGAAGGAATTGTATATGACATCTCATGCTATAGACAGGGTCTCAGGGTTGGAAATGGAAGGAGATGGATATCACATTTCATGTTAGAGGTAGGATCTCAGGTTTGGTATTAGAGGCATTGAGATATCACATCTCATGCTATCAGAAGGGTCTCAGGATTGGAATGGGAAGGAGTTGGATATCACATCTCATGCTAAAGGGAGGGTCTCAGGTTTGGAAGGGGAAGGATTTGGAAATCACATCTCATGTTATAGGAAGGATCTCAGGTTTGGTATTAGAAGCATTGAGATATCACATCTCATGCTATCATAAGGGTCTCAGGATTGGAATCGGAAGGAGTTGGATATCACATCTCATGTTATAGGAAGGATCTCAGGTTTGGTATTAGAAGCATTGAGACATCACATCTCATGCTATAGGAAGGGTCTCAGGATTGGAATGGGAAGGAGTTGGATATCACATCTCATGCTATAGGAAGGGTCTCAGATTTGGTATAAGCATTGAGATATCACATCTCATGCTATAGGAAGGGTCTCAGGATTGGAATGGGAAGCAGTTGGATATCACATCTCAGGCCATAGGAAGGGTCTCAGGTTTGGTATAAGCATTGAGATATCACATCTCTGCTATCGGAAGGGTCTCAGGATTGGAATGGGAAGGAGTTGGATATCCCATCTCATGTTATAGGAAGAGTCTCAGGTTTGGTATTAGAAGCATTGAGATATCCCATCTCATGCTATAGGAAGGGTCTCAGGTTGGAATGGGAAGGAGTTGGATATCACATCTCATGCTATAGGGAGGGTCTCAAGTTTGATATTAGAAGCATTGAGATATCACATCTCATGATATCGGAAGGGTCTCAGGGATGGAATGGGAAGGAGTTGGATATCACATCTCATGATAAACGAAGGGTCTATGGTTTGGAAGGGGAAGGAGTTTGATATCACATCTCATGCCATAGTATGGGTCTCAGGTTTGGTAGAAGCATTGGGATATCACATCTCTGCAATCGGAAGTGTCTCAGGATTGGGATGGGAAGGAGTTGGATATTACATTCTTGCTATAGGAAGGGTCTCATGTTTGGAATGGGAAGGAGTTGGATATCACATATGCTATAGGAAGGGTCTCAGGTTTGGAACGGAAAGGAGTTGGATATCACATCTCATGCTATACGAAGGGTCTCAGGTTTGGAATAAGCATTGAGATATCACATCTCTGCTATCGGAAGTGTCTCAGGATTGGAATGGGAAGGAGTTGGATATCACATCTCATGTTATAGGACGGGTCTCAGGTTTGTTATTAGAATCATTGAGATATCATATTGTATGCTGTAGGAAGGGTCTAAGGATTGGAATGGGAAGGTCTTGGATATCACATCTCATGCTATCGGTAGGCTCTCAGGTTTGGAAAGGGAAGGAGTTGGATATCACATTTCATGTTAGAGGAAGGATCTCAGGTTTGGTATTAGAGGCATTGAGATATCACATCTCATGCTATAGGAAGAGTCTCAGGATTGGAATGGGAAGGAGTTGGATATCACATCTCATGCTATAGGAAGGGTCTCATGTTTGGAATGGGAAGGAGTTGGATATCACATATGCTATAGGAAGGGTCTCAGGTTTGGAACGGGAAGGAGTTGGATATCACATCTCATGCTAAAGGAAGGGTCTCAGGTTTGTTATTAGAATCATTGAGATATCATATTGTATGCTGTAGGAAGGGTCTAAGGATTGGAATGGGAAGGTCTTGGATATCACATCTCATGCTATCGGTAGGCTCTCAGGTTTGGAAAGGGAAGGAGTTGGATATCACATTTCATGTTAGAGGAAGGATCTCAGGTTTGGTATTAGAGGCATTGAGATATCACATCTCATGCTATAGGAAGGGTCTCAGGATTGGAATGGGAAGGAGTTGGATATCACATCTCATGCTATAGGAAGGGTCTCATGTTTGGAATGGGAAGGAGTTGGATATCACATATGCTATAGGAAGGGTCTCAGGTTTGGAACGGGAAGGAGTTGGATATCACATCTCATGCTAAAGGAAGGGTCTCAGGTTTGGAATAAGCATTGAGATATCACATCTCTGCTATCGGAAGTGTCTCAGGATTGGAATGGGAAGGAGTTGGATATCACATCTCATGTTATAGGACGGGTCTCAGGTTTGTTATTAGAATCATTGAGATATCATATTGTATGCTGTAGGAAGGGTCTAAGGATTGGAATGGGAAGGTCTTGGATATCACATCCCATGCTATAGGTAGGCTCTCAGGTTTGGAAAGGGAAGGAGTTGGATATCACATTTCATGTTAGAGGAAGGATCTCAGATTTGGTATTAGAGGCATTGAGATATCACATCTCATGCTATAGGAAGGGTCTCAGGATTGGAATGGGAAGGAGTTGGATATCACATCTCATGCTATAGGAAGGGTCTCAGGTTTGGTATAAACATTGAGATATCACATCTCATGCCATAGGAAGGGTCTCAGGTTTGGTATAAGCATTGAGATATCACATCTCTGCTATCGGAAGGGTCTCAGGATTGGAATGGGAAGGAGTTGGATATCCCATCTCATGTAATAGGAAGAGTCTCAGGTTTGGTATTAGAAGCATTGAGATATCACATCTCATGCTATAGGAATGGTCTCAGGATTGGAATGGGAAGGAGTTTGATATCACATCTCATGCCATGTATGGGTCTCAGGTTTGGTATAAGCATTGAGATATCACATCTCATGCTATAGGAAGGGTCTCAGGATTGGAATGGGACGGAGTTGTATATGACATCTCATGCCATAGGAAGGGTCTCAGGTTTGGTATAAGCATTGAGATATCACATCTCTGCTATCGGAAGGGTCTCAGGATTGGAATGGGAAGGAGTTGGATATCCCATCTCATGTTATAGGAAGAGTCTCAGGTTTGGTATTAGAAGCATTGAGATATCACATCTCATGCTATAGGAAGTGTCTCAGGATTGGAATGGGAAGGAGTTTGATATCACATCTCATGCCATGTATGGGTCTCAGGTTTTGTAGAAGCATTGGGATATCACATCTCATGCTATCGGAAGGGTATCAGGATTGGATTTGGAAGGATTTGGATATCACATTTCATGTTATAGGAAGGATCTCAGGTTTGGTATTAGAAGCATTGAGATATCACATCTCATGCTATCGGAAGGATCTCAGGTTTGGTATAATAGGCATTGAGATATCACATCTCATGCTATCAGAAGGGTCTCAGGATTGGAATGGGAAGGAGTTGGATATCACATCTCAAGCTATAGGAAGGGTCTCAGGATTGGAATGAGAAGGAGTTGGATATCACATCTCATGCTATAGGAAGGGTCTCAGGTCTGGAATCGGAAGGAGTTGTATATGACATTTCATACCATAGGAAGGGTCTCAGGTTTGGTATAAGCATTGAGATATCACATCCCTGCTATTGGAAGGGTCTCAGGATTGGAATGGGAAGGAGTTGGATATCCCATCTCATTATAGGAAGGGTCTCAGGTTTGGTATTAGAAGCATTGAGATATCACATCTCATGGTATAGGACGGGTCTCAGGATTGGAATGGGAAGGACATGGATATCACATCTCTTGTTATAGGAAGGGTCTCAGGTTTGGTATTAGAAGCATTGCGATATCACATCTCATGCTATAGGAAGGGTCTCAGGATTGGAATGGGAAGGACTTGGATATCCCATCTCATGTTATAGGACGAAGGGTCCCAGGTTTGGTATTAGAAGCATTGAGATATCACATCTCATGCTATAGGAAGGGTCTCAGAATTGGAATGGGGAGGAGTTGGATATCACATCTCAAGCTATAGGAAGGGTCTCAGGATTGGAATGGGAAGGACTTGGATATCACATCTCATGCTATAGGAAGGCTCTCAGGTTTGGAAGGGGAAGGAGTTGGATATCACATTTCATGTTAGAGGTAGGATCTCAGGTTTGATATTAGAGGCATTGAGATATCACATCTCATGCTATCAGAAGGATCTCAGGATTGGAATGGGAAGGAGTTGGATATCACATCTCATGCTAAAGGGAGGGTCTCAGGTTTGGAAGGGGAAGGATTTGGATATTACATCTCGTGTTATAGGAATGATCTCAGGTTTGGTATTAGAAGCATTGAGATATCACATCTCATGCTATCGGAGGATCTCAGGTTTGGTGTTAGAAGCATTGAGATATCAAATCTCATGCTATAGGAAGGGTCTCAGGATTGGAATGGGAAGGAGTTGGATATCACATCTCATGCTATAGGAAGGGTCTCAGGATTGGAATGGGAAGGAGTTGTATATGACATCTCATGCCACAGGAAGGGTCTCAGGTTTGGTATAAGCATTGAGATATCACATCTCTGCTATCGGAAGGGTCTCAGGATTGGAATGGGAAGGAGTTGGATATCCCATCTTATGTTATAGGAATGGTCTCAGGTTTGGTATTAGAAGCTTTGAGATATCACATCTCATGCTATCAGAAGGGTCTCAGGATTGGAATGGGAAGGAGTTTGATATCACATCTCATGCCATGTATGGGTCTCAGGTTTTGTAGAAGCATTGGGATATCACATCTCATGCTATCGGAAGGGTATCAGGATTGGATTTGGAAGGATTTGGATATCACATTTCATGTTATAGGAAGGATCTCAGGTTTGGTATTAGAAGCATTGAGATATCACATCTCATGCTATCGGAAGGATCTCAGGTTTGGTATTATAGGCATTGAGATATCACATCTCATGCTATCAGAAGGGTCTCAGGATTGGAATGGGAAGGAGTTGGATATCACATTTCAAGCTATAGGAAGGGTCTCAGGATTGGAATGAGAAGGAGTTGGATATCACATCTCATGCTATAGGAAGGCTCTCAGGTTTGGAAGGGGAAGGAGTTGGATATCACATTTCATGTTAGAGGTAGGATCTCAGGTTTGGTATTAGAGGCATTGAGATATCACATCTCATGCTATCAGATGGATCTCAGGATTGGAATGGGAAGGAGTTGGATATCACATCTCATGCTAAAGGGAGGGTCTCAGGTTTGGAAGGGGAAGGATTTGGATATTACATCTCGTGTTATAGGAATGATCTCAGGTTTGGTATTAGAAGCATTGAGATATCACATCTCATGCTATCGGAAGGATCTCAGGTTTGGTGTTAGAAGCATTGAGATATCAAATCTCATGCTATAGGAAGGGTCTCAGGATTGGAATGGGAAGGAGTTGGATATCACATCTCATGCTATAGGAAGGGTCTCAGGATTGGAATGGGAAGGAGTTGTATATGACATCTCATGCCATAGGAAGGGTCTCAGGTTTGGTATAAGCATTGAGATATCACATCTCTGCTATCGGAAGGGTCTCAGGATTGGAATGGGAAGGAGTTGGATATCCCATCTCATGTTATAGGAAGAGTCTCAGGTTTGGTATTAGAAGCATTGAGATATCACATCTCATGCTATAGGAAGTGTCTCAGGATTGGAATGGGAAGGAGTTTGATATCACATCTCATGCCATGTATGGGTCTCAGGTTTTGTAGAAGCATTGGGATATCACATCTCATGCTATCGGAAGGGTATCAGGATTGGATTTGGAAGGATTTGGATATCACATTTCATGTTATAGGAAGGATCTCAGGTTTGGTATTAGAAGCATTGAGATATCACATCTCATGCTATCGGAAGGATCTCAGGTTTGGTATTATAGGCATTGAGATATCACATCTCATGCTATCAGAAGGGTCTCAGGATTGGAATGGGAAGGAGTTGGATATCACATCTCAAGCTATAGGAAGGGTCTCAGGATTGGAATGAGAAGGAGTTGGATATCACATCTCATGCTATAGGAAGTGTCTCAGGTCTGGAATCGGAAGGAGTTGTATATGACATTTCATACCATAGGAAGGGTCTCAGGTTTGGTATAAGCATTGAGATATCACATCTCTGCTATTGGAAGGGTCTCAGGATTGGAATGGGAAGGAGTTGGATATCCCATCTCATTATAGGAAGGGTCTCAGGTTTGGTATTAGAAGCATTGAGATATCACATCTCATGGTATAGGACGGGTCTCAGGATTGGAATGGGAAGGACATGGATATCACATCTCTTGTTATAGGAAGGGTCTCAGGTTTGGTATTAGAAGCATTGCGATATCACATCTCATGCTATAGGAAGGGTCTCAGGATTGGAATGGGAAGGACTTGGATATCCCATCTCATGTTATAGGACGAAGGGTCCCAGGTTTGGTATTAGAAGCATTGAGATATCACATCTCATGCTATAGGAAGGGTCTCAGAATTGGAATGGGGAGGAGTTGGATATCACATCTCAAGCTATAGGAAGGGTCTCAGGATTGGAATGGGAAGGACTTGGATATCACATCTCATGCTATAGGAAGGCTCTCAGGTTTGGAAGGGGAAGGAGTTGGATATCACATTTCATGTTAGAGGTAGGATCTCAGGTTTGGTATTAGAGGCATTGAGATATCACATCTCATGCTATCAGAAGGATCTCAGGATTGGAATGGGAAGGAGTTGGATATCACATCTCATGCTAAAGGGAGGGTCTCAGGTTTGGAAGGGGAAGGATTTGGATATTACATCTCGTGTTATAGGAATGATCTCAGGTTTGGTATTAGAAGCATTGAGATATCACATCTCATGCTATCGGAAGGATCTCAGGTTTGGTGTTAGAAGCATTGAGATATCAAATCTCATGCTATAGGAAGGGTCTCAGGATTGGAATGGGAAGGAGTTGGATATCACATCTCATGCTATAGGAAGGGTCTCAGGATTGGAATGGGAAGGAGTTGTATATGACATCTCATGCCACAGGAAGGGTCTCAGGTTTGGTATAAGCATTGAGATATCACATCTCTGCTATCGGAAGGGTCTCAGGATTGGAATGGGAAGGAGTTGGATATCCCATCTTATGTTATAGGAATGGTCTCAGGTTTGGTATTAGAAGCTTTGAGATATCACATCTCATGCTATCAGAAGGGTCTCAGGATTGGAATGGGAAGGAGTCTGATATCACATCTCATGCTAAAGGGAGGGTCTCAGGTTTGGTATTAGAAGCATTGAGATATCACATCTCATGGTATAGGAAGAATCTCAGGTTTGGTATTAGAGGCATTGAGATATCACATCTCATGCTATCAGAAGGGTCTCAGGATTGGTATGGGAAGGAGTCGGATATCACATCTCATGCTAAAGGGAGGGTCTCAGGTTTGGTATTAGAAGCATTGAGATATCACATCTCATGTTATAGGAAGAATCTCAGGTTTGGTATTAGAGGCATTGAGATATCACATCTCATGCTATAGGAAGGGTCTCAGGATTGGAATGGGAAGGAGTTGGATATCACATCTCATGCTAAAGGAAGGGTCTCGGTTTTGGTAGAAGCATTGAGATATCACATCTCATGCTATCAGAAGGGTCTCAGGATTGGTATGGGAATGAGTCGGATATCACATCTCATGCTAAAGGGAGGGTCTCAGGTTTGGTATTAGAAGCATTGAGATATCACATCTCATGTTATAGGAAGAATCTCAGGTTTGGTATTAGAAGCATTGAGATATCACATCTCATTCTATAGGAAGGGTCTCAGGATTGGAATGGGAAGGAGTTGGATATCACATCTCAAGCTATAGGAAGGGTCTCAGGATTGGAATGAGAAGGAGTTGGATATCACATCTCATGCTATAGGAAGGGTCTCAGGTCTGGAATCGGAAGGAGTTGTATATGACATTTCATGCCATAGGAAGGGTCTCAGGTTTGGTATAAGCATTGAGATATCACATCTCTGCTATTGGAAGGGTCTCAGGATTGGAATGGGAAGGAGTTGGATATCCCATCTCATGTTATAGGAAGGGTCCCAGGTTTGGTATTAGAAGCATTGAGATATCACATCTCATTGTATAGGACGGGTCTCAGGATTGGAATGGGAAGGACATGGATATCACATCTCTTGTTATAGGAAGGGTCTCAGGTTTGGTATTAGAAGCATTGAGATATCACATCTCATGCTATAGGAAGGGTCTCAGGATTGGAATGGGAAGGACTTGGATATCCCATCTCATGTTATAGGAAGGGTCCCAGGTTTGGTATTAGAAGCATTGAGATATCACATCTCATGCTATAGGAAGGGTCTCAGAATTGGAATGGGGAGGAGTTGGATATCACATCTCAAGCTATAGGAAGGGTCTCAGGATTGGAATGGGAAGGACTTGGATATCACACCTCATGCTATAGGAAGGCTCTCAGGTTTGGAAGGGGAAGGAGTTGGATATCACATTTTATGTTAGAGGTAGGATCTCAGGCTTGGTATTAGAGGCATTGAGATATCACATCTCATGCTATCAGAAGGATCTCAGGATTGGAATGGGAAGGAGTTGGATATCACATCTCATGCTAAAGGGAGGGTCTCAGGTTTGGAAGGGGAAGGATTTGGATATTACATCTCGTGTTATAGGAATGATCTCAGGTTTGCTATTAGAAGCATTGAGATATCACATCTCATGCTATCGGAAGGATCTCAGGTTTGGTGTTAGAAGCATTGAGATATCAAATCTCATGCTATAGGAAGGGTCTCAGGATTGGAATGGGAAGGAGTTGGATATTACATCTCATGCTATAGGAAGGGTCTCAGGATTGGAATGGGAAGGAGTTGTATATGACATCTCATGCCACAGGAAGGGTCTCAGGTTTGGTATAAGCATTGAGATATCACATCTCTGCTATCGGAAGGGTCTCAGGATTGGAATGGGAAGGAATTGGATATCCCATCTTATGTTATAGGAAGGGTCTCAGGTTTGGTATTAGAAGCATTGAGATATCACATCTCATGCTATCAGAAGGGTCTCAGGATTGGAATGGGAAGGAGTCGGATATCACATCTCATGCTAAAGGGAGGGTCTCAGGTTTGGTATTAGAAGCATTGAGATATCACATCTCATGTTATAGGAAGAATCTCAGGTTTGGTATTAGAGGCATTGAGATATCACATCTCATGCTATCAGAAGGGTCTCAGGATTGGTATGGGAAGGAGTCGGATATCACATCTCATGCTAAAGGGAGGGTCTCAGGTTTGGTATTAGAAGCATTGAGATATCACATCTCATGTTATAGAAGAATCTCAGGTTTGGTATTAGAGGCATTGAGATATCACATCTCATGCTATAGGAAGGGTCTCAGGATTGGAATGGGAAGGAGTTGGATATCACATCTCATGCTAAAGGAAGGGTCTCAGTTTTGGTAGAAGCATTGAGATATCACATCTCATGGTATATGAAGGGTCTCAGTATTGGAATGGGAAGGAGTTGGATATCACATCTCATCCAATAGGAAGGATCTCAGGATTGGAATGGGAAGGATTTGGATGTCACATCTCTTGCTATAGGAAGGGTCTCAGTTTTTTTATTAGAAACATTGAG
This sequence comes from Ambystoma mexicanum, assembly GCF_040938575.1. NCBI lineage: Eukaryota > Metazoa > Chordata > Amphibia > Caudata > Ambystomatidae > Ambystoma > Ambystoma mexicanum. The sequence continues at coordinate 339,002,149 of NC_090936.1, forward strand.
ATATCACATCTCATGCTATAGGAAGGGTTTCAGGATTGGAATGGGAAGGATTTGTATATCACATCTCATGCTAAAGGAAGGGTCTCAGGTTTGGAAGGGGAAGGATTTGGATATCATATCTCATGTTATAGGACGGGTCGCAGGTTTGGTATTAGAAGCTTTGAGATATCACATCTCATGCTATAGGAAGGTCTCAGGATTGGAATGGGAAGGAGTTGGATATCCCTTCTCATGCTATAGGAAGGTTCTCAGGTTGGAATGGGAAGGAGTTGGATATCACATCTCATGTTATAGGAAGGGTCTCAGGATTGGAATGGGAAGGATTTGGATATCACATCTCTTGCTATAGGAAGGGTCTCAGGTTTTTTATTAGAAACATTGAGATATCACATCTCATGCTATAGGAAGGGTTTCAGGATTGGAATGGGAAGGATTTGGATATCACAACTCATGCTAAAGGAAGGGTCTCAGGTTTGGAAGGGGAAGGATTTGGATATCATATCTCATGTTATAGGACGGGTCCCAGGTTTGGTATTAGAAGCTTTGAGATATCACATCTCATGCTATAGGAAGGGTCTCAGGATTGGAATGGGAAGGAGTTGGATATCACATCTCATGCTAAAGGAAGGGACTCAGGTTTGATAGAAGCATTGAGATATCACATCTCATGCTATAGGAAGGGTCTCAGGATTGGAATGGGAAGGAGTTGGATATCACATCTCATGCCATAGGAAGGGTCTCAGGTTTGGTACAAGCATTGAGATATCACATCTCTGCTATCGGAAGGGTCTCAGGATAGGAATGGGAAGGAGTTGGATATCACATCTCAAGCTATCTCAGGATTGGAATGGGAAGGAGTTTGATATCACATCTCAAGCTATAGGAAGGTTCTCAGGTTTGGAAGGGGAAGGATTTGAATCTCACATCTCATGTTTTAGGACGGGTCTCAGGTTTGGTATTAGAAGCATTGAGATATCACATCTCATGGTATAGGAAGGGTCTCAGGATTGGAATGGGAAGGAGTTGGATATCACATCTCAAGCTATCACAGGATTGGAATGGGAAGGAGTTTGATATCACATCTCAAGCTATAGGAAGGGTCTCAGGTTTGGAAAGGGAAGGATTTGGATTTCACATCTCATGTTATAGGATGGATCTCATGTTTGGTTTTAGAAGCATTGAGATATCACATCTAATGCTATCGGAAGGGTCTCAGGTTTGGAAAGGGAAGGATTTGGATTTCACATATGTTATTGGATGGTTCTCAGGTTTGGTTTTAGAAGCATTAAGATATCACATCTCATGCTATAGGAAGGGTCTCAGGTTTTGGAATGGGAAGGAGTTGGATACACATCTCATGTTATAGGAAGGATCTCAGGTTTGGTATTAGAAAAATTGTGATATCACATATCATGCTATAGGAAGGGTCTCAGGATTGGAATGGGAAGGAGTTGGATATGACATCTCATGCCACAGGAAGGGTCTCAGGTTTGGTATAAGCATTGAGATATCACATCTCTGCTATCGGAAGGGTCTCAGGATTGGAATGGGAAGGAGTTGGATATCCCATCTTATGATATAGGAAGGGTCTCAGGTTTGGTGTTAGAAGCATTGAGATATCACATCTCATGCTATCAGAAGGGTCTCAGGATTGGAATGGGAAGGAGTCGGATATCACATCTCATGCTAAAGGGAGGGTCTCAGGTTTGGTATTAGAAGCATTGAGATATCACATCTCATGTTATAGGAAGAATCTCTGGTTTGGTATTAGAGGCATTGAGATATCACATCTCATGCTATCAGAAGGGTCTCAGGATTGGAATGGGAAGGAGTCGGATGTCACATCTCATGCTAAAGGGAGGGTCTCAGGTTTGGTATTAGAAGCATTGAGATATCACATCTCATGTTATAGGAAGAATCTCAGGTTTGGTATTAGAGGCATTGAGATATCACATCTCATGTTATAGGAAGGGTCTCAGGATTGGAATGGGAAGGATTTGGATATCACATCTCTTGCTATAGGAAGAGTCTCAAGTTTTTTATTAGAAACATTGAGATATCACATCTCATGCTATAGGAAGGGTTTCAGGATTGGAATGGGAAGGATTTGGATATCACATCTCATGCTAAAGGAAGGGTCTCAGGTTTGGAAGGGGAAGGATTTGGATATCATATCTCATGTTATAGGACGGGTCCCAGGTTTGGTATTAGAAGCTTTGAAATATCACATCTCATGCTATAGGAAGGGTCTCAGGATTGGAATGGGAAGGAGTTGGATATCACATCTCATGCTAAAGGAAGGGACTCAGGTTTGATAGAAGCATTGAGATATCACATCTCATGCTATAGGAAGGGTCTCAGGATTGGAATGGGAAGGAGTTGGATATCATATCTCATGTCATAGGAAGGGTCTCAGGTTTGGTCCAAGCATTGAGATATCACATCTCTGCTATCGGAAGGGTCTCAGGATAGGAATGGGAAGGACTTAGATATCACATTCCATGCTATAGGGAGGGTCTCAGGTTTGGAAAGGGAAGGATTTGGATTTCACATCTCATGTTATAGGATGGTTCTCATGTTTGGTTTTAGAAGCATTGAGATATCACATGTAATGCTATCGGAAGTGTCTCAGGTTTGGAAAGGGAAGGATTTGGATTTCACATATGTTATTGGATGGTTCTCAGGTTTGGTTTTAGAAGCATTAAGATATCACATCTCAGGCTATAGGAAGGGTCTCAGGTTTGGAATGGGAAGGAGTTGGATACACATCTCATGTTATAGGAAGGATCTCAGGTTTGGTATTAGAAAAATTGTGATTTCACATATCATGCTATAGGAAGGGTCTCAGGATTGGAATGGGAAGGAGTTGGATATCACATCTCATGCTAAAGGAAAGATCTCAGGTTTGGAAGGGGAAGGATTTGGATCTCACATCTCATGTTTTAGGACGGGTGTCAGGTTTGGTATTGGAAGCATTGAGATATCACATCTCATGGTATAGGAAGGGTCTCAGGATTGGAATGGGAAGGAGTTGGATATCACATCTCATGCTAAAGGGAGGGTCTCAGGTTTGGTATTAGAAGCATTGAGATATCACATCTCATGTTATAGGAAGAATCTCAGGTTTGGTATTAGAGGCATTGAGATATCACATCTCATGCTATCAGAAGGGTCTCAGGATTGGTATGGGAAGGAGTCGGATATCACATCTCATGCTAAAGGGAGGGTCTCAGGTTTGGTATTAGAAGCAGTGAGATATCACATCTCATGTTATAGGAAGAATCTCAGGTTTGGTATTAGAGGCATTGAGATATCACATCTCATGCTATAGGAAGGGTCTCAGGATTGGAATGGGAAGGAGTTGGATATCACATCTCATGCTAAAGGAAGGGTCTCAGTTTTGGTAGAAGCATTGAGATATCACATCTCATGGTATAGGAAGGGTCTCAGTATTGGAATGGGAAGGAGTTGGATATCACATCTCATCCAATAGGAAGGATCTCAGGATTGGAATGGGAAGGATTTGGATGTCACATCTCTTGCTATAGGAAGGGTCTCATTTTTTTTATTAGAAACATTGAGATATCACATCTCATGCTATAGGAAGGGTTTCAGGATTGGAATGGGAAGGATTTGTATATCACATCTCATGCTAAAGGAAGGGTCTCAGGTTTGGAAGGGGAAGGATTTGGATATCATATCTCATGTTATAGGACGGGTCGCAGGTTTGGTATTAGAAGCTTTGAGATATCACATCTCATGCTATAGGAAGGTCTCAGGATTGGAATGGGAAGGAGTTGGATATCCCTTCTCATGCTATAGGAAGGTTCTCAGGTTGGAATGGGAAGGAGTTGGATATCACATCTCATGTTATAGGAAGGGTCTCAGGATTGGAATGGGAAGGATTTGGATATCACATCTCTTGCTATAGGAAGGGTCTCAGGTTTTTTATTAGAAACATTGAGATATCACATCTCATGCTATAGGAAGGGTTTCAGGATTGGAATGGGAAGGATTTGGATATCACAACTCATGCTAAAGGAAGGGTCTCAGGTTTGGAAGGGGAAGGATTTGGATATCATATCTCATGTTATAGGACGGGTCCCAGGTTTGGTATTAGAAGCTTTGAGATATCACATCTCATGCTATAGGAAGGGTCTCAGGATTGGAATGGGAAGGAGTTGGATATCACATCTCATGCCATAGGAAGGGTCTCAGGTTTGGTACAAGCATTGAGATATCACATCTCTGCTATCGGAAGGGTCTCAGGATAGGAATGGGAAGGAGTTGGATATCACATCTCAAGCTATCTCAGGATTGGAATGGGAAGGAGTTTGATATCACATCTCAAGCTATAGGAAGGTTCTCAGGTTTGGAAGGGGAAGGATTTGAATCTCACATCTCATGTTTTAGGACGGGTCTCAGGTTTGGTATTAGAAGCATTGAGATATCACATCTCATGGTATAGGAAGGGTCTCAGGATTGGAATGGGAAGGAGTTGGATATCACATCTCAAGCTATCACAGGATTGGAATGGGAAGGAGTTTGATATCACATCTCAAGCTATAGGAAGGGTCTCAGGTTTGGAAAGGGAAGGATTTGGATTTCACATCTCATGTTATAGGATGGATCTCATGTTTGGTTTTAGAAGCATTGAGATATCACATCTAATGCTATCGGAAGGGTCTCAGGTTTGGAAAGGGAAGGATTTGGATTTCACATATGTTATTGGATGGTTCTCAGGTTTGGTTTTAGAAGCATTAAGATATCACATCTCATGCTATAGGAAGGGTCTCAGGTTTTGGAATGGGAAGGAGTTGGATACACATCTCATGTTATAGGAAGGATCTCAGGTTTGGTATTAGAAAAATTGTGATATCACATATCATGCTATAGGAAGGGTCTCAGGATTGGAATGGGAAGGAGTTGGATATGACATCTCATGCCACAGGAAGGGTCTCAGGTTTGGTATAAGCATTGAGATATCACATCTCTGCTATCGGAAGGGTCTCAGGATTGGAATGGGAAGGAGTTGGATATCCCATCTTATGTTATAGGAAGGGTCTCAGGTTTGGTGTTAGAAGCATTGAGATATCACATCTCATGCTATCAGAAGGGTCTCAGGATTGGAATGGGAAGGAGTCGGATATCACATCTCATGCTAAAGGGAGGGTCTCAGGTTTGGTATTAGAAGCATTGAGATATCACATCTCATGTTATAGGAAGAATCTCTGGTTTGGTATTAGAGGCATTGAGATATCACATCTCATGCTATCAGAAGGGTCTCAGGATTGGAATGGGAAGGAGTCGGATATCACATCTCATGCTAAAGGGAGGGTCTCAGGTTTGGTATTAGAAGCATTGAGATATCACATCTCATGTTATAGGAAGAATCTCAGGTTTGGTATTAGAGGCATTGAGATATCACATCTCATGTTATAGGAAGGGTCTCAGGATTGGAATGGGAAGGATTTGGATATCACATCTCTTGCTATAGGAAGAGTCTCAAGTTTTTTATTAGAAACATTGAGATATCACATCTCATGCTATAGGAAGGGTTTCAGGATTGGAATGGGAAGGATTTGGATATCACATCTCATGCTAAAGGAAGGGTCTCAGGTTTGGAAGGGGAAGGATTTGGATATCATATCTCATGTTATAGGACGGGTCCCAGGTTTGGTATTAGAAGCTTTGAAATATCACATCTCATGCTATAGGAAGGGTCTCAGGATTGGAATGGGAAGGAGTTGGATATCACATCTCATGCTAAAGGAAGGGACTCAGGTTTGATAGAAGCATTGAGATATCACATCTCATGCTATAGGAAGGGTCTCAGGATTGGAATGGGAAGGAGTTGGATATCATATCTCATGTCATAGGAAGGGTCTCAGGTTTGGTCCAAGCATTGAGATATCACATCTCTGCTATCGGAAGGGTCTCAGGATAGGAATGGGAAGGACTTAGATATCACATTCCATGCTATAGGGAGGGTCTCAGGTTTGGAAAGGGAAGGATTTGGATTTCACATCTCATGTTATAGGATGGTTCTCATGTTTGGTTTTAGAAGCATTGAGATATCACATGTAATGCTAACGGAAGTGTCTCAGGTTTGGAAAGGGAAGGATTTGGATTTCACATATGTTATTGGATGGTTCTCAGGTTTGGTTTTAGAAGCATTAAGATATCACATCTCAGGCTATAGGAAGGGTCTCAGGTTTGGAATGGGAAGGAGTTGGATACACATCTCATGTTATAGGAAGGATCTCAGGTTTGGTATTAGAAAAATTGTGATATCACATATCATGCTATAGGAAGGGTCTCAGGATTGGAATGGGAAGGAGTTGGATATCACATCTCATGCTAAAGGAAAGATCTCAGGTTTGGAAGGGGAAGGATTTGGATCTCACATCTCATGTTTTAGGACGGGTGTCAGGTTTGGTATTAGAAGCATTGAGATATCACATCTCATGGTATAGGAAGGGTCTCAGGATTGGAATGGGAAGGAGTTGGATATCACATCTCATGCTAAAGGGAGGGTCTCAGGTTTGGTATTAGAAGCATTGAGATATCACATCTCATGTTATAGGAAGAATCTCAGGTTTGGTATTAGAGGCATTGAGATATCACATCTCATGCTATCAGAAGGGTCTCAGGATTGGTATGGGAAGGAGTCGGATATCACATCTCATGCTAAAGGGAGGGTCTCAGGTTTGGTATTAGAAGCATTGAGATATCACATCTCATGTTATAGGAAGAATCTCAGGTTTGGTATTAGAGGCATTGAGATATCACATCTCATGCTATAGGAAGGGTCTCAGGATTGGAATGGGAAGGAGTTGGATATCACATCTCATGCTAAAGGAAGGGTCTCAATTTTGGTAGAAGCATTGAGATATCACATCTCATGGTATAGGAAGGGTCTCAGTATTGGAATGGGAAGGAGCTGGATATGACATCTCATCCAATAGGAAGGATCTCAGGATAGGAATGGGAAGGATTTGGATGTCACATCTCTTGCTATAGGAAGGGTCTCAGTTTTTTTATTAGAAACATTGAGATATCACATCTCATGCTATAGGAAGGGTTTCAGGATTGGAATGGGAAGGATTTGTATATCACATCTCATGCTAAAGGAAGGGTCTCAGGTTTGGAAGGGGAAGGATTTGGATATCATATCTCATGTTATAGGACGGGTCGCAGGTTTGGTATTAGAAGCTTTGAGATATCACATCTCATGTTATAGGAAGAATCTCAGGTTTGGTATTAGAGGCATTGAGATATCACATCTCATGCTATCAGAAGGGTCTCAGGATTGGTATGGGAAGGAGTCGGATATCACATCTCATGCTAAAGGGAGGGTCTCAGGTTTGGTATTAGAAGCATTGAGATATCACATCTCATGTTATAGGAAGAATCTCAGGTTTGGTATTAGAGGCATTGAGATATCACATCTCATGCTATAGGAAGGGTCTCAGGATTGGAATGGGAAGGAGTTGGATATCACATCTCATGCTAAAGGAAGGGTCTCAGTTTTGGTAGAAGCATTGAGATATCACATCTCATGGTATAGGAAGGGTCTCAGTATTGGAATGGGAAGGAGTTGGATATCACATCTCATCCAATAGGAAGGATCTCAGGATTGGAATGGGAAGGATTTGGATGTCACATCTCTTGCTATAGGAAGGGTCTCAGTTTTTTTATTAGAAACATTGAGATATCACATCTCATGCTATAGGAAGGGTTTCAGGATTGGAATGGGAAGGATTTGTATATCACATCTCATGCTAAAGGAAGGGTCTCAGGTTTGGAAGGGGAAGGATTTGGATATCATATCTCATGTTATTGGACGGGTCGCAGGTTTGGTATTAGAAGCTTTGAGATATCACATCTCATGCTATAGGAAGGGTCTCAGGATTGGAATGGGAAGGAGTTGGATATGACATCTCATGCCACAGGAAGGGTCTCAGGTTTGGTATAAGCATTGAGATATCACATCTCTGCTATCGGAAGGGTCTCAGGATTGGAATGGGAAGGAGTTGGATATCCCATCTTATGTTATAGGAAGGGTCTCAGGTTTGGTGTTAGAAGCATTGAGATATCACATCTCATGCTATCAGAAGGGTCTCAGGATTGGAATGGGAAGGAGTCGGATATCACATCTCATGCTAAAGGAAGAATCTCAGGTTTGGTATTAGAGGCATTGAGATATCACATCTCATGTTATAGGAAGGGTCTCAGGATTGGAATGGGAAGGATTTGGATATCACATCTCTTGCTATAGGAAGAGTCTCAAGTTTTTTATTAGAAACATTGAGATATCACATCTCATGCTATAGGAAGGGTTTCAGGATTGGAATGGGAAGGATTTGGATATCACATCTCATGCTAAAGGAAGGGTCTCAGGTTTGGAAGGGGAAGGATTTGGATATCATATCTCATGTTATAGGACGGGTCCCAGGTTTGGTATTAGAAGCTTTGAAATATCACATCTCATGCTATAGGAAGGGTCTCAGGATTGGAATGGGAAGGAGTTGGATATCACATCTCATGCTAAAGGAAGGGACTCAGGTTTGATAGAAGCATTGAGATATCACATCCCATGCTATAGGAAGGGTCTCAGGATTGGAATGGGAAGGAGTTGGATATCATATCTCATGTCATAGGAAGGGTCTCAGGTTTGGTCCAAGCATTGAGATATCACATCTCTGCTATCGGAAGGGTCTCAGGATAGGAATGGGAAGGACTTAGATATCACATTCCATGCTATAGGGAGGGTCTCAGGTTTGGAAAGGGAAGGATTTGGATTTCACATCTCATGTTATAGGATGGTTCTCATGTTTGGTTTTAGAAGCATTGAGATATCACATGTAATGCTAACGGAAGTGTCTCAGGTTTGGAAAGGGAAGGATTTGGATTTCACATATGTTATTGGATGGTTCTCAGGTTTGGTTTTAGAAGCATTAAGATATCACATCTCAGGCTATAGGAAGGGTCTCAGGTTTGGAATGGGAAGGAGTTGGATACACATCTCATGTTATAGGAAGGATCTCAGGTTTGGTATTAGAAAAATTGTGATATCACATATCATGCTATAGGAAGGGTCTCAGGATTGGAATGGGAAGGAGTTGGATATCACATCTCATGCTAAAGGAAAGATCTCAGGTTTGGAAGGGGAAGGATTTGGATCTCACATCTCATGTTTTAGGACGGGTGTCAGGTTTGGTATTAGAAGCATTGAGATATCACATCTCATGGTATAGGAAGGGTCTCAGGATTGGAATGGGAAGGAGTTGGATATCACATCTCATGCTAAAGGGAGGGTCTCAGGTTTGGTATTAGAAGCATTGAGATATCACATCTCATGTTATAGGAAGAATCTCAGGTTTGGTATTAGAGGCATTGAGATATCACATCTCATGCTATCAGAAGGGTCTCAGGATTGGTATGGGAAGGAGTCAGATATCACATCTCATGCTAAAGGGAGGGTCTCAGGTTTGGTATTAGAAGCATTGAGATATCACATCTCATGTTATAGGAAGAATCTCAGGTTTGGTATTAGAGGCATTGAGATATCACATCTCATGCTATAGGAAGGGTCTCAGGATTGGAATGGGAAGGAGTTGGATATCACATCTCATGCTAAAGGAAGGGTCTCAATTTTGGTAGAAGCATTGAGATATCACATCTCATGGTATAGGAAGGGTCTCAGTATTGGAATGGGAAGGAGTTGGATATGACATCTCATCCAATAGGAAGGATCTCAGGATTGGAATGGGAAGGATTTGGATGTCACATCTCTTGCTATAGGAAGGGTCTCAGTTTTTTTATTAGAAACATTGAGATATCACATCTCATGCTATAGGAAGGGTTTCAGGATTGGAATGGGAAGGATTTGTATATCACATCTCATGCTAAAGGAAGGGTCTCAGGTTTGGAAGGGGAAGGATTTGGATATCATATCTCATGTTATAGGACGGGTCGCAGGTTTGGTATTAGAAGCTTTGAGATATCACATCTCATGTTATAGGAAGAATCTCAGGTTTGGTATTAGAGGCATTGAGATATCACATCTCATGCTATCAGAAGGGTCTCAGGATTGGTATGGGAAGGAGTCGGATATCACATCTCATGCTAAAGGGAGGGTCTCAGGTTTGGTATTAGAAGCATTGAGATATCACATCTGATGTTATAGGAAGAATCTCAGGTTTGGTATTAGAGGCATTGAGATATCACATCTCATGCTATAGGAAGGGTCTCAGGATTGGAATGGGAAGGAGTTGGATATCACATCTCATGCTAAAGGAAGGGTCTCAGTTTTGGTAGAAGCATTGAGATATCACATCTCATGGTATAGGAAGGGTCTCAGTATTGGAATGGGAAGGAGTTGGATATCACATCTCATCCAATAGGAAGGATCTCAGGATTGGAATGGGAAGGATTTGGATGTCACATCTCTTGCTATAGGAAGGGTCTCAGTTTTTTTATTAGAAACATTGAGATATCACATCTCATGCTATAGGAAGGGTTTCAGGATTGGAATGGGAAGGATTTGTATATCACATCTCATGCTAAAGGAAGGGTCTCAGGTTTGGAAGGGGAAGGATTTGGATATCATATCTCATGTTATAGGACGGGTCGCAGGTTTGGTATTAGAAGCTTTGAGATATCACATCTCATGCTATAGGAAGGGTCTCAGGATTGGAATGGGAAGGAGTTGGATATCACATCTCATGCTAAAGGAAGGGACTCAGGTTTGATAGAAGCATTGAGATATCACATCTCATGCTATAGGAAGGGTTTCAGGATTGGAATGGGAAGGATTTGGATATCACAACTCATGCTATAGGAAGGTTCTCAGGTTGGAATGGGAAGGAGTTGGATATCACATCTCATGTTATAAGAAGGGTCTCAGGATTGGAATGGGAAGGATTTGGATATCACATCTCTTGCTATAGGAAGGGTCTCAGGTTTTTTATTAGAAACATTGAGATATCACATCTCATGGTATAGGAAGGGTTTCAGGATTGGAATGGGAAGGATTTGGATATCACAACTCATGCTAAAGGAAGGGTCTCAGGTTTGGAAGGGGAAGGATTTGGATATCATATCTCATGTTATAGGACGGGTCCCAGGTTTGGTATTAGAAGCTTTGAGATATCACATCTCATGCTATAGGAAGGGTCTCAGGATTGGAATGGGAAGGAGTTGGATATCACATCTCATGCTAAAGGAAGGGACTCAGGTTTGATAGAAGCATTGAGATATCACATCTCATGCTATAGGAAGGGTCTCAGGATTGGAATGGGAAGGAGTTGGATATCACATCTCATGCCATAGGAAGGGTCTCAGGTTTGGTACAAGCAATGAGATATCACATCTCTGCTATCGGAAGGGTCTCAGGATAGGAATGGGAAGGAGTTGGATATCACATCTCAAGCTATCTCAGGATTGGAAGGGGAAGGAGTTTGATATCACATCTCAAGCTATAGGAAGGTTCTCAGGTTTGGAAGGGGAAGGATTTGGATCTCACATCTCATGTTTTAGGACGGGTCTCAGGTTTGGTATTAGAAGCATTGAGATATCACATCTCATGGTATACGAAGGGTCTCAGGATTGGAATGGGAAGGAGTTGGATATCACATCTCAAGCTATCACAGGATTGGATCGGGAAGGAGTTTGATATCACATCTCAAGCTATAGGAAGGGTCTCAGGTTTGGAAAGGGAAGGATTTGGATTTCACATCTCATGTTATAGGATGGTTCTCATGTTTGGTTTTAGAAGCATTGAGATATCACATCTAATGCTATCGGAAGGGTCTCAGGTTTGGAAAGGGAAGGATTTGGATTTCACATATGTTATTGGATGGTTCTCAGATTTGGTTTTAGAAGCATTAAGATATCACATCTCATGCTATAGGAAGGGTCTCAGGTTTTGGAATGGGAAGGAGTTGGATACACATCTCATGTTATAGGAAGGATCTCAGGTTTGGTATTAGAAAAATTGTGATATCACATATCATGCTATAGGAAGGGTCTCAGGATTGGAATGGGAAGGAGTTGGATATGACATCTCATGCCACAGGAAGGGTCTCAGGTTTGGTATAAGCATTGAGATATCACATCTCTGCTATCGGAAGGGTCTCAGGATTGGAATGGGAAGGAGTTGGATATCCCATCTTATGTTATAGGAAGGGTCTCAGGTTTGGTGTTAGAAGCATTGAGATATCACATCTCATGCTATCAGAAGGGTCTCAGGATTGGAATGGGAAGGAGTCGGATATCACATCTCATGCTAAAGGGAGGGTCTCAGGTTTGGTATTAAAAGCATTGAGATATCACATCTCATGTTATAGGAAGAATCTCTGGTTTGGTATTAGAGGCATTGAGATATCACATCTCATGCTATAAGAAGGGTCTCAGGATTGGAATGGGAAGGAGTCGGATATCACATCTCATGCTAAAGGGAGGGTCTCAGGTTTGGTATTAGAAGCATTGAGATATCACATCTCATGTTATAGGAAGAATCTCAGGTTTGGTATTAGAGGCATTGAGATATCACATCTCATGTTATAGGAAGGGTCTCAGGATTGGAATGGGAAGGATTTGGATATCATATCTCTTGCTATAGGAAGAGTCTCAAGTTTTTTATTAGAAACATTGAGATATCACATCTCATGCTATAGGAAGGGTTTCAGGATTGGAATGGGAAGGATTTGGATATCACATCTTATGCTAAAGGAAGGGTCTCAGGTTTGGAAGGGGAAGGATTTGGATATCATATCTCATGTTATAGGACGGGTCCCAGGTTTGGTATTAGAAGCTTTGAAATATCACATCTCATGCTATAGGAAGGGTCTCAGGATTGGAATGGGAAGGAGTTGGATATCACATCTCATGCTAAAGGAAGGGACTCAGGTTTGATAGAAGCATTGAGATATCACATCTCATGCTATAGGAAGGGTCTCAGGATTGGAATGGGAAGGAGTTGGATATCACATCTCATGTCATAGGAAGGGTCTCAGGTTTGGTCCAAGCATTGAGATATCACATCTCTGCTATCGGAAGGGTCTCAGGATAGGAATGGGAAGGACTTAGATATCACATTCCATGCTATAGGGAGGGTCTCAGGTTTGGAAAGGGAAGGATTTGGATTTCACATCTCATGTTATAGGATGGTTCTCATGTTTGGTTTTAGAAGCATTGAGATATCACATGTAATGCTATCGGAAGTGTCTCAGGTTTGGAAAGGGAAGGATTTGGATTTCACATATGTTATTGGATGGTTCTCAGGTTTGGTTTTAGAAGCATTAAGATATCACATCTCAGGCTATAGGAAGGGTCTCAGGTTTGGAATGGGAAGGAGTTGGATACACATCTCATGTTATAGGAAGGATCTCAGGTTTGGTATTAGAAAAATTGTGATATCACATATCATGCTATAGGAAGGGTCTCAGGATTGGAATGGGAAGGAGTTGGATATCACATCTCATGCTAAAGGAAAGATCTCAGGTTTGGAAGGGGAAGGATTTGGATCTCACATCTCATGTTTTAGGACGGGTGTCAGGTTTGGTATTAGAAGCATTGAGATATCACATCTCATGGTATAGGAAGGGTCTCAGGATTGGAATGGGAAGGAGTTGGATATCACATCTCAAGCTATCTCAGGATTGGAATGGGAAGGAGTTTGATATCACATCTCATGCAATCGGAAGGGTCTCAGGTTTGGAATGGGAAGGAGTTGGATATCACATCTCATGTTATAGGAAGGATCTCAGGTTTATTATTAGAAGCATTGAGATATCACATCTCATGCTATAGGAAGGGTCTCAGGATTGGAATCGGAAGGAGTTGTATGTGACATCTCATGCCATAGGAAGGGTCTCAGGTTTGGTATAAGCATTGAGATATCACATCTCTGCTATCGGAAGGGTCTCAGGATTGGAATGGGAAGGACTTGAATATCACATCCCATGTTATAGCAAGGGTCTCAGGTTTGGTATTAGAAGCATTGAGATATCACATCTCATGCTATAGGAAGGGTCTCAGGATTGGAATGGGAACGACTTGGATATCACATCTCATGATAAAGGAAGGGTCTAGATTTTGGAAGGGGAAGGATTTGGATATCACATCTCATGTTATGGGACCGGTCTCAGGTTTGGTATTAGAAGCATTGAGATATCAAGTCCCATGGTATAGGACGGGTCTCAGAATTGGAATGGGAAGGAGTTGGATATCACATCTCAAGCTATAGGAAGGGTGTCAGGATTGGAATGGGAAGGAGTTTGATATCACATCTCATGCCATGGTATGGGTCTCAGGTTTTGTAGAAGCATTGGGATATCATATCTCATGCTATCGGAAGGGTATCAGGATTGGATTTGGAAGGAGTTGGATATCCCATCTCATGCTATAGGAAGGGTCTCAGGTTGGAATGGGAAGGAATTGGATATCACATCTCATGTTATAGGAAGGGTATCAGGATTGGAATGGGAAGGACTTGGATATCACATCTCATGCTATAGGAAGGCTATCAGGTTTGGAAGGGGAAGGAGTTGCATATCAAATTTCATTTTAGAGGTAGGATCTCAGGTTTGGTATTAGAGGCATTGAGATATCACATCTCATGCTATAGGAAGGGTCTCACGATTGGAATGGGAAGGATTTGGATATCACATCTCATGCTATAGGAAGGGTCTCAGGTTTGGTATAAGCATTGAGATATCACATCTCATGCTATAGAAACGGTCTCAAGATTGCAATGGGAAGGAGTTGGATATCACATCTCATGTTATAGGAAGGATCTCAGATTTGGTATTAGAAGCATTGAGACATCACATCTCATGCTATAGGAAGGGTCTCAGGATTGGAATGGGAAGGAGTTGGATATCACATCTCATGTTATAGGAAGGGTCTCAGGATTGGAATGGGAAGCACTTCGATATCACATCTCATGTTATAGGAAGGCTCCCAGGTTTAGAAGGGGAAGGAGTTGGATATCACATTTCATGTTAGAGGTAGGATCTCAGGTTTGGTATTAGAGGCATTGAGATATAACATCTCATGCTATCAGAAGGGTCTCAGGATTGGAATGGGAAGGAGTTGGATATCACATCTCATGCTAAAGGGAGGGTCTCAGGTTTGGAAGGGGAAGGATTTGGATATCACATCTCATGCTATAGGAAGGGTCTCAGGATTGGAATGGGAAGGATTTGGATATCACATCCCATGCTATAGGAAGGGTCTCAGGTTTGGTATAAGCATTGAGATATCACATCTCATGCTATAGGAAGGGTCTCAGGATTGGAATGGGAAGGAGTTGGATATCAAATTTCATGCTATAGGTAGGCTCTCAGTTTTGGAAAGGGAAGGTTTTGGATATCACATCTCATGCTATAGGAAGGGTCTCACAATTGGAATGGGAAGGATTTGGATATCACATCTCATGCTATAGGAAGGGTCTCAGGATTGGAATGGGAAGGAGTTGGATATCACATCTCATGCTATAGGAAGGGTCTCAGGAATGGAATGGGAAGGAGTTTTATATGACATCTCATGCCATAGGAAGGATCTCAGGTTTGGTATTAGAAGCATTGAGACATCACATCTCATGTTATAGGAAGGGTCTCATTATTGGAATGGGAAGGAGTTGGATATCACATCTCATGCTATAGGAAGGGTCTCAGGTTTGGTATAAGCTTTGAGATATCACATCTCATGCTATAGGAAGGGTCTCAGGATTGGAATGGGAAGGAGTTGTATATGACATCTCATGCCATAGGAAGGGTCTCAGGTTTGGTATTAGAAGCATTGAGATATCACATCTCATGCTATAGGAAGGGTCTCAGGATTGGAATGGGAAGGAGTTGGATATCACATCTCATGCTATAGGAAGGGTCTCAGGAATGGAATGGGAAGGAGTTTTATATGACATCTCATGCCATAGGAAGGATCTCAGGTTTGGTATTAGAAGCATTGAGACATCACATCTCATGTTATAGGAAGGGTCTCAGGATTGGAATGGGAAGGAGTTGGATATCACATCTCATGCTATAGGAAGGGTCTCAGGTTTGGTATAAGCATTGAGATATCACATCTCATGCTATAGGAAGGGTCTCAGGATTGGAATGGGAAGGAGTTGTATATGACATCTCATGCCATAGGAAGGGTCTCAGGTTTGGTATCAGCATTGAGATATCACATCTCTGCTATCGGAAGGGTCTCAGGATTCGAATGGGAAGGAGTTGGATATCCCATCTTATGTTATAGGAAGGGTCTCAGGTTTGGTATTTGAAGCATTGAGATATCACATCTCATGCTATAGGAAGGGTCTCAGGATTGGAATAGGAAGGACTTGAATATCCCATCTCATGCTATAGGGAGGCTCTCACGTTTGGAAAGGGAAGGAGTTGGATATCACATTTCATGTTAGAGGTAGGATCTCAGGTTTGGTATTAGAGGCATTGAATATCACATCTCATGCTATCAGAAGGGTCTCAGGATTGGAATGGGAAGGAGTTGGATATCACATCTCATGCTAAAGGGAGGGTCTCAGGTTTGGAAGGGGAAGGATTTTGATATCACATCTCATGTTATAGGAAGGATCTCAGGTTTGGTATTAGAGGGATTGAGATATCACATCTCATGCTATCGGAAGGGTATCAGGATTGGATTTGGAAGTAGTTGGATATCCCATCTCATGCTATAGGAAGGGTCTCAGGTTGGAATGGGAAGGAGTTGGATATCACATCTCATGTTATAGGAAGGGTCTCAGGATTGGAATGGGAAATACTTCGATATCACATCTCATGCTATAGGAAGGCTCTCAGGTTTGCAAGGGGAAGGAGTTGGATATCACATTTCATGTAGAGGTAGGATCTCAGGTTTGGTATTAGAGGCATTGAGATATCACATCTCATGCTATCAGAAATGTCTCAGGATTGGAATGGGAAGGAGTTGGATATCACATCTCATGCTAAAGGGAGGGTCTCTGGTTTGGAAGGGGAAGGATTTGGATATCACATCTCATGTTATAGGAAGGATCTCAGGTTTGGTATTAGAAGCATTGAGATATCACATCTCATGCTATAGGAAGGGTCTCAGGTTTGGAATGGGAAGGAATTGGATATCACATCTCATGTCATAGGAAGGATATCAGGTTTGGTATTAGAAGCATTGAGATATCACATCTCATGCTATAGGAATGGTCTCAGGATTGGAATTGGAAGGAGTTGGATATTAGATTCTTGCTATAGAAAGGGTCTCAGGTTTAGAACGGGAAGGAGTTGGATATCACATCTCATGTTATAGGAAGGGTCTCAGGTTTGGTCTAAGTATTGAGATATCACATCTCTGCTATCAGAAGTTTCTCAGGATTGAAATGGGAAGGAGTTGGATATCCCATCTCATGTTATAGGACGGGTCTCATGTTTGGTAATAGGATCTCAGGTTTGGTATTAGAGGCATTGAGATATCACATCTCATGCTATAGGAAGGGTCTCAGGATTGGAATGGGAAGGATTTGGATATCACATCTCATGCTATAGGAAGGGTCTCAGGTTTGGTATAAGCATTGAGATATCACATCTCATGCTATAGGAAGGGTCTCAGGATTGGAATGGGAAGGAGTTGGATATCACATCTCATGCCATAGGAAGGGTCTCAGGTTTGGTACAAGCATTGAGATATCACATCTCTGCTATCGGAAGGGTCTCAGGATAGGAATGGGAAGGAGTTGGATATCACATCTCAAGCTATCTCAGGATTGGAATGGGAAGGAGTTTGATATCACATCTCAAGCTATAGGAAGGTTCTCAGGTTTGGAGGGGGAAGGATTTGGATCTCAGATCTCATGTTTTAGGACGGGTCTCAGGTTTGGTATTAGAAGCATTGAAATATCACATCTCATGGTATAGGAAGGGTCTCAGGATTGGAATGGGAAGGAGTTGGATATCACATCTCCAGCTATCACAGGATTGGAATGGGAAGGAGTTTGATATCACATCTCAAGCTATAGGAAGGGTCTGAGGTTTGGAAAGGGAAGGATTTGGATTTCACATCTCATGTTATAGGATGGTTCTCATGTTTGGTTTTAGAAGCATTGAGATATCACATCTAATGCTATCGGAAGGGTCTCAGGTTTTGGAATGGGAAGGAGTTGGATACACATCTCATGTTATAGGAAGGGTCTCAGGTTTGGTATTAGAAAAATTGTGATATCACATATCATGCTATAGGAAGGGTCTCAGGATTGGAATGGGAAGGAGTTGGATATGACATCTCATGCCACAGGAAGGGTCTCAGGTTTGGTATAAGCATTGAGATATCACATCTCTGCTATCGGAAGGGTCTCAGGATTGGAATGGGAAGGAGCTGGATATCCCATCTTATGTTATAGGAAGGGTCTCAGGTATGGTATTAGAAGCATTGAGATATCACATCTCATGCTATCAGAAGGGTCTCAGGATTGGAATGGGAAGGAGTCGGATATCACATCTCATGCTAAAGGGAGGGTCTCAGGTTTGGTATTAGAAGCATTGAGATATCACATCTCATGTTACAGGAAGAATCTCTGGTTTGGTATTAGAGGCATTGAGATATCACATCTCATGCTATCAGAAGGGTCTCAGGATTGGAATGGGAAGGAGTCGGATATCACATCTCATGCTAAAGGGAGGGTCTCAGGTTTGGTATTAGAAGCATTGAGATATCACATCTCATGTTATAGGAAGAATCTCAGGTTTGGTATTAGAGGCATTGAGATATCACATCTCATGTTATAGGAAGGGTCTCAGGATTGGAATGGGAAGGATTTGGATATCACATCTCTTGCTATAGGAAGAGTCTCAGGTTTTTTATTAGAAACATTGAGATATCACATCTCATGCTAAAGGAAGGGTCTCAGGTTTGGAAGGGGAAGGATTTGGATATCATATCTCATGTTATAGGACGGGTCGCAGGTTTGGTATTAGAAGCTTTAAAATATCACATCTCATGCTATAGGAAGGGTCTCAGGATTGGAATGGGAAGGAGTTGGATATCACATCTCATGCTAAAGGAAGGGACTCAGGTTTGATAGAAGCATTGAGATATCACATCTCATGCTATAGGAAGGGTCTCAAGATTGAAATGGGAAGGAGTTGGATATCACATCTCATGCCATAGGAAGGGTCTCAGGTTTGGTCCAAGCATTGAGATATCACATCTCTGCTATCGGAAGGGTCTCAGGATAGGAATGGGAAGGACTTAGACATCACATCTCATGCTATAGGGAGGGTCTCAGGTTTGGAAAGGGAAGGATTTGGATTTCACATCTCATGTTATAGGATGGTTCTCATGTTTGGTTTTAGAAGCATTGAGATATCACATCTAATGCTATCGGAAGGGTCTCAGGTTTGGAAAGGGAAGGATTTGGATACACATCTCATGTTATAGGAAGGATCTCAGGTTTGGTATTAGAAAAATTGTGATATCACATATCATGCTATAGGAAGGGTCTCAGGATTGGAATGGGAAGGAGTTGGATATCAAATCTCATGCTAAAGGAAAGATCTCAGGTTTGGAAGGGGAAGGATTTGGACATCACATCTCATGTTTTAGGACTGGTGTCAGGTTTGGTATTAGAAGCATTGAGATATCACATCTCATGGTATAGGAAGGGTCTCAGGATTGGAATGGGAAGGAGTTGGATATCACATCTCATGCTAAAGGAAAGATCTCAGGTTTGGAAGGGGAAGGATTTGGACATCACATCTCATGTTTTAGGACGGTGTCAGGTTTGGTATTAGAAGCATTGAGAGATCACATCTCATGGTATAGGAAGGGTCTCAGGATTGGAATGGGAAGGAGTTGGATATCACATCTCATGCTAAAGGAAAGATCTCAGGTTTGGAAGGGGAAGGATTTGGACATCACATCTCATGTTTTAGGACGGGTGTCAGGTTTGGTATTAGAAGCATTGAGATATCACATCTCATGGTATAGGAAGGGTCTCAGGATTGGAATGGGAAGGAGTTTGATATCACATCTCATGCAATCGGAAGGGTCTCAGGTTTGGAATGGGAAGGAGTTGGATATCACATCTCATGTTATAGGAAGGATCTCAGGTTTATTATTAGAAGCATTGAGATATCACATCTCATGCTATAGGAAGGGTCTCAGGATTGTAATCGGAAGGAGTTGTATTTGACATCTCATGCCATAGGAAGGGTCTCAGGTTTGGTATAAGCATTGAGATATCACATCTCTGCTATCGGAAGGGTCTCAGGATTGGAATGGGAAGGAGTTGGATATCCCATCTCATGATAGGAAGGGTCTCAGGTTTGGTATTAGAAGCATTGAGATATCACATCTCATGCTATAGGAAGGGTCTCAGGATTGGAATGGGAAGGACTTGAATATCACATCTCATGTTATAGCAAGGGTCTCAGGTTTGGTATTAGAAGCATTGAGATATCACATCTCATGCTATAGGAAGTGTCTCAGGATTGGAATGGGAACGACTTGGATATCACATCTCATGATAAAGGAAGGGTCTAAGGTTTGGAAGGGGGAGGATTTGGATATCACATCTCATGTTATAGGACCGGTCTCAGGTTTGGTATTAGAAGCATTGAGATATCAAGTCCCATGGTATAGGACGGGTCTCAGAATTGGAATGGGAAGGAGTTGGATATCACATCTCAAGCTATAGGAAGGGTGTCAGGATTGGAATGGGAAGGAGTTTGATATCACATCTCATGCCATGGTATGGTTCTCAGGTTTTGTAGAAGCATTGGGATATCACATCTCATGCTATCGGAAGGGTATCAGGATTGGATTTGGAAGGAGTTGGATATCCCATCTCATGCTATAGGAAGGGTCTCAGGTTGGAATGGGAAGGAGTTGGATATCACATCTCATGTTATAGGAAGGGTATCAGGATTGGAATGGGAAGGACTTGGATATCACATCTCATGCTATAGGAAGGCTATCAGGTTTGGAAGGGGAAGGAGTTGCATATCAAATTTCATTATAGAGGTAGGATCTCAGGTTTGGTATTAGAGGCATTGAGATATCACATCTCATGCTATAGGAAGGGTCTCACGATTGGAATGGGAAGGATTTGGATATCACATCTCATGCTATAGGAAGGGTCTCAGGTTTGGTATAAGCATTGAAATATCACATCTCATGCTATAGAAACGGTCTCAAGATTGCAATGGGAAGGAGTTGGATATCATATCTCATGTTATAGGAAGGATCTCAGATTTGGTATTAGAAGCATTGAGACATCACATCTCATGCTATAGGAAGGGTCTCAGGATTGGAATGGGAAGGAGTTGGATATCACATCTCATGTTATAGGAAGGGTCTCAGGATTGGAATGGGAAGCACTTCGATATCACATCTCATGTTATAGGAAGGCTCCCAGGTTTAGAAGGGGAAGGAGTTGGATATCACATTTCATGTTAGAGGTAGGATCTCAGGTTTGGTATTAGAGGCATTGAGATATAACATCTCATGCTATCAGAAGGGTCTCAGGATTGGAATGGGAAGGAGTTGGATATCACATCTCATGCTAAAGGGAGGGTCTCAGGTTTGGAAGGGGAAGGATTTGGATATCACATCTCATGCTATAGGAAGGGTCTCAGGATTGGAATGGGAAGGAGTTGGATATCACATCTCATGCTATAGGTAGGCTCTCAGTTTTGGAAAGGGAAGGTTTTGGATATCACATCTCATGCTATAGGAAGGTTCTCACGATTGGAATGGGAAGGATTTGGATATCACATCTCATACTATAGGAAGGGTCTCAGGATTGGAATGGGAAGGAGTTGGATATCACATCTCATGCTATAGGAAGGGTCTCAGGAATGGAATGGGAAGGAGTTTTATATGACATCTCATGCCATAGGAAGGATCTCAGGTTTGGTATTAGAAGCATTGAGACATCACATCTCATGTTATAGGAAGGGTCTCAGGATTGGAATGGGAAGGAGTTGGATATCACATCTCATGCTATAGGAAGGGTCTCAGGTTTGGTATAAGCATTGAGATATCACATCTCATGCTATAGGAATGGTCTCAGGATTGGAATGGGAAGGAGTTGTATATGACATCTCATGCCATAGGAAGGGTCTCAGGTTTGGTATCAGCATTGAGATATCACATCTCTGCTATCGGAAGGGTCTCAGGATTGGAATGGGAAGGAGTTGGATATCCCATCTTATGTTATAGGAAGGGTCTCAGGTTTGGTATTAGAAGCATTGAGATATCACATCTCATGCTATAGGAAGGGTCTCAGGATTGGAATGGGAAGGACTTGAATATACCATCTCATGCTATAGGGAGGCTCTCACGTTTGGAAAGGGAAGGAGTTGGATATCACATTTCATGTTAGAGGTAGGATCTCAGGTTTGGTATTAGAGGCATTGAATATCACATCTCATGCTATCAGAAGGGTCTCAGGATTGGAATGGGAAGGAGTTGGATATCACATCTCATGCTAAAGGGAGGGTCTCAGGTTTGGAAGGGGAAGGATTTTGATATCACATCTCATGTTATAGTAAGGATCTCAGGTTTGGTATTAGAGGGATTGAGATATCACATCTCATGCTATCGGAAGGGTATCAGGATTGGATTTGGAAGTAGTTGGATATCCCATCTCATGCTATAGGAAGGGTCTCAGGTTGGAATGGGAAGGAGTTGGATATCACATCTCATGTTATAGGAAGGGTCTCAGGATTGGAATGGGAAATACTTCGATATCACATCTCATGCTATAGGAAGGCTCTCAGGTTTGCAAGGGGAAGGAGTTGGATATCACATTTCATGTTAGAGGTAGGATCTCAGGTTTGGTATTAGAGGCATTGAGATATCACATCTCATGCTATCAGAAATGTCTCAGGATTGGAATGGGAAGGAGTTGGATATCACATCTCATGCTAAAGGGAGGGTCTCTGGTTTGGAAGGGGAAGGATTTGGATATCACATCTCATGTTTTAGGAAGGATCTCAGGTTTGGTATTAGAAGCATTGAGATATCACATCTCATGCTATAGGAAGGGTCTCAGGTTTGGAATGGGAAGGAATTGGATATCACATCTCATGTCATAGGAAGGATCTCAGGTTTGGTATTAGAAGCATTGAGATATCACATCTCATGCTATAGGAATGGTCTCAGGATTGGAATGGGAAGCAGTTGGATATTAGATTCTTGCTATAGAAAGGGTCTCAGGTTTGGAACGGGAAGGAGTTGGATATCACATCTCATGTTATAGGAAGGGTCTCAGGTTTGGTCTAAGCATTGAGATATCCCATCTCATGCTATAGGAAGGGTCTCAGGTTGGAATGGGAAGGAGTTGGATATCACATCTCATGTTATAGGAAGGGTCTCAGGATTGGAATGGGAAGGACTTGGATATCACATCTCATTTTATAGGAAGGCTCCCAGGTTTAGAAGGGGAAGGAGTTGGATATCACATTTCATGTTAGAGGTAGGGTCTCAGGTTTGGTATTAGAGGCATTGAGATATAACATCTCATGCTATCAGAAGGGTCTCAGGATTGGAATGGGAAGGAGTTGGATATCACATCTCATGCTAAAGGGAGGGTCTCAGGTTTGGAAGGGGAAGGATTTGGATATCACATCTCATGCTATAGGAAGGGTCTCAGGATTGGAATGGGAAGGAGTTGGATATCACATCTCATGCTATAGGTAGGCTCTCAGTTTTGGAAAGGGAAGGTTTTGGATATCACATCTCATGCTATAGGAAGGGTCTCACGATTGGAATGGGAAGGATTTGGATATCACATCTCATGCTATAGGAAGGGTCTCAGGATTGGAATGGGAAGGAGTTGGATATCACATCTCATGCTATAGGAAGGGTCTCAGGAATGGAATGGGAAGGAGTTTTATATGACATCTCATGCCATAGGAAGGATCTCAGGTTTGGTATTAGAAGCATTGAGACATCACATCTCATGTTATAGGAAGGGTCTCAGGATTGGAATGGGAAGGAGTTGGATATCACATCTCATGCTATAGGAAGGGTCTCAGGTTTGGTATAAGCATTGAGATATCACATCTCATGCTATAGGAATGGTCTCAGGATTGGAATGGGAAGGAGTTGTATATGACATCTCATGCCATAGGAAGGGTCTCAGGTTTGGTATCAGCATTGAGATATCACATCTCTGCTATCGGAAGGGTCTCAGGATTGGAATGGGAAGGAGTTGGATATCCCATCTTATGTTATAGGAAGGGTCTCAGGTTTGGTATTAGAAGCATTGAGATATCACATCTCATGCTATAGGAAGGGTCTCAGGATTGGTATGGGAAGGACTTGAATATCCCATCTCATGCTATAGGGAGGTTCTCACGTTTGGAAAGGGAAGGAGTTGGATATCACATTTCATGTTAGAGGTAGGATCTCAGGTTTGGTATTAGAGGCATTGAATATCACATCTCATGCTATCAGAAGGGTCTCAGGATTGGAATGGGAAGGAGTTGGATATCACATCTCATGCTAAAGGGAGGGTCTCAGGTTTGGAAGGGGAAGGATTTTGATATCACATCTCATGTTATAGGAAGGATCTCAGGTTTGGTATTAGAGGGATTGAGATATCACATCTCATGCTATCGGAAGGGTATCAGGATTGGATTTGGAAGTAGTTGGATAACCCATCTCATGCTATAGGAAGGGTCTCAGGTTGGAATGGGAAGGAGTTGGATATCACATCTCATGTTATAGGAAGGGTCTCAGGATTGGAATGGGAAATACTTCGATATCACATCTCATGCTATATGAAGGCTCTCAGGTTTGCAAGGGGAAGGAGTTGGATATCACATTTCATGTTAGAGGTAGGATCTCAGGTTTGGTATTAGAGGCATTGAGATATCACATCTCATGCTATCAGAAATGTCTCAGGATTGGAATGGGAAGGAGTTGGATATCACATCTCATGCTAAAGGGAGGGTCTCTGGTTTGGAAGGGGAAGGATTTGGATATCACATCTCATGTTTTAGGAAGGATCTCAGGTTTGGTATTAGAAGCATTGAGATATCACATCTCATGCTATAGGAAGGGTTTCAGGTTTGGAATGGGAAGGAATTGGATATCACATCTCATGTCATAGCATAGGAAGGATCTCAGGTTTGGTATTAGAAGCATTGAGATATCACATCTCATGCTATAGGAATGGTCTCAGGATTGGAATGGGAAGCAGTTGGATATTAGATTCTTGCTATAGAAAGGGTCTCAGGTTTGGAACGGGAAGGAGTTGGATATCACATCTCATGTTATAGGAAGGGTCTCAGGTTTGGTCTAAGCATTGAGATATCACATCTCTGCTATCGGAAGTTTCTCAGGATTGAAATGGGAAGGAGTTGGATATCCCATCTCATGTTATAGGACGGGTCTCAGGTTTGGTAATAGAATCATTGAGATATCACATCTCATGCTGTAGGAAGTGTCTAAGGATTGGAATGGGAAGGACTTGGATATCACATCTCATGCTATCGGTAGACTCTCAGGTTTGGAAAGGGAAGGAGTGGGATATCACATTTCATGTTCAAGGAAGGATCTCAGGTTTGGTATTAGAGGCATTGAGATATCACATCTCATGCTATAGGAAGGGTCTCAGGATTGGAATGGGAAGGATTTGGATATCACATCTCATGCTATAGGAAGGGTCTCAGGTTTGGTATAAGCATTGAGATATCACATCTCATGCTATAGGAAGGGTCTCAGGATTGGAATGGGAAGGAGTTGGATATCACATCTCATGCTATAGGTAGGCTCTCAGGTTTGGAAAGGGAAGGATTTGGATATCACATTTCATGTTAGAGGAAGGATCTCAGGTTTGGTATTAGAGGCATTGAGATATCACATCTCATGCTATAGGAAGGGTCTCACGATTGGAATGGGAAGGATTTGGATATCACATCTCATGCTATAGGAAGGGTCTGAGGTTTGGTATAAGCATTGAAATATCACATCCCATGCTATAGGAAGGGTCTCAGGATTGGAATGGAAGGAGTTGGATATCACATCTCATGTTATAGGAAGGATCTCAGATTTGGTATTAGAAGCATTGAGACATCACATCTCATGCTATAGGAAGGGTCTCAGGATTGGAATGGGAAGGAGTTGGATATCACATCTCATGTTATAGGAAGGGTCTCAGGATTGGAATGGGAAGGACTTCGATATCACATCTCATGTTATAGGAAGGCTCCCAGGTTTGGAAGGGGAAGGAGTTGGATATCACATTTCATGTTAGAGGTAGAATCTCAGGTTTGGTATTAGAGGCATTGAGATATAACATCTCATGCTATCAGAAGGGTCTCAGGATTGGAATGGGAAGGAGTTGGATATCACATCTCATGCTAAAGGGAGGGTATCAGGTTTGGAAGGGGAAGGATTTGAATATCACATCTCGTGTTATAGGAAGGATCTCAGGTTTGGTATTAGAAGAATTCAAATATCACATCTCATGCTATCTGAAGGATCTCAGGTTTGGTATTAGAAGCATTGAGATATCACATCTCATGCTATCAGAACGGTCTCAGGATTGGAATGGGAAGGAGTTGGATATCACCTCTCATGCTAAAGGGAGGGTCTCTGGTTTGGAAGGGGAAGGATTTGGATATCACATCTCATGTTATAGGAAGGATCTCAGGTTTGTTATTAGAAGCATTGAGATATCACATCTCATGCTATAGGAAGGGTCTCAGGATTGGAATGGGAAGGAGTTGGATATCATATCTCATGCTATAGGAAGGGTCTCAGGAATGGAATGGGAAGGAGTTTTAAATGACATCTCATGCCATAGGAAGGATCTCATGTTTGGTATTAGAAGCATTGAGACATCACATCTCATGTTATAGGAAGGGTATCAGGATTGGAATGGGAAGGAGTTGGATATCACATCTCATGCTATAGGAAGGGTCTCAGGTTTGGTATAAGCATTGAGATATCACATCTCATGCTATAGGAAGGGTCTCAGGATTGGAATGGGAAGGAGTTGTATATGACATCTCATGCCATATTAAGGGTCTCAGGTTTGGTATAAGCATTGAGGTATCACATCTCTGCTATCGGAAGGGTCTCAGGATTGGAATGGGAAGGACTAGGATATCACATTTCATGCTATAGGAAGGGTCTCAGGATTGGAATGGGAAGGACTTGGATAGCACATCTCATGTTATAGGAAGGGTCTCAGGTTTGGTATTAGAAGCATTGAGATATCACATCTCATGCTATAGGAAGGGTCTCAGGAATGGAATGGGAAGGACTTGGATATCACATCTCATGATAAAGGAAGGGTCTAAGGTTTGGGAGGGGAAGGATTTGGATATCACATCTCATGTTATAGGACGGGTCTCAGGTTTGGTATTAGAAGCATTGTGATATCACATCTCATGCTATAGGAAGTGTCTCAGGATTGGAATGGGAAGGAGTTGGATATCACATCTCATGCTATAGGAAGGGTTTCAGGTTTGGTAGAAGCATTGAGATATCACATCTCATGCTATAGGAAGAGTCTCAGGTTTGGGAAGGGAAGGATTTGGATTTCACATCTCATGTTATAGGATGGTTCTCATGTTTGGTTTTTGAAGCATTGAGATATCACATCTCATGCTATCGGAAGGGTCTCAGGTTTGGAATGGGAAGGAGTTGGATATCACATCTCATGTTATAGGAAGGATCTCATGTTTGGTATTAGAAGCATTGAGATATCACATCTCATGCTATAGGAAGGGTCTCCGGATTGGAATGTGAAGGATTTGGATATTACATCTCATGCTAAAGGAAGGGTCTGAGGTTTGGAATGGGAAGGAGTTGGATATGACATCTCTTGTTATAGGGAGGGTCTCAGGATTTGAATGGCAAGGAGTTGGATATCACATCTCATGCCATAGGAAGGGTCTCAGGTTTGGTATAAGCATTGAGATATCACATCTCTGCTATCGGAAGGGTCTCAGGATTGGATTGGGAAGGAGTTGGATATCCCTTCTCATGCTATAGGAAGGGTCTCAGGTTGGAATGGGAAGGAGTTGGATATCACATCTCATGTTATAGGAAGGGTCTCAGGATTGGAATGGGAAGGATTTGGATATCGCATCTCATGTTATAGGAAGGGTTTTAGGATTGGAATGGGAAGTATTTGGATATCACATCTCATGCTAAAGGAAGGGTCTCAGGTTTGGAAGGGGAAGGATTTGGATATCATATCTCATGCTAAAGGAAGGGTCTCAGGTTTGGTATTAGAAGCATTGAGATATCACATCTCATGGTATAGGAAGGGTCTCAGGGTTGGAATGGGAAGGAGTTGGATATCACATCTCATCCAATAGGAAGGGTCTCAGGTTTGGAATGGGAAGGAATTGGATATCACATCTCATGTCATAGGAAGGGTCTCAGGTTTGGTAGAAGCGTTGAAATATCACATCTCTGCTATCGGAAGGGTCTCAGGATTGGATTGGGAAGGAGTTGGATATCCCTTCTCCTGCTATAGGAAGGGTCTCAGGATTTGAATGGCAAGGAGCTGGATATCACATATCATGCCATAGGAAGGGTCTCAGGTTTGGCATAAGAAGGAGTTGGATATCCCATCTCATGCTATAGGAAGGGTCTCAGGATTGGAATGGGAAGGAGTTGGATATCACATCTCATGTTATAGGAAAGATCTCAGGTTTGGTATTAGAAGCATTGAGACATCACATCTCATGTTATAGGAAGGGTCTTAGGATTGGAATGGGAAGAAGTTGGATATCAAATCTCATGCTATAGGAAGGGTCTCAGGTTTGGTATAAGCATTGAGATATCACATCTCATGCTATAGGAAGGGTCTCAGGATTGGAATGGGAAGGAGTTGTATATCAAATCTCATGCCATAGGAAGGGTCTCAGGTTTGGTATACGCATTGAGATATCACATCACATGCTATAGGAAGGGTCTTAGGATTGGAATGGGAAGAAGTTGGATATCAAATCTCATGCCATAGGAAGGGTCTCAGGTTTGGTATACGCATTGAGATATCACATCACATGCTATAGGAAGGGTCTCAGGATTGGAATGGGAAGGACTTGAATATCACATCTCATGCTATAGGCAGGGTCTCAGGTTTGGAAAGGGAAGGAGATGGATATCACATTTCATGTTAGAGGTAGGATCTCAGGTTTGGTATTAGAGACATTGAGATATCACATCTCATGCTATCAGAAGGGTCTCAGGATTGGAATGGGAAGGAGTTGTATATCACATCTCATGCTAAAGGGAGGGTCTCAGGTTTGGAAGGGGAAGGATTTGGAAATCACATCTCATGTTATAGGAAGGATCTCAGGTTTGGTATTAAAAGCATTGAGATATCACATCTCATGCTATCGGAAGTATCTCAGGTTTGGTATTAGAGGCATTGAGATATCACATCTCATGCTATCATAAGGGTCTCAGGATTGGAATGGGAAGGAGTTGGATATCACATCTCATGTTATAGGAAGGATTTCAGGTTTGGTATTAGAAGCATTGAGATATCACATCTCATGCTATAGGAAGGGTCTCAGGATTGGAATGGGAAGGAGTTGGATATCACATCTTATGCTATAGGAAGGGTCTCAGATTTGGTATAAGCATTGAGATATCACATCTCATGCTATAGGAAGGGTCTCAGGATTGGAATGGGAAGGAGTTGGATATCACATCTCATGCTATAGGAAGGGTCTCAGGTTTGGAACGGGAAGGAGTTAGATATCACATCTCATGTTATAGGAAGAGTCTCAGGTTTGGTATAAGCATTGAGATATCACATCTCTGCTATCGGAGGTGTCTCAGGATTGGGATGGGAAGGAATTGGATATCACATCTCATGCTATAGAAGGGTATCAGGTTTGGAACGGGAAGGAGTTGGATATCCCATCTCATGTTATAGGACAGGTCTCAGGTTTGATATTAGAAGCATTGAGATATCACATCTCTGCTATTGGAAGGGTCTCAGGATTGGAATGGGAAGGACTTGGATATCAGAATTCATGTTATAGGAAGGGTCTCAGGTTTGGTATTAGAAGCATTGAGATATCACATCTCATGCTATAGGAAGGGTCTCAGGATTGAAATGGGAAGGACTTGGATATCACATCTCATGTTATAGGAAGGGTCTCAGGTTTGGTATTAGAAGCATTGAGATATCACATCTCATGCTATAGGAAGGGTCTCAGGATTGAAATGGGAAGGACTTGGATATCACATCTCATGTTATAGGAAGGGTCTCAGGTTTGGTATTAGAAGCATTGAGATATCACATCTCATGCTATAGGAAGGGTCTCAGGAATGGAATGGGAAGGATTTAGATATCACATCTCATGTTATTGGACCGGTCTCAGGTTTGGTATTAGAAGCATTGAGATATCAAGTCTCATGGTATAGGACGGGAGTTTGATATCACATCTCATGCCATGGTATGGGTCTCAGGTTTTGTAGAAGCATTGGGATATCACATCTCATGCTATCGGAAGGGTATCAGGATTGGATTTGGAAGGAGTTGGATATCCCATCTCATGCTATAGGAAGGGTCTCAGGATTTGAATGGCAAGGAGCTGGATATCACATATCATGCCATAGGAAGGGTCTCAGGTTTGGCATAAGAAGGAGTTGGATATCCCATCTCATGCTATAGGAAGGGTCTCAGGATTGGAATGGGAAGGAGTTGGATATCACATCTCATGTTATAGGAAAGATCTCAGGTTTGGTATTAGAAGCATTGAGACATCACATCTCATGTTATAGGAAGGGTCTTAGGATTGGAATGGGAAGAAGTTGGATATCAAATCTCATGCTATAGGAAGGGTCTCAGGTTTGGTATAAGCATTGAGATATCACATCTCATGCTATAGGAAGGGTCTCAGGATTGGAATGGGAAGGAGTTGTATATCAAATCTCATGCCATAGGAAGGGTCTCAGGTTTGGTATACGCATTGAGATATCACATCACATGCTATAGGAAGGGTCTTAGGATTGGAATGGGAAGAAGTTGGATATCAAATCTCATGCCATAGGAAGGGTCTCAGGTTTGGTATACGCATTGAGATATCACATCACATGCTATAGGAAGGGTCTCAGGATTGGAATGGGAAGGACTTGAATATCACATCTCATGCTATAGGCAGGGTCTCAGGTTTGGAAAGGGAAGGAGATGGATATCACATTTCATGTTAGAGGTAGGATCTCAGGTTTGGTATTAGAGGCATTGAGATATCACATCTCATGCTATCAGAAGGGTCTCAGGATTGGAATGGGAAGGAGTTGTATATCACATCTCATGCTAAAGGGAGGGTCTCAGGTTTGGAAGGGGAAGGATTTGGAAATCACATCTCATGTTATAGGAAGGATCTCAGGTTTGGTATTAAAAGCATTGAGATATCACATCTCATGCTATCGGAAGTATCTCAGGTTTGGTATTAGAGGCATTGAGATATCACATCTCATGCTATCATAAGGGTCTCAGGATTGGAATGGGAAGGAGTTGGATATCACATCTCATGTTATAGGAAGGATTTCAGGTTTGGTATTAGAAGCATTGAGATATCACATCTCATGCTATAGGAAGGGTCTCAGGATTGGAATGGGAAGGAGTTGGATATCACATCTTATGCTATAGGAAGGGTCTCAGATTTGGTATAAGCATTGAGATATCACATCTCATGCTATAGGAAGGGTCTCAGGATTGGAATGGGAAGGAGT
This sequence comes from Ambystoma mexicanum, assembly GCF_040938575.1. Classification (NCBI taxonomy): domain Eukaryota; kingdom Metazoa; phylum Chordata; class Amphibia; order Caudata; family Ambystomatidae; genus Ambystoma; species Ambystoma mexicanum. Next base: position 339,033,871 of record NC_090936.1, read on the forward strand.
TGGATATCACATCTCATGCTATAGGAAGGGTCTCAGGTTTGGAACGGGAAGGAGTTAGATATCACATCTCATGTTATAGGAAGAATCTCAGGTTTGGTATAAGCATTGAGATATCACATCTCTGCTATCGGAGGTGTCTCAGGATTGGGATGGGAAGGAATTGGATATCACATCTCATGCTATAGGAAGGGTATCAGGTTTGGAACGGGAAGGAGTTGGATATCCCATCTCATGTTATAGGACAGGTCTCAGGTTTGATATTAGAAGCATTGAGATATCACATCTCTGCTATTGGAAGGGTCTCAGGATTGGAATGGGAAGGACTTGGATATCAGAATTCATGTTATAGGAAGGGTCTCAGGTTTGGTATTAGAAGCATTGAGATATCACATCTCATGCTATAGGAAGGGTCTCAGGATTGAAATGGGAAGGACTTGGATATCACATCTCATGTTATAGGAAGGGTCTCAGGTTTGGTATTAGAAGCATTGAGATATCACATCTCATGCTATAGGAAGGGTCTCAGGATTGAAATGGGAAGGACTTGGATATCACATCTCATGTTATAGGAAGGGTCTCAGGTTTGGTATTAGAAGCATTGAGATATCACATCTCATGCTATAGGAAGGGTCTCAGGAATGGAATGGGAAGGATTTAGATATCACATCTCATGTTATTGGACCGGTCTCAGGTTTGGTATTAGAAGCATTGAGATATCAAGTCTCATGGTATAGGACGGGAGTTTGATATCACATCTCATGCCATGGTATGGGTCTCAGGTTTTGTAGAAGCATTGGGATATCACATCTCATGCTATCGGAAGGGTATCAGGATTGGATTTGGAAGGAGTTGGATATCCCATCTCATGCTATAGGAAGGGTCTCAGGTTGGAATGGGAAGGAGTTGGATATGACATATCATGTTATAGGAAGGGTCTCAGGATTGGAATGGGAAGGACTTGGATATCACATCTCATGCTGTAGGAAGGCTCTCAGGTTTGGAAAGGGAAGGAGTTGGATATCACATTTCATGTAAGGGTAGGATCTCAGGTTTGGTATTAGAGGCATTGAGATATCACATCTCATGCTATCAGAAGGGTATCAGGATTGGAATGGGAAGGAGTTGGATATCACATCTCATGCTAAAGGGAGGGTCTCAGGTTCGGAAGGGGAAGGATTTGGATATCACATCTCATGTTATAGGAAGGATCTCAGGTTTGGTATTAGAAGCATTGAGATATCACATCTCATGCTATCGGAAGGATCTCAGGTTTGGTATTAGAAGCATTGAGATATCACATCTCATGCTATAGGAAGGGTCTCAGGATTGGAATGGGAAGGAGTTGGATATCACATCTCATGTTATAGGAAGGATCTCAGGTTTGGTATTAGAAGCATTGAGATATCACATCTCATGCTATAGGACTGGTCTCAGGATTGGAATGGGAAGGAGTTGGATATCACATCTCATGCTAAAGGAAGGGTCTCAGTTTTGGTAGAAGCATTGAGATTTCACATATCATGCTATAGGAAGGGTCTCAGGATTGGAATGGGAAGGAGTTGGATATCACATCTCATGCTATAGGAAGGGTCTCAGGTTTGGTATAAGCATTGAGATATCACATCTCTGCTATCGGAAGGGTCTCAGGATTGGAATGGGAAGGACTTAGATATCACATCTCATGCTATAGGGAGGGTCTCAGTATTGATATTAGAAGCATTGAGATATCACATCTCAAGCTATCGGAAGGGTCTCAGGATTGGAATGGGAAGGAGTTGGATATCACATCTCATGTTATAGGAAGAGTCTCATGCTAAGACCTGATAGACCCTTCCTATAACATGAGATGGGAATATCCAACTCCTTCCCATTCCAATCCTGAGACCCTTCCGATAGCAGAGATGTGATATCTCAATGCTTATACCAAACCTGAGACCTTTCCTATAGCATGAGATGTGATACCCAACGCCTTCCCATTCCAATACTGAGACCCTTCCTATACCATGAGATGTGATATCTCAATGCTTCTAATATCAAACTTGAGACCCTCCCTATAGCATGAGATGTGATATCCAAGTCCTTCCCATTCCAATCCTGAGACACTTCCTATAGCATGAGATGTGATATCTCAATGCTTCTAATATCAAACCTGAGACTCTTCCTATAACATGAGATGGGATATCCAACTCCTTCCCATTCCAATCCTGAGACCCTTCCGAAAGCAGAGATGTGATATCTCAATGCTTATACCAAACCTGAGACCCTTCCTATGGCATGAGATGTCATATACAGATCCTTCCCATTCCAATCCTGAGACCCTTCCTATAGCATGAGATGTGATATCTCAATGCTTATACCAAACCTAAAACCCTTCCTATAGCATGAGATGTGATATCCAACTCCTTCCCATTCCAATCCTGAGACCCTTCCTATAGCATGAGATGTGATATCCAATGGCTCTAATACCAAACCTGAGATCCTTCCTCTAACATGAAATGTGATATCCAACTCCTTCCCTTTCCAAACCTGAGAGCCTACCTATAGCATGAGATGTGATATCCAAGTCCTTCCCATTCCAATCCTTAGACCCTACCTACAGCATGCAATATGATATCTCAATGATTCTAATAACAAACCTGAGACCCGTCCTATAACATGAGATGTGATATCCAACTCCTTCCCATTCCAATCCTGAGACACGTCCGATAGCAGAGATGTGATATCTCAATGCTTATACCAAACCTGAGACCCTTCCTATAACATGAGATGTGATATCCAATTCCTTCCCATTCCAAACCTGAGACCCTTCCGACAGCATGTGATGTGATATCTCAATGCTTCTAATACCAAACATGAGACCAGTCCTATAACATGAGATGGGATATCCAACTCCTTCCCGTTCCAAACCTGAGACCCTTCCTATAGCATGAGATGTGATATCCAACTCCTTCCCATCCCAATCCTGAGACACTTCCGATTGCAGAGATGTGATATCTCAATGCTTATACCAAATCTGAGACTCTTCCTATAACATGAGATGTGATATCCAGCTCCTTCCCGTTCCAAACCTGAGATCCTTCCTATAGCATGAGATGTGATATCCAACTCCTTCCCATTCCAATCCTGAGACCCTTATGATAGCATGAGATGTGATATCTCAATGCCTCTAATACCAAATCTGAGATTCTTCCGATAGCATGAGATGTGATATCTCAATGCTTCTTATACCAAACCTGAGATCCTTCCTATAACATGAGATGTGATATCCAAATCCTTCCCCTTCCAAACCTGAGACCCTCCCTTTAGCATGAGATGTGATATCCAAGTCCTTCCCATTCCAATCCTGAGACCCTTCCTATAGCATGTGATGTGATATCTCAATGCTTATACCAAACCTGAGACCCTTCCTATGGCATGAGATGTCATATACAACTCCTTCCCATTCCAATCCTGAGCCCTTCCTATATCATGAGATGTGATATCTCAATGCTTATACCAAACCTGAGACCCTTCCTATAGCTTGAGATGTGATATCCAACTCCTTCCCATTCCAATCCTGAGACCCTTCCTATAGCATGAGATGTGATATCTCAATACTTCTAATACCAAACCTGAGATCCTTCTGATAACATGAGATGTGATATCCAAATCCTTCCCCTTCCAAACCTGAGACCCTCCCTTTAGCATGAGATGTGATATCCAACTCCTTCCGATTCCAATCCTGAGACCATTCTGATAGCATGAGATGTGATATCTCAATGCTTCTAATACCAAACCTGAGATCCTTCCGATAGCATGAGATGTGATATCTCAATGCTTCTAATACCAAACCTGAGATCCTTCCTATAACATGAGATGTGATATCCAAATCCTTCCCCTTCCAAACCTGAGACCCTCCCTTTAGCATGAGATGTGATATCCAACTCCTTCCCATTCCAATCCTGAGACCCTTCTGATAGCATGAGATGTGATATCTCAATGCCTCTAATACCAAACCTGAGATCCTACCTCTAACATGAAATGTGATATCCAACTCTTTCCCCTTCCAAACCTGAGAGCCTTCCTATAGCATGAGATGTGATATCCAAGTCCTTCCCATTCCAATCCTGAGACCCTTCCTATAACATGAGATGTGATATCCAACTCCTTCCCATTCAAACCTGAGACCCTTCCTATAGCATGAGATGGGATATCCAGCTCCTTCCAAATCCAATCCTGATACCCTTCCGATAGCATGAGATGTGATATCCCAATGCTTATACCAAACCTGAGACCCATACTATTGCATGAGATGTGATATCAAACTCCTTCCCATTCCAATCCTGAGACCCTTCCTATAGCTTGAGATGTGATATCCAACTCCTTCTCATTCCAATTCTGAGACCCTTCCTATACCATGAGACTTGATATCTCAGTGCTTCTAATACCAAACCTGAGACCCGTCCTATAACATGAGATGTGATATCCAAATCCTTCCCATTCCAATCCTGAGACCCTTCCGATATCGTGAGATGTGATATCTCAATGCTTCTAATATCAAACTTGAGACCCTCCCTATAGCATGAGATGTGATATCCAAGTCCTTCCCATTCCAATCCTGAGACCCTTCCTATAGCATGAGATGTGATATCTCAATGCTTCTAATACCAAACCTGAGACCCTTCCTATAACATGAGATGGGAATATCCAACTCCTTCCCATTCCAATCCTGAGACCCTTCCGATAGAAGAGATGTGATATCTCAATGCTTATACCAAACCTCAGATCCTTCCTATAGCATGAGATGTGATATCCTACTCCTTCCCATTCCAATCCTGAGACCCTTCCTATAGCATAAGATGTGATATCTCAATGCTTCTAATATCAAACTTGAGACCCTCCCTATAGCATGAGATGTGATATCCAAGTCCTTCCCATTCCAATCCTGAGACACTTCCTATAGCATGAGATGTGATATCTCAATGCTTCTAATACCAAACCTGAGACCCTTCCTATAACATGAGATGGGAATATCCAACTCCTTCCCATTCCAATCCTGAGACCCTTCCGATAGAAGAGATGTGATATCTCAATGCTTATACCAAACCTCAGATCCTTCCTATAGCATGAGATGTGATATCCTACTCCTTCCCATTCCAATCCTGAGACCCTTCCTATAGCATAAGATGTGATATCTCAATGCTTCTAATATCAAACTTGAGACCCTCCCTATAGAATGAGATGTGATATCCAAGTCCTTCCCATTCCAATCCTGAGACACTTCCTATAGCATGAGATGTGATATCTCAATGCTTCTAATACCAAACCTGAGACTCTTCCTATAACATGAGATGGGATATCCAACTCCTTCCCATTCCAATCCTGAGACCCTTCCGATAGCAGAGATGTGATATCTCAAAGCTTATACCAAACCTGAGACCCTTCCCATGGCTTGAGATGTCATATACAACTCCTTCCCATTCCAATCCTGAGACCCTTCCGATAGCATGAGATGTGATATCTCAATGCTTATACCAAACCTGAGACCCTTCCTATAGCATGAGATGTGATATCCAACTCCTTCCCATTCCAATCCTGAGACCCTTCCTGTAGCATGAGATGTGATGTCTCAATGCTTCTAATACCAAACCTGAGATCCTTCGTTTAACATGAGATGTGATATCCAACTCCTTCCATTCCAATCCTGAGACCCTTCCTATAGCATGAGATGTGATATCTCAATGCTTATACCAAACCCGAGACCCTTCCTATAGCATGAGATGTGATATCCAACTCCTTCCCATTCCAATCCTGAGACCCTTCCTATAGCATGAGATGTGATATCTCAATGCCTCTAATACCAAACCTGAGATCCTTCCTCTAACATGAAATGTGATATCCAACTCCTTCCCTTTCCAAACCTGAGAGCCTATCCATAGCATGAAATGTGATATCCAAGTCCTTCCCATTCCAATCCTTAGACCCTTCCTACAGCATGCAATATATATGATATCTCAATGATTCTAATAACAATCCTGAGACCCGTCCTATAACATGAGATGGGATATCCAACTCCTTCCCATCCCAATCCTGAGACACTTCCGATTGCAGAGATGTGATATCTCAATGCTTATACCAAACCTGAGACTCTTCCTATAACATGAGATGTGATATCTGTTAGGAAAGATTTCGTAATTGTAGGTAATTTTCCTTCCATGTGGCAACCCCTAAACTTTTTGCTGTTGTTTTTCACCTTGTTCTCGACTTTGCCAGAGAAGTGCAGCCTTCTGCCGCACTCCTCTGGGCTTTCGCTCCTTTCCTACGGGGAAACTGACATGGCCTTAAGACAGTCAGTACCAGGAAACGCTGTTTTCCGTAGTTTCTTTTATCATGTTGCGGCTTTCGTGCAACATGACACAAGAGGGCACTGTAAGCTAAGTTACTGCTCTCTTGGGATTCTAGCCTTCTACAGGCCCTAGATACTCTTTCAGGATTGTAACTGATCGGTGCAAGTGATTCACGGACAGGAATGGTGGCAGCGATCGTTTCTTGTGTTTTGAGCTCCTTTTGGCGTTCTAAGCGCGTTTCTCGCACTTAACCCAAAATGGTGGCCTGGCTCCCAAAATGGCCAGACCACGAGGCTCCTTTGTCCTGTCCGCTGACCGTCTTGCTCCCTTCACCTTCCCCAGGTCGAGCCGACCCGGGGCCTTCCTTATTTGGGCATGTACTTTCCAGCGAAACACGGATGCTTTCGCGGGCTTCTACATGTCTTGTGTGTGCCTCTAGGATGTGGGCTGGGATGTCTGGTCCCGTGTGAATGCCTGGGACCACCGTGGTCCGTGATAGGTCCACGAATGGTGTGACTGTTGATGAGCGGATCTCCCATTGGGTCCCCACCGTTTTGGCGCGAAGGGAACCGTGGATAAGAGGGGGCTGAAAACACCACTACCATGTCGATCTCCTGAGTTCTCACGAACGAAGGAATACAGGAGCCAAGTATCCTGCAACCAAGAGGCTGAACCGAGGAATCGCTGGTGACCCGCTGAAGGACTGCTCCTCTGCACTGCTGTCGCCTTTTGAAACCCTTTTCGCCTTTGATCGAACCAGAAGGCCTGTACTGGTACTTCGTCCCTTGGAATAGCGGGGACAGCTATTCTCGGCATCTTCACCAGCTCCTGCTAGTAAGCATTCGGAAGCGTCTCTGGGCCATTCAGCAGACTGACCAGCCTACACAGGAGTCTTGCTCTGTAACTGCCACCAGGTTGTGTAGTATATCGAGTCCTTGTCACTCTCACACGATTCGTACACTTGGCGTTCCCAGGACTGAAGTGAGTAGTGTACATTTGGCTCAGATACACACGGCCGCTCCGTTGCCCTGCTGTGGTAACAAACTGTGCGGGTTCCTTCGTTTGGGACGTCTTTTACTCAACTCTGCTGCTGCAGACTCAACACGACGACGAGATGTCCCCTGCTCTTCTGAACCTGCCAGCGACTGAAACTGACGCGGAGAAGCCTGAGTCTGCTTGCATCGGGGACCGGTGAGTAGCATAGCTAGGAACTGGTCGCCCTCCTGCAGGAGCCCATAGCTTTTCCCCGCTGTGTCAAAACAGCACGCCTTTCCGTACTCGCGCTCTGCTTCTGCCCACAGTGGAGGCTGCGCTTGAGTCGCGGAACACTGTTCTTCTTCGTTTGTGCACTAAACTGAACTGCCTGATCTCCCTCGAAGAGACTCCCCTTTTGCCCGTTGGCACCAGCGTGTGCAGGTACTTTTGAGCACAAGGCTCCACTCTTCGTAGGGCTCGGACTTCCTTTTAGTTAGGTGCCTCTGAAGACGGACTGGGTCTAAGCATTATTTCGCACTGCCTGTTTTCCTTCCCTTTTAGGTGGACTACACATTTCGTGCATCTAACGCTTGAGACTTGTTTGTATTTGTATATATATTGTATTGGTATGGTATGTGTTGGTTTACTAGAGTTGTATTGTTATTTCTCGCTACGGTCATTGTTTTAAAGGCCTTGGAATAAATGTGTATATATTTTTAATATAGCACCTGTTTGGAGTAGTTTGTAAGTGTCCTTGCTTTGTGTGCTCATTGCAGGCTTTCAGTCACCCTCACCCCTCTTGAGACCTAGTCTTGACCGCCGCGATCGCTACCTTGATTGGTCTGGCTTGTCCAGAGGTTACCCTGTTCCAAGTAATTAGGTTGGCCTTCTGAACTTCTGCGCCACCAGGACAGAGTTCAGAAATCCGTCTTAACAAATTGGTGTACAGCGGTGGGATACCACTGAAGGTATCCAGTGTTGCGCACGAACTAAGGCATTTCAAGTTATTCCTACCAGGACACGTAGTGAATTGTTGTAGTATAACTTTAAAAAGGCCATAGTCCTATCTAACAGTATGGAAACAAATACCTTGTTAACTTTAAATGCTTCCAAATCAGAAACATTGAAAAAGATGTGTGCGGAGAGAGGTGTTTCCTCTCAAGGCACGAAATTGGATATGAGCCAAAGAATCGTGGCGTGGCAAGAAGCGCAGCTTGACGCTATAACTTCTGAGGACAGTGCGGAAGGAGGTGGGGCTGCTCTCACTGGTAGAACCGACGGTTCTGCCGCTGCACTGATCCACCGCGACCACGAGGACAGGGAGGATGAGATGTATAATGTTTCCTCTGCCAGTGTTGATGGGGAGGCTATGCTTGAATTCAAGAAGCAAGAGCTGCGGTTTAGGCAGAAGGAGCTTGAATTCAGCATAGCCAAACTAAAAATCGAACAGTCAGAAAAACAGAAAGACAGGGATCACCAGTTGGAACTGGCCAAGCTTCAGGTTGCAAATGGGTCCAAGGGTCCTGGACATGGGTCTGGGGCCTCCTCTCATCCACGGTTTCCGAAAGATCTGGTCAGTGTGTATGAGAAAAGGAATGACATTATGGACTGGCTGAATGCGTTTGAGTATGCATGCGAAGTTCAACAAGTTGACAATGCTGATAAGATTGCCTGGTTACTCAGCAGACTGCCCCATTCTGGCTGTAGTGCCATTATGGAAATGTCGAAGGCTGAGCGAGCTGATTTTGCAATGTTAAAGCAAACTCTCATTTTAAAGTTTGGGAAGACTCCGGCCCAATATTTGAAACGATTCATAGAGTATAAGAAAAAGGAAGGTGGTACTTGGGTATCTTATGTCACTGAATCCTTGAAAAACTTAACTGGCTGGGTCGAAGGTTATAAGGTTTCTACCTTCGAAGGCATGATAAATCTTGTCATGCTGGAACACATTTTTGCATCTTCTTCCCCGGAGCTTAAGCAGCATTTGGCCGATTCGAAGGAGATAGATCCTAAGAAGCTGGCCATTGCAGCAGACTTATGGGTGTCACATCGAGTGTCCCATAAGGACAAAACTCATCCTGGTAAGCAGGAGGAAGGGAAAAAGTCCAAAGATAAGGAGGGTGGAGAATCTGATAAATCTTCTTCTCAAAAGGGCCACAAAAAGAAAAATAAGGGTAAGACACAAGAGAACTCACAGGGTAGTGGAGGTCAGCCTCCGAAACAGAACTCTGGTTACAATAAGCCTCCCTATGTAAACAGACCCAATGGATCTTGTTTTGCTTGTGGAGCAACTGACCACGTGAAGGGGGATCCCCGGTGTAAGGTTAGACCTTTGGGGGTCCACTCCGCTAATCTGGCCTTCTCCTCCTACGAGGAAGAAGAGATTACAGGAGCATCCTTCTCCTCAGACTCATTTCCCAGCGGGATAGAGGCTGAGGTAGTTTTAGTTTCCCTGGGTTCCTGGGAGCCTAAAGTCGCAGAGGCTTATGCTAGGATTCCAGATAATACCAAGCACTACTTTAAAGACAGTGTGCTGATCAATGGAGTAGATACTCTAGCTCTTAGGGATAGTGGGTGCAGTCGAACTGTAGTGGATTCTACCTTGGTAGACTCAGAGGAAGTTGCCAGAGCTACTCTGATGCCCACTAAGTTGGCTGACGGCCCACTCCGTATGTTCCCAGTAATACCTGTAAATCTTACTTTAAATGGTACAGCAGTCAGGATTCCAGTGAGCATTCAGAGAAACGTCCCGGGAAAGGTCTTGTTAGGTAATGATCTCAGAGCTTTAGGGCTCGTAGGAGACACTGCCGAAAGACCCTACACACGGTCTCAAGCACGGGCAGCATTGGCCAAGACCAATACGCCGCCCCAGCCGAAGGGGAAACCCAAGGCGAAAGGAGTCAACAAGTCAAGACGAGGGAAAGAGAATATTCCCCCGAGCTCGCCTACCACTGCGGTGGAGGAAGTTGGTCAATCGCCCGGGCCTGACGAGGAGGTGGCGATGCCTGAAGTATTTGACCCCAACGACCATCCTGAACTAAAAGACTTGTTAGTTGAAGGAGGTCCTGATAGGGACGAATTCAGTAAAGGCCAACGTGAGTGCACATCTATGGAAGGCCTAAGGAGACAGGCCTGCTCCCAGCTTGAGGGTGAACCTCCTGGGACGCATAGGATTTATTGGGAAGGTGGACTCCTGTATAGTGAGCCCACAGAGTCTACAGAAGGAGACCATAGGAGGTTGGTGGTTCCCCTTGCTGTTAGGCCCTTCCTCCTGCAGTTGGCGCATGAAGTGCTCCTTGCTGGTCACCTTGGTATTAAGAGGACCAAGCAAAGGTTATCCATGCACTTCTACTGGCCCAAGATGGGGGTGCAAGTAGAAAGTCACTGCAGGAGTTGTGCCTCCTGCCAGTTATCTGGTAAGGTTGGCTCGACAATCCAAGCTCCTTTGGTACCGCTCCCAGTTGTGGGGGTACCATTTGAAAGGGTAGGGATCGACATTGTTGGTCCCCTTGACCCGCAAACATCCTCGGGCAATAGGTTTATCCTGGTGCTGGTCGACCATGCAACCAGATATCCTGAGGCCATCCCATTGAAAACTGTAACTGCCAAGTCAGTTGCAAAAGCTTTACTTGGCATATTTACTAGGGTTGGCTTCCCTAAAGAAGTTGTGTCAGATCGTGGCAGCAACTTTATGTCGAAGTATATGCAGGCTATGTGGAAAGAATGTGGGGTCACCTACAAGTTCTCTTCTGCATACCACCCCCAGACCAATGGTCTGGTGGAACGTTTCAACAGAATGTTAAAAAGCATGATTGGGGCTCTGCTGGAGAAGCTTCAGAGAAGACAATGGGATCTTCTTTTACCGTGCTTACTGTTTGCCTACCGAGAGGTACCACAGGAGGGTGTTGGCTTCAGCCCCTTCAAACTTCTGTTTGGTCATCCTGTACGGGGACCCTTAGCCATAGTCAAAGAGGGATGGGAGATGCCCACTCCCCCTGTTACTACCAACGTAGTTGATTATGTGCTAGGGCTCAGAAAACGGATGGTACTTCTGATGGGCTTGGCTAGTGATAAATTGAAGGCAGTACAAGCGCTGGTGAAACATTGGTACGACCAGAAAGCTTCCCTCATCAACTTTACACCTGGTCAGCAAGTCCTGATCATGAATCCCATAAGGCCTTGAGCTTTACAGGACAAATGGTCAGGCCCTTACACAGTGGTGGAGCCCCTGGGTGAGGTTAACTATTTAGTGGACCTTGGAAGGCCTGGACAGGCTCCAAAAGTGTTTCACGTGAATAGGCTGAAGGCTTTCGTCCCAAGAGTCGAAATCGCAGCACTGTTACTGGCTTCAGATGTTGAGGAAGAGGAGTCTGAACCTCTCCCCGACCTGGTCCAAAGCGGTCCTTCAGATAGCTCCTTTGAGGGTGTCCGAGTGGCCCCTCACCTGACTTCTGATCAGCAGGCTGAGGTGAAAAGTTTGCTTAGGCAGTTTTCCCCCCTGTTTTCACAGTCGCCTGGTTTGACACCTTGGTGCAAACATAACATAGACACAGGAGACAGTGTACCTACCAAAAGTAGGGGATACAGGATGTCAGACAAAGTACGGTCTTATATTAAGACCGAGGTCAACAAGATGTTAGACCTTGGGGTGATTGAACCCTCTAGTAGTCCTTGGTCCAGCCCTGTGGTTTTCGTTCCAAAGGCAGGCACTTCTGAATTGAGGTTCTGCGTGGATTACAGGGCTCTGAATGCTGTCACCAAGACAGATGCACACCCCTTGCCTCGAACAGATGAGCTGGTGGATACTTTGGGTGCATCCAAGTACCTCAGCACGTTTGACCTCACTGCTGGCTATTGGCAAATAGCTTTAGCAGAACATGCCAAGGAGAAGACAGCGTTTTCTACTCCAGACGGCCTTTACCAATTCCGGGTAATGCCGTTCGGGTTGAAGAATGCACCTGCCACTTTCCAGAGGCTTGTGCATCATGTTTTGAATGGGTTGGACGAATTCTGTCTTGCATATCTGGACGATATAGCAGTTTTCAGTGCCACCTGGGAAGACCATGTGAAACACCTCGGGATTGTGCTCCAGGCTCTTCAGAAAGCACACTTGACCATAAAGGCTAGTAAACGCCAGATTGGACAAGGCTCAGTGTTTTACCTTGGACATGAAGTAGGTGGAGGGAGGATACAGCCTCTACCCAGTAAAGTACAAGCAGTACAAGACTGGCCTACCCCCACTACACAAACCCAAGTGAGAGCCTTCTTAGGACTCACGGGGTATTACCGCAATTTTGTGGCAGACTATGGCACCATAGCTGCCCCTCTGACTGCCCTCACAACTCTGAAGAAACCCAAGAAGGTAACTTGGACCGACGAGTGTGAGAAGGCCTTCAATGGCTTAAAAGACTCCTTGTGCCAGGCCCCTGTCCTCAGGGCCCCTGATTATCAAAGACCTTTTATCGTGCAGACGGACGCCTCTGACACTGGGATAGGAGCTGTACTATCGCAAGTAGATGAGAAGGGTAAGGAACACACTATTGGTTTTATTAGTCGCCAGTTTAAGGACAGAGAGCTCAGATGGTCCACGGTAGAGAAAGAATGTTTCTCTGTTGTGTGGGCCCTAAGGAAGCTGAGGCCCTACCTCTATGGGACTCACTTCACTGTGCAAACTGACCATAAGCCCTTAAAGTGGATAATAAACATGAAGGGGGAGAATCCAAAGTTGCTTAGGTGGTCCATAAGTCTACAAGGCTTCAACTTCACTATTGAGCATAGGCCAGGTGTCCAACATAGCAATGCTGATGGGTTGTGCAGAATGTTTAACCGACCTGAACAAGAGACTCATCCAGGGGTGGATTAGTTCCCCCTGTCCATAGTCTGGGAGGGGCGAGTGTTAGGAAAGATTTCGTAATTGTAGGTAATTTTCCTTCCATGTGGCAACCCCTAAACTTTTTGCTGTTGTTTTTCACCTTGTTCTCGACTTTGCCCGAGAAGTGCAGCCTTCTGCCGCACTCCTCTGGGCTTTCGCTCCTTTCTTACGGGGAAACTGTCATGCCCTTAAGACAGTCAGTACCAGGAAACGCTGGTTTCCGTAGTTTCTTGTATCATGTTGCGGCTTTCGTGCAACATGACACAAGAGGGCACTGTAAGCTAAGTTACTGCTCTCTTGGGTCTCTAGCCTTCTACATGCCCTAGATACTCTTTCAGGATTGTAACTGATCGGTGCAAGTGATTCACGGACGGGAATGGTGGCAGCGATCGTTTCTTGTGTTTTGAGCTCCTTTTGGCGTTCTAAGCGCGTTTCTCGCGCTTAACCCAAAATGGTGGCCTAGATCCCAAAATGGCCAGACCACGAGGCTCCTTTGTCCTGTCCGCTGACCGTCTTGCTCCCTTCACCTTCCCCAGGTCGAGCCGACCTGGGGCCTTCCTTATTTGGGCATGTGCTTTCCCGCGAAACACAGATGCTTTCGCAGGCTTCTACATGTCTTTGTGTGCCTCCAGGATGTGGGCTGGGATGTCTGGTCCCAATACACATCCTGGGTGCCAGAGAGTCTAGGGTGGTGTGAATGCCTGGGACCACCGTGGTCCGTGATAGGTCCACGAATGGTGTGAGTGTTGATGAGCGGATCTCCCATTGGGTCCCCTCCGTTTTGGCGCGAAGGGAACCGTGGATAAGAGGGGGCTGGAAACACCACTACCATGTCGATCTCCTGAGTTCTCACGAACGAAGGAATACAGGAGCCAAGTATCCTGCAACCAAGAGGCTGAACCGAGGAATCGCTGGTGACCCGCTGAAGGACTGCTCCTCTGCACTGCTGTCGCCTTGTGAAAACCCTTTTCACCTTTGATCGAACCAGAAGGCCTGTACTGGTACTTCGACCCTTGGAATAGCGGGGACAGCTATTCTCGGCATCTTCACCATCTCCTGCTAATAAGCCTTCGGAAGCGTCTCTGGGCCATCCAGCAGACTGACCAGCCTACACAGGAGTCTTGCTCTGTAACCGCCGCCAGGTTGTGTAGTATATGGAGTCCTTGTCACTCTCACATGATTCGTACACTTGGCGTTCCCAGGTCTGAAGTGAGTAGTGTACATTTGGCTCAGATACACACCGCCGCTCCGTTGCCCTGCTGTGGTAACAAACTGTGCGGGTTCCTTCGTTTGGGACGTCTTTTACTCAACTCTGCTGCTGCAGACTAAACACGACGACGAGACGTCCCCTGCTCTTCTGAACCTGCCAGCGACTGAAACTGACGCGGAGAAGCCTGGGTCTGCTTGCATCGTGGACCGGTGAGTAGCATAGCTAGGAACTGGTCGCCCTCCTGCAGGAGCCCATAGCTTTTCCCCGCTGTGTCAAAACAGCACGCCTTTCCGTACTCGCGCTCTGCTTCTGCCCACAGTGGAGGCTGCGCTTGAGTCGCGGAACACTGTTCTTCTTCGTTTGTGCACTAAACTGAACTGCCTGATCTCCCTCGAAGAGACTCCCCTTTTGCCTGTTGACACCAGCGTGTGCAGGTACTTTTGAGCACAAGGCTCCACTCTTCGTAGGGCTCGGACTTCCTTTTAGTTAGGTGCCTCTGAAGGCGGACTGGGTCTAAGCATTATTTCGCACTGCCTGTTTTCCTTCCCTTTTAGGTGGACTACACATTTCGTGCATCTAACGCTTGAGACTTGTTTGTATTTGTATATATATTGTATTGGTATGGTATGTGTTGGTTTACTAGAGTTGTATTGTGATTTCTCGCTACGGTCATTGTTTTAAAGGCCTTGGAATAAATGTGTATATATTTTTAATATAGCACCTGTTTGGAGTAGTTTGTAAGTGTCCTTGCTTTGTGTGCTCATTGCGGGCTTTCAGTCACCCTCACCTCTCTTGAGACCTAGTCTTGACCGCCGCGATCGCTACCTTGATTGGTCTGGCTTGTCCAGAGGTTACCCTGTTCCAAGAAATTAGGTTGGCCATCTGAACTTCTGCGCCACCAGAACAGAGTTCAGAAATCCGTCTTAACAATATCCAACTCCTTCCCGTTCCAAACCTGAGACCCTTCCTATAGCATGAGATGTGATATCCAACTCCTTCCCATCCCAATCCTGAGACATTTCCGATTGCAGAGATGTGATATCTCAATGCTTATACCAAACCTGAGACTCTTCCTATAACATGAGATGTGATATCCAACTCCTTCCAGTTCCAAACCTGAGACCCTTCCTATAGAATGAGATGTGATATCCAACTCCTTCCCATTCCAATCCTGAGACCCTTCCGATAGCATGAGATGTGATATCTCAATGCTTCTAATACCAAACCTGAGATCCTTCCTATAACATGCAATGTGATATCCAAATTCTTCCCCTTCCAAACCTGAGACCCTCCCTTTAGCATGAGATGTGATATCCAACTCCTTCCCATTCCAATCCTGAGACCCTTATGATAGCATGAAATGTGATATCTCAATGCCTCTTATACCAAACCTGAGATCCTTCCTATAACATGAGATGTGATATCCAAATCCTTCCCCTTCCAAACCTGAGACCCTCCCTTTAGCATGAGATGTGATATCCAACTCCTTCCCATTCCAATCCTGAGACCCTTCTGATAGCATGAGATGTGATATCTCAATGCCTCTAATACCAAACCTGATATCCTACCTCTAACATGAAATGTGATATCCAACTCCTTCCCTTTCCAAACCTGAGACCCTGCCTATAGCATGAGATGTGATATCCAAGTGCTTCCCATTCCAATCCTGAGACCCTTCCTATAGCATGTGATGTGATATCTCAATGCTTATACCAAACCTGAGACCCTTCCTATGGCATGAGATGTCATATACAACTCCTTCCCATTCCAATCCTGAGACCCTTCCTATAGCATGTGATGTGATATCTCAATGCTTATACCAAACCTGAGACCCTTCCTATAGCATGAGATGTGATATCCAACTTCTTCCCATTCCAATCCTAAGACCCTTCCTATAACATGAGATGTGATGTCTCAATGCTTCTAATACCAAACCTGAGATCTTTCCTATAATATGAGATGTGATATCCAACTCCTTCCCATTCCAATCCTGAGACCCTTCCTATAGCATGAGATGTGATATCTCAATGCTTATACCAAACCTGAGACTCTTCCTATAACATGAGATGTGATATCTAACTCCTTCCCGTTCCAAACCTGAGACCCTTCCTATAGCATGAGATGTGATATCTCAAGGCCTCTAATACCAAACCTGAGATCCTTCCTCTAACATGAAATGTGATATCCAACTCCTTCCCCTTCCAAACCTGAGAGCCTTCCTATAGCATGAGATATGATATCCAAGTCCTTCCCATTCCAATCCTGAGACCCTTCCTATAACATGAAATGTGATATCCAACTCCTTCCCATTCCAACCTGAGACCCTTCCTATAGCATGAGATGGGATATCCAACTCCTTCCAAATCCAATACTGATACCCTTCCCATAGCATGAGAAGTGATATCCCAATGCTTCTACCAAACCTGAGACCCATACTATGGCATAAGATGTGATATCAAACGCCTTCCCATTCCAATCCTGAGACCCTTCCTATAGCTTGAGATGTGATATCCAACTCCTTCCCATTCCAATTCTGAAACCCTTCCTATACCATGAGACTTGATATCTCAATGCTTCTAATACCAAACCTGAGACCCGTCCTATAACATGAGATGTGATATCCAAATCCTTCCCCTTCCAAACCTTAGACCCTTCCTTTATCATGAGATGTGATATCCAACTCCTTCCCGTTCCAATCCTGAGACCCTTCCGATATCATGAGATTTGTTATCTCAATGCTTCTAATATCAAACTTGAGACCCTCCCTATAGCATGAGATGTGACATCCAAGTCCTACCCATTCCAATCCTGAGACCCTTCCTATAGCATGAGATGTGATATCTCAATGCTTCTAATACCAAACCTGAGACCCTTCCTATAACATGAGATGGGATATCCAACTCCTTCCCATTCCAACCCTGAGACCCTTCCGATAGCAGAGATGTGATATCTCAATGCGTATACCAACCTGAGACCCTTCCTATAACATGAGATGTGATATCCAACTCCTTCCCATTCCAAACCTGAGACCCTTCCTATAGCATATGTGATATCCAACTCCTTCCAATTCCAAACATGAGACCCTTCCCATAGCAAGAATGTAATATCCAACTCCTTCCCATTCCAATCCTGAGACCATTCCTATAGCATGAGATGTGATATCTCAATGCTTCTAATACCAAACCTGAGATCCTTCGTATGACATGAGATTTGATATCCAATTCCTTCCCATTCCAAACCTGACACCCTTCCTACAGCATGCGATGTGATATCTCAATGCTTCTAATACCAAACCTGAGACCAGTCCTATAACATGAGATGGGATATCCAACTCCTTCCCGTTCCAATCCTGAGACACTTCCGATTGCAGAGATTTGATATCTCAATGCTTATACCAAACCTGAGACTCTTCCTATAACATGAGATGTGATATCCAACTCCTTCCCGTTCCAAACCTGAGACCCTTCCTATAGCATGAGATGTGATATCCAAATCCTTCCCATCCCAATCCTGAGACACTTCCAATTGCAGAGATGTGATATCTCAATGCTTATACCAAACCTGAGACTCTTCCTATAACACGAGATGTGATATCCAACTCCTTCCCGTTCCAAACCTGAGACCCTTCCTATAGCATGAGATGTGATATCCAACTCCTTCCTATTCTAATCCTGAGACCCTTCCGATAGCATGAGATGTGATATCTCAATGCCTCTAATACCAAACCTGAGATCCTTCCTATAACATGTGATGTGATATTCAAATCCTTCCCCTTCCAAACCTGAGACCCTCCCTTTAGCATGAGATGTGATATACAACTCCTTCCCATTCCAATCCTGAGACCCTTCTGATAGCATGAGATGTGATATCTCAATGCCTCTAATACCAAACCTGAGATCCTACCTCTAACATGAAATGTGATATCCATCTCCTTCCCTTTCCAAACCTGAGACCCTGCCTATAGCATGAGCTGTGATATCCAAGTCCTTCCCATTCCAATCCTGAGACCCTTCCTATAGCATGTGATGTGATATCTCAATGCTTATACCAAACCTGAGACCCTTCTTATGGCATGAGATGTCATATACAACTCCTTCCCATTCCAATCCTGGGACCCTTCCTATAGCATGAGATGTGATATCTCAATGCTTATACCAAACCTGAGACCCTTCCTATAGCATGAGATGTGATATCTCAAGGCCTCTAATACCAAACCTGAGATCCTTCCTCTAACATGAGATGTGATATCCAACTCCTTCCCGTTCCAAACCTGAGACACTTCCTATAGCATATGTGATATCCAACTCCTTCCATTCCAAACATGAGACCCTTCCTATAGCAAGAATGTAATATCCAACTCCTACCCATTCCAATCCTGAGACCCTTCCTATAGCAAGAGATGTGATATCCAAATCCTTCCCATTCCAATCCTGAGACCCTTCCTATAACATGAGATGTGATATCCAACTCCTTCCCATTCCAACCTGAGACACTTCCCATAGCATGAGAAGGGATATCCAACTCCTTCCCAATCCAATCCGGAGACCCTTCCGATAGCAGAGATGTGATATCTCAATGCTTATACCAAACCTGAGACCCTTCCTATGGCATGATATGTGATATCCAACTCCTTGCCATTCAAATCCTGAGACCCTTTTATAGCATGGGAAGGGATATCCAACTCCTTCCCAATCCAATCCTGAGACCCTTCCGATAGCAGAGATGTGATATCTCAACGCTTCTACCAAACCTGAGACCCTTCCTTTAGCATGAGATGTGATATCCAAATCCTTCGCATTCCAATCCTGAGACCCTTCCTATAGCATGAGATGTGATATCTCAATGGTTCTAATACCAAACCTGAGATCCTTCCTATAACATGAGATGTGATATCCAATTCCTTCCCATTCCAAACCTGAGACCCTTCCTATAACATGAAATGTGATATCTCAAGGCCTCTAATAACAAACCTGAGATCCTTCCTCTAACATGAAATGTGATATCCAACTCCTTCCCATTCCAAACATGAGACCCTTCCTATAACATGAAATGTGATATCCAACTCCATCCCATTCCAACCTGAGACCTTTCCTATAGCATGAGATGGGATATCCAACTCCTTCCAAATCCAATACTTATACCATTCCGATAGCATGAGATGTGATATCCCAATGCTTCGACCAAATCTGAGACCCATACTATGGCATGAGATGTGATATCAAACTCCTTCCCATTCCAATCCTGAGACCCTTCCTATAGCTTGAGATGTGATATCCAATTTCTTCCCATTCCAATTCTGAGACCCTTCCTATACCATGAGACTTGATATCTCAATGCTTCTAATACCAAACCTGAGACCCGTCCTATAACATGAGATGTGATATCCAAATCCTTCCCCTTCCAAACCTTAGACCCTTCCTTTATCATGAGATGTGATATCCAACTCCTTCCCATTCCAATCCTGAGACCCTTCCGATATCATAAGATTTGTTATCTCAATGCTTCTAATATCAAACTTGAGACCCTCCCTATAGCATGAGATGTGACATCCAAGTCCTCCCCATTCCAATCCTGAGACCCTTCCTATAGCATGAGATGTGATATCTCAATGCTTCTAATACCAAACCTGAGACCCTTCCTATAACATGAGATGGGATATCCAACTCAGATGGGATATCCAACTCCTTCCCATTCCAATCCTGAGACCCTTCCGATAGCAGAGATGTGATATCTCAATGCTTATATCAAACCTGAGCCTCTTCCTATGGCCTGAGATGTCATATACAACTCCTTCCCATTCCAATCCTGAGACCCTTCCTATAGCATGAGATGTGATATCTCAATGCTTATACCAAATCTGAGACCCTTCCTATAGCATGAGATGTGATATCCAACTCCTTCCCATTCCAATCCTGAGACCCTTCCTATAGCATGAGATGTGATGTCTCAATGCTTCTAATACCAAACCTGAGATCCTTCCTATAACATGAGATGTGATATCCAACTCCTTCCCATTCCAATCCTGAGACCCTTATGATAGCATGAGATGTGATATCTCAATGCCTCTTATACCAAACCTGAGATCCTTCCGATAGCATGAGATGTGATATCTCAATGCTTCTAATACCAAACCTGAGATCCTTCCTATAATATGAGATGTGATTTCCAAATCCTTCCCCTTCCAAACCTGAGACCCTCCCTTTAGCATGAGATGTGATATCCAACTCCTTCCCATTCCAATCCTGAGACCCTTCTGATAGCATGAGATGTGATATCTCAATGCCTCTAATACCAAACCTGAGATCCTACCTCTAACATGAAATGTGATATCCATCTCCTTCCCTTTCCAAACCTGAGACCCTGCCTATAGCATGAGATGTGATATCCAAGTCCTTCCCATTCCAATCCTGAGACCCTTCCTATAGCATGTGATGTGATATCTCAATGCTTATACCAAACCTGAGACCCTTCCTATGGCATGAGATGTCATATACAACTCCTTCCCATTCCAATCCTGAGACCCTTCCTATAGCATGAGATGTGATATCTCAATGCTTATACCAAACCTGAGACCCTTCCTATAGCATGAGATGTGATATCCAACTTCTTCCCATTCCAATCCAGAGACCCTTCCTATAGCATGAGATGTGATATCTCAATGCTTATACCAAACCTGAGACCCTTCCTATAGCTTGAGATGTGATATCCAACTCCTTCCCATTCCAATCCTGAGACCCTTCCGATAGCATGAGATGTGATATCTCAAGGCCTCTAATACCAAACCTGAGATCCTTCCTCTAACATGAAATGTGATATCCAACTCCTTCCTTTTCCAAACCTGAGAACCTTCCTATAGCATGAGATATGATATCCAACTCCTTCCCATTCCAACCTGAGACCCTTCCTATAGCATGAGATGGGATATCCAACTCCTTCCAAATCCAATACTGATACCCTTCCGATAGCATGAGATGTGATATCCCAATGCTTCTACCAAACCTGAGAACCATACTATGGCATGAGATGTGATATCAAACTCCTTCCCATTCCAATCCTGAGACGCTTCCTATATCTTGAGATGTGATATCCAACTCCTTCCCATTCCAATTCTGAGACCCTTCTTATACCATGAGACTTGATATCTCAATGCATCTAATACCAAACCTGAGACCCGTCCTATAACATGAGATGTGATATCCAAATCCTTCCCCTTCCAAACCTTAGACCCTTCCTTTATCATGAGATGTGATATCCAACTCCTTCCCATTCCAATCCTGAGACCCTTCCGATATCATGAGATTTGTTATCTCAATGCTTCTAATATCAAACTTGAGACCCTCCCTATAGCATGAGATGTGACATCCAAGTCCTTCCCATTCCAATCCTGAGACCCTTCCTATAGCATGAGATGTGATATCTCAATGCTTCTAATACCAAACCTGAGACCTCATGCTAAAGGGAGGGTCTCAGGTTTGGAAGGGGAAGGATTTGGATATCACATCTCATGTTATAGGAAGGATCTCAGGATTGGTATTAGAAGCATTGAGATATCACATCTCATGCTATCGGAAGGATCTCAGGTTTGGTATTAGAAGCATTGAGATATCACATATCATGCTATCGGAAGGATCTCAGGTTTGGCATTAGAAGCATTGAGATATCACATCTCATGCTATAGCAAGGGTCTCAGGTTTGGAACGGGAAGGAGTTGGATATCCCATCTCATGTTATAGGACTGGTCTCAGGTTTGGTATTAGAAGCATTGAGATATCACATTGCATGTTGTAGGAAGGGTCTCAGGTTTGGAATGGGAAGGAATTGGATATCACATCTCATGTCATAGGAATTATCTCAGGTTTGGTATTAGAAGCATTGAGATATCACATCTCATGCTATAGGAATGGTCTCAGGATTGGAATGGGAAGGAGTTGGATATTACATTCTTGCTATAGGAAGGGTCTCATGTTTGGAATGGGAAGGAGTTGGATATCACATATGGTATAGGAAGGGTCTCAGGTTTGGAACGGGAAGGAGTTGGATATCACATCTCATGTTGTAGGAAGCGTCTCAGGTTTGATATAAGCATTGAGATATCACATCTCTGCTATCGTAAGTGTCTCAGGATTGGAATGGGAAGAAGTTGGATATCCCATCTCATGTTATAGGATGGGTCTCAGGTTTGGAAAGGGAAGGCGTTGGATATCACATCTCATGCTATAGGAAGGGTCTCAGGATTGGAATGGGAAGGAGTTGGATATCACATCTCATGCTATAGGAAGGGTCTCAGGTTTGGTATAAGCATTGAGATATCACATCTCATGCTATAGGAAGGGTCTCAGGATTGGAATGGGAAGGAGTTGGATATCACATCTCATGTTATAGGAAGGATCTCAGGTTTGGTATTAGAAGCATTGAGACATCACATCTCATGCTATAGGAAGGGTCTCAGGATTGGAATGGGAAGGAGTTGTATATGACATCTCATGCCGTAGGAAGGGTCTCAGGTTTGGTATAAGCATTGAGATATCACATCTCTGCTATAGGAAGGGTCTCAGGATTGGAATGGGAAGGAGTTGGATATCCCATCTCATGTTATAGGAAGGGTCTCATGATTGGAATGGGAAGGACTTGGATATCACATCTCATGCTATAGGAAGGCTCTCAGGTTTGGAAGGGGAAAGAGTTGGATATCACATTTCATGTTAGAGGTAGGATCTCAGGTTTGGTATTAGAGGCATTGAGATATCACATCTCATGCTATCAGAAGGGTCTCAGGATTGGAATGGGAAGGAGTTGGATATCACATCTCATGCTAAAGGGAGGGTCTCAGGTTTGGAAGGGGAAGGATTTGGATATCACATCTCATGTTATAGGAAGGATCTCAGGTTTGGTATTAGAAGCATTGAGATATCACATCTCATGCTATCAGAATGGTCTCAGGATTGGAATGGGAAGGAGTTGGATATCACATCTCATACTAAAGGGAGGGTTCCAGGTTTGGAAGGGGAAGGATTTGGATATCACATCTCATGTTATCGGAAGGATCTCAGGTTTGGTATTAGAAGTATTGAGATATCACATCTCATGCTATAGGAAGGGTCTCAGGATTGGAATGGGAAGGAGTTGGATATCACATCTCATGCTAAAGGAAGGGTCTCAGGTTTGGTAGAAGCATTGAGATATCACATCTCATGCTATAGGAAGGGTCTCAGGATTGGAATGGGAAGGACTTAGATATCACATATCATGCTATAGGGAGGGTCTCAGTTTTGATATTAGAAGCATTGAGATATCACATCTCATGCTATCGGAAGTGTCTCAGGTTTGGAATGGGAAGGAGCTGGATATCACATCTCATGCTAAAGGAAGGGTCTCAGGTTTGGAACGGGAAGGAGTTGGATATCACATCTCATGTTATAGGAAGGGTCTCAGGTTTGGTATAAGCATTGAGATATCACATCTCTGCTATCGGAAGTGTCTCAGGATTGGAATGGGAAGGAGTTGGATATCCCATCTCATGTTATAGGACGGGTCTCAGGTTTGTTATTAGAATCATTGAGATATCATATTGCATGCTGTAGGAAGGGTCTAAGGATTGGAATGGGAAGGACTTGGATATCACATCTCATGCTATAGATAGGCTCTCAGGTTTGGAAAGGGAAGGAGTTGGATATCACATTTCATGTTAGAGGAAGGATCTCAGGTTTGGTATTAGAGGCATTGAGATATCACATCTCATGCTATAGGAAGGGTCTCAGGTTGGAATGGGAAGAAGTTGGATATCACATCTCATGTTATAGGAAGGGTCTCAGGATTGGAATGGGAAGGACTTGGATATCACATCTCATGCTATAGGAAGGCTCTCAGGTTTGGAAGGGGAAAGAGTTGGATATCACATTTCATGTTAGAGGTAGGATCTCAGGTTTGGTATTAAAGGCAATGAGATATCACATCTCATGCTAAAGGGAGGGTCTCAGGTTTGGAAGGGGAAGGATTTGGATATCACATCTCATGTTATAGGAAGGATCTCAGGTTTGGTATTAGAAGCATTGAGATATCACATCTCATGCTATCGGAAGGATCTCAGGTTTGGTATTAGAAGCATTGAGATATCACATCTCATGCTATCAGAAGGTTCTCAGGATTGGAATGGGAAGGAGTTGGATATCACATCTCATGCTAAAGGGAGGGACTCAGGTTTGGAAGGGGAAGGATTTGGATATCACATCTCATGTTATCGGAAGGATCTCAGGTTTGGTATTAGAAGTATTGAGATATCACATCTCATGCTATAGGAAGGGTCTCAGGATTGGAATGGGAAGGAGTTGGATATCACATCTCATGCTAAAGGAAGGGTCTCAGGTTTGGTAGAAGCATTGAGATATCACATCTCATGCTATAGGAAGGGTCTCAGGATTGGAATGGGAAGGACTTAGATATCACATATCATGCTATAGGGAGGGTCTCAGTTTTGATATTAGAAGCATTGAGATATCACATCTCATGCTATCGGAAGTGTCTCAGGATTGGAATGGGAAGGAGCTGGATATCACATCTCATGCTAAAGGAAGGGTCTCAGGTTTGGAACGGGAAGGAGTTGGATAGCCGATCTCATGTTATAGGAAGGGTCTCAGGTTTGGTATAAGCATTGAGATATCACATCTCTGCTATCGGAAGTGTCTCAGGATTGGAATGGGAAGGAGTTGGATATCCCATCTCATGTTATAGGACGGGTCTCAGGATTGTTATTAGAATCATTGAGATATCATATTGCATGCTGTAGGAAGGGTCTAAGGATTGGAATGGGAAGGACTTGGATATCACATCTCATGCTATGGATAGGCTCTCAGGTTTGATATTAGAAGCATTGAGATATCACATCTCATGCTATAGGAAGGGTCTCAGGATTGGAATGGGAAGGAGTTGGATATCACATCTCATGCTATAGGAAAGGTCTCAGGTTTGGTATAAGCATTGAGATATCACATCTCATGCTATAGGAAGGGTCTCAGGATTGGAATGGGAAGGAGTTGGATATCACATCTCATGCTATAGGAAGGGTCTCTGGTTTGGTATAAGCATTGAGATATCACATCTCATGCTATAGGAAGGGTCTCAGGATTGGAATGGGAAGGAGTTGTATATGACATCTCATGCCGTAGGAAGGGTCTCAGGTTTGGTATAAGCATTGAGATATCACATCTCTGCTATCGGAAAGGTCTCAGGATTGGAATGGGAAGGAGTTGGATATCCCATCTCATGTTATAGGAAGAGTCTCAGGTTTGGTATTAGAAGCATTGAGATATCACATCTCATGCTATAGGAAGGGTCTCAGGATTGGAATGGGAAGGAGTTGGATATCAAATCTCATGCTATAGGAAAGGTCTCAGGTTTGGTATAAGCAGTGAGATATCACATCTCATGCTATAGGAAGTGTCTCAGGATTGGAATGGGAAGGAGTTGGATATCACATCTCATGTTATAGGAAGGATCTCAGGTTTGGTATAAGCATTCAGATATCACATCTCTGCTATCGGAAGGGTCTCAGGATTGGAATGGGAAGGAGTTGGATATTCCCATCTCATGTTATAGGAAGGGTCTCAGGTTTGGTATAAGCAGTGAGATATCACATCTCATGCTATAGGAAGTGTCTCAGGATTGGAATGGGAAGGAGTTGGATATCACATCTCATGTTATAGGAAGGATCTCAGGTTTGGTATAAGCATTCAGATATCACATCTCTGCTATCGGAAGGGTCTCAGGATTGGAATGGGAAGGAGTTGGATATTCCCATCTCATGTTATAGGAAGGGTCTCAGGTTTGGTATTAGAAGCATTGAGACATCACATCTCATGCTATAGGAAGGGTCTCAGGATTGGAATGGGAAGGACTTGGATATCACATCTCATGCTATAGGGAGGGTCTCACGTTTGATATTAGAAGCATTGAGATATCACATCTCATGCTATAGGAAGGGTCTCAGGATTGGAATGGGAAGGAGTTGGATATCACATCTCATGCTATAGGAAAGGTCTCAGGTTTGGTATAAGCAGTGAGATATCACATCTCATGCTATAGGAAGTGTCTCAGGATTGGAATGGGAAGGAGTTGGATATCACATCTCATGTTATAGGAAGGATCTCAGGTTTGGTATAAGCATTCAGATATCACATCTCTGCTATCGGAAGGGTCTCAGGATTGGAATGGGAAGGAGTTGGATATTCCCATCTCATGTTATAGGAAGGGTCTCAGGTTTGGTATTAGAAGCATTGAGACATCACATCTCATGCTATAGGAAGGGTCTCAGGATTGGAATGGGAAGGACTTGGATATCACATCTCATGCTATAGGGAGGGTCTCAAGTTTGATATTAGAAGCATTGAGATATCACATCTCATGATATCGGAAGGGTCTCAGGATTGGAATGGGAAGGAGTTGGATATCACATCTCATGATAAAGGAAGGGTCTAAGGTTTGGAAGGGGAAGGATTTGGATATCACATCTCATGTTATAGGGCGGGTCTCAGGTTTGGTATTAGAAGCATTGAGATATCAAGTCTCATGGTATAGGAAGGGTCTCAGAATTGGAATTGGAAGGAGTTGGATATCCCATCTCATGCTATAGAAAGGGTCTCAGGTTGGAATGGGAAGGAGTTGGATATCACATCTCATGTTATAGGAAGGGTCTCGCGATTGGAATGGGAAGGACTTGGATATCACATCTCATGCTATAGGAAGGCTCTCAGGTTTGGAAGGGGAAAGAGTTGGATATCACATTTCATGTTAGAGGTAGGATCTCAGGTTTGGTATTAGAGGCATTGAGATATCACATCTCATGCTATCAGAAGGGTCTCAGGATTGGAATGGGAAGGAGTTGGATATCACATCTTATGCTAAAGGGAGGGTCTCAGGTTTGGAAGGGGAAGGATTTGGATATCACATCTCATGTTATAAGAAGGAGCTCAGGTTTGGTATTAGAAGCATTGAGATATCACATCTCATGCTATCAGAAGGGTCTCAGGATTGGAATGGGAAGGAGTTGGATATCACATCTCATGCTAAAGGGAGGGTCTCAGGTTTGGAAGGGGAAGGATTTGGATATCACATCTCATGTTATCGGAAGTATCTCAGGTTTGGTATTAGAAGTATTGAGATATCACATCTCATGCTATAGGAAGGGTCTCAGGATTGGAATGGGAAGGAGTTGGATATTACATCTCAAGCTATAGGAAGGGTCTCAGGTTTGGTATAAGCATTGAGATATCACATCACATGCTATAGGAAGGGTCTCAGGATTGGAATGGGAAGGTGTTGTATATGACATCTCATGCCATAGGAAGGGTCTCAGGTTTGGTATAAGCATTGAGATATCACATCACATGCTATAGGAAGGGTCTCAGGATTGGAATGGGAAGGACTTGGATATCACATCTCATGCTATAGGCAGGGTCTCAGGTTTGGAAAGGGAAGGAGTTGGATATCACATTTCATGTTAGAGGTAGGATATCAGGTTTGGTATTAGAGGCATTGAGATATCACATCTCATGCTATCAGAAGGGTCTCAGGATTGGAATGGGAAGGAGTTGGATATCACATCTCATGCTAAAGGGAGGGTCTCAGGTTTGGAAGGGTAAGGATTTGGATATCACATCTCATGTTATAGGAAGGATCTCAGGTTTGATATTAGAGGCATTGAGATATCACATCTCATGCTATCATAAGGGTCTCAGGATTGGAATGGGAAGGAGTTGGATATCACATCTCATGCTAAAGGGAGGGTCTCAGGTTTGGAAGGGGAAGAATTTGGATATCACATCACATGTTATAGGAAGGATCTCAGGTTTGGTATTAGAAGCATTGAGATATCACATCTCATGCTATCGGAAGGGTCTCAGGATTGGAATGGGAAGGAGTTGGAAATCACATCTCATGCTATAGGAAGGGTCTCAGGTTTGGAACGGGAAGGAGTTGGATATCACATCTCATGTTATAGGAAGAGTCTCAGGTTTGGTATAAGCATTGAGATATCACATCTCTGCAATCGGAAATGTCTCAGGATTGGGATGGGAAGGAGTTGGATATCACATCTCATGCTATAGGAAGGGTCTCAGGTTTGGAACGGGAAGGAGTTGGATATCACATCTCATGCTATAGGAAGGCTCTCAGGTTTGGAAGGGGAAAGAGTTGGATATCACATTTCATGTTAGAGGTAGGATCTCAGGTTTGGTATTAGAGGCATTGAGACATCACATCTCATGCTATCAGAAGGGTCTCAGGATTGGAATGGGAAGGAGTTGGATATCACATCTCATGCTAAAGGGAGGGTCTCAGATTTGGAAGGGGAAGGATTTGGATATCACATCTCATGTTGTAAGAAGGAGCTCAGGTTTGGTATTAGAAGCATTGAGATATCACATCTCATGCTATTGGAAGGATCTCAGGTTTGGTATTAGAAGCATTGAGATATCACATCTCATGCTATCAGAAGGGTCTCAGGATTGGAATGGGAAGGAGTTGGATATCACATCTCATGCTAAAGGGAGGGTCTCAGGTTTGGAAGGGGAAGGATTTGGATATCACATCTCATGTTATCGGAAGGATCTCAGGTTTGGTATTAGAAGTATTGAGATATCACATCTCATGCTATAGGAAGGGTCTCAGGATTGGAATGGGAAGGAGTTGGATATCACATCTCAAGCTATAGGAAGGGTCTCAGGTTTGGTATAAGCATTGAGATATCACATCACATGCTATAGGAAGGGTCTCAGGATTGGAATGGGAAGGAGTTGTATATGACATCTCATGCCATAGGAAGGGTCTCAGGTTTGGTATAAGCATTGAGATATCACATCACATGCTATAGGAAGGGTCTCAGGATTGGAATGGGAAGGACTTGGATATCACATCTCATGCTATAGGCAGGGTCTCAGGTTTGGAAAGGGAAGAATTTGGATATCACATCACATGTTATAGGAAGGATCTCAGGTTTGGTATTAGAAGCATTGAGATATCACATCTCATGCTATCGGAAGAGTCTCAGGATTGGAATGGGAAGGAGTTGGAAATCACATCTCATGCTATAGGAAGGGTCTCAGGTTTGGAACGGGAAGGAGTTGGATATCACATCTCATGTTATAGGAAGAGTCTCAGGTTTGGTATAAGCATTGAGATATCACATCTCTGCAATCGGAAATGTCTCAGGATTGGGATGGGAAGGAGTTGGATATCACATCTCATGCTATAGGAAGGGTCTCAGGTTTGGAACGGGAAGGAGTTGGATATCACATCTCATGCTATAGGAAGGCTCTCAGGTTTGGAAGGGGAAAGAGTTGGATATCACATTTCATGTTAGAGGTAGGATCTCAGGTTTGGTATTAGAGGCATTGAGACATCACATCTCATGCTATCAGAAGGGTCTCAGGATTGGAATGGGAAGGAGTTGGATATCACATCTCATGCTAAAGGGAGGGTCTCAGATTTGGAAGGGGAAGGATTTGGATATCACATCTCATGTTGTAAGAAGGAGCTCAGGTTTGGTATTAGAAGCATTGAGATATCACATCTCATGCTATTGGAAGGATCTCAGGTTTGGTATTAGAAGCATTGAGATATCACATCTCATGCTATCAGAAGGGTCTCAGGATTGGAATGGGAAGGAGTTGGATATCACATCTTATGCTAAAGGGAGGGTCTCAGGTTTGGAAGGGGAAGGATTTGGATATCACATCTCATGTTATAAGAAGGAGCTCAGGTTTGGTATTAGAAGCATTGAGATATCACATCTCATGCTATCAGAAGGGTCTCAGGATTGGAATGGGAAGGAGTTGGATATCACATCTCATGCTAAAGGGAGGGTCTCAGGTTTGGAAGGGGAAGAATTTGGATATCACATCTCATGTTATCGGAAGTATCTCAGGTTTGGTATTAGAAGTATTGAGATATCACATCTCATGCTATAGGAAGGGTCTCAGGATTGGAATGGGAAGGAGTTGGATATTACATCTCAAGCTATAGGAAGGGTCTCAGGTTTGGTATAAGCATTGAGATATCACATCACATGCTATAGGAAGGGTCTCAGGATTGGAATGGGAAGGTGTTGTATATGACATCTCATGCCATAGGAAGGGTCTCAGGTTTGGTATAAGCATTGAGATATCACATCACATGCTATAGGAAGGGTCTCAGGATTGGAATGGGAAGGACTTGGATATCACATCTCATGCTATAGGCAGGGTCTCAGGTTTGGAAAGGGAAGGAGTTGGATATCACATTTCATGTTAGAGGTAGGATATCAGGTTTGGTATTAGAGGCATTGAGATATCACATCTCATGCTATCAGAAGGGTCTCAGGATTGGAATGGGAAGGAGTTGGATATCACATCTCATGCTAAAGGGAGGGTCTCAGGTTTGGAAGGGTAAGGATTTGGATATCACATCTCATGTTATAGGAAGGATCTCAGGTTTGATATTAGAGGCATTGAGATATCACATCTCATGCTATCATAAGGGTCTCAGGATTGGAATGGGAAGGAGTTGGATATCACATCTCATGCTAAAGGGAGGGTCTCAGGTTTGGAAGGGGAAGAATTTGGATATCACATCACATGTTATAGGAAGGATCTCAGGTTTGGTATTAGAAGCATTGAGATATCACATCTCATGCTATCGGAAGGGTCTCAGGATTGGAATGGGAAGGAGTTGGAAATCACATCTCATGCTATAGGAAGGGTCTCAGGTTTGGAACGGGAAGGAGTTGGATATCACATCTCATGTTATAGGAAGAGTCTCAGGTTTGGTATAAGCATTGAGATATCACATCTCTGCAATCGGAAATGTCTCAGGATTGGGATGGGAAGGAGTTGGATATCACATCTCATGCTATAGGAAGGGTCTCAGGTTTGGAACGGGAAGGAGTTGGATATCACATCTCATGCTATAGGAAGGCTCTCAGGTTTGGAAGGGGAAAGAGTTGGATATCACATTTCATGTTAGAGGTAGGATCTCAGGTTTGGTATTAGAGGCATTGAGACATCACATCTCATGCTATCAGAAGGGTCTCAGGATTGGAATGGGAAGGAGTTGGATATCACATCTCATGCTAAAGGGAGGGTCTCAGATTTGGAAGGGGAAGGATTTGGATATCACATCTCATGTTGTAAGAAGGAGCTCAGGTTTGGTATTAGAAGCATTGAGATATCACATCTCATGCTATTGGAAGGATCTCAGGTTTGGTATTAGAAGCATTGAGATATCACATCTCATGCTATCAGAAGGGTCTCAGGATTGGAATGGGAAGGAGTTGGATATCACATCTCATGCTAAAGGGAGGGTCTCAGGTTTGGAAGGGGAAGGATTTGGATATCACATCTCATGTTATCGGAAGGATCTCAGGTTTGGTATTAGAAGTATTGAGATATCACATCTCATGCTATAGGAAGGGTCTCAGGATTGGAATGGGAAGGAGTTGGATATCACATCTCAAGCTATAGGAAGGGTCTCAGGTTTGGTATAAGCATTGAGATATCACATCACATGCTATAGGAAGGGTCTCAGGATTGGAATGGGAAGGAGTTGTATATGACATCTCATGCCATAGGAAGGGTCTCAGGTTTGGTATAAGCATTGAGATATCACATCACATGCTATAGGAAGGGTCTCAGGATTGGAATGGGAAGGACTTGGATATCACATCTCATGCTATAGGCAGGGTCTCAGGTTTGGAAAGGGAAGAATTTGGATATCACATCACATGTTATAGGAAGGATCTCAGGTTTGGTATTAGAAGCATTGAGATATCACATCTCATGCTATCGGAAGGGTCTCAGGATTGGAATGGGAAGGAGTTGGAAATCACATCTCATGCTATAGGAAGGGTCTCAGGTTTGGAACGGGAAGGAGTTGGATATCACATCTCATGTTATAGGAAGAGTCTCAGGTTTGGTATAAGCATTGAGATATCACATCTCTGCAATCGGAAATGTCTCAGGATTGGGATGGGAAGGAGTTGGATATCACATCTCATGCTATAGGAAGGGTCTCAGGTTTGGAACGGGAAGGAGTTGGATATCACATCTCATGCTATAGGAAGGCTCTCAGGTTTGGAAGGGGAAAGAGTTGGATATCACATTTCATGTTAGAGGTAGGATCTCAGGTTTGGTATTAGAGGCATTGAGACATCACATCTCATGCTATCAGAAGGGTCTCAGGATTGGAATGGGAAGGAGTTGGATATCACATCTCATGCTAAAGGGAGGGTCTCAGATTTGGAAGGGGAAGGATTTGGATATCACATCTCATGTTGTAAGAAGGAGCTCAGGTTTGGTATTAGAAGCATTGAGATATCACATCTCATGCTATTGGAAGGATCTCAGGTTTGGTATTAGAAGCATTGAGATATCACATCTCATGCTATCAGAAGGGTCTCAGGATTGGAATGGGAAGGAGTTGGATATCACATCTCATGCTAAAGGGAGGGTCTCAGGTTTGGAAGGGGAAGGATTTGGATATCACATCTCATGTTATCGGAAGGATCTCAGGTTTGGTATTAGAAGTATTGAGATATCACATCTCATGCTATAGGAAGGGTCTCAGGATTGGAATGGGAAGGAGTTGGATATCACATCTCAAGCTATAGGAAGGGTCTCAGGTTTGGTATAAGCATTGAGATATCACATCACATGCTATAGGAAGGGTCTCAGGATTGGAATGGGAAGGAGTTGTATATGACATCTCATGCCATAGGAAGGGTCTCAGGTTTGGTATAAGCATTGAGATATCACATCACATGCTATAGGAAGGGTCTCAGGATTGGAATGGGAAGGACTTGGATATCACATCTCATGCTATAGGCAGGGTCTCAGGTTTGGAAAGGGAAGGAGTTGGATATCACATTTCATGTTAGAGGTAGGATATCAGGTTTGGTATTAGAGGCATTGAGATATCACATCTCATGCTATCAGAAGGGTCTCAGGATTGGAATGGGAAGGAGTTGGATATCACATCTCATGCTAAAGGGAGGGTCTCAGGTTTGGAAGGGGAAGGATTTGGATATCACATCTCATGTTATAGGAAGGATCTCAGGTTTGGTATTAGAGGCATTGAGATATCACATTTCATGCTATCATAAGGGTCTCAGGATTGGAATGGGAAGGAGTTGGATATCACATCTCATGCTAAAGGGAGGGTCTCAGGTTTGGAAGGGGAAGAATTTGGATATCACATCGCATGTTATAGGAAGGATCTCAGGTTTGGTATTAGAAGCATTGAGATATCACATCTCATGCTATCGGAAGGGTCTCAGGATTGGAATGGGAAGGAGTTGGATATCACATCTCATGCTATAGGAAGGGTCTCAGGTTTGGAACTGGAAGGAGTTGGATATCACATCTCATGTTATAGGAAGAGTCTCAGGTTTGGTATAAGCATTGAGATATCACATCTCTGCAATCGGAAATGTCTCAGGATTGGGATGGGAAGGAGTTGGATATCACATCTCATGCTATAGGAAGGGTCTCAGGTTTGGAACGGGAAGGAGTTGGATATTGTTAAGACGGATTTCTGAACTCTGTTCTGGTGGCGCAGAAGTTCAGATGGCCAACCTAATTTCTTGGAACAGGGTAACCTCTGGACAAGCCAGACCAATCAAGGTAGCGAACGCGGTGGTCAAGACTAGGTCTCAAGAGAGGTGAGGGTGACTGAAAGCCCGCAATGAGCACACAAAGCAAGGACACTTACAAACTACTCCAAACAGGTGCTATATTAAAAATATATACACATTTATTCCAAGGCCTTTAAAACAATGACCGTAGCGAGAAATCACAATACAACTCTAGTAAACCAACACATACCATACCAATACAATATATATACAAATACAAACAAGTCTCAAGCGTTAGATGCACGAAATGTGTAGTCCACCTAAAAGGGAAGGAAAACAGGCAGTGCGAAATAATGCTTAGACCCAGTCCGCCTTCAGAGGCACCTAACTAAAAGGAAGTCCGAGCCCTACGAAGAGTGGAGCCTTGTGCTCAAAAGTACCTGCACACGCTGGTGTCAACAGGCAAAAGGGGAGTCTCTTCGAGGGAGATCAGGCAGTTCCATTTAGTGCACAAACGAAGAAGAACAGTGTTCCGCGACTCAAGCGCAGCCTCCACTGTGGGCAGAAGCAGAGCGCGAGTACGGAAAGGTGTGCTGTTTTGACACAGCGGGGAAAAGCTATGGGCTCCTGCAGGAGGGCGACCAGTTCCTAGCTATGCTACTCACCGGTCCACGATGCAAGCAGACCCAGGCTTCTCCGCGTCAGTTTCAGTCGCTGGCAGGTTCAGAAGAGCAGGGGACGTCTCGTCGTCGTGTTTAGTCTGCAGCAGCAGAGTTGAGTAAAAGACGTCCCAAACGAAGGAACCCGCACAGTTTGTTACCACAGCAGGGCAACGGAGCGGCGGTGTGTATCTGAGCCAAATGTACACTACTCACTTCAGACCTGGGAACGCCAAGTGTACGAATCATGTGAGAGTGACAAGGACTCCATATACTACACAACCTGGCGGCGGTTACAGAGCAAGACTCCTGTGTAGGCTGGTCAGTCTGCTGGATGGCCCAGAGACGCTTCCGAAGGCTTACTAGCAGGAGATGGTGAAGATGCCGAGAATAGCTGTCCCCGCTATTCCAAGGGTCGAAGTACCAGTACAGGCCTTCTGGTTCGATCAAAGGTGAAAAGGGTTTTCACAAGGTGACAGCAGTGCAGAGGAGCAGTCCTTCAGCGGGTCACCAGCGATTCCTCAGTTCAGCCTCTTGGTTGCAGGATACTTGGCTCCTGTATTCCTTCGTTCGTGAGAACTCAGGAGATCGACATGGTAGTGGTGTTTCCAGCCCCCTCTTATCCACGGTTCCCTTCGCGCCAAAACGGAGGGGACCCAATGGGAGATCCGCTCATCAACACTCACACCATTCGTGGACCTATCACGGACCACGGTGGTCCCAGGCATTCACACCACCCTAGACTCTCTGGCACCCAGGATGTGTATTGGGACCAGACATCCCAGCCCACATCCTGGAGGCACACAAAGACATGTAGAAGCCTGCGAAAGCATCTGTGTTTCGCAGGAAAGCACATGCCCAAATAAGGAAGGCCCCAGGTCGGCTCGACCTGGGGAAGGTGAAGGGAGCAAGACGGTCAGCGGACAGGACAAAGGAGCCTCGTGGTCTGGCCATTTTGGGATCTAGGCCACCATTTTGGGTTAAGCGCGAGAAACGCGCTTAGAACGCCAAAAGGAGCTCAAAACACAAGAAACGATCGCTGCCACCATTCCCGTCCGTGAATCACTTGCACCGATCAGTTACAATCCTGAAAGAGTATCTAGGGCCTGTAGAAGGCTAGAGACCCAAGAGAGCAGTAACTTAGCTTACAGTGCCCTCTTGTGTCATGTTGCACGAAAGCCGCAACATGCTACAAGAAACTACGGAAACCAGCGTTTCCTGGTACTGACTGTCTTAAGGGCATGACAGTTTCCCCGTAAGAAAGGAGCGAAAGCCCAGAGGAGTGCGGCAGAAGGCTGCACTTCTCGGGCAAAGTCGAGAACAAGGTGAAAAACAACAGCAAAAAGTTTAGGGGTTGCCACATGGAAGGAAAATTACCTACAATTACGAAATCTTTCCTAACACTCGCCCCTCCCAGACTATGGACAGGGGGAACTAATCCACCCCTGGATGAGTCTCTTGTTCAGGTCGGTTAAACATTCTGCACAACCCATCAGCATTGCTATGTTGGACACCTGGCCTATGCTCAATAGTGAAGTTGAAGCCTTGTAGACTTATGGACCACCTAAGCAACTTTGGATTCTCCCCCTTCATGTTTATTATCCACTTTAAGGGCTTATGGTCAGTTTGCACAGTGAAGTGGGTCCCATAGAGGTAGGGCCTCAGCTTCCTTAGGGCCCACACAACAGAGAAACATTCTTTCTCTACCGTGGACCATCTGAGCTCTCTGTCCTTAAACTGGCGACTAATAAAACCAATAGGGTGTTCCTTACCCTTCTCATCTACTTGCGATAGTACAGCTCCTATCCCAGTGTCCGAGGCGTCCGTCTGCACGATAAAAGGTCTTTGATAATCAGGGGCCCTGAGGACAGGGGCCTGGCACAAGGAGTCTTTTAAGCCATTGAAGGCCTTCTCACACTCGTCGGTCCAAGTTACCTTCTTGGGTTTCTTCAGAGTTGTGAGGGCAGTCAGAGGGGCAGCTATGGTGCCATAGTCTGCCACAAAATTGCGGTAATACCCCGTGAGTCCTAAGAAGGCTCTCACTTGGGTTTGTGTAGTGGGGGTAGGCCAGTCTTGTACTGCTTGTACTTTACTGGGTAGAGGCTGTATCCTCCCTCCACCTACTTCATGTCCAAGGTAAAACACTGAGCCTTGTCCAATCTGGCGTTTACTAGCCTTTATGGTCAAGTGTGCTTTCTGAAGGGCGTGGCTAGCGCGCGAGCGATGCGGACGTGAGCTGAGTGAGCTCCCGTAAGCGCCGACACAATCCTGTACCTTTATCCTGATTCCTGGGGACATCGAGCGACATCAACGCCACGATTGTGCCCGTGAAGCTGGGGGCTACGACCGGCGGAAATCCGGGCTGTGGTCTGCCCGTTTGGAGGGCCATAATCTGCAATTTACTGAAGGCCGGGGGCCCCGAACTGCGAAACCAAGATGGCCGCCGGAGCTTGAGGGCAGACCACCTCCTGTCTGATTGGGGCTTGAAGCGGCCTGGTGTGGTGCGGCACACGCAGTGGACACTGACTTTTCTTACAACCGGAGGTCGCCCGGACAAACGGCTCCTGCTCTTGGGCTGTTTCGACCCAGCCCCGAGTGGTGGAGGACGGCAGCGGCCTGGCCCGACAGAGCTAGAGGTAGGTGGGATTAACTCTCCCCCCCCCCCTGCTCCATACAGACGGTGGATTCGTGGAACCTGCGTGTTGGAAGGTGTTTGGAGGACCCCGAGGCCTTCCACCTGGCCTGTTGCGGGGCTGCGACACGGTACACCGGAGTAGATCCATAAGGGCGTAATTAGCACTGTTCGACCTGCCGTGCCGGACGCCCCACGCCTCCCCGGAACTATGGGGAAAGAAAGGCAGAAGAAACCCTCCACACAGAGCAGCATGGACCAATTTGCCGTCGCCACCACCCCGGCCCCGGCGGCCCCAGCAACGCGACCGAACTCCCCCAATGGGGAGGGCCCTCTTTCTCTCCATGATGTAATGGCGGCCATTGCTAATTCCCGATCCTCCATGGAGACCAAAATAGATAGCATGGCGGCAGACGTCTCCTTCCTACGCCACGATCTACAGAAACTAACCTCCAGAACGGGAGAGGCGGAACAACGTATTTCTGAAGTGGAAGACAATATAGGCGGGATTAACCGCCAACTGTCCCAGGCCTTAAACCGCCTTAAGACCCTTGAATCAAGAGTGGAGGATGGAGAGGGGCGAT
Organism: Ambystoma mexicanum; assembly: GCF_040938575.1. Classification (NCBI taxonomy): domain Eukaryota; kingdom Metazoa; phylum Chordata; class Amphibia; order Caudata; family Ambystomatidae; genus Ambystoma; species Ambystoma mexicanum. The sequence continues at coordinate 339,071,726 of NC_090936.1, forward strand.
CCCGTCGCAATAATGTCCGTATCCTGGGTCTGCCAGAAGGGGAGGAGGGACAGTGTATGGAGCTGTTCTTGGAGCAGTGGCTTGTAGACATCTTCGAGGCCACATCCTTTTCAAAGTTCTTCTCAGTGGAGAGGGCTCACAGAATGCCGGCGGGTAGACCACCCCCGGGTGCCCCGCCACGTACTATCATCGCCCGCTTACTCAACTACCGAGATAGGGATGCCCTCCTGCAACTGTCGCGGGCACAAGGCTCGATTACCCATAACGGCTCCCGAATCGCCTTTTTCCCGGACTACACCCGAGAAGTGCAGCGGGCACGACAATCGTTTGAGCCACTCAAGAGACAGCTGGCCCAACTAAATGTGAAATATGGCCTGCTCTTCCCGGCCCAACTGAAGATATATCATGGAGGAACCACGGTTCATTTCAGCGACCCGCAGGAGGCATGGAAATGGGCGGAGGCCCATATAGAAGGTGATTGGACTGCGAGACCGAGGAGGCCGAGAGGAAGACCGAGGCCCAGGCACGCCTCCCCGAGAGGAAACCCGGAGAGGAATGAACAGGGGGTCCTGGACCCCGATGCAGATCAGCGAGGACATTGACCGGACTGTCGCCCCTCTGGCCTAGTAATGGCGCTTTGAAGTATTCTTTCTTTGTTTGTATTCTTAAGCCGGACGCATGAGTAGTCCACCATGGAAGATGTTGACACTGGCGCATGGGAGGGGACTCTGGAGGAGCCTCTGAAAAACCCCCCCCCCCTAGCCGAACTTCCTCCTTTCCTTCTCCTTCTCCTTCTCCCTTTTCCCCCCCCCTCTTTCTTGTTTATCTAGACCCGGCTCTAGGGTCTGGGTTTTTGAGCTGCTACCTTAAGTTGAAGGTCCAGCTATGTTTGGGCGACAGGTACTTCGTGTTGGGGTGGAGTATAGGGTGGGGGTAAGTTGGGAATGTTTGGAAGTTTGTTTGTTACTTCAAGACTGTCATATGTTTATAACGGACACGAACCACTGTCTTTGGTCGAAGTTACCACTTCACCATCTCTCACTGATTGCTACAATCGTACAGACCCCCATCATGTGTGATAGATATCCTGTGCACAGACTCACGGGACACCCATGCGCCACACCAAATCCCTGAAGTTCCTCACCTGGAACGTGAATGGGATGGGGTCCGGGATTAAACGGCGCCTGCTTAGGCAATTTCTAAATAGACACTCCCCTGATGTGGCCCTTTTGACAGAAACCCACCTGGCCGGATCACACTGTGCCTTTTTTCAGAGGACTAATTACCACCTTGCCCTTCAGGCGGGGTACACAATGGGCTCCAGGGGCACCCTCATCCTGATACACAAGCGCATTCCATTTACTCAGCAATTGGTTGAGCGCGACCCAAGGGGTCGATACGTGTTCGTCATGGGGACCATCTGGGGTCAGACGATGGCCATTGCCGCAATTTATTCCCCACCCGGGTTGGGACAGGAATTACTGGACGATCTTACTACCCTTATAGGGAAACACCATCCTGATACGTTCATTCTGGGGGGTGATTTTAATGATACCATGAATGATAACTTTGACCGTTCCCATCTCCGAAATCGCAACCCTGACACCTCGACTAGATTGGCCAGTTTTGCATCGGCCCTTGGGCTCCGAGATGTATGGAGAGAGTTACACCCGACTGATAGGGAGTACTCCTTCCATTCCGGCGCTCACGGCTCCATGTCCAGACTGGACTACTTCTTCTTGCCACATACCGACCTCCATAGGGCAATGTCCGCAGATTTACTCCCCCGGGGCATTTCGGACCACTCCCCCCTCTTAGTTGAATTGCGTATGCAGGGTCCCCTTCCCCCTAGAACGTGGAGACTTAACAATTATTATCTGGGGTCCCCGGAACTGATAGATCGCCTCGAGGAAGTTTCTGGTGAATATTTCGAAATTAACGAGAAGTCGGTGGACAGCCCCGTGATATTATGGGAGGCCTATAAAACAGTGCTAAGGGGTGAAATCCTTTCTTGGACGACACATAAAAGAAACATCCGGTTCCGGGAAATATTAAAGGCCGAAGAGGAAGTGAGAGACAGGGAGATTGAGCATATATCCGATCCTACGCCTGAGACCCACCGATCCCTCCAGCGCGCCCAGGAGTGCCTCCGTAACAGAACGATGGATGACGCCAAGCAGGCCCATTGGCAGGCTAGGGCGAGGGTGTATGAACTTGGGGATAAGTCGGGTAAACTGCTCGCTTGGTTGCAGAGGAGAGACGAGGGGCAGCGCCATGTCCGGGAAATTGTCACGGCACAGGGCGACACCCAACATTCGGACTCTGGGATTGCCGAGGCCTTCACAGAGTTTTACGCAGATTTGTATCGGGCTCCGACCTCACCGCTAAACCCCTGCCTCCTAGATGAGGTGACGCTGCCGATCCTTTCGGGGCAACAGAGGGACCAGCTGGACTCTGCTTTATCAGAGGCTGAGATTGCAGAGGCACTGTCTCAGCTCCAGTCGGGAAAGGCACCGGGCCCGAACGGATTCCCAGTTGAAACTTGGCAGAAGCTAGGAGTAGACAAAATGGCCGGTCCTCTACATAGGATGTTTCTTGCTGCCCGGGAACAGGGTACCCTCCCACCAGATCTTTGCAAGGCCACCATTGTGGTCATTCCCAAGCCTGGCAAACCTCCACATGATTGTGCTTCTTATAGACCTATATCGCTGATTAACGGGGAAGCTAAGGTCCTTGCTAAGCTATTAGCGAATCGGTTGCAGTTAGTCACATCCTCCTTGATCCATCCGGATCAGTGTGGTTTTATGCCTGCCAAATCGACTCGGATGAATCTGCGCCGCCTCCATTTAGCATTGGAGAGATCCCCGATTATAAACGAACCCTTGGCCTTGTTGGCAATCGATTTTGAAAAGGCGTTCGACTCCATTCGATGGGACTACCTTTGGGAAATAATGCGCCGCATGGGGTTCGGAGAGGCCTATTTAGGCTGGGTGCAGCTACTTTATGTTAACATCAAGGCGGAAGTGAGAGTGAATGGCTGGTCCTCTGGGTCCTTCCCCCTGGGCCGTGGTACGCGACAGGGATGCCCTTTGTCCCCTCTTTTGTTCGCCCTTGCTATCGAGCCATTAGCTCTTTGGCTTCGCCAAAACACCGCCTGGAGAGGATTCAGATGGCCGGAGGGACACGAGGATCGTACATCCCTGTATGCGGATGACCTCCTGGTGTACCTGGGTGACCCACTAACATCCTCTGCCATTGTAACGCAAATGTTGGTCCGCTTTGGGGAACTCAGCGGACTCAGAATCAACTGGGGGAAATCAGTCCTCTTTCCGGTGAAGGGTGGGGAACAGGCAATCCCCCAGGACTGCCCGTACCGGGTGGAACGACAGGGGTTTCGTTACCTGGGAATATGGATATCCGGGGATTTAACAAGCTATATAAGGAACAATCTCCGACCAATCACAGACCGCTTTATTGTTGATGTCCGGCACTGGAAACTCCTCCCCCTGACACTTATGGGAAGAGCGGCACTTTTTAAAATGATGACCCTTCCTAGATTCCTCTATGTCCTTCAAAATGCCCCACTTAAAGTCCCCGACTCGGAGTTCCACCAGGTGGAGACACTTCTCAGAGACCTCATATGGGGGGGAGGCCAGTCACGAATTGCGTTAACTACACTTCAAAGATCTATTTGGGAGGGAGGAATAGGAGTTCCCCGCCTTCAAACGTATTACTGGGCATCACAACTGGTGGTGGTTAATGACCTTCTCCACGGGGACCGAGACCTGCCCCATATACGGGCTGAGATAGCCACTATGCGCAACACTGACCCGCTGCTTCTCCTCTATCAGCCCCTTTCGAGAACCTCTCCGCCCACAACCACTACGCATATGATCACAGTGTGGAGACAGGCACACCGATTCATTGGGTGGGAAAATAAAGCTACTAGAGCACAACCCCTCTGGCGGAACAACAACCTAGCTGAGACCCAGAAGTTGGAGCCGTGGCCTAGGTGGGTGAATGCGGGGATTGCCAGGATTGGGGACATGCTTACACAGGGGTGTTTGGCCTCATTTGATGACCTACAATTGCGATTCCAGATTCCGAATACGGAACATTACCACTACATTCGCCTCGCCCATGCTTTGAGACCCTACCTGACAGCAGATACGCAGTTGCCGGACTATACCCCCATAGAGCGTAACATCCTTCCGGCGCATATCCCTACCAAATGCACTTCCATCCTTTACAATGCTATATCCTCCTTTGCTACCCCCGAATTGAATGAACTAAAGGCAAAATGGGAAGTAGATGTGGGGGTGATAGATCCTGAGGATTGGATACAAGTCCTTATGCATCCCCGGGAAATCGCCATTTCCTCTAGGCTTCGATTAGTGCAGTTGAAAATACTACACCGGGTTTATTACCCTAGGACACGTCTATATGGCTGGAAACGGGCTTCTGACCCAAACTGTTTGCGGTGTGGGGATGGGGAGGGGACCTTTATTCACATTTTGTGGCTGTGTCCCCAGATACAAACTTTTTGGAACGCATGCTGTAGGGAACTCTCCCGAGTTCTGACTCGCACCATACCACTGGACCCAAGGGCTTTGCTTCTGGGCGTGCCCGATGAGATAGAAGCTAATAAGTGGGAAAGATTGCTCCTACACACGGCGATGGGGCTGGTTAAGCGCAATATCGCGCAGAAATGGGGTGCCCCTGACTCCCCAACGCTGGAACAATGGAAATTGGATATGGACATATGCGCTATGATGGAGCGTAGGATTTACTCGGCGCGAGGCTGTCCCAACAAAGCGTCGAAAATATGGGACAGGTGGGAGGAAGGTGTGGCCTGAGTGTCCCATGTACAGGCGGGGGAATGTGCACTGGGGGTTTTGTTTTGTGCTTGTACCATACTATACATTATTGCATGTGATGAGATGATCGCTCAACTGTTGATGCTCAGGGTACCTTTTCTGATTGTGAACGACTATGACAGTCTGAAGTTGTTTTTGTTTGCTTGTTGCTTTGTTATTATGACCATTGTACTATGTTAATAACAATAAAATACTTTATAAAAAAAAAAAAGTGTGCTTTCTGAAGAGCCTGGAGCACAATCCCGAGGTGTTTCACATGGTCTTCCCAGGTGGCACTGAAAACTGCTATATCGTCCAGATATGCAAGACAGAATTCGTCCAACCCATTCAAAACATGATGCACAAGCCTCTGGAAAGTGGCAGGTGCATTCTTCAACCCGAACGGCATTACCCGGAATTGGTAAAGGCCGTCTGGAGTAGAAAACGCTGTCTTCTCCTTGGCATGTTCTGCTAAAGCTATTTGCCAATAGCCAGCAGTGAGGTCAAACGTGCTGAGGTACTTGGATGCACCCAAAGTATCCACCAGCTCATCTGTTCGAGGCAAGGGGTGTGCATCTGTCTTGGTGACAGCATTCAGAGCCCTTTAATCCACGCAGAACCTCAATTCAGAAGTGCCTGCCATTGGAACGAAAACCACAGGGCTGGACCAAGGACTACTAGAGGGTTCAATCACCCCAAGGTCTAACATCTTGTTGACCTCGGTCTTAATATAAGACCGTACTTTGTCTGACATCCTGTATCCCCTACTTTTGGTAGGTACACTGTCTCCTGTGTCTATGTTATGTTTGCACCAAGGTGTCAAACCAGGCGACTGTGAAAACAGGGGGGAAAACTGCCTAAGCAAACTTTTCACCTCAGCCTGCTGATCAGAAGTCAGGTGAGGGGCCACTCGGACACCCTCAAAGGAGCTATCTGAAGGACCGCTTTGGAACAGGTCGGGGAGAGGTTCAGACTCCTCTTCCTCAACATCTGAAGCCAGTAACAGTGCTGCGATTTCGACTCTTGGGACGAAAGCCTTCAGCCTATTCACGTGAAACACTTTTGGAGCCTGTCCAGGCCTTCCAAGGTCCACTAAATAGTTAACCTCACCCAGGGGCTCCACCACTGTGTAAGGGCCTGGCCATTTGTCCTGTAAAGCTCAAGGCCTTATGGGATTCATGATCAGGACTTGCTGACCAGGTGTAAAGTTGATGAGGGAAGCTTTCTGGTCGTACCAATGTTTCACCAGCGCTTGTACTGCCTTCAATTTATCACTAGCCAAGCCCATCAGAAGTACCATCCGTTTTCTGAGCCCTAGCACATAATCAACTACGTTGGTAGTAACAGGGGGAGTGGGCATCTCCCATCCCTCTTTGACTATGGCTAAGGGTCCCCGTACAGGATGACCAAACAGAAGTTTGAAGGGGCTGAAGCCAACACCCTCCTGTGGTACCTCTCGGTAGGCAAACAGTAAGCATGGTAAAAGAAGATCCCATTGTCTTCTCTGAAGCTTCTCCAGAGCCCCAATCATGCTTTTTAACATTCTGTTGAAACGTTCCACCAGACCATTGGTCTGGGGGTGGTATGCAGAAGTGAACTTGTAGGTGACCCCACATTCTTTCCACATAGCCTGCATATACTTCGACATAAAGTTGCTGCCACGATCTGACACAACTTCTTTAGGGAAGCCAACCCTAGTAAATATGCCAAGTAAAGCTTTTGCAACTGACTTGGCAGTTACAGTTTTCAATGGGATGGCCTCAGGATATCTGGTTGCATGGTCGACCAGCACCAGGATAAACCTATTGCCCGAGGATGTTTGCGGGTCAAGGGGACCAACGATGTCGATCCCTACCCTTTCAAATGGTACCCCCACAACTGGGAGCGGTACCAAAGGAGCTTGGATTGTCGAGCCAACCTTACCAGATAACTGGCAGGAGGCACAACTCCTGCAGTGACTTTCTACTTGCACCCCCATCTTGGGCCAGTAGAAGTGCATGGATAACCTTTGCTTGGTCCTCTTAATACCAAGGTGACCAGCAAGGAGCACTTCATGCGCCAACTGCAGGAGGAAGGGCCTAACAGCAAGGGGAACCACCAACCTCCTATGGTCTCCTTCTGTAGACTCTGTGGGCTCACTATACAGGAGTCCACCTTCCCAATAAATCCTATGCGTCCCAGGAGGTTCACCCTCAAGCTGGGAGCAGGCCTGTCTCCTTAGGCCTTCCATAGATGTGCACTCACGTTGGCCTTTACTGAATTCGTCCCTATCAGGACCTCCTTCAACTAACAAGTCTTTTAGTTCAGGATGGTCGTTGGGGTCAAATACTTCAGGCATCGCCACCTCCTCGTCAGGCCCGGGCGATTGACCAACTTCCTCCACCGCAGTGGTAGGCGAGCTCGGGGGAATATTCTCTTTCCCTCGTCTTGACTTGTTGACTCCTTTCGCCTTGGGTTTCCCCTTCGGCTGGGGCGGCGTATTGGTCTTGGCCAATGCTGCCCGTGCTTGAGACCGTGTGTAGGGTCTTTCGGCAGTGTCTCCTACGAGCCCTAAAGCTCTGAGATCATTACCTAACAAGACCTTTCCCGGGACGTTTCTCTGAATGCTCACTGGAATCCTGACTGCTGTACCATTTAAAGTAAGATTTACAGGTATTACTGGGAACATACGGAGTGGGCCGTCAGCCAACTTAGTGGGCATCAGAGTAGCTCTGGCAACTTCCTCTGAGTCTACCAAGGTAGAATCCACTACAGTTCGACTGCACCCACTATCCCTAAGAGCTAGAGTATCTACTCCATTGATCAGCACACTGTCTTTAAAGTAGTGCTTGGTATTATCTGGAATCCTAGCATAAGCCTCTGCGACTTTAGGCTCCCAGGAACCCAGGGAAACTAAAACTACCTCAGCCTCTATCCCGCTGGGAAATGAGTCTGAGGAGAAGGATGCTCCTGTAATCTCTTCTTCCTCGTAGGAGGAGAAGGCCAGATTAGCGGAGTGGACCCCCAAAGGTCTAACCTTACACCGGGGATCCCCCTTCACGTGGTCAGTTGCTCCACAAGCAAAACAAGATCCATTGGGTCTGTTTACATAGGGAGGCTTATTGTAACCAGAGTTCTGTTTCGGAGGCTGACCTCCACTACCCTGTGAGTTCTCTTGTGTCTTACCCTTATTTTTCTTTTTGTGGCCCTTTTGAGAAGAAGATTTATCAGATTCTCCACCATCCTTATCTTTGGACTTTTTCCCTTCCTCCTGCTTACCAGGATGAGTTTTGTCCTTATGGGACACTCGATGTGACACCCATAAGTCTGCTGCAATGGCCAGCTTCTTAGGATCTATCTCCTTCGAATCGGCCAAATGCTGCTTAAGCTCCGGGGAAGAAGATGCAAAAATGTGTTCCAGCATGACAAGATTTATCATGCCTTCGAAGGTAGAAACCTTATAACCTTCGACCCAGCCAGTTAAGTTTTTCAAGGATTCAGTGACATAAGATACCCAAGTACCACCTTCCTTTTTCTTATACTCTATGAATCGTTTCAAATATTGGGCCGGAGTCTTCCCAAACTTTAAAATGAGAGTTTGCTTTAACATTGCAAAATCAGCTCGCTCAGCCTTCGACATTTCCATAATGGCACTACAGCCAGAATGGGGCAGTCTGCTGAGTAACCAGGCAATCTTATCAGCATTGTCAACTTGTTGAACTTCGCATGCATACTCAAACGCATTCAGCCAGTCCATAATGTCATTCCTTTTCTCATACACACTGACCAGATCTTTCGGAAACCGTGGATGAGAGGAGGCCCCAGACCCATGTCCAGGACCCTTGGACCCATTTGCAACCTGAAGCTTGGCCAGTTCCAACTGGTGATCCCTGTCTTTCTGTTTTTCTGACTGTTCGATTTTTAGTTTGGCTATGCTGAATTCAAGCTCCTTCTGCCTAAACCGCAGCTCTTGCTTCTTGAATTCAAGCATAGCCTCCCCATCAACACTGGCAGAGGAAACATTATACATCTCATCCTCCCTGTCCTCGTGGTCGCGGTGGATCAGTGCAGCGGCAGAACCGTCGGTTCTACCAGTGAGAGCAGCCCCACCTCCTTCCGCACTGTCCTCAGAAGTTATAGCGTCAAGCTGCGCTTCTTGCCACGCCACGATTCTTTGGCTCATATCCAATTTCGTGCCTTGAGAGGAAACACCTCTCTCCGCACACATCTTTTTCAATGTTTCTGATTTGGAAGCATTTAAAGTTAACAAGGTATTTGTTTCCATACTGTTAGATAGGACTATGGCCTTTTTAAAGTTATACTACAACAATTCACTACGTGTCCTGGTAGGAATAACTTGAAATGCCTTAGTTCATGCGCAACACTGGATACCTTCAGTGGTATCCCACCGCTGTACACCAATTTGTTAAGACGGATTTCTGAACTCTGTCCTGGTGGCGCAGAAGTTCAGAAGGCCAACCTAATTACTTGGAACAGGGTAACCTCTGGACAAGCCAGACCAATCAAGGTAGCGATCGCGGCGGTCAAGACTAGGTCTCAAGAGGGGTGAGGGTGACTGAAAGCCTGCAATGAGCACACAAAGCAAGGACACTTACAAACTACTCCAAACAGGTGCTATATTAAAAATATATACACATTTATTCCAAGGCCTTTAAAACAATGACCGTAGCGAGAAATAACAATACAACTCTAGTAAACCAACACATACCATACCAATACAATATATATACAAATACAAACAAGTCTCAAGCGTTAGATGAACGAAATGTGTAGTCCACCTAAAAGGGAAGGAAAACAGGCAGTGCGAAATAATGCTTAGACCCAGTCCGCCTTCAGAGGCACCTAACTAAAAGGAAGTCCGAGCCCTACGAAGAGTGGAGCCTTGTGCTCAAAAGTACCTGCACACGCTGGTGCCAACGGGCAAAAGGGGAGTCTCTTCGAGGGAGATCAGGCAGTTCAGTTTAGTGCACAAACGAAGAAGAACAGTGTTCCGCGACTCAAGCGCAGCCTCCACTGTGGGCAGAAGCAGAGCGCGAGTACGGAAAGGCGTGCTGTTTTGACACAGCGGGGAAAAGCTATGGGCTCCTGCAGGAGGGCGACCAGTTCCTAGCTATGCTACTCACCGGTCCCCGATGCAAGCAGACTCAGGCTTCTCCGCGTCAGTTTCAGTCGCTGGCAGGTTCAGAAGAGCAGGGGACGTCTCGTCGTCGTGTTGAGTCTGCAGCAGCAGAGTTGAGTAAAAGACGTCCCAAACGAAGGAACCCGCACAGTTTGTTACCACAGCAGGGCAACGGAGCGGCCGTGTGTATCTGAGCCAAATGTACACTACTCACTTCAGACCTGGGAACGCCAAGTGTACGAATCGTGTGAGAGTGACAAGGACTCGATATACTACACAACCTGGTGGCAGTTACAGAGCAAGACTCCTGTGTAGGCTGGTCAGTCTGCTGGATGGCCCAGAGACGCTTCCGAATGCTTACTAGCAGGAGCTGGTGAAGATGCCGAGAATAGCTGTCCCCGCTATTCCAAGGGACGAAGTACCAGTACAGGCCTTCTGGTTCGATCAAAGGCGAAAAGGGTTTCAAAAGGCGACAGCAGTGCAGAGGAGCAGTCCTTCAGCGGGTCACCAGCGATTCCTCGGTTCAGCCTCTTGGTTGCAGGATACTTGGCTCCTGTATTCCTTCATTCGTGAGAACTCAGGAGATCGACATGGTAGTGGTGTTTCCAGCCCCCTCTTATCCACGGTTCCCTTCGCGCCAAAACGGTGGGAACCCAATGGGAGATCCGCTCATCAACACTCACACCATTCGTGGACCTATCACGGACCACGGTGGTCCCAGGCATTCACACGGGACCAGACATCCCAGCCCACATCCTGGAGGCACACACAAGACATGTAGAAGCCCGCGAAAGCATCCGTGTTTCGCTGGAAAGTACATGCCCAAATAAGGAAGGCCCCGGGTCGGCTCGACCTGGGGAAGGTGAAGGGAGCAAGACGGTCAGCGGACAGGACAAAGGAGCCTCGTGGTCTGGCCATTTTGGGAGCCAGGCCACCATTTTGGGTTAAGTGCGAGAAACGCGCTTAGAACGCCAAAAGGAGCTCAAAACACAAGAAACGATCGCTGCCACCATTCCTGTCCGTGAATCACTTGCACCGATCAGTTACAATCCTGAAAGAGTATCTAGGGCCTGTAGAAGGCTAGAATCCCAAGAGAGCAGTAACTTAGCTTACAGTGCCCTCTTGTGTCATGTTGCACGAAAGCCGCAACATGATAAAAGAAACTACGGAAAACAGCGTTTCCTGGTACTGACTGTCTTAAGGCCATGTCAGTTTCCCCGTAGGAAAGGAGCGAAAGCCCAGAGGAGTGCGGCAGAAGGCTGCACTTCTCTGGCAAAGTCGAGAACAAGGTGAAAAACAACAGCAAAAAGTTTAGGGGTTGCCACATGGAAGGAAAATTACCTACAATTACGAAATCTTTCCTAACAGATATCACATCTCATGTTATAGGAAGAGTCTCAGGTTTGGTATAAGCATTGAGATATCACATCTCTGCAATCGGAAGTGTCTCAGGATTGGGATGGGAAGGAGTTGGATATCCCATCTCATGTTATAGGACGGGTCTCAGGATTGTTATTAGAATCATTGAGATATCATATATATTGCATGCTGTAGGAAGGGTCTAAGGATTGGAATGGGAAGGACTTGGATATCACATTTCATGCTATGGATAGGCTCTCAGGTTTGGAAAGGGAAGGAGTTGGATATCACATTTCATGTTAGAGGAAGGATCTCAGGTTTGGTATTAGAGGCATTGAGATATCACATCTCATGCTATAGGAAGGGTCTCAGGATTGGAATGGGAAGGAGTTGGATATCACATCTCATGCTATAGGAAGGGTCTCGGGTTTGGTATAAGCATTGAGATATCACATCTCATGCTATAGGAAGGGTCTCAGGATTGGAATGGAAGGAGTTGGATATCACATCTCATGTTAAACGAAGGATCTCAGGTTTGGTATTAGAAGCATTGAGGCATCACATCTCATGCTACAGGAAGGGTCGCAGGATTGGAATGGGAAGGAGTTGGATATCACATCTCATGCTATAGGAAGGGTCTCAGGTTTGGTATAAGCATTGAGATATCACATCTCATGCTATCGGAAGGGTCTCAGGATTGGAATGGGAAGGAGTTGTATATGACATCTCAAGCCATGGGAAGGGTCTCAGGTTTGGTATAAGCTTTGAGATATCACATCTCTGCTATCGGAAGGGTCTCAGGATTGGAATGGGAAGGAGTTGGATATCCCATCTCATGTTATAGGAAGAGTCTCAGGTTTGGTATTAGAAGCATTGAGATATCACATCTCATGCTATAGGAAGTGTCTCAGGATTGGAATGGGAAGGACTTGGATATCACATCTCATGCTATAGGGAGGGTCTCAAGTTTGATATTAGAAGCATTGAGATATCACATCTTATGCTATAGGAAGGGTCTCAGGATTGGAATGGGAAGGAGTAGGATATCACATCTCATGCTATAGGAAGGATCTGAGGTTTGGTATAAGCATTGAGATATCACATCTCTTCTATCGGAAGGGTCTCAGGATTGGAATGGGAAGGAGTTGGATATTCCCATCTCATGTTATAGGAAGGGTCTCAGGTTTGGTATTAGAAGCATTGAGATATCACATCTCATGCTATAGGAAGTGTCTCAGGATTGGAATGGGAAGGACTTGGATATCACATCTCATGCTATAGGGAGGGTCTCAAGTTTGATATTAGAAGCATTGAGATATCACATCTTATGCTATAGGAAGGGTCTCAGGATTGGAATGGGAAGGAGTAGGATATCACATCTCATGCTATAGGAAGGATCTGAGGTTTGGTATAAGCATTGAGATATCACATCTCTTCTATCGGAAGGGTCTCAGGATTGGAATGGGAAGGAGTTGGATATTCCCATCTCATGTTATAGGAAGGGTCTCAGGTTTGGTATTAGAAGCATTGAGATATCACATCTCATGCTATAGGAAGGGTCTCAGGATTGGAATGGGAAGGACTTGGATATCACATCTCATGCTATAGGGAGGGTCTCAAGTTTGATATTAGAAGCATTGAGATATCACATCTCACGATATCGGAAGGGTCTCAGGATTGGAATGGGAAGGATTTGGATATCACATCTCATGTTATAGGACGGGTCTCAGGTTTGGTATTAGAAGCATTGAGATATCACATCTCATGCTATAGGAAGTGTCTCAGGATTGGAATGGGAAGGACTTGGATATCACATCTCATGCTATAGGGAGGGTCTCAGGATTGGAATGGGAAGGAGTAGGATATCACATCTCATGCTATAGGAAGGATCTGAGGTTTGGTATAAGCATTGAGATATCACATCTCTTCTATCGGAAGGGTCTCAGGATTGGAATGGGAAGGAGTTGTATATGACATCTCAAGCCATGGGAAGGGTCTCAGGTTTGGTATAAGCTTTGAGATATCACATCTCTGCTATCGGAAGGGTCTCAGGATTGGAATGGGAAGGAGTTGGATATCCCATCTCATGTTATAGGAAGAGTCTCAGGTTTGGTATTAGAAGCATTGAGATATCACATCTCATGCTATAGGAAGTGTCTCAGGATTGGAATGGGAAGGACTTGGATATCACATCTCATGCTATAGGAAGGGTCTCAGGTTTGGTATAAGCATTGAGATATCACATCTCTTCTATCGGAAGGGTCTCAGGATTGGAATGGGAAGGAGTTGGATATTCCCATCTCATGTTATAGGAAGGGTCTCAGGTTTGGTATTAGAAGCATTGAGATATCACATCTCATGCTATAGGAAGGGTCTCAGGATTGGAATGGGAAGGACTTGGATATCACATCTCATGCTATAGGGAGGGTCTCAAGTTTGATATTAGAACCATTGAGATATCACATCTCACGATATCGGAAGGGTCTCAGGATTGGAATGGGAAGGATTTGGATATCACATCTCATGTTATAGGACGGGTCTCAGGTTTGGTATTAGAAGCACTGAGATATCAAGTCTCATGGTATAGGAAGGGTCTCGGAATTGGAATGAGAAGGAGTTGGATATCACATCTCAAGCTATAGGAAGGGTCTCAGGATTGGAATGGGAAGGAGTTTGATATCACATCTCATGCAATAGTATGGGTCTCAGGTTTGGTATAAGCATTGGGATATCACATCTCATGCTATCGCAAGGGTATCAGGATTGGATTTGGAAGGAGCTGGATATCCCATCTCATGCTATAGGAAGGCTCTCAGGTTTGGAAGGGGAAAGAGTTGGATATCACATTTCATGTTAGAGGTAGGATCTCAGGTTTGGTATTAGAGGCATTGAGATATCACATCTCATGCTATCAGAAGGGTCTCAGGATTGGAATGGGAAGGAGTTGGATATCACATCTCATGCTAAAGGGAGGGTCTCAGGTTTGGAAGGGGAAGGATTTGGATATCACATCTCATGTTATAGGAAGGATCTCAGGTTTGGTATTAGAAGCATTGAGATATCACATCTCATGCTATCGGAAGGATCTCAGGTTTGGTATTAGAAGCATTGAGATATCACATCTCATGCTATCAGAATGGTCTCAGGATTGGAATCGGAAGGAGTTGGATATCACATCTCATGCTAAAGGGAGGGTCTCAGGTTTGGAAGGGGAAGGATTTGGATATCACATCTCATGTTATCAGAAGGATCTCAGGTTTGGTATTAGAAGTATTGAGATATCACATCTCATGCTAAAGGGAGGGTCTCAGGTTTGGAAGGGGAAGGATTTGGATATCACATCTCATGTTATAGGAAGGATCTCAGGTTTGGTATAAGAAGCATTGAGATATCACATCTCATGCTATCGGAAGAATCTCAGATTTGGTATTAGAGGCATTGAGATATCACATCTCATGCTATCATAAGGGTCTCAGGATTGGAATGGGAAGGAGTTGGATATCACATCTCATGCTATAGGAAGGATCTCAGGTTTGGAACGGGAAGGAGCTGGATATCACATCTCATGTTATAGGAAGAGTCTCAGATTTGGTATAAGCATTGAGATATCACATCTCTGCAATCGGAAGTGTCTCAGGATTGGGATGGGAAGGAGTTGGATATCACATCTCATGCTATAGGAAGGGTCTCAGGATTGGAATGGGAAGGACTTGGATATCACATCTCATGCTATAGGGAGGGTCTCAAGTTTGATATTAGAAGCATTGAGATATCACATCTCACGATATCGGAAGGGTCTCAGGATTGGAATGGGAAGGATTTGGATATCACATCTCATGTTATAGGACGGGTCTCAGGTTTGGTATTAGAAGCACTGAGATAGCAAGTCTCATGGTATAGGAAGGGTCTCAGAATTGGAATGAGAAGGAGTTGGATATCACATCTCAAGCTATAGAAAGGGTCTCAGGATTGGAATGGGAAGGAGTTTGATATCACATCTCATGCAATAGTATGGGTCTCAGGTTTGGTATAAGCATTGGGATATCACATCTCATGCTATCGGAAGGGTATCAGGATTGGATTTGGAAGGAGCTGGATATCCCATCTCATGCTATAGGAAGGGTCTCAGGTTGGAATGGGAAGGAGTTGGATATCACATCTCATGTTATAGGAAGGACTTGGATATCACATCTCATGCTATAGGAAGGCTCTCAGGTTTGGAAGGGGAAAGAGTTGGATATCACATTTCATGTTAGAGGTAGGATCTCAGGTTTGGTATTAGAGGCATTGAGATATCACATCTCATGCTATCAGAAGGGTCTCAGGATTGGAATGGGAAGGAGTTGGATATCACATCTCATGCTAAAGGGAGGGTCTCAGGTTTGGAAGGGGAAGGATTTGGATATCACATCTCATGTTATAGGAAGGATCTCAGGTTTGGTATTAGAAGCATTGAGATATCACATCTCATGCTATCGGAAGGATCTCAGGTTTGGTATTAGAAGCATTGAGATATCACATCTCATGCTATCAGAATGGTCTCAGGATTGGAATCGGAAGGAGTTGGATATCACATCTCATGCTAAAGGGAGGGTCTCAGGTTTGGAAGGGGAAGGATTTGGATATCACATCTCATGTTATCAGAAGGATCTCAGGTTTGGTATTAGAAGTATTGAGATATCACATCTCATGCTATAGGAAGGGTCTCAGGATTGGAATGGGAAGGAGTTGGATATCACATCTCAAGCTATAGGAAGGGTCTCAGGTTTGGTATAAGCATTGAGATATCACATCTCATGATATAGGAAGGGCTCAGGATTGGAATGGGAAGGAGTTGTATATGACATCTCATGTCATAGGAAGGGTCTCAGGTTTGGTATAAGCATTGAGATATCACATCACATGCTATAGGAAGGGTCTCAGGATTGGAATGGGAAGGACTTGGATATCACATCTCATGCTAAAGGGAGGGTCTCAGGTTTGGAAGGGGAAGGATTTGGATATCACATCTCATGTTATAGGAAGGATCTCAGGTTTGGTATAAGAAGCATTGAGATATCACATCTCATGCTATCTGAGGAATCTCAGATTTGGTATTAGAGGCATTGAGATATCACATCTCATGCTATCATAAGGGTCTCAGGATTGGAATGGGAAGGAGTTGGATATCACATCTCATGCTATAGGAAGGATCTCAGGTTTGGAACGGGAAGGAGCTGGATATCACATCTCATGTTATAGGAAGAGTCTCAGATTTGGTATAAGCATTGAGATATCACATCTCTGCAATCGGAAGTGTCTCAGGATTGGGATGGGAAGGAGTTGGATATCACATCTCATGCTATAGGAAGGGTCTCAGGTTTGGAACGGGAAGGAGTTGGATATCCCATCTCATGTTATAGGACTGGTCTCAGGTTTGGTATTAGAAGCATTGAGATATCACATCACATGCTGTCGGAAGGGTCTCAGGTTTGGAATGGGAAGGAATTGGATATCACATCTCATGTTATAGGAAGGGTCTCAGGTTTGGTATAAGCATTGAGATATCACATCTCTGCTATCGGAAGTGTCTCAGGATTGGAATGGGAAGGAGTTGGATATCACATCTCATGTTATAGGACGGGTCTCAGGTTTGTTATTAGAATCATTGAGATATCATATTGCATGCTGTAGGAAGGGTCTAAGGATTGGAATGGGAAGGACTTGGATATCACATCTCATGCTATAGGTAGGCTCTCAGGTTTGGAAAGGGAAGGAGTTGGATATCACATTTCATGTTAGAGGAAGGATCTCAGGTTTGGTATTAGAGCCATTGGATATCACATCTCATGCTATAGGAAGGGTCTCAGGATTGGAATGGAAAGGATCTGTATATGACATCTCATGCCATAGGAAGGGTCTCAGGTTTGGTATAAGCATTGAGATATCACATCTCTGCTTTCGGAAGGGTCTCAGGATTGGAATGGGAAGGAGTTGGATATCCCATCTCATGTTATAGGAAGAGTCTCAGGTTTGATATTAGAAGCATTGAGATATCACATCTCATGCTATAGGAAGTGTCTCAGGATTGGAATGGGAAGGATTTGGATATCACATCTCATGCTATAGGGAGGGTCTCAAGTTTGATATTAGAAGCATTCAGATATCACATCTCATGGTATAGGAAGGGTCTCAGTATTGGAATGGGAAGGCGTTGGATATCACATCTCATGCTATAGGAAAGGTCTCAGGTTTGGTATAAGCATTTAGATATCACATCTCTACTATCGGAAGGGTCTCAGGATTGGAATGGGAAGGAGTTGGATATTCCCATCTCATGTTATAGGAAGGGTCTATCAGGTCTTAGCATGAGACTCTTCCTATAACATGAGATGTGATATCCAACTCCTTCCCATTCCAATCCTGAGACCCTTCCGATAGCTTGAGATGTGATATCTCAATGCTTCTAATATCAATACTGAGACCCTCCCTATAGCATGAGATGTGATATCTAAGTCCTTCCCATTCCAATCCTGAGACCCTCCCGATAGCAGAGATGTGATATCTCAATGCTTATACCAAACCTGAGACCCTTCCTATAGCATGAGATGTGATATACAACTCCTTCCCATTCCAATCCTGAGACCCTTCCTATAGCATGATATGTGAAATCTCAATGCTTCTACCAAAACTGAGACCCTTCCTTTAGCATGAGATGTGATATCCAACTCCTTCCCATTCCAATCCTGAGACCAGTCCTATAGCATGAGATGTGATATCTCAATGCTTCTAATACCAAACCTGAGATCCTTCCTATAACATGAGATGTGATATCCAACTCCTTCCCATTCCAATCCTGAGACCCTTCCTATAGCATGAGATGTGAATTCTCAATGCTTCTAATACCAAACCTGAGATCCTTCCGATAGCATGAGATGTGATATCTCAATGCTTCTAATACCAAACCTGAGATCCTTCCTATAACATGAGATGTGATATCCAAATCCTTCCCCTTCCGAACCTGAGACCCTCCCTTTAGCATGAGATGTGATATCCAACTCCTACCCATTCCAATCCTGATACCCTTCTGATAGCATGAGATGTGATATCTCAATGCCTCTAATACCAAACCTGAGATCCTACCCTTACATGAAATGTAATATCCAACTCCTTCCCTTTCCAAACCTGAGAGCCTTCCTACAGCATGAGATGTGATATCCAAGTCCTTCCCATTCCAATCCTGAGACCCTTCCTATAACATGATATGTCATATCCAACTCCTTCCCATTCCAACCTGAGACCCTTCCTATAGCATGAGATGGGATATCCAACTCCTTCCAAATCCAATCCTGATACCCTTCCGATAGCATGAGATGTGATATCCCAATGCTTCTACAAAACCTGAGACCCATACCATGGCATGAGATGTGATATCAAACTCCCGTCCTATACCATGAGACTTGATATCTCAATGCTTCTAATACCAAACCTGAGACCCTTCCTATAACATGAGATGTGATATCCAAGTCCTTCCCATTTCAATCCTGAGACCCTTCCTATAGCATGAGATGTGATATCTCAATGCTTCTAATACCAAACCTGAGACCCTTCCTATAACATGAGATGTGATATCCAAGTCCTTCCCATTTCAATCCTGAGACCCTTCCTATAGCATGAGATGTGATATCTCAATGCTTCTAATACCAAACCTGAGACCCTTCCTATAACATGAATTCTGCTATCCAAGTCCTTCCCATTCCAATCCTGAGACCCTTCCAATAGCAGAGATGTGATATCTCAATGCTTCTAATATCAAACCTGAGACCTGTCCTATAACATGAGATGGGATATCCAACTCCTTCCCGTTCCAAACCTGATACCCTTCCTATAGCATGAGATGTGATATCCAATTCCTTCCCATCCCAATCCTGAGACACCTCCGATAGCAGAGATGTGATATCTCAATGCTTATACCAAACCTGAGACTCTTCCTATAACATGAGATGTGATATCTAACTCCTTCCCGTTCCAAACCTGAGACCCTTCCTATAGCATGAGATGTGATATCCAACTCCTTCCCATTCCAATCCTGAGACCCTTCCTATAGCATGAGATGTGATATCTCAATGCTTATACCAAATCTGAGACCCTTCCTATAGCATAAGATGTGATATCCAACTCCTTCCCATTCCAATCCTGAGACCCTTCCTATAGCATGAGATGTGATATCTCAATGCTTCTAATACCAAACCTGAGATCCTTCCTATAACATGAGATGTGATATCCAACTCCTTCCCATTCCAATCCTGAGACCCTTATGATAGCATGAGATGTGATATCTCAATGCCTCTAATACCAAACCTGAGATACTTCCGATAGCATGAGATGTGATATCTCAATGCTTTTAATACCAAACCTGAGATCCTTCCTATAACATGAGATGTGATATCCAAATCCTTCCCCTTCCAAACCTGAGACCCTCCCTTTAGCATGAGATGTGATATCCAACTCCTTCCCATTCCAATCCTGAGACCCTTCTGATAGCATGAGATGTGATATCTCAATGCCTCTAATACCAAACCTGAGATCCTACCTCTAACATGAAATGTGATATCCATCTCCTTCCCTTTCCAAACCTGAGACCCTGCCTATAGCATGAGATGTGATATTCAAGTCCTTCCCATTCCAATCCTGAGACCCTTCCTATAGCATGTGATGTGATATCTCAATGCGTATACCAAACCTGAGACCCTTCCTATGGCATGAGATGTCATATACAACTCCTTCCCATTCCAATCCTGAGACCCTTCCTATAGCATGAGATGTGATATCTCAATGCTTATACCAAACCTGAGACCCTTCCTATAGCATGAGATTTGATATCCAACTTCTTCCCATTCCAATCCTAAGACCCTTCCTATAACATGAGATGTGATGTCTCAATGCTTCTAATACCAAACCTGAGATCTTTCCTATAACATGAGATGTGATATCCAACTCCTTCCCATTCCAATCCTGAGACCCTTCCTATAGCATGAGATGGGATATCCAACTCCTTCTTATGCCAAACCTGAGACCCTTCCTATGGCATGATATGTGATATCCAACTCCTTGCCATTCGAATCCTGAGACCCTTCCTATAGCATGAGAAGGGATATCCAACTCCTTCCCAATCCAATCCTGAGACCCTTCCGATAGCAGAGATGTGATATTTCAACGCTTCGACCAAACCTGAGACCCTTCCTATGACATGAGATGTGATATCCAATTCCTTCCCATTCCAAACCTGAGACCCTTCCTATTGGATGAGATGTGATATCCAACTCCTTCCCATTCCAACCCTGAGACCCTTCCTATACCATGAGATGTGATATCTCAATGCTTCTAATACCAAACCTGAGACCCTTCCTTTAGCATGAGATATGATATCCAAATCCTTCCCCTTCCAAACCTGAGACCCTTCCTTTAGCATGAGATGTGATATCCAAAAACTTCCCATTCCAATCCTAAAACCCTTCCTATAACATGAGATGCGATATCCAAATCCTTCCCATTCCAATCCTGAGACCCTTCCTATAACATGAGATGTGATATCCAACTCCTTCCCATTCCAACCTGAGACCCTTCCTATAGCATGAGAAGGGATATCCAACTCCTTCCCAATCCAATCCTGAGACCCTTCCGATAGCAGAGATGTGATATCTCAATGCTTATACCAAACCTGAGACCCTTCCTATGGCATGAGATGTGATATCCAACTCCTTGCCATTCAAATCCTGAGACCCTCCCTATAACAAGAGATGTCATATCCAACTCCTTCCCATTCCAAACCTGAGACCCTTCCTTTAGCATGAGATGTAATATCCAAATCCTTCACATTCCAATCCGGAGACCCTTCCTATAGCATGAGATGTGATATCTCAATGCTTCTAATACCAAACATGAGATCCTTCCTATAACATGAGATGTGATATCCAACTCCTTCCCATTCCAAACCTGAGACCTTCCGATAGCATGAGATGTGATATCTCAATGCTTCAAAAACCAAACATGAGAACCATCCTATAACATGAGATGTGAAATCCAAATCCTTCCCTTCCCAAACCTGAGACTCTTCCTATAGCATGAGATGTGATATCTCAATGCTTCTACCAAACCTGAAACCCTTCCTATAGCATGAGATGTGATATCCAACTCCTTCCCATTCCAATCCTGAGACACTTCCTATAGCATGAGATGTGATATCACAATGCTTCTAATACCAAACCTGAGACCCGTCCTATAACATGAGATGTGATATCCAAATCCTTCCCCTTCCAAACCTTAGACCCTTCCTTTATCATGAGATGTGATATCCAAGTCCTTCCCATTCCATTCCTGAGACCCTTCCTATAGCATGAGATGTGATATCTCAATGCTTCTAATACCAAACCTGAGACCCTTCCTATAACATGAGATGTGCTATCCAAGTCCTTCCCATTCCAATCCTGAGACCCTTCCTATAGCATGAGATGTGATATCCTAGTCCTTCCCATTCCAATCCTGAGACCCTTCCGATAGCAGAGATGTGATATCTCAATGCTTATACCAAACCTGAGACCCTTAATATGGCATGAGATGTCATATACAACTCCTTCCCATTCCAATCCTGAGACCCTTCCTATAGCATGAGATGTGATATCTCAATGCTTATACCAAACCTGAGACCCTTCCTATAGCATGAGATGTGATATCCAACTCCTTCCCATTCCAATCCTGATACCCTTCCTATAACATGAGATGTGATGTCTCAATGCTTCTAATACCAAACATGAGATCCTTCCTATGGCATGAGATGTCATTTAAAACTCCTTCCCATTCCATTCCTGAGACCCTTCCTATAGCATGAGATATGATATCCAACTCCTTCCCATTCCAATCCTGAGACCCTTCCTATAGCATGAGATGTGATATCTCAATGCTTCTAATAACAAACCTGAGATCCTTCCTATAACATGAGATGTGATATCCAAATCCTTCCCCTTCCAAACCAGAGACCCTCCCTTTAGCATGAGAGGTGATATCCAACTCCTTCCCATTCCAATCCTGAGACCGTTCTGATAGCATGAGATGTGATATCTCAATGCTTCTAATACCAAACCTGAGATCCTTCAGATAGCATGAGATGTGATATTTGAATTCTTCTAATACCAAACCTGAGATCCTTCCTATAACACGAGATGTGATATTCTAATCCTTCCCCTTCCAAACCTGAGACCCTCCCTTTAGCATGAGATGTGATATCCAACTCCTTCCCATTCCAATCCTGAGACCCTTCTGATAGCATGAGATGTTATATCTCAATGCCTCTAATACCAAACCTGAGATTCTACCTCTAACATGAAATGTGATATCCAACTCCTTCCCCTTCCAAACCTGGGAGCCTTCCTATAACATGAGATGTGATATCTTAGTCCTTCCCATTCCAATCCTGAGACCCTTCCTATAACATGAGATGTGATATGCAACTCCTTCCCATTCCAATCCTGAGACCCTTCCTATAGCATGAGATGTGATGTCTCAATGCTTCTAATACCAAATCTGAGATCCTTCCTATAACATGAGATGTGATATCCAACTCCTTCCATTCCAATCCTGAGACCCTTCCTATAGCATGGGATGTGATATTTTAATGCTTATACCAAACCTCAGACCCTTCCTATAGCATGAGATGTGATATCCAAATCCTTCCCATTCCAATCGTGAGACCCTTCCTATAGCATGAGATGTGATATCTCAATGCCTCTAATACCAAACCTGAGATCCTTCCTCTAACATGAAATGTGATATCCAAATCCTTCCCTTTCCAAACCTAAGAGCCTACCTATAGCATGAGATGTGATATCCAACTCCTTCCCATTCCAATCCTGAGACCCTTCCTATAGCATGAGATGTGATATCTCAATGCTTATACCAAACCTGAGACCCTTCCTATAGCATGAGATGTGATATCCAAATCCTTCCCATTCCAATCCTGAGAGTCTACCTATAGCATGAGATGTGATATCCAAGTCCTTCCCATTCCAATCCTTAGACACTTCCTACAGCATGAGATGTGATATCTCAATGATTCTATTACCAAACCTGAGACCCGTCCTATAACATGAGATGGGATATCCAACTCCTTCCCATTTCAATCCTGAGAAACTTCCGATAGCAGAGATGTGATATCTCAATGCTTAGACCAAACCTGAGACCCTTCCTATAACATGAGATGTGATATCCAACTCCTTCCCGTTCCAAACCTGAGACCCTTTCTATAGCAAGAATCTAATATCCAACTGCTTCCCATTCCAATCCTGAGACC
Organism: Ambystoma mexicanum; assembly: GCF_040938575.1. NCBI lineage: Eukaryota > Metazoa > Chordata > Amphibia > Caudata > Ambystomatidae > Ambystoma > Ambystoma mexicanum. The sequence goes on from NC_090936.1 coordinate 339,095,385, forward strand.
ATTCCTATAGCATGAGATGTGATATCTCAATGCTTCTAATACCAAACCTGAGATCCTTCCTATGACATGAGATGTGATATCCAATTCCTTCCCATTCCAAACCTGAAACCCTTCCTATAGCATGAGATGTGATATCTCAATGCTTCTAATACCAAACCTGAGATCCTTCCTAAAACATGAGATGTGATATCCAAATCCTTCCCCTTCCAAACCAGAGACCCTCCCTTTAGCATGAGATGTGATATCCAACTCCTTCCCATTCCAATCCTGAGACATTTCTGATAGCATGAGATGTGATATCTCAATGCCTCTAATACCAAACCTGAGATCCTACCTCTAACATGAAATGTGATATCCAACTCCTTCCCCTTGCAAACCTGAGAGCCTTCCTATAGCATGAGATGTGATATCGAAGTATTTCCCATTCCAATCCTGAGACCCTTCCTATAACATGAGATGTGATATCCAACTCCTTCCCATTCCAACCTGAGACCCTTCCTATAGCATGAGATGGGATATCCAACTACTTCCAAATCCAATCCTGATACCCTTCCGATAGCATGAGATGTGATATCTCAATCCCTCTAATACCAAACCTGAGATCCTTCCTATAACATGAGATGTGAGATCAAAATCCTTCCCCTTCCAAACCTGAGACCCTCCCTTTAGCATGAGATGTGATATCCAACTCCTTCCCATTCCAATCCTGAGACCCTTCTGATAGCATGAGATGTGATATTCAATGCCCCTAATGCCAAACCTGAGATCCTACCTCTAACATGAAATGTGATATCCAACTCCTTCCCTTTCCAAACGTGAGAGCCTCCCTATAGCATGAGATGGGATATTCAAGTCCTTCCCATTCCAATCCTGAGACCCTTCCTATAGCATTAGATGTAATATCTCAATGCTTCTAATACCAAACCTGAGACCCTTCCTATAACATAAGATGGGATATCCAACTCCTTCCCATTCCAATCCTGAGACCCTTCCGATAGCAGAGATGTGATATCTCAATGCTGATACCAAACCTGAGACCCTTCCTATGGCATGAGATGTCATATACAACTCCTTCCCATTCCAATCCTGAGACCATTCCTATAGCATGAGATGTGATATCTCAATGCTTATACCAAACCTGAGACCCTTCCTATAGCATGAGATGTGATATCCAACTCCTTCCCATTCCAATCCTGAGACCCTTCCTATAACATGAGATGTGATGTCTCAATGCTTCTAATACCAAACCTGAGATCCTTCCTATGGCATGAGATGTCATATAAAACTCCTTCCCATTCCATTCCTGAGACCCTTCCTATAGCATGAGATGTGATATCCAACTCCTTCCCATTCCAATCCTGAGACCCTTCCTATAGCATGAGATGTGATTCCAAATCCTTCCCATTCCAATCGTGAGACCCTTCCTATAGAATGAGATGTGATATCCAAAACCTTCCCTTTCCAAAACTGAGAGCCTACCTATAGCATGAGATGTGATATCCAACTCCTTCCCATTCCAATCCTGAGACCCTTCCTATAGCATGAGATGTGATATCCAAATCCTTCCCCTTCCAAACCTGAGACCCTCCCTTTAGCATGAGATGTGATATCCAACTCCTTCCCATTCCAATCCTGAGACCCTTCTGATAGCATGAGATGTTATATCTCAATGCCTCTAATACCAAACCTGAGATCCTACCTCTAACATGAAATGTGATATCCAACTCCTTCCCCTTCTAAACCTGGGAGCCTTCCTATAACATGAGATGTGATATCCAAGTCCTTCCCATTCCAATCCTGAGACCCTTCCTATAACATGAGATGTGATATCCAACTCCTTCCCATTCCAACCTGAGACCCTTCCTATAGCATGAGATGGGATATCTCAATGCTTAGACCAAACCTGAGACCCTTCCTATAACATGAGATGTGATATCCAACTCCTTCCCGTTCCAAACCTGAGACCCTTTCTATAGCAAGAATCTAATATCCAACTGCTTCCCATTCAAATCCTGAGACCATTCCTATAGCATGAGATGTGATATCTCAATGCTTCTAATACCAAACCTGAGATCCTTCCTATGACATGAGATGTGATATCCAATTCCTTCCCATTCCAAACCTGAGACCCTTCCTATAGCATGAGATGTGATATCTCAATGCTTCTAATACCAAACCTGAGATCCTTCCTAAAACATGAGATGTGATATCCAAATCCTTCCCCTTCCAAACCAGAGACCCTCCCTTTAGCATGAGATGTGATATCCAACTCCTTCCCATTCCAATCCTGAGACATTTCTGATAGCATGAGATGTGATATCTCAATGCCTCTAATACCAAACCTGAGATCCTACCTCTAACATGAAATGTGATATCCAACTCCTTCCCCTTGCAAACCTGAGAGCCTTCCTATAGCATGAGATGTGATATCGAAGTATTTCCCATTCCAATCCTGAGACCCTTCCTATAACATGAGATGTGATATCCAACTCCTTCCCATTCCAACCTGAGACCCTTCCTATAGCATGAGATGGGATATCCAACTACTTCCAAATCCAATCCTGATACCCTTCCGATAGCATGAGATGTGATATCTCAATCCCTCTAATACCAAACCTGAGATCCTTCCTATAACATGAGATGTGATATCAAAATCCTTCCCCTTCCAAACCTGAGACCCTCCCTTTAGCATGAGATGTGATATCCAACTCCTTCCCATTCCAATCCTGAGACCCTTCTGATAGCATGAGATGTGATATTCAATGCCTCTAATGCCAAACCTGAGATCCTACCTCTAACATGAAATGTGATATCCAAGTCCTTCCCTTTCCAAACGTGAGAGCCTCCCTATAGCATGAGATGGGATATTCAAGTCCTTCCCATTCCAATCCTGAGACCCTTCCTATAGCATGAGATGTGATATCTCAATGCTTCTAATACCAAACCTGAGACCCTTCCTATAACATAAGATGGGATATCCAACTCCTTCCCATTCCAATCCTGAGACCCTTCCGATAGCAGAGATGTGATATCTCAATGCTGATACCAAACCTGAGACCCTTCCTATGGCATGAGATGTCATATACAACTCCTTCCCATTCCAATCCTGAGACCATTCCTATAGCATGAGATGTGATATCTCAATGCTTATACCAAACCTGAGACCCTTCCTATAGCATGAGATGTGATATCCAACTCCTTCCCATTCCAATCCTGAGACCCTTTCTATAACATGAGATGTGATGTCTCAATGCTTCTAATACCAAACCTGAGATCCTTCCTATGGCATGAGATGTCATATAAAACTCCTTCCCATTCCATTCCTGAGACCCTTCCTATAGCATGAGATGTGATATCCAACTCCTTCCCATTCCAATCCTGAGACCCTTCCTATAGCATGAGATGTGATATCCAAATCCTTCCCATTCCAATCGTGAGACCCTTCCTATAGCATGAGATGTGATATCCAAAACCTTCCCTTTCCAAAACTGAGAGCCTACCTATAGCATGAGATGTGATATCCAACTCCTTCCCATTCCAATCCTGAGACCCTTCCTATAGCATGAGATGTGATATCCAAATCCTTCCCCTTCCAAACCTGAGACCCTCCCTTTAGCATGAGATGTGATATCCAACTCCTTCCCATTCCAATCCTGAGACCCTTCTGATAGCATGAGATGTTATATCTCAATGCCTCTAATACCAAACCTGAGATCCTACCTCTAACATGAAATGTGATATCCAACTCCTTCCCCTTCTAAACCTGGGAGCCTTCCTATAACATGAGATGTGATATCGAAGTGCTTCCCATTCCAATCCTGAGACCCTTCCTATAACATGAGATGTGATATCCAACTCCTTCCCATTCCAATCCTGAGACCCTTCCTATAGCATGAGATGTGATGTCTCAATGCTTCTAATACCAAATCTGAGATCCTTCCTATAACATGAGATATGATATCCAACTCCTTCCCATTGCAATCTTGAGACCGTTTCTATAGCATGAGATGTGATATTTCAATGCTTATACCAAACCTGAGACCCTTCCTATAGCATGAGATGTGATATCCAAATCCTTCCCATTCCAATCGTGAGACCCTTCCTATAGCATGAGATGTGATATCTCAATGCCTCTAATACCAAACCTGAGATCCTACCTCTATAATGAAATTTGATATGCAACTCCTTCCCCTTCCAAACCTGATAGCCTTCCTATAGCATGAGATGTGATATCCAAGTCCTTCCCATTCCAATCCTGATACCCTTCCTATAACATGAGATGTGATATCCAACTCCTTCCCATTCCAACCTGAGACCCTTCCTATAGCATGAGATGGGATATCCAACTCCTTCCAAATCCAATCCTGATACCCTTCCGATAGCATGAGATGTGATATCCCAATGCTTCTACAAAACCTGAGACCCATACCATGGCATGAGATGTGATATCAAACTCCTTCCCATTCCAATCCTGACACACTTCCTATAGCTTGAGATGTGATATCCAACTCCTTCCCATTCCAATTCTGAGACCCGTCCTATACCATGGGACTTGATATCTCAATGCTTCTAATACCAAACCTGAGACCGGTCCTATAACATGAGATGTGATATCCAAATCCTCCCCCTTCCAAACCTTAGACCCTTCCTTTATCATGAGATGTGATATCCAAGTCGTTCCCATTCCAATCCTGAGACACTTCCTATAGCATGAGATGTGATATCTCAATGCTTCTAATACCAAACCTGAGACCCTTGCTATAACATGAGATGTGATATTCAAGTCCTTCCCATTCCAATCCTGAGACCCTTCCTATAGCATGAGATGTGATATCTCAATGCTTCTAATACCAAACCTGAGACCCTTCATATCATGAGATGGGATATCCAACTCCTTCCCATTCCAATCCTGAGACCCTTCCGATAGCAAAGATGTGATATCTCAATGCTTATACCAAACCTGAGACCCTTCCTATGGCATGAGATGTCAAATACAACTCCTTCCGATTCCAATCCTGAGACTCTTCCTATAGCATGAGATGTGATATCTCAATGCTTCTAATAATAAACCTGAGATCCTTCCTATAACATGAGATGTGATATCCAACTCCTTCCCATTCCAAACCTGAGACCCTTCCGATTGCATGAGATGTGATATCAAACTCCTTCCCATTCCAATCCTGAGACCCTTCCTATACCATGAGATGTGATATCTCAATGCTTCTAATACCAAAACTGACACCCGTCCTAAAACATGAGATGTGATGTCCAAATCCTTCCCCTTCCAAACCTGAGATCTTTCCTTTAGCATGAGATGTGATATCCAACTCCTTCCCATTCCAATCCTGAGACCCTTCCTATACCATGAGATGTGATCTCTCAATGCTTCTAATACCAAACCTGACACCCGTCCTAAAACATGAGATGTGATGTCCAAATCCTTCCCCTTCCAAACCTGAGATCTTTCCTTTAGCATGAGATGTGATATCCAACTCCTTCCCATTCCAATCCTGAGACCCTTCCTATACCATGAGATGTGATATCTCAATGCTTCTAATACCAAACCTGACACCCGTCCTAAAACATGAGATGTGATGTCCAAATCCTTCCCCTTCCAAACCTGAGATCTTTCCTTTAGCATGAGATGTGATATCCAACTCCTTCCCATTCCAATCCTGAGACCCTTCCTATAGCATGATATGTGATATCACAATTTTTCTAATACCAAACCTGAGATCCTTCCTATAACATGAGATGTGTATCCAACTCCTTCCCATTCCAAACCTGAGACCCTTCCTATAGCCTGAGATGTGATATCTTAATGCTTCTAAAACCAAACCTGAGAACCATCCAATAACATATGTGAAATCCAAATCCTTCCCTTTCCAAACCTGAGACCCTTCCGATAGCATTAGATGTGATATCTCAATGCTTCTAAAACCAAACATGAGAACCATCCTATAACATGAGATGTGAAATCCAAATCCTTCCCTTTCCAAACCTGAGACCCTCCCTATAGCATGAGATGTGATGTCTAAGTCCTTCCCATTCCTATCCTGAGACCCTTCCGATAGCAGAGATGTGATATCTCAATGCTTGGACCAAACCTGAGACCCTTCCTATGGCATGAGATGTGATATCCAACTCCTTCCCATTTCAATCTTGAGACCCTTCCTATAGCATGAGATGTGATATCTCAATGCTTCTATCAAACCTGAGTCCCTTCCTTTAGCATGCGATGTGATATCCAACTCCTTCCCATTCCAATCCTGAGACCCTTCCTATAGCATGAGATGTGATATCTCAATGTTTCTAATAAAAAACCTGAGACTCTTCCTATAGCAAGAGATGTGATATCCAAATCCTTCCCATTCCAATCCTGAGACCCTTCCTATAACATGAGATGTGATATCGCAATGCCTCTAATACCAAACCTGAGATTCTTCCTATAACATGAGATGTGATATCTCAATGCTTCTAATACCAAACCTGAGACCCTCCCTTTAGCATGAGATGTGATATCCGACTCCTTCCCATTCCAATCCTGAGACCCTTCTGATAGCATGAGATGTGATATCTCAATGCCTCTAATACCAAACCAGAGATTCTTCCTGTAACATGAGATGTGATATCTCAATGCTTCTAATACCAAACCTGCGACCCGTCCTATAACATGAGATATGATATCCAAATCCTTCCCCTTCCAAACCTGAGACCCTTCCTTTAGCATGAGATGTGATATCTCAATGTTTCTAATAAAAAACCTGAGACTCTTCCTATAGCAAGAGATGTGATATCCAAATCCTTCCCATTCCAATCCTGAGACCCTTCCTATAACATGAGATGTGATATCGCAATGCCTCTAATACCAAACCTGAGATTCTTCCTATAACATGAGATGTGATATCTCAATGCTTCTAATACCAAACCTGAGACCCTCCCTTTAGCATGAGATGTGATATCCGACTCCTTCCCATTCCAATCCTGAGACCCTTCTGATAGCATGAGATGTGATATCTCAATGCCTCTAATACCAAACCAGAGATTCTTCCTGTAACATGAGATGTGATATCTCAATGCTTCTAATACCAAACCTGAGACCCTCCCTTTAGCATGAGATGTGATATCCGACTCCTTCCCATTCCAATCCTGAGACCCTTCTGATAGCATGAGATGTGATATCTCAATGCTTCTAATACCAAACCTGAGACCCTTCCTATAACATAAGATGGGATATCCAGCTCCTTCCCATTCCAATCCTGAGACCCTTCCGATAGCAGAGATGTGATATCTCAATGCTTATACCAAACCTGAGACCCTTCCTGTGGCATGAGATGTCATATCCAACTCCTTCCCATTCCAATCCTGAGACCCTTCCTATAGCATGATATGTGATATCACAATTTTTCTAATACCAAACCTGAGATCCTTCCTATAACATGAGATGTGTATCCAACTCCTTCCCATTCCAAAACCTGAGACCCTTCCTATAGCATGAGATGTGATATCTTAATGCTTCTAAAACCAAACCTGAGAACCATCCAATAACATATGTGAAATCCAAATCCTTCCCTTTCCAAACCTGAGACCCTTCCGATAGCATTAGATGTGATATCTCAATGCTTCTAAAACCAAACATGAGAACCATCCTATAACATGAGATGTGAAATCCAAATCCTTCCCTTTCCAAACCTGAGACCCTTCCTATAGCTTGAGATGTGATATCAAACTCCTTCCCATTCCAATCCTGTGATAGCTGGAGATGTGATATCCAACTCCTTCCCATTCCAATCCTGAGACCCTTCCTATACCATGAGATGTGATATTTCAATGCTTCTAATACCAAACCTGAGACCCGTCCTAAAACATGAGATGTGAGATCCAAATCCTTCCCCCTCCAAACCTGAGAACCTTCCTATAGCTTGAGATGTGATATCAAACTCCTTCCCATTCCAATCCTGAGATAGCTTGAGATGTGATATCCAACTCCTTCCCATTCCTATCCTGAGACCCTTCCGATAGCAGAGATGTGATATCTCAATGCTTGTACCAAACCTGAGACCCTTCCTATGGCATGAGATGTGATATCCAACTCCTTCCCATTCCAATCCTGAGACCCTTCCTATAGCATGAGATGTGATATCTCAATGCTTATACCAAACCTGAGACCCTTCCTATAGCATGAGATGTGATATCCAAATCCTTCCCATTCCAATCCTGAGACCCTTCCTATAGCATGAGATGTGATATCTCAATGCCTCTAATACCAAACCTGAGATCCTATTACCACACCTGAGACCTGTCCTATAACATGAGATGGGATATCCAACTCCTTCCCATTTCAATCCTGAGAAACTTTTGATAGCAGAGATGTGATATCTCAATACTTAGACCAAACCTGAGACCCTTCCTATAACATGAGATGTGATATCCAACTCCTTCCCGTTCTAAACCTGGGACCCTTTCTATAGCAAGAATCTAATATCCAACTCCTTCCCATTCCAATCCTGAGACCATTCCTATAGCATGAGATGTGATATCTCAATGCTTCTAATACCAAACCTGATATCCTTCCTATGACATGAGATGTGATATCCAATTCCTTCCCATTCCAAACCTGAGACCCTTCCTATAGCATGAGATGTGATATCTCAATGCTTCTAATACCAAACCTGAGATCCTTCCTATAACATGAGATGTGATATCCAAATCCTTCCCCTTCCAAACCAGAGACCCTCCCTTTAGCATGAGATGTGATATCCAACTCCTTCCCATTCCAATCCTGAGACATTTCTGATAGCATGAGATGTGATATCTCAATGCCTCTAATACCAAACCTGAGATCCTACCTCTACATGAAATGTGATATCCAACTCCTTCCCCTTGCAAACCTGAGAGCCTTCCTATAGCATGAGATGTGATATCGAAGTATTTCCCATTCCAATCCTGAGACCCTTCCTATAACATGAGATGTGATATCCAACTCCTTCCCATTCCAACCTGAGACCCTTCCTATAGCATGAGATGGGATATCCAACTACTTCCAAATCCAATCCTGATACCCTTCCGATAGCATGAGATGTGATATCTCAATCCCTCTAATACCAAACCTGAGATCCTTCCTATAACATGAGATGTGATATCAAAATCCTTCCCCTTCCAAACCTGAGACCCTCCCTTTAGCATGAGATGTGATATCCAACTCCTTCCCATTCCAATCCTGAGACCCTTCTGATAGCATGAGATGTGATATTCAATGCCTCTAATACCAAACCTGAGATCCTACCTCTAACATGAAATGTGATATCCAACTCCTTCCCTTTCCAAACGTGAGAGCCTCCCTATAGCATGAGATGGGATATTCAAGTCCTTCCTATTCCAATCCTGAGACCCTTCCTATAGCATGAGATGTGATATCTCAATGCTTCTAATACCAAACCTGAGACCCTTCCTACAACATAAGATGGGATATCCAACTCCTTCCCATTCGAATCCTGAGACCCTTCCGATAGCAGAGATGTGATATCTCAATGCTGATACCAAACCTGAGACCCTTCCTATGGCATGAGATGTCATATACAACTCCTTCCCATTCCAATCCTGAGACCCTTCCTATAGCATGAGATGTGATATCTCAATGCTTATACCAAACCTGAGACCCTTCCTATAGCATGAGATGTGATATCCAACTCCTTCCCATTCCAATCCCGAGACCCTTCCTATAACATGAGATGTGATGTCTCAATGCTTCTAATACCAAACCTGAGATCCTTCCTATGGCATGAGATGTCATATAAAACTCCTTCCCATTCCATTCCTGAGACCCTTCCTATAGCATGAGATGTGATATCCAACTCCTTCCCATTCCAATCCTGAGACCCTTCCTATAGCATGAGATGTGATATCTCAATGCTTCTAATACCAAACCTGAGACCCTTCCTATAACATAAGATGGGATATCCAACTCCTTCCCATTCGAATCCTGAGACCCTTCCGATAGAAGAGATGTGATATCTCAATGCTGATACCAAACCTGAGACCCTTCCTATGGCATGAGATGTCATATACAACTCCTTCCCATTCCAATCCTGAGACCCTTCCTATAGCATGAGATGTGATATCTCAATGCTTATACCAAACCTGAGACCCTTCCTATAGCATGAGATGTGATATCCAACTCCTTCCCATTCCAATCCTGAGACCCTTCCTATAACATGAAATGTGATGTCTCAATGCTTCTAATACCAAACCTGAGATCCTTCCTATGGCATGAGATGTCATATAAAACTCCTTCCCATTCCATTCCTGAGACCCTTCCTATAGCATGAGATGTGATATCCAACTCCTTCCCATTCCAATCCTGAGACCCTTCCTATAGCATGAGATGTGATATCCAAATCCTTCCCATTCCAATTGTGAGACCCTTCCTATAGCATGAGATGTGATATCCAAAACCTTCCCTTTCCAAAACTGAGAGCCTACCTATAGCATGAAATGTGATATCCAACTCCTTCCCATTCCAATCCTGAGACCCTTCCTATAGCATGAGATGTGATATCTCAATGCTTATACCAAACCTGAGACCCTTCCTATAGCATGGGATGTGATATCCAAATCCTTCCCATTCCAATCCTGAGACCCTTCCTATAGCATGAGATGTGATATCCAAATCCTTCCCCTTCCAAACCTGAGACCCTCCCTTTAGCATGAGATGTGATATCCAACTCCTTCCCATTCCAATCCTGAGACCCTTCTGATAGCATGAGATGTTATATCTCAATGCCTCTAATACCAAACCTGAGATCCTACCTCTAACATGAAATGTGATATCCAACTCCTTCCCCTTCTAAACCTGGGAGCCTTCCTATAACATGAGATGTGATATCGAAGTGCTTCCCATTCCAATCCTGAGACCCTTCCTATAACATGAGATGTGATATCCAACTCCTTCCCATTCCAATCCTGAGACCCTTCCTATAGCATGAGATGTGATGTCTCAATGCTTGTAATACCAAATCTGAGATCCTTCCTATAACATGAGATGTGATATCCAACTCCTTCCCATTGCAATCTTGAGACCGTTTCTATAGCATGAGATGTGATATCTCAATGCTTATACCAAACCTGAGACCCTTCCTATAGCATGAGATGTGATATCCAAATCCTTCCCATTCCAATCGTGAGACCCTTCCTATAGCATGAGATGTGATATCTCAATGCCTCTAATACCAAACCTGAGATCCTACCTCTAAAATGAAATTTGATATGCAACTCCTTCCCCTTCCAAACCTGATAGCCTTCCTATAGCATGAGATGTGATATCCAAGTCCTTCCCATTCCAATCCTGATACCCTTCCTATAACATGAGATGTGATATCCAATTCCTTCCCATTCCAACCTGAGACCCTTCCTATAGCATGAGATGGGATATCCAACTCCTTCCAAATCCAATCCTGATACCCTTCCGATAGCATGAGATATGATATCCCAATGCTTCTACAAAACCTGAGACCCATACCATGGCATGAGATGTGATATCAAACTCCTTCCCATTCCAATCCTGACACCCTTCCTATAGCTTGAGATGTGATATCCAACTCCTTCCCATTCCAATTCTGAGACCCGTCCTATACCATGGGACTTGATATCTCAATGCTTCTAATACCAAACCTGAGACCGGTCCCATAACATGAGATATGATATCCAAATCCTTCCCCTTCCAAAATGTAGACCCTTCCTTTATCATGAGATGTGATATCCAAGTCGTTCCCATTCCAATCCTGAGACCCTTCCTATAGCATGAGATGTGATATCTCAATGCTTCTAATACCAAACCTGAGACCCTTGCTATAACATGGGATGTGATATTCAAGTCCTTCCCATTCCAATCCTGAGACCCTTCCGATAGCAGAGATTTGATATCTCAATGCTTCTAATAATAAACCTCAGATCCTTCCTATAACATGAGATATGATATCCAACTCCTTCCCATTCCAAACCTGAGACCCTTCCGATTGCATGAGATGTGATATCAAACTCCTTCCCATTCCAATCCTGAGATAGCTTGAGATGTGATATCCAACTCCTTCCCATTCCAATCCTGAGACCCTTCCTATACCATGAGATGTGATATCTCAATGCTTCTAATACCAAACCTGACACCCGTCCTAATACATGAGATGTGAGATCCAAATCCTTCCCCTTCCAAACCTGAGATCTTTCCTTTAGCATGAGATGTGATATCCAACTCCTTCCCATTCCAATCCTGAGACCCTTCCTATAGCATGATATGTGATATCACAATTTTTCTAATACCAAACCTGAGATCCTTCCTATAACATGAGATGTGTATCCAACTCCTTCCCATTCCAAACCTGAGACCCTTCCTATAGCCTGAGATGTGATATCTTAATGCTTCTAAAACCAAACCTGAGAACCATCCAATAACATATGTGAAATCCAAATCCTTCCCTTTCCAAACCTGAGACACTTCCGATAGCATTACCTGTGATATCTCAATGCTTCTAAAACCAAACATGAGAACCATCCTATAACATGAGATGTGAAATCCAAATCCTTCCCTTTCCAAACCTGAGACCCTCCCTATAGCATGGAATGTGATATCTAAGTCCTTCCCATTCCTATCCTGAGACCCTTCCGATAGCAGAGATGTGATATCTCAATGCTTGGACCAAACCTGAGACCCTTCCTATGACATGAGATGTGATATCCAACTCCTTCCCATTCCAATCCTGAGACCCTTCCTATAGCATGAGATGTGATATCTCAATGCTTCTATCAAACCTGAGTCCCTTCCTTTGGCATGAGATATGATATCCAAATCCTTCCCCTTCCAAACCTGAGACCCTTCCTTTAGCATAAGATGTGATATCCAAATCCTTCCCATTCCAATCCTGAAACCCTTCCTATAGCATGAGATGTGATATCTCAATGTTTCTAATAAAAAACTTGAGACTCTTCCTATAGCAAGAGATATGATATCCACATCCTTCCCATTCCAATCCTGAGACCCTTCCTATAACATGAGATGTGATATCTCAATGCCTCTAATACCAAACCTGAGATTCTTCCTATAACATGAGATGTGATATCTCAATGCTTCTAATACCAAACCTGAGACCCTCCCTTTAGCATGAGATGTGATATCCGACTCCTTCCCATTCCAATCCTGAGACCCTTCTTATAGCATGAGATGTGATATCTCAATGCCTCTAATACCAAACCAGAGATTCTTCCTATAACATGAGATGTGATATCTCAATGCTTCTAATACCAAACCTGAGACCCTCCCTTTAGCATGAGATGTGATATCCGACTCCTTCCCATTCCAATCCTGAGACCCTTCTGATAGCATGAGATGTGATATCTCAATGCTTCTAACACCAAACCTGAGACCCTTCCTATAACATAAGATGGGATATCCAACTCCTTCCCATTCCAATCCTGAGACCCTTCCGATAGCAGAGATGTGATATCTCAATGCTTATACCAAACCTGAGACCCTTCCTGTGGCATGAGATGTCATATCCAACTCCTTCCCATTCCAATCCTGAGACCCTTCCTATAGCATGATATGTGATATCACAATTTTTCTAATACCAAACCTGAGATCCTTCCTATAACATGAGATGTGTATCCAACTCCTTCCCATTCCAAAACCTGAGACCCTTCCTATAGCATGAGATGTGATATCTTAATGCTTCTAAAACCAAACCTGAGAACCATCCAATAACATATGTGAAATCCAAATCCTTCCCTTTCCAAACCTGAGACCCTTCCGATAGCATTAGATGTGATATCTCAATGCTTCTAAAACCAAACATGAGAACCATCCTATAACATGAGATGTGAAATCCAAATCCTTCCCTTTCCAAACCTGAGACCCTTCCTATAGCTTGAGATGTGATATCAAACTCCTTCCCGATCCAATCCTGTGATAGCTTGAGATGTGATATCCAACTCCTTCCCATTCCAATCCTGAGACCCTTCCTATACCATGAGATGTGATATCTCAATGCTTCTAATACCAAACCTGAGACCCGTCCTAAAACATGAGATGTGAGATCCAAATCCTTCCCCTTCCAAACCTGAGAACCTTCCTATAGCTTGAGATGTGATATCAAACTCCTTCCCATTCCAATCCTGAGATAGCTTGAGATGTGATATCCAACTCCTTCCCATTCCAATCCTGAGACCCTTCCTATAGCATGAGATGTGATATCTCAATGCTTCTATCAAACCTGAGTCCCTTCCTTTAGCATGAGATGTGATATCCAACTCCTTCCCATTCCAATCCTGAGACCCTTCCTATAGCATGAGATGTGATATCTCAAAGCTTCTAATACCAAACCTGGGACCCGTCCTATAACATGAGATATGATATCCAAATCCTTCCCCTTCCAAACCTGAGACCCTTCCTTTAGCATGAGTTGTGATATCCAAATCCTTCCCATTCCAATCCTGAAACCCTTCCTATAGCATGAGATGTGATATCTCAATGTTTCTAATAAAAAACCTGAGACCCTTCCTATAGCAAGAGATGTGATATCCAAATCCTTCCCATTCCAATCCTGAGACCCTTCCTATAACATGAGATGTGATATCCAACTCCTTCCCATTCCAACCTGAGAACCTTCCTATAGCATGAGAAGGGATATCCAACTCCTTCCCATTCCAATCCTGAGACCTTCCTATAGCATGAGATGTGATATCTCAAAGCTTCTAATACCAAACCTGCGACCCGTCCTATAACATGAGATATGATATCCAAATCCTTCCCCTTCCAAACCTGAGACCCTTCCTTTAGCATGAGATGTGATATACAAATCCTTCCCATTCCAATCCTGAAACCCTTCCTATAGCATGAGATGTGATATCTCAATGTTTCTAATAAAAAAACTGAGACCCTTCCTATAGCAAGAGATGTGACATCCAAATCCTTCCCATTCCAATCCTGAGATCCTTCCTATTGGATGAGATGTGATATCCAACTCCTTCCCATTCCAATACTGAGACCCTTCCTATACCATGAGATGTGATATCTCAATGCTTCTACCAAAACTGAGACCCTTCCTTTAGCATGAGATGTGATATCCAACTCCTTCCCATTCCAATCCTGAGACCCTTCCTATAGCATGAGATGTGATATCTCAATGCCTCTAATACCAAACCTGAGATTCTTCCTATAACATGAGATGTGATATCTCAATGCTTCTAATACCAAACCTGAGACCCTCCCTTTAGCATGAGATGTGATATCCGACTCCTTCCCATACCAATCCTGAGACCCTTCTGATAGCATGAGATGTGATATCTCAATGCCTCTAATACCAAACCTGAGATTCTTCCTATAACATGAGATGTGATATCTCAATGCTTCTAATACCAAACCTGAGACCCTCCCTTTAGCATGAGATGTGATATCCAACTCCTTCCCATTCCAATCCTGAGACCCTTCCTATACCATGAGATGTAATATCTCAATGCTTCTAATACCAAACCTGACACCCGTCCTAAAACATGAGATGTGAGATCCAAATCCTTCCCCTTCCAAACCTGAGATCTTTCCTTTAGCATGAGATGTGATATCCAACTCCTTCCCATTCCAATCCTGAGACCCTTCCTATAGCATGATATGTGATATCACAATTTTTCTAATACCAAACCTGAGATCCTTCCTATAACATGAGATGTGTATCCAAATCCTTCCCATTCCAAAACCTGAGACCCTTCCTATAGCCTGAGATGTGATATCTTAATGCTTCTAAAACCAAACCTGAGAACCATCCAATAACATATGTGAAATCCAAATCCTTCCCTTTCCAAACCTGAGACCCTTCCGATAGCATTAGATGTGATATCTCAATGCTTCTAAAACCAAACATGAGAACCATCCTATAACATGAGATGTGAAATCCAAATCCTTCCCTTTCCAAACCTGAGACCCTTCCTATAGCTTGAGATGTGATATCAAACTCCTTCCCATTCCAATCCTGTGATAGCTTGAGATGTGATATCCAACTCCTTCCCATTCCAATCCTGAGACCCTTCCTATACCATGAGATGTGATATCTCAATGCTTCTAATACCAAACCTGAGACCCGTCCTAAAACATGAGATGTGAGATTCAAATCCTTCCCCTTCCAAACCTGAGAACCTTCCTATAGCTTGAGATGTGATATCAAACTCCTTCCCATTCCAATCCTGAGATAGCTTGAGATGTGATATCCAACTCCTTCCCATTCCTATCCTGAGACCCTTCCGATAGCAGAGATGTGATATCTCAATGCTTGTACCAAACCTGAGACCCTTCCTATGGCATGAGATGTGATATCCAACTCCTTCCCATTCCAATCCTGAGACCCTTCCTATAGCATGAGATGTGATATCTCAATGCTTCTATCAAACCTGAGTCCCTTCCTTTAGCATGAGATGTGATATCCAACTCCTTCCCATTCCAATCCTGAGACCCTTCCTATAGCATGAGATGTGATATCTCAAAGCTTCTAATACCAAACCTGGGACCCGTCCTATAACATGAGATATGATATCCAAATCCTTCCCCTTCCAAACCTGAGACCCTTCCTTTAGCCTGAGTTGTGATATCCAAATCCTTCCCATTCCAATCCTGAAACCCTTCCTATAGCATGAGATGTGATATCTCAATGTTTCTAATAAAAAACCTGAGACCCTTCCTATAGCAAGAGATGTGATATCCAAATCCTTCCCATTCCAATCCTGAGGCCCTTCCTATAACATGAGATGTGATATCCAACTCCTTCCCATTCCAACCTGAGAACCTTCCTATAACATGAGAAGGGATATCCAACTCCTTCCCATTCCAATCCTGAGACCTTCCTATAGCATGAGATGTGATATCTCAAAGCTTCTAATACCAAACCTGCGACCCGTCCTATAACATGAGATATGATATCCAACTCCTTCCCATTCCAATCCTGAGACCCTTCCGATAGCAGAGATGTGATATCTCAATGCTTATACCAAACCTGAGACCCTTCCTGTGGCATGAGATGTCATATCCAACTCCTTCCCATTCCAATCCTGAGACCCTTCCTATAGCATGATATGTGATATCACAATTTTTCTAATACCAAACCTGAGATCCTTCCTATAACATGAGATGTGTATCCAACTCCTTCCCATTCCAAAACCTGAGACCCTTCCTATAGCATGAGATGTGATATCTTAATGCTTCTAAAACCAAACCTGAGAACCATCCAATAACATATGTGAAATCCAAATCCTTCCCTTTCCAAACCTGAGACCCTTCCTATAGCATTAGATGTGATATCTCAATGCTTCTAAAACCAAACATGAGAACCATCCTATAACATGAGATGTGAAATCCAAATCCTTCCCTTTCCAAACCTGAGACCCTTCCTATAGCTTGAGATGTGATATCAAACTCCTTCCCATTCCAATCCTGTGATAGCTTGAGATGTGATATCCAACTCCTTCCCATTCGAATCCTGAGACCCTTCCTATACCATGAGATGTGATATCTCAATGCTTCTAATACCAAACCTGAGACCCGTCCTAAAACATGAGATGTGAGATTCAAATCCTTCCCCTTCCAAACCTGAGAACCTTCCTATAGCTTGAGATGTGATATCAAACTCCTTCACATTCCAATCCTGAGATAGCTTGAGATGTGATATCCAACTCCTTCCCATTCCTATCCTGAGACCCTTCCGATAGCAGAGATGTGATATCTCAATGCTTGTACCAAACCTGAGACCCTTCCTATGGCATGAGATGTGATATCCAACTCCTTCCCATTCCAATCATGAGACCCTTCCTATAGCATGAGATGTGACATCTCAAAGCTTCTAATACCAAACCTGGGACCCGTCCTATAACATGAGATATGATATCCGAATCCTTCCCCTTCCAAACCTGAGACCCTTCCTTTAGCATGAGTTGTGATATCCAAATCCTTCCCATTCCAATCCTGAAACCCTTCCTATAGCATGAGATGTGATATCTCAATGTTTCTAATAAAAAACCTGAGACCCTTCCTATAGCAAGAGATGTGATATCCAAATCCTTCCCATTCCAATCCTGAGGCCCTTCCTATAACATGAGATGTGATATCCAACTCCTTCCCATTCCAACCTGAGAACCTTCCTATAGCATGAGAAGGGATATCCAACTCCTTCCCATTCCAATCCTGAGACCTTCCTATAGCATGAGATGTGATATCTCAAAGCTTCTAATACCAAACCTGCGACCCGTCCTATAACATGAGATATGATATCCAAATCCTTCCCCTTCCAAACCTGAGACCCTTCCTTTAGCATGAGATGTGATATACAAATCCTTCCCATTCCAATCCTGAAACCCTTCCTATAGCATGAGATGTGATATCTCAATGTTTCTAATAAAAAAACTGAGACCCTTCCTATAGCAAGAGATGTGACATCCAAATCCTTCCCATTCCAATCCTGAGACCCTTCCTATAGCATGAGATGTGATATCTCAATGCCTCTAATACCAAACCTGAGATTCTTCCTATAACATGAGATGTGATATCTCAATGCTTCTAATACCAAACCTGAGACCCTCCCTTTAGCATGAGATGTGATATCCGACTCCTTCCCATACCAATCCTGAGACCCTTCTGATAGCATGAGATGTGATATCTCAATGCCTCTAATACCAAACCTGAGATTCTTCCTATAACATGAGATGTGATATCTCAATGCTTCTACCAAAACTGAGACCCTTCCTTTAGCATGAGATGTGATATCCAACTCCTTCCCATTCCAATCCTGAGACCCTTCCTATAGCATGAGATGTGATATCTCAATGCCTCTAATACCAAACCTGAGATTCTTCCTATAACATGAGATGTGATATCTCAATGCTTCTAATACCAAACCTGAGACCCTCCCTTTAGCATGAGATGTGATATCCGACTCCTTCCCATACCAATCCTGAGACCCTTCTGATAGCATGAGATGTGATATCTCAATGCCTCTAATACCAAACCTGAGATTCTTCCTATAACATGAGATGTGATATCTCAATGCTTCTAATACCAAACCTGAGACCCTCCCTTTAGCATGAGATGTGATATCCAACTCCTTCCCATTCCAATCCTGAGACCCTTCCTATACCATGAGATGTGATATCTCAATGCTTCTAATACCAAACCTGACACCCGTCCTAAAACATGAGATGTGAGATCCAAATCCTTCCCCTTCCAAACCTGAGATCTTTCCTTTAGCATGAGATGTGATATCCAACTCCTTCCCATTCCAATCCTGAGACCCTTCCTATAGCATGATATGTGATATCACAATTTTTCTAATACCAAACCTGAGATCCTTCCTATAACATGAGATGTGTATCCAACTCCTTCCCATTCCAAACCTGAGACCCTTCCTATAGCCTGAGATGTGATATCTTAATGCTTCTAAAACCAAACCTGAGAACCATCCAATAACATATGTGAAATCCAAATCCTTCCCTTTCCAAACCTGAGACACTTCCGATAGCATTACATGTGATATCCCAATGCTTCTAAAACCAAACATGAGAACCATCCTATAACATGAGATGTGAAATCCAAATCCTTCCCTTTCCAGACCTGGGACCCTCCCTATAGCATGGAATGTGATATCTAAGTCCTTCCCATTCCTATCCTGAGACCCTTCCGATAGCAGAGATGTGATATCTCAATGCTTGGACCAAACCTGAGACCCTTCCTATGACATGAGATATGATATCCAACTCCTTCCCATTCCAATCCTGAGACCCTTCCTATAGCATGAGATGTGATATCTCAATGCTTCTATCAAACCTGAGTCCCTTCCTTTAGCATGAGATGTGATATCCAACTCCTTCCCATTCCAATCCTGAGACCCTTCCTATAGCATGAGATGTGATATTTCAAAGCTTCTAATACCAAACCTGGGACCCGTCCTATAACATGAGATATGATATCCAAATCCTTTCCCTTCCAAACCTGAGACCCTTCCTTTAGCATGAGATGTGATATCCAAATCCTTCCCATTCCAATCCTGAAACCCTTCCTATAGCATGAGATGTGATATCTCAATGTTTCTAATAAAAAACTTGAGACTCTTCCTATAGCAAGAGATGTGATATCCAAATCCTTCCCATTCCAATCCTGAGACCCTTCCTATAACATGAGATGTGATATCTCAATGCCTCTAATACCAAACCTGAGATTCTTCCTATAACATGAGATGTGATATCTCAATGCTTCTAATACCAAACCTGAGACCCTCCCTTTAGCATGAGATGTGATATCCGACTCCTTCCCATTCCAATCCTGAGACCCTTCTGATAGCATGAGATGTGATATCTCAATGCCTCTAATACCAAACCAGAGATTCTTCCTATAACATGAGATGTGATATCTCAATGCTTCTAATACCAAACCTGAGACCCTCCCTTTAGCATGAGATGTGATATCCGACTCCTTCCCATTCCAATCCTGAGACCCTTCTGATAGCATGAGATGTGATATCTCAATGCTTCTAACACCAAACCTGAGACCCTTCCTATAACATAAGATGGGATATCCAACTCCTTCCCATTCCAATCCTGAGACCCTTCCGATAGCAGAGATGTGATATCTCAATGCTTATACCAAACCTGAGACCCTTCCTGTGGCATGAGATGTCATATCCAACTCCTTCCCATTCCAATCCTGAGACCCTTCCTATAGCATGATATGTGATATCACAATTTTTCTAATACCAAACCTGAGATCCTTCCTATAACATGAGATGTGTATCCAACTCCTTCCCATTCCAAAACCTGAGACCCTTCCTATAGCATGAGATGTGATATCTTAATGCTTCTAAAACCAAACCTGAGAACCATCCAATAACATATGTGAAATCCAAATCCTTCCCTTTCCAAACCTGAGACCCTTCCGATAGCATTAGATGTGATATCTCAATGCTTCTAAAACCAAACATGAGAACCATCCTATAACATGAGATGTGAAATCCAAATCCTTCCCTTTCCAAACCTGAGACCCTTCCTATAGCTTGAGATGTGATATCAAACTCCTTCCCATTCCAATCCTGTGATAGCTTGAGATGTGATATCCAACTCCTTCCCATTCCAATCCTGAGACCCTTCCTATACCATGAGATGTGATATCTCAATGCTTCTAATACCAAACCTGAGACCCGTCCTAAAACATGAGATGTGAGATTCAAATCCTTCCCCTTCCAAACCTGAGAACCTTCCTATAGCTTGAGATGTGATATCAAACTCCTTCCCATTCCAATCCTGAGATAGCTTGAGATGTGATATCCAACTCCTTCCCATTCCTATCCTGAGACCCTTCCGATAGCAGAGATGTGATATCTCAATGCTTGTACCAAACCTGAGACCCTTCCTATGGCATGAGATGTGATATCCAACTCCTTCCCATTCCAATCCTGAGACCCTTCCTATAGCATGAGATGTGATATCTCAATGCTTCTATCAAACCTGAGTCCCTTCCTTTAGCATGAGATGTGATATCCAACTCCTTCAAATTCCAATCCTGAGACCCTTACTATAGCATGAGATGTGATATCTCAAAGCTTCTAATACCAAACCTGGGACCCGTCCTATAACATGAGATATGATATCCAAATCCTTCCCCTTCCAAACCTGAGACCCTTCCTTTAGCATGAGTTGTGATATCCAAATCCTTCCCATTCCAATCCTGAAACCCTTCCTATAGCATGAGATGTGATATATCAATGTTTCTAATAAAAAACCTGAGACCCTTCCTATAGCAAGAGATGTGATATCCAAATCCTTCCCATTCCAATCCTGAGACCCTTCCTATAACATGAGATGTGATATCCAACTCCTTCCCATTCCAACCTGAGAACCTTCCTATAGCATGAGAAGGGATATCCAACTCCTTCCCATTCCAATCCTGAGACCTTCCTATAGCATGAGATGTGATATTTCAAAGCTTCTAATACCAAACATGCGACCCGTCCTATAACATGAGATATGATATCCAAATCCTTCCCCTTCCAAACCTGAGACCCTTCCTTTAGCATGAGATGTGATATACAAATCCTTCCCATTCCAATCCTGAAACCCTTCCTATAGCATGAGATGTGATATCTCAATGTTTCTAATAAAAAAACTGAGACCCTTCCTATAGCAAGAGATGTGACATCCAAATCCTTCCCATTCCAATCCTGAGATTCTTCCTATTGGATGAGATGTGATATCCAACTCCTTCCCATTCCAATACTGAGACCCTTCCTATACCATGAGATGTGATATCTCAATGCTTCTACCAAAACTGAGACCCTTCCTTTAGCATGAGATGTGATATCCAACTCCTTCCCATTCCAATCCTGAGACCCTTCCTATAACATGAGATGTGATATCTCAATGCCTCTAATACCAAACCTGAGATTCTTCATATAACATGAGATGTGATATCTCAATGCTTCTAATACCAAACCTGAGACCCTCCCTTTAGCATGAGATGTGATATCCGACTCCTTCCCATACCAATCCTGAGACCCTTCTGATAGCATGAGATGTGATATCTCAATGCTTCTAATACCAAACCTGAGACCCTTCCTATAACATAAGATGGGATATCCAACTCCTTCCCATTCCAATCCTGAGACCCTTCTGATAGCATGAGATGTGATATCTCAATGCCTCTAATA
This sequence comes from Ambystoma mexicanum, assembly GCF_040938575.1. Lineage (NCBI taxonomy): Eukaryota > Metazoa > Chordata > Amphibia > Caudata > Ambystomatidae > Ambystoma > Ambystoma mexicanum. The sequence goes on from NC_090936.1 coordinate 339,118,103, forward strand.
CCAAACCAGAGATTCTTCCTATAACATGAGATGTGATATCTCAATGCTTCTAATACCAAACCTGAGACCCTCCCTTTAGCATGAGATGTGATATCCGACTCCTTCCCATTCCAATCCTGAGACCCTTCTGATAGCATGAGATGTGATATCTCAATGCTTCTAACACCAAACCTGAGACCCTTCCTATAACATAAGATGGGATATCCAACTCCTTCCCATTCCAATCCTGAGACCCTTCCGATAGCAGAGATGTGATATCTCAATGCTTATACCAAACCTGAGACCCTTCCTGTGGCATGAGATGTCATATCCAACTCCTTCCCATTCCAATCCTGAGACCCTTCCTATAGCATGATATGTGATATCACAATTTTTCTAATACCAAACCTGAGATCCTTCCTATAACATGAGATGTGTATCCAACTCCTTCCCGTTCCAAAACCTGAGACCCTTCCTATAGCATGAGATGTGATATCTTAATGCTTCTAAAACCAAACCTGAGAACCATCCAATAACATATGTGAAATCCAAATCCTTCCCTTTCCAAACCTGAGACCCTTCCGATAGCATTAGATGTGATATCTCAATGCTTCTAAAACCAAACATGAGAACCATCCTATAACATGAGATGTGAAATCCAAATCCTTCCCTTTCCAAACCTGAGACCCTTCCTATAGCTTGAGATGTGATATCAAACTCCTTCCCATTCCAATCCTGTGATAGCTTGAGATGTGATATCCAACTCCTTCCCATTCCAATCCTGAGACCCTTCCTATACCATGAGATGTGATATCTCAATGCTTCTAATACCAAACCTGAGACCCGTCCTAAAACATGAGATGTGAGATTCAAATCCTTCCCCTTCCAAACCTGAGAACCTTCCTATAGCTTGAGATGTGATATCAAACTCCTTCCCATTCCAATCCTGAGATAGCTTGAGATGTGATATCCAACTCCTTCCCATTCCTATCCTGAGACCCTTCCGATAGCAGAGATGTGATATCTCAATGCTTGTACCAAACCTGAGACCCTTCCTATGGCATGAGATGTGATATCCAACTCCTTCCCATTCCAATCCTGAGACCCTTCCTATAGCATGAGATGTGATATCTCAATGCTTCTATCAAACCTGAGTCCCTTCCTTTAGCATGAGATGTGATATCCAACTCCTTCAAATTCCAATCCTGAGACCCTTACTATAGCATGAGATGTGATATCTCAAAGCTTCTAATACCAAACCTGGGACCCGTCCTATAACATGAGATATGATATCCAAATCCTTCCCCTTCCAAACCTGAGACCCTTCCTTTAGCATGAGTTGTGATATCCAAATCCTTCCCATTCCAATCCTGAAACCCTTCCTATAGCATGAGATGTGATATCTCAATGTTTCTAATAAAAAACCTGAGACCCTTCCTATAGCAAGAGATGTGATATCCAAATCCTTCCCATTCCAATCCTGAGACCCTTCCTATAACATGAGATGTGATATCCAACTCCTTCCCATTCCAACCTGAGAACCTTCCTATAGCATGAGAAGGGATATCCAACTCCTTCCCATTCCAATCCTGAGACCTTCCTATAGCATGAGATGTGATATTTCAAAGCTTCTAATACCAAACATGCGACCCGTCCTATAACATGAGATATGATATCCAAATCCTTCCCCTTCCAAACCTGAGACCCTTCCTTTAGCATGAGATGTGATATACAAATCCTTCCCATTCCAATCCTGAAACCCTTCCTATAGCATGAGATGTGATATCTCAATGTTTCTAATAAAAAAACTGAGACCCTTCCTATAGCAAGAGATGTGACATCCAAATCCTTCCCATTCCAATCCTGAGATTCTTCCTATTGGATGAGATGTGATATCCAACTCCTTCCCATTCCAATACTGAGACCCTTCCTATACCATGAGATGTGATATCTCAATGCTTCTACCAAAACTGAGACCCTTCCTTTAGCATGAGATGTGATATCCAACTCCTTCCCATTCCAATCCTGAGACCCTTCCTATAACATGAGATGTGATATCTCAATGCCTCTAATACCAAACCTGAGATTCTTCCTATAACATGAGATGTGATATCTCAATGCTTCTAATACCAAACCTGAGACCCTCCCTTTAGCATGAGATGTGATATCCGACTCCTTCCCATACCAATCCTGAGACCCTTCTGATAGCATGAGATGTGATATCTCAATGCCTCTAATACCAAACCTGAGATTCTTCCTATAACATGAGATGTGATATCTCAATGCTTCTAATACCAAACCTGAGACCCTCCCTTTAGCATGAGATGTGATATCCGACTCCTTCCCATTCCAATCCTGAGACCCTTCTGATAGCATGAGATGTGATATCTCAATGCTTCTAATACCAAACCTGAGACCCTTCCTATAACATAAGATGGGATATCCAACTCCTTCCCATTCCAATCCTGAGACCCTTCCGATAGCAGAGATGTGATATCTCAATGCTTATACCAAACCTGAGACCCTTCCTGTGGCATGAGATGTCATATACAACTCCTTCCCATTCCAATCCTGAGACCCTTCCTATAGCATGAGATGTAATATCCAACTCCTTCCCATTCCAATCCTGAGACCCTTCCTATAGCATGAGATTTGATATCTCAATGCCTCTAACACCAAACCTGAGATCCTTCCGATAGCATGAGATGTGATATCTCAATGCTTCTAATAGCAAACCTGAGATCATTCCTATAACACGAGATGTAATATCCAAATCCTTCCCCTTCCAAACCTGAGACCCTCCCTTTAGCATGAGATGTGATATCCAACTCCTTGCCATTCCAATCCTGAGATCCTTCTGATAGCATGAGATGTGATATCTCAATGCCTCTAATACCAAGCCTGAGATCCTACCTCTAACATGAAATGTGATATCCAACTCCTTCCCCTTCCAAACCTGAGAGCCTTCCTATAGCATGAGGTGTGATATCCAAGTCCTTCCCATTCCAATCCTGAGACCCTTCCTATAGCTTGAGATGTGATATCCAACTCCTCCCCATTCCAATTCTGAGACCCTTCCTATAGCATGAGATGTGATATCTCAATGCTTCTAATACCAAACCTGGGACCCTTCCTATAACATGAGATGGGATATCCAAGTCCTTCCCATTCCAATCCTGAGACCCTTACTATAGCATGAGATGTGATATCTCAATGCTTCTAATACCAAACCTGAGACCCTTCCTATAACAAGAGATGTGATATCCATGTCCTTCCCATTCCAATCCTGAGACCCGTCCTATACAATGAGATGTGATATCTCAATGCTTCTAATACCAAACCTGGGACCCTTCCTATAACATGAGATGGGATATCCAACTCCTTCTCATTCCAATCCTGAGACCCTTCCAATAGCAGAGATGTGATATCTCAATGCTTATACCAAACCTGAGACCCTTCCTATGGCATGAAATGTCATATACAACTCCTTCCGATTCCAGACCTGAGACCCTTCCTATAGCATGAGATGTGATATCCAACTCCTTCTCATACCAATCCTGAGACCCTTCCTATAGCTTGAGATGTGATATCCAACTCCTTCCCATTCCAATCCTGAGACCCTTCCTATAGCATGAGATGTGATATCTCAATGCTTCTAATACCAAACCTGAGATTCTTCCTATAACATGAGATGTGATATCTCAATGCTTCTAATACCAAACCTGAGACCCTCCCTTTAGCATGAGATGTGATATCCGACTCATTCCCATACCAATCCTGAGACCCTTCTGATAGCATGAGATGTGATATCTCAATGCTTCTACCAAAACCGAGACCCTTCCTTTAGCATGAGATGTGATATCCAACTCCTTCCCATTCCAATCCTGAGACCCTTCCTATAGCATGAGATGTGATATCTCAATGCCTCTAATACCAAACCTGAGATTCTTCCTATAACATGAGATGTGATATCTCAATGCTTCTAATACCAAACCTGAGACCCTCCCTTTAGCATGAGATGTGATATCCGACTCCTTCCCATACCAATCCTGAGACCCTTCTGATAGCATGAGATGTGATATCTCAATGCCTCTAATACCAAACCTGAGATTCTTCCTATACCATGAGATGTGATATCTCAATGCTTCTAATACCAAACCTGAGACCCTCCCTTTAGCATGAGATGTGATATCAGACTCCTTCCCATTCCAATCCTGAGACCCTTCTGATAGCATGAGATGTGATATCTCAAAGCTTCTAATACCAAACCTGAGACCATTCCTATAACATAAGATGGGATATCCAACTCCTTCCCATTCCAATCCTGAGACCCTTCCGATAGCAGAGATGTGATATCTCAATGCTTATACCAAACCTGAGACCCTTCCTGTGGCATGAGATGTCATATACAACTCCTTCCCATTCCAATCCTGAGACCCTTCCTATAGCATGAGATGTGATATCCAACTCCTTCCCATTCCAATCCTGAGACCCTTCCTATAGCATGAGATTTGATATCTCAATGCTTCTAACACCAAACCTGAGATCCTTCCGATAGCATGAGATGTGATATCTCAATGCTTCTAATACCAAACCTGAGATCATTCCTATAACACGAGATGTAATATCCAAATCCTTCCCCTTCCAAACCTGAGACCCTCCCTTTAGCATGAGATGTGATATCCAACTCCTTCCCATTCCAATCCTGAGATCCTTCTGATAGCATGAGATGTGATATCTCAATGCCTCTAATACCAAACCTAAGATCCTACCTCTAACATGAAATGTGATATCCAACTCCTTCCCCTTCCAAACCTGAGAGCCTTCCTATAGCATGAGATGTGATATCCAAGTCCTTCCCATTCCAATCCTGAGACCCTTCCTATAGCTTGAGATGTGATATCCAACTCCTCCCCATTCCAATTCTGAGACCCTTCCTATAGCATGAGATGTGATATCTCAATGCTTCTAATACCAAACCTGGGACCCTTCGTCCTATAACATGAGATGGGATATCCAAGTCCTTCCCATTCCAATCCTGAGACCCTTCCTATAGCATGAGATGTGATATCACAATGCTTCTAATACCAAACCTGAGACCCTTCCTATAACAAGAGATGTGATATCCATGTCCTTCCCATTCCAATCCTGAGACCCGTCCTATACCATGAGATGTGATATCTCAATGCTTCTAATACCAAACCTGAGACCCTTCCTATAATGAGATGGGATATCCAACTCCTTCCCATTCCAATCCTGAGACCCTTCCAATAGCAGAGATGTGATATCTCAATGCTTATACCAAACATGAGACCCTTCCTATGGTATGAAATGTCATATACAACTCCTTCCGATTCCAGACCTGAGACCCTTCCTATAGCATGAGATGTGATATCCAACTCCTTCTCATTCCAATCCTGAGACCCTTCCTATAGCTTGAGATGTGATATCCAACTCCTTCCCATTCCAATCCTGAGACCCTTCTGATAGCATGAGATGTGATATCTCAATGCCTATAATACCAAACCTGAGATCCTTCCGATAGCATGAGATGTGATATCTCAATGCTTCTAATACCAAACCTGAGATCCTTCCTATAACATGAAATGTGATATCCAAATCCTTCCAAATCCAATCCTGATACCCTTCCGATAGCATGAGATGTGATATCCCAATGCTTCTACAAAACCTGAGACCCATACATGGCATGAGATGTGATATCAAACTCCTTCCCATTCCAATCCTGAGACACTTCCTATAGCATGAGATGTGATATCTCAATGCTTCTAATACCAAACCTGAGACTCTTCCTATAACATGAGATGGGATATCCAACTCCTTCCCATTCCAATCCTGAGACCCTTCCGATAGCAGAGATGTGATATCTCAATGCTTATACCAAACCTGAGACCCTTCCTATGGCATGAGATGTCATATACAACTCCTTCCCATTCCAATCTTGAGACCCTTCCTATAGCATGAGATGTGATATCTCAATGCTTATACCAAACCTGAGACCCATACATGGCATGAGATGTGATATCAAACTCCTTCCCATTCCAATCCTGAGACCATTCCTATAGCATGAGATGTGATATCTCAATGCTTCTAATACCAAACCTGAGACTCTTCCTATTACATGAGATGGGATATCCAACTCCTTCCCATTCCAATCCTGAGACCCTTCCGATAGCAGAGATGTGATATCTCAATGCTTATACCAAACCTGAGACCCTTCCTATGGCATGAGATGTCATATACAACTCCTTCCCATTCCAATCCTGAGACCCTTCCTATAGCATGAGATGTGATATCTCAATGCTTATACCAAACCTAAGACCCTTCCTATAGCATGAGATGTGATATCCAACTCCTTCTCATTTCAATCCTGAGATCCTTCCTATAGCATGAGATGTGATGTCTCAATGCTTCTAATACCAAACCTGAGATCCTTCCTATAACATCAGATGTGATATCCAACTCCTTCCCATTCCAATCCTGAGACCCTTCCTATAGCATGAGATGTGATATCTCAATGTTTATACCAAACCTGAGACCCTTCCTATAGCATGAGATGTGATATCCAACTCCTTCCCATTCCAATCCTGAGACCCTTCCTATAGCATGAGATGTGATATCTCAATGCCTCTAATACCAAATCTGAGATCCTTCCTCTAACATGAAATGTGATATCCAACTCCTTCCCTTTCCAAACCTGAGAGCCTACCTATAGCCTGAGATGTGATATCCAAGGCCTTCCCATTCCAATCCTTAGACCCTTCCTACAGCATACAATATGATATCTCAATGATTCTAATAACAAACCTGAGACCCGTCCTATAACATGAGATGTGATATCCAACTCCTTCCCATTCCAATCCTGAGACACTTCCGATAGCAGAGATGTGATATCTCAATGCTTATTCCAAACCTGAGACCCTTCCTTTAGCATGAGATGTGATATCCAACTCCTTCCCGTTCCAAACCTGAGACCCTTCCTATAGCATATGTGATATCCAACTCCTTCCCATTCCAAACATGAGACCCTTCCTATAGCATGAGATGTGATATCCAACTCCTTCCCATTCCAATCCTGAGACCCTTCCTATAGCATGAGATGTGATATCTCAATGCCTCTAATACCAAACCTGAGATCCTTCCTCTAACATGAAATGTGATATCCAACTCCTTCCCTTTCCAAACCTGAGAGCCTACCGATAGCATGAGATGTGATATCCAAGACCTTCCCATTCCAATCCTTAGACCCTTCCTACAGCATACAATATGATATCTCAATGATTCTAATAACAAACCTGAGACCCGTCCTATAACATGAGATGTGCTATCCAACTCCTTCCCATTCCAATCCTGAGACACTTCCGATAGCAGAGATGTGATATCTCAATGCTTATTCCAAACCTGAGACCCTTCGTATAGCATGAGATGTGATATCCAACTCCTTTCCGTTCCAAACCTGAGACCCTTCCTATAGCATATGTGATATCCAACTCCTTCCCATTCCAAACATGAGACCCTTCCTATAGCAAGAATGTAATATCCAACTCCTTCCCATTCCAATCCTGAGACCCTTCCTACAGCATGCGATGTGATATCTCAATGCTTCTAATACCAAACCTGAGACCCGTCCTATAACATGAGATGGGATATCCAACCCCTTCCCGTTCCAAACCTGAGACCCTTCCTATAGCATGAGATGTGATATCCAACTCCTTCCCATCCCAATCCTGAGACACTTCCGATTGCAGAGATGTGATATCTCAATGCTTATACCAAACCTGAGACTCTTCCTATAACATGAGATGTGATATCCAACTCCTTCCCGTTCCAAACCTGAGACCCTTCCTATAGCATAAGATGTGATATCCAACTCCTTCCCATTCCAATCCTGAGACCCTTCCGATAGCATGAGATGTGACATCTCAATGCTTCTAATACCAAACCTGAGATCCTTCTTATAACATGTGATGTGATATCCAAATCCTTCCCCTTCCAAACCTGAGACCCTCCCTTTAGCATGAAATGTGATATCCAACTCCTTCCCATTCCAATCCTGAGACCCTTATGATAGCATGAGATGTGATATCTCAATGCCTCTAATACCAAACCTGAGATACTTCCGATAGCATGAGATGTGATATCTCAAAGCTTCTAATACCAAACCTGAGATCCTTCCTATAACATGAGATGTGATATCCAAATCCTTCCCCTTCCAAACCTGAGACCCTCCCTTTAGCATGAGATGTGATATCCAACTCCTTCCCATTCCAATCCTGAGACCCTTCTGATAGCATGAGATGTGATATCTCAATGCCTCTAATACCAAACCTGAGATCCTACCTCTAACATGAAATATGATATCCAACTCCTTCCCTTTCCAAACCTGAGATCCTGCCTATAGCATGAGATGTGATATCCAAGTCCTTCCCATTCCAATCCTGAGACCCTTCCTATAGCATGAGATGTGATATCTCATTGCTTATACCAAACCTGAGACCCTTCCTATGGCATGAGATGCCATATACAACTCCTTCCCATTCCAATCCTGAGACCCTGCTTATAGCATGAGATGTGATATCTCAATGCTTCTAATACCAAACCTGAGATCTTTCCTATAACATGAGATGTGATATCCAACTCCTTCCCATTCCAATCCTGAGACCATTCCTATAGCATGAGATGTGATATCTCAATGCTTATACCAAACCTGAGACCCTTCCTATAGCTTGAGATGTGATATCCAACTCCTTCCCATTCCAATCCTGAGACCCTTCCTATAGCATGAGATGTGATATCTCAATGCCTCTAATACCAAACCTGAGATCCTTCCTCTAACATGAAATGTGATATCCAACTCCTTCCCCTTCCAAACCTGAGAGCCTTCCTATAGCATGAGATGTGATATCCAAGTCCTTCCCATTCCAATCCTGAGACCCTTCCTATAGCTTGAGATGTGATATCCAACTCCTCCCCATTCCAATTCTGAGACCCTTCCTATAGCATGAGATGTGATATCTCAATGCTTCTAATACCAAACCTGGGACCCTTCGTCCTATAACATGAGATGGGATATCCAAGTCCTTCCCATTCCAATCCTGAGACCCTTCCTATAGCATGAGATGTGATATCACAATGCTTCTAATACCAAACCTGAGACCCTTCCTATAACAAGAGATGTGATATCCATGTCCTTCCCATTCCAATCCTGAGACCCGTCCTATACCATGAGATGTGATATCTCAATGCTTCTAATACCAAACCTGAGACCCTTCCTATAATGAGATGGGATATCCAACTCCTTCCCATTCCAATCCTGAGACCCTTCCAATAGCAGAGATGTGATATCTCAATGCTTATACCAAACATGAGACCCTTCCTATGGTATGAAATGTCATATACAACTCCTTCCGATTCCAGACCTGAGACCCTTCCTATAGCATGAGATGTGATATCCAACTCCTTCTCATTCCAATCCTGAGACCCTTCCTATAGCTTGAGATGTGATATCCAACTCCTTCCCATTCCAATCCTGAGACCCTTCTGATAGCATGAGATGTGATATCTCAATGCCTATAATACCAAACCTGAGATCCTTCCGATAGCATGAGATGTGATATCTCAATGCTTCTAATACCAAACCTGAGATCCTTCCTATAACATGAAATGTGATATCCAAATCCTTCCAAATCCAATCCTGATACCCTTCCGATAGCATGAGATGTGATATCCCAATGCTTCTACAAAACCTGAGACCCATACATGGCATGAGATGTGATATCAAACTCCTTCCCATTCCAATCCTGAGACACTTCCTATAGCATGAGATGTGATATCTCAATGCTTCTAATACCAAACCTGAGACTCTTCCTATAACATGAGATGGGATATCCAACTCCTTCCCATTCCAATCCTGAGACCCTTCCGATAGCAGAGATGTGATATCTCAATGCTTATACCAAACCTGAGACCCTTCCTATGGCATGAGATGTCATATACAACTCCTTCCCATTCCAATCTTGAGACCCTTCCTATAGCATGAGATGTGATATCTCAATGCTTATACCAAACCTGAGACCCATACATGGCATGAGATGTGATATCAAACTCCTTCCCATTCCAATCCTGAGACCATTCCTATAGCATGAGATGTGATATCTCAATGCTTCTAATACCAAACCTGAGACTCTTCCTATTACATGAGATGGGATATCCAACTCCTTCCCATTCCAATCCTGAGACCCTTCCGATAGCAGAGATGTGATATCTCAATGCTTATACCAAACCTGAGACCCTTCCTATGGCATGAGATGTCATATACAACTCCTTCCCATTCCAATCCTGAGACCCTTCCTATAGCATGAGATGTGATATCTCAATGCTTATACCAAACCTAAGACCCTTCCTATAGCATGAGATGTGATATCCAACTCCTTCTCATTTCAATCCTGAGATCCTTCCTATAGCATGAGATGTGATGTCTCAATGCTTCTAATACCAAACCTGAGATCCTTCCTATAACATCAGATGTGATATCCAACTCCTTCCCATTCCAATCCTGAGACCCTTCCTATAGCATGAGATGTGATATCTCAATGTTTATACCAAACCTGAGACCCTTCCTATAGCATGAGATGTGATATCCAACTCCTTCCCATTCCAATCCTGAGACCCTTCCTATAGCATGAGATGTGATATCTCAATGCCTCTAATACCAAATCTGAGATCCTTCCTCTAACATGAAATGTGATATCCAACTCCTTCCCTTTCCAAACCTGAGAGCCTACCTATAGCCTGAGATGTGATATCCAAGGCCTTCCCATTCCAATCCTTAGACCCTTCCTACAGCATACAATATGATATCTCAATGATTCTAATAACAAACCTGAGACCCGTCCTATAACATGAGATGTGATATCCAACTCCTTCCCATTCCAATCCTGAGACACTTCCGATAGCAGAGATGTGATATCTCAATGCTTATTCCAAACCTGAGACCCTTCCTTTAGCATGAGATGTGATATCCAACTCCTTCCCGTTCCAAACCTGAGACCCTTCCTATAGCATATGTGATATCCAACTCCTTCCCATTCCAAACATGAGACCCTTCCTATAGCATGAGATGTGATATCCAACTCCTTCCCATTCCAATCCTGAGACCCTTCCTATAGCATGAGATGTGATATCTCAATGCCTCTAATACCAAACCTGAGATCCTTCCTCTAACATGAAATGTGATATCCAACTCCTTCCCTTTCCAAACCTGAGAGCCTACCGATAGCATGAGATGTGATATCCAAGACCTTCCCATTCCAATCCTTAGACCCTTCCTACAGCATACAATATGATATCTCAATGATTCTAATAACAAACCTGAGACCCGTCCTATAACATGAGATGTGCTATCCAACTCCTTCCCATTCCAATCCTGAGACACTTCCGATAGCAGAGATGTGATATCTCAATGCTTATTCCAAACCTGAGACCCTTCGTATAGCATGAGATGTGATATCCAACTCCTTTCCGTTCCAAACCTGAGACCCTTCCTATAGCATATGTGATATCCAACTCCTTCCCATTCCAAACATGAGACCCTTCCTATAGCAAGAATGTAATATCCAACTCCTTCCCATTCCAATCCTGAGACCCTTCCTACAGCATGCGATGTGATATCTCAATGCTTCTAATACCAAACCTGAGACCCGTCCTATAACATGAGATGGGATATCCAACCCCTTCCCGTTCCAAACCTGAGACCCTTCCTATAGCATGAGATGTGATATCCAACTCCTTCCCATCCCAATCCTGAGACACTTCCGATTGCAGAGATGTGATATCTCAATGCTTATACCAAACCTGAGACTCTTCCTATAACATGAGATGTGATATCCAACTCCTTCCCGTTCCAAACCTGAGACCCTTCCTATAGCATAAGATGTGATATCCAACTCCTTCCCATTCCAATCCTGAGACCCTTCCGATAGCATGAGATGTGACATCTCAATGCTTCTAATACCAAACCTGAGATCCTTCTTATAACATGTGATGTGATATCCAAATCCTTCCCCTTCCAAACCTGAGACCCTCCCTTTAGCATGAAATGTGATATCCAACTCCTTCCCATTCCAATCCTGAGACCCTTATGATAGCATGAGATGTGATATCTCAATGCCTCTAATACCAAACCTGAGATACTTCCGATAGCATGAGATGTGATATCTCAATGCTTCTAATACCAAACCTGAGATCCTTCCTATAACATGAGATGTGATATCCAAATCCTTCCCCTTCCAAACCTGAGACCCTCCCTTTAGCATGAGATGTGATATCCAACTCCTTCCCATTCCAATCCTGAGACCCTTCTGATAGCATGAGATGTGATATCTCAATGCCTCTAATACCAAACCTGAGATCCTACCTCTAACATGAAATATGATATCCAACTCCTTCCCTTTCCAAACCTGAGATCCTGCCTATAGCATGAGATGTGATATCCAAGTCCTTCCCATTCCAATCCTGAGACCCTTCCTATAGCATGAGATGTGATATCTCATTGCTTATACCAAACCTGAGACCCTTCCTATGGCATGAGATGCCATATACAACTCCTTCCCATTCCAATCCTGAGACCCTGCTTATAGCATGAGATGTGATATCTCAATGCTTCTAATACCAAACCTGAGATCTTTCCTATAACATGAGATGTGATATCCAACTCCTTCCCATTCCAATCCTGAGACCATTCCTATAGCATGAGATGTGATATCTCAATGCTTATACCAAACCTGAGACCCTTCCTATAGCTTGAGATGTGATATCCAACTCCTTCCCATTCCAATCCTGAGACCCTTCCTATAGCATGAGATGTGATATCTCAATGCCTCTAATACCAAACCTGAGATCCTTCCTCTAACATGAAATGTGATATCCAACTCCTTCCCCTTCCAAACCTGAGAGCCTTCCTATAGCATGAGATGTGATATCCAAGTCCTTCCCATTCCAATCCTGAGACCCTTCCTATAGCTTGAGATGTGATATCCAACTCCTCCCCATTCCAATTCTGAGACCCTTCCTATAGCATGAGATGTGATATCTCAATGCTTCTAATACCAAACCTGGGACCCTTCGTCCTATAACATGAGATGGGATATCCAAGTCCTTCCCATTCCAATCCTGAGACCCTTCCTATAGCATGAGATGTGATATCACAATGCTTCTAATACCAAACCTGAGACCCTTCCTATAACAAGAGATGTGATATCCATGTCCTTCCCATTCCAATCCTGAGACCCGTCCTATACCATGAGATGTGATATCTCAATGCTTCTAATACCAAACCTGAGACCCTTCCTATAATGAGATGGGATATCCAACTCCTTCCCATTCCAATCCTGAGACCCTTCCAATAGCAGAGATGTGATATCTCAATGCTTATACCAAACATGAGACCCTTCCTATGGTATGAAATGTCATATACAACTCCTTCCGATTCCAGACCTGAGACCCTTCCTATAGCATGAGATGTGATATCCAACTCCTTCTCATTCCAATCCTGAGACCCTTCCTATAGCTTGAGATGTGATATCCAACTCCTTCCCATTCCAATCCTGAGACCCTTCTGATAGCATGAGATGTGATATCTCAATGCCTATAATACCAAACCTGAGATCCTTCTGATAGCATGAGATGTGATATCTCAATGCTTCTAATACCAAACCTGAGATCCTTCCTATAACATGAAATGTGATATCCAAATCCTTCCAAATCCAATCCTGATACCCTTCCGATAGCATGAGATGTGATATCCCAATGCTTCTACAAAACCTGAGACCCATACATGGCATGAGATGTGATATCAAACTCCGTCCCATTCCAATCCTGAGACACTTCCTATAGCATGAGATGTGATATCTCAATGCTTCTAATACCAAACCTGAGACTCTTCCTATAACATGAGATGGGATATCCAACTCCTTCCCATTCCAATCCTGAGATCCCTTCCGATAGCAGAGATGTGATATCTCAATGCTTATACCAAACCTGAGACCCTTCCTATGGCATGAGATGTCATATACAACTCCTTCCCATTCCAATCCTGAGACCCTTCCTATAGCATGAGATGTGATATCTCAATGCTTATACCAAACCTGAGACCCATACATGGCATGAGATGTGATATCAAACTCCTTCCCATTCCAATCCTGAGACCATTCCTATAGCATGAGATGTGATATCTCAATGCTTCTAATACCAAACCTGAGACTCTTCCTATTACATGAGATGGGATATCCAACTCCTTCCCATTCCAATCCTGAGACCCTTCCGATAGCAGAGATGTGATATCTCAATGCTTATACCAAACCTGAGACCCTTCCTATGGCATGAGATGTCATATACAACTCCTTCCCATTCCAATCCTGAGACCCTTCCTATAGCATGAGATGTGATATCTCAATGCTTATACCAAACCTAAGACCCTTCCTATAGCATGAGATGTGATATCCAACTCCTTCTCATTTCAATCCTGAGATCCTTCCTATAGCATGAGATGTGATGTCTCAATGCTTCTAATACCAAACCTGAGATCCTTCCTATAACATCAGATGTGATATCCAACTCCTTCCCATTCCAATCCTGAGACCCTTCCTATAGCATGAGATGTGATATCTCAATGTTTATACCAAACCTGAGACCCTTCCTATAGCATGAGATGTGATATCCAACTCCTTCCCATTCCAATCCTGAGACCCTTCCTATAGCATGAGATGTGATATCTCAATGCCTCTAATACCAAATCTGAGATCCTTCCTCTAACATGAAATGTGATATCCAACTCCTTCCCTTTCCAAACCTGAGAGCCTACCTATAGCATGAGATGTGATATCCAAGGCCTTCCCATTCCAATCCTTAGACCCTTCCTACAGCATACAATATGATATCTCAATGATTCTAATAACAAACCTGAGACCCGTCCTATAACATGAGATGTGATATCCAACTCCTTCCCATTCCAATCCTGAGACACTTCCGATAGCAGAGATGTGATATCTCAATGCTTATTCCAAACCTGAGACCCTTCCTTTAGCATGAGATGTGATATCCAACTCCTTCCCGTTCCAAACCTGAGACCCTTCCTATAGCATATGTGATATCCAACTCCTTCCCATTCCAAACATGAGACCCTTCCTATAGCATGAGATGTGATATCCAACTCCTTCCCATTCCAATCCTGAGACCCTTCCTATAGCATGAGATGTGATATCTCAATGCCTCTAATACCAAACCTGAGATCCTTCCTCTAACATGAAATGTGATATCCAACTCCTTCCCTTTCCAAACCTGAGAGCCTACCGATAGCATGAGATGTGATATCCAAGACCTTCCCATTCCAATCCTTAGACCCTTCCTACAGCATACAATATGATATCTCAATGATTCTAATAACAAACCTGAGACCCGTCCTATAACATGAGATGTGATATCCAACTCCTTCCCATTCCAATCCTGAGACACTTCCGATAGCAGAGATGTGATATCTCAATGCTTATTCCAAACCTGAGACCCTTCGTATAGCATGAGATGTGATATCCAACTCCTTTCCATTCCAAACCTGAGACCCTTCCTATAGCATATGTGATATCCAACTCCTTCCCATTCCAAACATGAGACCCTTCCTATAGCAAGAATGTAATATCCAACTCCTTCCCATTCCAATCCTGAGACCCTTCCTACAGCATGCGATGTGATATCTCAATGCTTCTAATACCAAACCTGAGACCCGTCCTATAACATGAGATGGGATATCCAACCCCTTCCCGTTCCAAACCTGAGACCCTTCCTATAGCATGAGATGTGATATCCAACTCCTTCCCATCCCAATCCTGAGACACTTCCGATTGCAGAGATGTGATATCTCAATGCTTATACCAAACCTGAGACTCTTCCTATAACATGAGATGTGATATCCAACTCCTTCCCGTTCCAAACCTGAGACCCTTCCTATAGCATAAGATGTGATATCCAACTCCTTCCCATTCCAATCCTGAGACCCTTCCGATAGCATGAGATGTGACATCTCAATGCTTCTAATACCAAACCTGAGATCCTTCTTATAACATGTGATGTGATATCCAAATCCTTCCCCTTCCAAACCTGAGACCCTCCCTTTAGCATGAAATGTGATATCCAACTCCTTCCCATTCCAATCCTGAGACCCTTATGATAGCATGAGATGTGATATCTCAATGCCTCTAATACCAAACCTGAGATACTTCCGATAGCATGAGATGTGATATCTCAATGCTTCTAATACCAAACCTGAGATCCTTCCTATAACATGAGATGTGATATCCAAATCCTTCCCCTTCCAAACCTGAGACCCTCCCTTTAGCATGAGATGTGATATCCAACTCCTTCCCATTCCAATCCTGAGACCCTTCTGATAGCATGAGATGTGATATCTCAATGCCTCTAATACCAAACCTGAGATCCTACCTCTAACATGAAATATGATATCCAACTCCTTCCCTTTCCAAACCTGAGATCCTGCCTATAGCATGAGATGTGATATCCAAGTCCTTCCCATTCCAATCCTGAGACCCTTCCTATAGCATGAGATGTGATATCTCATTGCTTATACCAAACCTGGGACCCTTCCTATGGCATGAGATGCCATATACAACTCCTTCCCATTCCAATCCTGAGACCCTGCTTATAGCATGAGATGTGATATCTCAATGCTTCTAATACCAAACCTGAGATCTTTCCTATAACATGAGATGTGATATCCAACTCCTTCCCATTCCAATCCTGAGACCATTCCTATAGCATGAGATGTGATATCTCAATGCTTATACCAAACCTGAGACCCTTCCTATAGCTTGAGATGTGATATCCAACTCCTTCCCATTCCAATCCTGAGACCCTTCCTATAGCATGAGATGTGCTATCTCAATGCCTCTAATACCAAACCTGAGATCCTTCCTCTAACATGAAATGTGATATCCAACTCCTTCCCCTTCCAAACCTGAGAGCCTTCCTATAGCATGAGATATGATATCCAAGTCCTTTCCATTCCAATCCTGAGACCTTTCCTATAACATGAGATGTGATATCCAACTCCTTCCCATTCCAACCTGAGACCCTTCCTATAGCATGAGATGGGATATCCAACTCCTTCCAAATCCAATCCTGATACCCTTCCGATAGCATGAGATCTGATATCCCAATGCTTCTACCAAACCTGAGACCCATACTATGGCATGAGATGTGATATCAAACTCCTTCCCATTCCAACCTGAGACCCTTCCTATAGCATGAGATGGGATATCCAACTCCTTCCAAATCCAATCCTGAAATCCTTCCGATAGCATGAGATGTGATATCCCAATGCTTCTACCAAACCTGAGACCCATACTATAGCATGAGATGTGATATCCAAGTCCTTCCCATTCCAATCCTGAGACCCTTCCTATAACATGAGATGTGATATCCAACTCCTTCCCATTCCAACCTGAGACCCTTCCTATAGCATGAGATGTGATATCCCAATGCTTCTACCAAACCTGAGACCCATACTATGGCATGAGATGTGATATCAAACTCCTTCCCATTCCAATCCTGAGACCCTTCCTATAGCTTGAGATGTGATATCCAACTCCTTCCCATTCCAATTCTGAGACCCTTCCTATACAATGAGACTTGATATCTCAATGCTTCTAATACCAAACCTGAGACCCGTCCTATAACATGAGATGTGATATCCAAATCCTTCCCCTTCCAAACCTTAGACCCTTCCTTTATCATGAGATGTGATATCCAACTCCTTCCCATTCCAATCCTGAGACTCTTCCGATATCATGAGATGTGATATCTCAATGCTTCTAATATCAAACTTGAGACCCTCCCTATAGCATGAGATGTGATATCCAAGTCCTTCCCATTCCAATCCTGAGACCCTTCCTATAGCATGAGATGTGATATCTCAATGCTTCTAATACCAAACCCGAGACCCTTCTTATAACATGAGATGGGAATATCCAACTCCTTCCCATTCCAATCCTGAGACCCTTCCGATAGCAGAGATGTGATATCTCAATGCTTATACCAAACCTGAGATCCTTCCTATAACATGAGATGTGATATCCAACTCCTTCCCATTCCAATCCTGAGACACTTCCTATAGCATGAGATGTGATATCTCACTGCTTATACCAAACCTGAGACCCTTCCTATAGCATGAGATGTGATATCCAACTCCTTCCCATTCCAATCCTGAGACCCTTCCTATAGCATGAGATGTGATATCTCAATGCTTCTAATATCAAACTTGAGACCCTCCCTATAGCATGAGATGTGATACCCAAGTCCTTCCCATTCCAATCCTGAGACCCTTCCTACAGCATGCGATGTGATGTCTCAATGCTTCTAATACCAAACCTGAGACTCTTCCTATAACATGAGATGGGATATCCAACTTCTTCTCATTCCAATCCTGAGACCCTTCCGATAGCAGAGATGTGATATCTCAATGCTTATACCAAACCTAAGACCCTTCCTATGGCATGAGATGTCATATACAACTCCTTCCCATTCCAATCCTGAGACCCTTCCTATAGCATGAGATGTGATATCTCAATGCTTATACCAAACCTGAGACCCTTCCTATAGCATGAGATGTGATATCCAACTCCTTCCCATTCCAATCCTGAGACCCTTCCTATAGCATGAGATGTGATGTCTCAATGCTTCTAATACCAAACCTGAGATCCTTCCTATAACATGAGATGTGATATCCAACTCCTTCCCATTCCAATCCCGAGACCCTTCCTATAGCATGAGATGTGATATCTCAATGCTTATACCAAACCTGAGACCCTTCCTATAGCATGAGATGTGATATCCAACTCCTTCCCATTCCAATCCTGAGACTCTTCCTATAGCATGAGATGTGATATCTCAATGCCTCTAATACCAAACCTGAGATCCTTCCTCTAACATGAAATGTGATATCCAACTCCTTCCCATTCCAACCTGAGACCCTTCCTATAGCATGAGATGGGATATCCAACTCCTTCCAAATCCAATCCTGATACCCTTCCGATAGCATGAGATCTGATATCCCAATGCTTCTACCAAACCTGAGACCCATACTATGGCATGAGATGTGATATCAAACTCCTTCCCATTCCAACCTGAGACCCTTCCTATAGCATGAGATGGGATATCCAACTCCTTCCAAATCCAATCCTGAAATCCTTCCGATAGCATGAGATGTGATATCCCAATGCTTCTACCAAACCTGAGACCCATACTATAGCATGAGATGTGATATCCAAGTCCTTCCCATTCCAATCCTGAGACCCTTCCTATAACATGAGATGTGATATCCAACTCCTTCCCATTCCAACCTGAGACCCTTCCTATAGCATGAGATGTGATATCCCAATGCTTCTACCAAACCTGAGACCCATACTATGGCATGAGATGTGATATCAAACTCCTTCCCATTCCAATCCTGAGACCCTTCCTATAGCTTGAGATGTGATATCCAACTCCTTCCCATTCCAATTCTGAGACCCTTCCTATACAATGAGACTTGATATCTCAATGCTTCTAATACCAAACCTGAGACCCGTCCTATAACATGAGATGTGATATCCAAATCCTTCCCCTTCCAAACCTTAGACCCTTCCTTTATCATGAGATGTGATATCCAACTCCTTCCCATTCCAATCCTGAGACTCTTCCGATATCATGAGATGTGATATCTCAATGCTTCTAATATCAAACTTGAGACCCTCCCTATAGCATGAGATGTGATATCCAAGTCCTTCCCATTCCAATCCTGAGACCCTTCCTATAGCATGAGATGTGATATCTCAATGCTTCTAATACCAAACCCGAGACCCTTCTTATAACATGAGATGGGAATATCCAACTCCTTCCCATTCCAATCCTGAGACCCTTCCGATAGCAGAGATGTGATATCTCAATGCTTATACCAAACCTGAGATCCTTCCTATAACATGAGATGTGATATCCAACTCCTTCCCATTCCAATCCTGAGACACTTCCTATAGCATGAGATGTGATATCTCACTGCTTATACCAAACCTGAGACCCTTCCTATAGCATGAGATGTGATATCCAACTCCTTCCCATTCCAATCCTGAGACCCTTCCTATAGCATGAGATGTGATATCTCAATGCTTCTAATATCAAACTTGAGACCCTCCCTATAGCATGAGATGTGATACCCAAGTCCTTCCCATTCCAATCCTGAGACCCTTCCTACAGCATGCGATGTGATGTCTCAATGCTTCTAATACCAAACCTGAGACTCTTCCTATAACATGAGATGGGATATCCAACTTCTTCTCATTCCAATCCTGAGACCCTTCCGATAGCAGAGATGTGATATCTCAATGCTTATACCAAACCTAAGACCCTTCCTATGGCATGAGATGTCATATACAACTCCTTCCCATTCCAATCCTGAGACCCTTCCTATAGCATGAGATGTGATATCTCAATGCTTATACCAAACCTGAGACCCTTCCTATAGCATGAGATGTGATATCCAACTCCTTCCCATTCCAATCCTGAGACCCTTCCTATAGCATGAGATGTGATGTCTCAATGCTTCTAATACCAAACCTGAGATCCTTCCTATAACATGAGATGTGATATCCAACTCCTTCCCATTCCAATCCCGAGACCCTTCCTATAGCATGAGATGTGATATCTCAATGCTTATACCAAACCTGAGACCCTTCCTATAGCATGAGATGTGATATCCAACTCCTTCCCATTCCAATCCTGAGACTCTTCCTATAGCATGAGATGTGATATCTCAATGCCTCTAATACCAAACCTGAGATCCTTCCTCTAACATGAAATGTGATATCCAACTCCTTCCCTTTCCAAACCTGAGAGTCTACCTATAGCATGAGATGTGATATCCAAGTCTTTCCCATTCCAATCCTTAGACCCTTCCTACTGCATGCAATATGATATCTCAATGATTCTAATAACAAACCTGAGACCCGTCCTATAACATGAGATGGGATATCCAACTCCTTCCCATTCCAATCCTGAGACATTTCCGATAGCAGAGATGTGATATCTCAATGCTTATACCAAACCTGAGAGCCTTCCTATAACATGAGATGTGATATCCAACTCCTTCCCGGTCCAAACCTGAGACCCTTCCTATAGCATATGTGATATCCAACTCCTTCCCATTCCAAACATGAGACCCTTCCTATAGCAAGAGTGTAATATCCAACTCCTTCCCATTCCAATCCTGAGACCATTCCTATAGCATGAGATGTGATATCTCAATGCTTCTAATACCAAACCTGAGATCCTTCCTATGACATGAGATGTGATATCCAATTCCTCCCCATTCCAAACCTGAGAACCTTCCTACAGCATGCGATGTGATATCTCAATGCTTCTAATACCAAACCCGAGACCAGTCCTATAACATGAGATTGGATATCCAACTCCTTCCCCTTCCAAACCTGAGACTCTTCCTATAGCATGAGATGTGATATCCAACTTCTTCCCATTCCAATCCTGAGACCCTTCCTTTAACATGAGATGTGATGTCTCAATGCTTCTAATACCAAACCTGAGATCTTTCCTATAACATGAGATGTGATATCCAACTCCTTCCCATTCCAATCCTGAGACCCTTCCTATAGCTTGAGATGTGATATCCAACTCCTTCCCATTCCAATCCTGAGACCCTTCCTATAGCATGAGATGTGATATCTCAAGGCCTCTAATACCAAACCTGAGATCCTTCCTCTAACATGAAATGTGATATCCAACTCCTTCCCCTTCCAAACCTGAGAGCCTTCCTATAACATGAAATGTGATATCCAATTCCTTCCCATTCCAACCTGAGACCCTTCCTATAGCATGAGATGGGATATCCAACTCCTTCCAAATCCAATACTGATACCCTTCCGATAGCATGAGATATGATATCCCAATGCTTCTACCAAACCTGAGACCCATACTATGGCATGAGATGTGATATCAAACTCCTTCCCATTCCAATCCTGAGACCCTACCTATAGCTTGAGATGTGATATCCAACTCCTTCCCATTCCAATTCTGAGACCCTTCCTATACCATGAGACTTGATATCTCAATGCTTCTAATACCAAACCTGAGACCCGTCCTATAACATGAGATGTGATATCCAAATCCTTCCCCTTCCAAACCTTAGACCCTTCCTTTATCATGAGATGTGATATCCAATTCCTTCCCATTCCAATCCTGAGACCCTTCCGATATCATGAGATTAGTTATCTCAATGCTTCTAATATCAAACTTGAGACCCTCCCTATAACATGAGATGTGACATCCAAGTCCTCCCCATTCCAATCCTGAGACCCTTCCTATAGCATGAGATGTGATATCTCAATGCTTCTAATACCAAACCTGAGACCCTTCCTATAACATGATTTGGGATATCCAACTCCTTCCCATTCCAATCCTGAGACCCTTTCGATAGCAGAGATGTGATATCTCAATGCTTATACCAAACCTGAGACCCTTCCTATGGCCTGAGATGTCATATGCAACTCCTTCCCATTCCAATCCTGAGACCCTTCCTATAGCATTAGATGTGATATCTCAATGCTTATACCAAATCTGAGACCCTTCCTATAGCATGAGATGTGATATCCAACTTCTTCCCATTCCAATCCTGAGACCCTTCCTATAGCATGAGATGTGATGTCTCAATTCTTCTAATACCAAACCTGAGATACTTCTGATAGCATGAGATGTGATATCTCAATGCTTCTAATACCAAACCTGAGATCCTTCCTATAACATGAGATGTGATTTCCAAATCCTTCCACTTCCAAACCTGAGACCCTCCCTTTAGCATGAGATGTGATATCCAACTCCTTCCCATTCCAATCCTGAGACCCTTCTGATAGCATGAGATGTGATATTTCAATGCCTCTAATACCAAACCTGAGATCCTACCTCTAACATGAAATGTGATATCCATCTCCTTCCCTTTCCAAACCTGAGACCCTGCCTATAGCATGAGATGTGATATCCAAGTCCTTCCCATTCCAATCCTGAGACCCTTCCTATAGCATGTGATGTGATATCTCAATGCTTATACCAAATCTGAGACCCTTCCTATAGCATGAGATGTGATATCCAACTCCTTCCCATTCCAATCCTGAGACCCTTCCTATAGCATGAGAATTGATGTCTCAATGCTTCTAATACCAAACCTGAGATCCTTCCTATAACATGAGATGTGATATCCAACTCCTTCCCATTCCAATCCTGAGACCCTTATGATAGCATGAGATGTGATATCTCAATGCCTCTAATACCAAACCTGAGATACTTCCGATAGCATGAGATGTGATATCTCAATGCTTCTAATACCAAACCTGAGATCCTTCCTATAACATGAGATGTGATTTCCAAATCCTTCCCCTTCCAAACCTGAGACCCTCCCTTTAGCATGAGATGTGATATCCAACTCCTTCCCATTCCAATCCTGAGACCCATCTGATAGCAAGAGATGTGATATTTCAATGCCTCTAATACCAAACCTGAGATCCTACCTCTAACATGAAATGTGATATCCATCTCCTTCCCTTTCCAAACCTGAGACCCTGCCTATAGCATGAGATGTGATATCCAAGTCCTTTCCATTCCAATCCTGAGACCCTTCCTATAGCATGTGATGTGATATCTCAATGCTTATACCAAACCTGAGACCCTTCCTATGGCATGAGATGTCATATACAACTCCTTCCCATTCCAATCCTGAGACCCTTCCTATAGCATGAGATGTGATATCTCAATGCTTATACCAAACCTGAGACCCTTCCTATAGCATGAGATGTGATATCCAACTTCTTCCCATTCCAATCCTGAGACCCTTCCTATAACATGAGATGTGATGTCGCAATGCTTCTAATACCAAACCTGAGATCTTTCCTATAACATGAGATGTGATATCCAACTCCTTCCCATTCCAATCCTGAGACCCTTCCTATAGCATGAGATGTGATATCACAATGCTTATACCAAACCTGAGACCGTTCCTATAGCTTGAGATGTGATATCCAACTCCTTCCCATTCCAATCCTGAGACCCTTCCTATAGCATGATATGTGATATCTCAAGGCCTCTAATACCAAACCTGAGATCGTTCCTCTAACATGAAATGTGATATCCAACTCCTTCCCCTTCCAAACCTGAGAGCCTTCCTATAACATGAGATGTGACATCCAAGACCTCCCCATTCCAATCATGAGACCCTTCCTATAGCATGAGATGTGATATCTCAATGCTTCTAATACCAAACCTGAGACCCTTCCTATAACATGATTTGGGATATCCAACTCCTTCCCATTCCAATCCTGAGACCCTTCCGATAGCAGAGATGTGATATCTCAATGCTTTTACCAAACCTGAGACCCTTCCTATGGCCTGAGATGTCATATGCAACTCCTTCCCATTCCAATCCTGAGACCCTTCCTATTGCATTAGATGTATTATCTCAATGCTTATACCAAATCTGAGACCCTTCCTATAGCATGAGATGTGATATCCAACTTCTTCCCATTCCAATCCTGAGACCCTTCCTAAGCATGAGATGTGATGTCTCAATTCTTCTAACACCAAACCTGAGATCCTTCCTATAACATGAGATGTGATATCCAACTCCTTCCCATTCCAATCCTGAGACCCTTATGATAGCATGAGATGTGATATCTCAATGCCTCTAATAGCAAACCTGAGATACTTCTGATAGCATGAGATGTGATATCTCAATGCTTCTAATACCAAACCTGAGATCCTTCCTATAACATGAGATGTGATTTCCAAATCCTTCCACTTCCAAACCTGAGACCCTCCCTTTAGCATGAGATGTGATATCCAACTCCTTCCCATTCCAATCCTGAGACCCTTCTGATAGCATGAGATGTGATATTTCAATGCCTCTAATACCAAACCTGAGATCCTACCTCTAACATGAAATGTGATATCCATCTCCTTCCCTTTCCAAACCTGAGACCCTGCCTATAGCATGAGATGTGATATCCAAGTCCTTCCCATTCCAATCCTGAGACCCTTCCTATAGCATGTGATGTGATATCTCAATGCTTATACCAAACCTGAGACCCTTCCTATGGCATGAGATGTCATATACAACTCCTTCCCATTCCAATCCTGAGACCCTTCCTATAGCATGAGATGTGATATCTCAATGCTTATACCAAACCTGAGACTCTTCCTATAGCATGAGATGTGA
The DNA here is from genome assembly GCF_040938575.1 of Ambystoma mexicanum. NCBI lineage: Eukaryota > Metazoa > Chordata > Amphibia > Caudata > Ambystomatidae > Ambystoma > Ambystoma mexicanum. The sequence continues at coordinate 339,143,412 of NC_090936.1, forward strand.
TATCCAACTCCTTCCCATTCCAATCCTGAGACCCTTTCGATAGCAGAGATGTGATATCTCAATGCTTATACCAAACCTGAGACCCTTCCTATGGCCTGAGATGTCATATGCAACTCCTTCCCATTCCAATCCTGAGACCCTTCCTATAGCATTAGATGTGATATCTCAATGCTTATACCAAATCTGAGACCCTTCCTATAGCATGGGATGTGATATCTCAATGCTTCTAATACCAAACCTGAGATCCTTCCTATAACATGAGATGTGATTTCCAAATCCTTCCACTTCCAAACCTGAGACCCTCCCTTTAGCATGAGATGTGATATCCAACTCCTTCCCATTCCAATCCTGAGACCCTTCTGATAGCATGAGATGTGATATTTCAATGCCTCTAATACCAAACCTGAGATCCTACCTCTAACATGAAATGTGATATCCATCTCCTTCCCTTTCCAAACCTGAGACCCTGCCTATAGCATGAGATGTGATATCCAAGTCCTTCCCATTCCAATCCTGAGACCCTTCCGATATCATGAGATTAGTTATCTCAATGCTTCTAATATCAAACTTGAGACCCTCCCTATAACATGAGATGTGACATCCAAGTCCTCCCCATTCCAATCCTGAGACCCTTCCTATAGCATGAGATGTGATATCTCAATGCTTCTAATACCAAACCTGAGACCCTTCCTATAACATGATTTGGGATATCCAACTCCTTCCCATTCCAATCCTGAGACCCTTTCGATAGCAGAGATGTGATATCTCAATGCTTATACCAAACCTGAGACCCTTCCTATGGCCTGAGATGTCATATGCAACTCCTTCCCATTCCAATCCTGAGACCCTTCCTATAGCATTAGATGTGATATCTCAATGCTTATACCGAATCTGAGACCCTTCCTATAGCATGAGATGTGATATCCAACTTCTTCCCATTCCAATCCTGAGACCCTTCCTATAACATGAGATGTGATGTCGCAATGCTTCTAATACCAAACCTGAGATCCTTCCTATAACATGAGATGTGATTTCCAAATCCTTCCACTTCCAAACCTGAGACCCTCCCTTTAGCATGAGATGTGATATCCAACTCCTTCCCATTCCAATCCTGAGACCCTTCTGATAGCATGAGATGTGATATTTCAATGCCTCTAATACCAAACCTGAGATCCTACCTCTAACATGAAATGTGATATCCATCTCCTTCCCTTTCCAAACCTGAGACCCTGCCTATAGCATGAGATGTGATATCCAAGTCCTTCCCATTCCAATCCTGAGACCCTTCCTATAGCATGTGATGTGATATCTCAATGCTTATACCAAATCTGAGACCCTTCCTATAGCATGAGATGTGATATCCAACTCCTTCCCATTCCAATCCTGAGACCCTTCCTATAGCATGAGAATTGATGTCTCAATGCTTCTAATACCAAACCTGAGATCCTTCCTATAACATGAGATGTGATATCCAACTCCTTCCCATTCCAATCCTGAGACCCTTATGATAGCATGAGATGTGATATCTCAATGCCTCTAATACCAAACCTGAGATACTTCCGATAGCATGAGATGTGATATCTCAATGCTTCTGATACCAAACCTGAGATCCTTCCTATAACATGAGATGTGATTTCCAAATCCTTCCCCTTCCAAACCTGAGACCCTCCCTTTAGCATGAGATGTGATATCCAACTCCTTCCCATTCCAATCCTGAGACCCATCTGATAGCAAGAGATGTGATATTTCAATGCCTCTAATACCAAACCTGAGATCCTACCTCTAACATGAAATGTGATATCCATCTCCTTCCCTTTCCAAACCTGAGACCCTGCCTATAGCATGAGATGTGATATCCAAGTCCTTTCCATTCCAATCCTGAGACCCTTCCTATAGCATGTGATGTGATATCTCAATGCTTATACCAAACCTGAGACCCTTCCTATGGCATGAGATGTCATATACAACTCCTTCCCATTCCAATCCTGAGACCCTTCCTATAGCATGAGATGTGATATCTCAATGCTTATACCAAACCTGAGACCCTTCCTATAGCATGAGATGTGATATCCAACTTCTTCCCATTCCAATCCTGAGACCCTTCCTATAACATGAGATGTGATGTCGCAATGCTTCTAATACCAAACCTGAGATCTTTCCTATAACATGAGATGTGATATCCAACTCCTTCCCATTCCAATCCTGAGACCCTTCCTATAGCATGAGATGTGATATCACAATGCTTATACCAAACCTGAGACCGTTCCTATAGCTTGAGATGTGATATCCAACTCCTTCCCATTCCAATCCTGAGACCCTTCCTATAGCATGATATGTGATATCTCAAGGCCTCTAATACCAAACCTGAGATCGTTCCTCTAACATGAAATGTGATATCCAACTCCTTCCCCTTCCAAACCTGAGAGCCTTCCTATAACATGAGATGTGACATCCAAGACCTCCCCATTCCAATCCTGAGACCCTTCCTATAGCATGAGATGTGATATCTCAATGCTTCTAATACCAAACCTGAGACCCTTCCTATAACATGATTTGGGATATCCAACTCCTTCCCATTCCAATCCTGAGACCCTTCCGATAGCAGAGATGTGATATCTCAATGCTTTTACCAAACCTGAGACCCTTCCTATGGCCTGAGATGTCATATGCAACTCCTTCCCATTCCAATCCTGAGACCCTTCCTATTGCATTAGATGTATTATCTCAATGCTTATACCAAATCTGAGACCCTTCCTATAGCATGAGATGTGATATCCAACTTCTTCCCATTCCAATCCTGAGACCCTTCCTAAGCATGAGATGTGATGTCTCAATTCTTCTAACACCAAACCTGAGATCCTTCCTATAACATGAGATGTGATATCCAACTCCTTCCCATTCCAATCCTGAGACCCTTATGATAGCATGAGATGTGATATCTCAATGCCTCTAATAGCAAACCTGAGATACTTCTGATAGCATGAGATGTGATATCTCAATGCTTCTAATACCAAACCTGAGATCCTTCCTATAACATGAGATGTGATTTCCAAATCCTTCCACTTCCAAACCTGAGACCCTCCCTTTAGCATGAGATGTGATATCCAACTCCTTCCCATTCCAATCCTGAGACCCTTCTGATAGCATGAGATGTGATATTTCAATGCCTCTAATACCAAACCTGAGATCCTACCTCTAACATGAAATGTGATATCCATCTCCTTCCCTTTCCAAACCTGAGACCCTGCCTATAGCATGAGATGTGATATCCAAGTCCTTCCCATTCCAATCCTGAGACCCTTCCTATAGCATGTGATGTGATATCTCAATGCTTATACCAAACCTGAGACCCTTCCTATGGCATGAGATGTCATATACAACTCCTTCCCATTCCAATCCTGAGACCCTTCCTATAGCATGAGATGTGATATCTCAATGCTTATACCAAACCTGAGACTCTTCCTATAGCATGAGATGTGATATCCAACTTCTTCCCATTCCAATCCTGAGACCCTTCCTATAACATGAGATGTGATGTCTCAATGCTTCTAATACCAAACCTGAGACCCTTCCTATAACATGAGATGGGATATCCAACTCCTTCCCATTCCAATCCTGAGACCCTTCCGAAAGCAGAGATGTGATATCTCAATGCTTTTACCAAACCTGAGACCCTTCCTATGGCCTGAGATGTCATATACAACTCCTTCCCATTCCAATCCTGAGAACCTTCCTATAGCATGAGATGTGATATCTCAATGCTTATACCAAATCTGAGACCCTTCCTATAGCATGAGATGTGATATCCAACTCCTTCACATTCCAATCCTGAGACCCTTCCTATAGCATGAGATGTGATGTCTCAATGCTTCTAATACCAAACCTGAGATCCTTCCTATAACATGAGATGTGATATCCAACTCCTTCCCATTCCAATCCTGAGACCCTTATGATAGCATGAGATGTGATATCTCAATGCCTCTAATACCAAACCTGAGATACTTCCGCTAGCATGAGATGTGATATCTCAATGCTTCTAATACCAAACCTGAGATCCTTCCTATAACATGAGATGTGATTTCCAAATCCTTCCCCTTCCAAACCTGAGACCCTCCCTTTAGCATGAGATGTGATATCCAACTCCTTCCCATTCCAATCCTGAGACCCATCTGATAGCATGAGATGTGATATTTCAATGCCTCTAATACCAAACCTGAGATCCTACCTCTAACATGAAATGTGATATCCATCTCCTTCCCTTTCCAAACCTGAGACCCTGCCTATAGCATGAGATGTGATATCCAAGTCCTTTCCATTCCAATCCTGAGACCCTTCCTATAGCATGTGATGTGATATCTCAATGCTTATACCAAACCTGAGACCCTTCCTATGGCATGAGATGTCATATACAACTCCTTCCCATTCCAATCCTGAGACCCTTCCTATAGCATGAGATGTGATATCTCAATGCTTATACCAAACCTGAGACCCTTCCTATAGCATGAGATGTGATATCCAACTTCTTCCCATTCCAATCCTGAGACCCTTCCTATAACATGAGATGTGATGTCGCAATGCTTCTAATACCAAACCTGAGATCTTTCCTATAACATGAGATGTGATATCCAACTCCTTCCCCTTCCAATCCTGAGACCCTTCCTATAGCATGAGATGTGATATCACAATGCTTATACCAAACCTGAGACCGTTCCTATAGCTTGAGATGTGATATCCAACTCCTTCCCATTACAATCCTGAGAGCCTTCCTATAACATGAGATGTGATATCCAACTCCTTCCCATTCCAATCCTGAGACCCTTATGATAGCATGAGATGTGATATCTCAATGCCTCTAATACCAAACCTGAGATACTTCCGATAGCATGAGATGTGATATCTCAATGCTTCTAATACCAAACCTGAGATCCTTCCTATAACATGAGATGTGATTTCCAAATCCTTCCCCTTCCAAACCTGAGACCCTCCCTTTAGCATGAGATGTGATATCCAACTCCTTCCCATTCCAATCCTGAGACCCTTCTGATAGCATGAGATGTGATATTTCAATGCCTCTAATACCAAACCTGAGATCCTACCTCTAACATGAAATGTGATATCCATCTCCTTCCCTTTCCAAACCTGAGACCCTGCCTATAGCATGAGATGTGATATCTCAATGCTTATACCAAACCTGAGACCCTTCCTATAGCATGAGATGTGATATCCAACTTCTTCCCATTCCAATCCTGAGACCCTTCCTATAACATGAGATGTGATGTCGCAATGCTTCTAATACCAAACCTGAGATCTTTCCTATAACATGAGATGTGATATCCAACTCCTTCCCATTCCAATCCTGAGACCCTTCCTATAGCATGAGATGTGATATCACAATGCTTATACCAAACCTGAGACTGTTCCTATAGCTTGAGATGTGATATCCAACTCCTTCCCATTCCAATCCTGAGACCCTTCCTATAGCATGAGATGTGATATCTCAAGGCCTCTAATACCAAACCTGAGATCGTTCCTCTAACATGAAATGTGATATCCAACTCCTTCCCCTTCCAAACCTGAGAGCCTTCCTATAACATGAGATGTGATATCCAACTCCTTCCCATTCCAATCCTGAGACCCTTCCGATAGCAGAGATGTGATATCTCAATGCTTTTACCAAACCTGAGACCCTTCCTATGGCCTGAGATGTCATATGCAACTCCTTCCCATTCCAATCCTGAGACCCTTCCTATTGCATTAGATGTATTATCTCAATGCTTATACCAAATCTGAGACCCTTCCTATAGCATGAGATGTGATATCCAACTTCTTCCCATTCCAATCCTGAGACCCTTCCTAAGCATGAGATGTGATGTCTCAATTCTTCTAACACCAAACCTGAGATCCTTCCTATAACATGAGATGTGATATCCAACTCCTTCCCATTCCAATCCTGAGACCCTTATGATAGCATGAGATGTGATATCTCAATGCCTCTAATAGCAAACCTGAGATACTTCTGATAGCATGAGATGTGATATCTCAATGCTTCTAATACCAAACCTGAGATCCTTCCTATAACATGAGATGTGATTTCCAAATCCTTCCACTTCCAAACCTGAGACCCTCCCTTTAGCATGAGATGTGATATCCAACTCCTTCCCATTCCAATCCTGAGACCCTTCTGATAGCATGAGATGTGATATTTCAATGCCTCTAATACCAAACCTGAGATCCTACCTCTAACATGAAATGTGATATCCATCTCCTTCCCTTTCCAAACCTGAGACCCTGCCTATAGCATGAGATGTGATATCCAAGTCCTTCCCATTCCAATCCTGAGACCCTTCCTATAGCATGTGATGTGATATCTCAATGCTTATACCAAACCTGAGACCCTTCCTATGGCATGAGATGTCATATACAACTCCTTCCCATTCCAATCCTGAGACCCTTCCTATAGCATGAGATGTGATATCTCAATGCTTATACCAAACCTGAGACCCTTCCTATAGCATGAGATGTGATATCCAACTTCTTCCCATTCCAATCCTGAGACCCTTCCTATAACATGAGATGTGATGTCTCAATGCTTCTAATACCAAACCTGAGACCCTTCCTATAACATGAGATGGGATATCCAACTCCTTCCCATTCCAATCCTGAGACCCTTCCGAAAGCAGAGATGTGATATCTCAATGCTTTTACCAAACCTGAGACCCTTCCTATGGCCTGAGATGTCATATACAACTCCTTCCCATTCCAATCCTGAGAACCTTCCTATAGCATGAGATGTGATATCTCAATGCTTATACCAAATCTGAGACCCTTCCTATAGCATGAGATGTGATATCCAACTCCTTCCCATTCCAATCCTGAGACCCTTCCTATAGCATGAGATGTGATGTCTCAATGCTTCTAATACCAAACCTGAGATCCTTCCTATAACATGAGATGTGATATCCAACTCCTTCCCATTCCAATCCTGAGACCCTTATGATAGCATGAGATGTGATATCTCAATGCCTCTAATACCAAACCTGAGATACTTCCGCTAGCATGAGATGTGATATCTCAATGCTTCTAATACCAAACCTGAGATCCTTCCTATAACATGAGATGTGATTTCCAAATCCTTCCCCTTCCAAACCTGAGACCCTCCCTTTAGCATGAGATGTGATATCCAACTCCTTCCCATTCCAATCCTGAGACCCATCTGATAGCATGAGATGTGATATTTCAATGCCTCTAATACCAAACCTGAGATCCTACCTCTAACATGAAATGTGATATCCATCTCCTTCCCTTTCCAAACCTGAGACCCTGCCTATAGCATGAGATGTGATATCCAAGTCCTTTCCATTCCAATCCTGAGACCCTTCCTATAGCATGTGATGTGATATCTCAATGCTTATACCAAACCTGAGACCCTTCCTATGGCATGAGATGTCATATACAACTCCTTCCCATTCCAATCCTGAGACCCTTCCTATAGCATGAGATGTGATATCTCAATGCTTATACCAAACCTGAGACCCTTCCTATAGCATGAGATGTGATATCCAACTTCTTCCCATTCCAATCCTGAGACCCTTCCTATAACATGAGATGTGATGTCGCAATGCTTCTAATACCAAACCTGAGATCTTTCCTATAACATGAGATGTGATATCCAAGTCCTTTCCATTCCAATCCTGAGACCCTTCCTATAGCATGTGATGTGATATCTCAATGCTTATACCAAACCTGAGACCCTTCCTATGGCATGAGATGTCATATACAACTCCTTCCCCTTCCAATCCTGAGACCCTTCCTATAGCATGAGATGTGATATCACAATGCTTATACCAAACCTGAGACCGTTCCTATAGCTTGAGATGTGATATCCAACTCCTTCCCATTACAATCCTGAGAGCCTTCCTATAACATGAGATGTGATATCCAACTCCTTCCCATTCCAATCCTGAGACCCTTATGATAGCATGAGATGTGATATCTCAATGCCTCTAATACCAAACCTGAGATACTTCCGATAGCATGAGATGTGATATCTCAATGCTTCTAATACCAAACCTGAGATCCTTCCTATAACATGAGATGTGATTTCCAAATCCTTCCCCTTCCAAACCTGAGACCCTCCCTTTAGCATGAGATGTGATATCCAACTCCTTCCCATTCCAATCCTGAGACCCTTCTGATAGCATGAGATGTGATATTTCAATGCCTCTAATACCAAACCTGAGATCCTACCTCTAACATGAAATGTGATATCCATCTCCTTCCCTTTCCAAACCTGAGACCCTGCCTATAGCATGAGATGTGATATCTCAATGCTTATACCAAACCTGAGACCCTTCCTATAGCATGAGATGTGATATCCAACTTCTTCCCATTCCAATCCTGAGACCCTTCCTATAACATGAGATGTGATGTCGCAATGCTTCTAATACCAAACCTGAGATCTTTCCTATAACATGAGATGTGATATCCAACTCCTTCCCATTCCAATCCTGAGACCCTTCCTATAGCATGAGATGTGATATCACAATGCTTATACCAAACCTGAGACTGTTCCTATAGCTTGAGATGTGATATCCAACTCCTTCCCATTCCAATCCTGAGACCCTTCCTATAGCATGAGATGTGATATCTCAAGGCCTCTAATACCAAACCTGAGATCGTTCCTCTAACATGAAATGTGATATCCAACTCCTTCCCCTTCCAAACCTGAGAGCCTTCCTATAACATGAGATGTGATATCCAACTCCTTCCCATTCCAATCCTGAGACCCTTATGATAGCATGAGATGTGATATCTCAATGCCTCTAATACCAAACCTGAGATACTTCCGATAGCATGAGATGTGATATCTCAATGCTTCTAATACCAAACCTGAGATCCTTCCTATAACATGAGATGTGATTTCCAAATCCTTCCCCTTCCAAACCTGAGACCCTCCCTTTAGCATGAGATGTGATATCCAACTCCTTCCCATTCCAATCCTGAGACCCTTCCTATAGCATGAGATGTGATATCTCAAGGCCTCTAATACCAAACCTGAGATCGTTCCTCTAACATGAAATGTGATATCCAACTCCTTCCCCTTCCAAACCTGAGAGCCTTCCTATAGCATGAGATATGATAGCCAAGTCCTTCCAATTCCAATCCTGAGACCCTTCCTATTACATGAAATGTGATATCCAACTCCTTCCCACTCCAACCTGAGACCCTTCCTATAGCATGAGATGGGATATCTCAATGCTTCTTATACCAAACCTGAGACTCTTCCTATAACATGAGATGGGATATCGAACTCATTCCCATTCCAATCCTGTGACCCTTCCGATAGCAGAGATGTGATATCTCAATGCTTATACCCAACCTGAGACCCTTCCTATGGCCTGAGATGTCATATACAACTCCTTCCCATTCCAATCCTGAGACCCTTCCTATAGCATGAGATGTGATATCTCAATGCTTATACCAAACCTGAGACCCTTCCTATAGCATGAGATGTGATATCCAACTCCTTCCCATTCCAATCCTGAGACCCTTCCTATAGCATGAGATGTGATGTCTCAATGCTTCTAATACCAAACCTGAGATCCTTCCTATAACATGAGATGTGATATCCAACTCCTTCCCATTCCAATCCTGAGACCCTTATGATAGCATGAGATGTGATATCTCAATGCCTCTAATACCAAACCTGAGATACTTCCGATAGCATGAGATGTGATATCTCAATGCTTCTAATACCAAACCTTAGATCCTTCCTATAACATGAGATGTGATTTCCAAATCCTCCCCCTTCCAAACCTGAGACCCTCCCTTTAGCATGAGATGTGATATCCAACTCCTTCCCATTCCAATCCTGAGACCCTTCTGATAGCATGAGATGTGATATCTCAATGCCTCTAATTCCAAACCTGAGATCCTACCTCTAACATGAAATGTGATATCCATCTCCTTCCCTTTCCAAACCTGAGACCCTGCCTATAGCATGAGATGTGATATCCAAGTCCTTCCCATTCCAATCCTGAGACCCTTCCTATAGCATGTGATGTGATATCTCAATGCTTATACCAAACCTGAGACCCTTCGTATGGCATGAGATGTCATATACAACTCCTTCCCATTCCAATCCTGAGACCCTTCCTATAGCATGAGATGTGATATCTCAATGCTTATACCAAACCTGAGACCCTTCCTATAGCATGAGATGTGATATCCAACTTCTTCCCATTCCAAACCTGAGACCGTTCCTATAACATGAGATGTGATGTCTCAATGCTTCTAATACCAAACCTGAGATCTTTCCTATAACATGAGATGTGATATCCAACTCCTTCCCATTCCAATCCTGAGACCCTTCCTATAGCATGAGATGTGATATCACAATGCTTATACCAAACCTGAGACCGTTCCTATAGCTTGAGATGTGATATCCAACTCCTTCCCATTCCAATCCTGAGACCCTTCCTATAGCATGAGATGTGATATCTCAAGCCCTCTAATACCAAACCTGAGATCCTTCCTCTAACATGAAATGTGATATCCAACTCCTTCCCCTTCCAAACCTGAGAGCCTTCCTATAGCATGAGATATGATATCCAAGTCCTTCCCATTCCAATCCTGAGACCCTTCCTATAACATGAAATGTGATATCCTACTCCTTCCCATTCCAACCTGGGACCCTTCCTATATCATGAGATGGGATATCTCAATGCTTCTAATACCAAACCTGAGACCCTTCCTATAACATGAGATGGGAATATCCAACTCCTTCCCATTCCAATCCTGAGACCCTTCCGATAGCAGAGATGTGATATCTCAATGCTTATACCAAACCTGAGATCCTTCCTATAACATGAGATGTGATATCCAACTCCTTCCCATTCCAATCCTGAGACACTTCCTATAGCATGAGATGTGATATCTCACTGCTTATACCAAACCTGAGACCCTTCCTATAGAATGAGATGTGATATCCAACTCCTTCCCATTCCAATCCTGAGACCCTTCCTATAGCATGAGATGTGATATCTCAATGCTTCTAATATCAAACTTGAGACCCTCCCTATAGCATGAGATGTGATACCCAAGTCCTTCCCATTCCAATCCTGAGACACTTCCTATAGCATGAGATGTGATATCTCAATGCTTCTAATACCAAACCTGAGACTCTTCCTATAACATGAGATGGGATATCCAACTCCTTCCCATTCCAATCCTGAGACTCTTCCAATAGCAGAGATGTGATATCTCAATGCTTATACCAAACCTAAGACCCTTCTTATGGCATGAGATGTGATATCCAACTCCTTCCCATTCCAATCCCGAGACCCTTCCTATAGCATGAGATGTGATATCTCGATGCTTATACCAAATCTGAGACCCTTCCTATAGCATGAGATGTGATATCCAACTCCTTCCCATTCCAATCCTGAGGCCCTTCCTATAGCATGAGATGTGATGTCTCAATGCTTCTAATACCAAACCTGAGATCCTTCCTATAACATGAGATGTGATATCCAACTCCTTCCCATCCCAATCCTGAGACCCTTCCTATAGCATGAGATGTGATGTCTCAATGCTTCTAATACCAAACCCGAGAACATTCCTACAGCATGCGATGTGATATCTCAATGCTTCTAATACCAAACCTGAGACCAGTCCTATAACATGAGATTGGATATCCAACTCCTTCCCCTTCCAAACCTGAGACCCTTCCTATAGCATGAGATGTGATATCCAACTTCTTCCCATTCCAATCCTGAGACCCTTCCTATAACATGAGATGTGATGTCTCAATGCTTCTAATACCAAACCTGAGATCTTTCCTATAACATGAGATGTAATATCCAACTCCTTCCCATTCCAATCCTGAGACCCTTCCTATAGCATGAGATGTGCTATCTCAATGCTTATACCAAACCTGAGACCCTTCCTAAAGCTTGAGATGTGATATCCAACTCCTTCCCATTCCAATCCTGAGACCCTTCCTATAGCATGATATGTGATATCTCAATGCCTCTAATACCAAACCTGAGATCCTTCCTCTAACATGAAATGTGATATCGAACTCCTTCCCTTTCCAAACCTGAGAGCCTACCTATAGCATGAGATGTGATATCCAAGTCCTTCCCATTCCAATCCTTAGACCCTTCCTACAGCATGCAATATGATATCTCAATGATTCTAATAACAAACCTGAGACCCTTCCTATAACATGAGATGTGATATCCAACTCCTTCCGGTTTCAAACCTGAGACCCTTCCTATAACATGAGATGTGATATCCAACTCCTTCCCGTTTCAAACCTGAGACCCTTCCTATAGCATATGTGATATCCAACTCCTTCCCATTCCAAACATGAGACCCTTCCTATAGCAAGAATGTAATATCCAACTCCTTCCCATTCCAATCCTGAGACCATTCCTATAGCATGAGATGTGATATCTCAATGCTTCTAATACCAAACCTGAGATCCTTCCTATGACATGAGATGTGATATCCAATTCCTCCCCATTCCAAACCTGAGAACCTTCCTACAGCATGCGATGTGATATCTCAATGCTTCTAATACCAAACCTGAGACCAGTCCTATAACATGAGATTGGATATCCAACTCCTTCCCCTTCCAAACCTGAGACCCTTCCTATAGCATGAGATGTGATATCCAACTTCTTCCCATTCCAATCCTGAGACCCTTCCTATAACATGAGATGTGATGTCTCAATGCTTCTAATACCAAACCTGAGATCTTTCCTATAACATGAGATGTGATATCCAACTCCTTCCCATTCCAATCCTGAGACCCTTCCTATAGCATGAGATGTGCTATCTCAATGCTTATACCAAACCTGAGACCCTTCCTAAAGCTTGAGTTGTGATATCCAACTCCTTCCCATTCCAATCCTGAGACCCTTCCTATAACATGAAATGTGATATCCAACTCCTTCCCATTCCAACCTGAGACCCTTCCTATAGCATGAGATGGGATATCCAACTCCTTCCAAATCCAATACTGATACCCTTCCAATAGCATGAGATGTGATATCCCAATGCTTCTACCAAACCTGAGAACCATACTATGGCATGAGATGTGATAACAAACTCCTTCCCATTCCAATCCTGAGACTCTTCCTATAGCTTGAGATGTGATATCCGAAATCCTTCCCATTCCAATTCTGAGACCCTTCCTATACTATGAGACTTGATATCTCAATGCTTCTAATACCAAACCTGAGACCCGTCCTATAACATGAGATGTGATATCCAAATCTTTCCCCTTCCAAACCTTAGACCCTTCCTTTATCATGAGATGTGATATCCAACTCCTTCCCATTCCAATCCTGAGACCCTTCCAATATCATGAGATTTGTTATCTCAATGCTTCTAATATCAAAATTGAGACCCGCCTATAACATGAGATGTGATATCCAAATCTTTCCCCTTCCAAACCTTAGACCCTTCCTTTATCATGAGATGGGATATCCAACTCCTTCCCATTCCAATCCTGAGACCCTTCCGATAGCAGAGATGTGATATCTCAATGCTTATACCAATCCTGAGACCCTTCCTATGGCCTGAGATGTCATATACAACTCCTTCCCAATCCAATCCTGAGACCCTTCCTATAGCATGAGATGTTATATCTCAATGCTTATACCAAATCTGAGACCCTTCCTATAGCATGAGATGTGATATCCAACTCCTTCCCATTCCAATCCTGAGACCCTTCCTATAGCATGAGATGTGATGTCTCAATGCTTCTAATACCAAACCTGAGAACCTTCCTACAGCATGCAATGTGATATCTCAATGCTTCTAATACCAAACCTGAGACCAGTCCTATAACATGAGATTGGATATCCAACTCCTTCCCCTTCCAAACCTGAGACCCTTCCTATAGCATGAGATGTGATATCCAACTTCTTCCCATTCCAATCCTGAGACCCTTCCTATAGCATGAGATGTGATATCTCAAGGCCTCTAATACCAAACCTGAGATCCTTCCTCTAACATGAAATGTGATATCCAACTCCTTCCCCTTCCAAACCTGAGAGCCTTCCTATAACATGAAATGTGATATCCAATTCCTTCCCATTCCAACCTGAGACCCTTCCTATAGCATGAGATGGGATATCCAACTCCTTCCAAATCCAATACTGATACCCTTCCTATAGCATGAGATATGATATCCCAATGCTTCTACCAAACCTGAGACCCATACTATGGCATGAGATGTGATATCAAACTCCTTCCTATTCCAATCCTGAGACCCTACCTATAGCTTGAGATGTGATATCCAACTCCTTCCCATTCCAATTCTGAGACCCTTCCTATACCATGAGACTTGATATCTCAATGCTTCTAATACCAAACCTGAGACCCGTCCTATAACATGAGATGTGATATCCAAATCCTTCCCCTTCCAAACCTTAGACCCTTCCTTTATCATGAGATGTGATATCCAATTCCTTCCCATTCCAATCCTGAGACCCTTCCGATATCATGAGATTAGTTATCTCAATGCTTCTAATATCAAACTTGAGACCCTCCCTATAACATGAGATGTGACATCCAAGTCCTCCCCATTCCAATCCTGAGACCCTTCCTATAGCATGAGATGTGATATCTCAATGCTTCTAATACCAAACCTGAGACCCTTCCTATAACATGATTTGGGATATCCAACTCCTTCCCATTCCAATCCTGAGACCCTTTCGATAGCAGAGATGTGATATCTCAATGCTTATACCAAACCTGAGACCCTTCCTATGGCCTGAGATGTCATATGCAACTCCTTCCCATTCCAATCCTGAGACCCTTCCTATAGCATTAGATGTGATATCTCAATGCTTATACCAAATCTGAGACCCTTCCTATAGCATGAGATGTGATATCCAACTTCTTCCCATTCCAATCCTGAGACCCTTCCTATAGCATGAGATGTGATGTCTCAATTCTTCTAATACCAAACCTGAGATACTTCTGATAGCATGAGATGTGATATCTCAATGCTTCTAATACCAAACCTGAGATCCTTCCTATAACATGAGATGTGATTTCCAAATCCTTCCACTTCCAAACCTGAGACCCTCCCTTTAGCATGAGATGTGATATCCAACTCCTTCCCATTCCAATCCTGAGACCCTTCTGATAGCATGAGATGTGATATTTCAATGCCTCTAATACCAAACCTGAGATCCTACCTCTAACATGAAATGTGATATCCATCTCCTTCCCTTTCCAAACCTGAGACCCTGCCTATAGCATGAGATGTGATATCCAAGTCCTTCCCATTCCAATCCTGAGACCCTTCCTATAGCATGTGATGTGATATCTCAATGCTTATACCAAATCTGAGACCCTTCCTATAGCATGAGATGTGATATCCAACTCCTTCCCATTCCAATCCTGAGACCCTTCCTATAGCATGAGAATTGATGTCTCAATGCTTCTAATACCAAACCTGAGATCCTTCCTATAACATGAGATGTGATATCCAACTCCTTCCCATTCCAATCCTGAGACCCTTATGATAGCATGAGATGTGATATCTCAATGCCTCTAATACCAAACCTGAGATACTTCCGATAGCATGAGATGTGATATCTCAATGCTTCTAATACCAAACCTGAGATCCTTCCTATAACATGAGATGTGATTTCCAAATCCTTCCCCTTCCAAACCTGAGACCCTCCCTTTAGCATGAGATGTGATATCCAACTCCTTCCCATTCCAATCCTGAGACCCATCTGATAGCAAGAGATGTGATATTTCAATGCCTCTAATACCAAACCTGAGATCCTACCTCTAACATGAAATGTGATATCCATCTCCTTCCCTTTCCAAACCTGAGACCCTGCCTATAGCATGAGATGTGATATCCAAGTCCTTTCCATTCCAATCCTGAGACCCTTCCTATAGCATGTGATGTGATATCTCAATGCTTATACCAAACCTGAGACCCTTCCTATGGCATGAGATGTCATATACAACTCCTTCCCATTCCAATCCTGAGACCCTTCCTATAGCATGAGATGTGATATCTCAATGCTTATACCAAACCTGAGACCCTTCCTATAGCATGAGATGTGATATCCAACTTCTTCCCATTCCAATCCTGAGACCCTTCCTATAACATGAGATGTGATGTCGCAATGCTTCTAATACCAAACCTGAGATCTTTCCTATAACATGAGATGTGATATCCAACTCCTTCCCATTCCAATCCTGAGACCCTTCCTATAGCATGAGATGTGATATCACAATGCTTATACCAAACCTGAGACCGTTCCTATAGCTTGAGATGTGATATCCAACTCCTTCCAATTCCAATCCTGAGACCCTTCCTATAGCATGAGATGTGATATCTCAAGGCCTCTAATACCAAACCTGAGATCGTTCC
The DNA here is from genome assembly GCF_040938575.1 of Ambystoma mexicanum. Classification (NCBI taxonomy): domain Eukaryota; kingdom Metazoa; phylum Chordata; class Amphibia; order Caudata; family Ambystomatidae; genus Ambystoma; species Ambystoma mexicanum. The sequence goes on from NC_090936.1 coordinate 339,159,829, forward strand.
TCTAACATGAAATGTGATATCCAACTCCTTCCCCTTCCAAACCTGAGAGCCTTCCTATAACATGAGATGTGACATCCAAGACCTCCCCATTCCAATCCTGAGACCCTTCCTATAGCATGAGATGTGATATCTCAATGCTTCTAATACCAAACCTGAGACCCTTCCTATAACATGATTTGGGATATCCAACTCCTTCCCATTCCAATCCTGAGACCCTTCCGATAGCAGAGATGTGATATCTCAATGCTTTTACCAAACCTGAGACCCTTCCTATGGCCTGAGATGTCATATGCAACTCCTTCCCATTCCAATCCTGAGACCCTTCCTATTGCATTAGATGTATTATCTCAATGCTTATACCAAATCTGAGACCCTTCCTATAGCATGAGATGTGATATCCAACTTCTTCCCATTCCAATCCTGAGACCCTTCCTAAGCATGAGATGTGATGTCTCAATTCTTCTAACACCAAACCTGAGATCCTTCCTATAACATGAGATGTGATATCCAACTCCTTCCCATTCCAATCCTGAGACCCTTATGATAGCATGAGATGTGATATCTCAATGCCTCTAATAGCAAAACTGAGATACTTCTGATAGCATGAGATGTGATATCTCAATGCTTCTAATACCAAACCTGAGATCCTTCCTATAACATGAGATGTGATTTCCAAATCCTTCCACTTCCAAACCTGAGACCCTCCCTTTAGCATGAGATGTGATATCCAACTCCTTCCCATTCCAATCCTGAGACCCTTCTGATAGCATGAGATGTGATATTTCAATGCCTCTAATACCAAACCTGAGATCCTACCTCTAACATGAAATGTGATATCCATCTCCTTCCCTTTCCAAACCTGAGACCCTGCCTATAGCATGAGATGTGATATCCAAGTCCTTCCCATTCCAATCCTGAGACCCTTCCTATAGCATGTGATGTGATATCTCAATGCTTATACCAAACCTGAGACCCTTCCTATGGCATGAGATGTCATATACAACTCCTTCCCATTCCAATCCTGAGACCCTTCCTATAGCATGAGATGTGATATCTCAATGCTTATACCAAACCTGAGACCCTTCCTGTAGCATGAGATGTGATATCCAACTTCTTCCCATTCCAATCCTGAGACCCTTCCTATAACATGAGATGTGATGTCTCAATGCTTCTAATACCAAACCTGAGACCCTTCCTATAACATGAGTTGGGATATCCAACTCCTTCCCATTCCAATCCTGAGACCCTTCCGAAAGCAGAGATGTGATATCTCAATGCTTTTACCAAACCTGAGACCCTTCCTATGGCCTGAGATGTCATATACAACTCCTTCCCATTCCAATCCTGAGAACCTTCCTATAGCATGAGATGTGATATCTCAATGCTTATACCAAATCTGAGACCCTTCCTATAGCATGAGATGTGATATCCAACTCCTTCCCATTCCAATCCTGAGACCCTTCCTATAGCATGAGATGTGATGTCTCAATGCTTCTAATACCAAACCTGAGATCCTTCCTATAACATGAGATGTGATATCCAACTCCTTCCCATTCCAATCCTGAGACCCTTATGATAGCATGAGATGTGATATCTCAATGCCTCTAATACCAAACCTGAGATACTTCCGCTAGCATGAGATGTGATATCTCAATGCTTCTAATACCAAACCTGAGATCCTTCCTATAACATGAGATGTGATTTCCAAATCCTTCCCCTTCCAAACCTGAGACCCTCCCTTTAGCATGAGATGTGATATCCAACTCCTTCCCATTCCAATCCTGAGACCCATCTGATAGCATGAGATGTGATATTTCAATGCCTCTAATACCAAACCTGAGATCCTACCTCTAACATGAAATGTGATATCCATCTCCTTCCCTTTCCAAACCTGAGACCCTGCCTATAGCATGAGATGTGATATCCAAGTCCTTTCCATTCCAATCCTGAGACCCTTCCTATAGCATGTGATGTGATATCTCAATGCTTATACCAAACCTGAGACCCTTCCTATGGCATGAGATGTCATATACAACTCCTTCCCATTCCAATCCTGAGACCCTTCCTATAGCATGAGATGTGATATCTCAATGCTTATACCAAACCTGAGACCCTTCCTATAGCATGAGATGTGATATCCAACTTCTTCCCATTCCAATCCTGAGACCCTTCCTATAACATGAGATGTGATGTCGCAATGCTTCTAATACCAAACCTGAGATCTTTCCTATAACATGAGATGTGATATCCAACTCCTTCCCCTTCCAATCCTGAGACCCTTCCTATAGCATGAGATGTGATATCACAATGCTTATACCAAACCTGAGACCGTTCCTATAGCTTGAGATGTGATATCCAACTCCTTCCCATTACAATCCTGAGAGCCTTCCTATAACATGAGATGTGATATCCAACTCCTTCCCATTCCAATCCTGAGACCCTTATGATAGCATGAGATGTGATATCTCAATGCCTCTAATACCAAACCTGAGATACTTCCGATAGCATGAGATGTGATATCTCAATGCTTCTAATACCAAACCTGAGATCCTTCCTATAACATGAGATGTGATTTCCAAATCCTTCCCCTTCCAAACCTGAGACCCTCCCTTTAGCATGAGATGTCATATACAACTCCTTCCCATTCCAATCCTGAGAACCTTCCTATAGCATGAGATGTGATATCTCAATGCTTATACCAAATCTGAGACCCTTCCTATAGCATGAGATGTGATATCCAACTCCTTCCCATTCCAATCCTGAGACCCTTCCTATAGCATGAGATGTGATGTCTCAATGCTTCTAATACCAAACCTGAGATCCTTCCTATAACATGAGATGTGATATCCAACTCCTTCCCATTCCAATCCTGAGACCCTTATGATAGCATGAGATGTGATATCTCAATGCCTCTAATACCAAACCTGAGATACTTCCGCTAGCATGAGATGTGATATCTCAATGCTTCTAATACCAAACCTGAGATCCTTCCTATAACATGAGATGTGATTTCCAAATCCTTCCCCTTCCAAACCTGAGACCCTCCCTTTAGCATGAGATGTGATATCCAACTCCTTCCCATTCCAATCCTGAGACCCATCTGATAGCATGAGATGTGATATTTCAATGCCTCTAATACCAAACCTGAGATCCTACCTCTAACATGAAATGTGATATCCATCTCCTTCCCTTTCCAAACCTGAGACCCTGCCTATAGCATGAGATGTGATATCCAAGTCCTTTCCATTCCAATCCTGAGACCCTTCCTATAGCATGTGATGTGATATCTCAATGCTTATACCAAACCTGAGACCCTTCCTATGGCATGAGATGTCATATACAACTCCTTCCCATTCCAATCCTGAGACCCTTCCTATAGCATGAGATGTGATATCTCAATGCTTATACCAAACCTGAGACCCTTCCTATAGCATGAGATGTGATATCCAACTTCTTCCCATTCCAATCCTGAGACCCTTCCTATAACATGAGATGTGATGTCGCAATGCTTCTAATACCAAACCTGAGATCTTTCCTATAACATGAGATGTGATATCCAACTCCTTCCCCTTCCAATCCTGAGACCCTTCCTATAGCATGAGATGTGATATCACAATGCTTATACCAAACCTGAGACCGTTCCTATAGCTTGATATGTGATATCCAACTCCTTCCCATTACAATCCTGAGAGCCTTCCTATAACATGAGATGTGATATCCAACTCCTTCCCATTCCAATCCTGAGACCCTTATGATAGCATGAGATGTGATATCTCAATGCCTCTAATACCAAACCTGAGATACTTCCGATAGCATGAGATGTGATATCTCAATGCTTCTAATACCAAACCTGAGATCCTTCCTATAACATGAGATGTGATTTCCAAATCCTTCCCCTTCCAAACCTGAGACCCTCCCTTTAGCATGAGATGTGATATCCAACTCCTTCCCATTCCAATCCTGAGACCCTTCTGATAGCATGAGATGTGATATTTCAATGCCTCTAATACCAAACCTGAGATCCTACCTCTAACATGAAATGTGATATCCATCTCCTTCCCTTTCCAAACCTGAGACCCTGCCTATAGCATGAGATGTGATATCTCAATGCTTATACCAAACCTGAGACCCTTCCTATAGCATGAGATGTGATATCCAACTTCTTCCCATTCCAATCCTGAGACCCTTCCTATAACATGAGATGTGATGTCGCAATGCTTCTAATACCAAACCTGAGATCTTTCCTATAACATGAGATGTGATATCCAACTCCTTCCCATTCCAATCCTGAGACCCTTCCTATAGCATGAGATGTGATATCACAATGCTTATACCAAACCTGAGACTGTTCCTATAGCTTGAGATGTGATATCCAACTCCTTCCCATTCCAATCCTGAGACCCTTCCTATAGCATGAGATGTGATATCTCAAGGCCTCTAATACCAAACCTGAGATCGTTCCTCTAACATGAAATGTGATATCCAACTCCTTCCCCTTCCAAATCTGAGAGCCTTCCTATAACATGAGATGTGATATCCAACTCCTTCCCATTCCAATCCTGAGACCCTTATGATAGCATGAGATGTGATATCTCAATGCCTCTAATACCAAACCTGAGATACTTCCGATAGCATGAGATGTGATATCTCAATGCTTCTAATACCAAACCTGAGATCCTTCCTATAACATGAGATGTGATTTCCAAATCCTTCCCCTTCCAAACCTGAGACCCTCCCTTTAGCATGAGATGTGATATCCAACTCCTTCCCATTCCAATATTGAGACCCTTCCTATAGCATGAGATGTGATATCTCAAGGCCTCTAATACCAAACCTGAGATCGTTCCTCTAACATGAAATGTGATATCCAACTCCTTCCCCTTCCAAACCTGAGAGCCTTCCTATAGCATGAGATATGATAGCCAAGTCCTTCCAATTCCAATCCTGAGACCCTTCCTATTACATGAAATGTGATATCCAACTCCTTCCCACTCCAACCTGAGACCCTTCCTATAGCATGAGATGGGATATCTCAATGCTTCTAATACCAAACCTGAGACTCTTCCTATAACATGAGATGGGATATCGAACTCATTCCCATTCCAATCCTGTGACCCTTCCGATAGCAGAGATGTGATATCTCAATGCTTATACCCAACCTGAGACCCTTCCTATGGCCTGAGATGTCATATACAACTCCTTCCCATTCCAATCCTGAGACCCTTCCTATAGCATGAGATGTGATATCTCAATGCTTATACCAAACCTGAGACCCTTCCTATAGCATGAGATGTGATATCCAACTCCTTCCCATTCCAATCCTGAGACCCTTCCTATAGCATGAGATGTGATGTCTCAATGCTTCTAATACCAAACCTGAGATCCTTCCTATAACATGAGATGTGATATCCAACTCCTTCCCATTCCAATCCTGAGACCCTTATGATAGCATGAGATGTGATATCTCAATGCCTCTAATACCAAACCTGAGATACTTCCGATAGCATGAGATGTGATATCTCAATGCTTCTAATACCAAACCTTAGATCCTTCCTATAACATGAGATGTGATTTCCAAATCCTCCCCCTTCCAAACCTGAGACCCTCCCTTTAGCATGAGATGTGATATCCAACTCCTTCCCATTCCAATCCTGAGACCCTTCTGATAGCATGAGATGTGATATCTCAATGCCTCTAATTCCAAACCTGAGATCCTACCTCTAACATGAAATGTGATATCCATCTCCTTCCCTTTCCAAACCTGAGACCCTGCCTATAGCATGAGATGTGATATCCAAGTCCTTCCCATTCCAATCCTGAGACCCTTCCTATAGCATGTGATGTGATATCTCAATGCTTATACCAAACCTGAGACCCTTCGTATGGCATGAGATGTCATATACAACTCCTTCCCATTCCAATCCTGAGACCCTTCCTATAGCATGAGATGTGATATCTCAATGCTTATACCAAACCTGAGACCCTTCCTATAGCATGAGATGTGATATCCAACTTCTTCCCATTCCAAACCTGAGACCGTTCCTATAACATGAGATGTGATGTCTCAATGCTTCTAATACCAAACCTGAGATCTTTCCTAAAACATGAGATGTGATATCCAACTCCTTCCCATTCCAATCCTGAGACCCTTCCTATAGCATGAGATGTGATATCACAATGCTTATACCAAACCTGAGACCGTTCCTATAGCTTGAGATGTGATATCCAACTCCTTCCCATTCCAATCCTGAGACCCTTCCTATAGCAGAGATGTGATATCTCAATGCTTATACCAAACCTGAGATCCTTCCTATAACATGAGATGTGATATCCAACTCCTTCCCATTCCAATCCTGAGACACTTCCTATAGAATGAGATGTGATATCTCACTGCTTATACCAAACCTGAGACCCTTCCTATAGAATGAGATGTGATATCCAACTCCTTCCCATTCCAATCCTGAGACCCTTCCTATAACATGAAATGTGATATCCTACTCCTTCCCCTTCCAAACCTGAGAGCCTTCCTATAGCATGAGATATGATATCCAAGTCCTTCCCATTCCAATCCTGAGACCCTTCCTATAACATGAAATGTGATATCCTACTCCTTCCCATTCCAACCTGGGACCCTTCCTATATCATGAGATGGGATATCTCAATGCTTCTAATACCAAACCTGAGACCCTTCCTATAACATGAGATGGGAATATCCAACTCCTTCCCATTCCAATCCTGAGACCCTTCCGATAGCAGAGATGTGATATCTCAATGCTTATACCAAACCTGAGATCCTTCCTATAACATGAGATGTGATATCCAACTCCTTCCCATTCCAATCCTGAGACACTTCCTATAGAATGAGATGTGATATCTCACTGCTTATACCAAACCTGAGACCCTTCCTATAGAATGAGATGTGATATCCAACTCCTTCCCATTCCAATCCTGAGACCCTTCCTATAGCATGAGATGTGATATCTCAATGCTTCTAATATCAAACTTGAGACCCTCCCTATAGCATGAGATGTGATACCCAAGTCCTTCCCATTCCAATCCTGAGACACTTCCTATAGCATGAGATGTGATATCTCAATGCTTCTAATACCAAACCTGAGACTCTTCCTATAACATGAGATGGGATATCCAACTCCTTCCCATTCCAATCCTGAGACTCTTCCAATAGCAGAGATGTGATATCTCAATGCTTATACCAAACCTAAGACCCTTCCTATGGCATGAGATGTGATATCCAACTCCTTCCCATTCCAATCCCGAGACCCTTCCTATAGCATGAGATGTGATATCTCGATGCTTATACCAAATCTGAGACCCTTCCTATAGCATGAGATGTGATATCCAACTCCTTCCCATTCCAATCCTGAGGCCCTTCCTATAGCATGAGATGTGATGTCTCAATGCTTCTAATACCAAACCTGAGATCCTTCCTATAACATGAGATGTGATATCCAACTCCTTCCCATCCCAATCCTGAGACCCTTCCTATAGCATGAGATGTGATGTCTCAATGCTTCTAATACCAAACCCGAGAACCTTCCTACAGCATGCGATGTGATATCTCAATGCTTCTAATACCAAACCTGAGACCAGTCCTATAACATGAGATTGGATATCCAACTCCTTCCCCTTCCAAACCTGAGACCCTTCCTATAGCATGAGATGTGATATCCAACTTCTTCCCATTCCAATCCTGAGACCCTTCCTATAACATGAGATGTGATGTCTCAATGCTTCTAATACCAAACCTGAGATCTTTCCTATAACATGAGATGTAATATCCAACTCCTTCCCATTCCAATCCTGAGACCCTTCCTATAGCATGAGATGTGCTATCTCAATGCTTATACCAAACCTGAGACCCTTCCTAAAGCTTGAGATGTGATATCCAACTCCTTCCCATTCCAATCCTGAGACCCTTCCTATAGCATGATATGTGATATCTCAATGCCTCTAATACCAAACCTGAGATCCTTCCTCTAACATGAAATGTGATATCGAACTCCTTCCCTTTCCAAACCTGAGAGCCTACCTATAGCATGAGATGTGATATCCAAGTCCTTCCCATTCCAATCCTTAGACCCTTCCTACAGCATGCAATATGATATCTCAATGATTCTAATAACAAACCTGAGACCCTTCCTATAACATGAGATGTGATATCCAACTCCTTCCGGTTTCAAACCTGAGACCCTTCCTATAACATGAGATGTGATATCCAACTCCTTCCCGTTTCAAACCTGAGACCCTTCCTATAGCATATGTGATATCCAACTCCTTCCCATTCCAAACATGAGACCCTTCCTATAGCAAGAATGTAATATCCAACTCCTTCCCATTCCAATCCTGAGACCCTTCCTATAGCATGAGATGTGCTATCTCAATGCTTATACCAAACCTGAGACCCTTCCTAAAGCTTGAGTTGTGATATCCAACTCCTTCCCATTCCAATCCTGAGACCCTTCCTATAGCATGAGATGTGCTATCTCAATGCTTATACCAAACCTGAGACCCTTCCTAAAGCTTGAGTTGTGATATCCAACTCCTTCCCATTCCAATCCTGAGACCCTTCCTATAACATGAAATGTGATATCCAACTCCTTCCCATTCCAACCTGAGACCCTTCCTATAGCATGAGATGGGATATCCAACTCCTTCCAAATCCAATACTGATACCCTTCCAATAGCATGAGATGTGATATCCCAATGCTTCTACCAAACCTGAGAACCATACTATGGCATGAGATGTGATAACAAACTCCTTCCCATTCCAATCCTGAGACTCTTCCTATAGCTTGAGATGTGATATCCGAAATCCTTCCCATTCCAATTCTGAGACCCTTCCTATACTATGAGACTTGATATCTCAATGCTTCTAATACCAAACCTGAGACCCGTCCTATAACATGAGATGTGATATCCAAATCTTTCCCCTTCCAAACCTTAGACCCTTCCTTTATCATGAGATGTGATATCCAACTCCTTCCCATTCCAATCCTGAGACCCTTCCAATATCATGAGATTTGTTATCTCAATGCTTCTAATATCAAAATTGAGACCCGCCTATAACATGAGATGTGATATCCAAATCTTTCCCCTTCCAAACCTTAGACCCTTCCTTTATCATGAGATGGGATATCCAACTCCTTCCCATTCCAATCCTGAGACCCTTCCGATAGCAGAGATGTGATATCTCAATGCTTATACCAATCCTGAGACCCTTCCTATGGCCTGAGATGTCATATACAACTCCTTCCCAATCCAATCCTGAGACCCTTCCTATAGCATGAGATGTGATATCTCAATGCTTATACCAAATCTGAGACCCTTCCTATAGCATGAGATGTGATATCCAACTCCTTCCCATTCCAATCCTGAGACCCTTCCTATAGCATGAGATGTGATGTCTCAATGCTTCTAATACCAAACCTGAGAACCTTCCTACAGCATGCAATGTGATATCTCAATGCTTCTAATACCAAACCTGAGACCAGTCCTATAACATGAGATTGGATATCCAACTCCTTCCCCTTCCAAACCTGAGACCCTTCCTATAGCATGAGATGTGATATCCAACTTCTTCCCATTCCAATCCTGAGACCCTTCCTATAACATGAGATGTGATGTCTCAATGCTTCTAATACCAAACCTGAAATCTTTCCTATAACATGAGATGTAATATCCAACTCCTTCCCATTCCAATCCTGAGACACTTCCTATAGCATGAGATGTGCTATCTCAATGCTTATACCAAACCTGAGACCCTTCCTAAAGCTTGAGATGTGATATCCAACTCCTTCCCATTCCAATCCTGAGACCCTTCCTATAGCATGAGATGTGATATCTCAATGCTTCTAATATCAAACTTGAGACCCTCCCTATAGCATGAGATGTGATACCCAAGTCCTTCCCATTCCAATCCTGAGACACTTCCTATAGCATGAGATGTGATATCTCAATGCTTATACCAAACCTGAGACCCTTCCTATAGCATGAGACGTGATATCCAACTCCTTCCCATTCCAATCCTGAGACCCTTCCTATAGCATGAGATGTGATGTCTCAATGCTTCTAATACCAAACCTGAGATCCTTCCTATAACATGAGATGTGATATCCAACTCCTTCCCATTCCAATCCCGAGACCCTTCCTATAGCATGAGATGTGATATCTCGATTCTTATACCAAACCTGAGACCCTTCCTATAGCATGAGATGTAATATCCAACTCCTTCCCATTCCAATCCTGAGACCCTTCCTATAGCATGAGATGTGATATCTCAATGCCTCTAATACCAAACCTGAGATCCTTCCTCTAACATGAAATGTGATATCCAACTCCTTCCCTTTCCAAACCTGAGAGCCTACCTATAGCATGAGATGTGATATCCAAGTCCTTCCCATTCCAATCCTTAGACCCTTCCTACAGCATGCAATATATCTCAATGATTCTAATAACAAACCTGAGACCCATCCTATAACATGAGATGTGATATCCAACTCCTTCCCATTCCAATCCTGAGACACTTCCGATAGCAGAGATGTGATATCTGAATGCTTATACCAAACCTGAGACCCTTCCTATAACATGAGATGTGATATCCAACTCCTTCCCGGTCCAAACCTGAGACCCTTCCTATAGCATATGTGATATCCAACTCCTTCCCATTCCAAACATGAGACCCTTCCTATAGCAAGAATGTAATATCCAACTCCTTCCCATTCCAATCCTGAGACCATTCCTATAGCATGAGATGTGATATCTCAATGCTTCTAATACCAAACCTGAGATCCTTCCTATGACATGAGATGTGATATCCAATTCCTCCCCATTCCAAACCTGAGAACCTTCCTACAGCATGCGATGGGATATCTCAATGCTTCTAATACCAAACCCGAGACCAGTCCTATAACATGAGATTCGATATCCAACTCCTTCCCCTTCCAAACCTGAGACCCATCCTATAGCATGAGATGTGATATCCAACTTCTTCCCATTCCACTCCTGAGACCCTTCCTATAACATGAGATGTGATGTCTCAATGCTTCTAATACCAAACCTGAGATCTTTCCTATAACATGAGATGTGATATCCAACTCCTTCCCATTCCAATCCTGAGACCCTTCCTATAGCATGAGATGTGATATCTCAATGCTTATACCAAACCTGAGACCCTTCGTATAGCTTGAGATGTGATATCCAGCTCCTTCCCATTCCAATCCTGAGACCCTTCCTATAGCATGAGATGTGATATCTCAAGGCCTCTAATACCAAACCTGAGATCCTTCCTCTAACATGAAATGTGATATCCAACTCCTTCCCCTTCCAAACCTGAGAGCCTTCCTATAGCATGAGATATGATATCCAAGTCCTTCCCATCCAATCCTGAGACCCTTCCTATAACATGAAATGTGATATCCAACTCCTTCCCATTCCAACCTGAGACCCTTCCTATAGCATGAGATGGGATATCCAACTCCTTCCAAATCCAATACTGATACCCTTCCGATAGCATGAGATGTGATATCCCAATGCTTCTACCAAACCTGAGACCCATACTATGGCATGAGATGTGATATCAAACTCCTTCCCATTCCAATCCTGAGACCCTACCTATAGCTTGAGATGTGATATCCAACTCCTTCCCATTCCAATTCTGAGACCCTTCCTATACCATGAGACTTGATATCTCAATGCTTCTAATACAAAACCTGAGACCCGTCCTATAACATGAGATGTGATATCCAAATCCTTCCCCTTCCAAACCTTAGACCCTCCCTATAGCATGAGATGTGACATCCAAGTCCTCCCCATTCCAATCCTGAGACTCTTCCTATAGCATGAGATGTGATATCTCAATGCTTCAAATACCAAACCTGAGACCCTTCCTATAACATGAGATGGGATATCCAACTCCTTCCCATTCCAATCCTGAGACCCTTCCGATAGCAGAGATGTGATATCTCAATGCTTATACCAATCCTGAGACCCTTCCTATGGCCTGATTTGTCATATACAACTCCTTCCCATTCCAATCCTGAGACCCTTCCTATAGCATGAGATGTGATATCTCAATGCTTATACCAAATCCGAGACCCTTCCTATAGCATGAGATGTGATATCTAACTCCTTCCCATTCCAATCATGAGACCCTTCCTATAGCATGAGATGTGATGTCTCAATGCTTCTAATACCAAACTTGAGATCCTTCCTATAACATGATATGTGATATCCAACCCCTTCCCATTCCAATCCTGAGACCCTTATGATAGCATGAGATGTGATATCTCAATGCCTCTAATACCAAACCTGAGATATTCTGATAGCATGAGATGTGATATCTCAATGCTTCTAGTACCAAACCTGAGATCCTTCCTATAACATGAGATGTGATTTCCAAATCCTTCCACTTCCAAACCTGAGACCCTCCCTTTAGCATGAGATGTGATATCCAACTCCTTCCCATTCCAATCCTGAGACCCTTCTGATAGCATGAGATGTGATATTTCAATGCCTCTAATACCAAACCTGAGATCCTACCTCTAACATGAAATGTGATATCCATCTCCTTCCCTTTCCAAACCTGAGACCCTGCCTATAGCATGAGATGTGATATCAAAAGTCCTTCCCATTCCAATCCTGAGACCCTTCCTATAGCATGTGATGTGATATCTCAATGCTTATACCAAACCTGAGACCCTTCCTATGGCATGAGATGTCATATACAACTCCTTCCCATTCCAATCCTGAGACCCTTCCTATAGCATGAGATGTGATATCTCAATGCTTATACCAAACCTGAGACCCTTCCTATAGCATGAGATGTGATATCCAACTTCTTCCCATTCCAATCCTGAGACCCTTCCTATAACATGAGATGTGATGTCTCAATGCTTCTAATACCAAACCTGAGACCCTTCCTATAACATGAGATGGGATATCCAACTCCTTCCCATTCCAATCCTGAGACCCTTCCGATAGCAGAGATGTGATATCTCAATGCTTATACCAAACCTGAGACCCTTCCTATGGCCTGAGATGTCATATACAACTCCTTCCCATTCCAATCCTGAGACCGTTCCTATAGCATGAGATGTGATATCTCAATGCTTATACCAAATCTGAGACCCTTCCTATAGCATGAGATGTGATATCCAACTCCTTCCCATTCCAATCCTGACACCCTTCCTATAGCATGAGATGTGATGTCTCAATGCTTCTAATACCAAACCTGAGATCCTTCCTATAACATGAGATGTGATATCCAAGTCCTTCCCATTCCAATCCTGAGACCCTTATGATAGCATGAGATGTGATATCTCAATGCCTCTAATACCAAACCTGAGATACTTCCGATAGCATGAGATGTGATATCTCAATGCTTCTAATTACAAACCTGAGATCCTTCCTATAACATGAGATGTGATTTCCAAATCCTTCCCCTTCCAAACCTGAGACCCTCCCTTTAGCATGAGATGTGATATCCAACTCCTTCCCATTCCAATCCTGAGACCCTTCTGATAGCATGAGATGTGATATTTCAATGCCTCTAATACCAAACCTGAGATCCTACCTCTAACATGAAATGTGATATCCATCTCCTTCCCTTTCCAAACCTGAGACCCTGCCTATAGCATGAGATGTGATATCCAAGTCCTTCCCATTACAATCCTGAGACCCTTCCTATAGCATGTGATGTGATATCTCAATGCTTATACCAAACCTGAGACCCTTCCTATGGCATGAGATGTCATATACAACTCCTTCCCATTCCAATCCTGAGACCCTTCCTATAGCATGAGATGTGATATCTCAATGCTTATACCAAACCTGAGACCCTTCCTATAGCATGAGATGTGATATCCAACTTCTTCCCATTCCAATCCTGAGACCCTTCCTATAACATGAGATGTGATGTCTCAATGCTTCTAATACCAAACCTGAGATCTTTCCTATAACATGAGATGTGATATCCAACTCCTTCCCATTCCAATCCTGAGACCCTTCCTATAGCATGAGATGTGATATCACAATGCTTATACCAAACCTGAGACCGTTCCTATAGCTTGAGATGTGATATCCAACTCCTTCCCATTCCAATCCTGAGACCCTTCCTATAGCATGAGATGTGATATCTCAAGGCCTCTAATACCAAACCTGAGATTGTTCCTCTAACATGAAATGTGATATCCAACTCCTTCCCCTTCCAAACCTGAGAGCCTTCCTATAGCATGAGATATGATAGCCAAGTCCTTCTAATTCCAATCCTGAGACCCTTCCTATAACATGAAATGTGATATCCAACTCCTTCCCATTCCAACCTGAGACCCTTCCTATAGCATGAGATGGGATATCTCAATGCTTCTAATACCAAACCTGAGACTCTTCCTATAACATGAGATGGGATATCCAACTCCTTCCCATTCCAATCCTGGGACCCTTCCGATAGCAGAGATGTGATATCTCAATGCTTATACCAAACCTGAGACCCTTCCTATGGCCTGAGATGTGATATCCAACTGCTTCCCATTCCAATCCTGAGACCCTTCCTATATCATGAGATGTGATATCTCAATGCTTATACCAAATCTGAGACCCTTCCTATAGCATGAGATGTGATATCCAACTCCTTCCCATTCCAATCCTGAGACCCTTCCTATAGCATGAGATGTGATGTCTCAATGCTTCTAATACCAAACCTGAGATCCTTCCTATAACATGAGATGTGATATCCAACTCCTTCCGATTCCAATCCTGAGACCCTTATGATAGCATGAGATGCGATATCTCAATGCTTCTAATACCAAACCTGAGATCCTTCCTATAACATGAGATGTGATTTCCAAATCCTTCCCCTTCCAAACCTGAGACCCTCCCTTTAGCATGAGATGTGATATCCAACTCCTTCCCATTCCAATCCTGAGACCCTTCTGATAGCATGAGATGTGATATCTCAATGTCTCTAATACCAAACCTGAGATCCTACCTCTAACATGAAATGTGATATCCATCTCCATCCATCCAACCCTGAGACCCTGTCTATAGCATGAGATGTCATATACAATTCCTTCCCATTCCAATCCTGAGACCCTTCCTATAGCACGAGATGTGATATCTCAATGCTTATACCAAACCTGAGACCCTTCCTATAGCATGAGATGTGATATCCAACTCCTTCCCATTCCAATCCTGAGATCCTTCCTATAGCATGAGATGTGATATCCAACTCCTTCCCATTCCAATCCTGAGACCCTTCCTATAGCCTGAGATGTGATATCTCAATGCCTCTAATACCAAACCTGAGATCCTTCCTCTAACATGAAATGTGATATCCAACTCCTTCCCTTTCCAAACCTGAGAGCCTGTCTATAGCATGAGATGTGATATCCAAGTCCTTCCCATTCCAATCCTGAGACACTTCCGATAGCAGAGATGTGATATCTCAATGCTTATACCAAACCTGAGACCCTTCCTATAACATGAGATGTGATATCCAACTCCTTCCCGTTCCAAACGTGAGACCCTTCCTTTAGCATGAGATGTGATATCCAGCTCCTTCCCATTCCAATCCTGAGACACTTCCGATAGCATGAGATGTGATATCTCAATGCTTCTAATATCAAAACTGAGACCCTCCCTATAGCATGATATGTGATATCTAGGTCCTTCCCATTCCAATCCTGAGACCCTACCCATAGCATGAGATGTGATATCTCAATGCTTCTACCAAACCTGAGACCCTTCCTTTAGCATGAGATGTGATAACCAACTCCTTCCCATTCCAATCCTGAGACCCTTCCTATACCATGAGATGTGATATCTCAATACTTCTAATACCAAACCTGAGATCCTTCCAATAACATGAGATGTGATATCCAAATCCTTCCCCTTCCAAACCTGAGACCCTCCCTTTAGCATGAGATGTGATATCCAACTCCTTCCCATTCCAATCCTGAGACCCTTCTGATAGCATGAGATGTGATATCTCAATGCTTCTAATACCAAACCTGAGATCCTTCCTATAACATGAGAAGTGATATCCAAATCCTTCCCCTTCCAAACCTGAGACCCTCCCTTTAGCATGAGATGTGATATCCAACTCCTTCCCATTCCAATCCTGAGACTCTTCTGATAGCATGAGATGTGATATCTCAATGCCTCTAATACCAAACCCGAGATCCTACCTCTAACATGAAATGTGATATCCAAATCCTTCCCCTTCCAAACCTGAGACCCTCCCTTTAGCATGAGATGTGATATCCAACTCCTTCCCATTCCAATCCTGAGACCCTTCTGATAGCATGAGATGTGATATCTCAATGCTTCTAATACCAAACCTGAGATCCTTCCTATAACATGAGATGTGATATCCAAATCCTTCCCCTTCCAAACCTGAGACCCTCCCTTTAGCATGAGATGTGATATCCAACTCCTTCCCATTCCAATCCTGAGACCCTTCTGATAGCATGAGATGTGATATCTCAATGCTTCTAATACCAAACCTGAGATCCTTCCTATAACATGAGAAGTGATATCCAAATCCTTCCCCTTCCAAACCTGAGACCCTCCCTTTAGCATGAGATGTGATATCCAACTCCTTCCCATTCCAATCCTGACACCCTTCCTATAGCATGAGATGTGATGTCTCAATGCTTCTAATACCAAACCTGAGATCCTTCCTATAACATGAGATGTGATATCCAAGTCCTTCCCATTCCAATCCTGAGACCCTTATGATAGCATGAGATGTGATATCTCAATGCCTCTAATACCAAACCTGAGATACTTCCGATAGCATGAGATGTGATATCTCAATGCTTCTAATTACAAACCTGAGATCCTTCCTATAACATGAGATGTGATTTCCAAATCCTTCCCCTTCCAAACCTGAGACCCTCCCTTTAGCATGAGATGTGATATCCAACTCCTTCCCATTCCAATCCTGAGACCCTTCTGATAGCATGAGATGTGATATTTCAATGCCTCTAATACCAAACCTGAGATCCTACCTCTAACATGAAATGTGATATCCATCTCCTTCCCTTTCCAAACCTGAGACCCTGCCTATAGCATGAGATGTGATATCCAAGTCCTTCCCATTACAATCCTGAGACCCTTCCTATAGCATGTGATGTGATATCTCAATGCTTATACCAAACCTGAGACCCTTCCTATGGCATGAGATGTCATATACAACTCCTTCCCATTCCAATCCTGAGACCCTTCCTATAGCATGAGATGTGATATCTCAATGCTTATACCAAACCTGAGACCCTTCCTATAGCATGAGATGTGATATCCAACTTCTTCCCATTCCAATCCTGAGACCCTTCCTATAACATGAGATGTGATGTCTCAATGCTTCTAATACCAAACCTGAGATCTTTCCTATAACATGAAATGTGATATCCAACTCCTTCCCATTCCAATCCTGAGACCCTTCCTATAGCATGAGATGTGATATCACAATGCTTATACCAAACCTGAGACCGTTCCTATAGCTTGAGATGTGATATCCAACTCCTTCCCATTCCAATCCTGAGACCCTTCCTATAGCATGAGATGTGATATCTCAAGGCCTCTAATACCAAACCTGAGATTGTTCCTCTAACATGAAATGTGATATCCAACTCCTTCCCCTTCCAAACCTGAGAGCCTTCCTATAGCATGAGATATGATAGCCAAGTCCTTCTAATTCCAATCCTGAGACCCTTCCTATAACATGAAATGTGATATCCAACTCCTTCCCATTCCAACCTGAGACCCTTCCTATAGCATGAGATGGGATATCTCAATGCTTCTAATACCAAACCTGAGACTCTTCCTATAACATGAGATGGGATATCCAACTCCTTCCCATTCCAATCCTGAGACCCTTCCGATAGCAGAGATGTGATATCTCAATGCTTATACCAAACCTGAGACCCTTCCTATGGCCTGAGATGTGATATCCAACTGCTTCCCATTCCAATCCTGAGACCCTTCCTATATCATGAGATGTGATATCTCAATGCTTATACCAAATCTGAGACCCTTCCTATAGCATGAGATGTGATATCCAACTCCTTCCCATTCCAATCCTGAGACCCTTCCTATAGCATGAGATGTGATGTCTCAATGCTTCTAATACCAAACCTGAGATCCTTCCTATAACATGAGATGTGATATCCAACTCCTTCCGATTCCAATCCTGAGACCCTTATGATAGCATGAGATGCGATATCTCAATGCTTCTAATACCAAACCTGAGATCCTTCCTATAACATGAGATGTGATTTCCAAATCCTTCCCCTTCCAAACCTGAGACCCTCCCTTTAGCATGAGATGTGATATCCAACTCCTTCCCATTCCAATCCTGAGACCCTTCTGATAGCATGAGATGTGATATCTCAATGCCTCTAATACCAAACCTGAGATCCTACCTCTAACATGAAATGTGATATCCATCTCCATCCATCCAACCCTGAGACCCTGTCTATAGCATGAGATGTCATATACAATTCCTTCCCATTCCAATCCTGAGACCCTTCCTATAGCACGAGATGTGATATCTCAATGCTTATACCAAACCTGAGACCCTTCCTATAGCATGAGATGTGATATCCAACTCCTTCCCATTCCAATCCTGAGATCCTTCCTATAGCATGAGATGTGATATCCAACTCCTTCCCATTCCAATCCTGAGACCCTTCCTATAGCCTGAGATGTGATATCTCAATGCCTCTAATACCAAACCTGAGATCCTTCCTCTAACATGAAATGTGATATCCAACTCCTTCCCTTTCCAAACCTGAGAGCCTGTCTATAGCATGAGATGTGATATCCAAGTCCTTCCCATTCCAATCCTGAGACACTTCCGATAGCAGAGATGTGATATCTCAATGCTTATACCAAACCTGAGACCCTTCCTATAACATGAGATGTGATATCCAACTCCTTCCCGTTCCAAACGTGAGACCCTTCCTTTAGCATGAGATGTGATATCCAGCTCCTTCCCATTCCAATCCTGAGACACTTCCGATAGCATGAGATGTGATATCTCAATGCTTCTAATATCAAAACTGAGACCCTCCCTATAGCATGATATGTGATATCTAGGTCCTTCCCATTCCAATCCTGAGACCCTACCCATAGCATGAGATGTGATATCTCAATGCTTCTACCAAACCTGAGACCCTTCCTTTAGCATGAGATGTGATAACCAACTCCTTCCCATTCCAATCCTGAGACCCTTCCTATACCATGAGATGTGATATCTCAATACTTCTAATACCAAACCTGAGATCCTTCCAATAACATGAGATGTGATATCCAAATCCTTCCCCTTCCAAACCTGAGACCCTCCCTTTAGCATGAGATGTGATATCCAACTCCTTCCCATTCCAATCCTGAGACCCTTCTGATAGCATGAGATGTGATATCTCAATGCTTCTAATACCAAACCTGAGATCCTTCCTATAACATGAGAAGTGATATCCAAATCCTTCCCCTTCCAAACCTGAGACCCTCCCTTTAGCATGAGATGTGATATCCAACTCCTTCCCATTCCAATCCTGAGACTCTTCTGATAGCATGAGATGTGATATCTCAATGCCTCTAATACCAAACCTGAGATCCTACCTCTAACATGAAATGTGATATCCAACTCTTTCCCCTTCCAAACCTGAGAGCCTTCCTATAGCATGAGATGTGATATCCAAGTCCTTCCCATTCCAATCCTGAGACCCTTCCTATAACATGAGATGTGATATCCAACTCCTTCCCATTCCAACCTGAGACCCTTCCTATAGCATGAGATGGGATATCCAACTCCTTCCAAATCCAATCCTGATACCCTTCCGATAGCATGAGATGTGATATCCCAATGCTACTACCAAACCTGAGACCCATACTATTCCATGAGATGTGATATCAAACTCCTTCCCCTTCCAAACCATAGACCCTTCGTTTATCATGAGATGTGATATCCAACTCCTTCCCATTCCATCCCTGAGACCCTTCCGATATCATGAGATGTGATATCTCAATGCTTCTAATATCAAACTTGAGACCCTCCCTATAGCATGAGATGTGATATCGAAGTCCTTCCCATTCCAATCCTGAGACTCTTCTGATAGCATGAGATGTGATATCTCAATGCCTCTAATACCAAACCTGAGATCCTACCTCTAACATGAAATGTGATATCCAACTCTTTACCCTTCCAAACCTGAGAGCCTTCCTATAGCATGAGATGTGATATCCAAGTCCTTCCCATTCCAATCCTGAGACCCTTCCTATAACATGAGATGTGATATCCAACTCCTTCCCATTCCAACCTGAGACCCTTCCTATAGCATGAGATGGGATATCCAACTCCTTCCAAATCCAATCCTGATACCCTTCCGATAGCATGAGATGTGATATCCCAATGCTTCTACCAAACCGGAGACCCATACTATGGCATGAGATGTGATATCAAACTGCTTCCCCTTCCAAAACTTAGACCATTCCTTTATCATGAGATGTGATATCCAACTCCTTCCCATTCCAATCCTGAGACACTTCCGATAGCATGAGATGTGATGTCTCAATGCTTCTAATACCAAACCTGAGATCTTTCCTATAACATGAGATGTGATATCCAACTCCTTCCCATTCCAATCCTGAGACCCTTCCTATAGCATGAGATGTGATATCACAATGCTTATACCAAACCTGAGACCGTTCCTATAGCTTGAGATGTGATATCCAACTCCTTCCCATTCCAATCCTGAGACCCTTCCTATAGCATGAGATGTGATATCTCAAGGCCTCTAATACCAAACCTGAGATTGTTCCTCTAACATGAAATGTGATATCCAACTCCTTCCCCTTCCAAACCTGAGAGCCTTCCTATAGCATGAGATATGATAGCCAAGTCCTTCCAATTCCAATCCTGAGACCCTTCCTATAACATGAAATGTGATATCCAACTCCTTCCCATTCCAACCTGAGACCCTTCCTATAGCATGAGATGGGATATCTCAATGCTTTTAATACCAAACCTGAGACTCTTCCTATAACATGAGATGGGATATCCAACTCCTTCCCATTCCAATCTTGAGACCCTTCCGATAGCAGAGATGTGATATCTCAATGCTTATACCAAACCTGAGACCATTCCTATGGCCTGAGATGTGATATCCAACTGCTTCCCATTCCAATCCTGAGACCCTTCCTATAGCATGAGATGTGATATCTCAATGCTTATACCAAATCTGAGACCCTTCCTATAGCATGAGATGTGATATCCAACTCCTTCCCATTCCAATCCTGAGACCCTTCCTATAGCATGAGATGTGATGTCTCAATGCTTCTAATACCAAACCTGAGATCCTTCCTATAACATGAGATGTGATATCCAACTCCTTCCGATTCCAATCCTGAGACCCTTATGATAGCATGAGATGTGATATCTCAATGCTTCTAATACCAAACCTGAGATCCTTCCTATAACATGAGATGTGATTTCCAAATCCTTCCCCTTCCAAACCTGAGACCCTCCCTTTAGCATGAGATGTGATATCCAACTCCTTCCCATTCCAATCCTGAGACCCTTCTGATAGCATGAGATGTGATATCTCAATGCCTCTAATACCAAACCTGAGATCCTACCTCTAACATGAAATGTGATATCCATCTCCTTCCATTTCCAACCCTGAGACCCTGTCTATAGCATGAGATGTCATATACAATTCCTTCCCATTCCAATCCTGAGACCCTTCCTATAGCACGAGATGTGATATCTCAATGCTTATACCAAACCTGAGACCCTTCCTATAGCATGAGATGTGATATCCAACTCCTTCCCATTCCAATCCTGAGACCCTTCCTATAGCATGAGATGTGATATCCAACTCCTTCCCATTCCAATCCTGAGACCCTTCCTATAGCCTGAGATGTGATATCTCAATGCCTCTAATACCAAACCTGAGATCCTTCCTCTAACATGAAATGTGATATCCAACTCCTTCCCTTTCCAAACCTGAGAGCCTATCTATAGCATGAGATGTGATATCCAAGTCCTTCCCATTCCAATCCTGAGACACTTCCGATAGCAGAGATGTGATATCTCAATGCTTATACCAAACCTGAGACCCTTCCTATAGCATGAGATGCGATATCCAACTCCTTCCCGTTCCAAACGTGAGACCCTTCCTTTAGCATGAGATGTGATATCCAGCTCCTTCCCATTCCAATCCTGAGACACTTCCGATAGCATGAGATGTGATATCTCAATGCTTCTAATATCAAAACTGAGACCCTCCCTATAACATGATATGTGATATCTAAGTCCTTCCCATTCCAATCCTGAGACCCTTCCCATAGCATGAGATGTGATATCTCAATGCTTCTACCAAACCTTAGACCCTTCCTTTAGCATGAGATGTGATAACCAACTCCTTCCCATTCCAATCCTGAGACCCTTCCTATAGCATGAGATGTGATATCTCAATACTTCTAATACCAAACCTGAGATCCTTCCGATAACATGAGATGTGATATCCAAATCCTTCCCCTTCCAAACCTGAGACCCTCCCTTTAGCATGAGATGTGATATCCAACTCCTTCCCATTCCAATCCTGAGACCCTTCTGATAGCATGAGATGTGATATCTCAATGCTTCTATACCAAACCTGAGATCCTTCCGATAGCATGAGATGTGATATCTCAATGCTTCTAATACCAAACCTGAGATCCTTCCTATAACATGAGATGTGATATCCAAATCCTTCCCCTTCCAAACCTGAGACCCTCCCTTTAGCATGAGATGTGATATCCAACTCCTTCCCATTCCAATCCTGAGACTCTTCTGATAACATGAGATACGATATCTCAATGCCTCTAATACCAAACCTGAGATCCTACCTCTAACATGAAATGTGATATCCAACTCTTTCCCCTTCCAAACCTGAGAGCCTTCCTATAGCATGAGATGTGATATCCAAGTCCTTCCCATTCCAATCCTGAGACCCTTCCTATAACATGAGATGTGATATCCAACTCCTTCCCATTCCAACCTGAGACCCTTCCTATAGCATGAGATGGGATATCCAACTCCTTCCAAATCCAATCCTGATACCCTTCAGATAGCATGAGATGTGATATCCCAATGCTTCTACCAAACCTGAGACCCATACTATGGCATGAGATGTGATATCAAACTCCTTCCCCTTCCAAACCATAGACCCTTCGTTTATCATGAGATGTGATATCCAACTCCTTCCCATTCCATCCCTGAGACCCTTCCGATATCATGAGATGTGATATCTCAATGCTTCTAATATCAAACTTGAGACCCTCCCTATAGCATGAGATGTGATATCCAACTCCTTCCCATTCCAACCTGAGACCCTTCCTATAGCATGAGATGGGATATCTCAATGCTTCTAATACCAAACCTGAGACTCTTCCTATAACATGAGATGGGATATCCAACTCCTTCCCATTCCAATCCTGAGACCCTTCCGATAGCAGAGATGTGATATCTCAATGCTTATACCAAACCTGAGACCCTTCCAATGGCCTGAGATGTGATATCCAACTGCTTCCCATTCCAATCCTGAGACCCTTCCTATAGCATGAGATGTGATATCTCAATGCTTATACCAAATCTGAGACCCTTCCTATAGCATGAGATGTGATATCCAACTCCTTCCCATTCCAATCCTGAGACCCTTCCTATAGCATGAGATGTGATGTCTCAATGCTTCTAATACCAAACCTGAGATCCTTCCTATAACATGAGATGTGATATCCAACTCCTTCCGATTCCAATCCTGAGACCCTTATGATAGCATGAGATGTGATATCTCAATGCTTCTAATACCAAACCTGAGATCCTTCCTATAACATGAGATGTGATTTCCAAATCCTTCCCCTTCCAAACCTGAGACCCTCCCTTTAGCATGAGATGTGATATCCAACTCCTTCCCATTCCAATCCTGAGACCCTTCTGATAGCATGAGATGTGATATCTCAATGCCTCTAATACCAAA
This sequence comes from Ambystoma mexicanum, assembly GCF_040938575.1. Lineage (NCBI taxonomy): Eukaryota > Metazoa > Chordata > Amphibia > Caudata > Ambystomatidae > Ambystoma > Ambystoma mexicanum. The sequence goes on from NC_090936.1 coordinate 339,183,867, forward strand.
CCTGAGATCCTACCTCTAACATGAAATGTGATATCCATCTCCTTCCATTTCCAACCCTGAGACCCTGTCTATAGCATGAGATGTCATATACAATTCCTTCCCATTCCAATCCTGAGACCCTTCCTATAGCACGAGATGTGATATCTCAATGCTTATACCAAACCTGAGACCCTTCCTATAGCATGAGATGTGATATCCAACTCCTTCCCATTCCAATCCTGAGACCCTTCCTATAGCATGAGATGTGATATCCAACTCCTTCCCATTCCAATCCTGAGACCCTTCCTATAGAGTGAGATGTGATATCTCAATGCCTCTAATACCAAACCTGAGATCCTTCCTCTAACATGAAATGTGATATCCAATTCCTTCCCTTTCCAAACCTGAGAGCCTATCTATAGCATGAGATGTGATATCCAAGTCCTTCCCATTCCAATCCTGAGACACTTCCGATAGCAGAGATGTGATATCTCAATGCTTATACCAAACCTGAGACCCTTCCTATAACATGAGATGTGATATCCAACTCCTTCCCGTTCCAAACGTGAGACCCTTCCTTTAGCATGAGATGTGATATCCAGCTCCTTCCCATTCCAATCCTGAGACACTTCCGATAGCATGAGATGTGATATCTCAATGCTTCTAATATCAAAACTGAGACCCTCCCTATAGCATGATATGTGATATCTAAGTCCTTCCCATTCCAATCCTGAGACCCTTCCCATAGCATGAGATGTGATATCTCAATGCTTCTACCAAACCTGAGACCCTTCCTTTAGCATGAGATGTGATAACCAACTCCTTCCCATTCCAATCCTGAGACCCTTCCTATAGCATGAGATGTGATATCTCAATACTTCTAATACCAAACCTGAGATCCTTCCGATAACATGAGATGTGATATCCAAATCCTTCCCCTTCCAAACCTGAGACCCTCCCTTTAGCATGAGATGTGATATCTCAATGCTTCTATACCAAACCTGAGATCCTTCCGATAGCATGAGATGTGATATCTCAATGCTTCTAATACCAAACCTGAGATCCTTCCTATAACATGAGATGTGATATCCAAATCCTTCCCCTTCCAAACCTGAGAGCCTTCCTATAGCATGAGATGTGATATCCAAGTCCTTCCCATTCCAATCCTGAGACCCTTCCTATAACATGAGATGTGATATCCAACTCCTTCCCATTCCAACCTGAGACCCTTCTGATAGCATGAGATGTGATATCTCAATGCCTCTAATACCAAACCTGAGATCCTACCTCTAACATGAGATGTGATATCCAACTCCTTCCCATTCCACTCCTGAGACCCTTCCTATAACATGAGATGTGATGTCTCAATGCTTCTAATACCAAACCTGAGATCTTTCCTATAACATGAGATGTGATATCCAACTCCTTCCCATTCCAATCCTGAGACCCTTCCTATAGCATGAGATGTGATATCTCAATGCTTATACCAAACCTGAGACCCTTCGTATAGCTTGAGATGTGATATCCAACTCCTTCCCATTCCAATCCTGAGACCCTTCCTATAGCATGAGATGTGATATCTCAAGGCCTCTAATACCAAACCTGAGATCCTACCTCTAACATGAAATGTGATATCCAACTCTTTCCCCTTCCAAACCTGAGAGCCTTCCTATAGCATGAGATGTGATATCCAAGTCCTTCCCATTCCAATCCTGAGACCCTTCCTATAACATGAGATGTGATATCCAACTCCTTCCCATTCCAACCTGAGACCCTTCCTATAGCATGAGATGGGATATCCAACTCCTTCCAAATCCAATCCTGATACCCTTCCGATAGCATGAGATGTGATATCCCAATGCTTCTACCAAACCTGAGACCCATACTATGGCATGAGATGTGATATCAAACTCCTTCCCCTTCCAAACCATAGACCCTTCGTTTATCATGAGATGTGATATCCAACTCCTTCCCATTCCATCCCTGAGACCCTTCCGATATCATGAGATGTGATATCTCAATGCTTCTAATATCAAACTTGAGACCCTCCCTATAGCATGAGATGTGATATCCAAGTCCTTCCCATTCCAATCCTGAGACTCTTCTGATAGCATGAGATGTGATATCTCAATGCCTCTAATACCAAACCTGAGATCCTACCTCTAACATGAAATGTGATATCCAACTCTTTCCCCTTCCAAACCTGAGAGCCTTCCTATAGCATGAGATATGATATCCAAGTCCTTCCCATTCCAATCCTGAGACCCTTCCTATAACATGAGATGTGATATCCAACTCCTTCCCATTCCAACATGAGACCCTTCCTATAGCATGAGATCGGATATCCAACTCCTTCCAAATCCAATCCTGATACCCTTCCGATAGCATGAGATATGATATCCCAATGCTTCTACCAAACCTGAGACCCATACTATGGCATGAGATGTGATATCAAACTCCTTCCCCTTCCAAACCTTAGACCCTTCCTTTATGATGAGATGTGATATCCAACTCCTTCCCATTCCAATCCTGAGACACTTCCGATAGCATGAGATGTGATATCTCAATGTTTCTAATATCAAAACTGAGACCCTCCCTATAGCATGATATGTGATATCTAAGTCCTTCCCATTCCAATCCTGAGACCCTTCCTATAGCATGAGATGTGATATCTCAATGCTTCTACCAAACCTGAGACCTTTCCTTTAGCATGAGATGTGATAACCAACTCCTTCCCATTCCAATCCTGAGACCCTTCCTATAGCATGAGATGTGATATCTCAATACTTCTAATACCAAACCTGAGATCCTTCCGATAACATGAGATGTGATATCCAAATCCTTCCCCTTCCAAACCTGAGACCCTCCCTTTAGCATGAGATGTGATATCCAACTCCTTCCCATTCCAATCCTGAGACCCTTCTGATAGCATGAGATGTGATATCTCAATGCTTCTATACCAAACCTGAGATCCTTCCGATAGCATGAGATGTGATATCTCAATGCTTCTAATACCAAACCTGAGATCCTTCCTATAACATGAGATGTGATATCTCAATACTTCTAATACCAAACCTGAGATCCTTCCGATAACATGAGATGTGATATCCAAATCCTTCCCCTTCCAAACCTGAGACCCTCCCCTTTAGCATGAGATGTGATATCCAACTCCTTCCCATTCCAATCCTGAGACTCTTCTGATAGCATGAGATGTGATATCTCAATGCCTCTAATACCAAACCTGAGATCCTACCTCTAACATGAAATGTTATATCCAACTCTTTCCCCTTCGAAACCTGAGAGTCTTCACATAGCGTGAGATGTGATATCCAAGTCCTTCCCATTCCAATCCTGAGACTCTTCCTATAACATGAGATGTGATATCCAACTCCTTCCCATTCCAACCTGAGACCCTTCCTATAGCATGAGATGGGATATCCAACTCCTTCCAAATCCAATCCTGATACCCTTCCGATAGCATGAGATGTGATATCCCAATGCTTCTACCAAACCTGAGACCCATACTATGGCATGAGATGTGATATCAAACTCCTTCCCCTTCCAAACCTTAGACCCTTCCTTTATCATGAGATGTGATATCCAACTCCTTCCCATTCCATCCCTGAGACCCTTCCGATATCATGAGATGTGATATCTCAATGCTTCTAATATCAAACTTGAGACCCTCCCTATAGCATGAGATGTGATATCCAAGTCCTTCCCATTCCAATCCTGAGACCCTTCCTATAGCATGAGATGTGATATCTCAATGCTTCTAATACCAAACCTGAGACCCTTCCTATAACATGAGATGGGAATATCCAACTCCTTCCCATTCCAATCCTGAGACCCTTCCGATAGCAGAGATGTGATATCTCAATGCTTATACCAAACCTGAGATCCTTCCTATAACATGAGATGTGATATCCAACTCCTTCCCATTCCAATCCTGAGACACTTCCTATAGCATGAGATGTGATATCTCACTGCTTATACCAAACCTGAGACCCTTCCTATAGCATGAGATGTGATATCCAACTCCTTCCCATTCCAATCCTGAGACCCTTCCTATAGCATGAGATGTGATATCTCAATGCTTCTAATATCAAACTTGAGACCCTCCCTATAGCATGAGATGTGATATCCAAGTCTTTCCGATTCCAATCCTGAGACACTCCCTATAGCATGAGATGTGATATCCAAGTCCTTCCGATTCCAATCCTGAGACCCGTCCTATAACATGAGATGTGATATCCAAATCTTTCCCCTTCCAAACCTTAGACCCTTCCTTTATCATGAGATGGGATATCCAACTCCTTCCCATTCCAATCCTGAGACCCTTCCGATAGCAGAGATGTGATATCTCAATGCTTATACCAATCCTGAGACCCTTCCTATGGCCTGAGATGTCATATACAACTCCTTCCCAATCCAATCCTGAGACCCTTCCTATATCATGAGATGTGATATCTCAATGCTTATACCAAATATGAGACCCTTCCTATAGCATGAGATGTGATATCCAACTCCTTCCCATTCCAATCCTGAGACCCTTCCTATAGCATGAGATGTGATGTCTCAATGCTTCTAATACCAAACCTGAGATCCTTCCTATAACATGAGATGTGATATCCAACTCCTTCCCATTCCAATCCTGAGACCCTTCCTATAGCATGAGATGTGATGTCTCAATGCTTCTAATACCAAACCTGAGAACCTTCCTACAGCATGCGATGTGATATCTCAATGCTTCTAATACCAAACCTGAGACCAGTCCTATGACATGAGATTGGATATCCAACTCCTTCCCCTTCCAAACCTGAGACCCGTCCTATAGCATGAGATGTGATATCCAACTTCTTCCCATTCCAATCCTGAGACCCTTCCTATAACATGAGATGTGATGTCTCAATGCTTCTAATACCAAACCTGAGATATTTCCTATAACATGAGATGTAATATCCAACTCCTTCCCATTCCAATCCTGAGACCCTTCCTATAGCATGAGATGTGCTATCGCAATGCTTATACCAAACCTGAGACCCTTCCTAAAGCTTGAGATGTGATATCCAACTCCTTCCCATTCCAATCCTGAGACCGTTCCTATAGCATGATATGTGATATCTCAATGCCTCTAATACCAAACCTGAGATCCTTCCTCTAACATGAAATGTGATATCGAACTCCTTCCCTTTCCAAACCTGAGAGCCTACCTATAGCATGAGATGTGATATCCAAGTCCTTCCCATTCCAATCCTTAGACCCTTCCTACAGCATGCAATATGATATCTCAATGATTCTAATAACAAACCTGAGACCCGTCCTATAACATGAGATGGGATATCCAACACCTTCCCATTCCAATCCTGAGACACTTCTGATAGCAGAGATGTGATATCTCAATGCTTATAACAAACCTGAGACCCTTCCTATAACATGAGATGTGATATCCAACTCCTTCCCGTTTCAAACCTGAGACCCTTCCTATAGCATATGTGATATCCAACTCCTTCCCATTCCAAACATGAGACCCTTCCTATAGCAAGAATGTAATATCCAACTCCTTCCCATTCCAATCCTGAGACCATTCCTATAGCATGAGATGTGATATCTCAATGCTTCTAATACCAAACCTGAGATCCTTTCTATGACATGAGATGTGATATCCAATTCCTCCCCATTCCAAACCTGAGAACCTTCCTACAGCATGCGATGTGATGTGATATCTCAATGCTTCTAATACCAAACCTGAGACCAGATCTATAACATGAGATTGGATATCCAACTCCTTCCCCTTCCAAACCTGAGACCCATCCTATAGCATGAGATGTGATATCCAACTTCTTCCCATTCCAATCCTGAGACCCTTCCTATAACATGAGATGTGATGTCTCAATGCTTCTAATACCAAACCTGAGATCTTTCCTATAACATGAGATGTGATATCCAACTCCTTCCCATTCCAATCCTGAGACCCTTCCTATAACGTGAAATGTGATATCCAACTCCTTCCCATTCCAACCTGAGACCCTTCCTATAGCATGAGATGGGATATCCAACTCCTTCCAAATCCAATACTGATACCCTTCCAATAGCATGAGATGTGATATCCCAATGCTTCTACCAAACCTGAGAACCATACTATGGCATGAGATGTGATATCAAACTCCTTCCCATTCCAATCCTGAGACTCTTCCTATAGCTTGAGATGTGATATCCGAAATCCTTCCCATTCCAATTCTGAGACCCTTCCTATACCATGAGACTTGATATCTCAATGCTTCTAATACCAAACCTGAGACCCGTCCTATATCATGAGATGTGATATCCAAATCTTTCCCCTTCCAAACCTTAGACCCTTCCTTTATCATGAGATGTGATATCCAACTCCTTCCCATTCCAATCCTGAGACCCTTCCGATATCATGAGATTTGTTATCTCAATGCTTCTAATATCAAAATTGAGACCCGTCCTATAACATGAGATGTGATATCCAAATCTTTCCCCTTCCAAACCTTAGACCCTTCCTTTATCATGAGATGGGATATCCAACTCCTTCCCATTCCAATCCTGAGACCCTTCCGATAGCAGAGATGTGATATCTCAATGCTTATACCAATCCTGAGACCCTTCCTATGGCCTGAGATGTCATATACAACTCCTTCCCAATCCAATCCTGAGACCCTTCCTATAGCATGAGATGTGATATCTCAATGCTTATACCAGATCTGAGACCCTTCCTATAGCATGAGATGTGATATCCAACTCCTTCCCATTCCAATGTTAATGTTAATGTTAATGTTAATGTTAAAGGTCATTTGTACCGCGCACTATCACCACCGAAGCGGTCCCCTGGCGCTCTGGCGGCTCTGAAAAAGGGGAGGAGAGGGGGTGGGTTAGTAGGAATAAGCTGGAAAAGTGCAAGAGAGCAGTGATGTGCTGTTGGCAGCCTCAGCCCGGTGGTTCCGTCGGCTGGGCTTGGGGTGTTTTATGGTCCGTAGTCGTCGTGTGCTGTTGTGCAAGTCTATGTGTGGTTTGTTTTGTTGTTGCATTGTTGTGAAGTTTGTGCGGATTGCTGCGTTTAAGGCTTGTGGTTGTGTTTGGTTATAGTTTGAGAGGTGTATGCAGATGGATGGAATTGTTAGCTGGTTGGTTAGTTGGCATTGCTGTCCTTGCAATTGTGGGATTCCATCTAGGTCCGGTACATGCTAACAGTCACATTTCTATCTAGATGCCGCGCAGGCCAGGTTTATAATTCTAAGTGAGGTGCATGCTAAGAGTCACATATGCTAACAATCACATTTCTGAAATTCCATCTAGGTGTGGTATTTGCTAACAATCATATTTCTATCTAGATGCAACGCGGGCTAAGTTTGAGAATTCCGTCTAAGTGTGGCACATGCCAACAATCATATTACTGCCTAGATTTTGCGCAAACCTAGCTTGAGAATTCCATCTAGGTGTGGCAAATGCTAACAGTCACATTTCTGAAATTCCATCTAAGCGTGGCACATGCTAACAGTCACATTTCTGAAATTCCATCTAAGTGTGGCACATGCTAACAGTCACATTTCTGAAATTCCATCTAAGTGTGGCACATGCTAACAGTCACATTTCTGAAAATTCCATCTAGGTGTGGCACATGCTAAACAGTCACATTTCTATCTAGATGCCGCGCAAGCCAGGTTTATAATTCTAAGTGAGGTGCATGCTAAGAGTCACATATGCTAACAATCACATTTCTGAAATTCCATCTAGGTGTGGTATTTGCTAGCAATCATATTTTCTATCTAGATGCAACGCGGGCTAAGTTTGAGAATTCCGTCTAAGTGTGGCACATGCCAACAATCATATTACTGCCTAGATTTTGCGCAAACCTAGCTTGAGAATTCCATCTAGGTGTGGCAAATGCTAACAGTCACATTTCTGAAATTCCATCTAAGTGTGGCACATGCTAACAGTCACATTTCTGAAATTCCATCTAAGTGTGGCACATGCTAACAGTCACATTTCTGAAATTCCATCTAAGTGTGGCACATGCTAACAGTCACATTTCTGAAATTCCATCTAAGTGTGGTATATGCTAACAATCACATTTCTGTCTAGATTTGGCGCTTCTGTCTGAGAGTGGACATGCTAACATTCACAGTTCTATAAAGAGTGGACATGCAAGTATTATGGCACTCTATGTTATTGATAGGTAAGATAGAGTGGCAGGGGTTTTCTGGAGTAGAGTGATTGCTCTATTCCCCACCCATGCCACACTCACGGTTTTTGTTGGTGTCTGTTGGCTGCTGGCTTCCTTGGCTTCTCCTGCTGACACCTGCAGACACTTCCTGGAGTCGCCTCTGTTGGAGTCGCCCTTGGCCTCGGGGCCCTTAGCCGCTGGGGGCTGCCGGGCAGAGAGCTGCCCTGGGGGGATCGGTGATGAAGAGTGGATGCACCAATGGGAGGGAGGGAGGGCGGGCTGGGGAACCAGGAACGGGTGCGGGGAGGGAGGGATGCAAAGGCCTGCTACTGGGCACGGGCCCACCAGTCATAGGGCTGGGGGGAAAAAAACACCAGGAGGGTGCTGCTGGGGGCACACTCACCGCGCTCCGAGGGTTTAGAAAGGAGCCGGTGGGGGCCTCGCGAGTCGGTAGACTCGACACGAAACTCGGATGCACCAATGGGAGGGAGGGAGGGCGGGTCGGGAGGCGGGCTGGGGAACCAGGAACGGGTGCGGGGAGGGAGGGATGCAAAGGCCTGCTACTGGGCACGGGCCCACCAGTCATAGGGCTGGGGGGAAAAAAACACCAGGAGGGTGCTGCTGGGGGCACACTCACCGCGCTCCGAGGGTTTAGAAAGGAGCCGGTGGGGGCCTCGCGAGTCGGTAGACTCGACTCGAAACTCGGATGCACCAATGGGAGGGAGGGAGGGCGGGTCGGGAGGCGGGCTGGGGAACCAGGAACGGGTGCGAGGAGGGAGGGATGCAAAGGCCTGCTACTGGGCACGGGCCCACCAGTCATAGGGCTGGGGGGAAAAAACACCAGGAGGGTGCTGCTGGGGGCACACTCACCGCGCTCCGAGGGTTTAGAAATCCTGAGACCCTTCCTATAGCATGAGATGTGATGTCTCAATGCTTCGAATACCAAACCTGAGAACCTTCCTACAGCATGCGATGTGATATCTCAATGCTTCTAATACCAAACCTGAGACCAGTCCTATAACATGAGATTGGATATCCAACTCCTTCCCCTTCCAAACCTGAGACCCTTCCTATAGCATGAGATGTGATATCCAACTTCTTCCCATTCCAATCCTGAGACCCTTCCTATAACATGAGATGTGATGTCTCAATGCTTCTAATACCAAACCTGAGATCTTTCCTATAACATGAGATGTAATATCCAACTCCTTCCCATTCCAATCCTGAGACCCTTCCTATAGCATGAGATGTGCTATCTCAATGCTTATACCAAACCTGAGACCCTTCCTAAAGCTTGAGATGTGATATCCAACTCCTTCCCATTCCAATCCTGAGACGCTTCCTATAGCATGATATGTGATATCTCAAGGCCTCTAATACCAAACCTGAGATCCTTCCTCTAACATGAAATGTGATATCCAACTCCTTCCCCTTCCAAACCTGAGAGCCTTCCTATAGCATGAGATATGATATCCAAGTCCTTCCCATTCCAATCCTGAGACCCTTCCTATAACATGAAATGTGATATCCAACTCCTTCCCATTCCAACCTGAGACCCTTCCTATAGCATGAGATGGGATATCCAACTCCTTCCAAATCCAATACTGATACCCTTCCAATAGCATGAGATGTGATATCCCAATGCTTCTACCAAACCTGAGACCCATACTATGGCATGAGATGTGATATCAAACTCCTTCCCATTCCAATCTTGAGACTCTTCCTATAGCTTGAGATGTGATATCCAACTCCTTCCCATTCCAATTCTGAGACCCTTCCTATGCCATGAGACTTGATATCTCAATGCTTCTAATACCAAACCTGAGACCCGTCCTATAACATGAGATGTGATATCCAAATCTTTCCCCTTCCAAACCTTAGACCCTTCCTTTATCATGAGATGTGATATCCAACTCCTTCCCATTCCAATCCTGAGACCCTTCCGATATCATGAGATTTGTTATCTCAATGCTTCTAATATCAAACTTGAGACCCTCCCTATAGCATGAGATGTGACATCCAAGTCCTCCCCATTCCAATCCTGAGACCCTTCCTATAGCATGAGATGTGATATCTCAATGCTTCTAATACCAAACCTGAGACCCTTCCTATAACATGAGATGGGATATCCAACTCCTTCCCATTCCAATCCTGAGACCCTTCCGATAGCAGAGATGTGATATCTCAATGCTTATACCAATCCTGGGACCCTTCCTATGGCCTGAGATGTCATATACAACTCCTTCCCAATCCAATCCTGAGACCCTTCCTATAGCATGAGATGTGATATCTCAATGCTTATACCAAATCTGAGACCCTTCCTATAGCATGAGATGTGATATCCAACTCCTTCCCATTCCAATCCTAAGACCCTTCCTATAGCATGAGATGTGATGTCTCAATGCTTCTAATACCAAACCTGAGATCCTTCCTATAACATGAGATGTGATATTCAACTCCTTCCCATTCCAATCCTGAGACCTTTCCTATAGCATGAGATGTGATGTCTCAATGCTTCTAATACCAAACCTGAGACCAGTCCTATAACATGAGATTGGATATCCAACTCCTTCCCCTTCCAAACCTGAGACCCTTCCTATAGCATGAGATGTGATATCCAACTTCTTCCCATTCCAATCCTGAGACCCTTCCTATAACATGAGATGTGATGTCTCAATGCTTCTAATACCAAACCGGAGATCTTTCCTATAACATGAGATGTGATATCCAACTCCTTCCCATTCCAATCCTGAGACCCTTCCTATAGCATGAGATGTGCTATCTCAATGCTTATACCAAACCTGAGACCCTTCCTAAAGCTTGAGATGTGATATCCAACTCCTTCCCATTCCAATCCTGAGACCCTTCCTATAGCATGAGATGTGATATCTCAAGGCCTCTAATACCAAACCTGAGATCCTTCCTCTAACATGAAATGTGATATCCAACTCCTTCCCCTTCCAAACCTGAGAGCCTTCCTATAGCATGAGATATGATATCCAAGTCCTTCCCATTCCAATCCTGAGACCCTTCCTATAACATGAAATGTGATATCCAACTCCTTCCCATTCCAACCTGAGACCCTTCCTATAGCATGAGATGGGATATCCAACTCCTTCCAAATCCAATACTGATACCCTTCCAATAGCATGAGATGTGATATCCCAATGCTTCTACCAAACCTGAGACCCATACTATGGCATGAGATGTGATATCAAACTCCTTCCCATTCCAATCCTGAGACTCTTCCTATAGCTTGAGATGTGATATCCAACTCCTTCCCATTCCAGTTCTGAGACCCTTCCTATGCCATGAGACTTGATATCTCAATGCTTCTAATACCAAACCTGAGACCCGTCCTATAACATGAGATGTGATATCCAAATCTTTCCCCTTCCAAACCTTAGACCCTTCCTTTATCATGAGATGTGATATCCAACTCCTTCCCATTCCAATCCTGAGACCCTTCCGATATCATGAGATTTGTTATCTCAATGCTTCTAATATCAAACTTGAGACCCTCCCTATAGCATGAGATGTGACATCCAAGTCCTCCCCATTCCAATCCTGAGACCCTTCCTATAGCATGAGATGTGATATCTCAATGCTTCTAATACCAAACCTGAGACCCTTCCTATAACATGAGATGGGATATCCAACTCCTTCCCATTCCAATCCTGAGACCCTTCCGATAGCAGAGATGTGATATCTCAATGCTTATACCAATCCTGAGACCCTTCCTATGGCCTGAGATGTCATATACAACTCCTTCCCAATCCAATCCTGAGACCCTTCCTATAGCATGAGATGTGATATCTCAATGCTTATACCAAATCTGAGACCCTTCCTATAGCATGAGATGGGATATCCAACTCCTTCCAAATCCAATACTGATACCCTTCCAATAGCATGAGATGTGATATCCCAATGCTTCTACCAAACCTGAGACCCATACTATAGCATGGGATGGGATATCCAACTCCTTCCAAATCCAATACTGATACCCTTCCAATAGCATGTGATGTGATATCCCAATGCTTCTACCAAACCTGAGACCCATACTATGGCATGAGATGTGATATCAAACTCATTCCCATTCCAATCCTGAGACTCTTCCTATAGCTTGAGATGTGATATCCAACTCCTTCCCATTCCAATTCTGAGACCCTTCCTATGCCATGAGACTTGATATCTCAATGCTTCTAATACCAAACTTGAGACCCTCCCTATAGCATGAGATGTGACATCCAAGTCCTCCCCATTCCAATCCTGAGACCCTTCCTATAGCATGAGATGTGATATCTCAATGCTTCTAATACCAAACCTGAGACCCTTCCTATAACATGAGATGTGATTTCCAAATCCTTCCCCTTCCAAACCTGAGACCCTCCCTTTAGCATGAGATGTGATATACAACTCCTTCCCATTCCAATCCTGAGACCCTTCTGATAGCATGAGATGTGATATCTCAATGCCTCTAATACCAAACCTGAGATCCTATCTCTAACATGAAATGTGATATCCATCTCCTTCCCTTTCCAAACCTGAGACCCTTCCTATAGCATGAGATGTGATATCCAAGTCCTTCCCATTCCAATCCTGAGACCCTTCCTATAGCATGTGATGTGATATCTCAATGCTTATACCAAACCTGAGACCCTTCCTATGGCATGAGATGTCATATACAACTCCTTCCCATTCCAATCCTGAGACCCTTCCTATAGCATGAGATGTGATATCTCAATGCATATACCAAACCTGAGACCCTTCCTATAGCATGAGATGTGATATCCAACTTCTTCCCATTCCAATCCTGAGACCCTTCCTATAACATGAGATGTGATGTCTCAATGCTTCTAATACCAAACCTGAGATATTTCCTATAATATGAGATGTGATATCCAACTCCTTCCCATTCCAATCCTGAGACCCTTCCTATAGCATGAGATGTGATATCTCAATGCTTATACCAAACCTGAGAACCTTCCTATAGCTTGCGATGTGATATCCAACTCCTTCCCATTCCAATCCAGAGACCCTTCCTATAGCATGAGATGTGATATCTCAAGGCCTCTAATACCAAACCTGAGATCCTTCCTCTAACATGAAATGTGATATCCAACTCCTTCCCCTTCCAAACCTGAGAGCCTTCCTATAGCATGAGATATGATATCCAAGTCCTTCCCATTCCAATCCTGAGACCCTTTCTATAACATGAAATGTGATATCCAACTCCTTCCCATTCCAACCTGAGACCCTTCCTATAGCATGAGATGTGATATCCAACTTCTTCCCATTCCAATCCTGAGACCCTTCCTATAACATGAGATGTGATGTCTCAATGCTTCTAATACCAAACCTGAGATCTTTCCTATAACATGAGATGTAATATCCAACTCCTTCCCATTCCAATCCTGAGACCCTTCCTATAGCATGAGATGTGCTATCTCAATGCTTATACCAAACCTGAGACCCTTCCTAAAGCTTGAGATGTGATATCCAACTCCTTCCCATTCCAATCCTGAGACGCTTCCTATAGCATGATATGTGATATCTCAAGGCCTCTAATACCAAACCTGAGATCCTTCCTCTAACATGAAATGTGATATCCAACTCCTTCCCCTTCCAAACCTGAGAGCCTTCCTATAGCATGAGATATGATATCCAAGTCCTTCCCATTCCAATCCTGAGACCCTTCCTATAACATGAAATGTGATATCCAACTCCTTCCCATTCCAACCTGAGACCCTTCCTATAGCATGAGATGGGATATCCAACTCCTTCCAAATCCAATACTGATACCCTTCCAATAGCATGAGATGTGATATCCCAATGCTTCTACCAAACCTGAGACCCATACTATGGCATGAGATGTGATATCAAACTCCTTCCCATTCCAATCTTGAGACTCTTCCTATAGCTTGAGATGTGATATCCAACTCCTTCCCATTCCAATTCTGAGACCCTTCCTATGCCATGAGACTTGATATCTCAATGCTTCTAATACCAAACCTGAGACCCGTCCTATAACATGAGATGTGATATCCAAATCTTTCCCCTTCCAAACCTTAGACCCTTCCTTTATCATGAGATGTGATATCCAACTCCTTCCCATTCCAATCCTGAGACCCTTCCGATATCATGAGATTTGTTATCTCAATGCTTCTAATATCAAACTTGAGACCCTCCCTATAGCATGAGATGTGACATCCAAGTCCTCCCCATTCCAATCCTGAGACCCTTCCTATAGCATGAGATGTGATATCTCAATGCTTCTAATACCAAACCTGAGACCCTTCCTATAACATGAGATGGGATATCCAACTCCTTCCCATTCCAATCCTGAGACCCTTCCGATAGCAGAGATGTGATATCTCAATGCTTATACCAATCCTGGGACCCTTCCTATGGCCTGAGATGTCATATACAACTCCTTCCCAATCCAATCCTGAGACCCTTCCTATAGCATGAGATGTGATATCTCAATGCTTATACCAAATCTGAGACCCTTCCTATAGCATGAGATGTGATATCCAACTCCTTCCCATTCCAATCCTAAGACCCTTCCTATAGCATGAGATGTGATGTCTCAATGCTTCTAATACCAAACCTGAGATCCTTCCTATAACATGAGATGTGATATTCAACTCCTTCCCATTCCAATCCTGAGACCTTTCCTATAGCATGAGATGTGATGTCTCAATGCTTCTAATACCAAACCTGAGACCAGTCCTATAACATGAGATTGGATATCCAACTCCTTCCCCTTCCAAACCTGAGACCCTTCCTATAGCATGAGATGTGATATCCAACTTCTTCCCATTCCAATCCTGAGACCCTTCCTATAACATGAGATGTGATGTCTCAATGCTTCTAATACCAAACCGGAGATCTTTCCTATAACATGAGATGTGATATCCAACTCCTTCCCATTCCAATCCTGAGACCCTTCCTATAGCATGAGATGTGCTATCTCAATGCTTATACCAAACCTGAGACCCTTCCTAAAGCTTGAGATGTGATATCCAACTCCTTCCCATTCCAATCCTGAGACCCTTCCTATAGCATGAGATGTGATATCTCAAGGCCTCTAATACCAAACCTGAGATCCTTCCTCTAACATGAAATGTGATATCCAACTCCTTCCCCTTCCAAACCTGAGAGCCTTCCTATAGCATGAGATATGATATCCAAGTCCTTCCCATTCCAATCCTGAGACCCTTCCTATAACATGAAATGTGATATCCAACTCCTTCCCATTCCAACCTGAGACCCTTCCTATAGCATGAGATGGGATATCCAACTCCTTCCAAATCCAATACTGATACCCTTCCAATAGCATGAGATGTGATATCCCAATGCTTCTACCAAACCTGAGACCCATACTATGGCATGAGATGTGATATCAAACTCCTTCCCATTCCAATCCTGAGACTCTTCCTATAGCTTGAGATGTGATATCCAACTCCTTCCCATTCCAGTTCTGAGACCCTTCCTATGCCATGAGACTTGATATCTCAATGCTTCTAATACCAAACCTGAGACCCGTCCTATAACATGAGATGTGATATCCAAATCTTTCCCCTTCCAAACCTTAGACCCTTCCTTTATCATGAGATGTGATATCCAACTCCTTCCCATTCCAATCCTGAGACCCTTCCGATATCATGAGATTTGTTATCTCAATGCTTCTAATATCAAACTTGAGACCCTCCCTATAGCATGAGATGTGACATCCAAGTCCTCCCCATTCCAATCCTGAGACCCTTCCTATAGCATGAGATGTGATATCTCAATGCTTCTAATACCAAACCTGAGACCCTTCCTATAACATGAGATGGGATATCCAACTCCTTCCCATTCCAATCCTGAGACCCTTCCGATAGCAGAGATGTGATATCTCAATGCTTATACCAATCCTGAGACCCTTCCTATGGCCTGAGATGTCATATACAACTCCTTCCCAATCCAATCCTGAGACCCTTCCTATAGCATGAGATGTGATATCTCAATGCTTATACCAAATCTGAGACCCTTCCTATAGCATGAGATGGGATATCCAACTCCTTCCAAATCCAATACTGATACCCTTCCAATAGCATGAGATGTGATATCCCAATGCTTCTACCAAACCTGAGACCCATACTATAGCATGGGATGGGATATCCAACTCCTTCCAAATCCAATACTGATACCCTTCCAATAGCATGTGATGTGATATCCCAATGCTTCTACCAAACCTGAGACCCATACTATGGCATGAGATGTGATATCAAACTCATTCCCATTCCAATCCTGAGACTCTTCCTATAGCTTGAGATGTGATATCCAACTCCTTCCCATTCCAATTCTGAGACCCTTCCTATGCCATGAGACTTGATATCTCAATGCTTCTAATACCAAACTTGAGACCCTCCCTATAGCATGAGATGTGACATCCAAGTCCTCCCCATTCCAATCCTGAGACCCTTCCTATAGCATGAGATGTGATATCTCAATGCTTCTAATACCAAACCTGAGACCCTTCCTATAACATGAGATGTGATTTCCAAATCCTTCCCCTTCCAAACCTGAGACCCTCCCTTTAGCATGAGATGTGATATACAACTCCTTCCCATTCCAATCCTGAGACCCTTCTGATAGCATGAGATGTGATATCTCAATGCCTCTAATACCAAACCTGAGATCCTATCTCTAACATGAAATGTGATATCCATCTCCTTCCCTTTCCAAACCTGAGACCCTTCCTATAGCATGAGATGTGATATCCAAGTCCTTCCCATTCCAATCCTGAGACCCTTCCTATAGCATGTGATGTGATATCTCAATGCTTATACCAAACCTGAGACCCTTCCTATGGCATGAGATGTCATATACAACTCCTTCCCATTCCAATCCTGAGACCCTTCCTATAGCATGAGATGTGATATCTCAATGCATATACCAAACCTGAGACCCTTCCTATAGCATGAGATGTGATATCCAACTTCTTCCCATTCCAATCCTGAGACCCTTCCTATAACATGAGATGTGATGTCTCAATGCTTCTAATACCAAACCTGAGATATTTCCTATAATATGAGATGTGATATCCAACTCCTTCCCATTCCAATCCTGAGACCCTTCCTATAGCATGAGATGTGATATCTCAATGCTTATACCAAACCTGAGAACCTTCCTATAGCTTGCGATGTGATATCCAACTCCTTCCCATTCCAATCCAGAGACCCTTCCTATAGCATGAGATGTGATATCTCAAGGCCTCTAATACCAAACCTGAGATCCTTCCTCTAACATGAAATGTGATATCCAACTCCTTCCCCTTCCAAACCTGAGAGCCTTCCTATAGCATGAGATATGATATCCAAGTCCTTCCCATTCCAATCCTGAGACCCTTTCTATAACATGAAATGTGATATCCAACTCCTTCCCATTCCAACCTGAGACCCTTCCTATAGCATGAGATGGGATATCCAACTCCTTCCAAATCCAATACTGATACCCTTCCGATAGCATGAGATGTGATATCCCAATGCTTCTACCAAACCTGAGACCCATACTATGGCATGAGATGTGATATCAAACTCCTTCCCATTCCAATCCTGAGACCCTTCCTATAGCTTGAGGTGTGATATCCAACTCCTTCCCATTCCAATTCTGAGACCCTTCTTATACCATGAGACTTGATATCTCAATGCTTCTAATACCAAACCTGAGACCCGTCCTATAACATGAGATGTGATATCCAAATCCTTCCCCTTCCAAACCTCAGACCCTTCCTTTATCATGAGATGTGATATCCAACTCCTTCCCATTCCAATCCTGAGACCCTTCCGATATCATGAGATTTGTTATCTAAATGCTTCTAATATCAAACTTGAGACCCTCCCTATAGCATGAGATGTGACATCCAAGTCCTTCCCATTCCAATCCTGAGACCCTTCCTATAGCATGAGATGTGATATCTCTATGCTTCTAATACCAAACCTGAGACCCTTCCTATAACATGAGATGGGATATCCAACTCCTTCCCATTCCAATCCTGAGACCCTTCCGATAGCAGAGATGTGATATCTCAATGCTTATACCAAACCTGAGACCCTTCCTATGGCCTGGGATGTCATATACAACTCCTTCCCATTCCAATCCTGAGACCCTTCCTATAGCATGAGATGTGATATCTCAATGCTTATACCAAATCTGAGACCCTTCCTATAGCATGAGATGTGATATCCAATTCCTTCCCATTCCAATCCTGAGACCCTTCCTATAGCATGAGATGTGATATCTCAATGCTTATACCAAACCTGAGAGCCTACCTATAGCATGAGATGTGATATCCAAGTCCATCCCATTCCAATCCTTAGACCCTTCCTACAGCATGCGATGTGATATCTCAATGATTCTAATACCAAACCAGAGACTCGTCCTATAACATGAGATGGGATATCCAACTCCTTCCCATTCCAATCCTGAGCCAATTCCGATAGCAGAGATGTGATATCTCAATGCTTATACCAAACCTGAGACCCTTCCTATAACATGAGATGTGATATCCAACTCCTTCCCGTTCCAAACCTGAGACACTAACTATAGCATATGTGATATCCAACTCCTTCCCATTCCAAACATGAGACCCTTCCTATAGCAAGAAAGTAATATCCAACTCCTACCCATTCCAATCCTGAGACCCTTCCTATAGCAAGAGATGTGATATCCAAATCCTTCCCATTCCAATCCTGAGACCCTTCCTATAACATGAGATGTGATATCCAACTCCTTCCCATTCCAACCTGAGACACTTCCTATAGCATGAGAAGGGATATCCAACTCCTTCCCAATCCAATCCTGAGACCCTTCCGATAGCAGAGACGTGATATCTCAATGCTTCTACCAAACCTGAGACCCTTCCTTTAGCATGAGATGTGATATCCAAATCCTTCACATTCCAATCCTGAGACCCTTCCTATAGCATGAGAAGGGATATCTCAATGCTTTTAATACCAAACCTGAGATCCTTCCTATAACATGAGATGTGATATCCAATTCCTTCCCATTCCAATCCTGAGACCCTTCCAATAGCAGAGATGTGATATCTCAATGCTTATACCAAACCTGAGACACTTCCTATGGCCTGAGATGTCATATACAACTCCTTCCCATTCCAATCCTGAGACCCTTCCTATAGCATGAGATGTGATATCTCAATGCTTATACCAAATCTGAGACCCTTCCTATAGCATGAGATGTGATATCCAACTCCTTCCCATTCCAATCATGAGACCCTTCCTATAGCATGAGATGTAATGTCTCAATGCTTCTAATACCAAACCTGAGATCCTTCCTATAACATGAGATGTGATATCCAACTCCTTCCCATTCCAATCCTGAGACCCTTATGAAAGCATGAGATGTGATATCTCAATGCTTCTAATACCAAACCTGAGATCCTTCCTATAACATGAGATGTGATTTCCAAATCCTTCCCATTCCAAACCTGAGACCCCCCCTTTAGCATGAGATGTGATATCCAACTCCTTCCCATTCCAATCCTGAGACCCTTCTGATAGCATGAGATGTGATATCTCAATGCCTCTAATACCAAACCTGAGATCCTACCTCTAACATGAAATGTGATATCCATCTCATTCCCTTTCCAAACCTGAGACCCTGCCTATAGCATGAGATGTGATATCCAAGTCCTTCCCTTTCCAATCCTGAGACCCTTCCTATAGCATGTGATGTGATATCTCAATGCTTATACCAAACCTGAGACCCTTCCTATGGCATGAGATGTCATATACAACTCCTTCCCATTCCAATCCTGAGACCCTTCCTATAGCATGAGATGTGATATCTCAATGCTTATACCAAATCTGAGACCTTTCCAAAAGCAAGAGATGTGATATCCAACTTCTTCCCATTCCAATCCTGAGACCCTTCCTATAACATGAGATGTGATGTCTCAATGCTTCTAATACCAAACCTGAGATCTTTCCTATAACATGAGATGTGATATCCAACTCCTTCCCATTCCAATGCTGAGACCCTTCCTATAGCATGAGATGTGATATCACAATGCTTATACCAAACCTGAGACCGTTCCTATAGCTTGAGATGTGATATCCAACTCCTTCCCATTCCAATCCTGAGACCCTTCCTATAGCATGAGATGTGATATCTCAAGGCCTCTAATACCAAACCTGAGATCCTTCCTCTAACATGAAATGTGATATCCAACTCCTTCCCCTTCCAAACCTGAGAGCCTTCCTATAGCATGGGATATGATATCCAAGTCCTTCCCATTCCAATCCTGAGACCCTTCCTATAACATGAAATGTGATATCCAACTCCTTCCCATTCCAACCTGAGACCCTTCCTATATCATGAGATGGGATATCTCAATGCTTCTAATACCAAACCTGAGACTCTTCCTATAACATGAGATGGGATATCCAACTCCTTCCCATTCCAATCCTAAGACCCTTTCGATAGCAGAGATGTGATATCTCAATGCTTATACCAAACCTGAGACCCTTCCTACGGCATGAGATGTCATATACAACTCCTTCCCATTACAATCCTGAGACCCTTCCTATAGCACGAGATGTGATATCTCAATGCTTATACCAAATCTGAGACCCTTCCTCTAGCATGAGATGTGATATCCAACTCCTTCCCATTCCAATCCTGAGAGCCTATCTATAGCATGAGATGTGATATCCAAGTCCTTCCCATTCCAATCCTGAGACACTTCCGATAGCAGAGATGTGATATCTCAATGCTTATACCAAACCTGAGACCCTTCCTATAACATGAGATGTGATATCCAACTCCTTCCCTTTCCAAACCTGAGAGCCTATCTATAGCATGAGATGTGATATCCAATTCCTTCCCATTCCAATCCTGAGACACTTCCGATAGCAGAGATGTGATATCTCAATGCTTATACCAAACCTGAGACCCTTCCTATAACATGAGATGTGATATCCAGCTCCTTCCCATTCCAATCCTGAGACACTTCCGATAGCATGAGATGTGATATCTCAATGCTTCTAATATCAAAACTGAGACCCTCCCTATAGCATGAGATGTGATATCTCACTGCTTATACCAAACCTGAGACCCTCCCTATAGCATGAGATGTGATATCCAACTCCTTCCCGTTCCAAACCTGAGACCCTTCCTTTAGCATGAGATGTGATATCCAGCTCCTTCCCATTCCAATCCTGAGACACTTCCGATAGCATGAGATGTGATATCTCAATGCTTCTAAAATCAAAACTGAGACCCTCCCTATAGCATGATATGTGATATCTAAGTCCTTCCCATTCCAATCCTGAGACCCTTCCTATAGCATGAGATGTGATATCTCAATGCTTCTACCAAACCTGAGACCCTTCCTTTAGCATGAGATGTGATAACCAACTCCTTCCCATTCCAATCCTGAGACCCTTCCTATAGCATGAGATGTGATATCTCAATACTTCTAATACCAAACCTGAGATCCTTCCGATAACAAGAGATGTGATATCCAAATCCTTCCCCTTCCAAACCTGAGACCCTCCCTTTAGCATGAGATGTGATATCCAACTCATTCCCATTCCAATCCTGAGAACCTTCTGATAGCATGAGATGTGATATCTCAATGCTTCTATACCAAACCTGAGATCCTTCCGATAGCATGAGATGTGATATCTCAATGCTTCTAATACCAAACCTGAGATCCTTCCTATAACATGAGATGTGATATCCAAATCCTTCCCCTTCCCAACCTGAGACCCTCCCTTTAGCATGAGATGTGATATCCAACTCCTTCCCATTCCAATCCTGAGACTCTTCTGATAGCATGAGATGTGATATCTCAATGCCTCTAATACCAAACCTGAGATCCTACCTCTAACATGAAATGTGATATCCAACTCTTTCCCCTTCCAAACCTGAGAGCCTTCCTATAGCATGAGATGTGATATCCAAGTCCTTCTAATTCCAATCCTGAGACCCTTCCTATAGCATGAGATGGGATATCCAACTCCTTCCAAATCCAATCCTGATACCCTTCCGATAGCATGAGATATGATATCCCAATGCTTCTACCAAACCTGAGACCCATACTATGGCATGAGATGTGATATCAAACTCCTTCCCCTTCCAAACCTTAGACACTTCCTTTATCATGAGATGTGATATCCAACTCCTTCCCATTCCATCCCTGAGACCCTTCCGATATCATGAGATGTGATATCTCAATGCTTCTAATATCAAACTTGAGACCCTCCTTATAGCATGAGATGTGATATCCAAGTCCTTCCCATTCCAATACTGAGACCCTTCCTATAGCATGAGATGTGATATCTCAATGCTTCTATTACCAAACCTGAGACCCTTCCTATAACATGAGATGGGAATATCCAACTCCTTCCCATTCCAATCCTGAGACCCTTCCGATAGTAGAGATGTGATATCTCAATGCTTATACCAAACCTGAGATCCTTCCTATAACATGAGATGTGATATCCAACTCCTTCCCATTCCAATCCTGAGACACTTCCTATAGCATGAGATGTGATATCTCACTGCTTATACCAAACCTGAGACCCTCCCTATAGCATGAGATGGGATATCCAACTCCTTCCCATTCCAATCCTGAGACCCTTCCTATAGCATGAGATGTGATATCTCAATGCCTCTAATACCAAACCTGAGATCCTTCCTCTAACATGAAATGTGATATCCAACTCCTTCCCATTCCAATCCTGAGACACTTCCTATAGCATGAGATGTGATATCTAAATGCTTCTAATACCAAACTTGAGACTCTTCCTATAACATGAGATGGGATATCCAACTCCTTCCCATTCCAATCCTTAGACCCTTCCTACAGCATGCAATATGATATCTCAATGATTCTAATAACAAACCTGAGACCCGTCCTATAACATGAGATGGGATATCCAACACCTTCCCATTCCAATCCTGAGACACTTCCGATAGCAGAGATGTGATATCTCAATGCTTATACCAAACCTGAGACCCTTCCTATAACATGAGATGTGATATCCAACTCCTTCCCATTCCAAACCTGAGACCCTTCCTATAGCATATGTGATATCCAACACATTCCCATTCCAAACATGAGACCCTTCCTATAGCAGGAATGTAATATCCAACTCCTTCCCATTCCAATCCTGAGACCATTCCTATAGCATGAGATGTGATATCTCAATGCTTCTAATACCAAACCTGAGATCCTTCCTATGACATGAGATGTGATATCCAATTCCTCCCCATTCCAAACCTGAGAACCTTCCTACAGCATGCGATGTGATATCTCAATGCTTCTAATACCAAACCTGAGACCAGTCCTATAACATGAGATTGGATATCCAACTCCTTCCCCTTCCAAACCTGAGACCCTTCCTATAGCATGAGATGTGATATCCAACTTCTTCCCATTCCAATCCTGAGACCCTTCCTATAACATGAGATGTGATGTCTCAATGCTTCTAATACCAAACCTGAGATCTTTCCTATAACATGAGATGTGATATCCAACTCCTTCCCATTCCAATCCTGAGACCCTTCCTATAGCATGAGATGTGCTATCTCAATGCTTATACCAAACCTGAGACCCTTCCTAAAGCTTGAGATGTGATATCCAACTCCTTCACATTCCAATCCTGAGACCCTTCCTATAACATGAAATGTGATATCCAACTCCTTCCCATTCCAACCTGAGACCCTTTCTATAGCATGAGATGTGATATCTCAAGGCCTCTAATACCAAACCTGAGATCCTTCCTCTAACATGAAATGTGATATCCAACTCCTTCTCCTTCGAAACCTGAGAGCCTTCCTATAGCATGAGATATGATATCCAAGTCCTTCCCATTCCAATCCTGAGACCCTTCCTATAACATGAAATGTGATATCCAACTCCTTCCCATTCCAACCTGAGACCCTTCCTATAGCATGAGATGGGATATCCAACTCCTTCCAAATCCAATACTGATACCCTTCCAATAGCATGAGATGTGATATCCCAATGCTTCTATCAAACCTGAGAACCATACTATGGCATGAGATGTGATATCAAACTCCTTCCCATTCCAATCCTGAGACTCTTCCTATAGCTTGAGATGTGATATCCAACTCCTTCCCATTCCAATTCTGAAACCCTTCCTATACCATGAGACTTGATATCTCAATGCTTCTAATACCAAACCTGAGACCCGTCCTATAACATGAGATGTGATATCCAAATCTTTCCCCTTCCAAACTTAGACCCTTCCTTTATCATGAGATGTGATATCCAACTCCTTCCCATTCCAATCCTGAGACCCTTCCGATATCATGAGATTTGTTATCTCAATGCTTCTAATATCAAAATTGAGACCCTCCCTATAGCATGAGATGGGATATCCAATTCCTTCCCATTCCAATCCTGAGACCCTTCCGATAGCAGAGATGTGATATCTCAATGCTTATACCAAATCTGAGACCCTTCCTATAGCATGAGATGTGATGTCTCAATGCTTCTAATACCAAACCTGAGATCCTTCCTATAACATGAGATGTGATATCCAACTCCTTCCCATTCCAATACTGAGACCCTTCCTATAGCATGAGATGTGCTATCTCAATGCTTATACCAAACCTGAGACCCTTCCTAAAGCTTGAGATGTGATATCCAACTCCTTCCCATTCCAATCCCGAGACCCTTCCTATTGCATGAGATGTGATATCTCAAGGCCTCTAATACCAAACCTGAGATCCTTCCTCTAACATGAAATGTGATATCCAACTCCTTCCCCTTCCAAACCTGAGAGCCTTCCTATAGCATGAGATATGATATCCAAGTCCTTCCCATTCCAATCCTGAGACCCTTCCTATAACATGAAATGTGATATCCAACTCCTTCCCATTCCAACCTGAGACCCTTCCTATAGCATGAGATGGGATATCCAACTCCTTCCAAATCCAATACTGATACCCTTCCAATAGCATGAGATGTGATATCCCAATGCTTCTACCAAACCTGAGACCCATACTATGGCATGAGATGTGATATCAAACTCCTTCCCATTCCAATCCTGAGACTCTTCCTATAGCTTGAGATGTGATATCCAACTCCTTCACATTCCAATTCTGAGACCCTTCCTATGCCATGAGACTTGATATCTCAATGCTTCTAATACCAAACCCGAGACCCGTCCTATAACATGAGATGTGATATCCAAATCTTTCCCCTTCCAAACCTTAGACCCTTCCTTTATCATGAGATGTGATATCCAACTCCTTCCCATTCCAATCCTGAGACCCTTCCGATATCATGAGATTTGTTATCTCAATGCTTCTAATATCAAACTTGAGACCCTCCCTATAGCATGAGATGTGACATCCAAGTCCTCCCCATTCCAATCCTGAGACCCTTCCTATAGCATGAGATGTGATATCTCAATGCTTATACCAAATCTGAGACACTTCCTATAGCATGAGATGTGATATCCAACTCCTTCCCATTCCAATCCTGAGACCCTTCCTATAGCATGAGATGTGATATACAACTCCTTCCCATTCCAATCCTGAGACCCTTATGATAGCATGAGATGTGATATCTCAATGCCTCTAATACCAAACCTGAGATACTTCCAATAGCATGAGATGTGATATCTCAATGCTTCTAATACCAAACCTGAGATCCTTCCAATAACATGAGATGTGATATACAACTCCTTCCCATTCCAATCCTGAGACCCTTATGATAGCATGAGATGTGATATCTCAATGCCTCTAATACCAAACCTGAGATACTTCCGATAGCATGAGATGTGATATCTCAATGCTTCTAATACCAAACCTGAGATCCTTCCTATAACATGAGATGTGATTTCCAAATCCTCCCCCTTCCAAACCTGAGACCCTCCATTTAGCATGAGATGTGATATACAACTCCTTCCCATTCCAATCCTGAGACCCTTCTGATAGCATGAGATGTGATATCTCAATGCCTCTAATACCAAACCTGAGATCCCATCTCTAACATGAAATGTGATATCCATCTCCTTCCCTTTCCAAATCTGAGGCCCTGCCTATAGCATGAGATGTGATATCCAAGTCCTTCCCATTCCAATCCTGAGACCCTTCCTATAGCATGTGATGTGATATCTCAATGCTTATACCAAACCTGAGACCCTTCCTATGGCATGAGATGTCATATACAACTCCTTCCCATTCCAATCCCGAGACCCTTCCTATAGCATGAGATGTGATATCTCAATGCTTATACCAAACCTGAGACCCTTCCTATAGCTTGAGATGTGATATCCAACTTCTTCCCATTCCAATCCTGAGACCCTTCCTATAACATGAGATGTGATATCCAACTCCTTCCCATTCCAATCCTGAGACCCTTCCTATAGCATGAGATGTGATATCTCAATGCTTATACCAAACCTGAGACCCTTCCTATAGCTTGAGATGTGATATCCAACTCCTTCCCATTCCAATCCTGAGACCCTTCCTATAGCATGAGATGTGATATCTCAAGGCCTCTAATACCAAACCTGAGATCCTTCCTCTAACATGAAATGTGATATCCAACTCCTTCCCCTTCCAAACCTGAGAGCCTTCCTATAGCATGAGATATGATATCCACGTCCTTCCCATTCCAATCCTGAGACCCTTCCTATAGCTTGAGGTGTGATATCCAACTCCTTCCCATTCCAATTCTGAGACCCTTCTTATACCATGAGACTTGATATCTCAATGCTTCTAATACCAAACCTGAGACCCGTCCTATAACATGAGATGTGATATCCAAATCCTTCCCCTTCCAAACCTTAGACCCTTCCTTTATCATGAGATGTGATATCCAACTCCTTCCCATTCCAATCCTGAGACCCTTCCGATATCATGAGATTTGTTATCTCAATGCTTCTAATATCAAACTTGAGACCCTCCCTATAGCATGAGATGTGACATCCAAGTCCTTCCCATTCCAATCCTGAGACCCTTCCTATAGCATGAGATGTGATATCTCTGTGCTTCTAATACCAACCCTGAGACCATTCCTATAACATGAGATGGGATATCCAACTCCTTCCCATTCCAATCCTGAGACCCTTCTGATAGCAGAGATGTGATATCTCAATGCTTATACCAAACCTGAGACCCTTCCTATGGCCTGAGATGTCATATACAACTCCTTCCCATTCCAATCCTGAGACCCTTCCTTTAGCATGAGATGTGATATCTCAATGCTTATACCAAAAATGAGAGCCTACCTATAGCATGAGATGTGATATCCAAGTCCATCCCATTCCAATCCTTAGACCCTTCCTACAGCATGCGATGTGATATCTCAATGATTCTACTACCAAACCAGAGACTCTTCCTATAACATGAGATGGGATATCCAACTCCTTCCCATTCCAATCCTGAGACCCTTCCTATAGCATGAGATGTGATATCTCAATGCTTATACCAAAAATGAGAGCCTACCTATAGCATGAGATGTGATATCCAAGTCCATCCCATTCCAATCCTTAGACCCTTCCTACAGCATGCAATGTGATATCTCAATGATTCTAATACCAAACCAGAGACTCTTCCTATAACATGAGATGGGATATCCAACTCCTTCCCATTCCAATCCTGAGCCGCTTCCGATAGCAGAGATGTGATATCTCAATGCTTATACCAAACCTGAGACCCTTCCTATAACATGAGATGTGATATCAAACTCCTTCCCGTTCCAAACCTGAGACACTAACTATAGCATATGTGATATCCAACTGCTTCCCATTCCAAACATGAGACCCTTCCTATAGCAAGAAAGTAATATCCAACTCCTACCCATTCCAATCCTGAGACCCTTCCTATAGCAAAAGATGTGATATCCAAATCCTTCCCATTCCAATCCTGAGACCCTTCCGATAACATGAGATGTGATATCCAACTCCTTCCCAATCAAATCCTGAGACCTTTCGTATAGCATGAGAAGGGATATCCAACTCCTTCCCAATCCAATCCTGAGACCCTTCCGATAGCAGAGACGTGATATCTCAATGCTTCTACCAAACCTGAGACCATTCCTTTAGCATGAGATGTGATATCCAAATCCTTCACATTCCAATCCTGAGACCCTTCCTATAGCATGAGATGTGATATCTCAATGCTTCTAATACCAAACCTGAGATCCTTCCTATAACATGAGATGTGATATCCAATTCCTTCCCATTCCAAACCTGAGACCCTTCCTATTGGATGAGATGCGATATCCAACTCCTTCCCATTCCAACCCTGAGACCCTTCCTATAGCATGAGATGTGATGTCTCAATGCTTCTAATACCAAACCTGAGATCCTTCCTATAACATGAGATGTGATATCCAACTCCTTCCATTCCAATCCTGAGACCCGTCCTATAGCATGAGATGTGATATCTCAATGCTTATACCAAACCTGAGACAATTCCTATAGCATGAGATGTGATATCCAACTACTTCCCATTCCAATCCTGAGACCCTTCCTATAGCATGAGATGTGATATCTCAATGCTTCTAATACCAAACCTGAGATCCTTCCTCTAACATGAAATGTGATATCCAACTCCTTCCCTTTCCAAACCTAAGAGCCTATCTATAGCATGAGATGTGATATCCAAGTCCTTCCCATTCCAATCCTTAGACCCTTCCTACAGCATGCAATATGATATCTCAATGATTCTAATAACAAACCTGAGACCCGTCCTATAGCATGAGATATGATATCCAAGTCCTTCCCATTCCAATCCTGAGACCCTTCCTATAACATGAAATGTGATATCCAACTCCTTCCCATTCCAACCTGAGACCCTTCCTATAGCATGAGATGGGATATCCACCTTCTTCCAAATCCAATACTGATACCCTTCCGATAGCATGAGATGTGATATCCCAATGCTTCTACCAAACCTGAGACCCATACTATGGCATGAGATGTGATATCAAACTCCTTCCCATTCCGATCCTGAGACCCTTCCTATAGCTTGAGGTGTGATATCCAACTCCTTCCCATTCCAATTCTGAGACCCTTCTTATACCATGAGACTTGATATCTCAATGCTTCTAATACCAAACCTGAGACCCGTCCTATAACATGAGATGTGATATCCAAATCCTTCCCCTTCCAAACCTTAGACCCTTCTTTTATCATGAGATGTGGTATCCAACTCCTTCCCATTCCAATCCTGAGACCCTTCCTATAGCATGAGATGTGATATCTCTATGCTTCTAATACCAAACCTGAGACCCTTCCTATGGCCTTAGATGTCATATACAACTCCTTCCCATTCCAATCCTGAGACCCTTCCTTTAGCATGAGATGTGATATCTCAATGCTTATACCACATCTGAGACCCTTCCTATAGCATGAGATGTGATATCCAAATCCTTCCCATTCCAATCCTGAGACCCTTCCTATAGCATGAGATGTGATATCTCAATGCTTATACCAAACCTGAGAGCCTACCTATAGCATGAGATGTGATATCCAAGTCCATCCCATTCCAATCCTTAGACCCTTCCTACAGCATGCGATGTGATATCTCAATGATTCTAATACCAAACCAGAGACTCTTACTATAACATGAGATGGGATATCCAACTCCTTCCCATTCCAATCCTGAGCCGCTTCCGATAGCAGAGATGTGATATCTCAATGCTTATACCAAACCTGAGACCCTTCCTATAACATGAGATGTGATATCCAACTCCTTCCCGTTCCAAACCTGAGACACTAACTATAGCATATGTGATATCCAACTCCTTCCCATTCCAAACATGAGACCCTTCCTATAGCAAGAAAGTAATATCCAACTCCTACCCATTCCAATCCTGAGACCCTTCCTATAGCAAGAGATGTGATATCCAAATCCTTCCCATTCCAATCCTGAGACCCTTCCTATAACATGAGATGTGATATCCAACTCCTTCCCATTCCAACCTGAGACACTTCCTATAGCATGAGAAGGGATATCCAACTCCGTCCCAATCCAATCCTGAGACCCTTCCGATAGCAGAGATGTGATATCTCAATGCTTATACCAAACCTGAGACCCTTCCTATGGCATGAGATGTGATATCCAACTCCTTGCCATTCAAATCCTGAGACCCTTCCTATAGCATGAGAAGGGATATCCAACTCCTTCCCAATCCAATCCTGAGACCCTTCCGATAGCAGAGACGTGATATCTCAATGCTTCTACCAAACCTGAGACCCTTCCTTTAGCATGAGATGTGATATCCAAATCCTTCACATTCCAATCCTGAGACCCTTCCTATAGCATGAGATGTGATATCTCAATGCTTCTAATACCAAACCTGAGATCCTTCCTATAACATGAGATGTGATATCCAATTCCTTCCCATTCCAAACCTGAGACCCTTCCTATTGGATGAGATGTGATATCCAACTCCTTCCCATTCCAACCCTGAGACCCTTCCTATAGCATGAGATGTGATGTCTCAATGCTTCTAATACCAAACCTGAGATCCTTCCTATAACATGAGATGTGATATCCAACTCCTTCCATTCCAATCCTGAGACCCGTCCTATAGCATGAGATGTGATATCTCAATGCTTATACCAAACCTGAGACCCTTCCTATAGCATGAGATGTGATATCCAACTACTTCCCATTCCAATCCTGAGACCCTTCCTATAGCATGAGATGTGATATCTCAATGCTTCTAATACCAAACCTGAGATCCTTCCTCTAACATGAAATGTGATATCCAACTCCTTCCCTTTCCAAACCTAAGAGCCTATCTATAGCATGAGATGTGATATCCAAGTCCTTCCCATTCCAACCCTTAGACCCTTCCTACAGCATGCAATATGATATCTCAATGATTCTAATAACAAACCTGAGACCCGTCCTATAACATGAGATGTGATATCCAACTCCTTCCCATTCCAATCCTGAGACACTTCCGATAGCAGAGATGTGATATCTCAATGCTTATACCAAACCTGAGACCCTTCCTATAACATGAGATGTGATATCCAAATCCTTCCCGTTCCAAACCTGAGACCCTTCCTTTAGCTTGAGATGTGATATCCAGCTCCTTCCCATTCCAATCCTGAGACACTTCCGATAGCATGAGATGTGATATCTCAATGCTTCTAATATCAAAACTGAGACCCTCCCTATAGCATATGTGATATCTAAGTCCTTCCCATTCCAATCCTGAGACACTCCCTATAGCATGAGATGTGATATCCAACTCTTTCCCATTCCAATCCTGAGACCCTTCCTATAGCATGAGATATGATATCTCAATACTTCTAATACCAAACGTGAGATCCTTCCGATAACATGAGATGTGATATCCAAATCCTTCCCCTTCCAAACCTGAGACCCTCCCTTTAGCATGAGATGTGATATCCAACTCCTTCCAATTCCAATCCTGAGACCCTTCTGATAGCATGAGATGTGATATCTCAATGCTTCTAATTCCAAACCTGAGATCCTTCCGATAGCATGAGATGTGATATCTCAATGCTTCTAATACCAAACCTGAGATCCTTCCTATAACATGAGATGTGATATCCAAATCCTTCCCCTTCCAAACCTGAGACCCTCCCTTTAGCATGAGATGTGATATCCAACTCCTTCCCATTCCATTCCTGAGACCCTTCTGATAGCATGAGATGTGATATCTCAATGCCTCTAATACCAAACCTGAGATCCTACCTCTAACATGAAATGTGATATCCAACTCTTTCCCCTTCCAAACCTGAGAGCCTTCCTATAGCATGAGATGTGATATCCAAGTCCTTCCCATTCCAATCCTGAGACCCTTCCTATAGCTTGAGATGTGATATCCAACTCCTTCCCATTCCAATTCTGAGACCCTTCCTATACTCTGAGACTTGATATCTCAATGCTTCTAATACCAAACCTGAGACCCGTAATATAACATGAGATGTGATATCCAAATCCTTCCCCTTCCAAACCTTAGACCCTTCCTTTATCATGAGATGTGATATCCAACTCCTTCCCATTCCAATCCTGAGACCCTTCCGATATCATGAGATGTGATATCTCAAAGCTTCTAACATCAAACTTGAGACCCTCCCTATAGCATGAGATGTGATATCCAAGTCCTTCCCATTCCAATCCTGAGACCTTTCCTATAGCATGAGATGTGATATCTCAATGCTTCTAATACCAAACCTGTGACCCTTCCTATAACATGAGATGGGAATATCCAACTCCTTCCCATTCCAATCCTGAGACCCTTCCGATAGCAGAGATGTGATATCTCAATGCTTATACCAAACCTGAGACCCTTCCTATGGCATGAGATGTGATATCCAACTCCTTGCCATTCAAATCCTGAGACCCTTCCTATAGCATGAGAAGGGATATCCAACTCCTTCCCAATCCAATCCTGAGACCCTTCCGATAGCAGAGACATGATATCTCAATGCTTCTACCAAACCTGAGACCCTTCCTTTAGCATGAGATGTGATATCCAAATCCTTCACATTCCAATCCTGAGACCCTTCCTATAGCATGAGATTTGATATCTCAGTGCTTCTAATACCAAACCTGAGATCCTTCCTATAACATGAGACTTGATATCCAATTCCTTCCCATTCCAAACCTGAGACCCTTCCTATTGGATGAGATGTGATATCCAACTCCTTCCCATTCCAACCCTGAGACCCTTCCTATAGCATGAGATGTGATGTCTCAATGCTTCTAATACCAAACCTGAGATCCTTCCTATAACATGAGATGTGATATCCAACTCCTTCCATTCCAATCCTGAGACCCGTCCTATAGCATGAGATGTGATATCTCAATGCTTATACCAAACCTGAGACCCTTCCTATAGCATGAGATGTGATATCCAACTACTTCCCATTCCAATCCTGAGACCCTTCGTATAGCATGAGATGTGATATCTCAATGCTTCTAATACCAAACCTGAGATCCTTCCTCTAACATGAAATGTGATATCCAACTCCTTCCCTTTCCAAACCTAAGAGCCTATCTATAGCATGAGATGTGATATCCAAGTCCTTCCCATTCCAATCCTTAGACCCTTCCTACAGCATGCAATATGATATCTCAATGATTCTAATAACAAACCTGAGACCCGTCCTATAGCATGAGAAATGATATCCAAGTCCTTCCCATTCCAATCCTGAGACCCTTCCTATAACATGAAATGTGATATCCAACTCCTTCCCATTCCAACCTGAGACCCTTCCTATAGCATGAGATGGGATATCCAACTTCCTCCAAATCCAATACTGATACCCTTCCGATAGCATGAGATGTGATATCCCAATGCTTCTACCAAACCTGAGACCCATACTATGGCATGAGATGTGATATCAAACTCCTTCCCATTCCAATCCTGAGACCCTTCCTATAGCTTGAGGTGTGATATCCAACTCCTTCCCATTCCAATTCTGAGACCCTTCTTATACCATGAGACTTGATATCTCAATGCTTCTAATACCAAACCTGAGACCCGTCCTATAACATGAGATGTGATATCCAAATCCTTCCCCTTCCAAACCTTAGACCCTTCCTTTATCATGAGATGTGATATCCAACTCCTTCCCATTCCAATCCTGGGACCCTTCCGATATCATGAGATTTGTTATCTCAATGCTTCTAATATCAAACTTGAGACCCTCCCTATAGCATGAGATGTGACATCCAAGTCCTTCCCATTCCAATCCTGAGACCCTTCCTATAACATGAGATGTGATATCCAACTCCTTCCCATTCCAAACTGAGACACTTCCTATAGCATGAGAAGGGATATCTAACTCCTTCCCAATCCAATCCTGAGACCCTTCCGATAGCAGAGATGTGATATCTCAATGCTTATACCAAACCTGAGACCCTTCCTATGGCATGAGATGTGATATCCAACTCCTTGCCATTCACATCCTGAGACCCTTCCTATAGCATGTGATGTGATATCTCTATGCTTCTAATACCAAACCTGAGACCCTTCCTATAACATGAGATGGGATATCCAACTCCTTCCCATTCCAATCCTGAGACCCTTCCGATAGCAGAGATGTGATATCTCAATGCTTATACCAAACCTGAGAACCTTCCTATGGCCTGAGATGTCATATACAACTCCTTCCCATTCCAATCCTGAGACCCTTCCTTTAGCATGAGATGTTATATCTCAATGCTTATACCAAATCTGAGACCCTTCCTATAGCATGAGATGTGATATCCAATTCCTTCCCATTCCAATCCTGAGACCCTTCCTATAGCATGAGATGTGATATCTCAATGCTTATACCAAACCTGAGAGCCTACCTATAGCATGAGATGTGATATCCAAGTCCATCCCATTCCAATCCTTAGACCCTTCCTACAGCATGCGATGTGATATCTCAATGATTCTAATACCAAACCAGAGACTCTTCCTATAACATGAGATGGGATATCCAACTCCTTCCCATTCCAATCCTGACCCGCTTCCGATAGCAGATATGTGATATCTCAATGCTTATACCAAACCTGAGACCCTTCCTATAACATGAGATGTGATATCCAACTCCTTCCCGTTCCAAACCTGAGACACTAACTATAGCATATGTGATATCCAACTCCTTCCCATTCCAAACATGAGACCCTTCCTATAGCAAGAAAGTAATATCCAACTCCTACCCATTCCAATCCTGAGACCCTTCCTATAACATGAGATGTGATATCCAACTCCTTCCCATTCCAACCTGAGACACTTCCTATAGCATGGGAAGGGATATCCAACTCCTTCCCAATCCAATCCTGAGACCCTTCCGATAGCAGAGATGTGATATCTCAATGCTTATACCAAACCTGAGACCCTTCCTATGGCATGAGATGTGATATCCAACTCCTTCCCAATCCAATCTTGAGACCCTTCCGATAGCAGAGACGTGATATCTCAATGCTTCTACCAAACCTGAGACCCTTCCTTTAGCATGAGATGTGATATCCAAATCCTTCACATTCCAATCCTGAGACCCTTCCTATAGCATGAGATGTGATATCTCAATGCTTCTAATACCAAACCTGAGATCCTTCCTATAACATGAGATGTGATATCCAATTCCTTCCCATTCCAAACCTGAGACCCTTCCTATTGGATGAGATGTGATATCCAACTCCTTCCCATTCCAACCCTGAGACCCTTTCTATAGCATGAGATGTGATGTCTCAATGCTTCTAATACCAAACCTGAGATCCTTCCTATAACATGAGATGTGATATCCAACTCCTTCCATTCCAATCCTGAGACCCGTCCTATAGCATGAGATGTGATATCTCAATGCTTATACCAAACCTGAGACCCTTCCTATAGCATGAGATGTGATATCCAACTGCTTCCCATTCCAATCCTGAGACCCTTCCTATAGCATGAGATGTGATATCTCAATGCTTCTAATACCAAACCTGAGATCCTTCCTCTAACATGAAATGTGATATCCAACTCCTTCCCTTTCCAAACCTAAGAGCCTATCTATGGCATGAGATGTGATATCCAAGTCCTTCCCATTCCAACCCTTAGACCCTTCCTACAGCATGCAATATGATATCTCAATGATTCTAATAACAAACCTGAGACCCGTCCTATAACATGAGATGGGATATCCAACTCCTTCCCATTCCAATCCTGAGACACTTCCGATAGCAGAGATGTGATATCTCAATGCTTATACCAAACCTGAGACCCTTCCTATAACATGAGATGTGATATCCAAATCCTTCCCGTTCCAAACCTGAGACCCTTCCTTTAGCATGAGATGTGATATCCAGCACCTTCCCATTCCAATCCTGAGACACTTCCTATAGCATGAGATGTGATATCTCAATGCTTCTAATATCAAAACTGAGACCCTCCCTATAGCATGATATGTGATATCTAAGTCCTTCCCATTCCAATCCTGAGACCCTCCCTATAGCATGAGATGTGATATCCAACTCCTTCCCATTCCAATCCTGAGACCCTTCCTATAGCATGAGTGATGATATCTCAATACTTCTAATACCAAACGTGAGATCCTTCCGATAACATGAGATGTGATATCCAAATCCTTCCCCTTCAAATCCTGAGACCCTCCCTTTAGCATGAGATGTGATATCCAACTCCTTCCTATTCCAATCCTGAGGCTCTTCTGATAGCATGAGATGTGATATCTCATTGCTTCAAATACCAAACCTGAGATCCTTCCGATAGCATGAGATGTGATATCTCAATGCTTCTAATACCAAACCTGAGATCCTTCCTATAACATGAGATGTGATATCCAAATCCTTCCCCTTCCAAACCTGAGACCCTCCCTTTAGCATGAGATGTGATATCCAACTCCTTCCCATTCCATTCCTGAGACCCTTCTGATAGCATGAGGTGTGATATCTCAATGCCTCTAATACCAAACCTGAGATCCTACCTCTAACATGAAATGTGATATCCAACTCTTTCCCCTTCCAAACCTGAGAGCCTTCCTATAGCATGAGATGTGATATCCAAGTCCTTCCCATTCCAATCCTGAGACCCTTCCTTTATCATGAGATGTGATATCCAACTCCTTCCCATTCCAATCCTGAGACCCTTCCTATAGCATGAGATGTGATATCTCAATGCTTCTAATACCAAACCTGAGACCCTTCCTATAACATGAGATGGGAATATCCAACTCCTTCCCATTCCAATCCTGAGACCCTTCCGATAGCAGAGATGTGATATCTCAATGCTTATACCAAACCTGAGATCCTTCCTATAACATGAGATGTGATATCCAACTCCTTCCCATTCCAATCCTGAGACACTTACTATAGCATGAGATGTGATATCTCACTGCTTATACCAAACCTGAGACCCTTCCCATAGCATGAGATGTGATATCCAACTCCTTCCCATTCCAATCCTCAGACCCTTCCTATAGCATGAGATGTGATATCTCAATGCTTCTAATATCAAACTTGAGACCCTACCATATAGCATGAGATGTGATATCCAAGTCCTTCCCATTACAATCCTGAGACACTTCCTATAGCATGAGATGTGATATCCAACTCCTTCCCATTCCAATCCTGAGACCCTTCCTATAGCATGAGATATGATATCTCAATACTTCTAATACCAAACGTGAGATCCTTCCGATAACATGAGATGTGATATCCAAATCCTTCCCCTTCCAAACCTGAGACCCTCCCTTTAGCATGAGATGTGATATCCAACTCCTTCCCATTCCAATCCTGAGACCCTTCTGATAGCATGAGATGTGATATCTCAATGCTTCTAATACCAAACCTGAGATCCTTCCGATAGCATGAGATGTGATATCTCAATGCTTCTAATACCAAACCTGAGATCCTTCCTATAACATGAGATGTGATATCCAAATCCTTCCCCTTCCAAACCTGAGACCCTCCCTTTAGCATGAGATGTGATATCCAACTCCTTCCCATTCCATTCCTGAGACCCTTCTGATAGCATGAGATGTGATATCTCAATGCCTCTAATACCAAACCTGAGATCCTACCTCTAACATGAAATGTGATATCCAACTCTTTCCCCTTCCAAACCTGAGAGCCTTCCTATAGCATGAGATGTGATATCCAAGTCCTTCCCATTCCAATTCTGAGACCCTTCCTATAGCTTGAGATGTGATATCCAACTCCTTCCCATTCCAATTCTGAGACCCTTCCTATACTCTGAGACTTGATATCTCAATGCTTCTAATACCAAACCTGAGACCCGTAATATAACATGAGATGTGATATCCAAATCCTTCCCCTTCCAAACCTTAGACCCTTCCTTTATCATGAGATTTGATATCCAACTCCTTCCCATTCCAATCCTGAGACCCTTCCGATATCATGAGATGTGATATCTCAAAGCTTCTAATATCAAACTTGAGACCCTCCCTATAGCATGAGATGTGATATCCAAGTCCTTCCCATTCCAATCCTGAGACCCTTCCTATAGCATGAGATGTGATATCTCAATGCTTCTAATACCAAACCTGAGACCCTTCCTATAACATGAGATGGGAATATCCAACTCCTTCCCATTCCAATCCTGAGACCCTTCCGATAGCAGAGATGTGATATCTCAATGCTTATACCAAACCTGAGACCCTTCGTATGGCATGAGATGTGATATCCAACTCCTTGCCTTTCAAATCCTGAGACCCTTCCTATAGCATGAGAAGGGATATCCAACTCCTTCCCAATCCAATCCTGAGACCCTTCCGATAGCAGAGACGTGATATCTCAATGCTTCTACCAAACCTGAGACCCTTCCTTTAGCATGAGATGTGATATCCTAATCCTTCACATTCCAATCCTGAAACCCTTCCTATAGCATGAGATGTGATATCTCAATGCTTCTAATACCAAACCTGAGATCCTTCCTATAACATGAGATGTGATATCCAATTCCTTCCCATTCCAAACCTGAGACCCTTCCTATTGGATGAGTTGTGATATCCAACTCCTTCCCATTCAAACCCTGAGACCCTTCCTATAGCATGAGATGTGATGTCTCAATGATTCTAATACCAAACCTGAGATCCTTCCTATAACATGAGATGTGATATCCAACTCCTTCCATTCCAATCCTGAGACCCGTCCTATAGCATGAGATGTGATATCTCAATGCTTATACCAAACCTGAGACCCTTCCTATAGCATGAGATGTGATATCCAACTACTTCCCATTCCAATCCTGAGACCCTTCCTATAGCATGAGATGTGATATCTCAATGCTTCTAATACCAAACCTGAGATCCTTCCTCTAACATGAAATGTGATATCCAACTCCTTCCCTTTCCAAACCTAAGAGCCTATCTATAGCATGAGATGTGATATCCAGGTCCTTCCTATTCCAATCCTTAGACCCTTCCTACAGCATGCAATATGATATCTCAATGATTCTAATAACAAACCTGAGACCCGTCCTATAGCATGAGATATGATATCCAAGTCCTTCCCATTCCAATCCTGAGACCCTTCCTATAACATGAAATGTGATATCCAACTCCTTCCCATTCCAACCTGAGACCCTTCCTATAGCATGAGATGGGATATCCAACTTCTTCAAAATCCAATACTGATACCCTTCCGATAGCATGAGATGTGATATCCCAATGCTTCTACCAAACCTGAGACCCATACTATGGCATGAGATGTGATATCAAACTCCTTCCCATTCCAATCCTGAGACCCTTCCTATAGCTTGAGGTGTGATATCCAACTCCTTCCCATTCCAATTCTGAGACCCTTCTTATACCATGAGACTTGATATCTCAATGCTTCTAATACCAAACCTGAGACTCGTCCTATAACATGAGATGTGATATCCAAATCCTTCCCCTTCCAAACCTTAGACCCTTCCTTTATCATGAGATGTGACATACAACTCCTTCCCATTCCAATCCTGAGACCCTTCCGATATCATGAGATTTGTTATCTCAATGCTTCTAATATCAAACTTGAGACCCTCCCTATAGCATGAGATGTGACATCCAAGTCCTTCCCATTCCAATCCTGAGACCCTTCCTATAGCATGAGATGTGATATCTCTATGCTTCTAATACCAAACCTGAGACCCTTCCTATAACATGAGATGGGATATCCAACTCCTTCCCATTCCAATCCTGAGACCTTTCCGATAGCAGAGATGTGATATCTCAATGCTTATACCAAACCCGAGAACCTTCCTATGGCCTGAGATGTCATATACAACTCCTTCCCATTCCAATCCTGAGACCCTTCCTTTAGCATGAGATGTGATATCTCAATGCTTATACCAAATCTGAGACCCTTCCTATAGCATGAGATGTGATATCCAATTCCTTCCCATTCCAATCCTGAGACCCTTCCTATAGCATGAGATGTGATATCTCAATGCTTATACCAAACCTGAGAGCCTACCTATAGCATGAGATGTGATATCCAAGTCCATCCCATTCCAATCCTTAGACCCTTCCTACAGCATGCGATGTGATATCTCAATGATTCTAATACCAAACCAGAGACTCTTCCTATAACATGAGATGGGATATCCAACTCCTTCCCATTCCAATCCTGAGCCGCTTCCGATAGCAGAGATGTGATATCTCAATGCTTATACCAAACCTGAGACCCTTCCTATAACATGAGATGTGATATCCAACTCCTTCCCGTTCCAAACCTGAGACACTAACTATAGCATATGTGATATCCAACTCCTTCCCATTCCAAACATGAGACCCTTCCTATAGCAAGAAAGTAATATCCAACTCCTACCCATTCCAATCCTGAGACCCTTCCTATAGCAAGAGATGTGATATCCAAATCCTTCCCATTCCAATCCTGAGACCCTTCCTATAACATGAGATGTGATATCCAACTCCTTCCCATTCCAACCTGAGACACTTCCTATAGCATGAGAAGGGATATCCAACTCCTTCCCAATCCAATCCTGAGACCCTTCCGATAGCAGAGATGTGATATCTCAATGCTTATACCAAACCTGAGACCCTTCCTATAGCATGAAAAGGGATATCCAACTCCTTCCCAATCCAATCCTGAGACCCTTCCGATAGCAGAGACGTGATATCTCAATGCTTCTACCAAACCTGAGACCCTTCCTTTAGCATGAGATGTGATATCCAACTCCTTCCCATTCCAATCCTGAGACCTTTCCGATAGCAGAGATGTGATATCTCAATGCTTATACCAAACCTGAGAACCTTCCTATGGCCTGAGATGTCATATACAACTCCTTCCCATTCCAATCCTGAGACCCTTCCTTTAGCATGAGATGTGATATCTCAATGCTTATACCAAATCTGAGACCCTTCCTATAGCATGAGATGTGATATCCAATTCCTTCCCATTCCAATCCTGAGACCCTTCCTATAGCATGAGATGTGATATCTCAATGCTTATACCAAACCTGAGAGCCTACCTATAGCATGAGATGTGATATCCAAGTCCATCCCATTCCAATCCTTAGACCCTTCCTACAGCATGCGATGTGATATCTCAATGATTCTAATACCAAACCAGAGACTCTTCCTATAACATGAGATGGGATATCCAA
The DNA here is from genome assembly GCF_040938575.1 of Ambystoma mexicanum. Taxonomy (NCBI): domain Eukaryota; kingdom Metazoa; phylum Chordata; class Amphibia; order Caudata; family Ambystomatidae; genus Ambystoma; species Ambystoma mexicanum. Next base: position 339,225,146 of record NC_090936.1, read on the forward strand.
CTCCTTCCCATTCCAATCCTGAGCCGCTTCCGATAGCAGAGATGTGATATCTCAATGCTTATACCAAACCTGAGACCCTTCCTATAACATGAGATGTGATATCCAACTCCTTCCCGTTCCAAACCTGAGACACTAACTATAGCATATGTGATATCCAACTCCTTCCCATTCCAAACATGAGACCCTTCCTATAGCAAGAAAGTAATATCCAACTCCTACCCATTCCAATCCTGAGACCCTTCCTATAGCAAGAGATGTGATATCCAAATCCTTCCCATTCCAATCCTGAGACCCTTCCTATAACATGAGATGTGATATCCAACTCCTTCCCATTCCAACCTGAGACACTTCCTATAGCATGAGAAGGGATATCCAACTCCTTCCCAATCCAATCCTGAGACCCTTCCGATAGCAGAGATGTGATATCTCAATGCTTATACCAAACCTGAGACCCTTCCTATAGCATGAAAAGGGATATCCAACTCCTTCCCAATCCAATCCTGAGACCCTTCCGATAGCAGAGACGTGATATCTCAATGCTTCTACCAAACCTGAGACCCTTCCTTTAGCATGAGATGTGATATCCAAATCCTTCACATTCCAATCCTGAGACCCTTCCTATAGCATGAGATTTGATATCTCAATGCTTCTAATACCAAACCTGAGATCCTTCCTATAACATGAGATGTGATATCCAATTCCTTCCCATTCCAAACCTGAGACCCTTCCTATTGGATGAGATGTGATATCCAACTCCTTCCCATTTCAACCCTGAGACCCTTCCTATAGCATGAGATGTGATGTCTCAATGCTTCTAATACCAAACCTGAGATCCTTCCTATAACATGAGATGTGATATCCAACTCCTTCCATTCCAATCCTGAGACCCGTCCTATAGCATGAGATGTGATATCTCAATGCTTATACCAAACCTGAGACCCTTCCTATAGCATGAGATGTGATATCCAACTCCTTCCCATTCCAATCCGGAGACCCTTCCTATAGCATGAGATGTGATATCTCAATGCTTCTAATACCAAACCTGAGATCCTTCCTCTAACATGAAATGTGATATCCAACTCCTTCCCTTTCCAAACCTAAGAGCCTATCTATAGCATGAGATGTGATATCCAAGTCCTTCACATTCCAACCCTTAGACCCTTCCTACAGCATGCAATATGATATCTCAATGATTCTAATAACAAACCTGAGACCCGTCCTATAACATGAGATGGGATATCCAACTCCTTCCCATTCCAATCCTGAGACACTTCCGATAGCAGAGATGTGATATCTCAATGTTTATACCAAACCTGAGACCCTTCCTATAACATGAGATGTGAAATTTAACTCCTTCCCGTTCCCAACCTGAGACCCTTCCTTTAGCATGAGATGTGATGTCCAGCTCCTTCCCATTCCAATCCTGAGACACTTCCGATAGCATGAGATGTGATATCTCAATGCTTCTAATATCAAAACTGAGACCCTCCCTATAGCATGATATGTGATATCTAAGTCCTTCCCATTCCAATCCTGAGACCCTTCCTATAGCATGAGATGTGATATCTCAATGGTTCTACCAAACCTGAGACCCTTCCTTTAGCATGAGATGTGATATCCAACTCCTTCCCATTCCAATCCTGAGACCCTTCCTATAGCATGAGATGTGATATCTCAATACTTCTAATACCAAACCTGAGATCCTTCCGATAACATGAGATGTGATATCTCAATACTTCTAATACCAAACCTGAGATCCATCCTATAACATGAGATGTGATATCCAACTCCTTCCCTTTCCAAACCTAAGAGCCTATCTATAGCATGAGATGTGATATCCAGGTCCTTCCCATTCCAATCCTTAGACCCTTCCTACAGCATGCAATATGATATCTCAATGATTCTAATAACAAACCTGAGACCCGTCCTATAGCATGAGATATGATATCCAAGTCCTTCCCATTCCAATCCTGAGACCCTTCCTATAACATGAAATGTGATATCCAACTCCTTCCCATTCCAACCTGAGACCCTTCCTATAGCATGAGATGGGATATCCAACTTCTTCCAAATCCAATACTGATACCCTTCCGATAGCATGAGATGTGATATCCCAATGCTTCTACCAAACCTGAGACCCATACTATGGCATGAGATGTGATATCAAACTCCTTCCCATTCCAATCCTGAGACCCTTCCTATAGCTTGAGGTGTGATATCCAACTCCTTCCCATTCCAATTCTGAGACCCTTCTTATACCATGAGACTTGATATCTCAATGCTTCTAATACCAAACCTGAGACCCGTCCTATAACATGAGATGTGATAACCAAATCCTTCCCCTTCCAAACCTTAGACCCTTCCTTTATCATGAGATGTGATATCCAACTCCTTCCCATTCCAATCCTGAGACCCTTCCGATATCATGAGATTTGTTATCTCAATGCTTCTAATATCAAACTTGAGACCCTCCCTATAGCATGAGATGTGACATCCAAGTCCTTCCCATTCCAATCCTGAGACCCTTCCTATAGCATGAGATGTGATATCTCTATGCTTCTAATACCAAACCTGAGATCCTTCCTATAACATGAGATGTGATATCCAAATCCTTCCCCTTCCAAACCTGAGACCCTCCCTTTAGCATGAGATGTGATATCCAACTCCTTCCCATTCCATTCCTGAGACCCTTCTGATAGCATGAGATGTGATATCTCAATGCCTCTAATACCAAACCTGAGATCCTACCTCTAACATGAAATGTGATATCCAACTCTTTCCCCTTCCAAACCTGAGAGCCTTCCTATAGCATGAGATGTGATATCCAAGTCCTTCCCATTCCAATTCTGAGACCCTTCCTATAGCTTGAGATGTGATATCCAACTCCTTCCCATTCCAATTCTGAGACCCTTCCTATACTCTGAGACTTGATATCTCAATGCTTCTAATACCAAACCTGAGACCCGTAATATAACATGAGATGTGATATCCAAATCCTTCCCCTTCCAAACCTTAGACCCTTCCTTTATCATGAGATTTGATATCCAACTCCTTCCCATTCCAATTCTGAGACCCTTCCGATATCATGAGATGTGATATCTCAAAGCTTCTAATATCAAACTTGAGACCCTCCCTATAGCATGAGATGTGATATCCAAGTCCTTCCCATTCCAATCCTGAGACCCTTCCTATAGCATGAGATGTGATATCTCAATGCTTCTAATACCAAACCTGAGACCCTTCCTATAACATGAGATGGGAATATCCAACTCCTTCCCATTCCAATCCTGAGACCCTTCCGATAGCAGAGATGTGATATCTCAATGCTTATACCAAACCTGAGACCCTTCGTATGGCATGAGATGTGATATCCAACTCCTTGCCTTTCAAATCCTGAGACCCTTCCTATAGCATGAGAAGGGATATCCAACTCCTTCCCAATCCAATCCTGAGACCCTTCCGATAGCAGAGACGTGATATCTCAATGCTTCTACCAAACCTGAGACCCTTCCTTTAGCATGAGATGTGATATCCAAATCCTTCACATTCCAATCCTGAAACCCTTCCTATAGCATGAGATGTGATATCTCAATGCTTCTAATACCAAACCTGAGATCCTTCCTATAACATGAGATGTGATATCCAATTCCTTCCCATTCCAAACCTGAGACCCTTCCTATTGGATGAGTTGTGATATCCAACTCCTTCCCATTCAAACCCTGAGACCCTTCCTATAGCATGAGATGTGATGTCTCAATGATTCTAATACCAAACCTGAGATCCTTCCTATAACATGAGATGTGATATCCAACTCCTTCCATTCCAATCCTGAGACCCGTCCTATAGCATGAGATGTGATATCTCAATGCTTATACCAAACCTGAGACCCTTCCTATAGCATGAGATGTGATATCCAACTACTTCCCATTCCAATCCTGAGACCCTTCCTATAGCATGAGATGTGATATCTCAATGCTTCTAATACCAAACCTGAGATCCTTCCTCTAACATGAAATGTGATATCCAACTCCTTCCCTTTCCAAACCTAAGAGCCTATCTATAGCATGAGATGTGATATCCAGGTCCTTCCTATTCCAATCCTTAGACCCTTCCTACAGCATGCAATATGATATCTCAATGATTCTAATAACAAACCTGAGACCCGTCCTATAGCATGAGATATGATATCCAAGTCCTTCCCATTCCAATCCTGAGACCCTTCCTATAACATGAAATGTGATATCCAACTCCTTCCCATTCCAACCTGAGACCCTTCCTATAGCATGAGATGGGATATCCAACTTCTTCAAAATCCAATACTGATACCCTTCCGATAGCATGAGATGTGATATCCCAATGCTTCTACCAAACCTGAGACCCATACTATGGCATGAGATGTGATATCAAACTCCTTCCCATTCCAATCCTGAGACCCTTCCTATAGCTTGAGGTGTGATATCCAACTCCTTCCCATTCCAATTCTGAGACCCTTCTTATACCATGAGACTTGATATCTCAATGCTTCTAATACCAAACCTGAGACCCGTCCTATAACATGAGATGTGATATCCAAATCCTTCCCCTTCCAAACCTTAGACCCTTCCTTTATCATGAGATGTGACATACAACTCCTTCCCATTCCAATCCTGAGACCCTTCCGATATCATGAGATTTGTTATCTCAATGCTTCTAATATCAAACTTGAGACCCTCCCTATAGCATGATATGTGACATCCAAGTCCTTCCCATTCCAATCCTGAGACCCTTCCTATAGCATGAGATGTGATATCTCTATGCTTCTAATACCAAACCTGAGACCCTTCCTATAACATGAGATGGGATATCCAACTCCTTCCCATTCCAATCCTGAGACCTTTCCGATAGCAGAGATGTGATATCTCAATGCTTATACCAAACCTGAGAACCTTCCTATGGCCTGAGATGTCATATACAACTCCTTCCCATTCCAATCCTGAGACCCTTCCTTTAGCATGAGATGTGATATCTCAATGCTTATACCAAATCTGAGACCCTTCCTATAGCATGAGATGTGATATCCAATTCCTTCCCATTCCAATCCTGAGACCCTTCCTATAGCATGAGATGTGATATCTCAATGCTTCTAATACCAAACCTGAGACCCTTCCTATAACATGAGATGGGAATATCCAACTCCTTCCCATTCCAATCCTGAGACCCTTCCGATAGCAGAGATGTGATATCTCAATGCTTATACCAAACCTGAGATCCTTCCTATAACATGAGATGTGATATCCAACTCCTTCCCATTCCAATCCTGAGACACTTACTATAGCATGAGATGTGATATCTCACTGCTTATACCAAACCTGAGACCCTTCCCATAGCATGAGATGTGATATCCAACTCCTTCCCATTCCAATCCTCAGACCCTTCCTATAGCATGAGATGTGATATCTCAATGCTTCTAATATCAAACTTGAGACCCTACCATATAGCATGAGATGTGATATCCAAGTCCTTCCCATTACAATCCTGAGACACTTCCTATAGCATGAGATGTGATATCCAACTCCTTCCCATTCCAATCCTGAGACCCTTCCTATAGCATGAGATATGATATCTCAATACTTCTAATACCAAACGTGAGATCCTTCCGATAACATGAGATGTGATATCCAAATCCTTCCCCTTCCAAACCTGAGACCCTCCCTTTAGCATGAGATGTGATATCCAACTCCTTCCCATTCCAATCCTGAGACCCTTCTGATAGCATGAGATGTGATATCTCAATGCTTCTAATACCAAACCTGAGATCCTTCCGATAGCATGAGATGTGATATCTCAATGCTTCTAATACCAAACCTGAGATCCTTCCTATAACATGAGATGTGATATCCAAATCCTTCCCCTTCCAAACCTGAGACCCTCCCTTTAGCATGAGATGTGATATCCAACTCCTTCCCATTCCATTCCTGAGACCCTTCTGATAGCATGAGATGTGATATCTCTATGCCTCTAATACCAAACCTGAGATCCTACCTCTAACATGAAATGTGATATCCAACTCTTTCCCCTTCCAAACCTGAGAGCCTTCCTATAGCATGAGATGTGATATCCAAGTCCTTCCCATTCCAATTCTGAGACCCTTCCTATAGCTTGAGATGTGATATCCAACTCCTTCCCATTCCAATTCTGAGACCCTTCCTATACTCTGAGACTTGATATCTCAATGCTTCTAATACCAAACCTGAGACCCGTAATATAACATGAGATGTGATATCCAAATCCTTCCCCTTCCAAACCTTAGACCCTTCCTTTATCATGAGATTTGATATCCAACTCCTTCCCATTCCAATCCTGAGACCCTTCCGATATCATGAGATGTGATATCTCAAAGCTTCTAATATCAAACTTGAGACCCTCCCTATAGCATGAGATGTGATATCCAAGTCCTTCCCATTCCAATCCTGAGACCCTTCCTATAGCATGAGATGTGATATCTCAATGCTTCTATTACCAAACCTGAGACCCTTCCTATAACATGAGATGGGAATATCCAACTCCTTCCCATTCCAATCCTGAGACCCTTCCGATAGCAGAGATGTGATATCTCAATGCTTATACCAAACCTGAGACCCTTCGTATGGCATGAGATGTGATATCCAACTCCTTGCCTTTCAAATCCTGAGACCCTTCCTATAGCATGAGAAGGGATATCCAACTCCTTCCCAATCCAATCCTGAGACCCTTCCGATAGCAGAGACGTGATATCTCAATGCTTCTACCAAACCTGAGACCCTTCCTTTAGCATGAGATGTGATATCCTAATCCTTCACATTCCAATCCTGAAACCCTTCCTATAGCATGAGATGTGATATCTCAATGCTTCTAATACCAAACCTGAGATCCTTCCTATAACATGAGATGTGATATCCAATTCCTTCCCATTCCAAACCTGAGACCCTTCCTATTGGATGAGTTGTGATATCCAACTCCTTCCCATTCAAACCCTGAGACCCTTCCTATAGCATGAGATGTGATGTCTCAATGATTCTAATACCAAACCTGAGATCCTTCCTATAACATGAGATGTGATATCCAACTCCTTCCATTCCAATCCTGAGACCCGTCCTATAGCATGAGATGTGATATCTCAATGCTTATACCAAACCTGAGACCCTTCCTATAGCATGAGATGTGATATCCAACTACTTCCCATTCCAATCCTGAGACCCTTCCTATAGCATGAGATGTGATATCTCAATGCTTCTAATACCAAACCTGAGATCCTTCCTCTAACATGAAATGTGATATCCAACTCCTTCCCTTTCCAAACCTAAGAGCCTATCTATAGCATGAGATGTGATATCCAGGTCCTTCCTATTCCAATCCTTAGACCCTTCCTACAGCATGCAATATGATATCTCAATGATTCTAATAACAAACCTGAGACCCGTCCTATAGCATGAGATATGATATCCAAGTCCTTCCCATTCCAATCCTGAGACCCTTCCTATAACATGAAATGTGATATCCAACTCCTTCCCATTCCAACCTGAGACCCTTCCTATAGCATGAGATGGGATATCCAACTTCTTCAAAATCCAATACTGATACCCTTCCGATAGCATGAGATGTGATATCCCAATGCTTCTACCAAACCTGAGACCCATACTATGGCATGAGATGTGATATCAAACTCCTTCCCATTCCAATCCTGAGACCCTTCCTATAGCTTGAGGTGTGATATCCAACTCCTTCCCATTCCAATTCTGAGACCCTTCTTATACCATGAGACTTGATATCTCAATGCTTCTAATACCAAACCTGAGACTCGTCCTATAACATGAGATGTGATATCCAAATCCTTCCCCTTCCAAACCTTAGACCCTTCCTTTATCATGAGATGTGACATACAACTCCTTCCCATTCCAATCCTGAGACCCTTCCGATATCATGAGATTTGTTATCTCAATGCTTCTAATATCAAACTTGAGACCCTCCCTATAGCATGAGATGTGACATCCAAGTCCTTCCCATTCCAATCCTGAGACCCTTCCTATAGCATGAGATGTGATATCTCTATGCTTCTAATACCAAACCTGAGACCCTTCCTATAACATGAGATGGGATATCCAACTCCTTCCCATTCCAATCCTGAGACCTTTCCGATAGCAGAGATGTGATATCTCAATGCTTATACCAAACCCGAGAACCTTCCTATGGCCTGAGATGTCATATACAACTCCTTCCCATTCCAATCCTGAGACCCTTCCTTTAGCATGAGATGTGATATCTCAATGCTTATACCAAATCTGAGACCCTTCCTATAGCATGAGATGTGATATCCAATTCCTTCCCATTCCAATCCTGAGACCCTTCCTATAGCATGAGATGTGATATCTCAATGCTTATACCAAACCTGAGAGCCTACCTATAGCATGAGATGTGATATCCAAGTCCATCCCATTCCAATCCTTAGACCCTTCCTACAGCATGCGATGTGATATCTCAATGATTCTAATACCAAACCAGAGACTCTTCCTATAACATGAGATGGGATATCCAACTCCTTCCCATTCCAATCCTGAGCCGCTTCCGATAGCAGAGATGTGATATCTCAATGCTTATACCAAACCTGAGACCCTTCCTATAACATGAGATGTGATATCCAACTCCTTCCCGTTCCAAACCTGAGACACTAACTATAGCATATGTGATATCCAACTCCTTCCCATTCCAAACATGAGACCCTTCCTATAGCAAGAAAGTAATATCCAACTCCTACCCATTCCAATCCTGAGACCCTTCCTATAGCAAGAGATGTGATATCCAAATCCTTCCCATTCCAATCCTGAGACCCTTCCTATAACATGAGATGTGATATCCAACTCCTTCCCATTCCAACCTGAGACACTTCCTATAGCATGAGAAGGGATATCCAACTCCTTCCCAATCCAATCCTGAGACCCTTCCGATAGCAGAGATGTGATATCTCAATGCTTATACCAAACCTGAGACCCTTCCTATAGCATGAAAAGGGATATCCAACTCCTTCCCAATCCAATCCTGAGACCCTTCCGATAGCAGAGACGTGATATCTCAATGCTTCTACCAAACCTGAGACCCTTCCTTTAGCATGAGATGTGATATCCAACTCCTTCCCATTCCAATCCTGAGACCTTTCCGATAGCAGAGATGTGATATCTCAATGCTTATACCAAACCTGAGAACCTTCCTATGGCCTGAGATGTCATATACAACTCCTTCCCATTCCAATCCTGAGACCCTTCCTTTAGCATGAGATGTGATATCTCAATGCTTATACCAAATCTGAGACCCTTCCTATAGCATGAGATGTGATATCCAATTCCTTCCCATTCCAATCCTGAGACCCTTCCTATAGCATGAGATGTGATATCTCAATGCTTATACCAAACCTGAGAGCCTACCTATAGCATGAGATGTGATATCCAAGTCCATCCCATTCCAATCCTTAGACCCTTCCTACAGCATGCGATGTGATATCTCAATGATTCTAATACCAAACCAGAGACTCTTCCTATAACATGAGATGGGATATCCAACTCCTTCCCATTCCAATCCTGAGCCGCTTCCGATAGCAGAGATGTGATATCTCAATGCTTATACCAAACCTGAGACCCTTCCTATAACATGAGATGTGATATCCAACTCCTTCCCGTTCCAAACCTGAGACACTAACTATAGCATATGTGATATCCAACTCCTTCCCATTCCAAACATGAGACCCTTCCTATAGCAAGAAAGTAATATCCAACTCCTACCCATTCCAATCCTGAGACCCTTCCTATAGCAAGAGATGTGATATCCAAATCCTTCCCATTCCAATCCTGAGACCCTTCCTATAACATGAGATGTGATATCCAACTCCTTCCCATTCCAACCTGAGACACTTCCTATAGCATGAGAAGGGATATCCAACTCCTTCCCAATCCAATCCTGAGACCCTTCCGATAGCAGAGATGTGATATCTCAATGCTTATACCAAACCTGAGACCCTTCCTATAGCATGAAAAGGGATATCCAACTCCTTCCCAATCCAATCCTGAGACCCTTCCGATAGCAGAGACGTGATATCTCAATGCTTCTACCAAACCTGAGACCCTTCCTTTAGCATGAGATGTGATATCCAAATCCTTCACATTCCAATCCTGAGACCCTTCCTATAGCATGAGATTTGATATCTCAATGCTTCTAATACCAAACCTGAGATCCTTCCTATAACATGAGATGTGATATCCAATTCCTTCCCATTCCAAACCTGAGACCCTTCCTATTGGATGAGATGTGATATCCAACTCCTTCCCATTTCAACCCTGAGACCCTTCCTATAGCATGAGATGTGATGTCTCAATGCTTCTAATACCAAACCTGAGATCCTTCCTATAACATGAGATGTGATATCCAACTCCTTCCATTCCAATCCTGAGACCCGTCCTATAGCATGAGATGTGATATCTCAATGCTTATACCAAACCTGAGACCCTTCCTATAGCATGAGATGTGATATCCAACTCCTTCCCATTCCAATCCGGAGACCCTTCCTATAGCATGAGATGTGATATCTCAATGCTTCTAATACCAAACCTGAGATCCTTCCTCTAACATGAAATGTGATATCCAACTCCTTCCCTTTCCAAACCTAAGAGCCTATCTATAGCATGAGATGTGATATCCAAGTCCTTCACATTCCAACCCTTAGACCCTTCCTACAGCATGCAATATGATATCTCAATGATTCTAATAACAAACCTGAGACCCGTCCTATAACATGAGATGGGATATCCAACTCCTTCCCATTCCAATCCTGAGACACTTCCGATAGCAGAGATGTGATATCTCAATGTTTATACCAAACCTGAGACCCTTCCTATAACATGAGATGTGAAATTTAACTCCTTCCCGTTCCCAACCTGAGACCCTTCCTTTAGCATGAGATGTGATGTCCAGCTCCTTCCCATTCCAATCCTGAGACACTTCCGATAGCATGAGATGTGATATCTCAATGCTTCTAATATCAAAACTGAGACCCTCCCTATAGCATGATATGTGATATCTAAGTCCTTCCCATTCCAATCCTGAGACCCTTCCTATAGCATGAGATGTGATATCTCAATGCTTCTACCAAACCTGAGACCCTTCCTTTAGCATGAGATGTGATATCCAACTCCTTCCCATTCCAATCCTGAGACCCTTCCTATAGCATGAGATGTGATATCTCAATACTTCTAATACCAAACCTGAGATCCTTCCGATAACATGAGATGTGATATCTCAATACTTCTAATACCAAACCTGAGATCCATCCTATAACATGAGATGTGATATCCAACTCCTTCCCATTCCAACCTGAGACCCTTCCTATAGCATGAGATGGGATATCCAACTTCTTCAAAATCCAATACTGATACCCTTCCGATAGCATGAGATGTGATATCCCAATGCTTCTACCAAACCTGAGACCCATACTATGGCATGAGATGTGATATCAAACTCCTTCCCATTCCAATCCTGAGACCCTTCCTATAGCTTGAGGTGTGATATCCAACTCCTTCCCATTCCAATTCTGAGACCCTTCTTATACCATGAGACTTGATATCTCAATGCTTCTAATACCAAACCTGAGACTCGTCCTATAACATGAGATGTGATATCCAAATCCTTCCCCTTCCAAACCTTAGACCCTTCCTTTATCATGAGATGTGACATACAACTCCTTCCCATTCCAATCCTGAGACCCTTCCTATATCATGAGATTTGTTATCTCAATGCTTCTAATATCAAACTTGAGACCCTCCCTATAGCATGAGATGTGACATCCAAGTCCTTCCCATTCCAATCCTGAGACCCTTCCTATAGCATGAGATGTGATATCTCTATGCTTCTAATACCAAACCTGAGACCCTTCCTATAACATGAGATGGGATATCCAACTCCTTCCCATTCCAATCCTGAGACCTTTCCGATAGCAGAGATGTGATATCTCAATGCTTATACCAAACCCGAGAACCTTCCTATGGCCTGAGATGTCATATACAACTCCTTCCCATTCCAATCCTGAGACCCTTCCTTTAGCATGAGATGTGATATCTCAATGCTTATACCAAATCTGAGACCCTTCCTATAGCATGAGATGTGATATCCAATTCCTTCCCATTCCAATCCTGAGACCCTTCCTATAGCATGAGATGTGATATCTCAATGCTTATACGAAACCTGAGAGCCTACCTATAGCATGAGATGTGATATCCAAGTCCATCCCATTCCAATCCTTAGACCCTTCCTACAGCATGCGATGTGATATCTCAATGATTCTAATACCAAACCAGAGACTCTTCCTATAACATGAGATGGGATATCCAACTCCTTCCCATTCCAATCCTGAGCCGCTTCCGATAGCAGAGATGTGATATCTCAATGCTTATACCAAACCTGAGACCCTTCCTATAACATGAGATGTGATATCCAACTCCTTCCCGTTCCAAACCTGAGACACTAACTATAGCATATGTGATATCCAACTCCTTCCCATTCCAAACATGAGACCCTTCCTATAGCAAGAAAGTAATATCCAACTCCTACCCATTCCAATCCTGAGACCCTTCCTATAGCAAGAGATGTGATATCCAAATCCTTCCCATTCCAATCCTGAGACCCTTCCTATAACATGAGATGTGATATCCAACTCCTTCCCATTCCAACCTGAGACACTTCCTATAGCATGAGAAGGGATATCCAACTCCTTCCCAATCCAATCCTGAGACCCTTCCGATAGCAGAGATGTGATATCTCAATGCTTATACCAAACCTGAGACCCTTCCTATAGCATGAAAAGGGATATCCAACTCCTTCCCAATCCAATCCTGAGACCCTTCCGATAGCAGAGACGTGATATCTCAATGCTTCTACCAAACCTGAGACCCTTCCTTTAGCATGAGATGTGATATCCAACTCCTTCCCATTCCAATCCTGAGACCTTTCCGATAGCAGAGATGTGATATCTCAATGCTTATACCAAACCTGAGAACCTTCCTATGGCCTGAGATGTCATATACAACTCCTTCCCATTCCAATCCTGAGACCCTTCCTTTAGCATGAGATGTGATATCTCAATGCTTATACCAAATCTGAGACCCTTCCTATAGCATGAGATGTGATATCCAATTCCTTCCCATTCCAATCCTGAGACCCTTCCTATAGCATGAGATGTGATATCTCAATGCTTATACCAAACCTGAGAGCCTACCTATAGCATGAGATGTGATATCCAAGTCCATCCCATTCCAATCCTTAGACCCTTCCTACAGCATGCGATGTGATATCTCAATGATTCTAATACCAAACCAGAGACTCTTCCTATAACATGAGATGGGATATCCAACTCCTTCCCATTCCAATCCTGAGCCGCTTCCGATAGCAGAGATGTGATATCTCAATGCTTATACCAAACCTGAGACCCTTCCTATAACATGAGATGTGATATCCAACTCCTTCCCGTTCCAAACCTGAGACACTAACTATAGCATATGTGATATCCAACTCCTTCCCATTCCAAACATGAGACCCTTCCTATAGCAAGAAAGTAATATCCAACTCCTACCCATTCCAATCCTGAGACCCTTCCTATAGCAAGAGATGTGATATCCAAATCCTTCCCATTCCAATCCTGAGACCCTTCCTATAACATGAGATGTGATATCCAACTCCTTCCCATTCCAACCTGAGACACTTCCTATAGCATGAGAAGGGATATCCAACTCCTTCCCAATCCAATCCTGAGACCCTTCCGATAGCAGAGATGTGATATCTCAATGCTTATACCAAACCTGAGACCCTTCCTATAGCATGAAAAGGGATATCCAACTCCTTCCCAATCCAATCCTGAGACCCTTCCGATAGCAGAGACGTGATATCTCAATGCTTCTACCAAACCTGAGACCCTTCCTTTAGCATGAGATGTGATATCCAAATCCTTCACATTCCAATCCTGAGACCCTTCCTATAGCATGAGATTTGATATCTCAATGCTTCTAATACCAAACCTGAGATCCTTCCTATAACATGAGATGTGATATCCAATTCCTTCCCATTCCAAACCTGAGACCCTTCCTATTGGATGAGATGTGATATCCAACTCCTTCCCATTTCAACCCTGAGACCCTTCCTATAGCATGAGATGTGATGTCTCAATGCTTCTAATACCAAACCTGAGATCCTTCCTATAACATGAGATGTGATATCCAACTCCTTCCATTCCAATCCTGAGACCCGTCCTATAGCATGAGATGTGATATCTCAATGCTTATACCAAACCTGAGACCCTTCCTATAGCATGAGATGTGATATCCAACTCCTTCCCATTCCAATCCGGAGACCCTTCCTATAGCATGAGATGTGATATCTCAATGCTTCTAATACCAAACCTGAGATCCTTCCTCTAACATGAAATGTGATATCCAACTCCTTCCCTTTCCAAACCTAAGAGCCTATCTATAGCATGAGATGTGATATCCAAGTCCTTCACATTCCAACCCTTAGACCCTTCCTACAGCATGCAATATGATATCTCAATGATTCTAATAACAAACCTGAGACCCGTCCTATAACATGAGATGGGATATCCAACTCCTTCCCATTCCAATCCTGAGACACTTCCGATAGCAGAGATGTGATATCTCAATGTTTATACCAAACCTGAGACCCTTCCTATAACATGAGATGTGAAATTGAACTCCTTCCCGTTCCCAACCTGAGACCCTTCCTTTAGCATGAGATGTGATGTCCAGCTCCTTCCCATTCCAATCCTGAGACACTTCCGATAGCATGAGATGTGATATCTCAATGCTTCTAATATCAAAACTGAGACCCTCCCTATAGCATGATATGTGATATCTAAGTCCTTCCCATTCCAATCCTGAGACCCTTCCTATAGCATGAGATGTGATATCTCAATGCTTCTACCAAACCTGAGACCCTTCCTTTAGCATGAGATGTGATATCCAACTCCTTCCCATTCCAATCCTGAGACCCTTCCTATAGCATGAGATGTGATATCTCAATACTTCTAATACCAAACCTGAGATCCTTCCGATAACATGAGATGTGATATCTCAATACTTCTAATACCAAACCTGAGATCCATCCTATAACATGAGATGTGATATCCAACTCCTTCCCTTTCCAAACCTAAGAGCCTATCTATAGCATGAGATGTGATATCCAGGTCCTTCCCATTCCAATCCTTAGACCCTTCCTACAGCATGCAATATGATATCTCAATGATTCTAATAACAAACCTGAGACCCGTCCTATAGCATGAGATATGATATCCAAGTCCTTCCCATTCCAATCCTGAGACCCTTCCTATAACATGAAATGTGATATCCAACTCCTTCCCATTCCAACCTGAGACCCTTCCTATAGCATGAGATGGGATATCCAACTTCTTCCAAATCCAATACTGATACCCTTCCGATAGCATGAGATGTGATATCCCAATGCTTCTACCAAACCTGAGACCCATACTATGGCATGAGATGTGATATCAAACTCCTTCCCATTCCAATCCTGAGACCCTTCCTATAGCTTGAGGTGTGATATCCAACTCCTTCCCATTCCAATTCTGAGACCCTTCTTATACCATGAGACTTGATATCTCAATGCTTCTAATACCAAACCTGAGACCCGTCCTATAACATGAGATGTGATAACCAAATCCTTCCCCTTCCAAACCTTAGACCCTTCCTTTATCATGAGATGTGATATCCAACTCCTTCCCATTCCAATCCTGAGACCCTTCCGATATCATGAGATTTGTTATCTCAATGCTTCTAATATCAAACTTGAGACCCTCCCTATAGCATGAGATGTGACATCCAAGTCCTTCCCATTCCAATCCTGAGACCCTTCCTATAGCATGAGATGTGATATCTCTATGCTTCTAATACCAAACCTGAGATCCTTCCTATAACATGAGATGTGATATCCAAATCCTTCCCCTTCCAAACCTGAGACCCTCCCTTTAGCATGAGATGTGATATCCAACTCCTTCCCATTCCATTCCTGAGACCCTTCTGATAGCATGAGATGTGATATCTCAATGCCTCTAATACCAAACCTGAGATCCTACCTCTAACATGAAATGTGATATCCAACTCTTTCCCCTTCCAAACCTGAGAGCCTTCCTATAGCATGAGATGTGATATCCAAGTCCTTCCCATTCCAATTCTGAGACCCTTCCTATAGCTTGAGATGTGATATCCAACTCCTTCCCATTCCAATTCTGAGACCCTTCCTATACTCTGAGACTTGATATCTCAATGCTTCTAATACCAAACCTGAGACCCGTAATATAACATGAGATGTGATATCCAAATCCTTCCCCTTCCAAACCTTAGACCCTTCCTTTATCATGAGATTTGATATCCAACTCCTTCCCATTCCAATTCTGAGACCCTTCCGATATCATGAGATGTGATATCTCAAAGCTTCTAATATCAAACTTGAGACCCTCCCTATAGCATGAGATGTGATATCCAAGTCCTTCCCATTCCAATCCTGAGACCCTTCCTATAGCATGAGATGTGATATCTCAATGCTTCTAATACCAAACCTGAGACCCTTCCTATAACATGAGATGGGAATATCCAACTCCTTCCCATTCCAATCCTGAGACCCTTCCGATAGCAGAGATGTGATATCTCAATGCTTATACCAAACCTGAGACCCTTCGTATGGCATGAGATGTGATATCCAACTCCTTGCCTTTCAAATCCTGAGACCCTTCCTATAGCATGAGAAGGGATATCCAACTCCTTCCCAATCCAATCCTGAGACCCTTCCGATAGCAGAGACGTGATATCTCAATGCTTCTACCAAACCTGAGACCCTTCCTTTAGCATGAGATGTGATATCCAAATCCTTCACATTCCAATCCTGAAACCCTTCCTATAGCATGAGATGTGATATCTCAATGCTTCTAATACCAAACCTGAGATCCTTCCTATAACATGAGATGTGATATCCAATTCCTTCCCATTCCAAACCTGAGACCCTTCCTATTGGATGAGTTGTGATATCCAACTCCTTCCCATTCAAACCCTGAGACCCTTCCTATAGCATGAGATGTGATGTCTCAATGATTCTAATACCAAACCTGAGATCCTTCCTATAACATGAGATGTGATATCCAACTCCTTCCATTCCAATCCTGAGACCCGTCCTATAGCATGAGATGTGATATCTCAATGCTTATACCAAACCTGAGATCCTTCCTCTAACATGAAATGTGATATCCAACTCCTTCCCTTTCCAAACCTAAGAGCCTATCTATAGCATGAGATGTGATATCCAGGTCCTTCCTATTCCAATCCTTAGACCCTTCCTACAGCATGCAATATGATATCTCAATGATTCTAATAACAAACCTGAGACCCGTCCTATAGCATGAGATATGATATCCAAGTCCTTCCCATTCCAATCCTGAGACCCTTCCTATAACATGAAATGTGATATCCAACTCCTTCCCATTCCAACCTGAGACCCTTCCTATAGCATGAGATGGGATATCCAACTTCTTCAAAATCCAATACTGATACCCTTCCGATAGCATGAGATGTGATATCCCAATGCTTCTACCAAACCTGAGACCCATACTATGGCATGAGATGTGATATCAAACTCCTTCCCATTCCAATCCTGAGACCCTTCCTATAGCTTGAGGTGTGATATCCAACTCCTTCCCATTCCAATTCTGAGACCCTTCTTATACCATGAGACTTGATATCTCAATGCTTCTAATACCAAACCTGAGACCCGTCCTATAACATGAGATGTGATATCCAAATCCTTCCCCTTCCAAACCTTAGACCCTTCCTTTATCATGAGATGTGACATACAACTCCTTCCCATTCCAATCCTGAGACCCTTCCGATATCATGAGATTTGTTATCTCAATGCTTCTAATATCAAACTTGAGACCCTCCCTATAGCATGAGATGTGACATCCAAGTCCTTCCCATTCCAATCCTGAGACCCTTCCTATAGCATGAGATGTGATATCTCTATGCTTCTAATACCAAACCTGAGACCCTTCCTATAACATGAGATGGGATATCCAACTCCTTCCCATTCCAATCCTGAGACCTTTCCGATAGCAGAGATGTGATATCTCAATGCTTATACCAAACCTGAGAACCTTCCTATGGCCTGAGATGTCATATACAACTCCTTCCCATTCCAATCCTGAGACCCTTCCTTTAGCATGAGATGTGATATCTCAATGCTTATACCAAATCTGAGACCCTTCCTATAGCATGAGATGTGATATCCAATTCCTTCCCATTCCAATCCTGAGACCCTTCCTATAGCATGAGATGTGATATCTCAATGCTTATACCAAACCTGAGAGCCTACCTATAGCATGAGATGTGATATCCAAGTCCATCCCATTCCAATCCTTAGACCCTTCCTACAGCATGCGATGTGATATCTCAATGATTCTAATACCAAACCAGAGACTCTTCCTATAACATGAGATGGGATATCCAACTCCTTCCCATTCCAATCCTGAGCCGCTTCCGATAGCAGAGATGTGATATCTCAATGCTTATACCAAACCTGAGACCCTTCCTATAACATGAGATGTGATATCCAACTCCTTCCCGTTCCAAACCTGAGACACTAACTATAGCATATGTGATATCCAACTCCTTCCCATTCCAAACATGAGACCCTTCCTATAGCAAGAAAGTAATATCCAACTCCTACCCATTCCAATCCTGAGAACCTTCCTATAGCAAGAGATGTGATATCCAAATCCTTCCCATTCCAATCCTGAGACCCTTCCTATAACATGAGATGTGATATCCAACTCCTTCCCATTCCAACCTGAGACACTTCCTATAGCATGAGAAGGGATATCCAACTCCTTCCCAATCCAATCCTGAGACCCTTCCTTTAGCATGAGATGTGATATCTCAATGCTTATACCAAACCTGAGACCCTTCCTATAGCATGAAAAGGGATATCCAACTCCTTCCCAATCCAATCCTGAGACCCTTCCGATAGCAGAGACGTGATATCTCAATGCTTCTACCAAACCTGAGACCCTTCCTTTAGCATGAGATGTGATATCCAACTCCTTCCCATTCCAATCCTGAGACCTTTCCGATAGCAGAGATGTGATATCTCAATGCTTATACCAAACCTGAGAACCTTCCTATGGCCTGAGATGTCATATACAACTCCTTCCCATTCCAATCCTGAGACCCTTCCTTTAGCATGAGATGTGATATCTCAATGCTTATACCAAATCTGAGACCCTTCCTATAGCATGAGATGTGATATCCAATTCCTTCCCATTCCAATCCTGAGACCCTTCCTATAGCATGAGATGTGATATCTCAATGCTTATACCAAACCTGAGAGCCTACCTATAGCATGAGATGTGATATCCAAGTCCATCCCATTCCAATCCTTAGACCCTTCCTACAGCATGCGATGTGATATCTCAATGATACTAATACCAAACCAGAGACTCTTCCTATAACATGAGATGGGATATCCAACTCCTTCCCATTCCAATCCTGAGCCGCTTCCGATAGCAGAGATGTGATATCTCAATGCTTATACCAAACCTGAGACCCTTCCTATAACATGAGATGTGATATCCAACTCCTTCCCGTTCCAAACCTGAGACACTAACTATAGCATATGTGATATCCAACTCCTTCCCATTCCAAACATGAGACCATTCCTATAGCAAGAAAGTAATATCCAACTCCTACCCATTCCAATCCTGAGACCCTTCCTATAACATGAGATGTGATATCCAACTCCTTCCCATTCCAACCTGAGACACTTCCTATAGCATGAGAAGGGATATCCAACTCCTTCCCAATCCAATCCTGAGACCCTTCCGATAGCAGAGATGTGATATCTCAATGCTTATACCAAACCTGAGACCCTTCCTATGGCATGAGATGTGATATCCAACTCCTTCCCAATCCAATCCTGAGACCCTTCCGATAGCAGAGACGTGATATCTCAATGCTTCTACCAAACCTGAGACCCTTCCTTTAGCATGAGATGTGATATCCAAATCCTTCACATTCCAATCCTGAGACCCTTCCTATAGCATGAGATGTGATATCTCAATGCTTCTAATACCAAACCTGAGATCCTTCCTATAACATGAGATGTGATATCCAATTCCTTCCCATTCCAAACCTGAGACCCTTCCTATTGGATGAGATGTGATATCCAACTCCTTCCCATTCCAACCCTGAGACCCTTCCTATAGCATGAGATGTGATGTCTCAATGCTTCTAATACCAAACCTGAGATCCTTCCTATAACATGAGATGTGATATCCAACTCCTTCCATTCCAATCCTGAGACCCGTCCTATAGCATGAGATGTGATATCTCAATGCTTATACCAAACCTGAGACCCTTCCTATAGCATGAGATGTGATATCCAACTGCTTCCCATTCCAATCCTGAGACCCTTCCTATAGCATGAGATGTGATATCTCAATGCTTCTAATACCAAACCTGAGATCCTTCCTCTAACATGAAATGTGATATCCAACTCCTTCCCTTTCCAAACCTAAGAGCCTATCTATGGCATGAGATGTGATATCCAAGTCCTTCCCATTCCAACCCTTAGACCCTTCCTACAGCATGCAATATGATATCTCAATGATTCTAATAACAAACCTGAGACCCGTCCTATAACATGAGATGGGATATCCAACTCCTTCCCATTCCAATCCTGAGACACTTCCGATAGCAGAGATGTGATATCTCAATGCTTATACCAAACCTGAGACCCTTCCTATAACATGAGATGTGATATCCAAATCCTTCCCGTTCCAAACCTGAGACCCTTCCTTTAGCATGAGATGTGATATCCAGCACCTTCCCATTCCAATCCTGAGACACTTCCTATAGCATGAGATGTGATATCTCAATGCTTCTAATATCAAAACTGAGACCCTCCCTATAGCATGATATGTGATATCTAAGTCCTTCCCATTCCAATCCTGAGACCCTCCCTATAGCATGAGATGTGATATCCAACTCCTTCCCATTCCAATCCTGAGACCCTTCCTATAGCATGAGTGATGATATCTCAATACTTCTAATACCAAACGTGAGATCCTTCCGATAACATGAGATGTGATATCCAAATCCTTCCCCTTCAAATCCTGAGACCCTCCCTTTAGCATGAGATGTGATATCCAACTCCTTCCTATTCCAATCCTGAGACTCTTCTGATAGCATGAGATGTGATATCTCATTGCTTCAAATACCAAACCTGAGATCCTTCCGATAGCATGAGATGTGATATCTCAATGCTTCTAATACCAAACCTGAGATCCTTCCTATAACATGAGATGTGATATCCAAATCCTTCCCCTTCCAAACCTGAGACCCTCCCTTTAGCATGAGATGTGATATCCAACTCCTTCCCATTCCATTCCTGAGACCCTTCTGATAGCATGAGATGTGATATCTCAATGCCTCTAATACCAAACCTGAGATCCTACCTCTAACATGAAATGTGATATCCAACTCTTTCCCCTTCCAAACCTGAGAGCCTTCCTATAGCATGAGATGTGATATCCAAGTCCTTCCCATTCCAATCCTGAGACCCTTCCTTTATCATGAGATGTGATATCCAACTCCTTCCCATTCCAATCCTGAGACCCTTCCTATAGCATGAGATGTGATATCTCAATGCTTCTAATACCAAACCTGAGACCCTTCCTATAACATGAGATGGGAATATCCAACTCCTTCCCATTCCAATCCTGAGACCCTTCCGATAGCAGAGATGTGATATCTCAATGCTTATACCAAACCTGAGATCCTTCCTATAACATGAGATGTGATATCCAACTCCTTCCCATTCCAATCCTGAGACACTTACTATAGCATGAGATGTGATATCTCACTGCTTATACCAAACCTGAGACCCTTCCCATAGCATGAGATGTGATATCCAACTCCTTCCCATTCCAATCCTCAGACCCTTCCTATAGCATGAGATGTGATATCTCAATGCTTCTAATATCAAACTTGAGACCCTACCTATAGCATGAGATGTGATATCCAAGTCCTTCCCATTACAATCCTGAGACACTTCCTATAGCATGAGATGTGATATCCAACTCCTTCCCATTCCAATCCTGAGACCCTTCCTATAGCATGAGATATGATATCTCAATACTTCTAATACCAAACGTGAGATCCTTCCGATAACATGAGATGTGATATCCAAATCCTTCCCCTTCCAAACCTGAGACCCTCCCTTTAGCATGAGATGTGATATCCAACTCCTTCCCATTCCAATCCTGAGACCCTTCTGATAGCATGAGATGTGATATCTCAATGCTTCTAATACCAAACCTGAGATCCTTCCGATAGCATGAGATGTGATATCTCAATGCTTCTAATACCAAACCTGAGATCCTTCCTATAACATGAGATGTGATATCCAAATCCTTCCCCTTCCAAACCTGAGACCCTCCCTTTAGCATGAGATGTGATATCCAACTCCTTCCCATTCCATTCCTGAGACCCTTCTGATAGCATGAGATGTGATATCTCAATGCCTCTAATACCAAACCTGAGATCCTACCTCTAACATGAAATGTGATATCCAACTCTTTCCCCTTCCAAACCTGAGAGCCTTCCTATAGCATGAGATGTGATATCTAAGTCCTTCCCATTCCAATTCTGAGACCCTTCGTATAGCTTGAGATGTGATATCCAACTCCTTCCCATTCCAATTCTGAGACCCTTCCTATACTCTGAGACTTGATATCTCAATGCTTCTAATACCAAACCTGAGACCCGTAATATAAAATGAGATGTGATATCCAAATCCTTCCCCTTCCAAACCTTAGACCCTTCCTTTATCATGAGATTTGATATTCAACTCCTTCCCATTCCAATCCTGAGACCCTTCCGATATCATGAGATGTGATATCTCAAAGCTTCTAATATCAAACTTGAGACCCTCCCTATAGCATGAGATGTGATATCCAAGTCCTTCCCATTCCAATCCTGAGACCCTTCCTATAGCATGAGATGTGATATCTCAATGCTTCTAATACCAAACCTGAGACCCTTCCTATAACATGAGATGGGAATATCCAACTCCTTCCCATTCCAATCCTGAGACCCTTCCGATAGCAGAGATGTGATATCTCAATGCTTATACCAAACCTGAGACCCTTCGTATGGCATGAGATGTGATATCCAACTCCTTGCCTTTCAAATCCTGAGACCCTTCCTATAGCATGAGAAGGGATATCCAACTCCTTCCCAATCCAATCCTGAGACCCTTCCGATAGCAGAGACGTGATATCTCAATGCTTCTACCAAACCTGAGACCCTTCCTTTAGCATGAGATGTGATATCCAAATCCTTCACATTCCAATCCTGAAACCCTTCCTATAGCATGAGATGTGATATCTCAATGCTTCTAATACCAAACCTGAGATCCTTCCTATAACATGAGATGTGATATCCAATTCCTTCCCATTCCAAACCTGAGACCCTTCCTATTGGATGAGTTGTGATATCCAACTCCTTCCCATTCCAACCCTGAGACCCTTCCTATAGCATGAGATGTGATGTCTCAATGATTCTAATAACAAACCTGAGATCCTTCCTATAACATGAGATGTGATATCCAACTCCTTCCATTCCAATCCTGAGACCCGTCCTATAGCATGAGATGTGATATCTCAATGCTTATACCAAACCTGAGACCCTTCCTATAGCATGAGATGTGATATCCAACTACTTCCCATTCCAATCCTGAGACCCTTCCTATAGCATGAGATGTGATATCTCAATGCTTCTAATACCAAACCTGAGATCCTTCCTCTAACATGAAATGTGATATCCAACTCCTTCCCTTTCCAAACCTAAGAGCCTATCTATAGCATGAGATGTGATATCCAGGTCCTTCCTATTCCAATCCTTAGACCCTTCCTACAGCATGCAATATGATATCTCAATGATTCTAATAACAAACCTGAGACCCGTCCTATAGCATGAGATATGATATCCAAGTCCTTCCCATTCCAATCCTGAGACCCTTCCTATAACATGAAATGTGATATCCAACTCCTTCCCATTCCAACCTGAGACCCTTCCTATAGCATGAGATGGGATATCCAACTTCTTCAAAATCCAATACTGATACCCTTCCGATAGCATGAGATGTGATATCCCAATGCTTCTACCAAACCTGAGACCCATACTATGGCATGAGATGTGATATCAAACTCCTTCCCATTCCAATCCTGAGACCCTTCCTATAGCTTGAGGTGTGATATCCAACTCCTTCCCATTCCAATTCTGAGACCCTTCTTATACCATGAGACTTGATATCTCAATGCTTCTAATACCAAACCTGAGACCCGTCCTATAACATGAGATGTGATATCCAAATCCTTCCCCTTCCAAACCTTAGACCCTTCCTTTATCATGAGATGTGACATACAACTCCTTCCCATTCCAATCCTGAGACCCTTTCGATATCATGAGATTTGTTATCTCAATGCTTCTAATATCAAACTTGAGACCCTCCATATAGCATGAGATGTGACATCCAAGTCCTTCCCATTCCAATCCTGAGACCCTCCCTATAGCATGAGATGTGATATCCAACTCCTTCCCATTCCAACCTGAGACACTTCCTATAGCATGAGAAGGGATATCCAACTCCTTCCCAATCCAATCCTGAGACCCTTCCGATAGCAGAGATGTGATATCTCAATGCTTATACCAAACCTGAGACCCTTCCTATAGCATGAAAAGGGATATCCAACTCCTTCCCAATCCAATCCTGAGACCCTTCCGATAGCAGAGACGTGATATCTCAATGCTTCTACCAAACCTGAGACCCTTCCTTTAGCATGAGATGTGATATCCAACTCCTTCCCATTCCAATCCTGAGACCTTTCCGATAGCAGAGATGTGATATCTCAATGCTTATACCAAACCTGAGAACCTTCCTATGGCCTGAGATGTCATATACAACTCCTTCCCATTCCAATCCTGAGACCCTTCCTTTAGCATGAGATGTGATATCTCAATGCTTATACCAAATCTGAGACCCTTCCTATAGCATGAGATGTGATATCCAATTCCTTCCCATTCCAATCCTGAGACCCTTCCTATGGCATGAGATGTGATATCTCAATGCTTATACCAAACCTGAGAGCCTACCTATAGCATGAGATGTGATATCCAAGTCCATCCCATTCCAATCCTTAGACCCTTCCTACAGCATGCGATGTGATATCTCAATGATTCTAATACCAAACCAGAGACTCTTCCTATAACATGAGATGGGATATCCAACTCCTTCCCATTCCAATCCTGAGCCGCTTCCGATAGCAGAGATGTGATATCTCAATGCTTATACCAAACCTGAGACCCTTCCTATAACATGAGATGTGATATCCAACTCCTTCCCGTTCCAAACCTGAGACACTAACTATAGCATATGTGATATCCAACTCCTTCCCATTCCAAACATGAGACCCTTCCTATAGCAAGAAAGTAATATCCAACTCCTACCCATTCCAATCCTGAGACCCTTCCTATAGCAAGAGATGTGATATCCAAATCCTTCCCATTCCAATCCTGAGACCCTTCCTATAACATGAGATGTGATATCCAACTCCTTCCCATTCCAACCTGAGACACTTCCTATAGCATGAGAAGGGATATCCAACTCCTTCCCAATCCAATCCTGAGACCCTTCCGATAGCAGAGATGTGATATCTCAATGCTTATACCAAACCTGAGACCCTTCCTATAGCATGAAAAGGGATATCCAACTCCTTCCCAATCCAATCCTGAGACCCTTCCGATAGCAGAGACGTGATATCTCAATGCTTCTACCAAACCTGAGACCCTTCCTTTAGCATGAGATGTGATATCCAAATCCTTCACATTCCAATCCTGAGACCCTTCCTATAGCATGAGATTTGATATCTCAATGCTTCTAATACCAAACCTGAGATCCTTCCTATAACATGAGATGTGATATCCAATTCCTTCCCATTCCAAACCTGAGACCCTTCCTATTGGATGAGATGTGATATCCAACTCCTTCCCATTTCAACCCTGAGACCCTTCCTATAGCATGAGATGTGATGTCTCAATGCTTCTAATACCAAACCTGAGATCCTTCCTATAACATGAGATGTGATATCCAACTCCTTCCATTCCAATCCTGAGACCCGTCCTATAGCATGAGATGTGATATCTCAATGCTTATACCAAACCTGAGACCCTTCCTATAGCATGAGATGTGATATCCAACTCCTTCCCATTCCAATCCGGAGACCCTTCCTATAGCATGAGATGTGATATCTCAATGCTTCTAATACCAAACCTGAGATCCTTCCTCTAACATGAAATGTGATATCCAACTCCTTCCCTTTCCAAACCTAAGAGCCTATCTATAGCATGAGATGTGATATCCAAGTCCTTCACATTCCAACCCTTAGACCCTTCCTACAGCATGCAATATGATATCTCAATGATTCTAATAACAAACCTGAGACCCGTCCTATAACATGAGATGGGATATCCAACTCCTTCCCATCCCAATCCTGAGACACTTCCGATAGCAGAGATGTGATATCTCAATGTTTATACCAAACCTGAGACCCTTCCTATAACATGAGATGTGAAATTTAACTCCTTCCCGTTCCCAACCTGAGACCCTTCCTTTAGCATGAGATGTGATATCCAGCTCCTTCCCATTCCAATCCTGAGACACTTCCGATAGCATGAGATGTGATATCTCAATGCTTCTAATATCAAAACTGAGACCCTCCCTATAGCATGATATGTGATATCTAAGTCCTTCCCATTCCAATCCTGAGACCCTTCCTATAGCATGAGATGTGATATCTCAATGCTTCTACCAAACCTGAGACCCTTCCTTTAGCATGAGATGTGATATCCAACTCCTTCCCATTCCAATCCTGAGACCCTTCCTATAGCATGAGATGTGATATCTCAATACTTCTAATACCAAACCTGAGATCCTTCCGATAACATGAGATGTGATATCTCAATACTTCTAATAC
Organism: Ambystoma mexicanum; assembly: GCF_040938575.1. NCBI lineage: Eukaryota > Metazoa > Chordata > Amphibia > Caudata > Ambystomatidae > Ambystoma > Ambystoma mexicanum. The sequence continues at coordinate 339,252,303 of NC_090936.1, forward strand.
CAAACCTGAGATCCATCCTATAACATGAGATGTGATATCCAACTCCTTCCCTTTCCAAACCTAAGAGCCTATCTATAGCATGAGATGTGATATCCAGGTCCTTCCCATTCCAATCCTTAGACCCTTCCTACAGCATGCAATATGATATCTCAATGATTCTAATAACAAACCTGAGACCCGTCCTATAGCATGAGATATGATATCCAAGTCCTTCCCATTCCAATCCTGAGACCCTTCCTATAACATGAAATGTGATATCCAACTCCTTCCCATTCCAACCTGAGACCCTTCCTATAGCATGAGATGGGATATCCAACTTCTTCCAAATCCAATACTGATACCCTTCCGATAGCATGAGATGTGATATCCCAATGCTTCTACCAAACCTGAGACCCATACTATGGCATGAGATGTGATATCAAACTCCTTCCCATTCCAATCCTGAGACCCTTCCTATAGCTTGAGGTGTGATATCCAACTCCTTCCAATTCCAATTCTGAGACCCTTCTTATACCATGAGACTTGATATCTCAATGCTTCTAATACCAAACCTGAGACCCGTCCTATAACATGAGATGTGATAACCAAATCCTTCCCCTTCCAAACCTTAGACCCTTCCTTTATCATGAGATGTGATATCCAACTCCTTCCCATTCCAATCCTGAGACCCTTCCGATATCATGAGATTTGTTATCTCAATGCTTCTAATATCAAACTTGAGACCCTCTCTATAGCATGAGATGTGACATCCAAGTCCTTCCCATTCCAATCCTGAGACCCTTCCTATAGCATGAGATGTGATATCTCTATGCTTCTAATACCAAACCTGAGACCCTTCCTATAACATGAGATGGGATATCCAACTCCTTCCCATTCCAATCCTGAGACCTTTCCGATAGCAGAGATGTGATATCTCATTGCTTATACCAAACCTGAGAACCTTCCTATGGCCTGAGATGTCATATACAACTCCTTCCCATTCCAATCCTGAGACCCTTCCTTTACCATGAGATGTGATATCTCAATGCTTATACCAAATCTGAGACCCTTCCTATAGCATGAGATGTGATATCCAATTCCTTCCCATTCAAATCCTGAGACCCTTCCTATAGCATGAGATGTGATATCTCAATGCTTATACCAAACCTGAGAGCCTACCTATAGCATGAGATGTGATATCCAAGTCCATCCCATTCCAATCCTTAGACCCTTCCTACAGCATGCGATGTGATATCTCAATGATTCTAATACCAAACCAGAGACTCTTCCTATAACATGAGATGGGATATCCAACTCCTTCCCATTCCAATCCTGAGCCGCTTCCGATAGCAGAGATGTGATATCTCAATGCTTATACCAAACCTGAGACCCTTCCTATAACATGAGATGTGATATCCAACTCCTTCCCGTTCCAAACCTGAGACACTAACTATAGCATATGTGATATCCAACTCCTTCCCATTCCAAACATGAGACCCTTCCTATAGCAAGAAAGTAATATCCAACTCCTACCCATTCCAATCCTGAGACCCTTCCTATAGCAAGAGATGTGATATCCAAATCCTTCCCATTCCAATCCTGAGACCCTTCCTATAACATGAGATGTGATATCCAACTCCTTCCCATTCCAACCTGAGACACTTCCTATAGCATGAGAAGGGATATCCAACTCCTTCCCAATCCAATCCTGAGACCCTTCCGATAGCAGAGATGTGATATCTCAATGCTTATACCAAACCTGATACCCTTCCTATAGCATGAAAAGGGATATCCAACTCCTTCCCAATCCAATCCTGAGACCCTTCCGATAGCAGAGACGTGATATCTCAATGCTTCTACCAAACCTGAGACCCTTCCTTTAGCATGAGATGTGATATCCAAATCCTTCACATTCCAATCCTGAGACCCTTCCTATAGCATGAGATTTGATATCTCAATGCTTCTAATACCAAACCTGAGATCCTTCCTATAACATGAGATGTGATATCCAATTCCTTCCCATTCCAAACCTGAGACCCTTCCTATTGGATGAGATGTGATATCCAACTCCTTCCCATTTCAACCCTGAGACCCTTCCTATAGCATGAGATGTGATGTCTCAATGCTTCTAATACCAAACCTGAGATCCTTCCTATAACATGAGATGTGATATCCAACTCCTTCCATTCCAATCCTGAGACCCGTCCTATAGCATGAGATGTGATATCTCAATGCTTATACCAAACCTGAGACCCTTCCTATAGCATGAGATGTGATATCCAACTCCTTCCCATTCCAATCCGGAGACCCTTCCTATAGCATGAGATGTGATATCTCAATGCTTCTAATACCAAACCTGAGATCCTTCCTCTAACATGAAATGTGATATCCAACTCCTTCCCTTTCCAAACCTAAGAGCCTATCTATAACATGAGATGTGATATCCAACTCCTTCCATTCCAATCCTGAGACCCGTCCTATAGCATGAGATGTGATATCTCAATGCTTATACCAAACCTGAGACCCTTCCTATAGCATGAGATGTGATATCCAACTCCTTCCCATTCCAATCCGGAGACCCTTCCTATAGCATGAGATGTGATATCTCAATGATTCTAATAACAAACCTGAGACCCGTCCTATAACATGAGATGGGATATCCAACTCCTTCCCATTCCAATCCTGAGACACTTCCGATAGCAGAGATGTGATATCTCAATGTTTATACCAAACCTGAGACCCTTCCTATAACATGAGATGTGAAATTTAACTCCTTCCCGTTCCCAACCTGAGACCCTTTCTTTAGCATGAGATGTGATATCCAGCTCCTTCCCATTCCAATCCTGAGACACTTCCGATAGCATGAGATGTGATATCTCAATGCTTCTAATATCAAAACTGAGACCCTCCCTATAGCATGATATGTGATATCTAAGTCCTTCCCATTCCAATCCTGAGACCCTTCCTATAGCATGAGATGTGATATCTCAATGCTTCTACCAAACCTGAGACCCTTCCTTTAGCATGAGATGTGATATCCAACTCCTTCCCATTCCAATCCTGAGACCCTTCCTATAGCATGAGATGTGATATCTCAATACTTCTAATACCAAACCTGAGATCCTTCCGATAACATGAGATGTGATATCTCAATACTTCTAATACCAAACCTGAGATCCATCCTATAACATGAGATGTGATATCCAACTCCTTCCCTTTCCAAACCTAAGAGCCTATCTATAGCATGAGATGTGATATCCAGGTCCTTCCCATTCCAATCCTTAGACCCTTCCTACAGCATGCAATATGATATCTCAATGATTCTAATAACAAACCTGAGACCCGTCGTATAGCATGAGATATGATATCCAAGTCCTTCCCATTCCAATCCTGAGACCCTTCCTATAACATGAAATGTGATATCCAACTCCTTCCCATTCCAACCTGAGACCCTTCCTATAGCATGAGATGGGATATCCAACTTCTTCCAAATCCAATACTGATACCCTTCCGATAGCATGAGATGTGATATCCCAATGCTTCTACCAAACCTGAGACCCATACTATGGCATGAGATGTGATATCAAACTCCTTCCCATTCCAATCCTGAGACCCTTCCTATAGCTTGAGGTGTGATATCCAACTCCGTCCCATTCCAATTCTGAGACCCTTCTTATACCATGAGACTTAATATCTCAATGCTTCTAATACCAAACCTGAGACCCGTCCTATAACATGAGATGTGATAACCAAATCCTTCCCCTTCCAAACCTTAGACCCTTCCTTTATCATGAGATGTGATATCCAACTCCTTCCCATTCCAATCCTGAGACCCTTCCGATATCATGAGATTTGTTATCTCAATGCTTCTAATATCAAACTTGAGAACCTCCCTATAGCATGAGATGTGACATCCAAGTCCTTCCCATTCCAATCCTGAGACCCTTCCTATAGCATGAGATGTGATATCTCTATGCTTCTAATACCAAACCTGAGACCCTTCCTATAACATGAGATGGGATATCCAACTCCTTCCCATTCCAATCCTGAGACCTTTCCGATAGCAGAGATGTGATATCTCAATGCTTATACCAAACCTGAGAACCTTCCTATGGCCTGAGATGTCATATACAACTCCTTCCCATTCCAATCCTGAGACCCTTCCTTTACCATGAGATGTGATATCTCAATGCTTATACCAAATCTGAGACCCTTCCTATAGCATGAGATGTGATATCCAATTCCTTCCCATTCAAATCCTGAGACCCTTCCTATAGCATGAGATGTGATATCTCAATGCTTATACCAAACCTGAGAGCCTACCTATAGCATGAGATGTGATATCCAAGTCCATCCCATTCCAATCCTTAGACCCTTCATACAGCATGCGATGTGATATCTCAATGATTCTAATACCAAACCAGAGACTCTTCCTATAACATGAGATGGGATATCCAACTCCTTCCCATTCCAATCCTGAGCCGCTTCCGATAGCAGAGATGTGATATCTCAATGCTTATACCAAACCTGAGACCCTTCCTATAACATGAGATGTGATATCCAACTCCTTCCCGTTCCAAACCTGAGACACTAACTATAGCATATGTGATGTCCAACTCCTTCCCATTCCAAACATGAGACCCTTCCTATTGCAAGAAAGTAATATCCAACTCCTACCCATTCCAATCCTGAGACCCTTCCTATAGCAAGAGATGTGATATCCAAATCCTTCACATTCCAATCCTGAGACCCTTCCTATAACATGAGATGTGATATCCAACTCCTTCCCATTCCAACCTGAGACACTTCCTATAGCATGAGAAGGGATATCCAACTCCTTCCCAATCCAATCCTGAGACCCTTCCGATAGCAGAGATGTGATATCTCAATGCTTATACCAAACCTGAGACCCTTCCTATAGCATGAAAAGGGATATCCAACTCCTTCCCAATCCAATCCTGAGACCCTTCCGATAGCAGAGACGTGATATCTCAATGCTTCTACCAAACCTGAGACCCTTCCTTTAGCATGAGATGTGATATCCAAATCCTTCACATTCCAATCCTGAGACCCTTCCTATAGCATGAGATTTGATATCTCAATGCTTCTAATACCAAACCTGAGATCCTTCCTATAACATGAGATGTGATATCCAATTCCTTCCCATTCCAAACCTGAGACCCTTCCTATTGGATGAGATGTGATATCCAACTCCTTCCCATTTCAACCCTGAGACCCTTCCTATAGCATGAGATGTGATGTCTCAATGCTTCTAATACCAAACCTGAGATCCTTCCTATAACATGAGATGTGATATCCAACTCCTTCCATTCCAATCCTGAGACCCGTCCTATAGCATGAGATGTGATATCTCAATGCTTATACCAAACCTGAGACCCTTCCTATAGCATGAGATGTGATATCCAACTCCTTCCCATTCCAATCCGGAGACCCTTCCTATAGCATGAGATGTGATATCTCAATGCTTCTAATACCAAACCTGAGATCCTTCCTCTAACATGAAATGTGATATCCAACTCCTTCCCTTTCCAAACCTAAGAGCCTATCTATAGCATGAGATGTGATATCCAAGTCCTTCACATTCCAACCCTTAGACCCTTCCTACAGCATGCAATATGATATCTCAATGATTCTAATAACAAACCTGAGACCCGTCCTATAACATGAGATGGGATATCCAACTCCTTCCCATTCCAATCCTGAGACACTTCCGATAGCAGAGATGTGATATCTCAATGTTTATACCAAACCTGAGACCCTTCCTATAACATGAGATGTGAAATTTAACTCCTTCCCGTTCCCAACCTGAGACCCTTCCTTTAGCATGAGATGTGATATCCAGCTCCTTCCCATTCCAATCCTGAGACACTTCCGATAGCATGAGATGTGATATCTCAATGCTTCTAATATCAAAACTGAGACCCTCCCTATAGCATGATATGTGATATCTAAGTCCTTCCCATTCCAATCCTGAGACCCTTCCTATAGCATGAGATGTGATATCTCAATGCTTCTACCAAACCTGAGACCCTTCCTTTAGCATGAGATGTGATATCCAACTCCTTCCCATTCCAATCCTGAGACCCTTCCTATAGCATGAGATGTGATATCTCAATACTTCTAATACCAAACCTGAGATCCTTCCGATAACATGAGATGTGATATCTCAATACTTCTAATACCAAACCTGAGATCCATCCTATAACATGAGATGTGATATCCAACTCCTTCCCTTTCCAAACCTAAGAGCCTATCTATAGCATGAGATGTGATATCCAGGTCCTTCCCATTCCAATCCTTAGACCCTTCCTACAGCATGCAATATGATATCTCAATGATTCTAATAACAAACCTGAGACCCGTCCTATAGCATGAGATATGATATCCAAGTCCTTCCCATTCCAATCCTGAGACCCTTCCTATAACATGAAATGTGATATCCAACTCCTTCCCATTCCAACCTGAGACCCTTCCTATAGCATGAGATGGGATATCCAACTTCTTCCAAATCCAATACTGATACCCTTCCGATAGCATGAGATGTGATATCCCAATGCTTCTACCAAACCTGAGACCCATACTATGGCATGAGATGTGATATCAAACTCCTTCCCATTCCAATCCTGAGACCCTTCCTATAGCTTGAGGTGTGATATCCAACTCCTTCCCATTCCAATTCTGAGACCCTTCTTATACCATGAGACTTGATATCTCAATGCTTCTAATACCAAACCTGAGACCCGTCCTATAACATGAGATGTGATAACCAAATCCTTCCCCTTCCAAACCTTAGACCCTTCCTTTATCATGAGATGTGATATCCAACTCCTTCCCATTCCAATCCTGAGACCCTTCCGATATCATGAGATTTGTTATCTCAATGCTTCTAATATCAAACTTGAGACCCTCCCTATAGCATGAGATGTGACATCCAAGTCCTTCCCATTCCAATCCTGAGACCCTTCCTATAGCATGAGATGTGATATCTCTATGCTTCTAATACCAAACCTGAGACCCTTCCTATAACATGAGATGGGATATCCAACTCCTTCCCATTCCAATCCTGAGACCTTTCCGATAGCAGAGATGTGATATCTCAATGCTTATACCAAACCTGAGAACCTTCCTATGACCTGAGATGTCATATACAACTCCTTCCCATTCCAATCCTGAGACCCTTCCTTTACCATGAGATGTGATATCTCAATGCTTATACCAAGTCTGAGACCCTTCCTATAGCATGAGATGTGATATCCAATTCCTTCCCATTCCAATCCTGAGACCCTTCCTATAGCATGAGATGTGATATCTCAATGCTTATACCAAACCTGAGAGCCTACCTATAGCATGAGATGTGATATCCAAGTCCACCCCATTCCAATCCTTAGACCCTTCCTACAGCATTTTATTTATTTATTTATTCAGATTTATTTAAAGCGCACATCAGCCCAGGGGCATCGTGGTGCTGTTACATGAATACATACATAGTCTGGTTACAATGGAAGGAAGATGGTTACAAAGCAATTTTCATTACAGGAAGCATTTCGTATCGAACACTTTTAGTATCAGATGTGTGCGAGCTGAGGTGGGTGAAGGGAAGGTGGAGTTAGTTGAATAGCGTGGTTTTGAGGGATTTGCGAAAGAGATACAGAGATGGTTCTGCTCTAAGCGCGTTGGGGAGGGCATTCCATAGCTTAGGTGCTATGTGAGGGAAGCCAATGCCGCCGGCTTTGGCTCTTTTTACAGTGGGTACTTGGAGTTGGTTGGCGTGGTGACTTCTTCTGGGGCGGATGGAGGAGTTCTTGGTTATAGTCTCAGATAGGTAGGGGGGTGCTGTGTGGTTAATGCATTTGTGTGTGAGGGTGAGGATTTTAAAGTTGATCCTTTCCTTGACTGGGAGCCAATGGACGCGTCTTCTGGCCTGTGAGATATGGTCAGTTTTGGTCATGTGTAGTGCAGCACGGAGGGCATTGTTTTGCACTATTTGGAGCTTGTTTAGGTTTTTTGCTGAGGTGCCTGCCAGGAGGGCGTTACAGTAGTCCAGTCTGGCTCCTATAGTAGCATGCGATGTGATATCTCAATGATTCTAATACCAAACCAGAGACTCTTCCTATAACATGAGATGGGATATCCAACTCCTTCCCATTCCAATCCTGAGCCGCTTCCGATAGCAGAGATGTGATATCTCAATGCTTATACCAAACCTGAGACCCTTCCTATAACATGAGATGTGATATCCAACTCCTTCCCGTTCCAAACCTGAGACACTAACTATAGCATATGTGATATCCAACTCCTTCCCATTCCAAACATGAGACCCTTCCTATAGCAAGAAAGTAATATCCAACTCCTACCCATTCCAATCCTGAGACCCTTCGTATAGCAAGAGATGTGATATCCAAATCCTTCCCATTCCAATCCTGAGACCCTTCCTATAACATGAGATGTGATATCCAACTCCTTCCCATTCCAACCTGAGACACTTCCTATAGCATGAGAAGGGATATCCAACTCCTTCCCAATCCAATCCTGAGACCCTTCCGATAGCAGAGATGTGATATCTCAATGCTTATACCAAACCTGAGACCCTTCCTATGGCATGAGATGTGATATCCAACTCCTTGCCATTCAAATCCTGAGACCCTTCCTATAGCATGAAAAGGGATATCCAACTCCTTCCCAATCCAATCCTGAGACCCTTCCGATAGCAGAGACGTGATATCTCAATGCTTCTACCAAACCTGAGACCCTTCCTTTAGCATGAGATGTGATATCCAAATCCTTCACATTCCAATCCTGAGACCCTTCCTATAGCATGAGATTTGATATCTCAATGCTTCTAATACCAAACCTGAGATCCTTCCTATAACATGAGATGTGATATCCAATTCCTTCCCATTCCAAACCTGAGACCCTTCCTATTGGATGAGATGTGATATCCAACTCCTTCCCATTCCAACCCTGAGACCCTTCCTATAGCATGAGATGTGATGTCTCAATGCTTCTAATACCAAACCTGAGATCCTTCCTATAACATGAGATGTGATATCCAACTCCTTCCATTCCAATCCTGAGACCCGTCCTATAGCATGAGATGTGATATCTCAATGCTTATACCAAACCTGAGACCCTTCCTATAGCATGAGATGTGATATCCAACTCCTTCCCATTCCAATCCTGAGACCCTTCCTATAGCATGAGATGTGATATCTCAATGCTTCTAATACCAAACCTGAGATCCTTCCTCTAACATGAAATGTGATATCCAACTCCTTCCCTTTCCAAACCTAAGAGCCTATCTATAGCATGAGATGTGATATCCAAGTCCTTCACATTCCAACCCTTAGACCCTTCCTACAGCATGCAATATGATATCTCAATGATTCTAATACCAAACCTGAGACCCTTCCTTTAGCATGAGATGTGATATCCAAATCCTTCACATTCCAATCCTGAGACCCTTCCTATAGCATGAGATTTGATATCTCAATGCTTCTAATACCAAACCTGAGATTCTTCCTATAACATGAGATGTGATATCCAATTCCTTCCCATTCCAAACCTGAGACCCTTCCTATTGGATGAGATGTGATATCCAACTCCTTCCCATTCCAACCCTGAGACCCTTCCTATAGCATGAGATGTGATGTCTCAATGCTTCTAATACCAAACCTGAGATCCTTCCTATAACATGAGATGTGATATCCAACTCCTTCCATTCCAATCCTGAGACCCGTCCTATAGCATGAGATCTGATATCTCAATGCTTATACCAAACCTGAGACCCTTCCTATAGCATGAGATGTGATATCCAACTCCTTCCCATTCCAATCCTGAGACCCTTCCTATAGCATGAGATGTGATATCTCAATGCTTCTAATACCAAACCTGAGATCCTTCCTCTAACATGAAATGTGATATCCAACTCCTTCCCTTTCCAAACCTAAGAGCCTATCTATAGCATGAGATGTGATATCCATGTCCTTCACATTCCAACCCTTAGACCCTTCCTACAGCATGCAATATGATATCTCAATGATTCTAATAACAAACCTGAGACCCGTCCTATAACATGAGATGTGATATCCAACTCCTTCCCGTTCCAAACCTGAGACCCTTCCTTTAGCATGAGATGTGATATCCAGCTCCTTCCCATTCCAATCCTGAGACACTTCCGATAGCATGAGATGTGATATCTCAATGCTTCTAATATCAAAACTGAGACCCTCCCTATAGCATGATATGTGATATCTAAGTCCTTCCCATTCCAATCCTGAGACCCTTCCTATAGCATGAGATGTGATATCTCAATGCTTCTACCAAACTTGAGACCCTTCCTTTAGCATGAGATGTGATATCCAACTCCTTCCCATTCCAATCCTGAGACCCTTCCTATAGCATGTGATGTGATATCTCAATACTTCTAATACCAAACCTGAGATCTTTCCGATAACATGAGATGTGATATCTCAATACTTCTAATACCAAACCTGAGATCCATCCTATAACATGAGATGTGATATCCAACTCCTTCCCTTTCCAAACCTAAGAGCCTATCTATAGCATGAGATGTGATATCCAGGTCCTTCCCATTCCAATCCTTAGACCCTTCCTACAGCATGCAATATGATATCTCAATGATTCTAATAACAAACCTGAGACCCGTCCTATAGCATGAGATATGATATCCAAGTACTTCCCATTCCAATCCTGAGACCCTTCCTATAACATGAAATGTGATAGCCAACTCCTTCCCATTCCAACCTGAGACCCTTCCTATAGCATGAGATGGGATATCCAACTTCTTCCAAATCCAATACTGATACCCTTCCGATAGCATGAGATGTGATATCCCAATGCTTCTACCAAACCTGAGACCCATACTCTGGCATGAGATGTGATATCAAACTCCTTCCCATTCCAATCCTGAGACCCTTCCTAAAGCTTGAGGTGTGATATCCAACTCCTTCCCATTCCAATTCTGAGACCCTTCTTATACCATGAGACGTGATATCTCAATGCTTCTAATACCAAACCTGAGACCCGTCCTATAACATGAGATGTGATATCCAAATCCTTCCCCTTCCAAACCTTAGACCCTTCCTTTATCATGAGATGTGATATCCAACTCCTTCCCATTCCAATCCTGAGACCCTTCCGATATCATGAGATTTGTTATCTCAATGCTTCTAATATCAAACTTGAGACCCTCCCTATAGCATGAGATGTGACATCCAAGTCCTTCCCATTCCAATCCTGAGACCCTTCCTATAGCATGAGATGTGATATCTCTATGCTTCTAATACCAAACCTGAGACCCTTCCTATAACATGAGATGGGATATCCAACTCCTTCCCATTCCAATCCTGAGACCTTTCCGATAGCAGAGATGTGATATCTCAATGCTTATACCAAACCTGAGAACCTTCCTATGGCCTGAGATGTCATATACAACTCCTTCCCATTACAATCCTGAGACCCTTCCTTTAGCATGAGATGTGATATCTCAATGCTTATACCAAATCTTAGACCCTTCCTATAGCATGAGATGTGATATCTCAATGCTTATACCAAACCTGAGAGCCTACCTATAACATGAGATGTGATATCCAAGTCCATCCCATTCCAATCCTTAGACCCTTCCTACAGCATGCGATGTGATATCTCAATGATTCTAATACCAAACCAGAGACTCTTCCTATAACATGAGATGGGATATCCAACTCCTTCCCATTCCAATCCTGAGCCGCTTCCGATAGCAGAGATGTGATATCTCAATGCTTATACCAAACCTGAGACCCTTCCTATAACATGAGATGTGATATCCAACTCCTTCCCGTTCCAAACCTGAGACACTAACTATAGCATATGTGATATCCACCTCCTTCCCATTCCAATCCTGAGACCCTTCCTATAGCAAGAGATGTGATATCCAAATCCTTCCCATTCCAATCCTGAGACCCTTCCTATAACATGAGATGTGATATCCAACTCCTTCCCATTCCAACCTGAGACACTTCCTATAGCATGAGAAGGGATATCCAACTCCTTCCCAATCCAATCCTGAGACCCTTCCGATAGCAGAGATGTGATATCTCAATGCTTATACCAAACCTGAGACCCTTCCTATGGCATGAGATGTGATATCCAACTCCTTGCCATTCAAATCCTGAGACCCTTCCTATAGCATGAGAAGGGATATCCAACTCCTTCCCAATCCAATCCTGAGACCCTTCCGATAGCAGAGACGTGATATCTCAATGCTTCTACCAAACCTGAGACCCTTCCTTTAGCATGAGATGTGATATCCAAATCCTTCACATTCCAATCCTGAGACCCTTCCTATAGCATGAGATGTGATATCTCAATGCTTCTAATACCAAACCTGAGATCCTTCCTATAACATGAGATGTGATATCCAATTCCTTCCCATTCCAAACCTGAGACCCTTCCTATTGGATGAGATGTGATATCCAACTCCTTCCCATTCCAACCCTGAGACCCTTCCTATAGCATGAGATGTGATGTCTCAATGCTTCTAATACCAAACCTGAGATCCTTCCTATAACATGAGATGTGATATCCAACTCCTTCCATTCCAATCCTGAGACCCGTCCTATAGCATGAGATGTGATATCTCAATGCTTATACCAAACCTGAGACCCTTCCTATAGCATGAGATGTGATATTCAACTGCTTCCCATTCCAATCCTGAGACCCTTCCTATAGCATGAGATGTGATATCTCAATGCTTCTAATACCAAACCTGAGATCCTTCCTCTAACATGAAATGTGATATCCAACTCCTTCCCTTTCCAAACCTAAGAGCCTATCTATAGCATGAGATGTGATATCCAAGTCCTTCACATTCAAACCCTTCCTACAGCATGCAATATGATATCTCAATGATTCTAATAACAAACCTGAGACCCGTCCTATAACATGAGATGGGATATCCAACTCCTTCCCATTCCAATCCTGAGACACTTCCGATAGCAGAGATGTGATATCTCAATGCTTATACCAAACCTGAGACCCTTCCTATAACATGAGATGTGATATCCAAATCCTTCCCGTTCCAAACCTGAGACCCTTCCTTTAGCATGAGATGTGATATCCAGCTCCTTCCCATTCCAATCCTGAGACACTTCCGATAGCATGAGATGTGATATCTCAATGCTTCTAATATCAAAACTGAGACCCTCCCTATAGCATGATATGTGATATCTAAGTCCTTCCCATTCCAATCCTGAGACCCTCCCTATAGCATGAAATGTGATATCCAACTCCTTCCCATTCCAATCCTGAGACCCTTCTGATAGCATGAGATGTGATATCTCAATGCCTCTAATACCAAACCTGAGATCCTACCTCTAACATGAAATGTGATATCCAACTCTTTCCCCTTCCAAACCTGAGAGCCTTCCTATAGCATGAGATGTGATATCCAAGTCCTTCCCATTCCAATCCTGAGACACTTCCTATAGCTTGAGATGTGATATCCAACTCCTTCCCATTCCAATTCTGAGACCCTTCCTATACTATGAGACTTGATATCTCAATACTTCTAATACCAAACGTGAGATCCTTCCGATAACATGAGATGTGATATCCAAATCCTTCCCCTTCCAAACCTGAGACCCTCCCTTTAGCATGAGATGTGATATCCAACTCCTTCCCATTCCATTCCTGAGACCCTTCTGATAGCATGAGATGTGATATCTCAATGCCTCCAATACCAAACCTGAGATCCTACCTCTAACATGAAATGTGATATCCAACTCTTTCCCCTTCCAAACCTGAGAGCCTTCCTATAGCATGAGATGTGATATCCAAGTCCTTCCCATTCCAATCCTGAGACACTTCCTATAGCTTGAGATGTGATATCCAACTCCTTCCCATTCCAATTCTGAGACCCTTCCTATACTATGAGACTTGATATCTCAATGCTTCTAATACCAAACGTGAGACCCGTAATATAACATGAGATGTGATATCCAAATCCTTCCCCTTCCAAACCTTAGACCCTTCCTTTATCATGAGATGTGATATCCAACTCATTCCCATTCTAATCCTGAGACCCTTCCGATATCATGAGATGTGATATCTCAAAGCTTCTAATATCAAACTTGAGACCCTCCCTATAGCATGAGATGTGATATCCAAGTCCTTCCCATTCCAATCCTGAGACCCTTCCTATAGCATGAGATGTGATATCTCAATGCTTCTAATACCAAACCTGAGACCCTTCCTATAACATGAGATGGGAATATCCAACTCCTTCCCATTCCAATCCTGAGACCCTTCCGATAGCAGAGATGTGATATCTCAATGCTTATACCAAACCTGAGATCCTTCCTATAACAAGAGATGTGATATCCAACTCCTTCCCATTCCAATCCTGAGACCCTTCCTATAGCATGAGATATGATATCTCAATACTTCTAATACCAAACGGGAGATCCTTCCGATAACATGAGATGTGATATCCAAATCCTTCCCCTTCCAAACCTGAGACCCTCCCTTTAGCATGAGATGTGATATCCAACTCCTTCCCATTCCAATCCTGAGACCCTTCTGATAGCATAAGATGTGATATCTCAATGCTTCTAATACCAAACCTGAGATCCTTCCGATAGCATGAGATGTGATATCTCAATGCTTCTAATACCAAACCTGAGATCCTTCCTATAACATGAGATGTGATATCCAAATCCTTCCCCTTCCAAACCTGAGACCGTCCCTTTAGCATGAGATGTGATATCCAACTCCTTCCCATTCCATTCCTGAGACCCTTCTGATAGCATGAGATGTGATATCTCAATGCCTCTAATACCAAACCTGAGATCCTACCTCTAACATGAAATGTGATATCCAACTCTTTCCCCTTCCAAACCTGAGAGCCTTTCTATAGCATGAGATGTGATATCCAAGTCCTTCCCATTCCAATCCTGAGACCCTTCCTATAGCTTGAGATGTGATATCCAACTCCTTCCCATTCCAATTCTGAGACCCTTCCTATACTCTGAGACTTGATATCTCAATGCTTCTAATACCAAACCTGAGACCCGTAATATAACATGAGATGTGATATCCAAATCCTTCCCCTTCCAAACCTTAGACCCTTCCTTTATCATGAGATGTGATATCCAACACCTTCCCATTCCAATCCTGAGACCCTTCCGATATCATGAGATGTGATATCTCAAAGCTTCTAATATCAAACTTGAGACCCTCCCTATAGCATGAGATGTGATATCCAAGTCCTTCCCATTCCAATCCTGAGACCCTTCCTATAGCATGAGATGTGATATCTCAATGCTTCTAATACCAAACCTGAGACCCTTCCTATAACATGAGATGGGAATATCCAACTCCTTCCCATTCCAATCCTGAGACCCTTCCGATAGCAGAGATGTGATATCTCAATGCTTACACCAAACCTGAGACCCTTTGTATGGCATGAGATGTGATATCCAACTCCTTGCCATTCAAATCCTGAGACCCTTCCTATAGCATGAGAAGGGATATCCAACTCCTTCCCAATCCAATCCTGAGACCCTTCCGATAGCAGAGACGTGATATCTCAATGCTTCTACCAAACCTGAGACCCTTCCTTTAGCATGAGATGTGATATCCAAATCCTTCACATTCCAATCCTGAGACCCTTCCTATAGCATGAGATGTGATATCTCAATGCTTCTAATACCAAACCTGAGATCCTTCCTATAACATGAGATGTGATATCCAATTCCTTCCCATTCCAAACCTGAGACCCTTCCTATTGGATGAGTTGTGATATCCAACTCCTTCCCATTCCAACCCTGAGACCCTTCCTATAGCATGAGATGTGATGTCTCAATGCTTCTAATACCAAACCTGAGATCCTTCCTATAACATGAGATGTGATATCCAACTCCTTCCATTCCAATCCTGAGACCGGTCCTATAGCATGAGATGTGATATCTCAATGCTTATACCAAACCTGAGACCCTTCCTATAGCATGAGATGTGATATCCAACTACTTCCCATTCCAATCCTGAGACCCTTCCTATAGCATGAGATGTGATATCTCAATGCTTCTAATACCAAACCTGAGATCCTTCCTCTAACATGAAATGTGATATCCAACTCCTTCCCTTTCCAAACCTAAGAGCCTATCTATAGCATGAGATGTGATATCCAGGTCCTTCCCATTCCAATCCTTAGACCCTTCCTACAGCATGCAATATGATATCTCAATGATTCTAATAACAAACCTGAGACCCGTCCTATAGCATGAGATATGATATCCAAGTCCTTCCCATTCCAATCCTGAGAGCCTTTCTATAACATGAAATGTGATATCCAACTCCTTCCCATTCCAACCTGAGACCCTTCCTATAGCATGAGATGGGATATCCAACTTCTTCCAAATCCAATACTGATACCCTTCCGATAGCATGAGATGTGATATCCCAATGCTTCTACCAAACCTGAGACCCATACTATGGCATGAGATGTGATATCAAACTCCTTCCCATTCCAATCCTGAGACCCTTCCTATAGCTTGAGGTGTGATATCCAACTCCTTCCCATTCCAATTCTGAGACCCTTCTTATACCATGAGACTTGATATCTCAATGCTTCTAATACCAAACCTGAGACCCGTCCTATAACATGAGATGTGATATCCAAATCCTTCCCCTTCCAAACCTTAGACCCTTCCTTTATCATGAGATGTGATATCCAACTCCTTCCCATTCCAATCCTGAGACCCTTCCGATATCATGAGATTTGTTATCTCAATGCTTCTAATATCAAACTTGAGACCCTCCCTATAGCATGAGATGTGACATCCAAGTCCTTCCCATTCCAATCCTGAGACCCTTCCTATAGCATGAGATGTGATATCTCTATGCTTCTAATACCAAACCTGAGACCCTTCCTATAACATGAGATGGGATATCCAACTCCTTCCCATTCCAATCCTGAGACCTTTCCGATAGCAGAGATGTGATATCTCAATGCTTATACCAAACCTGAGAACCTTCCTATGGCCTGAGATGTCATATACAACTCCTTCCCATTCCAATCCTGAGACCCTTCCTTTAGCATGAGATGTGATATCTCAATGCTTATACCAAATCTGAGACCCTTCCTATAGCATGAGATGTGATATCCAATTCCTTCCCATTCCAATCCTGAGACCCTTCCTATAACATGAGATGTGATATCCAACTCCTTCCCATTCCAACCTGAGACACTTCCTATAGCATGAGAAGGGATATCCAACTCCTTCCCAATCCAATCCTGAGACCCTTCCGATAGTAGAGATGTGATATCTCAATGCTTATACCAAACCTGAGACCCTTCCTATGGCATGAGATGTGATATCCAACTCCTTGCCATTCAAATCCTGAGACCCTTCCTATAGCATGAAAAGGGATATCCAACTCCTTCCCAATCCAATCCTGAGACCCTTCCGATAGCAGAGACGTGATATCTCAATGCTTCTACCAAACCTGAGACCCTTCCTTTAGCATGAGATGTGATATCCAAATCCTTCACATTCCAATCCTGAGACCCTTCCTATAGCATGAGATTTGATATCTCAATGCTTCTAATACCAAACCTGAGATCCTTCCTATAACATGAGATGTGATATCCAATTCCTTCCCATTCCAAACCTGAGACCCTTCCTATTGGATGAGATGTGATATCCAACTCCTTCCCATTCCAACCCTGAGACCCTTCCTATAGCATGAGATGTGATGTCTCAATGCTTCTAATACCAAACCTGAGATCCTTCCTATAACATGAGATGTGATATCCAACTCCTTCCATTCCAATCCTGAGACCCGTCCTATAGCATGAGATGTGATATCTCAATGCTTATACCAAACCTGAGACCCTTCCTATAGTATGAGATGTGATATCCAACTCCTTCCCATTCCAATCCTGAGACCCTTCCTATAGCATGAGATGTGATATCTCAATGCTTCTAATACCAAACCTGAGATCCTTCCTCTAACATGAAATGTGATATCCAACTCCTTCTCTTTCCAAACCTAAGAGCCTATCTATAGCATGAGATGTGATATCCAAGTCCTTCACATTCCAACCCTTAGACCCTTCCTACAGCATGCAATATGATATCTCAATGATTCTAATAACAAACCTGAGACCCGTCCTATAACATGAGATGGGATATCCAACTCCTTCCCATTCCAATCCTGAGACACTTCCGATAGCAGAGATGTGATATCTCAATGTTTATACCAAACCTGAGACCCTTCCTATAACATGAGATGTGATATCCAACTCCTTCCCGTTCCAAACCTGAGACCCTTCCATTAGCATGAGATGTGATATCCAGCTCCTTCCCATTCCAATCCTGAGACAATTCCGATAGCATGAGATGTGATATCTCAATGCTTCTAATATCAAACCTGAGATCCTTCCTCTAACATGAAATGTGATATCCAACTCCTTCCCTTTCCAAACCTAAGAGCCTATCTATAGCATGAGATGTGATATCCAAGTCCTTCACATTCCAACCCTTAGACCCTTCCTACAGCATGCAATATGATATCTCAATGATTCTAATAACAAACCTGAGACCCGTCCTATAACATGAGATGGGATATCCAACTCCTTCCCATTCCAATCCTGAGACACTTCCGATAGCAGAGATGTGATATCTCAATGTTTATACCAAACCTGAGACCCTTCCTATAACATGAGATGTGATATCCAACTCCTTCCCGTTCCAAACCTGAGACCCTTCCTTTAGCATGAGATGTGATATCCAACTCCTTCCCATTCCAATCCTGAGACACTTCCGATAGCAGAGATGTGATATCTCAATGTTTATACCAAATCTGAGACCCTTCCTATAACATGAGATGTGATATCCAACTCCTTCCCGTTCCAAACCTGAGACCCTTCCTTTAGCATGAGATGTGATATCCAGCTCCTTCCCATTCCAATCCTGAGACACTTCCGATAGCAGAGATGTGATATCTCAATGCTTATACCAAACCTGAGACCCTTCCTATAACATGAGATGTGATATCCAAATCCTTCCCGTTCCAAACCTGAGACCCTTCCTTTAGCATGAGATGTGATATCCAGCTCCTTCCCATTCCAATCCTGAGACACTTCCGATAGCATGAGATGTGATATCTCAATGCTTCTAATATCAAAACTGAGACCCTCCCTATAGCATGATATGTGATATCTAAGTCCTTCCCATTCCAATCCTGAGACCCTCCCTATAGCATGAGATGTGATATCCAACTCCTTCCCATTCCAATCCTGAGACCCTTCTGATAGCATGAGATGTGATATCTCAATGCCTCTAATACCAAACCTGAGATCCTACCTCTAACATGAAATGTGATATCCAACTCTTTCCCCTTCCAAACCTGAGAGCCTTCCTATAGCATGAGATGTGATATCCAAGTCCTTCCCATTCCAATCCTGAGACACTTCCTATAGCTTGAGATGTGATATCCAACTCCTTCCCATTCCAATTCTGAGACCCTTCCAATACTATGAGACTTGATATCTCAATGCTTCTAATACCAAACGTGAGACCCGTAATATAACATGAGATGTGATATCCAACTCCTTCCCATTCTAATCCTGAGACCCTTCCGATATCATGAGATGTGATATCTCAAAGCTTCTAATATCAAACTTGAGACCCTCCCTATAGCATGAGATGTGATATCCAAGTCCTTCCCATTCCAATCCTGAGACCCTTCCTATAGCATGAGATGTGATATCTCAATGCTTCTAATACCAAACCTGAGACCCTTCCTATAACATGAGATGGGAATATCCAACTCCTTCCCATTCCAATCCTGAGACCCTTCCGATAGCAGAGATGTGATATCTCAATGCTTATACCAAACCTGAGATCCTTCCTATAACAAGAGATGTGATATCCAACTCCTTCCCATTCCAATCCTGAGACACTTCCTATAGCATGAGATGTGATATCTCACTGCTTATACCAAACCTGAGACCCTTCCCATAGCATGAGATGTGATATCCAACTCCTTCCCATTCCAATCCTGAGACCCTTCCTATAGCATGAGATATGATATCTCAATACTTCTAATACCAAACGTGAGATCCTTCTGATAACATGAGATGTGATATCCAAATCCTTCCCCTTCCAAACCTGAGACCCTCCCTTTAGCATGAGATGTGATATCCAACTCCTTCCCATTCCAATCCTGAGACCCTTCTGATAGCATGAGATGTGATATCTCAATGCTTCTAATACCAAACCTGAGATCCTTCCGATAGCATGAGATGTGATATCTCAATGCTTCTAATACCAAACCTGAGATCCTTCCTATAACATGAGATGTGATATCCAACTCCTTCCCATTCCAAACCAGAGACCCTTCCTTTAGCATGAGATGTGATATCCAACTCCTTCCCATTCCAATCCTGAGACACTTCCGATAGCAGAGATGTGATATCTCAATGTTTATACCAAACCTGAGACCCTTCCTATAACATGAGATGTGATATCCAACTCCTTCCCGTTCCAAACCTGAGACCCTTCCTTTAGCATGAGATGTGATATCCAGCTCCTTCCCATTCCAATCCTGAGACACTTCCGATAGCAGAGATGTGATATCTCAATGCTTATACCAAACCTGAGACCCTTCCTATAACATGAGATGTGATATCCAAATCCTTCCCGTTCTAAACCTGAGACCCTTCCTTTAGCATGAGATGTGATATCCAGCTCCTTCCCATTCCAATCCTGAGACACTTCCGAAAGCATGAGATGTGATATCTCAATGCTTCTAATATCAAAACTGAGACCCTCCCTATAGCATGATATGTGATATCTAAGTCCTTCCCATTCCAATCCTGAGACCCTCCCTATAGCATGAGATGTGATATCCAACTCCTTCCCATTCCAATCCTGAGACCCTTCTGATAGCATGAGATGTGATATCTCAATGCCTCTAATACCAAACCCGAGATCCTACCTCTAACATGAAATGTGATATCCAACTCTTTCCCCTTCCAAACCTGAGAGCCTTCCTATAGCATGAGATGTGATATCCAAGTCCTTCCCATTCCAATCCTGAGACACTTCCTATAGCTTGAGATGTGATATCCAACTCCTTCCCATTCCAATTCTGAGACCCTTCCTATACTATGAGACTTGATATCTCAATGCTTCTAATACCAAACGTGAGACCCGTAATATAACATGAGATGTGATATCCAAATCCTTCCCCTTCCAAACCTTAGACCCTTCCTTTATCATGAGATGTGATATCCAACTCCTTCCCATTCTAATCCTGAGACCCTTCCGATATCATGAGATGTGATATCTCAAAGCTTCTAATATCAGACTTGAGACCCTCCCTATAGCATGAGATGTGATATCCAAGTCCTTCCCATTCCAATCCTGAGACCATTCCTATAGCATGAGATGTGATATCTCAATGCTTCTAATACCAAACCTGAGACCCTTCCTATAACATGAGATGGGAATATCCAACTCCTTCCCATTCCAATCCTGAGACCCTTCCGATAGCAGAGATGTGATATCTCAATGCTTATACCAAACCTGAGATCCTTCCTATAACAAGAGATGTGATATCCAACTCCTTCCCATTCCAATCCTGAGACACTTCCTATAGCATGAGATGTGATATCTCACTGCTTATACCAAACCTGAGACCCTTCCCATAGCATGAGATGTGATATCCAACTCCTTCCCATTCCAATCCTGAGACCCTTCCTATAGCATGAGATATGATATCTCAATACTTCTAATACCAAACGTGAGATCCTTCCGATAACATGAGATGTGATATCCAAATCCTTCCCCTTCCAAACCTGAGACCGTCCCTTTAGCATGAGATGTGATATCCAACTCCTTCCCATTCCATTCCTGAGACCCTTCTGATAGCATGAGATGTGATATCTCAATGCCTCTAATACCAAACCTGAGATCCTACCTCTAACATGAAATGTGATATCCAACTCTTTCCCCTTCCAAACCTGAGAGCCTTTCTATAGCATGAGATGTGATATCCAAGTCCTTCCCATTCCAATCCTGAGACCCTTCCTATAGCTTGAGATGTGATATCCAACTCCTTCCCATTCCAATTCTGAGACCCTTCCTATACTCTGAGACTTGATATCTCAATGCTTCTAATACCAAACCTGAGACCCGTAATATAACATGAGATGTGATATCCAAATCCTTCCCCTTCCAAACCTTAGACCCTTCCTTTATCATGAGATGTGATATCCAACACCTTCCCATTCCAATCCTGAGACCCTTCCGATATCATGAGATGTGATATCTCAAAGCTTCTAATATCAAACTTGAGACGCTCCCTATAGCATGAGATGTGATATCCAAGTCCTTCCCATTCCAATCCTGAGACCCTTCCTATAGCATGAGATGTGATATCTCAATGCTTCTAATACCAAACCTGAGACCCTTCCTATAACATGAGATGGGAATATCCAACTCATTCCCATTCCAATCCTGAGACCCTTCCGATAGCAGAGATGTGATATCTCAATGCTTATACCAAACCTGAGACCCTTCGTATGGCATGAGATGTGATATCCAACTCCTTGCCATTCAAATCCTGAGACCCTTCCTATAGCATGAGAAGGGATATCCAACTCCTTCCCAATCCAATCCTGAGACCCTTCCGATAGCAGAGACGTGATATCTCAATGCTTCTACCAAACCTGAGACCCTTCCTTTAGCATGAGATGTGATATCCAAATCCTTCACATTCCAATCCTGAGACCCTTCCTATAGCATGAGATGTGATATCTCAATGCTTCTAATACCAAACCTGAGATCCTTCCTATAACATGAGATGTGATATCCAATTCCTTCCCATTCCAAACCTGAGACCCTTCCTATTGGATGAGTTGTGATATCCAACTCCTTCCCATTCCAACCCTGAGACCCTTCCTATAGCATGAGATGTGATGTCTCAATGCTTCTAATACCAAACCTGAGATCCTTCCTATAACATGAGATGTGATATCCAACTCCTTCCATTCCAATCCTGAGACCGGTCCTATAGCATGAGATGTGATATCTCAATGCTTATACCAAACCTGAGACCCTTCCTATAGCATGAGATGTGATATCCAACTACTTCCCATTCCAATCCTGAGACCCTTCCTATAGCATGAGATGTGATATCTCAATGCTTCTAATACCAAACCTGAGATCCTTCCTCTAACATGAAATGTGATATCCAACTCCTTCCCTTTCCAAACCTAAGAGCCTATCTATAGCATGAGATGTGATATCCAGGTCCTTCCCATTCCAATCCTTAGACCCTTCCTACAGCATGCAATATGATATCTCAATGATTCTAATAACAAACCTGAGACCCGTCCTATAGCATGAGATATGATATCCAAGTCCTTCCCATTCCAATCCTGAGACCCTTCCTATAACATGAAATGTGATATCCAACTCCTTCCCATTCCAACCTGAGACCCTTCCTATAGCATGAGATGGGATATCCAACTTCTTCCAAATCCAATACTGATACCCTTCCGATAGCATGAGATGTGATATCCCAATGCTTCTACCAAACCTGAGACCCATACTATGGCATGAGATGTGATATCAAACTCCTTCCCATTCCAATCCTGAGACCCTTCCTATAGCTTGAGGTGTGATATCCAACTCCTTCCCATTCCAATTCTGAGACCCTTCTTATACCATGAGACTTGATATCTCAATGCTTCTAATACCAAACCTGAGACCCGTCCTATAACATGAGATGTGATATCCAAATCCTTCCCCTTCCAAACCTTAGACCCTTCCTTTATCATGAGATGTGATATCCAACTCCTTCCCATTCCAATCCTGAGACCCTTCCGATATCATGAGATTTGTTATCTCAATGCTTCTAATATCAAACTTGAGACCCTCCCTATAGCATGAGATGTGACATCCAAGTCCTTCCCATTCCAATCCTGAGACCCTTCCTATAGCATGAGATGTGATATCTCTATGCTTCTAATACCAAACCTGAGACCCTTCCTATAACATGAGATGGTGTGGGATGTATTTACCCATGCATCCTAGCCCTACCTCAAAACTGTGCAGTCGTGACATGAAAACATCATGATGACCAGAGCTTCCCAGAAAATGCACCGGGAAATGCAGGAAGAATAGGCTGCCACCCATTTTTGCCGATGTTATGGGCACAGAAGGACGCTGCCTAAAACCACCATTGGACTACCCGCACAGTAGTCTGAAACCATTGTTTTGACCCATGTGGAATCATTAGACGGGGTAAAGATGGGGATTAAGCTGTCGCTGCCCATCATTTTGCCCCAGAACAAGAATAAATAATTGGAGTGGGTAAAGATGGGGATGCGCTGTCGCCGCCCATCATTTCATCCCAGAATCCAGGAGAGCTGCGCAGTTGTGCGCACACCAAAATGGTTACCTAACTTGCCACCCACCAGTGTAAAGAAAGGTCTTTGTTAACAAAATCCACTGTTACTGATGTCAAAAAGTTGCTGAAATCGTGACTCATTGGACCACTTTAAAGATTCAACCCTTTTTGTGGGGTTCCACATAACCATCTTACTGTAAGGAGCCCCATCAAAACAATGTTAAGCAAGGATTTACTACCATGTAAGAACCATTCCTGTTTAGAATGCATTAATCCAAGAAAATCCCAAAGTTGCATGCAGTGCCAACAAAATCCTCTAGGCGGCACTAGCGGTCTAAACTCTGACTGGAGAACTGAGTGCAGTTGCTGTACAAAGGGATTTGACTTAGCTGACTTCAAAGGCTGCATTTTAATTAAAAATTAGCCACATGCTGTTCCCAGAGGCCTGAAGCCTGGGAAACCCTATCACCTCAAGAGCTTCACACCAGGAGTTAGAATCTCACATGACCTCTTGATTGATAGAAGGCAGACTGGCTGGGAGCTTCCCAGAGACCACACAAAGGACCCTTTCCTCTGAAAGGAAGATGTTAATTTTGTCTGTTTAATGTCAACAAAGCCCTGCCTGCCCAGAGGACTGACCCACCCAAGTCTTGGAGGCGGACCTCAACACTCTGAGGATTGAATTGGAAGTAAAATATATATTTTACAAAAACACTGATAACTCTTTGTAATCAAATGACAGAAATGTATAAATTTGAGAGCTTTAATTTAAAAAATGTACCTTTAATTCAAGACTAAACTCGAATTTGTGTGATGTTCTGGGGCAAAACCCCATTGTTTATTAATATTACAAACTCCCTGTTTCAGCTAGACAAACGAAAATGCATTGGTATGTGGGTAGATATGTGAGGAACAGTTGTATAAAATTTAATGAAGATCCAATGTTGTTTAGCACATTAAAAAGTGCTAGAAGTGGCCGTTTTTGAATGCAAGCTCCTAGGAAAAGCACATTTGGACAGAGACATGGCTAAATTCAGCCACACCATGTATATGTAATTTTAAACAAATGTGTACCTGTGCAAATATGTTTTTAGGTCAGATATAGATTGTGTGTAAAGTTGACAGGGGTGGGTTCTCTGTATCATAAACAGACCTCATCATGATGACACTTCATTTCATTCCCCCAATCAAGTAAGAAATGGAAGTTTGACCAATTAGAAGCTGAGAGAGAGGTAGGGTCAGTGATGCTAGAACACACCCACATTCTAAACACATAAAAGCAGACAGTCAGGACACATAGAGACCTTCAAAATCCATCTGCCGCTGGAAGCCCTGCCGGAAAAATCCATACTTACCTCCATCAACCTCCAGAGAGCCAAACTAGAGACTTCAATCTATCCAGAACTAAGAGACCAGACCAGAGAGACCCAGACCAGCAGAGAGAGTGACCAGAGCCCAGTCTAAAACCCTGACCAGATCCATGGCGAGGCCCATTTCACCCAAGAATATAGTGTGAGTACCTAGAAAACTGTGCAGAACCAATCTCCTAGTTAAAATCATATAATTCAATCTATTTAACCTAAGTAGAACTGCCTCCTAACTGTCACCTGTCATTTTAGCTGCAAAAGCTGCACGTGTCTTTTTGAACTTTAAAATTTCGAATCTGAAAAACGACCTTTATTCAATCGTTCATATCTCCGCAACCGTTTGTGCTAGAGACTTGCAATAACTTTTATTTAAAAGCTTAGAATCGTAGCTTTGAATCGCACCAAGAACCGCATTCCTACCCCTTATAGTTTTACCGCAATCGCGGAACACGCATCCGCGAATTTTACCGCGATTTGCAATTTCTTCACATGTAAAAACTGCTGCTGCCTGCCTTCCATTTGCCAGAAATTCGTTTGA
The DNA here is from genome assembly GCF_040938575.1 of Ambystoma mexicanum. NCBI lineage: Eukaryota > Metazoa > Chordata > Amphibia > Caudata > Ambystomatidae > Ambystoma > Ambystoma mexicanum. The sequence goes on from NC_090936.1 coordinate 339,278,631, forward strand.
CCTGCTAACTATCCCTGCATCATTGCTAGTGTGAGCCTGGACTAATATTAACTAGATACCACTCACCCTGAACCTCTGTAAGGGAATTAAAAGCGTTTAGCATATTTTTTTAATTCATTGCCAGCACATATCAAAGCAATTTGGGCCTGTGATTTCAAAACTCCTATCTGTTTTCTGTTGTCTAAGCTTGCTGGATTGAACTGATTACATTGATTGCATTTCTGAGAACTGTGTGCTTCCTTCCATTTCCTTGCATTGCATAAAGAGGGGGGGAGTGAATAGCCAGAGAAAAGTGATTACATTGTTTGGTTGAAATCCTATTGAGTATTTTCTGTACTGCATTCATTGAATATTGCATCCACCTGAGCTTACATAAAGCATCCTCTACCACATTATACTTTTGTTCCTATTTACCAGTGTGCTATCTTATCCATTTCCTGTCAACTCATTAGTCATTATAAAGAAGTGTGCTAGCGCCAGATTCTCCGTTGTTAATATTTCCCATATCAGATTAAGTGTGATATTCAATTATTAATTTATTATAAAGTGTGATATCTATATTTTAATTTATCAAATAAACCTTTTAAACTTGCAAAACAGAACTACTTCTTGGCTCAGTGGGGTCAGGGGGATTCCAAGAGAGGGGTGTCATACAAGGGTAGTCATCCAGAACGCATGAACTGGACCTAAAGATATATCAATAAGGGTTTTCATTCAGTATTATAGACTAGGTGTTAATTTGGCTGTAGTGCTGAATTGAATCCTCTTACAAAGTGGGGGCTCGAGCCGAGACGTTGGGTTAGATTTACCATTTGTGCAGCTTAATAAAGTGTGCTAACTGACGGGATACATACATCCAGTCGGATCACCACGCTGCATTACGCTGTGAAGCATTCCTCAAAAGGGACACTCCAAGAAAAGTTCTGTTCTGCAAAACTAAAATACTAACTTCCGTAAGTCAGGACAGAGACCAATCTCTAGAATGACGACCTTGGTAGATATGAAAATAGCAAGAGAGCACTTCTTACACAAACTATTTGTGAGAGGTGAATGGACTCACCAGGACCAAACGGTCTGGTTGCAGGCCATCACGCAACAGGTCACTGAAACAGGGTCAGATATATATAGAGATCAGGGTCCATTACACGTGGCCCTGAGTGAACTATATATGGCTCCTAAGGCCAAAGATGAGCACGACAAGATTGTTAGGATAGCGGCATATTTATATTTATACATGGGAGCCATACAGAATAAATGTGCTGAAGGCCATGATCTGGCAAAAAGGCAACAGATGGCGTTAGAGAAGGCCCAATCTGATCTGGACTCTTCTGAGCAAAGGCTGCACAGAAGCCAGGAGTCAGAAAATGAGACCAGACAGTACATCACCAAAATAAAGGAGGATATGGATGTGCTGCAAAAGGAAAAGTCAGAACAGGATACCAGATTTCTGGCCTTGCAGAAGGAACACCAAGAAGGTTTGGACTCCCTACTGCAAAGCCAGAAAAAGCTGGAGCAACAGCTAGACTTCAATAGGGCATGTGCTGAGCAGGTAGTCACCCTGCAAGGCCACCTAGATAGAGTGAAGGAGGAGAGCAATAAACTGATTCTGAAAGACCTGGATACCCAGGCAGAGTTTGATCAGGAGCGCCAGAAAGCTGGTGCCTTCCAAAGGCAAAGGGACGACCTGGCGGCACAAATGCAGGCTCTTAGTCAGGAAAGAGACGCCTTAGGCCAGGAAGTCTGCCATTTAAAAAGAAAAATGGAAGAAAATCACCTGGCCCACCAGGGGCTGGGTGATCTCCAAAAAGAAAACCAGAACTTGGTAGAGCACACCAGAAGGGTGGAAGATGCTCTAGCAAGAAAGGAGCAGGCCAATAGGGACATTGCCCAGGAGGTAAACCTCCTGCAGCAAAGACTGGCCCAGTTCTCCAGGACCAACCAGGAAGCACAGAGGGAGAATGAGGCCCTCTGTCAACACAATGATAGGCTCCAGCAACAGGTAGCGATGCAGGAGAAACTGATAGAGTCGAGTAAGGCCTTAACAGAGGAACTGAAAGCACAAATGCAGGCTCTTGCATTGCAACAGGGAGCAGGGGCGGATAGAGATGAGGTCCGCTGGGAAAGAGAGATTCCTGACCATAACCGCAGGAGCCCTAACACCAGGGGCCTTCATTTTCCCCAGTCCCTGGACTCTGCCACCCCCATGTCCCCTGGCGCACATGAGCACAGGGCCACAGGGATGGCAGATTACTATCCAGCCAGAAGCATGGGGCTCATAGGCCAGTACCATCCAGGAATGGAGGGGTGGGCATCCGGGTATGGGCACCCAAGTACAATACAGTTCAGTGGGGAACCCCAGGAGAGTAGGCCCATTAAGGGCATCCTGAAAACCTCTGCCCAGTTAGGTCAGTGGAGGGGGTACCCATCAAATCCTGGCAGCAAGGAGGAATCTGAAGACTCCTCTGAACTGCGCAGGACACAGGAGACCAGGTCCCCACATTCTGCCAGCCATTCCCAGGCTCGCAGAATCCGGGAAAACCTGGAAGAACAGACGGGAACCTCTGGGAGCAGTGCCTCTGAGTCCGAGGAAGAATGGACAAGGGTTACCCGAACCAAAAAGGCCAATAAGGCAAAAAGGGCCTTGCTTAAGGACCCCTTCAAGCAGATTAAGGCGATCAGGAGCGTCATCACGCCTTACCATAAGAACGCTAAGTATTCTGTTTGGGAGCACTTAGAGTTGTTTGAACAAATGATGGAGACTTTCCATTTGAAGGACAGCCAAAGCTGTATTCAATATGTAAAGTGGACATTCTCCCCGGAATACTCCAGTTTCTTTGCGGGGCTGGAGGACCAAAATCATTTAAGATGGTCCACATATAAGGCGGCCATCCTGAAACATTTTTCTGTTCACAGAAATCCTCAAGAGGCTCGCAAGGCAGCCTACAATTTGCAATGTGGGGAGGATCAGGCCCCACAAGAATTTGTGCAGGAGTTAAAGCGTGCGTTTGCGCAAACCACCAGAAGGGTGCGCACAGATAGTAGAGAGTTTGTCAATACATTTTTCCATGCCTTGCCCAAATATATAATGACCCAGCTCGTGAGAGATTTTCATGAGAAAAGATCTTTAGACTGGGTCATTGAACAGGCTACCCGGATCTATGAGGTGCAGAAGCCCATAGAAAATAAAAGCAATGCCCAGAAAAACCCCAAAGCCAACAGCACCCCTGCTGCTGTCAAGGTGGCAGAGGTAAAGGTCACCCCCGTTTTGGATCTGGAGATGGGGGGGCCTAAAAACCTACCTGCACCTAATAATGCTAGGCCCAGAAGGTCCTCGGGCCAGTCACAGACAGGGAGCCAGGGAGGCAGCCCCACAAATGGGGTCCCTCGCTCTCCTGACTATGTAAGTCCTCGCTACAAAGGTAACAGACCCATCCTGGGTTATGTGTGGACTCCTCCAGCCCAAGGGGGGGGATCCAGACAAGCACCTAACCCAGGGAACTTCCCTCCAAACTTCCCACAGGAGGGCAGAAATTTACCAAACCCTGGGCAGAACTTTTTCCCCAGATATCCACCCGACTTTCAGCCCCAAAACCATCCATCCTTCTTTCCCCAATTCCCTGAGCCCAGACCACTGAATCCGGGAGAGGGGAGGCCAAGGGTGGAGGGGTACCCAAATCTTCCCAACCCGGGGTATTACCAGAGGAGGGACAGCTACCCTTCCCGGGATCAGCCCAGGGGAGAAAACAGGGCCCCGTATCAGCCTGAGCGGGTTTCCCAGTTAGAGCGCCAGGTTCAAAACATGGCGCGGGATATGGGTCATATACTGAGGGCGCAGCAGAACCCTCAGATCAGCATGCCGGCGCAGAACGCACCCAACTCTGGACCTGGTGCTCCAGAACAATGACGGGGGCAGCACCCCGATAACTCACCGGTTCCCAGGGAGGAGGCACAAGGGGAAGGGGGGTGTAAAGCCTTGGAGGAAGCTTCCTTCCTCACTTGTAAACAGCCCCTGGAAACCCAGGAACCGGAAACAAAATCTCTTGCCCCTGAAAGTCTGCCTCCTAAGGAGCAGAGGGGGGGTAGGAGAAACAAAAGACCCAAACAGACTCAGTTTGAGGAGGAGGTACAGATCTTCCAATTTGAGGGAGAGGGATCCTCAGAGGATCCTGGGAAAAGGATCTTCTCCTTCAGAGAGGGGGGAACTCCTCCCAAAGAAAAATGGGTCCCTAGGGATGCAAATCCAGACTGGGGAGATGTGGAGACTGAGCTACCGCCGCCCACCATCTCATCCCAGAACCAACCGCAAGAAAATCCCCTGGTTCAAACCCATCCTGGGGACTGCCTCCAAAAAGGGGGGGGCAGCCCAGAACCGGAACCAGGGGAACCCACAATGGCTCTGATCTCCAGTTGCCAACTTTTTCTTTCAGATTCCCAAGGCTCTCCACAGAATTCTGCCCAAATCTCTTCGCTATCGATGTCCAAAACCAGAAAATTAGCCCACCAGTTGTCCAAAAATGTACATTATCTGTGCCCCCTTGAGGAGAAGGAGGGAAGATATTATGCCCCGGTACAAGTACAGGGGCAGGGTACAATCTCGGCACTGGTGGACACTGGATCTCAAGCTACCCTTCTGTCCAGAAGGGCCTTTGACGAACTGAATGCAGGAAGGGGAGAGAATTACCAAATTCCTCTCACTTCTCTTCCTGGACAACTGCAGAACTTTGACGGGAAGGAAATTCCCGTTGAGGGGACTGCAGACTTGGACATTAAAATTGGGCGACATAAGTTGAAACACCCGGTCATAGTTGTGACCCCAGAGGGCACCCCTTGTTTACTAGGGAATGACCTCCTGAGAAGGTTGTCACCCCTAATTGATTGCGTAAACAAGGTCCTCTGGACCCAGACTAGCCGACCCATAAAATTAAAACAGAGTGTCAACCATGTTAGTTTAAACGGCACATGCCACATGGTTGAACAAAAATCTGACCAAGTAGAATTTCACTTCCAGAATAGCCAAATTCCAGACGTGACAGTAATAGCGGTAGGACAACAGACTGGTGATGGGGGGTCCTCTCTATTTCTGAAAATCAACCTTCCTTCCAGTCTAAAGTGGTATTCCACGCTGGAAGGAAACACTCTGAAATTCTACACCAATCCACAATCTGAAACTCCCACTCCTATAGTCCAGAAAGATGTGAAATCAGCTCAGAGCCTGGCTGATATTCAGCAAATTGGAGAGCAGTTGTTCATCCCTGTTCAGTTAAATGATGGGAAGGACTCTGTTCTCGCTCGAGTGTGTGTGAGCAACGGTAAGAGCTTCATCGGCGAAGCCATGTTCCGCCAACTCCCAAAAGATCCAGCCATTCCCACCTTCAAACTGATAGACAAGTGGGAAATGGACATGGAAGCACCTGACTCCAAACATCTCCTGCCAAGCAGGTGTATGCTCAAAATCTCCATTGGCAACAAGAGCATAGTCCACAATTGTTGGGTCGTGCGAGACGTCCCTGCCGCCTTTTACTTAGGCAGTGACATTCTCAATCGCTTTGCCATTAGTTTGGACCTAATAAACTTCAAAGCTTGGTCCCGATTAGCGGATAATCCCATGGGCTTTGATGATCCAGAAAAAGCATTTAGGTCAGCTCAATTGCTACCTTATGCAGTTGAAATTCAGGTTAAAGAGGAAGTCACCATCCCAGAAAGGACCCGACAATTCTCCCTGGAAGTGAAAGTTAAAAGGGGACAAGAGTTGAAAAACCCTGATGCTTACATACATCTAAATGCTTCTCTCCAACAGCAAGGGTTGGGGGTAAACCCAACTCCATTAGTCAACCTAGAACATGACACCATTCCAATAGAGGTGGATAACAGCGACTTAAAGAGTGTTACTCTAGCCGCAGGCACCATTATTGGAATGGCGGTTGATGACCGACATTTTTCCATGGATTTAGGTAATGAACTATTAGGACCAATCCCCAAGGACTGTGTTGACAGTGACAGTGAGGACAATACAACACCAGACAGGATTTTCACCCGGCATGGGGGGAACTTCCTGGTGTACACTTCCTGCCCCTATGGTAAGGAAGATGTGACTTGTGACTTCAGGAGGGATGAGGTGATTTTCCAGGTACATGAGGGCTGCCTTTCCCACCTGAAGCCTCCGGTCCAAATCAGCACTCTAACCAGGGACTTCTCCACCCAGCTGGAGGAGGCCGCTGAAATAGCCAAACCAGAAGTCTTTCCAGGCTTCAGGCAGATGGTGGAAGAGAGAGTCAACCTAGCTGATGCCTGTGTGACTCTGGAAGAAAAGCAAAAGTTGAAACAAGTTTTCTTGGATTTCCAAGATCTCTTTGCGGTAGACTCATATGACTGTGGTCGCACTGACATCCACACAACAACAATCCCCACGGACCCTGGCATGACTCCTGTGTTTGTGAAGCAATATCGCTTGCCTCTCGCATCAATGGAGTCCCTTACTGAAATAATTAAGAACCTTGAGTCCCGGGGAATAATCCGTCCAGTCCACAGCACCTTCAATAATCCGGTGCTGGGAATATTGAAGCCAAACGGCCAGTGGAGACTCTGCGCTGACCTCAGGGAGCTCAACAAACGGGTCCACACTTCCCGATGGCCTCTTCCCTACATTGACCAAGGGCTGGCCCAGATTCAGGGGTCACAGGTATTCACTGCAATAGACCTGACCAATGGATACTGGACCGTGCCTGTCAGTAGGGAGGACCAATACAAGCTGGCTTTTACCTTTGGGGGCCAGCAGTACACATGGACCCGGACTCCCTTCGGATACCTTAACTCCGGTAATGAGTTCAATATTTTCCTACATAAGGCCATGCCCGACCTGGGTACGAGGGGTAACCTGGCTTATGTAGATGATGTCCTCATCAAAAGTTCATCTGTGGAGGAACACATAGCGGAGATCCGTTATGTTCTGACGCAGTTGAGGGCCGCCGGAGCAAAACTTTCCTTTCAGAAAGCACAGTGGTGTAGAACCCGTGTTAATTTCTTGGGGCATGAGATTACTCCTCAGGGCCTCTGTCCCCAGGAAAAGAAAGTGGAAGCACTTCAGAAACTGAAAGACCCCACAACTCTGCGGGAACTAAGGAGCCTCCTTGGACTGACTAATTACAGCAGAAAGTTCATTGAGGGCTACGCAGAGATCACCAGACCCCTGATTCATCTCCTGAAGGGGGGGGTCAAGTGGGAATGGGGTCCAGAACAAGCCGAGGCAGTAAAACAACTCAAAAGAAGCCTCTCACAAGCTCCTTGCCTAGCTTACCCTGTCAGAAACAAGGAGTTCTTCCTGGAGACGGGGTTCTCTAATACGTGCTTGACGGCAGTATTATACCAAAAGCATGACAAGGTCAATAAAGTAATCTCCTATGCGAGCAAAACTTTATCCTCTGTGGAGGAAAAATTCAACGATTGTGAGAAGGCACTCCTGGCAACGGTGTGGGCATTGAAGAATTACCGCCCGTTTATCCAGGGGGAACACATCATAGTGGAGACTCCACACCAGCCTCTGCAATATCTCCAAAGTGACAGAATCCGGGCCGGAAATGTGAGTAATTCCCAAATTACTTCCTGGATTCTGTCAATGCAAGGCTTTCCTGTGGAGGTCAGATATGGCCAAAACAAGAAGAGTCCCCTCGCGCAAGGTCTGGCTGACTTGCATGATTGTGCCAGAGAAAACTGTCTCGAGGACGAAAGTCTAAAAATAAAGGACAACATGGAGGCATACCTTAATTCCCCCCACAAAGTCTTTGAAGAAGACAAGTGTGAGGGAATGCCCACTGTCTATGTGGATGGATGCTCTTACCATGTTGACTACAACGGGGAGAAAGAACTAGTGGCCGGCGTAGGGAATGCATGGGTGAATGAGTCCCCAGAACCCTCCGCCGGATACAAAATTGGTCCCCGAAGTAGTCAGGTGGCAGAATTGATGGCTGTGCATCATGCCATCCTCACCGCTGTCCAGCATCAACTCCACGAACTGGTCATAATCACAGATTCGGATTATGTACGGAACGGGTTCGTGGAGCACCTGGTTAATTGGAAAACCAGAGGCATGTTATGTGCTAACAACAAACCCTTGAAACATGGGAAGTTGATCCAAAACATTGATGATCTGGTCACATCGAATGGGATGACCATCTACTGGAAAAAGATCAAGGGTCATTCCAAAGTAGAGGGACCAGACAAAGCTGGAAATGACTTAGCTGATCAGCTGGCCAAAACCGGGGCCATCCAAGGGGATCTAATTGAGATTGAGTCCCTGTTGGGGGAAATCCAGGTCACTGCTATCACTAGGTCCCAGGCAAATGCTCACAACGACCTTTCAATTGCACAATGGAGTAAGGAGACCCCTGATGATGATTTGATTACCGCTCAGAAGGGGGATCCAATAATTGGTAAATTTTACCAGCACCTTGAGGACACTGAGAACTTTCCCCTGACGGATACCGATTACATTGGGAAAGAGGACCTAAGAGTGTTGATGAAATGTCCCAAAATGTTCCGGATCCAAGACGGTTTGTTGGTAAGGAAATCCAAAGCTGGCCACGATCAGTGGGTGGTTCCTACCTCATTCCGAAGCCTGATGTTAAGTCACGCCCATGATGCGGCCACTGCCGGTCATAGGGGGTTTCATACAACACTGGAAATCTTAAGAGAGGTTGCATACTGGCCACACATGGGCCAGGACCTCAACCAATATTTGAAGGGTTGTCTTGTGTGTGCACAATTTCAGCCGACATCCCTCACACACCGGGCACCTTTACAAAAGCGGGGAATGACACTGCCATGGTCAGATTTACAAATCGACTTTGTAGGCCCTGTGATTCGCTCGGCTAGGGGGAATAAGTACATGTTGACTGTGACATGCTTGTTTACCAAGTGGGTGGAATGTCTCCCAGCCCCAAATTGCAAGGCAGAAACTGCAGCGGCCTTGATGATTAACCACATCTTTTCCCGTTTTGGTCTACCTCAAAGGATTGAGTCAGACAGAGGTAGCCACTTCACCAGTGAAGTAATGACAAAGATGTGGGAGATACTGGGGGTCAAGAGAAAGCTGCATATTGCTTATAGACCAGCTTCTTCTGGGGCAGTAGAGAGATATAACCGGACAATTGTGAGCATATTAAAGAAGTTTGTGGCAGATTCTGGGCCAAGTTGGGATATCCGATTACCTCTGGTCCTAATGGCTATCAGATCTACCCCTTCATCTGCAACCAAAATGTCACCATTTGAGTTGATGACTGGGCGCAAGATGGTGCTTCCTCAGCATTTGCTCTATAGGACCCAAGAGCAGACACTGATAAATGCCTCCACTACTCATGAGTATGTAGAGAATTTAAGGAAACACCTTCAACATGCTTTTGCTTATGCTCAGCGGAATCTAGAAAGATCGGCTGATAGCATGAAGACCCATTATGACCTGAAAACTTCCAGGAAGGAATATCAGGTGGGAGACCGGGTCTATCTATACAACTTCCAAAGGAACCAGGCCAAGCAGCGCAAATTTTTGCCTACATGGAAGGGACCCTTTGAGATCGTCGATAAGATCTCCCCTGTGGCCTACAAGATCCGCATCCCCAAAGGTGGTTCGGCAGAGGGGGAAGACAAGTGGGTCCACATAAACCAGTTGAAATGTTGCCATCCCAGGCACACTCTGCAACAACTGGAGGAATCCTCTGGAATCCTAGCGGGTACTGTATCAGACTAATTCAGTTCCAATCATAAAACATACCACATCTAGTCTCTAAAATATTGTGATTTGCATGAAACCGTCTCTTAGTTATACTGTTTTCTTTATCAAAATAAGAATGTAATGTTTTGTCATGATGAAATGCATATGCTGTCCCACCATCTCAACAGTGGTGGAAAAACGTCTATGAGTAGGTATTGCCGCTCTTCCTTTGTCGTCCTAGGAGAAAGAAAACCTTGAGACGGGCCAAGGAGGACGATCCGGAGACCGGGAGCTGAGACGCAACGGGCTCGGGGTACCGCCCAATATTCCCATCAGGACCGGCGAGGAGAACCGATCGATCAGTACCGGATGGAGGAAAAGATGCTGAACTATGCCATCTATTGGAAGAAGATGAGGAAACATCCCAGATCTTGTGAGTCCCATTCGTGAAATAGGATGGCCATCGCAAGAGGGGGGCTTGTGGGATGTATTTACCCATGCATCCTAGCCCTACCTCAAAACTGTGCAGTACTGACATGAAAACATCATGATGACCAGAGCTTCCCAGAAAATGCACCGGGAAATGCAGGAAGAATAGGCTGCCACCCATTTTTGCCGATGTTATGGGCACAGAAGGACGCTGCCTAAAACCACCATTGGACTACCCGCACAGTAGTCTGAAACCATTGTTTTGACCCATGTGGAATCATTAGACGGGGTAAAGATGGGGATTAAGCTGTCGCTGCCCATCATTTTGCCCCAGAACAAGAATAAATAATTGGAGTGGGTAAAGATGGGGATGCGCTGTCGCCGCCCATCATTTCATCCCAGAATCCAGGAGAGCTGCGCAGTTGTGCGCACACCAAAATGGTTACCTAACTTGCCACCCACCAGTGTAAAGAAAGGTCTTTGTTAACAAAATCCACTGTTACTGATGTCAAAAAGTTGCTGAAATCGTGACTCATTGGACCACTTTAAAGATTCAACCCTTTTTGTGGGGTTCCACATAACCATCTTACTGTAAGGAGCCCCATCAAAACAATGTTAAGCAAGGATTTACTACCATGTAAGAACCATTCCTGTTTAGAATGCATTAATCCAAGAAAATCCCAAAGTTGCATGCAGTGCCAACAAAATCCTCTAGGCGGCACTAGCGGTCTAAACTCTGACTGGAGAACTGAGTGCAGTTGCTGTACAAAGGGATTTGACTTAGCTGACTTCAAAGGCTGCATTTTAATTAAAAATTAGCCACATGCTGTTCCCAGAGGCCTGAAGCCTGGGAAACCCTATCACCTCAAGAGCTTCACACCAGGAGTTAGAATCTCACATGACCTCTTGATTGATAGAAGGCAGACTGGCTGGGAGCTTCCCAGAGACCACACAAAGGACCCTTTCCTCTGAAAGGAAGATGTTAATTTTGTCTGTTTAATGTCAACAAAGCCCTGCCTGCCCAGAGGACTGACCCACCCAAGTCTTGGAGGCGGACCTCAACACTCTGAGGATTGAATTGGAAGTAAAATATATATTTTACAAAAACACTGATAACTCTTTGTAATCAAATGACAGAAATGTATAAATTTGAGAGCTTTAATTTAAAAAATGTACCTTTAATTCAAGACTAAACTCGAATTTGTGTGATGTTCTGGGGCAAAACCCCATTGTTTATTAATATTACAAACTCCCTGTTTCAGCTAGACAAACGAAAATGCATTGGTATGTGGGTAGATATGTGAGGAACAGTTGTATAAAATTTAATGAAGATCCAATGTTGTTTAGCACATTAAAAAGTGCTAGAAGTGGCCGTTTTTGAATGCAAGCTCCTAGGAAAAGCACATTTGGACAGAGACATGGCTAAATTCAGCCACACCATGTATATGTAATTTTAAACAAATGTGTACCTGTGCAAATATGTTTTTAGGTCAGATATAGATTGTGTGTAAAGTTGACAGGGGTGGGTTCTCTGTATCATAAACAGACCTCATCATGATGACACTTCATTTCATTCCCCCAATCAAGTAAGAAATGGAAGTTTGACCAATTAGAAGCTGAGAGAGAGGTAGGGTCAGTGATGCTAGAACACACCCACATTCTAAACACATAAAAGCAGACAGTCAGGACACATAGAGACCTTCAAAATCCATCTGCCGCTGGAAGCCCTGCCGGAAAAATCCATACTTACCTCCATCAACCTCCAGAGAGCCAAACTAGAGACTTCAATCTATCCAGAACTAAGAGACCAGACCAGAGAGACCCAGACCAGCAGAGAGAGTGACCAGAGCCCAGTCTAAAACCCTGACCAGATCCATGGCGAGGCCCATTTCACCCAAGAATATAGTGTGAGTACCTAGAAAACTGTGCAGAACCAATCTCCTAGTTAAAATCATATAATTCAATCTATTTAACCTAAGTAGAACTGCCTCCTAACTGTCACCTGTCATTTTAGCTGCAAAAGCTGCACGTGTCTTTTTGAACTTTAAAATTTCGAATCTGAAAAACGACCTTTATTCAATCGTTCATATCTCCGCAACCGTTTGTGCTAGAGACTTGCAATAACTTTTATTTAAAAGCTTAGAATCGTAGCTTTGAATCGCACCAAGAACCGCATTCCTACCCCTTATAGTTTTACCGCAATCGCGGAACACGCATCCGCGAATTTTACCGCGATTTGCAATTTCTTCACATGTAAAAACTGCTGCTGCCTGCCTTCCATTTGCCAGAAATTCGTTTGACCTGCTAACTATCCCTGCATCATTGCTAGTGTGAGCCTGGACTAATATTAACTAGATACCACTCACCCTGAACCTCTGTAAGGGAATTAAAAGCGTTTAGCATATTTTTTTAATTCATTGCCAGCACATATCAAAGCAATTTGGGCCTGTGATTTCAAAACTCCTATCTGTTTTCTGTTGTCTAAGCTTGCTGGATTGAACTGATTACATTGATTGCATTTCTGAGAACTGTGTGCTTCCTTCCATTTCCTTGCATTGCATAAAGAGGGGGGGAGTGAATAGCCAGAGAAAAGTGATTACATTGTTTGGTTGAAATCCTATTGAGTATTTTCTGTACTGCATTCATTGAATATTGCATCCACCTGAGCTTACATAAAGCATCCTCTACCACATTATACTTTTGTTCCTATTTACCAGTGTGCTATCTTATCCATTTCCTGTCAACTCATTAGTCATTATAAAGAAGTGTGCTAGCGCCAGATTCTCCGTTGTTAATATTTCCCATATCAGATTAAGTGTGATATTCAATTATTAATTTATTATAAAGTGTGATATCTATATTTTAATTTATCAAATAAACCTTTTAAACTTGCAAAACAGAACTACTTCTTGGCTCAGTGGGGTCAGGGGGATTCCAAGAGAGGGGTGTCATACAAGGGTAGTCATCCAGAACGCATGAACTGGACCTAAAGATATATCAATAAGGGTTTTCATTCAGTATTATAGACTAGGTGTTAATTTGGCTGTAGTGCTGAATTGAATCCTCTTACAATGGGATATCCAACTCCTTCCCATTCCAATCCTGAGACCTTTCCGATAGCAGAGATGTGATATCTCAATGCTTATACCAAACCTGAGAACCTTCCTATGGCCTGAGATGTCATATACAACTCCTTCCCATTCCAATCCTGAGACCCTTCCTTTAGCATGAGATGTGATATCTCAATGCTTATACCAAATCTGAGACCCTTCCTATAGCATGAGATGTGATATCCAATTCCTTCCCATTCCAATCCTGAGACCCTTTCTATAACATGAGATGTGATATCCAACTCCTTCCCATTCCAACCTGAGACACTTCCTATAGCATGAGAAGGGATATCCAACTCCTTCCCAATCCAATCCTGAGACCCTTCCGATAGCAGAGATGTGATATCTCAATGCTTATACCAAACCTGAGACCCTTCCTATGGCATGAGATGTGATATCCAACTCCTTGCCATTCAAATCCTGAGACCCTTCCTATAGCATGAAAAGGGATATCCAACTCCTTCCCAATCCAATCCTGAGACCCTTCCGATAGCAGAGACGTGATATCTCAATGCTTCTACCAAACCTGAGACCCTTCCTTTAGCATGAGATGTGATATCCAAATCCTTCACATTCCAATCCTGAGACCCTTCCTATAGCATGAGATTTGATATCTCAATGCTTCTAATACCAAACCTGAGATCCTTCCTATAACATGAGATGTGATATCCAATTCCTTCCCATTCCAAACCTGAGACCCTTCCTATTGGATGAGATGTGATATCCAACTCCTTCCCATTCCAACCCTGAGACCCTTCCTATAGCATGAGATGTGATGTCTCAATGCTTCTAATACCAAACCTGAGATCCTTCCTATAACATGAGATGTGATATCCAACTCCTTCCATTCCAATCCTGAGACCCGTCCTATAGCATGAGATGTGATATCTCAATGCTTATACCAAACCTGAGACCCTTCCTATAGTATGAGATGTGATATCCAACTCCTTCCCATTCCAATCCTGAGACCATTCCTATAGCATGAGATGTGATATCTCAATGCTTCTAATACCAAACCTGAGATCCTTCCTCTAACATGAAATGTGATATCCAACTCCTTCCCTTTCCAAACCTAAGAGCCTATCTATAGCATGAGATGTGATATCCAAGTCCTTCACATTCCAACCCTTAGACCCTTCCTACAGCATGCAATATGATATCTCAATGATTCTAATAACAAACCTGAGACCCGTCCTATAACATGAGATGGGATATCCAACTCCTTCCCATTCCAATCCTGAGACACTTCCGATAGCAGAGATGTGATATCTCAATGTTTATACCAAACCTGAGACCCTTCCTATAACATGAGATGTGATATCCAACTCCTTCCCGTTCCAAACCTGAGACCCTTCCTTTAGCATGAGATGTGATATCCAGCTCCTTCCCATTCCAATCCTGAGACAATTCCGATAGCATGAGATGTGATATCTCAATGCTTCTAATATCAAACCTGAGATCCTTCCTCTAACATGAAATGTGATATCCAACTCCTTCCCTTTCCAAACCTAAGAGCCTATCTATAGCATGAGATGTGATATCCAAGTCCTTCACATTCCAACCCTTAGACCCTTCCTACAGCATGCAATATGATATCTCAATGATTCTAATAACAAACCTGAGACCCGTCCTATAACATGAGATGGGATATCCAACTCCTTCCCATTCCAATCCTGAGACACTTCCGATAGCAGAGATGTGATATCTCAATGTTTATACCAAACCTGAGACCCTTCCTATAACATGAGATGTGATATCCAACTCCTTCCCGTTCCAAACCTGAGACCCTTCCTTTAGCATGAGATGTGATATCCAACTCCTTCCCATTCCAATCCTGAGACACTTCCGATAGCAGAGATGTGATATCTCAATGTTTATACCAAACCTGAGACCCTTCCTATAACATGAGATGTGATATCCAACTCCTTCCCGTTCCAAACCTGAGACCCTTCCTTTAGCATGAGATGTGATATCCAGCTCCTTCCCATTCCAATCCTGAGACACTTCCGATAGCAGAGATGTGATATCTCAATGCTTATACCAAACCTGAGACCCTTCCTATAACATGAGATGTGATATCCAAATCCTTCCCGTTCCAAACCTGAGACCCTTCCTTTAGCATGAGATGTGATATCCAGCTCCTTCCCATTCCAATCCTGAGACACTTCCGATAGCATGAGATGTGATATCTCAATGCTTCTAATATCAAAACTGAGACCCTCCCTATAGCATGATATGTGATATCTAAGTCCTTCCCATTCCAATCCTGAGACCCTCCCTATAGCATGAGATGTGATATCCAACTCCTTCCCATTCCAATCCTGAGACCCTTCTGATAGCATGAGATGTGATATCTCAATGCCTCTAATACCAAACCTGAGATCCTACCTCTAACATGAAATGTGATATCCAACTCTTTCCCCTTCCAAACCTGAGAGCCTTCCTATTGCATGAGATGTGATATCCAAGTCCTTCCCATTCCAATCCTGAGACACTTCCTATAGCTTGAGATGTGATATCCAACTCCTTCCCATTCCAATTCTGAGACCCTTCCTATACTATGAGACTTGATATCTCAATGCTTCTAATACCAAACGTGAGACCCGTAATATAACATGAGATGTGATATCCAAATCCTTCCCCTTCCAAACCTTAGACCCTTCCTTTATCATGAGATGTGATATCCAACTCCTTCCCATTCTAATCCTGAGACCCTTCCGATATCATGAGATGTGATATCTCAAAGCTTCTAATATCAAACTTGAGACCCTCCCTATAGCATGAGATGTGATATCCAAGTCCTTCCCATTCCAATCCTGAGACCCTTCCTATAGCATGAGATGTGATATCTCAATGATTCTAATACCAAACCTGAGACCCTTCCTATAACATGAGATGGGAATATCCAACTCCTTCCCATTCCAATCCTGAGACCCTTCCGATAGCAGAGATGTGATATCTCAATGCTTATACCAAACCTGAGATCCTTCCTATAACAAGAGATGTGATATCCAACTCCTTCCCATTCCAATCCTGAGACACTTCCTATAGCATGAGATGTGATATCTCACTGCTTATACCAAACCTGAGACCCTTCCCATAGCATGAGATGTGATATCCAACTCCTTCCCATTCCAATCCTGTGACCCTTCCTATAGCATGAGATATGATATCTCAATACTTCTAATACCAAACGTGAGATCCTTCCGATAACATGAGATGTGATATCCAAATCCTTCCCCTTCCAAACCTGAGACCCTCCCTTTAGCATGAGATGTGATATCCAACTCCTTCCCATTCCAATCCTGAGACCCTTCTGATAGCATGAGATGTGATATCTCAATGCTTCTAATACCAAACCTGAGATCCTTCCGATAGCATGAGATGTGATATCTCAATGCTTCTAATACCAAACCTGAGATCCTTCCTATAACATGAGATGTGATATCCAAATCCTTCCCCTTCCAAACCTGAGACCGTCCCTTTAGCATGAGATGTGATATCCAACTCCTTCCCATTCCATTCCTGAGACCCTTCTGATAGCATGAGATGTGATATCTCAATGCCTCTAATACCAAACCTGAGATCCTACCTCTAACATGAAATGTGATATCCAACTCTTTCCCCTTCCAAACCTGAGAGCCTTTCTATAGCATGAGATGTGATATCCAAGTCCTTCCCATTCCAATCCTGAGACCCTTCCTATAGCTTGAGATGTGATATCCAACTCCTTCCCATTCCAATTCTGAGACCCTTCCTATACTCTGAGACTTGATATCTCAATGCTTCTAATACCAAACCTGAGACCCGTAATATAACATGAGATGTGATATCCAAATCCTTCCCCTTCCAAACCTTAGACCCTTCCTTTATCATGAGATGTGATATCCAACACCTTCCCATTCCAATCCTGAGACCCTTCCGATATCATGAGATGTGATATCTCAAAGCTTCTAATATCAAACTTGAGACCCTCCCTATAGCATGAGATGTGATATCCAAGTCCTTCCCATTCCAATCCTGAGACCCTTCCTATAGCATGAGATGTGATATCTCAATGCTTCTAATACCAAACCTGAGACCCTTCCTATAACATGAGATGGGAATATCCAACTCCTTCCCATTCCAATCCTGAGACCCTTCCGATAGCAGAGATGTGATATCTCAATGCTTATACCAAACCTGAGACCCTTCGTATGGCATGAGATGTGATATCCAACTCCTTGCCATTCAAATCCTGAGACCCTTCCTATAGCATGAGAAGGGATATCCAACTCCTTCCCAATCCAATCCTGAGACCCTTCCGATAGCAGAGACGTGATATCTCAATGCTTCTACCAAACCTGAGACCCTTCCTTTAGCATGAGATGTGATATCCAAATCCTTCACATTCCAATCCTGAGACCCTTCCTATAGCATGAGATGTGATATCTCAATGCTTCTAATACCAAACCTGAGATCCTTCCTATAACATGAGATGTGATATCCAACTCCTTCCATTCCAATCCTGAGACCGGTCCTATAGCATGAGATGTGATATCTCAATGCTTATACCAAACCTGAGACCCTTCCTATAGCATGAGATGTGATATCCAACTACTTCCCATTCCAATCCTCAGACCCTTCCTATAGCATGAGATGTGATATCTCAATGCTTCTAATACCAAACCTGAGATCCTTCCTCTAACATGAAATGTGATATCCAACTCCTTCCCTTTCCAAACCTAAGAGCCTATCTATAGCATGAGATGTGATATCCAGGTCCTTCCCATTCCAATCCTTAGACCCTTCCTACAGCATGCAATATGATATCTTAATGATTCTAATAACAAACCTGAGACCCGTCCTATAGCATGAGATATGATATCCAAGTCCTTCCCATTCCAATCCTGAGACCCTTCCTATAACATGAAATGTGATATCCAACTCCTTCCCATTCCAACCTGAGACCCTTCCTATAGCATGAGATGGGATATCCAACTTCTTCCAAATCCAATACTGATACCCTTCCGATAGCATGAGATGTGATATCCCAATGCTTCTACCAAACCTGAGACCCATACTATGGCATGAGATGTGATATCAAACTCCTTCCCATTCCAATCCTGAGACCCTTCCTATAGCTTGAGGTGTGATATCCAACTCCTTCCCATTCCAATTCTGAGACCCTTCTTATACCATGAGACTTGATATCTCAATGCTTCTAATACCAAACCTGAGACCCGTCCTATAACATGAGATGTGATATCCAAATCCTTCCCCTTCCAAACCTTAGACCCTTCCTTTATCATGAGATGTGATATCCAACTCCTTCCCATTCCAATCCTGAGACCCTTCCGATATCATGAGATTTGTTATCTCAATGCTTCTAATATCAAACTTGAGACCCTCCCTATAGCATGAGATGTGACATCCAAGTCCTTCCCATTCCAATCCTGAGACCCTTCCTATAGCATGAGATGTGATATCTCTATGCTTCTAATACCAAACCTGAGACCCTTCCTATAACATGAGATGGGATATCCAACTCCTTCCCATTCCAATCCTGAGACCTTTCCGATAGCAGAGATGTGATATCTCAATGCTTATACCAAACCTGAGAACCTTCCTATGGCCTGAGATGTCATATACAACTCCTTCCCATTCCAATCCTGAGACCCTTCCTTTAGCATGAGATGTGATATCTCAATGCTTATACCAAATCTGAGACCCTTCCTATAGCATGAGATGTGATATCCAATTCCTTCCCATTCCAATCCTGAGACCCTTTCTATAACATGAGATGTGATATCCAACTCCTTCCCATTCCAACCTGAGACACTTCCTATAGCATGAGAAGGGATATCCAACTCCTTCCCAATCCAATCCTGAGACCCTTCCGATAGCAGAGATGTGATATCTCAATGCTTATACCAAACCTGAGACCCTTCCTATGGCATGAGATGTGATATCCAACTCCTTGCCATTCAAATCCTGAGACCCTTCCTATAGCATGAAAAGGGATATCCAACTCCTTCCCAATCCAATCCTGAGACCCTTCCGATAGCAGAGACGTGATATCTCAATGCTTCTACCAAACCTGAGACCCTTCCTTTAGCATGAGATGTGATATCCAAATCCTTCACATTCCAATCCTGAGACCCTTCCTATAGCATGAGATTTGATATCTCAATGCTTCTAATACCAAACCTGAGATCCTTCCTATAACATGAGATGTGATATCCAATTCCTTCCCATTCCAACCCTGAGACCCTTCCTATAGCATGAGATGTGATGTCTCAATGCTTCTAATACCAAACCTGAGATCCTTCCTATAACATGAGATGTGATATCCAACTCCTTCCATTCCAATCCCGAGACCCGTCCTATAGCATGAGATGTGATATCTCAATGCTTATACCAAACCTGAGACCCTTCCTATAGCATGAGATGTGATATCTCAATGCTTCTAATACCAAACCTGAGATCCTTCCTCTAACATGAAATGTGATATCCAACTCCTTCCCTTTCCAAACCTAAGAGCCTATCTATAGCATGAGATGTGATATCCAAGTCCTTCACATTCCAACCCTTAGACCCTTCCTACAGCATGCAATATGATATCTCAATGATTCTAATAACAAACCTGAGACCCGTCCTATAACGTGAGATGGGATATCCAACTCCTTCCCATTCCAATCCTGAGACACTTCCGATAGCAGAGATGTGATATCTCAATGTTTATACCAAACCTGAGACCCTTCCTATAACATGAGATGTGATATCCAACTCCTTCCCGTTCCAAACCTGAGACCCTTCCTTTAGCATGAGATGTGATATCCAGCTCCTTCCCATTCCAATCCTGAGACAATTCCGATAGCATGAGATGTGATATCTCAATGCTTCTAATATCAAAACTGAGACCCTCCCTATAGCATGATATGTGATATCTAAGTCCTTCCCATTCCAATCCTGAGACCCTTCCTATAGCATGAGATGTGATATCCAACTCCTTCCCATTCCAATCCTGAGACCCTTCCTATAGCATGAGATGTGACATCTCAATACTTCTAATACCAAACCTGAGATCCATCCTATAACATGAGATGTGATATCCAACTCCTTCCCTTTCCAAACCTGAGAGCCGTTCTATAGCATGAGATGTGATATCCAGGTCCTTCCCATTCCAATCCTTAGACCCTTCCTACAGCATGCAATATGATATCTCAATGATTCTAATAACAAACCTGAGACCCGTCCTATAGCATGAGATATGATATCCAAGTCCTTCCCATTCCAATCCTGAGACCCTTCCTATAACATGAAATGTGATATCCAACTCCTTCCCATTCCAACCTGAGACCCTTCCTATAGCATGAGATGGGATATCCAACTTCTTCCAAATCCAATACTGATACCCTTCCGATAGCATGAGATGTGATATCCCAATGCTTCTACCAAACCTGAGACCCATACTATGGCATGAGATGTGACATCAAACTCCTTCCCATTCCAATCCTGAGACCCTTCCTATAGCTTGAGGTGTGATATCCAACTCCTTCCCATTCCAATTCTGAGACCCTTCTTATACCATGAGACTTGATATCTCAATGCTTCTAATACCAAACCTGAGACCCGTCCTATAACATGAGATGTGATATCCAAATCCTTCCCCTTCCAAACCTTGGACCCTTCCTTTATCATGAGATGTGATATCCAACTCTTTCCCATTCCAATCCTGAGACCCTTCCGATATCATGAGATTTGTTATCTCAATGCTTCTAATATCAAACTTGAGACCCTCCCTATAGCATGAGATGTGAGATCCAAGTCCTTCCCATTCCAATCCTGAGACCCTTCCTATAGCATGAGATGTGATATCCAATTCCTTCCCATTCCAAACCTGAGACCCTTCCTATTGGATGAGATGTGATATCCAACTCCTTCCCATTTCAACCCTGAGACCCTTCCTATTGCATGAGATGTGATGTCTCAATGCTTCTAATACCAATCCTGAGACCCTTCCTATAGCATGAAAAGGGATATCCAACTCCTTCCCAATCCAATCCTGAGACCCTTCCGATAGCAGAGACGTGATATCTCAATGCTTCTACCAAACCTGAGACCCTTCCTTTAGCATGAGATGTGATATCCAAATCCTTCACATTCCAATCCTGAGACCCTTCCTATAGCATGAGATTTGATATCTCAATGCTTCTAATACCAAACCTGAGATCCTTCCTATAACATGAGATGTGATATCCAATTCCTTCCCATTCCAAACCTGAGACCCTTCCTATTGGATGAGATGTGATATCCAACTCCTTCCCATTCCAACCCTGAGACCCTTCCTATAGCATGAGATGTGATGTCTCAATGCTTCTAATACCAAACCTGAGATCCTTCCTATAACATGAGATGTGATATCCAACTCCTTCCATTCCAATCCCGAGACCCGTCCTATAGCATGAGATGTGATATCTCAATGCTTATACCAAACCTGAGACCCTTCCTATAGTATGAGATGTGATATCCAACTCCTTCCCATTCCAATCCTGAGACTCTTCCTATAGCCTGAGATGTGATATCTCAATGCTTCTAATACCAAACCTGAGATCCTTCCTCTAACATGAAATGTGATATCCAACTCCTTCCCTTTCCAAACCTAAGAGCCTATCTATAGCATGAGATGTGATATCCAAGTCCTTCACATTCCAACCCTTAGACCCTTCCTACAGCATGCAATATGATATCTAAATGATTCTAATAACAAACCTGAGACCCGTCCTATAACGTGAGATGGGATATCCAACTCCTTCCCATTCCAATCCTGAGACACTTCCGATAGCAGAGATGTGATATCTCAATGTTTATACCAAACCTGAGACCCTTCCTATAACATGAGATGTGATATCCAACTCCTTCCCGTTCCAAACCTGAGACCCTTCCTTTAGCATGAGATGTGATATCCAGCTCCTTCCCATTCCAATCCTGAGACAATTCCGATAGCATGAGATGTGATATCTCAATGCTTCTAATATCAAAACTGAGACCCTCCCTATAGCATGATATGTGATATCTAAGTCCTTCCCATTCCAATCCTGAGACCCTTCCTATAGCATGAGATGTGATATCTCAATGCTTCTACCAAACCTGAGACCCTTCCTTTAGCATGAGATGTGATATCCAACTCCTTCCCATTCCAATCCTGAGACCCTTCCTATAGCATGAGATGTGATATCTCAATACTTCTAATACCAAACCTGAGATCCTTCCGATAACATGAGATGTGATATCTCAATACTTCTAATACCAAACCTGAGATCCATCCTATAACATGAGATGTGATATCCAACTCCTTCCCTTTCCAAACCTGAGAGCCGTTCTATAGCATGAGATGTGATATCCAGGTCCTTCCCATTCCAATCCTTAGACCCTTCCTACAGCATGCAATATGATATCTCAATGATTCTAATAACAAACCTGAGACCCGTCCTATAGCATGAGATATGATATCCAAGTCCTTCCCATTCCAATCCTGAGACCCTTCCTATAACATGAAATGTGATATCCAACTCCTTCCCATTCCAACCTGAGACCCTTCCTATAGCATGAGATGGGATATCCAACTTCTTCCAAATCCAATACTGATACCCTTCCGATAGCATGAGATGTGATATCCCAATGCTTCTACCAAACCTGAGACCCATACTATGGCATGAGATGTGACATCAAACTCCTTCCCATTCCAATCCTGAGACCCTTCCTATAGCTTGAGGTGTGATATCCAACTCCTTCCCATTCCAATTCTGAGACCCTTCTTATACCATGAGACTTGATATCTCAATGCTTCTAATACCAAACCTGAGACCCGTCCTATAACATGAGATGTGATATCCAAATCCTTCCCCTTCCAAACCTTGGACCCTTCCTTTATCATGAGATGTGATATCCAACTCTTTCCCATTCCAATCCTGAGACCCTTCCGATATCATGAGATTTGTTATCTCAATGCTTCTAATATCAAACTTGAGACCCTCCCTATAGCATGAGATGTGAGATCCAAGTCCTTCCCATTCCAATCCTGAGACCCTTCCTATAGCATGAGATGTGATATCTCTATGCTTCTAATACCAAACCTGAGACCCTTCCTATAACATGAGATGGGATATTCAACTCCTTCCCATTCCAATCCTGAGACCTTTCCGATAGCAGAGATGTGATATCTCAATGCTTATACCAAACCTGAGAACCTTCCTATGGCCTGAGATGTCATATACAACTCCTTCCCATTCCAATCCTGAGACCCTCCCTTTAGCATGAGATGTGATATCTCAATGCTTATACCAAATCCGAGACCCTTCCTATAGCATGAGATGTGATATCCAATTCCTTCCCATTCCAATCCTGAGACCCTTCCTATAGCATGAGATGTGATATCTCAATGCTTATACCAAATGCTTGTACACTCCTCCCTTCAGACCTGGGGACGCCAAGCGTACGAAGCGTGGGAGAGTGACAAGGACTCGAAATACAACACAACCTGGCGGCAGTTACAGAGAAGGACTCCCTTGTAAGCTGGTCAGTCAACTGGATGGCCCAGAGACACTTCCGAAGGCTTACTTGGCAGGAGTTGATGAAGTCGCCGGGAATAGCTGTTCCTGCTATTCCAAAGGTCGAAGCACCAGTACAGGCCTTCTGGTTCGATCCAAGGAGGAAAGGGTTTCAAAGGACGACAGCAGTGCAAAGGAGGATTCCTTCAGCGGGTCACCAGCGATTCCTCGGTCCAGCCTCGTAGTTGCAGGATACTTGGCTCCTGTATTCCTTCGTTCGTGAGAACTCAGGAGATCAACATGGTAGTGGTGTTTCCAGCTCCCTCTTATCCACGGTTCCCTTCGCGCCAAAACGGAGGGGAGCCAATGGGAGATCCGCTCATCAACACACATACCATACGTGGACCAATCACGGACCACGGTGGTCCCAGGCATTCACACCACCCTAGACTCTCTGGCACCCAGGATGTGTATTGGGACCAGACATCCCAGCCCACACCCTGGAGGCACACAAAGGACATGTAGAAGCCCGCGAAAGCAACCACGTTTCGCGGGAAAGTACATGCCCAAATAAGTAAGGCCCCGGGTCGCCCGACCTGGGGAAGGTGAAGGGAGCAAGACGGTCAGTGGACAGGACAAAGGAGCCTCGTGGTCTGGCCATTTTGGGAGCCAGGCCACCATTTTGGGTTCAGTGCGAAAAACGTGCTCAGAACGCCAAAAGGAGCTCAAAATAAACAAAACGATCGCTGCCACCATTCCAGTCCCTGAATGACTTGCACCGATCAAAATACCATCCTAAAAGAGTATCTAGGGCCTGTAGAAGGCTAGAGACCCAAAGAGAGCTGTAACTTAGCTTACAGTGCCCTCTTGTGTCATGTTGCACTAAAGCCGCAACACGATAAAAGAAACTACGGGAAACAGCGTTCCCCGGTACTGACTGTCTTAAGGGCATGTCAGTTTCCCCGTAAGAAAGGAGCGAAAGCGCAGAGGAGTGCGGCAGAAGGCTGCACTTCTCTGGCAAAGTCAAGAACAAGGTGTAAAAGAACAGCAAAAAGTTTAGGGGTTGCCACATGGAAGGAAAATTACCTACAATTACGAAATCTTTCCTAACACATTCCAACCCTTAGACCCTTCCTACAGCATGCAATATGATATCTCAATGATTCTAATAACAAACCTGAGACCCGTCCTATAACATGAGATGGGATATCCAACTCCTTCCCATTCCAATCCTGAGACACTTCCGATAGCAGAGATGTGATATCTCAATGTTTATACCAAACCTGAGACCCGTCCTATAACATGAGATGTGATATCCAGCTCCTTCCCATTCCAATCCTGAGACACTTCCGATAGCATGAGATGTGATATCTCAATGCTTCTAATATCAAAACTGAGACCCTCCCTATAGCATATGTGTTAGGAAAGATTTCATAATTGTAGGGAATTTTTCTTCCATGTGGCAACCCCTAAACTTTTTGCTGTTGTTTCTCACCTTGTTCTTGACTTTGCCAGAGAAGTGCAGCCTTCTGCCGCACTCCTCTGGGCTTTCGCTCCTTTCTTACGGGGAAACTGACATGCCCTTAAAACAGTCAGTACCGGGGAACGCTGTTTCCCGTAGTTTCTTTTATCATGTTGCGGCTTTAGTGCAACATGACACAAGAGGGCACTGTAAGCTAAGTTACAGCTCTCTTGGGTCTCTAGCCTTCTACAGACCCTAGATACTCTTTTAGGATGGTATTTGATCGGTGCAAGTCATTCAGGGACTCGAATGGTGGCAGCGATCGTTTTGTTTATTTTGAGCTCCTTTTGGTGTTCTGAGCACGTTTTTCGCACTGAACCCAAAATGGTGGCCTGGCTCCCAAAATGGCTAGTCCACGAGGCTCCTTTGTCCTGTCCACTGACCGTCTTGCTCCCTTCACCTTCCCCAGGTCGGGCGACCCGGGGCCTTCCTTAATTGGGCATGTACTTTCCCGCGAAACGTGGTTGCTTTCGCGGGCTTCTACATGTTGTTTGTGTGCCTCCAGGGTGTGGGCTGGGATGTCTGGTCCCAATACACATCCTGGGTGCCAGAGAGTCTAGGGTGGTATGAATGCCTGGGACCACCGTAGTCCGTGATTGGTCCACGTATGGTATGTGTGTTGATGAGCGGATCTCCCATTGGCTCCCCTCCGTTTTGGCGCGAAGGGAACCGTGGATAAGAGGGGGCTGGAAACACCACTACCATGTCGATCTCCTGAGTTCTCACGAACGAAGGAATACAGGAGCCAAGTATCCTGCAACTACGAGGCTGGACCGAGGAATCGCTGGTGACCCGCTGAAGGAATCCTCCTTTGCACTGCTGTCGTCCTTTGAAACCCTGTCCTCCTTGGATCGAACCAGAAGGCCTGTACTGGTGCTTCGACCTTTGGAATAGCAGGAACAGCTATTCCCGGCGACTTCATCATCTCCTGCCAAGTAAGCCTTCGGAAGTGTCTCTGGGCCATCCAGTTGACTGACCAGCTTACAAGGGAGTCCTGCTCTGTAACTGCCGCCAGGTTGTGTTGTATTTCGAGTCCTGGTCACTCTCCCACGCTTCGTACGCTTGGCGTCCCCAGGTCTGAAGGGAGGAGTGCACATTCCTTCCTTTAGCATGAGATGTGATATCCAACTCCTTCCCATTCCAATCCTGAGACCCTTCCTATAGCATGAGATGTGATATCTCAATACTTCTAATACCAAACCTGAGATCCTTCCGATAACATGAGATGTGATATCCAAGTCCATCCCATTCCAATCCTTAGACCCTTCCTACAGCATGCAATGTGATATCTCAATTGATTCTAATACCAAACCAGAGACTCTTCCTATAACATGAGATGGGATATCCAACTCCTTCCCATTCCAATCCTGAGCCGCTTCCGATAGCAGAGATGTGATATCTCAATGCTTACACCAAACCTGAGACCCTTCCTATAACATGAGATGTGATATCCAACTCCTTCCCGTTCCAAACCTGAGACACTAACTATAGCATATGTGATATCCAACTCCTTCCCATTCCAAACATGAGACCCTTCCTATAGCAAGAAAGTAATATCCAACTCCTACCCATTCCAATCCTGAGACCCTTCCTATAGCAAGAGATGTGATATCCAAATCCTTCCCATTCCAATCCTGAGACCCTTCCTATAACATGAGATGTGATATCCAACTCCTTCCCATTCCAACCTGAGACACTTCCTATAGCATGAGAAGGGATATCAAACTCCTTCCCAATCCAATCCTGAGACCCTTCCGATAGCAGAGATGTGATATCTCAATGCTTATACCAAACCTGAGACCCTTCCTATGGCATGAGATGTGATATCCAACTCCTTGCCATTCAAATCCTGAGACCCTTCCTATAGCATGAGAAGGGATATCCAACTCCTTCCCAATCCAATCCTGAGACCCTTCCTATAGCATGAGATATATCTCAATACTTCAATACCAAACGTGAGATCCTTCCGATAACATGAGATGTGATATCCAAATCCTTCCCCTTCCAAACCTGAGGCCCTCCCTTTAGCATGAGATGTGATATCCAACTCCTTGCCATTCAAATCCTGAGACCCTTCCTATAGCATGAGAAGGGATATCCAACTCCTTCCCAATCCAATCCTGAGACCCTTCCTATAGCATGAGATATATCTCAATACTTCAATACCAAACGTGAGATCCTTCCGATAACATGAGATGTGATATCCAAATCCTTCCCCTTCCAAACCTGAGGCCCTCCCTTTAGCATGAGATGTGATATCCAACTCCTTCCTATTCCAATCCTGAGACCCTTCTGATAGCATGAGATGTGATATCTCAATGCTTCTAATACCAAACCTGAGATCCTTCCTATAACATGAGATGTGATATCCAAATCCTTCCCCTTCCAAACCTGAGACCCTCCCTTTAGCACGAGATGTGATATCCAACTCCTTCCCATTCCATTCCTGAGACACTTCTGATAGCATGAGATGTGATATCTCAATGCCTCTAATACCAAACCTGAGATCCGACCTCTAACATGAAATGTGATATCCAACTCTTTCCCCTTCCAAACCTGAGAGCCTTCCTATAGCATGAGATGTGATATCCAAGTCCTTCCCATTCCAATCCTGAGACCCTTCCTATAGCTTGAGATGTGATATCCAACTCCTTCCCATTCCAATTCTGAGACCCTTCCTATACTATGAGACTTGATATCTCAATGCTTCTAATACCAAACCTGAGACCCGTAATATAACATGAGATGTGATATCCAAATCCTTCCCCTTCCAAACCTTAGACCCTTCCTTTATCATGAGATGTGATATCCAACTCCTTCCCATTCCAATCCTGAGACCCTTCCGATATCATGAGATGTGATATCTCAAAGCTTCTAATATCAAACTTGAGACCCTCCCTATAGCATGAGATGTGATATCCAAGTCCTTCCCATTCCAATCCTGAGACCCTTCCTATAGCATGAGATGTGATATCTCAATGCTTCTAATACCAAACCTGAGACCCTTCCTATAACATGAGATGGGAATATCCAACTCCTTCCCATTCCAATCCTGAGACCCTTCCGATAGCAGAGATGTGATATCTCAATGCTTATACCAAACCTGAGATCCTTCCTATAACATGAGATGTGATATCCAACTCCTTCCCATTCCAATCCTGAGACACTTCCTATAGCATGAGATGTGATATCTCACTGCTTATACCAAACCTGAGACCCTTCCCATAGCAGATGTGATATCCAACTCCTTCCCATTCCAATCCTCAGACCCTTCCTATAGCATGAGATGTGATGTCTCAATGCTTCTAATACCAAACCTGAGATCCTTCCTATAACATGAGATGTGATATCCAACTCCTTCCACTCCAATCCTGAGACCCTTCCTATAGCATGAGATGTGATATCTCAATGCTTATACCAAACCTGAGACCCTTCCTATAGCATGAGATGTGATATCCAACTCCTTCCCATTCCAATCCTGAGACCCTTCCTATAGCCTGAGATGTGATATCACAATGCCTCTAATACCAAACCTGAGATCCTTCCTCTAACATGAAATGTGATATCCAACTCCTTCACTTTCCAAACCTGAGAGCCTATCTATAGCATGAGATGTGATATCCAAGTCCTTCCCATTCCAATCCTTAGACCCTTCCTACAGCATGCAATATGATATCTCAATGATTCTAATAAAAAACCTGAGACCCGTCCTATAACATGAGATGGGATATCCAACTCCTTCCCATTCCAATCCTGAGACACTTCCTTTAGCATGAGATATGATATCCAGCTCCTTCCCATTCCAATCCTGAGACACTTCCGATAGCATGAGATGTGATATCTCAATGCTTCTAATATCAAAACTGAGACCCTCCCTATAGCATATGTGATATCTAAGTCCTACCCATTCCAATCCTGAGACCCTTCCTATAGCATGAGATGTGATATCTCAATGCTTCTACCAAAGCTGAGACCCTTCCTTTAGCATGAGATGTGATATCCAACTCCTTCCCATTCCAATCCTGAGACCCTTCCTATAGCATGAGATGTGATATCTCAATACTTCTAATACCAAACCTGAGATCCTTCCGATAACATGAGATGTGATATCTCAATACTTCTAATACCAAACCTGAGATCCATCCTATAACATGAGATGTGATATCCAAATCCTTCCCCTTCCAAACCTGAGACCCTCCCTTTAGCATGAGATGTGATATCCAACTCCTTCCCATTCCAATCCTGAGACCCTTCTGATAGCATAAGATATGATATCTCAATGCTTCTATACCAAACCTGAGATCCTTCCGATAGCATGAGATGTGATATCTCAATACTTCTAATACCAAACCTGAGATCCTTCCTATAACATGAGATGTGATATCCAACTCCTTCCCGTTCCAATCCTGAGACCCTTCCTATAGCATGAGATGTGATATCTCAATGCTTATACCAAACCTGAGAGCCTACCTATAACATGAGATGTGATATCCAAGTCCATCCCATTCCAATCCCTAGACCCTTCCTACAGCATGCGATGTGATATCTCAATGATTCTAATACCAAACCAGAGACTCTTCCTATAACATGAGATGGGATATCCAACTCCTTCCCATTCCAATCCTGAGCCGCTTCCGATAGCAGAGATGTGATATCTCAATGCTTATACCAAACCTGAGACCCTTCCTATAGCATGAGATGTGATATCCAACTGCGTCCCATTCCAATCCTGAGACCCTTCCTATAGCATGAGATGTGATATCTCAATGCTTCTAATACCAAACCTGAGATCCTTCCTATAACATGAGATGTGATATCCAAATCCTTCCCCTTCCAAACCTGAGACCCTCCCTTTAGCATGAGATGTGATATCCAACTCCTTCCCATTCCATTCCTGAGACCCTTCTGATAGCATGAGATGTGATATCTCAATGCCTCTAATACCAAACCTGAGACCCTTCCTATAGCTTGAGATGTGATATCCAACTCTTTCCCCTTCCAAACCTGAGACCATTCCTATAGCATGAGATGTGATATCTCAATGCTTATACCAAACCTGAGAGCCTACCTATAACATGAGATGTGATATCCAAGTCCATCCCATTCCAATCCTTAGACCCTTCCTACAGCATGCAATGTGATATCTCAATTGATTCTAATACCAAACCAGAGACTCTTCCTATAACATGAGATGGGATATCCAACTCCTTCCCATTCCAATCCTGAGCCGCTTCCGATAGCAGAGATGTGATATCTCAATGCTTACACCAAACCTGAGACCCTTCCTATAACATGAGATGTGATATCCAACTCCTTCCCGTTCCAAACCTGAGACACTAACTATAGCATATGTGATATCCAACTCCTTCCCATTCCAAACATGAGACCCTTCCTATAGCAAGAAAGTAATATCCAACTCCTTCCCATTCCAATCCTGAGACCCTTCCTATAGCATGAGATGTGATATCTCAATACTTCTAATACCAAACCTGAGATCCTTCCGATAACATGAGATGTGATATCTCAATACTTCTAATACCAAACCTGAGATCCATCCTATAACATGAGATGTGATATCCAAATCCTTCCCCTTCCAAACCTGAGACCCTCCCTTTAGCATATGTGATATCCAACTCCTTCCCATTCCAATCCTGAGACCCTTCTGATAGCATAAGATATGATATCTCAATGCTTCTATACCAAACCTGAGATCCTTCCGATAGCATGAGATGTGATATCTCAATACTTCTAATACCAAACCTGAGATCCTTCCTATAACATGAGATGTGATATCCAACTCCTTCCCGTTCCAATCCTGAGACCCTTCCTATAGCATGAGATGTGATATCTCAATGCTTATACCAAACCTGAGAGCCTACCTATAACATGAGATGTGATATCCAAGTCCATCCCATTCCAATCCCTAGACCCTTCCTACAGCATGCGATGTGATATCTCAATGATTCTAATACCAAACCAGAGACTCTTCCTATAACATGAGATGGGATATCCAACTCCTTCCCATTCCAATCCTGAGCCGCTTCCGATAGCAGAGATGTGATATCTCAATGCTTATACCAAACCTGAGACCCTTCCTATAGCATGAGATGTGATATCCAACTGCGTCCCATTCCAATCCTGAGACCCTTCCTATAGCATGAGATGTGATATCTCAATGCTTCTAATACCAAACCTGAGATCCTTCCTATAACATGAGATGTGATATCCAAATCCTTCCCCTTCCAAACCTGAGACCCTCCCTTTAGCATGAGATGTGATATCCAACTCCTTCCCATTCCATTCCTGAGACCCTTCTGATAGCATGAGATGTGATATCTCAATGCCTCTAATACCAAACCTGAGACCCTTCCTATAGCTTGAGATGTGATATCCAACTCTTTCCCCTTCCAAACCTGAGACCATTCCTATAGCATGAGATGTGATATCTCAATGCTTATACCAAACCTGAGAGCCTACCTATAACATGAGATGTGATATCCAAGTCCATCCCATTCCAATCCTTAGACCCTTCCTACAGCATGCAATGTGATATCTCAATTGATTCTAATACCAAACCAGAGACTCTTCCTATAACATGAGATGGGATATCCAACTCCTTCCCATTCCAATCCTGAGCCGCTTCCGATAGCAGAGATGTGATATCTCAATGCTTACACCAAACCTGAGACCCTTCCTATAACATGAGATGTGATATCCAACTCCTTCCCGTTCCAAACCTGAGACACTAACTATAGCATATGTGATATCCAACTCCTTCCCATTCCAAACATGAGACCCTTCCTATAGCAAGAAAGTAATATCCAACTCCTACCCATTCCAATCCTGAGACCCTTCCTATAGCAAGAGATGTGATATCCAAATCCTTCCCATTCCAATCCTGAGACCCTTCCTATAACATGAGATGTGATATCCAACTCCTTCCCATTCCAACCTGAGACACTTCCTATAGCATGAGAAGGGATATCAAACTCCTTCCCAATCCAATCCTGAGACCCTTCCGATAGCAGAGATGTGATATCTCAATGCTTATACCAAACCTGAGACCCTTCCTATGGCATGAGATGTGATATCCAACTCCTTGCCATTCAAATCCTGAGACCCTTCCTATAGCATGAGAAGGGATATCCAACTCCTTCCCAATCCAATCCTGAGACCCTTCCTATAGCATGAGATATATCTCAATACTTCAATACCAAACGTGAGATCCTTCCGATAACATGAGATGTGATATCCAAATCCTTCCCCTTCCAAACCTGAGGCCCTCCCTTTAGCATGAGATGTGATATCCAACTCCTTCCTATTCCAATCCTGAGACCCTTCTGATAGCATGAAATGTGATATCTCAATGCTTCTAATACCAAACCTGAGATCCTTCCTATAACATGAGATGTGATATCCAAATCCTTCCCCTTCCAAACCTGAGACCCTCCCTTTAGCACGAGATGTGATATCCAACTCCTTCCCATTCCATTCCTGAGACACTTCTGATAGCATGAGATGTGATATCTCAATGCCTCTAATACCAAACCTGAGAACCGACCTCTAACATGAAATGTGATATCCAACTCTTTCACCTTCCAAACCTGAGAGCCTTCCTATAGCATGAGATGTGATATCCAAGTCCTTCCCATTCCAATCCTGAGACCCTTCCTATAGCTTGAGATGTGATATCCAACTCCTTCCCATTCCAATTCTGAGACCCTTCCTATACTATGAGACTTGATATCTCAATGCTTCTAATACCAAACCTGAGACCCGTAATATAACATGAGATGTGATATCCAAATCCTTCCCCTTCCAAACCTTAGACCCTTCCTTTATCATGAGATGTGATATCCAACTCCTTCCCATTCCAATCCTGAGACCCTTCCGATATCATGAGATGTGATATCTCAAAGCTTCTAATATAAAACTTGAGACCCTCCCTATAGCATGAGATGTGATATCCAAGTCCTTCCCATTCCAATCCTGAGACCCTTCCTATAGCATGAGATGTGATATCTCAATGCTTCTAATACCAAACCTGAGACCCTTCCTATAACATGAGATGGGAATATCCAACTCCTTCCCATTCCAATCCTGAGACCCTTCCGATAGCAGAGATGTGATATCTCAATGCTTATACCAAACCTGAGATCCTTCCTATAACATGAGATGTGATATCCAACTCCTTCCCATTCCAATCCTGAGACACTTCCTATAGCATGAGATGTGATATCTCACTGCTTATACCAAACCTGAGACCCTTCCCATAGCAGATGTGATATCCAACTCCTTCCCATTCCAATCCTCAGACCCTTCCTATAGCATGAGATGTGATGTCTCAATGCTTCTAATACCAAACCTGAGATCCTTCCTATAACATGAGATGTGATATCCAACTCCTTCCACTCCAATCCTGAGACCCTTCCTATAGCATGAGATGTGATATCTCAATGCTTATACCAAACCTGAGACCCTTCCTATAGCATGAGATGTGATATCCAACTCCTTCCCATTCCAATCCTGAGACCCTTCCTATAGCCTGAGATGTGATATCACAATGCCTCTAATACCAAACCTGAGATCCTTCCTCTAACATGAAATGTGATATCCAACTCCTTCACTTTCCAAACCTGAGAGCCTATCTATAGCATGAGATGTGATATCCAAGTCCTTCCCATTCCAATCCTTAGACCCTTCCTACAGCATGCAATATGATATCTCAATGATTCTAATAAAAAACCTGAGACCCGTCCTATAACATGAGATGGGATATCCAACTCCTTCCCATTCCAATCCTGAGACACTTCCTTTAGCATGAGATATGATATCCAGCTCCTTCCCATTCCAATCCTGAGACACTTCCGATAGCATGAGATGTGATATCTCAATGCTTCTAATATCAAAACTGAGACCCTCCCTATAGCATATGTGATATCTAAGTCCTACCCATTCCAATCCTGAGACCCTTCCTATAGCATGAGATGTGATATCTCAATGCTTCTACCAAAGCTGAGACCCTTCCTTTAGCATGAGATGTGATATCCAACTCCTTCCCATTCCAATCCTGAGACCCTTCCTATAGCATGAGATGTGATATCTCAATACTTCTAATTCCAAACCTGAGATCCTTCCGATAACATGAGATGTGATATCTCAATACTTCTAATACCAAACCTGAGATCCATCCTATAACATGAGATGTGATATCCAAATCCTTCCCCTTCCAAACCTGAGACCCTCCCTTTAGCATGAGATGTGATATCCAACTCCTTCCCATTCCAATCCTGAGACCCTTCTGATAGCATAAGATATGATATCTCAATGCTTCTATACCAAACCTGAGATCCTTCCGATAGCATGAGATGTGATATCTCAATACTTCTAATACCAAACCTGAGACCCGTAATATAACATGAGATGTGATATCCAAATCCTTCCCCTTCCAAACCTTAGACCCTTCCTTTATCATGAGATGTGATATCCAACTCCTTCCCATTCCAATCCTGAGACCCTTCCGATATCATGAGATGTGATATCTCAAAGCTTCTAATATCAAACTTGAGACCCTCCCTATAGCATGAGATGTGATATCCAAGTCCTTCCCATTCCAATCCTGAGACCCTTCCTATAGCATGAGATGTGATATCTCAATGCTTCTAATACCAAACCTGAGACCCTTCCTATAACATGAGATGGGAATATCCAACTCCTTCCCATTCCAATCCTGAGACCCTTCCGATAGCAGAGATGTGATATCTCAATGCTTATACCAAACCTGAGATCCTTCCTATAACATGAGATGTGATATCCAACTCCTTCCCATTCCAATCCTGAGACACTTCCTATAGCATGAGATGTGATATCTCACTGCTTATACCAAACCTGAGACCCTTCCCATAGCAGATGTGATATCCAACTCCTTCCCATTCCAATCCTCAGACCCTTCCTATAGCATGAGATGTGATGTCTCAATGCTTCTAATACCAAACCTGAGATCCTTCCTATAACATGAGATGTGATATCCAACTCCTTCCACTCCAATCCTGAGACCCTTCCTATAGCATGAGATGTGATATCTCAATGCTTATACCAAACCTGAGACCCTTCCTATAGCATGAGATGTGATATCCAACTCCTTCCCATTCCAATCCTGAGACCCTTCCTATAGCCTGAGATGTGATATCACAATGCCTCTAATACCAAACCTGAGATCCTTCCTCTAACATGAAATGTGATATCCAACTCCTTCACTTTCCAAACCTGAGAGCCTATCTATAGCATGAGATGTGATATCCAAGTCCTTCCCATTCCAATCCTTAGACCCTTCCTACAGCATGCAATATGATATCTCAATGATTCTAATAAAAAACCTGAGACCCGTCCTATAACATGAGATGGGATATCCAACTCCTTCCCATTCCAATCCTGAGACACTTCCGATAGCATGAGATGTGATATCTCAATGCTTCTAATATCAAAGCTGAGACCCTCCCTATAGCATATGTGATATCTAAGTCCTACCCATTCCAATCCTGAGACCCTTCCTATAGCATGAGATGTGATATCTCAATGCTTCTACCAAAGCTGAGACCCTTCCTTTAGCATGAGATGTGATATCCAACTCCTTCCCATTCCAATCCTGAGACCCTTCCTATAGCATGAGATGTGATATCTCAATACTTCTAATACCAAACCTGAGATCCTTCCGATAACATGAGATGTGATATCTCAATACTTCTAATACCAAACCTGAGATCCATCCTATAACATGAGATGTGATATCCAAATCCTTCCCCTTCCAAACCTGAGACCCTCCCTTTAGCATGAGATGTGATATCCAACTCCTTCCCATTCCAATCCTGAGACCCTTCTGATAGCATAAGATATGATATCTCAATGCTTCTATACCAAACCTGAGATCCTTCCGATAGCATGAGATGTGATATCTCAATACTTCTAATACCTAACCTGAGATCCTTCCTATAACATGAGATGTGATATCCAACTCCTTCCCGTTCCAAACCTGAGACCCTTCCTTTAGCATGAGATGTGATATCCAACTCCTTCCCGTTCCAAACCTGAGACCCTTCCTTTAGCATGAGATGTGATATCCAGCTCCTTCCCATTCCAATCCTGAGACACTTCTGATAGCATGAGATTTGATATCTCAATGCTTCTAATATCAAAACTGAGACCCTCCCTATAGCATGATATGTGATATCTAAGTCCTTCCCATTCCAATCCTGAGACCCTTCCTATAGCATGAGATGTGATATCTCAATGCTTATCCTTGATTCCTGTAGTAAATTGATTTCCTTTGCAGGCCGACTCCTGTCACGAATGCCTTGTCTGCATGCATTCTCTCCTGGCCATTCGCTCACCGTGGCTATTTGCCTACCCCCTTCCTCTCTCAGTGGATGGACTTCTCCATCCTAGCCTCCTACCACTCAACTCCGCCTACTTGGAGAATTCAACATGAACCTGTATGCTTCCTGACCTGGACTTTTACGAGATCTGCAACTCTTCATGTCGCTGGCCCTACACACTGCAGGGAATACTCATGATTTTGTGATCTCAGACCTCCCCCTCTGTAACCCTCTCAACAATCCTCTCCCGTGGTGATCAAGTTCTCATCTCCAAAGAAGGCTAACTGCCAGCTGTTCCTCCTCAGAGGAGTTCTCCCTTTCTGTCCCTGCTCCCTCCACCGTTTCGCGTTGCAAACACTCGCTTCCCAGCTCTCTGGTTTAGACGCGTGTTCCCTGCCTTCTCTCTTCCCGCTGCCTTCAAATCAAAAAATGAGCTCCAAAAGATACACAGTGCTCAGAATGCTCTATAACACCCATTATTCAACATATAGCCGTAACCCGCTAGACGTATTGAAACGTGCTGTAAACTAGCAAAAACAGCTAGAAAATGTACTTTCCTCGCGTTTTTGTAAATACTAATTCTGATGGGTTCCCATGTATGTACTGTCCGTGCGTTTGTTGTCGAATCCTGAAGTTTTTGACCACTGTTCTCCCATACAAGGGGGGGGGGGGGGGGTCAACGTCTACTGCTGTTCACAGGCTGAATGTATACGGCTGAAATCTTCAAGGCATTATCAGCTTTCCTGACTGTTTTGGAACGTGTATTTGCCATCTGTTCATGCAGTCGCCCTGTGTGCATCGTCCCTTCTACTTTACAGGCTGCACTCCCCTGGTGATCACATTCTCCTCTCCAGAGCAGGCTGACTACCAGCTGCTCCTCCTCATAGGCGTTCATCCTTTCTGTCCCTGCTCCCTGCACCGTTCCGCGTTGCATGTACTCGCTTCCCAGCTCTCTGGTTTAGATGCGTGTTCCCTGCCTTCTCTCCTCTTCCTACAGCCTTCCAATGAGCTCCACAAGATAGTGTTCAGAATGCTTTATAACACCCATTATTCAACATATAGCTGTAACCCGCTAGACGTATTGAAACGTGCTAAAAACGAGCAGAACCAGCTAGAAAATGTACTTTTCTCGCGTTTTGGTAAATGCGAATTCTGGTGGATTCCCATTTTGTACTCTGTTCGTGCGTTTGTTCAGTCGAATCCTGGTCTTTTGAACCACTCTTCTCCCATACAAGGGAGGGTCAAAATGTTTTGTTCACAGGCTGAATTTATACTGCTGAAATGCTCGCTTCCCTGCTCTCTGGTTTAGATGCGTGTTCCCTGCCTTCTCTCTT
The DNA here is from genome assembly GCF_040938575.1 of Ambystoma mexicanum. Classification (NCBI taxonomy): domain Eukaryota; kingdom Metazoa; phylum Chordata; class Amphibia; order Caudata; family Ambystomatidae; genus Ambystoma; species Ambystoma mexicanum. The sequence continues at coordinate 339,316,633 of NC_090936.1, forward strand.
CCTACAGCCTTCCAATGAGCTCCACAAGATAGTGTTCAGAATGCTTTATAACCCCATTATTCAACATATAGCTGTAACCCGCTAGACGTATTGAAACGTGCTAAAAAACTAGCAAAAATAGCTAGAAAATGTACTTTCCTCGCGTTTTTGTAAATGCGAATTCTGGTGGGTTCCCATGTTGTATGTACTGTGTCCGTGCGTTTGTGTCGAATCCTGAAGTTTTTAATCACTGTTCTCCCATACTAGGGAGTGGGGGTCAACATCTGCTGTTCACAGGCTAAATGTATACGGCTGAAATCTTCAAGGCATTATCAGCTTTCCTGACTGTTTTGGAACGTTTATTTGCCATCTGTTAATGCAGTCGCCCTTTGTTCATCGTTCCTTCTAGTTTACAGGCTGCACTCCCCTAGTGATCACATTCTTCTCTCCTATGCAGGCTAACTACCAGCTGCTCCTCCTCATAGGTGTTCATCCTTTCTGTCCCTGCTCCCTGCACCGTTTCGCGTTGCATGTACTCGCTTCCCAGCTCTCTGGTTGAGATGCGTGTTCCCTGCCTTCTCTCCTCTTGCTACAGCCTTCCAATTTGCTCCACAAGATACAGTGTTCAGAATGCTTTATAACACCCATTATTCAACATATAGCTGTAACCCGCTAGACGTATTGAAACGTGCTAAAAACTAGCAAAAACAGCTAGAAAATGTACTTCCCTCGCGTTTTGGTAAATGCAGGGTACACGCGTCTAAACCAGAAAGCAGGGAAGCGAGCATTTCAGCAGTATAAATTCAGCCTGTGAACAACACATTTTGACCCTCCCTTGTATGGAAGAAGAGTGGTTCAAAAGGCCAGGATTCGACTGAACAAACGCACGAACAGAGTACAAAATGGGAATCCACCAGAATTCGCATTTACCAAAACGCGAGGAAAGTACATTTTCTAGCTGTTTCTGCTCGTTTTTAGCACGTTTCAATACGTCTAGCGGGTTACAGCAATATGTTGAATAATGGGTGTTATAAAGCATTCTGAACACTGTATCTTGTGGAGCTCATTGGAAGGCTGTAGGAAGAGGAGAGAAGGCAGGGAACACGCATCTAAACCAGAGAGCTGGGAAGCGAGTACATGCAACGCGAAACGGTGCAGGGAGCAGGGAAAGAAAGGATGAACGCCTATGAGGAGCAGCAGCTGGTAGTCAGCCTGCTCTGGAGAGGAGAATGTGATCACCAGGGGAGTGCAGCCTGTAAAGTAGAAGGGACGATGAACACAGGGCGACTGCATTAACAGATGACAAATACACGTTCCAAAACAGTCAGGAAAGCTGATAATGCCTTGAAGATTTCAGCCGTATACATTCAGCCTGTGAACAGCAGTAGACGTTGACCCCCCCTTGTATGGGAGAACAGTGGTTAAAAACTTCAGGATTCGACAACAAACGCACGGACAGTATACATGGGAACCCATCAGAATTAGCATTTACAAAAACGCGAGGAAAGTACATTTTCTGGCTGTTTTTGCTAGTTTACAGCACGTATCAATACGTCTAGCGGGTTACGGCTATATGTTGAATAATGGGTGTTGTAGAGCATTCTGAGCACTGTGTATCTTTTGGAGCTCATTTTTTGATTTGAAGGCAGCGGGAAGAGGAGAGAAGGCAGGGAACACGCGTCTAAACCAGAGAGCTGGGAAGCGAGTACTTGCAACGCGAAAAGGGCAGAAAGCAAGAAGGCCTCTGAGAAGGGAAAGCGTCTAAATAAGAGAGCAGGGAAGCGAGTGTTTGCAACGCGAAATGGTGCAGGGAGCAGGGACAGAAAGGGAGAACTCCTCTGAGGAGGAACAGCTGGCAGTTAGCCTTCTTTGAAGATGAGAACTTGATCACCACGGGAGAGGATTGTTGAGAGGGTTACAGAGGGGGAGGTCTGAGATCAGAAAATCCCGAGTATTCCCTGCAGTGTGTACGGCCAGCGACATGAAGAGTTGCAGATCTCGTAAAAGTCCAGGTCAGGAAGCATACAGGTTCATGTTGAATTCTCCAAGTAGGCGGAGTTGAGTGGTAGGAGGCTAGGATGGAGAAGTCCATCCACTGAGGGGGTAGGCAAATAGCCACGGTGAGCGAATGGCCAGGAGAGAATGCATGCAGACAAGGCATTCGTGACAGGAGTCGGCCTGCAAAGGAAATCAATTTACTACAGGATTCAAGGATAAGCATTGAGATATCACATCTCATGCTATAGGAAGGGTCTCAGGATTGGAATGGGAAGGACTTAGATATCACATATGCTATAGGGAGGGTCTCAGTTTAGATATTAGAAGCATTGAGATATCACATCTCATGCTATCGGAAGTGTCTCAGGATTGGAATGGGAAGGAGTTGGATATCACATCTCATGTTATAGGAAGGGTCTCAGGTTTGGTATAAACATTGAGATATCACAGCTCTGCTATCGGAAGTGTCTCAGGATTGGAATGGGAAGGAGTTGAATATCCCATCTCATGTTATAGGACGGGTCTCAGGTTTTTTTATTAGAATCATTGAGATATCATATTGCATGCTGTAGGAAGGGTCTAAGGATTGGAATGGGAAGGACTTAGATATCACATCTCATGCTGTAGATAGGTTCTCAGGTTTGGAAAGTGAAGGAGTTGGATATCACATTTCATGTTAGAGGAAGGATCTCAGGTTTGGTATTAGGGGCATTGCAGTCTATAGGAAGGGTCTCAGGATTGGAATGGGAAGGAGTTGGATATCACATCTCATGCTATAGGAAGGGTCTCAGGTTTGGTAGAAGCATTGAGATATCACATCTCATGTTATAGGAAGGATATCAGGTTTGGTATTAGAAGCATTGAGACATCACATCTCATGCTATAGGAAGGGTCTCAGGATTGGAATGGAAAGGAGTTGGATATCACATCTCATGCTATAGGAAGGGTCTCAGAATTGGAATGGGAAGGAGTTGGATATCACATCTCAAGCTATAGGAAGGGTCTCAGGATTAGAATGGGAAGGAGTTTGATATCACATCTCATGCCATAGTATGGGTCTCAGGTTTGGTAGAAGCATTGGGATATCACATCTCATGCTATCGGAAGGGTATCGGGATTGGATTTGGAAGGAGTTGGATATCCCATCTCATGCTATAGGAAGGGTCTCAGGTTGGAATGGGAAGGACTTGGATATCACATCTCATGCTATAGGAAGGGTCTCAGGTTTGGTATAAGCATTGAGATATCACATCTCATGCTATAGGACGGGTCTCAGGATTGGAATGGAAGGAGTTGGATATCACATCTCATGTTATAGGAAGGATCTCAGGTTTGGTATTAGAAGCATTGAGACATCACATCACATGCTATAGGAAGGGTCTCAGGGTTGGAATGGGAAGGAGTTGGATATCACATCTCATCCAATAGGAAGGGTCTCAGGTTTGGAATGGGAAGGAATTGGATATCACATCTCATGTTATAGGAAGGATCTCAGGTTTGGTATTAGAAGCATTGAGATATCAAATCTCATGCTATAGGAAGGGTCTCAGGATTGGAATGTGAAGGATTTGGATATCACATCTCATGCTAAAGGACGGGTCTCAGGTTTGGTATTAGAATCATTGAGATATCATATTGCATGCTGTAGGAAGGGTCTAAGGGTTGGAATGTGAAGGACTTGGATATCACATCTCATGCTATAGATAGGCTCTTAGGTTTGGAAAGGGAAGGAGTTGGATATCACATTTCATGTTAGAGGAAGGATCTCAGGTTTGGTATTAGAAGCATTGAGATATCACATCTCATGCTATAGGAAGGGTCTCAGGTTTGGTATAAGCATTGAGATATCACATCTCATGCTATAGGACGGGTCTCAGGATTGGAATGGAAGGAGTTGGATATCACATCTCATGTTATAGGAAGGATCTCAGGTTTGGTATTAGAAGCATTGAGACATCACATCTCATGCTATAGGAAGGGTCTCAGGGTTGAAATGGGAAGGAGTTGGATATCACATCTCATCCAATAGGAAGGGTCTCAGGTTTGGAATGGGAAGGAATTGGATATCACATCTCATGTTATAGGAAGGATCTCAGGTTTGGTATTAGAAGCATTGAGATATCAAATCTCATGCTATAGGAAGGGTCTCAGGATTGGAATGTGAAGGATTTGGATATCACATCTCATGCTAAAGGAAGGGTCTCAGGTTTGGTAGAAGCATTGAGATATCACGTCTCTGCTATCAGAAGGGTCTCAGGATTGGATTGGGAAGGAGTTGGATATCCCTTTTCATGCTATAGGAAGGGTCTCAGGTTTGGTATAAGCATTGAGATATCACATCTCTGCTATCGGAAGGGTCTCAGGATTGGATTGGGAAGGAGTTGGATATCCCTTCTCATGCTATAGGAAGTGTCTCAGGTTGGAATGGGAAGGAGTTGGATATCACATCTCATGTTATAGGAAAGGTCTCAGGATTGGAATGGGAAGGATTTGGATATCACATCTCTTGCTATACGAAGGGTCTCAGGATTGGAATGGGTAGGAGTTGGATATTACTTTCTTGCTATAGGAAGGGTCTCATGTTTGGAATGGGAAGGAGTTGGATATCACATATGCTATAGTTAGTGTCTCAGGTTTGGAACGGGAAGGAGTTGGATATCACATCTCATGTTATAGGAAGGGTCTCAGGTTTGGTATAAGCATTGAGATATCACATCTCTGCTATCGGAAGCGGCTCAGGATTGGAATGGGAAGGAGTTGGATATCCCATCTCATGTTATAGGAAGAGTCTCTGGTTTGGTATTAGAATCATTGAGATATCACATTGCATGCTGTAGGAAGGGTCTAAGGATTGGAATGGGGTGGACTTGGATATCACATCTCATGCTATAGGAAGGGTCTCAGGTTTGGTATAAGCATTGAGATATCACATCTCATGCTATAGGAAGGGTCTCAGGATTGGAATGGGAAGGAATTGGATATCACATCTCATGCTATAGGAAGGGTCTCAGATTTGGTATAAGCATTGAGATATCACATCTCATGGTAAAGGAAGGGTCTCAGGATTGGAATGGGAAGGAGTTGTATATGACATCTCAGGCCATAGGAAGGTTCTCAGGTTTGGTATAAGCATTGAGATATCACATCTCTGCCATCGGAAAGGTCTCAGGATTGGAATGGGAAGGAGTTGGATATCCCATCTCATGTTATAGGAAGGGTCTCAGGTTTGGTATTAGAAGCATAGAGATATCACATCTCATGCTTTAGGAAGGGTCTCAGGATTGGAATGGGAAGGACTTGGATGTCACATCTCATGCTATAGGGAGGGTCTCAAGTTTGATATTAGAAGCATTGAGATAACAAATCTCATGATATCGGAAGGGTCTCAGGATTGGAATGGGAAGGAGTTGGATATCACATCTCATGATAAAGGAAGGGTCTAAGGTTTGGAAGGGGAAGGATTTGGTTATCACATCTCATGTTATAGGACGGGTCTCAGGTTTGGTATTAGAAGCATTGAGATATCAAGTCTCATGGTATAAGAAGGGTCTCAGAATTGGAATGGGAAGGAGTTGGATATCACACCTCAAGCTATAGGAAGGGTCTCAGGATTGGAATGGGAAGGAGTTTGATATCACATCTCATGCCATAGTATGGGTCTCAGGTTTGGTAGAAGCATTGGGATATCACATCTCATGCTATTGGAAGGGTATCAGTATTGGATTTGGAAGAAGTTGGATATCCCATCTCATGCTATAGGAAGGGTCTCAGGTTGGAATGGGAAGGAGTTGGATATCACATTTCATGTTATAGGAAGGGTCTCAGGATTGGAATGGGAAGGACTTGGATATCATATCTCATGCTATAGGACGGGTCTCAGGTTTGTTATTAGAATCATTGAGATATCATATTGCATGCTGTAGGAAGGGTCTAAGGATTGGAATGGGAAGGACCTGGATATCACATCTCATGCTATAGATAGGCTCTTAGGTTTGGAAAGGGAAGGAGTTGGATATCACATTTCATGTTAGAGGAAGGATCTCAGGTTTGGTATTAGAAGCATTGAGATATCACATCTCATGCTATAGGAAGGGTCTCATGATTGGAATGGGAAGTAGTTGGATATCACATCTCATGCTATAGGAAGGGTCTCAGGTTTGGTATAAGCATTGAGATATCACATCTCATGCTATAGGACGGGTCTCAGGATTGGAATGGAAGGAGTTGGATATCACATCTCATGCTATAGATAGGCTCTTAGGTTTGGAAAGGGAAGGAGTTGGATATCACATTTCATGTTAGAGGAAGGATCTCAGGTTTGGTATTAGAAGCATTGAGATATCACATCTCATGCTATAGGAAGGGTCTCAGGTTTGGTATAAGCATTGAGATATCACATCTCATGCTATAGGACGGGTCTCAGGATTGGAATGGAAGGAGTTGGATATCACATCTCATGTTATAGGAAGGATCTCAGGTTTGGTATTAGAAGCATTGAGACATCACATCTCATGCTATAGGAAGGGTCTCAGGGTTGAAATGGGAAGGAATTGGATATCACATCTCATCCAATAGGAAGGGTCTCAGGTTTGGAATGGGAAGGAATTGGATATCACATCTCATGTTATAGGAAGGATCTCAGGTTTGGTATTAGAAGCATTGAGATATCAAATCTCATGCTATAGGAAGGGTCTCAGGATTGGAATGTGAAGGATTTGGATATCACATCTCATGCTAAAGGAAGGGTCTCAGGTTTGGTAGAAGCATTGAGATATCACGTCTCTGCTATCAGAAGGGTCTCAGGATTGGATTGGGAAGGAGTTGGATATCCCTTTTCATGCTATAGGAAGGGTCTCAGGTTTGGTATAAGCATTGAGATATCACATCTCTGCTATCGGAAGGGTCTCAGGATTGGATTGGGAAGGAGTTGGATATCCCTTCTCATGCTATAGGAAGTGTCTCAGGTTGGAATGGGAAGGAGTTGGATATCACATCTCATGTTATAGGAAAGGTCTCAGGATTGGAATGGGAAGGATTTGGATATCACATCTCTTGCTATAGGAAGGGTCTCAGGATTGGAATGGGTAGGAGTTGGATATTACTTTCTTGCTATAGGAAGGGTCTCATGTTTGGAATGGGAAGGAGTTGGATATCACATATGCTATAGTTAGTGTCTCAGGTTTGGAACGGGAAGGAGTTGGATATCACATCTCATGTTATAGGAAGGGTCTCAGGTTTGGTATAAGCATTGAGATATCACATCTCTGCTATCGGAAGCGGCTCAGGATTGGAATGGGAAGGAGTTGGATATCCCATCTCATGTTATAGGAAGAGTCTCTGGTTTGGTATTAGAATCATTGAGATATCACATCGCATGCTGTAGGAAGGGTCTAAGGATTGGAATGGGATGGACTTGGATATCACATCTCATGCTATAGGTAGGCTCTCAGGTTTGGTATAAGCATTGAGATATCACATCTCATGCTATAGGAAGGGTCTCAGGATTGGAATGGGAAGGAATTGGATATCACATCTCATGCTATAGGAAGGGTCTCAGATTTGGTATAAGCATTGAGATATCACATCTCATGCTAAAGGAAGGGTCTCAGGATTGGAATGGGAAGGAGTTGTATATGACATCTCAGGCCATAGGAAGGTTCTCAGGTTTGGTATAAGCATTGAGATATCACATCTCTGCTATCGGAAAGGTCTCAGGATTGGAATGGGAAGGAGTTGGATATCCCATCTCATGTTATAGGAAGGGTCTCAGGTTTGGTATTAGAAGCATAGAGATATCACATCTCATGCTATAGGAAGGGTCTCAGATTTGGTATAAGCATTGAGATATCACATCTCATGCTAAAGGAAGGGTCTCAGGATTGGAATGGGAAGGAGTTGTATATGACATCTCAGGCCATAGGAAGGTTCTCAGGTTTGGTATAAGCATTGAGATATCACATCTCTGCTATCGGAAAGGGTCTCAGGATTGGAATGGGAAGGACTTGGATGTCACATCTCATGATAAAGGAAGGGTCTAAGGTTTGGAAGGGGAAAGAGTTGGATATCACATCTCATGTTATAGGAAGGATCTCAGGTTTGGTATTAGAAGCATTGAGACATCACATCTCATGCTATAGGAAGGGTCTCAGGGTTGGAATGGGAAGGAGTTGGATATCACATCTCATCCAATAGGAAGGGTCTCAGGTTTGGAATGGGAAGGAATTGGATATCACATCTCATGTTATAGGAAGGATCTCAGGTTTGGTATTAGAAGCATTGAGATATCAAATCTCATGCTATAGGAAGGGTCTCAGGATTGGAATGTGAAGGATTTGGATATCACATCTCATGCTAAAGGACGGGTCTCAGGTTTGGTATTAGAATCATTGAGATATCATATTGCATGCTGTAGGAAGGGTCTAAGGGTTGGAATGTGAAGGACTTGGATATCACATCTCATGCTATAGATAGGCTCTTAGGTTTGGAAAGGGAAGGAGTTGGATATCACATTTCATGTTAGAGGAAGGATCTCAGGTTTGGTATTAGAAGCATTGAGATATCACATCTCATGCTATAGGAAGGGTCTCAGGATTGGAATGGGAAGGAGTTGGATATCACATCTCATGCTATAGGAAGGGTCTCAGGTTTGGTATAAGCATTGAGATATCACATCTCATGCTATAGGACGGGTCTCAGGATTGGAATGGAAGGAGTTGGATATCACATCTCATGTTATAGGAAGGATCTCAAGTTTGGTATTAGAAGCATTGAGACATCACATCTCATGCTATAGGAAGGGTCTCAGGGTTGGAATGGGAAGGAGTTGGATATCACATCTCATCCAATAGGAAGGGTCTCAGGTTTGGAATGGGAAGGAATTGGATATCACATCTCATGTTATAGGAAGGATCTCAGGTTTGGTATTAGAAGCATTGAGATATCAAATCTCATGCTATAGGAAGGGTCTCAGGGTTGGAATGTGAAGGATTTGGATATCACATCTCATGCTAAAGGAAGGGTCTCAGGTTTGGTAGAAGCATTGAGATATCACGTCTCTGCTATCGGAAGGGTCTCAGGATTGGATTGGGAAGGAGTTGGATATCCCTTTTCATGCTATAGGAAGGGTCTCAGGATTTGAATGGCAAGGAGTTGGATATCACATCTCATGCCATAGGAAGGGTCTCAGGTTTGGTATAAGCATTGAGATATCACATCTCTGCTATCGAAGGGTCTCAGGATTGGATTGGGAAGGAGTTGGATATCCCTTCTCATGCTATAGGAAGTGTCTCAGGTTGGAATGGGAAGGAGTTGGATATCACATCTCATGTTATAGGAAGGGTCTCAGGATTGGAATGGGAAGGATTTGGATATCACATCTCTTGCTATACGAAGGGTCTCAGGATTGGAATGGGTAGGAGTTGGATATTACTTTCTTGCTATAGGAAGGGTCTCATGTTTGGAATGGGAAGGAGTTGGATATCACATATGCTATAGTTAGTGTCTCAGGTTTGGAACGGGAAGGAGTTGGATATCACATCTCATGTTATAGGAAGGGTCTCAGGTTTGGTATAAGCATTGAGATATCACATCTCTGCTATCGGAAGCGGCTCAGGATTGGAATGGGAAGGAGTTGGATATCCCATCTCATGTTATAGGAAGAGTCTCTGGTTTGGTATTAGAATCATTGAGATATCACATCGCATGCTGTAGGAAGGGTCTAAGGATTGGAATGGGGTGGACTTGGATATCACATCTCATGCTATAGGAAGGGTCTCAGGTTTGGTATAAGCATTGAGATATCACATCTCACGCTATAGGAAGGGTCTCAGGATTGGAATGGGAAGGAATTGGATATCACATCTCATGCTATAGGAAGGGTCTCAGATTTGGTATAAGCATTGAGATATCACATCTCATGGTAAAGGAAGGGTCTCAGGATTGGAATGGGAAGGAGTTGTATATGACATCTCAGGCCATAGGAAGGTTCTCAGGTTTGGTATAAGCATTGAGATATCACATCTCTGCTATCGGAAAGGTCTCAGGATTGGAATGGGAAGGAGTTGGATATCCCATCTCATGTTATAGGAAGGGTCTCAGGTTTGGTATTAGAAGCATAGAGATATCACATCTCATGCTTTAGGAAGGGTCTCAGGATTGGAATGGGAAGGACTTGGATGTCACATCTCATGCTATAGGGAGGGTCTCAAGTTTGATATTAGAAGCATTGAGATAACAAATCTCATGATATCGGAAGGGTCTCAGGATTGGAATGGGAAGGAGTTGGATATCACATCTCATGATAAAGGAAGGGTCTAAGGTTTGGAAGGGGAAGGATTTGGTTATCACATCTCATGTTATAGGACGGGTCTCAGGTTTGGTATTAGAAGCATTGAGATATCAAGTCTCATGGTATAAGAAGGGTCTCAGAATTGGAATGGGAAGGAGTTGGATATCACACCTCAAGCTATAGGAAGGGTCTCAGGATTGGAATGGGAAGGAGTTTGATATCACATCTCATGCCATAGTATGGGTCTCAGGTTTGGTAGAAGCATTGGGATATCACATCTCATGCTATTGGAAGGGTATCAGTATTGGATTTGGAAGAAGTTGGATATCCCATCTCATGCTATAGGAAGGGTCTCAGGTTGGAATGGGAAGGAGTTGGATATCACATTTCATGTTATAGGAAGGGTCTCAGGATTGGAATGGGAAGGACTTGGATATCATATCTCATGCTATAGGACGGGTCTCAGGTTTGTTATTAGAATCATTGAGATATCATATTGCATGCTGTAGGAAGGGTCTAAGGATTGGAATGGGAAGGACCTGGATATCACATCTCATGCTATAGATAGGCTCTTAGGTTTGGAAAGGGAAGGAGTTGGATATCACATTTCATGTTAGAGGAAGGATCTCAGGTTTGGTATTAGAAGCATTGAGATATCACATCTCATGCTATAGGAAGGGTCTCATGATTGGAATGGGAAGTAGTTGGATATCACATCTCATGCTATAGGAAGGGTCTCAGGTTTGGTATAAGCATTGAGATATCACATCTCATGCTATAGGACGGGTCTCAGGATTGGAATGGAAGGAGTTGGATATCACATCTCATGCTATAGATAGGCTCTTAGGTTTGGAAAGGGAAGGAGTTGGATATCACATTTCATGTTAGAGGAAGGATCTCAGGTTTGGTATTAGAAGCATTGAGATATCACATCTCATGCTATAGGAAGGGTCTCAGGTTTGGTATAAGCATTGAGATATCACATCTCATGCTATAGGACGGGTCTCAGGATTGGAATGGAAGGAGTTGGATATCACATCTCATGTTATAGGAAGGATCTCAGGTTTGGTATTAGAAGCATTGAGACATCACATCTCATGCTATAGGAAGGGTCTCAGGGTTGAAATGGGAAGGAGTTGGATATCACATCTCATCCAATAGGAAGGGTCTCAGGTTTGGAATGGGAAGGAATTGGATATCACATCTCATGTTATAGGAAGGATCTCAGGTTTGGTATTAGAAGCATTGAGATATCAAATCTCATGCTATAGGAAGGGTCTCAGGATTGGAATGTGAAGGATTTGGATATCACATCTCATGCTAAAGGAAGGGTCTCAGGTTTGGTAGAAGCATTGAGATATCACGTCTCTGCTATCGGAAGGGTCTCAGGATTGGATTGGGAAGGAGTTGGATATCCCTTTTCATGCTATAGGAAGGGTCTCAGGTTTGGTATAAGCATTGAGATATCACATCTCTGCTATCGGAAGGGTCTCAGGATTGGATTGGGAAGGAGTTGGATATCCCTTCTCATGCTATAGGAAGTGTCTCAGGTTGGAATGGGAAGGAGTTGGATATCACATCTCATGTTATAGGAAAGGTCTCAGGATTGGAATGGGAAGGATTTGGATATCACATCTCTTGCTATAGGAAGGGTCTCAGGATTGGAATGGGTAGGAGTTGGATATTACTTTCTTGCTATAGGAAGGGTCTCATGTTTGGAATGGGAAGGAGTTGGATATCACATATGCTATAGTTAGTGTCTCAGGTTTGGAACGGGAAGGAGTTGGATATCACATCTCATGTTATAGGAAGGGTCTCAGGTTTGGTATAAGCATTGAGATATCACATCTCTGCTATCGGAAGCGGCTCAGGATTAGAATGGGAAGGAGTTGGATATCCCATCTCATGTTATAGGAAGAGTCTCTGGTTTGGTATTAGAATCATTGAGATATCACATCGCATGCTGTAGGAAGGGTCTAAGGATTGGAATGGGATGGACTTGGATATCACATCTCATGCTATAGGTAGGCTCTCAGGTTTGGTATAAGCATTGAGATATCACTATAGGAAGGGTCTCAGGATTGGAATGGGAAGGAATTGGATATCACATCTCATGCTATAGGAAGGGTCTCAGATTTGGTATAAGCATTGAGATATCACATCTCATGCTAAAGGAAGGGTCTCAGGATTGGAATGGGAAGGAGTTGTATATGACATCTCAGGCCATAGGAAGGTTCTCAGGTTTGGTATAAGCATTGAGATATCACATCTCTGCTATCGGAAAGGTCTCAGGATTGGAATGGGAAGGAGTTGGATATCCCATCTCATGTTATAGGAAGGGTCTCAGGTTTGGTATTAGAAGCATAGAGATATCACATCTCATGCTATAGGAAGGGTCTCAGATTTGGTATAAGCATTGAGATATCACATCTCATGCTAAAGGAAGGGTCTCAGGATTGGAATGGGAAGGAGTTGTATATGACATCTCAGGCCATAGGAAGGTTCTCAGGTTTGGTATAAGCATTGAGATATCACATCTCTGCTATCGGAAAGGGTCTCAGGATTGGAATGGGAAGGACTTGGATGTCACATCTCATGATAAAGGAAGGGTCTAAGGTTTGGAAGGGGAAGGATTTGGATATCACATCTCATGTTATAGGACGGGTCTCAGGTTTGGTATTAGAAGCATCGAGATATCAAGTCTCATGGTATAAGAAGGGTCTCAGAATTGGAATGGGAAGGAGTTGGATATCACACCTCAAGCTATAGGAAGGGTCTCAGGATTGGAATGGGAAGGAGTTTGATATCACATCTCATGCCATGGTATGGGTCTCAGGTTTGGTAGAAGCATTGGGATATCAAATCTCATGCTATCGGAAGGGTATCAGTATTGGATTTTGAAGAAGTTGGATATCCCATCTCATGCTATAGGAAGGGTCTCAGGTTGGAATGGGAAGGAGTTGGATATCACATTTCATGTTATAGGAAGGGTCTCAGGATTGGAATGGGAAGGACTTGGATATCATATCTCATGCTATAGGACGGGTCTCAGGTTTGTTATTAGAATCATTGAGATATCATATTGCATGCTGTAGGAAGGGTCTAAGGATTGGAATAGGAAGGACCTGGATATCACATCTCATGCTATAGATAGGCTCTTAGGTTTGGAAAGGGAAGGAGTTGGATATCACATTTCATGTTAGAGGAAGGATCTCAGGTTTGGTATTAGAAGCATTGAGATATCACATCTCATGCTATAGGAAGGGTCTCATGATTGGAATGGGAAGTAGTTGGATATCACATCTCATGCTATAGGAAGGGTCTCAGGTTTGGTATAAGCATTGAGATATCACATCTCATGCTATAGGACGGGTCTCAGGATTGGAATGGAAGGAGTTGGATATCACATCTCATGTTATAGGAAGGATCTCAGGTTTGGTATAAGCATTGAGATATCACATCTCATGCTATAGGAAGGGTCTCAGGATTGGAATGGGAAGGAATTGGATATCACATCTCATGCTATAGGAAGGGTCTCAGATTTGGTATAAGCATTGAGATATCACATCTCATGCTAAAGGAAGGGTCTCAGGATTGGAATGGGAAGGAGTTGTATATGACATCTCAGGCCATAGGAAGGTTCTCAGGTTTGGTATAAGCATTGAGATATCACATCTCTGCTATCAGAAAGGTCTCAGGATTGGAATGGGAAGGAGTTGGATATCCCATCTCATGTTATAGGAAGGGTCAAAGGTTTGGTATTAGAAGCATAGAGATATCACATCTCATGCTATAGGAAAGGTCTCAGGATTGGAATGGGAAGGATTTGGATGTCACATCTCATGATAAAGGAAGGGTCTCAGGCTTGGAATGGGAAGGAATTGGATATCACATCTCATGTTATAGGAAGGATCTCAGGTTTGGTATTAGAAGCATTGAGATATCACATCTCATGCTATAGGAAGGGTTTCAGGATTGGAATGTGAAGGATTTGGATATCACATCTCATGCTAAAGGAAGGGTCACAGGTTTGGTAGAAGCATTGAGATATCACGTCTCTGCTATCGGAAGGGTCTCAGGATTGGATTGGGAAGGAGTTGGATATCCCTTCTCATGCTATAGGAAGGGTCTCAGGATTTGAATGGCAAGGAGTTGGATATCACATCTCATGCCATACGAAGGGTCTCAGGTTTGGTATAAGCATTGAGATATCACATCTCTGCTATCGGAAGGGTCTCAGGATTGGAATGGGAAGGAGTTGGATATCACATCTCATGTTATAGGAAGGATCTCAGGTTTGGTATTAGAATCATTGAGACATCACATCTCATGCTATAGGAAGGGTCTCAGGGTTGGAATGGGAAGGAGTTGGATATCACATCTCATCCAATAGGAAGGGTCTCAGGTTTGGAATGGGAAGGAATTGGATATCACATCTCATGTTATAGGAAGGATCTCAGGTTTGGTATTAGAAGCATTGAGATATCACATCTCATGCTATAGGAAGGGTCTCAGGATTGGAATGTGAAGGATTTGGATATCACATCTCATGCTAAAGGAAGGGTCTCAGGTTTGGTAGAAGCATTGAGATATCACGTCTCTGCTATCGGAAGGGTCTCAGGATTGGATTGGGAAGGAGTTGGATATCCCTTCTCATGCTATAGGAAGGGTCTCAGGATTTGAATGGCAAGGAGTTGGATATCACATCTCATGCCATAGGAAGGGTCTCAGGTTTGGTATAAGCATTGAGATATCACATCTCTGCTATCGGAAGGGTCTCAGGATTGGATTGGGAAGGAGTTGGATATCCCTTCTCATGCTATAGGAAGTGTCTCAGGTTGGAATGGGAAGGAGTTGGATATCACATCTCATGTTATAGGAAGGGTCTCAGGATTGGAATGGGAAGGATTTGGATATCACATCTCTTGCTATAGGAAGGGTCTCAGGATTGGAATGGGTAGGAGTTGGATATTACTTTCTTGCTATAGGAAGGGTCTCATGTTTGGAATGGGAAGGAGGTGGATATCACATATGCTATAGTTAGTGTCTCAGGTTTGGAACGGGAAGGAGTTGGATATCACATCTCATGTTATAGGAAGGGTCTCAGGTTTGGTATAAGCATTGAGATATCACATCTCTGCTATCGGAAGCGGCTCAGGATTGGAATGGGAAGGAGTTGGATATCCCATCTCATGTTATAGGAAGAGTCTCTGGTTTGGTATTAGAATCATTGAGATATCACATCGCATGCTGTAGGAAGGGTCTAAGGATTGGAATGGGATGGACTTGGATATCACATCTCATGTTATAGGTAGGCTCTCAGGTTTGGTATAAGCATTGAGATATCACATCTCATGCTATAGGAAGGGTCTAAGATTTGGTATAAGCATTGAGATATCACATCTCATGCTAAAGGAAGGGTCTCAGGATTGGAATGGGAAGGAGTTGTATATGACATCTCAGGCCATAGGAAGGTTCTCAGGTTTGGTATAAGCATTGAGATATCACATCTCTGCTATCGGAAAGGTCTCAGGATTGGAATGGGAAGGAGTTGGATATCCCATCTCATGTTATAGGAAGGGTCTCAGGTTTGGTATTAGAAGCATAGAGATATCACATCTCATGCTATAGGAAGGGTCTCAGGATTGGAATGGGAAGGACTTGGATGTCACATCTCATGCTATAGGGAGGGTCTCAAGTTTGATATTAGAAGCATTGAGATAACAAATCTCATGATACCGGAAGGGTCTCAGGATTGGAATGGGAAGGAGTTGGATATCACATCTCATGATAAAGGAAGGGTCTAAGGTTTGGAGGGGGAAGGATTTGGATATCAAGTCTCATGGTATAAGAAGGGTCTCAGAATTGGAATGGGAAGGAGTTGGATATCACACCTCAAGCTTTAGGAAGGGTCTCAGGATTGGAATGGGAAGGAGTTTGATATCACATCTCATGCCAGAGTATGGGTCTCAGGTTTGGTAGAAGCATTGGGATATCACATCTCATGCTATCGGAAGGGTATCAGTATTGGATTTGGAAGAAGTTGGATATCCCATCTCATGCTATAGGAACGGTCTCAGGTTGGAATGGGAAGGACTTAGATATCACATATCATGCTATAGGGAGGGTCTCAGTTTTGATATTAGAAGCATTGAGATATCACATCTCATGCTATCGGAAGTGTCTCAGGATTGGAATGGGAAGGAGCTGGATATCACATCTCATGCTAAAGGAAGGGTCTCAGGTTTGGAACGGGAAGGAGTTGGATATCACATCTCATGTTATAGGACGGGTCTCAGGTTTGTTATTAGAATCATTGAGATATCATATTGCATGCTGTAGGAAGGGTCTAAGGGTTGGAATGTGAAGGACTTGGATATCACATCTCATGCTATAGATAGGCTCTTAGGTTTGGAAAGGGAAGGAGTTGGATATCACATTTCATGTTAGAGGAAGGATCTCAGGTTTGGTATTAGAAGCATTGAGATATCACATCTCATGCTATAGGAAGGGTCTCAGGATTGGAATGGGAAGGAGTTGGATATCACATCTCATGCTATAGGAAGGGTCTCAGGTTTGGTATAAGCATTGAGATATCACATCTCATGCTATAGGACGGGTCTCAGGATTGGAATGGAAGGAGTTGGATATCACATCTCATGTTATAGGAAGGATCTCAGGTTTGGTATTAGAAGCATTGAGACATCACATCTCATGCTATAGGAAGGGTCTCAGGGTTGGAATGGGAAGGAGTTGGATATCACATCTTATCCAATAGGAAGGGTCTCAGGTTTGGTATTAGAATCATTGAGATATCATATTGCATGATGTAGGAAGGGTCTAAGGGTTGGAATGTGAAGGACTTGGATATCACATCTCATGCTAAAGGAAGGGTCTCAGGTTTGGTATTAGAATCATTGATATATCATATTGCATGCTGTAGGAAGGGTCTAAGGGTTGGAATGTGAAGGACTTGGATATCACATCTCATGCTATTGATAGGCTCTTAGGTTTGGAAAGGGAAGGAGTTGGATATCACATTTCATGTTAGAGGAAGGATCTCAGGTTTGGTATTAGAAGCATTGAGATATCACATCTCATGCTATAGGAAGGGTCTCAGGATTGGAATGGGAAGGAGTTGGATATCACATCTCATTCTATAGGACGGGTCTCAGGATTGGAATGGAAGGAGTTGGATATCACATCTCATGTTATAGGAAGGATCTCAGGTTTGGTATTAGAAGCATTGAGACATCACATCTCATGCTATAGGAAGGGTCTCAGGGTTGGAATGGGAAGGAGTTGGATATCAAATCTCATCCAATAGGAAGGGTCTCAGGTTTGGAATGGGAAGGAATTGGATATCACATCTCATGTTATAGGAAGGATCTCAGGTTTGGTATTAGAAGCATTGAGATATCAAATCTCATGCTATATGAAGGGTATCAGGATTGGAATGTGAAGGATTTGGATATCACATCTCATGCTAAAGGAAGGGTCTCAGGTTTGGTAGAAGCATTGAGATATCACGTCTCTGCTATCGGAAGGGTCTCAGGATTGGATTGGGAAGGAGTTGGATATCCCTTTTCATGCTATAGGAAGGGTCTCAGGATTTGAATGGCAAGGAGTTGGATATCACATCTCATGCCATAGGAAGGGTCTCAGGTTTGGTATAAGCATTGAGATATCACATCTCTGCTATCGGAAGGGTCTCAGGATTGGATTGGGAAGGAGTTGGATATCCCTTCTCATGCTATAGGAAGTGTCTCAGGTTGGAATGGGAAGGAGTTGGATATCACATCTCATGTTATAGGAAGGGTCTCAGGATTGGAATGGGAAGGATTTGGATATCACATCTCTTGCTACACGAAGGGTCTCAGGATTGGAATGGGTAGGAGTTGGATATTACTTTCTTGCTATAGGAAGGGTCTCATGTTTGGAATGGGAAGGAGTTGGATATCACATATGCTATAGTTAGTGTCTCAGGTTTGGAACGGGAAGGAGTTGGATATCACATCTCATGTTATAGGAAGGGTCTCAGGTTTGGTATAAGCATTGAGATATCACATCTCTGCTATCGGAAGCGGCTCAGGATTGGAATGGGAAGGAGTTGGATATCCCATCTCATGTTATAGGAAGAGTCTCTGGTTTGGTATTAGAATCATTGAGATATCACATCGCATGCTGTAGGAAGGGTCTAAGGATTGGAATGGGGTGGACTTGGATATCACATCTCATGCTATAGGTAGGCTCTCAGGTTTGGTATAAGCATTGAGATATCACATCTCATGCTATAGGAAGGGTCTCAGGATTGGAATGGGAAGGAATTGGATATCACATCTCATGCTATAGGAAGGGTCTCAGATTTGGTATAAGCATTGAGATATCACATCTCATGGTAAAGCAAGGGTCTCAGGATTGGAATGGGAAGGAGTTGTATATGACATCTCAGGCCATAGGAAGGTTCTCAGGTTTGGTATAAGCATTGAGATATCACATCTCTGCTATCGGAAAGGTCTCAGGATTGGAATGGGAAGGAGTTGGATATCCCATCTCATGTTATAGGAAGGGTCTCAGGTTTGGTATTAGAAGCATCGAGATATCACATCTCATGCTATAGGAAGGGTCTCAGGATTGGAATGGGAAGGACTTGGATGTCACATCTCATGCTATAGGGAGGGTCTCAAGTTTGATATTAGAAGCATTGAGATAACAAATCTCATGATATCGGAAGGGTCTCAGGATTGGAATGGGAAGGAGTTGGATATCACATCTCATGATAAAGGAAGGGTCTAAGGTTTGGAAGGGGAAGGATTTGGTTATCACATCTCATGTTATAGGACGTGTCTCAGGTTTGGTATTAGAAGCATTGAGATATCAAGTCTCATGGTATAAGAAGGGTCTCAGAATTGGAATGGGAAGGAGTTGGATATCACACCTCAAGCTATAGGAAGGGTCTCAGGATTGGAATGGGAAGGAGTTTGATATCACATCTCATGCCATAGTATGGGTCTCAGGTTTGGTAGAAGCATTGGGATATCACATCTCATGCTATCGGAAGGGTATCAGTATTGGATTTGGAAGAAGTTGGATATCCCATCTCATGCTATAGGAAGGGTCTCAGGTTGGAATGGGAAGGAGTTGGATATCACATTTCATGTTATAGGAAGGGTCTCAGGATTGGAATGGGAAGGACTTGGATATCATATCTCATGCTATAGGACGGGTCTCAGGTTTGTTATTAGAATCATTGAGATATCATATTGCATGCTGTAGGAAGGGTCTAAGGATTGGAATGGGAAGGACCTGGATATCACATCTCATGCTATAGATAGGCTCTTAGGTTTGGAAAGGGAAGGAGTTGGATATCACATCTCATGTTATAGGATGGATCTCAGGTTTGGTATTAGAAGTATTGAGATATCACATCTCATGTTATCGGAAGGATCTCAGGTTTGGTATTAGAAGTATTGAGATATCACATCTCATGCTATAGGAAGGGTCTCAGGATTGGAATGGGAAGGAGTTGGATATCACATCTCATGCTAAAGGAAGAGTCTCAGGTTTGGTAGAAGCATTGAGATATCACATCTCATGCTATAGGAAGGGTCTCAGGATTGGAATGGGAAGGACTTAGATATCACATATCATGCTATAGGGAGGGTCTCAGTTTTGATATTAGAAGCATTGAGATATCACATCTCATGCTATCGGAAGTGTCTCAGGATTGGAATGGGAAGGAGCTGGATATCACATCTCATGCTAAAGGAAGGGTCTCAGGTTGGGAACGGGAAGGAGTTAAATTTCACATCTCATGTTATAGGAAGGGTCTCAGGTTTGGTATAAACATTGAGATATCACATCTCTGCTATCGGAAGTGTCTCAGGATTGGAATGGGAAGGAGTTGGATATCCCATCTCATGTTATAGGACGGGTCTCAGGTTTGTTATTAGAATCATTGAGATATCGTATTGCATGCTGTAGGAAGGGTCTAAGGGTTGGAATGTGAAGGACTTGGATATCACATCTCATGCTATAGATAGGCTCTTATGTTTGGAAAGGGAAGGAGTTGGATATCACATTTCATGTTAGAGGAAGGATCTCAGGTTTGGTATTAGAAGCATTGAGATATCACATCTCATGCTATAGGAAGGGTCTCAGGATTGGAATGGGAAGGAGTTGGATATCACATCTCATGCTATAGGAAGGGTCTCAGGTTTGGTATAAGCATTGAGATATCACATCTCATGCTATAGGACAGGTCTCAGGATTGGAATGGAAGGAGTTGGATATCACATCTCATGTTATAGGAAGGATCTCAGGTTTGGTATTAGAAGCATTGAGATATCAAATCTCATGCTATAGGAAGGGTCTCAGGATTGGAATGTGAAGGATTTGGATATCACATCTCATGCTAAAGGAAGGGTCTCAGGTTTGGTAGAAGCATTGAGATATCACGTCTCTGCTATCGGAAGGGTCTCAGGATTGGATTGGGAAGGAGTTGGATATCCCTTTTCATGCTATAGGAAGGGTCTCAGGTTTGGTATAAGCATTGAGATATCACATCTCTGCTATCGGAAGGGTCTCAGGATTGGATTGGGAAGGAGTTGGATATCCCTTCTCATGCTATAGGAAGTGTCTCAGGTTGGAATGGGAAGGAGTTGGATATCACATCTCATGTTATAGGAAGGGTCTCAGGATTGGAATGGGAAGGATTTGGATATCACATCTCTTGCTATAGGAAGGGTCTCAGGATTGGAATGGGTAGGAGTTGGATATTACTTTCTTGCCATAGGAAGGGTCTCATGTTTGGAATGGGAAGGAGTTGGATATCACATATGCTATAGTTAGTGTCTCAGGTTTGGAACGGGAAGGAGTTGGATATCACATCTCATGTTATAGGAAGGGTCTCAGGTTTGGTATAAGCATTGAGATATCACATCTCTGCTATCGGAAGCGGCTCAGGATTGGAATGGGAAGGAGTTGGATATCCCATCTCATGTTATAGGAAGAGTCTCTGGTTTGGTATTAGAATCATTGAGATATCACATCGCATGCTGTAGGAAGGGTCTAAGGATTGGAATGGGATGGACTTGGATATCACATCTCATGCTATAGGTAGGCTCTCAGGTTTGGTATAAGCATTGAGATATCACATCTCATGCTATAGGAAGGGTCTCAGGATTGGAATGGGAAGGAATTGGATATCACATCTCATGCTATAGGAAGGGTCTCAGATTTGGTATAAGCATTGAGATATCACATCTCATGCTAAAGGAAGGGTCTCAGGATTGGAATGGGAAGGAGTTGTATATGACATCTCAGGCCATAGGAAGGTTCTCAGGTTTGGTATAAGCATTGAGATATCACATCTCTGCTATCGGAAAGGTCTCAGGATTGGAATGGGAAGGAGTTGGATATCCCATCTCATGTTATAGGAAGGGTCTCAGGTTTGGTATTAGAAGCATAGAGATATCACATCTCATGCTATAGGAAGGGTCTCAGGATTGGAATGGGAAGGACTTGGATGTCACATCTCATGATAAAGGAAGGGTCTAAGGTTTGGAAGGGGAAGGATTTGGATATCACATCTCATGTTATAGGACGGGTCTCAGGTTTGGTATTAGAAGCATTGAGATATCAAGTCTCATGGTATAAGAAGGGTCTCAGAATTGGAATGGGAAGGAGTTGGATATCACACCTCAAGCTATAGGAAGGGTCTCAGGATTGGAATGGGAAGGAGTTTGATATCACATCTCATGCCATAGTATGGGTCTCAGGTTTGGTAGAAGCATTGGGATATCACATCTCATGCTATCGGAAGGGTATCAGTATTGGATTTTGAAGAAGTTGGATATCCCATCTCATGCTATAGGAAGGGTCTCAGGTTGGAATGGGAAGGAGTTGGATATCACATTTCATGTTATAGGAAGGGTCTCAGGATTGGAATGGGAAGGACTTGGATATCATATCTCATGCTATAGGACGGGTCTCAGGTTTGTTATTAGAATTATTGAGATATCATATTGCATGCTGTAGGAAGGGTCTAAGGGTTGGAATGTGAAGGACTTGGATATCACATCTCATGCTATAGATAGGCTCTTAGGTTTGGAAAGGGAAGGAGTTGGATATCACATTTCATGTTAGAGGAAGGATCTCAGGTTTGGTATTAGAAGCATTGAGATATCACATCTCATGCTATAGGAAGGGTCTCAGGATTGGAATGGGAAGGAGTTGGATATCACATCTCATGCTATAGGAAGGGTCTCAGGTTTGGTATAAGCATTGAGATATCACATCTCATGCTATAGGACGGGTCTCAGGATTGGAATGGAAGGAGTTGGATATCACATCTCATGTTATAGGAAGGATCTCAGGTTTGTTATTAGAAGCATTGAGACATCACATCTCATGCTATAGGAAGGGTCTCAGGGTTGGAATGGGAAGGAGTTGGATATCACATCTCATCCAATAGGAAGGGTCTCAGGTTTGGAATGGGAAGGAATTGGATATCACATCTCATGTTATAGGAAGGATCTCAGGTTTGGTATTAGAAGCATTGAGATATCAAATCTCATGCTATAGGAAGGGTCTCAGGATTGGAATGTGAAGGATTTGGATATCACATCTCATGCTAAAGGAAGGGTCTCAGGTTTGGTAGAAGCATTGAGATATCACGTCTCTGCTATCGGAAGGGTCTCAGGATTGGATTGGGAAGGAGTTGGATATCCCTTTTCATGCTATAGGAAGGGTCTCAGGATTTGAATGGCAAGGAGTTGGATATCACATCTCATGCCATAGGAAGGGTCTCAGGTTTGGTATAAGCATTGAGATATCACATCTCTGCTATCGGAAGGGTCTCAGGATTGGATTGGGAAGGAGTTGGATATCCCTTCTCATGCTATAGGAAGTGTCTCAGGTTGGAATGGGAAGGAGTTGGATATCACATCTCATGTTATAGGAAGGGTCTCAGGATTGGAATGGGAAGGATTTGGATATCACATCTCTTGCTATACGAAGGGTCTCAGGATTGGAATGGGTAGGAGTTGGATATTACTTTCTTGCTATAGGAAGGGTCTCATGTTTGGAATGGGAAGGAGTTGGATATCACAGATGCTATAGTTAGTGTCTCAGGTTTGGAACGGGAAGGAGTTGGATATCACATCTCATGTTATAGGAAGGGTCTCAGGTTTGGTATAAGCATTGAGATATCACATCTCAGCTATCGGAAGCGGCTCAGGATTGGAATGGGAAGGAGTTGGATATCCCATCTCATGTTATAGGAAGAGTCTCTGGTTTGTTATTAGAATCATTGAGATATCACATCGCATGCTGTAGGAAGGGTCTAAGGATTGGAATGGGGTGGACTTGGATATCACATCTCATGCTATAGGTAGGCTCTCAGGTTTGGTATAAGCATTGAGATATCACATCTCATGCTATAGGAAGGGTCTCAGGATTGGAATGGGAAGGAATTGGATATCACATCTCATGCTATAGGAAGGGTCTCAGATTTGGTATAAGCATTGAGATATCACATCTCATGGTAAAGGAAGGGTCTCAGGATTGGAATGGGAAGGAGTTGTATATGACATCTCAGGCCATAGGAAGGTTCTCAGGTTTGGTATAAGCATTGAGATATCACATCTCTGCTATCGGAAAGGTCTCAGGATTGGAATGGGAAGGAGTTGGATATCCCATCTCATGTTATAGGAAGGGTCTCAGGTTTGGTATTAGAAGCATAGAGATATCACATCTCATGCTATAGGAAGGGTCTCAGGATTGGAATGGGAAGGACTTGGATGTCACATCTCATGCTATAGGGAGGGTCTCAAGTTTGATATTAGAAGCATTGAGATAACAAATCTCATGATATCGGAAGGGTCTCAGGATTGGAATGGGAAGGAGCTGGATATCACATCTCATGATAAAGGAAGGGTCTAAGGTTTGGAAGGGGAAGGATTTGGTTATCACATCTCATGTTATAGGACGGGTCTCAGGTTTGGTATTAGAAGCATTGAGATATCAAGTCTCATGGTATAAGAAGGGTCTCAGAATTGGAATGGGAAGGAGTTGGATATCACACCTCAAGCTATAGGAAGGGTCTCAGGATTGGAATGGGAAGGAGTTTGATATCACATCTCATGCCATAGTATGGGTCTCAGGTTTGGTAGAGCCATTGGGATATCACATCTCATGCTATCGGAAGGGTATCAGTATTGGATTTGGAAGAAGTTGGATATCCCATCTCATGCTATAGGAAGGGTCTCAGGGTGGAATGGGAAGGAGTTGGATATCACATTTCATGTTATAGGAAGGGTCTCAGGATTGGAATGGGAAGGACTTGGATATCATATCTCATGCTATAGGACGGGTCTCAGGTTTGTTATTAGAATCATTGAGATATCATATTGCATGCTGTAGGAAGGGTCTAAGGATTGGAATGGGAAGGACCTGGATATCACATCTCATGCTATAGATAGGCTCTTAGGTTTGGAAAGGGAAGGAGTTGGATATCACATCTCATGTTATAGGATGGATCTCAGGTTTGGTATTAGAAGTATTGAGATATCACATCTCATGTTATCGGAAGGATCTCAGGTTTGGTATTAGAAGTATTGAGATATCACATCTCATGCTATAGGAAGGGTCTCAGGATTGGAATGGGAAGGAGTTGGATATCACATCTCATGCTAAAGGAAGGGTCTCAGGTTTGGTAGAAGCATTGAGATATCACATCTCATGCTATAGGAAGGGTCCCAGGATTGGAATGGGAAGGACTTAGATATCACATATCATGCTATAGGGAGGGTCTCAGTTTTGATATTAGAAGCATTGAGATATCACATCTCATGCTATCGGAAGTGTCTCAGGATTGGAATGGGAAGGAGCTGGATATCACATCTCATGCTAAAGGAAGGGTCTCAGGTTGGGAACGGGAAGGAGTTAAATTTCACATCTCATGTTATAGGAAGGGTCTCAGGTTTGGTATAAACATTGAGATATCACATCTCTGCTATCGGAAGTGTCTCAGGATTGGAATGGGAAGGAGTTGGATATCCCATCTCATGTTATAGGACGGGTCTCAGGTTTGTTATTAGAATCATTGAGATATCATATTGCATGCTGTAGGAAGGGTCTAAGGGTTGGAATGAGAAGGACTTGGATATCACATCTCATGCTATAGATAGGCTCTTAGGTTTGGAAAGGGAAGGAGTTGGATATCACATTTCATGTTAGAGGAAGGATCCCAGGTTTGGTATTAGAAGCATTGAGATATCACATCTCATGCTATAGGAAGGGTCTCAGGATTGGAATGGGAAGGAGTTGGATATCACATCTCATGCTATAGGAAGGGTCTCAGGTTTGGTATAAGCATTGAGATATCACATCTCATGCTATAGGACGGGTCTCAGGATTGGAATGGAAGGAGTTGGATATCACATCTCATGTTATAGGAAGGATCTCAGGTTTGGTATTAGAAGCATTGAGACATCACATCTCATGCAATAGGAAGGGTCTCAGGGTTGAAATGGGAAGGAGTTGGATATCACATCTCATCCAATAGGAAGGGTCTCAGGTTTGGAATGGGAAGGAATTGGATATCACATCTCATGTTATAGGAAGGATCTCAGGTTTGGTATTAGAAGCATTGAGATATCAAATCTCATGCTATAGGAAGGGTCTCAGGATTGGAATGTGAAGGATTTGGATATCACATCTCATGCTAAAGGAAGGGTCTCAGGTTTGGTAGAAGCATTGAGATATCACGTCTCTGCTATCGGAAGGGTCTCAGGATTGGATTGGGAAGGAGTTGGATATCCCTTTTCATGCTATAGGAAGGGTCTCAGGTTTGGTATAAGCATTGAGATATCACATCTCTGCTATCGGAAGGGTCTTAGGATTGGATTGGGAAGGAGTTGGATATCCCTTCTCATGCTATAGGAAGTGTCTCAGGTTGGAATGGGAAGGAGTTGGACATCACATCTCATGTTATAGGAAGGGTCTCAGGATTGGAATGGGAAGGATTTGGATATCACATCTCTTGCTATAGGAAGGGTCTCAGGATTGGAATGGGTAGGAGTTGGATATTACTTTCTTGCTATAGGAAGGGTCTCATGTTTGGAATGGGAAGGAGTTGGATATCACATATGCTATAGTTAGTGTCTCAGGTTTGGAACGGGAAGGAGTTGGATATCACATCTCATGTTATAGGAAGGGTCTCAGGTTTGGTATAAGCATTGAGATATCACATCTCTGCTATCGGAAGCGGCTCAGGATTGGAATGGGAAGGAGTTGGATATCCCATCTCATGTTATAGGAAGAGTCTCTGGTTTGGTATTAGAATCATTGAGATATCACATCGCATGCTGTAGGAAGGGTCTAAGGATTGGAATGGGATGGACTTGGATATCACATCTCATGCTATAGGTAGGCTCTCAGGTTTGGTATAAGCATTGAGATATCACATCTCATGCTATAGGAAGGGTCTCAGGATTGGAATGGGAAGGAATTGGATATCACATCTCATGCTATAGGAAGGGTCTCAGATTTGGTATAAGCATTGAGATATCACATCTCATGCTAAAGGAAGGGTCTCAGGATTGGAATGGGAAGGAGTTGTATATGACATCTCAGGCCATAGGAAGGTTCTCAGGTTTGGTATAAGCATTGAGATATCACATCTCTGCTATCGGAAAGGTCTCAGGATTGGAATGGGAAGGAGTTGGATATCCCATCTCATGTTATAGGAAGGGTCTCAGGTTTGGTATTAGAAGCATAGAGATATCACATCTCATGCTATAGGAAGGGTCTCAGGATTGGAATGGGAAGGACTTGGATGTCACATCTCATGATAAAGGAAGGGTCTAAGGTTTGGAAGGGGAAGGATTTGGATATCACATCTCATGTTATAGGACGGGTCTCAGGTTTGGTATTAGAAGCATTGAGATATCAAGTCTCATGGTATAAGAAGGGTCTCAGAATTGGAATGGGAAGGAGTTGGATATCACACCTCAAGCTATAGGAAGGGTCTCAGGATTGGAATGGGAAGGAGTTTGATATCACATCTCATGCCATAGTATGGGTCTCAGGTTTGGTAGAAGCATTGGGATATCACATCTCATGCTATCGGAAGGGTATCAGTATTGGATTTTGAAGAAGATGGATATCCCATCTCATGCTATAGGAAGGGTCTCAGGTTGGAATGGGAAGGAGTTGGATATCACATTTCATGTTATAGGAAGGGTCTCAGGATTGGAATGGGAAGGACTTGGATATCATATCTCATGCTATAGGACGGGTCTCAGGTTTGTTATTAGAATCATTGAGATATCATATTGCATGCTGTAGGAAGGGTCTAAGGATTGGAATAGGAAGGACCTGGATATCACATCTCATGCTATAGATAGGCTCTTAGGTTTGGAAAGGGAAGGAGTTGGATATCACATTTCATGTTAGAGGAAGGATCTCAGGTTTGGTATTAGAAGCATTGAGATATCACATCTCATGCTATAGGAAGGGTCTCAGGATTGGAATGGGAAGTAGTTGGATATCACATCTCATGCTATAGGAAGGGTCTCAGGTTTGGTATAAGCATTGAGATATCACATCTCATGCTATAGGACGGGTCTCAGGATTGGAATGGAAGGAGTTGGATATCACATCTCATGTTATAGGAAGGATCTCAGGTTTGGTATTAGAATCATTGAGACATCACATCTCATGCTATAGGAAGGGTCTCAGGGTTGGAATGGGAAGGAGTTGGATATCACAACTCATCCAATAGGAAGGGTCTCAGGTTTGGAATGGGAAGGAATTGGATATCACATCTCATGTTATAGGAAGGATCTCAGGTTTGGTATTAGAAGCATTGAGATATCACATCTCATGCTATAGGAAGGGTTTCAGGATTGGAATGTGAAGGATTTGGATATCACATCTCATGCTAAAGGAAGGGTCTCAGGTTTGGTAGAAGCATTGAGATATCACATCTCTGCTATCGGAAGGGTCTCAGGATTGGATTGGGAAGGAGTTGGATATCCCTTCTCATGCTATAGGAAGGGTCTCAGGATTTGAATGGCAAGGAGTTGGATATCACATCTCATGCCATACGAAGGGTCTCAGGTTTGGTATAAGCATTGAGATATCACATCTCTGCTATCGGAAGGGTCTCAGGATTGGAATGGGAAGGAGTTGGATATTCCCATCTCATGTTATAGGAAGGGTCTCAGGTTTGGTATTAGAAGCATAGAGATATCACATCTCATGCTATAGGAAGGGTCTCAGGATTGGAATGGGAAGGACTTGGATATCACATCTCATGCTATAGGGAGGGTCTCAAGTTTGATATTAGAAGCTTTGAGATATCACATCTCATGATATCGGAAGGGTCTCAGGATTGGAATGGGAAGGAGTTGGATATCACATCTCATGATAAAGGAAGGGTCTAAGGTTTGGAAGGGGAAGGATTTGGATATCACATCTCATGTTATATTACGGGTCTCAGGTTTGGTATTAGAAGCATTGAGATATCAAGTCTCAGAGTATAGGAAGGGTCTCAGAATTGGAATGGGAAGGAGTTGGATATCACATCTCAAGCTATAGGAAGGGTCTCAGAATTGGAATGGGAAGGACTTGGATATCACATCTCATGCTATAGGAAGGCTCTCAGGTTTGGAAGGGGAAAGAGTTGGATATCACATTTCATGTTAGAGGTAGGATCTCAGGTTTGGTATTAGAGGCATTGAGATATCACATCTCATGCTATCAGAAGGGTCTCAGGAATGGAATGGGAAGGAGTTGGATATCACATCTCATGCTAAAGGGAGGGTCTCAGGTTTGGAAGGGGAAGGATTTGGATATCACATCTCATGTTATAGGAAGGATCTCAGGTTTGGTATTAGAAGCATTGAGATATCACATCTCATGCTATCGGAAGGATCTCAGGTTTGGTATTAGAAGCATTGAGATATCACATCTCATGCTATCAGAAGGGTCTCAGGATTGGAATGGGAAGGAGTTGGATATCACATCTCATGCTAAAGGGAGGGTCTCAGGTTTGGAAGGGGAAGGATTTGGATATCACATCTCATGTTATCAGAAGGATCTCACGTTTGGTATTAGAAGTATTGAGATATCATACCTCATGCTATAGGAAGGGTCTCAGGATTGGAATGGGAAGGAGTTGGATATCACATCTCATGCTATAGGAAGTGTCTCAGGATTGTAATGGGAAGGACTTGGATATCACATCTCATGCTATAGGTAGGGTCTCAAGTTTGATATTAGAAGCATTGAGATATCACATCTCATGCTATAGGAAGGGTCTGAGGATTGGAATGGGAAGGAGTTGGATATCACATCTCATGCTATGGGAAGGGTCTCAGGTTTGGTATAAGCAGTGAGATATCACATCTCATGCTATAGTAAGTGTCTCAGGATTGGAATGGGAAGGAGTTGGATATCACATCTCATGTTATAGGAAGGATCTCAGGTTTGGTATAAGCATTGAGATATCACATCTCTGCTATCGGAAGGGTCTCAGGATTGGAATGGGAAGGAGTTGGATATTCCCATCTTATGTTATAGGAAGGGTCTCAGGTTTGGTATTAGAAGCATTGAGATATCACATCTCATGCTATAGGAAGGGTCTCAGGATTGGAATGGGAAGGAGTTGGATATCACATCTCATGATAAAGGAAGGGTCTCAGGATTGGAATGGGAAGGACTTGGATATCACATCTCATGCTATAGGAAGGCTCTCAGGTTTGGAAGGGGAAAGAGTTGGATATCACATTTCATGTTAGAGGTAGGATCTCAGGTTTGGTATTAGAGGCATTGAGATATCACATCTCATGCTATCAGAAGGGTCTCAGGAATGGAATGGGAAGGAGTTGGATATCACATCTCATGCTAAAGGGAGGGTCTCAGGTTTGGAAGGGGAAGGATTTGGATATCACATCTCATGTTATAGGAAGGATCTCAGGTTTGGTATTAGAAGCATTGAGATATCACATCTCATGCTATCAGAAGAGTCTCAGGATTGGAATAGGAAGGAGTTGGATATCACATCTCATGCTAAAGGGAGGGTCTCAGGATTTGAAGGGGAAGGATTTGGATATCACATCTCATGTTATCGGAAGGATCTCACGTTTGGTATTAGAAGTATTGAGATATCATATCTCATGCTATAGGAAGGGTCTCAGGATTGGAATGGGAAGGAGTTGGATATCACATCTCATGCTATAGGGAGGGTCTCAGGATTGGAATGGGAAGGACTTAGATATCACATATCATGCTATAGGGAGGGTCTCAGTTTTTATATTAGAAGCATTGAGATATCACATCTCATGCTATAGGAAGTGTCTCAGGATTGGAATGGGAAGGTGCTGGATATCACATCTCATGCTAAAGGAAGGGTCTCAGGTTTGGAACGGGAAGGATTTGGATATCACATCTCATGTTATAGGAAGGGTCTCAGGTTTGGTATAAGCATTGAGATATCACATCTCTGCTATCGGAAGTGTCTCAGGATTGGAATGGGAAGGAGTTGGATATCCCATCTCATGTTATAGGATGGGTCTCAGGTTTGTTATTACAATCATTGAGATATCATATTGCATGCTGTAGGAAGGGTCTAAGGGTTGGAATGGGAAGGACTTGGATATCAGATCTCATGCTATAGATAGGCTCTTAGGTTTGGAAAGGGAAGGAGTTGGATATCACATTTCATGTTAGAGGAAGGATCTCAGGTTTGGTATTAGAAGCATTGAGATATCACATCTCATGCTATAGGAAGGGTCTCAGGATTGGAATGGGAAGCAGTTGGATATCACATCTCATGCTATAGGAAGGGTCTCAGGTTTGGTATAAGCATTGAGATATCACATCTCATGCTATAGGACGGGTCTCAGGATTGGAATGGAAGGAGTTGGATATCACATCTCATGTTATAGGAAGGATCTCAGGTTTGGTATTAGAAGCATTGAGACATCACATCTCATGCTATAGGAAGGGTCTCAGGGTTGGAATGGGAAGGAGTTGGATATCACATCTCATCCAATAGGAAGGGTCTCAGGTTTGGAATGGGAAGGAATTGGATATCACATCTCATGTTATAGGAAGGATCTCAGGTTTGGTATTAGAAGCATTGAGCTATAACATCTCATGCTATAGGAAGGGTCTCAGGATTGGAATGTGAAGGATTTGGATATCACATCTCATGCTAAAGGAAGGGTCTCAGGTTTGGTAGAAGCATTGAGATATCACGTCTCTGCTATCGGAAGGGTCTCAGGATTGGATTGGGAAGGAGTTGGATATCACATCTCATGCCATAGGAAGGGTCTCAGGTTTGGTATAAGCATTGAGATATCACATCTCATGGTAAAGCAAGGGTCTCAGGATTGGAATGGGAAGGAGTTGTATATGACATCTCAGGCCATAGGAAGGTTCTCAGGTTTGGTATAAGCATTGAGATATCACATCTCTGCTATCGGAAAGGTCTCAGGATTGGAATGGGAAGGAGTTGGATATCCCATCTCATGTTATAGGAAGGGTCTCAGGTTTGGTATTAGAAGCATCGAGATATCACATCTCATGCTATAGGAAGGGTCTCAGGATTGGAATGGGAAGGACTTGGATGTCACATCTCATGCTATAGGGAGGGTCTCAAGTTTGATATTAGAAGCATTGAGATAACAAATCTCATGATATCGGAAGGGTCTCAGGATTGGAATGGGAAGGAGTTGGATATCACATCTCATGATAAAGGAAGGGTCTAAGGTTTGGAAGGGGAAGGATTTGGTTATCACATCTCATGTTATAGGACGTGTCTCAGGTTTGGTATTAGAAGCATTGAGATATCAAGTCTCATGGTATAAGAAGGGTCTCAGAATTGGAATGGGAAGGAGTTGGATATCACACCTCAAGCTATAGGAAGGGTCTCAGGATTGGAATGGGAAGGAGTTTGATATCACATCTCATGCCATAGTATGGGTCTCAGGTTTGGTAGAAGCATTGGGATATCACATCTCATGCTATCGGAAGGGTATCAGTATTGGATTTGGAAGAAGTTGGATATCCCATCTCATGCTATAGGAAGGGTCTCAGGTTGGAATGGGAAGGAGTTGGATATCACATTTCATGTTATAGGAAGGGTCTCAGGATTGGAATGGGAAGGACTTGGATATCATATCTCATGCTATAGGACGGGTCTCAGGTTTGTTATTAGAATCATTGAGATATCATATTGCATGCTGTAGGAAGGGTCTAAGGATTGGAATGGGAAGGACCTGGATATCACATCTCATGCTATAGATAGGCTCTTAGGTTTGGAAAGGGAAGGAGTTGGATATCACATCTCATGTTATAGGATGGATCTCAGGTTTGGTATTAGAAGTATTGAGATATCACATCTCATGTTATCGGAAGGATCTCAGGTTTGGTATTAGAAGTATTGAGATATCACATCTCATGCTATAGGAAGGGTCTCAGGATTGGAATGGGAAGGAGTTGGATATCACATCTCATGCTAAAGGAAGAGTCTCAGGTTTGGTAGAAGCATTGAGATATCACATCTCATGCTATAGGAAGGGTCTCAGGATTGGAATGGGAAGGACTTAGATATCACATATCATGCTATAGGGAGGGTCTCAGTTTTGATATTAGAAGCATTGAGATATCACATCTCATGCTATCGGAAGTGTCTCAGGATTGGAATGGGAAGGAGCTGGATATCACATCTCATGCTAAAGGAAGGGTCTCAGGTTGGGAACGGGAAGGAGTTAAATTTCACATCTCATGTTATAGGAAGGGTCTCAGGTTTGGTATAAACATTGAGATATCACATCTCTGCTATCGGAAGTGTCTCAGGATTGGAATGGGAAGGAGTTGGATATCCCATCTCATGTTATAGGACGGGTCTCAGGTTTGTTATTAGAATCATTGAGATATCGTATTGCATGCTGTAGGAAGGGTCTAAGGGTTGGAATGTGAAGGACTTGGATATCACATCTCATGCTATAGATAGGCTCTTATGTTTGGAAAGGGAAGGAGTTGGATATCACATTTCATGTTAGAGGAAGGATCTCAGGTTTGGTATTAGAAGCATTGAGATATCACATCTCATGCTATAGGAAGGGTCTCAGGATTGGAATGGGAAGGAGTTGGATATCACATCTCATGCTATAGGAAGGGTCTCAGGTTTGGTATAAGCATTGAGATATCACATCTCATGCTATAGGACAGGTCTCAGGATTGGAATGGAAGGAGTTGGATATCACATCTCATGTTATAGGAAGGATCTCAGGTTTGGTATTAGAAGCATTGAGATATCAAATCTCATGCTATAGGAAGGGTCTCAGGATTGGAATGTGAAGGATTTGGATATCACATCTCATGCTAAAGGAAGGGTCTCAGGTTTGGTAGAAGCATTGAGATATCACGTCTCTGCTATCGGAAGGGTCTCAGGATTGGATTGGGAAGGAGTTGGATATCCCTTTTCATGCTATAGGAAGGGTCTCAGGTTTGGTATAAGCATTGAGATATCACATCTCTGC
This sequence comes from Ambystoma mexicanum, assembly GCF_040938575.1. NCBI lineage: Eukaryota > Metazoa > Chordata > Amphibia > Caudata > Ambystomatidae > Ambystoma > Ambystoma mexicanum. The sequence continues at coordinate 339,350,455 of NC_090936.1, forward strand.
TATCGGAAGGGTCTCAGGATTGGATTGGGAAGGAGTTGGATATCCCTTCTCATGCTATAGGAAGTGTCTCAGGTTGGAATGGGAAGGAGTTGGATATCACATCTCATGTTATAGGAAGGGTCTCAGGATTGGAATGGGAAGGATTTGGATATCACATCTCTTGCTATAGGAAGGGTCTCAGGATTGGAATGGGTAGGAGTTGGATATTACTTTCTTGCCATAGGAAGGGTCTCATGTTTGGAATGGGAAGGAGTTGGATATCACATATGCTATAGTTAGTGTCTCAGGTTTGGAACGGGAAGGAGTTGGATATCACATCTCATGTTATAGGAAGGGTCTCAGGTTTGGTATAAGCATTGAGATATCACATCTCTGCTATCGGAAGCGGCTCAGGATTGGAATGGGAAGGAGTTGGATATCCCATCTCATGTTATAGGAAGAGTCTCTGGTTTGGTATTAGAATCATTGAGATATCACATCGCATGCTGTAGGAAGGGTCTAAGGATTGGAATGGGATGGACTTGGATATCACATCTCATGCTATAGGTAGGCTCTCAGGTTTGGTATAAGCATTGAGATATCACATCTCATGCTATAGGAAGGGTCTCAGGATTGGAATGGGAAGGAATTGGATATCACATCTCATGCTATAGGAAGGGTCTCAGATTTGGTATAAGCATTGAGATATCACATCTCATGCTAAAGGAAGGGTCTCAGGATTGGAATGGGAAGGAGTTGTATATGACATCTCAGGCCATAGGAAGGTTCTCAGGTTTGGTATAAGCATTGAGATATCACATCTCTGCTATCGGAAAGGTCTCAGGATTGGAATGGGAAGGAGTTGGATATCCCATCTCATGTTATAGGAAGGGTCTCAGGTTTGGTATTAGAAGCATAGAGATATCACATCTCATGCTATAGGAAGGGTCTCAGGATTGGAATGGGAAGGACTTGGATGTCACATCTCATGATAAAGGAAGGGTCTAAGGTTTGGAAGGGGAAGGATTTGGATATCACATCTCATGTTATAGGACGGGTCTCAGGTTTGGTATTAGAAGCATTGAGATATCAAGTCTCATGGTATAAGAAGGGTCTCAGAATTGGAATGGGAAGGAGTTGGATATCACACCTCAAGCTATAGGAAGGGTCTCAGGATTGGAATGGGAAGGAGTTTGATATCACATCTCATGCCATAGTATGGGTCTCAGGTTTGGTAGAAGCATTGGGATATCACATCTCATGCTATCGGAAGGGTATCAGTATTGGATTTTGAAGAAGTTGGATATCCCATCTCATGCTATAGGAAGGGTCTCAGGTTGGAATGGGAAGGAGTTGGATATCACATTTCATGTTATAGGAAGGGTCTCAGGATTGGAATGGGAAGGACTTGGATATCATATCTCATGCTATAGGACGGGTCTCAGGTTTGTTATTAGAATTATTGAGATATCATATTGCATGCTGTAGGAAGGGTCTAAGGGTTGGAATGTGAAGGACTTGGATATCACATCTCATGCTATAGATAGGCTCTTAGGTTTGGAAAGGGAAGGAGTTGGATATCACATTTCATGTTAGAGGAAGGATCTCAGGTTTGGTATTAGAAGCATTGAGATATCACATCTCATGCTATAGGAAGGGTCTCAGGATTGGAATGGGAAGGAGTTGGATATCACATCTCATGCTATAGGAAGGGTCTCAGGTTTGGTATAAGCATTGAGATATCACATCTCATGCTATAGGACGGGTCTCAGGATTGGAATGGAAGGAGTTGGATATCACATCTCATGTTATAGGAAGGATCTCAGGTTTGTTATTAGAAGCATTGAGACATCACATCTCATGCTATAGGAAGGGTCTCAGGGTTGGAATGGGAAGGAGTTGGATATCACATCTCATCCAATAGGAAGGGTCTCAGGTTTGGAATGGGAAGGAATTGGATATCACATCTCATGTTATAGGAAGGATCTCAGGTTTGGTATTAGAAGCATTGAGATATCAAATCTCATGCTATAGGAAGGGTCTCAGGATTGGAATGTGAAGGATTTGGATATCACATCTCATGCTAAAGGAAGGGTCTCAGGTTTGGTAGAAGCATTGAGATATCACGTCTCTGCTATCGGAAGGGTCTCAGGATTGGATTGGGAAGGAGTTGGATATCCCTTTTCATGCTATAGGAAGGGTCTCAGGATTTGAATGGCAAGGAGTTGGATATCACATCTCATGCCATAGGAAGGGTCTCAGGTTTGGTATAAGCATTGAGATATCACATCTCTGCTATCGGAAGGGTCTCAGGATTGGATTGGGAAGGAGTTGGATATCCCTTCTCATGCTATAGGAAGTGTCTCAGGTTGGAATGGGAAGGAGTTGGATATCACATCTCATGTTATAGGAAGGGTCTCAGGATTGGAATGGGAAGGATTTGGATATCACATCTCTTGCTATACGAAGGGTCTCAGGATTGGAATGGGTAGGAGTTGGATATTACTTTCTTGCTATAGGAAGGGTCTCATGTTTGGAATGGGAAGGAGTTGGATATCACAGATGCTATAGTTAGTGTCTCAGGTTTGGAACGGGAAGGAGTTGGATATCACATCTCATGTTATAGGAAGGGTCTCAGGTTTGGTATAAGCATTGAGATATCACATCTCAGCTATCGGAAGCGGCTCAGGATTGGAATGGGAAGGAGTTGGATATCCCATCTCATGTTATAGGAAGAGTCTCTGGTTTGTTATTAGAATCATTGAGATATCACATCGCATGCTGTAGGAAGGGTCTAAGGATTGGAATGGGGTGGACTTGGATATCACATCTCATGCTATAGGTAGGCTCTCAGGTTTGGTATAAGCATTGAGATATCACATCTCATGCTATAGGAAGGGTCTCAGGATTGGAATGGGAAGGAATTGGATATCACATCTCATGCTATAGGAAGGGTCTCAGATTTGGTATAAGCATTGAGATATCACATCTCATGGTAAAGGAAGGGTCTCAGGATTGGAATGGGAAGGAGTTGTATATGACATCTCAGGCCATAGGAAGGTTCTCAGGTTTGGTATAAGCATTGAGATATCACATCTCTGCTATCGGAAAGGTCTCAGGATTGGAATGGGAAGGAGTTGGATATCCCATCTCATGTTATAGGAAGGGTCTCAGGTTTGGTATTAGAAGCATAGAGATATCACATCTCATGCTATAGGAAGGGTCTCAGGATTGGAATGGGAAGGACTTGGATGTCACATCTCATGCTATAGGGAGGGTCTCAAGTTTGATATTAGAAGCATTGAGATAACAAATCTCATGATATCGGAAGGGTCTCAGGATTGGAATGGGAAGGAGCTGGATATCACATCTCATGATAAAGGAAGGGTCTAAGGTTTGGAAGGGGAAGGATTTGGTTATCACATCTCATGTTATAGGACGGGTCTCAGGTTTGGTATTAGAAGCATTGAGATATCAAGTCTCATGGTATAAGAAGGGTCTCAGAATTGGAATGGGAAGGAGTTGGATATCACACCTCAAGCTATAGGAAGGGTCTCAGGATTGGAATGGGAAGGAGTTTGATATCACATCTCATGCCATAGTATGGGTCTCAGGTTTGGTAGAGCCATTGGGATATCACATCTCATGCTATCGGAAGGGTATCAGTATTGGATTTGGAAGAAGTTGGATATCCCATCTCATGCTATAGGAAGGGTCTCAGGGTGGAATGGGAAGGAGTTGGATATCACATTTCATGTTATAGGAAGGGTCTCAGGATTGGAATGGGAAGGACTTGGATATCATATCTCATGCTATAGGACGGGTCTCAGGTTTGTTATTAGAATCATTGAGATATCATATTGCATGCTGTAGGAAGGGTCTAAGGATTGGAATGGGAAGGACCTGGATATCACATCTCATGCTATAGATAGGCTCTTAGGTTTGGAAAGGGAAGGAGTTGGATATCACATCTCATGTTATAGGATGGATCTCAGGTTTGGTATTAGAAGTATTGAGATATCACATCTCATGTTATCGGAAGGATCTCAGGTTTGGTATTAGAAGTATTGAGATATCACATCTCATGCTATAGGAAGGGTCTCAGGATTGGAATGGGAAGGAGTTGGATATCACATCTCATGCTAAAGGAAGGGTCTCAGGTTTGGTAGAAGCATTGAGATATCACATCTCATGCTATAGGAAGGGTCCCAGGATTGGAATGGGAAGGACTTAGATATCACATATCATGCTATAGGGAGGGTCTCAGTTTTGATATTAGAAGCATTGAGATATCACATCTCATGCTATCGGAAGTGTCTCAGGATTGGAATGGGAAGGAGCTGGATATCACATCTCATGCTAAAGGAAGGGTCTCAGGTTGGGAACGGGAAGGAGTTAAATTTCACATCTCATGTTATAGGAAGGGTCTCAGGTTTGGTATAAACATTGAGATATCACATCTCTGCTATCGGAAGTGTCTCAGGATTGGAATGGGAAGGAGTTGGATATCCCATCTCATGTTATAGGACGGGTCTCAGGTTTGTTATTAGAATCATTGAGATATCATATTGCATGCTGTAGGAAGGGTCTAAGGGTTGGAATGAGAAGGACTTGGATATCACATCTCATGCTATAGATAGGCTCTTAGGTTTGGAAAGGGAAGGAGTTGGATATCACATTTCATGTTAGAGGAAGGATCCCAGGTTTGGTATTAGAAGCATTGAGATATCACATCTCATGCTATAGGAAGGGTCTCAGGATTGGAATGGGAAGGAGTTGGATATCACATCTCATGCTATAGGAAGGGTCTCAGGTTTGGTATAAGCATTGAGATATCACATCTCATGCTATAGGACGGGTCTCAGGATTGGAATGGAAGGAGTTGGATATCACATCTCATGTTATAGGAAGGATCTCAGGTTTGGTATTAGAAGCATTGAGACATCACATCTCATGCAATAGGAAGGGTCTCAGGGTTGAAATGGGAAGGAGTTGGATATCACATCTCATCCAATAGGAAGGGTCTCAGGTTTGGAATGGGAAGGAATTGGATATCACATCTCATGTTATAGGAAGGATCTCAGGTTTGGTATTAGAAGCATTGAGATATCAAATCTCATGCTATAGGAAGGGTCTCAGGATTGGAATGTGAAGGATTTGGATATCACATCTCATGCTAAAGGAAGGGTCTCAGGTTTGGTAGAAGCATTGAGATATCACGTCTCTGCTATCGGAAGGGTCTCAGGATTGGATTGGGAAGGAGTTGGATATCCCTTTTCATGCTATAGGAAGGGTCTCAGGTTTGGTATAAGCATTGAGATATCACATCTCTGCTATCGGAAGGGTCTTAGGATTGGATTGGGAAGGAGTTGGATATCCCTTCTCATGCTATAGGAAGTGTCTCAGGTTGGAATGGGAAGGAGTTGGACATCACATCTCATGTTATAGGAAGGGTCTCAGGATTGGAATGGGAAGGATTTGGATATCACATCTCTTGCTATAGGAAGGGTCTCAGGATTGGAATGGGTAGGAGTTGGATATTACTTTCTTGCTATAGGAAGGGTCTCATGTTTGGAATGGGAAGGAGTTGGATATCACATATGCTATAGTTAGTGTCTCAGGTTTGGAACGGGAAGGAGTTGGATATCACATCTCATGTTATAGGAAGGGTCTCAGGTTTGGTATAAGCATTGAGATATCACATCTCTGCTATCGGAAGCGGCTCAGGATTGGAATGGGAAGGAGTTGGATATCCCATCTCATGTTATAGGAAGAGTCTCTGGTTTGGTATTAGAATCATTTAGATATCACATCGCATGCTGTAGGAAGGGTCTAAGGATTGGAATGGGATGGACTTGGATATCACATCTCATGCTATAGGTAGGCTCTCAGGTTTGGTATAAGCATTGAGATATCACATCTCATGCTATAGGAAGGGTCTCAGGATTGGAATGGGAAGGAATTGGATATCACATCTCATGCTATAGGAAGGGTCTCAGATTTGGTATAAGCATTGAGATATCACATCTCATGCTAAAGGAAGGGTCTCAGGATTGGAATGGGAAGGAGTTGTATATGACATCTCAGGCCATAGGAAGGTTCTCAGGTTTGGTATAAGCATTGAGATATCACATCTCTGCTATCGGAAAGGTCTCAGGATTGGAATGGGAAGGAGTTGGATATCCCATCTCATGTTATAGGAAGGGTCTCAGGTTTGGTATTAGAAGCATAGAGATATCACATCTCATGCTATAGGAAGGGTCTCAGGATTGGAATGGGAAGGACTTGGATGTCACATCTCATGATAAAGGAAGGGTCTAAGGTTTGGAAGGGGAAGGATTTGGATATCACATCTCATGTTATAGGACGGGTCTCAGGTTTGGTATTAGAAGCATTGAGATATCAAGTCTCATGGTATAAGAAGGGTCTCAGAATTGGAATGGGAAGGAGTTGGATATCACACCTCAAGCTATAGGAAGGGTCTCAGGATTGGAATGGGAAGGAGTTTGATATCACATCTCATGCCATAGTATGGGTCTCAGGTTTGGTAGAAGCATTGGGATATCACATCTCATGCTATCGGAAGGGTATCAGTATTGGATTTTGAAGAAGATGGATATCCCATCTCATGCTATAGGAAGGGTCTCAGGTTGGAATGGGAAGGAGTTGGATATCACATTTCATGTTATAGGAAGGGTCTCAGGATTGGAATGGGAAGGACTTGGATATCATATCTCATGCTATAGGACGGGTCTCAGGTTTGTTATTAGAATCATTGAGATATCATATTGCATGCTGTAGGAAGGGTCTAAGGATTGGAATAGGAAGGACCTGGATATCACATCTCATGCTATAGATAGGCTCTTAGGTTTGGAAAGGGAAGGAGTTGGATATCACATTTCATGTTAGAGGAAGGATCTCAGGTTTGGTATTAGAAGCATTGAGATATCACATCTCATGCTATAGGAAGGGTCTCAGGATTGGAATGGGAAGTAGTTGGATATCACATCTCATGCTATAGGAAGGGTCTCAGGTTTGGTATAAGCATTGAGATATCACATCTCATGCTATAGGACGGGTCTCAGGATTGGAATGGAAGGAGTTGGATATCACATCTCATGTTATAGGAAGGATCTCAGGTTTGGTATTAGAATCATTGAGACATCACATCTCATGCTATAGGAAGGGTCTCAGGGTTGGAATGGGAAGGAGTTGGATATCACAACTCATCCAATAGGAAGGGTCTCAGGTTTGGAATGGGAAGGAATTGGATATCACATCTCATGTTATAGGAAGGATCTCAGGTTTGGTATTAGAAGCATTGAGATATCACATCTCATGCTATAGGAAGGGTTTCAGGATTGGAATGTGAAGGATTTGGATATCACATCTCATGCTAAAGGAAGGGTCTCAGGTTTGGTAGAAGCATTGAGATATCACATCTCTGCTATCGGAAGGGTCTCAGGATTGGATTGGGAAGGAGTTGGATATCCCTTCTCATGCTATAGGAAGGGTCTCAGGATTTGAATGGCAAGGAGTTGGATATCACATCTCATGCCATACGAAGGGTCTCAGGTTTGGTATAAGCATTGAGATATCACATCTCTGCTATCGGAAGGGTCTCAGGATTGGAATGGGAAGGAGTTGGATATTCCCATCTCATGTTATAGGAAGGGTCTCAGGTTTGGTATTAGAAGCATAGAGATATCACATCTCATGCTATAGGAAGGGTCTCAGGATTGGAATGGGAAGGACTTGGATATCACATCTCATGCTATAGGGAGGGTCTCAAGTTTGATATTAGAAGCTTTGAGATATCACATCTCATGATATCGGAAGGGTCTCAGGATTGGAATGGGAAGGAGTTGGATATCACATCTCATGATAAAGGAAGGGTCTAAGGTTTGGAAGGGGAAGGATTTGGATATCACATCTCATGTTATATTACGGGTCTCAGGTTTGGTATTAGAAGCATTGAGATATCAAGTCTCAGAGTATAGGAAGGGTCTCAGAATTGGAATGGGAAGGAGTTGGATATCACATCTCAAGCTATAGGAAGGGTCTCAGAATTGGAATGGGAAGGACTTGGATATCACATCTCATGCTATAGGAAGGCTCTCAGGTTTGGAAGGGGAAAGAGTTGGATATCACATTTCATGTTAGAGGTAGGATCTCAGGTTTGGTATTAGAGGCATTGAGATATCACATCTCATGCTATCAGAAGGGTCTCAGGAATGGAATGGGAAGGAGTTGGATATCACATCTCATGCTAAAGGGAGGGTCTCAGGTTTGGAAGGGGAAGGATTTGGATATCACATCTCATGTTATAGGAAGGATCTCAGGTTTGGTATTAGAAGCATTGAGATATCACATCTCATGCTATCGGAAGGATCTCAGGTTTGGTATTAGAAGCATTGAGATATCACATCTCATGCTATCAGAAGGGTCTCAGGATTGGAATGGGAAGGAGTTGGATATCACATCTCATGCTAAAGGGAGGGTCTCAGGTTTGGAAGGGGAAGGATTTGGATATCACATCTCATGTTATCAGAAGGATCTCACGTTTGGTATTAGAAGTATTGAGATATCATACCTCATGCTATAGGAAGGGTCTCAGGATTGGAATGGGAAGGAGTTGGATATCACATCTCATGCTATAGGAAGTGTCTCAGGATTGTAATGGGAAGGACTTGGATATCACATCTCATGCTATAGGTAGGGTCTCAAGTTTGATATTAGAAGCATTGAGATATCACATCTCATGCTATAGGAAGGGTCTGAGGATTGGAATGGGAAGGAGTTGGATATCACATCTCATGCTATGGGAAGGGTCTCAGGTTTGGTATAAGCAGTGAGATATCACATCTCATGCTATAGTAAGTGTCTCAGGATTGGAATGGGAAGGAGTTGGATATCACATCTCATGTTATAGGAAGGATCTCAGGTTTGGTATAAGCATTGAGATATCACATCTCTGCTATCGGAAGGGTCTCAGGATTGGAATGGGAAGGAGTTGGATATTCCCATCTTATGTTATAGGAAGGGTCTCAGGTTTGGTATTAGAAGCATTGAGATATCACATCTCATGCTATAGGAAGGGTCTCAGGATTGGAATGGGAAGGAGTTGGATATCACATCTCATGATAAAGGAAGGGTCTCAGGATTGGAATGGGAAGGACTTGGATATCACATCTCATGCTATAGGAAGGCTCTCAGGTTTGGAAGGGGAAAGAGTTGGATATCACATTTCATGTTAGAGGTAGGATCTCAGGTTTGGTATTAGAGGCATTGAGATATCACATCTCATGCTATCAGAAGGGTCTCAGGAATGGAATGGGAAGGAGTTGGATATCACATCTCATGCTAAAGGGAGGGTCTCAGGTTTGGAAGGGGAAGGATTTGGATATCACATCTCATGTTATAGGAAGGATCTCAGGTTTGGTATTAGAAGCATTGAGATATCACATCTCATGCTATCAGAAGAGTCTCAGGATTGGAATAGGAAGGAGTTGGATATCACATCTCATGCTAAAGGGAGGGTCTCAGGATTTGAAGGGGAAGGATTTGGATATCACATCTCATGTTATCGGAAGGATCTCACGTTTGGTATTAGAAGTATTGAGATATCATATCTCATGCTATAGGAAGGGTCTCAGGATTGGAATGGGAAGGAGTTGGATATCACATCTCATGCTATAGGGAGGGTCTCAGGATTGGAATGGGAAGGACTTAGATATCACATATCATGCTATAGGGAGGGTCTCAGTTTTTATATTAGAAGCATTGAGATATCACATCTCATGCTATAGGAAGTGTCTCAGGATTGGAATGGGAAGGTGCTGGATATCACATCTCATGCTAAAGGAAGGGTCTCAGGTTTGGAACGGGAAGGATTTGGATATCACATCTCATGTTATAGGAAGGGTCTCAGGTTTGGTATAAGCATTGAGATATCACATCTCTGCTATCGGAAGTGTCTCAGGATTGGAATGGGAAGGAGTTGGATATCCCATCTCATGTTATAGGATGGGTCTCAGGTTTGTTATTACAATCATTGAGATATCATATTGCATGCTGTAGGAAGGGTCTAAGGGTTGGAATGGGAAGGACTTGGATATCAGATCTCATGCTATAGATAGGCTCTTAGGTTTGGAAAGGGAAGGAGTTGGATATCACATTTCATGTTAGAGGAAGGATCTCAGGTTTGGTATTAGAAGCATTGAGATATCACATCTCATGCTATAGGAAGGGTCTCAGGATTGGAATGGGAAGCAGTTGGATATCACATCTCATGCTATAGGAAGGGTCTCAGGTTTGGTATAAGCATTGAGATATCACATCTCATGCTATAGGACGGGTCTCAGGATTGGAATGGAAGGAGTTGGATATCACATCTCATGTTATAGGAAGGATCTCAGGTTTGGTATTAGAAGCATTGAGACATCACATCTCATGCTATAGGAAGGGTCTCAGGGTTGGAATGGGAAGGAGTTGGATATCACATCTCATCCAATAGGAAGGGTCTCAGGTTTGGAATGGGAAGGAATTGGATATCACATCTCATGTTATAGGAAGGATCTCAGGTTTGGTATTAGAAGCATTGAGCTATAACATCTCATGCTATAGGAAGGGTCTCAGGATTGGAATGTGAAGGATTTGGATATCACATCTCATGCTAAAGGAAGGGTCTCAGGTTTGGTAGAAGCATTGAGATATCACGTCTCTGCTATCGGAAGGGTCTCAGGATTGGATTGGGAAGGAGTTGGATATCACATCTCATGCCATAGGAAGGGTCTCAGGTTTGGTATAAGCATTGAGATATCACATCTCTGCTATCGGAAGGGTCTCAGGATTGGATTGGGAAGGAGTTGGATATCCCTTCTCATGCTATAGGAAGTGTCTCAGGTTGGAATGGGAAGGAGTTGGATATCACATCTCATGTTATAGAAAGGGTCTCAGGATTGGAATGGGAAGGATTTGGATATCACATCTCTTGCTATAGGAAGGGTCTCAGGATTGGAATGGGTAGGAGTTGGATATTACTTTCTTGCTATAGGAAGGGTCTCATGTTTGGAATGGGAAGGAGTTGGATATCACATATGCTATAGTTAGTGTCTCAGGTTTGGAACGGGAAGGAGTTGGATATCACATCTCATGTTATAGGAAGGGTCTCAGGTTTTGTATAAGCATTGAGATATCACATCTCTGCTATCGGAAGCGGCTCAGGATTGGAATGGGAAGGAGTTGGATATCCCATCTCATGTTATAGGAAGAGTCTCTGGTTTGGTATTAGAATCATTGAGATATCACATCGCATGCTGTAGGAAGGGTCTAAGGATTGGAATGGGATGGACTTGGATATAACATCTCATGCTATAGGTAGGCTCTCAGGTTTGGTATAAGCATTGAGATATCACATCTCATGCTATAGGAAGGGTCTCAGGATTGGAATGGGAAGGAATTGGATATCACATCTCATGCTATAGGAAGGGTCTCAGATTTGGTATAAGCATTGAGATATCACATCTCATGCTAAAGGAAGGGTCTCAGGATTGGAATGGGAAGGAGTTGTATATGACATCTCAGGCCATAGGAAGGTTCTCAGGTTTGGTATAAGCATTGAGATATCACATCTCTGCTATCGGAAAGGTCTCAGGATTGGAATGGGAAGGAGTTGGATATCCCATCTCATGTTATAGGAAGGGTCTCAGGTTTGGTATTAGAAGCATAGAGATATCACATCTCATGCTATAGGAAGGGTCTCAGGATTGGAATGGGAAGGACTTGGATGTCACATCTCATGATAAAGGAAGGGTCTAAGGTTTGGAAGGGGAAGGATTTGGATATCACATCTCATGTTATAGGACGGGTCTCAGGTTTGGTATTAGAAGCATTGAGATATCAAGTCTCATGGTATAAGAAGGGTCTCAGAATTGGAATGGGAAGGAGTTGGATATCACACCTCAAGCTATAGGAAGGGTCTCAGGATTGGAATGGGAAGGAGTTTGATATCACATCTCATGCCATAGTATGGGTCTCAGGTTTGGTAGAAGCATTGGGATATCACATCTCATGCTATCGGAAGGGTATCAGTATTGGATTTTGAAGAAGATGGATATCCCATCTCATGCTATAGGAAGGGTCTCAGGTTGGAATGGGAAGGAGTTGGATATCACATTTCATGTTATAGGAAGGGTCTCAGGATTGGAATGGGAAGGACTTGGATATCATATCTCATGCTATAGGACGGGTCTCAGGTTTGTTATTAGAATCATTGAGATATCATATTGCATGCTGTAGGAAGGGTCTAAGGATTGGAATAGGAAGGACCTGGATATCACATCTCATGCTATAGATAGGCTCTTAGGTTTGGAAAGGGAAGGAGTTGGATATCACATTTCATGTTAGAGGAAGGATCTCAGGTTTGGTATTAGAAGCATTGAGATATCACATCTCATGCTATAGGAAGGGTCTCAGGATTGGAATGGGAAGTAGTTGGATATCACATCTCATGCTATAGGAAGGGTCTCAGGTTTGGTATAAGCATTGAGATATCACATCTCATGCTATAGGACGGGTCTCAGGATTGGAATGGAAGGAGTTGGATATCACATCTCATGTTATAGGAAGGATCTCAGGTTTGGTATTAGAATCATTGAGACATCACATCTCATGCTATAGGAAGGGTCTCAGGGTTGGAATGGGAAGGAGTTGGATATCACAACTCATCCAATAGGAAGGGTCTCAGGTTTGGAATGGGAAGGAATTGGATATCACATCTCATGTTATAGGAAGGATCTCAGGTTTGGTATTAGAAGCATTGAGATATCACATCTCATGCTATAGGAAGGGTTTCAGGATTGGAATGTGAAGGATTTGGATATCACATCTCATGCTAAAGGAAGGGTCTCAGGTTTGGTAGAAGCATTGAGATATCACATCTCTGCTATCGGAAGGGTCTCAGGATTGGATTGGGAAGGAGTTGGATATCCCTTCTCATGCTATAGGAAGGGTCTCAGGATTTGAATGGCAAGGAGTTGGATATCACATCTCATGCCATACGAAGGGTCTCAGGTTTGGTATAAGCATTGAGATATCACATCTCTGCTATCGGAAGGGTCTCAGGATTGGAATGGGAAGGAGTTGGATATTCCCATCTCATGTTATAGGAAGGGTCTCAGGTTTGGTATTAGAAGCATAGAGATATCACATCTCATGCTATAGGAAGGGTCTCAGGATTGGAATGGGAAGGACTTGGATATCACATCTCATGCTATAGGGAGGGTCTCAAGTTTGATATTAGAAGCTTTGAGATATCACATCTCATGATATCGGAAGGGTCTCAGGATTGGAATGGGAAGGAGTTGGATATCACATCTCATGATAAAGGAAGGGTCTAAGGTTTGGAAGGGGAAGGATTTGGATATCACATCTCATGTTATATTACGGGTCTCAGGTTTGGTATTAGAAGCATTGAGATATCAAGTCTCAGAGTATAGGAAGGGTCTCAGAATTGGAATGGGAAGGAGTTGGATATCACATCTCAAGCTATAGGAAGGGTCTCAGAATTGGAATGGGAAGGACTTGGATATCACATCTCATGCTATAGGAAGGCTCTCAGGTTTGGAAGGGGAAAGAGTTGGATATCACATTTCATGTTAGAGGTAGGATCTCAGGTTTGGTATTAGAGGCATTGAGATATCACATCTCATGCTATCAGAAGGGTCTCAGGAATGGAATGGGAAGGAGTTGGATATCACATCTCATGCTAAAGGGAGGGTCTCAGGTTTGGAAGGGGAAGGATTTGGATATCACATCTCATGTTATAGGACGGGTCTCAGGTTTGGTATTAGAAGCATTGAGATATCAAGTCTCATGGTATAAGAAGGGTCTCAGAATTGGAATGGGAAGGAGTTGGATATCACACCTCAAGCTATAGGAAGGGTCTCAGGATTGGAATGGGAAGGAGTTTGATATCACATCTCATGCCATAGTATGGGTCTCAGGTTTGGTAGAAGCATTGGGATATCACATCTCATGCTATCGGAAGGGTATCAGTATTGGATTTTGAAGAAGATGGATATCCCATCTCATGCTATAGGAAGGGTCTCAGGTTGGAATGGGAAGGAGTTGGATATCACATTTCATGTTATAGGAAGGGTCTCAGGATTGGAATGGGAAGGACTTGGATATCATATCTCATGCTATAGGACGGGTCTCAGGTTTGTTATTAGAATCATTGAGATATCATATTGCATGCTGTAGGAAGGGTCTAAGGATTGGAATAGGAAGGACCTGGATATCACATCTCATGCTATAGATAGGCTCTTAGGTTTGGAAAGGGAAGGAGTTGGATATCACATTTCATGTTAGAGGAAGGATCTCAGGTTTGGTATTAGAAGCATTGAGATATCACATCTCATGCTATAGGAAGGGTCTCAGGATTGGAATGGGAAGTAGTTGGATATCACATCTCATGCTATAGGAAGAGTCTCTGGTTTGGTATTAGAATCATTGAGATATCACATCGCATGCTGTAGGAAGGGTCTAAGGATTGGAATGGGATGGACTTGGATATAACATCTCATGCTATAGGTAGGCTCTCAGGTTTGGTATAAGCATTGAGATATCACATCTCATGCTATAGGAAGGGTCTCAGGATTGGAATGGGAAGGAATTGGATATCACATCTCATGCTATAGGAAGGGTCTCAGATTTGGTATAAGCATTGAGATATCACATCTCATGCTAAAGGAAGGGTCTCAGGATTGGAATGGGAAGGAGTTGTATATGACATCTCAGGCCATAGGAAGGTTCTCAGGTTTGGTATAAGCATTGAGATATCACATCTCTGCTATCGGAAAGGTCTCAGGATTGGAATGGGAAGGAGTTGGATATCCCATCTCATGTTATAGGAAGGGTCTCAGGTTTGGTATTAGAAGCATAGAGATATCACATCTCATGCTATAGGAAGGGTCTCAGGATTGGAATGGGAAGGACTTGGATGTCACATCTCATGATAAAGGAAGGGTCTAAGGTTTGGAAGGGGAAGGATTTGGATATCACATCTCATGTTATAGGACGGGTCTCAGGTTTGGTATTAGAAGCATTGAGATATCAAGTCTCATGGTATAAGAAGGGTCTCAGAATTGGAATGGGAAGGAGTTGGATATCACACCTCAAGCTATAGGAAGGGTCTCAGGATTGGAATGGGAAGGAGTTTGATATCACATCTCATGCCATAGTATGGGTCTCAGGTTTGGTAGAAGCATTGGGATATCACATCTCATGCTATCGGAAGGGTATCAGTATTGGATTTTGAAGAAGATGGATATCCCATCTCATGCTATAGGAAGGGTCTCAGGTTGGAATGGGAAGGAGTTGGATATCACATTTCATGTTATAGGAAGGGTCTCAGGATTGGAATGGGAAGGACTTGGATATCATATCTCATGCTATAGGACGGGTCTCAGGTTTGTTATTAGAATCATTGAGATATCATATTGCATGCTGTAGGAAGGGTCTAAGGATTGGAATAGGAAGGACCTGGATATCACATCTCATGCTATAGATAGGCTCTTAGGTTTGGAAAGGGAAGGAGTTGGATATCACATTTCATGTTAGAGGAAGGATCTCAGGTTTGGTATTAGAAGCATTGAGATATCACATCTCATGCTATAGGAAGGGTCTCAGGATTGGAATGGGAAGTAGTTGGATATCACATCTCATGCTATAGGAAGGGTCTCAGGTTTGGTATAAGCATTGAGATATCACATCTCATGCTATAGGACGGGTCTCAGGATTGGAATGGAAGGAGTTGGATATCACATCTCATGTTATAGGAAGGATCTCAGGTTTGGTATTAGAATCATTGAGACATCACATCTCATGCTATAGGAAGGGTCTCAGGGTTGGAATGGGAAGGAGTTGGATATCACAACTCATCCAATAGGAAGGGTCTCAGGTTTGGAATGGGAAGGAATTGGATATCACATCTCATGTTATAGGAAGGATCTCAGGTTTGGTATTAGAAGCATTGAGATATCACATCTCATGCTATAGGAAGGGTTTCAGGATTGGAATGTGAAGGATTTGGATATCACATCTCATGCTAAAGGAAGGGTCTCAGGTTTGGTAGAAGCATTGAGATATCACATCTCTGCTATCGGAAGGGTCTCAGGATTGGATTGGGAAGGAGTTGGATATCCCTTCTCATGCTATAGGAAGGGTCTCAGGATTTGAATGGCAAGGAGTTGGATATCACATCTCATGCCATACGAAGGGTCTCAGGTTTGGTATAAGCATTGAGATATCACATCTCTGCTATCGGAAGGGTCTCAGGATTGGAATGGGAAGGAGTTGGATATTCCCATCTCATGTTATAGGAAGGGTCTCAGGTTTGGTATTAGAAGCATAGAGATATCACATCTCATGCTATAGGAAGGGTCTCAGGATTGGAATGGGAAGGACTTGGATATCACATCTCATGCTATAGGGAGGGTCTCAAGTTTGATATTAGAAGCTTTGAGATATCACATCTCATGATATCGGAAGGGTCTCAGGATTGGAATGGGAAGGAGTTGGATATCACATCTCATGATAAAGGAAGGGTCTAAGGTTTGGAAGGGGAAGGATTTGGATATCACATCTCATGTTATATTACGGGTCTCAGGTTTGGTATTAGAAGCATTGAGATATCAAGTCTCAGAGTATAGGAAGGGTCTCAGAATTGGAATGGGAAGGAGTTGGATATCACATCTCAAGCTATAGGAAGGGTCTCAGAATTGGAATGGGAAGGACTTGGATATCACATCTCATGCTATAGGAAGGCTCTCAGGTTTGGAAGGGGAAAGAGTTGGATATCACATTTCATGTTAGAGGTAGGATCTCAGGTTTGGTATTAGAGGCATTGAGATATCACATCTCATGCTATCAGAAGGGTCTCAGGAATGGAATGGGAAGGAGTTGGATATCACATCTCATGCTAAAGGGAGGGTCTCAGGTTTGGAAGGGGAAGGATTTGGATATCACATCTCATGTTATAGGAAGGATCTCAGGTTTGGTATTAGAAGCATTGAGATATCACATCTCATGCTATCGGAAGGATCTCAGGTTTGGTATTAGAAGCATTGAGATATCACATCTCATGCTATCAGAAGGGTCTCAGGATTGGAATGGGAAGGAGTTGGATATCACATCTCATGCTAAAGGGAGGGTCTCAGGTTTGGAAGGGGAAGGATTTGGATATCACATCTCATGTTATCAGAAGGATCTCACGTTTGGTATTAGAAGTATTGAGATATCATACCTCATGCTATAGGAAGGGTCTCAGGATTGGAATGGGAAGGAGTTGGATATCACATCTCATGCTATAGGAAGTGTCTCAGGATTGTAATGGGAAGGGCTTGGATATCACATCTCATGCTATAGGTAGGGTCTCAAGTTTGATATTAGAAGCATTGAGATATCACATCTCATGCTATAGGAAGGGTCTGAGGATTGGAATGGGAAGGAGTTGGATATCACATCTCATGCTATGGGAAGGGTCTCAGGTTTGGTATAAGCAGTGAGATATCACATCTCATGCTATAGTAAGTGTCTCAGGATTGGAATGGGAAGGAGTTGGATATCACATCTCATGTTATAGGAAGGATCTCAGGTTTGGTATAAGCATTGAGATATCACATCTCTGCTATCGGAAGGGTCTCAGGATTGGAATGGGAAGGAGTTGGATATTCCCATCTCATGTTATAGGAAGGGTCTCAGGTTTGGTATTAGAAGCATTGAGATATCACATCTCATGCTATAGGAAGGGTCTCAGGATTGGAATGGGAAGGAGTTGGATATCACATCTCATGATAAAGGAAGGGTCTCAGGATTGGAATGGGAAGGACTTGGATATCACATCTCATGCTATAGGAAGGCTCTCAGGTTTGGAAGGGGAAAGAGTTGGATATCACATTTCATGTTAGAGGTAGGATCTCAGGTTTGGTATTAGAGGCATTGAGATATCACATCTCATGCTATCAGAAGGGTCTCAGGAATGGAATGGGAAGGAGTTGGATATAACATCTCATGCTAAAGGGAGGGTCTCAGGTTTGGAAGGGGAAGGATTTGGATATCACATCTCATGTTATAGGAAGGATCTCAGGTTTGGTATTAGAAGCATTGAGATATCACATCTCATGCTATCAGAAGAGTCTCAGGATTGGAATAGGAAGGAGTTGGATATCACATCTCATGCTAAAGGGAGGGTCTCAGGATTTGAAGGGGAAGGATTTGGATATCACATCTCATGTTATCGGAAGGATCTCACGTTTGGTATTAGAAGTATTGAGATATCATATCTCATGCTATAGGAAGGGTCTCAGGATTGGAATGGGAAGGAGTTGGATATCACATCTCATGCTATAGGGAGGGTCTCAGGATTGGAATGGGAAGGACTTAGATATCACATATCATGCTATAGGGAGGGTCTCAGCTTTGATATTAGAAGCATTGAGATATCACATCTCATGCTATAGGAAGTGTCTCAGGATTGGAATGGGAAGGTGCTGGATATCACATCTCATGCTAAAGGAAGGGTCTCAGGTTTGGAACGGGAAGGATTTGGATATCACATCTCATGTTATAGGAAGGGTCTCAGGTTTGGTATAAGCATTGAGATATCACATCTCTGCTATCGGAAGTGTCTCAGGATTGGAATGGGAAGGAGTTGGATATCCCATCTCATGTTATAGGACGGGTCTCAGGTTTGTTATTAGAATCATTGAGATATCATATTGCATGCTGTAGGAAGGGTCTAAGGGTTGGAATGGGAAGGACTTGGATGTCAGATCTCATGCTATAGATAGGCTCTTAGGTTTGGAAAGGGAAGGAGTTGGATATCACATTTCATGTTAGAGGAAGGATCTCAGGTTTGGTATTAGAAGCATTGAGATATCACATCTCATGCTATAGGAAGGGTCTCAGGATTGGAATGGGAAGCAGTTGGATATCACATCTCATGCTATAGGAAGGGTCTCAGGTTTGGTATAAGCATTGAGATATCACATCTCATGCTATAGGACGGGTCTCAGGATTGGAATGGAAGGAGTTGGATATCACATCTCATGTTATAGGAAGGATCTCAGGTTTGGTATTAGAAGCATTGAGACATCACATCTCATGCTATAGGAAGGGTCTCAGGGTTGGAATGGGAAGGAGTTGGATATCACATCTCATCCAATAGGAAGGGTCTCAGGTTTGGAATGGGAAGGAATTGGATATCACATCTCATGTTATAGGAAGGATCTCAGGTTTGGTATTAGAAGCATTGAGCTATCACATCTCATGCTATAGGAAGGGTCTCAGGATTGGAATGTGAAGGATTTGGATATCACATCTCATGCTAAAGGAAGGGTCTCAGGTTTGGTAGAAGCATTGAGATATCACGTCTCTGCTATCGGAAGGGTCTCAGGATTGGATTGGGAAGGAGTTGGATATCACATCTCATGCCAGAGGAAGGGTCTCAGGTTTGGTATAAGCATTGAGATATCACATCTCTGCTATCGGAAGGGTCTCAGGATTGGATTGGGAAGGAGTTGGATATCCCTTCTCATGCTATAGGAAGTGTCTCAGGTTGGAATGGGAAGGAGTTGGATATCACATCTCATGTTATAGAAAGGGTCTCAGGATTGGAATGGGAAGGATTTGGATATCACATCTCTTGCTATAGGAAGGGTCTCAGGATTGGAATGGGTAGGAGTTGGATATTACTTTCTTGCTATAGGAAGGGTCTCATGTTTGGAATGGGAAGGAGTTGGATATCACATATGCTATAGTTAGTGTCTCAGGTTTGGAACGGGAAGGAGTTGGATATCACATCTCATGTTATAGGAAGGGTCTCAGGTTTGGTATAAGCATTGAGATATCACATCTCTGCTATCGGAAGCGGCTCAGGATTGGAATGGGAAGGAGTTGGATATCCCATCTCATGTTATAGGAAGAGTCTCTGGTTTGGTATTAGAATCATTGAGATATCACATCGCATGCTGTAGGAAGGGTCTAAGGATTGGAATGGGATGGACTTGGATATAACATCTCATGCTATAGGTAGGCTCTCAGGTTTGGTATAAGCATTGAGATATCACATCTCATGCTATAGGAAGGGTCTCAGGATTGGAATGGGAAGGAATTGGATATCACATCTCATGCTATAGGAAGGGTCTCAGATTTGGTATAAGCATTGAGATATCACATCTCATGCTAAAGGAAGGGTCTCAGGATTGGAATGGGAAGGAGTTGTATATGACATCTCAGGCCATAGGAAGGTTCTCAGGTTTGGTATAAGCATTGAGATATCACATCTCTGCTATCGGAAGGGTCTCAGGATTGGAATGGGAAGGAGTTGGATATCCCATCTCATGTTATAGGAAGGGTCTCAGGTTTGGTATTAGAAGCATATAGATATCACACCTCATGCTATAGGAAGGGTCTCAGGATGTGAATGGCAAGGAGTTGGATATCACATCTCATGCCATAGGAAGGGTCTCAGGTTTGGTATAAGCATTGAGATATCACATCTCTGCTATCGGAAGGGTCTCAGGATTGGATTGGGAAGGAGTTAGATATCCCTTCTCATGCTATAGGAAGTGTCTCAGGTTGGAATGGGAAGGAGTTGGATATCACATCTCATGTTATAGGAAGGGTCTCAGGATTGGAATGGGAAGGACTTGGATGTCACATCTCATGCTATAGGGAGGGTCTCAAGTTTGATATTAGAAGCATTGAGATAACAAATCTCATGATATCGGAAGGGTCTCAGGATTGGAATGGGAAGGAGTTGGATATCACATCTCATGATAAAGGAAGGGTCTAAGGTTTGGAAGGGGAAGGATTTGGATATCACATCTCATGTTATAGGACGGGTCTCAGGTTTGGTATTAGAAGCATTGAGATATCAAGTCTCATGGTATAAGAAGGGTCTCAGAATTGGAATGGGAAGGAGTTGGATATCACACCTCAAGCTATAGGAAGGGTCTCAGGATTGGAATGGGAAGGAGTTTGATATCACATCTCATGCCATAGTATGGGTCTCCGGTTTGGTAGAAGCATTGGGATATCACATCTCATGCTATCGGAAGGGTATCAGTATTGGATTTGGAGGAAGTTGGATATCCCATCTCATGCTATAGGAAGGGTCTCAGGTTGGAATGGGAAGGAGTTGGATATCACATTTCATGTTATAGGAAGGGTCTCAGGATTGGAATGGGAAGGACTTGGATATCATTTCTCATGCTATAGGACGGGTCTCAGGTTTGTTATTAGAATCATTGAGATATCATATTGCATGCTGTAGGAAGGGTCTAAGGATTGGAATGGGAAGGACTTGGATATCACATCTCATGCTATAGATAGGCTCTTAGGTTTGGAAAGGGAAGGAGTTGGATATCACATTTCATGTTAGAGGAAGGATCTCAGGTTTGGTATTAGAAGCATTGAGATATCACATCTCATGCTATACGAAGGGTCTCAGGATTGGAATGGGAAGTAGTTGGATATCACATCTCATGTTATAGGAAGGATATCAGGTTTGGTATTAGAAGCATTGAGATATCAAATCTCATGCTATAGGAAGGGTCTCAGGATTGGAATGTGAAGGATTTGGATATCACATCTCATGCTAAAGGAAGGGTCTCAGGTTTGGTAGAAGCATTGAGATATCACGTCTCTGCTATCGGAAGGGTCTCAGGATTGGATTGGGAAGGAGTTGGATATCCCTTCTCATGCTATAGGAAGGGTCTCAGGATTTGAATGGCAAGGAGTTGGATATCACATCTCATGCCATAGGAAGGGTATCAGGTTTGGTATAAGCATTGAGATATCACATCTCTGCTATCGGAAGGGTCTCAGGATTGGAATGGGAAGGAGTTGGATATTCCCATCTCATGTTATAGGAAGGGTCACAGGTTTGGTATTAGAAGCATTGAGATATCACATCTCATGCTATAGGAAAGGTCTCAGGATTGGAATGGGAAGGACTTGGATATCACATCTCATGCTATAGGGAGGGTCTCAAGTTTGATATTAGAAGCTTTGAGATATCACATCTCATGATATCGGAAGGGTCTCAGGATTGGAATGGGAAGGAGTTGGATATCACATCTCATCATAAAGGAAGCGTCTAAGGTTTGGAAGGGGAAGGATTTGGATATCACATCTCATGTTATATTACGGGTCTCAGGTTTGGTATTAGAAGCATTGAGGTATCAAGTCTCAGAGTATAGGAAGGGTCTCAGAATTGGAATGGGAAGGAGTTGGATATCACATCTCAAGCTATAGGAAGGGTCTCAGGATTGGAATGGGAAGGACTTGGATATCACATCTCATGCTATAGGAAGGCTCTCAGGTTTGGAAGGGGAAAGAGTTGGATATCACATTTCATGTTAGAGGTAGGATCTCAGGTTTAGTATTAGAGGCATTGAGATATCACATCTCATGCTATCAGAAGGGTCTCAGGAATGGAATGGGAAGGAGTTGGATATCACATCTCATGCTAAAGGGAGGGTCTCAGGTTTGGAAGGGGAAGGATTTGGATATCACATCTCATGTTATAGGAAGGATCTCAGGTTTGGTATTAGAAGCATTGAGATATCACATCTCATGCTATCGGAAGGATCTCAGGTTTGGAATTAGAAGCATTGAGATATCACATCTCATGCTATCAGAAGGGTCTCAGGATTGGAATTGGAAGGAGTTGGATATCACATCTCATGCTAAAGGGAGGGTCTCAGGTTTGGAAGGGGAAGGATTTGGATATCACATCTCATGTTATCGGAAGGATCTCACGTTTGGTATTAGAAGTATTGAGATATCATATCTCATGCTATAGGAAGGGTCTCAGGATTGGAATGGGAAAGAGTTGGATATCACATCTCATGCTATAGGGAGTGTCTCAGGATTGGAATGGGAAGGACTTAGATATCACATATCATGCTATAGGGAGGGTCTCAGTTTTGATATTAGAAGCATTGAGATATCACATCTCATGCTATCGGAAGTGTCTCAGGATTGGAATGGGAAGGAGCTGGATATCACATCTCAAGCTAAAGGAAGGGTCTCAGGTTTGGAACGGGAAGGATTTGGATATCACATCTCATGTTATAGGAAGGGTCTCAGGTTTGGTATAAGCATTGAGATATCACATCTCTGCTATCGGAAGTGTCTCAGGATTGGAATGGGAAGGAGTTGGATATCACATCTCATGTTATAGGACGGGTCTCAGGTTTGTTATTAGAATCATTGAGATATCATATTGCATGCTGTAGGAAGGGTCTAAGGGTTGGAATGGGAAGGACTTGGATATCACATCTCATGCTATAGATAGGCTCTTAGGTTTGGAAAGGGAAGGAGTTGGATATCACATTTCATGTTAGACGAAGGATCTCAGGTTTGGTATTAGAAGCATTGAGATATCACATCTCATGCTATAGGAAGGGTCTCAGGATTGGAATGGGAAGTAGTTGGATATCACATCTCATGCTATAGGAAGGGTCTCAGGTTTGGTATAAGCATTGAGATATCACATCTCATGCTATAGGACGGGTCTCAGGATTGGAATGGAAGGAGTTGGATATCACATCTCATGTTATAGGAAGGATCTCAGGTTTGGTATTAGAAGCATTGAGACATCACATCTCATGCTATAGGAAGGGTCTCAGGGTTGGAATGGGAAGGAGTTGGATATCACATCTCATCCAATAGGAAGGGTCTCAGGTTTGGAATGGGAAGGAATTGGATATCACATCTCATGTTATAGGAAGGATCTCAGGTTTGGTATTAGAAGCATTGAGATATCACATCTCATGCTATAGGAAGGGTCTCAGGATTGGAATGTGAAGGATTTGGATAGCACATCTCATGCTAAAGGAAGGGTCTCAGGTTTGGTAGAAGCATTGAGATATCACGTCTCTGCTATCGGAAGGGTCTCAGGATTGGATTGGGAAGGAGTTGGATATCCCTTCTCATGCTATAGGAAGGGTCTCAGGATTTGAATGGCAAGGAGTTGGATATCACATCTCATGCCATAGGAAGGGTCTCAGGATTGGAATGGGAAGGATTTGGATATCACATCTCTTGCTATAGGAAGGGTCTCAGGATTGGAATGGGTAGGAGTTGGATATTACTTTCTTGCTATAGGAAGGGTCTCATGTTTGGAATGGGAAGGAGTTGGATATCACATATGCTATAGTTAGTGTCTCAGGTTTGGAACGGGAAGGAGTTGGATATCACATCTCATGTTATAGGAAGGGTCTCAGGTTTGGTATAAGCATTGAGATATCACATCTCTGCTATCGGAAGCGGCTCAGGATTGGAATGGGAAGGAGTTGGATATCCCATCTCATGTTATAGTAAGAGTCTCTGGTTTGGTATTAGAATCATTGAGATATCACATCGCATGCTGTAGGAAGGGTCTAAGGATTGGAATGGGATGGACTTGGATATCACATCTCATGCTATAGGTAGGCTCTCAGGTTTGGTATAAGCATTGAGATATCACATCTCATGCTATAGGAAGGGTCTCAGGATTGGAATGGGAAGGATTTGGATATCACATCTCATGCTATAGGAAGGGTCTCAGATGTGGTATAAGCATTGAGATATCACATCTCATGCTAAAGGAAGGGTCTCAGGATTGGAATGGGAAGGAGTTGTATATGACATCTAAGGCCATAGGAAGGGTCTCAGGTTTGGTATAAGCATTGAGATATCACATCTCTGCTATCGGAAGGGTCTCAGGATTGGAATGGGAAGGAGTTGGATATCCCATCTCATGTTATAGGAAGGGTCTCAGGTTTGGTATTAGAAGCATAGAGATATCACATCTCATGCTATAGGAAGGGTCTCAGGATTGGAATGGGATGGAGTTGGATACCACATCTCATGATAAAAGAAGGGTCTAAGGTTTGGAAGGGGAAGGATTTGGATATCACATCTCATGTTATAGGACGGGTCTCAGGTTTGGTATTAGAAGCATTGAGATATCAAGTCTCATGGTATAAGAAGGGTCTCAGAATTGGAATGGGAAGGAGTTGGATATCACACCTCAAGCTATAGGAAGGGTCTCAGGATCGGAATGGGAAGGAGTTTGATATCACATCTCATGCCATAGTATGGGTCTCAGGTTTGGTAGAAGCATTGGGATATCACATCTCATGCTATCGGAAGGGTATCAGTATTGGATTTGGAAGAAGTTGGATATCCCATCTCATGCTATAGGAAGGGTCTCAGGTTGGAATGGGAAGGAGTTGGATATCACATTTCATGTTATAGGAAGGGTCTCAGGATTGGAATGGGAAGGACTTGGATATCATATCTCATGCTATAGGACGGGTCTCAGGTTTGTTATTAGAATCATTGAGATATCATATTGCATGCTGTAGGAAGGGTCTAAGGATTGGAATGGGAAGGACTTGGATATCACATCTCATGCTATAGATAGGCTCTTAGGTTTGGAAAGGGAAGGAGTTGGATATCACATTTCATGTTAGAGGAAGGATCTCAGGTTTGGTATTAGAAGCATTGAGATATCACATCTCATGCTATAGGAAGGGTCTCAGGATTGGAATGGGAAGTAGTTGGATATCACATCTCATGCTATAGGAATTGTCTCAGGTTTGGTATAAGCATTGAGATATCACATCTCATGCTATAGGACGGGTCTCAGGATTGGAATGGAAGGAGTTGGATATCACATCTCATGTTATAGGAAGGATCTCAGGTTTGGTATTAGAAGCATTGAGACATCACATCTCATGCTATAGGAAGGGTCTCAGGGTTGGAATGGGAAGGAGTTGGATATCGCATCTCATCCAATAGGAAGGGTCTCAGGTTTGGAATGGGAAGGAATTGGATATCACATCTCATGTTATAGGAAGGATCTCAGGTTTGGTATTAGAAGCATTGAGATATCACATCTCATGCTATAGGAAGGGTCTCAGGATTGGAATGTGAAGGATTTGGATATCACATCTCATGCTAAAGGAAGGGTCTCAGGTTTGGTAGAAGCATTGAGATATCACGTCTCTGCTATCGGAAGGGTCTCAGGATTGGATTGGGAAGGAGTTGGATATCCCTTCTCATGCTATACGAAGGGTCTCAGGATTTGATTGGGAAGGAGTTGGATATCACATCTCATGTTATCGGAAGGGTCTCAGGATTGGAATGGGAAGGATTTGGATATCACATCTTTTGCTATAGGAAGGGTCTCAGGATTGGAATGGGTAGGAGTTGGATATTACTTTCTTGCTATAGGAAGGGTCTCATGTTTGGAATGGGAAGCAGTTGGATATCACATATGCTATAGTTAGTGTCTCAGGTTTGGAACGGGAAGGAGTTGGATATCACATCTCATGTTATAGGAAGGGTCTCAGGTTTGGTATAAGCATTGAGATATCACATCTCTGCTATCGGAAGCGGCTCAGGATTGGAATGGGAAGGAGTTGGATATCCCATCTCATGTTATAGGAAGAGTCTCTGGTTTGGTATTAGAATCATTGAGATATCACATCGCATGCTGTAGGAAGGGTCTAAGGATTGGAATGGGATGGACTTGGATATCACATCTCATGCTATAGGTAGGCTCTCATTTTTGGTATAAGCATTGAGATATCACATCTCATGCTATAGGAAGGGTCTCAGGATTGGAATGGGAAGGAATTGGATATCACCTCTCATGCTATAGGAAGGGTCTCAGATTTGGTATAAGCATTGAGATATCACATCTCATGCTAAAGGAAGGGTCTCAGGATTGGAATGGGAAGGAGTTGTATATGACATCTCAGGCCATAGGAAGGGTCTCAGGTTTGGTATAAGCATTGAGATATCACATCTCTGCTATCAGAAGGGTCTCAGGATTGGAATGGGAAGGAGTTGGATATCCCATCTCATGTTATAGGAATGGTCTCAGGGTTGGTATTAGAAGCATAGAGATATCACATCTCATGCTATAGGAAGGGTCTCAGGATTGGAATGGGAAGGACTTGGATGTCACATCTCATGCTATAGGGAGGGTCTCAAGTTTGATATTAGAAGCATTGAGATAACAAATCTCATGATATCGGAAGGGTCTCAGGATTGGAATGGGAAGGAGTTGGATATCACATCTCATGATAAAGGAAGGGTCTAAGGTTTGGAAGGGGAAGGATTTGGATATCACATCTCATGTTATAGGACGGGTCTCAGGTTTGGTATTAGAAGCATTGAGATATCAAGTCTCATGGTATAAGAAGGGTCTCAGAATTGGAATGGGAAGGAGTTGGATATCACACCTCAAGCTATAGGAAGGGTCTCAGGATTGGAATGGGAAGGACTTGAATATCACATTTCATGTTATAGGAAGGGTCTCAGGATTGGTAGAAGCATTGGGATATCACATCTCATGCTATCGGAAGGGTATCAGTATTGGATTTGGAAGAAGTTGGATATCCCATCTCATGCTATAGGAAGGGTCTCAGGTTGGAATGGGAAGGAGTTGGATATCACATTTCATGTTATAGGAAGGGTCTCAGGATTGGAATGGGAAGGACGTGGATATCATATCTCATGCTATAGGAAGGCTCTCAGGTTTGGAAGGGGAAGGAGTTGGATATCACATTTCATGTTAGAGGAAGGATCTCAGGTTTGGTATTAGAGGCCTTGAGATATCACATCTCATGCTATAGGAAGGGTCTCAGGATTGGAATGGGAAGGAGTTGGATATCACATCTCAAGCTATAGGAAGGGTCTCAGGTTTGGTATAAGCATTGAGATATCACATCTCATGCTATAGGAAGGGTCTCAGGATTGGAATGGGAAGGAGTTGGATATCACATCTCATGTTATAGGAAATATCTCAGGTTTGGTATTAGAAGCATTGAGACATCACATCTCATGTTATAGGAAGGGTCTCAGGATTGGAATGGGAAGAAGTTGGATATCACATCTCATGCTATAGGAAGGGTCTCAGGTTTGGTATAAGCATTGAGATATCACATCTCATGCTATAGGAAGGGTCTCGGGATTGGAATGGGAAGGAGTTGTATATGACATCTCATGCCATAGGAAGGGTCTCAGGTTTGGTATAAGCATTGAGATATCACATCACATGCTATAGGAAGGGTCTCAGGATTGGAATGGGAAGGACTTGGATATCACATCTCATGCTATAGGCAGGGCCTCAGATTTGGAAAGGGAAGGAGATGGATATCACATTTCATGTTAGAGATGGGATCTCAGGTTTGGTATTAGAGGCATTGAGATATCACATCTCATGCTATCAGAAGGGTCTCAGGATTGGAATGGGAAGGAGTTGGATATCACATCTCATGCTATAGGAAGGGTCTCAGGTTTGGTATAAGCATTGAGATATCACATCTCATGCTATAGGACGGGTCTCAGGATTGGAATGGAAGGAGTTGGATATCACATCTCATGTTATAGGAAGGATCTCAGGTTTGGTATTAGAATCATTGAGACATCACATCTCATGCTATAGGAAGGGTCTCAGGGTTGGAATGGGAAGGAGTTGGATATCACAACTCATCCAATAGGAAGGGTCTCAGGTTTGGAATGGGAAGGAATTGGATATCACATCTCATGTTATAGGAAGGATCTCAGGTTTGGTATTAGAAGCATTGAGATATCACATCTCATGCTATAGGAAGGGTTTCAGGATTGGAATGTGAAGGATTTGGATATCACATCTCATGCTAAAGGAAGGGTCTCAGGTTTGGTAGAAGCATTGAGATATCACATCTCTGCTATCGGAAGGGTCTCAGGATTGGATTGGGAAGGAGTTGGATATCCCTTCTCATGCTATAGGAAGGGTCTCAGGATTTGAATGGCAAGGAGTTGGATATCACATCTCATGCCATACGAAGGGTCTCAGGTTTGGTATAAGCATTGAGATATCACATCTCTGCTATCGGAAGGGTCTCAGGATTGGAATGGGAAGGAGTTGGATATTCCGATCTCATGTTATAGGAAGGGTCTCAGGTTTGGTATTAGAAGCATAGAGATATCACATCTCATGCTATAGGAAGGGTCTCAGGATTGGAATGGGAAGGACTTGGATATCACATCTCATGCTATAGGGAGGGTCTCAAGTTTGATATTAGAAGCTTTGAGATATCACATCTCATGATATCGGAAGGGTCTCAGGATTGGAATGGGAAGGAGTTGGATATCACATCTCATGATAAAGGAAGGGTCTAAGGTTTGGAAGGGGAAGGATTTGGATATCACATCTCATGTTATATTACGGGTCTCAGGTTTGGTATTAGAAGCATTGAGATATCAAGTCTCAGAGTATAGGAAGGGTCTCAGAATTGGAATGGGAAGGAGTTGGATATCACATCTCAAGCTATAGGAAGGGTCTCAGAATTGGAATGGGAAGGACTTGGATATCACATCTCATGCTATAGGAAGGCTCTCAGGTTTGGAAGGGGAAAGAGTTGGATATCACATTTCATGTTAGAGGTAGGATCTCAGGTTTGGTATTAGAGGCATTGAGATATCACATCTCATGCTATCAGAAGGGTCTCAGGAATGGAATGGGAAGGAGTTGGATATCACATCTCATGCTAAAGGGAGGGTCTCAGGTTTGGAAGGGGAAGGATTTGGATATCACATCTCATGTTATAGGAAGGATCTCAGGTTTGGTATTAGAAGCATTGAGATATCACATCTCATGCTATCGGAAGGATCTCAGGTTTGGTATTAGAAGCATTGAGATATCACATCTCATGCTATCAGAAGGGTCTCAGGATTGGAATGGGAAGGAGTTGGATATCACATCTCATGCTAAAGGGAGGGTCTCAGGTTTGGAAGGGGAAGGATTTGGATATCACATCTCATGTTATCAGAAGGATCTCACGTTTGGTATTAGAAGTATTGAGATATCATACCTCATGCTATAGGAAGGGTCTCAGGATTGGAATGGGAAGGAGTTGGATATCACATCTCATGCTATAGGAAGTGTCTCAGGATTGTAATGGGAAGGACTTGGATATCACATCTCATGCTATAGGTAGGGTCTCAAGTTTGATATTAGAAGCATTGAGATATCACATCTCATGCTATAGGAAGGGTCTGAGGATTGGAATGGGAAGGAGTTGGATATCACATCTCATGCTATGGGAAGGGTCTCAGGTTTGGTATAAGCAGTGAGATATCACATCTCATGCTATAGTAAGTGTCTCAGGATTGGAATGGGAAGGAGTTGGATATCACATCTCATGTTATAGGAAGGATCTCAGGTTTGGTATAAGCATTGAGATATCACATCTCTGCTATCGGAAGGGTCTCAGGATTGGAATGGGAAGGAGTTGGATATTCCCATCTCATGTTATAGGAAGGGTCTCAGGTTTGGTATTAGAAGCATTGAGATATCACATCTCATGCTATAGGAAGGGTCTCAGGATTGGAATGGGAAGGAGTTGGATATCACATCTCATGATAAAGGAAGGTTCTCAGGATTGGAATGGGAAGGACTTGGATATCACATCTCATGCTATAGGAAGGCTCTCAGGTTTGGAAGGGGAAAGAGTTGGATATCACATTTCATGTTAGAGGTAGGATCTCAGGTTTGGTATTAGAGGCATTGAGATATCACATCTCATGCTATCAGAAGGGTCTCAGGAATGGAATGGGAAGGAGTTGGATATCACATCTCATGCTAAAGGGAGGGTCTCAGGTTTGGAAGGGGAAGGATTTGGATATCACATCTCATGTTATAGGAAGGATCTCAGGTTTGGTATTAGAAGCATTGAGATATCACATCTCATGCTATCAGAAGAGTCTCAGGATTGGAATAGGAAGGAGTTGGATATCACATCTCATGCTAAAGGGAGGGTCTCAGGATTTGAAGGGGAAGGATTTGGATATCACATCTCATGTTATCGGAAGGATCTCACGTTTGGTATTAGAAGTATTGAGATATCATATCTCATGCTATAGGAAGGGTCTCAGGATTGGAATGGGAAGGAGTTGGATATCACATCTCATGCTATAGGGAGGGTCTCAGGATTGGAATGGGAAGGACTTAGATATCACATATCATGCTATAGGGAGGGTCTCAGTTTTGATATTAGAAGCATTGAGATATCACATCTCATGCTATAGGAAGTGTCTCAGGATTGGAATGGGAAGGTGCTGGATATCACATCTCATGCTAAAGGAAGGGTCTCAGGTTTGGAACGGGAAGGATTTGGATATCACATCTCATGTTATAGGAAGGGTCTCAGGTTTGGTATAAGCATTGAGATATCACATCTCTGCTATCGGAAGTGTCTCAGGATTGGAATGGGAAGGAGTTGGATATCCCATCTCATGTTATAGGACGGGTCTCAGGTTTGTTATTAGAATCATTGAGATATCATATTGCATGCTGTAGGAAGGGTCTAAGGGTTGGAATGGGAAGGACTTGGATATCAGATCTCATGCTATAGATAGGCTCTTAGGTTTGGAAAGGGAAGGAGTTGGATATCACATTTCATGTTAGAGGAAGGATCTCAGGTTTGGTATTAGAAGCATTGAGATATCACATCTCATGCTATAGGAAGGGTCTCAGGATTGGAATGGGAAGCAGTTGGATATCACATCTCATGCTATAGGAAGGGTCTCAGGTTTGGTATAAGCATTGAGATATCACATCTCATGCTATAGGACGGGTCTCAGGATTGGAATGGAAGGAGTTGGATATCACATCTCATGTTATAGGAAGGATCTCAGGTTTGGTATTAGAAGCATTGAGACATCACATCTCATGCTATAGGAAGGGTCTCAGGGTTGGAATGGGAAGGAGTTGGATATCACATCTCATCCAATAGGAAGGGTCTCAGGTTTGGAATGGGAAGGAATTGGATATCACATCTCATGTTATAGGAAGGATCTCAGGTTTGGTATTAGAAGCATTGAGCTATAACATCTCATGCTATAGGAAGGGTCTCAGGATTGGAATGTGAAGGATTTGGATATCACATCTCATGCTAAAGGAAGGTTCTCAGGTTTGGTAGAAGCATTGAGATATCACGTCTCTGCTATCGGAAGGGTCTCAGGATTGGATTGGGAAGGAGTTGGATATCACATCTCATGCCATAGGAAGGGTCTCAGGTTTGGTATAAGCATTGAGATATCACATCTCTGCTATCGGAAGGGTCTCAGGATTGGATTGGGAAGGAGTTGGATATCCCTTCTCATGCTATAGGAAGTGTCTCAGGTTGGAATGGGAAGGAGTTGGATACCACATCTCATGTTATAGAAAGGGTCTCAGGATTGGAATGGGAAGGATTTGGATATCACATCTCTTGCTATAGGAAGGGTCTCAGGATTGGAATGGGTAGGAGTTGGATATTACTTTCTTGCTATAGGAAGGGTCTCATGTTTGGAATGGGAAGGAGTTGGATATCACATATGCTATAGTTAGTGTCTCAGGTTTGGAACGGGAAGGAGTTGGATATCACATCTCATGTTATAGGAAGGGTCTCAGGTTTGGTATAAGCATTGAGATATCACATCTCTGCTATCGGAAGCGGCTCAGGATTGGAATGGGAAGGAGTTGGATATCCCATCTCATGTTATAGGAAGAGTCTCTGGTTTGGTATTAGAATCATTGAGATATCACATCGCATGCTGTAGGAAGGGTCTAAGGATTGGAATGGGATGGACTTGGATATAACATCTCATGCTATAGGTAGGCTCTCAGGTTTGGTATAAGCATTGAGATATCACATCTCATGCTATAGGAAGGGTCTCAGGATTGGAATGGGAAGGAATTGGATATCACATCTCATGCTATAGGAAGGGTCTCAGATTTGGTATAAGCATTGAGATATCACATCTCATGCTAAAGGAAGGGTCTCAGGATTGGAATGGGAAGGAGTTGTATATGACATCTCAGGCCATAGGAAGGTTCTCAGGTTTGGTATAAGCATTGAGATATCACATCTCTGCTATCGGAAAGGTCTCAGGATTGGAATGGGAAGGTGTTGGATATCCCATCTCATGTTATAGGAAGGGTCTCAGGTTTGGTATTAGAAGCATAGAGATATCACATCTCATGCTATAGGAAGGGTCTCAGGATTGGAATGGGAAGGACTTGGATGTCACATCTCATGATAAAGGAAGGGTCTAAGGTTTGGAAGGGGAAGGATTTGGATATCACATCTCATGTTATAGGACGGGTCTCAGGTTTGGTATTAGAAGCATTGAGATATCAAGTCTCATGGTATAAGAAGGGTCTCAGAATTGGAATGGGAAGGAGTTGGATATCACACCTCAAGCTATAGGAAGGGTCTCAGGATTGGAATGGGAAGGAGTTTGATATCACATCTCATGCCATAGTATGGGTCTCAGGTTTGGTAGAAGCATTGGGATATCACATCTCATGCTATCGGAAGGGTATCAGTATTGGATTTTGAAGAAGATGGATATCCCATCTCATGCTATAGGAAGGGTCTCAGGTTGGAATGGGAAGGAGTTGGATATCACATTTCATGTTATAGGAAGGGTCTCAGGATTGGAATGGGAAGGACTTGGATATCATATCTCATGCTATAGGACGGGTCTCAGGTTTGTTATTAGAATCATTGAGATATCATATTGCATGCTGTAGGAAGGGTCTAAGGATTGGAATAGGAAGGACCTGGATATCACATCTCATGCTATAGATAGGCTCTTAGGTTTGGAAAGGGAAGGAGTTGGATATCACATTTCATGTTAGAGGAAGGATCTCAGGTTTGGTATTAGAAGCATTGAGATATCACATCTCATGCTATAGGAAGGGTCTCAGGATTGGAATGGGAAGTAGTTGGATATCACATCTCATGCTATAGGAAGGGTCTCAGGTTTGGTATAAGCATTGAGATATCACATCTCATGCTATAGGACGGGTCTCAGGATTGGAATGGAAGGAGTTGGATATCACATCTCATGTTATAGGAAGGATCTCAGGTTTGGTATTAGAATCATTGAGACATCCCATCTCATGCTATAGGAAGGGTCTCAGGGTTGGAATGGGAAGGAGTTGGATATCACAACTCATCCAATAGGAAGGGTCTCAGGTTTGGAATGGGAAGGAATTGGATATCACATCTCATGTTATAGGAAGGATCTCAGGTTTGGTATTAGAAGCATTGAGATATCACATCTCATGCTATAGGAAGGGTTTCAGGATTGGAATGTGAAGGATTTGGATATCACATCTCATGCTAAAGGAAGGGTCTCAGGTTTGGTAGAAGCATTGAGATATCACATCTCTGCTATCGGAAGGGTCTCAGGATTGGATTGGGAAGGAGTTGGATATCCCTTCTCATGCTATAGGAAGGGTCTCAGGATTTGAATGGCAAGGAGTTGGATATCACATCTCATGCCATACGAAGGGTCTCAGGTTTGGTATAAGCATTGAGATATCACATCTCTGCTATCGGAAGGGTCTCAGGATTGGAATGGGAAGGAGTTGGATATTCCCATCTCATGTTATAGGAAGGGTCTCAGGTTTGGTATTAGAAGCATAGAGATATCACATCTCATGTTATAGGGCAGTCTCAGGTTGGGTATTAGAAGCATTGAGATATAACATCTCATAGTATAGGACGGGTCTCAGGATTGGAATGGGAAGGAGTTGGATATCACATCTCATGCTATAGGGAGGGTCTCAGGTTTGATATTAGAAGCATTGAGATATCACATCTCATGCTATCGGAAGGGTCTCAGGATTGGATTGGGAAGCAGTTGGATATCACATCTCATGTTATAGGAAGGCTCTCAGGTTTGGTATTAGAAGAATTGAGATATCACATCTCATGTTATAGGACAGTCTCAGGTTTGGTATTAGAAGCATTGAGATATCATATCTCATGGTATAAGACGGTCTCAGGATTGGTATGGGAAGGAGTTGGATATCACTTCTCATGCTAAAGGAAGGGTCTCAGGTTTGGAAGGGGAAGGATTTGGATACCACATTTCAATTTATAGGACGGGTCTGTGGTTTGGTATTAGAAGCATTGAGATATCATATCTCATGCTATCGGAAGGGTCTCAGGATTGGATTGGGAAGGAGTTGGATATCACATCTCATGTTATAGGAAGGGTCTCAGGATTGGAATGGGAAGGATTTGGATATCACATCTCATGTTATAGGAAGGGTCTCAGGTTTGTTATTAGAAGCATTGAGATATCGCATCTCATGTTATAGGACAGTCTCAGGTTTGGTATTAGAAGCATTGAGATATCATATCTCATGGTATAGGACGGGTCTCAGGATTGGAATGGGAAGGAGTTGGATATCACATCTCATGCTATAGGAAGGGTCTCAGGATTGGAATGGGAAGGATTTGGATATCACATCTCATGTTATAGGAAGGGTCTCAGGTTTGTTATTAGAGGCATTGAGATATCACATCTCATGTTATAGGACAGTCTCAGGTTTGGTATTAGAAGCATTGAGATATCACATCCCATGGTATAGGACGGGTCTCAGGATTGGAATGGGAAGGAGTTGGATATCACATCTCATGCTATAGGAAGGGTCTCAGGATTGAAATGGGAAATAGTTTGATTTCACATCTCATGCCATAGGAAGGTCTCAGGTATGGTAGAAGCATTAAGATATCACATCTCATGCTATCGGAAGGGTCTCAGGATTGGATTTGGAAGGAGTTGGATATCCCATCTCATGCTATAGGAAGGGTCACAGGTTGGAATTGGAAGGAGTTGGATATCACATCTCATGCTATCGGAAGGGTCTCAAGATTGGAATGGGAAGGAGTTGGATATCACATCTAATGCTATAGGGAGGGTCTCAGGTTTGATATTAGAAGCATTGAGATATCATATCTCATGCTATCGGAAGGGTCTCAGGATTGGATTGGGAAGGAGTTGTATATCACATCTCAATTTATAGGACGGGTCTGTGGTTTGGTATTAGAAGCATTGAGATATCATATCTCATGCTATCGGAAGGGTCTCAGGATTGGATTGGGAAGGAGTTGGATATCACATCTCATGTTATAGGAAGGTTCTCAGGATTGGAATGGGAAGGATTTGGATATCACATCTCATGTTATAGGAAGGGTCTCAGGTTTGTTATTAGAAGCATTGAGATATCGCATCTCATGTTATAGGACAGTCTCAGGTTTGGTATTAGAAGCATTGAGATATCATATCTCATGGTATAGGACGGGTCTCAGGATTGGAATGGGAAGGAGTTGGATATCACATCTCATGCTATAGGAAGGGTCTCAGGATTGGAATGGGAAGGATTTGGATATCACATCTCATGTTATAGGAAGGGTCTCAGGTTTGTTATTAGAAGCATTGAGATATCACATCTCATGTTATAGGACAGTCTCAGGTTTGGTATTAGAAGCATTGAGATATCACATCTCATGGTATAGGACGGGTCTCAGGATTGGAATGGGAAGGAGTTGGATATCACATCTCATGCTATAGGAAGGGTCTCAGGATTGAAATGGGAAATAGTTTGATTTCACATCTCATGCCATAGGAAGGTCTCAGGTATGGTAGAAGCATTAAGATATCACATCTCATGCTATCGGAAGGGTCTCAGGATTGGATTTGGAAGGAGTTGGATATCCCATCTCATGCTATAGGAAGGGTCACAGGTTGGAATTGGAAGGAGTTGGATATCACATCTGATGCTATCGGAAGGGTCTCAAGATTGGAATGGGAAGGAGTTGGATATCACATCTCATGCTATATGGAGGGTCTCAGGTTTGATATTAGAAGCATTGAGATATCATATCTCATGCTATCGGAAGGGTTTCAGGATTGGATTGGGAAGGAGTTGTATATCACATCTCATGTTATAGGAAGGGTCTCAGGATTGGATGGGAAGAGTTGGATATCACGTCTCATGCTATAGGAAGGGTCTCAGGTTTGGTAGAAGCATTGGGATATCACATCTCATGCAATAGGAAGGGTCTCAGGATTGGAATGGGAAGGAGTTGGATATCACATCTCATGATAAAGGAAGGGTCTCAGGTTTGGAAGGGGAAGGATTTGGATATCACATCTCAAGTTATAGGACGGGTCTGTGGTTTGGTATTAGAAGCATTGAGATATCATATCTCATGCTATCGGAAGGGTCTCAGGATTGGATTGGGAAGGAGTTGGATATCACATCTCATGTTATAGTAAGGGCCTCAAGATTGGAATGGGAAGGACTTGGATATCACATCTCATGTTATAGGAAGGGTCTCAGGTTTGTTATTAGAAGCATTGAGATATCACATCTCATGTTATAGGACAGTCTCAGGTTTGTTATTAGAAGCATTGAGATATCATATCTCATGGTATAGGACGGGTCTCAGGATTGGAATGGGAAGGAGTTGGATATCACATCTCATGCTATAGGAAGGGTCTCAGGATTGGAATGGGAAGGATTTGGATATCACATCTCATGCTATAGGGAGGGTCACAGGTTTCATATTAGAATCATTGAGATATCACATCTCATGCTATCGGAAGGGTCTCAGGTTTGGAATGGGAAGGATTTGGATATCACATCTCAAGTTATAGGACGGGTCTGTGGTTTGGTATTAGAAGCATTGAGATATCATATCTCATGCTATTGGAAGGGTCTCAGGATTGGATTGGGAAGGAGTTGGATATCACATCTCATGTTATAGGAAGGGTCTCAGGATTGGAATGGGAAGGACTTGGATATCACATCTCATGTTATAGGAAGGGTCTCAAGATTGGAATGGGAAGGAGTTGGATATCACATATCATGCTAAAGGAAGGGTCTCAGGTTTGGAAGGGGAAGGATTTGGATATCACATCTCAAGTTATAGGACAGGTCTGTGGTTCGGCATTAGAAGCATTGAGATATCATATCTCATGTTATAGGACAGTCTCATGTTTGGTATTAGAAGCATTGAGATATAACATCTCATGGTAAAGGACGGGTCTCAGGATTGGAATGGGAAGGAGTTGGATATCACATCTCATGCTATACGAAGGGTCTCAGGATTGGAATGGGAAGGAGTTTGATATCACATCTCATGCCATGGGAAGGTCTCAGGTTTGCTAGAAGCATTAAGATATCACATCTCATGCTATCGGAAGGGTCTCAGGATTGGATTGGGAAGGAGTTGGATATCCCATCTCATGATATAGGAAGGGTCACAGGTTGGAATTGGAAGGAGTTGGATATCACATCTCATGTTATAGGAAGGGTATCAGGATTGGAATGGGAAGGACTTTGATATCACATCTCACGCTATAGGGAGGGTCTCAGGTTTGGTATTAGAAGCATTGAGATATCACATCTCATGCTATCAGAAGGGTCTCAGGATAGGAATGGGAAGATGTTGGATATCACATCTCATGCTATAGGAAGGGTCTCAAGTTTTGTATTACAAGCATTAAGATATCACATCTCATGCTATAGGAAGGGTCTCAGGATTGGAATGGGAAGGAGTTGGATATCACATCTCATGCTATAGGAAGGGTCTCAGGATTGGAATGGGAAGGAGTATGATATCACATCTCATGCGTGGGAAGGTCCCAGGTTTGCTAGAAGCATTAAGATATCACATCTCATGCTATCGGAAGGGTCTCAGGATTGGATTGGGAAGGAGTTGGATATCCCATCTCATGCTATAGGAAGGGTCACAGGTTGGAATTGGAAGGAGATGGATATCACATCTCATGCTATCGGAAGGGTCTCAGGATTGGAATGGGAAGGAGAAGGATATCACATCTCAAGTTATAGGACGGGTCTGTGGTTTGGTATTAGAAGCATTGAGATATCATATCTCATGCTATCGGAAGGGTCTCAGGATTGGATTGGGAAGGAGTTGGATATCACATCTCATGTTATAGGAAGGGTCTCAGGATTGGAATGGGAAGGACTTGGATATCACATCTCATGTTATAGGAAGGGTCTCAAGATTGGAATGGGAAGGAGTTGGATATCACATATCATGCTAAAGGAAGGGTCTCAGGTTTGGAAGGGGAAGGATTTGGATATCACATCTCAAGTTATAGGACAGGTCTGTGGTTCGGTATTAGAAGCATTGAGATATCATATCTCATGTTATAGGACAGTCTCATGTTTGGTATTAGAAGCATTGAGATATAACATCTCATGGTAAAGGACGGGTCTCAGGATTGGAATGGGAAGGAGTTGGATATCACATCTCATGCTATACGAAGGGTCTCAGGATTGGAATGGGAAGGAGTTTGATATCACATCTCATGCCATGGGAAGGTCTCAGGTTTGCTAGAAGCATTAAGATATCACATCTCATGCTATCGGAAGGGTCTCAGGATTGGATTGGGAAGGAGTTGGATATCCCATCTCATGATATAGGAAGGGTCACAGGTTGGAATTGGAAGGAGTCGGATATCACATCTCATGTTATAGGAAGGGTATCAGGATTGGAATGGGAAGGACTTTGATATCACATCTCACGCCATAGGGAGGGTCTCAGGTTTGGTATTAGAAGCATTGAGATATCACATCTCATGCTATCAGAAGGGTCTCAGGATAGGAATGGGAAGATGTTGGATATCACATCTCATGCTATAGGAAGGGTCTCAAGTTTTGTATTACAAGCATTAAGATATCACATCTCATGCTATAGGAAGGGTCTCAGGATTGGAATGGGAAGGAGTTGGATATCATATCTCATGATATAAGAAGGGTCTCAGGTTTGGAATGGGAAGGAGTTGGAAATTACATCTCATGCTAATGGGAGGGTCTCAGGTTTGATATTAGAATCATTGAGATATCACATCTCATGCTATCGGAAGGGTCTCAGGATTGGATTGGGAAGGAGTTGGATATCACATCTCATGTTATAGGAAGGATCTCAGGTTTGGTATTAATAGCATTGAGATATCACATCTCATACTATAGGAAGGGTCTCAGGATTGGAATGGGAAGGAGTTGGATATCACATCTCATGCTAAAGGAAGGGTCTCAGGTTTGGTAGAAGCATTAGGATATCACATCTCATGCTATAGGAAGGGTCTCAGGATTGGAATGGGAAGGAGCTAGATATCACATCTCATGCTAAAGGAAGGGTCTCAGGTTTTGAAGGGGAAGGGTTTAGATATCACATCTCACTTTATAGGACGGGTCTGTGGTTTGGTATTAGAAGCATTGAGATATCATGTCTCATGCTATCGGAAGGGTCTCAGGATTGGATTGGGAAGGAGTTGGATATCACATCTCATGTTATAGGAAGGGTCTCGGGTTTGTTATTAGAAGCATTGAGATATCATATCTCATGCTATCGGAAGGGTCTCAGGATTGGATTGGGAAGGAGTAGGATATCACATCTCATGTTATCGGAAGGGTCTCAGGATTGGAATGGGAAGAAGTTGGATATCATATCTCATGCTATAGGAAGGGTCACAGGTTGGAATTGGAAGGAGTTGGATATCACATCTCATGCTATCGGAAGGGTCTCAGGATTGGAATGGGAAGGAGTTGGATATCACATCTCATGCTCTAGGGAGGGTCTCAGGTTTGATATTAGAAGCATTGAGATATCATATCTCATGCTATCGGAAGGGTTTCAGGATTGGATTGGGAAGGAGTTGTATATCACATCTCATGTTATAGGAAGGGTCTCAGGATTGGATGGGAAGAGTTGGATATCACGTCTCATGCTATAGGAAGGGTCTCAGGTTTGGTAGAAGCATTGGGATATCACATCTCATGCAATAGGAAGGGTCTCAGGATTGGAATGGGAAGGAGTTGGATATCACATCTCATGATAAAGGAAGGGTCTCAGGTTTGGAAGGGGAAGGATTTGGATATCACATCTCAAGTTATAGGACGGGTCTGTGGTTTGGTATTAGAAGCATTGAGATATCATATCTCATGCTATCGGAAGGGTCTCAGGATTGGATTGGGAAGGAGTTGGATATCACATCTCATGTTATAGTAAGGGCCTCAAGATTGGAATGGGAAGGACTTGGATATCACATCTCATGTTATAGGAAGGGTCTCAGGTTTGTTATTAGAAGCATTGAGATATCACATCTCATGTTATAGGACAGTCTCAGGTTTGTTATTAGAAGCATTGAGATATCATATCTCATGGTATAGGACGGGTCTCAGGATTGGAATGGGAAGGAGTTGGATATCACATCTCATGCTATAGGAAGGGTCTCAGGATTGGAATGGGAAGGATTTGGATATCACATCTCATGCTATAGGGAGGGTCTCAGGTTTCATATTAGAATCATTGAGATATCACATCTCATGCTATCGGAAGGGTCTCAGGATTGGAATGGGAAGGAGTTGGATATCACATCTCATGCTAAAGGAAGGGTCTCAGGTTTGGAAGGGGAAGGATTTGGATATCACATCTCAAGTTATAGGACAGGTCTATGGATCGGTATTAGAAGCATTGAGATATCATATCTCATGTTAAAGGACAGTCTCATGTTTGGTATTAGAAGCATTGAGATATAACATCTCATGGTATAGGACGGGTCTCAGGATTGGAATGGGAAGGAGTTGGATATCACATCTCATGCTAAAGGAAGGGTCTCAGGTTTGGAAGGGGAAGGATTTGGATATCACATCTCAAGTTATAGGACAGGTCTATGGATCGGTATTAGAAGCATTGAGATATCATATCTCATGTTAAAGGACAGTCTCATGTTTGGTATTAGAAGCATTGAGATATAACATCTCATGGTAAAGGACAGGTCTCAGGATTGGAATGGGAAGCAGTTGGATATCACATCTCATGCTGTAGGAAGGGTCTCAGGATTGGAATGGGAAGGAGTTTGATATCACATCTCATGCCATGGGAAGGTCTCAGGTTTGCTAGAAGCATTAAGATATCACACCTCATGCTATCGGAAGGGTCTCAGGATTGGATTGGGAAGGAGTTGGATATCCCATCCCATGATATAGGAAGGGTCACTTGTTGGAATTGGAAGGAGTTGGATATCACATCTCATGTTATAGGAAGGGTATCAGGATTGGAATGGGAAGGACTTTGATATCACATCTCACGCTATAGGGAGGGTCTCAGGTTTGGTATTAGAAGCATTGAGATATCACATCTCATGCTATCAGAAGGGTCTCAGGATAGGAATGGGAAGATGTTGGATATCACATCTCATGCTATAGGAAGGGTCTCAAGTTTTGTATTACAAGCATTAAGATATCACATCTCATGCTATAGGACGGGTCTCAGGATTGGAATGGGAAGGAGTTGGATATCACATCTCATGCTATAGGAAGGGTCTCAGGATTGGAATGGGAAGGAGTTTGATATCACATCTCATGCGTGGGAAGGTCCCAGGTTTGCTAGAAGCATTAAGATATCACATCTCATGCTATCGGAAGGGTCTCAG
Organism: Ambystoma mexicanum; assembly: GCF_040938575.1. Taxonomy (NCBI): domain Eukaryota; kingdom Metazoa; phylum Chordata; class Amphibia; order Caudata; family Ambystomatidae; genus Ambystoma; species Ambystoma mexicanum. Next base: position 339,392,806 of record NC_090936.1, read on the forward strand.
GATTGGATTGGGAAGGAGTTGGATATCCCATCTCATGCTATAGGAAGGGTCACAGGTTGGAATTGGAAGGAGTTAGATATCACATCTCATGCTATCGGAAGGGTCTCAGGATTGGAATGGGAAGGAGAAGGATATCACATCTCAAGTTATAGGACGGGTCTGTGGTTTGGTATTAGAAGCATTGAGATATCATATCTCATGCTATCGGAAGGGTCTCAGGATTGGATTGGGAATGAGTTGGATATCACATCTCATGTTATAGGAAGGGTCTCAGGATTGGAATGGGAAGGACTTGGATATCACATCTCATGTTATAGGAAGGGTCTCAAGATTGGAATGGGAAGGAGTTGGATATCACATATCATGCTAAAGGAAGGGTCTCAGGTTTGGAAGGGGAAGGATTTGGATATCACATCTCAAGTTATAGGACAGGTCTGTGGTTCGGTATTAGAAGCATTGAGATATCATATCTCATGTTATAGGACAGTCTCATGTTTGGTATTAGAAGCATTGAGATATAACATCTCATGGTAAAGGACGGGTCTCAGGATTGGAATGGGAAGGAGTTGGATATCACATCTCATGCTATAGGAAGGGTCTCAGGATTGGAATGGGAAGGAGTTTGATATCACATCTCATGCCATGGGAAGGTCTCAGGTTTGCTAGAAGCATTAAGATATCACATCTCATGCTATCGGAAGGGTCTCAGGATTGGATTGGGAAGGAGTTGGATATCCCATCTCATGATATAGGAAGGGTCACAGGTTGGAATTGGAAGGAGTTGGATATCACATCTCATGTTATAGGAAGGGTATCAGGATTGGAATGGGAAGGACTTTGATATCACATCTCACGCTATAGGGAGGGTCTCAGGTTTGGTATTAGAAGCATTGAGATATCACATCTCATGCTATCAGAAGGGTCTCAGGATAGGAATGGGAAGATGTTGGATATCACATCTCATGCTATAGGAAGGGTCTCAAGTTTTGTATTACAAGCATTAAGATATCACATCTCATGCTATAGGAAGGGTCTCAGGATTGGAATGGGAAGGAGTTGGATATCATATCTCATGATATAAGAAGGGTCTCAGGTTTGGAATGGGAAGGAGTTGGAAATCACATCTCATGCTAATGGGAGGGTCTCAGGTTTGATATTAGAAGCATTGAGATATCACATCTCATGCTATCGGAAGGGTCTCAGGATTGGATTGGGAAGGAGTTGGATATCACATCTCATGTTATAGGAAGGATCTCAGGTTTGGTATTAATAGCATTGAGATATCACATCTCATACTATAGGAAGGGTCTCAGGATTGGAATGGGAAGGAGTTGGATATCACATCTCATGCTAAAGGAAGGGTCTCAGGTTTGGTAGAAGCATTAGGATATCACATCTCATGCTATAGGAAGGGTCTCAGGATTGGAATGGGAAGGAGGTGGATATCACATCTCATGCTAAAGGAAGGGTCTCAGGTTTGGAAGGGGAAGGGTTTGGATATCACATCTCACTTTATAGGACGGGTCTGTGGTTTGGTATTAGAAGCATTGAGATATCATGTCTCATGCTATCGGAAGGGTCTCAGGATTGGATTGGGAAGGAGTTGGATATCACATCTCATGTTATAGGAAGGGTCTCGGGTTTCTTATTAGAAGCATTGAGATATCATATCTCATGCTATCGGAAGGGTCTCAGGATTGGAATGGGAAGAAGTTGGATATCATATCTCATGCTATAGGAAGGGTCACAGGTTGGAATTGGAAGGAGTTGGATATCACATCTCATGCTATCGGAAGGGTCTCAGGATTGGAATGGGAAGGAGTTTGATATCACATCTCATGCTATAGGGAGGGTCTCAGGTTTGATATTAGAAGCATTGAGATATCATATCTCATGCTATCGGAAGGGTCTCAGGATTGGATTGGGAAGGAGTTGGATATCACATCTCATGTTATAGGAAGGGTCTCAGGATTGGATGGGAAGAGTTTGATATCACATCTCATGCTATAGGAAGGGTCTCAGGTTTGGTAGAAGCATTGGGATATCACATCTCATGCTATAGGAAGGGTCTCAGGATTGGAATGGGAAGGAGTTGGATATCACATCTCATGATAAAGGAAGGGTCTCAGGTTTGGAAGGGGAAGGATTTGGATATCACATCTCAAATTATAGGACGGGTCTGTGGTTTGGTATTAGAAGCATTGAGATATCATATCTCATGCTATCGGAAGGGTCTCAGGATTGGATTGGGAAGGAGTTGGATATCACATCTCATTTTATAGGAAGGGTCTCAAGATTGGAATGGGAAGGTCATGGATATCACATCTCATGTTATAGGAAGGGTCTCAGGTTTGTTATTAGAAGCATTGAGATACCACATCTCATGTTATAGGACAGTCTCAGGTTTGGTATTAGAAGCATTGAGATATAACATCTCTTAGTATAAGACGGGTCTCAGGATTGGAATGGGAAGGAATTGGATATCACATCTCATGCTATAGGAAGGGTCTCAGGATTGGAATGGGAAGGAGTTTAATATCACATCTCATGCCATGGGAAGGTCTCAGGTTTGCTAGAAGCATTAAGATATCACATCTCATGCTATCGGAAGGGTCTCAGGATTGGATTGGGAAGGAGTTGGATATCGCATCTCATGCTATAGGAAGGGTCACAGGTTGGAATTGGAAGGAGTTGGATATCACATCTCATGTTATAGGAAGGGTATCAGGATTGGAATGGGAAGGACTTTGATTTCACATCTCACGCTATAGGGAGGGTCTCAGGTTTGGTATTAGAAGCATTGAGATATCACATCTCATGCTATCGGAAGGGTCTCAGGATTGGATTGGGAAGGAGTTGGATATCACATCTCATGTTATAGGAAGTGTCTCAGGATTGGATGGGAAGAGTTGGATATCACATCTCATGTTATAGGAAGGGTGTCAGGATTGGAATGGGAAGGACTTTGATATCACATCTCACGCTATAATGAGGGTCTCAGGTTTGGTATTAGAAGCATTGAGATATCACATCTCATGCTATAGGAAGGGTCTCAGGATTGGAATGGGAAGGAGATGGATATCACATCTCATGCTAAAGGAAGGGTCTCAGGTTTGGAAGGGGAAGGATTTGGATATCACATCTCAAGTTATAGGACGGGTCTGTGGTTTGGTATTAGAAGCATTGAGATATCATATCTCATGCTATCGGACGGGTCTCAGGATTGGGTTGGGAAGGAGTTGGATATCACATCTCATGTTATAGGAAGGGTCTCAAGATTGGAATGGGAAGGACTTGGATATCACATCTCATGTTATAGGAAGGGTCTCAGGTTTGTTATTAGAAGCATTGAGATATCACATCTCATGTTATAGGGCAGTCTCAGGTTTGGTATTAGAAGCATTGAGATATAACATCTCATAGTATAGGACGGGTCTCAGGATTGAAATGGGAAGGAGTTGGATATCACATCTCATGCTATAGGGAGGGTCTCAGGTTTGATATTAGAAGCATTGAGATATCACATCTCATGCTATCGGAAGGGTCTCAGGATTGGATTGGGAAGGAGTTGGATATCACATCTCAAGTTATAGGACGGGTCTGTGGTTTGGTATTAGAAGCATTGAGATATCACATCTCATGTTATAGGACAGTCTCAGGTTTGGTATTAGAAGCATTGAGATATCATATCTCATGGTATAAGACGGTCTCAGGATTGGTATGGGAAGGATTTGGATATCACTTCTCATGCTAAAGGAAGGGTCTTAGGTTTGGAAGGGGAAGGATTTGGATACCACATCTCAATTTATAGGACGGGTCTGTGGTTTGGTATTAGAAGCATTGAGATATCATATCTCATGCTATCGGAAGGGTCTCAGGATTGGATTGGGAAGGAGTTGGATATCACATCTCATGTTATAGGAAGGGTCTCAGGATTGGAATGGGAAGGATTTGGATATCACATCTCATGTTATAGGAAGGGTCTCAGGTTTGTTATTAGAAGCATTGAGATATCGCATCTCATGTTATAGGACAGTCTCAGGTTTGGTATTAGAAGCATTGAGATATCATATCTCATGGTATAGGACGGGTCTCAGGATTGGAATGGGAAGGAGTTGGATATCACATCTCATGCTATAGGAAGGGTCTCAGGATTGGAATGGGAAGGATTTGGATATCACATCTCATGTTATAGGAAGGGTCTCAGGTTTGTTATTAGAAGCATTGAGATATCACATCTCATGTTATAGGACAGTCTCAGGTTTGGTATTAGAAGCATTGAGATATCACATCTCATGGTATAGGACGGGTCTCAGGATTGGAATGGGAAGGAGTTGGATATCACATGTCATGCTATAGGAAGGGTCTCAGGATTGAAATGGGAAATAGTTTGATTTCACATCTCATGCCATAGGAAGGTCTCAGGTATGGTAGAAGCATTAAGATATCACATCTCATGCTATCGGAAGGGTCTCAGGATTGGATTTGGAAGGAGTTGGATATCCCATCTCATGCTATAGGAAGGGTCACAGGTTGGAATTGGAAGGAGTTGGATATCACATCTCATGCTATCGGAAGGGTCTCAAGATTGGAATGGGAAGGAGTTGTATATCACATCTCATGTTATAGGAAGGGTCTCAGGATTGGATGGGAAGATTTGGATATCACGTCTCATGCTATAGGAAGGGTCTCAGGTTTGGTAGAAGCATTGGGATATCACATCTCATGCAATAGGAAGGGTCTCAGGATTGGAATGGGAAGGAGTTGGATATCACACCTCATGATAAAGGAAGGGTCTCAGGTTTGGAAGGGGAAGGATTTGGATATCACATCTCAAGTTATAGGACGGGTCTGTGGTTTGGTATTAGAAGCATTGAGATATCATATCTCATGCTATCGGAAGGGTCTCAGGATTGGATTGGGAAGGAGTTGGATATCACATCTCATGTTATAGGAAGGGCCTCAAGATTGGAATGGGAAGGACTTGGATATCACATCTCATGTTATAGGAAGGGTCTCAGGTTTGTTATTAGAAGCATTGAGATATCACATCTCATGTTATAGGACAGTCTCAGGTTTGGTATTAGAAGCATTGAGATATCATATCTCATGGTATAGGACGGGTCTCAGGATTGGAATGGGAAGGAGTTGGATATCACATCTCATGCTATAGGAAGGGTCTCAGGATTGGAATGGGAAGGATTTGGATATCACATCTCATGCTATAGGGAGGGTCTCAGGTTTCATATTAGAATCATTGAGATATCACATCTCATGCTATCGGAAGGGTCTCAGGATTGGAATGGGAAGGAGTTGGATATCACATCTCATGCTAAAGGAAGGGTCTCAGGTTTGGAAGGGGAAGGATTTGGATATCACATCTCAAGTTATAGGACAGGTCTATGGATCGGTATTAGAAGCATTGAGATATCATATCTCATGTTAAAGGACAGTCTCATGTTTGGTATTAGAAGCATTGAGATATAACATCTCATGGTATAGGACGGGCCTCAGGATTGGAATGGGAAGGAGTTGGATATCACATCTCATGCTATAGGAAGGGTCTCAGGATTGGAATGGGAAGGAGTTTGATTTCACATCTCATGCCATGGGAAGGTCTCAGGTTTGCTAGAAGCATTAAGATATCACATCTCATGCTATCGGAAGGGTCTCAGGATTGGATTGGGAAAGAGTTGGATATCCCATCTCATGATATAGGAAGGGTCACAGGTTGGAATTGGAAGGAGTTGGATATCACATCTCATGTTATAGGAAGGGTATCAGGATTGGAATGGGAAGGACTTTGATATCACATCTCATGCTATAGGGAGGGTCTCAGGTTTCATATTAGAATCATTGAGATATCACATCTCATGCTATCCGAAGGGTCTCAGGATTGGAATGGGAAGGAGTTGGATATCACATCTCATGCTAGAGGAAGGGTCTCAGGTTTGGAAGCGGAAGGATTTGGATATCACATCTCAAGTTATAGGACAGGTCTGTGGTTCGGTATTAGAAGCATTGAGATATCATATCTCATGTTATAGGACAGTCTCATGTTTGGTATTAGAAGCATTGAGATATAATATCTCATGGTATGGGACGGGTCTCAGGATTGGAATGGGAAGGAGTTGGATATCACATCTCATGCTATAGGAAGGGTCTCAGGATTGGAATGGGAAGGAGTTTGATATCACATCTCATGCCATGGGAAGGTCTCAGGTTTGCTAGAAGCATTAAGATATCACATCTCATGCTATCGGAAGGGTCTCAGGATTGGATTGGGAAGGAGTTGGATATCACATCTCATGTTATAGGAAGGGTCTCAGGATTGGAATGGGAAGGACTTGGACATCACATCTCATGTTATAGGAAGGGTCTCAGGTTTGTTATTAGAAGCATTGAGATATCACATCTCATGTTATAGGACAGTCTCAGGTTTGGTATTAGAAGCATTGAGATATAACATCTCATGGTATAGGACGGGTCTCAGGATAGGAATGGGAAGGAGTTAGATATCACATCTCATGCTATAGGAAGGGTCTCAGGTTTGGTAGAAGTATTGGGATATCACATCTCATGCTATAGGAATGGTCTCAGGATTGGAATGGAAAGGAGTTGGATATCACATCTCATGCTAAAGGAAGGGTCTCAGGTTTGGAAGGGGAAGAATTTGGATATCACATCTCAAGTTATAGGACGGGTCTGTGGTTTGGTATTAAAAGCATTGAGATATCATATCTCATGCTATCGGAAGGGTCTCTGGATTGGATTGGGAAGGATTTGGATATCACATCTCATGTTATAGGAAGGGTCTCAGGTTGGTTATTAGAAGCATTGAGATATCACATCTCATTTTATAGGACAGTCTCAGGTTTGGTATTAGAAGCATTGAGATATCACATCTCATGGTATAGGACGGGTCTCAGGATTGGAATGGGAAGGAGTTGGATATCACATCTCATGTTATAGGAAGGGTCTCAGGATTGGAATGGCAAGGACTTGGATATCACATCTCATGTTATAGGAAGGGTCTCAAGATTGGAATGGGAAGGAGTTGGATATCACATCTCATGCTATAGGGAGGGTCTCAGTTTCATATTAGAATCATTGAGATATCACATCTCATGCTATCGGAAGGGTCTCAGGATTGGAATGGGAAGGAGTTGGATATCACATCTCATGCTATAGGAAGGGTCTCAGGATTGGAATGGGAAGGAGTTGGATATCACATCTCATGCTATAGGGAGGGTCTCAGTTTCATATTAGAATCATTGAGATATCACATCTCATGCTATCGGAAGGGTCTCAGGATTGGAATGGCAAGGACTTGGATATCACATCTTATGTTATATGAAGGGTCTCAAGATTGGAATGGGAAGGAGTTGGATATCACATCTCATGCTATAGGGAGGGTCTCAGTTTCATATTAGAATCATTGAGATATCACATCTCATGCTATCGGAAGGGTCTCAGGATTGGAATGGGAAGGAGTTTGATATCACATCTCATGCCATGGGAAGGTCCCAGGTTTGCTAGAAGCATTAAGATATCACATCTCATGCTATCGGAAGGGTCTCAGGATTGGATTGGGAAGGAGTTGGATATCCCATCTCATGCTATAGGAAGGGTCACAGGTTGGAATTGGAAGGAGTTGGATATCACATCTTATGCTATCGGAAGGGTCTCAGGATTGGAATGGGAAGGAGTTGGATATCACATCTCAAGTTATAGGACGGGTCTGTGGTTTGGTATTAGAAGCATTGAGATATCATATCTAATGCTATCGGAAGGGTCTCAGGATTGGATTGGGAAGGAGTTGGATATCACATCTCATGTTATAGGAAGGGTCTCAGGTTTGTTATTAGAAGCATTGAGATATCACATCTCATGTTATAGGACAGTCTCAGGTTTGGTATTAGAAGCATTGAGATATCATATCTCATGCTATCGGAAGGGTCTCAGGATTGGAATGGGAAGGAGTTGGATATCACATCTCATGTTATAGGAAGGGTCTCAAGATTGGAATGGGAAGGACTTGGATATCACATCTCATATTATAGGAAGGGTCTCAGGTTTGTTATTAGAAGCATTGAGATATCACATCTCATGTTATAGGACAGTCTCAGGTTTGGTTTTAGAAGCATTGAGATATAACATCTCATAGTATAGGACGGGTCTCAGGATTGGAATGGGAAGGAGTTTGATATCACATCTCACGCCATGGGAAGGTCTCAGGTTTGCTAGAAGCATTAAGATATCACATCTCATGCTATCGGAAGGGTCTCAGGTTTGGATTGGGAAGGAGTTGGATATTGCATCTCATGCTATAGGAAGGGTCACAGGTTGGAATTGGAAGGAGTTGGATATCACAGCTCATGTTATAGGAAGGGTATCAGTATTGGAATGGGAAGGACTTTGATATCACATCTCACGCTATAGGGAGGGTCTCAGGTTTGGTATTAGAAGCATTGAGATATCACATCTCATGCTATCGGAAGGGTCTCAGGATTGGATCGGGAAGGATTTGGATATAACATCTCATGTTATAGGAAGGGTCTCAGGATTGGATGGGAAGAGTTGGATATCACATCTCATGTTATAGGAAGGGTATCAGGATTGGAATGGGAAGGACTTTGATATCACATCTCACGCTATAGGGAAGGTCTCTGGTTTGGTATTAGAAGCATTGAGATATCACATCTCATGTTATAGGAAGGGTCTCAGGTTTGTTATTAGAAGCATTGAGATATCACATCTCATGTTATAGGACAGTCTCAGGTTTGGTATTAGAAGCATTGAGATGTAACATCTCATGGTATAGGACGGGTCTCAGGATTGGATGGGAAGAGATGGATATCACATCTCATGCTATAGGAAGGGTCTCAGGTTTGGTAGAAGCATTGGGATATCACATTCATGCTATAGGAAGGGTCTCAGGATTGGAATGGGAAGGAGTTGGATATCACATCTCATGCTAAAGGAAGGGTCTCAGGTTTGGAAGGGGAAGGATTTGGATATCACATCTCAAGTTATAGGACGGGTCTGTGGTTTGGTATTAGAAGCATTGAGATATCATATCTCATGCTATCGGAAGGGTCTCAGGATTGGATTGCGAAGGAGTTGGATATCACATCTCATGTTATAGGAAGGCTCTCAGGTTTGTTATTAGAAGCATTGAGATATCACATCTCACGTTATAGGACAGTCTCAGGTTTGGTATTAGAAGCATTGAGATATCATCTCATGGTATAGGACGGGCCTCAGGATTGGAATGGGAAGGAGTTGGATATCACATCTCATGCTAAAGGAAGGGTCTCAGGTTTGGAAGGGGAAGGATTTGGATATTACATCTCAATTTATAGGACGGGTCTGTGGTTTGGTATTAGAAGCATTGAGATATCATATCTCATGCTATCGGAAGGGTCTCAGGATTGGATTGGGAAGGAGTTGGATATCACATCTCATGTTATAGGAAGGGTCTCAGGATTGGAATGGGAAGGATTTGGATATCACATCTCATGTTATAGGAAGGGTCTCAGGTTTGTTATTAGAAGTATTGAGATATCGCATCTCATGTTATAGGACAGTCTCAGGTTTGGTATTAGAAGCATTGAGATATCATATCTCATTGTATAGGACGGGTCTCAGGATTGGAATGGGAAGGAGTTGGATATCGCATCCCATGCTATAGGAAGGGTCACAGGTTGGAATTGGAAGGAGTTGGATATCACAGCTCATGTTATAGGAAGGGTTTCAGGATTGGAATGGGAAGGACTTTGATATCACATCTCATGCTATCGGAAGGGTCTCAGGATTGGATTGGGAAGGAGTTGGATATAACATCTCATGTTATAGGAAGGGTCTCAGGATTGGATGGGAAGAGTTGGATATCACATCTCATGTTATAGGAAGGGTCTCAGGTTTGTTATTAGAAGCATTGAGATATCACATCTCATGTTATAGGACAGTCTCAGGTTTGGTATTAGAAGCATTGAGATATAACATCTCATGGTATAGGACGGGTCTCAGGATTGGAATGGGAAGGAGTTGGATATCGCATCTCATGCTATAGGACGGGTCACAGGTTGGAATTGGAAGGAGTTGGATATCACAGCTCATGTTATAGGAAGGGTTTCAGGATTGGAATGGGAAGGACTTTGATATCACATCTCATGCTATCGGAAAGGTCTCAGGATTGGATTGGGAAGGAGTTGGATATAACATCTCATGTTATAGGAAGGGTCTCAGGATTGGATGGGAAGAGTTGGATATCACATCTCGTGTTATAGGAAGGGTATCAGGATTGGAATGGGAAGGACTTTGATATCACATCTCACGCTATAGGGAGGGTCTCAGGTTTGGTATTATAAGCATTGAGATATCACATCTCATGTTATAGGAAGGGTCTCAGGTTTGTTATTAGAAGCATTGAGATATCACATCTCATGTTATAGGACAGTCTAGGGTTTGGTATTAGAAGCATTGAGATATAACATCTCATGGTATAGGACGGGTCTCAGGATTGGATGGGAAGAGTTGGATATCACCTCTCATGCTATAGTAAGGGTCTCAGGTTTGGTATTAGAAGCATTGAGATATCATCTCATGGTATAGGACGGGCCTCAGGATTGGAATGGGAAGGAGTTGGATATCACATCTCATGCTAAAGGAAGGGTCTCAGGTTTGGAAGGGGAAGGATTTGGATATTACATCTCAATTTATAGGACGGGTCTGTGGTTTGGTATTAGAAGCATTGAGATATCATATCTCATGCTATCGGAAGGGTCTCAGGATTGGATTGGGAAGGAGTTGGATATCACATCTCATGTTATAGGAAGGGTCTCAGGATTGGAATGGGAAGGATTTGGATATCACATCTCATGTTATAGGAAGGGTCTCAGGTTTGTTATTAGAAGTATTGAGATATCGCATCTCATGTTATAGGACAGTCTCAGGTTTGGTATTAGAAGCATTGAGATATCATATCTCATTGTATAGGACGGGTCTCAGGATTGGAATGGGAAGGAGTTGGATATCGCATCCCATGCTATAGGAAGGGTCACAGGTTGGAATTGGAAGGAGTTGGATATCACAGCTCATGTTATAGGAAGGGTTTCAGGATTGGAATGGGAAGGACTTTGATATCACATCTCATGCTATCGGAAGGGTCTCAGGATTGGATTGGGAAGGAGTTGGATATAACATCTCATGTTATAGGAAGGGTCTCAGGATTGGATGGGAAGAGTTGGATATCACATCTCATGTTATAGGAAGGGTCTCAGGTTTGTTATTAGAAGCATTGAGATATCACATCTCATGTTATAGGACAGTCTCAGGTTTGGTATTAGAAGCATTGAGATATAACATCTCATGGTATAGGACGGGTCTCAGGATTGGAATGGGAAGGAGTTGGATATCGCATCTCATGCTATAGGACGGGTCACAGGTTGGAATTGGAAGGAGTTGGATATCACAGCTCATGTTATAGGAAGGGTTTCAGGATTGGAATGGGAAGGACTTTGATATCACATCTCATGCTATCGGAAAGGTCTCAGGATTGGATTGGGAAGGAGTTGGATATAACATCTCATGTTATAGGAAGGGTCTCAGGATTGGATGGGAAGAGTTGGATATCACATCTCGTGTTATAGGAAGGGTATCAGGATTGGAATGGGAAGGACTTTGATATCACATCTCACGCTATAGGGAGGGTCTCAGGTTTGGTATTATAAGCATTGAGATATCACATCTCATGTTATAGGAAGGGTCTCAGGTTTGTTATTAGAAGCATTGAGATATCACATCTCATGTTATAGGACAGTCTAGGGTTTGGTATTAGAAGCATTGAGATATAACATCTCATGGTATAGGACGGGTCTCAGGATTGGATGGGAAGAGTTGGATATCACCTCTCATGCTATAGTAAGGGTCTCAGGTTTGGTAGAAGCATTGGGATATCACATCTCATGCTATAGGAAGGGTCTCAGGATTGGAATGGGAAGTTGTTGGATATCACATCTTATGCTAAAGGAAGGGTCTCAGGTTTGGAAGGGGAAGGATTTGGATTTCACATCTCAATTTATAGGACGGGTCTGTGGTTTGGTATTAGAAGCATTGAGATATCATATCTCATGCTATCGGAAGGGTCTCAGGATTGGATTGGGAAGGAGTTGGATATCACATCTCATGTTATAGGAAGGGTCTCAGGATTGGAATGGGAAGGATTTGGATATCACATCTCATGTTATAGGAAGGGTCTCAGGTTTGTTATTAGAAGTATTGAGATATCGCATCTCATGTTATAGGACAGTCTCAGGTTTGGTATCAGAAGCATTGAGATATCATATCTCATTGTATAGGACGGGTCTCAGGATTGGAATGGGAAGGAGTTGGATATCGCATCTCATGCTATAGGAAGGGTCACAGGTTGGAATTGGAAGGAGTTGGATATCACAGCTCATGTTATAGGAAGGGTTTCAGGATTGGAATGGGAAGGACTTTGATATCACATCTCATGCTATCGGAAGGGTCTCAGGATTGGATTGGGAAGGAGTTAGATATAACATCTCATGTTATAGGAAGGGTCTCAGGATTGGATGGGAAGAGTTGGATATCACATCTCATGTTATAGGAAGGGTCTCAGGTTTGTTATTAGAAGCATTGAGATATCACATCTCATGTTATAGGACAGTCTCAGGTTTGGTATTAGAAGCATTGAGATATAACATCTCATGGTATAGGACGGGTCTCAGGATTGGAATGGGAAGGAGTTGGATATCGCATCTCATGCTATAGGACGGGTCACAGGTTGGAATTGGAAGGAGTTGGATATCACAGCTCATGTTATAGGAAGGGTTTCAGGATTGGAATGGTAAGGACTTTGATATCACATCTCATGCTATCGGAAAGGTCTCAGGATTGGATTGGGAAGGAGTTGGATATAACATCTCATGTTATAGGAAGGGTCTCAGGATTGGATGGGAAGAGTTGAATATCACATCTCGTGTTATAGGAAGGGTATCAGGATTGGAATGGGAAGGACTTTGATATCACATCTCACGCTATAGGGAGGGTCTCAGGTTTGGTATTATAAGCATTGAGATATCACATCTCATTTTATAGGAAGGGTCTCAGGTTTGTTATTAGAAGCATTGAGATATCACATCTCATGTTATAGGACAGTCTCAGGTTTGGTATTAGAAGCATTGAGATATAACATCTCATGGTATAGGACGGGTCTCAGGATTGGATGGGAAGAGTTGGATATCACCTCTCATGCTATAGTAAGGGTCTCAGGTTTGGTAGAAGCATTGGGATATCACATTTCATGCTATAGGAAGGGTCTCAGGATTGGAATGGGAAGTTGTTGGATATCACATCTCATGCTAAAGGAAGGGTCTCAGGTTTGGAAGGGGAAGGATTTGGATATCACATCTCAAGTTATAGGACGGGTCTGTGGTTTGGTATTAGAAGCATTGAGATATCGCATCTCATGTTATAGGACAGTCTCAGGTTTGGTATTAGAAGCATTGAGATATCATATCTCATGCTATCGGAAGGGTCTCAGGATTGGAATGGGAAGGATTTGGATATCACATCTCATGTTATAGGAAGGGTCTCAGGATTGGAATGGGAAGCAATTGTATATCACATCTCATGCTATAGGGAGGGTCTCAGGTTTGATATTAGAAGCATTGAGATATCACATCTCATGTTATAGGACAGTCTCAGGTTTGGTTTTAGAAGCATTGAGATATAACATCTCATAGTATAGGACGGGTCTCAGGATTGGAATGGGAAGGAGTTTGATATCACATCTCATGCCATGGGAAGGTCTCAGGTTTGCTAGAAGCATTAAGATATCACATCTCATGCTATCGGAAGGGTCTCAGGATTGGAATGGGAAGGATTTGGATATCACATCTCATGTTATAGGAAGGGTCTCAGGATTGGAATGGGAAGGATTTGGATATCACACCTCATGTTATAGGAAGGGTCTCAGGTTTGTATTAGAAGCATTGAGATATCGCATCTCATGTTATAGGACAGTCTCAGGTTTGGTATTAGAAGCATTGAGATATCAAATCTCATGGTATAGGACGGGTCTCAGGATTGGAATGTTAAGGAGTTGGATATCACATCTCATGCTATAGGAAGGGTCTCAGGATTGGAATGGGAAGGATTTGGATATCACATCTCATGTTATTGGAAGGGTCTCAGGTTTGTTATTAGAAGCATTGAGATATCACATCTCATGTTCTAGGAAGGGTCTCAGGATTGGAATGGGAAGGATTTGGATATCACATCTCATGTTATAGGAAGGGTCTCAGGTTTGTTATTAGAAGCATTGAGATATCGCATCTCATGTTATAGGACAGTCTCAGGTTTGGTATTAGAAGCATTGAGATATCATATCTCATGCTATCGGAAGGGTCTCAGGATTGGAATGGGAAGGATTTGGATATCACATCTCATGTTATAGGAAGGGTCTCAGGTTTGTTATTAGAAGCATTGAGATATCGCATCTCATGTTATAGGACAGTCTCAGGTTTGGTATTAGAAGCATTGAGATATCATATCTCATGCTATCGGAAGGGTCTCAGGATTGGATTGGGAAGGAGTTGGATGTCACATCTCATGTTATAGGAAGGCTCTCAGGTTTGTTATTAGAAGCATTGAGATATCACATCTCATGTTATAGGACAGTCTCAGGTTTGGTATTAGAAGCATTGAGATATCATATCTCATGGTATAGGACGGGTCTCAGGATTGCAATGGGAAGGAGTTGGATATCACATCTCATGCTAAAGGAAGGGTCTCAGGTTTGGAAGGGGAAGGATTTGGATATTGCATCTCAATTTATAGGACGGGTCTGTGGTTTGGTATTAGAAGCATTGAGATATCATATCTCATGCTATCGGAAGGGTATCAGGATTGGATTGGGAAGGAGTTGGATATCACATCTCATTTTATAGGAAGGGTCTCAGGATTGGAATGGGAAGGATTTGGATATCACATCTCATGTTATAGGAAGGGTCTCAGGTTTGTTATTTGAAGCATTGAGATATTGCATCTCATGTTATAGGACAGTCTCAGGTTTGGTATTAGAAGCATTGAGATATCATATCTCATTGTATAGGACGGGTCTCAGGATTGGAATGGGAAGGAGTTGGATATCACATATCATGCTATAGGAAGGGTCTCAGGATTGGAATGGGAAGGAGTTGGATATCACATCTCATGATAAAGAAAGGGTCTCAGGTTTGGAAGGGGAAGGATTTGGATATCACATCTCAAGTTATAGGACAGTTCTATGGTTTGGTATTAGAAGCATTGAGATATCATATCTCATGCTATCAGAAGGGTCTCAGGATTCGATTGGGAAGGAGTTGGATATCACATCGCATGTTATAGGAAGGGTCTCAGGATTGGAATGGGAAGGAGTTGGATATCACATCTCATGATAAAGAAAGGGTCTCAGGTTTGGAAGGGGAAGGATTTGGATATCACATCTCAAGTTATAGGACGGTTCTGTGGTTTGGTATTAGAAGCATTGAGATATCATATCTCATGCTGTCGGAAGGGTCTCAGGATTGGATTGGGAAGGAGTTGGATATCACATCGCATGTTATAGGAAGGGTCTCAAGATTGGAATGGGAAGGACTTGGATATCACATCTCATGTTATAGGAAGGGCCTCAGGTTTGTTATTAGAAGTATTGAGATATCACATCTCATGTTATAGGACAGTCTCAGGTTTGGTATTAGAAGCATTGAGATATAACATCTCATAGTATAGGACGGGTCTCAGGATTGGAATGGGAAGGAGTTAGATATCACATCTCATGCCATGGGAAGGTCTCAGGTTTGCTAGAAGCATTAAGATATCACATCTCATGCTATCGGAAGGGTCTCAGGATTGGATTGGGAAGGAGTTGGATATCGCATCTCATGCTATAGGAAGGGTCACAGGTTGGAATTGGAAGGAGTTGGATATCACAGCTCATGTTATAGGAAGGGTTTCAGGATTGGAATGGGAAGGACTTTGATATCACATCTCATGCTATCGGAAGGGTATCAGGATTGGATTGGGAAGGAGTTGGATATCACATCTCATGTTATAGGAAGGGTCTCAGGATTGGAATGGGAAGGATTTGGATATCACATCTCATGTTATAGGAAGGGTCTCAGGTTTGTTATTAGAAGCATTGAGATATCGCATCTCATGTCATAGGACAGTCTCAGGTTTGGTCATAGAAGCATTGAGATATCATATCTCATTGTATAGGACGGGTCTCAGGATTGGAATGGGAAGGAGTTGGATATCATATATCATGCTATAGGACGGGTCTCAGGATTGGAATGGGAAGGAGGTGGATATCACATCTCATGATAAAGGAAGGGTCTCAGGTTTGGAAGGGGAAGGATTTGGATATCACATCTCAAGTTATAGGACTGGTCTGTGGTTTGGTATTAGAAGCATTGAGATATCATATCTCATGCTATCGGAAGGGTCTCAGGATTGGAATGGGAAGGAGTTGGATATCACATCTCATGCTATCGGAAAGGTCTCAGGTTTGGTAGAAGCATTGGGATATCACATCTCATCCTATAGGAAGGGCCTCATGATTGGAATGGGAAGGAGTTGGATATCACATCTCATGCTATCGGAAAGGTCTCAGGTTTGGTATAAGCATTGGGATATCACATCTCATGCTCTCGGAAGGGTCTCAGGATTGGATTGGGAAGGAGTTGGATATCACATCTCATATTATAGGAAGGGTCTCAGGATTGGATGGGAAGGAGTTGGATGTCACATCTCATGTTATAGGAAGGGTATCAGGATTGGAATGGGAAGGACTTTTATATCACATCTCGCTATAGGGAGGGTCTCAGGTTTGGTATTAGAAGCATTGAGATATCACATCTCATGCTATCAGAAGGGTCTCAGGATTGGATTGGGAAGGAGTTGGATATCACATCTCATGTTATAGGAAGGGTCTCAGGTTTGGTATTAGAAGCATTGAGATATCACATCTCATGCTATCTGAAGAGTCACAGGTTGGAATTGGAAGGAGTTGGATATCACATCTCATGCTATCGGAAGGGTCTCAGGATTGGAATGGGAAGGAATTGGATATCTCATCTCATGCTATAGGGAGGGTCTCAGGTTTGATATTAGAAGCATTGAGATATCATATCTCATGCTATCGGAAGGGTCCCAGGATTGGATTGGGAAGGAGTTGGATATCACATCTCATGTTATAGGACGGGTCTCAGGATTGGATGGGAAGAGTTGGATATCACATCTCATGCAATAGGAAGGGTCTCAGGATTGGAATGGGAAGGAGTTGGATATGACATCTCATGCTAAAAGAAGGGTCTCAGGTTTGGGAGGGGAAGGATTTGGAAATCACATCTCAAGTTATAGGACGGGTCTGTGGTTTGGTATTAGAAGCATTGAGATATCATATCTCATGCTATCGGAAGGGTCTCAGGATTGGAATGGGAAGGACTTGGATATCACATCTCATGTTATACGAAGAGTCTCAGGTTTGATATTAGAAGCATTGAGATATCACATCTCATGTTATGGGACAGTCTCAGGTTTGATATTAGAAGCATTGAGATATCACATCTCATGCTATCGGAAGGGTCTCAGGATTGGATTGGAAAGGAGTTGGATATCACATCTCAAGTTATAGGACGGGTCTGTGGTTTGGTATTAGAAGCATTGAGATATCATATCTCATGCTATCGGAAGGGTCTCAGGATTGTATTGGGAAGGAGTTGGATATCACATATGTTATAGGAAGGGTCTCAGGATTGGAATGGGAAGGATTTGGATATCACATCTCATGTTATAGGAAGGGTCTCAGGTTTGTTATTAGAAGCATTGAGATATCGCATCTCATGTCATAGGACAGTCTCAGGTTTGGTCATAGAAGCATTGAGATATCATATCTCATTGTATAGGACGGGTCTCAGGATTGGAATGGGAAGGAGTTGGATATCATATATCATGCTATAGGACGGGTCTCAGGATTGGAATGGGAAGGAGTTGGATATCACATCTCATGATAAAGGAAGGGTCTCAGGTTTGGAAGGGGAAGGATTTGGATATCACATCTCAAGTTATAGGACAGGTCTGTGGTTTGGTATTAGAAGCATTGAGATATCATATCTCATGCTATCGGAAGGGTCTCAGGATTGGATTGGGAAGGAGTTGGATATCACATCTCATGTTATAGGAAGGGTCTCAAGATTTGAATGGGAAGGACTTGGATATCACATCTCATGTTATAGGAAGGGTCTCAGGTTTGTTATTAGAAGCATTGAGATATCACATCTCATGTTATAGGACAGTCTCAGGTTTGGTATTAGAAGCATTGAGATGTAACATCTCATAGTATAGGACGGGTCTCAGGATTGGAATGGGAAGGAGTTTGATATCACATCTCATGCCATGGGAAGGTCTCAGGTTTGCTAGAAGCATTAAGATATCACATCTCATGCTATCGGAAGGGTCTCAGGATTGGATTGGGAAGGAAGTGGATATCTCATCTCATGCTATAGGAAGGGTCACAGGTTTGAATTGGAAGGAGTTGGATATCACAGCTCATGTTATAGGAAGGGTATCAGGATTGGAATGGGAAGGACTTTGATATCACATCTCATGCTATCGGAAGGGTCTCAGGATTGGATTGGGAAGGAGTTGGATATAACATCTCATGTTATAGGAAGGGTCTCAGGATTGGATGGGAAGAGTTGGATATCACATCTCATGTTATAGGAAGGGTATCAGGATGGGAATGGGAAGGACTTTGATATCACATCTCACGCTATAGGGAGGGTCTCAGGTTTGGTATTAGAAGCATTGAGATATCACATCTCATGTTATAGGAAGGGTCTCAGGTTTGTTATTAGAAGCATTGAGATATCACATCTCATGTTATAGGACAGTCTCAGGTTTGGTATTAGAAGCATTGAGATATAACATCTCATGGTATAGGACGGGTCTCAGGATTGGATGGGAAGAGTTGGATATCACATCTCAAGCTATAGGACGGGTCTGTGGTTTGGTATTAGAAGCATTGAGATATCATATCTCATGCTATCGGAAGGGTCTCAGGATTGGATTGCGAAGGAGTTGGATATCACATCTCATGTTATCGGAAGGGTCTCAGGATTGGATTGGGAAAGAGTTGGATATAACATCTCATGTTATAGGAAGGCTCTCAGGTTTGTTATTAGAAGCATTGAGATATCACATCTCATGTTATAGGACAGTCTCAGGTTTGGTATTAGAAGCATTGAGATATCATATCTCATGGTATAGGACGGGTCTCAGGATTGGAATGGGAAGGAGTTGGATATCACATCTCATGCTAAAGGCAGGGTCTCAGGTTTGGAAGGGGAAGGATTTGGATATCACATCTCAATTTATAGGACGGGTCTGTGGTTTGGTATTAGAAGCATTGAGATATCATATCTCATGCTATCGGAAGGGTCTCAGGATTGGAGTGGGAAGGAGTTGGATATCACATCTCATGTTATAGGAAGGGTCTCCGGATTGAAATGGGAAGGATTTGGATATCACTTCTCATGTTATAGGAAGGGTCTCAGGTTTGTTATTAGAAGCATTGAGATATTGCATCTCATGTTATAGGACAGTCTCAGGTTTGGTATTAGAAGCATTGAGATATCATATCTCATGCTATCGGAAGGGTCTCAGGATTGGAATGGGAAGGATTTGGATATCACATCTCATGTTATACGAAGGGTCTCAGGATTGGAATGGGAAGGATTTGGATATCACATCTCATGTTATAGGAAGGGTCTCAGGTTTGTTATTAGAAGCATTGAGATATCACATCTCATGTTATAGGACAGTCTCAGGTTTGGTATTAGAAGCATTGAGATATCATATCTCATGCTATCGGAAGGGTCTCAGGATTGGAATGGGAAGGAGTTGGATATCACATCTCATGCTAAAGGAAGGGTCTCAGGTTTGGAAGGGGAAGGATTTGGATATCACATCTCAAGTTATAGGACGGGTCTGTGGTTTGGTATTAGAAGCATTGAGATATCATATCTCATGCTATCGGAAGGGTCTCAGGATTGGATTGGGAAGGAGTTGGATATCACATCTCATGTTATAGGAAGGGTCTCAAGATTGGAATGGGAAGGACTTGGATATCACATCTCATATTATAGGAAGGGTCTCAGGTTTGTTATTAGAAGCATTGAGATATCACATCTCATGTTATAGGACAGTCTCAGGTTTGGTTTTAGAAGCATTGAGATATAACATCTCATAGTATAGGACGGGTCTCAGGATTGGATGGGGAGGAGTTTGATATCACATATCATGCCATGGGAAGGTCTCAGGTTTGCTAGAAGCATTAAGATATCACATCTCATGCTATCGGAAGGGTCTCAGGATTGGATTGGGAAGGAGTTGGATATCGCATCTCATGCTATAGGAAGGGTCACAGGTTGGAATTGGAAGGAGTTGGATATCACAGCTCATGTTATAGGAAGGGTATCAGTATTGGAATGGGAAGGATTTGGATATCACATCTCATGTTATAGGAAGGGTCTCAGGTTTGTTATTAGAAGCATTGAGATATCGCATCTCATGTCATAGGACAGTCTCAGGTTTGGTCATAGAAGCATTGAGATATCATATCTCATTGTATAGGACGGGTCTCAGGATTGGAATGGGAAGGAGTTGGATATCATATATCATGCTATAGGACGGGTCTCAGGATTGGAATGGGAAGGAGTTGGATATCACATCTCATGATAAAGGAAGGGTCTCAGGTTTGGAAGGGGAAGGATTTGGATATCACATCTCAAGTTATAGGACAGGTCTGTGGTTTGGTATTAGAAGCATTGAGATATCATATCTCATGCTATCGGAAGGGTCTCAGGATTGGATTGGGAAGGAGTTGGATATCACATCTCATGTTATAGGAAGGGTCTCAAGATTTGAATGGGAAGGACTTGGATATCACATCTCATGTTATAGGAAGGGTCTCAGGTTTGTTATTAGAAGCATTGAGATATCACATCTCATGTTATAGGACAGTCTCAGGTTTGGTATTAGAAGCATTGAGATGTAACATCTCATAGTATAGGACGGGTCTCAGGATTGGAATGGGAAGGAGTTTGATATCACATCTCATGCCATGGGAAGGTCTCAGGTTTGCTAGAAGCATTAAGATATCACATCTCATGCTATCGGAAGGGTCTCAGGATTGGATTGGGAAGGAAGTGGATATCTCATCTCATGCTATAGGAAGGGTCACAGGTTTGAATTGGAAGGAGTTGGATATCACAGCTCATGTTATAGGAAGGGTATCAGGATTGGAATGGGAAGGACTTTGATATCACATCTCATGCTATCGGAAGGGTCTCAGGATTGGATTGGGAAGGAGTTGGATATAACATCTCATGTTATAGGAAGGGTCTCAGGATTGGATGGGAAGAGTTGGATATCACATCTCATGTTATAGGAAGGGTATCAGGATGGGAATGGGAAGGACTTTGATATCACATCTCACGCTATAGGGAGGGTCTCAGGTTTGGTATTAGAAGCATTGAGATATCACATCTCATGTTATAGGAAGGGTCTCAGGTTTGTTATTAGAAGCATTGAGATATCACATCTCATGTTATAGGACAGTCTCAGGTTTGGTATTAGAAGCATTGAGATATAACATCTCATGGTATAGGACGGGTCTCAGGATTGGATGGGAAGAGTTGGATATCACATCTCAAGCTATAGGACGGGTCTGTGGTTTGGTATTAGAAGCATTGAGATATCATATCTCATGCTATCGGAAGGGTCTCAGGATTGGATTGCGAAGGAGTTGGATATCACATCTCATGTTATCGGAAGGGTCTCAGGATTGGATTGGGAAAGAGTTGGATATAACATCTCATGTTATAGGAAGGCTCTCAGGTTTGTTATTAGAAGCATTGAGATATCACATCTCATGTTATAGGACAGTCTCAGGTTTGGTATTAGAAGCATTGAGATATCATATCTCATGGTATAGGACGGGTCTCAGGATTGGAATGGGAAGGAGTTGGATATCACATCTCATGCTAAAGGCAGGGTCTCAGGTTTGGAAGGGGAAGGATTTGGATATCACATCTCAATTTATAGGACGGGTCTGTGGTTTGGTATTAGAAGCATTGAGATATCATATCTCATGCTATCGGAAGGGTCTCAGGATTGGAGTGGGAAGGAGTTGGATATCACATCTCATGTTATAGGAAGGGTCTCCGGATTGAAATGGGAAGGATTTGGATATCACTTCTCATGTTATAGGAAGGGTCTCAGGTTTGTTATTAGAAGCATTGAGATATTGCATCTCATGTTATAGGACAGTCTCAGGTTTGGTATTAGAAGCATTGAGATATCATATCTCATGCTATCGGAAGGGTCTCAGGATTGGAATGGGAAGGATTTGGATATCAAATCTCATGTTATACGAAGGGTCTCAGGATTGGAATGGGAAGGATTTGGATATCACATCTCATGTTATAGGAAGGGTCTCAGGTTTGTTATTAGAAGCATTGAGATATCACATCTCATGTTATAGGACAGTCTCAGGTTTGGTATTAGAAGCATTGAGATATCATATCTCATGCTATCGGAAGGGTCTCAGGATTGGAATGGGAAGGAGTTGGATATCACATCTCATGCTAAAGGAAGGGTCTCAGGTTTGGAAGGGGAAGGATTTGGATATCACATCTCAAGTTATAGGACGGGTCTGTGGTTTGGTATTAGAAGCATTGAGATATCATATCTCATGCTATCGGAAGGGTCTCAGGATTGGATTGGGAAGGAGTTGGATATCACATCTCATGTTATAGGAAGGGTCTCAAGATTGGAATGGGAAGGACTTGGATATCACATCTCATATTATAGGAAGGGTCTCAGGTTTGTTATTAGAAGCATTGAGATATCACATCTCATGTTATAGGACAGTCTCAGGTTTGGTTTTAGAAGCATTGAGATATAACATCTCATAGTATAGGACGGGTCTCAGGATTGGATGGGGAGGAGTTTGATATCACATCTCATGCCATGGGAAGGTCTCAGGTTTGCTAGAAGCATTAAGATATCACATCTCATGCTATCGGAAGGGTCTCAGGATTGGATTGGGAAGGAGTTGGATATCGCATCTCATGCTATCGGAAGGGTCTCAGGATTGGATTGGGAAGGAAGTGGATATCTCATCTCATGCTATAGGAAGGGTCACAGGTTTGAATTGGAAGGAGTTGGATATCA
Organism: Ambystoma mexicanum; assembly: GCF_040938575.1. Taxonomy (NCBI): domain Eukaryota; kingdom Metazoa; phylum Chordata; class Amphibia; order Caudata; family Ambystomatidae; genus Ambystoma; species Ambystoma mexicanum. The sequence goes on from NC_090936.1 coordinate 339,416,116, forward strand.
CAGCTCATGTTATAGGAAGGGTATCAGGATTGGAATGGGAAGGACTTTGATATCACATCTCATGCTATCGGAAGGGTCTCAGGATTGGATTGGGAAGGAGTTGGATATAACATCTCATGTTATAGGAAGGGTCTCAGGATTGGATGGGAAGAGTTGGATATCACATCTCATGTTATAGGAAGGGTATCAGGATGGGAATGGGAAGGACTTTGATATCACATCTCACGCTATAGGGAGGGTCTCAGGTTTGGTATTAGAAGCATTGAGATATCACATCTCATGTTATAGGAAGGGTCTCAGGTTTGTTATTAGAAGCATTGAGATATCACATCTCATGTTATAGGACAGTCTCAGGTTTGGTATTAGAAGCATTGAGATATAACATCTCATGGTATAGGACGGGTCTCAGGATTGGATGGGAAGAGTTGGATATCACATCTCAAGCTATAGGACGGGTCTGTGGTTTGGTATTAGAAGCATTGAGATATCATATCTCATGCTATCGGAAGGGTCTCAGGATTGGATTGCGAAGGAGTTGGATATCACATCTCATGTTATCGGAAGGGTCTCAGGATTGGATTGGGAAAGAGTTGGATATAACATCTCATGTTATAGGAAGGCTCTCAGGTTTGTTATTAGAAGCATTGAGATATCACATCTCATGTTATAGGACAGTCTCAGGTTTGGTATTAGAAGCATTGAGATATCATATCTCATGGTATAGGACGGGTCTCAGGATTGGAATGGGAAGGAGTTGGATATCACATCTCATGCTAAAGGCAGGGTCTCAGGTTTGGAAGGGGAAGGATTTGGATATCACATCTCAATTTATAGGACGGGTCTGTGGTTTGGTATTAGAAGCATTGAGATATCATATCTCATGCTATCGGAAGGGTCTCAGGATTGGAGTGGGAAGGAGTTGGATATCACATCTCATGTTATAGGAAGGGTCTCCGGATTGAAATGGGAAGGATTTGGATATCACTTCTCATGTTATAGGAAGGGTCTCAGGTTTGTTATTAGAAGCATTGAGATATTGCATCTCATGTTATAGGACAGTCTCAGGTTTGGTATTAGAAGCATTGAGATATCATATCTCATGCTATCGGAAGGGTCTCAGGATTGGAATGGGAAGGATTTGGATATCAAATCTCATGTTATACGAAGGGTCTCAGGATTGGAATGGGAAGGATTTGGATATCACATCTCATGTTATAGGAAGGGTCTCAGGTTTGTTATTAGAAGCATTGAGATATCACATCTCATGTTATAGGACAGTCTCAGGTTTGGTATTAGAAGCATTGAGATATCATATCTCATGCTATCGGAAGGGTCTCAGGATTGGAATGGGAAGGAGTTGGATATCACATCTCATGCTAAAGGAAGGGTCTCAGGTTTGGAAGGGGAAGGATTTGGATATCACATCTCAAGTTATAGGACGGGTCTGTGGTTTGGTATTAGAAGCATTGAGATATCATATCTCATGCTATCGGAAGGGTCTCAGGATTGGATTGGGAAGGAGTTGGATATCACATCTCATGTTATAGGAAGGGTCTCAAGATTGGAATGGGAAGGACTTGGATATCACATCTCATATTATAGGAAGGGTCTCAGGTTTGTTATTAGAAGCATTGAGATATCACATCTCATGTTATAGGACAGTCTCAGGTTTGGTTTTAGAAGCATTGAGATATAACATCTCATAGTATAGGACGGGTCTCAGGATTGGATGGGGAGGAGTTTGATATCACATCTCATGCCATGGGAAGGTCTCAGGTTTGCTAGAAGCATTAAGATATCACATCTCATGCTATCGGAAGGGTCTCAGGATTGGATTGGGAAGGAGTTGGATATCGCATCTCATGCTATAGGAAGGGTCACAGGTTGGAATTGGAAGGAGTTGGATATCACAGCTCATGTTATAGGAAGGGTATCAGTATTGGAATGGGAAGGACTTTGATATCACATCTCACGCTATAGGGGGGGTCTCAGGTTTGGTATTAGAAGCATTGAGATATCACATATCATGCTATCGGAAGGGTCTCAGGATTGGATCGGGAAGGATTTGGATATAACATCTCATGTTATAGGAAGGGTCTCAGGATTGGATGGGAAAAGTTGGATATCACATCTCATGTTATAGGAAGGGTATCAGGATTGGAATGGGAAGGACTTTGATATCACATCTCACGCTATAGGGAGGGTCTCTGGTTTGGTATTAGAAGCATTGAGATATCACATCTCATGTTATAGGAAGGGTCTCAGGTTTGTTATTAGAAGCATTGAGATATCACATCTCATGTTATAGGACAGTCTCAGGTTTGGTATTAGAAGCATTGAGATGTAACATCTCATGGTATAGGACGGGTCTCAGGATTGGATGGGAAGAGATGGATATCACATCTCATGCTATAGGAAGGGTCTCAGGTTTGGTAGAAGCATTTGGATATCACATCTCATGCTATAGGAAGGGTCTCAGGATCGGAATGGGAAGGAGTTGGATATCACATCTCAAGTTATAGGACGGGTCTGTGGTTTGGTATTAGAAGCATTGAGATATCATATCTCATGCTATCGGAAGGGTCTCAGGATTGGATTGCGAAGGAGTAGGATATCACATCTCATGTTATAGGAAGGGTCTCAAGATTGGAATGGGAAGGACTTGGATATCACATCTCATGTTATAGGAAGGGTCTCAGGTTTGTTATTAGAAGCATTGAGATATCGCATCTCATGTTATAGGACAGTCTGAGGTTTCGTATTCGAAGCATTGAGATATCATATCTCATTGTAGAGGACGGGTCTCAGGATTGGAATGGGAAGGAGTTGGATATCACATATCATGCTATAGGAAGGGTCTCAGGATTGGAATGGGAAGGAGTTGGATATCACATCTCATGATAAAGGAAGGGTCTCAGGTTTGGAAGGGGAAGGAGTTGGATATCACATCTCATGTTATAGGAAGGGTCTCAAGATTGGAATGGGAAGGACTTGGATATCACATCTCATGCTATAGGGAGGGTCTCAGGTTTGATATTAGAAGCATTGAGATATCACATCTCATGCTATCGGAAGGGTCTCAGGATTGGATTGGGAAGTAGTTGGATATCACTTCTCAAGTTATAGGACGGGTCTGTGGTTTGGTATTAGAAGCATTGAGATATCATATTTCATGCTATCGGAAGGGTCTCAGGATTGGATTGGGAAGGAGTTGGATATCACATCTCATGTTATAGGAAGGCTCTCAGGTTTGTTATTAGAAGCATTGAGATATCACATCTCATGTTATAGGACAGTCTCAGGTTTGGTATTAGAAGCATTGAGATATCATATCTCATGGTATAGGACGGGTCTCAGGATTGCAATGGGAAGGAGTTGGATATCACAGCTCATGCTAAAGGAAGGGTCTCAGGTTTGGAAGGGGAAGGATTTGGATATCGCATCTCAATTTATAGGACGGGTCTGTGGTTTGGTATTAGAAGCATTGAGATATCATATCTAATGCTATCGGAAGGGTATCAGGATTGGATTGGGAAGGAGTTGGATATCACATCTCATGTTATAGGAAGGGTCTCAGGATTGGAATGGGAAGGATTTGGATATCACATCTCATGTTATAGGAAGGGTCTCAGGTTTGTTATTAGAAGCATTGAGATATCGCATCTCATGTTATAGGACAGTCTCAGGTTTGGTATTAGAAGCATTGAGATATCATATCTCATTGTATAGGACGGGTCTCAGGATTGGAATGGGAAGGAGTTGGATATCACATATCATGCTATAGGAAGGGTCTCAGGATTGGAATGGGAAGGAGTTGGATATCACATCTCATGATAAAGAAAGGGTCTCAGGTTTGGAAGGGGAAGGATTTGGATATCACATCTCAAGTTATAGGACGGTTCTGTGGTTTGGTATTAGAAGCATTGAGATATCACATCTCATGCTATCGGAAGGGTCTCAGGATTGGATTGGGAAGGACTTGGATATCACATCTCATGTTATAGGAAGGGTCTCAGGTTTGTTATTAGAAGCATTGAGATATAACATCTCATAGTATAGGACGGGTCTCAGGATTGGAATGGGAAGGAGTTTGATATCACATCTCATGCCATGGGAAGGTCTCAGGTTTGCTAGAAGCATTAAGATATCACATCTCATGCTATCGGAAGGGTCTCAGGATTGGATTGGGAAGGAGTTGGATATCGCATCTCATGCTATAGGAAGGGTAACAGGTTGGAATTGGAAGGAGTTGGATATCACAGCTCATGTTATAGGAAGGGTTTCAGGATTGGAATGGGAAGGACTTTGATATCACATCTCATGCTATCGGAAGGGTCTCAGAATTGGATTGGGAAGGAGTTGGATATAACATCTCATGTTATAGGAAGGGTCTCAGGATTGGATGGGAAGAGTTGGATATCACATCTCATGTTATAGGAAGGGTATCAGGATTGGAATGGGAAGGACTTTGATATCACATCTCACGCTATAGGGAGGGTCTCAGGTTTGGTATTAGAAGCATTGAGATATCACATCTTATGTTATAGGAAGGGTCTCAGGTTTGTTATTAGAAGCATTGAGATATCACATCTCATGTTATAGGACAGTCCTAGGTTTGGTATTAGAAGCATTGAGATATAACATCTCATGGTATAGGACGGGTCTCAGGATTGGATGGGAAGAGTTGGATATCACCTCTCATGCTATAGTAAGGGTCTCAGGTTTGGTAGAAGCATTGGGATATCACATCTCATGCTATAGGAAGGGTCTCAGGATTGGAATGGGAAGGAGTTGAATATCACATCTCATGTTATAGGAAGGGTATCAAGATTGGAATGGGAAGGACTTGGATATCACATCTCATGTTATAGGAAGGGTCTCAGGTTTGTTATTAGAAGCATTGAGATATCGCATCTCATGTTATAGGACAGTCTCAGGTTTGGTATTAGAAGCATTGAGATATCATATCTCATTGTAGAGGACAGGTCTCAGGATTTGAATGGGAAGGAGTTGGATATCACATATCATGCTATAGGAAGGGTCTCAGGATTGGAATGGGAAGGGGTTGGATATCACATCTCATGATAAAGGAAGGGTCTCAGGTTTGGAAGGGGAAGGAGTTGGATATCACATCTCATGTTATAGGAAGGGTCTCAAGATTGGAATGGGAAGGACTTGGATATCACATCTCATGCTATAGGGAGGGTCTCAGGTTTGATATTAGAAGCATTGAGATATCACATCTCATGCTATCGGAAGGGTCTCAGGATTGGATTGGGAAGTAGTTGGATATCACATCTCAAGTTATAGGACGGGTCTGTGGTTTGGTATTAGAAGCATTGAGATATCATATCTCATGCTATCGGAAGGATCTCAGGATTGGATTGGGAAGGAGTTGGATATCACATCTCATGTTATAGGAAGGCTCTCAGGTTTGTTATTAGAAGCATTGAGATATCACATCTCATGTTATAGGACAGTCTCAGGTTTGGTATTAGAAGCATTGAGATATCATATCTCATGGTATAGGACGGGTCTCAGGATTGGAATGGGAAGGAGTTGGATATCACATATCATGCTATAGGAAGGGTCTCAGGATTGGAATGGGAAGGAGTTGGATATCACATCTCATGATAAAGAAAGGGTCTCAGGTTTGGAAGGGGAAGGATTTGGATATCACATCTCAAGTTATAGGACGGTTCTGTGGTTTGGTATTAGAAGCATTGAGATATCATATCTCATGCTATCGGAAGGGTCTCAGGATTGGATTGGGAAGGACTTGGATATCACATCTCATGTTATAGGAAGGGTCTCAGGTTTGTTATTAGAAGCATTGAGATATAACATCTCATAGTATAGGACGGGTCTCAGGATAGGAATGGGAAGGAGTTTGATATCACATCTCATGCCATGGGAAGGTCTCAGGTTTGCTAGAAGCATTAAGATATCACATCTCATGCTATCGGAAGGGTCTCAGGATTGGATTGGGAAGGAGTTGGATATCGCATCTCATGCTATAGGAAGGGTCACAGGCTGGAATTGGAAGGAGTTGGATATCACAGCTCATGTTATAGGAAGGGTTTCAGGATTGGAATGGGAAGGACTTTGATATCACATCTCATGCTATTGGAAAGGTCTCAGGATTGGAATGGGAAGGAGTTGGATATCACATCTCATGTTATAGGAAGGGTCTCAAGATTGGAATGGGAAGGACTTGGATATCACATCTCATGTTATAGGAAGGGTCTCAGGTTTGTTATTAGAAGCATTGAGATATCGCATCTCATGTTATAGGACAGTCTCAGGTTTGGTATTAGAAGCATTGAGATATCATATCTCATTGTAGAGGACGGGTCTCAGGATTGGAATGGGAAGGAGTTGGATATCACATATCATGGTAAAGGAAGGGTCTCAGGAATGGGAAGGAGTTGGATATCACATCTCATGATAAAGGAAGGGTCTCAGGTTTGGAATGGGAAGGAGTTGGATATCACATCTCATATTATAGGAAGGGTCTCAAGATTGGAATGGGAAGGACTTGGATATCACATCTCATGTTATAGGAAGGGTCTCAGGTTTGTTATTAGAAGCATTGAGATATCGCATCTCATGTTATAGGACCGTCTCAGGTTTGGTATTAGAAGCATTGAGATATCACATCTCATGTTATAGGACAGTCTCAGGTTTGGTATTAGAAGCATTGAGATGTAACATCTCATAGTATAGGACGGGTCTCAGGATTGGAATGGGAAGGAGTTTGATATCACATCTCATGCCATGGGAAGGTCTCAGGTTTGCTAGAAGCATTAAGATATCACATCTCATGCTATCGGAAGGGTCTCAGGATTGGATTGGGAAGGAAGTGGATATCTCATCTCATGCTATAGGAAGGGTCACAGGTTTGAATTGGAAGGAGTTGGATATCACAGCTCATGTTATAGGAAGGGTATCAGGATTGGAATGGGAAGGACTTTGATATCACATCTCATGCTATCGGAAGGGTCTCAGGATTGGATTGGGAAGGAGTTGGATATAACATCTCATGTTATAGGAAGGGTCTCAGGATTGGATGGGAAGAGTTGGATATCACATCTCATGTTATAGGAAGGGTATCAGGATGGGAATGGGAAGGACTTTGATATCACATCTCACGCTATAGGGAGGGTCTCAGGTTTGGTATTAGAAGCATTGAGATATCACATCTCATGTTATAGGAAGGGTCTCAGGTTTGTTATTAGAAGCATTGAGATATCACATCTCATGTTATACGACAGTCTCAGGTTTGGTATTAGAAGCATTGAGATATAACATCTCATGGTATAGGACGGGTCTCAGGATTGGATGGGAAGAGTTGGATATCACATCTCAAGCTATAGGACGGGTCTGTGGTTTGGTATTAGAAGCATTGAGATATCATATCTCATGCTATCGGAAGGGTCTCAGGATTGGATTGCGAAGGAGTTGGATATCACATCTCATGTTATCGGAAGGGTCTCAGGATTGGATTGGGAAAGAGTTGGATATAACATCTCATGTTATAGGAAGGCTCTCAGGTTTGTTATTAGAAGCATTGAGATATCACATCTCATGTTATAGGACAGTCTCAGGTTTGGTATTAGAAGCATTGAGATATCATATCTCATGGTATAGGACGGGTCTCAGGATTGGAATGGGAAGGAGTTGGATATCACATCTCATGCTAAAGGCAGGGTCTCAGGTTTGGAAGGGGAAGGATTTGGATATCACATCTCAATTTATAGGACGGGTCTGTGGTTTGGTATTAGAAGCATTGAGATATCATATCTCATGCTATCGGAAGGGTCTCAGGATTGGAGTGGGAAGGAGTTGGATATCACATCTCATGTTATAGGAAGGGTCTCCGGATTGAAATGGGAAGGATTTAGATATCACTTCTCATGTTATAGGAAGGGTCTCAGGTTTGTTATTAGAAGCATTGAGATATTGCATCTCATGTTATAGGACAGTCTCAGGTTTGGTATTAGAAGCATTGAGATATCATATCTCATGCTATCGGAAGGGTCTCAGGATTGGAATGGGAAGGATTTGGATATCACTTCTCATGTTATAGGAAGGGTCTCAGGATTGGAATGGGAAGGATTTGGATATCACATCTCATGTTATAGGAAGGGTCTCAGGTTTGTTATTAGAAGCATTGAGATATCACATCTCATGTTATAGGACAGTCTCAGGTTTGGTATTAGAAGCATTGAGATATCATATCTCATGCTATCGGAAGGGTCTCAGGATTGGATTGGGAAGGAGTTGGATATCACATCTCATGTTATAGGAAGGGTCTCAAGATTGGAATGGGAAGGACTTGGATATCACATCTCATATTATAGGAAGGGTCTCAGGTTTGTTATTAGAAGCATTGAGATATCACATCTCATGTTATAGGACAGTCTCAGGTTTGGTTTTAGAAGCATTGAGATATAACATCTCATAGTATAGGACGGGTCTCAGGATTGGATGGGGAGGAGTTTGATATCACATCTCATGCCATGGGAAGGTCTCAGGTTTGCTAGAAGCATTAAGATATCACATCTCATGCTATCGGAAGGGTCTCAGGATTGGATTGGGAAGGAGTTGGATATCGCATCTCATGCTATAGGAAGGGTCACAGGTTGGAATTGGAAGGAGTTGGATATCACAGCTCATGTTATAGGAAGGCTATCAGTATTGGAATGGGAAGGACTTTGATATCACAACTCACGCTATAGGGGGGGTCTCAGGTTTGGTATTAGAAGCATTGAGATATCACATATCATGCTATCGGAAGGGTCTCAGGATTGGATCGGGAAGGATTTGGATATAACATCTCATGTTATAGGAAGGGTCTCAGGATTGGATGGGAAGAGTTGGATATCACATCTCATGTTATAGGAAGGGTATCAGGATTGGAATGGGAAGGACTTTGATATCACATCTCACGCTATAGGGAGGGTCTCTGGTTTGGTATTAGAAGCATTGAGATATCACATCTCATGTTATAGGAAGGGTCTCAGGTTTGTTATTAGAAGCATTGAGATATCACATCTCATGTTATAGGACAGTCTCAGGTTTGGTATTAGAAGCATTGAGATGTAACATCTCATGGTATAGGACGGGTCTCAGGATTGGATGGGAAGAGATGGATATCACATCTCATGCTATAGGAAGGGTCTCAGGTTTGGTAGAAGCATTTGGATATCACATCTCATGCTATAGGAAGGGTCTCAGGATCGGAATGGGAAGGAGTTGGATATCACATCTCAAGTTATAGGACGGGTCTGTGGTTTGGTATTAGAAGCATTGAGATATCATATCTCATGCTATCGGAAGGGTCTCAGGATTGGATTGCGAAGGAGTAGGATATCACATCTCATGTTATAGGAAGGGTCTCAAGATTGGAATGGGAAGGACTTGGATATCACATCTCATGTTATAGGAAGGGTCTCAGGTTTGTTATTAGAAGCATTGAGATATCGCATCTCATGTTATAGGACAGTCTGAGGTTTCGTATTCGAAGCATTGAGATATCATATCTCATTGTAGAGGACGGGTCTCAGGATTGGAATGGGAAGGAGTTGGATATCACATATCATGCTATAGGAAGGGTCTCAGGATTGGAATGGGAAGGAGTTGGATATCACATCTCATGATAAAGGAAGGGTCTCAGGTTTGGAAGGGGAAGGAGTTGGATATCACATCTCATGTTATAGGAAGGGTCTCAAGATTGGAATGGGAAGGACTTGGATATCACATTTCATGCTATAGGGAGGGTCTCAGGTTTGATATTAGAAGCATTGAGATATCACATCTCATGCTATCGGAAGGGTCTCAGGATTGGATTGGGAAGTAGTTGGATATCACTTCTCAAGTTATAGGACGGGTCTGTGGTTTGGTATTAGAAGCATTGAGATATCATATTTCATGCTATCGGAAGGGTCTCAGGATTGGATTGGGAAGGAGTTGGATATCACATCTCATGTTATAGGAAGGCTCTCAGGTTTGTTATTAGAAGCATTGAGATATCACATCTCATGTTATAGGACAGTCTCAGGTTTGGTATTAGAAGCATTGAGATATCATATCTAATGCTATCGGAAGGGTATCAGGATTGGATTGGGAAGGAGTTGGATATCACATCTCATGTTATAGGAAGGGTCTCAGGATTGGAATGGGAAGGATTTGGATATCACATCTCATGTTATAGGAAGGGTCTCAGGTTTGTTATTAGAAGCATTGAGATATCGCATCTCATGTTATAGGACAGTCTCAGGTTTGGTATTAGAAGCATTGAGATATCATATCTCATTGTATAGGACGGGTCTCAGGATTGGAATGGGAAGGAGTTGGATATCACATATCATGCTATAGGAAGGGTCTCAGGATTGGAATGGGAAGGAGTTGGATATCACATCTCATGATAAAGAAAGGGTCTCAGGTTTGGAAGGGGAAGGATTTGGATATCACATCTCAAGTTATAGGACGGTTCTGTGGTTTGGTATTAGAAGCATTGAGATATCACATCTCATGCTATCGGAAGGGTCTCAGGATTGGATTGGGAAGGACTTGGATATCACATCTCATGTTATAGGAAGGGTCTCAGGTTTGTTATTAGAAGCATTGAGATATAACATCTCATGGTATAGGACGGGTCTCAGGATTGGAATGGGAAGGAGTTTGATATCACATCTCATGCCATGGGAAGGTCTCAGGTTTGCTAGAAGCATTAAGATATCACATCTCATGCTATCGGAAGGGTCTCAGGATTGGATTGGGAAGGAGTTGGATATCGCATCTCATGCTATAGGAAGGGTAACAGGTTGGAATTGGAAGGAGTTGGATATCACAGCTCATGTTATAGGAAGGGTTTCAGGATTGGAATGGGAAGGACTTTGATATCACATCTCATGCTATCGGAAGGGTCTCAGAATTGGATTGGGAAGGAGTTGGATATAACATCTCATGTTATAGTAAGGGTCTCAGGATTGGATGGGAAGAGTTGGATATCACATCTCATGTTATAGGAAGGGTATCAGGATTGGAATGGGAAGGACTTTGATATCACATCTCACGCTATAGGGAGGGTCTCAGGTTTGGTATTAGAAGCATTGAGATATCACATTTTATGTTATAGGAAGGGTCTCAGGTTTGTTATTAGAAGCATTGAGATATCACATCTCATGTTATAGGACAGTCTCAGGTTTGGTATTAGAAGCATTGAGATATAACATCTCATGGTATAGGACGGGTCTCAGGATTGGATGGGAAGAGTTGGATATCACCTCTCATGCTATAGTAAGGGTCTCAGGTTTGGTAGAAGCATTGGGATATCACATCTCATGCTATAGGAAGGGTCTCAGGATTGGAATGGGAAGGAGTTGAATATCACATCTCATGTTATAGGAAGGGTATCAAGATTGGAATGGGAAGGACTTGGATATCACATCTCATGTTATAGGAAGGGTCTCAGGTTTGTTATTAGAAGCATTGAGATATCGCATCTCATGTTATAGCACAGTCTCAGGTTTGGTATTAGAAGCATTGAGATATCATATCTCATTGTAGAGGACGGGTCTCAGGATTGGAATGGGAAGGAGTTGGATATCACATATCATGCTATAGGAAGGGTCTCAGGATTGGAATGGGAAGGGGTTGGATATCACATCTCATGATAAAGGAAGGGTCTCAGGTTTGGAAGGGGAAGGAGTTGGATATCACATCTCATGTTATAGGAAGGGTCTCAAGATTGGAATGGGAAGGACTTGGATATCACATCTCATGCTATAGGGAGGGTCTCAGGTTTGATATTAGAAGCATTGAGATATCACATCTCATGCTATCGGAAGGGTCTCAGGATTGGATTGGGAAGTAGTTGGATATCACATCTCAAGTTATAGGACGGGTCTGTGGTTTGGTATTAGAAGCATTGAGATATCATATCTCATGCTATCGGAAGGGTCTCAGGATTGGATTGGGAAGGAGTTGGATATCACATCTCATGTTATAGGAAGGCTCTCAGGTTTGTTATTAGAAGCATTGAGATATCACATCTCATGTTATAGGACAGTCTCAGGTTTGGTATTAGAAGCATTGAGATATCATATCTCATGGTATAGGACGGGTCTCAGGATTGGAATGGGAAGGAGTTGGATATCACATATCATGCTATAGGAAGGGTCTCAGGATTGGAATGGGAAGGAGTTGGATATCACATCTCATGATAAAGAAAGGGTCTCAGGTTTGGAAGGGGAAGGATTTGGATATCACATCTCAAGTTATAGGACGGTTCTGTGGTTTGGTATTAGAAGCATTGAGATATCATATCTCATGCTATCGGAAGGGTCTCAGGATTGGATTGGGAAGGACTTGGATATCACATCTCATGTTATAGGAAGGGTCTCAGGTTTGTTATTAGAAGCATTGAGATATAACATCTCATAGTATAGGACGGGTCTCAGGATTGGAATGGGAAGGAGTTTGATATCACATCTCATGCCATGGGAAGGTCTCAGGTTTGCTAGAAGCATTAAGATATCACATCTCATGCTATCGGAAGGGTCTCAGGATTGGATTGGGAAGGAGTTGGATATCGCATCTCATGCTATAGGAAGGGTCACAGGCTGGAATTGGAAGGAGTTGGATATCACAGCTCATGTTATAGGAAGGGTTTCAGGATTGGAATGGGAAGGACTTTGATATCACATCTCATGCTATCGGAAAGGTCTCAGGATTGGAATGGGAAGGAGTTGGATATCACATCTCATGTTATAGGAAGGGTCTCAAGATTGGAATGGGAAGGACTTGGATATCACATCTCATGTTATAGGAAGGGTCTCAGGTTTGTTATTAGAAGCATTGAGATATCGCATCTCATGTTATAGGACAGTCTCAGGTTTGGTATTAGAAGCATTGAGATATCATATCTCATTGTAGAGGACGGGTCTCAGGATTGGAATGGGAAGGAGTTGGATATCACATATCATGCTATAGGAAGGGTCTCAGGAATGGGAAGGAGTTGGATATCACATCTCATGATAAAGGAAGGGTCTCAGGTTTGGAATGGGAAGGAGTTGGATATCACATCTCATGTTATAGGAAGGGTCTCAAGATTGGAATGGGAAGGACTTGGATATCACATCTCATGTTATAGGAAGGGTCTCAGGTTTGTTATTAGAAGCATTGAGATATCGCATCTCATGTTATAGGACCGTCTCAGGTTTGGTATTAGAAGCATTGAGATATCATATCTCATTGTAGAGGACGGGTCTCAGGATTGGAATGGGAAGGAGTTGGATATCACATATCATGCTATAGGAAGGGTCTCAGGATTGGAATGGGAAGGAGTTGGATATCACATCTCATGATAAAGGAAGGGTCTCAGGTTTGGAAGGGGAAGGAGTTGGATATAACATCTCATGTTATAGGAAGGGTCTCAAGATTGGAATGGGAAGGACTTGGATATCACATCTCATGCTATAGGGAGGGTCTCAGGTTTGATATTAGAAGCATTGAGATATCACATCTCATGCTATCGGAAGGGTCTCAGGATTGGATTGGGAAGTAGTTGGATATCACATCTCAAGTTATAGGACGGGTCTGTGGTTTGGTATTAGAAGCATTGAGATATCATATCTCATGCTATCGGAAGGGTCTCAGGATTGGATTGGGAAGGAGTTGGATATCACATCTCATGTTATAGGAAGGCTCTCAGGTTTGTTATTAGAAGCATTGAGATATCACATCTCATGTTATAGGACAGTCTCAGGTTTGGTATTAGAAGCATTGAGATATCATATCTCATGGTATAGGACGGGTCTCAGGATTGCAATGGGAAGGAGTTGGATATCACAGCTCATGCTAAAGGAAGGGTCTCAGGTTTGGAAGGGGAAGGATTTGGATATCGCATCCCAATTTATAGGACGGGTCTGTGGTTTGGTATTAGAAGCATTGAGATATCATATCTAATGCTATCGGAAGGGTATCAGGATTGGATTGGGAAGGAGTTGGATATCACATCTCATGTTGTAGGAAGGGTCTCAGGATTGGAATGGGAAGGATTTGGATATCACATCTCATGTTATAGGAAGGGTCTCAGGTTTGTTATTAGAAGCATTGAGATATCGCATCTCATGTTATAGGACAGTCTCAGGTTTGGTATTAGAAGCATTGAGATATCATATCTCATTGTATAGGACGGGTCTCAGGATTGGAATAGGAAGGAGTTGGATATCACATATCATGCTATAGGAAGGGTCTCAGGATTGGAATGGGAAGGAGTTGAATATCACATCTCATGCTATAGGGAGGGTCTCAGGTTTGATATTAGAAGCATTGAGATATCATATCTCATGCTATCATAAGGGTCTCAGGATTGGATTGGGAAGGAGTTGGATATCACATCTCATGTTATAGGAAGGGTTTCAGGATTGGAATGGGAAGGATTTGGATATCACATCTCATGTTATAGGAAGGGTCTCAGGTTTGTTATTAGAAGCATTGAGATATCGCATCTCATGTTATAGGACAGTCTCAGGTTTGGTATTAGAAGCATTGAGATATATCTCATGGTATAGGACGGGTCTCAGGATTGGAATGGGAAGGAGTTGGATATCACATCTCATGCTATAGGAAGGGTCTCAGGATTGGAATGGGAAGGATTTGGATATCACATCTCATGTTATAGAAGGGTCTCAGGTTTGTTATTAGAAGCATTGAGATATCACATCTCATGTTCTAGGAAGGGTCTCAGGATTGGAATGGGAAGGATTTGGATATCACATCTCATGTTATAGGAAGGGTCTCAGGTTTGTTATTAGAAGCATTGAGATATCGCATCTCATGTTATAGGACAGTCTCAGGTTTGGTATTAGAAGCATTGAGATATCATATCTCATGCTATCGGAAGGGTCTCAGGATTGGAATGGGAAGGATTTGGATATCACATCTCATGTTATAGGAAGGGTCTCAGGATTGGAATGGGAAGGATTTGGATATCACATCTCAAGTTATAGGACGGTTCTGTGGTTTGGTATTAGAAGCATTGAGATATCATATCTCATGCTATCGGAAGGGTCTCAGGTTTGGATTGGGAAGGACTTGGATATCACATCTCATGTTATAGGAAGGGTCTCAGGTTTGTTATTAGAAGCATTGAGATATAACATCTCATAGTATAGGACGGGTCTCAGGATTGGAATGGGAAGGAGTTTGATATCACATCTCATGCCATGGGAAGGTCTCAGGTTTGCTAGAAGCATTAAGATATCACATCTCATGCTATAGGAAGGGTCACAGGTTGGAATTGGAAGGAGTTGGATATCACATCTCATGCTATCGGAAGGGTCTCAGAATTGGATTGGGAAGGAGTTGGATATCACATCTCATGTTATAGGAAGGGTCTCAGGTTTGTTATTAGAAGCATTGAGATATCGCATCTCATGTTATAGGACAGTCTGAGGTTTCGTATTCGAAGCATTGAGATATCATATCTCATTGTAGAGGACGGGTCTCAGGATTGGAATGGGAAGGAGTTGGATATCACATATCATGCTATAGGAAGGGTCTCAGGATTGGAATGGGAAGGAGTTGGATATCACATCTCATGATAAAGGAAGGGTCTCAGGTTTGGAAGGGGAAGGAGTTGGATATCACATCTCATGTTATAGGAAGGGTCTCAAGATTGGAATGGGAAGGACTTGGATATCACATCTCATGCTATAGGGAGGGTCTCAGGTTTGATATTAGAAGCATTGAGATATCACATCTCATGCTATCGGAAGGGTCTCAGGATTGGATTGGGAAGTAGTTGGATATCACTTCTCAAGTTATAGGACGGGTCTGTGGTTTGGTATTAGAAGCATTGAGATATCATATTTCATGCTATCGGAAGGGTCTCAGGATTGGATTGGGAAGGAGTTGGATATCACATCTCATGTTATAGGAAGGCTCTCAGGTTTGTTATTAGAAGCATTGAGATATCACATCTCATGTTATAGGACAGTCTCAGGTTTGGTATTAGAAGCATTGAGATATCATATCTCATGGTATAGGACGGGTCTCAGGATTGCAATGGGAAGGAGTTGGATATCACAGCTCATGCTAAAGGAAGGGTCTCAGGTTTGGAAGGGGAAGGATTTGGATATCGCATCTCAATTTATAGGACGGGTCTGTGGTTTGGTATTAGAAGCATTGAGATATCATATCTAATGCTATCGGAAGGCTATCAGGATTGGATTGGGAAGGAGTTGGATATCACATCTCATGTTATAGGAAGGGTCTCAGGATTGGAATGGGAAGGATTTGGATATCACATCTCATGTTATAGGAAGGGTCTCAGGTTTGTTATTAGAAGCATTGAGATATCGCATCTCATGTTATAGGACAGTCTCAGGTTTGGTATTAGAAGCATTGAGATATCATATCTCATTGTATAGGACGGGTCTCAGGATTGGAATGGGAAGGAGTTGGATATCACATATCATGCTATAGGAAGGGTCTCAGGATTGGAATGGGAAGGAGTTGGATATCACATCTCATGATAAAGAAAGGGTCTCAGGTTTGGAAGGGGAAGGATTTGGATATCACATCTCAAGTTATAGGACGGTTCTGTGGTTTGGTATTAGAAGCATTGAGATATCACATCTCATGCTATCGGAAGGGTCTCAGGATTGGATTGGGAATGACTTGGATATCACATCTCATGTTATAGGAAGGGTCTCAGGTTTGTTATTAGAAGCATTGAGATATAACATCTCATAGTATAGGACGGGTCTCAGGATTGGAATGGGAAGGAGTTTGATATCACATCTCATGCCATGGGAAGGTCTCAGGTTTGCTAGAAGCATTAAGATATCACATCTCATGCTATCGGAAGGGTCTCAGGATTGGATTGGGAAGGAGTTGGATATCGCATCTCATGCTATAGGAAGGTTAACAGGTTGGAATTGGAAGGAGTTGGATATCACAGCTCATGTTATAGGAAGGGTTTCAGGATTGGAATGGGAAGGACTTTGATATCACATCTCATGCTATCGGAAGGGTCTCAGAATTGGATTGGGAAGGAGTTGGATATAACATCTCATGTTATAGGAAGGGTCTCAGGATTGGATGGGAAGAGTTGGATATCACATCTCATGTTATAGGAAGGGTATCAGGATTGGAATGGGAAGGACTTTGATATCACATCTCACGCTATAGTGAGGGTCTCAGGTTTGGTATTAGAAGCATTGAGATATCACATCTTATGTTATAGGAAGGGTCTCAGGTTTGTTATTAGAAGCATTGAGATATCACATCTCATGTTATAGGACAGTCTCAGGTTTGGTATTAGAAGCATTGAGATATAACATCTCATGGTATAGGACGGGTCTCAGGATTGGATGGGAAGAGTTGGATATCACCTCTCATGCTATAGTAAGGGTCTCAGGTTTGGTAGAAGCATTGGGATATCACATCTCATGCTATAGGAAGGGTCTCAGGATTGGAATGGGAAGGAGTTGAATATCACATCTCATGTTATAGGAAGTTTATCAAGATTGGAATGGGAAGGACTTGGATATCACATCTCATGTTATAGGAAGGGTCTCAGGTTTGTTATTAGAAGCATTGAGATATCGCATCTCATGTTATAGGACAGTCTCAGGTTTGGTATTAGAAGCATTGAGATATCATATCTCATTGTAGAGGACGGGTCTCAGGATTGGAATGGGAAGGAGTTGGATATCACATATCATGCTATAGGAAGGGTCTCAGGATTGGAATGGGAAGGGGTTGGATATCACATCTCATGATAAAGGAAGAGTCTCAGGTTTGGAAGGGGAAGGAGTTGGATATCACATCTCATGTTATAGGAAGGGTCTCAAGATTGGAATGGGAAGGACTTGGATATCACATCTCATGCTATAGGGAGGGTCTCAGGTTTGATATTAGAAGCATTGAGATATCACATCTCATGCTATCGGAAGGGTCTCAGGATTGGATTGGGAAGTAGTTGGATATCACATCTCAAGTTATAGGACGGGTCTGTGGTTTGGTATTAGAAGCATTGAGATATCATATCTCATGCTATCGGAAGGGTCTCAGGATTGGATTGGGAAGGAGTTGGATATCACATCTCATGTTATAGGAAGGCTCTCAGGTTTGTTATTAGAAGCATTGAGATATCACATCTCATGTTATAGGACAGTCTCAGGTTTGGTATTAGAAGCATTGAGATATCATATCTCATGGTATAGGACGGGTCTCAGGATTGGAATAGGAAGGAGTTGGATATCACATATCATGCTATAGGAATGGTCTCAGGATTGGAATGGGAAGGAGTTGGATATCACATCTCATGATAAAGAAAGGGTCTCAGGTTTGGAAGGGGAAGGATTTGGATATCACATCTCAAGTTATAGGACGGTTCTGTGGTTTGGTATTAGAAGCATTGAGATATCATATCTCATGCTATCGGAAGGGTCTCAGGATTGGATTGGGAAGGACTTGGATATCACATCTCATGTTATAGGAAGGGTCTCAGGTTTGTTATTAGAAGCATTGAGATATAACATCTCATAGTATAGGACAGGTCTCAGGATTGGAATGGGAAGGAGTTTGATATCACATCTCATGCCATGGGAAGGTCTCAGGTTTGCTAGAAGCATTAAGATATCACATCTCATGCTATCGGAAGGGTCTCAGGATTGGATTGGGAAGGAGTTGGATATCGCATCTCATGCTATAGGAAGGGTCACAGGCTGGAATTGGAAGGAGTTGGATATCACAGCTCATGTTATAGGAAGGGTTTCAGGATTGGAATGGGAAGGACTTTGATATCACATCTCATGCTATCGGAAAGGTCTCAGGATTGGAATGGGAAGGAGTTGGATATCACATCTCATGTTATAGGAAGGGTCTCAAGATTGGAATGGGAAGGACTTGGATATCACATCTCATGTTATAGGAAGGGTCTCAGGTTTGTTATTAGAAGCATTGAGATATCGCATCTCATGTTATAGGACAGTCTCAGGTTTGGTATTAGAAGCATTGAGATATCATATCTCATTGTAGAGGACGGGTCTCAGGATTGGAATGGGAAGGAGTTGGATATCACATATCATGCTATAGGAAGGGTCTCAGGAATGGGAAGGAGTTGGATATCACATCCCATGATAAAGGAAGGGTCTCAGGTTTGGAATGGGAAGGAGTTGGATATCACATCTCATGTTATAGGAAGGGTCTCAAGATTGGAATGGGAAGGACTTGGATATCACATCTCATGTTATAGGAAGGGTCTCAGGTTTGTTATTAGAAGCATTGAGATATCGCATCTCATGTTATAGGACCGTCTCAGGTTTGGTATTAGAAGCATTGAGATATCATATCTCATTGTAGAGGACGGGTCTCAGGATTGGAATGGGAAGGAGTTGGATATCACATATCATGCTATAGGAAGGGTCTCAGGATTGGAATGGGAAGGAGTTGGATATCACATCTCATGATAAAGGAAGGGTCTCAGGTTTGGAAGGGGAAGGAGTTGGATATAACATCTCATGTTATAGGAAGGGTCTCAAGATTGGAATGGGAAGGACTTGGATATCACATCTCATGCTATAGGGAGGGTCTCAGGTTTGATATTAGAAGCATTGAGATATCACATCTCATGCTATCGGAAGGGTCTCAGGATTGGATTGGGAAGTAGTTGGATATCACATCTCAAGTTATAGGACGGGTCTGTGGTTTGGTATTAGAAGCATTGAGATATCATATCTCATGCTATCGGAAGGGTCTCAGGATTGGATTGGGAAGGAGTTGGATATCACATCTCATGTTATAGGAAGGCTCTCAGGTTTGTTATTAGAACCATTGAGATATCACATCTCATGTTATAGGACAGTCTCAGGTTTGGTATTAGAAGCATTGAGATATCATATCTCATGGTATAGGACGGGTCTCAGGATTGCAATGGGAAGGAGTTGGATATCACAGCTCATGCTAAAGGAAGGGTCTCAGGTTTGGAAGGGGAAGGATTTGGATATCGCATCCCAATTTATAGGACGGGTCTGTGGTTTGGTATTAGAAGCATTGAGATATCATATCTAATGCTATCGGAAGGGTATCAGGATTGGATTGGGAAGGAGTTGGATATCACATCTCATGTTGTAGGAAGGGTCTCAGGATTGGAATGGGAAGGATTTGGATATCACATCTCATGTTATAGGAAGGGTCTCAGGTTTGTTATTAGAAGCATTGAGATATCGCATCTCATGTTATAGGACAGTCTCAGGTTTGGTATTAGAAGCATTGAGATATCATATCTCATTGTATAGGACGGGTCTCAGGATTGGAATAGGAAGGAGTTGGATATCACATATCATGCTATAGGAAGGGTCTCAGGATTGGAATGGGAAGGAGTTGAATATCACATCTCATGCTATAGGGAGGGTCTCAGGTTTGATATTAGAAGCATTGAGATATCATATCTCATGCTATCATAAGGGTCTCAGGATTGGATTGGGAAGGAGTTGGATATCACATCTCATGTTATAGGAAGGGTTTCAGGATTGGAATGGGAAGGATTTGGATATCACATCTCATGTTATAGGAAGGGTCTCAGGTTTGTTATTAGAAGCATTGAGATATCGCATCTCATGTTATAGGACAGTCTCAGGTTTGGTATTAGAAGCATTGAGATATATCTCATGGTATAGGACGGGTCTCAGGATTGGAATGGGAAGGAGTTGGATATCACATCTCATGCTATAGGAAGGGTCTCAGGATTGGAATGGGAAGGATTTGGATATCACATCTCATGTTATAGAAGGGTCTCAGGTTTGTTATTAGAAGCATTGAGATATCACATCTCATGTTCTAGGAAGGGTCTCAGGATTGGAATGGGAAGGATTTGGATATCACATCTCATGTTATAGGAAGGGTCTCAGGTTTGTTATTAGAAGCATTGAGATATCGCATCTCATGTTATAGGACAGTCTCAGGTTTGGTATTAGAAGCATTGAGATATCATATCTCATGCTATCGGAAGGGTCTCAGGATTGGAATGGGAAGGATTTGGATATCACATCTCATGTTATAGGAAGGGTCTCAGGATTGGAATGGGAAGGATTTGGATATCACATCTCAAGTTATAGGACGGTTCTGTGGTTTGGTATTAGAAGCATTGAGATATCATATCTCATGCTATCGGAAGGGTCTCAGGTTTGGATTGGGAAGGACTTGGATATCACATCTCATGTTATAGGAAGGGTCTCAGGTTTGTTATTAGAAGCATTGAGATATAACATCTCATAGTATAGGACGGGTCTCAGGATTGGAATGGGAAGGAGTTTGATATCACATCTCATGCCATGGGAAGGTCTCAGGTTTGCTAGAAGCATTAAGATATCACATCTCATGCTATAGGAAGGGTCACAGGTTGGAATTGGAAGGAGTTGGATATCACATCTCATGCTATCGGAAGGGTCTCAGAATTGGATTGGGAAGGAGTTGGATATAACATCTCATGTTATAGGAAGGGTCTCAGGATTGGATGGGAAGAGTTGGATATCACATCTCATGTTATAGGAAGGGTATCAGGATTGGAATGGGAAGGACTTTGATATCACATCTCACGCTATAGGGAGGGTCTCAGGTTTGTTATTAGAAGCATTGAGATATCACATCTCATGTTATAGGACAGTCTCAGGTTTGGTATTAGAAGCATTGAGATATAACATCTCATGGTATAGGACGGGTCTCAGGATTGGATGGGAAGAGTTGGATATCACCTCTCATGCTATAGTAAGGGTCTCAGGTTTGGTAGAAGCATTGGGATATCACATCTCATGCTATAGGAAGGGTCTCAGGATTGGAATGGGAAGGAGTTGGATATCACATCTCATGCTAAACGAAGGGTCTCAGGTTTGGAAGGGGAAGGATTTGGATATCACATCTCAAGTTATAGGACGGGTCTGTGGTTTGGTATTAGAAGCATTGAGATATCATATCTCATGCTATCAGAAGGGTCTCAGGATTGGATTGCGAAGGAGTTGGATATCACATCTCATGTTATAGGAAGGCTCTCAGGTTTGTTATTAGAAGCATTGAGATATCACATCTCATGTTATAGGACAGTCTCAGGTTTGGTATTAGAAGCATTGAGATATCATCTCATGGTATAGGACGGGCCTCAGGATTGGATTGGGAAGGAGTTGGATATCACATCTCATGCTAAAGGAAGGGTCTCAGGTTTGGAAGGGGAAGGATTTGGATATCACATCTCAATTTATAGGACGGGTCTGTGGTTTGGTATTAGAAGCATTGAGATATCATATCTAATGCTATCGGAAGGGTATCAGGATTGAATTGGGAAGGAGTTGGATATCACATCTCATGTTATAGGAAGGGTCTCAGGATTGGAATGGGAAGGATTTGGATATCACATCTCATGTTATAGGAAGGGTCTCAGGTTTGTTATTAGAAGTATTGAGATATCGCATCTCATGTTATAGGACAGTCTCAGGTTTGGTATTAGAAGCATTGAGATATCATATCTCATTGTATAGGACGGGTCTCAGGATTGGAATGGGAAGGAGTTGGATATCACATATCATGCTATAGGGAGGGTCTCAGGTTTGATATTAGAAGCATTGAGATATCATATCTCATGCTATCATAAGGGTCTCAGGATTGGATTGGGAAGGAGTTGGATATCACATCTCATGTTAGAGGAAGGGTCTCAGGATTGGAATGGGAAGGATTTGGATATCACATCTCATGTTATAGGAAGGGTCTCAGGTTTGTTATTAGAAGCATTGAGATATCGCATCTCATGTTATAGGACAGTCTCAGGTTTGGTATTAGAAGCATTGAGATATATCTCATGGTATAGGACGGGTCTCAGGATTGGAATGGGAAGGAGTTGGATATCACATCTCATGCTATAGGAAGGGTCTCAGGATTGGAATGGGAAGGATTTGGATATCACATCTCATGTTACAGAAGGGTCTCAGGTTTGTTATTAGAAGCATTGAGATATCACATCTCATGTTCTAGGAAGGGTCTCAGGATTGGAATGGGAAGGATTTGGATATCACATCTCATGTTATAGGAAGGGTCTCAGGTTTGTTATTAGAAGCATTGAGATATCGCATCTCATGTTATAGGACAGTCTCAGGTTTGGTATTAGAAGCATTGAGATATCATATCTCATGCTATCGGAAGGGTCTCAGGATTGGAATGGGAAGGATTTGGATATCACATCTCATGTTATAGGAAGGGTCTCAGGTTTGTTATTAGAAGCATTGAGATATCGCATCTCATGTTATAGGACAGTCTCAGGTTTGGTATTAGAAGCATTGAGATATCATATCTCATGCTATCGGAAGGGTCTCAGGATTGGAATGGGAAGGAGTTGGATATCGCATCTCATGCTATAGGAAGGGTCACAGGTTGGAATTGGAAGGAGTTGGATATCACAGCTCATGTTATAGGAAGGGTTTCAGGATTGGAATGGGAAGGACTTTGATATCACATCTCATGCTATCGGAAGGGTCTCAGGATTGGATTGGGAAGGAGTTGGATATAACATCTCATGTTATAGGAAGGGTCTCAGGATTGGAATGGGAAGGACTTTGATATCACATCTCACGCTATAGGGAGGGTCTCAGGTTTGGTATTAGAAGCATTGAGATATCACATCTCATGTTATAGGAAGGGTCTCAGGTTTGTTATTAGAAGCATTGAGATATCACATCTCATGTTATAGGACAGTCTCAGGTTTGGTATTAGAAGCATTGAGATATAACATCTCATGGTATAGGACGGGTCTCAGGATTGGATGGGAAGAGTTGGATATCACCTCTCATGCTATAGTAAGGGTCTCAGGTTTGGTAGAAGCATTGGGATATCACATCTCATGCTATAGGAAGGGTCTCAGGATTGGAATGGGAAGGAGTTGGATATCACATCTCATGCTAAAGGAAGGGTCTCAGGTTTGGAAGGGGAAGGATTTGGATATCACATCTCAAGTTATAGGACGGGTCTGTGGTTTGGTATTTGAAGCATGGAGATATCATATCTCATGCTATCGGAAGGGTCTCAGGATTGGATTGGGAAGGAGTTGGATATCACATCTCATGTTATAGGAAGGCTCGCAGGTTTGTTATTAGAAGCATTGAGATATCACATCTCATGTTATAGGACAGTCTCAGGTTTGGTATTAGAAGCATTGAGATATCATATCTCATGGTATAGGACGGGTCTCAGGATTGCAATGGGAAGGAGTTGGATATCACAGCTCATGCTAAAGGAAGGGTCTCAGGTTTGGAAGGGGAAGGATTTGGATATCGCATCTCAATTTATAGGACGGGTCTGTGGTTTGGTATTAGAAGCATTGAGATATCATATCTAATGCTATCGGAAGGGTATCAGGATTGGATTGGGAAGGAGTTGGATATCACATCTCATGTTATAGGAAGGGTCTCAGGATTGGAATGGGAAGGATTTGGATATCACATCTCATGTTATAGGAAGGGTCTCAGGTTTGTTATTAGAAGCATTGAGATATCGCATCTCATGTTATAGGACAGTCTCAGGTTTGGTATTAGAAGCATTGAGATATCATATCTCATTGTATAGGACGGGTCTCAGGATTGGAATGGGAAGGAGTTGGATATCACATCTCATGATAAAGAAAGGGTCTCAGGTTTGGAAGGGGAAGGATTTGGATATCACATCTCAAGTTATAGGACGGTTCTGTGGTTTGGTATTAGAAGCATTGAGATATCATATCTCATGCTATCGGAAGGGTCTCAGGATTGGATTGGGAAGGACTTGGATATCACATCTCATGTTATAGGAAGGGTCTCAGGTTTGTTATTAGAAGCATTGAGATATCACATCTCATGTTATAGGACAGTCTCAGGTTTGGTATTAGAAGCATTGAGATATAACATCTCATAGTATAGGACGGGTCTCAGGATTGGAATGGGAAGGAGTTTGATATCACATCTCATGCTATAGGAAGGGTCACAGGTTGGAATTGGAAGGAGTTGGATATCACAGCTCATGTTATAGGAAGGGTTTCAGGATTGGAATGGGAAGGACTTTGATATCACATCTCATGCTATCGGAAGGGTCTCAGGATTGGATTGGGAAGGAGTTGGATATAACATCTCATGTTATAGGAAGGGTCTCAGGATTGGAATGGGAAGGACTTTGATATCACATCTCACGCTATAGGGAGGGTCTCAGGTTTGGTATTAGAAGCATTGAGATATCACATCTCATGTTATAGGAAGGGTCTCAGGTTTGTTATTAGAAGCATTGAGATATCACATCTCATGTTATAGGACAGTCTCAGGTTTGGTATTAGAAGCATTGAGATATAACATCTCATGGTATAGGACGGGTCTCAGGATTGGATGGGAAGAGTTGGATATCACCTCTCATGCTATAGTAAGGGTCTCAGGTTTGGTAGAAGCATTGGGATATCACATCTCATGCTATAGGAAGGGTCTCAGGATTGGAATGGGAAGGAGTTGGATATCACATCTCATGCTAAAGGAAGGGTCTCAGGTTTGGAAGGGGAAGGATTTGGATATCACATCTCAAGTTATAGGACGGGTCTGTGGTTTGGTATTTGAAGCATGGAGATATCATATCTCATGCTATCGGAAGGGTCTCAGGATTGGATTGGGAAGGAGTTGGATATCACATCTCATGTTATAGGAAGGCTCGCAGGTTTGTTATTAGAAGCATTGAGATATCACATCTCATGTTATAGGACAGTCTCAGGTTTGGTATTAGAAGCATTGAGATATCATATCTCATGGTATAGGAGGGGTCTCAGGATTGCAATGGGAAGGAGTTGGATATCACAGCTCATGCTAAAGGAAGGGTCTCAGGTTTGGAAGGGGAAGGATTTGGATATCGCATCTCAATTTATAGGACGGGTCTGTGGTTTGGTATTAGAAGCATTGAGATATCATATCTAATGCTATCGGAAGGGTATCAGGATTGGATTGGGAAGGAGTTGGATATCACATCTCATGTTATAGGAAGGGTCTCAGGATTGGAATGGGAAGGATTTGGATATCACATCTCATGTTATAGGAAGGGTCTCAGGTTTGTTATTAGAAGCATTGAGATATCGCATCTCATGTTATAGGACAGTCTCAGGTTTGGTATTAGAAGCATTGAGATATCATATCTCATTGTATAGGACGGGTCTCAGGATTGGAATGGGAAGGAGTTGGATATCACATCTCATGATAAAGAAAGGGTCTCAGGTTTGGAAGGGGAAGGATTTGGATATCACATCTCAAGTTATAGGACGGTTCTGTGGTTTGGTATTAGAAGCATTGAGATATCATATCTCATGCTATCGGAAGGGTCTCAGGATTGGATTGGGAAGGACTTGGATATCACATCTCATGTTATAGGAAGGGTCTCAGGTTTGTTATTAGAAGCATTGAGATATCACATCTCATGTTATAGGACAGTCTCAGGTTTGGTATTAGAAGCATTGAGATATAACATCTCATAGTATAGGACGGGTCTCAGGATTGGAATGGGAAGGAGTTTGATATCACATCTCATGCTATAGGAAGGGTCACAGGTTGGAATTGGAAGGAGTTGGATATCACAGCTCATGTTATAGGAAGGGTTTCAGGATTGGAATGGGAAGGACTTTGATATCACATATCATGCTATCGGAAGGGTCTCAGAATTGGATTGGGAAGGAGTTGGATATAACATCTCATGTTATAGGAAGGGTCTCAGGATTTGATGGGAAGAGTTGGATATCACATCTCGTGTTATAGGAAGGGTATCAGGATTGGAATGGGAAGGACTTTGATATCACATCTCACGCTATAGGGAGGGTCTCAGGTTTGGTATTATAAGCATTGAGATATCACATCTCATGTTATAGGAAGGGTCTCAGGTTTGTTATTAGAAGCATTGAGATATCACATCTCATGTTATAGGACAGTCTCAGGTTTGGTATTAGAAGCATTGAGATATAACATCTCATGGTATAGGACGGGTCTCAGGATTGGATGGGAAGAGTTGGATATCACCTCTCATGCTATAGTAAGGGTCTCAGGTTTGGTAGAAGCATTGGGATATCACATCTCATGCTATAGGAAGGCTCGCAGGTTTGTTATTAGAAGCATTGAGATATCACATCTCATGTTATAGGACAGTCTCAGGTTTGGTATTAGAAGCATTGAGATATCATATCTCATGGTATAGGACGGGTCTCAGGATTGCAATGGGAAGGAGTTGGATATCACAGCTCATGCTAAAGGAAGGGTCTCAGGTTTGGAAGGGGAAGGATTTGGATATCGCATCTCAATTTATAGGACGGGTCTGTGGTTTGGTATTAGAAGCATTGAGATATCATATCTAATGCTATCGGAAGGGTATCAGGATTGGATTGGGAAGGAGTTGGATATCACATCTCATGTTATAGGAAGGGTCTCAGGATTGGAATGGGAAGGATTTGGATATCACATCTCATGTTATAGGAAGGGTCTCAGGTTTGTTATTAGAAGCATTGAGATATCGCATCTCATGTTATAGGACAGTCTCAGGTTTGGTATTAGAAGCATTGAGATATCATATCTCATTGTATAGGACGGGTCTCAGGATTGGAATGGGAAGGAGTTGGATATCACATCTCATGATAAAGAAAGGGTCTCAGGTTTGGAAGGGGAAGGATTTGGATATCACATCTCAAGTTATAGGACGGTTCTGTGGTTTGGTATTAGAAGCATTGAGATATCATATCTCATGCTATCGGAAGGGTCTCAGGATTGGATTGGGAAGGACTTGGATATCACATCTCATGTTATAGGAAGGGTCTCAGGTTTGTTATTAGAAGCATTGAGATATCACATCTCATGTTATAGGACAGTCTCAGGTTTGGTATTAGAAGCATTGAGATATAACATCTCATAGTATAGGACGGGTCTCAGGATTGGAATGGGAAGGAGTTTGATATCACATCTCATGCTATAGGAAGGGTCACAGGTTGGAATTGGAAGGAGTTGGATATCACAGCTCATGTTATAGGAAGGGTTTCAGGATTGGAATGGGAAGGACTTTGATATCACATATCATGCTATCGGAAGGGTCTCAGAATTGGATTGGGAAGGAGTTGGATATAACATCTCATGTTATAGGAAGGGTCTCAGGATTTGATGGGAAGAGTTGGATATCACATCTCGTGTTATAGGAAGGGTATCAGGATTGGAATGGGAAGGACTTTGATATCACATCTCACGCTATAGGGAGGGTCTCAGGTTTGGTATTATAAGCATTGAGATATCACATCTCATGTTATAGGAAGGGTCTCAGGTTTGTTATTAGAAGCATTGAGATATCACATCTCATGTTATAGGACAGTCTCAGGTTTGGTATTAGAAGCATTGAGATATAACATCTCATGGTATAGGACGGGTCTCAGGATTGGATGGGAAGAGTTGGATATCACCTCTCATGCTATAGTAAGGGTCTCAGGTTTGGTAGAAGCATTGGGATATCACATCTCATGCTATAGGAAGGGTCTCAGGATTGGAATGGGAAGTTGTTGGATATCACATCTCATGCTAAAGGAAGGGTCTCAGGTTTGGAACGGGAAGGATTTGGATATCACATCTCAAGTTATAGGACGGGTCTGTGGTTTGGTATTAGAAGCATTGAGATATCATATCTCATGCTATCGGAAGGGTCTCAGGATTGGATTGCGAAGGAGTTGGATATCACATCTCAAGTTATAGGACGGGTCTGTGGTTTGGTATTAGAAGCATTGAGATATCATATCTAATGCTATCGGAAGGGTATCAGGATTGGATTGGGAAGGAGTTGGATATCACATCTCATGTTATAGGAAGGGTCTCAGGATTGGAAAGGGAAGGATTTGGATATCACATCTCATGTTATAGGAAGGGTCTCAGGTTTGTTATTAGAAGCATTGAGATATCGCATCTCATGTTATAGGACAGTCTCAGGTTTGGTATTAGAAGCATTGAGATATCATATCTCATTGTATAGGACGGGTCTCAGGATTGGAATGGGAAGGAGTTGGATATCACATCTCATGATAAAGAAAGGGTCTCAGGTTTGGAAGGGGAAGGATTTGGATATCACATCTCAAGTTATAGGACGGTTCTGTGGTTTGGTATTAGAAGCATTGAGATATCATATCTCATGCTATCGGAAGGGTCTCAGGATTGGATTGGGAAGGACTTGGATATCACATCTCATGTTATAGGAAGGGTCTCAGGTTTGTTATTAGAAGCATTGAGATATCACATCTCATGTTATAGGACAGTCTCAGGTTTGGTATTAGAAGCATTGAGATATAACATCTCATAGTATAGGACGGGTCTCAGGATTGGAATGGGAAGGAGTTTGATATCACATCTCATGCTATAGGAAGGGTCACAGGTTGGAATTGGAAGGAGTTGGATATCACAGCTCATGTTATAGGAAGGGTTTCAGGATTGGAATGGGAAGGACTTTGATATCACATCTCATGCTATCGGAAGGGTCTCAGAATTGGATTGGGAAGGAGTTGGATATAACATCTCGTGTTATAGGAAGGGTCTCAGGATTGGATGGGAAGAGTTGGATATCACATCTCATGTTATAGGAAGGGTATCAGGATTGGAATGGGAAGGACTTTGATATCACATCTCACGCTATAGGGAGGATCTCAGGTTTGGTATTAGAAGCATTGAGATATCACATCTCATGTTATAGGAAGGGTCTCAGGTTTGTTATTAGAAGCATTGAGATATCACATCTCATGTTATAGGACAGTCTCAGGTTTGGTATTAGAAGCATTGAGATATAACATCTCATGGTATAGGACGGGTCTCAGGATTGGATGGGAAGAGTTGGATATCACCTCTCATGCTATAGTAAGGGTCTCAGGTTTGGTAGAAGCATTGGGATATCACATCTCATGCTATAGGAAGGGTCTCAGGATTGGAATGGGAAGGAGTTGGATATCACATCTCATGCTAAAGGAAGGGTCTCAGGTTTGGAAGGGGAAGGATTTGGATATCACATCTCAAGTTATAGGACGGGTCTGTGGTTTGGTATTAGAAGCATTGAGATATCATATCTCATGCTATCGGAAGGGTCTCAGGATTGGATTGCGAAGGAGTTGGATATCACATCTCATGTTATAGGAAGGCTCTCAGGTTTGTTATTAGAAGCATTGAGATATCACATCTCATGTTATAGGACAGTCTCAGGTTTGGTATTAGAAGCATTGAGATATCATCTCATGGTATAGGACGTGCCTCAGGATTGGAATGGGAAGCAGTTGGATATCACATCTCATGCTAAAGGAAGGGTCTCAGGTTTGGAAGGGGAAGGATTTGGATATCACATCTCAATTAATAGGACGGGTCTGTGGTTTGGTATTAGAAGCATTGAGATATCATATCTCATGCTATCGGAAGGGTCTCAGGATTGGATTGGGAAGGAGTTGGATATCACATCTCATGTTATAGGAAGGGTCTCAGGATTGGAATGGGAAGGATTTGGATATCACATCTCATGTTATAGGAAGGGTCTCAGGTTTGTTATTAGAAGTATTGAGATATCGCATCTCATGTTATAGGACAGTCTCAGGTTTGGTATTAGAAGCATTGAGATATCATATCTCATTGTATAGGACAGGTCTCAGGATTGGAATGGGAAGGAGTTGGATATCACATATCATGCTATAGGAAGGGTCTCAGGATTGGAATGGGAAGGAGTTGGATATCACATTTCATGATAAAGAAAGGGTCTCAGGTTTGGAAGGGGAAGGATTTGGATATCACATCTCAAGTTATAGGACGGTTCTGTGGTTTGGTATTAGAAGCATTGAGATATCATATCTCATGCTATCGGAAGGGTCTCAGGATTGGATTGGGAAGGAGTTGGATATCACATCGCATGTTATAGGAAAGGTCTCAAGATTGGAATGGGAAGGACTTGGATATCACATCTCATGTAATAGGAAGGGTCTCAGGTTTGTTATTAGAAGCATTGAGATATCGCATCTCATGTTATAGGAAGGGTCTCAGGATTGGAATGGGAAGGAGTTGTATATCACATCTCATGCTATAGGGAGGGTCTCAGGTTTGATATTAGAAGCATTGAGATATCATATCTCATGCTATCATAAGGGTCTCAGGATTGGATTGGGAAGGAGTTGGATATCACATCTCATGTTATAGGAAGGGTCTCAGGATTGGAATGGGAAGGATTTGGATATCACATCTCATGTTATAGGAAGGGTCTCAGGTTTGTTATTAGAAGCATTGAGATATCGCATCTCATGTTATAGGACAGTCTCAGGTTTGGTATTAGAAGCATTGAGATATATCTCATGGTATAGGACGGGTCTCAGGATTGGAATGGGAAGGAGTTGGATATCACATCTCATGCTATAGGAAGGGTCTCAGGATTGGAATGGGAAGGATTTGGATATCACATCTCATGTTATAGGAAGGGTCTCAGGTTTGTTATTAGAAGCATTGAGATATCGCATCTCATGTTATAGGACAGTCTCAGGTTTGGTATTAGAAGCATTGAGATATATCTCATGGTATAGGACGGGTCTCAGGATTGGAATGGGAAGGAGTTGGATATCACATCTCATGCTATAGGAAGGGTCTCAGGATTGGAATGGGAAGGATTTGGATATCACATCTCATGTTATAGGAAGGGTCTCAGGTTTGTTATTAGAAGCATTGAGATATCACATCTCATGTTATAGGAAGGGTCTCAGGTTTGTTATTAGAAGCATTGAGATATCGCATCTCATGTTATAGGACAGTCTCAGGTTTGGTATTAGAAGCATTGAGATATCATATCTCATGCTATCGGAAGGGTCTCAGGATTGGAATGGGAAGGAGTTGGATATCGCATCTCATGCTATAGGAAGGGTCACAGGTTGGAATTGGAAGGAGTTGGATATCACAGCTCATGTTATAGGAAGGGTCTCAGGATTGGATGGGAAGAGTTGGATATCACATCTCATGTTATAGGAAGGGTATCAGGATTGGAATGGGAAGGACTTTGATATCACATCTCACGCTATAGCAGTGGTCTTCAAACTTTTTTAGCCGGGGCCCCCCTGAGAAAAATTTGGGCCGGTTGGGACCCCCCAGAAATGCCAAATGGACAGTCTATATTGCGCGCCGTCACCTGCTCCAATCACAGTCGCTGGGCTACCTCATCACACTCCTACCCAGTCCCTGGTCTCTCCCAACCTCATCACACACCCTGGGCTCTCCCCACTCTGCTCCCACCACTATCCCATGGTTCCCGCCCATTGTGCTCCCACCATAGTCCCTGGGCCCCCCCATCCGGTTCCCAACACAGTCTGAGGGCCAGTGGCGGCTGGTGATTTTATTAATTGGAGGGGCATAACTATTTCCCCCAAAAATGCCATAGTGACCGAGCATAGTGAGGGAGCCTGAACCAATAAAGGGTGGTTCTGGGGTGGTTTCCCCTGTGAATTCTATTTAAATAATGGGTTAAAATGTTGCATTGTAGAGCATACTTTTAACCAAAAAAATGGGTAACTAGCCAAACAGTTTGCAAATGGTGCTGGGGGGCACAGGGGGCAGGCATGACATTTTTTACTGGACATCTATGATAGATGTCCAGTAAAAAGATACCACCCCTGTCCCCTGGGCCCCACTGGGCCTAACAGAATCAACATGATTATGTGTGTATGCAAGGTGCTGCACATTCATACAGCAATCACTCTATCATTCATCACCATCCACTCACTATAAGCATACAAGCATCCATACACATGTTTAAATAAAAACAATGAACATAAACTTTACTTCTGCATTGGCCTGTGTGTGGGTGCTGAAACACCCTGCTACAGGCTGCTCTGTCCATATGTGCAAGGCGCAGGAGCTCCCCCTCGGACATACAGACATGCAGTGCCCCAGCCAGCATTTCCAATGAGCTATGCAATGCTGGCGAAGCAAAACACCCCAGCACTTGCATGTCTCAGTGAGCATGTGTGGCTGGGGAACTAAACTGAACTGTCAAAGGGAAACAGCGTTTCCCTTTGACAGTTCAGCCAGCCCAGGAGCACTCCATCATCTGGAAAAAGCAGCTGAGGGAGTGCTCACTGTTTCACTGGGCTGGCTCCTTAGCTCCTCCATAATTGGTGAGGGGCCACTGGGTGGGCACCCCCTCGCCATTATGGATGAGCCGCCAGGCTCGGACTGGCCTATAGGGCAATGCCTGTACCAAAAATGTAAAATGCTAGTGTGGGCCAGTCAAAATGGGCCACCATTTTGGCCAATGTGGACCAGTTTGATGAGTTACTTAACTATGCAGTTAGTAATTTTGACCATTGTTGCTGAATATATCACAACTTACTTACATTTTAACACAAAGAACCCCCTTGGGTACTATTGAAACAGTGGGCCTCATTACAACCTTGGCGGTAGCTGTGCCGGTAATACCGGCACGGCTGCCACCAGAGTTGCATCAGGGTCCGGCGCCCGCGAATGGGCAATTACCGGGTCATGCCGAGTTAGGCGGACCTGATAATTGCCCTTTCGCGGGTGCCGGTACCGGTAGATCCCCATTCCCACTGAGCACCAGCAGAGTGAGCTTTGTTTCAATCCCTTGGTCTCTACTAATCCCCAGCAGAGTGGTCTTCTTCTAAAACATAGAGCTCAATGGGAATGGAGAGCTTGGATGCACCGGCACCGTTAATAACGGTGCCGGGGCATCCGACAAGCTGTGCTCGTGGGTGCCGCACGGCCTGCCAGGTCAGACCTGGTGGGCTGTCAGGCACCCGCGAGCACAACTCTTACTATGGCGGTAAGGTAGCAATGGTGCCGGTAGCTTACCGGCACTGTTGTTACCGTACCGCCATAGTTGTAATGAGGCCCAGTCTGCGACTAAAGGAATGAATATCCATTTACAACTGCGGGCCACTTTTCAATTGTTGCCTGAGACAGTTTCATGCTTCAGCCCGCCCATGTGAGCCACCCCTGCCCTGTTCTTCCAATCGAAAAAAAAAAGACAAAAAAAATATTTTTTTTTAGAATTTCATGCTGAGCTCTCAGGGCCCCCCAGGGATGCACCCGCGGACCCCTGGGGGGTCACGCCCCACAGTTTGAATACCGCTGCGCTATAGGGAGGGTCTCAGGTTTGGTATTAGAAGCATTGAGATATCACATCTCATGTTATAGGAAGGGTCTCAGGTTTGTTATTAGAAGCATTGAGATATCACATCTCATGTTATAGGACAGTCTCAGGTTTGGTATTAGAAGCATTGAGATATAACATCTCATGGTATAGGATGGGTCTCAGGATTGGATGGGAAGAGTTGGATATCACCTCTCATGCTATAGTAAGGGTCTCAGGTTTGGTAGAAGCATTGGGATATCACATCTCATGCTATAGGAAGGGTCTCAGGATTGGAATGGGAAGGAGTTGGATAACACATCTCATGCTAAAGGAAGGGTCTCAGGTTTGGAAGGGGAAGGATTTGGATATCACATCTCAAGTTATAGGACGGGTCTGTGGTTTGGTATTTGAAGCATGGAGATATCATATCTCATGCTATCGGAAGGGTCTCAGGATTGGATTGGGAAGGAGTTGGATATCACATCTCATGTTATAGGAAGGCTCGCAGGTTTGTTATTAGAAGCATTGAGATATCACATCTCATGTTATAGGACAGTCTCAGGTTTGGTATTAGAAGCATTGAGATATCATATCTCATGGTATAGGACGGGTCTCAGGATTGCAATGGGAAGGAGTTGGATATCACAGCTCATGCTAAAGGAAGGGTCTCAGGTTTGGAAGGGGAAGGATTTGGATATCGCATCTCAATTTATAGGACGGGTCTGTGGTTTGGTATTAGAAGCATTGAGATATCATATCTAATGCTATCGGAAGGGTATCAGGATTGGATTGGGAAGGAGTTGGATATCACATCTCATGTTATAGGAAGGGTCTCAGGATTGGAATGGGAAGGATTTGGATATCACATCTCATGTTATAGGAAGGGTCTCAGGTTTGTTATTAGAAGCATTGAGATATCGCATCTCATGTTATAGGACAGTCTCAGGTTTGGTATTAGAAGCATTGAGATATCATATCTCATTGTATAGGACGGGTCTCAGGATTGGAATGGGAAGGAGTTGGATATCACATCTCAAGATAAAGAAAGGGTCTCAGGTTTGGAAGGGGAAGGATTTAGATATCACATCTCAAGTTATAGGACGGTTCTGTGGTTTGGTATTAGAAGCATTGAGATATCATATCTCATGCTATCGGAAGGGTCTCAGGATTGGAATGGGAAGGATTTGGATATCACATCTCATGTTATAGGAAGGGTCTCAGGTTTGTTATTAGAAGCATTGAGATATCGCATCTCATGTTATAGGACAGTCTCAGGTTTGGTATTAGAAGCATTGAGATATATCTCATGGTATAGGACGGGTCTCAGGATTGGAATGGGAAGGAGTTGGATATCACATCTCATGCTATAGGAAGGGTCTCAGGATTGGAATGGGAAGGATTTGGATATCACATCTCATGTTATAGGAAGGGTCTCAGGTTTGTTATTAGAAGCATTGAGATATCACATCTCATGTTATAGGAAGGGTCTCAGGTTTGTTATTAGAAGCATTGAGATATCGCATCTCATGTTATAGGACAGTCTCAGGTTTGGTATTAGAAGCATTGAGATATCATATCTCATGCTATCGGAAGGGTCTCAGGATTGGAATGGGAAGGAGTTGGATATCGCATCTCATGCTATAGGAAGGGTCACAGGTTGGAATTGGAAGGAGTTGGATATCACAGCTCATGTTATAGGAAGGGTTTCAGGATTGGAATGGGAAGGACTTTGATATCACATCTCATGCTATCGGAAGGGTCTCAGGATTGGATTGGGAAGGAGTTGGATATAACATCTCATGTTATAGGAAGGGTCTCAGGATTGGATGGGAAGAGTTGGATATCACATCTCATGTTATAGGAAGGGTATCAGGATTGGAATGGGAAGGACTTTGATATCACATCTCACGCTATAGCAGTGGTCTTCAAACTTTTTTAGCCGGGGCCCCCCTGAGAAAAATTTGGGCCGGTTGGGACCCCCCAGAAATGCCAAATGGACAGTCTATATTGCGCGCCGTCACCTGCTCCAATCACAGTCGCTGGGCTACCTCATCACACTCCTACCCAGTCCCTGGTCTCTCCCAACCTCATCACACACCCTGGGCTCTCCCCACTCTGCTCCCACCACTATCCCATGGTTCCCGCCCATTGTGCTCCCACCATAGTCCCTGGGCCCCCCCATCCGGTTCCCAACACAGTCTGAGGGCCAGTGGCGGCTGGTGATTTTATTAAGTGGAGGGGCATAACTATTTCCCCCAAAAATGCCATAGTGACCGAGCATAGTGAGGGAGCCTGAACCAATAAAGGGTGGTTCTGGGGTGGTTTCCCCTGTGAATTCTATTTAAATAATGGGTTAAAATGTTGCATTGTAGAGCATACTTTTAACCAAAAAAATGGGTAACTAGCCAAACAGTTTGCAAATGGTGCTGGGGGGCACAGGGGGCAGGCATGACATTTTTTACTGGACATCTATGATAGATGTCCAGTAAAAAGATACCACCCCTGTCCCCTGGGCCCCACTGGGCCTAACAGAATCAACATGATTATGTGTGTATGCAAGGTGCTGCACATTCATACAGCAATCACTCTATCATTCATCACCATCCACTCACTATAAGCATACAAGCATCCATACACATGTTTAAATAAAAACAATGAACATAAACTTTACTTCTGCATTGGCCTGTGTGTGGGTGCTGAAACACCCTGCTACAGGCTGCTCTGTCCATATGTGCAAGGCGCAGGAGCTCCCCCTCGGACATACAGACATGCAGTGCCCCAGCCAGCATTTCCAATGAGCTATGCAATGCTGGCGAAGCAAAACACCCCAGCACTTGCATGTCTCAGTGAGCATGTGTGGCTGGGGAACTAAACTGAACTGTCAAAGGGAAACAGCGTTTCCCTTTGACAGTTCAGCCAGCCCAGGAGCACTCCATCATCTGGAAAAAGCAGCTGAGGGAGTGCTCACTGTTTCACTGGGCTGGCTCCTTAGCTCCTCCATAATTGGTGAGGGGCCACTGGGTGGGCACCCCCTCGCCATTATGGATGAGCCGCCAGGCTCGGACTGGCCTATAGGGCAATGCCTGTACCAAAAATGTAAAATGCTAGTGTGGGCCAGTCAAAATGGGCCACCATTTTGGCCAATGTGGACCAGTTTGATGAGTTACTTAACTATGCAGTTAGTAATTTTGACCATTGTTGCTGAATATATCACAACTTACTTACATTTTAACACAAAGAACCCCCTTGGGTACTATTGAAACAGTGGGCCTCATTACAACCTTGGCGGTAGCTGTGCCGGTAATACCGGCACGGCTGCCACCAGAGTTGCATCAGGGTCCGGCGCCCGCGAATGGGCAATTACCGGGTCATGCCGAGTTAGGCGGACCTGATAATTGCCCTTTCGCGGGTGCCGGTACCGGTAGATCCCCATTCCCACTGAGCACCAGCAGAGTGAGCTTTGTTTCAATCCCTTGGTCTCTACTAATCCCCAGCAGAGTGGTCTTCTTCTAAAACATAGAGCTCAATGGGAATGGAGAGCTTGGATGCACCGGCACCGTTAATAACGGTGCCGGGGCATCCGACAAGCTGTGCTCGTGGGTGCCGCACGGCCTGCCAGGTCAGACCTGGTGGGCTGTCAGGCACCCGCGAGCACAACTCTTACTATGGCGGTAAGGTAGCAATGGTGCCGGTAGCTTACCGGCACTGTTGTTACCGTACCGCCATAGTTGTAATGAGGCCCAGTCTGCGACTAAAGGAATGAATATCCATTTACAACTGCGGGCCACTTTTCAATTGTTGCCTGAGACAGTTTCATGCTTCAGCCCGCCCATGTGAGCCACCCCTGCCCTGTTCTTCCAATCGAAAAAAAAAAGACAAAAAAAATATTTTTTTTTAGAATTTCATGCTGAGCTCTCAGGGCCCCCCAGGGATGCACCCGCGGACCCCTGGGGGGTCACGCCCCACAGTTTGAATACCGCTGCGCTATAGGGAGGGTCTCAGGTTTGGTATTAGAAGCATTGAGATATCACATCTCATGTTATAGGAAGGGTCTCAGGTTTGTTATTAGAAGCATTGAGATATCACATCTCATGTTATAGGACAGTCTCAGGTTTGGTATTAGAAGCATTGAGATATAACATCTCATGGTATAGGATGGGTCTCAGGATTGGATGGGAAGAGTTGGATATCACCTCTCATGCTATAGTAAGGGTCTCAGGTTTGGTAGAAGCATTGGGATATCACATCTCATGCTATAGGAAGGGTCTCAGGATTGGAATGGGAAGGAGTTGGATAACACATCTCATGCTAAAGGAAGGGTCTCAGGTTTGGAAGGGGAAGGATTTGGATATCACATCTCAAGTTATAGGACGGGTCTGTGGTTTGGTATTTGAAGCATGGAGATATCATATCTCATGCTATCGGAAGGGTCTCAGGATTGGATTGGGAAGGAGTTGGATATCACATCTCATGTTATAGGAAGGCTCGCAGGTTTGTTATTAGAAGCATTGAGATATCACATCTCATGTTATAGGACAGTCTCAGGTTTGGTATTAGAAGCATTGAGATATCATATCTCATGGTATAGGACGGGTCTCAGGATTGCAATGGGAAGGAGTTGGATATCACAGCTCATGCTAAAGGAAGGGTCTCAGGTTTGGAAGGGGAAGGATTTGGATATCGCATCTCAATTTATAGGACGGGTCTGTGGTTTGGTATTAGAAGCATTGAGATATCATATCTAATGCTATCGGAAGGGTATCAGGATTGGATTGGGAAGGAGTTGGATATCACATCTCATGTTATAGGAAGGGTCTCAGGATTGGAATGGGAAGGATTTGGATATCACATCTCATGTTATAGGAAGGGTCTCAGGTTTGTTATTAGAAGCATTGAGATATCGCATCTCATGTTATAGGACAGTCTCAGGTTTGGTATTAGAAGCATTGAGATATCATATCTCATTGTATAGGACGGGTCTCAGGATTGGAATGGGAAGGAGTTGGATATCACATCTCAAGATAAAGAAAGGGTCTCAGGTTTGGAAGGGGAAGGATTTAGATATCACATCTCAAGTTATAGGACGGTTCTGTGGTTTGGTATTAGAAGCATTGAGATATCATATCTCATGCTATCGGAAGGGTCTCAGGATTGGAATGGGAAGGATTTGGATATCACATCTCATGTTATAGGAAGGGTCTCAGGTTTGTTATTAGAAGCATTGAGATATCGCATCTCATGTTATAGGACAGTCTCAGGTTTGGTATTAGAAGCATTGAGATATATCTCATGGTATAGGACGGGTCTCAGGATTGGAATGGGAAGGAGTTGGATATCACATCTCATGCTATAGGAAGGGTCTCAGGATTGGAATGGGAAGGATTTGGATATCACATCTCATGTTATAGGAAGGGTCTCAGGTTTGTTATTAGAAGCATTGAGATATCACATCTCATGTTATAGGAAGGGTCTCAGGTTTGTTATTAGAAGCATTGAGATATCGCATCTCATGTTATAGGACAGTCTCAGGTTTGGTATTAGAAGCATTGAGATATCATATCTCATGCTATCGGAAGGGTCTCAGGATTGGAATGGGAAGGAGTTGGATATCGCATCTCATGCTATAGGAAGGGTCACAGGTTGGAATTGGAAGGAGTTGGATATCACAGCTCATGTTATAGGAAGGGTTTCAGGATTGGAATGGGAAGGACTTTGATATCACATCTCATGCTATCGGAAGGGTCTCAGGATTGGATTGGGAAGGAGTTGGATATAACATCTCATGTTATAGGAAGGGTCTCAGGATTGGATGGGAAGAGTTGGATATCACATCTCATGTTATAGGAAGGGTATCAGGATTGGAATGGGAAGGACTTTGATATCACATCTCACGCTATAGCAGTGGTCTTCAAACTTTTTTAGCCGGGGCCCCCCTGAGAAAAATTTGGGCCGGTTGGGACCCCCCAGAAATGCCAAATGGACAGTCTATATTGCGCGCCGTCACCTGCTCCAATCACAGTCGCTGGGCTACCTCATCACACTCCTACCCAGTCCCTGGTCTCTCCCAACCTCATCACACACCCTGGGCTCTCCCCACTCTGCTCCCACCACTATCCCATGGTTCCCGCCCATTGTGCTCCCACCATAGTCCCTGGGCCCCCCCATCCGGTTCCCAACACAGTCTGAGGGCCAGTGGCGGCTGGTGATTTTATTAAGTGGAGGGGCATAACTATTTCCCCCAAAAATGCCATAGTGACCGAGCATAGTGAGGGAGCCTGAACCAATAAAGGGTGGTTCTGGGGTGGTTTCCCCTGTGAATTCTATTTAAATAATGGGTTAAAATGTTGCATTGTAGAGCATACTTTTAACCAAAAAAATGGGTAACTAGCCAAACAGTTTGCAATTGGTGCTGGGGGGCACAGGGGGCAGGCATGACATTTTTTACTGGACATCTATGATAGATGTCCAGTAAAAAGATACCACCCCTGTCCCCTGGGCCCCACTGGGCCTAACAGAATCAACATGATTATGTGTGTATGCAAGGTGCTGCACATTCATACAGCAATCACTCTATCATTCATCACCATCCACTCACTATAAGCATACAAGCATCCATACACATGTTTAAATAAAAACAATGAACATAAACTTTACTTCTGCATTGGCCTGTGTGTGGGTGCTGAAACACCCTGCTACAGGCTGCTCTGTCCATATGTGCAAGGCGCAGGAGCTCCCCCTCGGACATACAGACATGCAGTGCCCCAGCCAGCATTTCCAATGAGCTATGCAATGCTGGCGAAGCAAAACACCCCAGCACTTGCATGTCTCAGTGAGCATGTGTGGCTGGGGAACTAAACTGAACTGTCAAAGGGAAACAGCGTTTCCCTTTGACAGTTCAGCCAGCCCAGGAGCACTCCATCATCTGGAAAAAGCAGCTGAGGGAGTGCTCACTGTTTCACTGGGCTGGCTCCTTAGCTCCTCCATAATTGGTGAGGGGCCACTGGGTGGGCACCCCCTCGCCATTATGGATGAGCCGCCAGGCTCGGACTGGCCTATAGGGCAATGCCTGTACCAAAAATGTAAAATGCTAGTGTGGGCCAGTCAAAATGGGCCACCATTTTGGCCAATGTGGACCAGTTTGATGAGTTACTTAACTATGCAGTTAGTAATTTTGACCATTGTTGCTGAATATATCACAACTTACATTTTAACACAAAGAACCCCCTTGGGTACTATTGAAACAGTGGGCCTCATTACAACCTTGGCGGTAGCTGTGCCGGTAATACCGGCACGGCTGCCACCAGAGTTGCATCAGGGTCCGGCGCCCGCGAATGGGCAATTACCGGGTCATGCCGAGTTAGGCGGACCTGATAATTGCCCTTTCGCGGGTGCCGGTACCGGTAGATCCCCATTCCCACTGAGCACCAGCAGAGTGAGCTTTGTTTCAATCCCTTGGTCTCTACTAATCCCCAGCAGAGTGGTCTTCTTCTAAAACATAGAGCTCAATGGGAATGGAGAGCTTGGATGCACCGGCACCGTTAATAACGGTGCCGGGGCATCCGACAAGCTGTGCTCGTGGGTGCCGCACGGCCTGCCAGGTCAGACCTGGTGGGCTGTCAGGCACCCGCGAGCACAACTCTTACTATGGCGGTAAGGTAGCAATGGTGCCGGTAGCTTACCGGCACTGTTGTTACCGTACCGCCATAGTTGTAATGAGGCCCAGTCTGCGACTAAAGGAATGAATATCCATTTACAACTGCGGGCCACTTTTCAATTGTTGCCTGAGACAGTTTCATGCTTCAGCCCGCCCATGTGAGCCACCCCTGCCCTGTTCTTCCAATCGAAAAAAAAAAGACAAAAAAAATAATTTTTTTTAGAATTTCATGCTGAGCTCTCAGGGCCCCCCAGGGATGCACCCGCGGACCCCTGGGGGGTCACGCCCCACAGTTTGAATACCGCTGCGCTATAGGGAGGGTCTCAGGTTTGGTATTAGAAGCATTGAGATATCACATCTCATGTTATAGGAAGGGTCTCAGGTTTGTTATTAGAAGCATTGAGATATCACATCTCATGTTATAGGACAGTCTCAGGTTTGGTATTAGAAGCATTGAGATATAACATCTCATGGTATAGGATGGGTCTCAGGATTGGATGGGAAGAGTTGGATATCACCTCTCATGCTATAGTAAGGGTCTCAGGTTTGGTAGAAGCATTGGGATATCACATCTCATGCTATAGGAAGGGTCTCAGGATTGGAATGGGAAGGAGTTGGATAACACATCTCATGCTAAAGGAAGGGTCTCAGGTTTGGAAGGGGAAGGATTTGGATATCACATCTCAAGTTATAGGACGGGTCTGTGGTTTGGTATTTGAAGCATGGAGATATCATATCTCATGCTATCGGAAGGGTCTCAGGATTGGATTGGGAAGGAGTTGGATATCACATCTCATGTTATAGGAAGGCTCGCAGGTTTGTTATTAGAAGCATTGAGATATCACATCTCATGTTATAGGACAGTCTCAGGTTTGGTATTAGAAGCATTGAGATATCATATCTCATGGTATAGGACGGGTCTCAGGATTGCAATGGGAAGGAGTTGGATATCACAGCTCATGCTAAAGGAAGGGTCTCAGGTTTGGAAGGGGAAGGATTTGGATATCGCATCTCAATTTATAGGACGGGTCTGTGGTTTGGTATTAGAAGCATTGAGATATCATATCTAATGCTATCGGAAGGGTATCAGGATTGGATTGGGAAGGAGTTGGATATCACATCTCATGTTATAGGAAGGGTCTCAGGATTGGAATGGGAAGGATTTGGATATCACATCTCATGTTATAGGAAGGGTCTCAGGTTTGTTATTAGAAGCATTGAGATATCGCATCTCATGTTATAGGACAGTCTCAGGTTTGGTATTAGAAGCATTGAGATATCATATCTCATTGTATAGGACGGG
This sequence comes from Ambystoma mexicanum, assembly GCF_040938575.1. Lineage (NCBI taxonomy): Eukaryota > Metazoa > Chordata > Amphibia > Caudata > Ambystomatidae > Ambystoma > Ambystoma mexicanum. The sequence goes on from NC_090936.1 coordinate 339,459,240, forward strand.
TCTCAGGATTGGAATGGGAAGGAGTTGGATATCACATCTCAAGATAAAGAAAGGGTCTCAGGTTTGGAAGGGGAAGGATTTAGATATCACATCTCAAGTTATAGGACGGTTCTGTGGTTTGGTATTAGAAGCATTGAGATATCATATCTCATGCTATCGGAAGGGTCTCAGGATTGGAATGGGAAGGATTTGGATATCACATCTCATGTTATAGGAAGGGTCTCAGGTTTGTTATTAGAAGCATTGAGATATCGCATCTCATGTTATAGGACAGTCTCAGGTTTGGTATTAGAAGCATTGAGATATATCTCATGGTATAGGACGGGTCTCAGGATTGGAATGGGAAGGAGTTGGATATCACATCTCATGCTATAGGAAGGGTCTCAGGATTGGAATGGGAAGGATTTGGATATCACATCTCATGTTATAGGAAGGGTCTCAGGTTTGTTATTAGAAGCATTGAGATATCACATCTCATGTTATAGGAAGGGTCTCAGGTTTGTTATTAGAAGCATTGAGATATCGCATCTCATGTTATAGGACAGTCTCAGGTTTGGTATTAGAAGCATTGAGATATCATATCTCATGCTATCGGAAGGGTCTCAGGATTGGAATGGGAAGGAGTTGGATATCGCATCTCATGCTATAGGAAGGGTCACAGGTTGGAATTGGAAGGAGTTGGATATCACAGCTCATGTTATAGGAAGGGTTTCAGGATTGGAATGGGAAGGACTTTGATATCACATCTCATGCTATCGGAAGGGTCTCAGGATTGGATTGGGAAGGAGTTGGATATAACATCTCATGTTATAGGAAGGGTCTCAGGATTGGATGGGAAGAGTTGGATATCACATCTCATGTTATAGGAAGGGTATCAGGATTGGAATGGGAAGGACTTTGATATCACATCTCACGCTATAGCAGTGGTCTTCAAACTTTTTTAGCCGGGGCCCCCCTGAGAAAAATTTGGGCCGGTTGGGACCCCCCAGAAATGCCAAATGGACAGTCTATATTGCGCGCCGTCACCTGCTCCAATCACAGTCGCTGGGCTACCTCATCACACTCCTACCCAGTCCCTGGTCTCTCCCAACCTCATCACACACCCTGGGCTCTCCCCACTCTGCTCCCACCACTATCCCATGGTTCCCGCCCATTGTGCTCCCACCATAGTCCCTGGGCCACCCCATCCGGTTCCCAACACAGTCTGAGGGCCAGTGGCGGCTGGTGATTTTATTAAGTGGAGGGGCATAACTATTTCCCCCAAAAATGCCATAGTGACCGAGCATAGTGAGGGAGCCTGAACCAATAAAGGGTGGTTCTGGGGTGGTTTCCCCTGTGAATTCTATTTAAATAATGGGTTAAAATGTTGCATTGTAGAGCATACTTTTAACCAAAAAAATGGGTAACTAGCCAAACAGTTTGCAATTGGTGCTGGGGGGCACAGGGGGCAGGCATGACATTTTTTACTGGACATCTATGATAGATGTCCAGTAAAAAGATACCACCCCTGTCCCCTGGGCCCCACTGGGCCTAACAGAATCAACATGATTATGTGTGTATGCAAGGTGCTGCACATTCATACAGCAATCACTCTATCATTCATCACCATCCACTCACTATAAGCATACAAGCATCCATACACATGTTTAAATAAAAACAATGAACATAAACTTTACTTCTGCATTGGCCTGTGTGTGGGTGCTGAAACACCCTGCTACAGGCTGCTCTGTCCATATGTGCAAGGCGCAGGAGCTCCCCCTCGGACATACAGACATGCAGTGCCCCAGCCAGCATTTCCAATGAGCTATGCAATGCTGGCGAAGCAAAACACCCCAGCACTTGCATGTCTCAGTGAGCATGTGTGGCTGGGGAACTAAACTGAACTGTCAAAGGGAAACAGCGTTTCCCTTTGACAGTTCAGCCAGCCCAGGAGCACTCCATCATCTGGAAAAGCAGCTGAGGGAGTGCTCACTGTTTCACTGGGCTGGCTCCTTAGCTCCTCCATAATTGGTGAGGGGCCACTGGGTGGGCACCCCCTCGCCATTATGGATGAGCCGCCAGGCTCGGACTGGCCTATAGGGCAATGCCTGTACCAAAAATGTAAAATGCTAGTGTGGGCCAGTCAAAATGGGCCACCATTTTGGCCAATGTGGACCAGTTTGATGAGTTACTTAACTATGCAGTTAGTAATTTTGACCATTGTTGCTGAATATATCACAACTTACTTACATTTTAACACAAAGAACCCCCTTGGGTACTATTGAAACAGTGGGCCTCATTACAACCTTGGCGGTAGCTGTGCCGGTAATACCGGCACGGCTGCCACCAGAGTTGCATCAGGGTCCGGCGCCCGCGAATGGGCAATTACCGGGTCATGCCGAGTTAGGCGGACCTGATAATTGCCCTTTCGCGGGTGCCGGTACCGGTAGATCCCCATTCCCACTGAGCACCAGCAGAGTGAGCTTTGTTTCAATCCCTTGGTCTCTACTAATCCCCAGCAGAGTGGTCTTCTTCTAAAACATAGAGCTCAATGGGAATGGAGAGCTTGGATGCACCGGCACCGTTAATAACGGTGCCGGGGCATCCGACAAGCTGTGCTCGTGGGTGCCGCACGGCCTGCCAGGTCAGACCTGGTGGGCTGTCAGGCACCCGCGAGCACAACTCTTACTATGGCGGTAAGGTAGCAATGGTGCCGGTAGCTTACCGGCACTGTTGTTACCGTACCGCCATAGTTGTAATGAGGCCCAGTCTGCGACTAAAGGAATGAATATCCATTTACAACTGCGGGCCACTTTTCAATTGTTGCCTGAGACAGTTTCATGCTTCAGCCCGCCCATGTGAGCCACCCCTGCCCTGTTCTTCCGATCGAAAAAAAAAAGACAAAAAAAATAATTTTTTTTAGAATTTCATGCTGAGCTCTCAGGGCCCCCCAGGGATGCACCCGCGGACCCCTGGGGGGTCACGCCCCACAGTTTGAATACCGCTGCGCTATAGGGAGGGTCTCAGGTTTGGTATTAGAAGCATTGAGATATCACATCTCATGTTATAGGAAGGGTCTCAGGTTTGTTATTAGAAGCATTGAGATATCACATCTCATGTTATAGGACAGTCTCAGGTTTGGTATTAGAAGCATTGAGATATAACATCTCATGGTATAGGACGGGTCTCAGGATTGGATGGGAAGAGTTGGATATCACCTCTCATGCTATAGTAAGGGTCTCAGGTTTGGTAGAAGCATTGGGATATCACATCTCATGCTATAGGAAGGGTCTCAGGATTGGAATGGGAAGGAGTTGGATAACACATCTCATGCTAAAGGAAGGGTCTCAGGTTTGGAAGGGGAAGGATTTGGATATCACATCTCAAGTTATAGGACGGGTCTGTGGTTTGGTATTTGAAGCATGGAGATATCATATCTCATGCTATCGGAAGGGTCTCAGGATTGGATTGGGAAGGAGTTGGATATCACATCTCATGTTATAGGAAGGCTCGCAGGTTTGTTATTAGAAGCATTGAGATATCACATCTCATGTTATAGGACAGTCTCAGGTTTGGTATTAGAAGCATTGAGATATCATATCTCATGGTATAGGACGGGTCTCAGGATTGCAATGGGAAGGAGTTGGATATCACAGCTCATGCTAAAGGAAGGGTCTCAGGTTTGGAAGGGGAAGGATTTGGATATCGCATCTCAATTTATAGGACGGGTCTGTGGTTTGGTATTAGAAGCATTGAGATATCATATCTAATGCTATCGGAAGGGTATCAGGATTGGATTGGGAAGGAGTTGGATATCACATCTCATGTTATAGGAAGGGTCTCAGGATTGGAATGGGAAGGATTTGGATATCACATCTCATGTTATAGGAAGGGTCTCAGGTTTGTTATTAGAAGCATTGAGATATCGCATCTCATGTTATAGGACAGTCTCAGGTTTGGTATTAGAAGCATTGAGATATCATATCTCATTGTATAGGACGGGTCTCAGGATTGGAATGGGAAGGAGTTGGATATCACATCTCAAGATAAAGAAAGGGTCTCAGGTTTGGAAGGGGAAGGATTTAGATATCACATCTCAAGTTATAGGACGGTTCTGTGGTTTGGTATTAGAAGCATTGAGATATCATATCTCATGCTATCGGAAGGGTCTCAGGATTGGATTGGGAAGGAGTTGGATATCACATCTCATGTTATAGGAAGGCTCGCAGGTTTGTTATTAGAAGCATTGAGATATCACATCTCATGTTATAGGACAGTCTCAGGTTTGGTATTAGAAGCATTGAGATATCATATCTCATGGTATAGGACGGGTCTCAGGATTGCAATGGGAAGGAGTTGGATATCACAGCTCATGCTAAAGGAAGGGTCTCAGGTTTGGAAGGGGAAGGATTTGGATATCGCATCTCAATTTATAGGACGGGTCTGTGGTTTGGTATTAGAAGCATTGAGATATCATATCTAATGCTATCGGAAGGGTATCAGGATTGGATTGGGAAGGAGTTGGATATCACATCTCATGTTATAGGAAGGGTCTCAGGATTGGAATGGGAAGGATTTGGATATCACATCTCATGTTATAGGAAGGGTCTCAGGTTTGTTATTAGAAGCATTGAGATATCGCATCTCATGTTATAGGACAGTCTCAGGTTTGGTATTAGAAGCATTGAGATATAACATCTCATAGTATAGGACGGGTCTCAGGATTGGAATGGGAAGGAGTTGGATATCACATCTCATGATAAAGAAAGGGTCTCAGGTTTGGAAGGGGAAGGATTTGGATATCACATCTCAAGTTGTAGGACGGTTCTGTGGTTTGGTATTAGAAGCATTGAGATATCATATCTCATGCTATCGGAAGGGTCTCAGGATTGGATTGGGAAGGACTTGGATATCACATCTCATGTTATAGGAAGGGTCTCAGGTTTGTTATTAGAAGCATTGAGATATCACATCTCATGTTATAGGACAGTCTCAGGTTTGGTATTAGAAGCATTGAGATATAAAATCTCATAGTATAGGACGGGTCTCAGGATTGGAATGGGAAGGAGTTTGATATCACATCTCATGCCATGGGAAGGTCTCAGGTTTGCTAGAAGCATTAAGATATCACATCTCATGCTATCGGAAGGGTCTCAGGATTGGATTGGGAAGGAGTTGGATATCGCATCTCATGCTATAGGAAGGGTCACAGGTTGGAATTGGAAGGAGTTGGATATCACAGCTCATGCTATAGGAAGGGTTTCAGGATTGGAATGGGAAGGACTTTGATATCACATCTCATGCTATCGGAAGGGTCTCAGAATTGGATTGGGAAGGAGTTGGATATAACATCTCATGTTATAGGAAGGGTCTCAGGATTGGATGGGAAGAGTTGGATATCACATCTCATGTTATAGGAAGGGTATCAGGATTGGAATGGGAAGGACTTTGATATCACATCTCACGCTATAGGGAGGGTCTCAGATTTGGTATTAGAAGCATTGAGATATCACATCTCATGTTATAGGAAGGGTCTCAGGTTTGTTATTAGAAGCATTGAGATATCACATCTCATGTTATAGGACAGTCTCAGGTTTGGTATTAGAAGCATTGAGATATAACATCTCATGGTATAGGACGGGTCTCAGGATTGGATGGGAAGAGTTGGATATCACCTCTCATGCTATAGTAAGGGTCTCAGGTTTGGTAGAAGCATTGGGATATCACATCTCATGCTATAGGAAGGGTCTCAGGATTGGAATGGGAAGGAGTTGGATATCACATCTCATGCTAAAGGAAGGGTCTCAGGTTTGGAAGGGGAAGGATTTGGATATCACATCTCAAGTTATAGGACGGGTCTGTGGTTTGGTATTAGAAGCATTGAGATATCATATCTCATGCTATCGGAAGGGTCTCAGGATTGGATTGCGAAGGAGTTGGATATCACATCTCATGTTATAGGAAGGCTCTCAGGTTTGTTATTAGAAGCATTGAGATATCACATCTCATGTTATAGGACAGTCTCAGGTTTGGTATTAGAAGCATTGAGATATCATCTCATGGTATAGGACGGGCCTCAGGATTGGAATGGGAAGGAGTTGGATATCACATCTTATGCTAAAGGAAGGGTCTCAGGTTTGGAAGGGGAAGGATTTGGATATCACATCTCAATTAATAGGACGGGTCTGTGGTTTGGTATTAGAAGCATTGAGATATCATATCTCATGCTATCGGAAGGGTCTCAGGATTGGATTGGGAAGGAGTTGGATATCACATCTCATGTTATAGGAAGGGTCTCAGGATTGGAATGGGAAGGATTTGGATATCACATCTCATGTTATAGGAAGGGTCTCAGGTTTGTTATTAGAAGTATTGAGATATCGCATCTCATGTTATAGGACAGTCTCAGGTTTGGTATTAGAAGCATTGAGATATCATATCTCATTGTATAGGACGGGTCTCAGGATTGGAATGGGAAGGAGTTGGATATCACATATCATGCTATAGGAAGGGTCTCAGGATTGGAATGGGAAGGAGTTGGATATCACATTTCATGATGAAGAAAGGGTCTCAGGTTTGGAAGGGGAAGGATTTGGATATCACATCTCAAGTTATAGGACGGTTCTGTGGTTTGGTATTAGAAGCATTGAGATATCATATCTCATGCTATCGGAAGGGTCTCAGGATTGGATTGGGAAGGAGTTGGATATCACATCGCATGTTATAGGAAAGGTCTCAAGATTGGAATGGGAAGGACTTGGATATCACATCTCATGTAATAGGAAGGGTCTCAGGTTTGTTATTAGAAGCATTGAGATATTGCATCTCATGTTATAGGAAGGGTCTCAGGATTGGAATGGGAAGGAGTTGTATATCACATCTAATGCTATAGGGAGGGTCTCAGGTTTGATATTAGAAGCATTGAGATATCATATCTCATGCTATCATAAGGGTCTCAGGATTGGATTGGGAAGGAGTTGGATATCACATCTCATGTTATAGGAAGGGTCTCAGGATTGGAATGGGAAGGATTTGGATATCACATCTCATGTTATAGGAAGGGTCTCAGGTTTGTTATTAGAAGCATTGAGATATCGCATCTCATGTTATAGGACAGTCTCAGGTTTGGTATTAGAAGCATTGAGATATATCTCATGGTATAGGACGGGTCTCAGGATTGGAATGGGAAGGAGTTGTATATCACATCTCATGCTATAGGAAGGGTCTCAGGATTGGAATGGGAAGGATTTGGATATCACATCTCATGTTATAGGAAGGGTCTCAGGTTTGTTATTAGAAGCATTGAGATATCACATCTCATGTTCTAGGAAGGGTCTCAGGATTGGAATGGGAAGGATTTGGATATCACATCTCATGTTATAGGAAGGGTCTCAGGTTTGTTATTAGAAGCATTGAGATATCGCATCTCATGTTATAGGACAGTCTCAGGTTTGGTATTAGAAGCATTGAGATATCATATCTCATGCTATCGGAAGGGTCTCAGGATTGGAATGGGAAGGATTTGGATATCACATCTCATGTTATAGGAAGGGTCTCAGGTTTGTTATTAGAAGCATTGAGATATCGCATCTCATGTTATAGGACAGTCTCAGATTTGGTATTAGAAGCATTGAGATATCATATCTCATGCTATCGGAAGGGTCTCAGGATTGGAATGGGAAGGAGTTGGATATCGCATCTCATGCTATAGGAACGGTCACAGGTTGGAATTGGAAGGAGTTGGATATCACAGCTCATGTTATAGGAAGGGTTTCAGGATTGGAATGGGAAGGACTTTGATATCACATCTCATGCTATCGGAAGGGTCTCAGGATTGGATTGGGAAGGAGTTGGATATAACATCTCATGTTATAGGAAGGGTCTCAGGATTGGATGGGAAGAGTTGGATATCACATCTCATGTCATAGGAAGGGTATCAGGATTGGAATAGGAAGGACTTTGATATCACATCTCACGCTATAGGGAGGGTCTCAGGTTTGGTATTAGAAGCATTGAGATATCACATCTCATGTTATAGGAAGGGTCTCAGGTTTGTTATTAGAAGCATTGAGATATCACATCTCATTTTATAGGACAGTCTCAGGTTTGGTATTAGAAGCATTGAGATATAACATCTCATGGTATAGGACGGGTCTCAGGATTGGATGGGAAGAGTTGGATATCACCTCTCATTCTATAGTAAGGGTCTCAGGTTTGGTAGAAGCATTGGGATATCACATCTCATGCTATAGGAAGGGTCTCAGGATTGGAATGGGAAGGAGTTGGATATCACATCTCATGCTAAAGGAAGGGTCTCAGGTTTGGAAGAGGAAGGATTTGGATATCACATCTCAAGTTATAGGACGGGTCCGTGGTTTGGTATTAGAAGCATTGAGATATCATATCTCATGCTATCGGAAGGGTCTCAGGATTGGATTGCGAAGGAGTTGGATATCACATCTCATGTTATAGGAAGGCTCTCAGGTTTGTTATTAGAAGCATTGAGATATCATCTCATGGTATAGGACGGGCCTCATGATTGGATTGGGAAGGAGTTGGATATCACATCTCATGCTAAAGGAAGGGTCTCAGGTTTGGAAGGGGAAGGATTTGGATATCACATCTCAATTTATAGGACGGGTCTGTGGTTTGGTATTAGAAGCATTGAGATATCATATCTCATGCTATCGGAAGGGTCTCAGGATTGGATTGGGAAGGAGTTGGATATCACATCTCATGTTATAGGAAGGGTCTCAGGATTGGAATGGGAAGGATTTGGATATCACATCTCATGTTATAGGACAGTCTCAGGTTTGGTATTAGAAGCATTGAGATTATCATATCTCATTGTATAGGACGGGTCTCAGGATTGGAATGGGAAGGAGTTGGATATCACATATCATGCTATAGGAAGGGTCTCAGGATTGGAATGGGAAGGAGTTGGATATCACATCTCATGATAAAGAAAGGGTCTCGGGTTTGGAAGGGGAAGGATTTGGATATCACATCTCAAGTTATAGGGCGGTTCTGTGGTTTGGTATTAGAAGCATTGAGATATCATATCTCATGCTATCGGAAGGGTCTCAGGATTGGATTGGGAAGGAGTTGGATATCACATCGCATGTTATAGGAAGGGTCTCAAGATTGGAATGGGAAGGACTTGGATATCACATCTCATGTTATAGGAAGGGTCTCAGGTTTGTTATTAGAAGCATTGAGATATCGCATCTCATGTTATAGGAAGGGTCTCAGGATTGGAATGGGAAGCAGTTGTATATCACATCTCAGGCTATAGGGAGGGTCTCAGGTTTGATATTAGAAGCATTGAGATATCATATCTCATGCTATCAGAAGGGTCTCAGGATTGGATTGGGAAGGAGTTGGACATCACATCTCATGTTATAGGAAGGGTCTCAGGATTGGAATGGGAAGGATTTGGATATCACATCTCATGTTATAGGAAGGTTCTCAGGTTTGTTATTAGAAGCATTGAGATATCGCATCTCATGTTATAGGACAGTCTCAGGTTTGGTATTAGAAGCATTGAGATATCATATCTCATGCTATCGGAAGGGTCTCAGGATTGGAATGGGAAGGATTTGGATATCACATCTCATGTTATAGGAAGGGTCTCAGGATTGGAATGGGAAGGATTTGGATATCACATCTCATGTTATAGGAAGGGTCTCAGGTTTGTTATTAGAAGCATTGAGATATCGCATCTCATGTTATAGGACAGTCTCAGGTTTGGTATTAGAAGCATTGAGATATCATATCTCATGGTATAGGACGGGTCTCAGGATTGGAATGGGAAGGAGTTGGATATCACATCTCATGATATAGGAAGGGTCTCAGGATTGGAATGGGAAGGATTTGGATATCACATCTCATGTTATAGGAAGGGTCTCAGGTTTGTTATTAGAAGCATTGAGAAATCACATCTCATGTTCTAGGAAGGGTCTCAGGATTGGAATGGGAAGGATTTGGATATCACATCTCATGTTATAGGAAGGGTCTCAGGTTTGTTATTAGAAGCATTGAGATATCGCATCTCATGTTATAGGACAGTTTCAGGTTTGGTATTGGAAGCATTGAGATATCATATCTCATGCTATCGGAAGGGTCTCAGGATTGGAATGGGAAGGATTTGGATATCACATCTCATGTTATAGGAAGGGTCTCAGGTTTGTTATTAGAAGCATTGAGATATTGCATCTCATGTTATAGGACAGCCTCAGGTTTGGTATTAGAAGCATTTAGATATCATATCTCATGCTATCGGAAGGGTCTCAGGATTGGATTGGGAAGGAGTTGGATATCACATCTCATGTTATAGGAAGGCTCTCAGGTTTGTTATTAGAAGCATTGAGATATCACATCTCATGTTATAGGACAGTCTCAGGTTTGGTTTTAGAAGCATTGAGATATCATATCTCATGGTATAGGACGGGTCTCAGGATTGCAATGGGAAGGAGTTGGATATCACATCTCATGCTAAAGGAAGGGTCTCAGGTTTGGAAGGGGAAGGATTTGGATATCGCATCTCAATTTATAGGACGGGTCTGTGGTTTGGTATTAGAAGCATTGAGATATCATATCTCATGCTATCGGAAGGGTATCAGGATTGGAATGGGAAGGACTTGGATATCACATCTCATGCTATAAGGAGGGTCTCAAGTTTGATATTAGAAGCATTGAGATATCACATCTCATGATATCGGAAGGGTCTCAGGGATGGAATGGGAAGGAGTTGGATATCACATCTCATGATAAAGGAAGTGTCTAAGGTTTGGAAGGGGAAGGAGTTGGATATCCCATCTCATGCTATAGGAAGGGTCTCAGGTTGGAATGGGAAGGAGTTGGATATCACATTGCATGTTATAGGAAAGGTCTCAAGATTGGAATGGGAAGGACTTGGATATCACATCTCATGTAATAGGAAGGGTCTCAGGTTTGTTATTAGAAGCATTGAGATATCGCATCTCATGTTATAGGAAGGGTCTCAGGTTTGTTATTAGAAGCATTGAGATATCACATCTCATGTTATAGGACAGTCTCAGGTTTGGTATTAGAAGCATTGAGATATAACATCTCATAGTATAGGACGGGTCTCAGGATTGGAATGGGAAGGAGTTTGATATCACATCTCATGCCATGGGAAGGTCTCAGGTTTGCTAGAAGCATTAAGATATCACATCTCATGCTATCGGAAGGGTCTCAGGATTGGATTGGGAAGGAGTTGGATATCGCATCTCATGCTATAGGAAGGGTCACAGGTTGGAATTGGAAGGAGTTGGATATCACAGCTCATGTTATAGGAAGGGTTTCAGGATTGGAATGCGAAGGACTTTGATATCACATCTCATGCTATCGGAAGGGTATCAGGATTGGATTGGGAAGGAGTTGGATATCACATCTCATGTTATAGGAAGGGTCTCAGGATTGGAATGGGAAGGATTTGGATATCACATCTCATGTTATAGGAAGGGTCTCAGGTTTGTTATTAGAAGCATTGAGATATCGCATCTCATGTCATAGGACAGTCTCAGGTTTGGTCATAGAAGCATTGAGATATCATATCTCATTGTATAGGACGGGTCTCAGGATTGGAATGGGAAGGAGTTGGATATCATATATCATGCTATAGGACGGGTCTCAGGATTGGAATGGGAAGGAGGTGGATATCACATCTCATGACAAAGGAAGGGTCTCAGGTTTGGAAGGGGAAGGATTTGGATATCACATCTCAAGTTATAGGACTGGTCTGTGGTTTGGTATTAGAAGCATTGAGATATCATATCTCATGCTATCGGAAGGGTCTCAGGATTGGAATGGGAAGGAGTTGGATATCACATCTCATGCTATCGGAAAGGTCTCAGGTTTGGTAGAAGCATTGGGATATCACATCTCATGCTATAGGAAGGGCCTCATGATTGGAATGGGAAGGAGTTGGATATCACATCTCATGCTATCGGAAAGGTCTCAGGTTTGGTAGAAGCATTGGGATATCACATCTCATGCTCTCGGAAGGGTCTCAGGATTGGATTAGGAAGGAGTTGGATATCACATCTCATGTTATAGGAAGGGGCTCAGGATTGGAATGGGAGGGACTTGGACATCACATCTTACGTTATAGGAAGGGTCTCAGGTTTGTTATTAGAAGCATTGAGATATCACATCTCATGTTATAACCTGAGACTGTCATGGACAGTCTCAGGTTTGGTATTAGAAGCATTGAGATATAACATCTCATGGTATAGGACGGGTCTCAGGATTGGAATGGGAAGGAGTTTGATATCACATCTCATGCCTTAGGAAGGTCTCAGGTTTGGTGGAAGCATTAGGATATCACATTGCATGCTATCGGAAGGGTCTCAGGATTGGATTGGGAAGGAGTTGGATATCCCATCTCATGCTATAGGAAGGGTCACAGGTTGGAATTGGAAGGAGTTGGATATCACATCTCATGTTATAGGAAGGGTATCAGGATTGGAATGGGAAGGACTTTTATATCACATCTCGCTATAGGGAGGGTCTCAGGTTTGGTATTAGAAGCATTGAGATATCACATCTCATGCTATCAGAAGGGTCTCAGGATTGGATTGGGAAGGAGTTGGATATCACATCTCATGTTATAGGAAGGGTCTCAGGTTTGGTATTAGAAGCATTGAGATATCACATCTCATGCTATCGGAAGAGTCACAGGTTGGAATTGGAAGGAGTTGGATATCACATCTCATGCTATCGGAATGGTCTCAGGATTGGAATGGGAAGGAATTGGATATCTCATCTCATGCTATACGGAGGGTCTCAGGTTTGATATTAGAAGCATTGAGATATCATATCTCATGCTATCGGAAGGGTCTCAGGATTGGATTGGGAAGGAGTTGGATATCACATCTCATGTTATAGGACGGGTCTCAGGATTGGATGGGAAGAGTTGGATATCACATCTCAAGTTATAGGACGTGTCTGTGGTTTGGTATTAGAAGCATTGAGATATCATATCTCATGCTATCGGAAGGGTCTCAGGATTGGAATGGGAAGGACTTGGATATCATATCTCATGTTATAGGAAGAGTCTCAGGTTTGTTATTAGAAGCATTGAGATATCACATCTCATGTTATAGGACAGTCTCAGGTTTGATATTAGAAGCATTGAGATATCACATCTCATGCTATCGGAAGGGTCTCAGGATTGGATTGGGAAGGAGTTGGATATCACATCTCAAGTTATAGGACGGGTCTGTGGTTTGGTATTAGAAGCATTGAGATATCATATCTCATGCTATCGGAAGGGTCTCAGGATTGTATTGGGAAGGAGTTGGATATCACATATGTTATAGGAAGGCTCTCAGGTTTGTTATTAGAAGCATTGAGATATCACATCTCATGCTATCGGAAGGGTATCAGGATTGGATTGGGAAGGAGTTGGATATCACATCTCATGTTATAGGAAGGGTCTCAGGATTGGAATGGGAAGGATTTGGATATCACATCTCATGTTATAGGAAGGGTCTCAGGTTTGTTATTAGAAGCATTGAGATATCGCATCTCATGTCATAGGACAGTCTCAGGTTTGGTCATAGAAGCATTGAGATATCATATCTCATTGTATAGGACGGGTCTCAGGATTGGAATGGGAAGGAGTTGGATATCATATATCATGCTATAGGACGGGTCTCAGGATTGGAATGGGAAGGAGTTGGATATCACATCTCATGATAAAGGAAGGGTCTCAGGTTTGGAAGGGGAAGGATTTGGATATCACATCTCAAGTTATAGGACTGGTCTGTGGTTTGGTATTAGAAGCATTGAGATATCATATCTCATGCTATCGGAAGGGTCTCAGGATTGGATTGGGAAGGAGTTGGATATCACATCTCATGTTATAGGAAGGGTCTCAAGATTTGAATGGGAAGGACTTGGATGTCACATCTCATGCTATAGGAAGGGTCACAGGTTTGAATTGGAAGGAGTTGGATATCACAGCTCATGTTATAGGTAGGGTATCAGGATTGGAATGGGAAGGACTTTGATATCACATCTCATGCTATCGGAAGGGTCTCAGGATTGGATTGGGAAGGAGTTGGATATAACATCTCATGTTATAGGAAGGGTCTCAGGATTGGATGGGAAGAGTTGGATATCACATCTCAAGCTATAGGACGGGTCTGTGGTTTGGTATTAGAAGCATTGAGATATCATATCTCATGCTATCGGAAGGGTCTGAGGATTGGATTGCGAAGGAGTTGGATATCACATCTCGTGTTATCGGAAGGGTCTCAGGATTGGATTGGGAAAGAGTTGGATATAACATCTCATGTTATAGGAAGGCTCTCAGGTTTGTTATTAGAAGCATTGAGATATCACATCTCATGTTATAGGACAGTCTCAGGTTTGGTATTAGAAGCATTGAGATATAACATCTCATGGTATAGGACGGGTCTCAGGATTGGATGGGAAGAGTTGGATATCACATCTCAAGCTATAGGACGGGTCTGTTGTTTGGTATTAGAAGCATTGAGATATCATATCTCATGCTATCGGAAGGGTCTGAGTATTGGATTGCGAAGGAGTTGGATATCACATCTCGTGTTATCGGAAGGGTCTCAGGATTGGATTGGGAAAGAGTTGGATATAACATCTCATGTTATAGGAAGGCTCTCAGGTTTGTTATTAGAAGCATTGAGATATCACATCTCATGTTATAGGACAGTCTCAGGTTTGGTATTAGAAGCATTAAGATATCATATCTCATGGTATAGGACGGGTCTCAGGATTGGAATGGGAAGGAGTTGGATATCACATCTCATGCTAAAGAAAGGGTCTCAGGTTTGGAAGGGGAAGGATTTGGATATCACATCTCAATTTATAGGACGGGTCTGTGGTTTGGTATTAGAAGCATTGAGATATCACATCTCATGCTATCGGAAGGGTCTCAGGATTGGATTGGGAAGGAGTTGGATATCACATCTCATATTATAGGAAGGGTCTCAGGATTGGATGGGAAGAGTTGGATATCACATCTCATGCCATAGGAAGGGTCTCAGGATTGGAATGGGAAGGAGTTGGATATCACATCTCATGCTATCGGAAAGGTCTCAGGTTTGGTAGAAGCATTGGGATATCACATCTCATGCTATAGGAAGGGCCTCATGATTGGAATGGGAAGGAGTTGGATATCACATCTCATGCTATCGGAAAGGTCTCAGGTTTGGTAGAAGCATTGGGATATCACATCTCATGCTCTCGGAAGGGTCTCAGGATTGGATTGGGAAGGAGTTGGATATCACATCTCATGTTATAGGAAGGGGCTCAGGATTGGAATGGGAAGGACTTGGACATCACATCTTACGTTATAGGAAGGGTCTCAGGTTTGTTATTAGAAGCATTGAGATATCACATCTCATGTTATAACCTGAGACTGTCATGGACAGTCTCAGGTTTGTTATTAGAAGCATTGAGATATAACATCTCATAGTATAGGACGGGTCTCAGGATTGGAATGGGAAGGAGTTTGATATCACATCTCATGCCATGGGAAGGTCTCAGGTTTGCTAGAAGCATTAAGATATCACATCTCATGCTATCGGAAGGGTCTCAGGATTGGATTGGGAAGGAGTTGCATATCGCATCTCATGCTATAGGAAGGGTCACAGGTTGGAATTGGAAGGAGTTGGATATCACAGCTCATGTTATAGGAAGGGTTTCAGGATTGGAATGGGAAGGACTTTGATATCACATCTCATGCTATCGGAAGGGTCTCAGAATTGGATTGGGAAGGAGTTGGATATAACATCTCATGTTATAGGAAGGGTCTCAGGATTGGATGGGAAGAGTTGGATATCACATCTCATGTTATAGGAAGGGTATCTGGATTGGAATGGGAAGGACTTTGATATCACATCTCACGCTATAGGGAGGGTCTCAGGTTTGGTATTAGAAGCATTGAGATATCACATCTCATGTTATAGGAAGGGTCTCAGGTTTGTTATTAGAAGCATTGAGATATCACATCTCATGTTATAGGACAGTCTCAGGTTTGGTATTAGAAGCATTGAGATATAACATCTCATGGTATAGGACGGGTCTCAGGATTGGATGGGAAGAGTTGGATATCACCTCTCATGCTATAGGAAGGGTCTCAGGATTGGAATGGGAAGGAGTTGGATATCACATCTCATGCTAAAGGAAGGGTCTCAGGTTTGGAAGGGGAAGGATTTGGATATCACATCTCAAGTTATAGGACGGGTCTGTGGTTTGGTATTAGAAGCATTGAGATATCATATCTCATGCTATCAGAATGGTCTCAGGATTGGATTGCGAAGGAGTTGGATATCACATCTCATGTTATAGGAAGGCTCTCAGGTTTGTTATTAGAAGCATTGAGATATCACATCTCATGTTATAGGACAGTCTCAGGTTTGGTATTAGAAGCATTGAGATATCATCTCATGGTATAGGACGGGCCTCAGGATTGGAATGGGAAGGAGTTGGATATCACATCTCATGCTAAAGGAAGGGTCTCAGGTTTGGAAGGGGAAGGATTTGGATATCACATCTCAATTTATAGGACGGGTCTGTGGTTTGGTATTAGAAGCATTGAGATATCATATCTCATGCTATCGGAAGGGTCTCAGGATTGGATTGGGAAGGAGTTGGATATCACATCTCATGTTATAGGAAGGGTCTCAGGATTGGAATGGGAAGGATTTGGATATCACATCTCATGTTATAGGAAGGGTCTCAGGTTTGTTATTAGAAGTATTGAGATATCGCATCTCATGTTATAGGACAGTCTCAGGTTTGGTATTAGAAGCATTGAGATGTCATATCTCATTGTATAGGACGGGTCTCAGGATTGGAATGGGAAGGAGTTGGATATCACATATCATGCTATAGGAAGGGTCTCAGGATTGGAATGGGAAGGAGTTGGATATCACATCTCATGATAAAGAAAGGGTCTCAGGTTTGGAAGGGGAAGGATTTGGATATCACATCTCAAGTTATAGGACGGTTCTGTGGTTTGGTATTAGAAGCATTGAGATATCATATCTCATGCTATCGGAAGGGTCTCAGGATTGGATTGGGAAGGAGTTGGATATCACATAGCATGTTATAGGAAGGGTCTCAAGATTGGAATGGGAAGGACTTGGATATCACATCTCATGTAATAGGAAGGGTCTCAGGTTTGTTATTAGAAGCATTGAGATATCGCATCTCATGTTATAGGAAGGGTCTCAGGATTGGAATGGGAAGGAGTTGTATATCACATCTCATGCTATAGGGAGGGTCTCAGGTTTGATATTAGAAGCATTGAGATATCATATCTCATGCTATCATAAGGGTCTCAGGATTGGATTGGGAAGGAGTTGGATATCACATCTCATGTTATAGGAAGGGTCTCAGGATTGGAATGGGAAAGATTTGGATATCACATCTCATGTTATAGGAAGGGTCTCAGGTTTGTTATTAGAAGCATTGAGATATCGCATCTCATGTTATAGGACAGTCTCAGGTTTGGTATTAGAAGCATTGAGATATATCTCATGGTATAGGACGGGTCTCAGGATTGGAATGGGAAGGAGTTGGATATCACATCTCATGCTAATGGAAGGGTCTCAGGTTTGGAAGGGGAAGGATTTGGATATCACATCTCAAGTTATAGGACGGGTCTGTGGTTTGGTATTAGAAGCATTGAGATATCATATCTCATGCTATCGGAAGGGTCTCAGGATTGGATTGCGAAGGAGTTGGATATCACATCTCATGTTATAGGAAGGCTCTCAGGTTTGTTATTAGAAGCATTGAGATATCACATCTCATGTTATAGGACAGTCTCAGGTTTGGTATTAGAAGCATTGAGATATCATCTCATGGTATAGGACGGGCCTCAGGATTGGAATGGGAAGGAGTTGGATATCACATCTCATGCTAAAGGAAGGGTCTCAGGTTTGGAAGGGGAAGGATTTGGATATCACATCTCAATTTATAGGACGGGTCTGTGGTTTGGTATTAGAAGCATTGAGATATCATATCTCATGCTATCGGAAGGGTCTCAGGATTGGATTGGGAAGAAGTTGGATATCACATCTCATGTTATAGGAAGGGTCTCAGGATTGGAATGGGAAGGATTTGGATATCACATCTCATGTTATAGGAAGGGTCTCAGGTTTGTTATTAGAAGCATTGAGATATCACATCTCATGCTATCGGAAGGGTATCAGGATTGGATTGGGAAGGAGTTGGATATCACATCTCATGTTATAGGAAGGGTCTCAGGATTGGAATGGGAAGGATTTGGATATCACATCTCATGTTATAGGAAGGGTCTCAGGTTTGTTATTAGAAGCATTGAGATATCGCATCTCATGTCATAGGACAGTCTCAGGTTTGGTCATAGAAGCATTGAGATATCATATCTCATTGTATCGGACGGGTCTCAGGATTGGAATGGGAAGGAGTTGGATATCATATATCATGCTATAGGACGGGTCTCAGGATTGGAATGGGATGGAGTTGGATATCACATCTCATGATAAAGGAAGGGTCTCAGGTTTGGAAGGGGAAGGATTTGGATATCACATCTCAAGTTATAGGACTGGTCTGTGGTTTGGTATTAGAAGCATTGAGATATCATATCTCATGCTATAGGAAGGGTCTCAGGATTGGAATGGGAAGGAGTTGGATATCACATCTCATGATAAAGAAAGGGTCTCAGGTTTGGAAGGGGAAGGATTTGGATATCACATCTCAAGTTATAGGACGGTTCTGTGGTTTGGTATTAGAAGCATTGAGATATCATATCTCATGCTATCAGAAGGGTCTCAGGATTGGATTGGGAAGGAGTTGGATATCACATAGCATGTTATAGGAAGGGTCTCAAGATTGGAATGGGAAGGACTTGGATATCACATCTCATGTAATAGGAAGGGTCTCAGGTTTGTTATTAGAAGCATTGAGATATCGCATCTCATGTTATAGGAAGGGTCTCAGGATTGGAATGGGAAGGAGTTGTATATCACATCTCATGCTATAGGGAGGGTCTCAGGCTTGATATTAGAAGCATTGAGATATCATATCTCATGCTATCATAAGGGTCTCAGGATTGGATTGGGAAGGAGTTGGATATCACATCTCATGTTATAGGAAGGGCCTCAGGATTGGAATGGGAAAGATTTGGATATCACATCTCATGTTATAGGAAGGGTCTCAGGTTTGTTATTAGAAGCATTGAGATATCGCATCTCATGTTATAGGACAGTCTCAGGTTTGGTATTAGAAGCATTGAGATATATCTCATGGTATAGGACGGGTCTCAGGATTGGAATGGGAAGGAGTTGGATATCACATCTCATGCTAAAGGAAGGGTCTCAGGTTTGGAAGGGGAAGGATTTGGATATCACATCTCAAGTTATAGGACGGGTCTGTGGTTTGGTATTAGAAGCATTGAGATATCATATCTCATGCTATCAGAAGGGTCTCAGGATTGGATTGGGAAGGAGTTGGATATCACATAGCATGTTATAGGAAGGGTCTCAAGATTGGAATGGGAAGGACTTGGATATCACATCTCATGTAATAGGAAGGGTCTCAGGTTTGTTATTAGAAGCATTGAGATATCGCATCTCATGTTATAGGAAGGGTCTCAGGATTGGAATGGGAAGGAGTTGTATATCACATCTCATGCTATAGGGAGGGTCTCAGGTTTGATATTAGAAGCATTGAGATATCATATCTCATGCTATCATAAGGGTCTCAGGATTGGATTGGGAAGGAGTTGGATATCACATCTCATGTTATAGGAAGGGCCTCAGGATTGGAATGGGAAAGATTTGGATATCACATCTCATGTTATAGGAAGGGTCTCAGGTTTGTTATTAGAAGCATTGAGATATCGCATCTCATGTTATAGGACAGTCTCAGGTTTGGTATTAGAAGCATTGAGATATATCTCATGGTATAGGACGGGTCTCAGGATTGGAATGGGAAGGAGTTGGATATCACATCTCATGCTAAAGGAAGGGTCTCAGGTTTGGAAGGGGAAGGATTTGGATATCACATCTCAAGTTATAGGACGGGTCTGTGGTTTGGTATTAGAAGCATTGAGATATCATATCTCATGCTATCGGAAGGGTCTCAGGATTGGATTGCGAAGGAGTTGGATATCACATCTCATGTTATAGGAAGGCTCTCAGGTTTGTTATTAGAAGCATTGAGATATCACATCTCATGTTATAGGACAGTCTCAGGTTTGGTATTAGAAGCATTGAGATATCATCTCATGGTAAATGACGGGCCTCAGGATTGGAATGGGAAGGAGTTGGATATCACATCTCATGCTAAAGGAAGGGTCTCAGGGTTGGAAGGGGAAGGATTTGGATATAACATCTCAATTTATAGGACGGGTCTGTGGTTTGGTATTAGAAGCATTGAGATATCATATCTCATGCTATCGGAAGGGTCTCAGGATTGGATTGGGAAGAAGTTGGATATCACATCTCATGTTATAGGAAGGGTCTCAGGATTGGAATGGGAAGGATTTGGATATCACATCTCATGTTATAGGAAGGGTCTCAGGTTTGTTATTAGAAGCATTGAGATATCACATCTCATGCTATCGGAAGGGTATCAGGATTGGATTGGGAAGGAGTTGGATATCACATCTCATGTTATAGGAAGGGTCTCAGGATTGGAATGGGAAGGATTTGGATATCACATCTCATGTTATAGGAAGGGTCTCAGGTTTGTTATTAGAAGCATTGAGATATCGCATCTCATGTCATAGGACAGTCTCAGGTTTGGTCATAGAAGCATTGAGATATCATATCTCATTGTATAGGACGGGTCTCAGGATTGGAATGGGAAGGAGTTGGATATCATATATCATGCTATAGGACGGGTCTCAGGATTGGAATGGGATGGAGTTGGATATCACATCTCATGATAAAGGAAGGGTCTCAGGTTTGGAAGGGGAAGGATTTGGATATCACATCTCAAGTTATAGGACTGGTCTGTGGTTTGGTATTAGAAGCATTGAGATATCATATCTCATGCTATCGGAAGGGTCTCAGGATTGGATTGGGAAGGAGTTGGATATCACATCTCATGTTATAGGAAGGGTCTCAAGATTTGAATGGGAAGGACTTGGATATCACATCTCATGTTATAGGAAGGGTTTCAGGTTTGTTATTAGAAGCATTGAGATATCACATCTCATGTTATAGGACAGTCTCAGGTTTGGTATTAGAAGCATTGAGATGTAACATCTCATAGTATAGGACGGGTCTCAGGATTGGAATGGGAAGGAGTTTGATATCACATCTCATGCCATGGGAAGGTCTCAGGTTTGCTAGAAGCATTAAGGTATCAAATCTCATGCTATCGGAAGGGTCTCAGGATTGGATTGGGAAGGAGTTGGATATCGCATCTCATGCTATAGGAAGGGTCACAGGTTTGAATTGGAAGGAGTTGGATATCACAGCTCTTGTTATAGGAAGGGTATCAGGATTGGAATGGGAAGGACTTTGATATCACATCTCATGCTATCGGAAGGGTCTCAGGATTGGATTGGGAAGGAGTTGGGTATAACATCTCATGTTATAGGAAGGGTCTCAGGATTGGATGGGAAGTGATGGATATCACATCTCATGTTATAGGAAGGGTATCAGGATGGGAATGGGAAGGACTTTGATATCACATCTCACGCTATAGGGAGGGTCTCAGGTTTGGTATTAGAAGCATTGAGATATCACATCTCATGTTATAGGAAGGGTCTCAGGTTTGTTATTAGAAGCATTGAGATATCACATCTCATGTTATAGGACAGTCTCAGGTTTGGTATTAGAAGCATTGAGATATAACATCTCATGGTATAGGACGGGTCTCAGGATTGGATGGGAAGAGTTGGATATCACATCTCAAGCTATAGGACGGGTCTGTGGTTTGGTATTAGAAGCATTGAGATATCATATCTCATGCTATCGGAAGGGTGTGAGGATTGGATTGCGAAGGAGTTGGATATCACATCTCATGTTATCGGAAGGGTCTCAGGATTGGATTGGGGAAGAGTTGGATATAACATCTCATGTTATAGGAAGGCTCTCAGGTTTGTTATTAGAAGCATTGAGATATCACATCTCATGTTATAGGACAGTCTCAGGTTTGGTATTAGAAGCATTAAGATATCATATCTCATGGTATAGGACGGGTCTCAGGATTGGAATGGGAAGGAGTTGGATATCACATCTCATGCTAAAGGAAGGGTCTCAGGTTTGGAAGGTAAGGATTTGGATATCACATCTCAATTTATAGGACGGGTCTGTGGTTTTGTATTAGAAGCATTGAGATATCACATCTCATGCTATCGGAAGGGTCTCAGGATTGGATTGGGAAGGAGTTGGATATCACATCTCATGTTATAGGAAGGGTCTCAGGATTGGATGGGAAGAGTTGGATATCACATCTCATGCCATATGAAGGGTCTCAGGATTGGAATGGGAAGGAGTTGGATATCACATCTCATGCTATCGGAAAGGTCTCAGGTTTGGTAGAAGCATTGGGATATCACATCTCATGCTATAGGAAGGGCCTCATGATTGGAATGGGAAGGAGTTGGATATCACATCTCATGCTATCAGAAAGGTCTCAGGTTTGGTAGAAGCATTGGGATATCACATTTCATGCTCTTGGAAGGGTCTCAGGATTGGATTGGGAAGGAGTTGGATATCACATCTCATGTTATAGGAAGGGGCTCAGGATTGGAATGGGAAGGACTTGGACATCACCTCTTACGTTATAGGAAGGGTCTCAGGTTTGTTATTAGAAGCATTGAGATATCACATCTCATGTTATAACCTGAGACTGTCATGGACAGTCTCATATTTGGTATTAGAAGCATTGAGATATAATATCTCATGGTATAGGACGGGTCTCAGGATTGGAATGGGAAGGAGTTTGATATCACATCTCATGCCTTAGGAAGGTCTCAGGTTTGGTGGAAGCATTAGGATATCACATCTCATGCTATCGGAAGGGTCTGAGGATTGGATTGGGAAGGAGTTGGATATCCCATCTCATGCTATAGGAAGGGTCACAGGTTGGAATTGGAAGGAGTTGGCTATCACATCTCATGTTATAGGAAGGGTATCAGGATTGGAATGGGAAGGACTTTTATATCACATCTCGCTATAGGGAGGGTCTCAGGTTTGGTATTAGAAGCATTGAGATATCACATCTCATGCTATCAGAAGGGTCTCAGGATTGGATTGGGAAGGAGTTGGATATCACATCTCATGTTATAGGAAGGGTCTCAGGTTTGGTATTAGAAGCATTGAGATATCACATCTCATGCTATCGGAAGAGTCACAGGTTGGAATTGGAAGGAGTTGGATATCACATCTCATGCTATCGGAAGGGTCTCAGGATTGGAATGGGAAGGAATTGGATATCTCATCTCATGCTATAGGGAGGGTCTCAGGTATGATATTAGAAGCATTGAGATATAATATCTCATGCTATCGGAAGGGTCTCAGGATTGGATTGGGAAGGAGTTGGATATCACATCTCATGTTATAGGACGGGTCTCAGGATTGGATGGGAAGAGTTGGATATCACATCTCATGCCATAGGAAGGGTCTCAGGATTGGAATGGGAAGGAGTTGGATATCACATCTCATGCTAAAGGAAGGGTCTCAGGTTTGGAAGGGGAAGGATTTGGATATCACATCTCAAGTTATAGGACGGGTCTGTGGTTTGGTATTAGAAGCATTGAGATACCATATCTCATGCTATCGGAAGGGTCTCAGGATTGGAATGGGAAAGACTTGGATATCACATCTCATGTTATAGGAAGAGTCTCAGGTTTGTTATTAGAAGCATTGAGATATAACATCTCATAGTATAGGATGGGTCTCAGGATTGGAATGGGAAGGAGTTTGATATCACATCTCATGCCATGGGAAGGTCTCAGGTTTGCTAGAAGCATTAAGATATCACATCTCATGCTATCGGAAGGGTCTCAGGATTGGATTGGGAAGGAGTTGGATATCGCATCTCATGCTATAGGAAGGGTCACAGGTTGGAATTGGAAGGAGTTGGATATCACAGCTCATGTTATAGGAAGGGTTTCAGGATTGGAATGGGAAGGACTTTGATATCACATCTCATGCTATCGGAAGGGTCTCAGAATTGGATTGGGAAGGAGTTGGATATAACATCTCATGTTATAGGAAGGGTCTCAGGATTGGATGGGAAGAGTTGGATATCACATCTCATGTTATAGGAAGGGTATCAGGATTGGAATGGGAAGGACTTTGATATCACATCTCACGCTATAGGGAGGGTCTCAGGTTTGGTATTAGAAGCATTGAGATATCACATCTCATGTTATAGGAAGGGTCTCAGGTTTGTTATTAGAAGCATTGAGATATCACATCTCATGTTATAGGACAGTCTCAGGTTTGGTATTAGAAGCATTGAGATATAACATCTCATGGTATAGGACGGGTCTCAGGATTGGATGGGAAGAGTTGGATATCACCTCTCATGCTATAGTAAGGGTCTCAGGTTTGGTAGAAGCATTGGGATATCACATCTCATGCTATAGGAAGGGTCTCAGAATTGGAATGGGAAGGAGTTGGATATCACATCTCATGCTAAAGGAAGGGTCTCAGGTTTGGAAGGGGAAGGATTTGGATATCACATCTCAAGTTATAGGACGGGTCTGTGGTTTGGTATTAGAAGCATTGAGATATCATATCTCATGCTATCAGAATGGTCTCAGGATTGGCTTGCGAAGGAGTTGGATATCACATCTCATGTTATAGGAAGGCTCTCAGGTTTGTTATTAGAAGCATTGAGATATCACATCTCATGTTATAGGACAGTCTCAGGTTTGGTATTAGAAGCATTGAGATATCATCTCATGGTATAGGACGGGCCTCAGGATTGGAATGGGAAGGAGTTGGATATCACATCTCATGCTAAAGGAAGGGTCTCAGGTTTGGAAGGGGAAGGATTTGGATATCACATCTCAATTTATAGGACGGGTCTGTGGTTTGGTATTAGAAGCATTGAGATATCATATCTCATGCTATCGGAAGGGTCTCAGGATTGGATTGGGAAGGAGTTGGATATCACATCTCATGTTATAGGAAGGGTCTCAGGATTGGAATGGGAAGGATTTGGATATCACATCTCATGTTATAGGAAGGGTCTCAGGTTTGTTATTAGAAGTATTGAGATATCGCATCTCATGTTATAGGACAGTCTCAGGTTTGGTATTAGAAGCATTGAGATGTCATATCTCATTGTATAGGACGGGTCTCAGGATTGGAATGGGAAGGAGTTGGATATCACATATCATGCTATAGGAAGGGTCTCAGGATTGGAATGGGAAGGAGTTGGATATCACATCTCATGATAAAGAAAGGGTCTCAGGTTTGGAAGGGGAAGGATTTGGATATCACATCTCAAGTTATAGGACGGTTCTGTGGTTTGGTATTAGAAGCATTGAGATATCATATCTCATGCTATCGGAAGGGTCTCAGGATTGGATTGGGAAGGAGTTGGATATCACATAGCATGTTATAGGAAGGGTCTCAAGATTGGAATGGGAAGGACTTGGATATCACATCTCATGTAATAGGAAGGGTCTCAGGTTTGTTATTAGAAGCATTGAGATATCGCATCTCATGTTATAGGAAGGGTCTCAGGATTGGAATGGGAAGGAGTTGTATATCACATCTCATGCTATAGGGAGGGTCTCAGGTTTGATATTAGAAGCATTGAGATATCATATCTCATGCTATCATAAGGGTCTCAGGATTGGATTGGGAAGGAGTTGGATATCACATCTCTTGTTATAGGAAGGGTCTCAGGATTGGAATGGGAAAGATTTGGATATCACATCTCATGTTATAGGAAGGGTCTCAGGTTTGTTATTAGAAGCATTGAGATATCGCATCTCATGTTATAGGACAGTCTCAGGTTTGGTATTAGAAGCATTGAGATATATCTCATGGTATAGGACGGGTCTCAGGATTGGAATGGGAAGGATTTGGATATCACATCTCATGTTATAGGAAGGGTCTCAGGTTTGTTATTAGAAGCATTGAGATATCGCATCTCATGTTCTAGGAAGGGTCTCAGGATTGGAATGGGAAGGATTTGGATATCACATCTCATGTTATAGGAAGGGTCTCAGGTTTGTTATTAGAAGCATTGAGATATCGCATCTCATGTTATAGGACAGTCTCAGGTTTGGTATTAGAAGCATTGAGATATCATATCTCATGCTATCGGAAGGGTCTCAGGATTGGAATGGGAAGGATTTGGATATCACATCTCATGTTATAGGAAGGGTCTCAGGTTTGTTATTAGAAGCATTGAGATATCGCATCTCATGTTATAGGACAGTCTCAGGTTTGGTATTAGAAGCATTGAGATATCATATCTCATGCTATCGGAAGGGTCTCAGGATTGGAATGGGAAGGAGTTGGATATCGCATCTCATGCTATAGGAAGGGTCACAGGTTGGAATTGGAAGGAGTTGGATATCACAGCTCATGTTATAGGAAGGGTTTCAGGATTGGAATGGGAAGGACTTTGATATCACATCTCATGCTATCGGAAGGGTCTCAGGATTGGATTGGGAAGGAGTTGGATATAACATCTCATGTTATAGGAAGGGTCTCAGGATTGGATGGGAAGAGTTGGATATCACATCTCATGTTATAGGAAGGGTATCAGGATTGGAATGGGAAGGACTTTGATATCACATCTCACGCTATAGGGAGGGTCTCAGGTTTGGTATTAGAAGCATTGAGATATCACATCTCATGTTATAGGAAGGGTCTCAGGTTTGTTATTAGAAGCATTGAGATATCACATCTCATGTTATAGGACAGTCTCAGGTTTGGTATTAGAAGCATTGAGATATAACATCTCATGGTATAGGACGGGTCTCAGGATTGGATGGGAAGAGTTGGATATCACCTCTCATGCTATAGTAAGGGTCTCAGGTTTGGTAGAAGCATTGGGATATCACATCTCATGCTATAGGAAGGGTCTCAGGATTGGAATGGGAAGGAGTTGGATATCACATCTCATGCTAAAGGAAGGGTCTCAGGTTTGGAAGGGGAAGGATTTGGATATCACATCGCAAGTTATAGGACGGGTCTGTGGTTTGGTATAAGAAGCATTGAGATATCATATCTCATGCTATCGGAAGGGTCTCAGGATTGGATTGCGAAGGAGTTGGATATCACATCTCATGTTATAGGAAGGCTCTCAGGTTTGTTATTAGAAGCATTGAGATATCACATCTCATGTTATAGGACAGTCTCAGGTTTGGTATTAGAAGCATTGAGATATCATCTCATGGTATAGGACGGGCCTCAGGATTGGAATGGGAAGGAGTTGGATATCACATCTCATGCTAAAGGAAGGGTCTCAGGTTTGGAAGGGGAAGGATTTGGATATCACATCTCAATTTATAGGACGGGTCTGTGGTTTGGTATTAGAAGCATTGAGATATCATATCTCATGCTATCGGAAGGGTCTCAGGATTGGATTGGGAAGGAGTTGGATATCACATCTCATGTTATAGGAAGGGTCTCAGGATTGGAATGGGAAGGATTTGGATATCACATCTCATGTTATAGGAAGGGTCTCAGGTTTGTTATTAGAAGTATTGAGATATCGCATCTCATGTTATAGGACAGTCTCAGGTTTGGTATTAGAAGCATTGAGATATCATATCTCATGCTATCGGAAGGGTCTCAGGATTGGAATGGGAAGGATTTGGATATCACATCTCATGTTATAGGAAGGGTCTCAGGTTTGTTATTAGAAGCATTGAGATATCGCATCTCATGTTATAGGACAGTCTCAGGTTTGGTATTAGAAGCATTGAGATATCATATCTCATGCTATCGGAAGGGTCTCAGGATTGGAATGGGAAGGAGTTGGATATCGCATCTCATGTTATAGGAAGGCTCTCAGGTTTGTTATTAGAAGCATTGAGATATCACATCTCATGTTATACTACAGTCTCAGGTTTGGTATTAGAAGCATTGAGATATCATATCTCATGGTATAGGACGGGTCTCAGGATTGCAATGGGAAGGAGTTGGATATCACAGCTCATGCTAAAGGAAGGGTCTCAGGTTTGGAAGGGGAAGGATTTGGATATCGCATCTCAATTTATAGGACAGGTCTGTGGTTTGGTATTAGAAGCATTGAGATATCATATCTAATGCTATCGGAAGGGTATCAGGATTGGATTGGGAAGGAGTTGGATATCACATCTCATGTTATAGGAAGGGTCTCAGGATTGGAATGGGAAGGATTTGGATATCACATCTCATGTTATAGGAAGGGTCTCAGGTTTGTTATTAGAAGCATTGAGATATCGCATCTCATGTTATAGGACAGTCTCAGGTTTGGTTTTAGAAGCATTGAGATATCATATCTCATTGTATCGGACGGGTCTCAGGATTGGAATGGGAGGAAGTTGGATATCACATATCATGCTATAGGAAGGGTCTCAGGATTGGAATGGGAAGGAGTTGGATATCACATCTCATGATAAAGAAAGGGTCTCAGGTTTGGAAGGGGAAGGATTTGGATATCACATCTCAAGTTATAGGACGGTTCTGTGGTTTGGTATTAGAAGCATTGAGATATCATATCTCATGCTATCGGAAGGGTCTCAGGACTGGATTGGGAAGGACTTGGATATCACATCTCATGTTATAGGAAGGGTCTCAAGTTTGTTATTAGAAGCATTGAGATATCACATCTCATGTTATAGGACAGTCTCAGGTTTGGTATTAGAAGCATAGAGATATAACATCTCATAGTATAGGACGGGTCTCAGGATTGGAATGGGAAGGAGTTTGATATCACATCTCATGCCATGGGAAGGTCTCAGGTTTGCTAGAAGCATTAAGATATCACATCTCATGCTATCAGAAGGGTCTCGGAATTGGATTGGGAAGGAGTTGGATATAACATCTCATGTTATAGGAAGGGTCTCAGGATTGGATGGGAAGAGTTGGATATCACATCTCATGTTATAGGAAGGGTCTCAGGATTGGAATGGGAAAGATTTGGATATCACATCTCATGTTATAGGAAGGGTCTCAGGTTTGTTATTAGAAGCATTGAGATATCGCATCTCATGTTATAGGACAGTCTCAGGTTTGGTATTAGAAGCATTGAGATATATCTCATGGTATAGGACGGGTCTCAGGATTGGAATGGGAAGGAGTTGGATATCACATCTCATGCTATAGGAAGGGTCTCAGGATTGGAATGGGAAGGATTTGGATATCACATCTCATGTTATAGGAAGGGTCTCAGGTTTGTTATTAGAAGCATTGAGATATCGCATCTCATGTTCTAGGAAGGGTCTCAGGATTGGAATGGGAAGGATTTGGATATCACATCTCATGTTATAGGAAGGGTCTCAGGTTTGTTATTAGAAGCATTGAGATATCGCATCTCATGTTATAGGACAGTCTCAGGTTTGGTATTAGAAGCATTGAGATATCATATCTCATGCTATCGGAAGGGTCTCAGGATTGGAATGGGAAGGATTTGGATATCACATCTCATGTTATAGGAAGGGTCTCAGGTTTGTTATTAGAAGCATTGAGATATCGCATCTCATGTTATAGGACAGTCTCAGGTTTGGTATTAGAAGCATTGAGATATCATATCTCATGCTATCGGAAGGGTCTCAGGATTGGAATGGGAAGGAGTTGGATATCGCATCTCATGCTATAGGAAGGGTCACAGGTTGGAATTGGAAGGAGTTGGATATCACAGCTCATGTTATAGGAAGGGTTTCAGGATTGGAATGGGAAGGACTTTGATATCACATCTCATGCTATCGGAAGGGTCTCAGGATTGGATTGGGAAGGAGTTGGATATAACATCTCATGTTATAGGAAGGGTCTCAGGATTGGATGGGAAGAGTTGGATATCACATCTCATGTTATAGGAAGGGTATCAGGATTGGAATGGGAAGGACTTTGATATCACATCTCACGCTATAGGGAGGGTCTCAGGTTTGGTATTAGAAGCATTGAGATATCACATCTCATGTTATAGGAAGGGTCTCAGGTTTGTTATTAGAAGCATTGAGATATCACATCTCATGTTATAGGACAGTCTCAGGTTTGGTATTAGAAGCATTGAGATATAACATCTCATGGTATAGGACGGGTCTCAGGATTGGATGGGAAGAGTTGGATATCACCTCTCATGCTATAGTAAGGGTCTCAGGTTTGGTAGAAGCATTGGGATATCACATCTCATGCTATAGGAAGGGTCTCAGGATTGGAATGGGAAGGAGTTGGATATCACATCTCATGCTAAAGGAAGGGTCTCAGGTTTGGAAGGGGAAGGATTTGGATATCACATCTCAAGTTATAGGACGGGTCTGTGGTTTGGTATAAGAAGCATTGAGATATCATATCTCATGCTATCGGAAGGGTCTCAGGATTGGATTGCGAAGGAGTTGGATATCACATCTCATGTTATAGGAAGGCTCTCAGGTTTGTTATTAGAAGCATTGAGATATCACATCTCATGTTATAGGACAGTCTCAGGTTTGGTATTAGAAGCATTGAGATATCATCTCATGGTATAGGACGGGCCTCAGGATTGGAATGGGAAGGAGTTGGATATCACATCTCATGCTAAAGGAAGGGTCTCAGGTTTGGAAGGGGAAGGATTTGGATATCACATCTCAATTTATAGGACGGGTCTGTGGTTTGGTATTAGAAGCATTGAGAGATCATATCTCATGCTATCGGAAGGGTCTCAGGATTGGATTGGGAAGGAGTTGGATATCACATCTCATGTTATAGGAAGGGTCTCAGGATTGGAATGGGAAGGATTTGGATATCACATCTCATGTTATAGGAAGGGTCTCAGGTTTGTTATTAGAAGTATTGAGATATCGCATCTCATGTTATAGGACAGTCTCAGGTTTGGTATTAGAAGCATTGAGATATCATATCTCATTGTATAGGACGGGTCTCAGGATTGGAATGGGAAGGAGTTGGATATCACATATCATGCTATAGGAAGGGTGTCAGGATTGGAATGGGAAGGAGTTGGATATCACATCTCATGATAAAGAAAGGGTCTCAGGTTTGGAAGGGGAAGGATTTGGATATCACATCTCAAGTTATAGGACGGTTGTGTGGTTTGGTATTAGAAGCATTGAGATATCATATCTCATGCTATCGGACGGGTCTCAGGATTGGATTGGGAAGGAGTTGGATATCACATTGCATGTTATAGGAAGGGTCTCAAGATTGGAATGGGAATGACTTGGATATCACATCTCATGTAATAGGAAGGGTCTCAGGTTTGTTATTAGAAGCATTGAGATATCGCATCTCACGTTATACGAAGGATCTCAGGATTGGAATGGGATTGAGTTGTATATCACATCTCATGCTATAGGGAGGGTCTCAGGTTTGATATTAGAAGCATTGAGATATCATATCTCATGCTATCATAAGGGTCTCAGGATTGGATTGGGAAGGAGTTGGATATCACATCTCATGTTATAGGACGGGTCTCAGGATTGGATTGGGAAAGATTTGGATATCACATCTCATGTTATAGGAAGGGTCTCAGGTTTGGTATTAGAAGCATTGAGATATATCTCATGGTATAGGACGGGTCTCAGGATTGGAATGGGAAGGAGTTGGATATCGCATCTCATGCTATAGGAAGGGTCTCAGGATTGGAATGGGAAGGATTTGGATATCACATCTCATGTTATAGGAAGGTTCTCAGGTTTGTTATTAGAAGCATTGAGATATCGCATCTCATGTTATAGGACAGTCTCAGGTTTGGTATTAGAAGCATTGAGATATCATATCTCATGCTATCGGAAGGGTCTCAGGATTGGAATGGGAAGGATTTGGATATCACATCTCATGTTATAGGAAGGGTCTCAGGTTTGTTATTAGAAGCATTGAGATATCGTATCTCATGTTATAGGACAGTCTCAGGTTTGGTATTAGAAGCATTGAGATATCATATCTCATGCTATCGGAAGGGTCTCAGGATTGGAATGGGAAGGAGTTGGATATCGCATCTCATGTTATAGGAAGGCTCTCAGGTTTGTTATTAGAAGCATTGAGATATCACATCTCATGTTATAGGACAGTCTCAGGTTTGGTATTAGAAGCATTGAGATATCATATCTCATGGTATAGGAAGGGTCTCAGGATTGGAATGGGAAGGATTTGGATATCACATCTCATGTTATAGGAAGGGTCTCAGGTTTGTTATTAGAAGCATTGAGATATCACATCTCATGTTCTAGGAAGGGTCTCAGGATTGGAATGGGAAGGATTTGGATATCACATCTCATGTTATAGGAAGGGTCTCAGGTTTGTTATTAGAAGCATTGAGATATCGCATCTCATGTTATAGGACAGTCTCAGGTTTGGTATTAGAAGCATTGAGATATCATATCTCATGCTATCGGAAGGGTCTCAGGATTGGAATGGGAAGGATTTGGATATCACATCTCATGTTATAGGAAGGGTCTCAGGTTTGTTATTAGAAGCATTGAGATATCGCATCTCATGTTATAGGACAGTCTCTGGTTTGGTATTAGAAGCATTGAGATATCATATCTCATGCTATCGGAAGGGTCTCAGGATTGGAATGGGAAGGAGTTGGATATCGCATCTCATGTTATAGGAAGGCTCTCAGGTTTGTTATTAGAAGCATTGAGATATCACATCTCATGTTATAGGACAGTCTCAGGTTTGGTATTAGAAGCATTGAGATATCATATCTCATGGTATAGGACGGGTCTCAGGATTGCAATGGGAAGTAGTTGGATATCACAGCTCATGCTAAAGGAAGGGTCTCAGGTTTGGAAGGGGAAGGATTTGGATATCGCATCTCAATTTATAGGACAGGTCTGTGGTTTGGTATTAGAAGCATTGAGATATCACATCTCATGTTATAGGAAGGGTCTCAGGATTGGAATGGGAAGGATTTGGATATCACATCTCATGTTATAGGAAGGGTCTCAGGTTTGTTATTAGAAGCATTGAGATATCGCATCTCATGTTATAGGACAGTCTCAGGTTTGGTTTTAGAAGCATTGAGATATCATATCTCATTGTATAGGACGGGTCTCAGGATTGGAATGGGAGGAAGTTGGATATCACATATCATGCTATAGGAAGGGTCTCAGGATTGGAATGGGAAGGAGTTGGATATCACATCTCATGATAAAGAAAGGGTCTCAGGTTTGGAAGGGGAAGGATTTGGATATCACATCTTAAGTTATAGGACGGTTCTGTGGTTTGGTATTAGAAGCATTGAGATATCATATCTCATGCTATCGGAAGGGTCTCAGGATTGGATTGGGAAGGACTTGGATATCACATCTCATGTTATAGGACAGTCTCAGGTTTGGTATTAGAAGCATTGAGATATAACATCTCATAGTATAGGACGGGTCTCAGGATTGGAATGGGAAGGAGTTTGATATCACATCTCATGCCATGGGAAGGTCTCAGGTTTGCTAGAAGCATTAAGATATCACATCTCATGCTATCGGAAGGGTCTCAGAATTGGATTGGGAAGGAGTTGGATATAACATCTCATGTTATAGGAAGGGTCTCAGGATTGGATGGGAAGAGTTGGATATCACATCTCATGTTATAGGAAGGGTATCAGGATTGGAATGGGAAGGACTTTGATATCACATCTCACGCTATAGGGAGGGTCTCAGGTTTGGTATTAGAAGCATTGAGATATCACATCTCATGTTATAGGAAGGGTCTCAGGTTTGTTATTAGAAGCATTGAGATATCACATCTCATGTTATAGGACAGTCTCAGGTTTGGTATTAGAAGCATTGAGATATCACATCTCATGTTCTAGGAAGGGTCTCAGGATTGGAATGGGAAGGATTTGGATATCACATCTCATGTTATAGGAAGGGTCTCAGGTTTGTTATTAGAAGCATTGAGATATCGCATCTCATGTTATAGGACAGTCTCAGGTTTGGTATTAGAAGCATTGAGATATCATATCTCATGCTATCGGAAGGGTCTCAGGATTGGAATGGGAAGGATTTGGATATCACATCTCATGTTATAGGAAGGGTCTCAGGTTTGTTATTAGAAGTATTGAGATATCGCATCTCATGTTATAGGACAGTCTCAGGTTTGGTATTAGAAGCATTGAGATATCATATCTCATTGTATAGGACGGGTCTCAGGATTGGAATGGGAAGGAGTTGGATATCACATATCATGCTATAGGAAGGGTGTCAGGATTGGAATGGGAAGGAGTTGGATATCACATCTCATGATAAAGAAAGGGTCTCAGGTTTGGAAGGGGAAGGATTTGGACATCACATCTCAAGTTATAGGACGGTTGTGTGGTTTGGTATTAGAAGCATTGAGATATCATATCTCATGCTATCGGACGGGTCTCAGGATTGGATTGGGAAGGAGTTGGATATCACATTGCATGTTATAGGAAGGGTCTCAAGATTGGAATGGGAATGACTTGGATATCACATCTCATGTAATAGGAAGGGTCTCAGGTTTGTTATTAGAAGCATTGAGATATCGCATCTCACGTTATACGAAGGATCTCAGGATTGGAATGGGATTGAGTTGTATATCACATCTCATGCTATAGGGAGGGTCTCAGGTTTGATATTAGAAGCATTGAGATATCATATCTCATGCTATCATAAGGGTCTCAGGATTGGATTGGGAAGGAGTTGGATATCACATCTCATGTTATAGGAAGGGTCTCAGGATTGGATTGGGAAAGATTTGGATATCACATCTCATGTTATAGGAAGGGTCTCAGGTTTGGTATTAGAAGCATTGAGATATATCTCATGGTATAGGACGGGTCTCAGGATTGGAATGGGAAGGAGTTGGATATCGCATCTCATGCTATAGGAAGGGTCTCAGGATTGGAATGGGAAGGATTTGGATATCACATCTCATGTTATAGGAAGGTTCTCAGGTTTGTTATTAGAAGCATTGAGATATCGCATCTCATGTTATAGGACAGTCTCAGGTTTGGTATTAGAAGCATTGAGATATCATATCTCATGCTATCGGAAGGGTCTCAGGATTGGAATGGGAAGGATTTGGATATCACATCTCATGTTATAGGAAGGGTCTCAGGTTTGTTATTAGAAGCATTGAGATATCGCATCTCATGTTATAGGACAGTCTCAGGTTTGGTATTAGAAGCATTGAGATATCATATCTCATGCTATCGGAAGGGTCTCAGGATTGGAATGGGAAGGAGTTGGATATCGCATCTCATGTTATAGGAAGGCTCTCAGGTTTGTTATTAGAAGCATTGAGATATCACATCTCATGTTATAGGACAGTCTCAGGTTTGGTATTAGAAGCATTGAGATATCATATCTCATGGTATAGGAAGGGTCTCAGGATTGGAATGGGAAGGATTTGGATATCACATCTCATGTTATAGGAAGGGTCTCAGGTTTGTTATTAGAAGCATTGAGATATCACATCTCATGTTCTAGGAAGGGTTTCAGGATTGGAATGGGAAGGATTTGGATATCACATCTCATGTTATAGGAAGGGTCTCAGGTTTGTTATTAGAAGCATTGAGATATCGCATCTCATGTTATAGGACAGTCTCAGGTTTGGTATTAGAAGCATTGAGATATCATATCTCATGCTATCGGAAGGGTCTCAGGATTGGAATGGGAAGGATTTGGATATCACATCTCATGTTATAGGAAGGGTCTCAGGTTTGTTATTAGAAGCATTGAGATATCGCATCTCATGTTATAGGACAGTCTCTGGTTTGGTATTAGAAGCATTGAGATATCATATCTCATGCTATCGGAAGGGTCTCAGGATTGGAATGGGAAGGAGTTGGATATCGCATCTCATGTTATAGGAAGGCTCTCAGGTTTGTTATTAGAAGCATTGAGATATCACATCTCATGTTATAGGACAGTCTCAGGTTTGGTATTAGAAGCATTGAGATATCATATCTCATGGTATAGGACGGGTCTCAGGATTGCAATGGGAAGTAGTTGGATATCACAGCTCATGCTAAAGGAAGGGTCTCAGGTTTGGAAGGGGAAGGATTTGGATATCGCATCTCAATTTATAGGACAGGTCTGTGGTTTGGTATTAGAAGCATTGAGATATCATATCTAATGCTATCGGAAGGGTATCAGGATTGGATTGGGAAGGAGTTGGATATCACATCTCATGTTATAGGAAGGGTCTCAGGATTGGAATGGGAAGGATTTGGATATCACATCTCATGTTATAGGAAGGGTCTCAGGTTTGTTATTAGAAGCATTGAGATATCGCATCTCATGTTATAGGACAGTCTCAGGTTTGGTTTTAGAAGCATTGAGATATCATATCTCATTGTATAGGACGGGTCTCAGGATTGGAATGGGAGGAAGTTGGATATCACATATCATGCTATAGGAAGGGTCTCAGGATTGGAATGGGAAGGAGTTGGATATCACATCTCATGATAAAGAAAGGGTCTCAGGTTTGGAAGGGGAAGGATTTGGATATCACATCTTAAGTTATAGGACGGTTCTGTGGTTTGGTATTAGAAGCATTGAGATATCATATCTCATGCTATCGGAAGGGTCTCAGGATTGGATTGGGAAGGACTTGGATATCACATCTCATGTTATAGGACAGTCTCAGGCTTGGTATTAGAAGCATTGAGATATAACATCTCATAGTATAGGACGGGTCTCAGGATTGGAATGGGAAGGAGTTTGATATCACATCTCATGCCATGGGAAGGTCTCAGGTTTGCTAGAAGCATTAAGATATCACATCTCATGCTATCGGAAGGGTCTCAGAATTGGATTGGGAAGGAGTTGGATATAACATCTCATGTTATAGGAAGGGTCTCAGGATTGGATGGGAAGAGTTGGATATCACATCTCATGTTATAGGAAGGGTATCAGGATTGGAATGGGAAGGACTTTGATATCACATCTCACGCTATAGGGAGGGTCTCAGGTTTGGTATTAGAAGCATTGAGATATCACATCTCATGTTATAGGAAGGGTCTCAGGTTTGTTATTAGAAGCATTGAGATATCACATCTCATGTTATAGGACAGTCTCAGGTTTGGTATTAGAAGCATTGAGATATCACATCTCATGTTCTAGGAAGGGTCTCAGGATTGGAATGGGAAGGAGTTGGATATCACATCTCATGTTATAGGAAGGGTCTCAGGTTTGTTATTAGAAGCATTGAGATATCGCATCTCATGTTATAGGACAGTCTCAGGTTTGGTATTAGAAGCATTGAGATATCATATCTCATGCTATCGGAAGGGTCTCAGGATTGGAATGGGAAGGATTTGGATATCACATCTCATGTTATAGGAAGGGTCTCAGGTTTGTTATTAGAAGCATTGAGATATCGCATCTCATGTTATAGGACAGTCTCAGGTTTGGTATTAGAAGCATTGAGATATCATATCTCATGCTATCGGAAGGGTCTCAGGATTGGAATGGGAAGGAGTTGGATATCGCATCTCATGTTATAGGAAGGCTCTCAGGTTTGTTATTAGAAGCATTGAGATATCACATCTCATGTTATAGGACAGTCTCAGGTTTGGTATTAGAAGCATTGAGATATCATATCTCATGGTATAGGACGGGTCTCAGGATTGCAATGGGAAGGAGTTGGATATCACAGCTCATGCTAAAGGAAGGGTCTCAGGTTTGGAAGGGGAAGGATTTGGATATCGCATCTCAATTTATAGGACAGGTCTGTGGTTTGGTATTAGAAGCATTGAGATATCATATCTAATGCTATCGGAAGGGTATCAGGATTGGATTGGGAAGGAGTTGGATATCACATCTCATGTTATAGGAAGGGTCTCAGGATTGGAATGGGAAGGATTTGGATATCACATCTCATGTTATAGGAAGGGTCTCAGGTTTGTTATTAGAAGCATTGAGATATCGCATCTCATGTTATAGGACAGTCTCAGGTTTGGTATTAGAAGCATTGAGATATCATATCTCATTGTATAGGACGGGTCTCAGGATTGGAATGGGAGGAAGTTGGATATCACATATCATGCTATAGGAAGGGTCTCAGGATTGGAATGGGAAGGAGTTGGATATCACATCTCATGATAAAGAAAGGGTCTCAGGTTTGGAAGGGGAAGGATTTGGATATCACATCTCAAGTTATAGGACGGTTCTGTGGTTTGGTATTAGAAGCATTGAGATATCATATCTCATGCTATCGGAAGGGTCTCAGGACTGGATTGGGAAGGACTTGGATATCACATCTCATGTTATAGGAAGGGTCTCAAGTTTGTTATTAGAAGCATTGAGATATCACATCTCATGTTATAGGACAGTCTCAGGTTTGGTATTAGAAGCATTGAGATATAACATCTCATAGTATAGGACGGGTCTCAGGATTGGAATGGGAAGGAGTTTGATATCACATCTCATGCCATGGGAAGGTCTCAGGTTTGCTAGAAGCATTAAGATATCACATCTCATGCTATCAGAAGGGTCTCGGAATTGGATTGGGAAGGAGTTGGATATAACATCTCATGTTATAGGAAGGGTCTCAGGATTGGATGGGAAGAGTTGGATATCACATCTCATGTTATAGGAAGGGTATCAGGATTGGAATGGGAAGGACTTTGATATCACATCTCACGCTATAGGGAGGGTCTCAGGTTTGGTATTAGAAGCATTGAGATATCACATCTCATGTTATAGGAAGGGTCTCAGGTTTGTTATTAGAAGCATTGAGATATCACATCTCATGTTATAGGACAGTCTCAGGTTTGGTATTAGAAGCATTGAGATATAACATCTCATGGTATAGGACGGGTCTCAGGATTGGATGGGAAGAGTTGGATATCACCTCTCATGCTATAGTAAGGGTCTCAGGTTTGGTAGAAGCATTGGGATATCACATCTCATGCTATAGGAAGGGTCTCAGGATTGGAATGGGAAGGAGTTGGATATCACATCTCATGCTAAAGGAAGGGTCTCAGGTTTGGAAGGGGAAGGATTTGGATATCACATCTCAAGTTATAGGACGGGTCTGTGGTTTGGTATTAGAAGCATTGAGATATCATATCTCATGCTATCGGAAGGGTCTCAGGATTGGATTGCGAAGGAGTTGGATATCACATCTCATGTTATAGGAAGGCTCTCAGGTTTGTTATTAGAAGCATTGAGATATCACATCTCATGTTATAGGACAATCTCAGGTTTGGTATTAGAAGCATTGAGATATCATCTCATGGTATAGGACGGGCCTCAGGATTGGAATGGGAAGGAGTTGGATATCACATCTCATGCTAAAGGAAGGGTCTCAGGTTTGGAAGGGGAAGGATTTGGATATCACATCTCAATTTATAGGACAGGTCTGTGGTTTGGTATTAGAAGCATTGAGATATCATATCTCATGCTATCGGAAGGGTCTCAGGATTGGATTGGGAAGAAGTTGGATATCACATCTCATGTTATAGGAAGGGTCTCAGGATTGGAATGGGAAGGAGTTGGATATCACATCTCATG
The DNA here is from genome assembly GCF_040938575.1 of Ambystoma mexicanum. Lineage (NCBI taxonomy): Eukaryota > Metazoa > Chordata > Amphibia > Caudata > Ambystomatidae > Ambystoma > Ambystoma mexicanum. The sequence continues at coordinate 339,498,838 of NC_090936.1, forward strand.
CTAAAGGAAGGGTCTCAGGTATGGAAGGGGAAGGATTTGGATATCACATCTCAATTTATAGGACAGGTCTGTGGTTTGGTATTAGAAGCATTGAGATATCATATCTCATGCTATCGGAAGGGTCTCGGAATTGGATTGGGAAGGAGTTGGATATAACATCTCATGTTATAGGAAGGGTCTCAGGATTGGATGGGAAGAGTTGGATATCACATCTCATGTTATAGGAAGGGTATCAGGATTGGAATGGGAAGGACTTTGATATCACATCTCACGCTATAGGGAGGGTCTCAGGTTTGGTATTAGAAGCATTGAGATATCACATCTCATGTTATAGGAAGGGTCTCAGGTTTGTTATTAGAAGCATTGAGATATCACATCTCATGTTATAGGACAGTCTCAGGTTTGGTATTAGAAGCATTGAGATAAAACATCTCATGGTATAGGACGGGTCTCAGGATTGGATGGGAAGAGTTGGATATCACCTCTCATGCTATAGTAAGGGTCTCAGGTTTGGTAGAAGCATTGGGATATCACATCTCATGCTATAGGAAGGGTCTCAGATTTGGAATGGGAAGGAGTTGGATATCACATCTCATGCTAAAGGAAGGGTCTCAGGTTTGGAAGGGGAAGGATTTGGATATCACATCTCAAGTTATAGGACGGGTCTGTGGTTTGGTATTAGAAGCATTGAGATATCATATCTCATGCTATCGGAAGGGTCTCAGGATTGGATTGCGAAGGAGTTGGATATCACATCTCATGTTATAGGAAGGCTCTCAGGTTTGTTATTAGAAGCATTGAGATATCACATCTCATGTTATAGGACAATCTCAGGTTTGGTATTAGAAGCATTGAGATATCATCTCATGGTATAGGACGGGCCTCAGGATTGGAATTGGAAGGAGTTGGATATCACATCTCATGCTAAAGGAAGGGTCTCAGGTTTGGAAGGGGAAGGATTTGGATATCACATCTCAATTTATAGGACAGGTCTGTGGTTTGGTATTAGAAGCATTGAGATATCATATCTCATGCTATCGGAAGGGTCTCAGGATTGGATTGGGAAGAAGTTGGATATCACATCTCATGTTATAGGAAGGGTCTCAGGATTGGAATGGGAAGGAGTTGGATATCACATCTCATGCTAAAGGAAGGGTCTCAGGTTTGGAAGGGGAAGGATTTGGATATCACATCTCAATTTATAGGACAGGTCGGTGGTTTGGTATTAGAAGCATTGAGATATCATATCTCATGCTATCGGAAGGGTCTCGGAATTGGATTGGGAAGGAGTTGGATATAACATCTCATGTTATAGGAAGGGTCTCAGGATTGGATGGGAAGAGTCGGATATCACATCTCATGTTATAGGAAGGGTATCAGGATTGGAATGGGAAGGACTTTGATATCACATCTCACGCTATAGGGAGGGTCTCAGGTTTGGTATTAGAAGCATTGAGATATCACATCTCATGTTATAGGAAGGGTCTCAGGTTTGTTATTAGAAGCATTGAGATATCACATCTCATGTTATAGGACAGTCTCAGGTTTGGTATTAGAAGCATTGAGATATAACATCTCATGGTATAGGACGGGTCTCAGGATTGGATGGGAAGAGTTGGATATCACCTCTCATGCTATAGTAAGGGTCTCAGGTTTGGTAGAAGCATTGGGATATCACATCTCATGCTATAGGAAGGGTCTCAGGATTGGAATGGGAAGGAGTTGGATATCACATCTCATGCTAAAGGAAGGGTCTCAGGTTTGGAAGGGGAAGGATTTGGATATCACATCTCAAGTTATAGGACGGGTCTGTGGTTTGGCATTAGAAGCATTGAGATATCATATCTCATGCTATCGGAAGGGTCTCAGGATTGGATTGCGAAGGAGTTGGATATCACATCTCATGTTATAGGAAGGGTCTCAGGTTTGGTATTAGAAGCATTGAGATATCACATCTCATGCTATCGGAAGAGTCACAGGTTGGAATTGGAAGGAGTTGGATATCACATCTCATGCTATCGGAAGGGTCTCAGGATTGGAATGGGAAGGAATTGGATATCTCATCTCATGCTATAGGGAGGGTCTCAGGTATGATATTAGAAGCATTGAGATATAATATCTCATGCTATCGGAAGGGTCTCAGGATTGGATTGGGAAGGAGTTGGATATCACATCTCATGTTATAGGACGGGTCTCAGGATTGGATGGGAAGAGTTGGATATCACATCTCATGCCATAGGAAGGGTCTCAGGATTGGAATGGGAAGGAGTTGGATATCACATCTCATGCTAAAGGAAGGGTCTCAGGTTTGGAAGGGGAAGGATTTGGATATCACATCTCAAGTTATAGGACGGGTCTGTGGTTTGGTATTAGAAGCATTGAGATACCATATCTCATGCTATCGGAAGGGTCTCAGGATTGGAATGGGAAAGACTTGGATATCACATCTCATGTTATAGGAAGAGTCTCAGGTTTGTTATTAGAAGCATTGAGATATAACATCTCATAGTATAGGATGGGTCTCAGGATTGGAATGGGAAGGAGTTTGATATCACATCTCATGCCATGGGAAGGTCTCAGGTTTGCTAGAAGCATTAAGATATCACATCTCATGCTATCGGAAGGGTCTCAGGATTGGATTGGGAAGGAGTTGGATATCGCATCTCATGCTATAGGAAGGGTCACAGGTTGGAATTGGAAGGAGTTGGATATCACAGCTCATGTTATAGGAAGGGTTTCAGGATTGGAATGGGAAGGACTTTGATATCACATCTCATGCTATCGGAAGGGTCTCAGAATTGGATTGGGAAGGAGTTGGATATAACATCTCATGTTATAGGAAGGGTCTCAGGATTGGATGGGAAGAGTTGGATATCACATCTCATGTTATAGGAAGGGTATCAGGATTGGAATGGGAAGGACTTTGATATCACATCTCACGCTATAGGGAGGGTCTCAGGTTTGGTATTAGAAGCATTGAGATATCACATCTCATGTTATAGGAAGGGTCTCAGGTTTGTTATTAGAAGCATTGAGATATCACATCTCATGTTATAGGACAGTCTCAGGTTTGGTATTAGAAGCATTGAGATATAACATCTCATGGTATAGGACGGGTCTCAGGATTGGATGGGAAGAGTTGGATATCACCTCTCATGCTATAGTAAGGGTCTCAGGTTTGGTAGAAGCATTGGGATATCACATCTCATGCTATAGGAAGGGTCTCAGGATTGGAATGGGAAGGAGTTGGATATCACATCTCATGCTAAAGGAAGGGTCTCAGGTTTGGAAGGGGAAGGATTTGGATATCACATCTCAAGTTATAGGACGGGTCTGTGGTTTGGTATTAGAAGCATTGAGATATCATATCTCATGCTATCAGAATGGTCTCAGGATTGGCTTGCGAAGGAGTTGGATATCACATCTCATGTTATAGGAAGGCTCTCAGGTTTGTTATTAGAAGCATTGAGATATCACATCTCATGTTATAGGACAGTCTCAGGTTTGGTATTAGAAGCATTGAGATATCATCTCATGGTATAGGACGGGCCTCAGGATTGGAATGGGAAGGAGTTGGATATCACATCTCATGCTAAAGGAAGGGTCTCAGGTTTGGAAGGGGAAGGATTTGGATATCACATCTCAATTTATAGGACGGGTCTGTGGTTTGGTATTAGAAGCATTGAGATATCATATCTCATGCTATCGGAAGGGTCTCAGGATTGGATTGGGAAGGAGTTGGATATCACATCTCATGTTATAGGAAGGGTCTCAGGATTGGAATGGGAAGGATTTGGATATCACATCTCATGTTATAGGAAGGGTCTCAGGTTTGTTATTAGAAGTATTGAGATATCGCATCTCATGTTATAGGACAGTCTCAGGTTTGGTATTAGAAGCATTGAGATGTCATATCTCATTGTATAGGACGGGTCTCAGGATTGGAATGGGAAGGAGTTGGATATCACATATCATGCTATAGGAAGGGTCTCAGGATTGGAATGGGAAGGAGTTGGATATCACATCTCATGATAAAGAAAGGGTCTCAGGTTTGGAAGGGGAAGGATTTGGATATCACATCTCAAGTTATAGGACGGTTCTGTGGTTTGGTATTAGAAGCATTGAGATATCATATCTCATGCTATCGGAAGGGTCTCAGGATTGGATTGGGAAGGAGTTGGATATCACATAGCATGTTATAGGAAGGGTCTCAAGATTGGAATGGGAAGGACTTGGATATCACATCTCATGTAATAGGAAGGGTCTCAGGTTTGTTATTAGAAGCATTGAGATATCGCATCTCATGTTATAGGAAGGGTCTCAGGATTGGAATGGGAAGGAGTTGTATATCACATCTCATGCTATAGGGAGGGTCTCAGGTTTGATATTAGAAGCATTGAGATATCATATCTCATGCTATCATAAGGGTCTCAGGATTGGATTGGGAAGGAGTTGGATATCACATCTCTTGTTATAGGAAGGGTCTCAGGATTGGAATGGGAAAGATTTGGATATCACATCTCATGTTATAGGAAGGGTCTCAGGTTTGTTATTAGAAGCATTGAGATATCGCATCTCATGTTATAGGACAGTCTCAGGTTTGGTATTAGAAGCATTGAGATATATCTCATGGTATAGGACGGGTCTCAGGATTGGAATGGGAAGGAGTTGGATATCACATCTCATGCTATAGGAAGGGTCTCAGGATTGGAATGGGAAGGATTTGGATATCACATCTCATGTTATAGGAAGGGTCTCAGGTTTGTTATTAGAAGCATTGAGATATCGCATCTCATGTTCTAGGAAGGGTCTCAGGATTGGAATGGGAAGGATTTGGATATCACATCTCATGTTATAGGAAGGGTCTCAGGTTTGTTATTAGAAGCATTGAGATATCGCATCTCATGTTATAGGACAGTCTCAGGTTTGGTATTAGAAGCATTGAGATATCATATCTCATGCTATCGGAAGGGTCTCAGGATTGGAATGGGAAGGATTTGGATATCACATCTCATGTTATAGGAAGGGTCTCAGGTTTGTTATTAGAAGCATTGAGATATCGCATCTCATGTTATAGGACAGTCTCAGGTTTGGTATTAGAAGCATTGAGATATCATATCTCATGCTATCGGAAGGGTCTCAGGATTGGAATGGGAAGGAGTTGGATATCGCATCTCATGCTATAGGAAGGGTCACAGGTTGGAATTGGAAGGAGTTGGATATCACAGCTCATGTTATAGGAAGGGTTTCAGGATTGGAATGGGAAGGACTTTGATATCACATCTCATGCTATCGGAAGGGTCTCAGGATTGGATTGGGAAGGAGTTGGATATAACATCTCATGTTATAGGAAGGGTCTCAGGATTGGATGGGAAGAGTTGGATATCACATCTCATGTTATAGGAAGGGTATCAGGATTGGAATGGGAAGGACTTTGATATCACATCTCACGCTATAGGGAGGGTCTCAGGTTTGGTATTAGAAGCATTGAGATATCACATCTCATGTTATAGGAAGGGTCTCAGGTTTGTTATTAGAAGCATTGAGATATCACATCTCATGTTATAGGACAGTCTCAGGTTTGGTATTAGAAGCATTGAGATATAACATCTCATGGTATAGGACGGGTCTCAGGATTGGATGGGAAGAGTTGGATATCACCTCTCATGCTATAGTAAGGGTCTCAGGTTTGGTAGAAGCATTGGGATATCACATCTCATGCTATAGGAAGGGTCTCAGGATTGGAATGGGAAGGAGTTGGATATCACATCTCATGCTAAAGGAAGGGTCTCAGGTTTGGAAGGGGAAGGATTTGGATATCACATCGCAAGTTATAGGACGGGTCTGTGGTTTGGTATAAGAAGCATTGAGATATCATATCTCATGCTATCGGAAGGGTCTCAGGATTGGATTGCGAAGGAGTTGGATATCACATCTCATGTTATAGGAAGGCTCTCAGGTTTGTTATTAGAAGCATTGAGATATCACATCTCATGTTATAGGACAGTCTCAGGTTTGGTATTAGAAGCATTGAGATATCATCTCATGGTATAGGACGGGCCTCAGGATTGGAATGGGAAGGAGTTGGATATCACATCTCATGCTAAAGGAAGGGTCTCAGGTTTGGAAGGGGAAGGATTTGGATATCACATCTCAATTTATAGGACGGGTCTGTGGTTTGGTATTAGAAGCATTGAGATATCATATCTCATGCTATCGGAAGGGTCTCAGGATTGGATTGGGAAGGAGTTGGATATCACATCTCATGTTATAGGAAGGGTCTCAGGATTGGAATGGGAAGGATTTGGATATCACATCTCATGTTATAGGAAGGGTCTCAGGTTTGTTATTAGAAGTATTGAGATATCGCATCTCATGTTATAGGACAGTCTCAGGTTTGGTATTAGAAGCATTGAGATATCATATCTCATGCTATCGGAAGGGTCTCAGGATTGGAATGGGAAGGATTTGGATATCACATCTCATGTTATAGGAAGGGTCTCAGGTTTGTTATTAGAAGCATTGAGATATCGCATCTCATGTTATAGGACAGTCTCAGGTTTGGTATTAGAAGCATTGAGATATCATATCTCATGCTATCGGAAGGGTCTCAGGATTGGAATGGGAAGGAGTTGGATATCGCATCTCATGTTATAGGAAGGCTCTCAGGTTTGTTATTAGAAGCATTGAGATATCACATCTCATGTTATACTACAGTCTCAGGTTTGGTATTAGAAGCATTGAGATATCATATCTCATGGTATAGGACGGGTCTCAGGATTGCAATGGGAAGGAGTTGGATATCACAGCTCATGCTAAAGGAAGGGTCTCAGGTTTGGAAGGGGAAGGATTTGGATATCGCATCTCAATTTATAGGACAGGTCTGTGGTTTGGTATTAGAAGCATTGAGATATCATATCTAATGCTATCGGAAGGGTATCAGGATTGGATTGGGAAGGAGTTGGATATCACATCTCATGTTATAGGAAGGGTCTCAGGATTGGAATGGGAAGGATTTGGATATCACATCTCATGTTATAGGAAGGGTCTCAGGTTTGTTATTAGAAGCATTGAGATATCGCATCTCATGTTATAGGACAGTCTCAGGTTTGGTTTTAGAAGCATTGAGATATCATATCTCATTGTATCGGACGGGTCTCAGGATTGGAATGGGAGGAAGTTGGATATCACATATCATGCTATAGGAAGGGTCTCAGGATTGGAATGGGAAGGAGTTGGATATCACATCTCATGATAAAGAAAGGGTCTCAGGTTTGGAAGGGGAAGGATTTGGATATCACATCTCAAGTTATAGGACGGTTCTGTGGTTTGGTATTAGAAGCATTGAGATATCATATCTCATGCTATCGGAAGGGTCTCAGGACTGGATTGGGAAGGACTTGGATATCACATCTCATGTTATAGGAAGGGTCTCAAGTTTGTTATTAGAAGCATTGAGATATCACATCTCATGTTATAGGACAGTCTCAGGTTTGGTATTAGAAGCATAGAGATATAACATCTCATAGTATAGGACGGGTCTCAGGATTGGAATGGGAAGGAGTTTGATATCACATCTCATGCCATGGGAAGGTCTCAGGTTTGCTAGAAGCATTAAGATATCACATCTCATGCTATCAGAAGGGTCTCGGAATTGGATTGGGAAGGAGTTGGATATAACATCTCATGTTATAGGAAGGGTCTCAGGATTGGATGGGAAGAGTTGGATATCACATCTCATGTTATAGGAAGGGTCTCAGGATTGGAATGGGAAAGATTTGGATATCACATCTCATGTTATAGGAAGGGTCTCAGGTTTGTTATTAGAAGCATTGAGATATCGCATCTCATGTTATAGGACAGTCTCAGGTTTGGTATTAGAAGCATTGAGATATATCTCATGGTATAGGACGGGTCTCAGGATTGGAATGGGAAGGAGTTGGATATCACATCTCATGCTATAGGAAGGGTCTCAGGATTGGAATGGGAAGGATTTGGATATCACATCTCATGTTATAGGAAGGGTCTCAGGTTTGTTATTAGAAGCATTGAGATATCGCATCTCATGTTCTAGGAAGGGTCTCAGGATTGGAATGGGAAGGATTTGGATATCACATCTCATGTTATAGGAAGGGTCTCAGGTTTGTTATTAGAAGCATTGAGATATCGCATCTCATGTTATAGGACAGTCTCAGGTTTGGTATTAGAAGCATTGAGATATCATATCTCATGCTATCGGAAGGGTCTCAGGATTGGAATGGGAAGGATTTGGATATCACATCTCATGTTATAGGAAGGGTCTCAGGTTTGTTATTAGAAGCATTGAGATATCGCATCTCATGTTATAGGACAGTCTCAGGTTTGGTATTAGAAGCATTGAGATATCATATCTCATGCTATCGGAAGGGTCTCAGGATTGGAATGGGAAGGAGTTGGATATCGCATCTCATGCTATAGGAAGGGTCACAGGTTGGAATTGGAAGGAGTTGGATATCACAGCTCATGTTATAGGAAGGGTTTCAGGATTGGAATGGGAAGGACTTTGATATCACATCTCATGCTATCGGAAGGGTCTCAGGATTGGATTGGGAAGGAGTTGGATATAACATCTCATGTTATAGGAAGGGTCTCAGGATTGGATGGGAAGAGTTGGATATCACATCTCATGTTATAGGAAGGGTATCAGGATTGGAATGGGAAGGACTTTGATATCACATCTCACGCTATAGGGAGGGTCTCAGGTTTGGTATTAGAAGCATTGAGATATCACATCTCATGTTATAGGAAGGGTCTCAGGTTTGTTATTAGAAGCATTGAGATATCACATCTCATGTTATAGGACAGTCTCAGGTTTGGTATTAGAAGCATTGAGATATAACATCTCATGGTATAGGACGGGTCTCAGGATTGGATGGGAAGAGTTGGATATCACCTCTCATGCTATAGTAAGGGTCTCAGGTTTGGTAGAAGCATTGGGATATCACATCTCATGCTATAGGAAGGGTCTCAGGATTGGAATGGGAAGGAGTTGGATATCACATCTCATGCTAAAGGAAGGGTCTCAGGTTTGGAAGGGGAAGGATTTGGATATCACATCTCAAGTTATAGGACGGGTCTGTGGTTTGGTATAAGAAGCATTGAGATATCATATCTCATGCTATCGGAAGGGTCTCAGGATTGGATTGCGAAGGAGTTGGATATCACATCTCATGTTATAGGAAGGCTCTCAGGTTTGTTATTAGAAGCATTGAGATATCACATCTCATGTTATAGGACAGTCTCAGGTTTGGTATTAGAAGCATTGAGATATCATCTCATGGTATAGGACGGGCCTCAGGATTGGAATGGGAAGGAGTTGGATATCACATCTCATGCTAAAGGAAGGGTCTCAGGTTTGGAAGGGGAAGGATTTGGATATCACATCTCAATTTATAGGACGGGTCTGTGGTTTGGTATTAGAAGCATTGAGAGATCATATCTCATGCTATCGGAAGGGTCTCAGGATTGGATTGGGAAGGAGTTGGATATCACATCTCATGTTATAGGAAGGGTCTCAGGATTGGAATGGGAAGGATTTGGATATCACATCTCATGTTATAGGAAGGGTCTCAGGTTTGTTATTAGAAGTATTGAGATATCGCATCTCATGTTATAGGACAGTCTCAGGTTTGGTATTAGAAGCATTGAGATATCATATCTCATTGTATAGGACGGGTCTCAGGATTGGAATGGGAAGGAGTTGGATATCACATATCATGCTATAGGAAGGGTGTCAGGATTGGAATGGGAAGGAGTTGGATATCACATCTCATGATAAAGAAAGGGTCTCAGGTTTGGAAGGGGAAGGATTTGGATATCACATCTCAAGTTATAGGACGGTTGTGTGGTTTGGTATTAGAAGCATTGAGATATCATATCTCATGCTATCGGACGGGTCTCAGGATTGGATTGGGAAGGAGTTGGATATCACATTGCATGTTATAGGAAGGGTCTCAAGATTGGAATGGGAATGACTTGGATATCACATCTCATGTAATAGGAAGGGTCTCAGGTTTGTTATTAGAAGCATTGAGATATCGCATCTCACGTTATACGAAGGATCTCAGGATTGGAATGGGATTGAGTTGTATATCACATCTCATGCTATAGGGAGGGTCTCAGGTTTGATATTAGAAGCATTGAGATATCATATCTCATGCTATCATAAGGGTCTCAGGATTGGATTGGGAAGGAGTTGGATATCACATCTCATGTTATAGGACGGGTCTCAGGATTGGATTGGGAAAGATTTGGATATCACATCTCATGTTATAGGAAGGGTCTCAGGTTTGGTATTAGAAGCATTGAGATATATCTCATGGTATAGGACGGGTCTCAGGATTGGAATGGGAAGGAGTTGGATATCGCATCTCATGCTATAGGAAGGGTCTCAGGATTGGAATGGGAAGGATTTGGATATCACATCTCATGTTATAGGAAGGTTCTCAGGTTTGTTATTAGAAGCATTGAGATATCGCATCTCATGTTATAGGACAGTCTCAGGTTTGGTATTAGAAGCATTGAGATATCATATCTCATGCTATCGGAAGGGTCTCAGGATTGGAATGGGAAGGATTTGGATATCACATCTCATGTTATAGGAAGGGTCTCAGGTTTGTTATTAGAAGCATTGAGATATCGCATCTCATGTTATAGGACAGTCTCAGGTTTGGTATTAGAAGCATTGAGATATCATATCTCATGCTATCGGAAGGGTCTCAGGATTGGAATGGGAAGGAGTTGGATATCGCATCTCATGTTATAGGAAGGCTCTCAGGTTTGTTATTAGAAGCATTGAGATATCACATCTCATGTTATAGGACAGTCTCAGGTTTGGTATTAGAAGCATTGAGATATCATATCTCATGGTATAGGAAGGGTCTCAGGATTGGAATGGGAAGGATTTGGATATCACATCTCATGTTATAGGAAGGGTCTCAGGTTTGTTATTAGAAGCATTGAGATATCACATCTCATGTTCTAGGAAGGGTCTCAGGATTGGAATGGGAAGGATTTGGATATCACATCTCATGTTATAGGAAGGGTCTCAGGTTTGTTATTAGAAGCATTGAGATATCGCATCTCATGTTATAGGACAGTCTCAGGTTTGGTATTAGAAGCATTGAGATATCATATCTCATGCTATCGGAAGGGTCTCAGGATTGGAATGGGAAGGATTTGGATATCACATCTCATGTTATAGGAAGGGTCTCAGGTTTGTTATTAGAAGCATTGAGATATCGCATCTCATGTTATAGGACAGTCTCTGGTTTGGTATTAGAAGCATTGAGATATCATATCTCATGCTATCGGAAGGGTCTCAGGATTGGAATGGGAAGGAGTTGGATATCGCATCTCATGTTATAGGAAGGCTCTCAGGTTTGTTATTAGAAGCATTGAGATATCACATCTCATGTTATAGGACAGTCTCAGGTTTGGTATTAGAAGCATTGAGATATCATATCTCATGGTATAGGACGGGTCTCAGGATTGCAATGGGAAGTAGTTGGATATCACAGCTCATGCTAAAGGAAGGGTCTCAGGTTTGGAAGGGGAAGGATTTGGATATCGCATCTCAATTTATAGGACAGGTCTGTGGTTTGGTATTAGAAGCATTGAGATATCACATCTCATGTTATAGGAAGGGTCTCAGGATTGGAATGGGAAGGATTTGGATATCACATCTCATGTTATAGGAAGGGTCTCAGGTTTGTTATTAGAAGCATTGAGATATCGCATCTCATGTTATAGGACAGTCTCAGGTTTGGTTTTAGAAGCATTGAGATATCATATCTCATTGTATAGGACGGGTCTCAGGATTGGAATGGGAGGAAGTTGGATATCACATATCATGCTATAGGAAGGGTCTCAGGATTGGAATGGGAAGGAGTTGGATATCACATCTCATGATAAAGAAAGGGTCTCAGGTTTGGAAGGGGAAGGATTTGGATATCACATCTTAAGTTATAGGACGGTTCTGTGGTTTGGTATTAGAAGCATTGAGATATCATATCTCATGCTATCGGAAGGGTCTCAGGATTGGATTGGGAAGGACTTGGATATCACATCTCATGTTATAGGACAGTCTCAGGTTTGGTATTAGAAGCATTGAGATATAACATCTCATAGTATAGGACGGGTCTCAGGATTGGAATGGGAAGGAGTTTGATATCACATCTCATGCCATGGGAAGGTCTCAGGTTTGCTAGAAGCATTAAGATATCACATCTCATGCTATCGGAAGGGTCTCAGAATTGGATTGGGAAGGAGTTGGATATAACATCTCATGTTATAGGAAGGGTCTCAGGATTGGATGGGAAGAGTTGGATATCACATCTCATGTTATAGGAAGGGTATCAGGATTGGAATGGGAAGGACTTTGATATCACATCTCACGCTATAGGGAGGGTCTCAGGTTTGGTATTAGAAGCATTGAGATATCACATCTCATGTTATAGGAAGGGTCTCAGGTTTGTTATTAGAAGCATTGAGATATCACATCTCATGTTATAGGACAGTCTCAGGTTTGGTATTAGAAGCATTGAGATATCACATCTCATGTTCTAGGAAGGGTCTCAGGATTGGAATGGGAAGGATTTGGATATCACATCTCATGTTATAGGAAGGGTCTCAGGTTTGTTATTAGAAGCATTGAGATATCGCATCTCATGTTATAGGACAGTCTCAGGTTTGGTATTAGAAGCATTGAGATATCATATCTCATGCTATCGGAAGGGTCTCAGGATTGGAATGGGAAGGATTTGGATATCACATCTCATGTTATAGGAAGGGTCTCAGGTTTGTTATTAGAAGTATTGAGATATCGCATCTCATGTTATAGGACAGTCTCAGGTTTGGTATTAGAAGCATTGAGATATCATATCTCATTGTATAGGACGGGTCTCAGGATTGGAATGGGAAGGAGTTGGATATCACATATCATGCTATAGGAAGGGTGTCAGGATTGGAATGGGAAGGAGTTGGATATCACATCTCATGATAAAGAAAGGGTCTCAGGTTTGGAAGGGGAAGGATTTGGACATCACATCTCAAGTTATAGGACGGTTGTGTGGTTTGGTATTAGAAGCATTGAGATATCATATCTCATGCTATCGGACGGGTCTCAGGATTGGATTGGGAAGGAGTTGGATATCACATTGCATGTTATAGGAAGGGTCTCAAGATTGGAATGGGAATGACTTGGATATCACATCTCATGTAATAGGAAGGGTCTCAGGTTTGTTATTAGAAGCATTGAGATATCGCATCTCACGTTATACGAAGGATCTCAGGATTGGAATGGGATTGAGTTGTATATCACATCTCATGCTATAGGGAGGGTCTCAGGTTTGATATTAGAAGCATTGAGATATCATATCTCATGCTATCATAAGGGTCTCAGGATTGGATTGGGAAGGAGTTGGATATCACATCTCATGTTATAGGAAGGGTCTCAGGATTGGATTGGGAAAGATTTGGATATCACATCTCATGTTATAGGAAGGGTCTCAGGTTTGGTATTAGAAGCATTGAGATATATCTCATGGTATAGGACGGGTCTCAGGATTGGAATGGGAAGGAGTTGGATATCGCATCTCATGCTATAGGAAGGGTCTCAGGATTGGAATGGGAAGGATTTGGATATCACATCTCATGTTATAGGAAGGTTCTCAGGTTTGTTATTAGAAGCATTGAGATATCGCATCTCATGTTATAGGACAGTCTCAGGTTTGGTATTAGAAGCATTGAGATATCATATCTCATGCTATCGGAAGGGTCTCAGGATTGGAATGGGAAGGATTTGGATATCACATCTCATGTTATAGGAAGGGTCTCAGGTTTGTTATTAGAAGCATTGAGATATCGCATCTCATGTTATAGGACAGTCTCAGGTTTGGTATTAGAAGCATTGAGATATCATATCTCATGCTATCGGAAGGGTCTCAGGATTGGAATGGGAAGGAGTTGGATATCGCATCTCATGTTATAGGAAGGCTCTCAGGTTTGTTATTAGAAGCATTGAGATATCACATCTCATGTTATAGGACAGTCTCAGGTTTGGTATTAGAAGCATTGAGATATCATATCTCATGGTATAGGAAGGGTCTCAGGATTGGAATGGGAAGGATTTGGATATCACATCTCATGTTATAGGAAGGGTCTCAGGTTTGTTATTAGAAGCATTGAGATATCACATCTCATGTTCTAGGAAGGGTTTCAGGATTGGAATGGGAAGGATTTGGATATCACATCTCATGTTATAGGAAGGGTCTCAGGTTTGTTATTAGAAGCATTGAGATATCGCATCTCATGTTATAGGACAGTCTCAGGTTTGGTATTAGAAGCATTGAGATATCATATCTCATGCTATCGGAAGGGTCTCAGGATTGGAATGGGAAGGATTTGGATATCACATCTCATGTTATAGGAAGGGTCTCAGGTTTGTTATTAGAAGCATTGAGATATCGCATCTCATGTTATAGGACAGTCTCTGGTTTGGTATTAGAAGCATTGAGATATCATATCTCATGCTATCGGAAGGGTCTCAGGATTGGAATGGGAAGGAGTTGGATATCGCATCTCATGTTATAGGAAGGCTCTCAGGTTTGTTATTAGAAGCATTGAGATATCACATCTCATGTTATAGGACAGTCTCAGGTTTGGTATTAGAAGCATTGAGATATCATATCTCATGGTATAGGACGGGTCTCAGGATTGCAATGGGAAGTAGTTGGATATCACAGCTCATGCTAAAGGAAGGGTCTCAGGTTTGGAAGGGGAAGGATTTGGATATCGCATCTCAATTTATAGGACAGGTCTGTGGTTTGGTATTAGAAGCATTGAGATATCATATCTAATGCTATCGGAAGGGTATCAGGATTGGATTGGGAAGGAGTTGGATATCACATCTCATGTTATAGGAAGGGTCTCAGGATTGGAATGGGAAGGATTTGGATATCACATCTCATGTTATAGGAAGGGTCTCAGGTTTGTTATTAGAAGCATTGAGATATCGCATCTCATGTTATAGGACAGTCTCAGGTTTGGTTTTAGAAGCATTGAGATATCATATCTCATTGTATAGGACGGGTCTCAGGATTGGAATGGGAGGAAGTTGGATATCACATATCATGCTATAGGAAGGGTCTCAGGATTGGAATGGGAAGGAGTTGGATATCACATCTCATGATAAAGAAAGGGTCTCAGGTTTGGAAGGGGAAGGATTTGGATATCACATCTTAAGTTATAGGACGGTTCTGTGGTTTGGTATTAGAAGCATTGAGATATCATATCTCATGCTATCGGAAGGGTCTCAGGATTGGATTGGGAAGGACTTGGATATCACATCTCATGTTATAGGACAGTCTCAGGCTTGGTATTAGAAGCATTGAGATATAACATCTCATAGTATAGGACGGGTCTCAGGATTGGAATGGGAAGGAGTTTGATATCACATCTCATGCCATGGGAAGGTCTCAGGTTTGCTAGAAGCATTAAGATATCACATCTCATGCTATCGGAAGGGTCTCAGAATTGGATTGGGAAGGAGTTGGATATAACATCTCATGTTATAGGAAGGGTCTCAGGATTGGATGGGAAGAGTTGGATATCACATCTCATGTTATAGGAAGGGTATCAGGATTGGAATGGGAAGGACTTTGATATCACATCTCACGCTATAGGGAGGGTCTCAGGTTTGGTATTAGAAGCATTGAGATATCACATCTCATGTTATAGGAAGGGTCTCAGGTTTGTTATTAGAAGCATTGAGATATCACATCTCATGTTATAGGACAGTCTCAGGTTTGGTATTAGAAGCATTGAGATATCACATCTCATGTTCTAGGAAGGGTCTCAGGATTGGAATGGGAAGGAGTTGGATATCACATCTCATGTTATAGGAAGGGTCTCAGGTTTGTTATTAGAAGCATTGAGATATCGCATCTCATGTTATAGGACAGTCTCAGGTTTGGTATTAGAAGCATTGAGATATCATATCTCATGCTATCGGAAGGGTCTCAGGATTGGAATGGGAAGGATTTGGATATCACATCTCATGTTATAGGAAGGGTCTCAGGTTTGTTATTAGAAGCATTGAGATATCGCATCTCATGTTATAGGACAGTCTCAGGTTTGGTATTAGAAGCATTGAGATATCATATCTCATGCTATCGGAAGGGTCTCAGGATTGGAATGGGAAGGAGTTGGATATCGCATCTCATGTTATAGGAAGGCTCTCAGGTTTGTTATTAGAAGCATTGAGATATCACATCTCATGTTATAGGACAGTCTCAGGTTTGGTATTAGAAGCATTGAGATATCATATCTCATGGTATAGGACGGGTCTCAGGATTGCAATGGGAAGGAGTTGGATATCACAGCTCATGCTAAAGGAAGGGTCTCAGGTTTGGAAGGGGAAGGATTTGGATATCGCATCTCAATTTATAGGACAGGTCTGTGGTTTGGTATTAGAAGCATTGAGATATCATATCTAATGCTATCGGAAGGGTATCAGGATTGGATTGGGAAGGAGTTGGATATCACATCTCATGTTATAGGAAGGGTCTCAGGATTGGAATGGGAAGGATTTGGATATCACATCTCATGTTATAGGAAGGGTCTCAGGTTTGTTATTAGAAGCATTGAGATATCGCATCTCATGTTATAGGACAGTCTCAGGTTTGGTATTAGAAGCATTGAGATATCATATCTCATTGTATAGGACGGGTCTCAGGATTGGAATGGGAGGAAGTTGGATATCACATATCATGCTATAGGAAGGGTCTCAGGATTGGAATGGGAAGGAGTTGGATATCACATCTCATGATAAAGAAAGGGTCTCAGGTTTGGAAGGGGAAGGATTTGGATATCACATCTCAAGTTATAGGACGGTTCTGTGGTTTGGTATTAGAAGCATTGAGATATCATATCTCATGCTATCGGAAGGGTCTCAGGACTGGATTGGGAAGGACTTGGATATCACATCTCATGTTATAGGAAGGGTCTCAAGTTTGTTATTAGAAGCATTGAGATATCACATCTCATGTTATAGGACAGTCTCAGGTTTGGTATTAGAAGCATTGAGATATAACATCTCATAGTATAGGACGGGTCTCAGGATTGGAATGGGAAGGAGTTTGATATCACATCTCATGCCATGGGAAGGTCTCAGGTTTGCTAGAAGCATTAAGATATCACATCTCATGCTATCAGAAGGGTCTCGGAATTGGATTGGGAAGGAGTTGGATATAACATCTCATGTTATAGGAAGGGTCTCAGGATTGGATGGGAAGAGTTGGATATCACATCTCATGTTATAGGAAGGGTATCAGGATTGGAATGGGAAGGACTTTGATATCACATCTCACGCTATAGGGAGGGTCTCAGGTTTGGTATTAGAAGCATTGAGATATCACATCTCATGTTATAGGAAGGGTCTCAGGTTTGTTATTAGAAGCATTGAGATATCACATCTCATGTTATAGGACAGTCTCAGGTTTGGTATTAGAAGCATTGAGATATAACATCTCATGGTATAGGACGGGTCTCAGGATTGGATGGGAAGAGTTGGATATCACCTCTCATGCTATAGTAAGGGTCTCAGGTTTGGTAGAAGCATTGGGATATCACATCTCATGCTATAGGAAGGGTCTCAGGATTGGAATGGGAAGGAGTTGGATATCACATCTCATGCTAAAGGAAGGGTCTCAGGTTTGGAAGGGGAAGGATTTGGATATCACATCTCAAGTTATAGGACGGGTCTGTGGTTTGGTATTAGAAGCATTGAGATATCATATCTCATGCTATCGGAAGGGTCTCAGGATTGGATTGCGAAGGAGTTGGATATCACATCTCATGTTATAGGAAGGCTCTCAGGTTTGTTATTAGAAGCATTGAGATATCACATCTCATGTTATAGGACAATCTCAGGTTTGGTATTAGAAGCATTGAGATATCATCTCATGGTATAGGACGGGCCTCAGGATTGGAATGGGAAGGAGTTGGATATCACATCTCATGCTAAAGGAAGGGTCTCAGGTTTGGAAGGGGAAGGATTTGGATATCACATCTCAATTTATAGGACAGGTCTGTGGTTTGGTATTAGAAGCATTGAGATATCATATCTCATGCTATCGGAAGGGTCTCAGGATTGGATTGGGAAGAAGTTGGATATCACATCTCATGTTATAGGAAGGGTCTCAGGATTGGAATGGGAAGGAGTTGGATATCACATCTCATGCTAAAGGAAGGGTCTCAGGTATGGAAGGGGAAGGATTTGGATATCACATCTCAATTTATAGGACAGGTCTGTGGTTTGGTATTAGAAGCATTGAGATATCATATCTCATGCTATCGGAAGGGTCTCGGAATTGGATTGGGAAGGAGTTGGATATAACATCTCATGTTATAGGAAGGGTCTCAGGATTGGAAGGGAAGAGTTGGATATCACATCTCATGTTATAGGAAGGGTATCAGGATTGGAATGGGAAGGACTTTGATATCACATCTCACGCTATAGGGAGGGTCTCAGGTTTGGTATTAGAAGCATTGAGATATCACATCTCATGTTATAGGAAGGGTCTCAGGTTTGTTATTAGAAGCATTGAGATATCACATCTCATGTTATAGGACAGTCTCAGGTTTGGTATTAGAAGCATTGAGATAAAACATCTCATGGTATAGGACGGGTCTCAGGATTGGATGGGAAGAGTTGGATATCACCTCTCATGCTATAGTAAGGGTCTCAGGTTTGGTAGAAGCATTGGGATATCACATCTCATGCTATAGGAAGGGTCTCAGATTTGGAATGGGAAGGAGTTGGATATCACATCTCATGCTAAAGGAAGGGTCTCAGGTTTGGAAGGGGAAGGATTTGGATATCACATCTCAAGTTATAGGACGGGTCTGTGGTTTGGTATTAGAAGCATTGAGATATCATATCTCATGCTATCGGAAGGGTCTCAGGATTGGATTGCGAAGGAGTTGGATATCACATCTCATGTTATAGGAAGGCTCTCAGGTTTGTTATTAGAAGCATTGAGATATCACATCTCATGTTATAGGACAATCTCAGGTTTGGTATTAGAAGCATTGAGATATCATCTCATGGTATAGGACGGGCCTCAGGATTGGAATTGGAAGGAGTTGGATATCACATCTCATGCTAAAGGAAGGGTCTCAGGTTTGGAAGGGGAAGGATTTGGATATCACATCTCAATTTATAGGACAGGTCTGTGGTTTGGTATTAGAAGCATTGAGATATCATATCTCATGCTATCGGAAGGGTCTCAGGATTGGATTGGGAAGAAGTTGGATATCACATCTCATGTTATAGGAAGGGTCTCAGGATTGGAATGGGAAGGAGTTGGATATCACATCTCATGCTAAAGGAAGGGTCTCAGGTTTGGAAGGGGAAGGATTTGGATATCACATCTCAATTTATAGGACAGGTCGGTGGTTTGGTATTAGAAGCATTGAGATATCATATCTCATGCTATCGGAAGGGTCTCGGAATTGGATTGGGAAGGAGTTGGATATAACATCTCATGTTATAGGAAGGGTCTCAGGATTGGATGGGAAGAGTCGGATATCACATCTCATGTTATAGGAAGGGTATCAGGATTGGAATGGGAAGGACTTTGATATCACATCTCACGCTATAGGGAGGGTCTCAGGTTTGGTATTAGAAGCATTGAGATATCACATCTCATGTTATAGGAAGGGTCTCAGGTTTGTTATTAGAAGCATTGAGATATCACATCTCATGTTATAGGACAGTCTCAGGTTTGGTATTAGAAGCATTGAGATATAACATCTCATGGTATAGGACGGGTCTCAGGATTGGATGGGAAGAGTTGGATATCACCTCTCATGCTATAGTAAGGGTCTCAGGTTTGGTAGAAGCATTGGGATATCACATCTCATGCTATAGGAAGGGTCTCAGGATTGGAATGGGAAGGAGTTGGATATCACATCTCATGCTAAAGGAAGGGTCTCAGGTTTGGAAGGGGAAGGATTTGGATATCACATCTCAAGTTATAGGACGGGTCTGTGGTTTGGTATTAGAAGCATTGAGATATCATATCTCATGCTATCGGAAGGGTCTCAGGATTGGATTGCGAAGGAGTTGGATATCACATCTCATGTTATAGGAAGGCTCTCAGGTTTGTTATTAGAAGCATTGAGATATCACATCTCATGTTATAGGACAATCTCAGGTTTGGTATTAGAAGCATTGAGATATCATCTCATGGTATAGGACGGGCCTCAGGATTGGAATGGGAAGAAGTTGGATATCACATCTCATGCTAAAGGAAGGGTCTCAGGTTTGGAAGGGGAAGGATTTGGATATCACATCTCAATTTATAGGACAGGTCTGTGGTTTGGTATTAGAAGCATTGAGATATCATATCTCATGCTATCGGAAGAGTCTCAGGATTGGATTGGGAAGAAGGTGGATATCACATCTCATGTTATAGGAAGGGTCTCAGGATTGGAATGGGAAGGATTTGGATATCACATCTCATGTTATAGGAAGGGTCTCAGGTTTGTTATTAGAAGCATTGAGATATCACATCTCATGCTATCGGAAGGGTATCAGGATTGGATTGGGAAGGAGTTGGATATCACATCTCATGTTATATGAAGGGTCTCAGGATTGGAATGGGAAGGATTTGGATATCACATCTCATGTTATAGGAAGGGTCTCAGGTTTGTTATTAGAAGCATTGAGATATCGCATCTCAAGTCATAGGACAGTCTCAGGTTTGGTCATAGAAGCATTGAGATATCATATCTCATTGTATAGGACGGGTCTCAGGATTGGAATGGGAAGGAGTTGGATATTCTATATCATGCTATAGGACGGGTCTCAGGATTGGAATGGGATGGAGTTGGATATCACATCTCATGATAAAGGAAGGGTCTCAGGTTTGGAAGGGGAAGGATTTGGATATCACATCTCAAGTTATAGGACTGGTCTGTGGTTTGGTATTAGAAGCATTGAGATATCATATCTCATGCTATCGGAAGGGTCTCAGGATTGGATTGGGAAGGAGTTGGATATCACATCTCATGTTATAGGAAGGGTCTCAAGATTTGAATGGGAAGGACTTGGATATCACATCTCATGTTATAGGAAGGGTCTCAGGTTTGTTATTAGAAGCATTGAGATATCACATCTCATGTTATAGGACAGTCTCAGGTTTGGTATTAGAAGCATTGATATGTAACATCTCATAGTATAGGACGGGTCTCAGGATTGGAATGGGAAGGAGTTTGATATCACATCTCATGCCATGGGAAGGTCTCAGGTTTGCTAGAAGCATTAAGATATCACATCTCATGCTATCGGAAGGGTCTCAGGATTGGATTGGGAACGAGTTGGATATCACATCTCATGTTATAGGAAGGGTATCAGGATGGGAATGGGAAGGACTTTGATATCACATCTCACGCTATAGGGAGGGTCTCAGGTTTGGTATTAGAAGCATTGAGATATCACATCTCATGTTATAGGAAGGGTCTCAGGTTTGTTATTAGAAGCATTGAGATATCACATCTCATGTTATAGGACAGTCTCAGGTTTGGTATTAGAAGCATTGAGATATAACATCTCATGGTATAGGACGGGTCTCAGGATTGGATGGGAAGAGTTGGATATCACATCTGATGCCATAGGAAGGGTCTCAGGATTGGAATGGGAAGGAGTTGGATATCACATCTCATGCTAAAGGAAGGGTCTCAGGTTTGGAAGGGGAAGGATTTGGATATCACATCTCAAGTTATAGGATGGGTGTATGTTTTGGTATTAGAAGCATTGAGATTTCATATCTCATGCTATCGGAAGGGTCTCAGGATTGGAATGGGAAGGACTTGGATATCACATCTCATCTTATAGGAAGAGTCTCAGGTTTTTTATTAGAAGCATTGAGATATAACATCTCATAGTATAGGACGGGTCTCAGGATTGGAATGGGAAGGAGTTTGATATCACATCTCATGCCATGGGAAGGTCTCAGGTTTGCTAGAAGCATTAAGATATCACATCTCATGCTATCGGAAGGGTCTCAGGATTGGATTGGGAAGGAGTTGGATATCGCATCTCATGCTATAGGAAGGGTCACAGGTTGGAATTGGAAGGAGTTGGATATCACAGCTCATGTTATAGGAAGGGTTTCAGGATTGGAATGGGAAGGACTTTGATATCACATCTCATGCTATCGGAAGGGTCTCAGAATTGGATTGGGAAGGAGTTGGATATAACATCTCATGTTATAGGAAGGGTCTCAGGATTGGATGGGAAGAGTTGGATATCACATCTCATGTTATAGGAAGGGTATCAGGATTGGAATGGGAAGGACTTTGATATCACATCTCACGCTATAGGGAGGGTCTCAGGTTTGGTATTAGAAGCATTGAGATATCACATCTCTTGTTATAGGAAGGGTCTCAGGTTTGTTATTAGAAGCATTGAGATATCACATCTCATGTTATAGGACAGTCTCAGGTTTGGTATTAGAAACATTGAGATATAACATCTCATGGTATAGGACGGGTCTCAGGATTGAATGGGAAGAGTTGGATATCACCTCTCATGCTATAGTAAGGGTCTCAGGTTTGGTAGAAGCATTGGGATATCACATCTCATGCTATAGGAAGGGTCTCAGGATTGGAATGGGAAGGAGTTGGATATCACATCTCATGCTAAAGGAAGGGTCTCAGGTTTGGAAGGGGAAGGATTTGGATATCACATCTCAAGTTATAGGACGGGTCTATGGTTTGGTATTAGAAGCATTGAGATATCACATCTCATGCTATCAGAAGGGTCTCAGGATTGGATTGCGAAGGAGTTGGATATCACATCTCATGTTATAGGAAGGCTCTCAGGTTTGTTATTAGAAGCATTGAGATATCACATCTCATGTTATAGGACAGTCTCAGGTTTGGTATTAGAAGCATTGAGATATCATCTCATGGTATAGGACGGGCCTCAGGATTGGAATGGGAAGGAGTTGGATATCACATCTCATGCTAAAGGAAGGGTCTCAGGTTTGGAAGGGGAAGGATTTGGATATCACATCTCAATTTATAGGACGGGTCTGTGGTTTGGTATTAGAAGCATTGAGATATCATATCTCATGCTATCGGAAGGGTCTCAGGATTGGATTGGGAAGGAATTGGATATCACATCTCATGTTATAGGAAGGGTCTCAGGATTGGAATGGGAAGGATTTGGATATCACATCTCATGTTATAGGAAGGGTCTCGGGTTTGTTATTAGAAGTATTGAGATATTGCATCTCATGTTATAGGACAGTCTCAGGTTTGGTATTAGAAGCATTGAGATGTCATATCTCATTGTATAGGACGGGTCTCAGGATTGGAATGGGAAGGAGTTGGATATCACATATCATGCTATAGGAAGGGTCTCAGGATTGGAATGGGAAGGAGTTGGATATCACATCTCATGATAAAGAAAGGGTCTCAGGTTTGGAAGGGGAAGGATTTGGATATCACATCTCATGTTATAGGACGGTTCTGTGGTTTGGTATTAGAAGCATTGAGATATCATATCTCATGCTATCGGAAGGGTCTCAGGATTGGATTGGGAAGGAGTTGGATATCACATAGCATGTTATAGGAAGGGTCTCAAGATTGGAATGGGAAGGACTTGGATATCACATCTCATGTAATAGGAAGGGTCTCAGGTTTGTTATTAGAAGCATTGAGATATCGCATCTCATGTTATAGGAAAGGTCTCAGGATTGGAATGGGAAGGAGTTGTATATCACATCTCATGCTATAGAGAGGGTCTCAGGTTTGATATTAGAAGCATTGAGATATCATATCTCATGCTATCATAAGGGTCTCAGGATTGGATTGGGAAGGAGTTGGATATCACATCTCATGTTATAGGAAGGGTCTCAGGATTGGAATGGGAAAGATTTGGATATCACATCTCATGTTATAGGAAGGGTCTCAGGTTTGTTATTAGAAGCATAGAGATATCGCATCTCATGTTATAGGACAGTCTCAGGTTTGGTATTAGAAGCATTGAGATATATCTCATGGTATAGGACGGGTCTCAGGATTGGAATGGGAAGGAGTTGGATATCACATCTCATGCTATAGGAAAGGTCTCAGGATTGGAATGGGAAGGATTTGGATATCACATCTCATGTTATAGGAAGGGTCTCAGGTTTGTTATTAGAAGCATTGAGATATCGCATCTCATGTTATAGGACAGTCTCAGGTTTGGTATTAGAAGCATTGAGATATCATATCTCAAGCTATCAGAAGGGTCTCAGGATTGGAATGGGAAGGATTTGGATATCACATCTCATGTTATAGGAAGGGTCTCAGGTTTGTTATTAGAAGCATTGAGATATTGCATCTCATGTTATAGGACAGTCTCAGGTTTGGTATTAGAAGCATTGAGATATCATATCTCATGCTATCGGAAGGGTCTCAGGATTGGAATGGGAAGGAGTTGGATATCGCATCTCATGCTATAGGAAGGGTCACAGGTTGGAATTGGAAGGAGTTGGATATCACAGCTCATGTTATAGGAAGGGTTTCAGGATTGGAATGGGAAGGACTTTGATATCACATCTCATGCTATCGGAAGGGTCTCAGGATTGGATTGGGAAGGAGTTGGATATAACATCTCATGTTATAGGAAGGGTCTCAGGATTGGATGGGAAGAGTTGGATATCACATCTCATGTTATAGGAAGGGTATCAGGATTGGAATGGGAAGGACTTTGATATCACATCTCACGCTATAGGGAGGGTCTCAGGTTTGGTATTAGAAGCATTGAGATATCACATCTCATGTTATAGGAAGGGTCTCAGGTTTGTTATTAGAAGCATTGAGATATCACATCTCATGTTATAGGACAGTCTCAGGTTTGGTATTAGAAGCATTGAGATATAACATCTCATGGTATAGGACGGGTCTCAGGATTGGATGGGAAGAGTTGGATATCACCTCTCATGCTAAAGGAAGGGTCTCAGGTTTGGAAGGGGAAGGATTTGGATATCACATCTCAAGTTATAGGACGGGTCTGTGGTTTGGTATTAGAAGCTTTGAGATATCATATCTCATGCTATCGGAAGGGTCTCAGGATTGGATTGGGAAGAAGTTGGATATCACATCTCATGTTATAGGAAGGCTCTCAGGTTTGTTATTACAAGCATTGAGATATCACATCTCATGTTATAGGACAGTCTCAGGTTTGGTATTAGAAGCATTGAGATATCATATCTCATGGTATAGGACGGGTCTCAGGATTGCAATGGGAAGGAGTTGGATATCACAGCTCATGCTAAAGGAAGGGTCTCAGGTTTGGAAGGGGAAGGATTTGGATATCGCATCTCAATTTATAGGACGGGTCTGTGGTTTGGTATTAGAAGCATTGAGATATCATATCTAATGCTATCGGAAGGGTATCAGGATTGGATTGGGAAGGAGTTGGATATCACATCTCATGTTATATGAAGGGTCTCAGGATTGGAATGGGAAGGATTTGGATATGACATCTCATGTTATAGGAAGGGTCTCAGGTTTGTTATTAGAAGCATTGAGATATCGCATCTCATGTTATAGGACAGTCTCAGGTTTGGTATTAGAAGCATTGAGATATCATATCTCATTGTATAGGACGGGTCTCAGGATTGGAATGGGAAGGAGTTGGATATCACATCTCATGATAAAGAAAGGGTCTCAGGTTTGGAAGGGGAAGGATTTGGATATCACATCTCAAGTTATAGGACGGTTCTGTGGTTTGGTATTAGAAGCATTGAGATATCATATCTCATGCTATCGGAAGGGTCTCAGGATTGGATTTGGAAGGACTTGGATATCACATCTCATGTTATAGGAAGGGTCTCAGGTTTGTTATTAGAAGCATTGAGATATCACATCTCATGTTATAGGACAGTCTCAGGTTTGGATTAGAAGCATTGAGATATAACATCTCATAGTATAGGACGGGTCTCAGGATTGGAATGGGAAGGAGTTTGATATCACATCTCATGCCATGGGAAGGTCTCAGGTTTGCTAGAAGCATTAAGATATCACATCTCATGCTATCGGAAGGGTCTCAGGATTGGATTGGGAAGGAGTTGGATATCGCATCTCATGCTATAGGAAGGGTCACAGGTTGGAATTGGAAGGAGTTGGATATCACAGCTCATGTTATAGGAAGGGTTTCAGGATTGGAATGGGAAGGACTTTGATATCACATCTCATGCTATCGGAAGGGTCTCAGAATTGGATTGGGAAGGAGTTGGATATAACATCTCATGTTATAGGAAGGGTCTCAGGATTGGATGGGAAGAGTTGGATATCACATCTCATGTTATAGGAAGGGTATCAGGATTGGAATGGGAAGGACTTTGATATCACATCTCACGCTATAGGGAGGGTCTCAGGTTTGGTATTAGAAGCATTGAGATATCACATCTCATGTAATAGGAAGGGTCTCAGGTTTGTTATTAGAAGCATTGAGATATCACATCTCATGTTATAGGACAGTCTCAGGTTTGGTATTAGAAGCATTGAGATATAACATCTCATGGTATAGGACGGGTCTCAGGATTGGATGGGAAGAGTTGGATATCACCTCTCATGCTATAGTAAGGGTCTCAGGTTTGGTAGAAGCATTGAGATATAACATCTCATGGTATAGGACGGGTCTCAGGATTGGAATGGGAAGGAGTTGGATATCACATCTCATGCTAAAGGAAGGGTCTCAGGTTTGGAAGGGGAAGGATTTGGATATCACATCTCAAGTTATAGGACGGGTCTGTGGTTTGGTATTAGAAGCATTGAGATATCATATCTCATGCTATCGGAAGGGTCTCAGGATTGGATTGCGAAGGAGTTAGATATCACATCTCATGTTATAGGAAGGCTCTCAGGTTTGTTATTAGAAGCATTGAGATATCACATCTCATGTTATAGGACAGTCTCAGGTTTGGTATTAGAAGCATTGAGATATCATCTCATGGTATAGGACGGGCCTCAGGATTGGAATGGGAAGGAGTTGGATATCACATCTCATGCTAAAGGAAGGGTCTCAGGTTTGGAAGGGGAAGGATTTGGATATCACATCTCAATTTATAGGACGGGTCTGTGGTTTGGTATTAGAAGCATTGAGATATCATATCTCATGCTTTTGGAAGGGTCTCAGGATTGGATTGGGAAGAAGTTGGATATCACATCTCATGTTATAGGAAGGGTCTCAGGATTGGAATGGGAAGGATTTGGATATCACATCTCATGTTATAGGAAGGGTCTCAGGTTTGTTATTAGAAGTATTGAGATATCGCATCTCATGTTATAGGACAGTCTCAGGTTTGGTATTAGAAGCATTGAGATATCATATCTCATTGTATAGGACGGGTCTCAGGATTGGAATGGGAAGGAGTTTATCACATCTCATGCCATGGGAAGGTCTCAGGTTTGCTAGAAGCATTAAGATATCACATCTCATGCTATCGGAAGGGTCTCAGGATTGGATTGGGAATGAGTTGGATATCGCATCTCATGCTATAGGAAGGGTCACAGGTTTGAATTGGAAGGAGTTGGATATCACAGCTCATGTTATAGGAAGGGTATCAGGATTGGAATGGGAAGGACTTTGATATCACATCTCATGCTATCGGAAGGGTCTCAGGATTGGATTGGGAAGGAGTTGGATATCACATCTCATGCTAAAGGAAGGGTCTCAGGTTTGGAAGGGGAAGGATTTGGATATCACATCTCAATTTATAGGACGGGTCTGTGGTTTGGTATTAGAAGCATTGAGATATCATATCTCATGCTTTTGGAAGGGTCTCAGGATTGGATTGGGAAGAAGTTGGATATCACATCTCATGTTATAGGAAGGGTCTCAGGATTGGAATGGGAAGGATTTGGATATCACATCTCATGTTATAGGAAGGGTCTCAGGTTTGTTATTAGAAGTATTGAGATATCGCATCTCATGTTATAGGACAGTCTCAGGTTTGGTATTAGAAGCATTGAGATATCATATCTCATTGTATAGGACGGGTCTCAGGATTGGAATGGGAAGGAGTTTATCACATCTCATGCCATGGGAAGGTCTCAGGTTTGCTAGAAGCATTAAGATATCACATCTCATGCTATCGGAAGGGTCTCAGGATTGGATTGGGAATGAGTTGGATATCGCATCTCATGCTATAGGAAGGGTCACAGGTTTGAATTGGAAGGAGTTGGATATCACAGCTCATGTTATAGGAAGGGTATCAGGATTGGAATGGGAAGGACTTTGATATCACATCTCATGCTATCGGAAGGGTCTCAGGATTGGATTGGGAAGGAGTTGGATATCACATCTCATGCTAAAGGAAGGGTCTCAGGTTTGGAAGGGGAAGGATTTGGATATCACATCTCAATTTATAGGACGGGTCTGTGGTTTGGTATTAGAAGCATTGAGATATCATATCTCATGCTATCGGAAGGGTCTCAGGCTTGGAATGGGAAGGAGTTGGATATCACATATCATGCTATAGGAAGGGTCTCAGGATTGGAATGGGAAGGAGTTGGATATCACATCTCATGATAAAGAAAGGGTCTCAGGTTTGGAAGGGGAAGGATTTGGATATCACATCTCAAGTTATAGGACGGTTCTGTGGTTTGGTATTAGAAGCATTGAGATATCATATCTCATGCTATCGGAAGGGTCTCAGGATTGGAATGGGAAGGAGTTGGATATCACATATCATGTTATAGGAAGGGTATCAGGATTGGAATGGGAAGGACTTTGATATCACATCTCACGCTATAGGGAGGCTCTCAGGTTTGGTATTAGAAGCATTGAGATATCACATCTCATGTAATAGGAAGGGTCTCAGGTTTGTTATTAGAAGCATTGAGATATCACATCTCATGTTATAGGACAGTCTCAGGTTTGGTATTAGAAGCATTGAGATATAACATCTCATGGTATAGGACGGGTCTCAGGATTGGATGGGAAGAGTTGGATATCACCTCTCATGCTATAGTAAGGGTCTCAGGTTTGGTAGAAGCATTGAGATATAACATCTCATGGTATAGGACGGGTCTCAGGATTGGAATGGGAAGGAGTTGGATATCACATCTCATGCTAAAGGAAGGGTCTCAGGTTTGCAAGGGGAAGGATTTGGATATCACATCTCAAGTTATAGGACGGGTCTGTGGTTTGGTATTAGAAGCATTGAGATATCATATCTCATGCTATCGGAAGGGTCTCAGGATTGGATTGCGAAGGAGTTGGATATCACATCTCATGTTATAGGAAGGCTCTCAGGTTTGTTATTAGAAGCATTGAGATATCACATCTCATGTTATAGGACAGTCTCAGGTTTGGTATTAGAAGCATTGAGATATCATCTCATGGTATAGGACGGGCCTCAGGATTGGAATGGGAAGGAGTTGGATATCACATCTCATGCTAAAGGAAGGGTCTCAGGTTTGGAAGGGGAAGGATTTGGATATCACATCTCAATTTATAGGACGGGTCTGTGGTTTGGTATTAGAAGCATTGAGATATCATATCTCATGCTTTTGGAAGGGTCTCAGGATTGGATTGGGAAGAAGTTGGATATCACATCTCATATTATAGGAAGGGTCTCAGGATTGGAATGGGAAGGATTTGGATATCACATCTCATGTTATAGGAAGGGTCTCAGGTTTGTTATTAGAAGTATTGAGATATCGCATCTCATGTTATAGGACAGTCTCAGGTTTGGTATTAGAAGCATTGAGATATCATATTTCATTGTATAGGACGGGTCTCAGGATTGGAATGGGAAGGAGTTTATCACATCTCATGCCATGGGAAGGTCTCAGGTTTGCTAGAAGCATTAAGATATCACATCTCATGCTATCGGAAGGGTCTCAGGATTGGATTGGGAATGAGTTGGATATCGCATCTCATGCTATAGGAAGGGTCACAGGTTTGAATTGGAAGGAGTTGGATATCACAGCTCATGTTATAGGAAGGGTATCAGGATTGGAATGGGAAGGACTTTGATATCACATCTCATGCTATCGGAAGGGTCTCAGGATTGGATTGGGAAGGAGTTGGATATCACATCTCATGCTAAAGGAAGGGTCTCAGGTTTGGAAGGGGAAGGATTTGGATATCACATCTCAATTTATAGGACGGGTCTGTGGTTTGGTATTAGAAGCATTGAGATATCATATCTCATGCTATCGGAAGGGTCTCAGGATTGGAATGGGAAGGAGTTGGATATCACATATCATGCTATAGGAAGGGTCTCAGGATTGGAATGGGAAGGAGTTGGATATCACATCTCATGATAAAGAAAGGGTCTCAGGTTTGGAAGGGGAAGGATTTGGATATCACATCTCAAGTTATAGGACGGTTCTGTGGTTTGGTATTAGAAGCATTGAGATATCATATCTCATGCTATCGGAAGGGTCTCAGGATTGGATTGGGAAGGAGTTGGATATCACATCGCATGTTATAGGAAGGGTCTCAAGATTGGAATGGGAAGGACTTGGATATCACATCTCATGTAATAGGAAGGGTCTCAGGTTTGTTATTAGAAGCATTGAGATATCGCATCTCATGTTATAGGAAGGGTCTCAGGATTGGAATGGGAAGGAGTTGCATATCACATCTCATGCTATAGGGAGGGTCTCAGGTTTGATATTAGAAGCATTGAGATATCATATCTCATGCTATCATAAGGGTCTCAGGATTGGATTGGGAAGGAGTTGGATATCACATCTCATGTTATAGGAAGGGTCTCAGGATTGGAATGGGAAGGATTTGGATATCACATCTCATGTTATAGGAAGGGTCTCAGGTTTGTTATTAGAAGCATTGAGATATGGCATCTCATGTTATAGGACAGTCTCAGGTTTGGTATTAGAAGCATTGCGATATATCTCATGGTATAGGACGGGTCTCAGGATTGGAATGGGAAGGAGTTGGATATCACATCTCATGCTATAGGAAGGCTCTCAGGTTTGTTATTAGAAGCATTGAGATATCACATCTCATGTTATAGGACAGTCTCAGGTTTGGTATTAGAAGCATTGAGATATCATCTCATGGTATAGGACGGGCCTCAGGATTGGAATGGGAAGGAGTTGGATATCACATCTCATGCTAAAGGAAGGGTCTCAGGTTTGGAAGGGGAAGGATTTGGATATCACATCTCAATTTATAGGACGGGTCTGTGGTTTGGTATTAGAAGCATTGAGATATCATATCTCATGCTTTTGGAAGGGTCTCAGGATTGGATTGGGAAGAAGTTGGATATCACATCTCATGTTATAGGAAGGGTCTCAGGATTGGAATGGGAAGGATTTGGATATCACATCTCATGTTATAGGAAGGGTCTCAGGTTTGTTATTAGAAGTATTGAGATATCGCATCTCATGTTATAGGACAGTCTCAGGTTTGGTATTAGAAGCATTGAGATATCATATCTCATTGTATAGGACGGGTCTCAGGATTGGAATGGGAAGGAGTTTATCACATCTCATGCCATGGGAAGGTCTCAGGTTTGCTAGAAGCATTAAGATATCACATCTCATGCTATCGGAAGGGTCTCAGGATTGGATTGGGAATGAGTTGGATATCGCATCTCATGCTATAGGAAGGGTCACAGGTTTGAATTGGAAGGAGTTGGATATCACAGCTCATGTTATAGGAAGGGTATCAGGATTGGAATGGGAAGGACTTTGATATCACATCTCATGCTATCGGAAGGGTCTCAGGATTGGATTGGGAAGGAGTTGGATATCACATCTCATGCTAAAGGAAGGGTCTCAGGTTTGGAAGGGGAAGGATTTGGATATCACATCTCAATTTATAGGACGGGTCTGTGGTTTGGTATTAGAAGCATTGAGATATCATATCTCATGCTATCGGAAGGGTCTCAGGCTTGGAATGGGAAGGAGTTGGATATCACATATCATGCTATAGGAAGGGTCTCAGGATTGGAATGGGAAGGAGTTGGATATCACATCTCATGATAAAGAAAGGGTCTCAGGTTTGGAAGGGGAAGGATTTGGATATCACATCTCAAGTTATAGGACGGTTCTGTGGTTTGGTATTAGAAGCATTGAGATATCATATCTCATGCTATCGGAAGGGTCTCAGGATTGGAATGGGAAGGAGTTGGATATCACATATCATGTTATAGGAAGGGTATCAGGATTGGAATGGGAAGGACTTTGATATCACATCTCACGCTATAGGGAGGCTCTCAGGTTTGGTATTAGAAGCATTGAGATATCACATCTCATGTAATAGGAAGGGTCTCAGGTTTGTTATTAGAAGCATTGAGATATCACATCTCATGTTATAGGACAGTCTCAGGTTTGGTATTAGAAGCATTGAGATATAACATCTCATGGTATAGGACGGGTCTCAGGATTGGATGGGAAGAGTTGGATATCACCTCTCATGCTATAGTAAGGGTCTCAGGTTTGGTAGAAGCATTGAGATATAACATCTCATGGTATAGGACGGGTCTCAGGATTGGAATGGGAAGGAGTTGGATATCACATCTCATGCTAAAGGAAGGGTCTCAGGTTTGCAAGGGGAAGGATTTGGATATCACATCTCAAGTTATAGGACGGGTCTGTGGTTTGGTATTAGAAGCATTGAGATATCATATCTCATGCTATCGGAAGGGTCTCAGGATTGGATTGCGAAGGAGTTGGATATCACATTTCATGTTATAGGAAGGCTCTCAGGTTTGTTATTAGAAGCATTGAGATATCACATCTCATGTTATAGGACAGTCTCAGGTTTGGTATTAGAAGCATTGAGATATCATCTCATGGTATAGGACGGGCCTCAGGATTGGAATGGGAAGGAGTTGGATATCACATCTCATGCTAAAGGAAGGGTCTCAGGTTTGGAAGGGGAAGGATTTGGATATCACATCTCAATTTATAGGACGGGTCTGTGGTTTGGTATTAGAAGCATTGAGATATCATATCTCATGCTTTTGGAAGGGTCTCAGGATTGGATTGGGAAGAAGTTGGATATCACATCTCATATTATAGGAAGGGTCTCAGGATTGGAATGGGAAGGATTTGGATATCACATCTCATGTTATAGGAAGGGTCTCAGGTTTGTTATTAGAAGTATTGAGATATCGCATCTCATGTTATAGGACAGTCTCAGGTTTGGTATTAGAAGCATTGAGATATCATATTTCATTGTATAGGACGGGTCTCAGGATTGGAATGGGAAGGAGTTTATCACATCTCATGCCATGGGAAGGTCTCAGGTTTGCTAGAAGCATTAAGATATCACATCTCATGCTATCGGAAGGGTCTCAGGATTGGATTGGGAATGAGTTGGATATCGCATCTCATGCTATAGGAAGGGTCACAGGTTTGAATTGGAAGGAGTTGGATATCACAGCTCATGTTATAGGAAGGGTATCAGGATTGGAATGGGAAGGACTTTGATATCACATCTCATGCTATCGGAAGGGTCTCAGGATTGGATTGGGAAGGAGTTGGATATCACATCTCATGCTAAAGGAAGGGTCTCAGGTTTGGAAGGGGAAGGATTTGGATATCACATCTCAATTTATAGGACGGGTCTGTGGTTTGGTATTAGAAGCATTGAGATATCATATCTCATGCTATCGGAAGGGTCTCAGGATTGGAATGGGAAGGAGTTGGATATCACATATCATGCTATAGGAAGGGTCTCAGGATTGGAATGGGAAGGAGTTGGATATCACATCTCATGATAAAGAAAGGGTCTCAGGTTTGGAAGGGGAAGGATTTGGATATCACATCTCAAGTTATAGGACGGTTCTGTGGTTTGGTATTAGAAGCATTGAGATATCATATCTCATGCTATCGGAAGGGTCTCAGGATTGGATTGGGAAGGAGTTGGATATCACATCGCATGTTATAGGAAGGGTCTCAAGATTGGAATGGGAAGGACTTGGATATCACATCTCATGTAATAGGAAGGGTCTCAGGTTTGTTATTAGAAGCATTGAGATATCGCATCTCATGTTATAGGAAGGGTCTCAGGATTGGAATGGGAAGGAGTTGCATATCACATCTCATGCTATAGGGAGGGTCTCAGGTTTGATATTAGAAGCATTGAGATATCATATCTCATGCTATCATAAGGGTCTCAGGATTGGATTGGGAAGGAGTTGGATATCACATCTCATGTTATAGGAAGGGTCTCAGGATTGGAATGGGAAGGATTTGGATATCACATCTCATGTTATAGGAAGGGTCTCAGGTTTGTTATTAGAAGCATTGAGATATGGCATCTCATGTTATAGGACAGTCTCAGGTTTGGTATTAGAAGCATTGCGATATATCTCATGGTATAGGACGGGTCTCAGGATTGGAATGGGAAGGAGTTGGATATCACATCTCATGCTATAGGAAGGGTCTCAGGATTGGAATGGGAAGGATTTGGATATCACATCTCATGTTATAGGAAGGGTCTCAGGTTTGTTATTAGAAGCATTGAGATATCACATCTCATGTTCTAGGAAGGGTCTCAGGATTGGAATGGGAAGGATTTGGATATCACATCTCATGTTATAGGAAGGGTCTCAGGTTTGTTATTAGAAGCATTGAGATATCGCATCTCATTTTTTAGGACAGTCTCAGGTTTGGTATTAGAAGCATTGAGATATCATATCTCATGCTATCGGAAGGGTCTCAGGATTGGAATGGGAAGGAGTTGGATATCGCATCTCATGCTACAGGAAGTGTCACAGGTTGGAATTGGAAGGAGTTGGATATCACAGCTCATGTTATAGGAAGGGTTTCAGGATTGGAATGGGAAGGACTTTGATATCACATCTCATGCTATCGGAAGGGTCTCAGGATTGGATTGGGAAGGAGTTGGATATAACATCTCATGTTATAGGAAGGGTCTCAGGATTGGATGGGAAGAGTTGGATATCACATCTCATGTTATAGGAAGGGTATCAGGATTGGAATGGAAAGGACTTTGATATCACATCTCACGCTATAGGGAGGGTCTCAGGTTTGGTATTAGAAGCATTGAGATATCACATCTCATGTTATAGGAAGGGTCTCAGGTTTGTTATTAGAAGCATTGAGATATCACATCTCATGTTATAGGACAGTCTCAGGTTTGGTATTAGAAGCATTGAGATGTAACATCTCATGGTATAGGACGGGTCTCAGGATTGGATGGGAAGGGTTGGATATCACCTCTCATGCTATAGTAAGGGTCTCAGGTTTGGTAGAAGCATTGGGATATCACATCTCATGCTATAGGAAGGGTCTCAGGATTGGAATGGGAAGGAGTTGGATATCACAACTCATGCTAAAGGAAGGGTCTCAGGTTTGGAAGGGGAAGGATTTGGATATCACATCTCAAGTTATAGGACGGGTCTGTGGTTTGGTATTAGAAGCATTGAGATATCATATCTCATGCTATCGGAAGGGTCTCAGGATTGGATTGCGAAGGAGTTGGATATCACATCTCATGTTATAGGAAGGCTCTCAGGTTTGTTATTAGAAGCATTGAGATATCACATCTCATGTTATAGGACAGTCTCAGGTTTGGTATTAGAAGCATTGAGATATCATCTCATGGTATAGGACGGGCCTCAGGATTGGAATGGGAAGGAGTTGGATATCACATCTCATGTTATAGGAAGGGTATCAGGATTGGAATGGGAAGGATTTGGATATCACATCTCATGTTATAGGAAGGGTCTCAGGTTTGTTATTAGAAGTATTGAGATATCGCATCTCATGTTATAGGACAGTCTCAGGTTTGGTATTAGAAGCATTGAGATATCATATCTCATTGTATAGGAAAGGTCTCAGGATTGGAATGGGAAGGAGTTGGATATCACATCTCATGATAAAGAAAGGGTCTCAGGTTTGGAAGGGGAAGGATTTGGATATCACATCTCAAGTTATAGGACGGTTCTGTGGTTTGGTATTAGAAGCATTGAGATATCATATCTCATGCTATCGGAAGGGTCTCAGGATTGGAATGGGAAGGATTTGGATATCACATCGCATGTTATAGGAAGGGTCTCAAGATTGGAATGGGAAGGACTTGGATATCACATCTCATGTTATAGGAAGGGTCTCAGGTTTGTTATTAGAAGCATTGAGATATCGCATCTCATGTTATAGGAAGGGTCTCAGGATTGGAATGGGAAGCAGTTGTATATCACATCTCATGCTATAGGGAGGGTCTCAGGTTTGATATTAGAAGCATTGAGATATCACATCCCATGTTATAGGACAGTCTCAGGTTTGGATTAGAAGCATTGAGATATAACATCTCATAGTATAGGACGGGTCTCAGGATTGGAATGGGAAGGAGTTTGATATCACATCTCATGCCATGGGAAGGTCTCAGGTTTGCTAGAAGCATTAAGATATCACATCTCATGCTATCGGAAGGGTCTCAGGATTGGATTGGGAAGGAGTTGGATATCGCATCTCATGCTATAGGAAGGGTCACAGGTTGGAATTGGAAGGAGTTGGATATCACAGCTCATGTTATAGGAAGGGTTTCAGGATTGGAATGGGAAGGACTTTGATATCACATCTCATGCTATCGGAAGGGTCTCAGAATTGGATTGGGAAGGAGTTGGATATAACATCTCATGTTATAGGAAGGGTCTCAGGATTGGATGGGAAGAGTTGGATATCACATCTCATGTTATAGGAAGGGTATCAGGATTGGAATGGGAAGGACTTTGATATCACATCTCACGCTATAGGGAGGGTCTCAGGTTTGGTATTAGAAGCATTGAGATATCACATCTCATGTAATAGGAAGGGTCTCAGGTTTGTTATTAGAAGCATTGAGATATCACATCTCATGTTATAGGACAGTCTCAGGTTTGGTATTAGAAGCATTGAGATATAACATCTCATGGTATAGGACGGGTCTCAGGATTGGATGGGAAGAGTTGGATATCACCTCTCATGCTATAGTAAGGGTCTCAGGTTTGGTAGAAGCATTGAGATATAACATCTCATGGTATAGGACGGGTCTCAGGATTGGAATGGGAAGGAGTTGGATATCACATCTCATGCTAAAGGAAGGGTCTCAGGTTTGGAAGGGGAAGGATTTGGATATCACATCTCAAGTTATAGGACGGGTCTGTGGTTTGGTATTAGAAGCATTGAGATATCATATCTCATGCTATCGGAAGGGTCTCAGGATTGGATTGCGAAGGAGTTAGATATCACATCTCATGTTATAGGAAGGCTCTCAGGTTTGTTATTAGAAGCATTGAGATATCACATCTCATGTTATAGGACAGTCTCAGGTTTGGTATTAGAAGCATTGAGATATCATCTCATGGTATAGGACGGGCCTCAGGATTGGAATGGGAAGGAGTTGGATATCACATCTCATGCTAACGGAAGGGTCTCAGGTTTGGAAGGGGAAGGATTTGGATATCACATCTCAATTTATAGGACGGGTCTGTGGTTTGGTATTAGAAGCATTGAGATATCATATCTCATGCTTTTGGAAGGGTCTCAGGATTGGATTGGGAAGAAGTTGGATATCACATCTCATGTTATAGGAAGGGTCTCAGGATTGGAATGGGAAGGATTTGGATATCACATCTCATGTTATAGGAAGGGTCTCAGGTTTGTTATTAGAAGTATTGAGATATCGCATCTCATGTTATAGGACAGTCTCAGGTTTGGTATTAGAAGCATTGAGATATCATATCTCATTGTATAGGACGGGTCTCAGGATTGGAATGGGAAGGAGTTTATCACATCTCATGCCATGGGAAGGTCTCAGGTTTGCTAGAAGCATTAAGATATCACATCTCATGCTATCGGAAGGGTCTCAGGATTGGATTGGGAATGAGTTGGATATCGCATCTCATGCTATAGGAAGGGTCACAGGTTTGAATTGGAAGGAGTTGGATATCACAGCTCATGTTATAGGAAGGGTATCAGGATTGGAATGGGAAGGACTTTGATATCACATCTCATGCTATCGGAAGGGTCTCAGGATTGGATTGGGAAGGAGTTGGATATCACATCTCATGCTAAAGGAAGGGTCTCAGGTTTGGAAGGGGAAGGATTTGGATATCACATCTCAATTTATAGGACGGGTCTGTGGTTTGGTATTAGAAGCATTGAGATATCATATCTCATGCTATCGGAAGGGTCTCAGGATTGGAATGGGAAGGAGTTGGATATCACATATCATGCTATAGGAAGGGTCTCAGGATTGGAATGGGAAGGAGTTGGATATCACATCTCATGATAAAGAAAGGGTCTCAGGTTTGGAAGGGGAAGGATTTGGATATCACATCTCAAGTTATAGGACGGTTCTGTGGTTTGGTATTAGAAGCATTGAGATATCATATCTCATGCTATCGGAAGGGTCTCAGGATTGGAATGGGAAGGAGTTGGATATCACATATCATGTTATAGGAAGGGTATCAGGATTGGAATGGGAAGGACTTTGATATCACATCTCACGCTATAGGGAGGCTCTCAGGTTTGGTATTAGAAGCATTGAGATATCACATCTCATGTAATAGGAAGGGTCTCAGGTTTGTTATTAGAAGCATTGAGATATCACATCTCATGTTATAGGACAGTCTCAGGTTTGGTATTAGAAGCATTGAGATATAACATCTCATGGTATAGGACGGGTCTCAGGATTGGATGGGAAGAGTTGGATATCACCTCTCATTCTATAGTAAGGGTCTCAGGTTTGGTAGAAGCATTGAGATATAACATCTCATGGTATAGGACGGGTCTCAGGATTGGAATGGGAAGGAGTTGGATATCACATCTCATGCTAAAGGAAGGGTCTCAGGTTTGGAAGGGGAAGGATTTGGATATCACATCTCAAGTTATAGGACGGGTCTGTGGTTTGGTATTAGAAGCATTGAGATATCATATCTCATGCTATCGGAAGGGTCTCAGGATTGGATTGCGAAGGAGTTGGATATCACATCTCATGTTATAGGAAGGCTCTCAGGTTTGTTATTAGAAGCATTGAGATATCACATCTCATGTTATAGGACAGTCTCAGGTTTGGTATTAGAAGCATTGAGATATCATCTCATGGTATAGGACGGGCCTCAGGATTGGAATGGGAAGGAGTTGGATATCACATCTCATGCTAAAGGAAGGGTCTCAGGTTTGGAAGGGGAAGGATTTGGATATCACATCTCAATTTATAGGACGGGTCTGTGGTTTGGTATTAGAAGCATTGAGATATCATATCTCATGCTTTTGGAAGGGTCTCAGGATTGGATTGGGAAGAAGTTGGATATCACATCTCATGTTATAGGAAGGGTCTCAGGATTGGAATGGGAAGGATTTGGATATCACATCTCATGTTATAGGAAGGGTCTCAGGTTTGTTATTAGAAGTATTGAGATATCGCATCTCATGTTATAGGACAGTCTCAGGTTTGGTATTAGAAGCATTGAGATATCATATCTCATTGTATAGGACGGGTCTCAGGATTGGAATGGGAAGGAGTTCATCACATCTCATGCCATGCGAAGGTCTCAGGTTTGCTAGAAGCATTAAGATATCACATCTCATGCTATCGGAAGGGTCTCAGGATTGGATTGGGAATGAGTTGGATATCGCATCTCATGCTATCGGAAGGGTCACAGGTTTGAATTGGAAGGAGTTGGATATCACAGCTCATGTTATAGGAAGGGTATCAGGATTGGAATGGGAAGGACTTTGATATCACATCTCATGCTATCGGAAGGGTCTCAGGATTGGATTGGGAAGGAGTTGGATATCACATCTCATGCTAAAGGAAGGGTCTCAGGTTTGGAAGGGGAAGGATTTGGATATCACATCTCAATTTATAGGACGGGTCTGTGGTTTGGTATTAGAAGCATTGAGATATCATATCTCATGCTATCGGAAGGGTCTCAGGATTGGAATGGGAAGGAGTTGGATATCACATATCATGCTATAGGAAGGGTCTCAGGATTGGAATGGGAAGGAGTTGGATATCACATCTCATGATAAAGAAAGGGTCTCAGGTTTGGAAGGGGAAGGATTTGGATATCACATCTCAAGTTATAGGACGGTTCTGTGGTTTGGTATTAGAAGCATTGAGATATCATATCTCATGCTATCGGAAGGGTCTCAGGATTGGATTGGGAAGGAGTTGGATATCACATCGCATGTTATAGGAAGGGTCTCAAGATTGGAATGGGAAGGACTTGGATATCACATCTCATGTAATAGGAAGGGTCTCAGGTTTGTTATTAGAAGCATTGAGATATCGCATCTCATGTTATAGGAAGGGTCTCAGGATTGGAATGGGAAGGAGTTGCATATCACATCTCATGCTATAGGGAGGGTCTCAGGTTTGATATTAGAAGCATTGAGATATCATATCTCATGCTATCATAAGGGTCTCAGGATTGGATTGGGAAGGAGTTGGATATCACATCTCATGTTATAGGAAGGGTCTCAGGATTGGAATGGGAAGGATTTGGATATCACATCTCATGTTATAGGAAGGGTCTCAGGTTTGTTATTAGAAGCATTGAGATATGGCATCTCATGTTATAGGACAGTCTCAGGTTTGGTATTAGAAGCATTGCGATATATCTCATGGTATAGGACGGGTCTCAGGATTGGAATGGGAAGGAGTTGGATATCACATCTCATGCTATAGGAAGGGTCTCAGGATTGGAATGGGAAGGATTTGGATATCACATCTCATGTTATAGGAAGGGTCTCAGGTTTGTTATTAGAAGCATTGAGATATCACATCTCATGTTCTAGGAAGGGTCTCAGGATTGGAATGGGAAGGATTTGGATATCACATCTCATGTTATAGGAAGGGTCTCAGGTTTGTTATTAGAAGCATTGAGATATCGCATCTCATTTTTTAGGACAGTCTCAGGTTTGGTATTAGAAGCATTGAGATATCATATCTCATGCTATCGGAAGGGTCTCAGGATTGGAATGGGAAGGAGTTGGATATCGCATCTCATGCTACAGGAAGTGTCACAGGTTGGAATTGGAAGGAGTTGGATATCACAGCTCATGTTATAGGAAGGGTTTCAGGATTGGAATGGGAAGGACTTTGATATCACAACTCATGCTATCGGAAGGGTCTCAGGATTGGATTGGGAAGGAGTTGGATATAACATCTCATGTTATAGGAAGGGTCTCAGGATTGGATGGGAAGAGTTGGATATCACATCTCATGTTATAGGAAGGGTATCAGGATTGGAATGGAAAGGACTTTGATATCACATCTCACGCTATAGGGAGGGTCTCAGGTTTGGTATTAGAAGCATTGAGATATCACATCTCATGTTATAGGAAGGGTCTCAGGTTTGTTATTAGAAGCATTGAGATGTCACATCTCATGTTATAGGACAGTCTCAGGTTTGGTATTAGAAGCATTGAGATATAACATCTCATGGTATAGGACGGGTCTCAGGATTGGATGGGAAGAGTTGGATATCACCTCTCATGCTATAGTAAGGGTCTCAGGTTTGGTAGAAGCATTGGGATATCACATCTCATGCTATAGGAAGGGTCTCAGGATTGGAATGGGAAGGAGTTGGATATCACATCTCATGCTAAAGGAAGGGTCTCAGGTTTGGAAGGGGAAGGATTTGGATATCACATCTCAAGTTATAGGACGGGTCTGTGGTTTGGTATTAGAAGCATTGAGATATCATATCTCATGCTATCGGAAGGGTCTCAGGATTGGATTGCGAAGGAGTTGGATATCACATCTCATGTTATAGGAAGGCTCTCAGGTTTGTTATTAGAAGCATTGAGATATCACATCTCATGTTATAGGACAGTCTCAGGTTTGGTATTAGAAGCATTGAGATATCATCTCATGGTATAGGACGGGCCTCAGGATTGGAATGGGAAGGAGTTGGATATCACATCTCATGTTATAGGAAGGGTATCAGGATTGGAATGGGAAGGATTTGGATATCACATCTCATGTTATAGGAAGGGTCTCAGGTTTGTTATTAGAAGTATTGAGATATCGCATCTCATGTTATAGGACAGTCTCAGGTTTGGTATTAGAAGCATTGAGATATCATATCTCATTGTATAGGAAAGGTCTCAGGATTGGAATGGGAAGGAGTTGGATATCACATCTCATGATAAAGAAAGGGTCTCAGGTTTGGAAGGGGAAGGATTTGGATATCACATCTCAAGTTATAGGACGGTTCTGTGGTTTGGTATTAGAAGCATTGAGATATCATATCTCATGCTATCGGAAGGGTCTCAGGATTGGAATGGGAAGGATTTGGATATCACATCGCATGTTATAGGAAGGGTCTCAAGATTGGAATGGGAAGGACTTGGATATCACATCTCATGTTATAGGAAGGGTCTCAGGTTTGTTATTAGAAGCATTGAGATATCGCATCTCATGTTATAGGAAGGGTCTCAGGATTGGAATGGGAAGCAGTTGTATATCACATCTCATGCTATAGGGAGGGTCTCAGGTTTGATATTAGAAGCATTGAGATATCATATCTCATGCTATCAGAAGGGTCTCAGGATTGGATTGGGAAGGAGTTGGATATCACATCTCATGTTATAGGAAGGGTCTCAGGATTGGAATGGGAAGGATTTGGATATCACATCTCATGTTATAGGAAGGGTCTCAGGTTTGTTATTAGAAGTATTGAGATATCGCATCTCATGTTATAGGACAGTCTCAGGTTTGGTATTAGAAGCATTGAGATATCATATCTCATTGTATAGGACGGGTCTCAGGATTGGAATGGGAAGGAGTTGGATATCACATATCATGCTATAGGAAGGGTCTCAGGATTGGAATGGGAAGGAGTTGGATATCACATCTCATGATAAAGAAAGGGTCTCAGGTTTGGAAGGGGAAGGATTTGGATATCACATCTCAAGTTATAGGACGGTTCTGTGGTTTGGTATTAGAAGCATTGCGATATCATATCTCATGCTATCGTAAGGGTCTCAGGATTGGATTGGGAAGGAGTTGGATATCACATCGCATGTTATAGGAAGGGTCTCAAGATTGGAATGGGAAGGACTTGGATATCACATCTCATGTTATAGGAAGGGTCTCAGGTTTGTTATTAGAAGCATTGAGATATCGCATCTCATGTTATAGGAAGGGTCTCAGGATTGGAATGGGAAGCAGTTGTATATCACATCTCATGCTATAGGGAGGGTCTCAGGTTTGATATTAGAAGCATTGAGATATCATATCTCATGCTATCAGAAGGGTCTCAGGATTGGATTGGGAAGGAGTTGGATATCACATCTCATGTTATAGGAAGGGTCTCAGGATTGGAATGGGAAGGATTTGGATATCACATCTCATGTTATAGGAAGGGTCTCAGGTTTGTTATTAGAAGCATTGAGATATCGCATCTCATGTTATAGGACAGTCTCAGGTTTGGTATTAGAAGCATTGAGATATCATATCTCATGCTATCGGAAGGGTCTCAGGATTGGAATGGGAAGGATTTGGATATCACATCTCATGTTATAGGAAGGGTCTCAGGATTGGAATGGGAAGGATTTGGATATCACATCTCATGTTATAGGAAGGGTCTCAGGTTTGTTATTAGAAGCATTGAGATATCGCATCTCATGTTATAGGACAGTCTCAGGTTTGGTATTAGAAGCATTGAGATATCATATCTCATGGTATAGGACGGGTCTCAGGATTGCAATGGGAAGGAGTTGGATATCAAATCTCATGCTATAGGAAGGGTGTCAGGATTGGAATGGGAAGGATCTGGATACCACATCTCATGTTATAGGAAGGGTCTCAGGTTTGTTATTAGAAGCATTGAGATATCACATCTCATGTTCTAGGAAGGGTCTCAGGATTGGAATGGGAAGTATTTGGATATCACATCTCATGTTATAGGAAGGGTATCAGGTTTGTTATTAGAAGCATTGAGATATTGCATCTCATGTTATAGGACAGTCTCAGGTTTGGTATTAGAAGCATTGAGATATCATATCTCATGCTATCGGAAGGGTCTCAGGATTGGAATGGGAAGGATTTGGATATCACATCTCATGTTATAGGAAGGGTCTCAGGTTTGTTATTAGAAGCATTGAGATATTGCATCTCATGTTATAGGACAGTCTCAGGTTTGGTATTAGAAGCATTGAGATATCATATCTCATGCTATCGGAAGGGTCTCAGGATTGGATTGGGAAGGAGTTGGACATCACATCTCATGCCATGGGAAGGTCTCAGGTTTGCTAGAAGCATTAAGATATCACATCTCATGCTATCGGAAGGGTCTCAGCATTGGATTGGGAAGGAGTTGGATATCGCATCTCATGCTATAGGAAGGGTCACAGGTTGGAATTGGAAGGAGTTGGATATCACAGCTCATGTTATACGAAGGGTTTCAGGATTGGAATGGGAAGGACTTTGATATCACATCTCATGCTATCGGAAGGGTATCAGGATTGGATTGGGAAGGAGTTGGATATCACATCTCATGTTATAGGAAGGGTCTCAGGATTGGAATGGGAAGGATTTGGATATCACATCTCATGTTATAGGAAGGGTCTCAGGTTTGTTATTAGAAGCATTGAGATATCGCATCTCATGTCATAGGACAGTCTCAGGTTT
The DNA here is from genome assembly GCF_040938575.1 of Ambystoma mexicanum. Taxonomy (NCBI): domain Eukaryota; kingdom Metazoa; phylum Chordata; class Amphibia; order Caudata; family Ambystomatidae; genus Ambystoma; species Ambystoma mexicanum. The sequence continues at coordinate 339,543,518 of NC_090936.1, forward strand.
GGTCATAGAAGCATTGAGATATCATATCTCATTGTATAGGACGGGCCTCAGGATTGGAATGGGAAGGAGTTGGATATCATATATCATGCTATAGGACGGGTCTCAGGATTGGAATGGGAAGGAGGTGGATATCACATCTCATGATAAAGGAAGGGTCTCAGGTTTGGAAGGGGAAGGATTTGGATATCACATCTCAAGTTATAGGACTGGTCTGTGGTTTGGTATTAGAAGCATTGAGATATCATATCTCATGCTATCGGAAGGGTCTCAGGATTGGAATGGGAAGGAGTTGGATATCACATCTCATGCTATCGGAAAGGTCTCAGGTTTGGTAGAAGCATTGGGATATCACATCTCATGCTATAGGAAGGGCCTCATGATTGGAATGGGAAGGAGTTGGATATCACATCTCATGCTATCGGAAAGGTCTCAGGTTTGGTAGAAGCATTGGGATACCACATCTCATGCTCTCGGAAGGGTCTCAGGATTGGATTGGGAAGGAGTTGGATATCACATCTCATGTTATAGGAAGGGGCTCAGGATTGGAATGGGAAGGACTTGGACATCACATCTTACGTTATAGGAAGGGTCTCAGGTTTGTTATTAGAAGCATTGAGATATCACATCTCATGTTATAACCTGAGACTGTCATGGACAGTCTCAGGTTTGGTATTAGAAGCATTGAGATGTAACATCTCATGGTATAGGACGGGTCTCAGGATTGGAATGGGAAGGAGTTTGATATCACATATCATGCCTTAGGAAGGTCTCAGGTTTGGTGGAAGCATTAGGATATCACATCTCATGCTATCGGAAGGGTCTCAGGATTGGATTGGGAAGTAGTTGGATATCCCATCTCATGCTATAGGAAGGGTCACAGGTTGGAATTGGAAGGAGTTGGATATCAAATCTCATGTTATAGGAAGGGTATCAGGATTGGAATGGGAAGGACTTTTATATCACATCTCGCTATAGGGAGGGTCTCAGGTTTGGTATTAGAAGCATTGAGATATCACATCTCATGCTATCAGAAGGGTCTCAGGATTGGATTGGGAAGGAGTTGGATATCACATCTCATGTTATAGGAAGGGACTCAGGTTTGGTATTAGAAGCATTGAGATATCACATCTCATGCTATAGGAAGGGTCACAGGTTGGAATTGGAAGGAGTTGGATATCACATCTCATGGTATCGGAAGGGTCTCAGGATTGGAATGGGAAGGAATTGGATATCTCATCTCATGCTATAGGGAGGGTCTCAGGTTTGATATTAGAAGCATTGAGATATCATATCTCATGCTATCGGAAGGGTCTCAGGATTGGATTGGGAAGGAGTTGGATATCACATCTCATGTTATAGGACGGGTCTCAGGATTGGATGGGAAGAGTTGGATATCACATCTCATGCCATAGGAAGGGTCTCAGGATTGGAATGGGAAGGAGTTGGATATCACATCTCATGCTAAAGGAAGGGTCTCAGGTTTGGAAGGGGAAGGATTTGGATATCACATCTCAAGTTATAGGACGGGTCTGTGGTTTGGTATTAGAAGCATTGAGATATCATATCTCATGCTATCGGAAGGGTCTCAGGATTGGAATGGGAAGGACTTGGATATCACATCTCATGTTATAGGAAGAGTCTCAGGTTTGTTATTAGAAGCATTGAGATATCACATCTCATGTTATAGGACAGTCTCAGGTTTGATATTAGAAGCATTGAGATATCATATCTCATGCTATCGGAAGGGTCTCAGGATTGGATTGGGAAGGAGTTGGATATCACATCTCAAGTTATAGGACGGGTCTGTGGTTTGGTATTAGAAGCATTGATATATCATATCTCATGCTATCGGAAGGGTCTCAGGATTGTGTTGGGAAGGAGTTGGATATCACATATGTTATAGGAAGGCTCTCAGGTTTGTTATTAGAAGCATTGAGATATCACATCTCATGCTATCGGAAGGGTATCAGGATTGGATTGGGAAGGAGTTGGATATCACATCTCATGTTATAGGAAGGGTCTCAGGATTGGAATGGGAAGGATTTGGATATCACATCTCATGTTATGGGAAGGGTCTCAGGTTTGTTATTAGAAGCATTGAGATATCGCATCTCATGTCATAGGACAGTCTCAGGTTTGGTCATAGAAGCATTGAGATATCATATCTCATTGTATAGGACGGGTCTCAGGATTGGAATGGGAAGGAGTTGGATATCATATATCATGCTATAGGACGGGTCTCAGGATTGGAATGGGAAGGAGTTGGATATCACATCTCATGATAAAGGAAGGGTCTCAGGTTTGGAAGGGGAAGGATTTGGATATCACATCTCAAGTTATAGGACTGGTCTGTGGTTTGGTATTAGAAGCATTGAGATATCATATCTCATGCTATCGGAAGGGTCTCAGGATTGGATTGGGAAGGAGTTGGATATCACATCTCATGTTATAGGAAGGGTCTCAAGATTTGAATGGGAAGGACTTGGATATCACATCTCATGTTATAGGAAGGGTCTCAGGTTTGTTATTAGAAGCATTGAGATATCACATCTCATGTTATAGGACAGTCTCAGGTTTGGTATTAGAAGCATCGAGATGTAACATCTCATAGTATAGGACGGGTCTCAGGATTGGAATGGGAAGGAGTTTGATATCACATCTCATGCCATGGGAAGGTCTCAGGTTTGCTAGAAGCATTAAGATATCACATCTCATGCTATCGGAAGGGTCTCAGGATTGGATTGGGAAGGAGTTGGATATCGCATCTCATGCTATAGGAAGGGTCACAGGTTTGAATTGGAAGGAGTTGGATATCACAGCTCATGTTATAGGAAGGGTATCAGGATTGGAATGGGAAGGACTTTGATATCACATCTCATGCTATCGGAAGGGTCTCAGGATTGGATTGGGAAGGAGTTGGATATAACATCTCATGTTATAGGAAGGGTCTCGGGATTGGATGGGAAGAGTTGGATATCACATCTCATGTTATAGGAAGGGTATCAGGATGGGAATGGGAAGGACTTTGATATCACATCTCACGCTATAGGGAGGGTCTCAGGTTTGGTATTAGAAGCATTGAGATATCACATCTCATGTTATAGGAATGGTCTCAAGTTTGTTATTAGAAGCATTGAGATATCACATCTCATGTTATAGGACAGTCTCAGGTTTGCTAGAAGCATTAAGATATCACATCTCATGCTATCAGAAGGGTCTCAGGATTGGATGGGAAGAGTTGGATATCACATCTCAAGCTATAGGACGGGTCTGTGGTTTGGTATTAGAAGCATTGAGATATCATATCTCATGCTATCGGAAGGGTCTGAGGATTGGATTGCGAAGGAGTTGGATATCACATCTCATGTTATCGGAAGGGTCTCAGGATTGGATTGGGAAAGAGTTGGATATAACATCTCATGTTATAGGAAGGCTCTCAGGGTTGTTATTAGAAGCATTGAGATATCACATCTCATGTTATAGGACAGTCTCAGGTTTGGTATTAGAAGCATTGAGATATCATATCTCATGGTATAGGACGGGTCTCAGGATTGGAATGGGAAGGAGTTGGATATCACATCTCATGCTAAAGGAAGGGTCTCAGGTTTGGAAGGGGAAGGATTTGGATATCACATCTCAATTTATAGGACGGGTCTGTGGTTTGGTATTAGAAGCATTGAGATATCACATCTCATGCTATCGGAAGGGTCTCAGGATTGGATTGGGAAGGAGTTGGATATCACATCTCATGTTATAGGAAGGGTCTCAGGATTGGGATGGGAAGGACTTGGACATCACATCTCATGTTATGGGAAGGGTCTCAGGTTTGTTATTAGAAGCATTGAGATATCACATCTATTGTTATAGGACAGTCTCAGGTTTGGTATTCGAAGCATTGAGATATAACATCTCATGGTATAGGACGGGTCTCAGGATTGGAATGGGAAGGAGTTTGATATCACATCTCATGCCATGGGAAGGTCTCAGGTTTGCTAGAAGCATTAAGATATCACATCTCATGCTATCGGAAGGGTCTCAGGATTGGATTGGGAAGGAGTTGGATATCGCATCTCATGCTATAGGAAGGGTCACAGGTTGGAATTGGAAGGAGTTTGATATCACAGCTCATGTTATAGGAAGGGTTCCAGGATTGGAATGGGAAGGACTTTGATATCACATCTCATGCTATCGGAAGGGTATCAGGATTGGATTGGGAAGGAGTTGGATATCACATCTCATGTTATAAGAAGGGTCTCAGGATTGGAATGGGAAGGATTTGGATATCACATCTCATGTTATAGGAAGGGTCTCAGGTTTGTTATTAGAAGCATTGAGATATCGCATCTCATGTCATAGGACAGTCTCAGGTTTGGTCATAGAAGCATTGAGATATCATATCTCATTGTATAGGACGGGTCTCAGGATTGGAATGGGAAGGAGTTGGATATCATATATCATGCTAAAGGACGGGTCTCAGGATTGGAATGGGAAGGAGGTGGATATCATATCTCATGATAAAGGAAGGGTCTCAGGTTTGGAAGGGGAAGGATTTGGATATCACATCTCATGCTATCGGAAAGGTCTCAGGTTTGGTAGAAGCATTGGGATATCACATCTCATGCTATAGGAAGGGCCTCATGATTGGAATGGGAAGAAGTTGGATATCACATCTCATGCTATCGGAAAGGTCTCAGGTTTGGTAGAAGCATTGGGATATCACATCTCATGCTCTCGGAAGGGTCTCAGGATTGGATTGGGAAGGAGTTGGATATCACATCTCATGTTATAGGAAGGGGCTCAGGATTGAAATGGGAAGGACTTGGACATCACATCTTACTTTATAGGAAGGGTCTCAGGTTTGTTATTAGAAGCGTTGAGATATCACATCTCATGTTATAACCTGAGTCTGTCATGGACAGTCTCAGGTTTGGTATTAGAAGCATTGAGATATAACATCTCATGGTATAGGACGGGTCTCAGGATTGGAATGGGAAGGAGTTTGATATCACATCTCATGCCTTAGGAAGGTCTCAGGTTTGGTGGAAGCATTAGGATATCACATCTCATGCTATCGGAAGGGTCTCAGGATTGGATTGGGAAGGAGTTGGATATCACATGTCATGTTATAGGAAGGGGCTCAGGATTGGAATGGGGAGGACTTGGACATCACATCTTACGTTATAGGAAGGGTCTCAGGTTTGTTATTAGAAGCATTGAGATATCACATCTCATGTTATAACCTGAGACTGTCATGGACAGTCTCAGGTTTGGTATTAGAAGCATTGAGATATAACATCTCATGGTATAGGACGGGTCTCAGGATTGGAATGGGAAGGAGTTTGATATCACATCTCATGCCTTAGGAAGGTCTCAGGTTTGGTGGAAGCATTAGGATATCACATCTCATGCTATCGGAAGTGTCTCAGGATTGGATTGGGAAGGAGTTGGATATCCCATCTCATGCTATAGGAAGGGTCACAGGTTGGAATTGGAAGGAGTTGGATATAACATCTCATGTTATAGGAAGGGTATCAGGATTGGAATGGGAAGGACTTTTATATCACATCTCGCTATAGGGAGGGTCTCAGGTTTGGTATTAGAAGCATTGAGATATCACATCTCATGCTATCGGAAGGGTCTCAGGATTGGAATGGGAAGGAATTGGATATCTCATCTCATGCTATAGGGAGGGTCTCAGGTTTGATATTAGAAGCATTGAGATATCATATCTCATGCTATCGGAAGGGTCTCAGGATTGGATTGGGAAGGAGTTGGATATCACATCTCATGTTATAGGACGGGTCTCAGGATTGGATGGGAAGAGTTGGATATCACATCTCATGCCATAGGAAGCGTCTCAGGATTGGAATGGGAAGAAGTTGGATATCACATCTCATGCTAAAGGAAGGGTCTCAGGTTTGGAAGGGGAAGGATTTGGATATATCATCTCAAGTTATAGTTCGGGTCTGTGGTTTGGTATTAGAAGCATTGAGATATCATATCTCATGCTATCGGAAGGGTCTCAGGATTGGAATGGGAAGGACTTGGATATCACATCTCATGTTATAGGAAGAGTCTCAGGTTTGTTATTAGAAGCATTGAGATATCACATCTCATGCTATAGGGAGGGTCTCTGGTTTGATATTAGAAGCATTGAGATATCATATCTCATGCTATCAGAAGGGTCTCAGGATTGGATTGGGAAGGAGTTGGATATCCCATCACATGCTATAGGAAGGGTCACAGGTTGGAATTGGAAGGAGTTGGATATCACATCTCATGCTATCGGAAGGGTCTCAGGATTGGAATGGGAAGGAATTGGATTTCTCATCTCATGCTATAGGGAGGGTCTCAGGTTTGATAATAGAAGCATTGAGATATCATATCTCATGCTATCGGAAGGGTCTCAGGATTGGATTTGGAAGGAGTTGGATAACACATCTCATGTTATAGGACGGGTCTCAGGATTGGATGGGAAGAGTTGGATATCACATCTCATGCCATAGGAAGGGTCTCAGGATTGGAATGGGAAGGAGTTGGATATCACATCTCATGCTAAAGGAAGGGTATCAGGATTGGAATGGGAAGGACTTTTATATCATATCTCGCTATAGGGAGGGTCTCAGGTTTGGTATTAGAAGCATTGAGATATCACATCTCATGCTATCAGAAGGGTCTCAGGATTGGATTGGGAAGGAGTTGGATATCACATCTCATGTTATAGGAAGGGTCTCAGGTTTGGTATTAGAAGCATTGAGATATCACATCTCATGCTATCGGAAGAGTCACAGGTTGGAATTGGAAGGAGTTGGATATCACATCTCATGCTATCGGAAGGGTCTCAGGATTGGAATGGGAAGGAATTGGATTTCTCATCTCATGCTATAGGGAGGGTCTCAGGTTTGATATTAGAAGCATTGAGATATCATATCTCATGCTATCGGAAGGGTCTCAGGATTGATTTTGGAAGGAGTTGGATATCACATCTCATGTTATAGGACGGGTCTCAGGATTGGATGGGAAGAGTTGGATATCACATCTCATGCCATAGGAAGGGTCTCAGGATTGGAATGGGAAGGAGTTGGATATCACATCTCATGCTAAAGGAAGGGTCTCAGGTTTGGAAGGGGAAGGATTTGGATATCACATCTCAAGTTATAGGATGGGTCTGTGGTTTGGTATTAGAAGCATTGAGATATCATATCTCATGCTATCGGAAGGGTCTCAGGATTGGAATGGGAAGGACTTGGATATCACATCTCATGTTATAGGAAGAGTCTCAGGTTTGTTATTAGAAGCATTGAGATATCACATCTCATGTCATAGGACTGTCTCATGTTTGGTCATAGAAGCATTGAGATATCATATCTCATTGTATAGGACGGGTCTCAGGATTGGAATGGGAAGGAGTTGGATATCATATATCATGCTATAGGACGGGTCTCAGGATTGGAATGGGAAGGAGGTGGATATCACATCTCATGATAAAGGAAGGGTCTCAGGTTTGGAAGGGGAAGGATTTGGATATCACATCTCATGCTATCGGAAAGGTCTCAGGTTTGGTAGAAGCATTGGGATATCACATCTCATGCTATAGGAAGGGCCTCATGATTGGAATGGGAAGAAGTTGGATATCACATCTCATGCTATCGGAAAGGTCTCAGGTTTGGTAGAAGCATTGAGATATCACATCTCATGCTCTCGGAAGGGTCTCAGGATTGGATTGGGAAGGAGTTGGATATCACATCTCATGTTATAGGAAGGGGCTCAGGATTGGAATGGGAAGGACTTGGACATCACATCTTACGTTATAGGAAGGGTCTCAGGTTTGTTATTAGAAGCGTTGAGATATCACAGCTCATGTTATAACCTGAGACTGTCATGGACAGTCTCAGGTTTGGTATTAGAAGCATTGAGATATAACATCTCATGGTATAGGACGGGTCTCAGGATTGGAATGGGAAGGAGTTTGATATCACATCTCATGCCTTAGGAAGGTCTCAGGTTTGGTGGAAGCATTAGGATATCACATCTCATGCTATCGGAATGGTCTCAGGATTGGATTGGGAAGGAGTTGGATATCCCATCACATGCTATAGGAAGGGTCACAGGTTGGAATTGGAAGGAGTTGGATATCACATCTCATGTTATAGGAAGGGTATCAGGATTGGAATGGGAAGGACTTTTATATCATATCTCGCTATAGGGAGGGTCTCAGGTTTGGTATTAGAAGCATTGAGATATCACATCTCATGCTATCAGAAGGGTCTCAGGATTGGATTGGGAAGGAGTTGGATATCACATCTCATGTTATAGGAAGGGTCTCAGGTTTGGTATTAGAAGCATTGAGATAGCACATCTCATGCTATCGGAAGAGTCACAGGTTGGAATTGGAAGGAGTTGGATATCACATCTCATGCTATCGGAAGGGTCTCAGGATTGGAATGGGAAGGAATTGGATTTCTCATCTCATGCTATAGGGAGGGTCTCAGGTTTGATATTAGAAGCATTGAGATATCATATCTCATGCTATCGGAAGGGTCTCAGGATTGGATTTGGAAGGAGTTGGATATCACATCTCATGTTATAGGACGGGTCTCAGGATTGGATGGGAAGAGTTGGATATCACATCTCATGCCATAGGAAGGGTCTCAGGATTGGAATGGGAAGGAGTTGGATATCACATCTCATGCTAAAGGAAGGGTCTCAGGTTTGGAAGGGGAAGGATTTGGATATCACATCTCAAGTTATAGGACGGGTCTGTGGTTTGGTATTAGAAGCATTGAGATATCATATCTCATGTTATAGGAAGGGTCTCAGGATTGGAATGGGAAGGATTTGGATATCACAGCTCATGTTATAGGAAGGGTCTCAGGTTTGTTATTAGAAGCATTGAGATATCACATCTCATGTCATAGGACAGTCTCAGGTTTGGTCATAGAAGCATTGAGATATCATATCTCATTATATAGGACGGGTCTCAGGATTGGAATGGGAAGGAGTTGGATATCATATATCATGCTATAGGACGGGTCTCAGGTTTGTTATTAGAAGCATTGAGATATCACATCTCATGTCATAGGACAGTCTCAGGTTTGGTCATAGAAGCATTGAGATATCATATCTCATTATATAGGACGGGTCTCAGGATTGGAATGGGAAGGAGTTGGATATCATATATCATGCTATAGGACGGGTCTCAGGATTGGAATGGGAAGTAGTTGGATATCACATCTCATGATAAAGGAAGGGTCTCAGGTTTGGAAGGGGAAGGATTTGGATATCACATCTCAAGTTATAGGACTGGTCTGTGGTTTGGTATTAGAAGCATTGAGATATCATATCTCATGCTTTCGGAACGGTCTCAGGATTGGATTGGGAAGGAGTTGGATATCACATCTCATGTTATAGGAAGGGTCTCAAGATTTGAATGGGAAGGACTTGGATATCACATCTCATGTTATAGGAAGGGTCTCAGGTTTGTTATTAGAAGCATTGAGATATCACATCTCATGTTATAGGACAGTCTCAGGTTTGGTATTAGAAGCATTGAGATGTAACATCTCATAGTATAGGACGGGTCTCAGGATTGGAATGGGAAGGAGTTTGATATCACATCTCATGCCATGGGAAGGTCTCAGGTTTGCTAGAAGCATTAAGATATCACATCTCATGCTATCGGAAGGGTCTCAGGATTGGATTGGGAAGGAGTTGGATATCGCATCTCATGCTATAGGAAGGGTCACAGGTTTGAATTGGAAGGAGTTGGATATCACAGCTCATGTTATAGGAAGGATATCAGGATTGGAATGGGAAGGACTTTGATATCACATCTCACGCTATCGGAAGGGTCTCAGGATTGGATTGGGAAGGAGTTGGATATAACATCTCATGTTATAGGAAGGGTCTCAGGATTGGATGGGAAGAGTTGGATATCACATCTCATGTTATAGGAAGGGTATCAGGATGGGAATGGGAAGGACTTTGATATCACATCTCACGCTATAGGGAGGGTCTCAGGTTTGGTATTAGAAGCATTGAGATATCACATCTCATGTTATAGGAAGGGTCTCAGGTTTGTTATTAGAAGCATTGAGATATCACATCTCATGTTATAGGACAGTCTCAGGTTTGGTATTAGAAGCATTGAGAGATAACATCTCATGGTATAGGACGGGTCTCAGGATTGGATGGGAAGAGTTGGATATCACATCTCAAGCTATAGGACGGGTCTGTGGTTTGGTATTAGAAGCATTGAGATATCATATCTCATGCTATCGGAAGGGTCTGAGGATTGGATTGCGAAGGAGTTGGATATCACATCTCATGTTATCGGAAGGGTCTCAGGATTGGATTGGGAAAGAGTTGGATATAACATCTCATGTTATAGGAATGCTCTCAGGTTTGTTATTAGAAGCATTGAGATATCACATCTCATGTTATGGGACAGTCTCAGGGTTGGTATTAGAAGCATTGAGATATCATATCTCATGGTATAGGACGGGTCTCAGGATTGGAATGGGAAGGAGTTTTATATCACATCTCATGCTAAAGGAAGGGTCTCAGGTTTGGAAGGGGAAGGATTTGGATATCACATCTCAATTTATAGGACGGGTCTGTGGTTTGGTATTAGAAGCATTGAGATATCACATCTCATGCTATCGGAAGGGTCTCAGGATTGGATTGGGAAGGAGTTGGATATAACATCTCATGTTATAGGAAGGGTCTCAGGATTGGATGGGAAGAGTTGGATATCACATCTCATGTTATAGGAAGGGTATCAGGATGGGAATGGGAAGGACTTTGATATCACATCTCACGCTATAGGGAGGGTCTCAGGTTTGGTATTAGAAGCATTGAGATATCACATCTCATGCTATCGGAAGGGTCTCAGGTTTGTTATTAGAAGCATTGAGATATCACATCTCATGTTATAGGACAGTCTCAGGTTTGGTATTAGAAGCATTGAGATATAACATCTCATGGTATAGGACGGGTCTCAGGATTGGATGGGAAGAGTTGGATATCACATCTCAAGCTATAGGACGGGTCTGTGGTTTGGTATTAGAAGCATTGAGATATCATATCTCATGCTATCGGAACGGTCTGAGGATTGGATTGCGAAGGAGTTGGATATCACATCTCATGTTATCGGAAGGGTCTCAGGATTGGATTGGGAAAGAGTTGGATATAACATCTCATGTTATAGGAAGGCTCTCAGGTTTGTTATTAGAAGCATTGAGATATCACATCTCATGTTATAGGACAGTCTCAGGTTTGGTATTAGAAGCATTGAGATATCATATCTCATGGTATAGGACGGGTCTCAGGATTGGAATGGGAAGGAGTTGGATATCACATCTCATGCTAAAGGAAGGGTCTCAGGTTTGGAAGGGGAAGGATTTGGATATCACATCTCAATTTATAGGACGGGTCTGTGGTTTGGTATTAGAAGCATTGAGATATCACATCTCATGCTATCGGAAGGGTCTCAGGATTGGATTGGGAAGGAGTTGGATATCACATCTCATGTTATAGGAAGGGTCTCAGGATTGGATTGGAAGAGTTGGATATCACATCTCATGTTATAGGAAGGGTATCAGGATTGGAATGGGAAGAACTTTGATATCACATCTCACGCTATAGGGAGGGTCTCAGGTTTGGTATTAGAAGCATTGAGATATCACATCTCATGCTATCGGAAGGGTCTCAGGATTGGATTGGGAAGGAGTTGGATATCACATCTCATGTTATAGGAAGGGTCTCAGGATTGGGATGGGAAGGACTTGGACATCACATCTCATGTTATAGGAAGGGTCTCAGGTTTGTTATTAGAAGCATTGAGATATCACATCTCATGTTATAGGACAGTCTCAGGTTTGGTATTAGAAGCATTGAGATATAACATCTCATGGTATAGGACGGGTCTCAGGATTGGAATGGGAAGGAGTTTGATATCACATCTCATGCCATGGGAAGGTCTCAGGTTTGCTAGATGCATTAAGATATCACATCTCATGCTATCGGAAGGGTCTCAGGATTGGATTGAGAAGGAGTTGGATATCGCATCTCATGCTATAGGAAGGGTCACAGGTTGGAATTGGAAGGAGTTGGATATCACAGCTCATGTTATAGGAAGGGTTTCAGGATTGGAATGGGAAGGACTTTGATATCACATCTCATGCTATCGGAAGGGTATCAGGATTGGATTGGGAAGGAGTTGGATATCACATCTCATGTTATAGGAAGGGTCTCAGGATTGGAATGGGAAGGATTTGGATATCACATCTCATGTTATAGGAAGGGTCTCAGGTTTGTTATTAGAAGCATTGAGATATCGCATCTCATGTCATAGGACAGTCTCAGGTTTGGTCATAGAAGCATTGAGATATCATATCTCATTGTATAGGACGGGTCTCAGGATTGGAATGGGAAGGAGTTGGATATCATATATCATGCTATAGGACGGGTCTCAGGATTGGAATGGGAAGGAGGTGGATATCACATCTCATGATAAAGGAAGGGTCTCAGGTTTGGAAGGGGAAGGATTTGGATATCACATCTCATGCTATCGGAAAGGTCTCAGGTTTGGTAGAAGCATTGGGATATCACATCTCATGCTATAGGAAGGGCCTCATTATTGGAATGGGAAGGAGTTCGATATCACATCTCATGCTATCGGAAAGGTCTCAGGTTTGGTAGAAGCATTGGGATATCACATCTCATGCTCTCGGAAGGGTCTCAGGATTGGATTGGGAAGGAGTTGGATATCCCATCTCATGTTATAGGAAGGGGCTCAGGATTGGAATGGGAAGGACTTGGACATCACATCTTACGTTATAGGAAGGGTCTCAGGTTTGTTATTAGAAGCATTGAGATATCACATCTCATGTTATAACCTGAGACTGTCATGGACAGTCTCAGGTTTGGTATTAGAAGCATTGAGATATAACATCTCATGGTATAGGACGGGTCTCAGGATTGGAATGGGAAGGAGTTTGATATCACATCTCATGCCTTAGGAAGGTCTCAGGTTTGGTGGAAGCATTAGGATATCACATCTCATGCTATCGGAAGGGTCTCAGGATTGGATTGGGAAGGAGTTGGATATCCCATCTCATGCTATAGGAAGGGTCACAGGTTGGAATTGGAAGGAGTTGGATATCACATCTCATGTTATAGGAAGGGTATCAGGATTGGAATGGGAAGGACTTTTATATCATATCTCGCTATAGGGAGGGTCTCAGGTTTGGTATTAGAAGCATTGAGATATCACATCTCATGCTATCAGAAGGGTCTCAGGATTGGATTGGGAAGGAGTTGGATATCACATCTCATGTTATAGGAAGGGTCTCAGGTTTGGTATTAGAAGCATTGAGATATCACATCTCATGCTATCGGAAGAGTCACAGGTTGGAATTGGAAGGAGTTGGATATCACATCTCATGCTATCGGAAGGGTCTCAGGATTGGAATGGGAAGGAATTGGATATCTCATCTCATGCTATAGGGAGGGTCTCAGGTTTGATATTAGAAGCATTGAGATATCATATCTCATGCTATCGGAAGGGTCTCAGGATTGGATTTGGAAGGAGTTGGATATCACATCTCATGTTATAGGACGGGTCTCAGGATTGGATGGGAAGAGTTGGATATCACATCTCATGCCATAGGAAGGGTCTCAGGATTGGAATGGGAAGGAGTTGGATATCACATCTCATGCTAAAGGAAGGGTCTCAGGTTTGGAAGGGGAAGGATTTGGATATCACATCTCAAGTTATAGGACGGGTCTGTGGTTTGGTATTAGAAGCATTGAGATATCATATCTCATGCTATCGGAAGGGTCTCAGGATTGGAATGGGAAGGACTTGGATATCACATCTCATGATATAGGAAGGGTCTCAGGTTTGGAATGGGAAGGAGTTGGATATCACATCTCATGCTAATGGGAGGGTCTCAGGATTGGAATGGGAAGGAGTTGGATATCACATCTCATGCTAAAGGAAGGGTCTCAGGTTTGGTAGAAGCATTAGGATATCACATCTCATGCTATAGGAAGGGTCTCAGGATTGAAATGGGAAGGAGTTGGATATCACATCTCATGCTAAAGGAAGGGTCTCAGGTTTGGTATAAGCATTAGGATATCACATCTCATGCTATAAGAAGGGTCTCAGGATTGGAATGGGAAGGAGTTGGATATCACATCTCATGCTAAAGGAAGGGTCTCAGGTTTGGAAGGGGAAGGATTTCGATATCACATCTCAATTTATAGGACGGGTCTGTGGTTTGGTATTAGAAGCATTGAGATATCATATCTCATGCTATCGAAAGGGTCTCAGGATTGGATTGGGAAAGAGTTGGATATCACATCTCATGTTATAGGAAGGGTCTCAGCATTGAAATGGGAAGGATTTGGATATCACATCTCATGTTATAGGAAGGGTCTCAGGTTTGTTATTAGAAGCATTGAGAGGGTCTCAGGATTGGATTGGGAAGGAGTTGGATATCACATCTCATGTTATAGGAAGGGTCTCAGGATTGGAATGGGAAGGAGTTGGATATCATATCTCATGCTATAGGAAGGGTCACAGTTTGGAATTGGAAGGAGTTGGATATCACATCTGTTAAGACGGATTTCTGAACTCTGTCCTGGTGGCGCAGAAGTTCAGAAGGCCAACCTAATTACTTGGAACAGGGTAACCTCTGGACGAGCCAGACCAATCAAGGTAGCGATCGCGGCGGTCAAGACTAGGTCTCAAGAGGGGTGAGGGTGACTGAAAGCCCGCAATGAGCACACAAAGCAAGATCACTTACAAACTACTCCAAACAGTTGTTATATTAAAAATATATACACATTTATTTCAAGGCCTTTAAAACAATGACCGTAGCGAGAAAATCACAATATAACAATAGTAAACCAACACATACTATATCAACACAATATATATACAAATACGACAGTCTCAAGCGTTAGATGCACGAAATGGGTAGTCCACCTAAAAGGGAAGGAAGACAGGCAGTGCGAAATAATGCTTAGACCCAGTTCACCTTCAGAGGCACCTAACTAGATGGAAGTCTGAGCCCTGCGAAGAGTGGAGCCTTGTGCTCAAAAGTACCTGCACGCGCTGGTGCCAACGGGCAAAAGGAGAAGCTCTTCGAGGGAAATCAGGCAGTTCAGTTTAGAGCACAAAAGAAGAAGAACAAGTTCCGCGACTCAAGCGCAGCCTCCACAGTGGGCAGAAGCAGAGCGCAAGTACGAAAAAGGGTGCTGTTTGACACAGCGGGGAAAAGCAATGGGCTCCTGCAGGAGGGCGACCAGATCCTAGCTATGCTACTCACTGGTCCCCGATGCAAGCAGACCCAGGCTTCTCCGCGTCCGTTTCAGTATCTGGCAGGTTCAAAAGAGCAGGGAACGCCTTGTCGTCGTGTTGAGTAAAAAGACGTCCCAATCAAAGAAATCCGCACAGTTTGTTACCACAGCAGGGCAACGGAGCGGCCGTTTGTATCTGAGCCAAATGTACACTACTCACTTCAAACCTGGGAACGCCAAGTGTACGAAGCGTGTGAGAGTGACAAGGACTCGAAATACTACACAACCTGGCGGCGGTTACAGAGCAAGACTCCCGTGTAAGCTGGTCAGTCAACTGGATGGCCCAGAGACGCTTCCGAAGGCTTACTGGCAGGAGATGGTGAAGATGCCGAGAATAGCTGTTCCCGTTATTCCAAGGGTCGAAGTACCAGTACAGGCCTTCTGGTTCGATCAAAGGTGAAAAGGGTTTCACAAGGCGACAGCAGTGCAGAGGAGAAGTCCTTCAGCGGGTCACCAGCGATTCCTCGGTCCAGCTTCTTGGTTGCAGGATACTTGGCTCCTGTATTCCTTAGTTCGTGAGAACTCAGGAGATCGACATGGTAGTGGTGTTTCCAGCCCCCTCTTATCCACGGTTCCCTTCGCGCCAAAATGGAGGGGACCCAATGGGAGATCCGCTCATCAACACTCACACCATTCGTGGACCAATCACGGACCACGGTGGTCCCAGGCATTCACACCACCCTAGACTCTCTGGCACCCAGGATGTGTATTGGGACCAGACATCCCAGCCCACATCCTGGAGGCACACACAAGACATGTAGAAGCCCGCGAAAGCATCCGTGTTTCGCAGGAAAGTACATGCCCAAATAAGGATGGCCCCGGGTCGGCTCGACCTGGGGAAGGTTAAGGGAGCAAGACGGCCAGCGGACAGGACAAAGGAGCCTCGTGGTCTGGCCATTTTGGGAGCCAGGCCACCATTTTGGGTTAAGCGCGAGAAACGCGCTTAGAACGCCAAAAGGAGCTCAAAACACAAGAAACGATCGCTGCCACCATTCCTGTCCCTGAATCACTTACACCGATCAGATACAAACCTAAACGAGTATCTAGGGCCTGTAGAAGGCTAGAGACCCAAGAGAGCTGTAACTTAGCTTACAGTGCCCTCTTGTGTCATGTCGCACGAAAGCCGCAACATGATAAAACAAACTACGGGAAACAGCGTTCCCCGGTACTGACTGTCTTAAGGGCATGTCAGTTTCCCCGTAAGAAAGGAGCGAAAGCCCAGAGGAGTGCAGCAGAAGGCTGCACTTCTCTGGCAAAGTCAAGAACAAGGTGAAAAACAACAGCAAAAAGTTTAGGGGTTGCCACATGGAAGGAAAATTACCTACAATTACGAAATCTTTCCTAACACTCCCCCCTCCCAGACTATGGACAGGGGGAACTAATCCACCCCTGGATGAGTCTCTTGTTCAGGTCGGTTAAACATTCTGGACAACCCATCAGCATTGCTATGTTGGACACCTGGCCTATGCTCAATAGTGAAGTCGAAGCCTTGTAGACTTATGGACCACCTAAGCAACTTTGGATTCTCCCCCTTCATGTTCATTAGCCACTTTAAGGGCTTATGGTCAGTTTGCACAGTGAAGTGGGTCCCATAGAGGTAGGGCCTCAGCTTCCTTAGGGCCCACACAACAGAGAAACATTCTTTCTCTACCATGGACCATCTGAGCTCTCTGTCCTTAAGCTGGCGTCTAATAAAACCAATAGGGTGTTCCTTACCCTTCTCATCTACTTGTGATAGTACAGCTCCTATCCCAGTGTCAGAGGCGTCCGTCTGCACGATAAAAGGTCTTTGATAATCAGGGGCCCTGAGGACAGGGGCCTGGCACAAGGAGTCTTTTAAGCCATTGAAGGCCTTCTCACACTCGTCGGTCCAAGTTACCTTCTTGGGTTTCTTCGGAGTTGTGAGGGCAGTCAGAGGGGCAGCTATGGTGCCATAGTCTGCCACAAAATTGCGGTAATACCCCGTGAGTCCTAAGAAGGCTCTCACTTGGGTTTGTGTAGTGGGGGTAGGCCAGTCTTGTACTGCTTGTACTTTACTGGGAAGAGGCTGTATCCTCCCTCCACCTACTTCATGTCCAAGGTAAACCACTGAGCCTTGTCCAATCTGGCATTTACTAGCCTTTATGGTCAGGTGTGCTTTTTGAAGAGCCTGGAGCACAATCCCGAGGTGTTTCACATGGTCTTCCCAGGTGGCACTGAAAACTGCTATATCGTCCAGATATGCAAGACAGAATTAGTCCAACCCATTCAACACATGATTCACAAGCCTCTGGAAAGTGGCAGCTGCATTCTTCAACCCGAACGGCATTACCCGGAATTGATAAAGGCCGTCTGGAGTAGAAAATGCTGTCTTCTCCTTGGCATGTTCTGCTAAAGCTATTTGCCAATAGCCAGCAGTGAGGTCAAACGTGCTGAGGTACTTGGAGGCACCCAAAGTATCCACCAGCTCATCTGTTCGAGGCAAGGGGTGTGCATCTGTCTTGGTGACAGCATTCAGAGCCCTGTAATCCACGCAGAACCTCAATTCAGATGTGCCTGCCTTTGGAACCAAAACCACTGGGCTGGACCAAGGACTACTAGAGGGTTCAATCACCCCAAGGTCTAACATCTTGTTGACCTCGGTCTTAATATAAGACCGTACTTTGTCTGACATCCTGTATCCCCTACTTTTAGTAGGTACACTGTCTCCTGTGTCTATGTTATGTTTGCACCAAGGTGTCAAACCGGGCGACTGTGAAAACAGGGGGGAAAACTGCCTAAGCAAACTTTTCACCTCAGCCTGCTGATCAGAAGTCAGGTGAGGGGCCACTCGGACACCCGCAAAGGAGCTATTTGAAGGACGGCTTTGGAACAGGTCGGGGAGAGGTTCAGACTCCTCTTCCTCAACGTCTGAAGCCAGTAGCAGTGCTGCAATTTCGACTCTTGGGATGAAAGCCTTCAGCCTATTCACGTGAAACACTTTTGGAGCCTGTCCAGGCCTTCCAAGGTCCACTAAATAGTTAACCTCACCCAGGGGCTCCACCACTGTGTAAGGGCCTGACCATTTGTCCTGTAAAGCTCGAGGCCTTATGGGATTCATGATCAGGACTTGCTGACCAGGTGTAAAGTTGATGAGGGAAGCTTTCTGGTCGTACCAATGTTTCACCAGCGCTTGTCCTGCCTTCAATTTATCACTAGCCAAGCCCATCAGAAGTACCATCCGTTTTCTGAGCCCTAGCACATAATCAACTGTGTTGGTAGTAACAGGGGGAGTGGGTATCTCCCATCCCTCTTTGATGATGGCTAAGGGTCCCCGTACGGATGACCGAACAGAAGTTCCAAGGGGCTGAAGCCAACACCCTCCTGTGGTACCTCTCGGTAGGCAAACAGTAAGCATGGTAAAAGAAGATCCCATTTTCTTCTCTGAGGTTCCTCCAGAGCCCCAATCATACTTTTTAACGTTCTGTTGAAACGTTCCACCAGACCATTGGTCTGGGGGTGGTATGCAGAAGAGAACTTGTAGGTGACCCCACATTCTTTCCACATAGCCTGCATATACTTCGACATAAAGTTGCTGCCACGATCCGACACAACTTCTTTAGGGAAGCCAACCCTAGTAAATATGCCAAGTAAAGCTTTTGCAACTGACTTGGCAGTTACAGTTTTCAATGGGATGGCCTCAGGATATCTGGTTGCATGGTCGACCAGCACCAGGATAATCCTATTGCCCGAGGATGTTTGCGGGTCAAGGGGACCAACGATGTCGATCCCTACGCTTTCAAATGGTACCCCCACAACTGGGAGCGGTACCAACGGAGCTTGGATTGTCGCGTCAACCTTACCAGACAACTGGCAGGAGGCACAACTCCTGCAGTGACTTTCTACTTGCACCCCCATCTTGGGCCAGTAGAAGTGCATGGATAACCTTTGCTTGGTCCTCTTCATACCAAGGTGACCAGCAAGAGGAACTTCATGCGCCAACTGCAGGAGGAAGGGCCTAACAGCAAGGGGAACCACCAACCTCCTATGGTCTCCTTCTGTAGACTCTGTGGGCTCACTATACAGGAGTCCACCTTCCCAATAAATCCTATGCGTCCCAGGAGGTTCACCCTCAAGCTGGGAGCAGGCCTGTCTCCTTAGGCCTTCCAGAGATGGGCACTCACGTTGGCCTTTACTGAATTCGTCCCTATCAGGACCTCCTTCAACTAACAAGTCTTTTAGTTCAGGATGATCGTTGGGGTCAAATACTTCAGGCATCCCTACCTCCTCGTCAGGCCCGGGCGATTGACCAACTTCCTCCACGGCAGTGGTAGGCGAGCTCGGGGGAATATTCTCTTTCCCTCGTCTTGACTTGTCGACTCCTTTCGCCTTGGGTTTCCCCTTCAGCTGGGGCGGCGTATTGAACTTGGCCAATGCCTCCCGTGCTTGAGACCGTGTGTAGGGTCTTTCGGCAGTGTCTCCTACGAGCCCTAAAGCTCTGAGATCATTAACTAACAAGACCTTTCCCGGGACGTTTCTCTGAATGCTCACTGGAATCCTGACTGCTGTACCATTTAAAGTAAGATTTACAGGTATTACTGGGAACATACGGAGTGGGCCGTCAGCCAACTTAGTGGGCATCAGAGTAGCTCTGGCAACTTCCTCTGAGTCTACCAAGGTAGAATCCACTACAGTGCGACTGCACCCACTATCCCTAAGAGCTGGAGTATCTACTCCATTGATCAGCACACTGTCTTTAAAGTAGTGCTTGGTAATATCCGGAATCCTAGCATAAGCCTCTGCGACTTTAGGCTCCCAGGAACCCAGGGAAACTAAAACTACCTCAGCCTCTATTCCGCTGGGAAATGAGTCTGAGGAGAAAGATGCTCCTGTAATCTCTTCTTCCTCGTAGGAGGAGAAGGCCAGATTAGCGGAGTGGACCCCCAAAGGTCTAACCTTACACCGGGGATCCCCCTTCACGTGGTCAGTTGCTCCACAAGCAAAACAAGATCCATTGGGTCTGTTTACATAGGGAGGCTTATTGTAACCAAAGTTCTGTTTCGGAGGCGGACCTCCACTACCCTGTGAGTTCTCTTGTGTCTTACCCTTATTTTTCTTTTTGTGGCCCTTATGAGAAGAAGATTTATCAGATTCTCCACCCTCCTTATCTTTGGACTTTTTCCCTTCCTCCTGCTTACCAGGATGAGTTTTGTCCTTATGGGACACTCGATGTGACACCCATAAGTCTGCTGCAATGGCCAGCTTCTTAGGATCTATCTCCTTTGAATCGGCCAAATGCTGCTTAAGCTCCGGGGAAGAAGATGCAAAAATGTGTTCCAGCATGACAAGATTTATCATGCCTTCGAAGGTAGAAACCTTATAACCTTCGACCCAGCCAGTTAAGTTTTTCAAGGATTCAGTGACATAAAATACCCAAGTACCACCTTCCTTTTTCTTATACTCTCTGAAACGTTTCAAATATTGGGCCGGAGTCTTCCCAAACTTTAAAATGAGAGTTTGCTTTAACATTGCGAAATCAGCTCGCTCAGCCTTCGACATTTCCATAATGGCACTACAGCCAGAATGGGGCAGTCTGATGAGTAACCAGGAAATCTCATCAGCATTGTCAACTTGTTGAACTTCGCATGCATACTCAAACGCATTCAGCCAGTCCATAATGTCATTCCTTTCCTCATATACACTGAGCAGATCTTTCGGAAACCGTGGATGAGAGGAAGCCCCAGACCCATGTCCAGGACCCTTGGACCCATTTGCAAACTGAAGCTTGGCCAGTTCCAACTGGTGATCCCTGTCTTTTTGTTTTTCTGCCTGTTCGATTTTTAGTTTGGCTATGCTGAATTCAAGCTCCTGCTGCCTAAACCGCAGCTCTTGCTTCTTGAATTCAAGCATAGCCTCCCCATCAGCACTGGCAGAGGAAACATAAGCATCTCGTCCTCCCTGTCCTCGTGGTCGCGATGGATCAGTGCAGCGGCAGAACCGTCGGTTCTACCAGTGAGAGCAGCCCCACCACCTTCCGCACTGTCCTCAGACGTTATAGCGTCAAGCTGCGCTTCTTGCCACGCCACGATTCTTTGGATCATTTCCAATTTAGTGCCTTGAGAGGAAACACCTCTCTCCGCACACATCTTTTTCAATGTTTCTGATTTGGAAGCATTTAAAGTTAACAAGGTATTTGTTTCCATACTGTTAGATAGGACTATGGCCTTTTTAAAGTTATACTACAACAATTCACTACGTGTCCTGGTTGGAATAACCTGAAATGCCTTAGTTTGTGCGCAACACTGGATACCTTCAGTCGTATCCCACCGCTGTACACCAATTTGTTAAGACGGATTTCTGAACTCTGTCCTGGTGGCGCAGAAGTTCAGAAGGCCAACCTAATTACTTGGAAAAGGGTAACCTCTGGACGAGCCAGACCAATCAAGGTAGCGATCGCGGCGGTCAAGACTAGGTCTCAAGAGGGGTGAGGGTGACTGAAAGCCCGCAATGAGCACACAAAGCAAGATCACTTACAAACAGTTGTTATATTAAAAATATATACACATTTATTTCAAGGCCTTTAAAACAATGACCGTAGCGAGAAAATCACAATATAACGATAGTAAACCAACACATACCATATCAACACAACATATATACAAATACGACAGTCTCAAGCGTTAGATGCACGAAATGGGTAGTCCACCTAAAAGGGAAGGAAGACAGGCAGTGCGAAATAATGCTTAGACCCAGTTCACCTTCAGAGGCACCTAACTAGATGGAAGTCTGAGCCCTGCGAAGAGTGGAGCCTTGTGCTCAAAAGTATCTGCACGCGCTGGTGCCAATGGGCAAAAGGAGAAGCTCTTCGAGGGAAATCAGGCAGTTCAGTTTAGAGCACAAAAGAAGAAGAACAAGTTCCGCGACTCAAGCGCAGCCTCCACAGTGGGCAGAAGCAGAGCGCAAGTACGAAAAAGGGTGCTGTTTGACACAGCGGGGAAAAGCAATGGGCTCCTGCAGGAGGGCGACCAGATCCGAGCTATGCTACTCACCGGTCCCCGATGGAAGCAGACCCAGGCTTCTCTGCGTCCGTTTCAGTAGCTGGCAGGTTCAAAAGAGCAGGGAACGCCTCGTCGTCGTGTTGAGTAAAAAGACGTCCCAATCGAAGAAACCCGCACAGTTTGTTACCACAGCAGGGCAACGGAGCGGCCGTGTGTATCTGAGCCAAATGTACACTACTCACTTCAGACCTGGGAACGCCAAGTGTACGAAGCGTGTGAGAGTGACAAGGACTCGAAATACTACACAACCTGGCGGCGGTTACAGAGCAAGACTCCCGTGTAAGCTGGTCAGTCAACTGGATGGCCCAGAGACGCTTCCGAAGGCTTACTGGCAGGAGATGGTGAAGATGCCGAGAATAGCTGTTCCCGTTATTCCAAGGGTCGAAGTACCAGTACAGGCCTTCTGGTTCGATCAAAGGTGAAAAGAGTTTCACAAGGCGACAGCAGTGCAGAGGAGAAGTCCTTCAGCGGGTCACCAGCGATTCCTCGGTCCAGCTTCTTGGTTGCAGGATACTTGGCTCCTGTATTCCTTCGTTCGTGAGAACTCAGGAGATCGACATGGTAGTGGTGTTTCCAGCCCCCTCTTATCCACGGTTCCCTTCGCGCCAAAACGGAGGGGACCCAATGGGAGATCCGCTCATCAACACTCACACCATTCGTGGACCAATCACGGACCACGGTGGTCCCAGGCATTCACACCACCCTAGACTCTCTGGCACCCAGGATGTGTATTGGGACCAGACATCCCAGCCCACATCCTGGAGGCACACACAAGACATGTAGAAGCCCGCGAAAGCATCCGTGTTTCGCGGGAAAGTACATGCCCAAATAAGGAAGGCCCCGGGTCGGCTCGACCTGGGGAAGGTGAAGGGAGCAAGACGGTCAGCGGACAGGACAAAGGAACCTCGTGGTCTGGCCATTTTGGGAGCCAGGCCACCATTTTGGGTTAAGCGCGAGAAACGCGCTTAGAACGCCAAAAGGAGCTCAAAACACAAGAAACGATCGCTGCCACCATTCCTGTCCCTGAATCACTTACTCCGATAAGATACAAACCTAAACGAGTATCTAGGGCCTGTAGAAGGCTAGAGACCCAAGAGAGCTGTAACTTAGTTTACAGTGCCCTCTTGTGTCATGTCGCACGAAAGCCGCAACATGATAAAAGAAACTACGGGAAACAGCGTTCCCCGGTACTGACTGTCTTAAGGGCATGTCAGTTTCCCCGTAAGAAAGGAGCGAAAGCCCAGAGGAGTGCAGCAGAAGGCTGCACTTCTCTGGCAAAGTCAAGAACAAGGTGAAAAACAAAGCAAAAAGTTTAGGGGTTGCCACATGGAAGGAAAATTACCTACAGTTACGAAATCTTTCCTAACACTCGCCCCTCCCAGACTATGGACAGGGGGAACTAATCCACCCCTGGATGAGTCTCTTGTTCAGGTCGGTTAAACATTCTGGACAACTCATCAGCATTGCTATGTTGGACACCTGGCCTATGCGCAATAGTGAAGTCGAAGCCTTGTAGACTTATGGACCACCTAAGCAACTTTGGATTCTCCCCCTTCATGTTCATTAGCCACTTTAAGGGCTTATGGTCAGTTTGCACAGTGAAGTGGGTCCCATAGAGGTAGGGCCTCAGCTTCCTTAGGGCCAACACAACAGAGAAACATTCTTTCTCTACCATGGACCATCTGAGCTCTTTGTCCTTAAGCTGGCGGCTAATAAAACCAATAGGGTGTTCCTTACCCTTCTCATCTACTTGTGATAGTACAGCTCCTATCCCAGATACACACGGCCGCTCTGTTGCCCTGCTGTGGTAACAAACTGTGCGGGTTTCTTTGATTGGGACGTCTTTTTACTCAACACGACGACGAGGCGTTCCCTGCTCTTTTGAAATGCCAGCTACTGAAACGGACAAGGAGAAGCCTGGGTCTGCTTGCATCGGGGACCAGTGAGTAGCATAGCTAGGATCTGGTCGCCCTCCTGCAGGAGCCCATTGCTTTTCCCCGCTGTGTCAAACAGCACCCTTTTTCGTACTTGCGCTCTGCTTCTGCCCACTGTGGAGAAGGCGCTTGAGTCGTGGAACTTGTTCTTCTTCTTTTGTGCTCTAAAATGAACTGCCTGATTTCCCTGGAAGAGCTTCTCCTTTTGCCCGTTGGCACCAGCGCGTGCAGGTACTTTTGAGCACAAGGCTCCACTCTTCGCAGGGCTCAGACTTCCATCTAGTTAGGTGCCTCTGAAGGTGAACTGGGTCTAAGCATTATTTCGCACTGCCTGTCTTCCTTCCCTTTTAGGTGGACTACCCATTTCGTGCATCTAACGCTTGAGACTGTCGTATTTGTATATATATTGTGTTGATATGGTATGTGATGGTTTACTATCGTTATATTGTGATTTTCTCGCTACGGTCATTGTTTTAAAGGCCTTGAAATAAATGTGTATATATTTTTAATATAACAACTGTTTGGAGTAGTTTGTAAGTGATCTTGCTTTGTGTGCTCATTGCGGGCTTTCAGTCACCCTCACCCCTCTTGAGACCTAGTCTTGACCGCCGCGATCGCTACCTTGATTGGTCTGGCTCGTCCAGAGGTTACCCTTTTCCAAGTAATTAGGTTGGCCTTCTGAACTTCTGCGCCACCAGGACAGAGTTCAGAAATCCGTCTTAACAGATGTGATATCCAACTCCTTCCAATTCCAATCCTGAGACCCTTCCTATAGCATGAGATATGATATCCAACTCCTTCCCATTCCAATCCTGAGACCCTTCCTATAACATGAGATGTGATATCCAACTCCTTCCCAATCCAATCCTGAGACCCTCTCAATGCTTCTAATAACAAACCTGAGACCCTTCCTATAACATGAGATGTGATATCCAAATCCTTCCCATTTCAATCCTGAGACCCTTCCTATAACATGAGATGTGATATCCAACTCTTTCCCAATCCAATCCTGAGACCCTTTCGATAGCATGAGATATGATATCTCAATGCTTCTAATACCAAACCACAGACCCGTCCTATAAATTGAGATGTGATATCGAAATCCTTCCCCTTCCAAACCTGAGACCCTTCCTTTAGCATGAGATGTGATATCCAACTCCTTCCCATTCCAATCCTGAGACCCTTCTTATAGCATGAGATGTGATATCCTAATGCTTCTACCAAACCTGAGACCCTTCCTTTAGCATGAGATGTGATATCCAACTCCTTCCCATTCCAATCCTGAGACCCTTCCTATAGCATGAGATGTGATATCCTAATGCTTCTACCAAACCTGAGACCCTTCCTTTAGCATGAGATGTGATATCCAACTCCTTCCCATTCCAATCCTGAGACCCTTCCTATAGCATGAGATGTGATATCTCAATGCTATTAATACCAAACCTGAGAACCTTCCTATAACATGATATGTGATATCCAACTCCTTCCCAATCCAATCCTGAGACCCTCCCATTAGCATGAGATGTGATATCCAACTCCTTCCCATTCCAAACCTGAGACCCTTCCTATATCATGAGATATGATATCCAACTCCTTCCCATTCCAATCCTGAGACCCTTCCTATAGCATGAGATGTGATATCTCAATGCTTGTAATACAAAACTTGAGACCCTTCCTATAGCATGAGATGTGATATCCAACTCCTTCCCATTCCTATCCTGAGACCCTTCTGATAGCATGAGATGTGATATCTCAATGCTTCTAATACCAAACCTGAGACCCTCCCTATAGCGTGAGATGTGATATCAAAGTCCTTCCCATTCCAATCCTGATACCCTTCCTATAACATGAGATGTGATATCCAACTCCTTCCATTTCCAACCTGTGACTCTTCCTATATCATGAGATGGGATATCAAACTCCTTCCCAATCCAATCCTGAGACCCTTCCGATAGCATGAGATGTGATATCTTAATGCTTCTAGCAAACCTGAGACCTTCCCATGGCATGAGATGTGATAACAAACTCCTTCCCATTCCAATCCTGAGACCCTTCCGATAGCATGAGATGTGATATCTCAATGATTCTAATATGAAACCTGAGACCCTCCCTATAGCATGAGATGTGATATCCAACTCCTTCCCATTCCAATCCTGGGACCCTTCCTATAACATGAGATGTGATATCCAAGTCCTTCCCATTCCAATCCTGAGACCCTTCCTATAACATGAGATGTGATATCCAACTCCTTCCCAATCCAATCCTGAGACCCTTCCGATAGCATGAGATATGATATCTCAATGCTTCTAATACCAAACCACAGACCCGTCCTATAACTTGAGATGTGATATCCAATTCCTTCCCGTTCCAATCCTGAGACCCTTCCGATAGCGTGAGATGTGATATCCAACTCCTTCCAATTCCAACCTGTGACCCTTCCTATAGCATGAGATGGGATATCCAACTCCTTCCCAATCCAATCCTGAGACCCTTCCGATAGCATGAGATGTGATATCTTAATGCTTCTACCAAACCTGAGAACTTCCTATAACTTGAGATGTGATATCCAAATCCTTCCCCTTCCAAACCTGAGACCCTTCCTTTAGCATGAGATGTGATATCCAACTCCTTTCCATTCCAATCCTGAGACCATTCCTATAGCATGAGATGTGATATCCCAATGCTTCTACCAAACCTGAGACCCTTCCTATAGCATGAGATGTGATATTTAACTCCTTCCCATTCCAATACTGAGACCCGTCCTATACCATGAGATGTTATATCTCAATGCTTCTAATACCAAACCTGAGACTGTCCTATAACATGAGATGTGATATCTCAATGCTTCTAATAACAAACCTGAGACCCTTCCTATAACATGAGATGTGATGTCCAAGTCCTTCCCATTCCAATCCTGAGACCCTTCCTATAACATGAGATGTGATATCCAACTCCTTCCCAATCCAATCCTGAGACCCTTCCGATAGCATGAGATATGATATATCAATGCTTCTAATACCAAACCACAGACCCGTCCTATAACTTGAGATGTGATATCCAAATGCTTCCCCTTCCAAACCTGAGACCCTTCCTATAGCATGAGATGTGATATCCAACTCTTCCCATCCAATCCTGACACCCTTCCTATAACATGAGATGTGATATCCAACTCCTTCCCAATCCAATCCCGAGACCCTTCCGATAGCATGAGATGTGATATCCAACTCCTTCCAATTCCAACCTGTGATCCTTCCTATAGCATGAGATGGGATATCCAACTCCTTCCCAATCCAATCCTGAGACCCTTCCGATAGCATGAGATGTGATATCTTAATGCTACTACCAAACCTGAGACCTTCCTAAGGCATGAGATGTGATATCAAACTCCTTCCCATTCCAATCCTGAGACCTGCCTTATACCATGAGATGTTATATCTCAATGCTTCTAATACCAAACCTGAGACTGTCCTATAACATGAGAGGTGATATCCACCTCCTTCCCATTCCAATCCTGAGACTCGTCCTATAGCATGATATATGATATCCAACTCCTTCCCATTCCAATCCTGAGACCCGTCCTATACAAAGAGATATGATATCTCAATGCTTCTATGACCAAACCTGAGACTGTCCTATGACATGAGATGCGATATCTCAATGGTTCTAATAACAAACCTGAGACCCTTCCTATAACATGAGATGTGATATCCAAATCCTTCCCATTCCAATCCTGAGACCCTTCCTATAACATGAGATGTGATATCCAACTCCTTCCCAATCCAATCCTGATACCCTTCCGATAGCATGAGATGTGATATCTCAATGATTCTAATAACAAACCTGAGAGCCTTCCTATAACATATGTGATATCCAACTCCTTCCCAATACAATCCAGAGACCCTTCCGATAGCATGAGATATGATATCTCAATGCTTCTAATACCAAACCACAGACCCGTCCTATAACTTGAGATGTGATATCCAACTCCTTCCCAATCCAATCCTGAGACCCTTCCGATAGCATGAGATGTGATATCTCAATGCTTCTAATATCAAACCTGAGACTGTCCTTTAACATGAGATGTGATATCTCAATGCTTCTAATAACAAACCTGAGACTCTTCCTATAACATGAGATGTGATATCCAAGTCCTTCCCATTCCAATCCTGAGACCCTTCCGATAGCATAAGAAATGATATCTCAATGCTTCTAATACCAAACCACAGACACGTCCTATAACTTGAGATGTGATATCCAAATCCTTCCCCTTCCAAACCTGAGACCCTTCCTTTAGCATGAGATGTGATATCCAACTCCTTCCCATTCCAATCCTGAGACCCTTCCTATGGCATGAGATGTGATATCCAACTCTTCCCATCCAATCCTGAGACCCGTCCTATAACATGAGATGTGATATCCCACTCCTTCCAAATCCAATCCTGAGACCCTTCTGATAGCATGAGATATGATATCTCAATGCTTCTAATATCAAACCTGAGACCCTCCCTATAGCATGAGATGAGATATCCAATTCCTTCCCATTCCAATCCTGAGACCCTTCCGATAGCATGAGATGTGATATCCAACTCCTTCCAATTCCAACCTGTGACTCTTCCGATAGCATGAGATGTGATATCTCAATGCTTCTAATACCAAACCTGAGACCCTTCCTATAACATGAGATGTGATATCCAACTCCTTCCCAATCCAATCCTGAGACCCTTCTGATAGCATGAGATGTGATATCTCAATGCTTCTAATACCAAACCTGAGAAGCTCCCTATAGCGAGATATGATATAAAAGTCCTTCCCATTCCAATCCTGATACCCTTCCTATAACATGAGATGTGATATTCAACTCCTTCCAATTCCAACCTGTGACCCTTCCTATACCATGAGATGGGATATCCAACTCCTTCCCAATCCAATCCTGAGACCCTTCCGATAGCATGAGATGTGATATCCTAATGCTTCCACCAAACCTGAGACCTTCCTAAGGCATGAGATGTGATATCAAACTCCTTCCCATTCCAATCCTGAGACCCGTCCTATACCATGAGATGTTATATCTCAATGCTTCTAATACCAAACCTGAGACTGTCCATGACAGTCTCAGGTTATAACATGAGATGTGATATCTCAATGCTTCTAATAACAAACCTGAGACACTTCCTATAACGTAAGATGTGATGTCCAAGTCCTTCCCATTCCAATTCTGAGCCCCTTCCTATAACATGAGATGTGATATCCAACTCCTTCCCAATCCAATCCTGAGACCCTTCCGAGAGCATGAGATGTGATATCCCAATGCTTCTACCAAACCTGAGACCTTTCCGATAGCATGAGATGTGATATCCAACTCCTTCCCATTCCAATCATGAGGCCCTTCCTATAGCATGAGATGTGATATCCCAATGCTTCTACCAAACCTGAGACCTTTCCGATAGCATGAGATGTGATATCCAAATCCTTCCCCTTCCAAACCTGAGACCCTTCCTTTATCATGAGATGTGATATCCACCTCCTTCCCATTCCAAACCTGAGACCCGTCCTATAGCATGATATATGATATTCAACTCCTTCCCATTCCAATCCTGAGACCCGTCCTATACAATGAGATATGATATCTCAATGCTTCCTTGACCAAACCTGAGACTGTCCTATGACATGAGATGCGATATCTCAATGCTTCTAATAACAAACCTGAGACCCTTCCTATAACATGAGCTGTGATATCCAACTCCTTCCAATTCCAACCTGTGACCCATCCTATAGCATGAGATGCGATATCCAACTCCTTCCCAATCCAATCCTGAGACCCTTCCGATAGCATGAGATGTGATATCTTAATGCTTCTAGCAAACCTGAGACCTTCCCATGGCATGAGATGTGATATCAAACTCCTTCCCATTCCAATCCTGAGACCCGTCCTATACCATGAGATGTTATATCTCAATGCTTCTAATACCAAACCTGAGAATGTCCTATAACATGAGATGTGATATCTCAATGCTTCTAATAACAAACCTGAGACCCTTCCTATAACATGAGATGTGATGTCCAAGTCCTTCCCATCCCAATCCTGAGACCCTTCCTATAACATGAGATGTGATATCCAACTCCTTCCCAATCCAATCCTGAGACCCTTCCAATAGCATGAGATGCGATATCCAACTCCTTCCAATTCCAACCTGTGACTCTTCCGATAGCATGAGATGTGATATCTCAATGCTTCTAATACCAAACCTGAGACCCTTCCTATAACATGAGATGTGATATCCAACTCCTTCCCAATCCAATCCTGAGACCCTTCTGATAGCATGAGATGTGATATCTCAATGCTTCTAATACCAAACCTGAGACCCTCCCTATAGCGAGATATGATATAAAAGTCCTTCCCATTCCAATCCTGATACCCTTCCTATAACATGAGATGTGATATTCAACTCCTTCCAATTCCAACCTGTGACTCTTCCTATACCATGAGATGGGATATCCAACTCCTTCCCAATCCAATCCTGAGACCCTTCCGATAGCATGAGATGTGATATCCTAATGCTTCCACCAAACCTGAGACCTTCCTAAGGCATGAGATGTGATATCAAACTCCTTCCCATTCCAATCCTGAGACCCGTCCTATACCATGAGATGTTATATCTCAATGCTTCTAATACCAAACCTGAGACTGTCCATGACAGTCTCAGGTTATAACATGAGATGTGATATCTCAATGCTTCTAATAACAAACCTGAGACCCTTCCTATAACGTAAGATGTGATGTCCAAGTCCTTCCCATTCCAATCCTGAGCCCCTTCCTATAACATGAGATGTGATATCCAACTCCTTCCCAATCCAATCCTGAGACCCTTCCGAGAGCATGAGATGTGATATCCCAATGCTTCTACCAAACCTGAGACCTTTCCGATAGCATGAGATGTGATATCCAACTCCTTCCCATTCCAATCATGAGGCCCTTCCTATAGCATGAGATGTGATATCCCAATGCTTCTACCAAACCTGAGACCTTTCCGATAGCATGAGATGTGATATCCAAATCCTTCCCCTTCCAAACCTGAGACCCTTCCTTTATCATGAGATGTGATATCCACCTCCTTCCCATTCCAATCCTGAGACCCGTCCTATAGCATGATATATGATATCCAACTCCTTCCCATTCCAATCCTGAGACCCGTCCTATACAATGAGATATGATATCTCAATGCTTCCTTGACCAAACCTGAGACTGTTCTATGACATGAGATGCGATATCTCAATGCTTCTAATAACAAACCTGAGACCCTTCCTATAACATGAGCTGTGATATCCAACTCCTTCCAATTCCAACCTGTGACCCATCCTATAGCATGAGATGCGATATCCAACTCCTTCCCAATCCAATCCTGAGACCCTTCCGATAGCATGAGATGTGATATCTTAATGCTTCTAGCAAACCTGAGACCTTCCCATGGCATGAGATGTGATATCAAACTCCTTCCCATTCCAATCCTGAGACCCATCCCATACCATGAGATGTTATATCTCAATGCTTCTAATACCAAACCTGAGAATGTCCTATAACATGAGATGTGATATCTCAATGCTTCTAATAACAAACCTGAGATCCTTCCTATAACATGAGATGTGATGTCCAAGTCCTTCCCATCCCAATCCTGAGACCCTTCCTATAACATGAGATGTGATATCCAACTCCTTCCCAATCCAATCCTGAGACCCTTCCGATAGCATGAGATGTGATATCTCAATGCTTCTAATACCAAACCTGAGATCCTCCCTATAGCGTGAGATGTGATATCAAAGTTCTTCCCATTCCAATCCTGATACCCTTCTTATAACATGAGATGTGATATCCAACTCTTCCAATCCAATCCTGAGACCCTTCCTATAACTTGAGATGTGATATCCAACTCCTTCCCAATCCAATCCTGAGACCCTTCCGATAGCATGAGATGTGATATCTCAATGCTTCTAATACCAAACCACAGACCCGTCCTATAAATTGAGATGTGATACCCAAATCCTTCCCCTTCCAAACCTGAGACCCTTCCTTTAGCATGAGATGTGATATCCAACTCCTTCCCATTCCAATCCTGAGACCCGTCCTATACCATGAGATATGATATCTCAATGCTTCTAATACCAAACCTGAGACTGTCCTATAACATGAGATGTGATATCTCAATGCTTCTAATAACAAACCTGAGAGCCTTCCTATAACATGAGATGTTATATCCAACTCTTTCCCAATCCAATCCTGAGACCCTTCCGATAACATGAGATGTGATATCCAACTCCTTCGCAATCCAATCCTCAGACCCTTCCGATAGCATGAGATATGATATCTCAATGCTTCTAATACCAAACCACAGACCCGTCCTATAGCTTGAGATGTGATATCCAACTCTTCCCATCCAATCCTGAGAGCCGTCCTATACCATGAGATGTTATATCTCAATGCTTCTAATACCAAACCTGAGACTGTCCTATAACATGAGATGTGATATCTCAATGCTTCTAATAACAAACCTGAGACCCTTCCGATAGCATGAGATGTGATATCTCAATGCTTCTAATAACAAACCTGAGACCCTCCCTATAGCGTGAGATGTGATATCAAAGTCCTTCCCATTCCCATCCTGATACCCTTCCTATAACATGAGATGTGATATCCAACTCTTCCCATCCAATCCTGAGACCCTTCCTATAACATGAGATGTTATATCCAACTCCTTCCCAATCCAATCCTGAGACCCTTCCGATAGCATGAGATGTGATATCTCAATGCTTCTAATACCAAACCACAGACCCGTCCTATAAATTGAGACGTGATATCCAAATCCTTCCTCTTCCAAACCTGAGACCCTTCCTTTAGCATGAGATGTGATATCCAACTCCTTCCCATTCCAATCCTGAGACCCGTCCTATACCATGAGATATGATATCTCAATGCTTCTAATACCAAACCTGAGACTGTCCTATAACATGAGATGTGATATCTCAATGCTTCTAATAACAAACCTGAGAGCCTTCCTATAACATGAGATGTTATATCCAACTCTCTCCCAATCCAATCCTGAGACCCTTCCGATAACATGAGATGTGATATCCAACTCCTTCGCAATCCAATCCTCAGACCCTTCCGATAGCATGATATATGATATCTCAATGCTTCTAATACCAAACCACAGACCCGTCCTATAGCTTGAGATGTGATATCCAACTCTTCCCATCCAATCCTGAGACCCGTCCAATACCATGAAATGTTATCTCTCAATGCTTCTAATACCAAACCTGAGACTGTCCTATAACATGAGATGTGATATCTCAATGCTTCTAATAACAAACCTGAGACCCTTCCTATAACATGAGATGTGATATCTCAATGCTTCTAATACCAAACCTGAGACCCTCCCTATAGCGTGAGATGTGATATCAAAGTCCTTCCCATTCCCATCCTGATACCCTTCCTATAACATGAGATGTGATATCCAACTCTTCCCATCCAATCCTGAGACCCTTCCTATAACATGAGATGTTATATCCAACTCCTTCCCAAACCAATCCTGAGACCCTTCCGATAGCATGAGATGTGATATCAAAGTCCTTCCCATTCCAATCCTGATACCCTTCCTATAACATGAGCTGTGATATCCAACTCCTTCCAATTCAAACCTGTGACCCTTCCTATAGCATGAGATGCGATATCAAAGTCCTTCCCATTCCAATCCTGATACCCTTCCTATAACATGAGCTGTGATATCCAACTCCTTCCCAATCCAATCCTGAGACCCTTCCCATAGCATGAGATGTGATATCAAACTCCTTCCCATTCCTATCCTGAGACCCGTCCTATACTATGAGATGTTACATCTCAATGCTTCTAATACCAAACCTGAGACTGTCCTATAACATGAGATGTGATATCTCAATGCTTCTAATAACAAACCTGAGACCCTTCCTATAACATGAGATGTGATATCCAAGTCCTTCCCATTCAAATCTTGAGACCCTTCCTATAACATGAGATGTGATATCCAAATCCTTCCCCTTCCAAACCTGAGACCCTTCCTTTATCATGAGATGTGATATCCAACTACTTCCCATTCCAATCCTGAGACCCGTCCTATAGCATGATATATGATATGCAACTCCTTCCCATTCCAATCCTGAGACCCGTCCTATACAATGAGATATGATATCTCAATGCTTCTATGACCAAACCTGAGACTGTCCTATGACATGAGATGCGATATCTCAATGCTTCTAATAACAAACCTGAGACCCTTCCTATAACATGAGATGTGATATCCAAATCCTTCCCATTCCAATCCTGAGACCCTTCCTATAATATGAGATGTGATATCCAACTCCTTCCCAATCCAATCCTGATACCCTTCCGATAGCATGAGATGCGATATCTGAATGCTTCTAATAACAAACCTGAGAGCCTTCCTATAACATATGTGATATCCAACTCCTTCCCAATACAATCCAGAGACCCTTCCGATAGCATGAGATATGATATCTCAATGCTTCTAATACCAAACCACAGACCCGTCCTATAACTTGAGATGTGATATCCAACTCCTTCCCAATCCAATCCTGAGACCCTTCCGATAGCATGAGATGTGATATCTCAATGCTTCTAATATCAAACCTGAGACTGTCCTTTAACATGAGATGTGATATCTCAATGCTTCTAATAACAAACCTGAGACTCTTCCTATAACATGAGATGTGATATCCAAGTCCTTCCCATTCCAATCCTGAGACCCTTCCGATAGCATGAGATATGATATCTCAATGCTTCTAATACCAAACCACAGACCCGTCCTATAACTTGAGATGTGATATCCAAATCCTTCCCATTCCAAACCTGAGACCCTTCCTTTAGCATGAGATGTGATATCCAACTCCTTCCCATTCCAATCCTGAGACCCGTCCTATAACATGAGATGTGATATCCAACTCCTTCCAAATCCAATCCTGAGACCCTTCCGATAGCATGAGATATGATATCTCAATGCTTCTAATATCAAACCTGAGACCCTCCCTATAGCATGAGACGAGATATCCAATTCCTTCCCATTCCAATCCTGAGACCCTTCCGATAGCATGAGATGTGATATCCAACTCCTTCCAATTCCAACCTGTGACTCTTCCGATAGCATGAGATGTGATATCTCAATGCTTCTAATACCAAACCTGAGACCCTTCCTATAACATGAGATGTGATATCCAACTCCTTCCCAATCCAATCCTGAGACCCTTCTGATAGCATGAGATGTGATATCTCAATGCTTCTACTACCAAACCTGAGATCCTCCCTATAGCGAGATATGATATAAAAGTCCTTCCCATTCCAATCCTGATACCCTTCCTATAACATGAGATGTGATATCCAACTCTTCCAATCCAATCCTGAGACCCTTCCTATAACATGAGATGTGATATCCAACTCCTTCCCAATCCAATCCTGAGACCCTTCCGATAGGCTGAGATGTGATATCTCAATGCTTCTAATACCAAACCACAGACCCGTCCTATAAATTGAGATGTGATATCCAAATCCTTCCCCTTCCAAACCTGAGACCCTTCCTTTAGCATGAGATGTGATATCCAACTCCTTCCCATTCCAATCCTGAGACCCGTCCTATACCATGAGATATGATATCTCAATGCTTCTAATACCAAACCTGAGACTGTCCTATAACATGAGATGTGATATCTCAATGCTTCTAATAACAAACCTGAGAGCCTTCCTATAACATGAGATGTTATATCCAACTCTTTCCCAATCCAATCCTGAGACCCTTCCGATAACATGAGATGTGATATCCAACTCCTTCGCAATCCAATCCTCAGACCCTTCCGATAGCATGAGATATGATATCTCAATGCTTCTAATACCAAACCACAGACCCGTCCTATAGCTTCAGATGTGATATCCAACTCTTCCCATCCAATCCTGAGACCCGTCCTATACCATGAGTTGTTATATCTCAATGCTTCTAATACCAAACCTGAGACTGTCCTATAACATGAGATGTGATATCTCAATGCTTCTAATAACAAACCTGAGACCCTCCCTATAGCGTGAGATGTGATATCAAAGTCCTTCCCATTCCCATCCTGATACCCTTCCTATAACATGAGATGTGATATCCAACTCTTCCCATCCAATCCTGAGACCCTTCCTATAACATGAGATGTTATATCCAACTCCTTCCCAAACCAATCCTGAGACCCTTCCGATAGCATGAGATGTGATATCAAAGTCCTTCCCATTCCAATCCTGATACCCTTCCTATAACATGAGCTGTGATGTCCAACTCCTTCCAATTCAAACCTGTGACCCTTCCTATAGCATGAGATGCGATATCCAACTCCTTCCCAATCCAATCCTGAGACCCTTCCGATAGCATGAGATGTGATATCTTAATGCTTCTAGCAAACCTGAGACCTTCCCATGGCATGAGATGTGATATCAAACTCCTTCCCATTCCAATACTGAGACCCGTCCTATACTATGAGATGTTACATCTCAATGCTTCTAATACCAAACCTGAGACTGTCCTATAACATGAGATGTGATATCTCAATGCTTCCAATAACAAACCTGAGACCCTTCCTATAACATGAGATGTGATATCCAAGTCCTTCCCATTCAAATCTTGAGACCCTTCCTATAACATGAGATGTGATATCCAACTCCTTCCCAATCCAATCCTGAGACCCTTCCGATAGCATGAGATATGATATCTCAATGCTTCTAATACCAAACCACAGACCAGTCCTATAACTTGAGATGTGATATCCAAATCCTTCCCCTTCCAAACCTGAGACCCTTCCTTTATCATGAGATGTGATATCCAACTCCTTCCCATTCCAATCCTGAGACCCGTCCTATAGCATGATATATGATATCCAACTCCTTCCCATTCCAATCCTGAGACCCGTCCTATACAATGAGATATGATATCTCAATGCTTCTATGACCAAACCTGAGACTGTCCTATGACATGAGATGCGATATCTCAATGCTTCTAATAACAAACCTGAGACCCTTCCTATAACATGAGATGTGATATCTAAATCCTTCCCATTCCAATCCTGAGACCCTTCCTATAACATGAGATGTGATATCCAACTCCTTCCCAACCCAATCCTGATACCCTTCCGATAGCATGAGATGTGATATCTCAATGATTCTAATAACAAACCTGAGAGCCTTCCTATAACATATGTGATATCCAACTCCTTCCCAATACAATCCAGAGACCCTTCCGATAGCATGAGATATGATATCTCAATGCTTCTAATACCAAACCACAGACCCGTCCT
Organism: Ambystoma mexicanum; assembly: GCF_040938575.1. NCBI lineage: Eukaryota > Metazoa > Chordata > Amphibia > Caudata > Ambystomatidae > Ambystoma > Ambystoma mexicanum. The sequence goes on from NC_090936.1 coordinate 339,581,199, forward strand.
ATAACTTGAGATGTGATATCCAACTCCTTCCCAATCCAATCCTGAGACCCTTCCGATAGCATGAGATGTGATATCTCAATGCTTCTAATATCAAACCTGAGACTGTCCTTTAACATGAGATGTGATATCTCAATGCTTCTAATAACAAACCTGAGACTCTTCCTATAACATGAGATGTGATATCCAAGTCCTTCCCATTCCAATCCTGAGACCCTTCCGATAGCATGAGAAATGATATCTCAATGCTTCTAATACCAAACCACAGACCCGTCCTATAACTTGAGATGTGATATCCAAATCCTTCCCCTTCCAAACCTGAGACCCTTCCTTTAGCATGAGATGTGATATCCAACTCCTTCCCATTCCAATCCTGAGACCCTTCCTATGGCATGAGATGTGATATCCAACTCTTCCCATCCAATCCTGAGACCCGTCCTATAACATGAGAAGTGATATCCCACTCCTTCCAAATCCAATCCTGAGACCCTTCCGATAGCATGAGATATGATATCTCAATGCTTCTAATATCAAACCTGAGACCCTCCCTATAGCATGAGATGAGATATCCAATTACTTCCCATTCCAATCCTGAGACCCTTCCGATAGCATGAGATGTGATATCCAACTCCTTCCAATTCCAACCTGTGACTCTTCCGATAGCATGAGATGTGATATCTCAATGCTTCTAATACCAAACCTGAGACCCTTCCTATAACATGAGATGTGATATCCAACTCCTTCCCAATCCAATCCTGAGACCCTTCTGATAGCATGAGATGTGATATCTCAATGCTTCTAATACCAAACCTGAGACCCTCCCTATAGCGAGATATGATATAAAAGTCCTTCCCATTCCAATCCTGATACCCTTCCTATAACATGAGATGTGATATTCAACTCCTTCCAATTCCAACCTGTGACCCTTCCTATACCATGAGATGGGATATCCAACTCCTTCCCAATCCAATCCTGAGACCCTTCCGATAGCATGAGATGTGATATCCTAATGCTTCCACCAAACCTGAGACCTTCCTAAGGCATGAGATGTGATATCAAACTCCTTCCCATTCCAATCCTGAGACCCGTCCTATACCATGAGATGTTATATCTCAATGCTTCTAATACCAAACCTGAGACTGTCCATGACAGTCTCAGGTTATAACATGAGATGTGATATCTCAATGCTTCTAATAACAAACCTGAAACACTTCCTATAACGTAAGATGTGATGTCCAAGTCCTTCCCATTCCAATCCTGAGCCCCTTCCTATAACATGAGATGTGATATCCAACTCCTTCCCAATCCAATCCTGAGACCCTTCCGAGAGCATGAGATGTGATATCCCAATGCTTCTACCAAACCTGAGACCTTTCCGATAGCATGAGATGTGATATCCAACTCCTTCCCATTCCAATCATGAGGCCCTTCCTATAGCATGAGATGTGATATCCCAATGCTTCTACCAAACCTGAGACCTTTCCGATAGCATGAGATGTGATATCCAAATCCTTCCCCTTCCAAACCTGAGACCCTTCCTTTATCATGAGATGTGATATCCACCTCCTTCCCATTCCAAACCTGAGACCCGTCCTATAGCATGATATATGATATTCAACTCCTTCCCATTCCAATCCTGAGACCCGTCCTATACAATGAGATATGATATCTCAATGCTTCCTTGACCAAACCTGAGACTGTCCTATGACATGAGATGCGATATCTCAATGCTTCTAATAACAAACCTGAGACCCTTCCTATAACATGAGCTGTGATATCCAACTCCTTCCAATTCCAACCTGTGACCCATCCTATAGCATGAGATGCGATATCCAACTCCTTCCCAATCCAATCCTGAGACCCTTCCGATAGCATGAGATGTGATATCTTAATGCTTCTAGCAAACCTGAGACCTTCCCATGGCATGAGATGTGATATCAAACTCCTTCCCATTCCAATCCTGAGACCCGTCCTATACCATGAGATGTTATATCTCAATGCTTCTAATACCAAACCTGAGAATGTCCTATAACATGAGATGTGATATCTCAATGCTTCTAATAACAAACCTGAGACCCTTCCTATAACATGAGATGTGATGTCCAAGTCCTTCCCATCCCAATCCTGAGACCCTTCCTATAACATGAGATGTGATATCCAACTCCTTCCCAATCCAATCCTGAGACCCTTCCGATAGCATGAGATGTGATATCCAACTCCTTCCAATTCCAACCTGTGACTCTTCCGATAGCATGAGATGTGATATCTCAATGCTTCTAATACCAAACCTGAGACCCTTCCTATAACATGAGATGTGATATCCAACTCCTTCCCAATCCAATCCTGAGACCCTTCTGATAGCATGAGATGTGATATCTCAATGCTTCTAATACCAAACCTGAGACCCTCCCTATAGCGAGATATGATATAAAAGTCCTTCCCATTCCAATCCTGATACCCTTCCTATAACATGAGATGTGATATTCAACTCCTTCCAATTCCAACCTGTGACCCTTCCTATACCATGAGATGGGATATCCAACTCCTTCCCAATCCAATCCTGAGACCCTTCCGATAGCATGAGATGTGATATCCTAATGCTTCCACCAAACCTGAGACCTTCCTAAGGCATGAGATGTGATATCAAACTCCTTCCCATTCCAATCCTGAGACCCGTCCTATACCATGAGATGTTATATCTCAATGCTTCTAATACCAAACCTGAGACTGTCCATGACAGTCTCAGGTTATAACATGAGATGTGATATCTCAATGCTTCTAATAACAAACCTGAGACCCTTCCTATAACGTAAGATGTGATGTCCAAGTCCTTCCCATTCCAATCCTGAGCCCCTTCCTATAACATGAGATGTGATATCCAACTCCTTCCCAATCCAATCCTGAGACCCTTCCGAGAGCATGAGATGTGATATCCCAATGCTTCTACCAAACCTGAGACCTTTCCGATAGCATGAGATGTGATATCCAACTCCTTCCCATTCCAATCATGAGGCCCTTCCTATAGCATGAGATGTGATATCCCAATGCTTCTACCAAACCTGAGACCCTTCCGATAGCATGAGATATGATATCTCAATGCTTCTAATACCAAACCACAGACCCGTCCTATAACTTGAGATGTGATATCCAACTCCTTCCCAATCCAATCCTGAGACCCTTCCGATAGCATGAGATGTGATATCTCAATGCTTCTAATATCAAACCTGAGACTGTCCTATAACATGAGATGTGATATCTCAATGCTTCTAATAACAAACCTGAGACTCTTCCTATAACATGAGATGTGATATCCAAGTCCTTCCCATTCCAATCCTGAGACCCTTCCGATAGCATGAGATATGATATCTCAATGCTTCTAATACCAAACCACAGACCCGTCCTATAACTTGAGATGATATATCCAAATCCTTCCCCTTCCAAACCTGAGACCCTTCCTTTAGCATGAGATGTGATATCCAACTCCTTCTCATTCCAATCCTGAGACGCTTCCTATGGCATGAGATGTGATATCCAACTCTTCCCATCCAATCCTGAGACCCGTCCTATAACATGAGATGTGATATCCAACTCCTTCCCAATCCAATCCTGAGACCCTTCCGATAGCATGAGATATGATATCTCAATGCTTCTAATATCAAACCTGAGACCCTCCCTATAGCATGAGATGAGATATCCAATTCCTTCCCATTCCAATCCTGAGACCCTTCCGATAGCATGAGATGTGATATCTCAATGCTTCTAATACCAAACCTGAGACCCTCCCTATAGCGAGATGTGATATAAAAGTCCTTCCCATTCCAATCCTGATACCCTTCCTATAACATGAGATGTTATATCCAACTCCTTCCAATTCCAACCTGTGACCCTTCCTATAGCATGAGATGGGATATCCAACTCCTTCCCAATCCAATCCTGAGACACTTCCGATAGCATGAGATGTGATATCCTAATGCTTCCACCAAACCTGAGACCTTCCTAAGGCATGAGATGTGATATCAAACTCCTTCCCATTCCAATCCTGAGACCCGTCCTATACCATGAGATGTTATATCTCAATGCTTCTAATACCAAACCTGAGACTGTCCATGACAGTCTCAGGTTATAACATGAGATGTGATATCTCAATGCTTCTAATAACAAACCTGAGACCCTTCCTATAACGTAAGATGTGATGTCCAAGTCCTCCCCATTCCAATCCTGAGCCCCTTCCTATAACATGAGATGTGATATCCAACTCCTTCCCAATCCAATCCTGAGACCCTTACGAGAGCATGAGATGTGGTATCCCAATGCTTCTACCAAACCTGAGACCTTTCCGATAGCATGAGATGTGATATCCAACTCCTTCCCATTCCAATCATGAGGCCCTTCCTATAGCATGAGTTGTGATATCCCAATGCTTCTACCAAACCTGAGACCTTTCCGATAGCATGAGATGTGAAATCCAACTCCTTCCCATTCCAATCCTGAGACCCTTCTGATAGCATGAGATATGATATCTCAATGCTTCTAATACCAAACCACAGACCAGTCCTATAACTTGAGATGTGATATCCAAATCCTTCCCCTTCCAAACCTGAGACCCTTCCTTTATCATGAGATGTGATATCCACCTCCTTCCCATTCCAATCCTGAGACCCGTCCTATAGCATGATATATGATATCCAACTCCTTCCCATTCCAATCCTGAGACCCGTCCTATACAATGAGATATGATATCTCAATGCTTCTATGACCAAACCTGAGACTGTCCTATGACATGAGATGCGATATCTCAATGCTTCTAATAACAAACCTGAGACCCTTCCTATAACATGAGATGTGATATCCAAATCCTTCCCATTCCAATCCTGAGACCCTTCCTATAACATGAGATGTGATATCCAACTCCTTCCCAATCCAATCCTGATACCCTTCCGATAGCATGAGATATGATATCTCAATGCTTCTAATACCATACCACAGACCCGTCCTATGAATTGAGATGCGATATCCAAATCCTTCCCCTTCCAAACCTGAGACCCTTTCTTTATCATGAGATGTGATATCCAACTCCTTCCCATTCCAATCCTGAGACCCTTCCTATAACATGCGATGTGATATCCAACTCCTTCCCAATCGAATCCTGAGACCCTTCCGATAGCATGAGATATGATATCTCAATGCTTCTATGACCAAACCTGAGACTGTCCTATGACATGAGATGCGATATCTCAACGCTTCTAATAACAAACCTGAGACCCTTCCTATAACATGAGATGTGATATCCAAATCCTTCCCATTCCAATCCTGAGACCCTTCCTATAACATGAGATGTGATATCCAACTCCTTCCCAATCCAATCCTGATACCCTTCCGATAGCATGAGATGTGATATCAAAGTCCTTCCCATTCCAATCCTGAAACCCTTCCTATAACATGAGCTGTGATATCCAAATCCTTCCCCTTCCAAACCTGAGACCCTTTCTTTATCATGAGATGTGATATCCAACTCCTTCCCATTCCAATCCTGAGACCCTTCCTATAACATGCGATGTGATATCCAACTCCTTCCCAATCGAATCCTGAGACCCTTCCGATAGCATGAGATATGATATCTCAATGCTTCTAATACCAAACCACAGAACCGTCCTATAACTTGAGATGTGATATCCAAATCCTTCCCCTTCCAAACCTGAGACCCTTTCTTTATCATGAGATGTGATATCCAACTCCTTCCCTTCCAATCCTGAGACCCTTCCTATAACATGCGATGTGATATTCAACTCCTTCCCAATCGAATCCTGAGACCCTTCCGATAGCATGAGATATGATATCTCAATGCTTCTAATACCAAACCACAGAACCGTCCTATAACTTGAGATGTGATATCCAAATCCTTCCCCTTCCAAACCTGAGACCCTTTCTTTATCATGAGATGTGATATCCAACTCCTTCCCATTCCAATCCTGAGACCCGTCCTATACAATGAGATATGATATCTCAATGCTTCTAATACCAAACCTGAGACTGTCCTATAACATGAGATGCAATATCTCAATGCTTCTAGTATCAAACCTGAGACCCTTCCTATAACATGAGATGTGATATCCAAATCCTTCCCATTCCAATCCTGAGACCCTTCCTATAACATGAGATGTGATATCCAACTCCTTCCCAATCCAATCCTGAGACCCTTCCTATAACATGAGATGTGATATCCAACTCCTTCCCAATCCAATCCTGATACCCTTCCGATAGCATTAGATATGATATCTCAATGCTTCTAATACCAAACCACAGACCCGTCCTATGAATTGAGATGCGATATCCAAATCCTTCCCCTTCCAAACCTGAGACCCTACCTTTAGCATGAGCTGTGATATCCAACTCCTTCCCATTGCAATCCTGAGACCCGTCCTATACCATGAGATATGATATCTCAATGCTTCTAATACCAAACCTGAGACTGTCCTATAACATGAGATGTGATATCTCAATGCTTCTAATAACAAACCTGAGAGCCTTCCTATAACAAGAGATGTGATATCCAACTCCTTCCCAATCCAATCCTGAGACCCTTCCGATAGCATGAGATATGATATCTCAAAGCTTCTAATACCAAACCACAGACCCGTCCTATAACTTGAGATGTGATATCCAAATCCTTCCCCTTCCAAACCTGAGACCCTTCCTTTAGCATGAGATGTGATATCCAACTCCTTCCTATTCCAATCCTGAGACCCTTCCTATAGCATGAGATGTGATATCCCAATGCTTCTACCAAACCTGAGACCCTTACTATAGCATGAGAGGTGATATCCACCTCTTCCCATCCAATCCTGAGACCCGTCCTATACCATGAGATGTTATATCTCAATGCTTCTAATACCAAACCTGAGACTGTCCTATAACATGAGATGTGATATCTCAATGCTTCTAATAACAAACCTGAGACCCTTCCTATAACATGAGATGTGATATCTCAATGCTTCTAATACCAAACCTGAGACCCTCCCTATAGCGTGAGATGTGATATCAAAGTCCTTCCCAGTCCAATCCTGATACCCTTCCTATAACATGAGATGTGATATCCAACTCTTCCCATCCAATCCTGAGACCCTTCCTATAACATGAGATGTTATATCCAACTCCTTCCCAATCCAATCCTGAGACCCTTCCGATAGCATGAGATGTGATATCAAAGTCCTTCCCATTCCAATCCTGAAACCCTTCCTATAACATGAGCTGCGATATCCAACTCCTTCCCATTCCAATCCTGAGACCCTTCCGATAGCATGAGATATGATATCTCAATGCTTCTAATACCAAACCTGAGACTGTCCTATAACATGAGATGCGATATCTCAATGCTTCTAATAACAAACCTGAGACCCTTCCTATAACATGAGATGTGATATCCAAATCCTTCCCATTCCAATCCTGAGACCCTTCCGATAGCATGAGATATGATATCTCAATGCTTCTAATACCAAACCTGAGACTGTCCTATAACATGAGATGCGATATCTCAATGCTTCTAATAACAAACCTAAGACCCTTCCTATAACATGAGATGTGATATCCAAATCCTTCCCATTCCAATCCTGAGACCCTTCCTATAGCATGAGATGTGATATCCAACTCCTTCCCATTCCAATCCTGAGACCCGTCCTATACCATGAGATATATCTCAATGCTTCTAATACCAAACCTGAGACTGTCCTATAACATGAGATGCGATATCTCAATGCTTCTAATAACAAACCTGAGACCCTTCCTATAACATGAGATGTGATATCCAAATCTTTCCCATTCCAATCCTGAGACCCTTCCTATAACATGAGATGTGATATCCAACTCCTTCCCAATCCAATCCTGAGACCCTTATGATAGCATGAGATATGATATCTCAATGCTTCTAATATCAAACCTGAGACCCTCCCTATAGCATGAGATGTGATATACAACTCCTTCCCATTCCAATCCTGAGACCCTTCCTATAACATGAGATGCGATATCTCAATGCTTCTAATAACAAACCTGAGACCCTTCCTATTACATGAGATGTGATATCCAAGTCCTTCCCATTCCAATCTTGAGACCCTTCCTATAACATGCGATGTGATATCTAACTCCTTCCCAATCCAATCCTGAGACCCTTCCGATAGCATGAGATATGATATCTCAATGCTTCTAATACCAAACCACAGAACCGTCCTATAACTTGAGATGTGATATCCAAATCCTTCCCCTTCCAAACCTGAGACCCTTTCTTTATCATGAGATGTGATATCCAACTCCTTCCCATTCCAATCCTGAGACCCTTCCTATAGCATGATATGTGATATCCAACTCCTTCCCATTCCAATCCTGAGACCCGTCCTATACAATGAGATATGATATCTCAATGCTTGTAATACCAAACCTGAGACTGTCCTATAACATGAGATGCGATATCTCAATACTTCTAATAACAAACCTGAGACCCTTCCTATAACATGAGATGTGATATCCAAATCCTTCCCATTCCAATCCTGAGACCCTGCCTATAACATGAGATGTGATATCCAACTCCTTCCCAATCCAATCCTGAGACCCTTCCGATAGCATGAGATATGATATCTCAATGCTTCTAATACCAAACCACAGACCCGTCCTATAAATTGAGATGTGATATCCAAATCCTTCCCCTTCCAAACCTGAGACCCGTCCTATACCATGAGATATATCTCAATGCTTCTAATACCAAACCTGAGACTGTCCTATAACATGAGATGCGATATCTCAATGCTTCTAATAACAAACCTGAGACCCTTCCTATAACATGAGATGTGATATCCAACTCCTTCCCATTCCAATCCTGAGACCCGTCCTATACCATGAGATATATCTCAATGCTTCTAATACCAAACCTGAGACTGTCCTATAACATGAGATGCGATATCTCAATGCTTCTAATAACAAACCTGAGACCCTTCCTATAACATGAGATGTGATATCCAAATCTTTCCCATTCCAATCCTGAGACCCTTCCTATAACATGAGATGTGATATCCAACTCCTTCCCAATCCAATCCTTAGACCCTTATGATAGCATGAGATATCATATCTCAATGCTTCTAATATCAAACCTGAGACCCTCCCTATAGCATGAGATGTGATATACAACTCCTTCCCATTCCAATCCTGAGACCCTTCCTATAACATGAGATGCGATATCTCAATGCTTCTAATAACAAACCTGAGACCCTTCCTATTACATGAGATGTGATATCCAAGTCCTTCCCATTCCAATCTTGAGACCCTTCCTATAACATGCAATGTGATATCCAACTCCTTCCCAATCCAATCCTGAGACCCTTCCGATAGCATGAGATATGATATCTCAATGCTTCTAATACCAAACCACAGAACCGTCCTATAACTTGAGATGTGATATCCAAATCCTTCCCCTTCCAAACCTGAGACCCTTTCTTTATCATGAGATGTGATATCCAACTCCTTCCCATTCCAATCCTGAGACCCTTCCTATAGCATGATATGTGATATCCAACTCCTTCCCATTCCAATCCTGAGACCCGTCCTATACAATGAGATATGATATCTCAATGCTTGTAATACCAAACCTGAGACTGTCCTATAACATGAGATGCGATATCTCAATACTTCTAATAACAAACCTGAGACCCTTCCTATAGCATGAGATGTGATATCCCAATGCTTCTACCAAACCTGAGACCCTTACTATAGCATGAGAGGTGATATCCACCTCTTCCCATCCAATCCTGAGACCCGTCCTATACCATGAAATGTTATATCTCAATGCTTCTAATACCAAACCTGAGACTGTCCTATAACATGAGATGTGATATCTCAATGCTTCTAATAACAAACCTGAGACCCTTCCTATAACATGAGATGTGATATCTCAATGCTTCTAATACCAAACCTGAGACCCTTACTATAGCATGAGAGGTGATATCCACCTCTTCCCATCCAATCCTGAGACCCGTCCTATACCATGAAATGTTATATCTCAATGCTTCTAATACCAAACCTGAGACCCTTCCGATAGCATGAGATATGATATCTCAATGCTTCTAATACCAAACCTGAGACTGTCCTATAACATGAGATGCGATATCTCAATGATTCTAATAACAAACCTGAGACCCTTCCTATAACATGAGATGTGATATCCAAATCCTTCCCATTCCAATCCTGAGACCCTTCCGATAGCATGAGATATGATATCTCAATGCTTCTAATACCAAACCTGAGACTGTCCTATAACATGAGATGCGATATCTCAATGCTTCTAATAACAAACCTAAGACCCTTCCGATAGCATGAGATGTGATATCAAAGTCCTTCCCATTCCAATCCTGAAACCCTTCCTATAACATGAGCTGCGATATCCAACTCCTTCCCATTCCAATCCTGAGACCCTTCCGATAGCATGAGATATGATTTCTCAATGCTTCTAATAACAAACCTGAGACCCTTCCTATTACATGAGATGTGATATCCAAGTCCTTCCCATTCCAATCTTGAGACCCTTCCTATAACATGCGATGTGATATCCAACTCCTTCCCAATCCAATCCTGAGACCCTTCCGATAGCATGAGATATGATATCTCAATGCTTCTAATACCAAACCACAGAACCGTCCTATAACTTGAGATGTGATATCCAAATCCTTCCCCTTCCAAACCTGAGACCCTTTCTTTATCATGAGATGTGATATCCAACTCCTTCCCATTCCAATCCTGAGACCCTTCCTATAGCATGATATGTGATATCCAACTCCTTCCCATTCCAATCCTGAGACCCGTCCTATAACATGAGATGCGATATCTCAATACTTCTAATAACAAACCTGAGACCCTTCCTATAACATGAGATGTGATATCCAAATCCTTCCCATTCCAATCCTGAGACCCTGCCTATAACATGAGATGTGATATCCAACTCATTCCCAATCCAATCCTGAGACCCTTCCGATAGCATGAGATATGATATCTCAATGCTTCTAATACCAAACCACAGACCCGTCCTATAAATTGAGATGTGATATCCAAATCCTTCCCCTTCCAAACCTGAGACACTTCCTTTAGCATGAGATGTGATATCCAACTCCTTCCCATTCCAATCCTGAGGCCCGTCCTATACCATGAGATGATATCTCAATGCTTCTAATACCAAACCTGAGACTGTCCTATAACATGAGATGTGATATCTCAATGCTTCTAATAACAAACCTGAGAGCCTTCCTATAACATGAGATGTGATATCCAACTCCTTCGCAATCCAATCCTGAGACCCTTCTGATAGCATGAGATATGATATCTCAATGCTTCTAATACCAAACCACAGACCCGTCCTATGAATTGAGATGCGATATCCAAATCCTTCCCCTTCCAAACCTGAGACCCTTTCTTTATCATGAGATGTGATATCCAACTCCTTCCCATTCCAATCCTGAGACCCTTCCTATAACATGCGATGTGATATCCAACTCCTTCCCAATCGAATCCTGAGACCCTTCCGATAGCATGAGATATGATATCTCAATGCTTCTATGACCAAACCTGAGACTGTCCTATGACATGAGATGCGATATCTCAACGCTTCTAATAACAAACCTGAGACCCTTCCTATAACATGAGATGTGATATCCAAATCCTTCCCATTCCAATCCTGAGACCCTTCCTATAACATGAGATGTGATATCCAACTCCTTCCCAATCCAATCCTGATACCCTTCCGATAGCATGAGATGTGATATCAAAGTCCTTCCCATTCCAATCCTGAAACCCTTCCTATAACATGAGCTGTGATATCCAAATCCTTCCCCTTCCAAACCTGAGACCCTTTCTTTATCATGAGATGTGATATCCAACTCCTTCCCATTCCAATCCTGAGACCCTTCCTATAACATGCGATGTGATATCCAACTCCTTCCCAATCGAATCCTGAGACCCTTCCGATAGCATGAGATATGATATCTCAATGCTTCTAATACCAAACCACAGAACCGTCCTATAACTTGAGATGTGATATCCAAATCCTTCCCCTTCCAAACCTGAGACCCTTTCTTTATCATGAGATGTGATATCCAACTCCTTCCCTTCCAATCCTGAGACCCTTCCTATAACATGCGATGTGATATTCAACTCCTTCCCAATCGAATCCTGAGACCCTTCCGATAGCATGAGATATGATATCTCAATGCTTCTAATACCAAACCACAGAACCGTCCTATAACTTGAGATGTGATATCCAAATCCTTCCCCTTCCAAACCTGAGACCCTTTCTTTATCATGAGATGTGATATCCAACTCCTTCCCATTCCAATCCTGAGACCCGTCCTATACAATGAGATATGATATCTCAATGCTTCTAATACCAAACCTGAGACTGTCCTATAACATGAGATGCAATATCTCAATGCTTCTAGTAACAAACCTGAGACCCTTCCTATAACATGAGATGTGATATCCAAATCCTTCCCATTCCAATCCTGAGACCCTTCCTATAACATGAGATGTGATATCCAACTCCTTCCCAATCCAATCCTGATACCCTTCCGATAGCATGAGATATGATATCTCAATGCTTCTAATACCATACCACAGACCCGTCCTATAAATTGAGATGCGATATCCAAATCCTTCCCCTTCCAAACCTGAGACCCTTCCTTTAGCATGAGATGTGATATCCAACTCCTTCCCATTGCAATCCTGAGACCCGTCCTATACCATGAGATATGATATCTCAATGCTTCTAATACCAAACCTGAGACTGTCCTATAACATGAGATGTGATATCTCAAAGCTTCTAATAACAAACGTGAGATCCTTCCTATAACATGAGATGTGATATCCAACTCCTTCCCAATCCAATCCTGAGACCCTTCCGATAGCATGAGTTATGATATCGCAATGCTTCTAATAAAAAACCTGAGACTGTCCTATAACATGAGATGCAATATCTCAATGCTTCTAATAACAAACCTTCTCAGGAGACCCTTCCTATAACATGAGATGTGATATCCAAATCCTTCCCATTCCAATCCTGAGACCCTTCCGATAGCATGAGATATGATATCTCAATGCTTCTAATACCAAACATGAGACTGTCCAATAACATGAGATGCGATATCTCAATGCTTCTAATAACAAACCTGAGACCCTTCCTATAACATGAGATGTGATATCCAAATCCTTCCCATTCCAATCCTGAGACCCTTCCTAGAACATGAGATGTGATATCTCAATGCTTCTAATAACAAACCTGAGACCCTTCCTATAACATGAGATGTGATATTCAAATCCTTCCCATTCCAATCCTGAGACCCTTCCTATAGCATGAGATGTGATATCCAACTCCTTCCCATTCCAATCCTGAGACCTGTCCTATACCATGAGATATGATATCTCAATGCTTCTAATACCAAACCTGAGACTGTCCTATAACATGAGATGCGATATCTCAATGCTTCTAATAACAAACCTGAGACCCTTCCTATAACATGAGATGTGATATCCAAATCCTTCCCATTCCAATCCTGAGACCCTTCCTATAACATGAGATGTGATATCCAACTCCTTCCCAATCCAATCCTGAGACCCTTCTGATAGCATGAGATATAATATCTCAATGCTTCTAATATCAAACCTGAGTCCCTCCCTATAGCATGAGATGTGATATACAACTGCTTCCCATTCCAATCCTGAGACCCTTCCTATAACATGAGATGCGATATCTCAATGCTTCTAATATCAAACCTGAGACCCTTCCTATAACATGAGATGTGATATCCAAGTCCTTCCCATTCCAATCTTGAGACCCTTCCTATAACATGCGATGTGATATCCAACTCCTTCCCAATCCAATCCTGAGACCCTTACGATAGCATGAAATATGATATCTCACTGCTTCTAATACCAAACCACAGAACCGTCCTATAACTTGAGATGTGATATCCAAATCCTTCCCCTTCCAAACCTGAGACCCTTTCTTTATCATGAGATGTGATATCCAACTCCTTCCCATTCCAATCCTGAGACCCTTCCTATAGCATGATATGTGATATCCAACTCCTTCCCATTCCAATCCTGAGACCCGTCCTATACAATGAGATATGATATCTCAATGCTTCTAATACCAAACCTGAGACTGTCCTATAACATGAGATGCGATATCTCAATACTTCTAATAACAAACCTGAGACCCTTCCTATAACATGAGATGTGATATCCAAATCCTTCCCATTCCAATCCTGAGACCCTTCCTATAACATGAGATGTGATATCCAACTCCTTCCCAATCCAATCCTGAGACCCTTCCGATAGCATGAGATATATCTCAATGCTTCTAATACCAAACCACAGACCCGTCCTATAACTTGAGATGTGATATCCAAATCCTTCCCCTTCCAAACCTGAGACCCTTCTTTTAGCATGAGATGTGATATCCAACTCCTTCCCATTCCAATCCTGAGACCCTTCCTATAGCATGAGATGTGATATCCCAATGCTTCTACCAAACCTGAGACCCTTACTATAGCATGAGAGGTGATATCCAACTCTTCCCATCCAATCCTGAGACCCGTCCTATACCATGAGATGTTATATCTCAATGCTTCTAATACCAAACCTGAGACTGTCCTATAACATGAGATGTGATATCAAAGTCCTTCCCATTCCAATCCTGATACCCTTCCTATAACATGAGATGTGATATCCAACTCTTCCCATCCAATCCTGAGACCCTTCCTATAACATGAGATGTTATATCCAACTCCTTCCCAATCCAATTCTGAGACCCTTCCGATAGCATGAGATGTGATATCAAAGTCCTTCCCATTCCAATCCTGAAACCCTTCCTATAACATGAGCTGTGATATCCAACTCCTTCCAATTCCAACCTGTGACCCTTCCTATAGCATGAGATGCGATATCCAACTCCTTCCCAATCCAATCCTGAGACCCTTCCGATAGCATGAGATGTGATATCTTAATGCTTCTAGCAAACCTGAGACCTTCCCATGGCATGAGATGTGATATCAAACTCCTTCCCATTCCAATCCTGAGACCCGTCCTATACTATGAGATGTTATATCTCAATGCTTCTAATACCAAACCTGAGACTGTCCTATAACATGAGATGTGATATCTCAATGCTTCTAATAACAAACCTGAGACCCTTCCTATAACATGAGATGTGATATCCAAGTCCTTCCAAATCCAATCCTGAGACCCTTCCGATAGCATGAGATATGATATCTCAATGCTTCTAATACCAAACCTGAGACTGTCCTATAACATGAGATGCGATATCTCAATGCTTCTAATAACAAACCTGAGACCCTTCCTATAACATGAGATGTGATATCCAAATCCTTCCCATTCCAATCCTGAGACCCTTCCTATAACATGAGATGTGATATCCAACTCCTTCCCAATCCAATCCTGATACCCTTCCGATAGCATTAGATATGATATCTCAATGCTTCTAATACCAAACCACAGACCCGTCCTATGAATTGAGATGCGATATCCAAATCCTTCCCCTTCCAAACCTGAGACCCTACCTTTAGCATGAGCTGTGATATCCAACTCCTTCCCATTGCAATCCTGAGACCCGTCCTATACCATGAGATATGATATCTCAATGCTTCTAATACCAAACCTGAGACTGTCCTATAACATGAGATGTGATATCTCAATGCTTCTAATAACAAACCTGAGAGCCTTCCTATAACAAGAGATGTGATATCCAACTCCTTCCCAATCCAATCCTGAGACCCTTCCGATAGCATGAGATATGATATCTCAAAGCTTCTAATACCAAACCACAGACCCGTCCTATAACTTGAGATGTGATATCCAAATCCTTCCCCTTCCAAACCTGAGACCCTTCCTTTAGCATGAGATGTGATATCCAACTCCTTCCCATTCCAATCCTGAGACCCTTCCTATAGCATGAGATGTGATATCCCAATGCTTCTACCAAACCTGAGACCCTTACTATAGCATGAGAGGTGATATCCACCTCTTCCCATCCAATCCTGAGACCCGTCCTATACCATGAGATGTTATATCTCAATGCTTCTAATACCAAACCTGAGACTGTCCTATAACATGAGATGTGATATCTCAATGCTTCTAATAACAAACCTGAGACCCTTCCTATAACATGAGATGTGATATCTCAATGCTTCTAATACCAAACCTGAGACCCTCCCTATAGCGTGAGATGTGATATCAAAGTCCTTCCCAGTCCAATCCTGATACCCTTCCTATAACATGAGATGTGATATCCAACTCTTCCCATCCAATCCTGAGACCCTTCCTATAACATGAGATGTGATATCTCAATGCTTCTAATACCAAACCTGAGACCCTCCCTATAGCGTGAGATGTGATATCAAAGTCCTTCCCATTCCAATCCTGAAACCCTTCCTATAACATGAGCTGCGATATCCAACTCCTTCCCATTCCAATCCTGAGACCCTTCCGATAGCATGAGATATGATATCTCAATGCTTCTAATACCAAACCTGAGACTGTCCTATAACATGAGATGCGATATCTCAATGCTTCTAATAACAAACCTGAGACCCTTCCTATAACATGAGATGTGATATCCAAATCCTTCCCATTCCAATCCTGAGACCCTTCCGATAGCATGAGATATGATATCTCAATGCTTCTAATACCAAACCTGAGACTGTCCTATAACATGAGATGCGATATCTCAATGCTTCTAATAACAAACCTAAGACCCTTCCTATAACATGAGATGTGATATCCAAATCCTTCCCATTCCAATCCTGAGACCCTTCATATAGCATGAGATGTGATATCCAACTCCTTCCCATTCCAATCCTGAGACCCGTCCTATACCATGAGATATATCTCAATGCTTCTAATACCAAACCTGAGACTGTCCTATAACATGAGATGCGATATCTCAATGCTTCTAATAACAAACCTGAGACCCTTCCTATAACATGAGATGTGATATCCAAATCTTTCCCATTCCAATCCTGAGACCCTTCCTATAACATGAGATGTGATATCCAACTCCTTCCCAATCCAATCCTGAGACCCTTATGATAGCATGAGATATGATATCTCAATGCTTCTAATATCAAACCTGAGACCCTCCCTATAGCATGAGATGTGATATACAACTCCTTCCCATTCCAATCCTGAGACCCTTCCTATAACATGAGATGCGATATCTCAATGCTTCTAATAACAAACCTGAGACCCTTCCTATTACATGAGATGTGATATCCAACTCCTTCCCAATCCAATCCTGAGACCCTTATGATAGCATGAGATATGATATCTCAATGCTTCTAATATCAAACCTGAGACCCTCCCTATAGCATGAGATGTGATATACAACTCCTTCCCATTCCAATCCTGAGACCCTTCCTATAACATGAGATGCGATATCTCAATGCTTCTAATAACAAACCTGAGACCCTTCCTATTACATGAGATGTGATATCCAAATCCTTCCCCTTCCAAACCTGAGACCCTTTCTTTATCATGAGATGTGATATCCAACTCCTTCCCATTCCAATCCTGAGACCCTTCCTATAGCATGATATGTGATATCCAACTCCTTCCCATTCCAATCCTGAGACCCGTCCTATACAATGAGATATGATATCTCAATGCTTGTAATACCAAACCTGAGACTGTCCTATAACATGAGATGCGATATCTCAATACTTCTAATAACAAACCTGAGACCCTTCCTATAACATGAGATGTGATATCCAAATCCTTCCCATTCCAATCCTGAGACCCTGCCTATAACATGAGATGTGATATCCAACTCCTTCCCAATCCAATCCTGAGACCCTTCCGATAGCATGAGATATGATATCTCAATGCTTCTAATACCAAACCACAGACCCGTCCTATAAATTGAGATGTGATATCCAAATCCTTCCCCTTCCAAACCTGAGACCCGTCCTATACCATGAGATATATCTCAATGCTTCTAATACCAAACCTGAGACTGTCCTATAACATGAGATGCGATATCTCAATGCTTCTAATAACAAACCTGAGACCCTTCCTATAACATGAGATGTGATATCCAACTCCTTCCCATTCCAATCCTGAGACCCGTCCTATACCATGAGATATATCTCAATGCTTCTAATACCAAACCTGAGACTGTCCTATAACATGAGATGCGATATCTCAATGCTTCTAATAACAAACCTGAGACCCTTCCTATAACATGAGATGTGATATCCAAATCTTTCCCATTCCAATCCTGAGACCCTTCCAATAACATGAGATGTGATATCCAACTCCTTCCCAATCCAATCCTTAGACCCTTATGATAGCATGAGATATCATATCTCAATGCTTCTAATATCAAACCTGAGACCCTCCCTATAGCATGAGATGTGATATACAACTCCTTCCCATTCCAATCCTGAGACCCTTCCTATAACATGAGATGCGATATCTCAATGCTTCTAATAACAAACCTGAGACCCTTCCTATTACATGAGATGTGATATCCAAGTCCTTCCCATTCCAATCTTGAGACCCTTCCTATAACATGCAATGTGATATCCAACTCCTTCCCAATCCAATCCTGAGACCCTTCCGATAGCATGAGATATGATATCTCAATGCTTCTAATACCAAACCACAGAACCGTCCTATAACTTGAGATGTGATATCCAAATCCTTCCCCTTCCAAACCTGAGACCCTTTCTTTATCATGAGATGTGATATCCAACTCCTTCCCATTCCAATCCTGAGACCCTTCCTATAGCATGATATGTGATATCCAACTCCTTCCCATTCCAATCCTGAGACCCGTCCTATACAATGAGATATGATATCTCAATGCTTGTAATACCAAACCTGAGACTGTCCTATAACATGAGATGCGATATCTCAATACTTCTAATAACAAACCTGAGACCCTTCCTATAGCATGAGATGTGATATCCCAATGCTTCTACCAAACCTGAGACCCTTACTATAGCATGAGAGGTGATATCCACCTCTTCCCATCCAATCCTGAGACCCGTCCTATACCATGAAATGTTATATCTCAATGCTTCTAATACCAAACCTGAGACTGTCCTATAACATGAGATGTGATATCTCAATGCTTCTAATAACAAACCTGAGACCCTTCCTATAACATGAGATGTGATATCTCAATGCTTCTAATACCAAACCTGAGACCCTCCCTATAGCGTGAGATGTGATATCAAAGTCCTTCCCAGTCCAATCCTGATACCCTTCCTATAACATGAGATGTGATATCCAACTCTTCCCATCCAATCCTGAGACCCTTCCTATAACATGAGATGTTATATCCAACTCCTTCCCAATCCAATCCTGAGACCCTTCCGATAGCATGAGATGTGATATCAAAGTCCTTCCCATTCCAATCCTGAAACCCTTCCTATAACATGAGCTGCGATATCCAACTCCTTCCCAATCCAATCCTGAGACCCTTCCGATAGCATGAGATATGATATCTCAATGCTTCTAATACCAAACCTGAGACTGTCCTATAACATGAGATGCGATATCTCAATGCTTCTAATAACAAACCTGAGACCCTTCCTATAACATGAGATGTGATATCCAAATCCTTCCCATTCCAATCCTGAGACCCTTCCGATAGCATGAGATATGATATCTCAATGCTTCTAATACCAAACCTGAGACTGTCCTATAACATGAGATGCGATATCTCAATGCTTCTAATAACAAACCTAAGACCCTTCCGATAGCATGAGATGTGATATCAAAGTCCTTCCCATTCCAATCCTGAAACCCTTCCTATAACATGAGCTGCGATATCCAACTCCTTCCCATTCCAATCCTGAGACCCTTCCGATAGCATGAGATATGATTTCTCAATGCTTCTAATAACAAACCTGAGACCCTTCCTATTACATGAGATGTGATATCCAAGTCCTTCCCATTCCAATCTTGAGACCCTTCCTATAACATGCGATGTGATATCCAACTCCTTCCCAATCCAATCCTGAGACCCTTCCGATAGCATGAGATATGATATCTCAATGCTTCTAATACCAAACCACAGAACCGTCCTATAACTTGAGATGTGATATCCAAATCCTTCCCCTTCCAAACCTGAGACCCTTTCTTTATCATGAGATGTGATATCCAACTCCTTCCCATTCCAATCCTGAGACCCTTCCTATAGCATGATATGTGATATCCAACTCCTTCCCATTCCAATCCTGAGACCCGTCCTATAACATGAGATGCGATATCTCAATACTTCTAATAACAAACCTGAGACCCTTCCTATAACATGAGATGTGATATCCAAATCCTTCCCATTCCAATCCTGAGACCCTGCCTATAACATGAGATGTGATATCCAACTCATTCCCAATCCAATCCTGAGACCCTTCCGATAGCATGAGATATGATATCTCAATGCTTCTAATACCAAACCACAGACCCGTCCTATAAATTGAGATGTGATATCCAAATCCTTCCCCTTCCAAACCTGAGACACTTCCTTTAGCATGAGATGTGATATCCAACTCCTTCCCATTCCAATCCTGAGGCCCGTCCTATACCATGAGATGATATCTCAATGCTTCTAATACCAAACCTGAGACTGTCCTATAACATGAGATGTGATATCTCAATGCTTCTAATAACAAACCTGAGAGCCTTCCTATAACATGAGATGTGATATCCAACTCCTTCGCAATCCAATCCTGAGACCCTTCTGATAGCATGAGATATGATATCTCAATGCTTCTAATACCAAACCACAGACCCGTCCTATAACTTGAGATGTGATATCCAAATCCTTCCCCTTCCAAACCTGAGACCCTTCCTTTAGCATGAGATGTGATATCCAACTCCTTCCCATTCCAATCCTGAGACCCTTCCTATAGCATGAGATGTGATATCCCAATGCTTCTACCAAACCTGAGACCCTTACTATAGCATGAGAGGTGATATCCAACTCTTCCCATCCAATCCTGAGACCCGTCCTATACCATGAGATGTTATATCTCAATGCTTCTAATACCAAACCTGAGACTGTCCTATAACATGAGATGTGATATCTCAATGCTTCTAATAACAAACCTGAGACCCTTCCTATAACATGAGATGTGATATCTCAATGCTTCTAATACCAAACTTGAGTCCCTCCCTATAGCGTGAGATGTGATATCAAAGTCCTTCCCATTCCAATCCTGATACCCTTCCTATAACATGAGATGTGATATCCAACTCTTCCCATCCAATCCTGAGACCCTTCCTATAACATGAGATGTTATATCCAACTCCTTCCCAATCCAATTCTGAGACCCTTCCGATAGCATGAGATGTGATATCAATTTCCTTCCCATTCCAATCCTGAAACCCTTCCTATAACATGAGCTGTGATATCCAACTCCTTCCAATTCCAACCTGTGACCCTTCCTATAGCATGAGATGCGATATCCAATTCCTTCCCATTCCAATCCTGAGACCCTTCCGATATTATGAGATGTGATATCCAACTCCTTCCAATTCCAACCTGTGACTCTTCCGATAGCATGAGATGTGATATCTCAATGCTTCTAATACCAAACCTGAGACCCTTCCTATAACATGAGATGTGATATCCAACTCCTTCCCAATCCAATCCTGAGACCCTTCTGATAGCATGAGATGTGATATCTCAATGCTTCTAATACCAAACCTGAGACCCTCCCTATAGTGAGATGTGATATAAAGGTCCTTCCTATTCCAATCCTGATACCCTTCCTATAACATGAGATGTGATATCCAACTCCTTCCAATTCCAACCTGTGACCCTTCCTATAGCATGAGATGGGATATCCAACTCCTTCCCAATCCAATCCTGAGACCCTTCCGATAGCATGAGATGTGATATCCTAATGCTTCCACCAAACCTGAGACCTTCCTAAGGCATGAGATGTGATATCAAACTCCTTCCCATTCCAATCCTGAGACCCGTCCTATACCATGAGACATTATATCTCAATGCTTCTAATACCAAACCTGAGACTGTCCATGACAGTCTCAGGTTATAACATGAGATGTGATATCTCAATGCTTCTAATAACAAACCTGAGACCCTTCCTATAACATAAGATGTGATGTCCAAGTCCTTCCCATTCCAATCCTGAGCCCCTTCCTACAACATGAGATGTGATATCCAACTCCTTCCCAATCCAATCCTGAGACCCTTCCGAGAGCATGAGATGTGATATCCCAATGCTTCTACCAAACCTGAGACCTTTCCGATAGCATGAGATGTGACATCCAACTCCTTCCCATTCCAATCATGAGGCCCTTCCGATAGCATGAGATGTGATATCCCAATGCTTCTACCAAACCTGAGACCTTTCCGATAGCATGAGATGTGATATCCAACTCCTTCCCATTCCAATCCTGAGACCCTTCCTATGGCATGAGATGTGATATCAGACTCTTCCAATCCAATCCTGAGACCCTTCCTATAACATGAGATGTGATATCCAACTCCTTCCCAATCCAATCCTGAGACCCTTCCGATAGCATGAGATGTGATATCTCAATGCTTCTAATACCAAACCACGACCCGTCCTATAAATTGAGATGTGATATCCAAATCCTTCCCCTTCCAAACCTGAGACCCTTCCTTTAGCATGAGATGTGATATCCAACTCCTTCCCATTCCAATCCTGAGACCCGTCCTATACCATGAGATATGATATCTTAATGCTTCTAATACCAAACCTGAGACTGTCCTATAACATGAGATGTGATATCTCAATGCTTCTAATAACAAACCTGAGAGCCTTCCTATAACATGAGATGTTATATCCAACTCTTTCCCAATCCAATCCTGAGACCCTTCCGATAACATGAGATGTGATATCCAACTCCTTCGCAATCCAATCCTCAGACCCTTCCGATAGCATGAGATATGATATCTCAATGCTTCTAATACCAAACCACAGACCCGTCCTATAGCTTGAGATGTGATATCCAACTCTTCCCATCCAATCCTGAGACCCGTCCTATACCATGAGATGTTATATCTCAATGCTTCTAATACCAAACCTGAGACTGTCCTATAACATGAGATGTGATATCTCAATGCTTCTAATAACAAACCTGAGACCCTTCCTATAACATGAGATGTGATATCTCAATGCTTCTAATACCAAACCTGAGACCCTCCCTATAGAGTGAGATGTGATATCAAAGTCCTTCCCATTCCCATCCTGATACCCTTCCTATAACATGAGATGTGATATCCAACTCTTCCCATCCAATCCTGAGACCCTTCCTATAACATGAGATGTTATATCCAACTCCTTCCCAATCCAATCCTGAGACCCTTCCGATAGCATGAGATGTGATATCAAAGTCCTTCCCATTCCAATCCTGACACCCTTTCTATAACATGAGCTGTGATATCCAACTCCTTCCAATTCAAACCTGTGACCCTTCCTATAGCATGAGATGCGATATCCAACTCCTTCCCAATCCAATCCTGAGACCCTTCCGATAGCATGAGATGTGATATCTTAATGCTTCTAGCAAACCTGAGACCTTCCCATGGCATGAGATGTGATATCAAACTCCTTCCCATTCCAATCCTGAGACCCGTCATATACTATGAGATGTTACATCTCAATGCTTCTAATACCAAACCTGAGACTGTCCTATAACATGAGATGTGATATCCAAGTCCTTCCCATTCAAATCTTGAGACCCTTCCTATAACATGAGATGTGATATCCAACTCCTTCCCAATCCAATCCTGAGACCCTTCCGATAGCATGAGATATGATATCTCAATGCTTCTAATACCAAACCACAGACCAGTCCTATAACTTGAGATGTGATATCCAAATCCTTCCCCTTCCAAACCTGAGACCCTTCCTTTATCATGAGATGTGATATCCAAATCCTTCCCATTCCAATCCTGAGACCCTTCCTATAACATGAGATGTGATATCCAACTCCTTCCCAATCCAATCCTGGTACCCTTCCGATAGCATGAGATGTGATATCTCAATGCTTCTAATAACAAACCTGAGACCCTTCCTATAACATGAGATGTGATATCCAAATCCTTCCCATTCCAATCCTGAGACCCTTCCTATAACATGAGATGTTATATCCAACTTCTTCCCAATCCAATCCTGAGACCCTTCCGATAGCATGAGATATGATATCTCAATGCTTCTAATACCAAACCACAGACCCGTCCTATAAATTGAGATGTGATATCCAAATCCTTCCCCTTCCAAACCTGAGACCCTTCCTTTAGCATGAGATGTGATATCCAACTCCTTCCCATTCCAATCCTGAGGCCCGTCCTATACCATGAGATGATATCTCAATGCTTCTAATACCAAACCTGGGACTGTCCTATAACATGAGATGTGATATCTCAATGCTTCTAATAACAAACCTGAGAGCCTTCCTATAACATGAGATGTGATATCCAACTCCTTCGCAATCCAATCCTGAGACCCTTCCGATAGCATGAGATATGATATCTCAATGCTTCTAATACCAAACCACAGACCCGTCCTATAACTTGAGATGTGATATCCAAATCCTTCCCCTTCCAAACCTGAGACCCTTCCTATAGCATGAGATGTGATATCCCAATGCTTCTACCAAACCTGCGACCCTTACTATAGCATGAGAGGTGATATCCAACTCTTCCCATCCAATCCTGAGACCCGTCCTATAACATGAGATGTTATATCCAACTCCTTCCCAATCCAATTCTGAGACCCTTCCGATAGCATGTGATGTGATATCAAAGTCCTTCCCATTACAATCCTGAAACCCTTCCTATAACATGAGCTGTGATATCCAACTCCTTCCAATTCCAAAATGTGACCCTTCCTATAGCATGAGATGCGATATCCAACTCCTTCCCAATCCAATCCTGAGACCCTTCCGATAGCATGAGATGTTATATCTCAATGCTTCTAATACCAAACCTGAGACTGTCCCATAACATGAGATGTGATATCTCAATGCTTCTAATTACAAACCTGAGACCCTTCCTATAACATGAGATGTGATATCTCAATGCTTCTAATACCAAACCTGAGACCCTCCCTATAGTGTGAGATGTGATATCAAAGTCCTTCCCATTCCAATCCTGATACCCTTCCTATAACATGAGATGTGATATCCAACTCTTCCCATCCAATCCTGAGACCCTTCCTATAACATGAGATGTTATATCCAACTCCTTCCCAATCCAATTCTGAGACCCTTCCGATAGCATGAGATGTGATATCAAAGTCCTTCCCATTACAATCCTGAAACCCTTCCTATAACATGAGCTGTGATATCCAACTCCTTCCAATTCCAAAATGTGACCCTTCCTATAGCATGAGATGCGATATCCAACTCCTTCCCAATCCAATCCTGAGACCCTTCCGATAGCATGAGATGTGATATCTTAATGCTTCTAGCAAACCTGAGACCTTCCCATGGCATGAGATGTGATATCAAACTCCTTCCCATTCCAATCCTGAGACCCGTCCTATACTAGGAGATGTTATATCTCAATGCTCCTAATACCAAACCTGAGACTGTCCTATAACATGAGATGTGATATCTCAATGCTTCTAATAACAAACCTGAGACCCTTCCTATAACATGAGATGTGATATCCAAGTCCTTCCCAATCCAATCCTGAGACCCTTCCGATAGCATGAGATATGATATCTCAATGCTTCTAATACCAAACCACAGAACCGTCCTATAACTTGAGATGTGATATCCAAATCCTTCCCCTTCCAAACCTGAGACCCTTTCTTTATCATGAGATGTGATATCCAACTCCTTCCCATTCCAATCCTGAGACCCTTCCTATAGCATGATATGTGATATCCAACTTCCTCCCATTCCAATCCTGAGACCCGTCCTATACAATGAGATATGATATCTCAATGCTTCTAATACCAAACCTGAGACTGTCCTATAACATGAGATGCGATATCTCAATGCTTCTAATAACAAACCTGAGAACCTTCCTATAACATGAGATGTGATATCCAAATCCTTCCCATTCCAATCCTGAGACCCTTCCTATAACATGAGATGTGATATCGAACTCCTTCCCAATCCAATCCTGATACCCTTCCGATAGCATTAGATATGATATCTCAATGCTTCTAATAAAAAACCACAGACCTGTCCTATAAATTGAGATGCGATATCCAAATCCTTCCCCTTCCAAACCTGAGACCCTTCCTTTAGCATGAGCTGTGATATCCAACTCTTTCCCATTGCAATCCTGAGACCCCTCCTATACCATGAGATATGATATCTCAATGCTTCTAATACCAAACCTGAGACTGTCCTATAACATGAGATGTGATATCTCAATGCTTCTAATAACAAACCTGAGAGCCTTCCTATAACATGAGATGTGATATCCAACTCCTTCCCAATCCAATCCTGAGACCCGTCCTATACAATGAGATATGATATCTCAATGCTTCTAATACCAAACCTGAGACTGTCCTATAACATGAGATGTGATATCTCAATGCTTCTAATAACAAACCTGAGAGCCTTCTTATAACATGAGATGTGATATCCAACTCCTTCGCAATCCAATCCTGAGACCCTTCTGATAGCATGAGATATGATATCTCAATGCTTCTAATACCAAACCACAGACCCGTCCTATAACTTGAGATGTGATATCCAAATCCTTCCCCTTCCAAACCTGAGACCCTTCCTTTAGCATGAGATGTGATATCCAACTCCTTCCCATTCCAATCCTGAGACTCTTCCTATAGCATGAGATGTGATATCCCAATGCTTCTACCAAACATGAGACCCTTACTATAGCATGAGAGATGATATCCAACTCTTCCCATCCAATCCTGAGACCCGTCCTATACCATGAGATGTTATATCTCAATGCTTCTAATACCAAACCTGAGACTGTCCTATAACATGAGATGTGATATCTCAATGCTTCTAATAACAAACCTGAGACCCTTCCTATAACATGAGATGTGATATCTCAATGCTTCTAATACCAAACCTGAGACCCTCCCTATAGCGTGAGATGTGATATCAAAGTCCTTCCCATTCCAATCCTGATACCCTTCCTATAACATGAGATGTGATATCCAACTCTTCCCATCCAATCCTGAGACCCTTCCTATAGCATGAGATGCGATATCCAACTCCTTCCCAATCCAATCCTGAGACCCTTCCGATAGCATGAGATGTGATATCTTAATGCTTCTAGCAAACCTGAGACCTTCCCATGGCATGAGATGTGATATCAAACTCCTTCCCATTCCAATCCTGAGACCCGTCCTATACCATGAGATGTTATATCTCAATGCTTCTAATACCAAACCTGAGACTGTCCTATAACATGAGATGTGATATCTCAATGCTTCTAATAACAAACCTGAGACCCTTCCTATAACATGAGATGTGATATCTCAATGCTTCTAATACCAAACCTGAGACCCTCCCTATAGCGTGAGATGTGATATCAAAGTCCTTCCCATTCCAATCCTGATACCCTTCCTATAACATGAGATGTGATATCCAACTCTTCCCATCCAATCTTGAGACCCTTCCTATAACATGCTATGTGATATCCAACTCCTTCCCAATCCAATCCTGAGACCCTTCCGATAGCATGAGATATGATATCTCAATGCTTCTAATACCAAACCACAGACCCGTCCTATAACTTGAGATGTGATATAAAAGTCCTTCCCCTTCCAAACCTGAGACCCTTCCTATAACATGAGATGTGATATCCAACTCTTCCCATCCAATCCTGAGACCCTTCCTATAACATGAGATGTTATATCCAACTCCTTCCCAATCCAATCCTGAGACCCTTCCGATAGCATGAGATGTGATATCAAAGTCCTTCCCATTCCAATCCTGATACCCTTCCTATAACATGAGCTGTGATATCTAACTCCTTCCAATTCAAACCTGTGACCCTTCCTATAGCATGAGATGCGATATCCAACTCCTTCCCAATCCAATCCTGAGACCCTTCCGATAGCATGAGATGTGATATCTTAATGCTTCTAGCAAACCTGAGACCTTCCCATGGCATGAGATGTGATATCAAACTCCTTCCCATTCCAATCCTGAGACCCGTCCTATACTATGAGATGTTACATCTCAATGCTTCTAATACCAAACCTGAGACTGTCCTATACCATGAGATGTGATATCTCAATGCTTCTAATAACAAACCTGAGACCCTTCCTATAACATGAGATGTGATATCCAAGTCCTTCCCATTCAAATCTTGAGACCCTTCCTATAACATGAGATGTGATATCCAACTCCTTCCCAATCCAATCCTGAGATGCTTCCGATAGCCTGAGATATGATATCTCAATGCTTCTAATACCAAACCACAGACCAGTGCTATAACTTGAGATGTGATATCCAAATCATTCCCCTTCCAAACCTGAGACCCTTCCTTTATCATGAGATGTGATATCCAACTCCTTCCCATTCCAATCCTGAGACCCGTCCTATAGCATGATATATGATATCCAACTCCTTCCCATTCCAATCCTGAGACCCGTCCTATACAATGAGATATGATATCTCAATGCTTCTATGACCAAACCTGAGACTGTCCTATGACATGAGATGCGATATCTCAATGCTTCTAATAACATCCTGAGACCCTTCCTATAACATGAGATGTGATATCCAAATCCTTCCCATTCCAATCCTGAGACCCTTCCTATAACATGAGATGTGATATCCAACTCCTTCCCAATCCAATCCTGATACCCTTCCGATAGCATGAGATGTGATATCTCAATGCTTCTAATAACAAACCTGAGAGCCTTCCTATAACATATGTGATATCCAACTCCTTCCCAATACAATCCTGAGACCCTTCGGATAGCATGAGATATGATATCTCAATGCTTCTAATACCAAACCACAGACCCGTCCTATAACTTGAGATGTGATATCCAACTCCTTCCCAATCCAATCCTGAGACCCTTCCGATAGCATGAGATGTGATATCTCAATGCTTCTAATATCAAACCTGAGACTGTCCTATAACATGAGATGTGATATCTCAATGCTTCTAATAACAAACCTGAGACTCTTCCTATAACATGAGATGTGATATCCAAGTCCTTCCCATTCCAATCCTGAGACCCTTCCGATAGCATGAGATATGATATCTCAATGCTTCTAATACCAAACCACAGACACGTCCTATAACTTGAGATGTGATATCCAAATCCTTCCCCTTCTAAAACTGAGACCCTTCCTTTAGCATGAGATGTGATATCCAACTACTTCCCATTCCAATCCTGAGACCCTTCCTATGGCATGAGATGTGATATCCAACTCTTCCCATCCAATCCTGAGACCCGTCCTATAACATGAGATGTGATATCCAACTCCTTCCCAATCCAATCCTGAGACCCTTCCGATAGCATGAGATATGATATCTCAATGCTTCTAATATCAAACCTGAGACCCTCCCTATAGCATGAGATGAGATATCCAATTCCTTCCCATTCCAATCCTGAGACGCTTCCGATAGCATGAGATGTGATATCCAACTCCTTCCAATTCCAACCTGTGACTCTTCCGATAGCATGAGATGTGATATCTCAATGCTTCTAATACCAAACCTGAGACCCTTCCTATAACATGAGATGTGATATCCAACTCCTTCCCAATCCAATCCTGAGACCCTTCTGATAGCATGAGATGTGATATCTCAATGCTTCTAATACCAAACCTGAGACCCTCCCTATAGCGAGATGTGATATAAAAGTCCTTCCCATTCCAATCCTGATACCCTTCCTATAACATGAGATGTGATATCCAACTCCTTCCAATTCCAACCTGTGACCCTTCCTATAGCATGAGATGGGATATCCAACTCCTTCCCAATCCAATCCTGAGACCCTTCCGATAGCATGAGATGTGATATCCTAATGCTTCCACCAAACCTGAGACCTTCCTAAGGCATGAGATGTGATATCAAACTCCTTCCCATTCCAATCCTGAGACCCGTCCTATACCATGAGATGTTATATCCCAATGCTTCTAATACCAAACCTGAGACTGTCCATGACAGTCTCAGGTTATAACATGAGATGTGATATCTCAATGCTTCTAATAACAAACCTGAGACCCTTCATATAACGTAAGATGTGATGTCCAAGTCCCTCCCATTCCAATCCTGAGCCCCTTCCTATAACATGAGATGTGATATCCAACTCCTTCCCAATCCAATCCTGAGACCCTTCCGAGAGCATGAGATGTGATATCCCAATGCTTCTACCAAACCTGAGACCTTTCCGATAGCATGAGATGTGATATCCAACTCCTTCCCATTCCAATCATGAGGCCCTTCCTATAGCATGAGATGTGATATCCCAATGCTTCTACCAAGCCTGAGACCTTTCCGATAGCATGAGATATGATATCTCAATGCTTCTAATACCAAACCACAGACCAGTCCTATAACTTGAGATGTGATATCCAAATCCTTCCCCTTCCAAACCTGAGACCCTTCCGATAGCATGAGATATGATATCTCAATGCTTCTAATACCAAACCACAGACCAGTCCTATAACTTGAGATGTGATATCCAAATCCTTCCCCTTCCAAACCTGAGACCCTTCCTTTATCATGAGATGTGATATCCACCTCCTTCCCATTCCAATCCTGAGACCCGTCCTATAGCATGATATATGATATCCAACTCCTTCCCATTACAATCCTGAGACCCGTCCTATACAATGAGATATGATATCTCAATGCTTCTATGACCAAACCTGAGACTGTCCTATGACATGAGATGCGATATCTCAATGCTTCTAATAACAAACCTGAGACCCTTACTATAACAAGAGATGTGATATCCAAATCCTTCCCATTCCAATCCTGAGACCCTTCCTATAACATGAGATGTGATATCCAACTCCTTCCCAATCCAATCCTGATACCCTTACGATAGCATGAGATGTGATATCAAAGTCCTTCCCATTCCAATCCTGAAACCCTTCCTATAACATGACCTGTGATATCCAACTCCTTCCAATTCCAACCTGTGACCCTTCCTATAGCTTGAGATGCGATATCCAACTCCTTCCCAATCCAATCCTGAGACCCTTCCGATAGCATGAGATGTGATATCTTAATGCTTCTAGCAAACCTGAGACCTTCCCATGGCATGAGATGTGATATCAAACTCCTTCCCATTCCAATCCTGAGACCCGTCCTATACTATGAGATGTTATATCTCAATGCTTCTAATACCAAACCTGAGACTGTCCTATAACATGAGATGTGATATCTCAATGCTTCTAATAACAAACCTGAGACCCTTCCTATAACATGAGATGTGATATCCAAGTCCTTCCCATTCCAATCTTGAGACCCTTCCTATAACATGCGATGTGATATCCAACTCCTTCCCAATCCAATCCTGAGACCCTTCCGATAGCATGAGATATGATATCTCAATGCTTCTAATACCAAACCACAGAACCGTCCTATAACTTGAGATGTGATATCCAAATCCTTCCCCTTCCAAACCTGAGACCCTTTCTTTATCATGAGATGTGATATCCAACTCCTTCCCATTCCAATCCTGAGACCCTTCCTATAACATGCGATGTGATATCCAACTCCTTCCCAATCGAATCCTGAGACCCTTCCGATAGCATGAGATATGATATCTCAATGCTTCTAATACCAAACCACAGAACCGTCCTATAACTTGAGATGTGATATCCAAATCCTTCCCCTTCCAAACCTGAGACCCTTTCTTTATCATGAGATGTGATATCCAACTCCTTCCCATTCCAATCCTGAGACCCTTCCTATAGCATGATATGTGATATCCAACTCCTTCCCATTCCAATCCTGAGACCCGTCCTATACAATGAGATATGATATCTCAATGCTTCTAATACCAAACCTGAGACTGTCCTATAACATGAGATGCGATATCTCAATGCTTCTAATAACAAACCTGAGACCCTTCCTATAACATGAGATGTGATATCCAAATCCTTCCCTTCCAATCCTGAGACCCTTCCTATAACATGAGATGTGATATCCAACTCCTTCCCAATCCAATCCTGATACCCTTCCGATAGCATGAGATATGATATCTCAATGCTTCTAATACCAAACCACAGACCCGTCCTATAAATTGAGATGCGATATCCAAATCCTTCCCCTTCCAAACCTGAGACCCTTCCTTTATCATGAGATGTGATATCCAACTCCTTCCCATTGCAATCCTGAGACCCGTCCTATACCATGAGATATGATATCTCAATGCTTCTAATACCAAACCTGAGACTGTCCTATAACATGAGATGTGATATCTCAATGCTTCTAATAACAAACCTGAGAGCCTTCCTATAACATGAGATGTGATATCCAACTCCTTCCCAATCCAATCCTGAGACCCTTCCGATAGCATGAGATATGATATCTCAATGCTTCTAATACCAAACCTGAGACTGTCCTAGAACATGAGATGCAATATCTCAATGCTTCTAATAACAAACCTGAGACCCTTCCTATAACATGAGATGTGATATCCAAATCCTTCCCATTCCAATCCTGAGACCCTTCCAATAGCATGAGATATGATATCTCAATGCTTCCAATACCAAACCTGAGACTGTCCTATAACATGAGATGCGATATCTCAATGCTTCTAATTACAAACCTGAGACCCTTCCTATAACATGAGATGTGATATCCAAATCCTTCCCATTCCAATCCTGAGACCCTTCCTAGAACATGAGATGTGATATCTCAATGCTTCTAATAACAAACCTGAGACCCTTCCTATAACATGAGATGTGATATCCAAATCCTTCCCATTCCAATCCTGAGACCCTTCCTATAGCATGAGATGTGATATCCAACTCCTTCCCATTCCAATCCTGAGACCCGTCCTATACCATGAGATATGATATCTCAATGCTTCTAATACCAAACCTGAGACTGTCCTATAACATGAGATGCGATATCTCAATGCTTCTAATAACAAACCTGAGACCCTTCCTATAACATGAGATGTGATATACAAATTCTTCCCATTCCAATCCTGAGACCCTTCCTATAACATGAGATGTGATATCCAAATCCTTCCCATTCCAATCCTGAGACCCTTCCGATAGCATGAGATATGATATATCAATGCTTCTAATAGCAAACCTGAGACTGTCCTATAACATGAGATGTGATATCTCAATGCTTCTAATAACAAACCTGAGACCCTTCCTATAACATGAGATGTGATATCCAAATCCTTCCCATTCCAATCCTGAGACCCTTCCTATAACATGAGATGTGATATCCAACTCCTTCCCAATCCAATCCTGAGACCCTTCTGATAGCATGAGATATGATATCTCAATGCTTCTAATATCAAACCTGAGACCCTCCCTATAGCATGAGATGTGATATACAACTGCTTCCCATTCCAATCCTGAGACCCTTCCTATAACATGAGATGCGATATCTCAATGCTTCTAATAACAAACCTGAGACCCTTCCTATAACATGAGATGTGATATCCAAGTCCTTCCCATTCCAATCTTGAGACCCTTCCTATAACATGCGATGTGATATCCAACTCCTTCCCAATCCAATCCTGAGACCCTTCCGATAGCATGAGATATGATATCTCAATGCTTCTAATACCAAACCACAGAACCGTCCTATAACTTGAGATGTGATATCCAAATCCTTCCCCTTCCAAACCTGAGACCCTTTCTTTATCATGAGATGTGATATCCAACTCCTTCCCATTCCAATCCTGAGACCCTTCCTATAGCATGATATGTGATATCCAACTCCTTCCCATTCCAATCCTGAGACCCGTCCTATACAATGAGATATGATATCTCAATGCTTCTAATACCAAACCTGAGACTGTCCTATAACATGAGATGTGATATCCAAATCCTTCCCATTCCAATCCTGAGACCCTTCCTATAACATGAGATGTGATATCCAACTCCTTCCCAATCCAATCCTGAGACCCTTCCGATAGCATGAGATATGATATCTCAATGCTTCTAATACCAAACCACAGACCCGTCCTATATATTGAGATGTGATATCCAAATCCTTCCCCTTTCAAACCCGAGACCCTTCTTTTAGCATGAGATGTGATATCCAACTCCTTCCCATTCCAATCCTGAGGCCCGTCCTATACCATGAGATGATATCTCAATGCTTCTAATACCAAACCTGAGACTGTCCTATAACATGAGATGTGATATCTCAATGCTTCTAATAACAAACCTGAGAGCCTTCCTATAACATGAGATGTGATATCCAACTCCTTCGCAATCCAATCCTGAGACCCTTCCGATAGCATGAGATATGATATCTCAATGCTTCTAATACCAAACCACAGACCCGTCCTATAACTTGAGATGTGATATCCAAATCCTTCCCCTTCCAAACCTGAGACCCTTCCTATAGCATGAGATGTGATATCCCAATGCTTCTACCAAACCTGCGACCCTTACTATAGCATGAGAGGTGATATCCAACTCTTCCCATCCAATCCTGAGACCCGTCCTATAACATGAGATGTTATATCCAACTCCTTCCCAATCCAATTCTGAGACCCTTCCGATAGCATGTGATGTGATATCAAAGTCCTTCCCATTACAATCCTGAAACCCTTCCTATAACATGAGCTGTGATATCCAACTCCTTCCAATTCCAAAATGTGACCCTTCCTATAGCATGAGATGCGATATCCAACTCCTTCCCAATCCAATCCTGAGACCCTTCCGATAGCATGAGATGTTATATCTCAATGCTTCTAATACCAAACCTGAGACTGTCCTATAACATGAGATGTGATATCTCAATGCTTCTAATTACAAACCTGAGACCCTTCCTATAACATGAGATGTGATATCTCAATGCTTCTAATACCAAACCTGAGACCCTCCCTATAGCGTGAGATGTGATATCAAAGTCCTTCCCATTCCAATCCTGATACCCTTCCTATAACATGAGATGTGATATCCAACTCTTCCCATACAATCCTGAGACCCTTCCTATAACATGAGATGTTATATCCAACTCCTTCCCAATCCAATTCTGAGACCCTTCCGATAGCATGAGATGTGATATCAAAGTCCTTCCCATTACAATCCTGAAACCCTTCCTATAACATGAGCTGTGATATCCAACTCCTTCCAATTCCAAAATGTGACCCTTCCTATAGCATGAGATGCGATATCCAACTCCTTCCCAATCCAATCCTGAGACCCTTCCGATAGCATGAGATGTGATATCTTAATGCTTCTAGCAAACCTGAGACCTTCCCATGGCATGAGATGTGATATCAAACTCCTTCCCATTCCAATCCTGAGACCCGTCCTATACTAGGAGATGTTATATCTCAATGCTTCTAATACCAAACCTGAGACTGTCCTATAACATGAGATGTGATATCTCAATGCTTCTAATAACAAACCTGAGACCCTTCCTATAACATGAGATGTGATATCCAAGTCCTTCCCAATCCAATCCTGACACCCTTCCGATAGCATGAGATATGATATCTCAATGCTTCTAATACCAAACCACAGAACCGTCCTATAACTTGAGATGTGATATCCAAATCCTTCCCCTTCCAAACCTGAGACCCTTTCTTTATCATGAGATGTGATATCCAACTCCTTCCCATTCCATTCCTGAGACCCTTCCTATAGCATGATATGTGATATCCAACTTCCTCCCATTCCAATCCTGAGACCCGTCCTATACAATGAGATATGATATATCAATGCTTCTAATACCAAACCTGAGACTGTCCTATAACATGAGATGCGATATCTCAATGCTTCTAATAACAAACCTGAGAACCTTCCTATAACATGAGATGTGATATCCAAATCCTTCCCATTCCAATCCTGAGACCCTTCCTATAACATGAGATGTGATATCCAACTCCTTCCCAATCCAATCCTGATACCCTTCCGATAGCATGAGATGTGATATCAAAGTCCTTCCCATTCCAATCCTGAAACCCTTCCTATAACATGAGCTGTGATATCCAAATCCTTCCCCTTCCAAACCTGAGACCCTTCCTTTAGCATGAGCTGTGATATCCAACTCTTTCCCATTGCAATCCTGAGACCCCTCCTATACCATGAGATATGATATCTCAATGCTTCTAATACCAAACCTGAGACTGTCCTATAACATGAGATGTGATATCTCAATGCTTCTAATAACAAACCTGAGAGCCTTCCTATAACATGAGATGTGATATCCAACTCCTTCGCAATCCAATCCTGAGACCCTTCTGATAGCATGAGATATGATATCTCAATGCTTCTAATACCAAACCACAGACCCGTCCTATAACTTGAGATGTGATATCCAAATCCTTCCCCTTCCAAACCTGAGACCCTTCCTTTAGCATGAGATGTGATATCCAACTCCTTCCCATTCCAATCCTGAGACTCTTCCTATAGCATGAGATGTGATATCCCAATGCTTCTACCAAACATGAGACCCTTACTATAGCATGAGAGATGATATCCAACTCTTCCCATCCAATCCTGAGACCCGTCCTATACCATGAGATGTTATATCTCAAT
This sequence comes from Ambystoma mexicanum, assembly GCF_040938575.1. Taxonomy (NCBI): domain Eukaryota; kingdom Metazoa; phylum Chordata; class Amphibia; order Caudata; family Ambystomatidae; genus Ambystoma; species Ambystoma mexicanum. The sequence goes on from NC_090936.1 coordinate 339,617,901, forward strand.
GCTTCTAATACCAAACCTGAGACTGTCCTATAACATGAGATGTGATATCTCAATGCTTCTAATAACAAACCTGAGACCCTTCCTATAACATGAGATGTGATATCTCAATGCTTCTAATACCAAACCTGAGACCCTCCCTATAGCGTGAGATGTGATATCAAAGTCCTTCCCATTCCAATCCTGATACCCTTCCTATAACATGAGATGTGATATCCAACTCTTCCCATCCAATCCTGAGACCCTTCCTATAGCATGAGATGCGATATCCAACTCCTTCCCAATCCAATCCTGAGACCCTTCCGATAGCATGAGATGTGATATCTTAATGCTTCTAGCAAACCTGAGACCTTCCCATGGCATGAGATGTGATATCAAACTCCTTCCCATTCCAATCCTGAGACCCGTCCTATACCATGAGATGTTATATCTCAATGCTTCTAATACCAAACCTGAGACTGTCCTATAACATGAGATGTGATATCTCAATGCTTCTAATAACAAACCTGAGACCCTTCCTATAACATGAGATGTGATATCTCAATGCTTCTAATACCAAACCTGAGACCCTCCCTATAGCGTGAGATGTGATATCAAAGTCCTTCCCATTCCAATCCTGATACCCTTCCTATAACATGAGATGTGATATCCAACTCTTCCCATCCAATCTTGAGACCCTTCCTATAACATGCTATGTGATATCCAACTCCTTCCCAATCCAATCCTGAGACCCTTCCGATAGCATGAGATATGATATCTCAATGCTTCTAATACCAAACCACAGACCCGTCCTATAACTTGAGATGTGATATCCAAATCCTTCCCCTTCCAAACCTGAGACCCTTCCTTTAGCATGAGATGTGATATCCAACTCCTTCCCATTCCAATCTTGAGACCCTTCCTATGGCATGAGATGTGATATCCAACTCTTCTCATCCAATCCTGAGACCCGTCCTATAACATGAGATGTGATATCCAACTCCTTCCCAATCCAATCCTGAGACCCTTCCGATAGCATGAGATATGATATCTCAATGCTTCTAATATCATACCTGAGACCCTCCCTATAGCAGGAGATGAGATATCCAGTTCCTTCCCATTCCAATCCTGAGACCCTTCCGATAGCATGAGATGTGATATCCAACTCCTTCCAATTCCAACCTGTGACTCTTCCGATAGCATGAGATGTGATATCTCAATGCTTCTAATACCAAACCTGAGACCCTTCCTATAACATGAGATGTGATATCCACCTCCTTCCCAATCCAATCCTGAGACCCTTCTGATAGCATGAGATGTGATATCTCAATGCTTCTAATACCAAACCTGAGACCCTCCCTATAGCGAGATGTGATATAAAAGTCCTTCCCATTCCAATCCTGATACCCTTCCTATAACATGAGATGTGATATCCAACTCCTTCCAATTCCAACCTGTGACCCTTCCTATAGCATGAGATGGGATATCCAACTCCTTCCCAATCCAATCCTGAGACCCTTCCGATAGCATGAGATGTGATATCCTAATGCTTCCACCAAACCTGAGACCTTCCTAAGGCATGAGATGTGATATCAAACTCCTTCCCATTCCAATCCTGAGACCCGTCCTATACCATGAGATGTTATATCTCAATGCTTCTAATACCAAACCTGAGACTGTCCATGACAGTCTCAGGTTATAACATGAGATGTGATATCTCAATGCTTCTAATAACAAACCTGAGACCCTTCCTATAACGTAAGATGTGATGTCCAAGTCCTTCCCATTCCAATCCTGAGCCCCTTCCTATAACATGAGATGTGACATCCAACTCCTTCCCAATCCAATCCTGAGACCCTTCCGAGAGCATGAGATGTGACATCCCAATGCTTCTACCAAACCTGAGAACTTTCCGATAGCATGAGATGTGATATCCAACTCTTTCCCATTCCAATCATGAGGCCCTTCCTATAGCATGAGATGTGATATCCCAATGCTTCTACCAAACCTGAGACCTTTCCGATAGCATGGGATGTGATATCCAACTCCTTCCCATTCCAATCCTGAGACCCTTCCTATGGCATGAGATGTGATATCCAACTCTTCCCATCCAATCCTGAGACCCTTCCTATAACATGAGATGTGATATCCAACTCCTTCCCAATCCAATCCTGAGATCCTTCCGATAGCATGAGATGTGATATCTCAATGCTTCTAATACCAAACCACAGACCCGTCCTATAAATTGAGATGTGATATCCAAATCCTTCCCCTTCCAAACCTGAGACCCTTCCTTTAGCATGAGATGTGATATCCCACTCCTTCCCATTCCAATCCTGAGACCCGTCCTATACCATGAGATATGATATCTTAATGCTTCTAATACCAAACCTGAGACTGTCCTATAACATGAGATGTGATATCTCAATGCTTCTAATAACAAACCTGAGAGCCTTCCTATAACATGAGATGTTATATCCAACTCTTTCCCAATCCAATCCTGAGACCCTTCCGATAACACGAGATGTGATATCCAACTCCTTCGCAATCCAATCCTCAGACCCTTCCGATAGCATGAGATATGATATCTCAATGCTTCTAATACCAAACCACAGACCCGTCCTATAGCTTGAGATGTGATATCCAACTCTTCCCATCCAATCCTGAGACCCGTCCTATACCATGAGATGTTATATCTCAATGCTTCTAATACCAAACCTGAGACTGTCCTATAACATGAGATGTGATATCTCAATGCTTCTAATAACAAACCTGAGACCCTTCCTATAACATGAGATGTGATATCTCAATGCTTATAATACCAAACCTGAGACCCTCCCTATAGCGTGAGATGTGATATCAAAGTCCTTCCCATTCCCATCCTGATACCCTTCCTATAACATGAGATGTGATATCCAACTCTTCCCATCCAATCCTGAGACCCTTCCTATAACATGAGATGTTATATCCAACTCCTTCCCAATCCAATCCTGAGACCCTTCCGATAGCATGAGATGTGATATCAAAGTCCTTCCCATTCCAATCCTGATACCCTTCCTATAACATGAGCTGTGATATCCAACTCCTTCCAATTCAAACCTGTGACCCTTCCTATAGCATGAGATGCGATATCCAACTCCTTCCCAATCCAATCCTGAGACCCCTCCGATAGCATGAGATGTGATATCTTAATGCTTCTAGCAAACCTGAGACCTTCCCATGGCATGAGATGTGATATCAAACTCCTTCCCATTCCAATCCTGAGACCCGTCCTATACTATGAGATGTTACATCTCAATGCTTCTAATACCAAACCTGAGACTGTCCTATACCATGAGATGTGATATCTCAATGCTTCTAATAACAAACCTGAGACCCTTCCTATAACATGAGATGTGATATCCAAGTCCTTCCCATTCAAATCTTGAGACCCTTCCTATAACATGAGATGTGATATCCAACTCCTTCCCAATCCAATCCTGAGACCCTTCCGATAGCCTGAGATATGATATCTCAATGCTTCTAATACCAAACCACAGACCAGTCCTATAACTTGAGATGTGATATCCAAATCATTCCCCTTCCAAACCTGAGACCCTTCCTTTATCATGAGATGTGATATCCAACTCCTTCCCATTCCAATCCTGAGACCCGTCCTATAGCATGATATATGATATCCAACTCCTTCCCATTCCAATCCTGAGACCCGTCCTATACAATGAGATATGATATCTCAATGCTTCTATGACCAAACCTGAGACTGTCCTATGACATGAGATGCGATATCTCAATGCTTCTAATAACATCCTGAGACCCTTCCTATAACATGAGATGTGATATCCAAATCCTTCCCATTCCAATCCTGAGACCCTTCCTATAACATGAGATGTGATATCCAACTCCTTCCCAATCCAATCCTGATACCCTTCCGATAGCATGAGATGTGATATCTCAATGCTTCTAATAACAAACCTGAGAGCCTTCCTATAACATATGTGATATCCAACTCCTTCCCAATACAATCCTGAGACCCTTCGGATAGCATGAGATATGATATCTCAATGCTTCTAATACCAAACCACAGACCCGTCCTATAACTTGAGATGTGATATCCAACTCCTTCCCAATCCAATCCTGAGACCCTTCCGATAGCATGAGATGTGATATCTCAATGCTTCTAATATCAAACCTGAGACTGTCCTATAACATGAGATGTGATATCTCAATGCTTCTAATAACAAACCTGAGACTCTTCCTATAACATGAGATGTGATATCCAAGTCCTTCCCATTCCAATCCTGAGACCCTTCCGATAGCATGAGATATGATATCTCAATGCTTCTAATACCAAACCACAGACACGTCCTATAACTTGAGATGTGATATCCAAATCCTTCCCCTTCTAAAACTGAGACCCTTCCTTTAGCATGAGATGTGATATCCAACTCCTTCCCATTCCAATCCTGAGACCCTTCCTATGGCATGAGATGTGATATCCAACTCTTCCCATCCAATCCTGAGACCCGTCCTATAACATGAGATGTGATATCCAACTCCTTCCCAATCCAATCCTGAGACCCTTCCGATAGCATGAGATATGATATCTCAATGCTTCTAATATCAAACCTGAGACCCTCCCTATAGCATGAGATGAGATATCCAATTCCTTCCCATTCCAATCCTGAGACGCTTCCGATAGCATGAGATGTGATATCCAACTCCTTCCAATTCCAACCTGTGACTCTTCCGATAGCATGAGATGTGATATCTCAATGCTTCTAATACCAAACCTGAGACCCTTCCTATAACATGAGATGTGATATCCAACTCCTTCCCAATCCAATCCTGAGACCCTTCTGATAGCATGAGATGTGATATCTCAATGCTTCTAATACCAAACCTGAGACCCTCCCTATAGCGAGATGTGATATAAAAGTCCTTCCCATTCCAATCCTGATACCCTTCCTATAACATGAGATGTGATATCCAACTCCTTCCAATTCCAACCTGTGACCCTTCCTATAGCATGAGATGGGATATCCAACTCCTTCCCAATCCAATCCTGAGACCCTTCCGATAGCATGAGATGTGATATCCTAATGCTTCCACCAAACCTGAGACCTTCCTAAGGCATGAGATGTGATATCAAACTCCTTCCCATTCCAATCCTGAGACCCGTCCTATACCATGAGATGTTATATCTCAATGCTTCTAATACCAAACCTGAGACTGTCCATGACAGTCTCAGGTTATAACATGAGATGTGATATCTCAATGCTTCTAATAACAAACCTGAGACCCTTCATATAACGTAAGATGTGATGTCCAAGTCCCTCCCATTCCAATCCTGAGCCCCTTCCTATAACATGAGACGTGATATCCAACTCCTTCCCAATCCAATCCTGAGACCCTTCCGAGAGCATGAGATGTGATATCCCAATGCTTCTACCAAACCTGAGACCTTTCCGATAGCATGAGATGTGATATCCAACTCCTTCCCATTCCAATCATGAGGCCCTTCCTATAGCATGAGATGTGATATCCCAATGCTTCTACCAAGCCTGAGACCTTTCCGATAGCATGAGATATGATATCTCAATGCTTCTAATACCAAACCACAGACCAGTCCTATAACTTGAGATGTGATATCCAAATCCTTCCCCTTCCAAACCTGAGACCCTTCCGATAGCATGAGATATGATATCTCAATGCTTCTAATACCAAACCACAGACCAGTCCTATAACTTGAGATGTGATATCCAAATCCTTCCCCTTCCAAACCTGAGACCCTTCCTTTATCATGAGATGTGATATCCACCTCCTTCCCATTCCAATCCTGAGACCCGTCCTATAGCATGATATATGATATCCAACTCCTTCCCATTACAATCCTGAGACCCGTCCTATACAATGAGATATGATATCTCAATGCTTCTATGACCAAACCTGAGACTGTCCTATGACATGAGATGCGATATCTCAATGCTTCTAATAACAAACCTGAGACCCTTACTATAACAAGAGATGTGATATCCAAATCCTTCCCATTCCAATCCTGAGACCCTTCCTATAACATGAGATGTGATATCCAACTCCTTCCCAATCCAATCCTGATACCCTTACGATAGCATGAGATGTGATATCAAAGTCCTTCCCATTCCAATCCTGAAACCCTTCCTATAACATGAGCTGTGATATCCAACTCCTTCCAATTCCAACCTGTGACCCTTCCTATAGCTTGAGATGCGATATCCAACTCCTTCCCAATCCAATCCTGAGACCCTTCCGATAGCATGAGATGTGATATCTTAATGCTTCTAGCAAACCTGAGACCTTCCCATGGCATGAGATGTGATATCAAACTCCTTCCCATTCCAATCCTGAGACCCGTCCTATACTATGAGATGTTTTATCTCAATGCTTCTAATACCAAACCTGAGACTGTCCTATAACATGAGATGTGATATCTCAATGCTTCTAATAACAAACCTGAGACCCTTCCTATAACATGAGAAGTGATATCCACCTCCTTCCCAATCCAATCCTGAGACCCTTCTGATAGCATGAGATGTGATATCTCAATGCTTCTAATACCAAACCTGAGACCCTCCCTATAGCGAGATGTGATATAAAAGTCCTTCCCATTCCAATCCTGATACCCTTCCTATAACATGAGATGTGATATCCAACTCCTTCCAATTCCAACCTGTGACCCTTCCTATAGCATGAGATGGGATATCCAACTCCTTCCCAATCCAATCCTGAGACCCTTCCGATAGCATGAGATGTGATATCCTAATGCTTCCACCAAACCTGAGACCTTCCTAAGGCATGAGATGTGATATCAAACTCCTTCCCATTCCAATCCTGAGACCCGTCCTATACCATGAGATGTTATATCTCAATGCTTCTAATACCAAACCTGAGACTGTCCATGACAGTCTCAGGTTATAACATGAGATGTGATATCTCAATGCTTCTAATAACAAACCTGAGACCCTTCCTATAACGTAAGATGTGATGTCCAAGTCCTTCCCATTCCAATCCTGAGCCCCTTCCTATAACATGAGATGTGACATCCAACTCCTTCCCAATCCAATCCTGAGACCCTTCCGAGAGCATGAGATGTGACATCCCAATGCTTCTACCAAACCTGAGAACTTTCCGATAGCATGAGATGTGATATCCAACTCTTTCCCATTCCAATCATGAGGCCCTTCCTATAGCATGAGATGTGATATCCCAATGCTTCTACCAAACCTGAGACCTTTCCGATAGCATGGGATGTGATATCCAACTCCTTCCCATTCCAATCCTGAGACCCTTCCTATGGCATGAGATGTGATATCCAACTCTTCCCATCCAATCCTGAGACCCTTCCTATAACATGAGATGTGATATCCAACTCCTTCCCAATCCAATCCTGAGATCCTTCCGATAGCATGAGATGTGATATCTCAATGCTTCTAATACCAAACCACAGACCCGTCCTATAAATTGAGATGTGATATCCAAATCCTTCCCCTTCCAAACCTGAGACCCTTCCTTTAGCATGAGATGTGATATCCCACTCCTTCCCATTCCAATCCTGAGACCCGTCCTATACCATGAGATATGATATCTTAATGCTTCTAATACCAAACCTGAGACTGTCCTATAACATGAGATGTGATATCTCAATGCTTCTAATAACAAACCTGAGAGCCTTCCTATAACATGAGATGTTATATCCAACTCTTTCCCAATCCAATCCTGAGACCCTTCCGATAACACGAGATGTGATATCCAACTCCTTCGCAATCCAATCCTCAGACCCTTCCGATAGCATGAGATATGATATCTCAATGCTTCTAATACCAAACCACAGACCCGTCCTATAGCTTGAGATGTGATATCCAACTCTTCCCATCCAATCCTGAGACCCGTCCTATACCATGAGATGTTATATCTCAATGCTTCTAATACCAAACCTGAGACTGTCCTATAACATGAGATGTGATATCTCAATGCTTCTAATAACAAACCTGAGACCCTTCCTATAACATGAGATGTGATATCTCAATGCTTATAATACCAAACCTGAGACCCTCCCTATAGCGTGAGATGTGATATCAAAGTCCTTCCCATTCCCATCCTGATACCCTTCCTATAACATGAGATGTGATATCCAACTCTTCCCATCCAATCCTGAGACCCTTCCTATAACATGAGATGTTATATCCAACTCCTTCCCAATCCAATCCTGAGACCCTTCCGATAGCATGAGATGTGATATCAAAGTCCTTCCCATTCCAATCCTGATACCCTTCCTATAACATGAGCTGTGATATCCAACTCCTTCCAATTCAAACCTGTGACCCTTCCTATAGCATGAGATGCGATATCCAACTCCTTCCCAATCCAATCCTGAGACCCCTCCGATAGCATGAGATGTGATATCTTAATGCTTCTAGCAAACCTGAGACCTTCCCATGGCATGAGATGTGATATCAAACTCCTTCCCATTCCAATCCTGAGACCCGTCCTATACTATGAGATGTTACATCTCAATGCTTCTAATACCAAACCTGAGACTGTCCTATACCATGAGATGTGATATCTCAATGCTTCTAATAACAAACCTGAGACCCTTCCTATAACATGAGATGTGATATCCAAGTCCTTCCCATTCAAATCTTGAGACCCTTCCTATAACATGAGATGTGATATCCAACTCCTTCCCAATCCAATCCTGAGACCCTTCCGATAGCCTGAGATATGATATCTCAATGCTTCTAATACCAAACCACAGACCAGTCCTATAACTTGAGATGTGATATCCAAATCATTCCCCTTCCAAACCTGAGACCCTTCCTTTATCATGAGATGTGATATCCAACTCCTTCCCATTCCAATCCTGAGACCCGTCCTATAGCATGATATATGATATCCAACTCCTTCCCATTCCAATCCTGAGACCCGTCCTATACAATGAGATATGATATCTCAATGCTTCTATGACCAAACCTGAGACTGTCCTATGACATGAGATGCGATATCTCAATGCTTCTAATAACATCCTGAGACCCTTCCTATAACATGAGATGTGATATCCAAATCCTTCCCATTCCAATCCTGAGACCCTTCCTATAACATGAGATGTGATATCCAACTCCTTCCCAATCCAATCCTGATACCCTTCCGATAGCATGAGATGTGATATCTCAATGCTTCTAATAACAAACCTGAGAGCCTTCCTATAACATATGTGATATCCAACTCCTTCCCAATACAATCCTGAGACCCTTCGGATAGCATGAGATATGATATCTCAATGCTTCTAATACCAAACCACAGACCCGTCCTATAACTTGAGATGTGATATCCAACTCCTTCCCAATCCAATCCTGAGACCCTTCCGATAGCATGAGATGTGATATCTCAATGCTTCTAATATCAAACCTGAGACTGTCCTATAACATGAGATGTGATATCTCAATGCTTCTAATAACAAACCTGAGACTCTTCCTATAACATGAGATGTGATATCCAAGTCCTTCCCATTCCAATCCTGAGACCCTTCCGATAGCATGAGATATGATATCTCAATGCTTCTAATACCAAACCACAGACACGTCCTATAACTTGAGATGTGATATCCAAATCCTTCCCCTTCTAAAACTGAGACCCTTCCTTTAGCATGAGATGTGATATCCAACTCCTTCCCATTCCAATCCTGAGACCCTTCCTATGGCATGAGATGTGATATCCAACTCTTCCCATCCAATCCTGAGACCCGTCCTATAACATGAGATGTGATATCCAACTCCTTCCCAATCCAATCCTGAGACCCTTCCGATAGCATGAGATATGATATCTCAATGCTTCTAATATCAAACCTGAGACCCTCCCTATAGCATGAGATGAGATATCCAATTCCTTCCCATTCCAATCCTGAGACGCTTCCGATAGCATGAGATGTGATATCCAACTCCTTCCAATTCCAACCTGTGACTCTTCCGATAGCATGAGATGTGATATCTCAATGCTTCTAATACCAAACCTGAGACCCTTCCTATAACATGAGATGTGATATCCAACTCCTTCCCAATCCAATCCTGAGACCCTTCTGATAGCATGAGATGTGATATCTCAATGCTTCTAATACCAAACCTGAGACCCTCCCTATAGCGAGATGTGATATAAAAGTCCTTCCCATTCCAATCCTGATACCCTTCCTATAACATGAGATGTGATATCCAACTCCTTCCAATTCCAACCTGTGACCCTTCCTATAGCATGAGATGGGATATCCAACTCCTTCCCAATCCAATCCTGAGACCCTTCCGATAGCATGAGATGTGATATCCTAATGCTTCCACCAAACCTGAGACCTTCCTAAGGCATGAGATGTGATATCAAACTCCTTCCCATTCCAATCCTGAGACCCGTCCTATACCATGAGATGTTATATCTCAATGCTTCTAATACCAAACCTGAGACTGTCCATGACAGTCTCAGGTTATAACATGAGATGTGATATCTCAATGCTTCTAATAACAAACCTGAGACCCTTCATATAACGTAAGATGTGATGTCCAAGTCCCTCCCATTCCAATCCTGAGCCCCTTCCTATAACATGAGACGTGATATCCAACTCCTTCCCAATCCAATCCTGAGACCCTTCCGAGAGCATGAGATGTGATATCCCAATGCTTCTACCAAACCTGAGACCTTTCCGATAGCATGAGATGTGATATCCAACTCCTTCCCATTCCAATCATGAGGCCCTTCCTATAGCATGAGATGTGATATCCCAATGCTTCTACCAAGCCTGAGACCTTTCCGATAGCATGAGATATGATATCTCAATGCTTCTAATACCAAACCACAGACCAGTCCTATAACTTGAGATGTGATATCCAAATCCTTCCCCTTCCAAACCTGAGACCCTTCCGATAGCATGAGATATGATATCTCAATGCTTCTAATACCAAACCACAGACCAGTCCTATAACTTGAGATGTGATATCCAAATCCTTCCCCTTCCAAACCTGAGACCCTTCCTTTATCATGAGATGTGATATCCACCTCCTTCCCATTCCAATCCTGAGACCCGTCCTATAGCATGATATATGATATCCAACTCCTTCCCATTACAATCCTGAGACCCGTCCTATACAATGAGATATGATATCTCAATGCTTCTATGACCAAACCTGAGACTGTCCTATGACATGAGATGCGATATCTCAATGCTTCTAATAACAAACCTGAGACCCTTACTATAACAAGAGATGTGATATCCAAATCCTTCCCATTCCAATCCTGAGACCCTTCCTATAACATGAGATGTGATATCCAACTCCTTCCCAATCCAATCCTGATACCCTTACGATAGCATGAGATGTGATATCAAAGTCCTTCCCATTCCAATCCTGAAACCCTTCCTATAACATGAGCTGTGATATCCAACTCCTTCCAATTCCAACCTGTGACCCTTCCTATAGCTTGAGATGCGATATCCAACTCCTTCCCAATCCAATCCTGAGACCCTTCCGATAGCATGAGATGTGATATCTTAATGCTTCTAGCAAACCTGAGACCTTCCCATGGCATGAGATGTGATATCAAACTCCTTCCCATTCCAATCCTGAGACCCGTCCTATACTATGAGATGTTTTATCTCAATGCTTCTAATACCAAACCTGAGACTGTCCTATAACATGAGATGTGATATCTCAATGCTTCTAATAACAAACCTGAGACCCTTCCTATAACATGAGATGTGATATCCAAGTCCTTCCCATTCCAATCTTGAGACCCTTCCTATAACATGCGATGTGATATCCAACTCCTTCCCAATCCAATCCTGAGACCCTTCCGATAGCATGAGATATGATATCTCAATGCTTCTAATACCAAACCACGGAACCGTCCTATAACTTGAGATGTGATATCCAAATCCTTCCCCTTCCAAACCTGAGACCCTTTCTTTATCATGAGATGTGATATCCAACTCCTTCCCATTCCAATCCTGAGACCCTTCCTATAACATGCGATGTGATATCCAACTCCTTCCCAATCGAATCCTGAGACCCTTCCGATAGCATGAGATATGATATCTCAATGCTTCTAATACCAAACCACAGAACCGTCCTATAACTTGAGATGTGATATCCAAATCCTTCCCCTTCCAAACCTGAGACCCTTTCTTTATCATGAGATGTGATATCCAACTCCTTCCCATTCCAATCCTGAGACCCTTCCTATAGCATGATATGTGATATCCAACTCCTTCCCATTCCAATCCTGAGACCCGTCCTATACAATGAGATATGATATCTCAATGCTTCTAATACCAAACCTGAGACTGTCCTATAACATGAGATGCGATATCTCAATGCTTCTAATAACAAACCTGAGACCCTTCCTATAACATGAGATGTGATATCCAAATCCTTCCCATTCCAATCCTGAGACCCTTCCTATAACATGAGATGTGATATCCAACTCCTTCCCAATCCAATCCTGATACCCTTCCGATAGCATGAGATATGATATCTCAATGCTTCTAATACCAAACCACAGACCCGTCCTATAAATTGAGATGCGATATCCAAATCCTTCCCCTTCCAAACCTGAGACCCTTCCTTTATCATGAGATGTGATATCCAACTCCTTCCCATTGCAATCCTGAGACCCGTCCTATACCATGAGATATGATATCTCAATGCTTCTAATACCAAACCTGAGACTGTCCTATAACATGAGATGTGATATCTCAATGCTTCTAATAACAAACCTGAGAGCCTTCCTATAACATGAGATGTGATATCCAACTCCTTCCCAATCCAATCCTGAGACCCTTCCGATAGCATGAGATATGATATCTCAATGCTTCTAATACCAAACCTAGGACTGTCCTAGAACATGAGATGCAATATCTCAATGCTTCTAATAACAAACCTGAGACCCTTCCTATAACATGAGATGTGATATCCAAATCCTTCCCATTCCAATCCTGAGACCCTTCCAATAGCATGAGATATGATATCTCAATGCTTCCAATACCAAACCTGAGACTGTCCTATAACATGAGATGCGATATCTCAATGCTTCTAATAACAAACCTGAGACCCTTCCTATAACATGAGATGTGATATCCAAATCCTTCCCATTCCAATCCTGAGACCTTTCCTAGAACATGAGATGTGATATCTCAATGCTTCTAATAACAAACCTGAGACCCTTCCTATAACATGAGATGTGATATCCAAATCCTTCCCATTCCAATCCTGAGACCCTTCCTATATAGCATGAGATGTGATATCCAACTCCTTCCCATTCCAATCCTGAGACCCGTCCTATACCATGAGATATGATATCTCAATGCTTCTAATACCAAACCTGAGACTGTCCTATAACATGAGATGCGATATCTCAATGCTTCGAATAACAAACCTGAGACCCTTCCTATAACATGAGATGTGATATCCAAATTCTTCCCATTCCAATCCTGAGACCCTTCCTATAACATGAGATGTGATATCCAAATCCTTCCCATTCCAATCCTGAGACCCTTCCGATAGCATGAGATATGATATATCAATGCTTCTAATAGCAAACCTGAGACTGTCCTATAACATGAGATGTGATATCTCAATGCTTCTAATAACAAACCTGAGACCCTTCCTATAACATGAGATGTGATATCCAAATCCTTCCCATTCCAATCCTGAGACCCTTCCTATAACATGAGATGTGATATCCAACTCCTTCCCAATCCAATCCTGAGACCCTTCTGATAGCATGAGATATGATATCTCAATGCTTCTAATATCAAACCTGAGACCCTCCCTATAGCATGAGATGTGATATACAACTGCTTCCCATTCCAATCCTGAGACCCTTCCTATAACATGAGATGCGATATCTCAATGCTTCTAATAACAAACCTGAGACCCTTCCTATAACATGAGATGTGATATCCAAGTCCTTCCCATTCCAATCTTGAGACCCTTCCTATAACATGCGATGTGATATCCAACTCCTTCCCAATCCAATCCTGAGACCCTTCCGATAGCATGAGATATGATATCTCAATGCTTCTAATACCAAACCACAGAACCGTCCTATAACTTGAGATGTGATATCCAAATCCTTCCCCTTCCAAACCTGAGACCCTTTCTTTATCATGAGATGTGATATCCAACTCCTTCCCATTCCAATCCTGAGACCCTTCCTATAGCATGATATGTGATATCCAACTCCTTCCCATTCCAATCCTGAGACCCGTCCTATACAATGAGATATGATATCTCAATGCTTCTAATACCAAACCTGAGACTGTCCTATAACATGAGATGTGATATCCAAATCCTTCCCATTCCAATCCTGAGACCCTTCCTATAACATGAGATGTGATATCCAACTCCTTCCCAATCCAATCCTGAGACCCTTCCGATAGCATGAGATATGATATCTCAATGCTTCTAATACCAAACCACAGACCCGTCCTATATATTGAGATGTGATATCCAAATCCTTCCCCTTTCAAACCCGAGACCCTTCTTTTAGCATGAGATGTGATATCCAACTCCTTCCCATTCCAATCCTGAGGCCCGTCCTATACCATGAGATGATATCTCAATGCTTCTAATACCAAACCTGAGACTGTCCTATAACATGAGATGTGATATCTCAATGCTTCTAATAACAAACCTGAGAGCCTTCCTATAACATGAGATGTGATATCCAACTCCTTCGCAATCCAATCCTGAGACCCTTCCGATAGCATGAGATATGATATCTCAATGCTTCTAATACCAAACCACAGACCCGTCCTATAACTTGAGATGTGATATCCAAATCCTTCCCCTTCCAAACCTGAGACCCTTCCTTTAGCATGAGATGTGATATCCAACTCCTTCCCATTCCAATCCTGAGACCCTTCCTATAGCATGAGATGTGATATCCCAATGCTTCTACCAAACCTGAGACCCTTACTATAGCATGAGAGGTGATATCCAACTCTTCCCATCCAATCCTGAGACCCGTCCTATACCATGAGATGTTATATCTCAATGCTTCTAATACCAAACCTGAGACTGTCCTATAACATGAGATGTGATATCTCAATGCTTCTAATAACAAACCTGAGACCCTTCCTATAACATGAGATGTGATATCTCAATGCTTCTAATACCAAACCTGAGACCCTCCCTATAGCGTGAGATGTAATATCAAAGTCCTTCCCATTCCAATCCTGATACCCTTCCTATAACATGAGATGTGATATCCAACTCTTCCCATCCAATCCTGAGACCCTTCCTATAACATGAGATGTTACATCCAACTCCTTCCCAATCCAATCCTGAGACCCTTCCGATAGCATGAGATGTGATATCAAAGTCCTTCCCATTCAAATCCTGAAACCCTTCCTATAACATGAGCTGTGATATCCAACTCCTTCCAATTCCAACCTGTGACCCTTCCTATAGCATGAGATGCGATATCCAACTCCTTCCCATTCCAATCCTGAGACCCTTCCGATAGCATGAGATATGATATCTCAATGCTTCTAATACCAAACCTGAGACTGTCCTATAACATGAGATGCGATATGTCAATGCTTCTAATAACAAACCTGAGACCCTTCCTATAACATGAGATGTGATATCCAAATCCTTCCCATTCCAATCCTGAGACCCTTCCGATAGCATGAGATATGATATCTCAATGCTTCTAATATCAAACCTGAGACTGTCCTATAACATGAGATGCGATATCTCAATGCTTCTAATAACAAACCTGAGACCCTTCCTATAACATGAGATGTGATATCCAAATCCTTCCCATTCCAATCCCGAGACCCTTCCTAGAACATGAGATGTGATATCTCAATGCTTCTAATAACAAACCTGAGACCCTTCCTATAACATGAGATGTGATATCCAAATCCTTCCCATTCCAATCCTGAGACCCTTCCTATAGCATGAGATGTGATATCCAACTCCTTCCCATTCCAATCCTGAGACCCGTCCTATACCATGAGATATATCTCAATGCTTCTAATACCAAACCTGAGACTGTCCTATAACATGAGATGCGATATCTCAATGCTTCTAATAACAAACCTGAGACCCTTCCTATAACATGAGATGTGATATCCAAATCCTTCCCATTCCAATCCTGAGACCCTTCCTATAACATGAGATGTGATATCCAACTCCTTCCCAATCCAATCCTGAGACCCTTATGATAGCATGAGATATGATATCTCAATGCTTCTAATATCAAACCTGAGACCCTCCCTATAGCATGAGATGTGATATACAACTCCTTCCCATTCCAATCCTGAGACCCTTCCTATAACATGAGATGCGATATCTCAATGCTTCTAATAACAAACCTGAGACCCTTCCTATAACATGAGATGTGATATCCAAATCCTTCCCATTCCAATCCTGTGACCCTTCCTAGAACATGAGATGTGATATCTCAATGCTTCTAATAACAAACCTGAGACCCTTCCTATAACATGAGATGTGATATCCAAATCCTTCCCATTCCAATCCTGAGACCCTTCCTATAGTATGAGATGTGATATCCAACTCCTTCCCAATCCAATCCTGAGACCTTTATGATAGCATGAGATATGATATCTCAATGCTTCTAATATCAAACCTGAGACTGTCCTATACCATGAGATATATCTCAATGCTTCTAATACCAAACCTGAGACTGTCCTATAACATGAGATGCGATATCTCAATGCTTCTAATAACAAACCTGAGACCCTTCCTATAACATGAGATGTGATATCCAAATCCTTCCCATTCCAATCCTGAGACCCTTCCTATAACATGAGATGTGATATCCAACTCCTTCCCAATCCAATCCTGAGACCCTTATGATAGCATGAGATATGATATCTCAATGCTTCTAATATCAAACCTGAGACCCTCCCTATAGCATGAGATGTGATATACAACTCCTTCCCATTCCAATCCTGAGACCCTTCCTAGAACATGAGATGTGATATCTCAATGCTTCTAATAACAAACCTGAGACCCTTCCTATAACATGAGATGTGATATCCAAATCCTTCCCATTCCAATCCTGAGACCCTTCCTATAGCATGAGATGTGATATCCAACTCCTTCCCATTCCAATCCTGAGACCCGTCCTATACCATGAGATATATATCAATGCTTCTAATACCAAACCTGAGACTGTCCTATAACATGAGATGCGATATCTCAATGCTTCTAATAACAAACCTGAGACCCTTCCTATAACATGAGATGTGATATCCAAATCCTTCCCATTCCAATCCTGAGACCCTTCCTATAACATGAGATGTGATATCCAACTCCTTCCCAATCCAATCCTGAGACCCTTATGATAGCATGAGATATGATATCTCAATGCTTCTAATATCAAACCTGAGACCCTCCCTATAGCATGAGATGTGATATACAACTCCTTCCCATTCCAATCCTGAGACCCTTCCTATAACATGAGATGCGATATCTCAATGCTTCTAATAACAAACCTGAGACCCTTCCTATAACATGAGATGTGATATCCAAATCCTTCCCATTCCAATCCTGTGACCCTTCCTAGAACATGAGATGTGATATCTCAATGCTTCTAATAACAAACCTGAGACCCTTCCTATAACATGAGATGTGATATCCAAATCCTTCCCATTCCAATCCTGAGACCCTTCCTATAGTATGAGATGTGATATCCAACTCCTTCCCAATCCAATCCTGAGACCTTTATGATAGCATGAGATATGATATCTCAATGCTTCTAATATCAAACCTGAGACTGTCCTTTACCATGAGATATATCTCAATGCTTCTAATACCAAACCTGAGACTGTCCTATAACATGAGATGCAATATCTCAATGCTTCTAATAACAAACCTGAGACCCTTCCTATAACATGAGATGTGATATCCAAATCCTTCCCATTCCAATCCTGAGACCCTTCCTATAACATGAGATGTGATATCCAACTCCTTCCCAATCCAATCCTGAGACCCTTATGATAGCATGAGATATGATATCTCAATGCTTCTAATATCAAACCTGAGACCCTCCCTATAGCATGAGATGTGATATACAACTCCTTCCCATTCCAATCCTGAGACCCTTCCTATAACATGAGATATGATATCTCAATGCTTCTAATACCAAACCACAGAACCGTCCTATAACTTGAGATGTGATATCCAAATCCTTCCCCTTCCAAAACTGAGACCCTTTCTTTATCATGAGATGTGATATCCAACTCCTTCCCATTCCAATCCTGAGACCCTTCCTATAGCATGAGATGTGATATACAACTGCTTCCCATTCCAATCCTGAGACCCTTCCTATAACATGAGATGCGATATCTCAATGCTTCTAATAACAAACCTGAGACCCTTCCTATAACATGAGATGTGATATCCAAGTCCTTCCCATTCCAATCTTGAGACCCTTCCTATAACATGCGATGTGATATCCAACTCCTTCCCAATCCAATCCTGAGACCCTTCCGATAGCGTGAGATATGATATCTCAATGCTTCTAATACCAAACCACAGAACCGTCCAATAACTTGAGATGTGATATCCAAATCCTTCCCCTTCCAAACCTGAGACCCTTTCTTTATCATGAGATGTGATATCCAACTCCTTCCCATTCCAATCCTGAGACCCTTCCTATAGCATGATATGTGATATCCAACTCCTTCCCATTCCAATCCTGAGACCCGTCCTATACAATGAGATATGATATCTCAATGCTTCTAATACCAAACCTGAGACTGTCCTATAACATGAGATGTGATATCCAAATCCTTCCCATTCCAATCCTGAGACCTTTCCTATAACATGAGATGTGATATCCAACTCCTTCCCAATCCAATCCTGAGACCCTTCCGATAGCATGAGATATGATATCTCAATGCTTCTAATACCAAACCACAGACCCGTCCTATAAATTGAGATGTGATATCCAAATCCTTCCCCTTCCAAACCTGAGACCCTTCCTTTAGCATGAGATGTGATATCCAACTCCTTCCCATTCCAATCCTGAGGCCCGTCCTATACCATGAGATGATATCTCAATGCTTCTAATACCAAACCTGAGACTGTCCTATAACATGAGATGTGATATCTCAATGCTTCTAATAACAAACCTGAGAGCCTTCCTATAACATGAGATGTGATATCCAACTCCTTCGCAATCCAATCCTGAGACCCTTCCGATAGCATGAGATATGATATCTCAATGCTTCTAATACCAAACCACAGACCCGTCCTATAACTTGAGATGTGATATCCAAATCCTTCCCCTTCCAAACCTGAGACCCTTCCTTTAGCATGAGATGTGATATCCAACTCCTTCCCATTCCAATCCTGAGACCCTTCCTATAGCATGAGATGTGATATCCCAATGCTTCTACCAAACCTGAGACCCTTACTATAGCATGAGAGGTGATATCCAACTCTTCCCATCCAATCCTGAGATCCGTCCTATACCATGAGATGTTATATCTCAATGCTTCTAATACCAAACCTGAGACTGTCCTATAACATGAGATGTGATATCTCAATGCTTCTAATAACAAACCTGAGACCCTTCCTATAACATGAGATGTGATATCTCAATGCTTCTAATACCAAACCTGAGACCCTCCCTATAGCGTGAGATGTGATATCAAAGTCCTTCCCATTCCAATCCTGATACCCTTCCTATAACATGAGATGTGATATCCAACTCTTCCCATCCAATCCTGAGACCCTTCCTATAACATGAGATGTTATATCCAACTCCTTCCCAATCCAATCCTGAGACCCTTCCGATAGCATGAGATGTGATATCAAAGTCCTTACCATTCCAATCCTGAGACCCTTCCTATAACATGAGCTGTGATATCCAACTCCTTCCAATTCCAACCTGTGACCCTTCCTATAGCATGAGATGCGATATCCAACTCCTTCCCATTCCAATCCTGAGACCCTTCCGATAGCATGAGATATGATATCTCAATGCTTCTAATACCAAACCTGAGACTGTCCTATAACATGAGATGCGATATCTCAATGCTTCTAATAACAAACCTGAGACCCTTCCTATAACATGAGATGTGATATCCAAATCCTTCCCATTCCAATCCTGAGACCCTTCCGATAGCATGAGATATGATATCTCAATGCTTCTAATACCAAACCTGAGACTGTCCTATAACATGAGATGCGATATCTCAATGCTTCTAATAACAAACCTGAGACCCTTCCTATAACATGAGATGTGATATCCAAATCCTTCCCATTCCAATCCTGAGACCCTTCCTAGAACATGAGATGTGATATCTCAATGCTTCTAATAACAAACCTGAGACCCTTCCTATAACTTGAGATGTGATATCCAAATCCTTCCCATTCCAATCCTGAGACCCTTCCTATAGCATGAGATGTGATATCCAACTCCTTCCCATTCCAATCCTGAGACCCGTCCTATACCATGAGATATATCTCAATGCTTCTAATACCAAACCTGAGACTGTCCTATAACATGAGATGAAATATCTCAATGCTTCTAATAACAAACCCGAGACCCTTCCTATAACATGAGATGTGATATCCAAATCCTTCCCATTCCAATCCTGAGACCCTTCCTATAACATGAGATGTGATATCCAACTCCTTCCCAATCCAATCCTGAGACCCTTATGATAGCATGAGATATGATATCTCAATGCTTCTAATATCAAACCTGAGATCCTCCCTATAGCATGAGATGTGATATACAACTCCTTCCCATTCCAATCCTGAGACCCTTCCTATAACATGAGATGCGATATCTCAATGCTTCTAATAACAAACCTGAGACCCTTCCTATTACATGAGATGTGATATCCAACTCCTTCCCAATCCAATCCTGAGACCCTTCCGATAGCATGAGATATGATATCTCAATGCTTCTAATACCAAACCACAGAACCGTCCTATAACTTGAGATGTGATATCCAAATCCTTCCACTTCCAAACCTGAGACCCTTTCTTTATCATGAGATGTGATATCCAACTCCTTCCCATTCCAATCCTGAGACCCTTCCTATAGCATGATATGTGATATCCAACTCCTTCCCATTCCAACCTGTGACCCTTCCTATAGCATGAGATGCGATATCCAACTCCTTCCCATTCCAATCCTGAGACCCTTCCGATAGCATGAGATATGATATCTCAATGCTTCTAATACCAAACCTGAGACTGTCCTATAACATGACATGCGATATCTCAATGCTTCTAATAACAAACCTGAGACCCTTCCTATAACATGAGATGTGATATCCAAATCCTTCCCATTCCAATCCTGAGACCCTTCCGATAGCATGAGATATGATATCTCAATGCTTCTAATACCAAACCTGAGACTGTCCTATAACATGAGATGCGATATCTCAATGCTTCTAATAACAAACCTGAGACCCTTCCTATAACATGAGATGTGATATCCAAATCCTTCCCATTCCAATCCTGAGACCCTTCCTAGAACATGAGATGTGATATCTCAATGCTTCTAATAACAAACCTGAGACCCTTCATATAACATGAGATGTGATATCCAAATCCTTCCCATTCCAATCCTGAGACCCTTCCTATAGCATGAGATGTGATATCCAACTCCTTCCCATTCCAATCCTGAGACCCGTCCTATACCATGAGATATATCTCAATGCTTCTAATACCAAACCTGAGACTGTCCTATAACATGAGATGCGATATCTCAATGCTTCTAATAACAAACCTGAGACCCTTCCTATAACATGAGATGTGATATGCAAATCCTTCCCCTTCCAATCCTGAGACCCTTCCTATAACATGAGATGTGATATCCAACTCCTTCCCAATCCAATCCTGAGACCCTTATGATAGCATGAGATATGATATCTCAATGCTTCTAATATCAAACCTGAGACCCTCCCTATAGCATGAGATGTGATATACAACTCCTTCCCATTCCAATCCTGAGACCCTTCCTATAACATGAGATGTGATATCTCAATGCTTCTAATAACAAACCTGAGACCCTTCCTATTACATGAGATGTGATATCCAACTCCTTCCCAATCCAATCCTGAGACCCTTCCGATAGCATGAGATATGATATCTCAATGCTTCTAATACCAAACCACAGAACCGTCCTATAACTTGAGATGTGATATCCAAATCCTTCCCCTTCCAAACCTGAGACCCTTTCTTTATCATGAGATGTGATATCCAACTCCTTCCCATTCCAATCCTGAGACCCTTCCTATAGCATGAGAATTGATATACAACTGCTTCCCATTCCAATCCTGAGACCCTTCCTATAACATGAGATGCAATATCTCAATGCTTCTAATAACAAACCTGAGACCCTTCCTATAACATGAGATGTGATATCCAAGTCCTTCCCATTCCAATCTTGAGAACCTTCCTATAACATGCGATGTGATATCCAACTCCTTCCCAATCCAATCCTGAGACCCTTCCGATAGCATGAGATATGATATCTCAATGCTTCTAATACCAAACCACAGAACCGTCCTATAACTTGAGATGTGATATCCAAATCCTTCCCCTTCCAAACCTGAGACCCTTTCTTTATCATGAGATGTGATATCCAACTCCTTCCCATTCCAATCCTGAGACCCTTCCTATAGCATGATATGTGATATCCAACTTCCTCACATTCCAATCCTGAGACCCGTCCTATACAATGAGATATGATATCTCAATGCTTCTAATACCAAACCTGAGACTGTCCTATAACATGAGATGCGATATCTCAATGCTTCTAATAACAAACCTGAGAACCTTCCTATAACATGAGATGTGATATCCAAATCCTTCCCATTCCAATCCTGAGACCCTTCCTATAACATGAGATGTGATATCCAACTCCTTCCCAATCCAATCCTGATACCCTTCCGATAGCATTAGATATGATATCTCAATGCTTCTAATAAAAAACCACAGACCTGTCCTATAAATTGAGATGCGATATCCAAATCCTTCCCCTTCCAAACCTGAGACCCTTCCTTTAGCATGAGCTGTGATATCCAACTCCTTCCCATTGCAATCCTGAGACCCGTCCTATACCATGAGATATGATATCTCAATGCTTCTAATACCAAACCTGAGACTGTCCTATAACATGAGATGTGAAATCTCAATGCTTCTAATAACAAACCTGAGAGCCTTCCTATAACATGAGATGTGATATCCAACTCCTTCCCAATCCAATCCTGAGACCCGTCCTATACAATGAGATATGATATCTCAATGCTTCTAATACCAAACCTGAGACTGTCCTATAACATGAGATGTGATATCTCAATGCTTCTAATAACAAACCTGAGAGCCTTCCTATAACATGAGATGTGATATCCAACTCCTTCGCAATCCAATCCTGAGACCCTTCTGATTGCATGAGATATGATATCTCAATGCTTCTAATACCAAACCACAGACCCGTTCTATAACTTGAGATGTGATATCCAAATCCTTCCCCTTCCAAACCTGAGACCCTTCCTTTAGCATGAGATGTGATATCCAACTCCTTCCCATTCCAATCCTGAGACTCTTCCTATAGCATGAGATGTGATATCCCAATGCTTCTACCAAACATGAGACCCTTACTATAGCATGAGAGATGATATCCAACTCTTCCCATCCAATCCTGAGACCCGTCCTATACCATGAGATGTTATATCTCAATGCTTCTAATACCAAACCTGAGACTGTCCTATAACATGAGATGTGATATCTCAATGCTTCTAATAACAAACCTGAGACCCTTCCTATAACATGAGATGTGATATCTCAATGCTTCTAATACCAAACCTGAGACCCTCCCTATAGCGTGAGATGTGATATCAAAGTCCTTCCCATTCCAATCCTGATACCCTTCCTATAACATGAGATGTGATATCCAACTCTTCCCATCCAATCCTGAGACCCTTCCTATAGCATGAGATGCGATATCCAACTCCTTCCCAATCCAATCCTGAGACCCTTCCGATAGCATGAGATGTGATATCTTAATGCTTCTAGCAAACCTGAGACCTTCCCATGGCATGAGATGTGATATCAAACTCCTTCCCATTCCAATCCTGAGACCCGTCCTATACCATGAGATGTTATATCTCAATGCTTCTAATACCAAACCTGAGACTGTCCTATAACATGAGATGTGATATCTCAATGCTTCTAATAACAAACCTGAGACCCTTCCTATAACATGAGATGTGATATCTCAATGCTTCTAATACCAAACCTGAGACCCTCCCTATAGCGTGAGATGTGATATCAAAGTCCTTCCCATTCCAATCCTGATACCCTTCCTATAACATGAGATGTGATATCCAACTCTTCCCATCCAATCTCGAGACCCTTCTTATAACATGCTATGTGATATCCAACTCCTTCCCAATCCAATCCTGAGACCCTTCCGATAGCATGAGATATGATATCTCAATGCTTCTAATACCAAACGTGAGACCCTCCCTATAGCGAGATGTGATATAAAAGTCCTTCCCATTCCAATCCTGATACCCTTCCTATAACATGAGATGTGATATCCAACTCCTTCCAATTCCAACCTGTGACCCTTCCTATAGCATGAGATGGGATATCCAACTCTTCTCATCCAATCCTGAGACCCGTCCTATAACATGAGATGTGATATCCAAATCCTTCCCCTTCCAAACCTGAGACCCATCCTTTAGCATGAGATGTGATATCCAACTCCTTCCCATTCCAATCTTGAGACCCTTCCTATGGCATGAGATGTGATATCCAACTCTTCTCATCCAATCCTGAGACCCGTCCTATAACATGAGATGTGATATCCAACTCCTTCCCAATCCAATCCTGAGACCCTTCTGATAGCATGAGATATGATATCTCAATGCTTCTAATATCATACCTGAGACCCTCCCTATAGCAGGAGATGAGATATCCAGTTCCTTCCCATTCCAATCCTGAGACCCTTCCGATAGCATGAGATGTGATATCCAACTCCTTCCAATTCCAACCTGTGACTCTTCCGATAGCATGAGATGTGATATCTCAATGCTTCTAATACCAAACCTGAGACCCTTCCTATAACATGAGATGTGATATCCAACTCCTTCCCAATCCAATCCTGAGACCCTTCTGATAGCATGAGATGTGATATCTCAATGCTTCTAATACCAAATGTGAGACCCTCCCTATAGCGAGATGTGATATAAAAGTCCTTCCCATTCCAATCCTGATACCCTTCCTATAACATGAGATGTGATATCCAACTCCTTCCAATTCCAACCTGTGACCCTTCCTATAGCATGAGATGGGATATCCAACTCCTTCCCAATCCAATCCTGAGACCCTTCCTATAGCATGAGATGTGATATCTCAATGCTTCCACCAAACCTGAGACCTTCCTAAGGCATGAGATGTGATATCAAACTCCTTCCCATTCCAATCCTGAGACCCGTCCTATACCATGAGATGTTATATCTCAATGCTTCTAATACCAAACCTGAGACTGTCCATGACAGTCTCAGGTTATAGCATGAGATGTGATATCTCAATGCTTCTAATAACAAACCTGAGACCCTTCCTATAACGTAAGATGTGATGTCCAAGTCCTTCCCATTCCAATCCTGAGCCCCTTCCTATAACATGAGATGTGATATCCAACTCCTTCCCAATCCAATCCTGAGACCCTTCCGAGAGCATGAGATGTGATATCCCAATGCTTCTACCAAACCTGAGAACTTTCCGATAGCATGAGATGTGATATCCAACTCTTTCCCATTCCAATCATGAGGCCCTTCCTATAGCATGAGATGTGATATCCCAATGCTTCTACCAAACCTGAGACCTTTCCGATAGCATGAGATGTGATATCCAACTCCTTCCCATTCCAATCCTGAGACCCTTCCTATGGCATGAGATGTGATATCCAACTCTTCCCATCCAATCCTGAGACCCTTCCTATAACATGAGATGTGATATCCAACTCCTTCCCAATCCAATCCTGAGATCCTTCCGATAGCATGAGATGTGATATCTCAATGCTTCTAATACCAAACCACAGACCCGTCCTATTAATTGAGATGTGATATCCAAATCCTTCCCCTTCCAAACCTGAGACCCTTCCTTTAGCATGAGATGTGATATCCAACTCCTTCCCATTCCAATCCTGAGACCCGTCCTATACCATGAGATATGATATCTTAATGCTTCTAATACCAAACCTGAGACTGTCCTATAACATGAGATGTGATATCACAATGCTTCTAATAACAAACCTGAGAGCCTTCCTATAACATGAGATGTTATATCCAACTCTTTCCCAATCCAATCCTGAGACCCTTCCGATAACACGAGATGTGATATCCAACTCCTTCGCAATCCAATCCTCAGACCCTTCCGATAGCATGAGATATGATATCTCAATGCTTCTAATACCAAACCACAGACCCGTCCTATAGCTTGAGATGTGATATCCAACTCTTCCCATCCAATCCTGAGACCCGTCCTAGTGTTAGGAAAGATTTCGTTATTGTAGGGAACTTTCCTTCCATGTGGCAACCCCTAAACATTTTGCTATTGTTTTCAACCTGTTTTCTTGACTTTGCCAGAGAAGTGCAGCCTTCTGCCGTACTCCTCTGGGCTTTCGCTCCTTTCTTACGGGGAAACTGACATGCCCTTAAGACAGTCAGTACCGGGGAACGCTGTTTCCCGTAGTTTCTTTTATCGTGTCGCCATTTTAGTG
Organism: Ambystoma mexicanum; assembly: GCF_040938575.1. Taxonomy (NCBI): domain Eukaryota; kingdom Metazoa; phylum Chordata; class Amphibia; order Caudata; family Ambystomatidae; genus Ambystoma; species Ambystoma mexicanum. The sequence continues at coordinate 339,644,679 of NC_090936.1, forward strand.
CAACACGACACAAGAGGGCACTGTAAGCTAAGTTACAGCTCTCTTGGGTCTCTAGCCTTCTACAGACCCTAGACACTCTTGTAGGATGGTTTTTGGATCGGTGCAAGTCATTCAGGGACTGGGCTGGTGGCAGCGATCATTTGGTTTATTTTGAGCTCCTTTTGCCGTTCTGAGCACCTTTTTGCCGCGAACACGAAAGGGTGGCCCGGCTACCCAAAATGGCTGGACCACGAGGCTCCTTTGTCTCGTCCACTGTCCGTCTTGCTCCCTTTACCTTCCCCCAGGTCAGGCGACCCGGGGCCTTCCTTATTTGGGCATGTAGTTTCCCGCGAAACACGGTTGCTTTCGCGGGCTTCTACATGTCGTTTGAATGCCCCCAGGATGTGGGCTGGGCTGTCTGGTCCCAATACACATCCTGGGTGCCAGAGAGTCTAGGGTGGTGTGAATGCCTGGGACCACTGTGGTCCGTGATTGGTCCACGTATGGTATGTGTGTTGATGAGCGGATCTCCCATTGGCTCCCCTCCGTTTTGGCGCGAAGGGAACCGTGGATAAGAGGGAGCTGGAAACACCACTACCAGGTCGATCTCCTGAGTTCTTACGAACCCAGGGATACAGGAGCCAAGTATCCTGCGAACACAAGGCTGGACCGAGGAATCGCTGGTGACCCCCTGAAGAACTTCTGCTCCTCATTGCTGTCGTCCGGTGAAGCCCTTTCCACCTAAGATCGAACAAGAAGGCCTGTACTGGCGCTTCGACCTATTGGAATAGCAGGACCAGCTATTCCCGGCACCTTCATCAACTCCTGCCGTAAGCCTTCGGAAGTGTCTCTGGGCCATCCAGTTGACTGACCAGCTTACTAAGGAGTCCTGCTCTGTAATCGCCGACAGGTTGGGTGGTATTCTGAGTCCGGGGCACGCTCACACGCTTCGTTTGCTTAGCAACCCTAAGCTAGAGGTGAACGGTGCTCTTTTGGCTTGAATACACCCGGCCGTTCCGTTGCCCTGCTGAGGCGACAAAACTGTGCTTGTTTCTTCGATCGGGACGTCTTTTTACTCTGCACGACGACGAGACGTTCCCTGCTCTTCAGAACCTGCCAGAAGCTGCATCTATCGAGGAGAAGCTCGGGCCTGCTTGCTTCGGGGACCGGTGAGTAGATTAGCTAGGATCTGGTCGCCCTCCTGCAGTGCCCCTTGCTTTTCCCCGCTGTAAATACAGCTCCCCTTGTCCGTACTCGCGCCCTGCTTCTGCCTCACAGTGGAGGCTGCGCTAGAGTCGCGGACCGTGTTCTCCTTCATTAGGGCACCCTACAGAGCTGTTCAACGTCCTCCGAAGAGCTTCACCTTCTGGCCATTGGCACCGGCGTGTGCAGGTACTTTTGAGCGCTAGGCTCCACTCTTCGTAGGGATTGGACTACCATCTAGTTAGGGGCCTCAGAAGGCGGACATATCACACGCATTGGTTCGCACTGCCTGTTTTCCTTCCCCTGCAGGTGGATAACATATTTCGTGCTGCTAATGCTGTGAAACTGTGTATTCTGTATATATATCGGGTGGATAGTGTATGTGTTGGTTTAATATCGTTGTATATTGCTGCTTTTACTGTAGTTATTAGTTTCAAGGCCTTATAATAAATGTGTATCTATTTTTGATATAAACAACTGTTTGGAGTAGTTTGTAAGCGCTCTTGCTTTGTGTGCTCACTGCGGGCTTTCAGTCACCCTCACCCCTCTTGAGACCTAGTCTTGACCGCCGCGATCGCTACCTTGATTGGTCTGGCTTGTCCAGAGGTTACCCTGTTCCAAGTAATTAGGTTGGCCTTCTGAACTTCTGCGCCACCAGGACAGAGTTCAGAAATCCGTCTTAACAAATTGGTGTACAGCGGTGGGATACGACTGAAGGTATCCAGTGTTGCGCACGAGCTAAGGCGTTTTCAGGTTATTCCAACCAGGACACGCAGTAAAGTATTGAATATAACGTTAAAAAGGCCATAGTCCTATCAACAGTATGGAAACGAATACTTTATTAACCTTAAATGCTTCGAAATCTGAAACATTGAAGAAGATGTGTGCGGAGAGAGGGGTTTCCTCTCAAGGCACTAAATTGGAAATGATCCAGAGAATCGTGGCGTGGCAAGAAGCGCAGCTTGACGCTATAACTTCCGAGGACAGTGCAGAAGGTGGTGGGGCTGCTCTCACTGGCAGAACCGACGGTTCTGCCGCTGCACTGATCCATCACGACCACGAGGACAGGGAGGATGTAATGTCTAACGTTTCCTCTGCCAGTGTTGATGGGGAGGCTATGCTTGAATTCAAGAAGCAAGAGCTGCGGTTTAGGCAGCAGGAGCTTGAATTCAGCATAGCCAAACTGAAAATCGACCAGGCAGAAAAACAAAAAGACAGGGATCACCAGTTGGAACTGGCCAAGCTTCAGTTCGCAAATGGGTCCAAGGGTCCTGGACATGGTTCTGGGGCTTCCTCTCATCCACGGTTTCCAAAAGATCTGCTCAGTGTGTATGAGGAACGAAATGACATTATGGACTGGTTAAATGCGTTTGAGTATGCATGCGAGGTTCAAGAGGTTGATAATGCGGATAAGATTGCATGGTTACTCTGCAGACTGCCCCATTCTGGTTGCAGTGCCATTATGGAAATGTCGAAGGCTGAGCGCGCTGATTTTGCAATGTTGAAGCAGACTCTCATTTTAAAGTTTGGGAAGACTCCGACCCAATATTTGAAAAGGTTTAGAGAGTATAAGAAAAAGGAAGGTGGTACTTGGGTGTCGTATGTAGCTGAGTCCCTGAAAAACTTAACTGGCTGGGTTGAAGGTTATAAGGTTTCTACCTTCGAAGGCATGATCAATCTGGTCATGCTGGAACACATTTTTGCTTCTTCTTCCCCGGAGCTTAAGCAGCATTTGGCCGATTCGAAGGAGATAGATCCTAAGAAGCTGGCCATTGCAGCAGACTTATGGGTGTCACATCGAGTGTCCCATAAGGACAAAACTCATCCTGGTAAGCAGGAGGAAGGGAAAAAGTCCAAAGATATGGAGGGTGGGGAATCTGCTAAATCTTCTTCCCATAAGGGCCACAAAAAGAAAAATAAGGGTAAGCCATACGAGAACTCACAGGGTAGTGGAGGTTCGCCTCCGAAACAGAACTCTGGTTATAATAAGCCTCCCTACGTAAACAGACCCAATGGGGCTTGTTTTTCTTGTGGAGCAACTGACCATGTGAAGGGGGATCCCCGTTGTAAGGTTAGACCTTTGGGGGTCCACTCCGCTAATCTGGCCTTCTCCTCCTACGAGGAAGAAGAGATTACAGGAGCATCCTTCTCCTCAGACTCATTTCCCAGCGGAATAGAGGCTGAGGTAGTTTTAGTGTCCCTGGGTTCCTGGGAGCCTAAAGTCGCAGAGGCGTATGCTAGGATTCCGGATAATACCAAGCACTACTTTAAAGACAGTGTGCTGATCAATGGAGTGGATACTCCAGCTCTTAGGGATAGTGGGTGCAGTCGAACTGTAGTGGATTCTACCTTGGTAGACTCAGAGGAAGTTGCCAGAGCTCCTCTGATGCCCACTAAATTGGCTGACGGCCCCCTCCGTATGTTTCCCGTGATCCCTGTTAATCTAACTTTAAATGGTACAGCAGTTAGGATTCCAGTGAGCATTCAGAGAAACGTCCCGGGAAAGGTCTTGTTGGGCAATGATCTCAGAGCTCTAGGGCTCGTAGGAGACACTGCCGAAAGACCCTACACACGGTCTCAAGCACGGGCAGCATTGGCCAAGTCCAATACGCCGCCCCAGCCGAAGGGGAAACCCAAGGCGAAAGGAGTCAACAAGTCCCGACGGGGGAAAGAGAATATTCCCCCGAGCTCGCCTACCACTGCGGTGGAGGGAGTTGGTCAATCGCCCGAGCCTGACGAGGAGGTGGCGATGCCTGAAGTGTTCGACCCCAACGACCATCCTGAACTAAAAGACTTGTTAGTTGAAGGAGGTCCTGATAGGGACGACTTCAGTAAGGGCCAACGTGAGTGCCCATCTCTGGAAGGCCTAAGGAGACAGGCCTGCTCCCAGCTTGAGGGTGAACCTCCTGGGAAGCATCGGATTTATTGGGAAGGTGGACTCCTGTACAGTGAGCCCACAGAGTCTACAGAAGGAGACCATAGGAGGTTGGTGGTTCCCCTTGCTGTTAGACCCTTCCTCCTGCAGTTGGCGCATGAAGTTCCCCTTGCTGGTCACCTTGGAATGAAGAGGACCAAGCAAAGGTTATCTATGCACTTCTACTGGCCCAAGATGGGGGTGCAAGTAGAAAGTCACTGCAGGAGTTGTGCCTCCTGCCAGTTGTCTGGTAAGGTTGGCGCGACAATCCAAGCTCCGTTGGTACCGCTCCCAGTTGTGGGGGTACCATTTGAAAGGGTAGGGATCGACATCGTTGGTCCCCTTGACCCGCAAACATCCTCAGGCAATAGGTTTATCCTGGTGCTGGTCGACCATGCAACCAGGTATCCTGAGGCCATCCCATTAAAGACTGTAACTGCCAAGTCAGTTGCAAAAGCTTTACTCGGCATATTTACTAGGGTTGGCTTCCCTAAAGAAGTTGTGTCAGATCGTGGCAGCAACTTTATGTCGAAGTATATGCAGGCTATGTGGAAAGAATGTGGGGTCACCTACAAGTTCTCTTCTGCATATCACCCCCAGACCAATGGTCTGGTGGAACGTTTCAACAGAACGTTAAAGAGCATGATTGGGGCTCTGGAGGAGCCCCAGAGAAGAAAATGGGATCTTCTTTTACCATGCTTGCTGTTTGCCTACAGAGAGGTACCACAGGAGGGTGTTGGCTTCAGCCCCTTCGAACTTCTGTTCGGTCATCCCGTACGGGGACCCTTAGCCATCGTCAAAGAGGGATGGGAGATGCCCACTCCCCCTGTTACTACCAATGTAGTTGACTATGTGCTAGGGCTCAGAAAACGGATGGTACCCCTGATGGGCTTGGCTAGTGAAAAGTTGAAGGCAGGACAAGCGCTGGTGAAACATTGGTACGACCAGAAAGCTTCCTTAATTCACTTTACCCCTGGTCAGCAAGTCCTGATCATGAACCCTATAAGGCCTCGCGCTTTACAGGACAAATGGTCAGGCCCTTACACAGTGGTGGAGCCCCTGGGTGAGGTGAACTATTTAGTGGACCTTGGAAGGCCTGGACAGGCTCCAAAAGTGTTCCACGTAAATAGGCTGAAGGCTTTCGTCCCAAGAGTCGAAATCGCAGCACTGCTACTGGCGTCAGACGTTGAGGAAGAGGAGTCAGAACCTCTTCCCGACCTGTTCCAAAGCGGTCCTTCAGATAGCTCCGTTGAGGGTGTCCGAGTGGCCCCTCACCTGACTTCTGATCAGCAGGGTGAGGTGAAAAGTTTGCTTAGGCAGTTTTCCCCCCTGTTTTCACAGTCGCCTGGTTTGACACCTTGGTGCAAACATAACATTGACACAGGAGACAGTGTACCTACCAAAAGTAGGGGATACAGGATGTCGGATAAAGTACGGTCTTATATTAAGACCGAGGTCAACAAGATGTTAGACCTTGGGGTGATTGAACCCTCTAGTAGTCCTTGGTCCAGTCCTGTGGTATTGGTTCCAAAGGCAGGCACTTCTGAATTGAGGTTCTGCGTGGATTACAGGGCTCTGAATGCTGTCACCAAGACAGACGCTCACCCCTTGCCTCGAACTGACGAGCTGGTGGATACCTTGGGTGCCTCCAAGTACCTCAGCACGTTTGACCTGACTGCGGGCTATTGGCAAATAGCTTTAGCAGAACATGCCAAGGAGAAGACAGCATTTTCAACTCCCGACGGGCTTTACCAATTCCGGGTAATGCCGTTCGGATTGAAGAATGCACCTGCCACTTTCCAGAGGCTTGTGAATCATGTGTTGAATGGGTTGGACGAATTCTGTCTTGCATATCTAGACGATATAGCAGTTTTCAGTGCCACCTGGGAAGACCATGTGAAACACCTCGGGATTGTGCTCCAGGCTCTTCAGAAAGCCCACTTGACCATAAAGGCGAGTAAATGCCAGATTGGACAAGGCTCAGTGGTTTACCTTGGGCATGAAGTAGGTGGAGGAAGGATACAGCCTCTCCCCAGTAAAGTACAAGCAGTACAAGACTGGCCTACCCCCACTACACAAACCCAAGTGAGAGCCTTCTTAGGACTCACGGGTTATTACCGCAATTTTATGGCAGACTATGGCACCATAGCTGCTCCTCTGACTGCCCTCACAACTCCGAAGAAACCCAAGAAGGTAACTTGGACTGACGAGTGTGAGAAGGCCTTCAATGGCTTGAAAGACTCCTTGTGCCAGGCCCCTGTGCTCAGGGCCCCTGATTATCAAAGACCTTTTATCGTGCAGACGGATGCCTCTGACACTGGGATAGGAGCTGTACTATCGCAAGTAGATGAGAAGGGTAAGGAACACCCTATCGGTTTTATTAGTCGCCAGCTTAAGGACAGAGAGCTCAGATGGTCCACGGTAGAGAAAGAATGTTTCTCTGTTGTGTGGGCCCTAAGGAAGCTGCGGCCCTACCTCTATGGGACCCACTTCACTGTGCAGACTGACCATAAGCCGTTAAAGTGGCTAATGAACATGAAGGGGGAGAATCCAAAGTTGCTTAGGTGGTCCATAAGTCTACAAGGCTTCGACTTCACTATTGAGCATAGGCCAGGTGTCCAACATAGCAATGCTGATGGGTTGTCCAGAATGTTTTACCGACCTGAACAAGAGACTCATCCAGGGGTGGATTAGTTCCCCCTGTCCATAGTCTGGGAGGGGCGAGTGTTAGGAAAGATTTCGTTATTGTAGGGAACTTTCCTTCCATGTGGCAACCCCTAAACTTTTTGCTATTGTTTTCAACCTGTTTTCTTGACTTTGCCAGAGAAGTGCAGCCTTCTGCCGTACTCCTCTGGGCTTTCGCTCCTTTCTTACGGGGAAACTGACATGCCCTTAAGACAGTCAGTACCGGGGAACGCTGTTTCCCGTAGTTTCTTTTATCGTGTCGCCATTTTAGTGCAACACGACACAAGAGGGCACTGTAAGCTAAGTTACAGCTCTCTTGGGTCTCTAGCCTTCTACAGACCCTAGACACTCTTGTAGGATGGTTTTTGGATCGGTGCAAGTCATTCAGGGACTGGGCTGGTGGCAGCGATCATTTGGTTTATTTTGAGCTCCTTTTGCCGTTCTGAGCACCTTTTTGCCGCGAACACGAAAGGGTGGCCCGGCTACCCAAAATGGCCGGACCACGAGGCTCCTTTGTCTCGTCCACTGTCCGTCTTGCTCCCTTTACCTTCCCCCAGGTCAGGCGACCCGGGGCCTTCCTTATTTGGGCATGTAGTTTCCCGCGAAACACGGTTGCTTTCGCGGGCTTCTACATGTCGTTTGAATGCCCCCAGGATGTGGGCTGGGCTGTCTGGTCCCAATACACATCCTGGGTGCCAGAGAGTCTAGGGTGGTGTGAATGCCTGGGACCACTGTGGTCCGTGATTGGTCCACGTATGGTATGTGTGTTGATGAGCGGATCTCCCATTGGCTCCCCTCCGTTTTGGCGCGAAGGGAACCGTGGATAAGAGGGAGCTGGAAACACCACTACCAGGTCGATCTCCTGAGTTCTTACGAACCCAGGGATACAGGAGCCAAGTATCCTGCGAACACAAGGCTGGACCGAGGAATCGCTGGTGACCCCCTGAAGAACTTCTGCTCCTCATTGCTGTCGTCCGGTGAAGCCCTTTCCACCTAAGATCGAACAAGAAGGCCTGTACTGGCGCTTCGACCTATTGGAATAGCAGGACCAGCTATTCCCGGCACCTTCATCAACTCCTGCCGTAAGCCTTCGGAAGTGTCTCTGGGCCATCCAGTTGACTGACCAGCTTACTAAGGAGTCCTGCTCTGTAATCGCCGACAGGTTGGGTGGTATTCTGAGTCCGGGGCACGCTCACACGCTTCGTTTGCTTAGCAACCCTAAGCTAGAGGTGAACGGTGCTCTTTTGGCTTGAATACACCCGGCCGTTCCGTTGCCCTGCTGAGGCGACAAAACTGTGCTTGTTTCTTCGATCGGGACGTCTTTTTACTCTGCACGACGACGAGACGTTCCCTGCTCTTCAGAACCTGCCAGAAGCTGCATCTATCGAGGAGAAGCTCGGGCCTGCTTGCTTCGGGGACCGGTGAGTAGATTAGCTAGGATCTGGTCGCCCTCCTGCAGTGCCCCTTGCTTTTCCCCGCTGTAAATACAGCTCCCCTTGTCCGTACTCGCGCCCTGCTTCTGCCTCACAGTGGAGGCTGCGCTAGAGTCGCGGACCGTGTTCTCCTTCATTAGGGCACCCTACAGAGCTGTTCAACGTCCTCCGAAGAGCTTCACCTTCTGGCCATTGGCACCGGCGTGTGCAGGTACTTTTGAGCGCTAGGCTCCACTCTTCGTAGGGATTGGACTACCATCTAGTTAGGGGCCTCAGAAGGCGGACATATCACACGCATTGGTTCGCACTGCCTGTTTTCCTTCCCCTGCAGGTGGATAACATATTTCGTGCTGCTAATGCTGTGAAACTGTGTATTCTGTATATATATCGGGTGGATAGTGTATGTGTTGGTTTAATATCGTTGTATATTGCTGCTTTTACTGTAGTTATTAGTTTCAAGGCCTTATAATAAATGTGTATCTATTTTTGATATAAACAACTGTTTGGAGTAGTTTGTAAGCGCTCTTGCTTTGTGTGCTCACTGCGGGCTTTCAGTCACCCTCACCCCTCTTGAGACCTAGTCTTGACCGCCGCAATCGCTACCTTGATTGGTCTGGCTTGTCCAGAGGTTACCCTGTTCCAAGTAATTAGGTTGGCCTTCTGAACTTCTGCGCCACCAGGACAGAGTTCAGAAATCCGTCTTAACAGTCCTATACCATGAGATGTTATATCTCAATGCTTCTAATACCAAACCTGAGACTGTCCTATAACATGAGATGTGATATCTCAATGCTTCTAATAACAAACCTGAGACCCTTCCTATAACATGAGATGTGATATCTCAATGCTTATAATACCAAACCTGAGACCCTCCCTATAGCGTGAGATGTGATATCAAAGTCCTTCCCATTCCCATCCTGATACCCTTCCTATAACATGAGATGTGATATCCAACTCTTCCCATCCAATCCTGAGACCCTTCCTATAACATGAGATGTTATATCCAACTCCTTCCCAATCCAATCCTGAGACCCTTCCGATAGCATGAGATGTGATATCAAAGTCCTTCCCATTCCAATCCTGATACCCTTCCTATAACATGAGCTGTGATATCCAACTCCTTCCAATTCAAACCTGTGACCCTTCCTATAGCATGAGATGCGATATCCAACTCCTTCCCAATCCAATCCTGAGACCCTTCCGATAGCATGAGATGTGATATCTTAATGCTTCTAGCAAACCTGAGACCTTCCCATGGCATGAGATGTGATATCAAACTCCTTCCCATTCCAATCCTGAGACCCTTCCTATACTATGAGATGTTACATCTCAATGCTTCTAATACCAAACCTGAGACTGTCCTATACCATGAGATGTGATATCTCAATGCTTCTAATAACAAACCTGAGACCCTTCCTATAACATGAGATGTGATATCCAAGTCCTTCCCATTCAAATCTTGAGACCCTTCCTATAACATGAGATGTGATATCCAACTCCTTCCCAATCCAATCCTGAGACCCTTCCGATAGCATGAGATATGATATCTCAATGCTTCTAATACCAAACCACAGACCAGTCCTATAACTTGAGATGTGATATCCAAATCATTCCCCTTCCAAACCTGAGACCCTTCCTTTATCATGAGATGTGATATCCAACTCCTTCCCTTTCCAATCCTGAGACCCGTCCTATAGCATGATATATGATATCCAACTCCTTCCCATTCCAATCCTGAGACCCGTCCTATACAATGAGATATGATATCTCAATGCTTCTATGACCAAACCTGAGACTGTCCTATGACATGAGATGCGATATCTCAATGCTTCTAATAACATCCTGAGACCCTTCCTATAACATGAGATGTGATATCCAAATCCTTCCCATTCCAATCCTGAGACCCTTCCTATAACATGAGATGTGATATCCAACTCCTTCCCAATCCAATCCTGATACCCTTCCGATAGCATGAGATGTGATATCTCAATGCTTCTAATAACAAACCTGAGAGCCTTCCTATAACATATGTGATATCCAACTCCTTCCCAATACAATCCTGAGACCCTTCGGATAGCATGAGATATGATATCTCAATGCTTCTAATACCAAACCACAGACCCGTCCTATAACTTGAGATGTGATATCCAACTCCTTCCCAATCCAATCCTGAGACCCTTCCGATAGCATGAGATGTGATATCTCAATGCTTCTAATATCAAACCTGAGACTGTCCTATAACATGAGATGTGATATCTCAATGCTTCTAATAACAAACCTGAGACTCTTCCTATAACATGAGATGTGATATCCAAGTCCTTCCCATTCCAATCCTGAGACCCTTCCGATAGCATGAGATATGATATCTCAATGCTTCTAATACCAAACCACAGACACGTCCTATAACTTGAGATGTGATATCCAAATCCTTCCCCTTCTAAAACTGAGACCCTTCCTTTAGCATGAGATGTGATATCCAACTCCTTCCCATTCCAACCCAGAGACCCTTCCTATGGCATGAGATGTGATATCCAACTCTTCCCATCCAATCCTGAGACCCGTCCTATAACATGAGATGTGATATCCAACTCCTTCCCAATCCAATCCTGAGACCCTTCCGATAGCATGAGATATGATATCTCAATGCTTCTAATATCAAACCTGAGACCATCCCTATAGCATGAGATGAGATATCCAATTCCTTCCCATTCCAATCCTGAGACCCTTCCGATAGCATGAGATGTGATATCCAACTCCTTCCAATTCCAACCTGTGACTCTTCCGATAGCATGAGATGTGATATCTCAATGCTTCTAATACCAAACCTGAGACCCTTCCAATAACATGAGATGTGATATCCAACTCCTTCCCAATCCAATCCTGAGACCCTTCTGATAGCATGAGATGTGATATCTCAATGCTTCTAATACCAAACCTGAGACCCTCCCTATAGCGAGATGTGATATAAAAGTCCTTCCCATTCCAATCCTGATACCCTTCCTATAACATGAGATGTGATATCCAACTCCTTCCAATTCCAACCTGTGACCCTTCCTATAGCATGAGATGGGATATCCAACTCCTTCCCAATCCAATCCTGAGACCCTTCCGATAGCATGAGATGTGATATCCTAATGCTTCCACCAAACCTGAGACCTTCCTAAGGCATGAGATGTGATATCAAACTCCTTCCCATTCCAATCCTGAGACCCGTCCTATACCATGAGATGTTATATCTCAATGCTTCTAATACCAAACCTGAGACTGTCCATGACAGTCTCAGGTTATAACATGAGATGTGATATCTCAATGCTTCTATTAACAAACCTGAGACCCTTCATATAACGTAAGATGTGATGTCCAAGTCCCTCCCATTCCAATCCTGAGCCCCTTCCTATAACATGAGATGTGATATCCAACTCCTTCCCAATCCAATCCTGAGACCCTTCCGAGAGCATGAGATGTGATATCCCAATGCTTCTACCAAACCTGAGACCTTTCCGATAGCATGAGATGTGATATCCAACTCCTTCCCATTCCAATCATGAGGCCCTTCCTATAGCATGAGATGTGATATCCCAATGCTTCTACCAAGCCTGAGACCTTTCCGATAGCATGAGATATGATATCTCAATGCTTCTAATACCAAACCACAGACCAGTCCTATAACTTGAGATGTGATATCCAAATCCTTCCCCTTCCAAACCTGAGACCCTTCCGATAGCATGAGATATGATATCTCAATGCTTCTAATACCAAACCACAGACCAGTCCTATAACTTGAGATGTGATATCCAAATCCTTCCCCTTCCAAACCTGAGACCCTTCCTTTATCATGAGATGTGATATCCACCTCCTTCCCATTCCAATCCTGAGACCCGTCCTATAGCATGATATATGATATCCAACTCCTTCCCATTCCAATCCTGAGACCCGTCCTATACAATGAGATATGATATCTCAATGCTTCTATGACCAAACCTGAGACTGTCCTATGACATGAGATGCGATATCTCAATGCTTCTAATAACAAACCTGAGACCCTTACTATAACAAGAGATGTGATATCCAAATCCTTCCCATTCCAATCCTGATACCCTTACGATAGCATGAGATGTGATATCAAAGTCCTTCCCATTCCAATCCTGAAACCCTTCCTATAACATGAGCTGTGATATCCAACTCCTTCCAATTCCAACCTGTGACCCTTCCTATAGCTTGAGATGCGATATCCAACTCCTTCCCAATCCAATCCTGAGACCCTTCCGATAGCATGAGATGTGATATCTTAATGCTTCTAGCTAACCTGAGACCTTCCCATGGCATGAGATGTGATATCAAACTCCTTCCCATTCCAATCCTGAGACCCGTCCTATACTATGAGATGTTATATCTCAATGCTTCTAATACCAAACCTGAGACTGTCCTATAACATGAGATGTGATATCTCAATGCTTCTAATAACAAACCTGAGACCCTTCCTATAACATGAGATGTGATATCCAAGTCCTTCCCATTCCAATCTTGAGACCCTTCCTATAACATGCGATGTGATATCCAACTCCTTCCCAATCCAATCCTGAGACCCTTCCGATAGCATGAGATATGATATCTCAATGCTTCTAATACCAAACCACAGAACCGTCCTATAACTTGAGATGTGATATCCAAATCCTTCCCCTTCCAAACCTGAGACCCTTTCTTTATCATGAGATGTGATATCCAACTCCTTCCCATTCCAATCCTGAGACCCTTCCTATAACATGCGATGTGATATCCAACTCCTTCCCAATCGAATCCTGAGACCCTTCCGATAGCATGAGATATGATATCTCAATGCTTCTAATACCAAACCACAGAACCGTCCTATAACTTGAGATGTGATATCCAAATCCTTCCCATTCCAAACCTGAGACCCTTTCTTTATCATGAGATGTGATATCCAACTCCTTCCCATTCCAATCCTGAGACCCTTCCTATAGCATGATATGTGATATCCAACTCCTTCCCATTCCAATCCTGAGACCCGTCCTATACAATGAGATATGATATCTCAATGCTTCTAATACCAAACCTGAGACTGTCCTATAACATGAGATGCGATATCTCAATGCTTCTAATAACAAACCTGAGACCCTTCCTATAACATGAGATGTGATATCCAAATCCTTCCCATTCCAATCCTGAGACCCTTCCTATAACATGAGATGTGATATCCAACTCCTTCCCAATCCAATCCTGATACCCTTCCGATAGCATGAGATATGATATCTCAATGCTTCTAATACCAAACCACAGACCCGTCCTATAAATTGAGATGCGATATCCAAATCCTTCCCCTTCCAAACCTGAGACCCTTCCTTTATCATGAGATGTGATATCCAACTCCTTCCCATTGCAATCCTGAGACCCGTCCTATACCATGAGATATGATATCTCAATGCTTCTAATACCAAACCTGAGACTGTCCTATAACATGAGATGTGATATCTCAATGCTTCTAATAACAAACCTGAGAGCCTTCCTATAACATGAGATGTGATATCCAACTCCTTCCCAATCCAATCCTGAGACCCTTCCGATAGCATGAGATATGATATCTCAATGCTTCTAATACCAAACCTGAGACTGTCCTAGAACATGAGATGCAATATCTCAATGCTTCTAATAACAAACCTGAGACCCTTCCTATAACATGAGATGTGATATCCAAATCCTTCCCATTCCAATCCTGAGACCCTTCCAATAGCATGAGATATGATCTCAATGCTTCCAATCCCAAACCTGAGACTGTCCTATAACATGAGATGCGATATCTCAATGCTTCTAATAACAAACCTGAGACCCTTCCTATAACATGAGATGTGATATCCAAATCCTTCCCATTCCAATCCTGAGACCCTTCCTAGAACATGAGATGTGATATCTCAATGCTTCTAATAACAAACCTGAGACCCTTCCTATAACATGAGATGTGATATCCAAATCCTTCCCATTCCAATCCTGAGACCCTTCCTATAGCATGAGATGTGATATCCAACTCCTTCCCATTCCAATCCTGAGACCCGTCCTATACCATGAGATATGATATCTCAATGCTTCTAATACCAAACCTGAGACTGTCCTATAACATGAGATGCGATATCTCAATGCTTCTAATAACAAACCTGAGACCCTTCCTATAACATGAGATGTGATATCCAAATCCTTCCCATTCCAATCCTGAGACCCTTCCTATAACATGAGATGTGATATCCAAATCCTTCCCATTCCAATCCTGAGACCCTTCCGATAGCATGAGATATGATATATCAATGCTTCTAATAGCAAACCTGAGACTGTCCTATAACATGAGATGTGATATCTCAATGCTTCTAATAACAAACCTGAGACCCTTCCTATAACATGAGATGTGATATCCAAATCCTTCCCATTCCAATCCTGAGACCCTTCCTATTACATGAGATGTGATATCCAACTCCTTCCCAATCCAATCCTGAGACCCTTCTGATAGCATGAGATATGATATCTCAATGCTTCTAATATCAAACCTGAGACCCTCCCTATAGCATGAGATGTGATATACAACTGCTTCCCATTCCAATCCTGAGACCCTTCCTATAACATGAGATGCGATATCTCAATGCTTCTAATAACAAACCTGAGACCCTTCCTATAACATGAGATGTGATATCCAAGTCCTTCCCATTCCAATCTTGAGACCCTTCCTATAACATGCGATGTGATATCCAACTCCTTCCCAATCCAATCCTGAGACCCTTCCGATAGCATGAGATATGATATCTCAATGCTTCTAATACCAAACCACAGAACCGTTCTATAACTTGAGATGTGATATCCAAATCCTTCCCCTTCCAAACCTGAGACCCTTTCTTTATCATGAGATGTGATATCCAA
Source organism: Ambystoma mexicanum (assembly GCF_040938575.1). Taxonomy (NCBI): domain Eukaryota; kingdom Metazoa; phylum Chordata; class Amphibia; order Caudata; family Ambystomatidae; genus Ambystoma; species Ambystoma mexicanum. The sequence continues at coordinate 339,659,811 of NC_090936.1, forward strand.
CTCCTTCCCATTCCAATCCTGAGACCCTTCCTATAGCATGATATGTGATATCCAACTCCTTCCCATTCCAATCCTGAGACCTGTCCTATACAATGAGATATGATATCTCAATGCTTCTAATACCAAACCTGAGACCGTCCTATAACATGAGATGTGATATCCAAATCCTTCCCATTCCAATCCTGAGACCCTTCCTATAACATGAGATGTGATATCCAACTCCTTCCCAATCCAATCCTGAGACCCTTCCGATAGCATGAGATATGATATCTCAATGCTTCTAATACCAAACCACAGACCCGTCCTATAAATTGAGATGTGATATCCAAATCCTTCCCCTTTCAAACCCGAGACCCTTCTTTTAGCATGAGATGTGATATCCAACTCCTTCCCATTCCAATCCTGAGGCCCGTCCTATACCATGAGATGATATCTCAATGCTTCTAATACCAAACCTGAGACTGTCCTATAACATGAGATGTGATATCTCAATGCTTCTAATAACAAACCTGAGAGCCTTCCTATAACATGAGATGTGATATCCAACTCCTTCGCAATCCAATCCTGAGACCCTTGCGATAGCATGAGATATGATATCTCAATGCTTCTAATACCAAACCACAGACCCGTCCTATAACTTGAGATGTGATATCCAAATCCTTCCCCTTCCAAACCTGAGACCCTTCCTTTAGCATGAGATGTGATATCCAACTCCTTCCCATTCCAATCCTGAGACCCTTCCTATAGCATGAGATGTGATATCCCAATGCTTCTACCAAACCTGAGACCCTTACTATAGCATGAGAGGTGATATCCAACTCTTCCCATCCAATCCTGAGACCCGTCCTATACCATGAGATGTTATATCTCAATGCTTCTAATACCAAACCTGAGACTGTCCTATAACATGAGATGTGATATCTCAATGCTTCTAATAACAAACCTGAGACCCTTCCTATAACATGAGATGTGATATCTCAATGCTTCTAATACCAAACCTGAGACCCTCCCTATAGCGTGAGATGTAATATCAAAGTCCTTCCCATTCCAATCCTGATACCCTTCCTATAACATGAGATGTGATATCCAACTCTTCCCATCCAATCCTGAGACCCTTCCTATAACATGAGATGTTATATCCAACTCCTTCCCAATCCAATCCTGAGACCCTTCCGATAGCATGAGATGTGATATCAAAGTCCTTCCCATTCAAATCCTGAAACCCTTCCTATAACATGAGCTGTGATATCCAACTCCTTCCAATTCCAACCTGTGACCCTTCCTATAGCATGAGATGCGATATCCAACTCCTTCCCATTCCAATCCTGAGACCCTTCCGATAGCATGAGATATGATATATCAATGCTTCTAATACCAAACCTGAGACTGTCCTATAACATGAGATGCGATATATCAATGCTTCTAATAACAAACCTGAGACCCTTCCTATAACATGAGATGTGATATCCAAATCCTTCCCATTCCAATCCTGAGACCCTTCCGATAGCATGAGATATGATATCTCAATGCTTCTAATATCAAACCTGAGACTGTCCTATAACATGAGATGCGATATCTCAATGCTTCTAATAACAAACCTGAGACCCTTCCTATAACATGAGATGTGATATCCAAATCCTTCCCATTCCAATCCCGAGACCCTTCCTAGAACATGAGATGTGATATCTCAATGCTTCTAATAACAAACCTGAGACCCTTCCTATAACATGAGATGTGATATCCAAATCCTTCCCATTCCAATCCTGAGACCCTTCCTATAGCATGAGATGTGATATCCAACTCCTTCCCATTCCAATCCTGAGACCCGTCCTATACCATGAGATATATCTCAATGCTTCTAATACCAAACCTGAGACTGTCCTATAACATGAGATGCGATATCTCAATGCTTCTAATAACAAACCTGAGACCCTTCCTATAACATGAGATGTGATATCCAAATCCTTCCCATTCCAATCCTGAGACCCTTCCTATAACATGAGATGTGATATCCAACTCCTTCCCAATCCAATCCTGAGACCCTTATGATAGCATGAGATATGATATCTCAATGCTTCTAATATCAAACCTGAGACCCTCCCTATAGCATGAGATGTGATATACAACTCCTTCCCATTCCAATCCTGAGACCCTTCCTATAACATGAGATGCAATATCTCAATGCTTCTAATAACAAACCTGAGACCCTTCCTATAACATGAGATGTGATATCCAAATCCTTCCCATTCCAATCCTGAGACCCTTCCTAGAACATGAGATGTGATATCTCAATGCTTCTAATACCAAACCTGAGACCCTCCCTATAGCGTGAGATGTAATATCAAAGTCCTTCCCATTCCAATCCTGATACCCTTCCTATAACATGAGATGTGATATCCAACTCTTCCCATCCAATCCTGAGACCCTTCCTATAACATGAGATGTTATATCCAACTCCTTCCCAATCCAATCCTGAGACCCTTCCGATAGCATGAGATGTGATATCAAAGTCCTTCCCATTCAAATCCTGAAACCCTTCCTATAACATGAGCTGTGATATCCAACTCCTTCCAATTCCAACCTGTGACCCTTCCTATAGCATGAGATGCGATATCCAACTCCTTCCCATTCCAATCCTGAGACCCTTCCGATAGCATGAGATATGATATATCAATGCTTCTAATACCAAACCTGAGACTGTCCTATAACATGAGATGCGATATATCAATGCTTCTAATAACAAACCTGAGACCCTTCCTATAACATGAGATGTGATATCCAAATCCTTCCCATTCCAATCCTGAGACCCTTCCGATAGCATGAGATATGATATCTCAATGCTTCTAATATCAAACCTGAGACTGTCCTATAACATGAGATGCGATATCTCAATGCTTCTAATAACAAACCTGAGACCCTTCCTATAACATGAGATGTGATATCCAAATCCTTCCCATTCCAATCCCGAGACCCTTCCTAGAACATGAGATGTGATATCTCAATGCTTCTAATAACAAACCTGAGACCCTTCCTATAACATGAGATGTGATATCCAAATCCTTCCCATTCCAATCCTGAGACCCTTCCTATAGCATGAGATGTGATATCCAACTCCTTCCCATTCCAATCCTGAGACCCGTCCTATACCATGAGATATATCTCAATGCTTCTAATACCAAACCTGAGACTGTCCTATAACATGAGATGCGATATCTCAATGCTTCTAATAACAAACCTGAGACCCTTCCTATAACATGAGATGTGATATCCAAATCCTTCCCATTCCAATCCTGAGACCCTTCCTATAACATGAGATGTGATATCCAACTCCTTCCCAATCCAATCCTGAGACCCTTATGATAGCATGAGATATGATATCTCAATGCTTCTAATATCAAACCTGAGACCCTCCCTATAGCATGAGATGTGATATACAACTCCTTCCCATTCCAATCCTGAGACCCTTCCTATAACATGAGATGCGATATCTCAATGCTTCTAATAACAAACCTGAGACCCTTCCTATAACATGAGATGTGATATCCAAATCCTTCCCATTCCAATCCTGAGACCCTTCCTAGAACATGAGATGTGATATCTCAATGCTTCTAATAACAAACCTGAGACCCTTCCTATAACATGAGATGTGATATCCAAATCCTTCCCATTCCAATCCTGAGACCCTTCCTATAGCATGAGATGTGATATCCAACTCCTTCCCATTCCAATCCTGAGACCCGTCCTATACCATGAGATATATCTCAATGCTTCTAATACCAAACCTGAGACTGTCCTATAACATGAGATGCGATATCTCAATGCTTCTACAAACAAACCTGAGACCCTTCCTATAACATGAGATGTGATATCCAAATCCTTCCCATTCCAATCCTGAGACCCTTCCTATAACATGAGATGTGATATCCAACTCCTTCCCAATCCAATCCTGAGACCCTTATGATAGCATGAGATATGATATCTCAATGCTTCTAATATCAAACCTGAGACCCTCCCTATAGCATGAGATGTGATATACAACTCCTTCCCATTCCAATCCTGAGACCCTTCCTATAACATGAGATATGATATCTCAATGCTTCTAATACCAAACCACAGAACCGTCCTATAACTTGAGATGTGATATCCAAATCCTTCCCCTTCCAAACCTGAGACCCTTTCTTTATCATGAGATGTGATATCCAACTCCTTCCCATTCCAATCCTGAGACCCTTCCTATAGCATGAGATGTGATATACAACTGCTTCCCATTCCAATCCTGAGACCCTTCCTATAACATGAGATGCGATATCTCAATGCTTCTAATAACAAACCTGAGACCCTTCCTATAACATGAGATGTGATATCCAAGTCCTTCCCATTCCAATCTTGAGACCCTTCCTATAACATGCGATGTGATATCCAACTCCTTCCCAATCCAATCCTGAGACCCTTCCGATAGCGTGAGATATGATATCTCAATGCTTCTAATACCAAACCACAGAACCGTCCTATAACTTGAGATGTGATATCCAAATCCTTCCCCTTCCAAACCTGAGACCCTTTCTTTATCATGAGATGTGATATCCAACTCCTTCCCATTCCAATCCTGAGACCCTTCCTATAGCATGATATGTGATATCCAACTCCTTCCCATTCCAATCCTGAGACCCGTCCTATACAATGAGATATGATACCTCAATGCTTCTAATACCAAACCTGAGACTGTCCTATAACATGGGATGTGATATCCAAATCCTTCCCATTCCAATCATGAGACCCTTCCTATAACATGAGATGTGATATCCAACTCCTTCCCAATCCAATCCTGAGACCCTTCCGATAGCATGAGATATGATATCTCAATGCTTCTAATACCAAACCACAGACCCGTCCTATAAATTGAGATGTGATATCCAAATCCTTCCCCTTCCAAACCTGAGACCCTTCCTTTAGCATGAGATGTGATATCCAACTCCTTCCCATTCCAATCCTGAGGCCCGTCCTATACCATGAGATGATATCTCAATGCTTCTAATACCAAACCTGAGACTGTCCTATAACATGAGATGTGATATCTCAATGCTTCTAATAACAAACCTGAGAACCTTCCTATAACATGAGATGTGATATCCAACTCCTTCGCAATCCAATCCTGAGACCCTTCCGATAGCATGAGATATGATATCTCAATGCTTCTAATACCAAACCACAGACCCGTCCTATAACTTGAGATGTGATATCCAAATACTTCCCCTTCCAAACCTGAGACCCTTCCTTTAGCATGAGATGTGATATTCAACTCCTTCCCATTCCAATCCTGAGACCCTTCCTATAGCATGAGATGTGATATCCCAATGCTTCTACCAAACCTGAGACCCTTACTATAGCATGAGAGGTGATATCCAACTCTTCCCATCCAATCCTGAGACTGTCCTATAACATGAGATGTGATATCTCAATGCTTCTAATAACAAACCTGAGACCCTTCCTATAACATGAGATGTGATATCTCAATGCTTCTAATACCAAACCTGAGACCCTCCCTATAGCGTGAGATGTGATATCAAAGTCCTTCCCATTCCAATCCTGATACCCTTCCTATAACATGAGATGTGATATCCAACTCTTCCCATCCAATCCTGAGACCCTTCCTATAACATGAGATGTTATATCCAACTCCTTCCCAATCCAATCCTGAGACCCTTCCGATAGCATGAGATGTGATATCAAAGTCCTTCCCATTCCAATCCTGAAACCCTTCCTATAACATGAGCTGTGATATCCAACTCCTTCCAATTCCAACCTGTGACCCTTCCTATAGCATGAGATGCGATATCCAACTCCTTCCCATTCCAATCCTGAGACCCTTCCGATAGCATGAGATATGATATCTCAATGCTTCTAATACCAAACCTGAGACTGTCCTATAACATGAGATGCGATATCTCAATGCTTCTAATAACAAACCTGAGACCCTTCCTATAACATGAGATGTGATATCCAAATCCTTCCCATTCCAATCCTGAGACCCTTCCGATAGCATGAGATATGATATCTCAATGCTTCTAATACCAAACCTGAGACTGTCCTATAACATGAGATGCGATATCTCAATGCTTCTAATAACAAACCTGAGACCCTTCCTATAACATGAGATGTGATATCCAAATCCTTCCCATTCCAATCCTGAGACCCTTCCTAGAACATGAGATGTGATATCTCAATGCTTCTAATAACAAACCTGAGACCCTTCATATAACATGAGATGTGATATCCAAATCCTTCCCATTCCAATCCTGAGACCCTTCCTATAGCATGAGATGTGATATCCAACTCCTTCCCATTCCAATCCTGAGACCCGTCCTATACCATGAGATATATCTCAATGCTTCTAATACCAAACCTGAGACTGTCCTATAACATGAGATGCGATATCTCAATGCTTCTAATAACAAACCTGAGACCCTTCCTATAACATGAGATGTGATATGCAAATCCTTCCCCTTCCAATCCTGAGACCCTTCCTATAACATGAGATGTGATATCCAACTCCTTCCCAATCCAATCCTGAGACCCTTATGATAGCATGAGATATGATATCTCAATGCTTCTAATATCAAACCTGAGACCCTCCCTATAGCATGAGATGTGATATACAACTCCTTCCCATTCCAATCCTGAGACCCTTCCTATAACATGAGATGTGATATCTCAATGCTTCTAATAACAAACCTGAGACCCTTCCTATTACATGAGATGTGATATCCAACTCCTTCCCAATCCAATCCTGAGACCCTTCGGATAGCATGAGATATGATATCTCAATGCTTCTAATACCAAACCACAGAACCGTCCTATAACTTGAGATGTGATATCCAAATCCTTCCCCTTCCAAACCTGAGACCCTTTCTTTATCATGAGATGTGATATCCAACTCCTTCCCATTCCAATCATGAGACCCTTCCTATAGCATGAGAATTGATATACAACTGCTTCCCATTCCAATCCTGAGACCCTTCCTATAACATGAGATGCAATATCTCAATGCTTCTAATAACAAACCTGAGACACTTCCTATAACATGAGATGTGATATCCAAGTCCTTCCCATTCCAATCTTGAGACCCTTCCTATAAAATGCGATGTGATATCCAACTCCTTCCCAATCCAATCCTGAGACCCTTCCGATAGCATGAGATATGATATCTCAATGCTTCTAATACCAAACCACAGAACCGTCCTATAACTTGAGATGTGATATCCAAATCCTTCCCCTTCCAAACCTGAGACCCTTTCTTTATCATGAGATGTGATATCCAACTCCTTCCCATTCCAATCCTGAGACCCTTCCTATAGCATGATATGTGATATCCAACTCCTTCCCATTCCAATCCAGAGACCCGTCCTATACAATGAGATATGATATCTCAATGCTTCTAATACCAAACCTGAGACTGTCCTATAACATGAGATGCGATATTTCAATACTTCTAATAACAAACCTGAGACCCTTCCTATAACATGAGATGTGATATCTCAATGCTTCTAATACCAAACCTGAGACCCTCCCTATAGCATGAGATGTGATATACAACTCCTTCCCATTCCAATCCTGAGACCCTTCCTATAACATGAGATGCGATATCTCAATGCTTCTAATAACAAACCTGAGACCCTTCCTATTACATGAGATGTGATATCCAACTCCTTCCCAATCCAATCCTGAGACCCTTCCGATAGCATGAGATATGATATCTCAATGCTTCTAATACCAAACCACAGAACCGTCCTATAACTTGAGATGTGATATCCAAATCCTTCCCCTTCCAAACCTGAGACCCTTTCTTTATCATGAGATGTGATATCCAACTCCTTCCCATTCCAATCCTGAGACCCTTCCTATAGCATGATATGTGATATCCAACTCCTTCCCATTCCAACCTGTGACCCTTCCTATAGCATGAGATGCGATATCCAACTCCTTCCCATTCCAATCCTGAGACCCTTCCGATAGCATGAGATATGATATCTCAATGCTTCTAATACCAAACCTGAGACTGTCCTATAACATGAGATGCGATATCTCAATGCTTCTAATAACAAACCTGAGACCCTTCCTATAACATGAGATGTGATATCCAAATCCTTCCCATTCCAATCCTGAGACCCTTCCGATAGCATGAGATATGATATCTCAATGCTTCTAATACCAAACCTGAGACTGTCCTATAACATGAGATGCGATATCTCAATGCTTCTAATAACAAACCTGAGACCCTTCCTATAACATGAGATGTGAGATCCAAATCCTTCCCATTCCAATCCTGAGACCCTTCCTAGAACATGAGATGTGATATCTCAATGCTTCTAATAACAAATCTGAGACCCTTCCTATAACATGAGATGTGATATCCAACTCCTTCCCAATCCAATCCTGAGACCCTTATGATAGCATGAGATATGATATCTCAATGCTTCTAATATCAAACCTGAGACCCTCCCTATAGCATGAGATGTGATATACAACTCCTTCCCATTCCAATCCTGAGACCCTTCCTATAAAATGAGATGCGATATCTCAGTGCTTCTAATAACAAACCTGAGACCCTTCCTATTACATGAGATGTGATATCCAACTCCTTCCCAATCCAATCCTGAGACCCTTCCGATAGCATGAGATATGATATCTCAATGCTTCTAATACCAAACCACAGAACCGTCCTATAACTTGAGATGTGATATCCAAATCCTTCCCCTTCCAAACCTGAGACCCTTTCTTTATCATGAGATGTGATATCCAACTCCTTCCCATTCCAATCCTGAGACCCTTCCTATAGCATGAGAATTGATATACAACTGCTTCCCATTCCAATCCTGAGACCCTTCCTATAACATGAGATGCGATATCTCAATGCTTCTAATAACAAACCTGAGACCCTTCCTATAACATGAGATGTGATATCCAAGTCCTTCCCATTCCAATCTTGAGACCCTTCCTATAACATGCGATGTGATATCCAACTCCTTCCCAATCCAATCCTGAGACCCTTCCGATAGCATGAGATATGATATCGCAATGCTTCTAATACCAAACCACAGAACCGTCCTATAACTTGAGATGTGATATCCAAATCCTTCCCCTTCCAAACCTGAGACCCTTTCTTTATCATGAGATGTGATATCCAACTCCTTCCCATTCCAATCCTGAGACCCTTCCTATAGCATGATATGTGATATCCAACTCCTTCCCATTCCAATCCTGAGACCCGTCCTGTACAATGAGATATGATATCTCAATGCTTCTAATACCAAACCAGAGACTGTCCTATAACATGAGATGCGATATCTCAATACTTCTAATAACAAACCTGAGACCCTTCCTATAACATGAGATGTGACATCCAACTCCTTCCCAATCCAATCCTGAGACCCTTCCGATAGCATGAGATATGATATCTCAATGCTTCTAATACCAAACCACAGACCCGTCCTATAAATTGAGATGTGATATCCAAATCCTTCCCCTTCCAAACCTGAGACCCTTCCTTTAGCATGAGATGTGATATCCAACTCCTTCCCATTCCAATCCTGAGGCCCGTCCTATACCATGAGATGATATCTCAATGCTTCTAATACCAAACCTGAGACTGTCCTATAACATGAGATGTGATATCTCAATGCTTCTAATAACAAACCTGAGAGCCTTCCTATAACATGAGATGTGATATCCAACTCCTTCGCAATCCAATCCTGAGACCCTTCCGATAGCATGAGATATGATATCTCAATGCTTCTAATACCAAACCACAGACCCGTCCTATAACTTGAGAAGTGATATCCAAATCCTTCCCCTTCCAAACCTGAGACCCTTCCTTTAGCATGAGATGTGATATCCAACTCCTTCCCATTCCAATCATGAGACCCTTCCTATAACATGAGATGTGATATCCAACTCTTCCCATCCAATCCTGAGACCCTTCCTATAACATGAGATGTTATATCCAACTCCTTCCCAATCCAATCCTGAGACCCTTCCGATAGCATGAGATGTGATATCAAAGTCCTTCCCATTCCAATCCTGAAACCCTTCCTATAACATGAGCTGTGATATCCAACTCCTTCCAATTCCAACCTGTGACCCTTCCTATAGCATGAGATGCGATATCCAACTCCTTCCCATTCCAATCCTGAGACCCTTCCGATAGCATGAGATATGATATCTCAATGCTTCTAATACCAAACCTGAGACTGTCCTATAACATGAGATGCGATATCTCAATGCTTCTAATAACAAACCTGAGACCCTTCCTATAACATGAGATGTGATATCCAAATCCTTCCCATTCCAATCCTGAGACCCTTCCTAGAACATGAGATGTGATATCTCAATGCTTCTAATAACAAACCTGAGACCCTTCCTATAACATAAGATGTGATATCCAAATCCTTCCCATTCCAATCCTGAGACCCTTCCTATAGCATGAGATGTGATATCCAACTCCTTCCCATTCCAATCCTGAGACCCGTCCTATACCATGAGATATATCTCAATGCTTCTAATACCAAACCTGAGACTGTCCTATAACATGAGATGCGATATCTCAATGCTTCTAATAACAAACCTGAGACCCTTCCTATAACATGAGATGTGATATCCAAATCCTTCCCATTCCAATCCTGAGACCCTTCCTATAACATGAGATGTGATATCCAACTCCTTCCCAATCCAATCCTGAGACCCTTATGATAGCATGAGATATGATATCTCAATGCTTCTAATATCAAACCTGAGACCCTCCCTATAGCATGAGATGTGATATACAACTCCTTCCCATTCCAATCCTGAGACCCTTCCTATAACATGAGATGCGATATCTCAATGCTTCTAATAACAAACCTGAGACCCTTCCTATTACATGAGATGTGATATCCAACTCCTTCCCAATCCAATCCTGAGACCCTTCCGATAGCATGAGATATGATATCTCAATGCTTCTAATACCAAACCACAGAACCGTCCTATAACTTGAGATGTGATATCCAAATCCTTCCCCTTCCAAACCTGAGACCCTTTCTTTATCATGAGATGTGATATCCAACTCCTTCCCATTCCAATCCTGAGACCCTTCCTATAGCATGATATGTGATATCCAACTCCTTCCCATTCCAATCCTGAGACCCGTCCTATACAATGAGATATGATATCTCAATGCTTCTAATACCAAACCTGAGACTGTCCTATAACATGAGATGCGATATCTCAATACTTCTAATAACAAACCTGAGACCCTTCCTATAACATGAGATGTGATATCCAAATCCTTCCCAATCCAATCCTGAGACCCTTCCGATAGCATGAGACATGATATCTCAATGCTTCTAATACCAAACCACAGAACCGTCCTATAACTTGAGATGTGATATCCAAATCCTTCCCCTTACAAACCTGAGACCCTTTCTTTATCATGAGATGTGATATCCAACTCCTTCCCATTCCAATCCTGAGACCCTTCCTATAGCATGATATGTGATATCCAACTCCTTCCCATTCCAATCCTGAGACCCGTCCTATACAATGAGATATGATATCTCAATGCTTCTAATACCAAACCTGAGACTGTCCTATAACATGAGATGCGATATCTCAATACTTCTAATAACAAACCTGAGACCCTTCCTATAACATGAGATGTGATATCCAAATCCTTCCCATTCCAATCCTGAGACCCTTCCTATAACATGAGATCTGATATCCAACTCCTTCCCAATCCAATCCTGAGACCCTTCCGATAGCATGAGATATGATATCTCAAAGCTTCTAATACCAAACCACAGACCCGTCCTATAAATTGCGATGTGATATCCAAATCCTTCCCCTTCCAAACCTGAGACCCTTCCTTTAGCATGAGATGTGATATCCAACTCCTTCCCATTCCAATCCTGAGGCCCGTCCTATACCATGAGATGATATCTCAATGCTTCTAATACCAAACCTGAGACTGTCCTATAACATGAGATGTGATATCTCAATGCTTCTAATAACAAACCTGAGAGCCTTCCTATAACATGAGATGTGATATCCAATTCCTTCGCAATCCAATCCTGAGACTCTTCCGATAGCATGAGATATGATATCTCAGTGCTTCTAATACCAAACCACAGACCCGTCCTATAACTTGAGATGTGATATCCAAATCCTTCCCCTTCCAAACCTGAGACCCTTCCTTTAGCATGAGATGTGATATCCAACTCCTTTCCATTCCAATCCTGAGACCCTTCCTATAGCATGAAATGTGATATCCCAATGCTTCTACCAAACCTGAGACCCTTACTATAGCATGAGAGGTGATATCCAACTCTTCCCATCCAATCCTGAGACCCGTCCTATACCATGAGATGTTATATCTCAATGCTTCTAATACCAAACCTGAGACTGTCCTATAACATGAGATGTGATATCTCAATGCTTCTAATAACAAACCTGAGACTGTCCTATAACATGAGATGCGATATCTCAATACTTCTAATAACAAACCTGAGACCCTTCCTATAACATGAGATGTGATATCCAACTCCTTCCCATTCCAATCCTGAGACCCGTCCTATACAATGAGATATGATATCTCAATGCTTCTAATACCAAACCTGAGACTGTCCTATAACATGAGATGCGATATCTCAATACTTCTAATAACAAACCTGAGACCCTTCCTATTACATGAGATGTGATATCCAACTCCTTCCCAATCCAATCCTGAGACCCTTCCGATAGCATGAGATATGATATCTCAATGCTTCTAATACCAAACCACAGAACCGTCCTATAACTTGAGATGTGATATCCAAATCCTTCCCCTTCCAAACCAGAGACCCTTTCTTTATCATGAGATGTGATATCCAACTCCTTCCCAATCCAATCCTGAGACCCTTCCGATAGCATGAGATATGATATCTCAATGCTTCTATTACCAAACCACAGAACCGTCCTATAACTTGAGATGTGATATCCAAATCCTTCCCCTTCCAAACCTGAGACCCTTCCTTTATCATGAGATGTGATATCCAACTCCTTCCCAATCCAATCCTGAGACCCTTCCGATAGCATGAGATATGATATCTCAATGCTTCTAATACCAAACCACAGAACCGTCCTATAACTTGAGATGTGATATCCAACTCCTTCCCATTCCAATCCTGAGACCCTTCCTATAGCATGATATGTGATATCCAACTCCTTCCCATTCCAATCCTGAGACCCATCCTATACAATGAGATATCATATCTCAATGCTTCTAATACCAAACCTGAGACTGTCCTATAACATGAGATGCGATATCTCAATACTTCTAATAACAAACCTGAGACCCTTCCTATAACATGAGATGTGATATCCAAATCCTTCCCAATCCAATCCTGAGACCCTTCCGATAGCATGAGATATGATATCTCAATGCTTCTAATACCAAACCACAGAACCGTCCTATAACTTGAGATGTGATATCCAAATCCTTCCCCTTACAAACCTGAGACCCTTTCTTTATCATGAGATGTGATATCCAACTCCTTCCCATTCCAATCCAGAGACCCTTCCTATAGCATGATATGTGATATCCAACTCCTTCCCATTCCAATCCTGAGACCCGTCCTATACAATGAGATATGATATCTCAATGCTTCTAATACCAAACCTGAGACTGTCCTATAACATGAGATGCGATATCTCAATACTTCTAATAACAAACCTGAGACCCTTCCTATAACATGAGATGTGATATCCAAATCCTTCCCATTCCAATCCTGAGACCCTTCCTATAACATGAGATGTGATATCCAACTCCTTCCCAATCCAATCCTGAGACCCTTCCGATAGCATGAGATATGATATCCCAATGCTTCTACCAAACCTGAGACCCTTACTATAGCATGAGAGGTGATATCCAACTCTTCCCATCCAATCCTGAGACCCGTCCTATACCATGAGATGTTATATCTCAATGCTTCTAATACCAAACCTGAGACTGTCCTATAACATGAGATGTGATATCTCAATGCTTCTAATAACAAACCTGAGACCCTTCCTATAACATGAGATGTGATATCTCAATGCTTCTAATACCAAACCTGAGACCCTCCCTATAGCGTGAGATGTGATATCAAAGTCCTTCCCATTCCAATCCTGATACCCTTCCTATAACATGAGATGTGATATCCAACTCTTCCCATCCAATCCTGAGACCCTTCCTATAACATGAGATGTTATATCCAACTCCTTCCCAATCCAATCCTGAGACCCTTCCGATAGCATGAGATGTGATATCAAAGTCCTTCCCATTCCAATCCTGAAACCCTTCCTATAACATGAGATGTGATATCCAACTCTTCCCATCCAATCCTGAGACCCTTCCTATAACATGAGATGTTATATCCAACTCCTTCCAATTCCAACCTGTGACCCTTCCTATAGCATGAGATGCGATATCCAACTCCTTCCCATTCCAATCCTGAGACCCTTCCGATAGCATGAGATATGATATCTCAATGCTTCTAATACCAAACCTGAGACTGTCCTATAACATGAGATGCGATATCTCAATGCTTCTAATAACAAACCTGAGACCCTTCCTATAACATGAGATGTGATATCCAAATCCTTCCCATTCCAATCCTGAGACCCTTCCGATAGCATGAGATATGATATCTCAATGCTTCTAATACCAAACCTGAGACTGTCCTATAACATGAGATGCGATATCTCAATGCTTCTAATAACAAACCTGAGACCCTTCCTATAACATGAGATGTGATATCCAAATCCTTCCCATTCCAATCCTGAGACCCTTCCTAGAACATGAGATGTGATATCTCAATGCTTCTAATAACAAACCTGAGACCCTTCCTATAACATGAGATGTGATATCCAAATCCTTCCCATTCCAATCCTGAGACCCTTCCTATAGCATGAGATGTGATATCCAACTCCTTCCCATTCCAATCCTGAGACCCGTCCTATACCATGAGATATATCTCAATGCTTCTAATACCAAACCTGAGACTGTCCTATAACATGAGATGCAATATCTCAATGCTTCTAATAACAAACCTGAGACCCTTCCTATAACATGAGATGTGATATCCAAATCCTTCCCATTCCAATCCTGAGACCCTTCCTATAACATGAGATGTGATATCCAACTCCTTCCCAATCCAATCCTGAGTCCCTTATGATAGCATGAGATATGATATCTCAATGCTTCTAATATCAAACCTGAGACCCTCCCTATAGCATGAGATGTGATATACAACTCCTTCCCATTCCAATCCTGAGACCCTTCCTATAACATGAGATGCGATATCTCAATGCTTCTAATAACAAACCTGAGACCCTTCCTATTACATGAGATGTGATATCCAACTCCTTCCCAATCCAATCCTGAGACCCTTCCGATAGCATGAGATATGATATCTCAATGCTTCTAATACCAAACCACAGAACCGTCCTATAACTTGAGATGTGATATCCAAATCCTTCCCCTTCCAAACCTGAGACCCTTTCTTTATCATGAGATGTGATATCCAACTCCTTCCCATTCCAATCCTGAGACCCTTCCTATAGCATGATATGTGATATCCAACTCCTTCCCATTCCAACCTGTGACCCTTCCTATAGCATGAGATGCGATATCCAACTCCTTCCCATTCCAATCCTGAGACCCTTCCGATAGCATGAGATATGATATCTCAATGCTTCTAATACCAAACCTGAGACTGTCCTATAACATGAGATGCGATATCTCAATGCTTCTAATAACAAACCTGAGACCCTTCCTATAACATGAGATGTGATATCCAAATCCTTCCCATTCCAATCCTGAGACCCTTCCGATAGCATGAGATATGATATCTCAATGCTTCTAATACCAAACCTGAGACTGTCCTATAACATGAGATGCGATATCTCAATGCTTCTAATAACAAACCTGAGACCCTTCCTATAACATGAGATGTGATATCCAAATCCTTCCCATTCCAATCCTGAGACCCTTCCTAGAAAATGAGATGTGATATCTCAATGCTTCTAATAACAAACCTGAGACCCTTCCTATAACATGAGATGTGATATCCAAATCCTTCCCATTCCAATCCTGAGATCCTTCCTATAGCATGAGATGTGATATCCAACTCCTTCCCATTCCAATCCTGAGACCCGTCCTATACCATGAGATATATCTCAATGCTTCTAATACCAAACCTGAGACTGTCCTATAACATGAGATGCGATATCTCAATGCTTCTAATAACAAACCTGAGACCCTTCCTATAACATGAGATGTGATATCCAAATCCTTCCCATTCCAATCCTGAGACCCTTCCTATAACATGAGATGTGATATCCAACTCCTTCCCATTCCAATCCTGAGACCCTTCCTATAACATGAGATGCGATATCTCAATGCTTCTAATAACAAACCTGAGACCCTTCCTATTACATGAGATGTGATATCCAACTCCTTCCCAATCCAATCCTGAGACCCTTCCGATAGCATGAGATATGATATCTCAATGCTTCTAATACCAAACCACAGAACCGTCCTATAACTTGAGATGTGATATCCAAATCCTTCCCCTTCCAAACCTGAGACCCTTTCTTTATCATGAGATGTGATATCCAACTCCTTCCCATTCCAATCCTGAGACCCTTCCTATAGCATGAGAATTGATATACAACTGCTTCCCATTCCAATCCTGAGACCCTTCCTATAACATGAGATGCGATATCTCAATGCTTCTAATAACAAACCTGAGACCCTTCCGATAGCATGAGATATGATATCTCAATGCTTCTAATACCAAACCTGAGACTGTCCTATAACATGAGATGCGATATCTCAATGCTTCTAATAACAAACCTGAGACCCTTCCTATAACATGAGATGTGATATCCAAATCCTTCCCATTCCAATCCTGAGACCCTTCCGATAGCATGAGATATGATATCTCAATGCTTCTAATACCAAACCTGAGACTGTCCTATAACATGAGATGCGATATCTCAATGCTTCTAATAACAAACCTGAGACCCTTCCTATAACATGAGATGTGATATCCAAATCCTTCCCATTCCAATCCTGAGACCCTTCCTAGAACATGAGATGTGATATCTCAATGCTTCTAATAACAAACCTGAGACCCTTCCTATAACATGAGATGTGATATCCAAATCCTTCCCATTCCAATCCTGAGACCCTTCCTATAGCATGAAATGTGATATCCAACTCCTTCCCATTCCAATCCTGAGACCCGTCCTATACCATGAGATATATCTCAATGCTTCTAATACCAAACCTGAGACTGTCCTATAACATGAGATGCGATATCTCAATGCTTCTAATAACAAACCTGAGACCCTTCCTATAACATGAGATGTGATATCCAAATCCTTCCCATTCCAATCCTGAGACCCTTCCTATAACATGAGATGTGATATCCAACTCCTTCCCATTCCAATCCTGAGACCCTTCCTATAACATGAGATGCGATATCTCAATGCTTCTAATAACAAACCTGAGACCCTTCCTATTACATGAGATGTGATATCCAACTCCTTCCCAATCCAATCCTGAGACCCTTCCGATAGCATGAGATATGATATCTCAATGCTTCTAATACCAAACCACAGAACCGTCCTATAACTTGAGATGTGATATCCAAATCCTTCCCCTTCCAAACCTGAGACCCTTTCTTTATCATGAGATGTGATATCCAACTCCTTCCCATTCCAATCCTGAGACCCTTCCTATAGCATGATATGTGATATCCAACTCCTTCCCATTCCAATCCTGAGACCCGTCCTATACAATGAGATATGATATCTCAATGCTTCTAATACCAAACCTGAGACTGTCCTATAACATGAGATGCGATATCTCAATACTTCTAATAACAAACCTGAGACCCTTCCTATAACATGAGATGTGATATCTCAATGCTTCTAATACCAAACCTGAGACCCTCCCTATAGCATGAGATGTGATATACAACTCCTTCCCATTCCAATCCTGAGACCCTTCCTATAACATGAGATGCGATATCTCAATGCTTCTAATAACAAACCTGTTACCCTTCCTATTACATGAGATGTGATATCCAACTCCTTCCCAATCCAATCCTGAGACCCTTCCGATAGCATGAGATTTGATATCTCAATGCTTCTAATACCAAACCACAGAACCGTCCTATAACTTGAGATGTGATATCCAACTCCTTCCCATTCCAATCCTGAGACCCTTCCTATAGCATGATATGTGATATCCAACTCCTTCCCATTCCAACCTGTGACCCTTCCTATAGCATGAGATGCGATATCCAACTCCTTCCCATTCCAATCCTGAGACCCTTCCGATAGCATGAGATATGATATCTCAATGCTTCTAATACCAAACCTGAGACTGTAATATATAACATGAGATGCGATATCTCAATGCTTCTAATAACAAACCTGAGACCCTTCCTATAATATGAGATGTGATATCCAAATCCTTCCCATTCCAATCCTGAGACCCTTCCTAGAACATGAGATGTGATATCTCAATGCTTCTAATAACAAACCTGAGACCATTCCTATAACATGAGATGTGATATCCAAATCCTTCCCATTCCAATCCTGAGACCCTTCCTATAGCATGAGATGTGATATCCAACTCCTTCCCATTCCAATCCTGAGACCCGTCCTATACCATGAGATATATCTCAATGCTTCTAATACCAAACCTGAGACTGTCCTATAACATGAGATGCGATATCTCAATGCTTCTAATAACAAACCTGAGACCCTTCCTATAACATGAGATGTGATATCCAAATCCTTCCCATTCCAATCCTGAGACCCTTCCTATAACATGAGATGTGATATCCAACTCCTTCCCAATCCAATCCTGAGACCCTTATGATAGCATGAGATATGATATCTCAATGCTTCTAATATCAAACCTGAGACCCTCCCTATAGCATGAGATGTGATATACAACTCCTTCCCATTCCAATCCTGAGACCCTTCCTATAACATGAGATGCGATATCTCAATGCTTCTAATAACAAACCTGAGACCCTTCCTATTACATGAGATGTGATATCCAACTCCTTCCCAATCCAATCCTGAGACCCTTCCGATAGCATGAGATATGATATCTCAATGCTTCTAATACCAAACCACAGAACCGTCCTATAACTTAAGATGTGATATCCAAATCCTTCCCCTTCCAAACCTGAGACCCTTTCTTTATCATGAGATGTGATATCCAACTCCTTCCCATTCCAATCCTGAGACCCTTCCTATAGCATGAGAATTGATATACAACTGCTTCCCATTCCAATCCTGAGACCCTTCCTATAACATGAGATGCGATATCTCAATGCTTCTAATAACAAACCTGAGACCCTTCCTATAACATGAGATGTGATATCTCAAGTCCTTCCCATTCCAATCTTGAGACCCTTCCTATAACATGCGATGTGATATCCAACTCCTTCCCAATCCAATCCTGAGACCCTTCCGATAGCATGAGATATGATATCTCAATGCTTCGAATACCAAACCACAGAACCGTCCTATAACTTGAGATGTGATATCCAAATCCTTCCCCTTCCAAACCTGAGACCCTTTCTTTATCATGAGTTGTGATATCCAACTCCTTCCCATTCCAATCCTGAGACCCTTCCTATAGCATGATATGTGATATCCAACTCCTTCCCATTCCAATCCTGAGACCCGTCCTATACAATGACATATGATATCTCAATGCTTCTAATACCAAACCTGAGACTGTCCTATAACATGAGATGCGATATCTCAATACTTCTAATAACAAACCTGAGACCCTTCCTATAACATGAGATGTGATATCCAACTCCTTCCCAATCCAATCCTGAGACCCTTCCGATAGCATGAGATATGATATCTCAATGCTTCTAATACCAAACCACAGACCCGTCCTATAAATTGAGATGTGATATCCAAATCCTTCCCCTTCCAAACCTGAGACCCTTCCTTTAGCATGAGATGTGATATCCAACTCCTTCCCATTCCAATCCTGAGGCCCGTCCTATACCATGAGATGATATCTCAATGCTTCTAATACCAAACCTGAGACTGTCCTATAACATGAGATGTGATATCTCAATGCTTCTAATAACAAACCTGAGAGCCTTCCTATAACATGAGATGTGATATCCAACTCCTTCGCAATCCAATCCTGAGACCCTTCCGATAGCATGAGATATGATATCTCAATGCTTCTAATACCAAACCACAGACCCGTCCTATAACTTGAGATGTGATATCCAAATCCTTCCCCTTCCAAACCTGAGACCCTTCCTTTAGCATGAGATGTGATATCCAACTCCTTCCCATTCCAATCATGAGACCCTTCCTATAGCATGAGATGTGATATCCCAATGCTTCTACCAAACCTGAGACCCTTACTATAGCATGAGAGGTGATATCCAACTCTTCCCATCCAATCCTGAGAACCGTCCTATACCATGAGATGTTATATCTCAATGCTTCTAATACCAAACCTGAGACTGTCCTATAACATGAGATGTGATATCTCAATGCTTCTAATAACAAACCTGAGACCCTTCCTATAACATGAGATGTGATATCTCAATGCTTCTAATACCAAACCTGAGACCCTCCCTATAGCGTGAGATGTGATATCAAAGTCCTTCCCATTCCAATCCTGATACCCTTCCTATAACATGAGATGTGATATCCAACTCTTCCCATCCAATCCTGAGACCCTTCCTATAACTTGAGATGTTATATCCAACTCCTTCCCAATCCAATCCTGAGACCCTTCCGATAGCATGAGATGTGATATCAAAGTCCTTCCCATTCCAATCCTGAAACCCTTCCTATAACATGAGCTGTGATATCCAACTCCTTCCAATTCCAACCTGTGACCCTTCCTATAGCATGAGATGAGATATCCAACTCCTTCCCATTCCAGTCCTGAGACCCTTCCGATAGCATGAGATATGATATCTCAATGCTTCTAATACCAAACCTGAGACTGTCCTATAACATGAGATGCGATATCTCAATGCTTCTAATAACAAACCTGAGACCCTTCCTATAACATGAGATGTGATATCCAAATCCTTCCCATTCCAATCCTGAGACCCTTCCGATAGCATGAGATATGATATCTCAATGCTTCTAATACCAAACCTGTGACTGTCCTATAACATGAGATGCGATATCTCAATGCTTCCAATAACAAACCTGAGACCCTTCCTATAACATGAGATGTGATATCCAAATCCTTCCCATTCCAATCCTGAGACCCTTCCTAGAACATGAGATGTGATATCTCAATGCTTCTAATAACAAACCTGAGACCCTTCCTATAACATGAGTTGTGATATCCAAATCCTTCCCATTCCAATCCTGAGACCCTTCCTATAGCATGAGATGTGATATCCAACTCCTTCCCATTCTCATCAACTTTACACCTGGTCAGCAAGTCCTGATCATGAATCCCATAAGGCCTTGAGCTTTACAGGACAAATGGTCAGGCCCTTACATAGTGGTGGAGCCCCTGGGTGAGGTTAACTATTTAGTGGACCTTGGAAGGCCTGGACAGGCTCCAAAAGTGTTTCACGTGAATAGGCTGAAGGCTTTCGTCCCAAGAGTCGAAATCGCAGCACTGTTACTGGCTTCAGATGTTGAGGAAGAGGAGTCTGAACCTCTCCCCCACCTGTTCCAAAGCGGTCCTTCAGATAGCTCCTTTGAGGGTGTCCGAGGGGCCCCTCACCTGACTTCTGATCAGCAAGCTGAGGTGAAAAGTTTGCTTAGGCAGTTTTCCCCCCTGTTTTCACAGTCGCCTGGTTTGACACCTTGGTGCAAACATAACATAGACACAGGAGACAGTGTACCTACCAAAAGTAGGGGATACAGGATGTCAGACAAAGTACGGTCTTATATTAAGACCGAGGTCAACAAGATGTTAGACCTTGGGGTGATTGAACCCTCTAGTAGTCCTTGGTCCAGCCCTGTGGTTTTCGTTCCAAAGGCAGGCACTTCTGAATTGAGGTTCTGCGTGGATTACAGGGCTCTGAATGCTGTCACCAAGACAGATGCACACCCCTTGCCTCGAACAGATGAGCTGGTGGATACTTTGGGTGCCTCCAAGTACCTCAGCACGTTTGACCTCACTGCTGGCTATTGGCAAATAGCTTTAGCAGAACATGCCAAGGAGAAGACAGCGTTTTCTACTCCAGACGGCCTTTACCAATTCCGGGTAATGCCGTTCGGGTTGAAGAATGCACCTGCCACTTTCCAGAGGCTTGTGCATCATGTTTTGAATGGGTTGGACGAATTCTGTCTTGCATATCTGGACGATATAGCAGTTTTCAGTGCCACCTGGGAAGACCATGTGAAACACCTCGGGATTGTGCTCCAGGCTCTTCAGAAAGCACACTTGACCATAAAGGCTAGTAAATGCCAGATTGGACAAGGCTCAGTGTTTTACCTTGGACATGAAGTAGGTGGAGGGAGGATACAGCCTCTACCCAGTAAAGTACAAGCAGTACAAGACTGGCCTACCCCCACTACACAAACCCAAGTGAGAGCCTTCTTAGGACTCACGGGGTATTACCGCAATTTTGTGGCAGACTATGGCACCATAGCTGCCCCTCTGACTGCCCTCACAACTCTGAAGAAACCCAAGAAGGTAACTTGGACCGACGAGTGTGAGAAGGCCTTCAATGGCTTAAAAGACTCCTTGTGCCAGGCCCCTGTCCTCAGGGCCCCTGATTATCAAAGACCTTTTATAGTGCAGACGGACGCCTCTGACACTGGGATAGGAGCTGTACTATCGCAAGTAGATGAGAAGGGTAAGGAACACCCTATTGGTTTTATTAGTCGCCAGTTTAAGGACAGAGAGCTCAGATGGTCCACAGTAGAGAAAGAATGTTTCTCTGTTGTGTGGGCCCTAAGGAAGCTGAGGCCCTACCTCTATGGGACCCACTTCACTGTGCAAACTGACCATAAGCCCTTAAAGTGGCTAATAAACATGAAGGGGGAGAATCCAAAGTTGCTTAGGTGGTCCATAAGTCTACAAGGTTTCGACTTCACTATTGAGCATAGGCCAGGTGTCCAACATAGCAATGCTGATGGGTTGTGCAGAATGTTTAACCGACCTGAACAAGAGACTCATCCAGGGGTGGATTAGTTCCCCCTGTCCATAGTCTGGGAGGGGCAAGTGTTAGGAAAGATTTCGTAATTGTAGGTAATTTTCCTTCCATGTGGCAACCCCTAAACTTTTTGCTGTTGTTTTTCACCTTGTTCTCGACTTTGCCAGAGAAGTGCAGCCTTCTGCCGCACTCCTCTGGGCTTTCGCTCCTTTCTTACG
Source organism: Ambystoma mexicanum (assembly GCF_040938575.1). Lineage (NCBI taxonomy): Eukaryota > Metazoa > Chordata > Amphibia > Caudata > Ambystomatidae > Ambystoma > Ambystoma mexicanum. The sequence continues at coordinate 339,683,224 of NC_090936.1, forward strand.
GGGAAACTGTCATGCCCTTAAGACAGTCAGTACCAGGAAATGCTCGTTTCCGTAGTTTCTTTTATCATGTTGCGGCTTTCGTGCAACATGACACAAGAGGGCACTGTAAGATAAGTTACTACTCTCTTGGGTCTCTAGCCTTCTACAGGCCCTAGATACTCTTCCAGGATTGTAACTGATCGGTGCAAGTGATTCACGGACGGGAATGGTGGCAGCGATCGTTTATTGTGTTTTGAGCTCCTTTTGGCGTTCTAAGCGCGTTTCTCGCGCTTAACCCAAAATGGTGGCCTAGAGCCCAAAATGGCCAGACCACGAGGCTCCTTTGTCCTGTCCGCTGACCATCTTGCTCCCTTCACCTTCCCCAGGTCGAGCCGACCTGGGGCCTTCATTATTTGGGCATGTACTTTCCCGCGAAACACAGATGCTTTCGCGGGCTTCTACATGTCTTGTGTGTGCCTCCAGGATGTGGGCTGGGATGTCTGGTCCCAATACACATCCTGGGTGCCAGAGAGTCTAGGGTGGTGTGAATGCCTGGGACCACCGTGGTCCGTGATAGGTCCACGAATGGTGTGAGTGTTGATGAGCGGATCTCCCATTGGGTCCCCTCCGTTTTGGCGCGAAGGGAACCGTGGATAAGAGGGGGCTGGAAACACCACTACCATGTCGATCTCCTGAGTTCTCACGAACGAAGGAATACAGGAGCCAAGTATCCTGCAACCAAGAGGCTGAACCGAGGAATCGCTGGTGACCCGCTGAAGGACTGCTCCTCTGCACTGCTGTCGCCTTGTGAAACCCTTTTCACCTTTGATCGAACCAGAAGGCCTGTACTGGTACTTCGACCCTTGGAATAGCGGGGACAGCTATTCTCGGCATGTTCACCATCTCCTGCTAGTAAGCCTTTGGAAGCGTCTCTGGGCCATCCAGCAGACTGACCAGCCTACACAGGAGTCTTGCTCTGTAACCGCCGCCAGGTTGTGTAGTATATCGAGTCCTTGTCACTCTCACATGATTCGTACACTTGGCGTTCCCAGGTCTGAAGTGAGAAGTGTACATTTGGCTCAGATACACACCGCCGCTCCGTTGCCCTGCTGTGGTAACAAACTGTGCGGGTTCCTTCGTTTGGGACGTCTTTTACTCAACTCTGCTGCTGCAGACTCAACACGACGACGAGACATTGAGATATCACATCTCATGCTATAGGAAGGGTCTCAGGATTGGAATGAGAAGGACTTGGATATCACATCTCATGCTGTAGGCAGGGTCTCAGGTTTGGAAAGGGAAGGAGTTGGATATCACATTTCATTTTAGAGGTAGGATCTCAGGTTTGGTATTAGAGGCATTGAGATATCACATCTCATGCTATCAGAAGGGTCTCAGGATTGGAATGGGAAGGAGTTGGATATCACATCTCATGTTATAGGAAGGATCTCAGGTTTGGTATTAGAAGCATTGAGATATCACATCTCATGCTATCGGAAGTATCTCAGGTTTGGTATTAGAGGCATTGAGATATCACATCTCATGCTATCATAAGGGTCTCAGGATTGGAATGGGAAGGAGTTGGATATCACATCTCATGCTAAAGGGAGGGTCTCAGGTTTGGAAGGGGAAGGAATTGAATATCACATCACATGTTATAGGAAGGATCTCAGGTTTGGTATTAGAGGCATTGAGATATCACATCTCATGCTATCTGAAGGGTCTCAGAATCGGAATGGGAAGGAGTTGGATATCACATCTCATGCTATAGGAAGGGTCTCAGGTTTGGAACGGGAAGGAGTTGTATATCACATCTCATGTTATAGGAAGAGTCTCAGGTTTGGTATAAGCATTGAGATATCACATCTCTGCAATCGGAAGTGTCTCAGGATTGGAACGGGAAGGAGTTGGATATCCCATCTCATGTTATAGGACTGGTCTCAGGTTTGGTATTAGAAGCAGTGAGATATCACATCGCATGCTGTAGGAAGGGTCTCAGGTTTGGAATGGGAAGGAATTGGATATCAAATCTCATGTCATAGGAAGGATCTCAGGTTTGGTATTAGAAGCATTGAGATATCACATCTCATGCTATAGGAATGGTCTCAGGATTGGAATGGGAAGGAGTTAGATATTACATTCTTGCTATGGGAAGGGTCTCATGTTTGGAATTGGAAGGAGTTGGATGTCACATCTCATGTTATAGGAAGGGTCTCAGGTTTGGTATAAGCATTGAGATTTCACATCTCTGCTATCGGAAGTGTCTCAGGATTGGAATGGGAAGGAGTTGGATATCCCATCTCATGTTATATGACGGGTCTCAGGTTTGTTATTAGAATCATTGAGATATCATATTGCATGCTATAGGAAGGGTCTAAGGATTGGAATGGGAAGGACTTGGATATCACATCTCATGCTATAGGTAGGCTCTCAGGTTTGGAAAGGGAAGGAGTTGGATATCACATTTCATGCTAGAGGTAGGATCTCAGGTTTGGTATTAGAGGCATTGAGATATCACATCTCATGCTATCAGAAGGGTCTCAGGATTGGAATGGGAAGGAGTTGGATATCACATCTCATGTTATAGGAAGGATCTCAGGTTTGGTATTAGAAGCATTGAGATATCACATCTCATGCTATCGGAAGTATCTCAGGTTTGGTATTAGAGGCATTGAGATATCACATCTCATGCTATCATAAGGGTCTCAGGATTGGAATGGGAAGGAGTTGGATATCACATCTCATGCTAAAGGGAGGGTCTCAGGTTTGGAAGGGGAAGGAATTGAATATCACATCACATGTTATAGGAAGGATCTCAGGTTTGGTATTAGAGGCATTGAGATATCACATCTCATGCTATCGGAAGGGTCTCAGGATTGGAATGGGAAGGAGTTGGATATCACATCTCATGCTATAGGAAGGGTCTCAGGTTTGGAACGGGAAGGAGTTGGATATCACATCTCATGTTATAGGAAGAGTCTCAGGTTTGGTATAAGCATTGAGATATCACATCTCTGCAATCGGAAGTGTCTCAGGATTGGAACGGGAAGGAGTTGGATATCCCATCTCATGTTATAGGACTGGTCTCAGGTTTGGTATTAGAAGCATTGATATATCACATCGCATGCTGTAGGAAGGGTCTCAGGTTTGGAATGGGAAGGAATTGGATATCACATCTCATGTCATAGGAAGGATCTCAGGTTTGGTATTAGAAGCATTGAGATATCACATCTCATGCTATAGGAATGGTCTCAGGATTGGAATGGGAAGGAGTTGGATATTACATTCTTGCTATGGGAAGGGTCTCATGTTTGGAATTGGAAGGAGTTGGATATCACATATGCTATAGGAAGGGTCTCAGGTTTGGAATGGGAAGGAGTTGGATATCACATCTCATGTTATAGGAAGGGTCTCAGGTTTGGTATAAGCATTGAGATATCACATCTCTGCTATCGGAAGTGTCTCAGGATTGGAATGGGAAGGAGTTGGATATCCCATCTCATGTTATAGGACGGGTCTCAGGTTTGTTATTAGAATCATTGAGATATCATATTGCATGCTATAGGAAGGGTCTAAGGATTGGAATGGGAAGGACTTGGATATCACATCTCATGCTATAGGTAGGCTCTCAGGTTTGGAAAGGGAAGGAGTTGGATATCACATTTCATGTTAGAGGAAGGATCTCAGGTTTGGTATTAGAGGCATTGAGATATCACATCTCATGCTATAGGAAGGGTCTCAGGATTGGAATGGGAAGGAGTTGGATATCACATCTCATGCTATAGGAAGGGTCTCAGGTTTGGTATAAGCATTGAGATATCACATCTCATGCTATAGGAAGGGTCTCAGGATTGGAATGGGAAGGATATGTATATGACATCTCATGACATAAGAAGGGTCTCAGGTTTGGTATAAGCATTGAGATATCACATCTCTGCTTTTGGAAGGGTCTCAGGATTGGAATGGGAAGGAGTTGGATATCCCATCTCATGTTATAGGACGGGTCTCAGGTTTGTTATTAGAATCATTGAGATATCATATTGCATGCTATAGGAAGGGTCTAAGGATTGGAATGGGAAGGACTTGGATATCACATCTCATGCTATAGGAAGGGTCTCAGGTTTGGTATAAGCATTGAGATATCACATCTCAAGCTATAGGAAGGGTCTCAGGATTGGAATGGGAAGGATATGTATATGACATCTCATGCCATAGGAAGGGTCTCAGGTTTGGTATAAGCATTGAGATATCACATCTCTGCTTTTGGAAGGGTCTCAGGATTGGAATGGGAAGGAGTTGGATATCCCATCTCATGTTATAGGAAGAGTCTCAGGTTTGGTATTAGATTCATTGAGATATCATATTGCATGCTATAGGAAGGGTCTAAGGATTGGAATGGGAAGGACTTGGATATCACATCTCATGCTATAGGAAGGGTCTCAGGTTTGGTATAAGCATTGAGATATCACATCTCATGCTATAGGAAGGGTCTCAGGATTGGAATGGGAAGGATATGTATATGACATCTCATGCCATAGGAAGGGTCTCAGGTTTGGTATAAGCATTGAGATATCACATCTCTGCTTTTGGAAGGGTCTCAGGATTGGAATGGGAAGGAGTTGGATATCCCATCTCATGTTATAGGAAGAGTCTCAGGTTTGGTATTAGAAGCATTGAGATATCACATCTCATGCTATAGGAAGTGTCTCAGGATTGGAATGGGAAGGACTTGGATATCACATCTCATGCTATAGGGAGGGTCTCAAGTTTGATATTAGAAGCATTGAGATATCACATCTCATGCTATAGGAAGGGTCTCAGGATTGGAATGGAAGGAGTTGGATATCACATCTCATGTTATAGGAAGGATCTCAGGTTTGGTATTAGAAGCATTGAGACATCACATCTCATGCTATAGGAAGGGTCTCAGGATTGGAATGGGAAGGAGTTGGATATCACATCTCATGCTATAGGAAGGGTCTCAGGTTTGGTATAAGCAGTGAGATATCACATCTCTACTATCGGAAGGGTCTCAGGATTGGAATGGGAAGGAGTTGGATATCCAATCTCATGTTATAGGAAGAGTCTCAGGTTTGGTATTAGAAGCATTGAGATATCTCATCTCATGCTATAGGAAGGGTCTCAGGATTTTAATGGGAAGGAGTTGGATATCACATCTCATGCTATAGGAAGGGTCTCAGGTTTGGTATAAGCAGTGAGATATCACATCTCATGCTATAGGAAGTGTCTCAGGATTGGAATGGGAAGAAGTTGGATATTACATCTCATGTTATAGGAAGGATCTCAGGTTTGGTATAAGCATTGAGATATCACATCTCTGTTATCGAAAGGATCTCAGGATTGGAATGGGAAGGAGTTGGATATTCCCATCTCATGTTATAGGAAGGGTCTCAGGATTGGAATGGGAAGGACTTGGATATCACATCTCATGCTATAGGGAGGGTCTCAAGTTTGATATTAGAAGCATTGAGATATCACATCTCATGATATCGGAAGGGTCTCAGGATTGGAATGGGAAGGAGTTGGATATCACATCTCATGATAAAGGACGGGTCTAAGGTTTGGAAGGGGAAGGATTTGGATATCACATCTCATGTTATAGGACGGGTCTCAGGTTTGGTATTAGAAGCATTGAGATATCAAGTCTCATGGTATAGGAAGGGTCTCAGAATTGGAATGGGAAGGAGTTGGATATCACATCTCAAGCTATAGGAAGGGTCTCAGGATTGGAATGGGAAGGAGTTTGATATCACATCTCATGCCATAGTATGGGTCTCAGGTTTGGTAGAAGCATTGGGATATCACATCTCATGCTATCGGAAGGGTATCAGGATTGGATTTGGAAGGAGTTGGATATCACATCTCATGTTATAGGAAGGGTCTCAGGTTTGGTATAAGCATTGAGATATCACATCTCTGCTATCGGAAGTGTCTCAGGATTGGAATGGGAAGGAGTTGGATATCCCATCTCATGTTATAGGACGGGTCTCAGGTTTGTTATTAGAATCATTGAGATATCATATTGCATGCTGTAGGAAGGGTCTAAGGATTGGAATGGGAAGGACTTGGAAATCACATCTCAAGCTATAGGTAGGCTCTCAGGTTTGGAAAGGGAAGGTGTTGGATATCACATTTCATGTTAGAGGAAGGATCTCAGGTTTGGTATTAGAGGCATTGAGATATCACATCTCATGCTATAGGAAGGGTCTCAGGATTGGAATGGGAAGGAGTTGGATATCACATCTCATGGTATAGGAAGGGTCTCAGGTTTGGTATAAGCATTGAGATATCACATCTCATGCTATAGGAAGGGTCTCAGGATTGGAATGGGAAGTATATGTATATGACATCTCATGCCATAGGAAGGGTCTCAGGTTTGGTATAAGCATTGAGTTATCACATCTCTGCTTTTGGAAGGGTCTCAGGATTGGAATGGGAAGGAGTTGGATATCCCATCTCATGTTATAGGAAGAGTCTCAGGTTTGGTATTAGAAGCATTGAGATATCACATCTCATGCTATAGGAAGTGTCTCAGGATTGGAATGTGAAGGACTTGGATATCACATCTCATGCTATAGGGAGGGTCTCAAGTTTGATATTAGAAGCATTGAGATATCACATCTCATGCTATAGGAAGTGTCTCAGGATTGGAATGGGAAGGAGTTGGATATCACACCTCATGTTATAGGAAGGATCTCAGTTTGGTATAAGCATTGAGATATCACATCTCTGCTATCGGAAGGGTCTCAGGATTGGAATGGGAAGGAGTTGGATATTCCCATCTCATTTTATAGGAAGGGTATATCAGGTCTTAGCATGAGATGTGATATTCAGCTCCTTCCATTCCAATCCTGAGACCCTTCCGATAGCATGAGATGTGATATCTCAATGCTTCTAATATCAATACTGAGACCCTCCCTATAGCATGAGATGTGATATCTAAGTCCTTCCCATTCCAATCCTGAGACCCTTCCGATAGCAGAGATGTGATATCTCAATGCTTATACCAAACCTGAGACCCTTCCTATAGCACGAGATGTGATATCCAACTCCTTCCCATTCCAATCCTGAGACCCTTCCTATAGCATGAGATGTGATATCTCAATGATTCTACCAAAACTGAGACCCTTCCTTTAGCATGAGATGTGATATCCAACTCCTTCCCATTCCAATCCTGAGACCCTTCCTATAGCATGAGATGTGATATCTCAATGCTTCTAATACCAAACCTGAGATCCTTCCTATAACATGAGATGTGATATCCAACTCCTTCCCATTCCAATCCTGAGACCCTTCCTATAGCATGAGATGTGATATCTCAATGCTTCTAATACCAAACCTGATATCCTTCCGATAGCATGAGATGTGATATCTCAATACTTCTAATACCAAACCTGAGACCCTCCCTTTAGCATGAGATGTGAGATCCAATTCCTTCCCATTCCAATCCTGATACCCTTCTGATAGCATGAGATGTGATATCTCAATGCCTCTAATACCAAACCTGAGATCCTACCTCTAACATGAAATGTGATATCCAACTCCTTCCCTTTCCAAACCTGAGAGCCTTCCTACAGCATGAGATGTGATATTCAAGTCCTTCCCATTCCAATCCTGAGACCCTTCCTATAACATGAGATGTGATATCCAACTCCTTCCCATTCCAACCTGAGACCCTTCCTATAGCATGAGATGGGATATCCAACTCCTTCCAAATCTAATCCTGATATCCTTCCGATAGCATGAGATGTGATATCCCAATGCTTCTACAAAACCTGAGACCCATACCATGGCATGAGATGTGATATCAAACTCCCGTCCTATACCATGAGACTTGATATCTCAATGCTTCTAATACCAAACCTGAGACCAGTCCAATAACATGAGATGTGATATCCAAATCCTTCCCCTTCCAAACCTGAGACCCTTCCTATAACATGAGATGTGATATCCAAGTACTTCCCATTCCAATCCTGAGACCCTTCCTATAGCATGAGATGTCATATCTCAATGCTTCTAATACCAAACCTGAGACCCTTCCTATAACATGAATTGTGATATCCAAGTCCTTCCCATTCCAATCTTGAGACCTTTCCAATAGCAGAGATGTGATATCTCAATGCTTATACCAAACCTGAGATCCTTCCTATGACATGAGATGTGATATCTAAATCCTTCTCATTCCAAACCTGAGACCCTTCCTACAGCATGTGATGTGATATCTCAATGCTTCTAATATCAAAACTGAGACCCGTCCTATAACATGAGATGGGATATCCAACTCCTTCCCGTTCCAAACCTGATACCCTTCCTATAGCATGAGATGTGATATCCAATTCCTTCCCATCCCAATCCTGAGACACCTCCGATAGCAGAGATGTGAAATCTCAATGCTTATACCAAACCTGAGACTCTTACTATAACATGAGATGTGATATCTAACTCCTTCCTGTTCCAAACCTGAGACCCTTCCTATAGCATGAGATGCGATATCCAACTCCTTCCCATTCCAATCCTGAGACCCTTCCCATAGCATGAGATGTGATATCTCAATGCTTCTAATACCAAACCTGTGATCCTTCCTATAACAAGAGATGTGATATCCAAATCCTTCCCCTTCCAAATCTGAGACCCTCCCTTTAGCATGAGATGTGATATCTCAATGCCTCTAATACCAAACCTGAGATCCTTACGATAGCATGAGATGTGATATCTCAATGCTTCTAATACCAAACCTGAGATCCTTCCTATAACATGAGATGTGATATCCAAATCCTTCCCCTTCCATTCCTGAGACCCTCCCTTTAGCATGAGATGTGATATCCAACTCCTTCCCATTCCAATCCTGAGACCCTTCCTATAGCATGAGATGTGATATCTCAATGCTTCTAATACCAAACCTGAGACCCTTCCTATAACGTAAGATGGGATATCCAACTCCTTCCCATTCCAATCCTGAGACCCTTCCGATAGCAGAGATGTGATATCTCAATGCTTATACCAAACCTGAGACCCTTCCTGTGGCATGAGATGTCATATACAACTCCTTCCCATTCCAATACTGAGACCCTTCCTATAGCATGAGATGTGATATCTCAATACTTATACCAAACCTGAGACCCTTCCTATAGCATGAGATGTGATATCCAACTCCTTCCCATTCCAATCCTGAGACCCTTCCTATAACATGAGATGTTATGTCTCAATGCTTCTAATACCAAACCTTAGATCCTTCCTATGGCATGAGATGTCATATAAAACTCCTTCCCATTCCAATCCTGAGACCCTTCCCATAGCATGAGATGTGATATCGAACTCCTTCCCATTCCAATCCTGCGACCCTTCCTATAGCATGAGATTTGATATCTCAATGCTTCTAATACCAAACCTGAGATCATTCCTATAACACGAGATGTAATATCCAAATCCTTCCCCTTCCAAACCTGAGACCCTCCCTTTAGCATGAGATATGATATCCAACTACTTCCCATTCCAATCCTGAGACCCTTCCTATAGCATGAGATGTGATGTCTCAATGTTTCTAATACCAAACCTGAGATCCTTCCTATAACATGAGATGTGATATCCAACTCCTTCCCATTCCAATCCTGAGACACTTCCTATAGCATGAGAAGTGATATCGAACTCCTTCCCATTCCAATCCTGCGACCCTTCCTATAGCATGAGATTTGATATCTCAATGCTTCTAATACCAAACCTGAGATCATTCCTATAACACGAGATGTAATATCCAAATCCTTCCCCTTCCAAACCTGAGACCCTCCCTTTAGCATGAGATATGATATCCAACTACTTCCCATTCCAATCCTGAGACCCTTCCTATAGCATGAGATGTGATGTCTCAATGTTTCTAATACCAAACCTGAGATCCTTCCTATAACATGAGATGTGATATCCAACTCCTTCCCATTCCAATCCTGAGACACTTCCTATAGCATGAGAAGTGATATCTCCATGCTTATACCAAACCTGAGACCCTTCCTATAGCATGAGATGTGATATCCAAATCCTTCCCATTCCAATCCTGAGACCCTTCCTATAGCATGAGATGTGATATCTCAATGCTTATACCAAACCTGAGAGCCTACCTATAGCATGAGATGTGATATCCAACTCCTTCCCGTTCCAAACCTGAGACCCTTCCTATAGCATATGTGATATCCAACTCCTTCCCATTCCAAACATGAGACCCTTCCTATAGCAAGAATGTAATATCCAACTCCTACCCATTCCAATCCTGAGACCATTCCTATAGCATGAGATGTGATATCTCAATGCTTCTAATACCAAACCTGAGATACTTCCTATGACATGAGATGTGATATCCAATTCCTTCCCATTCCAAACCTGAGATCCTTCCTACAGCATGCGATGTGATATCTCAATGCTTCTAATACCAAACCTGAGACCCGTCCCATAACATGAGATGGGATATCCAACTCCTTCCCGTTCCAAACCTGATACCCTTCCTATAGCATGAGATGTGATATCCAACTCCTTCCCATCCCAATCCTGAGACACCTCCGATAGCAGAGATGTGATATCTCAATGCTTATACCAAACCTGAGACTCTTCCTATAACATGAGATATGATATCCAACTCCTTCCCGTTCCAAACCTGAGACCCTTCCTATAGCATGAGATGTGATATCCAACTCCTTCCCATTCCAATCCTGAGACCCTTCTGATAGCATGAGATGTGATATCTCAATGCTTCTAATACCAAACCTGTGATCCTTCCTATAGCATGAGATGTGATATCCAACTCCTTCCAATTCCAATCCTGAGACCCTTCCTACAGCATGAGATGTGATATCTCAATGCTTCTAATACCAAACCTGAGACCCTTCCTATAACATGAGATGGGAATATCCAACTCCTTCCCATTCCAATCCTGAGACCCTTCCGATAGCAGAGATGTGATATCTCAATGCTTATACCAAACCTGAGATCCTTCCTATAACATGAGATGTGATATCCAACTCCTTCCCATTCCAATCCTGAGACCCTTCCTATAGCATGAGATGTGATATCCAACTCCTTCCCATTCCAATCCTGAGACCCTTCCTATAGCATGAGATGTGATATCTCAATGCTTCTAATATCAAACTTGAGACCCTCCCTATAGCATGAGATGTGATATCCAAGTCCTTCCCATTCCAATCCTGAGACACTTCCTATAGCATGATATGTGATATCCAATGCTTCTAATACCAAACCTGAGACTCTTCCTATAACATGAGATGGGATATCCAACTCCTTCCCATTCCAATCCTGAGACCCTTCCGATAGCAGAGATGTGATATCTCAATGCTTATACGAAACCTGAGACCCTTCCTACGGCATGAGATGTCATATACAACTCCTTCCCATTCCAATCCTGAGACCCTTCCTATAGCATGAGATGTGATATCTCAATGCTTATACCAAACCTGAGACCCTTCCTATAGCATGAGATGTGATATCCAACTTCTTCCCATTCCAATCCTGAGACCCTTCCTATAGCATGAGATGTGATATCTCAATGCTTATACCAAACCTGAGACCCTTCCTATAGCTTGAGATGTTATATCCAACTCCTTCCCATTCCAATCCTGAGACCCTTCCTATAGCATGAGATGTGATATCTCAAGGCCTCTAATACCAAACCTGAGATCCTTCCTCTAACATGAAATGTGATATCCAACTCCTTCCCCTTCCAAACGTGAGAGCCTTCCTATAGCATGAGATATGATATCCAAGTCCTTCCCATTCCAATCCTGAGACCCTTCCTATAACATGAAATGTGATATCCAACTTCTTCCCATTCCAACCTGAGACCCTTCCTATAGCATGAGATGGGATATCCAACTCCTTCCAAATCCAATACTGATACCCTTCCGATAGCGTGAGATGTGATATCCCAATGCTTCTACCAAACCTGAGACCCATACTATGGCATGAGATGTGATATCAAACTCCTTCCCATTCCAATCCTGAGAACCTTCTTATACCATGAGACTTGATATCTCAATGCTTCTAATACCAAACCTGAGACCCGTCCTATAACATGAGATGTGATATCCAAATCCTTCCCCTTCCAAACCTTAGACCCTTCCTTTATCATGAGATGTGATATCCAACTCCTTCCCATTCCAATCCTGAGACCCTTCCGATATCATGAGATGTGATATCTCAATGCTTATACCAAATCTGAGACCCTTCCTATGGCCTGAGATGTCATATACAACTCCTTCCCATTCCAATCCTGAGACCCTTCCTATAGCATGAGATGTGATATCTCAATGCTTATACCAAATCTGAGACCCTTCCTATAGCATGAGATGTGATATACAACTCCTTCCCATTCCAATCCTGAGACCCTTCCTATAGCATGAGAAGTGATATCTCCATGCTTATACCAAACCTGAGACCCTTCCTATAGCATAAGATGTGATATCCAAATTCTTCCCATTCCAATCCTGAGACCCTTCCTATAGCATGAGATGTGATATCTCAATGCTTATACCAAACCTGAGACCCTTCATATAGCATGAGATGTGATATCCAACTCCTTCCCATTCCAATCCTGAGACCCTTCCTATAGCATGAGATGTGATGTCTCAATGCTTCTAATACCAAACCTGAGATCCTTCCTATAACATGAGATGTGATATCCAACTCCTTCCCATTCCAATCCTGAGACCTTTATGATAGCATGAGATGTGATATCTCAATGCCTCTTATACCAAACCTGAGATCCTTCCGATAGCATGAGATGTGATATCTCAATGCTTCTAATACCAAACCTGAGATCCTTCCTATAATATGAGATGTGATTTCCAAATCCTTCCCCTTCCAAACCTGAGACCCTCCCTTTAGCATGAAATGTGATATCCAACTCCTTCCCATTCCAATCCTGAGACCCTTCTGATAGCATGAGATGTGATATCTCAATGCTTATACCAAATCTGAGACCCTTCCTATAGCATGAGATGTGATATCCAACTCCTTCCCATTCCAATCCTGACACCCTTCCTATAGCATGAGATGTGATGTCTCAATGCTTCCAATACCAAACCTGAGATCCTTCCTATAACATGAGATGTGATATCCAACTCCTTCCCATTCCAATCCTGAGACCCTTATGATAGCATGAGATGTGATATCTCAATGCCTCTTATACCAAACCTGAGATCCTCCCGATAGCATGAGATGTGATATCTCAATGCTTCTAATACCAAACCTGAGATCCTTCCTATTATATGAGATGTGATTTCCAAATCCTTCCCCTTCCAAACCTGAGACCCTCCCTTTAGCATGAGATGTGATATCCAACTCCTTCCCATTCCAATCCTGAGACCCTTCTGATAGCATGAGATGTGATATCCAACTCCTTCCCATTCCAATCCTGAGACCCTTCCGATATCATGAGATGTGATATCTCAATGCTTATACCAAATCTGAGACCCTTCCTATGGCCTGAGATGTCATATACAACTCCTTCCCATTCCAATCCTGAGACCCTTCCGATAGCATGAGATGTGATATCTCAATGCTTCTAATACCAAACCTGAGATCCTTCCTATAATATGAGATGTGATTTCCAAATCCTTCCCCTTCCAAACCTGAGACCCTCCCTTTAGCATGAAATGTGATATCCAACTCCTTCCCATTCCAATCCTGAGACCCTTCTGATAGCATGAGATGTGATATCTCAATGCTTATACCAAATCTGAGACCCTTCCTATAGCATGAGATGTGATATCCAACTCCTTCCCATTCCAATCCTGACACCCTTCCTATAGCATGAGATGTGATGTCTCAATGCTTCCAATACCAAACCTGGGATCCTTCCTATAACATGAGATGTGATATCCAACTCCTTCCCATTCCAATCCTGAGACCCTTATGATAGCATGAGATGTGATATCTCAATGCCTCTTATACCAAACCTGAGATCCTCCCGATAGCATGAGATGTGATATCTCAATGCTTCTAATACCAAACCTGAGATCCTTCCTATTATATGAGATGTGATTTCCAAATCCTTCCCCTTCCAAACCTGAGACCCTCCCTTTAGCATGAGATGTGATATCCAACTCCTTCCCATTCCAATCCTGAGACCCTTCTGATAGCATGAGATGTGATATCCAACTCCTTCCCATTCCAATCCTGAGACCCTTCCGATATCATGAGATGTGATATCTCAATGCTTATACCAAATCTGAGACCCTTCCTATGGCCTGAGATGTGATATCCAACTCCTTCCCATTCCAATCCTGAGACCCTTCCTATAGCATGAGAAGTGATATCTCCATGCTTATACCAAACCTGAGACCCTTCCTATAGCATAAGATGTGATATCCAAATCCTTCCCATTCCAATCCTGAGACCCTTCCTATAGCATGAGATGTGATATCTCAATGCTTATACCAAACCTGAGACCCTTCCTATAGCATGAGATGTGATATCCAACTCCTTCCCATTCCAATCCTGAGATCCTTCCTATAACATGAGATGTGATATCCAACTCCTTCCCATTCCAATCCTGAGACCCTTATGATAGCATGAGATGTGATATCTCAATGCCTCTTATACCAAACCTGAGATCCTTCCGATAGCATGAGATGTGATATCTCAATGCTTCTAATACCAAACCTGAGATCCTTCCTATAATATGAGATGTGATTTCCAAATCCTTCCCCTTCCAAACCTGAGACCCTCCCTTTAGCATGAAATGTGATATCCAACTCCTTCCCATTCCAATCCTGAGACCCTTCTGATAGCATGAGATGTGATATCTCAATGCTTATACCAAATCTGAGACCCTTCCTATAGCATGAGATGTGATATCCAACTCCTTCCCATTCCAATCCTGAGACCCTTCCTATAGCATGAGATGTGATGTCTCAATGCTTCCAATACCAAACCTGAGATCCTTCCTATAACATGAGATGTGATATCCAACTCCTTCCCATTCCAATCCTGAGACCCTTATGATAGCATGAGATGTGATATCTCAATGCCTCTTATACCAAACCTGTGATCCTTCCGATAGCATGTGATGTGATATCTCAATGCCTCTAATACCAAACCTGAGATCCTACCTCTAACATGAAATGTGATATCCATCTCCTTCCCTTTCCAAACCTGAGACCCTGCCTATAGCATGATATGTGATATCCAAGTCCTTCCCATTCCAATCCTGAGACCCTTCCTATAGCATGTGATGTGATATCTCAATGCTTATACCAAACCTGAGACCCTTCCTATGGCATGAGATGGCATATACAACTCCTTCCCATTCCAATCCTGAGACCCTTCCTATAGCATGAGATGTAATATCTCAATGCTTATACCAAACCTGAGCTCTTCCTATAGCATGAGATGTGATATCCAACTTCTTCCCATTCCAATCCTGAGACCCTTCCTATAGCATGAGATGTGATATCTCAATGCTTATACCAAACCTGAGACCCTTCCTATAGCTTGAGATGTGATATCCAACTCCTTCCCATTCCAATCCTGAGACCCTTCCTATAGCATGAGATGTGATATCTCAAGGCCTCTAATACCAAACCTGAGATCCTTCCTCTAACATGAAATGTGATATCCAACTCCTTCCCCTTCGAAACCTGAGAGCCTTCCTATAGCATGAGATATGATATCCAAGTCCTTCCCATTCCAATCCTGAGACCCTTCCTATAACATGAAATGTGATATCCAACTCCATCCCATTCCAACCTGAGACCCTTCCTATAGCATGAGATGGGATATCCAACTCCTTCCAAATCCAATACTGATATTCTTCCGATAGCATGAGATGTGATATCCCAATGCTTCTACCAAACCTGAGACCCATACTATGGCATGAGATGTGATATCAAACTCCTTCCCATTCCAATCCTGAGACCCTTCTTATACCATGAGACTTGATATCTCAATGCTTCTAATACCAAACCTGAGACCCGTCCTATAACATGAGATGTGATATCCAAATCCTTCCCCTTCCAAACCTTAGACCCTTCCTTTATCATGAGATGTGATATCCAACTCCTTCCCATTCCAATCCTGAGACCCTTCCGATATCATGAGATGTGATATCTCAATGCTTATACCAAATCTGAGACCCTTCCTATGGCCTGAGATGTCATATACAACTCCTTCCCATTCCAATCCTGAGACCCTTCCTATAGCATGAGATGTGATATCTCAATGCTTATACCAAATCTGAGACCCTTCCTATAGCATGAGATGTGATATCCAACTCCTTCCCATTCCAATCCTGAGACCCTTCCTATAGCATGAGAAGTGATATCTCCATGCTTATACCAAACCTGAGACCCTTCCTATAGCATAAGATGTGATATCCAAATCCTTCCCATTCCAATCCTGAGACCCTTCCTATAGCATGAGATGTGATATCTCAATGCTTATACCAAACCTGAGACCCTTCCTATAGCATGAGATGTGATATCCAACTTCTTCCCATTCCAATCCTGAGACCCTTCCTATAGCATGAGATGTGATATCTCAATGCTTATACCAAACCTGAGACCCTTCCTATAGCATAAGATGTGATATCCAAATCCTTCCCATTCCAATCCTGAGACCCTTCCTATAGCATGAGATGTGATATCTCAATGCTTATACCAAACCCGAGACCCTTCCTATAGCATGAGATGTGATATCCAACTCCTTCCCATTCCAATCCTGAGACCCTTCCTATAGCATGAGATGTGATGTCTCAATGCTTCTAATACCAAACCTGAGATCCTTCCTATAACATGAGATGTGATATCCAACTCCTTCCCATTCCAATCCTGAGACCCTTATGATAGCATGAGATGTGATATCTCAATGCCTCTTATACCAAACCTGAGATCATTCCGATAGCATGAGATGTGATATCTCAATGCTTCTAATACCAAACCTGAGATCCTTCCTATAATATGAGATGTGATTTCCAAATCCTTCCCCTTCCAAACATGAGACCCTCCCTTTAGCATGAAATGTGATATCCAACTCCTTCCCATTCCAATCCTGAGACCCTTCTGATAGCATGAGATGTGATATCTCAATGCCTCTAATACCAAACCTGAGATCCTTCCTCTAACATGAAATGTGATATCCAACTCCTTCCCCTTCCAAACCTGAGAGCCTTCCTATAGCATGAGATATGATATCCAAGTCCTTCCCATTCCAATCCTGAGACCCTTCCTATAACATGAAATGTGATATCCAACTCCTTCCCATTCCAACCTGAGACCCTTCCTATAGCATGAGATGGGATATCCAACTCCTTCCAAATCCAATACTGATATTCTTCCGATAGCATGAGATGTGATATCCCAATGCTTCTACCAAACCTGAGACCCATACTATGGCATGAGATGTGATATCAAACTCCTTCCCATTCCAATCCTGAGACCCTTCTTATACCATGAGACTTGATATCTCAATGCTTCTAATACCAAACCTGAGACCCGTCCTATAACATGAGATGTGATATCCAAATCCTTCCCCTTCCAAACCTTAGACCCTTCCTTTATCATGAGATGTGATATCCAACTCCTTCCCATTCCAATCCTGAGACCCTTCCGATATCATGAGATGTGATATCTCAATGCTTATACCAAATCTGAGACCCTTCCTATGGCCTGAGATGTCATATACAACTCCTTCCCATTCCAATCCTGAGACCCTTCCTATAGCATGAGATGTGATATCTCAATGCTTATACCAAATCTGAGACCCTTCCTATAGCATGAGATGTGATATCCAACTCCTTCCCATTCCAATCCTGAGACCCTTCCTATAGCATGAGAAGTGATATCTCCATGCTTATACCAAACCTGAGACCCTTCCTATAGCATAAGATGTGATATCCAAATCCTTCCCATTCCAATCCTGAGACCCTTCCTATAGCATGAGATGTGATATCTCAATGCTTATACCAAACCTGAGACCCTTCCTATAGCATGAGATGTGATATCCAACTCCTTCCCATTCCAATCCTGAGACCCTTCCTATAGCATGAGATGTGATGTCTCAATGCTTCTAATACCAAACCTGAGATCCTTCCTATAACATGAGATGTGATATCCAACTCCTTCCCATTCCAATCCTGAGACCCTTATGATAGCATGAGATGTGATATCTCAATGCCTCTTATACCAAACCTGAGATCCTTCCGATAGCATGAGATGTGATATCTCAATGCTTCTAATACCAAACCTGAGATCCTTCCTATAATATGAGATGTGATTTCCAAACCCTTCCCCTTCCAAACCTGAGACCCTCCCTTTAGCATGAAATGTGATATCCAACTCCTTCCCATTCCAATCCTGAGACCCTTCTGATAGCATGAGATGTGATATCTCAATGCCTCTAATACCAAACCTGAGATCCTACCTCTAACATGAAATGTGATATCCATCTCCTTCCCTTTCCAAACCTGAGACCCTGCCTATAGCATGAGATGTGATATCCAAGTCCTTCCCATTCCAATCCTGAGACCCTTCCTATAGCATGTGATGTGATATCTCAATGCTTATACCAAACCTGAGACCCTTCCTATGGCATGAGATGTCATATACAACTCCTTCCCATTCCAACCCTGAGACCCTTCCTATAGCATGAGATGTGATATCTCAATGCTTATACCAAACCTGAGACCCTTCCTATAGCATGAGATGTGATATCCAACTTCTTCCCATTCCAATCCTGAGACCCTTCCTATAGCATGAGATGTGATATCTCAATGCTTATACCAAACCTGAGACCCTTCCTATAGCATAAGATGTGATATCCAAATCCTTCCCATTCCAATCCTGAGACCCTTCCTATAGCATGAGATGTGATATCTCAATGCTTATACCAAACCTGAGACCCTTCCTATAGCATGAGATGTGATATCCAACTCCTTCCCATTCCAATCCTGAGACCCTTCCTATAGCATGAGATGTGATGTCTCAATGCTTCTAATACCAAACCTGAGATCCTTCCTATAACATGAGATGTGATATCCAACTCCTTCCCATTCCAATCCTGAGACCCTTATGATAGCATGAGATGTGATATCTCAATGCCTCTTATACCAAACCTGAGATCCTTCCGATAGCATGAGATGTGATATCTCAATGCTTCTAATACCAAACCTGAGATCCTTCCTATAATATGAGATGTGATTTCCAAATCCTTCCCCTTCCAAACCTGAGACCCTCCCTTTAGCATGAAATGTGATATCCAACTCCTTCCCATTCCAATCCTGAGACCCTTCTGATAGCATTAGATGTGATATCTCAATGCCTCTAATACCAAACCTGAGATCCTACCTCTAACATGAAATGTGATATCCATCTCCTTTCCTTTCCAAACCTGAGACCCTTCCTATAGCATGAGATGTGATATCCAACTCCTTCCCATTCCAATCCTGAGACCCTTCCTATAGCATGAGATGTGATGTCTCAATGCTTCTAATACCAAACCTGAGATCCTTCCTATAACATGAGATGTGATATCCAACTCCTTCCCATTCCAATCCTGAGACCCTTATGATAGCATGAGATGTGATATCTCAATGCCTCTTATACCAAACCTGAGATCCTTCCGATAGCATGAGATGTGATATCTCAATGCTTCTAATACCAAACCTGAGATCCTTCCTATAATATGAGATGTGATTTCCAAATCCTTCCCCTTCCAAACCTGAGACCCTCCCTTTAGCATGAAATGTGATATCCAACTCCTTCCCATTCCAATCCTGAGACCCTTCTGATAGCATTAGATGTGATATCTCAATGCCTCTAATACCAAACCTGAGATCCTACCTCTAACATGAAATGTGATATCCATCTCCTTCCCTTTCCAAACCTGAGACCCTGCCTATAGCATGAGATGTGATATCCAAGTCCTTCCCATTCCAATCCTGAGACCCTTCCTATAGCATGTGATGTGATATCTCAATGCTTATACCAAACCTGAGACCCTTCCTATGGCATGAGATGTCATATACAACTCCTTCCCATTCCAACCCTGAGACCCTTCCTATAGCATGAGATGTGATATCTCAATGCTTATACCAAACCTGAGACCCTTCCTATAACATGAGATGGGATATCCAACTCCTTCCCGTTCCAAACCTGATACCCTTCCTATAGAATGAGATGTGATATCCAACTCCTTCCCATCCCAATCCTGAGACACCTCCGATAGCAGAGATGTGATATCTCAATGCTTATACCAAACCTGAGACTCTTCCTATAACATGAGATATGATATCCAACTCCTTCCCGTTCCAAACCTGAGACCCTTCCTATAGCATGAGATGTGATATCCAACTCCTTCCCATTCCAATCCTGAGACCCTTCTGATAGCATGAGATGTGATATCTCAATGCTTCTAATACCAAACCTGTGATCCTTCCTATAGCATGAGATGTGATATCCAACTCCTTCCAATTCCAATCCTGAGACCCTTCCTACAGCATGAGATGTGATATCTCAATGCTTCTAATACCAAACCTGAGATCCTTCCTATAACATGAGATGTGATATCCAACTCCTTCCCATTCCAATCCTGAGACCCTTCCTATAGCATGAGATGTGATATCTCACTGCTTATACCAAACCTGAGACCCTTCCTATAGCATGAGATGTGATATCCAACTCCTTCCCATTCCAATCCTGAGAACCTTCCTATAGCATGAGATGTGATATCTCAATGCTTCTAATATCAAACTTGAAACCCTCCCTATAGCATGAGATGTGATATCCAAGTCCTTCCCATTCCAATCTTGAGACACTTCCTATAGCATGATATGTGATATCCAATGCTTCTAATACCAAACCTGAGACTCTTCCTATAACATGAGATGGGATATCCAACTCCTTCCCATTCCAATCCTGAGACCCTTCCGATAGCAGAGATGTGATATCTCAATGCTTATACGAAACCTGAGACCCTTCCTACGGCATGAGATGTCATATACAACTCCTTCCCATTCCAATCCTGAGACCCTTCCTATAGCATGAGATGTGATATCTCAATGCTTATACCAAACCTGAGACCCTTCCTATAGCATGAGATGTGATATCCAACTCCTTCCCATTCCAATCCTGAGACCCTTCCTATAGCATGAGATGTGATGTCTCAATGCTTCTAATACCAAACCTGAGATCCTTCCTATAACATGAGATATGATATCCAACTCCTTCCATTCCAATCCTGAGACCCTTCCTATAGCATGAGATGTTATATCTCAATACTTATACCAATCCTGAGACCCTTCCTATAGCATGAGATGTGATACCCAACTCCTTCCCATTCCAATCCTGAGACGCTTCCTATAACATGAGATGTGATATCTCAATGCCTCTAATACCAAACCTGAGATCCTTCCTCTAACATGAAATGTGATATCCAACTCCTTCCCTTTCCAAATCTGAGAGCCTATCTATAGCATGAGATGTGATATCCAAGTCCTTCCCATTCCAATCCTTAGACCCTTCCTGCAGCGTGCAATATGATATCTCAATGATTCTAATAACAAACCTGAGACCCGTCCTATAACATGAGATGGGATATCCAACTCCTTCCCATTCCAATCCTGAGACACTTCTGATAGCAGAGATGTGATATCTCAATGCTTATACCAAACCTGAGACCCTTCCTATAACATGAGATCGGATATCCAACTCCTTCCCGTTCCAAACCTGAGACCCTTCCTATAGCATATGTGATATCCAACTCCTTCCCATTCCAAACATGAGACCCTTCCTATAGCAAGAATGTAATATCCAACTCCTTCCCATTCCAACCCTGAGACCATTCCTATAGCATGAGATGTGATATCTCAATGCTTCTAATACCAAACCTGAGATCCTTCCTATGACATGAGATGTGATATCCAATTCCTCCCCATTCCAAACCTGAGAACCTTCCTACAGCATGCGATGTGATATCTCAATGCTTCTAATACCAAACCTGAGACCAGTCCTATAACATGAGATTGGATATCCAACTCCTTCCCCTTCCAAACCTGGGACCCTTCCTATAGCATGAGATGTGATATCCAACTTCTTCCCATTCCAATCCTGAGACCCTTCCTATAACATGAGATGTGATGTCTCAATGCTTCTAATACCAAACCTGAGATCTTTCCTATAACATGAGATGTGATATCCAACTCCTTCCCATTCCAATCCTGGGACCCTTCCTATAGCATGAGATGTGATATCTCAATGCTTATACCAAACCTGAGACCCTTCCTATAGCTTGAGGTGTGATATCCAACTCCTTCCCATTCCAATCCTGAGACCCTTCCTATAGCATGAGATGTGATATCTCAAGGCCTCTAATACCAAACCTGAGATCCTTCCTCTAACATGAAATGTGATATCCAACTCCTTCCCCTTCCAAACCTGAGAGCCTTCCTATAGCATGAGATATGATATCCAAGTCCTTCCCATTCCAATCCTGAGACCCTTCCTATAACATGAAATGTGATATCCAACTCCATCCCATTCCAACCTGAGACCTTTCCTATAGCATGAGATGGGATATCCAACTCCTTCCAAATCCAATACTGATACCATTCCGATAGCATGAGGTGTGATATCCCAATGCTTCTACCAAATCTGAGACCCATACTATGGCATGAGATGTGATATCAAACTCCTTCCCATTCCAATCCTGAGACCCTTCCTATAGCTTGAGATGTGATATCCAACTTCTTCCCATTCCAATTCTGAGACCCTTCCTATACCATGAGACTTGATATCTCAATGCTTCTAATACCAAACCTGAGACCCGTCCTATAACATGAGATGTGATATCCAAATCCTTCCCCTTCCAAACCTTAGACCCTTCCTTTATCACGAGATGTGATATCCAACTCCTTCCCATTCCAATCCTGAGACCCTTCCGATATCATGACATTTGTTATCTCAATGCTTCTAATATCAAACTTGAGACCCTCCCTATAGCATGAGAAGTGACATCCAAGTCCTCCCCATTCCAATCCTGAGACCCTTCCTATAGCATGAGATGTGATATCTCAATGCTTCTAATACCAAACCTGAGACCCTTCCTATAACATGAGATGGGATATCCAACTCAGATGGGATATCCAACTCCTTCCCATTCCAATCCTGAGACCCTTCCGATAGCAGAGATGTGATATCTCAATGCTTATATCAAACCTGAGACCCTTCCTATGGCCTGAGATGTCATATACAACTCCTTCCCATTCCAATCCTGAGATCCTTCCTATAGCATGAGATGTGATATCTCAATGCTTATACCAAATCTGAGACCCTTCCTATAGCATGAGATGTGATATCCAACTCCTTCCCATTCCAATCCTGAGACCCTTCTTATAGCATGAGATATGATGTCTCAATGCTTCCAATACCAAACCTGAGATCCTTCCTATAACATGAGATGTGATATCCAACTCCTTCCCATTCCAATCCTGAGACCCTTATGATAGCATGAGATGTGATATCTCAATGCCTCTTATACCAAACCTGAGATCCTTCCGATAGCATGAGATGTGATATCTCAATGCTTCTAATACCAAACCTGAGATCCTTCCTATAATATGAGATGTGATTTCCAAATCCTTCCCCTTCCAAACCTGAGACCCTCCCTTTAGCATGAGATGTGATATCCAACTCCTTCCCATTCCAATCCTGAGACCCTTCTGATAGCATGAGATGTGATATCTCAATGCCTCTAATACCAAACCTGAGATCCTACCTCTAACATGAAATGTGATATCCATCTCCTTCCCTTTCCAAACCTGAGACCCTGCCTATAGCATGATATGTGATATCCAAGTCCTTCCCATTCCAATCCTGAGACCCTTCCTATAGCATGTGATGTGATATCTCAATGCTTATACCAAACCTGAGACCCTTCCTATGGCATGAGATGGCATATACAACTCCTTCCCATTCCAATCCTGAGACCCTTCCTATAGCATGAGATGTGATATCTCAAGGCCTCTAATACCAAACCTGAGATCCTTCCTCTAACATGAAATGTGATATCCAACTCCTTCCCCTTCCAAACCTGAGAGCCTTCCTATAGCATGAGATATGATATCCAAATCCTTCCCATGCCAATCCTGAGACCCTTCCTATAACATGAAATGTGATATCCAACTCCTTCCCATTCCAACCTGAGACCCTTCCTATAGCATGAGATGGGATATCCAACTCCTTCCAAATCCAATACTGATATTCTTCCGATAGCATGAGATGTGATTTCCCAATGCTTCTACCAAACCTGAGACCCATACTATGGCATGAGATGTGATATCAAACTCCTTCCCATTCCAATCCTGAGACCCTTCTTATACCATGAAACTTGATATCTCAATGGTTCTAATACCAAACCTGAGACCCGTCCTATAACATGAGATGTGATATCCAAATCTTTCCCCTTCCAAACCTTAGACCCTTCCTTTATCATGAGATGTGATATCCAACGCCTTCCCATTCCAATCCTGAGACCCTTCCGATATCATGAGATGTGATATCTCAATGCTTATACCAAATCTGAGACCCTTCCTATGGCCTGAGATGTCATATACAACTCCTTCCCATTCCAATCCTGAGACCCTTCCTATAGCATGAGATGTGATATCTCAATGATTATACCAAATCTGAGACCCTTCCTATAGCATGAGATGTGATATCCAACTCCTTCCCATTCCAATCATGGGACCCTTCCTATAGCATGAGAAGTGATATCTCCATGCTTATACCAAACCTGAGACCCTTCCTATAGCATAAGATGTGATATCCAAATCCTTCCCATTCCAATCCTGAGACCCTTCCTATAGCATGAGATGTGATATCTCAATGCTTATACCAAACCTGAGACCCTTCCATTTAGCATGAGATGTGATATCCAACTCCTTCCCATTCCAATCCTGAGACCCTTCCTATAGCATGAGATGTGATGTCTCAATGCTTCTAATACCAAACCTGAGATCCTTCCTATAACATGAGATGTGATATCCAACTCCTTCCCATTCCAATCCTGAGACCCTTATGATAGCATGAGATGTGATATCTCAATGCCTCTTATACCAAACCTGAGATCCTTCCGATAGCATGAGATGTGATATCTCAATGCTTCTAATACCAAACCTGAGATCCTTCCTATAATATGAGATGTGATTTCCAAATCCTTCCCCTTCCAAACCTGAGACCCTCCCTTTAGCATGAAATGTGATATCCAACTCCTTCCCATTCCAATCCTGAGACCCTTCTGATAGTATGAGATGTGATATCTCAATGCCTCTAATACCAAACCTGAGATCCTACCTCTAACATGAAATGTGATATCCATCTCCTTCCCTTTCCAAACCTGAGACCCTGCCTATAGCATGAGATGTGATATCCAGGTCCTTCCCATTCCAATCCTGAGACCCTTCCTATAGCATGTGATGTGATATCTCAATGCTTATACCAAACCTGAGACCCTTCCTATGGCATGAGATGTCATATACAACTCCTTCCCATTCCAACCCTGAGACCCTTCCTATAGCATGAGATGTGATATCTCAATGCTTATACCAAACCTGAGACCCTTCCTATAGCATGAGATGTGATATCCAACTTCTTCCCATTCCAATCCTGAGACCCTTCCTATAGCATGAGATGTGATATCTCAATGCTTATACCAAACCTGAGACCCTTCCTATAGCATAAGATGTGATATCCAAATCCTCCCCATTCCAATCCTGAGACCCTTCCTATAGCATGAGATGTGATATCTCAATGCTTATACCAAACCTGAGACCCTTCCTATAGCATGAGATGTGATATCCAACTCCTTCCCATTCCAATCCTGAGACCCTTCCTATAGCATGAGATGTGATGTCTCAATGCTTCTAATACCAAACCTGAGATCCTTCCTATAACATGAGATGTGATATCGAACTCCTTCCCATTCCAATCCTGAGACCCTTATGATAGCATGAGATGTGATATCTCAATGCCTCTTATACCAAACCTGAGATCCTTCCGATAGCATGAGATGTGATATCTCAATGCTTCTAATACCAAACCTGAGATCCTTCCTATAATATGAGATGTGATTTCCAAATCCTTCCCCTTCCAAACCTGAGACCCTCCCTTTAGCATGAAATGTGATATCCAACTCCTTCCCATTCCAATCCTGAGACCCTTCTGATAGCATGAGATGTGATATCTCAATGCCTCTAATACCAAACCTGAGATCCTTCCTCTAACATGAAATGTGATATCCAACTCCTTCCCCTTCCAAACCTGAGAGCCTTCCTATAGCATGAGATATGATATCCAAGTCCTTCCCATTCCAATCCTGAGACTCTTCCTATAACATGAAATGTGATATCCAACTCCTTCCCATTCCAACCTGAGACCCTTCCTATAGCATGAGATGGGATATCCAACTCCTTCCAAATCCAATACTGATATTCTTCCGATAGCATGAGATGTGATATCCCAATGCTTCTACCAAACCTGAGACCCATACTATGGCATGAGATGTGATATCAAACTCCTTCCCATTCCAATCCTGAGACCCTTCTTATACCATGAGACTTGATATCTCAATGCTTCTAATACCAAACCTGAGACCCGTCCTATAACATGAGATGTGATATCCAAATCCTTCCCCTTCCAAACCTTAGACCCTTCCTTTATCATGAGATGTGATTCCAACTCCTTCCCATTCCAATCCTGAGACCCTTCCGATATCATGAGATGTGATATCTCAATGCTTATACCAAATCTGAGACCCTTCCTATGGCCTGAGATGTCATATACAACTCCTTCCCATTCCAATCCTGAGACCCTTCCTATAGCATGAGATGTGATATCTCAATGCTTATACCAAATCTGAGACCCTTCCTATAGCATGAGATGTGATATCCAACTCCTTCCCATTCCAATCCTGAGACCCTTCCTATAGCATGAGAAGTGATATCTCCATGCTTATACCAAACCTGAGACCCTTCCTATAGCATAAGATGTGATATCCAAATCCTTCCCATTCCAATCCTGAGACCCTTCCTATAGCATGAGATGTGATATCTCAATGCTTATACCAAACCTGAGACCCTTCCTATAGCATGAGATGTGATATCCAACTCCTTCCCATTCCAATCCTGAGACCCTTCCTATAGCATGAGATGTGATGTCTCAATGCTTCTAATACCAAACCTGAGATCCTTCCTATAACATGAGATGTGATATCCAACTCCTTCCCATTCCAATCCTGAGACCCTTATGATAGCATGAGATGTGATATCTCAATGCCTCTTATACCAAACCTGAGATCCTTCCGATAGCATGAGATGTGATATCTCAATGCTTCTAATACCAAACCTGAGATCCTTCCTATAATATGAGATGTGATTTCCAAATCCTTCCCCTTCCAAACCTGAGACCCTCCCTTTAACATGAAATGTGATATCCAACTCCTTCCCATTCCAATCCTGAGACCCTTCTGATAGCATGAGATGTGATATCTCAATGTCTCTAATAACAAACCTGAGATCCTACCTCTAACATGAAATGTGATATCCATCTCCTTCCATTTCCAAACCTGAGACCCTGCCTATAGCATGAGATGTGATATCCAAGTCCTTCCCATTCCAATCCTGAGACCCTTCCTATAGCATGTGATGTGATATCTCAATGCTTATACCAAACCTGAGACCCTTCCTATGGCATGAGATGTCCTATACAACTCCTTCCCATTCCAACCCTGAGACCCTTCCTATAGCATGAGATGTGATATCTCAATGCTTATACCAAACCTGAGACCCTTCCTATAGCATGAGATGTGATATCCAACTTCTTCCCATTCCAATCCTGAGACCCTTCCTATAGCATGAGATGTGATATATCAATGCTTATACCAAACCTGAGACCCTTCCTATAGCATAAGATGTGATATCCAAATCCTTCCCATTCCAATCCTGAGACCCTTCCTATAGCATGAGATGTGATATCTCAATGCTTATACCAAACCTGAGACCCTTCCTATAGCATGAGATGTGATATCCAACTCCTTCCCATTCCAATCCTGAGACCCTTCCTATAGCATGAGATGTGATGTCTCAATGCTTCTAATACCAAACCTGAGATCCTTCCTATAACATGAGATCTGATATCCAACTCCTTCCCATTCCAATCCTGAGACCCTTATGATAGCATGAGATGTGATATCTCAATGCCTCTTATACCAAACCTGAGATCCTTCCGATAGCATGAGATGTGATATCTCAATGCTTCTAATACCAAACCTGAGATCCTTCCTATAATATGAGATGTGATTTCCAAATCCTTCCCCTTCCAAACCTGAGACCCTCCCTTTAGCATGAAATGTGATATCCAACTCCTTCCCATTCCAATCCTGAGACCCTTCTGATAGCATGAGATGTGATATCTCAATGCCTCTAATACCAAACCTGAGATCCTACCTCTAACATGAAATGTGATATCCATCTCCTTCCCGTTCCTAACCTGAGACCCTTCCTATAGCATGAGATGTGATATCCAACTCCTTCCCATTCCAATCCTGAGACCCTTCCGATAGCTTGAGATGTGATATCTCAATGCTTCTAATATCAATACTGAGACCCTCCCTATAGCATGAGATGTGATATCTAAGTCCTTCCCATTCCAATCCTGAGACCCTTCCGATAGCAGAGATGTGATATCTCAATGCTTATACCAAACCTGAGACCCTTCCTATAGCATGAGATGTGATATCCAACTCCTTCCGATTCCAATCCTGAGACCCTTCCTATAGCATGATATGTGAAATCTCAATGCTTCTACGAAAACTGAGACCCTTCCTTTAGCATGAGATGTGATATCCAACTCCTTCCCATTCCAATCCTGAGACCAGTCCTATAGCATGAGATGTGATATCTCAATGCTTCTAATACCAAACCTGAGATCCTTCCTATAACATGAGATGTGATATCCAACTCCTTCCCATTCCAATCCTGAGACCCTTCCTATAGCATGAGATGTGATATCTCAATGCTTCTAATACCAAACCTGAGATCCTTCCGATAGCATGAGATGTGATATCTCAATGCTTCTAATACCAAACCTGAGATACTTCCTATAACATGAGGTGTGATATCCAAATCCTTCCCCTTCCGAACCTGAGACCCTCCCTTTAGCATGAGATGTGATATCTCAATGCTTATACCAAACCTGAGACCCTTCCTATAGCATGAGATGTGATATCCAACTCCTTCCCATTCCAATCCTGAGACCCTTCCTATAGCATGATATGTGAAATCTCAATGCTTCTACCAAAACTGAGACCCTTCCTTTAGCATGAGATGTGATATCCAACTCCTTCCCATTCCAATCCTGAGACCAGTCCTATAGCATGAGATGTGATATCTCAATGCTTCTAATACCAAACCTGAAATCCTTCCTATAACATGAGATGTGATATCCAACTCCTTCCCATTCCAATCCTGAGACCCTTCCTATAGCATGAGATGTGATATCTCAATGCTTCTAATACCAAACCTGAGATCCTTCCGATAGCATGAGATGTGATATCCAACTCCTTCTCATTCCAATCCTGATACCCTTCTGATAGCATGAGATGTGATATCTCAATGCCTCTAATACCAAACCTGAGATCCTACCTCTAACATGAAATGTGATATCCAACTCCTTCCCTTTCCAAACCTGAGAGCCTTCCTACAGCATGAGATGTGATATCCAAGTCCTTCCCATTCCAATCCTGAGACCCTTCCTATAACATGAGATGTCATATCCAACTCCTTCCCATTCCAACCTGAGACCCTTCCTATAGCATGAGATGGGATATCCAACTCCTTCCAAAACCAATCCTGATACCCTTCCGATAGCATGAGATGTGATATCCCAATGCTTCTACAAAACCTGAGACCCATACCATGGCATGAGATGTGATATCAAACTCCCGTCCTATACCATGAGACTTGATATCTCAATGCTTCTAATACCAAACCTGAGACCGGTCCAATAACATGAGATGTGATATCCAAATCCTTCCCCTTCCAAACCTTAGACCCTTCCTTTATCATGAGATGTGATATCCAAGTCCTTCCCATTCCATTCCTGAGACCCTTCCTATAGCATGAGATGTGATATCTCAATGCTTCTAATACCAAACCTGAGACCCTTCCTATAACATGAGATGTGATATCCAAGTCCTTCCCATTTCAATCCTGAGACCCTTCCTATAGCATGAGATGTGATATCTCAATGCTTCTAATACCAAACCTGAGACCCTTCCTATAACATGAATTCTGATATCCAAGTCCTTCCCATTCCAATCCTGAGACCCTTCCAATAGCAGAGATGTGATATCTCAATGCTTCTAATATCAAACCTGAGACCTGTCCTATAACATGAGATGGGATATCCAACTCCTTCCCGTTCCAAACCTGATACCCTTCCTATAGCATGAGATGTGAAATCCAATTCCTTCCCATCCCAATCCTGAGACACCTCCGATAGCAGAGATGTGATATCTCAATGCTTATACCAAACCTGAGACTCTTCCTATAACATGAGATGTGATATCTAACTCCTTCCCGTTCCAAACCTGAGACCCTTCCTATAGCATGAGATGTGATATCCAACTCCTTCCCATTCCAATCCTGAGACCCTTCCTATAGCATGAGATGTGATATCTCAATGCTTATACCAAATCTGAGACCCTTCCTATAGCATGAGATGTGATATCCAACTCCTTCCCATTCCAATCCTGAGACCCTTCCTATAGCATGAGATGTGATATCTCAATGCTTCTAATACCAAACCTGAGATCCTTCCTATAACATGAGATGTGATATCCAACTCCTTCCCATTCCAATCCTGAGACCCTTATGATAGCATGAGATGTGGTATCTCAATGCCTCTAATACCAAACCTGAGATACTTCCGATAGCATGAGATGTGATATCTCAATGCTTCTAATACCAAACATGAGATCCTTCCTATAACATGAGATGTGATTTCCAAATCCTTCCCCTACCAAACCTGAGACCATCCCTTTAGCATGAGATGTGATATACAACTCCTTCCCATTCCAATCCTGAGACCCTTCTGATAGCATGAGATGTGATATCTCAATGCCTCTAATACCAAACCTGAGATCCTACCTCTAACATGAAATGTGATATCCATCTCCTTCCCTTTCCAAACCTGAGACCCTGCCTACAGCATGAGATGTGATATTCAAGTCCTTCCCATTCCAATCCTGAGACCCTTCCTATAGCATGTGATGTGATATCTCAATACTTATACCAAACCTGAGACCCTTCCTATGGCATGAGATGTCATATACAACTCCTTCCCATTCCAATCCTGAGACCCTTCCTATAGCATGAGATGTGATATCTCAATGCTTATACCAAACCTGAGACCCTTCCTATAGCATGAGATGTGATATCCAACTTCTTCCCATTCCAATCCTAAGACCCTTCCTATAACATGAGATGTGATGTCTCAATGCTTCTAATACCAAACCTGAGATTGTTCCTATAATATGAGATGTGATATCCAACTCCTTCCCATTCCAATCCTGAGACCCTTCCTATAGCATGAGATGTGATATCTCAATGCTTATACCAAACCTGAGACCCTTCCTATAGCTTGAGATGTGATATCGAACTCCTTCCCATTCCAATCCCGAGACCCTTCCTATAGCATGAGATGTGATATCTCAAGGCCTCTAATACCAAACCTGAGATCCTTCCTCTAACATGAAATGTGATATCCAACTCCTTCCCCTTCCAAACCTGAGAGCCTTCCTATAGCATGAGATATGATATCCAAGTCCTTCCCATTCCAATCCTGAGAC
This sequence comes from Ambystoma mexicanum, assembly GCF_040938575.1. Lineage (NCBI taxonomy): Eukaryota > Metazoa > Chordata > Amphibia > Caudata > Ambystomatidae > Ambystoma > Ambystoma mexicanum. The sequence goes on from NC_090936.1 coordinate 339,715,120, forward strand.
CCTTCCTATAACATGAAATGTGATATCCAACTCCTTCCCATTCCAACCTGCGACCCTTCCTATAGCATGAGATGGGATATCCAACTCCTTCCAAATCCAATACTGATACCCTTCCAATAGCATGAGATGTGATATCCCAATGCTTCTACCAAACCTGAGACCCATACTATGGCATAAGATGTGATATCAAACGCCTTCCCATTCCAATCCTGAGACCCTTCCTATAGCTTGAGATGTGATATCCAACTCCTTCCCATTCCAATTCTGAAACCCTTCCTATACCATGAGACTTGATATCTCAATGCTTCTAATACCAAACCTGAGACCCGTCCTATAACATGAGATGTGATATCCAAATCCTTCAGCTTCCAAACCTTAGACCCTTCCTTTATCATGAGATGTGATATCCAACTCCTTCCCGTTCCAATCCTGAGACCCTTCCGATATCATGAGATTTGTTATCTCAATGCTTCTAATATCAAACTTGAGACCCTCCCTATAGCATGAGATGTGACATCCAAGTCCTACCCATTCCAATCCTGAGACCCTTCCTATAGCATGAGATGTGATATCTCAATGCTTCTAATACCAAACCTGAGACCCTTCCTATAACATGAGATGGGATATCCAACTCCTTCCCATTCCAATCCTGAGACCCTTCCGATAGCAGAGATGTGATATCTCAATGCGTATACCAACCTGAGACCCTTCCTATAACATGAGATGTGATATCCAACTCCTTCCCATTCCAAACCTGAGACCCTTCCTATAGCATATGTGATATCCAACTCCTTCCAATTCCAAACATGAGACCCTTCCCATAGCAAGAATGTAATATCCAACTCCTTCCCATTCCAATCCTGAGACCATTCCTATAGCATGAGATGTGATATCTCAATGCTTCTAATACCAAACCTGAGATCCTTCCTATGACATGAGATTTGATATCCAATTCCTTCCCATTCCAAACCTGACACCCTTCCTACAGCATGCGATGTGATATCTCAATGCTTCTAATACCAAACCTGAGACCAGTCCTATAACATGAGATGGGATATCCAACTCCTTCCCGTTCCAATCCTGAGACACTTCCGATTGCAGAGATTTGATATCTCAATGCTTATACCAAACCTGAGACTCTTCCTATAACATGAGATGTGATATCCAACTCCTTCCCGTTCCAAACCTGAGACCCTTCCTATAGCATGAGATGTGATATCCAAATCCTTCCCATCCCAATCCTGAGACACTTCCAATTGCAGAGATGTGATATCTCAATGCTTATACCAAACCTGAGACTCTTCCTATAACACGAGATGTGATATCCAACTCCTTCCCGTTCCAAACCTGAGACCCTTCCTATAGCATGAGATGTGATATCCAACTCCTTCCTATTCTAATCCTGAGACCCTTCCGATAGCATGAGATGTGATATCTCAATGCCTCTAATACCAAACCTGAGATCCTTCCTATAACATGTGATGTGATATTCAAATCCTTCCCCTTCCAAACCTGAGACCCTCCCTTTAGCATGAGATGTGATATACAACTCCTTCCCATTCCAATCCTGAGACCCTTCTGATAGCATGAGATGTGATATCTCAATGCCTCTAATACCAAACCTGAGATCCTACCTCTAACATGAAATGTGATATCCGTCTCCTTCCCTTTCCAAACCTGAGACCCTGCCTATAGCATGAGCTGTGATATCCAAGTCCTTCCCATTCCAATCCTGAGACCCTTCCTATAGCATGTGATGTGATATCTCAATGCTTATACCAAACCTGAGACCCTTCTTATGGCATGAGATGTCATATACAACTCCTTCCCATTCCAATCCTGGGACCCTTCCTATAGCATGAGATGTGATATCTCAATGCTTATACCAAACCTGAGACCCTTCCTATAGCATGAGATGTGATATCTCAAGGCCTCTAATACCAAACCTGAGATCCTTCCTCTAACATGAGATGTGATATCCAACTCCTTCCTGTTCCAAACCTGAGACACTTCCTATAGCATATGTGATATCCAACTCCTTCCATTCCAAACATGAGACCCTTCCTATAGCAAGAATGTAATATCCAACTCCTACCCATTCCAATCCTGAGACCCTTCCTATAGCAAGAGATGTGATATCCAAATCCTTCCCATTCCAATCCTGAGACCCTTCCTATAACATGAGATGTGATATCCAACTCCTTCCCATTCCAACCTGAGACACTTCCCATAGCATGAGAAGGGATATCCAACTCCTTCCCAATCCAATCCGGAGACCCTTCCGATAGCAGAGATGTGATATCTCAATGCTTATACCAAACCTGAGACCCTTCCTATGGCATGATATGTGATATCCAACTCCTTGCCATTCAAATCCTGAGACCCTTTTATAGCATGGGAAGGGATATCCAACTCCTTCCCAATCCAATCCTGAGACCCTTCCGATAGCAGAGATGTGATATCTCAACGCTTCTACCAAACCTGAGACCCTTCCTTTAGCATGAGATGTGATATCCAAATCCTTCGCATTCCAATCCTGAGACCCTTCCTATAGCATGAGATGTGATATCTCAATGGTTCTAATACCAAACCTGAGATCCTTCCTATAACATGAGATGTGATATCCAATTCCTTCCCATTCCAAACCTGAGACCCTTCCTATAACATGAAATGTGATATCTCAAGGCCTCTAATAACAAACCTGAGATCCTTCCTCTAACATGAAATGTGATATCCAACTCCTTCCCATTCCAAACATGAGACCCTTCCTATAACATGAAATGTGATATCCAACTCCATCCCATTCCAACCTGAGACCTTTCCTATAGCATGAGATGGGATATCCAACTCCTTCCAAATCCAATACTGATACCATTCCGATAGCATGAGATGTGATATCCCAATGCTTCGACCAAATCTGAGACCCATACTATGGCATGAGATGTGATATCAAACTCCTTCCCATTCCAATTCTGAGACCCTTCCTATACCATGAGACTTGATATCTCAATGCTTCTAATACCAAACCTGAGACCCGTCCTATAACATGAGATGTGATATCCAAATCCTTCTCCTTCCAAACCTTAGACCCTTCCTTTATCATGAGATGTGATATCCAACTCCTTCCCATTCCAATCCTGAGACCCTTCCGATATCATAAGATTTGTTATCTCAATGCTTCTAATATCAAACTTGAGACCCTCCCTATAGCATGAGATGTGACATCCAAGTCCTCCCCATTCCAATCCTGAGACCCTTCCTATAGCATGAGATGTGATATCTCAATGCTTCTAATACCAAACCTGAGACCCTTCCTATAACATGAGATGGGATATCCAACTCAGATGGGATATCCAACTCCTTCCCATTCCAATCCTGAGACCCTTCCGATAGCAGAGATGTGATATCTCAATGCTTATATCAAACCTGAGACTCTTCCTATGGCCTAAGATGTCATATACAACTCCTTCCCATTCCAATCCTGAGACCCTTCCTATAGCATGAGATGTGATATCTCAATGCTTATACCAAATCTGAGACCCTTCCTATAGCATGAGATGTGATATCCAACTCCTTCCCATTCCAATCCTGAGACCCTTCCTATAGCATGAGATGTGATGTCTCAATGCTTCTAATACCAAACCTGAGATCCTTCCTATAACATGAGATGTGATATCCAACTCCTTCCCATTCCAATCCTGAGACCCTTATGATAGCATGAGATGTGATATCTCAATGCCTCTTATACCAAACCTGAGATCCTTCCGATAGCATGAGATGTGATATCTCAATGCTTCTAATACCAAACCTGAGATCCTTCCTATAATATGAGATGTGATTTCCAAATCCTTCCCCTTCCAAACCTGAGACCCTCCCTTTAGCATGAGATGTGATATCCAACTCCTTCACATTCCAATCCTGAGACCCTTCTGATAGCATGAGATGTGATATCTCAATGCCTCTAATACCAAACCTGAGATCCTACCTCTAACATGAAATGTGATATCCATCTCCTTCCCTTTCCAAACCTGAGACCCTGCCTATAGCATGAGATGTGATATCCAAGTCCTTCCCATTCCAATCCTGAGACCCTTCCTATAGCATGTGATGTGATATCTCAATGCTTATACCAAACCTGAGACCCTTCCTATGGCATGAGATGTCATATACAACTCCTTCCCGTTCCAATCCTGAGACCCTTCCTATAGCATGAGATGTGATATCTCAATGCTTATACCAAACCTGAGACCCTTCCTATAGCATGAGATGTGATATCCAACTTCTTCCCATTCCAATCCAGAGACCCTTCCTATAGCATGAGATGTGATATCTCAATGCTTATACCAAACCTGAGACCCTTCCTATAGCTTGAGATGTGATATCCAACTCCTTCCCATTCCAATCCTGAGACCCTTCCTATACCATGAGACTTGATATCTCAATGCTTCTAATACCAAACCTGAGACCCGTCCTATAACATGAGATGTGATATCCAAATCCTTCCCCTTCCAAACCTTAGACCCTTCCTTTATCATGAGATGTGATATCCAACTCCTTCCCATTCCAATCCTGAGACCCTTCCGATATCATAAGATTTGTTATCTCAATGCTTCTAATATCAAACTTGAGACCCTCCCTATAGCATGAGATGTGACATCCAAGTCCTCCCCATTCCAATCCTGAGACCCTTCCTATAGCATGAGATGTGATATCTCAATGCTTCTAATACCAAACCTGAGACCCTTCCTATAACATGAGATGGGATATCCAACTCAGATGGGATATCCAACTCCTTCCCATTCCAATCCTGAGACCCTTCCGATAGCAGAGATGTGATATCTCAATGCTTATATCAAACCTGAGACTCTTCCTATGGCCTGAGATGTCATATACAACTCCTTCCCATTCCAATCCTGAGACCCTTCCTATAGCATGAGATGTGATATCTCAATGCTTATACCAAATCTGAGACCCTTCCTATAGCATGAGATGTGATATCCAACTCCTTCCCATTCCAATCCTGAGACCCTTCCTATAGCATGAGATGTGATGTCTCAATGCTTCTAATACCAAACCTGAGATCCTTCCTATAACATGAGATGTGATATCCAACTCCTTCCCATTCCAATCCTGAGACCCTTATGATAGCATGAGATGTGATATCTCAATGCCTCTTATACCAAACCTGAGATCCTTCCGATAGCATGAGATGTGATATCTCAATGCTTCTAATACCAAACCTGAGATCCTTCCTATAATATGAGATGTGATTTCCAAATCCTTCCCCTTCCAAACCTGAGACCCTCCCTTTAGCATGAGATGTGATATCCAACTCCTTCCCATTCCAATCCTGAGACCCTTCTGATAGCATGAGATGTGATATCTCAATGCCTCTAATACCAAACCTGAGATCCTACCTCTAACATGAAATGTGATATCCATCTCCTTCCCTTTCCAAACCTGAGACCCTGCCTATAGCATGAGATGTGATATCCAAGTCCTTCCCATTCCAATCCTGAGACCCTTCCTATAGCATGTGATGTGATATCTCAATGCTTATACCAAACCTGAGACCCTTCCTATGGCATGAGATGTCATATACAACTCCTTCCCGTTCCAATCCTGAGACCCTTCCTATAGCATGAGATGTGATATCTCAATGCTTATACCAAACCTGAGACCCTTCCTATAGCATGAGATGTGATATCCAACTTCTTCCCATTCCAATCCAGAGACCCTTCCTATAGCATGAGATGTGATATCTCAATGCTTATACCAAACCTGAGACCCTTCCTATAGCTTGAGATGTGATATCCAACTCCTTCCCATTCCAATCCTGAGACCCTTCCGATAGCATGAGATGTGATATCTCAAGGCCTCTAATACCAAACCTGAGATCCTTCCTCTAACATGAAATGTGATATCCAACTCCTTCCCTTTCCAAACCTGAGAACCTTCCTATAGCATGAGATATGATATCCAACTCCTTCCCATTCCAACCTGAGACCCTTCCTATAGCATGCGATGGGATATCCAACTCCTTCCAAATCCAATACTGATACCCTTCCGATAGCATGAGATGTGATATCCCAATGCTTCTACCAAACCTGAGAACCATACTATGGCATGAGATGTGATATCAAACTCCTTCCCATTCCAATCCTGAGACGCTTCCTATAGCTTGAGATGTGATATCCAACTCCTTCCCATTCCAATTCTGAGACCCTTCTTATACCATGAGACTTGATATCTCAATGCTTCTAATACCAAACCTGAGACCCGTCCTATAACATGAGATGTGATATCCAAATCCTTCCCCTTCCAAACCTTAGACCCTTCCTTTATCATGAGATGTGATATCCAACTCCTTCCCATTCCAATCCTGAGACCCTTCCGATATCATGAGATTTGTTATCTCAATGCTTCTAATATCAAACTTGAGACCCTCCCTATAGCATGAGATGTGACATCCAAGTCCTTCCCATTCCAATCCTGAGACCCTTCCTATAGCATGAGATGTGATATCTCAATGCTTCTAATACCAAACCTGAGACCTCATGCTAAAGGGAGGGTCTCAGGTTTGGAAGGGGAAGGATTTGGATATCACATCTCATGTTATAGGAAGGATCTCAGGATTGGTATTAGAAGCATTGAGATATCACATCTCATGCTATCGGAAGGATCTCAGGTTTGGTATTAGAAGCATTGAGATATCACATATCATGCTATCGGAAGGATCTCAGGTTTGGCATTAGAAGCATTGAGATATCACATCTCATGCTATAGCAAGGGTCTCAGGTTTGGAACGGGAAGGAGTTGGATATCCCATCTCATGTTATAGCACTGGTCTCAGGTTTGGTATTAGAAGCATTGAGATATCACATTGCATGTTGTAGGAAGGGTCTCAGGTTTGGAATGGGAAGGAATTGGATATCACATCTCATGTCATAGGAATGATCTCAAGTTTGGTATTAGAAGCATTGAGATATCACATCTCATGCTATAGGAATGGTCTCAGGATTGGAATGGGAAGGAGTTGGATATTACATTCTTGCTATAGGAAGGGTCTCATGTTTGGAATGGGAAGGAGTTGGATATCACATATGGTATAGGAAGGGTCTCAGGTTTGGAACGGGAAGGAGTTGGATATCACATCTCATGTTGTAGGAAGCGTCTCAGGTTTGATATAAGCATTGAGATATCACATCTCTGCTATCGGAAGTGTCTCAGGATTGGAATGGGAAGAAGATGGATATCCCATCTCATGTTATAGGATGGGTCTCAGGTTTGGAAAGGGAAGGCGTTGGATATCACATCTCATGCTATAGGAAGGGTCTCAGGATTGGAATGGGAAGGAGTTGGATATCACATCTCATGCTATACGAAGGGTCTCAGGTTTGGTATAAGCATTGAGATATCACATCTCATGCTATAGGAAGGGTCTCAGGATTGGAATGGGAAGGAGTTGGATATCACATCTCATGTTATAGGAAGGATCTCAGGTTTGGTATTAGAAGCATTGAGACATCACATCTCATGCTATAGGAAGGGTCTCAGGATTGGAATGGGAAGGAGTTGTATATGACATCTCATGCCGTAGGAAGGGTCTCAGGTTTGGTATAAGCATTGAGATATCACATCTCTGCTATAGGAAGGGTCTCAGGATTGGAATGGGAAGGAGTTGGATATCCCATCTCATGTTATAGGAAGGGTCTCATGATTGGAATGGGAAGGACTTGGATATCACATCTCATGCTGTAGGAAGGCTCTCAGGTTTGGAAGGGGAAAGAGTTGGATATCACATTTCATGTTAGAGGTAGGATCTCAGGTTTGGTATTAGAGGCATTGAGATATCACATCTCATGCTATCAGAAGGGTCTCAGGATTGGAATGGGAAGGAGTTGGATATCACATCTCATGCTAAAGGGAGGGTCTCAGGTTTGGAAGGGGAAGGATTTGGATATCACATCTCATGTTATAGGAAGGATCTCAGGTTTGGTATTAGAAGCATTGAGATATCACATCTCATGCTATCAGAATGGTCTTAGGATTGGAATGGGAAGGAGTTGGATATCACATCTCATACTAAAGGGAGGGTTCCAGGTTTGGAAGGGGAAGGATTTGGATATCACATCTCATGTTATCGGAAGGATCTCAGGTTTGGTATTAGAAGTATTGAGATATCACATCTCATGCTATAGGAAGGGTCTCAGGATTGGAATGGGAAGGAGTTGGATATCACATCTCATGCTAAAGGAAGGGTCTCAGGTTTGGTAGAAGCATTGAGATATCACATCTCATGCTATAGGAAGGGTCTCAGGATTGGAATGGGAAGGACTTAGATATCACATATCATGCTATAGGGAGGGTCTCAGTTTTGATATTAGAAGCATTGAGATATCACATCTCATGCTATCGGAAGTGTCTCAGGTTTGGAATGGGAAGGAGCTGGATATCACATCTCATGCTAAACGAAGGGTCTCAGGTTTGGAACGGGAAGGAGTTGGATATCACATCTCATGTTATAGGAAGGGTCTCAGGTTTGGTATAAGCATTGAGATATCACATCTCTGCTATCGGAAGTGTCTCAGGATTGGAATGGGAAGGAGTTGGATATCCCATCTCATGTTATAGGACGGGTCTCAGGTTTGTTATTAGAATCATTGAGATATCATATTGCATGCTGTAGGAAGGGTCTAAGGATTGGAATGGGAAGGACTTGGATATCACATCTCATGCTATAGATAGGCTCTCAGGTTTGGAAAGGGAAGGAGTTGGATATCACATTTCATGTTAGAGGAAGGATCTCAGGTTTGGTATTAGAGGCATTGAGATATCACATCTCATGCTATAGGAAGGGTCTCAGGTTGGAATGGGAAGGAGTTGGATATCACATCTCATGTTATAGGAAGGGTCTCAGGATTGGAATGGGAAGGACTTGGATATCACATCTCATGCTATAGGAAGGCTCTCAGGTTTGGAAGGGGAAAGAGTTGGATATCACATTTCATGTTAGAGGTAGGATCTCAGGTTTGGTATTAAAGGCAATGAGATATCACATCTCATGCTAAAGGGAGGGTCTCAGGTTTGGAAGGGGAAGGATTTGGATATCACATCTCATGTTATAGGAAGGATCTCAGGTTTGGTATTAGAAGCATTGAGATATCACATCTCATGCTATCGGAAGGATCTCAGGTTTGGTATTAGAAGCATTGAGATATCACATCTCATGCTATCAGAAGGTTCTCAGGATTGGAATGGGAAGGAGTTGGATATCACATCTCATGCTAAAGGGAGGGTCTCAGGTTTGGAAGGGGAAGGATTTGGATATCACATCTCATGTTATCGGAAGGATCTCAGGTTTGGTATTAGAAGTATTGAGATATCACATCTCATGCTATAGGAAGGGTCTCAGGATTGGAATGGGAAGGAGTTGGATATCACATCTCATGCTAAAGGAAGGGTCTCAGGTTTGGTAGAAGCATTGAGATATCACATCTCATGCTATAGGAAGGGTCTCAGGATTGGAATATGAAGGACTTAGATATCACATATCATGCTATAGGGAGGGTCTCAGTTTTGATATTAGAAGCATTGAGATATCACATCTCATGCTATCGGAATTGTCTCAGGATTGGAGTGGGAAGGAGCTGGATATCACATCTCATGCTAAAGGAAGGGTCTCAGGTTTGGAATGGGAAGGAGTTGGATAGCCGATCTCATGTTATAGGAAGGGTCTCAGGTTTGGTATTAGCATTGAGATATCACATCTCTGCTATCGGAAGTGTCTCAGGATTGGAATGGGAAGGAGTTGGATATCCCATCTCATGTTATAGGACGGGTCTCAGGATTGTTATTAGAATCATTGAGATATCATATTGCATGCTGTAGGAAGGGTCTAAGGATTGGAATGGGAAGGACTTGGATATCACATCTCATGCTATGGATAGGCTCTCAGGTTTGATATTAGAAGCATTGAGATATCACATCTCATGCTATAGGAAGGGTCTCAGGATTGGAATGGGAAGGAGTTGGATATCACATCTCATGCTATAGGAAAGGTCTCAGGTTTGGTATAAGCATTGAGATATCACATCTCATGCTATAGGAAGGGTCTCAGGATTGGAATGGGAAGGAGTTGGATATCACATCTCATGCTATAGGAAGGGTCTCTGGTTTGGTATAAGCATTGAGATATCACATCTCATGCTATAGGAAGGGTCTCAGGATTGGAATGGGAAGGAGTTGTATATGACATCTCATGCCGTAGGAAGGGTCTCAGGTTTGGTATAAGCATTGAGATATCACATCTCTGCTATCGGAAAGGTCTCAGGATTGGAATGGGAAGGAGTTGGATATCCAATCTCATGTTATAGGAAGAGTCTCAGGTTTGGTATTAGAAATATTGAGATATCACATCTCATGCTATAGGAAGTGTCTCAGGATTGGAATGGGAAGGACTTGGATATCACATCTCATGCTATAGGGAGGGTCTCACGTTTGATATTAGAAGCATTGAGATATCACATCTCATGCTATAGGAAGGGTCTCAGGATTGGAATGGGAAGGAGTTGGATATCACATCTCATGCTATAGGAAAGGTCTCAGGTTTGGTATAAGCAGTGAGATATCACATCTCATGCTATAGGAAGTGTCTCAGGATTGGAATGGGAAGGAGTTGGATATAACATCTCATGTTATAGGAAGGATCTCAGGTTTGGTATAAGCATTCAGATATCACATCTCTGCTATCGGAAGGGTCTCAGGATTGGAATGGGAAGGCGTTGGATATTCCCATCTCATGTTATAGGAAGGGTCTCAGGTTTGGTATTAGAAGCATTGAGACATCACATCTCATGCTATAGGAAGGGTCTCAGGATTGGAATGGGAAGGACTTGGATATCACATCTCATGCTATAGGGAGGGTCTCAAGTTTGATATTAGAAGCATTGAGATATCACATCTCATGATATCGGAAGGGTCTCAGAATTGGAATGGGAAGGAGTTGGATATCACATCTCATGATAAAGGAAGGGTCTAAGGTTTGGAAGGGGAAGGATTTGGATATCACATCTCATGTTATAGGGCGGGTCTCAGGTTTGGTATTAGAAGCATTGAGATATCAAGTCTCATGGTATAGGAAGGGTCTCAGAATTGGAATTGGAAGGAGTTTTATATCACATCTCAAGCTATAGGAAGGGTCTCAGGATTGGAATGGGAAGGAGTTTGATATCACATCTCATGCCATAGTATGGGTCTCAGGTTTGGTATAAGCATTGGGATATCACATCTCATGCTATCGGAAGGGTATCAGGATTGGATTTGGAAGGAGTTGGATATCCCATCTCATGCTATAGAAAGGGTCTCAGGTTGGAATGGGAAGGAGTTGGATATCACATCTCATGTTATAGGAAGGGTCTCGGGATTGGAATGGGAAGGACTTGGATATCACATTTCATGCTGTAGGAAGGCTCTCAGGTTTGGAAGGGGAAAGAGTTGGATATCACATTTCATGTTAGAGGTAGGATCTCAGGTTTGGTATAAGAGGCATTGAGATATCACATCTCATGCTATCAGAAGGGTCTCAGGATTGGAATGGGAAGGAGTTGGATATCACATCTTATGCTAAAGGGAGGGTCTCAGGTTTGGAAGGGTAAGGATTTGGATATCACATCTCATGTTATAAGAAGGAGCTCAGGTTTGGTATTAGAAGCATTGAGATATCACATCTCATGCTATCAGAAGGGTCTCAGGATTGGAATGGGAAGGAGTTGGATATCACATCTCATGCTAAAGGGAGGGTCTCAGGTTTGGAAGGGGAAGGATTTGGATATCACATCTCATGTTATCGGAAGTATCTCAGGTTTGGTATTAGAAGTATTGAGATATCACATCTCATGCTATAGGAAGGGTCTCAGGATTGGAATGGGAAGGAGTTGGATATTACATCTCAAGCTATAGGAAGGGTCTCAGGTTTGGTATAAGCATTGAGATATCACATCACATGCTATAGGAAGGGTCTCAGGATTGGAATGGGAAGGTGTTGTATATGACATCTCATGCCATAGGAAGGGTCTCAGGTTTGGTATAAGCATTGAGATATCACATCACATGCTATAGGAAGGGTCTCAGGATTGGAATGGGAAGGACTTGGATATCACATCTCATGCTATAGGCAGGGTCTCAGGTTTGGAAAGGGAAGGAGTTGGATATCACATTTCATGTTAGAGGTAGGATATCAGGTTTGGTATTAGAGGCATTGAGATATCACATCTCATGCTATCAGAAGGGTCTCAGGATTGGAATGGGAAGGAGTTGGATATCACATCTCATGCTAAAGGGAGGGTCTCAGGTTTGGAAGGGTAAGGATTTGGATATCACATCTCATGTTATAGGAAGGATCTCAGGTTTGATATTAGAGGCATTGAGATATCACATCTCATGCTATCGGAAGGGTCTCAGGATTGGAATGGGAAGGAGTTGGAAATCACATCTCATGCTATAGGAAGGGTCTCAGGTTTGGAACGGGAAGGAGTTGGATATCACATCTCATGTTATAGGAAGAGTCTCAGGTTTGGTATAGGCATTGAGATATCACATCTCTGCAATCGGAAATGTCTCAGGATTGGGATGGGAAGGAGTTGGATATCACATCTCATGCTATAGGAAGGGTCTCAGGTTTGGAACGGGAAGGAGTTGGATATCACATCTCATGCTATAGGAAGGCTCTCAGGTTTGGAAGGGGAAAGAGTTGGATATCACATTTCATGTTAGAGGTAGGATCTCAGGTTTGGTATTAGAGGCATTGAGACATCACATCTCATGCTATCAGAAGGGTCTCAGGATTGGAATGGGAAGGAGTTGGATATCACATCTCATGCTAAAGGGAGGGTCTCAGGTTTGGAAGGGGAAGGATTTGGATATCACATCTCATGTTATAAGAAGGAGCTCAGGTTTGGTATTAGAAGCATTGAGATATCACATCTCATGCTATCGGAAGGATCTCAGGTTTGGTATTAGAAGCATTGAGATATCACATCTCATGCTATCAGAAGGGTCTCAGGATTGGAATGGGAAGGAGTTGGATATCACATCTCATGCTAAAGGGAGGGTCTCAGGTTTGGAAGGGGAAGGATTTGGATATCACATCTCATGTTATCGGAAGGATCTCAGGTTTGGTATTAGAAGTATTGAGATATCACATCTCATGCTATAGGAAGGGTCTCAGGATTGGAATGGGAAGGAGTTGGATATCACATCTCAAGCTATAGGAAGGGTCTCAGGTTTGGTATAAGCATTGAGATATCACATCACATGCTATAGGAAGGGTCTCAGGATTGGAATGGGAAGGAGTTGTATATGACATCTCATGCCATAGGAAGGGTCTCAGGTTTGGTATAAGCATTGAGATATCACATCACATGCTATAGGAAGGGTCTCAGGATTGGAATGGGAAGGACTTGGATATCACATCTCATGCTATAGGCAGGGTCTCAGGTTTGGAAAGGGAAGGAGTTGGATATCACATTTCATGTTAGAGGTAGGATATCAGGTTTGGTATTAGAGGCATTGAGATATCACATCTCATGCTATCAGAAGGGTCTCAGGATTGGAATGGGAAGGAGTTGGATATCACATCTCATGCTAAAGGGAGGGTCTCAGGTTTGGAAGGGGAAGGATTTGGATATCACATCTCATGTTATAGGAAGGATCTCAGGTTTGGTATTAGAGGCATTGAGATATCACATTTCATGCTATCATAAGGGTCTCAGGATTGGAATGGGAAGGAGTTGGATATCACATCTCATGCTAAAGGGAGGGTCTCAGGTTTGGAAGGGGAAGAATTTGGATATCACATTGCATGTTATAGGAAGGATCTCAGGTTTGGTATTAGAAGCATTGAGATATCACATCTCATGCTATCGGAAGGGTCTCAGGATTGGAATGGGAAGGAGTTGGATATCACATCTCATGCTATAGAAAGGGTCTCAGGTTTGGAACTGGAAGGAGTTGGATATCACATCTCATGTTATAGGAAGAGTCTCAGGTTTGGTATAAGCATTGAGATATATACATCTCTGCAATCGGAAATGTCTCAGGATTGGGATGGGAAGGAGTTGGATATCACATCTCATGCTATAGGAAGGGTCTCAGGTTTGGAACGGGAAGGAGTTGGATATTGTTAAGACGGATTTCTGAACTCTGTTCTGGTGGCGCAGAAGTTCAGATGGCCAACCTAATTTCTTGGAACAGGGTAACCTCTGGACAAGCCAGACCAATCAAGGTAGCGATCGCGGCGGTCAAGACTAGGTCTCAAGAGAGGTGAGGGTGACTGAAAGCCCGCAATGAGCACACAAAGCAAGGACACTTACAAACTACTCCAAACAGGTGCTATATTAAAAATATATACACATTTATTCCAAGGCCTTTAAAACAATGACCGTAGCGAGAACTCACAATACAACTCTAGTAAACCAACACATACCATACCAATACAATATATATACAAATACAAACAAGTCTCAAGCGTTAGATGCACGAAATGTGTAGTCCATCTAAAAGGGAAGGAAAACAGGCAGTGCGAAATAATGCTTAGACCCAGTCCGCCTTCAGAGGCACCTAACTAAAAGGAAGTCCGAGCCCTACGAAGAGTGGAGCCTTGTGCTCAAAAGTACCTGCACACGCTGGTGTCAACAGGCAAAAGGGGAGTCTCTTCGAGGGAGATCAGGCAGTTCAGTTTAGTGCACAAACGAAGAAGAACAGTGTTCCGCGACTCAAGCGCAGCCTCCACTGTGGGCAGAAGCAGAGCGCGAGTACGGAAAGGCGTGCTGTTTTGACACAGCGGGGAAAAGCTATGGGCTCCTGCAGGAGGGCGACCAGTTCCTAGCTATGCTACTCACCGGTCCACGATGCAAGCAGACCCAGGCTTCTCCGCGTCAGTTTCAGTCGCTGGCAGGTTCAGAAGAGCAGGGGACGTCTCGTCGTCGTGTTTAGTCTGCAGCAGCAGAGTTGAGTAAAAGACGTCCCAAACGAAGGAACCCGCACAGTTTGTTACCACAGCAGGGCAACGGAGCGGCGGTGTGTATCTGAGCCAAATGTACACTACTCACTTCAGACCTGGGAACGCCAAGTGTACGAATCATGTGAGAGTGACAAGGACTCCATATACTACACAACCTGGCGGCGGTTACAGAGCAAGACTCCTGTGTAGGCTGGTCAGTCTGCTGGATGGCCCAGAGACGCTTCCGAAGGCTTACTAGCAGGAGATGGTGAAGATGCTGAGAATAGCTGTCCCCGCTATTCCAAGGGTCGAAGTACCAGTACAGGCCTTCTGGTTCGATCAAAGGTGAAAAGGGTTTTCACAAGGCGACAGCAGTGCAGAGGAGCAGTCCTTCAGCGGGTCACCAGCGATTCCTCGGTTCAGCCTCTTGGTTGCAGGATACTTGGCTCCTGTATTCCTTCGTTCGTGAGAACTCAGGAGATCGACATGGTAGTGGTGTTTCCAGCCCCCTCTTATCCACGGTTCCCTTCGCGCCAAAACGGAGGGGACCCAATGGGAGATCCGCTCATCAACACTCACACCATTCGTGGACCTATCACGGACCACGGTGGTCCCAGGCATTCACAACACCCTAGACTCTCTGGCACCCAGGATGTGTATTGGGACCAGACATCCCAGCCCACATCCTGGGGGCACACAAAGACATGTAGAAGCCTGCGAAAGCATCTGTGTTTCGCGGGAAAGCACATGCCCAAATAAGGAAGGCCCCAGGTCGGCTCGACCTGGGGAAGGTGAAGGGAGCAAGACGGTCAGCGGACAGGACAAAGGAGCCTCGTGGTCTGGCCATTTTGGGATCTAGGCCACCATTTTGGGTTAAGCGCGAGAAACGCGCTTAGAACGCCAAAAGGAGCTCAAAACACAAGAAACGATCGCTGCCACCATTCCCGTCCGTGAATCACTTGCACCGATCAGTTACAATCCTGAAAGAGTATCTAGGGCCTGTAGAAGGCTAGAGACCCAAGAGAGCAGTAACTTAGCTTACAGTGCCCTCTTGTGTCATGTTGCACGAAAGCCGCAACATGATACAAGAAACTACGGAAACCAGCGTTTCCTGGTACTGACTGTCTTAAGGGCATGACAGTTTCCCCGTAAGAAAGGAGCGAAAGCCCAGAGGAGTGCGGCAGAAGGCTGCACTTCTCGGGCAAAGTCGAGAACAAGGTGAAAAACAACAGCAAAAAGTTTAGGGGTTGCCACATGGAAGGAAAATTACCTACAATTACGAAATCTTTCCTAACACTCGCCCCTCCCAGACTATGGACAGGGGGAACTAATCCACCCCTGGATGAGTCTCTTGTTCAGGTCGGTTAAACATTCTGCACAACCCATCAGCATTGCTATGTTGGACACCTGGCCTATGATCAATAGTGAAGTTGAAGCCTTGTAGACTTATGGACCACCTAAGCAACTTTGGATTCTCCCCCTTCATGTTTATTATCCACTTTAAGGGCTTATGGTCAGTTTGCACAGTGAAGTGGGTCCCATAGAGGTAGGGCCTCAGCTTCCTTAGGGCCCACACAACAGAGAAACATTCTTTCTCTACCGTGGACCATCTGAGCTCTCTGTCCTTAAACTGGCGACTAATAAAACCAATAGGGTGTTCCTTACCCTTCTCATCTACTTGCGATAGTACAGCTCCTATCCCAGTGTCAGAGGCGTCCGTCTGCACGATAAAAGGTCTTTGATAATCAGGGGCCCTGAGGACAGGGGCCTGGCACAAGGAGTCTTTTAAGCCATTGAAGGCCTTCTCACACTCGTCGGTCCAAGTTACCTTCTTGGGTTTCTTCAGAGTTGTGAGGGCAGTCAGAGGGGCAGCTATGGTGCCATAGTCTGCCACAAAATTGCGGTAATACCCCGTGAGTCCTAAGAAGGCTCTCACTTGGGTTTGTGTAGTGGGGGTAGGCCAGTCTTGTACTGCTTGTACTTTACTGGGTAGAGGCTGTATCCTCCCTCCACCTACTTCATGTCCAAGGTAAAACACTGAGCCTTGTCCAATCTGGCGTTTACTAGCCTTTATGGTCAAGTGTGCTTTCTGAAGAGCCTGGAGCACAATCCCGAGGTGTTTCACATGGTCTTCCCAGGTGGCACTGAAAACTGCTATATCGTCCAGATATGCAAGACAGAATTCGTCCAACCCATTCAAAACATGATGCACAAGCCTCTGGAAAGTGGCAGGTGCATTCTTCAACCCGAACGGCATTACCCGGAATTGGTAAAGGCCGTCTGGAGTAGAAAACGCTGTCTTCTCCTTGGCATGTTCTGCTAAAGCTATTTGCCAATAGCCAGCAGTGAGGTCAAACGTGCTGAGGTACTTGGATGCACCCAAAGTATCCACCAGCTCATCTGTTCGAGGCAAGGGGTGTGCATCTGTCTTGGTGACAGCATTCAGAGCCCTGTAATCCACGCAGAACCTCAATTCAGAAGTGCCTGCCTTTGGAACGAAAACCACAGGGCTGGACCAAGGACTACTAGAGGGTTCAATCACCCCAAGGTCTAACATCTTGTTGACCTCGGTCTTAATATAAGACCGTACTTTGTCTGACATCCTGTATCCCCTACTTTTGGTAGGTACACTGTCTCCTGTGTCTATGTTATGTTTGCACCAAGGTGTCAAACCAGGCGACTGTGAAAACAGGGGGGAAAACTGCCTAAGCAAACTTTTCACCTCAGCCTGCTGAACAGAAGTCAGGTGAGGGGCCACTCGGACACCCTCAAAGGAGCTATCTGGAGGACCGCTTTGGAACAGGTCGGGGAGAGGTTCAGACTCCTCTTCCTCAACATCTGAAGCCAGTAACAGTGCTGCGATTTCGACTCTTGGGACGAAAGCCTTCAGCCTATTCACGTGAAACACTTTTGGAGCCTGTCCAGGCCTTCCAAGGTCCACTAAATAGTTAACCTCACCCAGGGGCTCCACCACTGTGTAAGGGCCTGACCATTTGTCCTGTAAAGCTCAAGGCCTTATGGGATTCATGATCAGGACTTGCTGACCAGGTGTAAAGTTGATGAGGGAAGCTTTCTGGTCGTACCAATGTTTCACCAGCGCTTGTACTGCCTTCAATTTATCACTAGCCAAGCCCATCAGAAGTACCATCCGTTTTCTGAGCCCTAGCACATAATCAACTACGTTGGTAGTAACAGGGGGAGTGGGCATCTCCCATCCCTCTTTGACTATGGCTAAGGGTCCCCATACAGGATGACCAAACAGAAGTTTGAAGGGGCTGAAGCCAACACCCTCCTGTGGTACCTCTCGGTAGGCAAACAGTAAGCATGGTAAAAGAAGATCCCATTGTCTTCTCTGAAGCTTCTCCAGAGCCCCAATCATGCTTTTTAACATTCTGTTGAAACGTTCCACCAGACCATTGGTCTGGGGGTGGTATGCAGAAGAGAACTTGTAGGTGACCCCACATTCTTTCCACATAGCCTGCATATACTTCGACATAAAGTTGCTGCCACGATCTGACACAACTTCTTTAGGGAAGCCAACCCTAGTAAATATGCCAAGTAAAGCTTTTGCAACTGACTTGGCAGTTACAGTTTTCAATGGGATGGCCTCAGGATATCTGGTTGCATGGTCGACCAGCACCAGGATAAACCTATTGCCCGAGGATGTTTGCGGGTCAAGGGGACCAACGATGTCGATCCCTACCCTTTCAAATGGTACCCCCACAACTGGGAGCGGTACCAAAGGAGCTTGGATTGTCGAGCCAACCTTACCAGATAACTGGCAGGAGGCACAACTCCTGCAGTGACTTTCTACTTGCACCCCCATCTTGGGCCAGTAGAAGTGCATGGATAACCTTTGCTTGGTCCTCTTAATACCAAGGTGACCAGCAAGGAGCACTTCATGCGCCAACTGCAGGAGGAAGGGCCTAACAGCAAGGGGAACCACCAACCTCCTATGGTCTCCTTCTGTAGACTCTGTGGGCTCACTATACAGGAGTCCACCTTCCCAATAAATCCTATGCGTCCCAGGAGGTTCACCCTCAAGCTGGGAGCAGGCCTGTCTCCTTAGGCCTTCCATAGATGTGCACTCACGTTGGCCTTTACTGAATTCGTCCCTATCAGGACCTCCTTCAACTAACAAGTCTTTTAGTTCAGGATGGTCGTTGGGGTCAAATACTTCAGGCATCGCCACCTCCTCGTCAGGCCCGGGCGATTGACCAACTTCCTCCACCGCAGTGGTAGGCGAGCTTGGGGGAATATTCTCTTTCCCTCGTCTTGACTTGTTGACTCCTTTCGCCTTGGGTTTCCCCTTCGGCTGGGGCGGCGTATTGGTCTTGGCCAATGCTGCCCGTGCTTGAGACCGTGTGTAGGGTCTTTCGGCAGTGTCTCCTACGAGCCCTAAAGCTCTGAGATCATTACCTAACAAGACCTTTCCCGGGACGTTTCTCTGAATGCTCACTGGAATCCTGACTGCTGTACCATTTAAAGTAAGATTTACAGGTATTACTGGGAACATACGGAGTGGGCCGTCAGCCAACTTAGTGGGCATCAGAGTAGCTCTGGCAACTTCCTCTGAGTCTACCAAGGTAGAATCCACTACAGTTCGACTGCACCCACTATCCCTAAGAGCTAGAGTATCTACTCCATTGATCAGCACACTGTCTTTAAAGTAGTGCTTGGTATTATCTGGAATCCTAGCATAAGCCTCTGCGACTTTAGGCTCCCAGGAACCCAGGGAAACTAAAACTACCTCAGCCTCTATCCCGCTGGGAAATGAGTCTGAGGAGAAGGATGCTCCTGTAATCTCTTCTTCCTCGTAGGAGGAGAAGGCCAGATTAGCGGAGTGGACCCCCAAAGGTCTAACCTTACACCGGGGATCCCCCTTCACGTGGTCAGTTGCTCCACAAGCAAAACAAGATCCATTGGGTCTGTTTACATAGGGAGGCTTATTGTAACCAGAGTTCTGTTTCGGAGGCTGACCTCCACTACCCTGTGAGTTCTCTTGTGTCTTACCCTTATTTTTCTTTTTGTGGCCCTTTTGAGAAGAAGATTTATCAGATTCTCCACCCTCCTTATCTTTGGACTTTTTCCCTTCCTCCTGCTTACCAGGATGAGTTTTGTCCTTATGGGACACTCGATGTGACACCCATAAGTCTGCTGCAATGGCCAGCTTCTTAGGATCTATCTCCTTCGAATCGGCCAAATGCTGCTTAAGCTCCGGGGAAGAAGATGCAAAAATGTGTTCCAGCATGACAAGATTTATCATGCCTTCGAAGGTAGAAACCTTATAACCTTCGACCCAGCCAGTTAAGTTTTTCAAGGATTCAGTGACATAAGATACCCAAGTACCACCTTCCTTTTTCTTATACTCTATGAATCGTTTCAAATATTGGGCCGGAGTCTTCCCAAACTTTAAAATGAGAGTTTGCTTTAACATTGCAAAATCAGCTCGCTCAGCCTTCGACATTTCCATAATGGCACTACAGCCAGAATGGGGCAGTCTGCTGAGTAACCAGGCAATCTTATCAGCATTTTCAACTTGTTGAACTTCGCATGCATACTCAAACGCATTCAGCCAGTCCATAATGTCATTCCTTTTCTCATACACACTGACCAGATCTTTCGGAAACCGTGGATGAGAGGAGGCCCCAGACCCATGTCCAGGACCCTTGGACCCATTTGCAACCTGAAGCTTGGCCAGTTCCAACTGGTGATCCCTGTCTTTCTGTTTTTCTGACTGTTCGATTTTTAGTTTGGCTATGCTGAATTCAAGCTCCTTCTGCCTAAACCGCAGCTCTTGCTTCTTGAATTCAAGCATAGCCTCCCCATCAACACTGGCAGAGGAAACATTATACATCTCATCCTCCCTGTCCTCGTGGTCGCGGTGGATCAGTGCAGCGGCAGAACCGTCGGTTCTACCAGTGAGAGCAGCCCCACCTCCTTCCGCACTGTCCTCAGAAGTTATAGCGTCAAGCTGCGCTTCTTGCCACGCCACGATTCTTTGGCTCATATCCAATTTCGTGCCTTGAGAGGAAACACCTCTCTCCGCACACATCTTTTTCAATGTTTCTGATTTGGAAGCATTTAAAGTTAACAAGGTATTTGTTTCCATACTGTTAGATAGGACTATGGCCTTTTTAAAGTTATACTACAACAATTCACTACGTGTCCTGGTAGGAATAACTTGAAATGCCTTAGTTCGTGCGCAAGACTGGATACCTTCAGTGGTATCCCACCGCTGTACACCAATTTGTTAAGACGGATTTCTGAACTCTGTCCTGGTGGCGCAGAAGTTCAGAAGGCCAACCTAATTACTTGGAACAGGGTAACCTCTGGACAAGCCAGACCAATCAAGGTAGCGATCGCGGCGGTCAAGACTAGGTCTCAAGAGGGGTGAGGGTGACTGAAAGCCTGCAATGAGCACACAAAGCAAGGACACTTACAAACTACTCCAAACAGGTGCTATATTAAAAATATATACACATTTATTCCAAGGCCTTTAAAACAATGACCGTAGCGAGAAATAACAATACAACTCTAGTAAACCAACACATACCATACCAATACAATATATATACAAATACAAACAAGTCTCAAGCGTTAGATGCACGAAATGTGTAGTCCACCTAAAAGGGAAGGAAAACAGGCAGTGCGAAATAATGCTTAGACCCAGTCCGCCTTCAGAGGCACCTAACTAAAAGGAAGTCCGAGCCCTACGAAGAGTGGAGCCTTGTGCTCAAAAGTACCTGCACACGCTGGTGCCAACGGGCAAAAGGGGAGTCTCTTCGAGGGAGATCAGGCAGTTCAGTTTAGTGCACAAACGAAGAAGAACAGTGTTCTGCGACTCAAGCGCAGCCTCCACTGTGGGCAGAAGCAGAGCGCGAGTACGGAAAGGCGTGCTGTTTTGACACAGCGGGGAAAAGCTATGGGCTCCTGCAGGAGGGCGACCAGTTCCTAGCTATGCTACTCACCGGTCCCCGATGCAAGCAGACTCAGGCTTCTCCGCGTCAGTTTCAGTCGCTGGCAGGTTCAGAAGAGCAGGGGACATCTCGTCGTCGTGTTGAGTCTGCAGCAGCAGAGTTGAGTAAAAGACGTCCCAAACGAAGGAACCCGCACAGTTTGTTACCACAGCAGGGCAACGGAGCGGCCGTGTGTATCTGAGCCAAATGTACACTACTCACTTCAGACCTGGGAACGCCAAGTGTACGAATCGTGTGAGAGTGACAAGGACTCGATATACTACACAACCTGGTGGCAGTTACAGAGCAAGACTCCTGTG
The DNA here is from genome assembly GCF_040938575.1 of Ambystoma mexicanum. NCBI lineage: Eukaryota > Metazoa > Chordata > Amphibia > Caudata > Ambystomatidae > Ambystoma > Ambystoma mexicanum. Next base: position 339,737,400 of record NC_090936.1, read on the forward strand.
TAGGCTGGTCAGTCTGCTGGATGGCCCAGAGACGCTTCCGAATGCTTACTAGCAGGAGCTGGTGAAGATGCCGAGAATAGCTGTCCCCGCTATTCCAAGGGACGAAGTACCAGTACAGGCCTTCTGGTTCGATCAAAGGCGAAAAGGGTTTCAAAAGGCGACAGCAGTGCAGAGGAGCAGTCCTTCAGCGGGTCACCAGCGATTCCTCGGTTCAGCTCTTGGTTGCAGGATACTTGGCTCCTGTATTCCTTCGTTCGTGAGAACTCAGGAGATCGACATGGTAGTGGTGTTTCCAGCCCCCTCTTATCCACGGTTCCCTTCGCGCCAAAACGGTGGGGACCCAATGGGAGATCCGCTCATCAACACTCACACCATTCGTGGACCTATCACGGACCACGGTGGTCCCAGGCATTCACACGGGACCAGACATCCCAGCCCACATCCTGGAGGCACACACAAGACATGTAGAAGCCCGCGAAAGCATCCGTGTTTCGCTGGAAAGTACATGCCCAAATAAGGAAGGCCCCGGGTCGGCTCGACCTGGGGAAGGTGAAGGGAGCAAGACGGTCAGCGGACAGGACAAAGGAGCCTCGTGGTCTGGCCATTTTGGGAGCCAGGCCACCATTTTGGGTTAAGTGCGAGAAACGCGCTTAGAACGCCAAAAGGAGCTCAAAACACAAGAAACGATCGCTGCCACCATTCCTGTCCGTGAATCACTTGCACCGATCAGTTACAATCCTGAAAGAGTATCTAGGGCCTGTAGAAGGCTAGAATCCCAAGAGAGCAGTAACTTAGCTTACAGTGCCCTCTTGTGTCATGTTGCACGAAAGCCGCAACATGATAAAAGAAACTACGGAAAACAGCGTTTCCTGGTACTGACTGTCTTAAGGCCATGTCAGTTTCCCCGTAGGAAAGGAGCGAAAGCCCAGAGGAGTGCGGCAGAAGGCTGCACTTCTCTGGCAAAGGCAAGAACAAGGTGAAAAACAACAGCAAAAAGTTTAGGGGTTGCCACAAGGAAGGAAAATTACCTACAATTACGAAATCTTTCCTAACAGATATCACATCTCATGTTATAGGAAGAGTCTCAGGTTTGGTATAAGCATTGAGATATCACATCTCTGCAATCGGAAGTGTCTCAGGATTGGGATGGGAAGGAGTTGGATATCCCATCTCATGTTATAGGACGGGTCTCAGGATTGTTATTAGAATCATTGAGATATCATATATATTGCATGCTGTAGGAAGGGTCTAAGGATTGGAATGGGAAGGACTTGGATATCACATTTCATGCTATGGATAGGCTCTCAGGTTTGGAAAGGGAAGGAGTTGGATATCACATTTCATGTTAGAGGAAGGATCTCAGGTTTGGTATTAGAGGCATTGAGATATCACATCTCATGCTATAGGAAGGGTCTCAGGATTGGAATGGGAAGGAGTTGGATATCACATCTCATGCTATAGGAAGGGTCTCGGGTTTGGTATAAGCATTGAGATATCACATCTCATGCTATAGGAAGGGTCTCAGGATTGGAATGGAAGGAGTTGGATATCACATCTCATGTTAAACGAAGGATCTCAGGTTTGGTATTAGAAGCATTGAGACATCACATCTCATGCTACAGGAAGGGTCTCAGGATTGGAATGGGAAGGAGTTGGATATCACATCTCATGCTATAGGAAGGGTCTCAGGTTTGGTATAAGCATTGAGATATCACATCTCATGCTATCGGAAGGGTCTCAGGATTGGAATGGGAAGGAGTTGTATATGACATCTCAAGCCATGGGAAGGGTCTCAGGTTTGGTATAAGCTTTGAGATATCACATCTCTGCTATCGGAAGGGTCTCAGGATTGGAATGGGAAGGAGTTGGATATCCCATCTCATGTTATAGGAAGAGTCTCAGGTTTGGTATTAGAAGCATTGAGATATCACATCTCATGCTATAGGAAGTGTCTCAGGATTGGAATGGGAAGGACTTGGATATCACATCTCATGCTATAGGGGGGGTCTCAAGTTTGATATTAGAAGCATTGAGATATCACATCTTATGCTATAGGAAGGGTCTCAGGATTGGAATGGGAAGGAGTAGGATATCACATCTCATGCTATAGGAAGGATCTGAGGTTTGGTATAAGCATTGAGATATCACATCTCTTCTATCGGAAGGGTCTCAGGATTGGAATGGGAAGGAGTTGGATATTCCCATCTCATGTTATAGGAAGGGTCTCAGGTTTGGTATTAGAAGCATTGAGATATCACATCTCATGCTATAGGAAGTGTCTCAGGATTGGAATGGGAAGGACTTGGATATCACATCTCATGCTATAGGGAGGGTCTCAAGTTTGATATTAGAAGCATTGAGATATCACATCTTATGCTATAGGAAGGGTCTCAGGATTGGAATGGGAAGGAGTAGGATATCACATCTCATGCTATAGGAAGGATCTGAGGTTTGGTATAAGCATTGAGATATCACATCTCTTCTATCGGAAGGGTCTCAGGATTGGAATGGGAAGGAGTTGGATATTCCCATCTCATGTTAGAGGAAGGGTCTCAGGTTTGGTATTAGAAGCATTGAGATATCACATCTAATGCTATAGGAAGGGTCTCAGGATTGGAATGGGAAGGACTTGGATATCTCATCTCATGCTATAGGGAGGGTCTCAAGTTTGATATTAGAAGCATTGAGATATCACATCTCACGATATCGGAAGGGTCTCAGGATTGGAATGGGAAGGATTTGGATATCACATCTCATGTTATAGGACGGGTCTCAGGTTTGGTATTAGAAGCACTGAGATATCAAGTCTCATGGTATAGGAAGGGTCTCAGAATTGGAATGAGAAGGAGTTGGATATCACATCTCAAGCTATAGGAAGGGTCTCAGGATTGGAATGGGAAGGAGTTTGATATCACATCTCATGCAATAGTATGGGTCTCAGGTTTGGTATAAGCATTGGGATATCACATCTCATGCTATCGGAAGGGTATCAGGATTGGATTTGGAAGGAGCTGGATATCCCATCTCATGCAATAGGAAGGGTCTCAGGTTGGAATGGGAAGGAGTTGGATATCACATCTCATGTTATAGGAAGGGTCTCAGGATTGGAATGGGAAGGACTTGGATATCACATCTCATGCTATAGGAAGGCTCTCAGGTTTGGAAGGGGAAAGAGTTGGATATCACATTTCATGTTAGAGGTAGGATCTCAGGTTTGGTATTAGAGGCATTGAGATATCACATCTCATGCTATCAGAAGGGTCTCAGGATTGGAATGGGAAGGAGTTGGATATCACATCTCATGCTAAAGGGAGGGTCTCAGGTTTGGAAGGGGAAGGATTTGGATATCACATCTCATGTTATAGGAAGGATCTCAGGTTTGGTATTAGAAGCATTGAGATATCACATCTCATGCTATCGGAAGGATCTCAGGTTTGGTATTAGAAGAATTGAGATATCACATCTCATGCTATCAGAATGGTCTCAGGATTGGAATCGGAAGGAGTTGGATATCACATCTCATGCTAAAGGGAGGGTCTCAGGTTTGGAAGGGGAAGGATTTGGATATCACATCTCATGTTATCAGAAGGATCTCAGGTTTGGTATTAGAAGTATTGAGATATCACATCTCATGCTATAGGAAGGGTCTCAGGATTGGAATGGGAAGGAGTTGGATATCACATCTCAAGCTATAGGAAGGGTCTCAGGTTTGGTATAAGCATTGAGATATCACATCTCATGATATAGGAAGGGCTCAGGATTGGAATGGGAAGGAGTTGTATATGACATCTCATGCCATAGGAAGGGTCTCAGGTTTGGTATAAGCATTGAGATATCACATCACATGCTATAGGAAGGGTCTCAGGATTGGAATGGGAAGGACTTGGATATCACATCTCATGCTAAAGGGAGGGTCTCAGGTTTGGAAGGGGAAGGATTTGGATATCACATCTCATGTTATAGGAAGGATCTCAGGTTTGGTATAAGAAGCATTGAGATATCACATCTCATGCTATCGGAAGAATCTCAGATTTGGTATTAGAGGCATTGAGATATCACATCTCATGCTATCATAAGGGTCTCAGGATTGGAATGGGAAGGAGTTGGATATCACATCTCATGCTATAGGAAGGATCTCAGGTTTGGAACGGGAAGGAGCTGGATATCACATCTCATGTTATAGGAAGAGTCTCAGATTTGGTATAAGCATTGAGATATCACATCTCTGCAATCGGAAGTGTCTCAGGATTGGGATGGGAAGGAGTTGGATATCACATCTCATGCTATAGGAAGGGTCTCAGGTTTGGAACGGGAAGGAGTTGGATATCCCATCTCATGTTATAGGACTGGTCTCAGGTTTGGTATTAGAAGCATTGAGATATCACATCACATGTTGTCGGAAGGGTCTCAGGTTTGGAATGGGAAGGAATTGGATATCACATCTCATGTTATAGGAAGGGTCTCAGGTTTGGTATAATCATTGAGATATCACATCTCTGCTATCGGAAGTGTCTCAGGATTGGAATGGGAAGGAGTTGGATATCACATCTCATGTTATAGGACGGGTCTCAGGTTTGTTATTAGAATCATTGAGATATCATATTGCATGCTGTAGGAAGGGTCTAAGAATTGGAATGGGAAGGACTTGGATATCACATCTCATGCTATAGGTAGGCTCTCAGGTTTGGAAAGGGAAGGAGTTGGATATCACATTTCAGGTTAGAGGAAGGATCTCAGGTTTGGTATTAGAGCCATTGGATATCACATCTCATGCTATAGGAAGGGTCTCAGGATTGGAATGGGAAGGAGTTGGATATCACATCTCATGCTATAGGAAGGGTTTTAGGTTTGGTATAAGCATTGAGATATCACATCTCATGCTATAGGAAGGGTCTCAGGATTGGAATGGGAAGGATCTGTATATGACATCTCATGCCATAGGAAGGGTCTCAGGTTTGGTATAAGCATTGAGATATCACATCTCTGCTTTCGGAAGGGTCTCAGGATTGGAATGGGAAGGAGTTGGATATCCCATCTCATGTTAAAGGAAGAGTCTCAGGTTTGATATTAGAAGCATTGAGATATCACATCTCATGCTATAGGAAGTGTCTCAGGATTGGAATGGGAAGGACTTGGATATCACATCTCATGCTATAGGGAGGGTCTCAAGTTTGATATTAGAAGCATTGAGATATCACATCTCATGGTATAGGAAGGGTCTCAGTATTGGAATGGGAAGGCGTTGGATATCACATCTCATGCTATAGGAAAGGTCTCAGGTTTGGTATAAGCATTGAGATATCACATCTCTGCTATCGGAAGGGTCTCAGGATTGGAATGGGAAGGAGTTGGATATTCCCATCTCATGTTATAGGAAGGGTCTATCAGGTCTTAGCATGAGACTCTTCCTATAACATGAGATGTGATATCCAACTCCTTCCCATTCCAATCCTGAGACCCTTCCGATAGCAGAGATGTGATATCTCAATGCTTATACCAAACCTGAGACCCTTCCTATAGCATGAGATGTGATATCCAACTCCTTCCCATTCCAATCCTGAGACCCTTCCTATAGCATGATATGTGAAATCTCAATGCTTCTACCAAAACTGAGACCCTTCCTTTAGCATGAGATGTGATATCCAACTCCTTCCCATTCCAATCCTGAGACCAGTCCTATAGCATGAGATGTGATATCTCAATGCTTCTAATACCAAACCTGAGATCCTTCCTATAACATGAGATGTGATATCCAACTCCTTCCCATTCCAATCCTGAGACCCTTCCTATAGCATGAGATGTGATATCTCAATGCTTCTAATACCAAACCTGAGATCCTTCCGATAGCATGAGATGTGATATCTCAATGCTTCTAATACCAAACCTGAGATCCTTCCTATAACATGAGATGTGATATCCAAATCCTTCCCCTTCCGAACCTGAGACCCTCCCTTTAGCATGAGATGTGATATCCAACTCCTTCCCATTCCAATCCTGATACCCTTCTGATAGCATGAGATGTGATATCTCAATGCCTCTAATACCAAACCTGAGATCCTACCCTTACATGAAATGTGATATCCAACTCCTTCCCTTTCCAAACCTGAGAGCCTTCCTACAGCATGAGATGTGATATCCAAGTCCTTCCCATTCCAATCCTGAGACCCTTCCTATAACATGATATGTCATATCCAACTCCTTCCCATTCCAACCTGAGACCCTTCCTATAGCATGAGATGGGATATCCAACTCCTTCCAAATCCAATCCTGATACCCTTCCGATAGCATGAGATGTGATATCCCAATGCTTCTACAAAACCTGAGACCCATACCATGGCATGAGATGTGATATCAAACTCCCGTCCTATACCATGAGACTTGATATCTCAATGCTTCTAATACCAAACCTGAGACCGGTCCAATAACATGAGATGTGATATCTAAATCCTTCCCATTCCATTCCTGAGACCCTTCCTATAGCATGAGATGTGATATCTCAATGCTTCTAATACCAAACCTGAGACCCTTCCTATAACATGAGATGTGATATCCAAGTCCTTCCCATTTCAATCCTGAGACCCTTCCTATAGCATGAGATGTGATATCTCAATGCTTCTAATACCAAACCTGAGACCCTTCCTATAACATGAGATGTGATATCCAAGTCCTTCCCATTTCAATCCTGAGACCCTTCCTATAGCATGAGATGTGATATCTCAATGCTTCTAATACCAAACCTGAGACCCTTCCTATAACATGAATTCTGATATCCAAGTCCTTCCCATTCCAATCCTGAGACCCTTCCAATAGCAGAGATGTGATATCTCAATGCTTCTAATATCAAACCTGAGACCTGTCCTATAACATGAGATGGGATATCCAACTCCTTCCCGTTCCAAACCTGATACCCTTCCTATAGCATGAGATGTGATATCCAATTCCTTCCCATTCCAATCCTGAGACACCTCCGATAGCAGAGATGTGATATCTCAATGCTTATACCAAACCTGAGACTCTTCCTATAACATGAGATGTGATATCTAACTCCTTCCCGTTCCAAACCTGAGACCCTTCCTATAGCATGAGATGTGATATCCAACTCCTTCCCATTCCAATCCTGAGACCCTTCCTATAGCATGAGATGTGATATCTCAATGCTTATACCAAATCTGAGACCCTTCCTATAGCATAAGATGTGATATCCAACTCCTTCCCATTCCAATCCTGAGACCCTTCCTATAGCATGAGATGTGATATCTCAATGCTTCAAATACCAAACCTGAGATCCTTCCTATAACATGAGATGTGATATCCAACTCCTTCCCATTCCAATCCTGAGACCCTTATGATAGCATGAGATGTGATATCTCAATGCCTCTAATACCAAACCTGAGATACTTCCGATAGCATGAGATGTGATATCTCAATGCTTTTAATACCAAACCTGAGATCCTTCCTATAACATGAGATGTGATTTCCAAATCCTTCCCCTTCCAAACCTGAGACCCTCCCTTTAGCATGAGATGTGATATACAACTCCTTCCCATTCCAATCCTGAGACCCTTCTGATAGCATGAGATGTGATATCTCAATGCCTCTAATACCAAACCTGAGATCCTACCTCTAACATGAAATGTGATATCCATCTCCTTCCCTTTCCAAACCTGAGACCCTGCCTATAGCATGAGATGTGATATTCAAGTCCTTCCCATTCCAATCCTGAGACCCTTCCTATAGCATGTGATGTGATATCTCAATGCGTATACCAAACCTGAGACCCTTCCTATGGCATGAGATGTCATATACAACTCCTTCCCATTCCAATCCTGAGACCCTTCCTATAGCATGAGATGTGATATCTCAATGCTTATACCAAACCTGAGACCCTTCCTATAGCATGAGATTTGATATCCAACTTCTTCCCATTCCAATCCTAAGACCCTTCCTATAACATGAGATGTGATGTCTCAATGCTTCTAATACCAAACCTGAGATCTTTCCTATAACATGAGATGTGATATCCAACTCCTTCCCATTCCAATCCTGAGACCCTTCCTATAGCATGAGATGGGATATCCAACTCCTTCTTATGCCAAACCTGAGACCCTTCCTATGGCATGATATGTGATATCCAACTCCTTGCCATTCAAATCCTGAGACCCTTCCTATATCATGAGAAGGGATATCCAACTCCTTCCCAATCCAATCCTGAGACCCTTCCGATAGCAGAGATGTGATATTTCAACGCTTCTACCAAACCTGAGACCGTTCCTATGACATGAGATGTGATATCCAATTCCTTCCCATTCCAAACCTGAGACCCTTCCTATTGGATGAGATGTGATATCCAACTCCTTCCCATTCCAACCCTGAGACCCTTCCTATACCATGAGATGTGATATCTCAATGCTTCTAATACCAAACCTGAGACCCTTCCTTTAGCATGAGATATGATATCCAAATCCTTCCCCTTCCAAACCTGAGACCCTTCCTTTAGCATGAGATGTGATATCCAAATACTTCCCATTCCAATCCTAAAACCCTTCCTATAACATGAGATGCGATATCCAAATCCTTCCCATTCCAATCCTGAGACCCTTCCTATAACATGAGATGTGACAATCAACTCCTTCCCATTCCAACCTGAGACCCTTCCTATAGCATGAGAAGGGATATCCAACTCCTTCCCAATCCAATCCTGAGACCCTTCCGATAGCAGAGATGTGATATCTCAATGCTTATACCAAACCTGAGACCCTTCCTATGGCATGAGATGTGATATCCAACTCCTTGCCATTCAAATCTTGAGACCCTCCCTATAACAAGAGATGTCATATCCAACTCCTTCCCATTCCAAACCTCAGACCCTTCCTTTAGCATGAGATGTAATATCCAAATCCTTCACATTCCAATCCGGAGACCCTTCCTATAGCATGAGATGTGATATCTCAATGCTTCTAATACCAAACATGAGATCCTTCCTATAACATGAGATGTGATATCCAACTCCTTCCCATTCCAAACCTGAGACCCTTCCGATAGCATGAGATGTGATATCTCAATGCTTCAAAAACCAAACATGAGAACCATCCTATAACATGAGATGTGAAATCCAAATCCTTCCCTTCCCAAACCTGAGACTCTTCCTATAGCATGAGATGTGATATCTCAATGCTTCTACCAAACCTGAAACCCTTCCTATAGCATGAGATGTGATATCCAACTCCTTCCCATTCCAATCCTGAGACACTTCCTATAGCATGAGATGTGATATCACAATGCTTCTAATACCAAACCTGAGACCCGTCCTATAACATGAGATGTGATATCCAAATCCTTCCCCTTCCAAACCTTAGACCCTTCCTTTATCATGAGATGTGATATCCAAGTCCTTCCCATTCCATTCCTGAGACCCTTCCTATAGCATGAGATGTGATATCTCAATGCTTCTAATACCAAACCTGAGACCCTTCCTATAACATGAGATGTGCTATCCAAGTCCTTCCCATTCCAATCCTGAGACCCTTCCTATAGCATGAGATGTGATATCCTAGTCCTTCCCATTCCAATCCTGAGACCCTTCCGATAGCAGAGATGTGATATCTCAATGCTTATACCAAACCTGAGACCCTTAATATGGCATGAGATGTCATATACAACTCCTTCCCATTCCAATCCTGAGACACTTCCTATAGCATGAGATGTGATATCTCAATGCTTATACCAAACCTGAGACCCTTCCTATAGCATGAGATGTGATATCCAACTCCTTCCCATTCCAATCCTGATACCCTTCCTATAACATGAGATGTGATGTCTCAATGCTTCTAATACCAAACATGAGATCCTTCCTATGGCATGAGATGTCATTTAAAACTCCTTCCCATTCCATTCCTGAGACCCTTCCTATAGCATGAGATATGATATCCAACTCCTTCCCATTCCAATCCTGAGACCCTTCCTATAGCATGAGATGTGATATCTCAATGCTTCTAATAACAAACCTGAGATCCTTCCTATAACATGAGATGTGATATCCAAATCCTTCCCCTTCCAAACCAGAGACCCTCCCTTTAGCATGAGAGGTGATATCCAACTCCTTCCCATTCCAATCCTGAGACCGTTCTGATAGCATGAGATGTGATATCTCAATGCTTCTAATACCAAACCTGAGATCCTTCAGATAGCATGAGATGTGATATTTGAATTCTTCTAATACCAAACTTGAGATCCTTCCTATAACACGAGATGTGATATTCAAATCCTTCCCCTTCCAAACCTGAGACCCTCCCTTTAGCATGAGATGTGATATCCAACTCCTTCCCATTCCAATCCTGAGACCCTTCTGATAGCATGAGATGTTATATCTCAATGCCTCTAATACCAAACCTGAGATTCTACCTCTAACATGAAATGTGATATCCAACTCGTTCCCCTTCCAAACCTGGGAGCCTTCCTATAACATGAGATGTGATATCGAAGTCCTTCCCATTCCAATCCTGTGACCCTTCCTATAACATGAGATGTGATATCCAACTCCTTCCCATTCCAATCCTGAGACCCTTCCTATAGCATGAGATGTGATGTCTCAATGCTTCTAATACCAAATCTGAGATCCTTCCTATAACATGAGATGTGATATCCAACTCCTTCCATTCCAATCCTGAGACCCTTCCTATAGCATGGGATGTGATATTTCAATGCTTATACCAAACCTCAGACCCTTCCTATAGCATGAGATGTGATATCCAAATCCTTCCCATTCCAATCGTGAGACCCTTCCTATAGCATGAGATGTGATATCTCAATGCTTATACCAAACCTGAGATCCTTCCTCTAACATGAAATGTGATATCCAAATCCTTCCCTTTCCAAACCTGAGAGCCTACCTATAGCATGAGATGTGATATCCAACTCCTTCCCATTCCAATCCTGAGACCCTTCCTATAGCATGAGATGTGATATCTCAATGCTTATACCAAACCTGAGACCCTTCCTATAGCATGAGATGTGATATCCAAATCCTTCCCATTCCAATCCTGAGACCCTTCCTATAGCATGAGATGTGATATCTCAATGCCTCTAATACCAAACCTGAGATCCTTCCTTGAACATGAAATGTGATATCCCACTCCTTCCCTTTCCAAACCTGAGAGTCTACCGATAGCATGAGATGTGATATCCAAGTCCTTCCCATTCCAATCCTTAGACACTTCCTACAGCATGAGATGTGATATCTCAATGATTCTATTACCAAACCTGAGACCCGTCCTATAACATGAGATGGGATATCCAACTCCTTCCCATTTCAATCCTGAGAAACTTCCGATAGCAGAGATGTGATATCTCAATGCTTAGACCAAACCTGAGACCCTTCCTATAACATGAGATGTGATATCCAACTCCTTCCCGTTCCAAACCTGAGACCCTTTCTATAGCAAGAATCTAATATCCAACTGCTTCCCATTCCAATCCTGAGACCATTCCTATAGCATGAGATGTGATATCTCAATGCTTCTAATACCAAACCTGAGATCCTTCCTATGACATGAGATGTGATATCCAATTCCTTCCCATTCCAAACCTGAAACCCTTCCTATAGCATGAGATGTGATATCTCAATGCTTCTAATACCAAACCTGAGATCCTTCCTAAAACATGAGATGTGATATCCAAATCCTTCCCCTTCCAAACCAGAGACCCTCCCTTTAGCATGAGATGTGATATCCAACTCCTTCCCATTCCAATCCTGAGACATTTCTGATAGCATGAGATGTGATATCTCAATGCCTCTAATACCAAACCTGAGATCCTACCTCTAACATGAAATGTGATATCCAACTCCTTCCCCTTGCAAACCTGAGAGCCTTCCTATAGCATGAGATGTGATATCGAAGTATTTCCCATTCCAATCCTGAGACCCTTCCTATAACATGAGATGTGATATCCAACTCCTTCCCATTCCAACCTGAGACCCTTCCTATAGCATGAGATGGGATATCCAACTACTTCCAAATCCAATCCTGATACCCTTCCGATAGCATGAGATGTGATATCTCAATCCCTCTAATACCAAACCTGAGATCCTTCCTATAACATGAGATGTGATATCAAAATCCTTCCCCTTCCAAACCTGAGACCCTCCCTTTAGCATGAGATGTGATATCCAACTCCTTCCCATTCCAATCCTGAGACCCTTCTGATAGCATGAGATGTGATATTCAATGCCTCTAATACCAAACCTGAGATCCTACCTCTAACATGAAATGTGATATCCAACTCCTTCCCTTTCCAAACGTGAGAGCCTCCCTATAGCATGAGATGGGATATTCAAGTCCTTCCCATACCAATCCTGAGACCCTTCCTATAGCATGAGATGTGATATCTCAATGCTTCTAATACCAAACCTGAGACCCTTCCTATAACATAAGATGGGATATCCAACTCCTTCCCATTCCAATCCTGAGACCCTTCCGATAGCAGAGATGTGATATCTCAATGCTGATACCAAACCTGAGACCCTTCCTATGGCATGAGATGTCATATACAACTCCTTCCCATTCCAATCCTGAGACCATTCCTATAGCATGAGATGTGATATCTCAATGCTTATACCAAACCTGAGACCCTTCCTATAGCATGAGATGTGATATCCAACTCCTTCCCATTCCAATCCTGAGACCCTTCCTATAACATGAGATGTGATGTCTCAATGCTTCTAATACCAAACCTGAGATCCTTCCTATGGCATGAGATGTCATATAAAACTCCTTCCCATTCCATTCCTGAGACCCTTCCTATAGCATGAGATGTGATATCCAACTCCTTCCCATTCCAATCCTGAGACCCTTCCTATGGCATGAGATGTGATATCCAAATCCTTCCCATTCCAATCGTGAGACCCTTCCTATAGCATGAGATGTGATATCCAAAACCTTCCCTTTCCAAAACTGAGAGCCTACCTATAGCATGAGATGTGATATCCAACTCCTTCCCATTCCAATCCTGAGACCCTTCCTATAGCATGAGATGTGATATCCAAATCCTTCCCCTTCCAAACCTGAGACCCTCCCTTTAGCATGAGATGTGATATCCAACTCCTTCCCATTCCAATCCTGAGACCCTTCTGATAGCATGAGATGTTATATCTCAATGCCTCTAATACCAAACCTGAGATCCTACCTCTAACATGAAATGTGATATCCAACTCCTTCCCCTTCTAAACCTGGGAGCCTTCCTATAAAATGAGATGTGATATCCAAGTCCTTCCCATTCCAATCCTGAGACCCTTCCTATAACATGAGATGTGATATCCAACTCCTTCCCATTCCAACCTGAGACCCTTCCTATAGCATGAGATGGGATATCTCAATGCTTAGACCAAACCTGAGACCCTTCCTATAACATGAGATGTGATATCCAACTCCTTCCCGTTCCAAACCTGAGACCCTTTCTATAGCAAGAATCTAATATCCAACTGCTTCCCATTCCAATCCTGAGACCATTCCTATAGCATGAGATGTGATATCTCAATGCTTCTAATACCAAACCTGAGATCCTTCCTATGACATGAGATGTGATATCCAATTCCTTCCCATTCCAAACCTGAGACCCTTCCTATAGCATGAGATGTGATATCTCAATGCTTCTAATACCAAACCTGAGATCCTTCCTAAAACATGAGATGTGATATCCAAATCCTTCCCCTTCCAAACCAGAGACCCTCCCTTTAGCATGAGATGTGATATCCAACTCCTTGCCATTCCAATCCTGAGACATTTCTGATAGCATGAGATGTGATATCTCAATGCCTCTAATACCAAACCTGAGATCCTACCTCTAACATGAAATGTGATATCCAACTCCTTCCCCTTGCAAACCTGAGAGCCTTCCCATAGCATGAGATGTGATATCGAAGTATTTCCCATTCCAATCCTGAGACCCTTCCTATAACATGAGATGTGATATCCAACTCCTTCCCATTCCAACCTGAGACCCTTCCTATAGCATGAGATGGGATATCCAACTACTTCCAAATCCAATCCTGATACCCTTCCGATAGCATGAGATGTGATATCTCAATCCCTCTAATACCAAACCTGAGATCCTTCCTATAACATGAGATGTGATATCAAAATCCTTCCCCTTCCAAACCTGAGACCCTCCCTTTAGCATGAGATGTGATATCCAACTCCTTCCCATTCCAATCCTGAGACCCTTCTGATAGCATGAGATGTGATATTCAATGCCTCTAATACCAAACCTGAGATCCTAACTCTAACATGAAATGTGATATCCAACTCCTTCCCTTTCCAAACGTGAGAGCCTCCCTATAGCATGAGATGGGATATTCAAGTTCTTCCCATTCCAATCCTGAGACCCTTCCTATAGCATGAGATGTGATATCTCAATGCTTCTAATACCAAACCTGAGACCCTTCCTATAACATAAGATGGGATATCCAACTCCTTCCCATTCCAATCCTGAGACCCTTCCGATAGCAGAGATGTGATATCTCAATGCTGATACCAAACCTGAGACCCTTCCTATGGCATGAGATGTCATATACAACTCCTTCCCATTCCAATCCTGAGACCATTCCTATAGCATGAGATGTGATATCTCAATGCTTATACCAAACCTGAGACCCTTCCTATAGCATGAGATGTGATATACAACTCCTTCCCATTCCAATCCTGAGACCCTTCCTATAACATGAGATGTGATGTCTCAATGCTTCTAATACCAAACCTGAGATCCTTCCTATGGCATGAGATGTCATATAAAACTCCTTCCCATTCCATTCCTGAGACCCTTCCTATAGCATGAGATGTGATATCCAACTCCTTCCCATTCCAATCCTGAGACCCTTCCTATAGCATGAGATGTGATATCCAAATCCTTCCCATTCCAATCGTGAGACCCTTCCTATAGCATGAGATGTGATATCCAAAACCTTCCCTTTCCAAAACTGAGAGCCTACCTATAGCATGAGATGTGATATCCAACTCCTTCCCATTCCAATCCTGAGACCCTTCCTATAGCATGAGATGTGATATCCAAATCCTTCCCCTTCCAAACCTGAGACCCTCCCTTTAGCATGAGATGTGATATCCAACTCCTTCCCATTCCAATCCTGAGACCCTTCTGAGAGCATGAGATGTTATATCTCAATGCCTCTAATACCAAACCTGAGATCCTACCTCTAACATGAAATGTGATATCCAACTCCTTCCCCTTCTAAACCTGGGAGCCTTCCTATAACATGAGATGTGATATCGAAGTGCTTCCCATTCCAATCCTGAGACCCTTCCTATAACATGAGATGTGATATCCAACTCCTTCCCATTCCAATCCTGAGACCCTTCCTATAGCATGAGATGTGATGTCTCAATGCTTCTAATACCAAATCTGAGATCCTTCCTATAACATGAGATATGATATCCAACTCCTTCCCATTGCAATCTTGAGACCGTTTCTATAGCATGAGATGTGATATTTCAATGCTTATACCAAACCTGAGACCCTTCCTATAGCATGAGATGTGATATCCAAATCCTTCCCATTCCAATCGTGAGACCCTTCCTATAGCATGAGATGTGATATCTCAATGCCTCTAATACCAAACCTGAGATCCTACCTCTATAATGAAATTTGATATGCAACTCCTTCCCCTTCCAAACCTGATAGCCTTCCTATAGCATGAGATGTGATATCCAAGTCCTTCCCATTCCAATCCTGATACCCTTCCTATAACATGAGATGTGATATCCAACTCCTTCCCATTCCAACCTGAGACCCTTCCTATAGCATGAGATGGGATATCCAACTCCTTCCAAATCCAATCCTGATACCCTTCCGATAGCATGAGATGTGATATCCCAATGCTTCTACAAAACCTGAGACCCATACCATGGCATGAGATGTGATATCAAACTCCTTCCCATTCCAATCCTGACACCCTTCCTATAGCTTGAGATGTGATATCCAACTCCTTCCCATTCCAATTCTGAGACCCGTCCTATACCATGGGACTTGATATCTCAATGCTTCTAATACCAAACCTGAGACCGGTCCTATAACATGAGATGTGATATCCAAATCCTCCCCCTTCCAAACCTTAGACCCTTCCTTTATCATGAGATGTGATATCCAAGTCGTTCCCATTCCAATCCTGAGACACTTCCTATAGCATGAGATGTGATATCTCAATGCTTCTAATACCAAACCTGAGACCCTTGCTATAACATGAGATGTGATATTCAAGTCCTTCCCATTCCAATCCTGAGACCCTTCCTATAGCATGAGATGTGATATCTCAATGCTTCTAATACCAAACCTGAGACCCTTCCTATCATGAGATGGGATATCCAACTCCTTCCCATTCCAATCCTGAGACCCTTCCGATAGCAGAGATGTGATATCTCAATGCTTATACCAAACCTGAGACCCTTCCTATGGCATGAGATGTCAAATACAACTCCTTCCGATTCCAATCCTGAGACCCTTCCTATAGCATGAGATGTGATATCTCAATGCTTCTAATAATAAACCTGAGATCCTTCCTATAACATGAGATGTGATATCCAACTCCTTCCCATTCCAAACCTGAGACCCTTCCGATTGCATGAGATGTGATATCAAACTCCTTCCCATTCCAATCCTGAGACCCTTCCTTTAGCATGAGATGTGATATCTCAATGTTTCTAATAAAAAACCTGAGAATCTTCCTATAGCAAGAGATGTGATATCCAAATCCTTCCCATTCCAATCCTGAGACCCTTCCTATAACATGAGATGTGATATCTCAATGCCTCTAATAGCAAACCTGAGATTCTTCCTATAACATGAGATGTGATATCTCAATGCTTCTAATACCAAACCTGAGACCCTCCCTTTAGCATGAGATGTGATATCCGGCTCCTTCCCATTCCAATCCTGAGACCCTTCTGATAGCATGAGATGTGATATCTCAATGCCTCTAATACCAAACCAGAGATTCTTCCTGTAACATGAGATGTGATATCTCAATGCTTCTAATACCAAACCTGAGACCCTCCCTTTAGCATGAGATGTGATATCCGACTCCTTCCCATTCCAATCCTGAGACCCTTCTGATAGCATGAGATGTGATATCTCAATGCTTCTAATACCAAACCTGAGACCCTTCCTATAACATAAGATGGGATATCCAGCTCCTTCCCATTCCAATCCTGAGACCCTTCCGATAGCAGAGATGTGATATATCAATGCTTATACCAAACCTGAGACCCTTCCTGTGGCATGAGATGTCATATCCAACTCCTTCCCATTCCAATCCTGAGACCCTTCCTATAGCATGATATGTGATATCACAATTTTTCTAATACCAAACCTGAGATCCTTCCTATAACATGAGATGTGTATCCAACTCCTTCCCATTCCAAAACCTGAGACCCTTCCTATAGCATGAGATGTGATATCTTAATGCTTCTAAAACCAAACCTGAGAACCATCCAATAACATATGTGAAATCCAAATCCTTCCCTTTCCAAACCTGAGACCCTTCCGATAGCATTAGATGTGATATCTCAATGCTTCTAAAACCAAACATGAGAACCATCCTATAACATGAGATGTGAAATCCAAATCCTTCCCTTTCCAAACCTGAGACCCTTCCTATAGCTTGAGATGTGATATCAAACTCCTTCCCATTCCAATCCTGTGATAGCTGGAGATGTGATATCCAACTCCTTCCCATTCCAATCCTGAGACCCTTCCTATACCATGAGATGTGATATTTCAATGCTTCTAATACCAAACCTGAGACCCGTCCTAAAACATGAGATGTGAGATCCAAATCCTTCCCCCTCCAAACCTGAGAACCTTCCTATAGCTTGAGATGTGATATCAAACTCCTTCCCATTCCAATCCTGAGATAGCTTGAGATGTGATATCCAACTCCTTCCCATTCCTATCCTGAGACCCTTCCGATAGCAGAGATGTGATATCTCAATGCTTGTACCAAACCTGAGACCCTTCCTATGGCATGAGATGTGATATCCAACTCCTTCCCATTCCTATCCTGAGACCCTTCCGATAGCAGAGATGTGATATCTCAATGCTTGTACCAAACCTGAGACCCTTCCTATGGCATGAGATGTGATATCCAACTCCTTCCCATTCCAATCCTGAGACCCTTCCTATACCATGAGATGTGATATTTCAATGCTTCTAATACCAAACCTGAGACCCGTCCTAAAACATGAGATGTGAGATCCAAATCCTTCCCCCTCCAAACCTGAGAACCTTCCTATAGCTTGAGATGTGATATCAAACTCCTTCCCATTCCAATCCTGAGATAGCTTGAGATGTGATATCCAACTCCTTCCCATTCCTATCCTGAGACCCTTCCGATAGCAGAGATGTGATATCTCAATGCTTGTACCAAACCTGAGACCCTTCCTATGGCATGAGATGTGATATCCAAATCCTTCCCATTCCAATCCTGAGACCCTTCCTATAGCATGAGATGTGATATCTCAATGCCTCTAATACCAAACCTGAGATCCTATTACCAAACCTGAGACCCGTCCTATAACATGAGATGGGATATCCAACTCCTTCCCATTTCAATCCTGAGAAACTTCTGATAGCAGAGATGTGATATCTCAATACTTAGACCAAACCTGAGACCCTTCCTATAACATGAGATGTGATATCCAACTCCTTCCCGTTCTAAACCTGAGACCCTTTCTATAGCAAGAATCTAATATCCAACTCCTTCCCATTCCAATCCTGAGACCATTCCTATAGCATGAGATGTGATATCTCAATGCTTCTAATACCAAACCTGAGATCCTTCCGATAGCATGAGATGTGATATCTCAATGCTTCTAATACCAAACCTGAGATCCTTCCTATAACATGAGATGTGATATCCAAATCCTTCCCCTTCCGAACCTGAGACCCTCCCTTTAGCATGAGATGTGATATCCAACTCCTTCCCATTCCAATCCTGATACCCTTCTGATAGCATGAGATGTGATATCTCAATGCTTCTAATACCAAACCTGATATCCTTCCTATGACATGAGATGTGATATCCAATTCCTTCCCATTCCAAACCTGAGACCCTTCCTATAGCATGAGATGTGATATCTCAATGCTTCTAATACCAAACCTGAGATCCTTCCTATAACATGAGATGTGATATCCAAATCCTTCCCCTTCCAAACCAGAGACCCTCCCTTTAGCATGAGATGTGATATCCAACTCCTTCCCATTCCAATCCTGAGACATTTCTGATAGCATGAGATGTGATATCTCAATGCCTCTAATACCAAACCTGAGATCCTACCTCTACATGAAATGTGATATCCAACTCCTTCCCCTTGCAAACCTGAGAGCCTTCCTATAGCATGAGATGTGATATCGAAGTATTTCCCATTCCAATCCTGAGACCCTTCCTATAACATGAGATGTGATATCCAACTCCTTCCCATTCCAACCTGAGAACCTTCCTATAGCATGAGATGGGATATCCAACTACTTCCAAATCCAATCCTGATACCCTTCCGATAGCATGAGATGTGATATCTCAATCCCTCTAATACCAAACCTGAGATCCTTCCTATAACATGAGATGTGATATCAAAATCCTTCCCCTTCCAAACCTGAGACCCTCCCTTTAGCATGAGATGTGATATCCAACTCCTTCCCATTCCAATCCTGAGACCCTTCTGATAGCATGAGATGTGATATTCAATGCCTCTAATACCAAACCTGAGATCCTACCTCTAACATGAAATGTGATATCCAACTCCTTCCCTTTCCAAACGTGAGAACCTCCCTATAGCATGAGATGGGATATTCAAGTCCTTCCCATTCCATTCCTGAGACCCTTCCTATAGCATGAGATGTGATATCTAACTCCTTCCCATTCCAATCCTGAGACCCTTCCTATAGCATGAGATGTGATATCTCAATGCTTCTAATACCAAACCTGAGACCCTTCCTATAACATAAGATGGGATATCCAACTCCTTCCCATTCGAATCCTGAGACCCTTCCGATAGCAGAGATGTGATATCTCAATGCTGATACCAAACCTGAGACCCTTCCTATGGCATGAGATGTCATATACAACTCCTTCCCATTCCAATCCTGAGACCCTTCCTAGAGCATGAGATGTGATATCTCAATGCTTATACCAAACCTGAGACCCTTCCTATAGCATGAGATGTGATATCCAACTCCTTCCCATTCCAATAATGAGACCCTTCCTATAACATGAGATGTGATGTCTCAATGCTTCTAATACCAAACCTGAGATCCTTCCTATGGCATGAGATGTCATATAAAACTCCTTCCCATTCCATTCGTGAGACCCTTCCTATAGCATGAGATGTGATATCCAACTCCTTCCCATTCCAATCCTGAGACCCTTCCTATAGCATGAGATGTGATATCCAAATCCTTCCCATTCCAATTGTGAGACCCTTCCTATAGCATGAGATGTGATATCCAAAACCTTCCCTTTCCAAAACTGAGAGCCTACCTATAGCATGAAATGTGATATCCAACTCCTTCCCATTCCAATCCTGAGACCCTTCCTATAGCATGAGATGTGATATCTCAATGCTTATACCAAACCGGAGACCCTTCCTATAGCATGGGATGTGATATCCAAATCCTTCCCATTCCAATCCTGAGACCCTTCCTATAGCATGAGATGTGATATCCAAATCCTTCCCCTTCCAAACCTGAGACCCTCCCTTTAGCATGAGATGTGATATCCAACTCCTTCCCATTCCAATCCTGAGACCCTTCTGATAGCATGAGATGTTATATCTCAATGCCTCTAATACCAAACCTGAGATCCTACCTCTAACATGAAATGTGATATCCAACTCCTTCCCCTTCTAAACCTGGGAGTCTTCCTATAACATGAGATGTGATATCGAAGTGCTTCCCATTCCAATCCTGAGACCCTTCCTATAACATGAGATGTGATATCCAACTCCTTCCCATTCCAATCCTGAGACCCTTCCTATAGCATGAGATGTGATGTCTCAATGCTTCTAATACCAAATCTGAGATCCTTCCTATAACATGAGATGTGATATCCAACTCCTTCCCATTGCAATCTTGAGACCGTTTCTATAGCATGAGATGTGATATCTCAATGCTTATACCAAACCTGAGACCCTTCCTATAGCATGAGATGTGATATCCAAATCCTTCCCATTCCAATCGTGAGACCCTTCCTATAGCATGAGATGTGATATCTCAATGCCTCTAATACCAAACCTGAGATCCTACCTCTAAAATGAAATTTGATATGCAACTCCTTCCCCTTCCAAACCTGATAGCCTTCCTATAGCATGAGATGTGATATCCAAGTCCTTCCCATTCCAATCCTGATACCCTTCCTATAACATGAGATGTGATATCCAATTCCTTCCCATTCCAACCTGAGACCCTTCCTATAGCATGAGATGGGATATCCAACTCCTTCCAAATCCAATCCTGATACCCTTCCGATAGCATGAGATATGATATCCCAATGCTTCTACAAAACCTGAGACCCATACCATGGCATGAGATGTGATATCAAACTCCTTCCCATTCCAATCCTGACACCCTTCCTATAGCTTGAGATGTGATATCCAACTCCTTCCCATTCCAATTCTGAGACCCGTCCTATACCATGGGACTTGATATCTCAATGCTTCTAATATCAAACCTGAGACCGGTCCCATAACATGAGATGTGATATCCAAATCCTTCCCCTTCCAAAATTTAGACCCTTCCTTTATCATGAGATGTGATATCCAAGTCGTTCCCATTCCAATCCTGAGACCCTTCCTATAGCATGAGATGTGATACCTCAATGCTTCTAATACCAAACCTGAGACCCTTGCTATAACATGGGATGTGATATTCAAGTCCTTCTCATTCCAATCCTGAGACCCTTCCGATAGCAGAGATGTGATATCTCAATGCTTATACCAAACCTGAGACCCTTCCTATGGCATGAGATGTCAAATACAACTCCTTCCGATTCCAATCCTGAGACCCTTCCTATAGCATGAGATGTGATATCTCAATGCTTCTAATAATAAACCTGAGATCCTTCCTATAACATGAGATGTGATATCCAACTCCTTCCCATTCCAAACCTGAGACCCTTCCGATTGCATGAGATGTGATATCAAACTCCTTCCCATTCCAATCCTGAGATAGCTTGAGATGTGATATCCAACTCCTTCCCATTCCAATCCTGAGACCCTTCCTATACCATGAGATGTGATATCTCAATGCTTCTAATACCAAACCTGACACCCGTCCTAAAACATGAGATGTGAGATCCAAATCCTTCCCCTTCCAAACCTGAGATCTTTCCTTTAGCATGAGATGTGATATCCAACTCCTTCCCATTCCAATCCTGAGACCCTTCCTATAGCATGATATGTGATATCACAATTTTTCTAATACCAAACCTGAGATCCTTCCTATAACATGAGATGTGTATCCAACTCCTTCCCATTCCAAACCTGAGACCCTTCCTATAGCCTGAGATGTGATATCTTAATGCTTCTAAAACCAAACCTGAGAACCATCCAATAACATATGTGAAATCCAAATCCTTCCCTTTCCAAACCTGAGACACTTCCGATAGCATTACATGTGATATCTCAATGCTTCTAAAACCAAACATGAGAACCATCCTATAACATGAGATGTGAAATCCAAATCCTTCCCTTTCCAAACCTGAGACCCTCCCTATAGCATGGAATGTGATATCTAAGTCCTTCCCATTCCTATCCTGAGACCCTTCCGATAGCAGAGATGTGATATCTCAATGCTTGGACCAAACCTGAGACCCTTCCTATGACATGAGATGTGATATCCAACTCCTTCCCATTCCAATCCTGAGACCCTTCCTATAGCATGAGATGTGATATCTCAATGCTTCTATCAAACCTGAGTCCCTTCCTTTAGCATGAGATGTGATATCCAACTCCGTCCCAATCCAATCCTGAGACCCTTCCTATAGCATGAGATGTGATATTTCAAAGCTTCTAATACCAAACCTGGGACCCGTCCTATAACATGAGATATGATATCCAAATCCTTCCCCTTCCAAACCTGAGACCCTTCCTTTAGCATAAGATGTGATATCCAAATCCTTCCCATTCCAATCCTGAAACCCTTCCTATAGCATGAGATGTGATATCTCAATGTTTCTAATAAAAAACTTGAGACTCTTCCTATAGCAAGAGATATGATATCCAAATCCTTCCCATTCCAATCCTGAGACCCTTCCTATAACATGAGATGTGATATCTCAATGCCTCTAATACCAAACCTGAGATTCTTCCTATAACATGAGATGTGATATCTCAATGCTTCTAATACCAAACCTGAGACCCTCCCTTTAGCATGAGATGTGATATCCGACTCCTTCCCATTCCAATCCTGAGACCCTTCTTATAGCATGAGATGTGATATCTCAATGCCTCTAATACCAAACCAGAGATTCTTCCTATAACATGAGATGTGATATCTCAATGCTTCTAATACCAAACCTGAGACCCTCCCTTTAGCATGAGATGTGATATCCGACTCCTTCCCATTCCAATCCTGAGACCCTTCTGATAGCATGAGATGTGATATCTCAATGCTTCTAACACCAAACCTGAGACCCTTCCTATAACATAAGATGGGATATCCAACTCCTTCCCATTCCAATCCTGAGACCCTTCCGATAGCAGAGATGTGATATCTCAATGCTTATACCAAACCTGAGACCCTTCCTGTGGCATGAGATGTCATATCCAACTCCTTCCCATTCCAATCCTGAGACCCTTCCTATAGCATGATATGTGATATCACAATTTTTCTAATACCAAACCTGAGATCCTTCCTATAACATGAGATGTGTATCCAACTCCTTCCCATTCCAAAACCTGAGACCCTTCCTATAGCATGAGATGTGATATCTTAATGCTTCTAAAACCAAACCTGAGAACCATCCAATAACATATGTGAAATCCAAATCCTTCCCTTTCCAAACCTGAGACCCTTCCGATAGCATTAGATGTGATATCTCAATGCTTCTAAAACCAAACATGAGAACCATCCTATAACATGAGATGTGAAATCCAAATCCTTCCCTTTCCAAACCTGAGACCCTTCCTATAGCTTGAGATGTGATATCAAACTCCTTCCCGATCCAATCCTGTGATAGCTTGAGATGTGATATCCAACTCCTTCCCATTCCAATCCTGAGACCCTTCCTATACCATGAGATGTGATATTTCAATGCTTCTAATACCAAACCTGAGACCCGTCCTAAAACATGAGATGTGAGATCCAAATCCTTCCCCTTCCAAACCTGAGAACCTTCCTATAGCTTGAGATGTGATATCAAACTCCTTCCCATTCCAATCCTGAGATAGCTTGAGATGTGATATCCAACTCCTTCCCATTCCTATCCTGAGACCCTTCCGATAGCAGAGATGTGATATCTCATTGCTTGTACCAAACCTGAGACCCTTCCTATGGCATGAGATGTGATATCCAACTCCTTCCCATTCCAATCCTGAGACCCTTCCTATAGCATGAGATGTGATATCTCAATGCTTCTATCAAACCTGAGTCCCTTCCTTTAGCATGAGATGTGATATCCAACTCCTTCCCATTCCAATCCTGAGACCCTTCCTATAGCATGAGATGTGATATCTCAAAGCTTCTAATACCAAACCTGGGACCCGTCCTATAACATGAGATATGATATCCAAATCCTTCCCCTTCCAAACCTGAGACCCTTCCTTTAGCATGAGTTGTGATATCCAAATCCTTCCCATTCCAATCCTGAAACCCTTCCTATAGCATGAGATGTGATATCTCAATGTTTCTAATAAAAAACCTGAGACCCTTCCTATAGCAAGAGATGTGATATCCAAATCCTTCCCATTCCAATCCTGAGACCCTTCCTATAACATGAGATGTGATATCCAACTCCTTCCCATTCCAACCTGAGAACCTTCCTATAGCATGAGAAGGGATATCCAACTCCTTCCCATTCCAATCCTGAGACCTTCCTATAGCATGAGATGTGATATCTCAAAGCTTCTAATACCAAACCTGCGACCCGTCCTATAACATGAGATATGATATCCAAATCCTTCCCCTTCCAAACCTGAGACCCTTCCTTTAGCATGAGATGTGATATACAAATCCTTCCCATTCCAATCCTGAAACCCTTCCTATAGCATGAGATGTGATATCTCAATGTTTCTAATAAAAAAACTGAGACCCTTCCTATAGCAAGAGATGTGACATCCAAATCCTTCCCATTCCAATCCTGAGATCCTTCCTATTGGATGAGATGTGATATCCAACTCCTTCCCATTCCAATACTGAGACCCTTCCTATACCATGAGATGTGATATCTCAATGCTTCTACCAAAACTGAGACCCTTCCTTTAGCATGAGATGTGATATCCAACTCCTTCCCATTCCAATCCTGAGACCCTTCCTATAGCATGAGATGTGATATCTCAATGCCTCTAATACCAAACCTGAGATTCTTCCTATAACATGAGATGTGATATCTCAATGCTTCTAATACCAAACCTGAGACCCTCCCTTTAGCATGAGATGTGATATCCGACTCCTTCCCATACCAATCCTGAGACCCTTCTGATAGCATGAGATGTGATATCTCAATGCCTCTAATACCAAACCTGAGATTCATCCTATAACATGAGATGTGATATCTCAATGCTTCTAATACCAAACCTGAGACCCTCCCTTTAGCATGAGATGTGATATCCAACTCCTTCCCATTCCAATCCTGAGACCCTTCCTATACCATGAGATGTGATATCTCAATGCTTCTAATACCAAACCTGACACCCGTCCTAAAACATGAGATGTGAGATCCAAATCCTTCCCCTTCCAAACCTGAGATCTTTCCTTTAGCATGAGATGTGATATCCAACTCCTTCCCATTCCAATCCTGAGACCCTTCCTATAGCATGATATGTGATATCACAATTTTTCTAATACCAAACCTGAGATCCTTCCTATAACATGAGATGTGTATCCAACTCCTTCCCATTCCAAACCTGAGACCCTTCCTATAGCCTGAGATGTGACATCTTAATGCTTCTAAAACCAAACCTGAGAACCATCCAATAACATATGTGAAATCCAAATCCTTCCCTTTCCAAACCTGAGACACTTCCGATAGCATTACATGTGATATCTCAATGTTTCTAAAACCAAACATGAGAACCATCCTATAACATGAGATGTGAAATCCAAATCCTTCCCTTTCCAAACCTGAGACCCTCCCTATAGCATGGAATGTGATATCTAAGTCCTTCCCATTCCTATCCTGAGACCCTTCCGATAGCAGAGATGTGATATCTCAATGCTTGGACCAAACCTGAGACCCTTCCTATGACATGAGATATGATATCCAACTCCTTCCCATTCCAATCCTGAGACCCTTCCTATAGCATGAGATGTGATATCTCAATGCTTCTATCAAACCTGAGTCCCTTCCTTTAGCATGAGATGTGATATCCAACTCCTTCCCATTCCAATCCTGAGACCCTTCCTATAGCATGAGATGTGATATTTCAAAGCTTCTAATACCAAACCTGGGACCCGTCCTATAACATGAGATATGATATCCAAATCCTTCCCCTTCCAAACCTGAGACCCTTCCTTTAGCATGAGATGTGATATCCAAATCCTTCCCATTCCAATCCTGAAACCCTTCCTATAGCATGAGATGTGATATCTCAATGTTTCTAATAAAAAACTTGAGACTCTTCCTATAGCAAGAGATGTGATATCCAAATCCTTCCCATTCCAATCCTGAGACCCTTCCTATAACATGAGATGTGATATCTCAATGCCTCTAATACCAAACCTGAGATTCTTCCTATAACATGAGATGTGATATCTCAATGCTTCTAATACCAAACCTGAGACCCTCCCTTTAGCATGAGATGTGATATCCGACTCCTTCCCATTCCAATCCTGAGACCCTTCTGATAGCATGAGATGTGATATCTCAATGCCTCTAATACCAAACCAGAGATTCTTCCTATAACATGAGATGTGATATCTCAATGCTTCTAATACCAAACCTGAGACCCTCCCTTTAGCATGAGATGTGATATCCGACTCCTTCCCATTCCAATCCTGAGACCCTTCTGATAGCATGAGATGTGATATCTCAATGCTTCTAACACCAAACCTGAGACCCTTCCTATAACATAAGATGGGATATCCAACTCCTTCCCATTCCAATCCTGAGACCCTTCCGATAGCAGAGATGTGATATCTCAATGCTTATACCAAACCTGAGACCCTTCCTGTGGCATGAGATGTCATATCCAACTCCTTCCCATTCCAATCCTGAGACCCTTCCTATAGCATGATATGTGATATCACAATTTTTCTAATACCAAACCTGAGATCCTTCCTATAACATGAGATGTGTATCCAACTCCTTCCCATTCCAAAACCTGAGACCCTTCCTATAGCATGAGATGTGATATCCTAATGCTTCTAAAACCAAACCTGAGAACCATCCAATAACATATGTGAAATCCAAATCCTTCCCTTTCCAAACCTGAGACCCTTCCGATAGCATTAGATGTGATATCTCAATGCGTCTAAAACCAAACATGAGAACCATCCTATAACATGAGATGTGAAATCCAAATCCTTCCCTTTCCAAACCTGAGACCCTTCCTATAGCTTGAGATGTGATATCAAACTCCTTCCCATTCCAATCCTGTGATAGCTTGAGATGTGATATCCAACTCCTTCCCATTCCAATCCTGAGACCCTTCCTATACCATGAGATGTGATATCTCAATGCTTCTAATACCAAACCTGAGACCCGTCCTAAAACATGAGATGTGAGATTCAAATCCTTCCCCTTCCAAACCTGAGAACCTTCCTATAGCTTGAGATGTGATATCAAACTCCTTCCCATTCCAATCCTGAGATAGCTTGAGATGTGATATCCAACTCCTTCCCATTCCTATCCTGAGACCCTTCCGATAGCAGAGATGTGATATCTCAATGCTTGTACCAAACCTGAGACCCTTCCTATGGCATGAGATGTGATATCCAACTCCTTCCCATTCCAATCCTGAGACCCTTCCTATAGCATGAGATGTGATATCTCAATGCATCTATCAAACCTGAGTCCCTTCCTTTAGCATGAGATGTGATATCCAACTCCTTCCCATTCCAATCCTGAGACCCTTCCTATAGCATGAGATGTGATATCTCAAAGCTTCTAATACCAAACCTGGGACCCGTCCTATAACATGAGATATGATATCCAAATCCTTCCCCTTCCAAACCTGAGACCCTTCCTTTAGCATGAGTTGTGATATCCAAATCCTTCCCATTCCAATCCTGAAACCCTTCCTATAGCATGAGATGTGATATCTCAATGTTTCTAATAAAAAACCTGAGACCCTTCCTATAGCAAGAGATGTGATATCCAAATCCTTCCCATTCCAATCCTGAGACCCTTCCTATAACATGAGATGTGATATCCAACTCCTTCCCATTCCAACCTGAGAACCTTCCTATAGCATGAGAAGGGATATCCAACTCCTTCCCATTCCAATCCTGAGACCTTCCTATAGCATGAGATGTGATATCTCAAAGCTTCTAATACCAAACCTGCGACCCGTCCTATAACATGAGATATGATATCCAAATCCTTCCCCTTCCAAACCTGAGACCCTTCCTTTAGCATGAGATGTGATATACAAATCCTTCCCATTCCAATCCTGAAACCCTTCCTATAGCATGAGATGTGATATCTCAATGTTTCTAATAAAAAAACTGAGACCCTTCCTATAGCAAGAGATGTGACATCCAAATCCTTCCCATTCCAATCCTGAGATCCTTCCTATTGGATGAGATGTGATATCCAACTCCTTCCCATTCCAATACTGAGACCCTTCCTATACCATGAGATGTGATATCTCAATGCTTCTACCAAAACTGAGACCCTTCCTTTAGCATGAGATGTGATATCCAACTCCTTCCCATTCCAATCCTGAGACCCTTCCTATAGCATGAGATGTGATATCTCAATGCCTCTAATACCAAACCTGAGATTCTTCCTATAACATGAGATGTGATATCTCAATGCTTCTAATACCAAACCTGAGACCCTCCCTTTAGCATGAGATGTGATATCCGACTCCTTCCCATACCAATCCTGAGACCCTTCTGATAGCATGAGATGTGATATCTCAATGCCTCTAATACCAAACCTGAGATTCTTCCTATAACATGAGATGTGATATCTCAATGCTTCTAATACCAAACCTGAGACCCTCCCTTTAGCATGAGATGTGATATCCAACTCCTTCCCATTCCAATCCTGAGACCCTTCCTATACCATGAGATGTGATATCTCAATGCTTCTAATACCAAACCTGACACCCGTCCTAAAACATGAGATGTGAGATCCAAATCCTTCCCCTTCCAAACCTGAGATCTTTCCTTTAGCATGAGATGTGATATCTCAATGCTTCTATCAAACCTGAGTCCCTTCCTTTAGCATGAGATGTGATATCCAACTCCTTCCCATTCCAATCCTGAGACCCTTCCTATAGCATGAGATGTGATATTTCAAAGCTTCTAATACCAAACCTGGGACCGGTCCTATAACATGAGATATGATATCCAAATCCTTCCCCTTCCAAACCTGAGACCCTTCCTTTAGCATGAGATGTGATATCCAAATCCTTCCCATTCCAATCCTGAAACCCTTCCTATAGCATGAGATGTGATATCTCAATGTTTCTAATAAAAAACTTGAGACTCTTCCTATAGCAAGAGATGTGATATCCAAATCCTTCCCATTCCAATCCTGAGACCCTTCCTATAACATGAGATGTGATATCTCAATGCCTCTAATACCAAACCTGAGATTCTTCCTATAACATGAGATGTGATATCTCAATGCTTCTAATACCAAACCTGAGACCCTCCCTTTAGCATGAGATGTGATATCCGACTCCTTCCCATTCCAATCCTGAGACCCTTCTGATAGCATGAGATGTGATATCTCAATGCCTCTAATACCAAACCAGAGATTCTTCCTATAACATGAGATGTGATATCTCAATGCTTCTAATACCAAACCTGAGACCCTCCCTTTAGCATGAGATGTGATATCCGACTCCTTCCCATTCCAATCCTGAGACCCTTCTGATAGCATGAGATGTGATATCTCAATGCTTCTAACACCAAACCTGAGACCCTTCCTATAACATAAGATGGGATATCCAACTCCTTCCCATTTCAATCCTGAGACCCTTCCGATAGCAGAGATGTGATATCTCAATGCTTATACCAAACCTGAGACCCTTCCTGTGGCATGAGATGTCATATCCAACTCCTTCCCATTCCAATCCTGAGACCCTTCCTATAGCATGATATGTGATATCACAATTTTTCTAATACCAAACCTGAGATCCTTCCTATAACATGAGATGTGTATCCAACTCCTTCCCATTCCAAAACCTGAGACCCTTCCTATAGCATGAGATGTGATATCTTAATGCTTCTAAAACCAAACCTGAGAACCATCCAATAACATATGTGAAATCCAAATCCTTCCCTTTCCAAACCTGAGACCCTTCCGATAGCATTAGATGTGATATCTCAATGCTTCTAAAACCAAACATGAGAACCATCCTATAACATGAGATGTGAAATCCAAATCCTTCCCTTTCCAAACCTGAGACCCTTCCTATAGCTTGAGATGTGATATCAAACTCCTTCCCATTCCAATCCTGTGATAGCTTGAGATGTGATATCCAACTCCTTCCCATTCCAATCCTGAGACCCTTCCTATACCATGAGATGTGATATCTCAATGCTTCTAATACCAAACCTGAGACCCGTCCTAAAACATGAGATGTGAGATTCAAATCCTTCCCCTTCCAAACCTGAGAACCTTCCTATAGCTTGAGATGTGATATCAAACTCCTTCCCATTCCAATCCTGAGATAGCTTGAGATGTGATATCCAACTCCTTCCCATTCCTATCCTGAGACCCTTCCGATAGCAGAGATGTGATATCTCAATGCTTGTACCAAACCTGAGACCCTTCCTATGGCATGAGATGTGATATCCAACTCCTTCCCATTCCAATCCTGAGACCCTTCCTATAGCATGAGATGTGATATCTCAATGCTTCTATCAAACCTGAGTCCCTTCCTTTAGCATGAGATGTGATATCCAACTCCTTCCCATTCCAATCCTGAGACCCTTCCTATAGCATGAGATGTGATATCTCAAAGCTTCTAATACCAAACCTGGGACCCGTCCTATAACATGAGATATGATATCCAAATCCTTCCCCTTCCAAACCTGAGACCCTTCCTTTAGCATGAGTTGTGATATCCAAATCCTTCCCATTCCAATCCTGAAACCCTTCCTGAAGCATGAGATGTGATATCTCAATGTTTCTAATAAAAAACCTGAGACCCTTCCTATAGCAAGAGATGTGATATCCAAATCCTTCCCATTCCAATCCTGAGACCCTTCCTATAACATGAGATGTGATATCCAACTCCTTCCCATTCCAACCTGAGAACCTTCCTATAGCATGAGAAGGGATATCCAACTCCTTCCCATTCCAATCCTGAGACCTTCCTATAGCATGAGATGTGATATCTCAAAGCTTCTAATACCAAACCTGCGACCCGTCCTATAACATGAGATATGATATCCAAATCCTTCCCCTTCCAAACCTGAGACCCTTCCTTTAGCATGAGATGTGATATACAAATCCTTCCCATTCCAATCCTGAAACCCTTCCTATAGCATGAGATGTGATATCTCAATGTTTCTAATAAAAAAACTGAGACCCTTCCTATAGCAAGAGATGTGACATCCAAATCCTTCCCATTCCAATCCTGAGATCCTTCCTATGGATGAGATGTGATATCCAACTCCTTCCCATTCCAATACTGAGACCCTTCCTATACCATGAGATGTGATATCTCAATGCTTCTACCAAAACTGAGACCCTTCCTTTAGCATGAGATGTGATATCCAACTCCTTCCCATTCCAATCCTGAGACCCTTCCTATAGCATGAGATGTGATATCTCAATGCCTCTAATACCAAACCTGAGATTCTTCCTATAACATGAGATGTGATATCTCAATGCTTCTAATACCAAACCTGAGACCCTCCCTTTAGCATGAGATGTGATATCCGACTCCTTCCCATACCAATCCTGAGACCCTTCTGATAGCATGAGATGTGATATCTCAATGCCTCTAATACCAAACCTGAGATTCTTCCTATAACATGAGATGTGATATCTCAATGCTTCTAATACCAAACCTGAGACCCTCCCTTTAGCATGAGATGTGATATCCAACTCCTTCCCATTCCAATCCTGAGACCCTTCCTATACCATGAGATGTGATATCTCAATGCTTCTAATACCAAACCTGACACCCGTCCTAAAACATGAGATGTGAGATCCAAATCCTTCCCCTTCCAAACCTGAGATCTTTCCTTTAGCATGAGATGTGATATCCAACTCCTTCCCATTCCAATCCTGAGACCCTTCCTATAGCATGATATGTGATATCACAATTTTTCTAATACCAAACCTGAGATCCTTCCTATAACATGAGATGTGTATCCAACTCCTTCCCATTCCAAACCTGAGACCCTTCCTATAACCTGAGATGTGATATCTTAATGCTTCTAAAACCAAACCTGAGAACCATCCAATAACATATGTGAAATCCAAATCCTTCCCTTTCCAAACCTGAGACACTTCCGATAGCATTACATGTGATATCTCAATGCTTCTAAAACCAAACATGAGAACCATCCTATAACATGAGATGTGAAATCCAAATCCTTCCCTTTCCAAACCTGAGACCCTCCCTATAGCATGGAATGTGATATCTAAGTCCTTCCCATTCCTATCCTGAGACCCTTCCGATAGCAGAGATGTGATATCTCAATGCTTGGACCAAACCTGAGACCCTTCCTATGACATGAGATATGATATCCAACTCCTTCCCATTCCAATCCTGAGACCCTTCCTATAGCATGAGATGTGATATCTCAATGCTTCTATCAAACCTGAGTCCCTTCCTTTAGCATGAGATGTGATATCCAACTCCTTCCCATTCCAATCCTGAGACCCTTCCTATAGCATGAGATGTGATATTTCAAAGCTTCTAATACCAAACCTGGGACCCGTCCTATAACATGAGATATGATATCCAAATCCTTCCCCTTCCAAACCTGAGACCCTTCCTTTAGCATGAGATGTGATATCCAAATCCTTCCCATTCCAATCCTGAAACCCTTCCTATAGCATGAGATGTGATATCTCAATGTTTCTAATAAAAAACTTGAGACTCTTCCTATAGCAAGAGATGTGATATCCAAATCCTTCCCATTCCAATCCTGAGACCCTTCCTATAACATGAGATGTGATATCTCAATGCCTCTAATACCAAACCTGAGATTCTTCCTATAACATGAGATGTGAGATTCAAATCCTTCCCCTTCCAAACCTGAGAACCTTCCTATAGCTTGAGATGTGATATCAAACTCCTTCCCATTCCAATCCTGAGATAGCTTGAGATGTGATATCCAACTCCTTCCCATTCCTATCCTGAGACCCTTCCGATAGCAGAGATGTGATATCTCAATGCTTGTACCAAACCTGAGACCCTTCCTATGGCATGAGATGTGATATCCAACTCCTTCCCATTCCAATCCTGAGACCCTTCCTATAGCATGAGATGTGATATCTCAATGCTTCTATCAAACCTGAGTCCCTTCCTTTAGCATGAGATGTGATATCCAACTCCTTCCCATTCCAATCCTGGAACCCTTCCTATAGCATGAGATGTGATATCTCAAAGCTTCTAATACCAAACCTGGGACCCGTCCTATAACATGAGATATGATATCCAAATCCTTCCCCTTCCAAACCTGAGACCCTTCCTTTAGCATGAGTTGTGATATCCAAATCCTTCCCATTCCAATCCTGAAACCCTTCCTATAGCATGAGATGTGATATCTCAATGTTTCTAATAAAAAACCTGAGACCCTTCCTATAGCAAGAGATGTGATATCCAAATCCTTCCCATTCCAATCCTGAGACCCTTCCTATAACATGAGATGTGATATCCAACTCCTTCCCATTCCAACCTGAGAACCTTCCTATAGCATGAGAAGGGATATCCAACTCCTTCCCATTCCAATCCTGAGACCTTCCTATAGCATGAGATGTGATATCTCAAAGCTTCTAATACCAAACCTGCGACCCGTCCTATAACATGAGATATGATATCCAAATCCTTCCCCTTCCAAACCTGAGACCCTTCCTTTAGCATGAGATGTGATATACAAATCCTTCCCATTCCAATCCTGAAACCCTTCCTATAGCATGAGATGTGATATCTCAATGTTTCTAATAAAAAAACTGAGACCCTTCCTATAGCAAGAGATGTGACATCCAAATCCTTCCCATTCCAATCCTGAGATCCTTCCTATTGGATGAGATGTGATATCCAACTCCTTCCCATTCCAATACTGAGACCCTTCCTATACCATGAGATGTGATATCTCAATGCTTCTACCAAAACTGAGACCCTTCCTTTAGCATGAGATGTGATATCCAACTCCTTCCCATTCCAATCCTGAGACCCTTCCTATAGCATGAGATGTGATATCTCAATGCCTCTAATACCAAACCTGAGATTCTTCCTATAACATGAGATGTGATATCTCAATGCTTCTAATACCAAACCTGAGACCCTCCCTTTAGCATGAGATGTGATATCCGACTCCTTCCCATACCAATCCTGAGACCCTTCTGATAGCATGAGATGTGATATCTCAATGCCTCTAATACCAAACCTGAGATTCTTCCTATAACATGAGATGTGATATCTCAATGCTTCTAATACCAAACCTGAGACCCTCCCTTTAGCATGAGATGTGATATCCAACTCCTTCCCATTCCAATCCTGAGACCCTTCCTATACCATGAGATGTGATATCTCAATGCTTCTAATACCAAACCTGACACCCGTCCTAAAACATGAGATGTGAGATCCAAATCCTTCCCCTTCCAAACCTGAGATCTTTCCTTTAGCATGAGATGTGATATCCAGCTCCTTCCCATTCCAATCCTGAGACCCTTCCTATAGCATGATATGTGATATCACAATTTTTCTAATACCAAACCTGAGATCCTTCCTATAACATGAGATGTGTATCCAACTCCTTCCCATTCCAAACCTGAGACCCTTCCTATAACCTGAGATGTGATATCTTAATGCTTCTAAAACCAAACCTGAGAACCATCCAATAACATATGTGAAATCCAAATCCTTCCCTTTCCAAACCTGAGACCCTCCCTATAGCATGGAATGTGATATCTAAGTCCTTCCCATTCCTATCCTGAGACCCTTCCGATAGCAGAGATGTGATATCTCAATGCTTGGACCAAACCTGAGACCCTTCCTATGACATGAGATATGATATCCAACTCCTTCCCATTCCAATCCTGAGACCCTTCCTATAGCATGAGATGTGATATCTCAATGCTTCTATCAAACCTGAGTCCCTTCCTTTAGCATGAGATGTGATATCCAACTCCTTCCCATTCCAATCCTGAGACCCTTCCTATAGCATGAGATGTGATATTTCAAAGCTTCTAATACCAAACCTGGGACCCGTCCTATAACATGAGATATGATATCCAAATCCTTCCCCTTCCAAACCTGAGACCCTTCCTTTAGCATGAGATGTGATATCCAAATCCTTCCCATTCCAATCCTGAAACCCTTCCTATAGCATGAGATGTGATATCTCAATGTTTCTAATAAAAAACTTGAGACTCTTCCTATAGCAAGAGATGTGATATCCAAATCCTTCCCATTCCAATCCTGAGACCCTTCCTATAACATGAGATGTGATATCTCAATGCCTCTAATACCAAACCTGAGATTCTTCCTATAACATGAGATGTGATATCTCAATGCTTCTAATACCAAACCTGAGACCCTCCCTTTAGCATGAGATGTGATATCCGACTCCTTCCCATTCCAATCCTGAGACCCTTCTGATAGCATGAGATGTGATATCTCAATGCCTCTAATACCAAACCAGAGATTCTTCCTATAACATGAGATGTGATATCTCAATGCTTCTAATACCAAACCTGAGACCCTCCCTTTAGCATGAGATGTGATATCCGACTCCTTCCCATTCCAATCCTGAGACCCTTCTGATAGCATGAGATGTGATATCTCAATGCTTCTAACACCAAACCTGAGACCCTTCCTATAACATAAGATGGGATATCCAACTCCTTCCCATTCCAATCCTGAGACCCTTCCGATAGCAGAGATGTGATATCTCAATGCTTATACCAAACCTGAGACCCTTCCTGTGGCATGAGATGTCATATCCAACTCCTTCCCATTCCAATCCTGAGACCCTTCGTATAGCATGATATGTGATATCACAATTTTTCTAATACCAAACCTGAGATCCTTCCTATAACATGAGATGTGTATCCAACTCCTTCCCATTCCAAAACCTGAGACCCTTCCTATAGCATGAGATGTGATATCTTAATGCTTCTAAAACCAAACCTGAGAACCATCCAATAACATATGTGAAATCCAAATCCTTCCCTTTCCAAACCTGAGACCCTTCCGATAGCATTAGATGTGATATCTCAATGCTTCTAAAACCAAACATGAGAACCATCCTATAACATGAGATGTGAAATCCAAATCCTTCCCTTTCCAAACCTGAGACCCTTCCTATAGCTTGAGATGTGATATCAAACTCCTTCCCATTCCAATCCTGTGATAGCTTGAGATGTGATATCCAACTCCTTCCCATTCCAATCCTGAGACCCTTCCTATACCATGAGATGTGATATCTCAATGCTTCTAATACCAAACCTGAGACCCGTCCTAAAACATGAGATGTGAGATTCAAATCCTTCCCCTTCCAAACCTGAGAACCTTCCTATAGCTTGAGATGTGATATCAAACTCCTTCCCATTCCAATCCTGAGATAGCTTGAGATGTGATATCCAACTCCTTCCCATTCCTATCCTGAGACCCTTCCGATAGCAGAGATGTGATATCTCAATGCTTGTACCAAACCTGAGACCCTTCCTATGGCATGAGATGTGATATCCAACTCCTTCCCATTCCAATCCTGAGACCCTTCCTATAGCATGAGATGTGATATCTCAATGCTTCTATCAAACCTGAGTCCCTTCCTTTAGCATGAGATGTGATATCCAACTCCTTCCCATTCCAATCCTGAGACCCTTCCTATAGCATGAGATGTGATATCTCAAAGCTTCTAATACCAAACCTGGGACCCGTCCTATAACATGAGATATGATATCCAAATCCTTCCCCTTCCAAACCTGAGACCCTTCCTTTAGCATGAGTTGTGATATCCAAATCCTTCCCATTCCAATCCTGAAACCCTTCCTATAGCATGAGATGTGATATCTCAATGTTTCTAATAAAAAACCTGAGACCCTTCCTATAGCAAGAGATGTGATATCCAAATCCTTCCCATTCCAATCCTGAGACCCTTCCTATAACATGAGATGTGATATCCAACTCCTTCCCATTCCAACCTGAGAACCTTCCTATAGCATGAGAAGGGATATCCAACTCCTTCCCATTCCAATCCTGAGACCTTCCTATAGCATGAGATGTGATATCTCAAAGCTTCTAATACCAAACCTGCGACCCGTCCTATAACATGAGATATGATATCCAAATCCTTCCCCTTCCAAACCTGAGACCCTTCCTTTAGCATGAGATGTGATATACAAATCCTTCCCATTCCAATCCTGAAACCCTTCCTATAGCATGAGATGTGATATCTCAATGTTTCTAATAAAAAAACTGAGACCCTTCCTATAGCAAGAGATGTGACATCCAAATCCTTCCCATTCCAATCCTGAGATCCTTCCTATTGGATGAGATGTGATATCCAACTCCTTCCCATTCCAATACTGAGACCCTTCCTATACCATGAGATGTGATATCTCAATGCTTCTACCAAAACTGAGACCCTTCCTTTAGCATGAGATGTGATATCCAACTCCTTCCCATTCCAATCCTGAGACCCTTCCTATAGCATGAGATGTGATATCTCAATGCCTCTAATACCAAACCTGAGATTCTTCCTATAACATGAGATGTGATATCTCAATGCTTCTAATACCAAACCTGAGACCCTCCCTTTAGCATGAGATGTGATATCCGACTCCTTCCCATACCAATCCTGAGACCCTTCTGATAGCATGAGATGTGATATCTCAATGCCTCTAATACCAAACCTGAGATTCTTCCTATAACATGAGATGTGATATCTCAATGCTTCTAATACCAAACCTGAGACCCTCCCTTTAGCATGAGATGTGATATTCGACTCCTTCCCATTCCAATCCTGAGACCCTTCTGATAGCATGAGATGTGATATCTCAATGCTTCTAATACCAAACCTGAGACCCTTACTATAACATAAGATGGGATATCCAACTCCTTCCCATTCCAATCCTGAGACCCTTCCGATAGCAGAGATGTGATATCTCAATGCTTATACCAAACCTGAGACCCTTCCTGTGGCATGAGATGTCATATACAACTCCTTCCCATTCCAATCCTGAGACCCTTCCTATAGCATGAGATGTAATATCCAACTCCTTCCCATTCCAATCCTGAGACCCTTCCTATAGCATGAGATTTGATATCTCAATGCTTCTAACACCAAACCTGAGATCCTTCCGAAAGCATGAGATGTGATATCTCAATGCTTCTAATAGCAAACCTGAGATCATTCCTATAACACGAGATGTAATATCCAAATCCTTCCCCTTCCAAACCTGAGACCCTCCCTTTAGCATGAGATGTGATATCCAACTCCTTCCCATTCCAATCCTGAGATCCTTCTGATAGCATGAGATGTGATATCTCAATGCCTCTAATACAAAGCCTGAGATCCTACCTCTAACATGAAATGTGATATCCAACTCCTTCCCCTTCCAAACCTGAGAGCCTTCCTATAGCATGAGGTGTGATATCCAAGTCCTTCCCATTCCAATCCTGAGACCCTTCCTATAGCTTGAGATGTGATATCCAACTCCTCCCCATTCCAATTCTGAGACACTTCCTATAGCATGAGATGTGATATCTCAATGCTTCTAATACCAAACCTGGGACCCTTCTTATAACATGAGATGGGATATCCAAGTCCTTCCCATTCCAATCCTGAGACCCTTCCTATAGCATGAGATGTGATATCTCAATGCTTCTAATACCAAACCTGAGACCCTTCCTATAACAAGAGATGTGATATCCATGTCCTTCCCATTCCAATCCTGAGACCCGTCCTATACAATGAGATGTGATATCTCAATGCTTCTAATACCAAACCTGGGACCCTTCCTATAACATGAGATGGGATATCCAACTCCTTCCCATTCCAATCCTGAGACCCTTCCAATAGCAGAGATGTGATATCTCAATGCTTATACCAAACCTGAGACCCTTCCTATGGCATGAAATGTCATATACAACTCCTTCCGATTCCAGACCTGAGACCCTTCCTATAGCATGAGATGTGATATCCAACTCCTTCTCATTCCAATCCTGAGACCCTTCCTATAGCTTGAGATGTGATATCCAACTCCTTCCCATTCCAATCCTGAGACCCTTCCTATAGAATGAGATGTGATATCTCAATGCTTCTAATACCAAACCTGAGATTCTTCCTATAACATGAGATGTGATATCTCAATGCTTCTAATACCAAACCTGAGACCCTCCCTTTAGCATGAGATGTGATATCCGACTCATTCCCATACCAATCCTGAGACCCTTCTGATAGCATGAAATGTGATATCTCAATGCTTCTACCAAAACCGAGACCCTTCCTTTAGCATGAGATGTGATATCCAACTCCTTCCCATTCCAATCCTGAGACCCTTCCTATAGCATGAGATGTGATATCTCAATGCCTCTAATACCAAACCTGAGATTCTTCCTATAACATGAGATGTGATATCTCAATGCTTCTAATACCAAACCTGAGACCCTCCCTTTAGCATGAGATGTGATATCCGACTCCTTCCCATACCAATCCTGAGACCCTTCTGATAGCATGAGATGTGATATCTCAATGCCTCTAATACCAAACCTGAGATTCTTCCTATACCATGAGATGTGATATCTCAATGCTTCTAATACCAAACCTGAGACCCTCCCTTTAGCATGAGATGTGATATCAGACTCCTTCCCATTCCAATCCTGAGACCCTTCTGATAGCATGAGATGTGATATCTCAAAGCTTCTAATGCCAAACCTGAGACCATTCCTATAACATAAGATGGGATATCCAACTCCTTCCCATTCCAATCCTGAGACCCTTCCGATAGCAGAGATGTGATATCTCAATGCTTATACCAAACCTGAGACCCTTCCTGTGGCATGAGATGTCATATACAACTCCTTCCCATTCCAATCCTGAGACCCTTCCTATAGCATGAGATGTGATATCCAACTCCTTCCCATTCCAATCCTGAGACCCTTCCTATAGCATGAGATTTGATATCTCAATGCTTCTAACACCAAACCTGAGATCCTTCCGATAGCATGAGATGTGATATCTCAATGCTTCTAATACCAAACCTGAGATCATTCCTATAACACGAGATGTAATATCCAAATCCTTCCCCTTCCAAACCTGAGACCCTCCCTTTAGCATGAGATGTGATATCCAACTCCTTCCCATTCCAATCCTGAGATCCTTCTGATAGCATGAGATGTGATATCTCAATGCCTCTAATACCAAACCTGAGATCCTACCTCTAACATGAAATGTGATATCCAACTCCTTCCCCTTCCAAACCTGAGAGCCTTCCTATAGCATGAGATGTGATATCCAAGTCCTTCCCATTCCAATCCTGAGACCCTTCCTATAGCTTGAGATGTGATATCCAACTCCTCCCCATTCCAATTCTGAGACCCTTCCTATAGCATGAGATGTGATATCTCAATGCTTCTAATACCAAACCTGGGACCCTTCGTCCTATAACATGAGATGGGATATCCAAGTCCTTCCCATTCCAATCCTGAGACCCTTCCTATAGCATGAGATGTGATATAGCAATGCTTCTAATACCAAACCTGAGACCCTTCCTATAACAAGAGATGTGATATCCATGTCCTTCCCATTCCAATCCTGAGACCCGTCCTATACCATGAGATGTGATATCTCAATGCTTCTAATACCAAACCTGAGACCCTTCCTATAATGAGATGGGATATCCAACTCCTTCCCATTCCAATCCTGAGACCCTTCCAATAGCAGAGATGTGATATCTCAATGCTTATACCAAACCTGAGACCCTTCCTATGGTATGAAATGTCATATACAACTCCTTCCGATTCCAGACCTGAGACCCTTCCTATAGCATGAGATGTGATATCCAACTCCTTCTCATTCCAATCCTGAGACCCTTCCTATAGCTTGAGATGTGATATCCAACTCCTTCCCATTCCAATCCTGAGACCCTTCTGATAGCATGAGATGTGATATCTCAATGCCTATAATACCAAACCTGAGATCC
This sequence comes from Ambystoma mexicanum, assembly GCF_040938575.1. NCBI lineage: Eukaryota > Metazoa > Chordata > Amphibia > Caudata > Ambystomatidae > Ambystoma > Ambystoma mexicanum. The sequence goes on from NC_090936.1 coordinate 339,779,128, forward strand.
TTCCGATAGCATGAGATGTGATATCTCAATGCTTCTAATACCAAACCTGAGATCCTTCCTATAACATGAAATGTGATATCCAAATCCTTCCAAATCCAATCCTGATACCCTTCCGATAGCATGAGATGTGATATCCCAATGCTTCTACAAAACCTGAGACCCATACATGGCATGAGATGTGATATCAAACTCCTTCCCATTCCAATCCTGAGACACTTCCTATAGCATGAGATGTGATATCTCAATGCTTCTAATACCAAACCTGAGACTCTTCCTATAACATGAGATGGGATATCCAACTCCTTCCCATTCCAATCCTGAGACCCTTCCGATAGCAGAGATGTGATATCTCAATGCTTATACCAAACCTGAGACCCTTCCTATGGCATGAGATGTCATATACAACTCCTTCCCATTCCAATCCTGAGACCCTTCCTATAGCATGAGATGTGATATCTCAATGCTTATACCAAACCTGAGACCCATACATGGCATGAGATGTGATATCAAACTCCTTCCCATTCCAATCCTGAGACCATTCCTATAGCTTGAGATGTGATATCCAACTCCTCCCCATTCCAATTCTGAGACCCTTCCTATAGCATGAGATGTGATATCTCAATGCTTCTAATACCAAACCTGGGACCCTTCCTATAACAAGAGATGTGATATCCATGTCCTTCCCATTCCAATCCTGAGACCCGTCCTATACCATGAGATGTGATATCTCAATGCTTCTAATACCAAACCTGAGACCCTTCCTATAATGAGATGGGATATCCAACTCCTTCCCATTCCAATCCTGAGACCCTTCCAATAGCAGAGATGTGATATCTCAATGCTTATACCAAACCTGAGACCCTTCCTATGGTATGAAATGTCATATACAACTCCTTCCGATTCCAGACCTGAGACCCTTCCTATAGCATGAGATGTGATATCCAACTCCTTCTCATTCCAATCCTGAGACCCTTCCTATAGCTTGAGATGTGATATCCAACTCCTTCCCATTCCAATCCTGAGACCCTTCTGATAGCATGAGATGTGATATCTCAATGCCTATAATACCAAACCTGAGATCCTTCCGATAGCATGAGATGTGATATCTCAATGCTTCTAATACCAAACCTGAGATCCTTCCTATAACATGAAATGTGATATCCAAATCCTTCCAAATCCAATCCTGATACCCTTCCGATAGCATGAGATGTGATATCCCAATGCTTCTACAAAACCTGAGACCCATACATGGCATGAGATGTGATATCAAACTCCTTCCCATTCCAATCCTGAGACACTTCCTATAGCATGAGATGTGATATCTCAATGCTTCTAATACCAAACCTGAGACTCTTCCTATAACATGAGATGGGATATCCAACTCCTTCCCATTCCAATCCTGAGACCCTTCCGATAGCAGAGATGTGATATCTCAATGCTTATACCAAACCTGAGACCCTTCCTATGGCATGAGATGTCATATACAACTCCTTCCCATTCCAATCCTGAGACCCTTCCTATAGCATGAGATGTGATATCTCAATGCTTATACCAAACCTGAGACCCATACATGGCATGAGATGTGATATCAAACTCCTTCCCATTCCAATCCTGAGACCATTCCTATAGCATGAGATGTGATATCTCAATGCTTCTAATACCAAACCTGAGACTCTTCCTATTACATGAGATGGGATATCCAACTCCTTCCCATTCCAATCCTGAGACCCTTCCGATAGCAGAGATGTGATATCTCAATGCTTATACCAAACCTGAGACCCTTCCTATGGCATGAGATGTCATATACAACTCCTTCCCATTCCAATCCTGAGACCCTTCCTATAGCATGAGATGTGATATCTCAATGCTTATACCAAACCTAAGACCCTTCCTATAGCATGAGATGTGATATCCAACTCCTTCTCATTTCAATCCTGAGATCCTTCCTATAGCATGAGATGTGATGTCTCAATGCTTCTAATACCAAACCTGAGATCCTTCCTATAACATCAGATGTGATATCCAACTCCTTCCCATTCCAATCCTGAGACCCTTCCTATAGCATGAGATGTGATATCTCAATGTTTATACCAAACCTGAGACCCTTCCTATAGCATGAGATGTGATATCCAACTCCTTCCCATTCCAATCCTGAGACCCTTCCTATAGCATGAGATGTGATATCTCAATGCCTCTAATACCAAATCTGAGATCCTTCCTCTAACATGAAATGTGATATCCAACTCCTTCCCTTTCCAAACCTGAGAGCCTACCTATAGCATGAGATGTGATATCCAACTCCTTCTCATTCCAATCCTGAGACCCTTCCTATAGCTTGAGATGTGATATCCAACTCCTTCCCATTCCAATCCTGAGACCCTTCTGATAGCATGAGATGTGATATCTCAATGCCTATAATACCAAACCTGAGATCCTTCCGATAGCATGAGATGTGATATCTCAATGCTTCTAATACCAAACCTGAGATCCTTCCTATAACATGAAATGTGATATCCAAATCCTTCCAAATCCAATCCTGATACCCTTCCGATAGCATGAGATGTGATATCCCAATGCTTCTACAAAACCTGAGACCCATACATGGCATGAGATGTGATATCAAACTCCTTCCCATTCCAATCCTGAGACACTTCCTATAGCATGAGATGTGATATCTCAATGCTTCTAATACCAAACCTGAGACTCTTCCTATAACATGAGATGGGATATCCAACTCCTTCCCATTCCAATCCTGAGACCCTTCCGATAGCAGAGATGTGATATCTCAATGCTTATACCAAACCTGAGACCCTTCCTATGGCATGAGATGTCATATACAACTCCTTCCCATTCCAATCCTGAGACCCTTCCTATAGCATGAGATGTGATATCTCAATGCTTATACCAAACCTGAGACCCATACATGGCATGAGATGTGATATCAAACTCCTTCCCATTCCAATCCTGAGACCATTCCTATAGCATGAGATGTGATATCTCAATGCTTCTAATACCAAACCTGAGACTCTTCCTATTACATGAGATGGGATATCCAACTCCTTCCCATTCCAATCCTGAGACCCTTCCGATAGCAGAGATGTGATATCTCAATGCTTATACCAAACCTGAGACCCTTCCTATGGCATGAGATGTCATATACAACTCCTTCCCATTCCAATCCTGAGACCCTTCCTATAGCATGAGAAGTGATATCTCAATGCTTATACCAAACCTAAGACCCTTCCTATAGCATGAGATGTGATATCCAACTCCTTCTCATTTCAATCCTGAGATCCTTCCTATAGCATGAGATGTGATGTCTCAATGCTTCTAATACCAAACCTGAGATCCTTCCTATAACATCAGATGTGATATCCAACTCCTTCCCATTCCAATCCTGAGACCCTTCCTATAGCATGAGATGTGATATCTCAATGTTTATACCAAACCTGAGACCCTTCCTATAGCATGAGATGTGATATCCAACTCCTTCCCATTCCAATCCTGAGACCCTTCCTATAGCATGAGATGTGATATCTCAATGCCTCTAATACCAAATCTGAGATCCTTCCTCTAACATGAAATGTGATATCCAACTCCTTCCCTTTCCAAACCTGAGAGCCTACCTATAGCATGAGATGTGATATCCAAGACCTTCCCATTCCAATCCTTAGACCCTTCCTACAGCATACAATATGATATCTCAATGATTCTAATAACAAACCTGAGACCCGTCCTATAACATGAGATGTGATATCCAACTCCTTCCCATTCCAATCCTGAGACACTTCCGATAGCAGAGATGTGATATCTCAATGCTTATTCCAAACCTGAGACCCTTCCTTTAGCATGAGATGTGATATCCAACTCCTTCCCGTTCCAAACCTGAGACCCTTCCTATAGCATATGTGATATCCAACTCCTTCCCATTCCAAACATGAGACCCTTCCTATAGCATGAGATGTGATATCCAACTCCTTCCCATTCCAATCCTGAGACCCTTCCTATAGCATGAGATGTGATATCTCAATGCCTCTAATACCAAACCTGAGATCCTTCCTCTAACATGAAATGTGATATCCAACTCCTTCCCTTTCCAAACCTGAGAGCCTACCGATAGCATGAGATGTGATATCCAAGACCTTCCCATTCCAATCCTTAGACCCTTCCTACAGCATACAATATGATATCTCAATGATTCTAATAACAAACCTGAGACCCTTCCTTTAGCATGAGATGTGATATCCAACTCCTTCCCGTTCCAAACCTGAGACCCTTCCTATAGCATATGTGATATCCAACTCCTTCCCATTCCAAACATGAGACCCTTCCTATAGCATGAGATGTGATATCCAACTCCTTCCCATTCCAATCCTGAGACCCTTCCTATAGCATGAGATGTGATATCTCAATGCCTCTAATACCAAACCTGAGATCCTTCCTCTAACATGAAATGTGATATCCAACTCCTTCCCTTTCCAAACCTGAGAGCCTACCGATAGCATGAGATGTGATATCCAAGACCTTCCCATTCCAATCCTTAGACCCTTCCTACAGCATACAATATGATATCTCAATGATTCTAATAACAAACCTGAGACCCGTCCTATAACATGAGATGTGATATCCAACTCCTTCCCATTCCAATCCTGAGACACTTCCGATAGCAGAGATGTGATATCTCAATGCTTATTCCAAACCTGAGACCCTTCGTATAGCATGAGATGTAATATCCAACTCCTTTCCGTTCCAAACCTGAGACCCTTCCTATAGCATATGTGATATCCAACTCCTTCCCATTCCAAACATGAGACCCTTCCTATAGCAAGAATGTAATATCCAACTCCTTCCCATTCCAATCCTGAGACCCTTCCTACAGCATGCGATGTGATATCTCAATGCTTCTAATACCAAACCTGAGACCCGTCCTATAACATGAGATGGGATATCCAACCCCTTCCCGTTCCAAACCTGAGACCCTTCCTATAGCATGAGATGTGATATCCAACTCCTTCCCATCCCAATCCTGAGACACTTCCGATTGCAGAGATGTGATATCTCAATGCTTATACCAAACCTGAGACTCTTCCTATAACATGAGATGTGATATCCAACTCCTTCCCGTTCCAAACCTGAGACCCTTCCTATAGCATAAGATGTGATATCCAACTCCTTCCCATTCCAATCCTGAGACCCTTCCGATAGCATGAGATGTGACATCTCAATGCTTCTAATACCAAACCTGAGATCCTTCTTATAACATGTGATGTGATATCCAAATACTTCCCCTTCCAAACCTGAGACCCTCCCTTTAGCATGAAATGTGATATCCAACTCCTTCCCATTCCAATCCTGAGACCCTTATGATAGCATGAGATGTGATATCTCAATGCCTCTAATACCAAACCTGAGATACGTCCGATAGCATGAGATGTGATATCTCAATGCTTCTAATACCAAACCTGAGATCCTTCCTATAACATGAGATGTGATATCCAAATCCTTCCCCTTCCAAACCTGAGACCCTCCCTTTAGCATGAGATGTGATATCCAACTCCTTCCCATTCCAATCCTGAGACCCTGCTTATAGCATGAGATGTGATATCTCAATGCTTATACCAAACCTGAGACCCTTCCTATGGCATGAGATGCCATATACAACTCCTTCCCATTCCAATCCTGAGACCCTGCTTATAGCATGAGATGTGATATCTCAATGCTTCTAATACCAAACCTGAGATCTTTCCTATAACATGAGATGTGATATCCAACTCCTTCCCATTCCAATCCTGAGACCATTCCTATAGCATCAGATGTGATATCTCAATGCTTATACCAAACCTGAGACCCTTCCTATAGCTTGAGATGTGATATCCAACTCCTTCCCATTCCAATCCTGAGACCCTTCCTATAGCATGAGATGTGATATCTCAATGCCTCTAATACCAAACCTGAGATCCTTCCTCTAACATGAAATGTGATATCCAACTCCTTCCCCTTCCAAACCTGAGAGCCTTCCTATAGCATGAGATATGATATCCAAGTCCTTTCCATTCCAATCCTGAGACCTTTCCTATAACATGAGATGTGATATCCAACTCCTTCCCATTCCAACCTGAGACCCTTCCTATAGCATGAGATGGGATATCCAACTCCTTCCAAATCCAATCCTGATACCCTTCCGATAGCATGAGATCTGATATCCCAATGCTTCTACCAAACCTGAGACCCATACTATGGCATGAGATGTGATATCAAACTCCTTCCCATTCCAACCTGAGACCCTTCCTATAGCATGAGATGGGATATCCAACTCCTTCCAAATCCAATCCTGAAATCCTTCCGATAGCATGAGATGTGATATCCCAATGCTTCTACCAAACCTGAGACCCATACTATGGCATGAGATGTGATATCCAACTCCTTCCCATTCCAATTCTGAGACTCTTCTGATAGCATGAGATGTGATATCTCAATGCCTCTAATACCAAACCTGAGATCCTACCTCTAACATGAAATGTGATATCCAACTCTTTCCCGTTGCAAACCTGAGAGCCTTCCTATAGCATGAGATGTGATATCCAAGTCCTTCCCATTCCAATCCTGAGACCCTTCCTATAACATGAGATGTGATATCCAACTCCTTCCCATTCCAACCTGAGACCCTTCCTATAGCATGAGATGTGATATCCCAATGCTTCTACCAAACCTGAGACCCATACTATGGCATGAGATGTGATATCAAACTCCTTCCCATTCCAATCCTGAGACCCTTCCTATAGCTTGAGATGTGATATCCAACTCCTTCCCATTCCAATTCTGAGACCTTTCCTATACAATGAGACTTGATATCTCAATGCTTCTAATACCAAACCTGAGACCCGTCCTATAACATGAGATGTGATATCCAAATCCTTCCCCTTCCAAACCTTAGACCCTTCCTTTATCATGAGATGTGATATCCAACTCCTTCCCATTCCAATCCTGAGACTCTTCCGATATCATGAGATGTGATATCTCAATGCTTCTAATATCAAACTTGAGACCCTCCCTATAGCATGAGATGTGATATCCAAGTCCTTCCCATTCCAATCCCGAGACCCTTCCTATAGCATGAGATGTGATATCTCAATGCTTCTAATACCAAACCTGAGACCCTTCTTATAACATGAGATGGGAATATCCAACTCCTTCCCATTCCAATCCTGAGACCCTTCCGATAGCAGAGATGTGATATCTCAATGCTTATACCAAACCTGAGATCCTTCCTATAACATGAGATGTGATATCCAACTCCTTCCCATTCCAATCCTGAGACACTTCCTATAGCATGAGATGTGATATCTCACTGCTTATACCTAACCTGAGACCCTTCCTATAGCATGAGATGTGATATCCAACTCCTTCCCATTCCAATCCTGAGACCCTTCCTATAGCATGAAATGTGATATCCAACTCCTTCCCATTCCAATCCTGAGACACTTCCTATAGCATGAGATGTGATATCTCACTGCTTATACCAAACCTGAGACCCTTCTTATAACATGTGATGTGATATCCAAATCCTTCCCCTTCCAAACCTGAGACCCTCCCTTTAGCATGAAATGTGATATCCAACTCCTTCCCATTCCAATCCTGAGACCCTTATGATAGCATGAGATGTGATATCTCAATGCCTCTAATACCAAACCTGAGATACTTCCGATAGCATGAGATGTGATATCTCAATGCTTCTAATACCAAACCTGAGATCCTTCCTATAACATGAGATGTGATATCCAAATCCTTCCCCTTCCAAACCTGAGACCCTCCCTTTAGCATGAGATGTGATATCCAACTCCTTCCCATTCCAATCCTGAGACCCTTCTGATAGCATGAGATGTGATATCTCAATGCCTCTAATACCAAACCTGAGATCCTACCTCTAACATGAAATATGATATCCAACTCCTTCCCTTTCCAAACCTGAGATCCTGCCTATAGCATGAGATGTGATATCCAAGTCCTTCCCATTCCAATCCTGAGACCCTTCCTATAGCATGAGATGTGATATCTCAATGCTTATACCAAACCTGAGACCCTTCCTATGGCATGAGATGCCATATACAACTCCTTCCCATTCCAATCCTGAGACCCTGCTTATAGCATGAGATGTGATATCTCAATGCTTCTAATACCAAACCTGAGATCTTTCCTATAACATGAGATGTGATATCCAACTCCTTCCCATTCCAATCCTGAGACCATTCCTATAGCATGAGATGTGATATCTCAATGCTTATACCAAACCTGAGACCCTTCCTATAGCTTGAGATGTGATATCCAACTCCTTCCCATTCCAATCCTGAGACCCTTCCTATAGCATGAGATGTGATATCTCAATGCCTCTAATACCAAACCTGAGATCCTTCCTCTAACATGAAATGTGATATCCAACTCCTTCCCCTTCCAAACCTGAGAGCCTTCCTATAGCATGAGATATGATATCCAAGTCCTTTCCATTCCAATCCTGAGACCTTTCCTATAACATGAGATGTGATATCCAACTCCTTCCCATTCCAACCTGAGACCCTTCCTATAGCATGAGATGGGATATCCAACTCCTTCCAAATCCAATCCTGATACCCTTCCGATAGCATGAGATCTGATATCCCAATGCTTCTACCAAACCTGAGACCCATACTATGGCATGAGATGTGATATCAAACTCCTTCCCATTCCAACCTGAGACCCTTCCTATAGCATGAGATGGGATATCCAACTCCTTCCAAATCCAATCCTGAAATCCTTCCGATAGCATGAGATGTGATATCCCAATGCTTCTACCAAACCTGAGACCCATACTATGGCATGAGATGTGATATCCAACTCCTTCCCATTCCAATTCTGAGACTCTTCTGATAGCATGAGATGTGATATCTCAATGCCTCTAATACCAAACCTGAGATCCTACCTCTAACATGAAATGTGATATCCAACTCTTTCCCGTTGCAAACCTGAGAGCCTTCCTATAGCATGAGATGTGATATCCAAGTCCTTCCCATTCCAATCCTGAGACCCTTCCTATAACATGAGATGTGATATCCAACTCCTTCCCATTCCAACCTGAGACCCTTCCTATAGCATGAGATGTGATATCCCAATGCTTCTACCAAACCTGAGACCCATACTATGGCATGAGATGTGATATCAAACTCCTTCCCATTCCAATCCTGAGACCCTTCCTATAGCTTGAGATGTGATATCCAACTCCTTCCCATTCCAATTCTGAGACCCTTCCTATACAATGAGACTTGATATCTCAATGCTTCTAATACCAAACCTGAGACCCGTCCTATAACATGAGATGTGATATCCAAATCCTTCCCCTTATAAACCTTAGACCCTTCCTTTATCATGAGATGTGATATCCAACTCCTTCCCATTCCAATCCTGAGACTCTTCCGATATCATGAGATGTGATATCTCAATGCTTCTAATATCAAACTTGAGACCCTCCCTATAGCATGAGATGTGATATCCAAGTCCTTCCCATTCCAATCCCGAGACCCTTCCTATAGCATGAGATGTGATATCTCAATGCTTCTAATACCAAACCTGAGACCCTTCTTATAACATGAGATGGGAATATCCAACTCCTTCCCATTCCAATCCTGAGACCCTTCCGATAGCAGAGATGTGATATCTCAATGCTTATACCAAACCTGAGATCCTTCCTATAACATGAGATGTGATATCCAACTCCTTCCCATTCCAATCCTGAGACACTTCCTATAGCATGAGATGTGATATCTCACTGCTTATACCAAACCTGAGACCCTTCCTATAACATGAGATGTGATATCCAACTCCTTCCCATTCCAATCCTGAGACCCTTCCTATAGCATGAGATGTGATATCTCAATGCTTCTAATATCAAACTTGAGACCCTCCCTATAGCATGAGATGTGATACCCAAGTCCTTCCCATTCCAATCCTGAGACCCTTCCTACAGCATGCGATGTGATGTCTCAATGCTTCTAATACCAAACCTGAGACTCTTCCTATAGCATGAGATGGGATATCCAACTTCTTCCCATTCCAATCCTGAGACCCTTCCGATAGCAGAGATGTGATATCTCAATGCTTATACCAAACCTAAGACCCTTCCTATGGCATGAGATGTCATATACAACTCCTTCCCATTCCAATCCTGAGACCCTTCCTATAGCATGAGATGTGATATCTCAATGCTTATACCAAACCTGAGACCCTTCCTATAGCATGAGATGTGATATCAAACTCCTTCCCATTCCAATCCTGAGACTCTTCCTATAGCATGAGATGTGATGTCTCAATGCTTCTAATACCAAACCTGAGATCCTTCCTATAACATGAGATGTGATATCCAACTCCTTCCCATTCCAATCCCGAGACCCTTCCTATAGCATGAGATGTGATATCTCAATGCTTATACCAAACCTGAGACCCTTCCTATAGCATGAGATGTGATATCCAACTCCTTCCCATTCCAATCCTGAGACTCTTCCTATAGCATGAGATGTGATATCTCAATGCCTCTAATACCAAACCTGAGATCCTTCCTCTAACATGAAATGTGATATCCAACTCCTTCCCTTTCCAAACCTGAGAGTCTACCTATAGCATGAGATGTGATATCCAAGTCCTTCCCATTCCAATCCTTAGACCCTTCCTACAGCATGCAATATGATATCTCAATGATTCTAATAACAAACCTGAGACCCGTCCTATAACATGAGATGGGATATCCAACTCCTTCCCATTCCAATCCTGAGACACTTCCGATAGCAGAGATGTGATATCTCAATGCTTATACCAAACCTGAGACCCTTCCTATAACATGAGATGTGATATCCAACTCCTTCCCGGTCCAAACCTGAGACCCTTCCTATAGCATATGTGATATTCAACTCCTTCCCATTCCAAACATGAGACCCTTCCTATAGCAAGAGTGTAATATCCAACTCCTTCCCATTCCAATCCTGAGACCATTCCTATAGCATGAGATGTGATATCTCAATGCTTCTAATACCAAACCTGAGATCCTTCCTATGACATGAGATGTGATATCCAATTCCTCCCCATTCCAAACCTGAGAACCTTCCTATAGCATGCGATGTGATATCTCAATGCTTCTAATACCAAACCCGAGACCAGTCCTATAACATGAGATTGGATATCCAACTCCTTCCCCTTCCAAACCTGAGACTCTTCCTATAGCATGAGATGTGATATCCAACTTCTTCCCATTCCAATCCTGAGACCCTTCCTATAACATGAGATGTGATGTCTCAATGCTTCTAATACCAAACCTGAGATCTTTCCTATAACATGAGATGTGATATCCAACTCCTTCCCATTCCAATCCTGAGACCCTTCCTATAGCTTGAGATGTGATATCCAACTCCTTCCCATTCCAATCCTGAGACCCTTCCTATAGCATGAGATGTGATATCTCAAGGCCTCTAATACCAAACCTGAGATCCTTCCTCTAACATGAAATGTGATATCCAACTCCTTCCCCTTCCAAACCTGAGAGCCTTCCTATAACATGAAATGTGATATCCAATTCCTTCCCATTCCAACCTGAGACCCTTCCTATAGCATGAGATGGGATATCCAACTCCTTCCAAATCCAATACTGATACCCTTCCGATAGCATGAGATATGATATCCCAATGCTTCTACCAAACCTGAGACCCATACTATGGCATGAGATGTGATATCAAACTCCTTCCCATTCCAATCCTGAGACCCTACCTATAGCTTGAGATGTGATATCCAACTCCTTCCCATTCCAATTCTGAGACCTTTCCTATACCATGAGACTTGATATCTCAATGCTTCTAATACCAAACCTGAGACCCGTCCTATAACATGAGATGTGATATCCAAATCCTTCCCCTTCCAAACCTTAGACCCTTCCTTTATCATGAGATGTGATATCCAATTCCTTCCCATTCCAATCCTGAGACCCTTCCGATATCATGAGATTAGTTATCTCAATGCTTCTAATATCAAACTTGAGACCCTCCCTATAACATGAGATGTGACATCCAAGTCCTCCCCATTCCAATCCTGAGACCCTTCCTATAGCATGAGATGTGATATCTCAATGCTTCTAATACCAAACCTGAGACCCTTCCTATAACATGATTTGGGATATCCAACTCCTTCCCATTCCAATCCTGAGACCCTTTCGATAGCAGAGATGTGATATCTCAATGCTTATACCAAACCTGAGACCCTTCCTATGGCCTGAGATGTCATATGCAACTCCTTCCCATTCCAATCCTGAGACCCTTCCTATAGTATTAGATGTGATATCTCAATGCTTATACCAAATCTGAGACCCTTCCTATAGCATGAGATGTGATATCCAACTTCTTCCCATTCCAATCCTGAGACCCTTCCTATAGCATGAGATGTGATGTCTCAATTCTTCTAATACCAAACCTGAGATACTTCTGATAGCATGAGATGTGATATCTCAATGCTTCTAATACCAAACCTGAGATCCTTCCTATAACATGAGATGTGATTTCCAAATCCTTCCACTTCCAAACCTGAGACCCTCCCTTTAGCATGAGATGTGATATCCAACTCCTTCCCATTCCAATCCTGAGACCCTTCTGATAGCATGAGATGTGATATTTCAATGCCTCTAATACCAAACCTGAGATCCTACCTCTAACATGAAATGTGATATCCATCTCCTTCCCTTTCCAAACCTGAGACCCTGCCTATAGCATGAGATGTGATATCCAAGTCCTTCCCATTCCAATCCTGAGACCCTTCCTATAGCATGTGATGTGATATCTCAATGCTTATACCAAATCTGAGACCCTTCCTATAGCATGAGATGTGATATCCAACACCTTCCCATTCCAATCCTGAGACCCTTCCTATAGCATGAGATGTGATGTCTCAATGCTTCTAATACCAAACCTGAGATCCTTCCTATAACATGAGATGTGATATCCAACTCCTTCCCATTCCAATCCTGAGACCCTTATGATAGCATGAGATGTGATATCTCAATGCCTCTAATACCAAACCTGAGATACTTCCGATAGCATGAGATGTGATATCTCAATGCTTCTAATACCAAACCTGAGATCCTTCCTATAACATGAGATGTGATTTCCAAATCCTTCCCCTTCCAAACCTGAGACCCTCCCTTTAGCATGAGATGTGATATACAACTCCTTCCCATTCCAATCCTGAGACCCATCTGATAGCAAGAGATGTGATATTTCAATGCCTCTAATACCAAACCTGAGATCCTACCTCTAACATGAAATGTGTTATCCATCTCCTTCCCTTTCCAAACCTGAGACCCAGCCTATAGCATGAGATGTGATATCCAAGTCCTTTCCATTCCAATCCTGAGACCCTTCCTATAGCATGTGATGTGATATCTCAATGCTTATACCAAACCTGAGACCCTTCCTATGGCATGAGATGTCATATACAACTCCTTCCCATTCCAATCCTGAGACCCTTCCTATAGCATGAGATGTGATATCTCAATGCTTATACCAAACCTGAGACCCTTCCTATAGCATGAGATGTGATATCCAACTTCTTCCCATTCCAATCCTGAGACCCTTCCTATAACATGAGATGTGATGTCGCAATGCTTCTAATACCAAACCTGAGATCTTTCCTATAACATGAGATGTGATATCCAACTCCTTCCCATTCCAATCCTGAGACCCTTCCTATAGCATGAGATGTGATATCACAATGCTTATACCAAACCTGAGACCGTTCCTATAGCTTGAGATGTGATATCCAACTCCTTCCCATTCCAATCCTGAGACCCTTCCTATAGCATGAGATGTGATATCTCAAGGCCTCTAATACCAAACCTGAGATCGTTCCTCTAACATGAAATGTGATATCCAACTCCTTCCCCTTCCAAACCTGAGAGCCTTCCTATAACATGAGATGTGACATCCAAGACCTCCCCATTCCAATCCTGAGACCCTTCCTATAGCATGAGATGTGATATCTCAATGCTTCTAATACCAAACCTGAGACCCTTCCTATAACATGATTTGGGATATCCAACTCCTTCCCATTCCAATCCTGAGACCCTTCCGATAGCAGAGATGTGATATCTCAATGCTTTTACCAAACCTGAGACCCTTCCTATGGCCTGAGATGTCATATGCAACTCCTTCCCATTCCAATCCTGAGACCCTTCCTATTGCATTAGATGTATTATCTCAATGCTTATACCAAATCTGAGACCCTTCCTATAGCATGAGATGTGATATCCAACTTCTTCCCATTCCAATCCTGAGACCCTTCCTAAGCATGAGATGTGATGTCTCAATTCTTCTAATACCAAACCTGAGATCCTTCCTATAACATGAGATGTGATATCCAACTCCTTCCCATTCCAATCCTGAGACCCTTCCTATAGCATGAGATGTGATATCTCAATGCCTCTAATACCAAACCTGAGATCCTTCCTCTAACATGAAATGTGATATCCAACTCCTTCCCCTTCCAAACCTGAGAGCCTTCCTATAGCATGAGATATGATATCCAAGTCCTTTCCATTCCAATCCTGAGACCTTTCCTATAACATGAGATGTGATATCCAACTCCTTCCCATTCCAACCTGAGACCCTTCCTATAGCATGAGATGGGATATCCAACTCCTTCCAAATCCAATCCTGATACCCTTCCGATAGCATGAGATCTGATATCCCAATGCTTCTACCAAACCTGAGACCCATACTATGGCATGAGATGTGATATCAAACTCCTTCCCATTCCAACCTGAGACCCTTCCTATAGCATGAGATGGGATATCCAACTCCTTCCAAATCCAATCCTGAAATCCTTCCGATAGCATGAGATGTGATATCCCAATGCTTCTACCAAACCTGAGACCCATACTATGGCATGAGATGTGATATCCAACTCCTTCCCATTCCAATTCTGAGACTCTTCTGATAGCATGAGATGTGATATCTCAATGCCTCTAATACCAAACCTGAGATCCTACCTCTAACATGAAATGTGATATCCAACTCTTTCCCGTTGCAAACCTGAGAGCCTTCCTATAGCATGAGATGTGATATCCAAGTCCTTCCCATTCCAATCCTGAGACCCTTCCTATAACATGAGATGTGATATCCAACTCCTTCCCATTCCAACCTGAGACCCTTCCTATAGCATGAGATGTGATATCCCAATGCTTCTACCAAACCTGAGACCCATACTATGGCATGAGATGTGATATCAAACTCCTTCCCATTCCAATCCTGAGACCCTTCCTATAGCTTGAGATGTGATATCCAACTCCTTCCCATTCCAATTCTGAGACCCTTCCTATACAATGAGACTTGATATCTCAATGCTTCTAATACCAAACCTGAGACCCGTCTTATAACATGAGATGTGATATCCAAATCCTTCCCCTTCCAAACCTTAGACCCTTCCTTTATCATGAGATGTGATATCCAACTCCTTCCCATTCCAATCCTGAGACTCTTCCGATATCATGAGATGTGATATCTCAATGCTTCTAATATCAAACTTGAGACCCTCCCTATAGCATGAGATGTGATATCCAAGTCCTTCCCATTCCAATCCCGAGACCCTTCCTATAGCATGAGATGTGATATCTCAATGCTTCTAATACCAAACCTGAGACCCTTCTTATAACATGAGATGGGAATATCCAACTCCTTCCCATTCCAATCCTGAGACCCTTCCGATAGCAGAGATGTGATATCTCAATGCTTATACCAAACCTGAGATCCTTCCTATAACATGAGATGTGATATCCAACTCCTTCCCATTCCAATCCTGAGACACTTCCTATAGCATGAGATGTGATATCTCACTGCTTATACCTAACCTGAGACCCTTCCTATAGCATGAGATGTGATATCCAACTCCTTCCCATTCCAATCCTGAGACCCTTCCTATAGCATGAAATGTGATATCCAACTCCTTCCCATTCCAATCCTGAGACACTTCCTATAGCATGAGATGTGATATCTCACTGCTTATACCAAACCTGAGACCCTTCTTATAACATGTGATGTGATATCCAAATCCTTCCCCTTCCAAACCTGAGACCCTCCCTTTAGCATGAAATGTGATATCCAACTCCTTCCCATTCCAATCCTGAGACCCTTATGATAGCATGAGATGTGATATCTCAATGCCTCTAATACCAAACCTGAGATACTTCCGATAGCATGAGATGTGATATCTCAATGCTTCTAATACCAAACCTGAGATCCTTCCTATAACATGAGATGTGATATCCAAATCCTTCCCCTTCCAAACCTGAGACCCTCCCTTTAGCATGAGATGTGATATCCAACTCCTTCCCATTCCAATCCTGAGACCCTTCTGATAGCATGAGATGTGATATCTCAATGCCTCTAATACCAAACCTGAGATCCTACCTCTAACATGAAATATGATATCCAACTCCTTCCCTTTCCAAACCTGAGATCCTGCCTATAGCATGAGATGTGATATCCACGTCCTTCCCATTCCAATCCTGAGACCCTTCCTATAGCATGAGATGTGATATCTCAATGATTATACCAAACCTGAGACCCTTCCTATGGCATGAGATGCCATATACAACTCCTTCCCATTCCAATCCTGAGACCCTGCTTATAGCATGAGATGTGATATCTCAATGCTTCTAATACCAAACCTGAGATCTTTCCTATAACATGAGATGTGATATCCAACTCCTTCCCATTCCAATCCTGAGACCATTCCTATAGCATGAGATGTGATATCTCAATGCTTATACCAAACCTGAGACCCTTCCTATAGCTTGAGATGTGATATCCAACTCCTTCCCATTCCAATCCTGAGACCCTTCCTATAGCATGAGATGTGATATCTCAATGCCTCTAATACCAAACCTGAGATCCTTCCTCTAACATGAAATGTGATATCCAACTCCTTCCCCTTCCAAACCTGAGAGCCTTCCTATAGCATGAGATATAATATCCAAGTCCTTTCCATTCCAATCCTGAGACCTTTCCTATAACATGAGATGTGATATCCAACTCCTTCCCATTCCAACCTGAGACCCTTCCTATAGCATGAGATGGGATATCCAACTCCTTCCAAATCCAATCCTGATACCCTTCCGATAGCATGAGATCTGATATCCCAATGCTTCTACCAAACCTGAGACCCATACTATGGCATGAGATGTGATATCAAACTCCTTCCCATTCCAACCTGAGACCCTTCCTATAGCATGAGATGGGATATCCAACTCCTTCCAAATCCAATCCTGAAATCCTTCCGATAGCATGAGATGTGATATCCCAATGCTTCTACCAAACCTGAGACCCATACTATGGCATGAGATGTGATATCCAACTCCTTCCCATTCCAATTCTGAGACTCTTCTGATAGCATGAGATGTGATATCTCAATGCCTCTAATACCAAACCTGAGATCCTACCTCTAACATGAAATGTGATATCCAACTCTTTCCCGTTGCAAACCTGAGAGCCTTCCTATAGCATGAGATGTGATATCCAAGTCCTTCCCATTCCAATCCTGAGACCCTTCCTATAACATGAGATGTGATATCCAACTCCTTCCCATTCCAACCTGAGACCCTTCCTATAGCATGAGATGTGATATCCCAATGCTTCTACCAAACCTGAGACCCATACTATGGCATGAGATGTGATATCAAACTCCTTCCCATTCCAATCCTGAGACCCTTCCTATAGCTTGAGATGTGATATCCAACTCCTTCCCATTCCAATTCTGAGACCCTTCCTATACAATGAGACTTGATATCTCAATGCTTCTAATACCAAACCTGAGACCCGTCCTATAACATGAGATGTGATATCCAAATCCTTCCCCTTATAAACCTTAGACCCTTCCTTTATCATGAGATGTGATATCCAACTCCTTCCCATTCCAATCCTGAGACTCTTCCGATATCATGAGATGTGATATCTCAATGCTTCTAATATCAAACTTGAGACCCTCCCTATAGCATGAGATGTGATATCCAAGTCCTTCCCATTCCAATCCCGAGACCCTTCCTATAGCATGAGATGTGATATCTCAATGCTTCTAATACCAAACGTGAGACCCTTCTTATAACATGAGATGGGAATATCCAACTCCTTCCCATTCCAATCCTGAGACCCTTCCGATAGCAGAGATGTGATATCTCAATGCTTATACCAAACCTGAGATCCTTCCTATAACATGAGATGTGATATCCAACTCCTTCCCATTCCAATCCTGAGACACTTCCTATAGCATGAGATGTGATATCTCACTGCTTATACCAAACCTGAGACCCTTCCTATAGCATGAGATGTGATACCCAAGTCCTTCCCATTCCAATCCTGAGACCCTTCCTACAGCATGCGATGTGATGTCTCAATGCTTCTAATACCAAACCTGAGACTCTTCCTATAACATGAGATGGGATATCCAACTTCTTCCCATTCCAATCCTGAGACCCTTCCGATAGCAGAGATGTGATATCTCAATGCTTATACCAAACCTAAGACCCTTCCTATGGCATGAGATGTCATATACAACTCCTTCCCATTCCAATCCTGAGACCCTTCCTATAGCATGAGATGTGATATCTCAATGCTTATACCAAACCTGAGACTCTTCCTATAGCATGAGATGTGATATCCAACTCCTTCCCATTCCAATCCTGAGACTCTTCCTATAGCATGAGATGTGATATCTCAATGCCTCTAATACCAAACCTGAGATCCTTCCTCTAACATGAAATGTGATATCCAACTCCTTCCCTTTCCAAACCTGAGAGTCTACCTATAGCATGAGATGTGATATCCAAGTCCTTCCCATTCCAATCCTTAGACCCTTCCTACAGCATGCAATATGATATCTCAATGATTCTAATAACAAACCTGAGACCCGTCCTATAACATGAGATGGGATATCCAACTCCTTCCCATTCCAATCCTGAGACACTTCCGATAGCAGAGATGTGATATCTCAATGCTTATACCAAACCTGAGACCCTTCCTATAACATGAGATGTGATATCCAACTCCTTCCCGGTCCAAACCTGAGACCCTTCCTATAGCATATGTGATATTCAACTCCTTCCCATTCCAAACATGAGACCCTTCCTATAGCAAGAGTGTAATATCCAACTCCTTCCCATTCCAATCCTGAGACCATTCCTATAGCATGAGATGTGATATCTCAATGCTTCTAATACCAAACCTGAGATCCTTCCTATGACATGAGATGTGATATCCAATTCCTCCCCATTCCAAACCTGAGAACCTTCCTATAGCATGCGATGTGATATCTCAATGCTTCTAATACCAAACCCGAGACCAGTCCTATAACATGAGATTGGATATCCAACTCCTTCCCCTTCCAAACCTGAGACTCTTCCTATAGCATGAGATGTGATATCCAACTTCTTCCCATTCCAATCCTGAGACCCTTCCTATAACATGAGATGTGATATCTCAATGCTTCTAATACCAAACCTGAGATCTTTCCTATAACATGAGATGTGATATCCAACTCCTTACCATTCCAATCCTGAGACCCTTCCTATAGCTTGAGATGTGATATCCAACTCCTTCCCATTCCAATCCTGAGACCCTTCCTATAGCATGAGATGTGATATCTCAAGGCCTCTAATACCAAACCTGAGATCCTTCCTCTAACATGAAATGTGATATCCAACTCCTTCCCCTTCCAAACCTGAGAGCCTTCCTATAACATGAAATGTGATATCCAATTCCTTCCCATTCCAACCTGAGACCCTTCCTATAGCATGAGATGGGATATCCAACTCCTTCCAAATCCAATACTGATACCCTTCCGATAGCATGAGATATGATATCCCAATGCTTCTACCAAACCTGAGACCCATACTATGGCATGAGATGTGATATCAAACTCCTTCCCATTCCAATCCAGAGACCCTACCTATAGCTTGAGATGTGATATCCAACTCCTTCCCATTCCAATTCTGAGACCTTTCCTATACCATGAGACTTGATATCTCAATGCTTCTAATACCAAACCTGAGACCCGTCCTATAACATGAGATGTGATATCCAAATCCTTCCCCTTCCAAACCTTAGACCCTTCCTTTATCATGAGATGTGATATCCAATTCCTTCCCATTCCAATCCTGAGACCCTTCCGATATCATGAGATTAGTTATCTCAATGCTTCTAATATCAAACTTGAGACCCTCCCTATAACATGAGATGTGACATCCAAGTCCTCCCCATTCCAATCCTGAGACCCTTCCTATAGCATGAGATGTGATATCTCAATGCTTCTAATACCAAACCTGAGACCCTTCCTATAACATGATTTGGGATATCCAACTCCTTCCCATTCCAATCCTGAGACCCTTTCGATAGCAGAGATGTGATATCTCAATGCTTATACCAAACCTGAGACCCTTCCTATGGCCTGAGATGTCATATGCAACTCCTTCCCATTCCAATCCTGAGACCCTTCCTATAGCATTAGATGTGATATCTCAATGCTTATACCAAATCTGAGACCCTTCCTATAGCATGAGATGTGATATCCAACTTCTTCCCATTCCAATCCTGAGACCCTTCCTATAGCATGAGATGTGATGTCTCAATTCTTCTAATACCAAACCTGAGATACTTCTGATAGCATGAGATGTGATATCTCAATGCTTCTAATACCAAACCTGAGATCCTTCCTATAACATGAGATGTGATTTCCAAATCCTTCCACTTCCAAACCTTAGACCCTCCCTTTAGCATGAGATGTGATATCCAACTCCTTCCCATTCCAATCCTGAGACCCTTCTGATAGCATGAGATGTGATATTTCAATGCCTCTAATACCAAACCTGAGATCCTACCTCTAACATGAAATGTGATATCCATCTCCTTCCCTTTCCAAACCTGAGGCCCTGCCTATAGCATGAGATGTGATATCCAAGTCCTTCCCATTCCAATCCTGAGACCCTTCCTATAGCATGTGATGTGATATCTCAATGCTTATACCAAATCTGAGACCCTTCCTATAGCATGAGATGTGATATCCAACTCCTTCCCATTCCAATCCTGAGACCCTTCCTATAGCATGAGATGTGATGTCTCAATGCTTCTAATACCAAACCTGAGATCCTTCCTATAACATGAGATGTGATATCCAACTCCTTCCCATTCCAATCCTGAGACCCTTATGATAGCATGAGATGTGATATCTCAATGCCTCTAATACCAAACCTGAGATACTTCCGATAGCATGAGATGTGATATCTCAATGCTTCTAATACCAAACCTGAGATCCTTCCTATAACATGAGATGTGATTTCCAAATCCTTCCCCTTCCAAACCTGAGACCCTCCCTTTAGCATGAGATGTGATATCCAACTCCTTCCCATTCCAATCCTGAGACCCATCTGATAGCAAGAGATGTGATATTTCAATGCCTCTAATACCAAACCTGAGATCCTACCTCTAACATGAAATGTGATATCCATCTCCTTCCCTTTCCAAACCTGAGACCCTGCCTATAGCATGAGATGTGATATCCAAGTCCTTTCCATTCCAATCCTGAGACCCTTCCTATAGCATGTGATGTGATATCTCAATGCTTATACCAAACCTGAGACCATTCCTATGGCATGAGATGTCATATACAACTCCTTCCCATTCCAATCCTGAGACCCTTCCTATAGCATGAGATGTGATATCTCAATGCTTATACCAAACCTGAGACCCTTCCTATAGCATGAGATGTGATATCCAACTTCTTCCCATTCCAATCCTGAGACCCTTCCTATAACATGAGATGTGATGTCGCAATGCTTCTAATACCAAACCTGAGATCTTTCCTATAACATGAGATGTGATATCCAACTCCTTCCCATTCCAATCCTGAGACCCTTCCTATAGCATGAGATGTGATATCACAATGCTTATACCAAACCTGAGACCGTTCCTATAGCTTGAGATGTGATATCCAACTCCTTCCCATTCCAATCCTGAGACCCTTCCTATAGCATGAGATGTGATATCTCAAGGCCTCTAATACCAAACCTGAGATCGTTCCTCTAACATGAAATGTGATATCCAACTCCTTCCCCTTCCAAACCTGAGAGCCTTCCTATAACATGAGATGTGACATCCAAGACCTCCCCATTCCAATCCTGAGACCCTTCCTATAGCATGAGATGTGATATCTCAATGCTTCTAATACCAAACCTGAGACCCTTCCTATAACATGATTTGGGATATCCAACTCCTTCCCATTCCAATCCTGAGACCCTTCCGATAGCAGAGATGTGATATCTCAATGCTTTTACCAAACCTGAGACCCTTCCTATGGCCTGAGATGTCATATGCAACTCCTTCCCATTCCAATCCTGAGACCCTTCCTATTGCATTAGATGTATTATCTCAATGCTTATACCAAATCTGAGACCCTTCCTATAGCATGAGATGTGATATCCAACTTCTTCCCATTCCAATCCTGAGACCCTGCCTAAGCATGAGATGTGATGTCTCAATTCTTCTAATACCAAACCTGAGATCCTTCCTATAACATGAGATGTGATATCCAACTTCTTCCCATTCCAATCCTGAGACCCTTATGATAGCATGAGATGTGATATCTCAATGCCTCTAATACCAAACCTGAGATACTTCTGATAGCATGAGATGTGATATCTCAATGCTTCTAATACCAAACCTGAGATCCTTCCTATAACATGAGATGTGATTTCCAAATCCTTCCACTTCCAAACCTGAGACCCTCCCTTTAGCATGAGATGTGATATCCAACTCCTTCCCATTCCAATCCTGAGACCCTTCTGATAGCATGAGATGTCATATTTCAATGCCTCTAATACCAAACCTGAGATCCTACCTCTAACATGAAATGTGATATCCATCTCCTTCCCTTTCCAAACCTGAGACCCTGCCTATAGCATGAGATGTGATATCCAAGTCCTTCCCATTCCAATCCTGAGACCCTTCCTATAGCATGTGATGTGATATCTCAATGCTTATACCAAACCTGAGACCCTTCCTATGGCATGAGATGTCATATACAACTCCTTCCCATTCCAATCCTGAGACCCTTCCTATAGCATGAGATGTGATATCTCAATGCTTATACCAAACCTGAGACCCTTCCTATAGCATGAGATGTGATATCCAACTTCTTCCCATTCCAATCCTGAGACCCTTCCTATAACATGAGATGTGATGTCTCAATGCTTCTAATACCAAACCTGAGACCCTTCCTATAACATGAGATGGGATATCCAACTCCTTCCCATTCCAATCCTGAGACCCTTCCGAAAGCAGAGATGTGATATCTCAATGCTTTTACCAAACCTGAGACCCTTCCTATGGCCTGAGATGTCATATACAACTCCTTCCCATTCCAATCCTGAGAACCTTCCTATAGCATGAGATGTGATATCTCAATGCTTATACCAAATCTGAGTCCCTTCCTATAGCATGAGATGTGATATCCAACTCCTTCCCATTCCAATCCTGAGACCCTTCCTATAGCATGAGATGTGATGTCTCAATGCCTCTAATACCAAACCTGAGATACTTCCGATAGCATGAGATGTGATATCTCAATGCTTCTAATACCAAACCTGAGATCCATCCTATAACATGAGATGTGATTTCCAAATCCTTCCCCTTCCAAACCTGAGACCCTCCCTTTAGCATGAGATGTGATATCCAACTCCTTCCCATTCCAATACTGAGACCCATCTGATAGCATGAGATGTGATATTTCAATGCCTCTAATACCAAACCTGAGATCCTACCTCTAACATGAAATGTGATATCCATCTCCTTCCCTTTCCAAACCTGAGACCCTGCCTATAGCATGAGATGTGATATCCAAGTCCTTTCCATTCCAATCCTGAGACCCTTCCTATAGCATGTGATGTGATATCTCAATGCTTATACCAAACCTGAGACCCTTCCTATGGCATGAGATGTCATATACAACTCCTTCCCATTCCAATCCTGAGACCCTTCCTATAGCATGAGATGTGATATCTCAATGCTTATACCAAACCTGAGACCCTTCCTATAGCATGAGATGTGATATCCAACTTCTTCCCATTCCAATCCTGAGACCCTTCCTATAACATGAGATGTGATGTCGCAATGCTTCTAATACCAAACCTGAGATCTTTCCTATAACATGAGATGTGATATCCAACTCCTTCCCCTTCCAATCCTGAGACCCTTCCTATAGCATGAGATGTGATATCACAATGCTTATACCAAACCTGAGACCGTTCCTATAGCTTGAGATGTGATATCCAACTCCTTCCCATTACAATCCTGAGAGCCTTCCTATAACATGAGATGTGATATCCAACTCCTTCCCATTCCAATCCTGAGACCCTTATGATAGCATGAGATGTGATATCTCAATGCCTCTAATACCAAACCTGAGATACTTCCGATAGCATGAGATGTGATATCTCAATGCTTCTAATACCAAACCTGAGATCCTTCCTATAACATGAGATGTGATTTCCAAATCCTTCCCCTTCCAAACCTGAGACCCTCCCTTTAGCATGAGATGTGATATCCAACTCCTTCCCATTCCAATCCTGAGACCCTTCTGATAGCATGAGATGTGATATTTCAATGCCTCTAATACCAAACCTGAGATCCTACCTCTAACATGAAATGTGATATCCATCTCCTTCCCTTTCCAAACCTGAGACCCTGCCTATAGCATGAGATGTGATATCTCAATGCTTATACCAAACCTGAGACCCTTCCTATAGCATGAGATGTGATATCCAACTTCTTCCCATTCCAATCCTGAGACCCTTCCTATAACATGAGATGTGATGTCGCAATGCTTCTAATACCAAACCTGAGATCTTTCCTATAACATGAGATGTGATATCCAACTCCTTCCCATTCCAATCCTGAGACCCTTCCTATAGCATGAGATGTGATATCACAATGCTTATACCAAACCTGAGACCGTTCCTATAGCTTGAGATGTGATATCCAACTCCTTCCCATTCCAATCCTGAGACCCTTCCTATAGCATGAGATGTGATATCTCAAGGCCTCTAATACCAAACCTGAGATCGTTCCTCTAACATGAGATGTGATATCCAAATCCTTCCCCTTCCATTCCTGAGACCCTCCCTTTAGCATGAGATGTGATATCCAACTCCTTCCCATTCCAATCCTGAGACCCTTATGATAGCATGAGATGTGATATCTCAATGCCTCTAATACCAAACCTGAGATACTTCCGATAGCATGAGATGTGATATCTCAATGCTTCTAATACCAAACCTGAGATCCTTCCTATAACATGAGATGTGATTTCCAAATCCTTCCCCTTCCAAACCTGAGACCCTCCCTTTAGCATGAGATGTGATATCCAACTCCTTCCCATTCCAATCCTGAGACCCTTCCTATAGCATGAGATGTGATATCTCAAGGCCTCTAATACCAAACCTGAGATCGTTCCTCTAACATGAAATGTGATATCCAACTCCTTCCCCTTCCAAACCTGAGAGCCTTCCTATAGCATGAGATATGATAGCCAAGTCCTTCCAATTCCAATCCTGAGACCCTTCCTATAACATGAAATGTGATATCCAACTCCTTCCCACTCCAACCTGAGACCCTTCCTATAGCATGAGATGGGATATCTCAATGCTTCTAATACCAAACCTGAGACTCTTCCTATAACATGAGATGGGATATCCAACTCATTCCCATTCCAATCCTGAGACCCTTCCGATAGCAGAGATGTGATATCTCAATGCTTATACCAAACCTGAGACCCTTCCTATGGCCTGAGATGTCATATACAACTCCTTCCCATTCCAATCCTGAGACCCTTCCTATAGCATGAGATGTGATATCTCAATGCTTATACCAAACCTGAGACCCTTCCTATAGCATGAGATGTGATATCCAACTCCTTCCCATTCCAATCCTGAGACCCTTCCTATAGCATGAGATGTGATGTCTCAATGCTTCTAATACCAAACCTGAGATCCTTCCTATAACATGAGATGTGATATCCAACTCCTTCCCATTCCAATCCTGAGACCCTTATGATAGCATGAGATGTGATATCTCAATGCCTCTAATACCAAACCTGAGATACTTCCAATAGCATGAGATGTGATATCTCAATGCTTCTAATACCAAACCTGAGATCCTTCCTATAACATGAGATGTGATTTCCAAATCCTCCCCCTTCCAAACCTGAGACCCTCCCTTTAGCATGAGATGTGATATCCAACTCCTTCTCATTCCAATCCTGAGACCCTTCTGATAGCATGAGATGTGATATCTCAATGCCTCTAATTCCAAACCTGAGATCCTACCTCTAACATGAAATGTGATATCCATCTCCTTCCCTTTCCAAACCTGAGACCCTGCCTATAGCATGAGATGTGTTATCCAAGTCCTTCCCATTCCAATCCTGAGACCCTTCCTATAGCATGTGATGTGATATCTCAATGCTTATACCAAACCTGAGACCCTTCGTATGGCATGAGATGTCATATACAACTCCTTCCCATTCCAATCCTGAGACCCTTCCTATAGCATGAGATGTGATATCTCAATGCTTATACCAAACCTGAGACCCTTCCTATAGCATGAGATGTGATATCCAACTTCTTCCCATTCCAAACCTGAGACTGTTCCTATAACATGAGATGTGATGTCTCAATGCTTCTAATACCAAACCTGAGATCTTTCCTATAACATGAGATGTGATATCCAACTCCTTCCCATTCCAATCCTGAGACCCTTCCTATAGCATGAGATGTGATATCACAATGCTTATACCAAACCTGAGACCGTTCCTATAGCTTGAGATGTGATATCCAACTCCTTCCCATTCCAATCCTGAGACCCTTCCTATAGCATGAGATGTGATATCTCAAGGCCTCTAATACCAAACCTGAGATCCTTCCTCTAACATGAAATGTGATATCCAACTCCTTCCCCTTCCAAACCTGAGAGCCTTCCTATAGCATGAGATATGATATCCAAGTCCTTCCCATTCCAACCTGGGACCCTTCCTATATCATGAGATGGGATATCTCAATGCTTCTAATGCCAAACCTGAGACCCTTCCTATAACATGAGATGGGAATATCCAACTCCTTCCCATTCCAATCCTGAGACCCTTCCGATAGCAGAGATGTGATATCCCAATGCTTATACCAAACCTGAGATCCTTCCTATAACATGAGATGTGATATCCAACTCCTTCCCATTCCAATCCTGAGACACTTCCTATAGCATGAGATGTGATATCTCACTGCTTATACCAAACCTGAGACCCTTCCTATAGAATGAGATGTGATATCCAACTCCTTCCCATTCCAATCCTGAGACCCTTCCTATAGCATGAGATGTGATATCTCAATGCTTCTAATATCAAACTTGAGACCCTCCCTATAGCATGAGATGTGATACCCAAGTCCTTCCCATTCCAATCCTGAGACACTTCCTATAGCATGAGATGTGATATCTCAATGCTTCTAATACCAAACCTGAGACTCTTCCTATAACATGAGATGGGATATCCAACTCCTTCCCATTCCAATCCTGAGACTCTTCCAATAGCAGAGATGTGATATCTCAATGCTTATACCAAACCTAAGACCCTTCCTATGGCATGAGATGTGATATCCAACTCCTTCCCATTCCAATACCGAGACCCTTCCTATAGCATGAGATGTGATATCTCGATG
Organism: Ambystoma mexicanum; assembly: GCF_040938575.1. Classification (NCBI taxonomy): domain Eukaryota; kingdom Metazoa; phylum Chordata; class Amphibia; order Caudata; family Ambystomatidae; genus Ambystoma; species Ambystoma mexicanum. Next base: position 339,806,933 of record NC_090936.1, read on the forward strand.
CTTATACCAAATCGGAGACCCTTCCTATAGCATGAGATGTGATATCCAACTCCTTCCCATTCCAATCCTGAGGCCCTTCGTATAGCATGATATGTGATGTCTCAATGCTTCTAATACCAAACCTGAGATCCTTCCTATAACATGAGATGTGATATCCAACTCCTTCCCATCCCAATCCTGAGACCCTTCCTATAGCATGAGATGTGATGTCTCAATGCTTCTAATACCAAACCTGAGAACCTTCCTACAGCATGCGATGTGATATCTCAATGCTTCTAATACCAAACCTGAGACCAGTCCTATAACATGAGATTGGATATCCAACTCCTTCCCCTTCAAAACCTGAGACCCTTCCTATAGCATGAGATGTGATATCCAACTTCTTCCCATTCCAATCCTGAGACCCTTCCTATAACATGAGATGTGATGTCTCAATGCTTCTAATACCAAACCTGAGATCTTTCCTATAACATGAGATGTAATATCCAACTCCTTCCCATTCCAATCCTGAGACCCTTCCTATAGCATGAGATGTGCTATCTCAATGCTTATACCAAACCTGAGACCCTTCCTAAAGCTTGAGATGTGATATCCAACTCCTTCCCATTCCAATCCTGAGACCCTTCCTATAGCATGATATGTGATATCTCAATGCCTCTAATACCAAACCTGAGATCCTTCCTCTAACATGAAATGTGATATCGAACTCCTTCCCTTTCCAAACCTGAGAGCCTACCTATAGCATGAGATGTGATATCCAAGTCCTTCCCATTCCAATCCTTAGACCCTTCCTACAGCATGCAATATGATATCTCAATGATTCTAATAACAAACCTGAGACCCGTCCTATAACATGAGATGTGATATCCAACTCCTTCCGGTTTCAAACCTGAGACCCTTCCTATAACATGAGATGTGATATCCAACTCCTTCCCGTTTCAAACCTGAGACCCTTCCTATAGCATATGTGATATCCAACTCCTTCCCATTCCAAACATGAGACCCTTCCTATAGCAAGAATGTAATATCCAACTCCTTCCCATTCCAATCCTGAGACCATTCCTATAGCATGAGATGTGATATCTCAATGCTTCTAATACCAAACCTGAGATCCTTCCTATGACATGAGATGTGATATCCAATTCCTCCCCATTCCAAACCTGAGAACCTTCCTACAGCATGCGATGTGATATCTCAATGCTTCTAATACCAAACCTGAGACCAGTCCTATAACATGAGATTGGATATCCAACTCCTTCCCCTTCCAAACCTGAGACCCTTCCTATAGCATGAGATGTGATATCCAACTTCTTCCCATTCCAATCCTGAGACCCTTCCTATAACATGAGATGTGATGTCTCAATGCTTCTAATACCAAACCTGAGATCTTTCCTATAACATGAGATGTGATATCCAACTCCTTCCCATTCCAATCCTGAGACCCTTCCTATAGCATGAGATGTGCTATCTCAATGCTTATACCAACCTGAGACCCTTCCTAAAGCTTGAGTTGTGATATCCAACTCCTTCCCATTCCAATCATGAGACCCTTCCTATAACATGAAATGTGATATCCAACTCCTTCCCATTCCAACCTGAGACCCTTCCTATAGCATGAGATGGGATATCCAACTCCTTCCAAATCCAATACTGATACCCTTCCAATAGCATGAGATGTGATATCCCAATGCTTCTACCAAACCTGAGAACCATACTATGGCATGAGATGTGATAACAAACTCCTTCCCATTCCAATCCTGAGACTCTTCCTATAGCTTGAGATGTGATATCCGAAATCCTTCCCATTCCAATTCTGAGACCCTTCCTATACTATGAGACTTGATATCTCAATGCTTCTAATACCAAACCTGAGACCCGTCCTATAACATGAGATGTGATATCCAAATCTTTCCCCTTCCAAACCTTAGACCCTTCCTTTATCATGAGATGTGATATCCAACTCCTTCCCATTCCAATCCTGAGACCCTTCCAATATCATGAGATTTGTTATCTCAATGCTTCTAATATCAAAATTGAGACCCGCCTATAACATGAGATGTGATATCCAAATCTTTCCCCTTCCAAACCTTAGACCCTTCCTTTATCATGAGATGGGATATCCAACTCCTTCCCATTCCAATCCTGAGACCCTTCCGATAGCAGAGATGTGATATCTCAATGCTTATACCAATCCTGAGACCCTTCCTATGGCCTGAGATGTCATATACAACTCCTTCCCAATCCAATCCTGAGACCCTTCCTATAGCATGAGATGTGATATCTCAATGCTTATACCAAATCTGAGACCCTTCCTATAGCATGAGATGTGATATCCAACTCCTTCCCATTCCAATCCTGAGACCCTTCCTATAGCATGAGATGTGATGTCTCAATGCTTCTAATACCAAACCTGAGAACCTTCCTACAGCATGCAATGTGATATCTCAATGCTTCTAATACCAAACCTGGGACCAGTCCTATAACATGAGATTGGATATCCAACTCCTTCCCCTTCCAAACCTGAGACCCTTCCAATAGCATGAGATGTGATATCCAACTTCTTCCCATTCCAATCCTGAGACCCTTCCTATAACATGAGATGTGATGTCTCAATGCTTCTAATACCAAACCTGAGATCTTTCCTATAACATGAGATGTAATATCCAACTCCTTCCCATTCCAATCCTGAGACACTTCCTATAGCATGAGATGTGCTATCTCAATGCTTATACCAAACCTGAGACCCTTCCTAAAGCTTGAGATGTGATATCCAACTCCTTCCCATTCCAATCCTGAGACCCTTCCTATAGCATGAGATGTGATATCTCAATGCTTCTAATATCAAACTTGAGACCCTCCCTATAGCATGAGATGTGATACCCAAGTCCTTCCCATTCCAATCCTGAGACACTTCCTATAGCATGAGATGTGATATCTCAATGCTTATACCAAACCTGAGACCCTTCCTATAGCATGAGACGTGATATCCAACTCCTTCCCATTCCAATCCTGAGACCCTTCCTATAGCATGAGATGTGATGTCTCAATGCTTCTAATACCAAACCTGAGATCCTTCCTATAACATGAGATGTGATATCCAACTCCTTCCCATTCCAATCCCGAGACCCTTCCTATAGCATGAGATGTGATATCTCGATTCTTATACCAAACCTGAGACCCTTCCTATAGCATGAGATGTGATATCCAACTCCTTCCCATTCCAATCCTGAGACCCTTCCTATAGCATGAGATGTGATATCTCAATGCCTCTAATACCAAACCTGAGATCCTTCCTCTAACATGAAATGTGATATCCAACTCCTTCCCTTTCCAAACCTGAGAGCCTACCTATAGCATGAGATGTGATATCCAAGTCCTTCCCATTCCAATCCTTAGACCCTTCCTACAGCATGCAATATATCTCAATGATTCTAATAACAAACCTGAGACCCATCCTATAACATGAGATGTGATATCCAACTCCTTCCCATTCCAATCCTGAGACACTTCCGATAGCAGAGATGTGATATCTCAATGCTTATACCAAACCTAAGACCCTTCCTATAACATGAGATGTGATATCCAACTCCTTCCCGGTCCAAACCTGAGACCCTTCCTATAGCATATGTGATATCCAACTCCTTCCCATTCCAAAAATGAGACCCTTCCTATAGCAAGAATGTAATATCCAACTCCTTCCAATTCCAATCCTGAGACCATTCCTATAGCATGAGATGTGATATCTCAATGCTTCTAATACCAAACCTGAGATCCTTCCTATGACATGAGATGTGATATCCAATTCCTCCCCATTCCAAACCTGAGAACCTTCCTACAGCATGCGATGGGATATCTCAATGCTTCTAATACCAAACCCGAGACCAGTCCTATAACATGAGATTCGATATCCAACTCCTTCCCCTTCCAAACCTGAGACCCATCCTATAGCATGAGATGTGATATCCAACTTCTTCCCATTCCACTCCTGAGACCCTTCCTATAACATGAGATGTGATGTCTCAATGCTTCTAATACCAAACCTGAGATCTTCCTATAACATGAGATGTGATATCCAACTCCTTCCCATTCCAATCCTGAGACCCTTCCTATAGCATGAGATGTGATATCTCAATGCTTATACCAAACCTGAGACCCTTCGTATAGCTTGAGATGTGATATCCAACTCCTTCCCATTCCAATCCTGAGACCCTTCCTATAGCATGAGATGTGATATCTCAAGGCCTCTAATACCAAACCTGAGATCCTTCCTCTAACATGAAATGTGATATCCAACTCCTTCCCCTTCCAAACCTGAGAGCCTTCCTATAGCATGAGATATGATATCCAAGTCCTTCCCATCCAATCCTGAGACCCTTCCTATAACATGAAATGTGATATCCAACTCCTTCCCATTCCAACCTGAGACCCTTCCTATAGCATGAGATGGGATATCCAACTCCTTCCAAATCCAATACTGATACCCTTCCGATAGCATGAGATGTGATATCCCAATGCTTCTACCAAACCTGAGACCCATACTATGGCATGAGATGTGATATCAAACTCCTTCCCATTCCAATCCTGAGACCCTACCTATAGCTTGAGATGTGATATCCAACTCCTTCCCATTCCAATTCTGAGACCCTTCCTATACCATGAGACTTGATATCTCAATGCTTCTAATACAAAACCTGAGACCCGTCCTATAACATGAGATGTGATATCCAAATCCTTCCCCTTCCAAACCTTAGACCCTCCCTATAGCATGAGATGTGACATCCAAGTCCTCCCCATTCCAATCCTGAGACTCTTCCTATAGCATGAGATGTGATATCTCAATGCTTCTAATACCAAACCTGAGACCCTTCCTATAACATGAGATGGGATATCCAACTCCTTCCCATTCCAATCCTGAGACCCTTCCGATAGCAGAGATGTGATATCTCAATGCTTATACCAATCCTGAGACCCTTCCTATGGCCTGATTTGTCATATACAACTCCTTCCCATTCCAATCCTGAGACCCTTCCTATAGCATGAGATGTGATATCTCAATGCTTATACCAAATCCGAGACCCTTCCTATAGCATGAGATGTGATATCCAACTCCTTCCCATTCCAATCCTGAGACCCTTCCTATAGCATGAGATGTGATGTCTCAATGCTTCTAATACCAAACTTGAGATCCTTCCTATAACATGAGATGTGATATCCAACCCCTTCCCATTCCAATCCTGAGACCCTTATGATAGCATGAGATGTGATATCTCAATGCCTCTAATACCAAACCTGAGATACTTCTGATAGCATGAGATGTGATATCTCAATGCTTCTAGTACCAAACCTGAGATCCTTCCTATAACATGAGATGTGATTTCCAAATCCTTCCACTTCCAAACCTGAGACCCTCCATTTAGCATGAGATGTGATATCCAACTCCTTCCCATTCCAATCCTGAGACCCTTCTGATAGCATGAGATGTGATATTTCAATGCCTCTAATACCAAACCTGAGATCCTACCTCTAACATGAAATGTGATATCCATCTCCTTCCCTTTCCAAACCTGAGACCCTGCCTATAGCATGAGATGTGAGATCAAAAGTCCTTCCCATTCCAATCCTGAGACCCTTCCTATAGCATGTGATGTGATATCTCAATGCTTATACCAAACCTGAGACCCTTCCTATGGCATGAGATGTCATATACAACTCCTTCCCATTCCAATCCTGAGACCCTTCCTATAGCATGAGATGTGATATCTCAATGCTTATACCAAACCTGAGACCCTTCCTATAGCATGAGATGTGATATCCAACTTCTTCCCATTCCAATCCTGAGACCCTTCCTATAACATGAGATGTGATGTCTCAATGCTTCTAATACCAAACCTGAGACCCTTCCTATAACATGAGATGGGATATCCAACTCCTTCCCATTCCAATCCTGAGACCCTTCCGATAGCAGAGATGTGATATCTCAATGCTTATACCAAACCTGAGACCCTTCCTATGGCCTGAGATGTCATATACAACTCCTTCCCATTCCAATCCTGAGACCGTTCCTATAGCATGAGATGTGATATCTCAATGCTTATACCAAATCTGAGACCCTTCCTATAGCATGAGATGTGATATCCAACTCCTTCCCATTCCAATCCTGAGACCCTTCCTATAGCATGAGATGTGATGTCTCAATGCTTCTAATACCAAACCTGAGATCCTTCCTATAACATGAGATGTGATATCCAACTCCTTCCCATTCCAATCCTGAGACCCTTATGATAGCATGAGATGTGATATCTCAATGCCTCTAATACCAAACCTGAGATACTTCCGATAGCATGAGATGTGATATCTCAATGCTTCTAATTACAAACCTGAGATCCTTCCTATAACATGAGATGTGATTTCCAAATCCTTCCCCTTCCAAACCTGAGACCCTCCCTTTAGCATGAGATGTGATATCCAACTCCTTCCCATTCCAATCCTGAGACCCTTCTGATAGCATGAGATGTGATATTTCAATGCCTCTAATACCAAACCTGAGATCCTACCTCTAACATGAAATGTGATATCCATCTCCTTCCCTTTCCAAACCTGAGACCCTGCCTATAGCATGAGATGTGATATCCAAGTCCTTCCCATTACAATCCTGAGACCCTTCCTATAGCATGTGATGTGATATCTCAATGCTTATACCAAACCTGAGACCCTTCCTATGGCATGAGATGTCATATACAACTCCTTCCCATTCCAATCCTGAGACCCTTCCTATAGCATGAGATGTGATATCTCAATGCTTATACCAAACCTGAGACCCTTCCTATAGCATGAGATGTGATATCCAACTTCTTCCCATTCCAATCCTGAGACCCTTCCTATAACATGAGATGTGATGTCTCAATGCTTCTAATACCAAACCTGAGATCTTTCCTATAACATGAGATGTGATATCCAACTCCTTCCCATTCCAATCCTGAGACCCTTCCTATAGCATGAGATGTGATATCACAATGCTTATACCAAACCTGAGACCGTTCCTATAGCTTGAGATGTGATATCCAACTCCTTCCCATTCCAATCCTGAGACCCTTCCTATAGCATGAGATGTGATATCTCAAGGCCTCTAATACCAAACCTGAGATTGTTCCTCTAACATGAAATGTGATATCCAACTCCTTCCCCTTCCAAACCTGAGAGCCTTCCTATAGCATGAGATATGATAGCCAAGTCCTTCTAATTCCAATCCTGAGACCCTTCCTATAACATGAAATGTGATATCCAACTCCTTCCCATTCCAACCTGAGACCCTTCCTATAGCATGAGATGGGATATCTCAATGCTTCTAATACCAAACCTGAGACTCTTCCTATAACATGAGATGGGATATCCAACTCCTTCCCATTCCAATCCTGAGACCCTTCCGATAGCAGAGATGTGATATCTCAATGCTTATACCAAACCTGAGACCCTTCCTATGGCCTGAGATGTGATATCCAACTGCTTCCCATTCCAATCCTGAGACCCTTCCTATAGCATGAGATGTGATATCTCAATGCTTATACCAAATCTGAGACCCTTCCTATAGCATGAGATGTGATATCCAACTCCTTCCCATTCCAATCCTGAGACCCTTCCTATAGCATGAGATGTGATGTCTCAATGCTTCTAATACCAAACCTGAGATCCTTCCTATAACATGAGATGTGATATCCAACTCCTTCCGATTCCAATCCTGAGACCCTTATGATAGCATGAGATGTGATATCTCAATGCTTCTAATGCCAAACCTGAGATCCTTCCTATAACATGAGATGTGATTTCCAAATCCTTCCCCTTCCAAACCTGAGACCCTCCCTTTAGCATGAGATGTGATATCCAACTCCTTCCCATTCCAATCCTGAGACCCTTCTGATAGCATGAGATGTGATATCTCAATGCCTCTAATACTAAACCTGAGATCCTACCTCTAACATGAAATGTGATATCCATCTCCTTCCATTTCCAACCCTGAGACCCTGTCTATAGCATGAGATGTCATATACAATTCCTTCCCATTCCAATCCTGAGACCCTTCCTATAGCACGAGATGTGATATCTCAATGCTTATACCAAACCTGAGACCCTTCCTATAGCATGAGATGTGATATCCAACTCCTTCCCATTCCAATCCTGAGACCCTTCCTATAGCATGAGATGTGATATCCAACTCCTTCCCATTCCAATCCTGAGACCCTTCCTATAGCCTGAGATGTGATATCTCAATGCCTCTAATACCAAACCTGAGATCCTTCCTCTAACATGAAATGTGATATCCAACTCCTTCCCTTTCCAAACCTGAGAGCCTATCTATAGCATGAGATGTGATATCCAAGTCCTTCCCATTCCAATCCTGAGACACTTCCGATAGCAGAGATGTGATATCTCAATGCTTATACCAAACCTGAGACCCTTCCTATAACATGAGATGTGATATCCAACTCCTTCCCGTTCCAAACGTGAGACCCTTCCTTTAGCATGAGATGTGATATCCAGCTCCTTCCCATTCCAATCCTGAGACACTTCCGATAGCATGAGATGTGATATCTCAATGCTTCTAATATCAAAACTGAGACCCTCCCTATAGCATGATATGTGATATCTAAGTCCTTCCCATTCCAATCCTGAGACCCTACCCATAGCATGAGATGTGATATCTCAATGCTTCTACCAAACCTGAGACCCTTCCTTTAGCATGAGATGTGATAACCAACTCCTTCCCATTCCAATCCTGAGACCCTTCCTATAGCATGAGATGTGATATCTCAATACTTCTAATACCAAACCTGAGATCCTTCCAATAACATGAGATGTGATATCCAAATCCTTCCCCTTCCAAACCTGAGACCCTCCCTTTAGCATGAGATGTGATATCCAACTCCTTCCCATTCCAATCCTGAGACCCTTCTGATAGCATGAGATGTGATATCTCAATGCTTCTATACCAAACCTGAGATCCTTCCGATAGCATGAGATGTGATATCTCAATGCTTCTAATACCAAACCTGAGATCCTTCCTATAACATGAGATGTGATATCCAAATCCTTCCCCTTCCAAACCTGAGACCCTCCCTTTAGCAAGAGATGTGATATCCAACTCCTTCCCATTCCAATCCTGAGACTCTTCTGATAGCATGAGATGTGATATCTCAATGCCTCTAATACCAAACCTGAGATCCTACCTCTAACATGAAATGTGATATCCAACTCTTTCCCCTTCCAAACCTGAGAGCCTTCCTATAGCATGAGATGTGATATCCAAGTCCTTCCCATTCCAATCCTGAGACCCTTCCTATAACATGAGATGTGATATCCAACTCCTTCCCATTCCAACCTGAGACCCTTCCTATAGCATGAGATGGGATATCCAACTCCTTCCAAATCCAATCCTGATACCCTTCCGATAGCATGAGATGTGATATCCCAATGCTACTACCAAACCTGAGACCCATACTATGGCATGAGATGTGATATCAAACTCCTTTCCCTTCCAAACCATAGACCCTTCGTTTATCATGAGATGTGATATCCAACTCCTTCCCATTCCATCCCTGAGACCCTTCCGATATCATGAGATGTGATATCTCAATGCTTCTAATATCAAACTTGAGACCCTCCCTATAGCATGAGATGTGATATCGAAGTCCTTCCCATTCCAATCCTGAGACTCTTCTGATAGCATGAGATGTGATATCTCAATGCCTCTAATACCAAACCTGAGATCCTACCTCTAACATGAAATGTGATATCCAACTCTTTCCCCTTCCAAACCTGAGAGCCTTCCTATAGCATGAGATGTGATATCCAAGTCCTTCCCATTCCAATCCTGAGACCCTTCCTATAACATGAGATGTGATATCCAACTCCTTCCCATTCCAACCTGAGACCCTTCCTATAGCATGAGATGGGATATCCAACTCCTTCCAAATCCAATCCTGATACCCTTCCGATAGCATGAGATGTGATATCCCAATGCTACTACCAAACCTGAGACCCATACTATGGCATGAGATGTGATATCAAACTCCTTTCCCTTCCAAACCATAGACCCTTCGTTTATCATGAGATGTGATATCCAACTCCTTCCCATTCCATCCCTGAGACCCTTCCGATATCATGAGATGTGATATCTCAATGCTTCTAATATCAAACTTGAGACCCTCCCTATAGCATGAGATGTGATATCGAAGTCCTTCCCATTCCAATCCTGAGACTCTTCTGATAGCATGAGATGTGATATCTCAATGCCTCTAATACCAAACCTGAGATCCTACCTCTAACATGAAATGTGATATCCAACTCTTTCCCCTTCCAAACCTGAGAGCCTTCCTATAGCATGAGATGTGATATCCAAGTCCTTCCCATTCCAATCCTGAGACCCTTCCTATAACATGAGATGTGATATCCAACTCCTTCCCATTCCAACCTGAGACCCTTCCTATAGCATGAGATGGGATATCCAACTCCTTCCAAATCCAATCCTGATACCCTTCCGATAGCATGAGATGTGATATCCCAATGCTTCTACCAAACCGGAGACCCATACTATGGCATGAGATGTGATATCAAACTCCTTCCCCTTCCAAAACTTAGACCATTCCTTTATCATGAGATGTGATATCCAAATCCTTCCCCTTCCAAACCTGAGACCCTCCCTTTAGCATGAGATGTGATATCCAACTCCTTCCCATTCCAATCCTGAGACTCTTCTGATAGCATGAGATGTGATATCTCAATGCCTCTAATACCAAACCTGAGATCCTACCTCTAACATGAAATGTGATATCCAACTCTTTCCCCTTCCAAACCTGAGAGCCTTCCTATAGCATGAGATGTGATATCCAAGTCCTTCCCATTCCAATCCTGAGACCCTTCCTATAGCATGAGATGTGATGTCTCAATGCTTCTAATACCAAACCTGAGATCCTTCCTATAACATGAGATGTGATATCCAACTCCTTCCGATTCCAATCCTGAGACCCTTATGATAGCATGAGATGTGATATCTCAATGCTTCTAATACCAAACCTGAGATCCTTCCTATAACATGAGATGTGATTTCCAAATCCTTCCCCTTCCAAATCTGAGACCCTCCCTTTAGCATGAGATGTGATATCCAACTCCTTCCCATTCCAATCCTGAGACCCTTCTGATAGCATGAGATGTGATATCTCAATGCCTCTAATACCAAACCTGAGATCCTACCTCTAACATGAAATGTGATATCCATCTCCTTCCATTTCCAACCCTGAGACCCTGTCTATAGCATGAGATGTCATATACAATTCCTTCCCATTCCAATCCTGAGACCCTTCCTATAGCACGAGATGTGATATCTCAATGCTTATACCAAACCTGAGACCCTTCCTATAGCATGAGATGTGATATCCAACTCCTTCCCATTCCAATCCTGAGACCCTTCCTATAGCATGAGATGTGATATCCAACTCCTTCCCATTCCAATCCTGAGACCCTTCCTATAGCCTGAGATGTGATATCTCAATGCCTCTAATACCAAACCTGAGATCCTTCCTCTAACATGAAATGTGATATCCAACTCCTTCCCTTTCCAAGCCTGAGAGCCTATCTATAGCATGAGATGTGATATCCAAGTCCTTCCCATTCCAATCCTGAGACACTTCCGATAGCAGAGATGTGATATCTCAATGCTTATACCAAACCTGAGACCCTTCCTATAACATGAGATGTGATATCCAACTCCTTCCCGTTCCAAACGTGAGACCCTTCCTTTAGCATGAGATGTGATATCCAGCTCCTTCCCATTCCAATCCTTAAACCCTTCCTACAGCATGCAATATGATATCTCAATGATTCTAATAACAAACCTGAGACCCGTCCTATAACATGAGATGGGATATCCAACTCCTTCCCATTCCAATCCTGAGACACTTCCGATAGCATGAGATGTGATATCTCAATGCTTCTAATATCAAAACTGAGACCCTCCCTATAGCATGATATGTGATATCTAAGTCCTTCCCATTCCAATCCTGAGACCCTACCCATAGCATGAGATGTGATATCTCAATGCTTCTACCAAACCTGAGACCCTTCCTTTAGCATGAGATGTGATAACCAACTCCTTCCCATTCCAATCCTGAGACCCTTCCTATAGCATGAGATGTGATATCTCAATACTTCTAATACCAAACCTGAGATCCTTCCAATAACATGAGATGTGATATCCAAATCCTTCCCCTTCCAAACCTGAGACCCTCCCTTTAGCATGAGATGTGATATCCAACTCCTTCCCATTCCAATCCTGAGACCCTTCTGATAGCATGAGATGTGATATCTCAATGCTTCTATACCAAACCTGAGATCCTTCCGATAGCATGAGATGTGATATCTCAATGCTTCTAATACCAAACCTGAGATCCTTCCTATAACATGAGATGTGATATCCAAATCCTTCCCCTTCCAAACCTGAGACCCTCCCTTTAGCAAGAGATGTGATATCCAACTCCTTCCCATTCCAATCCTGAGACTCTTCTGATAGCATGAGATGTGATATCTCAATGCCTCTAATACCACACCTGAGATCCTACCTCTAACATGAAATGTGATATCCAACTCTTTCCCCTTCCAAACCTGAGAGCCTTCCTATAGCATGAGATGTGATATCCAAGTCCTTCCCATTCCAATCCTGAGACCCTTCCTATAACATGAGATGTGATATCCAACTCCTTCCCATTCCAACCTGAGACCCTTCCTATAGCATGAGATGGGATATCCAACTCCTTCCAAATCCAATCCTGATACCCTTCCGATAGCATGAGATGTGATATCCCAATGCTACTACCAAACCTGAGACCCATACTATGGCATGAGATGTGATATCAAACTCCTTTCCCTTCCAAACCATAGACCCTTCGTTTATCATGAGATGTGATATCCAACTCCTTCCCATTCCATCCCTGAGACCCTTCCGATATCATGAGATGTGATATCTCAATGCTTCTAATATCAAACTTGAGACCCTCCCTATAGCATGAGATGTGATATCGAAGTCCTTCCCATTCCAATCCTGAGACTCTTCTGATAGCATGAGATGTGATATCTCAATGCCTCTAATACCAAACCCGAGATCCTACCTCTAACATGAAATGTGATATCCAACTCTTTCCCCTTCCAAACCTGAGAGCCTTCCTATAGCATGAGATGTGATATCCAAGTCCTTCCCATTCCAATCCTGAGACCCTTCCTATAACATGAGATGTGATATCCAACTCCTTCCCATTCCAACCTTAGACCCTTCCTATAGCATGAGATGGGATATCCAACTCCTTCCAAATCCAATCCTGATACCCTTCCGATAGCATGAGATGTGATATCCCAATGCTTCTACCAAACCGGAGACCCATACTATGGCATGAGATGTGATATCAAACTCCTTCCCCTTCCAAAACTTAGACCATTCCTTTATCATGAGATGTGATATCCAACTCCTTCCCATTCCAATCCTGAGACACTTCCGATAGCATGAGATGTGATGTCTCAATGCTTCTAATACCAAACCTGAGATCTTTCCTATAACATGAGATGTGATATCCAACTCCTTCCCATTCCAATCCTGAGACCCTTCCTATAGCATGAGATGTGATATCACAATGCTTATACCAAACCTGAGACCGTTCCTATAGCTTGAGATGTGATATCCAACTCCTTCCCATTCCAATCCTGAGACCCTTCCTATAGCATGAGATGTGATATCTCAAGGCCTCTAATACCAAACCTGAGATTGTTCCTCTAACATGAAATGTGATATCCAACTCCTTCCCCTTCCAAACCTGAGAGCCTTCCTATAGCATGAGATATGATAGCCAAGTCCTTCCAATTCCAATCCTGAGACCCTTCCTATAACATGAAATGTGATATCCAACTCCTTCCCATTCCAACCTGAGACCCTTCCTATAGCATGAGATGGGATATCTCAATGCTTCTAATACCAAACCTGAGACTCTTCCTATAACATGAGATGGGATATCCAACTCCTTCCCATTCCAATCCTGAGACCCTTCCGATAGCAGAGATGTGATATCTCAATGCTTATACCAAACCTGAGACCATTCCTATGGCCTGAGATGTGATATCCAACTGCTTCCCATTCCAATCCTGAGACCCTTCCTATAGCATGAGATGTGATATCTCAATGCTTATACCAAATCTGAGACCCTTCCTATAGCATGAGATGTGATATCCAACTCCTTCCCATTCCAATCCTGAGGCCCTTCCTATAGCATGAGATGTGATGTCTCAATGCTTCTAATACCAAACCTGAGATCCTTACTATAACATGAGATGTGATATCCAACTCCTTCCGATTCCAATCCTGAGACCCTTATGATAGCATGAGATGGGATATCCAACTCCTTCCAAATCCAATCCTGATACCCTTCCGATAGCATGAGATGTGATATCCCAATGCTTCTACCAAACCGGAGACCCATACTATGGCATGAGATGTGATATCAAACTCCTTCCCCTTCCAAAACTTAGACCATTCCTTTATCATGAGATGTGATATCCAAATCCTTCCCCTTCCAAACCTGAGACCCTCCCTTTAGCATGAGATGTGATATCCAACTCCTTCCCATTCCAATCCTGAGACTCTTCTGATAGCATGAGATGTGATATCTCAATGCCTCTAATACCAAACCTGAGATCCTACCTCTAACATGAAATGTGATATCCAACTCTTTCCCCTTCCAAACCTGAGAGCCTTCCTATAGCATGAGATGTGATATCCAAGTCCTTCCCATTCCAATCCTGAGACCCTTCCTATAGCATGAGATGTGATGTCTCAATGCTTCTAATACCAAACCTGAGATCCTTCCTATAACATGAGATGTGATATCCAACTCCTTCCGATTCCAATCCTGAGACCCTTATGATAGCATGAGATGTGATATCTCAATGCTTCTAATACCAAACCTGAGATCCTTCCTATAACATGAGATGTGATTTCCAAATCCTTCCCCTTCCAAACCTGAGACCCTCCCTTTAGCATGAGATGTGATATCCAACTCCTTCCCATTCCAATCCTGAGACCCTTCTGATAGCATGAGATGTGATATCTCAATGCCTCTAATACCAAACCTGAGATCCTACCTCTAACATGAAATGTGATATCCATCTCCTTCCATTTCCAACCCTGAGACCCTGTCTATAGCATGAGATGTCATATACAATTCCTTCCCATTCCAATCCTGAGACCCTTCCTATAGCACGAGATGTGATATCTCAATGCTTATACCAAACCTGAGACCCTTCCTATAGCATGAGATGTGATATCCAACTCCTTCCCATTCCAATCCTGAGACCCTTCCTATAGCATGAGATGTGATATCCAACTCCTTCCCATTCCAATCCTGAGACCCTTCCTATAGCCTGAGATGTGATATCTCAATGCCTCTAATACCAAACCTGAGATCCTTCCTCTAACATGAAATGTGATATCCAACTCCTTCCCTTTCCAAGCCTGAGAGCCTATCTATAGCATGAGATGTGATATCCAAGTCCTTCCCATTCCAATCCTGAGACACTTCCGATAGCAGAGATGTGATATCTCAATGCTTATACCAAACCTGAGACCCTTCCTATAACATGAGATGTGATATCCAACTCCTTCCCGTTCCAAACGTGAGACCCTTCCTTTAGCATGAGATGTGATATCCAGCTCCTTCCCATTCCAATCCTTAAACCCTTCCTACAGCATGCAATATGATATCTCAATGATTCTAATAACAAACCTGAGACCCGTCCTATAACATGAGATGGGATATCCAACTCCTTCCCATTCCAATCCTGAGACACTTCCGATAGCATGAGATGTGATATCTCAATGCTTCTAATATCAAAACTGAGACCCTCCCTATAGCATGATATGTGATATCTAAGTCCTTCCCATTCCAATCCTGAGACCCTACCCATAGCATGAGATGTGATATCTCAATGCTTCTACCAAACCTGAGACCCTTCCTTTAGCATGAGATGTGATAACCAACTCCTTCCCATTCCAATCCTGAGACCCTTCCTATAGCATGAGATGTGATATCTCAATACTTCTAATACCAAACCTGAGATCCTTCCAATAACATGAGATGTGATATCCAAATCCTTCCCCTTCCAAACCTGAGACCCTCCCTTTAGCATGAGATGTGATATCCAACTCCTTCCCATTCCAATCCTGAGACCCTTCTGATAGCATGAGATGTGATATCTCAATGCTTCTATACCAAACCTGAGATCCTTACGATAGCATGAGATGTGATATCTCAATGCTTCTAATACCAAACCTGAGATCCTTCCTATAACATGAGATGTGATATCCAAATCCTTCCCCTTCCAAACCTGAGACCCTCCCTTTAGCAAGAGATGTGATATCCAACTCCTTCCCATTCCAATCCTGAGACCCTTCCTATAGCATGAGATGTGATATCTCAATGCATATACCAAACCTGAGACCCTTCCTATAGCATGAGATGTGATATCCAACTCCTTCCCATTCCAATCCTGAGACCCTTCCTATAGCATGAGATGTGATGTCTCAATGCTTCTAATACCAAACCTGAGATCCTTCCTATAACATGAGATGTGATATCCAACTCCTTCCCATTCCAATCCTGAGACCCTTCCTATAGCATGAGATGTGCTATCTCAATGCTTATACCAAACCTGAGACCCTTCCTATAGCTTGAGATGTGATATCCAACTCCTTCCCATTCCAATCCAGAGACCCTTCCTATAGCATGAGATGTGATATCTCAAGGCCTCTAATACCAAACCTGAGATCCTTCCTCTAACATGAAATGTGATATCCAACTCCTTCCCCTTCCAAACCTGAGAGCCTTCCTATAGCATGAGATATGATATCCAACTCCTTCCCATTCCAACCTGAGACCCTTCCTATAGCATGAGATGGGATATCCAACTCCTTCCAAATCCAATACTGATACCCTTCCGATAGCATGAGATGTGATATCCCAATGCTTCTACCAAACCTGAGACCCATACTATGGCATGAGATGTGATATCAAACTCCTTCCCATTCCAATCCTGAGACCCTTCCTATAGCTTGAGGTGTGATATCCAACTCCTTCCCATTCCAATTCTGAGACTCTTCTTATACCATGAGACTTGATATCTCAATGCTTCTAATACCAAACCTGAGACCTGTCCTATAACATGAGATGTGATATCCAAATCCTTCCCCTTCCAAACCTCAGACCCTTCCTTTATCATGAGATGTGATATCCAACTCCTTCCCATTCCAATCCTGAGACCCTTCCGATATCATGAGATTTGTTATCTCAATGCTTCTAATATCAAACTTGAGACCCTCCCTATAGCATGAGATGTGACATCCAAGTCCTTCCCATTCCAATCCTGAGACCCTTCCTATAGCATGAGATGTGATATCTCTATGCTTCTAATACCAAACCTGAGACCCTTCCTATAACATGAGATGGGATATCCAACTCCTTCCCATTCCAATCCTGAGACCCTTCCGATAGCAGAGATGTGATATCTCAATGCTTATACCAAACCTGAGATCCTTTCTATGGCCTGGGATGTCATATACAACTCCTTCCCATTCCAATCCTGAGACCCTTCCTATAGCATGAGATGTGATATCTCAATGCTTATACCAAATCTGAGACCTTTCCTATAGCATGAGATGTGATATCCAATTCCTTCCCATTCCAATCCTGAGACCCTTCCTATAGCATGAGATGTGATATCTCAATGCTTATACCAAACCTGAGAGCCTACCTATAGCATGAGATGTGATATCTAAGTCCATCCCATTCCAATCCTTAGACCCTTCCTACAGCATGCAATGTGATATCTCAATGATTCTAATGCCAAACCAGAGACTCGTCCTATAACATGAGATGGGATATCCAACTCCTTCCCATTCCAATCCTGAGCCACTTCCGATAGCAGAGATGTGATATCTCAATGCTTATACCAAACCTGAGACCCTTCCTATAACATGAGATGTGATATCCAACTCCTTCCCGTTCCAAACCTGAGACACTAACTATAGCAAGAAAGTAATATCCAACTCCTACCCATTCCAATCCTGAGACCCTTCCTATAGCAAGAGATGTGATATCCAAATCCTTCCCATTCCAATCCTGAGACCCTTCCTATAACATGAGATGTGATATCCAACTCCTTCCCATTCCAACCTGAGACACTTCCTATAGCATGAGAAGGGATATCCAACTCCTTCCCAATCCAATCCTGAGACCCTTCCGATAGCAGAGATGTGATATCTCAATGCTTATACCAAACCTGAGACCCTTCCTATAGCATGAGAAGCGATATCCAACTCCTTCCCAATCCAATCCTGAGACCCTTCCGATAGCAGAGACGTGATATCTCAATGCTTCTACCAAACCTGAGACCCTTCCTTTAGCATGAGATGTGATATCCAAATCCTTCACATTCCAATCCTGAGACCCTTCCTATAGCATGAGAAGGGATATCTCAATGCTTCTAATACCAAACCTGAGATCCTTCCTATAACATGAGATGTGATATCCAATTCCTTCCCATTCCAATCCTGAGACCCTTCCGATAGCAGAGATGTGATATCTCAATGCTTATACCAAACCTGAGACCCTTCCTATGGCCTGAGATGTCATATACAACTCCTTCCCATTCCAATCCTGAGACCCTTCCTATAGCATGAGATGTGATATCTCAATGCTTATACCAAATCTGAGACCCTTCCTATAGCATGAGATGTGATATCCAACTCCTTCCCATTCCAATCCTGAGACCCTTCCTATAGCATGAGATGTGATGTCTCAATGCTTCTAATACCAAACCTGAGATCCTTCCTATAACATGAGATGTGATATCCAACTCCTTCCCATTCCAATCCTGAGACCCTTATGAAAGCATGAGATGTGATATCTCAATGCTTCTAATACCAAACCTGAGATCCTTCCTATAACATGAGATGTGATTCCCAAATCCTTCCCCTTCCAAACCTGAGACCCTCCCTTTAGCATGAGATGTGATATCCAACTCCTTCCCATTCCAATCCTGAGACCCTTCTGATAGCATGAGATGTGATATCTCGATGCCTCTAATACCAAACCTGAGATCCTACCTCTAACATGAAATGTGATATCCATCTCATTCCCTTTCCAAACCTGAGACCCTGCCTATAGCATGAGATGTGATATCCAAGTCCTTCCCATTCCAATCCTGAGACCCTTCCTATAGCATGTGATGTGATATCTCAATGCTTATACCAAACCTGAGACCCTTCCTATGGCATGAGATGTCATATACAACTCCTTCCCATTCCAATCCTGAGACCCTTCCTATAGCATGAGATGTGATATCTCAATGCTTATACCAAATCTGAGACCCTTCCTATAGCAAGAGATGTGATATCCAACTTCTTCCCATTCCAATCCTGAGACCCTTCCTATAACATGAGATGTAATGTCTCAATGCTTCTAATACCAAACCTGAGATCTTTCCTATAACATGAGATGTGATATCCAACTCCTTCCCATTCCAATCCTGAGACCCTTCCTATAGCATGAGATGTGATATCACAATGCTTATACCAAACCCGAGACCGTTCCTATAGCTTGAGATGTGATATCCAACTCCTTCCCATTCCAATCCTGAGACCCTTCCTATAGCATGAGATGTGATATCTCAAGGCCTCTAATACCAAACCTGAGATCCTTCCTCTAACATGAAATGTGATATCCAACTCCTTCCCCTTCCAAACCTGAGAGCCTTCCTATAGCATGGGATATGATATCCAAGTCCTTCCCATTCCAATCCTGAGACCCTTCCTATAACATGAAATGTGATATCCAACTCCTTCCCATTCCAACCTGAGACCCTTCCTATATCATGAGATGGGATATCTCAATGCTTCTAATACCAAACCTGAGACTCTTCCTATAACATGAGATGGGATATCCAACTCCTTCCCATTCCAATCCTAAGACCCTTTCGATAGCAGAGATGTGATATCTCCATGCTTATACCAAACCTGAGACCCTTCCTACGGCATGAGATGTCATTTACAACTCCTTCCCATTCCAATCCTGAGACCCTTCCTATAGCACGAGATGTGATATCTCAATGCTTATACCAAACCTGAGACCCTTCCTCTAGCATGAGATGTGATATCCAACTCCTTCCCATTCCAATCCTGAGACCCTTCCTATAGCATGAGATGTGATATCCAACTCCTTCCCATTCCAATCCTGAGACCCTTCCTATAGCCTGAGATCTGATATCTCAATGCCTCTAATACCAAACCTGAGATCCTTCCTCTAACATGAAATGTGATATCCAACTCCTTCCCTTTCCAAACCTGAGAGCCTATCTATAGCATGAGATGTGATATCCAAGTCCTTCCCATTCCAATCCTGAGACACTTCCGATAGCAGAGATGTGATATCTCAATGCTTATACCAAACCTGAGACCCTTCCTATAACATGAGATGTGATATCCAACTCCTTCCCGTTCCAAACCTGAGACCCTTCCTTTAGCATGAGATGTGATATCCAGCTCCTTCCCATTCCAATCCTGAGACACTTCCGATAGCATGCGATGTGATATCTCAATGCTTCTAATATCAAAACTGAGACCCTCCCTATAGCATGATATGTGATATCTAAGTCCTTCCCATTCCAATCCTGAGACCCTTCCTATAGCATGAGATGTGATATCTCAATGCTTCTACCAAACCTGAGACCCATCCTTTAGCATGAGATGTGATAACCAACTCCTTCCCATTCCAATCCTGAGACCCTTCCTATAGCATGAGATGTGATATCTCAATACTTCTAATACCAAACCTGAGATCCTTCCGATAACATGAGATGTGATATCCAAATCCTTCCCCTTCCAAACCTGAGACCCTCCCTTTAGCATGAGATGTGATATTCAACTCCTTCCCATTCCAATCCTGAGAACCTTCTGATAGCATGAGATGTGATATCTCAATGCTTCTATACCAAACCTGAGATCCTTCCGATAGCATGAGATGTGATATCTCAATGCTTCTAATACCAAACCTGAGATCCTTCCTATAACATGAGATGTGATATCCAAATCCTTCCCCTTCCAAACCTGAGACCCTCCCTTTAGCATGAGATGTGATATCCAACTCCTTCCCATTCCAATCCTGAGACTCTTCTGATAGCATGAGATGTGATATCTCAATGCCACTAATACCAAACCTGAGATCCTACCTCTAACATGAAATGTGATATCCAACTCTTTCCCCTTCCAAACCTGAGAGCCTTCCTATAGCATGAGATGTGATATCCAAGTCCTTCTAATTCCAATCCTGAGACCCTTCCTATAACATGAGATGTGATATCCAACTCCTTCCCATTCCAACCTGAGACCCTTCCTATAGCATGAGATGGGATATCCAACTCCTTCCCCTTCCAAACCTTAGACAC
The DNA here is from genome assembly GCF_040938575.1 of Ambystoma mexicanum. Lineage (NCBI taxonomy): Eukaryota > Metazoa > Chordata > Amphibia > Caudata > Ambystomatidae > Ambystoma > Ambystoma mexicanum. The sequence continues at coordinate 339,828,458 of NC_090936.1, forward strand.
TTCCTTTATCATGAGATGTGATATCCAACTCCTTCCCATTCCATCCCTGAGACCCTTCCGATATCATGAGATGTGATATCTCAATGCTTCTAATATCAAACTTGAGACCCTCCTTATAGCATGAGATGTGATATCCAACTCCTTCCCATTCCAATCCTGAGACCCTTCCTATAGCATGAGATGTGATATCTCAATGCTTCTATACCAAACCTGAGATCCTTCTGATAGCATGAGATGTGATATCTCAATGCTTCTAATACCAAACCTGAGATCCTACCTCTAACATGAAATGTGATATCCAACTCTTTCCCCTTCCAAACCTGAGAGCCTTCCTATAGCATGAGATGTGATATCCAAGTCCTTCTAATTCCAATCCTGAGACCCTTCCTATAACATGAGATGTGATATCCAACTCCTTCCCATTCCAACCTGAGACCCTTCCTATAGCATGAGATGGGATATCCAACTCCTTCCCCTTCCAAACCTTAGACACTTCCTTTATCATGAGATGTGATATCCAACTCCTTCCCATTCCAATCCTGAGACCCTTCCTATAGCATGAGATATGATATCTCAATGCTTCTAATATCAAACTTGAGACCCTCCCTATAGCATGAGATGTGATATCCAAGTCCTTCCCATTCCAATCCTGAGATCCTTCCGATAGCATGAGATGTGATATCTCAATGCTTCTAATACCAAACCTGAGATCCTTCCTCTAACATGAAATGTGATATCCAACTCCTTCCCATTCCAATCCTGAGACACTTCCTATAGCATGAGATGTGATATCTAAATGCTTCTAATACCAAACTTGAGACTCTTCCTATAACATGAGATGGGATATCCAACTCCTTCCCATTCCAATCCTTAGACCCTTCCTACAGCATGCAATATGATATCTCAATGATTCTAATAACAAACCTGAGACCCGTCCTATAACATGAGATGGGATATCCAACACCTTCCCATTCCAATCCTGAGACACTTCCGATAGCAGAGATGTGATATCTCAATGCTTATACCAAACCTGAGACCCTCCCTATAACATGAGATGTGATATCCAACTCCTTCCCGTTCCAAACCTGAGACCCTTCCTATAGCATATGTGATATCCAACACATTCCCATTCCAAACATGAGACCCTTCCTATAGCAGGAATGTAATATCCAACTCCTTCCCATTCCAATCCTGAGACCATTCCTATAGCATGAGATGTGATATCTCAGTGCTTCTAATACCAAACCTGAGATCCTTCCTATGACATGAGATGTGATATCCAATTCCTCCCCATTCCAAACCTGAGAACCTTCCTACAGCATGCGATGTGATATCTCAATGCTTCTAATACCAAACCTGAGACCAGTCCTATAACATGAGATTGGATATCCAACTCCTTCTCCTTCCAAACCTGAGACCCTTCCTATAGCATGAGATGTGATATCCAACTTCTTCCCATTCCAATCCTGAGACCATTCCTATAACATGAGATGTGATGTCTCAATGCTTCTAATACCAAACCTGAGATCTTTCCTATAACATGAGATGTGATATCCAACTCCTTCCCATTCCAATCCTGAGACCCTTCCTATAGCATGAGATGTGCTATCTCAATGCTTATACCAAACCTGAGACCCTTCCTAAAGCTTGAGATGTGATATCCAACTCCTTCCCATTCCAATCCTGAGACCCTTCCTATAACATGAAATGTGATATCCAACTCCTTCCCATTCCAACCTGAGACCCTTCCTATAGCATGAGATGTGATATCTCAAGGCCTCTAATACCAAACCTGAGATCCTTCCTCTAACATGAAATGTGATATCCAACTCCTTCTCCTTCCAAACCTGAGAGCCTTCCTATAGCATGAGATATGATATCCAAGTCCTTCCCATTCCAATCCTGAGACCCTTCCTATAACATGAAATGTGATATCCAACTCCTTCCCATTCCAACCTGAGACCCTTCCTATAGCATGAGATGGGATATCCAACTCCTTCCAAATCCAATACTGATACCCTTCCAATAGCATGAGATGTGATATCCCAATGCTTCTATCAAACCTGAGAACCATACTATGGCATGAGATGTGATATCAAACTCCTTCCCATTCCAATCCTGAGACTCTTCCTATAGCTTGAGATGTGATATTCAACTCCTTCCCATTCCAATTCTGAGACACTTCCTATACCATGAGACTTGATATCTCAATGCTTATAATACCAAACCTGAGACCCGTCCTATAACATGAGATGTGATATCCAAATCTTTCCCCTTCCAAACCTTAGACCCTTCCTTTATCATGAGATGTGATATCCAACTCCTTCCCATTCCAATCCTGAGACCCTTCCGATATCATGAGATTTGTTATCTCAATGCTTCTAATATCACAATTGAGACCCTCCCTATAGCATGAGATGGGATATCCAACTCCTTCCCATTCCAATCCTGAGACCCTTCCGATAGCAGAGATGTGATATCTCAATGCGTATACCAAATCTGAGACCCTTCCTATAGCATGAGATGTGATATCCAACTCCTTCCCATTCCAATCCTGAGACCCTTCCTATAGCATGAGATGTGATGTCTCAATGCTTCTAATACCAAACCTGAGATCCTTCCTATAACATGAGATGTGATATCCAACTCCTTCCCATTCCAATCCTGAGACCCTTCCTATAGCATGAGATGTGCTATCTCAATGCTTATACCAAACCTGAGACCCTTCCTAAAGCTTGAGATGTGATATCCAACTCCTTCCCATTCCAATCCTGAGACCCTTCCTATAGCATGAGATGTGATATCTCAAGGCCTCTAATACCAAACCTGAGATCCTTCCTCTAACATGAAATGTGATATCCAACTCCTTCCCCTTCCAAACCTGAGAGCCTTCCTATAGCATGAGATATGATATCCAAGTCCTTCCCATTCCAATCCTGAGACCCTTCCTATAACATGAAATTTGATATCCAACTCCTTCCCATTCCAACCTGAGACCCTTCCTATAGCATGAGATGGGATATCCAACTCCTTCCAAATGCAATACTGATACCCTTCCAATAGCATGAGATGTGATATCCCAATGCTTCTACCAAACCTGAGACCCATACTATGGCATGAGATGTGATATCAAACTCCTTCCCATTCCAATCCTGAGACTCTTCATATAGCTTGAGATGTGATATCCAACTCCTTCACTTTCCAATTCTGAGACCCTTCCGATAGCAGAGATGTGATATCTCAATGCTTATACCAAATCTGAGACCCTTCCTATAGCATGAGATGTGATATCCAACTCCTTCCCATTCCAATCCTGAGACCCTTTCTATAGCATGAGATGTGATGTCTCAATGCTTCTAATACCAAACCTGAGATCCTTCCTATAACATGAGATGTGATATCCAACTCCTTCCCATTCCAATCCTGAGACCCTTCCTATAGCATGAGATGTGCTATCTCAATGCTTATACCAAACCTGAGACCCTTCCTAAAGCTTGAGATGTGATATCCAACTCCTTCCCATTCCAATCCTGAGACCCTTCCTATAGCATGAGATGTGATATCTCAAGGCCTCTAATACCAAACCTGAGATCCTTCCTCTAACATGAAATGTGATATCCAACTCCTTCCCCTTCCAAACCTGAGAGCCTTCCTATAGCATGAGATGTGATATCCCAATGCTTCTACCAAACCTGAGACCCATACTATGGCATGAGATGTGATATCAAACTCCTTCCCATTCCAATCCTGAGACTCTTCATATAGCTTGAGATGTGATATCCAACTCCTTCAAATTCCAATTATGAGACCCTTCCTATGCCATGAGACTTGATATCTCAATGCTTCTAATACCAAACCTGAGACCCGTCCTATAACATGAGATGTGATATCCAAATCTTTCCCCTTCCAAACCTTAGACCCTTCCTTTATCATGAGATGTGATATCCAACTCCTTCCCATTCCAATCCTGAGACCCTTCCGATATCATGAGATTTGTTATCTCACTGCTTCTAATATCAAACTTGAGACCCTCCCTATAGCATGAGATGTGACATCCAAGTCCTCCCCATTCCAATCCTGAGACCCTTCCTATAGCATGAGATGTGATATCTCAATGCTTCTAATACCAAACCTGAGACCCTTCCTATAACATGAGATGGGATATCCAACTCCTTCCCATTCCAATCCTGAGACCCTTCCGATAGCAGAGATGTGATATCTCAATGCTTATACCAATCCTGAGACCCTTCCTATGGCCTGAGATGTCATATACAACTCCTTCCCAATCCAATCCTGAGACCCTTCCTATAGCATGAGATGTGATATCTCAATGCTTATACCAAATGTGAGACCCTTCCTATAGCATGAGATGTGATATCCAACTCCTTCCCATTCAAATCCTGAGACCCTTCCTATAGCATGAGATGTGATGTCTCAATGCTTCTAATACCAAACCTGAGATCCTTCCTATAACATGAGATGTGATATCCAACTCCTTCCCATTCCAATCCTGAGACCCTTCCTATAGCATGAGATGTGATGTCTCAATGCTTCTAATACCAAACCTGAGAACCTTCCTACAGCATGCGATGTGATATCTGAATGCTTCTAATACCAAACCTGAGACCAGTCCTATAACATGAGATTGGATATCCAACTCCTTCCCCTTCCAAACCTGAGACCCTTCCTATAGCATGAGATGTGATATCCAACTTCTTCCCATTCCAATCCTGAGACCCTTCCTATAACATGAGATGTGATGTCTCAATGCTTCTAATACCAAACCTGAGATCTTTCCTATAACATGAGATGTGATATCCAACTCCTTCCCATCCATTCCAATCCTGAGACCCTTCCTATAGCATGAGATGTGCTATCTCAATGCTTATACCAAACCTGAGACCCTTCCTAAAGCTTGAGATGTTATATCCAACTCCTTCCCATTCCAATCCTGAGACCCTTCCTATAGCATGAGATGTGATATCTCAAGGCCTCTAATACCAAACCTGAGATCCTTCCTCTAACATGAAATGTGATATCCAACTCCTTCCCCTTCCAAACCTGAGAGCCTTCCTATAGCATGAGATATGATATCCAAGTCCTTCCCATTCCAATCCTGAGACCCTTCCTATAACATGAAATGTGATATCCAACTCCTTCCCATTCCAAACTGAGACCCTTCCTATAGCATGAGATGGGATATCCAACTCCTTCCAAATCCAATACTGATACCCTTCCAATAGCATGAGATGTGATATCCCAATGCTTCTACCAAACCTGAGACCCATACTATGGCATGAGTTGTGATATCAAACTCATTCCCATTCCAATCCTGAGACTCTTCCTATAGCTTGAGATGTGATATCCAACTCCTTCCCATTCCAATTCTGAGACCCTTCCTATGCCATGAGACTTGATATCTCCATGCTTCTGATACCAAACCTGAGACCCGTCCTATAACATGAGATGTGATATCCAAATCTTTCCCCTTCCAAACCTTAGACCCTTCCTTTATCATGAGATGTGATATCCAACTCCTTCATATTCCAATCCTGAGACTCTTCCGAGATCATGAGATTTGTTATCTCAATGCTTCTAATATCAAACTTGAGACCCTCCCTATAGCATGAGATGTGACATCCAAGTCCTCCCCATTCCAATCCTGAGACCCTTCCTATAGCATGAGATGTGATATCTCAATGCTTCTAATACCAAACCTGAGACCCTTCCTATAACATGAGATGTCATATACAACTCCTTCCCAATCCAATCCTGAGACCCTTCCTTTAGCATGAGATGTGATATCTCAATGCTTATACCAAATCTGAGACCCTTCCTATAGCATGAGATGTGATATCCAACTCCTTCCCATTCCAATCCTGAGACCCTTCCTATAGCATGAGATGTGATGTCTCAATGCTTCTAATACCAAACCTGAGATACTTCCGATAGCATGAGATGTGATATCTCAATGCTTCTAATACCAAACCTGAGATCCTTCCTATAACATGAGATGTGATTTCCAAATCCTTCCCCTTCCAAACCTGAGACCCTCCATTTAGCATGAGATGTGATATACAACTCCTTCCCATTCCAATCCTGAGACCCTTCTGATAGCATGAGATGTGATATCTCAATGCCTCTAATACCAAACCTGAGATCCTATCTCTAACATGAAATGTGATATCCATCTCCTTCCCTTTCCAAACCTGAGGCCCTGCCTATAGCATGAGATGTGATATCCAAGTCCTTCCCATTCCAATCCTGAGACCCTTCCTATAGCATGTGATGTGATATCTCAATGCTTATACCAAACCTGAGACCCTTCCTATGGCATGAGATGTCATATACAACTCCTTCCCATTCCAATCCTGAGACCCTTCCTATAGCATGAGATGTGATATCTCAATGCTTATACCAAACCTGAGACCCTTCCTATAGCATGAGATGTGATATCCAACTTCTTCCCATTCCAATCCTGAGACCCTTCCTATAACATGAGATGTGATGTCTCAATGCTTCTAATACCAAACCTGAGATATTTCCTATAACATGAGATGTGATATCCAACTCCTTCCCATTCCAATCCTGAGACCCTTCCTATAGCATGAGATGTGATATCTCAATGCTTATACCAAACCTGAGACCCTTCCTATAGCTTGAGATGTGATATCCAACTCCTTCCCATTCCAATCCTGAGACCCTTCCTATAGCTTGAGATGTGATATCCAACTCCTTCCCCTTCCAAACCTGAGAGCCTTCCTATAGCATGAGATATGATATCCAAGTCCTTCCCATTCCAATCCTGAGACCCTTCCTATAACATGAAATGTGATATCCAACTCCTTCCCATTCCAACCTGAGACCCTTCCTATAGCATGAGATGGGATATCCAACTTCTTCCAAATCCAATACTGATACCCTTCCGATAGCATGAGATGTGATATCCCAATGCTTCTACCAAACCTGAGACCCATACTATGGCATGAGATGTGATATCAAACTCCTTCCCATTCCAATCCTGAGACCCTTCCTATAGCCTGAGGTGTGATATCCAACTCCTTCCCATTCCTATTCTGAGACCCTTCTTATACCATGAGACTTGATATCTCAATGCTTCTAATACCAAACCTGAGACCCGTCCTATAACATGAGATGTGATATCCAAATCCTTCCCCTTCCAAACCTTAGGCCCTTCCTTTATCATGAGATGTAATATCCAACTCCTTCCCATTCCAATCCTGAGACCCTTCCGATATCATGAGATTTGTTATCTCAATGCTTCTAATATCAAACTTGAGACCCTCCCTATAGCATGAGATGTGACATCCAAGTCCTTCCCATTCCAATCCTGAGACCCTTCCTGTAGCATGAGATGTGATATCTCTATGCTTCTAATACCAAACCTGAGACCATTCCTATAACATGAGATGGGATATCCAACTCCTTCCCATTCCAATCCTGAGACCCTTCCGATAGCAGAGATGTGATATCTCAATGCTTATACCAAACCTGAGACCCTTCCTATGGCCTGAGATGTCATATACAACTCCTTCCCATTCCAATCCTGAGACCCTTTCTTTAGCATGAGATGTGATATCTCAATGCTTATACCAAATCTGAGACCCTTCCTATAGCATGAGATGTGATATCCAATTCCTTCCCATTCCAATCCTGAGACCCTTCCTATAGCATGAGATGTGATATCTCAATGCTTATACCAAACCTGAGAGCCTACCTATAGCATGAGATGTGATATCCAAGTCCATCCCATTCCAATCCTTAGACCCTTCCTACAGCATGCGATGTGATATCTCAATGATTCTAATACCAAACCAGAGACTCTTCCTATAACATGAGATGGGATATCCAACTCCTTCCCATTCCAATCCTGAGCCGCTTCCGATAGCAGAGATGTGATATCTCAATGCTTATACCAAACCTGAGACCCTTCCTATAACATGAGATGTGATATCCAACTCCTTCCCTTTCCAAACCTGAGGCCCTGCCTATAGCATGAGATGTGATATCCAAGTCCTTCCCATTCCAATCCTGAGACCCTTCCTATAGCATGTGATGTGATATCTCAATGCTTATACCAAATTTGAGACCCTTCCTATGGCATGAGATGTCATATACAACTCCTTCCCATTCCAATCCTGAGACCCTTCCTATAGCATGAGATGTGATATCTCAATGCTTATACCAAACCTGAGACCCTTCCTATAGCATGAGATGTGATATCCAACTTCTTCCCATTCCAATCCTGAGACCCTTCCTATAACATGAGATGTGATGTCTCAATGCTTCTAATACCAAACCTGAGATATTTCCTTTAACATGAGATGTGATATCCAACTCCTTCCCATTCCAATCCTGAGACCCTTCCTATAGCATGAGATGTGATATCTCAATGCTTATACCAAACCTGAGACCCTTCCTATAGCTTGAGATGTGATATCCAACTCCTTCCCATTCCAATCCTGAGACCCTTCCTATAGCATGAGATGTGATATCTCAAGGCCTCTAATACCAAACCTGAGATCCTTCCTCTAACATGAAATGTGATATCCAACTCCTTCCCCTTCCAAACCTGAGAGCCTTCCTATAGCATGAGATATGATATCCAAGTCCTTCTCATTCCAATCCTGAGACCCTTCCTATAACATGAAATGTGATATCCAACTCCTTCCCATTCCAACCTGAGACCCTTCCTATAGCATGAGATGGGATATCCAACTTCTTCCAAATCCAATACTGATACCCTTCCGATAGCATGAGATGTGATATCCCAATGCTTCTACCAAACCTGAGACCCATACTATGGCATGAGATGTGACATCAAACTCCTTCCCATTCCAATCCTGAGACCCTTCCTATAGCTTGAGGTGTGATATCCAACTCCTTCCCATTCCAATTCTGAGACCCTTCTTATACCATGAGACTTGATATCTCAATGCTTCTAATACCAAACCTGAGACCCGTCCTATAACATGAGATGTGATATCCAAATCCTTCCCCTTCCAAACCTTAGACCCTTCCTTTATCATGAGATGTGATATCCAACTCCTTCCCATTCCAATCCTGAGACCCTTCCGATATCATGAGATTTGTTATCTCAATGCTTCTAATATCAAACTTGAGACCCTCCCTATAGCATGAGATGTGACATCCAAGTCCTTCCCATTCCAATCCTGAGACCCTTCCTATAGCATGAGATGTGATATCTCTATGCTTCTAATACCAAACCTGAGACCATTCCTATAACATGAGATGGGATATCCAACTCCTTCCCATTCCAATCCTGAGACCCTTCCGATAGCAGAGATGTGATATCTCAATGCTTATACCAAACCTGAGACCCTTCCTATGGCCTGAGATGTCATATGCAACTCCTTCCCATTCCAATCCTGAGACCCTTCCTTTAGCATGAGATGTGATATCTCAATGCTTATACCAAATCTGAGACCCTTCCTATAGCATGAGATGTGATATCCAATTCCTTCCCATTCCAATCCTGAGACCCTTCCTATAGCATGCGATGTGATATCTCAATGATTCTAATACCAAACCAGAGACTCTTCCTATAACATGAGATGGGATATCCAACTCCTTCCCATTCCAATCCTGAGCCGCTTCCGATAGCAGAGATGTGATATCGCAATGCTTATACCAAACCTGAGACCCTTCCTATAACATGAGATGTGATATCCAACTCCTTCCCGTTCCAAACCTGAGACACTAACTATAGCATATGTGATATCCAACTGCTTCCCATTCCAAACATGAGACCCTTCCTATAGCAAGAAAGTAATTTCCAACTCCTACCCATTCCAATCCTGAGACCCTTCCTATAGCAAGAGATGTGATATCCAAATCCTTCCCATTCCAATCCTGAGACCCTTCCTATAACATGAGATGTGATATCCAACTCCTTCCCATTCAAATCATGAGACCCTTCCTATAGCATGAGAAGGGATATCCAACTCCTTCCCAATCCAATCCTGAGACCCTTCCGATAGCATGAGATGTGATATCTCAATGCTTCTAATACCAAACCTGAGATCCTTCCTATAACATGAGATGTGATATCCAATTCCTTCCCATTCCAATCCTGAGACCCTTCCTATTGGATGAGATGCGATATCCAACTCCTTCCCATTCCAACCCTGAGACCCTTCCTATAGCATGAGATGTGATGTCTCAATGCTTATACCAAACCTGAGACCCTTCCTATAGCATGAGATGTGATATCCAACTACTTCCCATTCCAATCCTGAGACCCTTCCTATAGCATGAGATGTGATATCTCAATGCTTCTAATACCAAACCTGAGATCCTTCCTCTAACATGAAATGTGATATCCAACTCCTTCCCTTTCCAAACCTAAGAGCCTATCTATAGCATGAGATGCGATATCCAAGTCCTTCCCATTCCAATCCTTAGACCCTTCCTACAGCATGCAATATGATATCTCAATGATTCTAATAACAAACCTGAGACCCGTCCTATAGCATGAGATATGATATCCAAGTCCTTCCCATTCCAATCCTGAGACCCTTCCTATAACATGAAATGTGATATCCAACTCCTTCCCATTCCAACCTGAGACCCTTCCTATAGCATGAGATGGGATATCCAACTTCTTCCAAATCCAATACTGATACCCTTCCGATAGCATGAGATGTGATATCCCAATGCTTCTACCAAACCTGAGACCCATACTATGGCATGAGATGTGATATCAAACTCCTTCCCATTCCAATCCTGGTGCCCTTCCTATAGCTTGAGGTGTGATATCCAACTCCTTCCCATTCCAATTCTGAGACCCTTCTTATACCATGAGACTTGATATCTCAATGCTTCTAATACCAAACCTGAGACCCGTCCTATAACATGAGATGTGATATCCAAATCCTTCCCCTTCCAAACCTTAGACCCTTCCTTTATCATGAGATGTGATATCCAACTCCTTACCATTCCAATCCTGAGACCCTTCCGATATCATGAGATTTGTTATCTCAATGCTTCTAATATCAAACTTGAGACCCTCCCTATAGCATGAGATGTGACATCCAAGTCCTTCCCATTCCAATCCTGAGACCCTTCCTATAGCATGAGATGTGATATCTCTATGCTTCTAATACCAAACCTGAGACCCTTCCTATAACATGAGATGGGATATCCAACTCCTTCCCATTCCAATCCTGAGACCCTTCCGATAGCAGAGATGTGATATCTCAATGCTTATACCAAACCTGAGACTCTTCCTATGGCCTGAGATGTCATATACAACTCCTTCCCATTCCAATCCTGAGACCCTTCCTTTAGCATGAGATGTGATATCTCAATGCTTATACCAAATCTGAGACCCTTCCTATAGCATGAGATGTGATATCCAAATCCTTCCCATTCCAATCCTGAGACCCTTCCTATAGCATGAGATGTGATATCTCAATGCTTATACCAAACATGAGAGCCTACCTATAGCATGAGATGTGATATCCAAGTCCATCCCATTCCAATCCTTAGACCCTTCCTACAGCATGCGATGTGATATCTCAATGAATCTAATACCAAACCAGAGACTCTTACTATAACATGAGATGGGATATCCAACTCCTTCCCATTCCAATCTTGAGCCGCTTCCGATAGCAGAGATGTGATATCTCAATGCTTATACCAAACCTGAGACCCTTCCTATAACATGAGATGTGATATCCAACTCCTTCCCGTTCCAAACCTGAGACACTAACTGTAGCATATGTGATATCCAACTCCTTCCCATTCCAAACATGAGACCCTTCCTATAGCAAGAAAGTAATATCCAACTCCTACCCAATCCAATCCTGAGACCCTTCCTATAGCAAGAGATGTGATATCCAAATCCTTCCCATTCCAACCCTGAGACCCTTCCTATAACATGAGATGTGATATCCAACTCCTTCCCTTTCCAAACCTGAGGCCCTGCCTATAGCATGAGATGTGATATCCAAGTCCTTCCCATTCCAATCCTGAGACCCTTCCTATAGCATGTGATGTGATATCTCAATGCTTATACCAAATTTGAGACCCTTCCTATGGCATGAGATGTCATATACAACTCCTTCCCATTCCAATCCTGAGACCCTTCCTATAGCATGAGATGTGATATCTCAATGCTTATACCAAACCTGAGACCCTTCCTATAGCATGAGATGTGATATCCAACTTCTTCCCATTCCAATCCTGAGACCCTTCCTATAACATGAGATGTGATGTCTCAATGCTTCTAATACCAAACCTGAGATATTTCCTTTAACATGAGATGTGATATCCAACTCCTTCCCATTCCAATCCTGAGACCCTTCCTATAGCATGAGATGTGATATCTCAATGCTTATACCAAACCTGAGACCCTTCCTATAGCTTGAGATGTGATATCCAACTCCTTCCCATTCCAATCCTGAGACCCTTCCTATAGCATGAGATGTGATATCTCAAGGCCTCTAATACCAAACCTGAGATCCTTCCTCTAACATGAAATGTGATATCCAACTCCTTCCCCTTCCAAACCTGAGAGCCTTCCTATAGCATGAGATATGATATCCAAGTCCTTCCCATTCCAATCCTGAGACCCTTCCTATAACATGAAATGTGATATCCAACTCCTTCCCATTCCAACCTGAGACCCTTCCTATAGCATGAGATGGGATATCCAACTTCTTCCAAATCCAATACTGATACCCTTCCGATAGCATGAGATGTGATATCCCAATGCTTCTACCAAACCTGAGACCCATACTATGGCATGAGATGTGACATCAAACTCCTTCCCATTCCAATCCTGAGACCCTTCCTATAGCTTGAGGTGTGATATCCAACTCCTTCCCATTCCAATTCTGAGACCCTTCTTATACCATGAGACTTGATATCTCAATGCTTCTAATACCAAACCTGAGACCCGTCCTATAACATGAGATGTGATATCCAAATCCTTCCCCTTCCAAACCTTAGACCCTTCCTTTATCATGAGATGTGATATCCAACTCCTTCCCATTCCAATCCTGAGACCCTTCCGATATCATGAGATTTGTTATCTCAATGCTTCTAATATCAAACTTGAGACCCTCCCTATAGCATGAGATGTGACATCCAAGTCCTTCCCATTCCAATCCTGAGACCCTTCCTATAGCAGAGATGTGATATCTCAATGCTTATACCAAACCTGAGACCCTTCCTATAACATGAGATGTGATATCCAACTCCTTCCCGTTCCAAACCTGAGACACTAACTGTAGCATATGTGATATCCAACTCCTTCCCATTCCAAACATGAGACCCTTCCTATAGCAAGAAAGTAATATCCAACTCCTACCCAATCCAATCCTGAGACCCTTCCTATAGCAAGAGATGTGATATCCAAATCCTTCCCATTCCAACCTGAGACACTTCCTATAGCATGAGAAGGGATATCCAACTCCTTCCTATTCCAACCTGAGACACTTCCTATAGCATGAGAAGGGATATCCAACTCCTTCCCAATCCAATCCTGAGACCCTTCCGATAGCAGAGATGTGATATCTCAATGCTTATACCAAACCTGAGACCCTTCCTATGGCATGAGATGTGATATCCAACTCCTTGCCATTCAAATCCTGAGACCCTTCCTATAGCATGAGAAGGGATATCCAACTCCTTCCCAATCCAATCCTGAGACCCTTCCGATAGCAGAGACGTGATATTTCAATGCTTCTACCAAACCTGAGACCCTTCCTTTAGCATGAAATGTAATATCCAAATCCTTCACATTCCAATCCTGAGACCCTTCCTATAGCATGAGATGTGATATCTCAATGCTTCTAATACCAAACCTGAGATCCTTCCTATAACATGAGATGTGATATCCAATTCCTTCCCATTCCAAACCTGAGACCCTTCCTATTGGATGAGATGTGATATCCAACTCCTTCCCATTCCAACCCTGAGACCCTTCCTATAGCATGAGATGTGATGTCTCAATACTTCTAATACCAAACCTGAGATCCTTCCTATAACATGAGATGTGATATCCAACTCCTTCCATTCCAATCCTGAGACCCGTCCTATAGCATGAGATGTGATATCTCAATGCTTATACCAAACCTGAGACCCTTCCTATAGCATGAGATGTGATATCCAACTACTTCCCATTCCAATCCTGAGACCCTTCCTATAGCATGAGATGTGATATCTCAATGCTTCTAATACCAAACCTGAGATCCTTCCTCTAACATGAAATGTGATATCCAACTCCTTCCCTTTCCAAACCTAAGAGCCTATCTATAGCATGAGATGTGATATCCAAGTCCTTCCCATTCCAACCCTTAGACGCTTCCTACAGCATGCAATATGATATCTCAATGATTCTAATAACAAACCTGAGACCCGTCCTATAACATGAGATGGGATATCCAACTCCTTCCCATTCCAATCCTGAGACACATCCGATAGCAGAGATGTGATATCTCAATGCTTATACCAAACCTGAGACCCTTCCTATGGCATGAGATGTGATATCCAACTCCTTGCCATTCAAATCCTGAGACCCTTCCTATAGCATGAGAAGGGATATCCAACTCCTTCCCAATCCAATCCTGAGACCCTTCCGATAGCAGAGACGTGATATTTCAATGCTTCTACCAAACCTGAGACCCTTCCTTTAGCATGAAATGTAATCTCCAAATCCTTCCCATTCCAATCCTGAGACCCTTCCTATAACATGAGATGTGATATCCAACTCCTTCCAATTCCAACCTGAGACACTTCCTATAGCATGAGAAGGGATATCCAACTCCTTCCCAATCCAATCCTGAGACCCTTCCGATAGCAGAGATGTGATATCTCAATGCTTATACCAAACCTGAGACCCTTCCTATGGCATGAGATGTGATATCCAACTCCTTGCCATTCAAATCCTGAGACCCTTCCTATAGCATGAGAAGGGATATCCAACTCCTTCCCAATCCAATCCTGAGACCCTTCCGATAGCAGAGACGTGATATTTCAATGCTTCTACCAAACCTGAGACCCTTCCTTTAGCATGAAATGTAATATCCAAATCCTTCACATTCCAATCCTGAGACCCTTCCTATAGCATGAGATGTGATATCTCAATGCTTCTAATACCAAACCTGAGATCCTTCCTATAACATGAGATGTGATATCCAATTCCTTCCCATTCCAAACCTGAGACCCTTCCTATTGGATGAGATGTGATATCCATCTCCTTCCCATTCCAACCCTGAGACCCTTCCTATAGCATGAGATGTGATGTCTCAATGCTTCTAATACCAAACCTGAGATCATTCCTATAACATGAGATGTGATATCCAACTCCTTCCATTCCAATCCTGAGACCCGTCCTATAGCATGAGATGTGATATCTCAATGCTTATACCAAACCTGAGACCCTTCCTATAGCATGAGATGTGATATCCAACTACTTCCCATTCCAATCCTGAGACCCTTCCTATAGCATGAGATGTGATATCTCAATGCTTCTAATACCAAACCTGAGATCCTTCCTCTAACATGAAATGTGATATCCAACTCCTTCCCTTTCCAAACCTAAGAGCCTATCTATAGCATGAGATGTGATATCCAAGTCCTTCCCATTCCAACCCTTAGACCCTTCCTACAGCATGCAATATGATATCTCAATGATTCTAATAACAAACCTGAGACCCGTCCTATAACATGAGATGGGATATCCAACTCCTTCCCATTCCAATCCTGAGACACTTCCGATAGCAGAGATGTGATATCTCAATGCTTATACCAAACCTGAGACCCTTCCTATAACATGAGATGTGATATCCAAATCCTTCCCGTTCCAAACCTGAGACCCTTCCTTTAGCATGAGATGTGATATCCAACTCCTTCCCATTCCAACCTGAGACCCTTCCTATAGCATGAGATGGGATATCCAACTTCTTCCAAATCCAATACTGATACCCTTCCGATAGCATGAGATGTGATATCCCAATGCTTCTACCAAACCTGAGACCCATACTATGGCATGAGATGTGATATCAAACTCCTTCCCATTCCAATCCTGAGACCCTTCCTATAGCTTGAGGTGTGATATCCAACTCCTTCCCATTCCAATTCTGAGACCCTTCTTATACCATGAGACTTGATATCTCAATGCTTCTAATACCAAACCTGAGACCCGTCCTATAACATGAGATGTGATATCCAAATCCTTCCCCTTCCAAACCTTAGACCCTTCCTTTATCATGAGATGTGATATCCAACTCCTTCCCATTCCAATCCTGAGACCCTTCCGATATCATGAGATTTGTTATCTCAATGCTTCTAATATCAAACTTGAGACCCTCCCTATAGCATGAGATGTGACATCCAAGTCCTTCCCATTCCAATCCTGAGACCCTTCCTATAGCATGAGATGTGATATCTCTATGCTTCTAATACCAAACCTGAGACCCTTCCTATAACATGAGATGGGATATCCAACTCCTTCCCATTCCAATCCTGAGACCCTTCCGATAGCAGAGATGTGATATCTCAATGCTTATACCAAACCTGAGACTCTTCCTATGGCCTGAGATGTCATATACAACTCCTTCCCATTCCAATCCTGAGACCCTTCCTTTAGCATGAGATGTGATATCTCAATGCTTATACCAAATCTGAGACCCTTCCTATAGCATGAGATGTGATATCCAAATGCTTCCCATTCCAATCCTGAGACCCTTCCTATAGCATGAGATGTGATATCTCAATGCTTATACCAAACCTGAGAGCCTACCTATAGCATGAGATGTGATATCCAAGTCCATCCCATTCCAATCCTTAGACCCTTCCTACAGCATGCGATGTGATATCTCAATGAATCTAATACCAAACCAGAGACTCTTACTATAACATGAGATGGGATATCCAACTCCTTCCCATTCCAATCCTGAGCCGCTTCCGATAGCAGAGATGTGATATCTCAATGCTTATACCAAACCTGAGACCCTTCCTATAACATGAGATGTGATATCCAACTCCTTCCCGTTCCAAACCTGAGACACTAACTGTAGCATATGTGATATCCAACTCCTTCCCATTCCAAACATGAGACCCTTCCTATAGCAAGAAAGTAATATCCAACTCCTACCCATTCCAATCCTGAGACCCTTCCTATAGCAAGAGATGTGATATCCAAATCCTTCCCATTCCAATCCTGAGACCCTTCCTATAACATGAGATGTGATATCCAACTCCTTCCTATTCCAACCTGAGACACTTCCCATAGCATGAGAAGGGATATCCAACTCCTTCCCAATCCAATCCTGAGACCCTTCCGATAGCAGAGATGTGATATCTCAATGCTTATACCAAACCTGAGACCCTTCCTATGGCATGAGATGTGATATCCAACTCCTTGCCATTCAAATCCTGAGACCCTTCCTATAGCATGAGAAGGGATATCCAACTCCTTCCCAATCCAATCCTGAGACCCTTCCGATAGCAGAGACGTGATATTTCAATGCTTCTACCAAACCTGAGACCCTTCCTTTAGCATGAAATGTAATATCCAAATCCTTCACATTCCAATCCTGAGACCCTTCCTATAGCATGAGATGTGATATCTCAATGCTTCTAATACCAAACCTGAGATCCTTCCTATAACATGAGATGTGATATCCAATTCCTTCCCATTCCAAACCTGAGACCCTTCCTATTGGATGAGATGTGATATCCAACTCCTTCCCATTCCAACCCTGAGACCCTTCCTATAGCATGAGATGTGATGTCTCAATGCTTCTAATACCAAACCTGAGATCCTTCCTATAACATGAGATGTGATATCCAACTCCTTCCATTCCAATCCTGAGACCCGTCCTATAGCATGAGATGTGATATCTCAATGCTTATACCAAACCTGAGACCCTTCCTATAGCATGAGATGTGATATCCAACTACTTCCCATTCCAATCCTGAGACCCTTCCTATAGCATGAGATGTGATATCTCAATGCTTCTAATACCAAACCTGAGATCCTTCCTCTAACATGAAATGTGATATCCAACTCCTTCCCTTTCCAAACCTAAGAGCCTATCTATAGCATGAGATGTGATATCCAAGTCCTTCCCATTCCAACCCTTAGACCCTTCCTACAGCATGCAATATGATATCTCAATGATTCTAATAACAAACCTGAGACCCGTCCTATAACATGAGATGGGATATCCAACTCCTTCCCATTCCAATCCTGAGACACATCCGATAGCAGAGATGTGATATCTCAATGCTTATACCAAACCTGAGACCCTTCCTATGGCATGAGATGTGATATCCAACTCCTTGCCATTCAAATCCTGAGACCCTTCCTATAGCATGAGAAGGGATATCCAACTCCTTCCCAATCCAATCCTGAGACCCTTCCGATAGCAGAGACGTGATATTTCAATGCTTCTACCAAACCTGAGACCCTTCCTTTAGCATGAAATGTAATCTCCAAATCCTTCCCATTCCAATCCTGAGACCCTTCCTATAACATGAGATGTGATATCCAACTCCTTCCAATTCCAACCTGAGACACTTCCTATAGCATGAGAAGGGATATCCAACTCCTTCCCAATCCAATCCTGAGACCCTTCCGATAGCAGAGATGTGATATCTCAATGCTTATACCAAACCTGAGACCCTTCCTATGGCATGAGATGTGATATCCAACTCCTTGCCATTCAAATCCTGAGACCCTTCCTATAGCATGAGAAGGGATATCCAACTCCTTCCCAATCCAATCCTGAGACCCTTCCGATAGCAGAGACGTGATATTTCAATGCTTCTACCAAACCTGAGACCCTTCCTTTAGCATGAAATGTAATATCCAAATCCTTCACATTCCAATCCTGAGACCCTTCCTATAGCATGAGATGTGATAACTCAATACTTCTAATACCAAACCTGAGATCCTTCCTATAACATGAGATGTGATATCCAATTCCTTCCCATTCCAAACCTGAGACCCTTCCTATTGGATGAGATGTGATATCCAACTCCTTCCCATTCCAACCCTGAGACCCTTCCTATAGCATGAGATGTGATGTCTCAATGCTTCTAATACCAAACCTGAGATCATTCCTATAACATGAGATGTGATATCCAACTCCTTCCATTCCAATCCTGAGACCCGTCCTATAGCATGAGATGTGATATCTCAATGCTTATACCAAACCTGAGACCCTTCCTATAGCATGAGATGTGATATCCAACTACTTCCCATTCCAATCCTGAGACCCTTCCTATAGCATGAGATGTGATATCTCAATGCTTCTAATACCAAACCTGAGATCCTTCCTCTAACATGAAATGTGATATCCAACTCCTTCCCTTTCCAAACCTAAGAGCCTATCTATAGCATGAGATGTGATATCCAAGTCCTTCCCATTCCAACCCTTAGACCCTTCCTACAGCATGCAATATGATATCTCAATGATTCTAATAACAAACCTGAGACCCGTCCTATAACATGAGATGGGATATCCAACTCCTTCCCATTCCAATCCTGAGACACTTCCGATAGCAGAGATGTGATATCTCAATGCTTATACCAAACCTGAGACCCTTCCTATAACATGAGATGTGATATCCAAATCCTTCCCGTTCCAAACCTGAGACCCTTCCTTTAGCATGAGATGTGATATCCAGCTCCTTCCCATTCCAATCCTGAGACACTTCCGATAGCATGAGATGTGATATCTCAATGCTTCTAATATCAAAACTGAGACCCTCCCTATAGCATGATATGTGATATCTAAGTCCTTCCCATTCCAATCCTGAGACACTCCCTATCGCATGAGATGTGATATCCAACTCTTTCCCATTCCAATCCTGAGACCCTTCCTATAGCATGAGATATGATATCTCAATACTTCTAATACCAAACGTGAGATCCTTCCGATAACATGAGATGTGATATCCAAATCCTTCCCCTTCCAAACCTGAGACCCTCCCTTTAGCATGAGATGTGATATCCAACTCCTTCCCATTCCAATCCTTAGACCCTTCTGATAGCATGAGATGTGATATCTCAATGCTTCTAATACCAAACCTGAGATCCTTCCGATAGCATGAGATGTGATATCTCAATGCTTCTAATACCAAACCTGAGATCCTTCCTATAACATGAGATGTGATATCCAAATCCTTCCCCTTCCAAACCTGAGACCCTCCCTTTAGCATGAGATGTGATATCCAACTCCTTCCCATTCCATTCCTGAGACCCTTCTGATAGCATGAGATGTGATATCTCAATGCCTCTAATACCAAACCTGAGATCCTACCTCTAATATGAAATGTGATATCCAACTCTTTCCCCTTCCAAACCTGAGAGCCTTCCTATAGCATGAAATGTGATATCCAAGTCCTTCCCATTCCAATCCTGAGACCCTTCCTATAGCTTGAGATGTGATATCCAACTCCTTCCCATTCCAATTCTGAGACCCTTCCTATACTCTGAGACTTGATATCTCAATGCTTCTAATACCAAACCTGAGACCCGTAATATACCATGAGATGTGATATCCAAATCCTTCCCCTTCCAAACCTTAGACCCTTCCTTTATCATGAGATGTGATATCCAACTCCTTCCCATTCCAATCCTGAGACCCTTCCGATATCATGAGATGTGATATCTCAAAGCTTCTAATATCAATCTTGAGACCCTCCCTATAGCATGAGATGTGATATCCAAGTCCTTCCCATTCCAATCCTGAGGCCCTTCCTATAGCATGAGATGTGATATCTCAATGCTTCTAATACCAAACCTGAGACCCTTCCTATAACATGAGATGGGAATATCCAACTCCTTCCCATTCCAATCCTGAGACCCTTCCGATAGCAGAGATGTGATATCTCAATGCTTATACCAAACCTGAGACCCTTCCTATGGCATGAGATGTGATATCCAACTCCTTGCCATTCAAATCCTGAGACCCTTCCTATAGCATAAGAAGGGATATCCAACTCCTTCCCAATCCAATCCTGAGACCCTTCCGATAGCAGAGACGTGATATCTCAATGCTTCTACCAAACCTGAGACCCTTCCTTTAGCATGAGATGTGATATCCAAATCCTTCACATTCCAATCCTGAGACCCTTCCTATAGCATGAGATGTGATATCTCAATGCTTCTAATACCAAACCTGAGATCCTTCCTATAACATGAGATGTGATATCCAATTCCTTCCCATTCCAAACCTGAGACCCTTCCTATTGGATGAGATGTGATATCCAACTCCTTCCCATTCCAACCCTGAGACCCTTCCTATAGCATGAGATGTGATGTCTCAATGCTTCTAACACCAAACCTGAGATCCTTCCTATAACATGAGATGTGATATCTCAATGCTTATACCAAACCTGAGACCCTTCCTATAGCATGAGATGTGATATCCAACTACTTCCCATTCCAATCCTGAGACCCTTCCTATAGCATGAGATGTGATATCTCAATGCTTCTAATACCAAACCTGAGATCCTTCCTCTAACATGAAATGTGATATCCAACTCCTTCCCTTTCCAAACCTAAGAGCCTATCTATAGCATGAGATGTGATATCCAAGTCCTTCCCATTCCAATCCTTAGACCCTTCCTACAGCATGCAATATGATATCTCAATGATTCTAATAACAAACCTGAGACCCGTCCAATAGCATGAGATATGATATCCAAGTCCTTCCCATTCCAATCCTGAGACCCTTCCTATAACATGAAATGTGATATCCAACTCCTTCCCATTCCAACCTGAGACCCTTCCTATAGCATGAGATGGGATATCCAACTTCTTCCAAATCCAATACTGATACCCTTCCGATAGCATGAGATGTGATATCCCAATGCTTCTACCAAACCTGAGACCCATACTATGGCATGAGATGTGATATCAAACTCCTTCCCATTCCAATCCTGAGACCCTTCCTATAGCTTGAGGTGTGATATCCAAATTCTTCCCATTCCAATTCTGAGACCCTTCTTATACCATGAGACTTGATATCTCAATGCTTCTAATACCAAACCTGAGACCCGTCCTATAACATGAGATGTGATATCCAAATCCTTCCCCTTCCAAACCTTAGACCCTTCCTTTATCATGAGATGTGGTATCCAACTCCTTCCCATTCCAATCCTGAGACCCTTCCGATATCATGAGATTTGTTATCTCAATGCTTCTAATATCAAACTTGAGACCCTCCCTATAGCATGAGATGTGACATCCAACTCCTTCCCATTCCAATCCTGAGACCCTTCCTTTAGCATGAGATGTGATATCTCAATGCTTATACCAAATCTGAGACCCTTCCTATAGCATGAGATGTGATATCCAAATCCTTCCCATTCCAATCCTGAGACCCTTCCTATAGCATGAGATGTGATATCTCAATGCTTATACCAAACCTGAGAGCCTACCTATAGCATGAGATATGATATCCAAGTCCATCCCATTCTAAACCTTAGACCCTTCCTACAGCATGCAATTTGATATCTCAATGATTCTAATACCAAACCAGAGACTCTTACTATAACATGAGATGGGATATCCAACTCCTTCCCATTCCAATCCTGAGCCGCTTCCGATAGCAGAGATGTGATATCTCAATGCTTATACCAAACCTGAGACCCTTCCTATAACATGAGATGTGATATCCAACTCCTTCCCATTCCAAACCTGAGACACTAACTATAGCATATGTGATATCCAACTCCTTCCCATTCCAAACATGAGACCCTTCCTATAGCAAGAAAGTAATATCCAACTCCTTCCCAATCCAATCCTGAGACCCTTCCGATAGCAGAGATGTGATATCTCAATGCTTATACCAAACCTGAGACCCTTCCTATGGCATGAGATGTGATATCCAACTCCTTGCCATTCAAATCCTGAGACCCTTCCTATAGCATGAGAAGGGATATCCAACTCCTTCCCAATCCAATCCTGAGACCCTTCCGAAAGCAGAGACGTGATATCTCAATGCTTCTACCAAACCTGAGACCCTTCCTTTAGCATGAGATGTGATATCCAAATCCTTCACATTCCAATCCTGAGACCCTTCCTATAGCATGAGATGTGATATCTCAATGCTTCTAATACCAAACCTGAGATCCTTCCTATAACATGAGATGTGATATCCAATTCCTTCCCATTCCAAACCTGAGACCCTTCCTATTGGATGAGATGTGATATCCAACTCCTTCCCATTCCAACCCTGAGACCCTTCCTATAGCATGAGATGTGATGTCTCAATGCTTCTAATACCAAACCTGAGATCTTTCCTATAACATGAGATGTGATATCCAACTCCTTCCATTCCAATCCTGAGACCCGTCCTATAGCATGAGATGTGATATCTCAATGCTTATACCAAACCTGAGACCCTTCCTATAGCATGAGATGTGATATCCAACTACTTCCCATTCCAATCCTGAAACCCTTCCTATAGCATGAGATGTGATATCTCAATGCTTCTAATACCAAACCTGAGATCCTTCCTCTAACATGAAATGTGATATCCAACTCCTTCCCTTTCCAAACCTAAGAGCCTATCTATAGCATGAGATGTGATATCCAAGTCCTTCCCATTCCAACTCTTAGACCCTTCCTACAGCATGCAATATGATATCTCAATGATTATAATAACAAACCTGAGACCCGTCCTATAACATGAGATGGGATATCCAACTCCTTCCCATTCCAATCCTGAGACACTTCCGATAGCAGAGATGTGATATCTCAATGCTTATACCAAACCTGAGACCCTTCCTATAACATGAGATGTGATATCCAAATCCTTCCCGTTCCAAACCTGAGACCCTTCCTTTAGCATGAGATGTGATATCCAGCTCCTTCCCATTCCAATCCTGAGACACTTCCGATAGCATGAGATGTGATATCTCAATGGTTCTAATATCAAAACTGAGACCCTCCCTATAGCATGATATGTGATATCTAAGTCCTTCCCATTCCAATCCTGAGACACTCCCTATAGCATGAGATGTGATATCCAACTCTTTCCCATTCCAATCCTGAGACCCTTCCTATAGCATGAGATATGATATCTCAATACTTCTAATACCAAACGTGAGATCCTTCCGATAACATGAGATGTGATATCCAAATCCTTCCCCTTCCAAACCTGAGACCCTCCCTTTAGCATGAGATGTGATATCCAACTCCTTCCCATTCCAATCCTGAGACCCTTATGATAGCATGAGATGTGATATCTCAATGCTTCTAATACCAAACCTGAGATCCTTCCGATAGCATGAGATGTGATATCTCAATGCTTCTAATACCAAACCTGAGATCCTTCCAATAACATGAGATGTGATATCCAAATCCTTCCCCTTCCAAACCTGAGACCCTCCCTTTAGCATGAGATGTGATATCCAACTCCTTCCCATTCCATTCCTGAGACCCTTCTGATAGCATGAGATGTGATATCTCAATGCCTCTAATACCAAACCTGAGATCCTACCTCTAACATGAAATGTGATATCCAACTCTTTCCCCTTCCAAACCTGAGAGCCTTCCTATAGCATGAGATGTGATATCCAAGTCCTTCCCATTCCAATCCTGAGACCCTTCCTATAGCTTGAGATGTGATAACCAACTCCTTCCCATTCCAATTCTGAGACCCTTCCTATACTCTGAGACTTGATGTCTCAATGCTTCTAATACCAAACCTGAGACCCGTAATATAACATGAGATGTGATATCCAAATCCTTCCCCTTCCAAACCTTAGACCCTTCCTGTTAAGACGGATTTCTGAACTCTGTCCTGGTGGCGCAGAAGTTCAGAAGGCCAACCTAATTACTTGGTACAGGGTAACCTCTGGACGAGCCAGACCAATCAAGGTAGCGATCGCGGCGGTCAAGACTAGGTCTCAAGAGGGGTGAGGGTGACTGAAAGCCCGCAATGAGCACACAAAGCAAGAGTGCTTACAAACTACTCCAAACAGGTGTTATATCAAAAATATAAACACATTTATTTTAAGGCCTTTAAAACAACGACCGTAGCGAGAAAATCACAATATCACAATATTAAGCCAGCACATACCATATCAACACAATATATATACAAACACGACAGTCTCAAGCATTAGAGGCACGAAATGTGTAGTCCACCTGCAAGGGAAGGAAAACAGGCAGTGCGATAATGCTTTAGACTCAGTTCGCCTTCAGAGGCACCTAACTAGATGGAAGTCCGAGCCCTGCGAAGAGTGGAGCCTTGTGCTCAAAGTACCTGCCCACGCTGGTGCCAACGGGCAAAAGGAGAAGCTCTTCGGAGGAAGTCAGGCAGTTCGGGTTAGTGCACCACAGAAGAAGAACAGGTTCCGCGACTCAAGCGCAGCCTCCACAGCGAGCAGAAGCAGAGCGCGAGTACGGACAAAAGGGTGCTGTTTTTACACAGTGGGGAAAAGCAATGGGCTACTGCAGGAGGGCGACCAGATCCTAGCTAAACTACTCACCGGTCCCCGATACAAGCAGACCCAGGCTTCTCCACGTTAGTTTCAGCAGCTGGCAGGTTCAGAAGAGTCGGGAAATGCCTCGTAGTCGTGTAGAGCAAAAAGACGTCCCAATCGAAGAAAACTGCACAGTTTTGTCACCACCGCAGGGCAACGGAGCGGCCATGTGTATCCGAGCCAAATGTACACTCCTCCCTTCAGACCTGGGAACGCCAAGTGCACGAAGCGTGGGAGAGTGACAAGGACTCGGGATACAACACAACCTGGCGGCGGTTACAGAGCAGGACTCCCTTGTAAGCTGGTCAGTCAACTGGATGGCCCAGAGACACTTCCGAAGGCTTACTTGGCAGGAGATGATGAAGTCGCCGGGAATAGCTGTTCCTGCTATTCCAAAGGTCGAAGTACCAGTACAGGCCTTCTGGTTCGATCAAAGGAGGAAAGGGTTTCACAGGACGACAGCAGTGCAAAGGAGGAGTCCTTCAGCGGGTCACCAGCGATTCCTCGGTCCAGCCTCTTGGTTGCAGGATACTTGGCTCCTGTATTCCTTCGTTCATGAGAACTCAGGAGATCGACATGGTAGTGGTGTTTCCAGCCCCCTCTTATCCACGGTTCCTTTCGCGCCAAAACAGAGGGGAGCCAATGGGAGATCCGCTCATCAACACACATACCATACGTGGACCAATCACGGACCACGGTGGTCCCAGGCATTCACACTACCCTAGACTCTCTGGCACCCAGGATGTGTATTGGGACCAGACATCCCAGCCCACACCCTGGAGGCACACAAAAGACATGTAGAAGCCTGCGAAAGCATCCGTGTTTCGCGGGAAAGTACATGCCCAAATAAGGAAGGCCCCGGGTCGCTCGACCTGGGGAAGGTGAAGGGAGCAAGACGGTCAGTGGACAGGACAAAGGAGCCTCGTGGTCTGGCCATTTTGGGAGCTAGGCCACCATTTTGGGTTCAGCGCGAAAAATGCGCTCAGAACGGCAAAAGGAGCTCAAAATACACAAAACGATCGCTGCCACCATTCCAGTCCCTGAATGACTTGCACCGATCAAATACAATCCTAAACGAGTATCTAGGGCCTGTAGAAGGCTAGAGACCCAAGAGAGCTGTAATTTAGCTTACAGTGCCCTCTTGTGTCATGTTGCACTAAAGCCGCAACACGATAAAAGAAACTACGGGAAACAGCGTTCCCCGGTACTGACTGTCTTAAGGGCATGTCAGTTTCCCCATAAGAAAAGGAGCGAAAGCCCAGAGGAGTGCAGCAGAAGGCTGCACTTCTCTGGCAAAGTCAAGAACAAGGTGAAAAACAACAGCAAAAAGTTTAGGGGTTGCCACATGGAAGGAAAATTGCCTACAATTGCGAAATCTTTCCTAACACTTCCTTTATCATGAGATGTGATATCCAACTCCTTCCCATTCCAATCCTGAGACCCTTCCGATATCATGAGATGTGATATCTCAAAGCTTCTAATATCAAACTTGAGACCCTCCCTATAGCATGAGATGTGATATCCAAGTCCTTCCCATTCCAATCCTGAGACCCTTCCTATAGCATGAGATGTGATATCTCAATGCTTCTAATACCAAACCTGAGACCCTTCCTATAACATGAGATGGGAATATCCAACTCCTTCCCATTCCAATCCTGAGACCCGTCCTATAGCATGAGATGTGATATCTCAATGCTTATACCAAACCTGAGACCCTTCCTATAGCATGAGATGTGATATCCAACTACTTCCCATTCCAATCCTGAGACCCTTCCTATAGCATGAGATGTGATATCTCAATGCTTCTAATACCAAACCTGAGATCCTTCCTCTAACATGAAATGTGATATCCAACTCCTTCCCTTTCCAAACCTAAGAGCCTATCTATAGCATGAGATGTGATATCCAAGTCCTTCCCATTCCAATCCTTAGACCCTTCCTACAGCATGCAATATGATATCTCAATGATTCTAATAACAAACCTGAGACCCGTCCTATAGCATGAGATATGATATCCAAGTCCTTCCCATTCCAATCCTGAGACCCTTCCTATAACATGAAATGTGATATCCAACTCCTTCCTATTCCAACCTGAGACCCTTCCTATAGCATGAGATGGGATATCCAACTTCTTCCAAATCCAATACTGATACCCTTCCGATAGCATGAGATGTGATATCCCAATGCTTCTACCAAACCTGAGACCCATACTATGGCATGAGATGTGATATCAAACCCCTTCACATTCCAATCCTGAGACCCTTCCTATAGCTTGAGGTGTGATATCCAACTCCTTCCCATTCCAATTCTGAGACCCTTCTTATACCATGAGACTTGATATCTCAATGCTTCTAATACCAAACCTGAGACCCGTCCTATAACATGAGATGTGATATCCAAATCCTTCCCCTTCCAAACCTTAGACCCTTCCTTTATCATGAGATGTGGTATCCAACTCCTTCCCATTCCAATCCTGAGACCCTTCCGATATCATGAGATTTGTTATCTCAATGCTTCTAATATCAAACTTGAGACCCTCCCTATAGCATGAGATGTGACATCCAAGTCCTTCCCATTCCAATCCTGAGACCCTTCCTATAGCATGAGATGTGATATCTCTATGCTTCTAATACCAAACCTGAGACCCTTCCTATAACATGAGATGGGATATCCAACTCCTTCCCATTCCAATCCTGAGACCCTTCCGATAGCAGAGATGTGATATCTCAATGCTTATACCAAACCTGAGACCCTTCCTATGGCCTGAGATGTCATGTACAACTCCTTCCCATTCCAATCCTGAGACCCTTCCTTTAGCATGAGATGTGATATCTCAATGCTTATACCAAATCTGAGACCCTTCCTACAGCATGAGATGTGATATCCAAATCCTTCCCATTCCAATCCTGAGACCCTTCCTATAGCATGAGATGTGATATCTCAATGCTTATACCAAACCTGAGAGCCTACCTATAGCATGAGATGTGATATCCAAGTCCATCCCATTCCAATCCTTAGACCCTTCCTACAGCATGCGATGTGATATCTCAATGATTCTAATACCAAACCAGAGACTCTTACTATAACATGAGATGCGATATCCAACTCCTTCCTGTTCCAAACCTGAGACACTAACTATAGCATATGTGATATCCAACTCCTTCCCATTCCAAACATGAGACCCTTCCTATAGCAAGAAAGTAATATCCAACTCCTACCCATTCCAATCCTGAGACCCTTCCTATAGCAAGAGATGTGATATCCAAATCCTTCCCATTCCAATCCTGAGACCCTTCCTATAACATGAGATGTGATATCCAACTCCTTCCCATTCCAACCTGAGACACTTCCTATAGCATGAGAAGGGATATCCAACTCCTCTCAATCCAATCCTGAGACCCTTCCGATAGCAGAGATGTGATATCTCAATGCTTATACCAAACCTGAGACCCTTCCTATGGCATGAGATGTGATATCCAACTCCTTGCCATTCAAATCCTGAGACCCTTCCTATAGCATGAGAAGGGATATCCAACTCCTTCCCAATCCAATCCTGAGACCCTTCCGATAGCAGAGACGTGATATCTCAATGCTTCTACCAAACCTGAGACTCTTCCTTTAGCATGAGATGTGATATCCAAATCCTTCACATTCCAATCCTGAGACCCTTCCTATGGCATGAGATGTGATATCCAACTCCTTGCCATTCAAATCCTGAGACCCTTCCTATAGCATGAGAAGGGATATCCAACTCCTTCCCAATCCAATCCTGAGACCCTTCCGATAGCAGAGACGTGATATCTCAATGCTTCTACCAAACCTGAGACCCTCCCTTTAGCATGAGATGTGATATCCAACTCCTTCCCATTCCAATCCTGAGACCCTTCTGATAGCATGAGATGTGATATCTCAATGCTTCTAATACCAAACCTGAGATCCTTCCGATAGCATGAGATGTGATATCTCAATGCTTCTAATACCAAACCTGAGATCCTTCCTATAACATGAGATGTGATATCCAAATCCTTCCCCTTCCAAACCTGAGACCCTCCCTTTAGCATGAAATGTGATATCCAACTCCTTCCCATTCCATTCCTGAGACCCTTCTGATAGCATGAGATGTGATATCTCAATGCCTCTAATACCAAACCTGAGATCCTACCTCTAACATGAAATGTGATATCCAACTCTTTCCCCTTCCAAACCTGAGAGCCTTCCTATAGCATGAGATGTGATATCCAAGTCCTTCCCATTCCAATCCTGAGACCCTTCCTATAGCTTGAGATGTGATATCCAACTCCTTCCCATTCCAATTCTGAGACCCTTCCTATACTCTGAGACTTGATATCTCAATACTTCTAATACCAAACCTGAGACCCGTAATATAACATGAGATGTGATATCCAAATCCTTCCCCTTCCAAACCTTAGACCCTTCCTTTATCATGAGATGTGATATCCAACTCCTTCCCATTCCAATCCTGAGACCCTTCCGATATCATGACATGTGATATCTCAAAGCTTCTAATATCAAACTTGAGACCCTCCCTATAGCATGAGATGTGATATCCAAGCCCTTCCCATTCCAATCCTGAGACCCTTCCTATAGCATGAGATGTGATATCTCAATGCTTCTAATACCAAACCTGAGACCCTTCCTATAACATGAGATGGGAATATCCAACTCCTTCCCATTCCAATCCTGAGACCCTTCCGATAGGAGAGATGTGATATCTCAATGCTTATACCAAACCTGAGACCCTTCCTATGGCATGAGATGTGATATCCAACTCCTTGCCATTCAAATCCTGAGACCCTTCCTATAGCATGAGAAGGGATATCCAACTCCTTCCCAATCCAATCCTGAGACCCTTCCGATAGCAGAGACGTGATATCTCAATGCTTCTACCAAACCTGAGACCCTTCCTTTAGCATGAGATGTGATATCCAAATCCTTCACATTCCAATCCTGAGACCCTTCCTATAGCATGAGATGTGATATCTCAATGCTTCTAATACCAAACCTGAGATCCTTCCTATAACATGAGATGTGATATCCAATTCCTTCCCATTCCAAACCTGAGACCCTTCCTATTGGATGAGATGTGATATCCAACTCCTTCCCATTCCAACCCTGAGACCCTTCCTATAGCATGAGATGTGATGTCTCAATGCTTCTAATACCAAACCTGAGATCCTTCCTATAACATGAGATGTGATATCCAACTCCTTCCATTCCAATCCTGAGACCCGTCCTATAGCATGAGATGTGATATCTCAATGCTTATACCAAACCTGAGACCCTTCCTATAGCATGAGATGTGATATCCAACTGCTTCCCATTCCAATCCTGAGACCCTTCCTATAGCATGAGATGTGATATCTCAATGCTTCTAATACCAAACCTGAGATCCTTCCTCTAACATGAAATGTGATATCCAACTCCTTCCCTTTCCAAACCTAAGAGCCTATCTATAGCATGAGATGTGATATCCAAGTCCTTCCCATTCCAACCCTTAGACCCTTCCTACAGCATGCAATATGATATCTCAATGATTCTAATAACAAACCTGAGACCCGTCCTATAACATGAGATGGGATATCCAACTCCTTCCCATTCCAATCCTGAGACACTTCCGATAGCAGAGATGTGATATCTCAATGCTTATACCAAACCTGAGACCCTTCCTATAACATGAGATGTGATATCCAAATCCTTCCCGTTCCAAACCTGAGACCCTTCCTTTAGCATGAGATGTGATATCCAGCACCTTCCCATTCCAATCCTGAGACACTTCCGATAGCATGAGATGTGATATCTCAATGCTTCTAATATCAAAACTGAGACCTTCCCTATAGCATGATATGTGATATCTAAGTCCTTCCCATTCCAATCCTGAGACCCTCCCTATAGCATGAGATGTGATATCCAACTCCTTCCCATTCCAATCCTGAGACCCTTCCTATAGCATGAGATATGATATCTCAATACTTCTAATACCAAACGTGAGATCCTTCTGATAACATGAGATGTGATATCCAAATCCTTCCCCTTCCAAACCTGAGACCCTCCCTTTAGCATGAGATGTGATATCCAACTCCTTCCTATTCCAATCCTGAGACTCTTCTGATAGCATGAGATGTGATATCTCAATGCTTCTAATACCAAACCTGAGATCCTTCCGATAGCATGAGATGTGATATCTCAATGCTTCTAATACCAAACCTGAGATCCTTCCTATAACATGAGATGTGATATCCAAATCCTTCCCCTTCCAAACCTGAGACCCTCCCTTTAGCATGAGATGTGATATCCAACTCCTTCCCATTCCATTCCTGAGACCCTTCTGATAGCATGAAATGTGATATCTCAATGCCTCTAATACCAAACCTGAGATCCTACCTCTAACATGAAATGTGATATCCAACTCTTTCCCCTTCCAAACCTGAGAGCCTTCCTATAGCATGAGATGTGATATCCAAGTCCTTCCCATTCCAATCCTGAGACCCTTCCTAGAGCTTGAGATGTGATATCCAACTCCTTCCCATTCCAATTCTGAGACCCTTCCTATACTATGAGACTTGATATCTCAATGCTTCTAATACCAAACGTGAGACCCGTAATATAACATGAGATGTGATATCCAAATCCTTCCCCTTCCAAACCTTAGACCCTTCCTTTATCATGAGATGTGATATCCAACTCCTTCCCATTCCAATCCTGAGACCCTTCCGATATCATGAGATGTGATATCTCAAAGCTTCTAATATCAAACTTGAGACCCTCCCTATAGCATGAGATGTGATATCCAAGTCCTTCCCATTCCAATCCTGAGACCCTTCCTATAGCATGAGATGTGATATCTCAATGCTTCTAATACCAAACCTGAGACCCTTCCTATAACATGAGATGGGAATATCCAACTCCTTCCCATTCCAATCCTGAGACCCTTCCGATAGCAGAGATGTGATATCTCAATGCTTATCCAAACCTGAGATCCTTCCTATAACATGAGATGTGATATCCAACTCCTTCCCATTCCAACCTGAGACACTTCCTATAGCATGAGAAGGGATATCCAACTCCTTCCCAATCCAATCCTGAGACCCTTCCGATAGCAGAGATGTGATATCTCAATGCTTATACCAAACCTGAGACCCTTCCTATGGCATGAGATGTGATATCCAACTCCTTCCCAATCCAATCCTGAGACCCTTCCGATAGCAGAGACGTGATATCTCAATGCTTCTACCAAACCTGAGACCCTTCCTTTAGCATGAGATGTGATATCCAAATCCTTCACATTCCAAACCTGAGACCCTTCCTATAGCATGAGATGTGATATCTCAATGCTTCTAATACCAAACCTGAGATCCTTCCTATAACATGAGATGTGATATCCAATTCCTTCCCATTCCAATCCTGAGACCCGTCCTATAGCATGAGATGTGATATCTCAATGCTTATACCAAACCTGAGACCCTTCCTATAGCATGAGATGTGATATCCAACTGCTTCCCATTCCAATCCTGAGACCCTTCCTATAGCATGAGATGTGATATCTCAATGCTTCTAATACCAAACCTGAGATCCTTCCTCTAACATGAAATGTGATATCCAACTCCTTCCATTCCAATCCTGAGACCCGTCCTATAGCATGAGATGTGATATCTCAATGCTTATACCAAACCTGAGACCCTTCCTATAGCATGAGATGTGATATCCAACTGCTTCCAATTCCAACCCTGAGACCCTTCCTATAGCATGAGATGTGATGTCTCAATGCTTCTAATACCAAACCTGAGATCCTTCCTATAACATGAGATGTGATATCCAACTCCTTCCATTCCAATCCTGAGACCCGTCCTATAGCATGAGATGTGATATCTCAATGCTTATACCAAACCTGAGACCCTTCCTATAGCATGAGATGTGATATCCAACTGCTTCCCATTCCAATCCTGAGACCCTTCCTATAGCATGAGATGTGATATCTCAATGCTTCTAATACCAAACCTGAGATCCTTCCTCTAACATGAAATGTGATATCCAACTCCTTCCCTTTCCAAACCTAAGAGCCTATCTATAGCATGAGATGTGATATCCAAGTCCTTCCCATTCCAACCCTTAGACCCTTCCTACAGCATGCAATATGATATCTCAATGATTCTAATAACAAACCTGAGACCCGTCCTATAACATGAGATGGGATATCCAACTCCTTCCCATTCCAATCCTGAGGCACTTCCGATAGCAGAGATGTGATATCTCAATGCTTCTAATACCAAACCTGAGACCCTTCCTATAACATGAGATGTGATATCCAAATCCTTCCCCTTCCAAACCTGAGACCCTCCCTTTAGCATGAGATGTGATATCCAACTCCTTCCCATTCCATTCCTGAGACCCTTCTGATAGCATGAAATGTGATATCTCAATGCCTCTAATATCAAAACTGAGACCCTCCCTATAGCATGATATGTGATATCTAAGTCCTTCCCATTCCAATCCTGAGACCCTCCCTATAGCATGAGATGTGATATCCAACTCCTTCCCATTCCAATCCTGAGACCCTTCCTATAGCATGAGATATGATATCTCAATACTTCTAATACCAAACGTGAGATCCTTCCGATAACATGAGATGTGATATCCAAATCCTTCCCCTTCCAAACCTGAGACCCTCCCTTTAGCATGAGATGTGATATCCAACTCCTTCCTATTCCAATCCTGAGACTCTTCTGATAGCATGAGATGTGATATCTCAATGCTTCTAATACCAAACCTGAGATCCTTCCGATATCATGAGATGTGATATCTCAAAGCTTCTAATATCAAACTTGAGACCCTCCCTATAGCATGAGATGTGATATCCAAGTCCTTCCCATTCCAATCCTGAGACCCTTCCTATAGCATGAGATGTGATATCTCAATGCTTCTAATACCAAACCTGAGACCCTTCCTATAACATGAGATGAGAATATCCACCTCCTTCCCATTCCAATCCTGAGACCCTTCCGATAGCAGAGATGTGATATCTCAATGCTTATCCAAACCTGAGACCCTTCCTATAGCATGAGATGTGATATCCAACTGCTTCCCATTCCAATCCTGAGACCCTTCCTATAGCATGAGATGTGATATCTCAATGCTTCTAATACCAAACCTGAGATCCTTCCTCTAACATGAAATGTGATATCCAACTCCTTCCCTTTCCAAACCTAAGAGCCTATCTATAGCATGAGATGTGATATCCAAGTCCTTCCCATTCCAACCCTTAGACCCTTCCTACAGCATGCAATATGATATCTCAATGATTCTAATAACAAACCTGAGACCCGTCCTATAACATGAGATGGGATATCCAACTCCTTCCCATTCCAATCCTGAGACACTTCCGATAGCAGAGATGTGATATCTCAATGCTTATACCAAACCTGAGACCCTTCCTATAACATGAGATGTGATATTCAAATCCTTCCCGTTCCAAACCTGAGACCCTTCCTTTAGCATGAGATGTGATATCCAGCACCTTCCCATTCCAATCCTGAGACACTTCCGATAGCATGAGATGTGATATCTCAATGCTTCTAATATCAAAACTGAGACCCTCCCTATAGCATGATATGTGATATCTAAGTCCTTCCCATTCCAATCCTGAGACCCTCCCTATAGCATGAGATGTGATATCCAACTCCTTCCCATTCCAATCCTGAGACCCTTCCTATAGCATGAGATATGATATCTCAATACTTCTAATACCAAACGTGAGATCCTTCCGATAACATGAGATGTGATATCCAAATCCTTCCCCTTCCAAACCTGAGACCCTCCCTTTAGCATGAGATGTGATATCCAACTCCTTCCTATTCCAATCCTGAGACTCTTCTGATAGCATGAGATGTGATATCTCAATGCTTCTAATACCAAACCTGAGATCCTTCCGATAGCATGAGATGTGATATCTCAATGCTTCTAATACCAAACCTGAGATCCTTCCTATAACATGAGATGTGATATCCAAATCCTTCCCCTTCCAAACCTGAGACCCTCCCTTTAGCATGAGATGTGATATCCAACTCCTTCCCATTCCATTCCTGAGACCCTTCTGATAGCATGAAATGTGATATCTCAATGCCTCTAATACCAAACCTGAGATCCTACCTCTAACATGAAATGTGATATCCAACTCTTTCCCCTTCCAAACCTGAGAGCCTTCCTATAGCATGAGATGTGATATCCAAGTCCTTCCCATTCCAATCCTGAGACCCTTCCTAGAGCTTGAGATGTGATATCTCAATGCTTCTAATACCAAACGTGAGACCCGTAATATAACATGAGATGTGATATCCAAATCCTTCCCCTTCCAAACCTTAGACCCTTCCTTTATCATGAGATGTGATATCCAACTCCTTCCCATTCCAATCCTGAGACCCTTCCGATATCATGAGATGTGATATCTCAAAGCTTCTAATATCAAACTTGAGACCCTCCCTATAGCATGAGATGTGATATCCAAGTCTTTCCCATTCCAATCCTGAGACCCTTCCTATAGCATGAGATGTGATATCTCAATGCTTCTAATACCAAACCTGAGACCCTTCCTATAACATGAGATGGGAATATCCAACTCCTTCCCATTCCAATCCTGAGACCCTTCCGATAGCAGAGATGTGATATCTCAATGCTTATCCAAACCTGAGATCCTTCCTATAACATGAGATGTGATATCCAACTCCTTCCCATTCCAACCTGAGAC
Source organism: Ambystoma mexicanum (assembly GCF_040938575.1). Lineage (NCBI taxonomy): Eukaryota > Metazoa > Chordata > Amphibia > Caudata > Ambystomatidae > Ambystoma > Ambystoma mexicanum. Next base: position 339,864,717 of record NC_090936.1, read on the forward strand.
ACTTCCTATAGCATGAGAAGGGATATCCAACTCCTTCCCAATCCAATCCTGAGACCCTTCCGATAGCAGAGATGTGATATCTCAATGCTTATACCAAACCTGAGACCCTTCCTATGGCATGAGATGTGATATCCAACTCCTTCCCAATCCAATCCTGCGACTCTTCCGATAGCAGAGACGTGATATCTCAATGCTTCTACCAAACCTGAGACCCTTCCTTTAGCATGAGATGTGATATCCAAATCCTTCACATTCCAATCCTGAGACCCTTCCTATAGCATGAGATGTGATATCTCAATGCTTCTAATACCAAACCTGAGATCCTTCCTATAACATGAGATGTGATATCCAATTCCTTCCCATTCCAATCCTGAGACCCGTCCTATAGCATGAGATGTGATATCTCAATGCTTATACCAAACCTGAGACCCTTCCTATAGCATGAGATGTGATATCCAACTGCTTCCCATTCCAATCCTGAGACCCTTCCTATAGCATGAGATGTGATATCTCAATGCTTCTAATACCAAACCTGAGATCCTTCCTCTAACATGAAATGTGATATCCAACTCCTTCCATTCCAATCCTGAGACCCGTCCTATAGCATGAGATGTGATATCTCAATGCTTATACCAAACCTGAGACCCTTCCTATAGCATGAGATGTGATATCCAACTGCTTCCCATTCCAACCCTGAGACCCTTCCTATAGCATGAGATGTGACGTCTCAATGCTTCTAATACCAAACCTGAGATCCTTCCTATAACATGAGATGTGATATCCAACTCCTTCCATTCCAATCCTGAGACCCGTCCTATAGCATGAGATGTGATATCTCAATGCTTATACCAAACCTGAGACCCTTCCTATAGCATGAGATGTGATATCCAACTGCTTCCCATTCCAATCCTGAGACCCTTCCTATAGCATGAGATGTGATATCTCAATGCTTCTAATACAAAACCTGAGATCCTTCCTCTAACATGAAATGTGATATCCAACTCCTTCCCTTTCCAAACCTAAGAGCCTATGTATAGCATGAGATATGATATCCAAGTCCTTCCCATTCCAACCCTTAGACCCTTCCTACAGCATGCAATATGATATCTCAATGATTCTAATAACAAACCTGAGACCCGTCCTATAACATGAGATGGGATATCCAACTCCTTCCCATTCCAATCCTGAGACACTTCCGATAGCAGAGATGTGATATCTCAATGCTTCTAATACCAAACCTGAGACCCTTCCTATAACATGAGATGTGATATCCAAATCCTTCCCCTTCCAAACCTGAGACCCTCCCTTTAGCATGAGATGTGATATCCAACTCCTTCCCATTCCATTCCTGAGACCCTTCTGATAGCATGAAATGTGATATCTCAATGCCTCTAATACCAAACCTGAGATCCTACCTCTAACATGAAATGTGATATCCAACTCTTTCCCCTTCCAAACCCGAGAGCCTTCCTATAGCATGAGATGTGATATCCAAGTCCTTCCCATTCCAATCCTGAGACCCTTCCTATAGCTTGAGATGTGATATCCAACTCCTTCCCATTCCAATTCTGAGACCCTTCCTATACTATGAGACTTGATATCTCAATGCTTCTAATACCAAACGTGAGACCCGTAATATAACATGAGATGTGATATCCAAATCCTTCCCCTTCCAAACCTTAGACCCTTCCTTTATCATGAGATGTGATATCCAACTCCTTCCCATTCCAATCCTGAGACCCTTCCGATATCATGAGATGTGATATCTCAAAGCTTCTAATATCAAACTTGAGACCCTCCCTATAGCATGAGATGTGATATCCAAGTCCTTCCCATTCCAATCCTGAGACCCTTCCTATAGCATGAGATGTGATATCTCAATGCTTCTAATACCAAACCTGAGACCCTTCCTATAACATGAGATGAGAATATCCAACTCCTTCCCATTCCAATCCTGAGACCCTTCCGATAGCAGAGATGTGATATCTCAATGCTTATCCAAACCTGAGATCCTTCCTATAACATGAGATGTGATATCCAACTCCTTCCCATTCCAACCTGAGACACTTCCTATAGCATGAGAAGGGATATCCAACTCCTTCCCAATCCAATCCTGAGACCCTTCCGATAGCAGAGATGTGATATCTCAATGCTTATACCAAACCTGAGACCCTTCCTATGGCATGAGATGTGATATCCAACTCCTTCCCAATCCAATCCTGAGACCCTTCCGATAGCAGAGACGTGATATCTCAATGCTTCTACCAAACCTGAGACCCTTCCTTTAGCATGAGATGTGATATCCAAATCCTTCACATTCCAATCCTGAGACCCTTCCTATAGCATGAGATGTGATATCTCAATGCTTCTAATACCAAACCTGAGAGCCTTCCTATAACATGAGATGTGATATCCAATTCCTTCCCATTCCAAACCTGAGACCCTTCCTATTGGATGAGATGTGATATCCAACTCCTTCCCATTCCAACCCTGAGACCCTTCCTATAGCATGAGATGTGATGTCTCAATGCTTCTAATACCAAACATGAGATCCTTCCTATAACATGAGATGTGATATCCAACTCCTTCCATTCCAATCCTGAGACCCGTCCTATAGCATGAGATGTGATATCTCAATGCTTATACCAAACCTGAGACCCTTCCTATAGCATGAGATGTGATATCCAACTGCTTCCCATTCCAATCCTGAGACCCTTCCTATAGCATGAGATGTGATATCGCAATGCTTCTAATACCAAACCTGAGATCCTTCCTCTAACATGAAATGTGATATCCAACTCCTTCCCTTTCCAAACCTAAGAGCCTATCTATAGCATGAGATGTGATATCCAATTCCTTCCCATTCCAACCCTTAGACCCTTCCTACAGCATGCAATATGATATCTCAATGATTCTAATAAACCTGAGACCCGTCCTATAACATGAGATGGGATATCCAACTCCTTCCCATTCCAATCCTGAGACACTTTCGATAGCAGAGATGTGATATCTCAATGCTTATACCAAACCTGAGACCCTTCCTATAAAATGAGATGTGATATCCAAATCCTTCCCGTTCCAAACCTGAGACCCTTCCTTTAGCATGAGATGTGATATCCAGCACCTTCACATTCCAATCCTGAGACACTTCCGATAGCATGAGATGTGATATCTCAATGCTTCTAATATCAAAACTGAGACCCTCCCTATAGCATGATATGTGATATCTAAGTCCTTCCCATTCCAATCCTGAGACCCTCCCTATAGCATGAGATGTGATATCCAACTCCTTCCCATTCCAATCCTGAGAACCTTCCTATAGCATGAGATATGATATCTCAATACTTCTAATACCAAACGTGAGATCCTTCCGATAACATGAGATGTGATATCCAAATCCTTCCCCTTCCAAACCTGAGACCCTCCCTTTAGCATGAGATGTGATATCCAACTCCTTCCTATTCCAATCCTGAGACTCTTCTGATAGCATGAGATGTGATATCTCAATGCTTCTAATACCAAACCTGAGATCCTTCCGATAGCATGAGATGTGATATCTCAATGCTTCTAATACCAAACCTGAGATCCTTCCTATAACATGAGATTTGATATCCAAATCCTTCCCCTTCCAAACCTGAGACCCTCCCTTTAGCATGAGATGTGATATCCAACTCCTTCCCATTCCATTCCTGAGACCCTTCTGATAGCATGAAATGTGATATCTCAATGCCTCTAATACCAAACCTGAGATCCTACCTCTAACATGAAATGTGATATCCAACTCTTTCCCCTTCCAAACCTGAGAGCCTTCCTATAGCATGAGATGTGATATCCAAGTCCTTCCCATTCCAATCCTGAGACCCTTCCTATAGCTTGAGATGTGATATCCAACTCCTTCCCATTCCAATTCTGAGACCCTTCCTATACTATGAGACTTGATATCTCAATGCTTCTAATACCAAACGTGAGACCCGTAATATAACATGAGATGTGATATCCAAATCCTTCCCCTTCCAAACCTTAGACCCTTCCTTTATCATGAGATGTGATATCCAACTCCTTCCCATTCCAATCCTGAGACCCTTCCGATATCATGAGATGTGATATCTCAAAGCTTCTAATATCAAACTTGAGACCCTTCCTATAGCATGAGATGTGATATCTCAATGCTTCTAATACCAAACCTGAGACCCTTCCTATAACATGAGATGGGAATATCCAACTCCTTCCCATTCCAATCCTGAGACCCTTCCGATAGCAGAGATGTGATATCTCAATGCTTATCCAAACCTGAGATCCTTCCTATGACATGAGATGTGATATCCAACTCCTTCCCATTCCAACCTGAGACACTTCCTATAGCATGAGAAGGGATATCCAACTCCTTCCCAATCCAAACCTGAGACCCTTCCTATGGCATGAGATGTGATATCCAACTCCTTCCCAATCCAATCCTGAGACCCTTCCGATAGCAGAGACGTGATATCTCAATGCTTCTACCAAACCTGAGACCCTTCCTTTAGCATGAGATGTGATATCCAAATCCTTCACATTCCAATCCTGAGACCCTTCCTATAGCATGAGATGTGATATCTCAATGCTTCTAATACCAAACCTGAGATCCTTCCTATAACATGAGATGTGATATCCAATTCCTTCCCATTCCAAACCTGAGACCCTTCCTATTGGATGAGATGTGATATCCAACTCCTTCCCATTCCAACCCTGAGACCCTTCCTATAGCATGAGATGTGATGTCTCAATGCTTCTAATACCAAACCTGAGATCCTTCCTATAACATGAGATGTGATATCCAACTCCTTCCATTCCAATCCTGAGACCCGTCCTATAGCATGAGATGTGATATCTCAATGCTTATACCAAACCTGAGACCCTTCCTATAGCATGAGATGTGATATCCAACTGCTTCCCATTCCAATCCTGAGACCCTTCCTATAGCATGAGATGTGATATCTCAATGCTTCTAATACCAAACCTGAGATCCTTCCTCTAACATGAAATGTGATATCCAACTCCTTCCCTTTCCAAACCTAAGAGCCTATCTATAGCATGAGATGTGATATCCAAGTCCTTCCCATTCCAACCCTTAGACCCTTCCTACAGCATGCAATATGATATCTCAATGATTCTAATAACAAACCTGAGACCCGTCCTATAACATGAGATGGGATATCCAACTCCTTCCCATTCCAATCCTGAGACACTTCCGATAGCAGAGATGTGATATCTCAATGCTTATACCAAACCTGAGACCCTTCCTATAACATGAGATGTGATATCCAAATCCTTCCCGTTCCAAACCTGAGACCCTTCCTTTAGCATGAGATGTGATATCCAGCACCTTCCCATTCCAATCCTGAGACACTTCCGATAGCATGAGATGTGATATCTCAATGCTTCTAATATCAAAACTGAGACCCTCCCTATAGCATGATATGTGATATCTAAGTCCTTCCCATTCCAATCCTGAGACCCTCCCTATAGCATGAGAAGTGATATCCAACTCCTTCCCATTCCAATCCTGAGATCCTTCCTATAGCATGAGATGTGATATCCAACTCCTTCCTATTCCAATCCTGAGACTCTTCTGATAGCATGAGATGTGATATCTCAATGCTTCTAATACCAAACCTGAGATCCTTCCGATAGCATGAGATGTGATATCTCAATGCTTCTAATACCAAACCTGAGATCCTTCCGATAACATGAGATGTGATATCCAAATCCTTCCCCTTCCAAACCTGAGACCCTCCCTTTAGCATGAGATGTGATATCCAACTCCTTCCTATTCCAATCCTGAGACTCTTCTGATAGCATGAGATGTGATATCTCAATGCTTCTAATACCAAACCTGAGATCCTTCCGATAGCATGAGATGTGATATCTCAATGCTTCTAATACCAAACCTGAGATCCTTCCTATAACATGAGATGTGATATCCAAATCCTTCCCCTTCCAAACCTGAGACCCTCCCTTTAGCATGAGATGTGATATCCAACTCCTTCCCATTCCATTCCTGAGACCCTTCTGATAGCATGAAATGTGATATCTCAATGCCTCTAATACCAAACCTGAGATCCTACCTCTAACATGAAATGTGATATCCAACTCTTTCCCCTTCCAAACCCGAGAGCCTTCCTATAGCATGAGATGTGATATCCAAGTCCTTCCCATTCCAATCCTGAGACCCTTCCTATAGCTTGAGATGTGATATCCAACTCCTTCCCATTCCAATTCTGAGACCCTTCCTATACTATGAGACTTGATATCTCAATGCTTCTAATACCAAACGTGAGACCCGTAATATAACATGAGATGTGATATCCAAATCCTTCCCCTTCCAAACCTTAGACCCTTCCTTTATCATGAGATGTGATATCCAACTCCTTCCCATTCCAATCCTGAGACCCTTCCGATATCATGAGATGTGATATCTCAAAGCTTCTAATATCAAACTTGAGACCCTCCCTATAGCATGAGATGTGATATCCAAGTCCTTCCCATTCCAATCCTGAGACCCTTCCTATAGCATGAGATGTGATATCTCAATGCTTCTAATACCAAACCTGAGACCCTTCCTATAACATGAGATGAGAATATCCAACTCCTTCCCATTCCAATCCTGAGACCCTTCCGATAGCAGAGATGTGATATCTCAATGCTTATCCAAACCTGAGATCCTTCCTATAACATGAGATGTGATATCCAACTCCTTCCCATTCCAACCTGAGACACTTCCTATAGCATGAGAAGGGATATCCAACTCCTTCCCAATCCAATCCTGAGACCCTTCCGATAGCAGAGATGTGATATCTCAATGCTTATACCAAACCTGAGACCCTTCCTATGGCATGAGATGTGATATCCAACTCCTTCCCAATCCAATCCTGAGACCCTTCCGATAGCAGAGACGTGATATCTCAATGCTTCTACCAAACCTGAGACCCTTCCTTTAGCATGAGATGTGATATCCAAATCCTTCACATTCCAATCCTGAGACCCTTCCTATAGCATGAGATGTGATATCTCAATGCTTCTAATACCAAACCTGAGAGCCTTCCTATAACATGAGATGTGATATCCAATTCCTTCCCATTCCAAACCTGAGACCCTTCCTATTGGATGAGATGTGATATCCAACTCCTTCCCATTCCAACCCTGAGACCCTTCCTATAGCATGAGATGTGATGTCTCAATGCTTCTAATACCAAACATGAGATCCTTCCTATAACATGAGATGTGATATCCAACTCCTTCCATTCCAATCCTGAGACCCGTCCTATAGCATGAGATGTGATATCTCAATGCTTATACCAAACCTGAGACCCTTCCTATAGCATGAGATGTGATATCCAACTGCTTCCCATTCCAATCCTGAGACCCTTCCTATAGCATGAGATGTGATATCGCAATGCTTCTAATACCAAACCTGAGATCCTTCCTCTAACATGAAATGTGATATCCAACTCCTTCCCTTTCCAAACCTAAGAGCCTATCTATAGCATGAGATGTGATATCCAATTCCTTCCCATTCCAACCCTTAGACCCTTCCTACAGCATGCAATATGATATCTCAATGATTCTAATAAACCTGAGACCCGTCCTATAACATGAGATGGGATATCCAACTCCTTCCCATTCCAATCCTGAGACACTTTCGATAGCAGAGATGTGATATCTCAATGCTTATACCAAACCTGAGACCCTTCCTATAAAATGAGATGTGATATCCAAATCCTTCCCGTTCCAAACCTGAGACCCTTCCTTTAGCATGAGATGTGATATCCAGCACCTTCACATTCCAATCCTGAGACACTTCCGATAGCATGAGATGTGATATCTCAATGCTTCTAATATCAAAACTGAGACCCTCCCTATAGCATGATATGTGATATCTAAGTCCTTCCCATTCCAATCCTGAGACCCTCCCTATAGCATGAGATGTGATATCCAACTCCTTCCCATTCCAATCCTGAGAACCTTCCTATAGCATGAGATATGATATCTCAATACTTCTAATACCAAACGTGAGATCCTTCCGATAACATGAGATGTGATATCCAAATCCTTCCCCTTCCAAACCTGAGACCCTCCCTTTAGCATGAGATGTGATATCCAACTCCTTCCTATTCCAATCCTGAGACTCTTCTGATAGCATGAGATGTGATATCTCAATGCTTCTAATACCAAACCTGAGATCCTTCCGATAGCATGAGATGTGATATCTCAATGCTTCTAATACCAAACCTGAGATCCTTCCTATAACATGAGATTTGATATCCAAATCCTTCCCCTTCCAAACCTGAGACCCTCCCTTTAGCATGAGATGTGATATCCAACTCCTTCCCATTCCATTCCTGAGACCCTTCTGATAGCATGAAATGTGATATCTCAATGCCTCTAATACCAAACCTGAGATCCTACCTCTAACATGAAATGTGATATCCAACTCTTTCCCCTTCCAAACCTGAGAGCCTTCCTATAGCATGAGATGTGATATCCAAGTCCTTCCCATTCCAATCCTGAGACCCTTCCTATAGCTTGAGATGTGATATCCAACTCCTTCCCATTCCAATTCTGAGACCCTTCCTATACTATGAGACTTGATATCTCAATGCTTCTAATACCAAACGTGAGACCCGTAATATAACATGAGATGTGATATCCAAATCCTTCCCCTTCCAAACCTTAGACCCTTCCTTTATCATGAGATGTGATATCCAACTCCTTCCCATTCCAATCCTGAGACCCTTCCGATATCATGAGATGTGATATCTCAAAGCTTCTAATATCAAACTTGAGACCCTTCCTATAGCATGAGATGTGATATCTCAATGCTTCTAATACCAAACCTGAGACCCTTCCTATAACATGAGATGGGAATATCCAACTCCTTCCCATTCCAATCCTGAGACCCTTCCGATAGCAGAGATGTGATATCTCAATGCTTATCCAAACCTGAGATCCTTCCTATGACATGAGATGTGATATCCAACTCCTTCCCATTCCAACCTGAGACACTTCCTATAGCATGAGAAGGGATATCCAACTCCTTCCCAATCCAAACCTGAGACCCTTCCTATGGCATGAGATGTGATATCCAACTCCTTCCCAATCCAATCCTGAGACCCTTCCGATAGCAGAGACGTGATATCTCAATGCTTCTACCAAACCTGAGACCCTTCCTTTAGCATGAGATGTGATATCCAAATCCTTCACATTCCAATCCTGAGACCCTTCCTATAGCATGAGATGTGATATCTCAATGCTTCTAATACCAAACCTGAGATCCTTCCTATAACATGAGATGTGATATCCAATTCCTTCCCATTCCAAACCTGAGGCCCTTCCTATTGGATGAGATGTGATATCCAACTCCTTCCCATTCCAACCCTGAGACCCTTCCTATAGCATGAGATGTGATGTCTCAATGCTTCTAATACCAAACCTGAGATCCTTCCTATAACATGAGATGTGATATCCAACTCCTTCCATTCCAATCCTGAGACCCGTCCTATAGCATGAGATGTGATATCTCAATGCTTATACCAAACCTGAGACCCTTCCTATAGCATGAGATGTGATATCCAACTGCTTCCCATTCCAATCCTGAGACCCTTCCTATAGCATGAGATGTGATATCTCAATGCTTCTAATACCAAACCTGAGATCCTTCCTCTAACATGAAATGTGATATCCAACTCCTTCCCTTTCCAAACCTAAGAGCCTATCTATAGCATGAGATGTGATATCCAAGTCCTTCCCATTCCAACCCTTAGACCCTTCCTACAGCATGCAATATGATATCTCAATGATTCTAATAACAAACCTGAGACCCGTCCTATAACATGAGATGGGATATCCAACTCCTTCCCATTCCAATCCTGAGACACTTCCGATAGCAGAGATGTGATATCTCAATGCTTATACCAAACCTGAGACCCTTCCTATAACATGAGATGTGATATCCAAATCCTTCCCGTTCCAAACCTGAGACCCTTCCTTTAGCATGAGATGTGATATCCAGCACCTTCCCATTCCAATCCTGAGACACTTCCGATAGCATGAGATGTGATATCTCAATGCTTCTAATATCAAAACTGAGACCCTCCCTATAGCATGATATGTGATATCTAAGTCCTTCCCATTCCAATCCTGAGACCCTCCCTATAGCATGAGAAGTGATATCCAACTCCTTCCCATTCCAATCCTGAGATCCTTCCTATAGCATGAGATGTGATATCCAACTCCTTCCTATTCCAATCCTGAGACTCTTCTGATAGCATGAGATGTGATATCTCAATGCTTCTAATACCAAACCTGAGATCCTTCCGATAGCATGAGATGTGATATCTCAATGCTTCTAATACCAAACCTGAGATCCTTCCGATAACATGAGATGTGATATCCAAATCCTTCCCCTTCCAAACCTGAGACCCTCCCTTTAGCATGAGATGTGATATCCAACTCCTTCCTATTCCAATCCTGAGACTCTTCTGATAGCATGAGATGTGATATCTCAATGCTTCTAATACCAAACCTGAGATCCTTCCGATAGCATGAGATGTGATATCTCAATGCTTCTAATACCAAACCTGAGATCCTTCCTATAACATGAGATGTGATATCCAAATCCTTCCCCTTCCAAACCTGAGACCCTCCCTTTAGCATGAGATGTGATATCCAACTCCTTCCCATTCCATTCCTGAGACCCTTCTGATAGCATGAAATGTGATATCTCAATGCCTCTAATACCAAACCTGAGATCCTTCCTATAACATGAGATGTGATATCCAAATCCTTCCCCTTTCAAACCTGAGAGCCTTCCTATAGCATGAGATGTGATATCCAAGTCCTTCCCATTCCAATCCTGAGACCCTTCCTATAGCTTGAGATGTGATATCCAACTCCTTCCCATTCCAATTCTGAGACCCTTCCTATACTATGAGACTTGATATCTCAATGCTTCTAATACCAAACGTGAGACCCGTAATATAACATGAGATGTGATATCCAAATCCTTCCCCTTCCAAACCTTAGACCCTTCCTTTATCATGAGATGTGATATCCAACTCCTTCCCATTCCAATCCTGAGACCCTTCCGATATCATGACATGTGATATCTCAAAGCTTCTAATATCAAACTTGAGACCCTCCCTATAGCATGAGATGTGATATCCAAGTCCTTCCCATTCCAATCCTGAGACCCTTCCTATAGCATGAGATGTGATATCTCAATGCTTCTAATACCAAACCTGAGACCCTTCCTATAACATGAGATGGGAATATCCAACTCCTTCCCATTCCAATCCTGAGACCCTTCCGATAGCAGAGATGTGATATCTCAATGCTTATCCAAACCTGAGATCCTTCCTATAACATGAGATGTGATATCCAACTCCTTCCCATTCCAATCCTGAGACACTTCCTATAGCATGAGATGTGATATCTCACTGCTTATACCAAACCTGAGACCCTTCCCATAGCATGAGAGGTGATATCCAACTCCTTCCCATTCCAATCCTCAGACCCTTCCTATAGCATGAGATGTGATATCTCAATGCTTCTAATATCAAACTTGAGACCCTACCTATAGCATGAGATGTGATATCCAAGTCCTTCCCATTCCAATCCTGAGACACTTCCTATAGCATGAGATGTGATATCCAACTCCTTCCCATTCCAATCCTGAGATCCTTCCGATAGCATGAGATGTGATATCTCAATGCTTCTAATACCAAACCTGAGATCCTTCCTATAACATGAGATGTGATATCCAAATCCTTCCCCTTCCAAACCTGAGACCCTCCCTTTAGCATGAGATGTGATATCGTACTCCTTCCCATTCCCTTCCTGAGACCCTTCCGATAGCATGAGATGTGATATCTCAATGCCTCTAATACCAAACCTGAGATCCTACCTCTAACATGAAATGTGATATCCAACTCTTTCCCCTTCCAAACCTGAGAGCCTTCCTATAGCATGAGATGTGATATCCAAGTCCTTCCCATTCCAATCCTGAGACCCTTCCTATAGCTTGAGATGTGATATCCAACTCCTTCCCATTCCAATTCTGAGACCCTTCCTATACTCTGAGACTTGATATCTCAATGCTTCTAATACCAAACCTGAGACCCGTAATATAACATGAGATGTGATATCCAAATCCTTCCCCTTCCAAACCTTAGACCCTTCCTTTATCATGAGATGTGATATCCAACTCCTTCCCATTCCAATCCTGAGACCCTTCCGATATCATGAGATGTGATATCGCAAAGCTTCTAATATCAAACTTGAGACCCTTCCTATAACATGAGATGGGAATATCCAACTCCTTCCCATTCCAATCCTGAGACCCTTCCGATAGCAGAGATGTGATATCTCAATGCTTATACCAAACCTGAGACCCTTCCTATGGCATGAGATGTGATATCCAACTCCTTGCAATTCAAATCCTGAGACCCTTCCTATAGCATGAGAAGGGAAATCCAACTCCTTCCCAATCCAATCCTGAGACCCTTCCAATAGCAGAGACGTGATATCTCAATGCTTCTACCAGACCTGAGACCCTTCCTATAGCATGAGATGTGATATCCAACTCCTTCCCATTCCAATCCTGAGACCCTTCCTATAGCATGAGATGTGATATCTCAATGCTTCTAATACCAAACCTGAGATCCTTCCTATAACATGAGATGTGATATCCAATTCCTTCCCATTCCAAACCTGAGACCCTTCCTATTGGATGAGTTGTGATATCCAACTCCTTCCCATTCCAACCCTGAGACCCTTCCTATAGCATGAGATGTGATGTCTCAATGCTTCTAATACCAAACTTGAGATCCTTCCTATAACATGAGATGTGATATCCAACTCCTTCCATTCCAATCCTGAGACCCGTCCTATAGCATGAGATGTGATATCTCAATGCTTATACCAAACCTGAGACCCTTCCTATAGCATGAGATGTGATATCCAACTACTTCCCATTCCAATCCTGAGACCCTTCCTATAGCATGAGATGTGATATCTCAATGCTTCTAATACCAAACCTGAGATCCTTCCTCTAACATGAAATGTGATATCCAACTCCTTCCCTTTCCAAACCTAAGAGCCTATCTATAGCTTGAGATGTGATATCCAGGTCCTTCCCATTCCAATCCTTAGACCCTTCCTACAGCATGCAATTTGATATCTCAATGATTCTAATAACAAACCTGAGACACGTCCTATAGCATGAGATATAATATCCAAGTCCTTCCCATTCCAATCCTGAGACCCTTCCTATAACATGAAATGTGATATCCAACTCCTTCCCATTCCAACCTGAGACCCTTCCGATAGCATGAGATGTGATATCCCAATGCTTCTACCAAACCTGAGACCCATACTATGGCATGAGATGTGATATCAAACTCCTTCCCATTCCAATCCTGAGACCCTTCCTATAGCTTGAGGTGTGATATCCAACTCCTTCCCATTCCAATTCTGAGACCCTTCTTATACCATGAGACTTGATATCTCAAGGCTTCTAATACCAAACCTGAGACCCGTCCTATAACATGAGATGTGATATCCAAATCCTTCCCCTTCCAAACCTTAGACCCTTCCTTTATCATGAGATGTGATATCCAACTCCTTCCCATTCCAATCCTGAGACCCTTCCGATATCATGAGATTTGTTATCTCAATGCTTCTAATATCAAACTTGAGAACCTCCCTATAGCTTGAGATGTGACATCCAAGTCCTTCCCATTCCAATCCTGAGACCCTTCCTATAGCATGAGATGTGATATCTCTATGCTTCTAATACCAAACCTGAGACCCTTCCTATAACATGAGATGGGATATCCAACTCCTTCCCATTCCAATCCTGAGACCTTTCCGATAGCAGAGATGTGATATCTCAATGCTTATAACAAACCTGAGAACCTTCCTATGGCCTGAGATTTCATATACAACTCCTTCCTATTCCAATCCTGAGACCCTTCCTTTAGCATGAGATGTGATATCTCAATGCTTATACCAAATCTGAGACCCTTCCTATAGCATGAGATGTGATATCCAATTCCTTCCCATTCCAATCCTGAGACCCTTCCTATAGCATGAGATGTGATATCTCAATGCTTATACCAAACCTGAGAGCCTACCTATAGCATGAGATGTTATATCCAAGTCCATCCCATTCCAATCCTTAGACCCTTCCTACAGCATGCAATGTGATATCTCAATGATTCTAATAACAAACCAGAGACTCTTCCTATAACATGAGATGGGATATCCAACTCCTTCCCATTCCAATCCTGAGCCGCTTCCGATAGCAAGAGATGTGATATCCAAATCCTTCCCATTCCAATCCTGAGACCCTTCCTATAACATGAGATGTGATATCCAACTCCTTCCCATTCCAAACATTAGACCCTTCCTATAGCAAGAAAGTAATATCCAACTCCTACCCATTCCAATCCTGAGACCCTTCCTATAGCAAGAGATGTGATATCCAAATCCTTCCCATTCCAATCCTGAGACCCTTCCTATAACATGAGATGTGATATCCAACTCCTTCCCATTCCAACCTGAGACACTTCCTATAGCATGAGAAGGGATATCCAACTCCTTCCCAATCCAATCCTGAGACCCTTCCGATAGCAGAGATGTGATATCTCAATGCTTATACCAAACCTGAGACCCTTCCTATGGCATGAGATGTGATATCCAACTCCTTGCCATTCAAATCCTGAGACCCTTCCTATAGCATGAGAAGGGATATCCAACTCCTTCCCAATCCAATCCTGAGACCCTTCCGATAGCAGAGACGTGATATCTCAATGCTTCTACCAAACCTGAGACCCTTCCTTTAGCATGAGATGTGATATCCAAATCCTTCACATTCCAATCCTGAGACCCTTCCTATAGCATGAGATGTGATATCTCAATGCTTCTAATACCAAACCTGAGATCCTTCCTATAACATGAGATGTGATATCCAATTCCTTCCCATTCCAAACCTGAGACCCTTCCTATTGGATGAGATGTGATATCCAACTCTTTCCCATTCCAACCCTGAGACCCTTCCTATAGCATGAGATGTGATGTCTCAATGCTTCTAATACCAAATCTGAGATCCTTCCTATAACATGAGATGTGATATCCAACTCCTTCCATTCCAATCCTGAGAACCGTCCTATAGCATGAGATTTGATATCTCAATGCTTATACCAAACCTGAGACCCTTCCTATAGCATGAGATGTGATATCGAACTGCTTCCCATTCCAATCCTGAGACCCTTCCTATAGCATGAGATGTGATATCTCAATGCTTCTAATACCAAACCTGAGATCCTTCCTCTAACATGAAATGTGATATCCAACTCCTTCCCATTCCAATCCTGAGACACTTCCTACAGCATGCAATATGATATCTCAATGATTCTAATAACAAACCTGAGACCCGTCCTATAACATGAGATGGGATATCCAACTCCTTCCCATTCCAATCCTGAGACACTTCCGATAGCAGAGATGTGATATCTCAATGCTTATACCAAACCTGAGACCCTTCCTATAACATGAGATGTGATATCCAAATCCTTCCCGTTCCAAACCTCAGACCCTTCCTTTAGCATGAGATGTGATATCCAGCTCCTTCCCATTCCAATCCTGAGACACTTCCGATAGCATGAGATGTGATATCTCAATGCTTCTAATATCAAAACTGAGACCCTCCCTATAGCATGATATGTGATATCTAAGTCCTTCCCATTCCAATCCTGAGACCCTCCCTATAGCATGAGATGTGATATCCAACTCCTTCCCATTCCAATCCTGAGACCCTTCCTATAGCATGAGATATGATATCTCAATACTTCTAATACCAAACATGAGATCCTTCCGATAACATGAGATGTGATATCCAAATCCTTCCCCTTCCAAACCTGAGACCCTCCCTTTAGCATGAGATGTGATATCCAACTCCTTCCTATTCCAATCCTGAGACTCTTCTGATAGCATGAGATGTGATATCTCAATGCTTCTAATACCAAACCTGAGATCCTTCCGATAGCATGAGATGTGATATCTCAATGCTTCTAATACCAAACCTGAGATCCTTCCTATAACATGAGATGTGATATCCAAATCCTTCCCCTTCCAAACCTGAGACCCTCCCTTTAGCATGAGATGTGATATCCAACTCCTTCCCATTCCATTCCTGAGACCCTTCTGATAGCATGAGATGTGATATCTCAATGCCTCTAATACCAAACCTGAGATCCTACCTCTAACATGAAATGTGATATCCAACTCTTTCCCCTTCCAAACCTGAGAGCCTTCCTATAGCATGAGATGTGATATCCAAGTCCTTCCCATTCCAATCCTGAGACCCTTCCTATAGCTTGAGATGTGATATTCAACTCCTTCCCATTCCAATTCTGAGACCCTTCCTATACTATGAGACTTGATATCTCAATGCTTCTAATACCAAACCTGAGACCCGTAATATAACATGAGATGTGATATCCAAATCCTTCCCCTTACAAACCTTAGACCCTTCCTTTATCATGAGACGTGATATCCAACTCCTTCCCATTCCAATCCTGAGACCCTTCCGATATCATGAGATGTGATATCTCAAAGCTTCTAATATCAAACTTGAGACCCTCCCTATAGCATGAGATGTGATATCCAAGTCCTTCCCATTCCAATCCTGAGACCCTTCCTATAGCATGAGATGTGATATCTCAATGCTTCTAATACCAAACCTGAGACCCTTCCTATAACATGAGATGGGAATATCCAACTCCTTCCCATTCCAATCCTGAGACCCTTCCGATAGCAGAGATGTGATATCTCAATGCTTATACCAAACCTGAGATCCTTCCTATAACATGAGATGTGATATCCAACTCCTTCCCATTCCAATCCTGAGACACTTCCTACAGCATGAGATGTGATATCTCACTGCTTATACCAAACCTGAGACCCTTCCCATAGCATGAGATGTGATATCCAACTCCTTCCCATTCCAATCCTCAGACCCTTCCTATAGCATGAGATGTGATATCTCAATGCTTCTAATATCAAACTTGAGACCCTACCTATAGCATGAGATGTGATATCCAAGTCCTTCCCATTCCAATCCTGAGACACTTCCTATAGCATGAGATGTGATATCTCAATGCTTCTAATACCAAACCTGAGACTCTTCCTATAACATGAGATGGGATATCCAACTCCTTCCCATTCCAATCCTGAGACACTTCCGATAGCAGAGATGTGATATCTCAATGTTTATACCAAACCTGAGACCCTTCCTATAACATGAGATGTGATATCCAACTCCTTCCCGTTCCAAACCTGAGACCCTTCCTTTAGCATGAGATGTGATATCCAGCTCCTTCCCATTCCAATCCTGAGACACTTCCGATAGCATGAGATGTGATATCTCAATGCTTCTAATATCAAAACTGAGACCCTCCCTATAGCATGATATGTGATATCTAAGTCCTTCCCATTCCAACCCTGAGACCCTTCCTATAGCATGAGATGTGATATCTCAATGCTTCTACCAAACCTGAGACCCTTCCTTTAGCATGAGATGTGATATCCAACTCCTTCCCATTCCAATCCTGAGACCCTTTCTATAGCATGAGATGTGATATCTCAATACTTCTAATACCAAACCTGAGATCCTTCCGATAACATGAGATGTGATATCTCAATACTTCTAATACCAAACCTGAGATCCATCCTATAACATGAGATGTGATATCCAAATCCTTCCCCTTCCAAACCTGAGACCCTCCCTTTAGCATGAGATGTGATATCCAACTCCTTCCCATTCCAATCCTGAGACCCTTCTGATAGCATAAGATATGATATCTCAATGCTTCTATACCAAACCTGAGATCCTTCCGATAGCATGAGATGTGATATCTCAATACTTCTAATACCAAACCTGAGATCCTTCCTATAACATGAGATGTGATATCCAAATCCTTATCTTCCAAACCTGAGACCCTCCCTTTAGCATGAGATGTGATATCCAACTCCTTCCCATTCCAATCCTGAGACTCTTCTGATAGCATAAGATATGATATCTCAATGCTTCTATACCAAACCTGAGATCCTTCTGAGAGCATGAGATGTGATATCTCAATACTTCTAATACCAAACCTGAGATCCTACCTCTAACATGTAATGTGATATCCAACTCTTTCCCCTTGCAAACCTGAGAGCCTTCCTATAGCATGAGATGTGATATCCAAGTCCTTCCCATTCCAATCCTGAGACACTTCCTATAACATGAGATGTGATATCCAACTCCTTCCCATTCCAACCTGAGACCCTTCCTATAGCATGAGATGGGATATCCAACTCCTTCCAAATCCAATCCCGATACCCTTCCGATAGCATGAGATGTGATATCCCAATGCTTCTACCAAACCTGAGACCCATACTATGGCATGAGATGTGATATCAAACTCCTTCCCATTCTAATCCTGAGACCCTTCCTATAGCTTGAGATGTGATATCCAACTCCTTCCAATTCTGAGACCCTTCCTATACCATGAGACTTGATATCTCAATGCTTCTAATACCAAACCTGAGACCCGTCCTATAACATGAGATGTGATATCCAAATCCTTCCCCTTCCAAACCTTAGACCCTTCCTTTATCATGAGATGTGATATCCAACTCCTTCCCATTCCAATCTTGAGACCCTTCCGATATCATGAAATGTGATATCTCAATGCTTCTAATATCAAACTTGAGACCCTCCCTATAGCATGAGATGTGATATCCAAGTCCTTCCCATTCCAATCCTGAGACCCTTCCTATAGCATGAGATGGGATATCTCAATGCTTCTAATACCAAACCTGAGACCCTTCCTATAACATGAGATGGGAATATCCAACTCCTTCCCATTCCAATCCTGAGACCCTTCCGATAGCAGAGATGTGATATCTCAATGCTTATACCAAACCTGAGATCCTTCCTATAACATGAGATGTGATATCCAACTCCTTCCCATTCCAATCCTGAGACACTTCCTATAGCATGAGATGTGATATCTCACTGCTTATACCAAACCTGAGACCCTTCCCATAACATGAGATGTGATATCCAACTCCTTCCCATTCCAATCCTCAGACCCTTCCTATAGCATGAGATGTGATATCTCAATGCTTCTAATATCAAACTTGAGACCCTACCGATAGCATGAGATGTGATATCCAAGTCCTTCCCATTCCAATCCTGAGACACTTCCTATAGCATGAGATGTGATATCTCAATGCTTCTAATACCAAACCTGAGACTCTTCCTATAACATGAGATGGGATATCCAACTCCTTCCCATTCCAATCCTGAGACCCTTTTGATAGCAGAGATGTGATATCTCAATGTTTATACCAAACCTGAGACCCTTCCTACGGCATGAGAAGTCATATTCAACTCCTTCCCATTCCAATCCTGAGACCCTTCCTAAAGCATGAGATGTGATATCCAACTCCTTCCCATTCCAATCCTGAGACCCTTCCTATAGCATGAGATGTGATGTCTCAATGCTTCTAATACCAAACCTGAGATCCTTCCTATAACATGAGATGTGATATCCAACTCCTTCCATTCCAATCCTGAGACCCTTCCTATAGCATGAGATGTGATATCTCAATGCTTATACCAAACCTGAGACCCTTCCTATAGCATGAGATGTGATATCCAACTCCTTCCCATTCCAATCCTGAGACCCTTCCTATAGCCTGAGATGTGATATCTCAATGCCTCTAATACCAAACCTGAGATCCTTCCTCTAACATGAAATGTGATATCCAACTCCTTCACTTTCCAAACCTGAGACCCGTCCTATAACATGAGATGGGATATCCAACTCCTTCCCATTCCAATCCTGAGACACTTCCGATAGCAGAGATTTGATATCTCAATGTTTATACCAAACCTGAGACCCTTCCTATAACATGAGATGTGATATCCAAGTCCTTCCCGTTCCAAACCTGAGACCCTTCCTTTAGCATGAGATGTGATATCCAGCTCCTTCCCATTCCAATCCTGAGACACTTCCGATAGCATGAGATGTGATATCTCAATGCTTCTAATATCAAAACTGAGAATCTCCCTATAGCATGATATGTGATATCTAAGTCCTTCCCATTCCAATCCTGAGACCCTTCCTATAGCATGAGATGTGATATCCAACTTCTTCCCATTCCAATCCTGAGACCCTTCCTATAGCATGAGATGTGATATCTCAATATTTCTAATACCAAACCTGAGATCCTTCCGATAACATGAGATGTGATATCTCAATACTTCTAATACCAAACCTGAGATCCATCCTATAACATGAGATGTGATATCCAAATCCTTCCCCTTCCAAACCTGAGACCCTCCCTTTAGCATGAGATGTGATATCCAACTCCTTCCCATTCCAATCCTGAGACCCTTCTGATAGCATAAGATATGATATCTCAATGCTTCTATACCAAACCTGAGATCCTTGTGATAGCATGAGATGTGATATCTCAATACTTCTAATACCAAACCTGAGATCCTTCCTATAACATGAGATGTGATATCCAAATCCTTATCTTCCAAACCTGAGACCCTCCCTTTAGCATGAGATGTGATATCCAACTCCTTCCCATTCCAATCCTGAGACTCTTCTGATAGCATAAGATATGATATCTCAATGCTTCTATACCAAACCTGAGATCCTTCTGATAGCATGAGATGTGATATCTCAATACTTCTAATACCAAACCTGAGATCCTACCTCTAACATGAAATGTGATATCCAACTCTTTTCCCTTGCAAACCTGAGAGCCTTCCCATAGCATGAAATGTGATATCCAACTCCTTCACTTTCCAAACCTGAGACCCGTCCTATAACATGAGATGGGATATCCAACTCCTTCCCATTCCAATCCTGAGACACTTCCGATAGCAGAGATTTGATATCTCAATGTTTATACCAAACCTGAGACCCTTCCTATAACATGAGATGTGATATCCAAGTCCTTCCCGTTCCAAACCTGAGACCCTTCCTTTAGCATGAGATGTGATATCCAGCTCCTTCCCATTCCAATCCTGAGACACTTCCGATAGCATGAGATGTGATATCTCAATGCTTCTAATATCAAAACTGAGAATCTCCCTATAGCATGATATGTGATATCTAAGTCCTTCCCATTCCAATCCTGAGACCCTTCCTATAGCATGAGATGTGATATCCAACTTCTTCCCATTCCAATCCTGAGACCCTTCCTATAGCATGAGATGTGATATCTCAATATTTCTAATACCAAACCTGAGATCCTTCCGATAACATGAGATGTGATATCTCAATACTTCTAATACCAAACCTGAGATCCATCCTATAACATGAGATGTGATATCCAAATCCTTCCCCTTCCAAACCTGAGACCCTCCCTTTAGCATGAGATGTGATATCCAACTCCTTCCCATTCCAATCCTGAGACCCTTCTGATAGCATAAGATATGATATCTCAATGCTTCTATACCAAACCTGAGATCCTTGCGATAGCATGAGATGTGATATCTCAATACTTCTAATACCAAACCTGAGATCCTTCCTATAACATGAGATGTGATATCCAAATCCTTATCTTCCAAACCTGAGACCCTAACTTTAGCATGAGATGTGATATCCAACTCCTTCCCATTCCAATCCTGAGACTCTTCTGATAGCATAAGATATGATATCTCAATGCTTCTATACCAAACCTGAGATCCTTCTGATAGCATGAGATGTGATATCTCAATACTTCTAATACCAAACCTGAGATCCTACCTCTAACATGAAATGTGATATCCAACTCTTTTCCCTTGCAAACCTGAGAGCCTTCCCATAGCATGAGATGTGATATCCAAGTCCTTCCCATTCCAATCCTGAGACCCTTCCAATAACATGAGATGTGATATCAAACTCCTTCCCATTCTAACCTGAGACCCTTCCTATAGCATGAGATGGGATATCCAACTCCTTCCAAATCCAATCCCGATACCCTTCCGATAGCATGAGATGTGATATCCCAATGCTTCTACCAAACCTGAGACCCTTCCTTTAGCATGAGATGTGATATCCAACTCCTTCCCATTCCAATCCTGAGACCCTTCCTATAGCATGAGATGTGATATCTCAATATTTCTAATACCAAACCTGAGATCCTTCCGATAACATGAGATGTGATATCTCAATACTTCTAATACCAAACCTGAGATCCATCCTATAACATGAGATGTGATATCCAAATCCTTCCCCTTCCAAACCTGAGACCCTCCCTTTAGCATCAGATGTGATATCCAACTCCTTCCCATTCCAATCCTGAGACCCTTCTGATAGCAAAAGATATGATATCTCAATGCTTCTATACCAAACCTGAGATCCTTGCGATAGCATGAGATGTGATATCTCAATACTTCTAATACCAAACCTGAGATCCTTCCTATAACATGAGATGTGATATCCAAATCCTTATCTTCCAAACCTGAGACCCTCCCTTTAGCATGAGATGTGATATCCAACTCCTTCCCATTCCAATCCTGAGACTCTTCTGATAGCATAAGATATGATATCTCAATACTTCTATACCAAACCTGAGATCCTTCTGATAGCATGAGATGTGATATCTCAATACTTCTAATACCAAACCTGAGATCCTACCTCTAACATGAAATGTGATATCCAACTCTTTCCCCTTGCAAACCTGAGAGCCTTCCTATAGCATGAGATGTGATATCCAAGTCCTTCCCATTCCAATCCTGAGACCCTTCCTATAACATGAGATGTGATATCCAACTCCTTCCCATTCTAACCTGAGACCCTTCCTATAGCATGAGATGGGATATCCAACTCCTTCCAAATCCAATCCCGATACCCTTCCGATAGCATGAGATGTGATATCCCAATGCTTCTACCAAACCTGAGACCCATACTATGGCATGAGATGTGATATCAAACTCCTTCCCATTCTAATCCTGAGACCCTTCCTATAGCTTGAGATGTGATATCCAACTCCTTCCCATTCCAATTCTGAGACCCTTCCTATACCATGAGACTTGATATCTCAATGCTTCTAATACCAAACCTGAGACCCGTCCTATAACATGAGATGTGATATCCAAATCCTTCCCCTTCCAAACCTTAGACCCTTCCTTTATCATGAGATGTGATATTCAACTCCTTCCCATTCCAATCTTGAGACCCTTCCGATATCATGAAATGTGATATCTCAATGCTTCTAATATCAAACTTGAGACCCTCCCTATAGCATGAGATGTGATATCCAAGTCCTTCCCATTCCAATCCTGAGACCCTTCCTATAGCATGAGATGGGATATCTCAATGCTTCTAATACCAAACCTGAGACCCTTCCTATAACATGAGATGGGAATATCCAACTCCTTCCCATTCCAATCCTGAGACCCTTCCGATAGCAGAGATGTGATATCTCAATGCTTATACCAAACCTGAGATCCTTCCTATAACATGAGATGTGATATCCAACTCCTTCCCATTCCAATCCTGAGACACTTCCTATAGCATGAGATGTGATATCTCACTGCTTATACCAAACCTGAGACCCTTCCCATAACATGAGATGTGATATCCAACTCCTTCCCATTCCAATCCTCAGACCCTTCCTATAGCATGAGATGTGATATCTCAATGCTTCTAATATCAAACTTGAGACCCTACCGATAGCATGAGATGTGATATCCAAGTCCTTCCCATTCCAATCCTGAGACACTTCCTATAGCATGAGATGTGATATCTCAATGCTTCTAATACCAAACCTGAGACTCTTCCTATAACATGAGATGGGATATCCAACTCCTTCCCATTCCAATCCTGAGACCCTTTTGATAGCAGAGATGTGATATCTCAATGTTTATACCAAACCTGAGACCCTTCATACGGCATGAGATGTCATATTCAACTCCTTCCCATTCCAATCCTGAGACCCTTCCTAAAGCATGAGATGTGATATCCAACTCCTTCCCATTCCAATCCTGAGACCCTTCCTATAGCATGAGATGTGATGTCTCAATGCTTCTAATACCAAACCTGAGATCCTTCCTATAACATGAGATGTGATATCCAACTCCTTCCATTCCAATCCTGAGACCCTTCCTATAGCATGAGATGTGATATCTCAATGCTTATACCAAACCTGAGACCCTTCCTATAGCATGAGATGTGATATCCAACTCCTTCCCATTCCAATCCTGAGACCCTTCCTATAGCCTGAGATGTGATATCTCAATGCCTCTAATACCAAACCTGAGATCCTTCCTCTAACATGAAATGTGATATCCAACTCCTTCACTTTCCAAACCTGAGACCCGTCCTATAACATGAGATGGGATATCCAACTCCTTCCCATTCCAATCCTGAGACACTTCCGATAGCAGAGATTTGATATCTCAATGTTTATACCAAACCTGAGACCCTTCCTATAACATGAGATGTGATATCCAAGTCCTTCCCGTTCCAAACCTGAGACCCTTCCTTTAGCATGAGATGTGATATCCAGCTCCTTCCCATTCCAATCCTGAGACACTTCCGATAGCATGAGATGTGATATCTCAATGCTTCTAATATCAAAACTGAGAATCTCCCTATAGCATGATATGTGATATCTAAGTCCTTCCCATTCCAATCCTGAGACCCTTCCTATAGCATGAGATGTGATATCCAACTTCTTCCCATTCCAATCCTGAGACCCTTCCTATAGCATGAGATGTGATATCTCAATATTTCTAATACCAAACCTGAGATCCTTCCGATAACATGAGATGTGATATCTCAATACTTCTAATACCAAACCTGAGATCCATCCTATAACATGAGATGTGATATCCAAATCCTTCCCCTTCCAAACCTGAGACCCTCCCTTTAGCATGAGATGTGATATCCAACTCCTTCCCATTCCAATCCTGAGACCCTTCTGATAGCATAAGATATGATATCTCAATGCTTCTATACCAAACCTGAGATCCTTGCGATAGCATGAGATGTGATATCTCAATACTTCTAATACCAAACCTGAGATCCTTCCTATAACATGAGATGTGATATCCAAATCCTTATCTTCCAAACCTGAGACCCTCCCTTTAGCATGAGATGTGATATCCAACTCCTTCCCATTCCAATCCTGAGACTCTTCTGATAGCATAAGATATGATATCTCAATGCTTCTATACCAAACCTGAGATCCTTCTGATAGCATGAGATGTGATATCTCAATACTTCTAATACCAAACCTGAGATCCTACCTCTAACATGAAATGTGATATCCAACTCTTTTCCCTTGCAAACCTGAGAGCCTTCCCATAGCATGAAATGTGATATCCAACTCCTTCACTTTCCAAACCTGAGACCCGTCCTATAACATGAGATGGGATATCCAACTCCTTCCCATTCCAATCCTGAGACACTTCCGATAGCAGAGATTTGATATCTCAATGTTTATACCAAACCTGAGACCCTTCCTATAACATGAGATGTGATATCCAAGTCCTTCCCGTTCCAAACCTGAGACCCTTCCTTTAGCATGAGATGTGATATCCAGCTCCTTCCCATTCCAATCCTGAGATACTTCCGATAGCATGAGATGTGATATCTCAATGCTTCTAATATCAAAACTGAGAATCTCCCTATAGCATGATATGTGATATCTAAGTCCTTCCCATTCCAATCCTGAGACCCTTCCTATAGCATGAGATGTGATATCCAACTTCTTCCCATTCCAATCCTGAGACCCTTCCTATAGCATGAGATGTGATATCTCAATATTTCTAATACCAAACCTGAGATCCTTCCGATAACATGAGATGTGATATCTCAATACTTCTAATACCAAACCTGAGATCCATCCTATAACATGAGATGTGATATCCAAATCCTTCCCCTTCCAAACCTGAGACCCTCCCTTTAGCATGAGATGTGATATCCAACTCCTTCCCATTCCAATCCTGAGACCCTTCTGATAGCATAAGATATGATATCTCAATGCTTCTATACCAAACCTGAGATCCTTGCGATAGCATGAGATGTGATATCTCAATACTTCTAATACCAAACCTGAGATCCTTCCTATAACATGAGATGTGATATCCAAATCCTTATCTTCCAAACCTGAGACCCTCCCTTTAGCATGAGATGTGATATCCAACTCCTTCCCATTCCAATCCTGAGACTCTTCTGATAGCATAAGATATGATATCTCAATGCTTCTATACCAAACCTGAGATCCTTCTGATAGCATGAGATGTGATATCTCAATACTTCTAATACCAAACCTGAGATCCTACCTCTAACATGAAATGTGATATCCAACTCTTTTCCCTTGCAAACCTGAGAGCCTTCCCATAGCATGAGATGTGATATCCAAGTCCTTCCCATTCCAATCCTGAGACCCTTCCTATAACATGAGATGTGATATCCAACTCCTTCCCATTATAACCTGAGACCCTTCCTATAGCATGAGATGGGATATCCAACTCCTTCCAAATCCAATCCCGATACCCTTCCGATAGCATGAGATGTGATATCCCAATGCTTCTACCAAACCTGAGACCCTTCCTTTAGCATGAGATGTGATATCCAACTCCTTCCCATTCCAATCCTGAGACCCTTCCTATAGCATGAGATGTGATATCTCAATATTTCTAATACCAAACCTGAGATCCTTCCGATAACATGAGATGTGATATCTCAATACTTCTAATACCAAACCTGAGATCCATCCTATAACATGAGATGTGATATCCAAATCCTTCCCCTTCCAAACCTGAGACCCTCCCTTTAGCATCAGATGTGATATCCAACTCCTTCCCATTCCAATCCTGAGACCCTTCTGATAGCATAAGATATGATATCTCAATGCTTCTATACCAAACCTGAGATCCTTGCGATAGCATGAGATGTGATATCTCAATACTTCTAATACCAAACCTGAGATCCTTCCTATAACATGAGATGTGATATCCAAATCCTTATCTTCCAAACCTGAGACCCTCCCTTTAGCATGAGATGTGATATCCAACTCCTTCCCATTCCAATCCTGAGACTCTTCTGATAGCATAAGATATGATATCTCAATGCTTCTATACCAAACCTGAGATCCTTCTGATAGCATGAGATGTGATATCTCAATACTTCTAATACCAAACCTGAGATCCTACCTCTAACATGAAATGTGATATCCAACTCTTTCCCCTTGCAAACCTGAGAGCCTTCCTATAGCATGAGATGTGATATCCAAGTCCTTCCCATTCCAATCCTGAGACCCTTCCTATAACATGAGATGTGATATCCAACTCCTTCCCATTCTAACCTGAGACCCTTCCTATAGCATGAGATGGGATATCCAACTCCTTCCAAATCCAATCCCGATACCCTTCCGATAGCATGAGATGTGATATCCCAACGCTTCTACCAAACCTGAGACCCATACTATGGCATGAGATGTGATATCAAACTCCTTCCCATTCTAATCCTGAGACCCTTCCTATAGCTTGAGATGTGATATCCAACTCCTTCACATTCCAATTCTGAGACCCTTCCTATAGCATGAGTTGTGATATCTCAATGCTTCTAATACCAAACCTGAGACCCTTCCTATAACATGACATGGGAATATCCAACTCCTTCCCATTCCAATCCTGAGACCCTTCTGATAGCAGAGATGTGATATCTCAATGCTTATACCAAACCTGAGATCCTTCCTATAACATGAGATGTGATATCCAACTCCTTCCCATTCCAATCCTGAGACACTTCCTATAGCATGAGATGTGATATCTCACTGCTTATACCAAACCTGAGACCCTTCCTATAGCATGCGATGTGATATCCAACTCCTTCCCATTCCAATCCTGAGACCCTTCTTATAGCATGAGATGTGATATCTCAATGCTTCTAATATTAACTTGAGACCCTCCCTATAGCATGAGATGTGATACCCAAGTCCTTCCCATTCCAATCCTGAGACACTTCCTATAGCATGAGATGTGATATCTCAATGCTTCTAATACCAAACCTGAGACTCTTCCTATAACATGAGATGGGATATCCAACTCCTTCCCATTCCAATCCTGAGACCCTTTCGATAGCAGAGATGTGATATCTCAATGTTTATACCAAACCTGAGACCCTCCCTACGGCATGAGATGTCATATACAACTCCTTCCCATTCCAATCCTGAGACCCTTCCTATAGCATGAGATGTGATATCCAACTCCTTCCCATTCCAATCCTGAGACCCTTCCTATAGCATGAGATGTGATGTCTCAATGCTTCTAATACCAAACCTGAGATCCTTCCTATAACATGAGATGTGATATCCAACTCCTTCCATTCCAATCCTGAGACCCTTCCTACAGCATGAGATATGATATCTCAATGCTTATAACAAAACCTGAGACCCTTCCTATAGCATGAGATGTGATATCCAACTCCTATCCATTTCAATCCTGAGACCCTTCCTATAGCCTGAGATGTGATATCTCAATGCCTCTAATACCAAACCTGAGATCCTTCCTCTAACATGAAATGTGATATCCAACTCCTTCACTTTCCAAACCTGAGAGCCTATCTATAGCATGAGATGTGATATCCAAGTCCTTCCCATTCCAATCCTTAGACCCTTCCTACAGCATGCAATATGATATCTCAATGATTTTAATAAAAAACCTGAGACCCGTCCTATAACATGAGATGGGATATCCAACTCCTTCCCATTCCAATCCTGAGACACTTCCGATAGCAGAGATGTGATATCTCAATGTTTATACCAAACCTGAGACCCTTCCTATAACATGAGATGTGATATCCAACTCCTTCCCGTTCCAATCCTGAGACCCTTCCTTTAGCATGAGATGTGATATCCAGCTCCTTCCCATTCCAATCCTGAGACACTTCCGATAGCATGAGATGTGATATCTCAATGCTTCTAATATCAAAACTGAGACCCTCCCTATAGCATATGTGATATCTAAGTCCTTCCCATTCCAATCCTGAGACCCTTCCTATAGCATGAGATGTGATATCTCAATGCTTATCCTTGATTCCTGTAGTAAATTGATTTCCTTTGCAGGCCGACTCCTGTCACAAATGCCTTGTCTGCATGCATTCTCTCCTGGCCATTCTCTCACCGTGGCTATTTGCCTACCCCCTTCCTCTCTCAGTGGATGGACTTCTCCATCCTAGCCTCCTTCCACTCAACTCCGCTTACTTGGAGAATTCAACATGAACCTGTATGCTTCCTGACCTGGACTTTTACGAGATCTGCAACTCTTCATGTCGCTGGCCCTACACACTGCAGGGAATACTCAGGATTTTCTGATCTCAGACCTCCCCCTCTGTAACCCTCTCAACAATCCTCTCCCGTGGTGATCAAGTTCTCATCTCCAAAGAAGGCTAACAGCCAGCTTTTCCTCCTCAGAGGAGTTCTCCCTTTCTGTCCCTGCTCCCTGCACCGTTTCGCGTTGCAAACACTCGCTTCCCTGCTCTCTGGTTTAGACGCTTTTCCTTCTCAGAGGCCTTCTTCCTTTCTGCCCTTTTCGCGTTGCAAGTACTCGCTTCCCAGCTCTCTGGTTTAGACGCGTGTTCCCTGCCTTCTCTCCTCTTCCCGCTGCCTTCAAATCAAAAAATGAGCTCCAAAAGATACACAGTGCTCAGAATGCTCTATAACACCCATTATTCAACATATAGCCGTAACCCGCTAGACGTATTGAAACATGCTGTAAACTAGCAAAAACAGCTAGAAAATGTACTTTCCTCGCGTTTTTGTAAATGCTAATTCTGATGGGTTCCCATGTATGTACTGTCCATGCGTTTGTTGTCGAATCCTGAAGTTTTTAACCACTGTTCTCCCATACAAGGGGGGGGGTCAACGTCTACTGCTGTTCACAGGCTGAATGTATACGGCTGAAACCTTCAAGGCATTATCAGCTTTCCTGACTGTTTTGGAACGTGTATTTGCCATCTGTTAATGCAGTCGCCCTGTGTTCATTGTCCCTTCTACTTTACAGGCTGCACTCCCCTGGTGATCACATTCTCCTCTCCAGAGCAGGCTGACTACCAGCTGCTCCTCCTCATAGGCGTTCATCCTTTCTGTCCCTGCTCCCTGCACCGTTTCGCGTTGCATGTACTCGCTTCCCAGCTCTCTAGTTTAGATGCGTGTTCCCTGCCTTCTCTCCTCTTCCTACAGCCTTCCAATGAGCTCCACAAGATACAGTGTTCAGAATGCTTTATAACACCCATTATTCAACATATAGCTGTAACCCGCTAGACGTATTGAAACATGCTAAAAACGAGCAGAAACAGCTAGAAAATGTACTTTCCTCGCGTTTTGGTAAATGCGAATTCTGGTGGATTCCCATTTTGTACTCTGTTCGTGCGTTTGTTCAGTCGAATCCTGGTCTTTTGAACCACTCTTCTCCCATACAAGGGAGGGTCAAAATGTGTTGTTCACAGGCTGAATTTATACTGCTGAAATGCTCGCTTCCCTGCTCTCTGGTTTAGACGCGTGTACCCTGTATCCTTCCCATTCCAATCCTGAGACCCTTCTTATAGCATGAGATGTGATATCTCAATGCTTATACCAAACCTGAGACCCTTCCTATAGCATGAGATGTGATATCCAACTCCTTCCCATTCCAATCCTGAGACCCTTCCTATAGCATGAGATGTGATATCTCAATGCCTCTAATACCAAACCTGAGATCCTTCCTCTAACATGAAATGTGATATCCAACTCCTTCCCATTCCATACCTGAGAGCCTACCTATAGCATGAGATGTGATATCCAAGTCCTTCCCATTCCAATCCTTAGACCCTTCCTATAGCATGCAATATGATATCTCAATGATTCTAATAACAAACCTGAGACCCGTCCTATAACATGAGATGGGATATCCAACTCCTTCCCATTCCAATCCTGAGACACTTCCGATAGCAGAGATGTGATATCTCAATGCTTATACCAAACCTGAGACCCTTCCTATAACATGAGATGTGATATCCAACTCCTTCCCATTCCAAACCTGAGACCCTTCCTATAGCATATGTGATATCCAACTCCTTCCAATTCCAAACATGAGACCCTTCCCATAGCAAGAATGTAATATCCAACTCCTTCCCATTCCAATCCTGAGACCATTCCTATAGCATGAGATGTGATATCTCAATGCTTCTAATACCAAACCTGAGATCCTTCCTATGACATGAGATGTGATATCCAATTCCTTCCCATTCCAAACCTGAGACCCTTCCTACAGCATGCGATGTGATATCTCAATGCTTCTAATACCAAACCTGAGACCAGTCCTATAACATGAGATGGGATATCCAACTCCTTCCCGTTCCAATCCTGAGACACTTCCGATTGCAGAGATGTGATATCTCAATGCTTATACCAAACCTGAGACTCTTCCTATAACATGAGATGTGATATCCAACTCCTTCCCGTTCCAAACCTGAGACCCTTCCTATAGCATGAGATGTGATATCCAACTCCTTCCCATTCCAATCCTGAGACCCTTTCGATAGCATGAGATGTGATATCTCAATGCCTCTAATACCAAACCTGAGATCCTTCCTATAACATGTGATGTGATATTCAATTCCTTCCCCTTCCAAACCTGAGACCCTCCTTTTAGCATGAGATGTGATATCCAACTCCTTCCCATTCCAATCCTGAGACCCTTATGATAGCATGAGATGTGATATCTCAATGCCTCTAATACCAAACCTGAGATACTTCCGATAGCATGAGATGTGATATCTCAATGCTTCTAATACCAAACCTGAGATCCTTCCTATAACATGAGATGTGATATCCAACTCCTTCCCATTCCAATCCTGAGACCCTTCTGATAGCATGAGATGTGATATCTCAATGCCTCTAATACCAAACCTGAGATCCTACCTCTAGCATGAAATGTGATATCCAACTCCTTCCCTTTCCAAACCTGAGAGCCTACCTATAGCATGAGATGTGATATCCAAGTCCTTCCCATTCCAATCCTTAGACCCTTCCTATAGCATGCAATATGATATCTCAATGATTCTAATAACAAACCTGAGACCCGTCCTATAACATGAGATGGGATATCCAACTCCTTCCCATTCCAATCCTGAGACACTTCCGATAGAAGAGATGTGATATCTCAATGCTTATACCAAACCTGAGACCCTTCCTATCACATGAGATGTGATATCCAACTCCTTCCAATTCCAAACATGAGACCCTTCCCATAGCAAGAATGTAATATCCAACTCCTTCCCATTCCAATGTTGAGACCATTCCTATAGCATGAGATGTGATATCTCAATGCTTCTAATACCAAACCTGAGATCCTTCCTATGACATGAGATGTGATATCCAATTCCTTCCCCTTCCAAACCTGAGACCCTCCCTTTAGCATGAGATGTGATATCCAACTCCTTCCCATTCCAATCCCGATACCCTTCCTATAGCATGAGATGTGATATCCAACTCCTTCCCATTCCAACCTGAGACACTTCCTATAGCATGAGAAGGGATATCCAACTCCTTCCCAATCCAATCCTGAGACCCTTCCGATAGCAGAGATGTGATATCTCAATGCTTATACCAAACCTGAGACCCTTCCTATGGCATGAGATGTGATATCCAACTCCTTCCCATTCCATTCCTGAGACCCTTCTGATAGCATGAAATGTGATATCTCAATGCCTCTAATACCAAACCTGAGATCCTACCTCTAACATGAAATGTGATATCCAACTCTTTCCCTTTCCAAACCTAAGAGCCTTCCTATAGCATGAGATGTGATATCCAAGTCCTTCCCATTCCAATCCTGAGACCCTTCCTATAGCATGAGATGTGATATCTCAATGCTTCTAATACCAAACCTGAGATCCTTCCTCTAACATGAAATGTGATATCCAACTCCTTCCCATTCCAATCCTGAGACCCTTTTGATAGCATGAGATGTGATATCTCAATGCCTCTAATACCAAACCTGAGATCCTACCTCTAAAATGAAATGTGATATCCAACTCCCTCCCTTTCCAAACCTGAGACCCTGCCTATAGCATGAGATGTGATATCCAAGTCCTTCCCATTCCAATCCTGAGACCCTTCCTATAGCATGAGGTGTGATATCTCAATGTCTCGTCGTCGTGTTGAGTCTGCAGCAGCAGAGTTGAGTAAAAGACGTCCCAAACGAAGGAACCCGCACAGTTTGTTACCACAGCAGGGCAATGGAGCGGCGGTGTGTATCTGAGCCAAATGTACACTACTCACTTCAGACCTGGGAACGCCAAGTGTACGAATCATGTGAGAGTGACAAGGACTCGATATACTACACAACCTGGCGGCAGTTACAGAGCAAGACTCCTGTGTAGGCTGGTCAGTCTGCTGGATGGCCCAGAGACGCTTCCGAAGGCTTACTAGCAGAGATGGTGAAGATGCCGAGAATAGCTGTCCCCGCTATTCCAAGGGTCGAATTACCAGTACAGGCCTTCTGGTTCGATCAAAGGTGAAAAGGGTTTCACAATGCGACAGCAATGCAGAGGAGCAGTCCTTCAGCGGGTCACCAGCGATTCCTCGGTTCAGCCTCTTGGTTGCAGGATACTTGGCTCCTGTATTCCTTCGTTCGTGAGAACTCAGGAGATCGACATGGTAGTGGTGTTTCCAGCCCCCTCTTATCCACGGTTCCCTTCGCGCCAAAATGGAGGGGACCCAATGGGAGATCCGCTCATCAACACTCACACCATTCGTGGACCTATCACGGACCACGGTGGTCCCAGGCATTCACACCACACTAGACTCTCTGGCACCCAGGATGTGTATTGGGACCAGACATCCCAGCCCACATCCTGGAGGCACACACAAGACATGTAGAAGCCCGCGAAAGCATCTGTGTTTCGCGGGAAAGTACATGCCCAAATAAGGAAGGCCCCAGGTCGGCTCGACCTGGGGAAGGTGAAGGGAGCAAGATGGTCAGCGGACAGGACAAAGGAGCCTCGTGGTCTGGCCATTTTGGGCTCTAGGCCACCATTTTGGGTTAAGCGCGAGAAACGCGCTTAGAACGCCAAAAGGAGCTCAAAACACAATAAACGATCGCTGCCACCATTCCCGTCCGCGAATCACTTGCACCGATCAGTTACAATCCTGGAAGAGTATCTAGGGCCTGTAGAAGGCTAGAGACCCAAGAGAGCAGTAACTTATCTTACAGTGCCCTCTTGTGTCATGTTGCACGAAAGCCGCAACATGATAAAAGAAACTACGGAAACGAGCGTTTCCTGGTACTGACTGTCTTAAGGGCATGACAGTTTCCCCGTAAGAAAGGAGCGAAAGCCCAGAGGAGTGCGGCAGAAGGCTGCACTTCTCTGGCAAAGTCGAGAACAAGGTGAAAAACAACAGCAAAAAGTTTAGGGGTTGCCACATGGAAGGAAAATTACCTACAATTACGAAATCTTTCCTAACACTCGCCCCTCCCAGACTATGGACAGGGGGAACTAATCCACCCCTGGATGAGTCTCTTGTTCAGGTCGGTTAAACATTCTGCACAACCCATCAGCATTGCTATGTTGTACACCTGGCCTATGCTCAATAGTGAAGTCGAAGCCTTGTAGACTTATGGACCACCTAAGCAACTTTGGATTCTCCCCCTTCATGTTTATTAGCCACTTTAAGGGCTTATGGTCAGTTTGCACAGTGACGTGGGTCCCATAGAGGTAGGGCCTCAGCTTCCTTAGGGCCCACACAACAGAGAAACATTCTTTCTCTACCGTGGACCATCTGAGCTCTCTGTCCTTAAACTGGCGACTAATAAAACCAATAGGGTGTTCCTTACCCTTCTCATCTACTTGCGATAGTACAGCTCCTATCCCAGTGTCAGAGGCGTCCGTCTGCACGATAAAAGGTCTTTGATAATCAGGGGCCCTGAGGACAGGGGCCTGGCACAAGGAGTCTTTTAAGCCATTGAAGGCCTTCTCACACTCGTCGGTCCAAGTTACCTTCTTGGGTTTCTTCAGAGTTGTGAGGGCAGTCAGAGGGGCAGCTATGGTGCCATAGTCTGCCACAAAATTGCGGTAATACCCCGTGAGTCCTAAGAAGGCTCTTACTTGGGTTTGTGTAGTGGGGGTAGGCCAGTCTTGTACTGCTTGTACTTTACTGGGTACAGGCTGTATCCTCCCTCCACCTACTTCATGTCCAAGGTAAAACACTGAGCCTTGTCCAATCTGGCATTTACTAGCCTTTATGGTCAAGTGTGCTTTCTGAAGAGCCTGGAGCACAATCCCGAGGTGTTTCACATGGTTTTCCCAGGTGGCACTGAAAACTGCTATATCGTCCAGATATGCAAGACAGAATTCGTCCAACCCATTCAAAACATGATGCACAAGCCTCTGGAAAGTGGCAGGTGCATTCTTCAACCCGAACGGCATTACCCGGAATTGGTAAAGGCCGTCTGGAGTAGAAAACGCTGTATTCTCCTTGGCATGTTCTGCTAAAGCTATTTGCCAATAGCCAGCAGTGAGGTCAAACGTGCTGAGGTACTTGGAGGCACCCAAAGTATCCACCAGCTCATCTGTTCGAGGCAAGGGGTGTGCATCTGTCTTGGTGACAGCATTCAGAGCCCTGTAATCCACGCAGAACCTCAATTCAGAAGTGCCTGCCTTTGGAACAAAAACCACAGGGCTGGACCAAGGACTACTAGAGGGTTCAATCACCCCAAGGTCTAACATCTTGTTGACCTCGGTCTTAATATAAGACCGTACTTTGTCTGACATCCTGTATCCCCTACTTTTGGTAGGTACACTGTCTCCTGTGTCTATGTTATGTTTGCACCAAGGTGTCAAACCAGGCGACTGTGAAAACAGGGGGGAAAACTGCCTAAGCAAACTTTTCACCTCAGCATGCTGATCAGAAGTCAGGTGAGGGGCCCCTCGGACACCCTCAAAGGAGCTATCTGAAGGACCGCTTTGGAACAGGTCGGGGAGAGGTTCAGACTCCTCTTCCTCAACATCTGAAGCCAGTAACGTGCTGCGATTTCGACTCTTGGGACGAAAGCCTTCAGCCTATTCACGTGAAACACTTTTGGAGCCTGTCCAGGCCTTCCAAGGTCCACTAAATAGTTAACCTCACCCAGGGGCTCCACCACTGTGTAAGGGCCTGACCATTTGTCCTGTAAAGCTCAAGGCCTTATGGGATTCATGATCAGGACTTGCTGACCAGGTGTAAAGTTGATGAGGGAAGCTTTCTGGTCGTACCAATGTTTCACCAGTGCTTGTCCTGCCTTCAATTTATCACTAGCCAAGCCCATCAGAAGTACCATCCGTTTTCTGAGCCCTAGCACATAATCAACTACGTTGGTAGTAACAGGGGGAGTGGGCATCTCCCATCCCTCTTTGACTATGGCTAAGGGTCCCCGTACAGGATGACCAAACAGAAGTTTGAAGGGGCTGAAGCCAACACCCTCCTGTGGTAACTCTCGGTAGGCAAACAGTAAGCATGGTAAAAGAAAATCCCATTGTCTTCTCTGAAGCTTCTCCAGAGCCCCAATCATGCTTTTTAACGTTCTGTTGAAACGTTCCACCAGACCATTGGTCTGGGGGTGGTATGCAGAAGAGAACTTGTAGGTGACCCCACATTCTTTCCACATAGCCTGCATATACTTCGACATAAAGTTGCTGCCACGATCTGACACAACTTCTTTAGGGAAGCCAACCCTAGTAAATATGCCAAGTAAAGCTTTTTCAACTGACTTGGCAGTTACAGTTTTCAATGGGATGGCCTCAGGATATCTGGTTGCATGGTCGACCAGCACCACGATAAACCTATTGCCCGAGGATGTTTGTGGGTCAAGGGGACCAACGATGTCGATCCCTACCCTTTCAAATGGTACCCCCACAACTGGGAGCGGTACCAACGGAGCTTGGATTGTCGAGCCAACCTTACCAGATAACTGGCAGGAGGCACAACTCCTGCAGTGACTTTCTACTTGCACCCCCATCTTGGGCCAGTAGAAGTGCATCGATAACCTTTGCTTGCTCCTCTTAATACCAAGGTGACCAGCAAGGAGCACTTCATGCGCCAACTGCAGGAGGAAGGGCCTAACAGCAAGGGGAACCACCAACCTCCTATGGTCTCCTTCTGTAGACTCTGTGGGCTCACTATACAGGAGTCCACCTTCCCAATAAATCCTATGCGTCCCAGGAGGTTCACCCTCAAGCTGGGAGCAGGCCTGTCTCCTTAGGCCTTCCAGAGATGGGCACTCACGTTGGCCTTTACTGAATTCGTCCCTATCAGGACCTCCTTCAACTAACAAGTCTTTTACTTCAGGATGGTCGTTGGGGTCAAATACTTCAGGCATCGCCACCTCCTCGTCAGGCCCGGGCGATTGACCAACTTCCTCCACCGCAGTGGTAGGCGAGCTCGGGGGAATATTCTCTTTCCCTCGTCTTGACTTGTTGACTCCTTTCGCCTTGGGTTTCCCCTTCGGCTGGGGCGGCGTATTGGTCTTGGCCAATGCTGCCCGTGCTTGAGACCGTGTGTAGGGTCTTTCGGCAGTGTCTCCTACGAGCCCTAAAGCTCTGAGATCATTACCTAACAAGACCTTTCCCGGGACGTTTCTCTGAATGCTCACTGGAATCCTGACTGCTGTACCGTTTAAAGTAAGATTTACAGGTATTACTGGGAACATACGGAGTGGGCCGTCAGCCAACTTAGTGGGCATCAGAGTAGCTCTGGCAACTTCCTCTGAGTCTACCAAGGTAGAATCCACTACAGTTCGACTGCACCCACTATCCCTAAGAGCTGGAGTATCTACTCCATTGACCAGCACACTGTCTTTAAAGTAGTGCTTGGTATTATCTGTAATCCTAGCATAAGCCTCTGCGACTTTAGGCTCCCAGGAACCCAGGGAAACTAAAACTACCTCAGCCTCTATCCCGCTGGGAAATGAGTCTGAGGAGAAGGATGATCCTGTAATCTCTTCTTCCTCGTAGGAGGAGAAGGCCAGATTAGCGGAGTGGACCCCCAAAGGTCAAACCTTACACCGGGGATCCCCCTTCACGTGGTCAGTTGCTCCACAAGCAAAACAAGATCCATTGGGTCTGTTTACATAGGGAGGCTTATTGTAACCAGAGTTCTGTTTCGGAGGCTGACCTTCACTACCCTGTGAGTTCTCTTGTGTCTTACCCTTATTTTTCTTTTTGTGGCCCTTTTGAGAAGAAGATTTATCAGATTCTTCACCCTCCTTATCTTTGGACTTTTTCCCTTCCTCCTGCTTACCAGGATGAGTTTTGTCCTTATGGGACACTCGATGTGACACCCATAAGTCTGCTGCAATGCCAGCTTCTTAGGATCTATCTCCTTCGAATCGGCCAAATGCTGCTTAAGCTCCGGGGAAGAAGATGCAAAAATGTGTTCCAGCATGACAAGATTTATCATGCCTTCGAAGGTAGAAACCTTATAACCTTCGACCCAGCCAGTTAAGTTTTTCAAGGATTCAGTGACATAAGATACCCAAGTACCACCTTCCTTTTTCTTATACTCTATGAATCGTTTCAAATATTGGGCCGGAGTCTTCTCAAACTTTAAAATGAGAGTTTGCTTTAACATTGCGAAATCAGCTTGCTCAGCCTTCGACATTTCCATAATGGCACTACAGCCAGAATGGGGCAGTCTGCTGAGTAACCAGGCAATCTTATCAGCATTGTCAACTTGTTGAACTTCACATGCATACTCAAACGCATTCATCCAGTCCATAATGTCATTCCTTTCCTCATACACAATGACCAGATCTTTCGGAAACCGTGGATGAGAGGAGGCCCCAGACCCATGTCCAGGACCCTTGGACCCATTTGCAACCTGAAGCTTGGCCAGTTCCAACGGGTGATCCCTGTCTTTCTGTTTTTCTGA
Source organism: Ambystoma mexicanum (assembly GCF_040938575.1). Classification (NCBI taxonomy): domain Eukaryota; kingdom Metazoa; phylum Chordata; class Amphibia; order Caudata; family Ambystomatidae; genus Ambystoma; species Ambystoma mexicanum. The sequence goes on from NC_090936.1 coordinate 339,903,705, forward strand.
CTGTTCGATTTTTAGTTTGGCTATGCTGAATTCAAGCTCCTTCTGCCTAAACCGCAGCTCTTGCTTCTTGAATTCAAGCATAGCCTCCCCATCAACACTGGCAGAGGAAACATTAGACATCTCATCCTCCGTCCTCGTGGTCGCGGTGGATCAGTGCAGCGGCAGAACCGTCGGTTTTACCAGTGAGAGCAGCCCCACCTCCTTCCGCACTGTCCTCAGAAGTTATAGCGTCAAGCTGCGCTTCTTGCCACGCCACGATTCTTTGGATCATATCCAATTTCGTGCCTTGAGAGGAAACACCTCTCTCCGCACACATTTTTTTCAATGTTTCTGATTTGGAAGCATTTAAAGTTAACAAGGTATTTGTTTCCATACTGTTAGATAGGACTATGGCCTTTTTAAAGTTATACTACAACAATTCACTACATGTCCTGGTAGGAATAACTTGAAATGCCTTAGTTCGTGCGCAACACTGGATACCTTCAGTCGTATCCCACCGCTGTACACCAATTTGTTAAGACGGATTTCTGAACTCTGTCCTGGTGGCGCAGAAGTTCAGAAGGCCAACCTAATTACTTGGAACTGGGTAACCTCTGGACAAGCCAGACCAATCAAGGTAGCGATCGCGGCGGTCAAGACTAGGTCTCAAGAGGGATGAGGGTGACTGAAAGCCTGCAATGAGCACACTGTAACGCTCACCTGATTCTCGCAGAGGCGCCGGTCTTGACTGGGCGACTACCGTATCTTCAAAGGTGATGTGCAGCACCCGGTTGGCTCTTTGGGCTGGACCTCTGTGCACTGTATGCCTGACGTGTAGAGTAAGATGTCTGCAGATAGAAAATATGGGGGTTAATGAACTGGGGTTATTGGGGTGTCCCTATCTCTTTCCTCTTCTCCTCTCCTGTAGACCCCCAAAGGTTAACGCTCTCACCTTAGGTAAGTGAATGCCGAGCTCTCCATCTGCCTCGGGGCAGGGTGCTGTAACCAGTTTCCTCACTGGATAGGTAGCGCAGGCCTCTTGACTTCAGAGGACTGCTGTCCGTCGTTTACTGCACGAACGGTAAGTTTCGAGTAACTCAAATGTCTTTAAAGTCTTTAATAATGATGTCTCTTGTTTTGCAGGGTTCCGGCGATGGCGGATGACGGGCTGAAGTGAGTTGAAGATGGAGCCCGTGTGAGGAATAGAAGCGCCTGGAAGCACGTAAGTAAGCGCTTGTTGCCAGCTTCACGATGCGCTCTAACTGTCTTTTTATTTTGCAGGTACAAGTTCGGTGCGGCTGCAGGGTGCCGGAATACCCACTGGGTTAGATGTGGAAAGGAGTATTGGCACGTGAGTATTAAAGTTCCCCAATGTATTTAAACGCACCTTGTTTTATCTTTCAGATGCGGGATGCAGCGCCGACGGCCTCAGGAGCGTGTGAAGAGTTGGTAAGCTTTTGTCTTTCAGATGCCGGAATGCAGTGTGAAGACCTCCGGAACGCACGAAGAGTAGGTAAGCCTTTGCCTTTCAGATGCCGGAATACTAACCTGTTCTTTCTTGTCTTTATAGGTGTTGCTGAAGACTGGATTCAGGATGGTAAGCCTTTTCCTTTCAGATGCCGGAATGCTAACCTGTTCTTTCTTGTCTTTATAGGTGTTGCTGAAGACTGGAGTCAGGATGGTAAGCCTTTTTCCTTAGGCCCAGGACCGGATGCAGAAGACACGATGAGCGTTCTGCTGCAGAGGGTGCAGAATAACGCAAAGCAAGATTCATCCACCGGGTGTGGTTTAAATAGCCTCCTGTAGTGCTTAGGTGTCTCCTTCCACAGCCACGCCTAGGTAAGAAAAGAGTTCCTGGTAAGAAAAGAGTTCCTGCCTTCCAGAAGAGTTCCAGTGTTCTGAATCTAGGGAGTGGCTCCAGCCCCACCCAACAGGAAAAGTAGTTCCAAACAGAAGAGGATCAGAGGCTCAACTGGCAGGCAAGTAAGCAGCATGGTCTGCTGCAGGTAAGTCCACCCAAGCATTATGAGCCCGGCGCTTCCAGCGCTGGGACTGGGCATATTTATGAGCCTGGTGCCACTGGCGCCAGGACTGGGTCCAAAAGGTCCCAATTGGGACTGGTTGGCACTCGGAACCTGGGTTATGGATCTGCTTCCAAGGGAGTTGGGAAAACCCTGACCTTTTGGAAGCAGAGATCATGACACACACAAAGCAAGGACACTTACAAACTACTCCAAACAGGTGCTATATTAAAAATATATACACATTTATTCCAAGGCCTTTAAAACAATGACCGTAGCGAGAAATCACAATACAACTCTAGTAAACCAACACATACCATACCAATACAATATATATACAAATACAAACAAGTCTCAAGCGTTAGATGCACGAAATGTGTAGTCCACCTAAAAGGGAAGGAAAACAGGCAGTGCGAAATAATGCTTAGACCCAGTCCGCCTTCAGAGGCACCTAACTAAAAGGAGGTCCGAGCCCTACGAAGAGTGTAGCCTTGTGCTCAAAAGTACCTGCACACGCTGGTGCCAACGGGCAAAAGGGGAGTCTCTTCGAGGGAGATCAGGCAGTTCAGTTTAGTGCACAAACGAAGAACAACAGTGTTCCGCGACTCAAGCGCAGCCTCCATTGTGGGCAGAAGCAGAGCGCGAGTACGGAAAGGCGTGCTGTTTTGACACAGCGGGGAAAAGCTATGGGCTCCTGCAGGAGGGCGACCAGTTCCTAGCTATGCTACTCACCGGACCCCGATGCAAGCAGACCCAGGCTTCTCTGCGTCAGTTTCAGTCGCTGGCAGGTTCAGAAGAGCAGGGGACGTCTCGTCGTCGTGTTGAGTCTGCAGCAGCAGAGTTGAGTAAAAGACGTCCCAAACGAAGGAAGCCGCACAGTTTGTTACCACAGCAGGGCAACGGAGCGGCCGTGTGTATCTGAGCCAAATGTACACTACTCACTTCAGACCTGGGAACGCCAAGTGTACGAATCGTGTGAGAGTGACAAGGACTCGATATACTACACAACCTGGTGGCGGTTACAGAGCAAGACTCCTGTGTAGGCTGGTCAGTCTGCTGGATGGCCCAGAGACGCTTCCGAAGACTTACTAGCAGGAGATGGTGAAGATGCCGAGAATAGCTGTCCCCGCTATTCCAAGGGTCGAAGTACTAGTACAGGCCTTCTGGTTCGATCAAAGGTGAAAAGGGTTTCACAAGGCGACAGCAGTGCAGAGGAGCAGTCCTTCAGCGGGTCACCAGCGATTCCTCGGTTCAGCCTCTTGGTTGCAGGATACTTGGCTCCTGTATTCCTTCGTTCGTGAGAACTCAGGAGATCGACATGGTAGTGGTGTTTCCAGCCCCCTCTTATCCACGGTTCCCTTCGCGCCAAAACGGTGGGGACCCAATGGGAGATCCGCTCATCAACACTCACACCACTCGTGGACCTATCACGGACCACGGTGGTCCCAGGCATTCACACGGGACCAGACATCCCAGCCCACATACTGGAGGCACACACAAGACATGTAGAAGCCCGCGAAAGCATCCGTGTTTCGCGGGAAAGTACATGCCCAAATAAGGAAGGCCCCGGGTCGGCTCGACCTGGGGAAGGTGAAGGGAGCAAGACGGTCAGCGGACAGGACAAAGGAGCCTCGTGGTCTGGCCATTTTGGGAGCCAGGCCACCATTTTGGGTTAAGTGCGAGAAACGTGCTTAGAACGCCAAAAGGAGCTCAAAACACAAGAAACGATCGCTGCCACCATTCCCGTCCGTGAATCACTTGCACCGATCAGTTACAATCCTGAAAGAGTATCTAGGGCCTGTAGAAGGCTAGAATCCCAAGAGAGCAGCAACTTAGCTTACAGTGCCCTCTTGTGTCATGTTGCACGAAAGCCGCAACATGATAAAAGAAGCTACGGAAAACAGCGTTTCCCGGTACTGACTGTCTTAAGGGCATGTCAGTTTCCCCGTAAGAAAGGAGCGAAAGCCCGGAGGAGTGCGGCAGAAGGCTGCACTTCTCTGGCAAAGTCGAGAACAAGGTGAAAAACAACAGCAAAAATTTTAGGGGTTGCCACATGGAAGGAACATTACCTACAATTATTAAATCTTTCCTAACAGATATCACATCTCATGTTATAGGAAGAGTCTCAGGTTTGGTATAAGCATTGAGATATCACATCTCTGCAATCGGAAGTGTCTCAGGATTGGGATGGGAAGGAGTTGGATATCCCATCTCATGTTATAGGAAGGATCTCAGGTTTGGTATTAGAAGCATTGAGATATCAAGTCTCAGAGTATAGGAAGGGTCTCAGAATTGGATTGGGAAGGAGTTGGATATCCCTTCTCATGCTATAGGAAGGTTCTCAGGTTGGAATGGGAAGGAGTTGGATATCACATCTCATGCTATAGGAAGGGTATCGGGATTGGAATGGGAAGGAGTTGGATATCCCATCTCATGCTATCAGAAGAGTCTCAGGATTGGAATAGGAAGGAGTTGGATATCACATCTCATGCTAAAGGGAGGGTCTCAGGTTTGGAAGGGGAAGGAATTGAATATCACATTTCATGTTATAGGAAGGATCTCAGGTTTGGTATTAGAGGCATTGAGATATCACATCTCATGCTATCAGAAGGGTCTCAGGATTGGAATGGGAAGGAGTTGGATATCACATCTCATGTTATAGGAAGGATCTCAGGTTTGGTATTAGAAGCATTGAGATATCACATCTCATGCTATCGGAAGTATCTCAGGTTTGGTATTAGAGGCATTGAGATATCACATCTCATGCTATCATAAGGGTCTCAGGATTGGAATGGGAAGGAGTTGGATATCACATCTCATGCTAAAGGGAGGGTCTCAGGTTTGGAAGGGGAAGGAATTGAATATCACATCACATGTTATAGGAAGGATCTCAGGTTTAGTATTAGAGGCATTGAGATATCACATCTCATGCTATCGGAAGGGTCTCAGGATTGGAATGGGAAGGAGTTGGATATCACATCTCATGCTATAGGAAGGGTCTCAGGTTTGGAACGGGAAGGAGTTGTATATCACATCTCATGTTATAGGAAGAGTCTCAGGTTTGGTATAAGCATTGAGATATCACATCTCTGCAATCGGAAGTGTCTCAGGATTGGAACGGGAAGGAGTTGGATATCCCATCTCATGTTATAGGACTGGTCTCAGGTTTGGTATTAGAAGCATTGAGATATCACATCGCATGCTGTAGGAAGGGTCTCAGGTTTGGAATGGGAAGGAATTGGATATCACATCTCATGTCATAGGAAGGATCTCAGGTTTGGTATTAGAAGCATTGAGATATCACATCTCATGCTATAGGAATGGTCTCAGGATTGGAATGGGAAGGAGTTGGATATTACATTCTTGCTATGGGAAGGGTCTCATGTTTGGAATTGGAATGAGTTGTATATCACATCTCATGTTATAGGAAGGGTCTCAGGTTTGGTATAAGCATTGAGATATCACATCTCTGCTGTCGGAAGTGTCTCAGGATTGGAATGGGAAGGAGTTGGATATCCCATCTCATGTTATAGGACGGGTCTCAGGTTTGTTATTAGAATCATTGAGATATCATATTGCATGCTATAGGAAGGGTCTAAGGATTGGAATGGGAAGGACTTGGATATCACATCTCATGCTATAGGTAGGCTCTCAGGTTTGGAAAGGGAAGGAGTTGGATATCACATTTCATTCTAGAGGTAGGATCTCAGGTTTGGTATTAGAGGCATTGAGATATCACATCTCATGCTATCAGAAGGGTCTCAGGATTGGAATGGGAAGGAGTTGGATATCACATCTCATGTTATAGGAAGGATCTCAGGTTTGGTATTAGAAGCATTGAGATATCACATCTCATGCTATCGGAAGTATCTCAGGTTTGGTATTAGAGGCATTGAGATATCACATCTCATGCTATCATAAGGGTCTCAGGATTGGAATGGGAAGGAGTTGGATATCACATCTCATGCTAAAGGGAGGGTCTCAGGTTTGGAAGGGGAAGGAATTGAATATCACATCACATGTTATAGGAAGGATCTCAGGTTTGGTATTAGAGGCATTGAGATATCACATCTCATGCTATCTGAAGGGTCTCAGGATTGGAATGGGAAGGAGTTGGATATCACATCTCATGCTATAGGAAGGGTCTCAGGTTTGGAACGGGAAGGAGTTGGATATCCCATCTCATGTTATAGGACTGGTCTCAGGTTTGGTATTAGAAGCATTGAGATATCACATCGCATGCTGTAGGAAGGGTCTCAGGTTTGGAATGGGAAGGAATTGGATATCACATCTCATGGCATAGGAAGGATCTCAGGTTTGGTATTAGAAGCATTGAGATATCACATCTCATGCTATAGGAATGGTCTCAGGATTGGAATGGGAAGGAGTTGGATATTACATTCTTGCTATGGGAAGGGTCTCATGTTTGGAATTGGAAGGAGTTGGATATCACATATGCTATAGGAAGGGTCTCAGGTTTGGAATGGGAAGGAGTTGGATATCACATCTCATGTTATAGTAAGGGTCTCAGGTTTGGTATAAGCATTGAGATATCACATCTCTGCTATCGGAAGTGTCTCAGGATTGGAATGGGAAGGAGTTGGATATCCCATCTCATGTTATAGGACGGGTCTCAGGTTTGTTATTAGAATCATTGAGATATCATATTGCATGCTATAGGAAGGGTCTAAGGATTGGAATGGGAAGGACTTGGATATCACATCTCATGCTATAGGTAGGCTCTCAGGTTTGGAAAGGGAAGGAGTTGGATATCACATTTCATGTTAGAGGAAGGATCTCAGGTTTGGTATTAGAGGCATTGAGATATCACATCTCATGCTATAGGAAGGGTCTCAGGATTGGAATGGGAAGGAGTTGGATATCACATCTCATGCTATAGGAAGGGTCTCAGGTTTGGTATAAGCATTGAGATATCACATCTCATGCTATAGGAAGGGTCTCAGGATTGGAATGGGAAGGATATGTATATGACATCTCATGACATAAGAAGGGTCTCAGGTTTGGTATAAGCATTGAGATATCACATCTCTGCTTTTGGAAGGGTCTCAGGATTGGAATGGGAAGGATATGGATATCCCATCTCATGTTATAGGAGGAGTCTCAGGTTTGGTATTAGAAGCATTGAGATATCACATCTCATGCTATAGGAAGTGTCTCAGGATTGGAATGGGAAGGAATTGGATATCACATGTCATGCTATAGGGATGGTCTCAAGTTTGATATTAGAAGCATTGAGATATCACATCTCATGCTATAGGAAGGGTCTCAGGATTGGAATGGAAGGAGTTGGATATCACATCTCATGTTATAGGAAGGATCTCAGGTTTGGTATTAGAAGCATTGAGACATCACATCTCATGCTATAGGAAGGGACTCAGGATTGTAATGGGAAGGAGTTGGATATCACATCTCATGCTATATGAAGGGTCTCAGGTTTGGTATAAGCATTGAGATATCACATCTCATGCTATGGGAAGGGTCTCAGGATTGGAATGGGAAGGAGTTGTATATGACATCTCATGCCGTAGGAAGGGTCTCAGGTTTGGTATAAGCATTGAGATATCACATCTCTGCTATTGGAAGGGTCTCAGGATTGGAATGGGAAGGAGTTGGATATCCCATCTCATGTTATAGGACGGGTCTCAGGTTTGTTATTAGAATCATTGAGATATCATATTGCATGCTATAGGAAGGGTCTCAGGATTGGAATGGGAAGGACTTGGATATCACATCTCATGCTATAGGAAGGGTCTCAGGTTTGGTATAAGCATTGAGATATCACATCTCATGCTATAGGAAGGGTCTCAGGATTGGAATGGGAAGGATATGTATATGACATCTCATGCCATAGGAAGGGTCTCAGGTTTGGTATAAGCATTGAGATATCACATCTCTGCTTTTGGAAGGGTCTCAGGATTGGAATGGGAAGGAGTTGGATATCCCATCTCATGTTATAGGAAGAGTCTCAGGTTTGGTATTAGATTCATTGAGATATCATATTGCATGCTATAGGAAGGGTCTAAGGATTGGAATGGGAAAGACTTGGATATCACATCTCATGCTATAGGAAGGGTCTCAGGTTTGGTATAAGCATTGAGATATCACATCTCATGCTATAGGAAGGGTCTTAGGATTGGAATGGGAAGGATATGTATATGACATCTCATGCCATAGGAAGGGTCTCAGGTTTGGTATAAGCATTGAGATATCACATCTCTGCTTTTGGAAGGGTCTCAGGATTGGAATGGGAAGGAGTTGGATATCCCATCTCATGTTATAGGAAGAGTCTCAGGTTTGGTATTAGAAGCATTGAGATATCACATCTCATGCTATAGGAAGTGTCTCAGGATTGGAATGGGAAGGACTTGGATATCACATCTCATGCTATAGGGAGGGTCTCAAGTTTGATATTAGAAGCATTGAGATATCACATCTCATGCTATAGGAAGGGTCTCAGGATTGGAATGGAAGGAGTTGGATATCACATCTCATGTTATAGGAAGGATCTCAGGTTTGGTATTAAAAGCATTGAGACATCACATCTCATGCTATAGGAAGGGTCTCAGGATTGTAATGGGAAGGAGTTGGATTTCACATCTCATGCTATATGAAGGGTCTCAGGTTTGGTATAAGCATTGAGATATCACATCTCATGCTATAGGAAGGGTCTCAGGATTGGAATGGGAAGGAGTTGGATATCACATCTCATGCTATAGGAAGGGTCTCAGGTTTGGTATAAGCAGTGAGATATCACATCTCTACTATCGGAAGGGTCTCAGGATTGGAATGGGAAGGAGTTGGATATCCCATCTCATGTTATAGGAAGAGTCTCAGGTTTGGTATTAGAAGCATTGAGATATCTCATCTCATGCTATAGGAAGGGTCTCAGGATTGGAATGGGAAGGAGTTGGATATCACATCTCATGCTATAGGAAGGGTCTCAGGTTTGGTATAAGCAGTGAGATATCACATCTCTACTATCGGAAGGGTCTCAGGATTGGAATGGGAAGGAGTTGGATATCCCATCTCATGTTATAGGAAGAGTCTCAGGTTTGGTATTAGAAGCATTGAGATATCTCATCTCATGCTATAGGAAGGGTCTCAGGATTGGAATGGGAAGGAGTTGGATATCACATCTCATGCTATAGGAAGAGTCTCAGGTTTGGTATAAGCAGTGAGATATCACATCTCTGCTTTTGGAAGGGTCTCAGGATTGGAATGGGAAGGAGTTGGATATCACATCTCATGTTATAGTAAGGGTCTCAGGTTTGGTATAAGCATTGAGATATCACATCTCTGCTATCGGAAGTGTCTCAGGATTGGAATGGGAAGGAGTTGGATATCCCATCTCATGTTATAGGACGGGTCTCAGGTTTGTTATTAGAATCATTGAGATATCATATTGCATGCTATAGGAAGGGTCTAAGGATTGGAATGGGAAGGACTTGGATATCACATCTCATGCTATAGGTAGGCTCTCAGGTTTGGAAAGGGAAGGAGTTGGATATCACATTTCATGTTAGAGGAAGGATCTCAGGTTTGGTATTAGAGTCATTGAGATATCACATCTCATGCTATAGGAAGGGTCTCAGGATTGGAATGGGAAGGAGTTGGATATCACATCTCATGCTATAGGAAGGGTCTCAGGTTTGGTATAAGCATTGAGATATCACATCTCATGCTATAGGAAGGGTCTCAGGATTGAAATGGGAAGGATATGTATATGACATCTCATGACATAAGAAGGGTCTCAGGTTTGGTATAAGCATTGAGATATCACATCTCTGCTTTTGGAAGGGTCTCAGGATTGGAATGGGAAGGATATGGATATCCCATCTCATGTTATAGGAGGAGTCTCAGGTTTGGTATTAGAAGCATTGAGATATCACATCTCATGCTATAGGAAGTGTCTCAGGATTGGAATGGGAAGGAATTGGATATCACATCTCATGCTATAGGGAGGGTCTCAAGTTTGATATTAGAAGCATTGAGATATCACATCTCATGCTATAGGAAGGGTCTCAGGATTGGAATGGAAGGAGTTGGATATCACATCTCATGTTATAGGAAGGATCTCAGGTTTGGTATTAGAAGCATTGAGACATCACATCTCATGCTATAGGAAGGGACTCAGGATTGTAATGGGAAGGAGTTGGATATCACATCTCATGCTATATGAAGGGTCTCAGGTTTGGTATAAGCATTGAGATATTACATCTCATGCTATGGGAAGGGTCTCAGGATTGGAATGGGAAGGAGTTGTATATGACATCTCATGCCGTAGGAAGGGTCTCAGGTTTGGTATAAGCATTGAGATATCACATCTCTGCTATTGGAAGGGTCTCAGGATTGGAATGGGAAGGAGCTGGATATCCCATCTCATGTTATAGGACGGGTCTCAGGTTTGTTATTAGAATCATTGAGATATCATATTGCATGCTATAGGAAGGGTCTCAGGATTGGAATGGGAAGGACTTGGATATCACATCTCATGCTATAGGAAGGGTCTCAGGTTTGGTATAAGCATTGAGATATCACATCTCATGCTATAGGAAGGGTCTCAGGATTGGAATGGGAAGGATATGTATATGACATCTCATGCCATAGGAAGGGTCTCAGGTTTGGTATAAGCATTGAGATATCACATCTCTGCTTTTGGAAGGGTCTCAGGATTGGAATGGGAAGGAGTTGGATATCCCATCTCATGTTATAGGAAGAGTCTCAGGTTTGGTATTAGATTCATTGAGATATCATATTGCATGCTATAGGAAGGGTCTAAGGATTGGAATGGGAAGGACTTGGATATCACATCTCATGCTATAGGAAGGGTCTCAGGTTTGGTATAAGCATTGAGATATCACATCTCATGCTATAGGAAGGGTCTTAGGATTGGAATGGGAAGGATATGTATATGACATCTCATGCCATAGGAAGGGTCTCAGGTTTGGTATAAGCATTGAGATATCACATCTCTGCTTTTGGAAGGGTCTCAGGATTGGAATGGGAAGGAGTTGGATATCCCATCTCATGTTATAGGAAGAGTCTCAGGTTTGGTATTAGAAGCATTGAGATATCACATCTCATGCTATAGGAAGTGTCTCAGGATTGGAATGGGAAGGACTTGGATATCACATCTCATGCTATAGGGAGGGTCTCAAGTTTGATATTAGAAGCATTGAGATATCACATCTCATGCTATAGGAAGGGTCTCAGGATTGGAATGGAAGGAGTTGGATATCACATCTCATGTTATAGGAAGGATCTCAGGTTTGGTATTAGAAGCATTGAGACATCACATCTCATGCTATAGGAAGGGACTCAGGATTGTAATGGGAAGGAGTTGGATATCACATCTCATGCTATATGAAGGGTCTCAGGTTTGGTATAAGCATTGAGATATCACATCTCATGCTATGGGAAGGGTCTCAGGATTGGAATGGGAAGGAGTTGTATATGACATATCATGCCGTAGGAAGGGTCTCAGGTTTGGTATAAGCATTGAGATATCACATCTCTGCTATTGGAAGGGTCTCAGGATTGGAATGGGAAGGAGTTGGATATCCCATCTCATGTTATAGGACGGGTCTCAGGTTTGTTATTAGAATCATTGAGATATCATATTGCATGCTATAGGAAGGGTCTCAGGATTGGAATGGGAAGGACTTGGATATCACATCTCATGCTATAGGAAGGGTCTCAGGTTTGGTATAAGCATTGAGATATCACATCTCATGCTATAGGAAGGGTCTCAGGATTGGAATGGGAAGGATATGTATATGACATCTCATGCCATAGGAAGGGTCTCAAGTTTGGTATAAGCATTGAGATATCACATCTCTGCTTTTGGAAGGGTCTCAGGATTGGAATGGGAAGGAGTTGGATATCCCATCTCATGTTATAGGAAGAGTCTCAGGTTTGGTATTAGAAGCATTGAGATATCACATCTCATGCTATAGGAAGTGTCTCAGGATTGGAATGGGAAGGACTTGGATATCACATCTCATGCTATAGGGAGGGTCTCAAGTTTGATATTAGAAGCATTGAGATATCACATCTCATGCTATAGGAAGGGTCTCAGGATTGGAATGGAAGGAGTTGGATATCACATCTCATGTTATAGGAAGGATCTCAGGTTTGGTATTAGAAGCATTGAGACATCACATCTCATGCTATAGGAAGGGACTCAGGATTGTAATGGGAAGGAGTTGGATATCACATCTCATGCTATATGAAGGGTCTCAGGTTTGGTATAAGCATTGAGATATCACATCTCATGCTATGGGAAGGGTCTCAGGATTGGAATGGGAAGGACTTGGATATCACATCTCATGCTATAGGAAGGGTCTCAGGTTTGGTATAAGCATTGAGATATCACATCTCATGCTATAGGAAGGGTCTTAGGATTGTAATGGGAAGGATATGTATATGACATCTCATGCCATAGGAAGGGTCTCAGGTTTGGTATAAGCATTGAGATATCACATCTCTGCTTTTGGAAGGGTCTCAGGATTGGAATGGGAAGGAGTTGGATATCCCATCTCATGTTATAGGAAGAGTCTCAGGTTTGGTATTAGAAGCATTGAGATATCACATCTCATGCTATAGGAAGTGTCTCAGGATTGGAATGGGAAGGACTTGGATATCACATCTCATGCTATAGGGAGGGTCTCAAGTTTGATATTAGAAGCATTGAGATATCACATCTCATGCTATAGGAAGGGTCTCAGGATTGGAATGGAAGGAGTTGGATATCACATCTCATGTTATAGGAAGGATCTCAGGTTTGGTATTAGAAGCATTGAGACATCACATCTCATGCTATAGGAAGGGTCTCAGGTTTGGTATAAGCATTGAGATATCACATCTCATGCTATGGGAAGGGTCTCAGGATTGGAATGGGAAGGAGTTGTATATGACATCTCATGTTATAGGAAGGATCTCAGGTTTGGTATTAAAAGCATTGAGACATCACATCTCATGCTATAGGAAGGGTCTCAGGATTGTAATGGGAAGGAGTTGGATTTCACATCTCATGCTATATGAAGGGTCTCAGGTTTGGTATAAGCATTGGGATATCACATCTCATGCTATAGGAAGGGTCTCAGAATTGGAATGGGAAGGATATGTATATGACATCTCATGACATAAGAAGGGTCTCAGGTTTGGTATAAGCATTGAGATATCACATCTCTGCTTTTGGAAGGGTCTCAGGATTGGAATGGGAAGGATATGGATATCCCATCTCATGTTATAGGAGGAGTCTCAGGTTTGGTATTAGAAGCATTGAGATATCACATCTCATGCTATAGGAAGTGTCTCAGGATTGGAATGGGAAGGAATTGGATATCACATCTCATGCTATAGGGAGGGTCTCAAGTTTGATATTAGAAGCATTGAGATATCACATCTCATGCTATAGGAAGGGTCTCAGGATTGGAATGGAAGGAGTTGGATATCACATCTCATGTTATAGGAAGGATCTCAGGTTTGGTATTAGAAGCATTGAGACATCACATCTCATGCTATAGGAAGGGACTCAGGATTGTAATGGGAAGGAGTTGGATATCACATCTCATGCTGTATGAAGGGTCTCAGGTTTGGTATAAGCATTGAGATATCACATCTCATGCTATGGGAAGGGTCTCAGGATTGGAATGGGAAGGAGTTGTATATGACATCTCATGCCGTAGGAAGGGTCTCAGGTTTGATATAAGCATTGAGATATCACATCTCTGCTATTGGAAGGGTCTCAGGATTGGAATGGGAAGGAGTTGGATATCCCATCTCATGTTATAGGACGGGTCTCAGGTTTGTTATTAGAATCATTGAGATATCATATTGCATGCTATAGGAAGGGTCTCAGGATTGGAATGGGAAGGACTTGGATATCACATCTCATGCTATAGGAAGGGTCTCAGGTTTGGTATAAGCATTGAGATATCACATCTCATGCTATAGGAAGGGTCTTAGGATTGGAATGGGAAGGATATGTATATGACATCTCATGCCATAGGAAGGGTCTCAGGTTTGGTATAAGCATTGAGATATCACATCTCTGCTTTTGGAAGGGTCTCAGGATTGGAATGGGAAGGAGTTGGATATCCCATCTCATGTTATAGGAAGAGTCTCAGGTTTGGTATTAGAAGCATTGAGATATCACATCTCATGCTATAGGAAGTGTCTCAGGATTGGAATGGGAAGGACTTGGATATCACATCTCATGCTATAGGGAGGGTCTCAAGTTTGATATTAGAAGCATTGAGATATCACATCTCATGCTATAGGAAGGGTCTCAGGATTGGAATAGAAGGAGTTGGATATCACATCTCATGTTATAGGAAGGATCTCAGGTTTGGTATTAAAAGCATTGAGACATCACATCTCATGCTATAGGAAGGGTCTCAGGATTGTAATGGGAAGGAGTTGGATTTCACATCTCATGCTATATGAAGGGTCTCAGGTTTGGTATAAGCATTGAAATATCACATCTCATGCTATAGGAAGGGTCTCAGGATTGGAATGGGAAGGAGTTGGATATCACATCTCATGCTATAGGAAGGGTCTCAGGTTTGGTATAAGCAGTGAGATATCACATCTCTACTATCGGAAGGGTCTCAGGATTGAAATGGGAAGGAGTTGGATTTCACATCTCATGCTATATGAAGGGTCTCAGGTTTGGTATAAGCATTGAAATATCACATCTCATGTTATAGGAAGGGTCTCAGGATTGGAATGGGAAGGACTTGGATATCACATCTCATGCTATAGGGAGGGTCTCAAGTTTGATATTAGAAGCATTGAGATATCACATCTCATGATATCGGAAGGGTCTCAGGATTGGAATGGGAAGGAGTTGGATATCACATCTCATGATAAAGGAAGGGTCTAAGGTTTGGAAGGGGAAGGATTTGGATATCACATCTCATGTTATAGGACGGGTCTCAGGTTTGGTTTTAGAAGCATTGAGATATCAAGTCTCATGGTATAGGAAGGGTCTCAGAATTGGAATGGGAAGGAGTTGGACATCACATCTCAAGCTATAGGAAGGGTCTCAGGATTGGAATGGGAAGGAGTTTGATATCACATCTCATGCCATAGTATGGGTCTCAGGTTTGGTAGAAGCATTGGGATATCACATCTCATGCTATCGGAAGGGTATCAGGATTGGAATGGGAAGGAGTTGGATATCCCATCTCATGTTATAGGACGGGTCTCAGGTTTGTTATTAGAATCATTGAGATATCATATTGCATGCTGTAGGAAGGGTCTAAGGATTGGAATGGGAAGGACTTGGATATCACATCTCAAGCTATAGGTAGGCTCTCAGGTTTGGAAAGGGAAGGTGTTGGATATCACATTTCATGTTAGAGGAAGGATCTCAGGTTTGGTATTAGAGGCATTGAGATATCACATCTCATGCTATAGGAAGGGTCTCAGGATTGGAATGGGAAGGAGTTGGATATCCCATCTCATGTTATAGGAAGAGTCTCAGGTTTGGTATTAGAAGCATTGAGATATCACATCTCATGCTATAGGAAGTGTCTCAGGATTGGAATGTGAAGGACTTGGATTTCACATCTCATGCTATAGGGAGGGTCTCAAGTTTGATATTAGAAGCATTGAGATATCACATCTCATGCTATAGGAAGGGACTCAGGATTGGAATGGGAAGGAGTTGGATATCACATCTCATGCTATAGGAAGGGTATCAGGTTTGGTATAAGCAGTGAGATATCACATCTCATGCTATAGGAAGTGTCTCAGGATTGGAATGGGAAGGAGTTGGATATCACACCTCATGTTATAGGAAGGATCTCAGGTTTGGTATAAGCATTGAGATATCACATCTCTGCTATCGGAAGGGTCTCAGGATTGGAATGGGAAGGAGTTGGATATTCCCATCTCATTTTATAGGAAGGGTATATCAGGTCTAAGCATGAAATGTGATATCCAGCTCCTTCCATTCCAATCCTGAGACCCTTCCGATAGCATGAGATGTGATATCTCAATGCTTCTAATATCAATACTGAGACCCTCCCTATAGCATGAGATGTGATATCTAAGTCCTTCCCATTCCAATCCTGAGACCCTTCCGATAGCAGAGATGTGATATCTCAATGCTTATACCAAACCTGAGACCCTTCCTATAGCACGAGATGTGATATCCAACTCCTTCCCATTCCAATCCTGAGACCCTTCCTATAGCATGAAATGTGATATCTCAATGCTTCTACCAAAACTGAGACCCTTCCTTTAGCATGAGATGTGATATCCAACTCCTTCCCATTCCAATCCTGAGACCCTTCCTATAGCATGAGATGTGATATCTCAATGCTTCTAATACCAAACCTGAGATCCTTCCTATAACATGAGATGTGATATCCAACTCCTTCCCATTCCAATCCTGAGACCCTTCCTATAGCATGAGATGTGATTTCTCAATGCTTCTAATACCAAACCTGAGATCCTTCGGATAGCATGAGATGTGATATCTCAATGCTTCTAATACCAAACCTGAGACCCTCCCTTTAGCATGAGATGTGATATCCAATTCCTTCCCATTCCAATCCTGATACCCTTCTGATAGCATGAGATGTGATATCTCAATGCCTCTAATACCAAACCTGAGATCCTACCTCTAACATGAAATGTGATATCCAACTCCTTCCCTTTCCAAACCTGAGAGCCTTCCTACAGCATGAGATGTGATATCCAAGTCCTTCCCATTCCAATCCTGAGACCCTTCCTATAACATGAGATGTGATATCCAACTCCTTCCCATTCCAACCTGAGACCCTTCCTATAGCATGAGATGGGATATCCAACTCCTTCCAAATCTAATCCTGATATCCTTCCGATAGCATGAGATGTGATATCCCAATGCTTCTACAAAACCTGAGACCCATACCATGGCATGAGATGTGATATCAAACTCCCGTCCTATATCATGAGACTTGATATCTCAATGCTTCTAATACCAAACCTGAGACCAGTCCAATAACATGAGATGTGATATCCAAATCCTTCCCCTTCCAAACCTTAGACCCTTCCTTTATCATGAGATGTGATATCCAACTCCTTCCCATTCCACTCCTGAGACCCTTCCTATAGCATGAGATGTGATATCTCAATGCTTCTAATACCAAACCTGAGACCCTTCCTATAACATGAGATGTGATATCCAAGTCCTTCCCATTCCAATCCTGAGACCCTTCCTATAGCATGAGATGTCATATCTCAATGCTTCTAATACCAAACCTGAGACCCTTCCTATAACATGAATTGTGATATCCAAGTCCTTCCCATTCCAATCTTGAGACCTTTCCAATAGCAGAGATGTGATATCTCAATGCTTATACCAAACCTGAGATCCTTCCTATGACATGAGATGTGATATCTAAATCCTTCTCATTCCAAACCTGAGACCCTTCCTACAGCATGTGATGTGATATCTCAATGCTTCTAATCTCAAAACTGAGACCCGTCCTATAACATGAGATGGGATATCCAACTCCTTCCCGTTCCAAACCTGATACCCTTCCTATAGCATGAGATGTGATATCCAATTCCTTCCCATCCCAATCCTGAGACACCTCCGATAGCAGAGATGTGAAATCTCAATGCTTATACCAAACCTGAGACTCTTACTATAACATGAGATGTGATATCTAACTCCTTCCCGTTCCAAACCTGAGACCCTTCCTATAGCATGAGATGCGATATGCAACTCCTTCCCATTCCAATCCTGAGACCCTTCCCATAGCATGAGATGTGATATCTCAATGCTTCTAATACCAAACCTGTGATCCTTCCTATAACAAGAGATGTGATATCCAAATCCTTCCCCTTCCAAATCTGAGACCCTCCCTTTAGCATGAGATGTGATATCTCAATGCCTCTAATACCAAACCTGAGATCCTTCCGATAGCATGAGATGTGATATCTCAATGCTTCTAATACCAAACCTGAGATCCTTCCTATAACATGAGATGTGATATCCAAATCCTTCCCCTTCCATTCCTGAGACCCTCCCTTTAGCATGAGATGTGATATCCAACTCCTTCCCATTCCAATCCTGAGACCCTTCTGATAGCATGAGATGTGATATCTCAATGCCTCTAATACCAAACCTGAGATCCTACATCTAACATGAAATGTGATATCCAACTCCTTCCCTTTCCAAACGTGAGACCCTCCCTATAGAATGAGATGTGATATCCAAGTCCTTCCCATTCCAATCCTGAGACCCTTCCTATAGCATGAGATG
The DNA here is from genome assembly GCF_040938575.1 of Ambystoma mexicanum. Classification (NCBI taxonomy): domain Eukaryota; kingdom Metazoa; phylum Chordata; class Amphibia; order Caudata; family Ambystomatidae; genus Ambystoma; species Ambystoma mexicanum. The sequence goes on from NC_090936.1 coordinate 339,921,993, forward strand.
TGATATCTCAATGCTTCTAATACCAAACCTGAGACCCTTCCTATAACGTAAGATGGGATATCCAACTCCTTCCCATTCGAATCCTGAGACCCTTCCGATAGCAGAGATGTGATATCTCAATGCTTATACCAAACCTGAGACCCTTCCTGTGGCATGAGATGTCATATACAACTCCTTCCCATTCCAACCCTGAGACCCTTCCTATAGCATGAGATGTGATATCTCAATACTTATACCAAACCTGAGACCCTTCCTATAGCATGAGATGTGATATCGAACTCCTTCCCATTCCAATCCTGCGACCCTTCCTATAGCATGAGATTTGATATCTCAATGCTTTTAATACTAAACCTGAGATCCTTCCGATAGCATGAGATGTGATATCTGAATGCTTCTAATACCAAACCTGAGATCATTCCTATAACACAAGATGTAATATCCAAATCCTTCCCCTTCCAAACCTGAGACCCTCCCTTTAGCATGAGATGTGATATCCAACTACTTCCCATTCCAATCCTGAGACCCTTCCTATAGCATGAGATGTGATGTCTCAATGCTTCTAATACCAAACCTGAGATCCTTCCTATAACATGAGATGTGATATCCAACTCCTTCCCATTCCAATCCTGAGACACTTCCTATAGCATGAGAAGTGATATCTCCATGCTTATACCAAACCTGAGACCCTTCCTATAGCATGAGATGTGATATCCAAATCCTTCCCATTCCAATCCTGAGACCCTTCCTATAGCATGTGATGTGATATCTCAATGCTTATACCAAACCTGAGAGCCTACCTATAGCATGAGATGTGATATCCAACTCCTTCCCGTTCCAAACCTGAGACCCTTCCTATAGCATATGTGATATCCAACTCCTTCCCATTCCAAACATGAGACCCTTCCTATAGCAAGAACGTAATATCCAACTCCTACCCATTCCAATCCTGAGACCATTCCTAAAGCATGAGATGTGATATCTCAATGCTTCTAATACCAAACCTGAGATACTTCCTATGACATGAGATGTGATATCCAATTCCTTCCCATTCCAAACCTGAGATCCTTCCTACAGCATGCGATGTGATATCTCAATGCTTCTAATACCAAACCTGAGACCCGTCCTATAACATGAGATGGGATATCCAACTCCTTCCCGTTCCAAACCTGATACCCTTCCTATAGCATGAGATGTGATATCCAACTCCTTCCCATCCCAATCCTGAGACACCTCCGATAGCAGAGATGTGATATCTCAATGCTTATACCAAACCTGAGACTCTTCCTATAACATGAGATATGATATCCAACTCCTTCCCGTTCCAAACCTGAGACCCTTCCTATAGCATGAGATGTGATATCCAACTCCTTCCCATTCCAATCCTGAGACCCTTCTGATAGCATGAGATGTGATATCTCAATGCTTCTAATACCAAACCTGTGATCCTTCCTATAGCATGAGATGTGATATCCAACTCCTTCCAATTCCAATCCTGAGACCCTTCCTACAGCATGAGATGTGATATCTCAATGCTTCTAATACCAAACCTGAGACCCTTCCTATAACATGAGATGGGAATATCCAACTACTTCCCATTCCAATCCTGAGACCCTTCCGATAGCAGAGATGTGATATCTCAATGCTTATACCAAACCTGAGATCCTTCCTATAACATGAGATGTGATATCCAACTCCTTCCCATTCCAACCATGAGACCCTTCCTATAGCATGAGATGTGATATCTCACTGCTTATACCAAACCTGAGACCCTTCCTATAGCATGAGATGTGATATCCAACTCCTTCCCATTCCAATCCTGAGACCCTTCCTATAGCATGAGATGTGATATCTCAATGCTTCTAATATCAAACTTGAGACCCTCCCTATAGCATGAGATGTGATATCCAAGTCCTTCCCATTCCAATCCTGAGACACTTCCTATAGCATGATATGTGATATCCAATGCTTCTAATACCAAACCTGAGACTCTTCCTATAACATGAGATGGGATATCCAACTCCTTCCCATTCCAATCCTGAGACCCTTCCAATAGCAGAGATGTGATATCTCAATGCTTATACGAAACCTGAGACCCTTCCTACGGCATGAGATGTCATATACAACTCCTTCCCATTCCAATCCTGAGACCCTTCCTATAGCATGAGATGTGATATCTCAATGCTTATACCAAACCTGAGACCCTTCCTATAGCATGAGATGTGATATCCAACTCCTTCCCATTCCAATCCTGAGACCCTTCCTATAGCATGAGATGTGATGTCTCAATGCTTCTAATACCAAACCTGAGATCCTTCCTATAACATGAGATGTGATAACCAACTCCTTCCATTCCAATCCTGAGACCCTTCCTATAGCATGAGATGTTATATCTCAATACTTATACCAATCCTGAGACCCTTCCTATAGCATGAGATGTGATACCCAACTCCTTCCCATTCCAATCCTGAGACGCTTCCTATAGCATGAGATGTGATATCTCAATGCCTCTAATGCCAAAACTAAGATCCTTCCTCTAACATGAAATGTGATATCCAACTCCTTCCCTTTCCAAATCTGAGAGCCTATCTATAGCATGAGATGTGATATCCAAGTCCTTCCCATTCCAATCCTTAGACCCTTCCTGCAGCGTGCAATATGATATCTCAATGATTCTAATAACAAACCTGAGACCCGTCCTATAACATGAGATGGGATATCCAACTCCTTCCAATTCCAATCCTGAGACCCTTCCTATAGCATGAGATGTGATATCCAACTCCTTCCCATTCCAATCCTGAGACCCTTCCTATAGCATGAGATGTGATATCTCAAGGCCTCTAATACCAAACCTGAGATCCTTCCTCTAACATGAAATGTGATATCCAACTCCTTCCCCTTCCAAACCTGAGAGCCTTCCTATAGCATGAGATATGATATCCAAGTCCTTCCCATTCCAATCCTGAGACCCTTCCTATAACATGATATGTGATATCCAACTCCATCCCATTCCAACCTGAGACCTTTCCTATAGCATGAGATGGGATATCCAACTCCTTCCAAATCCAATACTGATACCTTTCCGATAGCATGAGATGTGATATCCCAATGCTTCTACCAAATCTGAGACCCATACTATGGCATGAGATGTGATATCAAACTCCTTCCCATTCCAATCCTGAGACCCTTCCTATAGCTTGAGATGTGATATCCAACTTCTTCCGATTCCAATTCTGAGACCCTTCCTATACCATGAGACTTGATATCTCAATGCTTCTAATACCAAACCTGAGACCCGTCCTATAACATGAGATGTGATATCCAAACCCTTCCCCTTCCAAACCTTAGACCCTTCCTTTATCATGAGATGTGATATCCAACTCCTTCCCATTCCAATCCTGATACCCTTCCGATATCATGACATTTGTTATCTCAATGCTTCTAATATCAAACTTGAGACCATCCCTATAGCATGAGATGTGACATCCAAGTCCTCCCCATTACAATCCTGAGACCCTTCCTATAGCATGAGATGTGATATCTCAATGCTTCTAATACCAAACCTGAGACCCTTCCTATAACATGAGATGGGATATCCAACTCAGATGGGATATCCAACTCCTTCCCATTCCAATCCTGAGACCCTTCCGATAGCAGAGATGTGATATCTCAATGCTTATATCAAACCTGAGACCCTTCCTATGGCCTGAGATGTCATATACAACTCCTTCCCATTCCAATCCTGAGACCCTTCCTATAGCATGAGATGTGATATCTCAATGCTTATACCAAATCTGAGACCCTTCCTATAGCATGAGATGTGATATCCAACTCCTTCCCATTCCAATCCTGAGACCCTTCCTATAGCATGAGATGTGATATCTCAATGCCTCTTATAACAAACCTGAGATCCTTCCGATAGCATGAGATGTGATATCTCAATGCTTCTAATACCAAACCTGAGATCCTTCCTATAATATGAGATGTGATTTCCAAATCCTTCCCCTTCCAAACCTTAGACCCTCCCTTTAGCATGAGATGTGATATCCAACTCCTTCCCATTCCAATCCTGAGACCCTTCTGATAGCATGAGATGTGATATCTCAATGCCTCTAATACCAAACCTGAGATCCTACCTCTAACATGAAATGTGATATCCATCTCCTTCCCTTTCCAAACCTGAGACCCTGCCTATAGCATGATATGTGATATCCAAGTCCTTCCCATTCCAATCCTGAGACCCTTCCTATAGCATGTGATGTGATATCTCAATGCTTATACCAAACCTGAGACCCTTCCTATGGCATGAGATGGCATATACAACTCCTTCCCATTCCAATCCCGAGACCCTTCCTATAGCATGAGATGTGATATCCAACTTCTTCCCATTCCAATCCTGAGACCCTTCCTATAGCATGAGATGTGATATCTCAATGCTTATACCAAACCTGAGACCCTTCCTATAGCTTGAGATGTGATATCCAACTCCTTCCCATTCCAATCCTGAGACCCTTCCTATAGCATGAGATGTGATATCTCAAGGCCTCTAATACCAAACCTGAGATCCTTCCTCTAACATGAAATGTGATATCCAACTCCTTCCCCTTCCAAACCTGAGAGCCTTCCTATAGCATGAGATATGATATCCAAGTCCTTCCCATTCCAATCCTGAGACCCTTCCTATAACATGAAATGTGATATCCAACTCCTTCCCATTCCAACCTGAGACCTTTCCTATAGCATGAGATGGGATATCCAACTCCTTCCAAATCCAATACTGATACCCTTCCGATAGCATGAGATGTGATATCCCAATGCTTCTACCAAACCTGAGACCCATACTATGGCAGGAGATGTGATATCCAACTCCTTCCCATTCCAATCCTGAGACCCTTCTTATACCATGAGACTTGATATCTCAATGCTTCTAATACCAAACCTGAGACCCGTCCTATAAAATGAGATGTGATATCCAAATCCTTCCCCTTCCAAACCTTAGACCCTTCCTTTATCATGAGATGTGATATCCAACTCCTTCCCATTCCAATCCTGAGACCCTTCCGATATCATGAGATGTGATATCTCAATGCTTATACCAAATCTGAGACCCTTCCTATGGCCTGAGATGTCATATACAACTCCTTCCCATTCCAATCCTGAGACCCTTCCTATAGCATGAGATGTGATATCTCAATGCTTATACCAAATCTGAGACCCTTCCTATAGCATGAGATGTGATATCCAACTCCTTCCCATTCCAATCCTGAGACCCTTCCTATAGCATGAGAAGTGATATCTCCATGCTTATACCAAACCTGAGACCCTTCCTATAGCATAAGATGTGATATCCAAATCCTTCCCATTCCAATCCTGAGACCCTTCCTATAGCATGAGATGTGATATCTCAATGCTTATACCAAATCTGAGACCCTTCCTATAGCATGAGATGTGATATCCAACTCCTTCCCATTCCAATCCTGAGACCCTTCCTATAGCATGAGATGTGATGTCTCAATGCTTCTAATACCAAACCTGAGATCCTTCCTATAACATGAGATGTGATATCCAACTCCTTCCCATTCCAATCCTGAGACCCTTATGATAGCATGAGATGTGATATCTCAATGCCTCTTATACCAAACCTGAGATCCTTCCGATAGCATGAGATGTGATATCTCAATGCTTCTAATACCAAACCTGAGATCCTTCCTATAATATGAGATGTGATTTCCAAATCCTTCCCCTTCCAAACCTGAGACCCTCCCTTTAGCATGAAATGTGATATCCAACTCCTTCCCATTCCAATCCTGAGACCCTTCTGATAGCATGAGATGTGATATCTCAATGCCTCTAATACCAAACCTGAGATCCTACCTCTAACATGAAATGTGATATCCATCTCCTTCCCTTTCCAAACCTGAGACCCTGCCTATAGCATGAGATGTGATATCCAAGTCCTTCCCATTCCAATCCTGAGACCCTTCCTATAGCATGTGATGTGATATCTCAATGCTTATACCAAACCTGAGACCCTTCCTATGGCATGAGATGTCATATGCAACTCCTTCCCATTCCAACCCTGAGACCCTTCCTATAGCATGAGATGTGATATCTCAATGCTTATACCAAACCTGAGACCCTTCCTATAGCATGAGATGTGATATCCAACTTCTTCCCATTCCAATCCTGAGACCCTTCCTATAGCATGAGATGTGATATCTCAATGCTTATACCAAACCTGAGACCCTCCCTTTAGCATGAAATGTGATATCCAACTCCTTCCCATTCCAATCCTGAGACCCTTCTGATAGCATGAGATGTGGTATCTCAATGCCTCTAATACCAAACCTGAGATCCTACCTCTAACATGAAATGTGAAATCCATCTCCTTCCCTTTCCAAACCTGAGACCCTGCCTATAGCATGAGATGTGATATCCAAGTCCTTCCCATTCCAATCCTGAGACCCTTCCTATAGCATGTGATGTGATATCTCAATGCTTATACCAAACCTGAGACCCTTCCTATGGCATGAGATGTCATATACAACTCCTTCCCATTCCAACCCTGAGACCCTTCCTATAGCATGAGATGTGATATCTCAATGCTTATACCAAACCTGAGACCCTTCCTATAGCATGAGATGTGATATCCAACTTCTTCCCATTCAAATCCTGAGACCCTTCCTATAGCATGAGATGTGATATCTCAATGCTTATACCAAACCCGAGACCCTTCCTATAGCTTGAGATGTGATATCCAACTCCTTCCCATTCCAATCCTGAGACCCTTCCTATAGCATGAGATGTGATATCTCAAGGCCTCTAATACCAAACCTGAGATCCTTCCTCTAACATGAAATGTGATATCCAACTCCTTCCCCTTCCAAACCTGAGAGCCTTCCTCTAACATGAAATGTGATATCCAACTCCTTCCCCTTCCAATCCTGAGACCCTTCCTATAGCATGAGATGTGATATCTCAAGGCCTCTAATACCAAACCTGAGATCCTTCCTATAACATGAAATGTGATATCCAACTCATTCCCATTCTGACCTGAGACCCTTCCTTTAGCATGAGATGGGATATCCAACTCCTTCCAAATCCAATACTGATACCCTTCCGATAGCATGAGATGTGATATCCCAATGCTTCTACCAAACCTGAGACCCATACTATGGCATGAGATGTGATATCAAACTCCTTCCCATTCCAATCCTGAGACGCTTCCTATAGCTTGAGATGTGATATCCAACTCCTTCCCATTCCAATTCTGAGACCCTTCTTATACCATGAGACTTGATATCTCAATGCTTCTAATACCAAACCTGAGACCCGTCCTATAACATGAGATGTGATATCCAAATCCTTCCCCTTCCAAACCTTAGACCCTTCCTTTATCATGAGATGTGATATCCAACTCCTTCCCATTCCAATCCTGAGACCCTTCCGATATCATGAGATTTGTTATCTCAATGCTTCTAATATCAAACTTGAGACCCTCCCTATAGCATGAGATGTGACATCCAAGTCCTTCCCATTCCAATCCTGAGACCCTTCCTATAGCATGAGATGTGATATCTCAATGCTTCTAATACCAAACCTGAGACCCTTCCTATAACATGAGATGGGATATCCAACTCCTTCCCATTCCAATCCTGAGACCCTTCCGATAGCAGAGATGTGATATCTCAATGCTTATACCAAACCTGAGACCCTTCCTAAGGCCTGAGATGTCATATACAACTCCTTCCCATTCCAATCCTGAGACCCTTCCTATAGCATGAGATGTGATATCTCAATGCTTATACCAAATCTGAGACCCTTCCTATAGCATGAGATGTGATATCCAACACCTTCCCATTCCAATCCTGAGACCCTTCCTATAGCATGAGAAGTGATATCTCCATGCTTATACCAAACCTGAGACCCTTCCTATAGCATGAGATGTGATATCTCAATGCTTATACCAAACCTGAGAGCCTACCTATAGCATGGGATGTGATATCCAAGTCCATCCCATTCCAATCCTTAGACCCTTCCTACAGCATGCGATGTGATAGCTCAATGATTCTAATACCAAACCAGAGACCTGTCCTTTAACATGAGATGGGATATCCAACTCCTTCCCATTCCAATCCTGAGCCACTCCTGATAGCAGAGATGTGATATCTCAATGCTTATACCAAACCTGAGACCCTTCCTATAACATGAGATGTGATATCCAACTCCTTCCCGTTCCAAACCTGAGACACTTCCTAAAGCATATGTGATATCCAACTCCTTCCCATTCCAAACATGAGACCCTTCCTATAGCAAGAATGTAATATCCAACTCCTACCCATTCCAATCCTGAGACCATTCCTATAGCATGAGATGTGATATATCAATGCTTCTAATACCAAACCTGAGATCCTTCCTATGACATGAGATGTGATATCCAAATCCTTCCCATTCCAATCCTGAGACCCTTCCTATAGCAAGAGATGTGATATCCAAATCCTTCCCATTCCAATCCTGAGACCCTTCCTATAACATGAGATGTGATATCCAAATCCTTCCCCTTCCAAACCTTAGACCCTTCCTTTATCATGAGATGTGATATCCAACTCCTTCCCATTCCAATCCTGAGACCCTTCCGATATCATGAGATTTGTTATCTCAATGCTTCTAATATCAAACTTGAGACCCTCCCTATAGCATGAGATGTGACATCCAAGTCCTTCCCATTCCAATCCTGAGACCCTTCCTATAGCATGAGATGTGATATCTCAATGCTTCTAATACCAAACCTGAGACCCTTCCTATAACATGAGATGGGATATCCAACTCCTTCCCATTCCAATCCTGAGACCCTTCCGATAGCAGAGATGTGATATCTCAATGCTTATACCAAACCTGAGACCCTTCCTAAGGCCTGAGATGTCATATACAACTCCTTCCCATTCCAATCCTGAGACCCTTCCTATAGCATGAGATGTGATATCTCAATGCTTATACCAAATCTGAGACCCTTCCTATAGCATGAGATGTGATATCCAACACCTTCCCATTCCAATCCTGAGACCCTTCCTATAGCATGAGAAGTGATATCTCCATGCTTATACCAAACCTGAGACCCTTCCTATAGCATGAGATGTGATATCTCAATGCTTATACCAAACCTGAGAGCCTACCTATAGCATGGGATGTGATATCCAAGTCCATCCCATTCCAATCCTTAGACCCTTCCTACAGCATGCGATGTGATAGCTCAATGATTCTAATACCAAACCAGAGACCTGTCCTTTAACATGAGATGGGATATCCAACTCCTTCCCATTCCAATCCTGAGCCACTCCTGATAGCAGAGATGTGATATCTCAATGCTTATACCAAACCTGAGACCCTTCCTATAACATGAGATGTGATATCCAACTCCTTCCCGTTCCAAACCTGAGACACTTCCTAAAGCATATGTGATATCCAACTCCTTCCCATTCCAAACATGAGACCCTTCCTATAGCAAGAATGTAATATCCAACTCCTACCCATTCCAATCCTGAGACCATTCCTATAGCATGAGATGTGATATATCAATGCTTCTAATACCAAACCTGAGATCCTTCCTATGACATGAGATGTGATATCCAAATCCTTCCCATTCCAATCCTGAGACCCTTCCTATAGCAAGAGATGTGATATCCAAATCCTTCCCATTCCAATCCTGAGACCCTTCCTATAACATGAGATGTGATATTCAACTCCTTCCCCTTCCAACCTGAGACACTTCCTATAGCATGAGAAGGGATATCCAACTCATTCCCAATCCAATCCTGAGAACCTTCCGATAGCAGAGATGTGATATCTCAATGCTTATACCAAACCTGAAACCCTTCCTATGGCATGAGATGTGATATCCAACTCCTTGCCATTCAAATCCTGAGACCCTTCCTATAGCATGAGATGTGATATCTCAATGCTTCTACCAAACCTGAGACCCTTCCTTTAGCATGAGATGTGATATCCAAATCCTTCACATTCCAATCCTGAGACCCTTCCTATAGCATGAGATGTGATATCGCAATGCTTCTAATACCAAACCTGAGATCCTCCTATAACATGAGATGTGATATCCAATTCCTTCCCATTCCAAACCTGAGACCCTTCCTATTGGATGAGATGTGATATCCAACTCCTTCCCATTCCAACCCTGAGACCCTTTCTATACCATGAGATGTGATATCTCAATGCTTCTAATACCAAACCTGGGAACCGTCCTATAACATGAGATGTGATATCTCAATGTTTCTAATAAAAAACCTGAGACCCTTCCTATAACATGAGATGTGATATCCAATTCCTTCCCATTCCAGACGTGAGACCCTTCCTTTAGCATGAGATGTGATATCCAAATACTTCCCATTCCAATCCTAAAACCCTTCCTATAGCATGAGATGTGATATCTTAATGTTTCTAATAAAAAACCTGAGACCCTTCCTATAGCAAGAGATGTGATATCCAAATCCTTCCCATTCCAATCCTGAGACCCTTCCTGTATATAACATGAGATGTGATATCCAACCCTTCCCATTCCAACCTGAGACCCTTCCTATAGCATGAGATGTGATATCCAACTCCTTACCATTCAAATCCTGAGACCCTCCCTATAACAAGAGATGTCATATCCAACTCCTTCCCATTCCAAACCTGAGACCCTTCCTATAACATGAGATGTGATATACAACTCCTTCCCATTCCAAACCTGAGACCCTTCCTATAACATGAGATGTGAAATCCAAATCCTTCCCTTCCCAAACCTGAGACTCTTCCTATAGCATGAGATGTGATATTTCAATGCTTATACCAAACCTGAGACCCTTCCTATAGCATGAGATGTGATATCTCAATGCTTCTAATACCAAACCTGAGATCCTTCCTATAACATGAGATGTGATATCCAACTCCTTCCCATTCCAATCCCGAGACCCTTCCTATAGCATGAGATGTGATATCTCAATGCTTCTAATACCAAACCTAAGGTCCTTCCTATAGCATGAGATGTGATATCCAAATCCTTCCCATTCCAAACCTGAGACCCTCCCTTTAGCATGAGATGTGATATCCAACTCCTTCCCATTCCAATCCTGATACCCTTCTGATAGCATGAGATGTGATATCTCAATGCCTCTAATACCAAACCTGAGATCCTACCTCTAACATGAAATGTGATATCCAACTCCTTCCTTTTCCAAACCTGAGACCCTTCCTACAGCATGAGATGTGATATCCAAGTCCTTCCCATTCCAATCCTGAGACCCTTCCTATAACATGAGATGTGACATCCAACTCCTTCTATTCCAACCTGAGACCCTTCCTATAGCATGAGATGTGATATCAAACTCCCGTCCTATACCATGAGACTTGATATCTCAATGCTTCTAATACCAAACCTGAGACCGGTCCAATAACATGAGATGTGATATCCAAATCCTTCCCCTTCCAAACCTTAGACCCTTCCTTTATCATGAGATGTGATATCCAAGTCCTTCCCATTCCATTCCTGAGACCCTTCCTATAGCATGAGATGTGATATCTCAATGCTTCTAATACCAAACCTGAGACCCTTCCTATAACATGAGATGTGATATCCAAGTCCTTCCCATTCCAATCCTGAGACCCTTCCTATAGCATGAGATGTGATATCTCAATGCTTCTAATACCAAACCTGAGACCCTTCCTATAACATGAATTGTGATATCCAAATCCTTCCCATTCCAATCCTGAGACCCTTCCGATAGCAGAGATGTGATATCTCAATGCTTATACCAAACCTAAGACCCTTCCGATAGCATGAGATGTGATATCTCAATGCTTCTAATACCAAACCTGAGATCCTTCCAATAACATGAGATATTATGTCCAAATCCCTCCCCTTCCAAACCTTAGACCATCCCTTTAGCATGAGATTTGATATCCAACTCCTTCCCATTCCAATCCTGAGACCCTTCTGATGGCATGAGATGTGATATCTCAATGCCTCTAAACCCAAACCTGAGATCCTACCTCTAACATGAAATGTGATATCCAACTCCTTCCCCTTCCAACCCTGAGAGCCTTCCTATAGAAAGAGATGTGATATCCAAGTCCTTCCCATTCCAATCCTGAGACCCTTCCTATAACATGAGATGTCATATCCAACTCCTTCCCATTCCAATCATGAGACCCTTCCTATAGCTTGAGATGTGATATCCAACTCCTTCTCATTCCAATTCTGCGACCCGTCCTATACCATGAGACTTGATATCTCAATGCTTCAAATACCAAACCTGAGACCGGTCCTATAACATGAGATCTGATACCCAAATCCGTCCCCTTCCAAACCTTAGACCCTTCCTATAGCATGAGATGTGATATCTCATTGCTTCTAATACCAAACCTGAGACCCTTCCTATAACGAGATGGGATATCCAACTCCTTCCCATTCCAATTCTGAGACCCTTCAGATAGCAGAGATGTGATATCCAACTCCTTCCCATTCCAATCCTGAGACTCCTCCTATAGCATGAGATGTGATATCTCAATGCTTCTAATACCAGACCTGGGACCGGTCCTATAACATGAGATATGATATCCAAATCCTTCCCCTTCCAAACCTGAGACCCTTCCTACAGCATGAGATGTGATATCCAAGTCCTTCCCATTCCAATCCTGAGACCCTTCCTATAACATGAGATGTGATATCCAACTCCTTCTATTCCAACCTGAGACCCTTCCTATAGCATGAGATGGGATATCCAACTCCTTCCAAATCCAATCCTGATACCCTTCCGATAGCATGAGATGTGATATCCCAATGCTTCTACAAAACCTGACACCCATACCATGGCATGAGATGTGATATCAAACTCCCGTCCTATACCATGAGACTTGATATCTCAATGCTTCTAATACCAAACCTGAGACCGGTCCAATAACATGAGATGTGATATCCAAATCCTTCCCCTTCCAAACCTTAGACCCTTCCTTTATCATGAGATGTGATATCCAAGTCCTTCCCATTCCATTCCTGAGACCCTTCCTATAGCATGAGATGTGATATCTCAATGCTTCTAATACCAAACCTGAGACCCTTCCTATAACATGAATTGTGATATCCAAATCCTTCCCATTCCAATCCTGAGACCCTTCCGATAGCAGAGATGTGATATCTCAATGCTTATACCAAACCTAAGACCCTTCCGATAGCATGAGATGTGATATCTCAATGCTTCTAATAGCAAACCTGAGATCCTTCCAATAACATGAGATATGATGTCCAAATCCCTCCCCTTCCAAACCTTAGACCATCCCTTTAGCATGAGATTTGATATCCAACTCCTTCCCATTCCAATCCTGAGACCCTTCCTATAGCATGAGATGTGATATTTCAATGCCTCTAAAACCAAACCTGAGATCCTACCTCTAACATGAAATGTGATATCCAACTCCTTCCCCTTCCAACCCTGAGAGCCTTCCTATAGAATGAGATGTGATATCCAAGTCCTTCCCATTCCAATCCTGAGACCCTTCCTATAACATGAGATGTGATATCCAACTCCTTCCCATTCCAATCATGAGACCCTTCCTATAGCTTGAGATGTGATATCCAACTCCTTCTCATTCCAATTCTGAGACCCGTCCTATACCATGAGACTTGATATCTCAATGCTTCAAATACCAAACCTGAGACCGGTCCTATAACATGAGATGTGATACCCAAATCCGTCCCCTTCCAAACCTTAGATCCTTCCTATAGCATGAGATGTGATATCTCATTGCTTCTAATACCAAACCTGAGACCCTTCCTATAACGAGATGGGATATCCAACTCCTTCCCATTCCAATCCTGAGACCCTTCAGATAGCAGAGATGTGATATCCAACTCCTTCCCATTCCAAACCTGAGACCCTTCCGATAGCATGAGATGTGATATCTCAATGCTTCTAAAACCAAACATGAGAACCATCCTATAACATGAGATGTGAAATCCAAATCCTTCCCTTTCCAAACCTGAGACCCTTCCTATAGCTTGAGATGAAATATCAAACTCCTTCCCATTCCAATCCTGAGATAGCTTGAGATGTGATATCCAACTCCATCCCATTCCAATCCTGAGACCCTTCCGATAGCATGAGATGTGATAGCTCAATGCTTCTAAAACCAAACATGAGAACCATCCTATAACATGAGATGTGAAATCCAAATCCTTCCCATTCCAATACTGAAACCCTTCCTATAGCATGAGATGTCATATCTCAATGTTTCTAATAGAAAACCTGAGACCCTTCCTATAGCAAGAGATGTGATATCCAAATCCTTCCCATTTCAATCTTGAGACCCTTCTTATAACATGAGATGTGATATCCAACTCCTACCCATTCCAACCTGAGACCCTTCCTTTAGCATGAGAAGGGATATCCAATTCCTTCCCATTCCAACCCTGAGACCCTTCCTATACCATGAGATGTGATATCTCAATGCTTCTAATTTCAAACCTGGGAACCGTCCTATAACATGAGATGTGATATCTCAATGTTTCTAATAAAAAACCTGAGACCCTTCCTATAACATGAGATGTGATATCCAATTCCTTCCCATTCCAGACCTGAGACCCTTACTTTAGCATGAGATGTGATATCCAAATACTTCCCATTCCAATCCTAAAACCCTTCCTATAGCATGAGATGTGATATCTCAATGTTTCTAATAAAAAACCTGAGACCCTTCCTATAGCAAGAGATGTGATATCCAAATCCTTCCCATTCCAATCCTGGGACCCTTCCTATAACATGAGATGTGATATCCAACTCCTTCCGATTCCAAACCTGAGACCCTTCCGATAGCATGAGATGTGATATCCCAATGCTTCAAAAACCAAACATGAGAACCATCCTATAACATGAGATGTGAAATCCAAATCCTTCCCTTCCCAAACCTGAGACTCTTCCTATAGCATGAGATGTGATATCTCAATGCTTCTACCAAACCTGAAACCCTTCCTATAGCATGAGATGTGATATCCAACTCCTTCCCATTCCAATCCTGAGACACATCCTATAGCATGAGATGTGATATCACAATGCTTCTAATACCAAACCTGAGACCCGTCCTATAACATGAGATGTGATATCCAAATCCTTCCCCTTCCAAACCTGAGACCCTTCCTTTAGCATGAGATGTGATATCCAGCTCCTCCCATTCCAATCCTGAGACCCTTCAGATAGCAGAAATGTGATATTTCAATGCTTATACCAAACCTGAGACCCTTCCCATAGCATGAGATGTGATATCCAACTCCTTCCCATTCCAATCCTGAGACCCTTCCTATAGCATGAGATGTGATATCTCAATGCTTCTAATACCAAAACTGAGATCCTTCCTATAACATGTGATATCCAACTCCTTCCCATTCCAATCCCGAGACCCTTCCTATAGCATGAGATGTGATATCTCAATGCTTCTAATACCAAACCTAAGGTCCTTCCTATAACATGGGATGTGATATCCAAATCCTTCCCATTCCAAACCTGAGACCCTCCCTTTAGCATGAGATGTGATATCCAACTCCTTCCCATTCCAATCCTGATACCCTTCTGATAGCATGAGATGTGATATCTCAATGCCTCTAATACCAAACCTGAGATCCTACCTCTAACATGAAATGTGATATCCAACTCCTTCCTTTTCCAAACCTGAGATCCTTCCTATAACATGAGACGTGATATCCAACTCCTTCCCATTCCAATCCTGAGACTCCTCCTATAGCATGAGATGTGATATCTCAATGCTTCTAATACCAGACCTGGGACCGGTCCTATAACATGAGATATGATATCCAAATCCTTCCCCTTCCAAACCTGAGACCCTTCCTACAGCATGAGATGTGATATCCAAGTCCTTCCCATTCCAATCCTGAGACCCTTCCTATAACCTGAGATGTGATATCCAACTCCTTCTGTTCCAACCTGAGACCCTTCCTATAGCATGAGATGGGATATCCAACTCCTTCCAAATCCAATCCTGATAAACTTCCGATAGCATGAGATGTGATATCCCAATGCTTCTACAACACCTGACACCCATACCATGGCATGAGATGTGATATCAAACTCCCGTCCTTTACCATGAGACTTGATATCTCAATGCTTCTAATACCAAACCTGAGACCGGTCCAATAACATGAGATGTGATATCCAAATCCTTCCCCTTCCAAACCTTAGACCCTTCCTTTATCATGAGATGTGATATCCAAGTCCTTCCCATTCCATTCCTGAGACCCTTTCTATAGCATGAGATGTGATATCTCAATGCTTCTAATACCAAACCTGAGACCCTTCCTATAACATGAATTGTGATATCCAAATCCTTCCCATTCCAATCCTGAGACCCTTCGGATAGCAGAGATGTGATATCTCAATGCTTATACCAAACCTAAGACCCTTCCGATAGCATGAGATGTGATATCTCAATGCTTCTAATACCAAACCTGAGATCCTTCCAATAACATGAGATATGATGTCCAAATCCCTCCCCTTCCAAACCTTAGACCATCCCTTTAGCATGAGATTTGATATCCAACTCCTTCCCATTCCAATCCTGAGACCCTTCCTATAGCATGAGATGTGATATCTCAATGCCTCTAAAACCAAACCTGAGATCCTACCTCTAACATGAAATGTGATATCCAACTCCTTCCCCTTCCAACCTTGAGAGCCTTCCTATAGAATGAGATGTGATATCCAAGTCCTTCCCATTCCAATCCTGAGACCCTTCCTATAACATGAGATGTGATATCCAACTCCTTCCCATTCCAATCATGAGACCCTTCCTATAGCTTGAGATGTGATATCCAACTCCTACTCATTCCAATTCTGAGACCCGTCCTATACCATGAGACTTGATATCTCAATGCTTCAAATACCAAACCTGAGACCGGTCCTATAACATGAGATGTGATACCCAAATCCGTCCCCTTCCAAACCTTAGACCCTTCCTATAGCATGAGATGTGATATCTCATTGCTTCTAATACCAAACCTGAGACCCTTCCTATAACGAGATGGGATATCCAACTCCTTCCCATTCCAATCCTGAGACCCTTCAGATAGCAGAGATGTGATATCCAACTCCTTCCCATTCCAAACCTGAGACCCTTCCGATAGCATGAGATGTGATATCTCAATGCTTCTAAAACCAAACATGAGAACCATCCTATAACATGAGATGTGAAATCCAAATCCTTCCCTTTCCAAACCTGAGACCCTTCCTATAGCTTGAGATGAAATATCAAACTCCTTCCCATTCCAATCCTGAGATAGCTTGAGATGTGATATCCAACTCCATCCCATTCCAATCCTGAGACCCTTCCGATAGCATGAGATGTGATAGCTCAATGCTTCTAAAACCAAACATGAGAAACATCCTATAACAAGAGATGTGAAATCCAAATCCTTCCCATTCCAATACTGAAACCCTTCCTATAGCATGAGATGTCATATCTCAATGTTTCTAATAGAAAACCTGAGACCCTTCCTATAGCAAGAGATGTGATATCCAAATCCTACCCATTTCAATCTTGAGACCCTTCCTATAACATGAGATGTGATATCCAACTCCTACCCATTCCAACCTGAGACCCTTCCTTTAGCATGAGATGTGATATCCAACTCCTTCCCATTCCAAACCTGAGACCCTTCCGATAGCATGAGATGTGATATCTCAATGCTTCAAAAACCAAACATGAGAACCATCCTATAACATGAGATGTGAAATCCAAATCCTTCCCTTCCCAAACCTGAGACTCTTCCTATAGCATGAGATGTGATATCTCAATGCTTCTAATACCAAACCTGAGACCCTTCCTATAACATGAGATGGGAATATCCAACTCCTTCCCATTCCAATCCTGAGACCCTTCCGATAGCAGAGATGTAATATCTCAATGCTTATACCAAACCTGAGATCCTTCCTATAACATGAGATGTGATATCCAACTCCTTCCCATTCCAATCCTGAGACACTTCCTATAGCATGAGATGTGATATCTCACTGCTTATACCAAACCTGAGACCCTTCCCATAGCATGAGATGTGATATCCAACTCCTTCCCATTCCAATCCTCAGACCCTTCCTATAGCATGAGATGTGATATCTCAATGCTTCTAATATCAAACTTGAGACCCTACCTATAGCATGATATGTGATATCCAAGTCCTTCCCATTCCAATCCTGAGACACTTCCTATAGCATGAGATGTGATATCTCAATGCTTCTAATACCAAACCTGAGACTCTTCCTATAACATGAGATGGGATATCCAACTCCTTCCCATTCCAATCCTGAGACACTTCCGATAGCAGAGATGTGATATCTCAATGTTTATACCAAACCTGAGACCCTTCCTATAACATGAGATGTGATATCCAACTCCTTCCCGTTCCAAACCTGAGACCCTTCCTTTAGCATGAGATGTGATATCCAGCTCCTTCCCATTCCAACCCTGAGACCCTTCCTATAGCATGAGATGTGATATCTCAATGCTTCTACCAAACCTGAGACCCTTCCTTTAGCATGAGATGTGATATCCAACTCCTTCCCATTCCAATCCTGAGACCCTTCCTATAGCATGAGATGTGATATCTCAATACTTCTAATACCAAACCTGAGATCCTTCCGATAACATGAGATGTGATATCTCAATACTTCTAATACCAAACCTGAGATCCATCTTAAAACATGAGATGTGATATCCAAATCCTTCCCCTTCCAAACCTGAGACCCTCCCTTTAGCATGAGATGTGATATCCAACTCCTTCCCATTCCAATCCTGAGACCCTTCTGATAGCATAAGATATGATATCTCAATGCTTCTATACCAAACCTGAGATCCTTCCGATAGCATGAGATGTGATATCTCAATACTTCTAATACCAAACCTGAGATCCTTCCTATAACATGAGATGTGATATCCAAATCCTTATCTTCCAAACCTGAGACCCTCCCTTTAGCATGAGATGTGATATCCAAATCCTTCCCATTCCAATCCTGAGACTCTTCTGATAGCATAAGATATGATATCTCAATGCTTCTATACCAAACCTGAGATCCTTCTGAGAGCATGAGATGTGATATCTCAATACTTCTAATACCAAACCTGAGATCCTACCTCTAACATGAAATGTGATATCCAACTCTTTCCCCTTGCAAACCTGAGAGCCTTCCTATAGCATGAGATGTGATATCCAAGTCCTTCCCATTCCAATCCTGAGACACTTCCTATAACATGAGATGTGATATCCAACTCCTTCCCATTCCAACCTGAGACCCTTCCTATAGCATGAGATGGGATATCCAACTCCTTCCAAATCCAATCCCGATACCCTTCCGATAGCATGAGATGTGATATCCCAATGCTTCTACCAAACCTGAGACCCATACTATGGCATGAGATGTGATATCAAACTCCTTCCCATTCTAATCCTGAGACCCTTCCTATAGCTTGAGATGTGATATCCAACTCCTTCCCATTCCAATTCTGAGACCCTTCCTATACCATGAGACTTGATATCTCAATGCTTCTAATACCAAACCTGAGACCCGTCCTATAACATGAGATGTGATATCCAAATCCTTCCGCTTCCAAACCTTAGACCCTTCCTTTATCATGAGATGTGATATCCAACTCCTTCCCATTCCAATCTTGAGACCCTTCCGATATCATGAAATGTGATATCTCAATGCTTCTAATATCAAACTTGAGACCCTCCCTATAGCATGAGATGTGATATCCAAGTCCTTCCCATTCCAATCCTGAGACCCTTCCTATAGCATGAGATGGGATATCTCAATGCTTCTAATACCAAACCTGAGACCCTTCCTATAACATGAGATGGGAATATCCAACTCCTTCCCATTCCAAACCTGAGACCCTTCCGATAGCAGAGATGTGATATCTCAATGCTTATACCAAACCTGAGATCCTTCCTATAACATGAGATGTGATATCCAACTCCTTCCCATTCCAATCCAGAGACACTTCCTATAGCATGAGATGTGATATCTCACTGCTTATACCAAACCTGAGACCCTTCCCATAGCATGAGATGTGATATCCAACTCCTTCCCATTCCAATCCTCAGACCCTTCCTATAGCATGGGATGAAATATCAAACTCCTTCCCATTCCAATCCTGAGATAGCTTGAGATGTGATATCCAACTCCATCCCATTCCAATCCTGAGACCCTTCCGATAGCATGAGATGTGATAGCTCAATGCTTCTAAAACCAAACATGAGAACCATTCTATAACATGAGATGTGAAATCCAAATCCTTCCCATTCCAATACTAAAACCCTTCCTATAGCATGAGATGTCATATCTCAATGTTTCTAATAGAAAACCTGAGACCCTTCCTATAGCAAGAGATGTGATATCCAAATCCTTCCCATTTCAATCTTGAGACCCTTCCTATAACATGAGATGTGATATCCAACTCCTACCCATTCCAACCTGAGACCCTTCCTTTAGCATGAGATGTGATATCCAACTCCTTCCCATTCCAAACCTGAGACCCTTCCGATAGCATGAGATGTGATATCTCAATGCTTCAAAAACCAAACATGAAAACCATCCTATAACATGAGATGTGAAATCCAAATCCTTCCCTTCCCAAACCTGAGACTCTTCCTATAGCATGAGATGTGATATCTCAATGCTTCTAATACCAAACCTGAGACCCTTCCTATAACATGAGATGGGAATATCCAACTCCTTCCCATTCCAATCCTTTGACCCTTCCGATAGCAGAGATGTAATATCTCAATGCTTATACCAAACCTGAGATCCTTCCTATAACATGAGATGTGATATGCAACTCCTTCCCATTCCAATCCTGAGACACTTCCTATAGCATGAGATGTGATATCTCACTGCTTATACCAAACCTGAGACCCTTCCCATAGCATAAGATGTGATATCCAACTCCTTCCCATTCCAATCCTCAGACCCTTCCTATAGCATGAGATGTGAATTCTCAATGCTTCTAATATCAAACTTGAGACCCTACCTATAGCATGATATGTGATATCCAAGTCCTTCCCATTCCAATCCTGAGACACTTCCTATAGCATGAGATGTGATATCTCAATGCTTCTAATACCAAACCTGAGACTCTTCCTATAACATGAGATGGGATATCCAACTCCTTCCCATTCCAATCCTGAGACACTTCCGATAGCAGAGATGTGATATCTCAATGTTTATACCAAACCTGAGACCCTTCCTATAACATGAGATGTGATATCCAACTCCTTCCCGTTCCAAACCTGAGACCCTTCCTTTAGCATGAGATGTGATATCCAGCTCCTTCCCATTCCAACCCTGAGACCCTTCCTATAGCATGAGATGTGATATCTCAATGCTTCTACCAAACCTGAGACCCTTCCTTTAGCATGAGATGTGATATCCAACTCCTTCCCATTCCAATCCTGAGACTCTTCCTATAGCATGAGATGTGATATCTCAATACTTCTAATACCAAACCTGAGATCCTTCCGATAACATGAGATGTGATATCTCAATACTTCTAATACCAAACCTGAGATCCATCTTATAACATGAGATGTGATATCCAAATCCTTCCCCTTCCAAGCCTGAGACCCTCCCTTTAGCATGAGATGTGATATCCAATTCCTTCACATTCCAATCCTGAGACCCTTCTGATAGCATAAGATATGATATCTCAATGCTTCTATACCAAACCTGAGATCCTTCCGATAGCATGAGATGTGATATCTCAATACTTCTAATACCAAACCTGAGATCCTTCCTATAACATGAGATGTGATATCCAAATCCTTATCTTCCAAACCTGAGACCCTCCCTTTAGCATGAGATGTGATATCCAACTCCTTCCCATTCCAATCCTGAGACTCTTCTGATAGCATAAGATATGATATCTCAATGCTTCTATACCAAACCTGAGATCCTTCTGAGAGCATGAGATGTGATATCTCAATACTTCTAATACCAAACCTGAGATCCTACCTCTAACATGAAATGTGATATCCAACTCTTTCCCCTTGCAAACCTGAGAGCCTTCCTATAGCATGAGATGTGATATCCAAGTCCTTCCCATTCCAATCCTGAGACACTTCCTATAACATGAGATGTGATATCCAACTCCTTCCCATTCCAACCTGAGACCCTTCCTATAGCATGAGATGGGATATCCAACTCCTTCCAAATCCAATCCCGATACCCTTCCGATAGCATGAGATGTGATATCCCAATGCTTCTACCAAACCTGAGACCCATACTATGGCATGAGATGTGATATCAAACTCCTTCCCATTCTAATCCTGAGACCCTTCCTATAGCTTGAGATGTGATATCCAACTCCTTCCCATTCCAATTCTGAGACCCTTCCTATACCATGAGACTTGATATCTCAATGCTTCTAATACCAAACCTGAGACCCGTCCTATAACATGAGATGTGATATCCAAATCCTTCCCCTTCCAAACCTTAGACCCTTCCTTTATCATGAGATGTGATATCCAACTCCTTCCCATTCCAATCTTGAGACCCTTCCGATATCATGAAATGTGATATCTCAATGCTTCTAATATCAAACTTGAGACCCTCCCTATAGCATGAGATGTGATATCCAAGTCCTTCCCATTCCAATCCTGAGACCCTTCCTATAGCATGAGATGGGATATCTCAATGCTTCTAATACCAAACCTGAGACCCTTCCTATAACATGAGATGGGAATATCCAACTCCTTCCCATTCCAAACCTGAGACCCTTCCGATAGCAGAGATGTGATATCTCAATGCTTATACCAAACCTGAGATCCTTCCTATAACATGAGATGTGATATCCAACTCCTTCCCATTCCAATCCAGAGACACTTCCTATAGCATGAGATGTGATATCTCACTGCTTATACCAAACCTGAGACCCTTCCCATAGCATGAGATGTGATATCCAACTCCTTCCCATTCCAATCCTCAGACCCTTCCTATAGCATGAGATGTGATATCTCAATGCTTCTAATATCAAACTTGAGACCCTACCTATAGCATGAGATGTGATATCCAAGTCCTTCCCATTCCAATCCTGAGACACTTCCTATAGCATGAGATGTGATATCTCAATGCTTCTAATACCAAACCTGAGACTCTTCCTATAACATGAGATGGGATATCCAACTCCTTCCCATTCCAATCCTGAGACCCTTTTGATAGCAGAGATGTGATATCTCAATGTTTATACCAAACCTGAGACCCTTCCTACGGCATGAGATGTCATATTCAACTCCTTCCCATTCCAATCCTGAGACCCTTCCTATAGCATGAGATGTGATATCCAACTCCTTCCCATTCCAATCCTGAGACTCTTCCTATAGCATGAGATGTGATGTCTCAATGCTTCTAATACCAAACCTGAGATCCTTCCTATAACATGAGATGTGATATCCAACTCCTTCCATTCCAATCCTGAGACCCTTCCTATAGCATGAGATGTGATATCTCAATGCTTATACCAAACCTGAGACCCTTCCTATAGCATGAGATGTGATATCCAACTCCTTCCCATTCCAATCCTGAGACCCTTCCTATAGCCTGAGATGTGATATCTCAATGCCTCTAATACCAAACCTGAGATCCTTCCTCAAACATGAAATGTGATATCCAACTCCTTCACTTTCCAAACCTGAGACCCGTCCTATAACATGAGATGGGATATCCAACTCCTTCCCATTCCAATCCTGAGACACT
This sequence comes from Ambystoma mexicanum, assembly GCF_040938575.1. Classification (NCBI taxonomy): domain Eukaryota; kingdom Metazoa; phylum Chordata; class Amphibia; order Caudata; family Ambystomatidae; genus Ambystoma; species Ambystoma mexicanum. The sequence continues at coordinate 339,945,791 of NC_090936.1, forward strand.
TCCGATAGCAGAGATTTGATATCTCAATGTTTATACCAAACCTGAGACCCTTCCTATAACATGAGATGTGATATCCAACTCCTTCCCGTTCCAAACCTGAGACCCTTCCTTTAGCATGAGATGTGATATCCAGCTCCTTCCCATTCCAATCCTGAGACACTTCCGATAGCATGAGATGTGATATCTCAATGCTTCTAATATCAAAACTGAGAATCTCCCTATAGCATGATATGTGATATCTAAGTCCTTCCCATTCCAATCCTGAGACCCTTCCTATAGCATGAGATGTGATATCTCAATGCTTCTACCAAACCTGAGACCCTTCCTTTAGCATGAGATGTGATATCCAACTCCTTCCCATTCCAATCCTGAGACCCTTCCTATAGCATGAGATGTGATATCTCAATACTTCTAATACCAAACCTGAGATCCTTCCGATAACATGAGATGTGATATCTCAATACTTCTAATACCAAACCTGAGATCCATCCTATAACATGAGATGTGATATCCAAATCCTTCCCCTTCCAAACCTGAGACCCTCCCTTTAGCATGAGATGTGATATCCAACTCCTTCCCATTCCAATCCTGAGACCCTTCTGATAGCATAAGATATGATATCTCAATGCTTCTATACCAAACCTGAGATCCTTGCGATAGCATGAGATGTGATATCTCAATACTTCTAATACCAAACCTGAGATCCTTCCTATAACATGAGATGTGATATCCAAATCCTTATCTTCCAAACCTGAGACCCTCCCTTTAGCATGAGATGTGATATCCAACTCCTTCCCATTCCAATCCTGAGACTCTTCTGATAGCATAAGATATGATATCTCAATGCTTCTATACCAAACCTGAGATCCTTCTGATAGCATGAGATGTGATATCTCAATACTTCTAATACCAAACCTGAGATCCTACCTCTAACATGAAATGTGATATCCAACTCTTTCCCCTTGCAAACCTGAGAGCCTTCCTATAGCATGAGATGTGATATCCAAGTCCTTCCCATTCCAATCCTGAGACCCTTCCTATAACATGAGATGTGATATCCAACTCCTTCCCATTCTAACCTGAGACCCTTCCTATAGCATGAGATGGGATATCCAACTCCTTCCAAATCCAATCCCGATACCCTTCCGATAGCATGAGATGTGATATCCCAATGCTTCTACCAAACCTGAGACCCATACTATGGCATGAGATGTGATATCAAACTCCTTCCCATTCTAATCCTGAGACCCTTCCTATAGCATGAGATGTGATATCCAACTCCTTCACATTCCAATTCTGAGACCCTTCCTATACCATGAGACTTGATATCTCAATGCTTCTAATACCAAACCTGAGACCCGTCCTATAACATGAGATGTGATATCCAAGTCCTTCCCATTCCAATCCTGAGACCCTTCCTATAGCATGAGTTGTGATATCTCAATGCTTCTAATACCAAACCTGAGACCCTCCCTTTAGCATGAGATGTGATATCCAACTCCTTCCCATTCCAATCCTGAGACCCTTCCGATAGCAGAGATGTGATATCTCAATGCTTATACCAAACCTGAGATCCTTCCTATAACATGAGATGTGATATCCAACTCCTTCCCATTCCAATCCTGAGACAATTCCTATAGCATGAGATGTGATATCTCACTGCTTATACCAAACCTGAGACCCTTCCTATAGCATTAGATGTGATATCCAACTCCTTCCCATTCCAATCCTGAGACCCTTCTTATAGCATGAGATGTGATATCTCAATGCTTCTAATACCAAACCTGAGACTCTTCCTATAACATGAGATGGGATATCCAACTCCTTCCCATTCCAATCCTGAGACCCTTCCTATAGCCTGAGATGTGATATCTCAATGCCTCTAATACCAAACCTGAGATCCTTCCTCAAACATGAAATGTGATATCCAACTCCTTCACTTTCCAAACCTGAGACCCGTCCTATAACATGAGATGGGATATCCAACTCCTTCCCATTCCAATCCTGAGACACTTCCGATAGCAGAGATTTGATATCTCAATGTTTATACCAAACCTGAGACCCTTCCTATAACATGAGATGTGATATCCAACTCCTTCCCGTTCCAAACCTGAGACCCTTCCTTTAGCATGAGATGTGATATCCAGCTCCTTCCCATTCCAATCCTGAGACACTTCCGATAGCATGAGATGTGATATCTCAATGCTTCTAATATCAAAACTGAGAATCTCCCTATAGCATGATATGTGATATCTAAGTCCTTCCCATTCCAATCCTGAGACCCTTCCTATAGCATGAGATGTGATATCTCAATGCTTCTACCAAACCTGAGACCCTTCCTTTAGCATGAGATGTGATATCCAACTCCTTCCCATTCCAATCCTGAGACCCTTCCTATAGCATGAGATGTGATATCTCAATACTTCTAATACCAAACCTGAGATCCTTCCTATAACATGAGATGTGATATCCAAATCCTTATCTTCCAAACCTGAGACCCTCCCTTTAGCATGAGATGTGATATCCAACTCCTTCCCATTCCAATCCTGAGACTCTTCTGATAGCATAAGATATGATATCTCAATGCTTCTATACCAAACCTGAGATCCTTCTGATAGCATGAGATGTGATATCTCAATACTTCTAATACCAAACCTGAGATCCTACCTCTAACATGAAATGTGATATCCAACTCTTTCCCCTTGCAAACCTGAGAGCCTTCCTATAGCATGAGATGTGATATCCAAGTCCTTCCCATTCCAATCCTGAGACCCTTCCTATAACATGAGATGTGATATCCAACTCCTTCCCATTCTAACCTGAGACCCTTCCTATAGCATGAGATGGGATATCCAACTCCTTCCAAATCCAATCCCGATACCCTTCCGATAGCATGAGATGTGATATCCCAATGCTTCTACCAAACCTGAGACCCATACTATGGCATGAGATGTGATATCAAACTCCTTCCCATTCTAATCCTGAGACCCTTCCTATAGCATGAGATGTGATATCCAACTCCTTCACATTCCAATTCTGAGACCCTTCCTATACCATGAGACTTGATATCTCAATGCTTCTAATACCAAACCTGAGACCCGTCCTATAACATGAGATGTGATATCCAAGTCCTTCCCATTCCAATCCTGAGACCCTTCCTATAGCATGAGTTGTGATATCTCAATGCTTCTAATACCAAACCTGAGACCCTTCCTATAACATGACATGGGAATATCCAACTCCTTCCCATTCCAATCCTGAGACCCTTCCGATAGCAGAGATGTGATATCTCAATGCTTATACCAAACCTGAGATCCTTCCTATAACATGAGATGTGATATCCAACTCCTTCCCATTCCAATCCTGAGACACTTCCTATAGCATGAGATGTGATATCTCACTGCTTATACCAAACCTGAGACCCTTCCTATAGCATTAGATGTGATATCCAACTCCTTCCCATTCCAATCCTGAGACCCTTCTTATAGCATGAGATGTGATATCTCAATGCTTCTAATACCAAACCTGAGACTCTTCCTATAACATGAGATGGGATATCCAACTCCTTCCCATTCCAATCCTGAGACCCTTTCGATAGCAGAGATGTGATATCTCAATGTTTATACCAAACCTGAGACCCTCCCTACGGCATGAGATGTCATATACAACTCCTTCCCATTCCAATCCTGAGACCCTTCCTATAGCATGAGATGTGATATCCAACTCCTTCCCATTCCAATCCTGAGACCCTTCCTATAGCATGAGATGTGATGTCTCAATGCTTCTAATACCAAACCTGAGATCCTTCCTATAACATGAGATGTGATATCCAACTCCTTCCATTCCAATCCTGAGACCCTTCCTACAGCATGAGATGTGATATCTCAATGCTTATAACAAAACCTGAGACCCTTCCTATAGCATGAGATGTGATATCCAACTCCTTCCCATTCCAATCCTGAGACCCTTCCTATAGCCTGAGATGTGATATCTCAATGCCTCTAATACCAAACCTGAGATCCTTCCTCTAACATGAAATGTGATATCCACCTCCTTCACTTTCCAAACCTGAGACCCTATCTATAGCATGAGATGTGATATCCAAGTCCTTCCCATTCCAATCCTTAGACCCTTCCTACAGCATGCAATATGATATCTCAATGATTTTAATAAAAAACCTGAGACCCGTCCTATAACATGAGATGGGATATCCAACTCCTTCCCATTCCAATCCTGAGACACTTCCGATAGCAGAGATGTGATATCTCAATGTTTATACCAAACCTGAGACCCTTCCTATAACATGAGATGTGATATCCAACTCCTTCCCGTTCCAAACCTGAGACCCTTCCTTTAGCATGAGATGTGATATCCAGCTCCTTCCCATTCCAATCCTGAGACACTTCCGATAGCATGAGATCTGATATCTCAATGCTTCTAATATCAAAACTGAGACCCTCCCTATAGCATATGTGATATCTAAGTCCTTCCCATTCCAATCCTGAGACCCTTCCTATAGCATGAGATGTGATATCTCAATGCTTATCCTTGATTCCTGTAGTAAATTGATTTCCTTTGCAGGCCGACTCCTGTCACGAATGCCTTGTCTGCATGCATTCTCTCCAGGCCATTCTCTCACCGTGGCTATTTGCCTACCCCCTTCCTCTCTCAGTGGATGGACTTCTCCATCCTAGCCTCCTACCACTCAACTCCGCCTACTTGGAGAATTCAACATGAACCTGTATGCTTCCTGACCTGGACTTTTACGAGATCTGCAACTCTTCATGTCGCTGGCCCTACACACTGCAGGGAATACTCAGGATTTTCTGATCTCAGACCTCCCCCTCTGTAACCCTCTCAACAATCCTCTCCCGTGGTGATCAGGTTCTCATCTCCAAAGAAGGCTAACTGCCAGCTGTTCCTCCTCAGAGGAGTTCTCCCTTTCTGTCCCTGCTCCCTGCACCGTTTCGCGTTGCAAACACTCGCTTCCCTGCTCTCTGGTTTAGACGCTTTTCCTTCTCAGAGGCCTTCTTCCTTTCTGCCCTTTTCGCGTTGCAAGTACTCGCTTCCCAGCTCTCTGGTTTAGACGCGTGTTCCCTGCCTTCTCTCCTCTTCCCGCTGCCTTCAAATCAAAAAATGAGCTCCAAAAGATACACAGTGCTCAGAATGCTCTATAACACCCATTATTCAACATATAGCCGTAACCCGCTAGACGTATTGAAACGTGCTGTAAACTAGCAAAAACAGCTAGAAAATGTACTTTCCTCGCGTTTTTGTAAATGCTAATTCTGATGGGTTCCCATGTATGTACTGTCCGTGCGTTTGTTGTCGAATCCTGAAGTTTTTAACCACTGTTCTCCCATACAAGGGGGGGGGGGTCAACGTCTACTGCTGTTCACAGGCTGAATGTATACGGCTGAAACCTTCAAGGCATTATCAGCTTTCCTGACTGTTTTGGAACGTGTATTTGCCATCTGTTAATGCAGTCGCCCTGTGTTCATCGTCCCTTCTACTTTACAGGCTGCACTCCCCTGGTGATCACATTCTCCTCTCCAGAGCAGGCTGACTACCAGCTGCTCCTCCTCATAGGCGTTCATCCTTTCTGTCCCTGCTCCCTGCACCGTTTCGCGTTGCATGTACTCGCTTCCCAGCTCTCTAGTTTAGATGCGTGTTCCCTGCCTTCTCTCCTCTTCCTACAGCCTTCCAATGAGCTCCACAAGATACAGTGTTCAGAATGCTTTATAACACCCATTATTCAACATATAGCTGTAACCCGCTAGACGTATTGAAACATGCTAAAAACGAGCAGAAACAGCTAGAAAATGTACTTTCCTCGCGTTTTGGTAAATGCGAATTCTGGTGGATTCCCATTTTGTACTCTGTTCGTGCGTTTGTTCAGTCGAATCCTGGTCTTTTGAACCACTCTTCTCCCATACAAGGGAGGGTCAAAATGTGTTGTTCACAGGCTGAATTTATACTGCTGAAATGCTCGCTTCCCTGCTCTCTGGTTTAGACGCGTGTACCCTGTATCCTTCCCATTCCAATCCTGAGACCCTTCCTATAGCATGAGATGTGATATCTCAATGCTTATACCAAACCTGAGACCCTTCCTATAGCATGAGATGTGATATCCAACTCCTTCCCATTCCAATCCTGAGACCCTTCCTATAGCATGAGATGTGATATCTCAATGCCTCTAATACCAAACCTGAGATCCTTCCTCTAACATGAAATGTGATATCCAACTCCTTCCCTTTCCAAACCTGAGAGCCTACCTATAGCATGAGATGTGATATCCAAGTCCTTCCCATTCCAATCCTTAGACCCTTCCTATAGCATGCAATATGATATCTCAATGATTCTAATAACAAACCTGAGACCCGTCCTATAACATGAGATGGGATATCCAACTCCTTCCCATTCCAATCCTGAGACACTTCCGATAGCAGAGATGTGATATCTCAATGCTTATACCAAACCTGAGACCCTTCCTATAGCATGAGATGTGATATCCAACTCCTTCCCATTCCAATCCTGAGACCCTTCCTATAGCATGAGATGTGATATCTCAATGCCTCTAATACCAAACCTGAGATCCTTCCTCTAACATGAAATGTGATATCCAACTCCTTCCCTTTCCAAACCTGAGAGCCTGCCTATAGCATGAGATGTGATATCCAAGTCCTTCCCATTCCAATCCTTAGACCCTTCCTATAGCATGCAATATGATATCTCAATGATTCTAATAACAAACCTGAGACCCGTCCTATAACATGAGATGTGATATCCAACTCCTTCCCATTCCAAACCTGAGACCCTTCCTATAGCATATGTGATATCCAACTCCTTCCAATTCCAAACATGAGACCCTTCCCATAGCAAGAATGTAATATCCAACTCCTTCCCATTCCAATCCTGAGACCATTCCTATAGCATGAGATGTGATATCTCAATGCTTCTAATACCAAACCTGAGATCCTTCCTATGACATGAGATGTGATATCCAATTCCTTCCCATTCCAAACCTGAGACCCTTCCTACAGCATGCGATGTGATATCTCAATGCTTCTAATACCAAACCTGAGACCAGTCCTATAACATGAGATGGGATATCCAACTCCTTCCCGTTCCAATCCTGAGACACTTCCGATTGCAGAGATGTGATATCTCAATGCTTATACCAAACCTGAGACTCTTCCTATAACATGAGATGTGATATCCAACTCCTTCCCGTTCCAAACCTGAGACCCTTCCTATAGCATGAGATGTGATATCCAACTCCTTCCCATTCCAATCCTGAGACCCTTCCGATAGCATGAGATGTGATATCTCAATGCCTCTAATACCAAACCTGAGATCCTTCCTATAACATGTGATGTGATATTCAATTCCTTCCCCTTCCAAACCTGAGACCCTCCCTTTAGCATGAGATGTGATATCCAACTCCTTCCCATTCCAATCCTGAGACCCTTATGATAGCATGAGATGTGATATCTCAATGCCTCTAATACCAAACCTGAGATACTTCCGATAGCATGAGATGTGATATCTCAATGCTTCTAATACCAAACCTGAGATCCTTCCTATAACATGAGATGTGATATCCAACTCCTTCCCATTCCAATCCTGAGACCCTTCTGATAGCATGAGATGTGATATCTCAATGCCTCTAATACCAAACCTGAGATCCTACCTCTAGCATGAAATGTGATATCCAACTCCTTCCCTTTCCAAACCTGAGAGCCTACCTATAGCATAGATGTGATATCTCAATGCTTATACCAAACCTGAGACCCTTCCTATGGCATGAGATGTGATATCCAACTCCTTCCCATTCCATTCCTGAGACCCTTCTGATAGCATGAAATGTGATATCTCAATGCCTCTAATACCAAACCTGAGATCCTACCTCTAACATGAAATGTGATATCCAACTCTTTCCCTTTCCAAACCTAAGAGCCTTCCTATAGCATGAGATGTGATATCCAAGTCCTTCCCTTTCCAATCCTGAGACCCTTCCTATAGCATGAGATGTGATATCTCAATGCTTCTAATACCAAACCTGAGATCCTTCCTCTAACATGAAATGTGATATCCAACTCCTTCCCATTCCAATCCTGAGACCCTTCTGATAGCATGAGATGTGATATCTCAATGCCTCTAATACCAAACCTGAGATCCTACCTCTAAAATGAAATGTGATATCCAACTCCTTCCCTTTCCAAACCTGACGGCGGTTACAGAGCAAGACTCCTGTGTAGGCTGGTCAGTCTGCTGGATGGCCCAGAGACGCTTCCGAAGGCTTACTAGCAGAGATGGTGAAGATGCCGAGAATAGCTGTCCCCGCTATTCCAAGGGTCGAATTACCAGTACAGGCCTTCTGGTTCGATCAAAGGTGAAAAGGGTTTCACAATGCGACAGCAATGCAGAGGAGCAGTCCTTCAGCGGGTCACCAGCGATTCCTTGGTTCAGCCTCTTGGTTGCAGGATACTTGGCTCCTGTATTCCTTCGTTCAGGAGATCGACATGGTAGTGGTGTTTCCAGCCCCCTCTTATCCACGGTTCCCTTCGCGCCAAACGGAGGGGACCCAATGGGAGATCCGCTCATCAACACTCACACCATTCGTGGACCTATCACGGACCACGGTGGTCCCAGGCAATCACACCACACTAGACTCTCTGGCACCCAGGATGTGTATTGGGACCAGACATCCCAGCCCACATCCTGGAGGCACACACAAGACATGTAGAAGCCCGCGAAAGCATCTGTGTTTCGCGGGAAAGTACATGCCCAAATAAGGAAGGCCCCAGGTCGGCTTGACCTGGGGAAGGTGAAGGGAGCAAGATGGTCAGCGGACAGGACAAAGGAGCCTCGTGGTCTGGCCATTTTGGGCTCTAGGCCACCATTTTGGGTTAAGCGCAAGAAACGCGCTTAGAACGCCAAAAAGAGCTCAAAACACAATAAACGATCGCTGCCACCATTCCCGTCCGTGAATCACTTGCACCGATCAGTTACAATCCTGGAAGAGTATCTAGGGCCTGTAGAAGGCTAGAGACCCAAGAGAGCAGTAACTTATCTTACAGTGCCCTCTTGTGTCATGTTGCACGAAAGCCGCAACATGATAAAAGAAACTACGGAAACGAGCGTTTCCTGGTACTGACTGTCTTAAGGGCATGACAGTTTCCCCGTAAGAAAGGAGCGAAAGCCCAGAGGAGTGCGGCAGAAGGCTGCACTTCTCTGGCAAAGTCGAGAACAAGGTGAAAAACAACAGCAAAAATTTTAGGGGTTGCCACATGGAAGGAACATTACCTACAATTATTAAATCTTTCCTAACAGATATCACATCTCATGTTATAGGAAGAGTCTCAGGTTTGGTATAAGCATTGAGATATCACATCTCTGCAATCGGAAGTGTCTCAGGATTGGGATGGGAAGGAGTTGGATATCCCATCTCATGTTATAGGAAGGATCTCAGGTTTGGTATTAGAAGCATTGAGAAATCAAGTCTCAGAGTATAGGAAGGGTCTCAGAATTGGATTGGGAAGGAGTTGGATATCCCTTCTCATGCTATAGGAAGTGTCTCAGGTTGGAATGGGAAGGAGTTGGATATCACATCTCATGCTATAGGAAGGGTATCGGGATTGGAATGGGAAGGAGTTGGATATCCCATCTCATGCTATCAGAAGAGTCTCAGGATTGGAATAGGAAGGAGTTGGATATCACATCTCATGCTAAAGGGAGGGTCTCAGGTTGGGAAGGGGAAGGAATTGAATATCACATTTCATGTTATAGGAAGGATCTCAGGTTTGGTATTAGAGGCATTGAGATATCACATCTCATGCTATCAGAAGGGTCTCAGGATTGGAATGGGAAGGAGTTGGATATCACATCTCATGTTATAGGAAGGATCTCAGGTTTGGTATTAGAAGCATTGAGATATCACATCTCATGCTATCGGAAGTATCTCAGGTTTGGTATTAGAGGCATTGAGATATCACATCTCATGCTATCATAAGGGTCTCAGGATTGGAATGGGAAGGAGTTGGATATCACATCTCATGCTAAAGGGAGGGTCTCAGGTTTGGAAGGGGAAGGAATTGAATATCACATCACATGTTATAGGAAGGATCTCAGGTTTAGTATTAGAGGCATTGAGATATCACATCTCATGCTATCGGAAGGGTCTCAGGATTGGAATGGGAAGGAGTTGGATATCACATCTCATGCTATAGGAAGGGTCTCAGGTTTGGAACGGGAAGGAGTTGTATATCACATCTCATGTTATAGGAAGAGTCTCAGGTTTGGTATAAGCATTGAGATATCACATCTCTGCAATCGGAAGTGTCTCAGGATTGGAACGGGAAGGAGTTGGATATCCCATCTCATGTTATAGGACTGGTCTCAGGTTTGGTATTAGAAGCATTGAGATATCACATCGCATGCTGTAGGAAGGGTCTCAGGTTTGGAATGGGAAGGAATTGGATGTCACATCTCATGTCATAGGAAGGATCTCAGGATTGGTATTAGAAGCATTGAGATATCACATCTCATGCTATAGGAATGGTCTCAGGATTGGAATGGGAAGGAGTTGGATATTACATTCTTGCTATGGGAAGGGTCTCATGTTTGGAATTGGAAGGAGTTGGATATCACATCTCATGTTATAGGAAGGGTCTCAGGTTTGGTATAAGCATTGAGATATCACATCTCTGCTATCGGAAGTGTCTCAGGATTGGAATGGGAAGGAGTTGGATATCCCATCTCATGTTATAGGACGGGTCTCAGGTTTGTTATTAGAATCATTGAGATATCATATTGCATGCTATAGGAAGGGTCTAAGGATTGGAATGGGAAGGACTTGGATATCACATCTCATGCTATAGGTAGGCTCTCAGGTTTGGAAAGGGAAGGAGTTGGATATCACATTTCATTCTAGAGGTAGGATCTCAGGTTTGGTATTAGAGGCATTGAGATATCACATCTCATGCTATCAGAAGGGTCTCAGGATTGGAATGGGAAGGAGTTGGATATCACATCTCATGTTATAGGAAGGATCTCAGGTTTGGTATTAGAAGCATTGAGATATCACATCTCATGCTATCGGAAGTATCTCAGGTTTGGTATTAGAGGCATTGAGATATCACATCTCATGCTATCATAAGGGTCTCATGATTGGAATGGGAAGGAGTTGGATATCACATCTCATGCTAAAGGGAGGGTCTCAGGTTTGGAAGGGGAAGGAATTGAATATCACATCACATGTTATAGGAAGGATCTCAGGTTTGGTATTAGAGGCATTGAGATATCACATCTCATGCTATCTGAAGGGTCTCAGGATTGGAATGGGAAGGAGTTGGATATCACATCTCATGCTATAGGAAGGGTCTCAGGTTTGGAACGGGAAGGAGTTGGATATCACATCTCATGTTATAGGAAGAGTCTCAGGTTTGCTATAAGCATTGAGATATCACATCTCTGCAATCGGAAGTGTCTCAGGATTGGAACGGGAAGGAGTTGGATATCCCATCTCATGTTATAGGACTGGTCTCAGGTTTGGTATTAGAAGCATTGAGATATCACATCGCATGCTGTAGGAAGGGTCTCAGGTTTGGAATGGGAAGGAATTGGATATCACATCTCATGTCATAGGAAGGATCTCAGGTTTGGTATTAGAAGCATTGAGATATCACATCTCATGCTATAGGAATGGTCTCAGGATTGGAATGGGAAGGAGTTGGATATTACATTCTTGCTATGGGAAGGGTCTCATGTTTGGAATTGGAAGGAGTTGGATATCACATATGCTATAGGAAGGGTCTCAGGTTTGGAATGGGAAGGAGTTGGATATCACATCTCATGTTATAGGAAGGGTCTCAGGTTTGGTATAAGCATTGAGATATCACATTTCTGCTATCGGAAGTGTCTCAGGATTGGAATGGGAAGGAGTTGGATATCCCATCTCATGTTATAGGACGGGTCTCAGGTTTGTTATTAGAATCATTGAGATATCATATTGCATGCTATAGGAAGGGTCTAAGGATTGGAATGGGAAGGACTTGGATATCACATCTCATGCTATAGGTAGGCTCTCAGGTTTGGAAAGGGAAGGAGTTGGATATCACATTTCATGTTAGAGGAAGGATCTCAGGTTTGGTATTAGAGGCATTGAAATATCACATCTCATGCTATAGGAAGGGTCTCAGGATTGGAATGGGAAGGAGTTGGATATCACATCTCATGCTATAGGAAGGGTCTCAGGTTTGGTATAAGCATTGAGATATCACATCTCATGCTATAGGAAGGGTCTCAGGATTGGAATGGGAAGGATATGTATATGACATCTCATGACATAAGAAGGGTCTCAGGTTTGGTATAAGCATTGAGATATCACATCTCTGCTTTTGGAAGGGTCTCAGGATTGGAATGGGAAGGATATGGATATCCCATCTCATGTTATAGGAGGAGTCTCAGGTTTGGTATTAGAAGCATTGAGATATCACATCTCATGCTATAGGAAGTGTCTCAGGATTGGAATGGGAAGGAATTGGATATCACATCTCATGCTATGGGGAGGGTCTCAAGTTTGATATTAGAAGCATTGAGATATCACATCTCATGCTATAGGAAGGGTCTCAGGATTGGAATGGAAGAAGTTGGATATCACATCTCATGTTATAGGAAGGATCTCAGGTTTGGTATTAGAAGCATTGAGACATCACATCTCATGCTATAGGAAGGGACTCAGGATTGTAATGGGAAGGAGTTGGATATCACATCTCATGCTATATGAAGGGTCTCAGGTTTGGTATAAGCATTGAGATATCACATCTCATGCTATGGGAAGGGTCTCAGGATTGGAATGGGAAGGAGTTGTATATGACATCTCATGCCGTAGGAAGGGTCTCAGGTTTGGTATAAGCATTGAGATATCACATCTCTGCTATTGGAAGGGTCTCAGGATTGGAATGGGAAGGAGTTGGATATCCCAGCTCATGTTATAGGACGGGTCTCAGGTTTGTTATTAGAATCATTGAGATATCATATTGCATGCTATAGGAAAGGTCTCAGGATTGGAATGGGAAGGACTTGGATATCACATCTCATGCTATAGGAAGGGTCTCAGGTTTGGTATAAGCATTGAGATATCACATCTCATGCTATAGGAAGGGTCTCAGGATTGGAATGGGAAGGATATGTATATGACATCTCATGCCATAGGAAGGGTCTCAGGTTTGGTATAAGCATTGAGATATCACATCTCTGCTTTTGGAAGGGTCTCAGGATTGGAATGGGAAGGAGTTGGATATCCCATCTCATGTTATAGGAAGAGTCTCAGGTTTGGTATTAGATTCATTGAGATATCATATTGCATGCTATAGGAAGGGTCTAAGGATTGGAATGGGAAGGACTTGGATATCACATCTCATGCTATAGGAAGGGTCTCAGGTTTGGTATAAGCATTGAGATATCACATCTCATGCTATAGGAAGGGTTTTAGGATTGGAATGGGAAGGATATGTATATGACATCTCATGCCATAGGAAGGGTCTCAGGTTTGGTATAAGCATTGAGATATCACATCTCTGCTTTTGGAAGGGTCTCAGGATTGGAATGGGAAGGAGTTGGATATCCCATCTCATGTTATAGGAAGAGTCTCAGGTTTGGTATTAGAAGCATTGAGATATCACATCTCATGCTATAGGAAGTGTCTCAGGATTGGAATGGAAGGAGTTGGATATCACATCTCATGTTATAGGAAGGATCTCAGGTTTGGTATTAAAAGCATTGAGACATCACATCTCATGCTATAGGAAGGGTCTCAGAATTGTAATAGGAAGGAGTTGGATTTCACATCTCATGCTATATGAAGGGTCTCAGGTTTGGTATAAGCATTGAGATATCGCATCTCATGCTATAGGAAGGGTCTCAGGATTGGAATGGGAAGGAGTTGGATATCACATCTCATGCTATAGGAAGGGTCTCAGGTTTGGTATAAGCAGTGAGATATCACATCTCTACTATCGGAAGGGTCTCAGGATTGGAATGGGAAGGAGTTGGATATCCCATCTCATGTTATAGGAAGAGTCTCAGGTTTGGTATTAGAAGCATTGAGATATCTCATCTCATGCTATAGGAAGGGTCTCAGGATTGGAATGGGAAGGAGTTGGATATCACATCTCATGCTATAGGAAGGGTCTCAGGTTTGGTATAAGCAGTGAGATATCACATCTCATGCTATAGGAAGTGTCTCAGGATTGGAATGGGAAGAAGTTGGATATTACATCAAATGTTATAGGAAGGATCTCAGGTTTGGTATAAGCATTGAGATATCACATCTCTGTTATCGGAAGGGTCTCAGGATTGGAATGGGAAGGAGTTGGATATTCCCATCTCATGTTATAGGAAGGGTCTCAGGATTGGAATGGGAAGGACTTGGATATCACATCTCATGCTATAGGGAGGGTCTCAAGTTTGATATTAGAAGCATTGAGATATCACATCTCATGATATCGGAAGGGTCTCAGGATTGGAATGGGAAGGAGTTGGATATCACATCTCATGATAAAGGAAGGGTCTAAGGTTTGGAAGGGGAAGGATTTGGATATCACATCTCATGTTATAGGACGGGTCTCAGGTTTGGTTTTAGAAGCATTGAGATATCAAGTCTCATGGTATAGGAAGGGTCTCAGAATTGGAATGGGAAGGAGTTGGACATCACATCTCAAGCTATAGGAAGGGTCTCAGGATTGGAATGGGAAGGAGTTTGATATCACATCTCATGCCATAGTATGGGTCTCAGGTTTGGTAGAAGCATTGGGATATCACATCTCATGCTATCGGAAGGGTATCAGGATTGGATTTGGAAGGAGTTGGATATCACATCTCATGTTATAGGAAGGGTCTCAGGTTTGGTATAAGCATTGAGATATCACATCTCTGCTATCGGAAGTGTCTCAGGATTGGAATGGGAAGGAGTTGGATATCCCATCTCATGTTATAGGACGGGTCTCAGGTTTGTTATTAGAATCATTGAGATAACATATTGCATGCTGTAGGAAGGGTCTAAGGATTGGAATGGGAAGGACTTGGATATCACATCTCAAGCTATAGGTAGGCTCTCAGGTTTGGAAAGGGAAGGTGTTGGATATCACATTTCATGTTAGAGGAAGGATCTCAGGTTTGGTATTAGAGGCATTGAGATATCACATCTCATGCTATAGGAAGGGTCTCAGGATTGGAATGGGAAGGAGTTGGATATCACATCTCATGCTATAGGAAGGGTCTCAGGTTTGGTATAAGCATTGAGATATCACATCTCATGCTATAGGAAGGGTCTCAGGATTGGAATGGGAAGGATATGTATATGACATCTCATGCCATAGGAAGGGTCTCAGGTTTGGTATAAGCATTGAGATATCACATCTCTGCTTTTGGAAGGGTCTCAGGATTGGAATGGGAAGGAGTTGGATATCCCATCTCATGTTATAGGAAGAGTCTCAGGTTTGGTATTAGAAGCATTGAGATATCACATCTCATGCTATAGGAAGTGTCTCAGGATTGGAATGTGAAGGACTTGGATATCACATCTCATGCTATAGGGAGGGTCTCAAGTTTGATATTAGAAGCATTGAGATATCACATCTCATGCTATAGGAAGGGACTCAGGATTGGAATGGGAAGGAGTTGGATATCACATCTCATGCTATAGGAAGGGTATCAGGTTTGGTATAAGCATTGAGATATCACATCTCTGCTATCGGAAGGGTCTCAGGATTGGAATGGGAAGGAGTTGGATATTCCCATCTCATTTTATAGGAAGGGTATATCAGGTCTTAGCATGAGATGTGATATCCAGCTCCTTCCATTCCAATCCTGAGACCCTTCCGATAGCATGAGATGTGATATCTCAATGCTTCTAATATCAATACTGAGACCCTCCCTATAGCATGAGATGTGATATCTAAGTCCTTCCCATTCCAATCCTGAGACCCTTCCGATAGCAGAGATGTGATATCTCAATGCTTATACCAAACCTGAGACCCTTCCTATAGCACGAGATGTGATATCCAACTCCTTCCCATTCCAATCCTGAGACCCTTCCTATAGCATGAGATGTGATATCTCAATGCTTCTACCAAAACTGAGACCCTTCCTTTAGCATGAGATGTGATATCCAACTCCTTCCCATTCCAATCCTGAGACCCTTCCTATAGCATGAGATGTGATATCTCAATGCTTCTAATACCAAACCTGAGATCCTTCCTATAACATGAGATGTGATATCCAACTCCTTCCCATTACAATCCTGAGACCCTTCCTATAGCATGAGATGTGATATCTCAATGCTTCTAATACCAAACCTGAGATCCTTCCGATAGCATGAGATGTGATATCTCAATGCTTCTAATACCAAACCTGAGACCCTCCCTTTAGCATGAGATGTGATATCCAATTCCTTCCCATTCCAATCCTGATACCCTTCTGATAGCATGAGATGTGATATCTCAATGCCTCTAATACCAAACCTGAGATCCTACCTCTAACATGAAATGTGATATCCAACTCCTTCCCTTTCCAAACCTGAGAGCCTTCCTACAGCATGAGATGTGATATCCAAGTCCTTCCCATTCCAATCCTGAGACCCTTCCTATAACATGAGATGTGATATCCAACTCCTTCCCATTCCAACCTGAGACCCTTCCTATAGCATGAGATGGGATATCCAACTCCTTCCAAATCTAATCCTGATATCCTTCCGATAGCATGAGATGTGATATCCCAATGCTTCTACAAAACCTGAGACCCATACCATGGCATGAGATGTGATATCAAACTCCCGTCCTATATCATGAGACTTGATATCTCAATGCTTCTAATACCAAACCTGAGACCAGTCCAATAACATGAGATGTGATATCCAAATCCTTCCCCTTCCAAACCTTAGACCCTTCCTTTATCATGAGATGTGATATCCAACTCCTTCCCATTCCACTCCTGAGACCCTTCCTATAGCATGAGATGTGATATCTCAATGCTTCTAATACCAAACCTGAGACCCTTCCTATAACATGAGATGTGATATCCAAGTCCTTCCCATTCCAATCCTGAGACCCTTCCTATAGCATGAGATGTCATATCTCAATGCTTCTAATACCAAACCTGAGACCCTTCCTATAACATGAATTGTGATATCCAAGTCCTTCCCATTCCAATCTTGAGACCTTTCCAATAGCAGAGATGTGATATCTCAATACTTATACCAAACCTGAGATCCTTCCTATGACATGAGATGTGATATCTAAATCCTTCTCATTCCAAACCTGAGACCCTTCCTACAGCATGTGATGTGATATCTCAATGCTTCTAATCTCAAAATTGAGACCCGTCCTATAACATGAGATGGGATATACAACTCCTTCCCTTTCCAAACCTGATACCCTTCCTATAGCATGAGATGTGATATCCAATTCCTTCCCATCCCAATCCTGAGACACCTCCGATAGCAGAGATGTGAAATCTCAATGCTTATACCAAACCTGAGACTCTTACTATAACATGAGATGTGATATCTAACTCCTTCCCGTTCCAAACCTGAGACCCTTCCTATAGCATGAGATGCGATATCCAACTCCTTCCCATTCCAATCCTGAGACCCTTCCCATAGCATGAGATGTGATATCTCAATGCTTCTAATACCAAACCTGTGATCCTTTCTATAACAAGAGATGTGATATCCAAATCCTTCCCCTTCCAAATCTGAGACCCTCCCTTTAGCATGAGATGTGATATCTCAATGCCTCTAATACCAAACCTGAGATCCTTCCGATAGCATGAGATGTGATATCTCAATGCTTCTAATACCAAACCTGAGATCCTTCCTATAACATGAGATGTGATATCCAAATCCTTCCCCTTCCATTCCTGAGACCCTCCCTTTAGCATGAGATGTGATATCCAACTCCTTCCCATTCCAATCCTGAGACCCTTCTGATAGCATGAGATGTGATATCTCAATGCCTCTAATACCAAACCTGAGATCCTACATCTAACATGAAATGTGATATCCAACTCCTTCCCTTTCCAAACGTGAGACCCTCCCTATAGAATGAGATGTGATATCCAAGTCCTTCCCATTCCAATCCTGAGACCCTTCCTATAGCATGAGATGTGATATCTCAATGCTTCTAATACCAAACCTGAGACCCTTCCTATAACGTAAGATGGGATATCCAACTCCTTCCCATTCCAATCCTGAGACCCTTCCGATAGCAGAGATGTGATATCTCAATGCTTATACCAAACCTGAGACCCTTCCTGTGGCATGAGATGTCATATACAACTCCTTCCCATTCCAATCCTGAGACCCTTCCTGTAGCATGAGATGTGATATCTCAATACTTATACCAAACCTGAGACCCTTCCTATAGCATGAGATATGATATCGAACTCCTACCCATTCCAATCCTGCGACCCTTCCTATAGCTTGAGATTTGATATCTCAATGCTTTTAATACTAAACCTGAGATCCTTCCGATAGCATGAGATGTGATATCTGAATGCTTCTAATACCAAACCTGAGATCATTCCTATAACACAAGATGTAATATCCAAATCCTTCCCCTTCCAAACCTGAGACCCTCCCTTTAGCATGAGATGTGATATCCAACTACTTCCCATTCCAATCCTGAGACCCTTCCTATAGCATGAGATGTGATGTCTCAATGCTTCTAATACCAAACCTGAGATCCTTCCTATAACATGAGATGTGATATCCAACTCCTTCCCATTCCAATCCTGAGACACTTCCTATAGCATGAGAAGTGATATCTCCATGCTTATACCAAACCTGAGACCCTTCCTATAGCATGAGATGTGATATCCAAATCCTTCCCATTCCAATCCTGAGACCCTTCCTATAGCATGAGATGTGATATCTCAATGCTTATACCAAACCTGAGAGCCTACCTATAGCATGAGATGTGATATCCAACTCCTTCCCGTTCCAAACCTGAGACCCTTCCTATAGCATATGTGATATCCAACTCCTTCCCATTCCAAACATGAGACCCTTCCTATAGCAAGAACGTAATATCCAACTCCTACCCATTCCAATCCTGAGACCATTCCTAAAGCATGAGATGTGATATCTCAATGCTTCTAATACCAAACCTGAGATACTTCCTATGACATGAGATGTGATATCCAATTCCTTCCCATTCCAAACCTGAGATCCTTCCTACAGCATGCGATGTGATATCTCAATGCTTCTAATACCAAACCTGAGACCCGTCCTATAACATGAGATGGGATATCCAACTCCTTCCCGTTCCAAACCTGATACCCTTCCTATAGCATGAGATGTGATATCCAACTCCTTCCCATCCCAATCCTGAGACACCTCCGAGAGCAGAGATGTGATATCTCAATGCTTATACCAAACCTGAGACTCTTCCTATAACATGAGATATGATATCCAACTCCTTCCCGTTCCAAACCTGAGACCCTTCCTATAGCATGAGATGTGATATCCAACTCCTTCCCATTCCAATCCTGAGACCCTTCTGATAGCATGAGATGTGATATCTCAATGCTTCTAATACCAAACCTGTGATCCTTCCTATAGCATGAGATGTGATATCCAACTCCTTCCAATTCCAATCCTGAGACCCTTCCTACAGCATGAGATGTGATATCTCAATGCTTCTAATACCAAACCTGAGACCCTTCCTATAACATGAGATGGGAATATCCAACTCCTTCCCATTCCAATCCTGAGACCCTTCCGATAGCAGAGATGTGATATCTCAATGCTTATACCAAACCTGAGATCCTTCCTATAACATGAGATGTGATATCCAACTCCTTCCCATTCCAATCATGAGACCCTTCCTATAGCATGAGATGTGATATCCAACTCCTTCCCATTCCAATCCTGAGACCCTTCCTATAGCATGAGATGTGATATCTCAATGCTTCTAATATCAAACTTGAGACCCTCCCTATAGCATGAGATGTGATATCCAAGTCCTTCCCATTCCAATCCTGAGACACTTCCTATAGCATGATATGTGATATCCAATGCTTCTAATACCAAACCTGAGACTCTTCCTATAACATGAGATGGGATATCCAACTCCTTCCCATTCCAATCCTGAGACCCTTCCAATAGCAGAGATGTGATATCTCAATGCTTATACGAAACCTGAGACCCTTCCTACGGCATGAGATGTCATATACAACTCCTTCCCATTCCAATCCTGAGACCCTTCCTATAGCATGAGATGTGATATCTCAATGCTTATACCAAACCTGAGACCCTTCCTATAGCATGAGATGTGATATCCAACTCCTTCCCATTCCAATCCTGAGACCCTTCCTATAGCATGAGATGTGATGTCTCAATGCTTCTAATACCAAACCTGAGATCCTTCCTATAACATGAGATGTGATATCCAACTCCTTCCATTCCAATTCTGAGACCCTTCCTATAGCATGAGATGTTATATCTCAATACTTATACCAATCCTGAGACCCTTCCTATAGCATGAGATGTGATACCCAACTCCTTCCCATTCCAATCCTGAGACGCTTCCTATAGCATGAGATGTGATATCTCAATGCCTCTAATACCAAACCTAAGATCCTTCCTCTAACATGAAATGTGATATCCAACTCCTTCCCTTTCCAAATCTGAGAGCCTATCTATAGCATGAGATGTGATATCCAAGTCCTTCCCATTCCAATCCTTAGACCCTTCCTGCAGCGTGCAATATGATATCTCAATGATTCTAATAACAAACCTGAGACCCGTCCTATAACATGAGATGGGATATCCAACTCCTTCCAATTCCAATCCTGAGACCCTTCCTATAGCATGAGATGTGATATCCAACTCCTTCCCATTCCAATCCTGAGACCCTTCCTATAGCATGAGATGTGATATCTCAAGGCCTCTAATACCAAACCTGAGATCCTTCCTCTAACATGAAATGTGATATCCAACTCCTTCCCCTTCCAAACCTGAGAGCCTTCCTATAGCATGAGATATGATATCCAAGTCCTTCCCATTCCAATCCTGAGACCCTTCCTATAACATGAAATGTGATATCCAACTCCATCCCATTCCAACCTGAGACCTTTCTTATAGCATGAGATGGGATATCCAACTCCTTCCAAATCCAATACTGATACCATTCCGATAGCATGAGATGTGATATCCCAATGCTTCTACCAAATCTGAGACCCATACTATGGCATGAGATGTGATATCAAACTCCTTCCCATTCCAATCCTGAGACCCTTCCTATAGCTTGAGATGTGATATCCAACTTCTTCCGATTCCAATTCTGAGACCCTTCCTATACCATGAGACTTGATATCTCAATGCTTCTAATACCAAACCTGAGACCCGTCCTATAACATGAGATGTGATATCCAAATCCTTCCCCTTCCAAACCTTAGACCCTTCCTTTATCATGAGATGTGATATCCAACTCCTTCCCATTCCAATCCTGAGACCCTTCCGATATCATGACATTTGTTATCTCAATGCTTCTAATATCAAACTTGAGACCCTCCCTATAGCATGAGATGTGACATCCAAGTCCTCCCCATTACAATCCTGAGACCCTTCCTATAGCATGAGATGTGATATCTCAATGCTTCTAATACCAAACCTGAGACCCTTCCTATAACATGAGATGGGAAATCCAACTCAGATGGGATATCCAACTCCTTCCCATTCCAATCCTGAGACCCTTCCGATAGCAGAGATGTGATATCTCAATGCTTATATCAAACCTGAGACCCTTCCTATGGCCTGAGATGTCATATACAACTCCTTCCCATTCCAATCCTGAGACCCTTCCTATAGCATGAGATGTGATATCTCAATGCTTATACCAAATCTGAGACCCTTCCTATAGCATGAGATGTGATATACAACTCCTTCCCATTCCAATCCTGAGACCCTTCCTATAGCATGAGATGTGATGTCTCAATGCTTCCAATACCAAACCTGAGATCCTTCCTATAACATGAGATGTGATATCCAACTCCTTCCCATTCCAATCCTGAGACCCTTATGATAGCATGAGATGTGATATCTCAATGCCTCTTATAACAAACCTGAGATCCTTCCGATAGCATGAGATGTGATATCTCAATGCTTCTAATACCAAACCTGAGATCCTTCCTATAATATGAGATGTGATTTCCAAATCCTTCCCCTTCCAAACCTTAGACCCTTCCTTTAGCATGAGATGTGATATCCAACTCCTTCCCATTCCAATCCTGAGACCCTTCTGATAGCATGAGATGTGATATCTCAATGCCTCTAATACCAAACCTGAGATCCTACCTCTAACATGAAATGTGATATCCATCTCCTTCCCTTTCCAATCCTGAGACCCTTCCTATAGCATGTGATGTGATATCTCAATGCTTATACCAAACCTGAGACCCTTCCTATGGCATGAGATGGCATATACAACTCCTTCCCATTCCAATCCTGAGACCCTTCCTATAGCATGAGATGTGATATCCAACTTCTTCCCATTCCAATCCTGAGACCCTTCCTATAGCATGAGATGTGATATCTCAATGCGTATACCAAACCTGAGACCCTTCCTATAGCTTGAGATGTGATATCCAACTCCTTCCCATTCCAATCCTGAGACCCTTCCTATAGCATGAGATGTGATATCTCAAGGCCTCTAATACCAAACCTGAGATCCTTCCTCTAACATGAAATGTGATATCCAACTCCTTCCCCTTCCAATCCTGAGACCCTTCCGATAGCAGAGATGTGATATCTCAATGCTTATACCAAACCTGAGATCCTTCCTATAACATGAGATGTGATATCCAACTCCTTCCCATTCCAATCATGAGACCCTTCTGATAGCATGAGATGTGATATCTCAATGCCTCTAATACCAAACCTGAGATCCTACCTCTAACATGAAATGTGATATCCATCTCCTTCCCTTTCCAAACCTGAGATCCTTCCTCTAACATGAAATGTGATATCCAACTCCTTCCCCTTCCAATCCTGAGACCCTTCCGATAGCAGAGATGTGATATCTCAATGCGTATACCAAACCTGAGACCCTTCCTATAGCTTGAGATGTGATATCCAACTCCTTCCCATTCCAATCCTGAGACCCTTCCTATAGCATGAGATGTGATATCTCAAGGCCTCTAATACCAAACCTGAGATCCTTCCTCTAACATGAAATGTGATATCCAACTCCTTCCCCTTCCAATCCTGAGACCCTTCCGATAGCAGAGATGTGATATCTCAATGCTTATACCAAACCTGAGATCCTTCCTATAACATGAGATGTGATATCCAACTCCTTCCCATTCCAATCCTGAGACACTTCCTACAGCATGAGATGTGATATCTCAATGCTTCTAATACCAAACCTGAGACCCTTCCTATAACATGAGATGGGAATATCCAACTCCTTCCCATTCCAATCCTGAGACCCTTCCGATAGCAGAGATGTGATATCTCAATGCTTATACCAAACCTGTGATCCTTCCTATAACATGAGATGTGATATCCAACTCCTTCCCATTCCAATCATGAGACCCTTCCTATAGCATGAGATGTGATATCCAACTCCTTCCCATTTAAATCCTGAGACCCTTCCTATAGCATGAGATGTGATATCTCAATGCTTCTAATATCAAACTTGAGACCCTCCCTATAGCATGAGATGTGATATCCAAGTCCTTCCCATTCCAATCCTGAGACACTTCCTATAGCATGATATGTGATATCCAATGCTTCTAATACCAAACCTGAGACTCTTCCTATAACATGAGATGGGATATCCAACTCCTTCCCATTCCAATCCTGAGACCCTTCCAATAGCAGAGATGTGATATCTCAATGCTTATACGAAACCTGAGACCCTTCCTACGGCATGAGATGTCATATACAACTCCTTCCCATTCCAATCCTGAGACCCTTCCTATAGCATGAGATGTGATATCTCAATGCTTATACCAAACCTGAGACCCTTCCTATAGCATGAGATGTGATATCCAACTCCTTCCCATTCCAATCCTGAGACCCTTCCTATAGCATGAGATGTGATGTCTCAATGCTTCTAATACCAAACCTGAGATCCTTCCTATAACATGAGATGTGATATCCAACTCCTTCCATTCCAATCCTGAGACCCTTCCTATAGCATGAGATGTTATATCTCAATACTTATACCAATCCTGAGACCCTTCCTATAGCATGAGATGTGATACCCAACTCCTTCCCATTCCAATCCTGAGACGCTTCCTATAGCATGAGATGTGATATCTCAATGCCTCTAATACCAAACCTAAGATCCTTCCTCTAACATGAAATGTGATATCCAACTCCTTCCCATTCCAATCCTGAGACCCTTCCGATAGCATGAGATGTGATATCTCAATGCTTCTAATATCAATACTGAGACCCTCCCTATAGCATGAGATGTGATATCTAAGTCCTTCCCATTCCAATCCTGAGACCCTTCCGATAGCAAAGATGTGATATCTCAATGCTTATACCAAACCTGAGACCCTTCCTATAGCACGAGATGTGATATCCAACTCCTTCCCATTCCAATCCTGAGACCCTTCCTATAGCATGAGATGTGATATCTCAATGCTTCTACCAAAACTGAGACCCTTCCTTTAGCATGAGATGTGATATCCAACTCCTTCCCATTCCAATCCTGAGACCCTTCCTATAGCATGAGATGTGATATCTCAATGCTTCTAATACCAAACCTGAGATCCTTCCTATAACATGAGATGTGATATCCAACTCCTTCCCATTCCAATCCTGAGACCCTTCCTATAGCATGAGATGTGATATCTCAATGCTTCTAATACCAAACCTGAGATCCTTCCGATAGCATGAGATGTGATATCTCAATGCTTCTAATACCAAACCTGAGACCCTCCCTTTAGCATGAGATGTGATATCCAATTCCTTCCCATTCCAATCCTGATACCCTTCTGATAGCATGAGATGTGATATCTCAATGCCTCTAATACCAAACCTGAGATCCTACCTCTAACATGAAATGTGATATCCAACTCCTTCCCTTTCCAAACCTGAGAGCCTTCCTACAGCATGAGATGTGATATCCAAGTCCTTCCCATTCCAATCCTGAGACCCTTCCTATAACATGAGATGTGATATCCAACTCCTTCCCATTCCAACCTGAGACCCTTCCTATAGCATGAGATGGGATATCCAACTCCTTCCAAATCTAATCCTGATATCCTTCCGATAGCATGAGATGTGATATCCCAATGCTTCTACAAAACCTGAGACCCATACCATGGCATGAGATGTGATATCAAACTCCCGTCCTATATCATGAGACTTGATATCTCAATGCTTCTAATACCAAACCTGAGACCAGTCCAATAACATGAGATGTGATATCCAAATCCTTCCCCTTCCAAACCTTAGACCCTTCCTTTATCATGAGATGTGATATCCAACTCCTTCCCATTCCACTCCTGAGACCC
This sequence comes from Ambystoma mexicanum, assembly GCF_040938575.1. Classification (NCBI taxonomy): domain Eukaryota; kingdom Metazoa; phylum Chordata; class Amphibia; order Caudata; family Ambystomatidae; genus Ambystoma; species Ambystoma mexicanum. The sequence continues at coordinate 339,971,327 of NC_090936.1, forward strand.
TTCCTATAGCATGAGATGTGATATCTCAATGCTTCTAATACCAAACCTGAGACCCTTCCTATAACATGAATTGTGATATCCAAGTCCTTCCCATTCCAATCTTGAGACCTTTCCAATAGCAGAGATGTGATATCTCAATGCTTATACCAAACCTGAGATCCTTCCTATGACATGAGATGTGATATCTAAATCCTTCTCATTCCAAACCTGAGACCCTTCCTACAGCATGTGATGTGATATCTCAATGCTTCTAATCTCAAAATTGAGACCCGTCCTATAACATGAGATGGGATATACAACTCCTTCCCTTTCCAAACCTGATACCCTTCCTATAGCATGAGATGTGATATCCAATTCCTTCCCATCCCAATCCTGAGACACCTCCGATAGCAGAGATGTGAAATCTCAATGCTTATACCAAACTTGAGACTCTTACTATAACATGAGATGTGATATCTAACTCCTTCCCGTTCCAAACCTGAGACCCTTCCTATAGCATGAGATGCGATATCCAACTCCTTCCCATTCCAATCCTGAGACCCTTCCCATAGCATGAGATGTGATATCTCAATGCTTCTAATACCAAACCTGTGATCCTTTCTATAACAAGAGATGTGATATCCAAATCCTTCCCCTTCCAAATCTGAGACCCTCCCTTTAGCATGAGATGTGATATCTCAATGCCTCTAATACCAAACCTGAGATCCTTCCGATAGCATGAGATGTGATATCTCAATGCTTCTAATACCAAACCTGAGATCCTTCCTATAACATGAGATGTGATATCCAAATCCTTCCCCTTCCATTCCTGAGACCCTCCCTTTAGCATGAGATGTGATATCCAACTCCTTCCCATTCCAATCCTGAGACCCTTCTGATAGCATGAGATGTGATATCTCAATGCCTCTAATACCAAACCTGAGATCCTACATCTAACATGAAATGTGATATCCAACTCCTTCCCTTTCCAAACGTGAGACCCTCCCTATAGAATGAGATGTGATATCCAAGTCCTTCCCATTCCAATCCTGAGACCCTTCCTATAGCATGAGATGTGATATCTCAATGCTTCTAATACCAAACCTGAGACCCTTCCTATAACGTAAGATGGGATATCCAACTCCTTCCCATTCCAATCCTGAGACCCTTCCGATAGCAGAGATGTGATATCTCAATGCTTATACCAAACCTGAGACCCTTCCTGTGGCATGAGATGTCATATACAACTCCTTCCCATTCCAATCCTGAGACCCTTCCTGTAGCATGAGATGTGATATCTCAATACTTATACCAAACCTGAGACCCTTCCTATAGCATGAGATATGATATCGAACTCCTACCCATTCCAATCCTGCGACCCTTCCTATAGCTTGAGATTTGATATCTCAATGCTTTTAATACTAAACCTGAGATCCTTCCGATAGCATGAGATGTGATATCTGAATGCTTCTAATACCAAACCTGAGATCATTCCTATAACACAAGATGTAATATCCAAATCCTTCCCCTTCCAAACCTGAGACCCTCCCTTTAGCATGAGATGTGATATCCAACTACTTCCCATTCCAATCCTGAGACCCTTCCTATAGCATGAGATGTGATGTCTCAATGCTTCTAATACCAAACCTGAGATCCTTCCTATAACATGAGATGTGATATCCAACTCCTTCCCATTCCAATCCTGAGACACTTCCTATAGCATGAGAAGTGATATCTCCATGCTTATACCAAACCTGAGACCCTTCCTATAGCATGAGATGTGATATCCAAATCCTTCCCATTCCAATCCTGAGACCCTTCCTATAGCATGAGATGTGATATCTCAATGCTTATACCAAACCCGAGAGCCTACCTATAGCATAAGATGTGATATCCAACTCCTTCCCGTTCCAAACCTGAGACCCTTCCTATAGCATATGTGATATCCAACTCCTTCCCATTCCAAACATGAGACCCTTCCTATAGCAAGAACGTAATATCCAACTCCTACCCATTCCAATCCTGAGACCATTCCTAAAGCATGAGATGTGATATCTCAATGCTTCTAATACCAAACCTGAGATACTTCCTATGACATGAGATGTGATATCCAATTCCTTCCCATTCCAAACCTGAGATCCTTCCTACAGCATGCGATGTGATATCTCAATGCTTCTAATACCAAACCTGAGACCCGTCCTATAACATGAGATGGGATATCCAACTCCTTCCCGTTCCAAACCTGATACCCTTCCTATAGCATGAGATGTGATATCCAACTCCTTCCCATCCCAATCCTGAGACACCTCCGAGAGCAGAGATGTGATATCTCAATGCTTATACCAAACCTGAGACTCTTCCTATAACATGAGATATGATATCCAACTCCTTCCCGTTCCAAACCTGAGACCCTTCCTATAGCATGAGATGTGATATCCAACTCCTTCCCATTCCAATCCTGAGACCCTTCTGATAGCATGAGATGTGATATCTCAATGCTTCTAATACCAAACCTGTGATCCTTCCTATAGCATGAGATGTGATATCCAACTCCTTCCAATTCCAATCCTGAGACCCTTCGTACAGCATGAGATGTGATATCTCAATGCTTCTAATACCAAACCTGAGACCCTTCCTATAACATGAGATGGGAATATCCAACTCCTTCCCATTCCAATCCTGAGACCCTTCCGATAGCAGAGATGTGATATCTCAATGCTTATACCAAACCTGAGATCCTTCCTATAACATGAGATGTGATATCCAACTCCTTCCCATTCCAATCATGAGACCCTTCCTATAGCATGAGATGTGATATCCAACTCCTTCCCATTCCAATCCTGAGACCCTTCCTATAGCATGAGATGTGATATCTCAATGCTTCTAATATCAAACTTGAGACCCTCCCTATAGCATGAGATGTGATATCCAAGTCCTTCCCATTCCAATCCTGAGACACTTCCTATAGCATGATATGTGATATCCAATGCTTCTAATACCAAACCTGAGACTCTTCCTATAACATGAGATGGGATATCCAACTCCTTCCCATTCCAATCCTGAGACCCTTCCAATAGCAGAGATGTGATATCTCAATGCTTATACGAAACCTGAGACCCTTCCTACGGCATGAGATGTCATATACAACTCCTTCCCATTCCAATCCTGAGACCCTTCCTATAGCATGAGATGTGATATCTCAATGCTTATACCAAACCTGAGACCCTTCCTATAGCATGAGATGTGATATCCAACTCCTTCCCATTCCAATCCTGAGACCCTTCCTATAGCATGAGATGTGATGTCTCAATGCTTCTAATACCAAACCTGAGATCCTTCCTATAACATGAGATGTGATATCCAACTCCTTCCATTCCAATCCTGAGACCCTTCCTATAGCATGAGATGTTATATCTCAATACTTATACCAATCCTGAGACCCTTCCTATAGCATGAGATGTGATACCCAACTCCTTCCCATTCCAATCCTGAGACGCTTCCTATAGCATGAGATGTGATATCTCAATGCCTCTAATACCAAACCTAAGATCCTTCCTCTAACATGAAATGTGATATCCAACTCCTTCCCTTTCCAAATCTGAGAGCCTATCTATAGCATGAGATGTGATATCCAAGTCCTTCCCATTCCAATCCTTAGACCCTTCCTGCAGCGTGCAATATGATATCTCAATGATTCTAATAACAAACCTGAGACCCGTCCTATAACATGAGATGGGATATCCAACTCCTTCCAATTCCAATCCTGAGACCCTTCCTATAGCATGAGATGTGATATCCAACTCCTTCCCATTCCAATCCTGAGACCCTTCCTATAGCATGAGATGTGATATCTCAAGGCCTCTAATACCAAACCTGAGATCCTTCCTCTAACATGAAATGTGATATCCAACTCCTTCCCCTTCCAAACCTGAGAGCCTTCCTATAGCATGAGATATGATATCCAAGTCCTTCCCATTCCAATCCTGAGACCCTTCCTATAACATGAAATGTGATATCCAACTCCATCCCATTCCAACCTGAGACCTTTCTTATAGCATGAGATGGGATATCCAACTCCTTCCAAATCCAATACTGATACCATTCCGATAGCATGAGATGTGATATCCCAATGCTTCTACCAAATCTGAGACCCATACTATGGCATGAGATGTGATATCAAACTCCTTCCCATTCCAATCCTGAGACCCTTCCTATAGCTTGAGATGTGATATCCAACTTCTTCCGATTCCAATTCTGAGACCCTTCCTATACCATGAGACTTGATATCTCAATGCTTCTAATACCAAACCTGAGACCCGTCCTATAACATGAGATGTGATATCCAAATCCTTCCCCTTCCAAACCTTAGACCCTTCCTTTATCATGAGATGTGATATCCAACTCCTTCCCATTCCAATCCTGAGACCCTTCCGATATCATGACATTTGTTATCTCAATGCTTCTAATATCAAACTTGAGACCCTCCCTATAGCATGAGATGTGACATCCAAGTCCTCCCCATTACAATCCTGAGACCCTTCCTATAGCATGAGATGTGATATCTCAATGCTTCTAATACCAAACCTGAGACCCTTCCTATAACATGAGATGGGATATCCAACTCAGATGGGATATCCAACTCCTTCCCATTCCAATCCTGAGACCCTTCCGATAGCAGAGATGTGATATCTCAATGCTTATATCAAACCTGAGACCCTTCCTATGGCCTGAGATGTCATATACAACTCCTTCCCATTCCAATCCTGAGACCCTTCCTATAGCATGAGATGTGATATCTCAATGCTTATACCAAATCTGAGACCCTTCCTATAGCATGAGATGTGATATACAACTCCTTCCCATTCCAATCCTGAGACCCTTCCTATAGCATGAGATGTGATGTCTCAATGCTTCCAATACCAAACCTGAGATCCTTCCTATAACATGAGATGTGATATCCAACTCCTTCCCATTCCAATCCTGAGACCCTTATGATAGCATGAGATGTGATATCTCAATGCCTCTTATAACAAACCTGAGATCCTTCCGATAGCATGAGATGTGATATCTCAATGCTTCTAAAACCAAACCTGAGATCCTTCCTATAATATGAGATGTGATTTCCAAATCCTTCCCCTTCCAAACCTTAGACCCTTCCTTTAGCATGAGATGTGATATCTCAATGCTTCTAATACCAAACCTGAGACCCTTCCTATAACATGAGATGGGAATATCCAACTCCTTCCCATTCCAATCCTGAGACCCTTCCGATAGCAGAGATGTGATATCTCAATGCTTATACCAAACCTGAGATCCTTCCTATAACATGAGATGTGATATCCAACTCCTTCCCATTCCAATCATGAGACCCTTCCTATAGCATGAGATGTGATATACAACTCCTTCCCATTCCAATCCTGAGACCCTTCCTATAGCATGAGATGTGATGTCTCAATGCTTCCAATACCAAACCTGAGATCCTTCCTATAACATGAGATGTGATATCCAACTCCTTCCCATTCCAATCCTGAGACCCTTATGATAGCATGAGATGTGATATCTCAATGCCTCTTATAACAAACCTGAGATCCTTCCGATAGCATGAGATGTGATATCTCAATGCTTCTAATACCAAACCTGTGATCCTTCCTATAGCATGAGATGTGATATCCAACTCCTTCCAATTCCAATCCTGAGACCCTTCCTACAGCATGAGATGTGATATCTCAATGCTTCTAATACCAAACCTGAGACCCTTCCTATAACATGAGATGGGAATATCCAACTCCTTCCCATTCCAATCCTGAGACCCTTCCGATAGCAGAGATGTGATATCTCAATGCTTATACCAAACCTGAGATCCTTCCTATAACATGAGATGTGATATCCAACTCCTTCCCATTCCAATCATGAGACCCTTCCTATAGCATGAGATGTGATATCCAACTCCTTCCCATTCCAATCCTGAGACCCTTCCTATAGCATGAGATGTGATATCTCAATGCTTCTAATATCAAACTTGAGACCCTCCCTATAGCATGAGATGTGATATCCAAGTCCTTCCCATTCCAATCCTGAGACACTTCCTATAGCATGATATGTGATATCCAATGCTTCTAATACCAAACCTGAGACTCTTCCTATAACATGAGATGGGATATCCAACTCCTTCCCATTCCAATCCTGAGACCCTTCCAATAGCAGAGATGTGATATCTCAATGCTTATACGAAACCTGAGACCCTTCCTACGGCATGAGATGTCATATACAACTCCTTCCCATTCCAATCCTGAGACCCTTCCTATAGCATGAGATGTGATATCTCAATGCTTATACCAAACCTGAGACCCTTCCTATAGCATGAGATGTGATATCCAACTCCTTCCCATTCCAATCCTGAGACCCTTCCTATAGCATGAGATGTGATGTCTCAATGCTTCTAATACCAAACCTGAGATCCTTCCTATAACATGAGATGTGATATCCAACTCCTTCCATTCCAATCCTGAGACCCTTCCTATAGCATGAGATGTTATATCTCAATACTTATACCAATCCTGAGACCCTTCCTATAGCATGAGATGTGATACCCAACTCCTTCCCATTCCAATCCTGAGACGCTTCCTATAGCATGAGATGTGATATCTCAATGCCTCTAATACCAAACCTAAGATCCTTCCTCTAACATGAAATGTGATATCCAACTCCTTCCCTTTCCAAATCTGAGAGCCTATCTATAGCATGAGATGTGATATCCAAGTCCTTCCCATTCCAATCCTTAGACCCTTCCTGCAGCGTGCAATATGATATCTCAATGATTCTAATAACAAACCTGAGACCCGTCCTATAACATGAGATGGGATATCCAACTCCTTCCAATTCCAATCCTGAGACCCTTCCTATAGCATGAGATGTGATATCCAACTCCTTCCCATTCCAATCCTGAGACCCTTCCTATAGCATGAGATGTGATATCTCAAGGCCTCTAATACCAAACCTGAGATCCTTCCTCTAACATGAAATGTGATATCCAACTCCTTCCCCTTCCAAACCTGAGAGCCTTCCTATAGCATGAGATATGATATCCAAGTCCTTCCCATTCCAATCCTGAGACCCTTCCTATAACATGAAATGTGATATCCAACTCCATCCCATTCCAACCTGAGACCTTTCTTATAGCATGAGATGGGATATCCAACTCCTTCCAAATCCAATACTGATACCATTCCGATAGCATGAGATGTGATATCCCAATGCTTCTACCAAATCTGAGACCCATACTATGGCATGAGATGTGATATCAAACTCCTTCCCATTCCAATCCTGAGACCCTTCCTATAGCTTGAGATGTGATATCCAACTTCTTCCGATTCCAATTCTGAGACCCTTCCTATACCATGAGACTTGATATCTCAATGCTTCTAATACCAAACCTGAGACCCGTCCTATAACATGAGATGTGATATCCAAATCCTTCCCCTTCCAAACCTTAGACCCTTCCTTTATCATGAGATGTGATATCCAACTCCTTCCCATTCCAATCCTGAGACCCTTCCGATATCATGACATTTGTTATCTCAATGCTTCTAATATCAAACTTGAGACCCTCCCTATAGCATGAGATGTGACATCCAAGTCCTCCCCATTACAATCCTGAGACCCTTCCTATAGCATGAGATGTGATATCTCAATGCTTCTAATACCAAACCTGAGACCCTTCCTATAACATGAGATGGGATATCCAACTCAGATGGGATATCCAACTCCTTCCCATTCCAATCCTGAGACCCTTCCGATAGCAGAGATGTGATATCTCAATGCTTATATCAAACCTGAGACCCTTCCTATGGCCTGAGATGTCATATACAACTCCTTCCCATTCCAATCCTGAGACCCTTCCTATAGCATGAGATGTGATATCTCAATGCTTATACCAAATCTGAGACCCTTCCTATAGCATGAGATGTGATATACAACTCCTTCCCATTCCAATCCTGAGACCCTTCCTATAGCATGAGATGTGATGTCTCAATGCTTCCAATACCAAACCTGAGATCCTTCCTATAACATGAGATGTGATATCCAACTCCTTCCCATTCCAATCCTGAGACCCTTATGATAGCATGAGATGTGATATCTCAATGCCTCTTATAACAAACCTGAGATCCTTCCGATAGCATGAGATGTGATATCTCAATGCTTCTAATACCAAACCTGAGATCCTTCCTATAATATGAGATGTGATTTCCAAATCCTTCCCCTTCCAAACCTTAGACCCTTCCTTTAGCATGAGATGTGATATCCAACTCCTTCCCATTCCAATCCTGAGACCCTTCCTATAGCATGTGATGTGATATCTCAATGCTTATACCAAACCTGAGACCCTTCCTATGGCATGAGATGGCATATACAACTCCTTCCCATTCCAATCCTGAGACCCTTCCTCTAGCATGAGATGTGATATCCAACTTCTTCCCATTCCAATCCTGAGACCCTTCCTATAGCATGAGATGTGATATCTCAATGCGTATACCAAACCTGAGACCCTTCCTATAGCTTGAGATGTGATATCCAACTCCTTCCCATTCCAATCCTGAGACCCTTCCTATAGCATGAGATGTGATATCTCAAGGCCTCTAATACCAAACCTGAGATCCTTCCTCTAACATGAAATGTGATATCCAACTCCTTCCCCTTCCAATCCTGAGACCCTTCCGATAGCAGAGATGTGATATCTCAATGCTTATACCAAACCTGAGATCCTTCCTATAACATGAGATGTGATATCCAACTCCTTCCCATTCCAATCATGAGACCCTTCTGATAGCATGAGATGTGATATCTCAATGCCTCTAATACCAAACCTGAGATCCTTCCTCTAACATGAAATGTGATATCCAACTCCTTCCCCTTCCAATCCTGAGACCCTTCCGATAGCAGAGATGTGATATCTCAATGCGTATACCAAACCTGAGACCCTTCCTATAGCTTGAGATGTGATATCCAACTCCTTCCCATTCCAATCCTGAGACCCTTCCTATAGCATGAGATGTGATATCTCAAGGCCTCTAATACCAAACCTGAGATCCTTCCTCTAACATGAAATGTGATATCCAACTCCTTCCCCTTCCAATCCTGAGACCCTTCCGATAGCAGAGATGTGATATCTCAATGCTTATACCAAACCTGAGATCCTTCCTATAACATGAGATGTGATATCCAACTCCTTCCCATTCCAATCCTGAGACCCTTCCTACAGCATGAGATGTGATATCTCAATGCTTCTAATACCAAACCTGAGACCCTTCCTATAACATGAGATGGGAATATCCAACTCCTTCCCATTCCAATCCTGAGACCCTTCCGATAGCAGAGATGTGATATCTCAATGCTTATACCAAACCTGTGATCCTTCCTATAACATGAGATGTGATATCCAACTCCTTCCCATTCCAATCATGAGACCCTTCCTATAGCATGAGATGTGATATCCAACTCCTTCCCATTCCAATCCTGAGACCCTTCCTATAGCATGAGATGTGATATCTCAATGCTTCTAATATCAAACTTGAGACCCTCCCTATAGCATGAGATGTGATATCCAAGTCCTTCCCATTCCAATCCTGAGACACTTCCTATAGCATGATATGTGATATCCAATGCTTCTAATACCAAACCTGAGACTCTTCCTATAACATGAGATGGGATATCCAACTCCTTCCCATTCCAATCCTGAGACCCTTCCAATAGCAGAGATGTGATATCTCAATGCTTATACGAAACCTGAGACCCTTCCTACGGCATGAGATGTCATATACAACTCCTTCCCATTCCAATCCTGAGACCCTTCCTATAGCATGAGATGTGATATCTCAATGCTTATACCAAACCTGAGACCCTTCCTATAGCATGAGATGTGATATCCAACTCCTTCCCATTCCAATCCTGAGACCCTTCCTATAGCATGAGATGTGATGTCTCAATGCTTCTAATACCAAACCTGAGATCCTTCCTATAACATGAGATGTGATATCCAACTCCTTCCATTCCAATCCTGAGACCCTTCCTATAGCATGAGATGTTATATCTCAATACTTATACCAATCCTGAGACCCTTCCTATAGCATGAGATGTGATACCCAACTCCTTCCCATTCCAATCCTGAGACGCTTCCTATAGCATGAGATGTGATATCTCAATGCCTCTAATACCAAACCTAAGATCCTTCCTCTAACATGAAATGTGATATCCAACTCCTTCCCATTCCAATCCTGAGACCCTTCCGATAGCATGAGATGTGATATCTCAATGCTTCTAATATCAATACTGAGACCCTCCCTATAGCATGAGATGTGATATCTAAGTCCTTCCCATTCCAATCCTGAGACCCTTCCGATAGCAGAGATGTGATATCTCAATGCTTATACCAAACCTGAGACCCTTCCTATAGCACGAGATGTGATATCCAACTCCTTCCCATTCCAATCCTGAGACCCTTCCTATAGCATGAGATGTGATATCTCAATGCTTCTACCAAAACTGAGACCCTTCCTTTAGCATGAGATGTGATATCCAACTCCTTCCCATTCCAATCCTGAGACCATTCCTATAGCATGAGATGTGATATCTCAATGCTTCTAATACCAAACCTGAGATCCTTCCTATAACATGAGATGTGATATCCAACTCCTTCCCATTCCAATCCTGAGACCCTTCCTATAGCATGAGATGTGATATCTCAATGCTTCTAATACCAAACCTGAGATCCTTCCGATAGCATGAGATGTGATATCTCAATGCTTCTAATACCAAACCTGAGACCCTCCCTTTAGCATGAGATGTGATATCCAATTCCTTCCCATTCCAATCCTGATACCCTTCTGATAGCATGAGATGTGATATCTCAATGCCTCTAATACCAAACCTGAGATCCTACCTCTAACATGAAATGTGATATCCAACTCCTTCCCTTTCCAAACCTGAGAGCCTTCCTACAGCATGAGATGTGATATCCAAGTCCTTCCCATTCCAATCCTGAGACCCTTCCTATAACATGAGATGTGATATCCAACTCCTTCCCATTCCAACCTGAGACCCTTCCTATAGCATGAGATGGGATATCCAACTCCTTCCAAATCTAATCCTGATATCCTTCCGATAGCATGAGATGTGATATCCCAATGCTTCTACAAAACCTGAGACCCATACCATGGCATGAGATGTGATATCAAACTCCCGTCCTATATCATGAGACTTGATATCTCAATGCTTCTAATACCAAACCTGAGACCAGTCCAATAACATGAGATGTGATATCCAAATCCTTCCCCTTCCAAACCTTAGACCCTTCCTTTATCATGAGATGTGATATCCAACTCCTTCCCATTCCACTCCTGAGACCCTTCCTATAGCATGAGATGTGATATCTCAATGCTTCTAATACCAAACCTGAGACCCTTCCTATAACATGAATTGTGATATCCAAGTCCTTCCCATTCCAATCTTGAGACCTTTCCAATAGCAGAGATGTGATATCTCAATGCTTATACCAAACCTGAGATCCTTCCTATGACATGAGATGTGATATCTAAATCCTTCTCATTCCAAACCTGAGACCCTTCCTACAGCATGTGATGTGATATCTCAATGCTTCTAATCTCAAAATTGAGACCCGTCCTATAACATGAGATGGGATATACAACTCCTTCCCTTTCCAAACCTGATACCCTTCCTATAGCATGAGATGTGATATCCAATTCCTTCCCATCCCAATCCTGAGACACCTCCGATAGCAGAGATGTGAAATCTCAATGCTTATACCAAACTTGAGACTCTTACTATAACATGAGATGTGATATCTAACTCCTTCCCGTTCCAAACCTGAGACCCTTCCTATAGCATGAGATGCGATATCCAACTCCTTCCCATTCCAATCCTGAGACCCTTCCCATAGCATGAGATGTGATATCTCAATGCTTCTAATACCAAACCTGTGATCCTTTCTATAACAAGAGATGTGATATCCAAATCCTTCCCCTTCCAAATCTGAGACCCTCCCTTTAGCATGAGATGTGATATCTCAATGCCTCTAATACCAAACCTGAGATCCTTCCGATAGCATGAGATGTGATATCTCAATGCTTCTAATACCAAACCTGAGATCCTTCCTATAACATGAGATGTGATATCCAAATCCTTCCCCTTCCATTCCTGAGACCCTCCCTTTAGCATGAGATGTGATATCCAACTCCTTCCCATTCCAATCCTGAGACCCTTCTGATAGCATGAGATGTGATATCTCAATGCCTCTAATACCAAACCTGAGATCCTACATCTAACATGAAATGTGATATCCAACTCCTTCCCTTTCCAAACGTGAGACCCTCCCTATAGAATGAGATGTGATATCCAAGTCCTTCCCATTCCAATCCTGAGACCCTTCCTATAGCATGAGATGTGATATCTCAATGCTTCTAATACCAAACCTGAGACCCTTCCTATAACGTAAGATGGGATATCCAACTCCTTCCCATTCCAATCCTGAGACCCTTCCGATAGCAGAGATGTGATATCTCAATGCTTATACCAAACCTGAGACCCTTCCTGTGGCATGAGATGTCATATACAACTCCTTCCCATTCCAATCCTGAGACCCTTCCTGTAGCATGAGATGTGATATCTCAATACTTATACCAAACCTGAGACCCTTCCTATAGCATGAGATATGATATCGAACTCCTACCCATTCCAATCCTGCGACCCTTCCTATAGCTTGAGATTTGATATCTCAATGCTTTTAATACTAAACCTGAGATCCTTCCGATAGCATGAGATGTGATATCTGAATGCTTCTAATACCAAACCTGAGATCATTCCTATAACACAAGATGTAATATCCAAATCCTTCCCCTTCCAATCCTGAGACCCTTCCTATAGCATGAGATGTGATGTCTCAATGCTTCTAATACCAAACCTGAGATCCTACATCTAACATGAAATGTGATATCCAACTCCTTCCCTTTCCAAACGTGAGACCCTCCCTATAGAATGAGATGTGATATCCAAGTCCTTCCCATTCCAATCCTGAGACCCTTCCTATAGCATGAGATGTGATATCTCAATGCTTCTAATACCAAACCTGAGACCCTTCCTATAACGTAAGATGGGATATCCAACTCCTTCCCATTCCAATCCTGAGACCCTTCCGATAGCAGAGATGTGATATCTCAATGCTTATACCAAACCTGAGACCCTTCCTGTGGCATGAGATGTCATATACAACTCCTTCCCATTCCAATCCTGAGACCCTTCCTGTAGCATGAGATGTGATATCTCAATACTTATACCAAACCTGAGACCCTTCCTATAGCATGAGATATGATATCGAACTCCTACCCATTCCAATCCTGCGACCCTTCCTATAGCTTGAGATTTGATATCTCAATGCTTTTAATACTAAACCTGAGATCCTTCCGATAGCATGAGATGTGATATCTGAATGCTTCTAATACCAAACCTGAGATCATTCCTATAACACAAGATGTAATATCCAAATCCTTCCCCTTCCAAACCTGAGACCCTCCCTTTAGCATGAGATGTGATATCCAACTACTTCCCATTCCAATCCTGAGACCCTTCCTATAGCATGAGATGTGATGTCTCAATGCTTCTAATACCAAACCTGAGATCCTTCCTATAACATGAGATGTGATATCCAACTCCTTCCCATTCCAATCCTGAGACACTTCCTATAGCATGAGAAGTGATATCTCCATGCTTATAGCAAACCTGAGACCCTTCCTATAGCATGAGATGTGATATCCAAATCCTTCCCATTCCAATCTTGAGACCCTTCCTATAGCATGAGATGTGATATCTCAATGCTTATACCAAACCTGAGAGCCTACCTATAGCATGAGATGTGATATCCAACTCCTTCCCGTTCCAAACCTGAGACCCTTCCTATAGCATATGTGATATCCAACTCCTTCCCATTCCAAACATGAGACCCTTCCTATAGCAAGAACGTAATATCCAACTCCTACCCATTCCAATCCTGAGACCATTCCTAAAGCATGAGATGTGATATCTCAATGCTTCTAATACCAAACCTGAGATACTTCCTATGACATGAGATGTGATATCCAATTCCTTCCCATTCCAAACCTGAGATCCTTCCTACAGCATGCGATGTGATATCTCAATGCTTCTAATACCAAACCTGAGACCCGTTCTATAACATGAGATGGGATATCCAACTCCTTCCCGTTCCAAACCTGATACCCTTCCTATAGCATGAGATGTGATATCCAACTCCTTCCCATCCCAATCCTGAGACACCTCCGAGAGCAGAGATGTGATATCTCAATGCTTATACCAAACCTGAGACTCTTCCTATAACATGAGATATGATATCCAACTCCTTCCCGTTCCAAACCTGAGACCCTTCCTATAGCATGAGATGTGATATCCAACTCCTTCCCATTCCAATCCTGAGACCCTTCTGATAGCATGAGATGTGATATCTCAATGCTTCTAATACCAAACCTGTGATCCTTCCTATAGCATGAGATGTGATATCCAACTCCTTCCAATTCCAATCCTGAGACCCTTCCTACAGCATGAGATGTGATATCTCAATGCTTCTAATACCAAACCTGAGACCCTTCCTATAACATGAATTGTGATATCCAAGTCCTTCCCATTCCAATCTTGAGACCTTTCCAATAGCAGAGATGTGATATCTCAATGCTTATACCAAACCTGAGATCCTTCCTATGACATGAGATGTGATATCTAAATCCTTCTCATTCCAAACCTGAGACCCTTCCTACAGCATGTGATGTGATATCTCAATGCTTCTAATCTCAAAATTGAGACCCGTCCTATAACATGAGATGGGATATACAACTCCTTCCCTTTCCAAACCTGATACCCTTCCTATAGCATGAGATGTGATATCCAATTCCTTCCCATCCCAATCCTGAGACACCTCAGATAGCAGAGATGTGAAATCTCAATGCTTATACCAAACTTGAGACTCTTACTATAACATGAGATGTGATATCTAACTCCTTCCCGTTCCAAACCTGAGACCCTTCCTATAGCATGAGATGCGATATCCAACTCCTTCCCATTCCAATCCTGAGACCCTTCCCATAGCATGAGATGTGATATCTCAATGCTTCTAATACCAAACCTGTGATCCTTTCTATAACAAGAGATGTGATATCCAAATCCTTCCCCTTCCAAATCTGAGACCCTCCCTTTAGCATGAGATGTGATATCTCAATGCCTCTAATACCAAACCTGAGATCCTTCCGATAGCATGAGATGTGATATCTCAATGCTTCTAATACCAAACCTGAGATCCTTCCTATAACATGAGATGTGATATCCAAATCCTTCCCCTTCCATTCCTGAGACCCTCCCTTTAGCATGAGATGTGATATCCAACTCCTTCCCATTCCAATCCTGAGACCCTTCTGATAGCATGAGATGTGATATCTCAATGCCTCTAATACCAAACCTGAGATCCTACATCTAACATGAAATGTGATATCCAACTCCTTCCCTTTCCAAACGTGAGACCCTCCCTATAGAATGAGATGTGATATCCAAGTCCTTCCCATTCCAATCCTGAGACCCTTCCTATAGCATGAGATGTGATATCTCAATGCTTCTAATACCAAACCTGAGACCCTTCCTATAACGTAAGATGGGATATCCAACTCCTTCCCATTCCAATCCTGAGACCCTTCCGATAGCAGAGATGTGATATCTCAATGCTTATACCAAACCTGAGACCCTTCCTGTGGCATGAGATGTCATATACAACTCCTTCCCATTCCAATCCTGAGACCCTTCCTGTAGCATGAGATGTGATATCTCAATACTTATACCAAACCTGAGACCCTTCCTATAGCATGAGATATGATATCGAACTCCTACCCATTCCAATCCTGCGACCCTTCCTATAGCTTGAGATTTGATATCTCAATGCTTTTAATACTAAACCTGAGATCCTTCCGATAGCATGAGATGTGATATCTGAATGCTTCTAATACCAAACCTGAGATCATTCCTATAACACAAGATGTAATATCCAAATCCTTCCCCTTCCAAACCTGAGACCCTCCCTTTAGCATGAGATGTGATATCCAACTACTTCCCATTCCAATCCTGAGACCCTTCCTATAGCATGAGATGTGATGTCTCAATGCTTCTAATACCAAACCTGAGATCCTTCCTATAACATGAGATGTGATATCCAACTCCTTCCCATTCCAATCCTGAGACACTTCCTATAGCATGAGAAGTGATATCTCCATGCTTATACCAAACCTGAGACCCTTCCTATAGCATGAGATGTGATATCCAAATCCTTCCCATTCCAATCTTGAGACCCTTCCTATAGCATGAGATGTGATATCTCAATGCTTATACCAAACCTGAGAGCCTACCTATAGCATGATATGTGATATCCAACTCCTTCCCGTTCCAAACCTGAGACCCTTCCTATAGCATATGTGATATCCAACTCCTTCCCATTCCAAACATGAGACCCTTCCTATAGCAAGAACGTAATATCCAACTCCTACCCATTCCAATCCTGAGACCATTCCTAAAGCATGAGATGTGATATCTCAATGCTTCTAATACCAAACCTGAGATACTTCCTATGACATGAGATGTGATATCCAATTCCTTCCCATTCCAAACCTGAGATCCTTCCTACAGCATGCGATGTGATATCTCAATGCTTCTAATACCAAACCTGAGACCCGTTCTATAACATGAGATGGGATATCCAACTCCTTCCCGTTCCAAACCTGATACCCTTCCTATAGCATGAGATGTGATATCCAACTCCTTCCCATCCCAATCCTGAGACACCTCCGAGAGCAGAGATGTGATATCTCAATGCTTATACCAAACCTGAGACTCTTCCTATAACATGAGATATGATATCCAACTCCTTCCCGTTCCAAACCTGAGACCCTTCCTATAGCATGAGATGTGATATCCAACTCCTTCCCATTCCAATCCTGAGACCCTTCTGATAGCATGAGATGTGATATCTCAATGCTTCTAATACCAAACCTGTGATCCTTCCTATAGCATGAGATGTGATATCCAACTCCTTCCAATTCCAATCCTGAGACCCTTCCTACAGCATGAGATGTGATATCTCAATGCTTCTAATACCAAACCTGAGACCCTTCCTATAACATGAGATGGGAATATCCAACTCCTTCCCATTCCAATCCTGAGACCCTTCCGATAGCAGAGATGTGATATCTCAATGCTTATACCAAACCTGAGATCCTTCCTATAACATGAGATGTGATATCCAACTCCTTCCCATTCCAATCATGAGACCCTTCCTATAGCATGAGATGTGATATCCAACTCCTTCCCATTCCAATCCTGAGACCCTTCCTATAGCATGAGATGTGATATCTCAATGCTTCTAATATCAAACTTGAGACCCTCCCTATAGCATGAGATGTGATATCCAAGTCCTTCCCATTCCAATCCTGAGACACTTCCTATAGCATGATATGTGATATCCAATGCTTCTAATACCAAACCTGAGACTCTTCCTATAACATGAGATCGGATATCCAACTCCTTCCCATTCCAATCCTGAGACCCTTCCAATAGCAGAGATGTGATATCTCAATGCTTATACGAAACCTGAGACCCTTCCTACAGCATGAGATGTCATATACAACTCCTTCCCATTCCAATCCTGAGACCCTTCCTATAGCATGAGATGTGATATCTCAATGCTTATACCAAACCTGAGACCCTTCCTATAGCATGAGATGTGATATCCAACTCCTTCCCATTCCAATCCTGAGACCCTTCCTATAGCATGAGATGTGATGTCTCAATGCTTCTAATACCAAACCTGAGATCCTTCCTATAACATGAGATGTGATATCCAACTCCTTCCATTCCAATCCTGAGACCCTTCCTATAGCATGAGATGTTATATCTCAATACTTATACCAATCCTGAGACCCTTCCTATAGCATGAGATGTGATACCCAACTCCTTCCCATTCCAATCCTGAGACGCTTCCTATAGCATGAGATGTGATATCTCAATGCCTCTAATACCAAACCTAAGATCCTTCCTCTAACATGAAATGTGATATCCAACTCCTTCCCTTTCCAAATCTGAGAGCCTATCTATAGCATGAGATGTGATATCCAAGTCCTTCCCATTCCAATCCTTAGACCCTTCCTGCAGCGTGCAATATGATATCTCAATGATTCTAATAACAAACCTGAGACCCGTCCTATAACATGAGATGGGATATCCAACTCCTTCCAATTCCAATCCTGAGACCCTTCCTATAGCATGAGATGTGATATCCAACTCCTTCCCATTCCAATCCTGAGACCCTTCCTATAGCATGAGATGTGATATCTCAAGGCCTCTAATACCAAACCTGAGATCCTTCCTCTAACATGAAATGTGATATCCAACTCCTTCCCCTTCCAAACCTGAGAGCCTTCCTATAGCATGAGATATGATATCCAAGTCCTTCCCATTCCAATCCTGAGACCCTTCCTATAACATGAAATGTGATATCCAACTCCATCCCATTCCAACCTGAGACCTTTCTTATAGCATGAGATGGGATATCCAACTCCTTCCAAATCCAATACTGATACCATTCCGATAGCATGAGATGTGATATCCCAATGCTTCTACCAAATCTGAGACCCATACTATGGCATGAGATGTGATATCAAACTCCTTCCCATTCCAATCCTGAGACCCTTCCTATAGCTTGAGATGTGATATCCAACTTCTTCCGATTCCAATTCTGAGACCCTTCCTATACCATGAGACTTGATATCTCAATGCTTCTAATACCAAACCTGAGACCCGTCCTATAACATGAGATGTGATATCCAAATCCTTCCCCTTCCAAACCTTAGACCCTTCCTTTATCATGAGAT
Source organism: Ambystoma mexicanum (assembly GCF_040938575.1). NCBI lineage: Eukaryota > Metazoa > Chordata > Amphibia > Caudata > Ambystomatidae > Ambystoma > Ambystoma mexicanum. Next base: position 339,990,286 of record NC_090936.1, read on the forward strand.
GTGATATCCAACTCCTTCCCATTCCAATCCTGAGACCCTTCCGATATCATGACATTTGTTATCTCAATGCTTCTAATATCAAACTTGAGACCCTCCCTATAGCATGAGATGTGACATCCAAGTCCTCCCCATTACAATCCTGAGACCCTTCCTATAGCATGAGATGTGATATCTCAATGCTTCTAATACCAAACCTGAGACACTTCCTATAACATGAGATGGGATATCCAACTCAGATGGGATATCCAACTCCTTCCCATTCCAATCCTGAGACCCTTCCGATAGCAGAGATGTGATATCTCAATGCTTATATCAAACCTGAGACCCTTCCTATGGCCTGAGATGTCATATACAACTCCTTCCCATTCCAATCCTGAGACCCTTCCTATAGCATGAGATGTGATATCTCAATGCTTATACCAAATCTGAGACCCTTCCTATAGCATGAGATGTGATATACAACTCCTTCCCATTCCAATCCTGAGACCCTTCCTATAGCATGAGATGTGATGTCTCAATGCTTCCAATACCAAACCTGAGATCCTTCCTATAACATGAGATGTGATATCCAACTCCTTCCCATTCCAATCCTGAGACCCTTATGATAGCATGAGATGTGATATCTCAATGCCTCTTATAACAAACCTGAGATCCTTCCGATAGCATGAGATGTGATATCTCAATGCTTCTAATAGCAAACCTGAGATCCTTCCTATAATATGAGATGTGATTTCCAAATCCTTCCCCTTCCAAACCTTAGACCCTTCCTTTAGCATGAGATGTGATATCTCAATGCTTCTAATACCAAACCTGAGACCCTTCCTATAACATGAGATGGGAATATCCAACTCCTTCCCATTCCAATCCTGAGACCCTTCCGATAGCAGAGATGTGATATCTCAATGCTTATACCAAACCTGAGATCCTTCCTATAACATGAGATGTGATATCCAACTCCTTCCCATTCCAATCATGAGACCCTTCCTATAGCATGAGATGTGATATACAACTCCTTCCCATTCCAATCCTGAGACCCTTCCTATAGCATGAGATGTGATGTCTCAATGCTTCCAATACCAAACCTGAGATCCTTCCTATAACATGAGATGTGATATCCAACTCCTTCCCATTCCAATCCTGAGACCCTTATGATAGCATGAGATGTGATATCTCAATGCCTCTTATAACAAACCTGAGATCCTTCCGATAGCATGAGATGTGATATCTCAATGCTTCTAATACCAAACCTGTGATCCTTCCTATAGCATGAGATGTGATATCCAACTCCTTCCAATTCCAATCCTGAGACCCTTCCTACAGCATGAGATGTGATATCTCAATGCTTCTAATACCAAACCTGAGACCCTTCCTATAACATGAGATGGGAATATCCAACTCCTTCCCATTCCAATCCTGAGACCCTTCCGATAGCAGAGATGTGATATCTCAATGCTTATACCAAACCTGAGATCCTTCCTATAACATGAGATGTGATATCCAACTCCTTCCCATTCCAATCATGAGACCCTTCCTATAGCATGAGATGTGATATCCAACTCCTTCCCATTCCAATCCTGAGACCCTTCCTATAGCATGAGATGTGATATCTCAATGCTTCTAATATCAAACTTGAGACCCTCCCTATAGCATGAGATGTGATATCCAAGTCCTTCCCATTCCAATCCTGAGACACTTCCTATAGCATGATATGTGATATCCAATGCTTCTAATACCAAACCTGAGACTCTTCCTATAACATGAGATGGGATATCCAACTCCTTCCCATTCCAATCCTGAGACCCTTCCAATAGCAGAGATGTGATATCTCAATGCTTATACGAAACCTGAGACCCTTCCTACGGCATGAGATGTCATATACAACTCCTTCCCATTCCAATCCTGAGACCCTTCCTATAGCATGAGATGTGATATCTCAATGCTTATACCAAACCTGAGACCCTTCCTATAGCATGAGATGTGATATCCAACTCCTTCCCATTCCAATCCTGAGACCCTTCCTATAGCATGAGATGTGATGTCTCAATGCTTCTAATACCAAACCTGAGATCCTTCCTATAACATGAGATGTGATATCCAACTCCTTCCATTCCAATCCTGAGACCCTTCCTATAGCATGAGATGTTATATCTCAATACTTATACCAATCCTGAGACCCTTCCTATAGCATGAGATGTGATACCCAACTCCTTCCCATTCCAATCCTGAGACGCTTCCTATAGCATGAGATGTGATATCTCAATGCCTCTAATACCAAACCTAAGATCCTTCCTCTAACATGAAATGTGATATCCAACTCCTTCCCTTTCCAAATCTGAGAGCCTATCTATAGCATGAGATGTGATATCCAAGTCCTTCCCATTCCAATCCTTAGACCCTTCCTGCAGCGTGCAATATGATATCTCAATGATGCTAATAACAAACCTGAGACCCGTCCTATAACATGAGATGGGATATCCAACTCCTTCCAATTCCAATCCTGAGACCCTTCCTATAGCATGAGATGTGATATCCAACTCCTTCCCATTCCAATCCTGAGACCCTTCCTATAACATGAAATGTGATATCCAACTCTATCCCATTCCAACCTGAGACCTTTCTTATAGCATGAGATGGGATATCCAACTCCTTCCAAATCCAATACTGATACCATTCCGATAGCATGAGATGTGATATCCCAATGCTTCTACCAAATCTGAGACCCATACTATGGCATGAGATGTGATATCAAACTCCTTCCCATTCCAATCCTGAGACCCTTCCTATAGCTTGAGATGTGATATCCAACTTCTTCCGATTCCAATTCTGAGACCCTTCCTATACCATGAGACTTGATATCTCAATGCTTCTAATACCAAACCTGAGACCCGTCCTATAACATGAGATGTGATATCCAAATCCTTCCCCTTCCAAACCTTAGACCCTTCCTTTATCATGAGATGTGATATCCAACTCCTTCCCATTCCAATCCTGAGACCCTTCCGATATCATGACATTTGTTATCTCAATGCTTCTAATATCAAACTTGAGACCCTCCCTATAGCATGAGATGTGACATCCAAGTCCTCCCCATTACAATCCTGAGACCCTTCCTATAGCATGAGATGTGATGTCTCAATGCTTCTAATACCAAACCTGAGACCCTTCCTATAACATGAGATGGGATATCCAACTCAGATGGGATATCCAACTCCTTCCCATTCCAATCCTGAGACCCTTCCGATAGCAGAGATGTGATATCTCAATGCTTATATCAAACCTGAGACCCTTCCTATGGCCTGAGATGTCATATACAACTCCTTCCCATTCCAATCCTGAGACCCTTCCTATAGCATGAGATGTGATATCTCAATGCTTATACCAAATCTGAGACCCTTCCTATAGCATGAGATGTGATATACAACTCCTTACCATTCCAATCCTGAGACCCTTCCTATAGCATGAGATGTGATGTCTCAATGCTTCCAATACCAAACCTGAGATCCTTCCTATAACATGAGATGTGATATCCAACTCCTTCCCATTCCAATCCTGAGACCCTTATGATAGCATGAGATGTGATATCTCAATGCCTCTTATAACAAACCTGAGATCCTTCCGATAGCATGAGATGTGATATCTCAATGCTTCTAATACCAAACCTGAGATCCTTCCAATAATATGAGATGTGATTTCCAAATCCTTCCCCTTCCAAACCTTAGACCCTTCCTTTAGCATGAGATGTGATATCCAACTCCTTCCCATTCCAATCCTGAGACCCTTCTGATAGCATGAGATGTGATATCTCAATGCCTCTAATACCAAACCTGAGATCCTACCTCTAACATGAAATGTGATATCCATCTCCTTCCCTTTCCAAACCTGAGACCCTGCCTATAGCATGATATGTGATATCCAAGTCCTTCCCATTCCAATCCTGAGACCCTTCCTATAGCATGTGATGTGATATCTCAATGCTTATACCAAACCTGAGACCCTTCCTATGGCATGAGATGGCATATACAACTCCTTCCCATTCCAATCCTGAGACCCTTCCTATAGCATGAGATGTGATATCCAACTTCTTCCCATTCCAATCCTGAGACCCTTCCTATAGCATGAGATGTGATATCTCAATGCGTATACCAAACCTGAGACCCTTCCTATAGCTTGAGATGTGATATCCAACTCCTTCCCATTCCAATCCTGAGACCCTTCCTATAGCATGAGATGTGATATCTCAAGGCCTCTAATACCAAACCTGAGATCCTTCCTCTAACATGAAATGTGATATCCAACTCCTTCCCCTTCCAATCCTGAGACCCTTCCGATAGCAGAGATGTGATATCTCAATGCTTATACCAAACCTGAGATCCTTCCTATAACATGAGATGTGATATCCAACTCCTTCCCATTCCAATCATGAGACCCTTCTGATAGCATGACATGTGATATCTCAATGCCTCTAATACCAAACCTGAGATCCTACCTCTAACATGAAATGTGATATCCATCTCCTTCCCTTTCCAAACCTGAGATCCTTCCTCTAACATGAAATGTGATATCCAACTCCTTCCCCTTCCAATCCTGAGACCCTTCCGATAGCAGAGATGTGATATCTCAATGCGTATACCAAACCTGAGACCCTTCCTATAGCTTGAGATGTGATATCCAACTCCTTCCCATTCCAATCCTGAGACCCTTCCTATAGCATGAGATGTGATATCTCAAGGCCTCTAATACCAAACCTGAGATCCTTCCTCTAACATGAAATGTGATATCCAACTCCTTCCCCTTCCAATCCTGAGACCCTTCCGATAGCAGAGATGTGATATCTCAATGCTTATACCAAACCTGAGATCCTTCCTATAACATGAGATGTGATATCCAACTCCTTCCCATTCCAATCCTGAGACCCTTCCTACAGCATGAGATGTGATATCTCAATGCTTCTAATACCAAACCTGAGACCCTTCCTATAACATGAGATGGGAATATCCAACTCCTTCCCATTCCAATCCTGAGACCCTTCCGATAGCAGAGATGTGATATCTCAATGCTTATACCAAACCTGTGATCCTTCCTATAACATGAGATGTGATATCCAACTCCTTCCCATTCCAATCATGAGACCCTTCCTATAGCATGAGATGTGATATCCAACTCCTTCCCATTCCAATCCTGAGACCCTTCCTATAGCATGAGATGTGATATCTCAATGCTTCTAATATCAAACTTGAGACCCTCCCTATAGCATGAGATGTGATATCCAAGTCCTTCCCATTCCAATCCTGAGACACTTCCTATAGCATGATATGTGATATCCAATGCTTCTAATACCAAACCTGAGACTCTTCCTATAACATGAGATGGGATATCCAACTCCTTCCCATTCCAATCCTGAGACCCTTCCAATAGCAGAGATGTGATATCTCAATGCTTATACGAAACCTGAGACCCTTCCTACGGCATGAGATGTCATATACAACTCCTTCCCATTCCAATCCTGAGACCCTTCCTATAGCATGAGATGTGATATCTCAATGCTTATACCAAACCTGAGACCCTTCCTATAGCATGAGATGTGATATCCAACTCCTTCCCATTCCAATCCTGAGACCCTTCCTATAGCATGAGATGTGATGTCTCAATGCTTCTAATACCAAACCTGAGATCCTTCCTATAACATGAGATGTGATATCCAACTCCTTCCATTCCAATCCTGAGACCCTTCCTATAGCATGAGATGTTATATCTCAATACTTATACCAATCCTGAGACCCTTCCTATAGCATGAGATGTGATACCCAACTCCTTCCCATTCCAATCCTGAGACGCTTCCTATAGCATGAGATGTGATATCTCAATGCCTCTAATACCAAACCTAAGATCCTTCCTCTAACATGAAATGTGATATCCAACTCCTTCCCTTTCCAAATCTGAGAGCCTATCTATAGCATGAGATGTGATATCCAAGTCCTTCCCATTCCAATCCTTAGACCCTTCCTGCAGCGTGCAATATGATATCTCAATGATTCTAATAACAAACCTGAGACCCGTCCTATAACATGAGATGGGATATCCAACTCCTTCCAATTCCAATCCTGAGACCCTTCCTATAGCATGAGATGTGATATCCAACTCCTTCCCATTCCAATCCTGAGACCCTTCCTATAGCATGAGATGTGATATCTCAAGGCCTCTAATACCAAACCTGAGATCCTTCCTCTAACATGAAATGTGATATCCAACTCCTTCCCCTTCCAAACCTGAGAGCCTTCCTATAGCATGAGATATGATATCCAACTCCATCCCATTCCAACCTGAGACCTTTCTTATAGCATGAGATGGGATATCCAACTCCTTCCAAATCCAATACTGATACCATTCCGATAGCATGAGATGTGATATCCCAATGCTTCTACCAAATCTGAGACCCATACTATGGCATGAGATGTGATATCAAACTCCTTCCCATTCCAATCCTGAGACCCTTCCTATAGCTTGAGATGTGATATCTAACTTCTTCCGATTCCAATTCTGAGACCCTTCCTATACCATGAGACTTGATATCTCAATGCTTCTAATACCAAACCTGAGACCCGTCCTATAACATGAGATGTGATATCCAAATCCTTCCCCTTCCAAACCTTAGACCCTTCCTTTATCATGAGATGTGATATCCAACTCCTTCCCATTCCAATCCTGAGACCCTTCCGATATCATGACATTTGTTATCTCAATGCTTCTAATATCAAACTTGAGACCCTCCCTATAGCATGAGATGTGACATCCAAGTCCTCCCCATTACAATCCTGAGACCCTTCCTATAGCATGAGATGTGATATCTCAATGCTTCTAATACCAAACCTGAGACCCTTCCTATAACATGAGATGGGATATCCAACTCAGATGGGATATCCAACTCCTTCCCATTCCAATCCTGAGACCCTTCCGATAGCAGAGATGTGATATCTCAATGCTTATATCAAACCTGAGACCCTTCCTATGGCCTGAGATGTCATATACAACTCCTTCCCATTCCAATCCTGAGACCCTTCCTATAGCATGAGATGTGATATCTCAATGCTTATACCAAATCTGAGACCCTTCCTATAGCATGAGATGTGATATACAACTCCTTCCCATTCCAATCCTGAGACCCTTCCTATAGCATGAGATGTGATGTCTCAATGCTTCCAATACCAAACCTGAGATCCTTCCTATAACATGAGATGTGATATCCAACTCCTTCCCATTCCAATCCTGAGACCCTTATGAAAGCATGAGATGTGATATCTCAATGCCTCTTATAACAAACCTGAGATCCTTCCGATAGCATGAGATGTGATATCTCAATGCTTCTAATACCAAACCTGAGATCCTTCCTATAATATGAGATGTGATTTCCAAATCCTTCCCCTTCCAAACCTTAGACCCTCCCTTTAGCATGAGATGTGATATCCAACTCCTTCCCATTCCAATCCTGAGACCCTTCTGATAGCATGAGATGTGATATCTCAATGCCTCTAATACCAAACCTGAGATCCTACCTCTAACATGAAATGTGATATCCATCTCCTTCCCTTTCCAAACCTGAGACCCTGCCTATAGCATGATATGTGATATCCAAGTCCTTCCCATTCCAATCCTGAGACCCTTCCTATAGCATGTGATGTGATATCTCAATGCTTATACCAAACCTGAGACCCTTCCTATGGCATGAGATGGCATATACAACTCCTTCCCATTCCAATCCTGAGACCCTTCCTATAGCATGAGATGTGATATCCAACTTCTTCCCATTCCAATCCTGAGACCCTTCCTATAGCATGAGATGTGATATCTCAATGCGTATACCAAACCTGAGACCCTTCCTATAGCTTGAGATGTGATATCCAACTCCTTCCCATTCCAATCCTGAGACCCTTCCTATAGCATGAGATGTGATATCTCAAGGCCTCTAATACCAAACCTGAGATCCTTCCTCTAACATGAAATGTGATATCCAACTCCTTCCCCTTCCAAACCTGGGAGCCTTCCTATAGCATAAGATATGATATCCAAGTCCTTCCCAATCCAATCCTGAGACCCTTCCTATAACATGAAATGTGATATCCAACTCCTTCCCATTCCAACCTGAGACCTTTCCTATAGCATGAGATGGGATATCCAACTCCTTCCAAATCCAATACTGATACCCTTCCGGTAGCATGAGATGTGATATCCCAATGCTTCTACCAAACCTGAGACCCATACTATGGCATGAGATGTGATATCCAACTCCTTCCCATTCCAATCCTGAGACCCTTCTTATACCATGAGACTTGATATCTCAATGCTTCTAATACCAAACCTGAGACCCGTCCTATAACATGAGATGTGATATCCAAATCCTTCCCCTTCCAAACCTTAGACCCTTCCTTTATCATGAGATGTGATATCCAACTCCTTCCCATTCCAATCCTGAGACCCTTCCTATAGCATGAGATGTGATATCTCAATGCTTATACCAAATCTGAGACCCTTCCTATAGCATGAGATGTGATATCCAACTCCTTCCCATTCCAATCCTGAGACCCTTCCTATAGCATGAGAAGTGTTATCTCCATGCTTATACCAAACCTGAGACCCTTCCTATAGCATAAGATGTGATATCCAAATCCTTCCCATTCCAATCCTGAGACCCTTCCTATAGCATGAGATGTGATATCTCAATGCTTATACCAAACCTGAGACCCTTCCTATAGCATGAGATGTGATATCCAACTCCTTCCCATTCCAATCCTGAGACCCTTCCTATAGCATGAGATGTGATGTCTCAATGCTTCTAATACCAAACCTGAGATCCTTCCTATAACATGAGATGTGATATCCAACTCCTTCCCATTCCAATCCTGAGACCCTTATGATAGCATGAGATGTGATATCTCAATGCCTCTTATACCAAACCTGAGATCCTTCCGATAGCATGAGATGTGATATCTCAATGCTTCTAATACCAAACCTGAGATCCTTCCTATAATATGAGATGTGATTTCCAAATCCTTCCCCTTCCAAACCTGAGACCCTCCCTTTAGCATGAAATGTGATATCCAACTCCTTCCCATTCCAATCCTGAGACCCTTCTGATAGCATGAGATGTGATATCTCAATGCCTCTAATACCAAACCTGAGATCCTACCTCTAACATGAAATGTGATATCCACCTCATTCCCTTTCCAAACCTGAGACCCTGCCTATAGCATGAGATGTGATATCCAAGTCCTTCCCATTCCAATCCTGAGACCCTTCCTATAGCATGTGATGTGATATCTCAATGCTTATACCAAACCTGAGACCCTTCCTATGGCATGAGATGTCATATGCAACTCCTTCCCATTCCAACCCTGAGACCCTTCCTATAGCATGAGATGTGATATCTCAATGCTTATACCAAACCTGAGACCCTTCCTATAGCATGAGATGTGATATTGATATCCAACTTCTTCCCATTCCAATCCTGAGACCCTTCCTACAGCATGAGATGTGATATCTCAATGCTTATACCAAACCTGAGACCCTTCCTATAGCATAAGATGTGATATCCAAATCCTTCCCATTCCAATCCTGAGACCCTTCCTATAGCATGAGATGTGATATCTCAATGCTTATACCAAACCTGAGACCCTCCCTTTAGCATTAAATGTGATATCCAACTCCTTCCCATTCCAATCCTGAGACCCTTCTGATAGCATGAGATGTGGTATCTCAATGCCTCTAATACCAAACCTGAGATCCCACCTCTAACATGAAATGTGATATCCATCTCCTTCCCTTTCCAAACCTGAGACCCTGCCTATAGCATGAGATATGATATCCAAGTCCTTCCCATTCCAATCCTGAGACCCTTCCTATAGCATGTGATGTGATATCTCAATGCTTATACCAAACCTGAGACCCTTCCTATGGCATGAGATGTCATATACAACTCCTTCCCATTCCAACCCTGAGACCCTTCCTATAGCATGAGATGTGATATCTCAATGCTTATACCAAACCTGAGACCCTTCCTATAGCATGAGATGTGATATCCAACTTCTTCCCATTCAAATCCTGAGACCCTTCCTATAGCATGAGATGTGATATCTCAATGCTTATACCAAACCTGAGACCCTTCCTATAGCTTGAGATGTGATATCCAACTCCTTCCCATTCCAATCCTGAGACCCTTCCTATAGCATGAGATGTTATATCTCAAGGCCTCTAATACCAAACCTGAGATCCTTCCTCTAACATGAAATGTGATATCCAACTCCTTCCCCTTCCAAACCTTAGACCCTTCCTTTATCATGGGATGTGATATCCAAGTCCTTCCCATTCCATTCCTGAGACCCTTCCTATAGCATGAGATGTGATATCTCAATGCTTCTAATACCAAACCTGAGACCCTTCCTATAACATGAATTGTGATATCCAAATCCTTCCCATTCCAATCCTGAGACCCTTCCGATAGCAGAGATGTGATATCTCAATGCTTATACCAAACCTAAGACCCTTCCGATAGCATGAGATGTGATATCTCAATGCTTCTAATACCAAACCTGAGATCCTTCCAATAACATGAGATATGATGTCCAAATCCCTCCCCTTCCAAACCTTAGACCATCCCTTTAGCATGAGATTTGATATCCAACTCCTTCCCATTCCAATCCTGAGACCCTTCCTATAGCATGAGATGTGATATCTCAATGCCTCTAAAACCAAACCTGAGATCCTACCTCTAACATGAAATGTGATATCCAACTCCTTCCCCTTCCAACCTTGAGAGCCTTCCTATAGAATGAGATGTGATATCCAAGTCCTTCCCATTCCAATCCTGAGACCCTTCCTATAACATGAGATGTGATATCCAACTCCTTCCCATTCCAATCATGAGACCCTTCCTATAGCTTGAGATGTGATATCCAACTCCTTCTCATTCCAATTCTGAGACCCGTCCTATACCATGAGACTTGATATCTCAATGCTTCAAATATCAAACCTGAGACCGGTCCTATAACATGAGATGTGATACCCAAATCCGTCCCCTTCCAAACCTTAGACCCTTCCTATAGCATGAGATGTGATATCTCATTGCTTCTAATACCAAACCTGAGACCCTTCCTATAACGAGATGGGATATCCAACTCCTTCCCATTCCAATCCTGAGACCCTTCAGATAGCAGAGATGTGATATCCAACTCCTTCCCATTCCAAACCTGAGACCCTTCCGATAGCATGAGATGTGATATCTCAATGCTTCTAAAACCAAACATGAGAACCATCCTATAACATGAGATGTGAAATCCAAATCCTTCCCTTTCCAAACCTGAGACCCTTCCTATAGCTTGAGATGAAATATCAAACTCCTTCCCATTCCAATCCTGAGATAGCTTGAGATGTGATATCCAACTCCATCCCATTCCAATCCTGAGACCCTTCCGATAGCATGAGATGTGATAGCTCAATGCTTCTAAAACCAAACATGAGAACCATCCTATAACATGAGATGTGAAATCCAAATCCTTCCCATTCCAATACTGAAACCCTTCCTATAGCATGAGATGTCATATCTCAATGTTTCTAATAGAAAACCTGAGACCCTTCCTATAGCAAGAGATGTGATATCCAAATCCTTCCCATTTCAATCTTGAGACCCTTCCTATAACATGAGATGTGATATCCAACTCCTACCCATTCCAACCTGAGACCCTTCCTTTAGCATGAGATGTGATATCCAACTCCTTCCCATTCCAAACCTGAGACCCTTCCGATAGCATGAGATGTGATATCTCAATGCTTCAAAAACCAAACATGAGAACCATCCTATAACATGAGATGTGAAATCCAAATCCTTCCCTTCCCAAACCTGAGACTCTTCCTATAGCATGAGATGTGATATCTCAATGCTTCTACCAAACCTGAAACCCTTCCTATAGCATGAGATGTGATATCCAAAACCTTCCCATTCCAATCCTGAGACACATCCTATAGCATGAGATGTGATATCACAATGCTTCTAATACCAAACCTGAGACCCGTCCTATAACATGAGATGTGATATCCAGCTCCTCCCATTCCAATCCTGAGACCCTTCCGATAGCAGAGATGTGATATTTCAATGCTTATACCAAACCTGAGACCCTTCCCATAGCATGAGATGTGATATCCAACTCCTTCCCATTCCAATCCTGAGACCCTTCCTATAGCATGAGATGTGATACCTCAATGCTTCTAATACCAAACCTGAGATCCTTCCTATAACATGTGATATCCAACTCCTTCCCATTCCAATCCCGAGACCCTTCCTATAGCATGAGATGTGATATCTCAATGCTTCTAATACTAAACCTAAGGTCCTTCCTATAACATGAGATGTGATATCCAAATCCTTCCCATTCCAAACCTGAGACCCTCCCTTTAGCATGAGATGTGATATCCAACTCCTTCCCATTCCAATCCTGATACCCTTCTGATAGCATGAGATGTGATATCTCAATGCCTCTAATACCAAACCTGAGATCCTACCTCTAACATGAAATGTGATATCCAACTCCTTCCTTTTCCAAACCTGAGACCCTTCCTATAACATGAGACGTGATATCCAACTCCTTCCCATTCCAATCCTGAGACTCCTCCTATAGCATGAGATGTGATATCTCAATGCTTCTTATACCAGACCTGGGACCGGTCCTATAACATGAGATATGATATCCAAATCCTTCCCCTTCCAAACCTGAGACCCTTCCTACAGCATGAGATGTGATATCCAAGTCCTTCCCATTCCAATCCTGAGACCCTTCCTATAACATGAGATGTGATATCCAACTCCTTCTATTCCAACCTGAGACCCTTCCTATAGCATGAGATGGGATATCCAACTCCTTCCAAATCCAATCCTGATACCCTTCCGATAGCATGAGATGTGATATCCCAATGCTTCTACAAAACCTGACACCCATACCATGGCATGAGATGTGATATCAAACTCCCGTCCTATACCATGAGACTTGATATCTCAATGCTTCTAATACCAAACCTGAGACCGGTCCAATAACATGAGATGTGATATCCAAATCCTTCCCCTTCCAAACCTTAGACCCTTCCTTTATCATGAGATGTGATATCCAAGTCCTTCCCATTCCATTCCTGAGACCCTTCCTATAACATGAGATGTGATATCTCAATGCTTCTAATACCAAACCTGAGACCCTTCCTATAACATGAATTGTGATAACCAAATCCTTCCCATTCCAATCCTGAGACCCTTCCGATAGCAGAGATGTGATATCTCAATGCTTATACCAAACCTAAGACCCTTCCGATAGCATGAGATGTGATATCTCAATGCTTCTAATACCAAACCTGAGACCCTTCCTATAACATGAATTGTGATAACCAAATCCTTCCCATTCCAATCCTGAGACCCTTCCGATAGCAGAGATGTGATATCTCAATGCTTATACCAAACCTAAGACCCTTCCGATAGCATGAGATGTGATATCTCAATGCTTCTAATACCAAACCTGAGATCCTTCCAATAACATGAGATATGATGTCCAAATCCCTCCCCTTCCAAACCTTAGACCATTCCTTTAGCATGAGATTTGATATCCAACTCCTTCCCATTCCAATCCTGAGACCCTTCCTACAGCATGAGATGTGATATCTCAATGCCTCTAAAACCAAACCTGAGATCCTACCTCTAACATGAAATGTGATATCCAACTCCTTCCCCTTCCAACCCTGAGAGCCTTCCTATAGAATGAGATGTGATATCCAAGTCCTTCCCATTCCAATCCTGAGACCCTTCCTATAACATGAGATGTGATATCCAACTCCTTCCCATTCCAATCATGAGACCCTTCCTATAGCTTGAGATGTGATATCCAACTCCTTCTCATTCCAATTCTGAGACCCGTCCTATACCATGAGACTTGATATCTCAATGCTTCAAATACCAAACCTGAGACCGGTCCTATAACATGAGATGTGATACCCAAATCCGTCCCCTTCCAAACCTTAGACCCTTCCTATAGCATGAGATGTGATATCTCATTGCTTCTAATACCAAACCTGAGACCCTTCCTATAACGAGATGGGATATCCAACTCCTTCCCATTCCAATCCTGAGACCCTTCAGATAGCAGAGATGTGATATCCAACTCCTTCCCATTCCAAACCTGAGACCCTTCCGATAGCATGAGATGTGATATCTCAATGCTTCTAAAACCAAACATGAGAACCATCCTATAACATGAGATGTGAAATCCAAATCCTTCCCTTTCCAAACCTGAGACCCTTCGTATAGCTTGAGATGAAATATCAAACTCCTTCCCATTCCAATCCTGAGATAGCTTGAGATGTGATATCCAACTCCATCCCATTCCACTGAGACCCTTCCGATAGCATGAGATGTGATAGCTCAATGCTTCTAAAACCAAACATGAGAACCATCCTATAACATGAGATGTGAAATCCAAATCCTTCCCATTCCAATACTGAAACCCTTCCTATAGCATGAGATGTCATATCTCAATGTTTCTAATAGAAAACCTGAGACCCTTCCTATAGCAAGAGATGTGATATCCAAATCCTTCCCATTTCAATCTTGAGACCCTTCCTATAACATGAGATGTGATATCCAACTCCTACCCATTCCAACCTGAGACCCTTCCTTTAGCATGAGATGTGATATCCAACTCCTTCCCATTCCAAACCTGAGACCCTTCCGATAGCATGAGATGTGATATCTCAATGCTTCAAAAACCAAACATGAGAACCATCCTATAACATGAGATGTGAAATCCAAATCCTTCCCTTCCCAAACCTGAGACTCTTCCTATAGCATGAGATGTGATATCTCAATGCTTCTACCAAACCTGAAACCCTTCCTATAGCATGAGATGTGATATCCAACTCCTTCCCATTCCAATCCTGAGACACATCCTATAGCATGAGATGTGATATCACAATGCTTCTAATACCAAACCTGAGACCCGTCCTATAACATGAGATGTGATATCCAGCTCCTCCCATTCCAATCCTGAGACCCTTCCGATAGCAGAGATGTGATATTTCAATGCTTATACCAAACCTGAGACCCTTCCCATAGCATGAGATGTGATATCCAACTCCTTCCCATTCCAATCCTGAGACCCTTCCTATAGCATGAGATGTGATATCTCAATGCTTCTAATACCAAACCTGAGATCCTTCCTATAACATGTGATATCCAACTCCTTCCCATTCCAATCCCGAGACCCTTCCTATAGCATGAGATGTGATATCTCAATGCTTCTAATACTAAACCTAAGGTCCTTCCTATAACATGAGATGTGATATCCAAATCCTTCCCATTCCAAACCTGAGACCCTCCCTTTAGCATGAGATGTGATATCCAACTCCTTCCCATTCCAATCCTGATACCCTTCTGATAGCATGAGATGTGATATCTCAATGCCTCTAATACCAAACCTGAGATCCTACCTCTAACATGAAATGTGATATCCAACTCCTTCCTTTTCCAAACCTGAGACCCTTCCTATAACATGAGACGTGATATCCAACTCCTTCCCATTCCAATCCTGAGACTCCTCCTATAGCAGGAGATGTGATATCTCAATGCTTCTAATACCAGACCTGGGACCGGTCCTATAACATGAGATATGATATCCAAATCCTTCCCCTTCCAAACCTGAGACCCTTCCTACAGCATGAGATGTGATATCCAAGTCCTTCCCATTCCAATCCTGAGACCCTTCCTATAACATGAGATGTGATATCCAACTCCTTCTATTCCAACCTGAGACCCTTCCTATAGCATGAGATGGGATATCCAACTCCTTCCAAATCCAATCCTGATACCCTTCCGATAGCATGAGATGTGATATCCCAATGCTTCTACAAAACCTGACACCCATACCATGGCATGAGATGTGATATCAAACTCCCGTCCTATACCATGAGACTTGATATCTCAATGCTTCTAATACCAAACCTGAGACCGGTCCAATAACATGAGATGTGATATCCAAATCCTTCCCCTTCCAAACCTTAGACCCTTCCTTTATCATGAGATGTGACATCCAAGTCCTTCCCATTCCATTACTGAGACCCTTCCGATAGCAGAGATGTGATATCTCAATGCTTATACCAAACCTAAGACCCTTCCGATAGCATGAGATGTGATATCTCAATGCTTCTAATACCAAACCTGAGACCCTTCCTATAACATGAATTGTGATAACCAAATCCTTCCCATTCCAATCCTGAGACCCTTCCGATAGCAGAGATGTGATATCTCAATGCTTATACCAAACCTAAGACCCTTCCGATAGCATGAGATGTGATATCTCAATGCTTCTAATACCAAACCTGAGATCCTTCCAATAACATGAGATATGATGTCCAAATCCCTCCCCTTCCAAACCTTAGACCATCCCTTTAGCATGAGATTTGATATCCAACTCCTTCCCATTCCAATCCTGAGACCCTTCCTATAGCATGAGATGTGATATCTCAATGCCTCTAAAACCAAACCTGAGATCCTACCTCTAACATGAAATGTTATATCCAACTCCTTCCCCTTCCAACCCTGAGAGCCTTCCTATAGAATGTGATGTGATATCCAAGTCCTTCCCATTCCAATCCTGAGACCCTTCCTATAACATGAGATGTGATATCCAACTCCTTCCCATTCCAATCATGAGACCCTTCCTATAGCTTGAGATGTGATATCCAACTCCTTCTCATTCCAATTCTGAGACCCGTCCTATACCATGAGACTTGATATCTCAATGCTTCAAATACCAAACCTGAGACCGGTCCTATAACATGAGATGTGATACCCAAATCCGTCCCCTTCCAAACCTTAGACCCTTCCTATAGCATGAGATGTGATATCTCATTGCTTCTAATACCAAACCTGAGACCCTTCCTATAACGAGATGGGATATCGAACTCCTTCCCATTCCAAACCTGAGACCCTTCCGATAGCATGAGATGTGATATCTCAATGCTTCTAAAACCAAACATGAGAACCATCCTATAACATGAGATGTGAAATCCAAATCCTTCCCTTTCCAAACCTGAGACCCTTCCTATAGCTTGAGATGAAATATCAAACTCCTTCCCATTCCAATCCTGAGACCCTTCAGATAGCAGAGATGTGATATCCAACTCCATCCCATTCCAATCCTGAGACCCTTCCGATAGCATGAGATGTGATAGCTCAATGCTTCTAAAACCAAACATGAGAACCATCCTATAACATGAGATGTGAAATCCAAATCCTTCCCATTCCAATACTGAAACCCTTCCTATAGCATGAGATGTCATATCTCAATGTTTCTAATAGAAAACCTGAGACCCTTCCTATAGCAAGAGATGTGATATCCAAATCCTTCCCATTTCAATCTTGAGACCCTTCCTATAACATGAGATGTGATATCCAACTCCTACCCATTCCAACCTGAGACCCTTCCTTTAGCATGAGAAGGGATATCCAATTCCTTCCCATTCCAACCCTGAGACCCTTCCTATACCATGAGATGTGATATCTCAATGCTTCTAATACCAAACCTGGGAACCGTCCTATAACATGAGATGTGATATCTCAATGTTTCTAATAAAAAACCTGAGACCCTTCCTATAACATGAGATGTGATATCCAATTCCTTCCCATTCCAGACCTGAGACCCTTCCTTTAGCATGAGATGTGATATCCAAATACTTCCCATTCCAATCCTAAAACCCTTCCTATAGCATGAGATGTGATATCTCAATGTTTCTAATAAAAAACCTGAGACCCTTCCTATAGCAAGAGATGTGATATCCAAATCCTTCCCATTCCAATCCTGAGACCCTTCCTATAACATGAGATGTGATATCCAACTCCTTCCCATTCCAAACCTGAGACCCTTCCGATAGCATGAGATGTGATATCTCAATGCTTCAAAAACCAAACATGAGAACCATCCTATAACATGAGATGTGAAATCCAAATCCTTCCCTTCCCAAACCTGAGACTCTTCCTATAGCATGAGATGTGATATCTCAATGCTTCTACCAAACCTGAAACCCTTCCTATAGCATGAGATGTGATATCCAACTCCTTCCCATTCCAATCCTGAGACACATCCTATAGCATGAGATGTGATATCACAATGCTTCTAATACCAAACCTGAGACCCATCCTATAACATGAGATGTGATATCCAAATCCTTCCCCTTCCAAACCTGAGACCCTTCCTTTAGCATGAGATGTGATATCCAGCTCCTCCCATTCCAATCCTGAGACCCTTCCGATAGCAGAGATGTGATATTTCAATGCTTCTAATACCAAACCTGAGATCCTTCCTATAACATGTGATATCCAACTCCTTCCCATTCCAATCCCGAGACCCTTCCTATAGCATGAGATGTGATATCTCAATGCTTCTAATACCAAACCTAAGGTCCTTCCTATAACATGAGATGTGATATCCAAATCCTTCCCATTCCAAACCTGAGACCCTCCCTTTAGCATGAGATGTGATATCCAACTCCTTCCCTTTCCAATCCTGATACCCTTCTGATAGCATGAGATGTGATATCTCAATGCCTCTAATACCAAACCTGAGATCCTACCTCTAACATGAAATGTGATATCCAACTCCTTCCTTTTCCAAACCTGAGACCCTTCCTACAGCATGAGATTGATATCCAAGTCCTTCCCATTCCAATCCTGAGACCCTTCCTATAACATGAGATGTGATATCCAACTCCTTCTATTCCAACCTGAGACCCTTCCTATAGCATGAGATGGGATATCCAACTCCTTCCAAATCCAATCCTGATACCCTTCCGATAGCATGAGATGTGATATCCCAATGCTTCTACAAAACCTGACACCCATACCATGGCATGAGATGTGATATCAAACTCCCGTCCTATACCATGAGACTTGATATCTCAATGCTTCTAATACCAAACCTGAGACCGGTCCAATAACATGAGATGTGATATCCAAATCCTTCCCCTTCCAAACCTTAGATCCTTCCTTTATCATGAGATGTGATATCCAAGTCCTTCCCATTCCATTCCTGAGACCCTTCCTATAGCATGAGATGTGATATCTCAATGCTTCTAATACCAAACCTGAGACCCTTCCTATAACATGAATTGTGATATCCAAATCCTTCCCATTCCAATCCTGAGACCCTTCCGATAGCAGAGATGTGATATCTCAATGCTTATACCAAACCTAAGACCCTTCCGATAGCATGAGATGTGATATCTCAATGCTTCTAATACCAAACCTGAGATCCTTCCAATAACATGAGATATGATGTCCAAATCCCTCCCCTTCCAAACCTTAGACCATCCCTTTAGCATGAGATTTGATATCAACTCCTTCCCATTCCAATCCTGAGACCCTTCCTATAGCATGAGATGTGATATCTCAATGCCTCTAAAACCAAACCTGAGATCCTACCTCTAACATGAAACGTGATATCCAACTCCTTCCCCTTCCAACCCTGAGAGCCTTCATATAGAATGAGATGTGATATCCAAGTCCTTCCCATTCCAATCCTGAGACCCTTCCTATAACATGAGATGTGATATCCAACTCCTTCCCATTCCAATCATGAGACCCTTCCTATAGCTTGAGATGTGATATCCAACTCCTTCTCATTCCAATTCTGAGACCAGTCCTATACCATGAGACTTGATATCTCAATGCTTCAAATACCAAACCTGAGAACGGTCCTATAACATGAGATGTGATACCCAAATCCGTCCCCTTCCAAACCTTAGACCCTTCCTATAGCATGAGATGTGATATCTCATTGCTTCTAATACCAAACCTGAGACACTTCCTATAACGAGATGGGCTATCCAACTCCTTCCCATTCCAATCCTGAGACCCTTCAGATAGCAGAGATGTGATATCCAACTCCTTCCCATTCCAAACCTGAGACCCTTCCGATAGCATGAGATGTGATATCTCAATGCTTCTAAAACCAAACATGAGAACCATCCTATAACATGAGATGTGAAATCCAAATCCTTCCCTTTCCAAACCTGAGAGCCTTCCTATAGCTTGAGATGAAATATCAAACTCCTTCCCATTCCAATCCTGAGATAGCTTGAGATGTGATATCCAACTCCATCCCATTCCAATCCTGAGACCCTTCCGATAGCATGAGATGTGATAGCTCAATGCTTCTAAAACCAAACATGAGAACCATCCTATAACATGAGATGTGAAATCCAAATCCTTCCCATTCCAATACTGAAACCCTTCCTATAGCATGAGATGTCATATCTCAATGTTTCTAATAGAAAACCTGAGACCCTTCCTATAGCAAGAGATGTGATATCCAAATCCTTCCCATTTCAATCTTGAGACCCTTCCTATAACATGAGATGTGATATCCAACTCCTACCCATTCCAACCTGAGACCCTTCCTTTAGCATGAGAAGGGATATCCAATTCCTTCCCATTCCAACCCTGAGACCCTTCCTATACCATGAGATGTGATATCTCAATGCTTCTAATACCAAACCTGGGAACCGTCCTATAACATGAGATGTGATATCTCAATGTTTCTAATAAAAAACCTGAGACCCTTCCTATAACATGAGATGTGATATCCAATTCCTTCCCATTCCAGACCTGAGACCCTTCCTTTAGCATGAGATGTGATATCCAAATACTTCCCATTCCAATCCTAAAACCCTTCCTATAGCATGAGATGTGATATCTCAATGTTTCTAATAAAAAACCTGAGACCCTTCCTATAGCAAGAGATGTGATATCCAAATCCTTCCCATTCCAATCCTGAGACCCTTCCTATAACATGAGATGTGATATCCAACTCCTTCCCATTCCAAACCTGAGACCCTTCCGATAGCATGAGATGTGATATCTCAATGCTTCAAAAACCAAACATGAGAACCATCCTATAACATGAGATGTGAAATACAAATCCTTCCCATTCCAATACTGAAACCCTTCCTATAGCATGAGATGTGATATCTCAATGCTTCTAATACCAAACCTGAGATCCTTCCAATAACATGAGATATGATGTCCAAATCCCTCCCCTTCCAAACCTTAGACCATCCCTTTAGCATGAGATTTGATATCCAACTCCTTCCCATTCCAATCCTGAGACCCTTCCTATAGCATGAGATGTGATATCTCAATGCCTCTAAAACCAAACCTGAGATCCTACCTCTAACATGAAATGTGATATCCAACTCCTTCCCCTTCCAACCTTGAGAGCCTTCCTATAGAATGAGATGTGATATCCAAGTCCTTCCCATTCCAATCCTGAGACCCTTCCTATAACATGAGATGTGATATCCAAGTCCTTCCCATTCCAATCCTGAGACCCTTCCTATAACATGAGATGTGATATCCAACTCCTTCCCATTCCAATCATGAGACCCTTCCTATAGCTTGAGATGTGATATCCAACTCCTTCTCATTCCAATTCTGAGACCCGTCCTATACCATGAGACTTGATATCTCAATGCTTCAAATACCAAACCTGAGACCGGTCCTATAACATGAGATGTGATACCCAAATCCGTCCCCTTCCAAACCTTAGACCCTTCCTATAGCATGAGATGTGATATCTCATTGCTTCTAATACCAAACCTGAGACCCTTCCTATAACGAGATGGGATATCCAACTCCTTCCCATTCCAATCCTGAGACCCTTCAGATAGCAGAGATGTGATATCCAACTCCTTCCCATTCCAAACCTGAGACCCTTCCGATAGCATGAGATGTGATATCTCAATGCTTCTAAAACCAAACATGCGAACCATCCTATAACATGAGATGTGAAATCCAAATCCTTCCCTTTCCAAACCTGAGACCCTTCCTATAGCTTGAGATGAAATATCAAACTCCTTCCCATTCCAATCCTGAGATAGCTTGAGATGTGATATCCAACTCCATCCCATTCCAATCCTGAGACCCTTCCGATAGCATGAGATGTGATAGCTCAATGCTTCTAAAACCAAACATGAGAACCATCCTATAACATGAGATGTGAAATCCAATCCTTCCCATTCCAATACTGAAACCCTTCCTATAGCATGAGATGTCATATCTCAATGTTTCTAATAGAAAACCTGAGACCCTTCCTATAGCAAGAGATGTGATATCCAAATCCTTCCCATTTCAATCTTGAGACCCTTCCTATAACATGAGATGTGATATCCAACTCCTTCCCATTCCAAACCTGAGACCCTTCCGATAGCATGAGATGTGATATCTCAATGCTTCATAAACCAAACATGAGAACCATCCTATAACATGAGATGTGAAATCCAAATCCTTCCCTTCCCAAACCTGAGACTCTTCCTATAGCATGAGATGTGATATCTCAATGCTTCTACCAAACCTGAAACCCTTCCTATAGCATGAGATGTGATATCCAACTCCTTCCCATTCCAATCCTGAGACACATCCTATAGCATGAGATGTGATATCACAATGCTTCTAATACCAAACCTGAGACCCGTCCTATAACATGAGATGTGATAGCCAAATCCTTCCCCTTCCAAACCTGAGACCCTTCCTTTAGCATGAGATGTGATATCCAGCTCCTCCCATTCCAATCCTGAGACCCTTCCGATAGCAGAGATGTGATATTTCAATGCTTATACCAAACCTGAGACCCTTCCCATAGCATGAGATGTGATATCCAACTCCTTCCCATTCCAATCCTGAGACCCTTCCTATAGCATGAGATGTGATATCTCAATGCTTCTAATACCAAACCTGAGATCCTTCCTATAACATGTGATATCCAACTCCTTCCCATTCCAATCCCGAGACCCTTCCTATAGCATGAGATGTGATATCTCAATGCTTCTAATACCAAACCTAAGGTCCTTCCTATAACATGAGATGTGATATCCAAATCCTTCCCATTCCAAACCTGAGACCCTCCCTTTAGCATGAGATGTGATATCCAACTCCTTCCCATTCCAATCCTGATACCCTTCTGATAGCATGAGATGTGATATCTCAATGCCTCTAATACCAAACCTGAGATCCTACCTCTAACATGAAATGTGATATCCAACTCCTTCCTTTTCCAAACCTGAGACCCTTCCTACAGCATGAGATGTGATATCCAAGTCCTTCCCATTCCAATCCTGAGACCCTTCCTATAACATGAGATGTGATATCCAACTCCTTCTATTCCAACCTGAGACCCTTCCTATAGCATGAGATGGGATATCCAACTCCTTCCAAATCCAATCCTGATACCCTTCCGATAGCATGATATGTGATATCCCAATGCTTCTACAAAACCTGACACCCATACCATGGCATGAGATGTGATATCAAACTCCCGTCCTATACCATGAGACCATCAATGCTTCTAATACCAAACCTGAGACCGGTCCAATTACATGAGATGTGATATCCAAATCCTTCCCCTTCCAAACCTTAGACCCTTCCTTTATCATGAGATGTGATATCCAAGTCCTTCCCATTCCATTCCTGAGACCCTTCCTATAGCATGAGATGTGATATCTCAATGCTTCTAATACCAAACCTGAGACCCTTCCTATAACATGAATTGTGATATCCAAATCCTTCCCATTCCAATCCTGAGACCCTTCCGATAGCAGAGATGTGATATCTCAATGCTTATACCAAACCTAAGACCCTTCCGATAGCATGAGATGTGATATCTCAATGCTTCTAATACCAAACCTGAGATCCTTCCAATAACATGAGATATGATGTCCAAATCCCTCCCCTTCCAAACCTTAGACCATCCCTTTAGCATGAGATTTGATATCCAACTCCTTCCCATTCCAATCCTGAGACCCTTCCTATAGCATGAGATGTGATATCTCAATGCCTCTAAAACCAAACCTGAGATCCTACCTCTAACATGAAATGTGATATCCAACTCCTTCCCCTTCCAACCCTGAGAGCCTTCCTATAGAATGAGATGTGATATCCAAGTCCTTCCCATTCCAATCCTGAGACCCTTCCTATAACATGAGATGTGATATCCAACTCCTTCCCATTCCAATCATGAGACCCTTCCTATAGCTTGAGATGTGATATCCAACTCCTTCTCATTCCAATTCTGAGACCCGTCCTATACCATGAGACTTGATATCTCAATGCATCAAATACCAAACCTGAGACCGGTCCTATAACATGAGATGTGATACCCAAATCCCTCCCCTTCCAAACCTTAGACCCTTCCTATAGCATGAGATGTGATATCTCATTGCTTCTAATACCAAACCTGAGACCCTTCCTATATCGAGATGGGATATCCAACTCATTCCCATTCCAATCCTGAGACCCTTCAGATAGCAGAGATGTGATATCCAACTCCTTCCCATTCCAAACCTGAGACCCTTCCGATAGCATGAGATGTGATATCTCAATGCTGCTAAAACCAAACATGAGAACCATCCTATAACATGAGATGTCAAATCCAAATCCTTCCCTTTCCAAACCTGAGACCCTTCCTATAGCTTGAGATGAAATATCAAACTCCTTCCCATTCCAATCCTGAGATAGCTTGAGATGTGATATCCAACTCCATCCCATTCCAATCCTGAGACCCTTCCGATAGCATGAGATGTGATAGCTCAATGCTTCTAAAACCAAACATGAGAACCATGCTATAACATGAGATGTGAAATCCAAATCCTTCCCTTTCCAAACCTGAGACCCTTCCTATAGCTTGAGATGAAATATCAAACTCCTTCCCATTCCAATCCTGAGTTAGCTTGAGATGTGAGATCCAAATCCTTCCCCTTCCAAACCTGAGACCCTTCCTATAGCTTGATATGTGATATCAAACTCCTTCCCATTACAATCCTGAGATAGCTTGAGATGTGATATCCAACTCCATCCCATTCCAATCCTGAGACCTTTCCGATAGCATGAGATGTGATAGCTCAATGCTTCTAATATCAAAACTGAGACCCTCCCTATAGTATGAGATGTGAAATCTAAGTCCTTCACATTCCTATCCTGAGACCCTTCCGATAGCAGAGATGTAATATCTCAATGCTTATACCGAACCTGATGACCCTTCCTTTAGCATGAGATGTGATATTCAACTCCTTCCCATTCCAATCCTGAGACCCTTCCTATAACATGAGACGTGATATCCAACTCCTTCCCATTCCAAACATGAGACCTTTCCTTTAGCATATGTGATATCCAACTACTTCCCATTCCAATCCTGAGACCCTTCCGATAGCATGAGATGTGATATCCAACTCCTTCCCATTCCAATACTGAGAGCCTTCCAATAGCATATGTGATATCTCAATGCTTCTAATATCAAAACTGAGACCCTCCCTATAACATGAGATGTGATATCCAACTCCTTCCCATTCCAATCGAGACCCTTCCTATAACATGAGATGTGATATCTCTATGCTTCTAATACCAAACCTGAGGCCCTTCCCGTAGTATATGTGAAATCCAACTCCTTCCCATTCCAAACTTGTGACCCTTCCTGTAGCATGAAATGTGATTTTTCACCCCTTCCAATACCATACCCGAGACCATTCCCACAGCCTGATTTGAAATCTCATTTCTTCCAATACCAAACCCGAGATCCTTCCGATAGGATGTGATTTGATATCTCAGTGCTTCTAATACCAAACCTGAGACCCTCCCTATAACAATAGATATCATATCCAACTCCTTCCCATTCCAATCCTGAGACTCTTCCTATAGCATGACATGTGATTTCGAACTTCCCATTCAAATCCTGAGACTCAGACCTCCCCGTCTAACCTCACCACTCCTAGCTCCCGGATTGATAATGCACTCCTGCTGTGTCTTCTCTCCCTTCTTCTGCTTCCTTTCCTCTCTCCTTCCTCATGTGCCCTAGGTCAGGCTCCTTCTACACCTCCGCAAGGATTACTGATTTGTACCCCTCCCCATTCTCAACTCTCACTCAGTTAACACTCATCTGACATCTGCCATTTCCTGGAAGAACCCGACCTTGATGTCCTTGGTCTAACCGAGACATGGATGACGGCCAGCGCTGTCTCGAGCTCTGACACTTTCCTCCCTGATGACAAGTTCCTCTCCATGCCCAGATCCAACCGTTCTTGAGGGGGAGTATCCTTGATTCCTGTAGTAAATTGCTTTCCTTTGCAGGCCGACTCCTCTCACGAATGCCTTGTCTGCATGCATTCTCTCTTTCCTGGCCAATTTCTCACCGTGGCTATTTGCCTACCCCCTTCCTCTCTCAGTGGATGGACTTCTCCATCCTATACTTGGAGAATTCAAAATGAACCTGTATGCTTCCTGACCTGGACTTTTACGAGATCTGCAACTCTTCATGTCTCTGGCCCCACACACTGCAGGAAATACTCAGGATTTTCTGATCTCAGACATCCCCCTATGTAACCCTCTCAACAATCCTCTCCCGTGGTGATCAAGTTCTCATCTCCAAAGAAGGCTAACTACAGCTGTTCCTCCTCAGTGGAGTTCTCCCTTTCTGTCCCTGCTCTCTGCACCGTTTCGCGTTGCAAACACTCGCTTCCCTGCTCTCTGGTTTTGACGCTTTTCCTTCTTCCTTTCTGTGCTTGTTCTCTGCATCGTTTCGCGTTGCAGAGAACAACTCGCTTCCCAGCTCTCTGGTTTAGACGTGTGTTCCCTGCCTTCTCTCTCTTCCCGCTGCCTTCAAATCAACAAATGAGCTTCAAAAGATACACGGTGCTCAGAATGCTTTATAACACCCATTATTCAAGATATAGCTGTAACCCGCTAGACGTATTGAAAAGTGCTAAAAACTAGCAAAAATAGCTAGAAAATGTTCTTTCCTCGCGTTTTGGTAAATACGAATTCTCGTGGATTCCCATTTTGTACTCTGTTCGTGCATTTGTTCAGTCGAATCCTGATGTTTGTAACCACTCGTCACCCATACAAGGGGGGGAACAAAATCTACTGTTCACAGGCTGAATGTATACTGCTGAAATCGTCAATGCATTATCGGGTAAACCGACTGTTCTGGAAAGTGTATTTGCCATCTGTTATTCCAGTCAGCATGTTTTCATCGTCCCTTCTTGTTTCAAGGCTGGACTCCCGTGGTGATCACATTCTCCTCTCCAGAGCAGGCTAACTACCAGCTGCTCCTCAGAGGCGTTCCACCTTTCTGTCCCTGCTCCCTGCACCGTTTCGCGTTGCATGTACTCGCTTCCCAGCTCTCTGGTTTAGATGCGTGTTCCCTGCCTTCTCTCCTCTTCCTACAGCCTTCCAATGAGCTCCACAAGATAGTGTTCAGAATGCTTTATAACCCCATTATTCAACATATAGCTGTAACCCGCTAGACGTATTGAAACGTGCTAAAAACTAGCAAAAATAGCTAGAAAATGTACTTCCCTCGCGTTTTTATAAATGCGAATTCTGGTGTGTTCCCATGTTGTATGTACTGTTTCCGTGCGTTTGTGTCGAATCCTGAAGTTTTTAACCACTGTTCTGCCATACTAGGGAGGGGGGGGTCATCATCTACTGCTGTTCACAGGCTGAATGTATACGGCTGAAATCTTCAAGGTATTATCAGCTTTCCTGACTGTTTTGGAACGTGTATTTGCCATCTGTTAATGCAGTCGCCCTTTGTTCATCGTTCCTTCTAGTTTATAGGCTGCACTCCCCTAGTGATCACATTCTTCTCTCCTATGCAGGCTAACTACCAGCTGCTCCTCCTCATAGGTGTTCATCCTTTCTGTCCCTGCTCCCTGCACCGTTTCGCGTTGCATGTACTCGCTTCCCAGCTCTCTGGTTGAGATGCGTGTTCCCTGCCTTCTCTCCTCTTGCTACAGCCTTCCAATTTGCTCCACAAGATACAGTATTCAGAATGCTTTATAACACCCATTATTCAACATATAGCTGTAACCCGCTAGACGTATTGAAACGTGCTAAAAACTAGCAAAAACAGCTAGAAAATGTACTTCCCGTGGTGCACTCCCGTGGTGATCACATTCTCCTCTCCAGAGCAGGCTAACTACCAGCTGCTCCTCCTCAGAGGCGTTCCACCTTTCTGTCCCTGCTCCCTGCACCGTTTCGCGTTGCATGTACTCGCTTCCCAGCTCTCTGGTTTAGATGCGTGTTCCCTGCCTTCTCTCCTCTTCCTACAGCCTTCCAATGAGCTCCACAAGATAGTGTTCAGAATGCTTTATAACCCCATTATTCAACATATAGCTGTAACCCGCTAGACGTATTGAAACGTGCTAAAAACTAGCAAAAATAGCTAGAAAATGTACTTCCCTCGCGTTTTTGTAAATGCGAATTCTGGTGGGTTCCCATGTTGTATGTACTGTGTCCGTGCGTTTGTTGTCGAATCCTGAAGTTTTTAACCACTGTTCTCCCATACTAGGGAGGGGGGGGTCAACATCTACTGCTGTTCACAGGCTGAATGTATACGGCTGAAATATTCAAGGCATTATCAGCTTTCCTGACTGTTTTGGAACGTGTATTTGCCATCTGTTAATGCAGTCGCCCTTTGTTCATCGTTCCTTTTAGTTTA
Source organism: Ambystoma mexicanum (assembly GCF_040938575.1). Classification (NCBI taxonomy): domain Eukaryota; kingdom Metazoa; phylum Chordata; class Amphibia; order Caudata; family Ambystomatidae; genus Ambystoma; species Ambystoma mexicanum. The sequence continues at coordinate 340,018,845 of NC_090936.1, forward strand.
CAGGCTGCACTCCCCTAGTGATCACATTCTTCTCTCCTATGCAGGCTAACTACCAGCTGCTCCTCCTCATAGGTGTTCATCCTTTCTGTCCCTGCTCCCTGCACCGTTTCGCGTTGCATGTACTCGCTTCCCAGCTCTCTGGTTGATATGCGTGTTCCTTCCAATTTGCTCCACAAGATAGTGTTCAGAATGCTTTATAACACCCATTATTCAACATATAGCTGTAACCCGCTAGACGTATTGAAACGTGCTAAAAACTAGCAAAAACAGCTAGAAAATGTACTTCCCTCGCGTTTTGGTAAATGCAGGGTACACGCGTCTAAACCAGAAAGCAGGGAAGCGAGCATTTCAGCAGTATAAATTCAGCCTGTGAACAACACATTTTGACCCTCCCTTGTATGGGAGAAGAGTGGTTCAAAAGACCAGGATTCGACTGAACAAACGCACGAACAGAGTACAAAATGGGAATCCACCACAATTCGCATTTACCAAAACGCGAGGAAAGTACATTTTCTAGCGGTTTCTGCTCGTTTTTAGCACGTTTCAATACGTCTAGCGGGTTACAGCTATATGTTAAATAATGGGTGTTATAAAGCATTCTGAACACTATCTTGTGGAGCTCATTGGAAGGCTGTAGGAAGAGGAGAGAAGGCAGGGAACACGTATCTAAACCAGAGAGCCTGGAAGCGAGTACATGCAACGCGAAACGGTGCAGGGAGCAGGGACAGAAAGGAAGAACGCCTATGAGGAGGAGCAGCTGGTAGTCAGCCTGCTCTGGAGAGGAGAATGTGATCACCAGGGGAGTGCAGCCTGTAAAGTAGAAGGGACGATGAACACAGGGCGACTACATTAACAGATGGCCAATACACGTTACAAAACAGTCAGGAAAGCTGATAATGCCTTGAAGATTTCAGCCGTATACATTCAGCCTGTGAACAGCAGTAGACGTTGACCCCCCCCCCCCCTTGTATGGGAGAACAGTGGTTAAAAACTTCAGGATTCGACAACAAACGCACGGACAGTACATACATGGGAACCCATCAGAAATAGCATTTACAAAAACGCGAGGAAAGTACATTTTCTAGCTGTTTTTGCTAGTTTACAGCACGTTTCAATACGTCTAGCGGGTTACGGCTATATGTTGAATAATGGGTGTTATAGAGCATTCTGAGCACTGTGTATCTTTTGGAGCTCATTTTTTGATTTGAAGGCAGCGGGAAGAGGAGAGAAGGCAGGGAACACGCGTCTAAACCAGAGAGCTGGGAAGCGAGTACTTGCAACGCGAAAAGGGCAGAAAGCAAGAAGGCCTCTGAGAAGGAAAAGCGTCTAAACCAGAGAGCAGGGAAGCGAGTGTTTGCAACGCGAAACGGTGCAGGGAGCAGGGACAGAAAGGGAGAACTCCTCTGAGGAGGAACAGCTGGCAGTTAGCCTTCTTTGGAGATGAGAACTTGATCACCACGGGAGAGGATTGTTGAGAGGGTTACAGAGGGGGAGGTCTGAAGATCAGAAAATCCTGAGTATTCCCTGCAGTGTGTAGGGCCAGCGACATGAAGAGTTGCAGATCTCGTAAAAGTCCAGGTCAGGAAGCATACAGGTTCATGTTGAATTCTCCAAGTAGGCGGAGTTGAGTTGTAGGAGGCTAGGATGGAGAAGTCCATCCACTGAGAGAGGAAGGGGGTAGGCAAATAGCCACGGTGAGAGAATGGCCAGGAGAGAATGCAAGCAGACAAGGCATTCGTGACAGGAGTCGGCCTGCAAAGGAAATCAATTTACTACAGGAATCAAGGATAAGCATTGAGATATCACATCTCATCTGAGACAAGGGTCTCAGGATTGGAATGGGAAGGACTTAGATATCACATATCATGCTATAGGGAGGGTCTCAGTTTTGATATTAGAAGCATTGAGATATCACATCTCATGCTATCGGAAGTGTCTCAGGATTGGAATGGGAAGGAGCTGGATATCACATCTCATGTTGAAGGAAGGGTCTCAGGTTTGGAACGGGAAGGAGTTGGATATCACATCTCATGTTATAGGAAGGGTCTCAGGTTTGGTATAAACATTGAGATATCACATCTCTGCTATCGGAAGTGTATCAGGATTGGAATGGGAAGGATTTGGATATCCCATCTCATGTTATAGGACGGGTCTCAGGTTTTTTATTAAAATCATTGAGATATCATATTGCATGCTGTAGGAAGGGTCTAAGGGTTGGAATGGGAAGGACTTGGATATCACATCTCATGCTATAGATAGGCTCTTTGGTTTGGAAAGTGGAGGAGTTGGATATCACATTTCATGTTAGAGGAAGGATCTCAGGTTTGGTATTAGAGGCATTGAGATATCACATCTCAGGCTATAGGAAGGGTCTCAGGATTGGAATGGGAAGGAGTTGGATATCACATCTCATGCTATAGGAAGGGTCTCAGGTTTTGTTATAAGCATTGAGATATCACATCTCATGCTATAGGAAGGGTCTCAGGATTGGAATGGAAGGAGATGGATATCACATCTCGTGCTATAGGAAGGGTCTCAGGTTTGGTATTAGAAGCATTGAGATATCACATCTCATGCTATAGGAAGTGTCTCAGGATTGGAATGGGAAGGACTTGGCTATCACATCTCATGCTATAGGGAGGGTCTCAAGTTTGATATTAGAAGCATTGAGATATCACATCTCATGCTATAGGAAGGGTCTCAGGATTGGAATGGGAAGGAGTTGGATATCACATCTCATGCTATAGGAAGGGTCTCAGGTTTGGTATAAGCAGTGAGATATCACATCTCATGCTATAGGATGTGTCTCAGGATTGGAATGGGAAGGAGTTGGATATTCCCATCTCATGTTATAGGAAGGGTCTCAGGTTTGGTATTAGAAGCAATGAGATATCACATCTCATGCTATAGGAAGGGTCTCAGGATAGGAATGGGAAGGACTTGGATATCACATCTCATGCTATAGGGAGGGTCTCAAGTTTGATATTAGAAGCATTGAGATATCACATTTCATGATATCTGAAGGGTCTCAAGATTGGAATGGGAAGGAGTTGGATATCACATCTCATTATAAAGGAAGGGTCTAAGGTTTGGAAGGGGAGGGATTTGGATATCACATCTCATGTTATAGGACGGGTCTCAGGTTTGGTATTAGAAGCATTGAGATATCTAGTCTCATGGTATAGGAAGGGTCTCAGAATTGGAATGGGAAGGAATTGGATATCACATCTCAAGCTATAGGAAGGGTCTCAGGTTTGGTAGAAGCATTGGGATATCACATCTCATGCTATCGGAAGCGTATCGGGATTGGATTTGGAAGGAGTTGGATATCCCATCTCATGCTATAGGAATTGTCTCAGGTTGGAATGGGAAGGAGTTGGATATCACATCTCATGTTATAGGAAGGGTCTCAGGATTGGAATGGGAAGGACTTGGATATCACATCTCATGCTATAGGAAGGCTCTCAGGTTTGCAAGGGGAAAGAGTTGGATATCACATTTCATGTTAGAGGTAGGATCTCAGGTTTGGTATTAGAAGTATTGAGATATCACATCTCATGCTATCAGAAGGATCTCAGGTTTGGTATAGATGCATTGAGATATATCTTATGGTATCAGAAGAGTCTCAGGATTGGAATGGGAAGGAGTTGGATATCACATCTCATGCTAAAGGGAGGGTCTCAGGTTTGGAAGATAAGGATTTGGATATCACATCTCATGTTATAGGAAGGATCTCAGGTTTGGTATTATAAGTATTGAGATATCACATCTCATGCTATCGGAAGGATCTCAGGTTTGGTATAGAAGCATTGAGATATATCTTATGCTATCAGAAGGGTCTCAGGATTGGAATGGGAAGGAGTTGGATATCACATCTAATGCTAACGGGAGGTTCTCAGGTTTGGAAGGCGAAGGATTTGGATATCACATCTCATGTTATAGGATGGATCTCAGGTTTGGTATTAGAAGTATTCAGATATCACATCTCATGTTATCGGAAGGATCTCAGGTTTGGTATTAGAAGTAATGAGATATCACATCTCATGCTATAGGAAGGGTCTCAGGATTGGAATGGGAAGGAGTTGGATATCACATCTCATGCTAAAGGATGGGTCTCAGGTTTGGTAGAAGCATTGAGATATCACATCTCATGCTATAGGAAGGGTCTCAGTTTTGATATTAGAAGCATTGAGATATCACATCTCATGCTATCGGAAGTGTCTCAAGATTGCAATGGGAAGGAGCTGGATATCACATCTCATGCTAAAGGAAGGGTCTCAGGTTTGGAACGGGAAGGAGTTGGATATCACATTTCATGTTAGAGGAAGGATCTCAGGTTTGGTATTAGAGGCATTGAGATATCACATCTCATGCTATAGGAAGGGTCTCAGGATTGGAATGGGAAGTAGTTGGATATCACATCTCATGCTATAGGAAGGGTCTCAGGTTTGGTATAAGCATTGAGATATCACATCTCTGCTATCAGAAGGGTCTCAGGAATGGAATGGGAAAGAGTTGGATATCATCTCATGCTGTAGGAAGGGTCTAAGGGTTGGAATGGGAAGGACTTGGATATCACATCTCATGCTATAGATAGGCTCTTAGGTTTGGAAAGGGAAGGAGTTGGATATCACATTTCATGTTAGAGGAAGGATCTCAGGTTTGGTATTAGAGGCATTGAGATATCACATCTCATGCTATAGGAAGGGTCTCAGGATTGGAATGGGAAGTAGTTGGATATCACATCTCATGCTATAGGAAGGGTCTCAGGTTTGGTATAAGCATTGAGATATCACATCTCATGCTATAGGACGGGTCTCAGGATTGGAATGGAAGGAGTTGGATATCACATCTCATGTTATAGGAAGGATCTCAGGTTTGGTATTAGAAGCATTGAGACATCACATCTCATGCTATAGGAAGGGTCTCAGGTTTGGAAGGGGAAAGAGTTGGATATCACATTTCATGTTAGAGGTAGGATCTCAGGTTTGGTATTAGAGGCATTGAGATATCACATCTCTGCTATCAGAAGGGTCTCAGGAATGGAATGGGAAAGAGTTGGATATCATCTCATGCTAAAGGGAGGGTCTCAGGTTTGGAAGGGGAAGGATTCGGATATCACATCTAATGTTATAGGAAGGATCTCAGGTTTGGTATTAGAAGCATTGAGATATCACATCTCATGCTATCGGAAGGATCTCAGGTTTGGTATTAGAAGCATTGAGATATCAAATCTCATGCTATCAGAAGGGTCTCAGGATTGGAATGGGAGGGAGTTGGGTATCACATCTCATGCTAAAGGGAGGGTCTCAGGTTTGGAAGGGGAAGGATTTGGATATCACATCTCATGTTATCGGAAGGATCTCACGTTTGGTATTAGAAGTATTGAGATATCATATCTCATGCTATAGGAAGGGTCTCAGGATTGGAATGGGAAAGAGTTGGATATCACATCTCATGCTATAGGGAGTGTCTCAGGATTGGAATGGGAAGGACTTAGATATCACATATCATGCTATAGGGAGGGTCTCAGTTTTGATATTAGAAGCATTGAGATATCACATATGCTATCGGAAGTGTCTCAGGATTGGAATGGGAAGGAGCTGGATATCACATCTCATGCTAAAGGAAGGGTCTCAGGTTTGGAACGGGAAGGATTTGGATATCACATCTCATGTTATAGGAAGGGTCTCAGGTTTGGTATAAGCATTGAGATATCACATCTCTGCTATCGGAAGTGTCTCAGGATTGGAATGGGAAGGAGTTGGATATCCCATCTCATGTTATAGGACGGGTCTCAGGTTTGTTATTAGAATCATTGAGATATCATATTGCATGCTGTAGGAAGGGTCTAAGGGTTGGAATGGGAAGGACTTGGATATCACATCTCATGCTATAGATAGGCTCTTAGGTTTGGAAAGGGAAGGAGTTGGATATCACATTTCATGTTAGAGGAAGGATCTCAGGTTTGGTATTAGAAGCATTGAGATATCACATCTCATGCTATAGGAAGGGTCTCAGGATTGGAATGGGAAGTAGTTAGATATCACATCTCATGCTATAGGAAGGGTCTCAGGTTTGGTATAAGCATTGAGATATCACATCTCATGCTATAGGACGGGTCTCAGGATTGGAATGGAAGGAGTTGGATATCACATCTCATCCAATAGGAAGGGTCTCAGGTTTGGAATGGGAAGTAGTTGGATATCACATCTCATGCTATAGGAAGGATCTCAGGTTTGGTATTAGAAGCATTGAGACATCACATCTCATGCTATAGGAAGGGTCTCAGGGTTGGAATGGGAAGGAGTTGGATATCACCTCTCATCCAATAGGAAGGGTCTTAGGTTTGGAATGGGAAGGAATTGGATATCACATCTTATGTTATAGGAAGGATCTCAGGTTTGGTATTAGAAGCATTGAGATATCACATCTCATGCTATAGGAAGGGTCTCAGGATTGGAATGTGAAGGATTTGGATATCACATCTCATGCTAAAGGAAGGGTCTCAGGTTTGGTAGAACATTGAGATATCACGTCTCTGCTATCGGAAGGGTCTCAGGATTGGATTGGGAAGGAGTTGGATATCCCTTCTCATGCTATAGGAAGTGTCTCAGGTTGGAATGGGAAGGTGTTGGATATCGCATCTCATGTTATAGGAAGGGTCTCAGGATTGGAATGGGAAGGATTTGGATATCACATCTCTTGCTATAGGAAGGGTCACAGGATTGGAATGGGTAGGAGTTGGATATTACTTTCTTGCTATAGGAAGGATCTCATGTTTGGAATGGGAAGGAGTTGGATATCACACATGCTATAGTTAGTGTCTCAGGTTTGGAACGGGAAGGAGTTGGATATCACATCTCATGTTATAGGAAGGGTCTCAGGTTTGGTATAAGCATTGAGATATCACATCTCTGCTATCGGAAGGGTCTCAGGATTGGATTGGGAAGGAGTTGGATATCCCTTCTCATGCTATAGGAAGTGTCTCGGGTTGGAATGGGAAGGAGTTGGATATCGCATCTCATGTTATAGGAAGGGTCTCAGGATTGGAATGGGAAGGATTTGGATATCACATCTCTTGCTATAGGAAGGGTCACAGGATTGGAATGGGTAGGAGTTGGATATTACTTTCTTGCTATAGGAAGGGTCTCATGTTTGGAATGGGAAGGAGTTGGATATCACACATGCTATAGTTAGTGTCTCAGGTTTGGAACGGGAAGGAGTTGGATATCACATCTCATGTTATAGGAAGGGTCTCAGGTTTGGTATAAGCATTGAGATATCACATCTCTGCTATCGGAAGCGGCTCAGGATTGGAATGGGAAGGAGTTGGATATCCCATCTCATGTTATAGTAAGAGTCTCTGGTTTGGTATTAGAATCATTGAGATATCACATCGCATGCTGTAGGAAGGGTCTAAGGATTGGAATGGGATGGACTTGGATATCACATCTCATGCTATAGGTAGGCTCTCAGGTTTGGTATAAGCATTGAGATATCACATCTCATGCTATAGGAAGGGTCTCAGGATTGGAATGGGAAGGATTTGGATATCACATCTCATGCTCTATAGGAAGGGTCTCAGATTTGGTATAAGCATTGAGATATCACATCTCATGCTAAAGGAAGGGTCTCAGGATTGGAATGGGAAGGAGTTGGATATCCCATCTCATGTTATAGGAAGGATCTCAGGTTTGGTATTAGAAGCATAGAGATATCACATCTCATGCTATAGGAAGGGTCTCAGGATTGGAATGGGAAGGACTTGGATGTCACATCTCATGCTATAGGGAGGGTCTCAAGTTTGATATTAGAAGCATTGAGATAACAAATCTCATGATATCGGAAGGGTCTCAGGATTGGAATGGGAAGGAGTTGGATACCACATCTCATGATAAAGGAAGGGTCTAAGGTTTGGAAGGGGAAGGATTTGGATATCACATCTCATGTTATAGGAAGGGTCTCAGGTTTGGTATTAGAAGCATTGAGATATCAAGTCTCATGGTATAAGAAGGGTCTCAGAATTGGAATGGGAAGGAGTTGGATATCACACCTCAAGCTATAGGAAGGGTCTCAGGATTGGAATGGGAAGGAGTTTGATATCACATCTCATGCCATAGTATGGGTCTCAGGTTTGGTAGAAGCATTGGGATATCACATCTCATGCTATCGGAAGGGTATCAGTATTGGATTTGGAAGAAGTTGGATATCCCATCTCATGCTATAGGAAGGGTCTCAGGTTGGAATGGGAAGGAGTTGGATATCACATTTCATGTTATAGGAAGGGTCTCAGGATTGGAATGGGAAGGAGTTGGATATCATATCTCATGCTATAGGACGGGTCTCAGGTTTGTTATTAGAACCATTGAGATATCATATTGCATGCTGTAGGAAGGGTCTGAGGATTGGAATGGGAAGGACTTGGATATCACATCTCATGCTATAGATAGGCTCTTAGGTTTGGAAAGGGAAGGAGTTGGATATCACATTTCATGTTAGAGGAAGGATCTCAGGTTTGGTATTAGAAGCATTGAGATATCACATCTCATGCTATAGGAATGGTCTCAGGATTGGAATGGGAAGTAGTTGGATATCACATCTCATGCTATAGGAAGGGTCTCAGGTTTGGTATAAGCATTGAGATATCACATCTCATGCTATAGGACGGGTCTCAGGATTGGAATGGAAGGAGTTGGATATCACATCTCATGTTATAGGAAGGATCTCAGGTTTGGTATTAGAAGCATTGAGACATCACATCTCATGCTATAGGAAGGGTCTCAGGGTTGGAATGGGAAGGAGTTGGATATCACATCTCATCCAATAGGAAGGGTCTCAGGTTTGGAATGGGAAGGAATTGGATATCACATCTCATGTTATAGGAAGGATCTCAGGTTTGGTATTAGAAGCATTGAGATATCACATCTCATGCTATAGGAAGGGTCTCAGGATTGGAATGTGAAGGATTTGGATATCACATCTCATGCTAAAGGAAGGGTCTCAGGATTGGAATGGGTAGGAGTTGGATATTACTTTCTTGCTATAGGAAGGGTCTCATGTTTGGAATGGGAAGCAGTTGGATATCACATATGCTATAGTTAGTGTCTCAGGTTTGGAACGGGAAGGAGTTGGATATCACATCTCATGTTATAGGAAGGGTCTCAGGTTTGGTATAAGCATTGAGATATCACATCTCTGCTATCGGAAGGGTCTCAGGATTGGATTGGGAAGGAGTTGGATATCCCTTCTCATGCTATAGGAAGTGTCTCAGGTTGGAATGGGAAGGAGTTGGATATCGCATCTCATGTTATAGGAAGGGTCTCAGGATTGGAATGGGAAGGATTTGGATATCACATCTCTTGCTATAGGAAGGGTCACAGGATTGGAATGCGTAGGAGTTGGATATTACTTTCTTGCTATAGTTAGTGTCTCAGGTTTGGAACGGGAAGGAGTTGGATATCACATCTCATGTTATAGGAAGGGTCTCAGGTTTGGTATAAGCATTGAGATATCACATCTCTGCTATCGGAAGCGGCTCAGGATTGGAATGGGAAGGAGTTGGATATCCCATCTCATGTTATATTAAGAGTCTCTGGTTTGGTATTAGAATCATTGAGATATCACATCGCATGCTGTAGGAAGGGTCTAAGGATTGGAATGGGATGGACTTGGATATCACATCTCATGCTATAGGTAGGCTCTCAGGTTTGGTATAAGCATTGAGATATCACATCTCATGCTATAGGAAGGGTCTCAGGATTGGAATGGGAAGGATTTGGATATGACATCTCAGGCCATAGGAAGGGTCTCAGGTTTGGTATAAGCATTGAGATATCACATCTCTGCTATCGGAAGGGTCTCAGGATTGGAATGGGAAGGAGTTGGATATCCCATCTCATGTTATAGGAAGGGTCTCAGGTTTGGTATTAGAAGCATAGAGATATCACATCTCATGCTATAGGAAGGGTCTCAGGATTGGAATGGGAAGGACTTGGATGTCACATCTCATGCTATAGGGAGGGTCTCAAGTTTGATATTAGAAGCATTGAGATAACAAATCTCATGATATCGGAAGGGTCTCAGGATTGGAATGGGAAGGAATTGGATACCACATCTCATGATAAAGGAAGGGTCTAAGGTTTGGAAGGGGAAGGATTTGGATATCACATCTCATGTTATAGGACGGGTCTCAGGTTTGGTATTAGAAGCATTGAGATATCAAGTCTCATGGTATAAGAAGGGTCTCAGAATTGGAATGGGAAGGAGTTGGATATCACACCTCAAGCTATAGGAAGGGTCTCAGGATTGGAATGGGAAGGAGTTTGATATCACATCTCATGCCATAGTATGGGTCTCAGGTTTGGTAGAAGCATTGGGATATCACATCTCATGCTATCGGAAGGGTATCAGTATTGGATTTGGAAGAAGTTGGATATCCCATCTCATGCTATAGGAAGGGTCTCAGGTTGGAATGGGAAGGAGTTGGATATCACATTTCATGTTATAGGAAGGGTCTCAGGATTGGAATGGGAAGGAGTTGGATATCATATCTCATGCTATAGGACGGGTCTCAGGTTTGTTATTAGAATCATTGAGATATCATATTGCATGCTGAAGGAAGGGTCTAAGGATTGGAATGGGAAGGACTTGGATATCACATCTCATGCTATAGATAGGCTCTTAGGTTTGGAAAGGGAAGGAGTTGGATATCACATTTCATGTTAGAGGAAGGATCTCAGGTTTGGTATTAGAAGCATTGAGATATCACATCTATAGGAAGGGTCTCAGGATTGGAATGGGAAGTAGTTGGATATCACATCTCATGCTATAGGAAGGGTCTCAGGTTTGGTATAAGCATTGAGATATCACATCTCATGCTATAGGACGGGTCTCAGGATTGGAATGGAAGGAGTTGGATATCACATCTCATGTTATAGGAAGGATCTCAGGTTTGGTATTAGAAGCATTGAGACATCACATCTCATGCTATAGGAAGGGTCTCAGGGTTGGAATGGGAAGGAGTTGGATATCACATCTCATCCAATAGGAAGGGTCTCAGGTTTGGAATGGGAAGGAATTGGATATCACATCTCATATAGGAAGGATCTCAGGTTTGGTATTAGAAGCATTGAGATATCACATCTCATGCTATAGGAAGGGTCTCAGGATTGGAATGTGAAGGATTTGGATATCACATCTCATGCTAAAGGAAGGGTCTCAGGATTGGAATGGGTAGGAGTTGGATATTACTTTCTTGCTATAGGAAGGGTCTCATGTTTGGAATGGGAAGCAGTTGGATATCACATATGCTATAGTTAGTGTCTCAGGTTTGGAACGGGAAGGAGTTGGATATCACATCTCATGTTATAGGAAGGGTCTCAGGTTTGGTATAAGCATTGAGATATCACATCTCTGCTATCGGAAGGGTCTCAGGATTGGATTGGGAAGGAGTTGGATATCCCTTCTCATGCTATAGTAAGTGTCTCAGGTTGGAATGGGAAGGAGTTGGATATCACATCTCATGTTATAGGAAGGGTCTCAGGATTGGAATGGGAAGGATTTGGATATCACATCTCTTGCTATAGGAAGGGTCACAGGATTGGAATGGGTAGGAGTTGGATATTACTTTCTTGCTATAGGAAGGGTCTCATGTTTGGAATGGGAAGGAGTTGGATATCACATATGCTATAGTTAGTGTCTCAGGTTTGGAACGGGAAGGAGTTGGATATCACATCTCATGTTATAGGAAGGGTCTCAGGTTTGGTATAAGCATTGAGATATCACATCTCTGCTATCGGAAGCGGCTCAGGATTGGAATGGGAAGGAGTTGGATATCCCATCTCATGTTATAGTAAGAGTCTCTGGTTTGGTATTAGAATCATTGAGATATCACATCGCATGCTGTAGGAAGGGTCTAAGGATTGGAATGGGATGGACTTGGATATCACATCTCATGCTATAGGTAGGCTCTCAGGTTTGGTATAAGCATTGAGATATCACATCTCATGCTATAGGAAGGGTCTCAGGATTGGAATGGGAAGGATTTGGATATCACATCTCATGCTCTATAGGAAGGGTCTCAGATTTGGTATAAGCATTGAGATATCACATCTCATGCTAAAGGAAGGGTCTCAGGATTGGAATGGGAAGGAGTTGTATATGACATCTTAGGCCATAGGAAGGGTCTCAGGTTTGGTATAAGCATTGAGATATCACATCTCTGCTATCGGAAGGGTCTCAAGATTGGAATGGGAAGGAGTTGGATATCCCATCTCATGTTATAGGAAGGGTCTCAGGTTTGGTATTAGAAGCATAGAGATATCACATCTCATGCTATAGGAAGGGTCTCAGGATTGGAATGGGAAGGACTTGGATGTCACATCTCATGCTATAGGGAGGGTCTCAAGTTTGATATTAGAAGCATTGAGATAACAAATCTCATGATATCGGAAGGGTCTCAGGATTGGAATGGGAAGGAGTTGGATACCACATCTCATGATAAAGGAAGGGTCTAAGGTTTGGAAGGGGAAGGATTTGGATATCACATCTCATGTTATAGGACGGGTCTCAGGTTTGGTATTAGAAGCATTGAGATATCAAGTCTCATGGTATAAGAAGGGTCTCAGAATTGGAATGGGAAGGAGTTGGATATCACACCTCAAGCTATAGGAAGGGTCTCAGGATTGGAATGGGAAGGAGTTTGATATCACATCTCATGCCATAGTATGGGTCTCAGGTTTGGTAGAAGCATTGGGATATCACATCTCATGCTATCGGAAGGGTACCAGTATTGGATTTGGAAGAAGTTGGATATCCCATCTCATGCTATAGGAAGGGTCTCAGGTTGGAATGGGAAGGAGTTGGATATCACATTTCATGTTATAGGAAGGGTCTCAGGATTGGAATGGGAAGGACTTGGATATCATATCTCATGCTATAGGACGGGTCTCAGGTTTGTTATTAGAATCATTGAGATATCATATTGCATGCTGTAGGAAGGGTCTAAGGATTGGAATGGGAAGGACTTGGATATCACATCTCATGCTATAGATAGGCTCTTAGGTTTGGAAAGGGAAGGAGTTGGATATCACATTTCATGTTAGAGGAAGGATCTCAGGTTTGGTATTAGAAGCATTGAGATATCACATCTCATGCTATAGGAATGGTCTCAGGATTGGAATGGGAAGTAGTTGGATATCACATCTCATGCTATAGTATGGGTCTCAGGTTTGGTAGAAGCATTGGGATATCACATCTCATGCTATCGGAAGGGTACCAGTATTGGATTTGGAAGAAGTTGGATATCCCATCTCATGCTATAGGAAGGGTCTCAGGTTGGAATGGGAAGGAGTTGGATATCACATTTCATGTTATAGGAAGGGTCTCAGGATTGGAATGGGAAGGACTTGGATATCATATCTCATGCTATAGGACGGGTCTCAGGTTTGTTATTAGAATCATTGAGATATCATATTGCATGCTGTAGGAAGGGTCTAAGGATTGGAATGGGAAGGACTTGGATATCACATCTCATGCTATAGATAGGCTCTTAGGTTTGGAAAGGGAAGGAGTTGGATATCACATTTCATGTTAGAGGAAGGATCTCAGGTTTGGTATTAGAAGCATTGAGATATCACATCTCATGCTATAGGAAGGGTCTCAGGATTGGAATGGGAAGTAGTTGGATATCACATCTCATGCTATAGGAAGGGTCTCAGGTTTGGTATAAGCATTGAGATATCACATCTCATGCTATAGGACGGGTCTCAGGATTGGAATGGAAGGAGTTGGATATCACATCTCATGTTATAGGAAGGATCTCAGGTTTGGTATTAGAAGCATTGAGACATCACATCTCATGCTATAGGAAGGGTCTCAGGGTTGGAATGGGAAGGAGTTGGATATCACATCTCATCCAATAGGAAGGGTCTCAGGTTTGGAATGGGAAGGAATTGGATATCACATCTCATGTTATAGGAAGGATCTCAGGTTTGGTATTAGAAGCATTGAGATATCACATCTCATGCTATAGGAAGGGTCTCAGGATTGGAATGTGAAGGATTTGGATATCACATCTCATGCTAAAGGAAGGGTCTCAGGATTGGAATGGGTAGGAGTTGGATATTACTTTCTTGCTATAGGAAGGGTCTCATGTTTGGAATGGGAAGCAGTTGGATATCACATATGCTATAGTTAGTGTCTCAGGTTTGGAACGGGAAGGAGTTGGATATCACATCTCATGTTATAGGAAGGGTCTCAGGTTTGGTATAAGCATTGAGATATCACATCTCTGCTATCGGAAGCGGCTCAGGATTGTAATGGGAAGGAGTTGGATATCCCATCTCATGTTATAGGAAGAGTCTCTGGTTTGGTATTAGAATCATTGAAATATCACATCGCATGCTGTAGGAAGGGTCTAAGGATTGAAATGGGATGGACTTGGATATCACATCTCATGCTATAGGTAGGCTCTCAGGTTTGGTATAAGCATTGAGATATCACATCTCATGCTATAGGAAGGGTCTCAGGATTGGAATGGGAAGGAATTGGATATCACATCTCATGCTATAGGAATGGTCTCAGATTTGGTATAAGCATTGAGATATCACATCTCATGCTAAAGGAAGGGTCTCAGGATTGGAATGGGAAGGAGTTGTATATGACATCTCAGGCCATAGGAAGGGTCTCAGGTTTGGTATAAGCATTGAGATATCACATCTCTGCTATCGGAAGGGTCTCAGGATTGGAATGGGAAGGAGTTGGATATCCCATCTCATGTTATAGGAATGGTCTCAGGTTTGGTATTAGAAGCATAGAGATATCACATCTCATGCTATAGGAAGGGTCTCAGGATTGGAATGGGAAGGACTTGGATGTCACATCTCATGCTATAGGGAGGGTCTCAAGTTTGATATTAGAAGCATTGAGATAACAAATCTCATGATATCGGAAGGGTCTCAGGATTGGAATGGGAAGGAGTTGGATATCACATCTCATGATAAAGGAAGGGTCTAAGGTTTGGAAGGGGAAGGATTTGGATATCACATCTCATGTTATAGGACGGGTCTCAGGTTTGGTATTAGAAGCATTGAGATATCAAGTATCATGGTATAAGAAGGGTCTCAGAATTGGAATGGGAAGGAGTTGGATATCACACCTCAAGCTATAGGAAGGGTCTCAGGATTGGAATGGGAAGGAGTTTGATATCACATCTAAGCCATAGTATGGGTCTCAGGTTTGGTAGAAGCATTGGGATATCACATCTCATGCTATCGGAAGGGTATCAGTATTGGATTTGGAAGAAGTTGGATATCCCATCTCATGCTATAGGAAGGTTCTCAGGTTGGAATGGGAAGGAGTTGGATATCACATTTCATGTTATAGGAAGGGTCTCAGGATTGGAATGGGAAGGACTTGGATATCATATCTCATGCTATAGGAAGGCTCTCAGGTTTGGAAGGGGAAGGAGTTGGATATCACATTTCATGTTAGAGGAAGGATCTCAGGTTTGGTATTAGAGGCCTTGAGATATCACATCTCATGCTATAGGAAGGGTCTCAGGATTGGAATGGGAAGGAGTTGGATATCACATCTCAAGCTATAGGAAGGGTCTCAGGTTTGGTATAAGCATTGAGATATCACATCTCATGCTATAGGAAGGGTCTCAGGATTGTAATGGGAAGGAGTTGTATATGACATCTCATGCCATAGGAAGGGTCTCACGTTTGGTATAAGCATTGAGATATCACATCACATGCTATAGGAAGGGTCTCAGGATTGGAATGGGAAGGACTTGGATATCACATCTCATGCTATAGGCAGGGCCTCAGGTTTGGAAAGGGAAGGAGATGGATATCACATTTCATGTTAGAGATAGGATCTCAGGTTTGATATTAGAGGCATTGAGATATCACATCTCATGCTATCAGAAGGGTCTCAGGATTGGAATGGGAAGGAGTTGTGTATCACATCTCATGCTAAATGGAGGGTCTCAGGTTTGGAAGGGGAAGGATTTGGAAATCACATCTCATGTTATAGGAAGGATCTCAGGTTTGGTATTAGAAGCATTGAGATATCACATCTCATGCTATCATAAGGGTCTCAGGATTGGAATGGGAAGGAGTTGGATATCACATCTCATGTTATTGGAAGGATCTCAGGTTTGGTATTAGAAGCATTGAGACATCACATCTCATGCTATAGGAAGGGTCTCAGGATTGGAATGGGAAGGAGTTGGATATCACATTTCATGCTATAGGAAGGGTCTCAGATTTGGTATAAGCATTGAGATATCACATCTCATGCTATAGGAAGGGTCTCAGGATTGGATTGGGAAGGAGTTGTATATGACATCTCATGTTATAGGAAGGGTCTCAGGTTTGGTATTAGAAGCATTGAGATATCACATCTCATGCTATAGGAAGGGTCTCAGGATTGGAATGGGGAGGAGTTGGATATTACTTTCTTGCTATAGGAAGGGTCTCATGTTTGGAATGGGAAGCAGTTGGATATCACATATGCTATAGTTAGTGTCTCAGGTTTGGAACGGGAAGGAGTTGGATATCACATCTCATGTTATAGGAAGGGTCTCAGGTTTGGTATAAGCATTGAGATATCACATCTCTGCTATCGGAAGCGGCTCAGGATTGTAATGGGAAGGAGTTGGATATCCCATCTCATGTTATAGGAAGAGTCTCTGGTTTGGTATTAGAATCATTGAAATATCACATCGCATGCTGTAGGAAGGGTCTAAGGATTGGAATGGGATGGACTTGGATATCACATCTCATGCTAGAGGTAGGCTCTCAGGTTTGGTATAAGCATTGGGATATCACATCTCATGCTATAGGAAGGGTCTCAGGATTGGAATGGGAAGGAATTGGATATCACATCTCATGCTATAGGAATGGTCTCAGATTTGGTATAAGCATTGAGATATCACATCTCATGCTAAAGGAAGGGTCTCAGGATTGGAATGGGAAGGAGTTGTATATGACATCTCAGGCCATAGGAAGGGTCTCAGGTTTGGTATAAGCATTGAGATATCACATCTCTGCTATCGGAAGGGTCTCAGGATTGGAATGGGAAGGAGTTGGATATCCCATCTCATGTTATAGGAATGGTCTCAGGTTTGGTATTAGAAGCATAGAGATATCACATCTCATGCTATAGGAAGGGTCTCAGGATTGGAATGGGAAGGACTTGGATGTCACATCTCATGCTATAGGGAGGGTCTCAAGTTTGATATTAGAAGCATTGAGATAACAAATCTCATGATATCGGAAGGGTCTCAGGATTGGAATGGGAAGGAGTTGGATATCACATCTCATGTTATAGGTCGGGTCTCAGGTTTGGTATTAGAAGCATTGAGATATTAAGTCTCATGGTATAAGAAGGGTCTCAGAATTGGAATGGGAAGGAGTTGGATATCACACCTCAAGCTATAGGAAGGGTCTCAGGATTGGAATGGGAAGGAGTTTTATATCACATCTCATGCCATAGTATGGGTCTCAGGTTTGGTAGAAGCATTGGGATATCACATCTCATGCTATCGGAAGGGTATCAGCATTGGATTTGGAAGAAGTTGGATATCCCATCTCATGCTATAGGAAGGGTCTCAGGTTGGAATGGGAAGGAGTTGGATATCACATTTCATGTTATAGGAAGGGTCTCAGGATTGGAATGAGAAGGACTTGGATATCATATCTCATGCTATAGGAAGGCTCTCAGGTTTGGAAGGGGAAGGAGTTGGATATCACATTTCATGTTAGAGGAAGGATCTCAGGTTTGGTATTAGAGGCCTTGAGATATCACATCTCATGCTATCGGAAGGGTCTCAGGATTGGATTTGGAAGGAGTTGGATATCCCATCTCATGCTATAGGAAGGGTCACAGGTTGGAATTGGAAGGAGTTGGATATCACATCTCATGCTATCGGAAGGGTCTCAAGATTGGAATGGGAAGGAGTTGGATATCACATCTCATGCTATAGGGAGGGTCTCAGGTTTGATATTAGAAGCATTGAGATATCATATCTCATGCTATCGGAAGGGTCTCAGGATTGGATTGGGAAGGAGTTGTATATCACATCTCAATTCATAGGACGGGTCTGTGGTTTGGTATTAGAAGCATTGAGATATCATATCTCATGCTATCGGAAGGGTCTCAGGATTGGATTGGGAAGGAGTTGGATATCACATCTCATGTTATAGGAAGGGTCTCAGGATTGGAATGGGAAGGATTTGGATATCACATCTCATGTTATAGGAAGGGTCTCAGGTTTGTTATTAGAAGCATTGAGATATCGCATCTCATGTTATAGGACAGTCTCAGGTTTGGTATTAGAAGCATTGAGATATCATATCTCATGGTATAGGACGGGTCTCAGGATTGGAATGGGAAGGAGTTGGATATCACATCTCATGCTATAGGAAGGGTCTCAGGATTTGAATGGGAAGGATTTGGATATCACATCTCATGCTATAGGGAGGGTCTCAGGTTTCATATTAGAATCATTGAGATATCACATCTCATGCTATCGGAAGGGTCTCAGGATTGGAATGGGAAGGAGTTGGATATCACATCTCATGCTAAAGGAAGGGTCTCAGGTTTGGAAGGGGAAGGATTTGGATATCACATCTCAAGTTATAGGACAGGTCTATGGATCGGTATTAGAAGCATTGAGATATCATATCTCATGTTAAAGGACAGTCTCATGTTTGGTATTAGAAGCATTGAGATATAACATCTCATGGTATAGGACGGGTCTCAGGATTGGAATGGGAAGGAGTTGGATATCACATCTCATGCTAAAGGAAGGGTCTCAGGTTTGGAAGGGGAAGGATTTGGATATCACATCTCAAGTTATAGGACAGGTCTGTGGTTCGGTATTAGAAGCATTGAGATATCATATCTCATGTTATAGGACAGTCTCATGTTTGGTATTAGAAGCATTGAGATATAACATCTCATGGTAAAGGACGGGTCTCAGGATTGGAATGGGAAGCAGTTGGATATCACATCTCATGCTGTAGGAAGGGTCTCAGGATTGGAATGGGAAGGAGTTTGATATCACATCTCATGCCATGGGAAGGTCTCAGGTTTGCTAGAAGCATTAAGATATCACACCTCATGCTATCGGAAGGGTCTCAGGATTGGATTGGGAAGGAGTTGGATATCCCATCTCATGATATAGGAAGGGTCACAGGTTGGAATTGGAAGGAGTTGGATATCACATCTCATGCTATCGGAAGGGTCTCAGGATTGGAATGGGAAGGAGTTGGATATCACATCTCAAGTTATAGGACGGGTCTGTGGTTTGGTATTAGAAGCATTGAGATATCATATCTCATGCTATCGGAAGGGTCTCAGGATTGGATTGGGAAGGAGTTGGATATCACATCTCATGTTATAGGAAGGGTCTCAGGATTGGAATGGGAAGGACTTGGATATCACATCTCATGTTATAGGAAGGGTCTCAAAATTGGAATGGGAAGGAGTTGGATATCACATATCATGCTATAGGGAGGGTCTCAGGTTTCATATTAGAATCATTGAGATATCACATCTCATGCTATCGAAGGGTCTCAGGATTGCAATGGGAAGGAGTTGGATATCACATCTCATGCTAAAGGAAGGGTCTCAGGTTTGGAAGGGGAAGGATTTGGATATCACATCTCAAGTTATAGGAAAGGTCTGTGGTTCGGTATTAGAAGCATTGAGATATCATATCTCATGTTATAGGACAGTCTCATGTTTGGTATTAGAAGCATTGAGATATAACATCTCATGGTAAAGGACGGGTCTCAGGATTGGAATGGGAAGGAGTTGGATATCACATCTCATGCTATAGGAAGGGTCTCAGGATTGGAATGGGAAGGAGTTTGATATCACATCTCATGCCATGGGAAGGTCTCAGGTTTGCTAGAAGCATTAAGATATCACATCTCATGCTATCGGAAGGGTCTCAGGATTGGATTGGGAAGGAGTTGGATATCCCATCTCATGATATAGGAAGGGTCACAGGTTGGAATTGGAAGGAGTTGGATATCACATCTCATGTTATAGGAAGAGTATCAGGATTGGAATGGGAAGGACTTTGATATCACATCTCACGCTATAGGGAGGGTCTCAGGTTTGGTATTAGAAGCATTGAGATATCACATCTCATGCTATCAGAAGGGTCTCAGGATAGGAATGGGAAGATGTTGGATATCACATCTCATGCTATAGGAAGGGTCTCAAGTTTTGTATTACAAGCATTAAGATATCACATCTCATGCTATAGGAAGGGTCTCAGGATTGGAATGGGAAGGAGTTGGATATCATATCTCATGATATAAGAAGGGTCTCAGGTTTGGAATGGGAAGGAGTTGGAAATCACATCTCATGCTAATGGGAGGGTCTCAGGTTTGATATTAGAAGCATTGAGATATCACATCTCATGCTATCGGAAGGGTCTCAGGATTGGATTGGGAAGGAGTTGGATATCACAGCTCATGTTATAGGAAGGATCTCAGGTTTGGTATTAATAGCATTGAGATATCACATCTCATACTATAGGAAGGGGCTCAGGATTGGAATGGGAAGGAGTTGGATATCACATCTCATGCTAAAGGAAGGGTCTCAGGTTTGGTGGAAGCATTAGGATATCACATCTCATGCTATAGGAAGGGTCTCAGGATTGGAATGGGAAGGAGTTGGATATCACATCTCATGCTAAAGGAAGGGTCTCAGGTTTGGAAGGGGAAGGGTTTGGATATCACATCTCACTTTATAGGACGGGTCTGTGGTTTGGTATTAGAAGCATTGAGATATCATGTCTCATGCTATCGGAAGGGTCTCAGGATTGGATTGGGAAGGAGTTGGATATCACATCTCATGTTATAGGAAGGGTCTCGGGTTTGTTATTAGAAGCATTGAGATATCATATCTCATGCTATCGGAAGGGTCTCAGGATTGGATTGGGAAGGAGTTGGATATCATATCTCATGTTATAGGAAGGGTCTCAGGATTGGAATGGGAAGAAGTTGGATATCATATCTCATGCTATAGGAAGGGTCACAGGTTGGAATTGGAAGGAGTTGGATATCACATCTCATGCTATCGGAAGGGTCTCAGGATTGGAATGGGAAGGAGTTGGATATCACATCTCATGCTATAGGGAGGGTCTCAGGTTTGATATTAGAAGCATTGAGATATCATATCTCATGCTATCGGAAGGGTCTCAGGATTGGATTGGGAAGGAGTTGGATATCACATCTCATGTTATAGGAAGGGTCTCAGGATTGGATGGGAAGAGTTTGATATCACATCTCATGCTATAGGAAGGGTCTCAGGTTTGGTAGAAGCATTGGGATATCACATCTCATGCTATAGGAAGGGTCTCAGGATTGGAATGGGAAGGAGTTGGATATCACATCTCATGATAAAGGAAGGGTCTCAGGTTTGGAAGGGGAAGGATTTGGATATCACATCTCAAATTATAGGACGGGTCTGTGGTTTGGTATTAGAAGCATTGAGATATCATATCTCATGCTATCGGAAGGGTCTCAGGATTGGATTGGGAAGGAGTTGGATATCACATCTCATTTTATAGGAATGGTCTCAAGATTGGAATGGGAAGGTCATGGATATCACATCTCATGTTATAGGAAGGGTCTCAGGTTTGTTATTAGAAGCATTGAGATACCACATCTCATGTTATAGGACAGTCTCAGGTTTGGTATTAGAAGCATTGAGATATAACATCTCTTAGTATAAGGCGGGTCTCAGGATTGGAATGGGAAGGAGTTGGATATCACATCTCATGCTATAGGAAGGGTCTCAGGATTGGAATGGGAAGGAGTTTAATATCACATCTCATGCCATGGGAAGGTCTCAGGTTTGCTAGAAGCATTAAGATATCACATCTCATGCTATCAGAAGGGTCTCAGGATTGGATTGGGAAGGAGTTGGATATCGCATCTCATGCTATAGGAAGGGTCACAGGTTGGAATTGGAAGGAGTTGGATATCACATCTCATGTTATAGGAAGGGTATCAGGATTGGAATGGGAAGGACTTTGATTTCACATCTCACGCTATAGGGAGGGTCTCAGGTTTGGTATTAGAAGCATTGAGATATCACATCTCATGCTATCGGAAGGGTCTCAGGATTGGATTGGGAAGGAGTTGGATATCACATCTCATGTTATAGGAAGTGTCTCAGGATTGGATGGGAAGAGTTGGATATCACATCTCATGTTATAGGAAGGGTGTCAGGATTGGAATGGGAAGGACTTCGATATCACATCTCTCGCTATAATGAGGGTCTCAGGTTTGGTATTAGAAGCATTGAGATATCACATCTCATGCTATAGGAAGGGTCTCAGGATTGGAATGGGAAGGAGATGGATATCACATCTCATGCTAAAGGAAGGGTCTCAGGTTTGGAAGGGGAAGGATTTGGAATTCACATCTCAAGTTATAGGACGGGTCTGTGGTTTGGTATTAGAAGCATTGAGATATCATATCTCATGCTATCGGACGGGTCTCAGGATTGGGTTGGGAAGGAGTTGGATATCACATCTCATGTTATAGGAAGGGTCTCAAGATTGGAATGGGAAGGACTTGGATATCACATCTCATGTTATAGGAAGGGTCTCAGGTTTGTTATTAGAAGCATTGAGATATCACATCTCATGTTATAGGGCAGTCTCAGGTTTGGTATTAGAAGCATTGAGATATAACATCTCATAGTATAGGACGGGTCTCAGGATTGGAATGGGAAGGAGTTGGATATCACATCTCATGCTATAGGGAGGGTCTCAGGTTTGATATTAGAAGCATTGAGATATCACATCTCATGCTATCGGAAGGGTCTCAGGATTGGATTGGGAAGCAGTTGGATATCACATCTCATGTTATAGGAAGGCTCTCAGGTTTGGTATTAGAAGCATTGAGATATCACATCTCATGTTATAGGACAGTCTCAGGTTTGGTATTAGAAGCATTGAGATATCATATCTCATGGTATAAGACGGTCTCAGGATTGGTATGGGAAGGAGTTGGATATCACTTCTCATGCTAAAGGAAGGGTCTCAGGTTTGGAAGGGGAAGGATTTGGATACCACATTTCAATTTATAGGACGGGTCTGTGGTTTGGTATTAGAAGCATTGAGATATCATATCTCATGCTATCGGAAGGGTCTCAGGATTGGATTGGGAAGGAGTTGGATATCACATCTCATGTTATAGGAAGGGTCTCAGGATTGGAATGGGAAGGATTTGGATATCACATCTCATGTTATAGGAAGGGTCTCAGGTTTGTTATTAGAAGCATTGAGATATCGCATCTCATGTTATAGGACAGTCTCAGGTTTGGTATTAGAAGCATTGAGATATCATATCTCATGGTATAGGACGGGTCTCAGGATTGGAATGGGAAGGAGTTGGATATCACATCTCATGCTATAGGAAGGGTCTCAGGATTGGAATGGGAAGGATTTGGATATCACATCTCATGTTATAGGAAGGGTCTCAGGTTTGTTATTAGAGGCATTGAGATATCACATCTCATGTTATAGGACAGTCTCAGGTTTGGTATTAGAAGCATTGAGATATCACATCCCATGGTATAGGACGGGTCTCAGGATTGGAATGGGAAGGAGTTGGATATCACATCTCATGCTATAGGAAGGGTCTCAGGATTGAAATGGGAAATAGTTTGATTTCACATCTCATGCCATAGGAAGGTCTCAGGTATGGTAGAAGCATTAAGATATCACATCTCATGCTATCGGAAGGGTCTCAGGATTGGATTTGGAAGGAGTTGGATATCCCATCTCATGCTATAGGAAGGGTCACAGGTTGGAATTGGAAGGAGTTGGATATCACATCTCATGCTATCGGAAGGGTCTCAAGATTGGAATGGGAAGGAGTTGGATATCACATCTAATGCTATAGGGAGGGTCTCAGGTTTGATATTAGAAGCATTGAGATATCATATCTCATGCTATCGGAAGGGTCTCAGGATTGGATTGGGAAGGAGTTGTATATCACATCTCAATTTATAGGACGGGTCTGTGGTTTGGTATTAGAAGCATTGAGATATCATATCTCATGCTATCGGAAGGGTCTCAGGATTGGATTGGGAAGGAGTTGGATATCACATCTCATGTTATAGGAAGGTTCTCAGGATTGGAATGGGAAGGATTTGGATATCACATCTCATGTTATAGGAAGGGTCTCAGGTTTGTTATTAGAAGCATTGAGATATCGCATCTCATGTTATAGGACAGTCTCAGGTTTGGTATTAGAAGCATTGAGATATCATATCTCATGGTATAGGACGGGTCTCAGGATTGGAATGGGAAGGAGTTGGATATCACATCTCATGCTATAGGAAGGGTCTCAGGATTGGAATGGGAAGGATTTGGATATCACATCTCATGTTATAGGAAGGGTCTCAGGTTTGTTATTAGAAGCATTGAGATATCACATCTCATGTTATAGGACAGTCTCAGGTTTGGTATTAGAAGCATTGAGATATCACATCTCATGGTATAGGACGGGTCTCAGGATTGGAATGGGAAGGAGTTGGATATCACATCTCATGCTATAGGAAGGGTCTCAGGATTGAAATGGGAAATAGTTTGATTTCACATCTCATGCCATAGGAAGGTCTCAGGTATGGTAGAAGCATTAAGATATCACATCTCATGCTATCGGAAGGGTCTCAGGATTGGATTTGGAAGGAGTTGGATATCCCATCTCATGCTATAGGAAGGGTCACAGGTTGGAATTGGAAGGAGTTGGATATCACATCTGATGCTATCGGAAGGGTCTCAAGATTGGAATGGGAAGGAGTTGGATATCACATCTCATGCTATATGGAGGGTCTCAGGTTTGATATTAGAAGCATTGAGATATCATATCTCATGCTATCGGAAGGGTTTCAGGATTGGATTGGGAAGGAGTTGTATATCACATCTCATGTTATAGGAAGGGTCTCAGGATTGGATGGGAAGAGTTGGATATCACGTCTCATGCTATAGGAAGGGTCTCAGGTTTGGTAGAAGCATTGGGATATCACATCTCATGCAATAGGAAGGGTCTCAGGATTGGAATGGGAAGGAGTTGGATATCACATCTCATGATAAAGGAAGGGTCTCAGGTTTGGAAGGGGAAGGATTTGGATATCACATCTCAAGTTATAGGACGGGTCTGTGGTTTGGTATTAGAAGCATTGAGATATCATATCTCATGCTATCGGAAGGGTCTCAGGATTGGATTGGGAAGGAGTTGGATATCACATCTCATGTTATAGTAAGGGCCTCAAGATTGGAATGGGAAGGACTTGGATATCACATCTCATGTTATAGGAAGGGTCTCAGGTTTGTTATTAGAAGCATTGAGATATCACATCTCATGTTATAGGACAGTCTCAGGTTTGTTATTAGAAGCATTGAGATATCATATCTCATGGTATAGGACGGGTCTCAGGATTGGAATGGGAAGGAGTTGGATATCACATCTCATGCTATAGGAAGGGTCTCAGGATTGGAATGGGAAGGATTTGGATATCACATCTCATGCTATAGGGAGGGTCACAGGTTTCATATTAGAATCATTGAGATATCACATCTCATGCTATCGGAAGGGTCTCAGGTTTGGAATGGGAAGGATTTGGATATCACATCTCAAGTTATAGGACGGGTCTGTGGTTTGGTATTAGAAGCATTGAGATATCATATCTCATGCTATTGGAAGGGTCTCAGGATTGGATTGGGAAGGAGTTGGATATCACATCTCATGTTATAGGAAGGGTCTCAGGATTGGAATGGGAAGGACTTGGATATCACATCTCATGTTATAGGAAGGGTCTCAAGATTGGAATGGGAAGGAGTTGGATATCACATCTCATGCTATACGAAGGGTCTCAGGATTGGAATGGGAAGGAGTTTGATATCACATCTCATGCCATGGGAAGGTCTCAGGTTTGCTAGAAGCATTAAGATATCACATCTCATGCTATCGGAAGGGTCTCAGGATTGGATTGGGAAGGAGTTGGATATCCCATCTCATGATATAGGAAGGGTCACAGGTTGGAATTGGAAGGAGTTGGATATCACATCTCATGTTATAGGAAGGGTATCAGGATTGGAATGGGAAGGACTTTGATATCACATCTCACGCTATAGGGAGGGTCTCAGGTTTGGCATTAGAAGCATTGAGATATCATATCTCATGTTATAGGACAGTCTCATGTTTGGTATTAGAAGCATTGAGATATAACATCTCATGGTAAAGGACGGGTCTCAGGATTGGAATGGGAAGGAGTTGGATATCACATCTCATGCTATACGAAGGGTCTCAGGATTGGAATGGGAAGGAGTTTGATATCACATCTCATGCCATGGGAAGGTCTCAGGTTTGCTAGAAGCATTAAGATATCACATCTCATGCTATCGGAAGGGTCTCAGGATTGGATTGGGAAGGAGTTGGATATCCCATCTCATGATATAGGAAGGGTCACAGGTTGGAATTGGAAGGAGTTGGATATCACATCTCATGTTATAGGAAGGGTATCAGGATTGGAATGGGAAGGACTTTGATATCACATCTCACGCTATAGGGAGGGTCTCAGGTTTGGTATTAGAAGCATTGAGATATCACATCTCATGCTATCAGAAGGGTCTCAGGATAGGAATGGGAAGATGTTGGATATCACATCTCATGCTATAGGAAGGGTCTCAAGTTTTGTATTACAAGCATTAAGATATCACATCTCATGCTATAGGAAGGGTCTCAGGATTGGAATGGGAAGGAGTTGGATATCACATCTCATGCTATAGGAAGGGTCTCAGGATTGGAATGGGAAGGAGTATGATATCACATCTCATGTGTGGGAAGGTCCCAGGTTTGCTAGAAGCATTAAGATATCACATCTCATGCTATCGGAAGGGTCTCAGGATTGGATTGGGAAGGAGTTGGATATCCCATCTCATGCTATAGGAAGGGTCACAGGTTGGAATTGGAAGGAGATGGATATCACATCTCATGCTATCGGAAGGGTCTCAGGATTGGAATGGGAAGGAGAAGGATATCACATCTCAAGTTATAGGACGGGTCTGTGGTTTGGTATTAGAAGCATTGAGATATCATATCTCATGCTATCGGAAGGGTCTCAGGATTGGATTGGGAAGGAGTTGGATATCACATCTCATGTTATAGGAAGGGTCTCAGGATTGGAATGGGAAGGACTTGGATATCACATCTCATGTTATAGGAAGGGTCTCAAGATTGGAATGGGAAGGAGTTGGATATCACATATCATGCTAAAGGAAGGGTCTCAGGTTTGGAAGGGGAAGGATTTGGATATCACATCTCAAGTTATAGGACAGGTCTGTGGTTCGGTATTAGAAGCATTGAGATATCATATCTCATGTTATAGGACAGTCTCATGTTTGGTATTAGAAGCATTGAGATATAACATCTCATGGTAAAGGACGGGTCTCAGGATTGGAATGGGAAGGAGTTGGATATCACATCTCATGCTATACGAAGGGTCTCAGGATTGGAATGGGAAGGAGTTTGATATCACATCTCATGCCATGGGAAGGTCTCAGGTTTGCTAGAAGCATTAAGATATCACATCTCATGCTATCGGAAGGGTCTCAGGATTGGATTGGGAAGGAGTTGGATATCCCATCTCATGATATAGGAAGGGTCACAGGTTGGAATTGGAAGGAGTCGGATATCACATCTCATGTTATAGGAAGGGTATCAGGATTGGAATGGGAAGGACTTTGATATCACATCTCACGCTATAGGGAGGGTCTCAGGTTTGGTATTAGAAGCATTGAGATATCACATCTCATGCTATCAGAAGGGTCTCAGGATAGGAATGGGAAGATGTTGGATATCACATCTCATGCTATAGGAAGGGTCTCAAGTTTTGTATTACAAGCATTAAGATATCACATCTCATGCTATAGGAAGGGTCTCAGGATTGGAATGGGAAGGAGTTGGATATCATATCTCATGATATAAGAAGGGTCTCAGGTTTGGAATGGGAAGGAGTTGGAAATTACATCTCATGCTAATGGGAGGGTCTCAGGTTTGATATTAGAATCATTGAGATATCACATCTCATGCTATCGGAAGGGTCTCAGGATTGGATTGGGAAGGAGTTGGATATCACATCTCATGTTATAGGAAGGATCTCAGGTTTGGTATTAATAGCATTGAGATATCACATCTCATACTATAGGAAGGGTCTCAGGATTGGAATGGGAAGGAGTTGGATATCACATCTCATGCTAAAGGAAGGGTCTCAGGTTTGGTAGAAGCATTAGGATATCACATCTCATGCTATAGGAAGGGTCTCAGGATTGGAATGGGAAGGAGCTAGATATCACATCTCATGCTAAAGGAAGGGTCTCAGGTTTTGAAGGGGAAGGGTTTAGATATCACATCTCACTTTATAGGACGGGTCTGTGGTTTGGTATTAGAAGCATTGAGATATCATGTCTCATGCTATCGGAAGGGTCTCAGGATTGGATTGGGAAGGAGTTGGATATCACATCTCATGTTATAGGAAGGGTCTCGGGTTTGTTATTAGAAGCATTGAGATATCATATCTCATGCTATCGGAAGGGTCTCAGGATTGGATTGGGAAGGAGTAGGATATCACATCTCATGTTATAGGAAGGGTCTCAGGATTGGAATAGGAAGAAGTTGGATATCATATCTCATGCTATAGGAAGGGTCACAGGTTGGAATTGGAAGGAGTTGGATATCACATCTCATGCTATCGGAAGGGTCTCAGGATTGGAATGGGAAGGAGTTGGATATCACATCTCATGCTCTAGGGAGGGTCTCAGGTTTGATATTAGAAGCATTGAGATATCATATCTCATGCTATCGGAAGGGTTTCAGGATTGGATTGGGAAGGAGTTGTATATCACATCTCATGTTATAGGAAGGGTCTCAGGATTGGATGGGAAGAGTTGGATATCACGTCTCATGCTATAGGAAGGGTCTCAGGTTTGGTAGAAGCATTGGGATATCACATCTCATGCAATAGGAAGGGTCTCAGGATTGGAATGGGAAGGAGTTGGATATCACATCTCATGATAAAGGAAGGGTCTCAGGTTTGGAAGGGGAAGGATTTGGATATCACATCTCAAGTTATAGGACGGGTCTGTGGTTTGGTATTAGAAGCATTGAGATATCATATCTCATGCTATCGGAAGGGTCTCAGGATTGGATTGGGAAGGAGTTGGATATCACATCTCATGTTATAGTAAGGGCCTCAAGATTGGAATGGGAAGGACTTGGATATCACATCTCATGTTATAGGAAGGGTCTCAGTTTTGTTATTAGAAGCATTGAGATATCACATCTCATGTTATAGGACAGTCTCAGGTTTGTTATTAGAAGCATTGAGATATCATATCTCATGGTATAGGACGGGTCTCAGGATTGGAATGGGAAGGAGTTGGATATCACATCTCATGCTATAGGAAGGGTCTCAGGATTGGAATGGGAAGGATTTGGATATCACATCTCATGCTATAGGGAGGGTCTCAGGTTTCATATTAGAATCATTGAGATATCACATCTCATGCTATCGGAAGGGTCTCAGGATTGGAATGGGAAGGAGTTGGATATCACATCTCATGCTAAAGGAAGGGTCTCAGGTTTGGAAGGGGAAGGATTTGGATATCAAATCTCAAGTCATAGGACAGGTCTATGGATCGGTATTAGAAGCATTGAGATATCATATCTCATGTTAAAGGACAGTCTCATGTTTGGTATTAGAAGCATTGAGATATAACATCTCATGGTATAGGACGGGTCTCAGGATTGGAATGGGAAGGAGTTGGATATCACATCTCATGCTAAAGGAAGGGTCTCAGGTTTGGAAGGGGAAGGATTTGGATATCACATCTCAAGTTATAGCACAGGTCTATGGATCGGTATTAGAAGCATTGAGATATCATATCTCATGTTAAAGGACAGTCTCATGTTTGGTATTAGAAGCATTGAGATATAACATCTCATGGTAAAGGACGGGTCTCAGGATTGGAATGGGAAGCAGTTGGATATCACATCTCATGCTGTAGGAAGGGTCTCAGGATTGGAATGGGAAGGAGTTTGATATCACATCTCATGCCATGGGAAGGTCTCAGGTTTGCTAGAAGCATTAAGATATCACACCTCATGCTATCGGAAGGGTCTCAGGATTGGATTGGGAAGGAGTTGGATATCCCATCCCATGATATAGGAAGGGTCACTTGTTGGAATTGGAAGGAGTTGGATATCACATCTCATGTTATAGGAAGGGTATCAGGATTGGAATGGGAAGGACTTTGATATCACATCTCACGCTATAGGGAGGGTCTCAGGTTTGGTATTAGAAGCATTGAGATATCACATCTCATGCTATCAGAAGGGTCTCAGGATAGGAATGGGAAGATGTTGGATATCACATCTCATGCTACAGGAAGGGTCTCAAGTTTTGTATTACAAGCATTAAGATATCACATCTCATGCTATAGGACGGGTCTCAGGATTGGAATGGGAAGGAGTTGGATATCACATCTCATGCTATAGGAAGGGTCTCAGGATTGGAATGGGAAGGAGTTTGATATCACATCTCATGCGTGGGAAGGTCCCAGGTTTGCTAGAAGCATTAGGATATCACATCTCATGCTATCGGAAGGGTCTCAGGATTGGATTGGGAAGGAGTTGGATATCCCATCTCATGCTATAGGAAGGGTCACAGGTTGGAATTGGAAGGAGTTAGATATCACATCTCATGCTATCGGAAGGGTCTCAGGATTGGAATGGGAAGGAGAAGGATATCACATCTCAAGTTATAGGACGGGTCTGTGGTTTGGTATTAGAAGCATTGAGATATCATATCTCATGCTATCGGAAGGGTCTCAGGATTGGATTGGGAAGGAGTTGGATATCACATCTCATGTTATAGGAAGGGTCTCAGGATTGGAATGGGAAGGACTTGGATATCACATCTCATGTTATAGGAAGGGTCTCAAGATTGGAATGGGAAGGAGTTGGATATCACATATCATGCTAAAGGAAGGGTCTCAGGTTTGGAAGGGGAAGGATTTGGATATCACATCTCAAGTTATAGGACAGGTCTGTGGTTCGGTATTAGAAGCATTGAGATATCATATCTCATGTTATAGGACAGTCTCATGTTTGGTATTAGAAGCATTGAGATATAACATCTCATGGTAAAGGACGGGTCTCAGGATTGGAATGGGAAGGAGTTGGATATCACATCTCATGCTATAGGAAGGGTCTCAGGATTGGAATGGGAAGGAGTTTGATATCACATCTCATGCCATGGGAAGGTCTCAGGTTTGCTAGAAGCATTAAGATATCACATCTCATGCTATCGGAAGGGTCTCAGGATTGGATTGGGAAGGAGTTGGATATCCCATCTCATGATATAGGAAGGGTCACAGGTTGGAATTGGAAGGAGTTGGATATCACATCTCATGTTATAGGAAGGGTATCAGGATTGGAATGGGAAGGACTTTGATATCACATCTCACGCTATAGGGAGGGTCTCAGGTTTGGTATTAGAAGCATTGAGATATCACATCTCATGCTATCAGAAGGGTCTCAGGATTAGGAATGGGAAGATGTTGGATATCACATCTCATGCTATAGGAAGGGTCTCAAGTTTTGTATTACAAGCATTAAGATATCACATCTCATGCTATAGGAAGGGTCTCAGGATTGGAATGGGAAGGAGTTGGATATCATATCTCATGATATAAGAAGGGTCTCAGGTTTGGAATGGGAAGGAGTTGGAAATCACATCTCATGCTAATGGGAGGGTCTCAGGTTTGATATTAGAAGCATTGAGATATCACATCTCATGCTATCGGAAGGGTCTCAGGATTGGATTGGGAAGGAGTTGGATATCACATCTCATGTTATAGGAAGGATCTCAGGTTTGGTATTAATAGCATTGAGATATCACATCTCATACTATAGGAAGGGTCTCAGGATTGGAATGGGAAGGAGTTGGATATCACATCTCATGCTAAAGGAAGGGTCTCAGGTTTGGTAGAAGCATTAGGATATCACATCTCATGCCATAGGAAGGGTCTCAGGATTGGAATGGGAAGGAGGTGGATATCACATCTCATGCTAAAGGAAGGGTCTCAGGTTTGGAAGGGGAAGGGTTTGGATATCACATCTCACTTTATAGGACGGGTCTGTGGTTTGGTATTAGAAGCATTGAGATATCATGTCTCATGCTATCGGAAGGGTCTCAGGATTGGATTGGGAAGGAGTTGGATATCACATCTCATGTTATAGGAAGGGTCTCGGGTTTCTTATTAGAAGCATTGAGATATCATATCTCATGCTATCGGAAGGGTCTCAGGATTGGAATGGGAAGAAGTTGGATATCATATCTCATGCTATAGGAAGGGTCACAGGTTGGAATTGGAAGGAGTTGGATATCACATCTCATGCTATCGGAAGGGTCTCAGGATTGGAATGGGAAGGAGTTTGATATCACATCTCATGCTATAGGGAGGGTCTCAGGTTTGATATTAGAAGCATTGAGATATCATATCTCATGCTATCGGAAGGGTCTCAGGATTGGATTGGGAAGGAGTTGGATATCACATCTCATGTTATAGGAAGGGTCTCAGGATTGGATGGGAAGAGTTTGATATCACATCTCATGCTATAGGAAGGGTCTCAGGTTTGGTAGAAGCATTGGGATATCACATCTCATGCTATAGGAAGGGTCTCAGGATTGGAATGGGAAGGAGTTGGATATCACATCTCATGATAAAGGAAGGGTCTCAGGTTCGGAAGGGGAAGGATTTGGATATCACATCTCAAATTATAGGACGGGTCTGTGGTTTGGTATTAGAAGCATTGAGATATCATATCTCATGCTATCGGAAGGGTCTCAGGATTGGATTGGGAAGGAGTTGGATATCACATCTCATTTTATAGGAAGGGTCTCAAGATTGGAATGGGAAGGTCATGGATATCACATCTCATGTTATAGGAAGGGTCTCAGGTTTGTTATTAGAAGCATTGAGATACCACATCTCATGTTATAGGACAGTCTCAGGTTTGGTATTAGAAGCATTGAGATATAACATCTCTTAGTATAAGACGGGTCTCAGGATTGGAATGGGAAGGAATTGGATATCACATCTCATGCTATAGGAAGGGTCTCAGGATTGGAATGGGAAGGAGTTTAATATCACATCTCATGCCATGGGAAGGTCTCAGGTTTGCTAGAAGCATTAAGATATCACATCTCATGCTATCGGAAGGGTCTCAGGATTGGATTGGGAAGGAGTTGGATATCGCATCTCATGCTATAGGAAGGGTCACAGGTTGGAATTGGAAGGAGTTGGATATCACATCTCATGTTATAGGAAGGGTATCAGGATTGGAATGGGAAGGACTTTGATTTCACATCTCACGCTATAGGGAGGGTCTCAGGTTTGGTATTAGAAGCATTGAGATATCACATCTCATGCTATCGGAAGGGTCTCAGGATTGGATTGGGAAGGAGTTGGATATCACATCTCATGTTATAGGAAGTGTCTCAGGATTGGATGGGAAGAGTTGGATATCACATCTCATGTTATAGGAAGGGTGTCAGGATTGGAATGGGAAGGACTTTGATATCACATCTCACGCTATAATGAGGGTCTCAGGTTTGGTATTAGAAGCATTGAGATATCACATCTCATGCTATAGGAAGGGTCTCAGGATTGGAATGGGAAGGAGATGGATATCACATCTCATGCTAAAGGAAGGGTCTCAGGTTTGGAAGGGGAAGGATTTGGATATCACATCTCAAGTTATAGGACGGGTCTGTGGTTTGGTATTAGAAGCATTGAGATATCATATCTCATGCTATCGGACGGGTCTCAGGATTGGGTTGGGAAGGAGTTGGATATCACATCTCATGTTATAGGAAGGGTCTCAAGATTGGAATGGGAAGGACTTGGATATCACATCTCATGTTATAGGAAGGGTCTCAGGATTGTTATTAGAAGCATTGAGATATCACATCTCATGTTATAGGGCAGTCTCAGGTTTGGTATTAGAAGCATTGAGATATAACATCTCATAGTATAGGACGGGTCTCAGGATTGAAATGGGAAGGAGTTGGATATCACATCTCATGCTATAGGGAGGGTCTCAGGTTTGATATTAGAAGCATTGAGATATCACATCTCATGCTATCGGAAGGGTCTCAGGATTGGATTGGGAAGGAGTTGGATATCACATCTCAAGTTATAGGACGGGTCTGTGGTTTGGTATTAGAAGCATTGAGATATCATATCTCATGCTATCGGAAGGGTCTCAGGATTGGATTGGGAAGGAGTTGGATATCACATCTCATGTTATAGGAAGGCTCTCAGGTTTGGTATTAGAAGCATTGAGATATCACATCTCATGTTATAGGACAGTCTCAGGTTTGGTATTAGAAGCATTGAGATATCATATCTCATGGTATAAGACGGTCTCAGGATTGGTATGGGAAGGATTTGGATATCACTTCTCATGCTAAAGGAAGGGTCTTAGGTTTGGAAGGGGAAGGATTTGGATACCACATCTCAATTTATAGGACGGGTCTGTGGTTTGGTATTAGAAGCATTGAGATATCATATCTCATGCTATCGGAAGGGTCTCAGGATTGGATTGGGAAGGAGTTGGATATCACATCTCATGTTATAGGAAGGGTCTCAGGATTGGAATGGGAAGGATTTGGATATCACATCTCATGTTATAGGAAGGGTCTCAGGTTTGTTATTAGAAGCATTGAGATATCGCATCTCATGTTATAGGACAGTCTCAGGTTTGGTATTAGAAGCATTGAGATATCATATCTCATGGTATAGGACGGGTCTCAGGATTGGAATGGGAAGGAGTTGGATATCACATCTCATGCTATAGGAAGGGTCTCAGGATTGGAATGGGAAGGATTTGGATATCACATCTCATGTTATAGGAAGGGTCTCAGGTTTGTTATTAGAAGCATTGAGATATCACATCTCATGTTATAGGACAGTCTCAGGTTTGGTATTAGAAGCATTGAGATATCACATCTCATGGTATAGGACGGGTCTCAGGATTGGAATGGGAAGGAGTTGGATATCACATGTCATGCTATAGGAAGGGTCTCAGGATTGAAATGGGAAATAGTTTGATTTCACATCTCATGCCATAGGAAGGTCTCAGGTATGGTAGAAGCATTAAGATATCACATCTCATGCTATCGGAAGGGTCTCAGGATTGGATTTGGAAGGAGTTGGATATCCCATCTCATGCTATAGGAAGGGTCACAGGTTGGAATTGGAAGGAGTTGGATATCACATCTCATGCTATCGGAAGGGTCTCAAGATTGGAATGGGAAGGAGTTGTATATCACATCTCATGTTATAGGAAGGGTCTCAGGATTGGATGGGAAGATTTGGATATCACGTCTCATGCTATAGGAAGGGTCTCAGGTTTGGTAGAAGCATTGGGATATCACATCTCATGCAATAGGAAGGGTCTCAGGATTGGAATGGGAAGGAGTTGGATATATCATCTCATGATAAAGGAAGGGTCTCAGGTTTGGAAGGGGAAGGATTTGGATATCACATCTCAAGTTATAGGACGGGTCTGTGGTTTGGTATTAGAAGCATTGAGATATCATATCTCATGCTATCGGAAGGGTCTCAGGATTGGATTGGGAAGGAGTTGGATATCACATCTCATGTTATAGGAAGGGCCTCAAGATTGGAATGGGAAGGACTTGGATATCACATCTCATGTTATAGGAAGGGTCTCAGGTTTGTTATTAGAAGCATTGAGATATCACATCTCATGTTATAGGACAGTCTCAGGTTTGGTATTAGAAGCATTGAGATATCATATCTCATGGTATAGGACGGGTCTCAGGATTGGAATGGGAAGGAGTTGGATATCACATCTCATGCTATAGGAAGGGTCTCAGGATTGGAATGGGAAGGATTTGGATATCACATCTCATGCTATAGGGAGGGTCTCAGGTTTCATATTAGAATCATTGAGATATCACATCTCATGCTATCGGAAGGGTCTCAGGATTGGAATGGGAAGGAGTTGGATATCACATCTCATGCTAAAGGAAGGGTCTCAGGTTTGGAAGGGGAAGGATTTGGATATCACATCTCAAGTTATAGGACAGGTCTATGGATCGGTATTAGAAGCATTGAGATATCATATCTCATGTTAAAGGACAGTCTCATGTTTGGTATTAGAAGCATTGAGATATAACATCTCATGGTATAGGACGGGCCTCAGGATTGGAATGGGAAGGAGTTGGATATCACATCTCATGCTATAGGAAGGGTCTCAGGATTGGAATGGGAAGGAGTTTGATTTCACATCTCATGCCATGGGAAGGTCTCAGGTTTGCTAGAAGCATTAAGATATCACATCTCATGCTATCGGAAGGGTCTCAGGATTGGATTGGGAAAGAGTTGGATATCCCATCTCATGATATAGGAAGGGTCACAGGTTGGAATTGGAAGGAGTTGGATATCACATCTCATGTTATAGGAAGGGTATCAGGATTGGAATGGGAAGGACTTTGATATCACATCTCATGCTATAGGGAGGGTCTCAGGTTTCATATTAGAATCATTGAGATATCACATCTCATGCTATCCGAAGGGTCTCAGGATTGGAATGGGAAGGAGTTGGATATCACATCTCATGCTAGAGGAAGGGTCTCAGGTTTGGAAGCGGAAGGATTTGGATATCACATCTCAAGTTATAGGACAGGTCTGTGGTTCGGTATTAGAAGCATTGAGATATCATATCTCATGTTATAGGACAGTCTCATGTTTGGTATTAGAAGCATTGAGATATAATATCTCATGGTATGGGACGGGTCTCAGGATTGGAATGGGAAGGAGTTGGATATCACATCTCATGCTATAGGAAGGGTCTCAGGATTGGAATGGGAAGGAGTTTGATATCACATCTCATGCCATGGGACGGTCTCAGGTTTGCTAGAAGCATTAAGATATCACATCTCATGCTATCGGAAGGGTCTCAGGATTGGATTGGGAAGGAGTTGGATATCACATCTCATGTTATAGGAAGGGTCTCAGGATTGGAATGGGAAGGACTTGGACATCACATCTCATGTTATAGGAAGGGTCTCAGGTTTGTTATTGGAAGCATTGAGATATCACATCTCATGTTATAGGACAGTCTCAGGTTTGGTATTAGAAGCATTGAGATATAACATCTCATGGTATAGGACGGGTCTCAGGATAGGAATGGGAAGGAGTTAGATATCACATCTCATGCTATAGGAAGGGTCTCAGGTTTGGTAGAAGTATTGGGATATCACATCTCATGCTATAGGAATGGTCTCAGGATTGGAATGGAAAGGAGTTGGATATCACATCTCATGCTAAAGGAAGGGTCTCAGGTTTGGAAGGGGAAGAATTTGGATATCACATCTCAAGTTATAGGACGGGTCTGTGGTTTGGTATTAAAAGCATTGAGATATCATATCTCATGCTATCGGAAGGGTCTCTGGATTGGATTGGGAAGGATTTGGATATCACATCTCATGTTATAGGAAGGGTCTCAGGTTGGTTATTAGAAGCATTGAGATATCACATCTCATTTTATAGGACAGTCTCAGGTTTGGTATTAGAAGCATTGAGATATCACATCTCATGGTATAGGACGGGTCTCAGGATTGGAATGGGAAGGAGTTGGATATCACATCTCATGTTATAGGAAGGGTCTCAGGATTGGAATGGCAAGGACTTGGATATCACATCTCATGTTATAGGAAGGGTCTCAAGATTGGAATGGGAAGGAGTTGGATATCACATCTCATGCTATAGGGAGGGTCTCAGTTTCATATTAGAATCATTGAGATATCACATCTCATGCTATCGGAAGGGTCTCAGGATTGGAATGGGAAGGAGTTGGATATCACATCTCATGCTATAGGAAGGGTCTCAGGATTGGAATGGGAAGGAGTTGGATATCACATCTCATGCTATAGGGAGGGTCTCAGTTTCATATTAGAATCATTGAGATATCACATCTCATGCTATCGGAAGGGTCTCAGGATTGGAATGGCAAGGACTTGGATATCACATCTTATGTTATAGGAAGGGTCTCAAGATTGGAATGGGAAGGAGTTGGATATCACATCTCATGCTATAGGGAGGGTCTCAGTTTCATATTAGAATCATTGAGATATCACATCTCATGCTATCGGAAGGGTCTCAGGATTGGAATGGGAAGGAGTTTGATATCACATCTCATGCCATGGGAAGGTCCCAGGTTTGCTAGAAGCATTAAGATATCACATCTCATGCTATCGGAAGGGTCTCAGGATTGGATTGGGAAGGAGTTGGATATCCCATCTCATGCTATAGGAAGGGTCACAGGTTGGAATTGGAAGGAGTTGGATATCACATCTTATGCTATCGGAAGGGTCTCAGGATTGGAATGGGAAGGAGTTGGATATCACATCTCAAGTTATAGGACGGGTCTGTGGTTTGGTATTAGAAGCATTGAGATATCATATCTAATGCTATCGGAAGGGTCTCAGGATTGGATTGGGAAGGAGTTGGATATCACATCTCATGTTATAGGAAGGGTCTCAGGTTTGTTATTAGAAGCATTGAGATATCACATCTCATGTTATAGGACAGTCTCAGGTTTGGTATTAGAAGCATTGAGATATCATATCTCATGCTATCGGAAGGGTCTCAGGATTGGAATGGGAAGGAGTTGGATATCACATCTCATGTTATAGGAAGGGTCTCAAGATTGGAATGGGAAGGACTTGGATATCACATCTCATATTATAGGAAGGGTCTCAGGTTTGTTATTAGAAGCATTGAGATATCACATCTCATGTTATAGGACAGTCTCAGGTTTGGTTTTAGAAGCATTGAGATATAACATCTCATAGTATAGGACGGGTCTCAGGATTGGAATGGGAAGGAGTTTGATATCACATCTCACGCCATGGGAAGGTCTCAGGTTTGCTAGAAGCATTAAGATATCACATCTCATGCTATCGGAAGGGTCTCAGGTTTGGATTGGGAAGGAGTTGGATATTGCATCTCATGCTATAGGAAGGGTCACAGGTTGGAATTGGAAGGAGTTGGATATCACAGCTCATGTTATAGGAAGGGTATCAGTATTGGAATGGGAAGGACTTTGATATCACATCTCACGCTATAGGGAGGGTCTCAGGTTTGGTATTAGAAGCATTGAGATATCACATCTCATGCTATCGGAAGGGTCTCAGGATTGGATCGGGAAGGATTTGGATATAACATCTCATGTTATAGGAAGGGTCTCAGGATTGGATGGGAAGAGTTGGATATCACATCTCATGTT
Source organism: Ambystoma mexicanum (assembly GCF_040938575.1). NCBI lineage: Eukaryota > Metazoa > Chordata > Amphibia > Caudata > Ambystomatidae > Ambystoma > Ambystoma mexicanum. Next base: position 340,058,279 of record NC_090936.1, read on the forward strand.
ATAGGAAGGGTATCAGGATTGGAATGGGAAGGACTTTGATATCACATCTCACGCTATAGGGAAGGTCTCTGGTTTGGTATTAGAAGCATTGAGATATCACATCTCATGTTATAGGAAGGGTCTCAGGTTTGTTATTAGAAGCATTGAGATATCACATCTCATGTTATAGGACAGTCTCAGGTTTGGTATTAGAAGCATTGAGATGTAACATCTCATGGTATAGGACGGGTCTCAGGATTGGATGGGAAGAGATGGATATCACATCTCATGCTATAGGAAGGGTCTCAGGTTTGGTAGAAGCATTGGGATATCACATTCATGCTATAGGAAGGGTCTCAGGATTGGAATGGGAAGGAGTTGGATATCACATCTCATGCTAAAGGAAGGGTCTCAGGTTTGGAAGGGGAAGGATTTGGATATCACATCTCAAGTTATAGGACGGGTCTGTGGTTTGGTATTAGAAGCATTGAGATATCATATCTCATGCTATCGGAAGGGTCTCAGGATTGGATTGCGAAGGAGTTGGATATCACATCTCATGTTATAGGAAGGCTCTCAGGTTTGTTATTAGAAGCATTGAGATATCACATCTCACGTTATAGGACAGTCTCAGGTTTGGTATTAGAAGCATTGAGATATCATCTCATGGTATAGGACGGGCCTCAGGATTGGAATGGGAAGGAGTTGGATATCACATCTCATGCTAAAGGAAGGGTCTCAGGTTTGGAAGGGGAAGGATTTGGATATTACATCTCAATTTATAGGACGGGTCTGTGGTTTGGTATTAGAAGCATTGAGATATCATATCTCATGCTATCGGAAGGGTCTCAGGATTGGATTGGGAAGGAGTTGGATATCACATCTCATGTTATAGGAAGGGTCTCAGGATTGGAATGGGAAGGATTTGGATATCACATCTCATGTTATAGGAAGGGTCTCAGGTTTGTTATTAGAAGTATTGAGATATCGCATCTCATGTTATAGGACAGTCTCAGGTTTGGTATTAGAAGCATTGAGATATCATATCTCATTGTATAGGACGGGTCTCAGGATTGGAATGGGAAGGAGTTGGATATCGCATCCCATGCTATAGGAAGGGTCACAGGTTGGAATTGGAAGGAGTTGGATATCACAGCTCATGTTATAGGAAGGGTTTCAGGATTGGAATGGGAAGGACTTTGATATCACATCTCATGCTATCGGAAGGGTCTCAGGATTGGATTGGGAAGGAGTTGGATATTACATCTCATGTTATAGGAAGGGTCTCAGGATTGGATGGGAAGAGTTGGATATCACATCTCATGTTATAGGAAGGGTCTCAGGTTTGTTATTAGAAGCATTGAGATATCACATCTCATGTTATAGGACAGTCTCAGGTTTGGTATTAGAAGCATTGAGATATAACATCTCATGGTATAGGACGGGTCTCAGGATTGGAATGGGAAGGAGTTGGATATCACAGCTCATGTTATAGGAAGGGTTTCAGGATTGGAATGGGAAGGACTTTGATATCACATCTCATGCTATCGGAAAGGTCTCAGGATTGGATTGGGAAGGAGTTGGATATAACATCTCATGTTATAGGAAGGGTCTCAGGATTGGATGGGAAGAGTTGGATATCACATCTCGTGTTATAGGAAGGGTATCAGGATTGGAATGGGAAGGACTTTGATATCACATCTCACGCTATAGGGAGGGTCTCAGGTTTGGTATTATAAGCATTGAGATATCACATCTCATGTTATAGGAAGGGTCTCAGGTTTGTTATTAGAAGCATTGAGATATCACATCTCATGTTATAGGACAGTCTAGGGTTTGGTATTAGAAGCATTGAGATATAACATCTCATGGTATAGGACGGGTCTCAGGATTGGATGGGAAGAGTTGGATATCACCTCTCATGCTATAGTAAGGGTCTCAGGTTTGGTAGAAGCATTGGGATATCACATCTCATGCTATAGGAAGGGTCTCAGGATTGGAATGGGAAGTTGTTGGATATCACATCTTATGCTAAAGGAAGGGTCTCAGGTTTGGAAGGGGAAGGATTTGGATTTCACATCTCAATTTATAGGACGGGTCTGTGGTTTGGTATTAGAAGCATTGAGATATCATATCTCATGCTATCGGAAGGGTCTCAGGATTGGATTGGGAAGGAGTTGGATATCACATCTCATGTTATAGGAAGGGTCTCAGGATTGGAATGGGAAGGATTTGGATATCACATCTCATGTTATAGGAAGGGTCTCAGGTTTGTTATTAGAAGTATTGAGATATCGCATCTCATGTTATAGGACAGTCTCAGGTTTGGTATCAGAAGCATTGAGATATCATATCTCATTGTATAGGACGGGTCTCAGGATTGGAATGGGAAGGAGTTGGATATCGCATCTCATGCTATAGGAAGGGTCACAGGTTGGAATTGGAAGGAGTTGGATATCACAGCTCATGTTATAGGAAGGGTTTCAGGATTGGAATGGGAAGGACTTTGATATCACATCTCATGCTATCGGAAGGGTCTCAGGATTGGATTGGGAAGGAGTTGGATATAACATCTCATGTTATAGGAAGGGTCTCAGGATTGGATGGGAAGAGTTGGATATCACATCTCATGTTATAGGAAGGGTCTCAGGTTTGTTATTAGAAGCATTGAGATATCACATCTCATGTTATAGGACAGTCTCAGGTTTGGTATTAGAAGCATTGAGATATAACATCTCATGGTATAGGACGGGTCTCAGGATTGGAATGGGAAGGAGTTGGATATCGCATCTCATGCTATAGGACGGGTCACAGGTTGGAATTGGAAGGAGTTGGATATCACAGCTCATGTTATAGGAAGGGTTTCAGGATTGGAATGGGAAGGACTTTGATATCACATCTCATGCTATCGGAAAGGTCTCAGGATTGGATTGGGAAGGAGTTGGATATAACATCTCATGTTATAGGAAGGGTCTCAGGATTGGATGGGAAGAGTTGAATATCACATCTCGTGTTATAGGAAGGGTATCAGGATTGGAATGGGAAGGACTTTGATATCACATCTCACGCTATAGGGAGGGTCTCAGGTTTGGTATTATAAGCATTGAGATATCACATCTCATTTTATAGGAAGGGTCTCAGGTTTGTTATTAGAAGCATTGAGATATCACATCTCATGTTATAGGACAGTCTCAGGTTTGGTATTAGAAGCATTGAGATATAACATCTCATGGTATAGGACGGGTCTCAGGATTGGATGGGAAGAGTTGGATATCACCTCTCATGCTATAGTAAGGGTCTCAGGTTTGGTAGAAGCATTGGGATATCACATCTCATGCTATAGGAAGGGTCTCAGGATTGGAATGGGAAGTTGTTGGATATCACATCTCATGCTAAAGGAAGGGTCTCAGGTTTGGAAGGGGAAGGATTTGGATATCACATCTCAAGTTATAGGACGGGTCTGTGGTTTGGTATTAGAAGCATTGAGATATCGCATCTCATGTTATAGGACAGTCTCAGGTTTGGTATTAGAAGCATTGAGATATCATATCTCATGCTATCGGAAGGGTCTCAGGATTGGAATGGGAAGGATTTGGATATCACATCTCATGTTATAGGAAGGGTCTCAGGATTGGAATGGGAAGCAATTGTATATCACATCTCATGCTATAGGGAGGGTCTCAGGTTTGATATTAGAAGCATTGAGATATCACATCTCATGTTATAGGACAGTCTCAGGTTTGGTTTTAGAAGCATTGAGATATAACATCTCATAGTATAGGACGGGTCTCAGGATTGGAATGGGAAGGAGTTTGATATCACATCTCATGCCATGGGAAGGTCTCAGGTTTGCTAGAAGCATTAAGATATCACATCTCATGCTATCGGAAGGGTCTCAGGATTGGAATGGGAAGGATTTGGATATCACATCTCATGTTATAGGAAGGGTCTCAGGATTGGAATGGGAAGGATTTGGATATCACACCTCATGTTATAGGAAGGGTCTCAGGTTTGTATTAGAAGCATTGAGATATCGCATCTCATGTTATAGGACAGTCTCAGGTTTGGTATTAGAAGCATTGAGATATCATATCTCATGGTATAGGACGGGTCTCAGGATTGGAATGTTAAGGAGTTGGATATCACATCTCATGCTATAGGAAGGGTCTCAGGATTGGAATGGGAAGGATTTGGATATCACATCTCATGTTATTGGAAGGGTCTCAGGTTTGTTATTAGAAGCATTGAGATATCACATCTCATGTTCTAGGAAGGGTCTCAGGATTGGAATGGGAAGGATTTGGATATCACATCTCATGTTATAGGAAGGGTCTCAGGTTTGTTATTAGAAGCATTGAGATATCGCATCTCATGTTATAGGACAGTCTCAGGTTTGGTATTAGAAGCATTGAGATATCATATCTCATGCTATCGGAAGGGTCTCAGGATTGGAATGGGAAGGATTTGGATATCACATCTCATGTTATAGGAAGGGTCTCAGGTTTGTTATTAGAAGCATTGAGATATCGCATCTCATGTTATAGGACAGTCTCAGGTTTGGTATTAGAAGCATTGAGATATCATATCTCATGCTATCGGAAGGGTCTCAGGATTGGATTGGGAAGGAGTTGGATATCACATCTCATGTTATAGGAAGGCTCTCAGGTTTGTTATTAGAAGCATTGAGATATCACATCTCATGTTATAGGACAGTCTCAGGTTTGGTATTAGAAGCATTGAGATATCATATCTCATGGTATAGGACGGGTCTCAGGATTGCAATGGGAAGGAGTTGGATATCACATCTCATGCTAAAGGAAGGGTCTCAGGTTTGGAAGGGGAAGGATTTGGATATTGCATCTCAATTTATAGGACGGGTCTGTGGTTTGGTATTAGAAGCATTGAGATATCATATCTCATGCTATCGGAAGGGTATCAGGATTGGATTGGGAAGGAGTTGGATATCACATCTCATTTTATAGGAAGGGTCTCAGGATTGGAATGGGAAGGATTTGGATATCACATCTCATGTTATAGGAAGGGTCTCAGGTTTGTTATTTGAAGCATTGAGATATTGCATCTCATGTTATAGGACAGTCTCAGGTTTGGTATTAGAAGCATTGAGATATCATATCTCATTGTATAGGACGGGTCTCAGGATTGGAATGGGAAGGAGTTGGATATCACATATCATGCTATAGGAAGGGTCTCAGGATTGGAATGGGAAGGAGTTGGATATCACATCTCATGATAAAGAAAGGGTCTCAGGTTTGGAAGGGGAAGGATTTGGATATCACATCTCAAGTTATAGGACAGTTCTATGGTTTGGTATTAGAAGCATTGAGATATCATATCTCATGCTATCGGAAGGGTCTCAGGATTCGATTGGGAAGGAGTGGATATCACATCGCATGTTATAGGAAGGGTCTCAGGATTGGAATGGGAAGGAGTTGGATATCACATCTCATGATAAAGAAAGGGTCTCAGGTTTGGAAGGGGAAGGATTTGGATATCACATCTCAAGTTATAGGACGGTTCTGTGGTTTGGTATTAGAAGCATTGAGATATCATATCTCATGCTGTCGGAAGGGTCTCAGGATTGGATTGGGAAGGAGTTGGATATCACATCGCATGTTATAGGAAGGGTCTCAAGATTGGAATGGGAAGGACTTGGATATCACATCTCATGTTATAGGAAGGGCCTCAGGTTTGTTATTAGAAGTATTGAGATATCACATCTCATGTTATAGGACAGTCTCAGGTTTGGTATTAGAAGCATTGAGATATAACATCTCATAGTATAGGACGGGTCTCAGGATTGGAATGGGAAGGAGTTAGATATCACATCTCATGCCATGGGAAGGTCTCAGGTTTGCTAGAAGCATTAAGATATCACATCTCATGCTATCGGAAGGGTCTCAGGATTGGATTGGGAAGGAGTTGGATATCGCATCTCATGCTATAGGAAGGGTCACAGGTTGGAATTGGAAGGAGTTGGATATCACAGCTCATGTTATAGGAAGGGTTTCAGGATTGGAATGGGAAGGACTTTGATATCACATCTCATGCTATCGGAAGGGTATCAGGATTGGATTGGGAAGGAGTTGGATATCACATCTCATGTTATAGGAAGGGTCTCAGGATTGGAATGGGAAGGATTTGGATATCACATCTCATGTTATAGGAAGGGTCTCAGGTTTGTTATTAGAAGCATTGAGATATCGCATCTCATGTCATAGGCCAGTCTCAGGTTTGGTCATAGAAGCATTGAGATATCATATCTCATTGTATAGGACGGGTCTCAGGATTGGAATGGGAAGGAGTTGGATATCATATATCATGCTATAGGACGGGTCTCAGGATTGGAATGGGAAGGAGGTGGATATCACATCTCATGATAAAGGAAGGGTCTCAGGTTTGGAAGGGGAAGGATTTGGATATCACATCTCAAGTTATAGGACTGGTCTGTGGTTTGGTATTAGAAGCATTGAGATATCATATCTCATGCTATCGGAAGGGTCTCAGGATTGGAATGGGAAGGAGTTGGATATCACATCTCATGCTATCGGAAAGGTCTCAGGTTTGGTAGAAGCATTGGGATATCACATCTCATCCTATAGGAAGGGCCTCATGATTGGAATGGGAAGGAGTTGGATATCACATCTCATGCTATCGGAAAGGTCTCAGGTTTGGTATAAGCATTGGGATATCACATCTCATGCTCTCGGAAGGGTCTCAGGATTGGATTGGGAAGGAGTTGGATATCACATCTCATGTTATAGGAAGGGGCTCAGGATTGGAATGGGAAGGACTTGGACATCACATCTTACGTTATAGGAAGGGTCTCAGGTTTGTTATTAGAAGCATTGAGATATCACATCTCATGTTATAACCTGAGACTGTCATGGACAGTCTCAGGTTTGGTATTAGAAGCATTGAGATATAACATCTCATGGTATAGGACGGGTCTCAGGATTAGAATGGGAAGGAGTTTGATATCACATCTCATGCCTTAGGAAGGTCTCAGGTTTTGTGGAAGCATTAGGATATCACATCTCATGCTATCGGAAGGGTCTCAGGATTGGATTGGGAAGAAGTTGGATATCCCATCTCATGCTATAGGAAGTGTCACAGGTTGGAATTGGAAGGAGTTGGATGTCACATCTCATGTTATAGGAAGGGTATCAGGATTGGAATGGGAAGGACTTTTATATCACATCTCGCTATAGGGAGGGTCTCAGGTTTGGTATTAGAAGCATTGAGATATCACATCTCATGCTATCAGAAGGGTCTCAGGATTGGATTGGGAAGGAGTTGGATATCACATCTCATGTTATAGGAAGGGTCTCAGGTTTGGTATTAGAAGCATTGAGATATCACATCTCATGCTATCTGAAGAGTCACAGGTTGGAATTGGAAGGAGTTGGATATCACATCTCATGCTATCGGAAGGGTCTCAGGATTGGAATGGGAAGGAATTGGATATCTCATCTCATGCTATAGGGAGGGTCTCAGGTTTGATATTAGAAGCATTGAGATATCATATCTCATGCTATCGGAAGGGTCCCAGGATTGGATTGGGAAGGAGTTGGATATCACATCTCATGTTATAGGACGGGTCTCAGGATTGGATGGGAAGAGTTGGATATCACATCTCATGCAATAGGAAGGGTCTCAGGATTGGAATGGGAAGGAGTTGGATATGACATCTCATGCTAAAAGAAGGGTCTCAGGTTTGGGAGGGGAAGGATTTGGAAATCACATCTCAAGTTATAGGACGGGTCTGTGGTTTGGTATTAGAAGCATTGAGATATCATATCTCATGCTATCGGAAGGGTCTCAGGATTGGAATGGGAAGGACTTGGATATCACATCTCATGTTATACGAAGAGTCTCAGGTTTGATATTAGAAGCATTGAGATATCACATCTCATGTTATGGGACAGTCTCAGGTTTGATATTAGAAGCATTGAGATATCACATCTCATGCTATCGGAAGGGTCTCAGGATTGGATTGGAAAGGAGTTGGATATCACATCTCAAGTTATAGGACGGGTCTGTGGTTTGGTATTAGAAGCATTGAGATATCATATCTCATGCTATCGGAAGGGTCTCAGGATTGTATTGGGAAGGAGTTGGATATCACATATGTTATAGGAAGGGTCTCAGGATTGGAATGGGAAGGATTTGGATATCACATCTCATGTTATAGGAAGGGTCTCAGGTTTGTTATTAGAAGCATTGAGATATCGCATCTCATGTCATAGGACAGTCTCAGGTTTGGTCATAGAAGCATTGAGATATCATATCTCATTGTATAGGACGGGTCTCAGGATTGGAATGGGAAGGAGTTGGATATCATATATCATGCTATAGGACGGGTCTCAGGATTGGAATGGGAAGGAGTTGGATATCACATCTCATGATAAAGGAAGGGTCTCAGGTTTGGAAGGGGAAGGATTTGGATATCACATCTCAAGTTATAGGACAGGTCTGTGGTTTGGTATTAGAAGCATTGAGATATCATATCTCATGCTATCGGAAGGGTCTCAGGATTGGATTGGGAAGGAGTTGGATATCACATCTCATGTTATAGGAAGGGTCTCAAGATTTGAATGGGAAGGACTTGGATATCACATCTCATGTTATAGGAAGGGTCTCAGGTTTGTTATTAGAAGCATTGAGATATCACATCTCATGTTATAGGACAGTCTCAGGTTTGGTATTAGAAGCATTGAGATGTAACATCTCATAGTATAGGACGGGTCTCAGGATTGGAATGGGAAGGAGTTTGATATCACATCTCATGCCATGGGAAGGTCTCAGGTTTGCTAGAAGCATTAAGATATCACATCTCATGCTATCGGAAGGGTCTCAGGATTGGATTGGGAAGGAAGTGGATATCTCATCTCATGCTATAGGAAGGGTCACAGGTTTGAATTGGAAGGAGTTGGATATCACAGCTCATGTTATAGGAAGGGTATCAGGATTGGAATGGGAAGGACTTTGATATCACATCTCATGCTATCGGAAGGGTCTCAGGATTGGATTGGGAAGGAGTTGGATATAACATCTCATGTTATAGGAAGGGTCTCAGGATTGGATGGGAAAAGTTGGATATCACATCTCATGTTATAGGAAGGGTATCAGGATGGGAATGGGAAGGACTTTGATATCACATCTCACGCTATAGGGAGGGTCTCAGGTTTGGTATTAGAAGCATTGAGATATCACATCTCATGTTATAGGAAGGGTCTCAGGTTTGTTATTAGAAGCATTGAGATATCACATCTCATGTTATAGGACAGTCTCAGGTTTGGTATTAGAAGCATTGAGATATAACATCTCATGGTATAGGACGGGTCTCAGGATTGGATGGGAAGAGTTGGATATCACATCTCAAGCTATAGGACGGGTCTGTGGTTTGGTATTAGAAGCATTGAGATATCATATCTCATGCTATCGGAAGGGTCTCAGGATTGGATTGCGAAGGAGTTGGATATCACATCTCATGTTATCGGAAGGGTCTCAGGATTGGATTGGGAAAGAGTTGGATATAACATCTCATGTTATAGGAAGGCTCTCAGGTTTGTTATTAGAAGCATTGAGATATCACATCTCATGTTATAGGACAGTCTCAGGTTTGGTATTAGAAGCATTGAGATATCATATCTCATGGTATAGGACGGGTCTCAGGATTGGAATGGGAAGGAGTTGGATATCACATCTCATGCTAAAGGCAGGGTCTCAGGTTTGGAAGGGGAAGGATTTGGATATCACATCTCAATTTATAGGACGGGTCTGTGGTTTGGTATTAGAAGCATTGAGATATCATATCTCATGCTATCGGAAGGGTCTCAGGATTGGAGTGGGAAGGAGTTGGATATCACATCTCATGTTATAGGAAGGGTCTCCGGATTGAAATGGGAAGGATTTGGATATCACTTCTCATGTTATAGGAAGGGTCTCAGGTTTGTTATTAGAAGCATTGAGATATTGCATCTCATGTTATAGGACAGTCTCAGGTTTGGTATTAGAAGCATTGAGATATCATATCTCATGCTATCGGAAGGGTCTCAGGATTGGAATGGGAAGGATTTGGATATCACATCTCATGTTATACGAAGGGTCTCAGGATTGGAATGGGAAGGATTTGTATATCACATCTCATGTTATAGGAAGGGTCTCAGGTTTGTTATTAGAAGCATTGAGATATCACATCTCATGTTATAGGACAGTCTCAGGTTTGGTATTAGAAGCATTGAGATATCATATCTCATGCTATCGGAAGGGTCTCAGGATTGGAATGGGAAGGAGTTGGATATCACATCTCATGCTAAAGGAAGGGTCTCAGGTTTGGAAGGGGAAGGATTTGGATATCACATCTCAAGTTATAGGACGGGTCTGTGGTTTGGTATTAGAAGCATTGAGATATCATATCTCATGCTATCGGAAGGGTCTCAGGATTGGATTGGGAAGGAGTTGGATATCACATCTCATGTTATAGGAAGGGTCTCAAGATTGGAATGGGAAGGACTTGGATATCACATCTCATATTATAGGAAGGGTCTCAGGTTTGTTATTAGAAGCATTGAGATATCACATCTCATGTTATAGGACAGTCTCAGGTTTGGTTTTAGAAGCATTGAGATATAACATCTCATAGTATAGGACGGGTCTCAGGATTGGATGGGGAGGAGTTTGATATCACATCTCATGCCATGGGAAGGTCTCAGGTTTGCTAGAAGCATTAAGATATCACATCTCATGCTATCGGAAGGGTCTCAGGATTGGATTGGGAAGGAGTTGGATATCGCATCTCATGCTATACGAAGGGTCACAGGTTGGAATTGGAAGGAGTTGGATATCACAGCTCATGTTATAGGAAGGGTATCAGTATTGGAATGGGAAGGATTTGGATATCACATCTCATGTTATAGGAAGGGTCTCAGGTTTGTTATTAGAAGCATTGAGATATCGCATCTCATGTCATAGGACAGTCTCAGGTTTGGTCATAGAAGCATTGAGATATCTTATCTCATTGTATAGGACGGGTCTCAGGATTGGAATGGGAAGGAGTTGGATATCATATATCATGCTATAGGACGGGTCTCAGGATTGGAATGGGAAGGAGTTGGATATCACATCTCATGATAAAGGAAGGGTCTCAGGTTTGGAAGGGGAAGGATTTGGATATCACATCTCAAGTTATAGGACAGGTCTGTGGTTTGGTATTAGAAGCATTGAGATATCATATCTCATGCTATCGGAAGGGTCTCAGGATTGGATTGGGAAGGAGTTGGATATCACATCTCATGTTATAGGAAGGGTCTCAAGATTTGAATGGGAAGGACTTGGATATCACATCTCATGTTATAGGAAGGGTCTCAGGTTTGTTATTAGAAGCATTGAGATATCACATCTCATGTTATAGGACAGTCTCAGGTTTGGTATTAGAAGCATTGAGATGTAACATCTCATAGTATAGGACGGGTCTCAGGATTGGAATGGGAAGGAGTTTGATATCACATCTCATGCCATGGGAAGGTCTCAGGTTTGCTAGAAGCATTAAGATATCACATCTCATGCTATCGGAAGGGTCTCAGGATTGGATTGGGAAGGAAGTGGATATCTCATCTCATGCTATAGGAAGGGTCACAGGTTTGAATTGGAAGGAGTTGGATATCACAGCTCATGTTATAGGAAGGGTATCAGGATTGGAATGGGAAGGACTTTGATATCACATCTCATGCTATCGGAAGGGTCTCAGGATTGGATTGGGAAGGAGTTGGATATAACATCTCATGTTATAGGAAGGGTCTCAGGATTGGATGGGAAGAGTTGGATATCACATCTCATGTTATAGGAAGGGTATCAGGATGGGAATGGGAAGGACTTTGATATCACATCTCACGCTATAGGGAGGGTCTCAGGTTTGGTATTAGAAGCATTGAGATATCACATCTCATGTTATAGGAAGGGTCTCAGGTTTGTTATTAGAAGCATTGAGATATCACATCTCATGTTATAGGACAGTCTCAGGTTTGGTATTAGAAGCATTGAGATATAACATCTCATGGTATAGGACGGGTCTCAGGATTGGATGGGAAGAGTTGGATATCACATCTCAAGCTATAGGACGGGTCTGTGGTTTGGTATTAGAAGCATTGAGATATCATATCTCATGCTATCGGAAGGGTCTCAGGATTGGATTGCGAAGGAGTTGGATATCACATCTCATGTTATCGGAAGGGTCTCAGGATTGGATTGGGAAAGAGTTGGATATAACATCTCATGTTATAGGAAGGCTCTCAGGTTTGTTATTAGAAGCATTGAGATATCACATCTCATGTTATAGGACAGTCTCAGGTTTGGTATTAGAAGCATTGAGATATCATATCTCATGGTATAGGACGGGTCTCAGGATTGGAATGGGAAGGAGTTGGATATCACATCTCATGCTAAAGGCAGGGTCTCAGGTTTGGAAGGGGAAGGATTTGGATATCACATCTCAATTTATAGGACGGGTCTGTGGTTTGGTATTAGAAGCATTGAGATATCATATCTCATGCTATCGGAAGGGTCTCAGGATTGGAGTGGGAAGGAGTTGGATATCACATCTCATGTTATAGGAAGGGTCTCCGGATTGAAATGGGAAGGATTTGGATATCACTTCTCATGTTATAGGAAGGGTCTCAGGTTTGTTATTAGAAGCATTGAGATATTGCATCTCATGTTATAGGACAGTCTCAGGTTTGGTATTAGAAGCATTGAGATATCATATCTCATGCTATCGGAAGGGTCTCAGGATTGGAATGGGAAGGATTTGGATATCACATCTCATGTTATACGAAGGGTCTCAGGATTGGAATGGGAAGGATTTGGATATCACATCTCATGTTATAGGAAGGGTCTCAGGTTTGTTATTAGAAGCATTGAGATATCACATCTCATGTTATAGGACAGTCTCAGGTTTGGTATTAGAAGCATTGAGATATCATATCTCATGCTATCGGAAGGGTCTCAGGATTGGAATGGGAAGGAGTTGGATATGACATCTCATGCTAAAGGAAGGGTCTCAGGTTTGGAAGGGGAAGGATTTGGATATCACATCTCAAGTTATAGGACGGGTCTGTGGTTTGGTATTAGAAGCATTGAGATATCATATCTCATGCTATCGGAAGGGTCTCAGGATTGGATTGGGAAGGAGTTGGATATCACATCTCATGTTATAGGAAGGGTCTCAAGATTGGAATGGGAAGGACTTGGATATCACATCTCATATTATAGGAAGGGTCTCAGGTTTGTTATTAGAAGCATTGAGATATCACATCTCATGTTATAGGACAGTCTCAGGTTTGGTTTTAGAAGCATTGAGATATAACATCTCATAGTATAGGACGGGTCTCAGGATTGGATGGGGAGGAGTTTGATATCACATCTCATGCCATGGGAAGGTCTCAGGTTTGCTAGAAGCATTAAGATATCACATCTCATGCTATCGGAAGGGTCTCAGGATTGGATTGGGAAGGAGTTGGATATCGCATCTCATGCTATAGGAAGGGTCACAGGTTGGAATTGGAAGGAGTTGGATATCACAGCTCATGTTATAGGAAGGGTATCAGTATTGGAATGGGAAGGACTTTGATATCACATCTCACGCTATAGGGGGGGTCTCAGGTTTGGTATTAGAAGCATTGAGATATCACATATCATGCTATCGGAAGGGTCTCAGGATTGGATCGGGAAGGATTTGGATATAACATCTCATGTTATAGGAAGGGTCTCAGGATTGGATGGGAAAAGTTGGATATCACATCTCATGTTATAGGAAGGGTATCAGGATTGGAATGGGAAGGACTTTGATATCACATCTCACGCTATAGGGAGGGTCTCTGGTTTGGTATTAGAAGCATTGAGATATCACATCTCATGTTATAGGAAGGGTCTCAGGTTTGTTATTAGAAGCATTGAGATATCACATCTCATGTTATAGGACAGTCTCAGGTTTGGTATTAGAAGCATTGAGATGTAACATCTCATGGTATAGGACGGGTCTCAGGATTGGATGGGAAGAGATGGATATCACATCTCATGCTATAGGAAGGGTCTCAGGTTTGGTAGAAGCATTTGGATATCACATCTCATGCTATAGGAAGGGTCTCAGGATCGGAATGGGAAGGAGTTGGATATCACACCTCAAGTTATAGGACGGGTCTGTGGTTTGGTATTAGAAGCATTGAGATATCATATCTCATGCTATCGGAAGGGTCTCAGGATTGGATTGCGAAGGAGTAGGATATCACATCTCATGTTATAGGAAGGGTCTCAAGATTGGAATGGGAAGGACTTGGATATCACATCTCATGTTATAGGAAGGGTCTCAGGTTTGTTATTAGAAGCATTGAGATATCGCATCTCATGTTATAGGACAGTCTGAGGTTTCGTATTCGAAGCATTGAGATATCATATCTCATTGTAGAGGACGGGTCTCAGGATTGGAATGGGAAGGAGTTGGATATCACATATCATGCTATAGGAAGGGTCTCAGGATTGGAATGGGAAGGAGTTGGATATCACATCTCATGATAAAGGAAGGGTCTCAGGTTTGGAAGGGGAAGGAGTTGGATATCACATCTCATGTTATAGGAAGGGTCTCAAGATTGGAATGGGAAGGACTTGGATATCACATCTCATGCTATAGGGAGGGTCTCAGGTTTGATATTAGAAGCATTGAGATATCACATCTCATGCTATCGGAAGGGTCTCAGGATTGGATTGGGAAGTAGTTGGATATCACTTCTCAAGTTATAGGACGGGTCTGTGGTTTGGTATTAGAAGCATTGAGATATCATATTTCATGCTATCGGAAGGGTCTCAGGATTGGATTGGGAAGGAGTTGGATATCACATCTCATGTTATAGGAAGGCTCTCAGGTTTGTTATTAGAAGCATTGAGATATCACATCTCATGTTATAGGACAGTCTCAGGTTTGGTATTAGAAGCATTGAGATATCATATCTCATGGTATAGGACGGGTCTCAGGATTGCAATGGGAAGGAGTTGGATATCACAGCTCATGCTAAAGGAAGGGTCTCAGGTTTGGAAGGGGAAGGATTTGGATATCGCATCTCAATTTATAGGACGGGTCTGTGGTTTGGTATTAGAAGCATTGAGATATCATATCTAATGCTATCGGAAGGGTATCAGGATTGGATTGGGAAGGAGTTGGATATCACATCTCATGTTATAGGAAGGGTCTCAGGATTGGAATGGGAAGGATTTGGATATCACATCTCATGTTATAGGAAGGGTCTCAGGTTTGTTATTAGAAGCATTGAGATATCGCATCTCATGTTATAGGACAGTCTCAGGTTTGGTATTAGAAGCATTGAGATATCATATCTCATTGTATAGGACGGGTCTCAGGATTGGAATGGGAAGGAGTTGGATATCACATATCATGCTATAGGAAGGGTCTCAGGATTGGAATGGGAAGGAGTTGGATATCACATCTCATGATAAAGAAAGGGTCTCAGGTTTGGAAGGGGAAGGATTTGGATATCACATCTCAAGTTATAGGACGTGTTAAGACGGATTTCTGAACTCTGTCCTGGTGGCGCAGAGGTTCAGAAGGCCAACCTAATTACTTGGAACAGGGTAACCTCTGGACAAGCCAGACCAATCAAGGTAGCGATCGCGGCGGTCAAGACTAGGTCTCAAGAGGGGTGAGGGTGACTGAAAGCTCACAATGAGCACACAAAGCAAGAGCGCTTACAAACTACTCCAAACAGTTGTTTATATCAAAAATAGATACACATTTATTATAAGGCCTTGAAACTAATAACCACAGTAAAAGCAGCAATATACAACGATATTAAACCAACACATACACTATCCACCCAATATATATACAGAATACACAGTTTCACAGCATTAGCAGCACGAAATATGTTATCCACCTGCAGGGGAAGGAAAACAGGCAGTGCGAACCAATGCTTGTGATATGTCCGCCTTCTGAGGCCCCTAACTGGATGGTAGTCCAATCCCTACGAAGAGTGGAGCCTAGCGCTCAAAAGTACCTGCACACGCCGGTGCCAATGGGCAGAAGGTGAAGCTCTTCGGAGGACGTTGAACAGCTCTGTAGGGAGCTCTAATGAAGGAGAACACGGTCCGCGACTCTAGCGCAGCCTCCACTGTGAGGCAGAAGCAGGGCGCGAGTACGGACAAGGGGTGCTGTATTCACAGCGGGGAAAAGCAAGGGGCACTGCAGGAGGGCGACCAGATCCTAGCTAATCTACTCACCGGTCCCCGAAGCAAGCAGGCCCGAGCTTCTCCTCGATAGATGCAGCTTCTGGCAGGTTCTGAAGAGCAGGGAACGTCTCGTCGTCGTGCAGAGTAAAAAGACGTCCCGATCGAAGAAACAAGCACAGTTTTGTCGCCACAGCAGGGCAACGGAACGGCCGGGTGTATTCAAGCCAAACGAGGACTGCTCACCTCTAGCTTAGGGTTGCTAAGCAAACGAAGCGTGTGAGCGTGCCCCGGACTCAGAATACCACCCAACCTGTCGGCGATTACAGAGCAGGCCTCCTTAGTAAGCTGGTCAGTCAACTGGATGGCCCAGAGACACTTCCGAAGGCTTACAGCAGGAGTTGATGAAGGTGCCGGGAATAGCTGGTCCTGCTATTCCAATAGGTCGAAGCGCCAGTACAGGCCTTCTTGTTCGATCTTAGGTGGAAAGGGCTTCACCGGACGACAGCAATGAGGAGCAGAAGTTCTTCAGGGGGTCACCAGTGATTCCTCGGTCCAGCCTCGTGTTCGCAGGATACTTGGCTCCTGTATCCCTGGGTTCGTAAGAACTCAGGAGATCGACATGGCAGTGGTGTTTCCAGCTCCCTCTTATCCACGGTTCCCTTCGCGCCAAAACGGAGGGGAGCCAATGGGAGATCCGCTCATCAACACACATACCATACGTGGACCAATCACGGACCACGGTGGTCCCAGGCATTCACACCACCCTAGACTCTCTGGCACCCAGGATGTGTATTGGGACCAGACAGCCCAGCCCACATCCTGGGGGCACTCAAACGACATGTAGAAGCCCGCGAAAGCAACCGTGTTTCGCGGGGAACTACATGCCCAAATAAGGAAGGCCCCGGGTCGCCTGACCCGGGGGAAGGTAAAGGGAGCAAGACGGACAGTGGACTAGACAAAGGAGCCTCGTGGTCCGGCCATTTTGTGTAGCCGGGCCACCCTTTTGTGTTCGCGGCAAAAACGTGCTCAGAACGGCAAAAGGAGCTCAAAATAAACCAAATGATCGCTGCCACCAGCCCAGTCCCTGAATGACTTGCACCGATCCAAAAACCATCCTACAAGAGTGTCTAGGGTCTGTAGAAGGCTAGAGACCCAAGAGAGCTGTAACTTAGCTTACAGTGCCCTCTTGTGTCGTGTTGCACTAAAATGGCGACACGATAAAAGAAACTACGGGAAACAGCGTTCCCCGGTACTGACTGTCTTAAGGGCATGTCAGTTTCCCCGTAAGAAAGGAGCGAAAGCCCAGAGGAGTACAGCAGAAGGCTGCACTTCTCTGGCAAAGTCAAGAAAACAGGTTGAAAACAATAGCAAAAAGTTTAGGGGTTGCCACATGGAAGGAAAGTTCCCTACAATAACGAAATCTTTCCTAACACTCGCCCCTCCCAGACTATGGACAGGGGGAACTAATCCACCCCTGGATGAGTCTCTTGTTCAGGTCGGTAAAACATTCTGGACAACCCATCAGCATTGCTATGTTGGACACCTGGCCTATGCTCAATAGTGAAGTCGAAGCCTTGTAGACTTATGGACCACCTAAGCAACTTTGGATTCTCCCCCTTCATGTTCATTAGCCACTTTAACGGCTTATGGTCAGTCTGCACAGTGAAGTGGGTCCCATAGAGGTAGGGCCTCAGCTTCCTTAGGGCCCACACAACAGAGAAACATTCTTTCTCTACCGTGGACCATCTGAGCTCTCTGTCCTTAAGCTGGCGACTAATAAAACCGATAGGGTGTTCCTTACCCTTCTCATCTACTTGTGATAGTACAGCTCCTATCCCAGTGTCAGAGGCATCCGTCTGCACGAGAAAAGGTCTTTGATAATCAGGGGCCCTGAGCACAGGGGCCTGGCACAAGGAGTCTTTCAAGCCATGGAAGGCCTTCTCACACTCGTCAGTCCAAGTTACCTTCTTGGGTTTCTTCGGAGTTGTGAGGGCAGTCAGAGGAGCAGCTATGGTGCCATAGTCTGCCACAAAATTGCGGTAATAACCCGTGAGTCCTAAGAAGGCTCTCACTTGGGTTTGCGTAGTGGGGGTAGGCCAGTCTTGTACCGCTGGTACCTTACTGGATAGAGGCTGTCTCCTCCCTCCACCTACTTCATGTCCAAGGTAAACCACTGAGCCTTGTCCATTTTGGTGAGGGGCCACTGGGACACCCTCAGAAGAGCTAACTGAAGGACTGCTTGGGAACAGGTCGGGGAGAGGTTCAGACTCCTCTCCCACAACGTCTGAAGCCAGTAGCAGTGCTGCGATTTCGACGCTTGGGCCGAAAGCCTTCAGCCTATTCACGTGAAACACTTTTAGAGCCTGTCCAGGCCTTCCAAGGTCCACTGAATAGCTAACCTCACCCAGGGGCTCCACCACTGGGCAAGGGCCTGACCATTTGTCCTGTAAAGCTCGAGGCCTTATGAGATTCATGATCAGGACTTGCTGACCAAGTGTAAAGTTGATGAGGGAAGCTTTCTGGTCGTACCAATGTTTCACCAGCGCTTGCCCTGCCTTCAATTTATCACTGGCCAAGCCCATCAGAAGTACCATCCGTTTTCTGAGCCCTAGCACATAATCAACTACATTGGTAGTAACCGGGGGAGTGGGCATCTCCCATCCCTCCTTGACAATGGCTAAGGGTCCCCGTACGGGATGACCGAACAGAAGTTCGAAGGGGCTGAAGCCAACACCCTCCTGTGGTACCTCTCGGTAGGCAAACGGTAAGCATGAAACAAGAAGATCCCATTTTCTTCTCTGAGGCTCCTCCAGAGCCCCAATCATGCTTTTTAACGTCCTGTTAAGACGCCCCCCCAGACCATCGGTCTGGGGGCGGTATGCAGAAGAGAACCTGTAGGTGACCCCACATTCTTTCCACATAGCCTGCCTATACTTCGACATAAAGTTGCTGCCATGATCCGACACAACTTCTTTAGGGAAGCCAACCCTAGTAAACATGCCGAGTAAAGCTTCTGCAACTGGCTTGGCAGTTACAGTTGTAAATGGGACGGCCTCAGGATACCTGGTTGCATGGTCGACCAGCACCAGGATAAACCTATTGCCTGAGGATGTTTGCGGGTCAAGGGGACCAACCATGTCGATCCCTACCCTTTCAAATGGTACCCCCACAACTGGGAGCGGTACCAACGGAGCTTGGATTGTCGCGCCAACCTTACCAGACAACTGGCAGGAGGCACAACTCCTGCAGTGACTTTCTACTTGCACCCCCATCTTGGGCCAGTAGAAGTGCATGGATAACCTTTGCCTGGTCCTCCTCATACCAAGGTGACCAGCAAGGTGAACGACATGCGCCAACTGCAGGAGGAAGGGCCTAACAGCAAGGGAAACCACCAACCTCCTATGGTCTCCTTCTGTAGACTCTGTGGGCTCACTATACAGGAGTCCACCTTCCTGGTAAATCCTTTGCAACCCAGGAGGTTCACCCTCAAGCTGGGAGCAGGCCTGTCTCCTTAGGCCTTCCAGAGATGGGCACTCACGTTGGCCCTTACTGAAGTCGTCCCTATCAGGACCTCCTTCAACTAACAAGTCTTTTAGTTCAGGATGGTCGTTGGGGTCGAACACTTCAGGCATCGCCACCTCCTCGTCAGGCTCGGGCGATTGACCAACTCCCTCCACCGCAGTGGTAGGCGAGTTCGGGGGAATATTCTCTTTCCCCCGTCGGGACTTGTTGACTCCTTTCGCCTTGGGTTTCCCCTTCGGCTGGGGCGGCGTATTGGACTTGGCCAATGCTGCCCGTGCTTGAGACCGTGTGTAGGGTCTTTCGGCAGTGTCTCTTACGAGCCCTAGAGCTCTGAGATCATTGCCCAACAAGACCTTTCCCGGGACGTTTCTCTGAATGCTCACTGGAATCCTAACTGCTGTACCATTTAAAGTTAGATTAACAGGGATCACGGGAAACATACGGAGGGGGCCGTCAGCCAACTTAGTGGGCATCAGAGTAGCTCTGGCAACTTCCTCTGAGTCTACCAAGGTAGAATCCACTACAGTTCGACTGCACCCACTATCCCTAAGAGCTGGAGTATCCACTCCATTGATCAGCACACTGTCTTTAAAGTAGTGCTTGGTATTATCCGGAATCCTAGCATACGCCTCTGCGACTTTAGGCTCCCAGGAACCCAGGGACACTAAAACTACCTCAGCCTCTATTCCGCTGGGAAATGAGTCTGAGGAGAAGGATGCTCCTGTAATCTCTTCTTCCTCGTAGGAGGAGAAGGCCAGATTAGCGGAGTGGACCCCCAAAGGTCTAACCTTACAACGGGGATCCCCCTTCACATGGTCAGTTGCTCCACAAGAAAAACAAGCCCCATTGGGTCTGTTTACGTAGGGAGGCTTATTATAACCAGAGTTCTGTTTCGGAGGCGAACCTCCACTACCCTGTGAGTTCTCGGATGGCTTACCCTTATTTTTCTTTTTGTGGCCCTTATGGGAAGAAGATTTAGCAGATTCCCCACCCTCCACATCTTTGGACTTTTTCCCTTCCTCCTGCTTACCAGGATGAGTTTTGTCCTTATGGGACACTCGATGTGACACCCATAAGTCTGCTGCAATGGCCAGCTTCTTAGGATCTATCTCCTTTGAATCGGCCAAATGCTGCTTAAGCTCCGGGGAAGAAGAAGCAAAAATGTGTTCCAGCATGACCAGATTGATCATGCCTTCGAAGGTAGAAACCTTATAACCTTCAACCCAGCCAGTCAAGTTTTTCAGGGACTCAGCTACATACGACACCCAAGTACCACCTTCCTTTTTCTTATACTCTCTAAACCTTTTCAAATATTGGGTCGGAGTCTTCCCAAACTTTAAAATGAGAGTCTGCTTCAACATTGCAAAATCAGCGCGCTCAGCCTTCGACATTTCCATAATGGCACTGCAACCAGAATGGGGCAGTCTGCTGAGTAACCATGCAATCTTATCCGCATTATCAACCTCTTGAACCTCGCATGCATATTCAAACGCATTCAACCAGTCCATAATGTCATTTCGTTCCTCATACACACTGAGCAGATCTTTTGGAAACCGTGGATGAGAGGAAGCCCCAGAACCATGTCCAGGACCCTTGGACCCATTTGCGAACTGAAGCTTGGCCAGTTCCAACTGGTGATCCCTGTCTTTTTGTTTTTCTGCCTGGTCGATTTTCAGTTTGGCTATGCTGAATTCAAGCTCCTGCTGCCTAAACCGCAGCTCTTGCTTCTTGAATTCAAGCATAGCCTCCCCATCAACACTGGCAGAGGAAACGTTAGACATTACATCCTCCCTGTCCTCGTGGTCGTGATGGATCAGTGCAGCGGCAGAACCGTCGGTTCTGCCAGTGAGAGCAGCCCCACCACCTTCTGCACTGTCCTCGGAAGTTATAGCGTCAAGCTGCGCTTCTTGCCACGCCACGATTCTCTGGATCATTTCCAATTTAGTGCCTTGAGAGGAAACCCCTCTCTCCGCACACATCTTCTTCAATGTTTCAGATTTCGAAGCATTTAAGGTTAATAAAGTATTCGTTTCCATACTGTTGATAGGACTATGGCCTTTTTAACGTTATATTCAATACTTTACTGCGTGTCCTGGTTGGAATAACCTGAAAACGCCTTAGCTCGTGCGCAACACTGGATACCTTCAGTCGTATCCCACCGCTGTACACCAATTTGTTAAGACGGATTTCTGAACTCTGTCCTGGTGGCGCAGAGGTTCAGAAGGCCAACCTAATTACTTGGAACAGGGTAACCTCTGGACAAGCCAGACCAATCAAGGTAGCGATCGCGGCGGTCAAGACTAGGTCTCAAGAGGGGTGAGGGTGACTGAAAGCTCACAATGAGCACACAAAGCAAGAGCGCTTACAAACTACTCCAAACAGTTGTTTATATCAAAAATAGATACACATTTATTATAAGGCCTTGAAACTAATAACCACAGTAAAAGCAGCAATATACAACGATATTAAACCAACACATACACTATCCACCCAATATATATACAGAATACACAGTTTCACAGCATTAGCAGCACGAAATATGTTATCCACCTGCAGGGGAAGGAAAACAGGCAGTGCGAACCAATGCTTGTGATATGTCCGCCTTCTGAGGCCCCTAACTGGATGGTAGTCCAATCCCTACGAAGAGTGGAGCCTAGCGCTCAAAAGTACCTGCACACGCCGGTGCCAATGGGCAGAAGGTGAAGCTCTTCGGAGGACGTTGAACAGCTCTGTAGGGAGCTCTAATGAAGGAGAACACGGTCCGCGACTCTAGCGCAGCCTCCACTGTGAGGCAGAAGCAGGGCGCGAGTACGGACAAGGGGTGCTGTATTCACAGCGGGGAAAAGCAAGGGGCACTGCAGGAGGGCGACCAGATCCTAGCTAATCTACTCACCGGTCCCCGAAGCAAGCAGGCCCGAGCTTCTCCTCGATAGATGCAGCTTCTGGCAGGTTCTGAAGAGCAGGGAACGTCTCGTCGTCGTGCAGAGTAAAAAGACGTCCCGATCGAAGAAACAAGCACAGTTTTGTCGCCACAGCAGGGCAACGGAACGGCCGGGTGTATTCAAGCCAAACGAGGACTGCTCACCTCTAGCTTAGGGTTGCTAAGCAAACGAAGCGTGTGAGCGTGCCCCGGACTCAGAATACCACCCAACCTGTCGGCGATTACAGAGCAGGCCTCCTTAGTAAGCTGGTCAGTCAACTGGATGGCCCAGAGACACTTCCGAAGGCTTACAGCAGGAGTTGATGAAGGTGCCGGGAATAGCTGGTCCTGCTATTCCAATAGGTCGAAGCGCCAGTACAGGCCTTCTTGTTCGATCTTAGGTGGAAAGGGCTTCACCGGACGACAGCAATGAGGAGCAGAAGTTCTTCAGGGGGTCACCAGTGATTCCTCGGTCCAGCCTCGTGTTCGCAGGATACTTGGCTCCTGTATCCCTGGGTTCGTAAGAACTCAGGAGATCGACATGGCAGTGGTGTTTCCAGCTCCCTCTTATCCACGGTTCCCTTCGCGCCAAAACGGAGGGGAGCCAATGGGAGATCCGCTCATCAACACACATACCATACGTGGACCAATCACGGACCACGGTGGTCCCAGGCATTCACACCACCCTAGACTCTCTGGCACCCAGGATGTGTATT
Organism: Ambystoma mexicanum; assembly: GCF_040938575.1. Taxonomy (NCBI): domain Eukaryota; kingdom Metazoa; phylum Chordata; class Amphibia; order Caudata; family Ambystomatidae; genus Ambystoma; species Ambystoma mexicanum. The sequence continues at coordinate 340,081,670 of NC_090936.1, forward strand.
GGGACCAGACAGCCCAGCCCACATCCTGGGGGCACTCAAACGACATGTAGAAGCCCGCGAAAGCAACCGTGTTTCGCGGGGAACTACATGCCCAAATAAGGAAGGCCCCGGGTCGCCTGACCCGGGGGAAGGTAAAGGGAGCAAGACGGACAGTGGACTAGACAAAGGAGCCTCGTGGTCCGGCCATTTTGTGTAGCCGGGCCACCCTTTTGTGTTCGCGGCAAAAACGTGCTCAGAACGGCAAAAGGAGCTCAAAATAAACCAAATGATCGCTGCCACCAGCCCAGTCCCTGAATGACTTGCACCGATCCAAAAACCATCCTACAAGAGTGTCTAGGGTCTGTAGAAGGCTAGAGACCCAAGAGAGCTGTAACTTAGCTTACAGTGCCCTCTTGTGTCGTGTTGCACTAAAATGGCGACACGATAAAAGAAACTACGGGAAACAGCGTTCCCCGGTACTGACTGTCTTAAGGGCATGTCAGTTTCCCCGTAAGAAAGGAGCGAAAGCCCAGAGGAGTACAGCAGAAGGCTGCACTTCTCTGGCAAAGTCAAGAAAACAGGTTGAAAACAATAGCAAAAAGTTTAGGGGTTGCCACATGGAAGGAAAGTTCCCTACAATAACGAAATCTTTCCTAACAGGACGGTTCTGTGGTTTGGTATTAGAAGCATTGAGATATCACATCTCATGCTATCGGAAGGGTCTCAGGATTGGATTGGGAAGGACTTGGATATCACATCTCATGTTATAGGAAGGGTCTCAGGTTTGTTATTAGAAGCATTGAGATATAACATCTCATAGTATAGGACGGGTCTCAGGATTGGAATGGGAAGGAGTTTGATATCACATCTCATGCCATGGGAAGGTCTCAGGTTTGCTAGAAGCATTAAGATATCACATCTCATGCTATCGGAAGGGTCTCAGGATTGGATTGGGAAGGAGTTGGATATCGCATCTCATGCTATAGGAAGGGTAACAGGTTGGAATTGGAAGGAGTTGGATATCACAGCTCATGTTATAGGAAGGGTTTCAGGATTGGAATGGGAAGGACTTTGATATCACATCTCATGCTATCGGAAGGGTCTCAGAATTGGATTGGGAAGGAGTTGGATATAACATCTCATGTTATAGGAAGGGTCTCAGGATTGGATGGGAAGAGTTGGATATCACATCTCATGTTATAGGAAGGGTATCAGGATTGGAATGGGAAGGACTTTGATATCACATCTCACGCTATAGGGAGGGTCTCAGGTTTGGTATTAGAAGCATTGAGATATCACATCTTATGTTATAGGAAGGGTCTCAGGTGTGTTATTAGAAGCATTGAGATATCACATCTCATGTTATAGGACAGTCCTAGGTTTGGTATTAGAAGCATTGAGATATAACATCTCATGGTATAGGACGGGTCTCAGGATTGGATGGGAAGAGTTGGATATCACCTCTCATGCTATAGTAAGGGTCTCAGGTTTGGTAGAAGCATTGGGATATCACATCTCATGCTATAGGAAGGGTCTCAGGATTGGAATGGGAAGGAGTTGAATATCACATCTCATGTTATAGGAAGGGTATCAAGATTGGAATGGGAAGGACTTGGATATCACATCTCATGTTATAGGAAGGGTCTCAGGTTTGTTATTAGAAGCATTGAGATATCGCATCTCATGTTATAGGACAGTCTCAGGTTTGGTATTAGAAGCATTGAGATATCATATCTCATTGTAGAGGACAGGTCTCAGGATTTGAATGGGAAGGAGTTGGATATCACATATCATGCTATAGGAAGGGTCTCAGGATTGGAATGGGAAGGGGTTGGATATCACATCTCATGATAAAGGAAGGGTCTCAGGTTTGGAAGGGGAAGGAGTTGGATATCACATCTCATGTTATAGGAAGGGTCTCAAGATTGGAATGGGAAGGACTTGGATATCACATCTCATGCTATAGGGAGGGTCTCAGGTTTGATATTAGAAGCATTGAGATATCACATCTCATGCTATCGGAAGGGTCTCAGGATTGGATTGGGAAGTAGTTGGATATCACATCTCAAGTTATAGGACGGGTCTGTGGTTTGGTATTAGAAGCATTGAGATATCATATCTCATGCTATCGGAAGGATCTCAGGATTGGATTGGGAAGGAGTTGGATATCACATCTCATGTTATAGGAAGGCTCTCAGGTTTGTTATTAGAAGCATTGAGATATCACATCTCATGTTATAGGACAGTCTCAGGTTTGGTATTAGAAGCATTGAGATATCATATCTCATGGTATAGGACGGGTCTCAGGATTGGAATGGGAAGGAGTTGGATATCACATATCATGCTATAGGAAGGGTCTCAGGATTGGAATGGGAAGGAGTTGGATATCACATCTCATGATAAAGAAAGGGTCTCAGGTTTGGAAGGGGAAGGATTTGGATATCACATCTCAAGTTATAGGACGGTTCTGTGGTTTGGTATTAGAAGCATTGAGATATCATATCTCATGCTATCGGAAGGGTCTCAGGATTGGATTGGGAAGGACTTGGATATCACATCTCATGTTATAGGAAGGGTCTCAGGTTTGTTATTAGAAGCATTGAGATATAACATCTCATAGTATAGGACGGGTCTCAGGATAGGAATGGGAAGGAGTTTGATATCACATCTCATGCCATGGGAAGGTCTCAGGTTTGCTAGAAGCATTAAGATATCACATCTCATGCTATCGGAAGGGTCTCAGGATTGGATTGGGAAGGAGTTGGATATCGCATCTCATGCTATAGGAAGGGTCACAGGCTGGAATTGGAAGGAGTTGGATATCACAGCTCATGTTATAGGAAGGGTTTCAGGATTGGAATGGGAAGGACTTTGATATCACATCTCATGCTATCGGAAAGGTCTCAGGATTGGAATGGGAAGGAGTTGGATATCACATCTCATGTTATAGGAAGGGTCTCAAGATTGGAATGGGAAGGACTTGGATATCACATCTCATGTTATAGGAAGGGTCTCAGGTTTGTTATTAGAAGCATTGAGATATCGCATCTCATGTTATAGGACAGTCTCAGGTTTGGTATTAGAAGCATTGAGATATCATATCTCATTGTAGAGGACGGGTCTCAGGATTGGAATGGGAAGGAGTTGGATATCACATATCATGCTATAGGAAGGGTCTCAGGAATGGGAAGGAGTTGGATATCACATCTCATGATAAAGGAAGGGTCTCAGGTTTGGAATGGGAAGGAGTTGGATATCACATCTCATATTATAGGAAGGGTCTCAAGATTGGAATGGGAAGGACTTGGATATCACATCTCATGTTATAGGAAGGGTCTCAGGTTTGTTATTAGAAGCATTGAGATATCGCATCTCATGTTATAGGACCGTCTCAGGTTTGGTATTAGAAGCATTGAGATATCACATCTCATGTTATAGGACAGTCTCAGGTTTGGTATTAGAAGCATTGAGATGTAACATCTCATAGTATAGGACGGGTCTCAGGATTGGAATGGGAAGGAGTTTGATATCACATCTCATGCCATGGGAAGGTCTCAGGTTTGCTAGAAGCATTAAGATATCACATCTCATGCTATCGGAAGGGTCTCAGGATTGGATTGGGAAGGAAGTGGATATCTCATCTCATGCTATAGGAAGGGTCACAGGTTTGAATTGGAAGGAGTTGGATATCACAGCTCATGTTATAGGAAGGGTATCAGGATTGGAATGGGAAGGACTTTGATATCACATCTCATGCTATCGGAAGGGTCTCAGGATTGGATTGGGAAGGAGTTGGATATAACATCTCATGTTATAGGAAGGGTCTCAGGATTGGATGGGAAGAGTTGGATATCACATCTCATGTTATAGGAAGGGTATCAGGATGGGAATGGGAAGGACTTTGATATCACATCTCACGCTATAGGGAGGGTCTCAGGTTTGGTATTAGAAGCATTGAGATATCACATCTCATGTTATAGGAAGGGTCTCAGGTTTGTTATTAGAAGCATTGAGATATCACATCTCATGTTATACGACAGTCTCAGGTTTGGTATTAGAAGCATTGAGATATCATATCTCATGGTATAGGACGGGTCTCAGGATTGGAATGGGAAGGAGTTGGATATCACATCTCATGCTAAAGGCAGGGTCTCAGGTTTGGAAGGGGAAGGATTTGGATATCACATCTCAATTTATAGGACGGGTCTGTGGTTTGGTATTAGAAGCATTGAGATATCACATCTCATGCTATCGGAAGGGTCTCAGGATTGGATTGGGAAGGACTTGGATATCACATCTCATGTTATAGGAAGGGTCTCAGGTTTGTTATTAGAAGCATTGAGATATAACATCTCATAGTATAGGACGGGTCTCAGGATTGGAATGGGAAGGAGTTTGATATCACATCTCATGCCATGGGAAGGTCTCAGGTTTGCTAGAAGCATTAAGATATCACATCTCATGCTATCGGAAGGGTCTCAGGATTGGATTGGGAAGGAGTTGGATATCGCATCTCATGCTATAGGAAGGGTAACAGGTTGGAATTGGAAGGAGTTGGATATCACAGCTCATGTTATAGGAAGGGTTTCAGGATTGGAATGGGAAGGACTTTGATATCACATCTCATGCTATCGGAAGGGTCTCAGAATTGGATTGGGAAGGAGTTGGATATAACATCTCATGTTATAGGAAGGGTCTCAGGATTGGATGGGAAGAGTTGGATATCACATCTCATGTTATAGGAAGGGTATCAGGATTGGAATGGGAAGGACTTTGATATCACATCTCACGCTATAGGGAGGGTCTCAGGTTTGGTATTAGAAGCATTGAGATATCACATCTTATGTTATAGGAAGGGTCTCAGGTGTGTTATTAGAAGCATTGAGATATCACATCTCATGTTATAGGACAGTCCTAGGTTTGGTATTAGAAGCATTGAGATATAACATCTCATGGTATAGGACGGGTCTCAGGATTGGATGGGAAGAGTTGGATATCACCTCTCATGCTATAGTAAGGGTCTCAGGTTTGGTAGAAGCATTGGGATATCACATCTCATGCTATAGGAAGGGTCTCAGGATTGGAATGGGAAGGAGTTGAATATCACATCTCATGTTATAGGAAGGGTATCAAGATTGGAATGGGAAGGACTTGGATATCACATCTCATGTTATAGGAAGGGTCTCAGGTTTGTTATTAGAAGCATTGAGATATCGCATCTCATGTTATAGGACAGTCTCAGGTTTGGTATTAGAAGCATTGAGATATCATATCTCATTGTAGAGGACAGGTCTCAGGATTTGAATGGGAAGGAGTTGGATATCACATATCATGCTATAGGAAGGGTCTCAGGATTGGAATGGGAAGGGGTTGGATATCACATCTCATGATAAAGGAAGGGTCTCAGGTTTGGAAGGGGAAGGAGTTGGATATCACATCTCATGTTATAGGAAGGGTCTCAAGATTGGAATGGGAAGGACTTGGATATCACATCTCATGCTATAGGGAGGGTCTCAGGTTTGATATTAGAAGCATTGAGATATCACATCTCATGCTATCGGAAGGGTCTCAGGATTGGATTGGGAAGTAGTTGGATATCACATCTCAAGTTATAGGACGGGTCTGTGGTTTGGTATTAGAAGCATTGAGATATCATATCTCATGCTATCGGAAGGATCTCAGGATTGGATTGGGAAGGAGTTGGATATCACATCTCATGTTATAGGAAGGCTCTCAGGTTTGTTATTAGAAGCATTGAGATATCACATCTCATGTTATAGGACAGTCTCAGGTTTGGTATTAGAAGCATTGAGATATCATATCTCATGGTATAGGACGGGTCTCAGGATTGGAATGGGAAGGAGTTGGATATCACATATCATGCTATAGGAAGGGTCTCAGGATTGGAATGGGAAGGAGTTGGATATCACATCTCATGATAAAGAAAGGGTCTCAGGTTTGGAAGGGGAAGGATTTGGATATCACATCTCAAGTTATAGGACGGTTCTGTGGTTTGGTATTAGAAGCATTGAGATATCATATCTCATGCTATCGGAAGGGTCTCAGGATTGGATTGGGAAGGACTTGGATATCACATCTCATGTTATAGGAAGGGTCTCAGGTTTGTTATTAGAAGCATTGAGATATAACATCTCATAGTATAGGACGGGTCTCAGGATAGGAATGGGAAGGAGTTTGATATCACATCTCATGCCATGGGAAGGTCTCAGGTTTGCTAGAAGCATTAAGATATCACATCTCATGCTATCGGAAGGGTCTCAGGATTGGATTGGGAAGGAGTTGGATATCGCATCTCATGCTATAGGAAGGGTCACAGGCTGGAATTGGAAGGAGTTGGATATCACAGCTCATGTTATAGGAAGGGTTTCAGGATTGGAATGGGAAGGACTTTGATATCACATCTCATGCTATCGGAAAGGTCTCAGGATTGGAATGGGAAGGAGTTGGATATCACATCTCATGTTATAGGAAGGGTCTCAAGATTGGAATGGGAAGGACTTGGATATCACATCTCATGTTATAGGAAGGGTCTCAGGTTTGTTATTAGAAGCATTGAGATATCGCATCTCATGTTATAGGACAGTCTCAGGTTTGGTATTAGAAGCATTGAGATATCATATCTCATTGTAGAGGACGGGTCTCAGGATTGGAATGGGAAGGAGTTGGATATCACATATCATGCTATAGGAAGGGTCTCAGGAATGGGAAGGAGTTGGATATCACATCTCATGATAAAGGAAGGGTCTCAGGTTTGGAATGGGAAGGAGTTGGATATCACATCTCATATTATAGGAAGGGTCTCAAGATTGGAATGGGAAGGACTTGGATATCACATCTCATGTTATAGGAAGGGTCTCAGGTTTGTTATTAGAAGCATTGAGATATCGCATCTCATGTTATAGGACCGTCTCAGGTTTGGTATTAGAAGCATTGAGATATCACATCTCATGTTATAGGACAGTCTCAGGTTTGGTATTAGAAGCATTGAGATGTAACATCTCATAGTATAGGACGGGTCTCAGGATTGGAATGGGAAGGAGTTTGATATCACATCTCATGCCATGGGAAGGTCTCAGGTTTGCTAGAAGCATTAAGATATCACATCTCATGCTATCGGAAGGGTCTCAGGATTGGATTGGGAAGGAAGTGGATATCTCATCTCATGCTATAGGAAGGGTCACAGGTTTGAATTGGAAGGAGTTGGATATCACAGCTCATGTTATAGGAAGGGTATCAGGATTGGAATGGGAAGGACTTTGATATCACATCTCATGCTATCGGAAGGGTCTCAGGATTGGATTGGGAAGGAGTTGGATATAACATCTCATGTTATAGGAAGGGTCTCAGGATTGGATGGGAAGAGTTGGATATCACATCTCATGTTATAGGAAGGGTATCAGGATGGGAATGGGAAGGACTTTGATATCACATCTCACGCTATAGGGAGGGTCTCAGGTTTGGTATTAGAAGCATTGAGATATCACATCTCATGTTATAGGAAGGGTCTCAGGTTTGTTATTAGAAGCATTGAGATATCACATCTCATGTTATACGACAGTCTCAGGTTTGGTATTAGAAGCATTGAGATATCATATCTCATGGTATAGGACGGGTCTCAGGATTGGAATGGGAAGGAGTTGGATATCACATCTCATGCTAAAGGCAGGGTCTCAGGTTTGGAAGGGGAAGGATTTGGATATCACATCTCAATTTATAGGACGGGTCTGTGGTTTGGTATTAGAAGCATTGAGATATCATATCTCATGCTATCGGAAGGGTCTCAGGATTGGAGTGGGAAGGAGTTGGATATCACATCTCATGTTATAGGAAGGGTCTCCGGATTGAAATGGGAAGGATTTAGATATCACTTCTCATGTTATAGGAAGGGTCTCAGGTTTGTTATTAGAAGCATTGAGATATTGCATCTCATGTTATAGGACAGTCTCAGGTTTGGTATTAGAACCATTGAGATATCATATCTCATGCTATCGGAAGGGTCTCAGGATTGGAATGGGAAGGATTTGGATATCACTTCTCATGTTATAGGAAGGGTCTCAGGATTGGAATGGGAAGGATTTGGATATCACATCTCATGTTATAGGAAGGGTCTCAGGTTTGTTATTAGAAGCATTGAGATATCACATCTCAAGTTATAGGACGGGTCTGTGGTTTGGTATTAGAAGCATTGAGATATCATATCTCATGCTATCGGAAGGGTCTCAGGATTGGAATGGGAAGGACTTGGATATCACATCTCATGTTATACGAAGAGTCTCAGGTTTGATATTAGAAGCATTGAGATATCACATCTCATGTTATGGGACAGTCTCAGGTTTGATATTAGAAGCATTGAGATATCACATCTCATGCTATCGGAAGGGTCTCAGGATTGGATTGGAAAGGAGTTGGATATCACATCTCAAGTTATAGGACGGGTCTGTGGTTTGGTATTAGAAGCATTGAGATATCATATCTCATGCTATCGGAAGGGTCTCAGGATTGTATTGGGAAGGAGTTGGATATCACATATGTTATAGGAAGGGTCTCAGGATTGGAATGGGAAGGATTTGGATATCACATCTCATGTTATAGGAAGGGTCTCAGGTTTGTTATTAGAAGCATTGAGATATCGCATCTCATGTCATAGGACAGTCTCAGGTTTGGTCATAGAAGCATTGAGATATCATATCTCATTGTATAGGACGGGTCTCAGGATTGGAATGGGAAGGAGTTGGATATCATATATCATGCTATAGGACGGGTCTCAGGATTGGAATGGGAAGGAGTTGGATATCACATCTCATGATAAAGGAAGGGTCTCAGGTTTGGAAGGGGAAGGATTTGGATATCACATCTCAAGTTATAGGACAGGTCTGTGGTTTGGTATTAGAAGCATTGAGATATCATATCTCATGCTATCGGAAGGGTCTCAGGATTGGATTGGGAAGGAGTTGGATATCACATCTCATGTTATAGGAAGGGTCTCAAGATTTGAATGGGAAGGACTTGGATATCACATCTCATGTTATAGGAAGGGTCTCAGGTTTGTTATTAGAAGCATTGAGATATCACATCTCATGTTATAGGACAGTCTCAGGTTTGGTATTAGAAGCATTGAGATGTAACATCTCATAGTATAGGACGGGTCTCAGGATTGGAATGGGAAGGAGTTTGATATCACATCTCATGCCATGGGAAGGTCTCAGGTTTGCTAGAAGCATTAAGATATCACATCTCATGCTATCGGAAGGGTCTCAGGATTGGATTGGGAAGGAAGTGGATATCTCATCTCATGCTATAGGAAGGGTCACAGGTTTGAATTGGAAGGAGTTGGATATCACAGCTCATGTTATAGGAAGGGTATCAGGATTGGAATGGGAAGGACTTTGATATCACATCTCATGCTATCGGAAGGGTCTCAGGATTGGATTGGGAAGGAGTTGGATATAACATCTCATGTTATAGGAAGGGTCTCAGGATTGGATGGGAAAAGTTGGATATCACATCTCATGTTATAGGAAGGGTATCAGGATGGGAATGGGAAGGACTTTGATATCACATCTCACGCTATAGGGAGGGTCTCAGGTTTGGTATTAGAAGCATTGAGATATCACATCTCATGTTATAGGAAGGGTCTCAGGTTTGTTATTAGAAGCATTGAGATATCACATCTCATGTTATAGGACAGTCTCAGGTTTGGTATTAGAAGCATTGAGATATAACATCTCATGGTATAGGACGGGTCTCAGGATTGGATGGGAAGAGTTGGATATCACATCTCAAGCTATAGGACGGGTCTGTGGTTTGGTATTAGAAGCATTGAGATATCATATCTCATGCTATCGGAAGGGTCTCAGGATTGGATTGCGAAGGAGTTGGATATCACATCTCATGTTATCGGAAGGGTCTCAGGATTGGATTGGGAAAGAGTTGGATATAACATCTCATGTTATAGGAAGGCTCTCAGGTTTGTTATTAGAAGCATTGAGATATCACATCTCATGTTATAGGACAGTCTCAGGTTTGGTATTAGAAGCATTGAGATATCATATCTCATGCTATCGGAAGGGTCTCAGGATTGGATTGCGAAGGAGTTGGATATCACATCTCATGTTATCGGAAGGGTCTCAGGATTGGATTGGGAAAGAGTTGGATATAACATCTCATGTTATAGGAAGGCTCTCAGGTTTGTTATTAGAAGCATTGAGATATCACATCTCATGTTATAGGACAGTCTCAGGTTTGGTATTAGAAGCATTGAGATATCATATCTCATGGTATAGGACGGGTCTCAGGATTGGAATGGGAAGGAGTTGGATATCAAATCTCATGCTAAAGGCAGGGTCTCAGGTTTGGAAGGGGAAGGATTTGGATATCACATCTCAATTTATAGGACGGGTCTGTGGTTTGGTATTAGAAGCATTGAGATATCATATCTCATGCTATCGGAAGGGTCTCAGGATTGGAGTGGGAAGGAGTTGGATATCACATCTCATGTTATAGGAAGGGTCTCCGGATTGAAATGGGAAGGATTTGGATATCACTTCTCATGTTATAGGAAGGGTCTCAGGTTTGTTATTAGAAGCATTGAGATATTGCATCTCATGTTATAGGACAGTCTCAGGTTTGGTATTAGAAGCATTGAGATATCATATCTCATGCTATCGGAAGGGTCTCAGGATTGGAATGGGAAGGATTTGGATATCACATCTCATGTTATACGAAGGGTCTCAGGATTGGAATGGGAAGGATTTGTATATCACATCTCATGTTATAGGAAGGGTCTCAGGTTTGTTATTAGAAGCATTGAGATATCACATCTCATGTTATAGGACAGTCTCAGGTTTGGTATTAGAAGCATTGAGATATCATATCTCATGCTATCGGAAGGGTCTCAGGATTGGAATGGGAAGGAGTTGGATATCACATCTCATGCTAAAGGAAGGGTCTCAGGTTTGGAAGGGGAAGGATTTGGATATCACATCTCAAGTTATAGGACGGGTCTGTGGTTTGGTATTAGAAGCATTGAGATATCATATCTCATGCTATCGGAAGGGTCTCAGGATTGGATTGGGAAGGAGTTGGATATCACATCTCATGTTATAGGAAGGGTCTCAAGATTGGAATGGGAAGGACTTGGATATCACATCTCATATTATAGGAAGGGTCTCAGGTTTGTTATTAGAAGCATTGAGATATCACATCTCATGTTATAGGACAGTCTCAGGTTTGGTTTTAGAAGCATTGAGATATAACATCTCATAGTATAGGACGGGTCTCAGGATTGGATGGGGAGGAGTTTGATATCACATCTCATGCCATGGGAAGGTCTCAGGTTTGCTAGAAGCATTAAGATATCACATCTCATGCTATCGGAAGGGTCTCAGGATTGGATTGGGAAGGAGTTGGATATCGCATCTCATGCTATAGGAAGGGTCACAGGTTGGAATTGGAAGGAGTTGGATATCACAGCTCATGTTATAGGAAGGGTATCAGTATTGGAATGGGAAGGATTTGGATATCACATCTCATGTTATAGGAAGGGTCTCAGGTTTGTTATTAGAAGCATTGAGATATCGCATCTCATGTCATAGGACAGTCTCAGGTTTGGTCATAGAAGCATTGAGATATCATATCTCATTGTATAGGACGGGTCTCAGGATTGGAATGGGAAGGAGTTGGATATCATATATCATGCTATAGGACGGGTCTCAGGATTGGAATGGGAAGGAGTTGGATATCACATCTCATGATAAAGGAAGGGTCTCAGGTTTGGAAGGGGAAGGATTTGGATATCACATCTCAAGTTATAGGACAGGTCTGTGGTTTGGTATTAGAAGCATTGAGATATCATATCTCATGCTATCGGAAGGGTCTCAGGATTGGATTGGGAAGGAGTTGGATATCACATCTCATGTTATAGGAAGGGTCTCAAGATTTGAATGGGAAGGACTTGGATATCACATCTCATGTTATAGGAAGGGTCTCAGGTTTGTTATTAGAAGCATTGAGATATCACATCTCATGTTATAGGACAGTCTCAGGTTTGGTATTAGAAGCATTGAGATGTAACATCTCATAGTATAGGACGGGTCTCAGGATTGGAATGGGAAGGAGTTTGATATCACATCTCATGCCATGGGAAGGTCTCAGGTTTGCTAGAAGCATTAAGATATCACATCTCATGCTATCGGAAGGGTCTCAGGATTGGATTGGGAAGGAAGTGGATATCTCATCTCATGCTATAGGAAGGGTCACAGGTTTGAATTGGAAGGAGTTGGATATCACAGCTCATGTTATAGGAAGGGTATCAGGATTGGAATGGGAAGGACTTTGATATCACATCTCATGCTATCGGAAGGGTCTCAGGATTGGATTTGGAAGGAGTTGGATATAACATCTCATGTTATAGGAAGGGTCTCAGGATTGGATGGGAAGAGTTGGATATCACATCTCATGTTATAGGAAGGGTATCAGGATGGAAATGGGAAGGACTTTGATATCACATCTCACGCTATAGGGAGGGTCTCAGGTTTGGTATTAGAAGCATTGAGATATCACATCTCATGTTATAGGAAGGGTCTCAGGTTTGTTATTAGAAGCATTGAGATATCACATCTCATGTTATAGGACAGTCTCAGGTTTGGTATTAGAAGCATTGAGATATAACATCTCATGGTATAGGACGGGTCTCAGGATTGGATGGGAAGAGTTGGATATCACATCTCAAGCTATAGGACGGGTCTGTGGTTTGGTATTAGAAGCATTGAGATATCATATCTCATGCTATCGGAAGGGTCTCAGGATTGGATTGCGAAGGAGTTGGATATCACATCTCATGTTATCGGAAGGGTCTCAGGATTGGATTGGGAAAGAGTTGGATATAACATCTCATGTTATAGGAAGGCTCTCAGGTTTGTTATTAGAAGCATTGAGATATCACATCTCATGTTATAGGACAGTCTCAGGTTTGGTATTAGAAGCATTGAGATATCATATCTCATGGTATAGGACGGGTCTCAGGATTGGAATGGGAAGGAGTTGGATATCACATCTCATGCTAAAGGCAGGGTCTCAGGTTTGGAAGGGGAAGGATTTGGATATCACATCTCAATTTATAGGACGGGTCTGTGGTTTGGTATTAGAAGCATTGAGATATCATATCTCATGCTATCGGAAGGGTCTCAGGATTGGAGTGGGAAGGAGTTGGATATCACATCTCATGTTATAGGAAGGGTCTCCGGATTGAAATGGGAAGGATTTGGATATCACTTCTCATGTTATAGGAAGGGTCTCAGGTTTGTTATTAGAAGCATTGAGATATTGCATCTCATGTTATAGGACAGTCTCAGGTTTGGTATTAGAAGCATTGAGATATCATATCTCATGCTATCGGAAGGGTCTCAGGATTGGAATGGGAAGGATTTGGATATCACATCTCATGTTATACGAAGGGTCTCAGGATTGGAATGGGAAGGATTTGGATATCACATCTCATGTTATAGGAAGGGTCTCAGGTTTGTTATTAGAAGCATTGAGATATCACATCTCATGTTATAGGACAGTCTCAGGTTTGGTATTAGAAGCATTGAGATATCATATCTCATGCTATCGGAAGGGTCTCAGGATTGGAATGGGAAGGAGTTGGATATCACATCTCATGCTAAAGGAAGGGTCTCAGGTTTGGAAGGGGAAGGATTTGGATATCACATCTCAAGTTATAGGACGGGTCTGTGGTTTGGTATTAGAAGCATTGAGATATCATATCTCATGCTATCGGAAGGGTCTCAGGATTGGATTGGGAAGGAGTTGGATATCACATCTCATGTTATAGGAAGGGTCTCAAGATTGGAATGGGAAGGACTTGGATATCACATCTCATATTATAGGAAGGGTCTCAGGTTTGTTATTAGAAGCATTGAGATATCACATCTCATGTTATAGGACAGTCTCAGGTTTGGTTTTAGAAGCATTGAGATATAACATCTCATAGTATAGGACGGGTCTCAGGATTGGATGGGGAGGAGTTTGATATCACATCTCATGCCATGGGAAGGTCTCAGGTTTGCTAGAAGCATTAAGATATCACATCTCATGCTATCGGAAGGGTCTCAGGATTGGATTGGGAAGGAGTTGGATATCGCATCTCATGCTATAGGAAGGGTCACAGGTTGGAATTGGAAGGAGTTGGATATCACAGCTCATGTTATAGGAAGGGTATCAGTATTGGAATGGGAAGGACTTTGATATCACATCTCACGCTATAGGGGGGGTCTCAGGTTTGGTATTAGAAGCATTGAGATATCACATATCATGCTATCGGAAGGGTCTCAGGATTGGATCGGGAAGGATTTGGATATAACATCTCATGTTATAGGAAGGGTCTCAGGATTGGATGGGAAAAGTTGGATATCACATCTCATGTTATAGGAAGGGTATCAGGATTGGAATGGGAAGGACTTTGATATCACATCTCACGCTATAGGGAGGGTCTCTGGTTTGGTATTAGAAGCATTGAGATATCACATCTCATGTTATAGGAAGGGTCTCAGGTTTGTTATTAGAAGCATTGAGATATCACATCTCATGTTATAGGACAGTCTCAGGTTTGGTATTAGAAGCATTGAGATGTAACATCTCATGGTATAGGACGGGTCTCAGGATTGGATGGGAAGAGATGGATATCACATCTCATGCTATAGGAAGGGTCTCAGGTTTGGTAGAAGCATTTGGATATCACATCTCATGCTATAGGAAGGGTCTCAGGATCGGAATGGGAAGGAGTTGGATATCACACCTCAAGTTATAGGACGGGTCTGTGGTTTGGTATTAGAAGCATTGAGATATCATATCTCATGCTATCGGAAGGGTCTCAGGATTGGATTGCGAAGGAGTAGGATATCACATCTCATGTTATAGGAAGGGTCTCAAGATTGGAATGGGAAGGACTTGGATATCACATCTCATGTTATAGGAAGGGTCTCAGGTTTGTTATTAGAAGCATTGAGATATCGCATCTCATGTTATAGGACAGTCTGAGGTTTCGTATTCGAAGCATTGAGATATCATATCTCATTGTAGAGGACGGGTCTCAGGATTGGAATGGGAAGGAGTTGGATATCACATATCATGCTATAGGAAGGGTCTCAGGATTGGAATGGGAAGGAGTTGGATATCACATCTCATGATAAAGGAAGGGTCTCAGGTTTGGAAGGGGAAGGAGTTGGATATCACATCTCATGTTATAGGAAGGGTCTCAAGATTGGAATGGGAAGGACTTGGATATCACATCTCATGCTATAGGGAGGGTCTCAGGTTTGATATTAGAAGCATTGAGATATCACATCTCATGCTATCGGAAGGGTCTCAGGATTGGATTGGGAAGTAGTTGGATATCACTTCTCAAGTTATAGGACGGGTCTGTGGTTTGGTATTAGAAGCATTGAGATATCATATTTCATGCTATCGGAAGGGTCTCAGGATTGGATTGGGAAGGAGTTGGATATCACATCTCATGTTATAGGAAGGCTCTCAGGTTTGTTATTAGAAGCATTGAGATATCACATCTCATGTTATAGGACAGTCTCAGGTTTGGTATTAGAAGCATTGAGATATCATATCTCATGGTATAGGACGGGTCTCAGGATTGCAATGGGAAGAGTTGGATATCACAGCTCATGCTAAAGGAAGGGTCTCAGGTTTGGAAGGGGAAGGATTTGGATATCGCATCTCAATTTATAGGACGGGTCTGTGGTTTGGTATTAGAAGCATTGAGATATCATATCTAATGCTATCGGAAGGGTATCAGGATTGGATTGGGAAGGAGTTGGATATCACATCTCATGTTATAGGAAGGGTCTCAGGATTGGAATGGGAAGGATTTGGATATCACATCTCATGTTATAGGAAGGGTCTCAGGTTTGTTATTAGAAGCATTGAGATATCGCATCTCATGTTATAGGACAGTCTCAGGTTTGGTATTAGAAGCATTGAGATATCATATCTCATTGTATAGGACGGGTCTCAGGATTGGAATGGGAAGGAGTTGGATATCACATATCATGCTATAGGAAGGGTCTCAGGATTGGAATGGGAAGGAGTTGGATATCACATCTCATGATAAAGAAAGGGTCTCAGGTTTGGAAGGGGAAGGATTTGGATATCACATCTCAAGTTATAGGACGGTTCTGTGGTTTGGTATTAGAAGCATTGAGATATCACATCTCATGCTATCGGAAGGGTCTCAGGATTGGATTGGGAAGGACTTGGATATCACATCTCATGTTATAGGAAGGGTCTCAGGTTTGTTATTAGAAGCATTGAGATATAACATCTCATAGTATAGGACGGGTCTCAGGATTGGAATGGGAAGGAGTTTGATATCACATCTCATGCCATGGGAAGGTCTCAGGTTTGCTAGAAGCATTAAGATATCACATCTCATGCTATCGGAAGGGTCTCAGGATTGGATTGGGAAGGAGTTGGATATCGCATCTCATGCTATAGGAAGGGTAACAGGTTGGAATTGGAAGGAGTTGGATATCACAGCTCATGTTATAGGAAGGGTTTCAGGATTGGAATGGGAAGGACTTTGATATCACATCTCATGCTATCGGAAGGGTCTCAGAATTGGATTGGGAAGGAGTTGGATATAACATCTCATGTTATAGGAAGGGTCTCAGGATTGGATGGGAAGAGTTGGATATCACATCTCATGTTATAGGAAGGGTATCAGGATTGGAATGGGAAGGACTTTGATATCACATCTCACGCTATAGGGAGGGTCTCAGGTTTGGTATTAGAAGCATTGAGATATCACATCTTATGTTATAGGAAGGGTCTCAGGTTTGTTATTAGAAGCATTGAGATATCACATCTCATGTTATAGGACAGTCCTAGGTTTGGTATTAGAAGCATTGAGATATAACATCTCATGGTATAGGACGGGTCTCAGGATTGGATGGGAAGAGTTGGATATCACCTCTCATGCTATAGTAAGGGTCTCAGGTTTGGTAGAAGCATTGGGATATCACATCTCATGCTATAGGAAGGGTCTCAGGATTGGAATGGGAAGGAGTTGAATATCACATCTCATGTTATAGGAAGGGTATCAAGATTGGAATGGGAAGGACTTGGATATCACATCTCATGTTATAGGAAGGGTCTCAGGTTTGTTATTAGAAGCATTGAGATATCGCATCTCATGTTATAGGACAGTCTCAGGTTTGGTATTAGAAGCATTGAGATATCATATCTCATTGTAGAGGACAGGTCTCAGGATTTGAATGGGAAGGAGTTGGATATCACATATCATGCTATAGGAAGGGTCTCAGGATTGGAATGGGAAGGGGTTGGATATCACATCTCATGATAAAGGAAGGGTCTCAGGTTTGGAAGGGGAAGGAGTTGGATATCACATCTCATGTTATAGGAAGGGTCTCAAGATTGGAATGGGAAGGAGTTGGATATCACATCTCATGCTAAAGGCAGGGTCTCAGGTTTGGAAGGGGAAGGATTTGGATATCACATCTCAATTTATAGGACGGGTCTGTGGTTTGGTATTAGAAGCATTGAGATATCATATCTCATGCTATCGGAAGGGTCTCAGGATTGGAGTGGGAAGGAGTTGGATATCACATCTCATGTTATAGGAAGGGTCTCCGGATTGAAATGGGAAGGATTTGGATATCACTTCTCATGTTATAGGAAGGGTCTCAGGTTTGTTATTAGAAGCATTGAGATATTGCATCTCATGTTATAGGACAGTCTCAGGTTTGGTATTAGAAGCATTGAGATATCATATCTCATGCTATCGGAAGGGTCTCAGGATTGGAATGGGAAGGATTTGGATATCACATCTCATGTTATACGAAGGGTCTCAGGATTGGAATGGGAAGGATTTGTATATCACATCTCATGTTATAGGAAGGGTCTCAGGTTTGTTATTAGAAGCATTGAGATATCACATCTCATGTTATAGGACAGTCTCAGGTTTGGTATTAGAAGCATTGAGATATCATATCTCATGCTATCGGAAGGGTCTCAGGATTGGAATGGGAAGGAGTTGGATATCACATCTCATGCTAAAGGAAGGGTCTCAGGTTTGGAAGGGGAAGGATTTGGATATCACATCTCAAGTTATAGGACGGGTCTGTGGTTTGGTATTAGAAGCATTGAGATATCATATCTCATGCTATCGGAAGGGTCTCAGGATTGGATTGGGAAGGAGTTGGATATCACATCTCATGTTATAGGAAGGGTCTCAAGATTGGAATGGGAAGGACTTGGATATCACATCTCATATTATAGGAAGGGTCTCAGGTTTGTTATTAGAAGCATTGAGATATCACATCTCATGTTATAGGACAGTCTCAGGTTTGGTTTTAGAAGCATTGAGATATAACATCTCATAGTATAGGACGGGTCTCAGGATTGGATGGGGAGGAGTTTGATATCACATCTCATGCCATGGGAAGGTCTCAGGTTTGCTAGAAGCATTAAGATATCACATCTCATGCTATCGGAAGGGTCTCAGGATTGGATTGGGAAGGAGTTGGATATCGCATCTCATGCTATAGGAAGGGTCACAGGTTGGAATTGGAAGGAGTTGGATATCACAGCTCATGTTATAGGAAGGGTATCAGTATTGGAATGGGAAGGATTTGGATATCACATCTCATGTTATAGGAAGGGTCTCAGGTTTGTTATTAGAAGCATTGAGATATCGCATCTCATGTCATAGGACAGTCTCAGGTTTGGTCATAGAAGCATTGAGATATCATATCTCATTGTATAGGACGGGTCTCAGGATTGGAATGGGAAGGAGTTGGATATCATATATCATGCTATAGGACGGGTCTCAGGATTGGAATGGGAAGGAGTTGGATATCACATCTCATGATAAAGGAAGGGTCTCAGGTTTGGAAGGGGAAGGATTTGGATATCACATCTCAAGTTATAGGACAGGTCTGTGGTTTGGTATTAGAAGCATTGAGATATCATATCTCATGCTATCGGAAGGGTCTCAGGATTGGATTGGGAAGGAGTTGGATATCACATCTCATGTTATAGGAAGGGTCTCAAGATTTGAATGGGAAGGACTTGGATATCACATCTCATGTTATAGGAAGGGTCTCAGGTTTGTTATTAGAAGCATTGAGATATCACATCTCATGTTATAGGACAGTCTCAGGTTTGGTATTAGAAGCATTGAGATGTAACATCTCATAGTATAGGACGGGTCTCAGGATTGGAATGGGAAGGAGTTTGATATCACATCTCATGCCATGGGAAGGTCTCAGGTTTGCTAGAAGCATTAAGATATCACATCTCATGCTATCGGAAGGGTCTCAGGATTGGATTGGGAAGGAAGTGGATATCTCATCTCATGCTATAGGAAGGGTCACAGGTTTGAATTGGAAGGAGTTGGATATCACAGCTCATGTTATAGGAAGGGTATCAGGATTGGAATGGGAAGGACTTTGATATCACATCTCATGCTATCGGAAGGGTCTCAGGATTGGATTGGGAAGGAGTTGGATATAACATCTCATGTTATAGGAAGGGTCTCAGGATTGGATGGGAAGAGTTGGATATCACATCTCATGTTATAGGAAGGGTATCAGGATGGAAATGGGAAGGACTTTGATATCACATCTCACGCTATAGGGAGGGTCTCAGGTTTGGTATTAGAAGCATTGAGATATCACATCTCATCTTATAGGAAGGGTCTCAGGTTTGTTATTAGAAGCATTGAGATATCACATCTCATGTTATAGGACAGTCTCAGGTTTGGTATTAGAAGCATTGAGATATAACATCTCATGGTATAGGACGGGTTTCAGGATTGGATGGGAAGAGTTGGATATCACATCTCAAGCTATAGGACGGGTCTGTGGTTTGGTATTAGAAGCATTGAGATATCATATCTCATGCTATCGGAAGGGTCTCAGGATTGGATTGCGAAGGAGTTGGATATCACATCTCATGTTATCGGAAGGGTCTCAGGATTGGATTGGGAAAGAGTTGGATATAACATCTCATGTTATAGGAAGGCTCTCAGGTTTGTTATTAGAAGCATTGAGATATCACATCTCATGTTATAGGACAGTCTCAGGTTTGGTATTAGAAGCATTGAGATATCATATCTCATGGTATAGGACGGGTCTCAGGATTGGAATGGGAAGGAGTTGGATATCACATCTCATGCTAAAGGCAGGGTCTCAGGTTTGGAAGGGGAAGGATTTGGATATCACATCTCAATTTATAGGACGGGTCTGTGGTTTGGTATTAGAAGCATTGAGATATCATATCTCATGCTATCGGAAGGGTCTCAGGATTGGAGTGGGAAGGAGTTGGATATCACATCTCATGTTATAGGAAGGGTCTCCGGATTGAAATGGGAAGGATTTGGATATCACTTCTCATGTTATAGGAAGGGTCTCAGGTTTGTTATTAGAAGCATTGAGATATTGCATCTCATGTTATAGGACAGTCTCAGGTTTGGTATTAGAAGCATTGAGATATCATATCTCATGCTATCGGAAGGGTCTCAGGATTGGAATGGGAAGGATTTGGATATCACATCTCATGTTATACGAAGGGTCTCAGGATTGGAATGGGAAGGATTTGGATATCACATCTCATGTTATAGGAAGGGTCTCAGGTTTGTTATTAGAAGCATTGAGATATCACATCTCATGTTATAGGACAGTCTCAGGTTTGGTATTAGAAGCATTGAGATATCATATCTCATGCTATCGGAAGGGTCTCAGGATTGGAATGGGAAGGAGTTGGATATCACATCTCATGCTAAAGGAAGGGTCTCAGGTTTGGAAGGGGAAGGATTTGGATATCACATCTCAAGTTATAGGACGGGTCTGTGGTTTGGTATTAGAAGCATTGAGATATCATATCTCATGCTATCGGAAGGGTCTCAGGATTGGATTGGGAAGGAGTTGGATATCACATCTCATGTTATAGGAAGGGTCTCAAGATTGGAATGGGAAGGACTTGGATATCACATCTCATATTATAGGAAGGGTCTCAGGTTTGTTATTAGAAGCATTGAGATATCACATCTCATGTTATAGGACAGTCTCAGGTTTGGTTTTAGAAGCATTGAGATATAACATCTCATAGTATAGGACGGGTCTCAGGATTGGATGGGGAGGAGTTTGATATCACATCTCATGCCATGGGAAGGTCTCAGGTTTGCTAGAAGCATTAAGATATCACATCTCATGCTATCGGAAGGGTCTCAGGATTGGATTGGGAAGGAGTTGGATATCGCATCTCATGCTATAGGAAGGGTCACAGGTTGGAATTGGAAGGAGTTGGATATCACAGCTCATGTTATAGGAAGGGTATCAGTATTGGAATGGGAAGGACTTTGATATCACATCTCACGCTATAGGGGGGGTCTCAGGTTTGGTATTAGAAGCATTGAGATATCACATATCATGCTATCGGAAGGGTCTCAGGATTGGATCGGGAAGGATTTGGATATAACATCTCATGTTATAGGAAGGGTCTCAGGATTGGATGGGAAAAGTTGGATATCACATCTCATGTTATAGGAAGGGTATCAGGATTGGAATGGGAAGGACTTTGATATCACATCTCACGCTATAGGGAGGGTCTCTGGTTTGGTATTAGAAGCATTGAGATATCACATCTCATGTTATAGGAAGGGTCTCAGGTTTGTTATTAGAAGCATTGAGATATCACATCTCATGTTATAGGACAGTCTCAGGTTTGGTATTAGAAGCATTGAGATGTAACATCTCATGGTATAGGACGGGTCTCAGGATTGGATGGGAAGAGATGGATATCACATCTCATGCTATAGGAAGGGTCTCAGGTTTGGTAGAAGCATTTGGATATCACATCTCATGCTATAGGAAGGGTCTCAGGATCGGAATGGGAAGGAGTTGGATATCACACCTCAAGTTATAGGACGGGTCTGTGGTTTGGTATTAGAAGCATTGAGATATCATATCTCATGCTATCGGAAGGGTCTCAGGATTGGATTGCGAAGGAGTAGGATATCACATCTCATGTTATAGGAAGGGTCTCAAGATTGGAATGGGAAGGACTTGGATATCACATCTCATGTTATAGGAAGGGTCTCAGGTTTGTTATTAGAAGCATTGAGATATCGCATCTCATGTTATAGGACAGTCTGAGGTTTCGTATTCGAAGCATTGAGATATCATATCTCATTGTAGAGGACGGGTCTCAGGATTGGAATGGGAAGGAGTTGGATATCACATATCATGCTATAGGAAGGGTCTCAGGATTGGAATGGGAAGGAGTTGGATATCACATCTCATGATAAAGGAAGGGTCTCAGGTTTGGAAGGGGAAGGAGTTGGATATCACATCTCATGTTATAGGAAGGGTCTCAAGATTGGAATGGGAAGGACTTGGATATCACATCTCATGCTATAGGGAGGGTCTCAGGTTTGATATTAGAAGCATTGAGATATCACATCTCATGCTATCGGAAGGGTCTCAGGATTGGATTGGGAAGTAGTTGGATATCACTTCTCAAGTTATAGGACGGGTCTGTGGTTTGGTATTAGAAGCATTGAGATATCATATTTCATGCTATCGGAAGGGTCTCAGGATTGGATTGGGAAGGAGTTGGATATCACATCTCATGTTATAGGAAGGCTCTCAGGTTTGTTATTAGAAGCATTGAGATATCACATCTCATGTTATAGGACAGTCTCAGGTTTGGTATTAGAAGCATTGAGATATCATATCTCATGGTATAGGACGGGTCTCAGGATTGCAATGGGAAGAGTTGGATATCACAGCTCATGCTAAAGGAAGGGTCTCAGGTTTGGAAGGGGAAGGATTTGGATATCGCATCTCAATTTATAGGACGGGTCTGTGGTTTGGTATTAGAAGCATTGAGATATCATATCTAATGCTATCGGAAGGGTATCAGGATTGGATTGGGAAGGAGTTGGATATCACATCTCATGTTATAGGAAGGGTCTCAGGATTGGAATGGGAAGGATTTGGATATCACATCTCATGTTATAGGAAGGGTCTCAGGTTTGTTATTAGAAGCATTGAGATATCGCATCTCATGTTATAGGACAGTCTCAGGTTTGGTATTAGAAGCATTGAGATATCATATCTCATTGTATAGGACGGGTCTCAGGATTGGAATGGGAAGGAGTTGGATATCACATATCATGCTATAGGAAGGGTCTCAGGATTGGAATGGGAAGGAGTTGGATATCACATCTCATGATAAAGAAAGGGTCTCAGGTTTGGAAGGGGAAGGATTTGGATATCACATCTCAAGTTATAGGACGGTTCTGTGGTTTGGTATTAGAAGCATTGAGATATCACATCTCATGCTATCGGAAGGGTCTCAGGATTGGATTGGGAAGGACTTGGATATCACATCTCATGTTATAGGAAGGGTCTCAGGTTTGTTATTAGAAGCATTGAGATATAACATCTCATAGTATAGGACGGGTCTCAGGATTGGAATGGGAAGGAGTTTGATATCACATCTCATGCCATGGGAAGGTCTCAGGTTTGCTAGAAGCATTAAGATATCACATCTCATGCTATCGGAAGGGTCTCAGGATTGGATTGGGAAGGAGTTGGATATCGCATCTCATGCTATAGGAAGGGTAACAGGTTGGAATTGGAAGGAGTTGGATATCACAGCTCATGTTATAGGAAGGGTTTCAGGATTGGAATGGGAAGGACTTTGATATCACATCTCATGCTATCGGAAGGGTCTCAGAATTGGATTGGGAAGGAGTTGGATATAACATCTCATGTTATAGGAAGGGTCTCAGGATTGGATGGGAAGAGTTGGATATCACATCTCATGTTATAGGAAGGGTATCAGGATTGGAATGGGAAGGACTTTGATATCACATCTCACGCTATAGGGAGGGTCTCAGGTTTGGTATTAGAAGCATTGAGATATCACATCTTATGTTATAGGAAGGGTCTCAGGTTTGTTATTAGAAGCATTGAGATATCACATCTCATGTTATAGGACAGTCCTAGGTTTGGTATTAGAAGCATTGAGATATAACATCTCATGGTATAGGACGGGTCTCAGGATTGGATGGGAAGAGTTGGATATCACCTCTCATGCTATAGTAAGGGTCTCAGGTTTGGTAGAAGCATTGGGATATCACATCTCATGCTATAGGAAGGGTCTCAGGATTGGAATGGGAAGGAGTTGAATATCACATCTCATGTTATAGGAAGGGTATCAAGATTGGAATGGGAAGGACTTGGATATCACATCTCATGTTATAGGAAGGGTCTCAGGTTTGTTATTAGAAGCATTGAGATATCGCATCTCATGTTATAGGACAGTCTCAGGTTTGGTATTAGAAGCATTGAGATATCATATCTCATTGTAGAGGACAGGTCTCAGGATTTGAATGGGAAGGAGTTGGATATCACATATCATGCTATAGGAAGGGTCTCAGGATTGGAATGGGAAGGGGTTGGATATCACATCTCATGATAAAGGAAGGGTCTCAGGTTTGGAAGGGGAAGGAGTTGGATATCACATCTCATGTTATAGGAAGGGTCTCAAGATTGGAATGGGAAGGACTTGGATATCACATCTCATGCTATAGGGAGGGTCTCAGGTTTGATATTAGAAGCATTGAGATATCACATCTCATGCTATCGGAAGGGTCTCAGGATTGGATTGGGAAGTAGTTGGATATCACATCTCAAGTTATAGGACGGGTCTGTGGTTTGGTATTAGAAGCATTGAGATATCATATCTCATGCTATCGGAAGGATCTCAGGATTGGATTGGGAAGGAGTTGGATATCACATCTCATGTTATAGGAAGGCTCTCAGGTTTGTTATTAGAAGCATTGAGATATCACATCTCATGTTATAGGACAGTCTCAGGTTTGGTATTAGAAGCATTGAGATATCATATCTCATGGTATAGGACGGGTCTCAGGATTGGAATGGGAAGGAGTTGGATATCACATATCATGCTATAGGAAGGGTCTCAGGATTGGAATGGGAAGGAGTTGGATATCACATCTCATGATAAAGAAAGGGTCTCAGGTTTGGAAGGGGAAGGATTTGGATATCACATCTCAAGTTATAGGACGGTTCTGTGGTTTGGTATTAGAAGCATTGAGATATCATATCTCATGCTATCGGAAGGGTCTCAGGATTGGATTGGGAAGGACTTGGATATCACATCTCATGTTATAGGAAGGGTCTCAGGTTTGTTATTAGAAGCATTGAGATATAACATCTCATAGTATAGGACGGGTCTCAGGATAGGAATGGGAAGGAGTTTGATATCACATCTCATGCCATGGGAAGGTCTCAGGTTTGCTAGAAGCATTAAGATATCACATCTCATGCTATCGGAAGGGTCTCAGGATTGGATTGGGAAGGAGTTGGATATCGCATCTCATGCTATAGGAAGGGTCACAGGCTGGAATTGGAAGGAGTTGGATATCACAGCTCATGTTATAGGAAGGGTTTCAGGATTGGAATGGGAAGGACTTTGATATCACATCTCATGCTATCGGAAAGGTCTCAGGATTGGAATGGGAAGGAGTTGGATATCACATCTCATGTTATAGGAAGGGTCTCAAGATTGGAATGGGAAGGACTTGGATATCACATCTCATGTTATAGGAAGGGTCTCAGGTTTGTTATTAGAAGCATTGAGATATCGCATCTCATGTTATAGGACAGTCTCAGGTTTGGTATTAGAAGCATTGAGATATCATATCTCATTGTAGAGGACGGGTCTCAGGATTGGAATGGGAAGGAGTTGGATATCACATATCATGCTATAGGAAGGGTCTCAGGAATGGGAAGGAGTTGGATATCACATCTCATGATAAAGGAAGGGTCTCAGGTTTGGAATGGGAAGGAGTTGGATATCACATCTCATATTATAGGAAGGGTCTCAAGATTGGAATGGGAAGGACTTGGATATCACATCTCATGTTATAGGAAGGGTCTCAGGTTTGTTATTAGAAGCATTGAGATATCGCATCTCATGTTATAGGACCGTCTCAGGTTTGGTATTAGAAGCATTGAGATATCACATCTCATGTTATAGGACAGTCTCAGGTTTGGTATTAGAAGCATTGAGATGTAACATCTCATAGTATAGGACGGGTCTCAGGATTGGAATGGGAAGGAGTTTGATATCACATCTCATGCCATGGGAAGGTCTCAGGTTTGCTAGAAGCATTAAGATATCACATCTCATGCTATCGGAAGGGTCTCAGGATTGGATTGGGAAGGAAGTGGATATCTCATCTCATGCTATAGGAAGGGTCACAGGTTTGAATTGGAAGGAGTTGGATATCACAGCTCATGTTATAGGAAGGGTATCAGGATTGGAATGGGAAGGACTTTGATATCACATCTCATGCTATCGGAAGGGTCTCAGGATTGGATTGGGAAGGAGTTGGATATAACATCTCATGTTATAGGAAGGGTCTCAGGATTGGATGGGAAGAGTTGGATATCACATCTCATGTTATAGGAAGGGTATCAGGATGGGAATGGGAAGGACTTTGATATCACATCTCACGCTATAGGGAGGGTCTCTGGTTTGGTATTAGAAGCATTGAGATATCACATCTCATGTTATAGGAAGGGTCTCAGGTTTGTTATTAGAAGCATTGAGATATCACATCTCATGTTATAGGACAGTCTCAGGTTTGGTATTAGAAGCATTGAGATGTAACATCTCATGGTATAGGACGGGTCTCAGGATTGGATGGGAAGAGATGGATATCACATCTCATGCTATAGGAAGGGTCTCAGGTTTGGTAGAAGCATTTGGATATCACATCTCATGCTATAGGAAGGGTCTCAGGATCGGAATGGGAAGGAGTTGGATATCACATCTCAAGTTATAGGACGGGTCTGTGGTTTGGTATTAGAAGCATTGAGATATCATATCTCATGCTATCGGAAGGGTCTCAGGATTGGATTGCGAAGGAGTAGGATATCACATCTCATGTTATAGGAAGGGTCTCAAGATTGGAATGGGAAGGACTTGGATATCACATCTCATGTTATAGGAAGGGTCTCAGGTTTGTTATTAGAAGCATTGAGATATCGCATCTCATGTTATAGGACAGTCTGAGGTTTCGTATTCGAAGCATTGAGATATCATATCTCATTGTAGAGGACGGGTCTCAGGATTGGAATGGGAAGGAGTTGGATATCACATATCATGCTATAGGAAGGGTCTCAGGATTGGAATGGGAAGGAGTTGGATATCACATCTCATGATAAAGGAAGGGTCTCAGGTTTGGAAGGGGAAGGAGTTGGATATCACATCTCATGTTATAGGAAGGGTCTCAAGATTGGAATGGGAAGGACTTGGATATCACATTTCATGCTATAGGGAGGGTCTCAGGTTTGATATTAGAAGCATTGAGATATCACATCTCATGCTATCGGAAGGGTCTCAGGATTGGATTGGGAAGTAGTTGGATATCACTTCTCAAGTTATAGGACGGGTCTGTGGTTTGGTATTAGAAGCATTGAGATATCATATTTCATGCTATCGGAAGGGTCTCAGGATTGGATTGGGAAGGAATTGGATATCACATCTCATGTTATAGGAAGGCTCTCAGGTTTGTTATTAGAAGCATTGAGATATCACATCTCATGTTATAGGACAGTCTCAGGTTTGGTATTAGAAGCATTGAGATATCATATCTCATGGTATAGGACGGGTCTCAGGATTGCAATGGGAAGGAGTTGGATATCACAGCTCATGCTAAAGGAAGGGTCTCAGGTTTGGAAGGGGAAGGATTTGGATATCGCATCTCAATTTATAGGACGGGTCTGTGGTTTGGTATTAGAAGCATTGAGATATCATATCTAATGCTATCGGAAGGGTATCAGGATTGGATTGGGAAGGAGTTGGATATCACATCTCATGTTATAGGAAGGGTCTCAGGATTGGAATGGGAAGGATTTGGATATCACATCTCATGTTATAGGAAGGGTCTCAGGTTTGTTATTAGAAGCATTGAGATATCGCATCTCATGTTATAGGACAGTCTCAGGTTTGGTATTAGAAGCATTGAGATATCATATCTCATTGTATAGGACGGGTCTCAGGATTGGAATGGGAAGGAGTTGGATATCACATATCATGCTATAGGAAGGGTCTCAGGATTGGAATGGGAAGGAGTTGGATATCACATCTCATGATAAAGAAAGGGTCTCAGGTTTGGAAGGGGAAGGATTTGGATATCACATCTCAAGTTATAGGACGGTTCTGTGGTTTGGTATTAGAAGCATTGAGATATCACATCTCATGCTATCGGAAGGGTCTCAGGATTGGATTGGGAAGGACTTGGATATCACATCTCATGTTATAGGAAGGGTCTCAGGTTTGTTATTAGAAGCATTGAGATATAACATCTCATGGTATAGGACGGGTCTCAGGATTGGAATGGGAAGGAGTTTGATATCACATCTCATGCCATGGGAAGGTCTCAGGTTTGCTAGAAGCATTAAGATATCACATCTCATGCTATCGGAAGGGTCTCAGGATTGGATTGGGAAGGAGTTGGATATCGCATCTCATGCTATAGGAAGGGTAACAGGTTGGAATTGGAAGGAGTTGGATATCACAGCTCATGTTATAGGAAGGGTTTCAGGATTGGAATGGGAAGGACTTTGATATCACATCTCATGCTATCGGAAGGGTCTCAGAATTGGATTGGGAAGGAGTTGGATATAACATCTCATGTTATAGTAAGGGTCTCAGGATTGGATGGGAAGAGTTGGATATCACATCTCATGTTATAGGAAGGGTATCAGGATTGGAATGGGAAGGACTTTGATATCACATCTCACGCTATAGGGAGGGTTTCAGGTTTGGTATTAGAAGCATTGAGATATCACATCTTATGTTATAGGAAGGGTCTCAGGTTTGTTATTAGAAGCATTGAGATATCACATCTCATGTTATAGGACAGTCTCAGGTTTGGTATTAGAAGCATTGAGATATAACATCTCATGGTATAGGACGGGTCTCAGGATTGGATGGGAAGAGTTGGATATCACCTCTCATGCTATAGTAAGGGTCTCAGGTTTGGTAGAAGCATTGGGATATCACATCTCATGCTATAGGAAGGGTCTCAGGATTGGAATGGGAAGGAGTTGAATATCACATCTCATGTTATAGGAAGGGTATCAAGATTGGAATGGGAAGGACTTGGATATCACATCTCATGTTATAGGAAGGGTCTCAGGTTTGTTATTAGAAGCATTGAGATATCGCATCTCATGTTATAGGACAGTCTCAGGTTTGGTATTAGAAGCATTGAGATATCATATCTCATTGTAGAGGACGGGTCTCAGGATTGGAATGGGAAGGAGTTGGATATCACATATCATGCTATAGGAAGGGTCTCAGGATTGGAATGGGAAGGGGTTGGATATCACATCTCATGATAAAGGAAGGGTCTCAGGTTTGGAAGGGGAAGGAGTTGGATATCACATCTCATGTTATAGGAAGGGTCTCAAGATTGGAATGGGAAGGACTTGGATATCACATCTCATGCTATAGGGAGGGTCTCAGGTTTGATATTAGAAGCATTGAGATATCACATCTCATGCTATCGGAAGGGTCTCAGGATTGGATTGGGAAGTAGTTGGATATCACATCTCAAGTTATAGGACGGGTCTGTGGTTTGGTATTAGAAGCATTGAGATATCATATCTCATGCTATCGGAAGGGTCTCAGGATTGGATTGGGAAGGAGTTGGATATCACATCTCATGTTATAGGAAGGCTCTCAGGTTTGTTATTAGAAGCATTGAGATATCACATCTCATGTTATAGGACAGTCTCAGGTTTGGTATTAGAAGCATTGAGATATCATATCTCATGGTATAGGACGGGTCTCAGGATTGGAATGGGAAGGAGTTGGATATCACATATCATGCTATAGGAAGGGTCTCAGGATTGGAATGGGAAGGAGTTGGATATCACATCTCATGATAAAGAAAGGGTCTCAGGTTTGGAAGGGGAAGAATTTGGATATCACATCTCAAGTTATAGGACGGTTCTGTGGTTTGGTATTAGAAGCATTGAGATATCATATCTCATGCTATCGGAAGGGTCTCAGGATTGGATTGGGAAGGACTTGGATATCACATCTCATGTTATAGGAAGGGTCTCAGGTTTGTTATTAGAAGCATTGAGATATAACATATCATAGTATAGGACGGGTCTCAGGATTGGAATGGGAAGGAGTTTGATATCACATCTCATGCCATGGGAAGGTCTCAGGTTTGCTAGAAGCATTAAGATATCACATCTCATGCTATCGGAAGGGTCTCAGGATTGGATTGGGAAGGAGTTGGATATCGCATCTCATGCTATAGGAAGGGTCACAGGCTGGAATTGGAAGGAGTTGGATATCACAGCTCATGTTATAGGAAGGGTTTCAGGATTGGAATGGGAAGGACTTTGATATCACATCTCATGCTATCGGAAAGGTCTCAGGATTGGAATGGGAAGGAGTTGGATATCACATCTCATGTTATAGGAAGGGTCTCAAGATTGGAATGGGAAGGACTTGGATATCACATCTCATGTTATAGGAAGGGTCTCAGGTTTGTTATTAGAAGCATTGAGATATCGCATCTCATGTTATAGGACAGTCTCAGGTTTGGTATTAGAAGCATTGAGATATCATATCTCATTGTAGAGGACGGGTCTCAGGATTGGAATGGGAAGGAGTTGGATGTCACATATCATGCTATAGGAAGGGTCTCAGGAATGGGAAGGAGTTGGATATCACATCTCATGATAAAGGAAGGGTCTCAGGTTTGGAATGGGAAGGAGTTGGATATCACATCTCATGTTATAGGAAGGGTCTCAAGATTGGAATGGGAAGGACTTGGATATCACATCTCATGTTATAGGAAGGGTCTCAGGTTTGTTATTAGAAGCATTGAGATATCGCATCTCATGTTATAGGACCGTCTCAGGTTTGGTATTAGAAGCATTGAGATATCATATCTCATTGTAGAGGACGTGTCTCAGGATTGGAATGGGAAGGAGTTGGATATCACATATCATGCTATAGGAAGGGTCTCAGGTTTGGAAGGGGAAGGAGTTGGATATAACATCTCATGTTATAGGAAGGGTCTCAAGATTGGAATGGGAAGGACTTGGATATCACATCTCATGCTATAGGGAGGGTCTCAGGTTTGATATTAGAAGCATTGAGATATCACATCTCATGCTATCGGAAGGGTCTCAGGATTGGATTGGGAAGTAGTTGGATATCACATCTCAAGTTATAGGACGGGTCTGTGGTTTGGTATTAGAAGCATTGAGATATCATATCTCATGCTATCGGAAGGGTCTCAGGATTGGATTGGGAAGGAGTTGGATATCACATCTCATGTTATAGGAAGGCTCTCAGGTTTGTTATTAGAACCATTGAGATATCACATCTCATGTTATAGGACAGTCTCAGGTTTGGTATTAGAAGCATTGAGATATCATATCTCATGGTATAGGACGGGTCTCAGGATTGCAATGGGAAGGAGTTGGATATCACAGCTCATGCTAAAGGAAGGGTCTCAGGTTTGGAAGGGGAAGGATTTGGATATCGCATCCCAATTTATAGGACGGGTCTGTGGTTTGGTATTAGAAGCATTGAGATATCATATCTAATGCTATCGGAAGGGTATCAGGATTGGATTGGGAAGGAGTTGGATATCACATCTCATGTTGTAGGAAGGGTCTCAGGATTGGAATGGGAAGGATTTGGATATCACATCTCATGTTATAGGAAGGGACTCAGGTTTGTTATTAGAAGCATTGAGATATCGCATCTCATGTTATAGGACAGTCTCAGGTTTGGTATTAGAAGCATTGAGATATCATATCTCATTGTATAGGACGGGTCTCAGGATTGGAATAGGAAGGAGTTGGATATCACATATCATGCTATAGGAAGGGTCTCAGGATTGGAATGGGAAGGAGTTGAATATCACATCTCATGCTATAGGGAGGGTCTCGGGTTTGATATTAGAAGCATTGAGATATCATATCTCATGCTATCATAAGGGTCTCAGGATTGGATTGGGAAGGAGTTGGATATCACATCTCATGTTATAGGAAGGGTTTCAGGATTGGAATGGGAAGGATTTGGATATCACATCTCATGTTATAGGAAGGGTCTCAGGTTTGTTATTAGAAGCATTGAGATATCGCATCTCATGTTATAGGACAGTCTCAGGTTTGGTATTAGAAGCATTGAGATATATCTCATGGTATAGGACGGGTCTCAGGATTGGAATGGGAAGGAGTTGGATATCACATCTCATGCTATAGGAAGGGTCTCAGGATTGGAATGGGAAGGATTTGGATATCACATCTCATGTTATAGAAGGGTCTCAGGTTTGTTATTAGAAGCATTGAGATATCACATCTCATGTTCTAGGAAGGGTCTCAGGATTGGAATGGGAAGGATTTGGATATCACATCTCATGTTATAGGAAGGGTCTCAGGTTTGTTATTAGAAGCATTGAGATATCGCATCTCATGTTATAGGACAGTCTCAGGTTTGGTATTAGAAGCATTGAGATATCATATCTCATGCTATCGGAAGGGTCTCAGGATTGGAATGGGAAGGATTTGGATATCACATCTCATGTTATAGGAAGGGTCTCAGGATTGGAATGGGAAGGATTTGGATATCACATCTCAAGTTATAGGACGGTTCTGTGGTTTGGTATTAGAAGCATTGAGATATCATATCTCATGCTATCGGAAGGGTCTCAGGTTTGGATTGGGAAGGACTTGGATATCACATCTCATGTTATAGGAAGGGTCTCAGGTTTGTTATTAGAAGCATTGAGATATAACATCTCATAGTATAGGACGGGTCTCAGGATTGGAATGGGAAGGAGTTTGATATCACATCTCATGCCATGGGAAGGTCTCAGGTTTGCTAGAAGCATTAAGATATCACATCTCATGCTATAGGAAGGGTCACAGGTTGGAATTGGAAGGAGTTGGATATCACATCTCATGCTATCGGAAGGGTCTCAGAATTGGATTGGGAAGGAGTTGGATATAACATCTCATGTTATAGGAAGGGTCTCAGGATTGGATGGGAAGAGTTGGATATCACATCTCATGTTATAGGAAGGGTATCAGGATTGGAATGGGAAGGACTTTGATATCACATCTCACGCTATAGGGAGGGTCTCAGGTTTGTTATTAGAAGCATTGAGATATCACATCTCATGTTATAGGACAGTCTCAGGTTTGGTATTAGAAGCATTGAGATATAACATCTCATGGTATAGGAGGGTCTCAGGATTGGATGGGAAGAGTTGGAAATCACCTCTCATGCTATAGTAAGGGTCTCAGGTTTGGTAGAAGCATTGGGATATCACATCTCATGCTATAGGAAGGGTCTCAGGATTGGAATGGGAAGGAGTTGGATATCACATCTCATGCTAAACGAAGGGTCTCAGGTTTGGAAGGGGAAGGATTTGGATATCACATCTCAAGTTATAGGACGGGTCTGTGGTTTGGTATTAGAAGCATTGAGATATCATATCTCATGCTATCAGAAGGGTCTCAGGATTGGATTGCGAAGGAGTTGGATATCACATCTCATGTTATAGGAAGGCTCTCAGGTTTGTTATTAGAAGCATTGAGATATCACATCTCATGTTATAGGACAGTCTCAGGTTTGGTATTAGAAGCATTGAGATATCATCTCATGGTATAGGACGGGCCTCAGGATTGGATTGGGAAGGAGTTGGATATCACATCTCATGCTAAAGGAAGGGTCTCAGGTTTGGAAGGGGAAGGATTTGGATATCACATCTCAATTTATAGGACGGGTCTGTGGTTTGGTATTAGAAGCATTGAGATATCATATCTAATGCTATCGGAAGGGTATCAGGATTGAATTGGGAAGGAGTTGGATATCACATCTCATGTTATAGGAAGGGTCTCAGGATTGGAATGGGAAGGATTTGGATATCACATCTCATGTTATAGGAAGGGTCTCAGGTTTGTTATTAGAAGTATTGAGATATCGCATCTCATGTTATAGGACAGTCTCAGGTTTGGTATTAGAAGCATTGAGATATCATATCTCATTGTATAGGACGGGTCTCAGGATTGGAATGGGAAGGAGTTGGATATCACATATCATGCTATAGGGAGGGTCTCAGGTTTGATATTAGAAGCATTGAGATATCATATCTCATGCTATCATAAGGGTCTCAGGATTGGATTGGGAAGGAGTTGGATATCACATCTCATGTTAGAGGAAGGGTCTCAGGATTGGAATGGGAAGGATTTGGATATCACATCTCATGTTATAGGAAGGGTCTCAGGTTTGTTATTAGAAGCATTGAGATATCGCATCTCATGTTATAGGACAGTCTCAGGTTTGGTATTAGAAGCATTGAGATATATCTCATGGTATAGGACGGGTCTCAGGATTGGAATGGGAAGGAGTTGGATATCACATCTCATGCTATAGGAAGGGTCTCAGGATTGGAATGGGAAGGATTTGGATATCACATCTCATGTTACAGAAGGGTCTCAGGTTTGTTATTAGAAGCATTGAGATATCACATCTCATGTTCTAGGAAGGGTCTCAGGATTGGAATGGGAAGGATTTGGATATCACATCTCATGTTATAGGAAGGGTCTCAGGTTTGTTATTAGAAGCATTGAGATATCGCATCTCATGTTATAGGACAGTCTCAGGTTTGGTATTAGAAGCATTGAGATATCATATCTCATGCTATCGGAAGGGTCTCAGGATTGGAATGGGAAGGATTTGGATATCACATCTCATGTTATAGGAAGGGTCTCAGGTTTGTTATTAGAAGCATTGAGATATCGCATCTCATGTTATAGGACAGTCTCAGGTTTGGTATTAGAAGCATTGAGATATCATATCTCATGCTATCGGAAGGGTCTCAGGATTGGAATGGGAAGGAGTTGGATATCGCATCTCATGCTATAGGAAGGGTCACAGGTTGGAATTGGAAGGAGTTGGATATCACAGCTCATGTTATAGGAAGGGTTTCAGGATTGGAATGGGAAGGACTTTGATATCACATCTCATGCTATCGGAAGGGTCTCAGGATTGGATTGGGAAGGAATTGGATATAACATCTCATGTTATAGGAAGGGTCTCAGGATTGGAATGGGAAGGACTTTGATATCACATCTCACGCTATAGGGAGGGTCTCAGGTTTGGTATTAGAAGCATTGAGATATCACATCTCATGTTATAGGAAGGGTCTCAGGTTTGTTATTAGAAGCATTGAGATATCACATCTCATGTTATAGGACAGTCTCAGGTTTGGTATTAGAAGCATTGAGATATAACATCTCATGGTATAGGACGGGTCTCAGGATTGGATGGGAAGAGTTGGATATCACCTCTCATGCTATAGTAAGGGTCTCAGGTTTGGTAGAAGCATTGGGATATCACATCTCATGCTATAGGAAGGGTCTCAGGATTGGAATGGGAAGGAGTTGGATATCACATCTCATGCTAAAGGAAGGGTCTCAGGTTTGGAAGGGGAAGGATTTGGATATCACATCTCAAGTTATAGGACGGGTCTGTGGTTTGGTATTTGAAGCATGGAGATATCATATCTCATGCTATCGGAAGGGTCTCAGGATTGGATTGGGAAGGAGTTGGATATCACATCTCATGTTATAGGAAGGCTCGCAGGTTTGTTATTAGAAGCATTGAGATATCACATCTCATGTTATAGGACAGTCTCAGGTTTGGTATTAGAAGCATTGAGATATCATATCTCATGGTATAGGACGGGTCTCAGGATTGCAATGGGAAGGAGTTGGATATCACAGCTCATGCTAAAGGAAGGGTCTCAGGTTTGGAAGGGGAAGGATTTGGATATCGCATCTCAATTTATAGGACGGGTCTGTGGTTTGGTATTAGAAGCATTGAGATATCATATCTAATGCTATCGGAAGGGTATCAGGATTGGATTGGGAAGGAGTTGGATATCACATCTCATGTTATAGGAAGGGTCTCAGGATTGGAATGGGAAGGATTTGGATATCACATCTCATGTTATAGGAAGGGTCTCAGGTTTGTTATTAGAAGCATTGAGATATCGCATCTCATGTTATAGGACAGTCTCAGGTTTGGTATTAGAAGCATTGAGATATCATATCTCATTGTATAGGACGGGTCTCAGGATTGGAATGGGAAGGAGTTGGATATCACATCTCATGATAAAGAAAGGGTCTCAGGTTTGGAAGGGGAAGGATTTGGATATCACATCTCAAGTTATAGGACGGTTCTGTGGTTTGGTATTAGAAGCATTGAGATATCATATCTCATGCTATCGGAAGGGTCTCAGGATTGGATTGGGAAGGACTTGGATATCACATCTCATGTTATAGGAAGGGTCTCAGGTTTGTTATTAGAAGCATTGAGATATCACATCTCATGTTATAGGACAGTCTCAGGTTTGGTATTAGAAGCATTGAGATATAACATCTCATAGTATAGGACGGGTCTCAGGATTGGAATGGGAAGGAGTTTGATATCACATCTCATGCTATAGGAAGGGTCACAGGTTGGAATTGGAAGGAGTTGGATATCACAGCTCATGTTATAGGAAGGGTTTCAGGATTGGAATGGGAAGGACTTTGATATCACATATCATGCTATCGGAAGGGTCTCAGAATTGGATTGGGAAGGAGTTGGATATAACATCTCATGTTATAGGAAGGGTCTCAGGATTTGATGGGAAGAGTTGGATATCACATCTCGTGTTATAGGAAGGGTATCAGGATTGGAATGGGAAGGACTTTGATATCACATCTCACGCTATAGGGAGGGTCTCAGGTTTGGTATTATAAGCATTGAGATATCACATCTCATGTTATAGGAAGGGTCTCAGGTTTGTTATTAGAAGCATTGAGATATCACATCTCATGTTATAGGACAGTCTCAGGTTTGGTATTAGAAGCATTGAGATATAACATCTCATGGTATAGGACGGGTCTCAGGATTGGATGGGAAGAGTTGGATATCACCTCTCATGCTATAGTAAGGGTCTCAGGTTTGGTAGAAGCATTGGGATATCACATCTCATGCTATAGGAAGGGTCTCAGGAT
Organism: Ambystoma mexicanum; assembly: GCF_040938575.1. NCBI lineage: Eukaryota > Metazoa > Chordata > Amphibia > Caudata > Ambystomatidae > Ambystoma > Ambystoma mexicanum. The sequence continues at coordinate 340,118,860 of NC_090936.1, forward strand.
TGGAATGGGAAGTTGTTGGATATCACATCTCATGCTAAAGGAAGGGTCTCAGGTTTGGAACGGGAAGGATTTGGATATCACATCTCAAGTTATAGGACGGGTCTGTGGTTTGGTATTAGAAGCATTGAGATATCATATCTCATGCTATCGGAAGGGTCTCAGGATTGGATTGCGAAGGAGTTGGATATCACATCTCAAGTTATAGGACGGGTCTGTGGTTTGGTATTAGAAGCATTGAGATATCATATCTAATGCTATCGGAAGGGTATCAGGATTGGATTGGGAAGGAGTTGGATATCACATCTCATGTTATAGGAAGGGTCTCAGGATTGGAAAGGGAAGGATTTGGATATCACATCTCATGTTATAGGAAGGGTCTCAGGTTTGTTATTAGAAGCATTGAGATATCGCATCTCATGTTATAGGACAGTCTCAGGTTTGGTATTAGAAGCATTGAGATATCATATCTCATTGTATAGGACGGGTCTCAGGATTGGAATGGGAAGGAGTTGGATATTGTTAAGACGGATTTCTGAACTCTGTCCTGGTGGCGCAGAGGTTCAGAAGGCCAACCTAATTACTTGGAACAGGGTAACCTCTGGACAAGCCAGACCAATCAAGGTAGCGATCGCGGCGGTCAAGACTAGGTCTCAAGAGGGGTGAGGGTGACTGAAAGCCCGCAATGAGCACACAAAGCAAGAGCGCTTACAAACTACTCCAAACAGTTGTTTATATCAAAAATAGATACACATTTATTATAAGGCCTTGAAACTAATAACCACAGTAAAAGCAGCAATATACAACGATATTAAACCAACACATACACTATCCACCCAATATATATACAGAATACACAGTTTCACAGCATTAGCAGCACGAAATATGTTATCCACCTGCAGGGGAAGGAAAACAGGCAGTGCGAACCAATGCGAGTGATATGTCCGCCTTCTGAGGCCCCTAACTGGATGGTAGTCCAATCCCTACGAAGAGTGGAGCCTAGCGCTCAAAAGTACCTGCACACGCCGGTGCCAATGGGCAGAAGGTGAAGCTCTTCGGAGGACGTTGAACAGCTCTGTAGGGAGCTCTAATGAAGGAGAACACGGTCCGCGACTCTAGCGCAGCCTCCACTGTGAGGCAGAAGCCGGGCGCGAGTACGGACAAGGGGTGCTGTATTCACAGCGGGGAAAAGCAAAGGGCACTGCAGGAGGGCGACCAGATCCTAGCTAATCTACTCACCGGTCCCCGAAGCAAGCAGGCCCGAGCTTCTCCTCGATAGATGCAGCTTCTGGCAGGTTCTGAAGAGCAGGGAACGTCTCGTCGTCGTGCAGAGTAAAAAGACGTCCCGATCGAAGAAACAAGCACAGTTTTGTCGCCACCGCAGGGCAACGGAACGGCCGGGTGTATTCAAGCCAAACGAGCACCGCTCACCTCTAGCTTAGGACTGCTAAGCAAACGAAGCGTGTGAGCATGCCCCGGACTCAGAATACCACCCAACCTGTCGGCGATTACAGAGCAGGCCTCCTTAGTAAGCTGGTCAGTCAACTGGATGGCCCAGAGACACTTCCGAAGGCTTACAGCAGGAGTTGATGAAGGTGCCGGGAATAGCTGGTCCTGCTATTCCAATAGGTCGAAGCGCCAGTACAGGCCTTCTTGTTCGATCTTAGGTGGAAAGGGCTTCACCGGACGACAGCAATGAGGAGCAGAAGTTCTTCAGGGGGTCACCAGTGATTCCTCGGTCCAGCCTCGTGTTCGCAGGATACTTGGCTCCTGTATCCCTGGGTTCGTAAGAACTCAGGAGATCGACCTGGTAGTGGTGTTTCCAGCTCCCTCTTATCCACGGTTCCCTTCGCGCCAAAACGGAGGGGAGCCAATGGGAGATCCGCTCATCAACACACATACCATACGTGGACCAATCACGGACCACAGTGGTCCCAGGCATTCACACCACCCTAGACTCTCTGGCACCCAGGATGTGTATTGGGACCAGACAGCCCAGCCCACATCCTGGGGGCACTCAAACGACATGTAGAAGCCCGCGAAAGCAACCGTGTTTCGCGGGAAACTACATGCCCAAATAAGGAAGGCCCCGGGTCGCCTGACCTGGGGGAAGGTAAAGGGAGCAAGACGGACAGTGGACGAGACAAAGGAGCCTCGTGGTCCGGCCATTTTGTGTAGCCGGGCCACCCTTTTGTGTTCGCGGCAAAAACGTGCTCAGAACGGCAAAAGGAGCTCAAAATAAACCAAATGATCGCTGCCACCAGCCCAGTCCCTGAATGACTTGCACCGATCCAAAAACCATCCTATAAGAGTGTCTAGGGTCTGTAGAAGGCTAGAGACCCAAGAGAGCTGTAACTTAGCTTACAGTGCCCTCTTGTGTCGTGTTGCACTAAAATGGCGACACGATAAAAGAAACTACGGGAAACAGCGTTCCCCGGTACTGACTGTCTTAAGGGCATGTCAGTTTCCCCGTAAGAAAGGAGCGAAAGCCCAGAGGAGTACAGCAGAAGGCTGCACTTCTCTGGCAAAGTCAAGAAAACAGGTTGAAAACAATAGCAAAAAGTTTAGGGGTTGCCACATGGAAGGAAAGTTCCCTACAATAACGAAATCTTTCCTAACACTCGCCCCTCCCAGACTATGGACAGGGGGAACTAATCCACCCCTGGATGAGTCTCTTGTTCAGGTCGGTAAAACATTCTGGACAACCCATCAGCATTGCTATGTTGGACACCTGGCCTATGCTCAATAGTGAAGTCGAAGCCTTGTAGACTTATGGACCACCTACGCAACTTTGGATTCTCCCCCTTCATGTTCATTAGCCACTTTAACGGCTTATGGTCAGTCTGCACAGTGAAGTGGGTCCCATAGAGGTAGGGCCGCAGCTTCCTTAGGGCCCACACAACAGAGAAACATTCTTTCTCTACCGTGGACCATCTGAGCTCTCTGTCCTTAAGCTGGCGACTAATAAAACCGATAGGGTGTTCCTTACCCTTCTCATCTACTTGTGATAGTACAGCTCCTATCCCAGTGTCAGAGGCATCCGTCTGCACGATAAAAGGTCTTTGATAATCAGGGGCCCTGAGCACAGGGGCCTGGCACAAGGAGTCTTTCAAGCCATTGAAGGCCTTCTCACACTCGTCAGTCCAAGTTACCTTCTTGGGTTTCTTCGGAGTTGTGAGGGCAGTCAGAGGAGCAGCTATGGTGCCATAGTCTGCCATAAAATTGCGGTAATAACCCGTGAGTCCTAAGAAGGCTCTCACTTGGGTTTGTGTAGTGGGGGTAGGCCAGTCTTGTACTGCTTGTACTTTACTGGGGAGAGGCTGTATCCTTCCTCCACCTACTTCATGCCCAAGGTAAACCACTGAGCCTTGTCCAATCTGGCATTTACTCGCCTTTATGGTCAAGTGGGCTTTCTGAAGAGCCTGGAGCACAATCCCGAGGTGTTTCACATGGTCTTCCCAGGTGGCACTGAAAACTGCTATATCGTCTAGATATGCAAGACAGAATTCGTCCAACCCATTCAACACATGATTCACAAGCCTCTGGAAAGTGGCAGGTGCATTCTTCAATCCGAACGGCATTACCCGGAATTGGTAAAGCCCGTCGGGAGTTGAAAATGCTGTCTTCTCCTTGGCATGTTCTGCTAAAGCTATTTGCCAATAGCCCGCAGTCAGGTCAAACGTGCTGAGGTACTTGGAGGCACCCAAGGTATCCACCAGCTCGTCAGTTCGAGGCAAGGGGTGAGCGTCTGTCTTGGTGACAGCATTCAGAGCCCTGTAATCCACGCAGAACCTCAATTCAGAGGTGCCTGCCTTTGGAACCAATACCACAGGACTGGACCAAGGACTACTAGAGGGTTCAATCACCCCAAGGTCTAACATCTTGTTGACCTCGGTCTTAATATAAGACCGTACTTTATCCGACATCCTGTATCCCCTACTTTTGGTAGGTACACTGTCTCCTGTGTCAATGTTATGTTTGCACCAAGGTGTCAAACCAGGCGACTGTGAAAACAGGGGGGAAAACTGCCTAAGCAAACTTTTCACCTCAGCCTGCTGATCAGAAGTCAGGTGAGAGGCCACTCGGACACCCTCAACGGAGCTATCTGAAGGACCGCTTTGGAACAGGTCGGGAAGAGGTTCTGACTCCTCTTCCTCAACGTCTGACGCCAGTAGCAGTGCTGCGATTTCGACTCTTGGGACGAAAGCCTTCAGCCTATTTACGTGGAACACTTTTGGAGCCTGTCCAGGCCTTCCAAGGTCCACTAAATAGTTCACCTCACCCAGGGGCTCCACCACTGTGTAAGGGCCTGACCATTTGTCCTGTAAAGCGCGAGGCCTTATGGGGTTCATGATCAGGACTTGCTGACCAGGTGTAAAGTGAATTAAGGAAGCTTTCTGGTCGTACCAATGTTTCACCAGCGCTTGTCCTGCTTTCAACTTTTCACTAGCCAAGCCCATCAGGAGTACCATCCGTTTTCTGAGCCCTAGCACATAGTCAACTACATTGGTAGTAACAGGGGGAGTGGGCATCTCCCATCCCTCTTTGACGATGGCTAAGGGTCCCCGTACGGGATGACCGAACAGAAGTTCGAAGGGGCTGAAGCCAACACCCTCCTGTGGTACCTCTCTGTAGGCAAACAGCAAGCATGGTAACAGAAGATCCCATTTTCTTCTCTGGGGCTCCTCCAGAGCCCCAATCATGCTCTTTAACGTTCTGTTGAAACGTTCCACCAGACCATTGGTCTGGGGGTGATATGCAGAAGAGAACTTGTAGGTGACCCCACATTCTTTCCACATAGCCTGCATATACTTCGACATAAAGTTGCTGCCACGATCTGACACAACTTCTTTAGGGAAGCCAACCCTAGTAAATATGCCGAGTAAAGCTTTTGCAACTGACTTGGCAGTTACAGTCTTTAATGGGATGGCCTCAGGATACCTGGTTGCATGGTCGACCAGCACCAGGATAAACCTATTGCCTGAGGATGTTTGCGGGTCAAGGGGACCAACGATGTCGATCCCTACCCTTTCAAATGGTACCCCCACAACTGGGAGCGGTACCAACGGAGCTTGGATTGTCGCGCCAACCTTACCAGACAACTGGCAGGAGGCACAACTCCTGCAGTGACTTTCTACTTGCACCCCCATCTTGGGCCAGTAGAAGTGCATAGATAACCTTTGCTTGGTCCTCTTCATTCCAAGGTGACCAGCAAGGGGAACTTCATGCGCCAACTGCAGGAGGAAGGGTCTAACAGCAAGGGGAACCACCAACCTCCTATGGTCTCCTTCTGTAGACTCTGTGGGCTCACTATACAGGAGTCCACCTTCCCAATAAATCCTATGCTTCCCAGGAGGCTCACCCTCAAGCTGGGAGCAGGCCTGTCTCCTTAGGCCTTCCAGAGATGGGCACTCACGTTGGCCCTTACTGAAGTCGTCCCTATCAGGACCTCCTTCAACTAACAAGTCTTTTAGTTCAGGATGGTCGTTGGGGTCGAACACTTCAGGCATCGCCACCTCCTCGTCAGGCTCGGGCGATTGACCAACTCCCTCCACCGCAGTGGTAGGCGAGTTCGGGGGAATATTCTCTTTCCCCCGTCGGGACTTGTTGACTCCTTTCGCCTTGGGTTTCCCCTTCGGCTGGGGCGGCGTATTGGACTTGGCCAATGCTGCCCGTGCTTGAGACCGTGTGTAGGGTCTTTCGGCAGTGTCTCCTACGAGCCCTAGAGCTCTGAGATCATTGCCCAACAAGACCTTTCCCGGGACGTTTCTCTGAATGCTCACTGGAATCCTAACTGCTGTACCATTTAAAGTTAGATTAACAGGGATCACGGGAAACATACGGAGGGGGCCGTCAGCCAACTTAGTGGGCATCAGAGTAGCTCTGGCAACTTCCTCTGAGTCTACCAAGGTAGAATCCACTACAGTTCGACTGCACCCACTATCCCTAAGAGCTGGAGTATCCACTCCATTGATCAGCACACTGTCTTTAAAGTAGTGCTTGGTATTATCCGGAATCCTAGCATACGCCTCTGCGACTTTAGGCTCCCAGGAACCCAGGGACACTAAAACTACCTCAGCCTCTATCCCGCTGGGAAATGAGTCTGAGGAGAAGGATGCTCCTGTAATCTCTTCTTCCTCGTAGGAGGAGAAGGCCAGATTAGCGGAGTGGACCCCCAAAGGTCTAACCTTACAACGGGGATCCCCCTTCACATGGTCAGTTGCTCCACAAGAAAAACAAGCCCCATTGGGTCTGTTTACGTAGGGAGGCTTATTATAACCAGAGTTCTGTTTCGGAGGCGAACCTCCACTACCCTGTGAGTTCTCGGATGGCTTACCCTTATTTTTCTTTTTGTGGCCCTTATGGGAAGAAGATTTAGCAGATTCCCCACCCTCCACATCTTTGGACTTTTTCCCTTCTTCCTGCTTACCAGGATGAGTTTTGTCCTTATGGGACACTCGATGTGACACCCATAAATCTGCTGCAATGGCCAGCTTTTTAGGATCTATCTCCTTCGAATCGGCCAAATGCTGCTTAAGCTCCGGGGAAGAAGAAGCAAAAATGTGTTCCAGCATGACCAGATTGATCATGCCTTCGAAGGTAGAAACCTTATAACCTTCAACCCAGCCAGTCAAGTTTTTCAGGGACTCAGCTACATACGACACCCAAGTACCACCTTCCTTTTTCTTATACTCTCTAAACCTTTTCAAATATTGGGTCGGAGTCTTCCCAAACTTTAAAATGAGAGTCTGCTTCAACATTGCAAAATCAGCGCGCTCAGCCTTCGACATTTCCATAATGGCACTGCAACCAGAATGGGGCAGTCTGCTGAGTAACCATGCAATCTTATCCGCATTATCAACCTCTTGAACCTCGCATGCATACTCAAACGCATTTAACCAGTCCATAATGTCATTTCGTTCCTCATACACACTGAGCAGATCTTTTGGAAACCGTGGATGAGAGGAAGCCCCAGAACCATGTCCAGGACCCTTGGACCCATTTGCGAACTGAAGCTTGGCCAGTTCCAACTGGTGATCCCTGTCTTTTTGTTTTTCTGCCTGGTCGATTTTCAGTTTGGCTATGCTGAATTCAAGCTCCTGCTGCCTAAACCGCAGCTCTTGCTTCTTGAATTCAAGCATAGCCTCCCCATCAACACTGGCAGAGGAAACGTTAGACATTACATCCTCCCTGTCCTCGTGGTCGTGATGGATCAGTGCAGCGGCAGAACCGTCGGTTCTGCCAGTGAGAGCAGCCCCACCACCTTCTGCACTGTCCTCGGAAGTTATAGCGTCAAGCTGCGCTTCTTGCCACGCCACGATTCTCTGGATCATTTCCAATTTAGTGCCTTGAGAGGAAACCCCTCTCTCCGCACACATCTTCTTCAATGTTTCAGATTTCGAAGCATTTAAGGTTAATAAAGTATTCGTTTCCATACTGTCGATAGGACTATGGCCTTTTTAACGTTATATTCAATACTTTACTGCGTGTCCTGGTTGGAATAACCTGAAAACGCCTTAGCTCGTGCGCAACACTGGATACCTTCAGTCGTATCCCACCGCTGTACACCAATTTGTTAAGACGGATTTCTGAACTCTGTCCTGGTGGCGCAGAGGTTCAGAAGGCCAACCTAATTACTTGGAACAGGGTAACCTCTGGACAAGCCAGACCAATCAAGGTAGCGATCGCGGCGGTCAAGACTAGGTCTCAAGAGGGGTGAGGGTGACTGAAAGCCCGCAATGAGCACACAAAGCAAGAGCGCTTACAAACTACTCCAAACAGTTGTTTATATCAAAAATAGATACACATTTATTATAAGGCCTTGAAACTAATAACCACAGTAAAAGCAGCAATATACAACGATATTAAACCAACACATACACTATCCACCCAATATATATACAGAATACACAGTTTCACAGCATTAGCAGCACGAAATATGTTATCCACCTGCAGGGGAAGGAAAACAGGCAGTGCGAACCAATGCGAGTGATATGTCCGCCTTCTGAGGCCCCTAACTGGATGGTAGTCCAATCCCTACGAAGAGTGGAGCCTAGCGCTCAAAAGTACCTGCACACGCCGGTGCCAATGGGCAGAAGGTGAAGCTCTTCGGAGGACGTTGAACAGCTCTGTAGGGAGCTCTAATGAAGGAGAACACGGTCCGCGACTCTAGCGCAGCCTCCACTGTGAGGCAGAAGCCGGGCGCGAGTACGGACAAGGGGTGCTGTATTCACAGCGGGGAAAAGCAAAGGGCACTGCAGGAGGGCGACCAGATCCTAGCTAATCTACTCACCGGTCCCCGAAGCAAGCAGGCCCGAGCTTCTCCTCGATAGATGCAGCTTCTGGCAGGTTCTGAAGAGCAGGGAACGTCTCGTCGTCGTGCAGAGTAAAAAGACGTCCCGATCGAAGAAACAAGCACAGTTTTGTCGCCACCGCAGGGCAACGGAACGGCCGGGTGTATTCAAGCCAAACGAGCACCGCTCACCTCTAGCTTAGGACTGCTAAGCAAACGAAGCGTGTGAGCATGCCCCGGACTCAGAATACCACCCAACCTGTCGGCGATTACAGAGCAGGCCTCCTTAGTAAGCTGGTCAGTCAACTGGATGGCCCAGAGACACTTCCGAAGGCTTACAGCAGGAGTTGATGAAGGTGCCGGGAATAGCTGGTCCTGCTATTCCAATAGGTCGAAGCGCCAGTACAGGCCTTCTTGTTCGATCTTAGGTGGAAAGGGCTTCACCGGACGACAGCAATGAGGAGCAGAAGTTCTTCAGGGGGTCACCAGTGATTCCTCGGTCCAGCCTCGTGTTCGCAGGATACTTGGCTCCTGTATCCCTGGGTTCGTAAGAACTCAGGAGATCGACCTGGTAGTGGTGTTTCCAGCTCCCTCTTATCCACGGTTCCCTTCGCGCCAAAACGGAGGGGAGCCAATGGGAGATCCGCTCATCAACACACATACCATACGTGGACCAATCACGGACCACAGTGGTCCCAGGCATTCACACCACCCTAGACTCTCTGGCACCCAGGATGTGTATTGGGACCAGACAGCCCAGCCCACATCCTGGGGGCACTCAAACGACATGTAGAAGCCCGCGAAAGCAACCGTGTTTCGCGGGAAACTACATGCCCAAATAAGGAAGGCCCCGGGTCGCCTGACCTGGGGGAAGGTAAAGGGAGCAAGACGGACAGTGGACGAGACAAAGGAGCCTCGTGGTCCGGCCATTTTGTGTAGCCGGGCCACCCTTTTGTGTTCGCGGCAAAAACGTGCTCAGAACGGCAAAAGGAGCTCAAAATAAACCAAATGATCGCTGCCACCAGCCCAGTCCCTGAATGACTTGCACCGATCCAAAAACCATCCTATAAGAGTGTCTAGGGTCTGTAGAAGGCTAGAGACCCAAGAGAGCTGTAACTTAGCTTACAGTGCCCTCTTGTGTCGTGTTGCACTAAAATGGCGACACGATAAAAGAAACTACGGGAAACAGCGTTCCCCGGTACTGACTGTCTTAAGGGCATGTCAGTTTCCCCGTAAGAAAGGAGCGAAAGCCCAGAGGAGTACAGCAGAAGGCTGCACTTCTCTGGCAAAGTCAAGAAAACAGGTTGAAAACAATAGCAAAAAGTTTAGGGGTTGCCACATGGAAGGAAAGTTCCCTACAATAACGAAATCTTTCCTAACAGATATCACATCTCATGATAAAGAAAGGGTCTCAGGTTTGGAAGGGGAAGGATTTGGATATCACATCTCAAGTTATAGGACGGTTCTGTGGTTTGGTATTAGAAGCATTGAGATATCATATCTCATGCTATCGGAAGGGTCTCAGGATTGGATTGGGAAGGACTTGGATATCACATCTCATGTTATAGGAAGGGTCTCAGGTTTGTTATTAGAAGCATTGAGATATCACATCTCATGTTATAGGACAGTCTCAGGTTTGGTATTAGAAGCATTGAGATATAACATCTCATAGTATAGGACGGGTCTCAGGATTGGAATGGGAAGGAGTTTGATATCACATCTCATGCTATAGGAAGGGTCACAGGTTGGAATTGGAAGGAGTTGGATATCACAGCTCATGTTATAGGAAGGGTTTCAGGATTGGAATGGGAAGGACTTTGATATCACATCTCATGCTATCGGAAGGGTCTCAGAATTGGATTGGGAAGGAGTTGGATATAACATCTCATGTTATAGGAAGGGTCTCAGGATTGGATGGGAAGAGTTGGATATCACATCTCATGTTATAGGAAGGGTATCAGGATTGGAATGGGAAGGACTTTGATATCACATCTCACGCTATAGGGAGGATCTCAGGTTTGGTATTAGAAGCATTGAGATATCACATCTCATGTTATAGGAAGGGTCTCAGGTTTGTTATTAGAAGCATTGAGATATCACATCTCATGTTATAGGACAGTCTCAGGTTTGGTATTAGAAGCATTGAGATATAACATCTCATGGTATAGGACGGGTCTCAGGATTGGATGGGAAGAGTTGGATATCACCTCTCATGCTATAGTAAGGGTCTCAGGTTTGGTAGAAGCATTGGGATATCACATCTCATGCTATAGGAAGGGTCTCAGGATTGGAATGGGAAGGAGTTGGATATCACATCTCATGCTAAAGGAAGGGTCTCAGGTTTGGAAGGGGAAGGATTTGGATATCACATCTCAAGTTATAGGACGGGTCTGTGGTTTGGTATTAGAAGCATTGAGATATCATATCTCATGCTATCGGAAGGGTCTCAGGATTGGATTGCGAAGGAGTTGGATATCACATCTCATGTTATAGGAAGGCTCTCAGGTTTGTTATTAGAAGCATTGAGATATCACATCTCATGTTATAGGACAGTCTCAGGTTTGGTATTAGAAGCATTGAGATATCATCTCATGGTATAGGACGTGCCTCAGGATTGGAATGGGAAGGAGTTGGATATCACATCTCATGCTAAAGGAAGGGTCTCAGGTTTGGAAGGGGAAGGATTTGGATATCACATCTCAATTAATAGGACGGGTCTGTGGTTTGGTATTAGAAGCATTGAGATATCATATCTCATGCTATCGGAAGGGTCTCAGGATTGGATTGGGAAGGAGTTGGATATCACATCTCATGTTATAGGAAGGGTCTCAGGATTGGAATGGGAAGGATTTGGATATCACATCTCATGTTATAGGAAGCGTCTCAGGTTTGTTATTAGAAGTATTGAGATATCGCATCTCATGTTATAGGACAGTCTCAGGTTTGGTATTAGAAGCATTGAGATATCATATCTCATTGTATAGGACAGGTCTCAGGATTGGAATGGGAAGGAGTTGGATATCACATATCATGCTATAGGAAGGGTCTCAGGATTGGAATGGGAAGGAGTTGGATATCACATTTCATGATAAAGAAAGGGTCTCAGGTTTGGAAGGGGAAGGATTTGGATATCACATCTCAAGTTATAGGACGGTTCTGTGGTTTGGTATTAGAAGCATTGAGATATCATATCTCATGCTATCGGAAGGGTCTCAGGATTGGATTGGGAAGGAGTTGGATATCACATCGCATGTTATAGGAAAGGTCTCAAGATTGGAATGGGAAGGACTTGGATATCACATCTCATGTAATAGGAAGGGTCTCAGGTTTGTTATTAGAAGCATTGAGATATCGCATCTCATGTTATAGGAAGGGTCTCAGGATTGGAATGGGAAGGAGTTGTATATCACATCTCATGCTATAGGGAGGGTCTCAGGTTTGATATTAGAAGCATTGAGATATCATATCTCATGCTATCATAAGGGTCTCAGGATTGGATTGGGAAGGAGTTGGATATCACATCTCATGTTATAGGAAGGGTCTCAGGATTGGAATGGGAAGGATTTGGATATCACATCTCATGTTATAGGAAGGGTCTCAGGTTTGTTATTAGAAGCATTGAGATATCGCATCTCATGTTATAGGACAGTCTCAGGTTTGGTATTAGAAGCATTGAGATATATCTCATGGTATAGGACGGGTCTCAGGATTGGAATGGGAAGGAGTTGGATATCACATCTCATGCTATAGGAAGGGTCTCAGGATTGGAATGGGAAGGATTTGGATATCACATCTCATGTTATAGGAAGGGTCTCAGGTTTGTTATTAGAAGCATTGAGATATCACATCTCATGTTATAGGAAGGGTCTCAGGTTTGTTATTAGAAGCATTGAGATATCGCATCTCATGTTATAGGACAGTCTCAGGTTTGGTATTAGAAGCATTGAGATATCATATCTCATGCTATCGGAAGGGTCTCAGGATTGGAATGGGAAGGAGTTGGATATCGCATCTCATGCTATAGGAAGGGTCACAGGTTGGAATTGGAAGGAGTTGGATATCACAGCTCATGTTATAGGAAGGGTTTCAGGATTGGAATGGGAAGGACTTTGATATCACATCTCATGCTATCGGAAGGGTCTCAGGATTGGATTGGGAAGGAGTTGGATATAACATCTCATGTTATAGGAAGGGTCTCAGGATTGGATGGGAAGAGTTGGATATCACATCTCATGTTATAGGAAGGGTATCAGGATTGGAATGGGAAGGACTTTGATATCACATCTCACGCTATAGCAGTGGTCTTCAAACTTTTTTAGCCGGGGCCCCCCTGAGAAAAATTTGGGCCGGTTGGGACCCCCCAGAAATGCCAAATGGACAGTCTATATTGCGCGCCGTCACCTGCTCCAATCACAGTCGCTGGGCTACCTCATCACACTCCTACCCAGTCCCTGGTCTCTCCCAACCTCATCACACACCCTGGGCTCTCCCCACTCTGCTCCCACCACTATCCCATGGTTCCCGCCCATTGTGCTCCCACCATAGTCCCTGGGCCCCCCCATCCGGTTCCCAACACAGTCTGAGGGCCAGTGGCGGCTGGTGATTTTATTAAGTGGAGGGGCATAACTATTTCCCCCAAAAATGCCATAGTGACCGAGCATAGTGAGGGAGCCTGAACCAATAAAGGGTGGTTCTGGGGTGGTTTCCCCTGTGAATTCTATTTAAATAATGGGTTAAAATGTTGCATTGTAGAGCATACTTTTAACCAAAAAAATGGGTAACTAGCCAAACAGTTTGCAATTGGTGCTGGGGGGCACAGGGGGCAGGCATGACATTTTTTACTGGACATCTATGATAGATGTCCAGTAAAAAGATACCACCCCTGTCCCCTGGGCCCCACTGGGCCTAACAGAATCAACATGATTATGTGTGTATGCAAGGTGCTGCACATTCATACAGCAATCACTCTATCATTCATCACCATCCACTCACTATAAGCATACAAGCATCCATACACATGTTTAAATAAAAACAATGAACATAAACTTTACTTCTGCATTGGCCTGTGTGTGGGTGCTGAAACACCCTGCTACAGGCTGCTCTGTCCATATGTGCAAGGCGCAGGAGCTCCCCCTCGGACATACAGACATGCAGTGCCCCAGCCAGCATTTCCAATGAGCTATGCAATGCTGGCGAAGCAAAACACCCCAGCACTTGCATGTCTCAGTGAGCATGTGTGGCTGGGGAACTAAACTGAACTGTCAAAGGGAAACAGCGTTTCCCTTTGACAGTTCAGCCAGCCCAGGAGCACTCCATCATCTGGAAAAAGCAGCTGAGGGAGTGGTCACTGTTTCACTGGGCTGGCTCCTTAGCTCCTCCATAATTGGTGAGGGGCCACTGGGTGGGCACCCCCTCGCCATTATGGATGAGCCGCCAGGCTCGGACTGGCCTATAGGGCAATGCCTGTACCAAAAATGTAAAATGCTAGTGTGGGCCAGTCAAAATGGGCCACCATTTTGGCCAATGTGGACCAGTTTGATGAGTTACTTAACTATGCAGTTAGTAATTTTGACCATTGTTGCTGAATATATCACAACTTACTTACATTTTAACACAAAGAACCCCCTTGGGTACTATTGAAACAGTGGGCCTCATTACAACCTTGGCGGTAGCTGTGCCGGTAATACCGGCACGGCTGCCACCAGAGTTGCATCAGGGTCCGGCGCCCGCGAATGGGCAATTACCGGGTCATGCCGAGTTAGGCGGACCTGATAATTGCCCTTTCGCGGGTGCCGGTACCGGTAGATCCCCATTCCCACTGAGCACCAGCAGAGTGAGCTTTGTTTCAATCCCTTGGTCTCTACTAATCCCCAGCAGAGTGGTCTTCTTCTAAAACATAGAGCTCAATGGGAATGGAGAGCTTGGATGCACCGGCACCGTTAATAACGGTGCCGGGGCATCCGACAAGCTGTGCTCGTGGGTGCCGCACGGCCTGCCAGGTCAGACCTGGTGGGCTGTCAGGCACCCGCGAGCACAACTCTTACTATGGCGGTAAGGTAGCAATGGTGCCGGTAGCTTACCGGCACTGTTGTTACCGTACCGCCATAGTTGTAATGAGGCCCAGTCTGCGACTAAAGGAATGAATATCCATTTACAACTGCGGGCCACTTTTCAATTGTTGCCTGAGACAGTTTCATGCTTCAGCCCGCCCATGTGAGCCACCCCTGCCCTGTTCTTCCAATCGAAAAAAAAAAGACAAAAAAAATATTTTTTTTTAGAATTTCATGCTGAGTTCTCAGGGCCCCCCAGGGATGCACCCGCGGACCCCTGGGGGGTCACGCCCCACAGTTTGAATACCGCTGCGCTATAGGGAGGGTCTCAGGTTTGGTATTAGAAGCATTGAGATATCACATCTCATGTTATAGGAAGGGTCTCAGGTTTGTTATTAGAAGCATTGAGATATCACATCTCATGTTATAGGACAGTCTCAGGTTTGGTATTAGAAGCATTGAGATATAACATCTCATGGTATAGGATGGGTCTCAGGATTGGATGGGAAGAGTTGGATATCACCTCTCATGCTATAGTAAGGGTCTCAGGTTTGGTAGAAGCATTGGGATATCACATCTCATGCTATAGGAAGGGTCTCAGGATTGGAATGGGAAGGAGTTGGATAACACATCTCATGCTAAAGGAAGGGTCTCAGGTTTGGAAGGGGAAGGATTTGGATATCACATCTCAAGTTATAGGACGGGTCTGTGGTTTGGTATTTGAAGCATGGAGATATCATATCTCATGCTATCGGAAGGGTCTCAGGATTGGATTGGGAAGGAGTTGGATATCACATCTCATGTTATAGGAAGGCTCGCAGGTTTGTTATTAGAAGCATTGAGATATCACATCTCATGTTATAGGACAGTCTCAGGTTTGGTATTAGAAGCATTGAGATATCATATCTCATGGTATAGGACGGGTCTCAGGATTGCAATGGGAAGGAGTTGGATATCACAGCTCATGCTAAAGGAAGGGTCTCAGGTTTGGAAGGGGAAGGATTTGGATATCGCATCTCAATTTATAGGACGGGTCTGTGGTTTGGTATTAGAAGCATTGAGATATCATATCTAATGCTATCGGAAGGGTATCAGGATTGGATTGGGAAGGAGTTGGATATCACATCTCATGTTATAGGAAGGGTCTCAGGATTGGAATGGGAAGGATTTGGATATCACATCTCATGTTATAGGAAGGGTCTCAGGTTTGTTATTAGAAGCATTGAGATATCGCATCTCATGTTATAGGACAGTCTCAGGTTTGGTATTAGAAGCATTGAGATATCATATCTCATTGTATAGGACGGGTCTCAGGATTGGAATGGGAAGGAGTTGGATATCACATCTCAAGATAAAGAAAGGGTCTCAGGTTTGGAAGGGGAAGGATTTAGATATCACATCTCAAGTTATAGGACGGTTCTGTGGTTTGGTATTAGAAGCATTGAGATATCATATCTCATGCTATCGGAAGGGTCTCAGGATTGGAATGGGAAGGATTTGGATATCACATCTCATGTTATAGGAAGGGTCTCAGGTTTGTTATTAGAAGCATTGAGATATCGCATCTCATGTTATAGGACAGTCTCAGGTTTGGTATTAGAAGCATTGAGATATATCTCATGGTATAGGACGGGTCTCAGGATTGGAATGGGAAGGAGTTGGATATCACATCTCATGCTATAGGAAGGGTCTCAGGATTGGAATGGGAAGGATTTGGATATCACATCTCATGTTATAGGAAGGGTCTCAGGTTTGTTATTAGAAGCATTGAGATATCACATCTCATGTTATAGGAAGGGTCTCAGGTTTGTTATTAGAAGCATTGAGATATCGCATCTCATGTTATAGGACAGTCTCAGGTTTGGTATTAGAAGCATTGAGATATCATATCTCATGCTATCGGAAGGGTCTCAGGATTGGAATGGGAAGGAGTTGGATATCGCATCTCATGCTATAGGAAGGGTCACAGGTTGGAATTGGAAGGAGTTGGATATCACAGCTCATGTTATAGGAAGGGTTTCAGGATTGGAATGGGAAGGACTTTGATATCACATCTCATGCTATCGGAAGGGTCTCAGGATTGGATTGGGAAGGAGTTGGATATAACATCTCATGTTATAGGAAGGGTCTCAGGATTGGATGGGAAGAGTTGGATATCACATCTCATGTTATAGGAAGGGTATCAGGATTGGAATGGGAAGGACTTTGATATCACATCTCACGCTATAGCAGTGGTCTTCAAACTTTTTTAGCCGGGGCCCCCCTGAGAAAAATTTGGGCCGGTTGGGACCCCCCAGAAATGCCAAATGGACAGTCTATATTGCGCGCCGTCACCTGCTCCAATCACAGTCGCTGGGCTACCTCATCACACTCCTACCCAGTCCCTGGTCTCTCCCAACCTCATCACACACCCTGGGCTCTCCCCACTCTGCTCCCACCACTATCCCATGGTTCCCGCCCATTGTGCTCCCACCATAGTCCCTGGGCCCCCCCATCCGGTTCCCAACACAGTCTGAGGGCCAGTGGCGGCTGGTGATTTTATTAAGTGGAGGGGCATAACTATTTCCCCCAAAAATGCCATAGTGACCGAGCATAGTGAGGGAGCCTGAACCAATAAAGGGTGGTTCTGGGGTGGTTTCCCCTGTGAATTCTATTTAAATAATGGGTTAAAATGTTGCATTGTAGAGCATACTTTTAACCAAAAAAATGGGTAACTAGCCAAACAGTTTGCAATTGGTGCTGGGGGGCACAGGGGGCAGGCATGACATTTTTTACTGGACATCTATGATAGATGTCCAGTAAAAAGATACCACCCCTGTCCCCTGGGCCCCACTGGGCCTAACAGAATCAACATGATTATGTGTGTATGCAAGGTGCTGCACATTCATACAGCAATCACTCTATCATTCATCACCATCCACTCACTATAAGCATACAAGCATCCATACACATGTTTAAATAAAAACAATGAACATAAACTTTACTTCTGCATTGGCCTGTGTGTGGGTGCTGAAACACCCTGCTACAGGCTGCTCTGTCCATATGTGCAAGGCGCAGGAGCTCCCCCTCGGACATACAGACATGCAGTGCCCCAGCCAGCATTTCCAATGAGCTATGCAATGCTGGCGAAGCAAAACACCCCAGCACTTGCATGTCTCAGTGAGCATGTGTGGCTGGGGAACTAAACTGAACTGTCAAAGGGAAACAGCGTTTCCCTTTGACAGTTCAGCCAGCCCAGGAGCACTCCATCATCTGGAAAAAGCAGCTGAGGGAGTGCTCACTGTTTCACTGGGCTGGCTCCTTAGCTCCTCCATAATTGGTGAGGGGCCACTGGGTGGGCACCCCCTCGCCATTATGGATGAGCCGCCAGGCTCGGACTGGCCTATAGGGCAATGCCTGTACCAAAAATGTAAAATGCTAGTGTGGGCCAGTCAAAATGGGCCACCATTTTGGCCAATGTGGACCAGTTTGATGAGTTACTTAACTATGCAGTTAGTAATTTTGACCATTGTTGCTGAATATATCACAACTTACTTACATTTTAACACAAAGAACCCCCTTGGGTACTATTGAAACAGTGGGCCTCATTACAACCTTGGCGGTAGCTGTGCCGGTAATACCGGCACGGCTGCCACCAGAGTTGCATCAGGGTCCGGCGCCCGCGAATGGGCAATTACCGGGTCATGCCGAGTTAGGCGGACCTGATAATTGCCCTTTCGCGGGTGCCGGTACCGGTAGATCCCCATTCCCACTGAGCACCAGCAGAGTGAGCTTTGTTTCAATCCCTTGGTCTCTACTAATCCCCAGCAGAGTGGTCTTCTTCTAAAACATAGAGCTCAATGGGAATGGAGAGCTTGGATGCACCGGCACCGTTAATAACGGTGCCGGGGCATCCGACAAGCTGTGCTCGTGGGTGCCGCACGGCCTGCCAGGTCAGACCTGGTGGGCTGTCAGGCACCCGCGAGCACAACTCTTACTATGGCGGTAAGGTAGCAATGGTGCCGGTAGCTTACCGGCACTGTTGTTACCGTACCGCCATAGTTGTAATGAGGCCCAGTCTGCGACTAAAGGAATGAATATCCATTTACAACTGCGGGCCACTTTTCAATTGTTGCCTGAGACAGTTTCATGCTTCAGCCCGCCCATGTGAGCCACCCCTGCCCTGTTCTTCCAATCGAAAAAAAAAAGACAAAAAAAATAATTTTTTTTAGAATTTCATGCTGAGCTCTCAGGGCCCCCCAGGGATGAACCCGCGGACCCCTGGGGGGTCACGCCCCACAGTTTGAATACCGCTGCGCTATAGGGAGGGTCTCAGGTTTGGTATTAGAAGCATTGAGATATCACATCTCATGTTATAGGAAGGGTCTCAGGTTTGTTATTAGAAGCATTGAGATATCACATCTCATGTTATAGGACAGTCTCAGGTTTGGTATTAGAAGCATTGAGATATAACATCTCATGGTATAGGATGGGTCTCAGGATTGGATGGGAAGAGTTGGATATCACCTCTCATGCTATAGTAAGGGTCTCAGGTTTGGTAGAAGCATTGGGATATCACATCTCATGCTATAGGAAGGGTCTCAGGATTGGAATGGGAAGGAGTTGGATAACACATCTCATGCTAAAGGAAGGGTCTCAGGTTTGGAAGGGGAAGGATTTGGATATCACATCTCAAGTTATAGGACGGGTCTGTGGTTTGGTATTTGAAGCATGGAGATATCATATCTCATGCTATCGGAAGGGTCTCAGGATTGGATTGGGAAGGAGTTGGATATCACATCTCATGTTATAGGAAGGCTCGCAGGTTTGTTATTAGAAGCATTGAGATATCACATCTCATGTTATAGGACAGTCTCAGGTTTGGTATTAGAAGCATTGAGATATCATATCTCATGGTATAGGACGGGTCTCAGGATTGCAATGGGAAGGAGTTGGATATCACAGCTCATGCTAAAGGAAGGGTCTCAGGTTTGGAAGGGGAAGGATTTGGATATCGCATCTCAATTTATAGGACGGGTCTGTGGTTTGGTATTAGAAGCATTGAGATATCATATCTAATGCTATCGGAAGGGTATCAGGATTGGATTGGGAAGGAGTTGGATATCACATCTCATGTTATAGGAAGGGTCTCAGGATTGGAATGGGAAGGATTTGGATATCACATCTCATGTTATAGGAAGGGTCTCAGGTTTGTTATTAGAAGCATTGAGATATCGCATCTCATGTTATAGGACAGTCTCAGGTTTGGTATTAGAAGCATTGAGATATCATATCTCATTGTATAGGACGGGTCTCAGGATTGGAATGGGAAGGAGTTGGATATCACATCTCATGATAAAGAAAGGGTCTCAGGTTTGGAAGGGGAAGGATTTGGATATCACATCTCAAGTTATAGGACGGTTCTGTGGTTTGGTATTAGAAGCATTGAGATATCATATCTCATGCTATCGGAAGGGTCTCAGGATTGGATTGGGAAGGACTTGGATATCACATCTCATGTTATAGGAAGGGTCTCAGGTTTGTTATTAGAAGCATTGAGATATCACATCTCATGTTATAGGACAGTCTCAGGTTTGGTATTAGAAGCATTGAGATATAACATCTCATAGTATAGGACGGGTCTCAGGATTGGAATGGGAAGGAGTTTGATATCACATCTCATGCTATAGGAAGGGTCACAGGTTGGAATTGGAAGGAGTTGGATATCACAGCTCATGTTATAGGAAGGGTTTCAGGATTGGAATGGGAAGGACTTTGATATCACATATCATGCTATCGGAAGGGTCTCAGAATTGGATTGGGAAGGAGTTGGATATAACATCTCATGTTATAGGAAGGGTCTCAGGATTTGATGGGAAGAGTTGGATATCACATCTCGTGTTATAGGAAGGGTATCAGGATTGGAATGGTAAGGACTTTGATATCACATCTCACGCTATAGGGAGGGTCTCAGGTTTGGTATTATAAGCATTGAGATATCACATCTCATGTTATAGGAAGGGTCTCAGGTTTGTTATTAGAAGCATTGAGATATCACATCTCATGTTATAGGACAGTCTCAGGTTTGGTATTAGAAGCATTGAGATATAACATCTCATGGTATAGGACGGGTCTCAGGATTGGATGGGAAGAGTTGGATATCACCTCTCATGCTATAGTAAGGGTCTCAGGTTTGGTAGAAGCATTGGGATATCACATCTCATGCTATAGGAAGGGTCTCAGGATTGGAATGGGAAGTTGTTGGATATCACATCTCATGCTAAAGGAAGGGTCTCAGGTTTGGAACGGGAAGGATTTGGATATCACATCTCAAGTTATAGGACGGGTCTGTGGTTTGGTATTAGAAGCATTGAGATATCATATCTCATGCTATCGGAAGGGTCTCAGGATTGGATTGCGAAGGAGTTGGATATCACATCTCAAGTTATAGGACGGGTCTGTGGTTTGGTATTAGAAGCATTGAGATATCATATCTAATGCTATCGGAAGGGTATCAGGATTGGATTGGGAAGGAGTTGGATATCACATCTCATGTTATAGGAAGGGTCTCAGGATTGGAAAGGGAAGGATTTGGATATCACATCTCATGTTATAGGAAGGGTCTCAGGTTTGTTATTAGAAGCATTGAGATATCGCATCTCATGTTATAGGACAGTCTCAGGTTTGGTATTAGAAGCATTGAGATATCATATCTCATTGTATAGGACGGGTCTCAGGATTGGAATGGGAAGGAGTTGGATATCACATCTCATGATAAAGAAAGGGTCTCAGGTTTGGAAGGGGAAGGATTTGGATATCACATCTCAAGTTATAGGACGGTTCTGTGGTTTGGTATTAGAAGCATTGAGATATCATATCTCATGCTATCGGAAGGGTCTCAGGATTGGATTGGGAAGGACTTGGATATCACATCTCATGTTATAGGAAGGGTCTCAGGTTTGTTATTAGAAGCATTGAGATATCACATCTCATGTTATAGGACAGTCTCAGGTTTGGTATTAGAAGCATTGAGATATAACATCTCATAGTATAGGACGAGTCTCAGGATTGGAATGGGAAGGAGTTTGATATCACATCTCATGCTATAGGAAGGGTCACAGGTTGGAATTGGAAGGAGTTGGATATCACAGCTCATGTTATAGGAAGGGTTTCAGGATTGGAATGGGAAGGACTTTGATATCACATCTCATGCTATCGGAAGGGTCTCAGAATTGGATTGGGAAGGAGTTGGATATAACATCTCATGTTATAGGAAGGGTCTCAGGATTGGATGGGAAGAGTTGGATATCACATCTCATGTTATAGGAAGGGTATCAGGATTGGAATGGGAAGGACTTTGATATCACATCTCACGCTATAGGGAGGATCTCAGGTTTGGTATTAGAAGCATTGAGATATCACATCTCATGTTATAGGAAGGGTCTCAGGTTTGTTATTAGAAGCATTGAGATATCACATCTCATGTTATAGGACAGTCTCAGGTTTGGTATTAGAAGCATTGAGATATAACATCTCATGGTATAGGACGGGTCTCAGGATTGGATGGGAAGAGTTGGATATCACCTCTCATGCTATAGTAAGGGTCTCAGGTTTGGTAGAAGCATTGGGATATCACATCTCATGCTATAGGAAGGGTCTCAGGATTGGAATGGGAAGGAGTTGGATATCACATCTCATGCTAAAGGAAGGGTCTCAGGTTTGGAAGGGGAAGGATTTGGATATCACATCTCATGTTATAGGAAGGGTCTCAGGTTTGTTATTAGAAGCATTGAGATATCGCATCTCATGTTATAGGACAGTCTCAGGTTTGGTATTAGAAGCATTGAGATATCATATCTCATGCTATCGGAAGGGTCTCAGGATTGGAATGGGAAGGAGTTGGATATCGCATCTCATGCTATAGGAAGGGTCACAGGTTGGAATTGGAAGGAGTTGGATATCACAGCTCATGTTATAGGAAGGGTTTCAGGATTGGAATGGGAAGGACTTTGATATCACATCTCATGCTATCGGAAGGGTCTCAGGATTGGATTGGGAAGGAGTTGGATATAACATCTCATGTTATAGGAAGGGTCTCAGGATTGGATGGGAAGAGTTGGATATCACATCTCATGTTATAGGAAGGGTATCAGGATTGGAATGGGAAGGACTTTGATATCACATCTCACGCTATAGCAGTGGTCTTCAAACTTTTTTAGCCGGGGCCCCCCTGAGAAAAATATGGGCCGGTTGGGACCCCCCAGAAATGCCAAATGGACAGTCTATATTGCGCGCCGTCACCTGCTCCAATCACAGTCGCTGGGCTACCTCATCACACTCCTACCCAGTCCCTGGTCTCTCCCAACCTCATCACACACCCTGGGCTCTCCCCACTCTGCTCCCACCACTATCCCATGGTTCCCGCCCATTGTGCTCCCACCATAGTCCCTGGGCCCCCCCATCCGGTTCCCAACACAGTCTGAGGGCCAGTGGCGGCTGGTGATTTTATTAAGTGGAGGGGCATAACTATTTCCCCCAAAAATGCCATAGTGACCGAGCATAGTGAGGGAGCCTGAACCAATAAAGGGTGGTTCTGGGGTGGTTTCCCCTGTGAATTCTATTTAAATAATGGGTTAAAATGTTGCATTGTAGAGCATACTTTTAACCAAAAAAATGGGTAACTAGCCAAACAGTTTGCAATTGGTGCTGGGGGGCACAGGGGGCAGGCATGACATTTTTTACTGGACATCTATGATAGATGTCCAGTAAAAAGATACCACCCCTGTCCCCTGGGCCCCACTGGGCCTAACAGAATCAACATGATTATGTGTGTATGCAAGGTGCTGCACATTCATACAGCAATCACTCTATCATTCATCACCATCCACTCACTATAAGCATACAAGCATCCATACACATGTTTAAATAAAAACAATGAACATAAACTTTACTTCTGCATTGGCCTGTGTGTGGGTGCTGAAACACCCTGCTACAGGCTGCTCTGTCCATATGTGCAAGGCGCAGGAGCTCCCCCTCGGACATACAGACATGCAGTGCCCCAGCCAGCATTTCCAATGAGCTATGCAATGCTGGCGAAGCAAAACACCCCAGCACTTGCATGTCTCAGTGAGCATGTGTGGCTGGGGAACTAAACTGAACTGTCAAAGGGAAACAGCGTTTCCCTTTGACAGTTCAGCCAGCCCAGGAGCACTCCATCATCTGGAAAAAGCAGCTGAGGGAGTGCTCACTGTTTCACTGGGCTGGCTCCTTAGCTCCTCCATAATTGGTGAGGGGCCACTGGGTGGGCACCCCCTCGCCATTATGGATGAGCCGCCAGGCTCGGACTGGCCTATAGGGCAATGCCTGTACCAAAAATGTAAAATGCTAGTGTGGGCCAGTCAAAATGGGCCACCATTTTGGCCAATGTGGACCAGTTTGATGAGTTACTTAACTATGCAGTTAGTAATTTTGACCATTGTTGCTGAATATATCACAACTTACTTACATTTTAACACAAAGAACCCCCTTGGGTACTATTGAAACAGTGGGCCTCATTACAACCTTGGCGGTAGCTGTGCCGGTAATACCGGCACGGCTGCCACCAGAGTTGCATCAGGGTCCGGCGCCCGCGAATGGGCAATTACCGGGTCATGCCGAGTTAGGCGGACCTGATAATTGCCCTTTCGCGGGTGCCGGTACCGGTAGATCCCCATTCCCACTGAGCACCAGCAGAGTGAGCTTTGTTTCAATCCCTTGGTCTCTACTAATCCCCAGCAGAGTGGTCTTCTTCTAAAACATAGAGCTCAATGGGAATGGAGAGCTTGGATGCACCGGCACCGTTAATAACGGTGCCGGGGCATCCGACAAGCTGTGCTCGTGGGTGCCGCACGGCCTGCCAGGTCAGACCTGGTGGGCTGTCAGGCACCCGCGAGCACAACTCTTACTATGGCGGTAAGGTAGCAATGGTGCTGGTAGCTTACCGGCACTGTTGTTACCGTACCGCCATAGTTGTAATGAGGCCCAGTCTGCGACTAAAGGAATGAATATCCATTTACAACTGCGGGCCACTTTTCAATTGTTGCCTGAGACAGTTTCATGCTTCAGCCCGCCCATGTGAGCCACCCCTGCCCTGTTCTTCCAATCGAAAAAAAAAAGACAAAAAAAATAATTTTTTTTAGAATTTCATGCTGAGCTCTCAGGGCCCCCCAGGGATGCACCCGCGGACCCCTGGGGGGTCACGCCCCACAGTTTGAATACCGCTGCGCTATAGGGAGGGTCTCAGGTTTGGTATTAGAAGCATTGAGATATCACATCTCATGTTATAGGAAGGGTCTCAGGTTTGTTATTAGAAGCATTGAGATATCACATCTCATGTTATAGGACAGTCTCAGGTTTGGTATTAGAAGCATTGAGATATAACATCTCATGGTATAGGATGGGTCTCAGGATTGGATGGGAAGAGTTGGATATCACCTCTCATGCTATAGTAAGGGTCTCAGGTTTGGTAGAAGCATTGGGATATCACATCTCATGCTATAGGAAGGGTCTCAGGATTGGAATGGGAAGGAGTTGGATAACACATCTCATGCTAAAGGAAGGGTCTCAGGTTTGGAAGGGGAAGGATTTGGATATCACATCTCAAGTTATAGGACGGGTCTGTGGTTTGGTATTTGAAGCATGGAGATATCATATCTCATGCTATCGGAAGGGTCTCAGGATTGGATTGGGAAGGAGTTGGATATCACATCTCATGTTATAGGAAGGCTCGCAGGTTTGTTATTAGAAGCATTGAGATATCACATCTCATGTTATAGGACAGTCTCAGGTTTGGTATTAGAAGCATTGAGATATCATATCTCATGGTATAGGACGGGTCTCAGGATTGCAATGGGAAGGAGTTGGATATCACAGCTCATGCTAAAGGAAGGGTCTCAGGTTTGGAAGGGGAAGGATTTGGATATCGCATCTCAATTTATAGGACGGGTCTGTGGTTTGGTATTAGAAGCATTGAGATATCATATCTAATGCTATCGGAAGGGTATCAGGATTGGATTGGGAAGGAGTTGGATATCACATCTCATGTTATAGGAAGGGTCTCAGGATTGGAATGGGAAGGATTTGGATATCACATCTCATGTTATAGGAAGGGTCTCAGGTTTGTTATTAGAAGCATTGAGATATCGCATCTCATGTTATAGGACAGTCTCAGGTTTGGTATTAGAAGCATTGAGATATCATATCTCATTGTATAGGACGGGTCTCAGGATTGGAATGGGAAGGAGTTGGATATCACATCTCAAGATAAAGAAAGGGTCTCAGGTTTGGAAGGGGAAGGATTTAGATATCACATCTCAAGTTATAGGACGGTTCTGTGGTTTGGTATTAGAAGCATTGAGATATCATATCTCATGCTATCGGAAGGGTCTCAGGATTGGAATGGGAAGGATTTGGATATCACATCTCATGTTATAGGAAGGGTCTCAGGTTTGGTATTAGAAGCATTGAGATATATCTCATGGTATAGGACGGGTCTCAGGATTGGAATGGGAAGGAGTTGGATATCACATCTCATGCTATAGGAAGGGTCTCAGGATTGGAATGGGAAGGATTTGGATATCACATCTCATGTTATAGGAAGGGTCTCAGGTTTGTTATTAGAAGCATTGAGATATCACATCTCATGTTATAGGAAGGGTCTCAGGTTTGTTATTAGAAGCATTGAGATATCGCATCTCATGTTATAGGACAGTCTCAGGTTTGGTATTAGAAGCATTGAGATATCATATCTCATGCTATCGGAAGGGTCTCAGGATTGGAATGGGAAGGAGTTGGATATCGCATCTCATGCTATAGGAAGGGTCACAGGTTGGAATTGGAAGGAGTTGGATATCACAGCTCATGTTATAGGAAGGGTTTCAGGATTGGAATGGGAAGGACTTTGATATCACATCTCATGCTATCGGAAGGGTCTCAGGATTGGATTGGGAAGGAGTTGGATATAACATCTCATGTTATAGGAAGGGTCTCAGGATTGGATGGGAAGAGTTGGATATCACATCTCATGTTATAGGAAGGGTATCAGGATTGGAATGGGAAGGACTTTGATATCACATCTCACGCTATAGCAGTGGTCTTCAAACTTTTTTAGCCGGGGCCCCCCTGAGAAAAATTTGGGCCGGTTGGGACCCCCCAGAAATGCCAAATGGACAGTCTATATTGCGCGCCGTCACCTGCTCCAATCACAGTCGCTGGGCTACCTCATCACACTCCTACCCAGTCCCTGGTCTCTCCCAACCTCATCACACACCCTGGGCTCTCCCCACTCTGCTCCCACCACTATCCCATGGTTCCCGCCCATTGTGCTCCCACCATAGTCCCTGGGCCCCCCCATCCGGTTCCCAACACAGTCTGAGGGCCAGTGGCGGCTGGTGATTTTATTAAGTGGAGGGGCATAACTATTTCCCCCAAAAATGCCATAGTGACCGAGCATAGTGAGGGAGCCTGAACCAATAAAGGGTGGTTCTGGGGTGGTTTCCCCTGTGAATTCTATTTAAATAATGGGTTAAAATGTTGCATTGTAGAGCATACTTTTAACCAAAAAAATGGGTAACTAGCCAAACAGTTTGCAATTGGTGCTGGGGGGCACAGGGGGCAGGCATGACATTTTTTACTGGACATCTATGATAGATGTCCAGTAAAAAGATACCACCCCTGTCCCCTGGGCCCCACTGGGCCTAACAGAATCAACATGATTATGTGTGTATGCAAGGTGCTGCACATTCATACAGCAATCACTCTATCATTCATCACCATCCACTCACTATAAGCATACAAGCATCCATACACATGTTTAAATAAAAACAATGAACATAAACTTTACTTCTGCATTGGCCTGTGTGTGGGTGCTGAAACACCCTGCTACAGGCTGCTCTGTCCATATGTGCAAGGCGCAGGAGCTCCCCCTCGGACATACAGACATGCAGTGCCCCAGCCAGCATTTCCAATGAGCTATGCAATGCTGGCGAAGCAAAACACCCCAGCACTTGCATGTCTCAGTGAGCATGTGTGGCTGGGGAACTAAACTGAACTGTCAAAGGGAAACAGCGTTTCCCTTTGACAGTTCAGCCAGCCCAGGAGCACTCCATCATCTGGAAAAGCAGCTGAGGGAGTGCTCACTGTTTCACTGGGCTGGCTCCTTAGCTCCTCCATAATTGGTGAGGGGCCACTGGGTGGGCACCCCCTCGCCATTATGGATGAGCCGCCAGGCTCGGACTGGCCTATAGGGCAATGCCTGTACCAAAAATGTAAAATGCTAGTGTGGGCCAGTCAAAATGGGCCACCATTTTGGCCAATGTGGACCAGTTTGATGAGTTACTTAACTATGCAGTTAGTAATTTTGACCATTGTTGCTGAATATATCACAACTTACTTACATTTTAACACAAAGAACCCCCTTGGGTACTATTGAAACAGTGGGCCTCATTACAACCTTGGCGGTAGCTGTGCCGGTAATACCGGCACGGCTGCCACCAGAGTTGCATCAGGGTCCGGCGCCCGCGAATGGGCAATTACCGGGTCATGCCGAGTTAGGCGGACCTGATAATTGCCCTTTCGCGGGTGCCGGTACCGGTAGATCCCCATTCCCACTGAGCACCAGCAGAGTGAGCTAAGTTTCAATCCCTTGGTCTCTACTAATCCCCAGCAGAGTGGTCTTCTTCTAAAACATAGAGCTCAATGGGAATGGAGAGCTTGGATGCACCGGCACCGTTAATAACGGTGCCGGGGCATCCGACAAGCTGTGCTCGTGGGTGCCGCACGGCCTGCCAGGTCAGACCTGGTGGGCTGTCAGGCACCCGCGAGCACAACTCTTACTATGGCGGTAAGGTAGCAATGGTGCCGGTAGCTTACCGGCACTGTTGTTACCGTACCGCCATAGTTGTAATGAGGCCCAGTCTGCGACTAAAGGAATGAATATCCATTTACAACTGCGGGCCACTTTTCAATTGTTGCCTGAGACAGTTTCATGCTTCAGCCCGCCCATGTGAGCCACCCCTGCCCTGTTCTTCCAATCGAAAAAAAAAGACAAAAAAAATAATTTTTTTTAGAATTTCATGCTGAGCTCTCAGGGCCCCCCAGGGATGCACCCGCGGACCCCTGGGGGGTCACGCCCCACAGTTTGAATACCGCTGCGCTATAGGGAGGGTCTCAGGTTTGGTATTAGAAGCATTGAGATATCACATCTCATGTTATAGGAAGGGTCTCAGGTTTGTTATTAGAAGCATTGAGATATCACATCTCATGTTATAGGACAGTCTCAGGTTTGGTATTAGAAGCATTGAGATATAACATCTCATGGTATAGGACGGGTCTCAGGATTGGATGGGAAGAGTTGGATATCACCTCTCATGCTATAGTAAGGGTCTCAGGTTTGGTAGAAGCATTGGGATATCACATCTCATGCTATAGGAAGGGTCTCAGGATTGGAATGGGAAGGAGTTGGATAACACATCTCATGCTAAAGGAAGGGTCTCAGGTTTGGAAGGGGAAGGATTTGGATATCACATCTCAAGTTATAGGACGGGTCTGTGGTTTGGTATTTGAAGCATGGAGATATCATATCTCATGCTATCGGAAGGGTCTCAGGATTGGATTGGGAAGGAGTTGGATATCACATCTCATGTTATAGGAAGGCTCGCAGGTTTGTTATTAGAAGCATTGAGATATCACATCTCATGTTATAGGACAGTCTCAGGTTTGGTATTAGAAGCATTGAGATATCATATCTCATGGTATAGGACGGGTCTCAGGATTGCAATGGGAAGGAGTTGGATATCACAGCTCATGCTAAAGGAAGGGTCTCAGGTTTGGAAGGGGAAGGATTTGGATATCGCATCTCAATTTATAGGACGGGTCTGTGGTTTGGTATTAGAAGCATTGAGATATCATATCTAATGCTATCGGAAGGGTATCAGGATTGGATTGGGAAGGAGTTGGATATCACATCTCATGTTATAGGAAGGGTCTCAGGATTGGAATGGGAAGGATTTGGATATCACATCTCATGTTATAGGAAGGGTCTCAGGTTTGTTATTAGAAGCATTGAGATATCGCATCTCATGTTATAGGACAGTCTCAGGTTTGGTATTAGAAGCATTGAGATATCATATCTCATTGTATAGGACGGGTCTCAGGATTGGAATGGGAAGGAGTTGGATATCACATCTCAAGATAAAGAAAGGGTCTCAGGTTTGGAAGGGGAAGGATTTAGATATCACATCTCAAGTTATAGGACGGTTCTGTGGTTTGGTATTAGAAGCATTGAGATATCATATCTCATGCTATCGGAAGGGTCTCAGGATTGGATTGGGAAGGAGTTGGATATCACATCTCATGTTATAGGAAGGCTCGCAGGTTTGTTATTAGAAGCATTGAGATATCACATCTCATGTTATAGGACAGTCTCAGGTTTGGTATTAGAAGCATTGAGATATCATATCTCATGGTATAGGACGGGTCTCAGGATTGCAATGGGAAGGAGTTGGATATCACAGCTCATGCTAAAGGAAGGGTCTCAGGTTTGGAAGGGGAAGGATTTGGATATCGCATCTCAATTTATAGGACGGGTCTGTGGTTTGGTATTAGAAGCATTGAGATATCATATCTAATGCTATCGGAAGGGTATCAGGATTGGATTGGGAAGGAGTTGGATATCACATCTCATGTTATAGGAAGGGTCTCAGGATTGGAATGGGAAGGATTTGGATATCACATCTCATGTTATAGGAAGGGTCTCAGGTTTGTTATTAGAAGCATTGAGATATCGCATCTCATGTTATAGGACAGTCTCAGGTTTGGTATTAGAAGCATTGAGATATAACATCTCATAGTATAGGACGGGTCTCAGGATTGGAATGGGAAGGAGTTGGATATCACATCTCATGATAAAGAAAGGGTCTCAGGTTTGGAAGGGGAAGGATTTGGATATCACATCTCAAGTTGTAGGACGGTTCTGTGGTTTGGTATTAGAAGCATTGAGATATCATATCTCATGCTATCGGAAGGGTCTCAGGATTGGATTGGGAAGGACTTGGATATCACATCTCATGTTATAGGAAGGGTCTCAGGTTTGTTATTAGAAGCATTGAGATATCACATCTCATGTTATAGGACAGTCTCAGGTTTGGTATTAGAAGCATTGAGATATAAAATCTCATAGTATAGGACGGGTCTCAGGATTGGAATGGGAAGGAGTTTGATATCACATCTCATGCCATGGGAAGGTCTCAGGTTTGCTAGAAGCATTAAGATATCACATCTCATGCTATCGGAAGGGTCTCAGGATTGGATTGGGAAGGAGTTGGATATCGCATCTCATGCTATAGGAAGGGTCACAGGTTGGAATTGGAAGGAGTTGGATATCACAGCTCATGCTATAGGAAGGGTTTCAGGATTGGAATGGGAAGGACTTTGATATCACATCTCATGCTATCGGAAGGGTCTCAGAATTGGATTGGGAAGGAGTTGGATATAACATCTCATGTTATAGGAAGGGTCTCAGGATTGGATGGGAAGAGTTGGATATCACATCTCATGTTATAGGAAGGGTATCAGGATTGGAATGGGAAGGACTTTGATATCACATCTCACGCTATAGGGAGGGTCTCAGATTTGGTATTAGAAGCATTGAGATATCACATCTCATGTTATAGGAAGGGTCTCAGGTTTGTTATTAGAAGCATTGAGATATCACATCTCATGTTATAGGACAGTCTCAGGTTTGGTATTAGAAGCATTGAGATATAACATCTCATGGTATAGGACGGGTCTCAGGATTGGATGGGAAGAGTTGGATATCACCTCTCATGCTATAGTAAGGGTCTCAGGTTTGGTAGAAGCATTGGGATATCACATCTCATGCTATAGGAAGGGTCTCAGGATTGGAATGGGAAGGAGTTGGATATCACATCTCATGCTAAAGGAAGGGTCTCAGGTTTGGAAGGGGAAGGATTTGGATATCACATCTCAAGTTATAGGACGGGTCTGTGGTTTGGTATTAGAAGCATTGAGATATCATATCTCATGCTATCGGAAGGGTCTCAGGATTGGATTGCGAAGGAGTTGGATATCACATCTCATGTTATAGGAAGGCTCTCAGGTTTGTTATTAGAAGCATTGAGATATCACATCTCATGTTATAGGACAGTCTCAGGTTTGGTATTAGAAGCATTGAGATATCATCTCATGGTATAGGACGGGCCTCAGGATTGGAATGGGAAGGAGTTGGATATCACATCTCATGCTAAAGGAAGGGTCTCAGGTTTGGAAGGGGAAGGATTTGGATATCACATCTCAATTAATAGGACGGGTCTGTGGTTTGGTATTAGAAGCATTGAGATATCATATCTCATGCTATCGGAAGGGTCTCAGGATTGGATTGGGAAGGAGTTGGATATCACATCTCATGTTATAGGAAGGGTCTCAGGATTGGAATGGGAAGGATTTGGATATCACATCTCATGTTATAGAAAGGGTCTCAGGTTTGTTATTAGAAGTATTGAGATATCGCATCTCATGTTATAGGACAGTCTCAGGTTTGGTATTAGAAGCATTGAGATATCATATCTCATTGTATAGGACGGGTCTCAGGATTGGAATGGGAAGGAGTTGGATATCACATATCATGCTATAGGAAGGGTCTCAGGATTGGAATGGGAAGGAGTTGGATATCACATTTCATGATGAAGAAAGGGTCTCAGGTTTGGAAGGGGAAGGATTTGGATATCACATCTCAAGTTATAGGACGGTTCTGTGGTTTGGTATTAGAAGCATTGAGATATCATATCTCATGCTATCGGAAGGGTCTCAGGATTGGATTGGGAAGGAGTTGGATATCACATCGCATGTTATAGGAAAGGTCTCAAGATTGGAATGGGAAGGACTTGGATATCACATCTCATGTAATAGGAAGGGTCTCAGGTTTGTTATTAGAAGCATTGAGATATTGCATCTCATGTTATAGGAAGGGTCTCAGGATTGGAATGGGAAGGAGTTGTATATCACATCTAATGCTATAGGGAGGGTCTCAGGTTTGATATTAGAAGCATTGAGATATCATATCTCATGCTATCATAAGGGTCTCAGGATTGGATTGGGAAGGAGTTGGATATCACATCTCATGTTATAGGAAGGGTCTCAGGATTGGAATGGGAAGGATTTGGATATCACATCTCATGTTATAGGAAGGGTCTCAGGTTTGTTATTAGAAGCATTGAGATATCGCATCTCATGTTATAGGACAGTCTCAGGTTTGGTATTAGAAGCATTGAGATATATCTCATGGTATAGGACGGGTCTCAGGATTGGAATGGGAAGGAGTTGTATATCACATCTCATGCTATAGGAAGGGTCTCAGGATTGGAATGGGAAGGATTTGGATATCACATCTCATGTTATAGGAAGGGTCTCAGGTTTGTTATTAGAAGCATTGAGATATCACATCTCATGTTCTAGGAAGGGTCTCAGGATTGGAATGGGAAGGATTTGGATATCACATCTCATGTTATAGGAAGGGTCTCAGGTTTGTTATTAGAAGCATTGAGATATCGCATCTCATGTTATAGGACAGTCTCAGGTTTGGTATTAGAAGCATTGAGATATCATATCTCATGCTATCGGAAGGGTCTCAGGATTGGAATGGGAAGGATTTGGATATCACATCTCATGTTATAGGAAGGGTCTCAGGTTTGTTATTAGAAGCATTGAGATATCGCATCTCATGTTATAGGACAGTCTCAGATTTGGTATTAGAAGCATTGAGATATCATATCTCATGCTATCGGAAGGGTCTCAGGATTGGAATGGGAAGGAGTTGGATATCGCATCTCATGCTATAGGAACGGTCACAGGTTGGAATTGGAAGAAGTTGGATATCACAGCTCATGTTATAGGAAGGGTTTCAGGATTGGAATGGGAAGGACTTTGATATCACATCTCATGCTATCGGAAGGGTCTCAGGATTGGATTGGGAAGGAGTTGGATATAACATCTCATGTTATAGGAAGGGTCTCAGGATTGGATGGGAAGAGTTGGATATCACATCTCATGTCATAGGAAGGGTATCAGGATTGGAATGGGAAGGACTTTGATATCACATCTCACGCTATAGGGAGGGTCTCAGGTTTGGTATTAGAAGCATTGAGATATCACATCTCATGTTATAGGAAGGGTCTCAGGTTTGTTATTAGAAGCATTGAGATATCACATCTCATGTTATAGGACAGTCTCAGGTTTGGTATTAGAAGCATTGAGATATAACATCTCATGGTATAGGACGGGTCTCAGGATTGGATGGGAAGAGTTGGATATCACCTCTCATTCTATAGTAAGGGTCTCAGGTTTGGTAGAAGCATTGGGATATCACATCTCATGCTATAGGAAGGGTCTCAGGATTGGAATGGGAAGGAGTTGGATATCACATCTCATGCTATAGGAAGGGTCTCGGGATTGGAAGGGGAAGGATTTGGATATCACATCTCAAGTTATAGGACGGGTCCGTGGTTTGGTATTAGAAGCATTGAGATATCATATCTCATGCTATCGGAAGGGTCTCAGGATTGGATTGCGAAGGAGTTGGATATCACATCTCATGTTATAGGAAGGCTCTCAGGTTTGTTATTAGAAGCATTGAGATATCATCTCATGGTATAGGACGGGCCTCATGATTGGAATGGGAAGGAGTTGGATATCACATCTCATGCTAAAGGAAGGGTCTCAGGTTTGGAAGGGGAAGGATTTGGATATCACATCTCAATTTATAGGACGGGTCTGTGGTTTGGTATTAGAAGCATTGAGATATCATATCTCATGCTATCGGAAGGGTCTCAGGATTGGATTGGGAAGGAGTTGGATATCACATCTCATGTTATAGGAAGGGTCTCAGGATTGGAATGGGAAGGATTTGGATATCACATCTCATGTTATAGGACAGTCTCAGGTTTGGTATTAGAAGCATTGAGATTATCATATCTCATTGTATAGGACGGGTCTCAGGATTGGAATGGGAAGGAGTTGGATATCACATATCATGCTATAGGAAGGGTCTCAGGATTGGAATGGGAAGGAGTTGGATATCACATCTCATGATAAAGAAAGGGTCTCGGGTTTGGAAGGGGAAGGATTTGGATATCACATCTCAAGTTATAGGGCGGTTCTGTGGTTTGGTATTAGAAGCATTGAGATATCATATCTCATGCTATCGGAAGGGTCTCAGGATTGGATTGGGAAGGAGTTGGATATCACATCGCATGTTATAGGAAGGGTCTCAAGATTGGAATGGGAAGGACTTGGATATCACATCTCATGTTATAGGAAGGGTCTCAGGTTTGTTATTAGAAGCATTGAGATATCGCATCTCATGTTATAGGAAGGGTCTCAGGATTGGAATGGGAAGCAGTTGTATATCACATCTCAGGCTATAGGGAGGGTCTCAGGTTTGATATTAGAAGCATTGAGATATCATATCTCATGCTATCAGAAGGGTCTCAGGATTGGATTGGGAAGGAGTTGGACATCACATCTCATGTTATAGGAAGGGTCTCAGGATTGGAATGGGAAGGATTTGGATATCACATCTCATGTTATAGGAAGGTTCTCAGGTTTGTTATTAGAAGCATTGAGATATCGCATCTCATGTTATAGGACAGTCTCAGGTTTGGTATTAGAAGCATTGAGATATCATATCTCATGCTATCGGAAGGGTCTCAGGATTGGAATGGGAAGGATTTGGATATCACATCTCATGTTATAGGAAGGGTCTCAGGATTGGAATGGGAAGGATTTGGATATCACATCTCATGTTATAGGAAGGGTCTCAGGTTTGTTATTAGAAGCATTGAGATATCGCATCTCATGTTATAGGACAGTCTCAGGTTTGGTATTAGAAGCATTGAGATATCATATCTCATGGTATAGGACGGGTCTCAGGATTGGAATGGGAAGGAGTTGGATATCACATCTCATGATATAGGAAGGGTCTCAGGATTGGAATGGGAAGGATTTGGATATCACATCTCATGTTATAGGAAGGGTCTCAGGTTTGTTATTAGAAGCATTGAGAAATCACATCTCATGTTCTAGGAAGGGTCTCAGGATTGGAATGGGAAGGATTTGGATATCACATCTCATGTTATAGGAAGAGTCTCAGGTTTGTTATTAGAAGCATTGAGATATCGCATCTCATGTTATAGGACAGTTTCAGGTTTGGTATTGGAAGCATTGAGATTTCATATCTCATGCTATCGGAAGGGTCTCAGGATTGGAATGGGAAGGATTTGGATATCACATCTCATGTTATAGGAAGGGTCTCAGGTTTGTTATTAGAAGCATTGAGATATTGCATCTCATGTTATAGGAAAGCCTCAGGTTTGGTATTAGAAGCATTTAGATATCATATCTCATGCTATCGGAAGGGTCTCAGGATTGGATTGGGAAGGAGTTGGATATCACATCTCATGTTATAGGAAGGCTCTCAGGTTTGTTATTAGAAGCATTGAGATATCACATCTCATGTTATAGGACAGTCTCAGGTTTGGTTTTAGAAGCATTGAGATATCATATCTCATGGTATAGGACGGGTCTCAGGATTGCAATGGGAAGGAGTTGGATATCACATCTCATGCTAAAGGAAGGGTCTCAGGTTTGGAAGGGGAAGGATTTGGATATCGCATCTCAATTTATAGGACGGGTCTGTGGTTTGGTATTAGAAGCATTGAGATATCATATCTCATGCTATCGGAAGGGTATCAGGATTGGAATGGGAAGGACTTGGATATCACATCTCATGCTATAAGGAGGGTCTCAAGTTTGATATTAGAAGCATTGAGATATCACATCTCATGATATCGGAAGGGTCTCAGGGATGGAATGGGAAGGAGTTGGATATCACATCTCATGATAAAGGAAGTGTCTAAGGTTTGGAAGGGGAAGGAGTTGGATATCCCATCTCATGCTATAGGAAGGGTCTCAGGTTGGAATGGGAAGGAGTTGGATATCACATTGCATGTTATAGGAAAGGTCTCAAGATTGGAATGGGAAGGACTTGGATATCACATCTCATGTAATAGGAAGGGTCTCAGGTTTGTTATTAGAAGCATTGAGATATCGCATCTCATGTTATAGGAAGGGTCTCAGGTTTGTTATTAGAAGCATTGAGATATCACATCTCATGTTATAGGACAGTCTCAGGTTTGGTATTAGAAGCATTGAGATATAACATCTCATAGTATAGGACGGGTCTCAGGATTGGAATGGGAAGGAGTTTGATATCACATCTCATGCCATGGGAAGGTCTCAGGTTTGCTAGAAGCATTAAGATATCACATCTCATGCTATCGGAAGGGTCTCAGGATTGGATTGGGAAGGAGTTGGATATCGCATCTCATGCTATAGGAAGGGTCACAGGTTGGAATTGGAAGGAGTTGGATATCACAGCTCATGTTATAGGAAGGGTTTCAGGATTGGAATGCGAAGGACTTTGATATCACATCTCATGCTATCGGAAGGGTATCAGGATTGGATTGGGAAGGAGTTGGATATCACATCTCATGTTATAGGAAGGGTCTCAGGATTGGAATGGGAAGGATTTGGATATCACATCTCATGTTATAGGAAGGGTCTCAGGTTTGTTATTAGAAGCATTGAGATATCGCATCTCATGTCATAGGACAGTCTCAGGTTTGGTCATAGAAGCATTGAGATATCATATCTCATTGTATAGGACGGGTCTCAGGATTGGAATGGGAAGGAGTTGGATATCATATATCATGCTATAGGACGGGTCTCAGGATTGGAATGGGAAGGAGGTGGATATCACATCTCATGACAAAGGAAGGGTCTCAGGTTTGGAAGGGGAAGGATTTGGATATCACATCTCAAGTTATAGGACTGGTCTGTGGTTTGGTATTAGAAGCATTGAGATATCATATCTCATGCTATCGGAAGGGTCTCAGGATTGGAATGGGAAGGAGTTGGATATCACATCTCATGCTATCGGAAAGGTCTCAGGTTTGGTAGAAGCATTGGGATATCACATCTCATGCTATAGGAAGGGCCTCATGATTGGAATGGGAAGGAGTTGGATATCACATCTCATGCTATCGGAAAGGTCTCAGGTTTGGTAGAAGCATTGGGATATCACATCTCATGCTCTCGGAAGGGTCTCAGGATTGGATTAGGAAGGAGTTGGATATCACATCTCATGTTATAGGAAGGGGCTCAGGATTGGAATGGGAGGGACTTGGACATCACATCTTACGTTATAGGAAGGGTCTCAGGTTTGTTATTAGAAGCATTGAGATATCACATCTCATGTTATAACCTGAGACTGTCATGGACAGTCTCAGGTTTGGTATTAGAAGCATTGAGATATAACATCTCATGGTATAGGACGGGTCTCAGGATTGGAATGGGAAGGAGTTTGATATCACATCTCATGCCTTAGGAAGGTCTCAGGTTTGGTGGAAGCATTAGGATATCACATTGCATGCTATCGGAAGGGTCTCAGGATTGGATTGGGAAGGAGTTGGATATCCCATCTCATGCTATAGGAAGGGTCACAGGTTGGAATTGGAAGGAGTTGGATATCACATCTCATGTTATAGGAAGGGTATCAGGATTGGAATGGGAAGGACTTTTATATCACATCTCGCTATAGGGAGGGTCTCAGGTTTGGTATTAGAAGCATTGAGATATCACATCTCATGCTATCAGAAGGGTCTCAGGATTGGATTGGGAAGGAGTTGGATATCACATCTCATGTTATAGGAAGGGTCTCAGGTTTGGTATTAGAAGCATTGAGATATCACATCTCATGCTATCGGAAGAGTCACAGGTTGGAATTGGAAGGAGTTGGATATCACATCTCATGCTATCGGAATGGTCTCAGGATTGGAATGGGAAGGAATTGGATATCTCATCTCATGCTATACGGAGGGTCTCAGGTTTGATATTAGAAGCATTGAGATATCATATCTCATGCTATCGGAAGGGTCTCAGGATTGGATTGGGAAGGAGTTGGATATCACATCTCATGTTATAGGACGGGTCTCAGGATTGGATGGGAAGAGTTGGATATCACATCTCAAGTTATAGGACGTGTCTGTGGTTTGGTATTAGAAGCATTGAGATATCATATCTCATGCTATCGGAAGGGTCTCAGGATTGGAATGGGAAGGACTTGGATATCATATCTCATGTTATAGGAAGAGTCTCAGGTTTGTTATTAGAAGCATTGAGATATCACATCTCATGTTATAGGACAGTCTCAGGTTTGATATTAGAAGCATTGAGATATCACATCTCATGCTATCGGAAGGGTCTCAGGATTGGATTGGGAAGGAGTTGGATATCACATCTCAAGTTATAGGACGGGTCTGTGGTTTGGTATTAGAAGCATTGAGATATCATATCTCATGCTATCGGAAGGGTCTCAGGATTGTATTGGGAAGGAGTTGGATATCACATATGTTATAGGAAGGCTCTCAGGTTTGTTATTAGAAGCATTGAGATATCACATCTCATGCTATCGGAAGGGTATCAGGATTGGATTGGGAAGGAGTTGGATATCACATCTCATGTTATAGGAAGGGTCTCAGGATTGGAATGGGAAGGATTTGGATATCACATCTCATGTTATAGGAAGGGTCTCAGGTTTGTTATTAGAAGCATTCAGATATCGCATCTCATGTCATAGGACAGTCTCAGGTTTGGTCATAGAAGCATTGAGATATCATATCTCATTGTATAGGACGGGTCTCAGGATTGGAATGGGAAGGAGTTGGATATCATATATCATGCTATAGGACGGGTCTCAGGATTGGAATGGGAAGGAGTTGGATATCACATCTCATGATAAAGGAAGGGTCTCAGGTTTGGAAGGGGAAGGATTTGGATATCACATCTCAAGTTATAGGACTGGTCTGTGGTTTGGTATTAGAAGCATTGAGATATCATATCTCATGCTATCGGAAGGGTCTCAGGATTGGATTGGGAAGGAGTTGGATATCACATCTCATGTTATAGGAAGGGTCTCAAGATTTGAATGGGAAGGACTTGGATGTCACATCTCATGCTATAGGAAGGGTCACAGGTTTGAATTGGAAGGAGTTGGATACCACAGCTCATGTTATAGGTAGGGTATCAGGATTGGAATGGGAAGGACTTTGATATCACATCTCATGCTATCGGAAGGGTCTCAGGATTGGATTGGGAAGGAGTTGGATATAACATCTCATGTTATAGGAAGGGTCTCAGGATTGGATGGGAAGAGTTGGATATCACATCTCAAGCTATAGGACGGGTCTGTGGTTTGGTATTAGAAGCATTGAGATATCATATCTCATGCTATCGGAAGGGTCTGAGGATTGGATTGCGAAGGAGTTGGATATCACATCTCGTGTTATCGGAAGGGTCTCAGGATTGGATTGGGAAAGAGTTGGATATAACATCTCATGTTATAGGAAGGCTCTCAGGTTTGTTATTAGAAGCATTGAGATATCACATCTCATGTTATAGGACAGTCTCAGGTTTGGTATTAGAAGCATTGAGATATAACATCTCATGGTATAGGACGGGTCTCAGGATTGGATGGGAAGAGTTGGATATCACATCTCAAGCTATAGGACGGGTCTGTTGTTTGGTATTAGAAGCATTGAGATATCATATCTCATGCTATCGGAAGGGTCTGAGGATTGGATTGCGAAGGAGTTGGATATCACATCTCGTGTTATCGGAAGGGTCTCAGGATTGGATTGGGAAAGAGTTGGATATAACATCTCATGTTATAGGAAGGCTCTCAGGTTTGTTATTAGAAGCATTGAGATATCACATCTCATGTTATAGGACAGTCTCAGGTTTGGTATTAGAAGCATTGAGATATCATATCTCATGGTATAGGACGGGTCTCAGGATTGGAATGGGAAGGAGTTGGATATCACATCTCATGCTAAAGAAAGGGTCTCAGGTTTGGAAGGGGAAGGATTTGGATATCACATCTCAATTTATAGGACGGGTCTGTGGTTTGGTATTAGAAGCATTGAGATATCACATCTCATGCTATCGGAAGGGTCTCAGGATTGGATTGGGAAGGAGTTGGATATCACATCTCATATTATAGGAAGGGTCTCAGGATTGGATGGGAAGAGTTGGATATCACATCTCATGCCATAGGAAGGGTCTCAGGATTGGAATGGGAAGGAGTTGGATATCACATCTCATGCTATCGGAAAGGTCTCAGGTTTGGTAGAAGCATTGGGATATCACATCTCATGCTATAGGAAGGGCCTCATGATTGGAATGGGAAGGAGTTGGATATCACATCTCATGCTATCGGAAAGGTCTCAGGTTTGGTAGAAGCATTGGGATATCACATCTCATGCTCTCGGAAGGGTCTCAGGATTGGATTGGGAAGGAGTTGGATATCACATCTCATGTTATAGGAAGGGGCTCAGGATTGGAATGGGAAGGACTTGGACATCACATCTTACGTTATAGGAAGGGTCTCAGGTTTGTTATTAGAAGCATTGAGATATCACATCTCATGTTATAACCTGAGACTGTCATGGACAGTCTCAGGTTTGTTATTAGAAGCATTGAGATATAACATCTCATAGTATAGGACGGGTCTCAGGATTGGAATGGGAAGGAGTTTGATATCACATCTCATGCCATGGGAAGGTCTCAGGTTTGCTAGAAGCATTAAGATATCACATCTCATGCTATCGGAAGGGTCTCAGGATTGGATTGGGAAGGAGTTGCATATCGCATCTCATGCTATAGGAAGGGTCACAGGTTGGAATTGGAAGGAGTTGGATATCACAGCTCATGTTATAGGAAGGGTTTCAGGATTGGAATGGGAAGGACTTTGATATCACATCTCATGCTATCGGAAGGGTCTCAGAATTGGATTGGGAAGGAGTTGGATATAACATCTCATGTTATAGGAAGGGTCTCAGGATTGGATGGGAAGAGTTGGATATCACATCTCATGTTATAGGAAGGGTATCTGGATTGGAATGGGAAGGACTTTGATATCACATCTCACGCTATAGGGAGGGTCTCAGGTTTGGTATTAGAAGCATTGAGATATCACATCTCATGTTATAGGAAGGGTCTCAGGTTTGTTATTAGAAGCATTGAGATATCACATCTCATGTTATAGGACAGTCTCAGGTTTGGTATTAGAAGCATTGAGATATAACATCTCATGGTATAGGACGGGTCTCAGGATTGGATGGGAAGAGTTGGATATCACCTCTCATGCTATAGTAAGGGTCTCAGGTTTGGTAGAAGCATTGGGATATCACATCTCATGCTATAGGAAGGGTCTCAGGATTGGAATGGGAAGGAGTTGGATATCACATCTCATGCTAAAGGAAGGGTCTCAGGTTTGGAAGGGGAAGGATTTGGATATCACATCTCAAGTTATAGGACGGGTCTGTGGTTTGGTATTAGAAGCATTGAGATATCATATCTCATGCTATCAGAATGGTCTCAGGATTGGATTGCGAAGGAGTTGGATATCACATCTCATGTTATAGGAAGGCTCTCAGGTTTGTTATTAGAAGCATTGAGATATCACATCTCATGTTATAGGACAGTCTCAGGTTTGGTATTAGAAGCATTGAGATATCATCTCATGGTATAGGACGGGCCTCAGGATTGGAATGGGAAGGAGTTGGATATCACATCTCATGCTAAAGGAAGGGTCTCAGGTTTGGAAGGGGAAGGATTTGGATATCACATCTCAATTTATAGGACGGGTCTGTGGTTTGGTATTAGAAGCATTGAGATATCATATCTCATGCTATCGGAAGGGTCTCAGGATTGGATTGGGAAGGAGTTGGATATCACATCTCATGTTATAGGAAGGGTCTCAGGATTGGAATGGGAAGGATTTGGATATCACATCTCATGTTATAGGAAGGGTCTCAGGTTTGTTATTAGAAGTATTGAGATATCGCATCTCATGTTATAGGACAGTCTCAGGTTTGGTATTAGAAGCATTGAGATGTCATATCTCATTGTATAGGACGGGTCTCAGGATTGGAATGGGAAGGAGTTGGATATCACATATCATGCTATAGGAAGGGTCTCAGGATTGGAATGGGAAGGAGTTGGATATCACATCTCATGATAAAGAAAGGGTCTCAGGTTTGGAAGGGGAAGGATTTGGATATCACATCTCAAGTTATAGGACGGTTCTGTGGTTTGGTATTAGAAGCATTGAGATATCATATCTCATGCTATCGGAAGGGTCTCAGGATTGGATTGGGAAGGAGTTGGATATCACATAGCATGTTATAGGAAGGGTCTCAAGATTGGAATGGGAAGGACTTGGATATCACATCTCATGTAATAGGAAGGGTCTCAGGTTTGTTATTAGAAGCATTGAGATATCGCATCTCATGTTATAGGAAGGGTCTCAGGATTGGAATGGGAAGGAGTTGTATATCACATCTCATGCTATAGGGAGGGTCTCAGGTTTGATATTAGAAGCATTGAGATATCATATCTCATGCTATCATAAGGGTCTCAGGATTGGATTGGGAAGGAGTTGGATATCACATCTCATGTTATAGGAAGGGTCTCAGGATTGGAATGGGAAAGATTTGGATATCACATCTCATGTTATAGGAAGGGTCTCAGGTTTGTTATTAGAAGCATTGAGATATCGCATCTCATGTTATAGGACAGTCTCAGGTTTGGTATTAGAAGCATTGAGATATATCTCATGGTATAGGACGGGTCTCAGGATTGGAATGGGAAGGAGTTGGATATCACATCTCATGCTAATGGAAGGGTCTCAGGTTTGGAAGGGGAAGGATTTGGATATCACATCTCAAGTTATAGGACGGGTCTGTGGTTTGGTATTAGAAGCATTGAGATATCATATCTCATGCTATCGGAAGGGTCTCAGGATTGGATTGCGAAGGAGTTGGATATCACATCTCATGTTATAGGAAGGCTCTCAGGTTTGTTATTAGAAGCATTGAGATATCACATCTCATGTTATAGGACAGTCTCAGGTTTGGTATTAGAAGCATTGAGATATCATCTCATGGTATAGGACGGGCCTCAGGATTGGAATGGGAAGGAGTTGGATATCACATCTCATGCTAAAGGAAGGGTCTCAGGTTTGGAAGGGGAAGGATTTGGATATCACATCTCAATTTATAGGACGGGTCTGTGGTTTGGTATTAGAAGCATTGAGATATCATATCTCATGCTATCGGAAGGGTCTCAGGATTGGATTGGGAAGAAGTTGGATATCACATCTCATGTTATAGGAAGGGTCTCAGGATTGGAATGGGAAGGATTTGGATATCACATCTCATGTTATAGGAAGGGTCTCAGGTTTGTTATTAGAAGCATTGAGATATCACATCTCATGCTATCGGAAGGGTATCAGGATTGGATTGGGAAGGAGTTGGATATCACATCTCATGTTATAGGAAGGGTCTCAGGATTGGAATGGGAAGGATTTGGATATCACATCTCATGTTATAGGAAGGGTCTCAGGTTTGTTATTAGAAGCATTGAGATATCGCATCTCATGTCATAGGACAGTCTCAGGTTTGGTCATAGAAGCATTGAGATATCATATCTCATTGTATAGGACGGGTCTCAGGATTGGAATGGGAAGGAGTTGGATATCATATATCATGCTATAGGACGGGTCTCAGGATTGGAATGGGATGGAGTTGGATATCACATCTCATGATAAAGGAAGGGTCTCAGGTTTGGAAGGGGAAGGATTTGGATATCACATCTCAAGTTATAGGACTGGTCTGTGGTTTGGTATTAGAAGCATTGAGATATCATATCTCATGCTATAGGAAGGGTCTCAGGATTGGAATGGGAAGGAGTTGGATATCACATCTCATGATAAAGAAAGGGTCTCAGGTTTGGAAGGGGAAGGATTTGGATATCACATCTCAAGTTATAGGACGGTTCTGTGGTTTGGTATTAGAAGCATTGAGATATCATATCTCATGCTATCAGAAGGGTCTCAGGATTGGATTGGGAAGGAGTTGGATATCACATAGCATGTTATAGGAAGGGTCTCAAGATTGGAATGGGAAGGACTTGGATATCACATCTCATGTAATAGGAAGGGTCTCAGGTTTGTTATTAGAAGCATTGAGATATCGCATCTCATGTTATAGGAAGGGTCTCAGGATTGGAATGGGAAGGAGTTGTATATCACATCTCATGCTATAGGGAGGGTCTCAGGTTTGATATTAGAAGCATTGAGATATCATATCTCATGCTATCATAAGGGTCTCAGGATTGGATTGGGAAGGAGTTGGATATCACATCTCATGTTATAGGAAGGGCCTCAGGATTGGAATGGGAAAGATTTGGATATCACATCTCATGTTATAGGAA
Organism: Ambystoma mexicanum; assembly: GCF_040938575.1. Lineage (NCBI taxonomy): Eukaryota > Metazoa > Chordata > Amphibia > Caudata > Ambystomatidae > Ambystoma > Ambystoma mexicanum. The sequence goes on from NC_090936.1 coordinate 340,163,623, forward strand.
GGGTCTCAGGTTTGTTATTAGAAGCATTGAGATATCGCATCTCATGTTATAGGACAGTCTCAGGTTTGGTATTAGAAGCATTGAGATATATCTCATGGTATAGGACGGGTCTCAGGATTGGAATGGGAAGGAGTTGGATATCACATCTCATGCTAAAGGAAGGGTCTCAGGTTTGGAAGGGGAAGGATTTGGATATCACATCTCAAGTTATAGGACGGGTCTGTGGTTTGGTATTAGAAGCATTGAGATATCATATCTCATGCTATCGGAAGGGTCTCAGGATTGGATTGCGAAGGAGTTGGATATCACATCTCATGTTATAGGAAGGCTCTCAGGTTTGTTATTAGAAGCATTGAGATATCACATCTCATGTTATAGGACAGTCTCAGGTTTGGTATTAGAAGCATTGAGATATCATCTCATGGTATAGGACGGGCCTCAGGATTGGAATGGGAAGGAGTTGGATATCACATCTCATGCTAAAGGAAGGGTCTCAGGGTTGGAAGGGGAAGGATTTGGATATAACATCTCAATTTATAGGACGGGTCTGTGGTTTGGTATTAGAAGCATTGAGATATCATATCGCATGCTATCGGAAGGGTCTCAGGATTGGATTGGGAAGAAGTTGGATATCACATCTCATGTTATAGGAAGGGTCTCAGGATTGGAATGGGAAGGATTTGGATATCACATCTCATGTTATAGGAAGGGTCTCAGGTTTGTTATTAGAAGCATTGAGATATCACATCTCATGCTATCGGAAGGGTATCAGGATTGGATTGGGAAGGAGTTGGATATCACATCTCATGTTATAGGAAGGGTCTCAGGATTGGAATGGGAAGGATTTGGATATCACATCTCATGTTATAGGAAGGGTCTCAGGTTTGTTATTAGAAGCATTGAGATATCGCATCTCATGTCATAGGACAGTCTCAGGTTTGGTCATAGAAGCATTGAGATATCATATCTCATTGTATAGGACGGGTCTCAGGATTGGAATGGGAAGGAGTTGGATATCATATATCATGCTATAGGACGGGTCTCAGGATTGGAATGGGATGGAGTTGGATATCACATCTCATGATAAAGGAAGGGTCTCAGGTTTGGAAGGGGAAGGATTTGGATATCACATCTCAAGTTATAGGACTGGTCTGTGGTTTGGTATTAGAAGCATTGAGATATCATATCTCATGCTATCGGAAGGGTCTCAGGATTGGATTGGGAAGGAGTTGGATATCACATCTCATGTTATAGGAAGGGTCTCAAGATTTGAATGGGAAGGACTTGGATATCACATCTCATGTTATAGGAAGGGTTTCAGGTTTGTTATTAGAAGCATTGAGATATCACATCTCATGTTATAGGACAGTCTCAGGTTTGGTATTAGAAGCATTGAGATGTAACATCTCATAGTATAGGACGGGTCTCAGGATTGGAATGGGAAGGAGTTTGATATCACATCTCATGCCATGGGAAGGTCTCAGGTTTGCTAGAAGCATTAAGGTATCAAATCTCATGCTATCGGAAGGGTCTCAGGATTGGATTGGGAAGGAGTTGGATATCGCATCTCATGCTATAGGAAGGGTCACAGGTTTGAATTGGAAGGAGTTGGATATCACAGCTCTTGTTATAGGAAGGGTATCAGGATTGGAATGGGAAGGACTTTGATATCACATCTCATGCTATCGGAAGGGTCTCAGGATTGGATTGGGAAGGAGTTGGGTATAACATCTCATGTTATAGGAAGGGTCTCAGGATTGGATGGGAAGTGATGGATATCACATCTCATGTTATAGGAAGGGTATCAGGATGGGAATGGGAAGGACTTTGATATCACATCTCACGCTATAGGGAGGGTCTCAGGTTTGGTATTAGAAGCATTGAGATATCACATCTCATGTTATAGGAAGGGTCTCAGGTTTGTTATTAGAAGCATTGAGATATCACATCTCATGTTATAGGACAGTCTCAGGTTTGGTATTAGAAGCATTGAGATATAACATCTCATGGTATAGGACGGGTCTCAGGATTGGATGGGAAGAGTTGGATATCACATCTCAAGCTATAGGACGGGTCTGTGGTTTGGTATTAGAAGCATTGAGATATCATATCTCATGCTATCGGAAGGGTGTGAGGATTGGATTGCGAAGGAGTTGGATATCACATCTCATGTTATCGGAAGGGTCTCAGGATTGGATTGGGGAAGAGTTGGATATAACATCTCATGTTATAGGAAGGCTCTCAGGTTTGTTATTAGAAGCATTGAGATATCACATCTCATGTTATAGGACAGTCTCAGGTTTGGTATTAGAAGCATTAAGATATCATATCTCATGGTATAGGACGGGTCTCAGGATTGGAATGGGAAGGAGTTGGATATCACATCTCATGCTAAAGGAAGGGTCTCAGGTTTGGAAGGTAAGGATTTGGATATCACATCTCAATTTATAGGACGGGTCTGTGGTTTGGTATTAGAAGCATTGAGATATCACATCTCATGCTATCGGAAGGGTCTCAGGATTGGATTGGGAAGGAGTTGGATATCACATCTCATGTTATAGGAAGGGTCTCAGGATTGGATGGGAAGAGTTGGATATCACATCTCATGCCATATGAAGGGTCTCAGGATTGGAATGGGAAGGAGTTGGATATCACATCTCATGCTATCGGAAAGGTCTCAGGTTTGGTAGAAGCATTGGGATATCACATCTCATGCTATAGGAAGGGCCTCATGATTGGAATGGGAAGGAGTTGGATATCACATCTCATGCTATCAGAAAGGTCTCAGGTTTGGTAGAAGCATTGGGATATCACATTTCATGCTCTCGGAAGGGTCTCAGGATTGGATTGGGAAGGAGTTGGATATCACATCTCATGTTATAGGAAGGGGCTCAGGATTGGAATGGGAAGGACTTGGACATCACCTCTTACGTTATAGGAAGGGTCTCAGGTTTGTTATTAGAAGCATTGAGATATCACATCTCATGTTATAACCTGAGACTGTCATGGACAGTCTCATATTTGGTATTAGAAGCATTGAGATATAATATCTCATGGTATAGGACGGGTCTCAGGATTGGAATGGGAAGGAGTTTGATATCACATCTCATGCCTTAGGAAGGTCTCAGGTTTGGTGGAAGCATTAGGATATCACATCTCATGCTATCGGAAGGGTCTCAGGATTGGATTGGGAAGGAGTTGGATATCCCATCTCATGCTATAGGAAGGGTCACAGGTTGGAATTGGAAGGAGTTGGCTATCACATCTCATGTTATAGGAAGGGTATCAGGATTGGAATGGGAAGGACTTTTATATCACATCTCGCTATAGGGAGGGTCTCAGGTTTGGTATTAGAAGCATTGAGATATCACATCTCATGCTATCAGAAGGGTCTCAGGATTGGATTGGGAAGGAGTTGGATATCACATCTCATGTTATAGGAAGGGTCTCAGGTTTGGTATTAGAAGCATTGAGATATCACATCTCATGCTATCGGAAGAGTCACAGGTTGGAATTGGAAGGAGTTGGATATCACATCTCATGCTATCGGAAGGGTCTCAGGATTGGAATGGGAAGGAATTGGATATCTCATCTCATGCTATAGGGAGGGTCTCAGGTATGATATTAGAAGCATTGAGATATAATATCTCATGCTATCGGAAGGGTCTCAGGATTGGATTGGGAAGGAGTTGGATATCACATCTCATGTTATAGGACGGGTCTCAGGATTGGATGGGAAGAGTTGGATATCACATCTCATGCCATAGGAAGGGTCTCAGGATTGGAATGGGAAGGAGTTGGATATCACATCTCATGCTAAAGGAAGGGTCTCAGGTTTGGAAGGGGAAGGATTTGGATATCACATCTCAAGTTATAGGACGGGTCTGTGGTTTGGTATTAGAAGCATTGAGATATCATATCTCATGCTATCGGAAGGGTCTCAGGATTGGAATGGGAAAGACTTGGATATCACATCTCATGTTATAGGAAGAGTCTCAGGTTTGTTATTAGAAGCATTGAGATATAACATCTCATAGTATAGGATGGGTCTCAGGATTGGAATGGGAAGGAGTTTGATATCACATCTCATGCCATGGGAAGGTCTCAGGTTTGCTAGAAGCATTAAGATATCACATCTCATGCTATCGGAAGGGTCTCAGGATTGGATTGGGAAGGAGTTGGATATCGCATCTCATGCTATAGGAAGGGTCACAGGTTGGAATTGGAAGGAGTTGGATATCACAGCTCATGTTATAGGAAGGGTTTCAGGATTGGAATGGGAAGGACTTTGATATCACATCTCATGCTATCGGAAGGGTCTCAGAATTGGATTGGGAAGGAGTTGGATATAACATCTCATGTTATAGGAAGGGTCTCAGGATTGGATGGGAAGAGTTGGATATCACATCTCATGTTATAGGAAGGGTATCAGGATTGGAATGGGAAGGACTTTGATATCACATCTCACGCTATAGGGAGGGTCTCAGGTTTGGTATTAGAAGCATTGAGATATCACATCTCATGTTATAGGAAGGGTCTCAGGTTTGTTATTAGAAGCATTGAGATATCACATCTCATGTTATAGGACAGTCTCAGGTTTGGTATTAGAAGCATTGAGATATAACATCTCATGGTATAGGACGGGTCTCAGGATTGGATGGGAAGAGTTGGATATCACCTCTCATGCTATAGTAAGGGTCTCAGGTTTGGTAGAAGCATTGGGATATCACATCTCATGCTATAGGAAGGGTCTCAGGATTGGAATGGGAAGGAGTTGGATATCACATCTCATGCTAAAGGAAGGGTCTCAGGTTTGGAAGGGGAAGGATTTGGATATCACATCTCAAGTTATAGGACGGGTCTGTGGTTTGGTATTAGAAGCATTGAGATATCATATCTCATGCTATCAGAATGGTCTCAGGATTGGCTTGCGAAGGAGTTGGATATCACATCTCATGTTATAGGAAGGCTCTCAGGTTTGTTATTAGAAGCATTGAGATATCACATCTCATGTTATAGGACAGTCTCAGGTTTGGTATTAGAAGCATTGAGATATCATCTCATGGTATAGGACGGGCCTCAGGATTGGAATGGGAAGGAGTTGGATATCACATCTCATGTTATAGGAAGGGTCTCAGGTTTGTTATTAGAAGCATTCAGATATCGCATCTCATGTCATAGGACAGTCTCAGGTTTGGTCATAGAAGCATTGAGATATCATATCTCATTGTATAGGACGGGTCTCAGGATTGGAATGGGAAGGAGTTGGATATCATATATCATGCTATAGGACGGGTCTCAGGATTGGAATGGGAAGGAGTTGGATATCACATCTCATGATAAAGGAAGGGTCTCAGGTTTGGAAGGGGAAGGATTTGGATATCACATCTCAAGTTATAGGACTGGTCTGTGGTTTGGTATTAGAAGCATTGAGATATCATATCTCATGCTATCGGAAGGGTCTCAGGATTGGATTGGGAAGGAGTTGGATATCACATCTCATGTTATAGGAAGGGTCTCAAGATTTGAATGGGAAGGACTTGGATGTCACATCTCATGCTATAGGAAGGGTCACAGGTTTGAATTGGAAGGAGTTGGATACCACAGCTCATGTTATAGGTAGGGTATCAGGATTGGAATGGGAAGGACTTTGATATCACATCTCATGCTATCGGAAGGGTCTCAGGATTGGATTGGGAAGGAGTTGGATATAACATCTCATGTTATAGGAAGGGTCTCAGGATTGGATGGGAAGAGTTGGATATCACATCTCAAGCTATAGGACGGGTCTGTGGTTTGGTATTAGAAGCATTGAGATATCATATCTCATGCTATCGGAAGGGTCTGAGGATTGGATTGCGAAGGAGTTGGATATCACATCTCGTGTTATCGGAAGGGTCTCAGGATTGGATTGGGAAAGAGTTGGATATAACATCTCATGTTATAGGAAGGCTCTCAGGTTTGTTATTAGAAGCATTGAGATATCACATCTCATGTTATAGGACAGTCTCAGGTTTGGTATTAGAAGCATTGAGATATAACATCTCATGGTATAGGACGGGTCTCAGGATTGGATGGGAAGAGTTGGATATCACATCTCAAGCTATAGGACGGGTCTGTTGTTTGGTATTAGAAGCATTGAGATATCATATCTCATGCTATCGGAAGGGTCTGAGGATTGGATTGCGAAGGAGTTGGATATCACATCTCGTGTTATCGGAAGGGTCTCAGGATTGGATTGGGAAAGAGTTGGATATAACATCTCATGTTATAGGAAGGCTCTCAGGTTTGTTATTAGAAGCATTGAGATATCACATCTCATGTTATAGGACAGTCTCAGGTTTGGTATTAGAAGCATTGAGATATCATATCTCATGGTATAGGACGGGTCTCAGGATTGGAATGGGAAGGAGTTGGATATCACATCTCATGCTAAAGAAAGGGTCTCAGGTTTGGAAGGGGAAGGATTTGGATATCACATCTCAATTTATAGGACGGGTCTGTGGTTTGGTATTAGAAGCATTGAGATATCACATCTCATGCTATCGGAAGGGTCTCAGGATTGGATTGGGAAGGAGTTGGATATCACATCTCATATTATAGGAAGGGTCTCAGGATTGGATGGGAAGAGTTGGATATCACATCTCATGCCATAGGAAGGGTCTCAGGATTGGAATGGGAAGGAGTTGGATATCACATCTCATGCTATCGGAAAGGTCTCAGGTTTGGTAGAAGCATTGGGATATCACATCTCATGCTATAGGAAGGGCCTCATGATTGGAATGGGAAGGAGTTGGATATCACATCTCATGCTATCGGAAAGGTCTCAGGTTTGGTAGAAGCATTGGGATATCACATCTCATGCTCTCGGAAGGGTCTCAGGATTGGATTGGGAAGGAGTTGGATATCACATCTCATGTTATAGGAAGGGGCTCAGGATTGGAATGGGAAGGACTTGGACATCACATCTTACGTTATAGGAAGGGTCTCAGGTTTGTTATTAGAAGCATTGAGATATCACATCTCATGTTATAACCTGAGACTGTCATGGACAGTCTCAGGTTTGTTATTAGAAGCATTGAGATATAACATCTCATAGTATAGGACGGGTCTCAGGATTGGAATGGGAAGGAGTTTGATATCACATCTCATGCCATGGGAAGGTCTCAGGTTTGCTAGAAGCATTAAGATATCACATCTCATGCTATCGGAAGGGTCTCAGGATTGGATTGGGAAGGAGTTGCATATCGCATCTCATGCTATAGGAAGGGTCACAGGTTGGAATTGGAAGGAGTTGGATATCACAGCTCATGTTATAGGAAGGGTTTCAGGATTGGAATGGGAAGGACTTTGATATCACATCTCATGCTATCGGAAGGGTCTCAGAATTGGATTGGGAAGGAGTTGGATATAACATCTCATGTTATAGGAAGGGTCTCAGGATTGGATGGGAAGAGTTGGATATCACATCTCATGTTATAGGAAGGGTATCTGGATTGGAATGGGAAGGACTTTGATATCACATCTCACGCTATAGGGAGGGTCTCAGGTTTGGTATTAGAAGCATTGAGATATCACATCTCATGTTATAGGAAGGGTCTCAGGTTTGTTATTAGAAGCATTGAGATATCACATCTCATGTTATAGGACAGTCTCAGGTTTGGTATTAGAAGCATTGAGATATAACATCTCATGGTATAGGACGGGTCTCAGGATTGGATGGGAAGAGTTGGATATCACCTCTCATGCTATAGTAAGGGTCTCAGGTTTGGTAGAAGCATTGGGATATCACATCTCATGCTATAGGAAGGGTCTCAGGATTGGAATGGGAAGGAGTTGGATATCACATCTCATGCTAAAGGAAGGGTCTCAGGTTTGGAAGGGGAAGGATTTGGATATCACATCTCAAGTTATAGGACGGGTCTGTGGTTTGGTATTAGAAGCATTGAGATATCATATCTCATGCTATCAGAATGGTCTCAGGATTGGATTGCGAAGGAGTTGGATATCACATCTCATGTTATAGGAAGGCTCTCAGGTTTGTTATTAGAAGCATTGAGATATCACATCTCATGTTATAGGACAGTCTCAGGTTTGGTATTAGAAGCATTGAGATATCATCTCATGGTATAGGACGGGCCTCAGGATTGGAATGGGAAGGAGTTGGATATCACATCTCATGCTAAAGGAAGGGTCTCAGGTTTGGAAGGGGAAGGATTTGGATATCACATCTCAATTTATAGGACGGGTCTGTGGTTTGGTATTAGAAGCATTGAGATATCATATCTCATGCTATCGGAAGGGTCTCAGGATTGGATTGGGAAGGAGTTGGATATCACATCTCATGTTATAGGAAGGGTCTCAGGATTGGAATGGGAAGGATTTGGATATCACATCTCATGTTATAGGAAGGGTCTCAGGTTTGTTATTAGAAGTATTGAGATATCGCATCTCATGTTATAGGACAGTCTCAGGTTTGGTATTAGAAGCATTGAGATGTCATATCTCATTGTATAGGACGGGTCTCAGGATTGGAATGGGAAGGAGTTGGATATCACATATCATGCTATAGGAAGGGTCTCAGGATTGGAATGGGAAGGAGTTGGATATCACATCTCATGATAAAGAAAGGGTCTCAGGTTTGGAAGGGGAAGGATTTGGATATCACATCTCAAGTTATAGGACGGTTCTGTGGTTTGGTATTAGAAGCATTGAGATATCATATCTCATGCTATCGGAAGGGTCTCAGGATTGGATTGGGAAGGAGTTGGATATCACATAGCATGTTATAGGAAGGGTCTCAAGATTGGAATGGGAAGGACTTGGATATCACATCTCATGTAATAGGAAGGGTCTCAGGTTTGTTATTAGAAGCATTGAGATATCGCATCTCATGTTATAGGAAGGGTCTCAGGATTGGAATGGGAAGGAGTTGTATATCACATCTCATGCTATAGGGAGGGTCTCAGGTTTGATATTAGAAGCATTGAGATATCATATCTCATGCTATCATAAGGGTCTCAGGATTGGATTGGGAAGGAGTTGGATATCACATCTCATGTTATAGGAAGGGTCTCAGGATTGGAATGGGAAAGATTTGGATATCACATCTCATGTTATAGGAAGGGTCTCAGGTTTGTTATTAGAAGCATTGAGATATCGCATCTCATGTTATAGGACAGTCTCAGGTTTGGTATTAGAAGCATTGAGATATATCTCATGGTATAGGACGGGTCTCAGGATTGGAATGGGAAGGAGTTGGATATCACATCTCATGCTAATGGAAGGGTCTCAGGTTTGGAAGGGGAAGGATTTGGATATCACATCTCAAGTTATAGGACGGGTCTGTGGTTTGGTATTAGAAGCATTGAGATATCATATCTCATGCTATCGGAAGGGTCTCAGGATTGGATTGCGAAGGAGTTGGATATCACATCTCATGTTATAGGAAGGCTCTCAGGTTTGTTATTAGAAGCATTGAGATATCACATCTCATGTTATAGGACAGTCTCAGGTTTGGTATTAGAAGCATTGAGATATCATCTCATGGTATAGGACGGGCCTCAGGATTGGAATGGGAAGGAGTTGGATATCACATCTCATGCTAAAGGAAGGGTCTCAGGTTTGGAAGGGGAAGGATTTGGATATCACATCTCAATTTATAGGACGGGTCTGTGGTTTGGTATTAGAAGCATTGAGATATCATATCTCATGCTATCGGAAGGGTCTCAGGATTGGATTGGGAAGAAGTTGGATATCACATCTCATGTTATAGGAAGGGTCTCAGGATTGGAATGGGAAGGATTTGGATATCACATCTCATGTTATAGGAAGGGTCTCAGGTTTGTTATTAGAAGCATTGAGATATCACATCTCATGCTATCGGAAGGGTATCAGGATTGGATTGGGAAGGAGTTGGATATCACATCTCATGTTATAGGAAGGGTCTCAGGATTGGAATGGGAAGGATTTGGATATCACATCTCATGTTATAGGAAGGGTCTCAGGTTTGTTATTAGAAGCATTGAGATATCGCATCTCATGTCATAGGACAGTCTCAGGTTTGGTCATAGAAGCATTGAGATATCATATCTCATTGTATAGGACGGGTCTCAGGATTGGAATGGGAAGGAGTTGGATATCATATATCATGCTATAGGACGGGTCTCAGGATTGGAATGGGATGGAGTTGGATATCACATCTCATGATAAAGGAAGGGTCTCAGGTTTGGAAGGGGAAGGATTTGGATATCACATCTCAAGTTATAGGACTGGTCTGTGGTTTGGTATTAGAAGCATTGAGATATCATATCTCATGCTATAGGAAGGGTCTCAGGATTGGAATGGGAAGGAGTTGGATATCACATCTCATGATAAAGAAAGGGTCTCAGGTTTGGAAGGGGAAGGATTTGGATATCACATCTCAAGTTATAGGACGGTTCTGTGGTTTGGTATTAGAAGCATTGAGATATCATATCTCATGCTATCAGAAGGGTCTCAGGATTGGATTGGGAAGGAGTTGGATATCACATAGCATGTTATAGGAAGGGTCTCAAGATTGGAATGGGAAGGACTTGGATATCACATCTCATGTAATAGGAAGGGTCTCAGGTTTGTTATTAGAAGCATTGAGATATCGCATCTCATGTTATAGGAAGGGTCTCAGGATTGGAATGGGAAGGAGTTGTATATCACATCTCATGCTATAGGGAGGGTCTCAGGTTTGATATTAGAAGCATTGAGATATCATATCTCATGCTATCATAAGGGTCTCAGGATTGGATTGGGAAGGAGTTGGATATCACATCTCATGTTATAGGAAGGGCCTCAGGATTGGAATGGGAAAGATTTGGATATCACATCTCATGTTATAGGAAGGGTCTCAGGTTTGTTATTAGAAGCATTGAGATATCGCATCTCATGTTATAGGACAGTCTCAGGTTTGGTATTAGAAGCATTGAGATATATCTCATGGTATAGGACGGGTCTCAGGATTGGAATGGGAAGGAGTTGGATATCACATCTCATGCTAAAGGAAGGGTCTCAGGTTTGGAAGGGGAAGGATTTGGATATCACATCTCAAGTTATAGGACGGGTCTGTGGTTTGGTATTAGAAGCATTGAGATATCATATCTCATGCTATCGGAAGGGTCTCAGGATTGGATTGCGAAGGAGTTGGATATCACATCTCATGTTATAGGAAGGCTCTCAGGTTTGTTATTAGAAGCATTGAGATATCACATCTCATGTTATAGGACAGTCTCAGGTTTGGTATTAGAAGCATTGAGATATCATCTCATGGTATAGGACGGGCCTCAGGATTGGAATGGGAAGGAGTTGGATATCACATCTCATGCTAAAGGAAGGGTCTCAGGGTTGGAAGGGGAAGGATTTGGATATAACATCTCAATTTATAGGACGGGTCTGTGGTTTGGTATTAGAAGCATTGAGATATCATATCGCATGCTATCGGAAGGGTCTCAGGATTGGATTGGGAAGAAGTTGGATATCACATCTCATGTTATAGGAAGGGTCTCAGGATTGGAATGGGAAGGATTTGGATATCACATCTCATGTTATAGGAAGGGTCTCAGGTTTGTTATTAGAAGCATTGAGATATCACATCTCATGCTATCGGAAGGGTATCAGGATTGGATTGGGAAGGAGTTGGATATCACATCTCATGTTATAGGAAGGGTCTCAGGATTGGAATGGGAAGGATTTGGATATCACATCTCATGTTATAGGAAGGGTCTCAGGTTTGTTATTAGAAGCATTGAGATATCGCATCTCATGTCATAGGACAGTCTCAGGTTTGGTCATAGAAGCATTGAGATATCATATCTCATTGTATAGGACGGGTCTCAGGATTGGAATGGGAAGGAGTTGGATATCATATATCATGCTATAGGACGGGTCTCAGGATTGGAATGGGATGGAGTTGGATATCACATCTCATGATAAAGGAAGGGTCTCAGGTTTGGAAGGGGAAGGATTTGGATATCACATCTCAAGTTATAGGACTGGTCTGTGGTTTGGTATTAGAAGCATTGAGATATCATATCTCATGCTATCGGAAGGGTCTCAGGATTGGATTGGGAAGGAGTTGGATATCACATCTCATGTTATAGGAAGGGTCTCAAGATTTGAATGGGAAGGACTTGGATATCACATCTCATGTTATAGGAAGGGTTTCAGGTTTGTTATTAGAAGCATTGAGATATCACATCTCATGTTATAGGACAGTCTCAGGTTTGGTATTAGAAGCATTGAGATGTAACATCTCATAGTATAGGACGGGTCTCAGGATTGGAATGGGAAGGAGTTTGATATCACATCTCATGCCATGGGAAGGTCTCAGGTTTGCTAGAAGCATTAAGGTATCAAATCTCATGCTATCGGAAGGGTCTCAGGATTGGATTGGGAAGGAGTTGGATATCGCATCTCATGCTATAGGAAGGGTCACAGGTTTGAATTGGAAGGAGTTGGATATCACAGCTCTTGTTATAGGAAGGGTATCAGGATTGGAATGGGAAGGACTTTGATATCACATCTCATGCTATCGGAAGGGTCTCAGGATTGGATTGGGAAGGAGTTGGGTATAACATCTCATGTTATAGGAAGGGTCTCAGGATTGGATGGGAAGTGATGGATATCACATCTCATGTTATAGGAAGGGTATCAGGATGGGAATGGGAAGGACTTTGATATCACATCTCACGCTATAGGGAGGGTCTCAGGTTTGGTATTAGAAGCATTGAGATATCACATCTCATGTTATAGGAAGGGTCTCAGGTTTGTTATTAGAAGCATTGAGATATCACATCTCATGTTATAGGACAGTCTCAGGTTTGGTATTAGAAGCATTGAGATATAACATCTCATGGTATAGGACGGGTCTCAGGATTGGATGGGAAGAGTTGGATATCACATCTCAAGCTATAGGACGGGTCTGTGGTTTGGTATTAGAAGCATTGAGATATCATATCTCATGCTATCGGAAGGGTGTGAGGATTGGATTGCGAAGGAGTTGGATATCACATCTCATGTTATCGGAAGGGTCTCAGGATTGGATTGGGGAAGAGTTGGATATAACATCTCATGTTATAGGAAGGCTCTCAGGTTTGTTATTAGAAGCATTGAGATATCACATCTCATGTTATAGGACAGTCTCAGGTTTGGTATTAGAAGCATTAAGATATCATATCTCATGGTATAGGACGGGTCTCAGGATTGGAATGGGAAGGAGTTGGATATCACATCTCATGCTAAAGGAAGGGTCTCAGGTTTGGAAGGTAAGGATTTGGATATCACATCTCAATTTATAGGACGGGTCTGTGGTTTGGTATTAGAAGCATTGAGATATCACATCTCATGCTATCGGAAGGGTCTCAGGATTGGATTGGGAAGGAGTTGGATATCACATCTCATGTTATAGGAAGGGTCTCAGGATTGGATGGGAAGAGTTGGATATCACATCTCATGCCATATGAAGGGTCTCAGGATTGGAATGGGAAGGAGTTGGATATCACATCTCATGCTATCGGAAAGGTCTCAGGTTTGGTAGAAGCATTGGGATATCACATCTCATGCTATAGGAAGGGCCTCATGATTGGAATGGGAAGGAGTTGGATATCACATCTCATGCTATCAGAAAGGTCTCAGGTTTGGTAGAAGCATTGGGATATCACATTTCATGCTCTCGGAAGGGTCTCAGGATTGGATTGGGAAGGAGTTGGATATCACATCTCATGTTATAGGAAGGGGCTCAGGATTGGAATGGGAAGGACTTGGACATCACCTCTTACGTTATAGGAAGGGTCTCAGGTTTGTTATTAGAAGCATTGAGATATCACATCTCATGTTATAACCTGAGACTGTCATGGACAGTCTCATATTTGGTATTAGAAGCATTGAGATATAATATCTCATGGTATAGGACGGGTCTCAGGATTGGAATGGGAAGGAGTTTGATATCACATCTCATGCCTTAGGAAGGTCTCAGGTTTGGTGGAAGCATTAGGATATCACATCTCATGCTATCGGAAGGGTCTCAGGATTGGATTGGGAAGGAGTTGGATATCCCATCTCATGCTATAGGAAGGGTCACAGGTTGGAATTGGAAGGAGTTGGCTATCACATCTCATGTTATAGGAAGGGTATCAGGATTGGAATGGGAAGGACTTTTATATCACATCTCGCTATAGGGAGGGTCTCAGGTTTGGTATTAGAAGCATTGAGATATCACATCTCATGCTATCAGAAGGGTCTCAGGATTGGATTGGGAAGGAGTTGGATATCACATCTCATGTTATAGGAAGGGTCTCAGGTTTGGTATTAGAAGCATTGAGATATCACATCTCATGCTATCGGAAGAGTCACAGGTTGGAATTGGAAGGAGTTGGATATCACATCTCATGCTATCGGAAGGGTCTCAGGATTGGAATGGGAAGGAATTGGATATCTCATCTCATGCTATAGGGAGGGTCTCAGGTATGATATTAGAAGCATTGAGATATAATATCTCATGCTATCGGAAGGGTCTCAGGATTGGATTGGGAAGGAGTTGGATATCACATCTCATGTTATAGGACGGGTCTCAGGATTGGATGGGAAGAGTTGGATATCACATCTCATGCCATAGGAAGGGTCTCAGGATTGGAATGGGAAGGAGTTGGATATCACATCTCATGCTAAAGGAAGGGTCTCAGGTTTGGAAGGGGAAGGATTTGGATATCACATCTCAAGTTATAGGACGGGTCTGTGGTTTGGTATTAGAAGCATTGAGATATCATATCTCATGCTATCGGAAGGGTCTCAGGATTGGAATGGGAAAGACTTGGATATCACATCTCATGTTATAGGAAGAGTCTCAGGTTTGTTATTAGAAGCATTGAGATATAACATCTCATAGTATAGGATGGGTCTCAGGATTGGAATGGGAAGGAGTTTGATATCACATCTCATGCCATGGGAAGGTCTCAGGTTTGCTAGAAGCATTAAGATATCACATCTCATGCTATCGGAAGGGTCTCAGGATTGGATTGGGAAGGAGTTGGATATCGCATCTCATGCTATAGGAAGGGTCACAGGTTGGAATTGGAAGGAGTTGGATATCACAGCTCATGTTATAGGAAGGGTTTCAGGATTGGAATGGGAAGGACTTTGATATCACATCTCATGCTATCGGAAGGGTCTCAGAATTGGATTGGGAAGGAGTTGGATATAACATCTCATGTTATAGGAAGGGTCTCAGGATTGGATGGGAAGAGTTGGATATCACATCTCATGTTATAGGAAGGGTATCAGGATTGGAATGGGAAGGACTTTGATATCACATCTCACGCTATAGGGAGGGTCTCAGGTTTGGTATTAGAAGCATTGAGATATCACATCTCATGTTATAGGAAGGGTCTCAGGTTTGTTATTAGAAGCATTGAGATATCACATCTCATGTTATAGGACAGTCTCAGGTTTGGTATTAGAAGCATTGAGATATAACATCTCATGGTATAGGACGGGTCTCAGGATTGGATGGGAAGAGTTGGATATCACCTCTCATGCTATAGTAAGGGTCTCAGGTTTGGTAGAAGCATTGGGATATCACATCTCATGCTATAGGAAGGGTCTCAGGATTGGAATGGGAAGGAGTTGGATATCACATCTCATGCTAAAGGAAGGGTCTCAGGTTTGGAAGGGGAAGGATTTGGATATCACATCTCAAGTTATAGGACGGGTCTGTGGTTTGGTATTAGAAGCATTGAGATATCATATCTCATGCTATCAGAATGGTCTCAGGATTGGCTTGCGAAGGAGTTGGATATCACATCTCATGTTATAGGAAGGCTCTCAGGTTTGTTATTAGAAGCATTGAGATATCACATCTCATGTTATAGGACAGTCTCAGGTTTGGTATTAGAAGCATTGAGATATCATCTCATGGTATAGGACGGGCCTCAGGATTGGAATGGGAAGGAGTTGGATATCACATCTCATGCTAAAGGAAGGGTCTCAGGTTTGGAAGGGGAAGGATTTGGATATCACATCTCAATTTATAGGACGGGTCTGTGGTTTGGTATTAGAAGCATTGAGATATCATATCTCATGCTATCGGAAGGGTCTCAGGATTGGATTGGGAAGGAGTTGGATATCACATCTCATGTTATAGGAAGGGTCTCAGGATTGGAATGGGAAGGATTTGGATATCACATCTCATGTTATAGGAAGGGTCTCAGGTTTGTTATTAGAAGTATTGAGATATCGCATCTCATGTTATAGGACAGTCTCAGGTTTGGTATTAGAAGCATTGAGATGTCATATCTCATTGTATAGGACGGGTCTCAGGATTGGAATGGGAAGGAGTTGGATATCACATATCATGCTATAGGAAGGGTCTCAGGATTAGAATGAGAAGGAGTTGGATATCACATCTCATGATAAAGAAAGGGTCTCAGGTTTGGAAGGGGAAGGATTTGGATATCACATCTCAAGTTATAGGACGGTTCTGTGGTTTGGTATTAGAAGCATTGAGATATCATATCTCATGCTATCGGAAGGGTCTCAGGATTGGATTGGGAAGGAGTTGGATATCACATAGCATGTTATAGGAAGGGTCTCAAGATTGGAATGGGAAGGACTTGGATATCACATCTCATGTAATAGGAAGGGTCTCAGGTTTGTTATTAGAAGCATTGAGATATCGCATCTCATGTTATAGGAAGGGTCTCAGGATTGGAATGGGAAGGAGTTGTATATCACATCTCATGCTATAGGGAGGGTCTCAGGTTTGATATTAGAAGCATTGAGATATCATATCTCATGCTATCATAAGGGTCTCAGGATTGGATTGGGAAGGAGTTGGATATCACATCTCTTGTTATAGGAAGGGTCTCAGGATTGGAATGGGAAAGATTTGGATATCACATCTCATGTTATAGGAAGGGTCTCAGGTTTGTTATTAGAAGCATTGAGATATCGCATCTCATGTTATAGGACAGTCTCAGGTTTGGTATTAGAAGCATTGAGATATATCTCATGGTATAGGACGGGTCTCAGGATTGGAATGGGAAGGAGTTGGATATCACATCTCATGCTATAGGAAGGGTCTCAGGATTGGAATGGGAAGGATTTGGATATCACATCTCATGTTATAGGAAGGGTCTCAGGTTTGTTATTAGAAGCATTGAGATATCGCATCTCATGTTCTAGGAAGGGTCTCAGGATTGGAATGGGAAGGATTTGGATATCACATCTCATGTTATAGGAAGGGTCTCAGGTTTGTTATTAGAAGCATTGAGATATCGCATCTCATGTTATAGGACAGTCTCAGGTTTGGTATTAGAAGCATTGAGATATCATATCTCATGCTATCGGAAGGGTCTCAGGATTGGAATGGGAAGGATTTGGATATCACATCTCATGTTATAGGAAGGGTCTCAGGTTTGTTATTAGAAGCATTGAGATATCGCATCTCATGTTATAGGACAGTCTCAGGTTTGGTATTAGAAGCATTGAGATATCATATCTCATGCTATCGGAAGGGTCTCAGGATTGGAATGGGAAGGAGTTGGATATCGCATCTCATGCTATAGGAAGGGTCACAGGTTGGAATTGGAAGGAGTTGGATATCACAGCTCATGTTATAGGAAGGGTTTCAGGATTGGAATGGGAAGGACTTTGATATCACATC
This sequence comes from Ambystoma mexicanum, assembly GCF_040938575.1. Lineage (NCBI taxonomy): Eukaryota > Metazoa > Chordata > Amphibia > Caudata > Ambystomatidae > Ambystoma > Ambystoma mexicanum. Next base: position 340,181,312 of record NC_090936.1, read on the forward strand.
TCATGCTATCGGAAGGGTCTCAGGATTGGATTGGGAAGGAGTTGGATATAACATCTCATGTTATAGGAAGGGTCTCAGGATTGGATGGGAAGAGTTGGATATCACATCTCATGTTATAGGAAGGGTATCAGGATTGGAATGGGAAGGACTTTGATATCACATCTCACGCTATAGGGAGGGTCTCAGGTTTGGTATTAGAAGCATTGAGATATCACATCTCATGTTATAGGAAGGGTCTCAGGTTTGTTATTAGAAGCATTGAGATATCACATCTCATGTTATAGGACAGTCTCAGGTTTGGTATTAGAAGCATTGAGATATAACATCTCATGGTATAGGACGGGTCTCAGGATTGGATGGGAAGAGTTGGATATCACCTCTCATGCTATAGTAAGGGTCTCAGGTTTGGTAGAAGCATTGGGATATCACATCTCATGCTATAGGAAGGGTCTCAGGATTGGAATGGGAAGGAGTTGGATATCACATCTCATGCTAAAGGAAGGGTCTCAGGTTTGGAAGGGGAAGGATTTGGATATCACATCGCAAGTTATAGGACGGGTCTGTGGTTTGGTATAAGAAGCATTGAGATATCATATCTCATGCTATCGGAAGGGTCTCAGGATTGGATTGCGAAGGAGTTGGATATCACATCTCATGTTATAGGAAGGCTCTCAGGTTTGTTATTAGAAGCATTGAGATATCACATCTCATGTTATAGGACAGTCTCAGGTTTGGTATTAGAAGCATTGAGATATCATCTCATGGTATAGGACGGGCCTCAGGATTGGAATGGGAAGGAGTTGGATATCACATCTCATGCTAAAGGAAGGGTCTCAGGTTTGGAAGGGGAAGGATTTGGATATCACATCTCAATTTATAGGACGGGTCTGTGGTTTGGTATTAGAAGCATTGAGATATCATATCTCATGCTATCGGAAGGGTCTCAGGATTGGATTGGGAAGGAGTTGGATATCACATCTCATGTTATAGGAAGGGTCTCAGGATTGGAATGGGAAGGATTTGGATATCACATCTCATGTTATAGGAAGGGTCTCAGGTTTGTTATTAGAAGTATTGAGATATCGCATCTCATGTTATAGGACAGTCTCAGGTTTGGTATTAGAAGCATTGAGATATCATATCTCATGCTATCGGAAGGGTCTCAGGATTGGAATGGGAAGGATTTGGATATCACATCTCATGTTATAGGAAGGGTCTCAGGTTTGTTATTAGAAGCATTGAGATATCGCATCTCATGTTATAGGACAGTCTCAGGTTTGGTATTAGAAGCATTGAGATATCATATCTCATGCTATCGGAAGGGTCTCAGGATTGGAATGGGAAGGAGTTGGATATCGCATCTCATGTTATAGGAAGGCTCTCAGGTTTGTTATTAGAAGCATTGAGATATCACATCTCATGTTATACTACAGTCTCAGGTTTGGTATTAGAAGCATTGAGATATCATATCTCATGGTATAGGACGGGTCTCAGGATTGCAATGGGAAGGAGTTGGATATCACAGCTCATGCTAAAGGAAGGGTCTCAGGTTTGGAAGGGGTAGGATTTGGATATCGCATCTCAATTTATAGGACAGGTCTGTGGTTTGGTATTAGAAGCATTGAGATATCATATCTAATGCTATCGGAAGGGTATCAGGATTGGATTGGGAAGGAGTTGGATATCACATCTCATGTTATAGGAAGGGTCTCAGGATTGGAATGGGAAGGATTTGGATATCACATCTCATGTTATAGGAAGGGTCTCAGGTTTGTTATTAGAAGCATTGAGATATCGCATCTCATGTTATAGGACAGTCTCAGGTTTGGTTTTAGAAGCATTGAGATATCATATCTCATTGTATAGGACGGGTCTCAGGATTGGAATGGGAGGAAGTTGGATATCACATATCATGCTATAGGAAGGGTCTCAGGATTGGAATGGGAAGGAGTTGGATATCACATCTCATGATAAAGAAAGGGTCTCAGGTTTGGAAGGGGAAGGATTTGGATATCACATCTCAAGTTATAGGAAGGTTCTGTGGTTTGGTATTAGAAGCATTGAGATATCATATCTCATGCTATCGGAAGGGTCTCAGGACTGGATTGGGAAGGACTTGGATATCACATCTCATGTTATAGGAAGGGTCTCAAGTTTGTTATTAGAAGCATTGAGATATCACATCTCATGTTATAGGACAGTCTCAGGTTTGGTATTAGAAGCATAGAGATATAACATCTCATAGTATAGGACGGGTCTCAGGATTGGAATGGGAAGGAGTTTGATATCACATCTCATGCCATGGGAAGGTCTCAGGTTTGCTAGAAGCATTAAGATATCACATCTCATGCTATCAGAAGGGTCTCGGAATTGGATTGGGAAGGAGTTGGATATAACATCTCATGTTATAGGAAGGGTCTCAGGATTGGATGGGAAGAGTTGGATATCACATCTCATGTTATAGGAAGGGTCTCAGGATTGGAATGGGAAAGATTTGGATATCACATCTCATGTTATAGGAAGGGTCTCAGGTTTGTTATTAGAAGCATTGAGATATCGCATCTCATGTTATAGGACAGTCTCAGGTTTGGTATTAGAAGCATTGAGATATATCTCATGGTATAGGACGGGTCTCAGGATTGGAATGGGAAGGAGTTGGATATCACATCTCATGCTATAGGAAGGGTCTCAGGATTGGAATGGGAAGGATTTGGATATCACATCTCATGTTATAGGAAGGGTCTCAGGTTTGTTATTAGAAGCATTGAGATATCGCATCTCATGTTCTAGGAAGGGTCTCAGGATTGGAATGGGAAGGATTTGGATATCACATCTCATGTTATAGGAAGGGTCTCAGGTTTGTTATTAGAAGCATTGAGATATCGCATCTCATGTTATAGGACAGTCTCAGGTTTGGTATTAGAAGCATTGAGATATCATATCTCATGCTATCGGAAGGGTCTCAGGATTGGAATGGGAAGGATTTGGATATCACATCTCATGTTATAGGAAGGGTCTCAGGTTTGTTATTAGAAGCATTGAGATATCGCATCTCATGTTATAGGACAGTCTCAGGTTTGGTATTAGAAGCATTGAGATATCATATCTCATGCTATCGGAAGGGTCTCGGGATTGGAATGGGAAGGAGTTGGATATCGCATCTCATGCTATAGGAAGGGTCACAGGTTGGAATTGGAAGGAGTTGGATATCACAGCTCATGTTATAGGAAGGGTTTCAGGATTGGAATGGGAAGGACTTTGATATCACATCTCATGCTATCGGAAGGGTCTCAGGATTGGATTGGGAAGGAGTTGGATATAACATCTCATGTTATAGGAAGGGTCTCAGGATTGGATGGGAAGAGTTGGATATCACATCTCATGTTATAGGAAGGGTATCAGGATTGGAATGGGAAGGACTTTGATATCACATCTCACGCTATAGGGAGGGTCTCAGGTTTGGTATTAGAAGCATTGAGATATCACATCTCATGTTATAGGAAGGGTCTCAGGTTTGTTATTAGAAGCATTGAGATATCACATCTCATGTTATAAGACAGTCTCAGGTTTGGTATTAGAAGCATTGAGATATAACATCTCATGGTATAGGACGGGTCTCAGGATTGGATGGGAAGAGTTGGATATCACCTCTCATGCTATAGTAAGGGTCTCAGGTTTGGTAGAAGCATTGGGATATCACATCTCATGCTATAGGAAGGGTCTCAGGATTGGAATGGGAAGGAGTTGGATATCACATCTCATGCTAAAGGAAGGGTCTCAGGTTTGGAAGGGGAAGGATTTGGATATCACATCTCAAGTTATAGGACGGGTCTGTGGTTTGGTATAAGAAGCATTGAGATATCATATCTCATGCTATCGGAAGGGTCTCAGGATTGGATTGCGAAGGAGTTGGATATCACATCTCATGTTATAGGAAGGCTCTCAGGTTTGTTATTAGAAGCATTGAGATATCACATCTCATGTTATAGGACAGTCTCAGGTTTGGTATTAGAAGCATTGAGATATCATCTCATGGTATAGGACGGGCCTCAGGATTGGAATGGGAAGGAGTTGGATATCACATCTCATGCTAAAGGAAGGGTCTCAGGTTTGGAAGGGGAAGGATTTGGATATCACATCTCAATTTATAGGACGGGTCTGTGGTTTGGTATTAGAAGCATTGAGAGATCATATCTCATGCTATCGGAAGGGTCTCAGGATTGGATTGGGAAGGAGTTGGATATCACATCTCATGTTATAGGAAGGGTCTCAGGATTGGAATGGGAAGGATTTGGATATCACATCTCATGTTATAGGAAGGGTCTCAGGTTTGTTATTAGAAGTATTGAGATATCGCATCTCATGTTATAGGACAGTCTCAGGTTTGGTATTAGAAGCATTGAGATATCATATCTCATTGTATAGGACGGGTCTCAGGATTGGAATGGGAAGGAGTTGGATATCACATATCATGCTATAGGAAGGGTGTCAGGATTGGAATGGGAAGGAGTTGGATATCACATCTCATGATAAAGAAAGGGTCTCAGGTTTGGAAGGGGAAGGATTTGGATATCACATCTCAAGTTATAGGACGGTTGTGTGGTTTGGTATTAGAAGCATTGAGATATCATATCTCATGCTATCGGACGGGTCTCAGGATTGGATTGGGAAGGAGTTGGATATCACATTGCATGTTATAGGAAGGGTCTCAAGATTGGAATGGGAATGACTTGGATATCACATCTCATGTAATAGGAAGGGTCTCAGGTTTGTTATTAGAAGCATTGAGATATCGCATCTCACGTTATACGAAGGATCTCAGGATTGGAATGGGATTGAGTTGTATATCACATCTCATGCTATAGGGAGGGTCTCAGGTTTGATATTAGAAGCATTGAGATATCATATCTCATGCTATCATAAGGGTCTCAGGATTGGATTGGGAAGGAGTTGGATATCACATCTCATGTTATAGGAAGGGTCTCAGGATTGGATTGGGAAAGATTTGGATATCACATCTCATGTTATAGGAAGGGTCTCAGGTTTGGTATTAGAAGCATTGAGATATATCTCATGGTATAGGACGGGTCTCAGGATTGGAATGGGAAGGAGTTGGATATCGCATCTCATGCTATAGGAAGGGTCTCAGGATTGGAATGGGAAGGATTTGGATATCACATCTCATGTTATAGGAAGGTTCTCAGGTTTGTTATTAGAAGCATTGAGATATCGCATCTCATGTTATAGGACAGTCTCAGGTTTGGTATTAGAAGCATTGAGATATCATATCTCATGCTATCGGAAGGGTCTCAGGATTGGAATGGGAAGGATTTGGATATCACATCTCATGTTATAGGAAGGGTCTCAGGTTTGTTATTAGAAGCATTGAGATATCGCATCTCATGTTATAGGACAGTCTCAGGTTTGGTATTAGAAGCATTGAGATATCATATCTCATGCTATCGGAAGGGTCTCAGGATTGGAATGGGAAGGAGTTGGATATCGCATCTCATGTTATAGGAAGGCTCTCAGGTTTGTTATTAGAAGCATTGAGATATCACATCTCATGTTATAGGACAGTCTCAGGTTTGGTATTAGAAGCATTGAGATATCATATCTCATGGTATAGGAAGGGTCTCAGGATTGGAATGGGAAGGATTTGGATATCACATCTCATGTTATAGGAAGGGTCTCAGGTTTGTTATTAGAAGCATTGAGATATCACATCTCATGTTCTAGGAAGGGTCTCAGGATTGGAATGGGAAGGATTTGGATATCACATCTCATGTTATAGGAAGGGTCTCAGGTTTGTTATTAGAAGCATTGAGATATCGCATCTCATGTTATAGGACAGTCTCAGGTTTGGTATTAGAAGCATTGAGATATCATATCTCATGCTATCGGAAGGGTCTCAGGATTGGAATGGGAAGGATTTGGATATCACATCTCATGTTATAGGAAGGGTCTCAGGTTTGTTATTAGAAGCATTGAGATATCGCATCTCATGTTATAGGACAGTCTCTGGTTTGGTATTAGAAGCATTGAGATATCATATCTCATGCTATCGGAAGGGTCTCAGGATTGGAATGGGAAGGAGTTGGATATCGCATCTCATGTTATAGGAAGGCTCTCAGGTTTGTTATTAGAAGCATTGAGATATCACATCTCATGTTATAGGACAGTCTCAGGTTTGGTATTAGAAGCATTGAGATATCATATCTCATGGTATAGGACGGGTCTCAGGATTGCAATGGGAAGTAGTTGGATATCACAGCTCATGCTAAAGGAAGGGTCTCAGGTTTGGAAGGGGAAGGATTTGGATATTGCATCTCAATTTATAGGACAGGTCTGTGGTTTGGTATTAGAAGCATTGAGATATCATATCTAATGCTATCGGAAGGGTATCAGGATTGGATTGGGAAGGAGTTGGATATCACATCTCATGTTATAGGAAGGGTCTCAGGATTGGAATGGGAAGGATTTGGATATCACATCTCATGTTATAGGAAGGGTCTCAGGTTTGTTATTAGAAGCATTGAGATATCGCATCTCATGTTATAGGACAGTCTCAGGTTTGGTTTTAGAAGCATTGAGATATCATATCTCATTGTATAGGACGGGTCTCAGGATTGGAATGGGAGGAAGTTGGATATCACATATCATGCTATAGGAAGGGTCTCAGGATTGGAATGGGAAGGAGTTGGATATCACATCTCATGATAAAGAAAGGGTCTCAGGTTTGGAAGGGGAAGGATTTGGATATCACATCTTAAGTTATAGGACGGTTCTGTGGTTTGGTATTAGAAGCATTGAGATATCATATCTCATGCTATCGGAAGGGTCTCAGGATTGGATTGGGAAGGACTTGGATATCACATCTCATGTTATAGGACAGTCTCAGGTTTGGTATTAGAAGCATTGAGATATAACATCTCATAGTATAGGACGGGTCTCAGGATTGGAATGGGAAGGAGTTTGATATCACATCTCATGCCATGGGAAGGTCTCAGGTTTGCTAGAAGCATTAAGATATCACATCTCATGCTATCGGAAGGGTCTCAGAATTGGATTGGGAAGGAGTTGGATATAACATCTCATGTTATAGGAAGGGTCTCAGGATTGGATGGGAAGAGTTGGATATCACATCTCATGTTATAGGAAGGGTATCAGGATTGGAATGGGAAGGACTTTGATATCACATCTCACACTATAGGGAGGGTCTCAGGTTTGGTATTAGAAGCATTGAGATATCACATCTCATGTTATAGGAAGGGTCTCAGGTTTGTTAGTAGAAGCATTGAGATATCACATCTCATGTTATAGGACAGTCTCAGGTTTGGTATTAGAAGCATTGAGATATCACATCTCATGTTCTAGGAAGGGTCTCAGGATTGGAATGGGAAGGATTTGGATATCACATCTCATGTTATAGGAAGGGTCTCAGGTTTGTTATTAGAAGCATTGAGATATCGCATCTCATGTTATAGGACAGTCTCAGGTTTGGTATTAGAAGCATTGAGATATCATATCTCATGCTATCGGAAGGGTCTCAGGATTGGAATGGGAAGGATTTGGATATCACATCTCATGTTATAGGAAGGGTCTCAGGTTTGTTATTAGAAGTATTGAGATATCGCATCTCATGTTATAGGACAGTCTCAGGTTTGGTATTAGAAGCATTGAGATATCATATCTCATTGTATAGGACGGGTCTCAGGATTGGAATGGGAAGGAGTTGGATATCACATATCATGCTATAGGAAGGGTGTCAGGATTGGAATGGGAAGGAGTTGGATATCACATCTCATGATAAAGAAAGGGTCTCAGGTTTGGAAGGGGAAGGATTTGGATATCACATCTCAAGTTATAGGACGGTTGTGTGGTTTGGTATTAGAAGCATTGAGATATCATATCTCATGCTATCGGACGGGTCTCAGGATTGGATTGGGAAGGAGTTGGATATCACATTGCATGTTATAGGAAGGGTCTCAAGATTGGAATGGGAATGACTTGGATATCACATCTCATGTAATAGGAAGGGTCTCAGGTTTGTTATTAGAAGCATTGAGATATCGCATCTCACGTTATACGAAGGATCTCAGGATTGGAATGGGATTGAGTTGTATATCACATCTCATGCTATAGGGAGGGTCTCAGGTTTGATATTAGAAGCATTGAGATATCATATCTCATGCTATCATAAGGGTCTCAGGATTGGATTGGGAAGGAGTTGGATATCACATCTCATGTTATAGGAAGGGTCTCAGGATTGGATTGGGAAAGATTTGGATATCACATCTCATGTTATAGGAAGGGTCTCAGGTTTGGTATTAGAAGCATTGAGATATATCTCATGGTATAGGACGGGTCTCAGGATTGGAATGGGAAGGAGTTGGATATCGCATCTCATGCTATAGGAAGGGTCTCAGGATTGGAATGGGAAGGATTTGGATATCACATCTCATGTTATAGGAAGGTTCTCAGGTTTGTTATTAGAAGCATTGAGATATCGCATCTCATGTTATAGGACAGTCTCAGGTTTGGTATTAGAAGCATTGAGATATCATATCTCATGCTATCGGAAGGGTCTCAGGATTGGAATGGGAAGGATTTGGATATCACATCTCATGTTATAGGAAGGGTCTCAGGTTTGTTATTAGAAGCATTGAGATATCGCATCTCATGTTATAGGACAGTCTCAGGTTTGGTATTAGAAGCATTGAGATATCATATCTCATGCTATCGGAAGGGTCTCAGGATTGGAATGGGAAGGAGTTGGATATCGCATCTCATGTTATAGGAAGGCTCTCAGGTTTGTTATTAGAAGCATTGAGATATCACATCTCATGTTATAGGACAGTCTCAGGTTTGGTATTAGAAGCATTGAGATATCATATCTCATGGTATAGGAAGGGTCTCAGGATTGGAATGGGAAGGATTTGGATATCACATCTCATGTTATAGGAAGGGTCTCAGGTTTGTTATTAGAAGCATTGAGATATCACATCTCATGTTCTAGGAAGGGTCTCAGGATTGGAATGGGAAGGATTTGGATATCACATCTCATGTTATAGGAAGGGTCTCAGGTTTGTTATTAGAAGCATTGAGATATCGCATCTCATGTTATAGGACAGTCTCAGGTTTGGTATTAGAAGCATTGAGATATCATATCTCATGCTATCGGAAGGGTCTCAGGATTGGAATGGGAAGGATTTGGATATCACATCTCATGTTATAGGAAGGGTCTCAGGTTTGTTATTAGAAGCATTGAGATATCGCATCTCATGTTATAGGACAGTCTCTGGTTTGGTATTAGAAGCATTGAGATATCATATCTCATGCTATCGGAAGGGTCTCAGGATTGGAATGGGAAGGAGTTGGATATCGCATCTCATGTTATAGGAAGGCTCTCAGGTTTGTTATTAGAAGCATTGAGATATCACATCTCATGTTATAGGACAGTCTCAGGTTTGGTATTAGAAGCATTGAGATATCATATCTCATGGTATAGGACGGGTCTCAGGATTGCAATGGGAAGTAGTTGGATATCACAGCTCATGCTAAAGGAAGGGTCTCAGGTTTGGAAGGGGAAGGATTTGGATATCGCATCTCAATTTATAGGACAGGTCTGTGGTTTGGTATTAGAAGCATTGAGATATCATATCTAATGCTATCGGAAGGGTATCAGGATTGGATTGGGAAGGAGTTGGATATCACATCTCATGTTATAGGAAGGGTCTCAGGATTGGAATGGGAAGGATTTGGATATCACATCTCATGTTATAGGAAGGGTCTCAGGTTTGTTATTAGAAGCATTGAGATATCGCATCTCATGTTATAGGACAGTCTCAGGTTTGGTTTTAGAAGCATTGAGATATCATATCTCATTGTATAGGACGGGTCTCAGGATTGGAATGGGAGGAAGTTGGATATCACATATCATGCTATAGGAAGGGTCTCAGGATTGGAATGGGAAGGAGTTGGATATCACATCTCATGATAAAGAAAGGGTCTCAGGTTTGGAAGGGGAAGGATTTGGATATCACATCTTAAGTTATAGGACGGTTCTGTGGTTTGGTATTAGAAGCATTGAGATATCATATCTCATGCTATCGGAAGGGTCTCAGGATTGGATTGGGAAGGACTTGGATATCACATCTCATGTTATAGGACAGTCTCAGGTTTGGTATTAGAAGCATTGAGATATAACATCTCATAGTATAGGACGGGTCTCAGGATTGGAATGGGAAGTAGTTTGATATCACATCTCATGCCATGGGAAGGTCTCAGGTTTGCTAGAAGCATTAAGATATCACATCTCATGCTATCGGAAGGGTCTCAGAATTGGATTGGGAAGGAGTTGGATATAACATCTCATGTTATAGGAAGGGTCTCAGGATTGGATGGGAAGAGTTGGATATCACATCTCATGTTATAGGAAGGGTATCAGGATTGGAATGGGAAGGACTTTGATATCACATCTCACGCTATAGGGAGGGTCTCAGGTTTGGTATTAGAAGCATTGAGATATCACATCTCATGTTATAGGAAGGGTCTCAGGTTTGTTATTAGAAGCATTGAGATATCACATCTCATGTTATAGGACAGTCTCAGGTTTGGTATTAGAAGCATTGAGATATCACATCTCATGTTCTAGGAAGGGTCTCAGGATTGGAATGGGAAGGATTTGGATATCACATCTCATGTTATAGGAAGGGTCTCAGGTTTGTTATTAGAAGCATTGAGATATCGCATCTCATGTTATAGGACAGTCTCAGGTTTGGTATTAGAAGCATTGAGATATCATATCTCATGCTATCGGAAGGGTCTCAGGATTGGAATGGGAAGGATTTGGATATCACATCTCATGTTATAGGAAGGGTCTCAGGTTTGTTATTAGAAGCATTGAGATATCGCATCTCATGTTATAGGACAGTCTCAGGTTTGGTATTAGAAGCATTGAGATATCATATCTCATGCTATCGGAAGGGTCTCAGGATTGGAATGGGAAGGAGTTGGATATCGCATCTCATGTTATAGGAAGGCTCTCAGGTTTGTTATTAGAAGCATTGAGATATCACATCTCATGTTATAGGACAGTCTCAGGTTTGGTATTAGAAGCATTGAGATATCATATCTCATGGTATAGGACGGGTCTCAGGATTGCAATGGGAAGGAGTTGGATATCACAGCTCATGCTAAAGGAAGGGTCTCAGGTTTGGAAGGGGAAGGATTTGGATATCGCATCTCAATTTATAGGACAGGTCTGTGGTTTGGTATTAGAAGCATTGAGATATCATATCTAATGCTATCGGAAGGGTATCAGGATTGGATTGGGAAGGAGTTGGATATCACATCTCATGTTATAGGAAGGGTCTCAGGATTGGAATGGGAAGGATTTGGATATCACATCTCATGTTATAGGAAGGGTCTCAGGTTTGTTATTAGAAGCATTGAGATATCGCATCTCATGTTATAGGACAGTCTCAGGTTTGGTATTAGAAGCATTGAGATATCATATCTCATTGTATAGGACGGGTCTCAGGATTGGAATGGGAGGAAGTTGGATATCACATATCATGCTATAGGAAGGGTCTCAGGATTGGAATGGGAAGGAGTTGGATATCACATCTCATGATAAAGAAAGGGTCTCAGGTTTGGAAGGGGAAGGATTTGGATATCACATCTCAAGTTATAGGACGGTTCTGTGGTTTGGTATTAGAAGCATTGAGATATCATATCTCATGCTATCGGAAGGGTCTCAGGACTGGATTGGGAAGGACTTGGATATCACATCTCATGTTATAGGAAGGGTCTCAAGTTTGTTATTAGAAGCATTGAGATATCACATCTCATGTTATAGGACAGTCTCAGGTTTGGTATTAGAAGCATTGAGATATAACATCTCATAGTATAGGACGGGTCTCAGGATTGGAATGGGAAGGAGTTTGATATCACATCTCATGCCATGGGAAGGTCTCAGGTTTGCTAGAAGCATTAAGATATCACATCTCATGCTATCAGAAGGGTCTCGGAATTGGATTGGGAAGGAGTTGGATATAACATCTCATGTTATAGGAAGGGTCTCAGGATTGGATGGGAAGAGTTGGATATCACATCTCATGTTATAGGAAGGGTATCAGGATTGGATGGGAAGAGTTGGATATCACATCTCATGTTATAGGAAGGGTATCAGGATTGGAATGGGAAGGACTTTGATATCACATCTCACGCTATAGGGAGGGTCTCAGGTTTGGTATTAGAAGCATTGAGATATCACATCTCATGTTATAGGAAGGGTCTCAGGTTTGTTATTAGAAGCATTGAGATATCACATCTCATGTTATAGGACAGTCTCAGGTTTGGTATTAGAAGCATTGAGATATCACATCTCATGTTCTAGGAAGGGTCTCAGGATTGGAATGGGAAGGATTTGGATATCACATCTCATGTTATAGGAAGGGTCTCAGGTTTGTTATTAGAAGCATTGAGATATCGCATCTCATGTTATAGGACAGTCTCAGGTTTGGTATTAGAAGCATTGAGATATCATATCTCATGCTATCGGAAGGGTCTCAGGATTGGAATGGGAAGGATTTGGATATCACATCTCATGTTATAGGAAGGGTCTCAGGTTTGTTATTAGAAGCATTGAGATATCGCATCTCATGTTATAGGACAGTCTCAGGTTTGGTATTAGAAGCATTGAGATATCATATCTCATGCTATCGGAAGGGTCTCAGGATTGGAATGGGAAGGAGTTGGATATCGCATCTCATGTTATAGGAAGGCTCTCAGGTTTGTTATTAGAAGCATTGAGATATCACATCTCATGTTATAGGACAGTCTCAGGTTTGGTATTAGAAGCATTGAGATATCATATCTCATGGTATAGGACGGGTCTCAGGATTGCAATGGGAAGGAGTTGGATATCACAGCTCATGCTAAAGGAAGGGTCTCAGGTTTGGAAGGGGAAGGATTTGGATATCGCATCTCAATTTATAGGACAGGTCTGTGGTTTGGTATTAGAAGCATTGTGATATCATATCTAATGCTATCGGAAGGGTATCAGGATTGGATTGGGAAGGAGTTGGATATCACATCTCATGTTATAGGAAGGGTCTCAGGATTGGAATGGGAAGGATTTGGATATCACATCTCATGTTATAGGAAGGGTCTCAGGTTTGTTATTAGAAGCATTGAGATATCGCATCTCATGTTATAGGACAGTCTCAGGTTTGGTATTAGAAGCATTGAGATATCATATCTCATTGTATAGGACGGGTCTCAGGATTGGAATGGGAGGAAGTTGGATATCACATATCATGCTATAGGAAGGGTCTCAGGATTGGAATGGGAAGGAGTTGGATATCACATCTCATGATAAAGAAAGGGTCTCAGGTTTGGAAGGGGAAGGATTTGGATATCACATCTCAAGTTATAGGACGGTTCTGTGGTTTGGTATTAGAAGCATTGAGATATCATATCTCATGCTATCGGAAGGGTCTCAGGACTGGATTGGGAAGGACTTGGATATCACATCTCATGTTATAGGAAGGGTCTCAAGTTTGTTATTAGAAGCATTGAGATATCACATCTCATGTTATAGGACAGTCTCAGGTTTGGTATTAGAAGCATTGAGATATAACATCTCATAGTATAGGACGGGTCTCAGGATTGGAATGGGAAGGAGTTTGATATCACATCTCATGCCATGGGAAGGTCTCAGGTTTGCTAGAAGCATTAAGATATCACATCTCATGCTATCAGAAGGGTCTCGGAATTGGATTGGGAAGGAGTTGGATATAACATCTCATGTTATAGGAAGGGTCTCAGGATTGGATGGGAAGAGTTGGATATCACATCTCATGTTATAGGAAGGGTATCAGGATTGGAATGGGAAGGACTTTGATATCACATCTCACGCTATAGGGAGGGTCTCAGGTTTGGTATTAGAAGCATTGAGATATCACATCTCATGTTATAGGAAGGGTCTCAGGTTTGTTATTAGAAGCATTGAGATATCACATCTCATGTTATAGGACAGTCTCAGGTTTGGTATTAGAAGCATTGAGATATAACATCTCATGGTATAGGACGGGTCTCAGGATTGGATGGGAAGAGTTGGATATCACCTCTCATGCTATAGTAAGGGTCTCAGGTTTGGTAGAAGCATTGGGATATCACATCTCATGCTATAGGAAGGGTCTCAGGATTGGAATGGGAAGGAGTTGGATATCACATCTCATGCTAAAGGAAGGGTCTCAGGTTTGGAAGGGGAAGGATTTGGATATCACATCTCAAGTTATAGGACGGGTCTGTGGTTTGGTATTAGAAGCATTGAGATATCATATCTCATGCTATCGGAAGGGTCTCAGGATTGGATTGCGAAGGAGTTGGATATCACATCTCATGTTATAGGAAGGCTCTCAGGTTTGTTATTAGAAGCATTGAGATATCACATCTCATGTTATAGGACAATCTCAGGTTTGGTATTAGAAGCATTGAGATATCATCTCATGGTATAGGACGGGCCTCAGGATTGGAATGGGAAGGAGTTGGATATCACATCTCATGCTAAAGGAAGGGTCTCAGGTTTGGAAGGGGAAGGATTTGGATATCACATCTCAATTTATAGGACAGGTCTGTGGTTTGGTATTAGAAGCATTGAGATATCATATCTCATGCTATCGGAAGGGTCTCAGGATTGGATTGGGAAGAAGTTGGATATCACATCTCATGTTATAGGAAGGGTCTCAGGATTGGAATGGGAAGGAGTTGGATATCACATCTCATGCTAAAGGAAGGGTCTCAGGTATGGAAGGGGAAGGATTTGGATATCACATCTCAATTTATAGGACAGGTCTGTGGTTTGGTATTAGAAGCATTGAGATATCATATCTCATGCTATCGGAAGGGTCTCGGAATTGGATTGGGAAGGAGTTGGATATAACATCTCATGTTATAGGAAGGGTCTCAGGATTGGATGGGAAGAGTCGGATATCACATCTCATGTTATAGGAAGGGTATCAGGATTGGAATGGGAAGGACTTTGATATCACATCTCATGCTATCGGAAGGGTCTCAGGATTGGATTGGGAAGAAGTTGGATATCACATCTCATGTTATAGGAAGGGTCTCAGGATTGGAATGGGAAGGAGTTGGATATCACATCTCATGCTAAAGGAAGGGTCTCAGGTTTGGAAGGGGAAGGATTTGGATATCACATCTCAATTTATAGGACAGGTCGGTGGTTTGGTATTAGAAGCATTGAGATATCATATCTCATGCTATCGGAAGGGTCTCGGAATTGGATTGGGAAGGAGTTGGATATAACATCTCATGTTATAGGAAGGGTCTCAGGATTGGATGGGAAGAGTCGGATATCACATCTCATGTTATAGGAAGGGTATCAGGATTGGAATGGGAAGGACTTTGATATCACATCTCACGCTATAGGGAGGGTCTCAGGTTTGGTATTAGAAGCATTGAGATATCACATCTCATGTTATAGGAAGGGTCTCAGGTTTGTTATTAGAAGCATTGAGATATCACATCTCATGTTATAGGACAGTCTCAGGTTTGGTATTAGAAGCATTGAGATATAACATCTCATGGTATAGGACGGGTCTCAGGATTGGATGGGAAGAGTTGGATATCACCTCTCATGCTATAGTAAGGGTCTCAGGTTTGGTAGAAGCATTGGGATATCACATCTCATGCTATAGGAAGGGTCTCAGGATTGGAATGGGAAGGAGTTGGATATCACATCTCATGCTAAAGGAAGGGTCTCAGGTTTGGAAGGGGAAGGATTTGGATATCACATCTCAAGTTATAGGACGGGTCTGTGGTTTGGTATTAGAAGCATTGAGATATCATATCTCATGCTATCAGAAGGGTCTCAGGATTGGATTGCGAAGGAGTTGGATATCACATCTCATGTTATAGGAAGGCTCTCAGGTTTGTTATTAGAAGCATTGAGATATCACATCTCATGTTATAGGACAATCTCAGGTTTGGTATTAGAAGCATTGAGATATCATCTCATGGTATAGGACGGGCCTCAGGATTGGAATGGGAAGGAGTTGGATATCACATCTCATGCTAAAGGAAGGGTCTCAGGTTTGGAAGGGGAAGGATTTGGATATCACATCTCAATTTATAGGACAGGTCTGTGGTTTGGTATTAGAAGCATTGAGATATCATATCTCATGCTATCGGAAGAGTCTCAGGATTGGATTGGGAAGAAGGTGGATATCACATCTCATGTTATAGGAAGGGTCTCAGGATTGGAATGGGAAGGATTTGGATATCACATCTCATGTTATAGGAAGGGTCTCAGGTTTGTTATTAGAAGCATTGAGATATCACATCTCATGCTATCGGAAGGGTATCAGGATTGGATTGGGAAGGAGTTGGATATCACATCTCATGTTATATGAAGGGTCTCAGGATTGGAATGGGAAGGATTTGGATATCACATCTCATGTTATAGGAAGGGTCTCAGGTTTGTTATTAGAAGCATTGAGATATCGCATCTCAAGTCATAGGACAGTCTCAGGTTTGGTCATAGAAGCATTGAGATATCATATCTCATTGTATAGGACGGGTCTCAGGATTGGAATGGGAAGGAGTTGGATATTCTATATCATGCTATAGGACGGGTCTCAGGATTGGAATGGGATGGAGTTGGATATCACATCTCATGATAAAGGAAGGGTCTCAGGTTTGGAAGGGGAAGGATTTGGATATCACATCTCAAGTTATAGGACTGGTCTGTGGTTTGGTATTAGAAGCATTGAGATATCATATCTCATGCTATCGGAAGGGTCTCAGGATTGGATTGGGAAGGAGTTGGATATCACATCTCATGTTATAGGAAGGGTCTCAAGATTTGAATGGGAAGGACTTGGATATCACATCTCATGTTATAGGAAGGGTCTCAGGTTTGTTATTAGAAGCATTGAGATATCACATCTCATGTTATAGGACAGTCTCAGGTTTGGTATTAGAAGCATTGATATGTAACATCTCATAGTATAGGACGGGTCTCAGGATTGGAATGGGAAGGAGTTTGATATCACATCTCATGCCATGGGAAGGTCTCAGGTTTGCTAGAAGCATTAAGATATCACATCTCATGCTATCGGAAGGGTCTCAGGATTGGATTGGGAACGAGTTGGATATCACATCTCATGTTATAGGAAGGGTATCAGGATGGGAATGGGAAGGACTTTGATATCACATCTCACGCTATAGGGAGGGTCTCAGGTTTGGTATTAGAAGCATTGAGATATCACATCTCATGTTATAGGACAGTCTCAGGTTTGGTATTAGAAGCATTGAGATATAACATCTCATGGTATAGGACGGGTCTCAGGATTGGATGGGAAGAGTTGGATATCACATCTGATGCCATAGGAAGGGTCTCAGGATTGGAATGGGAAGGAGTTGGATATCACATCTCATGCTAAAGGAAGGGTCTCAGGTTTGGAAGGGGAAGGATTTGGATATCACATCTCAAGTTATAGGATGGGTGTATGTTTTGGTATTAGAAGCATTGAGATTTCATATCTCATGCTATCGGAAGGGTCTCAGGATTGGAATGGGAAGGACTTGGATATCACATCTCATCTTATAGGAAGAGTCTCAGGTTTTTTATTAGAAGCATTGAGATATAACATCTCATAGTATAGGACGGGTCTCAGGATTGGAATGGGAAGGAGTTTGATATCACATCTCATGCCATGGGAAGGTCTCAGGTTTGCTAGAAGCATTAAGATATCACATCTCATGCTATCGGAAGGGTCTCAGGATTGGATTGGGAAGGAGTTGGATATCGCATCTCATGCTATAGGAAGGGTCACAGGTTGGAATTGGAAGGAGTTGGATATCACAGCTCATGTTATAGGAAGGGTTTCAGGATTGGAATGGGAAGGACTTTGATATCACATCTCATGCTATCGGAAGGGTCTCAGAATTGGATTGGGAAGGAGTTGGATATAACATCTCATGTTATAGGAAGGGTCTCAGGATTGGATGGGAAGAGTTGGATATCACATCTCATGTTATAGGAAGGGTATCAGGATTGGAATGGGAAGGACTTTGATATCACATCTCACGCTATAGGGAGGGTCTCAGGTTTGGTATTAGAAGCATTGAGATATCACATCTCTTGTTATAGGAAGGGTCTCAGGTTTGTTATTAGAAGCATTGAGATATCACATCTCATGTTATAGGACAGTCTCAGGTTTGGTATTAGAAACATTGAGATATAACATCTCATGGTATAGGACGGGTCTCAGGATTGAATGGGAAGAGTTGGATATCACCTCTCATGTTATAGTAAGGGTCTCAGGTTTGGTAGAAGCATTGGGATATCACATCTCATGCTATAGGAAGGGTCTCAGGATTGGAATGGGAAGGAGTTGGATATCACATCTCATGCTAAAGGAAGGGTCTCAGGTTTGGAAGGGGAAGGATTTGGATATCACATCTCAAGTTATAGGACGGGTCTATGGTTTGGTATTAGAAGCATTGAGATATCACATCTCATGCTATCAGAAGGGTCTCAGGATTGGATTGCGAAGGAGTTGGATATCACATCTCATGTTATAGGAAGGCTCTCAGGTTTGTTATTAGAAGCATTGAGATATCACATCTCATGTTATAGGACAGTCTCAGGTTTGGTATTAGAAGCATTGAGATATCATCTCATGGTATAGGACGGGCCTCAGGATTGGAATGGGAAGGAGTTGGATATCACATCTCATGCTAAAGGAAGGGTCTCAGGTTTGGAAGGGGAAGGATTTGGATATCACATCTCAATTTATAGGACGGGTCTGTGGTTTGGTATTAGAAGCATTGAGATATCATATCTCATGCTATCGGAAGGGTCTCAGGATTGGATTGGGAAGGAATTGGATATCACATCTCATGTTATAGGAAGGGTCTCCGGATTGGAATGGGAAGGATTTGGATATCACATCTCATGTTATAGGAAGGGTCTCGGGTTTGTTATTAGAAGTATTGAGATATTGCATCTCATGTTATAGGACAGTCTCAGGTTTGGTATTAGAAGCATTGAGATGTCATATCTCATTGTATAGGACGGGTCTCAGGATTGGAATGGGAAGGAGTTGGATATCACATATCATGCTACAGGAAGGGTCTCAGGATTGGAATGGGAAGGAGTTGGATATCACATCTCATGATAAAGAAAGGGTCTCAGGTTTGGAAGGGGAAGGATTTGGATATCACATCTCATGTTATAGGACGGTTCTGTGGTTTGGTATTAGAAGCATTGAGATATCATATCTCATGCTATCGGAAGGGTCTCAGGATTGGATTGGGAAGGAGTTGGATATCACATAGCATGTTATAGGAAGGGTCTCAAGATTGGAATGGGAAGGACTTGGATATCACATCTCATGTAATAGGAAGGGTCTCAGGTTTGTTATTAGAAGCATTGAGATATCGCATCTCATGTTATAGGAAAGGTCTCAGGATTGGAATGGGAAGGAGTTGTATATCACATCTCATGCTATAGAGAGGGTCTCAGGTTTGATATTAGAAGCATTGAGATATCATATCTCATGCTATCATAAGGGTCTCAGGATTGGATTGGGAAGGAGTTGGATATCACATCTCATGTTATAGGAAGGGTCTCAGGATTGGAATGGGAAAGATTTGGATATCACATCTCTTGTTATAGGAAGGGTCTCAGGTTTGTTATTAGAAGCATAGAGATATCGCATCTCATGTTATAGGACAGTCTCAGGTTTGGTATTAGAAGCATTGAGATATATCTCATGGTATAGGACGGGTCTCAGGATTGGAATGGGAAGGAGTTGGATATCACATCTCATGCTATAGGAAAGGTCTCAGGATTGGAATGGGAAGGATTTGGATATCACATCTCATGTTATAGGAAGGGTCTCAGGTTTGTTATTAGAAGCATTGAGATATCGCATCTCATGTTATAGGACAGTCTCAGGTTTGGTATTAGAAGCATTGAGATATCATATCTCAAGCTATCAGAAGGGTCTCAGGATTGGAATGGGAAGGATTTGGATATCACATCTCATGTTATAGGAAGGGTCTCAGGTTTGTTATTAGAAGCATTGAGATATTGCATCTCATGTTATAGGACAGTCTCAGGTTTGGTATTAGAAGCATTGAGATATCATATCTCATGCTATCGGAAGGGTCTCAGGATTGGAATGGGAAGGAGTTGGATATCGCATCTCATGCTATAGGAAGGGTCACAGGTTGGAATTGGAAGGAGTTGGATATCACAGCTCATGTTATAGGAAGGGTTTCAGGATTGGAATGGGAAGGACTTTGATATCACATCTCATGCTATCGGAAGGGTCTCAGGATTGGATTGGGAAGGAGTTGGATATAACATCTCATGTTATAGGAAGGGTCTCAGGATTGGATGGGAAGAGTTGGATATCACATCTCATGTTATAGGAAGGGTATCAGGATTGGAATGGGAAGGACTTTGATATCACATCTCACGCTATAGGGAGGGTCTCAGGTTTGGTATTAGAAGCATTGAGATATCACATCTCATGTTATAGGAAGGGTCTCAGGTTTGTTATTAGAAGCATTGAGATATCACATCTCATGTTATAGGACAGTCTCAGGTTTGGTATTAGAAGCATTGAGATATAACATCTCATGGTATAGGACGGGTCTCAGGATTGGATGGGAAGAGTTGGATATCACCTCTCATGCTAAAGGAAGGGTCTCAGGTTTGGAAGGGGAAGGATTTGGATATCACATCTCAAGTTATAGGACGGGTCTGTGGTTTGGTATTAGAAGCTTTGAGATATCATATCTCATGCTATCGGAAGGGTCTCAGGATTGGATTGGGAAGAAGTTGGATATCACATCTCATGTTATAGGAAGGCTCTCAGGTTTGTTATTACAAGCATTGAGATATCACATCTCATGTTATAGGACAGTCTCAGGTTTGGTATTAGAAGCATTGAGATATCATATCTCATGGTATAGGACGGGTCTCAGGATTGCAATGGGAAGGAGTTGGATATCACAGCTCATGCTAAAGGAAGGGTCTCAGGTTTGGAAGGGGAAGGATTTGGATATCGCATCTCAATTTATAGGACGGGTCTGTGGTTTGGTATTAGAAGCATTGAGATATCATATCTAATGCTATCGGAAGGGTATCAGGATTGGATTGGGAAGGAGTTGGATATCACATCTCATGTTATATGAAGGGTCTCAGGATTGGAATGGGAAGGATTTGGATATCACATCTCATGTTATAGGAAGGGTCTCAGGTTTGTTATTAGAAGCATTGAGATATCGCATCTCATGTTATAGGACAGTCTCAGGTTTGGTATTAGAAGCATTGAGATATCATATCTCATTGTATAGGACGGGTCTCAGGATTGGAATGGGAAGGAGTTGGATATCACATATCATGCTATAGGAAGGGTCTCAGGATTGGAATGGGAAGGAGTTGGATATCACATCTCATGATAAAGAAAGGGTCTCAGGTTTGGAAGGGGAAGGATTTGGATATCACATCTCAAGTTATAGGACGGTTCTGTGGTTTGGTATTAGAAGCATTGAGATATCATATCTCATGCTATCGGAAGGGTCTCAGGATTGGATTTGGAAGGACTTGGATATCACATCTCATGTTATAGGAAGGGTCTCAGGTTTGTTATTAGAAGCATTGAGATATCACATCTCATGTTATAGGACAGTCTCAGGTTTGGATTAGAAGCATTGAGATATAACATCTCATAGTATAGGACGGGTCTCAGGATTGGAATGGGAAGGAGTTTGATATCACATCTCATGCCATGGGAAGGTCTCAGGTTTGCTAGAAGCATTAAGATATCACATCTCATGCTATCGGAAGGGTCTCAGGATTGGATTGGGAAGGAGTTGGATATCGCATCTCATGCTATAGGAAGGGTCACAGGTTGGAATTGGAAGGAGTTGGATATCACAGCTCATGTTATAGGAAGGGTTTCAGGATTGGAATGGGAAGGACTTTGATATCACATCTCATGCTATCGGAAGGGTCTCAGAATTGGATTGGGAAGGAGTTGGATATAACATCTCATGTTATAGGAAGGGTCTCAGGATTGGATGGGAAGAGTTGGATATCACATCTCATGTTATAGGAAGGGTATCAGGATTGGAATGGGAAGGACTTTGATATCACATCTCACGCTATAGGGAGGGTCTCAGGTTTGGTATTAGAAGCATTGAGATATCACATCTCATGTAATAGGAAGGGTCTCAGGTTTGTTATTAGAAGCATTGAGATATCACATCTCATGTTATAGGACAGTCTCAGGTTTGGTATTAGAAGCATTGAGATATAACATCTCATGGTATAGGACGGGTCTCAGGATTGGATGGGAAGAGTTGGATATCACCTCTCATGCTATAGTAAGGGTCTCAGGTTTGGTAGAAGCATTGAGATATAACATCTCATGGTATAGGACGGGTCTCAGGATTGGAATGGGAAGGAGTTGGATATCACATCTCATGCTAAAGGAAGGGTCTCAGGTTTGGAAGGGGAAGGATTTGGATATCACATCTCAAGTTATAGGACGGGTCTGTGGTTTGGTATTAGAAGCATTGAGATATCATATCTCATGCTATCGGAAGGGTCTCAGGATTGGATTGCGAAGGAGTTAGATATCACATCTCATGTTATAGGAAGGCTCTCAGGTTTGTTATTAGAAGCATTGAGATATCACATCTCATGTTATAGGACAGTCTCAGGTTTGGTATTAGAAGCATTGAGATATCATCTCATGGTATAGGACGGGCCTCAGGATTGGAATGGGAAGGAGTTGGATATCACATCTCATGCTAAAGGAAGGGTCTCAGGTTTGGAAGGGGAAGGATTTGGATATCACATCTCAATTTATAGGACGGGTCTGTGGTTTGGTATTAGAAGCATTGAGATATCATATCTCATGCTTTTGGAAGGGTCTCAGCATTGGATTGGGAAGAAGTTGGATATCACATCTCATGTTATAGGAAGGGTCTCAGGATTGGAATGGGAAGGATTTGGATATCACATCTCATGTTATAGGAAGGGTCTCAGGTTTGTTATTAGAAGTATTGAGATATCGCATCTCATGTTATAGGACAGTCTCAGGTTTGGTATTAGAAGCATTGAGATATCATATCTCATTGTATAGGACGGGTCTCAGGATTGGAATGGGAAGGAGTTTATCACATCTCATGCCATGGGAAGGTCTCAGGTTTGCTAGAAGCATTAAGATATCACATCTCATGCTATCGGAAGGGTCTCAGGATTGGATTGGGAATGAGTTGGATATCGCATCTCATGCTATAGGAAGGGTCACAGGTTTGAATTGGAAGGAGTTGGATATCACAGCTCATGTTATAGGAAGGGTATCAGGATTGGAATGGGAAGGACTTTGATATCACATCTCATGCTATCGGAAGGGTCTCAGGATTGGATTGGGAAGGAGTTGGATATCACATCTCATGCTAAAGGAAGGGTCTCAGGTTTGGAAGGGGAAGGATTTGGATATCACATCTCAATTTATAGGACGGGTCTGTGGTTTGGTATTAGAAGCATTGAGATATCATATCTCATGCTATCGGAAGGGTCTCAGGCTTGGAATGGGAAGGAGTTGGATATCACATATCATGCTATAGGAAGGGTCTCAGGATTGGAATGGGAAGGAGTTGGATATCACATCTCATGATAAAGAAAGGGTCTCAGGTTTGGAAGGGGAAGGATTTGGATATCACATCTCAAGTTATAGGACGGTTCTGTGGTTTGGTATTAGAAGCATTGAGATATCATATCTCATGCTATCGGAAGGGTCTCAGGATTGGAATGGGAAGGAGTTGGATATCACATATCATGTTATAGGAAGGGTATCAGGATTGGAATGGGAAGGACTTTGATATCACATCTCACGCTATAGGGAGGCTCTCAGGTTTGGTATTAGAAGCATTGAGATATCACATCTCATGTAATAGGAAGGGTCTCAGGTTTGTTATTAGAAGCATTGAGATATCACATCTCATGTTATAGGACAGTCTCAGGTTTGGTATTAGAAGCATTGAGATATAACATCTCATGGTATAGGACGGGTCTCAGGATTGGATGGGAAGAGTTGGATATCACCTCTCATGCTATAGTAAGGGTCTCAGGTTTGGTAGAAGCATTGAGATATAACATCTCATGGTATAGGACGGGTCTCAGGATTGGAATGGGAAGGAGTTGGATATCACATCTCATGCTAAAGGAAGGGTCTCAGGTTTGCAAGGGGAAGGATTTGGATATCACATCTCAAGTTATAGGACGGGTCTGTGGTTTGGTATTAGAAGCATTGAGATATCATATCTCATGCTATCGGAAGGGTCTCAGGATTGGATTGCGAAGGAGTTGGATATCACATCTCATGTTATAGGAAGGCTCTCAGGTTTGTTATTAGAAGCATTGAGATATCACATCTCATGTTATAGGACAGTCTCAGGTTTGGTATTAGAAGCATTGAGATATCATCTCATGGTATAGGACGGGCCTCAGGATTGGAATGGGAAGGAGTTGGATATCACATCTCATGCTAAAGGAAGGGTCTCAGGTTTGGAAGGGGAAGGATTTGGATATCACATCTCAATTTATAGGACGGGTCTGTGGTTTGGTATTAGAAGCATTGAGATATCATATCTCATGCTTTTGGAAGGGTCTCAGGATTGGATTGGGAAGAAGTTGGATATCACATCTCATGTTATAGGAAGGGTCTCAGGATTGGAATGGGAAGGATTTGGATATCACATCTCATGTTATAGGAAGGGTCTCAGGTTTGTTATTAGAAGTATTGAGATATCGCATCTCATGTTATAGGACAGTCTCAGGTTTGGTATTAGAAGCATTGAGATATCATATTTCATTGTATAGGACGGGTCTCAGGATTGGAATGGGAAGGAGTTTATCACATCTCATGCCATGGGAAAGTCTCAGGTTTGCTAGAAGCATTAAGATATCACATCTCATGCTATCGGAAGGGTCTCAGGATTGGATTGGGAATGAGTTGGATATCGCATCTCATGCTATAGGAAGGGTCACAGGTTTGAATTGGAAGGAGTTGGATATCACAGCTCATGTTATAGGAAGGGTATCAGGATTGGAATGGGAAGGACGTTGATATCACATCTCATGCTATCGGAAGGGTCTCAGGATTGGATTGGGAAGGAGTTGGATATCACATCTCATGCTAAAGGAAGGGTCTCAGGTTTGGAAGGGGAAGGATTTGGATATCACATCTCAATTTATAGGACGGGTCTGTGGTTTGGTATTAGAAGCATTGAGATATCATATCTCATGCTATCGGAAGGGTCTCAGGATTGGAATGGGAAGGAGTTGGATATCACATATCATGCTATAGGAAGGGTCTCAGGATTGGAATGGGAAGGAGTTGGATATCACATCTCATGATAAAGAAAGGGTCTCAGGTTTGGAAGGGGAAGGATTTGGATATCACATCTCAAGTTATAGGACGGTTCTGTGGTTTGGTATTAGAAGCATTGAGATATCATATCTCATGCTATCGGAAGGGTCTCAGGATTGGATTGGGAAGGAGTTGGATATCACATCGCATGTTATAGGAAGGGTCTCAAGATTGGAATGGGAAGGACTTGGATATCACATCTCATGTAATAGGAAGGGTCTCAGGTTTGTTTTTAGAAGCATTGAGATATCGCATCTCATGTTATAGGAAGGGTCTCAGGATTGGAATGGGAAGGAGTTGCATATCACATCTCATGCTATAGGGAGGGTCTCAGGTTTGATATTAGAAGCATTGAGATATCATATCTCATGCTATCCTAAGGGTCTCAGGATTGGATTGGGAAGGAGTTGGATATCACATCTCATGTTATAGGAAGGGTCTCAGGATTGGAATGGGAAGGATTTGGATATCACATCTCATGTTATAGGAAGGGTCTCAGGTTTGTTATTAGAAGCATTGAGATATGGCATCTCATGTTATAGGACAGTCTCAGGTTTGGTATTAGAAGCATTGCGATATATCTCATGGTATAGGACGGGTCTCAGGATTGGAATGGGAAGGAGTTGGATATCACATCTCATGCTATAGGAAGGGTCTCAGGATTGGAATGGGAAGGATTTGGATATCACATCTCATGTTATAGGAAGGGTCTCAGGTTTGTTATTAGAAGCATTGAGATATCACATCTCATGTTCTAGGAAGGGTCTCAGGATTGGAATGGGAAGGATTTGGATATCACATCTCATGTTATAGGAAGGGTCTCAGGTTTGTTATTAGAAGCATTGAGATATCGCATCTCATTTTTTAGGACAGTCTCAGGTTTGGTATTAGAAGCATTGAGATATCATATCTCATGCTATCGGAAGGGTCTCAGGATTGGAATGGGAAGGAGTTGGATATCGCATCTCATGCTACAGGAAGTGTCACAGGTTGGAATTGGAAGGAGTTGGATATCACAGCTCATGTTATAGGAAGGGTTTCAGGATTGGAATGGGAAGGACTTTGATATCACATCTCATGCTATCGGAAGGGTCTCAGGATTGGATTGGGAAGGAGTTGGATATAACATCTCATGTTATAGGAAGGGTCTCAGGATTGGATGGGAAGAGTTGGATATCACGTCTCATGTTATAGGAAGGGTATCAGGATTGGAATGGAAAGGACTTTGATATCACATCTCACGCTATAGGGAGGGTCTCAGGTTTGGTATTAGAAGCATTGAGATATCACATCTCATGTTATAGGAAGGGTCTCAGGTTTGTTATTAGAAGCATTGAGATATCACATCTCATGTTATAGGACAGTCTCAGGTTTGGTATTAGAAGCATTGAGATATAACATCTCATGGTATAGGACGGGTCTCAGGATTGGATGGGAAGGGTTGGATATCACCTCTCATGCTATAGTAAGGGTCTCAGGTTTGGTAGAAGCATTGGGATATCACATCTCATGCTATAGGAAGGGTCTCAGGATTGGAATGGGAAGGAGTTGGATATCACAACTCATGCTAAAGGAAGGGTCTCAGGTTTGGAAGGGGAAGGATTTGGATATCACATCTCAAGTTATAGGACGGGTCTGTGGTTTGGTATTAGAAGCATTGAGATATCATATCTCATGCTATCGGAAGGGTCTCAGGATTGGATTGCGAAGGAGTTGGATATCACATCTCATGTTATAGGAAGGCTCTCAGGTTTGTTATTAGAAGCATTGAGATATCACATCTCATGTTATAGGACAGTCTCAGGTTTGGTATTAGAAGCATTGAGATATCATCTCATGGTATAGGACGGGCCTCAGGATTGGAATGGGAAGGAGTTGGATATCACATCTCATGTTATAGGAAGGGTATCAGGATTGGAATGGGAAGGATTTGGATATCACATCTCATGTTATAGGAAGGGTCTCAGGTTTGTTATTAGAAGTATTGAGATATCGCATCTCATGTTATAGGACAGTCTCAGGTTTGGTATTAGAAGCATTGAGATATCATATCTCATTGTATAGGAAAGGTCTCAGGATTGGAATGGGAAGGAGTTGGATATCACATCTCATGATAAAGAAAGGGTCTCAGGTTTGGAAGGGGAAGGATTTGGATATCACATCTCAAGTTATAGGACGGTTCTGTGGTTTGGTATTAGAAGCATTGAGATATCATATCTCATGCTATCGGAAGGGTCTCAGGATTGGAATGGGAAGGATTTGGATATCACATCGCATGTTATAGGAAGGGTCTCAAGATTGGAATGGGAAGGACTTGGATATCACATCTCATGTTATAGGAAGGGTCTCAGGTTTGTTATTAGAAGCATTGAGATATCGCATCTCATGTTATAGGAAGGGTCTCAGGATTGGAATGGGAAGCAGTTGTATATCACATCTCATGCTATAGGGAGGGTCTCAGGTTTGATATTAGAAGCATTGAGATATCACATCCCATGTTATAGGACAGTCTCAGGTTTGGATTAGAAGCATTGAGATATAACATCTCATAGTATAGGACGGGTCTCAGGATTGGAATGGGAAGGAGTTTGATATCACATCTCATGCCATGGGAAGGTCTCAGGTTTGCTAGAAGCATTAAGATATCACATCTCATGCTATCGGAAGGGTCTCAGGATTGGATTGGGAAGGAGTTGGATATCGCATCTCATGCTATAGGAAGGGTCACAGGTTGGAATTGGAAGGAGTTGGATATCACAGCTCATGTTATAGGAAGGGTTTCAGGATTGGAATGGGAAGGACTTTGATATCACATCTCATGCTATCGGAAGGGTCTCAGAATTGGATTGGGAAGGAGTTGGATATAACATCTCATGTTATAGGAAGGGTCTCAGGATTGGATGGGAAGAGTTGGATATCACATCTCATGTTATAGGAAGGGTATCAGGATTGGAATGGGAAGGACTTTGATATCACATCTCACGCTATAGGGAGGGTCTCAGGTTTGGTATTAGAAGCATTGAGATATCACATCTCATGTAATAGGAAGGGTCTCGTGGTTTGTTATTAGAAGCATTGAGATATCACATCTCATGTTATAGGACAGTCTCAGGTTTGGTATTAGAAGAATTGAGATATAACATCTCATGGTATAGGACGGGTCTCAGGATTGGATGGTAAGAGTTGGATATCACCTCTCATGCTATAGTAAGGGTCTCAGGTTTGGTAGAAGCATTGAGATATAACATCTCATGGTATAGGACGGGTCTCAGGATTGGAATGGGAAGGAGTTGGATATCACATCTCATGCTAAAGGAAGGGTCTCAGGTTTGGAAGGGGAAGGATTTGGATATCACATCTCAAGTTATAGGACGGGTCTGTGGTTTGGTATTAGAAGCATTGAGATATCATATCTCATGCTATCGGAAGGGTCTCAGGATTGGATTGCGAAGGAGTTAGATATCACATCTCATGTTATAGGAAGGCTCTCAGGTTTGTTATTAGAAGCATTGAGATATCACATCTCATGTTATAGGACAGTCTCAGGTTTGGTATTAGAAGCATTGAGATATCATCTCATGGTATAGGACGGGCCTCAGGATTGGAATGGGAAGGAGTTGGATATCACATCTCATGCTAAAGGAAGGGTCTCAGGTTTGGAAGGGGAAGGATTTGGATATCACATCTCAATTTATAGGACGGGTCTGTGGTTTGGTATTAGAAGCATTGAGATATCATATCTCATGCTTTTGGAAGGGTCTCAGGATTGGATTGGGAAGAAGTTGGATATCACATCTCATGTTATAGGAAGGGTCTCAGGATTGGAATGGGAAGGATTTGGATATCACATCTCATGTTATAGGAAGGGTCTCAGGTTTGTTATTAGAAGTATTGAGATATCGCATCTCATGTTATAGGACAGTCTCAGGTTTGGTATTAGAAGCATTGAGATATCATATCTCATTGTATAGGACGGGTCTCAGGATTGGAATGGGAAGGAGTTTATCACATCTCATGCCATGGGAAGGTCTCAGGTTTGCTAGAAGCATTAAGATATCACATCTCATGCTATCGGAAGGGTCTCAGGATTGGATTGGGAATGAGTTGGATATCGCATCTCATGCTATAGGAAGGGTCACAGGTTTGAATTGGAAGGAGTTGGATATCACAGCTCATGTTATAGGAAGGGTATCAGGATTGGAATGGGAAGGACTTTGATATCACATCTCATGCTATCGGAAGGGTCTCAGGATTGGATTGGGAAGGAGTTGGATATCACATCTCATGCTAAAGGAAGGGTCTCAGGTTTGGAAGGGGAAGGATTTGGATATCACATCTCAATTTATAGGACGGGTCTGTGGTTTGGTATTAGAAGCATTGAGATATCATATCTCATGCTATCGGAAGGGTCTCAGGATTGGAATGGGAAGGAGTTGGATATCACATATCATGCTATAGGAAGGGTCTCAGGATTGGAATGGGAAGGAGTTGGATATCACATCTCATGATAAAGAAAGGGTCTCAGGTTTGGAAGGGGAAGGATTTGGATATCACATCTCAAGTTATAGGACGGTTCTGTGGTTTGGTATTAGAAGCATTGAGATATCATATCTCATGCTATCGGAAGGGTCTCAGGATTGGAATGGGAAGGAGTTGGATATCACATATCATGTTATAGGAAGGGTATCAGGATTGGAATGGGAAGGACTTTGATATCACATCTCACGCTATAGGGAGGCTCTCAGGTTTGGTATTAGAAGCATTGAGATATCACATCTCATGTAATAGGAAGGGTCTCAGGTTTGTTATTAGAAGCATTGAGATATCACATCTCATGTTATAGGACAGTCTCAGGTTTGGTATTAGAAGCATTGAGATATAACATCTCATGGTATAGGACGGGTCTCAGGATTGGATGGGAAGAGTTGGATATCACCTCTCATGCTATAGTAAGGGTCTCAGGTTTGGTAGAAGCATTGAGATATAACATCTCATGGTATAGGACGGGTCTCAGGATTGGAATGGGAAGGAGTTGGATATCACATCTCATGCTAAAGGAAGGGTCTCAGGTTTGGAAGGGGAAGGATTTGGATATCACATCTCAAGTTATAGGACGGGTCTGTGGTTTGGTATTAGAAGCATTGAGATATCATATCTCATGCTATCGGAAGGGTCTCAGGATTGGATTGCGAAGGAGTTGGATATCACATCTCATGTTATAGGAAGGCTCTCAGGTTTGTTATTAGAAGCATTGAGATATCACATCTCATGTTATAGGACAGTCTCAGGTTTGGTATTAGAAGCATGGAGATATCATCTCATGGTATAGGACGGGCCTCAGGATTGGAATGGGAAGGAGTTGGATATCACATCTCATGCTAAAGGAAGGGTCTCAGGTTTGGAAGGGGAAGGATTTGGATATCACATCTCAATTTATAGGACGGGTCTGTGGTTTGGTATTAGAAGCATTGAGATATCATATCTCATGCTTTTGGAAGGGTCTCAGGATTGGATTGGGAAGAAGTTGGATATCACATCTCATGTTATAGGAAGGGTCTCAGGATTGGAATGGGAAGGATTTGGATATCACATCTCATGTTATAGGAAGGGTCTCAGGTTTGTTATTAGAAGTATTGAGATATCGCATCTCATGTTATAGGACAGTCTCAGGTTTGGTATTAGAAGCATTGAGATATCATATCTCATTGTATAGGACGGGTCTCAGGATTGGAATGGGAAGGAGTTCATCACATCTCATGCCATGGGAAGGTCTCAGGTTTGCTAGAAGCATTAAGATATCACATCTCATGCTATCGGAAGGGTCTCAGGATTGGATTGGGAATGAGTTGGATATCGCATCTCATGCTATTGGAAGGGTCACAGGTTTGAATTGGAAGGAGTTGGATATCACAGCTCATGTTATAGGAAGGGTATCAGGATTGGAATGGGAAGGACTTTGATATCACATCTCATGCTATCGGAAGGGTCTCAGGATTGGATTGGGAAGGAGTTGGATATCACATCTCATGCTAAAGGAAGGGTCTCAGGTTTGGAAGGGGAAGGATTTGGATATCACATCTCAATTTATAGGACGGGTCTGTGGTTTGGTATTAGAAGCATTGAGATATCATATCTCATGCTATCGGAAGGGTCTCAGGATTGGAATGGGAAGGAGTTGGATATCACATATCATGCTATAGGAAGGGTCTCAGGATTGGAATGGGAAGGAGTTGGATATCACATCTCATGATAAAGAAAGGGTCTCAGGTTTGGAAGGGGAAGGATTTGGATATCACATCTCAAGTTATAGGACGGTTCTGTGGTTTGGTATTAGAAGCATTGAGATATCATATCTCATGCTATCGGAAGGGTCTCAGGATTGGATTGGGAAGGAGTTGGATATCACATCGCATGTTATAGGAAGGGTCTCAAGATTGGAATGGGAAGGACTTGGATATCACATCTCATGTAATAGGAAGGGTCTCAGGTTTGTTATTAGAAGCATTGAGATATCGCATCTCATGTTATAGGAAGGGTCTCAGGATTGGAATGGGAAGGAGTTGCATATCACATCTCATGCTATAGGGAGGGTCTCAGGTTTGATATTAGAAGAATTGAGATATCATATCTCATGCTATCATAAGGGTCTCAGGATTGGATTGGGAAGGAGTTGGATATCACATCTCATGTTATAGGAAGGGTCTCAGGATTGGAATGGGAAGGATTTGGATATCACATCTCATGTTATAGGAAGGGTCTCAGGTTTGTTATTAGAAGCATTGAGATATGGCATCTCATGTTATAGGACAGTCTCAGGTTTGGTATTAGAAGCATTGCGATATATCTCATGGTATAGGACGGGTCTCAGGATTGGAATGGGAAGGAGTTGGATATCACATCTCATGCTATAGGAAGGGTCTCAGGATTGGAATGGGAAGGATTTGGATATCACATCTCATGTTATAGGAAGGGTCTCAGGTTTGTTATTAGAAGCATTGAGATATCACATCTCATGTTCTAGGAAGGGTCTCAGGATTGGAATGGGAAGGATTTGGATATCACATCTCATGTTATAGGAAGGGTCTCAGGTTTGTTATTAGAAGCATTGAGATATCGCATCTCATTTTTTAGGACAGTCTCAGGTTTGGTATTAGAAGCATTGAGATATCATATCTCATGCTATCGGAAGGGTCTCAGGATTGGAATGGGAAGGAGTTGGATATCGCATCTCATGCTACAGGAAGTGTCACAGGTTGGAATTGGAAGGAGTTGGATATCACAGCTCATGTTATAGGAAGGGTTTCAGGATTGGAATGGGAAGGACTTTGATATCACAACTCATGCTATCGGAAGGGTCTCAGGATTGGATTGGGAAGGAGTTGGATATAACATCTCATGTTATAGGAAGGGTCTCAGGATTGGATGGGAAGAGTTGGATATCACATCTCATGTTATAGGAAGGGTATCAGGATTGGAATGGAAAGGACTTTGATATCACATCTCACGCTATAGGGAGGGTCTCAGGTTTGGTATTAGAAGCATTGAGATATCACATCTCATGTTATAGGAAGGGTCTCAGGTTTGTTATTAGAAGCATTGAGATGTCACATCTCATGTTATAGGACAGTCTCAGGTTTGGTATTAGAAGCATTGGGATATAACATCTCATGGTATAGGACGGGTCTCAGGATTGGATGGGAAGAGTTGGATATCACCTCTCATGCTATAGTAAGGGTCTCAGGTTTGGTAGAAGCATTGGGATATCACATCTCATGCTATAGGAAGGGTCTCAGGATTGGAATGGGAAGGAGTTGGATATCACATCTCATGCTAAAGGAAGGGTCTCAGGTTTGGAAGGGGAAGGATTTGGATATCACATCTCAAGTTATAGGACGGGTCTGTGGTTTGGTATTAGAAGCATTGAGATATCATATCTCATGCTATCGGAAGGGTCTCAGGATTGGATTGCGAAGGAGTTGGATATCACATCTCATGTTATAGGAAGGCTCTCAGGTTTGTTATTAGAAGCATTGAGATATCACATCTCATGTTATAGGACAGTCTCAGGTTTGGTATTAGAAGCATTGAGATATCATCTCATGGTATAGGACGGGCCTCAGGATTGGAATGGGAAGGAGTTGGATATCACATCTCATGTTATAGGAAGGGTATCAGGATTGGAATGGGAAGGATTTGGATATCACATCTCATGTTATAGGAAGGGTCTCAGGTTTGTTATTAGAAGTATTGAGATATCGCATCTCATGTTATAGGACAGTCTCAGGTTTGGTATTAGAAGCATTGAGATATCATATCTCATTGTATAGGAAAGGTCTCAGGATTGGAATGGGAAGGAGTTGGATATCACATCTCATGATAAAGAAAGGGTCTCAGGTTTGGAAGGGGAAGGATTTGGATATCACATCCCAAGTTATAGGACGGTTCTGTGGTTTGGTATTAGAAGCATTGAGATATCATATCTCATGCTATCGGAAGGGTCTCAGGATTGGAATGGGAAGGATTTGGATATCACATCGCATGTTATAGGAAGGGTCTCAAGATTGGAATGGGAAGGACTTGGATATCACATCTCATGTTATAGGAAGGGTCTCAGGTTTGTTATTAGAAGCATTGAGATATCGCATCTCATGTTATAGGAAGGGTCTCAGGATTGGAATGGGAAGCAGTTGTATATCACATCTCATGCTATAGGGAGGGTCTCAGGTTTGATATTAGAAGCATTGAGATATCATATCTCATGCTATCAGAAGGGTCTCAGGATTGGATTGGGAAGGAGTTGGATATCACATCTCATGTTATAGGAAGGGTCTCAGGATTGGAATGGGAAGGATTTGGATATCACATCTCATGTTATAGGAAGGGTCTCAGGTTTGTTATTAGAAGCATTGAGATATCGCATCTCATGTTATAGGACAGTCTCAGGTTTGGTATTAGAAGCATTGAGATATCATATCTCATGCTATCGGAAGGGTCTCAGGATTGGAATGGGAAGGATTTGGATATCACATCTCATGTTATAGGAAGGGTCTCAGGATTGGAATGGGAAGGATTTGGATATCACATCTCATGTTATAGGAAGGGTCTCAGGATTGGAATGGGAAGGATTTGGATATCACATCTCATGTTATAGGAAGGGTCTCAGGTTTGTTATTAGAAGTATTGAGATATCGCATCTCATGTTATAGGACAGTCTCAGGTTTGGTAT
Source organism: Ambystoma mexicanum (assembly GCF_040938575.1). Taxonomy (NCBI): domain Eukaryota; kingdom Metazoa; phylum Chordata; class Amphibia; order Caudata; family Ambystomatidae; genus Ambystoma; species Ambystoma mexicanum. Next base: position 340,216,031 of record NC_090936.1, read on the forward strand.
TAGAAGCATTGAGATATCATATCTCATTGTATAGGACGGGTCTCAGGATTGGAATGGGAAGGAGTTGGATATCACATATCATGCTATAGGAAGGGTCTCAGGATTGGAATGGGAAGGAGTTGGATATCACATCTCATGATAAAGAAAGGGTCTCAGGTTTGGAAGGGGAAGGATTTGGATATCACATCTCAAGTTATAGGACGGTTCTGTGGTTTGGTATTAGAAGCATTGCGATATCATATCTCATGCTATCGTAAGGGTCTCAGGATTGGATTGGGAAGGAGTTGGATATCACATCGCATGTTATAGGAAGGGTCTCAAGATTGGAATGGGAAGGACTTGGATATCACATCTCATGTTATAGGAAGGGTCTCAGGTTTGTTATTAGAAGCATTGAGATATCCCATCTCATGTTATAGGAAGGGTCTCAGGATTGGAATGGGAAGCAGTTGTATATCACATCTCATGCTATAGGGAGGGTCTCAGGTTTGATATTAGAAGCATTGAGATATCATATCTCATGCTATCAGAAGGGTCTCAGGATTGGATTGGGAAGGAGTTGGATATCACATCTCATGTTATAGGAAGGGTCTCAGGATTGGAATGGGAAGGATTTGGATATCACATCTCATGTTATAGGAAGGGTCTCAGGTTTGTTATTAGAAGCATTGAGATATCGCATCTCATGTTATAGGACAGTCTCAGGTTTGGTATTAGAAGCATTGAGATATCATATCTCATGCTATCGGAAGGGTCTCAGGATTGGAATGGGAAGGATTTGGATATCACATCTCATGTTATAGGAAGGGTCTCAGGATTGGAATGGGAAGGATTTGGATATCACATCTCATGTTATAGGAATGGTCTCAGGTTTGTTATTAGAAGCATTGAGATATCGCATCTCATGTTATAGGACAGTCTCAGGTTTGGTATTAGAAGCATTGAGATATCATATCTCATGGTATAGGACGGGTCTCAGGATTGCAATGGGAAGGAGTTGGATATCAAATCTCATGCTATAGGAAGGGTGTCAGGATTGGAATGGGAAGGATCTGGATACCACATCTCATGTTATAGGAAGGGTCTCAGGTTTGTTATTAGAAGCATTGAGATATCACATCTCATGTTCTAGGAAGGGTCTCAGGATTGGAATGGGAAGTATTTGGATATCACATCTCATGTTATAGGAAGGGTATCAGGTTTGTTATTAGAAGCATTGAGATATTGCATCTCATGTTATAGGACAGTCTCAGGTTTGGTATTAGAAGCATTGAGATATCATATCTCATGCTATCGGAAGGGTCTCAGGATTGGAATGGGAAGGATTTGGATATCACATCTCATGTTATAGGAAGGGTCTCAGGTTTGTTATTAGAAGCATTGAGATATTGCATCTCATGTTATAGGACAGTCTCAGGTTTGGTATTAGAAGCATTGAGATATCATATCTCATGCTATCGGAAGGGTCTCAGGATTGGATTGGGAAGGAGTTGGACATCACATCTCATGCCATGGGAAGGTCTCAGGTTTGCTAGAAGCATTAAGATATCACATCTCATGCTATCGGAAGGGTCTCAGCATTGGATTGGGAAGGAGTTGGATATCGCATCTCATGCTATAGGAAGGGTCACAGGTTGGAATTGGAAGGAGTTGGATATCACAGCTCATGTTATACGAAGGGTTTCAGGATTGGAATGGGAAGGACTTTGCTATCACATCTCATGCTATCGGAAGGGTATCAGGATTGGATTGGGAAGGAGTTGGATATCACATCTCATGTTATAGGAAGGGTCTCAGGATTGGAATGGGAAGGATTTGGATATCACATCTCATGTTATAGGAAGGGTCTCAGGTTTGTTATTAGAAGCATTGAGATATCGCATCTCATGTCATAGGACAGTCTCAGGTTTGGTCATAGAAGCATTGAGATATCATATCTCATTGTATAGGACGGGCCTCAGGATTGGAATGGGAAGGAGTTGGATATCATATATCATGCTATAGGACGGGTCTCAGGATTGGAATGGGAAGGAGGTGGATATCACATCTCATGATAAAGGAAGGGTCTCAGGTTTGGAAGGGGAAGGATTTGGATATCACATCTCAAGTTATAGGACTGGTCTGTGGTTTGGTATTAGAAGCATTGAGATATCATATCTCATGCTATCGGAAGGGTCTCAGGATTGGAATGGGAAGGAGTTGGATATCACATCTCATGCTATCGGAAAGGTCTCAGGTTTGGTAGAAGCATTGGGATATCACATCTCATGCTATAGGAAGGGCCTCATGATTGGAATGGGAAGGAGTTGGATATCACATCTCATGCTATCGGAAAGGTCTCAGGTTTGGTAGAAGCATTGGGATACCACATCTCATGCTCTCGGAAGGGTCTCAGGATTGGATTGGGAAGGAGTTGGATATCACATCTCATGTTATAGGAAGGGGCTCAGGATTGGAATGGGAAGGACTTGGACATCACATCTTACGTTATAGGAAGGGTCTCAGGTTTGTTATTAGAAGCATTGAGATATCACATCTCATGTTATAACCTGATACTGTCATGGACAGTCTCAGGTTTGGTATTAGAAGCATTGAGATGTAACATCTCATGGTATAGGACGGGTCTCAGGATTGGAATGGGAAGGAGTTTGATATCACATCTCATGCCTTAGGAAGGTCTCAGGATTGGTGGAAGCATTAGGATATCACATCTCATGCTATCGGAAGGGTCTCAGGATTGGATTGGGAAGGAGTTGGATATCCCATCTCATGCTATAGGAAGGGTCACAGGTTGGAATTGGAAGGAGTTGGATATCACATCTCATGTTATAGGAAGGGTATCAGGATTGGAATGGGAAGGACTTTTATATCACATCTCGCTATAGGGAGGGTCTCAGGTTTGGTATTAGAAGCATTGAGATATCACATCTCATGCTATCAGAAGGGTCTCAGGATTGGATTGGGAAGGAGTTGGATATCACATCTCATGTTATAGGAAGGGACTCAGGTTTGGTATTAGAAGCATTGAGATATCACATCTCATGCTATAGGAAGGGTCACAGGTTGGAATTGGAAGGAGTTGGATATCACATCTCATGGTATCGGAAGGGTCTCAGGATTGGAATGGGAAGGAATTGGATATCTCATCTCATGCTATAGGGAGGGTCTCAGGTTTGATATTAGAAGCATTGAGATATCATATCTCATGCTATCGGAAGGGTCTCAGGATTGGATTGGGAAGGAGTTGGATATCACATCTCATGTTATAGGACGGGTCTCAGGATTGGATGGGAAGAGTTGGATATCACATCTCATGCCATAGGAAGGGTCTCAGGATTGGAATGGGAAGGAGTTGGATATCACATCTCATGCTAAAGGAAGGGTCTCAGGTTTGGAAGGGGAAGGATTTGGATATCACATCTCAAGTTATAGGACGGGTCTGTGGTTTGGTATTAGAAGCATTGAGATATCATATCTCATGCTATCGGAAGGGTCTCAGGATTGGAATGGGAAGGACTTGGATATCACATCTCATGTTATAGGAAGAGTCTCAGGTTTGTTATTAGAAGCATTGAGATATCACATCTCATGTTATAGGACAGTCTCAGGTTTGATATTAGAAGCATTGAGATATCATATCTCATGCTATCGGAAGGGTCTCAGGATTGGATTGGGAAGGAGTTGGATATCACATCTCAAGTTATAGGACGGGTATGTGGTTTGGTATTAGAAGCATTGATATATCATATCTCATGCTATCGGAAGGGTCTCAGGATTGTGTTGGGAAGGAGTTGGATATCACATATGTTATAGGAAGGCTCTCAGGTTTGTTATTAGAAGCATTGAGATATCACATCTCATGCTATCGGAAGGGTATCAGGATTGGATTGGGAAGGAGTTGGATATCACATCTCATGTTATAGGAAGGGTCTCAGGATTGGAATGGGAAGGATTTGGATATCACATCTCATGTTATGGGAAGGGTCTCAGGTTTGTTATTAGAAGCATTGAGATATCGCATCTCATGTCATAGGACAGTCTCAGGTTTGGTCATAGAAGCATTGAGATATCATATCTCATTGTATAGGACGGGTCTCAGGATTGGAATGGGAAGGAGTTGGATATCATATATCATGCTATAGGACGGGTCTCAGGATTGGAATGGGAAGGAGTTGGATATCACATCTCATGATAAAGGAAGGGTCTCAGGTTTGGAAGGGGAAGGATTTGGATATCACATCTCAAGTTATAGGACTGGTCTGTGGTTTGGTATTAGAAGCATTGAGATATCATATCTCATGCTATCGGAAGGGTCTCAGGATTGGATTGGGAAGGAGTTGGATATCACATCTCATGTTATAGGAAGGGTCTCAAGATTTGAATGGGAAGGACTTGGATATCACATCTCATGTTATAGGAAGGGTCTCAGGTTTGTTATTAGAAGCATTGAGATATCACATCTCATGTTATAGGACAGTCTCAGGTTTGGTATTAGAAGCATCGAGATGTAACATCTCATAGTATAGGACGGGTCTCAGGATTGGAATGGGAAGGAGTTTGATATCACATCTCATGCCATGGGAAGGTCTCAGGTTTGCTAGAAGCATTAAGATATCACATCTCATGCTATCGGAAGGGTCTCAGGATTGGATTGGGAAGGAGTTGGATATCGCATCTCATGCTATAGGAAGGGTCACAGGTTTGAATTGGAAGGAGTTGGATATCACAGCTCATGTTATAGGAAGGGTATCAGGATTGGAATGGGAAGGACTTTGATATCACATCTCATGCTATCGGAAGGGTCTCAGGATTGGATTGGGAAGGAGTTGGATATAACATCTCATGTTATAGGAAGGGTCTCGGGATTGGATGGGAAGAGTTGGATATCACATCTCATGTTATAGGAAGGGTATCAGGATGGGAATGGGAAGGACTTTGATATCACATCTCACGCTATAGGGAGGGTCTCAGGTTTGGTATTAGAAGCATTGAGATATCACATCTCATGTTATAGGAATGGTCTCAAGTTTGTTATTAGAAGCATTGAGATATCACATCTCATGTTATAGGACAGTCTCAGGTTTGCTAGAAGCATTAAGATATCACATCTCATGCTATCTGAAGGGTCTCAGGATTGGATGGGAAGAGTTGGATATCACATCTCAAGCTATAGGACGGGTCTGTGGTTTGGTATTAGAAGCATTGAGATATCATATCTCATGCTATCGGAAGGGTCTGAGGATTGGATTGCGAAGGAGTTGGATATCACATCTCATGTTATCGGAAGGGTCTCAGGATTGGATTGGGAAAGAGTTGGATATAACATCTCATGTTATAGGAAGGCTCTCAGGGTTGTTATTAGAAGCATTGAGATATCACATCTCATGTTATAGGACAGTCTCAGGTTTGGTATTAGAAGCATTGAGATATCATATCTCATGGTATAGGACGGGTCTCAGGATTGGAATGGGAAGGAGTTGGATATCACATCTCATGCTAAAGGAAGGGTCTCAGGTTTGGAAGGGGAAGGATTTGGATATCACATCTCAATTTATAGGACGGGTCTGTGGTTTGGTATTAGAAGCATTGAGATATCACATCTCATGCTATCGGAAGGGTCTCAGGATTGGATTGGGAAGGAGTTGGATATCACATCTCATGTTATAGGAAGGGTCTCAGGATTGGGATGGGAAGGACTTGGACATCAAATCTCATGTTATGGGAAGGGTCTCAGGTTTGTTATTAGAAGCATTGAGATATCACATCTATTGTTATAGGACAGTCTCAGGTTTGGTATTAGAAGCATTGAGATATAACATCTCATGGTATAGGACGGGTCTCAGGATTGGAATGGGAAGGAGTTTGATATCACATCTCATGCCATGGGAAGGTCTCAGGTTTGCTAGAAGCATTAAGATATCACATCTCATGCTATCGGAAGGGTCTCAGGATTGGATTGGGAAGGAGTTGGATATCGCATCTCATGCTATAGGAAGGGTCACAGGTTGGAATTGGAAGGAGTTTGATATCACAGCTCATGTTATAGGAAGGGTTCCAGGATTGGAATGGGAAGGACTTTGATATCACATCTCATGCTATCGGAAGGGTATCAGGATTGGATTGGGAAGGAGTTGGATATCACATCTCATGTTATAAGAAGGGTCTCAGGATTGGAATGGGAAGGATTTGGATATCACATCTCATGTTATAGGAAGGGTCTCAGGTTTGTTATTAGAAGCATTGAGATATCGCATCTCATGTCATAGGACAGTCTCAGGTTTGGTCATAGAAGCATTGAGATATCATATCTCATTGTATAGGACGGGTCTCAGGATTGGAATGGGAAGGAGTTGGATATCATATATCATGCTAAAGGACGGGTCTCAGGATTGGAATGGGAAGGAGGTGGATATCATATCTCATGATAAAGGAAGGGTCTCAGGTTTGGAAGGGGAAGGATTTGGATATCACATCTCATGCTATCGGAAAGGTCTCAGGTTTGGTAGAAGCATTGGGATATCACATCTCATGCTATAGGAAGGGCCTCATGATTGGAATGGGAAGAAGTTGGATATCACATCTCATGCTATCGGAAAGGTCTCAGGTTTGGTAGAAGCATTGGGATATCACATCTCATGCTCTCGGAAGGGTCTCAGGATTGGATTGGGAAGGAGTTGGATATCACATCTCATGTTATAGGAAGGGGCTCAGGATTGAAATGGGAAGGACTTGGACATCACATCTTACTTTATAGGAAGGGTCTCAGGTTTGTTATTAGAAGCGTTGAGATATCACATCTCATGTTATAACCTGAGTCTGTCATGGACAGTCTCAGGTTTGGTATTAGAAGCATTGAGATATAACATCTCATGGTATAGGACGGGTCTCAGGATTGGAATGGGAAGGAGTTTGATATCACATCTCATGCCTTAGGAAGGTCTCAGGTTTGGTGGAAGCATTAGGATATCACATCTCATGCTATCGGAAGGGTCTCAGGATTGGATTGGGAAGGAGTTGGATATCACATGTCATGTTATAGGAAGGGGCTCAGGATTGGAATGGGGAGGACTTGGACATCACATCTTACGTTATAGGAAGGGTCTCAGGTTTGTTATTAGAAGCATTGAGATATCACATCTCATGTTATAACCTGAGACTGTCATGGACAGTCTCAGGTTTGGTATTAGAAGCATTGAGATATAACATCTCATGGTATAGGACGGGTCTCAGGATTGGAATGGGAAGGAGTTTGATATCACATCTCATGCCTTAGGAAGGTCTCAGGTTTGGTGGAAGCATTAGGATATCACATCTCATGCTATCGGAAGTGTCTCAGGATTGGATTGGGAAGGAGTTGGATATCCCATCTCATGCTATAGGAAGGGTCACAGGTTGGAATTGGAAGGAGTTGGATATAACATCTCATGTTATAGGAAGGGTATCAGGATTGGAATGGGAAGGACTTTTATATCACATCTCGCTATAGGGAGGGTCTCAGGTTTGGTATTAGAAGCATTGAGATATCACATCTCATGCTATCGGAAGGGTCTCAGGATTGGAATGGGAAGGAATTGGATATCTCATCTCATGCTATAGGGAGGGTCTCAGGTTTGATATTAGAAGCATTGAGATATCATATCTCATGCTATCGGAAGGGTCTCAGGATTGGATTGGGAAGGAGTTGGATATCACATCTCATGTTATAGGACGGGTCTCAGGATTGGATGGGAAGAGTTGGATATCACATCTCATGCCATAGGAAGCGTCTCAGGATTGGAATGGGAAGAAGTTGGATATCACATCTCATGCTAAAGGAAGGGTCTCAGGTTTGGAAGGGGAAGGATTTGGATATATCATCTCAAGTTATAGTTCGGGTCTGTGGTTTGGTATTAGAAGCATTGAGATATCATATCTCATGCTATCGGAAGGGTCTCAGGATTGGAATGGGAAGGACTTGGATATCACATCTCATGTTATAGGAAGAGTCTCAGGTTTGTTATTAGAAGCATTGAGATATCACATCTCATGCTATAGGGAGGGTCTCTGGTTTGATATTAGAAGCATTGAGATATCATATCTCATGCTATCAGAAGGGTCTCAGGATTGGATTGGGAAGGAGTTGGATATCCCATCACATGCTATAGGAAGGGTCACAGGTTGGAATTGGAAGGAGTTGGATATCACATCTCATGCTAAAGGAAGGGTCTCAGGTTTGGAAGGGGAAGGATTTGGATATCACATCTCAAGTTATAGGACGGGTCTGTGGTTTGGTATTAGAAGCATTGAGATATCATATCTCATGCTATCGGAAGGGTCTCAGGATTGGATTGGGAAGGAGTTGGATATCACATCTCATGTTATAGGACGGGTCTCAGGATTGGATGGGAAGAGTTGGATATCACATCTCATGCCATAGGAAGCGTCTCAGGATTGGAATGGGAAGAAGTTGGATATCACATCTCATGCTAAAGGAAGGGTCTCAGGTTTGGAAGGGGAAGGATTTGGATATATCATCTCAAGTTATAGTTCGGGTCTGTGGTTTGGTATTAGAAGCATTGAGATATCATATCTCATGCTATCGGAAGGGTCTCAGGATTGGAATGGGAAGGACTTGGATATCACATCTCATGTTATAGGAAGAGTCTCAGGTTTGTTATTAGAAGCATTGAGATATCACATCTCATGCTATAGGGAGGGTCTCTGGTTTGATATTAGAAGCATTGAGATATCATATCTCATGCTATCAGAAGGGTCTCAGGATTGGATTGGGAAGGAGTTGGATATCCCATCACATGCTATAGGAAGGGTCACAGGTTGGAATTGGAAGGAGTTGGATATCACATCTCATGCTATCGGAAGGGTCTCAGGATTGGAATGGGAAGGAATTGGATTTCTCATCTCATGCTATAGGGAGGGTCTCAGGTTTGATAATAGAAGCATTGAGATATCATATCTCATGCTATCGGAAGGGTCTCAGGATTGGATTTGGAAGGAGTTGGATATCACATCTCATGTTATAGGACGGGTCTCAGGATTGGATGGGAAGAGTTGGATATCACATCTCATGCCATAGGAAGGGTCTCAGGATTGGAATGGGAAGGAGTTGGATATCACATCTCATGCTAAAGGAAGGGTATCAGGATTGGAATGGGAAGGACTTTTATATCATATCTCGCTATAGGGAGGGTCTCAGGTTTGGTATTAGAAGCATTGAGATATCACATCTCATGCTATCAGAAGGGTCTCAGGATTGGATTGGGAAGGAGTTGGATATCACATCTCATGTTATAGGAAGGGTCTCAGGTTTGGTATTAGAAGCATTGAGATATCACATCTCATGCTATCGGAAGAGTCACAGGTTGGAATTGGAAGGAGTTGGATATCACATCTCATGCTATCGGAAGGGTCTCAGGATTGGAATGGGAAGGAATTGGATTTCTCATCTCATGCTATAGGGAGGGTCTCAGGTTTGATATTAGAAGCATTGAGATATCATATCTCATGCTATCGGAAGGGTCTCAGGATTGGATTTGGAAGGAGTTGGATATCACATCTCATGTTATAGGACGGGTCTCAGGATTGGATGGGAAGAGTTGGATATCACATCTCATGCCATAGGAAGGGTCTCAGGATTGGAATGGGAAGGAGTTGGATATCACATCTCATGCTAAAGGAAGGGTCTCAGGTTTGGAAGGGGAAGGATTTGGATATCACATCTCAAGTTATAGGACGGGTCTGTGGTTTGGTATTAGAAGCATTGAGATATCATATCTCATGCTATCGGAAGGGTCTCAGGATTGGAATGGGAAGGACTTGGATATCACATCTCATGTTATAGGAAGAGTCTCAGGTTTGTTATTAGAAGCATTGAGATATCACATCTCATGTCATAGGACTGTCTCATGTTTGGTCATAGAAGCATTGAGATATCATATCTCATTGTATAGGACGGGTCTCAGGATTGGAATGGGAAGGAGTTGGATATCATATATCATGCTATAGGACGGGTCTCAGGATTGGAATGGGAAGGAGGTGGATATCACATCTCATGATAAAGGAAGGGTCTCAGGTTTGGAAGGGGAAGGATTTGGATATCACATCTCATGCTATCGGAAAGGTCTCAGGTTTGGTAGAAGCATTGGGATATCACATCTCATGCTATAGGAAGGGCCTCATGATTGGAATGGGAAGAAGTTGGATATCACATCTCATGCTATCGGAAAGGTCTCAGGTTTGGTAGAAGCATTGGGATATCACATCTCATGCTCTCGGAAGGGTCTCAGGATTGGATTGGGAAGGAGTTGGATATCACATCTCATGTTATAGGAAGGGGCTCAGGATTGGAATGGGAAGGACTTGGACATCACATCTTACGTTATAGGAAGGGTCTCAGGTTTGTTATTAGAAGCGTTGAGATATCACATCTCATGTTATAACCTGAGACTGTCATGGACAGTCTCAGGTTTGGTATTAGAAGCATTGAGATATAACATCTCATGGTATAGGACGGGTCTCAGGATTGGAATGGGAAGGAGTTTGATATCACATCTCATGCCTTAGGAAGGTCTCAGGTTTGGTGGAAGCATTAGGATATCACATCTCATGCTATCGGAATGGTCTCAGGATTGGATTGGGAAGGAGTTGGATATCCCATCACATGCTATAGGAAGGGTCACAGGTTGGAATTGGAAGGAGTTGGATATCACATCTCATGTTATAGGAAGGGTATCAGGATTGGAATGGGAAGGACTTTTATATCATATCTCGCTATAGGGAGGGTCTCAGGTTTGGTATTAGAAGCATTGAGATATCACATCTCATGCTATCAGAAGGGTCTCAGGATTGGATTGGGAAGGAGTTGGATATCACATCTCATGTTATAGGAAGGGTCTCAGGTTTGGTATTAGAAGCATTGAGATAGCACATCTCATGCTATCGGAAGAGTCACAGGTTGGAATTGGAAGGAGTTGGATATCACATCTCATGTTATAGGAAGGGTCTCAAGATTGGAATGGGAAGGACTTGGATATCACATCTCATGTAATAGGAAGGGTCTCAGGTTTGTTATTAGAAGCATTGAGATATCGCATCTCATGTTATAGGAAAGGTCTCAGGATTGGAATGGGAAGGAGTTGTATATCACATCTCATGCTATAGAGAGGGTCTCAGGTTTGATATTAGAAGCATTGAGATATCATATCTCATGCTATCATAAGGGTCTCAGGATTGGATTGGGAAGGAGTTGGATATCACATCTCATGTTATAGGAAGGGTCTCAGGATTGGAATGGGAAAGATTTGGATATCACATCTCTTGTTATAGGAAGGGTCTCAGGTTTGTTATTAGAAGCATAGAGATATCGCATCTCATGTTATAGGACAGTCTCAGGTTTGGTATTAGAAGCATTGAGATATATCTCATGGTATAGGACGGGTCTCAGGATTGGAATGGGAAGGAGTTGGATATCACATCTCATGCTATAGGAAAGGTCTCAGGATTGGAATGGGAAGGATTTGGATATCACATCTCATGTTATAGGAAGGGTCTCAGGTTTGTTATTAGAAGCATTGAGATATCGCATCTCATGTTATAGGACAGTCTCAGGTTTGGTATTAGAAGCATTGAGATATCATATCTCAAGCTATCAGAAGGGTCTCAGGATTGGAATGGGAAGGATTTGGATATCACATCTCATGTTATAGGAAGGGTCTCAGGTTTGTTATTAGAAGCATTGAGATATTGCATCTCATGTTATAGGACAGTCTCAGGTTTGTATTAGAAGCATTGAGATATCATATCTCATGCTATCGGAAGGGTCTCAGGATTGGAATGGGAAGGAGTTGGATATCGCATCTCATGCTATAGGAAGGGTCACAGGTTGGAATTGGAAGGAGTTGGATATCACAGCTCATGTTATAGGAAGGGTTTCAGGATTGGAATGGGAAGGACTTTGATATCACATCTCATGCTATCGGAAGGGTCTCAGGATTGGATTGGGAAGGAGTTGGATATAACATCTCATGTTATAGGAAGGGTCTCAGGATTGGATGGGAAGAGTTGGATATCACATCTCATGTTATAGGAAGGGTATCAGGATTGGAATGGGAAGGACTTTGATATCACATCTCACGCTATAGGGAGGGTCTCAGGTTTGGTATTAGAAGCATTGAGATATCACATCTCATGTTATAGGAAGGGTCTCAGGTTTGTTATTAGAAGCATTGAGATATCACATCTCATGTTATAGGACAGTCTCAGGTTTGGTATTAGAAGCATTGAGATATAACATCTCATGGTATAGGACGGGTCTCAGGATTGGATGGGAAGAGTTGGATATCACATCTCATGCCATAGGAAGGGTCTCAGGATTGGAATGGGAAGGAGTTGGATATCACATCTCATGCTAAAGGAAGGGTCTCAGGTTTGGAAGGGGAAGGATTTGGATATCACATCTCAAGTTATAGGACGGGTCTGTGGTTTGGTATTAGAAGCATTGAGATATCATATCTCATGCTATCGGAAGGGTCTCAGGATTGGAATGGGAAGGACTTGGATATCACATCTCATGTTATAGGAAGAGTCTCAGGTTTGTTATTAGAAGCATTGAGATATCACATCTCATGTTATAGGACAGTCTCAGGTTTGATATTAGAAGCATTGAGATATCATATCTCATGCTATCGGAAGGGTCTCAGGATTGGATTGGGAAGGAGTTGGATATCACATCTCAAGTTATAGGACGGGTATGTGGTTTGGTATTAGAAGCATTGATATATCATATCTCATGCTATCGGAAGGGTCTCAGGATTGTGTTGGGAAGGAGTTGGATATCACATATGTTATAGGAAGGCTCTCAGGTTTGTTATTAGAAGCATTGAGATATCACATCTCATGCTATCGGAAGGGTATCAGGATTGGATTGGGAAGGAGTTGGATATCACATCTCATGTTATAGGAAGGGTCTCAGGATTGGAATGGGAAGGATTTGGATATCACATCTCATGTTATGGGAAGGGTCTCAGGTTTGTTATTAGAAGCATTGAGATATCGCATCTCATGTCATAGGACAGTCTCAGGTTTGGTCATAGAAGCATTGAGATATCATATCTCATTGTATAGGACGGGTCTCAGGATTGGAATGGGAAGGAGTTGGATATCATATATCATGCTATAGGACGGGTCTCAGGATTGGAATGGGAAGGAGTTGGATATCACATCTCATGATAAAGGAAGGGTCTCAGGTTTGGAAGGGGAAGGATTTGGATATCACATCTCAAGTTATAGGACTGGTCTGTGGTTTGGTATTAGAAGCATTGAGATATCATATCTCATGCTATCGGAAGGGTCTCAGGATTGGATTGGGAAGGAGTTGGATATCACATCTCATGTTATAGGAAGGGTCTCAAGATTTGAATGGGAAGGACTTGGATATCACATCTCATGTTATAGGAAGGGTCTCAGGTTTGTTATTAGAAGCATTGAGATATCACATCTCATGTTATAGGACAGTCTCAGGTTTGGTATTAGAAGCATCGAGATGTAACATCTCATAGTATAGGACGGGTCTCAGGATTGGAATGGGAAGGAGTTTGATATCACATCTCATGCCATGGGAAGGTCTCAGGTTTGCTAGAAGCATTAAGATATCACATCTCATGCTATCGGAAGGGTCTCAGGATTGGATTGGGAAGGAGTTGGATATCGCATCTCATGCTATAGGAAGGGTCACAGGTTTGAATTGGAAGGAGTTGGATATCACAGCTCATGTTATAGGAAGGGTATCAGGATTGGAATGGGAAGGACTTTGATATCACATCTCATGCTATCGGAAGGGTCTCAGGATTGGATTGGGAAGGAGTTGGATATAACATCTCATGTTATAGGAAGGGTCTCGGGATTGGATGGGAAGAGTTGGATATCACATCTCATGTTATAGGAAGGGTATCAGGATGGGAATGGGAAGGACTTTGATATCACATCTCACGCTATAGGGAGGGTCTCAGGTTTGGTATTAGAAGCATTGAGATATCACATCTCATGTTATAGGAATGGTCTCAAGTTTGTTATTAGAAGCATTGAGATATCACATCTCATGTTATAGGACAGTCTCAGGTTTGCTAGAAGCATTAAGATATCACATCTCATGCTATCTGAAGGGTCTCAGGATTGGATGGGAAGAGTTGGATATCACATCTCAAGCTATAGGACGGGTCTGTGGTTTGGTATTAGAAGCATTGAGATATCATATCTCATGCTATCGGAAGGGTCTGAGGATTGGATTGCGAAGGAGTTGGATATCACATCTCATGTTATCGGAAGGGTCTCAGGATTGGATTGGGAAAGAGTTGGATATAACATCTCATGTTATAGGAAGGCTCTCAGGGTTGTTATTAGAAGCATTGAGATATCACATCTCATGTTATAGGACAGTCTCAGGTTTGGTATTAGAAGCATTGAGATATCATATCTCATGGTATAGGACGGGTCTCAGGATTGGAATGGGAAGGAGTTGGATATCACATCTCATGCTAAAGGAAGGGTCTCAGGTTTGGAAGGGGAAGGATTTGGATATCACATCTCAATTTATAGGACGGGTCTGTGGTTTGGTATTAGAAGCATTGAGATATCACATCTCATGCTATCGGAAGGGTCTCAGGATTGGATTGGGAAGGAGTTGGATATCACATCTCATGTTATAGGAAGGGTCTCAGGATTGGGATGGGAAGGACTTGGACATCAAATCTCATGTTATGGGAAGGGTCTCAGGTTTGTTATTAGAAGCATTGAGATATCACATCTATTGTTATAGGACAGTCTCAGGTTTGGTATTAGAAGCATTGAGATATAACATCTCATGGTATAGGACGGGTCTCAGGATTGGAATGGGAAGGAGTTTGATATCACATCTCATGCCATGGGAAGGTCTCAGGTTTGCTAGAAGCATTAAGATATCACATCTCATGCTATCGGAAGGGTCTCAGGATTGGATTGGGAAGGAGTTGGATATCGCATCTCATGCTATAGGAAGGGTCACAGGTTGGAATTGGAAGGAGTTTGATATCACAGCTCATGTTATAGGAAGGGTTCCAGGATTGGAATGGGAAGGACTTTGATATCACATCTCATGCTATCGGAAGGGTATCAGGATTGGATTGGGAAGGAGTTGGATATCACATCTCATGTTATAAGAAGGGTCTCAGGATTGGAATGGGAAGGATTTGGATATCACATCTCATGTTATAGGAAGGGTCTCAGGTTTGTTATTAGAAGCATTGAGATATCGCATCTCATGTCATAGGACAGTCTCAGGTTTGGTCATAGAAGCATTGAGATATCATATCTCATTGTATAGGACGGGTCTCAGGATTGGAATGGGAAGGAGTTGGATATCATATATCATGCTAAAGGACGGGTCTCAGGATTGGAATGGGAAGGAGGTGGATATCATATCTCATGATAAAGGAAGGGTCTCAGGTTTGGAAGGGGAAGGATTTGGATATCACATCTCATGCTATCGGAAAGGTCTCAGGTTTGGTAGAAGCATTGGGATATCACATCTCATGCTATAGGAAGGGCCTCATGATTGGAATGGGAAGAAGTTGGATATCACATCTCATGCTATCGGAAAGGTCTCAGGTTTGGTAGAAGCATTGGGATATC
Source organism: Ambystoma mexicanum (assembly GCF_040938575.1). Taxonomy (NCBI): domain Eukaryota; kingdom Metazoa; phylum Chordata; class Amphibia; order Caudata; family Ambystomatidae; genus Ambystoma; species Ambystoma mexicanum. The sequence continues at coordinate 340,231,691 of NC_090936.1, forward strand.
ACATCTCATGCTCTCGGAAGGGTCTCAGGATTGGATTGGGAAGGAGTTGGATATCACATCTCATGTTATAGGAAGGGGCTCAGGATTGAAATGGGAAGGACTTGGACATCACATCTTACTTTATAGGAAGGGTCTCAGGTTTGTTATTAGAAGCGTTGAGATATCACATCTCATGTTATAACCTGAGTCTGTCATGGACAGTCTCAGGTTTGGTATTAGAAGCATTGAGATATAACATCTCATGGTATAGGACGGGTCTCAGGATTGGAATGGGAAGGAGTTTGATATCACATCTCATGCCTTAGGAAGGTCTCAGGTTTGGTGGAAGCATTAGGATATCACATCTCATGCTATCGGAAGGGTCTCAGGATTGGATTGGGAAGGAGTTGGATATCACATGTCATGTTATAGGAAGGGGCTCAGGACTGGAATGGGGAGGACTTGGACATCACATCTTACGTTATAGGAAGGGTCTCAGGTTTGTTATTAGAAGCATTGAGATATCACATCTCATGTTATAACCTGAGACTGTCATGGACAGTCTCAGGTTTGGTATTAGAAGCATTGAGATATAACATCTCATGGTATAGGACGGGTCTCAGGATTGGAATGGGAAGGAGTTTGATATCACATCTCATGCCTTAGGAAGGTCTCAGGTTTGGTGGAAGCATTAGGATATCACATCTCATGCTATCGGAAGTGTCTCAGGATTGGATTGGGAAGGAGTTGGATATCCCATCTCATGCTATAGGAAGGGTCACAGGTTGGAATTGGAAGGAGTTGGATATAACATCTCATGTTATAGGAAGGGTATCAGGATTGGAATGGGAAGGACTTTTATATCACATCTCGCTATAGGGAGGGTCTCAGGTTTGGTATTAGAAGCATTGAGATATCACATCTCATGCTATCGGAAGGGTCTCAGGATTGGAATGGGAAGGAATTGGATATCTCATCTCATGCTATAGGGAGGGTCTCAGGTTTGATATTAGAAGCATTGAGATATCATATCTCATGCTATCGGAAGGGTCTCAGGATTGGATTGGGAAGGAGTTGGATATCACATCTCATGTTATAGGACGGGTCTCAGGATTGGATGGGAAGAGTTGGATATCACATCTCATGCCATAGGAAGCGTCTCAGGATTGGAATGGGAAGAAGTTGGATATCACATCTCATGCTAAAGGAAGGGTCTCAGGTTTGGAAGGGGAAGGATTTGGATATATCATCTCAAGTTATAGTTCGGGTCTGTGGTTTGGTATTAGAAGCATTGAGATATCATATCTCATGCTATCGGAAGGGTCTCAGGATTGGAATGGGAAGGACTTGGATATCACATCTCATGTTATAGGAAGAGTCTCAGGTTTGTTATTAGAAGCATTGAGATATCACATCTCATGCTATAGGGAGGGTCTCTGGTTTGATATTAGAAGCATTGAGATATCATATCTCATGCTATCAGAAGGGTCTCAGGATTGGATTGGGAAGGAGTTGGATATCCCATCACATGCTATAGGAAGGGTCACAGGTTGGAATTGGAAGGAGTTGGATATCACATCTCATGCTATCGGAAGGGTCTCAGGATTGGAATGGGAAGGAATTGGATTTCTCATCTCATGCTATAGGGAGGGTCTCAGGTTTGATAATAGAAGCATTGAGATATCATATCTCATGCTATCGGAAGGGTCTCAGGATTGGATTTGGAAGGAGTTGGATATCACATCTCATGTTATAGGACGGGTCTCAGGATTGGATGGGAAGAGTTGGATATCACATCTCATGCCATAGGAAGGGTCTCAGGATTGGAATGGGAAGGAGTTGGATATCACATCTCATGCTAAAGGAAGGGTATCAGGATTGGAATGGGAAGGACTTTTATATCATATCTCGCTATAGGGAGGGTCTCAGGTTTGGTATTAGAAGCATTGAGATATCACATCTCATGCTATCAGAAGGGTCTCAGGATTGGATTGGGAAGGAGTTGGATATCACATCTCATGTTATAGGAAGGGTCTCAGGTTTGGTATTAGAAGCATTGAGATATCACATCTCATGCTATCGGAAGAGTCACAGGTTGGAATTGGAAGGAGTTGGATATCACATCTCATGCTATCGGAAGGGTCTCAGGATTGGAATGGGAAGGAATTGGATTTCTCATCTCATGCTATAGGGAGGGTCTCAGGTTTGATATTAGAAGCATTGAGATATCATATCTCATGCTATCGGAAGGGTCTCAGGATTGGATTTGGAAGGAGTTGGATATCACATCTCATGTTATAGGACGGGTCTCAGGATTGGATGGGAAGAGTTGGATATCACATCTCATGCCATAGGAAGGGTCTCAGGATTGGAATGGGAAGGAGTTGGATATCACATCTCATGCTAAAGGAAGGGTCTCAGGTTTGGAAGGGGAAGGATTTGGATATCACATCTCAAGTTATAGGACGGGTCTGTGGTTTGGTATTAGAAGCATTGAGATATCATATCTCATGCTATCGGAAGGGTCTCAGGATTGGAATGGGAAGGACTTGGATATCACATCTCATGTTATAGGAAGAGTCTCAGGTTTGTTATTAGAAGCATTGAGATATCACATCTCATGTCATAGGACTGTCTCATGTTTGGTCATAGAAGCATTGAGATATCATATCTCATTGTATAGGACGGGTCTCAGGATTGGAATGGGAAGGAGTTGGATATCATATATCATGCTATAGGACGGGTCTCAGGATTGGAATGGGAAGGAGGTGGATATCACATCTCATGATAAAGGAAGGGTCTCAGGTTTGGAAGGGGAAGGATTTGGATATCACATCTCATGCTATCGGAAAGGTCTCAGGTTTGGTAGAAGCATTGGGATATCACATCTCATGCTATAGGAAGGGCCTCATGATTGGAATGGGAAGAAGTTGGATATCACATCTCATGCTATCGGAAAGGTCTCAGGTTTGGTAGAAGCATTGGGATATCACATCTCATGCTCTCGGAAGGGTCTCAGGATTGGATTGGGAAGGAGTTGGATATCACATCTCATGTTATAGGAAGGGGCTCAGGATTGGAATGGGAAGGACTTGGACATCACATCTTACGTTATAGGAAGGGTCTCAGGTTTGTTATTAGAAGCGTTGAGATATCACATCTCATGTTATAACCTGAGACTGTCATGGACAGTCTCAGGTTTGTTATTAGAAGCATTGAGATATCACATCTCATGTTATAGGACAGTCTCAGGTTTGGTATTAGAAGCATTGAGATATAACATCTCATGGTATAGGACGGGTCTCAGGATTGGATGGGAAGAGTTGGATATCACATCTCATGCCATAGGAAGGGTCTCAGGATTGGAATGGGAAGGAGTTGGATATCACATCTCATGCTAAAGGAAGGGTCTCAGGTTTGGAAGGGGAAGGATTTGGATATCACATCTCAAGTTATAGGACGGGTCTGTGGTTTGGTATTAGAAGCATTGAGATATCATATCTCATGCTATCGGAAGGGTCTCAGGATTGGAATGGGAAGGACTTGGATATCACATCTCATGTTATAGGAAGAGTCTCAGGTTTGTTATTAGAAGCATTGAGATATCACATCTCATGTTATAGGACAGTCTCAGGTTTGATATTAGAAGCATTGAGATATCATATCTCATGCTATCGGAAGGGTCTCAGGATTGGATTGGGAAGGAGTTGGATATCACATCTCAAGTTATAGGACGGGTATGTGGTTTGGTATTAGAAGCATTGATATATCATATCTCATGCTATCGGAAGGGTCTCAGGATTGTGTTGGGAAGGAGTTGGATATCACATATGTTATAGGAAGGCTCTCAGGTTTGTTATTAGAAGCATTGAGATATCACATCTCATGCTATCGGAAGGGTATCAGGATTGGATTGGGAAGGAGTTGGATATCACATCTCATGTTATAGGAAGGGTCTCAGGATTGGAATGGGAAGGATTTGGATATCACATCTCATGTTATGGGAAGGGTCTCAGGTTTGTTATTAGAAGCATTGAGATATCGCATCTCATGTCATAGGACAGTCTCAGGTTTGGTCATAGAAGCATTGAGATATCATATCTCATTGTATAGGACGGGTCTCAGGATTGGAATGGGAAGGAGTTGGATATCATATATCATGCTATAGGACGGGTCTCAGGATTGGAATGGGAAGGAGTTGGATATCACATCTCATGATAAAGGAAGGGTCTCAGGTTTGGAAGGGGAAGGATTTGGATATCACATCTCAAGTTATAGGACTGGTCTGTGGTTTGGTATTAGAAGCATTGAGATATCATATCTCATGCTATCGGAAGGGTCTCAGGATTGGATTGGGAAGGAGTTGGATATCACATCTCATGTTATAGGAAGGGTCTCAAGATTTGAATGGGAAGGACTTGGATATCACATCTCATGTTATAGGAAGGGTCTCAGGTTTGTTATTAGAAGCATTGAGATATCACATCTCATGTTATAGGACAGTCTCAGGTTTGGTATTAGAAGCATCGAGATGTAACATCTCATAGTATAGGACGGGTCTCAGGATTGGAATGGGAAGGAGTTTGATATCACATCTCATGCCATGGGAAGGTCTCAGGTTTGCTAGAAGCATTAAGATATCACATCTCATGCTATCGGAAGGGTCTCAGGATTGGATTGGGAAGGAGTTGGATATCGCATCTCATGCTATAGGAAGGGTCACAGGTTTGAATTGGAAGGAGTTGGATATCACAGCTCATGTTATAGGAAGGGTATCAGGATTGGAATGGGAAGGACTTTGATATCACATCTCATGCTATCGGAAGGGTCTCAGGATTGGATTGGGAAGGAGTTGGATATAACATCTCATGTTATAGGAAGGGTCTCGGGATTGGATGGGAAGAGTTGGATATCACATCTCATGTTATAGGAAGGGTATCAGGATGGGAATGGGAAGGACTTTGATATCACATCTCACGCTATAGGGAGGGTCTCAGGTTTGGTATTAGAAGCATTGAGATATCACATCTCATGTTATAGGAATGGTCTCAAGTTTGTTATTAGAAGCATTGAGATATCACATCTCATGTTATAGGACAGTCTCAGGTTTGCTAGAAGCATTAAGATATCACATCTCATGCTATCTGAAGGGTCTCAGGATTGGATGGGAAGAGTTGGATATCACATCTCAAGCTATAGGACGGGTCTGTGGTTTGGTATTAGAAGCATTGAGATATCATATCTCATGCTATCGGAAGGGTCTGAGGATTGGATTGCGAAGGAGTTGGATATCACATCTCATGTTATCGGAAGGGTCTCAGGATTGGATTGGGAAAGAGTTGGATATAACATCTCATGTTATAGGAAGGCTCTCAGGGTTGTTATTAGAAGCATTGAGATATCACATCTCATGTTATAGGACAGTCTCAGGTTTGGTATTAGAAGCATTGAGATATCATATCTCATGGTATAGGACGGGTCTCAGGATTGGAATGGGAAGGAGTTGGATATCACATCTCATGCTAAAGGAAGGGTCTCAGGTTTGGAAGGGGAAGGATTTGGATATCACATCTCAATTTATAGGACGGGTCTGTGGTTTGGTATTAGAAGCATTGAGATATCACATCTCATGCTATCGGAAGGGTCTCAGGATTGGATTGGGAAGGAGTTGGATATCACATCTCATGTTATAGGAAGGGTCTCAGGATTGGGATGGGAAGGACTTGGACATCAAATCTCATGTTATGGGAAGGGTCTCAGGTTTGTTATTAGAAGCATTGAGATATCACATCTATTGTTATAGGACAGTCTCAGGTTTGGTATTAGAAGCATTGAGATATAACATCTCATGGTATAGGACGGGTCTCAGGATTGGAATGGGAAGGAGTTTGATATCACATCTCATGCCATGGGAAGGTCTCAGGTTTGCTAGAAGCATTAAGATATCACATCTCATGCTATCGGAAGGGTCTCAGGATTGGATTGGGAAGGAGTTGGATATCGCATCTCATGCTATAGGAAGGGTCACAGGTTGGAATTGGAAGGAGTTTGATATCACAGCTCATGTTATAGGAAGGGTTCCAGGATTGGAATGGGAAGGACTTTGATATCACATCTCATGCTATCGGAAGGGTATCAGGATTGGATTGGGAAGGAGTTGGATATCACATCTCATGTTATAAGAAGGGTCTCAGGATTGGAATGGGAAGGATTTGGATATCACATCTCATGTTATAGGAAGGGTCTCAGGTTTGTTATTAGAAGCATTGAGATATCGCATCTCATGTCATAGGACAGTCTCAGGTTTGGTCATAGAAGCATTGAGATATCATATCTCATTGTATAGGACGGGTCTCAGGATTGGAATGGGAAGGAGTTGGATATCATATATCATGCTAAAGGACGGGTCTCAGGATTGGAATGGGAAGGAGGTGGATATCATATCTCATGATAAAGGAAGGGTCTCAGGTTTGGAAGGGGAAGGATTTGGATATCACATCTCATGCTATCGGAAAGGTCTCAGGTTTGGTAGAAGCATTGGGATATCACATCTCATGCTATAGGAAGGGCCTCATGATTGGAATGGGAAGAAGTTGGATATCACATCTCATGCTATCGGAAAGGTCTCAGGTTTGGTAGAAGCATTGGGATATCACATCTCATGCTCTCGGAAGGGTCTCAGGATTGGATTGGGAAGGAGTTGGATATCACATCTCATGTTATAGGAAGGGGCTCAGGATTGAAATGGGAAGGACTTGGACATCACATCTTACTTTATAGGAAGGGTCTCAGGTTTGTTATTAGAAGCGTTGAGATATCACATCTCATGTTATAACCTGAGTCTGTCATGGACAGTCTCAGGTTTGGTATTAGAAGCATTGAGATATAACATCTCATGGTATAGGACGGGTCTCAGGATTGGAATGGGAAGGAGTTTGATATCACATCTCATGCCTTAGGAAGGTCTCAGGTTTGGTGGAAGCATTAGGATATCACATCTCATGCTATCGGAAGGGTCTCAGGATTGGATTGGGAAGGAGTTGGATATCACATGTCATGTTATAGGAAGGGGCTCAGGACTGGAATGGGGAGGACTTGGACATCACATCTTACGTTATAGGAAGGGTCTCAGGTTTGTTATTAGAAGCATTGAGATATCACATCTCATGTTATAACCTGAGACTGTCATGGACAGTCTCAGGTTTGGTATTAGAAGCATTGAGATATAACATCTCATGGTATAGGACGGGTCTCAGGATTGGAATGGGAAGGAGTTTGATATCACATCTCATGCCTTAGGAAGGTCTCAGGTTTGGTGGAAGCATTAGGATATCACATCTCATGCTATCGGAAGTGTCTCAGGATTGGATTGGGAAGGAGTTGGATATCCCATCTCATGCTATAGGAAGGGTCACAGGTTGGAATTGGAAGGAGTTGGATATAACATCTCATGTTATAGGAAGGGTATCAGGATTGGAATGGGAAGGACTTTTATATCACATCTCGCTATAGGGAGGGTCTCAGGTTTGGTATTAGAAGCATTGAGATATCACATCTCATGCTATCGGAAGGGTCTCAGGATTGGAATGGGAAGGAATTGGATATCTCATCTCATGCTATAGGGAGGGTCTCAGGTTTGATATTAGAAGCATTGAGATATCATATCTCATGCTATCGGAAGGGTCTCAGGATTGGATTGGGAAGGAGTTGGATATCACATCTCATGTTATAGGACGGGTCTCAGGATTGGATGGGAAGAGTTGGATATCACATCTCATGCCATAGGAAGCGTCTCAGGATTGGAATGGGAAGAAGTTGGATATCACATCTCATGCTAAAGGAAGGGTCTCAGGTTTGGAAGGGGAAGGATTTGGATATATCATCTCAAGTTATAGTTCGGGTCTGTGGTTTGGTATTAGAAGCATTGAGATATCATATCTCATGCTATCGGAAGGGTCTCAGGATTGGAATGGGAAGGACTTGGATATCACATCTCATGTTATAGGAAGAGTCTCAGGTTTGTTATTAGAAGCATTGAGATATCACATCTCATGCTATAGGGAGGGTCTCTGGTTTGATATTAGAAGCATTGAGATATCATATCTCATGCTATCAGAAGGGTCTCAGGATTGGATTGGGAAGGAGTTGGATATCCCATCACATGCTATAGGAAGGGTCACAGGTTGGAATTGGAAGGAGTTGGATATCACATCTCATGCTATCGGAAGGGTCTCAGGATTGGAATGGGAAGGAATTGGATTTCTCATCTCATGCTATAGGGAGGGTCTCAGGTTTGATAATAGAAGCATTGAGATATCATATCTCATGCTATCGGAAGGGTCTCAGGATTGGATTTGGAAGGAGTTGGATATCACATCTCATGTTATAGGACGGGTCTCAGGATTGGATGGGAAGAGTTGGATATCACATCTCATGCCATAGGAAGGGTCTCAGGATTGGAATGGGAAGGAGTTGGATATCACATCTCATGCTAAAGGAAGGGTATCAGGATTGGAATGGGAAGGACTTTTATATCATATCTCGCTATAGGGAGGGTCTCAGGTTTGGTATTAGAAGCATTGAGATATCACATCTCATGCTATCAGAAGGGTCTCAGGATTGGATTGGGAAGGAGTTGGATATCACATCTCATGTTATAGGAAGGGTCTCAGGTTTGGTATTAGAAGCATTGAGATATCACATCTCATGCTATCGGAAGAGTCACAGGTTGGAATTGGAAGGAGTTGGATATCACATCTCATGCTATCGGAAGGGTCTCAGGATTGGAATGGGAAGGAATTGGATTTCTCATCTCATGCTATAGGGAGGGTCTCAGGTTTGATATTAGAAGCATTGAGATATCATATCTCATGCTATCGGAAGGGTCTCAGGATTGGATTTGGAAGGAGTTGGATATCACATCTCATGTTATAGGACGGGTCTCAGGATTGGATGGGAAGAGTTGGATATCACATCTCATGCCATAGGAAGGGTCTCAGGATTGGAATGGGAAGGAGTTGGATATCACATCTCATGCTAAAGGAAGGGTCTCAGGTTTGGAAGGGGAAGGATTTGGATATCACATCTCAAGTTATAGGACGGGTCTGTGGTTTGGTATTAGAAGCATTGAGATATCATATCTCATGCTATCGGAAGGGTCTCAGGATTGGAATGGGAAGGACTTGGATATCACATCTCATGTTATAGGAAGAGTCTCAGGTTTGTTATTAGAAGCATTGAGATATCACATCTCATGTCATAGGACTGTCTCATGTTTGGTCATAGAAGCATTGAGATATCATATCTCATTGTATAGGACGGGTCTCAGGATTGGAATGGGAAGGAGTTGGATATCATATATCATGCTATAGGACGGGTCTCAGGATTGGAATGGGAAGGAGGTGGATATCACATCTCATGATAAAGGAAGGGTCTCAGGTTTGGAAGGGGAAGGATTTGGATATCACATCTCATGCTATCGGAAAGGTCTCAGGTTTGGTAGAAGCATTGGGATATCACATCTCATGCTATAGGAAGGGCCTCATGATTGGAATGGGAAGAAGTTGGATATCACATCTCATGCTATCGGAAAGGTCTCAGGTTTGGTAGAAGCATTGGGATATCACATCTCATGCTCTCGGAAGGGTCTCAGGATTGGATTGGGAAGGAGTTGGATATCACATCTCATGTTATAGGAAGGGGCTCAGGATTGGAATGGGAAGGACTTGGACATCACATCTTACGTTATAGGAAGGGTCTCAGGTTTGTTATTAGAAGCGTTGAGATATCACATCTCATGTTATAACCTGAGACTGTCATGGACAGTCTCAGGTTTGGTATTAGAAGCATTGAGATATAACATCTCATGGTATAGGACGGGTCTCAGGATTGGAATGGGAAGGAGTTTGATATCACATCTCATGCCTTAGGAAGGTCTCAGGTTTGGTGGAAGCATTAGGATATCACATCTCATGCTATCGGAATGGTCTCAGGATTGGATTGGGAAGGAGTTGGATATCCCATCACATGCTATAGGAAGGGTCACAGGTTGGAATTGGAAGGAGTTGGATATCACATCTCATGTTATAGGAAGGGTATCAGGATTGGAATGGGAAGGACTTTTATATCATATCTCGCTATAGGGAGGGTCTCAGGTTTGGTATTAGAAGCATTGAGATATCACATCTCATGCTATCAGAAGGGTCTCAGGATTGGATTGGGAAGGAGTTGGATATCACATCTCATGTTATAGGAAGGGTCTCAGGTTTGGTATTAGAAGCATTGAGATAGCACATCTCATGCTATCGGAAGAGTCACAGGTTGGAATTGGAAGGAGTTGGATATCACATCTCATGTTATAGGAAGGGTCTCAAGATTGGAATGGGAAGGACTTGGATATCACATCTCATGTAATAGGAAGGGTCTCAGGTTTGTTATTAGAAGCATTGAGATATCGCATCTCATGTTATAGGAAAGGTCTCAGGATTGGAATGGGAAGGAGTTGTATATCACATCTCATGCTATAGAGAGGGTCTCAGGTTTGATATTAGAAGCATTGAGATATCATATCTCATGCTATCATAAGGGTCTCAGGATTGGATTGGGAAGGAGTTGGATATCACATCTCATGTTATAGGAAGGGTCTCAGGATTGGAATGGGAAAGATTTGGATATCACATCTCTTGTTATAGGAAGGGTCTCAGGTTTGTTATTAGAAGCATAGAGATATCGCATCTCATGTTATAGGACAGTCTCAGGTTTGGTATTAGAAGCATTGAGATATATCTCATGGTATAGGACGGGTCTCAGGATTGGAATGGGAAGGAGTTGGATATCACATCTCATGCTATAGGAAAGGTCTCAGGATTGGAATGGGAAGGATTTGGATATCACATCTCATGTTATAGGAAGGGTCTCAGGTTTGTTATTAGAAGCATTGAGATATCGCATCTCATGTTATAGGACAGTCTCAGGTTTGGTATTAGAAGCATTGAGATATCATATCTCAAGCTATCAGAAGGGTCTCAGGATTGGAATGGGAAGGATTTGGATATCACATCTCATGTTATAGGAAGGGTCTCAGGTTTGTTATTAGAAGCATTGAGATATTGCATCTCATGTTATAGGACAGTCTCAGGTTTGTATTAGAAGCATTGAGATATCATATCTCATGCTATCGGAAGGGTCTCAGGATTGGAATGGGAAGGAGTTGGATATCGCATCTCATGCTATAGGAAGGGTCACAGGTTGGAATTGGAAGGAGTTGGATATCACAGCTCATGTTATAGGAAGGGTTTCAGGATTGGAATGGGAAGGACTTTGATATCACATCTCATGCTATCGGAAGGGTCTCAGGATTGGATTGGGAAGGAGTTGGATATAACATCTCATGTTATAGGAAGGGTCTCAGGATTGGATGGGAAGAGTTGGATATCACATCTCATGTTATAGGAAGGGTATCAGGATTGGAATGGGAAGGACTTTGATATCACATCTCACGCTATAGGGAGGGTCTCAGGTTTGGTATTAGAAGCATTGAGATATCACATCTCATGTTATAGGAAGGGTCTCAGGTTTGTTATTAGAAGCATTGAGATATCACATCTCATGTTATAGGACAGTCTCAGGTTTGGTATTAGAAGCATTGAGATATAACATCTCATGGTATAGGACGGGTCTCAGGATTGGATGGGAAGAGTTGGATATCACCTCTCATGCTAAAGGAAGGGTCTCAGGTTTGGAAGGGGAAGGATTTGGATATCACATCTCAAGTTATAGGACGGGTCTGTGGTTTGGTATTAGAAGCTTTGAGATATCATATCTCATGCTATCGGAAGGGTCTCAGGATTGGATTGGGAAGAAGTTGGATATCACATCTCATGTTATAGGAAGGCTCTCAGGTTTGTTATTACAAGAATTGAGATATCACATCTCATGTTATAGGACAGTCTCAGGTTTGGTATTAGAAGCATTGAGATATCATATCTCATGGTATAGGACGGGTCTCAGGATTGCAATGGGAAGGAGTTGGATATCACAGCTCATGCTAAAGGAAGGGTCTCAGGTTTGGAAGGGGAAGGATTTGGATATCGCATCTCAATTTATAGGACGGGTCTGTGGTTTGGTATTAGAAGCATTGAGATATCATATCTAATGCTATCGGAAGGGTATCAGGATTGGATTGGGAAGGAGTTGGATATCACATCTCATGTTATATGAAGGGTCTCAGGATTGGAATGGGAAGGATTTGGATATCACATCTCATGTTATAGGAAGGGTCTCAGGTTTGTTATTAGAAGCATTGAGATATCGCATCTCATGTTATAGGACAGTCTCAGGTTTGGTATTAGAAGCATTGAGATATCATATCTCATTGTATAGGACGGGTCTCAGGATTGGAATGGGAAGGAGTTGGATATCACATATCATGCTATAGGAAGGGTCTCAGGATTGGAATGGGAAGGAGTTGGATATCACATCTCATGATAAAGAAAGGGTCTCAGGTTTGGAAGGGGAAGGATTTGGATATCACATCTCAAGTTATAGGACGGTTCTGTGGTTTGGTATTAGAAGCATTGAGATATCATATCTCATGCTATCGGAAGGGTCTCAGGATTGGATTTGGAAGGACTTGGATATCACATCTCATGTTATAGGAAGGGTCTCAGGTTTGTTATTAGAAGCATTGAGATATCACATCTCATGTTATAGGACAGTCTCAGGTTTGGATTAGAAGCATTGAGATATAACATCTCATAGTATAGGACGGGTCTCAGGATTGGAATGGGAAGGAGTTTGATATCACATCTCATGCCATGGGAAGGTCTCAGGTTTGCTAGAAGCATTAAGATATCACATCTCATGCTATCGGAAGGGTCTCAGGATTGGATTGGGAAGGAGTTGGATATCGCATCTCATGCTATAGGAAGGGTCACAGGTTGGAATTGGAAGGAGTTGGATATCACAGCTCATGTTATAGGAAGGGTTTCAGGATTGGAATGGGAAGGACTTTGATATCACATCTCATGCTATCGGAAGGGTCTCAGAATTGGATTGGGAAGGAGTTGGATATAACATCTCATGTTATAGGAAGGGTCTCAGGATTGGATGGGAAGAGTTGGATATCACATCTCATGTTATAGGAAGGGTATCAGGATTGGAATGGGAAGGACTTTGATATCACATCTCACGCTATAGGGAGGGTCTCAGGTTTGGTATTAGAAGCATTGAGATATCACATCTCATGTAATAGGAAGGGTCTCAGGTTTGTTATTAGAAGCATTGAGATATCACATCTCATGTTATAGGACAGTCTCAGGTTTGGTATTAGAAGCATTGAGATATAACATCTCATGGTATAGGACGGGTCTCAGGATTGGATGGGAAGAGTTGGATATCACCTCTCATGCTATAGTAAGGGTCTCAGGTTTGGTAGAAGCATTGAGATATAACATCTCATGGTATAGGACGGGTCTCAGGATTGGAATGGGAAGGAGTTGGATATCACATCTCATGCTAAAGGAAGGGTCTCAGGTTTGGAAGGGGAAGGATTTGGATATCACATCTCAAGTTATAGGACGGGTCTGTGGTTTGGTATTAGAAGCATTGAGATATCATATCTCATGCTATCGGAAGGGTCTCAGGATTGGATTGCGAAGGAGTTAGATATCACATCTCATGTTATAGGAAGGCTCTCAGGTTTGTTATTAGAAGCATTGAGATATCACATCTCATGTTATAGGACAGTCTCAGGTTTGGTATTAGAAGCATTGAGATATCATCTCATGGTATAGGACGGGCCTCAGGATTGGAATGGGAAGGAGTTGGATATCACATCTCATGCTAAAGGAAGGGTCTCAGGTTTGGAAGGGGAAGGATTTGGATATCACATCTCAATTTATAGGACGGGTCTGTGGTTTGGTATTAGAAGCATTGAGATATCATATCTCATGCTTTTGGAAGGGTCTCAGGATTGGATTGGGAAGAAGTTGGATATCACATCTCATGTTATAGGAAGGGTCTCAGGATTGGAATGGGAAGGATTTGGATATCACATCTCATGTTATAGGAAGGGTCTCAGGTTTGTTATTAGAAGTATTGAGATATCGCATCTCATGTTATAGGACAGTCTCAGGTTTGGTATTAGAAGCATTGAGATATCATATCTCATTGTATAGGACGGGTCTCAGGATTGGAATGGGAAGGAGTTTATCACATCTCATGCCATGGGAAGGTCTCAGGTTTGCTAGAAGCATTAAGATATCACATCTCATGCTATCGGAAGGGTCTCAGGATTGGATTGGGAATGAGTTGGATATCGCATCTCATGCTATAGGAAGGGTCACAGGTTTGAATTGGAAGGAGTTGGATATCACAGCTCATGTTATAGGAAGGGTATCAGGATTGGAATGGGAAGGACTTTGATATCACATCTCATGCTATCGGAAGGGTCTCAGGATTGGATTGGGAAGGAGTTGGATATCACATCTCATGCTAAAGGAAGGGTCTCAGGTTTGGAAGGGGAAGGATTTGGATATCACATCTCAATTTATAGGACGGGTCTGTGGTTTGGTATTAGAAGCATTGAGATATCATATCTCATGCTATCGGAAGGGTCTCAGGCTTGGAATGGGAAGGAGTTGGATATCACATATCATGCTATAGGAAGGGTCTCAGGATTGGAATGGGAAGGAGTTGGATATCACATCTCATGATAAAGAAAGGGTCTCAGGTTTGGAAGGGGAAGGATTTGGATATCACATCTCAAGTTATAGGACGGTTCTGTGGTTTGGTATTAGAAGCATTGAGATATCATATCTCATGCTATCGGAAGGGTCTCAGGATTGGAATGGGAAGGAGTTGGATATCACATATCATGTTATAGGAAGGGTATCAGGATTGGAATGGGAAGGACTTTGATATCACATCTCACGCTATAGGGAGGCTCTCAGGTTTGGTATTAGAAGCATTGAGATATCACATCTCATGTAATAGGAAGGGTCTCAGGTTTGTTATTAGAAGCATTGAGATATCACATCTCATGTTATAGGACAGTCTCAGGTTTGGTATTAGAAGCATTGAGATATAACATCTCATGGTATAGGACGGGTCTCAGGATTGGATGGGAAGAGTTGGATATCACCTCTCATGCTATAGTAAGGGTCTCAGGTTTGGTAGAAGCATTGAGATATAACATCTCATGGTATAGGACGGGTCTCAGGATTGGAATGGGAAGGAGTTGGATATCACATCTCATGCTAAAGGAAGGGTCTCAGGTTTGCAAGGGGAAGGATTTGGATATCACATCTCAAGTTATAGGACGGGTCTGTGGTTTGGTATTAGAAGCATTGAGATATCATATCTCATGCTATCGGAAGGGTCTCAGGATTGGATTGCGAAGGAGTTGGATATCACATCTCATGTTATAGGAAGGCTCTCAGGTTTGTTATTAGAAGCATTGAGATATCACATCTCATGTTATAGGACAGTCTCAGGTTTGGTATTAGAAGCATTGAGATATCATCTCATGGTATAGGACGGGCCTCAGGATTGGAATGGGAAGGAGTTGGATATCACATCTCATGCTAAAGGAAGGGTCTCAGGTTTGGAAGGGGAAGGATTTGGATATCACATCTCAATTTATAGGACGGGTCTGTGGTTTGGTATTAGAAGCATTGAGATATCATATCTCATGCTTTTGGAAGGGTCTCAGGATTGGATTGGGAAGAAGTTGGATATCACATCTCATGTTATAGGAAGGGTCTCAGGATTGGAATGGGAAGGATTTGGATATCACATCTCATGTTATAGGAAGGGTCTCAGGTTTGTTATTAGAAGTATTGAGATATCGCATCTCATGTTATAGGACAGTCTCAGGTTTGGTATTAGAAGCATTGAGATATCATATTTCATTGTATAGGACGGGTCTCAGGATTGGAATGGGAAGGAGTTTATCACATCTCATGCCATGGGAAGGTCTCAGGTTTGCTAGAAGCATTAAGATATCACATCTCATGCTATCGGAAGGGTCTCAGGATTGGATTGGGAATGAGTTGGATATCGCATCTCATGCTATAGGAAGGGTCACAGGTTTGAATTGGAAGGAGTTGGATATCACAGCTCATGTTATAGGAAGGGTATCAGGATTGGAATGGGAAGGACGTTGATATCACATCTCATGCTATCGGAAGGGTCTCAGGATTGGATTGGGAAGGAGTTGGATATCACATCTCATGCTAAAGGAAGGGTCTCAGGTTTGGAAGGGGAAGGATTTGGATATCACATCTCAATTTATAGGACGGGTCTGTGGTTTGGTATTAGAAGCATTGAGATATCATATCTCATGCTATCGGAAGGGTCTCAGGATTGGAATGGGAAGGAGTTGGATATCACATATCATGCTATAGGAAGGGTCTCAGGATTGGAATGGGAAGGAGTTGGATATCACATCTCATGATAAAGAAAGGGTCTCAGGTTTGGAAGGGGAAGGATTTGGATATCACATCTCAAGTTATAGGACGGTTCTGTGGTTTGGTATTAGAAGCATTGAGATATCATATCTCATGCTATCGGAAGGGTCTCAGGATTGGATTGGGAAGGAGTTGGATATCACATCGCATGTTATAGGAAGGGTCTCAAGATTGGAATGGGAAGGACTTGGATATCACATCTCATGTAATAGGAAGGGTCTCAGGTTTGTTATTAGAAGCATTGAGATATCGCATCTCATGTTATAGGAAGGGTCTCAGGATTGGAATGGGAAGGAGTTGCATATCACATCTCATGCTATAGGGAGGGTCTCAGGTTTGATATTAGAAGCATTGAGATATCATATCTCATGCTATCCTAAGGGTCTCAGGATTGGATTGGGAAGGAGTTGGATATCACATCTCATGTTATAGGAAGGGTCTCAGGATTGGAATGGGAAGGATTTGGATATCACATCTCATGTTATAGGAAGGGTCTCAGGTTTGTTATTAGAAGCATTGAGATATGGCATCTCATGTTATAGGACAGTCTCAGGTTTGGTATTAGAAGCATTGCGATATATCTCATGGTATAGGACGGGTCTCAGGATTGGAATGGGAAGGAGTTGGATATCACATCTCATGCTATAGGAAGGGTCTCAGGATTGGAATGGGAAGGATTTGGATATCACATCTCATGTTATAGGAAGGGTCTCAGGTTTGTTATTAGAAGCATTGAGATATCACATCTCATGTTCTAGGAAGGGTCTCAGGATTGGAATGGGAAGGATTTGGATATCACATCTCATGTTATAGGAAGGGTCTCAGGTTTGTTATTAGAAGCATTGAGATATCGCATCTCATTTTTTAGGACAGTCTCAGGTTTGGTATTAGAAGCATTGAGATATCATATCTCATGCTATCGGAAGGGTCTCAGGATTGGAATGGGAAGGAGTTGGATATCGCATCTCATGCTACAGGAAGTGTCACAGGTTGGAATTGGAAGGAGTTGGATATCACAGCTCATGTTATAGGAAGGGTTTCAGGATTGGAATGGGAAGGACTTTGATATCACATCTCATGCTATCGGAAGGGTCTCAGGATTGGATTGGGAAGGAGTTGGATATAACATCTCATGTTATAGGAAGGGTCTCAGGATTGGATGGGAAGAGTTGGATATCACATCTCATGTTATAGGAAGGGTATCAGGATTGGAATGGAAAGGACTTTGATATCACATCTCACGCTATAGGGAGGGTCTCAGGTTTGGTATTAGAAGCATTGAGATATCACATCTCATGTTATAGGAAGGGTCTCAGGTTTGTTATTAGAAGCATTGAGATATCACATCTCATGTTATAGGACAGTCTCAGGTTTGGTATTAGAAGCATTGAGATATAACATCTCATGGTATAGGACGGGTCTCAGGATTGGATGGGAAGGGTTGGATATCACCTCTCATGCTATAGTAAGGGTCTCAGGTTTGGTAGAAGCATTGGGATATCACATCTCATGCTATAGGAAGGGTCTCAGGATTGGAATGGGAAGGAGTTGGATATCACAACTCATGCTAAAGGAAGGGTCTCAGGTTTGGAAGGGGAAGGATTTGGATATCACATCTCAAGTTATAGGACGGGTCTGTGGTTTGGTATTAGAAGCATTGAGATATCATATCTCATGCTATCGGAAGGGTCTCAGGATTGGATTGCGAAGGAGTTGGATATCACATCTCATGTTATAGGAAGGCTCTCAGGTTTGTTATTAGAAGCATTGAGATATCACATCTCATGTTATAGGACAGTCTCAGGTTTGGTATTAGAAGCATTGAGATATCATCTCATGGTATAGGACGGGCCTCAGGATTGGAATGGGAAGGAGTTGGATATCACATCTCATGTTATAGGAAGGGTATCAGGATTGGAATGGGAAGGATTTGGATATCACATCTCATGTTATAGGAAGGGTCTCAGGTTTGTTATTAGAAGTATTGAGATATCGCATCTCATGTTATAGGACAGTCTCAGGTTTGGTATTAGAAGCATTGAGATATCATATCTCATTGTATAGGAAAGGTCTCAGGATTGGAATGGGAAGGAGTTGGATATCACATCTCATGATAAAGAAAGGGTCTCAGGTTTGGAAGGGGAAGGATTTGGATATCACATCTCAAGTTATAGGACGGTTCTGTGGTTTGGTATTAGAAGCATTGAGATATCATATCTCATGCTATCGGAAGGGTCTCAGGATTGGAATGGGAAGGATTTGGATATCACATCGCATGTTATAGGAAGGGTCTCAAGATTGGAATGGGAAGGACTTGGATATCACATCTCATGTTATAGGAAGGGTCTCAGGTTTGTTATTAGAAGCATTGAGATATCGCATCTCATGTTATAGGAAGGGTCTCAGGATTGGAATGGGAAGCAGTTGTATATCACATCTCATGCTATAGGGAGGGTCTCAGGTTTGATATTAGAAGCATTGAGATATCACATCCCATGTTATAGGACAGTCTCAGGTTTGGATTAGAAGCATTGAGATATAACATCTCATAGTATAGGACGGGTCTCAGGATTGGAATGGGAAGGAGTTTGATATCACATCTCATGCCATGGGAAGGTCTCAGGTTTGCTAGAAGCATTAAGATATCACATCTCATGCTATCGGAAGGGTCTCAGGATTGGATTGGGAAGGAGTTGGATATCGCATCTCATGCTATAGGAAGGGTCACAGGTTGGAATTGGAAGGAGTTGGATATCACAGCTCATGTTATAGGAAGGGTTTCAGGATTGGAATGGGAAGGACTTTGATATCACATCTCATGCTATCGGAAGGGTCTCAGAATTGGATTGGGAAGGAGTTGGATATAACATCTCATGTTATAGGAAGGGTCTCAGGATTGGATGGGAAGAGTTGGATATCACATCTCATGTTATAGGAAGGGTATCAGGATTGGAATGGGAAGGACTTTGATATCACATCTCACGCTATAGGGAGGGTCTCAGGTTTGGTATTAGAAGCATTGAGATATCACATCTCATGTAATAGGAAGGGTCTCGTGGTTTGTTATTAGAAGCATTGAGATATCACATCTCATGTTATAGGACAGTCTCAGGTTTGGTATTAGAAGCATTGAGATATAACATCTCATGGTATAGGACGGGTCTCAGGATTGGATGGTAAGAGTTGGATATCACCTCTCATGCTATAGTAAGGGTCTCAGGTTTGGTAGAAGCATTGAGATATAACATCTCATGGTATAGGACGGGTCTCAGGATTGGAATGGGAAGGAGTTGGATATCACATCTCATGCTAAAGGAAGGGTCTCAGGTTTGGAAGGGGAAGGATTTGGATATCACATCTCAAGTTATAGGACGGGTCTGTGGTTTGGTATTAGAAGCATTGAGATATCATATCTCATGCTATCGGAAGGGTCTCAGGATTGGATTGCGAAGGAGTTAGATATCACATCTCATGTTATAGGAAGGCTCTCAGGTTTGTTATTAGAAGCATTGAGATATCACATCTCATGTTATAGGACAGTCTCAGGTTTGGTATTAGAAGCATTGAGATATCATCTCATGGTATAGGACGGGCCTCAGGATTGGAATGGGAAGGAGTTGGATATCACATCTCATGCTAAAGGAAGGGTCTCAGGTTTGGAAGGGGAAGGATTTGGATATCACATCTCAATTTATAGGACGGGTCTGTGGTTTGGTATTAGAAGCATTGAGATATCATATCTCATGCTTTTGGAAGGGTCTCAGGATTGGATTGGGAAGAAGTTGGATATCACATCTCATGTTATAGGAAGGGTCTCAGGATTGGAATGGGAAGGATTTGGATATCACATCTCATGTTATAGGAAGGGTCTCAGGTTTGTTATTAGAAGTATTGAGATATCGCATCTCATGTTATAGGACAGTCTCAGGTTTGGT
The DNA here is from genome assembly GCF_040938575.1 of Ambystoma mexicanum. NCBI lineage: Eukaryota > Metazoa > Chordata > Amphibia > Caudata > Ambystomatidae > Ambystoma > Ambystoma mexicanum. Next base: position 340,252,074 of record NC_090936.1, read on the forward strand.
ATTAGAAGCATTGAGATATCATATCTCATTGTATAGGACGGGTCTCAGGATTGGAATGGGAAGGAGTTTATCACATCTCATGCCATGGGAAGGTCTCAGGTTTGCTAGAAGCATTAAGATATCACATCTCATGCTATCGGAAGGGTCTCAGGATTGGATTGGGAATGAGTTGGATATCGCATCTCATGCTATAGGAAGGGTCACAGGTTTGAATTGGAAGGAGTTGGATATCACAGCTCATGTTATAGGAAGGGTATCAGGATTGGAATGGGAAGGACTTTGATATCACATCTCATGCTATCGGAAGGGTCTCAGGATTGGATTGGGAAGGAGTTGGATATCACATCTCATGCTAAAGGAAGGGTCTCAGGTTTGGAAGGGGAAGGATTTGGATATCACATCTCAATTTATAGGACGGGTCTGTGGTTTGGTATTAGAAGCATTGAGATATCATATCTCATGCTATCGGAAGGGTCTCAGGATTGGAATGGGAAGGAGTTGGATATCACATATCATGCTATAGGAAGGGTCTCAGGATTGGAATGGGAAGGAGTTGGATATCACATCTCATGATAAAGAAAGGGTCTCAGGTTTGGAAGGGGAAGGATTTGGATATCACATCTCAAGTTATAGGACGGTTCTGTGGTTTGGTATTAGAAGCATTGAGATATCATATCTCATGCTATCGGAAGGGTCTCAGGATTGGAATGGGAAGGAGTTGGATATCACATATCATGTTATAGGAAGGGTATCAGGATTGGAATGGGAAGGACTTTGATATCACATCTCACGCTATAGGGAGGCTCTCAGGTTTGGTATTAGAAGCATTGAGATATCACATCTCATGTAATAGGAAGGGTCTCAGGTTTGTTATTAGAAGCATTGAGATATCACATCTCATGTTATAGGACAGTCTCAGGTTTGGTATTAGAAGCATTGAGATATAACATCTCATGGTATAGGACGGGTCTCAGGATTGGATGGGAAGAGTTGGATATCACCTCTCATGCTATAGTAAGGGTCTCAGGTTTGGTAGAAGCATTGAGATATAACATCTCATGGTATAGGACGGGTCTCAGGATTGGAATGGGAAGGAGTTGGATATCACATCTCATGCTAAAGGAAGGGTCTCAGGTTTGGAAGGGGAAGGATTTGGATATCACATCTCAAGTTATAGGACGGGTCTGTGGTTTGGTATTAGAAGCATTGAGATATCATATCTCATGCTATCGGAAGGGTCTCAGGATTGGATTGCGAAGGAGTTGGATATCACATCTCATGTTATAGGAAGGCTCTCAGGTTTGTTATTAGAAGCATTGAGATATCACATCTCATGTTATAGGACAGTCTCAGGTTTGGTATTAGAAGCATGGAGATATCATCTCATGGTATAGGACGGGCCTCAGGATTGGAATGGGAAGGAGTTGGATATCACATCTCATGCTAAAGGAAGGGTCTCAGGTTTGGAAGGGGAAGGATTTGGATATCACATCTCAATTTATAGGACGGGTCTGTGGTTTGGTATTAGAAGCATTGAGATATCATATCTCATGCTTTTGGAAGGGTCTCAGGATTGGATTGGGAAGAAGTTGGATATCACATCTCATGTTATAGGAAGGGTCTCAGGATTGGAATGGGAAGGATTTGGATATCACATCTCATGTTATAGGAAGGGTCTCAGGTTTGTTATTAGAAGTATTGAGATATCGCATCTCATGTTATAGGACAGTCTCAGGTTTGGTATTAGAAGCATTGAGATATCATATCTCATTGTATAGGACGGGTCTCAGGATTGGAATGGGAAGGAGTTCATCACATCTCATGCCATGGGAAGGTCTCAGGTTTGCTAGAAGCATTAAGATATCACATCTCATGCTATCGGAAGGGTCTCAGGATTGGATTGGGAATGAGTTGGATATCGCATCTCATGCTATCGGAAGGGTCACAGGTTTGAATTGGAAGGAGTTGGATATCACAGCTCATGTTATAGGAAGGGTATCAGGATTGGAATGGGAAGGACTTTGATATCACATCTCATGCTATCGGAAGGGTCTCAGGATTGGATTGGGAAGGAGTTGGATATCACATCTCATGCTAAAGGAAGGGTCTCAGGTTTGGAAGGGGAAGGATTTGGATATCACATCTCAATTTATAGGACGGGTCTGTGGTTTGGTATTAGAAGCATTGAGATATCATATCTCATGCTATCGGAAGGGTCTCAGGATTGGAATGGGAAGGAGTTGGATATCACATATCATGCTATAGGAAGGGTCTCAGGATTGGAATGGGAAGGAGTTGGATATCACATCTCATGATAAAGAAAGGGTCTCAGGTTTGGAAGGGGAAGGATTTGGATATCACATCTCAAGTTATAGGACGGTTCTGTGGTTTGGTATTAGAAGCATTGAGATATCATATCTCATGCTATCGGAAGGGTCTCAGGATTGGATTGGGAAGGAGTTGGATATCACATCGCATGTTATAGGAAGGGTCTCAAGATTGGAATGGGAAGGACTTGGATATCACATCTCATGTAATAGGAAGGGTCTCAGGTTTGTTATTAGAAGCATTGAGATATCGCATCTCATGTTATAGGAAGGGTCTCAGGATTGGAATGGGAAGGAGTTGCATATCACATCTCATGCTATAGGGAGGGTCTCAGGTTTGATATTAGAAGAATTGAGATATCATATCTCATGCTATCATAAGGGTCTCAGGATTGGATTGGGAAGGAGTTGGATATCACATCTCATGTTATAGGAAGGGTCTCAGGATTGGAATGGGAAGGATTTGGATATCACATCTCATGTTATAGGAAGGGTCTCAGGTTTGTTATTAGAAGCATTGAGATATGGCATCTCATGTTATAGGACAGTCTCAGGTTTGGTATTAGAAGCATTGCGATATATCTCATGGTATAGGACGGGTCTCAGGATTGGAATGGGAAGGAGTTGGATATCACATCTCATGCTATAGGAAGGGTCTCAGGATTGGAATGGGAAGGATTTGGATATCACATCTCATGTTATAGGAAGGGTCTCAGGTTTGTTATTAGAAGCATTGAGATATCACATCTCATGTTCTAGGAAGGGTCTCAGGATTGGAATGGGAAGGATTTGGATATCACATCTCATGTTATAGGAAGGGTCTCAGGTTTGTTATTAGAAGCATTGAGATATCGCATCTCATTTTTTAGGACAGTCTCAGGTTTGGTATTAGAAGCATTGAGATATCATATCTCATGCTATCGGAAGGGTCTCAGGATTGGAATGGGAAGGAGTTGGATATCGCATCTCATGCTACAGGAAGTGTCACAGGTTGGAATTGGAAGGAGTTGGATATCACAGCTCATGTTATAGGAAGGGTTTCAGGATTGGAATGGGAAGGACTTTGATATCACAACTCATGCTATCGGAAGGGTCTCAGGATTGGATTGGGAAGGAGTTGGATATAACATCTCATGTTATAGGAAGGGTCTCAGGATTGGATGGGAAGAGTTGGATATCACATCTCATGTTATAGGAAGGGTATCAGGATTGGAATGGAAAGGACTTTGATATCACATCTCACGCTATAGGGAGGGTCTCAGGTTTGGTATTAGAAGCATTGAGATATCACATCTCATGTTATAGGAAGGGTCTCAGGTTTGTTATTAGAAGCATTGAGATGTCACATCTCATGTTATAGGACAGTCTCAGGTTTGGTATTAGAAGCATTGAGATATAACATCTCATGGTATAGGACGGGTCTCAGGATTGGATGGGAAGAGTTGGATATCACCTCTCATGCTATAGTAAGGGTCTCAGGTTTGGTAGAAGCATTGGGATATCACATCTCATGCTATAGGAAGGGTCTCAGGATTGGAATGGGAAGGAGTTGGATATCACATCTCATGCTAAAGGAAGGGTCTCAGGTTTGGAAGGGGAAGGATTTGGATATCACATCTCAAGTTATAGGACGGGTCTGTGGTTTGGTATTAGAAGCATTGAGATATCATATCTCATGCTATCGGAAGGGTCTCAGGATTGGATTGCGAAGGAGTTGGATATCACATCTCATGTTATAGGAAGGCTCTCAGGTTTGTTATTAGAAGCATTGAGATATCACATCTCATGTTATAGGACAGTCTCAGGTTTGGTATTAGAAGCATTGAGATATCATCTCATGGTATAGGACGGGCCTCAGGATTGGAATGGGAAGGAGTTGGATATCACATCTCATGTTATAGGAAGGGTATCAGGATTGGAATGGGAAGGATTTGGATATCACATCTCATGTTATAGGAAGGGTCTCAGGTTTGTTATTAGAAGTATTGAGATATCGCATCTCATGTTATAGGACAGTCTCAGGTTTGGTATTAGAAGCATTGAGATATCATATCTCATTGTATAGGAAAGGTCTCAGGATTGGAATGGGAAGGAGTTGGATATCACATCTCATGATAAAGAAAGGGTCTCAGGTTTGGAAGGGGAAGGATTTGGATATCACATCTCAAGTTATAGGACGGTTCTGTGGTTTGGTATTAGAAGCATTGAGATATCATATCTCATGCTATCGGAAGGGTCTCAGGATTGGAATGGGAAGGATTTGGATATCACATCGCATGTTATAGGAAGGGTCTCAAGATTGGAATGGGAAGGACTTGGATATCACATCTCATGTTATAGGAAGGGTCTCAGGTTTGTTATTAGAAGCATTGAGATATCGCATCTCATGGTATAGGAAGGGTCTCAGGATTGGAATGGGAAGCAGTTGTATATCACATCTCATGCTATAGGGAGGGTCTCAGGTTTGATATTAGAAGCATTGAGATATCATATCTCATGCTATCAGAAGGGTCTCAGGATTGGATTGGGAAGGAGTTGGATATCACATCTCATGTTATAGGAAGGGTCTCAGGATTGGAATGGGAAGGATTTGGATATCACATCTCATGTTATAGGAAGGGTCTCAGGTTTGTTATTAGAAGTATTGAGATATCGCATCTCATGTTATAGGACAGTCTCAGGTTTGGTATTAGAAGCATTGAGATATCATATCTCATTGTATAGGACGGGTCTCAGGATTGGAATGGGAAGGAGTTGGATATCACATATCATGCTATAGGAAGGGTCTCAGGATTGGAATGGGAAGGAGTTGGATATCACATCTCATGATAAAGAAAGGGTCTCAGGTTTGGAAGGGGAAGGATTTGGATATCACATCTCAAGTTATAGGACGGTTCTGTGGTTTGGTATTAGAAGCATTGCGATATCATATCTCATGCTATCGTAAGGGTCTCAGGATTGGATTGGGAAGGAGTTGGATATCACATCGCATGTTATAGGAAGGGTCTCAAGATTGGAATGGGAAGGACTTGGATATCACATCTCATGTTATAGGAAGGGTCTCAGGTTTGTTATTAGAAGCATTGAGATATCGCATCTCATGTTATAGGAAGGGTCTCAGGATTGGAATGGGAAGCAGTTGTATATCACATCTCATGCTATAGGGAGGGTCTCAGGTTTGATATTAGAAGCATTGAGATATCATATCTCATGCTATCAGAAGGGTCTCAGGATTGGATTGGGAAGGAGTTGGATATCACATCTCATGTTATAGGAAGGGTCTCAGGATTGGAATGGGAAGGATTTGGATATCACATCTCATGTTATAGGAAGGGTCTCAGGTTTGTTATTAGAAGCATTGAGATATCGCATCTCATGTTATAGGACAGTCTCAGGTTTGGTATTAGAAGCATTGAGATATCATATCTCATGCTATCGGAAGGGTCTCAGGATTGGAATGGGAAGGATTTGGATATCACATCTCATGTTATAGGAAGGGTCTCAGGATTGGAATGGGAAGGATTTGGATATCACATCTCATGTTATAGGAATGGTCTCAGGTTTGTTATTAGAAGCATTGAGATATCGCATCTCATGTTATAGGACAGTCTCAGGTTTGGTATTAGAAGCATTGAGATATCATATCTCATGGTATAGGACGGGTCTCAGGATTGCAATGGGAAGGAGTTGGATATCAAATCTCATGCTATAGGAAGGGTGTCAGGATTGGAATGGGAAGGATCTGGATACCACATCTCATGTTATAGGAAGGGTCTCAGGTTTGTTATTAGAAGCATTGAGATATCACATCTCATGTTCTAGGAAGGGTCTCAGGATTGGAATGGGAAGTATTTGGATATCACATCTCATGTTATAGGAAGGGTATCAGGTTTGTTATTAGAAGCATTGAGATATTGCATCTCATGTTATAGGACAGTCTCAGGTTTGGTATTAGAAGCATTGAGATATCATATCTCATGCTATCGGAAGGGTCTCAGGATTGGAATGGGAAGGATTTGGATATCACATCTCATGTTATAGGAAGGGTCTCAGGTTTGTTATTAGAAGCATTGAGATATTGCATCTCATGTTATAGGACAGTCTCAGGTTTGGTATTAGAAGCATTGAGATATCATATCTCATGCTATCGGAAGGGTCTCAGGATTGGATTGGGAAGGAGTTGGACATCACATCTCATGCCATGGGAAGGTCTCAGGTTTGCTAGAAGCATTAAGATATCACATCTCATGCTATCGGAAGGGTCTCAGCATTGGATTGGGAAGGAGTTGGATATCGCATCTCATGCTATAGGAAGGGTCACAGGTTGGAATTGGAAGGAGTTGGATATCACAGCTCATGTTATACGAAGGGTTTCAGGATTGGAATGGGAAGGACTTTGCTATCACATCTCATGCTATCGGAAGGCTATCAGGATTGGATTGGGAAGGAGTTGGATATCACATCTCATGTTATAGGAAGGGTCTCAGGATTGGAATGGGAAGGATTTGGATATCACATCTCATGTTATAGGAAGGGTCTCAGGTTTGTTATTAGAAGCATTGAGATATCGCATCTCATGTCATAGGACAGTCTCAGGTTTGGTCATAGAAGCATTGAGATATCATATCTCATTGTATAGGACGGGCCTCAGGATTGGAATGGGAAGGAGTTGGATATCATATATCATGCTATAGGACGGGTCTCAGGATTGGAATGGGAAGGAGGTGGATATCACATCTCATGATAAAGGAAGGGTCTCAGGTTTGGAAGGGGAAGGATTTGGATATCACATCTCAAGTTATAGGACTGGTCTGTGGTTTGGTATTAGAAGCATTGAGATATCATATCTCATGCTATCGGAAGGGTCTCAGGATTGGAATGGGAAGGAGTTGGATATCACATCTCATGCTATCGGAAAGGTCTCAGGTTTGGTAGAAGCATTGGGATATCACATCTCATGCTATAGGAAGGGCCTCATGATTGGAATGGGAAGGAGTTGGATATCACATCTCATGCTATCGGAAAGGTCTCAGGTTTGGTAGAAGCATTGGGATACCACATCTCATGCTCTCGGAAGGGTCTCAGGATTGGATTGGGAAGGAGTTGGATATCACATCTCATGTTATAGGAAGGGGCTCAGGATTGGAATGGGAAGGACTTGGACATCACATCTTACGTTATAGGAAGGGTCTCAGGTTTGTTATTAGAAGCATTGAGATATCACATCTCATGTTATAACCTGATACTGTCATGGACAGTCTCAGGTTTGGTATTAGAAGCATTGAGATGTAACATCTCATGGTATAGGACGGGTCTCAGGATTGGAATGGGAAGGAGTTTGATATCACATCTCATGCCTTAGGAAGGTCTCAGGTTTGGTGGAAGCATTAGGATATCACATCTCATGCTATCGGAAGGGTCTCAGGATTGGATTGGGAAGGAGTTGGATATCCCATCTCATGCTATAGGAAGGGTCACAGGTTGGAATTGGAAGGAGTTGGATATCACATCTCATGTTATAGGAAGGGTATCAGGATTGGAATGGGAAGGACTTTTATATCACATCTCGCTATAGGGAGGGTCTCAGGTTTGGTATTAGAAGCATTGAGATATCACATCTCATGCTATCAGAAGGGTCTCAGGATTGGATTGGGAAGGAGTTGGATATCACATCTCATGTTATAGGAAGGGACTCAGGTTTGGTATTAGAAGCATTGAGATATCACATCTCATGCTATAGGAAGGGTCACAGGTTGGAATTGGAAGGAGTTGGATATCACATCTCATGGTATCGGAAGGGTCTCAGGATTGGAATGGGAAGGAATTGGATATCTCATCTCATGCTATAGGGAGGGTCTCAGGTTTGATATTAGAAGCATTGAGATATCATATCTCATGCTATCGGAAGGGTCTCAGGATTGGATTGGGAAGGAGTTGGATATCACATCTCATGTTATAGGACGGGTCTCAGGATTGGATGGGAAGAGTTGGATATCACATCTCATGCCATAGGAAGGGTCTCAGGATTGGAATGGGAAGGAGTTGGATATCACATCTCATGCTAAAGGAAGGGTCTCAGGTTTGGAAGGGGAAGGATTTGGATATCACATCTCAAGTTATAGGACGGGTCTGTGGTTTGGTATTAGAAGCATTGAGATATCATATCTCATGCTATCGGAAGGGTCTCAGGATTGGAATGGGAAGGACTTGGATATCACATCTCATGTTATAGGAAGAGTCTCAGGTTTGTTATTAGAAGCATTGAGATATCACATCTCATGTTATAGGACAGTCTCAGGTTTGATATTAGAAGCATTGAGATATCATATCTCATGCTATCGGAAGGGTCTCAGGATTGGATTGGGAAGGAGTTGGATATCACATCTCAAGTTATAGGACGGGTATGTGGTTTGGTATTAGAAGCATTGATATATCATATCTCATGCTATCGGAAGGGTCTCAGGATTGTGTTGGGAAGGAGTTGGATATCACATATGTTATAGGAAGGCTCTCAGGTTTGTTATTAGAAGCATTGAGATATCACATCTCATGCTATCGGAAGGGTATCAGGATTGGATTGGGAAGGAGTTGGATATCACATCTCATGTTATAGGAAGGGTCTCAGGATTGGAATGGGAAGGATTTGGATATCACATCTCATGTTATGGGAAGGGTCTCAGGTTTGTTATTAGAAGCATTGAGATATCGCATCTCATGTCATAGGACAGTCTCAGGTTTGGTCATAGAAGCATTGAGATATCATATCTCATTGTATAGGACGGGTCTCAGGATTGGAATGGGAAGGAGTTGGATATCATATATCATGCTATAGGACGGGTCTCAGGATTGGAATGGGAAGGAGTTGGATATCACATCTCATGATAAAGGAAGGGTCTCAGGTTTGGAAGGGGAAGGATTTGGATATCACATCTCAAGTTATAGGACTGGTCTGTGGTTTGGTATTAGAAGCATTGAGATATCATATCTCATGCTATCGGAAGGGTCTCAGGATTGGATTGGGAAGGAGTTGGATATCACATCTCATGTTATAGGAAGGGTCTCAAGATTTGAATGGGAAGGACTTGGATATCACATCTCATGTTATAGGAAGGGTCTCAGGTTTGTTATTAGAAGCATTGAGATATCACATCTCATGTTATAGGACAGTCTCAGGTTTGGTATTAGAAGCATCGAGATGTAACATCTCATAGTATAGGACGGGTCTCAGGATTGGAATGGGAAGGAGTTTGATATCACATCTCATGCCATGGGAAGGTCTCAGGTTTGCTAGAAGCATTAAGATATCACATCTCATGCTATCGGAAGGGTCTCAGGATTGGATTGGGAAGGAGTTGGATATCGCATCTCATGCTATAGGAAGGGTCACAGGTTTGAATTGGAAGGAGTTGGATATCACAGCTCATGTTATAGGAAGGGTATCAGGATTGGAATGGGAAGGACTTTGATATCACATCTCATGCTATCGGAAGGGTCTCAGGATTGGATTGGGAAGGAGTTGGATATAACATCTCATGTTATAGGAAGGGTCTCGGGATTGGATGGGAAGAGTTGGATATCACATCTCATGTTATAGGAAGGGTATCAGGATGGGAATGGGAAGGACTTTGATATCACATCTCACGCTATAGGGAGGGTCTCAGGTTTGGTATTAGAAGCATTGAGATATCACATCTCATGTTATAGGAATGGTCTCAAGTTTGTTATTAGAAGCATTGAGATATCACATCTCATGTTATAGGACAGTCTCAGGTTTGCTAGAAGCATTAAGATATCACATCTCATGCTATCTGAAGGGTCTCAGGATTGGATGGGAAGAGTTGGATATCACATCTCAAGCTATAGGACGGGTCTGTGGTTTGGTATTAGAAGCATTGAGATATCATATCTCATGCTATCGGAAGGGTCTGAGGATTGGATTGCGAAGGAGTTGGATATCACATCTCATGTTATCGGAAGGGTCTCAGGATTGGATTGGGAAAGAGTTGGATATAACATCTCATGTTATAGGAAGGCTCTCAGGGTTGTTATTAGAAGCATTGAGATATCACATCTCATGTTATAGGACAGTCTCAGGTTTGGTATTAGAAGCATTGAGATATCATATCTCATGGTATAGGACGGGTCTCAGGATTGGAATGGGAAGGAGTTGGATATCACATCTCATGCTAAAGGAAGGGTCTCAGGTTTGGAAGGGGAAGGATTTGGATATCACATCTCAATTTATAGGACGGGTCTGTGGTTTGGTATTAGAAGCATTGAGATATCACATCTCATGCTATCGGAAGGGTCTCAGGATTGGATTGGGAAGGAGTTGGATATCACATCTCATGTTATAGGAAGGGTCTCAGGATTGGGATGGGAAGGACTTGGACATCAAATCTCATGTTATGGGAAGGGTCTCAGGTTTGTTATTAGAAGCATTGAGATATCACATCTATTGTTATAGGACAGTCTCAGGTTTGGTATTAGAAGCATTGAGATATAACATCTCATGGTATAGGACGGGTCTCAGGATTGGAATGGGAAGGAGTTTGATATCACATCTCATGCCATGGGAAGGTCTCAGGTTTGCTAGAAGCATTAAGATATCACATCTCATGCTATCGGAAGGGTCTCAGGATTGGATTGGGAAGGAGTTGGATATCGCATCTCATGCTATAGGAAGGGTCACAGGTTGGAATTGGAAGGAGTTTGATATCACAGCTCATGTTATAGGAAGGGTTCCAGGATTGGAATGGGAAGGACTTTGATATCACATCTCATGCTATCGGAAGGGTATCAGGATTGGATTGGGAAGGAGTTGGATATCACATCTCATGTTATAAGAAGGGTCTCAGGATTGGAATGGGAAGGATTTGGATATCACATCTCATGTTATAGGAAGGGTCTCAGGTTTGTTATTAGAAGCATTGAGATATCGCATCTCATGTCATAGGACAGTCTCAGGTTTGGTCATAGAAGCATTGAGATATCATATCTCATTGTATAGGACGGGTCTCAGGATTGGAATGGGAAGGAGTTGGATATCATATATCATGCTAAAGGACGGGTCTCAGGATTGGAATGGGAAGGAGGTGGATATCATATCTCATGATAAAGGAAGGGTCTCAGGTTTGGAAGGGGAAGGATTTGGATATCACATCTCATGCTATCGGAAAGGTCTCAGGTTTGGTAGAAGCATTGGGATATCACATCTCATGCTATAGGAAGGGCCTCATGATTGGAATGGGAAGAAGTTGGATATCACATCTCATGCTATCGGAAAGGTCTCAGGTTTGGTAGAAGCATTGGGATATCACATCTCATGCTCTCGGAAGGGTCTCAGGATTGGATTGGGAAGGAGTTGGATATCACATCTCATGTTATAGGAAGGGGCTCAGGATTGAAATGGGAAGGACTTGGACATCACATCTTACTTTATAGGAAGGGTCTCAGGTTTGTTATTAGAAGCGTTGAGATATCACATCTCATGTTATAACCTGAGTCTGTCATGGACAGTCTCAGGTTTGGTATTAGAAGCATTGAGATATAACATCTCATGGTATAGGACGGGTCTCAGGATTGGAATGGGAAGGAGTTTGATATCACATCTCATGCCTTAGGAAGGTCTCAGGTTTGGTGGAAGCATTAGGATATCACATCTCATGCTATCGGAAGGGTCTCAGGATTGGATTGGGAAGGAGTTGGATATCACATGTCATGTTATAGGAAGGGGCTCAGGATTGGAATGGGGAGGACTTGGACATCACATCTTACGTTATAGGAAGGGTCTCAGGTTTGTTATTAGAAGCATTGAGATATCACATCTCATGTTATAACCTGAGACTGTCATTGACAGTCTCAGGTTTGGTATTAGAAGCATTGAGATATAACATCTCATGGTATAGGACGGGTCTCAGGATTGGAATGGGAAGGAGTTTGATATCACATCTCATGCCTTAGGAAGGTCTCAGGTTTGGTGGAAGCATTAGGATATCACATCTCATGCTATCGGAAGTGTCTCAGGATTGGATTGGGAAGGAGTTGGATATCCCATCTCATGCTATAGGAAGGGTCACAGGTTGGAATTGGAAGGAGTTGGATATAACATCTCATGTTATAGGAAGGGTATCAGGATTGGAATGGGAAGGACTTTTATATCACATCTCGCTATAGGGAGGGTCTCAGGTTTGGTATTAGAAGCATTGAGATATCACATCTCATGCTATCGGAAGGGTCTCAGGATTGGAATGGGAAGGAATTGGATATCTCATCTCATGCTATAGGGAGGGTCTCAGGTTTGATATTAGAAGCATTGAGATATCATATCTCATGCTATCGGAAGGGTCTCAGGATTGGATTGGGAAGGAGTTGGATATCACATCTCATGTTATAGGACGGGTCTCAGGATTGGATGGGAAGAGTTGGATATCACATCTCATGCCATAGGAAGCGTCTCAGGATTGGAATGGGAAGAAGTTGGATATCACATCTCATGCTAAAGGAAGGGTCTCAGGTTTGGAAGGGGAAGGATTTGGATATATCATCTCAAGTTATAGTTCGGGTCTGTGGTTTGGTATTAGAAGCATTGAGATATCATATCTCATGCTATCGGAAGGGTCTCAGGATTGGAATGGGAAGGACTTGGATATCACATCTCATGTTATAGGAAGAGTCTCAGGTTTGTTATTAGAAGCATTGAGATATCACATCTCATGCTATAGGGAGGGTCTCTGGTTTGATATTAGAAGCATTGAGATATCATATCTCATGCTATCAGAAGGGTCTCAGGATTGGATTGGGAAGGAGTTGGATATCCCATCACATGCTATAGGAAGGGTCACAGGTTGGAATTGGAAGGAGTTGGATATCACATCTCATGCTATCGGAAGGGTCTCAGGATTGGAATGGGAAGGAATTGGATTTCTCATCTCATGCTATAGGGAGGGTCTCAGGTTTGATAATAGAAGCATTGAGATATCATATCTCATGCTATCGGAAGGGTCTCAGGATTGGATTTGGAAGGAGTTGGATATCACATCTCATGTTATAGGACGGGTCTCAGGATTGGATGGGAAGAGTTGGATATCACATCTCATGCCATAGGAAGGGTCTCAGGATTGGAATGGGAAGGAGTTGGATATCACATCTCATGCTAAAGGAAGGGTATCAGGATTGGAATGGGAAGGACTTTTATATCATATCTCGCTATAGGGAGGGTCTCAGGTTTGGTATTAGAAGCATTGAGATATCACATCTCATGCTATCAGAAGGGTCTCAGGATTGGATTGGGAAGGAGTTGGATATCACATCTCATGTTATAGGAAGGGTCTCAGGTTTGGTATTAGAAGCATTGAGATATCACATCTCATGCTATCGGAAGAGTCACAGGTTGGAATTGGAAGGAGTTGGATATCACATCTCATGCTATCGGAAGGGTCTCAGGATTGGAATGGGAAGGAATTGGATTTCTCATCTCATGCTATAGGGAGGGTCTCAGGTTTGATATTAGAAGCATTGAGATATCATATCTCATGCTATCGGAAGGGTCTCAGGATTGGATTTGGAAGGAGTTGGATATCACATCTCATGTTATAGGACGGGTCTCAGGATTGGATGGGAAGAGTTGGATATCACATCTCATGCCATAGGAAGGGTCTCAGGATTGGAATGGGAAGGAGTTGGATATCACATCTCATGCTAAAGGAAGGGTCTCAGGTTTGGAAGGGGAAGGATTTGGATATCACATCTCAAGTTATAGGACGGGTCTGTGGTTTGGTATTAGAAGCATTGAGATATCATATCTCATGCTATCGGAAGGGTCTCAGGATTGGAATGGGAAGGACTTGGATATCACATCTCATGTTATAGGAAGAGTCTCAGGTTTGTTATTAGAAGCATTGAGATATCACATCTCATGTCATAGGACTGTCTCATGTTTGGTCATAGAAGCATTGAGATATCATATCTCATTGTATAGGACGGGTCTCAGGATTGGAATGGGAAGGAGTTGGATATCATATATCATGCTATAGGACGGGTCTCAGGATTGGAATGGGAAGGAGGTGGATATCACATCTCATGATAAAGGAAGGGTCTCAGGTTTGGAAGGGGAAGGATTTGGATATCACATCTCATGCTATCGGAAAGGTCTCAGGTTTGGTAGAAGCATTGGGATATCACATCTCATGCTATAGGAAGGGCCTCATGATTGGAATGGGAAGAAGTTGGATATCACATCTCATGCTATCGGAAAGGTCTCAGGTTTGGTAGAAGCATTGGGATATCACATCTCATGCTCTCGGAAGGGTCTCAGGATTGGATTGGGAAGGAGTTGGATATCACATCTCATGTTATAGGAAGGGGCTCAGGATTGGAATGGGAAGGACTTGGACATCACATCTTACGTTATAGGAAGGGTCTCAGGTTTGTTATTAGAAGCGTTGAGATATCACATCTCATGTTATAACCTGAGACTGTCATGGACAGTCTCAGGTTTGGTATTAGAAGCATTGAGATATAACATCTCATGGTATAGGACGGGTCTCAGGATTGGAATGGGAAGGAGTTTGATATCACATCTCATGCCTTAGGAAGGTCTCAGGTTTGGTGGAAGCATTAGGATATCACATCTCATGCTATCGGAATGGTCTCAGGATTGGATTGGGAAGGAGTTGGATATCCCATCACATGCTATAGGAAGGGTCACAGGTTGGAATTGGAAGGAGTTGGATATCACATCTCATGTTATAGGAAGGGTATCAGGATTGGAATGGGAAGGACTTTTATATCATATCTCGCTATAGGGAGGGTCTCAGGTTTGGTATTAGAAGCATTGAGATATCACATCTCATGCTATCAGAAGGGTCTCAGGATTGGATTGGGAAGGAGTTGGATATCACATCTCATGTTATAGGAAGGGTCTCAGGTTTGGTATTAGAAGCATTGAGATAGCACATCTCATGCTATCGGAAGAGTCACAGGTTGGAATTGGAAGGAGTTGGATATCACATCTCATGCTATCGGAAGGGTCTCAGGATTGGAATGGGAAGGAATTGGATTTCTCATCTCATGCTATAGGGAGGGTCTCAGGTTTGATATTAGAAGCATTGAGATATCATATCTCATGCTATCGGAAGGGTCTCAGGATTGGATTTGGAAGGAGTTGGATATCACATCTCATGTTATAGGACGGGTCTCAGGATTGGATGGGAAGAGTTGGATATCACATCTCATGCCATAGGAAGGGTCTCAGGATTGGAATGGGAAGGAGTTGGATATCACATCTCATGCTAAAGGAAGGGTCTCAGGTTTGGAAGGGGAAGGATTTGGATATCACATCTCAAGTTATAGGACGGGTCTGTGGTTTGGTATTAGAAGCATTGAGATATCATATCTCATGTTATAGGAAGGGTCTCAGGATTGGAATGGGAAGGATTTGGATATCACAGCTCATGTTATAGGAAGGGTCTCAGGTTTGTTATTAGAAGCATTGAGATATCACATCTCATGTCATAGGACAGTCTCAGGTTTGGTCATAGAAGCATTGAGATATCATATCTCATTATATAGGACGGGTCTCAGGATTGGAATGGGAAGGAGTTGGATATCATATATCATGCTATAGGACGGGTCTCAGGTTTGTTATTAGAAGCATTGAGATATCACATCTCATGTCATAGGACAGTCTCAGGTTTGGTCATAGAAGCATTGAGATATCATATCTCATTATATAGGACGGGTCTCAGGATTGGAATGGGAAGGAGTTGGATATCATATATCATGCTATAGGACGGGTCTCAGGATTGGAATGGGAAGTAGTTGGATATCACATCTCATGATAAAGGAAGGGTCTCAGGTTTGGAAGGGGAAGGATTTGGATATCACATCTCAAGTTATAGGACTGGTCTGTGGTTTGGTATTAGAAGCATTGAGATATCATATCTCATGCTTTCGGAACGGTCTCAGGATTGGATTGGGAAGGAGTTGGATATCACATCTCATGTTATAGGAAGGGTCTCAAGATTTGAATGGGAAGGACTTGGATATCACATCTCATGTTATAGGAAGGGTCTCAGGTTTGTTATTAGAAGCATTGAGATATCACATCTCATGTTATAGGACAGTCTCAGGTTTGGTATTAGAAGCATTGAGATGTAACATCTCATAGTATAGGACGGGTCTCAGGATTGGAATGGGAAGGAGTTTGATATCACATCTCATGCCATGGGAAGGTCTCAGGTTTGCTAGAAGCATTAAGATATCACATCTCATGCTATCGGAAGGGTCTCAGGATTGGATTGGGAAGGAGTTGGATATCGCATCTCATGCTATAGGAAGGGTCACAGGTTTGAATTGGAAGGAGTTGGATATCACAGCTCATGTTATAGGAAGGATATCAGGATTGGAATGGGAAGGACTTTGATATCACATCTCACGCTATCGGAAGGGTCTCAGGATTGGATTGGGAAGGAGTTGGATATAACATCTCATGTTATAGGAAGGGTCTCAGGATTGGATGGGAAGAGTTGGATATCACATCTCATGTTATAGGAAGGGTATCAGGATGGGAATGGGAAGGACTTTGATATCACATCTCACGCTATAGGGAGGGTCTCAGGTTTGGTATTAGAAGCATTGAGATATCACATCTCATGTTATAGGAAGGGTCTCAGGTTTGTTATTAGAAGCATTGAGATATCACATCTCATGTTATAGGACAGTCTCAGGTTTGGTATTAGAAGCATTGAGAGATAACATCTCATGGTATAGGACGGGTCTCAGGATTGGATGGGAAGAGTTGGATATCACATCTCAAGCTATAGGACGGGTCTGTGGTTTGGTATTAGAAGCATTGAGATATCATATCTCATGCTATCGGAAGGGTCTGAGGATTGGATTGCGAAGGAGTTGGATATCACATCTCATGTTATCGGAAGGGTCTCAGGATTGGATTGGGAAAGAGTTGGATATAACATCTCATGTTATAGGAATGCTCTCAGGTTTGTTATTAGAAGCATTGAGATATCACATCTCATGTTATAGGACAGTCTCAGGGTTGGTATTAGAAGCATTGAGATATCATATCTCATGGTATAGGACGGGTCTCAGGATTGGAATGGGAAGGAGTTTTATATCACATCTCATGCTAAAGGAAGGGTCTCAGGTTTGGAAGGGGAAGGATTTGGATATCACATCTCAATTTATAGGACGGGTCTGTGGTTTGGTATTAGAAGCATTGAGATATCACATCTCATGCTATCGGAAGGGTCTCAGGATTGGATTGGGAAGGAGTTGGATATAACATCTCATGTTATAGGAAGGGTCTCAGGATTGGATGGGAAGAGTTGGATATCACATCTCATGTTATAGGAAGGGTATCAGGATGGGAATGGGAAGGACTTTGATATCACATCTCACGCTATAGGGAGGGTCTCAGGTTTGGTATTAGAAGCATTGAGATATCACATCTCATGCTATCGGAAGGGTCTCAGGTTTGTTATTAGAAGCATTGAGATATCACATCTCATGTTATAGGACAGTCTCAGGTTTGGTATTAGAAGCATTGAGATATAACATCTCATGGTATAGGACGGGTCTCAGGATTGGATGGGAAGAGTTGGATATCACATCTCAAGCTATAGGACGGGTCTGTGGTTTGGTATTAGAAGCATTGAGATATCATATCTCATGCTATCGGAACGGTCTGAGGATTGGATTGCGAAGGAGTTGGATATCACATCTCATGTTATCGGAAGGGTCTCAGGATTGGATTGGGAAAGAGTTGGATATAACATCTCATGTTATAGGAAGGCTCTCAGGTTTGTTATTAGAAGCATTGAGATATCACATCTCATGTTATAGGACAGTCTCAGGTTTGGTATTAGAAGCATTGAGATATCATATCTCATGGTATAGGACGGGTCTCAGGATTGGAATGGGAAGGAGTTGGATATCACATCTCATGCTAAAGGAAGGGTCTCAGGTTTGGAAGGGGAAGGATTTGGATATCACATCTCAATTTATAGGACGGGTCTGTGGTTTGGTATTAGAAGCATTGAGATATCACATCTCATGCTATCGGAAGGGTCTCAGGATTGGATTGGGAAGGAGTTGGATATCACATCTCATGTTATAGGAAGGGTCTCAGGATTGGATTGGAAGAGTTGGATATCACATCTCATGTTATAGGAAGGGTATCAGGATTGGAATGGGAAGAACTTTGATATCACATCTCACGCTATAGGGAGGGTCTCAGGTTTGGTATTAGAAGCATTGAGATATCACATCTCATGCTATCGGAAGGGTCTCAGGATTGGATTGGGAAGGAGTTGGATATCACATCTCATGTTATAGGAAGGGTCTCAGGATTGGGATGGGAAGGACTTGGACATCACATCTCATGTTATAGGAAGGGTCTCAGGTTTGTTATTAGAAGCATTGAGATATCACATCTCATGTTATAGGACAGTCTCAGGTTTGGTATTAGAAGCATTGAGATATAACATCTCATGGTATAGGACGGGTCTCAGGATTGGAATGGGAAGGAGTTTGATATCACATCTCATGCCATGGGAAGGTCTCAGGTTTGCTAGATGCATTAAGATATCACATCTCATGCTATCGGAAGGGTCTCAGGATTGGATTGAGAAGGAGTTGGATATCGCATCTCATGCTATAGGAAGGGTCACAGGTTGGAATTGGAAGGAGTTGGATATCACAGCTCATGTTATAGGAAGGGTTTCAGGATTGGAATGGGAAGGACTTTGATATCACATCTCATGCTATCGGAAGGGTATCAGGATTGGATTGGGAAGGAGTTGGATATCACATCTCATGTTATAGGAAGGGTCTCAGGATTGGAATGGGAAGGATTTGGATATCACATCTCATGTTATAGGAAGGGTCTCAGGTTTGTTATTAGAAGCATTGAGATATCGCATCTCATGTCATAGGACAGTCTCAGGTTTGGTCATAGAAGCATTGAGATATCATATCTCATTGTATAGGACGGGTCTCAGGATTGGAATGGGAAGGAGTTGGATATCATATATCATGCTATAGGACGGGTCTCAGGATTGGAATGGGAAGGAGGTGGATATCACATCTCATGATAAAGGAAGGGTCTCAGGTTTGGAAGGGGAAGGATTTGGATATCACATCTCATGCTATCGGAAAGGTCTCAGGTTTGGTAGAAGCATTGGGATATCACATCTCATGCTATAGGAAGGGCCTCATTATTGGAATGGGAAGGAGTTCGATATCACATCTCATGCTATCGGAAAGGTCTCAGGTTTGGTAGAAGCATTGGGATATCACATCTCATGCTCTCGGAAGGGTCTCAGGATTGGATTGGGAAGGAGTTGGATATCCCATCTCATGTTATAGGAAGGGGCTCAGGATTGGAATGGGAAGGACTTGGACATCACATCTTACGTTATAGGAAGGGTCTCAGGTTTGTTATTAGAAGCATTGAGATATCACATCTCATGTTATAACCTGAGACTGTCATGGACAGTCTCAGGTTTGGTATTAGAAGCATTGAGATATAACATCTCATGGTATAGGACGGGTCTCAGGATTGGAATGGGAAGGAGTTTGATATCACATCTCATGCCTTAGGAAGGTCTCAGGTTTGGTGGAAGCATTAGGATATCACATCTCATGCTATCGGAAGGGTCTCAGGATTGGATTGGGAAGGAGTTGGATATCCCATCTCATGCTATAGGAAGGGTCACAGGTTGGAATTGGAAGGAGTTGGATATCACATCTCATGTTATAGGAAGGGTATCAGGATTGGAATGGGAAGGACTTTTATATCATATCTCGCTATAGGGAGGGTCTCAGGTTTGGTATTAGAAGCATTGAGATATCACATCTCATGCTATCAGAAGGGTCTCAGGATTGGATTGGGAAGGAGTTGGATATCACATCTCATGTTATAGGAAGGGTCTCAGGTTTGGTATTAGAAGCATTGAGATATCACATCTCATGCTATCGGAAGAGTCACAGGTTGGAATTGGAAGGAGTTGGATATCACATCTCATGCTATCGGAAGGGTCTCAGGATTGGAATGGGAAGGAATTGGATATCTCATCTCATGCTATAGGGAGGGTCTCAGGTTTGATATTAGAAGCATTGAGATATCATATCTCATGCTATCGGAAGGGTCTCAGGATTGGATTTGGAAGGAGTTGGATATCACATCTCATGTTATAGGACGGGTCTCAGGATTGGATGGGAAGAGTTGGATATCACATCTCATGCCATAGGAAGGGTCTCAGGATTGGAATGGGAAGGAGTTGGATATCACATCTCATGCTAAAGGAAGGGTCTCAGGTTTGGAAGGGGAAGGATTTGGATATCACATCTCAAGTTATAGGACGGGTCTGTGGTTTGGTATTAGAAGCATTGAGATATCATATCTCATGCTATCGGAAGGGTCTCAGGATTGGAATGGGAAGGACTTGGATATCACATCTCATGATATAGGAAGGGTCTCAGGTTTGGAATGGGAAGGAGTTGGATATCACATCTCATGCTAATGGGAGGGTCTCAGGATTGGAATGGGAAGGAGTTGGATATCACATCTCATGCTAAAGGAAGGGTCTCAGGTTTGGTAGAAGCATTAGGATATCAAATCTCATGCTATAGGAAGGGTCTCAGGATTGAAATGGGAAGGAGTTGGATATCACATCTCATGCTAAAGGAAGGGTCTCAGGTTTGGTATAAGCATTAGGATATCACATCTCATGCTATAAGAAGGGTCTCAGGATTGGAATGGGAAGGAGTTGGATATCACATCTCATGCTAAAGGAAGGGTCTCAGGTTTGGAAGGGGAAGGATTTCGATATCACATCTCAATTTATAGGACGGGTCTGTGGTTTGGTATTAGAAGCATTGAGATATCATATCTCATGCTATCGAAAGGGTCTCAGGATTGGATTGGGAAAGAGTTGGATATCACATCTCATGTTATAGGAAGGGTCTCAGCATTGAAATGGGAAGGATTTGGATATCACATCTCATGTTATAGGAAGGGTCTCAGGTTTGTTATTAGAAGCATTGAGAGGGTCTCAGGATTGGATTGGGAAGGAGTTGGATATCACATCTCATGTTATAGGAAGGGTCTCAGGATTGGAATGGGAAGGAGTTGGATATCATATCTCATGCTATAGGAAGGGTCACAGTTTGGAATTGGAAGGAGTTGGATATCACATCTGTTAAGACGGATTTCTGAACTCTGTCCTGGTGGCGCAGAAGTTCAGAAGGCCAACCTAATTACTTGGAACAGGGTAACCTCTGGACGAGCCAGACCAATCAAGGTAGCGATCGCGGCGGTCAAGACTAGGTCTCAAGAGGGGTGAGGGTGACTGAAAGCCCGCAATGAGCACACAAAGCAAGATCACTTACAAACTACTCCAAACAGTTGTTATATTAAAAATATATACACATTTATTTCAAGGCCTTTAAAACAATGACCGTAGCGAGAAAATCACAATATAACAATAGTAAACCAACACATACTATATCAACACAATATATATACAAATACGACAGTCTCAAGCGTTAGATGCACGAAATGGGTAGTCCACCTAAAAGGGAAGGAAGACAGGCAGTGCGAAATAATGCTTAGACCCAGCTCACCTTCAGAGGCACCTAACTAGATGGAAGTCTGAGCCCTGCGAAGAGTGGAGCCTTGTGCTCAAAAGTACCTGCACGCGCTGGTGCCAACGGGCAAAAGGAGAAGCTCTTCGAGGGAAATCAGGCAGTTCAGTTTAGAGCACAAAAGAAGAAGAACAAGTTCCGCGACTCAAGCGCAGCCTCCACAGTGGGCAGAAGCAGAGCGCAAGTACGAAAAAGGGTGCTGTTTGACACAGCGGGGAAAAGCAATGGGCTCCTGCAGGAGGGCGACCAGATCCTAGCTATGCTACTCACTGGTCCCCGATGCAAGCAGACCCAGGCTTCTCCGCGTCCGTTTCAGTATCTGGCAGGTTCAAAAGAGCAGGGAACGCCTTGTCGTCGTGTTGAGTAAAAAGACGTCCCAATCAAAGAAATCCGCACAGTTTGTTACCACAGCAGGGCAACGGAGCGGCCGTTTGTATCTGAGCCAAATGTACACTACTCACTTCAAACCTGGGAACGCCAAGTGTACGAAGCGTGTGAGAGTGACAAGGACTCGAAATACTACACAACCTGGCGGCGGTTACAGAGCAAGACTCCCGTGTAAGCTGGTCAGTCAAGTGGATGGCCCAGAGACACTTCCGAAGGCTTACTGGCAGGAGATGGTGAAGATGCCGAGAATAGCTGTTCCCGTTATTCCAAGGGTCGAAGTACCAGTACATGCCTTCTGGTTCGATCAAAGGTGAAAAGGGTTTCACAAGGCGACAGCAGTGCAGAGGAGAAGTCCTTCAGCGGGTCACCAGCGATTCCTCGGTCCAGCTTCTTGGTTGCAGGATACTTGGCTCCTGTATTCCTTCGTTCGTGAGAACTCAGGAGATCGACATGGTAGTGGTGTTTCCAGCCCCCTCTTATCCACGGTTCCCTTCGCGCCAAAATGGAGGGGACCCAATGGGAGATCCGCTCATCAACACTCACACCATTCGTGGACCAATCACGGACCACGGTGGTCCCAGGCATTCACACCACCCTAGACTCTCTGGCACCCAGGATGTGTATTGGGACCAGACATCCCAGCCCACATCCTGGAGGCACACACAAGACATGTAGAAGCCCGCGAAAGCATCCGTGTTTCGCAGGAAAGTACATGCCCAAATAAGGATGGCCCCGGGTCGGCTCGACCTGGGGAAGGTTAAGGGAGCAAGACGACCAGCGGACAGGACAAAGGAGCCTCGTGGTCTGGCCATTTTGGGAGCCAGGCCACCATTTTGGGTTAAGCGCGAGAAACGCGCTTAGAACGCCAAAAGGAGCTCAAAACACAAGAAACGATCGCTGCCACCATTCCTGTCCCTGAATCACTTACACCGATCAGATACAAACCTAAACGAGTATCTAGGGCCTGTAGAAGGCTAGAGACCCAAGAGAGCTGTAACTTAGCTTACAGTGCCCTCTTGTGTCATGTCGCACGAAAGCCGCAACATGATAAAACAAACTACGGGAAACAGCGTTCCCCGGTACTGACTGTCTTAAGGGCATGTCAGTTTCCCCGTAAGAAAGGAGCGAAAGCCCAGAGGAGTGCAGCAGAAGGCTGCACTTCTCTGGCAAAGTCAAGAACAAGGTGAAAAACAACAGCAAAAAGTTTAGGGGTTGCCACATGGAAGGAAAATTACCTACAATTACGAAATCTTTCCTAACACTCCCCCCTCCCAGACTATGGACAGGGGGAACTAATCCACCCCTGGATGAGTCTCTTGTTCAGGTCGGTTAAACATTCTGGACAACCCATCAGCATTGCTATGTTGGACACCTGGCCTATGCTCAATAGTGAAGTCGAAGCCTTGTAGACTTATGGACCACCTAAGCAACTTTGGATTCTCCCCCTTCATGTTCATTAGCCACTTTAAGGGCTTATGGTCAGTTTGCACAGTGAAGTGGGTCCCATAGAGGTAGGGCCTCAGCTTCCTTAGGGCCCACACAACAGAGAAACATTCTTTCTCTACCATGGACCATCTGAGCTCTCTGTCCTTAAGCTGGCGTCTAATAAAACCAATAGGGTGTTCCTTACCCTTCTCATCTACTTGTGATAGTACAGCTCCTATCCCAGTGTCAGAGGCGTCCGTCTGCACGATAAAAGGTCTTTGATAATCAGGGGCCCTGAGGACAGGGGCCTGGCACAAGGAGTCTTTTAAGCCATTGAAGGCCTTCTCACACTCGTCGGTCCAAGTTACCTTCTTGGGTTTCTTCGGAGTTGTGAGGGCAGTCAGAGGGGCAGCTATGGTGCCATAGTCTGCCACAAAATTGCGGTAATACCCCGTGAGTCCTAAGAAGGCTCTCACTTGGGTTTGTGTAGTGAGGGTAGGCCAGTCTTGTACTGCTTGTACTTTACTGGGAAGAGGCTGTATCCTCCCTCCACCTACTTCATGTCCAAGGTAAACCACTGAGCCTTGTCCAATCTGGCATTTACTAGCCTTTATGGTCAGGTGTGCTTTTTGAAGAGCCTGGAGCACAATCCCGAGGTGTTTCACATGGTCTTCCCAGGTGGCACTGAAAACTGCTATATCGTCCAGATATGCAAGACAGAATTAGTCCAACCCATTCAACACATGATTCACAAGCCTCTGGAAAGTGGCAGCTGCATTCTTCAACCCGAACGGCATTACCCGGAATTGATAAAGGCCGTCTGGAGTAGAAAATGCTGTCTTCTCCTTGGCATGTTCTGCTAAAGCTATTTGCCAATAGCCAGCAGTGAGGTCAAACGTGCTGAGGTACTTGGAGGCACCCAAAGTATCCACCAGCTCATCTGTTCGAGGCAAGGGGTGTGCATCTGTCTTGGTGACAGCATTCAGAGCCCTGTAATCCACGCAGAACCTCAATTCAGATGTGCCTGCCTTTGGAACCAAAACCACTGGGCTGGACCAAGGACTACTAGAGGGTTCAATCACCCCAAGGTCTAACATCTTGTTGACCTCGGTCTTAATATAAGACCGTACTTTGTCTGACATCCTGTATCCCCTACTTTTAGTAGGTACACTGTCTCCTGTGTCTATGTTATGTTTGCACCAAGGTGTCAAACCGGGCGACTGTGAAAACAGGGGGGAAAACTGCCTAAGCAAACTTTTCACCTCAGCCTGCTGATCAGAAGTCAGGTGAGGGGCCACTCGGACACCCGCAAAGGAGCTATTTGAAGGACGGCTTTGGAACAGGTCGGGGAGAGGTTCAGACTCCTCTTCCTCAACGTCTGAAGCCAGTAGCAGTGCTGCAATTTCGACTCTTGGGATGAAAGCCTTCAGCCTATTCACGTGAAACACTTTTGGAGCCTGTCCAGGCCTTCCAAGGTCCACTAAATAGTTAACCTCACCCAGGGGCTCCACCACTGTGTAAGGGCCTGACCATTTGTCCTGTAAAGCTCGAGGCCTTATGGGATTCATGATCAGGACTTGCTGACCAGGTGTAAAGTTGATGAGGGAAGCTTTCTGGTCGTACCAATGTTTCACCAGCGCTTGTCCTGCCTTCAATTTATCACTAGCCAAGCCCATCAGAAGTACCATCCGTTTTCTGAGCCCTAGCACATAATCAACTGTGTTGGTAGTAACAGGGGGAGTGGGTATCTCCCATCCCTCTTTGATGATGGCTAAGGGTCCCCGTACGGATGACCGAACAGAAGTTCCAAGGGGCTGAAGCCAACACCCTCCTGTGGTACCTCTCGGTAGGCAAACAGTAAGCATGGTAAAAGAAGATCCCATTTTCTTCTCTGAGGTTCCTCCAGAGCCCCAATCATACTTTTTAACGTTCTGTTGAAACGTTCCACCAGACCATTGGTCTGGGGGTGGTATGCAGAAGAGAACTTGTAGGTGACCCCACATTCTTTCCACATAGCCTGCATATACTTCGACATAAAGTTGCTGCCACGATCCGACACAACTTCTTTAGGGAAGCCAACCCTAGTAAATATGCCAAGTAAAGCTTTTGCAACTGACTTGGCAGTTACAGTTTTCAATGGGATGGCCTCAGGATATCTGGTTGCATGGTCGACCAGCACCAGGATAAACCTATTGCCCGAGGATGTTTGCGGGTCAAGGGGACCAACGATGTCGATCCCTACGCTTTCAAATGGTACCCCCACAACTGGGAGCGGTACCAACGGAGCTTGGATTGTCGCGTCAACCTTACCAGACAACTGGCAGGAGGCACAACTCCTGCAGTGACTTTCTACTTGCACCCCCATCTTGGGCCAGTAGAAGTGCATGGATAACCTTTGCTTGGTCCTCTTCATACCAAGGTGACCAGCAAGAGGAACTTCATGCGCCAACTGCAGGAGGAAGGGCCTAACAGCAAGGGGAACCACCAACCTCCTATGGTCTCCTTCTGTAGACTCTGTGGGCTCACTATACAGGAGTCCACCTTCCCAATAAATCCTATGCGTCCCAGGAGGTTCACCCTCAAGCTGGGAGCAGGCCTGTCTCCTTAGGCCTTCCAGAGATGGGCACTCACGTTGGCCTTTACTGAATTCGTCCCTATCAGGACCTCCTTCAACTAACAAGTCTTTTAGTTCAGGATGATCGTTGGGGTCAAATACTTCAGGCATCCCTACCTCCTCGTCAGGCCCGGGCGATTGACCAACTTCCTCCACGGCAGTGGTAGGCGAGCTCGGGGGAATATTCTCTTTCCCTCGTCTTGACTTGTCGACTCCTTTCGCCTTGGGTTTCCCCTTCAGCTGGGGCGGCGTATTGAACTTGGCCAATGCTGCCCGTGCTTGAGACCGTGTGTAGGGTCTTTCGGCAGTGTCTCCTACGAGCCCTAAAGCTCTGAGATCATTAACTAACAAGACCTTTCCCGGGACGTTTCTCTGAATGCTCACTGGAATCCTGACTGCTGTACCATTTAAAGTAAGATTTACAGGTATTACTGGGAACATACGGAGTGGGCCGTCAGCCAACTTAGTGGGCATCAGAGTAGCTCTGGCAACTTCCTCTGAGTCTACCAAGGTAGAATCCACTACAGTGCGACTGCACCCACTATCCCTAAGAGCTGGAGTATCTACTCCATTGATCAGCACACTGTCTTTAAAGTAGTGCTTGGTAATATCCGGAATCCTAGCATAAGCCTCTGCGACTTTAGGCTCCCAGGAACCCAGGGAAACTAAAACTACCTCAGCCTCTATTCCGCTGGGAAATGAGTCTGAGGAGAAAGATGCTCCTGTAATCTCTTCTTCCTCGTAGGAGGAGAAGGCCAGATTAGCGGAGTGGACCCCCAAAGGTCTAACCTTACACCGGGGATCCCCCTTCACGTGGTCAGTTGCTCCACAAGCAAAACAAGATCCATTGGGTCTGTTTACATAGGGAGGCTTATTGTAACCAAAGTTCTGTTTCGGAGGCGGACCTCCACTACCCTGTGAGTTCTCTTGTGTCTTACCCTTATTTTTCTTTTTGTGGCCCTTATGAGAAGAAGATTTATCAGATTCTCCACCCTCCTTATCTTTGGACTTTTTCCCTTCCTCCTGCTTACCAGGATGAGTTTTGTCCTTATGGGACACTCGATGTGACACCCATAAGTCTGCTGCAATGGCCAGCTTCTTAGGATCTATCTCCTTTGAATCGGCCAAATGCTGCTTAAGCTCCGGGGAAGAAGATGCAAAAATGTGTTCCAGCATGACAAGATTTATCATGCCTTCGAAGGTAGAAACCTTATAACCTTCGACCCAGCCAGTTAAGTTTTTCAAGGATTCAGTGACATAAAATACCCAAGTACCACCTTCCTTTTTCTTATACTCTCTGAAACGTTTCAAATATTGGGCCGGAGTCTTCCCAAACTTTAAAATGAGAGTTTGCTTTAACATTGCGAAATCAGCTCGCTCAGCCTTCGACATTTCCATAATGGCACTACAGCCAGAATGGGGCAGTCTGATGAGTAACCAGGAAATCTCATCAGCATTGTCAACTTGTTGAACTTCGCATGCATACTCAAACGCATTCAGCCAGTCCATAATGTCATTCCTTTCCTCATATACACTGAGCAGATCTTTCGGAAACCGTGGATGAGAGGAAGCCCCAGACCCATGTCCAGGACCCTTGGACCCATTTGCAAACTGAAGCTTGGCCAGTTCCAACTGGTGATCCCTGTCTTTTTGTTTTTCTGCCTGTTCGATTTTTAGTTTGGCTATGCTGAATTCAAGCTCCTGCTGCCTAAACCGCAGCTCTTGCTTCTTGAATTCAAGCATAGCCTCCCCATCAGCACTGGCAGAGGAAACATAAGCATCTCGTCCTCCCTGTCCTCGTGGTCGCGATGGATCAGTGCAGCGGCAGAACCGTCGGTTCTACCAGTGAGAGCAGCCCCACCACCTTCCGCACTGTCCTCAGACGTTATAGCGTCAAGCTGCGCTTCTTGCCACGCCACGATTCTTTGGATCATTTCCAATTTAGTGCCTTGAGAGGAAACACCTCTCTCCGCACACATCTTTTTCAATGTTTCTGATTTGGAAGCATTTAAAGTTAACAAGGTATTTGTTTCCATACTGTTAGATAGGACTATGGCCTTTTTAAAGTTATACTACAACAATTCACTACGTGTCCTGGTTGGAATAACCTGAAATGCCTTAGTTCGTGCGCAACACTGGATACCTTCAGTCGTATCCCACCGCTGTACACCAATTTGTTAAGACGGATTTCTGAACTCTGTCCTGGTGGCGCAGAAGTTCAGAAGGCCAACCTAATTACTTGGAAAAGGGTAACCTCTGGACGAGCCAGACCAATCAAGGTAGCGATCGCGGCGGTCAAGACTAGGTCTCAAGAGGGGTGAGGGTGACTGAAAGCCCGCAATGAGCACACAAAGCAAGATCACTTACAAACAGTTGTTATATTAAAAATATATACACATTTATTTCAAGGCCTTTAAAACAATGACCGTAGCGAGAAAATCACAATATAACGATAGTAAACCAACACATACCATATCAACACAACATATATACAAATACGACAGTCTCAAGCGTTAGATGCACGAAATGGGTAGTCCACCTAAAAGGGAAGGAAGACAGGCAGTGCGAAATAATGCTTAGACCCAGTTCACCTTCAGAGGCACCTAACTAGATGGAAGTCTGAGCCCTGCGAAGAGTGGAGCCTTGTGCTCAAAAGTACCTGCACGCGCTGGTGCCAATGGGCAAAAGGAGAAGCTCTTCGAGGGAAATCAGGCAGTTCAGTTTAGAGCACAAAAGAAGAAGAACAAGTTCCGCGACTCAAGCGCAGCCTCCACAGTGGGCAGAAGCAGAGCGCAAGTACGAAAAAGGGTGCTGTTTGACACAGCGGGGAAAAGCAATGGGCTCCTGCAGGAGGGCGACCAGATCCGAGCTATGCTACTCACCGGTCCCCGATGGAAGCAGACCCAGGCTTCTCTGCGTCCGTTTCAGTAGCTGGCAGGTTCAAAAGAGCAGGGAACGCCTCGTCGTCGTGTTGAGTAAAAAGACGTCCCAATCGAAGAAACCCGCACAGTTTGTTACCACAGCAGGGCAACGGAGCGGCCGTGTGTATCTGAGCCAAATGTACACTACTCACTTCAGACCTGGGAACGCCAAGTGTACGAAACGTGTGAGAGTGACAAGGACTCGAAATACTACACAACCTGGCGGCGGTTACAGAGCAAGACTCCCGTGTAAGCTGGTCAGTCAACTGGATGGCCCAGAGACGCTTCCGAAGGCTTACTGGCAGGAGATGGTGAAGATGCCGAGAATAGCTGTTCCCGTTATTCCAAGGGTCGAAGTACCAGTACAGGCCTTCTGGTTCGATCAAAGGTGAAAAGAGTTTCACAAGGCGACAGCAGTGCAGAGGAGAAGTCCTTCAGCGGGTCACCAGCGATTCCTCGGTCCAGCTTCTTGGTTGCAGGATACTTGGCTCCTGTATTCCTTCGTTCGTGAGAACTCAGGAGATTGACATGGTAGTGGTGTTTCCAGCCCCCTCTTATCCACGGTTCCCTTCGCGCCAAAACGGAGGGGACCCAATGGGAGATCCGCTCATCAACACTCACACCATTCGTGGACCAATCACGGACCACGGTGGTCCCAGGCATTCACACCACCCTAGACTCTCTGGCACCCAGGATGTGTATTGGGACCAGACATCCCAGCCCACATCCTGGAGGCACACACAAGACATGTAGAAGCCCGCGAAAGCATCCGTGTTTCGCGGGAAAGTACATGCCCAAATAAGGAAGGCCCCGGGTCGGCTCGACCTGGGGAAGGTGAAGGGAGCAAGACGGTCAGCGGACAGGACAAAGGAACCTCGTGGTCTGGCCATTTTGGGAGCCAGGCCACCATTTTGGGTTAAGCGCGAGAAACGCGCTTAGAACGCCAAAAGGAGCTCAAAACACAAGAAACGATCGCTGCCACCATTCCTGTCCCTGAATCACTTACTCCGATAAGATACAAACCTAAACGAGTATCTAGGGCCTGTAGAAGGCTAGAGACCCAAGAGAGCTGTAACTTAGCTTACAGTGCCCTCTTGTGTCATGTCGCACGAAAGCCGCAACATGATAAAAGAAACTACGGGAAACAGCGTTCCCCGGTACTGACTGTCTTAAGGGCATGTCAGTTTCCCCGTAAGAAAGGAGCGAAAGCCCAGAGGAGTGCAGCAGAAGGCTGCACTTCTCTGGCAAAGTCAAGAACAAGGTGAAAAACAAAGCAAAAAGTTTAGGGGTTGCCACATGGAAGGAAAATTACCTACAGTTACGATATCTTTCCTAACACTCGCCCCTCCCAGACTATGGACAGGGGGAACTAATCCACCCCTGGATGAGTCTCTTGTTCAGGTCGGTTAAACATTCTGGACAACTCATCAGCATTGCTATGTTGGACACCTGGCCTATGCGCAATAGTGAAGTCGAAGCCTTGTAGACTTATGGACCACCTAAGCAACTTTGGATTCTCCCCCTTCATGTTCATTAGCCACTTTAAGGGCTTATGGTCAGTTTGCACAGTGAAGTGGGTCCCATAGAGGTAGGGCCTCAGCTTCCTTAGGGCCAACACAACAGAGAAACATTCTTTCTCTACCATGGACCATCTGAGCTCTTTGTCCTTAAGCTGGCGGCTAATAAAACCAATAGGGTGTTCCTTACCCTTCTCATCTACTTGTGATAGTACAGCTCCTATCCCAGATACACACGGCCGCTCTGTTGCCCTGCTGTGGTAACAAACTGTGCGGGTTTCTTTGATTGGGACGTCTTTTTACTCAACACGACGACGAGGCGTTCCCTGCTCTTTTGAAATGCCAGCTACTGAAACGGACAAGGAGAAGCCTGGGTCTGCTTGCATCGGGGACCAGTGAGTAGCATAGCTAGGATCTGGTCGCCCTCCTGCAGGAGCCCATTGCTTTTCCCCGCTGTGTCAAACAGCACCCTTTTTCGTACTTGCGCTCTGCTTCTGCCCACTGTGGAGAAGGCGCTTGAGTCGCGGAACTTGTTCTTCTTCTTTTGTGCTCTAAAATGAACTGCCTGATTTCCCTGGAAGAGCTTCTCCTTTTGCCCGTTGGCACCAGCGCGTGCAGGTACTTTTGAGCACAAGGCTCCACTCTTCGCAGGGCTCAGACTTCCATCTAGTTAGGTGCCTCTGAAGGTGAACTGGGTCTAAGCATTATTTCGCACTGCCTGTCTTCCTTCCCTTTTAGGTGGACTACCCATTTCGTGCATCTAACGCTTGAGACTGTCGTATTTGTATATATATTGTGTTGATATGGTATGTGATGGTTTACTATCGTTATATTGTGATTTTCTCGCTACGGTCATTGTTTTAAAGGCCTTGAAATAAATGTGTATATATTTTTAATATAACAACTGTTTGGAGTAGTTTGTAAGTGATCTTGCTTTGTGTGCTCATTGCGGGCTTTCAGTCACCCTCACCCCTCTTGAGACCTAGTCTTGACCGCCGCGATCGCTACCTTGATTGGTCTGGCTCGTCCAGAGGTTACCCTTTTCCAAGTAATTAGGTTGGCCTTCTGAACTTCTGCGCCACCAGGACAGAGTTCAGAAATCCGTCTTAACAGATGTGATATCCAACTCCTTCCAATTCCAATCCTGAGACCCTTCCTATAGCATGAGATATGATATCCAACTCCTTCCCATTCCAATCCTGAGACCCTTCCTATAACATGAGATGTGATATCCAACTCCTTCCCAATCCAATCCTGAGACCCTCTCAATGCTTCTAATAACAAACCTGAGACCCTTCCTAGAACATGAGATGTGATATCCAAATCCTTCCCATTTCAATCCTGAGACCCTTCCTATAACATGAGATGTGATATCCAACTCTTTCCCAATCCAATCCTGAGACCCTTTCGATAGCATGAGATATGATATCTCAATGCTTCTAATACCAAACCACAGACCCGTCCTATAAATTGAGATGTGATATCGAAATCCTTCCCCTTCCAAACCTGAGACCCTTCCTTTAGCATGAGATGTGATATCCAACTCCTTCCCATTCCAATCCTGAGACCCTTCTTATAGCATGAGATGTGATATCCTAATGCTTCTACCAAACCTGAGACCCTTCCTTTAGCATGAGATGTGATATCCAACTCCTTCCCATTCCAATCCTGAGACCCTTCCTATAGCATGAGATGTGATATCTCAATGCTATTAATACCAAACCTGAGAACCTTCCTATAACATGATATGTGATATCCAACTCCTTCCCAATCCAATCCTGAGACCCTCCCATTAGCATGAGATGTGATATCCAACTCCTTCCCATTCCAAACCTGAGACCCTTCCTATATCATGAGATATGATATCCAACTCCTTCCCATTCCAATCCTGAGACCCTTCGTATAGCATGAGATGTGATATCTCAATGCTTGTAATACAAAACTTGAGACCCTTCCTATAGCATGAGATGTGATATCCAACTCCTTCCCATTCCTATCCTGAGACCCTTCTGATAGCATGAGATGTGATATCTCAATGCTTCTAATACCAAACCTGAGACCCTCCCTATAGCGTGAGATGTGATATCAAAGTCCTTCCCATTCCAATCCTGATACCCTTCCTATAACATGAGATGTGATATCCAACTCCTTCCATTTCCAACCTGTGACTCTTCCTATATCATGAGATGGGATATCAAACTCCTTCCCAATCCAATCCTGAGACCCTTCCGATAGCATGAGATGTGATATCTTAATGCTTCTAGCAAACCTGAGACCTTCCCATGGCATGAGATGTGATAACAAACTCCTTCCCATTCCAATCCTGAGACCCTTCCGATAGCATGAGATGTGATATCTCAATGATTCTAATATGAAACCTGAGACCCTCCCTATAGCATGAGATGTGATATCCAACTCCTTCCCATTCCAATCCTGGGACCCTTCCTATAACATGAGATGTGATATCCAAGTCCTTCCCATTCCAATCCTGAGACCCTTCCTATAACATGAGATGTGATATCCAACTCCTTCCCAATCCAATCCTGAGACCCTTCCGATAGCATGAGATATGATATCTCAATGCTTCTAATACCAAACCACAGACCCGTCCTATAACTTGAGATGTGATATCCAATTCCTTCCCGTTCCAATCCTGAGACCCTTCCGATAGCGTGAGATGTGATATCCAACTCCTTCCAATTCCAACCTGTGACCCTTCCTATAGCATGAGATGGGATATCCAACTCCTTCCCAATCCAATCCTGAGACCCTTCCGATAGCATGAGATGTGATATCTTAATGCTTCTACCAAACCTGAGAACTTCCTATAACTTGAGATGTGATATCCAAATCCTTCCCCTTCCAAACCTGAGACCCTTCCTTTAGCATGAGATGTGATATCCAACTCCTTTCCATTCCAATCCTGAGACCATTCCTATAGCATGAGATGTGATATCCCAATGCTTCTACCAAACCTGAGACCCTTCCTATAGCATGAGATGTGATATCTAACTCCTTCCCATTCCAATACTGAGACCCGTCCTATACCATGAGATGTTATATCTCAATGCTTCTAATACCAAACCTGAGACTGTCCTATAACATGAGATGTGATATCTCAATGCTTCTAATAACAAACCTGAGACCCTTCCTATAACATGAGATGTGATGTCCAAGTCCTTCCCATTCCAATCCTGAGACCCTTCCTATAACATGAGATGTGATATCCAACTCCTTCCCAATCCAATCCTGAGACCCTTCCGATAGCATGAGATATGATATATCAATGCTTCTAATACCAAACCACAGACCCGTCCTATAACTTGAGATGTGATATCCAAATGCTTCCCCTTCCAAACCTGAGACCCTTCCTATAGCATGAGATGTGATATCCAACTCTTCCCATCCAATCCTGACACCCTTCCTATAACATGAGATGTGATATCCAACTCCTTCCCAATCCAATCCCGAGACCCTTCCGATAGCATGAGATGTGATATCCAACTCCTTCCAATTCCAACCTGTGATCCTTCCTATAGCATGAGATGGGATATCCAACTCCTTCCCAATCCAATCCTGAGACCCTTCCGATAGCATGAGATGTGATATCTTAATGCTTCTACCAAACCTGAGACCTTCATAAGGCATGAGATGTGATATCAAACTCCTTCCCATTCCAATCCTGAGACCTGCCTTATACCATGAGATGTTATATCTCAATGCTTCTAAT
Organism: Ambystoma mexicanum; assembly: GCF_040938575.1. NCBI lineage: Eukaryota > Metazoa > Chordata > Amphibia > Caudata > Ambystomatidae > Ambystoma > Ambystoma mexicanum. The sequence goes on from NC_090936.1 coordinate 340,286,663, forward strand.
ACCAAACCTGAGACTGTCCTATAACATGAGAGGTGATATCCACCTCCTTCCCATTCCAATCCTGAGACTCGTCCTATAGCATGATATATGATATCCAACTCCTTCCCATTCCAATCCTGAGACCCGTCCTATACAAAGAGATATGATATCTCAATGCTTCTATGACCAAACCTGAGACTGTCCTATGACATGAGATGCGATATCTCAATGGTTCTAATAACAAACCTGAGACCCTTCCTATAACATGAGATGTGATATCCAAATCCTTCCCATTCCAATCCTGAGACCCTTCCTATAACATGAGATGTGATATCCAACTCCTTCCCAATCCAATCCTGATACCCTTCCGATAGCATGAGATGTGATATCTCAATGATTCTAATAACAAACCTGAGAGCCTTCCTATAACATATGTGATATCCAACTCCTTCCCAATACAATCCAGAGACCCTTCCGATAGCATGAGATATGATATCTCAATGCTTCTAATACCAAACCACAGACCCGTCCTATAACTTGAGATGTGATATCCAACTCCTTCCCAATCCAATCCTGAGACCCTTCCGATAGCATGAGATGTGATATCTCAATGCTTCTAATATCAAACCTGAGACTGTCGTTTAACATGAGATGTGATATCTCAATGCTTCTAATAACAAACCTGAGACTCTTCCTATAACATGAGATGTGATATCCAAGTCCTTCCCATTCCAATCCTGAGACCCTTCCGATAGCATAAGAAATGATATCTCAATGCTTCTAATACCAAACCACAGACCCGTCCTATAACTTGAGATGTGATATCCAAATCCTTCCCCTTCCAAACCTGAGACCCTTCCTTTAGCATGAGATGTGATATCCAACTCCTTCCCATTCCAATCCTGAGACCCTTCCTATGGCATGAGATGTGATATCCAACTCTTCCCATCCAATCCTGAGACCCGTCCTATAACATGAGATGTGATATCCCACTCCTTCCAAATCCAATCCTGAGACCCTTCCGATAGCATGAGATATGATATCTCAATGCTTCTAATATCAAACCTGAGACCCTCCCTATAGCATGAGATGAGATATCCAATTCCTTCCCATTCCAATCCTGAGACCCTTCCGATAGCATGAGATGTGATATCCAACTCCTTCCAATTCCAACCTGTGACTCTTCCGATAGCATGAGATGTGATATCTCAATGCTTCTAATACCAAACCTGAGACCCTTCCTATAACATGAGATGTGATATCCAACTCCTTCCCAATCCAATCCTGAGACCCTTCTGATAGCATGAGATGTGATATCTCAATGCTTCTAATACCAAACCTGAGAAGCTCCCTATAGCGAGATATGATATAAAAGTCCTTCCCATTCCAATCCTGATACCCTTCCTATAACATGAGATGTGATATTCAACTCCTTCCAATTCCAACCTGTGACCCTTCCTATACCATGAGATGGGATATCCAACTCCTTCCCAATCCAATCCTGAGACCCTTCCGATAGCATGAGATGTGATATCCTAATGCTTCCACCAAACCTGAGACCTTCCTAAGGCATGAGATGTGATATCAAACTCCTTCCCATTCCAATCCTGAGACCCGTCCTATACCATGAGATGTTATATCTCAATGCTTCTAATACCAAACCTGAGACTGTCCATGACAGTCTCAGGTTATAACATGAGATGTGATATCTCAATGCTTCTAATAACAAACCTGAGACACTTCCTATAACGTAAGATGTGATGTCCAAGTCCTTCCCATTCCAATTCTGAGCCCCTTCCTATAACATGAGATGTGATATCCAACTCCTTCCCAATCCAATCCTGAGACCCTTCCGAGAGCATGAGATGTGATATCCCAATGCTTCTACCAAACCTGAGACCTTTCCGATAGCATGAGATGTGATATCCAACTCCTTCCCATTCCAATCATGAGGCCCTTCCTATAGCATGAGATGTGATATCCCAATGCTTCTACCAAACCTGAGACCTTTCCGATAGCATGAGATGTGATATCCAAATCCTTCCCCTTCCAAACCTGAGACCCTTCCTTTATCATGAGATGTGATATCCACCTCCTTCCCATTCCAAACCTGAGACCCGTCCTATAGCATGATATATGATATTCAACTCCTTCCCATTCCAATCCTGAGACCCGTCCTATACAATGAGATATGATATCTCAATGCTTCCTTGACCAAACCTGAGACTGTCCTATGACATGAGATGCGATATCTCAATGCTTCTAATAACAAACCTGAGACCCTTCCTATAACATGAGCTGTGATATCCAACTCCTTCCAATTCCAACCTGTGACCCATCCTATAGCATGAGATGCGATATCCAACTCCTTCCCAATCCAATCCTGAGACCCTTCCGATAGCATGAGATGTGATATCTTAATGCTTCTAGCAAACCTGAGACCTTCCCATGGCATGAGATGTGATATCAAACTCCTTCCCATTCCAATCCTGAGACCCGTCCTATACCATGAGATGTTATATCTCAATGCTTCTAATACCAAACCTGAGAATGTCCTATAACATGAGATGTGATATCTCAATGCTTCTAATAACAAACCTGAGACCCTTCCTATAACATGAGATGTGATGTCCAAGTCCTTCCCATCCCAATCCTGAGACCCTTCCTATAACATGAGATGTGATATCCAACTCCTTCCCAATCCAATCCTGAGACCCTTCCAATAGCATGAGATGTGATATCCAACTCCTTCCAATTCCAACCTGTGACTCTTCCGATAGCATGAGATGTGATATCTCAATGCTTCTAATACCAAACCTGAGACCCTTCCTATAACATGAGATGTGATATCCAACTCCTTCCCAATCCAATCCTGAGACCCTTCTGATAGCATGAGATGTGATATCTCAATGCTTCTAATACCAAACCTGAGACCCTCCCTATAGCGAGATATGATATAAAAGTCCTTCCCATTCCAATCCTGATACCCTTCCTATAACATGAGATGTGATATTCAACTCCTTCCAATTCCAACCTGTGACTCTTCCTATACCATGAGATGGGATATCCAACTCCTTCCCAATCCAATCCTGAGACCCTTCCGATAGCATGAGATGTGATATCCTAATGCTTCCACCAAACCTGAGACCTTCCTAAGGCATGAGATGTGATATCAAACTCCTTCCCATTCCAATCCTGAGACCCGTCCTATACCATGAGATGTTATATCTCAATGCTTCTAATACCAAACCTGAGACTGTCCATGACAGTCTCAGGTTATAACATGAGATGTGATATCTCAATGCTTCTAATAACAAACCTGAGACCCTTCCTATAACGTAAGATGTGATGTCCAAGTCCTTCCCATTCCAATCCTGAGCCCCTTCCTATAACATGAGATGTGATATCCAACTCCTTCCCAATCCAATCCTGAGACCCTTCCGAGAGCATGAGATGTGATATCCCAATGCTTCTACCAAACCTGAGACCTTTCCGATAGCATGAGATGTGATATCCAACTCCTTCCCATTCCAATCATGAGGCCCTTCCTATAGCATGAGATGTGATATCCCAATGCTTCTACCAAACCTGAGACCTTTCCGATAGCATGAGATGTGATATCCAAATCCTTCCCCTTCCAAACCTGAGACCCTTCCTTTATCATGAGATGTGATATCCACCTCCTTCCCATTCCAATCCTGAGACCCGTCCTATAGCATGATATATGATATCCAACTCCTTCCCATTCCAATCCTGAGACCCGTCCTATACAATGAGATATGATATCTCAATGCTTCCTTGACCAAACCTGAGACTGTTCTATGACATGAGATGCGATATCTCAATGCTTCTAATAACAAACCTGAGACCCTTCCTATAACATGAGCTGTGATATCCAACTCCTTCCAATTCCAACCTGTGACCCATCCTATAGCATGAGATGCGATATCCAACTCCTTCCCAATCCAATCCTGAGACCCTTCCGATAGCATGAGATGTGATATCTTAATGCTTCTAGCAAACCTGAGACCTTCCCATGGCATGAGATGTGATATCAAACTCCTTCCCATTCCAATCCTGAGACCCATCCCATACCATGAGATGTTATATCTCAATGCTTCTAATACCAAACCTGAGAATGTCCTATAACATGAGATGTGATATCTCAATGCTTCTAATAACAAACCTGAGATCCTTCCTATAACATGAGATGTGATGTCCAAGTCCTTCCCATCCCAATCCTGAGACCCTTCCTATAACATGAGATGTGATATCCAACTCCTTCCCAATTCAATCCTGAGACCCTTCCGATAGCATGAGATGTGATATCTCAATGCTTCTAATACCAAACCTGAGATCCTCCCTATAGCGTGAGATGTGATATCAAAGTTCTTCCCATTCCAATCCTGATACCCTTCCTATAACATGAGATGTGATATCCAACTCTTCCAATCCAATCCTGAGACCCTTCCTATAACTTGAGATGTGATATCCAACTCCTTCCCAATCCAATCCTGAGACCCTTCCGATAGCATGAGATGTGATATCTCAATGCTTCTAATACCAAACCACAGACCCGTCCTATAAATTGAGATGTGATACCCAAATCCTTCCCCTTCCAAACCTGAGACCCTTCCTTTAGCATGAGATGTGATATCCAACTCCTTCCCATTCCAATCCTGAGACCCGTCCTATACCATGAGATATGATATCTCAATGCTTCTAATACCAAACCTGAGACTGTCCTATAACATGAGATGTGATATCTCAATGCTTCTAATAACAAACCTGAGAGCCTTCCTATAACATGAGATGTTATATCCAACTCTTTCCCAATCCAATCCTGAGACCCTTCCGATAACATGAGATGTGATATCCAACTCCTTCGCAATCCAATCCTCAGACCCTTCCGATAGCATGAGATATGATATCTCAATGCTTCTAATACCAAACCACAGACCCGTCCTATAGCTTGAGATGTGATATCCAACTCTTCCCATCCAATCCTGAGAGCCGTCCTATACCATGAGATGTTATATCTCAATGCTTCTAATACCAAACCTGAGACTGTCCTATAACATGAGATGTGATATCTCAATGCTTCTAATAACAAACCTGAGACCCTTCCGATAGCATGAGATGTGATATCTCAATGCTTCTAATAACAAACCTGAGACCCTCCCTATAGCGTGAGATGTGATATCAAAGTCCTTCCCATTCCCATCCTGATACCCTTCCTATAACATGAGATGTGATATCCAACTCTTCCCATCCAATCCTGAGACCCTTCCTATAACATGAGATGTTATATCCAACTCCTTCCCAATCCAATCCTGAGACCCTTCCGATAGCATGAGATGTGATATCTCAATGCTTCTAATACCAAACCACAGACCCGTCCTATAAATTGAGACGTGATATCCAAATCCTTCCTCTTCCAAACCTGAGACCCTTCCTTTAGCATGAGATGTGATATCCAACTCCTTCCCATTCCAATCCTGAGACCCGTCCTATACCATGAGATATGATATCTCAATGCTTCTAATACCAAACCTGAGACTGTCCTATAACATGAGATGTGATATCTCAATGCTTCTAATAACAAACCTGAGAGCCTTCCTATAACATGAGATGTTATATCCAACTCTCTCCCAATCCAATCCTGAGACCCTTCCGATAACATGAGATGTGATATCCAACTCCTTCGCAATCCAATCCTCAGACCCTTCCGATAGCATGATATATGATATCTCAATGCTTCTAATACCAAACCACAGACCCGTCCTATAGCTTGAGATGTGATATCCAACTCTTCCCATCCAATCCTGAGACCCGTCCAATACCATGAAATGTTATCTCTCAATGCTTCTAATACCAAACCTGAGACTGTCCTATAACATGAGATGTGATATCTCAATGCTTCTAATAACAAACCTGAGACCCTCCCTATAGCGTGAGATGTGATATCAAAGTCCTTCCCATTCCCATCCTGATACCCTTCCTATAACATGAGATGTGATATCCAACTCTTCCCATCCAATCCTGAGACCCTTCCTATAACATGAGCTGTGATATCCAACTCCTTCCAATTCAAACCTGTGACCCTTCCTATAGCATGAGATGCGATATCAAAGTCCTTCCCATTCCAATCCTGATACCCTTCCTATAACATGAGCTGTGATATCCAACTCCTTCCCAATCCAATCCTGAGACCCTTCCCATAGCATGAGATGTGATATCTTAATGCTTCTAGCAAACCTGAGACCTTCCCATAGCATGAGATGTGATATCACACTCCTTCCCATTCCAATCCTGAGACCCGTCCTATACTATGAGATGTTACATCTCAATGCTTCTAATACCAAACCTGAGACTGTCCGATAACATGAGATGTGATATCTCAATGCTTCTAATAACAAACCTGAGACCCTTCCTATAACATGAGATGTGATATCCAAGTCCTTCCCATTCAAATCTTGAGACCCTTCCTATAACATGAGATGTGATATCCAAATCCTTCCCCTTCCAAACCTGAGACCCTTCCTTTATCATGAGATGTGATATCCAACTACTTCCCATTCCAATCCTGAGACCCGTCCTATAGCATGATATATGATATGCAACTCCTTCCCATTCCAATCCTGAGACCCGTCCTATACAATGAGATATGATATCTCAATGCTTCTATGACCAAACCTGAGACTGTCCTATGACATGAGATGCGATATCTCAATGCTTCTAATAACAAACCTGAGACCCTTCCTATAACATGAGATGTGATATCCAAATCCTTCCCATTCCAATCCCGAGACCCTTCCTATAATATGAGATGTGATATCCAACTCCTTCCCAATCCAATCCTGATACCCTTCCGATAGCATGAGATGCGATATCTGAATGCTTCTAATAACAAACCTGAGAGCCTTCCTATAACATATGTGATATCCAACTCCTTCCCAATACAATCCAGAGACCCTTCCGATAGCATGAGATATGATATCTCAATGCTTCTAATACCAAACCACAGACCCGTCCTATAACTTGAGATGTGATATCCAACTCCTTCCCAATCCAATCCTGAGACCCTTCCGATAGCATGAGATGTGATATCTCAATGCTTCTAATATCAAACCTGAGACTGTCCTTTAACATGAGATGTGATATCTCAATGCTTCTAATAACAAACCTGAGACTCTTCCTATAACATGAGATGTGATATCCAAGTCCTTCCCATTCCAATCCTGAGACCCTTCCGATAGCATGAGATATGATATCTCAATGCTTCTAATACCAAACCACAGACCCGTCCTATAACTTGAGATGTGATATCCAAATCCTTCCCATTCCAAACCTGAGACCCTTCCTTTAGCATGAGATGTGATATCCAACTCCTTCCCATTCCAATCCTGAGACCCTTCCTATGGCATGAGATGTGATATCCAACTCTTCCCATCCAATCCTGAGACCCGTCCTATAACATGAGATGTGATATCCAACTCCTTCCAAATCCAATCCTGAGACCCTTCCGATAGCATGAGATATGATATCTCAATGCTTCTAATATCAAACCTGAGACCCTCCCTATAGCATGAGACGAGATATCCAATTCCTTCCCATTCCAATCCTGAGACCCTTCCGATAGCATGAGATGTGATATCCAACTCCTTCCAATTCCAACCTGTGACTCTTCCAATAGCATGAGATGTGATATCTCAATGCTTCTAATACCAAACCTGAGACCCTTCCTATAACATGAGATGTGATATCCAACTCCTTCCCAATCCAATCCTGAGACCCTTCTGATAGCATGAGATGTGATATCTCAATGCTTCTACTACCAAACCTGAGATCCTCCCTATAGCGAGATATGATATAAAAGTCCTTCCCATTCCAATCCTGATACCCTTCCTATAACATGAGATGTGATATCCAACTCTTCCAATCCAATCCTGAGACCCTTCCTATAACATGAGATGTGATATCCAACTCCTTCCCAATCCAATCCTGAGACCCTTCCGATAGGCTGAGATGTGATATCTCAATGCTTCTAATACCAAACCACAGACCCGTCCTATAAATTGAGATGTGATATCCAAATCCTTCCCCTTCCAAACCTGAGACCCTTCCTTTAGCATGAGATGTGATATCCAACTCCTTCCCATTCCAATCCTGAGACCCGTCCTATACCATGAGATATGATATCTCAATGCTTCTAATACCAAACCTGAGACTGTCCTATAACATGAGATGTGATATCTCAATGCTTCTAATAACAAACCTGAGAGCCTTCCTATAACATGAGATGTTATATCCAACTCTTTCCCAATCCAATCCTGAGACCCTTCCGATAACATGAGATGTGATATCCAACTCCTTCGCAATCCAATCCTCAGACCCTTCCGATAGCATGAGATATGATATCTCAATGCTTCTAATACCAAACCACAGACCCGTCCTATAGCTTCAGATGTGATATCCAACTCTTCCCATCCAATCCTGAGACCCGTCCTATACCATGAGTTGTTATATCTCAATGCTTCTAATACCAAACCTGAGACTGTCCTATAACATGAGATGTGATATCTCAATGCTTCTAATAACAAACCTGAGACCCTCCCTATAGCGTGAGATGTGATATCAAAGTCCTTCCCATTCCCATCCTGATACCCTTCCTATAACATGAGATGTGATATCCAACTCTTCCCATCCAATCCTGAGACCCTTCCTATAACATGAGATGTTATATCCAACTCCTTCCCAAACCAATCCTGAGACCCTTCCGATAGCATGAGATGTGATATCAAAGTCCTTCCCATTCCAATCCTGATACCCTTCCTATAACATGAGCTGTGATGTCCAACTCCTTCCAATTCAAACCTGTGACCCTTCCTATAGCATGAGATGCGATATCCAACTCCTTCCCAATCCAATCCTGAGACCCTTCCGATAGCATGAGATGTGATATCTTAATGCTTCTAGCAAACCTGAGACCTTCCCATGGCATGAGATGTGATATCAAACTCCTTCCCATTCCAATACTGAGACCCGTCCTATACTATGAGATGTTACATCTCAATGCTTCTAATACCAAACCTGAGACTGTCCTATAACATGAGATGTGATATCTCAATGCTTCCAATAACAAACCTGAGACCCTTCCTATAACATGAGATGTGATATCCAAGTCCTTCCCATTCAAATCTTGAGACCCTTCCTATAACATGAGATGTGATATCTCAATGCTTCTAATACCAAACCACAGACCAGTCCTATAACTTGAGATGTGATATCCAAATCCTTCCCCTTCCAAACCTGAGACCCTTCCTTTATCATGAGATGTGATATCCAACTCCTTCCCATTCCAATCCTGAGACCCGTCCTATAGCATGATATATGATATCCAACTCCTTCCCATTCCAATCCTGAGACCCGTCCTATACAATGAGATATGATATCTCAATGCTTCTATGACCAAACCTGAGACTGTCCTATGACATGAGATGCGATATCTCAATGCTTCTAATAACAAACCTGAGACCCTTCCTATAACATGAGATGTGATATCTAAATCCTTCCCATTCCAATCCTGAGACCCTTCCTATAACATGAGATGTGATATCCAACTCCTTCCCAATCCAATCCTGATACCCTTCCGATAGCATGAGATGTGATATCTCAATGATTCTAATAACAAACCTGAGAGCCTTCCTATAACATATGTGATATCCAACTCCTTCCCAATACAATCCAGAGACCCTTCCGATAGCATGAGATATGATATCTCAATGCTTCTAATACCAAACCACAGAAAAGTCCTATAACTTGAGATGTGATATCCAACTCCTTCCCAATCCAATCCTGAGACCCTTCCGATAGCATGAGATGTGATATCTCAATGCTTCTAATATCAAACCTGAGACTGTCCTTTAACATGAGATGTGATATCTCAATGCTTCTAATAACAAACCTGAGACTCTTCCTATAACATGAGATGTGATATCCAAGTCCTTCCCATTCCAATCCTGAGACCCTTCCGATAGCATGAGAAATGATATCTCAATGCTTCTAATACCAAACCACAGACCCGTCCTATAACTTGAGATGTGATATCCAAATCCTTCCCCTTCCAAACCTGAGACCCTTCCTTTAGCATGAGATGTGATATCCAACTCCTTCCCATTCCAATCCTGAGACCCTTCCTATGGCATGAGATGTGATATCCAACTCTTCCCATCCAATCCTGAGACCCGTCCTATAACATGAGAAGTGATATCCCACTCCTTCCAAATCCAATCCTGAGACCCTTCCGATAGCATGAGATATGATATCTCAATGCTTCTAATATCAAACCTGAGACCCTCCCTATAGCATGAGATGAGATATCCAATTCCTTCCCATTCCAATCCTGAGACCCTTCCGATAGCATGAGATGTGATATCCAACTCCTTCCAATTCCAACCTGTGACTCTTCCGATAGCATGAGATGTGATATCTCAATGCTTCTAATACCAAACCTGAGACCCTTCCTATAACATGAGATGTGATATCCAACTCCTTCCCAATCCAATCCTGAGACCCTTCTGATAGCATGAGATGTGATATCTCAATGCTTCTAATACCAAACCTGAGACCCTCCCTATAGCGAGATATGATATAAAAGTCCTTCCCATTCCAATCCTGATACCCTTCCTATAACATGAGATGTGATATTCAACTCCTTCCAATTCCAACCTGTGACCCTTCCTATACCATGAGATGGGATATCCAACTCCTTCCCAATCCAATCCTGAGACCCTTCCGATAGCATGAGATGTGATATCCTAATGCTTCCACCAAACCTGAGACCTTCCTAAGGCATGAGATGTGATATCAAACTCCTTCCCATTCCAATCCTGAGACCCGTCCTATACCATGAGATGTTATATCTCAATGCTTCTAATACCAAACCTGAGACTGTCCATGACAGTCTCAGGTTATAACATGAGATGTGATATCTCAATGCTTCTAATAACAAACCTGAAACACTTCCTATAACGTAAGATGTGATGTCCAAGTCCTTCCCATTCCAATCCTGAGCCCCTTCCTATAACATGAGATGTGATATCCAACTCCTTCCCAATCCAATCCTGAGACCCTTCCGAGAGCATGAGATGTGATATCCCAATGCTTCTACCAAACCTGAGACCTTTCCGATAGCATGAGATGTGATATCCAACTCCTTCCCATTCCAATCATGAGGCCCTTCCTATAGCATGAGATGTGATATCCCAATGCTTCTACCAAACCTGAGACCTTTCCGATAGCATGAGATGTGATATCCAAATCCTTCCCCTTCCAAACCTGAGACCCTTCCTTTATCATGAGATGTGATATCCACCTCCTTCCCATTCCAAACCTGAGACCCGTCCTATAGCATGATATATGATATTCAACTCCTTCCCATTCCAATCCTGAGACCCGTCCTATACAATGAGATATGATATCTCAATGCTTCCTTGACCAAACCTGAGACTGTCCTATGACATGAGATGCGATATCTCAATGCTTCTAATAACAAACCTGAGACCCTTCCTATAACATGAGCTGTGATATCCAACTCCTTCCAATTCCAACCTGTGACCCATCCTATAGCATGAGATGCGATATCCAACTCCTTCCCAATCCAATCCTGAGACCCTTCCGATAGCATGAGATGTGATATCTTAATGCTTCTAGCAAACCTGAGACCTTCCCATGGCATGAGATGTGATATCAAACTCCTTCCCATTCCAATCCTGAGACCCGTCCTATACCATGAGATGTTATATCTCAATGCTTCTAATACCAAACCTGAGAATGTCCTATAACATGAGATGTGATATCTCAATGCTTCTAATAACAAACCTGAGACCCTTCCTATAACATGAGATGTGATGTCCAAGTCCTTCCCATCCCAATCCTGAGACCCTTCCTATAACATGAGATGTGATATCCAACTCCTTCCCAATCCAATCCTGAGACCCTTCCGATAGCATGAGATGTGATATCCAACTCCTTCCAATTCCAACCTGTGACTCTTCCGATAGCATGAGATGTGATATCTCAATGCTTCTAATACCAAACCTGAGACCCTTCCTATAACATGAGATGTGATATCCAACTCCTTCCCAATCCAATCCTGAGACCCTTCTGATAGCATGAGATGTGATATCTCAATGCTTCTAATACCAAACCTGAGACCCTCCCTATAGCGAGATATGATATAAAAGTCCTTCCCATTCCAATCCTGATACCCTTCCTATAACATGAGATGTGATATTCAACTCCTTCCAATTCCAACCTGTGACCCTTCCTATACCATGAGATGGGATATCCAACTCCTTCCCAATCCAATCCTGAGACCCTTCCGATAGCATGAGATGTGATATCCTAATGCTTCCACCAAACCTGAGACCTTCCTAAGGCATGAGATGTGATATCAAACTCCTTCCCATTCCAATCCTGAGACCCGTCCTATACCATGAGATGTTATATCTCAATGCTTCTAATACCAAACCTGAGACTGTCCATGACAGTCTCAGGTTATAACATGAGATGTGATATCTCAATGCTTCTAATAACAAACCTGAGACCCTTCCTATAACGTAAGATGTGATGTCCAAGTCCTTCCCATTCCAATCCTGAGCCCCTTCCTATAACATGAGATGTGATATCCAACTCCTTCCCAATCCAATCCTGAGACCCTTCCGAGAGCATGAGATGTGATATCCCAATGCTTCTACCAAACCTGAGACCTTTCCGATAGCATGAGATGTGATATCCAACTCCTTCCCATTCCAATCATGAGGCCCTTCCTATAGCATGAGATGTGATATCCCAATGCTTCTACCAAACCTGAGACCCTTCCGATAGCATGAGATATGATATCTCAATGCTTCTAATACCAAACCACAGACCCGTCCTATAACTTGAGATGTGATATCCAACTCCTTCCCAATCCAATCCTGAGACCCTTCCGATAGCATGAGATGTGATATCTCAATGCTTCTAATATCAAACCTGAGACTGTCCTATAACATGAGATGTGATATCTCAATGCTTCTAATAACAAACCTGAGACTCTTCCTATAACATGAGATGTGATATCCAAGTCCTTCCCATTCCAATCCTGAGACCCTTCCGATAGCATGAGATATGATATCTCAATGCTTCTAATACCAAACCACAGACCCGTCCTATAACTTGAGATGATATATCCAAATCCTTCCCCTTCCAAACCTGAGACCCTTCCTTTAGCATGAGATGTGATATCCAACTCCTTCTCATTCCAATCCTGAGACGCTTCCTATGGCATGAGATGTGATATCCAACTCTTCCCATCCAATCCTGAGACCCGTCCTATAACATGAGATGTGATATCCAACTCCTTCCCAATCCAATCCTGAGACCCTTCCGATAGCATGAGATATGATATCTCAATGCTTCTAATATCAAACCTGAGACCCTCCCTATAGCATGAGATGAGATATCCAATTCCTTCCCATTCCAATCCTGAGACCCTTCCGATAGCATGAGATGTGATATCTCAATGCTTCTAATACCAAACCTGAGACCCTCCCTATAGCGAGATGTGATATAAAAGTCCTTCCCATTCCAATCCTGATACCCTTCCTATAACATGAGATGTTATATCCAACTGCTTCCAATTCCAACCTGTGACCCTTCCTATAGCATGAGATGGGATATCCAACTCCTTCCCAATCCAATCCTGAGACACTTCCGATAGCATGAGATGTGATATCCTAATGCTTCCACCAAACCTGAGACCTTCCTAAGGCATGAGATGTGATATCAAACTCCTTCCCATTCCAATCCTGAGACCCGTCCTATACCATGAGATGTTATATCTCAATGCTTCTAATACCAAACCTGAGACTGTCCATGACAGTCTCAGGTTATAACATGAGATGTGATATCTCAATGCTTCTAATAACAAACCTGAGACCCTTCCTATAACGTAAGATGTGATGTCCAAGTCCTCCCCATTCCAATCCTGAGCCCCTTCCTATAACATGAGATGTGATATCCAACTCCTTCCCAATCCAATCCTGAGACCCTTCCAAGAGCATGAGATGTGGTATCCCAATGCTTCTACCAAACCTGAGACCTTTCCGATAGCATGAGATGTGATATCCAACTCCTTCCCATTCCAATCATGAGGCCCTTCCTATAGCATGAGATGTGATATCCCAATGCTTCTACCAAACCTGAGACCTTTCCGATAGCATGAGATGTGAAATCCAACTCCTTCCCATTCCAATCCTGAGACCCTTCTGATAGCATGAGATATGATATCTCAATGCTTCTAATACCAAACCACAGACCAGTCCTATAACTTGAGATGTGATATCCAAATCCTTCCCCTTCCAAACCTGAGACCCTTCCTTTATCATGAGATGTGATATCCACCTCCTTCCCATTCCAATCCTGAGACCCGTCCTATAGCATGATATATGATATCCAACTCCTTCCCATTCCAATCCTGAGACCCGTCCTATACAATGAGATATGATATCTCAATGCTTCTATGACCAAACCTGAGACTGTCCTATGACATGAGATGCGATATCTCAATGCTTCTAATAACAAACCTGAGACCCTTCCTATAACATGAGATGTGATATCCAAATCCTTCCCATTCCAATCCTGAGACCCTTCCTATAACATGAGATGTGATATCCAACTCCTTCCCAATCCAATCCTGATACCCTTCCGATAGCATGAGATATGATATCTCAATGCTTCTAATACCATACCACAGACCCGTCCTATGAATTGAGATGCGATATCCAAATCCTTCCCCTTCCAAACCTGAGACCCTTTCTTTATCATGAGATGTGATATCCAACTCCTTCCCATTCCAATCCTGAGACCCTTCCTATAACATGCGATGTGATATCCAACTCCTTCCCAATCGAATCCTGAGACCCTTCCGATAGCATGAGATATGATATCTCAATGCTTCTATGACCAAACCTGAGACTGTCCTATGACATGAGATGCGATATCTCAACGCTTCTAATAACAAACCTGAGACCCTTCCTATAACATGAGATGTGATATCCAAATCCTTCCCATTCCAATCCTGAGACCCTTCCTATAACATGAGATGTGATATCCAACTCCTTCCCAATCCAATCCTGATACCCTTCCGATAGCATGAGATGTGATATCAAAGTCCTTCCCATTCCAATCCTGAAACCCTTCCTATAACATGAGCTGTGATATCCAAATCCTTCCCCTTCCAAACCTGAGACCCTTTCTTTATCATGAGATGTGATATCCAACTCCTTCCCATTCCAATCCTGAGACCCTTCCTATAACATGCGATGTGATATCCAACTCCTTCCCAATCGAATCCTGAGACCCTTCCGATAGCATGAGATATGATATCTCAATGCTTCTAATACCAAACCACAGAACCGTCCTATAACTTGAGATGTGATATCCAAATCCTTCCCCTTCCAAACCTGAGACCCTTTCTTTATCATGAGATGTGATATCCAACTCCTTCCCTTCCAATCCTGAGACCCTTCCTATAACATGCGATGTGATATTCAACTCCTTCCCAATCGAATCCTGAGACCCTTCCGATAGCATGAGATATGATATCTCAATGCTTCTAATACCAAACCACAGAACCGTCCTATAACTTGAGATGTGATATCCAAATCCTTCCCCTTCCAAACCTGAGACCCTTTCTTTATCATGAGATGTGATATCCAACTCCTTCCCATTCCAATCCTGAGACCCGTCCTATACAATGAGATATGATATCTCAATGCTTCTAATACCAAACCTGAGACTGTCCTATAACATGAGATGCAATATCTCAATGCTTCTAGTAACAAACCTGAGACCCTTCCTATAACATGAGATGTGATATCCAAATCCTTCCCATTCCAATCCTGAGACCCTTCCTATAACATGAGATGTGATATCCAACTCCTTCCCAATCCAATCCTGATACCCTTCCGATAGCATGAGATATGATATCTCAATGCTTCTAATACCATACCACAGACCCGTCCTATAAATTGAGATGCGATATCCAAATCCTTCCCCTTCCAAACCTGAGACCCTTCCTTTAGCATGAGATGTGATATCCAACTCCTTCCCATTGCAATCCTGAGACCCGTCCTATACCATGAGATATGATATCTCAATGCTTCTAATACCAAACCTGAGACTGTCCTATAACATGAGATGTGATATCTCAAAGCTTCTAATAACAAACGTGAGATCCTTCCTATAACATGAGATGTGATATCCAACTCCTTCCCAATCCAATCCTGAGACCCTTCCGATAGCATGAGTTATGATATCGCAATGCTTCTAATAAAAAACCTGAGACTGTCCTATAACATGAGATGCAATATCTCAATGCTTCTAATAACAAACCTTCTCAGGAGACCCTTCCTATAACATGAGATGTGATATCCAAATCCTTCCCATTCCAATCCTGAGACCCTTCCGATAGCATGAGATATGATATCTCAATGCTTCTAATACCAAACATGAGACTGTCCAATAACATGAGATGCGATATCTCAATGCTTCTAATAACAAACCTGAGACCCTTCCTATAACATGAGATGTGATATCCAAATCCTTCCCATTCCAATCCTGAGACCCTTCCTAGAACATGAGATGTGATATCTCAATGCTTCTAATAACAAACCTGAGACCCTTCCTATAACATGAGATGTGATATTCAAATCCTTCCCATTCCAATCCTGAGACCCTTCCTATAGCATGAGATGTGATATCCAACTCCTTCCCATTCCAATCCTGAGACCTGTCCTATACCATGAGATATGATATCTCAATGCTTCTAATACCAAACCTGAGACTGTCCTATAACATGAGATGCGATATCTCAATGCTTCTAATAACAAACCTGAGACCCTTCCTATAACATGAGATGTGATATCCAAATCCTTCCCATTCCAATCCTGAGACCCTTCCTATAACATGAGATGTGATATCCAACTCCTTCCCAATCCAATCCTGAGACCCTTCTGATAGCATGAGATATAATATCTCAATGCTTCTAATATCAAACCTGAGTCCCTCCCTATAGCATGAGATGTGATATACAACTGCTTCCCATTCCAATCCTGAGACCCTTCCTATAACATGAGATGCGATATCTCAATGCTTCTAATATCAAACCTGAGACCCTTCCTATAACATGAGATGTGATATCCAAGTCCTTCCCATTCCAATCTTGAGACCCTTCCTATAACATGCGATGTGATATCCAACTCCTTCCCAATCCAATCCTGAGACCCTTACGATAGCATGAAATATGATATCTCACTGCTTCTAATACCAAACCACAGAACCGTCCTATAACTTGAGATGTGATATCCAAATCCTTCCCCTTCCAAACCTGAGACCCTTTCTTTATCATGAGATGTGATATCCAACTCCTTCCCATTCCAATCCTGAGACCCTTCCTATAGCATGATATGTGATATCCAACTCCTTCCCATTCCAATCCTGAGACCCGTCCTATACAATGAGATATGATATCTCAATGCTTCTAATACCAAACCTGAGACTGTCCTATAACATGAGATGCGATATCTCAATACTTCTAATAACAAACCTGAGACCCTTCCTATAACATGAGATGTGATATCCAAATCCTTCCCATTCCAATCCTGAGACCCTTCCTATAACATGAGATGTGATATCCAACTCCTTCCCAATCCAATCCTGAGACCCTTCCGATAGCATGAGATATATCTCAATGCTTCTAATACCAAACCACAGACCCGTCCTATAACTTGAGATGTGATATCCAAATCCTTCCCCTTCCAAACCTGAGACCCTTCTTTTAGCATGAGATGTGATATCCAACTCCTTCCCATTCCAATCCTGAGACCCTTCCTATAGCATGAGATGTGATATCCCAATGCTTCTACCAAACCTGAGACCCTTACTATAGCATGAGAGGTGATATCCAACTCTTCCCATCCAATCCTGAGACCCGTCCTATACCATGAGATGTTATATCTCAATGCTTCTAATACCAAACCTGAGACTGTCCTATAACATGAGATGTGATATCAAAGTCCTTCCCATTCCAATCCTGATACCCTTCCTATAACATGAGATGTGATATCCAACTCTTCCCATCCAATCCTGAGACCCTTCCTATAACATGAGATGTTATATCCAACTCCTTCCCAATCCAATTCTGAGACCCTTCCGATAGCATGAGATGTGATATCAAAGTCCTTCCCATTCCAATCCTGAAACCCTTCCTATAACATGAGCTGTGATATCCAACTCCTTCCAATTCCAACCTGTGACCCTTCCTATAGCATGAGATGCGATATCCAACTCCTTCCCAATCCAATCCTGAGACCCTTCCGATAGCATGAGATGTGATATCTTAATGCTTCTAGCAAACCTGAGACCTTCCCATGGCATGAGATGTGATATCAAACTCCTTCCCATTCCAATCCTGAGACCCGTCCTATACTATGAGATGTTATATCTCAATGCTTCTAATACCAAACCTGAGACTGTCCTATAACATGAGATGTGATATCTCAATGCTTCTAATAACAAACCTGAGACCCTTCCTATAACATGAGATGTGATATCCAAGTCCTTCCAAATCCAATCCTGAGACCCTTCCGATAGCATGAGATATGATATCTCAATGCTTCTAATACCAAACCACAGAACCGTCCTATAACTTGAGATGTGATATCCAAATCCTTCCCCTTCCAAACCTGAGACCCTTTCTTTATCATGAGATGTGATATCCAACTCCTTCCCATTCCAATCCTGAGACCCTTCCTATAGCATGATATGTGATATCCAACTCCTTCCCATTCCAATCCTGAGACCCGTCCTATACAATGAGATATGATATCTCAATGCTTCTAATACCAAACCTGAGACTGTCCTATAACATGAGATGCGATATCTCAATGCTTCTAATAACAAACCTGAGACCCTTCCTATAACATGAGATGTGATATCCAAATCCTTCCCATTCCAATCCTGAGACCCTTCCTATAACATGAGATGTGATATCCAACTCCTTCCCAATCCAATCCTGATACCCTTCCGATAGCATTAGATATGATATCTCAATGCTTCTAATACCAAACCACAGACCCGTCCTATGAATTGAGATGCGATATCCAAATCCTTCCCCTTCCAAACCTGAGACCCTACCTTTAGCATGAGCTGTGATATCCAACTCCTTCCCATTGCAATCCTGAGACCCGTCCTATACCATGAGATATGATATCTCAATGCTTCTAATACCAAACCTGAGACTGTCCTATAACATGAGATGTGATATCTCAATGCTTCTAATAACAAACCTGAGAGCCTTCCTATAACAAGAGATGTGATATCCAACTCCTTCCCAATCCAATCCTGAGACCCTTCCGATAGCATGAGATATGATATCTCAAAGCTTCTAATACCAAACCACAGACCCGTCCTATAACTTGAGATGTGATATCCAAATCCTTCCCCTTCCAAACCTGAGACCCTTCCTTTAGCATGAGATGTGATATCCAACTCCTTCCCATTCCAATCCTGAGACCCTTCCTATAGCATGAGATGTGATATCCCAATGCTTCTACCAAACCTGAGACCCTTACTATAGCATGAGAGGTGATATCCACCTCTTCCCATCCAATCCTGAGACCCGTCCTATACCATGAGATGTTATATCTCAATGCTTCTAATACCAAACCTGAGACTGTCCTATAACATGAGATGTGATATCTCAATGCTTCTAATAACAAACCTGAGACCCTTCCTATAACATGAGATGTGATATCTCAATGCTTCTAATACCAAACCTGAGACCCTCCCTATAGCGTGAGATGTGATATCAAAGTCCTTCCCAGTCCAATCCTGATACCCTTCCTATAACATGAGATGTGATATCCAACTCTTCCCATCCAATCCTGAGACCCTTCCTATAACATGAGATGTTATATCCAACTCCTTCCCAATCCAATCCTGAGACCCTTCCGATAGCATGAGATGTGATATCAAAGTCCTTCCCATTCCAATCCTGAAACCCTTCCTATAACATGAGCTGCGATATCCAACTCCTTCCCATTCCAATCCTGAGACCCTTCCGATAGCATGAGATATGATATCTCAATGCTTCTAATACCAAACCTGAGACTGTCCTATAACATGAGATGCGATATCTCAATGCTTCTAATAACAAACCTGAGACCCTTCCTATAACATGAGATGTGATATCCAAATCCTTCCCATTCCAATCCTGAGACCCTTCCGATAGCATGAGATATGATATCTCAATGCTTCTAATACCAAACCTGAGACTGTCCTATAACATGAGATGCGATATCTCAATGCTTCTAATAACAAACCTAAGACCCTTCCTATAACATGAGATGTGATATCCAAATCCTTCCCATTCCAATCCTGAGACCCTTCCTATAGCATGAGATGTGATATCCAACTCCTTCCCATTCCAATCCTGAGACCCGTCCTATACCATGAGATATATCTCAATGCTTCTAATACCAAACCTGAGACTGTCCTATAACATGAGATGCGATATCTCAATGCTTCTAATAACAAACCTGAGACCCTTCCTATAACATGAGATGTGATATCCAAATCTTTCCCATTCCAATCCTGAGACCCTTCCTATAACATGAGATGTGATATCCAACTCCTTCCCAATCCAATCCTGAGACCCTTATGATAGCATGAGATATGATATCTCAATGCTTCTAATATCAAACCTGAGACCCTCCCTATAGCATGAGATGTGATATACAACTCCTTCCCATTCCAATCCTGAGACCCTTCCTATAACATGAGATGCGATATCTCAATGCTTCTAATAACAAACCTGAGACCCTTCCTATTACATGAGATGTGATATCCAAGTCCTTCCCATTCCAATCTTGAGACCCTTCCTATAACATGCGATGTGATATCTAACTCCTTCCCAATCCAATCCTGAGACCCTTCCGATAGCATGAGATATGATATCTCAATGCTTCTAATACCAAACCACAGAACCGTCCTATAACTTGAGATGTGATATCCAAATCCTTCCCCTTCCAAACCTGAGACCCTTTCTTTATCATGAGATGTGATATCCAACTCCTTCCCATTCCAATCCTGAGACCCTTCCTATAGCATGATATGTGATATCCAACTCCTTCCCATTCCCATCCTGAGACCCGTCCTATACAATGAGATATGATATCTCAATGCTTGTAATACCAAACCTGAGACTGTCCTATAACATGAGATGCGATATCTCAATACTTCTAATAACAAACCTGAGACCCTTCCTATAACATGAGATGTGATATCCAAATCCTTCCCATTCCAATCCTGAGACCCTGCCTATAACATGAGATGTGATATCCAACTCCTTCCCAATCCAATCCTGAGACCCTTCCGATAGCATGAGATATGATATCTCAATGCTTCTAATACCAAACCACAGACCCGTCCTATAAATTGAGATGTGATATCCAAATCCTTCCCCTTCCAAACCTGAGACCCGTCCTATACCATGAGATATATCTCAATGCTTCTAATACCAAACCTGAGACTGTCCTATAACATGAGATGCGATATCTCAATGCTTCTAATAACAAACCTGAGACCCTTCCTATAACATGAGATGTGATATCCAACTCCTTCCCATTCCAATCCTGAGACCCGTCCTATACCATGAGATATATCTCAATGCTTCTAATACCAAACCTGAGACTGTCCTATAACATGAGATGCGATATCTCAATGCTTCTAATAACAAACCTGAGACCCTTCCTATAACATGAGATGTGATATCCAAATCTTTCCCATTCCAATCCTGAGACCCTTCCTATAACATGAGATGTGATATCCAACTCCTTCCCAATCCAATCCTTAGACCCTTATGATAGCATGAGATATCATATCTCAATGCTTCTAATATCAAACCTGAGACCCTCCCTATAGCATGAGATGTGATATACAACTCCTTCCCATTCCAATCCTGAGACCCTTCCTATAACATGAGATGCGATATCTCAATGCTTCTAATAACAAACCTGAGACCCTTCCTATTACATGAGATGTGATATCCAAGTCCTTCCCATTCCAATCTTGAGACCCTTCCTATAACATGCGATGTGATATCCAACTCCTTCCCAATCCAATCCTGAGACCCTTCCGATAGCATGAGATATGATATCTCAATGCTTCTAATACCAAACCACAGAACCGTCCTATAACTTGAGATGTGATATCCAAATCCTTCCCCTTCCAAACCTGAGACCCTTTCTTTATCATGAGATGTGATATCCAACTCCTTCCCATTCCAATCCTGAGACCCTTCCTATAGCATGATATGTGATATCCAACTCCTTCCCATTCCAATCCTGAGACCCGTCCTATACAATGAGATATGATATCTCAATGCTTGTAATACCAAACCTGAGACTGTCCTATAACATGAGATGCGATATCTCAATACTTCTAATAACAAACCTGAGACCCTTCCTATAGCATGAGATGTGATATCCCAATGCTTCTACCAAACCTGAGACCCTTACTATAGCATGAGAGGTGATATCCACCTCTTCCCATCCAATCCTGAGACCCGTCCTATACCATGAAATGTTATATCTCAATGCTTCTAATACCAAACCTGAGACTGTCCTATAACATGAGATGTGATATCTCAATGCTTCTAATAACAAACCTGAGACCCTTCCTATAACATGAGATGTGATATCTCAATGCTTCTAATACCAAACCTGAGACCCTCCCTATAGCGTGAGATGTGATATCAAAGTCCTTCCCAGTCCAATCCTGATACCCTTCCTATAACATGAGATGTGATATCCAACTCTTCCCATCCAATCCTGAGACCCTTCCTATAACATGAGATGTTATATCCAACTCCTTCCCAATCCAATCCTGAGACCCTTCCGATAGCATGAGATGTGATATCAAAGTCCTTCCCATTCCAATCCTGAAACCCTTCCTATAACATGAGCTGCGATATCCAACTCCTTCCCATTCCAATCCTGAGACCCTTCCGATAGCATGAGATATGATATCTCAATGCTTCTAATACCAAACCTGAGACTGTCCTATAACATGAGATGCGATATCTCAATGCTTCTAATAACAAACCTGAGACCCTTCCTATAACATGAGATGTGATATCCAAATCCTTCCCATTCCAATCCTGAGACCCTTCCGATAGCATGAGATATGATATCTCAATGCTTCTAATACCAAACCTGAGACTGTCCTATAACATGAGATGCGATATCTCAATGCTTCTAATAACAAACCTAAGACCCTTCCGATAGCATGAGATGTGATATCAAAGTCCTTCCCATTCCAATCCTGAAACCCTTCCTATAACATGAGCTGCGATATCCAACTCCTTCCCATTCCAATCCTGAGACCCTTCCGATAGCATGAGATATGATTTCTCAATGCTTCTAATAACAAACCTGAGACCCTTCCTATTACATGAGATGTGATATCCAAGTCCTTCCCATTCCAATCTTGAGACCCTTCCTATGACATGCGATGTGATATCCAACTCCTTCCCAATCCAATCCTGAGACCCTTCCGATAGCATGAGATATGATATCTCAATGCTTCTAATACCAAACCACAGAACCGTCCTATAACTTGAGATGTGATATCCAAATCCTTCCCCTTCCAAACCTGAGACCCTTTCTTTATCATGAGATGTGATATCCAACTCCTTCCCATTCCAATCCTGAGACCCTTCCTATAGCATGATATGTGATATCCAACTCCTTCCCATTCCAATCCTGAGACCCGTCCTATAACATGAGATGCGATATCTCAATACTTCTAATAACAAACCTGAGACCCTTCCTATAACATGAGATGTGATATCCAAATCCTTCCCATTCCAATCCTGAGACCCTGCCTATAACATGAGATGTGATATCCAACTCATTCCCAATCCAATCCTGAGACCCTTCCGATAGCATGAGATATGATATCTCAATGCTTCTAATACCAAACCACAGACCCGTCCTATAAATTGAGATGTGATATCCAAATCCTTCCCCTTCCAAACCTGAGACACTTCCTTTAGCATGAGATGTGATATCCAACTCCTTCCCATTCCAATCCTGAGGCCCGTCCTATACCATGAGATGATATCTCAATGCTTCTAATACCAAACCTGAGACTGTCCTATAACATGAGATGTGATATCTCAATGCTTCTAATAACAAACCTGAGAGCCTTCCTATAACATGAGATGTGATATCCAACTCCTTCGCAATCCAATCCTGAGACCCTTCTGATAGCATGAGATATGATATCTCAATGCTTCTAATACCAAACCACAGACCCGTCCTATAACTTGAGATGTGATATCCAAATCCTTCCCCTTCCAAACCTGAGACCCTTCCTTTAGCATGAGATGTGATATCCAACTCCTTCCCATTCCAATCCTGAGACCCTTCCTATAGCATGAGATGTGATATCCCAATGCTTCTACCAAACCTGAGACCCTTACTATAGCATGAGAGGTGATATCCAACTCTTCCCATCCAATCCTGAGACCCGTCCTATACCATGAGATGTTATATCTCAATGCTTCTAATACCAAACCTGAGACTGTCCTATAACATGAGATGTGATATCTCAATGCTTCTAATAACAAACCTGAGACCCTTCCTATAACATGAGATGTGATATCTCAATGCTTCTAATACCAAACTTGAGTCCCTCCCTATAGCGTGAGATGTGATATCAAAGTCCTTCCCATTCCAATCCTGATACCCTTCCTATAACATGAGATGTGATATCCAACTCTTCCCATCCAATCCTGAGACCCTTCCTATAACATGAGATGTTATATCCAACTCCTTCCCAATCCAATTCTGAGACCCTTCCGATAGCATGAGATGTGATATCAATTTCCTTCCCATTCCAATCCTGAAACCCTTCCTATAACATGAGCTGTGATATCCAACTCCTTCCAATTCCAACCTGTGACCCTTCCTATAGCATGAGATGCGATATCCAATTCCTTCCCATTCCAATCCTGAGACCCTTCCGATATTATGAGATGTGATATCCAACTCCTTCCAATTCCAACCTGTGACTCTTCCGATAGCATGAGATGTGATATCTCAATGCTTCTAATACCAAACCTGAGACCCTTCCTATAACATGAGATGTGATATCCAACTCCTTCCCAATCCAATCCTGAGACCCTTCTGATAGCATGAGATGTGATATCTCAATGCTTCTAATACCAAACCTGAGACCCTCCCTATAGTGAGATGTGATATAAAGGTCCTTCCTATTCCAATCCTGATACCCTTCCTATAACATGAGATGTGATATCCAACTCCTTCCAATTCCAACCTGTGACCCTTCCTATAGCATGAGATGGGATATCCAACTCCTTCCCAATCCAATCCTGAGACCCTTCCGATAGCATGAGATGTGATATCCTAATGCTTCCACCAAACCTGAGACCTTCCTAAGGCATGAGATGTGATATCAAACTCCTTCCCATTCCAATCCTGAGACCCGTCCTATACCATGAGACATTATATCTCAATGCTTCTAATACCAAACCTGAGACTGTCCATGACAGTCTCAGGTTATAACATGAGATGTGATATCTCAATGCTTCTAATAACAAACCTGAGACCCTTCCTATAACATAAGATGTGATGTCCAAGTCCTTCCCATTCCAATCCTGAGCCCCTTCCTACAACATGAGATGTGATATCCAACTCCTTCCCAATCCAATCCTGAGACCCTTCCGAGAGCATGAGATGTGATATCCCAATGCTTCTACCAAACCTGAGACCTTTCCGATAGCATGAGATGTGACATCCAACTCCTTCCCATTCCAATCATGAGGCCCTTCCGATAGCATGAGATGTGATATCCCAATGCTTCTACCAAACCTGAGACCTTTCCGATAGCATGAGATGTGATATCCAACTCCTTCCCATTCCAATCCTGAGACCCTTCCTATGGCATGAGATGTGATATCAGACTCTTCCAATCCAATCCTGAGACCCTTCCTATAACATGAGATGTGATATCCAACTCCTTCCCAATCCAATCCTGAGACCCTTCCGATAGCATGAGATGTGATATCTCAATGCTTCTAATACCAAACCACGACCCGTCCTATAAATTGAGATGTGATATCCAAATCCTTCCCCTTCCAAACCTGAGACCCTTCCTTTAGCATGAGATGTGATATCCAACTCCTTCCCATTCCAATCCTGAGACCCGTCCTATACCATGAGATATGATATCTTAATGCTTCTAATACCAAACCTGAGACTGTCCTATAACATGAGATGTGATATCTCAATGCTTCTAATAACAAACCTGAGAGCCTTCCTATAACATGAGATGTTATATCCAACTCTTTCCCAATCCAATCCTGAGACCCTTCCGATAACATGAGATGTGATATCCAACTCCTTCGCAATCCAATCCTCAGACCCTTCCGATAGCATGAGATATGATATCTCAATGCTTCTAATACCAAACCACAGACCCGTCCTATAGCTTGAGATGTGATATCCAACTCTTCCCATCCAATCCTGAGACCCGTCCTATACCATGAGATGTTATATCTCAATGCTTCTAATACCAAACCTGAGACTGTCCTATAACATGAGATGTGATATCTCAATGCTTCTAATAACAAACCTGAGACCCTTCCTATAACATGAGATGTGATATCTCAATGCTTCTAATACCAAACCTGAGACCCTCCCTATAGAGTGAGATGTGATATCAAAGTCCTTCCCATTCCCATCCTGATACCCTTCCTATAACATGAGATGTGATATCCAACTCTTCCCATCCAATCCTGAGACCCTTCCTATAACATGAGATGTTATATCCAACTCCTTCCCAATCCAATCCTGAGACCCTTCCGATAGCATGAGATGTGATATCAAAGTCCTTCCCATTCCAATCCTGACACCCTTTCTATAACATGAGCTGTGATATCCAACTCCTTCCAATTCAAACCTGTGACCCTTCCTATAGCATGAGATGCGATATCCAACTCCTTCCCAATCCAATCCTGAGACCCTTCCGATAGCATGAGATGTGATATCTTAATGCTTCTAGCAAACCTGAGACCTTCCCATGGCATGAGATGTGATATCAAACTCCTTCCCATTCCAATCCTGAGACCCGTCATATACTATGAGATGTTACATCTCAATG
Source organism: Ambystoma mexicanum (assembly GCF_040938575.1). Taxonomy (NCBI): domain Eukaryota; kingdom Metazoa; phylum Chordata; class Amphibia; order Caudata; family Ambystomatidae; genus Ambystoma; species Ambystoma mexicanum. The sequence continues at coordinate 340,313,936 of NC_090936.1, forward strand.
CTTCTAATACCAAACCTGAGACTGTCCTATAACATGAGATGTGATATCCAAGTCCTTCCCATTCAAATCTTGAGACCCTTCCTATAACATGAGATGTGATATCCAACTCCTTCCCAATCCAATCCTGAGACCCTTCCGATAGCATGAGATATGATATCTCAATGCTTCTAATACCAAACCACAGACCAGTCCTATAACTTGAGATGTGATATCCAAATCCTTCCCCTTCCAAACCTGAGACCCTTCCTTTATCATGAGATGTGATATCCAAATCCTTCCCATTCCAATCCTGAGACCCTTCCTATAACATGAGATGTGATATCCAACTCCTTCCCAATCCAATCCTGGTACCCTTCCGATAGCATGAGATGTGATATCTCAATGCTTCTAATAACAAACCTGAGACCCTTCCTATAACATGAGATGTGATATCCAAATCCTTCCCATTCCAATCCTGAGACCCTTCCTATAACATGAGATGTTATATCCAACTTCTTCCCAATCCAATCCTGAGACCCTTCCGATAGCATGAGATATGATATCTCAATGCTTCTAATACCAAACCACAGACCCGTCCTATAAATTGAGATGTGATATCCAAATCCTTCCCCTTCCAAACCTGAGACCCTTCCTTTAGCATGAGATGTGATATCCAACTCCTTCCCATTCCAATCCTGAGGCCCGTCCTATACCATGAGATGATATCTCAATGCTTCTAATACCAAACCTGAGACTGTCCTATAACATGAGATGTGATATCTCAATGCTTCTAATAACAAACCTGAGAGCCTTCCTATAACATGAGATGTGATATCCAACTCCTTCGCAATCCAATCCTGAGACCCTTCCGATAGCATGAGATATGATATCTCAATGCTTCTAATACCAAACCACAGACCCGTCCTATAACTTGAGATGTGATATCCAAATCCTTCCCCTTCCAAACCTGAGACCCTTCCTATAGCATGAGATGTGATATCCCAATGCTTCTACCAAACCTGCGACCCTTACTATAGCATGAGAGGTGATTTCCAACTCTTCCCATCCAATCCTGAGACCCGTCCTATAACATGAGATGTTATATCCAACTCCTTCCCAATCCAATTCTGAGACCCTTCCGATAGCATGTGATGTGATATCAAAGTCCTTCCCATTACAATCCTGAAACCCTTCCTATAACATGAGCTGTGATATCCAACTCCTTCCAATTCCAAAATGTGACCCTTCCTATAGCATGAGATGCGATATCCAACTCCTTCCCAATCCAATCCTGAGGCCCTTCCGATAGCATGAGATGTTATATCTCAATGCTTCTAATACCAAACCTGAGACTGTCCTATAACATGAGATGTGATATCTCAATGCTTCTAATTACAAACCTGAGACCCTTCCTATAACATGAGATGTGATATCTCAATGCTTCTAATACCAAACCTGAGACCCTCCCTATAGTGTGAGATGTGATATCAAAGTCCTTCCCATTCCAATCCTGATACCCTTCCTATAACATGAGATGTGATATCCAACTCTTCCCATCCAATCCTGAGACCCTTCCTATAACATGAGATGTTATATCCAACTCCTTCCCAATCCAATTCTGAGACCCTTCCGATAGCATGAGATGTGATATCAAAGTCCTTCCCATTACAATCCTGAAACCCTTCCTATAACATGAGCTGTGATATCCAACTCCTTCCAATTCCAAAATGTGACCCTTCCTATAGCATGAGATGCGATATCCAACTCCTTCCCAATCCAATCCTGAGACCCTTCCGATAGCATGAGATGTGATATCTTAATGCTTCTAGCAAACCTGAGACCTTCCCATGGCATGAGATGTGATATCAAACTCCTTCCCATTCCAATCCTGAGACCCGTCCTATACTAGGAGATGTTATATCTCAATGCTTCTAATACCAAACCTGAGACTGTCCTATAACATGAGATGTGATATCCAAGTCCTTCCCAATCCAATCCTGAGACCCTTCCGATAGCATGAGATATGATATCTCAATGCTTCTAATACCAAACCACAGAACCGTCCTATAACTTGAGATGTGATATCCAAATCCTTCCCCTTCCAAACCTGAGACCCTTCCTATAGCATGATATGTGATATCCAACTTCCTCCCATTCCAATCCTGAGACCCGTCCTATACAATGAGATATGATATCTCAATGCTTCTAATACCAAACCTGAGACTGTCCTATAACATGAGATGCGATATCTCAATGCTTCTAATAACAAACCTGAGAACCTTCCTATAACATGAGATGTGATATCCAAATCCTTCCCATTCCAATCCTGAGACCCTTCCTATAGCATGATATGTGATATCCAACTTCCTCCCATTCCAATCCTGAGACCCGTCCTATACAATGAGATATGATATCTCAATGCTTCTAATACCAAACCTGAGACTGTCCTATAACATGAGATGCGATATCTCAATGCTTCTAATAACAAACCTGAGAACCTTCCTATAACATGAGATGTGATATCCAAATCCTTCCCATTCCAATCCTGAGACCCTTCCTATAACATGAGATGTGATATCGAACTCCTTCCCAATCCAATCCTGATACCCTTCCGATAGCATTAGATATGATATCTCAATGCTTCTAATAAAAAACCACAGACCTGTCCTATAAATTGAGATGCGATATCCAAATCCTTCCCCTTCCAAACCTGAGACCCTTCCTTTAGCATGAGCTGTGATATCCAACTCTTTCCCATTGCAATCCTGAGACCCCTCCTATACCATGAGATATGATATCTCAATGCTTCTAATACCAAACCTGAGACTGTCCTATAACATGAGATGTGATATCTCAATGCTTCTAATAACAAACCTGAGAGCCTTCCTATAACATGAGATGTGATATCCAACTCCTTCCCAATCCAATCCTGAGACCCGTCCTATACAATGAGATATGATATCTCAATGCTTCTAATACCAAACCTGAGACTGTCCTATAACATGAGATGTGATATCTCAATGCTTCTAATAACAAACCTGAGAGCCTTCCTATAACATGAGATGTGATATCCAACTCCTTCGCAATCCAATCCTGAGACCCTTCTGATAGCATGAGATATGATATCTCAATGCTTCTAATACCAAACCACAGACCCGTCCTATAACTTGAGATGTGATATCCAAATCCTTCCCCTTCCAAACCTGAGACCCTTCCTTTAGCATGAGATGTGATATCCAACTCCTTCCCATTCCAATCCTGAGACTCTTCCTATAGCATGAGATGTGATATCCCAATGCTTATACCAAACATGAGACCCTTACTATAGCATGAGAGATGATATCCAACTCTTCCCATCCAATCCTGAGACCCGTCCTATACCATGAGATGTTATATCTCAATGCTTCTAATACCAAACCTGAGACTGTCCTATAACATGAGATGTGATATCTCAATGCTTCTAATAACAAACCTGAGACCCTTCCTATAACATGAGATGTGATATCTCAATGCTTCTAATACCAAACCTGAGACCCTCCCTATAGCGTGAGATGTGATATCAAAGTCCTTCCCATTCCAATCCTGATACCCTTCCTATAACATGAGATGTGATATCCAACTCTTCCCATCCAATCTTGAGACCCTTCCTATAACATGCTATGTGATATCCAACTCCTTCCCAATCCAATCCTGAGACCCTTCCGATAGCATGAGATATGATATCTCAATGCTTCTAATACCAAACCACAGACCCGTCCTATAACTTGAGATGTGATATCCAAATCCTTCCCCTTCCAAACCTGAGACCCTTCCTTTAGCATGAGATGTGATATCCAACTCCTTCCCATTCCAATCTTGAGACCCTTCCTATGGCATGAGATGTGATATCCAACTCTTCTCATCCAATCCTGAGACCCGTCCTATAACATGAGATGTGATATCCAACTCCTTCCCAATCCAATCCTGAGACCCTTCCGATAGCATGAGATATGATATCTCAATGCTTCTAATATCATACCTGAGACCCTCCCTATAGCAGGAGATGAGATATCCAGTTCCTTCCCATTCCAATCCTGACACCCTTCCGATAGCATGAGATGTGATATCCAACTCCTTCCAATTCCAACCTGTGACTCTTCCGATAGCATGAGATGTGATATCTCAATGCTTCTAATACCAAACCTGAGACCCTTCCTATAACATGAGATGTGATATCCACCTCCTTCCCAATCCAATCCTGAGACCCTTCTGATAGCATGAGATGTGATATCTCAATGCTTCTAATACCAAACCTGAGACCCTCCCTATAGCGAGATGTGATATAAAAGTCCTTCCCATTCCAATCCTGATACCCTTCCTATAACATGAGATGTGATATCCAACTCCTTCCAATTCCAACCTGTGACCCTTCCTATAGCATGAGATGGGATATCCAACTCCTTCCCAATCCAATCCTGAGACCCTTCCGATAGCATGAGATGTGATATCCTAATGCTTCCACCAAACCTGAGACCTTCCTAAGGCATGAGATGTGATATCAAACTCCTTCCCATTCCAATCCTGAGACCCGTCCTATACCATGAGATGTTATATCTCAATGCTTCTAATACCAAACCTGAGACTGTCCATGACAGTCTCAGGTTATAACATGAGATGTGATATCTCAATGCTTCTAATAACAAACCTGAGACCCTTCCTATAACGTAAGATGTGATGTCCAAGTCCTTCCCATTCCAATCCTGAGCCCCTTCCTATAACATGAGATGTGATATCCAACTCCTTCCCAATCCAATCCTGAGACCCTTCCGAGAGCATGAGATGTGACATCCCAATGCTTCTACCAAACCTGAGAACTTTCCGATAGCATGAGATGTGATATCCAACTCTTTCCCATTCCAATCATGAGGCCCTTCCTATAGCATGAGATGTGATATCCCAATGCTTCTACCAAACCTGAGACCTTTCCGATAGCATGAGATGTGATATCCAACTCCTTCCCATTCCAATCCTGAGACCCTTCCTATGGCATGAGATGTGATATCCAACTCTTCCCATCCAATTCTGAGACCCTTCCTATAACATGAGATGTGATATCCAACTCCTTCCCAATCCAATCCTGAGATCCTTCCGATAGCATGAGATGTGATATCTCAATGCTTCTAATACCAAACCACAGACCCGTCCTATAAATTGAGATGTGATATCCAAATCCTTCCCCTTCCAAACCTGAGACCCTTCCTTTAGCATGAGATGTGATATCCCACTCCTTCCCATTCCAATCCTGAGACCCGTCCTATACCATGAGATATGATATCTTAATGCTTCTAATACCAAACCTGAGACTGTCCTATAACATGAGATGTGATATCTCAATGCTTCTAATAACAAACCTGAGAGCCTTCCTATAACATGAGATGTTATATCCAACTCTTTCCCAATCCAATCCTGAGACCCTTCCGATAACACGAGATGTGATATCCAACTCCTTCGCAATCCAATCCTCAGACCCTTCCGATAGCATGAGATATGATATCTCAATGCTTCTAATACCAAACCACAGACCCGTCCTATAGCTTGAGATGTGATATCCAACTCTTCCCATCCAATCCTGAGACCCGTCCTATACCATGAGATGTTATATCTCAATGCTTCTAATACCAAACCTGAGACTGTCCTATAACATGAGATGTGATATCTCAATGCTTCTAATAACAAACCTGAGACCCTTCCTATAACATGAGATGTGATATCTCAATGCTTATAATACCAAACCTGAGACCCTCCCTATAGCGTGAGATGTGATATCAAAGTCCTTCCCATTCCCATCCTGATACCCTTCCTATAACATGAGATGTGATATCCAACTCTTCCCATCCAATCCTGAGACCCTTCCTATAACATGAGATGTTATATCCAACTCCTTCCCAATCCAATCCTGAGACCCTTCCGATAGCATGAGATGTGATATCAAAGTCCTTCCCATTCCAATCCTGATACCCTTCCTATAACATGAGCTGTGATATCTAACTCCTTCCAATTCAAACCTGTGACCCTTCCTATAGCATGAGATGCGATATCCAACTCCTTCCCAATCCAATCCTGAGACCCTTCCGATAGCATGAGATGTGATATCTTAATGCTTCTAGCAAACCTGAGACCTTCCCATGGCATGAGATGTGATATCAAACTCCTTCCCATTCCAATCCTGAGACCCGTCCTATACTATGAGATGTTACATCTCAATGCTTCTAATACCAAACCTGAGACTGTCCTATACCATGAGATGTGATATCTCAATGCTTCTAATAACAAACCTGAGACCCTTCCTATAACATGAGATGTGATATCCAAATCCTTCCCATTCAAATCTTGAGACCCTTCCTATAACATGAGATGTGATATCCAACTCCTTCCCAATCCAATCCTGAGACCCTTCCGATAGCCTGAGATATGATATCTCAATGCTTCTAATACCAAACCACAGACCAGTCCTATAACTTGAGATGTGATATCCAAATCATTCCCCTTCCAAACCTGAGACCCTTCCTTTATCATGAGATGTGATATCCAACTCCTTCCCATTCCAATCCTGAGACCCGTCCTATAGCATGATATATGATATCCAACTCCTTCCCATTCCAATCCTGAGACCCGTCCTATACAATGAGATATGATATCTCAATGCTTCTATGACCAAACCTGAGACTGTCCTATGACATGAGATGCGATATCTCAATGCTTCTAATAACATCCTGAGACCCTTCCTATAACATGAGATGTGATATCCAAATCCTTCCCATTCCAATCCTGAGACCCTTCCTATAACATGAGATGTGATATCCAACTCCTTCCCAATCCAATCCTGATACCCTTCCGATAGCATGAGATGTGATATCTCAATGCTTCTAATAACAAACCTGAGAGCCTTCCTATAACATATGTGATATCCAACTCCTTCCCAATACAATCCTGAGACCCTTCGGATAGCATGAGATATGATATCTCAATGCTTCTAATACCAAACCACAGACCCGTCCTATAACTTGAGATGTGATATCCAACTCCTTCCCAATCCAATCCTGAGACCCTTCCGATAGCATGAGATGTGATATCTCAATGCTTCTAATATCAAACCTGAGACTGTCCTATAACATGAGATGTGATATCTCAATGCTTCTAATAACAAACCTGAGACTCTTCCTATAACATGAGATGTGATATCCAAGTCCTTCCCATTCCAATCCTGAGACCCTTCCGATAGCATGAGATATGATATCTCAATGCTTCTAATACCAAACCACAGACACGTCCTATAACTTGAGATGTGATATCCAAATCCTTCCCCTTCTAAAACTGAGACCCTTCCTTTAGCATGAGATGTGATATCCAACTCCTTCCCATTCCAATCCTGAGACCCTTCCTATGGCATGAGATGTGATATCCAACTCTTCCCATCCAATCCTGAGACCCGTCCTATAACATGAGATGTGATATCCAACTCCTTCCCAATCCAATCCTGAGACCCTTCCGATAGCATGAGATATGATATCTCAATGCTTCTAATATCAAACCTGAGACCCTCCCTATAGCATGAGATGAGATATCCAATTCCTTCCCATTCCAATCCTGAGACGCTTCCGATAGCATGAGATGTGATATCCAACTCCTTCCAATTCCAACCTGTGACTCTTCCGATAGCATGAGATGTGATATCTCAATGCTTCTAATACCAAACCTGAGACCCTTCCTATAACATGAGATGTGATATCCAACTCCTTCCCAATCCAATCCTGAGACCCTTCTGATAGCATGAGATGTGATATCTCAATGCTTCTAATACCAAACCTGAGACCCTCCCTATAGCGAGATGTGATATAAAAGTCCTTCCCATTCCAATCCTGATACCCTTCCTATAACATGAGATGTGATATCCAACTCCTTCCAATTCCAACCTGTGACCCTTCCTATAGCATGAGATGGGATATCCAACTCCTTCCCAATCCAATCCTGAGACCCTTCCGATAGCATGAGATGTGATATCCTAATGCTTCCACCAAACCTGAGACCTTCCTAAGGCATGAGATGTGATATCAAACTCCTTCCCATTCCAATCCTGAGACCCGTCCTATACCATGAGATGTTATATCCCAATGCTTCTAATACCAAACCTGAGACTGTCCATGACAGTCTCAGGTTATAACATGAGATGTGATATCTCAATGCTTCTAATAACAAACCTGAGACCCTTCATATAACGTAAGATGTGATGTCCAAGTCCCTCCCATTCCAATCCTGAGCCCCTTCCTATAACATGAGATGTGATATCCAACTCCTTCCCAATCCAATCCTGAGACCCTTCCGAGAGCATGAGATGTGATATCCCAATGCTTCTACCAAACCTGAGCCCTTTCCGATAGCATGAGATGTGATATCCAACTCCTTCCCATTCCAATCATGAGGCCCTTCCTATAGCATGAGATGTGATATCCCAATGCTTCTACCAAGCCTGAGACCTTTCCGATAGCATGAGATATGATATCTCAATGCTTCTAATACCAAACCACAGACCAGTCCTATAACTTGAGATGTGATATCCAAATCCTTCCCCTTCCAAACCTGAGACCCTTCCGATAGCATGAGATATGATATCTCAATGCTTCTAATACCAAACCACAGACCAGTCCTATAACTTGAGATGTGATATCCAAATCCTTCCCCTTCCAAACCTGAGACCCTTCCTTTATCATGAGATGTGATATCCACCTCCTTCCCATTCCAATCCTGAGACCCGTCCTATAGCATGATATATGATATCCAACTCCTTCCCATTACAATCCTGAGACCCGTCCTATACAATGAGATATGATATCTCAATGCTTCTATGACCAAACCTGAGACTGTCCTATGACATGAGATGCGATATCTCAATGCTTCTAATAACAAACCTGAGACCCTTACTATAACAAGAGATGTGATATCCAAATCCTTCCCATTCCAATCCTGAGACCCTTCCTATAACATGAGATGTGATATCCAACTCCTTCCCAATCCAATCCTGATACCCTTACGATAGCATGAGATGTGATATCAAAGTCCTTCCCATTCCAATCCTGAAACCCTTCCTGTAACATGAGCTGTGATATCCAACTCCTTCCAATTCCAACCTGTGACCCTTCCTATAGCTTGAGATGCGATATCCAACTCCTTCCCAATCCAATCCTGAGACCCTTCCGATAGCATGAGATGTGATATCTTAATGCTTCTAGCAAACCTGAGACCTTCCCATGGCATGAGATGTGATATCAAACTCCTTCCCATTCCAATCCTGAGACCCGTCCTATACTATGAGATGTTATATCTCAATGCTTCTAATACCAAACCTGAGACTGTCCTATAACATGAGATGTGATATCTCAATGCTTCTAATAACAAACCTGAGACCCTTCCTATAACATGAGATGTGATATCCAAGTCCTTCCCATTCCAATCTTGAGACCCTTCCTATAACATGCGATGTGATATCCAACTCCTTCCCAATCCAATCCTGAGACCCTTCCGATAGCATGAGATATGATATCTCAATGCTTCTAATACCAAACCACAGAACCGTCCTATAACTTGAGATGTGATATCCAAATCCTTCCCCTTCCAAACCTGAGACCCTTTCTTTATCATGAGATGTGATATCCAACTCCTTCCCATTCCAATCCTGAGACCCTTCCTATAACATGCGATGTGATATCCAACTCCTTCCCAATCGAATCCTGAGACCCTTCCGATAGCATGAGATATGATATCTCAATGCTTCTAATACCAAACCACAGAACCGTCCTATAACTTGAGATGTGATATCCAAATCCTTCCCCTTCCAAACCTGAGACCCTTTCTTTATCATGAGATGTGATATCCAACTCCTTCCCATTCCAATCCTGAGACCCTTCCTATAGCATGATATGTGATATCCAACTCCTTCCCATTCCAATCCTGAGACCCGTCCTATACAATGAGATATGATATCTCAATGCTTCTAATACCAAACCTGAGACTGTCCTATAACATGAGATGCGATATCTCAATGCTTCTAATAACAAACCTGAGACCCTTCCTATAACATGAGATGTGATATCCAAATCCTTCCCTTCCAATCCTGAGACCCTTCCTATAACATGAGATGTGATATCCAACTCCTTCCCAATCCAATCCTGATACCCTTCCGATAGCATGAGATATGATATCTCAATGCTTCTAATACCAAACCACAGACCCGTCCTATAAATTGAGATGCGATATCCAAATCCTTCCCCTTCCAAACCTGAGACCCTTCCTTTATCATGAGATGTGATATCCAACTCCTTCCCATTGCAATCCTGAGACCCGTCCTATACCATGAGATATGATATCTCAATGCTTCTAATACCAAACCTGAGACTGTCCTATAACATGAGATGTGATATCTCAATGCTTCTAATAACAAACCTGAGAGCCTTCCTATAACATGAGATGTGATATCCAACTCCTTCCCAATCCAATCCTGAGACCCTTCCGATAGCATGAGATATGATATCTCAATGCTTCTAATACCAAACCTGAGACTGTCCTAGAACATGAGATGCAATATCTCAATGCTTCTAATAACAAACCTGAGACCCTTCCTATAACATGAGATGTGATATCCAAATCCTTCCCATTCCAATCCTGAGACCCTTCCAATAGCATGAGATATGATATCTCAATGCTTCCAATACCAAACCTGAGACTGTCCTATAACATGAGATGCGATATCTCAATGCTTCTAATAACAAACCTGAGACCCTTCCTATAACATGAGATGTGATATCCAAATCCTTCCCATTCCAATCCTGAGACCCTTCCTAGAACATGAGATGTGATATCTCAATGCTTCTAATAACAAACCTGAGACCCTTCCTATAACATGAGATGTGATATCCAAATCCTTCCCATTCCAATCCTGAGACCCTTCCTATAGCATGAGATGTGATATCCAACTCCTTCCCATTCCAATCCTGAGACCCGTCCTATACCATGAGATATGATATCTCAATGCTTCTAATACCAAACCTGAGACTGTCCTATAACATGAGATGCGATATCTCAATGCTTCTAATAACAAACCTGAGACCCTTCCTATAACATGAGATGTGATATCCAAATTCTTCCCATTCCAATCCTGAGACCCTTCCTATAACATGAGATGTGATATCCAAATCCTTCCCATTCCAATCCTGAGACCCTTCCGATAGCATGAGATATGATATATCAATGCTTCTAATAGCAAACCTGAGACTGTCCTATAACATGAGATGTGATATCTCAATGCTTCTAATAACAAACCTGAGACCCTTCCTATAACATGAGATGTGATATCCAAATCCTTCCCATTCCAATCCTGAGACCCTTCCTATAACATGAGATGTGATATCCAACTCCTTCCCAATCCAATCCTGAGACCCTTCTGATAGCATGAGATATGATATCTCAATGCTTCTAATATCAAACCTGAGACCCTCCCTATAGCATGAGATGTGATATACAACTGCTTCCCATTCCAATCCTGAGACCCTTCCTATAACATGAGATGCGATATCTCAATGCTTCTAATAACAAACCTGAGACCCTTCCTATAACATGAGATGTGATATCCAAGTCCTTCCCATTCCAATCTTGAGACCCTTCCTATAACATGCGATGTGATATCCAACTCCTTCCCAATCCAATCCTGAGACCCTTCCGATAGCATGAGATATGATATCTCAATGCTTCTAATACCAAACCACAGAACCGTCCTATAACTTGAGATGTGATATCCAAATCCTTCCCCTTCCAAACCTGAGACCCTTTCTTTATCATGAGATGTGATATCCAACTCCTTCCCATTCCAATCCTGAGACCCTTCCTATAGCATGATATGTGATATCCAACTCCTTCCCATTCCAATCCTGAGACCCGTCCTATACAATGAGATATGATATCTCAATGCTTCTAATACCAAACCTGAGACTGTCCTATAACATGAGATGTGATATCCAAATCCTTCCCATTCCAATCCTGAGACCCTTCCTATAACATGAGATGTGATATCCAACTCCTTCCCAATCCAATCCTGAGACCCTTCCGATAGCATGAGATATGATATCTCAATGCTTCTAATACCAAACCACAGACCCGTCCTATATATTGAGATGTGATATCCAAATCCTTCCCCTTTCAAACCCGAGACCCTTCTTTTAGCATGAGATGTGATATCCAACTCCTTCCCATTCCAATCCTGAGGCCCGTCCTATACCATGAGATGATATCTCAATGCTTCTAATACCAAACCTGAGACTGTCCTATAACATGAGATGTGATATCTCAATGCTTCTAATAACAAACCTGAGAGCCTTCCTATAACATGAGATGTGATATCCAACTCCTTCGCAATCCAATCCTGAGACCCTTCCGATAGCATGAGATATGATATCTCAATGCTTCTAATACCAAACCACAGACCCGTCCTATAACTTGAGATGTGATATCCAAATCCTTCCCCTTCCAAACCTGAGACCCTTCCTATAGCATGAGATGTGATATCCCAATGCTTCTACCAAACCTGCGACCCTTACTATAGCATGAGAGGTGATATCCAACTCTTCCCATCCAATCCTGAGACCCGTCCTATAACATGAGATGTTATATCCAACTCCTTCCCAATCCAATTCTGAGACCCTTCCGATAGCATGTGATGTGATATCAAAGTCCTTCCCATTACAATCCTGAAACCCTTCCTATAACATGAGCTGTGATATCCAACTCCTTCCAATTCCAAAATGTGACCCTTCCTATAGCATGAGATGCGATATCCAACTCCTTCCCAATCCAATCCTGAGACCCTTCCGATAGCATGAGATGTTATATCTCAATGCTTCTAATACCAAACCTGAGACTGTCCTATAACATGAGATGTGATATCTCAATGCTTCTAATTACAAACCTGAGACCCTTCCTATAACATGAGATGTGATATCTCAATGCTTCTAATACCAAACCTGAGACCCTCCCTATAGCGTGAGATGTGATATCAAAGTCCTTCCCATTCCAATCCTGATACCCTTCCTATAACATGAGATGTGATATCCAACTCTTCCCATCCAATCCTGAGACCCTTCCTATAACATGAGATGTTATATCCAACTCCTTCCCAATCCAATTCTGAGACCCTTCCGATAGCATGAGATGTGATATCAAAGTCCTTCCCATTACAATCCTGAAACCCTTCCTATAACATGAGCTGTGATATCCAACTCCTTCCAATTCCAAAATGTGACCCTTCCTATAGCATGAGATGCGATATCCAACTCCTTCCCAATCCAATCCTGAGACCCTTCCGATAGCATGAGATGTGATATCTTAATGCTTCTAGCAAACCTGAGACCTTCCCATGGCATGAGATGTGATATCAAACTCCTTCCCATTCCAATCCTGAGACCCGTCCTATACTAGGAGATGTTATATCTCAATGCTTCTAATACCAAACCTGAGACTGTCCTATAACATGAGATGTGATATCTCAATGCTTCTAATAACAAACCTGAGACCCTTCCTATAACATGAGATGTGATATCCAAGTCCTTCCCAATCCAATCCTGAGACCCTTCCGATAGCATGAGATATGATATCTCAATGCTTCTAATACCAAACCACAGAACCGTCCTATAACTTGAGATGTGATATCCAAATCCTTCCCCTTCCAAACCTGAGACCCTTTCTTTATCATGAGATGTGATATCCAACTCCTTCCCATTCCAATCCTGAGACCCTTCCTATAGCATGATATGTGATATCCAACTTCCTCCCATTCCAATCCTGAGACCCGTCCTATACAATGAGATATGATATCTCAATGCTTCTAATACCAAACCTGAGACTGTCCTATAACATGAGATGCGATATCTCAATGCTTCTAATAACAAACCTGAGAACCTTCCTATAACATGAGATGTGATATCCAAATCCTTCCCATTCCAATCCTGAGACCCTTCCTATAACATGAGATGTGATATCCAACTCCTTCCCAATCCAATCCTGATACCCTTCCGATAGCATTAGATATGATATCTCAATGCTTCTAATAAAAAACCACAGACCTGTCCTATAAATTGAGATGCGATATCCAAATCCTTCCCCTTCCAAACCTGAGACCCTTCCTTTAGCATGAGCTGTGATATCCAACTCTTTCCCATTGCAATCCTGAGACCCCTCCTATACCATGAGATATGATATCTCAATGCTTCTAATACCAAACCTGAGACTGTCCTATAACATGAGATGTGATATCTCAATGCTTCTAATAACAAACCTGAGAGCCTTCCTATAACATGAGATGTGATATCCAACTCCTTCGCAATCCAATCCTGAGACCCTTCTGATAGCATGAGATATGATATCTCAATGCTTCTAATACCAAACCACAGACCCGTCCTATAACTTGAGATGTGATATCCAAATCCTTCCCCTTCCAAACCTGAGACCCTTCCTTTAGCATGAGATGTGATATCCAACTCCTTCCCATTCCAATCCTGAGACTCTTCCTATAGCATGAGATGTGATATCCCAATGCTTCTACCAAACATGAGACCCTTACTATAGCATGAGAGATGATATCCAACTCTTCCCATCCAATCCTGAGACCCGTCCTATACCATGAGATGTTATATCTCAATGCTTCTAATACCAAACCTGAGACTGTCCTATAACATGAGATGTGATATCTCAATGCTTCTAATAACAAACCTGAGACCCTTCCTATAACATGAGATGTGATATCTCAATGCTTCTAATACCAAACCTGAGACCCTCCCTATAGCGTGAGATGTGATATCAAAGTCCTTCCCATTCCAATCCTGATACCCTTCCTATAACATGAGATGTGATATCCAACTCTTCCCATCCAATCCTGAGACCCTTCCTATAGCATGAGATGCGATATCCAACTCCTTCCCAATCCAATCCTGAGACCCTTCCGATAGCATGAGATGTGATATCTTAATGCTTCTAGCAAACCTGAGACCTTCCCATGGCATGAGATGTGATATCAAACTCCTTCCCATTCCAATCCTGAGACCCGTCCTATACCATGAGATGTTATATCTCAATGCTTCTAATACCAAACCTGAGACTGTCCTATAACATGAGATGTGATATCTCAATGCTTCTAATAACAAACCTGAGACTCTTCCTATAACATGAGATGTGATATCTCAATGCTTCTAATACCAAACCTGAGACCCTCCCTATAGCGTGAGATGTGATATCAAAGTCCTTCCCATTCCAATCCTGATACCCTTCCTATAACATGAGATGTGATATCCAACTCTTCCCATCCAATCTTGAGACCCTTCCTATAACATGCTATGTGATATCCAACTCCTTCCCAATCCAATCCTGAGACCCTTCCGATAGCATGAGATATGATATCTCAATGCTTCTAATACCAAACCACAGACCCGTCCTATAACTTGAGATGTGATATCCAAATCCTTCCCCTTCCAAACCTGAGACCCTTCCTTTAGCATGAGATGTGATATCCAACTCCTTCCCATTCCAATCTTGAGACCCTTCCTATGGCATGAGATGTGATATCCAACTCTTCTCATCCAATCCTGAGACCCGTCCTATAACATGAGATGTGATATCCAACTCCTTCCCAATCCAATCCTGAGACCCTTCCGATAGCATGAGATATGATATCTCAATGCTTCTAATATCATACCTGAGACCCTCCCTATAGCAGGAGATGAGATATCCAGTTCCTTCCCATTCCAATCCTGAGACCCTTCCGATAGCATGAGATGTGATATCCAACTCCTTCCAATTCCAACCTGTGACTCTTCCGATAGCATGAGATGTGATATCTCAATGCTTCTAATACCAAACCTGAGACCCTTCCTATAACATGAGATGTGATATCCACCTCCTTCCCAATCCAATCCTGAGACCCTTCTGATAGCATGAGATGTGATATCTCAATGCTTCTAATACCAAACCTGAGACCCTCCCTATAGCGAGATGTGATATAAAAGCCCTTCCCATTCCAATCCTGATACCCTTCCTATAACATGAGATGTGATATCCAACTCCTTCCAATTCCAACCTGTGACCCTTCCTATAGCATGAGATGGGATATCCAACTCCTTCCAAATCCAATCCTGAGACCCTTCCGATAGCATGAGATGTGATATCCTAATGCTTCCACCAAACCTGAGACCTTCCTAAGGCATGAGATGTGATATCAAACTCCTTCCCATTCCAATCCTGAGACCCGTCCTATACCATGAGATGTTATATCTCAATGCTTCTAATACCAAACCTGAGACTGTCCATGACAGTCTCAGGTTATAACATGAGATGTGATATCTCAATGCTTCTAATAACAAACCTGAGACCCTTCCTATAACGTAAGATGTGATGTCCAAGTCCTTCCCATTCCAATCCTGAGCCCCTTCCTATAACATGAGATGTGACATCCAACTCCTTCCCAATCCAATCCTGAGACCCTTCCGAGAGCATGAGATGTGACATCCCAATGCTTCTACCAAACCTGAGAACTTTCCGATAGCATGAGATGTGATATCCAACTCTTTCCCATTCCAATCATGAGGCCCTTCCTATAGCATGAGATGTGATATCCCAATGCTTCTACCAAACCTGAGACCTTTCCGATAGCATGGGATGTGATATCCAACTCCTTCCCATTCCAATCCTGAGACCCTTCCTATGGCATGAGATGTGATATCCAAC
Source organism: Ambystoma mexicanum (assembly GCF_040938575.1). Lineage (NCBI taxonomy): Eukaryota > Metazoa > Chordata > Amphibia > Caudata > Ambystomatidae > Ambystoma > Ambystoma mexicanum. The sequence continues at coordinate 340,330,712 of NC_090936.1, forward strand.
TCTTCCCATCCAATCCTGAGACCCTTCCTATAACATGAGATGTGATATCCAACTCCTTCCCAATCCAATCCTGAGATCCTTCCGATAGCATGAGATGTGATATCTCAATGCTTCTAATACCAAACCACAGACCCGTCCTATAAATTGAGATGTGATATCCAAATCCTTCCCCTTCCAAACCTGAGACCCTTCCTTTAGCATGAGATGTGATATCCCACTCCTTCCCATTCCAATCCTGAGACCCGTCCTATACCATGAGATATGATATCTTAATGCTTCTAATACCAAACCTGAGACTGTCCTATAACATGAGATGTGATATCTCAATGCTTCTAATAACAAACCTGAGAGCCTTCCTATAACATGAGATGTTATATCCAACTCTTTCCCAATCCAATCCTGAGACCCTTCCGATAACACGAGATGTGATATCCAACTCCTTCGCAATCCAATCCTCAGACCCTTCCGATAGCATGAGATATGATATCTCAATGCTTCTAATACCAAACCACAGACCCGTCCTATAGCTTGAGATGTGATATCCAACTCTTCCCATCCAATCCTGAGACCCGTCCTATACCATGAGATGTTATATCTCAATGCTTCTAATACCAAACCTGAGACTGTCCTATAACATGAGATGTGATATCTCAATGCTTCTAATAACAAACCTGAGACCCTTCCTATAACATGAGATGTGATATCTCAATGCTTATAATACCAAACCTGAGACCCTCCCTATAGCGTGAGATGTGATATCAAAGTCCTTCCCATTCCCATCCTGATACCCTTCCTATAACATGAGATGTGATATCCAACTCTTCCCATCCAATCCTGAGACCCTTCCTATAACATGAGATGTTATATCCAACTCCTTCCCAATCCAATCCTGAGACCCTTCCGATAGCATGAGATGTGATATCAAAGTCCTTCCCATTCCAATCCTGATACCCTTCCTATAACATGAGCTGTGATATCCAACTCCTTCCAATTCAAACCTGTGACCCTTCCTATAGCATGAGATGCGATATCCAACTCCTTCCCAATCCAATCCTGAGACCCCTCCGATAGCATGAGATGTGATATCTTAATGCTTCTAGCAAACCTGAGACCTTCCCATGGCATGAGATGTGATATCAAACTCCTTCCCATTCCAATCCTGAGACCCGTCCTATACTATGAGATGTTACATCTCAATGCTTCTAATACCAAACCTGAGACTGTCCTATACCATGAGATGTGATATCTCAATGCTTCTAATAACAAACCTGAGACCCTTCCTATAACATGAGATGTGATATCCAAGTCCTTCCCATTCAAATCTTGAGACCCTTCCTATAACATGAGATGTGATATCCAACTCCTTCCCAATCCAATCCTGAGACCCTTCCGATAGCCTGAGATATGATATCTCAATGCTTCTAATACCAAACCACAGACCAGTCCTATAACTTGAGATGTGATATCCAAATCATTCCCCTTCCAAACCTGAGACCCTTCCTTTATCATGAGATGTGATATCCAACTCCTTCCCATTCCAATCCTGAGACCCGTCCTATAGCATGATATATGATATCCAACTCCTTCCCATTCCAATCCTGAGACCCGTCCTATACAATGAGATATGATATCTCAATGCTTCTATGACCAAACCTGAGACTGTCCTATGACATGAGATGCGATATCTCAATGCTTCTAATAACATCCTGAGACCCTTCCTATAACATGAGATGTGATATCCAAATCCTTCCCATTCCAATCCTGAGACCCTTCCTATAACATGAGATGTGATATCCAACTCCTTCCCAATCCAATCCTGATACCCTTCCGATAGCATGAGATGTGATATCTCAATGCTTCTAATAACAAACCTGAGAGCCTTCCTATAACATATGTGATATCCAACTCCTTCCCAATACAATCCTGAGACCCTTCGGATAGCATGAGATATGATATCTCAATGCTTCTAATACCAAACCACAGACCCGTCCTATAACTTGAGATGTGATATCCAACTCCTTCCCAATCCAATCCTGAGACCCTTCCGATAGCATGAGATGTGATATCTCAATGCTTCTAATATCAAACCTGAGACTGTCCTATAACATGAGATGTGATATCTCAATGCTTCTAATAACAAACCTGAGACTCTTCCTATAACATGAGATGTGATATCCAAGTCCTTCCCATTCCAATCCTGAGACCCTTCCGATAGCATGAGATATGATATCTCAATGCTTCTAATACCAAACCACAGACACGTCCTATAACTTGAGATGTGATATCCAAATCCTTCCCCTTCTAAAACTGAGACCCTTCCTTTAGCATGAGATGTGATATCCAACTCCTTCCCATTCCAATCCTGAGACCCTTCCTATGGCATGAGATGTGATATCCAACTCTTCCCATCCAATCCTGAGACCCGTCCTATAACATGAGATGTGATATCCAACTCCTTCCCAATCCAATCCTGAGACCCTTCCGATAGCAAGAGATATGATATCTCAATGCTTCTAATATCAAACCTGAGACCCTCCCTATAGCATGAGATGAGATATCCAATTCCTTCCCATTCCAATCCTGAGACGCTTCCGATAGCATGAGATGTGATATCCAACTCCTTCCAATTCCAACCTGTGACTCTTCCGATAGCATGAGATGTGATATCTCAATGCTTCTAATACCAAACCTGAGACCCTTCCTATAACATGAGATGTGATATCCAACTCCTTCCCAATCCAATCCTGAGACCCTTCTGATAGCATGAGATGTGATATCCTAATGCTTCTAATACCAAACCTGAGACCCTCCCTATAGCGAGATGTGATATAAAAGTCCTTCCCATTCCAATCCTGATACCCTTCCTATAACATGAGATGTGATATCCAACTCCTTCCAATTCCAACCTGTGACCCTTCCTATAGCATGAGATGGGATATCCAACTCCTTCCCAATCCAATCCTGAGACCCTTCCGATAGCATGAGATGTGATATCCTAATGCTTCCACCAAACCTGAGACCTTCCTAAGGCATGAGATGTGATATCAAACTCCTTCCCATTCCAATCCTGAGACCCGTCCTATACCATGAGATGTTATATCTCAATGCTTCTAATACCAAACCTGAGACTGTCCATGACAGTCTCAGGTTATAACATGAGATGTGATATCTCAATGCTTCTAATAACAAACCTGAGACCCTTCATATAACGTAAGATGTGATGTCCTAGTCCCTCCCATTCCAATCCTGAGCCCCTTCCTATAACATGAGACGTGATATCCAACTCCTTCCCAATCCAATCCTGAGACCCTTCCGAGAGCATGAGATGTGATATCCCAATGCTTCTACCAAACCTGAGACCTTTCCGATAGCATGAGATGTGATATCCAACTCCTTCCCATTCCAATCATGAGGCCCTTCCTATAGCATGAGATGTGATATCCCAATGCTTCTACCAAGCCTGAGACCTTTCCGATAGCATGAGATATGATATCTCAATGCTTCTAATACCAAACCACAGACCAGTCCTATAACTTGAGATGTGATATCCAAATCCTTCCCCTTCCAAACCTGAGACCCTTCCGATAGCATGAGATATGATATCTCAATGCTTCTAATACCAAACCACAGACCAGTCCTATAACTTGAGATGTGATATCCAAATCCTTCCCCTTCCAAACCTGAGACCCTTCCTTTATCATGAGATGTGATATCCACCTCCTTCCCATTCCAATCCTGAGACCCGTCCTATAGCATGATATATGATATCCAACTCCTTCCCATTACAATCCTGAGACCCGTCCTATACAATGAGATATGATATCTCAATGCTTCTATGACCAAACCTGAGACTGTCCTATGACATGAGATGCGATATCTCAATGCTTCTAATAACAAACCTGAGACCCTTACTATAACAAGAGATGTGATATCCAAATCCTTCCCATTCCAATCCTGAGACCCTTCCTATAACATGAGATGTGATATCCAACTCCTTCCCAATCCAATCCTGATACCCTTACGATAGCATGAGATGTGATATCAAAGTCCTTCCCATTCCAATCCTGAAACCCTTCCTATAACATGAGCTGTGATATCCAACTCCTTCCAATTCCAACCTGTGACCCTTCCTATAGCTTGAGATGCGATATCCAACTCCTTCCCAATCCAATCCTGAGACCCTTCCGATAGCATGAGATGTGATATCTTAATGCTTCTAGCAAACCTGAGACCTTCCCATGGCATGAGATGTGATATCAACCTCCTTCCCATTCCAATCCTGAGACCCGTCCTATACTATGAGATGTTATATCTCAATGCTTCTAATACCAAACCTGAGACTGTCCTATAACATGAGATGTGATATCTCAATGCTTCTAATAACAAACCTGAGACCCTTCCTATAACATGAGATGTGATATCCAAGTCCTTCCCATTCCAATCTTGAGACCCTTCCTATAACATGCGATGTGATATCCAACTCCTTCCCAATCCAATCCTGAGACCCTTCCGATAGCATGAGATATGATATCTCAATGCTTCTAATACCAAACCACGGAACCGTCCTATAACTTGAGATGTGATATCCAAATCCTTCCCCTTCCAAACCTGAGACCCTTTCTTTATCATGAGATGTGATATCCAACTCCTTCCCATTCCAATCCTGAGACCCTTCCTATAACATGCGATGTGATATCCAACTCCTTCCCAATCGAATCCTGAGACCCTTCCGATAGCATGAGATATGATATCTCAATGCTTCTAATACCAAACCACAGAACCGTCCTATAACTTGAGATGTGATATCCAAATCCTTCCCCTTCCAAACCTGAGACCCTTTCTTTATCATGAGATGTGATATCCAACTCCTTCCCATTCCAATCCTGAGACCCTTCCTATAGCATGATATGTGATATCCAACTCCTTCCCATTCCAATCCTGAGACCCGTCCTATACAATGAGATATGATATCTCAATGCTTCTAATACCAAACCTGAGACTGTCCTATAACATGAGATGCGATATCTCAATGCTTCTAATAACAAACCTGAGACCCTTCCTATAACATGAGATGTGATATCCAAATCCTTCCCATTCCAATCCTGAGACCCTTCCTATAACATGAGATGTGATATCCAACTCCTTCCCAATCCAATCCTGATACCCTTCCGATAGCATGAGATATGATATCTCAATGCTTCTAATACCAAACCACAGACCCGTCCTATAAATTGAGATGCGATATCCAAATCCTTCCCCTTCCAAACCTGAGACCCTTCCTTTATCATGAGATGTGATATCCAACTCCTTCCCATTGCAATCCTGAGACCCGTCCTATACCATGAGATATGATATCTCAATGCTTCTAATACCAAACCTGAGACTGTCCTATAACATGAGATGTGATATCTCAATGCTTCTAATAACAAACCTGAGAGCCTTCCTATAACATGAGATGTGATATCCAACTCCTTCCCAATCCAATCCTGAGACCCTTCCGATAGCATGAGATATGATATCTCAATGCTTCTAATACCAAACCTAGGACTGTCCTAGAACATGAGATGCAATATCTCAATGCTTCTAATAACAAACCTGAGACCCTTCCTATAACATGAGATGTGATATCCAAATCCTTCCCATTCCAATCCTGAGACCCTTCCAATAGCATGAGATATGATATCTCAATGCTTCCAATACCAAACCTGAGACTGTCCTATAACATGAGATGCGATATCTCAATGCTTCTAATAACAAACCTGAGACCCTTCCTATAACATGAGATGTGATATCCAAATCCTTCCCATTCCAATCCTGAGACCTTTCCTAGAACATGAGATGTGATATCTCAATGCTTCTAATAACAAACCTGAGACCCTTCCTATAACATGAGATGTGATATCCAAATCCTTCCCATTCCAATCCTGAGACCCTTCCTATAGCATGAGATGTGATATCCAACTCCTTCCCATTCCAATCCTGAGACCCGTCCTATACCATGAGATATGATATCTCAATGCTTCTAATACCAAACCTGAGACTGTCCTATAACATGAGATGCGATATCTCAATGCTTCGAATAACAAACCTGAGACCCTTCCTATAACATGAGATGTGATATCCAAATTCTTCCCATTCCAATCCTGAGACCCTTCCTATAACATGAGATGTGATATCCAAATCCTTCCCATTCCAATCCTGAGACCCTTCCGATAGCATGAGATATGATATATCAATGCTTCTAATAGCAAACCTGAGACTGTCCTATAACATGAGATGTGATATCTCAATGCTTCTAATAACAAACCTGAGACCCTTCCTATAACATGAGATGTGATATCCAAATCCTTCCCATTCCAATCCTGAGACCCTTCCTATAACATGAGATGTGATATCCAACTCCTTCCCAATCCAATCCTGAGACCCTTCTGATAGCATGAGATATGATATCTCAATGCTTCTAATATCAAACCTGAGACCCTCCCTATAGCATGAGATGTGATATACAACTGCTTCCCATTCCAATCCTGAGACCCTTCCTATAACATGAGATGCGATATCTCAATGCTTCTAATAACAAACCTGAGACCCTTCCTATAACATGAGATGTGATATCCAAGTCCTTCCCATTCCAATCTTGAGACCCTTCCTATAACATGCGATGTGATATCCAACTCCTTCCCAATCCAATCCTGAGACCCTTCCGATAGCATGAGATATGATATCTCAATGCTTCTAATACCAAACCACAGAACCGTCCTATAACTTGAGATGTGATATCCAAATCCTTCCCCTTCCAAACCTGAGACCCTTTCTTTATCATGAGATGTGATATCCAACTCCTTCCCATTCCAATCCTGAGACCCTTCCTATAGCATGATATGTGATATCCAACTCCTTCCCATTCCAATCCTGAGACCCGTCCTATACAATGAGATATGATATCTCAATGCTTCTAATACCAAACCTGAGACTGTCCTATAACATGAGATGTGATATCCAAATCCTTCCCATTCCAATCCTGAGACCCTTCCTATAACATGAGATGTGATATCCAACTCCTTCCCAATCCAATCCTGAGACCCTTCCGATAGCATGAGATATGATATCTCAATGCTTCTAATACCAAACCACAGACCCGTCCTATATATTGAGATGTGATATCCAAATCCTTCCCCTTTCAAACCCGAGACCCTTCTTTTAGCATGAGATGTGATATCCAACTCCTTCCCATTCCAATCCTGAGGCCCGTCCTATACCATGAGATGATATCTCAATGCTTCTAATACCAAACCTGAGACTGTCCTATAACATGAGATGTGATATCTCAATGCTTCTAATAACAAACCTGAGAGCCTTCCTATAACATGAGATGTGATATCCAACTCCTTCGCAATCCAATCCTGAGACCCTTCCGATAGCATGAGATATGATATCTCAATGCTTCTAATACCAAACCACAGACCCGTCCTATAACTTGAGATGTGATATCCAAATCCTTCCCCTTCCAAACCTGAGACCCTTCCTTTAGCATGAGATGTGATATCCAACTCCTTCCCATTCCAATCCTGAGACCCTTCCTATAGCATGAGATGTGATATCCCAATGCTTCTACCAAACCTGAGACCCTTACTATAGCATGAGAGGTGATATCCAACTCTTCCCATCCAATCCTGAGACCCGTCCTATACCATGAGATGTTATATCTCAATGCTTCTAATACCAAACCTGAGACTGTCCTATAACATGAGATGTGATATCTCAATGCTTCTAATAACAAACCTGAGACCCTTCCTATAACATGAGATGTGATATCTCAATGCTTCTAATACCAAACCTGAGACCCTCCCTATAGCGTGAGATGTAATATCAAAGTCCTTCCCATTCCAATCCTGATACCCTTCCTATAACATGAGATGTGATATCCAACTCTTCCCATCCAATCCTGAGACCCTTCCTATAACATGAGATGTTACATCCAACTCCTTCCCAATCCAATCCTGAGACCCTTCCGATAGCATGAGATGTGATATCAAAGTCCTTCCCATTCAAATCCTGAAACCCTTCCTATAACATGAGCTGTGATATCCAACTCCTTCCAATTCCAACCTGTGACCCTTCCTATAGCATGAGATGCGATATCCAACTCCTTCCCATTCCAATCCTGAGACCCTTCCGATAGCATGAGATATGATATCTCAATGCTTCTAATACCAAACCTGAGACTGTCCTATAACATGAGATGCGATATGTCAATGCTTCTAATAACAAACCTGAGACCCTTCCTATAACATGAGATGTGATATCCAAATCCTTCCCATTCCAATCCTGAAACCCTTCCGATAGCATGAGATATGATATCTCAATGCTTCTAATATCAAACCTGAGACTGTCCTATAACATGAGATGCGATATCTCAATGCTTCTAATAACAAACCTGAGACCCTTCCTATAACATGAGATGTGATATCCAAATCCTTCCCATTCCAATCCCGAGACCCTTCCTAGAACATGAGATGTGATATCTCAATGCTTCTAATAACAAACCTGAGACCCTTCCTATAACATGAGATGTGATATCCAAATCCTTCCCATTCCAATCCTGAGACCCTTCCTATAGCATGAGATGTGATATCCAACTCCTTCCCATTCCAATCCTGAGACCCGTCCTATACCATGAGATATATCTCAATGCTTCTAATACCAAACCTGAGACTGTCCTATAACATGAGATGCGATATCTCAATGCTTCTAATAACAAACCTGAGACCCTTCCTATAACATGAGATGTGATATCCAAATCCTTCCCATTCCAATCCTGAGACCCTTCCTATAACATGAGATGTGATATCCAACTCCTTCCCAATCCAATCCTGAGACCCTTATGATAGCATGAGATATGATATCTCAATGCTTCTAATATCAAACCTGAGACCCTCCCTATAGCATGAGATGTGATATACAACTCCTTCCCATTCCAATCCTGAGACCCTTCCTATAACATGAGATGCGATATCTCAATGCTTCTAATAACAAACCTGAGACCCTTCCTATAACATGAGATGTGATATCCAAATCCTTCCCATTCCAATCCTGTGACCCTTCCTAGAACATGAGATGTGATATCTCAATGCTTCTAATAACAAACCTGAGACCCTTCTTATAACATGAGATGTGATATCCAACTCCTTCCCAATCCAATCCTGAGACCCTTATGATAGCATGAGATATGATATCTCAATGCTTCTAATATCAAACCTGAGACCCTCCCTATAGCATGAGATGTGATATACAACTCCTTCCCATTCCAATCCTGAGACCCTTCCTATAACATGAGATGCGATATCTCAATGCTTCTAATAACAAACCTGAGACCCTTCCTATAACATGAGATGTGATATCCAAATCCTTCCCATTCCAATCCTGTGACCCTTCCTAGAACATGAGATGTGATATCTCAATGCTTCTAATAACAAACCTGAGACCCTTCCTATAACATGAGATGTGATATCCAAATCCTTCCCATTCCAATCCTGAGACCCTTCCTATAGTATGAGATGTGATATCCAACTCCTTCCCAATCCAATCCTGAGACCTTTATGATAGCATGAGATATGATATCTCAATGCTTCTAATATCAAACCTGAGACTGTCCTTTACCATGAGATATATCTCAATGCTTCTAATACCAAACCTGAGACTGTCCTATAACATGAGATGCAATATCTCAATGCTTCTAATAACAAACCTGAGACCCTTCCTATAACATGAGATGTGATATCCAAATCCTTCCCATTCCAATCCTGAGACCCTTCCTATAACATGAGATGTGATATCCAACTCCTTCCCAATCCAATCCTGAGACCCTTATGATAGCATGAGATATGATATCTCAATGCTTCTAATATCAAACCTGAGACCCTCCCTATAGCATGAGATGTGATATACAACTCCTTCCCATTCCAATCCTGAGACCCTTCCTATAACATGAGATATGATATCTCAATGCTTCTAATACCAAACCACAGAACCGTCCTATAACTTGAGATGTGATATCCAAATCCTTCCCCTTCCAAACCTGAGACCCTTTCTTTATCATGAGATGTGATATCCAACTCCTTCCCATTCCAATCCTGAGACCCTTCCTATAGCATGAGATGTGATATACAACTGCTTCCCATTCCAATCCTGAGACCCTTCCTATAACATGAGATGCGATATCTCAATGCTTCTAATAACAAACCTGAGACCCTTCCTATAACATGAGATGTGATATCCAAGTCCTTCCCATTCCAATCTTGAGACCCTTCCTATAACATGCGATGTGATATCCAACTCCTTCCCAATCCAATCCTGAGACCCTTCCGATAGCGTGAGATATGATATCTCAATGCTTCTAATACCAAACCACAGAACCGTCCTATAACTTGAGATGTGATATCCAAATCCTTCCCCTTCCAAACCTGAGACCCTTTCTTTATCATGAGATGTGATATCCAACTCCTTCCCATTCCAATCCTGAGACCCTTCCTATAGCATGATATGTGATATCCAACTCCTTCCCATTCCAATCCTGAGACCCGTCCTATACAATGAGATATGATATCTCAATGCTTCTAATACCAAACCTGAGACTGTCCTATAACATGAGATGTGATATCCAAATCCTTCCCATTCCAATCCTGAGACCTTTCCTATAACATGAGATGTGATATCCAACTCCTTCCCAATCCAATCCTGAGACCCTTCCGATAGCATGAGATATGATATCTCAATGCTTCTAATACCAAACCACAGACCCGTCCTATAAATTGAGATGTGATATCCAAATCCTTCCCCTTCCAAACCTGAGACCCTTCCTTTAGCATGAGATGTGATATCCAACTCCTTCCCATTCCAATCCTGAGGCCCGTCCTATACCATGAGATGATATCTCAATGCTTCTAATACCAAACCTGAGACTGTCCTATAACATGAGATGTGATATCTCAATGCTTCTAATAACAAACCTGAGAGCCTTCCTATAACATGAGATGTGATATCCAACTCCTTCGCAATCCAATCCTGAGACCCTTCCGATAGCATGAGATATGATATCTCAATGCTTCTAATACCAAACCACAGACCCGTCCTATAACTTGAGATGTGATATCCAAATCCTTCCCCTTCCAAACCTGAGACCCTTCCTTTAGCATGAGATGTGATATCCAACTCCTTCCCATTCCAATCCTGAGACCCTTCCTATAGCATGAGATGTGATATCCCAATGCTTCTACCAAACCTGAGACCCTTACTATAGCATGAGAGGTGATATCCAACTCTTCCCATCCAATCCTGAGATCCGTCCTATACCATGAGATGTTATATCTCAATGCTTCTAATACCAAACCTGAGACTGTCCTATAACATGAGATGTGATATCTCAATGCTTCTAATAACAAACCTGAGACCCTTCCTATAACATGAGATGTGATATCTCAATGCTTCTAATACCAAACCTGAGACCCTCCCTATAGCGTGAGATGTGATATCAAAGTCCTTCCCATTCCAATCCTGATACCCTTCCTATAACATGAGATGTGATATCCAACTCTTCCCATCCAATCCTGAGACCCTTCCTATAACATGAGATGTTATATCCAACTCCTTCCCAATCCAATCCTGAGACCCTTCCGATAGCATGAGATGTGATATCAAAGTCCTTACCATTCCAATCCTGAAACCCTTCCTATAACATGAGCTGTGATATCCAACTCCTTCCAATTCCAACCTGTGACCCTTCCTATAGCATGAGATGCGATATCCAACTCCTTCCCATTCCAATCCTGAGACCCTTCCGATAGCATGAGATATGATATCTCAATGCTTCTAATACCAAACCTGAGACTGTCCTATAACATGAGATGCGATATCTCAATGCTTCTAATAACAAACCTGAGACCCTTCCTATAACATGAGATGTGATATCCAAATCCTTCCCATTCCAATCCTGAGACCCTTCCGATAGCATGAGATATGATATCTCAATGCTTCTAATACCAAACCTGAGACTGTCCTATAACATGAGATGCGATATCTCAATGCTTCTAATAACAAACCTGAGACCCTTCCTATAACATGAGATGTGATATCCAAATCCTTCCCATTCCAATCCTGAGACCCTTCCTAAAACATGAGATGTGATATCTCAATGCTTCTAATAACAAACCTGAGACCCTTCCTATAACTTGAGATGTGATATCCAAATCCTTCCCATTCCAATCCTGAGACCCTTCCTATAGCATGAGATGTGATATCCAACTCCTTCCCATTCCAATCCTGAGACCCGTCCTATACCATGAGATATATCTCAATGCTTCTAATACCAAACCTGAGACTGTCCTATAACATGAGATGAAATATCTCAATGCTTCTAATAACAAACCCGAGACCCTTCCTATAACATGAGATGTGATATCCAAATCCTTCCCATTCCAATCCTGAGACCCTTCCTATAACATGAGATGTGATATCCAACTCCTTCCCAATCCAATCCTGAGACCCTTATGATAGCATGAGATATGATATCTCAATGCTTCTAATATCAAACCTGAGATCCTCCCTATAGCATGAGATGTGATATACAACTCCTTCCCATTCCAATCCTGAGACCCTTCCTATAACATGAGATGCGATATCTCAATGCTTCTAATAACAAACCTGAGACCCTTCCTATTACATGAGATGTGATATCCAACTCCTTCCCAATCCAATCCTGAGACCCTTCCGATAGCATGAGATATGATATCTCAATGCTTCTAATACCAAACCACAGAACCGTCCTATAACTTGAGATGTGATATCCAAATCCTTCCACTTCCAAACCTGAGACCCTTTCTTTATCATGAGATGTGATATCCAACTCCTTCCCATTCCAATCCTGAGACCCTTCCTATAGCATGATATGTGATATCCAACTCCTTCCCATTCCAACCTGTGACCCTTCCTATAGCATGAGATGCGATATCCAACTCCTTCCCATTCCAATCCTGAGACCCTTCCGATAGCATGAGATATGATATCTCAATGCTTCTAATACCAAACCTGAGACTGTCCTATAACATGACATGCGATATCTCAATGCTTCTAATAACAAACCTGAGACCCTTCCTATAACATGAGATGTGATATCCAAATCCTTCCCATTCCAATCCTGAGACCCTTCCGATAGCATGAGATATGATATCTCAATGCTTCTAATACCAAACCTGAGACTGTCCTATAACATGAGATGCGATATCTCAATGCTTCTAATAACAAACCTGAGACCCTTCCTATAACATGAGATGTGATATCCAAATCCTTCCCATTCCAATCCTGAGACCCTTCCTAGAACATGAGATGTGATATCTCAATGCTTCTAATAACAAACCTGAGACCCTTCATATAACATGAGATGTGATATCCAAATCCTTCCCATTCCAATCCTGAGACCCTTCCTATAGCATGAGATGTGATATCCAACTCCTTCCCATTCCAATCCTGAGACCCGTCCTATACCATGAGATATATCTCAATGCTTCTAATACCAAACCTGAGACTGTCCTATAACATGAGATGCGATATCTCAATGCTTCTAATAACAAACCTGAGACCCTTCCTATAACATGAGATGTGATATGCAAATCCTTCCCCTTCCAATCCTGAGACCCTTCCTATAACATGAGATGTGATATCCAACTCCTTCCCAATCCAATCCTGAGACCCTTATGATAGCATGAGATATGATATCTCAATGCTTCTAATATCAAACCTGAGACCCTCCCTATAGCATGAGATGTGATATACAACTCCTTCCCATTCCAATCCTGAGACCCTTCCTATAACATGAGATGTGATATCTCAATGCTTCTAATAACAAACCTGAGACCCTTCCTATTACATGAGATGTGATATCCAACTCCTTCCCAATCCAATCCTGAGACCCTTCCGATAGCATGAGATATGATATCTCAATGCTTCTAATACCAAACCACAGAACCGTCCTATAACTTGAGATGTGATATCCAAATCCTTCCCCTTCCAAACCTGAGACCCTTTCTTTATCATGAGATGTGATATCCAACTCCTTCCCATTCCAATCCTGAGACCCTTCCTATAGCATGAGAATTGATATACAACTGCTTCCCATTCCAATCCTGAGACCCTTCCTATAACATGAGATGCAATATCTCAATGCTTCTAATAACAAACCTGAGACCCTTCCTATAACATGAGATGTGATATCCAAGTCCTTCCCATTCCAATCTTGAGAACCTTCCTATAACATGCGATGTGATATCCAACTCCTTCCCAATCCAATCCTGAGACCCTTCCGATAGCATGAGATATGATATCTCAATGCTTCTAATACCAAACCACAGAACCGTCCTATAACTTGAGATGTGATATCCAAATCCTTCCCCTTCCAAACCTGAGACCCTTTCTTTATCATGAGATGTGATATCCAACTCCTTCCCATTCCAATCCTGAGACCCTTCCTATAGCATGATATGTGATATCCAACTTCCTCACATTCCAATCCTGAGACCCGTCCTATACAATGAGATATGATATCTCAATGCTTCTAATACCAAACCTGAGACTGTCCTATAACATGAGATGCGATATCTCAATGCTTCTAATAACAAACCTGAGAACCTTCCTATAACATGAGATGTGATATCCAAATCCTTCCCATTCCAATCCTGAGACCCTTCCTATAACATGAGATGTGATATCCAACTCCTTCCCAATCCAATCCTGATACCCTTCCGATAGCATTAGATATGATATCTCAATGCTTCTAATAAAAAACCACAGACCTGTCCTATAAATTGAGATGCGATATCCAAATCCTTCCCCTTCCAAACCTGAGACCCTTCCTTTAGCATGAGCTGTGATATCCAACTCCTTCCCATTGCAATCCTGAGACCCGTCCTATACCATGAGATATGATATCTCAATGCTTCTAATACCAAACCTGAGACTGTCCTATAACATGAGATGTGAAATCTCAATGCTTCTAATAACAAACCTGAGAGCCTTCCTATAACATGAGATGTGATATCCAACTCCTTCCCAATCCAATCCTGAGACCCGTCCTATACAATGCGATATGATATCTCAATGCTTCTAATACCAAACCTGAGACTGTCCTATAACATGAGATGTGATATCTCAATGCTTCTAATAACAAACCTGAGAGCCTTCCTATAACATGAGATGTGATATCCAACTCCTTCGCAATCCAATCCTGAGACCCTTCTGATAGCATGAGATATGATATCTCAATGCTTCTAATACCAAACCACAGACCCGTTCTATAACTTGAGATGTGATATCCAAATCCTTCCCCTTCCAAACCTGAGACCCTTCCTTTAGCATGAGATGTGATATCCAACTCCTTCCCATTCCAATCCTGAGACTCTTCCTATAGCATGAGATGTGATATCCCAATGCTTCTACCAAACATGAGACCCTTACTATAGCATGAGAGATGATATCCAACTCTTCCCATCCAATCCTGAGACCCGTCCTATACCATGAGATGTTATATCTCAATGCTTCTAATACCAAACCTGAGACTGTCCTATAACATGAGATGTGATATCTCAATGCTTCTAATAACAAACCTGAGACCCTTCCTATAACATGAGATGTGATATCTCAATGCTTCTAATACCAAACCTGAGACCCTCCCTATAGCGTGAGATGTGATATCAAAGTCCTTCCCATTCCAATCCTGATACCCTTCCTATAACATGAGATGTGATATCCAACTCTTCCCATCCAATCCTGAGACCCTTCCTATAGCATGAGATGCGATATCCAACTCCTTCCCAATCCAATCCTGAGACCCTTCCGATAGCATGAGATGTGATATCTTAATGCTTCTAGCAAACCTGAGACCTTCCCATGGCATGAGATGTGATATCAAACTCCTTCCCATTCCAATCCTGAGACCCGTCCTATACCATGAGATGTTATATCTCAATGCTTCTAATACCAAACCTGAGACTGTCCTATAACATGAGATGTGATATCTCAATGCTTCTAATAACAAACCTGAGACCCTTCCTATAACATGAGATGTGATATCTCAATGCTTCTAATACCAAACCTGAGACCCTCCCTATAGCGTGAGATGTGATATCAAAGTCCTTCCCATTCCAATCCTGATACCCTTCCTATAACATGAGATGTGATATCCAACTCTTCCCATCCAATCTCGAGACCCTTCCTATAACATGCTATGTGATATCCAACTCCTTCCCAATCCAATCCTGAGACCCTTCCGATAGCATGAGATATGATATCTCAATGCTTCTAATACCAAACGTGAGACCCTCCCTATAGCGAGATGTGATATAAAAGTCCTTCCCATTCCAATCCTGATACCCTTCCTATAACATGAGATGTGATATCCAACTCCTTCCAATTCCAACCTGTGACCCTTCCTATAGCATGAGATGGGATATCCAACTCTTCTCATCCAATCCTGAGACCCGTCCTATAACATGAGATGTGATATCCAAATCCTTCCCCTTCCAAACCTGAGACCCATCCTTTAGCATGAGATGTGATATCCAACTCCTTCCCATTCCAATCTTGAGACCCTTCCTATGGCATGAGATGTGATATCCAACTCTTCTCATCCAATCCTGAGACCCGTCCTATAACATGAGATGTGATATCCAACTCCTTCCCAATCCAATCCTGAGACCCTTCTGATAGCATGAGATATGATATCTCAATGCTTCTAATATCATACCTGAGACCCTCCCTATAGCAGGAGATGAGATATCCAGTTCCTTCCCATTCCAATCCTGAGACCCTTCCGATAGCATGAGATGTGATATCCAACTCCTTCCAATTCCAACCTGTGACTCTTCCGATAGCATGAGATGTGATATCTCAATGCTTCTAATACCAAACCTGAGACCCTTCCTATAACATGAGATGTGATATCCAACTCCTTCCCAATCCAATCCTGAGACCCTTCTGATAGCATGAGATGTGATATCTCAATGCTTCTAATACCAAACGTGAGACCCTCCCTATAGCGAGATGTGATATAAAAGTCCTTCCCATTCCAATCCTGATACCCTTCCTATAACATGAGATGTGATATCCAACTCCTTCCAATTCCAACCTGTGACCCTTCCTATAGCATGAGATGGGATATCCAACTCCTTCCCAATCCAATCCTGAGACCCTTCCTATAGCATGAGATGTGATATCTCAATGCTTCCACCAAACCTGAGACCTTCCTAAGGCATGAGATGTGATATCAAACTCCTTCCCATTCCAATCCTGAGACCCGTCCTATACCATGAGATGTTATATCTCAATGCTTCTAATACCAAACCTGAGACTGTCCATGACAGTCTCAGGTTATAACATGAGATGTGATATCTCAATGCTTCTAATAACAAACCTGAGACCCTTCCTATAACGTAAGATGTGATGTCCAAGTCCTTCCCATTCCAATCCTGAGCCCCTTCCTATAACATGAGATGTGATATCCAACTCCTTCCCAATCCAATCCTGAGACCCTTCCGAGAGCATGAGATGTGATATCCCAATGCTTCTACCAAACCTGAGAACTTTCCGATAGCATGAGATGTGATATCCAACTCTTTCCCATTCCAATCATGAGGCCCTTCCTATAGCATGAGATGTGATATCCCAATGCTTCTACCAAACCTGAGACCTTTCCGATAGCATGAGATGTGATATCCAACTCCTTCCCATTCCAATCCTGAGACCCTTCCTATGGCATGAGATGTGATATCCAACTCTTCCCATCCAATCCTGAGACCCTTCCTATAACATGAGATGTGATATCCAACTCCTTCCCAATCCAATCCTGAGATCCTTCCGATAGCATGAGATGTGATATCTCAATGCTTCTAATACCAAACCACAGACCCGTCCTATTAATTGAGATGTGATATCCAAATCCTTCCCCTTCCAAACCTGAGACCCTTCCTTTAGCATGAGATGTGATATCCAACTCCTTCCCATTCCAATCCTGAGACCCGTCCTATACCATGAGATATGATATCTTAATGCTTCTAATACCAAACCTGAGACTGTCCTATAACATGAGATGTGATATCACAATGCTTCTAATAACAAACCTGAGAGCCTTCCTATAACATGAGATGTTATATCCAACTCTTTCCCAATCCAATCCTGAGACCCTTCCGATAACACGAGATGTGATATCCAACTCCTTCGCAATCCAATCCTCAGACCCTTCCGATAGCATGAGATATGATATCTCAATGCTTCTAATACCAAACCACAGACCCGTCCTATAGCTTGAGATGTGATATCCAACTCTTCCCATCCAATCCTGAGACCCGTCCTATACCATGAGATGTTATATCTCAATGCTTCTAATACCAAACCTGAGACTGTCCTATAACATGAGATGTGATATCTCAATGCTTCTAATAACAAACCTGAGACCCTTCCTATAACATGAGATGTGATATCTCAATGCTTATAATACCAAACCTGAGACCCTCCCTATAGCGTGAGATGTGATATCAAAGTCCTTCCCATTCCCATCCTGATACCCTTCCTATAACATGAGATGTGATATCCAACTCTTCCCATCCAATCCTGAGACCCTTCCTATAACATGAGATGTTATATCCAACTCCTTCCCAATCCAATCCTGAGACCCTTCCGATAGCATGAGATGTGATATCAAAGTCCTTCCCATTCCAATCCTGATACCCTTCCTATAACATGAGCTGTGATATCCAACTCCTTCCAATTCAAACCTGTGACCCTTCCTATAGCATGAGATGCGATATCCAACTCCTTCCCAATCCAATCCTGAGACCCTTCCGATAGCATGAGATGTGATATCTTAATGCTTCTAGCAAACCTGAGACCTTCCCATGGCATGAGATGTGATATCAAACTCCTTCCCATTCCAATCCTGAGACCCTTCCTATACTATGAGATGTTACATCTCAATGCTTCTAATACCAAACCTGAGACTGTCCTATACCATGAGATGTGATATCTCAATGCTTCTAATAACAAACCTGAGACCCTTCCTATAACATGAGATGTGATATCCAAGTCCTTCCCATTCCAATCCTGAGACCCTTCCTATAACATGAGATGTGATATCCAACTCCTTCCCAATCCAATCCTGAGACCCTTATGATAGCATGAGATATGATATCTCAATGCTTCTAATATCAAACCTGAGATCCTCCCTATAGCATGAGATGTGATATACAACTCCTTCCCATTCCAATCCTGAGACCCTTCCTATAACATGAGATGCGATATCTCAATGCTTCTAATAACAAACCTGAGACCCTTCCTATTACATGAGATGTGATATCCAACTCCTTCCCAATCCAATCCTGAGACCCTTCCGATAGCATGAGATATGATATCTCAATGCTTCTAATACCAAACCACAGAACCGTCCTATAACTTGAGATGTGATATCCAAATCCTTCCACTTCCAAACCTGAGACCCTTTCTTTATCATGAGATGTGATATCCAACTCCTTCCCATTCCAATCCTGAGACCCTTCCTATAGCATGATATGTGATATCCAACTCCTTCCCATTCCAACCTGTGACCCTTCCTATAGCATGAGATGCGATATCCAACTCCTTCCCATTCCAATCCTGAGACCCTTCCGATAGCATGAGATATGATATCTCAATGCTTCTAATACCAAACCTGAGACTGTCCTATAACATGACATGCGATATCTCAATGCTTCTAATAACAAACCTGAGACCCTTCCTATAACATGAGATGTGATATCCAAATCCTTCCCATTCCAATCCTGAGACCCTTCCGATAGCATGAGATATGATATCTCAATGCTTCTAATACCAAACCTGAGACTGTCCTATAACATGAGATGCGATATCTCAATGCTTCTAATAACAAACCTGAGACCCTTCCTATAACATGAGATGTGATATCCAAATCCTTCCCATTCCAATCCTGAGACCCTTCCTAGAACATGAGATGTGATATCTCAATGCTTCTAATAACAAACCTGAGACCCTTCATATAACATGAGATGTGATATCCAAATCCTTCCCATTCCAATCCTGAGACCCTTCCTATAGCATGAGATGTGATATCCAACTCCTTCCCATTCCAATCCTGAGACCCGTCCTATACCATGAGATATATCTCAATGCTTCTAATACCAAACCTGAGACTGTCCTATAACATGAGATGCGATATCTCAATGCTTCTAATAACAAACCTGAGACCCTTCCTATAACATGAGATGTGATATGCAAATCCTTCCCCTTCCAATCCTGAGACCCTTCCTATAACATGAGATGTGATATCCAACTCCTTCCC
The DNA here is from genome assembly GCF_040938575.1 of Ambystoma mexicanum. Classification (NCBI taxonomy): domain Eukaryota; kingdom Metazoa; phylum Chordata; class Amphibia; order Caudata; family Ambystomatidae; genus Ambystoma; species Ambystoma mexicanum. The sequence goes on from NC_090936.1 coordinate 340,351,104, forward strand.
AATCCAATCCTGAGACCCTTATGATAGCATGAGATATGATTTCTCAATGCTTCTAATATCAAACCTGAGACCCTCCCTATAGCATGAGATGTGATATACAACTCCTTCCCATTCCAATCCTGAGACCCTTCCTATAACATGAGATGTGATATCTCAATGCTTCTAATAACAAACCTGAGACCCTTCCTATTACATGAGATGTGATATCCAACTCCTTCCCAATCCAATCCTGAGACCCTTCCGATAGCATGAGATATGATATCTCAATGCTTCTAATACCAAACCACAGAACCGTCCTATAACTTGAGATGTGATATCCAAATCCTTCCCCTTCCAAACCTGAGACCCTTTCTTTATCATGAGATGTGATATCCAACTCCTTCCCATTCCAATCCTGAGACCCTTCCTATAGCATGAGAATTGATATACAACTGCTTCCCATTCCAATCCTGAGACCCTTCCTATAACATGAGATGCAATATCTCAATGCTTCTAATAACAAACCTGAGACCCTTCCTATAACATGAGATGTGATATCCAAGTCCTTCCCATTCCAATCTTGAGAACCTTCCTATAACATGCGATGTGATATCCAACTCCTTCCCAATCCAATCCTGAGACCCTTCCGATAGCATGAGATATGATATCTCAATGCTTCTAATACCAAACCACAGAACCGTCCTATAACTTGAGATGTGATATCCAAATCCTTCCCCTTCCAAACCTGAGACCCTTTCTTTATCATGAGATGTGATATCCAACTCCTTCCCATTCCAATCCTGAGACCCTTCCTATAGCATGATATGTGATATCCAACTTCCTCACATTCCAATCCTGAGACCCGTCCTATACAATGAGATATGATATCTCAATGCTTCTAATACCAAACCTGAGACTGTCCTATAACATGAGATGCGATATCTCAATGCTTCTAATAACAAACCTGAGAACCTTCCTATAACATGAGATGTGATATCCAAATCCTTCCCATTCCAATCCTGAGACCCTTCCTATAACATGAGATGTGATATCCAACTCCTTCCCAATCCAATCCTGATACCCTTCCGATAGCATTAGATATGATATCTCAATGCTTCTAATAAAAAACCACAGACCTGTCCTATAAATTGAGATGCGATATCCAAATCCTTCCCCTTCCAAACCTGAGACCCTTCCTTTAGCATGAGCTGTGATATCCAACTCCTTCCCATTGCAATCCTGAGACCCGTCCTATACCATGAGATATGATATCTCAATGCTTCTAATACCAAACCTGAGACTGTCCTATAACATGAGATGTGAAATCTCAATGCTTCTAATAACAAACCTGAGAGCCTTCCTATAACATGAGATGTGATATCCAACTCCTTCCCAATCCAATCCTGAGACCCGTCCTATACAATGAGATATGATATCTCAATGCTTCTAATACCAAACCTGAGACTGTCCTATAACATGAGATGTGATATCTCAATGCTTCTAATAACAAACCTGAGAGCCTTCCTATAACATGAGATGTGATATCCAACTCCTTCGCAATCCAATCCTGAGACCCTTCTGATAGCATGAGATATGATATCTCAATGCTTCTAATACCAAACCACAGACCCGTTCTATAACTTGAGATGTGATATCCAAATCCTTCCCCTTCCAAACCTGAGACCCTTCCTTTAGCATGAGATGTGATATCCAACTCCTTCCCATTCCAATCCTGAGACTCTTCCTATAGCATGAGATGTGATATCCCAATGCTTCTACCAAACATGAGACCCTTACTATAGCATGAGAGATGATATCCAACTCTTCCCATCCAATCCTGAGACCCGTCCTATACCATGAGATGTTATATCTCAATGCTTCTAATACCAAACCTGAGACTGTCCTATAACATGAGATGTGATATCTCAATGCTTCTAATAACAAACCTGAGACCCTTCCTATAACATGAGATGTGATATCTCAATGCTTCTAATACCAAACCTGAGACCCTCCCTATAGCGTGAGATGTGATATCAAAGTCCTTCCCATTCCAATCCTGATACCCTTCCTATAACATGAGATGTGATATCCAACTCTTCCCATCCAATCCTGAGACCCTTCCTATAGCATGAGATGCGATATCCAACTCCTTCCCAATCCAATCCTGAGACCCTTCCGATAGCATGAGATGTGATATCTTAATGCTTCTAGCAAACCTGAGACCTTCCCATGGCATGAGATGTGATATCAAACTCCTTCCCATTCCAATCCTGAGACCCGTCCTATACCATGAGATGTTATATCTCAATGCTTCTAATACCAAACCTGAGACTGTCCTATAACATGAGATGTGATATCTCAATGCTTCTAATAACAAACCTGAGACCCTTCCTATAACATGAGATGTGATATCTCAATGCTTCTAATACCAAACCTGAGACCCTCCCTATAGCGTGAGATGTGATATCAAAGTCCTTCCCATTCCAATCCTGATACCCTTCCTATAACATGAGATGTGATATCCAACTCTTCCCATCCAATCTCGAGACCCTTCCTATAACATGCTATGTGATATCCAACTCCTTCCCAATCCAATCCTGAGACCCTTCCGATAGCATGAGATATGATATCTCAATGCTTCTAATACCAAACGTGAGACCCTCCCTATAGCGAGATGTGATATAAAAGTCCTTCCCATTCCAATCCTGATACCCTTCCTATAACATGAGATGTGATATCCAACTCCTTCCAATTCCAACCTGTGACCCTTCCTATAGCATGAGATGGGATATCCAACTCTTCTCATCCAATCCTGAGACCCGTCCTATAACATGAGATGTGATATCCAAATCCTTCCCCTTCCAAACCTGAGACCCATCCTTTAGCATGAGATGTGATATCCAACTCCTTCCCATTCCAATCTTGAGACCCTTCCTATGGCATGAGATGTGATATCCAACTCTTCTCATCCAATCCTGAGACCCGTCCTATAACATGAGATGTGATATCCAACTCCTTCCCAATCCAATCCTGAGACCCTTCTGATAGCATGAGATATGATATCTCAATGCTTCTAATATCATACCTGAGACCCTCCCTATAGCAGGAGATGAGATATCCAGTTCCTTCCCATTCCAATCCTGAGACCCTTCCGATAGCATGAGATGTGATATCCAACTCCTTCCAATTCCAACCTGTGACTCTTCCGATAGCATGAGATGTGATATCTCAATGCTTCTAATACCAAACCTGAGACCCTTCCTATAACATGAGATGTGATATCCAACTCCTTCCCAATCCAATCCTGAGACCCTTCTGATAGCATGAGATGTGATATCTCAATGCTTCTAATACCAAACGTGAGACCCTCCCTATAGCGAGATGTGATATAAAAGTCCTTCCCATTCCAATCCTGATACCCTTCCTATAACATGAGATGTGATATCCAACTCCTTCCAATTCCAACCTGTGACCCTTCCTATAGCATGAGATGGGATATCCAACTCCTTCCCAATCCAATCCTGAGACCCTTCCTATAGCATGAGATGTGATATCTCAATGCTTCCACCAAACCTGAGACCTTCCTAAGGCATGAGATGTGATATCAAACTCCTTCCCATTCCAATCCTGAGACCCGTCCTATACCATGAGATGTTATATCTCAATGCTTCTAATACCAAACCTGAGACTGTCCATGACAGTCTCAGGTTATAACATGAGATGTGATATCTCAATGCTTCTAATAACAAACCTGAGACCCTTCCTATAACGTAAGATGTGATGTCCAAGTCCTTCCCATTCCAATCCTGAGCCCCTTCCTATAACATGAGATGTGATATCCAACTCCTTCCCAATCCAATCCTGAGACCCTTCCGAGAGCATGAGATGTGATATCCCAATGCTTCTACCAAACCTGAGAACTTTCCGATAGCATGAGATGTGATATCCAACTCTTTCCCATTCCAATCATGAGGCCCTTCCTATAGCATGAGATGTGATATCCCAATGCTTCTACCAAACCTGAGACCTTTCCGATAGCATGAGATGTGATATCCAACTCCTTCCCATTCCAATCCTGAGACCCTTCCTATGGCATGAGATGTGATATCCAACTCTTCCCATCCAATCCTGAGACCCTTCCTATAACATGAGATGTGATATCCAACTCCTTCCCAATCCAATCCTGAGATCCTTCCGATAGCATGAGATGTGATATCTCAATGCTTCTAATACCAAACCACAGACCCGTCCTATTAATTGAGATGTGATATCCAAATCCTTCCCCTTCCAAACCTGAGACCCTTCCTTTAGCATGAGATGTGATATCCAACTCCTTCCCATTCCAATCCTGAGACCCGTCCTATACCATGAGATATGATATCTTAATGCTTCTAATACCAAACCTGAGACTGTCCTATAACATGAGATGTGATATCACAATGCTTCTAATAACAAACCTGAGAGCCTTCCTATAACATGAGATGTTATATCCAACTCTTTCCCAATCCAATCCTGAGACCCTTCCGATAACACGAGATGTGATATCCAACTCCTTCGCAATCCAATCCTCAGACCCTTCCGATAGCATGAGATATGATATCTCAATGCTTCTAATACCAAACCACAGACCCGTCCTATAGCTTGAGATGTGATATCCAACTCTTCCCATCCAATCCTGAGACCCGTCCTATACCATGAGATGTTATATCTCAATGCTTCTAATACCAAACCTGAGACTGTCCTATAACATGAGATGTGATATCTCAATGCTTCTAATAACAAACCTGAGACCCTTCCTATAACATGAGATGTGATATCTCAATGCTTATAATACCAAACCTGAGACCCTCCCTATAGCGTGAGATGTGATATCAAAGTCCTTCCCATTCCCATCCTGATACCCTTCCTATAACATGAGATGTGATATCCAACTCTTCCCATCCAATCCTGAGACCCTTCCTATAACATGAGATGTTATATCCAACTCCTTCCCAATCCAATCCTGAGACCCTTCCGATAGCATGAGATGTGATATCAAAGTCCTTCCCATTCCAATCCTGATACCCTTCCTATAACATGAGCTGTGATATCCAACTCCTTCCAATTCAAACCTGTGACCCTTCCTATAGCATGAGATGCGATATCCAACTCCTTCCCAATCCAATCCTGAGACCCTTCCGATAGCATGAGATGTGATATCTTAATGCTTCTAGCAAACCTGAGACCTTCCCATGGCATGAGATGTGATATCAAACTCCTTCCCATTCCAATCCTGAGACCCTTCCTATACTATGAGATGTTACATCTCAATGCTTCTAATACCAAACCTGAGACTGTCCTATACCATGAGATGTGATATCTCAATGCTTCTAATAACAAACCTGAGACCCTTCCTATAACATGAGATGTGATATCCAAGTCCTTCCCATTCAAATCTTGAGACCCTTCCTATAACATGAGATGTGATATCCAACTCCTTCCCAATCCAATCCTGAGACCCTTCCGATAGCATGAGATATGATATCTCAATGCTTCTAATACCAAACCACAGACCAGTCCTATAACTTGAGATGTGATATCCAAATCATTCCCCTTCCAAACCTGAGACCCTTCCTTTATCATGAGATGTGATATCCAACTCCTTCCCTTTCCAATCCTGAGACCCGTCCTATAGCATGATATATGATATCCAACTCCTTCCCATTCCAATCCTGAGACCCGTCCTATACAATGAGATATGATATCTCAATGCTTCTATGACCAAACCTGAGACTGTCCTATGACATGAGATGCGATATCTCAATGCTTCTAATAACATCCTGAGACCCTTCCTATAACATGAGATGTGATATCCAAATCCTTCCCATTCCAATCCTGAGACCCTTCCTATAACATGAGATGTGATATCCAACTCCTTCCCAATCCAATCCTGATACCCTTCCGATAGCATGAGATGTGATATCTCAATGCTTCTAATAACAAACCTGAGAGCCTTCCTATAACATATGTGATATCCAACTCCTTCCCAATACAATCCTGAGACCCTTCGGATAGCATGAGATATGATATCTCAATGCTTCTAATACCAAACCACAGACCCGTCCTATAACTTGAGATGTGATATCCAACTCCTTCCCAATCCAATCCTGAGACCCTTCCGATAGCATGAGATGTGATATCTCAATGCTTCTAATATCAAACCTGAGACTGTCCTATAACATGAGATGTGATATCTCAATGCTTCTAATAACAAACCTGAGACTCTTCCTATAACATGAGATGTGATATCCAAGTCCTTCCCATTCCAATCCTGAGACCCTTCCGATAGCATGAGATATGATATCTCAATGCTTCTAATACCAAACCACAGACACGTCCTATAACTTGAGATGTGATATCCAAATCCTTCCCCTTCTAAAACTGAGACCCTTCCTTTAGCATGAGATGTGATATCCAACTCCTTCCCATTCCAACCCAGAGACCCTTCCTATGGCATGAGATGTGATATCCAACTCTTCCCATCCAATCCTGAGACCCGTCCTATAACATGAGATGTGATATCCAACTCCTTCCCAATCCAATCCTGAGACCCTTCCGATAGCATGAGATATGATATCTCAATGCTTCTAATATCAAACCTGAGACCATCCCTATAGCATGAGATGAGATATCCAATTCCTTCCCATTCCAATCCTGAGACCCTTCCGATAGCATGAGATGTGATATCCAACTCCTTCCAATTCCAACCTGTGACTCTTCCGATAGCATGAGATGTGATATCTCAATGCTTCTAATACCAAACCTGAGACCCTTCCTATAACATGAGATGTGATATCCAACTCCTTCCCAATCCAATCCTGAGACCCTTCTGATAGCATGAGATGTGATATCTCAATGCTTCTAATACCAAACCTGAGACCCTCCCTATAGCGAGATGTGATATAAAAGTCCTTCCCATTCCAATCCTGATACCCTTCCTATAACATGAGATGTGATATCCAACTCCTTCCAATTCCAACCTGTGACCCTTCCTATAGCATGAGATGGGATATCCAACTCCTTCCCAATCCAATCCTGAGACCCTTCCGATAGCATGAGATGTGATATCCTAATGCTTCCACCAAACCTGAGACCTTCCTAAGGCATGAGATGTGATATCAAACTCCTTCCCATTCCAATCCTGAGACCCGTCCTATACCATGAGATGTTATATCTCAATGCTTCTAATACCAAACCTGAGACTGTCCATGACAGTCTCAGGTTATAACATGAGATGTGATATCTCAATGCTTCTAATAACAAACCTGAGACCCTTCATATAACGTAAGATGTGATGTCCAAGTCCCTCCCATTCCAATCCTGAGCCCCTTCCTATAACATGAGATGTGATATCCAACTCCTTCCCAATCCAATCCTGAGACCCTTCCGAGAGCATGAGATGTGATATCCCAATGCTTCTACCAAACCTGAGACCTTTCCGATAGCATGAGATGTGATATCCAACTCCTTCCCATTCCAATCATGAGGCCCTTCCTATAGCATGAGATGTGATATCCCAATGCTTCTACCAAGCCTGAGACCTTTCCGATAGCATGAGATATGATATCTCAATGCTTCTAATACCAAACCACAGACCAGTCCTATAACTTGAGATGTGATATCCAAATCCTTCCCCTTCCAAACCTGAGACCCTTCCGATAGCATGAGATATGATATCTCAATGCTTCTAATACCAAACCACAGACCAGTCCTATAACTTGAGATGTGATATCCAAATCCTTCCCCTTCCAAACCTGAGACCCTTCCTTTATCATGAGATGTGATATCCACCTCCTTCCCATTCCAATCCTGAGACCCGTCCTATAGCATGATATATGATATCCAACTCCTTCCCATTCCAATCCTGAGACCCGTCCTATACAATGAGATATGATATCTCAATGCTTCTATGACCAAACCTGAGACTGTCCTATGACATGAGATGCGATATCTCAATGCTTCTAATAACAAACCTGAGACCCTTACTATAACAAGAGATGTGATATCCAAATCCTTCCCATTCCAATCCTGATACCCTTACGATAGCATGAGATGTGATATCAAAGTCCTTCCCATTCCAATCCTGAAACCCTTCCTATAACATGAGCTGTGATATCCAACTCCTTCCAATTCCAACCTGTGACCCTTCCTATAGCTTGAGATGCGATATCCAACTCCTTCCCAATCCAATCCTGAGACCCTTCCGATAGCATGAGATGTGATATCTTAATGCTTCTAGCTAACCTGAGACCTTCCCATGGCATGAGATGTGATATCAAACTCCTTCCCATTCCAATCCTGAGACCCGTCCTATACTATGAGATGTTATATCTCAATGCTTCTAATACCAAACCTGAGACTGTCCTATAACATGAGATGTGATATCTCAATGCTTCTAATAACAAACCTGAGACCCTTCCTATAACATGAGATGTGATATCCAAGTCCTTCCCATTCCAATCTTGAGACCCTTCCTATAACATGCGATGTGATATCCAACTCCTTCCCAATCCAATCCTGAGACCCTTCCGATAGCATGAGATATGATATCTCAATGCTTCTAATACCAAACCACAGAACCGTCCTATAACTTGAGATGTGATATCCAAATCCTTCCCCTTCCAAACCTGAGACCCTTTCTTTATCATGAGATGTGATATCCAACTCCTTCCCATTCCAATCCTGAGACCCTTCCTATAACATGCGATGTGATATCCAACTCCTTCCCAATCGAATCCTGAGACCCTTCCGATAGCATGAGATATGATATCTCAATGCTTCTAATACCAAACCACAGAACCGTCCTATAACTTGAGATGTGATATCCAAATCCTTCCCATTCCAAACCTGAGACCCTTTCTTTATCATGAGATGTGATATCCAACTCCTTCCCATTCCAATCCTGAGACCCTTCCTATAGCATGATATGTGATATCCAACTCCTTCCCATTCCAATCCTGAGACCCGTCCTATACAATGAGATATGATATCTCAATGCTTCTAATACCAAACCTGAGACTGTCCTATAACATGAGATGCGATATCTCAATGCTTCTAATAACAAACCTGAGACCCTTCCTATAACATGAGATGTGATATCCAAATCCTTCCCATTCCAATCCTGAGACCCTTCCTATAACATGAGATGTGATATCCAACTCCTTCCCAATCCAATCCTGATACCCTTCCGATAGCATGAGATATGATATCTCAATGCTTCTAATACCAAACCACAGACCCGTCCTATAAATTGAGATGCGATATCCGAATCCTTCCCCTTCCAAACCTGAGACCCTTCCTTTATCATGAGATGTGATATCCAACTCCTTCCCATTGCAATCCTGAGACCCGTCCTATACCATGAGATATGATATCTCAATGCTTCTAATACCAAACCTGAGACTGTCCTATAACATGAGATGTGATATCTCAATGCTTCTAATAACAAACCTGAGAGCCTTCCTATAACATGAGATGTGATATCCAACTCCTTCCCAATCCAATCCTGAGACCCTTCCGATAGCATGAGATATGATATCTCAATGCTTCTAATACCAAACCTGAGACTGTCCTAGAACATGAGATGCAATATCTCAATGCTTCTAATAACAAACCTGAGACCCTTCCTATAACATGAGATGTGATATCCAAATCCTTCCCATTCCAATCCTGAGACCCTTCCAATAGCATGAGATATGATCTCAATGCTTCCAATCCCAAACCTGAGACTGTCCTATAACATGAGATGCGATATCTCAATGCTTCTAATAACAAACCTGAGACCCTTCCTATAACATGAGATGTGATATCCAAATCCTTCCCATTCCAATCCTGAGACCCTTCCTAGAACATGAGATGTGATATCTCAATGCTTCTAATAACAAACCTGAGACCCTTCCTATAACATGAGATGTGATATCCAAATCCTTCCCATTCCAATCCTGAGACCCTTCCTATAGCATGAGATGTGATATCCAACTCCTTCCCATTCCAATCCTGAGACCCGTCCTATACCATGAGATATGATATCTCAATGCTTCTAATACCAAACCTGAGACTGTCCTATAACATGAGATGCGATATCTCAATGCTTCTAATAACAAACCTGAGACCCTTCCTATAACATGAGATGTGATATCCAAATCCTTCCCATTCCAATCCTGAGACCCTTCCTATAACATGAGATGTGATATCCAAATCCTTCCCATTCCAATCCTGAGACCCTTCCGATAGCATGAGATATGATATATCAATGCTTCTAATAGCAAACCTGAGACTGTCCTATAACATGAGATGTGATATCTCAATGCTTCTAATAACAAACCTGAGACCCTTCCTATAACATGAGATGTGATATCCAAATCCTTCCCATTCCAATCCTGAGACCCTTCCTATTACATGAGATGTGATATCCAACTCCTTCCCAATCCAATCCTGAGACCCTTCTGATAGCATGAGATATGATATCTCAATGCTTCTAATATCAAACCTGAGACCCTCCCTATAGCATGAGATGTGATATACAACTGCTTCCCATTCCAATCCTGAGACCCTTCCTATAACATGAGATGCGATATCTCAATGCTTCTAATAACAAACCTGAGACCCTTCCTATAACATGAGATGTGATATCCAAGTCCTTCCCATTCCAATCTTGAGACCCTTCCTATAACATGCGATGTGATATCCAACTCCTTCCCAATCCAATCCTGAGACCCTTCCGATAGCATGAGATATGATATCTCAATGCTTCTAATACCAAACCACAGAACCGTTCTATAACTTGAGATGTGATATCCAAATCCTTCCCCTTCCAAACCTGAGACCCTTTCTTTATCATGAGATGTGATATCCAACTCCTTCCCATTCCAATCCTGAGACCCTTCCTATAGCATGATATGTGATATCCAACTCCTTCCCATTCCAATCCTGAGACCTGTCCTATACAATGAGATATGATATCTCAATGCTTCTAATACCAAACCTGAGACCGTCCTATAACATGAGATGTGATATCCAAATCCTTCCCATTCCAATCCTGAGACCCTTCCTATAACATGAGATGTGATATCCAACTCCTTCCCAATCCAATCCTGAGACCCTTCCGATAGCATGAGATATGATATCTCAATGCTTCTAATACCAAACCACAGACCCGTCCTATAACATGAGATGTGATATCCAAATCCTTCCCATTCCAATCCTGAGACCCTTCCTATAACATGAGATGTGATATCCAACTCCTTCCCAATCCAATCCTGAGACCCTTCCGATAGCATGAGATATGATATCTCAATGCTTCTAATACCAAACCACAGACCCGTCCTATAAATTGAGATGTGATATCCAAATCCTTCCCCTTTCAAACCCGAGACCCTTCTTTTAGCATGAGATGTGATATCCAACTCCTTCCCATTCCAATCCTGAGGCCCGTCCTATACCATGAGATGATATCTCAATGCTTCTAATACCAAACCTGAGACTGTCCTATAACATGAGATGTGATATCTCAATGCTTCTAATAACAAACCTGAGAGCCTTCCTATAACATGAGATGTGATATCCAACTCCTTCGCAATCCAATCCTGAGACCCTTCCGATAGCATGAGATATGATATCTCAATGCTTCTAATACCAAACCACAGACCCGTCCTATAACTTGAGATGTGATATCCAAATCCTTCCCCTTCCAAACCTGAGACCCTTCCTTTAGCATGAGATGTGATATCCAACTCCTTCCCATTCCAATCCTGAGACCCTTCCTATAGCATGAGATGTGATATCCCAATGCTTCTACCAAACCTGAGACCCTTACTATAGCATGAGAGGTGATATCCAACTCTTCCCATCCAATCCTGAGACCCGTCCTATACCATGAGATGTTATATCTCAATGCTTCTAATACCAAACCTGAGACTGTCCTATAACATGAGATGTGATATCTCAATGCTTCTAATAACAAACCTGAGACCCTTCCTATAACATGAGATGTGATATCTCAATGCTTCTAATACCAAACCTGAGACCCTCCCTATAGCGTGAGATGTAATATCAAAGTCCTTCCCATTCCAATCCTGATACCCTTCCTATAACATGAGATGTGATATCCAACTCTTCCCATCCAATCCTGAGACCCTTCCTATAACATGAGATGTTATATCCAACTCCTTCCCAATCCAATCCTGAGACCCTTCCGATAGCATGAGATGTGATATCAAAGTCCTTCCCATTCAAATCCTGAAACCCTTCCTATAACATGAGCTGTGATATCCAACTCCTTCCAATTCCAACTTGTGACCCTTCCTATAGCATGAGATGCGATATCCAACTCCTTCCCATTCCAATCCTGAGACCCTTCCGATAGCATGAGATATGATATATCAATGCTTCTAATACCAAACCTGAGACTGTCCTATAACATGAGATGCGATATATCAATGCTTCTAATAACAAACCTGAGACCCTTCCTATAACATGAGATGTGATATCCAAATCCTTCCCATTCCAATCCTGAGACCCTTCCGATAGCATGAGATATGATATCTCAATGCTTCTAATATCAAACCTGAGACTGTCCTATAACATGAGATGCGATATCTCAATGCTTCTAATAACAAACCTGAGACCCTTCCTATAACATGAGATGTGATATCCAAATCCTTCCCATTCCAATCCCGAGACCCTTCCTAGAACATGAGATGTGATATCTCAATGCTTCTAATAACAAACCTGAGACCCTTCCTATAACATGAGATGTGATATCCAAATCCTTCCCATTCCAATCCTGAGACCCTTCCTATAGCATGAGATGTGATATCCAACTCCTTCCCATTCCAATCCTGAGACCCGTCCTATACCATGAGATATATCTCAATGCTTCTAATACCAAACCTGAGACTGTCCTATAACATGAGATGCGATATCTCAATGCTTCTAATAACAAACCTGAGACCCTTCCTATAACATGAGATGTGATATCCAAATCCTTCCCATTCCAATCCTGAGACCCTTCCTATAACATGAGATGTGATATCCAACTCCTTCCCAATCCAATCCTGAGACCCTTATGATAGCATGAGATATGATATCTCAATGCTTCTAATATCAAACCTGAGACCCTCCCTATAGCATGAGATGTGATATACAACTCCTTCCCATTCCAATCCTGAGACCCTTCCTATAACATGAGATGCGATATCTCAATGCTTCTAATAACAAACCTGAGACCCTTCCTATAACATGAGATGTGATATCCAAATCCTTCCCATTCCAATCCTGAGACCCTTCCTAGAACATGAGATGTGATATCTCAATGCTTCTAATAACAAACCTGAGACCCTTCCTATAACATGAGATGTGATATCCAAATCCTTCCCATTCCAATCCTGAGACCCTTCCTATAGCATGAGATGTGATATCCAACTCCTTCCCATTCCAATCCTGAGACCCGTCCTATACCATGAGATATATCTCAATGCTTCTAATACCAAACCTGGGACTGTCCTATAACATGAGATGCGATATCTCAATGCTTCTACAAACAAACCTGAGACCCTTCCTATAACATGAGATGTGATATCCAAATCCTTCCCATTCCAATCCTGAGACCCTTCCTATAACATGAGATGTGATATCCAACTCCTTCCCAATCCAATCCTGAGACCCTTATGATAGCATGAGATATGATATCTCAATGCTTCTAATATCAAACCTGAGACCCTCCCTATAGCATGAGATGTGATATACAACTCCTTCCCATTCCAATCCTGAGACCCTTCCTATAACATGAGATATGATATCTCAATGCTTCTAATACCAAACCACAGAACCGTCCTATAACTTGAGATGTGATATCCAAATCCTTCCCCTTCCAAACCTGAGACCCTTTCTTTATCATGAGATGTGATATCCAACTCCTTCCCATTCCAATCCTGAGACCCTTCCTATAGCATGAGATGTGATATACAACTGCTTCCCATTCCAATCCTGAGACCCTTCCTATAACATGAGATGCGATATCTCAATGCTTCTAATAACAAACCTGAGACCCTTCCTATAACATGAGATGTGATATCCAAGTCCTTCCCATTCCAATCTTGAGACCCTTCCTATAACATGCGATGTGATATCCAACTCCTTCCCAATCCAATCCTGAGACCCTTCCGATAGCGTGAGATATGATATCTCAATGCTTCTAATACCAAACCACAGAACCGTCCTATAACTTGAGATGTGATATCCAAATCCTTCCCCTTCCAAACCTGAGACCCTTTCTTTATCATGAGATGTGATATCCAACTCCTTCCCATTCCAATCCTGAGACCCTTCCTATAGCATGAGATGTGATATCCCAATGCTTCTACCAAACCTGAGACCCTTACTATAGAATGAGAGGTGATATCCAACTCTTCCCATCCAATCCTGAGACCCGTCCTATACCATGAGATGTTATATCTCAATGCTTCTAATACCAAACCTGAGACTGTCCTATAACATGAGATGTGATATCTCAATGCTTCTAATAACAAACCTGAGACCCTTCCTATAACATGAGATGTGATATCTCAATGCTTCTAATACCAAACCTGAGACCCTCCCTATAGCGTGAGATGTGATATCAAAGTCCTTCCTATTCCAATCCTGATACCCTTCCTATGACATGAGATGTGATATCCAACTCTTCCCATCCAATCCTGAGACCCTTCCTATAACATGAGATGTTATATCCAACTCCTTCCCAATCCAATCCTGAGACCCTTCCGATAGCATGAGATGTGATATCAAAGTCCTTCCCATTCCAATCCTGAAACCCTTCCTATAGCATGATATGTGATATCCAACTCCTTCCCATTCCAATCCTGAGACCCGTCCTATACAATGAGATATGATATCTCAATGCTTCTAATACCAAACCTGAGACTGTCCTATAACATGAGATGTGATATCCAAATCCTTCCCATTCCAATCATGAGACCCTTCCTATAACATGAGATGTGATATCCAACTCCTTCCCAATCCAATCCTGAGACCCTTCCGATAGCATGAGATATGATATCTCAATGCTTCTAATACCAAACCACAGACCCGTCCTATAAATTGAGATGTGATATCCAAATCCTTCCCCTTCCAAACCTGAGACCCTTCCTTTAGCATGAGATGTGATATCCAACTCCTTCCCATTCCAATCCTGAGGCCCGTCCTATACCATGAGATGATATCTCAATGCTTCTAATACCAAACCTGAGACTGTCCTATAACATGAGATGTGATATCTCAATGCTTCTAATAACAAACCTGAGAACCTTCCTATAACATGAGATGTGATATCCAACTCCTTCGCAATCCAATCCTGAGACCCTTCCGATAGCATGAGATATGATATCTCAATGCTTCTAATACCAAACCACAGACCCGTCCTATAACTTGAGATGTGATATCCAAATACTTCCCCTTCCAAACCTGAGACCCTTCCTTTAGCATGAGATGTGATATTCAACTCCTTCCCATTCCAATCCTGAGACCCTTCCTATAGCATGAGATGTGATATCCCAATGCTTCTACCAAACCTGAGACCCTTACTATAGCATGAGAGGTGATATCCAACTCTTCCCATCCAATCCTGAGACTGTCCTATAACATGAGATGTGATATCTCAATGCTTCTAATAACAAACCTGAGACCCTTCCTATAACATGAGATGTGATATCTCAATGCTTCTAATACCAAACCTGAGACCCTCCCTATAGCGTGAGATGTGATATCAAAGTCCTTCCCATTCCAATCCTGATACCCTTCCTATAACATGAGATGTGATATCCAACTCTTCCCATCCAATCCTGAGACCCTTCCTATAACATGAGATGTTATATCCAACTCCTTCCCAATCCAATCCTGAGACCCTTCCGATAGCATGAGATGTGATATCAAAGTCCTTCCCATTCCAATCCTGAAACCCTTCCTATAACATGAGCTGTGATATCCAACTCCTTCCAATTCCAACCTGTGACCCTTCCTATAGCATGAGATGCGATATCCAACTCCTTCCCATTCCAATCCTGAGACCCTTCCGATAGCATGAGATATGATATCTCAATGCTTCTAATACCAAACCTGAGACTGTCCTATAACATGAGATGCGATATCTCAATGCTTCTAATAACAAACCTGAGACCCTTCCTATAACATGAGATGTGATATCCAAATCCTTCCCATTCCAATCCTGAGACCCTTCCGATAGCATGAGATATGATATCTCAATGCTTCTAATACCAAACCTGAGACTGTCCTATAACATGAGATGCGATATCTCAATGCTTCGAATAACAAACCTGAGACCCTTCCTATAACATGAGATGTGATATCCAAATCCTTCCCATTCCAATCCTGAGACCCTTCCTAGAACATGAGATGTGATATCTCAATGCTTCTAATAACAAACCTGAGACCCTTCATATAACATGAGATGTGATATCCAAATCCTTCCCATTCCAATCCTGAGACCCTTCCTATAGCATGAGATGTGATATCCAACTCCTTCCCATTCCAATCCTGAGACCCGTCCTATACCATGAGATATATCTCAATGCTTCTAATACCAAACCTGAGACTGTCCTATAACATGAGATGCGATATCTCAATGCTTCTAATAACAAACCTGAGACCCTTCCTATAACATGAGATGTGATATGCAAATCCTTCCCCTTCCAATCCTGAGACCCTTCCTATAACATGAGATGTGATATCCAACTCCTTCCCAATCCAATCCTGAGACCCTTATGATAGCATGAGATATGATATCTCAATGCTTCTAATATCAAACCTGAGACCCTCCCTATAGCATGAGATGTGATATACAACTCCTTCCCATTCCAATCCTGAGACCCTTCCTATAACATGAGATGTGATATCTCAATGCTTCTAATAACAAACCTGAGACCCTTCCTATTACATGAGATGTGATATCCAACTCCTTCCCAATACAATCCTGAGACCCTTCGGATAGCATGAGATATGATATCTCAATGCTTCTAATACCAAACCACAGAACCGTCCTATAACTTGAGATGTGATATCCAAATCCTTCCCCTTCCAAACCTGAGACCCTTTCTTTATCATGAGATGTGATATCCAACTCCTTCCCATTCCAATCCTGAGACCCTTCCTATAGCATGAGAATTGATATACAACTGCTTCCCATTCCAATCCTGAGACCCTTCCTATAACATGAGATGCAATATCTCAATGCTTCTAATAACAAACCTGAGACCCTTCCTATAACATGAGATGTGATATCCAAGTCCTTCCCATTCCAATCTTGAGAACCTTCCTATAACATGCGATGTGATATCCAACTCCTTCCCAATCCAATCCTGAGACCCTTCCGATAGCATGAGATATGATATCTCAATGCTTCTAATACCAAACCACAGAACCGTCCTATAACTTGAGATGTGATATCCAAATCCTTCCCCTTCCAAACCTGAGACCCTTTCTTTATCATGAGATGTGATATCCAACTCCTTCCCATTCCAATCCTGAGACCCTTCCTATAGCATGATATGTGATATCCAACTTCCTCACATTCCAATCCTGAGACCCGTCCTATACAATGAGATATGATATCTCAATGCTTCTAATACCAAACCTGAGACTGTCCTATAACATGAGATGCGATATCTCAATGCTTCTAATAACAAACCTGAGAACCTTCCTATAACATGAGATGTGATATCCAAATCCTTCCCATTCCAATCCTGAGACCCTTCCTATAACATGAGATGTGATATCCAACTCCTTCCCAATCCAATCCTGATACCCTTCCGATAGCATTAGATATGATATCTCAATGCTTCTAATAAAAAACCACAGACCTGTCCTATAAATTGAGATGCGATATCCAAATCCTTCCCATTGCAATCCTGAGACCCGTCCTATACCATGAGATATGATATCTCAATGCTTCTAATACCAAACCTGAGACTGTCCTATAACATGAGATGTGAAATCTCAATGCTTCTAATAACAAACCTGAGAGCCTTCCTATAACATGAGATGTGATATCCAACTCCTTCCCAATCCAATCATGAGACCCGTCCTATACAATGAGATATGATATCTCAATGCTTCTAATACCAAACCTGAGACTGTCCTATAACATGAGATGTGATATCTCAATGCTTCTAATAACAAACCTGAGAGCCTTCCTATAACATGAGATGTGATATCCAACTCCTTCGCAATCCAATCCTGAGACCCTTCTGATAGCATGAGATATGATATCTCAATGCTTCTAATACCAAACCACAGACCCGTTCTATAACTTGAGATGTGATATCCAAATCCTTCCCCTTCCAAACCTGAGACCCTTCCTTTAGCATGAGATGTGATATCCAACTCCTTCCCATTCCAATCCTGAGACTCTTCCTATAGCATGAGATGTGATATCCCAATGCTTCTACCAAACATGAGACCCTTACTAAAGCATGAGAGATGATATCCAACTCTTCCCATCCAATCCTGAGACCCGTCCTATACCATGAGATGTTATATCTCAATGCTTCTAATACCAAACCTGAGACTGTCCTATAACATGAGATGTGATATCTCAATGCTTCTAATAACAAACCCGAGACCCTTCCTATAACATGAGATGTGATATCTCAATGCTTCTAATACCAAACCTGAGACCCTCCCTATAGCGTGAGATGTGATATCAAAGTCCTTCCCATTCCAATCCTGATACCCTTCCTATAACATGAGATGTGATATCCAACTCTTCCCATCCAATCCTGAGACCCTTCCTATAGCATGAGATGCGATATCCAACTCCTTCCCAATCCAATCCTGAGACCCTTCCGATAGCATGAGATGTGATATCTTAATGCTTCTAGCAAACCTGAGACCTTCCCATGGCATGAGATGTGATATCAAACTCCTTCCCATTCCAATCCTGAGACCCGTCCTATACCATGAGATGTTATATCTCAATGCTTCTAATACCAAACCTGAGACTGTCCTATAACATGAGATGTGATATCTCAATGCTTCTAATAACAAACCTGAGACCCTTCCTATAACATGAGATGTGATATCTCAATGCTTCTAATACCAAACCTGAGACCCTCCCTATAGCGTGAGATGTGATATCAAAGTCCTTCCCATTCCAATCCTGATACCCTTCCTATAACATGAGATGTGATATCCAACTCTTCCCATCCAATCTCGAGACCCTTCCTATAACATGCTATGTGATATCCAACTCCTTCCCAATCCAATCCTGAGACCCTTCCGATAGCATGAGATATGATATCTCAATGCTTCTAATACCAAACGTGAGACCCTCCCTATAGCGAGATGTGATATAAAAGTCCTTCCCATTCCAATCCTGATACCCTTCCTATAACATGAGATGTGATATCCAACTCCTTCCAATTCCAACCTGTGACCCTTCCTATAGCATGAGATGGGATATCCAACTCTTCTCATCCAATCCTGAGACCCGTCCTATAACATGAGATGTGATATCCAAATCCTTCCCTTTCCAAACCTGAGACCCATCCTTTAGCATGAGATGTGATATCCAACTCCTTCCCATTCCAATCTTGAGACCCTTCCTATGGCATGAGATGTGATATCCAACTCTTCTCATCCAATCCTGAGACCCGTCCTATAACATGAGATGTGATATCCAACTCCTTCCCAATCCAATCCTGAGACCCTTCTGATAGCATGAGATATGATATCTCAATGCTTCTAATATCATACCTGAGACCCTCCCTATAGCAGGAGATGAGATATCCAGTTCCTTCCCATTCCAATCCTGAGACCCTTCCGATAGCATGAGATGTGATATCCAACTCCTTCCAATTCCAACCTGTGACTCTTCCGATAGCATGAGATGTGATATCTCAATGCTTCTAATACCAAACCTGAGACCCTTCCTATAACATGAGATGTGATATCCAACTCCTTCCCAATCCAATCCTGAGACCCTTCTGATAGCATGAGATGTGATATCTCAATGCTTCTAATACCAAACGTGAGACCCTCCCTATAGCGAGATGTGATATAAAAGTCCTTCCCATTCCAATCCTGATACCCTTCCTATAACATGAGATGTGATATCCAACTCCTTCCAATTCCAACCTGTGACCCTTCCTATAGCATGAGATGGGATATCCAACTCCTTCCCAATCCAATCCTGAGACCCTTCCTATAGCATGAGATGTGATATCTCAATGCTTCCACCAAACCTGAGACCTTCCTAAGGCATGAGATGTGATATCAAACTCCTTCCCATTCCAATCCTGAGACCCGTCCTATACCATGAGATGTTATATCTCAATGCTTCTAATACCAAACCTGAGACTGTCCATGACAGTCTCAGGTTATAACATGAGATGTGATATCTCAATGCTTCTAATAACAAACCTGAGACCCTTCCTATAACGTAAGATGTGATGTCCAAGTCCTTCCCATTCCAATCCTGAGCCCCTTCCTATAACATGAGATGTGATATCCAACTCCTTCCCAATCCAATCCTGAGACCCTTCCGAGAGCATGAGATGTGATATCCCAATGCTTCTACCAAACCTGAGAACTTTCCGATAGCATGAGATGTGATATCCAACTCTTTCCCATTCCAATCATGAGGCCCTTCCTATAGCATGAGATGTGATATCCCAATGCTTCTACCAAACCTGAGACCTTTCCGATAGCATGAGATGTGATATCCAACTCCTTCCCATTCCAATCCTGAGACCCTTCCTATGGCATGAGATGTGATATCCAACTCTTCCCATCCAATCCTGAGACCCTTCCTATAACATGAGATGTGATATCCAACTCCTTCCCAATCCAATCCTGAGATCCTTCCGATAGCATGAGATGTGATATCTCAATGCTTCTAATACCAAACCACAGACCCGTCCTATTAATTGAGATGTGATATCCAAATCCTTCCCCTTCCAAACCTGAGACCCTTCCTTTAGCATGAGATGTGATATCCAACTCCTTCCCATTCCAATCCTGAGACCCGTCCTATACCATGAGATATGATATCTTAATGCTTCTAATACCAAACCTGAGACTGTCCTATAACATGAGATGTGATATCACAATGCTTCTAATAACAAACCTGAGAGCCTTCCTATAACATGAGATGTTATATCCAACTCTTTCCCAATCCAATCCTGAGACCCTTCCGATAACACGAGATGTGATATCCAACTCCTTCGCAATCCAATCCTCAGACCCTTCCGATAGCATGAGATATGATATCTCAATGCTTCTAATACCAAACCACAGACCCGTCCTATAGCTTGAGATGTGATATCCAACTCTTCCCATCCAATCCTGAGACCCGTCCTATACCATGAGATGTTATATCTCAATGCTTCTAATACCAAACCTGAGACTGTCCTATAACATGAGATGTGATATCTCAATGCTTCTAATAACAAACCTGAGACCCTTCCTATAACATGAGATGTGATATCTCAATGCTTATAATACCAAACCTGAGACCCTCCCTATAGCGTGAGATGTGATATCAAAGTCCTTCCCATTCCCATCCTGATACCCTTCCTATAACATGAGATGTGATATCCAACTCCTTCCCAATCCAATCCTGAGACCCTTCCGATAGCATGAGATGTGATATCAAAGTCCTTCCCATTCCAATCCTGATACCCTTCCTATAACATGAGCTGTGATATCCAACTCCTTCCAATTCAAACCTGTGACCCTTCCTATAGCATGAGATGCGATATCCAACTCCTTCCCAATCCAATCCTGAGACCCTTCCGATAGCATGAGATGTGATATCTTAATGCTTCTAGCAAACCTGAGACCTTCCCATGGCATGAGATGTGATATCAAACTCCTTCCCATTCCAATCCTGAGACCCTTCCTATACTATGAGATGTTACATCTCAATGCTTCTAATACCAAACCTGAGACTGTCCTATACCATGAGATGTGATATCTCAATGCTTCTAATAACAAACCTGAGACCCTTCCTATAACATGAGATGTGATATCCAAGTCCTTCCCATTCAAATCTTGAGACCCTTCCTATAACATGAGATGTGATATCCAACTCCTTCCCAATCCAATCCTGAGACCCTTCCGATAGCATGAGATATGATATCTCAATGCTTCTAATACCAAACCACAGACCAGTCCTATAACTTGAGATGTGATATCCAAATCATTCCCCTTCCAAACCTGAGACCCTTCCTTTATCATGAGATGTGATATCCAACTCCTTCCCTTTCCAATCCTGAGACCCGTCCTATAGCATGATATATGATATCCAACTCCTTCCCATTCCAATCCTGAGACCCGTCCTATACAATGAGATATGATATCTCAATGCTTCTATGACCAAACCTGAGACTGTCCTATGACATGAGATGCGATATCTCAATGCTTCTAATAACATCCTGAGACCCTTCCTATAACATGAGATGTGATATCCAAATCCTTCCCATTCCAATCCTGAGACCCTTCCTATAACATGAGATGTGATATCCAACTCCTTCCCAATCCAATCCTGATACCCTTCCGATAGCATGAGATGTGATATCTCAATGCTTCTAATAACAAACCTGAGAGCCTTCCTATAACATATGTGATATCCAACTCCTTCCCAATACAATCCTGAGACCCTTCGGATAGCATGAGATATGATATCTCAATGCTTCTAATACCAAACCACAGACCCGTCCTATAACTTGAGATGTGATATCCAACTCCTTCCCAATCCAATCCTGAGACCCTTCCGATAGCATGAGATGTGATATCTCAATGCTTCTAATATCAAACCTGAGACTGTCCTATAACATGAGATGTGATATCTCAATGCTTCTAATAACAAACCTGAGACTCTTCCTATAACATGAGATGTGATATCCAAGTCCTTCCCATTCCAATCCTGAGACCCTTCCGATAGCATGAGATATGATATCTCAATGCTTCTAATACCAAACCACAGACACGTCCTATAACTTGAGATGTGATATCCAAATCCTTCCCCTTCTAAAACTGAGACCCTTCCTTTAGCATGAGATGTGATATCCAACTCCTTCCCATTCCAACCCAGAGACCCTTCCTATGGCATGAGATGTGATATCCAACTCTTCCCATCCAATCCTGAGACCCGTCCTATAACATGAGATGTGATATCCAACTCCTTCCCAATCCAATCCTGAGACCCTTCCGATAGCATGAGATATGATATCTCAATGCTTCTAATATCAAACCTGAGACCATCCCTATAGCATGAGATGAGATATCCAATTCCTTCCCATTCCAATCCTGAGACCCTTCCGATAGCATGAGATGTGATATCCAACTCCTTCCAATTCCAACCTGTGACTCTTCCGATAGCATGAGATGTGATATCTCAATGCTTCTAATACCAAACCTGAGACCCTTCCTATAACATGAGATGTGATATCCAACTCCTTCCCAATCCAATCCTGAGACCCTTCTGATAGCATGAGATGTGATATCTCAATGCTTCTAATACCAAACCTGAGACCCTCCCTATAGCGAGATGTGATATAAAAGTCCTTCCCATTCCAATCCTGATACCCTTCCTATAACATGAGATGTGATATCCAACTCCTTCCAATTCCAACCTGTGACCCTTCCTATAGCATGAGATGGGATATCCAACTCCTTCCCAATCCAATCCTGAGACCCTTCCGATAGCATGAGATGTGATATCCTAATGCTTCCACCAAACCTGAGACCTTCCTAAGGCATGAGATGTGATATCAAACTCCTTCCCATTCCAATCCTGAGACCCGTCCTATACCATGAGATGTTATATCTCAATGCTTCTAATACCAAACCTGAGACTGTCCATGACAGTCTCAGGTTATAACATGAGATGTGATATCTCAATGCTTCTAATAACAAACCTGAGACCCTTCATATAACGTAAGATGTGATGTCCAAGTCCCTCCCATTCCAATCCTGAGCCCCTTCCTATAACATGAGATGTGATATCCAACTCCTTCCCAATCCAATCCTGAGACCCTTCCGAGAGCATGAGATGTGATATCCCAATGCTTCTACCAAACCTGAGACCTTTCCGATAGCATGAGATGTGATATCCAACTCCTTCCCATTCCAATCATGAGGCCCTTCCTATAGCATGAGATGTGATATCCCAATGCTTCTACCAAGCCTGAGACCTTTCCGATAGCATGAGATATGATATCTCAATGCTTCTAATACCAAACCACAGACCAGTCCTATAACTTGAGATGTGATATCCAAATCCTTCCCCTTCCAAACCTGAGACCCTTCCGATAGCATGAGATATGATATCTCAATGCTTCTAATACCAAACCACAGACCAGTCCTATAACTTGAGATGTGATATCCAAATCCTTCCCCTTCCAAACCTGAGACCCTTCCTTTATCATGAGATGTGATATCCACCTCCTTCCCATTCCAATCCTGAGACCCGTCCTATAGCATGATATATGATATCCAACTCCTTCCCATTCCAATCCTGAGACCCGTCCTATACAATGAGATATGATATCTCAATGCTTCTATGACCAAACCTGAGACTGTCCTATGACATGAGATGCGATATCTCAATGCTTCTAATAACAAACCTGAGACCCTTACTATAACAAGAGATGTGATATCCAAATCCTTCCCATTCCAATCCTGATACCCTTACGATAGCATGAGATGTGATATCAAAGTCCTTCCCATTCCAATCCTGAAACCCTTCCTATAACATGAGCTGTGATATCCAACTCCTTCCAATTCCAACCTGTGACCCTTCCTATAGCTTGAGATGCGATATCCAACTCCTTCCCAATCCAATCCTGAGACCCTTCCGATAGCATGAGATGTGATATCTTAATGCTTCTAGCTAACCTGAGACCTTCCCATGGCATGAGATGTGATATCAAACTCCTTCCCATTCCAATCCTGAGACCCGTCCTATACTATGAGATGTTATATCTCAATGCTTCTAATACCAAACCTGAGACTGTCCTATAACATGAGATGTGATATCTCAATGCTTCTAATAACAAACCTGAGACCCTTCCTATAACATGAGATGTGATATCCAAGTCCTTCCCATTCCAATCTTGAGACCCTTCCTATAACATGCGATGTGATATCCAACTCCTTCCCAATCCAATCCTGAGACCCTTCCGATAGCATGAGATATGATATCTCAATGCTTCTAATACCAAACCACAGAACCGTCCTATAACTTGAGATGTGATATCCAAATCCTTCCCCTTCCAAACCTGAGACCCTTTCTTTATCATGAGATGTGATATCCAACTCCTTCCCATTCCAATCCTGAGACCCTTCCTATAACATGCGATGTGATATCCAACTCCTTCCCAATCGAATCCTGAGACCCTTCCGATAGCATGAGATATGATATCTCAATGCTTCTAATACCAAACCACAGAACCGTCCTATAACTTGAGATGTGATATCCAAATCCTTCCCATTCCAAACCTGAGACCCTTTCTTTATCATGAGATGTGATATCCAACTCCTTCCCATTCCAATCCTGAGACCCTTCCTATAGCATGATATGTGATATCCAACTCCTTCCCATTCCAATCCTGAGACCCGTCCTATACAATGAGATATGATATCTCAATGCTTCTAATACCAAACCTGAGACTGTCCTATAACATGAGATGCGATATCTCAATGCTTCTAATAACAAACCTGAGACCCTTCCTATAACATGAGATGTGATATCCAAATCCTTCCCATTCCAATCCTGAGACCCTTCCTATAACATGAGATGTGATATCCAACTCCTTCCCAATCCAATCCTGATACCCTTCCGATAGCATGAGATATGATATCTCAATGCTTCTAATACCAAACCACAGACCCGTCCTATAAATTGAGATGCGATATCCAAATCCTTCCCCTTCCAAACCTGAGACCCTTCCTTTATCATGAGATGTGATATCCAACTCCTTCCCATTGCAATCCTGAGACCCGTCCTATACCATGAGATATGATATCTCAATGCTTCTAATACCAAACCTGAGACTGTCCTATAACATGAGATGTGATATCTCAATGCTTCTAATAACAAACCTGAGAGCCTTCCTATAACATGAGATGTGATATCCAACTCCTTCCCAATCCAATCCTGAGACCCTTCCGATAGCATGAGATATGATATCTCAATGCTTCTAATACCAAACCTGAGACTGTCCTAGAACATGAGATGCAATATCTCAATGCTTCTAATAACAAACCTGAGACCCTTCCTATAACATGAGATGTGATATCCAAATCCTTCCCATTCCAATCCTGAGACCCTTCCAATAGCATGAGATATGATCTCAATGCTTCCAATCCCAAACCTGAGACTGTCCTATAACATGAGATGCGATATCTCAATGCTTCTAATAACAAACCTGAGACCCTTCCTATAACATGAGATGTGATATCCAAATCCTTCCCATTCCAATCCTGAGACCCTTCCTAGAACATGAGATGTGATATCTCAATGCTTCTAATAACAAACCTGAGACCCTTCCTATAACATGAGATGTGATATCCAAATCCTTCCCATTCCAATCCTGAGACCCTTCCTATAGCATGAGATGTGATATCCAACTCCTTCCCATTCCAATCCTGAGACCCGTCCTATACCATGAGATATGATATCTCAATGCTTCTAATACCAAACCTGAGACTGTCCTATAACATGAGATGCGATATCTCAATGCTTCTAATAACAAACCTGAGACCCTTCCTATAACATGAGATGTGATATCCAAATCCTTCCCATTCCAATCCTGAGACCCTTCCTATAACATGAGATGTGATATCCAAATCCTTCCCATTCCAATCCTGAGACCCGTCCTATACCATGAGATATGATATCTCAATGCTTCTAATACCAAACCTGAGACTGTCCTATAACATGAGATGCGATATCTCAATGCTTCTAATAACAAACCTGAGACCCTTCCTATAACATGAGATGTGATATCCAAATCCTTCCCATTCCAATCCTGAGACCCTTCCTATTACATGAGATGTGATATCCAACTCCTTCCCAATCCAATCCTGAGACCCTTCTGATAGCATGAGATATGATATCTCAATGCTTCTAATATCAAACCTGAGACCCTCCCTATAGCATGAGATGTGATATACAACTGCTTCCCATTCCAATCCTGAGACCCTTCCTATAACATGAGATGCGATATCTCAATGCTTCTAATAACAAACCTGAGACCCTTCCTATAACATGAGATGTGATATCCAAGTCCTTCCCAATCCAATCCTGAGACCCTTCCGATAGCATGAGATATGATATCTCAATGCTTCTAATACCAAACCACAGAACCGTTCTATAACTTGAGATGTGATATCCAAATCCTTCCCCTTCCAAACCTGAGACCCTTTCTTTATCATGAGATGTGATATCCAACTCCTTCCCATTCCAATCCTGAGACCCTTCCTATAGCATGATATGTGATATCCAACTCCTTCCCATTCCAATCCTGAGACCTGTCCTATACAATGAGATATGATATCTCAATGCTTCTAATACCAAACCTGAGACCGTCCTATAACATGAGATGTGATATCCAAATCCTTCCCATTCCAATCCTGAGACCCTTCCTATAACATGAGATGTGATATCCAACTCCTTCCCAATCCAATCCTGAGACCCTTCCGATAGCATGAGATATGATATCTCAATGCTTCTAATACCAAACCACAGACCCGTCCTATAAATTGAGATGTGATATCCAAATCCTTCCCCTTTCAAACCCGAGACCCTTCTTTTAGCATGAGATGTGATATCCAACTCCTTCCCATTCCAATCCTGAGGCCCGTCCTATACCATGAGATGATATCTCAATGCTTCTAATACCAAACCTGAGACTGTCCTATAACATGAGATGTGATATCTCAATGCTTCTAATAACAAACCTGAGAGCCTTCCTATAACATGAGATGTGATATCCAACTCCTTCGCAATCCAATCCTGAGACCCTTCCGATAGCATGAGATATGATATCTCAATGCTTCTAATACCAAACCACAGACCCGTCCTATAACTTGAGATGTGATATCCAAATCCTTCCCCTTCCAAACCTGAGACCCTTCCTTTAGCATGAGATGTGATATCCAACTCCTTCCCATTCCAATCCTGAGACCCTTCCTATAGCATGAGATGTGATATCCCAATGCTTCTACCAAACCTGAGACCCTTACTATAGCATGAGAGGTGATATCCAACTCTTCCCATCCAATCCTGAGACCCGTCCTATACCATGAGATGTTATATCTCAATGCTTCTAATACCAAACCTGAGACTGTCCTATAACATGAGATGTGATATCTCAATGCTTCTAATAACAAACCTGAGACCCTTCCTATAACATGAGATGTGATATCTCAATGCTTCTAATACCAAACCTGAGACCCTCCCTATAGCGTGAGATGTAATATCAAAGTCCTTCCCATTCCAATCCTGATACCCTTCCTATAACATGAGATGTGATATCCAACTCTTCCCATCCAATCCTGAGACCCTTCCTATAACATGAGATGTTATATCCAACTCCTTCCCAATCCAATCCTGAGACCCTTCCGATAGCATGAGATGTGATATCAAAGTCCTTCCCATTCAAATCCTGAAACCCTTCCTATAACATGAGCTGTGATATCCAACTCCTTCCAATTCCAACCTGTGACCCTTCCTATAGCATGAGATGCGATATCCAACTCCTTCCCATTCCAATCCTGAGACCCTTCCGATAGCATGAGATATGATATATCAATGCTTCTAATACCAAACCTGAGACTGTCCTATAACATGAGATGCGATATATCAATGCTTCTAATAACAAACCTGAGACCCTTCCTATAACATGAGATGTGATATCCAAATCCTTCCCATTCCAATCCTGAGACCCTTCCGATAGCATGAGATATGATATCTCAATGCTTCTAATATCAAACCTGAGACTGTCCTATAACATGAGATGCGATATCTCAATGCTTCTAATAACAAACCTGAGACCCTTCCTATAACATGAGATGTGATATCCAAATCCTTCCCATTCCAATCCCGAGACCCTTCCTAGAACATGAGATGTGATATCTCAATGCTTCTAATAACAAACCTGAGACCCTTCCTATAACATGAGATGTGATATCCAAATCCTTCCCATTCCAATCCTGAGACCCTTCCTATAGCATGAGATGTGATATCCAACTCCTTCCCATTCCAATCCTGAGACCCGTCCTATACCATGAGATATATCTCAATGCTTCTAATACCAAACCTGAGACTGTCCTATAACATGAGATGCGATATCTCAATGCTTCTAATAACAAACCTGAGACCCTTCCTATAACATGAGATGTGATATCCAAATCCTTCCCATTCCAATCCTGAGACCCTTCCTATAACATGAGATGTGATATCCAACTCCTTCCCAATCCAATCCTGAGACCCTTATGATAGCATGAGATATGATATCTCAATGCTTCTAATATCAAACCTGAGACCCTCCCTATAGCATGAGATGTGATATACAACTCCTTCCCATTCCAATCCTGAGACCCTTCCTATAACATGAGATGCGATATCTCAATGCTTCTAATAACAAACCTGAGACCCTTCCTATAACATGAGATGTGATATCCAAATCCTTCCCATTCCAATCCTGAGACCCTTCCTAGAACATGAGATGTGATATCTCAATGCTTCTAATAACAAACCTGAGACCCTTCCTATAACATGAGATGTGATATCCAAATCCTTCCCATTCCAATCCTGAGACCCTTCCTATAGCATGAGATGTGATATCCAACTCCTTCCCATTCCAATCCTGAGACCCGTCCTATACCATGAGATATATCTCAATGCTTCTAATACCAAACCTGAGACTGTCCTATAACATGAGATGCGATATCTCAATGCTTCTACAAACAAACCTGAGACCCTTCCTATAACATGAGATGTGATATCCAAATCCTTCCCATTCCAATCCTGAGACCCTTCCTATAACATGAGATGTGATATCCAACTCCTTCCCAATCCAATCCTGAGACCCTTATGATAGCATGAGATATGATATCTCAATGCTTCTAATATCAAACCTGAGACCCTCCCTATAGCATGAGATGTGATATACAACTCCTTCCCATTCCAATCCTGAGACCCTTCCTATAACATGAGATATGATATCTCAATGCTTCTAATACCAAACCACAGAACCGTCCTATAACTTGAGATGTGATATCCAAATCCTTCCCCTTCCAAACCTGAGACCCTTTCTTTATCATGAGATGTGATATCCAACTCCTTCCCATTCCAATCCTGAGACCCTTCCTATAGCATGAGATGTGATATACAACTGCTTCCCATTCCAATCCTGAGACCCTTCCTATAACATGAGATGCGATATCTCAATGCTTCTAATAACAAACCTGAGACCCTTCCTATAACATGAGATGTGATATCCAAGTCCTTCCCATTCCAATCTTGAGACCCTTCCTATAACATGCGATGTGATATCCAACTCCTTCCCAATCCAATCCTGAGACCCTTCCGATAGCGTGAGATATGATATCTCAATGCTTCTAATACCAAACCACAGAACCGTCCTATAACTTGAGATGTGATATCCAAATCCTTCCCCTTCCAAACCTGAGACCCTTTCTTTATCATGAGATGTGATATCCAACTCCTTCCCATTCCAATCCTGAGACCCTTCCTATAGCATGATATGTGATATCCAACTCCTTCCCATTCCAATCCTGAGACCCGTCCTATACAATGAGATATGATATCTCAATGCTTCTAATACCAAACCTGAGACTGTCCTATAACATGAGATGTGATATCCAAATCCTTCCCATTCCAATCATGAGACCCTTCCTATAACATGAGATGTGATATCCAACTCCTTCCCAATCCAATCCTGAGACCCTTCCGATAGCATGAGATATGATATCTCAATGCTTCTAATACCAAACCACAGACCCGTCCTATAAATTGAGATGTGATATCCAAATCCTTCCCCTTCCAAACCTGAGACCCTTCCTTTAGCATGAGATGTGATATCCAACTCCTTCCCATTCCAATCCTGAGGCCCGTCCTATACCATGAGATGATATCTCAATGCTTCTAATACCAAACCTGAGACTGTCCTATAACATGAGATGTGATATCTCAATGCTTCTAATAACAAACCTGAGAACCTTCCTATAACATGAGATGTGATATCCAACTCCTTCGCAATCCAATCCTGAGACCCTTCCGATAGCATGAGATATGATATCTCAATGCTTCTAATACCAAACCACAGACCCGTCCTATAACTTGAGATGTGATATCCAAATACTTCCCCTTCCAAACCTGAGACCCTTCCTTTAGCATGAGATGTGATATTCAACTCCTTCCCATTCCAATCCTGAGACCCTTCCTATAGCATGAGATGTGATATCCCAATGCTTCTACCAAACCTGAGACCCTTACTATAGCATGAGAGGTGATATCCAACTCTTCCCATCCAATCCTGAGACTGTCCTATAACATGAGATGTGATATCTCAATGCTTCTAATAACAAACCTGAGACCCTTCCTATAACATGAGATGTGATATCTCAATGCTTCTAATACCAAACCTGAGACCCTCCCTATAGCGTGAGATGTGATATCAAAGTCCTTCCCATTCCAATCCTGATACCCTTCCTATAACATGAGATGTGATATCCAACTCTTCCCATCCAATCCTGAGACCCTTCCTATAACATGAGATGTTATATCCAACTCCTTCCCAATCCAATCCTGAGACCCTTCCGATAGCATGAGATGTGATATCAAAGTCCTTCCCATTCCAATCCTGAAACCCTTCCTATAACATGAGCTGTGATATCCAACTCCTTCCAATTCCAACCTGTGACCCTTCCTATAGCATGAGATGCGATATCCAACTCCTTCCCATTCCAATCCTGAGACCCTTCCGATAGCATGAGATATGATATCTCAATGCTTCTAATACCAAACCTGAGACTGTCCTATAACATGAGATGCGATATCTCAATGCTTCTAATAACAAACCTGAGACCCTTCCTATAACATGAGATGTGATATCCAAATCCTTCCCATTCCAATCCTGAGACCCTTCCGATAGCATGAGATATGATATCTCAATGCTTCTAATACCAAACCTGAGACTGTCCTATAACATGAGATGCGATATCTCAATGCTTCTAATAACAAACCTGAGACCCTTCCTATAACATGAGATGTGATATCCAAATCCTTCCCATTCCAATCCTGAGACCCTTCCTAGAACATGAGATGTGATATCTCAATGCTTCTAATAACAAACCTGAGACCCTTCATATAACATGAGATGTGATATCCAAATCCTTCCCATTCCAATCCTGAGACCCTTCCTATAGCATGAGATGTGATATCCAACTCCTTCCCATTCCAATCCTGAGACCCGTCCTATACCATGAGATATATCTCAATGCTTCTAATACCAAACCTGAGACTGTCCTATAACATGAGATGCGATATCTCAATGCTTCTAATAACAAACCTGAGACCCTTCCTATAACATGAGATGTGATATGCAAATCCTTCCCCTTCCAATCCTGAGACCCTTCCTATAACATGAGATGTGATATCCAACTCCTTCCCAATCCAATCCTGAGACC
This sequence comes from Ambystoma mexicanum, assembly GCF_040938575.1. NCBI lineage: Eukaryota > Metazoa > Chordata > Amphibia > Caudata > Ambystomatidae > Ambystoma > Ambystoma mexicanum. The sequence goes on from NC_090936.1 coordinate 340,383,852, forward strand.
CTTATGATAGCATGAGATATGATATCTCAATGCTTCTAATATCAAACCTGAGACCCTCCCTATAGCATGAGATGTGATATACAACTCCTTCCCATTCCAATCCTGAGACCCTTCCTATAACATGAGATGTGATATCTCAATGCTTCTAATAACAAACCTGAGACCCTTCCTATTACACGAGATGTGATATCCAACTCCTTCCCAATCCAATCCTGAGACCCTTCGGATAGCATGAGATATGATATCTCAATGCTTCTAATACCAAACCACAGAACCGTCCTATAACTTGAGATGTGATATCCAAATCCTTCCCCTTCCAAACCTGAGACCCTTTCTTTATCATGAGATGTGATATCCAACTCCTTCCCATTCCAATCATGAGACCCTTCCTATAGCATGAGAATTGATATACAACTGCTTCCCATTCCAATCCTGAGACCCTTCCTATAACATGAGATGCGATATCTCAATGCTTCTAATAACAAACCTGAGACACTTCCTATAACATGAGATGTGATATCCAAGTCCTTCCCATTCCAATCTTGAGACCCTTCCTATAACATGCGATGTGATATCCAACTCCTTCCCAATCCAATCCTGAGACCCTTCCGATAGCATGAGATATGATATCTCAATGCTTCTAATACCAAACCACAGAACCGTCCTATAACTTGAGATGTGATATCCAAATCCTTCCCCTTCCAAACCTGAGACCCTTTCTTTATCATGAGATGTGATATCCAACTCCTTCCCATTCCAATCCTGAGACCCTTCCTATAGCATGATATGTGATATCCAACTCCTTCCCATTCCAATCCAGAGACCCGTCCTATACAATGAGATATGATATCTCAATGCTTCTAATACCAAACCTGAGACTGTCCTATAACATGAGATGCGATATCTCAATACTTCTAATAACAAACCTGAGACCCTTCCTATAACATGAGATGTGATATCTCAATGCTTCTAATACCAAACCTGAGACCCTCCCTATAGCATGAGATGTGATATACAACTCCTTCCCATTCCAATCCTGAGACCCTTCCTATAACATGAGATGCGATATCTCAATGCTTCTAATAACAAACCTGAGACCCTTCCTATTACATGAGATGTGATATCCAACTCCTTCCCAATCCAATCCTGAGACCCTTCCGATAGCATGAGATATGATATCTCAATGCTTCTAATACCAAACCACAGAACCGTCCTATAACTTGAGATGTGATATCCAAATCCTTCCCCTTCCAAACCTGAGACCCTTTCTTTATCATGAGATGTGATATCCAACTCCTTCCCATTCCAATCCTGAGACCCTTCCTATAGCATGATATGTGATATCCAACTCCTTCCCATTCCAACCTGTGACCCTTCCTATAGCATGAGATGCGATATCCAACTCCTTCCCATTCCAATCCTGAGACCCTTCCGATAGCATGAGATATGATATCTCAATGCTTCTAATACCAAACCTGAGACTGTCCTATAACATGAGATGCGATATCTCAATGCTTCTAATAACAAACCTGAGACCCTTCCTATAACATGAGATGTGATATCCAAATCCTTCCCATTCCAATCCTGAGACCCTTCCGATAGCATGAGATATGATATCTCAATGCTTCTAATACCAAACCTGAGACTGTCCTATAACATGAGATGCGATATCTCAATGCTTCTAATAACAAACCTGAGACCCTTCCTATAACATGAGATGTGAGATCCAAATCCTTCCCATTCCAATCCTGAGACCCTTCCTAGAACATGAGATGTGATATCTCAATGCTTCTAATAACAAATCTGAGACCCTTCCTATAACATGAGATGTGATATCCAACTCCTTCCCAATCCAATCCTGAGACCCTTATGATAGCATGAGATATGATATCTCAATGCTTCTAATATCAAACCTGAGACCCTCCCTATAGCATGAGATGTGATATACAACTCCTTCCCATTCCAATCCTGAGACCCTTCCTATAAAATGAGATGCGATATCTCAGTGCTTCTAATAACAAACCTGAGACCCTTCCTATTACATGAGATGTGATATCCAACTCCTTCCCAATCCAATCCTGAGACCCTTCCGATAGCATGAGATATGATATCTCAATGCTTCTAATACCAAACCACAGAACCGTCCTATAACTTGAGATGTGATATCCAAATCCTTCCCCTTCCAAACCTGAGACCCTTTCTTTATCATGAGATGTGATATCCAACTCCTTCCCATTCCAATCCTGAGACCCTTCCTATAGCATGAGAATTGATATACAACTGCTTCCCATTCCAATCCTGAGACCCTTCCTATAACATGAGATGCGATATCTCAATGCTTCTAATAACAAACCTGAGACCCTTCCTATAACATGAGATGTGATATCCAAGTCCTTCCCATTCCAATCTTGAGACCCTTCCTATAACATGCGATGTGATATCCAACTCCTTCCCAATCCAATCCTGAGACCCTTCCGATAGCATGAGATATGATATCTCAATGCTTCTAATACCAAACCACAGAACCGTCCTATAACTTGAGATGTGATATCCAAATCCTTCCCCTTCCAAACCTGAGACCCTTTCTTTATCATGAGATGTGATATCCAACTCCTTCCCATTCCAATCCTGAGACCCTTCCTATAGCATGATATGTGATATCCAACTCCTTCCCATTCCAATCCTGAGACCCGTCCTGTACAATGAGATATGATATCTCAATGCTTCTAATACCAAACCAGAGACTGTCCTATAACATGAGATGCGATATCTCAATACTTCTAATAACAAACCTGAGACCCTTCCTATAACATGAGATGTGACATCCAACTCCTTCCCAATCCAATCCTGAGACCCTTCCGATAGCATGAGATATGATATCTCAATGCTTCTAATACCAAACCACAGACCCGTCCTATAAATTGAGATGTGATATCCAAATCCTTCCCCTTCCAAACCTGAGACCCTTCCTTTAGCATGAGATGTGATATCCAACTCCTTCCCATTCCAATCCTGAGGCCCGTCCTATACCATGAGATGATATCTCAATGCTTCTAATACCAAACCTGAGACTGTCCTATAACATGAGATGTGATATCTCAATGCTTCTAATAACAAACCTGAGAGCCTTCCTATAACATGAGATGTGATATCCAACTCCTTCGCAATCCAATCCTGAGACCCTTCCGATAGCATGAGATATGATATCTCAATGCTTCTAATACCAAACCACAGACCCGTCCTATAACTTGAGAAGTGATATCCAAATCCTTCCCCTTCCAAACCTGAGACCCTTCCTTTAGCATGAGATGTGATATCCAACTCCTTCCCATTCCAATCATGAGACCCTTCCTATAACATGAGATGTGATATCCAACTCTTCCCATCCAATCCTGAGACCCTTCCTATAACATGAGATGTTATATCCAACTCCTTCCCAATCCAATCCTGAGACCCTTCCGATAGCATGAGATGTGATATCAAAGTCCTTCCCATTCCAATCCTGAAACCCTTCCTATAACATGAGCTGTGATATCCAACTCCTTCCAATTCCAACCTGTGACCCTTCCTATAGCATGAGATGTGATATCCAACTCTTCCCATCCAATCCTGAGACCCTTCCTATAACATGAGATGTTATATCCAACTCCTTCCCAATCCAATCCTGAGACCCTTCCGATAGCATGAGATGCGATATCCAACTCCTTCCCATTCCAATCCTGAGACCCTTCCGATAGCATGAGATATGATATCTCAATGCTTCTAATACCAAACCTGAGACTGTCCTATAACATGAGATGCGATATCTCAATGCTTCTAATAACAAACCTGAGACCCTTCCTATAACATGAGATGTGATATCCAAATCCTTCCCATTCCAATCCTGAGACCCTTCCGATAGCATGAGATATGATATCTCAATGCTTCTAATACCAAACCTGAGACTGTCCTATAACATGAGATGCGAAATCTCAATGCTTCTAATAACAAACGTGAGACCCTTCCTATAACATGAGATGTGATATCCAAATCCTTCCCATTCCAATCCTGAGACCCTTCCTAGAACATGAGATGTGATATCTCAATGCTTCTAATAACAAACCTGAGAACCTTCCTATAACATAAGATGTGATATCCAAATCCTTCCCATTCCAATCCTGAGACCCTTCCTATAGCATGAGATGTGATATCCAACTCCTTCCCATTCCAATCCTGAGACCCGTCCTATACCATGAGATATATCTCAATGCTTCTAATACCAAACCTGAGACTGTCCTATAACATGAGATGCGATATCTCAATGCTTCTAATAACAAACCTGAGACCCTTCCTATAACATGAGATGTGATATCCAAATCCTTCCCATTCCAATCCTGAGACCCTTCCTATAACATGAGATGTGATATCCAACTCCTTCCCAATCCAATCCTGAGACCCTTATGATAGCATGAGATATGATATCTCAATGCTTCTAATATCAAACCTGAGACCCTCCCTATAGCATGAGATGTGATATACAACTCCTTCCCATTCCAATCCTGAGACCCTTCCTATAACATGAGATGCGATATCTCAATGCTTCTAATAACAAACCTGAGACCCTTCCTATTACATGAGATGTGATATCCAACTCCTTCCCAATCCAATCCTGAGACCCTTCCGATAGCATGAGATATGATATCTCAATGCTTCTAATACCAAACCACAGAACCGTCCTATAACTTGAGATGTGATATCCAAATCCTTCCCCTTCCAAACCTGAGACCCTTTCTTTATCATGAGATGTGATATCCAACTCCTTCCCATTCCAATCCTGAGACCCTTCCTATAGCATGATATGTGATATCCAACTCCTTCCCATTCCAATCCTGAGACCCGTCCTATACAATGAGATATGATATCTCAATGCTTCTAATACCAAACCTGAGACTGTCCTATAACATGAGATGCGATATCTCAATACTTCTAATAACAAACCTGAGACCCTTCCTATAACATGAGATGTGATATCCAAATCCTTCCCAATCCAATCCTGAGACCCTTCCGATAGCATGAGACATGATATCTCAATGCTTCTAATACCAAACCACAGAACCGTCCTATAACTTGAGATGTGATATCCAAATCCTTCCCCTTACAAACCTGAGACCCTTTCTTTATCATGAGATGTGATATCCAACTCCTTCCCATTCCAATCCTGAGACCCTTCCTATAGCATGATATGTGATATCCAACTCCTTCCCATTCCAATCCTGAGACCCGTCCTATACAATGAGATATGATATCTCAATGCTTCTAATACCAAACCTGAGACTGTCCTATAACATGAGATGCGATATCTCAATACTTCTAATAACAAACCTGAGACCCTTCCTATAACATGAGATGTGATATCCAAATCCTTCCCATTCCAATCCTGAGACCCTTCCTATAACATGAGATCTGATATCCAACTCCTTCCCAATCCAATCCTGAGACCCTTCCGATAGCATGAGATATGATATCTCAAAGCTTCTAATACCAAACCACAGACCCGTCCTATAAATTGCGATGTGATATCCAAATCCTTCCCCTTCCAAACCTGAGACCCTTCCTTTAGCATGAGATGTGATATCCAACTCCTTCCCATTCCAATCCTGAGGCCCGTCCTATACCATGAGATGATATCTCAATGCTTCTAATACCAAACCTGAGACTGTCCTATAACATGAGATGTGATATCTCAATGCTTCTAATAACAAACCTGAGAGCCTTCCTATAACATGAGATGTGATATCCAACTCCTTCGCAATCCAATCCTGAGACTCTTCCGATAGCATGAGATATGATATCTCAGTGCTTCTAATACCAAACCACAGACCCGTCCTATAACTTGAGATGTGATATCCAAATCCTTCCCCTTCCAAACCTGAGACCCTTCCTTTAGCATGAGATGTGATATCCAACTCCTTTCCATTCCAATCCTGAGACCCTTCCTATAGCATGAAATGTGATATCCCAATGCTTCTACCAAACCTGAGACCCTTACTATAGCATGAGAGGTGATATCCAACTCTTCCCATCCAATCCTGAGACCCGTCCTATACCATGAGATGTTATATCTCAATGCTTCTAATACCAAACCTGAGACTGTCCTATAACATGAGATGTGATATCTCAATGCTTCTAATAACAAACCTGAGACTGTCCTATAACATGAGATGCGATATCTCAATACTTCTAATAACAAACCTGAGACCCTTCCTATAACATGAGATGTGATATCCAACTCCTTCCCATTCCAATCCTGAGACCCGTCCTATACAATGAGATATGATATCTCAATGCTTCTAATACCAAACCTGAGACTGTCCTATAACATGAGATGCGATATCTCAATACTTCTAATAACAAACCTGAGACCCTTCCTATTACATGAGATGTGATATCCAACTCCTTCCCAATCCAATCCTGAGACCCTTCCGATAGCATGAGATATGATATCTCAATGCTTCTAATACCAAACCACAGAACCGTCCTATAACTTGAGATGTGATATCCAAATCCTTCCCCTTCCAAACCAGAGACCCTTTCTTTATCATGAGATGTGATATCCAACTCCTTCCCAATCCAATCCTGAGACCCTTCCGATAGCATGAGATATGATATCTCAATGCTTCTAATACCAAACCACAGAACCGTCCTATAACTTGAGATGTGATATCCAAATCCTTCCCCTTCCAAACCTGAGACCCTTCCTTTATCATGAGATGTGATATCCAACTCCTTCCCAATCCAATCCTGAGACCCTTCCGATAGCATGAGATATGATATCTCAATGCTTCTTATACCAAACCACAGAACCGTCCTATAACTTGAGATGTGATATCCAACTCCTTCCCATTCCAATCCTGAGACCCTTCCTATAGCATGATATGTGATATCCAACTCCTTCCCATTCCAATCCTGAGACCCATCCTATACAATGAGATATCATATCTCAATGCTTCTAATACCAAACCTGAGACTGTCCTATAACATGAGATGCGATATCTCAATACTTCTAATAACAAACCTGAGACCCTTCCTATAACATGAGATGTGATATCCAAATCCTTCCCAATCCAATCCTGAGACCCTTCCGATAGCATGAGATATGATATCTCAATGCTTCTAATACCAAACCACAGAACCGTCCTATAACTTGAGATGTGATATCCAAATCCTTCCCCTTACAAACCTGAGACCCTTTCTTTATCATGAGATGTGATATCCAACTCCTTCCCATTCCAATCCAGAGACCCTTCCTATAGCATGATATGTGATATCCAACTCCTTCCCATTCCAATCCTGAGACCCGTCCTATACAATGAGATATGATATCTCAATGCTTCTAATACCAAACCTGAGACTGTCCTATAACATGAGATGCGATATCTCAATACTTCTAATAACAAACCTGAGACCCTTCCTATAACATGAGATGTGATATCCAAATCCTTCCCATTCCAATCCTGAGACCCTTCCTATAACATGAGATGTGATATCCAACTCCTTCCCAATCCAATCCTGAGACCCTTCCGATAGCATGAGATATGATATCCCAATGCTTCTACCAAACCTGAGACCCTTACTATAGCATGAGAGGTGATATCCAACTCTTCCCATCCAATCCTGAGACCCGTCCTATACCATGAGATGTTATATCTCAATGCTTCTAATACCAAACCTGAGACTGTCCTATAACATGAGATGTGATATCTCAATGCTTCTAATAACAAACCTGAGACCCTTCCTATAACATGAGATGTGATATCTCAATGCTTCTAATACCAAACCTGAGACCCTCCCTATAGCGTGAGATGTGATATCAAAGTCCTTCCCATTCCAATCCTGATACCCTTCCTATAACATGAGATGTGATATCCAACTCTTCCCATCCAATCCTGAGACCCTTCCTATAACATGAGATGTTATATCCAACTCCTTCCCAATCCAATCTTGAGACCCTTCCGATAGCATGAGATGTGATATCAAAGTCCTTCCCATTCCAATCCTGAAACCCTTCCTATAACATGAGATGTGATATCCAACTCTTCCCATCCAATCCTGAGACCCTTCCTATAACATGAGATGTTATATCCAACTCCTTCCAATTCCAACCTGTGACCCTTCCTATAGCATGAGATGCGATATCCAACTCCTTCCCATTCCAATCCTGAGACCCTTCCGATAGCATGAGATATGATATCTCAATGCTTCTAATACCAAACCTGAGACTGTCCTATAACATGAGATGCGATATCTCAATGCTTCTAATAACAAACCTGAGACCCTTCCTATAACATGAGATGTGATATCCAAATCCTTCCCATTCCAATCCTGAGACCCTTCCGATAGCATGAGATATGATATCTCAATGCTTCTAATACCAAACCTGAGACTGTCCTATAACATGAGATGCGATATCTCAATGCTTCTAATAACAAACCTGAGACCCTTCCTATAACATGAGATGTGATATCCAAATCCTTCCCATTCCAATCCTGAGACCCTTCCTAGAACATGAGATGTGATATCTCAATGCTTCTAATAACAAACCTGAGACCCTTCCTATAACATGAGATGTGATATCCAAATCCTTCCCATTCCAATCCTGAGACCCTTCCTATAGCATGAGATGTGATATCCAACTCCTTCCCATTCCAATCCTGAGACCCGTCCTATACCATGAGATATATCTCAATGCTTCTAATACCAAACCTGAGACTGTCCTATAACATGAGATGCAATATCTCAATGCTTCTAATAACAAACCTGAGACCCTTCCTATAACATGAGATGTGATATCCAAATCCTTCCCATTCCAATCCTGAGACCCTTCCTATAACATGAGATGTGATATCCAACTCCTTCCCAATCCAATCCTGAGTCCCTTATGATAGCATGAGATATGATATCTCAATGCTTCTAATATCAAACCTGAGACCCTCCCTATAGCATGAGATGTGATATACAACTCCTTCCCATTCCAATCCTGAGACCCTTCCTATAACATGAGATGCGATATCTCAATGCTTCTAATAACAAACCTGAGACCCTTCCTATTACATGAGATGTGATATCCAACTCCTTCCCAATCCAATCCTGAGACCCTTCCGATAGCATGAGATATGATATCTCAATGCTTCTAATACCAAACCACAGAACCGTCCTATAACTTGAGATGTGATATCCAAATCCTTCCCCTTCCAAACCTGAGACCCTTTCTTTATCATGAGATGTGATATCCAACTCCTTCCCATTCCAATCCTGAGACCCTTCCTATAGCATGATATGTGATATCCAACTCCTTCCCATTCCAACCTGTGACCCTTCCTATAGCATGAGATGCGATATCCAACTCCTTCCCATTCCAATCCTGAGACCCTTCCGATAGCATGAGATATGATATCTCAATGCTTCTAATACCAAACCTGAGACTGTCCTATAACATGAGATGCGATATCTCAATGCTTCTAATAACAAACCTGAGACCCTTCCTATAACATGAGATGTGATATCCAAATCCTTCCCATTCCAATCCTGAGACCCTTCCGATAGCATGAGATATGATATCTCAATGCTTCTAATACCAAACCTGAGACTGTCCTATAACATGAGATGCGATATCTCAATGCTTCTAATAACAAACCTGAGACCCTTCCTATAACATGAGATGTGATATCCAAATCCTTCCCATTCCAATCCTGAGACCCTTCCTAGAAAATGAGATGTGATATCTCAATGCTTCTAATAACAAACCTGAGACCCTTCCTATAACATGAGATGTGATATCCAAATCCTTCCCATTCCAATCCTGAGACCCTTCCTATAGCATGAGATGTGATATCCAACTCCTTCCCATTCCAATCCTGAGACCCGTCCTATACCATGAGATATATCTCAATGCTTCTAATACCAAACCTGAGACTGTCCTATAACATGAGATGCGATATCTCAATGCTTCTAATAACAAACCTGAGACCCTTCCTATAACATGAGATGTGATATCCAAATCCTTCCCATTCCAATCCTGAGACCCTTCCTATAACATGAGATGTGATATCCAACTCCTTCCCATTCCAATCCTGAGACCCTTCCTATAACATGAGATGCGATATCTCAATGCTTCTAATAACAAACCTGAGACCCTTCCTATTACATGAGATGTGATATCCAACTCCTTCCCAATCCAATCCTGAGACCCTTCCGATAGCATGAGATATGATATCTCAATGCTTCTAATACCAAACCACAGAACCGTCCTATAACTTGAGATGTGATATCCAAATCCTTCCCCTTCCAAACCTGAGACCCTTTCTTTATCATGAGATGTGATATCCAACTCCTTCCCATTCCAATCCTGAGACCCTTCCTATAGCATGAGAATTGATATACAACTGCTTCCCATTCCAATCCTGAGACCCTTCCTATAACATGAGATGCGATATCTCAATGCTTCTAATAACAAACCTGAGACCCTTCCGATAGCATGAGATATGATATCTCAATGCTTCTAATACCAAACCTGAGACTGTCCTATAACATGAGATGCGATATCTCAATGCTTCTAATAACAAACCTGAGACCCTTCCTATAACATGAGATGTGATATCCAAATCCTTCCCATTCCAATCCTGAGACCCTTCCGATAGCATGAGATATGATATCTCAATGCTTCTAATACCAAACCTGAGACTGTCCTATAACATGAGATGCGATATCTCAATGCTTCTAATAACAAACCTGAGACCCTTCCTATAACATGAGATGTGATATCCAAATCCTTCCCATTCCAATCCTGAGACCCTTCCTAGAACATGAGATGTGATATCTCAATGCTTCTAATAACAAACCTGAGACCCTTCCTATAACATGAGATGTGATATCCAAATCCTTCCCATTCCAATCCTGAGACCCTTCCTATAGCATGAAATGTGATATCCAACTCCTTCCCATTCCAATCCTGAGACCCGTCCTATACCATGAGATATATCTCAATGCTTCTAATACCAAACCTGAGACTGTCCTATAACATGAGATGCGATATCTCAATGCTTCTAATAACAAACCTGAGACCCTTCCTATAACATGAGATGTGATATCCAAATCCTTCCCATTCCAATCCTGAGACCCTTCCTATAACATGAGATGTGATATCCAACTCCTTCCCATTCCAATCCTGAGACCCTTCCTATAACATGAGATGCGATATCTCAATGCTTCTAATAACAAACCTGAGACCCTTCCTATTACATGAGATGTGATATCCAACTCCTTCCCAATCCAATCCTGAGACCCTTCCGATAGCATGAGATATGATATCTCAATGCTTCTAATACCAAACCACAGAACCGTCCTATAACTTGAGATGTGATATCCAAATCCTTCCCCTTCCAAACCTGAGACCCTTTCTTTATCATGAGATGTGATATCCAACTCCTTCCCATTCCAATCCTGAGACCCTTCCTATAGCATGAGAATTGATATACAACTGCTTCCCATTCCAATCCTGAGACCCTTCCTATAACATGAGATGCGATATCTCAATGCTTCTAATAACAAACCTGAGACCCTTCCTATAAAATGAGATGTGATATCCAAGTCCTTCCCATTCCAATCTTGAGACCCTTCCTATAACATGCGATGTGATATCCAACTCCTTCCCAATCCAATCCTGAGACCCTTCCGATAGCATGAGATATGATATCTCAATGCTTCTAATACCAAACCACAGAACCGTCCTATAACTTGAGATGTGATATCCAAATCCTTCCCCTTCCAAACCTGAGACCCTTTCTTTATCATGAGATGTGATATCCAACTCCTTCCCATTCCAATCCTGAGACCCTTCCTATAGCATGATATGTGATATCCAACTCCTTCCCATTCCAATCCTGAGACCCGTCCTATACAATGAGATATGATATCTCAATGCTTCTAATACCAAACCTGAGACTGTCCTATAACATGAGATGCGATATCTCAATACTTCTAATAACAAACCTGAGACCCTTCCTATAACATGAGATGTGATATCTCAATGCTTCTAATACCAAACCTGAGACCCTCCCTATAGCATGAGATGTGATATACAACTCCTTCCCATTCCAATCCTGAGACCCTTCCTATAACATGAGATGCGATATCTCAATGCTTCTAATAACAAACCTGTTACCCTTCCTATTACATGAGATGTGATATCCAACTCCTTCCCAATCCAATCCTGAGACCCTTCCGATAGCATGAGATTTGATATCTCAATGCTTCTAATACCAAACCACAGAACCGTCCTATAACTTGAGATGTGATATCCAACTCCTTCCCATTCCAATCCTGAGACCCTTCCCATAGCATGATATGTGATATCCAACTCCTTCCCATTCCAACCTGTGACCCTTCCTATAGCATGAGATGCGATATCCAACTCCTTCCCATTCCAATCCTGAGACCCTTCCGATAGCATGAGATATGATATCTCAATGCTTCTAATACCAAACCTGAGACTGTCCTACAACATGAGATGCGATATCTCAATGCTTCTAATAACAAACCTGAGACCCTTCCTATAACATGAGATGTGATATCCAAATCCTTCCCATTCCAATCCTGAGACCCTTCCGATAGCATGAGATATGATATCTCAATGCTTCGAATACCAAACCTGAGACTGTCCTATAACATGAGATGCGATATCTCAATGCTTCTAATAACAAACCTGAGACCCTTCCTATAATATGAGATGTGATATCCAAATCCTTCCCATTCCAATCCTGAGACCCTTCCTAGAACATGAGATGTGATATCTCAATGCTTCTAATAACAAACCTGAGACCATTCCTATAACATGAGATGTGATATCCAAATCCTTCCCATTCCAATCCTGAGACCCTTCCTATAGCATGAGATGTGATATCCAACTCCTTCCCATTCCAATCCTGAGACCCGTCCTATACCATGAGATATATCTCAATGCTTCTAATACCAAACCTGAGACTGTCCTATAACATGAGATGCGATATCTCAATGCTTCTAATAACAAACCTGAGACCCTTCCTATAACATGAGATGTGATATCCAAATCCTTCCCATTCCAATCCTGAGACCCTTCCTATAACATGAGATGTGATATCCAACTCCTTCCCAATCCAATCCTGAGACCCTTATGATAGCATGAGATATGATATCTCAATGCTTCTAATATCAAACCTGAGACCCTCCCTATAGCATGAGATGTGATATACAACTCCTTCCCATTCCAATCCTGAGACCCTTCCTATAACATGAGATGCGATATCTCAATGCTTCTAATAACAAACCTGAGACCCTTCCTATTACATGAGATGTGATATCCAACTCCTTCCCAATCCAATCCTGAGACCCTTCCGATAGCATGAGATATGATATCTCAATGCTTCTAATACCAAACCACAGAACCGTCCTATAACTTAAGATGTGATATCCAAATCCTTCCCCTTCCAAACCTGAGACCCTTTCTTTATCATGAGATGTGATATCCAACTCCTTCCCATTCCAATCCTGAGACCCTTCCTATAGCATGAGAATTGATATACAACTGCTTCCCATTCCAATCCTGAGACCCTTCCTATAACATGAGATGCGATATCTCAATGCTTCTAATAACAAACCTGAGACCCTTCCTATAACATGAGATGTGATATCTCAAGTCCTTCCCATTCCAATCTTGAGACCCTTCCTATAACATGCGATGTGATATCCAAATCCTTCCCAATCCAATCCTGAGACCCTTCCGATAGCATGAGATATGATATCTCAATGCTTCGAATACCAAACCACAGAACCGTCCTATAACTTGAGATGTGATATCCAAATCCTTCCCCTTCCAAACCTGAGACCCTTTCTTTATCATGAGTTGTGATATCCAACTCCTTCCCATTCCAATCCTGAGACCCTTCCTATAGCATGATATGTGATATCCAACTCCTTCCCATTCCAATCCTGAGACCCGTCCTATACAATGACATATGATATCTCAATGCTTCTAATACCAAACCTGAGACTGTCCTATAACATGAGATGCGATATCTCAATACTTCTAATAACAAACCTGAGACCCTTCCTATAACATGAGATGTGATATCCAACTCCTTCCCAATCCAATCCTGAGACCCTTCCGATAGCATGAGATATGATATCTCAATGCTTCTAATACCAAACCACAGACCCGTCCTATAAATTGAGATGTGATATCCAAATCCTTCTCCTTCCAAACCTGAGACCCTTCCTTTAGCATGAGATGTGATATCCAACTCCTTCCCATTCCAATCCTGAGGCCCGTCCTATACCATGAGATGATATCTCAATGCTTCTAATACCAAACCTGAGACTGTCCTATAACATGAGATGTGATATCTCAATGCTTCTAATAACAAACCTGAGAGCCTTCCTATAACATGAGATGTGATATCCAACTCCTTCGCAATCCAATCCTGAGACCCTTCCGATAGCATGAGATATGATATCTCAATGCTTCTAATACCAAACCACAGACCCGTCCTATAACTTGAGATGTGATATCCAAATCCTTCCCCTTCCAAACCTGAGACCCTTCCTTTAGCATGAGATGTGATATCCAACTCCTTCCCATTCCAATCATGAGACCCTTCCTATAGCATGAGATGTGATATCCCAATGCTTCTACCAAACCTGAGACCCTTACTATAGCATGAGAGGTGATATCCAACTCTTCCCATCCAATCCTGAGAACCGTCCTATACCATGAGATGTTATATCTCAATGCTTCTAATACCAAACCTGAGACTGTCCTATAACATGAGATGTGATATCTCAATGCTTCTAATAACAAACCTGAGACCCTTCCTATAACATGAGATGTGATATCTCAATGCTTCTAATACCAAACCTGAGACCCTCCCTATAGCGTGAGATGTGATATCAAAGTCCTTCCCATTCCAATCCTGATACCCTTCCTATAACATGAGATGTGATATCCAACTCTTCCCATCCAATCCTGAGACCCTTCCTATAACTTGAGATGTTATATCCAACTCCTTCCCAATCCAATCCTGAGACCCTTCCGATAGCATGAGATGTGATATCAAAGTCCTTCCCATTCCAATCCTGAAACCCTTCCTATAACATGAGCTGTGATATCCAACTCCTTCCAATTCCAACCTGTGACCCTTCCTATAGCATGAGATGAGATATCCAACTCCTTCCCATTCCAGTCCTGAGACCCTTCCGATAGCATGAGATATGATATCTCAATGCTTCTAATACCAAACCTGAGACTGTCCTATAACATGAGATGCGATATCTCAATGCTTCTAATAACAAACCTGAGACCCTTCCTATAACATGAGATGTGATATCCAAATCCTTCCCATTCCAATCCTGAGACCCTTCCGATAGCATGAGATATGATATCTCAATGCTTCTAATACCAAACCTGTGACTGTCCTATAACATGAGATGCGATATCTCAATGCTTCCAATAACAAACCTGAGACCCTTCCTATAACATGAGATGTGATATCCAAATCCTTCCCATTCCAATCCTGAGACCCTTCCTAGAACATGAGATGTGATATCTCAATGCTTCTAATAACAAACCTGAGACCCTTCCTATAACATGAGTTGTGATATCCAAATCCTTCCCATTCCAATCCTGAGACCCTTCCTATAGCATGAGATGTGATATCCAACTCCTTCCCATTCTCATCAACTTTACACCTGGTCAGCAAGTCCTGATCATGAATCCCATAAGGCCTTGAGCTTTACAGGACAAATGGTCAGGCCCTTACATAGTGGTGGAGCCCCTGGGTGAGGTTAACTATTTAGTGGACCTTGGAAGGCCTGGACAGGCTCCAAAAGTGTTTCACGTGAATAGGCTGAAGGCTTTCGTCCCAAGAGTCGAAATCGCAGCACTGTTACTGGCTTCAGATGTTGAGGAAGAGGAGTCTGAACCTCTCCCCCACCTGTTCCAAAGCGGTCCTTCAGATAGCTCCTTTGAGGGTGTCCGAGGGGCCCCTCACCTGACTTCTGATCAGCAGGCTGAGGTGAAAAGTTTGCTTAGGCAGTTTTCCCCCCTGTTTTCACAGTCGCCTGGTTTGACACCTTGGTGCAAACATAACATAGACACAGGAGACAGTGTACCTACCAAAAGTAGGGGATACAGGATGTCAGACAAAGTACGGTCTTATATTAAGACCGAGGTCAACAAGATGTTAGACCTTGGGGTGATTGAACCCTCTAGTAGTCCTTGGTCCAGCCCTGTGGTTTTCGTTCCAAAGGCAGGCACTTCTGAATTGAGGTTCTGCGTGGATTACAGGGCTCTGAATGCTGTCACCAAGACAGATGCACACCCCTTGCCTCGAACAGATGAGCTGGTGGATACTTTGGGTGCCTCCAAGTACCTCAGCACGTTTGACCTCACTGCTGGCTATTGGCAAATAGCTTTAGCAGAACATGCCAAGGAGAAGACAGCGTTTTCTACTCCAGACGGCCTTTACCAATTCCGGGTAATGCCGTTCGGGTTGAAGAATGCACCTGCCACTTTCCAGAGGCTTGTGCATCATGTTTTGAATGGGTTGGACGAATTCTGTCTTGCATATCTGGACGATATAGCAGTTTTCAGTGCCACCTGGGAAGACCATGTGAAACACCTCGGGATTGTGCTCCAGGCTCTTCAGAAAGCACACTTGACCATAAAGGCTAGTAAATGCCAGATTGGACAAGGCTCAGTGTTTTACCTTGGACATGAAGTAGGTGGAGGGAGGATACAGCCTCTACCCAGTAAAGTACAAGCAGTACAAGACTGGCCTACCCCCACTACACAAACCCAAGTGAGAGCCTTCTTAGGACTCACGGGGTATTACCGCAATTTTGTGGCAGACTATGGCACCATAGCTGCCCCTCTGACTGCCCTCACAACTCTGAAGAAACCCAAGAAGGTAACTTGGACCGACGAGTGTGAGAAGGCCTTCAATGGCTTAAAAGACTCCTTGTGCCAGGCCCCTGTCCTCAGGGCCCCTGATTATCAAAGACCTTTTATAGTGCAGACGGACGCCTCTGACACTGGGATAGGAGCTGTACTATCGCAAGTAGATGAGAAGGGTAAGGAACACCCTATTGGTTTTATTAGTCGCCAGTTTAAGGACAGAGAGCTCAGATGGTCCACGGTAGAGAAAGAATGTTTCTCTGTTGTGTGGGCCCTAAGGAAGCTGAGGCCCTACCTCTATGGGACCCACGTCAATGTGCAAACTGACCATAAGCCCTTAAAGTGGCTAATAAACATGAAGGGGGAGAATCCAAAGTTGCTTAGGTGGTCCATAAGTCTACAAGGCTTCGACTTCACTATTGAGCATAGGCCAGGTGTCCAACATAGCAATGCTGATGGGTTGTGCAGAATGTTTAACCGACCTGAACAAGAGACTCATCCAGGGGTGGATTAGTTCCCCCTGTCCATAGTCTGGGAGGGGCGAGTGTTAGGAAAGATTTCGTAATTGTAGGTAATTTTCCTTCCATGTGGCAACCCCTAAACTTTTTGCTGTTGTTTTTTACCTTGTTCTCGACTTTGCCAGAGAAGTGCAGCCTTCTGCCGCACTCCTCTGGGCTTTCGCTCCTTTCTTACGGGGAAACTGTCATGCCCTTAAGACAGTCAGTACCAGGAAATGCTCGTTTCCGTAGTTTCTTTTATCATGTTGCGGCTTTCGTGCAACATGACACAAGAGGGCACTGTAAGATAAGTTACTACTCTCTTGGGTCTCTAGCCTTCTACAGGCCCTAGATACTCTTCCAGGATTGTAACTGATCGGTGCAAGTGATTCACGGACGGGAATGGTGGCAGCGATCGTTTATTGTGTTTTGAGCTCCTTTTGGCGTTCTAAGCGCGTTTCTCGCGCTTAACCCAAAATGGTGGCCTAGAGCCCAAAATGGCCAGACCACGAGGCTCCTTTGTCCTGTCCGCTGACCATCTTGCTCCCTTCACCTTCCCCAGGTCGAGCCGACCTGGGGCCTTCATTATTTGGGCATGTACTTTCCCGCGAAACACAGATGCTTTCGCGGGCTTCTACATGTCTTGTGTGTGCCTCCAGGATGTGGGCTGGGATGTCTGGTCCCAATACACATCCTGGGTGCCAGAGAGTCTAGGGTGGTGTGAATGCCTGGGACCACCGTGGTCCGTGATAGGTCCACGAATGGTGTGAGTGTTGATGAGCGGATCTCCCATTGGGTCCCCTCCGTTTTGGCGCGAAGGGAACCGTGGATAAGAGGGGGCTGGAAACACCACTACCATGTCGATCTCCTGAGTTCTCACGAACGAAGGAATACAGGAGCCAAGTATCCTGCAACCAAGAGGCTGAACCGAGGAATCGCTGGTGACCCGCTGAAGGACTGCTCCTCTGCACTGCTGTCGCCTTGTGAAACCCTTTTCACCTTTGATCGAACCAGAAGGCCTGTACTGGTACTTCGACCCTTGGAATAGCGGGGACAGCTATTCTCGGCATGTTCACCATCTCCTGCTAGTAAGCCTTTGGAAGCGTCTCTGGGCCATCCAGCAGACTGACCAGCCTACACAGGAGTCTTGCTCTGTAACCGCCGCCAGGTTGTGTAGTATATCGAGTCCTTGTCACTCTCACATGATTCGTACACTTGGCGTTCCCAGGTCTGAAGTGAGAAGTGTACATTTGGCTCAGATACACACCGCCGCTCCGTTGCCCTGCTGTGGTAACAAACTGTGCGGGTTCCTTCGTTTGGGACGTCTTTTACTCAACTCTGCTGCTGCAGACTCAACACGACGACGAGACATTGAGATATCACATCTCATGCTATAGGAAGGGTCTCAGGATTGGAATGAGAAGGACTTGGATATCACATCTCATGCTGTAGGCAGGGTCTCAGGTTTGGAAAGGGAAGGAGTTGGATATCACATTTCATTTTAGAGGTAGGATCTCAGGTTTGGTATTAGAGGCATTGAGATATCACATCTCATGCTATCAGAAGGGTCTCAGGATTGGAATGGGAAGGAGTTGGATATCACATCTCATGTTATAGGAAGGATCTCAGGTTTGGTATTAGAAGCATTGAGATATCACATCTCATGCTATCGGAAGTATCTCAGGTTTGGTATTAGAGGCATTGAGATATCACATCTCATGCTATCATAAGGGTCTCAGGATTGGAATGGGAAGGAGTTGGATATCACATCTCATGCTAAAGGGAGGGTCTCAGGTTTGGAAGGGGAAGGAATTGAATATCACATCACATGTTATAGGAAGGATCTCAGGTTTGGTATTAGAGGCATTGAGATATCACATCTCATGCTATCTGAAGGGTCTCAGAATCGGAATGGGAAGGAGTTGGATATCACATCTCATGCTATAGGAAGGGTCTCAGGTTTGGAACGGGAAGGAGTTGTATATCACATCTCATGTTATAGGAAGAGTCTCAGGTTTGGTATAAGCATTGAGATATCACATCTCTGCAATCGGAAGTGTCTCAGGATTGGAACGGGAAGGAGTTGGATATCCCATCTCATGTTATAGGACTGGTCTCAGGTTTGGTATTAGAAGCAGTGAGATATCACATCGCATGCTGTAGGAAGGGTCTCAGGTTTGGAATGGGAAGGAATTGGATATCAAATCTCATGTCATAGGAAGGATCTCAGGTTTGGTATTAGAAGCATTGAGATATCACATCACATGCTATAGGAATGGTCTCAGGATTGGAATGGGAAGGAGTTAGATATTACATTCTTGCTATGGGAAGGGTCTCATGTTTGGAATTGGAAGGAGTTGGATGTCACATCTCATGTTATAGGAAGGGTCTCAGGTTTGGTATAAGCATTGAGATTTCACATCTCTGCTATCGGAAGTGTCTCAGGATTGGAATGGGAAGGAGTTGGATATCCCATCTCATGTTATATGACGGGTCTCAGGTTTGTTATTAGAATCATTGAGATATCATATTGCATGCTATAGGAAGGGTCTAAGGATTGGAATGGGAAGGACTTGGATATCACATCTCATGCTATAGGTAGGCTCTCAGGTTTGGAAAGGGAAGGAGTTGGATATCACATTTCATGCTAGAGGTAGGATCTCAGGTTTGGTATTAGAGGCATTGAGATATCACATCTCATGCTATCAGAAGGGTCTCAGGATTGGAATGGGAAGGAGTTGGATATCACATCTCATGTTATAGGAAGGATCTCAGGTTTGGTATTAGAAGCATTGAGATATCACATCTCATGCTATCGGAAGTATCTCAGGTTTGGTATTAGAGGCATTGAGATATCACATCTCATGCTATCATAAGGGTCTCAGGATTGGAATGGGAAGGAGTTGGATATCACATCTCATGCTAAAGGGAGGGTCTCAGGTTTGGAAGGGGAAGGAATTGAATATCACATCACATGTTATAGGAAGGATCTCAGGTTTGGTATTAGAGGCATTGAGATATCACATCTCATGCTATCGGAAGGGTCTCAGGATTGGAATGGGAAGGAGTTGGATATCACATCTCATGCTATAGGAAGGGTCTCAGGTTTGGAACGGGAAGGAGTTGGATATCACATCTCATGTTATAGGAAGAGTCTCAGGTTTGGTATAAGCATTGAGATATCACATCTCTGCAATCGGAAGTGTCTCAGGATTGGAACGGGAAGGAGTTGGATATCCCATCTCATGTTATAGGACTGGTCTCAGGTTTGGTATTAGAAGCATTGATATATCACATCGCATGCTGTAGGAAGGGTCTCAGGTTTGGAATGGGAAGGAATTGGATATCACATCTCATGTCATAGGAAGGATCTCAGGTTTGGTATTAGAAGCATTGAGATATCACATCTCATGCTATAGGAATGGTCTCAGGATTGGAATGGGAAGGAGTTGGATATTACATTCTTGGTATGGGAAGGGTCTCATGTTTGGAATTGGAAGGAGTTGGATATCACATATGCTATAGGAAGGGTCTCAGGTTTGGAATGGGAAGGAGTTGGATATCACATCTCATGTTATAGGAAGGGTCTCAGGTTTGGTATAAGCATTGAGATATCACATCTCTGCTATCGGAAGTGTCTCAGGATTGGAATGGGAAGGAGTTGGATTTCCCATCTCATGTTATAGGACGGGTCTCAGGTTTGTTATTAGAATCATTGAGATATCATATTGCATGCTATAGGAAGGGTCTAAGGATTGGAATGGGAAGGACTTGGATATCACATCTCATGCTATAGGTAGGCTCTCAGGTTTGGAAAGGGAAGGAGTTGGATATCACATTTCATGTTAGAGGAAGGATCTCAGGTTTGGTATTAGAGGCATTGAGATATCACATCTCATGCTATAGGAAGGGTCTCAGGATTGGAATGGGAAGGAGTTGGATATCACATCTCATGCTATAGGAAGGGTCTCAGGTTTGGTATAAGCATTGAGATATCACATCTCATGCTATAGGAAGGGTCTCAGGATTGGAATGGGAAGGATATGTATATGACATCTCATGACATAAGAAGGGTCTCAGGTTTGGTATAAGCATTGAGATATCACATCTCTGCTTTTGGAAGGGTCTCAGGATTGGAATGGGAAGGAGTTGGATATCCCATCTCATGTTATAGGACGGGTCTCAGGTTTGTTATTAGAATCATTGAGATATCATATTGCATGCTATAGGAAGGGTCTAAGGATTGGAATGGGAAGGACTTGGATATCACATCTCATGCTATAGGAAGGGTCTCAGGTTTGGTATAAGCATTGAGATATCACATCTCAAGCTATAGGAAGGGTCTCAGGATTGGAATGGGAAGGATATGTATATGACATCTCATGCCATAGGAAGGGTCTCAGGTTTGGTATAAGCATTGAGATATCACATCTCTGCTTTTGGAAGGGTCTCAGGATTGGAATGGGAAGGAGTTGGATATCCCATCTCATGTTATAGGAAGAGTCTCAGGTTTGGTATTAGATTCATTGAGATATCATATTGCATGCTATAGGAAGGGTCTAAGGATTGGAATGGGAAGGACTTGGATATCACATCTCATGCTATAGGAAGGGTCTCAGGTTTGGTATAAGCATTGAGATATCACATCTCATGCTATAGGAAGGGTCTCAGGATTGGAATGGGAAGGATATGTATATGACATCTCATGCCATAGGAAGGGTCTCAGGTTTGGTATAA
Source organism: Ambystoma mexicanum (assembly GCF_040938575.1). Lineage (NCBI taxonomy): Eukaryota > Metazoa > Chordata > Amphibia > Caudata > Ambystomatidae > Ambystoma > Ambystoma mexicanum. Next base: position 340,406,049 of record NC_090936.1, read on the forward strand.
GCATTGAGATATCACATCTCTGCTTTTGGAAGGGTCTCAGGATTGGAATGGGAAGGAGTTGGATATCCCATCTCATGTTATAGGAAGAGTCTCAGGTTTGGTATTAGAAGCATTGAGATATCACATCTCATGCTATAGGAAGTGTCTCAGGATTGGAATGGGAAGGACTTGGATATCACATCTCATGCTATAGGGAGGGTCTCAAGTTTGATATTAGAAGCATTGAGATATCACATCTCATGCTATAGGAAGGGTCTCAGGATTGGAATGGAAGGAGTTGGATATCACATCTCATGTTATAGGAAGGATCTCAGGTTTGGTATTAGAAGCATTGAGACATCACATCTCATGCTAAAGGAAGGGTCTCAGGATTGTAATGGGAAGGAGTTGGATTTCACATCTCATGCTATATGAAGGGTCTCAGGTTTGGTATAAGCATTGAGATATCACATCTCATGCTATAGGAAGGGTCTCAGGATTGGAATGGGAAGGAGTTGGATATCACATCTCATGCTATAGGAAGGGTCTCAGGTTTGGTATAAGCAGTGAGATATCACATCTCTACTATCGGAAGGGTCTCAGGATTGGAATGGGAAGGAGTTGGATATCCAATCTCATGTTATAGGAAGAGTCTCAGGTTTGGTATTAGAAGCATTGAGATATCTCATCTCATGCTATAGGAAGGGTCTCAGGATTTTAATGGGAAGGAGTTGGATATCACATCTCATGCTATAGGAAGGGTCTCAGGTTTGGTATAAGCAGTGAGATATCACATCTCATGCTATAGGAAGTGTCTCAGGATTGGAATGGGAAGAAGTTGGATATTACATCTCATGTTATAGGAAGGATCTCAGGTTTGGTATAAGCATTGAGATATCACATCTCTGTTATCGAAAGGATCTCAGGATTGGAATGGGAAGGAGTTGGATATTCCCATCTCATGTTATAGGAAGGGTCTCAGGATTGGAATGGGAAGGACTTGGATATCACATCTCATGCTATAGGGAGGGTCTCAAGTTTGATATTAGAAGCATTGAGATATCACATCTCATGATATCGGAAGGGTCTCAGGATTGGAATGGGAAGGAGTTGGATATCACATCTCATGATAAAGGAAGGGTCTAAGGTTTGGAAGGGGAAGGATTTGGATATCACATCTCATGTTATAGGACGGGTCTCAGGTTTGGTATTAGAAGCATTGAGATATCAAGTCTCATGGTATAGGAAGGGTCTCAGAATTGGAATGGGAAGGAGTTGGATATCACATCTCAAGCTATAGGAAGGGTCTCAGGATTGGAATGGGAAGGAGTTTGATATCACATCTCATGCCATAGTATGGGTCTCAGGTTTGGTAGAAGCATTGGGATATCACATCTCATGCTATCGGAAGGGTATCAGGATTGGATTTGGAAGGAGTTGAATATCACATCTCATGTTATAGGAAGGGTCTCAGGTTTGGTATAAGCATTGAGATATCACATCTCTGCTATCGGAAGTGTCTCAGGATTGGAATGGGAAGGAGTTGGATATCCCATCTCATGTTATAGGACGGGTCTCAGGTTTGTTATTAGAATCATTGAGATATCATATTGCATGCTGTAGGAAGGGTCTAAGGATTGGAATGGGAAGGACTTGGAAATCACATCTCAAGCTATAGGTAGGCTCTCAGGTTTGGAAAGGGAAGGTGTTGGATATCACATTTCATGTTAGAGGAAGGATCTCAGGTTTGGTATTAGAGGCATTGAGATATCACATCTCATGCTATAGGAAGGGTCTCAGGATTGGAATGGGAAGGAGTTGGATATCACATCTCATGCTATAGGAAGGGTCTCAGGTTTGGTATAAGCATTGAGATATCACATCTCATGCTATAGGAAGGGTCTCAGGATTGGAATGGGAAGTATATGTATATGACATCTCATGCCATAGGAAGGGTCTCAGGTTTGGTATAAGCATTGAGTTATCACATCTCTGCTTTTGGAAGGGTCTCAGGATTGGAATGGGAAGGAGTTGGATATCCCATCTCATGTTATAGGAAGAGTCTCAGGTTTGGTATTAGAAGCATTGAGATATCACATCTCATGCTATAGGAAGTGTCTCAGGATTGGAATGTGAAGGACTTGGATATCACATCTCATGCTATAGGGAGGGTCTCAAGTTTGATATTAGAAGCATTGAGATATCACATCTCATGCTATAGGAAGTGTCTCAGGATTGGAATGGGAAGGAGTTGGATATCACACCTCATGTTATAGGAAGGATCTCAGGTTTGGTATAAGCATTGAGATATCACATCTCTGCTATCGGAAGGGTCTCAGGATTGGAATGGGAAGGAGTTGGATATTCCCATCTCATTTTATAGGAAGGGTATATCAGGTCTTAGCATGAGATGTGATATTCAGCTCCTTCCATTCCAATCCTGAGACCCTTCCGATAGCATGAGATGTGATATCTCAATGCTTCTAATATCAATACTGAGACCCTCCCTATAGCATGAGATGTGATATCTAAGTCCTTCCCATTCCAATCCTGAGACCCTTCCGATAGCAGAGATGTGATATCTCAATGCTTATACCAAACCTGAGACCCTTCCTATAGCACGAGATGTGATATCCAACTCCTTCCCATTCCAATCCTGAGACCCTTCCTATAGCATGAGATGTGATATCTCAATGATTCTACCAAAACTGAGACCCTTCCTTTAGCATGAGATGTGATATCCAACTCCTTCCCATTCCAATCCTGAGACCCTTCCTATAGCATGAGATGTGATATCTCAATGCTTCTAATACCAAACCTGAGATCCTTCCTATAACATGAGATGTGATATCCAACTCCTTCCCATTCCAATCCTGAGACCCTTCCTATAGCATGAGATGTGATATCTCAATGCTTCTAATACCAAACCTGATATCCTTCCGATAGCATGAGATGTGATATCTCAATACTTCTAATACCAAACCTGAGACCCTCCCTTTAGCATGAGATGTGAGATCCAATTCCTTCCCATTCCAATCCTGATACCCTTCTGATAGCATGAGATGTGATATCTCAATGCCTCTAATACCAAACCTGAGATCCTACCTCTAACATGAAATGTGATATCCAACTCCTTCCCTTTCCAAACCTGAGAGCCTTCCTACAGCATGAGATGTGATATCCAAGTCCTTCCCATTCCAATCCTGAGACCCTTCCTATAACATGAGATGTGATATCCAACTCCTTCCCATTCCAACCTGAGACCCTTCCTATAGCATGAGATGGGATATCCAACTCCTTCCAAATCTAATCCTGATATCCTTCCGATAGCATGAGATGTGATATCCCAATGCTTCTACAAAACCTGAGACCCATACCATGGCATGAGATGTGATATCAAACTCCCGTCCTATACCATGAGACTTGATATCTCAATGCTTCTAATACCAAACCTGAGACCAGTCCAATAACATGAGATGTGATATCCAAATCCTTCCCCTTCCAAACCTGAGACCCTTCCTATAACATGAGATGTGATATCCAAGTCCTTCCCATTCCAATCCTGAGACCCTTCCTATAGCATGAGATGTCATATCTCAATGCTTCTAATACCAAACCTGAGACCCTTCCTATAACATGAATTGTGATATCCAAGTCCTTCCCATTCCAATCTTGAGACCTTTCCAATAGCAGAGATGTGATATCTCAATGCTTATACCAAACCTGAGATCCTTCCTATGACATGAGATGTGATATCTAAATCCTTCTCATTCCAAACCTGAGACCCTTCCTACAGCATGTGATGTGATATCTCAATGCTTCTAATATCAAAACTGAGACCCGTCCTATAACATGAGATGGGATATCCAACTCCTTCCCGTTCCAAACCTGATACCCTTCCTATAGCATGAGATGTGATATCCAATTCCTTCCCATCCCAATCCTGAGACACCTCCGATAGCAGAGATGTGAAATCTCAATGCTTATACCAAACCTGAGACTCTTACTATAACATGAGATGTGATATCTAACTCCTTCCTGTTCCAAACCTGAGACCCTTCCTATAGCATGAGATGCGATATCCAACTCCTTCCCATTCCAATCCTGAGACCCTTCCCATAGCATGAGATGTGATATCTCAATGCTTCTAATACCAAACCTGTGATCCTTCCTATAACAAGAGATGTGATATCCAAATCCTTCCCCTTCCAAATCTGAGACCCTCCCTTTAGCATGAGATGTGATATCTCAATGCCTCTAATACCAAACCTGAGATCCTTACGATAGCATGAGATGTGATATCTCAATGCTTCTAATACCAAACCTGAGATCCTTCCTATAACATGAGATGTGATATCCAAATCCTTCCCCTTCCATTCCTGAGACCCTCCCTTTAGCATGAGATGTGATATCCAACTCCTTCCCATTCCAATCCTGAGACCCTTCCTATAGCATGAGATGTGATATCTCAATGCTTCTAATACCAAACCTGAGACCCTTCCTATAACGTAAGATGGGATATCCAACTCCTTCCCATTCCAATCCTGAGACCCTTCCGATAGCAGAGATGTGATATCTCAATGCTTATACCAAACCTGAGACCCTTCCTGTGGCATGAGATGTCATATACAACTCCTTCCCATTCCAATACTGAGACCCTTCCTATAGCATGAGATGTGATATCTCAATACTTATACCAAACCTGAGACCCTTCCTATAGCATGAGATGTGATATCCAACTCCTTCCCATTCCAATCCTGAGACCCTTCCTATAACATGAGATGTTATGTCTCAATGCTTCTAATACCAAACCTTAGATCCTTCCTATGGCATGAGATGTCATATAAAACTCCTTCCCATTCCAATCCTGAGACCCTTCCCATAGCATGAGATGTGATATCGAACTCCTTCCCATTCCAATCCTGCGACCCTTCCTATAGCATGAGATGTGATGTCTCAATGCTTCTAATACCAAACCTGAGATCATTCCTATAACACGAGATGTAATATCCAAATCCTTCCCCTTCCAAACCTGAGACCCTCCCTTTAGCATGAGATATGATATCCAACTACTTACCATTCCAATCCTGAGACCCTTCCTATAGCATGAGATGTGATGTCTCAATGTTTCTAATACCAAACCTGAGATCCTTCCTATAACATGAGATGTGATATCCAACTCCTTCCCATTCCAATCCTGAGACACTTCCTATAGCATGAGAAGTGATATCGAACTCCTTCCCATTCCAATCCTGCGACCCTTCCTATAGCATGAGATTTGATATCTCAATGCTTCTAATACCAAACCTGAGATCATTCCTATAACACGAGATGTAATATCCAAATCCTTCCCCTTCCAAACCTGAGACCCTCCCTTTAGCATGAGATATGATATCCAACTACTTCCCATTCCAATCCTGAGACCCTTCCTATAGCATGAGATGTGATGTCTCAATGTTTCTAATACCAAACCTGAGATCCTTCCTATAACATGAGATGTGATATCCAACTCCTTCCCATTCCAATCCTGAGACACTTCCTATAGCATGAGAAGTGATATCTCCATGCTTATACCAAACCTGAGACCCTTCCTATAGCATGAGATGTGATATCCAAATCCTTCCCATTCCAATCCTGAGACCCTTCCTATAGCATGAGATGTGATATCTCAATGCTTATACCAAACCTGAGAGCCTACCTATAGCATGAGATGTGATATCCAACTCCTTCCCGTTCCAAACCTGAGACCCTTCCTATAGCATATGTGATATCCAACTCCTTCCCATTCCAAACATGAGACCCTTCCTATAGCAAGAATGTAATATCCAACTCCTACCCATTCCAATCCTGAGACCATTCCTATAGCATGAGATGTGATATCTCAATGCTTCTAATACCAAACCTGAGATACTTCCTATGACATGAGATGTGATATCCAATTCCTTCCCATTCCAAACCTGAGATCCTTCCTACAGCATGCGATGTGATATCTCAATGCTTCTAATACCAAACCTGAGACCCGTCCCATAACATGAGATGGGATATCCAACTCCTTCCCGTTCCAAACCTGATACCCTTCCTATAGCATGAGATGTGATATCCAACTCCTTCCCATCCCAAACCTGAGACACCTCCGATAGCAGAGATGTGATATCTCAATGCTTATACCAAACCTGAGACTCTTCCTATAACATGAGATATGATATCCAACTCCTTCCCGTTCCAAACCTGAGACCCTTCCTATAGCATGAGATGTGATATCCAACTCCTTCCCATTCCAATCCTGAGACCCTTCTGATAGCATGAGATGTGATATCTCAATGCTTCTAATACCAAACCTGTGATCCTTCCTATAGCATGAGATGTGATATCCAACTCCTTCCAATTCCAATCCTGAGACCCTTCCTACAGCATGAGATGTGATATCTCAATGCTTCTAATACCAAACCTGAGACCCTTCCTATAACATGAGATGGGAATATCCAACTCCTTCCCATTCCAATCCTGAGACCCTTCCGATAGCAGAGATGTGATATCTCAATGCTTATACCAAACCTGAGATCCTTCCTATAACATGAGATGTGATATCCAACTCCTTCCCATTCCAATCCTGAGACCCTTCCTATAGCATGAGATGTGATATCCAACTCCTTCCCATTCCAATCCTGAGACCCTTCCTATAGCATGAGATGTGATATCTCAATGCTTCTAATATCAAACTTGAGACCCTCCCTATAGCATGAGATGTGATATCCAAGTCCTTCCCATTCCAATCCTGAGACACTTCCTATAGCATGATATGTGATATCCAATGCTTCTAATACCAAACCTGAGACTCTTCCTATAACATGAGATGGGATATCCAACTCCTTCCCCTTCCAATCCTGAGACCCTTCCGATAGCAGAGATGTGATATCTCAATGCTTATACGAAACCTGAGACCCTTCCTACGGCATGAGATGTCATATACAACTCCTTCCCATTCCAATCCTGAGACCCTTCCTATAGCATGAGATGTGATATCTCAATGCTTATACCAAACCTGAGACCCTTCCTATAGCATGAGATGTGATATCCAACTTCTTCCCATTCCAATCCTGAGACCCTTCCTATAGCATGAGATGTGATATCTCAATGCTTATACCAAACCTGAGACCCTTCCTATAGCTTGAGATGTTATATCCAACTCCTTCCCATTCCAATCCTGAGACCCTTCCTATAGCATGAGATGTGATATCTCAAGGCCTCTAATACCAAACCTGAGATCCTTCCTCTAACATGAAATGTGATATCCAACTCCTTCCCCTTCCAAACCTGAGAGCCTTCCTATAGCATGAGATATGATATCCAAGTCCTTCCCATTCCAATCCTGAGACCCTTCCTATAACATGAAATGTGATATCCAACTTCTTCCCATTCCAACCTGAGACCCTTCCTATAGCATGAGATGGGATATCCAACTCCTTCCAAATCCAATACTGATACCCTTCCGATAGCGTGAGATGTGATATCCCAATGCTTCTACCAAACCTGAGACCCATACTATGGCATGAGATGTGATATCAAACTCCTTCCCATTCCAATCCTGAGAACCTTCTTATACCATGAGACTTGATATCTCAATGCTTCTAATACCAAACCTGAGACCCGTCCTATAACATGAGATGTGATATCCAAATCCTTCCCCTTCCAAACCTTAGACCCTTCCTTTATCATGAGATGTGATATCCAACTCCTTCCCATTCCAATCCTGAGACCCTTCCGATATCATGAGATGTGATATCTCAATGCTTATACCAAATCTGAGACCCTTCCTATGGCCTGAGATGTCATATACAACTCCTTCCCATTCCAATCCTGAGACCCTTCCTATAGCATGAGATGTGATATCTCAATGCTTATACCAAATCTGAGACCCTTCCTATAGCATGAGATGTGATATACAACTCCTTCCAATTCCAATCCTGAGACCCTTCCTATAGCATGAGAAGTGATATCTCCATGCTTATACCAAACCTGAGACCCTTCCTATAGCATAAGATGTGATATCCAAATCCTTCCCATTCCAATCCTGAGACCCTTCCTATAGCATGAGATGTGATATCTCAATGCTTATACCAAACCTGAGACCCTTCATATAGCATGAGATGTGATATCCAACTCCTTCCCATTCCAATCCTGAGACCCTTCCTATAGCATGAGATGTGATGTCTCAATGCTTCTAATACCAAACCTGAGATCCTTCCTATAACATGAGATGTGATATCCAACTCCTTCCCATTCCAATCCTGAGACCTTTATGATAGCATGAGATGTGATATCTCAATGCCTCTTATACCAAACCTGAGATCCTTCCGATAGCATGAGATGTGATATCTCAATGCTTCTAATACCAAACCTGAGATCCTTCCTATAATATGAGATGTGATTTCCAAATCCTTCCCCTTCCAAACCTGAGACCCTCCCTTTAGCATGAAATGTGATATCCAACTCCTTCCCATTCCAATCCTGAGACCCTTCTGATAGCATGAGATGTGATATCTCAATGCTTATACCAAATCTGAGACCCTTCCTATAGCATGAGATGTGATATCCAACTCCTTCCCATTCCAATCCTGACACCCTTCCTATAGCATGAGATGTGATGTCTCAATGCTTCCAATACCAAACCTGAGATCCTTCCTATAACATGAGATGTGATATCCAACTCCTTCCCATTCCAATCCTGAGACCCTTATGATAGCATGAGATGTGATATCTCAATGCCTCTTATACCAAACCTGAGATCCTCCCGATAGCATGAGATGTGATATCTCAATGCTTCTAATACCAAACCTGAGATCCTTCCTATTATATGAGATGTGATTTCCAAATCCTTCCCCTTCCAAACCTGAGACCCTCCCTTTAGCATGAGATGTGATATCCAACTCCTTCCCATTCCAATCCTGAGACCCTTCTGATAGCATGAGATGTGATATCCAACTCCTTCCCATTCCAATCCTGAGACCCTTCCGATATCATGAGATGTGATATCTCAATGCTTATACCAAATCTGAGACCCTTCCTATGGCCTGAGATGTCATATACAACTCCTTCCCATTCCAATCCTGAGACCCTTCCGATAGCATGAGATGTGATATCTCAATGCTTCTAATACCAAACCTGAGATCCTTCCTATAATATGAGATGTGATTTCCAAATCCTTCCCCTTCCAAACCTGAGACCCTCCCTTTAGCATGAAATGTGATATCCAACTCCTTCCCATTCCAATCCTGAGACCCTTCTGATAGCATGAGATGTGATATCTCAATGCCTCTAATACCAAACCTGAGATCCTACCTCTAACATGAAATGTGATATCCATCTCCTTCCCGTTCCTAACCTGAGACCCTTCCTATAGCATGAGATGTGATATCCAACTCCTTCCCATTCCAATCCTGAGACCCTTCCGATAGCTTGAGATGTGATATCTCAATGCTTCTAATATCAATACTGAGACCCTCCCTATAGCATGAGATGTGATATCTAAGTCCTTCCCATTCCAATCCTGAGACCCTTCCGATAGCAGAGATGTGATATCTCAATGCTTATACCAAACCTGAGACCCTTCCTATAGCATGAGATGTGATATCCAACTCCTTCCGATTCCAATCCTGAGACCCTTCCTATAGCATGATATGTGAAATCTCAATGCTTCTACGAAAACTGAGACCCTTCCTTTAGCATGAGATGTGATATCCAACTCCTTCCCATTCCAATCCTGAGACCAGTCCTATAGCATGAGATGTGATATCTCAATGCTTCTAATACCAAACCTGAGATCCTTCCTATAACATGAGATGTGATATCCAACTCCTTCCCATTCCAATCCTGAGACCCTTCCTATAGCATGAGATGTGATATCTCAATGCTTCTAATACCAAACCTGAGATCCTTCCGATAGCATGAGATGTGATATCTCAATGCTTCTAATACCAAACCTGAGATACTTCCTATAACATGAGGTGTGATATCCAAATCCTTCCCCTTCCGAACCTGAGACCCTCCCTTTAGCATGAGATGTGATATCTCAATGCTTATACCAAACCTGAGACCCTTCCTATAGCATGAGATGTGATATCCAACTCCTTCCCATTCCAATCCTGAGACCCTTCCTATAGCATGATATGTGAAATCTCAATGCTTCTACCAAAACTGAGACCCTTCCTTTAGCATGAGATGTGATATCCAACTCCTTCCCATTCCAATCCTGAGACCAGTCCTATAGCATGAGATGTGATATCTCAATGCTTCTAATACCAAACCTGAAATCCTTCCTATAACATGAGATGTGATATCCAACTCCTTCCCATTCCAATCCTGAGACCCTTCCTATAGCATGAGATGTGATATCTCAATGCTTCTAATACCAAACCTGAGATCCTTCCGATAGCATGAGATGTGATATCCAACTCCTTCTCATTCCAATCCTGATACCCTTCTGATAGCATGAGATGTGATATCTCAATGCCTCTAATACCAAACCTGAGATCCTACCTCTAACATGAAATGTGATATCCAACTCCTTCCCTTTCCAAACCTGAGAGCCTTCCTACAGCATGAGATGTGATATCCAAGTCCTTCCCATTCCAATCCTGAGACCCTTCCTATAACATGAGATGTCATATCCAACTCCTTCCCATTCCAACCTGAGACCCTTCCTATAGCATGAGATGGGATATCCAACTCCTTCCAAAACCAATCCTGATACCCTTCCGATAGCATGAGATGTGATATCCCAATGCTTCTACAAAACCTGAGACCCATACCATGGCATGAGATGTGATATCAAACTCCCGTCCTATACCATGAGACTTGATATCTCAATGCTTCTAATACCAAACCTGAGACCGGTCCAATAACATGAGATGTGATATCCAAATCCTTCCCCTTCCAAACCTTAGACCCTTCCTTTATCATGAGATGTGATATCCAAGTCCTTCCCATTCCATTCCTGAGACCCTTCCTATAGCATGAGATGTGATATCTCAATGCTTCTAATACCAAACCTGAGACCCTTCCTATAACATGAGATGTGATATCCAAGTCCTTCCCATTTCAATCCTGAGACCCTTCCTATAGCATGAGATGTGATATCTCAATGCTTCTAATACCAAACCTGAGACCCTTCCTATAACATGAATTCTGATATCCAAGTCCTTCCCATTCCAATCCTGAGACCCTTCCAATAGCAGAGATGTGATATCTCAATGCTTCTAATATCAAACCTGAGACCTGTCCTATAACATGAGATGGGATATCCAACTCCTTCCCGTTCCAAACCTGATACCCTTCCTATAGCATGAGATGTGATATCCAATTCCTTCCCATCCCAATCCTGAGACACCTCCGATAGCAGAGATGTGATATCTCAATGCTTATACCAAACCTGAGACTCTTCCTATAACATGAGATGTGATATCTAACTCCTTCCCGTTCCAAACCTGAGACCCTTCCTATAGCATGAGATGTGATATCCAACTCCTTCCCATTCCAATCCTGAGACCCTTCCTATAGCATGAGATGTGATATCTCAATGCTTATACCAAATCTGAGACCCTTCCTATAGCATGAGATGTGATATCCAACTCCTTCCCATTCCAATCCTGAGACCCTTCCTATAGCATGAGATGTGATATCTCAATGCTTCTAATACCAAACCTGAGATCCTTCCTATAACATGAGATGTGATATCCAACTCCTTCCCATTCCAATCCTGAGACCCTTATGATAGCATGAGATGTGGTATCTCAATGCCTCTAATACCAAACCTGAGATACTTCCGATAGCATGAGATGTGATATCTCAATGCTTCTAATACCAAACATGAGATCCTTCCTATAACATGAGATGTGATTTCCAAATCCTTCCCCTACCAAACCTGAGACCATCCCTTTAGCATGAGATGTGATATACAACTCCTTCCCATTCCAATCCTGAGACCCTTCTGATAGCATGAGATGTGATATCTCAATGCCTCTAATACCAAACCTGAGATCCTACCTCTAACATGAAATGTGATATCCATCTCCTTCCCTTTCCAAACCTGAGACCCTGCCTACAGCATGAGATGTGATATTCAAGTCCTTCCCATTCCAATCCTGAGACCCTTCCTATAGCATGTGATGTGATATCTCAATACTTATACCAAACCTGAGACCCTTCCTATGGCATGAGATGTCATATACAACTCCTTCCCATTCCAATCCTGAGACCCTTCCTATAGCATGAGATGTGATATCTCAATGCTTATACCAAACCTGAGACCCTTCCTATAGCATGAGATGTGATATCCAACTTCTTCCCATTCCAATCCTAAGACCCTTCCTATAACATGAGATGTGATGTCTCAATGCTTCTAATACCAAACCTGAGATCGTTCCTATAATATGAGATGTGATATCCAACTCCTTCCCATTCCAATCCTGAGACCCTTCCTATAGCATGAGATGTGATATCTCAATGCTTATACCAAACCTGAGACCCTTCCTATAGCTTGAGATGTGATATCGAACTCCTTCCCATTCCAATCCCGAGACCCTTCCTATAGCATGAGATGTGATATCTCAAGGCCTCTAATACCAAACCTGAGATCCTTCCTCTAACATGAAATGTGATATCCAACTCCTTCCCCTTCCAAACCTGAGAGCCTTCCTATAGCATGAGATATGATATCCAAGTCCTTCCCATTCCAATCCTGAGACCCTTCCTATAACATGAAATGTGATATCCAACTCCTTCCCATTCCAACCTGCGACCCTTCCTATAGCATGAGATGGGATATCCAACTCCTTCCAAATCCAATACTGATACCCTTCCAATAGCATGAGATGTGATATCCCAATGCTTCTACCAAACCTGAGACCCATACTATGGCATAAGATGTGATATCAAACGCCTTCCCATTCCAATCCTGAGACCCTTCCTATAGCTTGAGATGTGATATCCAACTCCTTCCCATTCCAATTCTGAAACCCTTCCTATACCATGAGACTTGATATCTCAATGCTTCTAATACCAAACCTGAGACCCGTCCTATAACATGAGATGTGATATCCAAATCCTTCAGCTTCCAAACCTTAGACCCTTCCTTTATCATGAGATGTGATATCCAACTCCTTCCCGTTCCAATCCTGAGACCCTTCCGATATCATGAGATTTGTTATCTCAATGCTTCTAATATCAAACTTGAGACCCTCCCTATAGCATGAGATGTGACATCCAAGTCCTACCCATTCCAATCCTGAGACCCTTCCTATAGCATGAGATGTGATATCTCAATGCTTCTAATACCAAACCTGAGACCCTTCCTATAACATGAGATGGGATATCCAACTCCTTCCCATTCCAATCCTGAGACCCTTCCGATAGCAGAGATGTGATATCTCAATGCGTATACCAACCTGAGACCCTTCCTATAACATGAGATGTGATATCCAACTCCTTCCCATTCCAAACCTGAGACCCTTCCTATAGCATATGTGATATCCAACTCCTTCCAATTCCAAACATGAGACCCTTCCCATAGCAAGAATGTAATATCCAACTCCTTCCCATTCCAATCCTGAGACCATTCCTATAGCATGAGATGTGATATCTCAATGCTTCTAATACCAAACCTGAGATCCTTCCTATGACATGAGATTTGATATCCAATTCCTTCCCATTCCAAACCTGACACCCTTCCTACAGCATGCGATGTGATATCTCAATGCTTCTAATACCAAACCTGAGACCAGTCCTATAACATGAGATGGGATATCCAACTCCTTCCCGTTCCAATCCTGAGACACTTCCGATTGCAGAGATTTGATATCTCAATGCTTATACCAAACCTGAGACTCTTCCTATAACATGAGATGTGATATCCAACTCCTTCCCGTTCCAAACCTGAGACCCTTCCTATAGCATGAGATGTGATATCCAAATCCTTCCCATCCCAATCCTGAGACACTTCCAATTGCAGAGATGTGATATCTCAATGCTTATACCAAACCTGAGACTCTTCCTATAACACGAGATGTGATATCCAACTCCTTCCCGTTCCAAACCTGAGACCCTTCCTATAGCATGAGATGTGATATCCAACTCCTTCCTATTCTAATCCTGAGACCCTTCCGATAGCATGAGATGTGATATCTCAATGCCTCTAATACCAAACCTGAGATCCTTCCTATAACATGTGATGTGATATTCAAATCCTTCCCCTTCCAAACCTGAGACCCTCCCTTTAGCATGAGATGTGATATACAACTCCTTCCCATTCCAATCCTGAGACCCTTCTGATAGCATGAGATGTGATATCTCAATGCCTCTAATACCAAACCTGAGATCCTACCTCTAACATGAAATGTGATATCCGTCTCCTTCCCTTTCCAAACCTGAGACCCTGCCTATAGCATGAGCTGTGATATCCAAGTCCTTCCCATTCCAATCCTGAGACCCTTCCTATAGCATGTGATGTGATATCTCAATGCTTATACCAAACCTGAGACCCTTCTTATGGCATGAGATGTCATATACAACTCCTTCCCATTCCAATCCTGGGACCCTTCCTATAGCATGAGATGTGATATCTCAATGCTTATACCAAACCTGAGACCCTTCCTATAGCATGAGATGTGATATCTCAAGGCCTCTAATACCAAACCTGAGATCCTTCCTCTAACATGAGATGTGATACCCAACTCCTTCCTGTTCCAAACCTGAGACACTTCCTATAGCATATGTGATATCCAACTCCTTCCATTCCAAACATGAGACCCTTCCTATAGCAAGAATGTAATATCCAACTCCTACCCATTCCAATCCTGAGACCCTTCCTATAGCAAGAGATGTGATATCCAAATCCTTCCCATTCCAATCCTGAGACCCTTCCTATAACATGAGATGTGATATCCAACTCCTTCCCGTTCCAACCTGAGACACTTCCCATAGCATGAGAAGGGATATCCAACTCCTTCCCAATCCAATCCGGAGACCCTTCCGATAGCAGAGATGTGATATCTCAATGCTTATACCAAACCTGAGACCCTTCCTATGGCATGATATGTGATATCCAACTCCTTGCCATTCAAATCCTGAGACCCTTTTATAGCATGGGAAGGGATATCCAACTCCTTCCCAATCCAATCCTGAGACCCTTCCGATAGCAGAGATGTGATATCTCAACGCTTCTACCAAACCTGAGACCCTTCCTTTAGCATGAGATGTGATATCCAAATCCTTCGCATTCCAATCCTGAGACCCTTCCTATAGCATGAGATGTGATATCTCAATGGTTCTAATACCAAACCTGAGATCCTTCCTATAACATGAGATGTGATATCCAATTCCTTCCCATTCCAAACCTGAGACCCTTCCTATAACATGAAATGTGATATCTCAAGGCCTCTAATAACAAACCTGAGATCCTTCCTCTAACATGAAATGTGATATCCAACTCCTTCCCATTCCAAACATGAGACCCTTCCTATAACATGAAATGTGATATCCAACTCCATCCCATTCCAACCTGAGACCTTTCCTATAGCATGAGATGGGATATCCAACTCCTTCCAAATCCAATACTGATACCATTCCGATAGCATGAGATGTGATATCCCAATGCTTCGACCAAATCTGAGACCCATACTATGGCATGAGATGTGATATCAAACTCCTTCCCATTCCAATTCTGAGACCCTTCCTATACCATGAGACTTGATATCTCAATGCTTCTAATACCAAACCTGAGACCCGTCCTATAACATGAGATGTGATATCCAAATCCTTCTCCTTCCAAACCTTAGACCCTTCCTTTATCATGAGATGTGATATCCAACTCCTTCCCATTCCAATCCTGAGACCCTTCCGATATCATAAGATTTGTTATCTCAATGCTTCTAATATCAAACTTGAGACCCTCCCTATAGCATGAGATGTGACATCCAAGTCCTCCCCATTCCAATCCTGAGACCCTTCCTATAGCATGAGATGTGATATCTCAATGCTTCTAATACCAAACCTGAGACCCTTCCTATAACATGAGATGGGATATCCAACTCAGATGGGATATCCAACTCCTTCCCATTCCAATCCTGAGACCCTTCCGATAGCAGAGATGTGATATCTCAATGCTTATATCAAACCTGAGACTCTTCCTATGGCCTGAGATGTCATATACAACTCCTTCCCATTCCAATCCTGAGACCCTTCCTATAGCATGAGATGTGATATCTCAATGCTTATACCAAATCTGAGACCCTTCCTATAGCATGAGATGTGATATCCAACTCCTTCCCATTCCAATCCTGAGACCCTTCCTATAGCATGAGATGTGATGTCTCAATGCTTCTAATACCAAACCTGAGATCCTTCCTATAACATGAGATGTGATATCCAACTCCTTCCCATTCCAATCCTGAGACCCTTATGATAGCATGAGATGTGATATCTCAATGCCTCTTATACCAAACCTGAGATCCTTCCGATAGCATGAGATGTGATATCTCAATGCTTCTACCAAACCTGAGACCCTTCCTTTAGCATGAGATGTGATATCCAAATCCTTCCCATTCCAATCCTGAGACCCTTCCTATAACATGAGATGTGATATCCAACTCCTTCCCGTTCCAACCTGAGACACTTCCCATAGCATGAGAAGGGATATCCAACTCCTTCCCAATCCAATCCGGAGACCCTTCCGATAGCAGAGATGTGATATCTCAATGCTTATACCAAACCTGAGACCCTTCCTATGGCATGATATGTGATATCCAACTCCTTGCCATTCAAATCCTGAGACCCTTTTATAGCATGGGAAGGGATATCCAACTCCTTCCCAATCCAATCCTGAGACCCTTCCGATAGCAGAGATGTGATATCTCAACGCTTCTACCAAACCTGAGACCCTTCCTTTAGCATGAGATGTGATATCCAAATCCTTCGCATTCCAATCCTGAGACCCTTCCTATAGCATGAGATGTGATATCTCAATGGTTCTAATACCAAACCTGAGATCCTTCCTATAACATGAGATGTGATATCCAATTCCTTCCCATTCCAAACCTGAGACCCTTCCTATAACATGAAATGTGATATCTCAAGGCCTCTAATAACAAACCTGAGATCCTTCCTCTAACATGAAATGTGATATCCAACTCCTTCCCATTCCAAACATGAGACCCTTCCTATAACATGAAATGTGATATCCAACTCCATCCCATTCCAACCTGAGACCTTTCCTATAGCATGAGATGGGATATCCAACTCCTTCCAAATCCAATACTGATACCATTCCGATAGCATGAGATGTGATATCCCAATGCTTCGACCAAATCTGAGACCCATACTATGGCATGAGATGTGATATCAAACTCCTTCCCATTCCAATTCTGAGACCCTTCCTATACCATGAGACTTGATATCTCAATGCTTCTAATACCAAACCTGAGACCCGTCCTATAACATGAGATGTGATATCCAAATCCTTCTCCTTCCAAACCTTAGACCCTTCCTTTATCATGAGATGTGATATCCAACTCCTTCCCATTCCAATCCTGAGACCCTTCCGATATCATAAGATTTGTTATCTCAATGCTTCTAATATCAAACTTGAGACCCTCCCTATAGCATGAGATGTGACATCCAAGTCCTCCCCATTCCAATCCTGAGACCCTTCCTATAGCATGAGATGTGATATCTCAATGCTTCTAATACCAAACCTGAGACCCTTCCTATAACATGAGATGGGATATCCAACTCAGATGGGATATCCAACTCCTTCCCATTCCAATCCTGAGACCCTTCCGATAGCAGAGATGTGATATCTCAATGCTTATATCAAACCTGAGACTCTTCCTATGGCCTGAGATGTCATATACAACTCCTTCCCATTCCAATCCTGAGACCCTTCCTATAGCATGAGATGTGATATCTCAATGCTTATACCAAATCTGAGACCCTTCCTATAGCATGAGATGTGATATCCAACTCCTTCCCATTCCAATCCTGAGACCCTTCCTATAGCATGAGATGTGATGTCTCAATGCTTCTAATACCAAACCTGAGATCCTTCCTATAACATGAGATGTGATATCCAACTCCTTCCCATTCCAATCCTGAGACCCTTATGATAGCATGAGATGTGATATCTCAATGCCTCTTATACCAAACCTGAGATCCTTCCGATAGCATGAGATGTGATATCTCAATGCTTCTAATACCAAACCTGAGATCCTTCCTATAATATGAGATGTGATTTCCAAATCCTTCCCCTTCCAAACCTGAGACCCTCCCTTTAGCATGAGATGTGATATCCAACTCCTTCACATTCCAATCCTGAGACCCTTCTGATAGCATGAGATGTGATATCTCAATGCCTCTAATACCAAACCTGAGATCCTACCTCTAACATGAAATGTGATATCCATCTCCTTCCCTTTCCAAACCTGAGACCCTGCCTATAGCATGAGATGTGATATCCAAGTCCTTTCCATTCCAATCCCGAGACCCTTCCTATAGCATGTGATGTGATATCTCAATGCTTATACCAAACCTGAGACCCTTCCTATGGCATGAGATGTCATATACAACTCCTTCCCGTTCCAATCCTGAGACCCTTCCTATAGCATGAGATGTGATATCTCAATGCTTATACCAAACATGAGACCCTTCCTATAGCATGAGATGTGATATCCAACTTCTTCCCATTCCAATCCAGAGACCCTTCCTATAGCATGAGATGTGATATCTCAATGCTTATACCAAACCTGAGACCCTTCCTATAGCTTGAGATGTGATATCCAACTCCTTCCCATTCCAATCCTGAGACCCTTCCTATACCATGAGACTTGATATCTCAATGCTTCTAATACCAAACCTGAGACCCGTCCTATAACATGAGATGTGATATCCAAATCCTTCCCCTTCCAAACCTTAGACCCTTCCTTTATCATGAGATGTGATATCCAACTCCTTCCCATTCCAATCCTGAGACCCTTCCGATATCATAAGATTTGTTATCTCAATGCTTCTAATATCAAACTTGAGACCCTCCCTATAGCATGAGATGTGACATCCAAGTCCTCCCCATTCCAATCCTGAGACCCTTCCTATAGCATGAGATGTGATATCTCAATGCTTCTAATACCAAACCTGAGACCCTTCCTATAACATGAGATGGGATATCCAACTCAGATGGGATATCCAACTCCTTCCCATTCCAATCCTGAGACCCTTCCGATAGCAGAGATGTGATATCTCAATGCTTATATCAAACCTGAGACTCTTCCTATGGCCTGAGATGTCATATACAACTCCTTCCCATTCCAATCCTGAGACCCTTCCTATAGCATGAGATGTGATATCTCAATGCTTATACCAAATCTGAGACCCTTCCTATAGCATGAGATGTGATATCCAACTCCTTCCCATTCCAATCCTGAGACCCTTCCTATAGCATGAGATGTGATGTCTCAATGCTTCTAATACCAAACCTGAGATCCTTCCTATAACATGAGATGTGATATCCAACTCCTTCCCATTCCAATCCTGAGACCCTTATGATAGCATGAGATGTGATATCTCAATGCCTCTTATACCAAACCTGAGATCCTTCCGATAGCATGAGATGTGATATCTCAATGCTTCTAATACCAAACCTGAGATCCTTCCTATAATATGAGATGTGATTTCCAAATCCTTCCCCTTCCAAACCTGAGACCCTCCCTTTAGCATGAGATGTGATATCCAACTCCTTCCCATTCCAATCCTGAGACCCTTCTGATAGCATGAGATGTGATATCTCAATGCCTCTAATACCAAACCTGAGATCCTACCTCTAACATGAAATGTGATATCCATCTCCTTCCCTTTCCAAACCTGAGACCCTGCCTATAGCATGAGATGTGATATCCAAGTCCTTCCCATTCCAATCCTGAGACCCTTCCTATAGCATGTGATGTGATATCTCAATGCTTATACCAAACCTGAGACCCTTCCTATGGCATGAGATGTCATATACAACTCCTTCCCGTTCCAATCCTGAGACCCTTCCTATAGCATGAGATGTGATATCTCAATGCTTATACCAAACCTGAGACCCTTCCTATAGCATGAGATGTGATATCCAACTTCTTCCCATTCCAATCCAGAGACCCTTCCTATAGCATGAGATGTGATATCTCAATGCTTATACCAAACCTGAGACCCTTCCTATAGCTTGAGATGTGATATCCAACTCCTTCCCATTCCAATCCTGAGACCCTTCCGATAGCATGAGATGTGATATCTCAAGGCCTCTAATACCAAACCTGAGATCCTTCCTCTAACATGAAATGTGATATCCAACTCCTTCCCTTTCCAAACCTGAGAACCTTCCTATAGCATGAGATATGATATCCAACTCCTTCCCATTCCAACCTGAGACCCTTCCTATAGCATGCGATGGGATATCCAACTCCTTCCAAATCCAATACTGATACCCTTCCGATAGCATGAGATGTGATATCCCAATGCTTCTACCAAACCTGAGAACCATACTATGGCATGAGATGTGATATCAAACTCCTTCCCATTCCAATCCTGAGACGCTTCCTATAGCTTGAGATGTGATATCCAACTCCTTCCCATTCCAATTCTGAGACCCTTCTTATACCATGAGACTTGATATCTCAATGCTTCTAATACCAAACCTGAGACCCGTCCTATAACATGAGATGTGATATCCAAATCCTTCCCCTTCCAAACCTTAGACCCTTCCTTTATCATGAGATGTGATATCCAACTCCTTCCCATTCCAATCCTGAGACCCTTCCGATATCATGAGATTTGTTATCTCAATGCTTCTAATATCAAACTTGAGACCCTCCCTATAGCATGAGATGTGACATCCAAGTCCTTCCCATTCCAATCCTGAGACCCTTCCTATAGCATGAGATGTGATATCTCAATGCTTCTAATACCAAACCTGAGACCTCATGCTAAAGGGAGGGTCTCAGGTTTGGAAGGGGAAGGATTTGGATATCACATCTCATGTTATAGGAAGGATCTCAGGATTGGTATTAGAAGCATTGAGATATCACATCTCATGCTATCGGAAGGATCTCAGGTTTGGTATTAGAAGCATTGAGATATCACATATCATGCTATCGGAAGGATCTCAGGTTTGGCATTAGAAGCATTGAGATATCACATCTCATGCTATAGCAAGGGTCTCAGGTTTGGAACGGGAAGGAGTTGGATATCCCATCTCATGTTATAGCACTGGTCTCAGGTTTGGTATTAGAAGCATTGAGATATCACATTGCATGTTGTAGGAAGGGTCTCAGGTTTGGAATGGGAAGGAATTGGATATCACATCTCATGTCATAGGAATGATCTCAGGTTTGGTATTAGAAGCATTGAGATATCACATCTCATGCTATAGGAATGGTCTCAGGATTGGAATGGGAAGGAGTTGGATATTACATTCTTGCTATAGGAAGGGTCTCATGTTTGGAATGGGAAGGAGTTGGATATCACATATGGTATAGGAAGGGTCTCAGGTTTGGAACGGGAAGGAGTTGGATATCACATCTCATGTTGTAGGAAGCGTCTCAGGTTTGATATAAGCATTGAGATATCACATCTCTGCTATCGGAAGTGTCTCAGGATTGGAATGGGAAGAAGATGGATATCCCATCTCATGTTATAGGATGGGTCTCAGGTTTGGAAAGGGAAGGCGTTGGATATCACATCTCATGCTATAGGAAGGGTCTCAGGATTGGAATGGGAAGGAGTTGGATATCACATCTCATGCTATACGAAGGGTCTCAGGTTTGGTATAAGCATTGAGATATCACATCTCATGCTATAGGAAGGGTCTCAGGATTGGAATGGGAAGGAGTTGGATATCACATCTCATGTTATAGGAAGGATCTCAGGTTTGGTATTAGAAGCATTGAGACATCACATCTCATGCTATAGGAAGGGTCTCAGGATTGGAATGGGAAGGAGTTGTATATGACATCTCATGCCGTAGGAAGGGTCTCAGGTTTGGTATAAGCATTGAGATATCACATCTCTGCTATAGGAAGGGTCTCAGGATTGGAATGGGAAGGAGTTGGATATCCCATCTCATGTTATAGGAAGGGTCTCATGATTGGAATGGGAAGGACTTGGATATCACATCTCATGCTGTAGGAAGGCTCTCAGGTTTGGAAGGGGAAAGAGTTGGATATCACATTTCATGTTAGAGGTAGGATCTCAGGTTTGGTATTAGAGGCATTGAGATATCACATCTCATGCTATCAGAAGGGTCTCAGGATTGGAATGGGAAGGAGTTGGATATCACATCTCATGCTAAAGGGAGGGTCTCAGGTTTGGAAGGGGAAGGATTTGGATATCACATCTCATGTTATAGGAAGGATCTCAGGTTTGGTATTAGAAGCATTGAGATATCACATCTCATGCTATCAGAATGGTCTCAGGATTGGAATGGGAAGGAGTTGGATATCACATCTCATACTAAAGGGAGGGTTCCAGGTTTGGAAGGGGAAGGATTTGGATATCACATCTCATGTTATCGGAAGGATCTCAGGTTTGGTATTAGAAGTATTGAGATATCACATCTCATGCTATAGGAAGGGTCTCAGGATTGGAATGGGAAGGAGTTGGATATCACATCTCATGCTAAAGGAAGGGTCTCAGGTTTGGTAGAAGCATTGAGATATCACATCTCATGCTATCGGAAGTGTCTCAGGTTTGGAATGGGAAGGAGCTGGATATCACATCTCATGCTAAACGAAGGGTCTCAGGTTTGGAACGGGAAGGAGTTGGATATCACATCTCATGTTATAGGAAGGGTCTCAGGTTTGGTATAAGCATTGAGATATCACATCTCTGCTATCGGAAGTGTCTCAGGATTGGAATGGGAAGGAGTTGGATATCCCATCTCATGTTATAGGACGGGTCTCAGGTTTGTTATTAGAATCATTGAGATATCATATTGCATGCTGTAGGAAGGGTCTAAGGATTGGAATGGGAAGGACTTGGATATCACATCTCATGCTATAGATAGGCTCTCAGGTTTGGAAAGGGAAGGAGTTGGATATCACATTTCATGTTAGAGGAAGGATCTCAGGTTTGGTATTAGAGGCATTGAGATATCACATCTCATGCTATAGGAAGGGTCTCAGGTTGGAATGGGAAGGAGTTGGATATCACATCTCATGTTATAGGAAGGGTCTCAGGATTGGAATGGGAAGGACTTGGATATCACATCTCATGCTATAGGAAGGCTCTCAGGTTTGGAAGGGGAAAGAGTTGGATATCACATTTCATGTTAGAGGTAGGATCTCAGGTTTGGTATTAAAGGCAATGAGATATCACATCTCATGCTAAAGGGAGGGTCTCAGGTTTGGAAGGGGAAGGATTTGGATATCACATCTCATGTTATAGGAAGGATCTCAGGTTTGGTATTAGAAGCATTGAGATATCACATCTCATGCTATCGGAAGGATCTCAGGTTTGGTATTAGAAGCATTGAGATATCACATCTCATGCTATCAGAAGGTTCTCAGGATTGGAATGGGAAGGAGTTGGATATCACATCTCATGCTAAAGGGAGGGTCTCAGGTTTGGAAGGGGAAGGATTTGGATATCACATCTCATGTTATCGGAAGGATCTCAGGTTTGGTATTAGAAGTATTGAGATATCACATCTCATGCTATAGGAAGGGTCTCAGGATTGGAATGGGAAGGAGTTGGATATCACATCTCATGCTAAAGGAAGGGTCTCAGGTTTGGTAGAAGCATTGAGATATCACATCTCATGCTATAGGAAGGGTCTCAGGATTGGAATATGAAGGACTTAGATATCACATATCATGCTATAGGGAGGGTCTCAGTTTTGATATTAGAAGCATTGAGATATCACATCTCATGCTATCGGAAGTGTCTCAGGATTGGAGTGGGAAGGAGCTGGATGTCACATCTCATGCTAAAGGAAGGGTCTCAGGTTTGGAACGGGAAGGAGTTGGATAGCCGATCTCATGTTATAGGAAGGGTCTCAGGTTTGGTATTAGCATTGAGATATCACATCTCTGCTATCGGAAGTGTCTCAGGATTGGAATGGGAAGGAGTTGGATATCCCATCTCATGTTATAGGACGGGTCTCAGGATTGTTATTAGAATCATTGAGATATCATATTGCATGCTGTAGGAAGGGTCTAAGGATTGGAATGGGAAGGACTTGGATATCACATCTCATGCTATGGATAGGCTCTCAGGTTTGATATTAGAAGCATTGAGATATCACATCTCATGCTATAGGAAGGGTCTCAGGATTGGAATGGGAAGGAGTTGGATATCACATCTCATGCTATAGGAAAGGTCTCAGGTTTGGTATAAGCATTGAGATATCACATCTCATGCTATAGGAAGGGTCTCAGGATTGGAATGGGAAGGAGTTGGATATCACATCACATGCTATAGGAAGGGTCTCTGGTTTGGTATAAGCATTGAGATATCACATCTCATGCTATAGGAAGGGTCTCAGGATTGGAATGGGAAGGAGTTGTATATGACATCTCATGCCGTAGGAAGGGTCTCAGGTTTGGTATAAGCATTGAGATATCACATCTCTGCTATCGGAAAGGTCTCAGGATTGGAATGGGAAGGAGTTGGATATCCAATCTCATGTTATAGGAAGAGTCTCAGGTTTGGTATTAGAAATATTGAGATATCACATCTCATGCTATAGGAAGTGTCTCAGGATTGGAATGGGAAGGACTTGGATATCACATCTCATGCTATAGGGAGGGTCTCACGTTTGATATTAGAAGCATTGAGATATCACATCTCATGCTATAGGAAGGGTCTCAGGATTGGAATGGGAAGGAGTTGGATATCACATCTCATGCTATAGGAAAGGTCTCAGGTTTGGTATAAGCAGTGAGATATCACATCTCATGCTATAGGAAGTGTCTCAGGATTGGAATGGGAAGGAGTTGGATATAACATCTCATGTTATAGGAAGGATCTCAGGTTTGGTATAAGCATTCAGATATCACATCTCTGCTATCGGAAGGGTCTCAGGATTGGAATGGGAAGGAGTTGGATATTCCCATCTCATGTTATAGGAAGGGTCTCAGGTTTGGTATTAGAAGCATTGAGACATCACATCTCATGCTATAGGAAGGGTCTCAGGATTGGAATGGGAAGGACTTGGATATCACATCTCATGCTATAGGGAGGGTCTCAAGTTTGATATTAGAAGCATTGAGATATCACATCTCATGATATCGGAAGGGTCTCAGAATTGGAATGGGAAGGAGTTGGATATCACATCTCATGATAAAGGAAGGGTCTAAGGTTTGGAAGGGGAAGGATTTGGATATCACATCTCATGTTATAGGGCGGGTCTCAGGTTTGGTATTAGAAGCATTGAGATATCAAGTCTCATGGTATAGGAAGGGTCTCAGAATTGGAATTGGAAGGAGTTTTATATCACATCTCAAGCTATAGGAAGGGTCTCAGGATTGGAATGGGAAGGAGTTTGATATCACATCTCATGCCATAGTATGGGTCTCAGGTTTGGTATAAGCATTGGGATATCACATCTCATGCTATCGGAAGGGTATCAGGATTGGATTTGGAAGGAGTTGGATATCCCATCTCATGCTATAGAAAGGGTCTCAGGTTGGAATGGGAAGGAGTTGGATATCACATCTCATGTTATAGGAAGGGTCTCGGGATTGGAATGGGAAGGACTTGGATATCACATTTCATGCTGTAGGAAGGCTCTCAGGTTTGGAAGGGGAAAGAGTTGGATATCACATTTCATGTTAGAGGTAGGATCTCAGGTTTGGTATAAGAGGCATTGAGATATCACATCTCATGCTATCAGAAGGGTCTCAGGATTGGAATGGGAAGGAGTTGGATATCACATCTTATGCTAAAGGGAGGGTCTCAGGTTTGGAAGGGTAAGGATTTGGATATCACATCTCATGTTATAAGAAGGAGCTCAGGTTTGGTATTAGAAGCATTGAGATATCACATCTCATGCTATCAGAAGGGTCTCAGGATTGGAATGGGAAGGAGTTGGATATCACATCTCATGCTAAAGGGAGGGTCTCAGGTTTGGAAGGGGAAGGATTTGGATATCACATCTCATGTTATCGGAAGTATCTCAGGTTTGGTATTAGAAGTATTGAGATATCACATCTCATGCTATAGGAAGGGTCTCAGGATTGGAATGGGAAGGAGTTGGATATTACATCTCAAGCTATAGGAAGGGTCTCAGGTTTGGTATAAGCATTGAGATATCACATCACATGCTATAGGAAGGGTCTCAGGATTGGAATGGGAAGGTGTTGTATATGACATCTCATGCCATAGGAAGGGTCTCAGGTTTGGTATAAGCATTGAGATATCACATCACATGCTATAGGAAGGGTCTCAGGATTGGAATGGGAAGGACTTGGATATCACATCTCATGCTATAGGCAGGGTCTCAGGTTTGGAAAGGGAAGGAGTTGGATATCACATTTCATGTTAGAGGTAGGATATCAGGTTTGGTATTAGAGGCATTGAGATATCACATCTCATGCTATCAGAAGGGTCTCAGGATTGGAATGGGAAGGAGTTGGATATCACATCTCATGCTAAAGGGAGGGTCTCAGGTTTGGAAGGGTAAGGATTTGGATATCACATCTCATGTTATAGGAAGGATCTCAGGTTTGATATTAGAGGCATTGAGATATCACATCTCATGCTATCGGAAGGGTCTCAGGATTGGAATGGGAAGGAGTTGGAAATCACATCTCATGCTATAGGAAGGGTCTCAGGTTTGGAACGGGAAGGAGTTGGATATCACATCTCATGTTATAGGAAGAGTCTCAGGTTTGGTATAGGCATTGAGATATCACATCTCTGCAATCGGAAATGTCTCAGGATTGGGATGGGAAGGAGTTGGATATCACATCTCATGCTATAGGAAGGGTCTCAGGTTTGGAACGGGAAGGAGTTGGATATCACATCTCATGCTATAGGAAGGCTCTCAGGTTTGGAAGGGGAAAGAGTTGGATATCACATTTCATGTTAGAGGTAGGATCTCAGGTTTGGTATTAGAGGCATTGAGACATCACATCTCATGCTATCAGAAGGGTCTCAGGATTGGAATGGGAAGGAGTTGGATATCACATCTCATGCTAAAGGGAGGGTCTCAGGTTTGGAAGGGGAAGGATTTGGATATCACATCTCATGTTATAAGAAGGAGCTCAGGTTTGGTATTAGAAGCATTGAGATATCACATCTCATGCTATCGGAAGGATCTCAGGTTTGGTATTAGAAGCATTGAGATATCACATCTCATGCTATCAGAAGGGTCTCAGGATTGGAATGGGAAGGAGTTGGATATCACATCTCATGCTAAAGGGAGGGTCTCAGGTTTGGAAGGGGAAGGATTTGGATATCACATCTCATGTTATCGGAAGGATCTCAGGTTTGGTATTAGAAGTATTGAGATATCACATCTCATGCTATAGGAAGGGTCTCAGGATTGGAATGGGAAGGAGTTGGATATCACATCTCAAGCTATAGGAAGGGTCTCAGGTTTGGTATAAGCATTGAGATATCACATCACATGCTATAGGAAGGGTCTCAGGATTGGAATGGGAAGGAGTTGTATATGACATCTCATGCCATAGGAAGGGTCTCAGGTTTGGTATAAGCATTGAGATATCACATCACATGCTATAGGAAGGGTCTCAGGATTGGAATGGGAAGGACTTGGATATCACATCTCATGCTATAGGCAGGGTCTCAGGTTTGGAAAGGGAAGGAGTTGGATATCACATTTCATGTTAGAGGTAGGATATCAGGTTTGGTATTAGAGGCATTGAGATATCACATCTCATGCTATCAGAAGGGTCTCAGGATTGGAATGGGAAGGAGTTGGATATCACATCTCATGCTAAAGGGAGGGTCTCAGGTTTGGAAGGGGAAGGATTTGGATATCACATCTCATGTTATAGGAAGGATCTCAGGTTTGGTATTAGAGGCATTGAGATATCACATTTCATGCTATCATAAGGGTCTCAGGATTGGAATGGGAAGGAGTTGGATATCACATCTCATGCTAAAGGGAGGGTCTCAGGTTTGGAAGGGGAAGAATTTGGATATCACATTGCATGTTATAGGAAGGATCTCAGGTTTGGTATTAGAAGCATTGAGATATCACATCTCATGCTATCGGAAGGGTCTCAGGATTGGAATGGGAAGGAGTTGGATATCACATCTCATGCTATAGAAAGGGTCTCAGGTTTGGAACTGGAAGGAGTTGGATATCACATCTCATGTTATAGGAAGAGTCTCAGGTTTGGTATAAGCATTGAGATATATACATCTCTGCAATCGGAAATGTCTCAGGATTGGGATGGGAAGGAGTTGGATATCACATCTCATGCTATAGGAAGGGTCTCAGGTTTGGAACGGGAAGGAGTTGGATATTGTTAAGACGGATTTCTGAACTCTGTTCTGGTGGCGCAGAAGTTCAGATGGCCAACCTAATTTCTTGGAACAGGGTAACCTCTGGACAAGCCAGACCAATCAAGGTAGCGATCGCGGCGGTCAAGACTAGGTCTCAAGAGAGGTGAGGGTGACTGAAAGCCCGCAATGAGCACACAAAGCAAGGACACTTACAAACTACTCCAAACAGGTGCTATATTAAAAATATATACACATTTATTCCAAGGCCTTTAAAACAATGACCGTAGCGAGAAATCACAATACAACTCTAGTAAACCAACACATACCATACCAATACAATATATATACAAATACAAACAAGTCTCAAGCGTTAGATGCACGAAATGTGTAGTCCATCTAAAAGGGAAGGAAAACAGGCAGTGCGAAATAATGCTTAGACCCAGTCCGCCTTCAGAGGCACCTAACTAAAAGGAAGTCCGAGCCCTACGAAGAGTGGAGCCTTGTGCTCAAAAGTACCTGCACACGCTGGTGTCAACAGGCAAAAGGGGAGTCTCTTCGAGGGAGATCAGGCAGTTCAGTTTAGTGCACAAACGAAGAAGAACAGTGTTCCGCGACTCAAGCGCAGCCTCCACTGTGGGCAGAAGCAGAGCGCGAGTACGGAAAGGCGTGCTGTTTTGACACAGCGGGGAAAAGCTATGGGCTCCTGCAGGAGGGCGACCAGTTCCTAGCTATGCTACTCACCGGTCCACGATGCAAGCAGACCCAGGCTTCTCCGCGTCAGTTTCAGTCGCTGGCAGGTTCAGAAGAGCAGGGGACGTCTCGTCGTCGTGTTTAGTCTGCAGCAGCAGAGTTGAGTAAAAGACGTCCCAAACGAAGGAACCCGCACAGTTTGTTACCACAGCAGGGCAACGGAGCGGCGGTGTGTATCTGAGCCAAATGTACACTACTCACTTCAGACCTGGGAACGCCAAGTGTACGAATCATGTGAGAGTGACAAGGACTCCATATACTACACAACCTGGCGGCGGTTACAGAGCAAGACTCCTGTGTAGGCTGGTCAGTCTGCTGGATGGCCCAGAGACGCTTCCGAAGGCTTACTAGCAGGAGATGGTGAAGATGCCGAGAATAGCTGTCCCCGCTATTCCAAGGGTCGAAGTACCAGTACAGGCCTTCTGGTTCGATCAAAGGTGAAAAGGGTTTTCACAAGGCGACAGCAGTGCAGAGGAGCAGTCCTTCAGCGGGTCACCAGCGATTCCTCGGTTCAGCCTCTTGGTTGCAGGATACTTGGCTCCTGTATTCCTTCGTTCGTGAGAACTGAGGAGATCGACATGGTAGTGGTGTTTCCAGCCCCCTCTTATCCACGGTTCCCTTCGCGCCAAAACGGAGGGGACCCAATGGGAGATCCGCTCATCAACACTCACACCATTCGTGGACCTATCACGGACCACGGTGGTCCCAGGCATTCACACCACCCTAGACTCTCTGGCACCCAGGATGTGTATTGGGACCAGACATCCCAGCCCACATCCTGGAGGCACACAAAGACATGTAGAAGCCTGCGAAAGCATCTGTGTTTCGCGGGAAAGCACATGCCCAAATAAGGAAGGCCCCAGGTCGGCTCGACCTGGGGAAGGTGAAGGGAGCAAGACGGTCAGCGGACAGGACAAAGGAGCCTCGTGGTCTGGCCATTTTGGGATCTAGGCCACCATTTTGGGTTAAGCGCGAGAAACGCGCTTAGAACGCCAAAAGGAGCTCAAAACACAAGAAACGATCGCTGCCACCATTCCCGTCCGTGAATCACTTGCACCGATCAGTTACAATCCTGAAAGAGTATCTAGGGCCTGTAGAAGGCTAGAGACCCAAGAGAGCAGTAACTTAGCTTACAGTGCCCTCTTGTGTCATGTTGCACGAAAGCCGCAACATGATACAAGAAACTACGGAAACCAGCGTTTCCTGGTACTGACTGTCTTAAGGGCATGACAGTTTCCCCGTAAGAAAGGAGCGAAAGCCCAGAGGAGTGCGGCAGAAGGCTGCACTTCTCGGGCAAAGTCGAGAACAAGGTGAAAAACAACAGCAAAAAGTTTAGGGGTTGCCACATGGAAGGAAAATTACCTACAATTACGAAATCTTTCCTAACACTCGCCCCTCCCAGACTATGGACAGGGGGAACTAATCCACCCCTGGATGAGTCTCTTGTTCAGGTCGGTTAAACATTCTGCACAACCCATCAGCATTGCTATGTTGGACACCTGGCCTATGCTCAATAGTGAAGTTGAAGCCTTGTAGACTTATGGACCACCTAAGCAACTTTGGATTCTCCCCCTTCATGTTTATTATCCACTTTAAGGGCTTATGGTCAGTTTGCACAGTGAAGTGGGTCCCATAGAGGTAGGGCCTCAGCTTCCTTAGGGCCCACACAACAGAGAAACATTCTTTCTCTACCGTGGACCATCTGAGCTCTCTGTCCTTAAACTGGCGACTAATAAAACCAATAGGGTGTTCCTTACCCTTCTCATCTACTTGCGATAGTACAGCTCCTATCCCAGTGTCAGAGGCGTCCGTCTGCACGATAAAAGGTCTTTGATAATCAGGGGCCCTGAGGACAGGGGCCTGGCACAAGGAGTCTTTTAAGCCATTGAAGGCCTTCTCACACTCGTCGGTCCAAGTTACCTTCTTGGGTTTCTTCAGAGTTGTGAGGGCAGTCAGAGGGGCAGCTATGGTGCCATAGTCTGCCACAAAATTGCGGTAATACCCCGTGAGTCCTAAGAAGGCTCTCACTTGGGTTTGTGTAGTGGGGGTAGGCCAGTCTTGTACTGCTTGTACTTTACTGGGTAGAGGCTGTATCCTCCCTCCACCTACTTCATGTCCAAGGTAAAACACTGAGCCTTGTCCAATCTGGCGTTTACTAGCCTTTATGGTCAAGTGTGCTTTCTGAAGAGCCTGGAGCACAATCCCGAGGTGTTTCACATGGTCTTCCCAGGTGGCACTGAAAACTGCTATATCGTCCAGATATGCAAGACAGAATTCGTCCAACCCATTCAAAACATGATGCACAAGCCTCTGGAAAGTGGCAGGTGCATTCTTCAACCCGAACGGCATTACCCGGAATTGGTAAAGGCCGTCTGGAGTAGAAAACGCTGTCTTCTCCTTGGCATGTTCTGCTAAAGCTATTTGCCAATAGCCAGCAGTGAGGTCAAACGTGCTGAGGTACTTGGATGCACCCAAAGTATCCACCAGCTCATCTATTCGAGGCAAGGGGTGTGCATCTGTCTTGGTGACAGCATTCAGAGCCCTGTAATCCACGCAGAACCTCAATTCAGAAGTGCCTGCCTTTGGAACAAAAACCACAGGGCTGGACCAAGGACTACTAGAGGGTTCAATCACCCCAAGGTCTAACATCTTGTTGACCTCGGTCTTAATATAAGACCGTACTTTGTCTGACATCCTGTATCCCCTACTTTTGGTAGGTACACTGTCTCCTGTGTCTATGTTATGTTTGCACCAAGGTGTCAAACCAGGCGACTGTGAAAACAGGGGGGAAAACTGCCTAAGCAAACTTTTCACCTCAGCCTGCTGATCAGAAGTCAGGTGAGGGGCCACTCGGACACCCTCAAAGGAGCTATCTGAAGGACTGCTTTGGAACAGGTCGGGGAGAGGTTCAGACTCCTCTTCCTCAACATCTGAAGCCAGTAACAGTGCTGCGATTTCGACTCTTGGGACGAAAGCCTTCAGCCTATTCACGTGAAACACTTTTGGAGCCTGTCCAGGCCTTCCAAGGTCCACTAAATAGTTAACCTCACCCAGGGGCTCCACCACTGTGTAAGGGCCTGACCATTTGTCCTGTAAAGCTCAAGGCCTTATGGGATTCATGATCAGGACTTGCTGACCAGGTGTAAAGTTGATGAGGGAAGCTTTCTGGTCGTACCAATGTTTCACCAGCGCTTGTACTGTCTTCAATTTATCACTAGCCAAGCCCATCAGAAGTACCATCCGTTTTCTGAGCCCTAGCACATAATCAACTACGTTGGTAGTAACAGGGGGAGTGGGCATCTCCCATCCCTCTTTGACTATGGCTAAGGGTCCCCGTACAGGATGACCAAACAGAAGTTTGAAGGGGCTGAAGCCAACACCCTCCTGTGGTACCTCTCGGTAGGCAAACAGTAAGCATGGTAAAAGAAGATCCCATTGTCTTCTCTGAAGCTTCTCCAGAGCCCCAATCATGCTTTTTAACATCTGTTGAAACGTTCCACCAGACCATTGGTCTGGGGGTGGTATGCAGAAGAGAACTTGTAGGTGACCCCACATTCTTTCCACATAGCCTGCATATACTTCGACATAAAGTTGCTGCCACGATCTGACACAACTTCTTTAGGGAAGCCAACCCTAGTAAATATGCCAAGTAAAGCTTTTGCAACTGACTTGGCAGTTACAGTTTTCAATGGGATGGCCTCAGGATATCTGGTTGCATGGTCGACCAGCACCAGGATAAACCTATTGCCCGAGGATGTTTGCGGGTCAAGGGGACCAACGATGTCGATCCCTACCCTTTCAAATGGTACCCCCACAACTGGGAGCGGTACCAAAGGAGCTTGGATTGTCGAGCCAACCTTACCAGATAACTGGCAGGAGGCACAACTCCTGCAGTGACTTTCTACTTGCACCCCCATCTTGGGCCAGTAGAAGTGCATGGATAACCTTTGCTTGGTCCTCTTAATACCAAGGTGACCAGCAAGGAGCACTTCATGCGCCAACTGCAGGAGGAAGGGCCTAACAGCAAGGGGAACCACCAACCTCCTATGGTCTCCTTCTGTAGACTCTGTGGGCTCACTATACAGGAGTCCACCTTCCCAATAAATCCTATGCGTCCCAGGAGGTTCACCCTCAAGCTGGGAGCAGGCCTGTCTCCTTAGGCCTTCCATAGATGTGCACTCACGTTGGCCTTTACTGAATTCGTCCCTATCAGGACCTCCTTCAACTAACAAGTCTTTTAGTTCAGGATGGTCGTTGGGGTCAAATACTTCAGGCATCGCCACCTCCTCGTCAGGCCCGGGCGATTGACCAACTTCCTCCACCGCAGTGGTAGGCGAGCTCGGGGGAATATTCTCTTTCCCTCGTCTTGACTTGTTGACTCCTTTCGCCTTGGGTTTCCCCTTCGGCTGGGGCGGCGTATTGGTCTTGGCCAATGCTGCCCGTGCTTGAGACCGTGTGTAGGGTCTTTCGGCAGTGTCTCCTACGAGCCCTAAAGCTCTGAGATCATTACCTAACAAGACCTTTCCCGGGACGTTTCTCTGAATGCTCACTGGAATCCTGACTGCTGTACCATTTAAAGTAAGATTTACAGGTATTACTGGGAACATACGGAGTGGGCCGTCAGCCAACTTAGTGGGCATCAGAGTAGCTCTGGCAACTTCCTCTGAGTCTACCAAGGTAGAATCCACTACAGTTCGACTGCACCCACTATCCCTAAGAGCTAGAGTATCTACTCCATTGATCAGCACACTGTCTTTAAAGTAGTGCTTGGTATTATCTGGAATCCTAGCATAAGCCTCTGCGACTTTAGGCTCCCAGGAACCCAGGGAAACTAAAACTACCTCAGCCTCTATCCCGCTGGGAAATGAGTCTGAGGAGAAGGATGCTCCTGTAATCTCTTCTTCCTCGTAGGAGGAGAAGGCCAGATTAGCGGAGTGGACCCCCAAAGGTCTAACCTTACACCGGGGATCCCCCTTCACGTGGTCAGTTGCTCCACAAGCAAAACAAGATCCATTGGGTCTGTTTACATAGGGAGGCTTATTGTAACCAGAGTTCTGTTTCGGAGGCTGACCTCCACTACCCTGTGAGTTCTCTTGTGTCTTACCCTTATTTTTCTTTTTGTGGCCCTTTTGAGAAGAAGATTTATCAGATTCTCCACCCTCCTTATCTTTGGACTTTTTCCCTTCCTCCTGCTTACCAGGATGAGTTTTGTCCTTATGGGACACTCGATGTGACACCCATAAGTCTGCTGCAATGGCCAGCTTCTTAGGATCTATCTCCTTCGAATCGGCCAAATGCTGCTTAAGCTCCGGGGAAGAAGATGCAAAAATGTGTTCCAGCATGACAAGATTTATCATGCCTTCGAAGGTAGAAACCTTATAACCTTCGACCCAGCCAGTTAAGTTTTTCAAGGATTCAGTGACATAAGATACCCAAGTACCACCTTCCTTTTTCTTATACTCTATGAATCGTTTCAAATATTGGGCCGGAGTCTTCCCAAACTTTAAAATGAGAGTTTGCTTTAACATTGCAAAATCAGCTCGCTCAGCCTTCGACATTTCCATAATGGCACTACAGCCAGAATGGGGCAGTCTGCTGAGTAACCAGGCAATCTTATCAGCATTGTCAACTTGTTGAACTTCGCATGCATACTCAAACGCATTCAGCCAGTCCATAATGTCATTCCTTTTCTCATACACACTGACCAGATCTTTCGGAAACCGTGGATGAGAGGAGGCCCCAGACCCATGTCCAGGACCCTTGGACCCATTTGCAACCTGAAGCTTGGCCAGTTCCAACTGGTGATCCCTGTCTTTCTGTTTTTCTGACTGTTCGATTTTTAGTTTGGCTATGCTGAATTCAAGCTCCTTCTGCCTAAACCGCAGCTCTTGCTTCTTGAATTCAAGCATAGCCTCCCCATCAACACTGGCAGAGGAAACATTATACATCTCATCCTCCCTGTCCTCGTGGTCGCGGTGGATCAGTGCAGCGGCAGAACCGTCGGTTCTACCAGTGAGAGCAGCCCCACCTCCTTCCGCACTGTCCTCAGAAGTTATAGCGTCAAGCTGCGCTTCTTGCCACGCCACGATTCTTTGGCTCATATCCAATTTCGTGCCTTGAGAGGAAACACCTCTCTCCGCACACATCTTTTTCAATGTTTCTGATTTGGAAGCATTTAAAGTTAACAAGGTATTTGTTTCCATACTGTTAGATAGGACTATGGCCTTTTTAAAGTTATACTACAACAATTCACTACGTGTCCTGGTAGGAATAACTTGAAATGCCTTAGTTCGTGCGCAAGACTGGATACCTTCAGTGGTATCCCACCGCTGTACACCAATTTGTTAAGACGGATTTCTGAACTCTGTCCTGGTGGCGCAGAAGTTCAGAAGGCCAACCTAATTACTTGGAACAGGGTAACCTCTGGACAAGCCAGACCAATCAAGGTAGCGATCGCGGCGGTCAAGACTAGGTCTCAAGAGGGGTGAGGGTGACTGAAAGCCTGCAATGAGCACACAAAGCAAGGACACTTACAAACTACTCCAAACAGGTGCTATATTAAAAATATATACACATTTATTCCAAGGCCTTTAAAACAATGACCGTAGCGAGAAATAACAATACAACTCTAGTAAACCAACACATACCATACCAATACAATATATATACAAATACAAACAAGTCTCAAGCGTTAGATGCACGAAATGTGTAGTCCACCTAAAAGGGAAGGAAAACAGGCAGTGCGAAATAATGCTTAGACCCAGTCCGCCTTCAGAGGCACCTAACTAAAAGGAAGTCCGAGCCCTACGAAGAGTGGAGCCTTGTGCTCAAAAGTACCTGCACACGCTGGTGCCAACGGGCAAAAGGGGAGTCTCTTCGAGGGAGATCAGGCAGTTCAGTTTAGTGCACAAACGAAGAAGAACAGTGTTCTGCGACTCAAGCGCAGCCTCCACTGTGGGCAGAAGCAGAGCGCGAGTACGGAAAGGCGTGCTGTTTTGACACAGCGGGGAAAAGCTATGGGCTCCTGCAGGAGGGCGACCAGTTCCTAGCTATGCTACTCACCGGTCCCCGATGCAAGCAGACTCAGGCTTCTCCGCGTCAGTTTCAGTCGCTGGCAGGTTCAGAAGAGCAGGGGACATCTCGTCGTCGTGTTGAGTCTGCAGCAGCAGAGTTGAGTAAAAGACGTCCCAAACGAAGGAACCCGCACAGTTTGTTACCACAGCAGGGCAACGGAGCGGCCGTGTGTATCTGAGCCAAATGTACACTACTCACTTCAGACCTGGGAACGCCAAGTGTACGAATCGTGTGAGAGTGACAAGGACTCGATATACTACACAACCTGGTGGCAGTTACAGAGCAAGACTCCTGTGTAGGCTGGTCAGTCTGCTGGATGGCCCAGAGACGCTTCCGAATGCTTACTAGCAGGAGCTGGTGAAGATGCCGAGAATAGCTGTCCCCGCTATTCCAAGGGACGAAGTACCAGTACAGGCCTTCTGGTTCGATCAAAGGCGAAAAGGGTTTCAAAAGGCGACAGCAGTGCAGAGGAGCAGTCCTTCAGCGGGTCACCAGCGATTCCTCGGTTCAGCTCTTGGTTGCAGGATACTTGGCTCCTGTATTCCTTCGTTCGTGAGAACTCAGGAGATCGACATGGTAGTGGTGTTTCCAGCCCCCTCTTATCCACGGTTCCCTTCGCGCCAAAACGGTGGGGACCCAATGGGAGATCCGCTCATCAACACTCACACCATTCGTGGACCTATCACGGACCACGGTGGTCCCAGGCATTCACACGGGACCAGACATCCCAGCCCACATCCTGGAGGCACACACAAGACATGTAGAAGCCCGCGAAAGCATCCGTGTTTCGCTGGAAAGTACATGCCCAAATAAGGAAGGCCCCGGGTCGGCTCGACCTGGGGAAGGTGAAGGGAGCAAGACGGTCAGCGGACAGGACAAAGGAGCCTCGTGGTCTGGCCATTTTGGGAGCCAGGCCACCATTTTGGGTTAAGTGCGAGAAACGCGCTTAGAACGCCAAAAGGAGCTCAAAACACAAGAAACGATCGCTGCCACCATTCCTGTCCGTGAATCACTTGCACCGATCAGTTACAATCCTGAAAGAGTATCTAGGGCCTGTAGAAGGCTAGAATCCCAAGAGAGCAGTAACTTAGCTTACAGTGCCCTCTTGTGTCATGTTGCACGAAAGCCGCAACATGATAAAAGAAACTACGGAAAACAGCGTTTCCTGGTACTGACTGTCTTAAGGCCATGTCAGTTTCCCCGTAGGAAAGGAGCGAAAGCCCAGAGGAGTGCGGCAGAAGGCTGCACTTCTCTGGCAAAGTCAAGAACAAGGTGAAAAACAACAGCAAAAAGTTTAGGGGTTGCCACAAGGAAGGAAAATTACCTACAATTACGAAATCTTTCCTAACAGATATCACATCTCATGTTATAGGAAGAGTCTCAGGTTTGGTATAAGCATTGAGATATCACATCTCTGCAATCGGAAGTGTCTCAGGATTGGGATGGGAAGGAGTTGGATATCCCATCTCATGTTATAGGACGGGTCTCAGGATTGTTATTAGAATCATTGAGATATCATATATATTGCATGCTGTAGGAAGGGTCTAAGGATTGGAATGGGAAGGACTTGGATATCACATTTCATGCTATGGATAGGCTCTCAGGTTTGGAAAGGGAAGGAGTTGGATATCACATTTCATGTTAGAGGAAGGATCTCAGGTTTGGTATTAGAGGCATTGAGATATCACATCTCATGCTATAGGAAGGGTCTCAGGATTGGAATGGGAAGGAGTTGGATATCACATCTCATGCTATAGGAAGGGTCTCGGGTTTGGTATAAGCATTGAGATATCACATCTCATGCTATAGGAAGGGTCTCAGGATTGGAATGGAAGGAGTTGGATATCACATCTCATGTTAAACGAAGGATCTCAGGTTTGGTATTAGAAGCATTGAGACATCACATCTCATGCTACAGGAAGGGTCTCAGGATTGGAATGGGAAGGAGTTGGATATCACATCTCATGCTATAGGAAGGGTCTCAGGTTTGGTATAAGCATTGAGATATCACATCTCATGCTATCGGAAGGGTCTCAGGATTGGAATGGGAAGGAGTTGTATATGACATCTCAAGCCATGGGAAGGGTCTCAGGTTTGGTATAAGCTTTGAGATATCACATCTCTGCTATCGGAAGGGTCTCAGGATTGGAATGGGAAGGAGTTGGATATCCCATCTCATGTTATAGGAAGAGTCTCAGGTTTGGTATTAGAAGCATTGAGATATCACATCTCATGCTATAGGAAGTGTCTCAGGATTGGAATGGGAAGGACTTGGATATCACATCTCATGCTATAGGGGGGGTCTCAAGTTTGATATTAGAAGCATTGAGATATCACATCTTATGCTATAGGAAGGGTCTCAGGATTGGAATGGGAAGGAGTAGGATATCACATCTCATGCTATAGGAAGGATCTGAGGTTTGGTATAAGCATTGAGATATCACATCTCTTCTATCGGAAGGGTCTCAGGATTGGAATGGGAAGGAGTTGGATATTCCCATCTCATGTTATAGGAAGGGTCTCAGGTTTGGTATTAGAAGCATTGAGATATCACATCTCATGCTATAGGAAGTGTCTCAGGATTGGAATGGGAAGGACTTGGATATCACATCTCATGCTATAGGGAGGGTCTCAAGTTTGATATTAGAAGCATTGAGATATCACATCTTATGCTATAGGAAGGGTCTCAGGATTGGAATGGGAAGGAGTAGGATATCACATCTCATGCTATAGGAAGGATCTGAGGTTTGGTATAAGCATTGAGATATCACATCTCTTCTATCGGAAGGGTCTCAGGATTGGAATGGGAAGGAGTTGGATATTCCCATCTCATGTTATAGGAAGGGTCTCAGGTTTGGTATTAGAAGCATTGAGATATCACATCTAATGCTATAGGAAGGGTCTCAGGATTGGAATGGGAAGGACTTGGATATCTCATCTCATGCTATAGGGAGGGTCTCAAGTTTGATATTAGAAGCATTGAGATATCACATCTCACGATATCGGAAGGGTCTCAGGATTGGAATGGGAAGGATTTGGATATCACATCTCATGTTATAGGACGGGTCTCAGGTTTGGTATTAGAAGCACTGAGATATCAAGTCTCATGGTATAGGAAGGGTCTCAGAATTGGAATGAGAAGGAGTTGGATATCACATCTCAAGCTATAGGAAGGGTCTCAGGATTGGAATGGGAAGGAGTTTGATATCACATCTCATGCAATAGTATGGGTCTCAGGTTTGGTATAAGCATTGGGATATCACATCTCATGCTATCGGAAGGGTATCAGGATTGGATTTGGAAGGAGCTGGATATCCCATCTCATGCAATAGGAAGGGTCTCAGGTTGGAATGGGAAGGAGTTGGATATCACATCTCATGTTATAGGAAGGGTCTCAGGATTGGAATGGGAAGGACTTGGATATCACATCTCATGCTATAGGAAGGCTCTCAGGTTTGGAAGGGGAAAGAGTTGGATATCACATTTCATGTTAGAGGTAGGATCTCAGGTTTGGTATTAGAGGCATTGAGATATCACATCTCATGCTATCAGAAGGGTCTCAGGATTGGAATGGGAAGGAGTTGGATATCACATCTCATGCTAAAGGGAGGGTCTCAGGTTTGGAAGGGGAAGGATTTGGATATCACATCTCATGTTATAGGAAGGATCTCAGGTTTGGTATTAGAAGCATTGAGATATCACATCTCATGCTATCGGAAGGATCTCAGGTTTGGTATTAGAAGAATTGAGATATCACATCTCATGCTATCAGAATGGTCTCAGGATTGGAATCGGAAGGAGTTGGATATCACATCTCATGCTAAAGGGAGGGTCTCAGGTTTGGAAGGGGAAGGATTTGGATATCACATCTCATGTTATCAGAAGGATCTCAGGTTTGGTATTAGAAGTATTGAGATATCACATCTCATGCTATAGGAAGGGTCTCAGGATTGGAATGGGAAGGAGTTGGATATCACATCTCAAGCTATAGGAAGGGTCTCAGGTTTGGTATAAGCATTGAGCTATCACATCTCATGATATAGGAAGGGCTCAGGATTGGAATGGGAAGGAGTTGTATATGACATCTCATGCCATAGGAAGGGTCTCAGGTTTGGTATAAGCATTGAGATATCACATCACATGCTATAGGAAGGGTCTCAGGATTGGAATGGGAAGGACTTGGATATCACATCTCATGCTAAAGGGAGGGTCTCAGGTTTGGAAGGGGAAGGATTTGGATATCACATCTCATGTTATAGGAAGGATCTCAGGTTTGGTATAAGAAGCATTGAGATATCACATCTCATGCTATCGGAAGAATCTCAGATTTGGTATTAGAGGCATTGAGATATCACATCTCATGCTATCATAAGGGTCTCAGGATTGGAATGGGAAGGAGTTGGATATCACATCTCATGCTATAGGAAGGATCTCAGGTTTGGAACGGGAAGGAGCTGGATATCACATCTCATGTTATAGGAAGAGTCTCAGATTTGGTATAAGCATTGAGATATCACATCTCTGCAATCGGAAGTGTCTCAGGATTGGGATGGGAAGGAGTTGGATATCACATCTCATGCTATAGGAAGGGTCTCAGGTTTGGAACGGGAAGGAGTTGGATATCCCATCTCATGTTATAGGACTGGTCTCAGGTTTGGTATTAGAAGCATTGAGATATCACATCACATGTTGTCGGAAGGGTCTCAGGTTTGGAATGGGAAGGAATTGGATATCACATCTCATGTTATAGGAAGGGTCTCAGGTTTGGTATAATCATTGAGATATCACATCTCTGCTATCGGAAGTGTCTCAGGATTGGAATGGGAAGGAGTTGGATATCACATCTCATGTTATAGGACGGGTCTCAGGTTTGTTATTAGAATCATTGAGATATCATATTGCATGCTGTAGGAAGGGTCTAAGAATTGGAATGGGAAGGACTTGGATATCACATCTCATGCTATAGGTAGGCTCTCAGGTTTGGAAAGGGAAGGAGTTGGATATCACATTTCAGGTTAGAGGAAGGATCTCAGGTTTGGTATTAGAGCCATTGGATATCACATCTCATGCTATAGGAAGGGTCTCAGGATTGGAATGGGAAGGAGTTGGATATCACATCTCATGCTATAGGAAGGGTTTTAGGTTTGGTATAAGCATTGAGATATCACATCTCATGCTATAGGAAGGGTCTCAGGATTGGAATGGGAAGGATCTGTATATGACATCTCATGCCATAGGAAGGGTCTCAGGTTTGGTATAAGCATTGAGATATCACATCTCTGCTTTCGGAAGGGTCTCAGGATTGGAATGGGAAGGAGTTGGATATCCCATCTCATGTTAAAGGAAGAGTCTCAGGTTTGATATTAGAAGCATTGAGATATCACATCTCATGCTATAGGAAGTGTCTCAGGATTGGAATGGGAAGGACTTGGATATCACATCTCATGCTATAGGGAGGGTCTCAAGTTTGATATTAGAAGCATTGAGATATCACATCTCATGGTATAGGAAGGGTCTCAGTATTGGAATGGGAAGGCGTTGGATATCACATCTCATGCTATAGGAAAGGTCTCAGGTTTGGTATAAGCATTGAGATATCACATCTCTGCTATCGGAAGGGTCTCAGGATTGGAATGGGAAGGAGTTGGATATTCCCATCTCATGTTATAGGAAGGGTCTATCAGGTCTTAGCATGAGACTCTTCCTATAACATGAGATGTGATATCCAACTCCTTCCCATTCCAATCCTGAGACCCTTCCGATAGCAGAGATGTGATATCTCAATGCTTATACCAAACCTGAGACCTTTCCTATAGCATGAGATGTGATATCCAACTCCTTCCCATTCCAATCCTGAGACCCTTCCTATAGCATGATATGTGAAATCTCAATGCTTCTACCAAAACTGAGACCCTTCCTTTAGCATGAGATGTGATATCCAACTCCTTCCCATTCCAATCCTGAGACCAGTCCTATAGCATGAGATGTGATATCTCAATGCTTCTAATACCAAACCTGAGATCCTTCCTATAACATGAGATGTGATATCCAACTCCTTCCCATTCCAATCCTGAGACCCTTCCTATAGCATGAGATGTGATATCTCAATGCTTCTAATACCAAACCTGAGATCCTTCCGATAGCATGAGATGTGATATCTCAATGCTTCTAATACCAAACCTGAGATCCTTCCTATAACATGAGATGTGATATCCAAATCCTTCCCCTTCCGAACCTGAGACCCTCCCTTTAGCATGAGATGTGATATCCAACTCCTTCCCATTCCAATCCTGATACCCTTCTGATAGCATGAGATGTGATATCTCAATGCCTCTAATACCAAACCTGAGATCCTACCCTTACATGAAATGTGATATCCAACTCCTTCCCTTTCCAAACCTGAGAGCCTTCCTACAGCATGAGATGTGATATCCAAGTCCTTCCCATTCCAATCCTGAGACCCTTCCTATAACATGATATGTCATATCCAACTCCTTCCCATTCCAACCTGAGACCCTTCCTATAGCATGAGATGGGATATCCAACTCCTTCCAAATCCAATCCTGATACCCTTCCGATAGCATGAGATGTGATATCCCAATGCTTCTACAAAACCTGAGACCCATACCATGGCATGAGATGTGATATCAAACTCCCGTCCTATACCATGAGACTTGATATCTCAATGCTTCTAATACCAAACCTGAGACCGGTCCAATAACATGAGATGTGATATCTAAATCCTTCCCATTCCATTCCTGAGACCCTTCCTATAGCATGAGATGTGATATCTCAATGCTTCTAATACCAAACCTGAGACCCTTCCTATAACATGAGATGTGATATCCAAGTCCTTCCCATTTCAATCCTGAGACCCTTCCTATAGCATGAGATGTGATATCTCAATGCTTCTAATACCAAACCTGAGACCCTTCCTATAACATGAGATGTGATATCCAAGTCCTTCCCATTTCAATCCTGAGACCCTTCCTATAGCATGAGATGTGATATCTCAATGCTTCTAATACCAAACCTGAGACCCTTCCTATAACATGAATTCTGATATCCAAGTCCTTCCCATTCCAATCCTGAGACCCTTCCAATAGCAGAGATGTGATATCTCAATGCTTCTAATATCAAACCTGAGACCTGTCCTATAACATGAGATGGGATATCCAACTCCTTCCCGTTCCAAACCTGATACCCTTCCTATAGCATGAGATGTGATATCCAATTCCTTCCCATTCCAATCCTGAGACACCTCCGATAGCAGAGATGTGATATCTCAATGCTTATACCAAACCTGAGACTCTTCCTATAACATGAGATGTGATATCTAACTCCTTCCCGTTCCAAACCTGAGACCCTTCCTATAGCATGAGATGTGATATCCAACTCCTTCCCATTCCAATCCTGAGACCCTTCCTATAGCATGAGATGTGATATCTCAATGCTTATACCAAATCTGAGACCCTTCCTATAGCATAAGATGTGATATCCAACTCCTTCCCATTCCAATCCTGAGACCCTTCCTATAGCATGAGATGTGATATCTCAATGCTTCTAATACCAAACCTGAGATCCTTCCTATAACATGAGATGTGATATCCAACTCCTTCCCATTCCAATCCTGAGACCCTTATGATAGCATGAGATGTGATATCTCAATGCCTCTAATACCAAACCTGAGATACTTCCGATAGCATGAGATGTGATATCTCAATGCTTTTAATACCAAACCTGAGATCCTTCCTATAACATGAGATGTGATTTCCAAATCCTTCCCCTTCCAAACCTGAGACCCTCCCTTTAGCATGAGATGTGATATACAACTCCTTCCCATTCCAATCCTGAGACCCTTCTGATAGCATGAGATGTGATATCTCAATGCCTCTAATACCAAACCTGAGATCCTACCTCTAACATGAAATGTGATATCCATCTCCTTCCCTTTCCAAACCTGAGACCCTGCCTATAGCATGAGATGTGATATTCAAGTCCTTCCCATTCCAATCCTGAGACCGTTCCTATAGCATGTGATGTGATATCTCAATGCGTATACCAAACCTGAGACCCTTCCTATGGCATGAGATGTCATATACAACTCCTTCCCATTCCAATACTGAGACCCTTCCTATAGCATGAGATGTGATATCTCAATGCTTATACCAAACCTGAGACCCTTCCTATAGCATGAGATTTGATATCCAACTTCTTCCCATTCCAATCCTAAGACCCTTCCTATAACATGAGATGTGATGTCTCAATGCTTCTAATACCAAACCTGAGATCTTTCCTATAACATGAGATGTGATATCCAACTCCTTCCCATTCCAATCCTGAGACCCTTCCTATAGCATGAGATGGGATATCCAACTCCTTCTTATGCCAAACCTGAGACCCTTCCTATGGCATGATATGTGATATCCAACTCCTTGCCATTCAAATCCTGAGACCCTTCCTATAGCATGAGAAGGGATATCCAACTCCTTCCCAATCCAATCCTGAGACCCTTCCGATAGCAGAGATGTGATA
This sequence comes from Ambystoma mexicanum, assembly GCF_040938575.1. NCBI lineage: Eukaryota > Metazoa > Chordata > Amphibia > Caudata > Ambystomatidae > Ambystoma > Ambystoma mexicanum. The sequence continues at coordinate 340,450,878 of NC_090936.1, forward strand.
TTTCAACGCTTCTACCAAACCTGAGACCGTTCCTATGACATGAGATGTGATATCCAATTCCTTCCCATTCCAAACCTGAGACCCTTCCTATTGGATGAGATGTGATATCCAACTCCTTCCCATTCCAACCCTGAGACCCTTCCTATACCATGAGATGTGATATCTCAATGCTTCTAATACCAAACCTGAGACCCTTCCTTTAGCATGAGATATGATATCCAAATCCTTCCCCTTCCAAACCTGAGACCCTTCCTTTAGCATGAGATGTGATATCCAAATACTTCCCATTCCAATCCTAAAACCCTTCCTATAACATGAGATGCGATATCCAAATCCTTCCCATTCCAATCCTGAGACCCTTCCTATAACATGAGATGTGACAATCAACTCCTTCCCATTCCAACCTGAGACCCTTCCTATAGCATGAGAAGGGATATCCAACTCCTTCCCAATCCAATCCTGAGACCCTTCCGATAGCAGAGATGTGATATCTCAATGCTTATACCAAACCTGAGACCCTTCCTATGGCATGAGATGTGATATCCAACTCCTTGCCATTCAAATCTTGAGACCCTCCCTATAACAAGAGATGTCATATCCAACTCCTTCCCATTCCAAACCTCAGACCCTTCCTTTAGCATGAGATGTAATATCCAAATCCTTCACATTCCAATCCGGAGACCCTTCCTATAGCATGAGATGTGATATCTCAATGCTTCTAATACCAAACATGAGATCCTTCCTATAACATGAGATGTGATATCCAACTCCTTCCCATTCCAAACCTGAGACCCTTCCGATAGCATGAGATGTGATATCTCAATGCTTCAAAAACCAAACATGAGAACCATCCTATAACATGAGATGTGAAATCCAAATCCTTCCCTTCCCAAACCTGAGACTCTTCCTATAGCATGAGATGTGATATCTCAATGCTTCTACCAAACCTGAAACCCTTCCTATAGCATGAGATGTGATATCCAACTCCTTCCCATTCCAATCCTGAGACACTTCCTATAGCATGAGATGTGATATCACAATGCTTCTAATACCAAACCTGAGACCCGTCCTATAACATGAGATGTGATATCCAAATCCTTCCCCTTCCAAACCTTAGACCCTTCCTTTATCATGAGATGTGATATCCAAGTCCTTCCCATTCCATTCCTGAGACCCTTCCTATAGCATGAGATGTGATATCTCAATGCTTCTAATACCAAACCTGAGACCCTTCCTATAACATGAGATGTGCTATCCAAGTCCTTCCCATTCCAATCCTGAGACCCTTCCTATAGCATGAGATGTGATATCCTAGTCCTTCCCATTCCAATCCTGAGACCCTTCCGATAGCAGAGATGTGATATCTCAATGCTTATACCAAACCTGAGACCCTTAATATGGCATGAGATGTCATATACAACTCCTTCCCATTCCAATCCTGAGACACTTCCTATAGCATGAGATGTGATATCTCAATGCTTATACCAAACCTGAGACCCTTCCTTTAGCATGAGATGTGATATCCAACTCCTTCCCATTCCAATCCTGATACCCTTCCTATAACATGAGATGTGATGTCTCAATGCTTCTAATACCAAACATGAGATCCTTCCTATGGCATGAGATGTCATTTAAAACTCCTTCCCATTCCATTCCTGAGACCCTTCCTATAGCATGAGATATGATATCCAACTCCTTCCCATTCCAATCCTGAGACCCTTCCTATAGCATGAGATGTGATATCTCAATGCTTCTAATAACAAACCTGAGATCCTTCCTATAACATGAGATGTGATATCCAAATCCTTCCCCTTCCAAACCAGAGACCCTCCCTTTAGCATGAGAGGTGATATCCAACTCCTTCCCATTCCAATCCTGAGACCGTTCTGATAGCATGAGATGTGATATCTCAATGCTTCTAATACCAAACATGAGATCCTTCAGATAGCATGAGATGTGATATTTGAATTCTTCTAATACCAAACCTGAGATCCTTCCTATAACACGAGATGTGATATTCAAATCCTTCCCCTTCCAAACCTGAGACCCTCCCTTTAGCATGAGATGTGATATCCAACTCCTTCCCATTCCAATCCTGAGACCCTTCTGATAGCATGAGATGTTATATCTCAATGCCTCTAATACCAAACCTGAGATTCTACCTCTAACATGAAATGTGATATCCAACTCGTTCCCCTTCCAAACCTGGGAGCCTTCCTATAACATGAGATGTGATATCGAAGTCCTTCCCATTCCAATCCTGTGACCCTTCCTATAACATGAGATGTGATATCCAACTCCTTCCCATTCCAATCCTGAGACCCTTCCTATAGAATGAGATGTGATGTCTCAATGCTTCTAATACCAAATCTGAGATCCTTCCTATAACATGAGATGTGATATCCAACTCCTTCCATTCCAATCCTGAGACCCTTCCTATAGCATGGGATGTGATATTTCAATGCTTATACCAAACCTCAGACCCTTCCTATAGCATGAGATGTGATATCCAAATCCTTCCCATTCCAATCGTGAGACCCTTCCTATAGCATGAGATGTGATATCTCAATGCTTATACCAAACCTGAGATCCTTCCTCTAATATGAAATGTGATATCCAAATCCTTCCCTTTCCAAACCTGAGAGCCTACCTATAGCATGAGATGTGATATCCAACTCCTTCCCATTCCAATCCTGAGACCCTTCCTATAGCATGAGATGTGATATCTCAATGCTTATACCAAACCTGAGACCCTTCCTATAGCATGAGATGTGATATCCAAATCCTTCCCATTCCAATCCTGAGACCCTTCCTATAGCATGAGATGTGATATCTCAATGCCTCTAATACCAAACCTGAGATCCTTCCTTGAACATGAAATGTGATATCCCACTCCTTCCCTTTCCAAACCTGAGAGTCTACCGATAGCATGAGATGTGATATCCAAGTCCTTCCCATTCCAATCCTTAGACACTTCCTACAGCATGAGATGTGATATCTCAATGATTCTATTACCAAACCTGAGACCCGTCCTATAACATGAGATGGGATATCCAACTCCTTCCCATTTCAATCCTGAGAAACTTCCGATAGCAGAGATGTGATATCTCAATGCTTAGACCAAACCTGAGACCCTTCCTATAACATGAGATGTGATATCCAACTCCTTCCCGTTCCAAACCTGAGACCCTTTCTATAGCAAGAATCTAATATCCAACTGCTTCCCATTCCAATCCTGAGACCATTCCTATAGCATGAGATGTGATATCTCAATGCTTCTAATACCAAACCTGAGATCCTTCCTATGACATGAGATGTGATATCCAATTCCTTCCCATTCCAAACCTGAAACCCTTCCTATAGCATGAGATGTGATATCTCAATGCTTCTAATACCAAACCTGAGATCCTTCCTAAAACATGAGATGTGATATCCAAATCCTTCCCCTTCCAAACCAGAGACCCTCCCTTTAGCATGAGATGTGATATCCAACTCCTTCCCATTCCAATCCTGAGACATTTCTGATAGCATGAGATGTGATATCTCAATGCCTCTAATACCAAACCTGAGATCCTACCTCTAACATGAAATGTGATATCCAACTCCTTCCCCTTGCAAACCTGAGAGCCTTCCTATAGCATGAGATGTGATATCGAAGTATTTCCCATTCCAATCCTGAGACCCTTCCTATAACATGAGATGTGATATCCAACTCCTTCCCATTCCAACCTGAGACCCTTCCTATAGCATGAGATGGGATATCCAACTACTTCCAAATCCAATCCTGATACCCTTCCGATAGCATGAGATGTGATATCTCAATCCCTCTAATACCAAACCTGAGATCCTTCCTATAACATGAGATGTGATATCAAAATCCTTCCCCTTCCAAACCTGAGACCCTCCCTTTAGCATGAGATGTGATATCCAACTCCTTCCCATTCCAATCCTGAGACCCTTCTGATAGCATGAGATGTGATATTCAATGCCTCTAATACCAAACCTGAGATCCTACCTCTAACATGAAATGTGATATCCAACTCCTTCCCTTTCCAAACGTGAGAGCCTCCCTATAGCATGAGATGGGATATTCAAGTCCTTCCCATACCAATCCTGAGACCCTTCCTATAGCATGAGATGTGATATCTCAATGCTTCTAATACCAAACCTGAGACCCTTCCTATAACATAAGATGGGATATCCAACTCCTTCCCATTCCAATCCTGAGACCCTTCCGATAGCAGAGATGTGATATCTCAATGCTGATACCAAACCTGAGACCCTTCCTATGGCATGAGATGTCATATACAACTCCTTCCCATTCCAATCCTGAGACCATTCCTATAGCATGAGATGTGATATCTCAATGCTTATACCAAACCTGAGACCCTTCCTATAGCATGAGATGTGATATCCAACTCCTTCCCATTCCAATCCTGAGACCCTTCCTATAACATGAGATGTGATGTCTCAATGCTTCTAATACCAAACCTGAGATCCTTCCTATGGCATGAGATGTCATATAAAACTCCTTCCCATTCCATTCCTGAGACCCTTCCTATAGCATGAGATGTGATATCCAACTCCTTCCCATTCCAATCCTGAGACCCTTCCTATAGCATGAGATGTGATATCCAAATCCTTCCCATTCCAATCGTGAGACCCTTCCTATAGCATGAGATGTGATATCCAAAACCTTCCCTTTCCAAAACTGAGAGCCTACCTATAGCATGAGATGTGATATCCAACTCCTTCCCATTCCAATCCTGAGACCCTTCCTATAGCATGAGATGTGATATCCAAATCCTTCCCCTTCCAAACCTGAGACCCTCCCTTTAGCATGAGATGTGATATCCAACTCCTTCCCATTCCAATCCTGAGACCCTTCTGATAGCATGAGATGTTATATCTCAATGCCTCTAATACCAAACCTGAGATCCTACCTCTAACATGAAATGTGATATCCAACTCCTTCCCCTTCTAAACCTGGGAGCCTTCCTATAAAATGAGATGTGATATCCAAGTCCTTCCCATTCCAATCCTGAGACCCTTCCTATAACATGAGATGTGATATCCAACTCCTTCCCATTCCAACCTGAGACCCTTCCTATAGCATGAGATGGGATATCTCAATGCTTAGACCAAACCTGAGACCCTTCCTATAACATGAGATGTGATATCCAACTCCTTCCCGTTCCAAACCTGAGACCCTTTCTATAGCAAGAATCTAATATCCAACTGCTTCCCATTCCAATCCTGAGACCATTCCTATAGCATGAGATGTGATATCTCAATGCTTCTAATACCAAACCTGAGATCCTTCCTATGACATGAGATGTGATATCCAATTCCTTCCCATTCCAAACCTGAGACCCTTCCTATAGCATGAGATGTGATATCTCAATGCTTCTAATACCAAACCTGAGATCCTTCCTAAAACATGAGATGTGATATCCAAATCCTTCCCCTTCCAAACCAGAGACCCTCCCTTTAGCATGAGATGTGATATCCAACTCCTTCCCATTCCAATCCTGAGACATTTCTGATAGCATGAGATGTGATATCTCAATGCCTCTAATACCAAACCTGAGATCCTACCTCTAACATGAAATGTGATATCCAACTCCTTCCCCTTGCAAACCTGAGAGCCTTCCTATAGCATGAGATGTGATATCGAAGTATTTCCCATTCCAATCCTGAGACCCTTCCTATAACATGAGATGTGATATCCAACTCCTTCCCATTCCAACCTGAGACCCTTCCTATAGCATGAGATGGGATATCCAACTACTTCCAAATCCAATCCTGATACCCTTCCTATAGCATGAGATGTGATATCTCAATGCTTCTAATACCAAACCTGAGATCCTTCCTATGACATGAGATGTGATATCCAATTCCTTCCCATTCCAAACCTGAGACCCTTCCTATAGCATGAGATGTGATATCTCAATGCTTCTAATACCAAACCTGAGATCCTTCCTAAAACATGAGATGTGATATCCAAATCCTTCCCCTTCCAAACCAGAGACCCTCCCTTTAGCATGAGATGTGATATCCAACTCCTTCCCATTCCAATCCTGAGACATTTCTGATAGCATGAGATGTGATATCTCAATGCCTCTAATACCAAACCTGAGATCCTACCTCTAACATGAAATGTGATATCCAACTCCTTCCCCTTGCAAACCTGAGAGCCTTCCTATAGCATGAGATGTGATATCGAAGTATTTCCCATTCCAATCCTGAGACCCTTCCTATAACATGAGATGTGATATCCAACTCCTTCCCATTCCAACCTGAGACCCTTCCTATAGCATGAGATGGGATATCCAACTACTTCCAAATCCAATCCTGATACCCTTCCGATAGCATGAGATGTGATATCTCAATCCCTCTAATACCAAACCTGAGATCCTTCCTATAACATGAGATGTGATATCAAAATCCTTCCCCTTCCAAACCTGAGACCCTCCCTTTAGCATGAGATGTGATATCCAACTCCTTCCCATTCCAATCCTGAGACCCTTCTGATAGCATGAGATGTGATATTCAATGCCTCTAATACCAAACCTGAGATCCTAACTCTAACATGAAATGTGATATCCAACTCCTTCCCTTTCCAAACGTGAGAGCCTCCCTATAGCATGAGATGGGATATTCAAGTTCTTCCCATTCCAATCCTGAGACCCTTCCTATAGCATGAGATGTGATATCTCAATGCTTCTAATACCAAACCTGAGACCCTTCCTATAACATAAGATGGGATATCCAACTCCTTCCCATTCCAATCCTGAGACCCTTCCGATAGCAGAGATGTGATATCTCAATGCTGATACCAAACCTGAGACCCTTCCTATGGCATGAGATGTCATATACAACTTGTTAGGAAAGATTTCGTTATTGTAGGGAACTTTCCTTCCATGTGGCAACCCCTAAACTTTTTGCTATTGTTTTCAACCTGTTTTCTTGATTTTGCCAGAGAAGTGCAGCCTTCTGCTGTACTCCTCTGGGCTTTCGCTCCTTTCTTACGGGGAAACTGACATGCCCTTAAGACAGTCAGTACCGGGGAACGCTGTTTCCCGTAGTTTCTTTTATCGTGTCGCCATTTTAGTGCAACACGACACAAGAGGGCACTGTAAGCTAAGTTACAGCTCTCTTGGGTCTCTAGCCTTCTACAGACCCTAGACACTCTTATAGGATGGTTTTTGGATCGGTGCAAGTCATTCAGGGACTGGGCTGGTGGCAGCGATCATTTGGTTTATTTTGAGCTCCTTTTGCCGTTCTGAGCACCTTTTTGCCGCGAACACAAAAGGGTGGCCCGGCTACCCAAAATGGCCGGACCACGAGGCTCCTTTGTCTCGTCCACTGTCCGTCTTGCTCCCTTTACCTTCCCCCGGGTCAGGCGACCCGGGGCCTTCCTTATTTGGGCATGTAGTTTCCCGCGAAACACGGTTGCTTTCGCGGGCTTCTACATGTCGTTTGAGTGCCCCCAGGATGTGGGCTGGGCTGTCTGGTCCCAATACACATCCTGGGTGCCAGAGAGTCTAGGGTGGTGTGAATGCCTGGGACCACTGTGGTCCGTGATTGGTCCACGTATGGTATGTGTGTTGATGAGCGGATCTCCCATTGGCTCCCCTCCGTTTTGGCGCGAAGGGAACCGTGGATAAGAGGGAGCTGGAAACACCACTACCATGTCGATCTCCTGAGTTCTTACGAACCCAGGGATACAGGAGCCAAGTATCCTGCGAACACGAGGCTGGACCGAGGAATCACTGGTGACCCCCTGAAGAACTTCTGCTCCTCATTGCTGTCGTCCGGTGAAGCCCTTTCCACCTAAGATCGAACAAGAAGGCCTGTACTGGCGCTTCGACCTATTGGAATAGCAGGACCAGCTATTCCCGGCACCTTCATCAACTCCTGCTGTAAGCCTTCGGAAGTGTCTCTGGGCCATCCAGTTGACTGACCAGCTTACTAAGGAGGCCTGCTCTGTAATCGCCGACAGGTTGGGTGGTATTCTGAGTCCGGGGCATGCTCACACGCTTCGTTTGCTTAGCAGTCCTAAGCTAGAGGTGAGCGGTGCTCGTTTGGCTTGAATACACCCGGCCGTTCCGTTGCCCTGCGGTGGCGACAAAACTGTGCTTGTTTCTTCGATCGGGACGTCTTTTTACTCTGCACGACGACGAGACGTTCCCTGCTCTTCAGAACCTGCCAGAAGCTGCATCTATCGAGGAGAAGCTCGGGCCTGCTTGCTTCGGGGACCGGTGAGTAGATTAGCTAGGATCTGGTCGCCCTCCTGCAGTGCCCTTTGCTTTTCCCCGCTGTGAATACAGCACCCCTTGTCCGTACTCGCGCCCTGCTTCTGCCTCACAGTGGAGGCTGCGCTAGAGTCGCGGACCGTGTTCTCCTTCATTAGAGCTCCCTACAGAGCTGTTCAACGTCCTCCGAAGAGCTTCACCTTCTGCCCATTGGCACCGGCGTGTGCAGGTACTTTTGAGCGCTAGGCTCCACTCTTCGTAGGGATTGGACTACCATCCAGTTAGGGGCCTCAGAAGGCGGACATATCACACGCATTGGTTCGCACTGCCTGTTTTTCCTTCCCCTGCAGGTGGATAACATATTTCGTGCTGCTAATGCTGTGAAACTGTGTATTCTGTATATATATTGGGTGGATAGTGTATGTGTTGGTTTAATATCGTTGTATATTGCTGCTTTTACTGTGGTTATTAGTTTCAAGGCCTTATAATAAATGTGTATCTATTTTTGATATAAACAACTGTTTGGAGTAGTTTGTAAGCGCTCTTGCTTTGTGTGCTCATTGCGGGCTTTCAGTCACCCTCACCCCTCTTGAGACCTAGTCTTGACCGCCGCGATCGCTACCTTGATTGGTCTGGCTTGTCCAGAGGTTACCCTGTTCCAAGTAATTAGGTTGGCCTTCTGAACCTCTGCGCCACCAGGACAGAGTTCAGAAATCCGTCTTAACAAATTGGTGTACAGCGGTGGGATACGACTGAAGGTATCCAGTGTTGCGCACGAGCTAAGGCGTTTTCAGGTTATTCCAACCAGGACACGCAGTAAAGTATTGAATATAACGTTAAAAAGGCCATAGTCCTATCGACAGTATGGAAACGAATACTTTATTAACCTTAAATGCTTCGAAATCTGAAACATTGAAGAAGATGTGTGCGGAGAGAGGGGTTTCCTCTCAAGGCACTAAATTGGAAATGATCCAGAGAATCGTGGCGTGGCAAGAAGCGCAGCTTGACGCTATAACTTCCGAGGACAGTGCAGAAGGTGGTGGGGCTGCTCTCACTGGCAGAACCGACGGTTCTGCCGCTGCACTGATCCATCACGACCACGAGGACAGGGAGGATGTAATGTCTAACGTTTCCTCTGCCAGTGTTGATGGGGAGGCTATGCTTGAATTCAAGAAGCAAGAGCTGCGGTTTAGGCAGCAGGAGCTTGAATTCAGCATAGCCAAACTGAAAATCGACCAGGCAGAAAAACAAAAAGACAGGGATCACCAGTTGGAACTGGCCAAGCTTCAGTTCGCAAATGGGTCCAAGGGTCCTGGACATGGTTCTGGGGCTTCCTCTCATCCACGGTTTCCAAAAGATCTGCTCAGTGTGTATGAGGAACGAAATGACATTATGGACTGGTTAAATGCGTTTGAGTATGCATGCGAGGTTCAAGAGGTTGATAATGCGGATAAGATTGCATGGTTACTCAGCAGACTGCCCCATTCTGGTTGCAGTGCCATTATGGAAATGTCGAAGGCTGAGCGCTGATTTTGCAATGTTGAAGCAGACTCTCATTTTAAAGTTTGGGAAGACTCCGACCCAATATTTGAAAAGGTTTAGAGAGTATAAGAAAAAGGAAGGTGGTACTTGGGTGTCGTATGTAGCTGAGTCCCTGAAAAACTTGACTGGCTGGGTTGAAGGTTATAAGGTTTCTACCTTCGAAGGCATGATCAATCTGGTCATGCTGGAACACATTTTTGCTTCTTCTTCCCCGGAGCTTAAGCAGCATTTGGCCGATTCGAAGGAGATAGATCCTAAGAAGCTGGCCATTGCAGCAGATTTATGGGTGTCACATCGAGTGTCCCATAAGGACAAAACTCATCCTGGTAAGCAGGAGGAAGGGAAAAAGTCCAAAGATGTGGAGGGTGGGGAATCTGCTAAATCTTCTTCCCATAAGGGCCACAAAAAGAAAAATAAGGGTAAGCCATCCGAGAACTCACAGGGTAGTGGAGGTTCGCCTCCGAAACAGAACTCTGGTTATAATAAGCCTCCCTACGTAAACAGACCCAATGGGGCTTGTTTTTCTTGTGGAGCAACTGACCATGTGAAGGGGGATCCCCGTTGTAAGGTTAGACCTTTGGGGGTCCACTCCGCTAATCTGGCCTTCTCCTCCTACGAGGAAGAAGAGATTACAGGAGCATCCTTCTCCTCAGACTCATTTCCCAGCGGAATAGAGGCTGAGGTAGTTTTAGTGTCCCTGGGTTCCTGGGAGCCTAAAGTCGCAGAGGCGTATGCTAGGATTCCGGATAATACCAAGCACTACTTTAAAGACAGTGTGCTGATCAATGGAGTGGATACTCCAGCTCTTAGGGATAGTGGGTGCAGTCGAACTGTAGTGGATTCTACCTTGGTAGACTCAGAGGAAGTTGCCAGAGCTACTCTGATGCCCACTAAGTTGGCTGACGGCCCCCTCCGTATGTTTCCCGTGATCCCTGTTAATCTAACTTTAAATGGTACAGCAGTTAGGATTCCAGTGAGCATTCAGAGAAACGTCCCGGGAAAGGTCTTGTTGGGAAATGATCTCAGAGCTCTAGGGCTCGTAGGAGACACTGCCGAAAGACCCCACACACGGTCTCAAGCACGGGCAGCATTGGCCAAGTCCAATACGCCGCCCCAGCCGAAGGGGAAACCCAAGGCGAAAGGAGTCAACAAGTCCCGACGGGGGAAAGAGAATATTCCCCCGAACTCGCCTACCACTGCGGTGGAGGGAGTTGGTCAATCGCCCGAGCCTGACGAGGAGGTGGCGATGCCTGAAGTGTTCGACCCCAACGACCATCCTGAACTAAAAGACTTGTTAGTTGAAGGAGGTCCTGATAGGGACGACTTCAGTAAGGGCCAACGTGAGTGCCCATCTCTGGAAGGCCTAAGGAGACAGGCCTGCTCCCAGCTTGAGGGTGAACCTCCTGGGAAGCATCGGATTTATTGGGAAGGTGGACTCCTGTACAGTGAGCCCACAGAGTCTACAGAAGGAGACCATAGGAGGTTGGTGGTTCCCCTTTCTGTTAGACCCTTCCTCCTGCAGTTGGCGCATGAAGTTCCCCTTGCTGGTCACCTTGGAATGAAGAGGACCAAGCAAAGGTTATCTATGCACTTCTACTGGCCCAAGATGGGGGTGCAAGTAGAAAGTCACTGCAGGAGTTGTGCCTCCTGCCAGTTGTCTGGTAAGGTTGGCGCGACAATCCAAGCTCCGTTGGTACCGCTCCCAGTTGTGGGGGTACCATTTGAAAGGGTAGGGATCGACATCGTTGGTCCCCTTGACCCGCAAACATCCTCAGGCAATAGGTTTATCCTGGTGCTGGTCGACCATGCAACCAGGTATCCTGAGGCCATCCCATTAAAGACTGTAACTGCCAAGTCAGTTGCAAAAGCGTTACTCGGCATATTTACTAGGGTTGGCTTCCCTAAAGAAGTTGTGTCAGATCGTGGCAGCAACTTTATGTCGAAGTATATGCAGGCTATGTGGAAAGAATGTGGGGTCACCTACAAGTTCTCTTCTGCATACCACCCCCAGACCAATGGTCTGGTGGAGCGTTTCAACAGAACGCTAAAGAGCATGATTGGGGCTCTGGAGGAGCCCCAGAGGAGGAAATGGGACCTTCTTTTACCATGCTTGTTGTTTGCCTACAGAGAGGTACCACAGGAGGGTGTTGGCTTCAGCCCCTTCGAACTTCTGTTCGGTCATCCCGTACGGGGACCCTTAGCCATCGTCAAAGAGGGATGGGAGATGCCCACTCCCCCTGTTACTACCAATGTAGTTGACTATGTGCTAGGGCTCAGAAAACGGATGGTACTCCTGATGGGCTTGGCTAGTGAAAAGTTGAAGGCAGGACAAGCGCTGGTGAAACATTGGTACGACCAGAAAGCTTCCTTAATTCACTTTACCCCTGGTCAGCAAGTCCTGATCATGAACCCTATAAGGCCTCGCGCTTTACAGGACAAATGGTCAGGCCCTTACACAGTGGTGGAGCCCCTGGGTGAGGTGAACTATTTAGTGGACCTTGGAAGGCCTGGACAGGCTCCAAAAGTGTTCCACGTAAATAGGCTGAAGGCTTTCGTCCCAAGAGTCGAAATCGCAGCACTGCTACTGGCGTCAGACGTTGAGGAAGAGGAGTCAGAACCTCTTCCCGACCTGTTCCAAAGCGGTCCTTCAGATAGCTCCGTTGAGGGTGTCCGAGTGGCCCCTCACCTGACTTCTGATCAGCAGGCTGAGGTGAAAAGTTTGCTTAGGCAGTTTTCCCCCCTGTTTTCACAGTCGCCTGGTTTGACACCTTGGTGCAAACATAACATTGACACAGGAGACAGTGTACCTACCAAAAGTAGGGGATACAGGATGTCGGATAAAGTACGGTCTTATATTAAGACCGAGGTCAACAAGATGTTAGACCTTGGGGTGATTGAACCCTCTAGTAGTCCTTGGTCCAGTCCTGTGGTATTGGTTCCAAAGGCAGGCACTTCTGAATTGAGGTTCTGCGTGGATTACAGGGCTCTGAATGCTGTCACCAAGACAGACGCTCACCCCTTGCCTCGAACTGACGAGCTGGTGGATACCTTGGGTGCCTCCAAGTACCTCAGCACGTTTGACCTGACTGCGGGCTATTGGCAAATAGCTTTAGCAGAACATGCCAAGGAGAAGACAGCATTTTCAACTCCCGACGGGCTTTACCAATTCCGGGTAATGCCGTTCGGATTGAAGAATGCACCTGCCACTTTCCAGAGGCTTGTGAATCATGTGTTGAATGGGTTGGACGAATTCTGTCTTGCATATCTGGACGATATAGCAGTTTTCAGTGCCACCTGGGAAGACCATGTGAAACACCTCGGGATTGTGCTCCAGGCTCTTCAGAAAGCCCACTTGACCATAAAGGCGAGTAAATGCCAGATTGGACAAGGCTCAGTGGTTTACCTTGGGCATGAAGTAGGTGGAGGAAGGATACAGCCTCTCCCCAGTAAAGTACAAGCAGTACAAGACTGGCCTACCCCCACTACACAAACCCAAGTGAGAGCCTTCTTAGGACTCACGGGTTATTACCGCAATTTTATGGCAGACTATGGCACCATAGCTGCTCCTCTGACTGCCCTCACAACTCCGAAGAAACCCAAGAAGGTAACTTGGACTGACGAGTGTGAGAGGGCCTTCAATGGCTTGAAAGACTCCTTGTGCCAGGCCCCTGTGCTCAGGGCCCCTGATTATCAAAGACCTTTTATCGTGCAGACGGATGCCTCTGACACTGGGATAGGAGCTGTACTATCACAAGTAGATGAGAAGGGTAAGGAACACCCTATCGGTTTTATTAGTCGCCAGCTTAAGGACAGAGAGCTCAGATGGTCCACGGTAGAGAAAGAATGTTTCTCTGTTGTGTGGGCCCTAAGGAAGCTGCGGCCCTACCTCTATGGGACCCACTTCACTGTGCAGACTGACCATAAGCCGTTAAAGTGGCTAATGAACATGAAGGGGGAGAATCCAAAGTTGCTTAGGTGGTCCATAAGTCTACAAGGCTTCGACTTCACTATTGAGCATAGGCCAGGTGTCCAACATAGCAATGCTGATGGGTTGTCCAGAATGTTTTACCGACCTGAACAAGAGACTCATCCAGGGGTGGATTAGTTCCCCCTGTCCATAGTCTGGGAGGGGCGAGTGTTAGGAAAGATTTCGTTATTGTAGGGAACTTTCCTTCCATGTGGCAACCCCTAAACTTTTTGCTATTGTTTTCAACCTGTTTTCTTGACTTTGCCAGAGAAGTGCAGCCTTCTGCTGTACTCCTCTGGGCTTTCGCTCCTTTCTTACGGGGAAACTGACATGCCCTTAAGACAGTCAGTACCGGGGAACGCTGTTTCCCGTAGTTTCTTTTATCGTGTCGCCATTTTAGTGCAACACGACACAAGAGGGCACTGTAAGCTAAGTTACAGCTCTCTTGGGTCTCTAGCCTTCTACAGACCCTAGACACTCTTATAGGATGGTTTTTGGATCGGTGCAAGTCATTCAGGGACTGGGCTGGTGGCAGCGATCATTTGGTTTATTTTGAGCTCCTTTTGCCGTTCTGAGCACCTTTTTGCCGCGAACACAAAAGGGTGGCCCGGCTACCCAAAATGGCCGGACCACGAGGCTCCTTTGTCTCGTCCACTGTCCGTCTTGCTCCCTTTACCTTCCCCCGGGTCAGGCGACCCGGGGCCTTCCTTATTTGGGCATGTAGTTTCCCGCGAAACACGGTTGCTTTCGCGGGCTTCTACATGTCGTTTGAGTGCCCCCAGGATGTGGGCTGGGCTGTCTGGTCCCAATACACATCCTGGGTGCCAGAGAGTCTAGGGTGGTGTGAATGCCTGGGACCACTGTGGTCCGTGATTGGTCCACGTATGGTATGTGTGTTGATGAGCGGATCTCCCATTGGCTCCCCTCCGTTTTGGCGCGAAGGGAACCGTGGATAAGAGGGAGCTGGAAACACCACTACCATGTCGATCTCCTGAGTTCTTACGAACCCAGGGATACAGGAGCCAAGTATCCTGCGAACACGAGGCTGGACCGAGGAATCACTGGTGACCCCCTGAAGAACTTCTGCTCCTCATTGCTGTCGTCCGGTGAAGCCCTTTCCACCTAAGATCGAACAAGAAGGCCTGTACTGGCGCTTCGACCTATTGGAATAGCAGGACCAGCTATTCCCGGCACCTTCATCAACTCCTGCTGTAAGCCTTCGGAAGTGTCTCTGGGCCATCCAGTTGACTGACCAGCTTACTAAGGAGGCCTGCTCTGTAATCGCCGACAGGTTGGGTGGTATTCTGAGTCCGGGGCATGCTCACACGCTTCGTTTGCTTAGCAGTCCTAAGCTAGAGGTGAGCGGTGCTCGTTTGGCTTGAATACACCCGGCCGTTCCGTTGCCCTGCGGTGGCGACAAAACTGTGCTTGTTTCTTCGATCGGGACGTCTTTTTACTCTGCACGACGACGAGACGTTCCCTGCTCTTCAGAACCTGCCAGAAGCTGCATCTATCGAGGAGAAGCTCGGGCCTGCTTGCTTCGGGGACCGGTGAGTAGATTAGCTAGGATCTGGTCGCCCTCCTGCAGTGCCCTTTGCTTTTCCCCGCTGTGAATACAGCACCCCTTGTCCGTACTCGCGCCCTGCTTCTGCCTCACAGTGGAGGCTGCGCTAGAGTCGCGGACCGTGTTCTCCTTCATTAGAGCTCCCTACAGAGCTGTTCAACGTCCTCCGAAGAGCTTCACCTTCTGCCCATTGGCACCGGCGTGTGCAGGTACTTTTGAGCGCTAGGCTCCACTCTTCGTAGGGATTGGACTACCATCCAGTTAGGGGCCTCAGAAGGCGGACATATCACACGCATTGGTTCGCACTGCCTGTTTTTCCTTCCCCTGCAGGTGGATAACATATTTCGTGCTGCTAATGCTGTGAAACTGTGTATTCTGTATATATATTGGGTGGATAGTGTATGTGTTGGTTTAATATCGTTGTATATTGCTGCTTTTACTGTGGTTATTAGTTTCAAGGCCTTATAATAAATGTGTATCTATTTTTGATATAAACAACTGTTTGGAGTAGTTTGTAAGCGCTCTTGCTTTGTGTGCTCATTGCGGGCTTTCAGTCACCCTCACCCCTCTTGAGACCTAGTCTTGACCGCCGCGATCGCTACCTTGATTGGTCTGGCTTGTCCAGAGGTTACCCTGTTCCAAGTAATTAGGTTGGCCTTCTGAACCTCTGCGCCACCAGGACAGAGTTCAGAAATCCGTCTTAACACAACTCCTTCCCATTCCAATCCTGAGACCATTCCTATAGCATGAGATGTGATATCTCAATGCTTATACCAAACCTGAGACCCTTCCTATAGCATGAGATGTGATATACAACTCCTTCCCATTCCAATCCTGAGACCCTTCCTATAACATGAGATGTGATGTCTCAATGCTTCTAATACCAAACCTGAGATCCTTCCTATGGCATGAGATGTCATATAAAACTCCTTCCCATTCCATTCCTGAGACCCTTCCTATAGCATGAGATGTATTATCCAAATCCTTCCCATTCCAATCGTGAGACCCTTCCTATAGCATGAGATGTGATATCCAAAACCTTCCCTTTCCAAAACTGAGAGCCTACCTATAGCATGAGATGTGATATCCAACTCCTTCCCATTCCAATCCTGAGACCCTTCCTATAGCATGAGATGTGATATCCAAATCCTTCCCCTTCCAAACCTGAGACCCTCCCTTTAGCATGAGATGTGATATCCAACTCCTTCCCATTCCAATCCTGAGACCCTTCTGAGAGCATGAGATGTTATATCTCAATGCCTCTAATACCAAACCTGAGATCCTACCTCTAACATGAAATGTGATATCCAACTCCTTCCCCTTCTAAACCTGGGAGCCTTCCTATAACATGAGATGTGATATCGAAGTGCTTCCCATTCCAATCCTGAGACCCTTCCTATAACATGAGATGTGATATCCAACACCTTCCCATTCCAATCCTGAGACCCTTCCTATAGCATGAGATGTGATGTCTCAATGCTTCTAATACCAAATCTGAGATCCTTCCTATAACATGAGATATGATATCCAACTCCTTCCCATTGCAATCTTGAGACCGTTTCTATAGCATGAGATGTGATATTTCAATGCTTATACCAAACCTGAGACCCTTCCTATAGCATGAGATGTGATATCCAAATCCTTCCCATTCCAATCGTGAGACCCTTCCTATAGCATGAGATGTGATATCTCAATGCCTCTAATACCAAACCTGAGATCCTACCTCTATAATGAAATTTGATATGCAACTCCTTCCCCTTCCAAACCTGATAGCCTTCCTATAGCATGAGATGTGATATCCAAGTCCTTCCCATTCCAATCCTGATACCCTTCCTATAACATGAGATGTGATATCCAACTCCTTCCCATTCCAACCTGAGACCCTTCCTATAGCATGAGATGGGATATCCAACTCCTTCCAAATCCAATCCTGATACCCTTCCGATAGCATGAGATGTGATATCCCAATGCTTCTACAAAACCTGAGACCCATACCATGGCATGAGATGTGATATCAAACTCCTTCCCATTCCAATCCTGACACCCTTCCTATAGCTTGAGATGTGATATCCAACTCCTTCCCATTCCAATTCTGAGACCCGTCCTATACCATGGGACTTGATATCTCAATGCTTCTAATACCAAACCTGAGACCGGTCCTATAACATGAGATGTGATATCCAAATCCTCCCCCTTCCAAACCTTAGACCCTTCCTTTATCATGAGATGTGATATCCAAGTCGTTCCCATTCCAATCCTGAGACACTTCCTATAGCATGAGATGTGATATCTCAATGCTTCTAATACCAAACCTGAGACCCTTGCTATAACATGAGATGTGATATTCAAGTCCTTCCCATTCCAATCCTGAGACCCTTCCTATAGCATGAGATGTGATATCTCAATGCTTCTAATACCAAACCTGAGACCCTTCCTATCATGAGATGGGATATCCAACTCCTTCCCATTCCAATCCTGAGACCCTTCCGATAGCAGAGATGTGATATCTCAATGCTTATACCAAACCTGAGACCCTTCCTATGGCATGAGATGTCAAATACAACTCCTTCCGATTCCAATCCTGAGACCCTTCCTATAGCATGAGATGTGATATCTCAATGCTTCTAATAATAAACCTGAGATCCTTCCTATAACATGAGATGTGATATCCAACTCCTTCCCATTCCAAACCTGAGACCCTTCCGATTGCATGAGATGTGATATCAAACTCCTTCCCATTCCAATCCTGAGACCCTTCCTTTAGCATGAGATGTGATATCTCAATGTTTCTAATAAAAAACCTGAGAATCTTCCTATAGCAAGAGATGTGATATCCAAATCCTTCCCATTCCAATCCTGAGACCCTTCCTATAACATGAGATGTGATATCTCAATGCCTCTAATACCAAACCTGAGATTCTTCCTATAACATGAGATGTGATATCTCAATGCTTCTAATACCAAACCTGAGACCCTCCCTTTAGCATGAGATGTGATATCCGGCTCCTTCCCATTCCAATCCTGAGACCCTTCTGATAGCATGAGATGTGATATCTCAATGCCTCTAATACCAAACCAGAGATTCTTCCTGTAACATGAGATGTGATATCTCAATGCTTCTAATACCAAACCTGAGACCCTCCCTTTAGCATGAGATGTGATATCCGACTCCTTCCCATTCCAATCCTGAGACCCTTCTGATAGCATGAGATGTGATATCTCAATGCTTCTAATACCAAACCTGAGACCCTTCCTATAACATAAGATGGGATATCCAGCTCCTTCCCATTCCAATCCTGAGACCCTTCCGATAGCAGAGATGTGATATATCAATGCTTATACCAAACCTGAGACCCTTCCTGTGGCATGAGATGTCATATCCAACTCCTTCCCATTCCAATCCTGAGACCCTTCCTATAGCATGATATGTGATATCACAATTTTTCTAATACCAAACCTGAGATCCTTCCTATAACATGAGATGTGTATCCAACTCCTTCCCATTCCAAAACCTGAGACCCTTCCTATAGCATGAGATGTGATATCTTAATGCTTCTAAAACCAAACCTGAGAACCATCCAATAACATATGTGAAATCCAAATCCTTCCCTTTCCAAACCTGAGACCCTTCCGATAGCATTAGATGTGATATCTCAATGCTTCTAAAACCAAACATGAGAACCATCCTATAACATGAGATGTGAAATCCAAATCCTTCCCTTTCCAAACCTGAGACCCTTCCTATAGCTTGAGATGTGATATCAAACTCCTTCCCATTCCAATCCTGTGATAGCTGGAGATGTGATATCCAACTCCTTCCCATTCCAATCCTGAGACCCTTCCTATACCATGAGATGTGATATTTCAATGCTTCTAATACCAAACCTGAGACCCGTCCTAAAACATGAGATGTGAGATCCAAATCCTTCCCCCTCCAAACCTGAGAACCTTCCTATAGCTTGAGATGTGATATCAAACTCCTTCCTATTCCAATCCTGAGATAGCTTGAGATGTGATATCCAACTCCTTCCCATTCCTATCCTGAGACCCTTCCGATAGCAGAGATGTGATATCTCAATGCTTGTACCAAACCTGAGACCCTTCCTATGGCATGAGATGTGATATCCAACTCCTTCCCATTCCTATCCTGAGACCCTTCCGATAGCAGAGATGTGATATCTCAATGCTTGTACCAAACCTGAGACCCTTCCTATGGCATGAGATGTGATATCCAACTCCTTCCCATTCCAATCCTGAGACCCTTCCTATACCATGAGATGTGATATTTCAATGCTTCTAATACCAAACCTGAGACCCGTCCTAAAACATGAGATGTGAGATCCAAATCCTTCCCCCTCCAAACCTGAGAACCTTCCTATAGCTTGAGATGTGATATCAAACTCCTTCCCATTCCAATCCTGAGATAGCTTGAGATGTGATATCCAACTCCTTCCCATTCCTATCCTGAGACCCTTCCGATAGCAGAGATGTGATATCTCAATGCTTGTACCAAACCTGAGACCCTTCCTATGGCATGAGATGTGATATCCAAATCCTTCCCATTCCAATCCTGAGACCCTTCCTATAGCATGAGATGTGATATCTCAATGCCTCTAATACCAAACCTGAGATCCTATTACCAAACCTGAGACCCGTCCTATAACATGAGATGGGATATCCAACTCCTTCCCATTTCAATCCTGAGAAACTTCTGATAGCAGAGATGTGATATCTCAATACTTAGACCAAACCTGAGACCCTTCCTATAACATGAGATGTGATATCCAACTCCTTCCCGTTCTAAACCTGAGACCCTTTCTATAGCAAGAATCTAATATCCAACTCCTTCCCATTCCAATCCTGAGACCATTCCTATAGCATGAGATGTGATATCTCAATGCTTCTAATACCAAACCTGAGATCCTTCCGATAGCATGAGATGTGATATCTCAATGCTTCTAATACCAAACCTGAGATCCTTCCTATAACATGAGATGTGATATCCAAATCCTTCCCCTTCCGAACCTGAGACCCTCCCTTTAGCATGAGATGTGATATCCAACTCCTTCCCATTCCAATCCTGATACCCTTCTGATAGCATGAGATGTGATATCTCAATGCTTCTAATACCAAACCTGATATCCTTCCTATGACATGAGATGTGATATCCAATTCCTTCCCATTCCAAACCTGAGACCCTTCCTATAGCATGAGATGTGATATCTCAATGCTTCTAATACCAAACCTGAGATCCTTCCTATAACATGAGATGTGATATCCAAATCCTTCCCCTTCCAAACCAGAGACCCTCTCTTTAGCATGAGATGTGATATTCAACTCCTTCCCATTCCAATCCTGAGACATTTCTGATAGCATGAGATGTGATATCTCAATGCCTCTAATACCAAACCTGAGATCCTACCTCTACATGAAATGTGATATCCAACTCCTTCCCCTTGCAAACCTGAGAGCCTTCCTATAGCATGAGATGTGATATCGAAGTATTTCCAATTCCAATCCTGAGACCCTTCCTATAACATGAGATGTGATATCCAACTCCTTCCCATTCCAACCTGAGACCCTTCCTATAGCATGAGATGGGATATCCAACTACTTCCAAATCCAATCCTGATACCCTTCCGATAGCATGAGATGTGATATCTCAATCCCTCTAATACCAAACCTGAGATCCTTCCTATAACATGAGATGTGATATCAAAATCATTCCCCTTCCAAACCTGAGACCCTCCCTTTAGCATGAGATGTGATATCCAACTCCTTCCCATTCCAATCCTGAGACCCTTCTGATAGCATGAGATGTGATATTCAATGCCTCTAATACCAAACCTGAGATCCTACCTCTAACATGAAATGTGATATCCAACTCCTTCCCTTTCCAAACGTGAGAACCTCCCTATAGCATGAGATGGGATATTCAAGTCCTTCCCATTCCATTCCTGAGACCCTTCCTATAGCATGAGATGTGATATCCAACTCCTTCCCATTCCAATCCTGAGACCCTTCCTATAGCATGAGATGTGATATCTCAATGCTTCTAATACCAAACCTGAGACCCTTCCTATAACATAAGATGGGATATCCAACTCCTTCCCATTCGAATCCTGAGACCCTTCCGATAGCAGAGATGTGATATCTCAATGCTGATACCAAACCTGAGACCCTTCCTATGGCATGAGATGTCATATACAACTCCTTCCCATTCCAATCCTGAGACCCTTCCTAGAGCATGAGATGTGATATCTCAATGCTTATACCAAACCTGAGACCCTTCCTATAGCATGAGATGTGATATCCAACTCCTTCCCATTCCAATAATGAGACCCTTCCTATAACATGAGATGTGATGTCTCAATGCTTCTAATACCAAACCTGAGATCCTTCCTATGGCATGAGATGTCATATAAAACTCCTTCCCATTCCATTCGTGAGACCCTTCCTATAGCATGAGATGTGATATCCAACTCCTTCCCATTCCAATCCTGAGACCCTTCCTATAGCATGAGATGTGATATCCAAATCCTTCCCATTCCAATTGTGAGACCCTTCCTATAGCATGAGATGTGATATCCAAAACCTTCCCTTTCCAAAACTGAGAGCCTACCTATAGCATGAAATGTGATATCCAACTCCTTCCCATTCCAATCCTGAGACCCTTCCTATAGCATGAGATGTGATATCTCAATGCTTATACCAAACCTGAGACCCTTCCTATAGCATGGGATGTGATATCCAAATCCTTCCCATTCCAATCCTGAGACCCTTCCTATAGCATGAGATGTGATATCCAAATCCTTCCCCTTCCAAACCTGAGACCCTCCCTTTAGCATGAGATGTGATATCCAACTCCTTCCCATTCCAATCCTGAGACCCTTCTGATAGCATGAGATGTTATATCTCAATGCCTCTAATACCAAACCTGAGATCCTACCTCTAACATGAAATGTGATATCCAACTCCTTCCCCTTCTAAACCTGGGAGCCTTCCTATAACATGAGATGTGATATCGAAGTGCTTCCCATTCCAATCCTGAGACCCTTCCTATAACATGAGATGTGATATCCAACTCCTTCCCATTCCAATCCTGAGACCCTTCCTATAGCATGAGATGTGATGTCTCAATGCTTCTAATACCAAATCTGAGATCCTTCCTATAACATGAGATGTGATATCCAACTCCTTCCCATTGCAATCTTGAGACCGTTTCTATAGCATGAGATGTGATATCTCAATGCTTATACCAAACCTGAGACCCTTCCTATAGCATGAGATGTGATATCCAAATCCTTCCCATTCCAATCGTGAGACCCTTCCTATAGCATGAGATGTGATATCTCAATGCCTCTAATACCAAACCTGAGATCCTACCTCTAAAATGAAATTTGATATGCAACTCCTTCCCCTTCCAAACCTGATAGCCTTCCTATAGCATGAGATGTGATATCCAAGTCCTTCCCATTCCAATCCTGATACCCTTCCTATAACATGAGATGTGATATCCAATTCCTTCCCATTCCAACCTGAGACCCTTCCTATAGCATGAGATGGGATATCCAACTCCTTCCAAATCCAATCCTGATACCCTTCCGATAGCATGAGATATGATATCCCAATGCTTCTACAAAACCTGAGACCCATACCATGGCATGAGATGTGATATCAAACTCCTTCCCATTCCAATCCTGACACCCTTCCTATAGCTTGAGATGTGATATCCAACTCCTTCCCATTCCAATTCTGAGACCCGTCCTATACCATGGGACTTGATATCTCAATGCTTCTAATATCAAACCTGAGACCGGTCCCATAACATGAGATGTGATATCCAAATCCTTCCCCTTCCAAAATTTAGACCCTTCCTTTATCATGAGATGTGATATCCAAGTCGTTCCCATTCCAATCCTGAGACCCTTCCTATAGCATGAGATGTGATACCTCAATGCTTCTAATACCAAACCTGAGACCCTTGCTATAACATGGGATGTGATATTCAAGTCCTTCTCATTCCAATCCTGAGACCCTTCCGATAGCAGAGATGTGATATCTCAATGCTTATACCAAACCTGAGACCCTTCCTATGGCATGAGATGTCAAATACAACTCCTTCCGATTCCAATCCTGAGACCCTTCCTATAGCATGAGATGTGATATCTCAATGCTTCTAATAATAAACCTGAGATCCTTCCTATAACATGAGATGTGATATCCAACTCCTTCCCATTCCAAACCTGAGACCCTTCCGATTGCATGAGATGTGATATCAAACTCCTTCCCATTCCAATCCTGAGATAGCTTGAGATGTGATATCCAACTCCTTCCCATTCCAATCCTGAGACCCTTCCTATACCATGAGATGTGATATCTCAATGCTTCTAATACCAAACCTGACACCCGTCCTAAAACATGAGATGTGAGATCCAAATCCTTCCCCTTCCAAACCTGAGATCTTTCCTTTAGCATGAGATGTGATATCCAACTCCTTCCCATTCCAATCCTGAGACCCTTCCTATAGCATGATATGTGATATCACAATTTTTCTAATACCAAACCTGAGATCCTTCCTATAACATGAGATGTGTATCCAACTCCTTCCCATTCCAAACCTGAGACCCTTCCTATAGCCTGAGATGTGATATCTTAATGCTTCTAAAACCAAACCTGAGAACCATCCAATAACATATGTGAAATCCAAATCCTTCCCTTTCCAAACCTGAGACACTTCCGATAGCATTACATGTGATATCTCAATGCTTCTAAAACCAAACATGAGAACCATCCTATAACATGAGATGTGAAATCCAAATCCTTCCCTTTCCAAACCTGAGACCCTCCCTATAGCATGGAATGTGATATCTAAGTCGTTCCCATTCCTATCCTGAGACCCTTCCGATAGCAGAGATGTGATATCTCAATGCTTGGACCAAACCTGAGACCCTTCCTATGACATGAGATGTGATATCCAACTCCTTCCCATTCCAATCCTGAGACCCTTCCTATAGCATGAGATGTGATATCTCAATGCTTCTATCAAACCTGAGTCCCTTCCTTTAGCATGAGATGTGATATCCAACTCCTTCCCAATCCAATCCTGAGACCCTTCCTATAGCATGAGATGTGATA
Source organism: Ambystoma mexicanum (assembly GCF_040938575.1). Lineage (NCBI taxonomy): Eukaryota > Metazoa > Chordata > Amphibia > Caudata > Ambystomatidae > Ambystoma > Ambystoma mexicanum. Next base: position 340,475,347 of record NC_090936.1, read on the forward strand.
TTTCAAAGCTTCTAATACCAAACCTGGGACCCGTCCTATAACATGAGATATGATATCCAAATCCTTCCCCTTCCAAACCTGAGACCCTTCCTTTAGCATAAGATGTGATATCCAAATCCTTCCCATTCCAATCCTGAAACCCTTCCTATAGCATGAGATGTGATATCTCAATGTTTCTAATAAAAAACTTGAGACTCTTCCTATAGCAAGAGATATGATATCCAAATCCTTCCCATTCCAATCCTGAGACCCTTCCTATAACATGAGATGTGATATCTCAATGCCTCTAATACCAAACCTGAGATTCTTCCTATAACATGAGATGTGATATCTCAATGCTTCTAATACCAAACCTGAGACCCTCCCTTTAGCATGAGATGTGATATCCGACTCCTTCCCATTCCAATCCTGAGACCCTTCTTATAGCATGAGATGTGATATCTCAATGCCTCTAATACCAAACCAGAGATTCTTCCTATAACATGAGATGTGATATCTCAATGCTTCTAATACCAAACCTGAGACCCTCCCTTTAGCATGAGATGTGATATCCGACTCCTTCCCATTCCAATCCTGAGACCCTTCTGATAGCATGAGATGTGATATCTCAATGCTTCTAACACCAAACCTGAGACCCTTCCTATAACATAAGATGGGATATCCAACTCCTTCCCATTCCAATCCTGAGACCCTTCCGATAGCAGAGATGTGATATCTCAATGCTTATACCAAACCTGAGACCCTTCCTGTGGCATGAGATGTCATATCCAACTCCTTCCCATTCCAATCCTGAGACCCTTCCTATAGCATGATATGTGATATCACAATTTTTCTAATACCAAACCTGAGATCCTTCCTATAACATGAGATGTGTATCCAACTCCTTCCCATTCCAAAACCTGAGACCCTTCCTATAGCATGAGATGTGATATCTTAATGCTTCTAAAACCAAACCTGAGAACCATCCAATAACATATGTGAAATCCAAATCCTTCCCTTTCCAAACCTGAGACCCTTCCGATAGCATTAGATGTGATATCTCAATGCTTCTAAAACCAAACATGAGAACCATCCTATAACATGAGATGTGAAATCCAAATCCTTCCCTTTCCAAACCTGAGACCCTTCCTATAGCTTGAGATGTGATATCAAACTCCTTCCCGATCCAATCCTGTGATAGCTTGAGATGTGATATCCAACTCCTTCCCATTCCAATCCTGAGACCCTTCCTATACCATGAGATGTGATATCTCAATGCTTCTAATACCAAACCTGAGACCCGTCCTAAAACATGAGATGTGAGATCCAAATCCTTCCCCTTCCAAACCTGAGAACCTTCCTATAGCTTGAGATGTGATATCAAACTCCTTCCCATTCCAATCCTGAGATAGCTTGAGATGTGATATCCAACTCCTTCCCATTCCTATCCTGAGACCCTTCCGATAGCAGAGATGTGATATCTCATTGCTTGTACCAAACCTGAGACCCTTCCTATGGCATGAGATGTGATATCCAACTCCTTCCCATTCCAATCCTGAGACCCTTCCTATAGCATGAGATGTGATATCTCAATGCTTCTATCAAACCTGAGTCCCTTCCTTTAGCATGAGATGTGATATCCAACTCCTTCCCATTCCAATCCTGAGACCCTTCCTATAGCATGAGATGTGATATCTCAAAGCTTCTAATACCAAACCTGGGACCCGTCCTATAACATGAGATATGATATCCAAATCCTTCCCCTTCCAAACCTGAGACCCTTCCTTTAGCATGAGATGTGATATCTCAATGTTTCTAATAAAAAACCTGAGACCCTTCCTATAGCAAGAGATGTGATATCCAAATCCTTCCCATTCCAATCCTGAGACCCTTCCTATAACATGAGATGTGATATCCAACTCCTTCCCATTCCAACCTGAGAACCTTCCTATAGCATGAGAAGGGATATCCAACTCCTTCCCATTCCAATCCTGAGACCTTCCTATAGCATGAGATGTGATATCTCAAAGCTTCTAATACCAAACCTGCGACCCGTCCTATAACATGAGATATGATATCCAAATCCTTCCCCTTCCAAACCTGAGACCCTTCCTTTAGCATGAGATGTGATATACAAATCCTTCCCATTCCAATCCTGAAACCCTTCCTATAGCATGAGATGTGATATCTCAATGTTTCTAATAAAAAAACTGAGACCCTTCCTATAGCAAGAGATGTGACATCCAAATCCTTCCCATTCCAATCCTGAGATCCTTCCTATTGGATGAGATGTGATATCCAACTCCTTCCCATTCCAATACTGAGACCCTTCCTATACCATGAGATGTGATATCTCAATGCTTCTACCAAAACTGAGACCCTTCCTTTAGCATGAGATGTGATATCCAACTCCTTCCCATTCCAATCCTGAGACCCTTCCTATAGCATGAGATGTGATATCTCAATGCCTCTAATACCAAACCTGAGATTCTTCCTATAACATGAGATGTGATATCTCAATGCTTCTAATACCAAACCTGAGACCCTCCCTTTAGCATGAGATGTGATATCCGACTCCTTCCCATACCAATCCTGAGACCCTTCTGATAGCATGAGATGTGATATCTCAATGCCTCTAATACCAAACCTGAGATTCATCCTATAACATGAGATGTGATATCTCAATGCTTCTAATACCAAACCTGAGACCCTCCCTTTAGCATGAGATGTGATATCCAACTCCTTCCCATTCCAATCCTGAGACCCTTCCTATACCATGAGATGTGATATCTCAATGCTTCTAATACCAAACCTGACACCCGTCCTAAAACATGAGATGTGAGATCCAAATCCTTCCCCTTCCAAACCTGAGATCTTTCCTTTAGCATGAGATGTGATATCCAACTCCTTCCCATTCCAATCCTGAGACCCTTCCTATAGCATGATATGTGATATCACAATTTTTCTAATACCAAACCTGAGATCCTTCCTATAACATGAGATGTGTATCCAACTCCTTCCCATTCCAAACCTGAGACCCTTCCTATAGCCTGAGATGTGACATCTTAATGCTTCTAAAACCAAACCTGAGAACCATCCAATAACATATGTGAAATCCAAATCCTTCCCTTTCCAAACCTGAGACACTTCCGATAGCATTACATGTGATATCTCAATGCTTCTAAAACCAAACATGAGAACCATCCTATAACATGAGATGTGAAATCCAAATCCTTCCCTTTCCAAACCTGAGACCCTCCCTATAGCATGGAATGTGATATCTAAGTCCTTCCCATTCCTATCCTGAGACCCTTCCGATAGCAGAGATGTGATATCTCAATGCTTGGACCAAACCTGAGACCCTTCCTATGACATGAGATATGATATCCAACTCCTTCCCATTCCAATCCTGAGACCCTTCCTATAGCATGAGATGTGATATCTCAATGCTTCTATCAAACCTGAGTCCCTTCCTTTAGCATGAGATGTGATATCCAACTCCTTCCCATTCCAATCCTGAGACCCTTCCTATAACATGAGATGTGATATTTCAAAGCTTCTAATACCAAACCTGGGACCCGTCCTATAACATGAGATATGATATCCAAATCCTTCCCCTTCCAAACCTGAGACCCTTCCTTTAGCATGAGATGTGATATCCAAATCCTTCCCATTCCAATCCTGAAACCCTTCCTATAGCATGAGATGTGATATCTCAATGTTTCTAATAAAAAACTTGAGACTCTTCCTATAGCAAGAGATGTGATATCCAAATCCTTCCCATTCCAATCCTGAGACCCTTCCTATAACATGAGATGTGATATCTCAATGCCTCTAATACCAAACCTGAGATTCTTCCTATAACATGAGATGTGATATCTCAATGCTTCTAATACCAAACCTGAGACCCTCCCTTTAGCATGAGATGTGATATCCGACTCCTTCCCATTCCAATCCTGAGACCCTTCTGATAGCATGAGATGTGATATCTCAATGCCTCTAATACCAAACCAGAGATTCTTCCTATAACATGAGATGTGATATCTCAATGCTTCTAATACCAAACCTGAGACCCTCCCTTTAGCATGAGATGTGATATCCGACTCCTTCCCATTCCAATCCTGAGACCCTTCTGATAGCATGATATGTGATATCTCAATGCTTCTAACACCAAACCTGAGACCCTTCCTATAACATAAGATGGGATATCCAACTCCTTCCCATTCCAATCCTGAGACCCTTCCGATAGCAGAGATGTGATATCTCAATGCTTATACCAAACCTGAGACCCTTCCTGTGGCATGAGATGTCATATCCAACTCCTTCCCATTCCAATCCTGAGACCCTTCCTATAGCATGATATGTGATATCACAATTTTTCTAATACCAAACCTGAGATCCTTCCTATAACATGAGATGTGTATCCAACTCCTTCCCATTCCAAAACCTGAGACCCTTCCTATAGCATGAGATGTGATATCTTAATGCTTCTAAAACCAAACCTGAGAACCATCCAATAACATATGTGAAATCCAAATCCTTCCCTTTCCAAACCTGAGACCCTTCCGATAGCATTAGATGTGATATCTCAATGCGTCTAAAACCAAACATGAGAACCATCCTATAACATGAGATGTGAAATCCAAATCCTTCCCTTTCCAAACCTGAGACCCTTCCTATAGCTTGAGATGTGATATCAAACTCCTTCCCATTCCAATCCTGTGATAGCTTGAGATGTGATATCCAACTCCTTCCCATTCCAATCCTGAGACCCTTCCTATACCATGAGATGTGATATCTCAATGCTTCTAATACCAAACCTGAGACCCGTCCTAAAACATGAGATGTGAGATTCAAATCCTTCCCCTTCCAAACCTGAGAACCTTCCTATAGCTTGAGATGTGATATCAAACTCCTTCCCATTCCAATCCTGAGATAGCTTGAGATGTGATATCCAACTCCTTCCCATTCCTATCCTGAGACCCTTCCGATAGCAGAGATGTGATATCTCAATGCTTGTACCAAACCTGAGACCCTTCCTATGGCATGAGATGTGATATCCAACTCCTTCCCATTCCAATCCTGAGACCCTTCCTATAGCATGAGATGTGATATCTCAATGCATCTATCAAACCTGAGTCCCTTCCTTTAGCATGAGATGTGATATCCAACTCCTTCCCATTCCAATCCTGAGACCCTTCCTATAGCATGAGATGTGATATCTCAAAGCTTCTAATACCAAACCTGGGACCCGTCCTATAACATGAGATATGATATCCAAATCCTTCCCCTTCCAAACCTGAGACCCTTCCTTTAGCATGAGTTGTGATATCCAAATCCTTCCCATTCCAATCCTGAAACCCTTCCTATAGCATGAGATGTGATATCTCAATGTTTCTAATAAAAAACCTGAGACCCTTCCTATAGCAAGAGATGTGATATCCAAATCCTTCCCATTCCAATCCTGAGACCCTTCCTATAACATGAGATGTGATATCCAACTCCTTCCCATTCCAACCTGAGAACCTTCCTATAGCATGAGAAGGGATATCCAACTCCTTCCCATTCCAATCCTGAGACCTTCCTATAGCATGAGATGTGATATCTCAAAGCTTCTAATACCAAACCTGCGACCCGTCCTATAACATGAGATATGATATCCAAATCCTTCCCCTTCCAAACCTGAGACCCTTCCTTTAGCATGAGATGTGATATACAAATCCTTCCCATTCCAATCCTGAAACCCTTCCTATAGCATGAGATGTGATATCTCAATGTTTCTAATAAAAAAACTGAGACCCTTCCTATAGCAAGAGATGTGACATCCAAATCCTTCCCATTCCAATCCTGAGATCCTTCCTATTGGATGAGATGTGATATCCAACTCCTTCCCATTCCAATACTGAGACCCTTCCTATACCATGAGATGTGATATCTCAATGCTTCTACCAAAACTGAGACCCTTCCTTTAGCATGAGATGTGATATCCAACTCCTTCCCATTCCAATCCTGAGACCCTTCCTATAGCATGAGATGTGATATCTCAATGCCTCTAATACCAAACCTGAGATTCTTCCTATAACATGAGATGTGATATCTCAATGCTTCTAATACCAAACCTGAGACCCTCCCTTTAGCATGAGATGTGATATCCGACTCCTTCCCATACCAATCCTGAGACCCTTCTGATAGCATGAGATGTGATATCTCAATGCCTCTAATACCAAACCTGAGATTCTTCCTATAACATGAGATGTGATATCTCAATGCTTCTAATACCAAACCTGAGACCCTCCCTTTAGCATGAGATGTGATATCCAACTCCTTCCCATTCCAATCCTGAGACCCTTCCTATACCATGAGATGTGATATCTCAATGCTTCTAATACCAAACCTGACACCCGTCCTAAAACATGAGATGTGAGATCCAAATCCTTCCCCTTCCAAACCTGAGATCTTTCCTTTAGCATGAGATGTGATATCTCAATGCTTCTATCAAACCTGAGTCCCTTCCTTTAGCATGAGATGTGATATCCAACTCCTTCCCATTCCAATCCTGAGACCCTTCCTATAGCATGAGATGTGATATTTCAAAGCTTCTAATACCAAACCTGGGACCCGTCCTATAACATGAGATATGATATCCAAATCCTTCCCCTTCCAAACCTGAGACCCTTCCTTTAGCATGAGATGTGATATCCAAATCCTTCCCATTCCAATCCTGAAACCCTTCCTATAGCATGAGATGTGATATCTCAATGTTTCTAATAAAAAACTTGAGACTCTTCCTATAGCAAGAGATGTGATATCCAAATCCTTCCCATTCCAATCCTGAGACCCTTCCTATAACATGAGATGTGATATCTCAATGCCTCTAATACCAAACCTGAGATTCTTCCTATAACATGAGATGTGATATCTCAATGCTTCTAATACCAAACCTGAGACCCTCCCTTTAGCATGAGATGTGATATCCGACTCCTTCCCATTCCAATCCTGAGACCCTTCTGATAGCATGAGATGTGATATCTCAATGCCTCTAATACCAAACCAGAGATTCTTCCTATAACATGAGATGTGATATCTCAATGCTTCTAATACCAAACCTGAGACCCTCCCTTTAGCATGAGATGTGATATCCGACTCCTTCCCATTCCAATCCTGAGACCCTTCTGATAGCATGAGATGTGATATCTCAATGCTTCTAACACCAAACCTGAGACCCTTCCTATAACATAAAATGGGATATCCAACTCCTTCCCATTTCAATCCTGAGACCCTTCCGATAGCAGAGATGTGATATCTCAATGCTTATACCAAACCTGAGACCCTTCCTGTGGCATGAGATGTCATATCCAACTCCTTCCCATTCCAATCCTGAGACCCTTCCTATAGCATGATATGTGATATCACAATTTTTCTAATACCAAACCTGAGATCCTTCCTATAACATGAGATGTGTATCCAACTCCTTCCCATTCCAAAACCTGAGACCCTTCCTATAGCATGAGATGTGATATCTTAATGCTTCTAAAACCAAACCTGAGAACCATCCAATAACATATGTGAAATCCAAATCCTTCCCTTTCCAAACCTGAGACCCTTCCGATAGCATTAGATGTGATATCTCAATGCTTCTAAAACCAAACATGAGAACCATCCTATAACATGAGATGTGAAATCCAAATCCTTCCCTTTCCAAACCTGAGACCCTTCCTATAGCTTGAGATGTGATATCAAACTCCTTCCCATTCCAATCCTGTGATAGCTTGAGATGTGATATCCAACTCCTTCCCATTCCAATCCTGAGACCCTTCCTATACCATGAGATGTGATATCTCAATGCTTCTAATACCAAACCGGAGACCCGTCCTAAAACATGAGATGTGAGATTCAAATCCTTCCCCTTCCAAACCTGAGAACCTTCCTATAGCTTGAGATGTGATATCAAACTCCTTCCCATTCCAATCCTGAGATAGCTTGAGATGTGATATCCAACTCCTTCCCATTCCTATCCTGAGACCCTTCCGATAGCAGAGATGTGATATCTCAATGCTTGTACCAAACCTGAGACCCTTCCTATGGCATGAGATGTGATATCCAACTCCTTCCCATTCCAATCCTGAGACCCTTCCTATAGCATGAGATGTGATATCTCAATGCTTCTATCAAACCTGAGTCCCTTCCTTTAGCATGAGATGTGATATCCAACTCCTTCCCATTCCAATCCTGAGACCCTTCCTATAGCATGAGATGTGATATCTCAAAGCTTCTAATACCAAACCTGGGACCCGTCCTATAACATGAGATATGATATCCAAATCCTTCCCCTTCCAAACCTGAGACCCTTCCTTTAGCATGAGTTGTGATATCCAAATCCTTCCCATTCCAATCCTGAAACCCTTCCTATAGCATGAGATGTGATATCTCAATGTTTCTAATAAAAAACCTGAGACCCTTCCTATAGCAAGAGATGTGATATCCAAATCCTTCCCATTCCAATCCTGAGACCCTTCCTATAACATGAGATGTGATATCCAACTCCTTCCCATTCCAACCTGAGAACCTTCCTATAGCATGAGAAGGGATATCCAACTCCTTCCCATTCCAATCCTGAGACCTTCCTATAGCATGAGATGTGATATCTCAAAGCTTCTAATACCAAACCTGCGACCCGTCCTATAACATGAGATATGATATCCAAATCCTTCCCCTTCCAAACCTGAGACCCTTCCTTTAGCATGAGATGTGATATACAAATCCTTCCCATTCCAATCCTGAAACCCTTCCTATTGGATGAGATGTGATATCCAACTCCTTCCCATTCCAATACTGAGACCCTTCCTATACCATGAGATGTGATATCTCAATGCTTCTACCAAAACTGAGACCCTTCCTTTAGCATGAGATGTGATATCCAACTCCTTCCCATTCCAATCCTGAGACCCTTCCTATAGCATGAGATGTGATATCTCAATGCCTCTAATACCAAACCTGAGATTCTTCCTATAACATGAGATGTGATATCTCAATGCTTCTAATACCAAACCTGAGACCCTCCCTTTAGCATGAGATGTGATATCCGACTCCTTCCCATACCAATCCTGAGACCCTTCTGATAGCATGAGATGTGATATCTCAATGCCTCTAATACCAAACCTGAGATTCTTCCTATAACATGAGATGTGATATCTCAATGCTTCTAATACCAAACCTGAGACCCTCCCTTTAGCATGAGATGTGATATCCAACTCCTTCCCATTCCAATCCTGAGACCCTTCCTATACCATGAGATGTGATATCTCAATGCTTCTAATACCAAACCTGACACCCGTCCTAAAACATGAGATGTGAGATCCAAATCCTTCCCCTTCCAAACCTGAGATCTTTCCTTTAGCATGAGATGTGATATCCAACTCCTTCCCATTCCAATCCTGAGACCCTTCCTATAGCATGATATGTGATATCACAATTTTTCTAATACCAAACCTGAGATCCTTCCTATAACATGAGATGTGTATCCAACTCCTTCCCATTCCAAACCTGAGACCCTTCCTATAACCTGAGATGTGATATCTTAATGCTTCTAAAACCAAACCTGAGAACCATCCAATAACATATGTGAAATCCAAATCCTTCCCTTTCCAAACCTGAGACACTTCCGATAGCATTACATGTGATATCTCAATGCTTCTAAAACCAAACATGAGAACCATCCTATAACATGAGATGTGAAATCCAAATCCTTCCCTTTCCAAACCTGAGACCCTCCCTATAGCATGGAATGTGATATCTAAGTCCTTCCCATTCCTATCCTGAGACCCTTCCGATAGCAGAGATGTGATATCTCAATGCTTGGACCAAACCTGAGACCCTTCCTATGACATGAGATATGATATCCAACTCCTTCCCATTCCAATCCTGAGACCCTTCCTATAGCATGAGATGTGATATCTCAATGCTTCTATCAAACCTGAGTCCCTTCCTTTAGCATGAGATGTGATATCCAACTCCTTCCCATTCCAATCCTGAGACCCTTCCTATAGCATGAGATGTGATATTTCAAAGCTTCTAATACCAAACCTGGGACCCGTCCTATAACATGAGATATGATATCCAAATCCTTCCCCTTCCAAACCTGAGACCCTTCCTTTAGCATGAGATGTGATATCCAAATCCTTCCCATTCCAATCCTGAAACCCTTCCTATAGCATGAGATGTGATATCTCAATGTTTCTAATAAAAAACTTGAGACTCTTCCTATAGCAAGAGATGTGATATCCAAATCCTTCCCATTCCAATCCTGAGACCCTTCCTATAACATGAGATGTGATATCTCAATGCCTCTAATACCAAACCTGAGATTCTTCCTATAACATGAGATGTGAGATTCAAATCCTTCCCCTTCCAAACCTGAGAACCTTCCTATAGCTTGAGATGTGATATCAAACTCCTTCCCATTCCAATCCTGAGATAGCTTGAGATGTGATATCCAACTCCTTCCCATTCCTATCCTGAGACCCTTCCGATAGCAGAGATGTGATATCTCAATGCTTGTACCAAACCTGAGACCCTTCCTATGGCATGAGATGTGATATCCAACTCCTTCCCATTCCAATCCTGAGACCCTTCCTATAGCATGAGATGTGATATCTCAATGCTTCTATCAAACCTGAGTCCCTTCCTTTAGCATGAGATGTGATATCCAACTCCTTCCCATTCCAATCCTGGAACCCTTCCTATAGCATGAGATGTGATATCTCAAAGCTTCTAATACCAAACCTGGGACCCGTCCTATAACATGAGATATGATATCCAAATCCTTCCCCTTCCAAACCTGAGACCCTTCCTTTAGCATGAGTTGTGATATCCAAATCCTTCCCATTCCAATCCTGAAACCCTTCCTATAGCATGAGATGTGATATCTCAATGTTTCTAATAAAAAACCTGAGACCCTTCCTATAGCAAGAGATGTGATATCCAAATCCTTCCCATTCCAATCCTGAGACCCTTCCTATAACATGAGATGTGATATCCAACTCCTTCCCATTCCAACCTGAGAACCTTCCTATAGCATGAGAAGGGATATCCAACTCCTTCCCATTCCAATCCTGAGACCTTCCTATAGCATGAGATGTGATATCTCAAAGCTTCTAATACCAAACCTGAGACCCGTCCTATAACATGAGATATGATATCCAAATCCTTCCCCTTCCAAACCTGAGACCCTTCCTTTAGCATGAGATGTGATATACAAATCCTTCCCATTCCAATCCTGAAACCCTTCCTATAGCATGAGATGTGATATCTCAATGTTTCTAATAAAAAAACTGAGACCCTTCCTATAGCAAGAGATGTGACATCCAAATCCTTCCCATTCCAATCCTGAGATCCTTCCTATTGGATGAGATGTGATATCCAACTCCTTCCCATTCCAATACTGAGACCCTTCCTATACCATGAGATGTGATATCTCAATGCTTCTACCAAAACTGAGACCCTTCCTTTAGCATGAGATGTGATATCCAACTCCTTCCCATTCCAATCCTGAGACCCTTCCTATAGCATGAGATGTGATATCTCAATGCCTCTAATACCAAACCTGAGATTCTTCCTATAACATGAGATGTGATATCTCAATGCTTCTAATACCAAACCTGAGACCCTCCCTTTAGCATGAGATGTGATATCCGACTCCTTCCCATACCAATCCTGAGACCCTTCTGATAGTATGAGATGTGATATCTCAATGCCTCTAATACCAAACCTGAGATTCTTCCTATAACATGAGATGTGATATCTCAATGCTTCTAATACCAAACCTGAGACCCTCCCTTTAGCATGAGATGTGATATCCAACTCCTTCCCATTCCAATCCTGAGACCCTTCCTATACCATGAGATGTGATATCTCAATGCTTCTAATACCAAACCTGACACCCGTCCTAAAACATGAGATGTGAGATCCAAATCCTTCCCCTTCCAAACCTGAGATCTTTCCTTTAGCATGAGATGTGATATCCAGCTCCTTCCCATTCCAATCCTGAGACCCTTCCTATAGCATGATATGTGATATCACAATTTTTCTAATACCAAACCTGAGATCCTTCCTATAACATGAGATGTGTATCCAACTCCTTCCCATTCCAAACCTGAGACCCTTCCTATAACCTGAGATGTGATATCTTAATGCTTCTAAAACCAAACCTGAGAACCATCCAATAACATATGTGAAATCCAAATCCTTCCCTTTCCAAACCTGAGACACTTCCGATAGCATTACATGTGATATCTCAATGCTTCTAAAACCAAACATGAGAACCATCCTATAACATGAGATGTGAAATCCAAATCCTTCCCTTTCCAAACCTGAGACCCTCCCTATAGCATGGAATGTGATATCTAAGTCCTTCCCATTCCTATCCTGAGACCCTTCCGATAGCAGAGATGTGATATCTCAATGCTTGGACCAAACCTGAGACCCTTCCTATGACATGAGATATGATATCCAACTCCTTCCCATTCCAATCCTGAGACCCTTCCTATAGCATGAGATGTGATATCTCAATGCTTCTATCAAACCTGAGTCCCTTCCTTTAGCATGAGATGTGATATCCAACTCCTTCCCATTCCAATCCTGAGACCCTTCCTATAGCATGAGATGTGATATTTCAAAGCTTCTAATACCAAACCTGGGACCCGTCCTATAACATGAGATATGATATCCAAATCCTTCCCCTTCCAAACCTGAGACCCTTCCTTTAGCATGAGATGTGATATCCAAATCCTTCCCATTCCAATCCTGAAACCCTTCCTATAGCATGAGATGTGATATCTCAATGTTTCTAATAAAAAACTTGAGACTCTTCCTATAGCAAGAGATGTGATATCCAAATCCTTCCCATTCCAATCCTGAGACCCTTCCTATAACATGAGATGTGATATCTCAATGCCTCTAATACCAAACCTGAGATTCTTCCTATAACATGAGATGTGATATCTCAATGCTTCTAATACCAAACCTGAGACCCTCCCTTTAGCATGAGATGTGATATCCGACTCCTTCCCATTCCAATCCTGAGACCCTTCTGATAGCATGAGATGTGATATCTCAATGCCTCTAATACCAAACCAGAGATTCTTCCTATAACATGAGATGTGATATCTCAATGCTTCTAATACCAAACCTGAGACCCTCCCTTTAGCATGAGATGTGATATCCGACTCCTTCCCATTCCAATCCTGAGACCCTTCTGATAGCATGAGATGTGATATCTCAATGCTTCTAACACCAAACCTGAGACCCTTCCTATAACATAAGATGGGATATCCAACTCCTTCCCATTCCAATCCTGAGACCCTTCCGATAGCAGAGATGTGATATCTCAATGCTTATACCAAACCTGAGACCCTTCCTGTGGCATGAGATGTCATATCCAACTCCTTCCCATTCCAATCCTGAGACCCTTCGTATAGCATGATATGTGATATCACAATTTTTCTAATACCAAACCTGAGATCCTTCCTATAACATGAGATGTGTATCCAACTCCTTCCCATTCCAAAACCTGAGACCCTTCCTATAGCATGAGATGTGATATCTTAATGCTTCTAAAACCAAACCTGAGAACCATCCAATAACATATGTGAAATCCAAATCCTTCCCTTTCCAAACCTGAGACCCTTCCGATAGCATTAGATGTGATATCTCAATGCTTCTAAAACCAAACATGAGAACCATCCTATAACATGAGATGTGAAATCCAAATCCTTCCCTTTCCGAACCTGAGACCCTTCCTATAGCTTGAGATGTGATATCAAACTCCTTCCCATTCCAATCCTGTGATAGCTTGAGATGTGATATCCAACTCCTTCCCATTCCAATCCTGAGACCCTTCCTATACCATGAGATGTGATATCTCAATGCTTCTAATACCAAACCTGAGACCCGTCCTAAAACATGAGATGTGAGATTCAAATCCTTCCCCTTCCAAACCTGAGAACCTTCCTATAGCTTGAGATGTGATATCAAACTCCTTCCCATTCCAATCCTGAGATAGCTTGAGATGTGATATCCAACTCCTTCCCATTCCTATCCTGAGACCCTTCCGATAGCAGAGATGTGATATCGCAATGCTTGTACCAAACCTGAGACCCTTCCTATGGCATGAGATGTGATATCCAACTCCTTCCCATTCCAATCCTGAGACCCTTCCTATAGCATGAGATGTGATATCTCAATGCTTCTATCAAACCTGAGTCCCTTCCTTTAGCATGAGATGTGATATCCAACTCCTTCCCATTCCAATCCTGAGACCCTTCCTATAGCATGAGATGTGATATCTCAAAGCTTCTAATACCAAACCTGGGACCCGTCCTATAACATGAGATATGATATCCAAATCCTTCCCCTTCCAAACCTGAGACCCTTCCTTTAGCATGAGTTGTGATATCCAAATCCTTCCCATTCCAATCCTGAAACCCTTCCTATAGCATGAGATGTGATATCTCAATGTTTCTAATAAAAAACCTGAGACCCTTCCTATAGCAAGAGATGTGATATCCAAATCCTTCCCATTCCAATCCTGAGACCCTTCCTATAACATGAGATGTGATATCCAACTCCTTCCCATTCCAACCTGAGAACCTTCCTATAGCATGAGAAGGGATATCCAACTCCTTCCCATTCCAATCCTGAGACCTTCCTATAGCATGAGATGTGATATCTCAAAGCTTCTAATACCAAACCTGCGACCCGTCCTATAACATGAGATATGATATCCAAATCCTTCCCCTTCCAAACCTGAGACCCTTCCTTTAGCATGAGATGTGATATACAAATCCTTCCCATTCCAATCCTGAAACCCTTCCTATAGCATGAGATGTGATATCTCAATGTTTCTAATAAAAAAACTGAGACCCTTCCTATAGCAAGAGATGTGACATCCAAATCCTTCCCATTCCAATCCTGAGATCCTTCCTATTGGATGAGATGTGATATCCAACTCCTTCCCATTCCAATACTGAGACCCTTCCTATACCATGAGATGTGATATCTCAATGCTTCTACCAAAACTGAGACCCTTCCTTTAGCATGAGATGTGATATCCAACTCCTTCCCATTCCAATCCTGAGACCCTTCCTATAGCATGAGATGTGATATCTCAATGCCTCTAATACCAAACCTGAGATTCTTCCTATAACATGAGATGTGATATCTCAATGCTTCTAATACCAAACCTGAGACCCTCCCTTTAGCATGAGATGTGATATCCGACTCCTTCCCATACCAATCCTGAGACCCTTCTGATAGCATGAGATGTGATATCTCAATGCCTCTAATACCAAACCTGAGATTCTTCCTATAACATGAGATGTGATATCTCAATGCTTCTAATACCAAACCTGAGACCCTCCCTTTAGCATGAGATGTGATATTCGACTCCTTCCCATTCCAATCCTGAGACCCTTCTGATAGCATGAGATGTGATATCTCAATGCTTCTAATACCAAACCTGAGACCCTTACTATAACATAAGATGGGATATCCAACTCCTTCCCATTCCAATCCTGAGACCCTTCCGATAGCAGAGATGTGATATCTCAATGCTTATACCAAACCTGAGACCCTTCCTGTGGCATGAGATGTCATATACAACTCCTTCCCATTCCAATCCTGAGACCCTTCCTATAGCATGAGATGTAATATCCAACTCCTTCCCATTCCAATCCTGAGACCCTTCCTATAGCATGAGATTTGATATCTCAATGCTTCTAACACCAAACCTGAGATCCTTCCGAAAGCATGAGATGTGATATCTCAATGCTTCTAATAGCAAACCTGAGATCATTCCTATAACACGAGATGTAATATCCAAATCCTTCCCCTTCCAAACCTGAGACCCTCCCTTTAGCATGAGATGTGATATCCAACTCCTTCCCATTCCAATCCTGAGATCCTTCTGATAGCATGAGATGTGATATCTCAATGCCTCTAATACAATGCCTGAGATCCTACCTCTAACATGAAATGTGATATCCAACTCCTTCCCCTTCCAAACCTGAGAGCCTTCCTATAGCATGAGGTGTGATATCCAAGTCCTTCCCATTCCAATCCTGAGACCCTTCCTATAGCTTGAGATGTGATATCCAACTCCTCCCCATTCCAATTCTGAGACACTTCCTATAGCATGAGATGTGATATCTCAATGCTTCTAATACCAAACCTGGGACCCTTCTTATAACATGAGATGGGATATCCAAGTCCTTCCCATTCCAATCCTGAGACCCTTCCTATAGCATGAGATGTGATATCTCAATGCTTCTAATACCAAACCTGAGACCCTTCCTATAACAAGAGATGTGATATCCATGTCCTTCCCATTCCAATCCTGAGACCCGTCCTATACAATGAGATGTGATATCTCAATGCTTCTAATACCAAACCTGGGACCCTTCCTATAACATGAGATGGGATATCCAACTCCTTCCCATTCCAATCCTGAGACCCTTCCAATAGCAGAGATGTGATATCTCAATGCTTATACCAAACCTGAGACCCTTCCTATGGCATGAAATGTCATATACAACTCCTTCCGATTCCAGACCTGAGACCCTTCCTATAGCATGAGATGTGATATCCAACTCCTTCTCATTCCAATCCTGAGACCCTTCCTATAGCTTGAGATGTGATATCCAACTCCTTCCCATTCCAATCCTGAGACCCTTCCTATAGAATGAGATGTGATATCTCAATGCTTCTAATACCAAACATGAGATTCTTCCTATAACATGAGATGTGATATCTCAATGCTTCTAATACCAAACCTGAGACCCTCCCTTTAGCATGAGATGTGATATCCGACTCATTCCCATACCAATCCTGAGACCCTTCTGATAGCATGAAATGTGATATCTCAATGCTTCTACCAAAACCGAGACCCTTCCTTTAGCATGAGATGTGATATCCAACTCCTTCCCATTCCAATCCTGAGACCCTTCCTATAGCATGAGATGTGATATCTCAATGCCTCTAATACCAAACCTGAGATTCTTCCTATAACATGAGATGTGATATCTCAATGCTTCTAATACCAAACCTGAGACCCTCCCTTTAGCATGAGATGTGATATCCGACTCCTTCCCATACCAATCCTGAGACCCTTCTGATAGCATGAGATGTGATATCTCAATGCCTCTAATACCAAACCTGAGATTCTTCCTATACCATGAGATGTGATATCTCAATGCTTCTAATACCAAACCTGAGACCCTCCCTTTAGCATGAGATGTGATATCAGACTCCTTCCCATTCCAATCCTGAGACCCTTCTGATAGCATGAGATGTGATATCTCAAAGCTTCTAATGCCAAACCTGAGACCATTCCTATAACATAAGATGGGATATCCAACTCCTTCCCATTCCAATCCTGAGACCCTTCCGATAGCAGAGATGTGATATCTCAATGCTTATACCAAACCTGAGACCCTTCCTGTGGCATGAGATGTCATATACAACTCCTTCCCATTCCAATCCTGAGACCCTTCCTATAGCATGAGATGTGATATCCAACTCCTTCCCATTCCAATCCTGAGACCCTTCCTATAGCATGAGATTTGATATCTCAATGCTTCTAACACCAAACCTGAGATCCTTCCGATAGCATGAGATGTGATATCTCAATGCTTCTAATACCAAACCTGAGATCATTCCTATAACACGAGATGTAATATCCAAATCCTTCCCCTTCCAAACCTGAGACCCTCCCTTTAGCATGAGATGTGATATCCAACTCCTTCCCATTCCAATCCTGAGATCCTTCTGATAGCATGAGATGTGATATCTCAATGCCTCTAATACCAAACCTGAGATCCTACCTCTAACATGAAATGTGATATCCAACTCCTTCCCCTTCCAAACCTGAGAGCCTTCCTATAGCATGAGATGTGATATCCAAGTCCTTCCCATTCCAATCCTGAGACCCTTCCTATAGCTTGAGATGTGATATCCAACTCCTCCCCATTCCAATTCTGAGACCCTTCCTATAGCATGAGATGTGATATCTCAATGCTTCTAATACCAAACCTGGGACCCTTCGTCCTATAACATGAGATGGGATATCCAAGTCCTTCCCATTCCAATCCTGAGACCCTTCCTATAGCATGAGATGTGATATCGCAATGCTTCTAATACCAAACCTGAGACCCTTCCTATAACAAGAGATGTGATATCCATGTCCTTCCCATTCCAATCCTGAGACCCGTCCTATACCATGAGATGTGATATCTCAATGCTTCTAATACCAAACCTGAGACCCTTCCTATAATGAGATGGGATATCCAACTCCTTCCCATTCCAATCCTGAGACCCTTCCAATAGCAGAGATGTGATATCTCAATGCTTATACCAAACCTGAGACCCTTCCTATGGTATGAAATGTCATATACAACTCCTTCCGATTCCAGACCTGAGACCCTTCCTATAGCATGAGATGTGATATCCAACTCCTTCTCATTCCAATCCTGAGACCCTTCCTATAGCTTGAGATGTGATATCCAACTCCTTCCCATTCCAATCCTGAGACCCTTCTGATAGCATGAGATGTGATATCTCAATGCCTATAATACCAAACCTGAGATCCTTCCGATAGCATGAGATGTGATATCTCAATGCTTCTAATACCAAACCTGAGATCCTTCCTATAACATGAAATGTGATATCCAAATCCTTCCAAATCCAATCCTGATACCCTTCCGATAGCATGAGATGTGATATCCCAATGCTTCTACAAAACCTGAGACCCATACATGGCATGAGATGTGATATCAAACTCCTTCCCATTCCAATCCTGAGACACTTCCTATAGCATGAGATGTGATATCTCAATGCTTCTAATACCAAACCTGAGACTCTCCCTATAACATGAGATGGGATATCCAACTCCTTCCCATTCCAATCCTGAGACCCTTCCGATAGCAGAGATGTGATATCTCAATGCTTATACCAAACCTGAGACCCTTCCTATGGCATGAGATGTCATATACAACTCCTTCCCATTCCAATCCTGAGACCCTTCCTATAGCATGAGATGTGATATCTCAATGCTTATACCAAACCTGAGACCCATACATGGCATGAGATGTGATATCAAACTCCTTCCCATTCCAATCCTGAGACCATTCCTATAGCTTGAGATGTGATATCCAACTCCTCCCCATTCCAATTCTGAGACCCTTCCTATA
Source organism: Ambystoma mexicanum (assembly GCF_040938575.1). Taxonomy (NCBI): domain Eukaryota; kingdom Metazoa; phylum Chordata; class Amphibia; order Caudata; family Ambystomatidae; genus Ambystoma; species Ambystoma mexicanum. The sequence continues at coordinate 340,494,567 of NC_090936.1, forward strand.
GCATGAGATGTGATATCTCAATGCTTCTAATACCAAACCTGGGACCCTTCCTATAACAAGAGATGTGATATCCATGTCCTTCCCATTCCAATCCTGAGACCCGTCCTATACCATGAGATGTGATATCTCAATGCTTCTAATACCAAACCTGAGACCCTTCCTATAATGAGATGGGATATCCAACTCCTTCCCATTCCAATCCTGAGACCCTTCCAATAGCAGAGATGTGATATCTCAATGCTTATACCAAACCTGAGACCCTTCCTATGGTATGAAATGTCATATACAACTCCTTCCGATTCCAGACCTGAGACCCTTCCTATAGCATGAGATGTGATATCCAACTCCTTCTCATTCCAATCCTGAGACCCTTCCTATAGCTTGAGATGTGATATCCAACTCCTTCCCATTCCAATCCTGAGACCCTTCTGATAGCATGAGATGTGATATCTCAATGCCTATAATACCAAACCTGAGATCCTTCCGATAGCATGAGATGTGATATCTCAATGCTTCTAATACCAAACCTGAGATCCTTCCTATAACATGAAATGTGATATCCAAATCCTTCCAAATCCAATCCTGATACCCTTCCGATAGCATGAGATGTGATATCCCAATGCTTCTACAAAACCTGAGACCCATACATGGCATGAGATGTGATATCAAACTCCTTCCCATTCCAATCCTGAGACACTTCCTATAGCATGAGATGTGATATCTCAATGCTTCTAATACCAAACCTGAGACTCTTCCTATAACATGAGATGGGATATCCAACTCCTTCCCATTCCAATCCTGAGACCCTTCCGATAGCAGAGATGTGATATCTCAATGCTTATACCAAACCTGAGACCCTTCCTATGGCATGAGATGTCATATACAACTCCTTCCCATTCCAATCCTGAGACCCTTCCTATAGCATGAGATGTGATATCTCAATGCTTATACCAAACCTGAGACCCATACATGGCATGAGATGTGATATCAAACTCCTTCCCATTCCAATCCTGAGACCATTCCTATAGCATGAGATGTGATATCTCAATGCTTCTAATACCAAACCTGAGACTCTTCCTATTACATGAGATGGGATATCCAACTCCTTCCCATTCCAATCCTGAGACCCTTCCGATAGCAGAGATGTGATATCTCAATGCTTATACCAAACCTGAGACCCTTCCTATGGCATGAGATGTCATATACAACTCCTTCCCATTCCAATCCTGAGACCCTTCCTATAGCATGAGATGTGATATCTCAATGCTTATACCAAACCTAAGACCCTTCCTATAGCATGAGATGTGATATCCAACTCCTTCTCATTTCAATCCTGAGATCCTTCCTATAGCATGAGATGTGATGTCTCAATGCTTCTAATACCAAACCTGAGATCCTTCCTATAACATCAGATGTGATATCCAACTCCTTCCCATTCCAATCCTGAGACCCTTCCTATAGCATGAGATGTGATATCTCAATGTTTATACCAAACCTGAGACCCTTCCTATAGCATGAGATGTGATATCCAACTCCTTCCCATTCCAATCCTGAGACCCTTCCTATAGCATGAGATGTGATATCTCAATGCCTCTAATACCAAATCTGAGATCCTTCCTCTAACATGAAATGTGATATCCAACTCCTTCCCTTTCCAAACCTGAGAGCCTACCTATAGCATGAGATGTGATATCCAAGACCTTCCCATTCCAATCCTTAGACCCTTCCTACAGCATACAATATGATATCTCAATGTTTCTAATAACAAACCTGAGACCCGTCCTATAACATGAGATGTGATATCCAACTCCTTCCCATTCCAATCCTGAGACACTTCCGATAGCAGAGATGTGATATCTCAATGCTTATTCCAAACCTGAGACCCTTCCTTTAGCATGAGATGTGATATCCAACTCCTTCCCGTTCCAAACCTGAGACCCTTCCTATAGCATATGTGATATCCAACTCCTTCCCATTCCAAACATGAGACCCTTCCTATAGCATGAGATGTGATATCCAACTCCTTCCCATTCCAATCCTGAGACCCTTCCTATAGCATGAGATGTGATATCTCAATGCCTCTAATACCAAACCTGAGATCCTTCCTCTAACATGAAATGTGATATCCAACTCCTTCCCTTTCCAAACCTGAGAGCCTACCGATAGCATGAGATGTGATATCCAAGACCTTCCCATTCCAATCCTTAGACCCTTCCTACAGCATACAATATGATATCTCAATGATTCTAATAACAAACCTGAGACCCTTCCTTTAGCATGAGATGTGATATCCAACTCCTTCCCGTTCCAAACCTGAGACCCTTCCTATAGCATATGTGATATCCAACTCCTTCCCATTCCAAACATGAGACCCTTCCTATAGCATGAGATGTGATATCCAACTCCTTCCCATTCCAATCCTGAGACCCTTCCTATAGCATGAGATGTGATATCTCAATGCCTCTAATACCAAACCTGAGATCCTTCCTCTAACATGAAATGTGATATCCAACTCCTTCCCTTTCCAAACCTGAGAGCCTACCGATAGCATGAGATGTGATATCCAAGACCTTCCCATTCCAATCCTTAGACCCTTCCTACAGCATACAATATGATATCTCAATGATTCTAATAACAAACCTGAGACCCGTCCTATAACATGAGATGTGATATCCAACTCCTTCCCATTCCAATCCTGAGACACTTCCGATAGCAGAGATGTGATATCTCAATGCTTATTCCAAACCTGAGACCCTTCGTATAGCATGAGATGTAATATCCATCTCCTTTCCGTTCCAAACCTGAGACCCTTCCTATAGCATATGTGATATCCAACTCCTTCCCATTCCAAACATGAGACCCTTCCGATAGCATGAGATGTGATATCTCAATGCTTCTAATACCAAACCTGAGACCCGTCCTATAACATGAGATGGGATATCCAACCCCTTCCCGTTCCAAACCTGAGACCCTTCCTATAGCATGAGATGTGATATCCAACTCCTTCCCATCCCAATCCTGAGACACTTCCGATTGCAGAGATGTGATATCTCAATGCTTATACCAAACCTGAGACTCTTCCTATAACATGAGATGTGATATCCAACTCCTTCCCGTTCCAAACCTGAGACCCTTCCTATAGCATAAGATGTGATATCCAACTCCTTCCCATTCCAATCCTGAGACCCTTCCGATAGCATGAGATGTGACATCTCAATGCTTCTAATACCAAACCTGAGATCCTTCTTATAACATGTGATGTGATATCCAAATCCTTCCCCTTCCAAACCTGAGACCCTCCCTTTAGCATGAAATGTGATATCCAACTCCTTCCCATTCCAATCCTGAGACCCTTATGATAGCATGAGATGTGATATCTCAATGCCTCTAATACCAAACCTGAGATACGTCCGATAGCATGAGATGTGATATCTCAATGCTTCTAATACCAAACCTGAGATCCTTCCTATAACATGAGATGTGATATCCAAATCCTTCCCCTTCCAAACCTGAGACCCTCCCTTTAGCATGAGATGTGATATCCAACTCCTTCCCATTCCAATCCTGAGACCCTTCTGATAGCATGAGATGTGATATCTCAATGCCTCTAATACCAAACCTGAGATCCTACCTCTAACATGAAATATGATATCCAACTCCTTCCCTTTCCAAACCTGAGATCCTGCCTATAGCATGAGATGTGATATCCAAGTCCTTCCCATTCCAATCCTGAGACCCTTCCTATAGCATGAGATGTGATATCTCAATGCTTATACCAAACCTGAGACCCTTCCTATGGCATGAGATGCCATATACAACTCCTTCCCATTCCAATCCTGAGACCCTGCTTATAGCATGAGATGTGATATCTCAATGCTTCTAATACCAAACCTGAGATCTTTCCTATAACATGAGATGTGATATCCAACTCCTTCCCATTCCAATCCTGAGACCATTCCTATAGCATGAGATGTGATATCTCAATGCTTATACCAAACCTGAGACCCTTCCTATAGCTTGAGATGTGATATCCAACTCCTTCCCATTCCAATCCTGAGACCCTTCCTATAGCATGAGATGTGATATCTCAATGCCTCTAATACCAAACCTGAGATCCTTCCTCTAACATGAAATGTGATATCCAACTCCTTCCCCTTCCAAACCTGAGAGCCTTCCTATAGCATGAGATATGATATCCAAGTCCTTTCCATTCCAATCCTGAGACCTTTCCTATAACATGAGATGTGATATCCAACTCCTTCCCATTCCAACCTGAGACCCTTCCTATAGCATGAAATGGGATATCCAACTCCTTCCAAATCCAATCCTGATACCCTTCCGATAGCATGAGATCTGATATCCCAATGCTTCTACCAAACCTGAGACCCATACTATGGCATGAGATGTGATATCAAACTCCTTCCCATTCCAACCTGAGACCCTTCCTATAGCATGAGATGGGATATCCAACTCCTTCCAAATCCAATCCTGAAATCCTTCCGATAGCATGAGATGTGATATCCCAATGCTTCTACCAAACCTGAGACCCATACTATGGCATGAGATGTGATATCCAACTCCTTCCCATTCCAATTCTGAGACTCTTCTGATAGCATGAGATGTGATATCTCAATGCCTCTAATACCAAACCTGAGATCCTACCTCTAACATGAAATGTGATATCCAACTCTTTCCCGTTGCAAACCTGAGAGCCTTCCTATAGCATGAGATGTGATATCCAAGTCCTTCCCATTCCAATCCTGAGACCCTTCCTATAACATGAGATGTGATATCCAACTCCTTCCCATTCCAACCTGAGACCCTTCCTATAGCATGAGATGTGATATCCCAATGCTTCTACCAAACCTGAGACCCATACTATGGCATGAGATGTGATATCAAACTCCTTCCCATTCCAATCCTGAGACCCTTCCTATAGCTTGAGATGTGATATCCAACTCCTTCCCATTCCAATTCTGAGACCCTTCCTATACAATGAGACTTGATATCTCAATGCTTCTAATACCAAACCTGAGACCCGTCCTATAACATGAGATGTGATATCCAAATCCTTCCCCTTATAAACCTTAGACCCTTCCTTTATCATGAGATGTGATATCCAACTCCTTCCCATTCCAATCCTGAGACTCTTCCGATATCATGAGATGTGATATCTCAATGCTTCTAATATCAAACTTGAGACCCTCCCTATAGCATGAGATGTGATATCCAAGTCCTTCCCATTCCAATCCCGAGACCCTTCCTATAGCATGAGATGTGATATCTCAATGCTTCTAATACCAAACCTGAGACCCTTCTTATAACATGAGATGGGAATATCCAACTCCTTCCCATTCCAATCCTGAGACCCTTCCGATAGCAGAGATGTGATATCTCAATGCTTATACCAAACCTGAGATCCTTCCTATAACATGAGATGTGATATCCAACTCCTTCCCATTCCAATCCTGAGACACTTCCTATAGCATGAGATGTGATATCTCACTGCTTATACCAAACCTGAGACCCTTCCTATAGCATGAGATGTGATATCCAACTCCTTCCCATTCCAATCCTGAGACCCTTCCTATAGCATGAGATGTGATATCTCAATGCTTCTAATATCAAACTTGAGACCCTCCCTATAGCATGAGATGTGATACCCAAGTCCTTCCCATTCCAATCCTGAGACCCTTCCTACAGCATGCGATGTGATGTCTCAATGCTTCTAATACCAAACCTGAGACTCTTCCTATAGCATGAGATGGGATATCCAACTTCTTCCCATTCCAATCCTGAGACCCTTCCGATAGCAGAGATGTGATATCTCAATGCTTATACCAAACCTAAGACCCTTCCTATGGCATGAGATGTCATATACAACTCCTTCCCATTCCAATCCTGAGACCCTTCCTATAGCATGAGATGTGATATCTCAATGCTTATACCAAACCTGAGACCCTTCCTATAGCATGAGATGTGATATCAAACTCCTTCCCATTCCAATCCTGAGACTCTTCCTATAGCATGAGATGTGATGTCTCAATGCTTCTAATACCAAACCTGAGATCCTTCCTATAACATGAGATGTGATATCCAACTCCTTCCCATTCCAATCCCGAGACCCTTCCTATAGCATGAGATGTGATATCTCAATGCTTATACCAAACCTGAGACCCTTCCTATAGCATGAGATGTGATATCCAACTCCTTCCCATTCCAATCCTGAGACTCTTCCTATAGCATGAGATGTGATATCTCAATGCCTCTAATACCAAACCTGAGATCCTTCCTCTAACATGAAATGTGATATCCAACTCCTTCCCTTTCCAAACCTGAGAGTCTACCTATAGCATGAGATGTGATATCCAAGTCCTTCCCATTCCAATCCTTAGACCCTTCCTACAGCATGCAATATGATATCTCAATGATTCTAATAACAAACCTGAGACCCGTCCTATAACATGAGATGGGATATCCAACTCCTTCCCATTCCAATCCTGAGACACTTCCGATAGCAGAGATGTGATATCTCAATGCTTATACCAAACCTGAGACCCTTCCTATAACATGAGATGTGATATCCAACTCCTTCCCGGTCCAAACCTGAGACCCTTCCTATAGCATATGTGATATTCAACTCCTTCCCATTCCAAACATGAGACCCTTCCTATAGCAAGAGTGTAATATCCAACTCCTTCCCATTCCAATCCTGAGACCATTCCTATAGCATGAGATGTGATATCTCAATGCTTCTAATACCAAACCTGAGATCCTTCCTATGACATGAGATGTGATATCCAATTCCTCCCCATTCCAAACCTGAGAACCTTCCTATAGCATGCGATGTGATATCTCAATGCTTCTAATACCAAACCCGAGACCAGTCCTATAACATGAGATTGGATATCCAACTCCTTCCCCTTCCAAACCTGAGACTCTTCCTATAGCATGAGATGTGATATCCAACTTCTTCCCATTCCAATCCTGAGACCCTTCCTATAACATGAGATGTGATGTCTCAATGCTTCTAATACCAAACCTGAGATCTTTCCTATAACATGAGATGTGATATCCAACTCCTTCCCATTCCAATCCTGAGACCCTTCCTATAGCTTGAGATGTGATATCCAACTCCTTCCCATTCCAATCCTGAGACCCTTCCTATAGCATGAGATGTGATATCTCAAGGCCTCTAATACCAAACCTGAGATCCTTCCTCTAACATGAAATGTGATATCCAACTCCTTCCCCTTCCAAACCTGAGAGCCTTCCTATAACATGAAATGTGATATCCAATTCCTTCCCATTCCAACCTGAGACCCTTCCTATAGCATGAGATGGGATATCCAACTCCTTCCAAATCCAATACTGATACCCTTCCGATAGCATGAGATATGATATCCCAATGCTTCTACCAAACCTGAGACCCATACTATGGCATGAGATGTGATATCAAACTCCTTCCCATTCCAATCCTGAGACCCTACCTATAGCTTGAGATGTGATATCCAACTCCTTCCCATTCCAATTCTGAGACCTTTCCTATACCATGAGACTTGATATCTCAATGCTTCTAATACCAAACCTGAGACCCGTCCTATAACATGAGATGTGATATCCAAATCCTTCCCCTTCCAAACCTTAGACCCTTCCTTTATCATGAGATGTGATATCCAATTCCTTCCCATTCCAATCCTGAGACCCTTCCGATATCATGAGATTAGTTATCTCAATGCTTCTAATATCAAACTTGAGACCCTCCCTATAACATGAGATGTGACATCCAAGTCCTCCCCATTCCAATCCTGAGACCCTTCCTATAGCATGAGATGTGATATCTCAATGCTTCTAATACCAAACCTGAGACCCTTCCTATAACATGATTTGGGATATCCAACTCCTTCCCATTCCAATCCTGAGACCCTTTCGATAGCAGAGATGTGATATCTCAATGCTTATACCAAACCTGAGACCCTTCCTATGGCCTGAGATGTCATATGCAACTCCTTCCCATTCCAATCCTGAGACCCTTCCTATAGTATTAGATGTGATATCTCAATGCTTATACCAAATCTGAGACCCTTCCTATAGCATGAGATGTGATATCCAACTTCTTCCCATTCCAATCCTGAGACCCTTCCTATAGCATGAGATGTGATGTCTCAATTCTTCTAATACCAAACCTGAGATACTTCTGATAGCATGAGATGTGATATCTCAATGCTTCTAATACCAAACCTGAGATCCTTCCTATAACATGAGATGTGATTTCCAAATCCTTCCACTTCCAAACCTGAGACCCTCCCTTTAGCATGAGATGTGACATCCAACTCCTTCCCATTCCAATCCTGAGACCCTTCTGATAGCATGAGATGTGATATTTCAATGCCTCTAATACCAAACCTGAGATCCTACCTCTAACATGAAATGTGATATCCATCTCCTTCCCTTTCCAAACCTGAGACCCTGCCTATAGCATGAGATGTGATATCCAAGTCCTTCCCATTCCAATCCTGAGACCCTTCCTATAGCATGTGATGTGATATCTCAATGCTTATACCAAATCTGAGACCCTTCCTATAGCATGAGATGTGATATCCAACACCTTCCCATTCCAATCCTGAGACCCTTCCTATAGCATGAGATGTGATGTCTCAATGCTTCTAATACCAAACCTGAGATCCTTCCTATAACATGAGATGTGATATCCAACTCCTTCCCATTCCAATCCTGAGACCCTTATGATAGCATGAGATGTGATATCTCAATGCCTCTAATACCAAACCTGAGATACTTCCGATAGCATGAGATGTGATATCTCAATGCTTCTAATACCAAACCTGAGATCCTTCCTATAACATGAGATGTGATTTCCAAATCCTTCCCCTTCCAAACCTGAGACCCTCCCTTTAGCATGAGATGTGATATACAACTCCTTCCCATTCCAATCCTGAGACCCATCTGATAGCAAGAGATGTGATATTTCAATGCCTCTAATACCAAACCTGAGATCCTACCTCTAACATGAAATGTGTTATCCATCTCCTTCCCTTTCCAAACCTGAGACCCAGCCTATAGCATGAGATGTGATATCCAAGTCCTTTCCATTCCAATCCTGAGACCCTTCCTATAGCATGTGATGTGATATCTCAATGCTTATACCAAACCTGAGACCCTTCCTATGGCATGAGATGTCATATACAACTCCTTCCCATTCCAATCCTGAGACCCTTCCTATAGCATGAGATGTGATATCTCAATGCTTATACCAAACCTGAGACCCTTCCTATAGCATGAGATGTGATATCCAACTTCTTCCCATTCCAATCCTGAGACCCTTCCTATAACATGAGATGTGATGTCGCAATGCTTCTAATACCAAACCTGAGATCTTTCCTATAACATGAGATGTGATATCCAACTCCTTCCCATTCCAATCCTGAGACCCTTCCTATAGCATGAGATGTGATATCACAATGCTTATACCAAACCTGAGACCGTTCCTATAGCTTGAGATGTGATATCCAACTCCTTCCCATTCCAATCCTGAGACCCTTCCTATAGCATGAGATGTGATATCTCAAGGCCTCTAATACCAAACCTGAGATCGTTCCTCTAACATGAAATGTGATATCCAACTCCTTCCCCTTCCAAACCTGAGAGCCTTCCTATAACATGAGATGTGACATCCAAGACCTCCCCATTCCAATCCTGAGACCCTTCCTATAGCATGAGATGTGATATCTCAATGCTTCTAATACCAAACCTGAGACCCTTCCTATAACATGATTTGGGATATCCAACTCCTTCCCATTCCAATCCTGAGACCCTTCCGATAGCAGAGATGTGATATCTCAATGCTTTTACCAAACCTGAGACCCTTCCTATGGCCTGAGATGTCATATGCAACTCCTTCCCATTCCAATCCTGAGACCCTTCCTATTGCATTAGATGTATTATCTCAATGCTTATACCAAATCTGAGACCCTTCCTATAGCATGAGATGTGATATCCAACTTCTTCCCATTCCAATCCTGAGACCCTTCCTAAGCATGAGATGTGATGTCTCAATTCTTCTAATACCAAACCTGAGATCCTTCCTATAACATGAGATGTGATATCCAACTCCTTCCCATTCCAATCCTGAGACCCTTCCTATAGCATGAGATGTGATATCTCAATGCCTCTAATACCAAACCTGAGATCCTTCCTCTAACATGAAATGTGATATCCAACTCCTTCCCCTTCCAAACCTGAGAGCCTTCCTATAGCATGAGATATGATATCCAAGTCCTTTCCATTCCAATCCTGAGACCTTTCCTATAACATGAGATGTGATATCCAACTCCTTCCCATTCCAACCTGAGACCCTTCCTATAGCATGAGATGGGATATCCAACTCCTTCCAAATCCAATCCTGATACCCTTCCGATAGCATGAGATCTGATATCCCAATGCTTCTACCAAACCTGAGACCCATACTATGGCATGAGATGTGATATCAAACTCCTTCCCATTCCAACCTGAGACCCTTCCTATAGCATGAGATGGGATATCCAACTCCTTCCAAATCCAATCCTGAAATCCTTCCGATAGCATGAGATGTGATATCCCAATGCTTCTACCAAACCTGAGACCCATACTATGGCATGAGATGTGATATCCAACTCCTTCCCATTCCAATTCTGAGACTCTTCTGATAGCATGAGATGTGATATCTCAATGCCTCTAATACCAAACCTGAGATCCTACCTCTAACATGAAATGTGATATCCAACTCTTTCCCGTTGCAAACCTGAGAGCCTTCCTATAGCATGAGATGTGATATCCAAGTCCTTCCCATTCCAATCCTGAGACCCTTCCTATAACATGAGATGTGCTATCCAACTCCTTCCCATTCCAACCTGAGACCCGTCCTATAGCATGAGATGTGATATCCCAATGCTTCTACCAAACCTGAGACCCATACTATGGCATGAGATGTGATATCAAACTCCTTCCCATTCCAATCCTGAGACCCTTCCTATAGCTTGAGATGTGAAATCCAACTCCTTCCCATTCCAATTCTGAGACCCTTCCTATACAATGAGACTTGATATCTCAATGCTTCTAATACCAAACCTGAGACCCGTCTTATAACATGAGATGTGATATCCAAATCCTTCCCCTTTCAAACCTTAGACCCTTCCTTTATCATGACATGTGATATCCAACTCCTTCCCATTCCAATCCTGAGACTCTTCCGATATCATGAGATGTGATATCTCAATGCTTCTAATATCAAACTTGAGACCCTCCCTATAGCATGAGATGTGATATCCAAGTCCTTCCCATTCCAATCCCGAGACCCTTCCTATAGCATGAGATGTGATATCTCAATGCTTCTAATACCAAACCTGAGACCCTTCTTATAACATGAGATGGGAATATCCAACTCCTTCCCATTCCAATCCTGAGACCCTTCCGATAGCAGAGATGTGATATCTCAATGCTTATACCAAACCTGAGATCCTTCCTATAACATGAGATGTGATATCCAACTCCTTCCCATTCCAATCCTGAGACACTTCCTATAGCATGAGATGTGATATCTCACTGCTTATACCTAACCTGAGACCCTTCCTATAGCATGAGATGTGATATCCAACTCCTTCCCATTCCAATCCTGAGACCCTTCCTATAGCATGAAATGTGATATCCAACTCCTTCCCATTCCAATCCTGAGACACTTCCTATAGCATGAGATGTGATATCTCACTGCTTATACCAAACCTGAGACCCTTCTTATAACATGTGATGTGATATCCAAATCCTTCCCCTTCCAAACCTGAGACCCTCCCTTTAGCATGAAATGTGATATCCAACTCCTTCCCATTCCAATCCTGAGACCCTTATGATAGCATGAGATGTGATATCTCAATGCCTCTAATACCAAACCTGAGATACTTCCGATAGCATGAGATGTGATATCTCAATGCTTCTAATACCAAACCTGAGATCCTTCCTATAACATGAGATGTGATATCCAAATCCTTCCCCTTCCAAACCTGAGACCCTCCCTTTAGCATGAGATGTGATATCCAACTCCTTCCCATTCCAATCCTGAGACCCTTCTGATAGCATGAGATGTGATATCTCAATGCCTCTAATACCAAACCTGAGATCCTACCTCTAACATGAAATATGATATCCAACTCCTTCCCTTTCCAAACCTGAGATCCTGCCTATAGCATGAGATGTGATATCCACGTCCTTCCCATTCCAATCCTGAGACCCTTCCTATAGCATGAGATGTGATATCTCAATGATTATACCAAACCTGAGACCCTTCCTATGGCATGAGATGCCATATACAACTCCTTCCCATTCCAATCCTGAGACCCTGCTTATAGCATGAGATGTGATATCTCAATGCTTCTAATACCAAACCTGAGATCTTTCCTATAACATGAGATGTGATATCCAACTCCTTCCCATTCCAATCCTGAGACCATTCCTATAGCATGAGATGTGATATCTCAATGCTTATACCAAACCTGAGACCCTTCCTATAGCTTGAGATGTGATATCCAACTCCTTCCCATTCCAATCCTGAGACCCTTCCTATAGCATGAGATGTGATATCTCAATGCCTCTAATACCAAACCTGAGATCCTTCCTCTAACATGAAATGTGATATCCAACTCCTTCCCCTTCCAAACCTGAGAGCCTTCCTATAGCATGAGATATAATATCCAAGTCCTTTCCATTCCAATCCTGAGACCTTTCCTATAACATGAGATGTGATATCCAACTCCTTCCCATTCCAACCTGAGACCCTTCCTATAGCATGAGATGGGATATCCAACTCCTTCCAAATCCAATCCTGATACCCTTCCGATAGCATGAGATCTGATATCCCAATGCTTCTACCAAACCTGAGACCCATACTATGGCATGAGATGTGATATCAAACTCCTTCCCATTCCAACCTGAGACCCTTCCTATAGCATGAGATGGGATATCCAACTCCTTCCAAATCCAATCCTGAAATCCTTCCGATAGCATGAGATGTGATATCCCAATGCTTCTACCAAACCTGAGACCCATACTATGGCATGAGATGTGATATCCAACTCCTTCCCATTCCAATTCTGAGACTCTTCTGATAGCATGAGATGTGATATCTCAATGCCTCTAATACCAAACCTGAGATCCTACCTCTAACATGAAATGTGATATCCAACTCTTTCCCGTTGCAAACCTGAGAGCCTTCCTATAGCATGAGATGTGATATCCAAGTCCTTCCCATTCCAATCCTGAGACCCTTCCTATAACATGAGATGTGATATCCAACTCCTTCCCATTCCAACCTGAGACCCTTCCTATAGCATGAGATGTGATATCCCAATGCTTCTACCAAACCTGAGACCCATACTATGGCATGAGATGTGATATCAAACTCCTTCCCATTCCAATCCTGAGACCCTTCCTATAGCTTGAGATGTGATATCCAACTCCTTCCCATTCCAATTCTGAGACCCTTCCTATACAATGAGACTTGATATCTCAATGCTTCTAATACCAAACCTGAGACCCGTCCTATAACATGAGATGTGATATCCAAATCCTTCCCCTTATAAACCTTAGACCCTTCCTTTATCATGAGATGTGATATCCAACTCCTTCCCATTCCAATCCTGAGACTCTTCCGATATCATGAGATGTGATATCTCAATGCTTCTAATATCAAACTTGAGACCCTCCCTATAGCATGAGATGTGATATCCAAGTCCTTCCCATTCCAATCCCGAGACCATTCCTATAGCATGAGATGTGATATCTCAATGCTTCTAATACCAAACCTGAGACCCTTCTTATAACATGAGATGGGAATATCCAACTCCTTCCCATTCCAATCCTGAGACCCTTCCGATAGCAGAGATGTGATATCTCAATGCTTATACCAAACCTGAGATCCTTCCTATAACATGAGATGTGATATCCAACTCCTTCCCATTCCAATCCTGAGACACTTCCTATAGCATGAGATGTGATATCTCACTGCTTATACCAAACCTGAGACCCTTCCTATAGCATGAGATGTGATATCCAACTCCTTCCCATTCCAATCCTGAGACCCTTCCTATAGCATGAGATGTGATATCTCAATGCTTCTAATATCAAACTTGAGACCCTCCCTATAGCATGAGATGTGATACCCAAGTCCTTCCCATTCCAATCCTGAGACCCTTCCTACAGCATGCGATGTGATGTCTCAATGCTTCTAATACCAAACCTGAGACTCTTCCTATAACATGAGATGGGATATCCAACTTCTTCCCATTCCAATCCTGAGACCCTTCCGATAGCAGAGATGTGATATCTCAATGCTTATACCAAACCTAAGACCCTTCCTATGGCATGAGATGTCATATACAACTCCTTCCCATTCCAATCCTGAGACCCTTCCTATAGCATGAGATGTGATATCTCAATGCTTATACCAAACCTGAGACCCTTCCTATAGCATGAGATGTGATATCCAACTCCTTCCCATTCCAATCCTGAGACCCTTCCTATAGCATGAGATGTGATGTCTCAATGCTTCTAATACCAAACCTGAGATCCTTCCTATAACATGAGATGTGATATCCAACTCCTTCCCATTCCAATCCCGAGACCCTTCCTTTAGCATGAGATGTGATATCTCAATGCTTATACCAAACCTGAGACTCTTCCTATAGCATGAGATGTGATATCCAACTCCTTCCCATTCCAATCCTGAGACTCTTCCTATAGCATGAGATGTGATATCTCAATGCCTCTAATACCAAACCTGAGATCCTTCCTCTAACATGAAATGTGATATCCAACTCCTTCCCTTTCCAAACCTGAGAGTCTACCTATAGCATGAGATGTGATATCCAAGTCCTTCCCATTCCAATCCTTAGACCCTTCCTACAGCATGCAATATGATATCTCAATGATTCTAATAACAAACCTGAGACCCGTCCTATAACATGAGATGGGATATCCAACTCCTTCCCATTCCAATCCTGAGACACTTCCGATAGCAGAGATGTGATATCTCAATGCTTATACCAAACCTGAGACCCTTCCTATAACATGAGATGTGATATCCAACTCCTTCCCGGTCCAAACCTGAGACCCTTCCTATAGCATATGTGATATTCAACTCCTTCCCATTCCAAACATGAGACCCTTCCTATAGCAAGAGTGTAATATCCAACTCCTTCCCATTCCAATCCTGAGACCATTCCTATAGCATGAGATGTGATATCTCAATGCTTCTAATACCAAACCTGAGATCCTTCCTATGACATGAGATGTGATATCCAATTCCTCCCCATTCCAAACCTGAGAACCTTCCTATAGCATGCGATGTGATATCTCAATGCTTCTAATACCAAACCCGAGACCAGTCCTATAACATGAGATTGGATATCCAACTCCTTCCCCTTCCAAACCTGAGACTCTTCCTATAGCATGAGATGTGATATCCAACTTCTTCCCATTCCAATCCTGAGACCCTTCCTATAACATGAGATGTGATATCTCAATGCTTCTAATACCAAACCTGAGATCTTTCCTATAACATGAGATGTGATATCCAACTCCTTACCATTCCAATCCTGAGACCCTTCCTATAGCTTGAGATGTGATATCCAACTCCTTCCCATTCCAATCCTGAGACCCTTCCTATAGCATGAGATGTGATATCTCAAGGCCTCTAATACCAAACCTGAGATCCTTCCTCTAACATGAAATGTGATATCCAACTCCTTCCCCTTCCAAACCTGAGAGCCTTCCTATAACATGAAATGTGATATCCAATTCCTTCCCATTCCAACCTGAGACCCTTCCTATAGCATGAGATGGGATATCCAACTCCTTCCAAATCCAATACTGATACCCTTCCGATAGCATGAGATATGATATCCCAATGCTTCTACCAAACCTGAGACCCATACTATGGCATGAGATGTGATATCAAACTCCTTCCCATTCCAATCCAGAGACCCTACCTATAGCTTGAGATGTGATATCCAACTCCTTCCCATTCCAATTCTGAGACCTTTCCTATACCATGAGACTTGATATCTCAATGCTTCTAATACCAAACCTGAGACCCGTCCTATAACATGAGATGTGATATCCAAATCCTTCCCCTTCCAAACCTTAGACCCTTCCTTTATCATGAGATGTGATATCCAATTCCTTCCCATTCCAATCCTGAGACCCTTCCGATATCATGAGATTAGTTATCTCAATGCTTCTAATATCAAACTTGAGACCCTCCCTATAACATGAGATGTGACATCCAAGTCCTCCCCATTCCAATCCTGAGACCCTTCCTATAGCATGAGATGTGATATCTCAATGCTTCTAATACCAAACCTGAGACCCTTCCTATAACATGATTTGGGATATCCAACTCCTTCCCATTCCAATCCTGAGACCCTTTCGATAGCAGAGATGTGATATCTCAATGCTTATACCAAACCTGAGACCCTTCCTATGGCCTGAGATGTCATATGCAACTCCTTCCCATTCCAATCCTGAGACCCTTCCTATAGCATTAGATGTGATATCTCAATGCTTATACCAAATCTGAGACCCTTCCTATAGCATGAGATGTGATATCCAACTTCTTCCCATTCCAATCCTGAGACCCTTCCTATAGCATGAGATGTGATGTCTCAATTCTTCTAATACCAAACCTGAGATACTTCTGATAGCATGAGATGTGATATCTCAATGCTTCTAATACCAAACCTGAGATCCTTCCTATAACATGAGATGTGATTTCCAAATCCTTCCACTTCCAAACCTGAGACCCTCCCTTTAGCATGAGATGTGATATCCAACTCCTTCCCATTCCAATCCTGAGACCCTTCTGATAGCATGAGATGTGATATTTCAATGCCTCTAATACCAAACCTGAGATCCTACCTCTAACATGAAATGTGATATCCATCTCCTTCCCTTTCCAAACCTGAGGCCCTGCCTATAGCATGAGATGTGATATCCAAGTCCTTCCCATTCCAATCCTGAGACCCTTCCTATAGCATGTGATGTGATATCTCAATGCTTATACCAAATCTGAGACCCTTCCTATAGCATGAGATGTGATATCCAACTCCTTCCCATTCCAATCCTGAGACCCTTCCTATAGCATGAGATGTGATGTCTCAATGCTTCTAATACCAAACCTGAGATCCTTCCTATAACATGAGATGTGATATCCAACTCCTTCCCATTCCAATCCTGAGACCCTTATGATAGCATGAGATGTGATATCTCAATGCCTCTAATACCAAACCTGAGATACTTCCGATAGCATGAGATGTGATATCTCAATGCTTCTAATACCAAACCTGAGATCCTTCCTATAACATGAGATGTGATTTCCAAATCCTTCCCCTTCCAAACCTGAGACCCTCCCTTTAGCATGAGATGTGATATCCAACTCCTTCCCATTCCAATCCTGAGACCCATCTGATAGCAAGAGATGTGATATTTCAATGCCTCTAATACCAAACCTGAGATCCTACCTCTAACATGAAATGTGATATCCATCTCCTTCCCTTTCCAAACCTGAGACCCTGCCTATAGCATGAGATGTGATATCCAAGTCCTTTCCATTCCAATCCTGAGACCCTTCCTATAGCATGTGATGTGATATCTCAATGCTTATACCAAACCTGAGACCCTTCCTATGGCATGAGATGTCATATACAACTCCTTCCCATTCCAATCCTGAGACCCTTCCTATAGCATGAGATGTGATATCTCAATGCTTATACCAAACCTGAGACCCTTCCTATAGCATGAGATGTGATATCCAACTTCTTCCCATTCCAATCCTGAGACCCTTCCTATAACATGAGATGTGATGTCGCAATGCTTCTAATACCAAACCTGAGATCTTTCCTATAACATGAGATGTGATATCCAACTCCTTCCCATTCCAATCCTGAGACCCTTCCTATAGCATGAGATGTGATATCACAATGCTTATACCAAACCTGAGACCGTTCCTATAGCTTGAGATGTGATATCCAACTCCTTCCCATTCCAATCCTGAGACCCTTCCTATAGCATGAGATGTGATATCTCAAGGCCTCTAATACCAAACCTGAGATCGTTCCTCTAACATGAAATGTGATATCCAACTCCTTCCCCTTCCAAACCTGAGAGCCTTCCTATAACATGAGATGTGACATCCAAGACCTCCCCATTCCAATCCTGAGACCCTTCCTATAGCATGAGATGTGATATCTCAATGCTTCTAATACCAAACCTGAGACCCTTCCTATAACATGATTTGGGATATCCAACTCCTTCCCATTCCAATCCTGAGACCCTTCCGATAGCAGAGATGTGATATCTCAATGCTTTTACCAAACCTGAGACCCTTCCTATGGCCTGAGATGTCATATGCAACTCCTTCCCATTCCAATCCTGAGACCCTTCCTATTGCATTAGATGTATTATCTCAATGCTTATACCAAATCTGAGACCCTTCCTATAGCATGAGATGTGATATCCAACTTCTTCCCATTCCAATCCTGAGACCCTGCCTAAGCATGAGATGTGATGTCTCAATTCTTCTAATACCAAACCTGAGATCCTTCCTATAACATGAGATGTGATATCCAACTTCTTCCCATTCCAATCCTGAGACCCTTATGATAGCATGAGATGTGATATCTCAATGCCTCTAATACCAAACCTGAGATACTTCTGATAGCATGAGATGTGATATCTCAATGCTTCTAATACCAAACCTGAGATCCTTCCTATAACATGAGATGTGATTTCCAAATCCTTCCACTTCCAAACCTGAGACCCTCCCTTTAGCATGAGATGTGATATCCAACTCCTTCCCATTCCAACCCTGAGACCCTTCTGATAGCATGAGATGTCATATTTCAATGCCTCTAATACCAAACCTGAGATCCTACCTCTAACATGAAATGTGATATCCATCTCCTTCCCTTTCCAAACCTGAGACCCTGCCTATAGCATGAGATGTGATATCCAAGTCCTTCCCATTCCAATCCTGAGACCCTTCCTATAGCATGTGATGTGATATCTCAATGCTTATACCAAACCTGAGACCCTTCCTATGGCATGAGATGTCATATACAACTCCTTCCCATTCCAATCCTGAGACCCTTCCTATAGCATGAGATGTGATATCTCAATGCTTATACCAAACCTGAGACCCTTCCTATAGCATGAGATGTGATATCCAACTTCTTCCCATTCCAATCCTGAGACCCTTCCTATAACATGAGATGTGATGTCTCAATGCTTCTAATACCAAACCTGAGACCCTTCCTATAACATGAGATGGGATATCCAACTCCTTCCCATTCCAATCCTGAGACCCTTCCGAAAGCAGAGATGTGATATCTCAATGCTTTTACCAAACCTGAGACCCTTCCTATGGCCTGAGATGTCATATACAACTCCTTCCCATTCCAATCCTGAGAACCTTCCTATAGCATGAGATGTGATATCTCAATGCTTATACCAAATCTGAGTCCCTTCCTATAGCATGAGATGTGATATCCAACTCCTTCCCATTCCAATCCTGAGACCCTTCCTATAGCATGAGATGTGATGTCTCAATGCTTCTAATACCAAACCTGAGATCCTTCCTATAACATGAGATGTGATATCCAACTCCTTCCCATTCCAATCCTGAGACCCTTATGATAGCATGAGATGTGATATCTCAATGCCTCTAATACCAAACCTGAGATACTTCCGATAGCATGAGATGTGATATCTCAATGCTTCTAATACCAAACCTGAGATCCATCCTATAACATGAGATGTGATTTCCAAATCCTTCCCCTTCCAAACCTGAGACCCTCCCTTTAGCATGAGATGTGATATCCAACTCCTTCCCATTCCAATACTGAGACCCATCTGATAGCATGAGATGTGATATTTCAATGCCTCTAATACCAAACCTGAGATCCTACCTCTAACATGAAATGTGATATCCATCTCCTTCCCTTTCCAAACCTGAGACCCTGCCTATAGCATGAGATGTGATATCCAAGTCCTTTCCATTCCAATCCTGAGACCCTTCCTATAGCATGTGATGTGATATCTCAATGCTTATACCAAACCTGAGACCCTTCCTATGGCATGAGATGTCATATACAACTCCTTCCCATTCCAATCCTGAGACCCTTCCTATAGCATGAGATGTGATATCTCAATGCTTATACCAAACCTGAGACCCTTCCTATAGCATGAGATGTGATATCCAACTTCTTCCCATTCCAATCCTGAGACCCTTCCTATAACATGAGATGTGATGTCGCAATGCTTCTAATACCAAACCTGAGATCTTTCCTATAACATGAGATGTGATATCCAACTCCTTCCCCTTCCAATCCTGAGACCCTTCCTATAGCATGAGATGTGATATCACAATGCTTATACCAAACCTGAGACCGTTCCTATAGCTTGAGATGTGATATCCAACTCCTTCCCATTACAATCCTGAGAGCCTTCCTATAACATGAGATGTGATATCCAACTCCTTCCCATTCCAATCCTGAGACCCTTATGATAGCATGAGATGTGATATCTCAATGCCTCTAATACCAAACCTGAGATACTTCCGATAGCATGAGATGTGATATCTCAATGCTTCTAATACCAAACCTGAGATCCTTTCTATAACATGAGATGTGATTTCCAAATCCTTCCCCTTCCAAACCTGAGACCCTCCCTTTAGCATGAGATGTGATATCCAACTCCTTCCCATTCCAATCCTGAGACCCTTCTGATAGCATGAGATGTGATATTTCAATGCCTCTAATACCAAACCTGAGATCCTACCTCTAACATGAAATGTGATATCCATCTCCTTCCCTTTCCAAACCTGAGACCCTGCCTATAGCATGAGATGTGATATCTCAATGCTTATACCAAACCTGAGACCCTTCCTATAGCATGAGATGTGATATCCAACTTCTTCCCATTCCAATCCTGAGACCCTTCCTATAACATGAGATGTGATGTCGCAATGCTTCTAATACCAAACCTGAGATCTTTCCTATAACATGAGATGTGATATCCAACTCCTTCCCATTCCAATCCTGAGACCCTTCCTATAGCATGAGATGTGATATCACAATGCTTATACCAAACCTGAGACCGTTCCTAAAGCTTGAGATGTGATATCCAACTCCTTCCCATTCCAATCCTGAGACCCTTCCTATAGCATGAGATGTGATATCTCAAGGCCTCTAATACCAAACCTGAGATCGTTCCTCTAACATGAAATGTGATATCCAACTCCTTCCCCTTCCAAACCTGAGAGCCTTCCTATAACATGAGATGTGATATCCAACTCCTTCCCATTCCAATCCTGAGACCCTTATGATAGCATGAGATGTGATATCTCAATGCCTCTAATACCAAACCTGAGATACTTCCGATAGCATGAGATGTGATATCTCAATGCTTCTAATACCAAACCTGAGATCCTTCCTATAACATGAGATGTGATTTCCAAATCCTTCCCCTTCCAAACCTGAGACCCTCCCTTTAGCATGAGATGTGATATCCAACTCCTTCCCATTCCAATCCTGAGACCCTTCCTATAGCATGAGATGTGATATCTCAAGGCCTCTAATACCAAACCTGAGATCGTTCCTCTAACATGAAATGTGATATCCAACTCCTTCCCCTTCCAAACCTGAGAGCCTTCCTATAGCATGAGATATGATAGCCAAGTCCTTCCAATTCCAATCCTGAGACCCTTCCTATAACATGAAATGTGATATCCAACTCCTTCCCACTCCAACCTGAGACCCTTCCTATAGCATGAGATGGGATATCTCAATGCTTCTAATACCAAACCTGAGACTCTTCCTATAACATGAGATGGGATATCCAACTCATTCCCATTCCAATCCTGAGACCCTTCCGATAGCAGAGATGTGATATCTCAATGCTTATACCAAACCTGAGACCCTTCCTATGGCCTGAGATGTCATATACAACTCCTTCCCATTCCAATCCTGAGACCCTTCCTATAGCATGAGATGTGATATCTCAATGCTTATACCAAACCTGAGACCCTTCCTATAGCATGAGATGTGATATCCAACTCCTTCCCATTCCAATCCTGAGACCCTTCCTATAGCATGAGATGTGATGTCTCAATGCTTCTAATACCAAACCTGAGATCCTTCCTATAACATGAGATGTGATATCCAACTCCTTCCCATTCCAATCCTGAGACCCTTATGATAGCATGAGATGTGATATCTCAATGCCTCTAATACCAAACCTGAGATACTTCCGATAGCATGAGATGTGATATCTCAATGCTTCTAATACCAAACCTGAGATCCTTCCTATAACATGAGATGTGATTTCCAAATCCTCCCCCTTCCAAACCTGAGACCCTCCCTTTAGCATGAGATGTGATATCCAACTCCTTCTTATTCCAATCCTGAGACCCTTCTGATAGCATGAGATGTGATATCTCAATGCCTCTAATTCCAAACCTGAGATCCTACCTCTAACATGAAATGTGATATCCATCTCCTTCCCTTTCCAAACCTGAGACCCTGCCTATAGCATGAGATGTGTTATCCAAGTCCTTCCCATTCCAATCCTGAGACCCTTCCTATAGCATGTGATGTGATATCTCAATGCTTATACCAAACCTGAGACCCTTCGTATGGCATGAGATGTCATATACAACTCCTTCCCATTCCAATCCTGAGACCCTTCCTATAGCATGAGATGTGATATCTCAATGCTTATACCAAACCTGAGACCCTTCCTATAGCATGAGATGTGATATCCAACTTCTTCCCATTCCAAACCTGAGACTGTTCCTATAACATGAGATGTGATGTCTCAATGCTTCTAATACCAAACCTGAGATCTTTCCTATAACATGAGATGTGATATCCAACTCCTTCCCATTCCAATCCTGAGACCCTTCCTATAGCATGAGATGTGATATCACAATGCTTATACCAAACCTGAGACCGTTCCTATAGCTTGAGATGTGATATCCAACTCCTTCCCATTCCAATCCTGAGACCCTTCCTATAGCATGAGATGTGATATCTCAAGGCCTCTAATACCAAACCTGAGATCCTTCCTCTAACATGAAATGTGATATCCAACTCCTTCCCCTTCCAAACCTGAGAGCCTTCCTATAGCATGAGATATGATATCCAAGTCCTTCCCATTCCAATCCTGAGACCCTTCCTATAACATGAAATGTGATATCCTACTCCTTCCCATTCCAACCTGGGACCCTTCCTATATCATGAGATGGGATATCTCAATGCTTCTAATACCAAACCTGAGACCCTTCCTATAACATGAGATGGGAATATCCAACTCCTTCCCATTCCAATCCTGAGACCCTTCCGATAGCAGAGATGTGATATCCCAATGCTTATACCAAACCTGAGATCCTTCCTATAACATGAGATGTGATATCCAACTCCTTCCCATTCCAATCCTGAGACACTTCCTATAGCATGAGATGTGATATCTCACTGCTTATACCAAACCTGAGACCCTTCCTATAGAATGAGATGTGATATCCAACTCCTTCCCATTCCAATCCTGAGACCCTTACTATAGCATGAGATGTGATATCTCAATGCTTCTAATATCAAACTTGAGACCCTCCCTATAGCATGAGATGTGATACCCAAGTCCTTCCCATTCCAATCCTGAGACACTTCCTATAGCATGAGATGTGATATCTCAATGCTTCTAATACCAAACCTGAGACTCTTCCTATAACATGAGATGGGATATCCAACTCCTTCCCATTCCAATCCTGAGACTCTTCCAATAGCAGAGATGTGATATCTCAATGCTTATACCAAACCTAAGACCCTTCCTATGGCATGAGATGTGATATCCAACTCCTTCCCATTCCAATACCGAGACCCTTCCTATAGCATGAGATGTGATATCTCGATGCTTATACCAAATCGGAGACCCTTCCTATAGCATGAGATGTGATATCCAACTCCTTCCCATTCCAATCCTGAGGCCCTTCGTATAGCATGAGATGTGATGTCTCAATGCTTCTAATACCAAACCTGAGATCCTTCCTATAACATGAGATGTGATATCCAACTCCTTCCCATCCCAATCCTGAGACCCTTCCTATAGCATGAGATGTGATGTCTCAATGCTTCTAATACCAAACCTGAGAACCTTCCTACAGCATGCGATGTGATATCTCAATGCTTCTAATACCAAACCTGAGACCAGTCCTATAACATGAGATTGGATATCCAACTCCTTCCCCTTCAAAACCTGAGACCCTTCCTATAGCATGAGATGTGATATCCAACTTCTTCCCATTCCAATCCTGAGACCCTTCCTATAACATGAGATGTGATGTCTCAATGCTTCTAATACCAAACCTGAGATCTTTCCTATAACATGAGATGTAATATCCAACTCCTTCCCATTCCAATCCTGAGACCCTTCCTATAGCATGAGATGTGCTATCTCAATGCTTATACCAAACCTGAGACCCTTCCTAAAGCTTGAGATGTGATATCCAACTCCTTCCCATTCCAATCCTGAGACCCTTCCTATAGCATGATATGTGATATCTCAATGCCTCTAATACCAAACCTGAGATCCTTCCTCTAACATGAAATGTGATATCGAACTCCTTCCCTTTCCAAACCTGAGAGCCTACCTATAGCATGAGATGTGATATCCAAGTCCTTCCCATTCCAATCCTTAGACCCTTCCTACAGCATGCAATATGATATCTCAATGATTCTAATAACAAACCTGAGACCCGTCCTATAACATGAGATGTGATATCCAACTCCTTCCGGTTTCAAACCTGAGACCCTTCCTATAACATGAGATGTGATATCCAACTCCTTCCCGTTTCAAACCTGAGACCCTTCCTATAGCATATGTGATATCCAACTCCTTCCCATTCCAAACATGAGACCCTTCCTATAGCAAGAATGTAATATCCAACTCCTTCCCATTCCAATCCTGAGACCATTCCTATAGCATGAGATGTGATATCTCAATGCTTCTAATACCAAACCTGAGATCCTTCCTATGACATGAGATGTGATATCCAATTCCTCCCCATTCCAAACCTGAGAACCTTCCTACAGCATGCGATGTGATATCTCAATGCTTCTAATACCAAACCTGAGACCAGTCCTATAACATGAGATTGGATATCCAACTCCTTCCCCTTCCAAACCTGAGACCCTTCCTATAGCATGAGATGTGATATCCAACTTCTTCCCATTCCAATCCTGAGACCCTTCCTATAACATGAGATGTGATGTCTCAATGTTTCTAATACCAAACCTGAGATCTTTCCTATAACATGAGATGTGATATCCAACTCCTTCCCATTCCAATCCTGAGACCCTTCCTATAGCATGAGATGTGCTATCTCAATGCTTATACCAACCTGAGACCCTTCCTAAAGCTTGAGTTGTGATATCCAACTCCTTCCCATTCCAATCATGAGACCCTTCCTATAACATGAAATGTGATATCCAACTCCTTCCCATTCCAACCTGAGACCCTTCCTATAGCATGAGATGGGATATCCAACTCCTTCCAAATCCAATACTGATACCCTTCCAATAGCATGAGATGTGATATCCCAATGCTTCTACCAAACCTGAGAACCATACTATGGCATGAGATGTGATAACAAACTCCTTCCCATTCCAATCCTGAGACTCTTCCTATAGCTTGAGATGTGATATCCGAAATCCTTCCCATTCCAATTCTGAGACCCTTCCTATACTATGAGACTTGATATCTCAATGCTTCTAATACCAAACCTGAGACCCGTCCTATAACATGAGATGTGATATCCAAATCTTTCCCCTTCCAAACCTTAGACCCTTCCTTTATCATGAGATGTGATATCCAACTCCTTCCCATTCCAATCCTGAGACCCTTCCAATATCATGAGATTTGTTATCTCAATGCTTCTAATATCAAAATTGAGACCCGCCTATAACATGAGATGTGATATCCAAATCTTTCCCCTTCCAAACCTTAGACCCTTCCTTTATCATGAGATGGGATATCCAACTCCTTCCCATTCCAATCCTGAGACCCTTCCGATAGCAGAGATGTGATATCTCAATGCTTATACCAATCCTGAGACCCTTCCTATGGCCTGAGATGTCATATACAACTCCTTCCCAATCCAATCCTGAGACCCTTCCTATAGCATGAGATGTGATATCTCAATGCTTATACCAAATCTGAGACCCTTCCTATAGCATGAGATGTGATATCCAACTCCTTCCCATTCCAATCCTGAGACCCTTCCTATAGCATGAGATGTGATGTCTCAATGCTTCTAATACCAAACCTGAGAACCTTCCTACAGCATGCAATGTGATATCTCAATGCTTCTAATACCAAACCTGGGACCAGTCCTATAACATGAGATTGGATATCCAACTCCTTCCCCTTCCAAACCTGAGACCCTTCCAATAGCATGAGATGTGATATCCAACTTCTTCCCATTCCAATCCTGAGACCCTTCCTATAACATGAGATGTGATGTCTCAATGCTTCTAATACCAAACCTGAGATCTTTCCTATAACATGAGATGTAATATCCAACTCCTTCCCATTCCAATCCTGAGACACTTCCTATAGCATGAGATGTGCTATCTCAATGCTTATACCAAACCTGAGACCCTTCCTAAAGCTTGAGATGTGATATCCAACTCCTTCCCATTCCAATCCTGAGACCCTTCCTATAGCATGAGATGTGATATCTCAATGCTTCTAATATCAAACTTGAGACCCTCCCTATAGCATGAGATGTGATACCCAAGTCCTTCCCATTCCAATCCTGAGACACTTCCTATAGCATGAGATGTGATATCTCAATGCTTATACCAAACCTGAGACCCTTCCTATAGCATGAGACGTGATATCCAACTCCTTCCCATTCCAATCCTGAGACCCTTCCTATAGCATGAGATGTGATGTCTCAATGCTTCTAATACCAAACCTGAGATCCTTCCTATAACATGAGATGTGATATCCAACTCCTTCCCATTCCAATCCCGAGACCCTTCCTATAGCATGAGATGTGATATCTCGATTCTTATACCAAACCTGAGACCCTTCCTATAGCATGAGATGTGATATCCAACTCCTTCCCATTCCAATCCTGAGACCCTTCCTATAGCATGAGATGTGATATCTCAATGCCTCTAATACCAAACCTGAGATCCTTCCTCTAACATGAAATGTGATATCCAACTCCTTCCCTTTCCAAACCTG
Organism: Ambystoma mexicanum; assembly: GCF_040938575.1. Classification (NCBI taxonomy): domain Eukaryota; kingdom Metazoa; phylum Chordata; class Amphibia; order Caudata; family Ambystomatidae; genus Ambystoma; species Ambystoma mexicanum. The sequence goes on from NC_090936.1 coordinate 340,521,912, forward strand.
AGAGCCTACCTATAGCATGAGATGTGATATCCAAGTCCTTCCCATTCCAATCCTTAGACCCTTCCTACAGCATGCAATATATCTCAATGATTCTAATAACAAACCTGAGACCCATCCTATAACATGAGATGTGATATCCAACTCCTTCCCATTCCAATCCTGAGACACTTCCGATAGCAGAGATGTGATATCTCAATGCTTATACCAAACCCAAGACCCTTCCTATAACATGAGATGTGATATCCAACTCCTTCCCGGTCCAAACCTGAGACCCTTCCTATAGCATATGTGATATCCAACTCCTTCCCATTCCAAAAATGAGACCCTTCCTATAGCAAGAATGTAATATCCAACTCCTTCCAATTCCAATCCTGAGACCATTCCTATAGCATGAGATGTGATATCTCAATGCTTCTAATACCAAACCTGAGATCCTTCCTATGACATGAGATGTGATATCCAATTCCTCCCCATTCCAAACCTGAGAACCTTCCTACAGCATGCGATGGGATATCTCAATGCTTCTAATACCAAACCCGAGACCAGTCCTATAACATGAGATTCGATATCCAACTCCTTCCCCTTCCAAACCTGAGACCCATCCTATAGCATGAGATGTGATATCCAACTTCTTCCCATTCCACTCCTGAGACCCTTCCTATAACATGAGATGTGATGTCTCAATGCTTCTAATACCAAACCTGAGATCTTTCCTATAACATGAGATGTGATATCCAACTCCTTCCCATTCCAATCCTGAGACCCTTCCTATAGCATGAGATGTGATATCTCAATGCTTATACCAAACCTGAGACCCTTCGTATAGCTTGAGATGTGATATCCAACTCCTTCCCATTCCAATCCTGAGACCCTTCCTATAGCATGAGATGTGATATCTCAAGGCCTCTAATACCAAACCTGAGATCCTTCCTCTAACATGAAATGTGATATCCAACTCCTTCCCCTTCCAAACCTGAGAGCCTTCCTATAGCATGAGATATGATATCCAAGTCCTTCCCATCCAATCCTGAGACCCTTCCTATAACATGAAATGTGATATCCAACTCCTTCCCATTCCAACCTGAGACCCTTCCTATAGCATGAGATGGGATATCCAACTCCTTCCAAATCCAATACTGATACCCTTCCGATAGCATGAGATGTGATATCCCAATGCTTCTACCAAACCTGAGACCCATACTATGGCATGAGATGTGATATCAAACTCCTTCCCATTCCAATCCTGAGACCCTACCTATAGCTTGAGATGTGACATCCAAGTCCTCCCCATTCCAATCCTGAGACTCTTCCTATAGCATGAGATGTGATATCTCAATGCTTCTAATACAAAACCTGAGACCCGTCCTATAACATGAGATGTGATATCCAAATCCTTCCCCTTCCAAACCTTAGACCCTCCCTATAGCATGAGATGTGACATCCAAGTCCTCCCCATTCCAATCCTGAGACTCTTCCTATAGCATGAGATGTGATATCTCAATGCTTCTAATACCAAACCTGAGACCCTTCCTATAACATGAGATGGGATATCCAACTCCTTCCCATTCCAATCCTGAGACCCTTCCGATAGCAGAGATGTGATATCTCAATGCTTATACCAATCCTGAGACCCTTCCTATGGCCTGATTTGTCATATACAACTCCTTCCCATTCCAATCCTGAGACCCTTCCTATAGCATGAGATGTGATATCTCAATGCTTATACCAAATCCGAGACCCTTCCTATAGCATGAGATGTGATATCCAACTCCTTCCCATTCCAATCCTGAGACCCTTCCTATAGCATGAGATGTGATGTCTCAATGCTTCTAATACCAAACTTGAGATCCTTCCTATAACATGAGATGTGATATCCAACCCCTTCCCATTCCAATCCTGAGACCCTTATGATAGCATGAGATGTGATATCTCAATGCCTCTAATACCAAACCTGAGATACTTCTGATAGCATGAGATGTGATATCTCAATGCTTCTAGTACCAAACCTGAGATCCTTCCTATAACATGAGATGTGATTTCCAAATCCTTCCACTTCCAAACCTGAGACCCTCCATTTAGCATGAGATGTGATATCCAACTCCTTCCCATTCCAATCCTGAGACCCTTCTGATAGCATGAGATGTGATATTTCAATGCCTCTAATACCAAACCTGAGATCCTACCTCTAACATGAAATGTGATATCCATCTCCTTCCCTTTCCAAACCTGAGACCCTGCCTATAGCATGAGATGTGAGATCAAAAGTCCTTCCCATTCCAATCCTGAGACCCTTCCTATAGCATGTGATGTGATATCTCAATGCTTATACCAAACCTGAGACCCTTCCTATGGCATGAGATGTCATATACAACTCCTTCCCATTCCAATCCTGAGACCCTTCCTATAGCATGAGATGTGATATCTCAATGCTTATACCAAACCTGAGACCCTTCCTATAGCATGAGATGTGATATCCAACTTCTTCCCATTCCAATCCTGAGACCCTTCCTATAACATGAGATGTGATGTCTCAATGCTTCTAATACCAAACCTGAGACCCTTCCTATAACATGAGATGGGATATCCAACTCCTTCCCATTCCAATCTTGAGACCCTTCCGATAGCAGAGATGTGATATCTCAATGCTTATACCAAACCTGAGACCCTTCCTATGGCCTGAGATGTCATATACAACTCCTTCCCATTCCAATCCTGAGACCGTTCCTATAGCATGAGATGTGATATCTCAATGCTTATACCAAATCTGAGACCCTTCCTATAGCATGAGATGTGATATCCAACTCCTTCCCATTCCAATCCTGAGACCCTTCCTATAGCATGAGATGTGATGTCTCAATGCTTCTAATACCAAACCTGAGATCCTTCCTATAACATGAGATGTGATATCCAACTCCTTCCCATTCCAATCCTGAGACCCTTATGATAGCATGAGATGTGATATCTCAATGCCTCTAATACCAAACCTGAGATACTTCCGATAGCATGAGATGTGATATCTCAATGCTTCTAATTACAAACCTGAGATCCTTCCTATAACATGAGATGTGATTTCCAAATCCTTCCCCTTCCAAACCTGAGACCCTCCCTTTAGCATGAGATGTGATATCCAACTCCTTCCCATTCCAATCCTGAGACCCTTCTGATAGCATGAGATGTGATATTTCAATGCCTCTAATACCAAACCTGAGATCCTACCTCTAACATGAAATGTGATATCCATCTCCTTCCCTTTCCAAACCTGAGACCCTGCCTATAGCATGAGATGTGATATCCAAGTCCTTCCCATTACAATCCTGAGACCCTTCCTATAGCATGTGATGTGATATCTCAATGCTTATACCAAACCTGAGACCCTTCCTATGGCATGAGATGTCATATACAACTCCTTCCCATTCCAATCCTGAGACCCTTCCTATAGCATGAGATGTGATATCTCAATGCTTATACCAAACCTGAGACCCTTCCTATAGCATGAGATGTGATATCCAACTTCTTCCCATTCCAATCCTGAGACCCTTCCTATAACATGAGATGTGATGTCTCAATGCTTCTAATACCAAACCTGAGATCTTTCCTATAACATGAGATGTGATATCCAACTCCTTCCCATTCCAATCCTGAGACCCTTCCTATAGCATGAGATGTGATATCACAATGCTTATACCAAACCTGAGACCGTTCCTATAGCTTGAGATGTGATATCCAACTCCTTCCCATTCCAATCCTGAGACCCTTCCTATAGCATGAGATGTGATATCTCAAGGCCTCTAATACCAAACCTGAGATTGTTCCTCTAACATGAAATGTGATATCCAACTCCTTCCCCTTCCAAACCTGAGAGCCTTCCTATAGCATGAGATATGATAGCCAAGTCCTTCTAATTCCAATCCTGAGACCCTTCCTATAACATGAAATGTGATATCCAACTCCTTCCCATTCCAACCTGAGACCCTTCCTATAGCATGAGATGGGATATCTCAATGCTTCTAATACCAAACCTGAGACTCTTCCTATAACATGAGATGGGATATCCAACTCCTTCCCATTCCAATCCTGAGACCCTTCCGATAGCAGAGATGTGATATCTCAATGCTTATACCAAACCTGAGACCCTTCCTATGGCCTGAGATGTGATATCCAACTGCTTCCCATTCCAATCCTGAGACCCTTCCTATAGCATGAGATGTGATATCTCAATGCTTATACCAAATCTGAGACCCTTCCTATAGCATGAGATGTGATATCCAACTCCTTCCCATTCCAATCCTGAGACCCTTCCTATAGCATGAGATGTGATGTCTCAATGCTTCTAATACCAAACCTGAGATCCTTCCTATAACATGAGATGTGATATCCAACTCCTTCCGATTCCAATCCTGAGACCCTTATGATAGCATGAGATGTGATATCTCAATGCTTCTAATGCCAAACCTGAGATCCTTCCTATAACATGAGATGTGATTTCCAAATCCTTCCCCTTCCAAACCTGAGACCCTCCCTTTAGCATGAGATGTGATATCCAACTCCTTCCCATTCCAATCCTGAGACCCTTCTGATAGCATGAGATGTGATATCTCAATGCCTCTAATACTAAACCTGAGATCCTACCTCTAACATGAAATGTGATATCCATCTCCTTCCATTTCCAACCCTGAGACCCTGTCTATAGCATGAGATGTCATATACAATTCCTTCCCATTCCAATCCTGAGACCCTTCCTATAGCACGAGATGTGATATCTCAATGCTTATACCAAACCTGAGACCCTTCCTATAGCATGAGATGTGATATCCAACTCCTTCCCATTCCAATCCTGAGACCCTTCCTATAGCATGAGATGTGATATCCAACTCCTTCCCATTCCAATCCTGAGACCCTTCCTATAGCCTGAGATGTGATATCTCAATGCCTCTAATACCAAACCTGAGATCCTTCCTCTAACATGAAATGTGATATCCAACTCCTTCCCTTTCCAAACCTGAGAGCCTATCTATAGCATGAGATGTGATATCCAAGTCCTTCCCATTCCAATCCTGAGACACTTCCGATAGCAGAGATGTGATATCTCAATGCTTATACCAAACCTGAGACCCTTCCTATAACATGAGATGTGATATCCAACTCCTTCCCGTTCCAAACGTGAGACCCTTCCTTTAGCATGAGATGTGATATCCAGCTCCTTCCCATTCCAATCCTGAGACACTTCCGATAGCATGAGATGTGATATCTCAATGCTTCTAATATCAAAACTGAGACCCTCCCTATAGCATGATATGTGATATCTAAGTCCTTCCCATTCCAATCCTGAGACCCTACCCATAGCATGAGATGTGATATCTCAATGCTTCTACCAAACCTGAGACCCTTCCTTTAGCATGAGATGTGATAACCAACTCCTTCCCATTCCAATCCTGAGATCCTTCCTATAACATGAGATGTGATATCCAACTCCTTCCCATTCCAATCCTGAGACCCTTATGATAGCATGAGATGTGATATCTCAATGCCTCTAATACCAAACCTGAGATACTTCCGATAGCATGAGATGTGATATCTCAATGCTTCTAATTACAAACCTGAGATCCTTCCTATAACATGAGATGTGATTTCCAAATCCTTCCCCTTCCAAACCTGAGACCCTCCCTTTAGCATGAGATGTGATATCCAACTCCTTCCCATTCCAATCCTGAGACCCTTCTGATAGCATGAGATGTGATATTTCAATGCCTCTAATACCAAACCTGAGATCCTACCTCTAACATGAAATGTGATATCCATCTCCTTCCCTTTCCAAACCTGAGACCCTGCCTATAGCATGAGATGTGATATCCAAGTCCTTCCCATTACAATCCTGAGACCCTTCCTATAGCATGTGATGTGATATCTCAATGCTTATACCAAACCTGAGACCCTTCCTATGGCATGAGATGTCATATACAACTCCTTCCCATTCCAATCCTGAGACCCTTCCTATAGCATGAGATGTGATATCTCAATGCTTATACCAAACCTGAGACCCTTCCTATAGCATGAGATGTGATATGCAACTTCTTCCCATTCCAATCCTGAGACCCTTCCTATAACATGAGATGTGATGTCTCAATGCTTCTAATACCAAACCTGAGATCTTTCCTATAACATGAGATGTGATATCCAACTCCTTCCCATTCCAATCCTGAGACCCTTCCTATAGCATGAGATGTGATATCACAATGCTTATACCAAACCTGAGACCGTTCCTATAGCTTGAGATGTGATATCCAACTCCTTCCCATTCCAATCCTGAGACCCTTCCTATAGCATGAGATGTGATATCTCAAGGCCTCTAATACCAAACCTGAGATTGTTCCTCTAACATGAAATGTGATATCCAACTCCTTCCCCTTCCAAACCTGAGAGCCTTCCTATAGCATGAGATATGATAGCCAAGTCCTTCTAATTCCAATCCTGAGACCCTTCCTATAACATGAAATGTGATATCCAACTCCTTCCCATTCCAACCTGAGACCCTTCCTATAGCATGAGATGGGATATCTCAATGCTTCTAATACCAAACCTGAGACTCTTCCTATAACATGAGATGGGATATCCAACTCCTTCCCATTCCAATCCTGAGACCCTTCCGATAGCAGAGATGTGATATCTCAATGCTTATACCAAACCTGAGACCCTTCCTATGGCCTGAGATGTGATATCCAACTGCTTCCCATTCCAATCCTGAGACCCTTCCTATAGCATGAGATGTGATATCTCAATGCTTATACCAAATCTGAGACCCTTCCTATAGCATGAGATGTGATATCCAACTCCTTCCCATTCCAATCCTGAGACCCTTCCTATAGCATGAGATGTGATGTCTCAATGCTTCTAATACCAAACCTGAGATCCTTCCTATAACATGAGATGTGATATCCAACTCCTTCCGATTCCAATCCTGAGACCCTTATGATAGCATGAGATGTGATATCTCAATGCTTCTAATGCCAAACCTGAGATCCTTCCTATAACATGAGATGTGATTTCCAAATCCTTCCCCTTCCAAACCTGAGACCCTCCCTTTAGCATGAGATGTGATATCCAACTCCTTCCCATTCCAATCCTGAGACCCTTCTGATAGCATGAGATGTGATATCTCAATGCCTCTAATACTAAACCTGAGATCCTACCTCTAACATGAAATGTGATATCCATCTCCTTCCATTTCCAACCCTGAGACCCTGTCTATAGCATGATATGTCATATACAATTCCTTCCCATTCCAATCCTGAGACCCTTCCTATAGCACGAGATGTGATATCTCAATGCTTATACCAAACCTGAGACCCTTCCTATAGCATGAGATGTGATATCCAACTCCTTCCCATTCCAATCCTGAGACCCTTCCTATAGCATGAGATGTGATATCCAACTCCTTCCCATTCCAATCCTGAGACCCTTCCTATAGCCTGAGATGTGATATCTCAATGCCTCTAATACCAAACCTGAGATCCTTCCTCTAACATGAAATGTGATATCCAACTCCTTCCCTTTCCAAACCTGAGAGCCTATCTATAGCATGAGATGTGATATCCAAGTCCTTCCCATTCCAATCCTGAGACACTTCCGATAGCAGAGATGTGATATCTCAATGCTTATACCAAACCTGAGACCCTTCCTATAACATGAGATGTGATATCCAACTCCTTCCCGTTCCAAACGTGAGACCCTTCCTTTAGCATGAGATGTGATATCCAGCTCCTTCCCATTCCAATCCTGAGACACTTCCGATAGCATGAGATGTGATATCTCAATGCTTCTAATATCAAAACTGAGACCCTCCCTATAGCATGATATGTGATATCTAAGTCCTTCCCATTCCAATCCTGAGACCCTACCCATAGCATGAGATGTGATATCTCAATGCTTCTACCAAACCTGAGACCCTTCCTTTAGCATGAGATGTGATAACCAACTCCTTCCCATTCCAATCCTGAGACCCTTCCTATAGCATGAGATGTGATATCTCAATACTTCTAATACCAAACCTGAGATCCTTCCAATAACATGAGATGTGATATCCAAATCCTTCCCCTTCCAAACCTGAGACCCTCCCTTTAGCATGAGATGTGATATCCAACTCCTTCCCATTCCAATCCTGAGACCCTTCTGATAGCATGAGATGTGATATCTCAATGCTTCTATACCAAACCTGAGATCCTTCCGATAGCATGAGATGTGATATCTCAATGCTTCTAATACCAAACCTGAGATCCTTCCTATAACATGAGATGTGATATCCAAATCCTTCCCCTTCCAAACCTGAGACCCTCCCTTTAGCAAGAGATGTGATATCCAACTCCTTCCCATTCCAATCCTGAGACTCTTCTGATAGCATGAGATGTGATATCTCAATGCCTCTAATACCAAACCTGAGATCCTACCTCTAACATGAAATGTGATATCCAACTCTTTCCCCTTCCAAACCTGAGAGCCTTCCTATAGCATGAGATGTGATATCCAAGTCCTTCCCATTCCAATCCTGAGACCCTTCCTATAACATGAGATGTGATATCCAACTCCTTCCCATTCCAACCTGAGACCCTTCCTATAGCATGAGATGGGATATCCAACTCCTTCCAAATCCAATCCTGATACCCTTCCGATAGCATGAGATGTGATATCCCAATGCTACTACCAAACCTGAGACCCATACTATGGCATGAGATGTGATATCAAACTCCTTTCCCTTCCAAACCATAGACCCTTCGTTTATCATGAGATGTGATATCCAACTCCTTCCCATTCCATCCCTGAGACCCTTCCGATATCATGAGATGTGATATCTCAATGCTTCTAATATCAAACTTGAGACCCTCCCTATAGCATGAGATGTGATATCGAAGTCCTTCCCATTCCAATCCTGAGACTCTTCTGATAGCATGAGATGTGATATCTCAATGCCTCTAATACCAAACCTGAGATCCTACCTCTAACATGAAATGTGATATCCAACTCTTTCCCCTTCCAAACCTGAGAGCCTTCCTATAGCATGAGATGTGATATCCAAGTCCTTCCCATTCCAATCCTGAGACCCTTCCTATAACATGAGATGTGATATCCAACTCCTTCCCATTCCAACCTGAGACCCTTCCTATAGCATGAGATGGGATATCCAACTCCTTCCAAATCCAATACTGATACCCTTCCGATAGCATGAGATGTGATATCCCAATGCTTCTACCAAACCGGAGACCCATACTATGGCATGAGATGTGATATCAAACTCCTTCCCCTTCCAAAACTTTGACCATTCCCTTATCATGAGATGTGATATCCAACTCCTTCCCATTCCAATCCTGAGACACTTCCGATAGCATGAGATGTGATGTCTCAATGCTTCTAATACCAAACCTGAGATCTTTCCTATAACATGAGATGTGATATCCAACTCCTTCCCATTCCAATCCTGAGACCCTTCCTATAGCATGAGATGTGATATCACAATGCTTATACCAAACCTGAGACCGTTCCTATAGCTTGAGATGTGATATCCAACTCCTTCCCATTCCAATCCTGAGACCCTTCCTATAGCATGAGATGTGATATCTCAAGGCCTCTAATACCAAACCTGAGATTGTTCCTCTAACATGAAATGTGATATCCAACTCCTTCCCCTTCCAAACCTGAGAGCCTTCCTATAGCATGAGATATGATAGCCAAGTCCTTCCAATTCCAATCCTGAGACCCTTCCTATAACATGAAATGTGATATCCAACTCCTTCCCATTCCAACCTGAGACCCTTCCTATAGCATGAGATGGGATATCTCAATGCTTCTAATACCAAACCTGAGACTCTTCCTATAACATGAGATGGGATATCCAACTCCTTCCCATTCCAATCCTGAGACCCTTCCGATAGCAGAGATGTGATATCTCAATGCTTATACCAAACCTGAGACCATTCCTATGGCCTGAGATGTGATATCCAACTGCTTCCCATTCCAATCCTGAGACCCTTCCTATAGCATGAGATGTGATATCTCAATGCTTATACCAAATCTGAGACCCTTCCTATAGCATGAGATGTGATATCCAACTCCTTCCCATTCCAATCCTGAGACCCTTCCTATAGCATGAGATGTGATGTCTCAATGCTTCTAATACCAAACCTGAGATCCTTACTATAACATGAGATGTGATATCCAACTCCTTCCGATTCCAATCCTGAGACCCTTATGATAGCATGAGATGTGATATCTCAATGCTTCTAATACCAAACCTGAGATCCTTCCTATAACATGAGATGTGATTTCCAAATCCTTCCCCTTCCAAACCTGAGACCCTCCCTTTAGCATGAGATGTGATATCCAACTCCTTCCCATTCCAATCCTGAGACCCTTCTGATAGCATGAGATGTGATATCTCAATGCCTCTAATACCAAACCTGAGATCCTACCTCTAACATGAAATGTGATATCCATCTCCTTCCATTTCCAACCCTGAGACCCTGTCTATAGCATGAGATGTCATATACAATTCCTTCCCATTCCAATCCTGAGACCCTTCCTATAGCACGAGATGTGATATCTCAATACTTATACCAAACCTGAGACCCTTCCTATAGCATGAGATGTGATATCCAACTCCTTCCCATTCCAATCCTGAGACCCTTCCTATAGCATGAGATGTGATATCCAACTCCTTCCCATTCCAATCCTGAGTCCCTTCCTATAGCCTGAGATGTGATATCTCAATGCCTCTAATACCAAACCTGAGATCCTTCCTCTAACATGAAATGTGATATCCAACTCCTTCCCTTTCCAAACCTAAGAGCCTATCTATAGCATGAGATGTGATATCCAAGTCCTTCCCATTCCAATCCTGAGACACTTCCGATAGCAGAGATGTGATATCTCAATGCTTATACCAAACCTGAGACCCTTCCTATAACATGAGATGTGATATCCAACTCCTTCCCGTTCCAAACGTGAGACCCTTCCTTTAGCATGAGATGTGATATCCAGCTCCTTCCCATTCCAATCCTGAGACACTTCCGATAGCATGAGATGTGATATCTCAATGCTTCTAATATCAAAACTGAGATCCTCCCTATAGCATGATATGTGATATCTAAGTCCTTCCCATTCCAATCCTGAGACCCTTCCCATAGCATGAGATGTGATATCTCAATGCTTCTACCAAACCTGAGACCCTTCCTTTAGCATGAGATGTGATAACCAACTCCTTCCCATTCCAATCCTGAGACCCTTCCTATAGCATGAGATGTGATATCTCAATACTTCTAATACCAAACCTGAGATCCTTCCGATAACATGAGATGTGATATCCAAATCCTTCCCCTTCCAAACCTGAGACCCTCCCTTTAGCATGAGATGTGATATCCAACTCCTTCCCATTCCAATCCTGAGACCCTTCTGATAGCATGAGATGTGATATCTCAATGCTTCTATACCAAACCTGAGATCCTTCCGATAGCATGAGATGTGATATCTCAATGCTTCTAATACCAAACCTGAGATCCTTCCTATAACATGAGATGTGATATCCAAATCCTTCCCCTTCCAAACCTGAGACCCTCCCTTTAGCATGAGATGTGATATCCAACTCCTTCCCATTCCAATCCTGAGACTCTTCTGATAGCATGAGATGTGATATCTCAATGCCTCTAATACCAAACCTGAGATCCTACCTCTAACATGAAATGTGATATCCAACTCTTTCCCCTTCCAAACCTGAGAGCCTTCCTATAGCATGAGATGTGATATCCAAGTCCTTCCCATTCCAATCCTGAGACCCTTCCTATAACATGAGATGTGATATCCAACTCCTTCCCATTCCAACCTGAGACCCTTCCTATAGCATGAGATGGGATATCCAACTCCTTCCGATTCCAATCCTGAGACCCTTATGATAGCATGAGATGTGATATCTCAATGCTTCTAATACCAAACCTGAGATCCTTCCTATAACATGAGATGTGATTTCCAAATCCTTCCCATTCCAATCCTAGGACCCTTCTGATAGCATGAGATGTGATATCTCAATGCTTCTATACCAAACCTGATATCCTTCCGATAGCATGAGATGTGATATCTCAATGCTTCTAATACCAAACCTGAGATCCTTCCTATAACATGAGATGTGATATCCAAATCCTTCCCCTTCCAAACCTGAGACCCTCCCTTTAGCAAGAGATGTGATATCCAACTCCTTCCCATTCCAATCCTGAGACTCTTCTGATAGCATGAGATGTGATATCTCAATGCCTCTAATACCAAACCTGAGATCCTACCTCTAACATGAAATGTGATATCCAACTCTTTCCCCTTCCAAACCTGAGAGCCTTCCTATAGCATGAGATGTGATATCCAAGTCCTTCCCATTCCAATCCTGAGACCCTTCCTATAACATGAGATGTGATATCCAACTCCTTCCCATTCCAACCTGAGACCCTTCCTATAGCATGAGATGGGATATCCAACTCCTTCCAAATCCAATCCTGATACCCTTCCGATAGCATGAGATGTGATATCCCAATGCTACTACCAAACCTGAGACCCATACTATGGCATGAGATGTGATATCAAACTCCTTTCCCTTCCAAACCACAGACCCTTCGTTTATCATGAGATGTGATATCCAACTCCTTCCCATTCCATCCCTGAGACCCTTCCGATATCATGAGATGTGATATCTCAATGCTTCTAATATCAAACTTGAGACCCTCCCTATAGCATGAGATGTGATATCGAAGTCCTTCCCATTCCAATCCTGAGACTCTTCTGATAGCATGAGATGTGATATCTCAATGCCTCTAATACCAAACCTGAGATCCTACCTCTAACATGAAATGTGATATCCAACTCTTTCCCCTTCCAAACCTGAGAGCCTTCCTATAGCATGAGATGTGATATCCAAGTCCTTCCCATTCCAATCCTGAGACCCTTCCTATAACATGAGATGTGATATCCAACTCCTTCCCATTCCAACCTGAGACCCTTCCTATAGCATGAGATGGGATATCCAACTCCTTCCAAATCCAATCCTGATACCCTTCCGATAGCATGAGATGTGATATCCCAATGCTTCTACCAAACCGGAGACCCATACTATGGCATGAGATGTGATATCAAACTCCTTCCCCTTCCAAAACTTAGACCATTCCTTTATCATGAGATGTGATATCCAAATCCTTCCCCTTCCAAACCTGAGACCCTCCCTTTAGCATGAGATGTGATATCCAACTCCTTCCCATTCCAATCCTGAGACTCTTCTGATAGCATGAGATGTGATATCTCAATGCCTCTAATACCAAACCTGAGATCCTACCTCTAACATGAAATGTGATATCCAACTCTTTCCCCTTCCAAACCTGAGAGCCTTCCTATAGCATGAGATGTGATATCCAAGTCCTTCCCATTCCAATCCTGAGACCCTTCCTATAGCATGAGATGTGATGTCTCAATGCTTCTAATACCAAACCTGAGATCCTTCCTATAACATGAGATGTGATATCCAACTCCTTCCGATTCCAATCCTGAGACCCTTATGATAGCATGAGATGTGATATCTCAATGCTTCTAATACCAAACCTGAGATCCTTCCTATAACATGAGATGTGATTTCCAAATCCTTCCCCTTCCAAACCTGAGACCCTCCCTTTAGCATGAGATGTGATATCCAACTCCTTCCCATTCCAATCCTGAGACCCTTCTGATAGCATGAGATGTGATATCTCAATGCCTCTAATACTAAACCTGAGATCCTACCTCTAACATGAAATGTGATATCCATCTCCTTCCATTTCCAACCCTGAGACCCTGTCTATAGCATGAGATGTCATATACAATTCCTTCCCATTCCAATCCTGAGACCCTTCCTATAGCACGAGATGTGATATCTCAATGCTTATACCAAACCTGAGACCCTTCCTATAGCATGAGATGTGATATCCAACTCCTTCCCATTCCAATCCTGAGACCCTTCCTATAGCATGAGATGTGATATCCAACTCCTTCCCATTCCAATCCTGAGACCCTTCCTATAGCCTGAGATGTGATATCTCAATGCCTCTAATACCAAACCTGAGATCCTTCCTCTAACATGAAATGTGATATCCAACTCCTTCCCTTTCCAAACCTGAGAGCCTATCTATAGCATGATATGTGATATCCAAGTCCTTCCCATTCCAATCCTGAGACACTTCCGATAGCAGAGATGTGATATCTCAATGCTTATACCAAACCTGAGACCCTTCCTATAACATGAGATGTGATATCCAACTCCTTCCCGTTCCAAACGTGAGACCCTTCCTTTAGCATGAGATGTGATATCCAGCTCCTTCCCATTCCAATCCTGAGACACTTCCGATAGCATGAGATATGATATCTCAATGCTTCTAATATCAAAACTGAGACCCTCCCTATAGCATGATATGTGATATCTAAGTCCTTCCCATTCCAATCCTGAGACCCTACCCATAGCATGAGATGTGATATCTCAATGCTTCTACCAAACCTGAGACCCTTCCTTTAGCATGAGATGTGATAACCAACTCCTTCCCATTCCAATCCTGAGACCCTTCCTATAGCATGAGATGTGATATCTCAATACTTCTAATACCAAACCTGAGATCCTTCCAATAACATGAGATGTGATATCCAAATCCTTCCCCTTCCAAACCTGAGACCCTCCCTTTAGCATGAGATGTGATATCCAACTCCTTCCCATTCCAATCCTGAGACCCTTCTGATAGCATGAGATGTGATATCTCAATGCTTCTATACCAAACCTGAGATCCTTCCGATAGCATGAGATGTGATATCTCAATGCTTCTAATACCAAACCTGAGATCCTTCCTATAACATGAGATGTGATATCCAAATCCTTCCCCTTCCAAACCTGAGACCCTCCCTTTAGCAAGAGATGTGATATCCAACTCCTTCCCATTCCAATCCTGAGACTCTTCTGATAGCATGAGATGTGATATCTCAATGCCTCTAATACCAAACCTGAGATCCTACCTCTAACATGAAATGTGATATCCAACTCTTTCCCCTTCCAAACCTGAGAGCCTTCCTATAGCATGAGATGTGATATCCAAGTCCTTCCCATTCCAATCCTGAGACCCTTCCTATAACATGAGATGTGATATCCAACTCCTTCCCATTCCAACCTGAGACCCTTCCTATAGCATGAGATGGGATATCCAACTCCTTCCAAATCCAATCCTGATACCCTTCCGATAGCATGAGATGTGATATCCCAATGCTACTACCAAACCTGAGACCCATACTATGGCATGAGATGTGATATCAAACTCCTTTCCCTTCCAAACCATAGACCCTTCGTTTATCATGAGATGTGATATCCAACTCCTTCCCATTCCATCCCTGAGACCCTTCCGATATCATGAGATGTGATATCTCAATGCTTCTAATATCAAACTTGAGACCCTCCCTATAGCATGAGATGTGATATCGAAGTCCTTCCCATTCCAATCCTGAGACTCTTCTGATAGCATGAGATGTGATATCTCAATGCCTCTAATACCAAACCTGAGATCCTACCTCTAACATGAAATGTGATATCCAACTCTTTCCCCTTCCAAACCTGAGAGCCTTCCTATAGCATGAGATGTGATATCCAAGTCCTTCCCATTCCAATCCTGAGACCCTTCCTATAACATGAGATGTGATATCCAACTCCTTCCCATTCCAACCTGAGACCCTTCCTATAGCATGAGATGGGATATCCAACTCCTTCCAAATCCAATCCTGATACCCTTCCGATAGCATGAGATGTGATATCCCAATGCTTCTACCAAACCGGAGACCCATACTATGGCATGAGATGTGATATCAAACTCCTTCCCCTTCCAAAACTTAGACCATTCCTTTATCATGAGATGTGATATCCAACTCCTTCCCATTCCAATCCTGAGACACTTCCGATAGCATGAGATGTGATGTCTCAATGCTTCTAATACCAAACCTGAGATCTTTCCTATAACATGAGATGTGATATCCAACTCCTTCCCATTCCAATCCTGAGACCCTTCCTATAGCATGAGATGTGATATCACAATGCTTATACCAAACCTGAGACCGTTCCTATAGCTTGAGATGTGATATCCAACTCCTTCCCATTCCAATCCTGAGACCCTTCCTATAGCATGAGATGTGATATCTCAAGGCCTCTAATACCAAACCTGAGATTGTTCCTCTAACATGAAATGTGATATCCAACTCCTTCCCCTTCCAAACCTGAGAGCCTTCCTATAGCATGAGATATGATAGCCAAGTCCTTCCAATTCCAATCCTGAGACCCTTCCTATAACATGAAATGTGATATCCAACTCCTTCCCATTCCAACCTGAGACCCTTCCTATAGCATGAGATGGGATATCTCAATGCTTCTAATACCAAACCTGAGACTCTTCCTATAACATGAGATGGGATATCCAACTCCTTCCCATTCCAATCCTGAGACCCTTCCGATAGCAGAGATGTGATATCTCAATGCTTATACCAAACCTGAGACCATTCCTATGGCCTGAGATGTGATATCCAACTGCTTCCCATTCCAATCCTGAGACCCTTCCTATAGCATGAGATGTGATATCTCAATGCTTATACCAAATCTGAGACCCTTCCTATAGCATGAGATGTGATATCCAACTCCTTCCCATTCCAATCCTGAGACCCTTCCTATAGCATGAGATGTGATGTCTCAATGCTTCTAATACCAAACCTGAGATCCTTACTATAACATGAGATGTGATATCCAACTCCTTCCGATTCCAATCCTGAGACCCTTATGATAGCATGAGATGTGATATCTCAATGCTTCTAATACCAAACCTGAGATCCTTCCTATAACATGAGATGTGATTTCCAAATCCTTCCCCTTCCAAACCTGAGACCCTCCCTTTAGCATGAGATGTGATATCCAACTCCTTCCCATTCCAATCCTGAGACCCTTCTGATAGCATGAGATGTGATATCTCAATGCCTCTAATACCAAACCTGAGATCCTACCTCTAACATGAAATGTGATATCCATCTCCTTCCATTTCCAACCCTGAGACCCTGTCTATAGCATGAGATGTCATATACAATTCCTTCCCATTCCAATCCTGAGACCCTTCCTATAGCACGAGATGTGATATCTCAATGCTTATACCAAACCTGAGACCCTTCCTATAGCATGAGATGTGATATCCAACTCCTTCCCATTCCAATCCTGAGACCCTTCCTATAGCATGAGATGTGATATCCAACTCCTTCCCATTCCAATCCTGAGTCCCTTCCTATAGCCTGAGATGTGATATCTCAATGCCTCTAATACCAAACCTGAGATCCTTCCTCTAACATGAAATGTGATATCCAACTCCTTCCCTTTCCAAACCTAAGAGCCTATCTATAGCATGAGATGTGATATCCAAGTCCTTCCCATTCCAATCCTGAGACACTTCCGATAGCAGAGATGTGATATCTCAATGCTTATACCAAACCTGAGACCCTTCCTATAACATGAGATGTGATATCCAACTCCTTCCCGTTCCAAACGTGAGACCCTTCCTTTAGCATGAGATGTGATATCCAGCTCCTTCCCATTCCAATCCTGAGACACTTCCGATAGCATGAGATGTGATATCTCAATGCTTCTAATATCAAAACTGAGACCCTCCCTATAGCATGATATGTGATATCTAAGTCCTTCCCATTCCAATCCTGAGACCCTTCCCATAGCATGAGATGTGATATCTCAATGCTTCTACCAAACCTGAGACCCTTCCTTTAGCATGAGATGTGATAACCAACTCCTTCCCATTCCAATCCTGAGACCCTTCCTATAGCATGAGATGTGATATCTCAATACTTCTAATACCAAACCTGAGATCCTTCCGATAACATGAGATGTGATATCCAAATCCTTCCCCTTCCAAACCTGAGACCCTCCCTTTAGCATGAGATGTGATATCCAACTCCTTCCCATTCCAATCCTGAGACCCTTCTGATAGCATGAGATGTGATATCTCAATGCTTCTATACCAAACCTGAGATCCTTCCGATAGCATGAGATGTGATATCTCAATGCTTCTAATACCAAACCTGAGATCCTTCCTATAACATGAGATGTGATATCCAAATCCTTCCCCTTCCAAACCTGAGACCCTCCCTTTAGCATGAGATGTGATATCCAACTCCTTCCCATTCCAATCCTGAGACTCTTCTGATAGCATGAGATGTGATATCTCAATGCCTCTAATACCAAACCTGAGATCCTACCTCTAACATGAAATGTGATATCCAACTCTTTCCCCTTCCAAACCTGAGAGCCTTCCTATAGCATGAGATGTGATATCCAAGTCCTTCCCATTCCAATCCTGAGACCCTTCCTATAACATGAGATGTGATATCCAACTCCTTCCCATTCCAACCTGAGACCCTTCCTATAGCATGAGATGGGATATCCAACTCCTTCCGATTCCAATCCTGAGACCCTTATGATAGCATGAGATGTGATATCTCAATGCTTCTAATACCAAACCTGAGATCCTTCCTATAACATGAGATGTGATTTCCAAATCCTTCCCATTCCAATCCTGAGACCCTTCTGATAGCATGAGATGTGATATCTCAATGCTTCTATACCAAACCTGAGATCCTTCCGATAGCATGAGATGTGATATCTCAATGCTTCTAATACCAAACCTGAGATCCTTCCTATAACATGAGATGTGATATCCAAATCCTTCCCCTTCCAAACCTGAGACCCTCCCTTTAGCAAGAGATGTGATATCCAACTCCTTCCCATTCCAATCCTGAGACTCTTCTGATAGCATGAGATGTGATATCTCAATGCCTCTAATACCAAACCTGAGATCCTACCTCTAACATGAAATGTGATATCCAACTCTTTCCCCTTCCAAACCTGAGAGCCTTCCTATAGCATGAGATGTGATATCCAAGTCCTTCCCATTCCAATCCTGAGACCCTTCCTATAACATGAGATGTGATATCCAACTCCTTCCCATTCCAACCTGAGACCCTTCCTATAGCATGAGATGGGATATCCAACTCCTTCCAAATCCAATCCTGATACCCTTCCGATAGCATGAGATGTGATATCCCAATGCTACTACCAAACCTGAGACCCATACTATGGCATGAGATGTGATATCAAACTCCTTTCCCTTCCAAACCATAGACCCTTCGTTTATCATGAGATGTGATATCCAACTCCTTCCCATTCCATCCCTGAGACCCTTCCGATATCATGAGATGTGATATCTCAATGCTTCTAATATCAAACTTGAGACCCTCCCTATAGCATGAGATGTGATATCGAAGTCCTTCCCATTCCAATCCTGAGACTCTTCTGATAGCATGAGATGTGATATCTCAATGCCTCTAATACCAAACCTGAGATCCTACCTCTAACATGAAATGTGATATCCAACTCTTTCCCCTTCCAAACCTGAGAGCCTTCCTATAGCATGAGATGTGATATCCAAGTCCTTCCCATTCCAATCCTGAGACCCTTCCTATAACATGAGATGTGATATCCAACTCCTTCCCATTCCAACCTGAGATCCTTCCTATAGCATGAGATGGGATATCCAACTCCTTCCAAATCCAATCCTGATACCCTTCCGATAGCATGAGATGTGATATCCCAATGCTTCTACCAAACCGGAGACCCATACTATGGCATGAGATGTGATATCAAACTCCTTCCCCTTCCAAAACTTAGACCATTCCTTTATCATGAGATGTGATATCCAAATCCTTCCCCTTCCAAACCTGAGACCCTCCCTTTAGCATGAGATGTGATATCCAACTCCTTCCCATTCCAATCCTGAGACTCTTCTGATAGCATGAGATGTGATATCTCAATGCCTCTAATACCAAACCTGAGATCCTACCTCTAACATGAAATGTGATATCCAACTCTTTCCCCTTCCAAACCTGAGAGCCTTCCTATAGCATGAGATGTGATATCCAAGTCCTTCCCATTCCAATCCTGAGACCCTTCCTATAGCATGAGATGTGATGTCTCAATGCTTCTAATACCAAACCTGAGATCCTTCCTATAACATGAGATGTGATATCCAACTCCTTCCGATTCCAATCCTGAGACCCTTATGATAGCATGAGATGTGATATCTCAATGCTTCTAATACCAAACCTGAGATCCTTCCTATAACATGAGATGTGATTTCCAAATCCTTCCCCTTCCAAACCTGAGACCCTCCCTTTAGCATGAGATGTGATATCCAACTCCTTCCCATTCCAATCCTGAGACCCTTCTGATAGCATGAGATGTGATATCTCAATGCCTCTAATACCAAACCTGAGATCCTACCTCTAACATGAAATGTGATATCCATCTCCTTCCATTTCCAACCCTGAGACCCTGTCTATAGCATGAGATGTCATATACAATTCCTTCCCATTCCAATCCTGAGACCCTTCCTATAGCACGAGATGTGATATCTCAATGCTTATACCAAACCTGAGACCCTTCCTATAGCATGAGATGTGATATCCAACTCCTTCCCATTCCAATCCTGAGACCCTTCCTATAGCATGAGATGTGATATCCAACTCCTTCCCATTCCAATCCTGAGACCCTTCCTATAGCCTGAGATGTGATATCTCAATGCCTCTAATACCAAACCTGAGATCCTTCCTCTAACATGAAATGTGATATCCAACTCCTTCCCTTTCCAAGCCTGAGAGCCTATCTATAGCATGAGATGTGATATCCAAGTCCTTCCCATTCCAATCCTGAGACACTTCCGATAGCAGAGATGTGATATCTCAATGCTTATACCAAACCTGAGACCCTTCCTATAACATGAGATGTGATATCCAACTCCTTCCCGTTCCAAACGTGAGACCCTTCCTTTAGCATGAGATGTGATATCCAGCTCCTTCCCATTCCAATCCTTAAACCCTTCCTACAGCATGCAATATGATATCTCAATGATTCTAATAACAAACCTGAGACCCGTCCTATAACATGAGATGGGATATCCAACTCCTTCCCATTCCAATCCTGAGACACTTCCGATAGCATGAGATGTGATATCTCAATGCTTCTAATATCAAAACTGAGACCCTCCCTATAGCATGATATGTGATATCTAAGTCCTTCCCATTCCAATCCTGAGACCCTACCCATAGCATGAGATGTGATATCTCAATGCTTCTACCAAACCTGAGACCCTTCCTTTAGCATGAGATGTGATAACCAACTCCTTCCCATTCCAATCCTGAGACCCTTCCTATAGCATGAGATGTGATATCTCAATACTTCTAATACCAAACCTGAGATCCTTCCAATAACATGAGATGTGATATCCAAATCCTTCCCCTTCCAAACCTGAGACCCTCCCTTTAGCATGAGATGTGATATCCAACTCCTTCCCATTCCAATCCTGAGACCCTTCTGATAGCATGAGATGTGATATCTCAATGCTTCTATACCAAACCTGAGATCCTTCCGATAGCATGAGATGTGATATCTCAATGCTTCTAATACCAAACCTGAGATCCTTCCTATAACATGAGATGTGATATCCAAATCCTTCCCCTTCCAAACCTGAGACCCTCCCTTTAGCAAGAGATGTGATATCCAACTCCTTCCCATTCCAATCCTGAGACTCTTCTGATAGCATGAGATGTGATATCTCAATGCCTCTAATACCACACCTGAGATCCTACCTCTAACATGAAATGTGATATCCAACTCTTTCCCCTTCCAAACCTGAGAGCCTTCCTATAGCATGAGATGTGATATCCAAGTCCTTCCCATTCCAATCCTGAGACCCTTCCTATAACATGAGATGTGATATCCAACTCCTTCCCATTCCAACCTGAGACCCTTCCTATAGCATGAGATGGGATATCCAACTCCTTCCAAATCCAATCCTGATACCCTTCCGATAGCATGAGATGTGATATCCCAATGCTACTACCAAACCTGAGACCCATACTATGGCATGAGATGTGATATCAAACTCCTTTCCCTTCCAAACCATAGACCCTTCGTTTATCATGAGATGTGATATCCAACTCCTTCCCATTCCATCCCTGAGACCCTTCCGATATCATGAGATGTGATATCTCAATGCTTCTAATATCAAACTTGAGACCCTCCCTATAGCATGAGATGTGATATCGAAGTCCTTCCCATTCCAATCCTGAGACTCTTCTGATAGCATGAGATGTGATATCTCAATGCCTCTAATACCAAACCCGAGATCCTACCTCTAACATGAAATGTGATATCCAACTCTTTCCCCTTCCAAACCTGAGAGCCTTCCTATAGCATGAGATGTGATATCCAAGTCCTTCCCATTCCAATCCTGAGACCCTTCCTATAACATGAGATGTGATATCCAACTCCTTCCCATTCCAACCTGAGACCCTTCCTATAGCATGAGATGGGATATCCAACTCCTTCCAAATCCAATCCTGATACCCTTCCGATAGCATGAGATGTGATATCCCAATGCTTCTACCAAACCGGAGACCCATACTATGGCATGAGATGTGATATCAAACTCCTTTCCCTTCCAAACCATAGACCCTTCGTTTATCATGAGATGTGATATCCAACTCCTTCCCATTCCATCCCTGAGACCCTTCCGATATCATGAGATGTGATATCTCAATGCTTCTAATATCAAACTTGAGACCCTCCCTATAGCATGAGATGTGATATCGAAGTCCTTCCCATTCCAATCCTGAGACTCTTCTGATAGCATGAGATGTGATATCTCAATGCCTCTAATACCAAACCTGAGATCCTACCTCTAACATGAAATGTGATATCCAACTCTTTCCCCTTCCAAACCTGAGAGCCTTCCTATAGCATGAGATGTGATATCCAAGTCCTTCCCATTCCAATCCTGAGACCCTTCCTATAACATGAGATGTGATATCCAACTCCTTCCCATTCCAACCTGAGACCCTTCCTATAGCATGAGATGGGATATCCAACTCCTTCCAAATCCAATCCTGATACCCTTCCGATAGCATGAGATGTGATATCCCAATGCTTCTACCAAACCGGAGACCCATACTATGGCATGAGATGTGATATCAAACTCCTTCCCCTTCCAAAACTTAGACCATTCCTTTATCATGAGATGTGATATCCAAATCCTTCCCCTTCCAAACCTGAGACCCTCCCTTTAGCATGAGATGTGATATCCAACTCCTTCCCATTCCAATCCTGAGACCCTTCTGATAGCATGAGATGTGATATCTCAATGCCTCTAATACCAAACCTGAGATCCTACCTCTAACATGAAATGTGATATCCATCTCCTTCCATTTCCAACCCTGAGACCCTGTCTATAGCATGAGATGTCATATACAATTCCTTCCCATTCCAATCCTGAGACCCTTCCTATAGCACGAGATGTGATATCTCAATGCTTATACCAAACCTGAGACCCTTCCTATAGCATGAGATGTGATATCCAACTCCTTCCCATTCCAATCCTGAGACCCTTCCTATAGCATGAGATGTGATATCCAACTCCTTCCCATTCCAATCCTGAGACCCTTCCTATAGCCTGAGATGTGATATCTCAATGCCTCTAATACCAAACCTGAGATCCTTCCTCTAACATGAAATGTGATATCCAACTCCTTCCCTTTCCAAGCCTGAGAGCCTATCTATAGCATGAGATGTGATATCCAAGTCCTTCCCATTCCAATCCTGAGACACTTCCGATAGCAGAGATGTGATATCTCAATGCTTATACCAAACCTGAGACCCTTCCTATAACATGAGATGTGATATCCAACTCCTTCCCGTTCCAAACGTGAGACCCTTCCTTTAGCATGAGATGTGATATCCAGCTCCTTCCCATTCCAATCCTTAAACCCTTCCTACAGCATGCAATATGATATCTCAATGATTCTAATAACAAACCTGAGACCCGTCCTATAACATGAGATGGGATATCCAACTCCTTCCCATTCCAATCCTGAGACACTTCCGATAGCATGAGATGTGATATCTCAATGCTTCTAATATCAAAACTGAGACCCTCCCTATAGCATGATATGTGATATCTAAGTCCTTCCCATTCCAATCCTGAGACCCTACCCATAGCATGAGATGTGATATCTCAATGCTTCTACCAAACCTGAGACCCTTCCTTTAGCATGAGATGTGATAACCAACTCCTTCCCATTCCAATCCTGAGACCCTTCCTATAGCATGAGATGTGATATCTCAATACTTCTAATACCAAACCTGAGATCCTTCCAATAACATGAGATGTGATATCCAAATCCTTCCCCTTCCAAACCTGAGACCCTCCCTTTAGCATGAGATGTGATATCCAACTCCTTCCCATTCCAATCCTGAGACCCTTCTGATAGCATGAGATGTGATATCTCAATGCTTCTATACCAAACCTGAGATCCTTCCGATAGCATGAGATGTGATATCTCAATGCTTCTAATACCAAACCTGAGATCCTTCCTATAACATGAGATGTGATATCCAAATCCTTCCCCTTCCAAACCTGAGACCCTCCCTTTAGCAAGAGATGTGATATCCAACTCCTTCCCATTCCAATCCTGAGACTCTTCTGATAGCATGAGATGTGATATCTCAATGCCTCTAATACCACACCTGAGATCCTACCTCTAACATGAAATGTGATATCCAACTCTTTCCCCTTCCAAACCTGAGAGCCTTCCTATAGCATGAGATGTGATATCCAAGTCCTTCCCATTCCAATCCTGAGACCCTTCCTATAACATGAGATGTGATATCCAACTCCTTCCCATTCCAACCTGAGACCCTTCCTATAGCATGAGATGGGATATCCAACTCCTTCCAAATCCAATCCTGATACCCTTCCGATAGCATGAGATGTGATATCCCAATGCTACTACCAAACCTGAGACCCATACTATGGCATGAGATGTGATATCAAACTCCTTTCCCTTCCAAACCATAGACCCTTCGTTTATCATGAGATGTGATATCCAACTCCTTCCCATTCCATCCCTGAGACCCTTCCGATATCATGAGATGTGATATCTCAATGCTTCTAATATCAAACTTGAGACCCTCCCTATAGCATGAGATGTGATATCGAAGTCCTTCCCATTCCAATCCTGAGACTCTTCTGATAGCATGAGATGTGATATCTCAATGCCTCTAATACCAAACCCGAGATCCTACCTCTAACATGAAATGTGATATCCAACTCTTTCCCCTTCCAAACCTGAGAGCCTTCCTATAGCATGAGATGTGATATCCAAGTCCTTCCCATTCCAATCCTGAGACCCTTCCTATAACATGAGATGTGATATCCAACTCCTTCCCATTCCAACCTGAGACCCTTCCTATAGCATGAGATGGGATATCCAACTCCTTCCAAATCCAATCCTGATACCCTTCCGATAGCATGAGATGTGATATCCCAATGCTTCTACCAAACCGGAGACCCATACTATGGCATGAGATGTGATATCAAACTCCTTTCCCTTCCAAACCATAGACCCTTCGTTTATCATGAGATGTGATATCCAACTCCTTCCCATTCCATCCCTGAGACCCTTCCGATATCATGAGATGTGATATCTCAATGCTTCTAATATCAAACTTGAGACCCTCCCTATAGCATGAGATGTGATATCGAAGTCCTTCCCATTCCAATCCTGAGACTCTTCTGATAGCATGAGATGTGATATCTCAATGCCTCTAATACCAAACCTGAGATCCTACCTCTAACATGAAATGTGATATCCAACTCTTTCCCCTTCCAAACCTGAGAGCCTTCCTATAGCATGAGATGTGATATCCAAGTCCTTCCCATTCCAATCCTGAGACCCTTCCTATAACATGAGATGTGATATCCAACTCCTTCCCATTCCAACCTGAGACCCTTCCTATAGCATGAGATGGGATATCCAACTCCTTCCAAATCCAATCCTGATACCCTTCCGATAGCATGAGATGTGATATCCCAATGCTTCTACCAAACCGGAGACCCATACTATGGCATGAGATGTGATATCAAACTCCTTCCCCTTCCAAAACTTAGACCATTCCTTTATCATGAGATGTGATATCCAAATCCTTCCCCTTCCAAACCTGAGACCCTCCCTTTAGCATGAGATGTGATATCCAACTCCTTCCCATTCCAATCCTGAGACTCTTCTGATAGCATGAGATGTGATATCTCAATGCCTCTAATACCAAACCTGAGATCCTACCTCTAACATGAAATGTGATATCCAACTCTTTCCCCTTCCAAACCTGAGAGCCTTCCTATAGCATGAGATGTGATATCCAAGTCCTTCCCATTCCAATCCTGAGACCCTTCCTATAGCATGAGATGTGATGTCTCAATGCTTCTAATACCAAACCTGAGATCCTTCCTATAACATGAGATGTGATA
This sequence comes from Ambystoma mexicanum, assembly GCF_040938575.1. Classification (NCBI taxonomy): domain Eukaryota; kingdom Metazoa; phylum Chordata; class Amphibia; order Caudata; family Ambystomatidae; genus Ambystoma; species Ambystoma mexicanum. Next base: position 340,548,386 of record NC_090936.1, read on the forward strand.
TCCAACTCCTTCCGATTCCAATCCTGAGACCCTTATGATAGCATGAGATGTGATATCTCAATGCTTCTAATACCAAACCTGAGATCCTTCCTATAACATGAGATGTGATTTCCAAATCCTTCCCCTTCCAAACCTGAGACCCTCCCTTTAGCATGAGATGTGATATCCAACTCCTTCCCATTCCAATCCTGAGACCCTTCTGATAGCATGAGATGTGATATCTCAATGCCTCTAATACCAAACCTGAGATCCTACCTCTAACATGAAATGTGATATCCATCTCCTTCCATTTCCAACCCTGAGACCCTGTCTATAGCATGAGATGTCATATACAATTCCTTCCCATTCCAATCCTGAGACCCTTCCTATAGCACGAGATGTGATATCTCAATGCTTATACCAAACCTGAGACCCTTCCTATAGCATGAGATGTGATATCCAACTCCTTCCCATTCCAATCCTGAGACCCTTCCTATAGCATGAGATGTGATATCCAACTCCTTCCCATTCCAATCCTGAGACCCTTCCTATAGCCTGAGATGTGATATCTCAATGCCTCTAATACCAAACCTGAGATCCTTCCTCTAACATGAAATGTGATATCCAACTCCTTCCCTTTCCAAGCCTGAGAGCCTATCTATAGCATGAGATGTGATATCCAAGTCCTTCCCATTCCAATCCTGAGACACTTCCGATAGCAGAGATGTGATATCTCAATGCTTATACCAAACCTGAGACCCTTCCTATAACATGAGATGTGATATCCAACTCCTTCCCGTTCCAAACGTGAGACCCTTCCTTTAGCATGAGATGTGATATCCAGCTCCTTCCCATTCCAATCCTTAAACCCTTCCTACAGCATGCAATATGATATCTCAATGATTCTAATAACAAACCTGAGACCCGTCCTATAACATGAGATGGGATATCCAACTCCTTCCCATTCCAATCCTGAGACACTTCCGATAGCATGAGATGTGATATCTCAATGCTTCTAATATCAAAACTGAGACCCTCCCTATAGCATGATATGTGATATCTAAGTCCTTCCCATTCCAATCCTGAGACCCTACCCATAGCATGAGATGTGATATCTCAATGCTTCTACCAAACCTGAGACCCTTCCTTTAGCATGAGATGTGATAACCAACTCCTTCCCATTCCAATCCTGAGACCCTTCCTATAGCATGAGATGTGATATCTCAATACTTCTAATACCAAACCTGAGATCCTTCCAATAACATGAGATGTGATATCCAAATCCTTCCCCTTCCAAACCTGAGACCCTCCCTTTAGCATGAGATGTGATATCCAACTCCTTCCCATTCCAATCCTGAGACCCTTCTGATAGCATGAGATGTGATATCTCAATGCTTCTATACCAAACCTGAGATCCTTCCGATAGCATGAGATGTGATATCTCAATGCTTCTAATACCAAACCTGAGATCCTTCCTATAACATGAGATGTGATATCCAAATCCTTCCCCTTCCAAACCTGAGACCCTCCCTTTAGCAAGAGATGTGATATCCAACTCCTTCCCATTCCAATCCTGAGACTCTTCTGATAGCATGAGATGTGATATCTCAATGCCTCTAATACCACACCTGAGATCCTACCTCTAACATGAAATGTGATATCCAACTCTTTCCCCTTCCAAACCTGAGAGCCTTCCTATAGCATGAGATGTGATATCCAAGTCCTTCCCATTCCAATCCTGAGACCCTTCCTATAACATGAGATGTGATATCCAACTCCTTCCCATTCCAACCTGAGACCCTTCCTATAGCATGAGATGGGATATCCAACTCCTTCCAAATCCAATCCTGATACCCTTCCGATAGCATGAGATGTGATATCCCAATGCTACTACCAAACCTGAGACCCATACTATGGCATGAGATGTGATATCAAACTCCTTTCCCTTCCAAACCATAGACCCTTCGTTTATCATGAGATGTGATATCCAACTCCTTCCCATTCCATCCCTGAGACCCTTCCGATATCATGAGATGTGATATCTCAATGCTTCTAATATCAAACTTGAGACCCTCCCTATAGCATGAGATGTGATATCGAAGTCCTTCCCATTCCAATCCTGAGACTCTTCTGATAGCATGAGATGTGATATCTCAATGCCTCTAATACCAAACCCGAGATCCTACCTCTAACATGAAATGTGATATCCAACTCTTTCCCCTTCCAAACCTGAGAGCCTTCCTATAGCATGAGATGTGATATCCAAGTCCTTCCCATTCCAATCCTGAGACCCTTCCTATAACATGAGATGTGATATCCAACTCCTTCCCATTCCAACCTGAGACCCTTCCTATAGCATGAGATGGGATATCCAACTCCTTCCAAATCCAATCCTGATACCCTTCCGATAGCATGAGATGTGATATCCCAATGCTTCTACCAAACCGGAGACCCATACTATGGCATGAGATGTGATATCAAACTCCTTCCCCTTCCAAAACTTAGACCATTCCTTTATCATGAGATGTGATATCCAACTCCTTCCCATTCCAATCCTGAGACACTTCCGATAGCATGAGATGTGATGTCTCAATGCTTCTAATACCAAACCTGAGATCTTTCCTATAACATGAGATGTGATATCCAACTCCTTCCCATTCCAATCCTGAGACCCTTCCTATAGCATGAGATGTGATATCACAATGCTTATACCAAACCTGAGACCGTTCCTATAGCTTGAGATGTGATATCCAACTCCTTCCCATTCCAATCCTGAGACCCTTCCTATAGCATGAGATGTGATATCTCAAGGCCTCTAATACCAAACCTGAGATTGTTCCTCTAACATGAAATGTGATATCCAACTCCTTCCCCTTCCAAACCTGAGAGCCTTCCTATAGCATGAGATATGATAGCCAAGTCCTTCCAATTCCAATCCTGAGACCCTTCCTATAACATGAAATGTGATATCCAACTCCTTCCCATTCCAACCTGAGACCCTTCCTATAGCATGAGATGGGATATCTCAATGCTTCTAATACCAAACCTGAGACTCTTCCTATAACATGAGATGAGATATCCAACTCCTTCCCATTCCAATCCTGAGACCCTTCCGATAGCAGAGATGTGATATCTCAATGCTTATACCAAACCTGAGACCATTCCTATGGCCTGAGATGTGATATCCAACTGCTTCCCATTCCAATCCTGAGACCCTTCCTATAGCATGAGATGTGATATCTCAATGCTTATACCAAATCTGAGACCCTTCCTATAGCATGAGATGTGATATCCAACTCCTTCCCATTCCAATCCTGAGGCCCTTCCTATAGCATGAGATGTGATGTCTCAATGCTTCTAATACCAAACCTGAGATCCTTACTATAACATGAGATGTGATATCCAACTCCTTCCGATTCCAATCCTGAGACCCTTATGATAGCATGAGATGGGATATCCAACTCCTTCCAAATCCAATCCTGATACCCTTCCGATAGCATGAGATGTGATATCCCAATGCTTCTACCAAACCGGAGACCCATACTATGTCATGAGATGTGATATCAAACTCCTTCCCCTTCCAAAACTTAGACCATTCCTTTATCATGAGATGTGATATCCAAATCCTTCCCCTTCCAAACCTGAGACCCTCCCTTTAGCATGAGATGTGATATCCAACTCCTTCCCATTCCAATCCTGAGACTCTTCTGATAGCATGAGATGTGATATCTCAATGCCTCTAATACCAAACCTGAGATCCTACCTCTAACATGAAATGTGATATCCAACTCTTTCCCCTTCCAAACCTGAGAGCCTTCCTATAGCATGAGATGTGATGTCTCAATGCTTCTAATACCAAACCTGAGATCCTTCCTATAACATGAGATGTGATATCCAACTCCTTCCGATTCCAATCCTGAGACCCTTATGATAGCATGAGATGTGATATCTCAATGCTTCTAATACCAAACCTGAGATCCTTCCTATAACATGAGATGTGATTTCCAAATCCTTCCCCTTCCAAACCTGAGACCCTCCCTTTAGCATGAGATGTGATATCCAACTCCTTCCCATTCCAATCCTGAGACCCTTCTGATAGCATGAGATGTGATATCTCAATGCCTCTAATACCAAACCTGAGATCCTACCTCTAACATGAAATGTGATATCCATCTCCTTCCATTTCCAACCCTGAGACCCTGTCTATAGCATGAGATGTCATATACAATTCCTTCCCATTCCAATCCTGAGACCCTTCCTATAGCACGAGATGTGATATCTCAATGCTTATACCAAACCTGAGACCCTTCCTATAGCATGAGATGTGATATCCAACTCCTTCCCATTCCAATCCTGAGACCCTTCCTATAGCATGAGATGTGATATCCAACTCCTTCCCATTCCAATCCTGAGACCCTTCCTATAGCCTGAGATGTGATATCTCAATGCCTCTAATACCAAACCTGAGATCCTTCCTCTAACATGAAATGTGATATCCAACTCCTTCCCTTTCCAAGCCTGAGAGCCTATCTATAGCATGAGATGTGATATCCAAGTCCTTCCCATTCCAATCCTGAGACACTTCCGATAGCAGAGATGTGATATCTCAATGCTTATACCAAACCTGAGACCCTTCCTATAACATGAGATGTGATATCCAACTCCTTCCCGTTCCAAACGTGAGACCCTTCCTTTAGCATGAGATGTGATATCCAGCTCCTTCCCATTCCAATCCTTAAACCCTTCCTACAGCATGCAATATGATATCTCAATGATTCTAATAACAAACCTGAGACCCGTCCTATAACATGAGATGGGATATCCAACTCCTTCCCATTCCAATCCTGAGACACTTCCGATAGCATGAGATGTGATATCTCAATGCTTCTAATATCAAAACTGAGACCCTCCCTATAGCATGATATGTGATATCTAAGTCCTTCCCATTCCAATCCTGAGACCCTACCCATAGCATGAGATGTGATATCTCAATGCTTCTACCAAACCTGAGACCCTTCCTTTAGCATGAGATGTGATAACCAACTCCTTCCCATTCCAATCCTGAGACCCTTCCTATAGCATGAGATGTGATATCTCAATACTTCTAATACCAAACCTGAGATCCTTCCAATAACATGAGATGTGATATCCAAATCCTTCCCCTTCCAAACCTGAGACCCTCCCTTTAGCATGAGATGTGATATCCAACTCCTTCCCATTCCAATCCTGAGACCCTTCTGATAGCATGAGATGTGATATCTCAATGCTTCTATACCAAACCTGAGATCCTTCCGATAGCATGAGATGTGATATCTCAATGCTTCTAATACCAAACCTGAGATCCTTCCTATAACATGAGATGTGATATCCAAATCCTTCCCCTTCCAAACCTGAGACCCTCCCTTTAGCAAGAGATGTGATATCCAACTCCTTCCCATTCCAATCCTGAGACTCTTCTGATAGCATGAGATGTGATATCTCAATGCCTCTAATACCACACCTGAGATCCTACCTCTAACATGAAATGTGATATCCAACTCTTTCCCCTTCCAAACCTGAGAGCCTTCCTATAGCATGAGATGTGATATCCAAGTCCTTCCCATTCCAATCCTGAGACCCTTCCTATAACATGAGATGTGATATCCAACTCCTTCCCATTCCAACCTGAGACCCTTCCTATAGCATGAGATGGGATATCCAACTCCTTCCAAATCCAATCCTGATACCCTTCCGATAGCATGAGATGTGATATCCCAATGCTACTACCAAACCTGAGACCCATACTATGGCATGAGATGTGATATCAAACTCCTTTCCCTTCCAAACCATAGACCCTTCGTTTATCATGAGATGTGATATCCAACTCCTTCCCATTCCATCCCTGAGACCCTTCCGATATCATGAGATGTGATATCTCAATGCTTCTAATATCAAACTTGAGACCCTCCCTATAGCATGAGATGTGATATCGAAGTCCTTCCCATTCCAATCCTGAGACTCTTCTGATAGCGTGAGATGTGATATCTCAATGCCTCTAATACCAAACCCGAGATCCTACCTCTAATATGAAATATGAAATGTGATATCCAACTCTTTCCCCTTCCAAACCTGAGAGCCTTCCTATAGCATGAGATGTGATATCCAAGTCCTTCCCATTCCAATCCTGAGACCCTTCCTATAACATGAGATGTGATATCCAACTCCTTCCCATTCCAACCTGAGACCCTTCCTATAGCATGAGATGGGATATCCAACTCCTTCCAAATCCAATCCTGATACCCTTCCGATAGCATGAGATGTGATATCCCAATGCTTCTACCAAACCGGAGACCCATACTATGGCATGAGATGTGATATCAAACTCCTTCCCCTTCCAAAACTTAGACCATTCCTTTATCATGAGATGTGATATCCAACTCCTTCCCATTCCAATCCTGAGACACTTCCGATAGCATGAGATGTGATGTCTCAATGCTTCTAATACCAAACCTGAGATCTTTCCTATAACATGAGATGTGATATCCAACTCCTTCCCATTCCAATCCTGAGACCCTTCCTATAGCATGAGATGTGATATCACAATGCTTATACCAAACCTGAGACCGTTCCTATAGCTTGAGATGTGATATCCAACTCCTTCCCATTCCAATCCTGAGACCCTTCCTATAGCATGAGATGTGATATCTCAAGGCCTCTAATACCAAACCTGAGATTGTTCCTCTAACATGAAATGTGATATCCAACTCCTTCCCCTTCCAAACCTGAGAGCCTTCCTATAGCATGAGATATGATAGCCAAGTCCTTCCAATTCCAATCCTGAGACCCTTCCTATAACATGAAATGTGATATCCAACTCCTTCCCATTCCAACCTGAGACCCTTCCTATAGCATGAGATGGGATATCTCAATGCTTCTAATACCAAACCTGAGACTCTTCCTATAACATGAGATGGGATATCCAACTCCTTCCCATTCCAATCCTGAGACCCTTCCGATAGCAGAGATGTGATATCTCAATGCTTATACCAAACCTGAGACCATTCCTATGGCCTGAGATGTGATATCCAACTGCTTCCCATTCCAATCCTGAGACCCTTCCTATAGCATGAGATGTGATATCTCAATGCTTATACCAAATCTGAGACCCTTCCTATAGCATGAGATGTGATATCCAACTCCTTCCCATTCCAATCCTGAGGCCCTTCCTATAGCATGAGATGTGATGTCTCAATGCTTCTAATACCAAACCTGAGATCCTTACTATAACATGAGATGTGATATCCAACTCCTTCCGATTCCAATCCTGAGACCCTTATGATAGCATGAGATGTGATATCTCAATGCTTCTAATACCAAACCTGAGATCCTTCCTATAACATGAGATGTGATTTCCAAATCCTTCCCCTTCCAAACCTGAGACCCTCCCTTTAGCATGAGATGTGATATCCAACTCCTTCCCATTCCAATCCTGAGACCCTTCTGATAGCATGAGATGTGATATCTCAATGCCTCTAATACCAAACCTGAGATCCTACCTCTAACATGAAATGTGATATCCATCTCCTTCCATTTCCAACCCTGAGACCCTGTCTATAGCATGAGATGTCATATACAATTCCTTCCCATTCCAATCCTGAGACCCTTCCTATAGCACGAGATGTGATATCTCAATGCTTATACCAAACCTGAGACCCTTCCTATAGCATGAGATGTGATATCCAACTCCTTCCCATTCCAATCCTGAGACCCTTCCTATAGCATGAGATGTGATATCCAACTCCTTCCCATTCCAATCCTGAGACCCTTCCTATAGCCTGAGATGTGATATCTCAATGCCTCTAATACCAAACCTGAGATCCTTCCTCTAACATGAAATGTGATATCCAACTCCTTCCCTTTCCAAACCTAAGAGCCTATCTATAGCATGAGATGTGATATCCAAGTCCTTCCCATTCCAATCCTGAGACACTTCCGATAGCAGAGATGTGATATCTCAATGCTTATACCAAACCTGAGACCCTTCCTATAACATGAGATGTGATATCGAACTCCTTCCCGTTCCAAACGTGAGACCCTTCCTTTAGCATGAGATGTGATATCCAGCTCCTTCCCATTCCAATCCTGAGACACTTCCGATAGCATGAGATGTGATATCTCAATGCTTCTAATATCAAAACTGAGACCCTCCCTATAGCATGATATGTGATATCTAAGTCCTTCCCATTCCAATCCTGAGACCCTTCCCATAGCATGAGATGTGATATCTCAATGCTTCTACCAAACCTGAGACCCTTCCTTTAGCATGAGATGTGATAACCAACTCCTTCCCATTCCAATCCTGAGACCCTTCCTATAGCATGAGATGTGATATCTCAATACTTCTAATACCAAACCTGAGATCCTTCCGATAACATGAGATGTGATATCCAAATCCTTCCCCTTCCAAACCTGAGACCCTCCCTTTAGCATGAGATGTGATATCCAACTCCTTCCCATTCCAATCCTGAGACCCTTCTGATAGCATGAGATGTGATATCTCAATGCTTCTATACCAAACCTGAGATCCTTCCGATAGCATGAGATGTGATATCTCAATGCTTCTAATACCAAACCTGAGATCCTTCCTATAACATGAGATGTGATATCCAAATCCTTCCCCTTCCAAACCTGAGACCCTCCCTTTAGCATGAGATGTGATATCCAACTCCTTCCCATAACAATCCTGAGACTCTTCTGATAGCATGAGATGTGATATCTCAATGCCTCTAATACCAAACCTGAGATCCTACCTCTAACATGAAATGTGATATCCAACTCTTTCCCCTTCCAAACCTGAGAGCCTTCCTATAGCATGAGATGTGATATCCAAGTCCTTCCCATTCCAATCCTGAGACCCTTCCTATAACATGAGATGTGATATCCAACTCCTTCCCATTCCAACCTGAGACCCTTCCTATAGCATGAGATGGGATATCCAACTCCTTCCAAATCCAATCCTGATACCCTTCAGATAGCATGAGATGTGATATCCCAATGCTTCTACCAAACCTGAGACCCATACTATGGCATGAGATGTGATATCAAACTCCTTCCCCTTCCAAACCATAGACCCTTCGTTTATCATGAGATGTGATATCCAACTCCTTCCCATTCCATCCCTGAGACCCTTCCGATATCATGAGATGTGATATCTCAATGCTTCTAATATCAAACTTGAGACCCTCCCTATAGCATGAGATGTGATATCCAACTCCTTCCCATTCCAACCTGAGACCCTTCCTATAGCATGAGATGGGATATCTCAATGCTTCTAATACCAAACCTGAGACTCTTCCTATAACATGAGATGGGATATCCAACTCCTTCCCATTCCAATCCTGAGACCCTTCCGATAGCAGAGATGTGATATCTCAATGCTTATACCAAACCTGAGACCCTTCCTATGGCCTGAGATGTGATATCCAACTGCTTCCCATTCCAATCCTGAGACCCTTCCTATAGCATGAGATGTGATATCCAACTCCTTCCCATTCCAATCCTGAGACCCTTCCTATAGCATGAGATGTGATGTCTCAATGCTTCTAATACCAAACCTGAGATCCTTCCTATAACATGAGATGTGATATCCAACTCCTTCCGATTCCAATCCTGAGACCCTTATGATAGCATGAGATGTGATATCTCAATGCTTCTAATACCAAACCTGAGATCCTTCCTATAACATGAGATGTGATTTCCAAATCCTTCCCCTTCCAAACCTGAGACCCTCCCTTTAGCATGAGATGTGATATCCAACTCCTTCCCATTCCAATCCTGAGACCCTTCTGATAGCATGAGATGTGATATCTCAATGCCTCTAATACCAAACCTGAGATCCTACCTCTAACATGAAATGTGATATCCATCTCCTTCCATTTCCAACCCTGAGACCCTGTCTATAGCATGAGATGTCATATACAATTCCTTCCCATTCCAATCCTGAGACCCTTCCTATAGCACGAGATGTGATATCTCAATGCTTATACCAAACCTGAGACCCTTCCTATAGCATGAGATGTGATATCCAACTCCTTCCCATTCCAATCCTGAGACCCTTCCTATAGCATGAGATGTGATATCCAACTCCTTCCCATTCCAATCCTGAGACCCTTCCTATAGAGTGAGATGTGATATCTCAATGCCTCTAATACCAAACCTGAGATCCTTCCTCTAACATGAAATGTGATATCCAACTCCTTCCCTTTCCAAACCTGAGAGCCTATCTATAGCATGAGATGTGATATCCAAGTCCTTCCCATTCCAATCCTGAGACACTTCCGATAGCAGAGATGTGATATCTCAATGCTTATACCAAACCTGAGACCCTTCCTATAACATGAGATGTGATATCCAACTCCTTCCCGTTCCAAACGTGAGACCCTTCCTTTAGCATGAGATGTGATATCCAGCTCCTTCCCATTCCAATCCTGAGACACTTCCGATAGCATGAGATGTGATATCTCAATGCTTCTAATATCAAAACTGAGACCCTCCCTATAGCATGATATGTGATATCTAAGTCCTTCCCATTCCAATCCTGAGACCCTTCCCATAGCATGAGATGTGATATCTCAATGCTTCTACCAAACCTGAGACCCTTCCTTTAGCATGAGATGTGATAACCAACTCCTTCCCATTCCAATCCTGAGACCCTTCATATAGCATGAGATGTGATATCTCAATACTTCTAATACCAAACCTGAGATCCTTCCGATAACATGAGATGTGATATCCAAATCCTTCCCCTTCCAAACCTGAGACCCTCCCTTTAGCATGAGATGTGATATCCAACACCTTCCCATTCCAATCCTGAGACCCTTCTGATAGCATGAGATGTGATATCTCAATGCTTCTATACCAAACCTGAGATCCTTCCGATAGCATGAGATGTGATATCTCAATGCTTCTAATACCAAACCTGAGATCCTTCCTATAACATGAGATGTGATATCCAAATCATTCCCCTTCCAAACCTGAGAGCCTTCCTATAGCATGAGATATGATATCCAAGTCCTTCCCATTCCAATCCTGAGACCCTTCCTATAACATGAGATGTGATATCCAACTCCTTCCCATTCCAACCTGAGACCCTTCTGATAGCATGAGATGTGATATCTCAATGCCTCTAATACCAAACCTGAGATCCTACCTCTAACATGAAATGTGATATCCAACTCTTTCCCCTTCCAAACCTGAGAGCCTTCCTATAGCATGAGATGTGATATCCAAGTCCTTCCCATTCCAATCCTGAGACCCTTCCTATAACATGAGATGTGATATCCAACTCCTTCCCATTCCAACCTGAGACCCTTCCTATAGCATGAGATGGGATATCCAACTCCTTCCAAATCCAATCCTGATACCCTTCCGATAGCATGAGATGTGATATCCCAATGCTTCTACCAAACCTGAGACCCATACTATGGCATGAGATGTGATATCAAACTCCTTCCCCTTCCAAACCATAGACCCTTCGTTTATCATGAGATGTGATATCCAACTCCTTCCCATTCCATCCCTGAGACCCTTCCGATATCATGAGATGTGATATCTCAATGCTTCTAATATCAAACTTGAGACCCTCCCTATAGCATGAGATGTGATATCCAAGTCCTTCCCATTCCAATCCTGAGACTCTTCTGATAGCATGAGATGTGATATCTCAATGCCTCTAATACCAAACCTGAGATCCTACCTCTAACATGAAATGTGATATCCAACTCTTTCCCCTTCCAAACCTGAGAGCCTTCCTATAGCATGAGATGTGATATCCAAGTCCTTCCCATTCCAAACCTGAGACCCTTCCTATAACATGAGATGTGATATCCAACTCCTTCCCATTCCAACCTGATACCCTTCCTATAGCATGAGATGGGATATCCAACTCCTTCCAAATCCAATCCTGATACCCTTCCGATAGCATGAGATGTGATATCCCAATGCTTCTACCAAACCTGAGACCCATACTATGGCATGAGATGTGATATCAAACTCCTTCCCCTTCCAAACCTTAGACCCTTCCTTTATCATGAGATGTGATATCCAACTCCTTCCCATTCCAATCCTGAGACACTTCCGATAGCATGAGATGTGATATCTCAATGCTTCTAATATCAAAACTGAGACCCTCCCTATAGCATGATATGTGATATCTAAGTCCTTCCCATTCCAATCCTGAGACCCTTCCTATAGCATGAGATGTGATATCTCAATGCTTCTACCAAACCTGAGACCCTTCCTTTAGCATGAGATGTGATAACCAACTCCTTCCCATTCCAATCCTGAGACCCTTCCTATAGCATGAGATGTGATATCTCAATACTTCTAATACCAAACCTGAGATCCTTCCGATAACATGAGATGTGATATCCAAATCCTTCCCCTTCCAAACCTGAGACCCTCCCTTTAGCATGAGATGTGATATCCAACTCCTTCCCATTCCAATCCTGAGACCCTTCTGATAGCATGAGATGTGATATCTCAATGCTTCTATACCAAACCTGAGATCCTTCCGATAGCATGAGATGTGATATCTCAATGCTTCTAATACCAAACCTGAGATCCTTCCTATAACATGAGATGTGATATCCAAATCCTTCCCCTTCCAAACCTGAGACCCTCCCCTTTAGCATGAGATGTGATATCCAACTCCTTCCCATTCCAATCCTGAGACTCTTCTGATAGCATGAGATGTGATATCTCAATGCCTCTAATACCAAACCTGAGATCCTACCTCTAACATGAAATGTTATATCCAACTCTTTCCCCTTCCAAACCTGAGAGCCTTCCCATAGCATGAGATGTGATATCCAAGTCCTTCCCATTCCAATCCTGAGACTCTTCCTATAACATGAGATGTGATATCCAACTCCTTCCCATTCCAACCTGAGGCCCTTCCTATAGCATGAGATGGGATATCCAACTCCTTCCAAATCCAATCCTGATACCCTTCCGATAGCATGAGATGTGATATCCCAATGCTTCTACCAAACCTGAGACCCATACTATGGCATGAGATGTGATATCAAACTCCTTCCCCTTCCAAACCTTAGACCCTTCCTTTATCATGAGATGTGATATCCAACTCCTTCCCATTCCATCCCTGAGACCCTTCCGATATCATGAGATGTGATATCTCAATGCTTCTAATATCAAACTTGAGACCCTCCCTATAGCATGAGATGTGATATCCAAGTCCTTCCCATTCCAATCCTGAGACCCTTCCTATAGCATGAGATGTGATATCTCAATGCTTCTAATACCAAACCTGAGACCCTTCCTATAACATGAGATGGGAATATCCAACTCCTTCCCATTCCAATCCTGAGACCCTTCCGATAGCAGAGATGTGATATCTCAATGCTTATACCAAACCTGAGATCCTTCCTATAACATGAGATGTGATATCCAACTCCTTCCCATTCCAATCCTGAGACACTTCCTATACCATGAGATGTGATATCTCACTGCTTATACCAAACCTGAGACCCTTCCTATAGCATGAGATGTGATATCCAACTCCTTCCCATTCCAATCCTGAGACCCTTCCTATAGCATGAGATGTGATATCTCAATGCTTCTAATATCAAACTTGAGACCCTCCCTATAGCATGAGATGTGATATCCAAGTCTTTCCGATTCCAATCCTGAGACACTCCCTATAGCATGAGATGTGATATCCAAGTCCTTCCGATTCCAATCCTGAGACCCGTCCTATAACATGAGATGTGATATCCAAATCTTTCCCCTTCCAAACCTTAGACCCTTCCTTTATCATGAGATGGGATATCCAACTCCTTCCCATTCCAATCCTGAGACCCTTCCGATAGCAGAGATGTGATATCTCAATGCTTATACCAATCCTGAGACCCTTCCTATGGCCTGAGATGTCATATACAACTCCTTCCCAATCCAATCCTGAGACCCTTCCTATATCATGAGATGTGATATCTCAATGCTTATACCAAATATGAGACCCTTCCTATAGCATGAGATGTGATATCCAACTCCTTCCCATTCCAATCCTGAGACCCTTCCTATAGCATGAGATGTGATGTCTCAATGCTTCTAATACCAAACCTGAGATCCTTCCTATAACATGAGATGTGATATCCAACTCCTTCCCATTCCAATCCTGAGACCCTTCCTATAGCATGAGATGTGATGTCTCAATGCTTCTAATACCAAACCTGAGAACCTTCCTACAGCATGCGATGTGATATCTCAATGCTTCTAATACCAAACCTGAGACCAGTCCTATGACATGAGATTGGATATCCAACTCCTTCCCCTTCCAAACCTGAGACCCGTCCTATAGCATGAGATGTGATATCCAACTTCTTCCCATTCCAATCCTGAGACCCTTCCTATAACATGAGATGTGATGTCTCAATGCTTCTAATACCAAACCTGAGATCTTTCCTATAACATGAGATGTAATATCCAACTCCTTCCCATTCCAATCCTGAGACCCTTCCTATAGCATGAGATGTGCTATCGCAATGCTTATACCAAACCTGAGACCCTTCCTAAAGCTTGAGATGTGATATCCAACTCCTTCCCATTCCAATCCTGAGACCGTTCCTATAGCATGATATGTGATATCTCAATGCCTCTAATACCAAACCTGAGATCCTTCCTCTAACATGAAATGTGATATCGAACTCCTTCCCTTTCCAAACCTGAGAGCCTACCTATAGCATGAGATGTGATATCCAAGTCCTTTCCATTCCAATCCTTAGACCCTTCCTACAGCATGCAATATGATATCTCAATGATTCTAATAACAAACCTGAGACCCGTCCTATAACATGAGATGGGATATCCAACACCTTCCCATTCCAATCCTGAGACACTTCTGATAGCAGAGATGTGATATCTCAATGCTTATAACAAACCTGAGACCCTTCCTATAACATGAGATGTGATATCCAACTCCTTCCCGTTTCAAACCTGAGACCCTTCCTATAGCATATGTGATATCCAACTCCTTCCCATTCCAAACATGAGACCCTTCCTATAGCAAGAATGTAATATCCAACTCCTTCCCATTCCAATCCTGAGACCATTCCTATAGCATGAGATGTGATATCTCAATGCTTCTAATACCAAACCTGAGATCCTTTCTATGACATGAGATGTGATATCCAATTCCTCCCCATTCCAAACCTGAGAACCTTCCTACAGCATGCGATGTGATGTGATATCTCAATGCTTCTAATACCAAACCTGAGACCAGATCTATAACATGAGATTGGATATCCAACTCCTTCCCCTTCCAAACCTGAGACCCTTCCTATAGCATGAGATGTGATATCCAACTTCTTCCCATTCCAATCCTGAGACCCTTCCTATAACATGAGATGTGATGTCTCAATGCTTCTAATACCAAACCTGAGATCTTTCCTATAACATGAGATGTGATATCCAACTCCTTCCCATTCCAATCCTGAGACCCTTCCTATAACATGAAATGTGATATCCAACTCCTTCCCATTCCAACCTGAGACCCTTCCTATAGCATGAGATGGGATATCCAACTCCTTCCAAATCCAATACTGATACCCTTCCAATAGCATGAGATGTGATATCCCAATGCTTCTACCAAACCTGAGAACCATACTATGGCATGAGATGTGATATCAAACTCCTTCCCATTCCAATCCTGAGACTCTTCCTATAGCTTGAGATGTGATATCCGAAATCCTTCCCATTCCAATTCTGAGACCCTTCCTATACCATGAGACTTGATATCTCAATGTTTCTAATACCAAACCTGAGACCCGTCCTATATCATGAGATGTGATATCCAAATCTTTCCCCTTCCAAACCTTAGACCCTTCCTTTATCATGAGATGTGATATCCAACTCCTTCCCATTCCAATCCTGAGACCCTTCCGATATCATGAGATTTGTTATCTCAATGCTTCTAATATCAAAATTGAGACCCGTCCTATAACATGAGATGTGATATCCAAATCTTTCCCCTTCCAAACCTTAGACCCTTCCTTTATCATGAGATGGGATATCCAACTCCTTCCCATTCCAATCCTGAAACCCTTCCGATAGCAGAGATGTGATATCTCAATGCTTATACCAATCCTGAGACCCTTCCTATGGCCTGAGATGTCATATACAACTCCTTCCCAATCCAATCCTGAGACCCTTCCTATGGCATGAGATGTGATATCTCAATGCTTATACCAAATCTGAGACCCTTCCTATAGCATGAGATGTGATATCCAACTCCTTCCCATTCCAATGTTAATGTTAATGTTAATGTTAATGTTAATGTTAAAGGTCATTTGTACCGCGCACTATCACCACCGAAGCGGTCCCCTGGCGCTCTGGCGGCTCTGAAAAAGGGGAGGAGAGGGGGTGGGTTAGTAGGAATAAGCTGGAAAAGTGCAAGAGAGCAGTGATGTGCTGTTGGCAGCCTCAGCCCGGTGGTTCCGTCGGCTGGGCTTGGGGTGTTTTATGGTCCGTAGTCGTCGTGTGCTGTTGTGCAAGTCTATGTGTGGTTTGTTTTGTTGTTGCATTGTTGTGAAGTTTGTGCGGATTGCTGCGTTTAAGGCTTGTGGTTGTGTTTGGTTATAGTTTGAGAGGTGTATGCAGATGGATGGAATTGTTAGCTGGTTGGTTAGTTGGCATTGCTGTCCTTGCAATTGTGGGATTCCATCTAGGTCCGGTACATGCTAACAGTCACATTTCTATCTAGATGCCGCGCAGGCCAGGTTTATAATTCTAAGTGAGGTGCATGCTAAGAGTCACATATGCTAACAATCACATTTCTGAAATTCCATCTAGGTGTGGTATTTGCTAACAATCATATTTCTATCTAGATGCAACGCGGGCTAAGTTTGAGAATTCCGTCTAAGTGTGGCACATGCCAACAATCATATTACTGCCTAGATTTTGCGCAAACCTAGCTTGAGAATTCCATCTAGGTGTGGCAAATGCTAACAGTCACATTTCTGAAAATTCCATCTAGGTGTGGCACATGCTAAACAGTCACATTTCTATCTAGATGCCGCGCAAGCCAGGTTTATAATTCTAAGTGAGGTGCATGCTAAGAGTCACATATGCTAACAATCACATTTCTGAAATTCCATCTAGGTGTGGTATTTGCTAGCAATCATATTTTCTATCTAGATGCAACGCGGGCTAAGTTTGAGAATTCCGTCTAAGTGTGGCACATGCCAACAATCATATTACTGCCTAGATTTTGCGCAAACCTAGCTTGAGAATTCCATCTAGGTGTGGCAAATGCTAACAGTCACATTTCTGAAATTCCATCTAAGTGTGGCACATGCTAACAGTCACATTTCTGAAATTCCATCTAAGTGTGGCACATGCTAACAGTCACATTTCTGAAATTCCATCTAAGTGTGGCACATGCTAACAGTCACATTTCTGAAATTCCATCTAAGTGTGGCACATGCTAACAGTCACATTTCTGAAATTCCATCTAAGTGTGGTATATGCTAACAATCACATTTCTGTCTAGATTTGGCGCTTCTGTCTGAGAGTGGACATGCTAACATTCACAGTTCTATAAAGAGTGGACATGCAAGTATTATGGCACTCTATGTTATTGATAGGTAAGATAGAGTGGCAGGGGTTTTCTGGAGTAGAGTGATTGCTCTATTCCCCACCCATGCCACACTCACGGTTTTTGTTGGTGTCTGTTGGCTGCTGGCTTCCTTGGCTTCTCCTGCTGACACCTGCAGACAATTCCTGGAGTCGCCTCTGTTGGAGTCGCCCTTGGCCTCGAGGCCCTTAGCCGCTGGGGGCTGCCGGGCAGAGGGCTGCCCTGGGGGGACCGGTGATGAAGAGTGGATGCACCAATGGGAGGGAGGGAGGGAGGGCGGGCTGGGGAACCAGGAACGGGTGCGGGGAGGGAGGGATGCAAAGGCCTGCTACTGGGCACGGGCCCACCAGTCATAGGGCTGGGGGGAAAAAAACACCAGGAGGGTGCTGCTGGGGGCACACTCACCGCGCTCCGAGGGTTTAGAAA
Organism: Ambystoma mexicanum; assembly: GCF_040938575.1. Lineage (NCBI taxonomy): Eukaryota > Metazoa > Chordata > Amphibia > Caudata > Ambystomatidae > Ambystoma > Ambystoma mexicanum. The sequence continues at coordinate 340,566,420 of NC_090936.1, forward strand.
GGAGCCGGTGGGGGCCTCGCGAGTCGGTAGACTCGACACGAAACTCGGATGCACCAATGGGAGGGAGGGAGGGCGGGTCGGGAGGCGGGCTGGGGAACCAGGAACGGGTGCGGGGAGGGAGGGATGCAAAGGCCTGCTACTGGGCACGGGCCCACCAGTCATAGGGCTGGGGGGAAAAAAACACCAGGAGGGTGCTGCTGGGGGCACACTCACCGCGCTCCGAGGGTTTAGAAAGGAGCCGGTGGGGGCCTCGCGAGTCGGTAGACTCGACACGAAACTCAGATGCACCAATGGGAGGGAGGGAGGGCGGGTCGGGAGGCGGGCTGGGGAACCAGGAACGGGTGCGGGGAGGGAGGGATGCAAAGGCCTGCTACTGGGCACGGGCCCACCAGTCATAGGGCTGGGGGGAAAAAAACACCAGGAGGGTGCTGCTGGGGGCACACTCACCGCGCTCCGAGGGTTTAGAAAGGAGCCGGTGGGGGCCTCGCGAGTCGGTAGACTCGACACGAAACTCGGATGCACCAATGGGAGGGAGGGAGGGTGGGTCGGGAGGCGGGCTGGGGAACCAGGAACGGGTGCGGGGAGGGAGGGATGCAAAGGCCTGCTACTGGGCACGGGCCCACCAGTCATAGGGCTGGGGGGAAAAAAACACCAGGAGGGTGCTGCTGGGGGCACACTCACCGCGCTCCGAGGGTTTAGAAAGGAGCCGGTGGGGGCCTCGCGAGTCGGTAGACTCGACACGAAACTCGGATGCACCAATGGGAGGGAGGGAGGGCGGGTCGGGAGGCGGGCTGGGGAACCAGGAACGGGTGCGGGGAGGGAGGGATGCAAAGGCCTGCTACTGGGCACAGGCCCACCAGTCATAGGGCTGGGGGGAAAAAAAACACCAGGAGGGTGCTGCTGGGGGCACACTCACCGCGCTCCGAGGGTTTAGAAAGGAGCCGGTGGGGGCCTCGCGAGTCGGTAGACTCGACACGAAACTCGGATGCACCAATGGGAGGGAGGGAGGGCGGGTCGGGAGGCGGGCTGGGGAACCAGGAACGGGTGCAGGGAGGGAGGGATGCCAAGGCCTGCTACTGGGCACGGGCCCACCAGTCATAGGGCTGGGGGAAAAAAACACCAGGAGGGTGCTGCTGGGGGCACACTCACCGCGCTCTGAGGGTTTAGAAAGGAGCCGGTGGGGGCCTCGCGAGTCGGTAGACTCGACACGAAACTCGGATGCACCAATGGGAGGGAGGGAGGGCGGGTCGGGAGGCGGGCTGGGGAACCGGGAACGGGTGCGGGGAGGGAGGGATGCAAAGGCCTGCTACTGGGCACGGGCCCACCAGTCATAGGGCTGGGGGGTAAAAAACACCAGGAGGGTGCTGCTGGGGGCACACTCACCGCGCTCCGAGGGTTTAGAAAGGAGCCGGTGGGGGCCTCGCGAGTCGGTAGACTCGACACGAAACTCGGATGCACCAATGGGAGGGAGGGAGGGAGGGTCGGGAGGCGGGCTGGGGAACCAGGAACGGGTGCGGGGAGGGAGGGATGCAAAGGCCTGCTACTGGGCACGGGCCCACCAGTCATAGGGCTGGGGGGAAAAAAACACCAGGAGGGTGCTGCTGGGGGCACACTCACCGCGCTCCGAGGGTTTAGAAATCCTGAGACCCTTCCTATAGCATGAGATGTGATGTCTCAATGCTTCTAATACCAAACCTGAGATCCTTCCTATAACATGAGATGTGATATCCAACTCCTTCCCATTCCAATCCTGAGACCCTTCCTATAGCATGAGATGTGATGTCTCAATGCTTCGAATACCAAACCTGAGAACCTTCCTACAGCATGCGATGTGATATCTCAATGCTTCTAATACCAAAACTGAGACCAGTCCTATAACATGAGATTGGATATCCAACTCCTTCCCCTTCCAAACCTGAGACCCTTCCTATAGCATGAGATGTGATATCCAACTTCTTCCCATTCCAATCCTGAGACCCTTCCTATACCATGAGATGTGATGTCTCAATGCTTCTAATACCAAACCTGAGATCTTTCCTATAACATGAGATGTAATATCCAACTCCTTCCCATTCCAATCCTGAGACCCTTCCTATAGCATGAGATGTGCTATCTCAATGCTTATACCAAACCTGAGACCCTTCCTAAAGCTTGAGATGTGATATCCAACTCCTTCCCATTCCAATCCTGAGACGCTTCCTATAGCATGATATGTGATATCTCAAGGCCTCTAATACCAAACCTGAGATCCTTCCTCTAACATGAAATGTGATATCCAACTCCTTCCCCTTCCAAACCTGAGAGCCTTCCTATAGCATGAGATATGATATCCAAGTCCTTCCCATTCCAATCCTGAGACCCTTCCTATAACATGAAATGTGATATCCAACTCCTTCCCATTCCAACCTGAGACCCTTCCTATAGCATGAGATGGGATATCCAACTCCTTCCAAATCCAATACTGATACCCTTCCAATAGCATGAGATGTGATATCCCAATGCTTCTACCAAACCTGAGACCCATACTATGGCATGAGATGTGATATCAAACTCCTTCCCATTCCAATCTTGAGACTCTTCCTATAGCTTGAGATGTGATATCCAACTCCTTCCCATTCCAATTCTGAGACCCTTCCTATGCCATGAGACTTGATATCTCAATGCTTCTAATAGCAAACCTGAGACCCGTCCTATAACATGAGATGTGATATCCAAATCTTTCCCCTTCCAAACCTTAGACCCTTCCTTTATCATGAGATGTGATATCCAACTCCTTCCCATTCCAATCCTGAGACCCTTCCGATATCATGAGATTTGTTATCTCAATGCTTCTAATATCAAACTTGAGACCCTCCCTATAGCATGAGATGTGACATCCAAGTCCTCCCCATTCCAATCCTGAGACTCTTCCTATAGCATGAGATGTGATATCTCAATGCTTCTAATACCAAACCTGAGACCCTTCCTATAACATGAGATGGGATATCCAACTCCTTCCCATTCCAACCCTGAGACCCTTCCGATAGCAGAGATGTGATATCTCAATGCTTATACCAATCCTGGGACCCTTCCTATGGCCTGAGATGTCATATACAACTCCTTCCCAATCCAATCCTGAGACCCTTCCTATAGCATGAGATGTGATATCTCAATGCTTATACCAAATCTGAGACCCTTCCTATAGCATGAGATGTGATATCCAACTCCTTCCCATTCCAATCCTAAGACCCTTCCTATAGCATGAGATGTGATGTCTCAATGCTTCTAATACCAAACCTGAGATCCTTCCTATAACATGAGATGTGATATTCAACTCCTTCCCATTCCAATCCTGAGACCCTTCCTATAGCATGAGATGTGATGTCTCAATGCTTCTAATACCAAACCTGAGACCAGTCCTATACCATGAGATTGGATATCCAACTCCTTCCCCTTCCAAACCTGAGACCCTTCCTATAGCATGAGATGTGATATCCAACTTCTTCCCATTCCAATCCTGAGACCCTTCCTATAACATGAGATGTGATGTCTCAATGCTTCTAATACCAAACCGGAGATCTTTCCTATAACATGAGATGTGATATCCAACTCTCAGAACTGGAATGGGAAGGAGTTGGATATCACATCTCAAGCTATAGGAAGAGTCTCAGGATTGGAATGGGAAGGAGTTTGATATCACATCTCATGCCATAGTATGGGTCTCAGGTTTGGTAGAAGCATTGGGATATCACATCTCATGCTATTGGAAGGGTATCAGTATTGGATTTGGAAGGAGTTGGATATCCCATCTCATGCTATAGGAAGGGTCTCAGGTTGGAATGGGAAGGAGTTGGATATCACATTTCATGTTATAGGAAGGGTCTCAGGATTGGAATGGGAAGGACTTGGATATCATATCTCATGCTATAGGAAGGCTCTCAGGTTTGGAAGGGGAAGGAGTTGGATATCACATTTCATGTTAGAGGAAGGATCTCAGGTTTGGTATTAGAGGCCTTGAGATATCACATCTCATGCTATAGGAAGGGTCTCAGGATTGGAATGGGAAAGAGTTGGATATCACATCTCAAGCTTTAGGAAGGGTCTCAGGTTTGGTATAAGCATTGAGATAGCACATCTCATGCTATAGGAAGGGTCTCAGGATTGGAATGGGAAGGAGTTGGATATCACATCTCATGTTATAGGAAAGATCTCAGGTTTGGTATTAGAAGCATTGAGACATCACATCTCATGTTATAGGAAGGGTCTCAGGATTGGAATGGGAAGAAGTTGGATATCACATCTCATGCTATAGGAAGGGTCTCAGGTTTGGAAGGGGAAGGAGTTGGATATCCAATCTCATGTTATAGGACTGGTCTCAGGTTTGGTATTAGAAGCATTGAGACATCACATCTCATGCTATAGGAAGGGTCTCAGGATTGGAATGGGAAGGAGTTGAATATCACATCTCATGTTATAGGAAGGATCTCAGGTTTGGTATTAGAAGCATTGAGACATCACATCTCATGCTATAGGAAGGGTCTTAGGATTGGAATGGGAAGGAGTTGGATATCACATCTCATGCTATAGGAAGGGTCTCAGATTTGGTATAAGCATTGAGATATCACATCTCATGCTATAGGAAGGGTCTCAGGATTGGATTGGGAAGGAGTTGTATATGACATCTCAGGCCATAGGAAGGGTCCCAGGATTGGTATAAGCATTGAGATATCACATCTCTGCTATCGGAAGGGTCTCAGGGTTGGAATGGGAAGGAGTTGGATATCCCATCTCATGTTATAGGAAGGGTCTCAGGTTTGGTATTAGAAGCATTGAGATATCACATCTCATGCTATAGGAAGGGTCTCAGGATTGGAATGGGGAGGACTTGGATGTCACATCTCATGCTATAGGGAGGGTCTCAAGTTTGATATTAGAAGCATTGAGATAACAAATCTCATGATATCGGAAGGGTCTCAGGATTGGAATGGGAAGGAGTTGGATATCACATCTCATGATAAAGGAAGGGTCTAAGGTTTGGAAGGGGAAAGATTTGGATATCACATCTCATGTTATAGGACGGGTCTCAGGTTTGGTATTAGAAGCATTGAGATATCAAGTCTCATGGCATAGGAAGGGTCTCAGAATTGGAATGGGAAGGAGTTGGATATCACATCTCAAGCTATAGGAAGAGTCTCAAGATTGGAATGGGAAGGAGTTTGATATCACATCTCATGCCATAGTATGGGTCTCAGGTTTGGTAGAAGCATTGGGATATCACATCTCATGCTATTGGAAGGGTATCAGTATTGGATTTGGAAGGAGTTGGATATCCCATCTCATGCTATAGGAAGGGTCTCAGGTTGGAATGGGAAGGAGTTGGATATCACATTTCATGTTATAGGAAGGGTCTCAGGATTGGAATGGGAAGGACTTGGATATCATATCTCATGCTATAGGAAGGCTCTCAGGTTTGGAAGGGGAAGGAGTTGGATATCACATTTCATGTTAGAGGAAGGATCTCAGGTTTGGTATTAGAGGCCTTGAGATATCACATATCATGCTATAGGAAGCGTCTCAGGATTGGAATGGGAAGGAGTTGGATATCACATCTCAAGCTTTAGGAAGGGTCTCAGGTTTGGTATAAGCATTGAGATAGCACATCTCATGCTATAGGAAGGGTCTCAGGATTGGAATGGGAAGGAGTTGGATATTACATCTCATGTTATAGGAAAGATCTCAGGTTTGGTATTAGAAGCATTGAGACATCACATCTCATGTTATAGGAAGGGTCTCAGGATTGGAATGGGAAGAAGTTGGATATCACATCTCATGCTATAGGAAGGGTCTCAGGTTTGGAAGGGGAAGGAGTTGGATATCCAATCTCATGTTATAGGACTGGTCTCAGGTTTGGTATTAGAAGCATTGAGATATCACATCGCATGCTGTAGGAAGGTTCTCAGGTTTGGTATTCGAAGCATTGAGACATCACATCTCATGCTATAGGAAGGGTCTCAGGATTGGAATGGGAAGGAGTTGGATATCACATCTCATGTTATAGGAAGGATCTCAGGTTTGGTATTAGAAGCATTGAGACATCACATCTCATGCTATAGGAAGGGTCTCAGGATTTCTAAACCCTCGGAGCGCGGTGAGTGTGCCCCCAGCAGCACCCTCCTGGTGTTTTTTTCCCCCCAGCCCTATGACTGGTGGGCCCGTGCCCAGTAGCAGGCCTTTGCATCCCTCCCTCCCCGCACCCATTCCTGGTTCCCCAGCCCGCCTCCCGACCCGCCCTCCCTCCCTCCCATTGGTGCATCCGAGTTTCGTGTCGAGTCTACCGACTCGCGAGGCCCCCACCGGCTCCTTTCTAAACCCTCGGAGCGCGGTGAGTGTGCCCCCAGCAGCACCCTCCTGGTGTTTTTTTCCCCCCAGCCCTATGACTGGTGGGCCCGTGCCCAGTAGCAGGCCTTTGCATCCCTCCCTCCCCGCACCCGTTCCTGGTTCCCCAGCCCGCCTCCTGACCCGCCCTCCCTCCCTCCCATTGGTGCATCCGAGTTTCGTGTCGAGTCTACCGACTCGCGAGGCCCCCACCGGCTCCTTTCTAAACCCTCGGAGCGCGGTGAGTGTGCCCCCAGCAGCACCCTCCTGGTGTTTTTTTCCCCCCAGCCCTATGACTGGTGGGCCCGTGCCCAGTAGCAGGCCTTGGCATCCCTCCCTCCCCGCACCCGTTCCTGGTTCCCCAGCCCGCCTCCCGACCCGCCCTCCCTCCCTCCCATTGGTGCATCCGAGTTTCGTGTCGAGTCTACCGACTCGCGAGGCCCCCACCGGCTCCTTTCTAAACCTTCGGAGCGCGGTGAGTGTGCCCCCAGCAGCACCCTCCTGGTGTTTTTTTTCCCCCCAGCCCTATGACTGGTGGGCCCGTGCCCAGTAGCAGGCCTTTGCATCCCTCCCTCCCCGCACCCGTTCCTGGTTCCCCAGCCCGCCTCCCGACCCGCCCTCCCTCCCTCCCATTGGTGCATCCGAGTTTCGTGTCGAGTCTACCGACTCGCGAGGCCCCCACCGGCTCCTTTCTAAACCCTCGGAGCGCGGTGAGTGTGCCCCCAGCAGCACCCTCCTGGTGTTTTTTTCCCCCCAGCCCTATGACTGGTGGGCCCGTGCCCAGTAGCAGGCCTTTGCATCCCTCCCTCCCCGCACCCGTTCCTGGTTCCCCAGCCCGCCTCCCGACCCACCCTCCCTCCCTCCCTCCCATTGGTGCATCCGAGTTTCGTGTCGAGTCTACCGACTCGCGAGGCCCCCACCGGCTCCTTTCTAAACCCTCGGAGCGCGGTGAGTGTGCCCCCAGCAGCACCCTCCTGGTGTTTTTTTCCCCCCAGCCCTATGACTGGTGGGCCCGTGCCCAGTAGCAGGCCTTTGCATCCCTCCCTCCCCGCACCCGTTCCTGGTTCCCCAGCCCGCCTCCCGACCCGCCCTCCCTCCCTCCCATTGGTGCATCCGAGTTTCGTGTCGAGTCTACCGACTCGCGAGGCCCCCACCGGCTCCTTTCTAAACCCTTGGAGCGCGGTGAGTGTGCCCCCAGCAGCACCCTCCTGGTGTTTTTTTCCCCCCAGCCCTATGACTGGTGGGCCCGTCCCCACTAGCAGGCCTTTGCATCCCTCCCTCCCCGCACCCGTTCCTGGTTCCCCAGCCCGCCCTCGCTCCCTCCCATTGGTGCATCCACTCTTCATCACCGGTCCCCCCAGGGCAGCCCTCTGCCCGGCAGCCCCCAGCGGCTAAGGGCCCCGAGGCCAAGGGCGACTCCAACAGAGGCGACTCCAGGAAGTGTCTGCAGGTGTCAGCAGGAGAAGCCAAGGAAGCCAGCAGCCAACAGACACCAACAAAAACCGTGAGTGTGGCATGGGTGGGGAATAGAGCAATCACTCTACTCCAGAAAACCCCTGCCACTCTATCTTACCTATCAATAACATAGAGTGCCATAATACTTGCATGTCCACTCTTTATAGAACTGTGAATGTTAGCATGTCCACTCTCAGACAGAAGCGCCAAATCTAGACAGAAATGTGATTGTTAGCATATACCACACTTAGATGGAATTTCAGAAATGTGACTGTTGGCATGTGCCACACTTGGAATTTCAGAAATGTGACTGTTAGCATGTGCCACACTTAGATGGAATTTCAGAAATGTGACTGTTAGCATGTGCCACACTTAGATGGAATTTCAGAAATGTGACTGTTAGCATGTGCCACACTTAGATGGAATTTCAGAAATGTGACTGTTAGCATTTGCCACACCTAGATGGAATTCTCAAGCTAGGTTTGCGCAAAATCTAGGCAGTAATATGATTGTTGGCATGTGCCACACTTAGACGGAATTCTCAAACTTAGCCCGCGTTGCATCTAGATAGAAAATATGATTGCTAGCAAATACCACACCTAGATGGAATTTCAGAAATGTGATTGTTAGCATATGTGACTCTTAGCATGCACCTCACTTAGAATTATAAACCTGGCTTGCGCGGCATCTAGATAGAAATGTGACTGTTTAGCATGTGCCACACCTAGATGGAATTTTCAGAAATGTGACTGTTAGCATTTGCCATACCTAGATGGAATTCTCAAGCTAGGTTTGCGCAAAATCTAGGCAGTAATATGATTGTTGGCATGTGCCACACTTAGACGGAATTCTCAAACTTAGCCCGCGTTGCATCTAGATAGAAATATGATTGTTAGCAAATACCACACCTAGATGGAATTTCAGAAATGTGATTGTTAGCATATGTGACTCTTAGCATGCACCTCACTTAGAATTATAAACCTGGCCTGCGCGGCATCTAGATAGAAATGTGACTGTTAGCATGTACCGGACCTAGATGGAATCCCACAATTGCAAGGACAGCAATGCCAACTAACCAACCAGCTAACAATTCCATCCATCTGCATACACCTCTCAAACTATAACCAAACACAACCACAAGCCTTAAACGCAGCAATCCGCACAAACTTCACAACAATGCAACAACAAAACAAACCACACATAGACTTGCACAACAGCACACGATGACTACGGACCATAAAACACCCCAAGCCCAGCCGACGGAACCACCGGGCTGAGGCTGCCAACAGCACATCACTGCTCTCTTACACTTTTCCAGCTTATTCCTACTAACCCACCCCCTCTCCTCCCCTTTTTCAGAGCCGCCAGAGCGCCAGGGGACCGCTTCGGTGGTGATAGTGCGCGGTACAAATGACCTTTAACATTAACATTAACATTAACATTAACATTGGAATGGGAAGGAGTTGGATATCACATCTCATGCTATAGGAAGGGTCTCAGATTTGGTATAAGCATTGAGATATCACATCTCATGCCATAGGAAGGGTCTCAGGATTGGATTGGGAAGGAGTTGTATATGACATCTCAGGCCATAGGAAGGGTCTCAGGATTGGTATAAGCATTGAGATATCACATCTCTGCTATCGGAAGGGTCTCAGGATTGGAATGGGAAGGAGTTGGATATCCCATCTCATGATAAAGGAAGGGTCTAAGGTTTGGAAGGGGAAAGATTTGGATATCAAATCTCATGTTATAGGACGGGTCTCAATTTTGATATTAGAAGCATTGAGATAACAAATCTCATGATATCGGAAGGGTCTCAGGATTGGAATGGGAAGGAGTTGGATATCACATCTCATGATAAAGGAAGGGTCTAAGGTTTGGAAGGGGAAAGATTTGGATATCACATCTCATGATATAGGACGGGTCTCAGGTTTGGTATTAGAAGCATTGAGATATCAAGTCTCATGGTATAGGAAGGGTCTCAGAATTGGAATGGGAAGGATTTCGGATATCACATCTCAAGCTATAGGAAGAGTCTCAGGATTGGAATGGGAAGGAGTTTGATATCACATCTCATGCCATAGTATGGTTCTCAGGTTTGGTAGAAGCATTGGGATATCACATCTCATGCTATTGGAAGGGTATCAGTATTGGATTTGGAAGGAGTTGGATATCCCACCTCATGCTATAGGAAGGGTCTCAGGTTGGAATGGGAAGGAGTTGGATATCACATTTCATGTTATAGGAAGGGCCTCAGGATTGGAATGGGAAGGAGTTGGATATCACATCTCATGTTATAGGAAAGATCTCAGGTTTGGTATTAGAAGCATTGAGACATCACATCTCATGTTATAGGAAGGGTCTCAGGATTGGAATGGGAAGAAGTTGGATATCACATCTCATGCTATAGGAAGGGTCTCAGGTTTGGAAGGGGAAGGAGTTGGATATCCAATCTCATGTTATAGATCTGGTCTCAGGTTTGGTATTAGAAGCATTGAGATATCACATCACATCGCATGCTGTAGGAAGGTTCTCAGGTTTGGAATGGGGAGGAATTGGATATCACATCTCATGTCATAGAAAGGATCTCAGGTTTGGTATTAGAAGCATTGAGATATCACATCTCATGCTATAGGAATGGTCTCAGGATTGGAATGGGAAGGAGTTGGATATTACATTCTTGCTATAGGAAGGGTCTCATGTTTGGAATGGGAAGGAGTTGGATATCACATATGCTATAGGAAGGGTCTCAGGTTTGAAATGGGAAGGAGTTGGATATCACATCTCATGTTATAGGAAGGGTCTCAGGTTTGTTATAAGCATTGAGATATCACATCTCTGCTATCAGAAGTGTCTCAGGATTGGAATGGGAAGGTGTTGGATATCCCATCTCATGTTATAGGACGGGTCTCAGGTTTGTTATTAGAATCATTGAGATATCATATTGCATGCTGTAGGAAGGGTCTAAGGATTGGAATGGGAAGGACTTGGATATCACATCTCATGCTATAGGTAGGCTCTCAGGTTTGGAAAGGGAAGGAGTTCGATATCACATTTCATGTTAGAGGAAGGATCTCAGGTTTGGTATTAGAGGCATTGAGATATCACATATCATGCTATAGGAACGGTCTCAGGATTGGAATGGGAAGGAGTTGGATATCACATCTCAAGCTTTAGGAAGGGTCTCAGGTTTGGTATAAGCATTGCGATAGCACATCTCATGCTATAGGAAGGGTCTCAGTATTGGAATGGGAAGGAGTTGGATATTACATCTCATGTTATAGGAAAGATCTCAGGTTTGGTATTAGAAGCATTGAGACATCACATCTCATGTTATAGGAAGGGTCTCAGGATTGGAATGGGAAGAAGTTGGATATCACATCTCATGCTATAGGACGGGTCTCAGGTTTGGAAGGGGAAGGAGTTGGATATCCAATCTCATGTCATAGGACTGGTCTCAGGTTTGGTATTAGAAGCATTGAGATATCACATCGCATGCTGTAGGAAGGTTCTCAGGTTTGATATTAGAAGCATTGAGACATCACATCTCATGCTATAGGAAGGGTCTCAGGATTGGAATGGGAAGGAGTTGGATATCACATCTCATGTTATAGGAAGGATCTCAGGTTTGGTATTAGAAGCATTGAGACATCACATCTCATGCTATAGGAAGGGTCTCAGGATTGGAATGGGAAGGAGTTGGATATCACATCTCATGCTATAGGAAGGGTCTCATATTTGGTATAAGCATTGAGATATCACATCTCATGATATAGGAAGGGTCTCAGGATTGGATTGGGAAGGAGTTGTATATGACATCTCAGGCCATAGGAAGGGTCTCAGGATTGGTATAAGCATTGAGATATCACATCTCTGCTATCGGAAGGGTCTCAGGATTGGAATGGGAAGGAGTTGGATATCCCATCTCATGATAAAGGAAGGGTCTAAGGTTTGGAAGGGGAAAGATTTGGATATCACATCTCATGTTATAGGACGGGTCTCAGGATTGGAATCGGAAGGACTTTGATATCACATCTCATGCTATAGGGAGTGTCTCAGGATTGGAATCGGAAAGACTTGGATATCACATCTCATGCTATAGGGAGGGTCTCAAGTTTGATATTAGAAGCATTGAGATATCACATCTCATGCTATAGGAAGGGTCTCAGGATTGGAATGGGAAGGAGTTGGATATCACATCTCATGCTATAGGAAGGGTCTCAGGTTTGGTATAAGCAGTGAGATATCACATCTCATGGTATAGGAAGTGTCTCAGGATTGGAATGGGAAGGAGTTGGATATCACATCTCATGTTATAGGAAGGATCTCAGGTTTGGTATAAGCATTGAGATATCACATCTCTGCTATCGGAAGGGTCTCAGGATTGGAATGGGAAGGAGTTGGATATTCCCATCTCATGTTATAGGAAGGGTCTCAGGTTTGGTATTAGAAGCATTGAGATATCCCATCTCATGCTATAGGAAGGGTCTCAGGATTGGAATGGGAAGGACTTGGATATCACATCTCATGCTATAGGGAGGGTCTCAAGTTTGATATTAGAAGCATTGAGATATCACATCTCATGATATCGGAAGGGTCTCAGGGATGGAATGGGAAGGAGTTGGATATCACATCTCATGATAAAGGAAGGGTCTAAGGTTTGGAAGGGGAAGGAGTTTGATATCACATCTCATGCCATAGTATGGGTCTCAGGTTTGGTAGAAGCACTGGGATATCACATCTCATGCTATCGGAAGGGTATCAGGATTGGATTTGGAAGGAGTTGGATATCCCATCTCATGCTATAGGAAGGGTCTCAGGTTGGAATGGGAAGGAGTTGGATATCACATCTCATGTTATAGGAAGAGTCTCAGGATTGGAATGGGAAGGACTTGGATATCACATCTCATGCTATGGGAAGGCTCTCAGGTTTGGAAGGGGAAAGAGTTGGATATAACATTTCATGTTAGAGGTAGGATCTCAGGTTTGGTATTAGAGGCATTGAGATATCACATCTCATGCTACCAGAAGAGTCTCAGGATTGGAATGGGAAGGAGTTGGATATCACATCTCATGCTAAAGGGGAGGGTCTCAGGTTTGGAAGGGGAAGGATTTGGATATCACATCTCATGTTATAGGAAGGATCTCAGGTTTGGTATTAGAAGTATTGAGATATCACATCTCATGCTATCAGAAGGATCTCAGGTTTGGTATAGAAGCATTGAGATATCACATCTCATGCTATCAGAAGGGTCTCAGGATTGGAATGGGAAGGAGTTGGATATCACATCTCATGCTAAAGGGAGGGTCTCAGGTTTGGAAGGGGAAGGATTTGGATATCACATCTCATGTTATCGGAAGGATCTCAGGTTTGGTATTAGAAGTATTGAGATATCACATCTCATGCTATAGGAAGGGTCTCAGGATTGGAATGGGAAGGAGTTGGTTATCACATCTCATGCTAAAGGAAGGGTCTCAGGTTTGGTAGAAGCATTGAGATATCACATCTCATGCTATAGGGAGGGTCTCAGGATTGGAATGGGAAGGAGTTGTGATATCCCAATGCTTCTACCAAACCTGAGACCCATACTATGGCATGAGATGTGATATCAAACTCCTTCCCCTTCCAAACCATAGACCCTTCGTTTATCATGAGATGTGATATCCAACTCCTTCCCATTCCATCCCTGAGACCCTTCCGATATCATGAGATGTGATATCTCAATGCTTCTAATATCAAACTTGAGACCCTCCCTATAGCATGAGATGTGATATCCAAGTCCTTCCCATTCCAATCCTGAGACTCTTCTGATAGCATGAGATGTGATATCTCAATGCCTCTAATACCAAACCTGAGATCCTACCTCTAACATGAAATGTGATATCTAACTCTTTCCCCTTCCAAACCTGAGAGCCTTCCTATAGCATGAGATGTGATATCCAAGTCCTTCCCATTCCAATCCTGAGACCCTTCCTATAACATGAGATGTGATATCCAACTCCTTCCCATTCCAACCTGAGACCCTTCCTATAGCATGAGATGGGATATCCAACTCCTTCCAAATCCAATCCTGATACCCTTCCGATAGCATGAGATGTGATATCCCAATGCTTCTACCAAACCTGAGACCCATACTATGGCATGAGATCCCCTTCCAAACCTTAGACCCTTCCTTTATCATGAGATGTGATATCCAACTCCTTCCCATTCCAATCCTGAGACACTTCCGATAGCATGAGATGCGATATCTCAATGCTTCTAATATCAAAACTGAGACCCTCCCTATAGCATGATATGTGATATCTAAGTCCTTCCCATTCCAATCCTGAGACCCTTCCTATAGCATGAGATGTGATATCTCAATGCTTCTACCAAACCTGAGACCCTTCCTTTAGCATGAGATGTGATAACCAACTCCTTCCCATTCCAATCCTGAGACCCTTCCTATAGCATGAGATGTGATATCTCAATACTTCTAATACCAAACCTGAGATCCTTCCGATAACATGAGATGTGATATCCAAATCCTTCCCCTTCCAAACCTGAGACCCTCCCTTTAGCATGAGATGTGATATCCAACTCCTTCCCATTCCAATCCTGAGACCCTTCTGATAGCATGAGATGTGATATCTCAATGCTTCTATACCAAACCTGAGATCCTTCCGATAGCATGAGATGTGATATCTCAATGCTTCTAATACCAAACCTGAGATCCTTCCTATAACATGAGATGTGATATCCAAATCCTTCCCCTTCCAAACCTGAGACCCTCCCCTTTAGCATGAGATGTGATATCCAACTCCTTCCCATTCCAATCCTGAGACTCTTCTGATAGCATGAGATGTGATATCTCAATGCCTCTAATACCAAACCTGAGATCCTACCTCTAACATGAAATGTTATATCCAACTCTTTCCCCTTCCAAACCTGAGAGCCTTCCCATAGCATGAGATGTGATATCCAAGTCCTTCCCATTCCAATCCTGAGACTCTTCCTATAACATGAGATGTGATATCCAACTCCTTCCCATTCCAACCTGAGACCCTTCCTATAGCATGAGATGGGATATCCAACTCCTTCCAAATCCAATCCTGATACCCTTCCGATAGCATGAGATGTGATATCCCAATGCTTCTACCAAACCTGAGACCCATACTATGGCATGAGATGTGATATCAAGCTCCTTCCCCTTCCAAACCTTAGACCCTTCCTTTATCATGAGATGTGATATCCAACTCCTTCCCATTCCATCCCTGAGACCCTTCCGATATCATGAGATGTGATATCTCAAAGCTTCTAATATCAAACTTGAGACCCTCCCTATAGCATGAGATGTGATATCCAAGTCCTTCCCATTCCAATCCTGAGACCCTTCCTATAGCATGAGATGTGATATCTCAATGCTTCTAATACCAAACCTGAGACCCTTCCTATAACATGAGATGGGAATATCCAACTCCTTCCCATTCCAATCCTGAGACCCTTCCGATAGCAGAGATGTGATATCTCAATGCTTATACCAAACCTGAGATCCTTCCTATAACATGAGATATGATATCCAACTCCTTCCCATTCCAATCCTGAGACACTTCCTATACCATGAGATGTGATATCTCACTGCTTATACCAAACCTGAGACCCTTCCTATAGCATGAGATGTGATATCCAACTCCTTCCCATTCCAATCCTGAGACCCTTCCTATAGCATGAGATGTGATATCTCAATGCTTCTAATATCAAACTTGAGACCCTCCCTATAGCATGAGATGTGATATCCAAGTCTTTCCGATTCCAATCCTGAGACACTCCCTATAGCATGAGATGTGATATCCAAGTCCTTCCGATTCCAATCCTGAGACCCGTCCTATAACATGAGATGTGATATCCAAATCTTTCCCCTTCCAAACCTTAGACCCTTCCTTTATCATGAGATGGGATATCCAACTCCTTCCCATTCCAATCCTGAGACCCTTCCGATAGCAGAGATGTGATATCTCAATGCTTATACCAATCCTGAGACCCTTCCTATGGCCTGAGATGTCATATACAACTCCTTCCCAATCCAATCCTGAGACCCTTCCTATATCATGAGATGTGATATCTCAATGCTTATACCAAATATGAGACCCTTCCTATAGCATGAGATGTGATATCCAACTCCTTCCCATTCCAATCCTGAGACCCTTCCTATAGCATGAGATGTGATGTCTCAATGCTTCTAATACCAAACCTGAGATCCTTCCTATAACATGAGATGTGATATCCAACTCCTTCCCATTCCAATCCTGAGACCCTTCCTATAGCATGAGATGTGATGTCTCAATGCTTCTAATACCAAACCTGAGAACCTTCCTACAGCATGCGATGTGATATCTCAATGCTTCTAATACCAAACCTGAGACCAGTCCTATGACATGAGATTGGATATCCAACTCCTTCCCCTTCCAAACCTGAGACCCGTCCTATAGCATGAGATGTGATATCCAACTTCTTCCCATTCCAATCCTGAGACCCTTCCTATAACATGAGATGTGATGTCTCAATGCTTCTAATACCAAACCTGAGATCTTTCCTATAACATGAGATGTAATATCCAACTCCTTCCCATTCCAATCCTGAGACCCTTCCTATAGCATGAGATGTGCTATCGCAATGCTTATACCAAACCTGAGACCCTTCCTAAAGCTTGAGATGTGATATCCAACTCCTTCCCATTCCAATCCTGAGACCGTTCCTATAGCATGATATGTGATATCTCAATGCCTCTAATACCAAACCTGAGATCCTTCCTCTAACATGAAATGTGATATCGAACTCCTTCCCTTTCCAAACCTGAGAGCCTACCTATAGCATGAGATGTGATATCCAAGTCCTTCCCATTCCAATCCTTAGACCCTTCCTACAGCATGCAATATGATATCTCAATGATTCTAATAACAAACCTGAGACCCGTCCTATAACATGAGATGGGATATCCAACACCTTCCCATTCCAATCCTGAGACACTTCTGATAGCAGAGATGTGATATCTCAATGCTTATAACAAACCTGAGACCCTTCCTATAACATGAGATGTGATATCCAACTCCTTCCCGTTTCAAACCTGAGACCCTTCCTATAGCATATGTGATATCCAACTCCTTCCCATTCCAAACATGAGACCCTTCCTATAGCAAGAATGTAATATCCAACTCCTTCCCATTCCAATCCTGAGACCATTCCTATAGCATGAGATGTGATATCTCAATGCTTCTAATACCAAACCTGAGATCCTTTCTATGACATGAGATGTGATATCCAATTCCTCCCCATTCCAAACCTGAGAACCTTCCTACAGCATGCGATGTGATGTGATATCTCAATGCTTCTAATACCAAACCTGAGACCAGTCCTATGACATGAGATTGGATATCCAACTCCTTCCCCTTCCAAACCTGAGACCCTTCCTATAGCATGAGATGTGATATCCAACTTCTTCCCATTCCAATCCTGAGACCCTTCCTATAACATGAGATGTGATGTCTCAATGCTTCTAATACCAAACCTGAGATCTTTCCTATAACATGAGATGTAATATCCAACTCCTTCCCATTCCAATCCTGAGACCCTTCCTATAGCATGAGATGTGCTATCGCAATGCTTATACCAAACCTGAGACCCTTCCTAAAGCTTGAGATGTGATATCCAACTCCTTCCCATTCCAATCCTGAGACCGTTCCTATAGCATGATATGTGATATCTCAATGCCTCTAATACCAAACCTGAGATCCTTCCTCTAACATGAAATGTGATATCGAACTCCTTCCCTTTCCAAACCTGAGAGCCTACCTATAGCATGAGATGTGATATCCAAGTCCTTCCCATTCCAATCCTTAGACCCTTCCTACAGCATGCAATATGATATCTCAATGATTCTAATAACAAACCTGAGACCCGTCCTATAACATGAGATGGGATATCCAACACCTTCCCATTCCAATCCTGAGACACTTCTGATAGCAGAGATGTGATATCTCAATGCTTATAACAAACCTGGGACCCTTCCTATAACATGAGATGTGATATCCAACTCCTTCCCGTTTCAAACCTGAGACCCTTCCTATAGCATATGTGATATCCAACTCCTTCCCATTCCAAACATGAGACCCTTCCTATAGCAAGAATGTAATATCCAACTCCTTCCCATTCCAATCCTGAGACCATTCCTATAGCATGAGATGTGATATCTCAATGCTTCTAATACCAAACCTGAGATCCTTTCTATGACATGAGATGTGATATCCAATTCCTCCCCATTCCAAACCTGAGAACCTTCCTACAGCATGCGATGTGATGTGATATCTCAATGCTTCTAATACCAAACCTGAGACCAGATCTATAACATGAGATTGGTTATCCAACTCCTTCCCCTTCCAAACCTGAGACCCTTCCTATAGCATGAGATGTGATATCCAACTTCTTCCCATTCCAATCCTGAGACCCTTCCTATAACATGAGATGTGATGTCTCAATGCTTCTAATACCAAACCTGAGATCTTTCCTATAACATGAGATGTGATATCCAACTCATTCCCATTCCAATCCTGAGACCCTTCCTATAACATGAAATGTGATATCCAACTCCTTCCCATTCCAACCTGAGACCCTTCCTATAGCATGAGATGGGATATCCAACTCCTTCCAAATCCAATACTGATACCCTTCCAATAGCATGAGATGTGATATCCCAATGCTTCTACCAAACCTGAGAACCATACTATGGCATGAGATGTGATATCAAGCTCCTTCCCCTTCCAAACCTTAGACCCTTCCTTTATCATGAGATGTGATATCCAACTCCTTCCCATTCCATCCCTGAGACCCTTCCGATATCATGAGATGTGATATCTCAATGCTTCTAATATCAAACTTGAGACCCTCCCTATAGCATGAGATGTGATATCCAAGTCCTTCCCATTCCAATCCTGAGACCCTTCCTATAGCATGAGATGTGATATCTCAATGCTTCTAATACCAAACCTGAGACCCTTCCTATAACATGAGATGGGAATATCCAACTCCTTCCCATTCCAATCCTGAGACCCTTCCGATAGCAGAGATGTGATATCTCAATGCTTATACCAAACCTGAGATCCTTCCTATAACATGAGATATGATATCCAACTCCTTCCCATTCCAATCCTGAGACACTTCCTATACCATGAGATGTGATATCTCACTGCTTATACCAAACCTGAGACCCTTCCTATAGCATGAGATGTGATATCCAACTCCTTCCCATTCCAATCCTGAGACCCTTCCTATAGCATGAGATGTGATATCTCAATGCTTCTAATATCAAACTTGAGACCCTCCCTATAGCATGAGATGTGATATCCAAGTCTTTCCGATTCCAATCCTGAGACACTCCCTATAGCATGAGATGTGATATCCAAGTCCTTCCGATTCCAATCCTGAGACCCGTCCTATAACATGAGATGTGATATCCAAATCTTTCCCCTTCCAAACCTTAGACCCTTCCTTTATCATGAGATGGGATATCCAACTCCTTCCCATTCCAATCCTGAGACCCTTCCGATAGCAGAGATGTGATATCTCAATGCTTATACCAATCCTGAGACCCTTCCTATGGCCTGAGATGTCATATACAACTCCTTCCCAATCCAATCCTGAGACCCTTCCTATATCATGAGATGTGATATCTCAATGCTTATACCAAATATGAGACCCTTCCTATAGCATGAGATGTGATATCCAACTCCTTCCCATTCCAATCCTGAGACCCTTCCTATAGCATGAGATGTGATGTCTCAATGCTTCTAATACCAAACCTGAGATCCTTCCTATAACATGAGATGTGATATCCAACTCCTTCCCATTCCAATCCTGAGACCCTTCCTATAGCATGAGATGTGATGTCTCAATGCTTCTAATACCAAACCTGAGAACCTTCCTACAGCATGCGATGTGATATCTCAATGCTTCTAATACCAAACCTGAGACCAGTCCTATGACATGAGATTGGATATCCAACTCCTTCCCCTTCCAAACCTGAGACCCGTCCTATAGCATGAGATGTGATATCCAACTTCTTCCCATTCCAATCCTGAGACCCTTCCTATAACATGAGATGTGATGTCTCAATGCTTCTAATACCAAACCTGAGATCTTTCCTATAACATGAGATGTAATATCCAACTCCTTCCCATTCCAATCCTGAGACCCTTCCTATAGCATGAGATGTGCTATCGCAATGCTTATACCAAACCTGAGACCCTTCCTAAAGCTTGAGATGTGATATCCAACTCCTTCCCATTCCAATCCTGAGACCGTTCCTATAGCATGATATGTGATATCTCAATGCCTCTAATACCAAACCTGAGATCCTTCCTCTAACATGAAATGTGATATCGAACTCCTTCCCTTTCCAAACCTGAGAGCCTACCTATAGCATGAGATGTGATATCCAAGTCCTTCCCATTCCAATCCTTAGACCCTTCCTACAGCATGCAATATGATATCTCAATGATTCTAATAACAAACCTGAGACCCGTCCTATAACATGAGATGGGATATCCAACACCTTCCCATTCCAATCCTGAGACACTTCTGATAGCAGAGATGTGATATCTCAATGCTTATAACAAACCTGAGACCCTTCCTATAACATGAGATGTGATATCCAACTCCTTCCCGTTTCAAACCTGAGACCCTTCCTATAGCATATGTGATATCCAACTCCTTCCCATTCCAAACATGAGACCCTTCCTATAGCAAGAATGTAATATCCAACTCCTTCCCATTCCAATCCTGAGACCATTCCTATAGCATGAGATGTGATATCTCAATGCTTCTAATACCAAACCTGAGATCCTTTCTATGACATGAGATGTGATATCCAATTCCTCCCCATTCCAAACCTGAGAACCTTCCTACAGCATGCGATGTGATGTGATATCTCAATGCTTCTAATACCAAACCTGAGACCAGTCCTATGACATGAGATTGGATATCCAACTCCTTCCCCTTCCAAACCTGAGACCCTTCCTATAGCATGAGATGTGATATCCAACTTCTTCCCATTCCAATCCTGAGACCCTTCCTATAACATGAGATGTGATGTCTCAATGCTTCTAATACCAAACCTGAGATCTTTCCTATAACATGAGATGTAATATCCAACTCCTTCCCATTCCAATCCTGAGACCCTTCCTATAGCATGAGATGTGCTATCGCAATGCTTATACCAAACCTGAGACCCTTCCTAAAGCTTGAGATGTGATATCCAACTCCTTCCCATTCCAATCCTGAGACCGTTCCTATAGCATGATATGTGATATCTCAATGCCTCTAATACCAAACCTGAGATCCTTCCTCTAACATGAAATGTGATATCGAACTCCTTCCCTTTCCAAACCTGAGAGCCTACCTATAGCATGAGATGTGATATCCAAGTCCTTCCCATTCCAATCCTTAGACCCTTCCTACAGCATGCAATATGATATCTCAATGATTCTAATAACAAACCTGAGACCCGTCCTATAACATGAGATGGGATATCCAACACCTTCCCATTCCAATCCTGAGACACTTCTGATAGCAGAGATGTGATATCTCAATGCTTATAACAAACCTGGGACCCTTCCTATAACATGAGATGTGATATCCAACTCCTTCCCGTTTCAAACCTGAGACCCTTCCTATAGCATATGTGATATCCAACTCCTTCCCATTCCAAACATGAGACCCTTCCTATAGCAAGAATGTAATATCCAACTCCTTCCCATTCCAATCCTGAGACCATTCCTATAGCATGAGATGTGATATCTCAATGCTTCTAATACCAAACCTGAGATCCTTTCTATGACATGAGATGTGATATCCAATTCCTCCCCATTCCAAACCTGAGAACCTTCCTACAGCATGCGATGTGATGTGATATCTCAATGCTTCTAATACCAAACCTGAGACCAGATCTATAACATGAGATTGGTTATCCAACTCCTTCCCCTTCCAAACCTGAGACCCTTCCTATAGCATGAGATGTGATCTCCAACTTCTTCCCATTCCAATCCTGAGACCCTTCCTATAACATGAGATGTGATGTCTCAATGCTTCTAATACCAAACCTGAGATCTTTCCTATAACATGAGATGTGATATCCAACTCATTCCCATTCCAATCCTGAGACCCTTCCTATAACATGAAATGTGATATCCAACTCCTTCCCATTCCAACCTGAGACCCTTCCTATAGCATGAGATGGGATATCCAACTCCTTCCAAATCCAATACTGATACCCTTCCAATAGCATGAGATGTGATATCCCAATGCTTCTACCAAACCTGAGAACCATACTATGGCATGAGATGTGATATCAAACTCCTTCCCATTCCAATCCTGAGACTCTTCCTATAGCTTGAGATGTGATATCCGAAATCCTTCCCATTCCAATTCTGAGACCCTTCCTATACCATGAGACTTGATATCTCAATGCTTCTAATACCAAACCTGAGACCCGTCCTATATCATGAGATGTGATATCCAAATCTTTCCCCTTCCAAACCTTAGACCCTTCCTTTATCATGAGATGTGATATCCAACTCCTTCCCATTCCAATCCTGAGACCCTTCCGATATCATGAGATTTGTTATCTCAATGCTTCTAATATCAAAATTGAGACCCGTCCTATAACATGAGATGTGATATCCAAATCTTTCCCCTTCCAAACCTTAGACCCTTCCTTTATCATGAGATGGGATATCCAACTCCTTCCCATTCCAATCCTGAGACCCTTCCGATAGCAGAGATGTGATATCTCAATGCTTATACCAATCCTGAGACCCTTCCTATGGCCTGAGATGTCATATACAACTTCTTCCCAATCCAATCCTGAGACCCTTCCTATGGCATGAGATGTGATATCTCAATGCTTATACCAAATCTGAGACCCTTCCTATAGCATGAGATGTGATATCCAACTCCTTCCCATTCCAATGTTAATGTTAATGTTAATGTTAAAGGTCATTTGTACCGCGCACTATCACCACCGAAGCGGTCCCCTGGCGCTCTGGCAGCTCTGAAAAAGGGGAGGAGAGGGGGTGGGTTAGTAGGAATAAGCTGGAAAAGTGCAAGAGAGCAGTGATGTGCTGTTGGCAGCCTCAGCCCGGTGGTTCCGTCGGCTGGGCTTGGGGTGTTTTATGGTCCGTAGTCGTCGTGTGCTGTTGTGCAAGTCTATGTGTGGTTTGTTTTGTTGTTGCATTGTTGTGAAGTTTGTGCGGATTGCTGCGTTTAAGGCTTGTGGTTGTGTTTGGTTATAGTTTGAGAGGTGTATGCAGATGGATGGAATTGTTAGCTGGTTGGTTAGTTGGCATTGCTGTCCTTGCAATTGTGGGATTCCATCTAGGTCCGGTACATGCTAACAGTCACATTTCTATCTAGATGCCGCGCAGGCCAGGTTTATAATTCTAAGTGAGGTGCATGCTAAGAGTCACATATGCTAACAATCACATTTCTGAAATTCCATCTAGGTGTGGTATTTGCTAACAATCATATTTCTATCTAGATGCAACGCGGGCTAAGTTTGAGAATTCCGTCTAAGTGTGGCACATGCCAACAATCATATTACTGCCTAGATTTTGCGCAAACCTAGCTTGAGAATTCCATCTAGGTGTGGCAAATGCTAACAGTCACATTTCTGAAAATTCCATCTAGGTGTGGCACATGCTAAACAGTCACATTTCTATCTAGATGCCGCGCAAGCCAGGTTTATAATTCTAAGTGAGGTGCATGCTAAGAGTCACATATGCTAACAATCACATTTCTGAAATTCCATCTAGGTGTGGTATTTGCTAGCAATCATATTTTCTATCTAGATGCAACGCGGGCTAAGTTTGAGAATTCCGTCTAAGTGTGGCACATGCCAACAATCATATTACTGCCTAGATTTTGCGCAAACCTAGCTTGAGAATTCCATCTAGGTGTGGCAAATGCTAACAGTCACATTTCTGAAATTCCATCTAAGTGTGGCACATGCTAACAGTCACATTTCTGAAATTCCATCTAAGTGTGGCACATGCTAACAGTCACATTTCTGAAATTCCATCTAAGTGTGGCACATGCTAACAGTCACATTTCTGAAATTCCATCTAAGTGTGGCACATGCTAACAGTCACATTTCTGAAATTCCATCTAAGTGTGGTATATGCTAACAATCACATTTCTGTCTAGATTTGGCGCTTCTGTCTGAGAGTGGACATGCTAACATTCACAGTTCTATAAAGAGTGGACATGCAAGTATTATGGCACTCTATGTTATTGATAGGTAAGATAGAGTGGCAGGGGTTTTCTGGAGTAGAGTGATTGCTCTATTCCCCACCCATGCCACACTCACGGTTTTTGTTGGTGTCTGTTGGCTGCTGGCTTCCTTGGCTTCTCCTGCTGACACCTGCAGACACTTCCTGGAGTCGCCTCTGTTGGAGTCGCCCTTGGCCTCGGGGCCCTTAGCCGCTGGGGGCTGCCGGGCAGAGGGCTGCCCTGGGGGGACCGGTGATGAAGAGTGGATGCACCAATGGGAGGGAGCGAGGGCGGGCTGGGGAACCAGGAACGGGTGCGGGGAGGGAGGGATGCAAAGGCCTGCTACTGGGCACGGGCCCACCAGTCATAGGGCTGGGGGGAAAAAAACACCAGGAGGGTGCTGCTGGGGGCACACTCACCGCGCTCCAAGGGTTTAGAAAGGAGCCGGTGGGGGCCTCGCGAGTCGGTAGACTCGACACGAAACTCGGATGCACCAATGGGAGGGAGGGAGGGCGGGTCGGGAGGCGGGCTGGGGAACCGGGAACGGGTGCGGGGAGGGAGGGATGCAAAGGCCTGCTACTGGGCACGGGCCCACCAGTCATAGGGCTGGGGGGAAAAAAACACCAGGAGGGTGCTGCTGGGGGCACACTCACCGCGCTCCGAGGGTTTAGAAAGGAGCCGGTGGGGGCCTCGCGAGTCGGTAGACTCGACACGAAACTCGGATGCACCAATGGGAGGGAGGGAGGGAGGGTGGGTCGGGAGGCGGGCTGGGGAACCAGGAACGGGTGCGGGGAGGGAGGGATGCAAAGGCCTGCTACTGGGCACGGGCCCACCAGTCATAGGGCTGGGGGGAAAAAAACACCAGGAGGGTGCTGCTGGGGGCACACTCACCGCGCTCCGAGGGTTTAGAAAGGAGCCGGTGGGGGCCTCGCGAGTCGGTAGACTCGACACGAAACTCGGATGCACAAATGGGAGGGAGGGAGGGCGGGTCGGGAGGCGGGCTGGGGAACCAGGAACGGGTGCGGGGAGGGAGGGATGCAAAGGCCTGCTACTGGGCACGGGCCCACCAGTCATAGGGCTGGGGGGAAAAAAAACACCAGGAGGGTGCTGCTGGGGGCACACTCACCGCGCTCCGAGGGTTTAGAAAGGAGCCGGTGGGGGCCTCGCGAGTCGGTAGACTCGACACGAAACTCGGATGCACCAATGGGAGGGAGGGAGGGCGGGTCGGGAGGCGGGCTGGGGAACCAGGAACGGGTGCGGGGAGGGAGGGATGCCAAGGCCTGCTACTGGGCACGGGCCCACCGGTCATAGGGCTGGGGGGAAAAAAACACCAGGAGGGTGCTGCTGGGGGCACACTCACCGCGCTCCGAGGGTTTAGAAAGGAGCCGGTGGGGGCCTCGCGAGTCGGTAGACTCGACACGAAACTCGGATGCACCAATGGGAGGGAGGGAGGGCGGGTCGGGAGGCGGGCTGGGGAACCAGGAACGGGTGCGGGGAGGGAGGGATGCAAAGGCCTGCTACTGGGCACGGGCCCACCAGTCATAGGGCTGGGGGGAAAAAAACACCAGGAGGGTGCTGCTGGGGGCACACTCACCGCGCTCCGAGGGTTTAGAAAGGAGCCGGTGGGGGCCTCGCGAGTCGGTAGACTCGACACGAAACTCGGATGCACCAATGGGAGGGAGGGAGGGCGGGTTGGGAGGCGGGCTGGGGAACCAGGAACGGGTGCGGGGAGGGAGGGATGCAAAGGCCTGCTACTGGGCACGGGCCCACCAGTCATAGGGCTGGGGGGAAAAAAACACCAGGAGGGTGCTGCTGGGGGCACACTCACCGCGCTCCGAGGGTTTAGAAATCCTGAGACCCTTCCTATAGCATGAGATGTGATGTCTCAATGCTTCTAATACCAAACCTGAGATCCTTCCTATAACATGAGATGTGATATCCAACTCCTTCCCATTCCAATCCTGAGACCCTTCCTATAGCATGAGATGTGATGTCTCAATGCTTCGAATACCAAACCTGAGAACCTTCCTACAGCATGCGATGTGATATCTCAATGCTTCTAATACCAAACCTGAGACCAGTCCTATAACATGAGATTGGATATCCAACTCCTTCCCTTTCCAAACCTGAGACCCTTCCTATAGCATGAGATGTGATATCCAACTTCTTCCCATTCCAATCCTGAGACCCTTCCTATAACATGAGATGTGATGTCTCAATGCTTCTAATACCAAACCTGAGATCTTTCCTATAACATGAGATGTAATATCCAACTCCTTCCCATTCCAATCCTGAGACCCTTCCTATAGCATGAGATGTGCTATCTCAATGCTTATACCAAACCTGAGACCCTTCCTAAAGCTTGAGATGTGATATCCAACTCCTTCCCATTCCAATCCTGAGACGCTTCCTATAGCATGATATGTGATATCTCAAGGCCTCTAATACCAAACCTGAGATCCTTCCTCTAACATGAAATGTGATATCCAACTCCTTCCCCTTCCAAACCTGAGAGCCTTCCTATAGCATGAGATATGATATCCAAGTCCTTCCCATTCCAATCCTGAGACCCTTCCTATAACATGAAATGTGATATCCAACTCCTTCCCATTCCAACCTGAGACCCTTCCTATAGCATGAGATGGGATATCCAACTCCTTCCAAATCCAATACTGATACCCTTCCAATAGCATGAGATGTGATATCCCAATGCTTCTACCAAACCTGAGACCCATACTATGGCATGAGATGTGATATCAAACTCCTTCCCATTCCAATCTTGAGACTCTTCCTATAGCTTGAGATGTGATATCCAACTCCTTCCCATTCCAATTCTGAGACCCTTCCTATGCCATGAGACTTGATATCTCAATGCTTCTAATACCAAACCTGAGACCCGTCCTATAACATGAGATGTGATATCCAAATCTTTCCCCTTCCAAACCTTAGACCCTTCCTTTATCATGAGATGTGATATCCAACTCCTTCCCATTCCAATCCTGAGACCCTTCCGATATCATGAGATTTGTTATCTCAATGCTTCTAATATCAAACTTGAGACCCTCCCTATAGCATGAGATGTGACATCCAAGTCCTCCCCATTCCAATCCTGAGACCCTTCCTATAGCATGAGATGTGATATCTCAATGCTTCTAATACCAAACCTGAGACCCTTCCTATAACATGAGATGGGATATCCAACTCCTTCCCATTCCAACCCTGAGACCCTTCCGATAGCAGAGATGTGATATCTCAATGCTTATACCAATCCTGGGACCCTTCCTATGGCCTGAGATGTCATATACAACTCCTTCCCAATCCAATCCTGAGACCCTTCCTATAGCATGAGATGTGATATCTCAATGCTTATACCAAATCTGAGACCCTTCCTATAGCATGAGATGTGATATCCAACTCCTTCCCATTCCAATCCTAAGACCCTTCCTATAGCATGAGATGTGATGTCTCAATGCTTCTAATACCAAACCTGAGATCCTTCCTATAACATGAGATGTGATATTCAACTCCTTCCCATTCCAATCCTGAGACCCTTCCTATAGCATGAGATGTGATGTCTCAATGCTTCTAATACCAAACCTGAGACCAGTCCTATAACATGAGATTGGATATCCAACTCCTTCCCCTTCCAAACCTGAGACCCTTCCTATGGCATGAGATGTGATATCCAACTTCTTCCCATTCCAATCCTGAGACCCTTCCTATAACATGAGATGTGATGTCTCAATGCTTCTAATACCAAACCGGAGATCTTTCCTATAACATGAGATGTGATATCCAACTCCTTCCCATTCCAATCCTGAGACCCTTCCTATAGCATGAGATGTGCTGTCTCAATGCTTATACCAAACCTGAGACCCTTCCTAAAGCTTGAGATGTGATATCCAACTCCTTCCCATTCCAATCCTGAGACCCTTCCTATAGCATGAGATGTGCCCCCAGCAGCACCCTCCTGGTGTTTTTTTCCCCCCAGCCCTATGACTGGTGGGCCCTTGCCCAGTAGCAGGCCTTTGCATCCCTCCCTCCCCGCACCCGTTCCTGGTTCCCCAGCCCGCCTCCCGACCCACCCTCCCTCCCTCCCATTGGTGCATCCGAGTTTCGTGTCGAGTCTACCGACTCGCGAGGCCCCCACCGGCTCCTTTCTAAACCCTCGGAGCGCGGTGAGTGTGCCCCCAGCAGCACCCTCCTGGTGTTTTTTTCCCCCCAGCCCTATGACTGGTGGGCCCGTGCCCAGTAGCAGGCCTTTGCATCCCTCCCTCCCCGCACCCGTTCCTGGTTCCCCAGCCCGCCTCCCGACCCGCCCTCCCTCCCTCCCATTGGTGCATCTGAGTTTCGTGTCGAGTCTACCGACTCGCGAGGCCCCCACCGGCTCCTTTCTAAACCCTCGGAGCGCGGTGAGTGTGCCCCCAGCAGCACCCTCCTGGTGTTTTTTTCCCCCCAGCCCTATGACTGGTGGGCCCGTGCCCAGTAGCAGGCCTTGGCATCCCTCCCTCCCCGCACCCGTTCCTGGTTCCCCAGCCCGCCTCCCGACCCGCCCTCCCTCCCTCCCATTGGTGCATCCGAGTTTCGTGTCGAGTCTACCGACTCGCGAGGCCCCCACCGGCTCCTTTCTAAACCCTCGGAGCGCGGTGAGTGTGCCCCCAGCTGCACCCTCCTGGTGTTTTTTTTCCCCCCAGCCCTATGACTGGTGGGCCCGTGCCCAGTAGCAGGCCTTTGCATCCCTCCCTCCCCGCACCCGTTCCTGGTTCCCCAGCCCGCCTCCCGACCCGCCCTCCCTCCCTCCCATTGGTGCATCCGAGTTTCGTGTCGAGTCTACCGACTCGCGAGGCCCCCACCGGCTCCTTTCTAAACCCTCGGAGCGCGGTGAGTGTGCCCCCAGCAGCACCCTCCTGGTGTTTTTTTCCCCCCAGCCCTATGACTGGTGGGCCCGTGCCCAGTAGCAGGCCTTTGCATCCCTCCCTCCCCGCACCCGTTCCTGGTTCCCCAGCCCGCCTCCCGACCCACCCTCCCTCCCTCCCTCCCATTGGTGCATCCGAGTTTCGTGTCGAGTCTACCGACTCGCGAGGCCCCCACCGGCTCCTTTCTAAACCCTCGGAGCGCGGTGAGTGTGCCCCCAGCAGCACCCTCCTGGTGTTTTTTTCCCCCCAGCCCTATGACTGGTGGGCCCGTGCCCAGTAGCAGGCCTTTGCATCCCTCCCTCCCCGCACCCGTTCCTGGTTCCCCAGCCCGCCTCCCGACCCGCCCTCCCTCCCTCCCATTGGTGCATCCGAGTTTCGTGTCGAGTCTACCGACTCGCGAGGCCCCCACCGGCTCCTTTCTAAACCCTCGGAGCGCGGTGAGTGTGCCCCCAGCAGCACCCTCCTGGTGTTTTTTTCCCCCCAGCCCTATGACTGGTGGGCCCGTGCCCAGTAGCAGGCCTTTGCATCCCTCCCTCCCCGCACCCGTTCCTGGTTCCCCAGCCCGCCCTCCCTCCCTCCCATTGGTGCATCCACTCTTCATCACCGGTCCCCCCAGGGCAGCCCTCTGCCCGGCAGCCCCCAGCGGCTAAGGGCCCCGAGGCCAAGGGCGACTCCAACAGAGGCGACTCCAGGAAGTGTCTGCAGGTGTCAGCAGGAGAAGCCAAGGAAGCCAGCAGCCAACAGACACCAACAAAAACCGTGAGTGTGGCATGGGTGGGGAATAGAGCAATCACTCTACTCCAGAAAACCCCTGCCACTCTATCTTACCTATCAATAACATAGAGTGCCATAATACTTGCATGTCCACTCTTTATAGAACTGTGAATGTTAGCATGTCCACTCTCAGACAGAAGCGCCAAATCTAGACAGAAATGTGATTGTTAGCATATACCACACTTAGATGGAATTTCAGAAATGTGACTGTTAGCATGTGCCACACTTAGATGGAATTTCAGAAATGTGACTGTTAGCATGTGCCACACTTAGATGGAATTTCAGAAATGTGACTGTTAGCATGTGCCACACTTAGATGGAATTTCAGAAATGTGACTGTTAGCATTTGCCACACCTAGATGGAATTCTCAAGCTAGGTTTGCGCAAAATCTAGGCAGTAATATGATTGTTGGCATGTGCCACACTTAGACGGAATTCTCAAACTTAGCCCGCGTTGCATCTAGATGGAAAATATGATTGCTAGCAAATACCACACCTAGATGGAATTTCAGAAATGTGATTGTTAGCATATGTGACTCTTAGCATGCACCTCACTTAGAATTATAAACCTGGCTTGCGCGGCATCTAGATAGAAATGTGACTGTTTAGCATGTGCCACACCTAGATGGAATTTTCAGAAATGTGACTGTTAGCATTTGCCACACCTAGATGGAATTCTCAAGCTAGGTTTGCGCAAAATCTAGGCAGTAATATGATTGTTGGCATGTGCCACACTTAGACGGAATTCTCAAACTTAGCCCGCGTTGCATCTAGATAGAAATATGATTGTTAGCAAATACCACACCTAGATGGAATTTCAGAAATGTGATTGTTAGCATATGTGATTCTTAGCATGCACCTCACTTAGAATTATAAACCTGGCCTGCGCGGCATCTAGATAGAAATGTGACTGTTAGCATGTACCGGACCTAGATGGAATCCCACAATTGCAAGGACAGCAATGCCAACTAACCAACCAGCTAACAATTCCATCCATCTGCATACACCTCTCAAACTATAACCAAACACAACCACAAGCCTTAAACGCAGCAATCCGCACAAACTTCACAACAATGCAACAACAAAACAAACCACACATAGACTTGTACAACAGCACACGACGACTACGGACCATAAAACACCCCAAGCCCAGCCGACGGAACCACCGGGCTGAGGCTGCCAACAGCACATCACTGCTCTCTTGCACTTTTCCAGCTTATTCCTACTAACCCACCCCCTCTCCTCCCCTTTTCCAGAGCCGCCAGAGCGCCAGGGGACCGCTTCGGTGGTGATAGTGCGCGGTACAAATGACCTTTAACATTAACATTAACATTAACATTAACATTGGAATGGGAAGGAGTTGGATATCACATCTCATGCTATAGGAAGGGTCTCAGATTTGGTATAAGCATTGAGATATCACATCTCATGCCATAGGAAGGGTCTCAGGATTGGATTGGGAAGGAGTTGTATATGACATCTCAGGCCATAGGAAGGGTCTCAGGATTGGTATAAGCATTGAGATATCACATCTCTGCTATCGGAAGGGTCTCAGGATTGGAATGGGAAGGAGTTGGATATCCCATCTCATGATAAAGGAAGGGTCTAAGGTTTGGAAGGGGAAAGATTTGGATATCACATCTCATGTTATAGGACGGGTCTCAATTTTGATATT
This sequence comes from Ambystoma mexicanum, assembly GCF_040938575.1. Classification (NCBI taxonomy): domain Eukaryota; kingdom Metazoa; phylum Chordata; class Amphibia; order Caudata; family Ambystomatidae; genus Ambystoma; species Ambystoma mexicanum. The sequence goes on from NC_090936.1 coordinate 340,597,894, forward strand.
AGAAGCATTGAGATAACAAATCTCATGATATCGGAAGGGTCTCAGGATTGGAATGGGAAGGAGTTGGATATCACATCTCATGATAAAGGAAGGGTCTAAGGTTTGGAAGGGGAAAGATTTGGATATCACATCTCATGATATAGGACGGGTCTCAGGTTTGGTATTAGAAGCATTGAGATATCAAGTCTCATGGTATAGGAAGGGTCTCAGAATTGGAATGGGAAGGATTTCGGATATCACATCTCAAGCTATAGGAAGAGTCTCAGGATTGGAATGGGAAGGAGTTTGATATCACATCTCATGCCATAGTATGGTTCTCAGGTTTGGTAGAAGCATTGGGATATCACATCTCATGCTATTGGAAGGGTATCAGTATTGGATTTGGAAGGAGTTGGATATCCCATCTCATGCTATAGGAAGGGTCTCAGGTTGGAATGGGAAGGAGTTGGATATCACATTTCATGTTATAGGAAGGGTCTCAGGATTGGAATGGGAAGGAGTTGGATATCACATCTCATGTTATAGGAAAGATCTCAGGTTTGGTATTAGAAGCATTGAGACATCACATCTCATGTTATAGGAAGGGTCTCAGGATTGGAATGGGAAGACGTTGGATATCACATCTCATGCTATAGGAAGGGTCTCAGGTTTGGAAGGGGAAGGAGTTGGATATCCAATCTCATGTTATAGATCTGGTCTCAGGTTTGGTATTAGAAGCATTGAGATATCACATCACATCGCATGCTGTAGGAAGGTTCTCAGGTTTGGAATGGGGAGGAATTGGATATCACATCTCATGTCATAGAAAGGATATCAGGTTTGGTATTAGAAGCATTGAGATATCACATCTCATGCTATAGGAATGGTCTCAGGATTGGAATGGGAAGGAGTTGGATATTACATTCTTGCTATAGGAAGGGTCTCATGTTTGGAATGGGAAGGAGTTGGATATCACATATGCTATAGGAAGGGTCTCAGGTTTGAAACGGGAAGGAGTTGGATATCACATCTCATGTTATAGGAAGGGTCTCAGGTTTGTTATAAGCATTGAGATATCACATCTCTGCTATCAGAAGTGTCTCAGGATTGGAATGGGAAGGTGTTGGATATCCCATCTCATGTTATAGGACGGGTCTCAGGTTTGTTATTAGAATCATTGAGATATCATATTGCATGCTGTAGGAAGGGTCTAAGGATTGGAATGGGAAGGACTTGGATATCACATCTCATGCTATAGGTAGGCTCTCAGGTTTGGAAAGGGAAGGAGTTCGATATCACATTTCATGTTAGAGGAAGGATCTCAGGTTTGGTATTAGAGGCATTGAGATATCACATATCATGCTATAGGAACGGTCTCAGGATTGGAATGGGAAGGAGTTGGATATCACATCTCAAGCTTTAGGAAGGGTCTCAGGTTTGGTATAAGCATTGCGATAGCACATCTCATGCTATAGGAAGGGTCTCAGGATTGGAATGGGAAGGAGTTGGATATTACATCTCATGTTATAGGAAAGATCTCAGGTTTGGTATTAGAAGCATTGAGACATCACATCTCATGTTATAGGAAGGGTCTCAGGATTGGAATGGGAAGAAGTTGGATATCACATCTCATGCTATAGGACGGGTCTCAGGTTTGGAAGGGGAAGGAGTTGGATATCCAATCTCATGTCATAGGACTGGTCTCAGGTTTGGTATTAGAAGCATTGAGATATCACATCGCATGCTGTAGGAAGGTTCTCAGGTTTGGTATTAGAAGCATTGAGACATCACATCTCATGCTATAGGAAGGGTCTCAGGATTGGAATGGGAAGGAGTTGGATATCACATCTCATGTTATAGGAAGGATCTCAGGTTTGGTATTAGAACCATTGAGACATCACATCTCATGCTATAGGAAGGGTCTCAGGATTGGAATGGGAAGGAGTTGGATATCACATCTCATGCTATAGGAAGGGTCTCATATTTGGTATAAGCATTGAGATATCACATCTCATGATATAGGAAGGGTCTCAGGATTGGATTGGGAAGGAGTTGTATATGACATCTCAGGCCATAGGAAGGGTCTCAGGATTGGTATAAGCATTGAGATATCACATCTCTGCTATCGGAAGGGTCTCAGGATTGGAATGGGAAGGAGTTGGATATCCCATCTCATGATAAAGGAAGGGTCTAAGGTTTGGAAGGGGAAAGATTTGGATATCACATCTCATGTTATAGGACGGGTCTCAGGATTGGAATCGGAAGGACTTGGATATCACATCTCATGCTATAGGGAGTGTCTCAGGATTGGAATCGGAAAGACTTGGATATCACATCTCATGCTATAGGGAGGGTCTCAAGTTTGATATTAGAAGCATTGAGATATCACATCTCATGCTATAGGAAGGGTCTCAGGATTGGAATGGGAAGGAGTTGGATATCACATCTCATGCTATAGGAAGGGTCTCAGGTTTGGTATAAGCAGTGAGATATCACATCTCATGGTATAGGAAGTGTCTCAGGATTGGAATGGGAAGGAGTTGGATATCACATCTCATGTTATAGGAAGGATCTCAGGTTTGGTATAAGCATTGAGATATCACATCTCTGCTATCGGAAGGGTCTCAGGATTGGAATGGGAAGGAGTTGGATATTCCCATCTCATGTTATAGGAAGGGTCTCAGGTTTGGTATTAGAAGCATTGAGATATCACATCTCATGCTATAGGAAGGGTCTCAGGATTGGAATGGGAAGGACTTGGATATCACATCTCATGCTATAGGGAGGGTCTCAAGTTTGATATTAGAAGCATTGAGATATCACATCTCATGATATCGGAAGGGTCTCAGGGATGGAATGGGAAGGAGTTGGATATCACATCTCATGATAAAGGAAGGGTCTAAGGTTTGGAAGGGGAAGGAGTTTGATATCACATCTCATGCCATAGTATGGGTCTCAGGTTTGGTAGAAGCATTGGGATATCACATCTCATGCTATCGGAAGGGTATCAGGATTGGATTTGGAAGGAGTTGGATATCCCATCTCATGCTATAGGAAGGGTCTCAGGTTGGAATGGGAAGGAGTTGGATATCACATCTCATGTTATAGGAAGAGTCTCAGGATTGGAATGGGAAGGACTTGGATATCACATCTCATGCTATGGGAAGGCTCTCAGGTTTGGAAGGGGAAAGAGTTGGATATAACATTTCATGTTAGAGGTAGGATCTCAGGTTTGGTATTAGAGGCATTGAGATATCACATCTCATGCTATCAGAAGAGTCTCAGGATTGGAATGGGAAGGAGTTGGATATCACATCTCATGCTAAAGGGGAGGGTCTCAGGTTTGGAAGGGGAAGGATTTGGATATCACATCTCATGTTATAGGAAGGATCTCAGGTTTGGTATTAGAAGCATTGAGACATCACATCTCATGTTATAGGAAGGGTCTCAGGATTGGAATGGGAAGAAGTTGGATATCACATCTCATGCTATAGGAAGGGTCTCAGGTTTGGAAGGGGAAGGAGTTGGATATCCAATCTCATGTTATAGATCTGGTCTCAGGTTTGGTATTAGAAGCATTGAGATATCACATCACATCGCATGCTGTAGGAAGGTTCTCAGGTTTGGAATGGGGAGGAATTGGATATCACATCTCATGTCATAGAAAGGATCTCAGGTTTGGTATTAGAAGCATTGAGATATCACATCTCATGCTATAGGAATGGTCTCAGGATTGGAATGGGAAGGAGTTGGATATTACATTCTTGCTATAGGAAGGGTCTCATGTTTGGAATGGGAAGGAGTTGGATATCACATATGCTATAGGAAGGGTCTCAGGTTTGAAACGGGAAGGAGTTGGATATCACATCTCATGTTATAGGAAGGGTCTCAGGTTTGTTATAAGCATTGAGATATCACATCTCTGCTATCAGAAGTGTCTCAGGATTGGAATGGGAAGGTGTTGGATATCCCATCTCATGTTATAGGACGGGTCTCAGGTTTGTTATTAGAATCATTGAGATATCATATTGCATGCTGTAGGAAGGGTCTAAGGATTGGAATGGGAAGGACTTGGATATCACATCTCATGCTATAGGTAGGCTCTCAGGTTTGGAAAGGGAAGGAGTTCGATATCACATTTCATGTTAGAGGAAGGATCTCAGGTTTGGTATTAGAGGCATTGAGATATCACATATCATGCTATAGGAAGGGTCTCATGTTTGGAATGGGAAGGAGTTGGATATCACATATGCTATAGGAAGGGTCTCAGGTTTGAAACGGGAAGGAGTTGGATATCACATCTCATGTTATAGGAAGGGTCTCAGGTTTGTTATAAGCATTGAGATATCACATCTCTGCTATCAGAAGTGTCTCAGGATTGGAATGGGAAGGTGTTGGATATCCCATCTCATGTTATAGGACGGGTCTCAGGTTTGTTATTAGAATCATTGAGATATCATATTGCATGCTGTAGGAAGGGTCTAAGGATTGGAATGGGAAGGACTTGGATATCACATCTCATGCTATAGGTAGGCTCTCAGGTTTGGAAAGGGAAGGAGTTCGATATCACATTTCATGTTAGAGGAAGGATCTCAGGTTTGGTATTAGAGGCATTGAGATATCACATATCATGCTATAGGAACGGTCTCAGGATTGGAATGGGAAGGAGTTGGATATCACATCTCAAGCTTTAGGAAGGGTCTCAGGTTTGGTATAAGCATTGCGATAGCACATCTCATGCTATAGGAAGGGTCTCAGGATTGGAATGGGAAGGAGTTGGATATTACATCTCATGTTATAGGAAAGATCTCAGGTTTGGTATTAGAAGCATTGAGACATCACATCTCATGTTATAGGAAGGGTCTCAGGATTGGAATGGGAAGAAGTTGGATATCACATCTCATGCTATAGGACGGGTCTCAGGTTTGGAAGGGGAAGGAGTTGGATATCCAATCTCATGTCATAGGACTGGTCTCAGGTTTGGTATTAGAAGCATTGAGATATCACATCGCATGCTGTAGGAAGGTTCTCAGGTTTGGTATTAGAAGCATTGAGACATCACATCTCATGCTATAGGAAGGGTCTCAGGATTGGAATGGGAAGGAGTTGGATATCACATCTCATGTTATAGGAAGGATCTCAGGTTTGGTATTAGAACCATTGAGACATCACATCTCATGCTATAGGAAGGGTCTCAGGATTGGAATGGGAAGGAGTTGGATATCACATCTCATGCTATAGGAAGGGTCTCATATTTGGTATAAGCATTGAGATATCACATCTCATGATATAGGAAGGGTCTCAGGATTGGATTGGGAAGGAGTTGTATATGACATCTCAGGCCATAGGAAGGGTCTCAGGATTGGTATAAGCATTGAGATATCACATCTCTGCTATCGGAAGGGTCTCAGGATTGGAATGGGAAGGAGTTGGATATCCCATCTCATGATAAAGGAAGGGTCTAAGGTTTGGAAGGGGAAAGATTTGGATATCACATCTCATGTTATAGGACGGGTCTCAGGATTGGAATCGGAAGGACTTGGATATCACATCTCATGCTATAGGGAGTGTCTCAGGATTGGAATCGGAAAGACTTGGATATCACATCTCATGCTATAGGGAGGGTCTCAAGTTTGATATTAGAAGCATTGAGATATCACATCTCATGCTATAGGAAGGGTCTCAGGATTGGAATGGGAAGGAGTTGGATATCACATCTCATGCTATAGGAAGGGTCTCAGGTTTGGTATAAGCAGTGAGATATCACATCTCATGGTATAGGAAGTGTCTCAGGATTGGAATGGGAAGGAGTTGGATATCACATCTCATGTTATAGGAAGGATCTCAGGTTTGGTATAAGCATTGAGATATCACATCTCTGCTATCGGAAGGGTCTCAGGATTGGAATGGGAAGGAGTTGGATATTCCCATCTCATGTTATAGGAAGGGTCTCAGGTTTGGTATTAGAAGCATTGAGATATCACATCTCATGCTATAGGAAGGGTCTCAGGATTGGAATGGGAAGGACTTGGATATCACATCTCATGCTATAGGGAGGGTCTCAAGTTTGATATTAGAAGCATTGAGATATCACATCTCATGATATCGGAAGGGTCTCAGGGATGGAATGGGAAGGAGTTGGATATCACATCTCATGATAAAGGAAGGGTCTAAGGTTTGGAAGGGGAAGGAGTTTGATATCACATCTCATGCCATAGTATGGGTCTCAGGTTTGGTAGAAGCATTGGGATATCACATCTCATGCTATCGGAAGGGTATCAGGATTGGATTTGGAAGGAGTTGGATATCCCATCTCATGCTATAGGAAGGGTCTCAGGTTGGAATGGGAAGGAGTTGGATATCACATCTCATGTTATAGGAAGAGTCTCAGGATTGGAATGGGAAGGACTTGGATATCACATCTCATGCTATGGGAAGGCTCTCAGGTTTGGAAGGGGAAAGAGTTGGATATAACATTTCATGTTAGAGGTAGGATCTCAGGTTTGGTATTAGAGGCATTGAGATATCACATCTCATGCTATCAGAAGAGTCTCAGGATTGGAATGGGAAGGAGTTGGATATCACATCTCATGCTAAAGGGGAGGGTCTCAGGTTTGGAAGGGGAAGGATTTGGATATCACATCTCATGTTATAGGAAGGATCTCAGGTTTGGTATTAGAAGCATTGAGACATCACATCTCATGTTATAGGAAGGGTCTCAGGATTGGAATGGGAAGAAGTTGGATATCACATCTCATGCTATAGGAAGGGTCTCAGGTTTGGAAGGGGAAGGAGTTGGATATCCAATCTCATGTTATAGATCTGGTCTCAGGTTTGGTATTAGAAGCATTGAGATATCACATCACATCGCATGCTGTAGGAAGGTTCTCAGGTTTGGAATGGGGAGGAATTGGATATCACATCTCATGTCATAGAAAGGATCTCAGGTTTGGTATTAGAAGCATTGAGATATCACATCTCATGCTATAGGAATGGTCTCAGGATTGGAATGGGAAGGAGTTGGATATTACATTCTTGCTATAGGAAGGGTCTCATGTTTGGAATGGGAAGGAGTTGGATATCACATATGCTATAGGAAGGGTCTCAGGTTTGAAACGGGAAGGAGTTGGATATCACATCTCATGTTATAGGAAGGGTCTCAGGTTTGTTATAAGCATTGAGATATCACATCTCTGCTATCAGAAGTGTCTCAGGATTGGAATGGGAAGGTGTTGGATATCCCATCTCATGTTATAGGACGGGTCTCAGGTTTGTTATTAGAATCATTGAGATATCATATTGCATGCTGTAGGAAGGGTCTAAGGATTGGAATGGGAAGGACTTGGATATCACATCTCATGCTATAGGTAGGCTCTCAGGTTTGGAAAGGGAAGGAGTTCGATATCACATTTCATGTTAGAGGAAGGATCTCAGGTTTGGTATTAGAGGCATTGAGATATCACATATCATGCTATAGGAACGGTCTCAGGATTGGAATGGGAAGGAGTTGGATATCACATCTCAAGCTTTAGGAAGGGTCTCAGGTTTGGTATAAGCATTGCGATAGCACATCTCATGCTATAGGAAGGGTCTCAGGATTGGAATGGGAAGGAGTTGGATATTACATCTCATGTTATAGGAAAGATCTCAGGTTTGGTATTAGAAGCATTGAGACATCACATCTCATGTTATAGGAAGGGTCTCAGGATTGGAATGGGAAGAAGTTGGATATCACATCTCATGCTATAGGACGGGTCTCAGGTTTGGAAGGGGAAGGAGTTGGATATCCAATCTCATGTCATAGGACTGGTCTCAGGTTTGGTATTAGAAGCATTGAGATATCACATCGCATGCTGTAGGAAGGTTCTCAGGTTTGGTATTAGAAGCATTGAGACATCACATCTCATGCTATAGGAAGGGTCTCAGGATTGGAATGGGAAGGAGTTGGATATCACATCTCATGTTATAGGAAGGATCTCAGGTTTGGTATTAGAAGCATTGAGACATCACATCTCATGCTATAGGAAGGGTCTCAGGATTGGAATGGGAAGGAGTTGGATATCACATCTCATGCTATAGGAAGGGTCTCATATTTGGTATAAGCATTGAGATATCACATCTCATGATATAGGAAGGGTCTCAGGATTGGATTGGGAAGGAGTTGTATATGACATCTCAGGCCATAGGAAGGGTCTCAGGATTGGTATAAGCATTGAGATATCACATCTCTGCTATCGGAAGGGTCTCAGGATTGGAATGGGAAGGAGTTGGATATCCCATCTCATGATAAAGGAAGGGTCTAAGGTTTGGAAGGGGAAAGATTTGGATATCACATCTCATGTTATAGGACGGGTCTCAGGATTGGAATCGGAAGGACTTGGATATCACATCTCATGCTATAGGGAGTGTCTCAGGATTGGAATCGGAAAGACTTGGATATCACATCTCATGCTATAGGGAGGGTCTCAAGTTTGATATTAGAAGCATTGAGATATCACATCTCATGCTATAGGAAGGGTCTCAGGATTGGAATGGGAAGGAGTTGGATATCACATCTCATGCTATAGGAAGGGTCTCAGGTTTGGTATAAGCAGTGAGATATCACATCTCATGGTATAGGAAGTGTCTCAGGATTGGAATGGGAAGGAGTTGGATATCACATCTCATGTTATAGGAAGAATCTCAGGTTTGGTATAAGCATTGAGATATCACATCTCTGCTATCGGAAGGGTCTCAGGATTGGAATGGGAAGGAGTTGGATATTCCCATCTCATGTTATAGGAAGGGTCTCAGGTTTGGTATTAGAAGCATTGAGATATCACATCTCATGCTATAGGAAGGGTCTCAGGATTGGAATGGGAAGGACTTGGATATCACATCTCATGCTATGCTATAGGGAGGGTCTCAAGTTTGATATTAGAAGCATTGAGATATCACATCTCATGATATCGGAAGGGTCTCAGGGATGGAATGGGAAGGAGTTGGATATCACATCTCATGATAAAGGAAGGGTCTAAGGTTTGGAAGGGGAAGGAGTTTGATATCACATCTCATGCCATAGTATGGGTCTCAGGTTTGGTAGAAGCATTGGGATATCACATCTCATGCTATCGGAAGGGTATCAGGATTGGATTTGGAAGGAGTTGGATATCCCATCTCATGCTATAGGAAGGGTCTCAGGTTGGAATGGGAAGGAGTTGGATATCACATCTCATGTTATAGGAAGAGTCTCAGGATTGGAATGGGAAGGACTTGGATATCACATCTCATGCTATGGGAAGGCTCTCAGGTTTGGAAGGGGAAAGAGTTGGATATAACATTTCATGTTAGAGGTAGGATCTCAGGTTTGGTATTAGAGGCATTGAGATATCACATCTCATGCTATCAGAAGAGTCTCAGGATTGGAATGGGAAGGAGTTGGATATCACATCTCATGCTAAAGGGGAGGGTCTCAGGTTTGGAAGGGGAAGGATTTGGATATCACATCTCATGTTATAGGAAGGATCTCAGGTTTGGTATTAGAAGCATTGAGATATCACATCTCATGCTATCGGAAGGATCTCAGGTTTGGTATAGAAGCATTGAGATGTCACATCTCATGCTATCAGAAGGGTCTCAGGATTGGAATGGGAAGGAGTTGGATATCACATCTCATGCTAAAGGGAGGGTCTCAGGTTTGGAAGGGGAAGGATTTGGATATCACATCTCATGTTATCGGAAGGATCTCAGGTTTGGTATTAGAAGTATTGAGATATCACATCTCATGCTATAGGAAGGGTCTCAGGATTGGAATGGGAAGGAGTTGGTTATCACATCTCATGCTAAAGGAAGGGTCTCAGGTTTGGTAGAAGCATTGAGATATCACATCTCATGCTATAGGAAGGGTCTCAGGATTGGAATGGGAAGGACTTAGATATCACATATCATGCTATAGGGAGGGTCTCAGTTTTGATATTAGAAGCATTGAGATATCACATCTCATGCTATCGGAAGTGTCTCAGGATTGGAATGGGAAGGAGTTGGATATCACATCTCATGATAAAGGAAGGGTCTAAGGTTTGGAAGGGGAAGGAGTTTGATATCACATCTCATGCCATAGTATGGGTCTCAGGTTTGGTAGAAGCATTGGGATATCACATCTCATGCTATCGGAAGGGTATCAGGATTGGATTTGGAAGGAGTTGGATATCCCATCTCATGCTATAGGAAGGGTCTCAGGTTGGAATGGGAAGGAGTTGGATATCACATCTCATGTTATAGGAAGGGTCTCAGGATTGGAATGGGAAGGACTTGGATATCACATCTCATGCTATAGGAAGGCTCTCAGGTTTGGAAGGGGAAAGAGTTGGATATCACATTTCATGTTAGAGGTAGGATCTCAGGTTTGGTATTAGAGGCATTGAGATATCACATCTCATGCTATCAGAAGAGTCTCAGGATTGGAATGGGAAGGACTTGGATATCACATCTCATGCTATAGGGAGGGTCTCAAGTTTGATATTAGAAGCATTGAGATATCACATCTCATGATATCGGAAGGGTCTCAGGGATGGAATGGGAAGGAGTTGGATATCACATCTCATGATAAACGAAGGGTCTATGGTTTGGAAGGGGAAGGAGTTTGATATCACATCTCATGCCATAGTATGGGTCTCAGGTTTGGTAGAAGCATTGGGATATCACATCTCATGCTATCGGAAGGGTATCAGGATTGGATTTGGTAGGAGTTGGATATCCCATCTCATGCTATAGGAAGGGTCTCAGGTTGGAATGGGAAGGAGTTGGATATCACATCTCATGTTATAGGAAGGGTCTCAGGATTGGAATGGGAAGGACTTGGATATCACATCTCATGCTATAGGAAGGCTCTCAGGTTTGGAAGGGGAAAGAGTTGGATATCACATTTCATGTTAGAGGTAGGATCTCAGGTTTGGTATTAGAGGCATTGAGATATCACATCTCATGCTATCAGAAGGGTCTCAGGTTGGAATGGGAAGGAGTTGGATATCACATCTCATGTTATAGGAAGGGTCTCAGGATTGGAATGGGAAGGACTTGGATATCACATCTCATGCTATAGGAAGGCTCTCAGGTTTGGAAGGGGAAGGAATTGGATATCACATCTCATGTTATAGGAAGGATCTCAGGTTTGGTATTAGAAGCATTGAGATATCACATCTCATGCTATCGGAAGGATCTCAGGTTTGGTATAGAAGCATTGAGATATCACATCTCATGCTATCAGAAGGGTCTCAGGATTGGAATGGGAAGGAGTTGGATATCACATCTCATGCTAAAGGGAGGGTCTCAGGTTTGGAAGGGGAAGGATTTGGATATCACATCTCATGTTATCGGAAGGATCTCAGGTTTGGTATTAGAAGTATTGAGATATCACATCTCATGCTATAGGAAGGGTCTCAGGATTGGAATGGGAAGGAGTTGGTTATCACATCTCATGCTAAAGGAAGGGTCTCAGGTTTGGTAGAAGCATTGAGATATCACATCTCATGCTATGGAAAGGGTCTCAGGATTGGAATGGGAAGGACTTAGATATCACATATCATGCTATAGGGAGGGTCTCAGTTTTGATATTAGAAGCATTGAGATATCACATCTCATGCTATCGGAAGTGTCTCAGGATTGGAATGGGAAGGAGCTGGATATCACATCTCATGCTAAAGGAAGGGTCTCACGTTTGGAACGGGAAGGAGTTGGATATCACATCTCATGTTATAGGAAGGGTCTCAGGTTTGGTATAAGCATTGAGATATCACATCTCTGCTATCGGAAGTGTCTCAGGATTGGAATGGGAAGGACTTGGATATCACATCTCATGCTATAGATAGGCTCTCAGGTTTGGAAAGGGAAGGAGTTGGATATCACATTTCATGTTAGAGGAAGGATCTCAGGTTTGGTATTAGAGGCATTGAGATATCACATCTCACTCTATAGGAAGGGTCTCAGGATTGGAATGGGAAGGAGTTGGATATCACATCTCATGCTATAGGAAGGGTCTCAGGATTGGAATGGGAAGGAGTTGGATATCACATCTCATGCTATAGGAAGGGTCTCAGGATTGGAATGGGAAGGAATTGTATATGACATCTCATGCTATAGACAGGGTCTCAGGGTTGGAAATGGAAGGAGATGGATATCACATTTCATGTTAGAGGTAGGATCTCAGGTTTGGTATTGTTAAGACGGATTTCTGAACTCTGTCCTGGTGGCGCAGAAGTTCAGAAGGCCAACCTAATTACTTGGAACAGGGTAACCTCTGGACAAGCCAGACCAATCAAGGTAGCGATCGCGGCGGTCAAGACTAGGTCTCAAGAGGGGTGAGGGTGACTGAAAGCCCGCAATGAGCACACCAAGCAAGAGCGCTTACAAACTACTCCAAACAGTTGTTTATATCAAAAATAGATACACATTTATTATAAGGCCTTGAAACTAATAACCACAGTAAAAGCAGAAATATACAACGATATTAAACCAACACATACACTATCCACCCAATATATATACAGAATACAAAGTTTCCCAGCATTAGCAGCACGAAATATGTTATCCACCTGCAGGGGAAGGAAAACAGGCAGTGCGAACCAATGCGGGTGATATGTCCGCCTTCTGAGGCCCCTAACTAGATGGTAGTCCAATCCCTACGAAGAGTGGAGCCTAGCGCTCAAAAGTACCTGCACACGCCGGTGCCAATGGGCAGAAGGTGAAGCTCTTCGGAGGACGTTGGACAGCTCTGTAGGGTGCCCTAATGAAGGAGAACACGGTCCGCGACTCTAGCGCAGCCTCCACTGTGAGGCAGAAGTAGGGCGCGAGTACGGACAAGGGGTGCTGTATTTACAGCGGGGAAAAGCAAGGGGCACTGCAGGAGGGCGACCAGATCCTAGCTAATCTACTCACCGGTCCCCGAAGCAAGCAGGCCCGAGCTTCTCCTCGATAGATGCAGCTTCTGGCAGGTTCGGAAGAGCAGGGAACGTCTCGTCGTCGTGCAGAGTAAAAAGACGTCCCGATCGAAGAATCCTGCACAGTTTTGTCGCCACGGCAGGGCAACGGAACGGCCGGGTGTATTCAAGCCAAACGAGCACCGTTCACCTCTAGCTTAGGGTTGCTAAGCAAACGAAGCGTGTGAGCGTGCCCCGGACTCAGAATACCACCCAACCTGTCGGCGATTACAGAGCAGGACTCCTTAGTAAGCTGGTCAGTCAACTGGATGGCCCAGAGACACTTCCGAAGGCTTACGGCAGGAGTTGATGAAGGTGCCGGGAATAGCTGGTCCTGCTATTCCAATAGGTCGAAGCGCCAGTACAGGCCTTCTTGTTCGATCTTAGGTGGAAAGGGCTTCACCGGACGACAGCAATGAGGAGCAGAAGTTCTTCAGGGGGTCACCAGCGATTCCTCGGTCCAGCCTCGTGTTCGCAGGATACTTGGCTCCTGTATCCCTGGGTTCGTAAGAACTCAGGAGATCGACATGGCAGTGGTGTTTCCAGCTCCCTCTTATCCACGGTTCCCTTCGCGCCAAAACGGAGGGGAGCCAATGGGAGATCCGCTCATCAACACACATACCATACGTGGACCAATCACGGACCACAGTGGTCCCAGGCATTCACACCACCCTAGACTCTCTGGCACCCAGGATGTGTATTGGGACCAGACAGCCCAGCCCACATCCTGGGGGCACTCAAACGACATGTAGAAGCCCGCAAAAGCAACCGTGTTTCGCGGGAAACTACATGCCCAAATAAGGAAGGCCCCGGGTCGCCTGACCCGGGGGAAGGTAAAGGGAGCAAGACGGACAGTGGACGAGACAAAGGAGCCTCGTGGTCCGGCCATTTTGGGTAGCCGGGCCACCCTTTTGTGTTCGCGGCAAAAAGGTGCTCAGAACGGCAAAAGGAGCTCAAAATAAACCAAATGATCGCTGCCACCAGCCCAGTCCCTGAATGACTTGCACCGATCCAAAAACCATCCTACAAGAGTGTCTAGGGTCTGTAGAAGGCTAGAGACCCAAGAGAGCTGTAACTTAGCTTACAGTGCCCTCTTGTGTCGTGTTGCACTTAAATGGCGACACGATAAAAGAAACTACGGGAAACAGCGTTCCCCGGTACTGACTGTCTTAAGGGCATGTCAGTTTCCCCGTAAGAAAGGAGCGAAAGCCCAGAGGAGTACGGCAGAAGGCTGCACTTCTCTGGCAAAGTCAAGAAAACAGGTTGAAAACAATAGCAAAAAGTTTAGGGGTTGCCACATGGAAGGAAAGTTCCCTACAATAACGAAATCTTTCCTAACAGGTATTAGAGGCATTGAGATATCACATCTCATGCTATCAGAAGGGTCTCAGGATTGGAATGGGAAGGAGTTGGATATCACATCTCATGCTAAAGGGAGGGTCTCAGGTTTGGAAGGTGAAGGATTTGGAAATCACATCTCATGTTATAGGAAGGATCTCAGGTTTGGTATTAGAAGCATTGAGATATCACATCTCATGCTATCATAAGGGTCTCAGGATTGGAATCGGAAGGAGTTGGATATCACATCTCATGTTATAGGAAGGATCTCAGGTTTGGTATTAGAAGCATTGAGACATCACATCTCATGCTATAGGAAGGGTCTCAGGATTGGAATGGGAAGGAGTTGGATATCACATCTCATGCTATAGGAAGGGTCTCAGATTTGGTATAAGCATTGAGATATCACATCTCATGCTATAGGAAGGGTCTCAGGATTGGAATGGGAAGCAGTTGGATATCACATCTCAGGCCATAGGAAGGGTCTCAGGTTTGGTATAAGCATTGAGATATCACATCTCTGCTATCGGAAGGGTCTCAGGATTGGAATGGGAAGGAGTTGGATATCCCATCTCATGTTATAGGAAGAGTCTCAGGTTTGGTATTAGAAGCATTGAGATATCCCATCTCATGCTATAGGAAGGGTCTCAGGTTGGAATGGGAAGGAGTTGGATATCACATCTCATGCTATAGGGAGGGTCTCAAGTTTGATATTAGAAGCATTGAGATATCACATCTCATGATATCGGAAGGGTCTCAGGGATGGAATGGGAAGGAGTTGGATATCACATCTCATGATAAACGAAGGGTCTATGGTTTGGAAGGGGAAGGAGTTTGATATCACATCTCATGCCATAGTATGGGTCTCAGGTTTGGTAGAAGCATTGGGATATCACATCTCTGCAATCGGAAGTGTCTCAGGATTGGGATGGGAAGGAGTTGGATATTACATTCTTGCTATAGGAAGGGTCTCATGTTTGGAATGGGAAGGAGTTGGATATCACATATGCTATAGGAAGGGTCTCAGGTTTGGAACGGAAAGGAGTTGGATATCACATCTCATGCTATACGAAGGGTCTCAGGTTTGGAATAAGCATTGAGATATCACATCTCTGCTATCGGAAGTGTCTCAGGATTGGAATGGGAAGGAGTTGGATATCACATCTCATGTTATAGGACGGGTCTCAGGTTTGTTATTAGAATCATTGAGATATCATATTGTATGCTGTAGGAAGGGTCTAAGGATTGGAATGGGAAGGTCTTGGATATCACATCTCATGCTATCGGTAGGCTCTCAGGTTTGGAAAGGGAAGGAGTTGGATATCACATTTCATGTTAGAGGAAGGATCTCAGGTTTGGTATTAGAGGCATTGAGATATCACATCTCATGCTATAGGAAGGGTCTCAGGATTGGAATGGGAAGGAGTTGGATATCACATCTCATGCTATAGGAAGGGTCTCATGTTTGGAATGGGAAGGAGTTGGATATCACATATGCTATAGGAAGGGTCTCAGGTTTGGAACGGGAAGGAGTTGGATATCACATCTCATGCTAAAGGAAGGGTCTCAGGTTTGTTATTAGAATCATTGAGATATCATATTGTATGCTGTAGGAAGGGTCTAAGGATTGGAATGGGAAGGTCTTGGATATCACATCTCATGCTATCGGTAGGCTCTCAGGTTTGGAAAGGGAAGGAGTTGGATATCACATTTCATGTTAGAGGAAGGATCTCAGGTTTGGTATTAGAGGCATTGAGATATCACATCTCATGCTATAGGAAGGGTCTCAGGATTGGAATGGGAAGGAGTTGGATATCACATCTCATGCTATAGGAAGGGTCTCATGTTTGGAATGGGAAGGAGTTGGATATCACATATGCTATAGGAAGGGTCTCAGGTTTGGAACGGGAAGGAGTTGGATATCACATCTCATGCTAAAGGAAGGGTCTCAGGTTTGGAATAAGCATTGAGATATCACATCTCTGCTATCGGAAGTGTCTCAGGATTGGAATGGGAAGGAGTTGGATATCACATCTCATGTTATAGGAAGGGTCTCAGGATTGGAATGGGAAGGACTTGGATATCACATCTCATGCTATAGGAAGGCTCTCAGGTTTGGAAGGGGAAAGAGTTGGATATCACATTTCATGTTAGAGGTAGGATCTCAGGTTTGGTATTAGAGGCATTGAGATATCACATCTCATGCTATCAGAAGGGTCTCAGGTTGGAATGGGAAGGAGTTGGATATCACATCTCATGTTATAGGAAGGGTCTCAGGATTGGAATGGGAAGGACTTGGATATCACATCTCATGCTATAGGAAGGCTCTCAGGTTTGGAAGGGGAAGGATTTGGATATAACATCTCATGTTATAGGAAGGATCTCAGGTTTGGTATTAGAAGCATTGAGATATCACATCTCATGCTATCGGAAGGATCTCAGGTTTGGTATAGAAGCATTGAGATATCACATCTCATGCTATCAGAAGGGTCTCAGGATTGGAATGGGAAGGAGTTGGATATCACATCTCATGCTAAAGGGAGGGTCTCAGGTTTGGAAGGGGAAGGATTTGGATATCACATCTCATGTTATCGGAAGGATCTCAGGTTTGGTATTAGAAGTATTGAGATATCACATCTCATGCTATAGGAAGGGTCTCAGGATTGGAATGGGAAGGAGTTGGTTATCACATCTCATGCTAAAGGAAGGGTCTCAGGTTTGGTAGAAGCATTGAGATATCACATCTCATGCTATGGAAAGGGTCTCAGGATTGGAATGGGAAGGACTTAGATATCACATATCATGCTATAGGGAGGGTCTCAGTTTTGATATTAGAAGCATTGAGATATCACATCTCATGCTATCGGAAGTGTCTCAGGATTGGAATGGGAAGGAGCTGGATATCACATCTCATGCTAAAGGAAGGGTCTCACGTTTGGAACGGGAAGGAGTTGGATATCACATCTCATGTTATAGGAAGGGTCTCAGGTTTGGTATAAGCATTGAGATATCACATCTCTGCTATCGGAAGTGTCTCAGGATTGGAATGGGAAGGACTTGGATATCACATCTCATGCTATAGATAGGCTCTCAGGTTTGGAAAGGGAAGGAGTTGGATATCACATTTCATGTTAGAGGAAGGATCTCAGGTTTGGTATTAGAGGCATTGAGATATCACATCTCACTCTATAGGAAGGGTCTCAGGATTGGAATGGGAAGGAGTTGGATATCACATCTCATGCTATAGGAAGGGTCTCAGGATTGGAATGGGAAGGAGTTGGATATCACATCTCATGCTATAGGAAGGGTCTCAGGATTGGAATGGGAAGGAATTGTATATGACATCTCATGCTATAGACAGGGTCTCAGGGTTGGAAATGGAAGGAGATGGATATCACATTTCATGTTAGAGGTAGGATCTCAGGTTTGGTATTAGAGGCATTGAGATATCACATCTCATGCTATCAGAAGGGTCTCAGGATTGGAATGGGAAGGAGTTGGATATCACATCTCATGCTAAAGGGAGGGTCTCAGGTTTGGAAGGGGAAGGATTTGGAAATCACATCTCATGTTATAGGAAGGATCTCAGGTTTGGTATTAGAAGCATTGAGATATCACATCTCATGCTATCATAAGGGTCTCAGGATTGGAATCGGAAGGAGTTGGATATCACATCTCATGTTATAGGAAGGATCTCAGGTTTGGTATTAGAAGCATTGAGACATCACATCTCATGCTATAGGAAGGGTCTCAGGATTGGAATGGGAAGGAGTTGGATATCACATCTCATGCTATAGGAAGGGTCTCAGATTTGGTATAAGCATTGAGATATCACATCTCATGCTATAGGAAGGGTCTCAGGATTGGAATGGGAAGCAGTTGGATATCACATCTCAGGCCATAGGAAGGGTCTCAGGTTTGGTATAAGCATTGAGATATCACATCTCTGCTATCGGAAGGGTCTCAGGATTGGAATGGGAAGGAGTTGGATATCCCATCTCATGTTATAGGAAGAGTCTCAGGTTTGGTATTAGAAGCATTGAGATATCCCATCTCATGCTATAGGAAGGGTCTCAGGTTGGAATGGGAAGGAGTTGGATATCACATCTCATGCTATAGGGAGGGTCTCAAGTTTGATATTAGAAGCATTGAGATATCACATCTCATGATATCGGAAGGGTCTCAGGGATGGAATGGGAAGGAGTTGGATATCACATCTCATGATAAACGAAGGGTCTATGGTTTGGAAGGGGAAGGAGTTTGATATCACATCTCATGCCATAGTATGGGTCTCAGGTTTGGTAGAAGCATTGGGATATCACATCTCTGCAATCGGAAGTGTCTCAGGATTGGGATGGGAAGGAGTTGGATATTACATTCTTGCTATAGGAAGGGTCTCATGTTTGGAATGGGAAGGAGTTGGATATCACATATGCTATAGGAAGGGTCTCAGGTTTGGAACGGAAAGGAGTTGGATATCACATCTCATGCTATACGAAGGGTCTCAGGTTTGGAATAAGCATTGAGATATCACATCTCTGCTATCGGAAGTGTCTCAGGATTGGAATGGGAAGGAGTTGGATATCACATCTCATGTTATAGGACGGGTCTCAGGTTTGTTATTAGAATCATTGAGATATCATATTGTATGCTGTAGGAAGGGTCTAAGGATTGGAATGGGAAGGTCTTGGATATCACATCTCATGCTATCGGTAGGCTCTCAGGTTTGGAAAGGGAAGGAGTTGGATATCACATTTCATGTTAGAGGAAGGATCTCAGGTTTGGTATTAGAGGCATTGAGATATCACATCTCATGCTATAGGAAGGGTCTCGGGATTGGAATGGGAAGGAGTTGGATATCACATCTCATGCTATAGGAAGGGTCTCATGTTTGGAATGGGAAGGAGTTGGATATCACATATGCTATAGGAAGGGTCTCAGGTTTGGAACGGGAAGGAGTTGGATATCACATCTCATGCTAAAGGAAGGGTCTCAGGTTTGTTATTAGAATCATTGAGATATCATATTGTATGCTGTAGGAAGGGTCTAAGGATTGGAATGGGAAGGTCTTGGATATCACATCTCATGCTATCGGTAGGCTCTCAGGTTTGGAAAGGGAAGGAGTTGGATATCACATTTCATGTTAGAGGAAGGATCTCAGGTTTGGTATTAGAGGCATTGAGATATCACATCTCATGCTATAGGAAGGGTCTCAGGATTGGAATGGGAAGGAGTTGGATATCACATCTCATGCTATAGGAAGGGTCTCATGTTTGGAATGGGAAGGAGTTGGATATCACATATGCTATAGGAAGGGTCTCAGGTTTGGAACGGGAAGGAGTTGGATATCACATCTCATGCTAAAGGAAGGGTCTCAGGTTTGGAATAAGCATTGAGATATCACATCTCTGCTATCGGAAGTGTCTCAGGATTGGAATGGGAAGGAGTTGGATATCACATCTCATGTTATAGGACGGGTCTCAGGTTTGTTATTAGAATCATTGAGATATCATATTGTATGCTGTAGGAAGGGTCTAAGGATTGGAATGGGAAGGTCTTGGATATCACATCTCATGCTATAGGTAGGCTCTCAGGTTTGGAAAGGGAAGGAGTTGGATATCACATTTCATGTTAGAGGAAGGATCTCAGATTTGGTATTAGAGGCATTGAGATATCACATCTCATGCTATAGGAAGGGTCTCAGGATTGGAATGGGAAGGAGTTGGATATCACATCTCATGCTATAGGAAGGGTCTCAGGTTTGGTATAAACATTGAGATATCACATCTCATGCTATAGGAAGGGTCTCAGGATTGGAATGGGAAGGAGTTGGATATCACATCTGATGTTATAGGAAGGATCTCAGGTTTGGTATTAGAAGCATTGAGACATCACATCTCATGCTATAGGAACGATCTCAGGATTGAAATGAGAAGGAGTTGGATATCACATCTCATGCTATAGGAAGGGTCTTAGGTTTGGTATAAGCATTGAGATATCACATCTCATGCTATAGGAAGGGTCTCAGGATTGGAATGGGAAGGAGTTGTATATGACATCTCATGCCATAGGAAGGGTCTCAGGTTTGGTATAAGCATTGAGATATCACATCTCTGCTATCGGAAGGGTCTCAGGATTGGAATGGGAAGGAGTTGGATATCCCATCTCATGTAATAGGAAGAGTCTCAGGTTTGGTATTAGAAGCATTGAGATATCACATCTCATGCTATAGGAATGGTCTCAGGATTGGAATGGGAAGGAGTTTGATATCACATCTCATGCCATGTATGGGTCTCAGGTTTGGTATAAGCATTGAGATATCACATCTCATGCTATAGGAAGGGTCTCAGGATTGGAATGGGAAGGAGTTGTATATGACATCTCATGCCATAGGAAGGGTCTCAGGTTTGGTATAAGCATTGAGATATCACATCTCTGCTATCGGAAGGGTCTCAGGATTGGAATGGGAAGGAGTTGGATATCCCATCTCATGTTATAGGAAGAGTCTCAGGTTTGGTATTAGAAGCATTGAGATATCACATCTCATGCTATAGGAAGTGTCTCAGGATTGGAATGGGAAGGAGTTTGATATCACATCTCATGCCATGTATGGGTCTCAGGTTTTGTAGAAGCATTGGGATATCACATCTCATGCTATCGGAAGGGTATCAGGATTGGATTTGGAAGGATTTGGATATCACATTTCATGTTATAGGAAGGATCTCAGGTTTGGTATTAGAAGCATTGAGATATCACATCTCATGCTATCGGAAGGATCTCAGGTTTGGTATTATAGGCATTGAGATATCACATCTCATGCTATCAGAAGGGTCTCAGGATTGGAATGGGAAGGAGTTGGATATCACATCTCAAGCTATAGGAAGGGTCTCAGGATTGGAATGAGAAGGAGTTGGATATCACATCTCATGCTATAGGAAGGGTCTCAGGTCTGGAATCGGAAGGAGTTGTATATGACATTTCATACCATAGGAAGGGTCTCAGGTTTGGTATAAGCATTGAGATATCACATCTCTGCTATTGGAAGGGTCTCAGGATTGGAATGGGAAGGAGTTGGATATCCCATCTCATTATAGGAAGGGTCTCAGGTTTGGTATTAGAAGCATTGAGATATCACATCTCATGGTATAGGACGGGTCTCAGGATTGGAATGGGAAGGACATGGATATCACATCTCTTGTTATAGGAAGGGTCTCAGGTTTGGTATTAGAAGCATTGCGATATCACATCTCATGCTATAGGAAGGGTCTCAGGATTGGAATGGGAAGGACTTGGATATCCCATCTCATGTTATAGGACGAAGGGTCCCAGGTTTGGTATTAGAAGCATTGAGATATCACATCTCATGCTATAGGAAGGGTCTCAGAATTGGAATGGGGAGGAGTTGGATATCACATCTCAAGCTATAGGAAGGGTCTCAGGATTGGAATGGGAAGGACTTGGATATCACATCTCATGCTATAGGAAGGCTCTCAGGTTTGGAAGGGGAAGGAGTTGGATATCACATTTCATGTTAGAGGTAGGATCTCAGGTTTGATATTAGAGGCATTGAGATATCACATCTCATGCTATCAGAAGGATCTCAGGATTGGAATGGGAAGGAGTTGGATATCACATCTCATGCTAAAGGGAGGGTCTCAGGTTTGGAAGGGGAAGGATTTGGATATTACATCTCGTGTTATAGGAATGATCTCAGGTTTGGTATTAGAAGCATTGAGATATCACATCTCATGCTATCGGAGGATCTCAGGTTTGGTGTTAGAAGCATTGAGATATCAAATCTCATGCTATAGGAAGGGTCTCAGGATTGGAATGGGAAGGAGTTGGATATCACATCTCATGCTATAGGAAGGGTCTCAGGATTGGAATGGGAAGGAGTTGTATATGACATCTCATGCCACAGGAAGGGTCTCAGGTTTGGTATAAGCATTGAGATATCACATCTCTGCTATCGGAAGGGTCTCAGGATTGGAATGGGAAGGAGTTGGATATCCCATCTTATGTTATAGGAATGGTCTCAGGTTTGGTATTAGAAGCTTTGAGATATCACATCTCATGCTATCAGAAGGGTCTCAGGATTGGAATGGGAAGGAGTTTGATATCACATCTCATGCCATGTATGGGTCTCAGGTTTTGTAGAAGCATTGGGATATCACATCTCATGCTATCGGAAGGGTATCAGGATTGGATTTGGAAGGATTTGGATATCACATTTCATGTTATAGGAAGGATCTCAGGTTTGGTATTAGAAGCATTGAGATATCACATCTCATGCTATCGGAAGGATCTCAGGTTTGGTATTATAGGCATTGAGATATCACATCTCATGCTATCAGAAGGGTCTCAGGATTGGAATGGGAAGGAGTTGGATATCACATTTCAAGCTATAGGAAGGGTCTCAGGATTGGAATGAGAAGGAGTTGGATATCACATCTCATGCTATAGGAAGGCTCTCAGGTTTGGAAGGGGAAGGAGTTGGATATCACATTTCATGTTAGAGGTAGGATCTCAGGTTTGGTATTAGAGGCATTGAGATATCACATCTCATGCTATCAGAAGGATCTCAGGATTGGAATGGGAAGGAGTTGGATATCACATCTCATGCTAAAGGGAGGGTCTCAGGTTTGGAAGGGGAAGGATTTGGATATTACATCTCGTGTTATAGGAATGATCTCAGGTTTGGTATTAGAAGCATTGAGATATCACATCTCATGCTATCGGAAGGATCTCAGGTTTGGTGTTAGAAGCATTGAGATATCAAATCTCATGCTATAGGAAGGGTCTCAGGATTGGAATGGGAAGGAGTTGGATATCACATCTCATGCTATAGGAAGGGTCTCAGGATTGGAATGGGAAGGAGTTGTATATGACATCTCATGCCATAGGAAGGGTCTCAGGTTTGGTATAAGCATTGAGATATCACATCTCTGCTATCGGAAGGGTCTCAGGATTGGAATGGGAAGGAGTTGGATATCCCATCTCATGTTATAGGAAGAGTCTCAGGTTTGGTATTAGAAGCATTGAGATATCACATCTCATGCTATAGGAAGTGTCTCAGGATTGGAATGGGAAGGAGTTTGATATCACATCTCATGCCATGTATGGGTCTCAGGTTTTGTAGAAGCATTGGGATATCACATCTCATGCTATCGGAAGGGTATCAGGATTGGATTTGGAAGGATTTGGATATCACATTTCATGTTATAGGAAGGATCTCAGGTTTGGTATTAGAAGCATTGAGATATCATATCTCATGCTATCGGAAGGATCTCAGGTTTGGTATTATAGGCATTGAGATATCACATCTCATGCTATCAGAAGGGTCTCAGGATTGGAATGGGAAGGAGTTGGATATCACATCTCAAGCTATAGGAAGGGTCTCAGGATTGGAATGAGAAGGAGTTGGATATCACATCTCATGCTATAGGAAGGGTCTCAGGTCTGGAATCGGAAGGAGTTGTATATGACATTTCATACCATAGGAAGGGTCTCAGGTTTGGTATAAGCATTGAGATATCACATCTCTGCTATTGGAAGGGTCTCAGGATTGGAATGGGAAGGAGTTGGATATCCCATCTCATTATAGGAAGGGTCTCAGGTTTGGTATTAGAAGCATTGAGATATCACATCTCATGGTATAGGACGGGTCTCAGGATTGGAATGGGAAGGACATGGATATCACATCTCTTGTTATAGGAAGGGTCTCAGGTTTGGTATTAGAAGCATTGCGATATCACATCTCATGCTATAGGAAGGGTCTCAGGATTGGAATGGGAAGGACTTGGATATCCCATCTCATGTTATAGGACGAAGGGTCCCAGGTTTGGTATTAGAAGCATTGAGATATCACATCTCATGCTATAGGAAGGGTCTCAGAATTGGAATGGGGAGGAGTTGGATATCACATCTCAAGCTATAGGAAGGGTCTCAGGATTGGAATGGGAAGGACTTGGATATCACATCTCATGCTATAGGAAGGCTCTCAGGTTTGGAAGGGGAAGGAGTTGGATATCACATTTCATGTTAGAGGTAGGATCTCAGGTTTGGTATTAGAGGCATTGAGATATCACATCTCATGCTATCAGAAGGATCTCAGGATTGGAATGGGAAGGAGTTGGATATCACATCTCATGCTAAAGGGAGGGTCTCAGGTTTTGAAGGGGAAGGATTTGGATATTACATCTCGTGTTATAGGAATGATCTCAGGTTTGGTATTAGAAGCATTGAGATATCACATCTCATGCTATCGGAAGGATCTCAGGTTTGGTGTTAGAAGCATTGAGATATCAAATCTCATGCTATAGGAAGGGTCTCAGGATTGTAATGGGAAGGAGTTGGATATCACATCTCATGCTATAGGAAGGGTCTCAGGATTGGAATGGGAAGGAGTTGTATATGACATCTCATGCCACAGGAAGGGTCTCAGGTTTGGTATAAGCATTGAGATATCACATCTCTGCTATCGGAAGGGTCTCAGGATTGGAATGGGAAGGAGTTGGATATCCCATCTTATGTTATAGGAATGGTCTCAGGTTTGGTATTAGAAGCTTTGAGATATCACATCTCATGCTATCAGAAGGGTCTCAGGATTGGAATGGGAAGGAGTCTGATATCACATCTCATGCTAAAGGGAGGGTCTCAGGTTTGGTATTAGAAGCATTGAGATATCACATCTCATGGTATAGGAAGAATCTCAGGTTTGGTATTAGAGGCATTGAGATATCACATCTCATGCTATCAGAAGGGTCTCAGGATTGGTATGGGAAGGAGTCGGATATCACATCTCATGCTAAAGGGAGGGTCTCAGGTTTGGTATTAGAAGCATTGAGATATCACATCTCATGTTATAGGAAGAATCTCAGGTTTGGTATTAGAGGCATTGAGATATCACATCTCATGCTATAGGAAGGGTCTCAGGATTGGAATGGGAAGGAGTTGGATATCACATCTCATGCTAAAGGAAGGGTCTCGGTTTTGGTAGAAGCATTGAGATATCACATCTCATGCTATCAGAAGGGTCTCAGGATTGGTATGGGAATGAGTCGGATATCACATCTCATGCTAAAGGGAGGGTCTCAGGTTTGGTATTAGAAGCATTGAGATATCACATCTCATGTTATAGGAAGAATCTCAGGTTTGGTATTAGAAGCATTGAGATATCACATCTCATTCTATAGGAAGGGTCTCAGGATTGGAATGGGAAGGAGTTGGATATCACATCTCAAGCTATAGGAAGGGTCTCAGGATTGGAATGAGAAGGAGTTGGATATCACATCTCATGCTATAGGAAGGGTCTCAGGTCTGGAATCGGAAGGAGTTGTATATGACATTTCATGCCATAGGAAGGGTCTCAGGTTTGGTATAAGCATTGAGATATCACATCTCTGCTATTGGAAGGGTCTCAGGATTGGAATGGGAAGGAGTTGGATATCCCATCTCATGTTATAGGAAGGGTCCCAGGTTTGGTATTAGAAGCATTGAGATATCACATCTCATTGTATAGGACGGGTCTCAGGATTGGAATGGGAAGGACATGGATATCACATCTCTTGTTATAGGAAGGGTCTCAGGTTTGGTATTAGAAGCATTGAGATATCACATCTCATGCTATAGGAAGGGTCTCAGGATTGGAATGGGAAGGACTTGGATATCCCATCTCATGTTATAGGAAGGGTCCCAGGTTTGGTATTAGAAGCATTGAGATATCACATCTCATGCTATAGGAAGGGTCTCAGAATTGGAATGGGGAGGAGTTGGATATCACATCTCAAGCTATAGGAAGGGTCTCAGGATTGGAATGGGAAGGACTTGGATATCACACCTCATGCTATAGGAAGGCTCTCAGGTTTGGAAGGGGAAGGAGTTGGATATCACATTTTATGTTAGAGGTAGGATCTCAGGCTTGGTATTAGAGGCATTGAGATATCACATCTCATGCTATCAGAAGGATCTCAGGATTGGAATGGGAAGGAGTTGGATATCACATCTCATGCTAAAGGGAGGGTCTCAGGTTTGGAAGGGGAAGGATTTGGATATTACATCTCGTGTTATAGGAATGATCTCAGGTTTGCTATTAGAAGCATTGAGATATCACATCTCATGCTATCGGAAGGATCTCAGGTTTGGTGTTAGAAGCATTGAGATATCAAATCTCATGCTACAGGAAGGGTCTCAGGATTGGAATGGGAAGGAGTTGGATATTACATCTCATGCTATAGGAAGGGTCTCAGGATTGGAATGGGAAGGAGTTGTATATGACATCTCATGCCACAGGAAGGGTCTCAGGTTTGGTATAAGCATTGAGATATCACATCTCTGCTATCGGAAGGGTCTCAGGATTGGAATGGGAAGGAGTTGGATATCCCATCTTATGTTATAGGAAGGGTCTCAGGTTTGGTATTAGAAGCATTGAGATATCACATCTCATGCTATCAGAAGGGTCTCAGGATTGGAATGGGAAGGAGTCGGATATCACATCTCATGCTAAAGGGAGGGTCTCAGGTTTGGTATTAGAAGCATTGAGATATCACATCTCATGTTATAGGAAGAATCTCAGGTTTGGTATTAGAGGCATTGAGATATCACATCTCATGCTATCAGAAGGGTCTCAGGATTGGTATGGGAAGGAGTCGGATATCACATCTCATGCTAAAGGGAGGGTCTCAGGTTTGGTATTAGAAGCATTGAGATATCACATCTCATGTTATAGAAGAATCTCAGGTTTGGTATTAGAGGCATTGAGATATCACATCTCATGCTATAGGAAGGGTCTCAGGATTGGAATGGGAAGGAGTTGGATATCACATCTCATGCTAAAGGAAGGGTCTCAGTTTTGGTAGAAGCATTGAGATATCACATCTCATGGTATATGAAGGGTCTCAGTATTGGAATGGGAAGGAGTTGGATATCACATCTCATCCAATAGGAAGGATCTCAGGATTGGAATGGGAAGGATTTGGATGTCACATCTCTTGCTATAGGAAGGGTCTCAGTTTTTTTATTAGAAACATTGAGATATCACATCTCATGCTATAGGAAGGGTTTCAGGATTGGAATGGGAAGGATTTGTATATCACATCTCATGCTAAAGGAAGGGTCTCAGGTTTGGAAGGGGAAGGATTTGGATATCATATCTCATGTTATAGGACGGGTCGCAGGTTTGGTATTAGAAGCTTTGAGATATCACATCTCATGCTATAGGAAGGTCTCAGGATTGGAATGGGAAGGAGTTGGATATCCCTTCTCATGCTATAGGAAGGTTCTCAGGTTGGAATGGGAAGGAGTTGGATATCACATCTCATGTTATAGGAAGGGTCTCAGGATTGGAATGGGAAGGATTTGGATATCACATCTATTGCTATAGGAAGGGTCTCAGGTTTTTTATTAGAAACATTGAGATATCACATCTCATGCTATAGGAAGGGTTTCAGGATTGGAATGGGAAGGATTTGGATATCACAACTCATGCTAAAGGAAGGGTCTCAGGTTTGGAAGGGGAAGGATTTGGATATCATATCTCATGTTATAGGACGGGTCCCAGGTTTGGTATTAGAAGCTTTGAGATATCACATCTCATGCTATAGGAAGGGTCTCAGGATTGGAATGGGAAGGAGTTGGATATCACATCTCATGCTAAAGGAAGGGACTCAGGTTTGATAGAAGCATTGAGATATCACATCTCATGCTATAGGAAGGGTCTCAGGATTGGAATGGGAAGGAGTTGGATATCACATCTCATGCCATAGGAAGGGTCTCAGGTTTGGTACAAGCATTGAGATATCACATCTCTGCTATCGGAAGGGTCTCAGGATAGGAATGGGAAGGAGTTGGATATCACATCTCAAGCTATCTCAGGATTGGAATGGGAAGGAGTTTGATATCACATCTCAAGCTATAGGAAGGTTCTCAGGTTTGGAAGGGGAAGGATTTGAATCTCACATCTCATGTTTTAGGACGGGTCTCAGGTTTGGTATTAGAAGCATTGAGATATCACATCTCATGGTATAGGAAGGGTCTCAGGATTGGAATGGGAAGGAGTTGGATATCACATCTCAAGCTATCACAGGATTGGAATGGGAAGGAGTTTGATATCACATCTCAAGCTATAGGAAGGGTCTCAGGTTTGGAAAGGGAAGGATTTGGATTGCACATCTCATGTTATAGGATGGATCTCATGTTTGGTTTTAGAAGCATTGAGATATCACATCTAATGCTATCGGAAGGGTCTCAGGTTTGGAAAGGGAAGGATTTGGATTTCACATATGTTATTGGATGGTTCTCAGGTTTGGTTTTAGAAGCATTAAGATATCACATCTCATGCTATAGGAAGGGTCTCAGGTTTTGGAATGGGAAGGAGTTGGATACACATCTCATGTTATAGGAAGGATCTCAGGTTTGGTATTAGAAAAATTGTGATATCACATATCATGCTATAGGAAGGGTCTCAGGATTGGAATGGGAAGGAGTTGGATATGACATCTCATGCCACAGGAAGGGTCTCAGGTTTGGTATAAGCATTGAGATATCACATCTCTGCTATCGGAAGGGTCTCAGGATTGGAATGGGAAGGAGTTGGATATCCCATCTTATGTTATAGGAAGGGTCTCAGGTTTGGTGTTAGAAGCATTGAGATATCACATCTCATGCTATCAGAAGGGTCTCAGGATTGGAATGGGAAGGAGTCGGATATCACATCTCATGCTAAAGGGAGGGTCTCAGGTTTGGTATTAGAAGCATTGAGATATCACATCTCATGTTATAGGAAGAATCTCTGGTTTGGTATTAGAGGCATTGAGATATCACATCTCATGCTATCAGAAGTGTCTCAGGATTGGAATGGGAAGGAGTCGGATATCACATCTCATGCTAAAGGGAGGGTCTCAGGTTTGGTATTAGAAGCATTGAGATATCACATCTCATGTTATAGGAAGAATCTCAGGTTTGGTATTAGAGGCATTGAGATATCACATCTCATGTTATAGGAAGGGTCTCAGGATTGGAATGGGAAGGATTTGGATATCACATCTCTTGCTATAGGAAGAGTCTCAAGTTTTTTATTAGAAACATTGAGATATCACATCTCATGCTATAGGAAGGGTTTCAGGATTGGAATGGGAAGGATTTGGATATCACATCTCATGCTAAAGGAAGGGTCTCAGGTTTGGAAGGGGAAGGATTTGGATATCATATCTCATGTTATAGGACGGGTCCCAGGTTTGGTATTAGAAGCTTTGAAATATCACATCTCATGCTATAGGAAGGGTCTCAGGATTGGAATGGGAAGGAGTTGGATATCACATCTCATGCTAAAGGAAGGGACTCAGGTTTGATAGAAGCATTGAGATATCACATCTCATGCTATAGGAAGGGTCTCAGGATTGGAATGGGAAGGAGTTGGATATCATATCTCATGTCATAGGAAGGGTCTCAGGTTTGGTCCAAGCATTGAGATATCACATCTCTGCTATCGGAAGGGTCTCAGGATAGGAATGGGAAGGACTTAGATATCACATTCCATGCTATAGGGAGGGTCTCAGGTTTGGAAAGGGAAGGATTTGGATTTCACATCTCATGTTATAGGATGGTTCTCATGTTTGGTTTTAGAAGCATTGAGATATCACATGTAATGCTATCGGAAGTGTCTCAGGTTTGGAAAGGGAAGGATTTGGATTTCACATATGTTATTGGATGGTTCTCAGGTTTGGTTTTAGAAGCATTAAGATATCACATCTCAGACTATAGGAAGGGTCTCAGGTTTGGAATGGGAAGGAGTTGGATACACATCTCATGTTATAGGAAGGATCTCAGGTTTGGTATTAGAAAAATTGTGATATCACATATCATGCTATAGGAAGGGTCTCAGGATTGGAATGGGAAGGAGTTGGATATCACATCTCATGCTAAAGGAAAGATCTCAGGTTTGGAAGGGGAAGGATTTGGATCTCACATCTCATGTTTTAGGACGGGTGTCAGGTTTGGTATTGGAAGCATTGAGATATCACATCTCATGGTATAGGAAGGGTCTCAGGATTGGAATGGGAAAGAGTTGGATATCACATCTCATGCTAAAGGGAGGGTCTCAGGTTTGGTATTAGAAGCATTGAGATATCACATCTCATGTTATAGGAAGAATCTCAGGTTTGGTATTAGAGGCATTGAGATATCACATCTCATGCTATCAGAAGGGTCTCAGGATTGGTATGGGAAGGAGTCGGATATCACATCTCATGCTAAAGGGAGGGTCTCAGGTTTGGTATTAGAAGCATTGAGATATCACATCTCATGTTATAGGAAGAATCTCAGGTTTGGTATTAGAGGCATTGAGATATCACATCTCATGCTATAGGAAGGGTCTCAGGATTGGAATGGGAAGGAGTTGGATATCACATCTCATGCTAAAGGAAGGGTCTCAGTTTTGGTAGAAGCATTGAGATATCACATCTCATGGTATAGGAAGGGTCTCAGTATTGGAATGGGAAGGAGTTGGATATCACATCTCATCCAATAGGAAGGATCTCAGGATTGGAATGGGAAGGATTTGGATGTCACATCTCTTGCTATAGGAAGGGTCTCAGTTTTTTTATTAGAAACATTGAGATATCACATCTCATGCTATAGGAAGGGTTTCAGGATTGGAATGGGAAGGATTTGTATATCACATCTCATGCTAAAGGAAGGGTCTCAGGTTTGGAAGGGGAAGGATTTGGATATCATATCTCATGTTATAGGACGGGTCGCAGGTTTGGTATTAGAAGCTTTGAGATATCACATCTCATGCTATAGGAAGGTCTCAGGATTGGAATGGGAAGGAGTTGGATATCCCTTCTCATGCTATAGGAAGGTTCTCAGGTTGGAATGGGAAGGAGTTGGATATCACATCTCATGTTATAGGAAGGGTCTCAGGATTGGAATGGGAAGGATTTGGATATCACATCTCTTGCTATAGGAAGGGTCTCAGGTTTTTTATTAGAAACATTGAGATATCACATCTCATGCTATAGGAAGGGTTTCAGGATTGGAATGGGAAGGATTTGGATATCACAACTCATGCTAAAGGAAGGGTCTCAGGTTTGGAAGGGGAAGGATTTGGATATCATATCTCATGTTATAGGACGGGTCCCAGGTTTGGTATTAGAAGCTTTGAGATATCACATCTCATGCTATAGGAAGGGTCTCAGGATTGGAATGGGAAGGAGTTGGATATCACATCTCATGCTAAAGGAAGGGACTCAGGTTTGATAGAAGCATTGAGATATCACATCTCATGCTATAGGAAGGGTCTCAGGATTGGAATGGGAAGGAGTTGGATATCACATCTCATGCCATAGGAAGGGTCTCAGGTTTGGTACAAGCATTGAGATATCACATCTCTGCTATCGGAAGGGTCTCAGGATAGGAATGGGAAGGAGTTGGATATCACATCTCAAGCTATCTCAGGATTGGAATGGGAAGGAGTTTGATATCACATCTCAAGCTATAGGAAGGTTCTCAGGTTTGGAAGGGGAAGGATTTGAATCTCACATCTCATGTTTTAGGACGGGTCTCAGGTTTGGTATTAGAAGCATTGAGATATCACATCTCATGGTATAGGAAGGGTCTCAGGATTGGAATGGGAAGGAGTTGGATATCACATCTCAAGCTATCACAGGATTGGAATGGGAAGGAGTTTGATATCACATCTCAAGCTATAGGAAGGGTCTCAGGTTTGGAAAGGGAAGGATTTGGATTTCACATCTCATGTTATAGGATGGATCTCATGTTTGGTTTTAGAAGCATTGAGATATCACATCTAATGCTATCGGAAGGGTCTCAGGTTTGGAAAGGGAAGGATTTGGATTTCACATATGTTATTGGATGGTTCTCAGGTTTGGTTTTAGAAGCATTAAGATATCACATCTCATGCTATAGGAAGGGTCTCAGGTTTTGGAATGGGAAGGAGTTGGATACACATCTCATGTTATAGGAAGGATCTCAGGTTTGGTATTAGAAAAATTGTGATATCACATATCATGCTATAGGAAGGGTCTCAGGATTGGAATGGGAAGGAGTTGGATATGACATCTCATGCCACAGGAAGGGTCTCAGGTTTGGTATAAGCATTGAGATATCACATCTCTGCTATCGGAAGGGTCTCAGGATTGGAATGGGAAGGAGTTGGATATCCCATCTTATGTTATAGGAAGGGTCTCAGGTTTGGTGTTAGAAGCATTGAGATATCACATCTCATGCTATCAGAAGGGTCTCAGGATTGGAATGGGAAGGAGTCGGATATCACATCTCATGCTAAAGGGAGGGTCTCAGGTTTGGTATTAGAAGCATTGAGATATCACATCTCATGTTATAGGAAGAATCTCTGGTTTGGTATTAGAGGCATTGAGATATCACATCGCATGCTATCAGAAGGGTCTCAGGATTGGAATGGGAAGGAGTCGGATATCACATCTCATGCTAAAGGGAGGGTCTCAGGTTTGGTATTAGAAGCATTGAGATATCACATCTCATGTTATAGGAAGAATCTCAGGTTTGGTATTAGAGGCATTGAGATATCACATCTCATGTTATAGGAAGGGTCTCAGGATTGGAATGGGAAGGATTTGGATATCACATCTCTTGCTATAGGAAGAGTCTCAAGTTTTTTATTAGAAACATTGAGATATCACATCTCATGCTATAGGAAGGGTTTCAGGATTGGAATGGGAAGGATTTGGATATCACATCTCATGCTAAAGGAAGGGTCTCAGGTTTGGAAGGGGAAGGATTTGGATATCATATCTCATGTTATAGGACGGGTCCCAGGTTTGGTATTAGAAGCTTTGAAATATCACATCTCATGCTATAGGAAGGGTCTCAGGATTGGAATGGGAAGGAGTTGGATATCACATCTCATGCTAAAGGAAGGGACTCAGGTTTGATAGAAGCATTGAGATATCACATCTCATGCTATAGGAAGGGTCTCAGGATTGGAATGGGAAGGAGTTGGATATCATATCTCATGTCATAGGAAGGGTCTCAGGTTTGGTCCAAGCATTGAGATATCACATCTCTGCTATCGGAAGGGTCTCAGGATAGGAATGGGAAGGACTTAGATATCACATTCCATGCTATAGGGAGGGTCTCAGGTTTGGAAAGGGAAGGATTTGGATTTCACATCTCATGTTATAGGATGGTTCTCATGTTTGGTTTTAGAAGCATTGAGATATCACATGTAATGCTAACGGAAGTGTCTCAGGTTTGGAAAGGGAAGGATTTGGATTTCACATATGTTATTGGATGGTTCTCAGGTTTGGTTTTAGAAGCATTAAGATATCACATCTCAGGCTATAGGAAGGGTCTCAGGTTTGGAATGGGAAGGAGTTGGATACACATCTCATGTTATAGGAAGGATCTCAGGTTTGGTATTAGAAAAATTGTGATATCACATATCATGCTATAGGAAGGGTCTCAGGATTGGAATGGGAAGGAGTTGGATATCACATCTCATGCTAAAGGAAAGATCTCAGGTTTGGAAGGGGAAGGATTTGGATCTCACATCTCATGTTTTAGGACGGGTGTCAGGTTTGGTATTAGAAGCATTGAGATATCACATCTCATGGTATAGGAAGGGTCTCAGGATTGGAATGGGAAGGAGTTGGATATCACATCTCATGCTAAAGGGAGGGTCTCAGGTTTGGTATTAGAAGCATTGAGATATCACATCTCATGTTATAGGAAGAATCTCAGGTTTGGTATTAGAGGCATTGAGATATCACATCTCATGCTATCAGAAGGGTCTCAGGATTGGTATGGGAAGGAGTCGGATATCACATCTCATGCTAAAGGGAGGGTCTCAGGTTTGGTATTAGAAGCATTGAGATATCACATCTCATGTTATAGGAAGAATCTCAGGTTTGGTATTAGAGGCATTGAGATATCACATCTCATGCTATAGGAAGGGTCTCAGGATTGGAATGGGAAGGAGTTGGATATCACATCTCATGCTAAAGGAAGGGTCTCAATTTTGGTAGAAGCATTGAGATATCACATCTCATGGTATAGGAAGGGTCTCAGTATTGGAATGGGAAGGAGTTGGATATGACATCTCATCCAATAGGAAGGATCTCAGGATTGGAATGGGAAGGATTTGGATGTCACATCTCTTGCTATAGGAAGGGTCTCAGTTTTTTTATTAGAAACATTGAGATATCACATCTCATGCTATAGGAAGGGTTTCAGGATTGGAATGGGAAGGATTTGTATATCACATCTCATGCTAAAGGAAGGGTCTCAGGTTTGGAAGGGGAAGGATTTGGATATCATATCTCATGTTATAGGACGGGTCGCAGGTTTGGTATTAGAAGCTTTGAGATATCACATCTCATGTTATAGGAAGAATCTCAGGTTTGGTATTAGAGGCATTGAGATATCACATCTCATGCTATCAGAAGGGTCTCAGGATTGGTATGGGAAGGAGTCGGATATCACATCTCATGCTAAAGGGAGGGTCTCAGGTTTGGTATTAGAAGCATTGAGATATCACATCTCATGTTATAGGAAGAATCTCAGGTTTGGTATTAGAGGCATTGAGATATCACATCTCATGCTATAGGAAGGGTCTCAGGATTGGAATGGGAAGGAGTTGGATATCACATCTCATGCTAAAGGAAGGGTCTCAGTTTTGGTAGAAGCATTGAGATATCACATCTCATGGTATAGGAAGGGTCTCAGTATTGGAATGGGAAGGAGTTGGATATCACATCTCATCCAATAGGAAGGATCTCAGGATTGGAATGGGAAGGATTTGGATGTCACATCTCTTGCTATAGGAAGGGTCTCAGTTTTTTTATTAGAAACATTGAGATATCACATCTCATGCTATAGGAAGGGTTTCAGGATTGGAATGGGAAGGATTTGTATATCACATCTCATGCTAAAGGAAGGGTCTCAGGTTTGGAAGGGGAAGGATTTGGATATCATATCTCATGTTATAGGACGGGTCGCAGGTTTGGTATTAGAAGCTTTGAGATATCACATCTCATGCTATAGGAAGGGTCTCAGGATTGGAATGGGAAGGAGTTGGATATCACATCTCATGCTAAAGGAAGGGACTCAGGTTTGATAGAAGCATTGAGATATCACATCTCATGCTATAGGAAGGGTTTCAGGATTGGAATGGGAAGGATTTGGATATCACAACTCATGCTATAGGAAGGTTCTCAGGTTGGAATGGGAAGGAGTTGGATATCACATCTCATGTTATAAAAAGGGTCTCAGGATTGGAATGGGAAGGATTTGGATATCACATCTCTTGCTATAGGAAGGGTCTCAGGTTTTTTATTAGAAACATTGAGATATCACATCTCATGCTATAGGAAGGGTTTCAGGATTGGAATGGGAAGGATTTGGATATCACAACTCATGCTAAAGGAAGGGTCTCAGGTTTGGAAGGGGAAGGATTTGGATATCATATCTCATGTTATAGGACGGGTCCCAGGTTTGGTATTAGAAGCTTTGAGATATCACATCTCATGCTATAGGAAGGGTCTCAGGATTGGAATGGGAAGGAGTTGGATATCACATCTCATGCTAAAGGAAGGGACTCAGGTTTGATAGAAGCATTGAGATATCACATCTCATGCTATAGGAAGGGTCTCAGGATTGGAATGGGAAGGAGTTGGATATCACATCTCATGCCATAGGAAGGGTCTCAGGTTTGGTACAAGCAATGAGATATCACATCTCTGCTATCGGAAGGGTCTCAGGATAGGAATGGGAAGGAGTTGGATATCACATCTCAAGCTATCTCAGGATTGGAATGGGAAGGAGTTTGATATCACATCTCAAGCTATAGGAAGGTTCTCAGGTTTGGAAGGGGAAGGATTTGGATCTCACATCTCATGTTTTAGGACGGGTCTCAGGTTTGGTATTAGAAGCATTGAGATATCACATCTCATGGTATACGAAGGGTCTCAGGATTGGAATGGGAAGGAGTTGGATATCACATCTCAAGCTATCACAGGATTGGATCGGGAAGGAGTTTGATATCACATCTCAAGCTATAGGAAGGGTCTCAGGTTTGGAAAGGGAAGGATTTGGATTTCACATCTCATGTTATAGGATGGTTCTCATGTTTGGTTTTAGAAGCATTGAGATATCACATCTAATGCTATCGGAAGGGTCTCAGGTTTGGAAAGGGAAGGATTTGGATTTCACATATGTTATTGGATGGTTCTCAGGTTTGGTTTTAGAAGCATTAAGATATCACATCTCATGCTATAGGAAGGGTCTCAGGTTTTGGAATGGGAAGGAGTTGGATACACATCTCATGTTATAGGAAGGATCTCAGGTTTGGTATTAGAAAAATTGTGATATCACATATCATGCTATAGGAAGGGTCTCAGGATTGGAATGGGAAGGAGTTGGATATGACATCTCATGCCACAGGAAGGGTCTCAGGTTTGGTATAAGCATTGAGATATCACATCTCTGCTATCGGAAGGGTCTCAGGATTGGAATGGGAAGGAGTTGGATATCCCATCTTATGTTATAGGAAGGGTCTCAGGTTTGGTGTTAGAAGCATTGAGATATCACATCTCATGCTATCAGAAGGGTCTCAGGATTGGAATGGGAAGGAGTCGGATATCACATCTCATGCTAAAGGGAGGGTCTCAGGTTTGGTATTAAAAGCATTGAGATATCACATCTCATGTTATAGGAAGAATCTCTGGTTTGGTATTAGAGGCATTGAGATATCACATCTCATGCTATAAGAAGGGTCTCAGGATTGGAATGGGAAGGAGTCGGATATCACATCTCATGCTAAAGGGAGGGTCTCAGGTTTGGTATTAGAAGCATTGAGATATCACATCTCATGTTATAGGAAGAATCTCAGGTTTGGTATTAGAGGCATTGAGATATCACATCTCATGTTATAGGAACGGTCTCAGGATTGGAATGGGAAGGATTTGGATATCATATCTCTTGCTATAGGAAGAGTCTCAAGTTTTTTATTAGAAACATTGAGATATCACATCTCATGCTATAGGAAGGGTTTCAGGATTGGAATGGGAAGGATTTGGATATCACATCTTATGCTAAAGGAAGGGTCTCAGGTTTGGAAGGGGAAGGATTTGGATATCATATCTCATGTTATAGGACGGGTCCCAGGTTTGGTATTAGAAGCTTTGAAATATCACATCTCATGCTATAGGAAGGGTCTCAGGATTGGAATGGGAAGGAGTTGGATATCACATCTCATGCTAAAGGAAGGGACTCAGGTTTGATAGAAGCATTGAGATATCACATCTCATGCTATAGGAAGGGTCTCAGGATTGGAATGGGAAGGAGTTGGATATCACATCTCATGTCATAGGAAGGGTCTCAGGTTTGGTCCAAGCATTGAGATATCACATCTCTGCTATCGGAAGGGTCTCAGGATAGGAATGGGAAGGACTTAGATATCACATTCCATGCTATAGGGAGGGTCTCAGGTTTGGAAAGGGAAGGATTTGGATTTCACATCTCATGTTATAGGATGGTTCTCATGTTTGGTTTTAGAAGCATTGAGATATCACATGTAATGCTATCGGAAGTGTCTCAGGTTTGGAAAGGGAAGGATTTGGATTTCACATATGTTATTGGATGGTTCTCAGGTTTGGTTTTAGAAGCATTAAGATATCACATCTCAGGCTATAGGAAGGGTCTCAGGTTTGGAATGGGAAGGAGTTGGATACACATCTCATGTTATAGGAAGGATCTCAGGTTTGGTATTAGAAAAATTGTGATATCACATATCATGCTATAGGAAGGGTCTCAGGATTGGAATGGGAAGGAGTTGGATATCACATCTCATGCTAAAGGAAAGATCTCAGGTTTGGAAGGGGAAGGATTTGGATCTCACATCTCATGTTTTAGGACGGGTGTCAGGTTTGGTATTAGAAGCATTGAGATATCACATCTCATGGTATAGGAAGGGTCTCAGGATTGGAATGGGAAGGAGTTGGATATCACATCTCAAGCTATCTCAGGATTGGAATGGGAAGGAGTTTGATATCACATCTCATGCAATCGGAAGGGTCTCAGGTTTGGAATGGGAAGGAGTTGGATATCACATCTCATGTTATAGGAAGGATCTCAGGTTTATTATTAGAAGCATTGAGATATCACATCTCATGCTATAGGAAGGGTCTCAGGATTGGAATCGGAAGGAGTTGTATGTGACATCTCATGCCATAGGAAGGGTCTCAGGTTTGGTATAAGCATTGAGATATCACATCTCTGCTATCGGAAGGGTCTCAGGATTGGAATGGGAAGGACTTGAATATCACATCCCATGTTATAGCAAGGGTCTCAGGTTTGGTATTAGAAGCATTGAGATATCACATCTCATGCTATAGGAAGGGTCTCAGGATTGGAATGGGAACGACTTGGATATCACATCTCATGATAAAGGAAGGGTCTAGATTTTGGAAGGGGAAGGATTTGGATATCACATCTCATGTTATGGGACCGGTCTCAGGTTTGGTATTAGAAGCATTGAGATATCAAGTCCCATGGTATAGGACGGGTCTCAGAATTGGAATGGGAAGGAGTTGGATATCACATCTCAAGCTATAGGAAGGGTGTCAGGATTGGAATGGGAAGGAGTTTGATATCACATCTCATGCCATGGTATGGGTCTCAGGTTTTGTAGAAGCATTGGGATATCATATCTCATGCTATCGGAAGGGTATCAGGATTGGATTTGGAAGGAGTTGGATATCCCATCTCATGCTATAGGAAGGGTCTCAGGTTGGAATGGGAAGGAATTGGATATCACATCTCATGTTATAGGAAGGG
The DNA here is from genome assembly GCF_040938575.1 of Ambystoma mexicanum. Classification (NCBI taxonomy): domain Eukaryota; kingdom Metazoa; phylum Chordata; class Amphibia; order Caudata; family Ambystomatidae; genus Ambystoma; species Ambystoma mexicanum. Next base: position 340,636,995 of record NC_090936.1, read on the forward strand.
TATCAGGATTGGAATGGGAAGGACTTGGATATCACATCTCATGCTATAGGAAGGCTATCAGGTTTGGAAGGGGAAGGAGTTGCATATCAAATTTCATTTTAGAGGTAGGATCTCAGGTTTGGTATTAGAGGCATTGAGATATCACATCTCATGCTATAGGAAGGGTCTCACGATTGGAATGGGAAGGATTTGGATATCACATCTCATGCTATAGGAAGGGTCTCAGGTTTGGTATAAGCATTGAGATATCACATCTCATGCTATAGAAACGGTCTCAAGATTGCAATGGGAAGGAGTTGGATATCACATCTCATGTTATAGGAAGGATCTCAGATTTGGTATTAGAAGCATTGAGACATCACATCTCATGCTATAGGAAGGGTCTCAGGATTGGAATGGGAAGGAGTTGGATATCACATCTCATGTTATAGGAAGGGTCTCAGGATTGGAATGGGAAGCACTTCGATATCACATCTCATGTTATAGGAAGGCTCCCAGGTTTAGAAGGGGAAGGAGTTGGATATCACATTTCATGTTAGAGGTAGGATCTCAGGTTTGGTATTAGAGGCATTGAGATATAACATCTCATGCTATCAGAAGGGTCTCAGGATTGGAATGGGAAGGAGTTGGATATCACATCTCATGCTAAAGGGAGGGTCTCAGGTTTGGAAGGGGAAGGATTTGGATATCACATCTCATGCTATAGGAAGGGTCTCAGGATTGGAATGGGAAGGATTTGGATATCACATCCCATGCTATAGGAAGGGTCTCAGGTTTGGTATAAGCATTGAGATATCACATCTCATGCTATAGGAAGGGTCTCAGGATTGGAATGGGAAGGAGTTGGATATCACATTTCATGCTATAGGTAGGCTCTCAGTTTTGGAAAGGGAAGGTTTTGGATATCACATCTCATGCTATAGGAAGGGTCTCACAATTGGAATGGGAAGGATTTGGATATCACATCTCATGCTATAGGAAGGGTCTCAGGATTGGAATGGGAAGGAGTTGGATATCACATCTCATGCTATAGGAAGGGTCTCAGGAATGGAATGGGAAGGAGTTTTATATGACATCTCATGCCATAGGAAGGATCTCAGGTTTGGTATTAGAAGCATTGAGACATCACATCTCATGTTATAGGAAGGGTCTCATTATTGGAATGGGAAGGAGTTGGATATCACATCTCATGCTATAGGAAGGGTCTCAGGTTTGGTATAAGCATTGAGATATCACATCTCATGCTATAGGAAGGGTCTCAGGATTGGAATGGGAAGGAGTTGTATATGACATCTCATGCCATAGGAAGGGTCTCAGGTTTGGTATCAGCATTGAGATATCACATCTCTGCTATCGGAAGGGTCTCAGGATTCGAATGGGAAGGAGTTGGATATCCCATCTTATGTTATAGGAAGGGTCTCAGGTTTGGTATTAGAAGCATTGAGATATCACATCTCATGCTATAGGAAGGGTCTCAGGATTGGAATGGGAAGGAGTTGGATATCACATCTCATGCTATAGGAAGGGTCTCAGGAATGGAATGGGAAGGAGTTTTATATGACATCTCATGCCATAGGAAGGATCTCAGGTTTGGTATTAGAAGCATTGAGACATCACATCTCATGTTATAGGAAGGGTCTCAGGATTGGAATGGGAAGGAGTTGGATATCACATCTCATGCTATAGGAAGGGTCTCAGGTTTGGTATAAGCATTGAGATATCACATCTCATGCTATAGGAAGGGTCTCAGGATTGGAATGGGAAGGAGTTGTATATGACATCTCATGCCATAGGAAGGGTCTCAGGTTTGGTATCAGCATTGAGATATCACATCTCTGCTATCGGAAGGGTCTCAGGATTCGAATGGGAAGGAGTTGGATATCCCATCTTATGTTATAGGAAGGGTCTCAGGTTTGGTATTAGAAGCATTGAGATATCACATCTCATGCTATAGGAAGGGTCTCAGGATTGGAATAGGAAGGACTTGAATATCCCATCTCATGCTATAGGGAGGCTCTCACGTTTGGAAAGGGAAGGAGTTGGATATCACATTTCATGTTAGAGGTAGGATCTCAGGTTTGGTATTAGAGGCATTGAATATCACATCTCATGCTATCAGAAGGGTCTCAGGATTGGAATGGGAAGGAGTTGGATATCACATCTCATGCTAAAGGGAGGGTCTCAGGTTTGGAAGGGGAAGGATTTTGATATCACATCTCATGTTATAGGAAGGATCTCAGGTTTGGTATTAGAGGGATTGAGATATCACATCTCATGCTATCGGAAGGGTATCAGGATTGGATTTGGAAGTAGTTGGATATCCCATCTCATGCTATAGGAAGGGTCTCAGGTTGGAATGGGAAGGAGTTGGATATCACATCTCATGTTATAGGAAGGGTCTCAGGATTGGAATGGGAAATACTTCGATATCACATCTCATGCTATAGGAAGGCTCTCAGGTTTGCAAGGGGAAGGAGTTGGATATCACATTTCATGTAGAGGTAGGATCTCAGGTTTGGTATTAGAGGCATTGAGATATCACATCTCATGCTATCAGAAATGTCTCAGGATTGGAATGGGAAGGAGTTGGATATCACATCTCATGCTAAAGGGAGGGTCTCTGGTTTGGAAGGGGAAGGATTTGGATATCACATCTCATGTTATAGGAAGGATCTCAGGTTTGGTATTAGAAGCATTGAGATATCACATCTCATGCTATAGGAAGGGTCTCAGGTTTGGAATGGGAAGGAATTGGATATCACATCTCATGTCATAGGAAGGATATCAGGTTTGGTATTAGAAGCATTGAGATATCACATCTCATGCTATAGGAATGGTCTCAGGATTGGAATTGGAAGGAGTTGGATATTAGATTCTTGCTATAGAAAGGGTCTCAGGTTTAGAACGGGAAGGAGTTGGATATCACATCTCATGTTATAGGAAGGGTCTCAGGTTTGGTCTAAGTATTGAGATATCACATCTCTGCTATCAGAAGTTTCTCAGGATTGAAATGGGAAGGAGTTGGATATCCCATCTCATGTTATAGGACGGGTCTCAGGTTTGGTAATAGGATCTCAGGTTTGGTATTAGAGGCATTGAGATATCACATCTCATGCTATAGGAAGGGTCTCAGGATTGGAATGGGAAGGATTTGGATATCACATCTCATGCTATAGGAAGGGTCTCAGGTTTGGTATAAGCATTGAGATATCACATCTCATGCTATAGGAAGGGTCTCAGGATTGGAATGGGAAGGAGTTGGATATCACATCTCATGCCATAGGAAGGGTCTCAGGTTTGGTACAAGCATTGAGATATCACATCTCTGCTATCGGAAGGGTCTCAGGATAGGAATGGGAAGGAGTTGGATATCACATCTCAAGCTATCTCAGGATTGGAATGGGAAGGAGTTTGATATCACATCTCAAGCTATAGGAAGGTTCTCAGGTTTGGAGGGGGAAGGATTTGGATCTCAGATCTCATGTTTTAGGACGGGTCTCAGGTTTGGTATTAGAAGCATTGAAATATCACATCTCATGGTATAGGAAGGGTCTCAGGATTGGAATGGGAAGGAGTTGGATATCACATCTCCAGCTATCACAGGATTGGAATGGGAAGGAGTTTGATATCACATCTCAAGCTATAGGAAGGGTCTGAGGTTTGGAAAGGGAAGGATTTGGATTTCACATCTCATGTTATAGGATGGTTCTCATGTTTGGTTTTAGAAGCATTGAGATATCACATCTAATGCTATCGGAAGGGTCTCAGGTTTGGAAAGGGAAGGATTTGGATTTCACATATGTTATTGGATGGTTCTCAGGTTTGGTTTTAGAAGCATTAAGATATCACATCTCATGCTATAGGAAGGGTCTCAGGTTTTGGAATGGGAAGGAGTTGGATACACATCTCATGTTATAGGAAGGATCTCAGGTTTGGTATTAGAAAAATTGTGATATCACATATCATGCTATAGGAAGGGTCTCAGGATTGGAATGGGAAGGAGTTGGATATGACATCTCATGCCACAGGAAGGGTCTCAGGTTTGGTATAAGCATTGAGATATCACATCTCTTCTATCGGAAGGGTCTCAGGATTGGAATGGGAAGGAGCTGGATATCCCATCTTATGTTATAGGAAGGGTCTCAGGTTTGGTATTAGAAGCATTGAGATATCACATCTCATGCTATCAGAAGGGTCTCAGGATTGGAATGGGAAGGAGTCGGATATCACATCTCATGCTAAAGGGAGGGTCTCAGGTTTGGTATTAGAAGCATTGAGATATCACATCTCATGTTACAGGAAGAATCTCTGGTTTGGTATTAGAGGCATTGAGATATCACATCTCATGCTATCAGAAGGGTCTCAGGATTGGAATGGGAAGGAGTCGGATATCACATCTCATGCTAAAGGGAGGGTCTCAGGTTTGGTATTAGAAGCATTGAGATATCACATCTCATGTTATAGGAAGAATCTCAGGTTTGGTATTAGAGGCATTGAGATATCACATCTCATGTTATAGGAAGGGTCTCAGGATTGGAATGGGAAGGATTTGGATATCACATCTCTTGCTATAGGAAGAGTCTCAGGTTTTTTATTAGAAACATTGAGATATCACATCTCATGCTAAAGGAAGGGTCTCAGGTTTGGAAGGGGAAGGATTTGGATATCATATCTCATGTTATAGGACGGGTCGCAGGTTTGGTATTAGAAGCTTTAAAATATCACATCTCATGCTATAGGAAGGGTCTCAGGATTGGAATGGGAAGGAGTTGGATATCACATCTCATGCTAAAGGAAGGGACTCAGGTTTGATAGAAGCATTGAGATATCACATCTCATGCTATAGGAAGGGTCTCAAGATTGAAATGGGAAGGAGTTGGATATCACATCTCATGCCATAGGAAGGGTCTCAGGTTTGGTCCAAGCATTGAGATATCACATCTCTGCTATCGGAAGGGTCTCAGGATAGGAATGGGAAGGACTTAGACATCACATCTCATGCTATAGGGAGGGTCTCAGGTTTGGAAAGGGAAGGATTTGGATTTCACATCTCATGTTATAGGATGGTTCTCATGTTTGGTTTTAGAAGCATTGAGATATCACATCTAATGCTATCGGAAGGGTCTCAGGTTTGGAAAGGGAAGGATTTGGATACACATCTCATGTTATAGGAAGGATCTCAGGTTTGGTATTAGAAAAATTGTGATATCACATATCATGCTATAGGAAGGGTCTCAGGATTGGAATGGGAAGGAGTTGGATATCACATCTCATGCTAAAGGAAAGATCTCAGGTTTGGAAGGGGAAGGATTTGGACATCACATCTCATGTTTTAGGACTGGTGTCAGGTTTGGTATTAGAAGCATTGAGATATCACATCTCATGGTATAGGAAGGGTCTCAGGATTGGAATGGGAAGGAGTTGGATATCACATCTCATGCTAAAGGAAAGATCTCAGGTTTGGAAGGGGAAGGATTTGGACATCACATCTCATGTTTTAGGACGGGTGTCAGGTTTGGTATTAGAAGCATTGAGAGATCACATCTCATGGTATAGGAAGGGTCTCAGGATTGGAATGGGAAGGAGTTGGATATCACATCTCATGCTAAAGGAAAGATCTCAGGTTTGGAAGGGGAAGGATTTGGACATCACATCTCATGTTTTAGGACGGGTGTCAGGTTTGGTATTAGAAGCATTGAGATATCACATCTCATGGTATAGGAAGGGTCTCAGGATTGGAATGGGAAGGAGTTTGATATCACATCTCATGCAATCGGAAGGGTCTCAGGTTTGGAATGGGAAGGAGTTGGATATCACATCTCATGTTATAGGAAGGATCTCAGGTTTATTATTAGAAGCATTGAGATATCACATCTCATGCTATAGGAAGGGTCTCAGGATTGTAATCGGAAGGAGTTGTATTTGACATCTCATGCCATAGGAAGGGTCTCAGGTTTGGTATAAGCATTGAGATATCACATCTCTGCTATCGGAAGGGTCTCAGGATTGGAATGGGAAGGAGTTGGATATCCCATCTCATGATAGGAAGGGTCTCAGGTTTGGTATTAGAAGCATTGAGATATCACATCTCATGCTATAGGAAGGGTCTCAGGATTGGAATGGGAAGGACTTGAATATCACATCTCATGTTATAGCAAGGGTCTCAGGTTTGGTATTAGAAGCATTGAGATATCACATCTCATGCTATAGGAAGTGTCTCAGGATTGGAATGGGAACGACTTGGATATCACATCTCATGATAAAGGAAGGGTCTAAGGTTTGGAAGGGGGAGGATTTGGATATCACATCTCATGTTATAGGACCGGTCTCAGGTTTGGTATTAGAAGCATTGAGATATCAAATCCCATGGTATAGGACGGGTCTCAGAATTGGAATGGGAAGGAGTTGGATATCACATCTCAAGCTTTAGGAAGGGTGTCAGGATTGGAATGGGAAGGAGTTTGATATCACATCTCATGCCATGGTATGGGTCTCAGGTTTTGTAGAAGCATTGGGATATCACATCTCATGCTATCGGAAGGGTATCAGGATTGGATTTGGAAGGAGTTGGATATCCCATCTCATGCTATAGGAAGGGTCTCAGGTTGGAATGGGAAGGAGTTGGATATCACATCTCATGTTATAGGAAGGGTATCAGGATTGGAATGGGAAGGACTTGGATATCACATCTCATGCTATAGGAAGGCTATCAGGTTTGGAAGGGGAAGGAGTTGCATATCAAATTTCATTATAGAGGTAGGATCTCAGGTTTGGTATTAGAGGCATTGAGATATCACATCTCATGCTATAGGAAGGGTCTCACGATTGGAATGGGAAGGATTTGGATATCACATCTCATGCTATAGGAAGGGTCTCAGGTTTGGTATAAGCATTGAAATATCACATCTCATGCTATAGAAACGGTCTCAAGATTGCAATGGGAAGGAGTTGGATATCATATCTCATGTTATAGGAAGGATCTCAGATTTGGTATTAGAAGCATTGAGACATCACATCTCATGCTATAGGAAGGGTCTCAGGATTGGAATGGGAAGGAGTTGGATATCACATCTCATGTTATAGGAAGGGTCTCAGGATTGGAATGGGAAGCACTTCGATATCACATCTCATGTTATAGGAAGGCTCCCAGGTTTAGAAGGGGAAGGAGTTGGATATCACATTTCATGTTAGAGGTAGGATCTCAGGTTTGGTATTAGAGGCATTGAGATATAACATCTCATGCTATCAGAAGGGTCTCAGGATTGGAATGGGAAGGAGTTGGATATCACATCTCATGCTAAAGGGAGGGTCTCAGGTTTGGAAGGGGAAGGATTTGGATATCACATCTCATGCTATAGGAAGGGTCTCAGGATTGGAATGGGAAGGAGTTGGATATCACATCTCATGCTATAGGTAGGCTCTCAGTTTTGGAAAGGGAAGGTTTTGGATATCACATCTCATGCTATAGGAAGGTTCTCACGATTGGAATGGGAAGGATTTGGATATCACATCTCATGCTATAGGAAGGGTCTCAGGATTGGAATGGGAAGGAGTTGGATATCACATCTCATGCTATAGGAAGGGTCTCAGGAATGGAATGGGAAGGAGTTTTATATGACATCTCATGCCATAGGAAGGATCTCAGGTTTGGTATTAGAAGCATTGAGACATCACATCTCATGTTATAGGAAGGGTCTCAGGATTGGAATGGGAAGGAGTTGGATATCACATCTCATGCCATAGGAAGGATCTCAGGTTTGGTATTAGAAGCATTGAGATATCACATCTCATGCTATAGGAATGGTCTCAGGATTGGAATGGGAAGGAGTTGTATATGACATCTCATGCCATAGGAAGGGTCTCAGGTTTGGTATCAGCATTGAGATATCACATCTCTGCTATCGGAAGGGTCTCAGGATTGGAATGGGAAGGAGTTGGATATCCCATCTTATGTTATAGGAAGGGTCTCAGGTTTGGTATTAGAAGCATTGAGATATCACATCTCATGCTATAGGAAGGGTCTCAGGATTGGAATGGGAAGGACTTGAATATCCCATCTCATGCTATAGGGAGGCTCTCACGTTTGGAAAGGGAAGGAGTTGGATATCACATTTCATGTTAGAGGTAGGATCTCAGGTTTGGTATTAGAGGCATTGAATATCACATCTCATGCTATCAGAAGGGTCTCAGGATTGGAATGGGAAGGAGTTGGATATCACATCTCATGCTAAAGGGAGGGTCTCAGGTTTGGAAGGGGAAGGATTTTGATATCACATCTCATGTTATAGGAAGGATCTCAGGTTTGGTATTAGAGGGATTGAGATATCACATCTCATGCTATCGGAAGGGTATCAGGATTGGATTTGGAAGTAGTTGGATATCCCATCTCATGCTATAGGAAGGGTCTCAGGTTGGAATGGGAAGGAGTTGGATATCACATCTCATGTTATAGGAAGGGTCTCAGGATTGGAATGGGAAATACTTCGATATCACATCTCATGCTATAGGAAGGCTCTCAGGTTTGCAAGGGGAAGGAGTTGGATATCACATTTCATGTTAGAGGTAGGATCTCAGGTTTGGTATTAGAGGCATTGAGATATCACATCTCATGCTATCAGAAATGTCTCAGGATTGGAATGGGAAGGAGTTGGATATCACATCTCATGCTAAAGGGAGGGTCTCTGGTTTGGAAGGGGAAGGATTTGGATATCACATCTCATGTTTTAGGAAGGATCTCAGGTTTGGTATTAGAAGCATTGAGATATCACATCTCATGCTATAGGAAGGGTCTCAGGTTTGGAATGGGAAGGAATTGGATATCACATCTCATGTCATAGGAAGGATCTCAGGTTTGGTATTAGAAGCATTGAGATATCACATCTCATGCTATAGGAATGGTCTCAGGATTGGAATGGGAAGCAGTTGGATATTAGATTCTTGCTATAGAAAGGGTCTCAGGTTTGGAACGGGAAGGAGTTGGATATCACATCTCATGTTATAGGAAGGGTCTCAGGTTTGGTCTAAGCATTGAGATATCCCATCTCATGCTATAGGAAGGGTCTCAGGTTGGAATGGGAAGGAGTTGGATATCACATCTCATGTTATAGGAAGGGTCTCAGGATTGGAATGGGAAGGACTTGGATATCACATCTCATTTTATAGGAAGGCTCCCAGGTTTAGAAGGGGAAGGAGTTGGATATCACATTTCATGTTAGAGGTAGGGTCTCAGGTTTGGTATTAGAGGCATTGAGATATAACATCTCATGCTATCAGAAGGGTCTCAGGATTGGAATGGGAAGGAGTTGGATATCACATCTCATGCTAAAGGGAGGGTCTCAGGTTTGGAAGGGGAAGGATTTGGATATCACATCTCATGCTATAGGAAGGGTCTCAGGATTGGAATGGGAAGGAGTTGGATATCACATCTCATGCTATAGGTAGGCTCTCAGTTTTGGAAAGGGAAGGTTTTGGATATCACATCTCATGCTATAGGAAGGGTCTCACGATTGGAATGGGAAGGATTTGGATATCACATCTCATGCTATAGGAAGGGTCTCAGGATTGGAATGGGAAGGAGTTGGATATCACATCTCATGCTATAGGAAGGGTCTCAGGAATGGAATGGGAAGGAGTTTTATATGACATCTCATGCCATAGGAAGGATCTCAGGTTTGGTATTAGAAGCATTGAGACATCACATCTCATGTTATAGGAAGGGTCTCAGGATTGGAATGGGAAGGAGTTGGATATCACATCTCATGCTATAGGAAGGGTCTCAGGTTTGGTATAAGCATTGAGATATCACATCTCATGCTATAGGAATGGTCTCAGGATTGGAATGGGAAGGAGTTGTATATGACATCTCATGCCATAGGAAGGGTCTCAGGTTTGGTATCAGCATTGAGATATCACATCTCTGCTATCGGAAGGGTCTCAGGATTGGAATGGGAAGGAGTTGGATATCCCATCTTATGTTATAGGAAGGGTCTCAGGTTTGGTATTAGAAGCATTGAGATATCACATCTCATGCTATAGGAAGGGTCTCAGGATTGGTATGGGAAGGACTTGAATATCCCATCTCATGCTATAGGGAGGCTCTCACGTTTGGAAAGGGAAGGAGTTGGATATCACATTTCATGTTAGAGGTAGGATCTCAGGTTTGGTATTAGAGGCATTGAATATCACATCTCATGCTATCAGAAGGGTCTCAGGATTGGAATGGGAAGGAGTTGGATATCACATCTCATGCTAAAGGGAGGGTCTCAGGTTTGGAAGGGGAAGGATTTTGATATCACATCTCATGTTATAGGAAGGATCTCAGGTTTGGTATTAGAGGGATTGAGATATCACATCTCATGCTATCGGAAGGGTATCAGGATTGGATTTGGAAGTAGTTGGATAACCCATCTCATGCTATAGGAAGGGTCTCAGGTTGGAATGGGAAGGAGTTGGATATCACATCTCATGTTATAGGAAGGGTCTCAGGATTGGAATGGGAAATACTTCGATATCACATCTCATGCTTTATGAAGGCTCTCAGGTTTGCAAGGGGAAGGAGTTGGATATCACATTTCATGTTAGAGGTAGGATCTCAGGTTTGGTATTAGAGGCATTGAGATATCACATCTCATGCTATCAGAAATGTCTCAGGATTGGAATGGGAAGGAGTTGGATATCACATCTCATGCTAAAGGGAGGGTCTCTGGTTTGGAAGGGGAAGGATTTGGATATCACATCTCATGTTTTAGGAAGGATCTCAGGTTTGGTATTAGAAGCATTGAGATATCACATCTCATGCTATAGGAAGGGTTTCAGGTTTGGAATGGGAAGGAATTGGATATCACATCTCATGTCATAGGAAGGATCTCAGGTTTGGTATTAGAAGCATTGAGATATCACATCTCATGCTATAGGAATGGTCTCAGGATTGGAATGGGAAGCAGTTGGATATTAGATTCTTGCTATAGAAAGGGTCTCAGGTTTGGAACGGGAAGGAGTTGGATATCACATCTCATGTTATAGGAAGGGTCTCAGGTTTGGTCTAAGCATTGAGATATCACATCTCTGCTATCGGAAGTTTCTCAGGATTGAAATGGGAAGGAGTTGGATATCCCATCTCATGTTATAGGACGGGTCTCAGGTTTGGTAATAGAATCATTGAGATATCACATCTCATGCTGTAGGAAGTGTCTAAGGATTGGAATGGGAAGGACTTGGATATCACATCTCATGCTATCGGTAGACTCTCAGGTTTGGAAAGGGAAGGAGTGGGATATCACATTTCATGTTCAAGGAAGGATCTCAGGTTTGGTATTAGAGGCATTGAGATATCACATCTCATGCTATAGGAAGGGTCTCAGGATTGGAATGGGAAGGATTTGGATATCACATCTCATGCTATAGGAAGGGTCTCAGGTTTGGTATAAGCATTGAGATATCACATCTCATGCTATAGGAAGGGTCTCAGGATTGGAATGGGAAGGAGTTGGATATCACATCTCATGCTATAGGTAGGCTCTCAGGTTTGGAAAGGGAAGGATTTGGATATCACATTTCATGTTAGAGGAAGGATCTCAGGTTTGGTATTAGAGGCATTGAGATATCACATCTCATGCTATAGGAAGGGTCTCACGATTGGAATGGGAAGGATTTGGATATCACATCTCATGCTATAGGAAGGGTCTGAGGTTTGGTATAAGCATTGAAATATCACATCCCATGCTATAGGAAGGGTCTCAGGATTGGAATGGAAGGAGTTGGATATCACATCTCATGTTATAGGAAGGATCTCAGATTTGGTATTAGAAGCATTGAGACATCACATCTCATGCTATAGGAAGGGTCTCAGGATTGGAATGGGAAGGAGTTGGATATCACATCTCATGTTATAGGAAGGGTCTCAGGATTGGAATGGGAAGGACTTCGATATCACATCTCATGTTATAGGAAGGCTCCCAGGTTTGGAAGGGGAAGGAGTTGGATATCACATTTCATGTTAGAGGTAGAATCTCAGGTTTGGTATTAGAGGCATTGAGATATAACATCTCATGCTATCAGAAGGGTCTCAGGATTGGAATGGGAAGGAGTTGGATATCACATCTCATGCTAAAGGGAGGGTATCAGGTTTGGAAGGGGAAGGATTTGAATATCACATCTCGTGTTATAGGAAGGATCTCAGGTTTGGTATTAGAAGAATTCAAATATCACATCTCATGCTATCTGAAGGATCTCAGGTTTGGTATTAGAAGCATTGAGATATCACATCTCATGCTATCAGAACGGTCTCAGGATTGGAATGGGAAGGAGTTGGATATCACCTCTCATGCTAAAGGGAGGGTCTCTGGTTTGGAAGGGGAAGGATTTGGATATCACATCTCATGTTATAGGAAGGATCTCAGGTTTGTTATTAGAAGCATTGAGATATCACATCTCATGCTATAGGAAGGGTCTCAGGATTGGAATGGGAAGGAGTTGGATATCATATCTCATGCTATAGGAAGGGTCTCAGGAATGGAATGGGAAGGAGTTTTAAATGACATCTCATGCCATAGGAAGGATCTCATGTTTGGTATTAGAAGCATTGAGACATCACATCTCATGTTATAGGAAGGGTATCAGGATTGGAATGGGAAGGAGTTGGATATCACATCTCATGCTATAGGAAGGGTCTCAGGTTTGGTATAAGCATTGAGATATCACATCTCATGCTATAGGAAGGGTCTCAGGATTGGAATGGGAAGGAGTTGTATATGACATCTCATGCCATATTAAGGGTCTCAGGTTTGGTATAAGCATTGAGGTATCACATCTCTGCTATCGGAAGGGTCTCAGGATTGGAATGGGAAGGACTAGGATATCACATCTCATGCTATAGGAAGGGTCTCAGGATTGGAATGGGAAGGACTTGGATAGCACATCTCATGTTATAGGAAGGGTCTCAGGTTTGGTATTAGAAGCATTGAGATATCACATCTCATGCTATAGGAAGGGTCTCAGGAATGGAATGGGAAGGACTTGGATATCACATCTCATGATAAAGGAAGGGTCTAAGGTTTGGGAGGGGAAGGATTTGGATATCACATCTCATGTTATAGGACGGGTCTCAGGTTTGGTATTAGAAGCATTGTGATATCACATCTCATGCTATAGGAAGTGTCTCAGGATTGGAATGGGAAGGAGTTGGATATCACATCTCATGCTATAGGAAGGGTTTCAGGTTTGGTAGAAGCATTGAGATATCACATCTCATGCTATAGGAAGAGTCTCAGGTTTGGGAAGGGAAGGATTTGGATTTCACATCTCATGTTATAGGATGGTTCTCATGTTTGGTTTTTGAAGCATTGAGATATCACATCTCATGCTATCGGAAGGGTCTCAGGTTTGGAATGGGAAGGAGTTGGATATCACATCTCATGTTATAGGAAGGATCTCATGTTTGGTATTAGAAGCATTGAGATATCACATCTCATGCTATAGGAAGGGTCTCTGGATTGGAATGTGAAGGATTTGGATATTACATCTCATGCTAAAGGAAGGGTCTGAGGTTTGGAATGGGAAGGAGTTGGATATGACATCTCTTGTTATAGGGAGGGTCTCAGGATTTGAATGGCAAGGAGTTGGATATCACATCTCATGCCATAGGAAGGGTCTCAGGTTTGGTATAAGCATTGAGATATCACATCTCTGCTATCGGAAGGGTCTCAGGATTGGATTGGGAAGGAGTTGGATATCCCTTCTCATGCTATAGGAAGGGTCTCAGGTTGGAATGGGAAGGAGTTGGATATCACATCTCATGTTATAGGAAGGGTCTCAGGATTGGAATGGGAAGGATTTGGATATCGCATCTCATGTTATAGGAAGGGTTTTAGGATTGGAATGGGAAGTATTTGGATATCACATCTCATGCTAAAGGAAGGGTCTCAGGTTTGGAAGGGGAAGGATTTGGATATCATATCTCATGCTAAAGGAAGGGTCTCAGGTTTGGTATTAGAAGCATTGAGATATCACATCTCATGGTATAGGAAGGGTCTCAGGGTTGGAATGGGAAGGAGTTGGATATCACATCTCATCCAATAGGAAGGGTCTCAGGTTTGGAATGGGAAGGAATTGGATATCACATCTCATGTCATAGGAAGGGTCTCAGGTTTGGTAGAAGCGTTGAAATATCACATCTCTGCTATCGGAAGGGTCTCAGGATTGGATTGGGAAGGAGTTGGATATCCCTTCTCATGCTATAGGAAGGGTCTCAGGATTTGAATGGCAAGGAGCTGGATATCACATATCATGCCATAGGAAGGGTCTCAGGTTTGGCATAAGAAGGAGTTGGATATCCCATCTCATGCTATAGGAAGGGTCTCAGGATTGGAATGGGAAGGAGTTGGATATCACATCTCATGTTATAGGAAAGATCTCAGGTTTGGTATTAGAAGCATTGAGACATCACATCTCATGTTATAGGAAGGGTCTTAGGATTGGAATGGGAAGAAGTTGGATATCAAATCTCATGCTATAGGAAGGGTCTCAGGTTTGGTATAAGCATTGAGATATCACATCTCATGCTATAGGAAGGGTCTCAGGATTGGAATGGGAAGGAGTTGTATATGACATCTCATGCCATAGGAAGGGTTTCAGGTTTGGTATACGCATTGAGATATCACATCACATGCTATAGGAAGGGTCTCAGGATTGGAATGGGAAGGACTTGAATATCACATCTCATGCTATAGGCAGGGTCTCAGGTTTGGAAAGGGAAGGAGATGGATATCACATTTCATGTTAGAGGTAGGATCTCAGGTTTGGTATTAGAGGCATTGAGATATCACATCTCATGCTATCAGAAGGGTCTCAGGATTGGAATGGGAAGGAGTTGTATATCACATCTCATGCTAAAGGGAGGGTCTCAGGTTTGGAAGGGGAAGGATTTGGAAATCACATCTCATGTTATAGGAAGGATCTCAGGTTTGGTATTAAAAGCATTGAGATATCACATCTCATGCTATCGGAAGTATCTCAGGTTTGGTATTAGAGGCATTGAGATATCACATCTCATGCTATCATAAGGGTCTCAGGATTGGAATGGGAAGGAGTTGGATATCACATCTCATGTTATAGGAAGGATCTCAGGTTTGGTATTAGAAGCATTGAGATATCACATCTCATGCTATAGGAAGGGTCTCAGGATTGGAATGGGAAGGAGTTGGATATCACATCTTATGCTATAGGAAGGGTCTCAGATTTGGTATAAGCATTGAGATATCACATCTCATGCTATAGGAAGGGTCTCAGGATTGGAATGGGAAGGAGTTGGATATCACATCTCATGCTATAGGAAGGGTCTCAGGTTTGGAACGGGAAGGAGTTAGATATCACATCTCATGTTATAGGAAGAGTCTCAGGTTTGGTATAAGCATTGAGATATCACATCTCTGCTATCGGAGGTGTCTCAGGATTGGGATGGGAAGGAATTGGATATCACATCTCATGCTATAGGAAGGGTATCAGGTTTGGAACGGGAAGGAGTTGGATATCCCATCTCATGTTATAGGACAGGTCTCAGGTTTGATATTAGAAGCATTGAGATATCACATCTCTGCTATTGGAAGGGTCTCAGGATTGGAATGGGAAGGACTTGGATATCAGAATTCATGTTATAGGAAGGGTCTCAGGTTTGGTATTAGAAGCATTGAGATATCACATCTCATGCTATAGGAAGGGTCTCAGGATTGAAATGGGAAGGACTTGGATATCACATCTCATGTTATAGGAAGGGTCTCAGGTTTGGTATTAGAAGCATTGAGATATCACATCTCATGCTATAGGAAGGGTCTCAGGATTGAAATGGGAAGGACTTGGATATCACATCTCATGTTATAGGAAGGGTCTCAGGTTTGGTATTAGAAGCATTGAGATATCAAGTCTCATGGTATAGGACGGGAGTTTGATATCACATCTCATGCCATGGTATGGGTCTCAGGTTTTGTAGAAGCATTGGGATATCACATCTCATGCTATCGGAAGGGTATCAAGATTGGATTTGGAAGGAGTTGGATATCCCATCTCATGCTATAGGAAGGGTCTCAGGTTGGAATGGGAAGGAGTTGGATATGACATATTATGTTATAGGAAGGGTCTCAGGATTGGAATGGGAAGGACTTGGATATCACATCTCATGCTGTAGGAAGGCTCTCAGGTTTGGAAAGGGAAGGAGTTGGATATCACATTTCATGTAAGGGTAGGATCTCAGGTTTGGTATTAGAGGCATTGAGATATCACATCTCATGCTATCAGAAGGGTATCAGGATTGGAATGGGAAGGAGTTGGATATCACATCTCATGCTAAAGGGAGGGTCTCAGGTTCGGAAGGGGAAGGATTTGGATATCACATCTCATGTTATAGGAAGGATCTCAGGTTTGGTATTAGAAGCATTGAGATATCACATCTCATGCTATCGGAAGGATCTCAGGTTTGGTATTAGAAGCATTGAGATATCACATCTCATGCTATAGGAAGGGTCTCAGGATTGGAATGGGAAGGAGTTGGATATCACATCTCTTGTTATAGGAAGGATCTCAGGTTTGGTATTAGAAGCATTGAGATATCACATCTCATGCTATAGGACTGGTCTCAGGATTGGAATGGGAAGGAGTTGGATATCACATCTCATGCTAAAGGAAGCGTCTCAGTTTTGGTAGAAGCATTGAGATTTCACATATCATGCTATAGGAAGGGTCTCAGGATTGGAATGGGAAGGAGTTGGATATCACATCTCATGCTATAGGAAGGGTCTCAGGTTTGGTATAAGCATTGAGATATCACATCTCTGCTATCGGAAGGGTCTCAGGATTGGAATGGGAAGGACTTAGATATCACATCTCATGCTATAGGGAGGGTCTCAGTATTGATATTAGAAGCATTGAGATATCACATCTCAAGCTATCGGAAGGGTCTCAGGATTGGAATGGGAAGGAGTTGGATATCACATCTCATGTTATAGGAAGAGTCTCATGCTAAGACCTGATAGACCCTTCCTATAACATGAGATGGGAATATCCAACTCCTTCCCATTCCAATCCTGAGACCCTTCCGATAGCCGAGATGTGATATCTCAATGCTTATACCAAACCTGAGACCTTTCCTATAGCATGAGATGTGATACCCAACGCCTTCCCATTCCAATACTGAGACCCTTCCTATACCATGAGATGTGATATCTCAATGCTTCTAATATCAAACTTGAGACCCTCCCTATAGCATGAGATGTGATATCCAAGTCCTTCCCATTCCAATCCTGAGACACTTCCTATAGCATGAGATGTGATATCTCAATGCTTCTAATATCAAACCTGAGACTCTTCCTATAACATGAGATGGGATATCCAACTCCTTCCCATTCCAATCCTGAGACCCTTCCGAAAGCAGAGATGTGATATCTCAATGCTTATACCAAACCTGAGACCCTTCCTATGGCATGAGATGTCATATACAGATCCTTCCCATTCCAATCCTGAGACCCTTCCTATAGCATGAGATGTGATATCTCAATGCTTATACCAAACCTAAAACCCTTCCTATAGCATGAGATGTGATATCCAACTCCTTCCCATTCCAATCCTGAGACCCTTCCTATAGCATGAGATGTGATATCCAATGGCTCTAATACCAAACCTGAGATCCTTCCTCTAACATGAAATGTGATATCCAACTCCTTCCCTTTCCAAACCTGAGAGCCTACCTATAGCATGAGATGTGATATCCAAGTCCTTCCCATTCCAATCCTTAGACCCTTCCTACAGCATGCAATATGATATCTCAATGATTCTAATAACAAACCTGAGACCCGTCCTATAACATGAGATGTGATATCCAACTCCTTCCCATTCCAATCCTGAGACACTTCCGATAGCAGAGATGTGATATCTCAATGCTTATACCAAACCTGAGACCCTTCCTATAACATGAGATGTGATATCCAATTCCTTCCCATTCCAAATCTGAGACCCTTCCGACAGCATGTGATGTGATATCTCAATGCTTCTAATACCAAACCTGAGACCAGTCCTATAACATGAGATGGGATATCCAACTCCTTCCCGTTCCAAACCTGAGACCCTTCCTATAGCATGAGATGTGATATCCAACTCCTTCCCAACCCAATCCTGAGACACTTCCGATTGCAGAGATGTGATATCTCAATGCTTATACCAAATCTGAGACTCTTCCTATAACATGAGATGTGATATCCAGCTCCTTCCCGTTCCAAACCTGAGATCCTTCCTATAGCATGAGATGTGATATCCAACTCCTTCCCATTCCAATCCTGAGACCCTTATGATAGCATGAGATGTGATATCTCAATGCCTCTAATACCAAATCTGAGATTCTTCCGATAGCATGAGATGTGATATCTCAATGCTTCTTATACCAAACCTGAGATCCTTCCTATAACATGAGATGTGATATCCAATTCCTTCCCCTTCCAAACCTGAGACCCTCCCTTTAGCATGAGATGTGATATCCAAGTCCTTCCCATTCCAATCCTGAGACCCTTCCTATAGCATGTGATGTGATATCTCAATGCTTATACCAAACCTGAGACCCTTCCTATGGCATGAGATGTCATATACAACTCCTTCCCATTCCAATCCTGAGCCCTTCCTATATCATGAGATGTGATATCTCAATGCTTATACCAAACCTGAGACCCTTCCTATAGCTTGAGATGTGATATCCAACTCCTTCCCATTCCAATCCTGAGACCCTTCCTATAGCATGAGATGTGATATCTCAATACTTCTAATACCAAACCTGAGATCCTTCTGATAACATGAGATGTGATATCCAAATCCTTCCCCTTCCAAACCTGAGACCCTCCCTTTAGCATGAGATGTGATATCCAACTCCTTCCGATTCCAATCCTGAGACCATTCTGATAGCATGAGATGTGATATCTCAATGCTTCTAATACCAAACCTGAGATCCTTCCGATAGCATGAGATGTGATATCTCAATGCTTCTAATACCAAACCTGAGATCCTTCCTATAACATGAGATGTGATATCCAAATCCTTCCCCTTCCAAACCTGAGACCCTCCCTTTAGCATGAGATGTGATATCCAACTCCTTCCCATTCCAATCCTGAGACCCTTCTGATAGCATGAGATGTGATATCTCAATGCCTCTAATACCAAACCTGAGATCCTACCTCTAACATGAAATGTGATATCCAACTCTTTCCCCTTCCAAACCTGAGAGCCTTCCTATAGCATGAGATGTGATATCCAAGTCCTTCCCATTCCAATCCTGAGACCCTTCCTATAACATGAGATGTGATATCCAACTCCTTCCCATTCCAACCTGAGACCCTTCCTATAGCATGAGATGGGATATCCAGCTCCTTCCAAATCCAATCCTGATACCCTTCCGATAGCATGAGATGTGATATCCCAATGCTTATACCAAACCTGAGACCCATACTATTGCATGAGATGTGATATCAAACTCCTTCCCATTCCAATCCTGAGACCCTTCCTATAGCTTGAGATGTGATATCCAACTCCTTCTCATTCCAATTCTGAGACCCTTCCTATACCATGAGACTTGATATCTCAGTGCTTCTAATACCAAACCTGAGACCCGTCCTATAACATGAGATGTGATATCCAAATCCTTCCCATTCCAATCCTGAGACCCTTCCAATATCGTGAGATGTGATATCTCAATGCTTCTAATATCAAACTTGAGACCCTCCCTATAGCATGAGATGTGATATCCAACTCCTTCCCATTCCAATCCTGAGACCCTTCCTATAGCATGAGATGTGATATCTCAATGCTTCTAATACCAAACCTGAGACCCTTCCTATAACATGAGATGGGAATATCCAACTCCTTCCCATTCCAATCCTGAGACCCTTCCGATAGAAGAGATGTGATATCTCAATGCTTATACCAAACCTCAGATCCTTCCTATAGCATGAGATGTGATATCCTACTCCTTCCCATTCCAATCCTGAGACCCTTCCTATAGCATAAGATGTGATATCTCAATGCTTCTAATATCAAACTTGAGACCCTCCCTATAGAATGAGATGTGATATCCAAGTCCTTCCCATTCCAATCCTGAGACACTTCCTATAGCATGAGATGTGATATCTCAATGCTTCTAATACCAAACCTGAGACTCTTCCTATAACATGAGATGGGATATCCAACTCCTTCCCATTCCAATCCTGAGACCCTTCCGATAGCAGAGATGTGATATCTCAAAGCTTATACCAAACCTGAGACCCTTCCCATGGCTTGAGATGTCATATACAACTCCTTCCCATTCCAATCCTGAGACCCTTCCGATAGCATGAGATGTGATATCTCAATGCTTATACCAAACCTGAGACCCTTCCTATAGCATGAGATGTGATATCCAACTCCTTCCCATTCCAATCCTGAGACCCTTCCTGTAGCATGAGATGTGATGTCTCAATGCTTCTAATACCAAACCTGAGATCCTTCGTTTAACATGAGATGTGATATCCAACTCCTTCCATTCCAATCCTGAGACCCTTCCTATAGCATGAGATGTGATATCTCAATGCTTATACCAAACCCGAGACCCTTCCTATAGCATGAGATGTGATATCCAACTCCTTCCCATTCCAATCCTGAGACCCTTCCTATAGCATGAGATGTGATATCTCAATGCCTCTAATACCAAACCTGAGATCCTTCCTCTAACATGAAATGTGATATCCAACTCCTTCCCTTTCCAAACCTGAGAGCCTATCCATAGCATGAAATGTGATATCCAAGTCCTTCCCATTCCAATCCTTAGACCCTTCCTACAGCATGCAATATATATGATATCTCAATGATTCTAATAACAATCCTGAGACCCGTCCTATAACATGAGATGGGATATCCAACTCCTTCCCATCCCAATCCTGAGACACTTCCGATTGCAGAGATGTGATATCTCAATGCTTATACCAAACCTGAGACTCTTCCTATAACATGAGATGTGATATCTGTTAGGAAAGATTTCGTAATTGTAGGTAATTTTCCTTCCATGTGGCAACCCCTAAACTTTTTGCTGTTGTTTTTCACCTTGTTCTCTACTTTGCCAGAGAAGTGCAGCCTTCTGCCGCACTCCTCTGGGCTTTCGCACCTTTCCTACGGGGAAACTGACATGGCCTTAAGACAGTCAGTACCAGGAAACGCTGTTTTCCGTAGTTTCTTTTATCATGTTGCGGCTTTCGTGCAACATGACACAAGAGGGCACTGTAAGCTAAGTTACTGCTCTCTTGGGATTCTAGCCTTCTACAGGCCCTAGATACTCTTTCAGGATTGTAACTGATCGGTGCAAGTGATTCACGGACAGGAATGGTGGCAGCGATCGTTTCTTGTGTTTTGAGCTCCTTTTGGCGTCCTAAGCGCGTTTCTCGCACTTAACCCAAAATGGTGGCCTGGCTCCCAAAATGGCCAGACCACGAGGCTCCTTTGTCCTGTCCGCTGACCGTCTTGCTCCCTTCACCTTCCCCAGGTCGAGCCGACCCGGGGCCTTCCTTATTTGGGCATGTACTTTCCAGCGAAACACGGATGCTTTCGCGGGCTTCTACATGTCTTGTGTGTGCCTCCAGGATGTGGGCTGGGATGTCTGGTCCCGTGTGAATGCCTGGGACCACCGTGGTCCGTGATAGGTCCACGAATGGTGTGACTGTTGATGAGCGGATCTCCCATTGGGTCCCCACCGTTTTGGCGCGAAGGGAACCGTGGATAAGAGGGGGCTGGAAACACCACTACCATGTCGATCTCCTGAGTTCTCACGAACGAAGGAATACAGGAGCCAAGTATCCTGCAACCAAGAGGCTGAACCGAGGAATCGCTGGTGACCCGCTGAAGGACTGCTCCTCTGCACTGCTGTCGCCTTTTGAAACCCTTTTCGCCTTTGATCGAACCAGAAGGCCTGTACTGGTACTTCGTCCCTTGGAATAGCGGGGACAGCTATTCTCGGCATCTTCACCAGCTCCTGCTAGTAAGCATTCGGAAGCGTCTCTGGGCCATCCAGCAGACTGACCAGCCTACACAGGAGTCTTGCTCTGTAACTGCCACCAGGTTGTGTAGTATATCGAGTCCTTGTCACTCTCACACGATTCGTACACTTGGCGTTCCCAGGTCTGAAGTGAGTAGTGTACATTTGGCTCAGATACACACGGCCGCTCCGTTGCCCTGCTGTGGTAACAAACTGTGCGGGTTCCTTCGTTTGGGACGTCTTTTACTCAACTCTGCTGCTGCAGACTCAACACGACGACGAGATGTCCCCTGCTCTTCTGAACCTGCCAGCGACTGAAACTGACTCGGAGAAGCCTGAGTCTGCTTGCATCGGGGACCGGTGAGTAGCATAGCTAGGAACTGGTCGCCCTCCTGCAGGAGCCCATAGCTTTTCCCCGCTGTGTCAAAACAGCACGCCTTTCCGTACTCGCGCTCTGCTTCTGCCCACAGTGGAGGCTGCGCTTGAGTCGCGGAACACTGTTCTTCTTCGTTTGTGCACTAAACTGAACTGCCTGATCTCCCTCGAAGAGACTCCCCTTTTGCCCGTTGGCACCAGCGTGTGCAGGTACTTTTGAGCACAAGGCTCCACTCTTCGTAGGGCTCGGACTTCCTTTTAGTTAGGTGCCTCTGAAGGCGGACTGGGTCTAAGCATTATTTCGCACTGCCTGTTTTCCTTCCCTTTTAGGTGGACTACACATTTCGTGCATCTAACGCTTGAGACTTGTTTGTATTTGTATATATATTGTATTGGTATGGTATGTGTTGGTTTACTAGAGTTGTATTGTTATTTCTCGCTACGGTCATTGTTTTAAAGGCCTTGGAATAAATGTGTATATATTTTTAATATAGCACCTGTTTGGAGTAGTTTGTAAGTGTCCTTGCTTTGTGTGCTCATTGCAGGCTTTCAGTCACCCTCACCCCTCTTGAGACCTAGTCTTGACCGCCGCGATCGCTACCTTGATTGGTCTGCCTTGTCCAGAGGTTACCCTGTTCCAAGTAATTAGGTTGGCCTTCTGAACTTCTGCGCCACCAGGACAGAGTTCAGAAATCCGTCTTAACAAATTGGTGTACAGCGGTGGGATACCACTGAAGGTATCCAGTGTTGCGCACGAACTAAGGCATTTCAAGTTATTCCTACCAGGACACGTAGTGAATTGTTGTAGTATAACTTTAAAAAGGCCATAGTCCTATCTAACAGTATGGAAACAAATACCTTGTTAACTTTAAATGCTTCCAAATCAGAAACATTGAAAAAGATGTGTGCGGAGAGAGGTGTTTCCTCTCAAGGCACGAAATTGGATATGAGCCAAAGAATCGTGGCGTGGCAAGAAGCGCAGCTTGACGCTATAACTTCTGAGGACAGTGCGGAAGGAGGTGGGGCTGCTCTCACTGGTAAAACCGACGGTTCTGCCGCTGCACTGATCCACCGCGACCACGAGGACAGGGAGGATGAGATGTATAATGTTTCCTCTGCCAGTGTTGATGGGGAGGCTATGCTTGAATTCAAGAAGCAAGAGCTGCGGTTTAGGCAGAAGGAGCTTGAATTCAGCATAGCCAAACTAAAAATCGAACAGTCAGAAAAACAGAAAGACAGGGATCACCAGTTGGAACTGGCCAAGCTTCAGGTTGCAAATGGGTCCAAGGGTCCTGGACATGGGTCTGGGGCCTCCTCTCATCCACGGTTTCCGAAAGATCTGGTCAGTGTGTATGAGAAAAGGAATGACATTATGGACTGGCTGAATGCGTTTGAGTATGCATGCGAAGTTCAACAAGTTGACAATGCTGATAAGATTGCCTGGTTACTCAGCAGACTGCCCCATTCTGGCTGTAGTGCCATTATGGAAATGTCGAAGGCTGAGCGAGCTGATTTTGCAATGTTAAAGCAAACTCTCATTTTAAAGTTTGGGAAGACTCCGGCCCAATATTTGAAACGATTCATAGAGTATAAGAAAAAGGAAGGTGGTACTTGGGTATCTTATGTCACTGAATCCTTGAAAAACTTAACTGGCTGGGTCGAAGGTTATAAGGTTTCTACCTTCGAAGGCATGATAAATCTTGTCATGCTGGAACACATTTTTGCATCTTCTTCCCCGGAGCTTAAGCAGCATTTGGCCGATTCGAAGGAGATAGATCCTAAGAAGCTGGCCATTGCAGCAGACTTATGGGTGTCACATCGAGTGTCCCATAAGGACAAAACTCATCCTGGTAAGCAGGAGGAAGGGAAAAAGTCCAAAGATAAGGAGGGTGGAGAATCTGATAAATCTTCTTCTCAAAAGGGCCACAAAAAGAAAAATAAGGGTAAGACACAAGAGAACTCACAGGGTAGTGGAGGTCAGCCTCCGAAACAGAACTCTGGTTACAATAAGCCTCCCTATGTAAACAGACCCAATGGATCTTGTTTTGCTTGTGGAGCAACTGACCACGTGAAGGGGGATCCCCGGTGTAAGGTTAGACCTTTGGGGGTCCACTCCGCTAATCTGGCCTTCTCCTCCTACGAGGAAGAAGAGATTACAGGAGCATCCTTCTCCTCAGACTCATTTCCCAGCGGGATAGAGGCTGAGGTAGTTTTAGTTTCCCTGGGTTCCTGGGAGCCTAAAGTCGCAGAGGCTTATGCTAGGATTCCAGATAATACCAAGCACTACTTTAAAGACAGTGTGCTGATCAATGGAGTAGATACTCTAGCTCTTAGGGATAGTGGGTGCAGTCGAACTGTAGTGGATTCTACCTTGGTAGACTCAGAGGAAGTTGCCAGAGCTACTCTGATGCCCACTAAGTTGGCTGACGGCCCACTCCGTATGTTCCCAGTAATACCTGTAAATCTTACTTTAAATGGTACAGCAGTCAGGATTCCAGTAAGCATTCAGAGAAACGTCCCGGGAAAGGTCTTGTTAGGTAATGATCTCAGAGCTTTAGGGCTCGTAGGAGACACTGCCGAAAGACCCTACACACGGTCTCAAGCACGGGCAGCATTGGCCAAGACCAATACGCCGCCCCAGCCGAAGGGGAAACCCAAGGCGAAAGGAGTCAACAAGTCAAGACGAGGGAAAGAGAATATTCCCCCGAGCTCGCCTACCACTGCGGTGGAGGAAGTTGGTCAATCGCCCGGGCCTGAGAAGGAGGTGGCGATGCCTGAAGTATTTGACCCCAACGACCATCCTGAACTAAAAGACTTGTTAGTTGAAGGAGGTCCTGATAGGGACGAATTCAGTAAAGGCCAACGTGAGTGCACATCTATGGAAGGCCTAAGGAGACAGGCCTGCTCCCAGCTTGAGGGTGAACCTCCTGGGACGCATAGGATTTATTGGGAAGGTGGACTCCTGTATAGTGAGCCCACAGAGTCTACAGAAGGAGACCATAGGAGGTTGGTGGTTCCCCTTGCTGTTAGGCCCTTCCTCCTGCAGTTGGCGCATGAAGTGCTCCTTGCTGGTCACCTTGGTATTAAGAGGACCAAGCAAAGGTTATCCATGCACTTCTACTGGCCCAAGATGGGGGTGCAAGTAGAAAGTCACTGCAGGAGTTGTGCCTCCTGCCAGTTATCTGGTAAGGTTGGCTCGACAATCCAAGCTCCTTTGGTACCGCTCCCAGTTGTGGGGGTACCATTTGAAAGGGTAGGGATCGACATCGTTGGTCCCCTTGACCCGCAAACATCCTCGGGCAACAGGTTTATCCTGGTGCTGGTCGACCATGCAACCAGATATCCTGAGGCCATCCCATTGAAAACTGTAACTGCCAAGTCAGTTGCAAAAGCTTTACTTGGCATATTTACTAGGGTTGGCTTCCCTAAAGAAGTTGTGTCAGATCGTGGCAGCAACTTTATGTCGAAGTATATGCAGGCTATGTGGAAAGAATGTGGGGTCACCTACAAGTTCTCTTCTGCATACCACCCCAGACCAATGGTCTGGTGGAACGTTTCAACAGAATGTTAAAAAGCATGATTGGGGCTCTGGAGAAGCTTCAGAGAAGACAATGGGATCTTCTTTTACCGTGCTTACTGTTTGCCTACCGAGAGGTACCACAGGAGGGTGTTGGCTTCAGCCCCTTCAAACTTCTGTTGGTCATCCTGTACGGGGACCCTTAGCCATAGTCAAAGAGGGATGGGAGATGCCCACTCCCCCTGTTACTACCAACGTAGTTGATTATGTGCTAGGGCTCAGAAAACGGATGGTACTTCTGATGGGCTTGGCTAGTGATAAATTGAAGGCAGTACAAGCGCTGGTGAAACATTGGTACGACCAGAAAGCTTCCCTCATCAACTTTACACCTGGTCAGCAAGTCCTGATCATGAATCCCATAAGGCCTTGAGCTTTACAGGACAAATGGTCAGGCCCTTACACAGTGGTGGAGCCCCTGGGTGAGGTTAACTATTTAGTGGACCTTGGAAGGCCTGGACAGGCTCCAAAAGTGTTTCACGTGAATAGGCTGAAGGCTTTCGTCCCAAGAGTCGAAATCGCAGCACTGTTACTGGCTTCAGATGTTGAGGAAGAGGAGTCTGAACCTCTCCCCGACCTGTTCCAAAGCGGTCCTTCAGATAGCTCCTTTGAGGGTGTCCGAGTGGCCCCTCACCTGACTTCTGATCAGCAGGCTGAGGTGAAAAGTTTGCTTAGGCAGTTTTCCCCCCTGTTTTCATAGTCGCCTGGTTTGACACCTTGGTGCAAACATAACATAGACACAGGAGACAGTGTACCTACCAAAAGTAGGGGATACAGGATGTCAGACAAAGTACGGTCTTATATTAAGACCGAGGTCAACAAGATGTTAGACCTTGGGGTGATTGAACCCTCTAGTAGTCCTTGGTCCAGCCCTGTGGTTTTCGTTCCAAAGGCAGGCACTTCTGAATTGAGGTTCTGCGTGGATTACAGGGCTCTGAATGCTGTCACCAAGACAGATGCACACCCCTTGCCTCGAACAGATGAGCTGGTGGATACTTTGGGTGCATCCAAGTACCTCAGCACGTTTGACCTCACTGCTGGCTATTGGCAAATAGCTTTAGCAGAACATGCCAAGGAGAAGACAGCGTTTTCTACTCCAGACGGCCTTTACCAATTCCGGGTAATGCCGTTCGGGTTGACGAATGCACCTGCCACTTTCCAGAGGCTTGTGCATCATGTTTTGAATGGGTAGGACGAATTCTGTCTTGCATATCTGGACGATATAGCAGTTTTCAGTGCCACCTGGGAAGACCATGTGAAACACCTCGGGATTGTGCTCCAGGCTCTTCAGAAAGCACACTTGACCATAAAGGCTAGTAAACGCCAGATTGGACAAGGCTCAGTGTTTTACCTTGGACATGAAGTAGGTGGAGGGAGGATACAGCCTCTACCCAGTAAAGTACAAGCAGTACAAGACTGGCCTACCCCCACTACACAAACCCAAGTGAGAGCCTTCTTAGGACTCACGGGGTATTACCGCAATTTTGTGGCAGACTATGGCACCATAGCTGCCCCTCTGACTGCCCTCACAACTCTGAAGAAACCCAAGAAGGTAACTTGGACCGACGAGTGTGAGAAGGCCTTCAATGGCTTAAAAGACTCCTTGTGCCAGGCCCCTGTCCTCAGGGCCCCTGATTATCAAAGACCTTTTATCGTGCAGACGGACGCCTCTGACACTGGGATAGGAGCTGTACTATCGCAAGTAGATGAGAAGGGTAAGGAACACACTATTGGTTTTATTAGTCGCCAGTTTAAGGACAGAGAGCTCAGATGGTCCACTGTAGAGAAAGAATGTTTCTCTGTTGTGTGGGCCCTAAGGAAGCTGAGGCCCTACCTCTATGGGACCCACTTCACTGTGCAAACTGACCATAAGCCCTTAAAGTGGATAATAAACATGAAGGGGGAGAATCCAAAGTTGCTTAGGTGGTCCATAAGTCTACAAGGCTTCAACTTCACTATTGAGCATAGGCCAGGTGTCCAACATAGCAATGCTGATGGGTTGTGCAGAATGTTTAACCGACCTGAACAAGAGACTCATCCAGGGGTGGATTAGTTCCCCCTGTCCATAGTCTGGGAGGGGCGAGTGTTAGGAAAGATTTCGTAATTGTAGGTAATTTTCCTTCCATGTGGCAACCCCTAAACTTTTTGCTGTTGTTTTTCACCTTGTTCTCGACTTTGCCCGAGAAGTGCAGCCTTCTGCCGCACTCCTCTGGGCTTTCGCTCCTTTCTTACGGGGAAACTGTCATGCCCTTAAGACAGTCAGTACCAGGAAACGCTGGTTTCCGTAGTTTCTTGTATCATGTTGCGGCTTTCGTGCAACATGACACAAGAGGGCACTGTAAGCTAAGTTACTGCTCTCTTGGGTCTCTAGCCTTCTACAGGCCCTAGATACTCTTTCAGGATTGTAACTGATCGGTGCAAGTGATTCACGGACGGGAATGGTGGCAGCGATCGTTTCTTGTGTTTTGAGCTCCTTTTGGCGTTCTAAGCGCGTTTCTCGCGCTTAACCCAAAATGGTGGCCTAGATCCCAAAATGGCCAGTCCACGAGGCTCCTTTGTCCTGTCCGCTGACCGTCTTGCTCCCTTCACCTTCCCCAGGTCGAGCCGACCTGGGGCCTTCCTTATTTGGGCATGTGCTTTCCTGCGAAACACAGATGCTTTCGCAGGCTTCTACATGTCTTTGTGTGCCTCCAGGATGTGGGCTGGGATGTCTGGTCCCAATACACATCCTGGGTGCCAGAGAGTCTAGGGTGGTGTGAATGCCTGGGACCACCGTGGTCCGTGATAGGTCCACGAATGGTGTGAGTGTTGATGAGCGGATCTCCCATTGGGTCCCCTCCGTTTTGGCGCGAAGGGAACCGTGGATAAGAGGGGGCTGGAAACACCACTACCATGTCGATCTCCTGAGTTCTCACAAACGAAGGAATACAGGAGCCAAGTATCCTGCAACCAAGAGGCTGAACCGAGGAATCGCTGGTGACCCGCTGAAGGACTGCTCCTCTGCACTGCTGTCGCCTTGTGAAAACCCTTTTCACCTTTGATCGAACCAGAAGGCCTGTACTGGTACTTCGACCCTTGGAATAGCGGGGACAGCTATTCTCGGCATCTTCACCATCTCCTGCTAGTAAGCCTTCGGAAGCGTCTCTGGGCCATCCAGCAGACTGACCAGCCTACACAGGAGTCTTGCTCTGTAACCGCCGCCAGGTTGTGTAGTATATGGAGTCCTTGTCACTCTCACATGATTCGTACACTTGGCGTTCCCAGGTCTGAAGTGAGTAGTGTACATTTGCCTCAGATACACACCGCCGCTCCGTTGCCCTGCTGTGGTAACAAACTGTGCGGGTTCCTTCGTTTGGGACGTCTTTTACTCAACTCTGCTGCTGCAGACTAAACACGACGACGAGACGTCCCCTGCTCTTCTGAACCTGCCAGCGACTGAAACTGACGCGGAGAAGCCTGGGTCTGCTTGCATCGTGGACCGGTGAGTAGCATAGCTAGGAACTGGTCGCCCTCCTGCAGGAGCCCATAGCTTTTCCCCGCTGTGTCAAAACAGCACGCCTTTCCGTACTCGCGCTCTGCTTCTGCCCACAGTGGAGGCTGCGCTTGAGTCGCGGAACACTGTTCTTCTTCGTTTGTGCACTAAACTGAACTGCCTGATCTCCCTCGAAGAGACTCCCCTTTTGCCTGTTGACACCAGCGTGTGCAGGTACTTTTGAGCACAAGGCTCCACTCTTCGTAGGGCTCGGACTTCCTTTTAGTTAGGTGCCTCTGAAGGCGGACTGGGTCTAAGCATTATTTCGCACTGCCTGTTTTCCTTCCCTTTTAGGTGGACTACACATTTCGTGCATCTAACGCTTGAGACTTGTTTGTATTTGTATATATATTGTATTGGTATGGTATGTGTTGGTTTACTAGAGTTGTATTGTGATTTCTCGCTACGGTCATTGTTTTAAAGGCCTTGGAATAAATGTGTATATATTTTTAATATAGCACCTGTTTGGAGTAGTTTGTAAGTGTCCTTGCTTTGTGTGCTCATTGCGGGCTTTCAGTCACCCTCACCTCTCTTGAGACCTAGTCTTGACCGCCGCGATCGCTACCTTGATTGGTCTGGCTTGTCCAGAGGTTACCCTGTTCCAAGAAATTAGGTTGGCCATCTGAACTTCTGCGCCACCAGAACAGAGTTCAGAAATCCGTCTTAACAATATCCAACTCCTTCCCGTTCCAAACCTGAGACCCTTCCTATAGCATGAGATGTGATATCCAACTCCTTCCCATCCCAATCCTGAGACATTTCCGATTGCAGAGATGTGATATCTCAATGCTTATACCAAACCTGAGACTCTTCCTATAACATGAGATGTGATATCCAACTCCTTCCAGTTCCAAACCTGAGACCCTTCCTATAGCATGAGATGTGATATCCAACTCCTTCCCATTCCAATCCTGAGACCCTTCCGATAGCATGAGATGTGATATCTCAATGCTTATACCAAACCTGAGACTCTTCCTATAACATGAGATGTGATATCCAACTCCTTCCAGTTCCAAACCTGAGATCCTTCCTATAACATGCAATGTGATATCCAAATTCTTCCCCTTCCAAACCTGAGACCCTCCCTTTAGCATGAGATGTGATATCCAACTCCTTCCCATTCCAATCCTGAGACCCTTATGATAGCATGAAATGTGATATCTCAATGCCTCTTATACCAAACCTGAGATCCTTCCTATAACATGAGATGTGATATCCAAATCCTTCCCCTTCCAAACCTGAGACCCTCCCTTTAGCATGAGATGTGATATCCAACTCCTTCCCATTCCAATCCTGAGACCCTTCTGATAGCATGAGATGTGATATCTCAATGCCTCTAATACCAAACCTGATATCCTACCTCTAACATGAAATGTGATATCCAACTCCTTCCCTTTCCAAACCTGAGACCCTGCCTATAGCATGAGATGTGATATCCAAGTCCTTCCCATTCCAATCCTGAGACCCTTCCTATAGCATGTGATGTGATATCTCAATGCTTATACCAAACCTGAGACCCTTCCTATGGCATGAGATGTCATATACAACTCCTTCCCATTCCAATCCTGAGACCTTTCCTATAGCATGTGATGTGATATCTCAATGCTTATACCAAACCTGACACCCTTCCTATAGCATGAGATGTGATATCCAACTTCTTCCCATTCCAATCCTAAGACCCTTCCTATAACATGAGATGTGATGTCTCAATGCTTCTAATACCAAACCTGAGATCTTTCCTATAATATGAGATGTGATATCCAACTCCTTCCCATTCCAATCCTGAGACCCTTCCTATAGCATGAGATGTGATATCTCAATGCTTATACCAAACCTGAGACTCTTCCTATAACATGAGATGTGATATCTAACTCCTTCCCGTTCCAAACCTGAGACCCTTCCTATAGCATGAGATGTGATATCTCAAGGCCTCTAATACCAAACCTGAGATCCTTCCTCTAACATGAAATGTGATATCCAACTCCTTCCCCTTCCAAACCTGAGAGCCTTCCTATAGCATGAGATATGATATCCAAGTCCTTCCCATTCCAATCCTGAGACCCTTCCTATAACATGAAATGTGATATCCAACTCCTTCCCATTCCAACCTGAGACCCTTCCTATAGCATGAGATGGGATATCCAACTCCTTCCAAATCCAATACTGATACCCTTCCAATAGCATGAGAAGTGATATCCCAATGCTTCTACCAAACCTGAGACCCATACTATGGCATAAGATGTGATATCAAACGCCTTCCCATTCCAATCCTGAGACCCTTCCTATAGCTTGAGATGTGATATCCAACTCCTTCCCATTCCAATTCTGAAACCCTTCCTATACCATGAGACTTGATATCTCAATGCTTCTAATACCAAACCTGAGACCCGTCCTATAACATGAGATGTGATATCCAAATCCTTCCCCTTCCAAACCTTAGACCCTTCCTTTATCATGAGATGTGATATCCAACTCCTTCCCGTTCCAATCCTGAGACCCTTCCGATATCATGAGATTTGTTATCTCAATGCTTCTAATATCAAACTTGAGACCCTCCCTATAGCATGAGATGTGACATCCAAGTCCTACCCATTCCAATCCTGAGACCCTTCCTATAGCATGAGATGTGATATCTCAATGCTTCTAATACCAAACCTGAGACCCTTCCTATAACATGAGATGGGATATCCAACTCCTTCCCATTCCAATCCTGAGACCCTTCCGATAGCAGAGATGTGATATCTCAATGCGTATACCAACCTGAGACCCTTCCTATAACATGAGATGTGATATCCAACTCCTTCCCATTCCAAACCTGAGACCCTTCCTATAGCATATGTGATATCCAACTCCTTCCAATTCCAAACATGAGACCCTTCCCATAGCAAGAATGTAATATCCAACTCCTTCCCATTCCAATCCTGAGACCATTCCTATAGCATGAGATGTGATATCTCAATGCTTCTAATACCAAACCTGAGATCCTTCGTATGACATGAGATTTGATATCCAATTCCTTCCCATTCCAAACCTGACACCCTTCCTACAGCATGCGATGTGATATCTCAATGCTTCTAATACCAAACCTGAGACCAGTCCTATAACATGAGATGGGATATCCAACTCCTTCCCGTTCCAATCCTGAGACACTTCCGATTGCAGAGATTTGATATCTCAATGCTTATACCAAACCTGAGACTCTTCCTATAACATGAGATGTGATATCCAACTCCTTCCCGTTCCAAACCTGAGACCCTTCCTATAGCATGAGATGTGATATCCAAATCCTTCCCATCCCAATCCTGAGACACTTCCAATTGCAGAGATGTGATATCTCAATGCTTATACCAAACCTGAGACTCTTCCTATAACACGAGATGTGATATCCAACTCCTTCCCGTTCCAAACCTGAGACCCTTCCTATAGCATGAGATGTGATATCCAACTCCTTCCTATTCTAATCCTGAGACCCTTCCGATAGCATGAGATGTGATATCTCAATGCCTCTAATACCAAACCTGAGATCCTTCCTATAACATGTGATGTGATATTCAAATCCTTCCCCTTCCAAACCTGAGACCCTCCCTTTAGCATGAGATGTGATATACAACTCCTTCCCATTCCAATCCTGAGACCCTTCTGATAGCATGAGATGTGATATCTCAATGCCTCTAATACCAAACCTGAGATCCTACCTCTAACATGAAATGTGATATCCATCTCCTTCCCTTTCCAAACCTGAGACCCTGCCTATAGCATGAGCTGTGATATCCAAGTCCTTCCCATTCCAATCCTGAGACCCTTCCTATAGCATGTGATGTGATATCTCAATGCTTATACCAAACCTGAGACCCTTCTTATGGCATGAGATGTCATATACAACTCCTTCCCATTCCAATCCTGGGACCCTTCCTATAGCATGAGATGTGATATCTCAATGCTTATACCAAACCTGAGACCCTTCCTATAGCATGAGATGTGATATCTCAAGGCCTCTAATACCAAACCTGAGATCCTTCCTCTAACATGAGATGTGATATCCAACTCCTTCCCGTTCCAAACCTGAGACACTTCCTATAGCATATGTGATATCCAACTCCTTCCATTCCAAACATGAGACCCTTCCTATAGCAAGAATGTAATATCCAACTCCTACCCATTCCAATCCTGAGACCCTTCCTATAGCAAGAGATGTGATATCCAAATCCTTCCCATTCCAATCCTGAGACCCTTCCTATAACATGAGATGTGATATCCAACTCCTTCCCATTCCAACCTGAGACACTTCCCATAGCATGAGAAGGGATATCCAACTCCTTCCCAATCCAATCCGGAGACCCTTCCGATAGCAGAGATGTGATATCTCAATGCTTATACCAAACCTGAGACCCTTCCTATGGCATGATATGTGATATCCAACTCCTTGCCATTCAAATCCTGAGACCCTTTTATAGCATGGGAAGGGATATCCAACTCCTTCCCAATCCAATCCTGAGACCCTTCCGATAGCAGAGATGTGATATCTCAACGCTTCTACCAAACCTGAGACCCTTCCTTTAGCATGAGATGTGATATCCAAATCCTTCGCATTCCAATCCTGAGACCCTTCCTATAGCATGAGATGTGATATCTCAATGGTTCTAATACCAAACCTGAGATCCTTCCTATAACATGAGATGTGATATCCAATTCCTTCCCATTCCAATCCTGAGACCCTTCCTATAACATGAAATGTGATATCTCAAGGCCTCTAATAACAAACCTGAGATCCTTCCTCTAACATGAAATGTGATATCCAACTCCTTCCCATTCCAAACATGAGACCCTTCCTATAACATGAAATGTGATATCCAACTCCATCCCATTCCAACCTGAGACCTTTCCTACAGCATGAGATGGGATATCCAACTCCTTCCAAATCCAATACTTATACCATTCCGATAGCATGAGATGTGATATCCCAATGCTTCGACCAAATCTGAGACCCATACTATGGCATGAGATGTGATATCAAACTCCTTCCCATTCCAATCCTGAGACCCTTCCTATAGCTTGAGATGTGATATCCAATTTCTTCCCATTCCAATTCTGAGACCCTTCCTATACCATGAGACTTGATATCTCAATGCTTCTAATACCAAACCTGAGACCCGTCCTATAACATGAGATGTGATATCCAAATCCTTCCCCTTCCAAACCTTAGACCCTTCCTTTATCATGAGATGTGATATCCAACTCCTTCCCATTCCAATCCTGAGACCCTTCCGATATCATAAGATTTGTTATCTCAATGCTTCTAATATCAAACTTGAGACCCTCCCTATAGCATGAGATGTGACATCCAAGTCCTCCCCATTCCAATCCTGAGACCCTTCCTATAGCATGAGATGTGATATCTCAATGCTTCTAATACCAAACCTGAGACCCTTCCTATAACATGAGATGGGATATCCAACTCAGATGGGATATCCAACTCCTTCCCATTCCAATCCTGAGACCCTTCCGATAGCAGAGATGTGATATCTCAATGCTTATATCAAACCTGAGCCTCTTCCTATGGCCTGAGATGTCATATACAACTCCTTCCCATTCCAATCCTGAGACCCTTCCTATAGCATGAGATGTGATATCTCAATGCTTATACCAAATCTGAGACCCTTCCTATAGCATGAGATGTGATATCCAACTCCTTCCCATTCCAATCCTGAGACCCTTCCTATAGCATGAGATGTGATGTCTCAATGCTTCTAATACCAAACCTGAGATCCTTCCTATAACATGAGATGTGATATCCAACTCCTTCCCATTCCAATCCTGAGACCCTTATGATAGCATGAGATGTGATATCTCAATGCCTCTTATACCAAACCTGAGATCCTTCCGATAGCATGAGATGTGATATCTCAATGCTTCTAATACCAAACCTGAGATCCTTCCTATAATATGAGATGTGATTTCCAAATCCTTCCCCTTCCAAACCTGAGACCCTCCCTTTATCATGAGATGTGATATCCAACTCCTTCCCATTCCAATCCTGAGACCCTTCTGATAGCATGAGATGTGATATCTCAATGCCTCTAATACCAAACCTGAGATCCTACCTCTAACATGAAATGTGATATCCATCTCCTTCCCTTTCCAAACCTGAGACCCTGCCTATAGCATGAGATGTGATATCCAAGTCCTTCCCATTCCAATCCTGAGACCCTTCCTATAGCATGTGATGTGATATCTCAATGCTTATACCAAACCTGAGACCCTTCCTATGGCATGAGATGTCATATACAACTCCTTCCCATTCCAATCCTGAGACCCTTCCTATAGCATGAGATGTGATATCTCAATGCTTATACCAAACCTGAGACCCTTCCTATAGCTTGAGATGTGATATCCAACTTCTTCCCATTCCAATCCAGAGACCCTTCCTATAGCATGAGATGTGATATCTCAATGCTTATACCAAACCTGAGACCCTTCCTATAGCTTGAGATGTGATATCCAACTCCTTCCCATTCCAATCCTGAGACCCTTCCGATAGCATGAGATGTGATATCTCAAGGCCTCTAATACCAAACCTGAGATCCTTCCTCTAACATGAAATGTGATATCCAACTCCTTCCCTTTCCAAACCTGAGAACCTTCCTATAGCATGAGATATGATATCCAACTCCTTCCCATTCCAACCTGAGACCCTTCCTATAGCATGAGATGGGATATCCAACTCCTTCCAAATCCAATACTGATACCCTTCCGATAGCATGAGATGTATTATCCCAATGCTTCTACCAAACCTGAGAACCATACTATGGCATGAGATGTGATATCAAACTCCTTCCCATTCCAATCCTGAGACGCTTCCTATAGCTTGAGATGTGATATCCAACTCCTTCCCATTCCAATTCTGAGACCCTTCTTATACCATGAGACTTGATATCTCAATGCATCTAATACCAAACCTGAGACCCGTCCTATAACATGAGATGTGATATCCAAATCCTTCCCCTTCCAAACCTTAGACCCTTCCTTTATCATGAGATGTGATATCCAACTCCTTCCCATTCCAATCCTGAGACCCTTCCGATATCATGAGATTTGTTATCTCAATGCTTCTAATATCAAACTTGAGACCCTCCCTATAGCATGAGATGTGACATCCAAGTCCTTCCCATTCCAATCCTGAGACCCTTCCTATAGCATGAGATGTGATATCTCAATGCTTCTAATACCAAACCTGAGACCTCATGCTAAAGGGAGGGTCTCAGGTTTGGAAGGGGAAGGATTTGGATATCACATCTCATGTTATAGGAAGGATCTCAGGATTGGTATTAGAAGCATTGAGATATCACATCTCATGCTATCGGAAGGATCTCAGGTTTGGTATTAGAAGCATTGAGATATCACATATCATGCTATCGGAAGGATCTCAGGTTTGGCATTAGAAGCATTGAGATATCACATCTCATGCTATAGCAAGGGTCTCAGGTTTGGAACGGGAAGGAGTTGGATATCCCATCTCATGTTATAGGACTGGTCTCAGGTTTGGTATTAGAAGCATTGAGATATCACATTGCATGTTGTAGGAAGGGTCTCAGGTTTGGAATGGGAAGGAATTGGATATCACATCTCATGTCATAGGAATGATCTCAGGTTTGGTATTAGAAGCATTGAGATATCACATCTCATGCTATAGGAATGGTCTCAGGATTGGAATGGGAAGGAGTTGGATATTACATTCTTGCTATAGGAAGGGTCTCATGTTTGGAATGGGAAGGAGTTGGATATCACATATGGTATAGGAAGGGTCTCAGGTTTGGAACGGGAAGGAGTTGGATATCACATCTCATGTTGTAGGAAGCGTCTCAGGTTTGATATAAGCATTGAGATATCACATCTCTGCTATCGTAAGTGTCTCAGGATTGGAATGGGAAGAAGTTGGATATCCCATCTCATGTTATAGGATGGGTCTCAGGTTTGGAAAGGGAAGGCGTTGGATATCACATCTCATGCTATAGGAAGGGTCTCAGGATTGGAATGGGAAGGAGTTGGATATCACATCTCATGCTATAGGAAGGGTCTCAGGTTTGGTATAAGCATTGAGATATCACATCTCATGCTATAGGAAGGGTCTCAGGATTGGAATGGGAAGGAGTTGGATATCACATCTCATGTTATAGGAAGGATCTCAGGTTTGGTATTAGAAGCATTGAGACATCACATCTCATGCTATAGGAAGGGTCTCAGGATTGGAATGGGAAGGAGTTGTATATGACATCTCATGCCGTAGGAAGGGTCTCAGGTTTGGTATAAGCATTGAGATATCACATCTCTGCTATAGGAAGGGTCTCAGGATTGGAATGGGAAGGAGTTGGATATCCCATCTCATGTTATAGGAAGGGTCTCATGATTGGAATGGGAAGGACTTGGATATCACATCTCATGCTATAGGAAGGCTCTCAGGTTTGGAAGGGGAAAGAGTTGGATATCACATTTCATGTTAGAGGTAGGATCTCAGGTTTGGTATTAGAGGCATTGAGATATCACATCTCATGCTATCAGAAGGGTCTCAGGATTGGAATGGGAAGGAGTTGGATATCACATCTCATGCTAAAGGGAGGGTCTCAGGTTTGGAAGGGGAAGGATTTGGATATCACATCTCATGTTATAGGAAGGATCTCAGGTTTGGTATTAGAAGCATTGAGATATCACATCTCATGCTATCAGAATGGTCTCAGGATTGGAATGGGAAGGAGTTGGATATCACATCTCATACTAAAGGGAGGGTTCCAGGTTTGGAAGGGGAAGGATTTGGATATCACATCTCATGTTATCGGAAGGATCTCAGGTTTGGTATTAGAAGTATTGAGATATCACATCTCATGCTATAGGAAGGGTCTCAGGATTGGAATGGGAAGGAGTTGGATATCACATCTCATGCTAAAGGAAGGGTCTCAGGTTTGGTAGAAGCATTGAGATATCACATCTCATGCTATAGGAAGGGTCTCAGGATTGGAATGGGAAGGACTTAGATATCACATATCATGCTATAGGGAGGGTCTCAGTTTTGATATTAGAAGCATTGAGATATCACATCTCATGCTATCGGAAGTGTCTCAGGTTTGGAATGGGAAGGAGCTGGATATCACATCTCATGCTAAAGGAAGGGTCTCAGGTTTGGAACGGGAAGGAGTTGGATATCATATCTCATGTTATAGGAAGGGTCTCAGGTTTGGTATAAGCATTGAGATATCACATCTCTGCTATCGGAAGTGTCTCAGGATTGGAATGGGAAGGAGTTGGATATCCCATCTCATGTTATAGGACGGGTCTCAGGTTTGTTATTAGAATCATTGAGATATCATATTGCATGCTATAGGAAGGGTCTCAGGTTGGAATGGGAAGGAGTTGGATATCACATCTCATGTTATAGGAAGGGTCTCAGGATTGGAATGGGAAGGACTTGGATATCACATCTCATGCTATAGGAAGGCTCTCAGGTTTGGAAGGGGAAAGAGTTGGATATCACATTTCATGTTAGAGGTAGGATCTCAGGTTTGGTATTAGAGGCATTGAGATATCACATCTCATGCTATAGGAAGGGTCTCAGGTTGGAATGGGAAGGAGTTGGATATCACATCTCATGTTATAGGAAGGGTCTCAGGATTGGAATGGGAAGGACTTGGATATCACATCTCATGCTATAGGAAGGCTCTCAGGTTTGGAAGGGGAAAGAGTTGGATATCACATTTCATGTTAGAGGTAGGATCTCAGGTTTGGTATTAAAGGCAATGAGATATCACATCTCATGCTAAAGGGAGGGTCTCAGGTTTGGAAGGGGAAGGATTTGGATATCACATCTCATGTTATAGGAAGGATCTCAGGTTTGGTATTAGAAGCATTGAGATATCACATCTCATGCTATCGGAAGGATCTCAGGTTTGGTATTAGAAGCATTGAGATATCACATCTCATGCTATCAGAAGGTTCTCAGGATTGGAATGGGAAGGAGTTGGATATCACATCTCATGCTAAAGGGAGGGACTCAGGTTTGGAAGGGGAAGGATTTGGATATCACATCTCATGTTATCGGAAGGATCTCAGGTTTGGTATTAGAAGTATTGAGATATCACATCTCATGCTATAGGAAGGGTCTCAGGATTGGAATGGGAAGGAGTTGGATATCACATCTCATGCTAAAGGAAGGGTCTCAGGTTTGGTAGAAGCATTGAGATATCACATCTCATGCTATAGGAAGGGTCTCAGGATTGGAATGGGAAGGACTTAGATATCACATATCATGCTATAGGGAGGGTCTCAGTTTTGATATTAGAAGCATTGAGATATCACATCTCATGCTATCGGAAGTGTCTCAGGATTGGAATGGGAAGGAGCTGGATATCACATCTCATGCTAAAGGAAGGGTCTCAGGTTTGGAACGGGAAGGAGTTGGATAGCCGATCTCATGTTATAGGAAGGGTCTCAGGTTTGGTATAAGCATTGAGATATCACATCTCTGCTATCGGAAGTGTCTCAGGATTGGAATGGGAAGGAGTTGGATATCCCATCTCATGTTATAGGACGGGTCTCAGGATTGTTATTAGAATCATTGAGATATCATATTGCATGCTGTAGGAAGGGTCTAAGGATTGGAATGGGAAGCACTTGGATATCACATCTCATGCTATAGGCAGGGTCTCAGGTTTGGAAAGGGAAGGAGTTGGATATCACATTTCATGTTAGAGGTAGGATATCAGGTTTGGTATTAGAGGCATTGAGATATCACATCTCATGCTATCAGAAGGGTCTCAGGATTGGAATGGGAAGGAGTTGGATATCACATCTCATGCTAAAGGGAGGGTCTCAGGTTTGGAAGGGGAAGGATTTGGAAATCACATCTCATATTATAGGAAGGATCTCAGGTTTGGTATTAGAAGCATTGAGATATCACATCTCATGCTATCGGAAGGATCTCAGGTTTGGTATAAGAGGCATTGAGATATCACATCTCATGCTATCATAAGGGTCTCAGGATTGGAATGGGAAGGAGTTGGATATCACATCTCATGCTATGGATAGGCTCTCAGGTTTGATATTAGAAGCATTGAGATATCACATCTCATGCTATAGGAAGGGTCTCAGGATTGGAATGGGAAGGAGTTGGATATCACATCTCATGCTATAGGAAAGGTCTCAGGTTTGGTATAAGCATTGAGATATCACATCTCATGCTATAGGAAGGGTCTCAGGATTGGAATGGGAAGGAGTTGGATATCACATCTCATGCTATAGGAAGGGTCTCTGGTTTGGTATAAGCATTGAGATATCACATCTCATGCTATAGGAAGGGTCTCAGGATTGGAATGGGAAGGAGTTGTATATGACATCTCATGCCGTAGGAAGGGTCTCAGGTTTGGTATAAGCATTGAGATATCACATCTCTGCTATCGGAAAGGTCTCAGGATTGGAATGGGAAGGAGTTGGATATCCCATCTCATGTTATAGGAAGAGTCTCAGGTTTGGTATTAGAAGCATTGAGATATCACATCTCATGCTATAGGAAGGGTCTCAGGATTGGAATGGGAAGGAGTTGGATATCAAATCTCATGCTATAGGAAAGGTCTCAGGTTTGGTATAAGCAGTGAGATATCACATCTCATGCTATAGGAAGTGTCTCAGGATTGGAATGGGAAGGAGTTGGATATCACATCTCATTTTATAGGAAGGATCTCAGGTTTGGTATAAGCATTCAGATATCACATCTCTGCTATCGGAAGGGTCTCAGGATTGGAATGGGAAGGAGTTGGATATTCCCATCTCATGTTATAGGAAGGGTCTCAGGTTTGGTATAAGCAGTGAGATATCACATCTCATGCTATAGGAAGTGTCTCAGGATTGGAATGGGAAGGGGTTGGATATCACATCTCATGTTATAGGAAGGATCTCAGGTTTGGTATAAGCATTCAGATATCACATCTCTGCTATCGGAAGGGTCTCAGGATTGGAATGGGAAGGAGTTGGATATTCCCATCTCATGTTATAGGAAGGGTCTCAGGTTTGGTATTAGAAGCATTGAGACATCACATCTCATGCTATAGGAAGGGTCTCAGGATTGGAATGGGAAGGACTTGGATATCACATCTCATGCTATAGGGAGGGTCTCACGTTTGATATTAGAAGCAGTGAGATATCACATCTCATGCTATAGGAAGGGTCTCAGGATTGGAATGGGAAGGAGTTGGATATCACATCTCATGCTATAGGAAAGGTCTCAGGTTTGGTATAAGCAGTGAGATATCACATCTCATGCTATAGGAAGTGTCTCAGGATTGGAATGGGAAGGAGTTGGATATCACATCTCATGTTATAGGAAGGATCTCAGGTTTGGTATAAGCATTCAGATATCACATCTCTGCTATCGGAAGGGTCTCAGGATTGGAATGGGAAGGAGTTGGATATTCCCATCTCATGTTATAGGAAGGGTCTCAGGTTTGGTATTAGAAGCATTGAGACATCACATCTCATGCTATAGGAAGGGTCTCAGGATTGGAATGGGAAGGACTTGGATATCACATCTCATGCTATAGGGAGGGTCTCAAGTTTGATATTAGAAGCATTGAGATATCACATCTCATGATATCGGAAGGGTCTCAGGATTGGAATGGGAAGGAGTTGGATATCACATCTCATGATAAAGGAAGGGTCTAAGGTTTGGAAGGGGAAGGATTTGGATATCACATCTCATGTTATAGGGCGGGTCTCAGGTTTGGTATTAGAAGCATTGAGATATCAAGTCTCATGGTATAGGAAGGGTCTCAGAATTGGAATTGGAAGGAGTTGGATATCCCATCTCATGCTATAGAAAGGGTCTCAGGTTGGAATGGGAAGGAGTTGGATATCACATCTCATGTTATAGGAAGGGTCTCGGGATTGGAATGGGAAGGACTTGGATATCACATCTCATGCTATAGGAAGGCTCTCAGGTTTGGAAGGGGAAAGAGTTGGATATCACATTTCATGTTAGAGGTAGGATCTCAGGTTTGGTATTAGAGGCATTGAGATATCACATCTCATGCTATCAGAAGGGTCTCAGGATTGGAATGGGAAGGAGTTGGATATCACATCTTATGCTAAAGGGAGGGTCTCAGGTTTGGAAGGGGAAGGATTTGGATATCACATCTCATGTTATAAGAAGGAGCTCAGGTTTGGTATTAGAAGCATTGAGATATCACATCTCATGCTATCAGAAGGGTCTCAGGATTGGAATGGGAAGGAGTTGGATATCACATCTCATGCTAAAGGGAGGGTCTCAGGTTTGGAAGGGGAAGGATTTGGATATCACATCTCATGTTATCGGAAGTATCTCAGGTTTGGTATTAGAAGTATTGAGATATCACATCTCATGCTATAGGAAGGGTCTCAGGATTGGAATGGGAAGGAGTTGGATATTACATCTCAAGCTATAGGAAGGGTCTCAGGTTTGGTATAAGCATTGAGATATCACATCACATGCTATAGGAAGGGTCTCAGGATTGGAATGGGAAGGTGTTGTATATGACATCTCATGCCATAGGAAGGGTCTCAGGTTTGGTATAAGCATTGAGATATCACATCACATGCTATAGGAAGGGTCTCAGGATTGGAATGGGAAGGACTTGGATATCACATCTCATGCTATAGGCAGGGTCTCAGGTTTGGAAAGGGAAGGAGTTGGATATCACATTTCATGTTAGAGGTAGGATATCAGGTTTGGTATTAGAGGCATTGAGATATCACATCTCATGCTATCAGAAGGGTCTCAGGATTGGAATGGGAAGGAGTTGGATATTACATCTCAAGCTATAGGAAGGGTCTCAGGTTTGGTATAAGCATTGAGATATCACATCACATGCTATAGGAAGGGTCTCAGGATTGGAATGGGAAGGTGTTGTATATGACATC
The DNA here is from genome assembly GCF_040938575.1 of Ambystoma mexicanum. NCBI lineage: Eukaryota > Metazoa > Chordata > Amphibia > Caudata > Ambystomatidae > Ambystoma > Ambystoma mexicanum. The sequence continues at coordinate 340,680,435 of NC_090936.1, forward strand.
TCATGCCATAGGAAGGGTCTCAGGTTTGGTATAAGCATTGAGATATCACATCACATGCTATAGGAAGGGTCTCAGGATTGGAATGGGAAGGACTTGGATATCACATCTCATGCTATAGGCAGGGTCTCAGGTTTGGAAAGGGAAGGAGTTGGATATCACATTTCATGTTAGAGGTAGGATATCAGGTTTGGTATTAGAGGCATTGAGATATCACATCTCATGCTATCAGAAGGGTCTCAGGATTGGAATGGGAAGGAGTTGGATATCACATCTCATGCTAAAGGGAGGGTCTCAGGTTTGGAAGGGTAAGGATTTGGATATCACATCTCATGTTATAGGAAGGATCTCAGGTTTGATATTAGAGGCATTGAGATATCACATCTCATGCTATCATAAGGGTCTCAGGATTGGAATGGGAAGGAGTTGGATATCACATCTCATGCTAAAGGGAGGGTCTCAGGTTTGGAAGGGGAAGAATTTGGATATCACATCACATGTTATAGGAAGGATCTCAGGTTTGGTATTAGAAGCATTGAGATATCACATCTCATGCTATCGGAAGGGTCTCAGGATTGGAATGGGAAGGAGTTGGAAATCACATCTCATGCTATAGGAAGGGTCTCAGGTTTGGAACGGGAAGGAGTTGGATATCACATCTCATGTTATAGGAAGAGTCTCAGGTTTGGTATAAGCATTGAGATATCACATCTCTGCAATCGGAAATGTCTCAGGATTGGGATGGGAAGGAGTTGGATATCACATCTCATGCTATAGGAAGGGTCTCAGGTTTGGAACGGGAAGGAGTTGGATATCACATCTCATGCTATAGGAGGGCTCTCAGGTTTGGAAGGGGAAAGAGTTGGATATCACATTTCATGTTAGAGGTAGGATCTCAGGTTTGGTATTAGAGGCATTGAGACATCACATCTCATGCTATCAGAAGGGTCTCATGATTGGAATGGGAAGGAGTTGGATATCACATCTCATGCTAAAGGGAGGGTCTCAGATTTGGAAGGGGAAGGATTTGGATATCACATCTCATGTTATAAGAAGGAGCTCAGGTTTGGTATTAGAAGCATTGAGATATCACATCTCATGCTATCGGAAGGATCTCAGGTTTGGTATTAGAAGCATTGAGATATCACATCTCATGCTATCAGAAGGGTCTCAGGATTGGAATGGGAAGGAGTTGGATATCACATCTCATGCTAAAGGGAGGGTCTCAGGTTTGGAAGGGGAAGGATTTGGATATCACATCTCATGTTATCGGAAGGATCTCAGGTTTGGTATTAGAAGTATTGAGATATCACATCTCATGCTATAGGAAGGGTCTCAGGATTGGAATGGGAAGGAGTTGGATATCACATCTCAAGCTATAGGAAGGGTCTCAGGTTTGGTATAAGCATTGAGATATCACATCACATGCTATAGGAAGGGTCTCAGGATTGGAATGGGAAGGAGTTGTATATGACATCTCATGCCATAGGAAGGGTCTCAGGTTTGGTATAAGCATTGAGATATCACATCACATGCTATAGGAAGGGTCTCAGGATTGGAATGGGAAGGACTTGGATATCACATCTCATGCTATAGGCAGGGTCTCAGGTTTGGAAAGGGAAGGAGTTGGATATCACATTTCATGTTAGAGGTAGGATATCAGGTTTGGTATTAGAGGCATTGAGATATCACATCTCATGCTATCAGAAGGGTCTCAGGATTGGAATGGGAAGGAGTTGGATATCACATCTCATGCTAAAGGGAGGGTCTCAGGTTTGGAAGGGGAAGGATTTGGATATCACATCTCATGTTATAGGAAGGATCTCAGGTTTGGTATTAGAGGCATTGAGATATCACATTTCATGCTATCATAAGGGTCTCAGGATTGGAATGGGAAGGAGTTGGATATCACATCTCATGCTAAAGGGAGGGTCTCAGGTTTGGAAGGGGAAGAATTTGGATATCACATCGCATGTTATAGGAAGGATCTCAGGTTTGGTATTAGAAGCATTGAGATATCACATCTCATGCTATCGGAAGGGTCTCAGGATTGGAATGGGAAGGAGTTGGATATCACATCTCATGCTATAGGAAGGGTCTCAGGTTTGGAACTGGAAGGAGTTGGATATCACATCTCATGTTATAGGAAGAGTCTCAGGTTTGGTATAAGCATTGAGATATCACATCTCTGCAATCGGAAATGTCTCAGGATTGGGATGGGAAGGAGTTGGATATCACATCTCATGCTATAGGAAGGGTCTCAGGTTTGGAACGGGAAGGAGTTGGATATTGTTAAGACGGATTTCTGAACTCTGTTCTGGTGGCGCAGAAGTTCAGATGGCCAACCTAATTTCTTGGAACAGGGTAACCTCTGGACAAGCCAGACCAATCAAGGTAGCGATCGCGGTGGTCAAGACTAGGTCTCAAGAGAGGTGAGGGTGACTGAAAGCCCGCAATGAGCACACAAAGCAAGGACACTTACAAACTACTCCAAACAGGTGCTATATTAAAAATATATACACATTTATTCCAAGGCCTTTAAAACAATGACCGTAGCGAGAAATCACAATACAACTCTAGTAAACCAACACATACCATACCAATACAATACATATACAAATACAAACAAGTCTCAAGCGTTAGATGCACGAAATGTGTAGTCCACCTAAAAGGGAAGGAAAACAGGCAGTGCGAAATAATGCTTAGACCCAGTCCGCCTTCAGAGGCACCTAACTAAAAGGAAGTCCGAGCCCTACGAAGAGTGGAGCCTTGTGCTCAAAAGTACCTGCACACGCTGGTGTCAACAGGCAAAAGGGGAGTCTCTTCGAGGGAGATCAGGCAGTTCCGTTTAGTGCACAAACGAAGAAGAACAGTGTTCCGTGACTCAAGCGCAGCCTCCACTGTGGGCAGAAGCAGAGCGCGAGTACGGAAAGGCGTGCTGTTTTGACACAGCGGGGAAAAGCTATGGGCTCCTGCAGGAGGGCGACCAGTTCCTAGCTATGCTACTCACCGGTCCACGATGCAAGCAGACCCAGGCTTCTCCGCGTCAGTTTCAGTCGCTGGCAGGTTCAGAAGAGCAGGGGACGTCTCGTCGTCGTGTTTAGTCTGCAGCAGCAGAGTTGAGTAAAAGACGTCCCAAACGAAGGAACCCGCACAGTTTGTTACCACAGCAGGGCAACGGAGCGGCGGTGTGTATCTGAGCCAAATGTACACTACTCACTTCAGACCTGGGAACGCCAAGTGTACGAATCATGTGAGAGTGACAAGGACTCCATATACTACACAACCTGGCGGCGGTTACAGAGCAAGACTCCTGTGTAGGCTGGTCAGTCTGCTGGATGGCCCAGAGACGCTTCCGAAGGCTTACTAGCAGGAGATGGTGAAGATGCCGAGAATAGCTGTCCCCGCTATTCCAAGGGTCGAAGTACCAGTACAGGCCTTCTGGTTCGATCAAAGGTGAAAAGGGTTTTCACAAGGTGACAGCAGTGCAGAGGAGCAGTCCTTCAGCGGGTCACCAGCGATTCCTCAGTTCAGCCTCTTGGTTGCAGGATACTTGGCTCCTGTATTCCTTCGTTCGTGAGAACTCAGGAGATCGACATGGTAGTGGTGTTTCCAGCCCCCTCTTATCCACGGTTCCCTTCGCGCCAAAACGGAGGGGACCCAATGGGAGATCCGCTCATCAACACTCACACCATTCGTGGACCTATCACGGACCACGGTGGTCCCAGGCATTCACACCACCCTAGACTCTCTGGCACCCAGGATGTGTATTGGGACCAGACATCCCAGCCCACATCCTGGAGGCACACAAAGACATGTAGAAGCCTGCGAAAGCATCTGTGTTTCGCAGGAAAGCACATGCCCAAATAAGGAAGGCCCCAGGTCGGCTCGACCTGGGGAAGGTGAAGGGAGCAAGACGGTCAGCGGACAGGACAAAGGAGCCTCGTGGTCTGGCCATTTTGGGATCTAGGCCACCATTTTGGGTTAAGCGCGAGAAACGCGCTTAGAACGCCAAAAGGAGCTCAAAACACAAGAAACGATCGCTGCCACCATTCCCGTCCGTGAATCACTTGCACCGATCAGTTACAATCCTGAAAGAGTATCTAGGGCCTGTAGAAGGCTAGAGACCCAAGAGAGCAGTAACTTAGCTTACAGTGCCCTCTTGTGTCATGTTGCACGAAAGCCGCAACATGATACAAGAAACTACGGAAACCAGCGTTTCCTGGTACTGACTGTCTTAAGGGCATGACAGTTTCCCCGTAAGAAAGGAGCGAAAGCCCAGAGGAGTGCGGCAGAAGGCTGCACTTCTCGGGCAAAGTCGAGAACAAGGTGAAAAACAACAGCAAAAAGTTTAGGGGTTGCCACATGGAAGGAAAATTACCTACAATTACGAAATCTTTCCTAACACTCGCCCCTCCCAGACTATGGACAGGGGGAACTAATCCACCCCTGGATGAGTCTCTTGTTCAGGTCGGTTAAACATTCTGCACAACCCATCAGCATTGCTATGTTGGACACCTGGCCTATGCTCAATAGTGAAGTTGAAGCCTTGTAGACTTATGGACCACCTAAGCAACTTTGGATTCTCCCCCTTCATGTTTATTATCCACTTTAAGGGCTTATGGTCAGTTTGCACAGTGAAGTGGGTCCCATAGAGGTAGGGCCTCAGCTTCCTTAGGGCCCACACAACAGAGAAACATTCTTTCTCTACCATGGACCATCTGAGCTCTATGTCCTTATTCTGGCAACTAATAAAACCAATAGGGTGTTCCTTACCCTTCTCATCTACTTGCGATAGTACAGCTCCTATCCCAGTGTCAGAGGCGTCCGTCTGCACGATAAAAGGTCTTTGATAATCAGGGGCCCTGAGGACAGGGGCCTGGCACAAGGAGTCTTTTAAACCATTGAAGGCCTTCTCACACTCGTCGGTCCAAGTTACCTTCTTGGGTTTCTTCAGAGTTGTGAGGGCAGTCAGAGGGGCAGCTATGGTGCCATAGTCTGCCACAAAATTGCGGTAATACCCCGTGAGTCCTAAGAAGGCTCTCACTTGGGTTTGTGTAGTGGGGGTAGGCCAGTCTTGTACTGCTTGTACTTTACTGGGTAGAGGCTGTATCCTCCCTCCACCTACTTCATGTCCAAGGTAAAACACTGAGCCTTGTCCAATCTGGCGTTTACTAGCCTTTATGGTCAAGTGTGCTTTCTGAAGAGCCTGGAGCACAATCCCGAGGTGTTTCACATGGTCTTCCCAGGTGGCACTGAAAACTGCTATATCGTCCAGATATGCAAGACAGAATTCGTCCAACCCATTCAAAACATGATGCACAAGCCTCTGGAAAGTGGCAGGTGCATTCTTCAACCCGAACGGCATTACCCGGAATTGGTAAAGGCCGTCTGGAGTAGAAAACGCTGTCTTCTCCTTGGCATGTTCTGCTAAAGCTATTTGCCAATAGCCAGCAGTGAGGTCAAACGTGCTGAGGTACTTGGATGCACCCAAAGTATCCACCAGCTCATCTGTTCGAGGCAAGGGGTGTGCATCTGTCTTGGTGACAGCATTCAGAGCCCTTTAATCCACGCAGAACCTCAATTCAGAAGTGCCTGCCATTGGAACGAAAACCACAGGGCTGGACCAAGGACTACTAGAGGGTTCAATCACCCCAAGGTCTAACATCTTGTTGACCTCGGTCTTAATATAAGACCGTACTTTGTCTGACATCCTGTATCCCCTACTTTTGGTAGGTACACTGTCTCCTGTGTCTATGTTATGTTTGCACCAAGGTGTCAAACCAGGCGACTGTGAAAACAGGGGGGAAAACTGCCTAAGCAAACTTTTCACCTCAGCCTGCTGATCAGAAGTCAGGTGAGGGGCCACTCGGACACCCTCAAAGGAGCTATCTGAAGGACCGCTTTGGAACAGGTCGGGGAGAGGTTCAGACTCCTCTTCCTCAACATCTGAAGCCAGTAACAGTGCTGCGATTTCGACTCTTGGGACGAAAGCCTTCAGCCTATTCACGTGAAACACTTTTGGAGCCTGTCCAGGCCTTCCAAGGTCCACTAAATAGTTAACCTCACCCAGGGGCTCCACCACTGTGTAAGGGCCTGACCATTTGTCCTGTAAAGCTCAAGGCCTTATGGGATTCATGATCAGGACTTGCTGACCAGGTGTAAAGTTGATGAGGGAAGCTTTCTGGTCGTACCAATGTTTCACCAGCGCTTGTACTGCCTTCAATTTATCACTAGCCAAGCCCATCAGAAGTACCATCCGTTTTCTGAGCCCTAGCACATAATCAACTACGTTGGTAGTAACAGGGGGAGTGGGCATCTCCCATCCCTCTTTGACTATGGCTAAGGGTCCCCGTACAGGATGACCAAACAGAAGTTTGAAGGGGCTGAAGCCAACACCCTCCTGTGGTACCTCTCGGTAGGCAAACAGTAAGCATGGTAAAAGAAGATCCCATTGTCTTCTCTGAAGCTTCTCCAGAGCCCCAATCATGCTTTTTAACATTCTGTTGAAACGTTCCACCAGACCATTGGTCTGGGGGTGGTATGCAGAAGAGAACTTGTAGGTGACCCCACATTCTTTCCACATAGCCTGCATATACTTCGACATAAAGTTGCTGCCACGATCTGACACAACTTCTTTAGGGAAGCCAACCCTAGTAAATATGCCAAGTAAAGCTTTTGCAACTGACTTGGCAGTTACAGTTTTCAATGGGATGGCCTCAGGATATCTGGTTGCATGGTCGACCAGCACCAGGATAAACCTATTGCCCGAGGATGTTTGCGGGTCAAGGGGACCAACGATGTCGATCCCTACCCTTTCAAATGGTACCCCCACAACTGGGAGCGGTACCAAAGGAGCTTGGACTGTCGAGCCAACCTTACCAGATAACTGGCAGGAGGCACAACTCCTGCAGTGACTTTCTACTTGCACCCCCATCTTGGGCCAGTAGAAGTGCATGGATAACCTTTGCTTGGTCCTCTTAATACCAAGGTGACCAGCAAGGAGCACTTCATGCGCCAACTGCAGGAGGAAGGGCCTAACAGCAAGGGGAACCACCAACCTCCTATGGTCTCCTTCTGTAGACTCTGTGGGCTCACTATACAGGAGTCCACCTTCCCAATAAATCCTATGCGTCCCAGGAGGTTCACCCTCAAGCTGGGAGCAGGCCTGTCTCCTTAGGCCTTCCATAGATGTGCACTCACGTTGGCCTTTACTGAATTCGTCCCTATCAGGACCTCCTTCAACTAACAAGTCTTTTAGTTCAGGATGGTCGTTGGGGTCAAATACTTCAGGCATCGCCACCTCCTCGTCAGGCCCGGGCGATTGACCAACTTCCTCCACCGCAGTGGTAGGCGAGCTCGGGGGAATATTCTCTTTCCCTCGTCTTGACTTGTTGACTCCTTTCGCCTTGGGTTTCCCCTTCGGCTGGGGCGGCGTATTGGTCTTGGCCAATGCTGCCCGTGCTTGAGACCGTGTGTAGGGTCTTTCGGCAGTGTCTCCTACGAGCCCTAAAGCTCTGAGATCATTACCTAACAAGACCTTTCCCGGGACGTTTCTCTGAATGCTCACTGGAATCCTGACTGCTGTACCATTTAAAGTAAGATTTACAGGTATTACTGGGAACATACGGAGTGGGCCGTCAGCCAACTTAGTGGGCATCAGAGTATCTCTGGCAACTTCCTCTGAGTCTACCAAGGTAGAATCCACTACAGTTCGACTGCACCCACTATCCCTAAGAGCTAGAGTATCTACTCCATTGATCAGCACACTGTCTTTAAAGTAGTGCTTGGTATTATCTGGAATCCTAGCATAAGCCTCTGCGACTTTAGGCTCCCAGGAACCCAGGGAAACTAAAACTACCTCAGCCTCTATCCCGCTGGGAAATGAGTCTGAGGAGAAGGATGCTCCTGTAATCTCTTCTTCCTCGTAGGAGGAGAAGGCCAGATTAGCGGAGTGGACCCCCAAAGGTCTAACCTTACACCGGGGATCCCCCTTCACGTGGTCAGTTGCTCCACAAGCAAAACAAGATCCATTGGGTCTGTTTACATAGGGAGGCTTATTGTAACCAGAGTTCTGTTTCGGAGGCTGACCTCCACTACCCTGTGAGTTCTCTTGTGTCTTACCCTTATTTTTCTTTTTGTGGCCCTTTTGAGAAGAAGATTTATCAGATTCTCCACCCTCCTTATCTTTGGACTTTTTCCCTTCCTCCTGCTTACCAGGATGAGTTTTGTCCTTATGGGACACTCGATGTGACACCCATAGGTCTGCTGCAATGGCCAGCTTCTTAGGATCTATCTCCTTCGAATCGGCCAAATGCTGCTTAAGCTCCGGGGAAGAAGATGCAAAAATGTGTTCCAGCATGACAAGATTTATCATGCCTTCGAAGGTAGAAACCTTATAACCTTCGACCCAGCCAGTTAAGTTTTTCAAGGATTCAGTGACATAAGATACCCAAGTACCACCTTCCTTTTTCTTATACTCTATGAATCGTTTCAAATATTGGGCCGGAGTCTTCCCAAACTTTAAAATGAGAGTTTGCTTTAACATTGCAAAATCAGCTCGCTCAGCCTTCGACATTTCCATAATGGCACTACAGCCAGAATGGGGCAGTCTGCTGAGTAACCAGGCAATCTTATCAGCATTGTCAACTTGTTGAACTTCGCATGCATACTCAAACGCATTCAGCCAGTCCATAATGTCATTCCTTTTCTCATACACACTGACCAGATCTTTTGGAAACCGTGGATGAGAGGAGGCCCCAGACCCATGTCCAGGACCCTTGGACCCATTTGCAACCTGAAGCTTGGCCAGTTCCAACTGGTGATCCCTGTCTTTCTGTTTTTCTGACTGTTCGATTTTTAGTTTGGCTATGCTGAATTCAAGCTCCTTCTGCCTAAACCGCAGCTCTTGCTTCTTGAATTCAAGCATAGCCTCCCCATCAACACTGGCAGAGGAAACATTATACATCTCATCCTCCCTGTCCTCGTGGTCGCGGTGGATCAGTGCAGCGGCAGAACCGTCGGTTCTACCAGTGAGAGCAGCCCCACCTCCTTCCGCACTGTCCTCAGAAGTTATAGCGTCAAGCTGCGCTTCTTGCCACGCCACGATTCTTTGGCTCATATCCAATTTCGTGCCTTGAGAGGAAACACCTCTCTCCGCACACATCTTTTTCAATGTTTCTGATTTGGAAGCATTTAAAGTTAACAAGGTATTTGTTTCCATACTGTTAGATAGGACTATGGCCTTTTTAAAGTTATACTACAACAATTCACTACGTGTCCTGGTAGGAATAACTTGAAATGCCTTAGTTCGTGCGCAACACTGGATACCTTCAGTGGTATCCCACCGCTGTACACCAATTTGTTAAGACGGATTTCTGAACTCTGTCCTGGTGGCGCAGAAGTTCAGAAGGCCAACCTAATTACTTGGAACAGGGTAACCTCTGGACAAGCCAGACCAATCAAGGTAGCGATCGCGGCGGTCAAGACTAGGTCTCAAGAGGGGTGAGGGTGACTGAAAGCCTGCAATGAGCACACAAAGCAAGGACACTTACAAACTACTCCAAACAGGTGCTATATTAAAAATATATACACATTTATTCCAAGGCCTTTAAAACAATGACCGTAGCGAGAAATAACAATACAACTCTAGTAAACCAACACATACCATACCAATACAATATATATACAAATACAAACAAGTCTCAAGCGTTAGATGAACGAAATGTGTAGTCCACCTAAAAGGGAAGGAAAACAGGCAGTGCGAAATAATGCTTAGACCCAGTCCGCCTTCAGAGGCACCTAACTAAAAGGAAGTCCGAGCCCTACGAAGAGTGGAGCCTTGTGCTCAAAAGTACCTGCACACGCTGGTGCCAACGGGCAAAAGGGGAGTCTCTTCGAGGGAGATCAGGCAGTTCAGTTTAGTGCACAAACGAAGAAGAACAGTGTTCCGCGACTCAAGCGCAGCCTCCACTGTGGGCAGAAGCAGAGCGCGAGTACGGAAAGGCGTGCTGTTTTGACACAGCGGGGAAAAGCTATGGGCTCCTGCAGGAGGGCGACCAGTTCCTATCTATGCTACTCACCGGTCCCCGATGCAAGCAGACTCAGGCTTCTCCGCGTCAGTTTCAGTCGCTGGCAGGTTCAGAAGAGCAGGGGACGTCTCGTCGTCGTGTTGAGTCTGCAGCAGCAGAGTTGAGTAAAAGACGTCCCAAACGAAGGAACCCGCACAGTTTGTTACCACAGCAGGGCAACGGAGCGGCCGTGTGTATCTGAGCCAAATGTACACTACTCACTTCAGACCTGGGAACGCCAAGTGTACGAATCGTGTGAGAGTGACAAGGACTCGATATACTACACAACCTGGTGGCAGTTACAGAGCAAGACTCCTGTGTAGGCTGGTCAGTCTGCTGGATGGCCCAGAGACGCTTCCGAATGCTTACTAGCAGGAGCTGGTGAAGATGCCGAGAATAGCTGTCCCCGCTATTCCAAGGGACGAAGTACCAGTACAGGCCTTCTGGTTCGATCAAAGGCGAAAAGGGTTTCAAAAGGCGACAGCAGTGCAGAGGAGCAGTCCTTCAGCGGGTCACCAGCGATTCCTCGGTTCAGCCTCTTGGTTGCAGGATACTTGGCTCCTGTATTCCTTCATTCGTGAGAACTCAGGAGATCGACATGGTAGTGGTGTTTCCAGCCCCCTCTTATCCACGGTTCCCTTCGTGCCAAAACGGTGGGGACCCAATGGGAGATCCGCTCATCAACACTCACACCATTCGTGGACCTATCACGGACCACGGTGGTCCCAGGCATTCACACGGGACCAGACATCCCAGCCCACATCCTGGAGGCACACACAAGACATGTAGAAGCCCGCGAAAGCATCCGTGTTTCGCTGGAAAGTACATGCCCAAATAAGGAAGGCCCCGGGTCGGCTCGACCTGGGGAAGGTGAAGGGAGCAAGACGGTCAGCGGACAGGACAAAGGAGCCTCGTGGTCTGGCCATTTTGGGAGCCAGGCCACCATTTTGGGTTAAGTGCGAGAAACGCGCTTAGAACGCCAAAAGGAGCTCAAAACACAAGAAACGATCGCTGCCACCATTCCTGTCCGTGAATCACTTGCACCGATCAGTTACAATCCTGAAAGAGTATCTAGGGCCTGTAGAAGGCTAGAATCCCAAGAGAGCAGTAACTTAGCTTACAGTGCCCTCTTGTGTCATGTTGCACGAAAGCCGCAACATGATAAAAGAAACTACGGAAAACAGCGTTTCCTGGTACTGACTGCCTTAAGGCCATGTCAGTTTCCCCGTAGGAAAGGAGCGAAAGCCCAGAGGAGTGCGGCAGAAGGCTGCACTTCTCTGGCAAAGTCGAGAACAAGGTGAAAAACAACAGCAAAAAGTTTAGGGGTTGCCACATGGAAGGAAAATTACCTACAATTACGAAATCTTTCCTAACAGATATCACATCTCATGTTATAGGAAGAGTCTCAGGTTTGGTATAAGCATTGAGATATCACATCTCTGCAATCGGAAGTGTCTCAGGATTGGGATGGGAAGGAGTTGGATATCCCATCTCATGTTATAGGACGGGTCTCAGGATTGTTATTAGAATCATTGAGATATCATATATATTGCATGCTGTAGGAAGGGTCTAAGGATTGGAATGGGAAGGACTTGGATATCACATTTCATGCTATGGATAGGCTCTCAGGTTTGGAAAGGGAAGGAGTTGGATATCACATTTCATGTTAGAGGAAGGATCTCAGGTTTGGTATTAGAGGCATTGAGATATCACATCTCATGCTATAGGAAGGGTCTCAGGATTGGAATGGGAAGGAGTTGGATATCACATCTCATGCTATAGGAAGGGTCTCGGGTTTGGTATAAGCATTGAGATATCACATCTCATGCTATAGGAAGGGTCTCAGGATTGGAATGGAAGGAGTTGGATATCACATCTCATGTTAAACGAAGGATCTCAGGTTTGGTTTTAGAAGCATTGAGGCATCACATCTCATGCTACAGGAAGGGTCGCAGGATTGGAATGGGAAGGAGTTGGATATCACATCTCATGCTATAGGAAGGGTCTCAGGTTTGGTATAAGCATTGAGATATCACATCTCATGCTATCGGAAGGGTCTCAGGACTGGAATGGGAAGGAGTTGTATATGACATCTCAAGCCATGGGAAGGGTCTCAGGTTTGGTATAAGCTTTGAGATATCACATCTCTGCTATCGGAAGGGTCTCAGGATTGGAATGGGAAGGAGTTGGATATCCCATCTCATGTTATAGGAAGAGTCTCAGGTTTGGTATTAGAAGCATTGAGATATCACATCTCATGCTATAGGAAGTGTCTCAGGATTGGAATGGGAAGGACTTGGATATCACATCTCATGCTATAGGGAGGGTCTCAAGTTTGATATTAGAAGCATTGAGATATCACATCTTATGCTATAGGAAGGGTCTCAGGATTGGAATGGGAAGGAGTAGGATATCACATCTCATGCTATAGGAAGGATCTGAGGTTTGGTATAAGCATTGAGATATCACATCTCTTCTATCGGAAGGGTCTCAGGATTGGAATGGGAAGGAGTTGGATATTCCCATCTCATGTTATAGGAAGGGTCTCAGGTTTGGTATTAGAAGCATTGAGATATCACATCTCATGCTATAGGAAGTGTCTCAGGATTGGAATGGGAAGGACTTGGATATCACATCTCATGCTATAGGGAGGGTCTCAAGTTTGATATTAGAAGCATTGAGATATCACATCTTATGCTATAGGAAGGGTCTCAGGATTGGAATGGGAAGGAGTAGGATATCACATCTCATGCTATAGGAAGGATCTGAGGTTTGGTATAAGCATTGAGATATCACATCTCTTCTATCGGAAGGGTCTCAGGATTGGAATGGGAAGGAGTTGGATATTCCCATCTCATGTTATAGGAAGGGTCTCAGGTTTGGTATTAGAAGCATTGAGATATCACATCTCATGTTATAGGAAGGGTCTCAGGATTGGAATGGGAAGGACTTGGATATCACATCTCATGCTATAGGGAGGGTCTCAAGTTTGATATTAGAAGCATTGAGATATCACATCTCACGATATCGGAAGGGTCTCAGGATTGGAATGGGAAGGATTTGGATATCACATCTCATGTTATAGGACGGGTCTCAGGTTTGGTATTAGAAGCATTGAGATATCACATCTCATGCTATAGGAAGTGTCTCAGGATTGGAATGGGAAGGACTTGGATATCACATCTCATGCTATAGGGAGGGTCTCAGGATTGGAATGGGAAGGAGTAGGATATCACATCTCATGCTATAGGAAGGATCTGAGGTTTGGTATAAGCATTGAGATATCACATCTCTTCTATCGGAAGGGTCTCAGGATTGGAATGGGAAGGAGTTGTATATGACATCTCAAGCCATGGGAAGGGTCTCAGGTTTGGTATAAGCTTTGAGATATCACATCTCTGCTATCGGAAGGGTCTCAGGATTGGAATGGGAAGGAGTTGGATATCCCATCTCATGTTATAGGAAGAGTCTCAGGTTTGGTATTAGAAGCATTGAGATATCACATCTCATGCTATAGGAAGTGTCTCAGGATTGGAATGGGAAGGACTTGGATATCACATCTCATGCTATAGGAAGGGTCTCAGGTTTGGTATAAGCATTGAGATATCACATCTCTTCTATCGGAAGGGTCTCAGGATTGGAATGGGAAGGAGTTGGATATTCCCATCTCATGTTATAGGAAGGGTCTCAGGTTTGGTATTAGAAGCATTGAGATATCACATCTCATGCTATAGGAAGGGTCTCAGGATTGGAATGGGAAGGAATTGGATATCACATCTCATGCTATAGGGAGGGTCTCAAGTTTGATATTAGAAGAATTGAGATATCACATCTCACGATATCGGAAGGGTCTCAGGATTGGAATGGGAAGGATTTGGATATCACATCTCATGTTATAGGACGGGTCTCAGGTTTGGTATTAGAAGCACTGAGATATCAAGTCTCATGGTATAGGAAGGGTCTCGGAATTGGAATGAGAAGGAGTTGGATATCACATCTCAAGCTATAGGAAGGGTCTCAGGATTGGAATGGGAAGGAGTTTGATATCACATCTCATGCAATAGTATGGGTCTCAGGTTTGGTATAAGCATTGGGATATCACATCTCATGCTATCGCAAGGGTATCAGGATTGGATTTGGAAGGAGCTGGATATCCCATCTCATGCTATAGGAAGGGTCTCAGGTTGGAATGGGAAGGAGTTGGATATCACATCTCATGTTATAGGAAGGGTCTCAGGATTGGAATGGGAAGGACTTGGATATCACATCTCATGCTATAGGAAGGCTCTCAGGTTTGGAAGGGGAAAGAGTTGGATATCACATTTCATGTTAGAGGTAGGATCTCAGGTTTGGTATTAGAGGCATTGAGATATCACATCTCATGCTATCAGAAGGGTCTCAGGATTGGAATGGGAAGGAGTTGGATATCACATCTCATGCTAAAGGGAGGGTCTCAGGTTTGGAAGGGGAAGGATTTGGATATCACATCTCATGTTATAGGAAGGATCTCAGGTTTGGTATTAGAAGCATTGAGATATCACATCTCATGCTATCGGAAGGATCTCAGGTTTGGTATTAGAAGCATTGAGATATCACATCTCATGCTATCAGAATGGTCTCAGGATTGGAATCGGAAGGAGTTGGATATCACATCTCATGCTAAAGGGAGGGTCTCAGGTTTGGAAGGGGAAGGATTTGGATATCACATCTCATGTTATCAGAAGGATCTCAGGTTTGGTATTAGAAGTATTGAGATATCACATCTCATGCTATAGGAAGGGTCTCAGGATTGGAATGGGAAGGAGTTGGATATCACATCTCAAGCTATAGGAAGGGTCTCAGGTTTGGTATAAGCATTGAGATATCACATCTCATGATATAGGAAGGGCTCAGGATTGGAATGGGAAGGAGTTGTATATGACATCTCATGCCATAGGAAGGGTCTCAGGTTTGGTATAAGCATTGAGATATCACATCACATGCTATAGGAAGGGTCTCAGGATTGGAATGGGAAGGACTTGGATATCACATCTCATGCTAAAGGGAGGGTCTCAGGTTTGGAAGGGGAAGGATTTGGATATCACATCTCATGTTATAGGAAGGATCTCAGGTTTGGTATAAGAAGCATTGAGATATCACATCTCATGCTATCGGAAGAATCTCAGATTTGGTATTAGAGGCATTGAGATATCACATCTCATGCTATCATAAGGGTCTCAGGATTGGAATGGGAAGGAGTTGGATATCACATCTCATGCTATAGGAAGGATCTCAGGTTTGGAACGGGAAGGAGCTGGATATCACATCTCATGTTATAGGAAGAGTCTCAGATTTGGTATAAGCATTGAGATATCACATCTCTGCAATCGGAAGTGTCTCAGGATTGGGATGGGAAGGAGTTGGATATCACATCTCATGCTATAGGAAGGGTCTCAGGATTGGAATGGGAAGGACTTGGATATCACATCTCATGCTATAGGGAGGGTCTCAAGTTTGATATTAGAAGCATTGAGATATCACATCTCACGATATCGGAAGGGTCTCAGGATTGGAATGGGAAGGATTTGGATATCACATCTCATGTTATAGGACGGGTCTCAGGTTTGGTATTAGAAGCACTGAGATATCAAGTCTCATGGTATAGGAAGGGTCTCAGAATTGGAATGAGAAGGAGTTGGATATCACATCTCAAGCTTTAGGAAGGGTCTCAGGATTGGAATGGGAAGGAGTTTGATATCACATCTCATGCAATAGTATGGGTCTCAGGTTTGGTATAAGCATTGGGATATCACATCTCATGCTATCGGAAGGGTATCAGGATTGGATTTGGAAGGAGCTGGATATCCCATCTCATGCTATAGGAAGGGTCTCAGGTTGGAATGGGAAGGAGTTGGATATCACATCTCATGTTATAGGAAGGACTTGGATATCACATCTCATGCTATAGGAAGGCTCTCAGGTTTGGAAGGGGAAAGAGTTGGATATCACATTTCATGTTAGAGGTAGGATCTCAGGTTTGGTATTAGAGGCATTGAGATATCACATCTCATGCTATCAGAAGGGTCTCAGGATTGGAATGGGAAGGAGTTGGATATCACATCTCATGCTAAAGGGAGGGTCTCAGGTTTGGAAGGGGAAGGATTTGGATATCACATCTCATGTTATAGGAAGGATCTCAGGTTTGGTATTAGAAGCATTGAGATATCACATCTCATGCTATCGGAAGGATCTCAGGTTTGGTATTAGAAGCATTGAGATATCACATCTCATGCTATCAGAATGGTCTCAGGATTGGAATCGGAAGGAGTTGGATATCACATCTCATGCTAAAGGGAGGGTCTCAGGTTTGGAAGGGGAAGGATTTGGATATCACATCTCATGTTATCAGAAGGATCTCAGGTTTGGTATTAGAAGTATTGAGATATCACATCTCATGCTATAGGAAGGGTCTCAGGATTGGAATGGGAAGGAGTTGGATATCACATCTCAAGCTATAGGAAGGGTCTCAGGTTTGGTATAAGCATTGAGATATCACATCTCATGATATAGGAAGGGCTCAGGATTGGAATGGGAAGGAGTTGTATATGACATCTCATGCCATAGGAAGGGTCTCAGGTTTGGTATAAGCATTGAGATATCACATCACATGCTATAGGAAGGGTCTCAGGATTGGAATGGGAAGGACTTGGATATCACATCTCATGCTAAAGGGAGGGTCTCAGGTTTGGAAGGGGAAGGATTTGGATATCACATCTCATGTTATAGGAAGGATCTCAGGTTTGGTATAAGAAGCATTGAGATATCACATCTCATGCTATCTGAGGAATCTCAGATTTGGTATTAGAGGCATTGAGATATCACATCTCATGCTATCATAAGGGTCTCAGGATTGGAATGGGAAGGAGTTGGATATCACATCTCATGCTATAGGAAGGATCTCAGGTTTGGAACGGGAAGGAGCTGGATATCACATCTCATGTTATAGGAAGAGTCTCAGATTTGGTATAAGCATTGAGATATCACATCTCTGCAATCGGAAGTGTCTCAGGATTGGGATGGGAAGGAGTTGGATATCACATCTCATGCTATAGGAAGGGTCTCAGGTTTGGAACGGGAAGGAGTTGGATATCCCATCTCATGTTATAGGACTGGTCTCAGGTTTGGTATTAGAAGCATTGAGATATCACATCACATGCTGTCGGAAGGGTCTCAGGTTTGGAATGGGAAGGAATTGGATATCACATCTCATGTTATAGGAAGGGTCTCAGGTTTGGTATAAGCATTGAGATATCACATCTCTGCTATCGGAAGTGTCTCAGGATTGGAATGGGAAGGAGTTGGATATCACATCTCATGTTATAGGACGGGTCTCAGGTTTGTTATTAGAATCATTGAGATATCATATTGCATGCTGTAGGAAGGGTCTAAGGATTGGAATGGGAAGGACTTGGATATCACATCTCATGCTATAGGTAGGCTCTCAGGTTTGGAAAGGGAAGGAGTTGGATATCACATTTCATGTTAGAGGAAGGATCTCAGGTTTGGTATTAGAGCCATTGGATATCACATCTCATGCTATAGGAAGGGTCTCAGGATTGGAATGGGAAGGATCTGTATATGACATCTCATGCCATAGGAAGGGTCTCAGGTTTGGTATAAGCATTGAGATATCACATCTCTGCTTTCGGAAGGGTCTCAGGATTGGAATGGGAAGGAGTTGGATATCCCATCTCATGTTATAGGAAGAGTCTCAGGTTTGATATTAGAAGCATTGAGATATCACATCTCATGCTATAGGAAGTGTCTCAGGATTGGAATGGGAAGGACTTGGATATCACATCTCATGCTATAGGGAGGGTCTCAAGTTTGATATTAGAAGCATTCAGATATCACATCTCATGGTATAGGAAGGGTCTCAGTATTGGAATGGGAAGGCGTTGGATATCACATCTCATGCTATAGGAAAGGTCTCAGGTTTGGTATAAGCATTGAGATATCACATCTCTGCTATCGGAAGGGTCTCAGGATTGGAATGGGAAGGAGTTGGATATTCCCATCTCATGTTATAGGAAGGGTCTATCAGGTCTTAGCATGAGACTCTTCCTATAACATGAGATGTGATATCCAACTCCTTCCCATTCCAATCCTGAGACCCTTCCGATAGCTTGAGATGTGATATCTCAATGCTTCTAATATCAATACTGAGACCCTCCCTATAGCATGAGATGTGATATCTAAGTCCTTCCCATTCCAATCCTGAGACCCTCCCGATAGCAGAGATGTGATATCTCAATGCTTATACCAAACCTGAGACCCTTCCTATAGCATGAGATGTGATATCCAACTCCTTCCCATTCCAATCCTGAGACCCTTCCTATAGCATGATATGTGAAATCTCAATGCTTCTACCAAAACTGAGACCCTTCCTTTAGCATGAGATGTGATATCCAACTCCTTCCCATTCCAATCCTGAGACCAGTCCTATAGCATGAGATGTGATATCTCAATGCTTCTAATACCAAACCTGAGATCCTTCCTATAACATGAGATGTGATATCCAACTCCTTCCCATTCCAATCCTGAGACCCTTCCTATAGCATGAGATGTGATATCTCAATGCTTCTAATACCAAACCTGAGATCCTTCCGATAGCATGAGATGTGATATCTCAATGCTTCTAATACCAAACCTGAGATCCTTCCTATAACATGAGATGTGATATCCAAATCCTTCCCCTTCCGAACCTGAGACCCTCCCTTTAGCATGAGATGTGATATCCAACTCCTTCCCATTCCAATCCTGATACCCTTCTGATAGCATGAGATGTGATATCTCAATGCCTCTAATACCAAACCTGAGATCCTACCCTTACATGAAATGTAATATCCAACTCCTTCCCTTTCCAAACCTGAGAGCCTTCCTACAGCATGAGATGTGATATCCAAGTCCTTCCCATTCCAATCCTGAGACCCTTCCTATAACATGATATGTCATATCCAACTCCTTCCCATTCCAACCTGAGACCCTTCCTATAGCATGAGATGGGATATCCAACTCCTTCCAAATCCAATCCTGATACCCTTCCGATAGCATGAGATGTGATATCCCAATGCTTCTACAAAACCTGAGACCCATACCATGGCATGAGATGTGATATCAAACTCCCGTCCTATACCATGAGACTTGATATCTCAATGCTTCTAATACCAAACCTGAGACCCTTCCTATAACATGAGATGTGATATCCAAGTCCTTCCCATTTCAATCCTGAGACCCTTCCTATAGCATGAGATGTGATATCTCAATGCTTCTAATACCAAACCTGAGACCCTTCCTATAACATGAGATGTGATATCCAAGTCCTTCCCATTTCAATCCTGAGACCCTTCCTATAGCATGAGATGTGATATCTCAATGCTTCTAATACCAAACCTGAGACCCTTCCTATAACATGAATTCTGCTATCCAAGTCCTTCCCATTCCAATCCTGAGACCCTTCCAATAGCAGAGATGTGATATCTCAATGCTTCTAATATCAAACCTGAGACCTGTCCTATAACATGAGATGGGATATCCAACTCCTTCCCGTTCCAAACCTGATACCCTTCCTATAGCATGAGATGTGATATCCAATTCCTTCCCATCCCAATCCTGAGACACCTCCGATAGCAGAGATGTGATATCTCAATGCTTATACCAAACCTGAGACTCTTCCTATAACATGAGATGTGATATCTAACTCCTTCCCGTTCCAAACCTGAGACCCTTCCTATAGCATGAGATGTGATATCCAACTCCTTCCCATTCCAATCCTGAGACCCTTCCTATAGCATGAGATGTGATATCTCAATGCTTATACCAAATCTGAGACCCTTCCTATAGCATAAGATGTGATATCCAACTCCTTCCCATTCCAATCCTGAGACCCTTCCTATAGCATGAGATGTGATATCTCAATGCTTCTAATAGCAAACCTGAGATCCTTCCTATAACATGAGATGTGATATCCAACTCCTTCCCATTCCAATCCTGAGACCCTTATGATAGCATGAGATGTGATATCTCAATGCCTCTAATACCAAACCTGAGATACTTCCGATAGCATGAGATGTGATATCTCAATGCTTTTAATACCAAACCTGAGATCCTTCCTATAACATGAGATGTGATATCCAAATCCTTCCCCTTCCAAACCTGAGACCCTCCCTTTAGCATGAGATGTGATATCCAACTCCTTCCCATTCCAATCCTGAGACCCTTCTGATAGCATGAGATGTGATATCTCAATGCCTCTAATACCAAACCTGAGATCCTACCTCTAACATGAAATGTGATATCCATCTCCTTCCCTTTCCAAACCTGAGACCCTGCCTATAGCATGAGATGTGATATTCAAGTCCTTCCCATTCCAATCCTGAGACCCTTCCTATAGCATGTGATGTGATATCTCAATGCGTATACCAAACCTGAGACCCTTCCTATGGCATGAGATGTCATATACAACTCCTTCCCATTCCAATCCTGAGACCCTTCCTATAGCATGAGATGTGATATCTCAATGCTTATACCAAACCTGAGACCCTTCCTATAGCATGAGATTTGATATCCAACTTCTTCCCATTCCAATCCTAAGACCCTTCCTATAACATGAGATGTGATGTCTCAATGCTTCTAATACCAAACCTGAGATCTTTCCTATAACATGAGATGTGATATCCAACTCCTTCCCATTCCAATCCTGAGACCCTTCCTATAGCATGAGATGGGATATCCAACTCCTTCTTATGCCAAACCTGAGACCCTTCCTATGGCATGATATGTGATATCCAACTCCTTGCCATTCGAATCCTGAGACCCTTCCTATAGCATGAGAAGGGATATCCAACTCCTTCCCAATCCAATCCTGAGACCCTTCCGATAGCAGAGATGTGATATTTCAACGCTTCTACCAAACCTGAGACCCTTCCTATGACATGAGATGTGATATCCAATTCCTTCCCATTCCAAACCTGAGACCCTTCCTATTGGATGAGATGTGATATCCAACTCCTTCCCATTCCAACCCTGAGACCCTTCCTATACCATGAGATGTGATATCTCAATGCTTCTAATACCAAACCTGAGACCCTTCCTTTAGCATGAGATATGATATCCAAATCCTTCCCCTTCCAAACCTGAGACCCTTCCTTTAGCATGAGATGTGATATCCAAATACTTCCCATTCCAATCCTAAAACCCTTCCTATAACATGAGATGCGATATCCAAATCCTTCCCATTCCAATCCTGAGACCCTTCCTATAACATGAGATGTGATATCCAACTCCTTCCCATTCCAACCTGAGACCCTTCCTATAGCATGAGAAGGGATATCCAACTCCTTCCCAATCCAATCCTGAGACCCTTCCGATAGCAGAGATGTGATATCTCAATGCTTATACCAAACCTGAGACCCTTCCTATGGCATGAGATGTGATATCCAACTCCTTGCCATTCAAATCCTGAGACCCTCCCTATAACAAGAGATGTCATATCCAACTCCTTCCCATTCCAAACCTCAGACCCTTCCTTTAGCATGAGATGTAATATCCAAATCCTTCACATTCCAATCCGGAGACCCTTCCTATAGCATGAGATGTGATATCTCAAAGCTTCTAATACCAAACATGAGATCCTTCCTATAACATGAGATGTGATATCCAACTCCTTCCCATTACAAACCTGAGACCCTTCCGATAGCATGAGATGTGATATCTCAATGCTTCAAAAACCAAACATGAGAACCATCCTATAACATGAGATGTGAAATCCAAATCCTTCCCTTCCCAAACCTGAGACTCTTCCTATAGCATGAGATGTGATATCTCAATGCTTCTACCAAACCTGAAACCCTTCCTATAGCATGAGATGTGATATCCAACTCCTTCCCATTCCAATCCTGAGACACTTCCTATAGCATGAGATGTGATATCCAAATCCTTCCCCTTCCAAACCTTAGACCCTTCCTTTATCATGAGATGTGATATCCAAGTCCTTCCCATTCCATTCCTGAGACCCTTCCTATAGCATGAGATGTGATATCTCAATGCTTCTAATACCAAACCTGAGACCCTTCCTATAACATGAGATGTGCTATCCAAGTCCTTCCCATTCCAATCCTGAGACCCTTCCTATAGCATGAGATGTGATATCCTAGTCCTTCCCATTCCAATCCTGAGACCCTTCCGATAGCAGAGATGTGATATCTCAATGCTTATACCAAACCTGAGACCCTTAATATGGCATGAGATGTCATATACAACTCCTTCCCATTCCAATCCTGAGACCCTTCCTATAGCATGAGATGTGATATCTCAATGCTTATACCAAACCTGAGACCCTTCCTATAGCATGAGATGTGATATCCAACTCCTTCCCATTCCAATCCTGATACCCTTCCTATAACATGAGATGTGATGTCTCAATGCTTCTAATACCAAACATGAGATCCTTCCTATGGCATGAGATGTCATTTAAAACTCCTTCCCATTCCATTCCTGAGACCCTTCCTATAGCATGAGATATGATATCCAACTCCTTCCCATTCCAATCCTGAGACCCTTCCTATAGCATGAGATGTGATATCTCAATGCTTCTAATAACAAACCTGAGATCCTTCCTATAACATGAGATGTGATATCCAAATCCTTCCCCTTCCAAACCAGAGACCCTCCCTTTAGCATGAGAGGTGATATCCAACTCCTTCCCATTCCAATCCTGAGACCGTTCTGATAGCATGAGATGTGATATCTCAATGCTTCTAATTCCAAACCTGAGATCCTTCAGATAGCATGAGATGTGATATTTGAATTCTTCTAATACCAAACCTGAGATCCTTCCTATAACACGAGATGTGATATTCTAATCCTTCCCCTTCCAAACCTGAGACCCTCCCTTTAGCATGAGATGTGATATCCAACTCCTTCCCATTCCAATCCTGAGACCCTTCTGATAGCATGAGATGTTATATCTCAATGCCTCTAATACCAAACCTGAGATTCTACATCTAACATGAAATGTGATATCCAACTCCTTCCCCTTCCAAACCTGGGAGCCTTCCTATAACATGAGATGTGATATCTTAGTCCTTCCCATTCCAATCCTGAGACCCTTCCTATAACATGAGATGTGATATGCAACTCCTTCCCATTCCAATCCTGAGACCCTTCCTATAGCATGAGATGTGATGTCTCAATGCTTCTAATACCAAATCTGAGATCCTTCCTATAACATGAGATGTGATATCCAACTCCTTCCATTCCAATCCTGAGACCCTTCCTATAGCATGGGATGTGATATTTCAATGCTTATACCAAACCTCAGACCCTTCCTATAGCATGAGATGTGATATCCAAATCCTTCCCATTCCAATCGTGAGACCCTTCCTATAGCATGAGATGTGATATCTCAATGCCTCTAATACCAAACCTGAGATCCTTCCTCTAACATGAAATGTGATATCCAAATCCTTCCCTTTCCAAACCTGAGAGCCTACCTATAGCATGAGATGTGATATCCAACTCCTTCCCATTCCAATCCTGAGACCCGTCCTATAGCATGAGATGTGATATCTCAATGCTTATACCAAACCTGAGACCCTTCCTATAGCATGAGATGTGATATCCAAATCCTTCCCATTCCAATCCTGAGAGTCTACCTATAGCATGAGATGTGATATCCAAGTCCTTCCCATTCCAATCCTTAGACACTTCCTACAGCATGAGATGTGATATCTCAATGATTCTATTACCAAACCTGAGACCCGTCCTATAACATGAGATGGGATATCCAACTCCTTCCCATTTCAATCCTGAGAAACTTCCGATAGCAGAGATGTGATATCTCAATGCTTAGACCAAACCTGAGACCCTTCCTATAACATGAGATGTGATATCCAACTCCTTCCCGTTCCAAACCTGAGACCCTTTCTATAGCAAGAATCTAATATCCAACTGCTTCCCATTCCAATCCTGAGACCATTCCTATAGCATGAGATGTGATATCTCAATGCTTCTAATACCAAACCTGAGATCCTTCCTATGACATGAGATGTGATATCCAATTCCTTCCCATTCCAAACCTGAAACCCTTCCTATAGCATGAGATGTGATATCTCAATGCTTCTAATACCAAACCTGAGATCCTTCCTAAAACATGAGATGTGATATCCAAATCCTTCCCCTTCCAAACCAGAGACCCTCCCTTTAGCATGAGATGTGATATCCAACTCCTTCCCATTCCAATCCTGAGACATTTCTGATAGCATGAGATGTGATATCTCAATGCCTCTAATACCAAACCTGAGATCCTACCTCTAACATGAAATGTGATATCCAACTCCTTCCCCTTGCAAACCTGAGAGCCTTCCTATAGCATGAGATGTGATATCGAAGTATTTCCCATTCCAATCCTGAGACCCTTCCTATAACATGAGATGTGATATCCAACTCCTTCCCATTCCAACCTGAGACCCTTCCTATAGCATGAGATGGGATATCCAACTACTTCCAAATCCAATCCTGATACCCTTCCGATAGCATGAGATGTGATATCTCAATCCCTCTAATACCAAACCTGAGATCCTTCCTATAACATGAGATGTGATATCAAAATCCTTCCCCTTCCAAACCTGAGACCCTCCCTTTAGCATGAGATGTGATATCCAACTCCTTCCCATTCCAATCCTGAGACCCTTCTGATAGCATGAGATGTGATATTCAATGCCTCTAATACCAATCCTGAGATCCTACCTCTAACATGAAATGTGATATCCAAGTCCTTCCCTTTCCAAACGTGAGAGCCTCCCTATAGCATGAGATGGGATATTCAAGTCCTTCCCATTCCAATCCTGAGACCCTTCCTATAGCATGAGATGTGATATCTCAATGCTTCTAATACCAAACCTGAGACCCTTCCTATAACATAAGATGGGATATCCAACTCCTTCCCATTCCAATCCTGAGACCCTTCCGATAGCAGAGATGTGATATCTCAATGCTGATACCAAACCTGAGACCCTTCCTATGGCATGAGATGTCATATACAACTCCTTCCCATTCCAATCCTGAGACCATTCCTATAGCATGAGATGTGATATCTCAATGCTTATACCAAACCTGAGACCCTTCCTATAGCATGAGATGTGATATCCAACTCCTTCCCATTCCAATCCTGAGACCCTTCCTATAACATGAGATGTGATGTCTCAATGCTTCTAATACCAAACCTGAGATCCTTCCTATGGCATGAGATGTCATATAAAACTCCTTCCCATTCCATTCCTGAGACCCTTCCTATAGCATGAGATGTGATATCCAACTCCTTCCCATTCCAATCCTGAGACCCTTCCTATAGCATGAGATGTGATATCCAAATCCTTCCCATTCCAATCGTGAGACCCTTCATATAGCATGAGATGTGATATCCAAAACCTTCCCTTTCCAAAACTGAGAGCCTACCTATAGCATGAGATGTGATATCCAACTCCTTCCCATTCCAATCCTGAGACCCTTCCTATAGCATGAGATGTGATATCCAAATCCTTCCCCTTCCAAACCTGAGACCCTCCCTTTAGCATGAGATGTGATATCCAACTCCTTCCCATTCCAATCCTGAGACCCTTCTGATAGCATGAGATGTTATATCTCAATGCCTCTAATACCAAACCTGAGATCCTACCTCTAACATGAAATGTGATATCCAACTCCTTCCCCTTCTAAACCTGGGAGCCTTCCTATAACATGAGATGTGATATCGAAGTGCTTCCCATTCCAATCCTGAGACCCTTCCTATAACATGAGATGTGATATCCAACTCCTTCCCATTCCAATCCTGAGACCCTTCCCATAGCATGAGATGTGATGTCTCAATGCTTCTAATACCAAATCTGAGATCCTTCCTATAACATGAGATATGATATCCAACTCCTTCCCATTGCAATCTTGAGACCGTTTCTATAGCATGAGATGTGATATTTCAATGCTTATACCAAACCTGAGACCCTTCCTATAGCATGAGATGTGATATCCAAATCCTTCCCATTCCAATCGTGAGACCCTTCCTATAGCATGAGATGTGATATCTCAATGCCTCTAATACCAAACCTGAGATCCTACCTCTATAATGAAATTTGATATGCAACTCCTTCCCCTTCCAAACCTGATAGCCTTCCTATAGCATGAGATGTGATATCCAAGTCCTTCCCATTCCAATCCTGATACCCTTCCTATAACATGAGATGTGATATCCAACTCCTTCCCATTCCAACCTGAGACCCTTCCTATAGCATGAGATGGGATATCCAACTCCTTCCAAATCCAATCCTGATACCCTTCCGATAGCATGAGATGTGATATCCCAATGCTTCTACAAAACCTGAGACCCATACCATGGCATGAGATGTGATATCAAACTCCTTCCCATTCCAATCCTGACACACTTCCTATAGCTTGAGATGTGATATCCAACTCCTTCCCATTCCAATTCTGAGACCCGTCCTATACCATGGGACTTGATATCTCAATGCTTCTAATACCAAACCTGAGACCGGTCCTATAACATGAGATGTGATATCCAAATCCTCCCCCTTCCAAACCTTAGACCCTTCCTTTATCATGAGATGTGATATCCAAGTCGTTCCCATTCCAATCCTGAGACACTTCCTATAGCATGAGATGTGATATCTCAATGCTTCTAATACCAAACCTGAGACCCTTGCTATAACATGAGATGTGATATTCAAGTCCTTCCCATTCCAATCCTGAGACCCTTCCTATAGCATGAGATGTGATATCTCAATGCTTCTAATACCAAACCTGAGACCCTTCCTATCATGAGATGGGATATCCAACTCCTTCCCATTCCAATCCTGAGACCCTTCCGATAGCAAAGATGTGATATCTCAATGCTTATACCAAACCTGAGACCCTTCCTATGGCATGAGATGTCAAATACAACTCCTTCCGATTCCAATCCTGAGACCCTTCCTATAGCATGAGATGTGATATCTCAATGCTTCTAATAATAAACCTGAGATCCTTCCTATAACATGAGATGTGATATCCAACTCCTTCCCATTCCAAACCTGAGACCCTTCCGATTGCATGAGATGTGATATCAAACTCCTTCCCATTCCAATCCTGAGACCCTTCCTATACCATGAGATGTGATATCTCAATGCTTCTAATACCAAAACTGACACCCGTCCTAAAACATGAGATGTGATGTCCAAATCCTTCCCCTTCCAAACCTGAGATCTTTCCTTTAGCATGAGATGTGATATCCAACTCCTTCCCATTCCAATCCTGAGACCCTTCCTATACCATGAGATGTGATCTCTCAATGCTTCTAATACCAAACCTGACACCCGTCCTAAAACATGAGATGTGATGTCCAAATCCTTCCCCTTCCAAACCTGAGATCTTTCCTTTAGCATGAGATGTGATATCCAACTCCTTCCCATTCCAATCCTGAGACCCTTCCTATACCATGAGATGTGATATCTCAATGCTTCTAATACCAAACCTGACACCCGTCCTAAAACATGAGATGTGATGTCCAAATCCTTCCCCTTCCAAACCTGAGATCTTTCCTTTAGCATTAGATGTGATATCCAACTCCTTTCCATTCCAATCCTGAGACCCTTCCTATAGCATGATATGTGATATCACAATTTTTCTAATACCAAACCTGAGATCCTTCCTATAACATGAGATGTGTATCCAACTCCTTCCCATTCCAAACCTGAGACCCTTCCTATAGCCTGAGATGTGATATCTTAATGCTTCTAAAACCAAACCTGAGAACCATCCAATAACATATGTGAAATCCAAATCCTTCCCTTTCCAAACCTGAGACCCTTCCGATAGCATTAGATGTGATATCTCAATGCTTCCAAAACCAAACATGAGAACCATCCTATAACATGAGATGTGAAATCCAAATCCTTCCCTTTCCAAACCTGAGACCCTCCCTATAGCATGAGATGTGATGTCTAAGTCCTTCCCATTCCTATCCTGAGACCCTTCCGATAGCAGAGATGTGATATCTCAATGCTTGGACCAAACCTGAGACCCTTCCTATGGCATGAGATGTGATATCCAACTCCTTCCCATTTCAATCTTGAGACCCTTCCTATAGCATGAGATGTGATATCTCAATGCTTCTATCAAACCTGAGTCCCTTCCTTTAGCATGAGATGTGATATCCAACTCCTTCCCATTCCAATCCTGAGACCCTTCCTATAGCATGAGATGTGATATTTTAAAGCTTCTAATACCAAACCTGCGACCCGTCCTATAACATGAGATATGATATCCAAATCCTTCCCCTTCCAAACCTGAGACCCTTCCTTTAGCATGAGATGTGATATCTCAATGTTTCTAATAAAAAACCTGAGACTCTTCCTATAGCAAGAGATGTGATATCCAAATCCTTCCCATTCCAATCCTGAGACCCTTCCTATAACATGAGATGTGATATCTCAATGCCTCTAATACCAAACCTGAGATTCTTCCTATAACATGAGATGTGATATCTCAATGCTTCTAATACCAAACCTGAGACCCTCCCTTTAGCATGAGATGTGATATCCGACTCCTTCCCATTCCAATCCTGAGACCCTTCTGATAGCATGAGATGTGATATCTCAATGCCTCTAATACCAAACCAGAGATTCTTCCTGTAACATGAGATGTGATATCTCAATGCTTCTAATACCAAACCTGAGACCCTCCCTTTAGCATGAGATGTGATATCCGACTCCTTCCCATTCCAATCCTGAGACCCTTCTGATAGCATGAGATGTGATATCTCAATGCTTCTAATACCAAACCTGAGACCCTTCCTATAACATAAGATGGGATATCCAGCTCCTTCCCATTCCAATCCTGAGACCCTTCCGATAGCAGAGATGTGATATCTCAATGCTTATACCAAACCTGAGACCCTTCCTGTGGCATGAGATGTCATATCCAACTCCTTCCCATTCCAATCCTGAGACCCTTCCTATAGCATGATATGTGATATCACAATTTTTCTAATACCAAACCTGAGATCCTTCCTATAACATGAGATGTGTATCCAACTCCTTCCCATTCCAAAACCTGAGACCCTTCCTATAGCATGAGATGTGATATCTTAATGCTTCTAAAACCAAACCTGAGAACCATCCAATAACATATGTGAAATCCAAATCCTTCCCTTTCCAAACCTGAGACCCTTCCGATAGCATTAGATGTGATATCTCAATGCTTCTAAAACCAAACATGAGAACCATCCTATAACATGAGATGTGAAATCCAAATCCTTCCCTTTCCAAACCTGAGACCCTTCCTATAGCTTGAGATGTGATATCAAACTCCTTCCCATTCCAATCCTGTGATAGCTGGAGATGTGATATCCAACTCCTTCCCATTCCAATCCTGAGACCCTTCCTATACCATGAGATGTGATATTTCAATGCTTCTAATACCAAACCTGAGACCCGTCCTAAAACATGAGATGTGAGATCCAAATCCTTCCCCCTCCAAACCTGAGAACCTTCCTATAGCTTGAGATGTGATATCAAACTCCTTCCCATTCCAATCCTGAGATAGCTTGAGATGTGATATCCAACTCATTCCCATTCCTATCCTGAGACCCTTCCGATAGCAGAGATGTGATATCTCAATGCTTGTACCAAACCTGAGACCCTTCCTATGGCATGAGATGTGATATCCAACTCCTTCCCATTCCAATCCTGAGACCCTTCCTATAGCATGAGATGTGATATCTCAATGCTTATACCAAACCTGAGACCCTTCCTATAGCATGAGATGTGATATCCAAATCCTTCCCATTCCAATCCTGAGACCCTTCCTATAGCATGAGATGTGATATCTCAATGCCTCTAATACCAAACCTGAGATCCTATTACCAAACCTGAGACCTGTCCTATAACATGAGATGGGATATCCAACTCCTTCCCATTTCAATCCTGAGAAACTTCTGATAGCAGAGATGTGATATCTCAATACTTAGACCAAACCTGAGACCCTTCCTATAACATGAGATGTGATATCCAACTCCTTCCCGTTCTAAACCTGAGACCCTTTCTATAGCAAGAATCTAATATCCAACTCCTTCCCATTCCAATCCTGAGACCATTCCTATAGCATGAGATGTGATATCTCAATGCTTCTAATACCAAACCTGATATCCTTCCTATGACATGAGATGTGATATCCAATTCCTTCCCATTCCAAACCTGAGATCCTTCCTATAGCATGAGATGTGATATCTCAATGCTTCTAGTACCAAACCTGAGATCCTTCCTATAACATGAGATGTGATATCCAAATCCTTCCCCTTCCAAACCAGAGACCCTCCCTTTAGCATGAGATGTGATATCCAACTCCTTCCCATTCCAATCCTGAGACATTTCTGATAGCATGAGATGTGATATCTCAATGCCTCTAATACCAAACCTGAGATCCTACCTCTACATGAAATGTGATATCCAACTCCTTCCCCTTGCAAACCTGAGAGCCTTCCTATAGCATGAGATGTGATATCGAAGTATTTCCCATTCCAATCCTGAGACCCTTCCTATAACATGAGATGTGATATCCAACTCCTTCCCATTCCAACCTGAGACCCTTCCTATAGCATGAGATGGGATATCCAACTACTTCCAAATCCAATCCTGATACCCTTCCGATAGCATGAGATGTGATATCTCAATCCCTCTAATACCAAACCTGAGATCCTTCCTATAACATGAGATGTGATATCAAAATCCTTCCCCTTCCAAACCTGAGACCCTCCCTTTAGCATGAGATGTGATATCCAACTCCTTCCCATTCCAATCCTGAGACCCTTCTGATAGCATGAGATGTGATATTCAATGCCTCTAATACCAAACCTGAGATCCTACCTCTAACATGAAATGTGATATCCAACTCCTTCCCTTTCCAAACGTGAGAGCCTCCCTATAGCATGAGATGGGATATTCAAGTCCTTCCTATTCCAATCCTGAGACCCTTCCTATAGCATGAGATGTGATATCTCAATGCTTCTAATACCAAACCTGAGACCCTTCCTACAACATAAGATGGGATATCCAACTCCTTCCCATTCGAATCCTGAGACCCTTCCGATAGCAGAGATGTGATATCTCAATGCTGATACCAAACCTGAGACCCTTCCTATGGCATGAGATGTCATATACAACTCCTTCCCATTCCAATCCTGAGACCCTTCCTATAGCATGAGATGTGATATCTCAATGCTTATACCAAACCTGAGACCCTTCCTATAGCATGAGATGTGATATCCAACTCCTTCCCATTCCAATCCTGAGACCCTTCCTATAACATGAGATGTGATGTCTCAATGCTTCTAATACCAAACCTGAGATCCTACCTATGGCATGAGATGTCATATAAAACTCCTTCCCATTCCATTCCTGAGCCCCTTCCTATAGCATGAGATGTGATATCCAACTCCTTCCCATTCCAATCCTGAGACCCTTCCTATAGCATGAGATGTGATATCTCAATGCTTCTAATACCAAACCTGAGACCCTTCCTATAACATAAGATGGGATATCCAACTCCTTCCCATTCGAATCCTGAGACCCTTCCGATAGCAGAGATGTGATATCTCAATGCTGATACCAAACCTGAGACCCTTCCTATGGCATGAGATGTCATATACAACTCCTTCCCATTCCAATCCTGAGACCCTTCCTATAGCATGAGATGTGAT
This sequence comes from Ambystoma mexicanum, assembly GCF_040938575.1. Taxonomy (NCBI): domain Eukaryota; kingdom Metazoa; phylum Chordata; class Amphibia; order Caudata; family Ambystomatidae; genus Ambystoma; species Ambystoma mexicanum. The sequence continues at coordinate 340,712,286 of NC_090936.1, forward strand.
ATCTCAATGCTTATACCAAACCTGAGACCCTTCCTATAGCATGAGATGTGATATCCAACTCCTTCCCATTCCAATCCTGAGACCCTTCCTATAACATGAAATGTGATGTCTCAATGCTTCTAATACCAAACCTGAGATCCTTCCTATGGCATGAGATGTCATATAAAACTCCTTCCCATTCCATTCCTGAGACCCTTCCTATAGCATGAGATGTGATATCCAACTCCTTCCCATTCCAATCCTGAGACCCTTCCTATAGCATGAGATGTGATATCCAAATACTTCCCATTCCAATTGTGAGACCCTTCCTATAGCATGAGATGTGATATCCAAAACCTTCCCTTTCCAAAACTGAGAGCCTACCTATAGCATGAAATGTGATATCCAACTCCTTCCCATTCCAATCCTGAGACCCTTCCTATAGCATGAGATGTGATATCTCAATGCTTATACCAAACCTGAGACCCTTCCTATAGCATGGGATGTGATATCCAAATCCTTCCCATTCCAATCCTGAGACCCTTCCTATAGCATGAGATGTGATATCCAAATCCTTCCCCTTCCAAACCTGAGACCCTCCCTTTAGCATGAGATGTGATATCCAACTCCTTCCCATTCCAATCCTGAGACCCTTCTGATAGCATGAGATGTTATATCTCAATGCCTCTAATACCAAACCTGAGATCCTACCTCTAACATGAAATGTGATATCCAACTCCTTCCCCTTCTAAACCTGGGAGCCTTCCTATAACATGAGATGTGATATCGAAGTGCTTCCCATTCCAATCCTGAGACCCTTCCTATAACATGAGATGTGATATCCAACTCCTTCCCATTCCAATCCTGAGACCCTTCCTATAGCATGAGATGTGATGTCTCAATGCTTCTAATACCAAATCTGAGATCCTTCCTATAACATGAGATGTGATATCCAACTCCTTCCCATTGCAATCTTGAGACCGTTTCTATAGCATGAGATGTGATATCTCAATGCTTATACCAAACCTGAGACCATTCCTATAGCATGAGATGTGATATCCAAATCCTTCCCATTCCAATCGTGAGACCCTTCCTATAGCATGAGATGTGATATCTCAATGCCTCTAATACCAAACCTGAGATCCTACCTCTAAAATGAAATTTGATATGCAACTCCTTCCCCTTCCAAACCTGATAGCCTTCCTATAGCATGAGATGTGATATCCAAGTCCTTCCCATTCCAATCCTGATACCCTTCCTATAACATGAGATGTGATATCCAATTCCTTCCCATTCCAACCTGAGACCCTTCCTATAGCATGAGATGGGATATCCAACTCCTTCCAAATCCAATCCTGATACCCTTCCGATAGCATGAGATATGATATCCCAATGCTTCTACAAAACCTGAGACCCATACCATGGCATGAGATGTGATATCAAACTCCTTCCCATTCCAATCCTGACACCCTTCCTATAGCTTGAGATGTGATATCCAACTCCTTCCCATTCCAATTCTGAGACCCGTCCTATACCATGGGACTTGATATCTCAATGCTTCTAATACCAAACCTGAGACCGGTCCCATAACATGAGATGTGATATCCAAATCCTTCCCCTTCCAAAATTTAGACCCTTCCTTTATCATGAGATGTGATATCCAAGTCGTTTCCATTCCAATCCTGAGACCCTTCCTATAGCATGAGATGTGATATCTCAATGCTTCTAATACCAAACCTGAGACCCTTGCTATAACATGGGATGTGATATTCAAGTCCTTCCCATTCCAATCCTGAGACCCTTCCGATAGCAGAGATGTGATATCTCAATGCTGCTAATAATAAACCTGAGATCCTTCCTATAACATGAGATGTGATATCCAACTCCTTCCCATTCCAAACCTGAGACCCTTCCGATTGCATGAGATGTGATATCAAACTCCTTCCCATTCCAATCCTGAGATAGCTTGAGATGTGATATCCAACTCCTTCCCATTCCAATCCTGAGACCCTTCCTATACCATGAGATGTGATATCTCAATGCTTCTAATACCAAACCTGACACCCGTCCTAAAACATGAGATGTGAGATCCAAATCCTTCCCCTTCCAAACCTGAGATCTTTCCTTTAGCATGAGATGTGATATCCAACTCCTTCCCATTCCAATCCTGAGACCCTTCCTATAGCATGATATGTGATATCACAATTTTTCTAATACCAAACCTGAGATCCTTCCTATAACATGAGATGTGTATCCAACTCCTTCCCATTCCAAACCTGAGACCCTTCCTATAGCCTGAGATGTGATATCTTAATGCTTCTAAAACCAAACCTGAGAACCATCCAATAACATATGTGAAATCCAAATCCTTCCCTTTCCAAACCTGAGACACTTCCGATAGCATTACCTGTGATATCTCAATGCTTCTAAAACCAAACATGAGAACCATCCTATAACATGAGATGTGAAATCCAAATCCTTCCCTTTCCAAACCTGAGACCCTCCCTATAGCATGGAATGTGATATCTAAGTCCTTCCCATTCCTATCCTGAGACCCTTCCGATAGCAGAGATGTGATATCTCAATGCTTGGACCAAACCTGAGACCCTTCCTATGACATGAGATGTGATATCCAACTCCTTCCCATTCCAATCCTGAGACCCTTCCTATAGCATGAGATGTGATATCTCAATGCTTCTATCAAACCTGAGTCCCTTCCTTTGGCATGAGATGTGATATCCAACTCCTTCCCATTCCAATCCTGAGACCCTTCCTATAGCATGATATGTGATATTTCAAAGCTTCTAATACCAAACCTGGGACCCGTCCTATAACATGAGATATGATATCCAAATCCTTCCCCTTCCAAACCTGAGACCCTTCCTTTAGCATAAGATGTGATATCCAAATCCTTCCCATTCCAATCCTGAAACCCTTCCTATAGCATGAGATGTGATATCTCAATGTTTCTAATAAAAAACTTGAGACTCTTCCTATAGCAAGAGATATGATATCCAAATCCTTCCCATTCCAATCCTGAGACCCTTCCTATAACATGAGATGTGATATCTCAATGCCTCTAATACCAAACCTGAGATTCTTTCTATGACATGAGATGTGATATCTCAATGCTTCTAATACCAAACCTGAGACCCTCCCTTTAGCATGAGATGTGATATCCGACTCCTTCCCATTCCAATCCTGAGACCCTTCTTATAGCATGAGATGTGATATCTCAATGCCTCTAATACCAAACTAGAGATTCTTCCTATAACATGAGATGTGATATCTCAATGCTTCTAATACCAAACCTGAGACCCTCCCTTTAGCATGAGATGTGATATCCGACTCCTTCCCATTCCAATCCTGAGACCCTTCTGATAGCATGAGATGTGATATCTCAATGCTTCTAACACCAAACCTGAGACCCTTCCTATAACATAAGATGGGATATCCAACTCCTTCCCATTCCAATCCTGAGACCCTTCCGATAGCAGAGATGTGATATCTCAATGCTTATACCAAACCTGAGACCCTTCCTGTGGCATGAGATGTCATATCCAACTCCTTCCCATTCCAATCCTGAGACCTTTCCTATAGCATGATATGTGATATCACAATTTTTCTAATACCAAACCTGAGATCCTTCCTATAACATGAGATGTGTATCCAACTCCTTCCCATTCCAAAACCTGAGACCCTTCCTATAGCATGAGATGTGATATCTTAATGCTTCTAAAACCAAACCTGAGAACCATCCAATAACATATGTGAAATCCAAATCCTTCCCTTTCCAAACCTGAGACCCTTCCGATAGCATTAGATGTGATATCTCAATGCTTCTAAAACCAAACATGAGAACCATCCTATAACATGAGATGTGAAATCCAAATCCTTCCCTTTCCAAACCTGAGACCCTTCCTATAGCTTGAGATGTGATATCAAACTCCTTCCCGATCCAATCCTGTGATAGCTTGAGATATGATATCCAACTCCTTCCCATTCCAATCCTGAGACCCTTCCTATACCATGAGATGTGATATCTCAATGCTTCTAATACCAAACCTGAGACCCGTCCTAAAACATGAGATGTGAGATCCAAATCCTTCCCCTTCCAAACCTGAGAACCTTCCTATAGCTTGAGATGTGATATCAAACTCCTTCCTATTCCAATCCTGAGATAGCTTGAGATGTGATATCCAACTCCTTCCCATTCCAATCCTGAGACCCTTCCTATAGCATGAGATGTGATATCTCAATGCTTCTATCAAACCTGAGTCCCTTCCTTTAGCATGAGATGTGATATCCAACTCCTTCCCATTCCAATCCTGAGACCGTTCCTATAGCATGAGATGTGATATCTTATAGCATGAGATGTGATATCTCAATGTTTCTAATAAAAAACCTGAGACCCTTCCTATAGCAAGAGATGTGATATCCAAATCCTTCCCATTCCAATCCTGAGACCCTTCCTATAACATGAGATGTGATATCCAACTCCTTCCCATTCCAACCTGAGAACCTTCCTATAGCATGAGAAGGGATATCCAACTCCTTCCCATTCCAATCCTGAGACCTTCCTATAGCATGAGATGTGATATCTCAAAGCTTCTAATACCAAACCTGCGACCCGTCCTATAACATGAGATATGATATCCAAATCCTTCCCCTTCCAAACCTGAGACCCTTCCTTTAGCATGAGATGTGATATACAAATCCTTCCCATTCCAATCCTGAAACCCTTCCTATAGCATGAGATGTGATATCTCAATGTTTCTAATAAAAAAACTGAGACCCTTCCTATAGCAAGAGATGTGACATCCAAATCCTTCCCATTCCAATCCTGAGATCCTTCCTATTGGATGAGATGTGATATCCAACTCCTTCCCATTCCAATACTGAGACCCTTCCTATACCATGAGATGTGATATCTCAATGCTTCTACCAAAACTGAGACCCTTCCTTTAGCATGAGATGTGATATCCAACTCCTTCCCATTCCAATCCTGAGACCCTTCCTATAGCATGAGATGTGATATCTCAATGCCTCTAATACCAAACCTGAGATTCTTCCTATAACATGAGATGTGATATCTCAATGCTTCTAATACCAAACCTGAGACCCTCCCTTTAGCATGAGATGTGATATCCGACTCCTTCCCATACCAATCCTGAGACCCTTCTGATAGCATGAGATGTGATATCTCAATGCCTCTAATACCAAACCTGAGATTCATCCTATAACATGAGATGTGATATCTCAATGCTTCTAATACCAAACCTGAGACCCTCCCTTTAGCATGAGATGTGATATCCAACTCCTTCCCATTCCAATCCTGAGACCCTTCCTATACCATGAGATGTGATATCTCAATGCTTCTAATACCAAACCTGACACCCGTCCTAAAACATGAGATGTGAGATCCAAATCCTTCCCCTTCCAAACCTGAGATCTTTCCTTTAGCATGAGATGTGATATCCAACTCCTTCCCATTCCAATCCTGAGACCCTTCCTATAGCATGATATGTGATATCACAATTTTTCTAATACCAAACCTGAGATCCTTCCTATAACATGAGATGTGTATCCAACTCCTTCCCATTCCAAACCTGAGACCCTTCCTATAGCCTGAGATGTGACATCTTAATGCTTCTAAAACCAAACCTGAGAACCATCCAATAACATATGTGAAATCCAAATCCTTCCCTTTCCAAACCTGAGACACTTCCGATAGCATTACATGTGATATCTCAATGCTTCTAAAACCAAACATGAGAACCATCCTATAACATGAGATGTGAAATCCAAATCCTTCCCTTTCCAAACCTGAGACCCTCCCTATAGCATGGAATGTGATATCTAAGTCCTTCCCATTCCTATCCTGAGACCCTTCCGATAGCAGAGATGTGATATCTCAATGCTTGGACCAAACCTGAGACCCTTCCTATGACATGAGATATGATATCCAACTCCTTCCCATTCCAATCCTGAGACCCTTCCTATAGCATGAGATGTGATATCTCAATGCTTCTATCAAACCTGAGTCCCTTCCTTTAGCATGAGATGTGATATCCAACTCCTTCCCATTCCAATCCTGAGACCCTTCCTATAGCATGAGATGTGATATTTCAAAGCTTCTAATACCAAACCTGGGACCCGTCCTATAACATGAGATATGATATCCAAATCCTTCCCCTTCCAAACCTGAGACCCTTCCTTTAGCATGAGATGTGATATCCAAATCCTTCCCATTCCAATCCTGAAACCCTTCCTATAGCATGAGATGTGATATCTCAATGTTTCTAATAAAAAACTTGAGACTCTTCCTATAGCAAGAGATGTGATATCCAAATCCTTCCCATTCCAATCCTGAGACCCTTCCTATAACATGAGATGTGATATCTCAATGCCTCTAATACCAAACCTGAGATTCTTCCTATAACATGAGATGTGATATCTCAATGCTTCTAATACCAAACCTGAGACCCTCCCTTTAGCATGAGATGTGATATCCGACTCCTTCCCATTCCAATCCTGAGACCCTTCTGATAGCATGAGATGTGATATCTCAATGCCTCTAATACCAAACCAGAGATTCTTCCTATAACATGAGATGTGATATCTCAATGCTTCTAATACCAAACCTGAGACCCTCCCTTTAGCATGAGATGTGATATCCGACTCCTTCCCATTCCAATCCTGAGACCCTTCTGATAGCATGAGATGTGATATCTCAATGCTTCTAACACCAAACCTGAGACCCTTCCTATAACATAAGATGGGATATCCAACTCCTTCCCATTCCAATCCTGAGACCCTTCCGATAGCAGAGATGTGATATCTCAATGCTTATACCAAACCTGAGACCCTTCCTGTGGCATGAGATGTCATATCCAACTCCTTCCCATTCCAATCCTGAGACCCTTCCTATAGCATGATATGTGATATCACAATTTTTCTAATACCAAACCTGAGATCCTTCCTATAACATGAGATGTGTATCCAACTCCTTCCCATTCCAAAACCTGAGACCCTTCCTATAGCATGAGATGTGATATCTTAATGCTTCTAAAACCAAACCTGAGAACCATCCAATAACATATGTGAAATCCAAATCCTTCCCTTTCCAAACCTGAGACCCTTCCGATAGCATTAGATGTGATATCTCAATGCGTCTAAAACCAAACATGAGAACCATCCTATAACATGAGATGTGAAATCCAAATCCTTCCCTTTCCAAACCTGAGACCCTTCCTATAGCTTGAGATGTGATATCAAACTCCTTCCCATTCCAATCCTGTGATAGCTTGAGATGTGATATCCAACTCCTTCCCATTCCAATCCTGAGACCCTTCCTATACCATGAGATGTGATATCTCAATGCTTCTAATACCAAACCTGAGACCCGTCCTAAAACATGAGATGTGAGATTCAAATCCTTCCCCTTCCAAACCTGAGAACCTTCCTATAGCTTGAGATGTGATATCAAACTCCTTCCCATTCCAATCCTGAGATAGCTTGAGATGTGATATCCAACTCCTTCCCATTCCTATCCTGAGACCCTTCCGATAGCAGAGATGTGATATCTCAATGCTTGTACCAAACCTGAGACCCTTCCTATGGCATGAGATGTGATATCCAACTCCTTCCCATTCCAATCCTGAGACCCTTCCTATAGCATGAGATGTGATATCTCAATGCATCTATCAAACCTGAGTCCCTTCCTTTAGCATGAGATGTGATATCCAACTCCTTCCCATTCCAATCCTGAGACCCTTCCTATAGCATGAGATGTGATATCTCAAAGCTTCTAATACCAAACCTGGGACCCGTCCTATAACATGAGATATGATATCCAAATCCTTCCCCTTCCAAACCTGAGACCCTTCCTTTAGCATGAGTTGTGATATCCAAATCCTTCCCATTCCAATCCTGAAACCCTTCCTATAGCATGAGATGTGATATCTCAATGTTTCTAATAAAAAACCTGAGACCCTTCCTATAGCAAGAGATGTGATATCCAAATCCTTCCCATTCCAATCCTGAGACCCTTCCTATAACATGAGATGTGATATCCAACTCCTTCCCATTCCAACCTGAGAACCTTCCTATAGCATGAGAAGGGATATCCAACTCCTTCCCATTCCAATCCTGAGACCTTCCTATAGCATGAGATGTGATATCTCAAAGCTTCTAATACCAAACCTGCGACCCGTCCTATAACATGAGATATGATATCCAAATCCTTCCCCTTCCAAACCTGAGACCCTTCCTTTAGCATGAGATGTGATATACAAATCCTTCCCATTCCAATCCTGAAACCCTTCCTATAGCATGAGATGTGATATCTCAATGTTTCTAATAAAAAAACTGAGACCCTTCCTATAGCAAGAGATGTGACATCCAAATCCTTCCCATTCCAATCCTGAGATCCTTCCTATTGGATGAGATGTGATATCCAACTCCTTCCCATTCCAATACTGAGACCCTTCCTATACCATGAGATGTGATATCTCAATGCTTCTACCAAAACTGAGACCCTTCCTTTAGCATGAGATGTGATATCCAACTCCTTCCCATTCCAATCCTGAGACCCTTCCTATAGCATGAGATGTGATATCTCAATGCCTCTAATACCAAACCTGAGATTCTTCCTATAACATGAGATGTGATATCTCAATGCTTCTAATACCAAACCTGAGACCCTCCCTTTAGCATGAGATGTGATATCCGACTCCTTCCCATACCAATCCTGAGACCCTTCTGATAGCATGAGATGTGATATCTCAATGCCTCTAATACCAAACCTGAGATTCTTCCTATAACATGAGATGTGATATCTCAATGCTTCTAATACCAAACCTGAGACCCTCCCTTTAGCATGAGATGTGATATCCAACTCCTTCCCATTCCAATCCTGAGACCCTTCCTATACCATGAGATGTGATATCTCAATGCTTCTAATACCAAACCTGACACCCGTCCTAAAACATGAGATGTGAGATCCAAATCCTTCCCCTTCCAAACCTGAGATCTTTCCTTTAGCATGAGATGTGATATCTCAATGCTTCTATCAAACCTGAGTCCCTTCCTTTAGCATGAGATGTGATATCCAACTCCTTCCCATTCCAATCCTGAGACCCTTCCTATAGCATGAAATGTGATATTTCAAAGCTTCTAATACCAAACCTGGGACCCGTCCTATAACATGAGATATGATATCCAAATCCTTCCCCTTCCAAACCTGAGACCCTTCCTTTAGCATGAGATGTGATATCCAAATCCTTCCCATTCCAATCCTGAAACCCTTCCTATAGCATGAGATGTGATATCTCAATGTTTCTAATAAAAAACTTGAGACTCTTCCTATAGCAAGAGATGTGATATCCAAATCCTTCCCATTCCAATCCTGAGACCCTTCCTATAACATGAGATGTGATATCTCAATGCCTCTAATACCAAACCTGAGATTCTTCCTATAACATGAGATGTGATATCTCAATGCTTCTAATACCAAACCTGAGACCCTCCCTTTAGCATGAGATGTGATATCCGACTCCTTCCCATTCCAATCCTGAGACCCTTCTGATAGCATGAGATGTGATATCTCAATGCCTCTAATACCAAACCAGAGATTCTTCCTATAACATGAGATGTGATATCTCAATGCTTCTAATACCAAACCTGAGACCCTCCCTTTAGCATGAGATGTGATATCCGACTCCTTCCCATTCCAATCCTGAGACCCTTCTGATAGCATGAGATGTGATATCTCAATGCTTCTAACACCAAACCTGAGACCCTTCCTATAACATAAGATGGGATATCCAACTCCTTCCCATTTCAATCCTGAGACCCTTCCGATAGCAGAGATGTGATATCTCAATGCTTATACCAAACCTGAGACCCTTCCTGTGGCATGAGATGTCATATCCAACTCCTTCCCATTCCAATCCTGAGACCCTTCCTATAGCATGATATGTGATATCACAATTTTTCTAATACCAAACCTGAGATCCTTCCTATAACATGAGATGTGTATCCAACTCCTTCCCATTCCAAAACCTGAGACCCTTCCTATAGCATGAGATGTGATATCTTAATGCTTCTAAAACCAAACCTGAGAACCATCCAATAACATATGTGAAATCCAAATCCTTCCCTTTCCAAACCTGAGACCCTTCCGATAGCATTAGATGTGATATCTCAATGCTTCTAAAACCAAACATGAGAACCATCCTATAACATGAGATGTGAAATCCAAATCCTTCCCTTTCCAAACCTGAGACCCTTCCTATAGCTTGAGATGTGATATCAAACTCCTTCCCATTCCAATCCTGTGATAGCTTGAGATGTGATATCCAACTCCTTCCCATTCCAATCCTGAGACCCTTCCTATACCATGAGATGTGATATCTCAATGCTTCTAATACCAAACCTGAGACCCGTCCTAAAACATGAGATGTGAGATTCAAATCCTTCCCCTTCCAAACCTGAGAACCTTCCTATAGCTTGAGATGTGATATCAAACTCCTTCCCATTCCAATCCTGAGATAGCTTGAGATGTGATATCCAACTCCTTCCCATTCCTATCCTGAGACCCTTCCGATAGCAGAGATGTGATATCTCAATGCTTGTACCAAACCTGAGACCCTTCCTATGGCATGAGATGTGATATCCAACTCCTTCCCATTCCAATCCTGAGACCCTTCCTATAGCATGAGATGTGATATCTCAATGCTTCTATCAAACCTGAGTCCCTTCCTTTAGCATGAGATGTGATATCCAACTCCTTCCCATTCCAATCCTGAGACCCTTCCTATAGCATGAGATGTGATATCTCAAAGCTTCTAATACCAAACCTGGGACCCGTCCTATAACATGAGATATGATATCCAAATCCTTCCCCTTCCAAACCTGAGACCCTTCCTTTAGCATGAGTTGTGATATCCAAATCCTTCCCATTCCAATCCTGAAACCCTTCCTATAGCATGAGATGTGATATCTCAATGTTTCTAATAAAAAACCTGAGACCCTTCCTATAGCAAGAGATGTGATATCCAAATCCTTCCCATTCCAATCCTGAGACCCTTCCTATAACATGAGATGTGATATCCAACTCCTTCCCATTCCAACCTGAGAACCTTCCTATAGCATGAGAAGGGATATCCAACTCCTTCCCATTCCAATCCTGAGACCTTCCTATAGCATGAGATGTGATATCTCAAAGCTTCTAATACCAAACCTGCGACCCGTCCTATAACATGAGATATGATATCCAAATCCTTCCCCTTCCAAACCTGAGACCCTTCCTTTAGCATGAGATGTGATATACAAATCCTTCCCATTCCAATCCTGAAACCCTTCCTATTGGATGAGATGTGATATCCAACTCCTTCCCATTCCAATACTGAGACCCTTCCTATACCATGAGATGTGATATCTCAATGCTTCTACCAAAACTGAGACCCTTCCTTTAGCATGAGATGTGATATCCAACTCCTTCCCATTCCAATCCTGAGACCCTTCCTATAGCATGAGATGTGATATCTCAATGCCTCTAATACCAAACCTGAGATTCTTCCTATAACATGAGATGTGATATCTCAATGCTTCTAATACCAAACCTGAGACCCTCCCTTTAGCATGAGATGTGATATCCGACTCCTTCCCATACCAATCCTGAGACCCTTCTGATAGCATGAGATGTGATATCTCAATGCCTCTAATACCAAACCTGAGATTCTTCCTATAACATGAGATGTGATATCTCAATGCTTCTAATACCAAACCTGAGACCCTCCCTTTAGCATGAGATGTGATATCCAACTCCTTCCCATTCCAATCCTGAGACCCTTCCTATACCATGAGATGTGATATCTCAATGCTTCTAATACCAAACCTGACACCCGTCCTAAAACATGAGATGTGAGATCCAAATCCTTCCCCTTCCAAACCTGAGATCTTTCCTTTAGCATGAGATGTGATATCCAACTCCTTCCCATTCCAATCCTGAGACCCTTCCTATAGCATGATATGTGATATCACAATTTTTCTAATACCAAACCTGAGATCCTTCCTATAACATGAGATGTGTATCCAACTCCTTCCCATTCCAAACCTGAGACCCTTCCTATAACCTGAGATGTGATATCTTAATGCTTCTAAAACCAAACCTGAGAACCATCCAATAACATATGTGAAATCCAAATCCTTCCCTTTCCAAACCTGAGACACTTCCGATAGCATTACATGTGATATCTCAATGCTTCTAAAACCAAACATGAGAACCATCCTATAACATGAGATGTGAAATCCAAATCCTTCCCTTTCCAAACCTGAGACCCTCCCTATAGCATGGAATGTGATATCTAAGTCCTTCCCATTCCTATCCTGAGACCCTTCCGATAGCAGAGATGTGATATCTCAATGCTTGGACCAAACCTGAGACCCTTCCTATGACATGAGATATGATATCCAACTCCTTCCCATTCCAATCCTGAGACCCTTCCTATAGCATGAGATGTGATATCTCAATGCTTCTATCAAACCTGAGTCCCTTCCTTTAGCATGAGATGTGATATCCAACTCCTTCCCATTCCAATCCTGAGACCCTTCCTATAGCATGAGATGTGATATTTCAAAGCTTCTAATACCAAACCTGGGACCCGTCCTATAACATGAGATATGATATCCAAATCCTTCCCCTTCCAAACCTGAGACCCTTCCTTTAGCATGAGATGTGATATCCAAATCCTTCCCATTCCAATCCTGAAACCCTTCCTATAGCATGAGATGTGATATCTCAATGTTTCTAATAAAAAACTTGAGACTCTTCCTATAGCAAGAGATGTGATATCCAAATCCTTCCCATTCCAATCCTGAGACCCTTCCTATAACATGAGATGTGATATCTCAATGCCTCTAATACCAAACCTGAGATTCTTCCTATAACATGAGATGTGAGATTCAAATCCTTCCCCTTCCAAACCTGAGAACCTTCCTATAGCTTGAGATGTGATATCAAACTCCTTCCCATTCCAATCCTGAGATAGCTTGAGATGTGATATCCAACTCCTTCCCATTCCTATCCTGAGACCCTTCCGATAGCAGAGATGTGATATCTCAATGCTTGTACCAAACCTGAGACCCTTCCTATGGCATGAGATGTGATATCCAACTCCTTCCCATTCCAATCCTGAGACCCTTCCTATAGCATGAGATGTGATATCTCAATGCTTCTATCAAACCTGAGTCCCTTCCTTTAGCATGAGATGTGATATCCAACTCCTTCCCATTCCAATCCTGGAACCCTTCCTATAGCATGAGATGTGATATCTCAAAGCTTCTAATACCAAACCTGGGACCCGTCCTATAACATGAGATATGATATCCAAATCCTTCCCCTTCCAAACCTGAGACCCTTCCTTTAGCATGAGTTGTGATATCCAAATCCTTCCCATTCCAATCCTGAAACCCTTCCTATAGCATGAGATGTGATATCTCAATGTTTCTAATAAAAAACCTGAGACCCTTCCTATAGCAAGAGATGTGATATCCAAATCCTTCCCATTCCAATCCTGAGACCCTTCCTATAACATGAGATGTGATATCCAACTCCTTCCCATTCCAACCTGAGAACCTTCCTATAGCATGAGAAGGGATATCCAACTCCTTCCCATTCCAATCCTGAGACCTTCCTATAGCATGAGATGTGATATCTCAAAGCTTCTAATACCAAACCTGCGACCCGTCCTATAACATGAGATATGATATCCAAATCCTTCCCCTTCCAAACCTGAGACCCTTCCTTTAGCATGAGATGTGATATACAAATCCTTCCCATTCCAATCCTGAAACCCTTCCTATAGCATGAGATGTGATATCTCAATGTTTCTAATAAAAAAACTGAGACCCTTCCTATAGCAAGAGATGTGACATCCAAATCCTTCCCATTCCAATCCTGAGATCCTTCCTATTGGATGAGATGTGATATCCAACTCCTTCCCATTCCAATACTGAGACCCTTCCTATACCATGAGATGTGATATCTCAATGCTTCTACCAAAACTGAGACCCTTCCTTTAGCATGAGATGTGATATCCAACTCCTTCCCATTCCAATCCTGAGACCCTTCCTATAGCATGAGATGTGATATCTCAATGCCTCTAATACCAAACCTGAGATTCTTCCTATAACATGAGATGTGATATCTCAATGCTTCTAATACCAAACCTGAGACCCTCCCTTTAGCATGAGATGTGATATCCGACTCCTTCCCATACCAATCCTGAGACCCTTCTGATAGTATGAGATGTGATATCTCAATGCCTCTAATACCAAACCTGAGATTCTTCCTATAACATGAGATGTGATATCTCAATGCTTCTAATACCAAACCTGAGACCCTCCCTTTAGCATGAGATGTGATATCCAACTCCTTCCCATTCCAATCCTGAGACCCTTCCTATACCATGAGATGTGATATCTCAATGCTTCTAATACCAAACCTGACACCCGTCCTAAAACATGAGATGTGAGATCCAAATCCTTCCCCTTCCAAACCTGAGATCTTTCCTTTAGCATGAGATGTGATATCCAGCTCCTTCCCATTCCAATCCTGAGACCCTTCCTATAGCATGATATGTGATATCACAATTTTTCTAATACCAAACCTGAGATCCTTCCTATAACATGAGATGTGTATCCAACTCCTTCCCATTCCAAACCTGAGACCCTTCCTATAACCTGAGATGTGATATCTTAATGCTTCTAAAACCAAACCTGAGAACCATCCAATAACATATGTGAAATCCAAATCCTTCCCTTTCCAAACCTGAGACACTTCCGATAGCATTACATGTGATATCTCAATGCTTCTAAAACCAAACATGAGAACCATCCTATAACATGAGATGTGAAATCCAAATCCTTCCCTTTCCAAACCTGAGACCCTCCCTATAGCATGGAATGTGATATCTAAGTCCTTCCCATTCCTATCCTGAGACCCTTCCGATAGCAGAGATGTGATATCTCAATGCTTGGACCAAACCTGAGACCCTTCCTATGACATGAGATATGATATCCAACTCCTTCCCATTCCAATCCTGAGACCCTTCCTATAGCATGAGATGTGATATCTCAATGCTTCTATCAAACCTGAGTCCCTTCCTTTAGCATGAGATGTGATATCCAACTCCTTCCCATTCCAATCCTGAGACCCTTCCTATAGCATGAGATGTGATATTTCAAAGCTTCTAATACCAAACCTGGGACCCGTCCTATAACATGAGATATGATATCCAAATCCTTCCCCTTCCAAACCTGAGACCCTTCCTTTAGCATGAGATGTGATATCCAAATCCTTCCCATTCCAATCCTGAAACCCTTCCTATAGCATGAGATGTGATATCTCAATGTTTCTAATAAAAAACTTGAGACTCTTCCTATAGCAAGAGATGTGATATCCAAATCCTTCCCATTCCAATCCTGAGACCCTTCCTATAACATGAGATGTGATATCTCAATGCCTCTAATACCAAACCTGAGATTCTTCCTATAACATGAGATGTGATATCTCAATGCTTCTAATACCAAACCTGAGACCCTCCCTTTAGCATGAGATGTGATATCCGACTCCTTCCCATTCCAATCCTGAGACCCTTCTGATAGCATGAGATGTGATATCTCAATGCCTCTAATACCAAACCAGAGATTCTTCCTATAACATGAGATGTGATATCTCAATGCTTCTAATACCAAACCTGAGACCCTCCCTTTAGCATGAGATGTGATATCCGACTCCTTCCCATTCCAATCCTGAGACCCTTCTGATAGCATGAGATGTGATATCTCAATGCTTCTAACACCAAACCTGAGACCCTTCCTATAACATAAGATGGGATATCCAACTCCTTCCCATTCCAATCCTGAGACCCTTCCGATAGCAGAGATGTGATATCTCAATGCTTATACCAAACCTGAGACCCTTCCTGTGGCATGAGATGTCATATCCAACTCCTTCCCATTCCAATCCTGAGACCCTTCGTATAGCATGATATGTGATATCACAATTTTTCTAATACCAAACCTGAGATCCTTCCTATAACATGAGATGTGTATCCAACTCCTTCCCATTCCAAAACCTGAGACCCTTCCTATAGCATGAGATGTGATATCTTAATGCTTCTAAAACCAAACCTGAGAACCATCCAATAACATATGTGAAATCCAAATCCTTCCCTTTCCAAACCTGAGACCCTTCCGATAGCATTAGATGTGATATCTCAATGCTTCTAAAACCAAACATGAGAACCATCCTATAACATGAGATGTGAAATCCAAATCCTTCCCTTTCCGAACCTGAGACCCTTCCTATAGCTTGAGATGTGATATCAAACTCCTTCCCATTCCAATCCTGTGATAGCTTGAGATGTGATATCCAACTCCTTCCCATTCCAATCCTGAGACCCTTCCTATACCATGAGATGTGATATCTCAATGCTTCTAATACCAAACCTGAGACCCGTCCTAAAACATGAGATGTGAGATTCAAATCCTTCCCCTTCCAAACCTGAGAACCTTCCTATAGCTTGAGATGTGATATCAAACTCCTTCCCATTCCAATCCTGAGATAGCTTGAGATGTGATATCCAACTCCTTCCCATTCCTATCCTGAGACCCTTCCGATAGCAGAGATGTGATATCTCAATGCTTGTACCAAACCTGAGACCCTTCCTATGGCATGAGATGTGATATCCAACTCCTTCCCATTCCAATCCTGAGACCCTTCCTATAGCATGAGATGTGATATCTCAATGCTTCTATCAAACCTGAGTCCCTTCCTTTAGCATGAGATGTGATATCCAACTCCTTCCCATTCCAATCCTGAGACCCTTCCTATAGCATGAGATGTGATATCTCAAAGCTTCTAATACCAAACCTGGGACCCGTCCTATAACATGAGATATGATATCCAAATCCTTCCCCTTCCAAACCTGAGACCCTTCCTTTAGCATGAGTTGTGATATCCAAATCCTTCCCATTCCAATCCTGAAACCCTTCCTATAGCATGAGATGTGATATCTCAATGTTTCTAATAAAAAACCTGAGACCCTTCCTATAGCAAGAGATGTGATATCCAAATCCTTCCCATTCCAATCCTGAGACCCTTCCTATAACATGAGATGTGATATCCAACTCCTTCCCATTCCAACCTGAGAACCTTCCTATAGCATGAGAAGGGATATCCAACTCCTTCCCATTCCAATCCTGAGACCTTCCTATAGCATGAGATGTGATATCTCAAAGCTTCTAATACCAAACCTGCGACCCGTCCTATAACATGAGATATGATATCCAAATCCTTCCCCTTCCAAACCTGAGACCCTTCCTTTAGCATGAGATGTGATATACAAATCCTTCCCATTCCAATCCTGAAACCCTTCCTATAGCATGAGATGTGATATCTCAATGTTTCTAATAAAAAAACTGAGACCCTTCCTATAGCAAGAGATGTGACATCCAAATCCTTCCCATTCCAATCCTGAGATCCTTCCTATTGGATGAGATGTGATATCCAACTCCTTCCCATTCCAATACTGAGACCCTTCCTATACCATGAGATGTGATATCTCAATGCTTCTACCAAAACTGAGACCCTTCCTTTAGCATGAGATGTGATATCCAACTCCTTCCCATTCCAATCCTGAGACCCTTCTGATAGCATGAGATGTGATATCTCAATGCCTCTAATACCAAACCTGAGATTCTTCCTATAACATGAGATGTGATATCTCAATGCTTCTAATACCAAACCTGAGACCCTCCCTTTAGCATGAGATGTGATATTCGACTCCTTCCCATTCCAATCCTGAGACCCTTCTGATAGCATGAGATGTGATATCTCAATGCCTCTAATACCAAACCTGAGATTCTTCCTATAACATGAGATGTGATATCTCAATGCTTCTAATACCAAACCTGAGACCCTCCCTTTAGCATGAGATGTGATATCCGACTCCTTCCCATACCAATCCTGAGACCCTTCTGATAGCATGAGATGTGATATCTCAATGCCTCTAATACCAAACCTGAGATTCTTCCTATAACATGAGATGTGATATCTCAATGCTTCTAATACCAAACCTGAGACCCTCCCTTTAGCATGAGATGTGATATTCGACTCCTTCCCATTCCAATCCTGAGACCCTTCTGATAGCATGAGATGTGATATCTCAATGCTTCTAATACCAAACCTGAGACCCTTACTATAACATAAGATGGGATATCCAACTCCTTCCCATTCCAATCCTGAGACCCTTCCGATAGCAGAGATGTGATATCTCAATGCTTATACCAAACCTGAGACCCTTCCTGTGGCATGAGATGTCATATACAACTCCTTCCCATTCCAATCCTGAGACCCTTCCTATAGCATGAGATGTAATATCCAACTCCTTCCCATTCCAATCCTGAGACCCTTCCTATAGCATGAGATTTGATATCTCAATGCTTCTAACACCAAACCTGAGATCCTTCCGAAAGCATGAGATGTGATATCTCAATGCTTCTAATAGCAAACCTGAGATCATTCCTATAACACGAGATGTAATATCCAAATCCTTCCCCTTCCAAACCTGAGACCCTCCCTTTAGCATGAGATGTGATATCCAACTCCTTCCCATTCCAATCCTGAGATCCTTCTGATAGCATGAGATGTGATATCTCAATGCCTCTAATACAATGCCTGAGATCCTACCTCTAACATGAAATGTGATATCCAACTCCTTCCCCTTCCAAACCTGAGAGCCTTCCTATAGCATGAGGTGTGATATCCAAGTCCTTCCCATTCCAATCCTGAGACCCTTCCTATAGCTTGAGATGTGATATCCAACTCCTCCCCATTCCAATTCTGAGACACTTCCTATAGCATGAGATGTGATATCTCAATGCTTCTAATACCAAACCTGGGACCCTTCTTATAACATGAGATGGGATATCCAAGTCCTTCCCATTCCAATCCTGAGACCCTTCCTATAGCATGAGATGTGATATCTCAATGCTTCTAATACCAAACCTGAGACCCTTCCTATAACAAGAGATGTGATATCCATGTCCTTCCCATTCCAATCCTGAGACCCGTCCTATACAATGAGATGTGATATCTCAATGCTTCTAATACCAAACCTGGGACCCTTCCTATAACATGAGATGGGATATCCAACTCCTTCCCATTCCAATCCTGAGACCCTTCCAATAGCAGAGATGTGATATCTCAATGCTTATACCAAACCTGAGACCCTTCCTATGGCATGAAATGTCATATACAACTCCTTCCGATTCCAGACCTGAGACCCTTCCTATAGCATGAGATGTGATATCCAACTCCTTCTCATTCCAATCCTGAGACCCTTCCTATAGCTTGAGATGTGATATCCAACTCCTTCCCATTCCAATCCTGAGACCCTTCCTATAGAATGAGATGTGATATCTCAATGCTTCTAATACCAAACATGAGATTCTTCCTATAACATGAGATGTGATATCTCAATGCTTCTAATACCAAACCTGAGACCCTCCCTTTAGCATGAGATGTGATATCCGACTCATTCCCATACCAATCCTGAGACCCTTCTGATAGCATGAAATGTGATATCTCAATGCTTCTACCAAAACCGAGACCCTTCCTTTAGCATGAGATGTGATATCCAACTCCTTCCCATTCCAATCCTGAGACCCTTCCTATAGCATGAGATGTGATATCTCAATGCCTCTAATACCAAACCTGAGATTCTTCCTATAACATGAGATGTGATATCTCAATGCTTCTAATACCAAACCTGAGACCCTCCCTTTAGCATGAGATGTGATATCCGACTCCTTCCCATACCAATCCTGAGACCCTTCTGATAGCATGAGATGTGATATCTCAATGCCTCTAATACCAAACCTGAGATTCTTCCTATACCATGAGATGTGATATCTCAATGCTTCTAATACCAAACCTGAGACCCTCCCTTTAGCATGAGATGTGATATCAGACTCCTTCCCATTCCAATCCTGAGACCCTTCTGATAGCATGAGATGTGATATCTCAAAGCTTCTAATGCCAAACCTGAGACCATTCCTATAACATAAGATGGGATATCCAACTCCTTCCCATTCCAATCCTGAGACCCTTCCGATAGCAGAGATGTGATATCTCAATGCTTATACCAAACCTGAGACCCTTCCTGTGGCATGAGATGTCATATACAACTCCTTCCCATTCCAATCCTGAGACCCTTCCTATAGCATGAGATGTGATATCCAACTCCTTCCCATTCCAATCCTGAGACCCTTCCTATAGCATGAGATTTGATATCTCAATGCTTCTAACACCAAACCTGAGATCCTTCCGATAGCATGAGATGTGATATCTCAATGCTTCTAATACCAAACCTGAGATCATTCCTATAACACGAGATGTAATATCCAAATCCTTCCCCTTCCAAACCTGAGACCCTCCCTTTAGCATGAGATGTGATATCCAACTCCTTCCCATTCCAATCCTGAGATCCTTCTGATAGCATGAGATGTGATATCTCAATGCCTCTAATACCAAACCTGAGATCCTACCTCTAACATGAAATGTGATATCCAACTCCTTCCCCTTCCAAACCTGAGAGCCTTCCTATAGCATGAGATGTGATATCCAAGTCCTTCCCATTCCAATCCTGAGACCCTTCCTATAGCTTGAGATGTGATATCCAACTCCTCCCCATTCCAATTCTGAGACCCTTCCTATAGCATGAGATGTGATATCTCAATGCTTCTAATACCAAACCTGGGACCCTTCGTCCTATAACATGAGATGGGATATCCAAGTCCTTCCCATTCCAATCCTGAGACCCTTCCTATAGCATGAGATGTGATATCGCAATGCTTCTAATACCAAACCTGAGACCCTTCCTATAACAAGAGATGTGATATCCATGTCCTTCCCATTCCAATCCTGAGACCCGTCCTATACCATGAGATGTGATATCTCAATGCTTCTAATACCAAACCTGAGACCCTTCCTATAATGAGATGGGATATCCAACTCCTTCCCATTCCAATCCTGAGACCCTTCCAATAGCAGAGATGTGATATCTCAATGCTTATACCAAACCTGAGACCCTTCCTATGGTATGAAATGTCATATACAACTCCTTCCGATTCCAGACCTGAGACCCTTCCTATAGCATGAGATGTGATATCCAACTCCTTCTCATTCCAATCCTGAGACCCTTCCTATAGCTTGAGATGTGATATCCAACTCCTTCCCATTCCAATCCTGAGACCCTTCTGATAGCATGAGATGTGATATCTCAATGCCTATAATACCAAACCTGAGATCCTTCCGATAGCATGAGATGTGATATCTCAATGCTTCTAATACCAAACCTGAGATCCTTCCTATAACATGAAATGTGATATCCAAATCCTTCCAAATCCAATCCTGATACCCTTCCGATAGCATGAGATGTGATATCCCAATGCTTCTACAAAACCTGAGACCCATACATGGCATGAGATGTGATATCAAACTCCTTCCCATTCCAATCCTGAGACACTTCCTATAGCATGAGATGTGATATCTCAATGCTTCTAATACCAAACCTGAGACTCTCCCTATAACATGAGATGGGATATCCAACTCCTTCCCATTCCAATCCTGAGACCCTTCCGATAGCAGAGATGTGATATCTCAATGCTTATACCAAACCTGAGACCCTTCCTATGGCATGAGATGTCATATACAACTCCTTCCCATTCCAATCCTGAGACCCTTCCTATAGCATGAGATGTGATATCTCAATGCTTATACCAAACCTGAGACCCATACATGGCATGAGATGTGATATCAAACTCCTTCCCATTCCAATCCTGAGACCATTCCTATAGCTTGAGATGTGATATCCAACTCCTCCCCATTCCAATTCTGAGACCCTTCCTATAGCATGAGATGTGATATCTCAATGCTTCTAATACCAAACCTGGGACCCTTCCTATAACAAGAGATGTGATATCCATGTCCTTCCCATTCCAATCCTGAGACCCGTCCTATACCATGAGATGTGATATCTCAATGCTTCTAATACCAAACCTGAGACCCTTCCTATAATGAGATGGGATATCCAACTCCTTCCCATTCCAATCCTGAGACCCTTCCAATAGCAGAGATGTGATATCTCAATGCTTATACCAAACCTGAGACCCTTCCTATGGTATGAAATGTCATATACAACTCCTTCCGATTCCAGACCTGAGACCCTTCCTATAGCATGAGATGTGATATCCAACTCCTTCTCATTCCAATCCTGAGACCCTTCCTATAGCTTGAGATGTGATATCCAACTCCTTCCCATTCCAATCCTGAGACCCTTCTGATAGCATGAGATGTGATATCTCAATGCCTATAATACCAAACCTGAGATCCTTCCGATAGCATGAGATGTGATATCTCAATGCTTCTAATACCAAACCTGAGATCCTTCCTATAACATGAAATGTGATATCCAAATCCTTCCAAATCCAATCCTGATACCCTTCCGATAGCATGAGATGTGATATCCCAATGCTTCTACAAAACCTGAGACCCATACATGGCATGAGATGTGATATCAAACTCCTTCCCATTCCAATCCTGAGACACTTCCTATAGCATGAGATGTGATATCTCAATGCTTCTAATACCAAACCTGAGACTCTTCCTATAACATGAGATGGGATATCCAACTCCTTCCCATTCCAATCCTGAGACCCTTCCGATAGCAGAGATGTGATATCTCAATGCTTATACCAAACCTGAGACCCTTCCTATGGCATGAGATGTCATATACAACTCCTTCCCATTCCAATCCTGAGACCCTTCCTATAGCATGAGATGTGATATCTCAATGCTTATACCAAACCTGAGACCCATACATGGCATGAGATGTGATATCAAACTCCTTCCCATTCCAATCCTGAGACCATTCCTATAGCATGAGATGTGATATCTCAATGCTTCTAATACCAAACCTGAGACTCTTCCTATTACATGAGATGGGATATCCAACTCCTTCCCATTCCAATCCTGAGACCCTTCCGATAGCAGAGATGTGATATCTCAATGCTTATACCAAACCTGAGACCCTTCCTATGGC
The DNA here is from genome assembly GCF_040938575.1 of Ambystoma mexicanum. Classification (NCBI taxonomy): domain Eukaryota; kingdom Metazoa; phylum Chordata; class Amphibia; order Caudata; family Ambystomatidae; genus Ambystoma; species Ambystoma mexicanum. Next base: position 340,735,439 of record NC_090936.1, read on the forward strand.
ATGAGATGTCATATACAACTCCTTCCCATTCCAATCCTGAGACCCTTCCTATAGCATGAGATGTGATATCTCAATGCTTATACCAAACCTAAGACCCTTCCTATAGCATGAGATGTGATATCCAACTCCTTCTCATTTCAATCCTGAGATCCTTCCTATAGCATGAGATGTGATGTCTCAATGCTTCTAATACCAAACCTGAGATCCTTCCTATAACATCAGATGTGATATCCAACTCCTTCCCATTCCAATCCTGAGACCCTTCCTATAGCATGAGATGTGATATCTCAATGTTTATACCAAACCTGAGACCCTTCCTATAGCATGAGATGTGATATCCAACTCCTTCCCATTCCAATCCTGAGACCCTTCCTATAGCATGAGATGTGATATCTCAATGCCTCTAATACCAAATCTGAGATCCTTCCTCTAACATGAAATGTGATATCCAACTCCTTCCCTTTCCAAACCTGAGAGCCTACCTATAGCATGAGATGTGATATCCAAGACCTTCCCATTCCAATCCTTAGACCCTTCCTACAGCATACAATATGATATCTCAATGATTCTAATAACAAACCTGAGACCCGTCCTATAACATGAGATGTGATATCCAACTCCTTCCCATTCCAATCCTGAGACACTTCCGATAGCAGAGATGTGATATCTCAATGCTTATTCCAAACCTGAGACCCTTCCTTTAGCATGAGATGTGATATCCAACTCCTTCCCGTTCCAAACCTGAGACCCTTCCTATAGCATATGTGATATCCAACTCCTTCCCATTCCAAACATGAGACCCTTCCTATAGCATGAGATGTGATATCCAACTCCTTCCCATTCCAATCCTGAGACCCTTCCTATAGCATGAGATGTGATATCTCAATGCCTCTAATACCAAACCTGAGATCCTTCCTCTAACATGAAATGTGATATCCAACTCCTTCCCTTTCCAAACCTGAGAGCCTACCGATAGCATGAGATGTGATATCCAAGACCTTCCCATTCCAATCCTTAGACCCTTCCTACAGCATACAATATGATATCTCAATGATTCTAATAACAAACCTGAGACCCTTCCTTTAGCATGAGATGTGATATCCAACTCCTTCCCGTTCCAAACCTGAGACCCTTCCTATAGCATATGTGATATCCAACTCCTTCCCATTCCAAACATGAGACCCTTCCTATAGCATGAGATGTGATATCCAACTCCTTCCCATTCCAATCCTGAGACCCTTCCTATAGCATGAGATGTGATATCTCAATGCCTCTAATACCAAACCTGAGATCCTTCCTCTAACATGAAATGTGATATCCAACTCCTTCCCTTTCCAAACCTGAGAGCCTACCGATAGCATGAGATGTGATATCCAAGACCTTCCCATTCCAATCCTTAGACCCTTCCTACAGCATACAATATGATATCTCAATGATTCTAATAACAAACCTGAGACCCGTCCTATAACATGAGATGTGATATCCAACTCCTTCCCATTCCAATCCTGAGACACTTCCGATAGCAGAGATGTGATATCTCAATGCTTATTCCAAACCTGAGACCCTTCGTATAGCATGAGATGTAATATCCAACTCCTTTCCGTTCCAAACCTGAGACCCTTCCTATAGCATATGTGATATCCAACTCCTTCCCATTCCAAACATGAGACCCTTCCGATAGCATGAGATGTGATATCTCAATGCTTCTAATACCAAACCTGAGACCCGTCCTATAACATGAGATGGGATATCCAACCCCTTCCCGTTCCAAACCTGAGACCCTTCCTATAGCATGAGATGTGATATCCAACTCCTTCCCATCCCAATCCTGAGACACTTCCGATTGCAGAGATGTGATATCTCAATGCTTATACCAAACCTGAGACTCTTCCTATAACATGAGATGTGATATCCAACTCCTTCCCGTTCCAAACCTGAGACCCTTCCTATAGCATAAGATGTGATATCCAACTCCTTCCCATTCCAATCCTGAGACCCTTCCGATAGCATGAGATGTGACATCTCAATGCTTCTAATACCAAACCTGAGATCCTTCTTATAACATGTGATGTGATATCCAAATCCTTCCCCTTCCAAACCTGAGACCCTCCCTTTAGCATGAAATGTGATATCCAACTCCTTCCCATTCCAATCCTGAGACCCTTATGATAGCATGAGATGTGATATCTCAATGCCTCTAATACCAAACCTGAGATACGTCCGATAGCATGAGATGTGATATCTCAATGCTTCTAATACCAAACCTGAGATCCTTCCTATAACATGAGATGTGATATCCAAATCCTTCCCCTTCCAAACCTGAGACCCTCCCTTTAGCATGAGATGTGATATCCAACTCCTTCCCATTCCAATCCTGAGACCCTTCTGATAGCATGAGATGTGATATCTCAATGCCTCTAATACCAAACCTGAGATCCTACCTCTAACATGAAATATGATATCCAACTCCTTCCCTTTCCAAACCTGAGATCCTGCCTATAGCATGAGATGTGATATCCAAGTCCTTCCCATTCCAATCCTGAGACCCTTCCTATAGCATGAGATGTGATATCTCAATGCTTATACCAAACCTGAGACCCTTCCTATGGCATGAGATGCCATATACAACTCCTTCCCATTCCAATCCTGAGACCCTGCTTATAGCATGAGATGTGATATCTCAATGCTTCTAATACCAAACCTGAGATCTTTCCTATAACATGAGATGTGATATCCAACTCCTTCCCATTCCAATCCTGAGACCATTCCTATAGCATGAGATGTGATATCTCAATGCTTATACCAAACCTGAGACCCTTCCTATAGCTTGAGATGTGATATCCAACTCCTTCCCATTCCAATCCTGAGACCCTTCCTATAGCATGAGATGTGATATCTCAATGCCTCTAATACCAAACCTGAGATCCTTCCTCTAACATGAAATGTGATATCCAACTCCTTCCCCTTCCAAACCTGAGAGCCTTCCTATAGCATGAGATATGATATCCAAGTCCTTTCCATTCCAATCCTGAGACCTTTCCTATAACATGAGATGTGATATCCAACTCCTTCCCATTCCAACCTGAGACCCTTCCTATAGCATGAAATGGGATATCCAACTCCTTCCAAATCCAATCCTGATACCCTTCCGATAGCATGAGATCTGATATCCCAATGCTTCTACCAAACCTGAGACCCATACTATGGCATGAGATGTGATATCAAACTCCTTCCCATTCCAACCTGAGACCCTTCCTATAGCATGAGATGGGATATCCAACTCCTTCCAAATCCAATCCTGAAATCCTTCCGATAGCATGAGATGTGATATCCCAATGCTTCTACCAAACCTGAGACCCATACTATGGCATGAGATGTGATATCCAACTCCTTCCCATTCCAATTCTGAGACTCTTCTGATAGCATGAGATGTGATATCTCAATGCCTCTAATACCAAACCTGAGATCCTACCTCTAACATGAAATGTGATATCCAACTCTTTCCCGTTGCAAACCTGAGAGCCTTCCTATAGCATGAGATGTGATATCCAAGTCCTTCCCATTCCAATCCTGAGACCCTTCCTATAACATGAGATGTGATATCCAACTCCTTCCCATTCCAACCTGAGACCCTTCCTATAGCATGAGATGTGATATCCCAATGCTTCTACCAAACCTGAGACCCATACTATGGCATGAGATGTGATATCAAACTCCTTCCCATTCCAATCCTGAGACCCTTCCTATAGCTTGAGATGTGATATCCAACTCCTTCCCATTCCAATTCTGAGACCCTTCCTATACAATGAGACTTGATATCTCAATGCTTCTAATACCAAACCTGAGACCCGTCCTATAACATGAGATGTGATATCCAAATCCTTCCCCTTATAAACCTTAGACCCTTCCTTTATCATGAGATGTGATATCCAACTCCTTCCCATTCCAATCCTGAGACTCTTCCGATATCATGAGATGTGATATCTCAATGCTTCTAATATCAAACTTGAGACCCTCCCTATAGCATGAGATGTGATATCCAAGTCCTTCCCATTCCAATCCCGAGACCCTTCCTATAGCATGAGATGTGATATCTCAATGCTTCTAATACCAAACCTGAGACCCTTCTTATAACATGAGATGGGAATATCCAACTCCTTCCCATTCCAATCCTGAGACCCTTCCGATAGCAGAGATGTGATATCTCAATGCTTATACCAAACCTGAGATCCTTCCTATAACATGAGATGTGATATCCAACTCCTTCCCATTCCAATCCTGAGACACTTCCTATAGCATGAGATGTGATATCTCACTGCTTATACCAAACCTGAGACCCTTCCTATAGCATGAGATGTGATATCCAACTCCTTCCCATTCCAATCCTGAGACCCTTCCTATAGCATGAGATGTGATATCTCAATGCTTCTAATATCAAACTTGAGACCCTCCCTATAGCATGAGATGTGATACCCAAGTCCTTCCCATTCCAATCCTGAGACCCTTCCTACAGCATGCGATGTGATGTCTCAATGCTTCTAATACCAAACCTGAGACTCTTCCTATAGCATGAGATGTGATATCCAACTCCTTCCGATTCCAATCCTGAGACCCTTATGATAGCATGAGATGTGATATCTCAATGCTTCTAATGCCAAACCTGAGATCCTTCCTATAACATGAGATGTGATTTCCAAATCCTTCCCCTTCCAAACCTGAGACCCTCCCTTTAGCATGAGATGTGATATCCAACTCCTTCCCATTCCAATCCTGAGACCCTTCTGATAGCATGAGATGTGATATCTCAATGCCTCTAATACTAAACCTGAGATCCTACCTCTAACATGAAATGTGATATCCATCTCCTTCCATTTCCAACCCTGAGACCCTGTCTATAGCATGAGATGTCATATACAATTCCTTCCCATTCCAATCCTGAGACCCTTCCTATAGCACGAGATGTGATATCTCAATGCTTATACCAAACCTGAGACCCTTCCTATAGCATGAGATGTGATATCCAACTCCTTCCCATTCCAATCCTGAGACCCTTCCTATAGCATGAGATGTGATATCCAACTCCTTCCCATTCCAATCCTGAGACCCTTCCTATAGCCTGAGATGTGATATCTCAATGCCTCTAATACCAAACCTGAGATCCTTCCTCTAACATGAAATGTGATATCCAACTCCTTCCCTTTCCAAACCTGAGAGCCTATCTATAGCATGAGATGTGATATCCAAGTCCTTCCCATTCCAATCCTGAGACACTTCCGATAGCAGAGATGTGATATCTCAATGCTTATACCAAACCTGAGACCCTTCCTATAACATGAGATGTGATATCCAACTCCTTCCCGTTCCAAACGTGAGACCCTTCCTTTAGCATGAGATGTGATATCCAGCTCCTTCCCATTCCAATCCTGAGACACTTCCGATAGCATGAGATGTGATATCTCAATGCTTCTAATATCAAAACTGAGACCCTCCCTATAGCATGATATGTGATATCTAAGTCCTTCCCATTCCAATCCTGAGACCCTATCCATAGCATGAGATGTGATATCTCAATGCTTCTACCAAACCTGAGACCCTTCCTTTAGCATGAGATGTGATAACCAACTCCTTCCCATTCCAATCCTGAGATCCTTCCTATAACATGAGATGTGATATCCAACTCCTTCCCATTCCAATCCTGAGACCCTTATGATAGCATGAGATGTGATATCTCAATGCCTCTAATACCAAACCTGAGATACTTCCGATAGCATGAGATGTGATATCTCAATGCTTCTAATTACAAACCTGAGATCCTTCCTATAACATGAGATGTGATTTCCAAATCCTTCCCCTTCCAAACCTGAGACCCTCCCTTTAGCATGAGATGTGATATCCAACTCCTTCCCATTCCAATCCTGAGACCCTTCTGATAGCATGAGATGTGATATTTCAATGCCTCTAATACCAAACCTGAGATCCTACCTCTAACATGAAATGTGATATCCATCTCCTTCCCTTTCCAAACCTGAGACCCTGCCTATAGCATGAGATGTGATATCCAAGTCCTTCCCATTACAATCCTGAGACCCTTCCTATAGCATGTGATGTGATATCTCAATGCTTATACCAAACCTGAGACCCTTCCTATGGCATGAGATGTCATATACAACTCCTTCCCATTCCAATCCTGAGACCCTTCCTATAGCATGAGATGTGATATCTCAATGCTTATACCAAACCTGAGACCCTTCCTATAGCATGAGATGTGATATGCAACTTCTTCCCATTCCAATCCTGAGACCCTTCCTATAACATGAGATGTGATGTCTCAATGCTTCTAATACCAAACCTGAGATCTTTCCTATAACATGAGATGTGATATCCAACTCCTTCCCATTCCAATCCTGAGACCCTTCCTATAGCATGAGATGTGATATCACAATGCTTATACCAAACCTGAGACCGTTCCTATAGCTTGAGATGTGATATCCAACTCCTTCCCATTCCAATCCTGAGACCCTTCCTATAGCATGAGATGTGATATCTCAAGGCCTCTAATACCAAACCTGAGATTGTTCCTCTAACATGAAATGTGATATCCAACTCCTTCCCCTTCCAAACCTGAGAGCCTTCCTATAGCATGAGATATGATAGCCAAGTCCTTCTAATTCCAATCCTGAGACCCTTCCTATAACATGAAATGTGATATCCAACTCCTTCCCATTCCAACCTGAGACCCTTCCTATAGCATGAGATGGGATATCTCAATGCTTCTAATACCAAACCTGAGACTCTTCCTATAACATGAGATGGGATATCCAACTCCTTCCCATTCCAATCCTGAGACCCTTCCGATAGCAGAGATGTGATATCTCAATGCTTATACCAAACCTGAGACCCTTCCTATGGCCTGAGATGTGATATCCAACTGCTTCCCATTCCAATCCTGAGACCCTTCCTATAGCATGAGATGTGATATCTCAATGCTTATACCAAATCTGAGACCCTTCCTATAGCATGAGATGTGATATCCAACTCCTTCCCATTCCAATCCTGAGACCCTTCCTATAGCATGAGATGTGATGTCTCAATGCTTCTAATACCAAACCTGAGATCCTTCCTATAACATGAGATGTGATATCCAACTCCTTCCGATTCCAATCCTGAGACCCTTATGATAGCATGAGATGTGATATCTCAATGCTTCTAATGCCAAACCTGAGATCCTTCCTATAACATGAGATGTGATTTCCAAATCCTTCCCCTTCCAAACCTGAGACCCTCCCTTTAGCATGAGATGTGATATCCAACTCCTTCCCATTCCAATCCTGAGACCCTTCTGATAGCATGAGATGTGATATCTCAATGCCTCTAATACTAAACCTGAGATCCTACCTCTAACATGAAATGTGATATCCATCTCCTTCCATTTCCAACCCTGAGACCCTGTCTATAGCATGATATGTCATATACAATTCCTTCCCATTCCAATCCTGAGACCCTTCCTATAGCACGAGATGTGATATCTCAATGCTTATACCAAACCTGAGACCCTTCCTATAGCATGAGATGTGATATCCAACTCCTTCCCATTCCAATCCTGAGACCCTTCCTATAGCATGAGATGTGATATCCAACTCCTTCCCATTCCAATCCTGAGACCCTTCCTATAGCCTGAGATGTGATATCTCAATGCCTCTAATACCAAACCTGAGATCCTTCCTCTAACATGAAATGTGATATCCAACTCCTTCCCTTTCCAAACCTGAGAGCCTATCTATAGCATGAGATGTGATATCCAAGTCCTTCCCATTCCAATCCTGAGACACTTCCGATAGCAGAGATGTGATATCTCAATGCTTATACCAAACCTGAGACCCTTCCTATAACATGAGATGTGATATCCAACTCCTTCCCGTTCCAAACGTGAGACCCTTCCTTTAGCATGAGATGTGATATCCAGCTCCTTCCCATTCCAATCCTGAGACACTTCCGATAGCATGAGATGTGATATCTCAATGCTTCTAATATCAAAACTGAGACCCTCCCTATAGCATGATATGTGATATCTAAGTCCTTCCCATTCCAATCCTGAGACCCTACCCATAGCATGAGATGTGATATCTCAATGCTTCTACCAAACCTGAGACCCTTCCTTTAGCATGAGATGTGATAACCAACTCCTTCCCATTCCAATCCTGAGACCCTTCCTATAGCATGAGATGTGATATCTCAATACTTCTAATACCAAACCTGAGATCCTTCCAATAACATGAGATGTGATATCCAAATCCTTCCCCTTCCAAACCTGAGACCCTCCCTTTAGCATGAGATGTGATATCCAACTCCTTCCCATTCCAATCCTGAGACCCTTCTGATAGCATGAGATGTGATATCTCAATGCTTCTATACCAAACCTGAGATCCTTCCGATAGCATGAGATGTGATATCTCAATGCTTCTAATACCAAACCTGAGATCCTTCCTATAACATGAGATGTGATATCCAAATCCTTCCCCTTCCAAACCTGAGACCCTCCCTTTAGCAAGAGATGTGATATCCAACTCCTTCCCATTCCAATCCTGAGACTCTTCTGATAGCATGAGATGTGATATCTCAATGCCTCTAATACCAAACCTGAGATCCTACCTCTAACATGAAATGTGATATCCAACTCTTTCCCCTTCCAAACCTGAGAGCCTTCCTATAGCATGAGATGTGATATCCAAGTCCTTCCCATTCCAATCCTGAGACCCTTCCTATAACATGAGATGTGATATCCAACTCCTTCCCATTCCAACCTGAGACCCTTCCTATAGCATGAGATGGGATATCCAACTCCTTCCAAATCCAATCCTGATACCCTTCCGATAGCATGAGATGTGATATCCCAATGCTACTACCAAACCTGAGACCCATACTATGGCATGAGATGTGATATCAAACTCCTTTCCCTTCCAAACCATAGACCCTTCGTTTATCATGAGATGTGATATCCAACTCCTTCCCATTCCATCCCTGAGACCCTTCCGATATCATGAGATGTGATATCTCAATGCTTCTAATATCAAACTTGAGACCCTCCCTATAGCATGAGATGTGATATCGAAGTCCTTCCCATTCCAATCCTGAGACTCTTCTGATAGCATGAGATGTGATATCTCAATGCCTCTAATACCAAACCTGAGATCCTACCTCTAACATGAAATGTGATATCCAACTCTTTCCCCTTCCAAACCTGAGAGCCTTCCTATAGCATGAGATGTGATATCCAAGTCCTTCCCATTCCAATCCTGAGACCCTTCCTATAACATGAGATGTGATATCCAACTCCTTCCCATTCCAACCTGAGACCCTTCCTATAGCATGAGATGGGATATCCAACTCCTTCCAAATCCAATACTGATACCCTTCCGATAGCATGAGATGTGATATCCCAATGCTTCTACCAAACCGGAGACCCATACTATGGCATGAGATGTGATATCAAACTCCTTCCCCTTCCAAAACTTTGACCATTCCCTTATCATGAGATGTGATATCCAACTCCTTCCCATTCCAATCCTGAGACACTTCCGATAGCATGAGATGTGATGTCTCAATGCTTCTAATACCAAACCTGAGATCTTTCCTATAACATGAGATGTGATATCCAACTCCTTCCCATTCCAATCCTGAGACCCTTCCTATAGCATGAGATGTGATATCACAATGCTTATACCAAACCTGAGACCGTTCCTATAGCTTGAGATGTGATATCCAACTCCTTCCCATTCCAATCCTGAGACCCTTCCTATAGCATGAGATGTGATATCTCAAGGCCTCTAATACCAAACCTGAGATTGTTCCTCTAACATGAAATGTGATATCCAACTCCTTCCCCTTCCAAACCTGAGAGCCTTCCTATAGCATGAGATATGATAGCCAAGTCCTTCCAATTCCAATCCTGAGACCCTTCCTATAACATGAAATGTGATATCCAACTCCTTCCCATTCCAACCTGAGACCCTTCCTATAGCATGAGATGGGATATCTCAATGCTTCTAATACCAAACCTGAGACTCTTCCTATAACATGAGATGGGATATCCAACTCCTTCCCATTCCAATCCTGAGACCCTTCCGATAGCAGAGATGTGATATCTCAATGCTTATACCAAACCTGAGACCATTCCTATGGCCTGAGATGTGATATCCAACTGCTTCCCATTCCAATCCTGAGACCCTTCCTATAGCATGAGATGTGATATCTCAATGCTTATACCAAATCTGAGACCCTTCCTATAGCATGAGATGTGATATCCAACTCCTTCCCATTCCAATCCTGAGACCCTTCCTATAGCATGAGATGTGATGTCTCAATGCTTCTAATACCAAACCTGAGATCCTTACTATAACATGAGATGTGATATCCAACTCCTTCCGATTCCAATCCTGAGACCCTTATGATAGCATGAGATGTGATATCTCAATGCTTCTAATACCAAACCTGAGATCCTTCCTATAACATGAGATGTGATTTCCAAATCCTTCCCCTTCCAAACCTGAGACCCTCCCTTTAGCATGAGATGTGATATCCAACTCCTTCCCATTCCAATCCTGAGACCCTTCTGATAGCATGAGATGTGATATCTCAATGCCTCTAATACCAAACCTGAGATCCTACCTCTAACATGAAATGTGATATCCATCTCCTTCCATTTCCAACCCTGAGACCCTGTCTATAGCATGAGATGTCATATACAATTCCTTCCCATTCCAATCCTGAGACCCTTCCTATAGCACGAGATGTGATATCTCAATACTTATACCAAACCTGAGACCCTTCCTATAGCATGAGATGTGATATCCAACTCCTTCCCATTCCAATCCTGAGACCCTTCCTATAGCATGAGATGTGATATCCAACTCCTTCCCATTCCAATCCTGAGTCCCTTCCTATAGCCTGAGATGTGATATCTCAATGCCTCTAATACCAAACCTGAGATCCTTCCTCTAACATGAAATGTGATATCCAACTCCTTCCCTTTCCAAACCTAAGAGCCTATCTATAGCATGAGATGTGATATCCAAGTCCTTCCCATTCCAATCCTGAGACACTTCCGATAGCAGAGATGTGATATCTCAATGCTTATACCAAACCTGAGACCCTTCCTATAACATGAGATGTGATATCCAACTCCTTCCCGTTCCAAACGTGAGACCCTTCCTTTAGCATGAGATGTGATATCCAGCTCCTTCCCATTCCAATCCTGAGACACTTCCGATAGCATGAGATGTGATATCTCAATGCTTCTAATATCAAAACTGAGATCCTCCCTATAGCATGATATGTGATATCTAAGTCCTTCCCATTCCAATCCTGAGACCCTTCCCATAGCATGAGATGTGATATCTCAATGCTTCTACCAAACCTGAGACCCTTCCTTTAGCATGAGATGTGATAACCAACTCCTTCCCATTCCAATCCTGAGACCCTTCCTATAGCATGAGATGTGATATCTCAATACTTCTAATACCAAACCTGAGATCCTTCCGATAACATGAGATGTGATATCCAAATCCTTCCCCTTCCAAACCTGAGACCCTCCCTTTAGCATGAGATGTGATATCCAACTCCTTCCCATTCCAATCCTGAGACCCTTCTGATAGCATGAGATGTGATATCTCAATGCTTCTATACCAAACCTGAGATCCTTCCGATAGCATGAGATGTGATATCTCAATGCTTCTAATACCAAACCTGAGATCCTTCCTATAACATGAGATGTGATATCCAAATCCTTCCCCTTCCAAACCTGAGACCCTCCCTTTAGCATGAGATGTGATATCCAACTCCTTCCCATTCCAATCCTGAGACTCTTCTGATAGCATGAGATGTGATATCTCAATGCCTCTAATACCAAACCTGAGATCCTACCTCTAACATGAAATGTGATATCCAACTCTTTCCCCTTCCAAACCTGAGAGCCTTCCTATAGCATGAGATGTGATATCCAAGTCCTTCCCATTCCAATCCTGAGACCCTTCCTATAACATGAGATGTGATATCCAACTCCTTCCCATTCCAACCTGAGACCCTTCCTATAGCATGAGATGGGATATCCAACTCCTTCCGATTCCAATCCTGAGACCCTTATGATAGCATGAGATGTGATATCTCAATGCTTCTAATACCAAACCTGAGATCCTTCCTATAACATGAGATGTGATTTCCAAATCCTTCCCATTCCAATCCTAGGACCCTTCTGATAGCATGAGATGTGATATCTCAATGCTTCTATACCAAACCTGATATCCTTCCGATAGCATGAGATGTGATATCTCAATGCTTCTAATACCAAACCTGAGATCCTTCCTATAACATGAGATGTGATATCCAAATCCTTCCCCTTCCAAACCTGAGACCCTCCCTTTAGCAAGAGATGTGATATCCAACTCCTTCCCATTCCAATCCTGAGACTCTTCTGATAGCATGAGATGTGATATCTCAATGCCTCTAATACCAAACCTGAGATCCTACCTCTAACATGAAATGTGATATCCAACTCTTTCCCCTTCCAAACCTGAGAGCCTTCCTATAGCATGAGATGTGATATCCAAGTCCTTCCCATTCCAATCCTGAGACCCTTCCTATAACATGAGATGTGATATCCAACTCCTTCCCATTCCAACCTGAGACCCTTCCTATAGCATGAGATGGGATATCCAACTCCTTCCAAATCCAATCCTGATACCCTTCCGATAGCATGAGATGTGATATCCCAATGCTACTACCAAACCTGAGACCCATACTATGGCATGAGATGTGATATCAAACTCCTTTCCCTTCCAAACCACAGACCCTTCGTTTATCATGAGATGTGATATCCAACTCCTTCCCATTCCATCCCTGAGACCCTTCCGATATCATGAGATGTGATATCTCAATGCTTCTAATATCAAACTTGAGACCCTCCCTATAGCATGAGATGTGATATCGAAGTCCTTCCCATTCCAATCCTGAGACTCTTCTGATAGCATGAGATGTGATATCTCAATGCCTCTAATACCAAACCTGAGATCCTACCTCTAACATGAAATGTGATATCCAACTCTTTCCCCTTCCAAACCTGAGAGCCTTCCTATAGCATGAGATGTGATATCCAAGTCCTTCCCATTCCAATCCTGAGACCCTTCCTATAACATGAGATGTGATATCCAACTCCTTCCCATTCCAACCTGAGACCCTTCCTATAGCATGAGATGGGATATCCAACTCCTTCCAAATCCAATCCTGATACCCTTCCGATAGCATGAGATGTGATATCCCAATGCTTCTACCAAACCGGAGACCCATACTATGGCATGAGATGTGATATCAAACTCCTTCCCCTTCCAAAACTTAGACCATTCCTTTATCATGAGATGTGATATCCAAATCCTTCCCCTTCCAAACCTGAGACCCTCCCTTTAGCATGAGATGTGATATCCAACTCCTTCCCATTCCAATCCTGAGACTCTTCTGATAGCATGAGATGTGATATCTCAATGCCTCTAATACCAAACCTGAGATCCTACCTCTAACATGAAATGTGATATCCAACTCTTTCCCCTTCCAAACCTGAGAGCCTTCCTATAGCATGAGATGTGATATCCAAGTCCTTCCCATTCCAATCCTGAGACCCTTCCTATAGCATGAGATGTGATGTCTCAATGCTTCTAATACCAAACCTGAGATCCTTCCTATAACATGAGATGTGATATCCAACTCCTTCCGATTCCAATCCTGAGACCCTTATGATAGCATGAGATGTGATATCTCAATGCTTCTAATACCAAACCTGAGATCCTTCCTATAACATGAGATGTGATTTCCAAATCCTTCCCCTTCCAAACCTGAGACCCTCCCTTTAGCATGAGATGTGATATCCAACTCCTTCCCATTCCAATCCTGAGACCCTTCTGATAGCATGAGATGTGATATCTCAATGCCTCTAATACTAAACCTGAGATCCTACCTCTAACATGAAATGTGATATCCATCTCCTTCCATTTCCAACCCTGAGACCCTGTCTATAGCATGAGATGTCATATACAATTCCTTCCCATTCCAATCCTGAGACCCTTCCTATAGCACGAGATGTGATATCTCAATGCTTATACCAAACCTGAGACCCTTCCTATAGCATGAGATGTGATATCCAACTCCTTCCCATTCCAATCCTGAGACCCTTCCTATAGCATGAGATGTGATATCCAACTCCTTCCCATTCCAATCCTGAGACCCTTCCTATAGCCTGAGATGTGATATCTCAATGCCTCTAATACCAAACCTGAGATCCTTCCTCTAACATGAAATGTGATATCCAACTCCTTCCCTTTCCAAACCTGAGAGCCTATCTATAGCATGATATGTGATATCCAAGTCCTTCCCATTCCAATCCTGAGACACTTCCGATAGCAGAGATGTGATATCTCAATGCTTATACCAAACCTGAGACCCTTCCTATAACATGAGATGTGATATCCAACTCCTTCCCGTTCCAAACGTGAGACCCTTCCTTTAGCATGAGATGTGATATCCAGCTCCTTCCCATTCCAATCCTGAGACACTTCCGATAGCATGAGATATGATATCTCAATGCTTCTAATATCAAAACTGAGACCCTCCCTATAGCATGATATGTGATATCTAAGTCCTTCCCATTCCAATCCTGAGACCCTACCCATAGCATGAGATGTGATATCTCAATGCTTCTACCAAACCTGAGACCCTTCCTTTAGCATGAGATGTGATAACCAACTCCTTCCCATTCCAATCCTGAGACCCTTCCTATAGCATGAGATGTGATATCTCAATACTTCTAATACCAAACCTGAGATCCTTCCAATAACATGAGATGTGATATCCAAATCCTTCCCCTTCCAAACCTGAGACCCTCCCTTTAGCATGAGATGTGATATCCAACTCCTTCCCATTCCAATCCTGAGACCCTTCTGATAGCATGAGATGTGATATCTCAATGCTTCTATACCAAACCTGAGATCCTTCCGATAGCATGAGATGTGATATCTCAATGCTTCTAATACCAAACCTGAGATCCTTCCTATAACATGAGATGTGATATCCAAATCCTTCCCCTTCCAAACCTGAGACCCTCCCTTTAGCAAGAGATGTGATATCCAACTCCTTCCCATTCCAATCCTGAGACTCTTCTGATAGCATGAGATGTGATATCTCAATGCCTCTAATACCAAACCTGAGATCCTACCTCTAACATGAAATGTGATATCCAACTCTTTCCCCTTCCAAACCTGAGAGCCTTCCTATAGCATGAGATGTGATATCCAAGTCCTTCCCATTCCAATCCTGAGACCCTTCCTATAACATGAGATGTGATATCCAACTCCTTCCCATTCCAACCTGAGACCCTTCCTATAGCATGAGATGGGATATCCAACTCCTTCCAAATCCAATCCTGATACCCTTCCGATAGCATGAGATGTGATATCCCAATGCTACTACCAAACCTGAGACCCATACTATGGCATGAGATGTGATATCAAACTCCTTTCCCTTCCAAACCATAGACCCTTCGTTTATCATGAGATGTGATATCCAACTCCTTCCCATTCCATCCCTGAGACCCTTCCGATATCATGAGATGTGATATCTCAATGCTTCTAATATCAAACTTGAGACCCTCCCTATAGCATGAGATGTGATATCGAAGTCCTTCCCATTCCAATCCTGAGACTCTTCTGATAGCATGAGATGTGATATCTCAATGCCTCTAATACCAAACCTGAGATCCTACCTCTAACATGAAATGTGATATCCAACTCTTTCCCCTTCCAAACCTGAGAGCCTTCCTATAGCATGAGATGTGATATCCAAGTCCTTCCCATTCCAATCCTGAGACCCTTCCTATAACATGAGATGTGATATCCAACTCCTTCCCATTCCAACCTGAGACCCTTCCTATAGCATGAGATGGGATATCCAACTCCTTCCAAATCCAATCCTGATACCCTTCCGATAGCATGAGATGTGATATCCCAATGCTTCTACCAAACCGGAGACCCATACTATGGCATGAGATGTGATATCAAACTCCTTCCCCTTCCAAAACTTAGACCATTCCTTTATCATGAGATGTGATATCCAACTCCTTCCCATTCCAATCCTGAGACACTTCCGATAGCATGAGATGTGATGTCTCAATGCTTCTAATACCAAACCTGAGATCTTTCCTATAACATGAGATGTGATATCCAACTCCTTCCCATTCCAATCCTGAGACCCTTCCTATAGCATGAGATGTGATATCACAATGCTTATACCAAACCTGAGACCGTTCCTATAGCTTGAGATGTGATATCCAACTCCTTCCCATTCCAATCCTGAGACCCTTCCTATAGCATGAGATGTGATATCTCAAGGCCTCTAATACCAAACCTGAGATTGTTCCTCTAACATGAAATGTGATATCCAACTCCTTCCCCTTCCAAACCTGAGAGCCTTCCTATAGCATGAGATATGATAGCCAAGTCCTTCCAATTCCAATCCTGAGACCCTTCCTATAACATGAAATGTGATATCCAACTCCTTCCCATTCCAACCTGAGACCCTTCCTATAGCATGAGATGGGATATCTCAATGCTTCTAATACCAAACCTGAGACTCTTCCTATAACATGAGATGGGATATCCAACTCCTTCCCATTCCAATCCTGAGACCCTTCCGATAGCAGAGATGTGATATCTCAATGCTTATACCAAACCTGAGACCATTCCTATGGCCTGAGATGTGATATCCAACTGCTTCCCATTCCAATCCTGAGACCCTTCCTATAGCATGAGATGTGATATCTCAATGCTTATACCAAATCTGAGACCCTTCCTATAGCATGAGATGTGATATCCAACTCCTTCCCATTCCAATCCTGAGACCCTTCCTATAGCATGAGATGTGATGTCTCAATGCTTCTAATACCAAACCTGAGATCCTTACTATAACATGAGATGTGATATCCAACTCCTTCCGATTCCAATCCTGAGACCCTTATGATAGCATGAGATGTGATATCTCAATGCTTCTAATACCAAACCTGAGATCCTTCCTATAACATGAGATGTGATTTCCAAATCCTTCCCCTTCCAAACCTGAGACCCTCCCTTTAGCATGAGATGTGATATCCAACTCCTTCCCATTCCAATCCTGAGACCCTTCTGATAGCATGAGATGTGATATCTCAATGCCTCTAATACCAAACCTGAGATCCTACCTCTAACATGAAATGTGATATCCATCTCCTTCCATTTCCAACCCTGAGACCCTGTCTATAGCATGAGATGTCATATACAATTCCTTCCCATTCCAATCCTGAGACCCTTCCTATAGCACGAGATGTGATATCTCAATGCTTATACCAAACCTGAGACCCTTCCTATAGCATGAGATGTGATATCCAACTCCTTCCCATTCCAATCCTGAGACCCTTCCTATAGCATGAGATGTGATATCCAACTCCTTCCCATTCCAATCCTGAGTCCCTTCCTATAGCCTGAGATGTGATATCTCAATGCCTCTAATACCAAACCTGAGATCCTTCCTCTAACATGAAATGTGATATCCAACTCCTTCCCTTTCCAAACCTAAGAGCCTATCTATAGCATGAGATGTGATATCCAAGTCCTTCCCATTCCAATCCTGAGACACTTCCGATAGCAGAGATGTGATATCTCAATGCTTATACCAAACCTGAGACCCTTCCTATAACATGAGATGTGATATCCAACTCCTTCCCGTTCCAAACGTGAGACCCTTCCTTTAGCATGAGATGTGATATCCAGCTCCTTCCCATTCCAATCCTGAGACACTTCCGATAGCATGAGATGTGATATCTCAATGCTTCTAATATCAAAACTGAGACCCTCCCTATAGCATGATATGTGATATCTAAGTCCTTCCCATTCCAATCCTGAGACCCTTCCCATAGCATGAGATGTGATATCTCAATGCTTCTACCAAACCTGAGACCCTTCCTTTAGCATGAGATGTGATAACCAACTCCTTCCCATTCCAATCCTGAGACCCTTCCTATAGCATGAGATGTGATATCTCAATACTTCTAATACCAAACCTGAGATCCTTCCGATAACATGAGATGTGATATCCAAATCCTTCCCCTTCCAAACCTGAGACCCTCCCTTTAGCATGAGATGTGATATCCAACTCCTTCCCATTCCAATCCTGAGACCCTTCTGATAGCATGAGATGTGATATCTCAATGCTTCTATACCAAACCTGAGATCCTTCCGATAGCATGAGATGTGATATCTCAATGCTTCTAATACCAAACCTGAGATCCTTCCTATAACATGAGATGTGATATCCAAATCCTTCCCCTTCCAAACCTGAGACCCTCCCTTTAGCATGAGATGTGATATCCAACTCCTTCCCATTCCAATCCTGAGACTCTTCTGATAGCATGAGATGTGATATCTCAATGCCTCTAATACCAAACCTGAGATCCTACCTCTAACATGAAATGTGATATCCAACTCTTTCCCCTTCCAAACCTGAGAGCCTTCCTATAGCATGAGATGTGATATCCAAGTCCTTCCCATTCCAATCCTGAGACCCTTCCTATAACATGAGATGTGATATCCAACTCCTTCCCATTCCAACCTGAGACCCTTCCTATAGCATGAGATGGGATATCCAACTCCTTCCGATTCCAATCCTGAGACCCTTATGATAGCATGAGATGTGATATCTCAATGCTTCTAATACCAAACCTGAGATCCTTCCTATAACATGAGATGTGATTTCCAAATCCTTCCCATTCCAATCCTGAGACCCTTCTGATAGCATGAGATGTGATATCTCAATGCTTCTATACCAAACCTGAGATCCTTCCGATAGCATGAGATGTGATATCTCAATGCTTCTAATACCAAACCTGAGATCCTTCCTATAACATGAGATGTGATATCCAAATCCTTCCCCTTCCAAACCTGAGACCCTCCCTTTAGCAAGAGATGTGATATCCAACTCCTTCCCATTCCAATCCTGAGACTCTTCTGATAGCATGAGATGTGATATCTCAATGCCTCTAATACCAAACCTGAGATCCTACCTCTAACATGAAATGTGATATCCAACTCTTTCCCCTTCCAAACCTGAGAGCCTTCCTATAGCATGAGATGTGATATCCAAGTCCTTCCCATTCCAATCCTGAGACCCTTCCTATAACATGAGATGTGATATCCAACTCCTTCCCATTCCAACCTGAGACCCTTCCTATAGCATGAGATGGGATATCCAACTCCTTCCAAATCCAATCCTGATACCCTTCCGATAGCATGAGATGTGATATCCCAATGCTACTACCAAACCTGAGACCCATACTATGGCATGAGATGTGATATCAAACTCCTTTCCCTTCCAAACCATAGACCCTTCGTTTATCATGAGATGTGATATCCAACTCCTTCCCATTCCATCCCTGAGACCCTTCCGATATCATGAGATGTGATATCTCAATGCTTCTAATATCAAACTTGAGACCCTCCCTATAGCATGAGATGTGATATCGAAGTCCTTCCCATTCCAATCCTGAGACTCTTCTGATAGCATGAGATGTGATATCTCAATGCCTCTAATACCAAACCTGAGATCCTACCTCTAACATGAAATGTGATATCCAACTCTTTCCCCTTCCAAACCTGAGAGCCTTCCTATAGCATGAGATGTGATATCCAAGTCCTTCCCATTCCAATCCTGAGACCCTTCCTATAACATGAGATGTGATATCCAACTCCTTCCCATTCCAACCTGAGACCCTTCCTATAGCATGAGATGGGATATCCAACTCCTTCCAAATCCAATCCTGATACCCTTCCGATAGCATGAGATGTGATATCCCAATGCTTCTACCAAACCGGAGACCCATACTATGGCATGAGATGTGATATCAAACTCCTTCCCCTTCCAAAACTTAGACCATTCCTTTATCATGAGATGTGATATCCAAATCCTTCCCCTTCCAAACCTGAGACCCTCCCTTTAGCATGAGATGTGATATCCAACTCCTTCCCATTCCAATCCTGAGACTCTTCTGATAGCATGAGATGTGATATCTCAATGCCTCTAATACCAAACCTGAGATCCTACCTCTAACATGAAATGTGATATCCAACTCTTTCCCCTTCCAAACCTGAGAGCCTTCCTATAGCATGAGATGTGATATCCAAGTCCTTCCCATTCCAATCCTGAGACCCTTCCTATAGCATGAGATGTGATGTCTCAATGCTTCTAATACCAAACCTGAGATCCTTCCTATAACATGAGATGTGATATCCAACTCCTTCCGATTCCAATCCTGAGACCCTTATGATAGCATGAGATGTGATATCTCAATGCTTCTAATACCAAACCTGAGATCCTTCCTATAACATGAGATGTGATTTCCAAATCCTTCCCCTTCCAAACCTGAGACCCTCCCTTTAGCATGAGATGTGATATCCAACTCCTTCCCATTCCAATCCTGAGACCCTTCTGATAGCATGAGATGTGATATCTCAATGCCTCTAATACCAAACCTGAGATCCTACCTCTAACATGAAATGTGATATCCATCTCCTTCCATTTCCAACCCTGAGACCCTGTCTATAGCATGAGATGTCATATACAATTCCTTCCCATTCCAATCCTGAGACCCTTCCTATAGCACGAGATGTGATATCTCAATGCTTATACCAAACCTGAGACCCTTCCTATAGCATGAGATGTGATATCCAACTCCTTCCCATTCCAATCCTGAGACCCTTCCTATAGCATGAGATGTGATATCCAACTCCTTCCCATTCCAATCCTGAGACCCTTCCTATAGCCTGAGATGTGATATCTCAATGCCTCTAATACCAAACCTGAGATCCTTCCTCTAACATGAAATGTGATATCCAACTCCTTCCCTTTCCAAGCCTGAGAGCCTATCTATAGCATGAGATGTGATATCCAAGTCCTTCCCATTCCAATCCTGAGACACTTCCGATAGCAGAGATGTGATATCTCAATGCTTATACCAAACCTGAGACCCTTCCTATAACATGAGATGTGATATCCAACTCCTTCCCGTTCCAAACGTGAGACCCTTCCTTTAGCATGAGATGTGATATCCAGCTCCTTCCCATTCCAATCCTTAAACCCTTCCTACAGCATGCAATATGATATCTCAATGATTCTAATAACAAACCTGAGACCCGTCCTATAACATGAGATGGGATATCCAACTCCTTCCCATTCCAATCCTGAGACACTTCCGATAGCATGAGATGTGATATCTCAATGCTTCTAATATCAAAACTGAGACCCTCCCTATAGCATGATATGTGATATCTAAGTCCTTCCCATTCCAATCCTGAGACCCTACCCATAGCATGAGATGTGATATCTCAATGCTTCTACCAAACCTGAGACCCTTCCTTTAGCATGAGATGTGATAACCAACTCCTTCCCATTCCAATCCTGAGACCCTTCCTATAGCATGAGATGTGATATCTCAATACTTCTAATACCAAACCTGAGATCCTTCCAATAACATGAGATGTGATATCCAAATCCTTCCCCTTCCAAACCTGAGACCCTCCCTTTAGCATGAGATGTGATATCCAACTCCTTCCCATTCCAATCCTGAGACCCTTCTGATAGCATGAGATGTGATATCTCAATGCTTCTATACCAAACCTGAGATCCTTCCGATAGCATGAGATGTGATATCTCAATGCTTCTAATACCAAACCTGAGATCCTTCCTATAACATGAGATGTGATATCCAAATCCTTCCCCTTCCAAACCTGAGACCCTCCCTTTAGCAAGAGATGTGATATCCAACTCCTTCCCATTCCAATCCTGAGACTCTTCTGATAGCATGAGATGTGATATCTCAATGCCTCTAATACCACACCTGAGATCCTACCTCTAACATGAAATGTGATATCCAACTCTTTCCCCTTCCAAACCTGAGAGCCTTCCTATAGCATGAGATGTGATATCCAAGTCCTTCCCATTCCAATCCTGAGACCCTTCCTATAACATGAGATGTGATATCCAACTCCTTCCCATTCCAACCTGAGACCCTTCCTATAGCATGAGATGGGATATCCAACTCCTTCCAAATCCAATCCTGATACCCTTCCGATAGCATGAGATGTGATATCCCAATGCTACTACCAAACCTGAGACCCATACTATGGCATGAGATGTGATATCAAACTCCTTTCCCTTCCAAACCATAGACCCTTCGTTTATCATGAGATGTGATATCCAACTCCTTCCCATTCCATCCCTGAGACCCTTCCGATATCATGAGATGTGATATCTCAATGCTTCTAATATCAAACTTGAGACCCTCCCTATAGCATGAGATGTGATATCGAAGTCCTTCCCATTCCAATCCTGAGACTCTTCTGATAGCATGAGATGTGATATCTCAATGCCTCTAATACCAAACCCGAGATCCTACCTCTAACATGAAATGTGATATCCAACTCTTTCCCCTTCCAAACCTGAGAGCCTTCCTATAGCATGAGATGTGATATCCAAGTCCTTCCCATTCCAATCCTGAGACCCTTCCTATAACATGAGATGTGATATCCAACTCCTTCCCATTCCAACCTGAGACCCTTCCTATAGCATGAGATGGGATATCCAACTCCTTCCAAATCCAATCCTGATACCCTTCCGATAGCATGAGATGTGATATCCCAATGCTTCTACCAAACCGGAGACCCATACTATGGCATGAGATGTGATATCAAACTCCTTTCCCTTCCAAACCATAGACCCTTCGTTTATCATGAGATGTGATATCCAACTCCTTCCCATTCCATCCCTGAGACCCTTCCGATATCATGAGATGTGATATCTCAATGCTTCTAATATCAAACTTGAGACCCTCCCTATAGCATGAGATGTGATATCGAAGTCCTTCCCATTCCAATCCTGAGACTCTTCTGATAGCATGAGATGTGATATCTCAATGCCTCTAATACCAAACCTGAGATCCTACCTCTAACATGAAATGTGATATCCAACTCTTTCCCCTTCCAAACCTGAGAGCCTTCCTATAGCATGAGATGTGATATCCAAGTCCTTCCCATTCCAATCCTGAGACCCTTCCTATAACATGAGATGTGATATCCAACTCCTTCCCATTCCAACCTGAGACCCTTCCTATAGCATGAGATGGGATATCCAACTCCTTCCAAATCCAATCCTGATACCCTTCCGATAGCATGAGATGTGATATCCCAATGCTTCTACCAAACCGGAGACCCATACTATGGCATGAGATGTGATATCAAACTCCTTCCCCTTCCAAAACTTAGACCATTCCTTTATCATGAGATGTGATATCCAAATCCTTCCCCTTCCAAACCTGAGACCCTCCCTTTAGCATGAGATGTGATATCCAACTCCTTCCCATTCCAATCCTGAGACCCTTCTGATAGCATGAGATGTGATATCTCAATGCCTCTAATACCAAACCTGAGATCCTACCTCTAACATGAAATGTGATATCCATCTCCTTCCATTTCCAACCCTGAGACCCTGTCTATAGCATGAGATGTCATATACAATTCCTTCCCATTCCAATCCTGAGACCCTTCCTATAGCACGAGATGTGATATCTCAATGCTTATACCAAACCTGAGACCCTTCCTATAGCATGAGATGTGATATCCAACTCCTTCCCATTCCAATCCTGAGACCCTTCCTATAGCATGAGATGTGATATCCAACTCCTTCCCATTCCAATCCTGAGACCCTTCCTATAGCCTGAGATGTGATATCTCAATGCCTCTAATACCAAACCTGAGATCCTTCCTCTAACATGAAATGTGATATCCAACTCCTTCCCTTTCCAAGCCTGAGAGCCTATCTATAGCATGAGATGTGATATCCAAGTCCTTCCCATTCCAATCCTGAGACACTTCCGATAGCAGAGATGTGATATCTCAATGCTTATACCAAACCTGAGACCCTTCCTATAACATGAGATGTGATATCCAACTCCTTCCCGTTCCAAACGTGAGACCCTTCCTTTAGCATGAGATGTGATATCCAGCTCCTTCCCATTCCAATCCTTAAACCCTTCCTACAGCATGCAATATGATATCTCAATGATTCTAATAACAAACCTGAGACCCGTCCTATAACATGAGATGGGATATCCAACTCCTTCCCATTCCAATCCTGAGACACTTCCGATAGCATGAGATGTGATATCTCAATGCTTCTAATATCAAAACTGAGACCCTCCCTATAGCATGATATGTGATATCTAAGTCCTTCCCATTCCAATCCTGAGACCCTACCCATAGCATGAGATGTGATATCTCAATGCTTCTACCAAACCTGAGACCCTTCCTTTAGCATGAGATGTGATAACCAACTCCTTCCCATTCCAATCCTGAGACCCTTCCAATAGCATGAGATGTGATATCTCAATACTTCTAATACCAAACCTGAGATCCTTCCAATAACATGAGATGTGATATCCAAATCCTTCCCCTTCCAAACCTGAGACCCTCCCTTTAGCATGAGATGTGATATCCAACTCCTTCCCATTCCAATCCTGAGACCCTTCTGATAGCATGAGATGTGATATCTCAATGCTTCTATACCAAACCTGAGATCCTTCCGATAGCATGAGATGTGATATCTCAATGCTTCTAATACCAAACCTGAGATCCTTCCTATAACATGAGATGTGATATCCAAATCCTTCCCCTTCCAAACCTGAGACCCTCCCTTTAGCAAGAGATGTGATATCCAACTCCTTCCCATTCCAATCCTGAGACTCTTCTGATAGCATGAGATGTGATATCTCAATGCCTCTAATACCACACCTGAGATCCTACCTCTAACATGAAATGTGATATCCAACTCTTTCCCCTTCCAAACCTGAGAGCCTTCCTATAGCATGAGATGTGATATCCAAGTCCTTCCCATTCCAATCCTGAGACCCTTCCTATAACATGAGATGTGATATCCAACTCCTTCCCATTCCAACCTGAGACCCTTCCTATAGCATGAGATGGGATATCCAACTCCTTCCAAATCCAATCCTGATACCCTTCCGATAGCATGAGATGTGATATCCCAATGCTACTACCAAACCTGAGACCCATACTATGGCATGAGATGTGATATCAAACTCCTTTCCCTTCCAAACCATAGACCCTTCGTTTATCATGAGATGTGATATCCAACTCCTTCCCATTCCATCCCTGAGACCCTTCCGATATCATGAGATGTGATATCTCAATGCTTCTAATATCAAACTTGAGACCCTCCCTATAGCATGAGATGTGATATCGAAGTCCTTCCCATTCCAATCCTGAGACTCTTCTGATAGCATGAGATGTGATATCTCAATGCCTCTAATACCAAACCCGAGATCCTACCTCTAACATGAAATGTGATATCCAACTCTTTCCCCTTCCAAACCTGAGAGCCTTCCTATAGCATGAGATGTGATATCCAAGTCCTTCCCATTCCAATCCTGAGACCCTTCCTATAACATGAGATGTGATATCCAACTCCTTCCCATTCCAACCTGAGACCCTTCCTATAGCATGAGATGGGATATCCAACTCCTTCCAAATCCAATCCTGATACCCTTCCGATAGCATGAGATGTGATATCCCAATGCTTCTACCAAACCGGAGACCCATACTATGGCATGAGATGTGATATCAAACTCCTTTCCCTTCCAAACCATAGACCCTTCGTTTATCATGAGATGTGATATCCAACTCCTTCCCATTCCATCCCTGAGACCCTTCCGATATCATGAGATGTGATATCTCAATGCTTCTAATATCAAACTTGAGACCCTCCCTATAGCATGAGATGTGATATCGAAGTCCTTCCCATTCCAATCCTGAGACTCTTCTGATAGCATGAGATGTGATATCTCAATGCCTCTAATACCAAACCTGAGATCCTACCTCTAACATGAAATGTGATATCCAACTCTTTCCCCTTCCAAACCTGAGAGCCTTCCTATAGCATGAGATGTGATATCCAAGTCCTTCCCATTCCAATCCTGAGACCCTTCCTATAACATGAGATGTGATATCCAACTCCTTCCCATTCCAACCTGAGACCCTTCCTATAGCATGAGATGGGATATCCAACTCCTTCCAAATCCAATCCTGATACCCTTCCGATAGCATGAGATGTGATATCCCAATGCTTCTACCAAACCGGAGACCCATACTATGGCATGAGATGTGATATCAAACTCCTTCCCCTTCCAAAACTTAGACCATTCCTTTATCATGAGATGTGATATCCAAATCCTTCCCCTTCCAAACCTGAGACCCTCCCTTTAGCATGAGATGTGATATCCAACTCCTTCCCATTCCAATCCTGAGACTCTTCTGATAGCATGAGATGTGATATCTCAATGCCTCTAATACCAAACCTGAGATCCTACCTCTAACATGAAATGTGATATCCAACTCTTTCCCCTTCCAAACCTGAGAGCCTTCCTATAGCATGAGATGTGATATCCAAGTCCTTCCCATTCCAATCCTGAGACCCTTCCTATAGCATGAGATGTGATGTCTCAATGCTTCTAATACCAAACCTGAGATCCTTCCTATAACATGAGATGTGATATCCAACTCCTTCCGATTCCAATCCTGAGACCCTTATGATAGCATGAGATGTGATATCTCAATGCTTCTAATACCAAACCTGAGATCCTTCCTATAACATGAGATGTGATTTCCAAATCCTTCCCCTTCCAAACCTGAGACCCTCCCTTTAGCATGAGATGTGATATCCAACTCCTTCCCATTCCAATCCTGAGACCCTTCTGATAGCATGAGATGTGATATCTCAATGCCTCTAATACCAAACCTGAGATCCTACCTCTAACATGAAATGTGATATCCATCTCCTTCCATTTCCAACCCTGAGACCCTGTCTATAGCATGAGATGTCATATACAATTCCTTCCCATTCCAATCCTGAGACCCTTCCTATAGCACGAGATGTGATATCTCAATGCTTATACCAAACCTGAGACCCTTCCTATAGCATGAGATGTGATATCCAACTCCTTCCCATTCCAATCCTGAGACCCTTCCTATAGCATGAGATGTGATATCCAACTCCTTCCCATTCCAATCCTGAGACCCTTCCTATAGCCTGAGATGTGATATCTCAATGCCTCTAATACCAAACCTGAGATCCTTCCTCTAACATGAAATGTGATATCCAACTCCTTCCCTTTCCAAGCCTGAGAGCCTATCTATAGCATGAGATGTGATATCCAAGTCCTTCCCATTCCAATCCTGAGACACTTCCGATAGCAGAGATGTGATATCTCAATGCTTATACCAAACCTGAGACCCTTCCTATAACATGAGATGTGATATCCAACTCCTTCCCGTTCCAAACGTGAGACCCTTCCTTTAGCATGAGATGTGATATCCAGCTCCTTCCCATTCCAATCCTTAAACCCTTCCTACAGCATGCAATATGATATCTCAATGATTCTAATAACAAACCTGAGACCCGTCCTATAACATGAGATGGGATATCCAACTCCTTCCCATTCCAATCCTGAGACACTTCCGATAGCATGAGATGTGATATCTCAATGCTTCTAATATCAAAACTGAGACCCTCCCTATAGCATGATATGTGATATCTAAGTCCTTCCCATTCCAATCCTGAGACCCTACCCATAGCATGAGATGTGATATCTCAATGCTTCTACCAAACCTGAGACCCTTCCTTTAGCATGAGATGTGATAACCAACTCCTTCCCATTCCAATCCTGAGACCCTTCCTATAGCATGAGATGTGATATCTCAATACTTCTAATACCAAACCTGAGATCCTTCCAATAACATGAGATGTGATATCCAAATCCTTCCCCTTCCAAACCTGAGACCCTCCCTTTAGCATGAGATGTGATATCCAACTCCTTCCCATTCCAATCCTGAGACCCTTCTGATAGCATGAGATGTGATATCTCAATGCTTCTATACCAAACCTGAGATCCTTCCGATAGCATGAGATGTGATATCTCAATGCTTCTAATACCAAACCTGAGATCCTTCCTATAACATGAGATGTGATATCCAAATCCTTCCCCTTCCAAACCTGAGACCCTCCCTTTAGCAAGAGATGTGATATCCAACTCCTTCCCATTCCAATCCTGAGACTCTTCTGATAGCATGAGATGTGATATCTCAATGCCTCTAATACCACACCTGAGATCCTACCTCTAACATGAAATGTGATATCCAACTCTTTCCCCTTCCAAACCTGAGAGCCTTCCTATAGCATGAGATGTGATATCCAAGTCCTTCCCATTCCAATCCTGAGACCCTTCCTATAACATGAGATGTGATATCCAACTCCTTCCCATTCCAACCTGAGACCCTTCCTATAGCATGAGATGGGATATCCAATTCCTTCCAAATCCAATCCTGATACCCTTCCGATAGCATGAGATGTGATATCCCAATGCTACTACCAAACCTGAGACCCATACTATGGCATGAGATGTGATATCAAACTCCTTTCCCTTCCAAACCATAGACCCTTCGTTTATCATGAGATGTGATATCCAACTCCTTCCCATTCCATCCCTGAGACCCTTCCGATATCATGAGATGTGATATCTCAATGCTTCTAATATCAAACTTGAGACCCTCCCTATAGCATGAGATGTGATATCGAAGTCCTTCCCATTCCAATCCTGAGACTCTTCTGATAGCATGAGATGTGATATCTCAATGCCTCTAATACCAAACCCGAGATCCTACCTCTAACATGAAATGTGATATCCAACTCTTTCCCCTTCCAAACCTGAGAGCCTTCCTATAGCATGAGATGTGATATCCAAGTCCTTCCCATTCCAATCCTGAGACCCTTCCTATAACATGAGATGTGATATCCAACTCCTTCCCATTCCAACCTGAGACCCTTCCTATAGCATGAGATGGGATATCCAACTCCTTCCAAATCCAATCCTGATACCCTTCCGATAGCATGAGATGTGATATCCCAATGCTTCTACCAAACCGGAGACCCATACTATGGCATGAGATGTGATATCAAACTCCTTCCCCTTCCAAAACTTAGACCATTCCTTTATCATGAGATGTGATATCCAACTCCTTCCCATTCCAATCCTGAGACACTTCCGATAGCATGAGATGTGATGTCTCAATGCTTCTAATACCAAACCTGAGATCTTTCCTATAACATGAGATGTGATATCCAACTCCTTCCCATTCCAATCCTGAGACCCTTCCTATAGCATGAGATGTGATATCACAATGCTTATACCAAACCTGAGACCGTTCCTATAGCTTGAGATGTGATATCCAACTCCTTCCCATTCCAATCCTGAGACCCTTCCTATAGCATGAGATGTGATATCTCAAGGCCTCTAATACCAAACCTGAGATTGTTCCTCTAACATGAAATGTGATATCCAACTCCTTCCCCTTCCAAACCTGAGAGCCTTCCTATAGCATGAGATATGATAGCCAAGTCCTTCCAATTCCAATCCTGAGACCCTTCCTATAACATGAAATGTGATATCCAACTCCTTCCCATTCCAACCTGAGACCCTTCCTATAGCATGAGATGGGATATCTCAATGCTTCTAATACCAAACCTGAGACTCTTCCTATAACATGAGATGAGATATCCAACTCCTTCCCATTCCAATCCTGAGACCCTTCCGATAGCAGAGATGTGATATCTCAATGCTTATACCAAACCTGAGACCATTCCTATGGCCTGAGATGTGATATCCAACTGCTTCCCATTCCAATCCTGAGACCCTTCCTATAGCATGAGATGTGATATCTCAATGCTTATACCAAATCTGAGACCCTTCCTATAGCATGAGATGTGATATCCAACTCCTTCCCATTCCAATCCTGAGGCCCTTCCTATAGCATGAGATGTGATGTCTCAATGCTTCTAATACCAAACCTGAGATCCTTACTATAACATGAGATGTGATATCCAACTCCTTCCGATTCCAATCCTGAGACCCTTATGATAGCATGAGATGGGATATCCAACTCCTTCCAAATCCAATCCTGATACCCTTCCGATAGCATGAGATGTGATATCCCAATGCTTCTACCAAACCGGAGACCCATACTATGTCATGAGATGTGATATCAAACTCCTTCCCCTTCCAAAACTTAGACCATTCCTTTATCATGAGATGTGATATCCAAATCCTTCCCCTTCCAAACCTGAGACCCTCCCTTTAGCATGAGATGTGATATCCAACTCCTTCCCATTCCAATCCTGAGACTCTTCTGATAGCATGAGATGTGATATCTCAATGCCTCTAATACCAAACCTGAGATCCTACCTCTAACATGAAATGTGATATCCAACTCTTTCCCCTTCCAAACCTGAGAGCCTTCCTATAGCATGAGATGTGATGTCTCAATGCTTCTAATACCAAACCTGAGATCCTTCCTATAACATGAGATGTGATATCCAACTCCTTCCGATTCCAATCCTGAGACCCTTATGATAGCATGAGATGTGATATCTCAATGCTTCTAATACCAAACCTGAGATCCTTCCTATAACATGAGATGTGATTTCCAAATCCTTCCCCTTCCAAACCTGAGACCCTCCCTTTAGCATGAGATGTGATATCCAACTCCTTCCCATTCCAATCCTGAGACCCTTCTGATAGCATGAGATGTGATATCTCAATGCCTCTAATACCAAACCTGAGATCCTACCTCTAACATGAAATGTGATATCCATCTCCTTCCATTTCCAACCCTGAGACCCTGTCTATAGCATGAGATGTCATATACAATTCCTTCCCATTCCAATCCTGAGACCCTTCCTATAGCACGAGATGTGATATCTCAATGCTTATACCAAACCTGAGACCCTTCCTATAGCATGAGATGTGATATCCAACTCCTTCCCATTCCAATCCTGAGACCCTTCCTATAGCATGAGATGTGATATCCAACTCCTTCCCATTCCAATCCTGAGACCCTTCCTATAGCCTGAGATGTGATATCTCAATGCCTCTAATACCAAACCTGAGATCCTTCCTCTAACATGAAATGTGATATCCAACTCCTTCCCTTTCCAAGCCTGAGAGCCTATCTATAGCATGAGATGTGATATCCAAGTCCTTCCCATTCCAATCCTGAGACACTTCCGATAGCAGAGATGTGATATCTCAATGCTTATACCAAACCTGAGACCCTTCCTATAACATGAGATGTGATATCCAACTCCTTCCCGTTCCAAACGTGAGACCCTTCCTTTAGCATGAGATGTGATATCCAGCTCCTTCCCATTCCAATCCTTAAACCCTTCCTACAGCATGCAATATGATATCTCAATGATTCTAATAACAAACCTGAGACCCGTCCTATAACATGAGATGGGATATCCAACTCCTTCCCATTCCAATCCTGAGACACTTCCGATAGCATGAGATGTGATATCTCAATGCTTCTAATATCAAAACTGAGACCCTCCCTATAGCATGATATGTGATATCTAAGTCCTTCCCATTCCAATCCTGAGACCCTACCCATAGCATGAGATGTGATATCTCAATGCTTCTACCAAACCTGAGACCCTTCCTTTAGCATGAGATGTGATAACCAACTCCTTCCCATTCCAATCCTGAGACCCTTCCTATAGCATGAGATGTGATATCTCAATACTTCTAATACCAAACCTGAGATCCTTCCAATAACATGAGATGTGATATCCAAATCCTTCCCCTTCCAAACCTGAGACCCTCCCTTTAGCATGAGATGTGATATCCAACTCCTTCCCATTCCAATCCTGAGACCCTTCTGATAGCATGAGATGTGATATCTCAATGCTTCTATACCAAACCTGAGATCCTTCCGATAGCATGAGATGTGATATCTCAATGCTTCTAATACCAAACCTGAGATCCTTCCTATAACATGAGATGTGATATCCAAATCCTTCCCCTTCCAAACCTGAGACCCTCCCTTTAGCAAGAGATGTGATATCCAACTCCTTCCCATTCCAATCCTGAGACTCTTCTGATAGCATGAGATGTGATATCTCAATGCCTCTAATACCACACCTGAGATCCTACCTCTAACATGAAATGTGATATCCAACTCTTTCCCCTTCCAAACCTGAGAGCCTTCCTATAGCATGAGATGTGATATCCAAGTCCTTCCCATTCCAATCCTGAGACCCTTCCTATAACATGAGATGTGATATCCAACTCCTTCCCATTCCAACCTGAGACCCTTCCTATAGCATGAGATGGGATATCCAACTCCTTCCAAATCCAATCCTGATACCCTTCCGATAGCATGAGATGTGATATCCCAATGCTACTACCAAACCTGAGACCCATACTATGGCATGAGATGTGATATCAAACTCCTTTCCCTTCCAAACCATAGACCCTTCGTTTATCATGAGATGTGATATCCAACTCCTTCCCATTCCATCCCTGAGACCCTTCCGATATCATGAGATGTGATATCTCAATGCTTCTAATATCAAACTTGAGACCCTCCCTATAGCATGAGATGTGATATCGAAGTCCTTCCCATTCCAATCCTGAGACTCTTCTGATAGCATGAGATGTGATATCTCAATGCCTCTAATACCAAACCCGAGATCCTACCTCTAACATGAAATGTGATATCCAACTCTTTCCCCTTCCAAACCTGAGAGCCTTCCTATAGCATGAGATGTGATATCCAAGTCCTTCCCATTCCAATCCTGAGACCCTTCCTATAACATGAGATGTGATATCCAACTCCTTCCCATTCCAACCTGAGACCCTTCCTATAGCATGAGATGGGATATCCAACTCCTTCCAAATCCAATCCTGATACCCTTCCGATAGCATGAGATGTGATATCCCAATGCTTCTACCAAACCTGAGACCCATACTATGGCATGAGATGTGATATCAAACTCCTTTCCCTTCCAAACCATAGACCCTTCGTTTATCATGAGATGTGATATCCAACTCCTTCCCATTCCATCCCTGAGACCCTTCCGATATCATGAGATGTGATATCTCAATGCTTCTAATATCAAACTTGAGACCCTCCCTATAGCATGAGATGTGATATCGAAGTCCTTCCCATTCCAATCCTGAGACTCTTCTGATAGCATGAGATGTGATATCTCAATGCCTCTAATACCAAACCTGAGATCCTACCTCTAACATGAAATGTGATATCCAACTCTTTCCCCTTCCAAACCTGAGAGCCTTCCTATAGCATGAGATGTGATATCCAAGTCCTTCCCATTCCAATCCTGAGACCCTTCCTATAACATGAGATGTGATATCCAACTCCTTCCCATTCCAACCTGAGACCCTTCCTATAGCATGAGATGGGATATCCAACTCCTTCCAAATCCAATCCTGATACCCTTCCGATAGCATGAGATGTGATATCCCAATGCTTCTACCAAACCGGAGACCCATACTATGGCATGAGATGTGATATCAAACTCCTTCCCCTTCCAAAACTTAGACCATTCCTTTATCATGAGATGTGATATCCAAATCCTTCCCCTTCCAAACCTGAGACCCTCCCTTTAGCATGAGATGTGATATCCAACTCCTTCCCATTCCAATCCTGAGACTCTTCTGATAGCATGAGATGTGATATCTCAATGCCTCTAATACCAAACCTGAGATCCTACCTCTAACATGAAATGTGATATCCAACTCTTTCCCCTTCCAAACCTGAGAGCCTTCCTATAGCATGAGATGTGATATCCAAGTCCTTCCCATTCCAATCCTGAGACCCTTCCTATAGCATGAGATGTGATGTCTCAATGCTTCTAATACCAAACCTGAGATCCTTCCTATAACATGAGATGTGATATCCAACTCCTTCCGATTCCAATCCTGAGACCCTTATGATAGCATGAGATGTGATATCTCAATGCTTCTAATACCAAACCTGAGATCCTTCCTATAACATGAGATGTGATTTCCAAATCCTTCCCCTTCCAAACCTGAGACCCTCCCTTTAGCATGAGATGTGATATCCAACTCCTTCCCATTCCAATCCTGAGACCCTTCTGATAGCATGAGATGTGATATCTCAATGCCTCTAATACCAAACCTGAGATCCTACCTCTAACATGAAATGTGATATCCATCTCCTTCCATTTCCAACCCTGAGACCCTGTCTATAGCATGAGATGTCATATACAATTCCTTCCCATTCCAATCCTGAGACCCTTCCTATAGCACGAGATGTGATATCTCAATGCTTATACCAAACCTGAGACCCTTCCTATAGCATGAGATGTGATATCCAACTCCTTCCCATTCCAATCCTGAGACCCTTCCTATAGCATGAGATGTGATATCCAACTCCTTCCCATTCCAATCCTGAGACCCTTCCTATAGCCTGAGATGTGATATCTCAATGCCTCTAATACCAAACCTGAGATCCTTCCTCTAACATGAAATGTGATATCCAACTCCTTCCCTTTCCAAACCTAAGAGCCTATCTATAGCATGAGATGTGATATCCAAGTCCTTCCCATTCCAATCCTGAGACACTTCCGATAGCAGAGATGTGATATCTCAATGCTTATACCAAACCTGAGACCCTTCCTATAACATGAGATGTGATATCGAACTCCTTCCCGTTCCAAACGTGAGACCCTTCCTTTAGCATGAGATGTGATATCCAGCTCCTTCCCATTCCAATCCTGAGACACTTCCGATAGCATGAGATGTGATATCTCAATGCTTCTAATATCAAAACTGAGACCCTCCCTATAGCATGATATGTGATATCTAAGTCCTTCCCATTCCAATCCTGAGACCCTTCCCATAGCATGAGATGTGATATCTCAATGCTTCTACCAAACCTGAGACCCTTCCTTTAGCATGAGATGTGATAACCAACTCCTTCCCATTCCAATCCTGAGACCCTTCCTATAGCATGAGATGTGATATCTCAATACTTCTAATACCAAACCTGAGATCCTTCCGATAACATGAGATGTGATATCCAAATCCTTCCCCTTCCAAACCTGAGACCCTCCCTTTAGCATGAGATGTGATATCCAACTCCTTCCCATTCCAATCCTGAGACCCTTCTGATAGCATGAGATGTGATATCTCAATGCTTCTATACCAAACCTGAGATCCTTCCGATAGCATGAGATGTGATATCTCAATGCTTCTAATACCAAACCTGAGATCCTTCCTATAACATGAGATGTGATATCCAAATCCTTCCCCTTCCAAACCTGAGACCCTCCCTTTAGCATGAGATGTGATATCCAACTCCTTCCCATAACAATCCTGAGACTCTTCTGATAGCATGAGATGTGATATCTCAATGCCTCTAATACCAAACCTGAGATCCTACCTCTAACATGAAATGTGATATCCAACTCTTTCCCCTTCCAAACCTGAGAGCCTTCCTATAGCATGAGATGTGATATCCAAGTCCTTCCCATTCCAATCCTGAGACCCTTCCTATAACATGAGATGTGATATCCAACTCCTTCCCATTCCAACCTGAGACCCTTCCTATAGCATGAGATGGGATATCCAACTCCTTCCAAATCCAATCCTGATACCCTTCAGATAGCATGAGATGTGATATCCCAATGCTTCTACCAAACCTGAGACCCATACTATGGCATGAGATGTGATATCAAACTCCTTCCCCTTCCAAACCATAGACCCTTCGTTTATCATGAGATGTGATATCCAACTCCTTCCCATTCCATCCCTGAGACCCTTCCGATATCATGAGATGTGATATCTCAATGCTTCTAATATCAAACTTGAGACCCTCCCTATAGCATGAGATGTGATATCCAACTCCTTCCCATTCCAACCTGAGACCCTTCCTATAGCATGAGATGGGATATCTCAATGCTTCTAATACCAAACCTGAGACTCTTCCTATAACATGAGATGGGATATCCAACTCCTTCCCATTCCAATCCTGAGACCCTTCCGATAGCAGAGATGTGATATCTCAATGCTTATACCAAACCTGAGACCCTTCCTATGGCCTGAGATGTGATATCCAACTGCTTCCCATTCCAATCCTGAGACCCTTCCTATAGCATGAGATGTGATATCCAACTCCTTCCCATTCCAATCCTGAGACCCTTCCTATAGCATGAGATGTGATGTCTCAATGCTTCTAATACCAAACCTGAGATCCTTCCTATAACATGAGATGTGATATCCAACTCCTTCCGATTCCAATCCTGAGACCCTTATGATAGCATGAGATGTGATATCTCAATGCTTCTAATACCAAACCTGAGATCCTTCCTATAACATGAGATGTGATTTCCAAATCCTTCCCCTTCCAAACCTGAGACCCTCCCTTTAGCATGAGATGTGATATCCAACTCCTTCCCATTCCAATCCTGAGACCCTTCTGATAGCATGAGATGTGATATCTCAATGCCTCTAATACCAAACCTGAGATCCTACCTCTAACATGAAATGTGATATCCATCTCCTTCCATTTCCAACCCTGAGACCCTGTCTATAGCATGAGATGTCATATACAATTCCTTCCCATTCCAATCCTGAGACCCTTCCTATAGCACGAGATGTGATATCTCAATGCTTATACCAAACCTGAGACCCTTCCTATAGCATGAGATGTGATATCCAACTCCTTCCCATTCCAATCCTGAGACCCTTCCTATAGCATGAGATGTGATATCCAACTCCTTCCCATTCCAATCCTGAGACCATTCCTATAGAGTGAGATGTGATATCTCAATGCCTCTAATACCAAACCTGAGATCCTTCCTCTAACATGAAATGTGATATCCAACTCCTTCCCTTTCCAAACCTGAGAGCCTATCTATAGCATGAGATGTGATATCCAAGTCCTTCCCATTCCAATCCTGAGACACTTCCGATAGCAGAGATGTGATATCTCAATGCTTATACCAAACCTGAGACCCTTCCTATAACATGAGATGTGATATCCAACTCCTTCCCGTTCCAAACGTGAGACCCTTCCTTTAGCATGAGATGTGATATCCAGCTCCTTCCCATTCCAATCCTGAGACACTTCCGATAGCATGAGATGTGATATCTCAATGCTTCTAATATCAAAACTGAGACCCTCCCTATAGCATGATATGTGATATCTAAGTCCTTCCCATTCCAATCCTGAGACCCTTCCCATAGCATGAGATGTGATATCTCAATGCTTCTACCAAACCTGAGACCCTTCCTTTAGCATGAGATGTGATAACCAACTCCTTCCCATTCCAATCCTGAGACCCTTCATATAGCATGAGATGTGATATCTCAATACTTCTAATACCAAACCTGAGATCCTTCCGATAACATGAGATGTGATATCCAAATCCTTCCCCTTCCAAACCTGAGACCCTCCCTTTAGCATGAGATGTGATATCCAACACCTTCCCATTCCAATCCTGAGACCCTTCTGATAGCATGAGATGTGATATCTCAATGCTTCTATACCAAACCTGAGATCCTTCCGATAGCATGAGATGTGATATCTCAATGCTTCTAATACCAAACCTGAGATCCTTCCTATAACATGAGATGTGATATCCAAATCATTCCCCTTCCAAACCTGAGAGCCTTCCTATAGCATGAGATATGATATCCAAGTCCTTCCCATTCCAATCCTGAGACCCTTCCTATAACATGAGATGTGATATCCAACTCCTTCCCATTCCAACCTGAGACCCTTCTGATAGCATGAGATGTGATATCTCAATGCCTCTAATACCAAACCTGAGATCCTACCTCTAACATGAAATGTGATATCCAACTCTTTCCCCTTCCAAACCTGAGAGCCTTCCTATAGCATGAGATGTGATATCCAAGTCCTTCCCATTCCAATCCTGAGACCCTTCCTATAACATGAGATGTGATATCCAACTCCTTCCCATTCCAACCTGAGACCCTTCCTATAGCATGAGATGGGATATCCAACTCCTTCCAAATCCAATCCTGATACCCTTCCGATAGCATGAGATGTGATATCCCAATGCTTCTACCAAACCTGAGACCCATACTATGGCATGAGATGTGATATCAAACTCCTTCCCCTTCCAAACCATAGACCCTTCGTTTATCATGAGATGTGATATCCAACTCCTTCCCATTCCATCCCTGAGACCCTTCCGATATCATGAGATGTGATATCTCAATGCTTCTAATATCAAACTTGAGACCCTCCCTATAGCATGAGATGTGATATCCAAGTCCTTCCCATTCCAATCCTGAGACTCTTCTGATAGCATGAGATGTGATATCTCAATGCCTCTAATACCAAACCTGAGATCCTACCTCTAACATGAAATGTGATATCCAACTCTTTCCCCTTCCAAACCTGAGAGCCTTCCTATAGCATGAGATGTGATATCCAAGTCCTTCCCATTCCAAACCTGAGACCCTTCCTATAACATGAGATGTGATATCCAACTCCTTCCCATTCCAACCTGATACCCTTCCTATAGCATGAGATGGGATATCCAACTCCTTCCAAATCCAATCCTGATACCCTTCCGATAGCATGAGATGTGATATCCCAATGCTTCTACCAAACCTGAGACCCATACTATGGCATGAGATGTGATATCAAACTCCTTCCCCTTCCAAACCTTAGACCCTTCCTTTATCATGAGATGTGATATCCAACTCCTTCCCATTCCAATCCTGAGACACTTCCGATAGCATGAGATGTGATATCTCAATGCTTCTAATATCAAAACTGAGACCCTCCCTATAGCATGATATGTGATATCTAAGTCCTTCCCATTCCAATCCTGAGACCCTTCCTATAGCATGAGATGTGATATCTCAATGCTTCTACCAAACCTGAGACCCTTCCTTTAGCATGAGATGTGATAACCAACTCCTTCCCATTCCAATCCTGAGACCCTTCCTATAGCATGAGATGTGATATCTCAATACTTCTAATACCAAACCTGAGATCCTTCCGATAACATGAGATGTGATATCCAAATCCTTCCCCTTCCAAACCTGAGACCCTCCCTTTAGCATGAGATGTGATATCCAACTCCTTCCCATTCCAATCCTGAGACCCTTCTGATAGCATGAGATGTGATATCTCAATGCTTCTATACCAAACCTGAGATCCTTCCGATAGCATGAGATGTGATATCTCAATGCTTCTAATACCAAACCTGAGATCCTTCCTATAACATGAGATGTGATATCCAAATCCTTCCCCTTCCAAACCTGAGACCCTCCCCTTTAGCATGAGATGTGATATCCAACTCCTTCCCATTCCAATCCTGAGACTCTTCTGATAGCATGAGATGTGATATCTCAATGCCTCTAATACCAAACCTGAGATCCTACCTCTAACATGAAATGTTATATCCAACTCTTTCCCCTTCCAAACCTGAGAGCCTTCCCATAGCATGAGATGTGATATCCAAGTCCTTCCCATTCCAATCCTGAGACTCTTCCTATAACATGAGATGTGATATCCAACTCCTTCCCATTCCAACCTGAGGCCCTTCCTATAGCATGAGATGGGATATCCAACTCCTTCCAAATCCAATCCTGATACCCTTCCGATAGCATGAGATGTGATATCCCAATGCTTCTACCAAACCTGAGACCCATACTATGGCATGAGATGTGATATCAAACTCCTTCCCCTTCCAAACCTTAGACCCTTCCTTTATCATGAGATGTGATATCCAACTCCTTCCCATTCCATCCCTGAGACCCTTCCGATATCATGAGATGTGATATCTCAATGCTTCTAATATCAAACTTGAGACCCTCCCTATAGCATGAGATGTGATATCCAAGTCCTTCCCATTCCAATCCTGAGACCCTTCCTATAGCATGAGATGTGATATCTCAATGCTTCTAATACCAAACCTGAGACCCTTCCTATAACATGAGATGGGAATATCCAACTCCTTCCCATTCCAATCCTGAGACCCTTCCGATAGCAGAGATGTGATATCTCAATGCTTATACCAAACCTGAGATCCTTCCTATAACATGAGATGTGATATCCAACTCCTTCCCATTCCAATCCTGAGACACTTCCTATACCATGAGATGTGATATCTCACTGCTTATACCAAACCTGAGACCCTTCCTATAGCATGAGATGTGATATCCAACTCCTTCCCATTCCAATCCTGAGACCCTTCCTATAGCATGAGATGTGATATCTCAATGCTTCTAATATCAAACTTGAGACCCTCCCTATAGCATGAGATGTGATATCCAAGTCTTTCCGATTCCAATCCTGAGACACTCCCTATAGCATGAGATGTGATATCCAAGTCCTTCCGATTCCAATCCTGAGACCCGTCCTATAACATGAGATGTGATATCCAAATCTTTCCCCTTCCAAACCTTAGACCCTTCCTTTATCATGAGATGGGATATCCAACTCCTTCCCATTCCAATCCTGAGACCCTTCCGATAGCAGAGATGTGATATCTCAATGCTTATACCAATCCTGAGACCCTTCCTATGGCCTGAGATGTCATATACAACTCCTTCCCAATCCAATCCTGAGACCCTTCCTATATCATGAGATGTGATATCTCAATGCTTATACCAAATATGAGACCCTTCCTATAGCATGAGATGTGATATCCAACTCCTTCCCATTCCAATCCTGAGACCCTTCCTATAGCATGAGATGTGATGTCTCAATGCTTCTAATACCAAACCTGAGATCCTTCCTATAACATGAGATGTGATATCCAACTCC
The DNA here is from genome assembly GCF_040938575.1 of Ambystoma mexicanum. NCBI lineage: Eukaryota > Metazoa > Chordata > Amphibia > Caudata > Ambystomatidae > Ambystoma > Ambystoma mexicanum. Next base: position 340,776,259 of record NC_090936.1, read on the forward strand.
TTCCCATTCCAATCCTGAGACCCTTCCTATAGCATGAGATGTGATGTCTCAATGCTTCTAATACCAAACCTGAGAACCTTCCTACAGCATGCGATGTGATATCTCAATGCTTCTAATACCAAACCTGAGACCAGTCCTATGACATGAGATTGGATATCCAACTCCTTCCCCTTCCAAACCTGAGACCCGTCCTATAGCATGAGATGTGATATCCAACTTCTTCCCATTCCAATCCTGAGACCCTTCCTATAACATGAGATGTGATGTCTCAATGCTTCTAATACCAAACCTGAGATCTTTCCTATAACATGAGATGTAATATCCAACTCCTTCCCATTCCAATCCTGAGACCCTTCCTATAGCATGAGATGTGCTATCGCAATGCTTATACCAAACCTGAGACCCTTCCTAAAGCTTGAGATGTGATATCCAACTCCTTCCCATTCCAATCCTGAGACCGTTCCTATAGCATGATATGTGATATCTCAATGCCTCTAATACCAAACCTGAGATCCTTCCTCTAACATGAAATGTGATATCGAACTCCTTCCCTTTCCAAACCTGAGAGCCTACCTATAGCATGAGATGTGATATCCAAGTCCTTTCCATTCCAATCCTTAGACCCTTCCTACAGCATGCAATATGATATCTCAATGATTCTAATAACAAACCTGAGACCCGTCCTATAACATGAGATGGGATATCCAACACCTTCCCATTCCAATCCTGAGACACTTCTGATAGCAGAGATGTGATATCTCAATGCTTATAACAAACCTGAGACCCTTCCTATAACATGAGATGTGATATCCAACTCCTTCCCGTTTCAAACCTGAGACCCTTCCTATAGCATATGTGATATCCAACTCCTTCCCATTCCAAACATGAGACCCTTCCTATAGCAAGAATGTAATATCCAACTCCTTCCCATTCCAATCCTGAGACCATTCCTATAGCATGAGATGTGATATCTCAATGCTTCTAATACCAAACCTGAGATCCTTTCTATGACATGAGATGTGATATCCAATTCCTCCCCATTCCAAACCTGAGAACCTTCCTACAGCATGCGATGTGATGTGATATCTCAATGCTTCTAATACCAAACCTGAGACCAGATCTATAACATGAGATTGGATATCCAACTCCTTCCCCTTCCAAACCTGAGACCCTTCCTATAGCATGAGATGTGATATCCAACTTCTTCCCATTCCAATCCTGAGACCCTTCCTATAACATGAGATGTGATGTCTCAATGCTTCTAATACCAAACCTGAGATCTTTCCTATAACATGAGATGTGATATCCAACTCCTTCCCATTCCAATCCTGAGACCCTTCCTATAACATGAAATGTGATATCCAACTCCTTCCCATTCCAACCTGAGACCCTTCCTATAGCATGAGATGGGATATCCAACTCCTTCCAAATCCAATACTGATACCCTTCCAATAGCATGAGATGTGATATCCCAATGCTTCTACCAAACCTGAGAACCATACTATGGCATGAGATGTGATATCAAACTCCTTCCCATTCCAATCCTGAGACTCTTCCTATAGCTTGAGATGTGATATCCGAAATCCTTCCCATTCCAATTCTGAGACCCTTCCTATACCATGAGACTTGATATCTCAATGTTTCTAATACCAAACCTGAGACCCGTCCTATATCATGAGATGTGATATCCAAATCTTTCCCCTTCCAAACCTTAGACCCTTCCTTTATCATGAGATGTGATATCCAACTCCTTCCCATTCCAATCCTGAGACCCTTCCGATATCATGAGATTTGTTATCTCAATGCTTCTAATATCAAAATTGAGACCCGTCCTATAACATGAGATGTGATATCCAAATCTTTCCCCTTCCAAACCTTAGACCCTTCCTTTATCATGAGATGGGATATCCAACTCCTTCCCATTCCAATCCTGAAACCCTTCCGATAGCAGAGATGTGATATCTCAATGCTTATACCAATCCTGAGACCCTTCCTATGGCCTGAGATGTCATATACAACTCCTTCCCAATCCAATCCTGAGACCCTTCCTATGGCATGAGATGTGATATCTCAATGCTTATACCAAATCTGAGACCCTTCCTATAGCATGAGATGTGATATCCAACTCCTTCCCATTCCAATGTTAATGTTAATGTTAATGTTAATGTTAATGTTAAAGGTCATTTGTACCGCGCACTATCACCACCGAAGCGGTCCCCTGGCGCTCTGGCGGCTCTGAAAAAGGGGAGGAGAGGGGGTGGGTTAGTAGGAATAAGCTGGAAAAGTGCAAGAGAGCAGTGATGTGCTGTTGGCAGCCTCAGCCCGGTGGTTCCGTCGGCTGGGCTTGGGGTGTTTTATGGTCCGTAGTCGTCGTGTGCTGTTGTGCAAGTCTATGTGTGGTTTGTTTTGTTGTTGCATTGTTGTGAAGTTTGTGCGGATTGCTGCGTTTAAGGCTTGTGGTTGTGTTTGGTTATAGTTTGAGAGGTGTATGCAGATGGATGGAATTGTTAGCTGGTTGGTTAGTTGGCATTGCTGTCCTTGCAATTGTGGGATTCCATCTAGGTCCGGTACATGCTAACAGTCACATTTCTATCTAGATGCCGCGCAGGCCAGGTTTATAATTCTAAGTGAGGTGCATGCTAAGAGTCACATATGCTAACAATCACATTTCTGAAATTCCATCTAGGTGTGGTATTTGCTAACAATCATATTTCTATCTAGATGCAACGCGGGCTAAGTTTGAGAATTCCGTCTAAGTGTGGCACATGCCAACAATCATATTACTGCCTAGATTTTGCGCAAACCTAGCTTGAGAATTCCATCTAGGTGTGGCAAATGCTAACAGTCACATTTCTGAAAATTCCATCTAGGTGTGGCACATGCTAAACAGTCACATTTCTATCTAGATGCCGCGCAAGCCAGGTTTATAATTCTAAGTGAGGTGCATGCTAAGAGTCACATATGCTAACAATCACATTTCTGAAATTCCATCTAGGTGTGGTATTTGCTAGCAATCATATTTTCTATCTAGATGCAACGCGGGCTAAGTTTGAGAATTCCGTCTAAGTGTGGCACATGCCAACAATCATATTACTGCCTAGATTTTGCGCAAACCTAGCTTGAGAATTCCATCTAGGTGTGGCAAATGCTAACAGTCACATTTCTGAAATTCCATCTAAGTGTGGCACATGCTAACAGTCACATTTCTGAAATTCCATCTAAGTGTGGCACATGCTAACAGTCACATTTCTGAAATTCCATCTAAGTGTGGCACATGCTAACAGTCACATTTCTGAAATTCCATCTAAGTGTGGCACATGCTAACAGTCACATTTCTGAAATTCCATCTAAGTGTGGTATATGCTAACAATCACATTTCTGTCTAGATTTGGCGCTTCTGTCTGAGAGTGGACATGCTAACATTCACAGTTCTATAAAGAGTGGACATGCAAGTATTATGGCACTCTATGTTATTGATAGGTAAGATAGAGTGGCAGGGGTTTTCTGGAGTAGAGTGATTGCTCTATTCCCCACCCATGCCACACTCACGGTTTTTGTTGGTGTCTGTTGGCTGCTGGCTTCCTTGGCTTCTCCTGCTGACACCTGCAGACAATTCCTGGAGTCGCCTCTGTTGGAGTCGCCCTTGGCCTCGAGGCCCTTAGCCGCTGGGGGCTGCCGGGCAGAGGGCTGCCCTGGGGGGACCGGTGATGAAGAGTGGATGCACCAATGGGAGGGAGGGAGGGAGGGCGGGCTGGGGAACCAGGAACGGGTGCGGGGAGGGAGGGATGCAAAGGCCTGCTACTGGGCACGGGCCCACCAGTCATAGGGCTGGGGGGAAAAAAACACCAGGAGGGTGCTGCTGGGGGCACACTCACCGCGCTCCGAGGGTTTAGAAAGGAGCCGGTGGGGGCCTCGCGAGTCGGTAGACTCGACACGAAACTCGGATGCACCAATGGGAGGGAGGGAGGGCGGGTCGGGAGGCGGGCTGGGGAACCAGGAACGGGTGCGGGGAGGGAGGGATGCAAAGGCCTGCTACTGGGCACGGGCCCACCAGTCATAGGGCTGGGGGGAAAAAAACACCAGGAGGGTGCTGCTGGGGGCACACTCACCGCGCTCCGAGGGTTTAGAAAGGAGCCGGTGGGGGCCTCGCGAGTCGGTAGACTCGACACGAAACTCAGATGCACCAATGGGAGGGAGGGAGGGCGGGTCGGGAGGCGGGCTGGGGAACCAGGAACGGGTGCGGGGAGGGAGGGATGCAAAGGCCTGCTACTGGGCACGGGCCCACCAGTCATAGGGCTGGGGGGAAAAAAACACCAGGAGGGTGCTGCTGGGGGCACACTCACCGCGCTCCGAGGGTTTAGAAAGGAGCCGGTGGGGGCCTCGCGAGTCGGTAGACTCGACACGAAACTCGGATGCACCAATGGGAGGGAGGGAGGGTGGGTCGGGAGGCGGGCTGGGGAACCAGGAACGGGTGCGGGGAGGGAGGGATGCAAAGGCCTGCTACTGGGCACGGGCCCACCAGTCATAGGGCTGGGGGGAAAAAAACACCAGGAGGGTGCTGCTGGGGGCACACTCACCGCGCTCCGAGGGTTTAGAAAGGAGCCGGTGGGGGCCTCGCGAGTCGGTAGACTCGACACGAAACTCGGATGCACCAATGGGAGGGAGGGAGGGCGGGTCGGGAGGCGGGCTGGGGAACCAGGAACGGGTGCGGGGAGGGAGGGATGCAAAGGCCTGCTACTGGGCACAGGCCCACCAGTCATAGGGCTGGGGGGAAAAAAAACACCAGGAGGGTGCTGCTGGTGGCACACTCACCGCGCTCCGAGGGTTTAGAAAGGAGCCGGTGGGGGCCTCGCGAGTCGGTAGACTCGACACGAAACTCGGATGCACCAATGGGAGGGAGGGAGGGCGGGTCGGGAGGCGGGCTGGGGAACCAGGAACGGGTGCAGGGAGGGAGGGATGCCAAGGCCTGCTACTGGGCACGGGCCCACCAGTCATAGGGCTGGGGGAAAAAAACACCAGGAGGGTGCTGCTGGGGGCACACTCACCGCGCTCTGAGGGTTTAGAAAGGAGCCGGTGGGGGCCTCGCGAGTCGGTAGACTCGACACGAAACTCGGATGCACCAATGGGAGGGAGGGAGGGCGGGTCGGGAGGCGGGCTGGGGAACCGGGAACGGGTGCGGGGAGGGAGGGATGCAAAGGCCTGCTACTGGGCACGGGCCCACCAGTCATAGGGCTGGGGGGTAAAAAACACCAGGAGGGTGCTGCTGGGGGCACACTCACCGCGCTCCGAGGGTTTAGAAAGGAGCCGGTGGGGGCCTCGCGAGTCGGTAGACTCGACACGAAACTCGGATGCACCAATGGGAGGGAGGGAGGGAGGGTCGGGAGGCGGGCTGGGGAACCAGGAACGGGTGCGGGGAGGGAGGGATGCAAAGGCCTGCTACTGGGCACGGGCCCACCAGTCATAGGGCTGGGGGGAAAAAAACACCAGGAGGGTGCTGCTGGGGGCACACTCACCGCGCTCCGAGGGTTTAGAAATCCTGAGACCCTTCCTATAGCATGAGATGTGATGTCTCAATGCTTCTAATACCAAACCTGAGATCCTTCCTATAACATGAGATGTGATATCCAACTCCTTCCCATTCCAATCCTGAGACCCTTCCTATAGCATGAGATGTGATGTCTCAATGCTTCGAATACCAAACCTGAGAACCTTCCTACAGCATGCGATGTGATATCTCAATGCTTCTAATACCAAAACTGAGACCAGTCCTATAACATGAGATTGGATATCCAACTCCTTCCCCTTCCAAACCTGAGACCCTTCCTATAGCATGAGATGTGATATCCAACTTCTTCCCATTCCAATCCTGAGACCCTTCCTATACCATGAGATGTGATGTCTCAATGCTTCTAATACCAAACCTGAGATCTTTCCTATAACATGAGATGTAATATCCAACTCCTTCCCATTCCAATCCTGAGACCCTTCCTATAGCATGAGATGTGCTATCTCAATGCTTATACCAAACCTGAGACCCTTCCTAAAGCTTGAGATGTGATATCCAACTCCTTCCCATTCCAATCCTGAGACGCTTCCTATAGCATGATATGTGATATCTCAAGGCCTCTAATACCAAACCTGAGATCCTTCCTCTAACATGAAATGTGATATCCAACTCCTTCCCCTTCCAAACCTGAGAGCCTTCCTATAGCATGAGATATGATATCCAAGTCCTTCCCATTCCAATCCTGAGACCCTTCCTATAACATGAAATGTGATATCCAACTCCTTCCCATTCCAACCTGAGACCCTTCCTATAGCATGAGATGGGATATCCAACTCCTTCCAAATCCAATACTGATACCCTTCCAATAGCATGAGATGTGATATCCCAATGCTTCTACCAAACCTGAGACCCATACTATGGCATGAGATGTGATATCAAACTCCTTCCCATTCCAATCTTGAGACTCTTCCTATAGCTTGAGATGTGATATCCAACTCCTTCCCATTCCAATTCTGAGACCCTTCCTATGCCATGAGACTTGATATCTCAATGCTTCTAATAGCAAACCTGAGACCCGTCCTATAACATGAGATGTGATATCCAAATCTTTCCCCTTCCAAACCTTAGACCCTTCCTTTATCATGAGATGTGATATCCAACTCCTTCCCATTCCAATCCTGAGACCCTTCCGATATCATGAGATTTGTTATCTCAATGCTTCTAATATCAAACTTGAGACCCTCCCTATAGCATGAGATGTGACATCCAAGTCCTCCCCATTCCAATCCTGAGACTCTTCCTATAGCATGAGATGTGATATCTCAATGCTTCTAATACCAAACCTGAGACCCTTCCTATAACATGAGATGGGATATCCAACTCCTTCCCATTCCAACCCTGAGACCCTTCCGATAGCAGAGATGTGATATCTCAATGCTTATACCAATCCTGGGACCCTTCCTATGGCCTGAGATGTCATATACAACTCCTTCCCAATCCAATCCTGAGACCCTTCCTATAGCATGAGATGTGATATCTCAATGCTTATACCAAATCTGAGACCCTTCCTATAGCATGAGATGTGATATCCAACTCCTTCCCATTCCAATCCTAAGACCCTTCCTATAGCATGAGATGTGATGTCTCAATGCTTCTAATACCAAACCTGAGATCCTTCCTATAACATGAGATGTGATATTCAACTCCTTCCCATTCCAATCCTGAGACCCTTCCTATAGCATGAGATGTGATGTCTCAATGCTTCTAATACCAAACCTGAGACCAGTCCTATACCATGAGATTGGATATCCAACTCCTTCCCCTTCCAAACCTGAGACCCTTCCTATAGCATGAGATGTGATATCCAACTTCTTCCCATTCCAATCCTGAGACCCTTCCTATAACATGAGATGTGATGTCTCAATGCTTCTAATACCAAACCGGAGATCTTTCCTATAACATGAGATGTGATATCCAACTCTCAGAACTGGAATGGGAAGGAGTTGGATATCACATCTCAAGCTATAGGAAGAGTCTCAGGATTGGAATGGGAAGGAGTTTGATATCACATCTCATGCCATAGTATGGGTCTCAGGTTTGGTAGAAGCATTGGGATATCACATCTCATGCTATTGGAAGGGTATCAGTATTGGATTTGGAAGGAGTTGGATATCCCATCTCATGCTATAGGAAGGGTCTCAGGTTGGAATGGGAAGGAGTTGGATATCACATTTCATGTTATAGGAAGGGTCTCAGGATTGGAATGGGAAGGACTTGGATATCATATCTCATGCTATAGGAAGGCTCTCAGGTTTGGAAGGGGAAGGAGTTGGATATCACATTTCATGTTAGAGGAAGGATCTCAGGTTTGGTATTAGAGGCCTTGAGATATCACATCTCATGCTATAGGAAGGGTCTCAGGATTGGAATGGGAAAGAGTTGGATATCACATCTCAAGCTTTAGGAAGGGTCTCAGGTTTGGTATAAGCATTGAGATAGCACATCTCATGCTATAGGAAGGGTCTCAGGATTGGAATGGGAAGGAGTTGGATATCACATCTCATGTTATAGGAAAGATCTCAGGTTTGGTATTAGAAGCATTGAGACATCACATCTCATGTTATAGGAAGGGTCTCAGGATTGGAATGGGAAGAAGTTGGATATCACATCTCATGCTATAGGAAGGGTCTCAGGTTTGGAAGGGGAAGGAGTTGGATATCCAATCTCATGTTATAGGACTGGTCTCAGGTTTGGTATTAGAAGCATTGAGACATCACATCTCATGCTATAGGAAGGGTCTCAGGATTGGAATGGGAAGGAGTTGAATATCACATCTCATGTTATAGGAAGGATCTCAGGTTTGGTATTAGAAGCATTGAGACATCACATCTCATGCTATAGGAAGGGTCTTAGGATTGGAATGGGAAGGAGTTGGATATCACATCTCATGCTATAGGAAGGGTCTCAGATTTGGTATAAGCATTGAGATATCACATCTCATGCTATAGGAAGGGTCTCAGGATTGGATTGGGAAGGAGTTGTATATGACATCTCAGGCCATAGGAAGGGTCCCAGGATTGGTATAAGCATTGAGATATCACATCTCTGCTATCGGAAGGGTCTCAGGGTTGGAATGGGAAGGAGTTGGATATCCCATCTCATGTTATAGGAAGGGTCTCAGGTTTGGTATTAGAAGCATTGAGATATCACATCTCATGCTATAGGAAGGGTCTCAGGATTGGAATGGGGAGGACTTGGATGTCACATCTCATGCTATAGGGAGGGTCTCAAGTTTGATATTAGAAGCATTGAGATAACAAATCTCATGATATCGGAAGGGTCTCAGGATTGGAATGGGAAGGAGTTGGATATCACATCTCATGATAAAGGAAGGGTCTAAGGTTTGGAAGGGGAAAGATTTGGATATCACATCTCATGTTATAGGACGGGTCTCAGGTTTGGTATTAGAAGCATTGAGATATCAAGTCTCATGGCATAGGAAGGGTCTCAGAATTGGAATGGGAAGGAGTTGGATATCACATCTCAAGCTATAGGAAGAGTCTCAAGATTGGAATGGGAAGGAGTTTGATATCACATCTCATGCCATAGTATGGGTCTCAGGTTTGGTAGAAGCATTGGGATATCACATCTCATGCTATTGGAAGGGTATCAGTATTGGATTTGGAAGGAGTTGGATATCCCATCTCATGCTATAGGAAGGGTCTCAGGTTGGAATGGGAAGGAGTTGGATATCACATTTCATGTTATAGGAAGGGTCTCAGGATTGGAATGGGAAGGACTTGGATATCATATCTCATGCTATAGGAAGGCTCTCAGGTTTGGAAGGGGAAGGAGTTGGATATCACATTTCATGTTAGAGGAAGGATCTCAGGTTTGGTATTAGAGGCCTTGAGATATCACATATCATGCTATAGGAAGCGTCTCAGGATTGGAATGGGAAGGAGTTGGATATCACATCTCAAGCTTTAGGAAGGGTCTCAGGTTTGGTATAAGCATTGAGATAGCACATCTCATGCTATAGGAAGGGTCTCAGGATTGGAATGGGAAGGAGTTGGATATTACATCTCATGTTATAGGAAAGATCTCAGGTTTGGTATTAGAAGCATTGAGACATCACATCTCATGTTATAGGAAGGGTCTCAGGATTGGAATGGGAAGAAGTTGGATATCACATCTCATGCTATAGGAAGGGTCTCAGGTTTGGAAGGGGAAGGAGTTGGATATCCAATCTCATGTTATAGGACTGGTCTCAGGTTTGGTATTAGAAGCATTGAGATATCACATCGCATGCTGTAGGAAGGTTCTCAGGTTTGGTATTCGAAGCATTGAGACATCACATCTCATGCTATAGGAAGGGTCTCAGGATTGGAATGGGAAGGAGTTGGATATCACATCTCATGTTATAGGAAGGATCTCAGGTTTGGTATTAGAAGCATTGAGACATCACATCTCATGCTATAGGAAGGGTCTCAGGATTTCTAAACCCTCGGAGCGCGGTGAGTGTGCCCCCAGCAGCACCCTCCTGGTGTTTTTTTCCCCCCAGCCCTATGACTGGTGGGCCCGTGCCCAGTAGCAGGCCTTTGCATCCCTCCCTCCCCGCACCCGTTCCTGGTTCCCCAGCCCGCCTCCCGACCCGCCCTCCCTCCCTCCCATTGGTGCATCCGAGTTTCGTGTCGAGTCTACCGACTCGCGAGGCCCCCACCGGCTCCTTTCTAAACCCTCGGAGCGCGGTGAGTGTGCCCCCAGCAGCACCCTCCTGGTGTTTTTTTCCCCCCAGCCCTATGACTGGTGGGCCCGTGCCCAGTAGCAGGCCTTTGCATCCCTCCCTCCCCGCACCCGTTCCTGGTTCCCCAGCCCGCCTCCTGACCCGCCCTCCCTCCCTCCCATTGGTGCATCCGAGTTTCGTGTCGAGTCTACCGACTCGCGAGGCCCCCACCGGCTCCTTTCTAAACCCTCGGAGCGCGGTGAGTGTGCCCCCAGCAGCACCCTCCTGGTGTTTTTTTCCCCCCAGCCCTATGACTGGTGGGCCCGTGCCCAGTAGCAGGCCTTGGCATCCCTCCCTCCCCGCACCCGTTCCTGGTTCCCCAGCCCGCCTCCCGACCCGCCCTCCCTCCCTCCCATTGGTGCATCCGAGTTTCGTGTCGAGTCTACCGACTCGCGAGGCCCCCACCGGCTCCTTTCTAAACCTTCGGAGCGCGGTGAGTGTGCCCCCAGCAGCACCCTCCTGGTGTTTTTTTTCCCCCCAGCCCTATGACTGGTGGGCCCGTGCCCAGTAGCAGGCCTTTGCATCCCTCCCTCCCCGCACCCGTTCCTGGTTCCCCAGCCCGCCTCCCGACCCGCCCTCCCTCCCTCCCATTGGTGCATCCGAGTTTCGTGTCGAGTCTACCGACTCGCGAGGCCCCCACCGGCTCCTTTCTAAACCCTCGGAGCGCGGTGAGTGTGCCCCCAGCAGCACCCTCCTGGTGTTTTTTTCCCCCCAGCCCTATGACTGGTGGGCCCGTGCCCAGTAGCAGGCCTTTGCATCCCTCCCTCCCCGCACCCGTTCCTGGTTCCCCAGCCCGCCTCCCGACCCACCCTCCCTCCCTCCCTCCCATTGGTGCATCCGAGTTTCGTGTCGAGTCTACCGACTCGCGAGGCCCCCACCGGCTCCTTTCTAAACCCTCGGAGCGCGGTGAGTGTGCCCCCAGCAGCACCCTCCTGGTGTTTTTTTCCCCCCAGCCCTATGACTGGTGGGCCCGTGCCCAGTAGCAGGCCTTTGCATCCCTCCCTCCCCGCACCCGTTCCTGGTTCCCCAGCCCGCCTCCCGACCCGCCCTCCCTCCCTCCCATTGGTGCATCCGAGTTTCGTGTCGAGTCTACCGACTCGCGAGGCCCCCACCGGCTCCTTTCTAAACCCTTGGAGCGCGGTGAGTGTGCCCCCAGCAGCACCCTCCTGGTGTTTTTTTCCCCCCAGCCCTATGACTGGTGGGCCCGTCCCCACTAGCAGGCCTTTGCATCCCTCCCTCCCCGCACCCGTTCCTGGTTCCCCAGCCCGCCCTCGCTCCCTCCCATTGGTGCATCCACTCTTCATCACCGGTCCCCCCAGGGCAGCCCTCTGCCCGGCAGCCCCCAGCGGCTAAGGGCCCCGAGGCCAAGGGCGACTCCAACAGAGGCGACTCCAGGAAGTGTCTGCAGGTGTCAGCAGGAGAAGCCAAGGAAGCCAGCAGCCAACAGACACCAACAAAAACCGTGAGTGTGGCATGGGTGGGGAATAGAGCAATCACTCTACTCCAGAAAACCCCTGCCACTCTATCTTACCTATCAATAACATAGAGTGCCATAATACTTGCATGTCCACTCTTTATAGAACTGTGAATGTTAGCATGTCCACTCTCAGACAGAAGCGCCAAATCTAGACAGAAATGTGATTGTTAGCATATACCACACTTAGATGGAATTTCAGAAATGTGACTGTTGGCATGTGCCACACTTGGAATTTCAGAAATGTGACTGTTAGCATGTGCCACACTTAGATGGAATTTCAGAAATGTGACTGTTAGCATGTGCCACACTTAGATGGAATTTCAGAAATGTGACTGTTAGCATGTGCCACACTTAGATGGAATTTCAGAAATGTGACTGTTAGCATTTGCCACACCTAGATGGAATTCTCAAGCTAGGTTTGCGCAAAATCTAGGCAGTAATATGATTGTTGGCATGTGCCACACTTAGACGGAATTCTCAAACTTAGCCCGCGTTGCATCTAGATAGAAAATATGATTGCTAGCAAATACCACACCTAGATGGAATTTCAGAAATGTGATTGTTAGCATATGTGACTCTTAGCATGCACCTCACTTAGAATTATAAACCTGGCTTGCGCGGCATCTAGATAGAAATGTGACTGTTTAGCATGTGCCACACCTAGATGGAATTTTCAGAAATGTGACTGTTAGCATTTGCCATACCTAGATGGAATTCTCAAGCTAGGTTTGCGCAAAATCTAGGCAGTAATATGATTGTTGGCATGTGCCACACTTAGACGGAATTCTCAAACTTAGCCCGCGTTGCATCTAGATAGAAATATGATTGTTAGCAAATACCACACCTAGATGGAATTTCAGAAATGTGATTGTTAGCATATGTGACTCTTAGCATGCACCTCACTTAGAATTATAAACCTGGCCTGCGCGGCATCTAGATAGAAATGTGACTGTTAGCATGTACCGGACCTAGATGGAATCCCACAATTGCAAGGACAGCAATGCCAACTAACCAACCAGCTAACAATTCCATCCATCTGCATACACCTCTCAAACTATAACCAAACACAACCACAAGCCTTAAACGCAGCAATCCGCACAAACTTCACAACAATGCAACAACAAAACAAACCACACATAGACTTGCACAACAGCACACGATGACTACGGACCATAAAACACCCCAAGCCCAGCCGACGGAACCACCGGGCTGAGGCTGCCAACAGCACATCACTGCTCTCTTACACTTTTCCAGCTTATTCCTACTAACCCACCCCCTCTCCTCCCCTTTTTCAGAGCCGCCAGAGCGCCAGGTGACCGCTTCGGTGGTGATAGTGCGCGGTACAAATGACCTTTAACATTAACATTAACATTAACATTAACATTGGAATGGGAAGGAGTTGGATATCACATCTCATGCTATAGGAAGGGTCTCAGATTTGGTATAAGCATTGAGATATCACATCTCATGCCATAGGAAGGGTCTCAGGATTGGATTGGGAAGGAGTTGTATATGACATCTCAGGCCATAGGAAGGGTCTCAGGATTGGTATAAGCATTGAGATATCACATCTCTGCTATCGGAAGGGTCTCAGGATTGGAATGGGAAGGAGTTGGATATCCCATCTCATGATAAAGGAAGGGTCTAAGGTTTGGAAGGGGAAAGATTTGGATATCAAATCTCATGTTATAGGACGGGTCTCAATTTTGATATTAGAAGCATTGAGATAACAAATCTCATGATATCGGAAGGGTCTCAGGATTGGAATGGGAAGGAGTTGGATATCACATCTCATGATAAAGGAAGGGTCTAAGGTTTGGAAGGGGAAAGATTTGGATATCACATCTCATGATATAGGACGGGTCTCAGGTTTGGTATTAGAAGCATTGAGATATCAAGTCTCATGGTATAGGAAGGGTCTCAGAATTGGAATGGGAAGGATTTCGGATATCACATCTCAAGCTATAGGAAGAGTCTCAGGATTGGAATGGGAAGGAGTTTGATATCACATCTCATGCCATAGTATGGTTCTCAGGTTTGGTAGAAGCATTGGGATATCACATCTCATGCTATTGGAAGGGTATCAGTATTGGATTTGGAAGGAGTTGGATATCCCACCTCATGCTATAGGAAGGGTCTCAGGTTGGAATGGGAAGGAGTTGGATATCACATTTCATGTTATAGGAAGGGCCTCAGGATTGGAATGGGAAGGAGTTGGATATCACATCTCATGTTATAGGAAAGATCTCAGGTTTGGTATTAGAAGCATTGAGACATCACATCTCATGTTATAGGAAGGGTCTCAGGATTGGAATGGGAAGAAGTTGGATATCACATCTCATGCTATAGGAAGGGTCTCAGGTTTGGAAGGGGAAGGAGTTGGATATCCAATCTCATGTTATAGATCTGGTCTCAGGTTTGGTATTAGAAGCATTGAGATATCACATCACATCGCATGCTGTAGGAAGGTTCTCAGGTTTGGAATGGGGAGGAATTGGATATCACATCTCATGTCATAGAAAGGATCTCAGGTTTGGTATTAGAAGCATTGAGATATCACATCTCATGCTATAGGAATGGTCTCAGGATTGGAATGGGAAGGAGTTGGATATTACATTCTTGCTATAGGAAGGGTCTCATGTTTGGAATGGGAAGGAGTTGGATATCACATATGCTATAGGAAGGGTCTCAGGTTTGAAATGGGAAGGAGTTGGATATCACATCTCATGTTATAGGAAGGGTCTCAGGTTTGTTATAAGCATTGAGATATCACATCTCTGCTATCAGAAGTGTCTCAGGATTGGAATGGGAAGGTGTTGGATATCCCATCTCATGTTATAGGACGGGTCTCAGGTTTGTTATTAGAATCATTGAGATATCATATTGCATGCTGTAGGAAGGGTCTAAGGATTGGAATGGGAAGGACTTGGATATCACATCTCATGCTATAGGTAGGCTCTCAGGTTTGGAAAGGGAAGGAGTTCGATATCACATTTCATGTTAGAGGAAGGATCTCAGGTTTGGTATTAGAGGCATTGAGATATCACATATCATGCTATAGGAACGGTCTCAGGATTGGAATGGGAAGGAGTTGGATATCACATCTCAAACTTTAGGAAGGGTCTCAGGTTTGGTATAAGCATTGCGATAGCACATCTCATGCTATAGGAAGGGTCTCAGTATTGGAATGGGAAGGAGTTGGATATTACATCTCATGTTATAGGAAAGATCTCAGGTTTGGTATTAGAAGCATTGAGACATCACATCTCATGTTATAGGAAGGGTCTCAGGATTGGAATGGGAAGAAGTTGGATATCACATCTCATGCTATAGGACGGGTCTCAGGTTTGGAAGGGGAAGGAGTTGGATATCCAATCTCATGTCATAGGACTGGTCTCAGGTTTGGTATTAGAAGCATTGAGATATCACATCGCATGCTGTAGGAAGGTTCTCAGGTTTGATATTAGAAGCATTGAGACATCACATCTCATGCTATAGGAAGGGTCTCAGGATTGGAATGGGAAGGAGTTGGATATCACATCTCATGTTATAGGAAGGATCTCAGGTTTGGTATTAGAAGCATTGAGACATCACATCTCATGCTATAGGAAGGGTCTCAGGATTGGAATGGGAAGGAGTTGGATATCACATCTCATGCTATAGGAAGGGTCTCATATTTGGTATAAGCATTGAGATATCACATCTCATGATATAGGAAGGGTCTCAGGATTGGATTGGGAAGGAGTTGTATATGACATCTCAGGCCATAGGAAGGGTCTCAGGATTGGTATAAGCATTGAGATATCACATCTCTGCTATCGGAAGGGTCTCAGGATTGGAATGGGAAGGAGTTGGATATCCCATCTCATGATAAAGGAAGGGTCTAAGGTTTGGAAGGGGAAAGATTTGGATATCACATCTCATGTTATAGGACGGGTCTCAGGATTGGAATCGGAAGGACTTTGATATCACATCTCATGCTATAGGGAGTGTCTCAGGATTGGAATCGGAAAGACTTGGATATCACATCTCATGCTATAGGGAGGGTCTCAAGTTTGATATTAGAAGCATTGAGATATCACATCTCATGCTATAGGAAGGGTCTCAGGATTGGAATGGGAAGGAGTTGGATATCACATCTCATGCTATAGGAAGGGTCTCAGGTTTGGTATAAGCAGTGAGATATCACATCTCATGGTATAGGAAGTGTCTCAGGATTGGAATGGGAAGGAGTTGGATATCACATCTCATGTTATAGGAAGGATCTCAGGTTTGGTATAAGCATTGAGATATCACATCTCTGCTATCGGAAGGGTCTCAGGATTGGAATGGGAAGGAGTTGGATATTCCCATCTCATGTTATAGGAAGGGTCTCAGGTTTGGTATTAGAAGCATTGAGATATCCCATCTCATGCTATAGGAAGGGTCTCAGGATTGGAATGGGAAGGACTTGGATATCACATCTCATGCTATAGGGAGGGTCTCAAGTTTGATATTAGAAGCATTGAGATATCACATCTCATGATATCGGAAGGGTCTCAGGGATGGAATGGGAAGGAGTTGGATATCACATCTCATGATAAAGGAAGGGTCTAAGGTTTGGAAGGGGAAGGAGTTTGATATCACATCTCATGCCATAGTATGGGTCTCAGGTTTGGTAGAAGCACTGGGATATCACATTTCATGCTATCGGAAGGGTATCAGGATTGGATTTGGAAGGAGTTGGATATCCCATCTCATGCTATAGGAAGGGTCTCAGGTTGGAATGGGAAGGAGTTGGATATCACATCTCATGTTATAGGAAGAGTCTCAGGATTGGAATGGGAAGGACTTGGATATCACATCTCATGCTATGGGAAGGCTCTCAGGTTTGGAAGGGGAAAGAGTTGGATATAACATTTCATGTTAGAGGTAGGATCTCAGGTTTGGTATTAGAGGCATTGAGATATCACATCTCATGCTATCAGAAGAGTCTCAGGATTGGAATGGGAAGGAGTTGGATATCACATCTCATGCTAAAGGGGAGGGTCTCAGGTTTGGAAGGGGAAGGATTTGGATATCACATCTCATGTTATAGGAAGGATCTCAGGTTTGGTATTAGAAGTATTGAGATATCACATCTCATGCTATCAGAAGGATCTCAGGTTTGGTATAGAAGCATTGAGATATCACATCTCATGCTATCAGAAGGGTCTCAGGATTGGAATGGGAAGGAGTTGGATATCACATCTCATGCTAAAGGGAGGGTCTCAGGTTTGGAAGGGGAAGGATTTGGATATCACATCTCATGTTATCGGAAGGATCTCAGGTTTGGTATTAGAAGTATTGAGATATCACATCTCATGCTATAGGAAGGGTCTCAGGATTGGAATGGGAAGGAGTTGGTTATCACATCTCATGCTAAAGGAAGGGTCTCAGGTTTGGTAGAAGCATTGAGATATCACATCTCATGCTATAGGGAGGGTCTCAGGATTGGAATGGGAAGGAGTTGTGATATCCCAATGCTTCTACCAAACCTGAGACCCATACTATGGCATGAGATGTGATATCAAACTCCTTCCCCTTCCAAACCATAGACCCTTCGTTTATCATGAGATGTGATATCCAACTCCTTCCCATTCCATCCCTGAGACCCTTCCGATATCATGAGATGTGATATCTCAATGCTTCTAATATCAAACTTGAGACCCTCCCTATAGCATGAGATGTGATATCCAAGTCCTTCCCATTCCAATCCTGAGACTCTTCTGATAGCATGAGATGTGATATCTCAATGCCTCTAATACCAAACCTGAGATCCTACCTCTAACATGAAATGTGATATCTAACTCTTTCCCCTTCCAAACCTGAGAGCCTTCCTATAGCATGAGATGTGATATCCAAGTCCTTCCCATTCCAATCCTGAGACCCTTCCTATAACATGAGATGTGATATCCAACTCCTTCCCATTCCAACCTGAGACCCTTCCTATAGCATGAGATGGGATATCCAACTCCTTCCAAATCCAATCCTGATACCCTTCCGATAGCATGAGATGTGATATCCCAATGCTTCTACCAAACCTGAGACCCATACTATGGCATGAGATCCCCTTCCAAACCTTAGACCCTTCCTTTATCATGAGATGTGATATCCAACTCCTTCCCATTCCAATCCTGAGACACTTCCGATAGCATGAGATGCGATATCTCAATGCTTCTAATATCAAAACTGAGACCCTCCCTATAGCATGATATGTGATATCTAAGTCCTTCCCATTCCAATCCTGAGACCCTTCCTATAGCATGAGATGTGATATCTCAATGCTTCTACCAAACCTGAGACCCTTCCTTTAGCATGAGATGTGATAACCAACTCCTTCCCATTCCAATCCTGAGACCCTTCCTATAGCATGAGATGTGATATCTCAATACTTCTAATACCAAACCTGAGATCCTTCCGATAACATGAGATGTGATATCCAAATCCTTCCCCTTCCAAACCTGAGACCCTCCCTTTAGCATGAGATGTGATATCCAACTCCTTCCCATTCCAATCCTGAGACCCTTCTGATAGCATGAGATGTGATATCTCAATGCTTCTATACCAAACCTGAGATCCTTCCGATAGCATGAGATGTGATATCTCAATGCTTCTAATACCAAACCTGAGATCCTTCCTATAACATGAGATGTGATATCCAAATCCTTCCCCTTCCAAACCTGAGACCCTCCCCTTTAGCATGAGATGTGATATCCAACTCCTTCCCATTCCAATCCTGAGACTCTTCTGATAGCATGAGATGTGATATCTCAATGCCTCTAATACCAAACCTGAGATCCTACCTCTAACATGAAATGTTATATCCAACTCTTTCCCCTTCCAAACCTGAGAGCCTTCCCATAGCATGAGATGTGATATCCAAGTCCTTCCCATTCCAATCCTGAGACTCTTCCTATAACATGAGATGTGATATCCAACTCCTTCCCATTCCAACCTGAGACCCTTCCTATAGCATGAGATGGGATATCCAACTCCTTCCAAATCCAATCCTGATACCCTTCCGATAGCATGAGATGTGATATCCCAATGCTTCTACCAAACCTGAGACCCATACTATGGCATGAGATGTGATATCAAGCTCCTTCCCCTTCCAAACCTTAGACCCTTCCTTTATCATGAGATGTGATATCCAACTCCTTCCCATTCCATCCCTGAGACCCTTCCGATATCATGAGATGTGATATCTCAAAGCTTCTAATATCAAACTTGAGACCCTCCCTATAGCATGAGATGTGATATCCAAGTCCTTCCCATTCCAATCCTGAGACCCTTCCTATAGCATGAGATGTGATATCTCAATGCTTCTAATACCAAACCTGAGACCCTTCCTATAACATGAGATGGGAATATCCAACTCCTTCCCATTCCAATCCTGAGACCCTTCCGATAGCAGAGATGTGATATCTCAATGCTTATACCAAACCTGAGATCCTTCCTATAACATGAGATATGATATCCAACTCCTTCCCATTCCAATCCTGAGACACTTCCTATACCATGAGATGTGATATCTCACTGCTTATACCAAACCTGAGACCCTTCCTATAGCATGAGATGTGATATCCAACTCCTTCCCATTCCAATCCTGAGACCCTTCCTATAGCATGAGATGTGATATCTCAATGCTTCTAATATCAAACTTGAGACCCTCCCTATAGCATGAGATGTGATATCCAAGTCTTTCCGATTCCAATCCTGAGACACTCCCTATAGCATGAGATGTGATATCCAAGTCCTTCCGATTCCAATCCTGAGACCCGTCCTATAACATGAGATGTGATATCCAAATCTTTCCCCTTCCAAACCTTAGACCCTTCCTTTATCATGAGATGGGATATCCAACTCCTTCCCATTCCAATCCTGAGACCCTTCCGATAGCAGAGATGTGATATCTCAATGCTTATACCAATCCTGAGACCCTTCCTATGGCCTGAGATGTCATATACAACTCCGTCCCAATCCAATCCTGAGACCCTTCCTATATCATGAGATGTGATATCTCAATGCTTATACCAAATATGAGACCCTTCCTATAGCATGAGATGTGATATCCAACTCCTTCCCATTCCAATCCTGAGACCCTTCCTATAGCATGAGATGTGATGTCTCAATGCTTCTAATACCAAACCTGAGATCCTTCCTATAACATGAGATGTGATATCCAACTCCTTCCCATTCCAATCCTGAGACCCTTCCTATAGCATGAGATGTGATGTCTCAATGCTTCTAATACCAAACCTGAGAACCTTCCTACAGCATGCGATGTGATATCTCAATGCTTCTAATACCAAACCTGAGACCAGTCCTATGACATGAGATTGGATATCCAACTCCTTCCCCTTCCAAACCTGAGACCCGTCCTATAGCATGAGATGTGATATCCAACTTCTTCCCATTCCAATCCTGAGACCCTTCCTATAACATGAGATGTGATGTCTCAATGCTTCTAATACCAAACCTGAGATCTTTCCTATAACATGAGATGTAATATCCAACTCCTTCCCATTCCAATCCTGAGACCCTTCCTATAGCATGAGATGTGCTATCGCAATGCTTATACCAAACCTGAGACCCTTCCTAAAGCTTGAGATGTGATATCCAACTCCTTCCCATTCCAATCCTGAGACCGTTCCTATAGCATGATATGTGATATCTCAATGCCTCTAATACCAAACCTGAGATCCTTCCTCTAACATGAAATGTGATATCGAACTCCTTCCCTTTCCAAACCTGAGAGCCTACCTATAGCATGAGATGTGATATCCAAGTCCTTCCCATTCCAATCCTTAGACCCTTCCTACAGCATGCAATATGATATCTCAATGATTCTAATAACAAACCTGAGACCCGTCCTATAACATGAGATGGGATATCCAACACCTTCCCATTCCAATCCTGAGACACTTCTGATAGCAGAGATGTGATATCTCAATGCTTATAACAAACCTGAGACCCTTCCTATAACATGAGATGTGATATCCAACTCCTTCCCGTTTCAAACCTGAGACCCTTCCTATAGCATATGTGATATCCAACTCCTTCCCATTCCAAACATGAGACCCTTCCTATAGCAAGAATGTAATATCCAACTCCTTCCCATTCCAATCCTGAGACCATTCCTATAGCATGAGATGTGATATCTCAATGCTTCTAATACCAAACCTGAGATCCTTTCTATGACATGAGATGTGATATCCAATTCCTCCCCATTCCAAACCTGAGAACCTTCCTACAGCATGCGATGTGATGTGATATCTCAATGCTTCTAATACCAAACCTGAGACCAGTCCTATGACATGAGATTGGATATCCAACTCCTTCCCCTTCCAAACCTGAGACCCTTCCTATAGCATGAGATGTGATATCCAACTTCTTCCCATTCCAATCCTGAGACCCTTCCTATAACATGAGATGTGATGTCTCAATGCTTCTAATACCAAACCTGAGATCTTTCCTATAACATGAGATGTAATATCCAACTCCTTCCCATTCCAATCCTGAGACCCTTCCTATAGCATGAGATGTGCTATCGCAATGCTTATACCAAACCTGAGACCCTTCCTAAAGCTTGAGATGTGATATCCAACTCCTTCCCATTCCAATCCTGAGACCGTTCCTATAGCATGATATGTGATATCTCAATGCCTCTAATACCAAACCTGAGATCCTTCCTCTAACATGAAATGTGATATCGAACTCCTTCCCTTTCCAAACCTGAGAGCCTACCTATAGCATGAGATGTGATATCCAAGTCCTTCCCATTCCAATCCTTAGACCCTTCCTACAGCATGCAATATGATATCTCAATGATTCTAATAACAAACCTGAGACCCGTCCTATAACATGAGATGGGATATCCAACACCTTCCCATTCCAATCCTGAGACACTTCTGATAGCAGAGATGTGATATCTCAATGCTTATAACAAACCTGGGACCCTTCCTATAACATGAGATGTGATATCCAACTCCTTCCCGTTTCAAACCTGAGACCCTTCCTATAGCATATGTGATATCCAACTCCTTCCCATTCCAAACATGAGACCCTTCCTATAGCAAGAATGTAATATCCAACTCCTTCCCATTCCAATCCTGAGACCATTCCTATAGCATGAGATGTGATATCTCAATGCTTCTAATACCAAACCTGAGATCCTTTCTATGACATGAGATGTGATATCCAATTCCTCCCCATTCCAAACCTGAGAACCTTCCTACAGCATGCGATGTGATGTGATATCTCAATGCTTCTAATACCAAACCTGAGACCAGATCTATAACATGAGATTGGTTATCCAACTCCTTCCCCTTCCAAACCTGAGACCCTTCCTATAGCATGAGATGTGATATCCAACTTCTTCCCATTCCAATCCTGAGACCCTTCCTATAACATGAGATGTGATGTCTCAATGCTTCTAATACCAAACCTGAGATCTTTCCTATAACATGAGATGTGATATCCAACTCATTCCCATTCCAATCCTGAGACCCTTCCTATAACATGAAATGTGATATCCAACTCCTTCCCATTCCAACCTGAGACCCTTCCTATAGCATGAGATGGGATATCCAACTCCTTCCAAATCCAATACTGATACCCTTCCAATAGCATGAGATGTGATATCCCAATGCTTCTACCAAACCTGAGAACCATACTATGGCATGAGATGTGATATCAAGCTCCTTCCCCTTCCAAACCTTAGACCCTTCCTTTATCATGAGATGTGATATCCAACTCCTTCCCATTCCATCCCTGAGACCCTTCCGATATCATGAGATGTGATATCTCAATGCTTCTAATATCAAACTTGAGACCCTCCCTATAGCATGAGATGTGATATCCAAGTCCTTCCCATTCCAATCCTGAGACCCTTCCTATAGCATGAGATGTGATATCTCAATGCTTCTAATACCAAACCTGAGACCCTTCCTATAACATGAGATGGGAATATCCAACTCCTTCCCATTCCAATCCTGAGACCCTTCCGATAGCAGAGATGTGATATCTCAATGCTTATACCAAACCTGAGATCCTTCCTATAACATGAGATATGATATCCAACTCCTTCCCATTCCAATCCTGAGACACTTCCTATACCATGAGATGTGATATCTCACTGCTTATACCAAACCTGAGACCCTTCCTATAGCATGAGATGTGATATCCAACTCCTTCCCATTCCAATCCTGAGACCCTTCCTATAGCATGAGATGTGATATCTCAATGCTTCTAATATCAAACTTGAGACCCTCCCTATAGCATGAGATGTGATATCCAAGTCTTTCCGATTCCAATCCTGAGACACTCCCTATAGCATGAGATGTGATATCCAAGTCCTTCCGATTCCAATCCTGAGACCCGTCCTATAACATGAGATGTGATATCCAAATCTTTCCCCTTCCAAACCTTAGACCCTTCCTTTATCATGAGATGGGATATCCAACTCCTTCCCATTCCAATCCTGAGACCCTTCCGATAGCAGAGATGTGATATCTCAATGCTTATACCAATCCTGAGACCCTTCCTATGGCCTGAGATGTCATATACAACTCCTTCCCAATCCAATCCTGAGACCCTTCCTATATCATGAGATGTGATATCTCAATGCTTATACCAAATATGAGACCCTTCCTATAGCATGAGATGTGATATCCAACTCCTTCCCATTCCAATCCTGAGACCCTTCCTATAGCATGAGATGTGATGTCTCAATGCTTCTAATACCAAACCTGAGATCCTTCCTATAACATGAGATGTGATATCCAACTCCTTCCCATTCCAATCCTGAGACCCTTCCTATAGCATGAGATGTGATGTCTCAATGCTTCTAATACCAAACCTGAGAACCTTCCTACAGCATGCGATGTGATATCTCAATGCTTCTAATACCAAACCTGAGACCAGTCCTATGACATGAGATTGGATATCCAACTCCTTCCCCTTCCAAACCTGAGACCCGTCCTATAGCATGAGATGTGATATCCAACTTCTTCCCATTCCAATCCTGAGACCCTTCCTATAACATGAGATGTGATGTCTCAATGCTTCTAATACCAAACCTGAGATCTTTCCTATAACATGAGATGTAATATCCAACTCCTTCCCATTCCAATCCTGAGACCCTTCCTATAGCATGAGATGTGCTATCGCAATGCTTATACCAAACCTGAGACCCTTCCTAAAGCTTGAGATGTGATATCCAACTCCTTCCCATTCCAATCCTGAGACCGTTCCTATAGCATGATATGTGATATCTCAATGCCTCTAATACCAAACCTGAGATCCTTCCTCTAACATGAAATGTGATATCGAACTCCTTCCCTTTCCAAACCTGAGAGCCTACCTATAGCATGAGATGTGATATCCAAGTCCTTCCCATTCCAATCCTTAGACCCTTCCTACAGCATGCAATATGATATCTCAATGATTCTAATAACAAACCTGAGACCCGTCCTATAACATGAGATGGGATATCCAACACCTTCCCATTCCAATCCTGAGACACTTCTGATAGCAGAGATGTGATATCTCAATGCTTATAACAAACCTGAGACCCTTCCTATAACATGAGATGTGATATCCAACTCCTTCCCGTTTCAAACCTGAGACCCTTCCTATAGCATATGTGATATCCAACTCCTTCCCATTCCAAACATGAGACCCTTCCTATAGCAAGAATGTAATATCCAACTCCTTCCCATTCCAATCCTGAGACCATTCCTATAGCATGAGATGTGATATCTCAATGCTTCTAATACCAAACCTGAGATCCTTTCTATGACATGAGATGTGATATCCAATTCCTCCCCATTCCAAACCTGAGAACCTTCCTACAGCATGCGATGTGATGTGATATCTCAATGCTTCTAATACCAAACCTGAGACCAGTCCTATGACATGAGATTGGATATCCAACTCCTTCCCCTTCCAAACCTGAGACCCTTCCTATAGCATGAGATGTGATATCCAACTTCTTCCCATTCCAATCCTGAGACCCTTCCTATAACATGAGATGTGATGTCTCAATGCTTCTAATACCAAACCTGAGATCTTTCCTATAACATGAGATGTAATATCCAACTCCTTCCCATTCCAATCCTGAGACCCTTCCTATAGCATGAGATGTGCTATCGCAATGCTTATACCAAACCTGAGACCCTTCCTAAAGCTTGAGATGTGATATCCAACTCCTTCCCATTCCAATCCTGAGACCGTTCCTATAGCATGATATGTGATATCTCAATGCCTCTAATACCAAACCTGAGATCCTTCCTCTAACATGAAATGTGATATCGAACTCCTTCCCTTTCCAAACCTGAGAGCCTACCTATAGCATGAGATGTGATATCCAAGTCCTTCCCATTCCAATCCTTAGACCCTTCCTACAGCATGCAATATGATATCTCAATGATTCTAATAACAAACCTGAGACCCGTCCTATAACATGAGATGGGATATCCAACACCTTCCCATTCCAATCCTGAGACACTTCTGATAGCAGAGATGTGATATCTCAATGCTTATAACAAACCTGGGACCCTTCCTATAACATGAGATGTGATATCCAACTCCTTCCCGTTTCAAACCTGAGACCCTTCCTATAGCATATGTGATATCCAACTCCTTCCCATTCCAAACATGAGACCCTTCCTATAGCAAGAATGTAATATCCAACTCCTTCCCATTCCAATCCTGAGACCATTCCTATAGCATGAGATGTGATATCTCAATGCTTCTAATACCAAACCTGAGATCCTTTCTATGACATGAGATGTGATATCCAATTCCTCCCCATTCCAAACCTGAGAACCTTCCTACAGCATGCGATGTGATGTGATATCTCAATGCTTCTAATACCAAACCTGAGACCAGATCTATAACATGAGATTGGTTATCCAACTCCTTCCCCTTCCAAACCTGAGACCCTTCCTATAGCATGAGATGTGATCTCCAACTTCTTCCCATTCCAATCCTGAGACCCTTCCTATAACATGAGATGTGATGTCTCAATGCTTCTAATACCAAACCTGAGATCTTTCCTATAACATGAGATGTGATATCCAACTCATTCCCATTCCAATCCTGAGACCCTTCCTATAACATGAAATGTGATATCCAACTCCTTCCCATTCCAACCTGAGACCCTTCCTATAGCATGAGATGGGATATCCAACTCCTTCCAAATCCAATACTGATACCCTTCCAATAGCATGAGATGTGATATCCCAATGCTTCTACCAAACCTGAGAACCATACTATGGCATGAGATGTGATATCAAACTCCTTCCCATTCCAATCCTGAGACTCTTCCTATAGCTTGAGATGTGATATCCGAAATCCTTCCCATTCCAATTCTGAGACCCTTCCTATACCATGAGACTTGATATCTCAATGCTTCTAATACCAAACCTGAGACCCGTCCTATATCATGAGATGTGATATCCAAATCTTTCCCCTTCCAAACCTTAGACCCTTCCTTTATCATGAGATGTGATATCCAACTCCTTCCCATTCCAATCCTGAGACCCTTCCGATATCATGAGATTTGTTATCTCAATGCTTCTAATATCAAAATTGAGACCCGTCCTATAACATGAGATGTGATATCCAAATCTTTCCCCTTCCAAACCTTAGACCCTTCCTTTATCATGAGATGGGATATCCAACTCCTTCCCATTCCAATCCTGAGACCCTTCCGATAGCAGAGATGTGATATCTCAATGCTTATACCAATCCTGAGACCCTTCCTATGGCCTGAGATGTCATATACAACTTCTTCCCAATCCAATCCTGAGACCCTTCCTATGGCATGAGATGTGATATCTCAATGCTTATACCAAATCTGAGACCCTTCCTATAGCATGAGATGTGATATCCAACTCCTTCCCATTCCAATGTTAATGTTAATGTTAATGTTAAAGGTCATTTGTACCGCGCACTATCACCACCGAAGCGGTCCCCTGGCGCTCTGGCAGCTCTGAAAAAGGGGAGGAGAGGGGGTGGGTTAGTAGGAATAAGCTGGAAAAGTGCAAGAGAGCAGTGATGTGCTGTTGGCAGCCTCAGCCCGGTGGTTCCGTCGGCTGGGCTTGGGGTGTTTTATGGTCCGTAGTCGTCGTGTGCTGTTGTGCAAGTCTATGTGTGGTTTGTTTTGTTGTTGCATTGTTGTGAAGTTTGTGCGGATTGCTGCGTTTAAGGCTTGTGGTTGTGTTTGGTTATAGTTTGAGAGGTGTATGCAGATGGATGGAATTGTTAGCTGGTTGGTTAGTTGGCATTGCTGTCCTTGCAATTGTGGGATTCCATCTAGGTCCGGTACATGCTAACAGTCACATTTCTATCTAGATGCCGCGCAGGCCAGGTTTATAATTCTAAGTGAGGTGCATGCTAAGAGTCACATATGCTAACAATCACATTTCTGAAATTCCATCTAGGTGTGGTATTTGCTAACAATCATATTTCTATCTAGATGCAACGCGGGCTAAGTTTGAGAATTCCGTCTAAGTGTGGCACATGCCAACAATCATATTACTGCCTAGATTTTGCGCAAACCTAGCTTGAGAATTCCATCTAGGTGTGGCAAATGCTAACAGTCACATTTCTGAAAATTCCATCTAGGTGTGGCACATGCTAAACAGTCACATTTCTATCTAGATGCCGCGCAAGCCAGGTTTATAATTCTAAGTGAGGTGCATGCTAAGAGTCACATATGCTAACAATCACATTTCTGAAATTCCATCTAGGTGTGGTATTTGCTAGCAATCATATTTTCTATCTAGATGCAACGCGGGCTAAGTTTGAGAATTCCGTCTAAGTGTGGCACATGCCAACAATCATATTACTGCCTAGA
Source organism: Ambystoma mexicanum (assembly GCF_040938575.1). NCBI lineage: Eukaryota > Metazoa > Chordata > Amphibia > Caudata > Ambystomatidae > Ambystoma > Ambystoma mexicanum. Next base: position 340,803,914 of record NC_090936.1, read on the forward strand.
TTTTGCGCAAACCTAGCTTGAGAATTCCATCTAGGTGTGGCAAATGCTAACAGTCACATTTCTGAAATTCCATCTAAGTGTGGCACATGCTAACAGTCACATTTCTGAAATTCCATCTAAGTGTGGCACATGCTAACAGTCACATTTCTGAAATTCCATCTAAGTGTGGCACATGCTAACAGTCACATTTCTGAAATTCCATCTAAGTGTGGCACATGCTAACAGTCACATTTCTGAAATTCCATCTAAGTGTGGTATATGCTAACAATCACATTTCTGTCTAGATTTGGCGCTTCTGTCTGAGAGTGGACATGCTAACATTCACAGTTCTATAAAGAGTGGACATGCAAGTATTATGGCACTCTATGTTATTGATAGGTAAGATAGAGTGGCAGGGGTTTTCTGGAGTAGAGTGATTGCTCTATTCCCCACCCATGCCACACTCACGGTTTTTGTTGGTGTCTGTTGGCTGCTGGCTTCCTTGGCTTCTCCTGCTGACACCTGCAGACACTTCCTGGAGTCGCCTCTGTTGGAGTCGCCCTTGGCCTCGGGGCCCTTAGCCGCTGGGGGCTGCCGGGCAGAGGGCTGCCCTGGGGGGACCGGTGATGAAGAGTGGATGCACCAATGGGAGGGAGCGAGGGCGGGCTGGGGAACCAGGAACGGGTGCGGGGAGGGAGGGATGCAAAGGCCTGCTACTGGGCACGGGCCCACCAGTCATAGGGCTGGGGGGAAAAAAACACCAGGAGGGTGCTGCTGGGGGCACACTCACCGCGCTCCAAGGGTTTAGAAAGGAGCCGGTGGGGGCCTCGCGAGTCGGTAGACTCGACACGAAACTCGGATGCACCAATGGGAGGGAGGGAGGGCGGGTCGGGAGGCGGGCTGGGGAACCGGGAACGGGTGCGGGGAGGGAGGGATGCAAAGGCCTGCTACTGGGCACGGGCCCACCAGTCATAGGGCTGGGGGGAAAAAAACACCAGGAGGGTGCTGCTGGGGGCACACTCACCGCGCTCCGAGGGTTTAGAAAGGAGCCGGTGGGGGCCTCGCGAGTCGGTAGACTCGACACGAAACTCGGATGCACCAATGGGAGGGAGGGAGGGAGGGTGGGTCGGGAGGCGGGCTGGGGAACCAGGAACGGGTGCGGGGAGGGAGGGATGCAAAGGCCTGCTACTGGGCACGGGCCCACCAGTCATAGGGCTGGGGGGAAAAAAACACCAGGAGGGTGCTGCTGGGGGCACACTCACCGCGCTCCGAGGGTTTAGAAAGGAGCCGGTGGGGGCCTCGCGAGTCGGTAGACTCGACACGAAACTCGGATGCACAAATGGGAGGGAGGGAGGGCGGGTCGGGAGGCGGGCTGGGGAACCAGGAACGGGTGCGGGGAGGGAGGGATGCAAAGGCCTGCTACTGGGCACGGGCCCACCAGTCATAGGGCTGGGGGGAAAAAAAACACCAGGAGGGTGCTGCTGGGGGCACACTCACCGCGCTCCGAGGGTTTAGAAAGGAGCCGGTGGGGGCCTCGCGAGTCGGTAGACTCGACACGAAACTCGGATGCACCAATGGGAGGGAGGGAGGGCGGGTCGGGAGGCGGGCTGGGGAACCAGGAACGGGTGCGGGGAGGGAGGGATGCCAAGGCCTGCTACTGGGCACGGGCCCACCGGTCATAGGGCTGGGGGGAAAAAAACACCAGGAGGGTGCTGCTGGGGGCACACTCACCGCGCTCCGAGGGTTTAGAAAGGAGCCGGTGGGGGCCTCGCGAGTCGGTAGACTCGACACGAAACTCGGATGCACCAATGGGAGGGAGGGAGGGCGGGTCGGGAGGCGGGCTGGGGAACCAGGAACGGGTGCGGGGAGGGAGGGATGCAAAGGCCTGCTACTGGGCACGGGCCCACCAGTCATAGGGCTGGGGGGAAAAAAACACCAGGAGGGTGCTGCTGGGGGCACACTCACCGCGCTCCGAGGGTTTAGAAAGGAGCCGGTGGGGGCCTCGCGAGTCGGTAGACTCGACACGAAACTCGGATGCACCAATGGGAGGGAGGGAGGGCGGGTTGGGAGGCGGGCTGGGGAACCAGGAACGGGTGCGGGGAGGGAGGGATGCAAAGGCCTGCTACTGGGCACGGGCCCACCAGTCATAGGGCTGGGGGGAAAAAAACACCAGGAGGGTGCTGCTGGGGGCACACTCACCGCGCTCCGAGGGTTTAGAAATCCTGAGACCCTTCCTATAGCATGAGATGTGATGTCTCAATGCTTCTAATACCAAACCTGAGATCCTTCCTATAACATGAGATGTGATATCCAACTCCTTCCCATTCCAATCCTGAGACCCTTCCTATAGCATGAGATGTGATGTCTCAATGCTTCGAATACCAAACCTGAGAACCTTCCTACAGCATGCGATGTGATATCTCAATGCTTCTAATACCAAACCTGAGACCAGTCCTATAACATGAGATTGGATATCCAACTCCTTCCCCTTCCAAACCTGAGACCCTTCCTATAGCATGAGATGTGATATCCAACTTCTTCCCATTCCAATCCTGAGACCCTTCCTATAACATGAGATGTGATGTCTCAATGCTTCTAATACCAAACCTGAGATCTTTCCTATAACATGAGATGTAATATCCAACTCCTTCCCATTCCAATCCTGAGACCCTTCCTATAGCATGAGATGTGCTATCTCAATGCTTATACCAAACCTGAGACCCTTCCTAAAGCTTGAGATGTGATATCCAACTCCTTCCCATTCCAATCCTGAGACGCTTCCTATAGCATGATATGTGATATCTCAAGGCCTCTAATACCAAACCTGAGATCCTTCCTCTAACATGAAATGTGATATCCAACTCCTTCCCCTTCCAAACCTGAGAGCCTTCCTATAGCATGAGATATGATATCCAAGTCCTTCCCATTCCAATCCTGAGACCCTTCCTATAACATGAAATGTGATATCCAACTCCTTCCCATTCCAACCTGAGACCCTTCCTATAGCATGAGATGGGATATCCAACTCCTTCCAAATCCAATACTGATACCCTTCCAATAGCATGAGATGTGATATCCCAATGCTTCTACCAAACCTGAGACCCATACTATGGCATGAGATGTGATATCAAACTCCTTCCCATTCCAATCTTGAGACTCTTCCTATAGCTTGAGATGTGATATCCAACTCCTTCCCATTCCAATTCTGAGACCCTTCCTATGCCATGAGACTTGATATCTCAATGCTTCTAATACCAAACCTGAGACCCGTCCTATAACATGAGATGTGATATCCAAATCTTTCCCCTTCCAAACCTTAGACCCTTCCTTTATCATGAGATGTGATATCCAACTCCTTCCCATTCCAATCCTGAGACCCTTCCGATATCATGAGATTTGTTATCTCAATGCTTCTAATATCAAACTTGAGACCCTCCCTATAGCATGAGATGTGACATCCAAGTCCTCCCCATTCCAATCCTGAGACCCTTCCTATAGCATGAGATGTGATATCTCAATGCTTCTAATACCAAACCTGAGACCCTTCCTATAACATGAGATGGGATATCCAACTCCTTCCCATTCCAACCCTGAGACCCTTCCGATAGCAGAGATGTGATATCTCAATGCTTATACCAATCCTGGGACCCTTCCTATGGCCTGAGATGTCATATACAACTCCTTCCCAATCCAATCCTGAGACCCTTCCTATAGCATGAGATGTGATATCTCAATGCTTATACCAAATCTGAGACCCTTCCTATAGCATGAGATGTGATATCCAACTCCTTCCCATTCCAATCCTAAGACCCTTCCTATAGCATGAGATGTGATGTCTCAATGCTTCTAATACCAAACCTGAGATCCTTCCTATAACATGAGATGTGATATTCAACTCCTTCCCATTCCAATCCTGAGACCCTTCCTATAGCATGAGATGTGATGTCTCAATGCTTCTAATACCAAACCTGAGACCAGTCCTATAACATGAGATTGGATATCCAACTCCTTCCCCTTCCAAACCTGAGACCCTTCCTATGGCATGAGATGTGATATCCAACTTCTTCCCATTCCAATCCTGAGACCCTTCCTATAACATGAGATGTGATGTCTCAATGCTTCTAATACCAAACCGGAGATCTTTCCTATAACATGAGATGTGATATCCAACTCCTTCCCATTCCAATCCTGAGACCCTTCCTATAGCATGAGATGTGCTGTCTCAATGCTTATACCAAACCTGAGACCCTTCCTAAAGCTTGAGATGTGATATCCAACTCCTTCCCATTCCAATCCTGAGACCCTTCCTATAGCATGAGATGTGCCCCCAGCAGCACCCTCCTGGTGTTTTTTTCCCCCCAGCCCTATGACTGGTGGGCCCTTGCCCAGTAGCAGGCCTTTGCATCCCTCCCTCCCCGCACCCGTTCCTGGTTCCCCAGCCCGCCTCCCGACCCACCCTCCCTCCCTCCCATTGGTGCATCCGAGTTTCGTGTCGAGTCTACCGACTCGCGAGGCCCCCACCGGCTCCTTTCTAAACCCTCGGAGCGCGGTGAGTGTGCCCCCAGCAGCACCCTCCTGGTGTTTTTTTCCCCCCAGCCCTATGACTGGTGGGCCCGTGCCCAGTAGCAGGCCTTTGCATCCCTCCCTCCCCGCACCCGTTCCTGGTTCCCCAGCCCGCCTCCCGACCCGCCCTCCCTCCCTCCCATTGGTGCATCTGAGTTTCGTGTCGAGTCTACCGACTCGCGAGGCCCCCACCGGCTCCTTTCTAAACCCTCGGAGCGCGGTGAGTGTGCCCCCAGCAGCACCCTCCTGGTGTTTTTTTCCCCCCAGCCCTATGACTGGTGGGCCCGTGCCCAGTAGCAGGCCTTGGCATCCCTCCCTCCCCGCACCCGTTCCTGGTTCCCCAGCCCGCCTCCCGACCCGCCCTCCCTCCCTCCCATTGGTGCATCCGAGTTTCGTGTCGAGTCTACCGACTCGCGAGGCCCCCACCGGCTCCTTTCTAAACCCTCGGAGCGCGGTGAGTGTGCCCCCAGCTGCACCCTCCTGGTGTTTTTTTTCCCCCCAGCCCTATGACTGGTGGGCCCGTGCCCAGTAGCAGGCCTTTGCATCCCTCCCTCCCCGCACCCGTTCCTGGTTCCCCAGCCCGCCTCCCGACCCGCCCTCCCTCCCTCCCATTGGTGCATCCGAGTTTCGTGTCGAGTCTACCGACTCGCGAGGCCCCCACCGGCTCCTTTCTAAACCCTCGGAGCGCGGTGAGTGTGCCCCCAGCAGCACCCTCCTGGTGTTTTTTTCCCCCCAGCCCTATGACTGGTGGGCCCGTGCCCAGTAGCAGGCCTTTGCATCCCTCCCTCCCCGCACCCGTTCCTGGTTCCCCAGCCCGCCTCCCGACCCACCCTCCCTCCCTCCCTCCCATTGGTGCATCCGAGTTTCGTGTCGAGTCTACCGACTCGCGAGGCCCCCACCGGCTCCTTTCTAAACCCTCGGAGCGCGGTGAGTGTGCCCCCAGCAGCACCCTCCTGGTGTTTTTTTCCCCCCAGCCCTATGACTGGTGGGCCCGTGCCCAGTAGCAGGCCTTTGCATCCCTCCCTCCCCGCACCCGTTCCTGGTTCCCCAGCCCGCCTCCCGACCCGCCCTCCCTCCCTCCCATTGGTGCATCCGAGTTTCGTGTCGAGTCTACCGACTCGCGAGGCCCCCACCGGCTCCTTTCTAAACCCTCGGAGCGCGGTGAGTGTGCCCCCAGCAGCACCCTCCTGGTGTTTTTTTCCCCCCAGCCCTATGACTGGTGGGCCCGTGCCCAGTAGCAGGCCTTTGCATCCCTCCCTCCCCGCACCCGTTCCTGGTTCCCCAGCCCGCCCTCCCTCCCTCCCATTGGTGCATCCACTCTTCATCACCGGTCCCCCCAGGGCAGCCCTCTGCCCGGCAGCCCCCAGCGGCTAAGGGCCCCGAGGCCAAGGGCGACTCCAACAGAGGCGACTCCAGGAAGTGTCTGCAGGTGTCAGCAGGAGAAGCCAAGGAAGCCAGCAGCCAACAGACACCAACAAAAACCGTGAGTGTGGCATGGGTGGGGAATAGAGCAATCACTCTACTCCAGAAAACCCCTGCCACTCTATCTTACCTATCAATAACATAGAGTGCCATAATACTTGCATGTCCACTCTTTATAGAACTGTGAATGTTAGCATGTCCACTCTCAGACAGAAGCGCCAAATCTAGACAGAAATGTGATTGTTAGCATATACCACACTTAGATGGAATTTCAGAAATGTGACTGTTAGCATGTGCCACACTTAGATGGAATTTCAGAAATGTGACTGTTAGCATGTGCCACACTTAGATGGAATTTCAGAAATGTGACTGTTAGCATGTGCCACACTTAGATGGAATTTCAGAAATGTGACTGTTAGCATTTGCCACACCTAGATGGAATTCTCAAGCTAGGTTTGCGCAAAATCTAGGCAGTAATATGATTGTTGGCATGTGCCACACTTAGACGGAATTCTCAAACTTAGCCCGCGTTGCATCTAGATGGAAAATATGATTGCTAGCAAATACCACACCTAGATGGAATTTCAGAAATGTGATTGTTAGCATATGTGACTCTTAGCATGCACCTCACTTAGAATTATAAACCTGGCTTGCGCGGCATCTAGATAGAAATGTGACTGTTTAGCATGTGCCACACCTAGATGGAATTTTCAGAAATGTGACTGTTAGCATTTGCCACACCTAGATGGAATTCTCAAGCTAGGTTTGCGCAAAATCTAGGCAGTAATATGATTGTTGGCATGTGCCACACTTAGACGGAATTCTCAAACTTAGCCCGCGTTGCATCTAGATAGAAATATGATTGTTAGCAAATACCACACCTAGATGGAATTTCAGAAATGTGATTGTTAGCATATGTGATTCTTAGCATGCACCTCACTTAGAATTATAAACCTGGCCTGCGCGGCATCTAGATAGAAATGTGACTGTTAGCATGTACCGGACCTAGATGGAATCCCACAATTGCAAGGACAGCAATGCCAACTAACCAACCAGCTAACAATTCCATCCATCTGCATACACCTCTCAAACTATAACCAAACACAACCACAAGCCTTAAACGCAGCAATCCGCACAAACTTCACAACAATGCAACAACAAAACAAACCACACATAGACTTGTACAACAGCACACGACGACTACGGACCATAAAACACCCCAAGCCCAGCCGACGGAACCACCGGGCTGAGGCTGCCAACAGCACATCACTGCTCTCTTGCACTTTTCCAGCTTATTCCTACTAACCCACCCCCTCTCCTCCCCTTTTCCAGAGCCGCCAGAGCGCCAGGGGACCGCTTCGGTGGTGATAGTGCGCGGTACAAATGACCTTTAACATTAACATTAACATTAACATTAACATTGGAATGGGAAGGAGTTGGATATCACATCTCATGCTATAGGAAGGGTCTCAGATTTGGTATAAGCATTGAGATATCACATCTCATGCCATAGGAAGGGTCTCAGGATTGGATTGGGAAGGAGTTGTATATGACATCTCAGGCCATAGGAAGGGTCTCAGGATTGGTATAAGCATTGAGATATCACATCTCTGCTATCGGAAGGGTCTCAGGATTGGAATGGGAAGGAGTTGGATATCCCATCTCATGATAAAGGAAGGGTCTAAGGTTTGGAAGGGGAAAGATTTGGATATCACATCTCATGTTATAGGACGGGTCTCAATTTTGATATTAGAAGCATTGAGATAACAAATCTCATGATATCGGAAGGGTCTCAGGATTGGAATGGGAAGGAGTTGGATATCACATCTCATGATAAAGGAAGGGTCTAAGGTTTGGAAGGGGAAAGATTTGGATATCACATCTCATGATATAGGACGGGTCTCAGGTTTGGTATTAGAAGCATTGAGATATCAAGTCTCATGGTATAGGAAGGGTCTCAGAATTGGAATGGGAAGGATTTCGGATATCACATCTCAAGCTATAGGAAGAGTCTCAGGATTGGAATGGGAAGGAGTTTGATATCACATCTCATGCCATAGTATGGTTCTCAGGTTTGGTAGAAGCATTGGGATATCACATCTCATGCTATTGGAAGGGTATCAGTATTGGATTTGGAAGGAGTTGGATATCCCATCTCATGCTATAGGAAGGGTCTCAGGTTGGAATGGGAAGGAGTTGGATATCACATTTCATGTTATAGGAAGGGTCTCAGGATTGGAATGGGAAGGAGTTGGATATCACATCTCATGTTATAGGAAAGATCTCAGGTTTGGTATTAGAAGCATTGAGACATCACATCTCATGTTATAGGAAGGGTCTCAGGATTGGAATGGGAAGACGTTGGATATCACATCTCATGCTATAGGAAGGGTCTCAGGTTTGGAAGGGGAAGGAGTTGGATATCCAATCTCATGTTATAGATCTGGTCTCAGGTTTGGTATTAGAAGCATTGAGATATCACATCACATCGCATGCTGTAGGAAGGTTCTCAGGTTTGGAATGGGGAGGAATTGGATATCACATCTCATGTCATAGAAAGGATATCAGGTTTGGTATTAGAAGCATTGAGATATCACATCTCATGCTATAGGAATGGTCTCAGGATTGGAATGGGAAGGAGTTGGATATTACATTCTTGCTATAGGAAGGGTCTCATGTTTGGAATGGGAAGGAGTTGGATATCACATATGCTATAGGAAGGGTCTCAGGTTTGAAACGGGAAGGAGTTGGATATCACATCTCATGTTATAGGAAGGGTCTCAGGTTTGTTATAAGCATTGAGATATCACATCTCTGCTATCAGAAGTGTCTCAGGATTGGAATGGGAAGGTGTTGGATATCCCATCTCATGTTATAGGACGGGTCTCAGGTTTGTTATTAGAATCATTGAGATATCATATTGCATGCTGTAGGAAGGGTCTAAGGATTGGAATGGGAAGGACTTGGATATCACATCTCATGCTATAGGTAGGCTCTCAGGTTTGGAAAGGGAAGGAGTTCGATATCACATTTCATGTTAGAGGAAGGATCTCAGGTTTGGTATTAGAGGCATTGAGATATCACATATCATGCTATAGGAACGGTCTCAGGATTGGAATGGGAAGGAGTTGGATATCACATCTCAAGCTTTAGGAAGGGTCTCAGGTTTGGTATAAGCATTGCGATAGCACATCTCATGCTATAGGAAGGGTCTCAGGATTGGAATGGGAAGGAGTTGGATATTACATCTCATGTTATAGGAAAGATCTCAGGTTTGGTATTAGAAGCATTGAGACATCACATCTCATGTTATAGGAAGGGTCTCAGGATTGGAATGGGAAGAAGTTGGATATCACATCTCATGCTATAGGACGGGTCTCAGGTTTGGAAGGGGAAGGAGTTGGATATCCAATCTCATGTCATAGGACTGGTCTCAGGTTTGGTATTAGAAGCATTGAGATATCACATCGCATGCTGTAGGAAGGTTCTCAGGTTTGGTATTAGAAGCATTGAGACATCACATCTCATGCTATAGGAAGGGTCTCAGGATTGGAATGGGAAGGAGTTGGATATCACATCTCATGTTATAGGAAGGATCTCAGGTTTGGTATTAGAACCATTGAGACATCACATCTCATGCTATAGGAAGGGTCTCAGGATTGGAATGGGAAGGAGTTGGATATCACATCTCATGCTATAGGAAGGGTCTCATATTTGGTATAAGCATTGAGATATCACATCTCATGATATAGGAAGGGTCTCAGGATTGGATTGGGAAGGAGTTGTATATGACATCTCAGGCCATAGGAAGGGTCTCAGGATTGGTATAAGCATTGAGATATCACATCTCTGCTATCGGAAGGGTCTCAGGATTGGAATGGGAAGGAGTTGGATATCCCATCTCATGATAAAGGAAGGGTCTAAGGTTTGGAAGGGGAAAGATTTGGATATCACATCTCATGTTATAGGACGGGTCTCAGGATTGGAATCGGAAGGACTTGGATATCACATCTCATGCTATAGGGAGTGTCTCAGGATTGGAATCGGAAAGACTTGGATATCACATCTCATGCTATAGGGAGGGTCTCAAGTTTGATATTAGAAGCATTGAGATATCACATCTCATGCTATAGGAAGGGTCTCAGGATTGGAATGGGAAGGAGTTGGATATCACATCTCATGCTATAGGAAGGGTCTCAGGTTTGGTATAAGCAGTGAGATATCACATCTCATGGTATAGGAAGTGTCTCAGGATTGGAATGGGAAGGAGTTGGATATCACATCTCATGTTATAGGAAGGATCTCAGGTTTGGTATAAGCATTGAGATATCACATCTCTGCTATCGGAAGGGTCTCAGGATTGGAATGGGAAGGAGTTGGATATTCCCATCTCATGTTATAGGAAGGGTCTCAGGTTTGGTATTAGAAGCATTGAGATATCACATCTCATGCTATAGGAAGGGTCTCAGGATTGGAATGGGAAGGACTTGGATATCACATCTCATGCTATAGGGAGGGTCTCAAGTTTGATATTAGAAGCATTGAGATATCACATCTCATGATATCGGAAGGGTCTCAGGGATGGAATGGGAAGGAGTTGGATATCACATCTCATGATAAAGGAAGGGTCTAAGGTTTGGAAGGGGAAGGAGTTTGATATCACATCTCATGCCATAGTATGGGTCTCAGGTTTGGTAGAAGCATTGGGATATCACATCTCATGCTATCGGAAGGGTATCAGGATTGGATTTGGAAGGAGTTGGATATCCCATCTCATGCGATAGGAAGGGTCTCAGGTTGGAATGGGAAGGAGTTGGATATCACATCTCATGTTATAGGAAGAGTCTCAGGATTGGAATGGGAAGGACTTGGATATCACATCTCATGCTATGGGAAGGCTCTCAGGTTTGGAAGGGGAAAGAGTTGGATATAACATTTCATGTTAGAGGTAGGATCTCAGGTTTGGTATTAGAGGCATTGAGATATCACATCTCATGCTATCAGAAGAGTCTCAGGATTGGAATGGGAAGGAGTTGGATATCACATCTCATGCTAAAGGGGAGGGTCTCAGGTTTGGAAGGGGAAGGATTTGGATATCACATCTCATGTTATAGGAAGGATCTCAGGTTTGGTATTAGAAGCATTGAGACATCACATCTCATGTTATAGGAAGGGTCTCAGGATTGGAATGGGAAGAAGTTGGATATCACATCTCATGCTATAGGAAGGGTCTCAGGTTTGGAAGGGGAAGGAGTTGGATATCCAATCTCATGTTATAGATCTGGTCTCAGGTTTGGTATTAGAAGCATTGAGATATCACATCACATCGCATGCTGTAGGAAGGTTCTCAGGTTTGGAATGGGGAGGAATTGGATATCACATCTCATGTCATAGAAAGGATCTCAGGTTTGGTATTAGAAGCATTGAGATATCACATCTCATGCTATAGGAATGGTCTCAGGATTGGAATGGGAAGGAGTTGGATATTACATTCTTGCTATAGGAAGGGTCTCATGTTTGGAATGGGAAGGAGTTGGATATCACATATGCTATAGGAAGGGTCTCAGGTTTGAAACGGGAAGGAGTTGGATATCACATATCATGTTATAGGAAGGGTCTCAGGTTTGTTATAAGCATTGAGATATCACATCTCTGCTATCAGAAGTGTCTCAGGATTGGAATGGGAAGGTGTTGGATATCCCATCTCATGTTATAGGACGGGTCTCAGGTTTGTTATTAGAATCATTGAGATATCATATTGCATGCTGTAGGAAGGGTCTAAGGATTGGAATGGGAAGGACTTGGATATCACATCTCATGCTATAGGTAGGCTCTCAGGTTTGGAAAGGGAAGGAGTTCGATATCACATTTCATGTTAGAGGAAGGATCTCAGGTTTGGTATTAGAGGCATTGAGATATCACATATCATGCTATAGGAACGGTCTCAGGATTGGAATGGGAAGGAGTTGTTTATCACATATGCTATAGGAAGGGTCTCAGGTTTGAAACGGGAAGGAGTTGGATATCACATCTCATGTTATAGGAAGGGTCTCAGGTTTGTTATAAGCATTGAGATATCACATCTCTGCTATCAGAAGTGTCTCAGGATTGGAATGGGAAGGTGTTGGATATCCCATCTCATGTTATAGGACGGGTCTCAGGTTTGTTATTAGAATCATTGAGATATCATATTGCATGCTGTAGGAAGGGTCTAAGGATTGGAATGGGAAGGACTTGGATATCACATCTCATGCTATAGGTAGGCTCTCAGGTTTGGAAAGGGAAGGAGTTCGATATCACATTTCATGTTAGAGGAAGGATCTCAGGTTTGGTATTAGAGGCATTGAGATATCACATATCATGCTATAGGAACGGTCTCAGGATTGGAATGGGAAGGAGTTGGATATCACATCTCAAGCTTTAGGAAGGGTCTCAGGTTTGGTATAAGCATTGCGATAGCACATCTCATGCTATAGGAAGGGTCTCAGGATTGGAATGGGAAGGAGTTGGATATTACATCTCATGTTATAGGAAAGATCTCAGGTTTGGTATTAGAAGCATTGAGACATCACATCTCATGTTATAGGAAGGGTCTCAGGATTGGAATGGGAAGAAGTTGGATATCACATCTCATGCTATAGGACGGGTCTCAGGTTTGGAAGGGGAAGGAGTTGGATATCCAATCTCATGTCATAGGACTGGTCTCAGGTTTGGTATTAGAAGCATTGAGATATCACATCGCATGCTGTAGGAAGGTTCTCAGGTTTGGTATTAGAAGCATTGAGACATCACATCTCATGCTATAGGAAGGGTCTCAGGATTGGAATGGGAAGGAGTTGGATATCACATCTCATGTTATAGGAAGGATCTCAGGTTTGGTATTAGAACCATTGAGACATCACATCTCATGCTATAGGAAGGGTCTCAGGATTGGAATGGGAAGGAGTTGGATATCACATCTCATGCTATAGGAAGGGTCTCATATTTGGTATAAGCATTGAGATATCACATCTCATGATATAGGAAGGGTCTCAGGATTGGATTGGGAAGGAGTTGTATATGACATCTCAGGCCATAGGAAGGGTCTCAGGATTGGTATAAGCATTGAGATATCACATCTCTGCTATCGGAAGGGTCTCAGGATTGGAATGGGAAGGAGTTGGATATCCCATCTCATGATAAAGGAAGGGTCTAAGGTTTGGAAGGGGAAAGATTTGGATATCACATCTCATGTTATAGGACGGGTCTCAGGATTGGAATCGGAAGGACTTGGATATCACATCTCATGCTATAGGGAGTGTCTCAGGATTGGAATCGGAAAGACTTGGATATCACATCTCATGCTATAGGGAGGGTCTCAAGTTTGATATTAGAAGCATTGAGATATCACATCTCATGCTATAGGAAGGGTCTCAGGATTGGAATGGGAAGGAGTTGGATATCACATCTCATGCTATAGGAAGGGTCTCAGGTTTGGTATAAGCAGTGAGATATCACATCTCATGGTATAGGAAGTGTCTCAGGATTGGAATGGGAAGGAGTTGGATATCACATCTCATGTTATAGGAAGGATCTCAGGTTTGGTATAAGCATTGAGATATCACATCTCTGCTATCGGAAGGGTCTCAGGATTGGAATGGGAAGGAGTTGGATATTCCCATCTCATGTTATAGGAAGGGTCTCAGGTTTGGTATTAGAAGCATTGAGATATCACATCTCATGCTATAGGAAGGGTCTCAGGATTGGAATGGGAAGGACTTGGATATCACATCTCATGCTATAGGGAGGGTCTCAAGTTTGATATTAGAAGCATTGAGATATCACATCTCATGATATCGGAAGGGTCTCAGGGATGGAATGGGAAGGAGTTGGATATCACATCTCATGATAAAGGAAGGGTCTAAGGTTTGGAAGGGGAAGGAGTTTGATATCACATCTCATGCCATAGTATGGGTCTCAGGTTTGGTAGAAGCATTGGGATATCACATCTCATGCTATCGGAAGGGTATCAGGATTGGATTTGGAAGGAGTTGGATATCCCATCTCATGCTATAGGAAGGGTCTCAGGTTGGAATGGGAAGGAGTTGGATATCACATCTCATGTTATAGGAAGAGTCTCAGGATTGGAATGGGAAGGACTTGGATATCACATCTCATGCTATGGGAAGGCTCTCAGGTTTGGAAGGGGAAAGAGTTGGATATAACATTTCATGTTAGAGGTAGGATCTCAGGTTTGGTATTAGAGGCATTGAGATATCACATCTCATGCTATCAGAAGAGTCTCAGGATTGGAATGGGAAGGAGTTGGATATCACATCTCATGCTAAAGGGGAGGGTCTCAGGTTTGGAAGGGGAAGGATTTGGATATCACATCTCATGTTATAGGAAGGATCTCAGGTTTGGTATTAGAAGCATTGAGACATCACATCTCATGTTATAGGAAGGGTCTCAGGATTGGAATGGGAAGAAGTTGGATATCACATCTCATGCTATAGGAAGGGTCTCAGGTTTGGAAGGGGAAGGAGTTGGATATCCAATCTCATGTTATAGATCTGGTCTCAGGTTTGGTATTAGAAGCATTGAGATATCACATCACATCGCATGCTGTAGGAAGGTTCTCAGGTTTGGAATGGGGAGGAATTGGATATCACATCTCATGTCATAGAAAGGATCTCAGGTTTGGTATTAGAAGCATTGAGATATCACATCTCATGCTATAGGAATGGTCTCAGGATTGGAATGGGAAGGAGTTGGATATTACATTCTTGCTATAGGAAGGGTCTCATGTTTGGAATGGGAAGGAGTTGGATATCACATATGCTATAGGAAGGGTCTCAGGTTTGAAACGGGAAGGAGTTGGATATCACATCTCATGTTATAGGAAGGGTCTCAGGTTTGTTATAAGCATTGAGATATCACATCTCTGCTATCAGAAGTGTCTCAGGATTGGAATGGGAAGGTGTTGGATATCCCATCTCATGTTATAGGACGGGTCTCAGGTTTGTTATTAGAATCATTGAGATATCATATTGCATGCTGTAGGAAGGGTCTAAGGATTGGAATGGGAAGGACTTGGATATCACATCTCATGCTATAGGTAGGCTCTCAGGTTTGGAAAGGGAAGGAGTTCGATATCACATTTCATGTTAGAGGAAGGATCTCAGGTTTGGTATTAGAGGCATTGAGATATCACATATCATGCTATAGGAACGGTCTCAGGATTGGAATGGGAAGGAGTTGGATATCACATCTCAAGCTTTAGGAAGGGTCTCAGGTTTGGTATAAGCATTGCGATAGCACATCTCATGCTATAGGAAGGGTCTCAGGATTGGAATGGGAAGGAGTTGGATATTACATCTCATGTTATAGGAAAGATCTCAGGTTTGGTATTAGAAGCATTGAGACATCACATCTCATGTTATAGGAAGGGTCTCAGGATTGGAATGGGAAGAAGTTGGATATCACATCTCATGCTATAGGACGGGTCTCAGGTTTGGAAGGGGAAGGAGTTGGATATCCAATCTCATGTCATAGGACTGGTCTCAGGTTTGGTATTAGAAGCATTGAGATATCACATCGCATGCTGTAGGAAGGTTCTCAGGTTTGGTATTAGAAGCATTGAGACATCACATCTCATGCTATAGGAAGGGTCTCAGGATTGGAATGGGAAGGAGTTGGATATCACATCTCATGTTATAGGAAGGATCTCAGGTTTGGTATTAGAAGCATTGAGACATCACATCTCATGCTATAGGAAGGGTCTCAGGATTGGAATGGGAAGGAGTTGGATATCACATCTCATGCTATAGGAAGGGTCTCATATTTGGTATAAGCATTGAGATATCACATCTCATGATATAGGAAGGGTCTCAGGATTGGATTGGGAAGGAGTTGTATATGACATCTCAGGCCATAGGAAGGGTCTCAGGATTGGTATAAGCATTGAGATATCACATCTCTGCTATCGGAAGGGTCTCAGGATTGGAATGGGAAGGAGTTGGATATCCCATCTCATGATAAAGGAAGGGTCTAAGGTTTGGAAGGGGAAAGATTTGGATATCACATCTCATGTTATAGGACGGGTCTCAGGATTGGAATCGGAAGGACTTGGATATCACATCTCATGCTATAGGGAGTGTCTCAGGATTGGAATCGGAAAGACTTGGATATCACATCTCATGCTATAGGGAGGGTCTCAAGTTTGATATTAGAAGCATTGAGATATCACATCTCATGCTATAGGAAGGGTCTCAGGATTGGAATGGGAAGGAGTTGGATATCACATCTCATGCTATAGGAAGGGTCTCAGGTTTGGTATAAGCAGTGAGATATCACATCTCATGGTATAGGAAGTGTCTCAGGATTGGAATGGGAAGGAGTTGGATATCACATCTCATGTTATAGGAAGAATCTCAGGTTTGGTATAAGCATTGAGATATCACATCTCTGCTATCGGAAGGGTCTCAGGATTGGAATGGGAAGGAGTTGGATATTCCCATCTCATGTTATAGGAAGGGTCTCAGGTTTGGTATTAGAAGCATTGAGATATCACATCTCATGCTATAGGAAGGGTCTCAGGATTGGAATGGGAAGGACTTGGATATCACATCTCATGCTATAGGGAGGGTCTCAAGTTTGATATTAGAAGCATTGAGATATCACATCTCATGATATCGGAAGGGTCTCAGGGATGGAATGGGAAGGAGTTGGATATCACATCTCATGATAAAGGAAGGGTCTAAGGTTTGGAAGGGGAAGGAGTTTGATATCACATCTCATGCCATAGTATGGGTCTCAGGTTTGGTAGAAGCATTGGGATATCACATCTCATGCTATCGGAAGGGTATCAGGATTGGATTTGGAAGGAGTTGGATATCCCATCTCATGCTATAGGAAGGGTCTCAGGTTGGAATGGGAAGGAGTTGGATATCACATCTCATGTTATAGGAAGAGTCTCAGGATTGGAATGGGAAGGACTTGGATATCACATCTCATGCTATGGGAAGGCTCTCAGGTTTGGAAGGGGAAAGAGTTGGATATAACATTTCATGTTAGAGGTAGGATCTCAGGTTTGGTATTAGAGGCATTGAGATATCACATCTCATGCTATCAGAAGAGTCTCAGGATTGGAATGGGAAGGAGTTGGATATCACATCTCATGCTAAAGGGGAGGGTCTCAGGTTTGGAAGGGGAAGGATTTGGATATCACATCTCATGTTATAGGAAGGATCTCAGGTTTGGTATTAGAAGCATTGAGATATCACATCTCATGCTATCGGAAGGATCTCAGGTTTGGTATAGAAGCATTGAGATGTCACATCTCATGCTATCAGAAGGGTCTCAGGATTGGAATGGGAAGGAGTTGGATATCACATCTCATGCTAAAGGGAGGGTCTCAGGTTTGGAAGGGGAAGGATTTGGATATCACATCTCATGTTATCGGAAGGATCTCAGGTTTGGTATTAGAAGTATTGAGATATCACATCTCATGCTATAGGAAGGGTCTCAGGATTGGAATGGGAAGGAGTTGGTTATCACATCTCATGCTAAAGGAAGGGTCTCAGGTTTGGTAGAAGCATTGAGATATCACATCTCATGCTATAGGAAGGGTCTCAGGATTGGAATGGGAAGGACTTAGATATCACATATCATGCTATAGGGAGGGTCTCAGTTTTGATATTAGAAGCATTGAGATATCACATCTCATGCTATCGGAAGTGTCTCAGGATTGGAATGGGAAGGAGTTGGATATCACATCTCATGATAAAGGAAGGGTCTAAGGTTTGGAAGGGGAAGGAGTTTGATATCACATCTCATGCCATAGTATGGGTCTCAGGTTTGGTAGAAGCATTGGGATATCACATCTCATGCTATCGGAAGGGTATCAGGATTGGATTTGGAAGGAGTTGGATATCCCATCTCATGCTATAGGAAGGGTCTCAGGTTGGAATGGGAAGGAGTTGGATATCACATCTCATGTTATAGGAAGGGTCTCAGGATTGGAATGGGAAGGACTTGGATATCACATCTCATGCTATAGGAAGGCTCTCAGGTTTGGAAGGGGAAAGAGTTGGATATCACATTTCATGTTAGAGGTAGGATCTCAGGTTTGGTATTAGAGGCATTGAGATATCACATCTCATGCTATCAGAAGGGTCTCAGGTTGGAATGGGAAGGAGTTGGATATCACATCTCATGTTATAGGAAGGGTCTCAGGATTGGAATGGGAAGGACTTGGATATCACATCTCATGCTATAGGAAGGCTCTCAGGTTTGGAAGGGGAAGGAATTGGATATCACATCTCATGTTATAGGAAGGATCTCAGGTTTGGTATTAGAAGCATTGAGATATCACATCTCATGCTATCGGAAGGATCTCAGGTTTGGTATAGAAGCATTGAGATATCACATCTCATGCTATCAGAAGGGTCTCAGGATTGGAATGGGAAGGAGTTGGATATCACATCTCATGCTAAAGGGAGGGTCTCAGGTTTGGAAGGGGAAGGATTTGGATATCACATCTCATGTTATCGGAAGGATCTCAGGTTTGGTATTAGAAGTATTGAGATATCACATCTCATGCTATAGGAAGGGTCTCAGGATTGGAATGGGAAGGAGTTGGTTATCACATCTCATGCTAAAGGAAGGGTCTCAGGTTTGGTAGAAGCATTGAGATATCACATCTCATGCTATGGAAAGGGTCTCAGGATTGGAATGGGAAGGACTTAGATATCACATATCATGCTATAGGGAGGGTCTCAGTTTTGATATTAGAAGCATTGAGATATCACATCTCATGCTATCGGAAGTGTCTCAGGATTGGAATGGGAAGGAGCTGGATATCACATCTCATGCTAAAGGAAGGGTCTCACGTTTGGAACGGGAAGGAGTTGGATATCACATCTCATGTTATAGGAAGGGTCTCAGGTTTGGTATAAGCATTGAGATATCACATCTCTGCTATCGGAAGTGTCTCAGGATTGGAATGGGAAGGACTTGGATATCACATCTCATGCTATAGATAGGCTCTCAGGTTTGGAAAGGGAAGGAGTTGGATATCACATTTCATGTTAGAGGAAGGATCTCAGGTTTGGTATTAGAGGCATTGAGATATCACATCTCACTCTATAGGAAGGGTCTCAGGATTGGAATGGGAAGGAGTTGGATATCACATCTCATGCTATAGGAAGGGTCTCAGGATTGGAATGGGAAGGAGTTGGATATCACATCTCATGCTATAGGAAGGGTCTCAGGATTGGAATGGGAAGGAATTGTATATGACATCTCATGCTATAGACAGGGTCTCAGGGTTGGAAATGGAAGGAGATGGATATCACATTTCATGTTAGAGGTAGGATCTCAGGTTTGGTATTGTTAAGACGGATTTCTGAACTCTGTCCTGGTGGCGCAGAAGTTCAGAAGGCCAACCTAATTACTTGGAACAGGGTAACCTCTGGACAAGCCAGACCAATCAAGGTAGCGATCGCGGCGGTCAAGACTAGGTCTCAAGAGGGGTGAGGGTGACTGAAAGCCCGCAATGAGCACACCAAGCAAGAGCGCTTACAAACTACTCCAAACAGTTGTTTATATCAAAAATAGATACACATTTATTATAAGGCCTTGAAACTAATAACCACAGTAAAAGCAGAAATATACAACGATATTAAACCAACACATACACTATCCACCCAATATATATACAGAATACAAAGTTTCCCAGCATTAGCAGCACGAAATATGTTATCCACCTGCAGGGGAAGGAAAACAGGCAGTGCGAACCAATGCGGGTGATATGTCCGCCTTCTGAGGCCCCTAACTAGATGGTAGTCCAATCCCTACGAAGAGTGGAGCCTAGCGCTCAAAAGTACCTGCACACGCCGGTGCCAATGGGCAGAAGGTGAAGCTCTTCGGAGGACGTTGGACAGCTCTGTAGGGTGCCCTAATGAAGGAGAACACGGTCCGCGACTCTAGCGCAGCCTCCACTGTGAGGCAGAAGTAGGGCGCGAGTACGGACAAGGGGTGCTGTATTTACAGCGGGGAAAAGCAAGGGGCACTGCAGGAGGGCGACCAGATCCTAGCTAATCTACTCACCGGTCCCCGAAGCAAGCAGGCCCGAGCTTCTCCTCGATAGATGCAGCTTCTGGCAGGTTCGGAAGAGCAGGGAACGTCTCGTCGTCGTGCAGAGTAAAAAGACGTCCCGATCGAAGAATCCTGCACAGTTTTGTCGCCACGGCAGGGCAACGGAACGGCCGGGTGTATTCAAGCCAAACGAGCACCGTTCACCTCTAGCTTAGGGTTGCTAAGCAAACGAAGCGTGTGAGCGTGCCCCGGACTCAGAATACCACCCAACCTGTCGGCGATTACAGAGCAGGACTCCTTAGTAAGCTGGTCAGTCAACTGGATGGCCCAGAGACACTTCCGAAGGCTTACGGCAGGAGTTGATGAAGGTGCCGGGAATAGCTGGTCCTGCTATTCCAATAGGTCGAAGCGCCAGTACAGGCCTTCTTGTTCGATCTTAGGTGGAAAGGGCTTCACCGGACGACAGCAATGAGGAGCAGAAGTTCTTCAGGGGGTCACCAGCGATTCCTCGGTCCAGCCTCGTGTTCGCAGGATACTTGGCTCCTGTATCCCTGGGTTCGTAAGAACTCAGGAGATCGACATGGCAGTGGTGTTTCCAGCTCCCTCTTATCCACGGTTCCCTTCGCGCCAAAACGGAGGGGAGCCAATGGGAGATCCGCTCATCAACACACATACCATACGTGGACCAATCACGGACCACAGTGGTCCCAGGCATTCACACCACCCTAGACTCTCTGGCACCCAGGATGTGTATTGGGACCAGACAGCCCAGCCCACATCCTGGGGGCACTCAAACGACATGTAGAAGCCCGCAAAAGCAACCGTGTTTCGCGGGAAACTACATGCCCAAATAAGGAAGGCCCCGGGTCGCCTGACCCGGGGGAAGGTAAAGGGAGCAAGACGGACAGTGGACGAGACAAAGGAGCCTCGTGGTCCGGCCATTTTGGGTAGCCGGGCCACCCTTTTGTGTTCGCGGCAAAAAGGTGCTCAGAACGGCAAAAGGAGCTCAAAATAAACCAAATGATCGCTGCCACCAGCCCAGTCCCTGAATGACTTGCACCGATCCAAAAACCATCCTACAAGAGTGTCTAGGGTCTGTAGAAGGCTAGAGACCCAAGAGAGCTGTAACTTAGCTTACAGTGCCCTCTTGTGTCGTGTTGCACTTAAATGGCGACACGATAAAAGAAACTACGGGAAACAGCGTTCCCCGGTACTGACTGTCTTAAGGGCATGTCAGTTTCCCCGTAAGAAAGGAGCGAAAGCCCAGAGGAGTACGGCAGAAGGCTGCACTTCTCTGGCAAAGTCAAGAAAACAGGTTGAAAACAATAGCAAAAAGTTTAGGGGTTGCCACATGGAAGGAAAGTTCCCTACAATAACGAAATCTTTCCTAACAGGTATTAGAGGCATTGAGATATCACATCTCATGCTATCAGAAGGGTCTCAGGATTGGAATGGGAAGGAGTTGGATATCACATCTCATGCTAAAGGGAGGGTCTCAGGTTTGGAAGGTGAAGGATTTGGAAATCACATCTCATGTTATAGGAAGGATCTCAGGTTTGGTATTAGAAGCATTGAGATATCACATCTCATGCTATCATAAGGGTCTCAGGATTGGAATCGGAAGGAGTTGGATATCACATCTCATGTTATAGGAAGGATCTCAGGTTTGGTATTAGAAGCATTGAGACATCACATCTCATGCTATAGGAAGGGTCTCAGGATTGGAATGGGAAGGAGTTGGATATCACATCTCATGCTATAGGAAGGGTCTCAGATTTGGTATAAGCATTGAGATATCACATCTCATGCTATAGGAAGGGTCTCAGGATTGGAATGGGAAGCAGTTGGATATCACATCTCAGGCCATAGGAAGGGTCTCAGGTTTGGTATAAGCATTGAGATATCACATCTCTGCTATCGGAAGGGTCTCAGGATTGGAATGGGAAGTAGTTGGATATCCCATCTCATGTTATAGGAAGAGTCTCAGGTTTGGTATTAGAAGCATTGAGATATCCCATCTCATGCTATAGGAAGGGTCTCAGGTTGGAATGGGAAGGAGTTGGATATCACATCTCATGCTATAGGGAGGGTCTCAAGTTTGATATTAGAAGCATTGAGATATCACATCTCATGATATCGGAAGGGTCTCAGGGATGGAATGGGAAGGAGTTGGATATCACATCTCATGATAAACGAAGGGTCTATGGTTTGGAAGGGGAAGGAGTTTGATATCACATCTCATGCCATAGTATGGGTCTCAGGTTTGGTAGAAGCATTGGGATATCACATCTCTGCAATCGGAAGTGTCTCAGGATTGGGATGGGAAGGAGTTGGATATTACATTCTTGCTATAGGAAGGGTCTCATGTTTGGAATGGGAAGGAGTTGGATATCACATATGCTATAGGAAGGGTCTCAGGTTTGGAACGGAAAGGAGTTGGATATCACATCTCATGCTATACGAAGGGTCTCAGGTTTGGAATAAGCATTGAGATATCACATCTCTGCTATCGGAAGTGTCTCAGGATTGGAATGGGAAGGAGTTGGATATCACATCTCATGTTATAGGACGGGTCTCAGGTTTGTTATTAGAATCATTGAGATATCATATTGTATGCTGTAGGAAGGGTCTAAGGATTGGAATGGGAAGGTCTTGGATATCACATCTCATGCTATCGGTAGGCTCTCAGGTTTGGAAAGGGAAGGAGTTGGATATCACATTTCATGTTAGAGGAAGGATCTCAGGTTTGGTATTAGAGGCATTGAGATATCACATCTCATGCTATAGGAAGGGTCTCAGGATTGGAATGGGAAGGAGTTGGATATCACATCTCATGCTATAGGAAGGGTCTCATGTTTGGAATGGGAAGGAGTTGGATATCACATATGCTATAGGAAGGGTCTCAGGTTTGGAACGGGAAGGAGTTGGATATCACATCTCATGCTAAAGGAAGGGTCTCAGGTTTGTTATTAGAATCATTGAGATATCATATTGTATGCTGTAGGAAGGGTCTAAGGATTGGAATGGGAAGGTCTTGGATATCACATCTCATGCTATCGGTAGGCTCTCAGGTTTGGAAAGGGAAGGAGTTGGATATCACATTTCATGTTAGAGGAAGGATCTCAGGTTTGGTATTAGAGGCATTGAGATATCACATCTCATGCTATAGGAAGGGTCTCAGGATTGGAATGGGAAGGAGTTGGATATCACATCTCATGCTATAGGAAGGGTCTCATGTTTGGAATGGGAAGGAGTTGGATATCACATATGCTATAGGAAGGGTCTCAGGTTTGGAACGGGAAGGAGTTGGATATCACATCTCATGCTAAAGGAAGGGTCTCAGGTTTGGAATAAGCATTGAGATATCACATCTCTGCTATCGGAAGTGTCTCAGGATTGGAATGGGAAGGAGTTGGATATCACATCTCATGTTATAGGAAGGGTCTCAGGATTGGAATGGGAAGGACTTGGATATCACATCTCATGCTATAGGAAGGCTCTCAGGTTTGGAAGGGGAAAGAGTTGGATATCACATTTCATGTTAGAGGTAGGATCTCAGGTTTGGTATTAGAGGCATTGAGATATCACATCTCATGCTATCAGAAGGGTCTCAGGTTGGAATGGGAAGGAGTTGGATATCACATCTCATGTTATAGGAAGGGTCTCAGGATTGGAATGGGAAGGACTTGGATATCACATCTCATGCTATAGGAAGGCTCTCAGGTTTGGAAGGGGAAGGATTTGGATATAACATCTCATGTTATAGGAAGGATCTCAGGTTTGGTATTAGAAGCATTGAGATATCACATCTCATGCTATCGGAAGGATCTCAGGTTTGGTATAGAAGCATTGAGATATCACATCTCATGCTATCAGAAGGGTCTCAGGATTGGAATGGGAAGGAGTTGGATATCACATCTCATGCTAAAGGGAGGGTCTCAGGTTTGGAAGGGGAAGGATTTGGATATCACATCTCATGTTATCGGAAGGATCTCAGGTTTGGTATTAGAAGTATTGAGATATCACATCTCATGCTATAGGAAGGGTCTCAGGATTGGAATGGGAAGGAGTTGGTTATCACATCTCATGCTAAAGGAAGGGTCTCAGGTTTGGTAGAAGCATTGAGATATCACATCTCATGCTATGGAAAGGGTCTCAGGATTGGAATGGGAAGGACTTAGATATCACATATCATGCTATAGGGAGGGTCTCAGTTTTGATATTAGAAGCATTGAGATATCACATCTCATGCTATCGGAAGTGTCTCAGGATTGGAATGGGAAGGAGCTGGATATCACATCTCATGCTAAAGGAAGGGTCTCACGTTTGGAACGGGAAGGAGTTGGATATCACATCTCATGTTATAGGAAGGGTCTCAGGTTTGGTATAAGCATTGAGATATCACATCTCTGCTATCGGAAGTGTCTCAGGATTGGAATGGGAAGGACTTGGATATCACATCTCATGCTATAGATAGGCTCTCAGGTTTGGAAAGGGAAGGAGTTGGATATCACATTTCATGTTAGAGGAAGGATCTCAGGTTTGGTATTAGAGGCATTGAGATATCACATCTCACTCTATAGGAAGGGTCTCAGGATTGGAATGGGAAGGAGTTGGATATCACATCTCATGCTATAGGAAGGGTCTCAGGATTGGAATGGGAAGGAGTTGGATATCACATCTCATGCTATAGGAAGGGTCTCAGGATTGGAATGGGAAGGAATTGTATATGACATCTCATGCTATAGACAGGGTCTCAGGGTTGGAAATGGAAGGAGATGGATATCACATTTCATGTTAGAGGTAGGATCTCAGGTTTGGTATTAGAGGCATTGAGATATCACATCTCATGCTATCAGAAGGGTCTCAGGATTGGAATGGGAAGGAGTTGGATATCACATCTCATGCTAAAGGGAGGGTCTCAGGTTTGGAAGGGGAAGGATTTGGAAATCACATCTCATGTTATAGGAAGGATCTCAGGTTTGGTATTAGAAGCATTGAGATATCACATCTCATGCTATCATAAGGGTCTCAGGATTGGAATCGGAAGGAGTTGGATATCACATCTCATGTTATAGGAAGGATCTCAGGTTTGGTATTAGAAGCATTGAGACATCACATCTCATGCTATAGGAAGGGTCTCAGGATTGGAATGGGAAGGAGTTGGATATCACATCTCATGCTATAGGAAGGGTCTCAGATTTGGTATAAGCATTGAGATATCACATCTCATGCTATAGGAAGGGTCTCAGGATTGGAATGGGAAGCAGTTGGATATCACATCTCAGGCCATAGGAAGGGTCTCAGGTTTGGTATAAGCATTGAGATATCACATCTCTGCTATCGGAAGGGTCTCAGGATTGGAATGGGAAGGAGTTGGATATCCCATCTCATGTTATAGGAAGAGTCTCAGGTTTGGTATTAGAAGCATTGAGATATCCCATCTCATGCTATAGGAAGGGTCTCAGGTTGGAATGGGAAGGAGTTGGATATCACATCTCATGCTATAGGGAGGGTCTCAAGTTTGATATTAGAAGCATTGAGATATCACATCTCATGATATCGGAAGGGTCTCAGGGATGGAATGGGAAGGAGTTGGATATCACATCTCATGATAAACGAAGGGTCTATGGTTTGGAAGGGGAAGGAGTTTGATATCACATCTCATGCCATAGTATGGGTCTCAGGTTTGGTAGAAGCATTGGGATATCACATCTCTGCAATCGGAAGTGTCTCAGGATTGGGATGGGAAGGAGTTGGATATTACATTCTTGCTATAGGAAGGGTCTCATGTTTGGAATGGGAAGGAGTTGGATATCACATATGCTATAGGAAGGGTCTCAGGTTTGGAACGGAAAGGAGTTGGATATCACATCTCATGCTATACGAAGGGTCTCAGGTTTGGAATAAGCATTGAGATATCACATCTCTGCTATCGGAAGTGTCTCAGGATTGGAATGGGAAGGAGTTGGATATCACATCTCATGTTATAGGACGGGTCTCAGGTTTGTTATTAGAATCATTGAGATATCATATTGTATGCTGTAGGAAGGGTCTAAGGATTGGAATGGGAAGGTCTTGGATATCACATCTCATGCTATCGGTAGGCTCTCAGGTTTGGAAAGGGAAGGAGTTGGATATCACATTTCATGTTAGAGGAAGGATCTCAGGTTTGGTATTAGAGGCATTGAGATATCACATCTCATGCTATAGGAAGGGTCTCAGGATTGGAATGGGAAGGAGTTGGATATCACATCTCATGCTATAGGAAGGGTGTAATGTTTGGAATGGGAAGGAGTTGGATATCACATATGCTATAGGAAGGGTCTCAGGTTTGGAACGGGAAGGAGTTGGATATCACATCTCATGCTAAAGGAAGGGTCTCAGGTTTGTTATTAGAATCATTGAGATATCATATTGTATGCTGTAGGAAGGGTCTAAGGATTGGAATGGGAAGGTCTTGGATATCACATCTCATGCTATCGGTAGGCTCTCAGGTTTGGAAAGGGAAGGAGTTGGATATCACATTTCATGTTAGAGGAAGGATCTCAGGTTTGGTATTAGAGGCATTGAGATATCACATCTCATGCTATAGGAAGGGTCTCAGGATTGGAATGGGAAGGAGTTGGATATCACATCTCATGCTATAGGAAGGGTCTCATGTTTGGAATGGGAAGGAGTTGGATATCACATATGCTATAGGAAGGGTCTCAGGTTTGGAACGGGAAGGAGTTGGATATCACATCTCATGCTAAAGGAAGGGTCTCAGGTTTGGAATAAGCATTGAGATATCACATCTCTGCTATCGGAAGTGTCTCAGGATTGGAATGGGAAGGAGTTGGATATCACATCTCATGTTATAGGACGGGTCTCAGGTTTGTTATTAGAATCATTGAGATATCATATTGTATGCTGTAGGAAGGGTCTAAGGATTGGAATGGGAAGGTCTTGGATATCACATCTCATGCTATAGGTAGGCTCTCAGGTTTGGAAAGGGAAGGAGTTGGATATCACATTTCATGTTAGAGGAAGGATCTCAGATTTGGTATTAGAGGCATTGAGATATCACATCTCATGCTATAGGAAGGGTCTCAGGATTGGAATGGGAAGGAGTTGGATATCACATCTCATGCTATAGGAAGGGTCTCAGGTTTGGTATAAACATTGAGATATCACATCTCATGCTATAGGAAGGGTCTCAGGATTGGAATGGGAAGGAGTTGGATATCACATCTGATGTTATAGGAAGGATCTCAGGTTTGGTATTAGAAGCATTGAGACATCACATCTCATGCTATAGGAACGATCTCAGGATTGAAATGAGAAGGAGTTGGATATCACATCTCATGCTATAGGAAGGGTCTTAGGTTTGGTATAAGCATTGAGATATCACATCTCATGCTATAGGAAGGGTCTCAGGATTGGAATGGGAAGGAGTTGTATATGACATCTCATGCCATAGGAAGGGTCTCAGGTTTGGTATAAGCATTGAGATATCACATCTCTGCTATCGGAAGGGTCTCAGGATTGGAATGGGAAGGAGTTGGATATCCCATCTCATGTAATAGGAAGAGTCTCAGGTTTGGTATTAGAAGCATTGAGATATCACATCTCATGCTATAGGAATGGTCTCAGGATTGGAATGGGAAGGAGTTTGATATCACATCTCATGCCATGTATGGGTCTCAGGTTTGGTATAAGCATTGAGATATCACATCTCATGCTATAGGAAGGGTCTCAGGATTGGAATGGGAAGGAGTTGTATATGACATCTCATGCCATAGGAAGGGTCTCAGGTTTGGTATAAGCATTGAGATATCACATCTCTGCTATCGGAAGGGTCTCAGGATTGGAATGGGAAGGAGTTGGATATCCCATCTCATGTTATAGGAAGAGTCTCAGGTTTGGTATTAGAAGCATTGAGATATCACATCTCATGCTATAGGAAGTGTCTCAGGATTGGAATGGGAAGGAGTTTGATATCACATCTCATGCCATGTATGGGTCTCAGGTTTTGTAGAAGCATTGGGATATCACATCTCATGCTATCGGAAGGGTATCAGGATTGGATTTGGAAGGATTTGGATATCACATTTCATGTTATAGGAAGGATCTCAGGTTTGGTATTAGAAGCATTGAGATATCACATCTCATGCTATCGGAAGGATCTCAGGTTTGGTATTATAGGCATTGAGATATCACATCTCATGCTATCAGAAGGGTCTCAGGATTGGAATGGGAAGGAGTTGGATATCACATCTCAAGCTATAGGAAGGGTCTCAGGATTGGAATGAGAAGGAGTTGGATATCACATCTCATGCTATAGGAAGGGTCTCAGGTCTGGAATCGGAAGGAGTTGTATATGACATTTCATACCATAGGAAGGGTCTCAGGTTTGGTATAAGCATTGAGATATCACATCTCTGCTATTGGAAGGGTCTCAGGATTGGAATGGGAAGGAGTTGGATATCCCATCTCATTATAGGAAGGGTCTCAGGTTTGGTATTAGAAGCATTGAGATATCACATCTCATGGTATAGGACGGGTCTCAGGATTGGAATGGGAAGGACATGGATATCACATCTCTTGTTATAGGAAGGGTCTCAGGTTTGGTATTAGAAGCATTGCGATATCACATCTCATGCTATAGGAAGGGTCTCAGGATTGGAATGGGAAGGACTTGGATATCCCATCTCATGTTATAGGACGAAGGGTCCCAGGTTTGGTATTAGAAGCATTGAGATATCACATCTCATGCTATAGGAAGGGTCTCAGAATTGGAATGGGGAGGAGTTGGATATCACATCTCAAGCTATAGGAAGGGTCTCAGGATTGGAATGGGAAGGACTTGGATATCACATCTCATGCTATAGGAAGGCTCTCAGGTTTGGAAGGGGAAGGAGTTGGATATCACATTTCATGTTAGAGGTAGGATCTCAGGTTTGATATTAGAGGCATTGAGATATCACATCTCATGCTATCAGAAGGATCTCAGGATTGGAATGGGAAGGAGTTGGATATCACATCTCATGCTAAAGGGAGGGTCTCAGGTTTGGAAGGGGAAGGATTTGGATATTACATCTCGTGTTATAGGAATGATCTCAGGTTTGGTATTAGAAGCATTGAGATATCACATCTCATGCTATCGGAGGATCTCAGGTTTGGTGTTAGAAGCATTGAGATATCAAATCTCATGCTATAGGAAGGGTCTCAGGATTGGAATGGGAAGGAGTTGGATATCACATCTCATGCTATAGGAAGGGTCTCAGGATTGGAATGGGAAGGAGTTGTATATGACATCTCATGCCACAGGAAGGGTCTCAGGTTTGGTATAAGCATTGAGATATCACATCTCTGCTATCGGAAGGGTCTCAGGATTGGAATGGGAAGGAGTTGGATATCCCATCTTATGTTATAGGAATGGTCTCAGGTTTGGTATTAGAAGCTTTGAGATATCACATCTCATGCTATCAGAAGGGTCTCAGGATTGGAATGGGAAGGAGTTTGATATCACATCTCATGCCATGTATGGGTCTCAGGTTTTGTAGAAGCATTGGGATATCACATCTCATGCTATCGGAAGGGTATCAGGATTGGATTTGGAAGGATTTGGATATCACATTTCATGTTATAGGAAGGATCTCAGGTTTGGTATTAGAAGCATTGAGATATCACATCTCATGCTATCGGAAGGATCTCAGGTTTGGTATTATAGGCATTGAGATATCACATCTCATGCTATCAGAAGGGTCTCAGGATTGGAATGGGAAGGAGTTGGATATCACATTTCAAGCTATAGGAAGGGTCTCAGGATTGGAATGAGAAGGAGTTGGATATCACATCTCATGCTATAGGAAGGCTCTCAGGTTTGGAAGGGGAAGGAGTTGGATATCACATTTCATGTTAGAGGTAGGATCTCAGGTTTGGTATTAGAGGCATTGAGATATCACATCTCATGCTATCAGAAGGATCTCAGGATTGGAATGGGAAGGAGTTGGATATCACATCTCATGCTAAAGGGAGGGTCTCAGGTTTGGAAGGGGAAGGATTTGGATATTACATCTCGTGTTATAGGAATGATCTCAGGTTTGGTATTAGAAGCATTGAGATATCACATCTCATGCTATCGGAAGGATCTCAGGTTTGGTGTTAGAAGCATTGAGATATCAAATCTCATGCTATAGGAAGGGTCTCAGGATTGGAATGGGAAGGAGTTGGATATCACATCTCATGCTATAGGAAGGGTCTCAGGATTGGAATGGGAAGGAGTTGTATATGACATCTCATGCCATAGGAAGGGTCTCAGGTTTGGTATAAGCATTGAGATATCACATCTCTGCTATCGGAAGGGTCTCAGGATTGGAATGGGAAGGAGTTGGATATCCCATCTCATGTTATAGGAAGAGTCTCAGGTTTGGTATTAGAAGCATTGAGATATCACATCTCATGCTATAGGAAGTGTCTCAGGATTGGAATGGGAAGGAGTTTGATATCACATCTCATGCCATGTATGGGTCTCAGGTTTTGTAGAAGCATTGGGATATCACATCTCATGCTATCGGAAGGGTATCAGGATTGGATTTGGAAGGATTTGGATATCACATTTCATGTTATAGGAAGGATCTCAGGTTTGGTATTAGAAGCATTGAGATATCATATCTCATGCTATCGGAAGGATCTCAGGTTTGGTATTATAGGCATTGAGATATCACATCTCATGCTATCAGAAGGGTCTCAGGATTGGAATGGGAAGGAGTTGGATATCACATCTCAAGCTATAGGAAGGGTCTCAGGATTGGAATGAGAAGGAGTTGGATATCACATCTCATGCTATAGGAAGGGTCTCAGGTCTGGAATCGGAAGGAGTTGTATATGACATTTCATACCATAGGAAGGGTCTCAGGTTTGGTATAAGCATTGAGATATCACATCTCTGCTATTGGAAGGGTCTCAGGATTGGAATGGGAAGGAGTTGGATATCCCATCTCATTATAGGAAGGGTCTCAGGTTTGGTATTAGAAGCATTGAGATATCACATCTCATGGTATAGGACGGGTCTCAGGATTGGAATGGGAAGGACATGGATATCACATCTCTTGTTATAGGAAGGGTCTCAGGTTTGGTATTAGAAGCATTGCGATATCACATCTCATGCTATAGGAAGGGTCTCAGGATTGGAATGGGAAGGACTTGGATATCCCATCTCATGTTATAGGACGAAGGGTCCCAGATTTGGTATTAGAAGCATTGAGATATCACATCTCATGCTATAGGAAGGGTCTCAGAATTGGAATGGGGAGGAGTTGGATATCACATCTCAAGCTATAGGAAGGGTCTCAGGATTGGAATGGGAAGGACTTGGATATCACATCTCATGCTATAGGAAGGCTCTCAGGTTTGGAAGGGGAAGGAGTTGGATATCACATTTCATGTTAGAGGTAGGATCTCAGGTTTGGTATTAGAGGCATTGAGATATCACATCTCATGCTATCAGAAGGATCTCAGGATTGGAATGGGAAGGAGTTGGATATCACATCTCATGCTAAAGGGAGGGTCTCAGGTTTTGAAGGGGAAGGATTTGGATATTACATCTCGTGTTATAGGAATGATCTCAGGTTTGGTATTAGAAGCATTGAGATATCACATCTCATGCTATCGGAAGGATCTCAGGTTTGGTGTTAGAAGCATTGAGATATCAAATCTCATGCTATAGGAAGGGTCTCAGGATTGTAATGGGAAGGAGTTGGATATCACATCTCATGCTATAGGAAGGGTCTCAGGATTGGAATGGGAAGGAGTTGTATATGACATCTCATGCCACAGGAAGGGTCTCAGGTTTGGTATAAGCATTGAGATATCACATCTCTGCTATCGGAAGGGTCTCAGGATTGGAATGGGAAGGAGTTGGATATCCCATCTTATGTTATAGGAATGGTCTCAGGTTTGGTATTAGAAGCTTTGAGATATCACATCTCATGCTATCAGAAGGGTCTCAGGATTGGAATGGGAAGGAGTCTGATATCACATCTCATGCTAAAGGGAGGGTCTCAGGTTTGGTATTAGAAGCATTGAGATATCACATCTCATGGTATAGGAAGAATCTCAGGTTTGGTATTAGAGGCATTGAGATATCACATCTCATGCTATCAGAAGGGTCTCAGGATTGGTATGGGAAGGAGTCGGATATCACATCTCATGCTAAAGGGAGGGTCTCAGGTTTGGTATTAGAAGCATTGAGATATCACATCTCATGTTATAGGAAGAATCTCAGGTTTGGTATTAGAGGCATTGAGATATCACATCTCATGCTATAGGAAGGGTCTCAGGATTGGAATGGGAAGGAGTTGGATATCACATCTCATGCTAAAGGAAGGGTCTCGGTTTTGGTAGAAGCATTGAGATATCACATCTCATGCTATCAGAAGGGTCTCAGGATTGGTATGGGAATGAGTCGGATATCACATCTCATGCTAAAGGGAGGGTCTCAGGTTTGGTATTAGAAGCATTGAGATATCACATCTCATGTTATAGGAAGAATCTCAGGTTTGGTATTAGAAGCATTGAGATATCACATCTCATTCTATAGGAAGGGTCTCAGGATTGGAATGGGAAGGAGTTGGATATCACATCTCAAGCTATAGGAAGGGTCTCAGGATTGGAATGAGAAGGAGTTGGATATCACATCTCATGCTATAGGAAGGGTCTCAGGTCTGGAATCGGAAGGAGTTGTATATGACATTTCATGCCATAGGAAGGGTCTCAGGTTTGGTATAAGCATTGAGATATCACATCTCTGCTATTGGAAGGGTCTCAGGATTGGAATGGGAAGGAGTTGGATATCCCATCTCATGTTATAGGAAGGGTCCCAGGTTTGGTATTAGAAGCATTG
Organism: Ambystoma mexicanum; assembly: GCF_040938575.1. NCBI lineage: Eukaryota > Metazoa > Chordata > Amphibia > Caudata > Ambystomatidae > Ambystoma > Ambystoma mexicanum. The sequence goes on from NC_090936.1 coordinate 340,836,846, forward strand.
AGATATCACATCTCATTGTATAGGACGGGTCTCAGGATTGGAATGGGAAGGACATGGATATCACATCTCTTGTTATAGGAAGGGTCTCAGGTTTGGTATTAGAAGCATTGAGATATCACATCTCATGCTATAGGAAGGGTCTCAGGATTGGAATGGGAAGGACTTGGATATCCCATCTCATGTTATAGGAAGGGTCCCAGGTTTGGTATTAGAAGCATTGAGATATCACATCTCATGCTATAGGAAGGGTCTCAGGATTGGAATGGGAAGGACTTGGATATCACACCTCATGCTATAGGAAGGCTCTCAGGTTTGGAAGGGGAAGGAGTTGGATATCACATTTTATGTTAGAGGTAGGATCTCAGGCTTGGTATTAGAGGCATTGAGATATCACATCTCATGCTATCAGAAGGATCTCAGGATTGGAATGGGAAGGAGTTGGATATCACATCTCATGCTAAAGGGAGGGTCTCAGGTTTGGAAGGGGAAGGATTTGGATATTACATCTCGTGTTATAGGAATGATCTCAGGTTTGCTATTAGAAGCATTGAGATATCACATCTCATGCTATCGGAAGGATCTCAGGTTTGGTGTTAGAAGCATTGAGATATCAAATCTCATGCTACAGGAAGGGTCTCAGGATTGGAATGGGAAGGAGTTGGATATTACATCTCATGCTATAGGAAGGGTCTCAGGATTGGAATGGGAAGGAGTTGTATATGACATCTCATGCCACAGGAAGGGTCTCAGGTTTGGTATAAGCATTGAGATATCACATCTCTGCTATCGGAAGGGTCTCAGGATTGGAATGGGAAGGAGTTGGATATCCCATCTTATGTTATAGGAAGGGTCTCAGGTTTGGTATTAGAAGCATTGAGATATCACATCTCATGCTATCAGAAGGGTCTCAGGATTGGAATGGGAAGGAGTCGGATATCACATCTCATGCTAAAGGGAGGGTCTCAGGTTTGGTATTAGAAGCATTGAGATATCACATCTCATGTTATAGGAAGAATCTCAGGTTTGGTATTAGAGGCATTGAGATATCACATCTCATGCTATCAGAAGGGTCTCAGGATTGGTATGGGAAGGAGTCGGATATCACATCTCATGCTAAAGGGAGGGTCTCAGGTTTGGTATTAGAAGCATTGAGATATCACATCTCATGTTATAGAAGAATCTCAGGTTTGGTATTAGAGGCATTGAGATATCACATCTCATGCTATAGGAAGGGTCTCAGGATTGGAATGGGAAGGAGTTGGATATCACATCTCATGCTAAAGGAAGGGTCTCAGTTTTGGTAGAAGCATTGAGATATCACATCTCATGGTATATGAAGGGTCTCAGTATTGGAATGGGAAGGAGTTGGATATCACATCTCATCCAATAGGAAGGATCTCAGGATTGGAATGGGAAGGATTTGGATGTCACATCTCTTGCTATAGGAAGGGTCTCAGTTTTTTTATTAGAAACATTGAGATATCACATCTCATGCTATAGGAAGGGTTTCAGGATTGGAATGGGAAGGATTTGTATATCACATCTCATGCTAAAGGAAGGGTCTCAGGTTTGGAAGGGGAAGGATTTGGATATCATATCTCATGTTATAGGACGGGTCGCAGGTTTGGTATTAGAAGCTTTGAGATATCACATCTCATGCTATAGGAAGGTCTCAGGATTGGAATGGGAAGGAGTTGGATATCCCTTCTCATGCTATAGGAAGGTTCTCAGGTTGGAATGGGAAGGAGTTGGATATCACATCTCATGTTATAGGAAGGGTCTCAGGATTGGAATGGGAAGGATTTGGATATCACATCTATTGCTATAGGAAGGGTCTCAGGTTTTTTATTAGAAACATTGAGATATCACATCTCATGCTATAGGAAGGGTTTCAGGATTGGAATGGGAAGGATTTGGATATCACAACTCATGCTAAAGGAAGGGTCTCAGGTTTGGAAGGGGAAGGATTTGGATATCATATCTCATGTTATAGGACGGGTCCCAGGTTTGGTATTAGAAGCTTTGAGATATCACATCTCATGCTATAGGAAGGGTCTCAGGATTGGAATGGGAAGGAGTTGGATATCACATCTCATGCTAAAGGAAGGGACTCAGGTTTGATAGAAGCATTGAGATATCACATCTCATGCTATAGGAAGGGTCTCAGGATTGGAATGGGAAGGAGTTGGATATCACATCTCATGCCATAGGAAGGGTCTCAGGTTTGGTACAAGCATTGAGATATCACATCTCTGCTATCGGAAGGGTCTCAGGATAGGAATGGGAAGGAGTTGGATATCACATCTCAAGCTATCTCAGGATTGGAATGGGAAGGAGTTTGATATCACATCTCAAGCTATAGGAAGGTTCTCAGGTTTGGAAGGGGAAGGATTTGAATCTCACATCTCATGTTTTAGGACGGGTCTCAGGTTTGGTATTAGAAGCATTGAGATATCACATCTCATGGTATAGGAAGGGTCTCAGGATTGGAATGGGAAGGAGTTGGATATCACATCTCAAGCTATCACAGGATTGGAATGGGAAGGAGTTTGATATCACATCTCAAGCTATAGGAAGGGTCTCAGGTTTGGAAAGAGAAGGATTTGGATTGCACATCTCATGTTATAGGATGGATCTCATGTTTGGTTTTAGAAGCATTGAGATATCACATCTAATGCTATCGGAAGGGTCTCAGGTTTGGAAAGGGAAGGATTTGGATTTCACATATGTTATTGGATGGTTCTCAGGTTTGGTTTTAGAAGCATTAAGATATCACATCTCATGCTATAGGAAGGGTCTCAGGTTTTGGAATGGGAAGGAGTTGGATACACATCTCATGTTATAGGAAGGATCTCAGGTTTGGTATTAGAAAAATTGTGATATCACATATCATGCTATAGGAAGGGTCTCAGGATTGGAATGGGAAGGAGTTGGATATGACATCTCATGCCACAGGAAGGGTCTCAGGTTTGGTATAAGCATTGAGATATCACATCTCTGCTATCGGAAGGGTCTCAGGATTGGAATGGGAAGGAGTTGGATATCCCATCTTATGTTATAGGAAGGGTCTCAGGTTTGGTGTTAGAAGCATTGAGATATCACATCTCATGCTATCAGAAGGGTCTCAGGATTGGAATGGGAAGGAGTCGGATATCACATCTCATGCTAAAGGGAGGGTCTCAGGTTTGGTATTAGAAGCATTGAGATATCACATCTCATGTTATAGGAAGAATCTCTGGTTTGGTATTAGAGGCATTGAGATATCACATCTCATGCTATCAGAAGTGTCTCAGGATTGGAATGGGAAGGAGTCGGATATCACATCTCATGCTAAAGGGAGGGTCTCAGGTTTGGTATTAGAAGCATTGAGATATCACATCTCATGTTATAGGAAGAATCTCAGGTTTGGTATTAGAGGCATTGAGATATCACATCTCATGTTATAGGAAGGGTCTCAGGATTGGAATGGGAAGGATTTGGATATCACATCTCTTGCTATAGGAAGAGTCTCAAGTTTTTTATTAGAAACATTGAGATATCACATCTCATGCTATAGGAAGGGTTTCAGGATTGGAATGGGAAGGATTTGGATATCACATCTCATGCTAAAGGAAGGGTCTCAGGTTTGGAAGGGGAAGGATTTGGATATCATATCTCATGTTATAGGACGGGTCCCAGGTTTGGTATTAGAAGCTTTGAAATATCACATCTCATGCTATAGGAAGGGTCTCAGGATTGGAATGGGAAGGAGTTGGATATCACATCTCATGCTAAAGGAAGGGACTCAGGTTTGATAGAAGCATTGAGATATCACATCTCATGCTATAGGAAGGGTCTCAGGATTGGAATGGGAAGGAGTTGGATATCATATCTCATGTCATAGGAAGGGTCTCAGGTTTGGTCCAAGCATTGAGATATCACATCTCTGCTATCGGAAGGGTCTCAGGATAGGAATGGGAAGGACTTAGATATCACATTCCATGCTATAGGGAGGGTCTCAGGTTTGGAAAGGGAAGGATTTGGATTTCACATCTCATGTTATAGGATGGTTCTCATGTTTGGTTTTAGAAGCATTGAGATATCACATGTAATGCTATCGGAAGTGTCTCAGGTTTGGAAAGGGAAGGATTTGGATTTCACATATGTTATTGGATGGTTCTCAGGTTTGGTTTTAGAAGCATTAAGATATCACATCTCAGACTATAGGAAGGGTCTCAGGTTTGGAATGGGAAGGAGTTGGATACACATCTCATGTTATAGGAAGGATCTCAGGTTTGGTATTAGAAAAATTGTGATATCACATATCATGCTATAGGAAGGGTCTCAGGATTGGAATGGGAAGGAGTTGGATATCACATCTCATGCTAAAGGAAAGATCTCAGGTTTGGAAGGGGAAGGATTTGGATCTCACATCTCATGTTTTAGGACGGGTGTCAGGTTTGGTATTGGAAGCATTGAGATATCACATCTCATGGTATAGGAAGGGTCTCAGGATTGGAATGGGAAAGAGTTGGATATCACATCTCATGCTAAAGGGAGGGTCTCAGGTTTGGTATTAGAAGCATTGAGATATCACATCTCATGTTATAGGAAGAATCTCAGGTTTGGTATTAGAGGCATTGAGATATCACATCTCATGCTATCAGAAGGGTCTCAGGATTGGTATGGGAAGGAGTCGGATATCACATCTCATGCTAAAGGGAGGGTCTCAGGTTTGGTATTAGAAGCATTGAGATATCACATCTCATGTTATAGGAAGAATCTCAGGTTTGGTATTAGAGGCATTGAGATATCACATCTCATGCTATAGGAAGGGTCTCAGGATTGGAATGGGAAGGAGTTGGATATCACATCTCATGCTAAAGGAAGGGTCTCAGTTTTGGTAGAAGCATTGAGATATCACATCTCATGGTATAGGAAGGGTCTCAGTATTGGAATGGGAAGGAGTTGGATATCACATCTCATCCAATAGGAAGGATCTCAGGATTGGAATGGGAAGGATTTGGATGTCACATCTCTTGCTATAGGAAGGGTCTCAGTTTTTTTATTAGAAACATTGAGATATCACATCTCATGCTATAGGAAGGGTTTCAGGATTGGAATGGGAAGGATTTGTATATCACATCTCATGCTAAAGGAAGGGTCTCAGGTTTGGAAGGGGAAGGATTTGGATATCATATCTCATGTTATAGGACGGGTCGCAGGTTTGGTATTAGAAGCTTTGAGATATCACATCTCATGCTATAGGAAGGTCTCAGGATTGGAATGGGAAGGAGTTGGATATCCCTTCTCATGCTATAGGAAGGTTCTCAGGTTGGAATGGGAAGGAGTTGGATATCACATCTCATGTTATAGGAAGGGTCTCAGGATTGGAATGGGAAGGATTTGGATATCACATCTCTTGCTATAGGAAGGGTCTCAGGTTTTTTATTAGAAACATTGAGATATCACATCTCATGCTATAGGAAGGGTTTCAGGATTGGAATGGGAAGGATTTGGATATCACAACTCATGCTAAAGGAAGGGTCTCAGGTTTGGAAGGGGAAGGATTTGGATATCATATCTCATGTTATAGGACGGGTCCCAGGTTTGGTATTAGAAGCTTTGAGATATCACATCTCATGCTATAGGAAGGGTCTCAGGATTGGAATGGGAAGGAGTTGGATATCACATCTCATGCTAAAGGAAGGGACTCAGGTTTGATAGAAGCATTGAGATATCACATCTCATGCTATAGGAAGGGTCTCAGGATTGGAATGGGAAGGAGTTGGATATCACATCTCATGCCATAGGAAGGGTCTCAGGTTTGGTACAAGCATTGAGATATCACATCTCTGCTATCGGAAGGGTCTCAGGATAGGAATGGGAAGGAGTTGGATATCACATCTCAAGCTATCTCAGGATTGGAATGGGAAGGAGTTTGATATCACATCTCAAGCTATAGGAAGGTTCTCAGGTTTGGAAGGGGAAGGATTTGAATCTCACATCTCATGTTTTAGGACGGGTCTCAGGTTTGGTATTAGAAGCATTGAGATATCACATCTCATGGTATAGGAAGGGTCTCAGGATTGGAATGGGAAGGAGTTGGATATCACATCTCAAGCTATCACAGGATTGGAATGGGAAGGAGTTTGATATCACATCTCAAGCTATAGGAAGGGTCTCAGGTTTGGAAAGGGAAGGATTTGGATTTCACATCTCATGTTATAGGATGGATCTCATGTTTGGTTTTAGAAGCATTGAGATATCACATCTAATGCTATCGGAAGGGTCTCAGGTTTGGAAAGGGAAGGATTTGGATTTCACATATGTTATTGGATGGTTCTCAGGTTTGGTTTTAGAAGCATTAAGATATCACATCTCATGCTATAGGAAGGGTCTCAGGTTTTGGAATGGGAAGGAGTTGGATACACATCTCATGTTATAGGAAGGATCTCAGGTTTGGTATTAGAAAAATTGTGATATCACATATCATGCTATAGGAAGGGTCTCAGGATTGGAATGGGAAGGAGTTGGATATGACATCTCATGCCACAGGAAGGGTCTCAGGTTTGGTATAAGCATTGAGATATCACATCTCTGCTATCGGAAGGGTCTCAGGATTGGAATGGGAAGGAGTTGGATATCCCATCTTATGTTATAGGAAGGGTCTCAGGTTTGGTGTTAGAAGCATTGAGATATCACATCTCATGCTATCAGAAGGGTCTCAGGATTGGAATGGGAAGGAGTCGGATATCACATCTCATGCTAAAGGGAGGGTCTCAGGTTTGGTATTAGAAGCATTGAGATATCACATCTCATGTTATAGGAAGAATCTCTGGTTTGGTATTAGAGGCATTGAGATATCACATCGCATGCTATCAGAAGGGTCTCAGGATTGGAATGGGAAGGAGTCGGATATCACATCTCATGCTAAAGGGAGGGTCTCAGGTTTGGTATTAGAAGCATTGAGATATCACATCTCATGTTATAGGAAGAATCTCAGGTTTGGTATTAGAGGCATTGAGATATCACATCTCATGTTATAGGAAGGGTCTCAGGATTGGAATGGGAAGGATTTGGATATCACATCTCTTGCTATAGGAAGAGTCTCAAGTTTTTTATTAGAAACATTGAGATATCACATCTCATGCTATAGGAAGGGTTTCAGGATTGGAATGGGAAGGATTTGGATATCACATCTCATGCTAAAGGAAGGGTCTCAGGTTTGGAAGGGGAAGGATTTGGATATCATATCTCATGTTATAGGACGGGTCCCAGGTTTGGTATTAGAAGCTTTGAAATATCACATCTCATGCTATAGGAAGGGTCTCAGGATTGGAATGGGAAGGAGTTGGATATCACATCTCATGCTAAAGGAAGGGACTCAGGTTTGATAGAAGCATTGAGATATCACATCTCATGCTATAGGAAGGGTCTCAGGATTGGAATGGGAAGGAGTTGGATATCATATCTCATGTCATAGGAAGGGTCTCAGGTTTGGTCCAAGCATTGAGATATCACATCTCTGCTATCGGAAGGGTCTCAGGATAGGAATGGGAAGGACTTAGATATCACATTCCATGCTATAGGGAGGGTCTCAGGTTTGGAAAGGGAAGGATTTGGATTTCACATCTCATGTTATAGGATGGTTCTCATGTTTGGTTTTAGAAGCATTGAGATATCACATGTAATGCTAACGGAAGTGTCTCAGGTTTGGAAAGGGAAGGATTTGGATTTCACATATGTTATTGGATGGTTCTCAGGTTTGGTTTTAGAAGCATTAAGATATCACATCTCAGGCTATAGGAAGGGTCTCAGGTTTGGAATGGGAAGGAGTTGGATACACATCTCATGTTATAGGAAGGATCTCAGGTTTGGTATTAGAAAAATTGTGATATCACATATCATGCTATAGGAAGGGTCTCAGGATTGGAATGGGAAGGAGTTGGATATCACATCTCATGCTAAAGGAAAGATCTCAGGTTTGGAAGGGGAAGGATTTGGATCTCACATCTCATGTTTTAGGACGGGTGTCAGGTTTGGTATTAGAAGCATTGAGATATCACATCTCATGGTATAGGAAGGGTCTCAGGATTGGAATGGGAAGGAGTTGGATATCACATCTCATGCTAAAGGGAGGGTCTCAGGTTTGGTATTAGAAGCATTGAGATATCACATCTCATGTTATAGGAAGAATCTCAGGTTTGGTATTAGAGGCATTGAGATATCACATCTCATGCTATCAGAAGGGTCTCAGGATTGGTATGGGAAGGAGTCGGATATCACATCTCATGCTAAAGGGAGGGTCTCAGGTTTGGTATTAGAAGCATTGAGATATCACATCTCATGTTATAGGAAGAATCTCAGGTTTGGTATTAGAGGCATTGAGATATCACATCTCATGCTATAGGAAGGGTCTCAGGATTGGAATGGGAAGGAGTTGGATATCACATCTCATGCTAAAGGAAGGGTCTCAATTTTGGTAGAAGCATTGAGATATCACATCTCATGGTATAGGAAGGGTCTCAGTATTGGAATGGGAAGGAGTTGGATATGACATCTCATCCAATAGGAAGGATCTCAGGATTGGAATGGGAAGGATTTGGATGTCACATCTCTTGCTATAGGAAGGGTCTCAGTTTTTTTATTAGAAACATTGAGATATCACATCTCATGCTATAGGAAGGGTTTCAGGATTGGAATGGGAAGGATTTGTATATCACATCTCATGCTAAAGGAAGGGTCTCAGGTTTGGAAGGGGAAGGATTTGGATATCATATCTCATGTTATAGGACGGGTCGCAGGTTTGGTATTAGAAGCTTTGAGATATCACATCTCATGTTATAGGAAGAATCTCAGGTTTGGTATTAGAGGCATTGAGATATCACATCTCATGCTATCAGAAGGGTCTCAGGATTGGTATGGGAAGGAGTCGGATATCACATCTCATGCTAAAGGGAGGGTCTCAGGTTTGGTATTAGAAGCATTGAGATATCACATCTCATGTTATAGGAAGAATCTCAGGTTTGGTATTAGAGGCATTGAGATATCACATCTCATGCTATAGGAAGGGTCTCAGGATTGGAATGGGAAGGAGTTGGATATCACATCTCATGCTAAAGGAAGGGTCTCAGTTTTGGTAGAAGCATTGAGATATCACATCTCATGGTATAGGAAGGGTCTCAGTATTGGAATGGGAAGGAGTTGGATATCACATCTCATCCAATAGGAAGGATCTCAGGATTGGAATGGGAAGGATTGGGATGTCACATCTCTTGCTATAGGAAGGGTCTCAGTTTTTTTATTAGAAACATTGAGATATCACATCTCATGCTATAGGAAGGGTTTCAGGATTGGAATGGGAAGGATTTGTATATCACATCTCATGCTAAAGGAAGGGTCTCAGGTTTGGAAGGGGAAGGATTTGGATATCATATCTCATGTTATAGGACGGGTCGCAGGTTTGGTATTAGAAGCTTTGAGATATCACATCTCATGCTATAGGAAGGGTCTCAGGATTGGAATGGGAAGGAGTTGGATATCACATCTCATGCTAAAGGAAGGGACTCAGGTTTGATAGAAGCATTGAGATATCACATCTCATGCTATAGGAAGGGTTTCAGGATTGGAATGGGAAGGATTTGGATATCACAACTCATGCTATAGGAAGGTTCTCAGGTTGGAATGGGAAGGAGTTGGATATCACATCTCATGTTATAAAAAGGGTCTCAGGATTGGAATGGGAAGGATTTGGATATCACATCTCTTGCTATAGGAAGGGTCTCAGGTTTTTTATTAGAAACATTGAGATATCACATCTCATGCTATAGGAAGGGTTTCAGGATTGGAATGGGAAGGATTTGGATATCACAACTCATGCTAAAGGAAGGGTCTCAGGTTTGGAAGGGGAAGGATTTGGATATCATATCTCATGTTATAGGACGGGTCCCAGGTTTGGTATTAGAAGCTTTGAGATATCACATCTCATGCTATAGGAAGGGTCTCAGGATTGGAATGGGAAGGAGTTGGATATCACATCTCATGCTAAAGGAAGGGACTCAGGTTTGATAGAAGCATTGAGATATCACATCTCATGCTATAGGAAGGGTCTCAGGATTGGAATGGGAAGGAGTTGGATATCACATCTCATGCCATAGGAAGGGTCTCAGGTTTGGTACAAGCAATAAGATATCACATCTCTGCTATCGGAAGGGTCTCAGGATAGGAATGGGAAGGAGTTGGATATCACATCTCAAGCTATCTCAGGATTGGAATGGGAAGGAGTTTGATATCACATCTCAAGCTATAGGAAGGTTCTCAGGTTTGGAAGGGGAAGGATTTGGATCTCACATCTCATGTTTTAGGACGGGTCTCAGGTTTGGTATTAGAAGCATTGAGATATCACATCTCATGGTATACGAAGGGTCTCAGGATTGGAATGGGAAGGAGTTGGATATCACATCTCAAGCTATCACAGGATTGGATCGGGAAGGAGTTTGATATCACATCTCAAGCTATAGGAAGGGTCTCAGGTTTGGAAAGGGAAGGATTTGGATTTCACATCTCATGTTATAGGATGGTTCTCATGTTTGGTTTTAGAAGCATTGAGATATCACATCTAATGCTATCGGAAGGGTCTCAGGTTTGGAAAGGGAAGGATTTGGATTTCACATATGTTATTGGATGGTTCTCAGGTTTGGTTTTAGAAGCATTAAGATATCACATCTCATGCTATAGGAAGGGTCTCAGGTTTTGGAATGGGAAGGAGTTGGATACACATCTCATGTTATAGGAAGGATCTCAGGTTTGGTATTAGAAAAATTGTGATATCACATATCATGCTATAGGAAGGGTCTCAGGATTGGAATGGGAAGGAGTTGGATATGACATCTCATGCCACAGGAAGGGTCTCAGGTTTGGTATAAGCATTGAGATATCACATCTCTGCTATCGGAAGGGTCTCAGGATTGGAATGGGAAGGAGTTGGATATCCCATCTTATGTTATAGGAAGGGTCTCAGGTTTGGTGTTAGAAGCATTGAGATATCACATCTCATGCTATCAGAAGGGTCTCAGGATTGGAATGGGAAGGAGTCGGATATCACATCTCATGCTAAAGGGAGGGTCTCAGGTTTGGTATTAAAAGCATTGAGATATCACATCTCATGTTATAGGAAGAATCTCTGGTTTGGTATTAGAGGCATTGAGATATCACATCTCATGCTATAAGAAGGGTCTCAGGATTGGAATGGGAAGGAGTCGGATATCACATCTCATGCTAAAGGGAGGGTCTCAGGTTTGGTATTAGAAGCATTGAGATATCACATCTCATGTTATAGGAAGAATCTCAGGTTTGGTATTAGAGGCATTGAGATATCACATCTCATGTTATAGGAACGGTCTCAGGATTGGAATGGGAAGGATTTGGATATCATATCTCTTGCTATAGGAAGAGTCTCAAGTTTTTTATTAGAAACATTGAGATATCACATCTCATGCTATAGGAAGGGTTTCAGGATTGGAATGGGAAGGATTTGGATATCACATCTTATGCTAAAGGAAGGGTCTCAGGTTTGGAAGGGGAAGGATTTGGATATCATATCTCATGTTATAGGACGGGTCCCAGGTTTGGTATTAGAAGCTTTGAAATATCACATCTCATGCTATAGGAAGGGTCTCAGGATTGGAATGGGAAGGAGTTGGATATCACATCTCATGCTAAAGGAAGGGACTCAGGTTTGATAGAAGCATTGAGATATCACATCTCATGCTATAGGAAGGGTCTCAGGATTGGAATGGGAAGGAGTTGGATATCACATCTCATGTCATAGGAAGGGTCTCAGGTTTGGTCCAAGCATTGAGATATCACATCTCTGCTATCGGAAGGGTCTCAGGATAGGAATGGGAAGGACTTAGATATCACATTCCATGCTATAGGGAGGGTCTCAGGTTTGGAAAGGGAAGGATTTGGATTTCACATCTCATGTTATAGGATGGTTCTCATGTTTGGTTTTAGAAGCATTGAGATATCACATGTAATGCTATCGGAAGTGTCTCAGGTTTGGAAAGGGAAGGATTTGGATTTCACATATGTTATTGGATGGTTCTCAGGTTTGGTTTTAGAAGCATTAAGATATCACATCTCAGGCTATAGGAAGGGTCTCAGGTTTGGAATGGGAAGGAGTTGGATACACATCTCATGTTATAGGAAGGATCTCAGGTTTGGTATTAGAAAAATTGTGATATCACATATCATGCTATAGGAAGGGTCTCAGGATTGGAATGGGAAGGAGTTGGATATCACATCTCATGCTAAAGGAAAGATCTCAGGTTTGGAAGGGGAAGGATTTGGATCTCACATCTCATGTTTTAGGACGGGTGTCAGGTTTGGTATTAGAAGCATTGAGATATCACATCTCATGGTATAGGAAGGGTCTCAGGATTGGAATGGGAAGGAGTTGGATATCACATCTCAAGCTATCTCAGGATTGGAATGGGAAGGAGTTTGATATCACATCTCATGCAATCGGAAGGGTCTCAGGTTTGGAATGGGAAGGAGTTGGATATCACATCTCATGTTATAGGAAGGATCTCAGGTTTATTATTAGAAGCATTGAGATATCACATCTCATGCTATAGGAAGGGTCTCAGGATTGGAATCGGAAGGAGTTGTATGTGACATCTCATGCCATAGGAAGGGTCTCAGGTTTGGTATAAGCATTGAGATATCACATCTCTGCTATCGGAAGGGTCTCAGGATTGGAATGGGAAGGACTTGAATATCACATCCCATGTTATAGCAAGGGTCTCAGGTTTGGTATTAGAAGCATTGAGATATCACATCTCATGCTATAGGAAGGGTCTCAGGATTGGAATGGGAACGACTTGGATATCACATCTCATGATAAAGGAAGGGTCTAGATTTTGGAAGGGGAAGGATTTGGATATCACATCTCATGTTATGGCACCGGTCTCAGGTTTGGTATTAGAAGCATTGAGATATCAAGTCCCATGGTATAGGACGGGTCTCAGAATTGGAATGGGAAGGAGTTGGATATCACATCTCAAGCTATAGGAAGGGTGTCAGGATTGGAATGGGAAGGAGTTTGATATCACATCTCATGCCATGGTATGGGTCTCAGGTTTTGTAGAAGCATTGGGATATCATATCTCATGCTATCGGAAGGGTATCAGGATTGGATTTGGAAGGAGTTGGATATCCCATCTCATGCTATAGGAAGGGTCTCAGGTTGGAATGGGAAGGAATTGGATATCACATCTCATGTTATAGGAAGGGTATCAGGATTGGAATGGGAAGGACTTGGATATCACATCTCATGCTATAGGAAGGCTATCAGGTTTGGAAGGGGAAGGAGTTGCATATCAAATTTCATTTTAGAGGTAGGATCTCAGGTTTGGTATTAGAGGCATTTAGATATCACATCTCATGCTATAGGAAGGGTCTCACGATTGGAATGGGAAGGATTTGGATATCACATCTCATGCTATAGGAAGGGTCTCAGGTTTGGTATAAGCATTGAGATATCACATCTCATGCTATAGAAACGGTCTCAAGATTGCAATGGGAAGGAGTTGGATATCACATCTCATGTTATAGGAAGGATCTCAGATTTGGTATTAGAAGCATTGAGACATCACATCTCATGCTATAGGAAGGGTCTCAGGATTGGAATGGGAAGGAGTTGGATATCACATCTCATGTTATAGGAAGGGTCTCAGGATTGGAATGGGAAGCACTTCGATATCACATCTCATGTTATAGGAAGGCTCCCAGGTTTAGAAGGGGAAGGAGTTGGATATCACATTTCATGTTAGAGGTAGGATCTCAGGTTTGGTATTAGAGGCATTGAGATATAACATCTCATGCTATCAGAAGGGTCTCAGGATTGGAATGGGAAGGAGTTGGATATCACATCTCATGCTAAAGGGAGGGTCTCAGGTTTGGAAGGGGAAGGATTTGGATATCACATCTCATGCTATAGGAAGGGTCTCAGGATTGGAATGGGAAGGATTTGGATATCACATCCCATGCTATAGGAAGGGTCTCAGGTTTGGTATAAGCATTGAGATATCACATCTCATGCTATAGGAAGGGTCTCAGGATTGGAATGGGAAGGAGTTGGATATCACATTTCATGCTATAGGTAGGCTCTCAGTTTTGGAAAGGGAAGGTTTTGGATATCACATCTCATGCTATAGGAAGGGTCTCACAATTGGAATGGGAAGGATTTGGATATCACATCTCATGCTATAGGAAGGGTCTCAGGATTGGAATGGGAAGGAGTTGGATATCACATCTCATGCTATAGGAAGGGTCTCAGGAATGGAATGGGAAGGAGTTTTATATGACATCTCATGCCATAGGAAGGATCTCAGGTTTGGTATTAGAAGCATTGAGACATCACATCTCATGTTATAGGAAGGGTCTCATTATTGGAATGGGAAGGAGTTGGATATCACATCTCATGCTATAGGAAGGGTCTCAGGTTTGGTATAAGCATTGAGATATCACATCTCATGCTATAGGAAGGGTCTCAGGATTGGAATGGGAAGGAGTTGTATATGACATCTCATGCCATAGGAAGGGTCTCAGGTTTGGTATCAGCATTGAGATATCACATCTCTGCTATCGGAAGGGTCTCAGGATTCGAATGGGAAGGAGTTGGATATCCCATCTTATGTTATAGGAAGGGTCTCAGGTTTGGTATTAGAAGCATTGAGATATCACATCTCATGCTATAGGAAGGGTCTCAGGATTGGAATGGGAAGGAGTTGGATATCACATCTCATGCTATAGGAAGGGTCTCAGGAATGGAATGGGAAGGAGTTTTATATGACATCTCATGCCATAGGAAGGATCTCAGGTTTGGTATTAGAAGCATTGAGACATCACATCTCATGTTATAGGAAGGGTCTCAGGATTGGAATGGGAAGGAGTTGGATATCACATCTCATGCTATAGGAAGGGTCTCAGGTTTGGTATAAGCATTGAGATATCACATCTCATGCTATAGGAAGGGTCTCAGGATTGGAATGGGAAGGAGTTGTATATGACATCTCATGCCATAGGAAGGGTCTCAGGTTTGGTATCAGCATTGAGATATCACATCTCTGCTATCGGAAGGGTCTCAGGATTCGAATGGGAAGGAGTTGGATATCCCATCTTATGTTATAGGAAGGGTCTCAGGTTTGGTATTAGAAGCATTGAGATATCACATCTCATGCTATAGGAAGGGTCTCAGGATTGGAATAGGAAGGACTTGAATATCCCATCTCATGCTATAGGGAGGCTCTCACGTTTGGAAAGGGAAGGAGTTGGATATCACATTTCATGTTAGAGGTAGGATCTCAGGTTTGGTATTAGAGGCATTGAATATCACATCTCATGCTATCAGAAGGGTCTCAGGATTGGAATGGGAAGGAGTTGGATATCACATCTCATGCTAAAGGGAGGGTCTCAGGTTTGGAAGGGGAAGGATTTTGATATCACATCTCATGTTATAGGAAGGATCTCAGGTTTGGTATTAGAGGGATTGAGATATCACATCTCATGCTATCGGAAGGGTATCAGGATTGGATTTGGAAGTAGTTGGATATCCCATCTCATGCTATAGGAAGGGTCTCAGGTTGGAATGGGAAGGAGTTGGATATCACATCTCATGTTATAGGAAGGGTCTCAGGATTGGAATGGGAAATACTTCGATATCACATCTCATGCTATAGGAAGGCTCTCAGGTTTGCAAGGGGAAGGAGTTGGATATCACATTTCATGTAGAGGTAGGATCTCAGGTTTGGTATTAGAGGCATTGAGATATCACATCTCATGCTATCAGAAATGTCTCAGGATTGGAATGGGAAGGAGTTGGATATCACATCTCATGCTAAAGGGAGGGTCTCTGGTTTGGAAGGGGAAGGATTTGGATATCACATCTCATGTTATAGGAAGGATCTCAGGTTTGGTATTAGAAGCATTGAGATATCACATCTCATGCTATAGGAAGGGTCTCAGGTTTGGAATGGGAAGGAATTGGATATCACATCTCATGTCATAGGAAGGATATCAGGTTTGGTATTAGAAGCATTGAGATATCACATCTCATGCTATAGGAATGGTCTCAGGATTGGAATTGGAAGGAGTTGGATATTAGATTCTTGCTATAGAAAGGGTCTCAGGTTTAGAACGGGAAGGAGTTGGATATCACATCTCATGTTATAGGAAGGGTCTCAGGTTTGGTCTAAGTATTGAGATATCACATCTCTGCTATCAGAAGTTTCTCAGGATTGAAATGGGAAGGAGTTGGATATCCCATCTCATGTTATAGGACGGGTCTCAGGTTTGGTAATAGGATCTCAGGTTTGGTATTAGAGGCATTGAGATATCACATCTCATGCTATAGGAAGGGTCTCAGGATTGGAATGGGAAGGATTTGGATATCACATCTCATGCTATAGGAAGGGTCTCAGGTTTGGTATAAGCATTGAGATATCACATCTCATGCTATAGGAAGGGTCTCAGGATTGGAATGGGAAGGAGTTGGATATCACATCTCATGCCATAGGAAGGGTCTCAGGTTTGGTACAAGCATTGAGATATCACATCTCTGCTATCGGAAGGGTCTCAGGATAGGAATGGGAAGGAGTTGGATATCACATCTCAAGCTATCTCAGGATTGGAATGGGAAGGAGTTTGATATCACATCTCAAGCTATAGGAAGGTTCTCAGGTTTGGAGGGGGAAGGATTTGGATCTCAGATCTCATGTTTTAGGACGGGTCTCAGGTTTGGTATTAGAAGCATTGAAATATCACATCTCATGGTATAGGAAGGGTCTCAGGATTGGAATGGGAAGGAGTTGGATATCACATCTCCAGCTATCACAGGATTGGAATGGGAAGGAGTTTGATATCACATCTCAAGCTATAGGAAGGGTCTGAGGTTTGGAAAGGGAAGGATTTGGATTTCACATCTCATGTTATAGGATGGTTCTCATGTTTGGTTTTAGAAGCATTGAGATATCACATCTAATGCTATCGGAAGGGTCTCAGGTTTGGAAAGGGAAGGATTTGGATTTCACATATGTTATTGGATGGTTCTCAGGTTTGGTTTTAGAAGCATTAAGATATCACATCTCATGCTATAGGAAGGGTCTCAGGTTTTGGAATGGGAAGGAGTTGGATACACATCTCATGTTATAGGAAGGATCTCAGGTTTGGTATTAGAAAAATTGTGATATCACATATCATGCTATAGGAAGGGTCTCAGGATTGGAATGGGAAGGAGTTGGATATGACATCTCATGCCACAGGAAGGGTCTCAGGTTTGGTATAAGCATTGAGATATCACATCTCTGCTATCGGAAGGGTCTCAGGATTGGAATGGGAAGGAGCTGGATATCCCATCTTATGTTATAGGAAGGGTCTCAGGTTTGGTATTAGAAGCATTGAGATATCACATCTCATGCTATCAGAAGGGTCTCAGGATTGGAATGGGAAGGAGTCGGATATCACATCTCATGCTAAAGGGAGGGTCTCAGGTTTGGTATTAGAAGCATTGAGATATCACATCTCATGTTACAGGAAGAATCTCTGGTTTGGTATTAGAGGCATTGAGATATCACATCTCATGCTATCAGAAGGGTCTCAGGATTGGAATGGGAAGGAGTCGGATATCACATCTCATGCTAAAGGGAGGGTCTCAGGTTTGGTATTAGAAGCATTGAGATATCACATCTCATGTTATAGGAAGAATCTCAGGTTTGGTATTAGAGGCATTGAGATATCACATCTCATGTTATAGGAAGGGTCTCAGGATTGGAATGGGAAGGATTTGGATATCACATCTCTTGCTATAGGAAGAGTCTCAGGTTTTTTATTAGAAACATTGAGATATCACATCTCATGCTAAAGGAAGGGTCTCAGGTTTGGAAGGGGAAGGATTTGGATATCATATCTCATGTTATAGGACGGGTCGCAGGTTTGGTATTAGAAGCTTTAAAATATCACATCTCATGCTATAGGAAGGGTCTCAGGATTGGAATGGGAAGGAGTTGGATATCACATCTCATGCTAAAGGAAGGGACTCAGGTTTGATAGAAGCATTGAGATATCACATCTCATGCTATAGGAAGGGTCTCAAGATTGAAATGGGAAGGAGTTGGATATCACATCTCATGCCATAGGAAGGGTCTCAGGTTTGGTCCAAGCATTGAGATATCACATCTCTGCTATCGGAAGGGTCTCAGGATAGGAATGGGAAGGACTTAGACATCACATCTCATGCTATAGGGAGGGTCTCAGGTTTGGAAAGGGAAGGATTTGGATTTCACATCTCATGTTATAGGATGGTTCTCATGTTTGGTTTTAGAAGCATTGAGATATCACATCTAATGCTATCGGAAGGGTCTCAGGTTTGGAAAGGGAAGGATTTGGATACACATCTCATGTTATAGGAAGGATCTCAGGTTTGGTATTAGAAAAATTGTGATATCACATATCATGCTATAGGAAGGGTCTCAGGATTGGAATGGGAAGGAGTTGGATATCACATCTCATGCTAAAGGAAAGATCTCAGGTTTGGAAGGGGAAGGATTTGGACATCACATCTCATGTTTTAGGACTGGTGTCAGGTTTGGTATTAGAAGCATTGAGATATCACATCTCATGGTATAGGAAGGGTCTCAGGATTGGAATGGGAAGGAGTTGGATATCACATCTCATGCTAAAGGAAAGATCTCAGGTTTGGAAGGGGAAGGATTTGGACATCACATCTCATGTTTTAGGACGGGTGTCAGGTTTGGTATTAGAAGCATTGAGAGATCACATCTCATGGTATAGAAAGGGTCTCAGGATTGGAATGGGAAGGAGTTGGATATCACATCTCATGCTAAAGGAAAGATCTCAGGTTTGGAAGGGGAAGGATTTGGACATCACATCTCATGTTTTAGGACGGGTGTCAGGTTTGGTATTAGAAGCATTGAGATATCACATCTCATGGTATAGGAAGGGTCTCAGGATTGGAATGGGAAGGAGTTTGATATCACATCTCATGCAATCGGAAGGGTCTCAGGTTTGGAATGGGAAGGAGTTGGATATCACATCTCATGTTATAGGAAGGATCTCAGGTTTATTATTAGAAGCATTGAGATATCACATCTCATGCTATAGGAAGGGTCTCAGGATTGTAATCGGAAGGAGTTGTATTTGACATCTCATGCCATAGGAAGGGTCTCAGGTTTGGTATAAGCATTGAGATATCACATCTCTGCTATCGGAAGGGTCTCAGGATTGGAATGGGAAGGAGTTGGATATCCCATCTCATGATAGGAAGGGTCTCAGGTTTGGTATTAGAAGCATTGAGATATCACATCTCATGCTATAGGAAGGGTCTCAGGATTGGAATGGGAAGGACTTGAATATCACATCTCATGTTATAGCAAGGGTCTCAGGTTTGGTATTAGAAGCATTGAGATATCACATCTCATGCTATAGGAAGTGTCTCAGGATTGGAATGGGAACGACTTGGATATCACATCTCATGATAAAGGAAGGGTCTAAGGTTTGGAAGGGGGAGGATTTGGATATCACATCTCATGTTATAGGACCGGTCTCAGGTTTGGTATTAGAAGCATTGAGATATCAAGTCCCATGGTATAGGACGGGTCTCAGAATTGGAATGGGAAGGAGTTGGATATCACATCTCAAGCTTTAGGAAGGGTGTCAGGATTGGAATGGGAAGGAGTTTGATATCACATCTCATGCCATGGTATGGGTCTCAGGTTTTGTAGAAGCATTGGGATATCACATCTCATGCTATCGGAAGGGTATCAGGATTGGATTTGGAAGGAGTTGGATATCCCATCTCATGCTATAGGAAGGGTCTCAGGTTGGAATGGGAAGGAGTTGGATATCACATCTCATGTTATAGGAAGGGTATCAGGATTGGAATGGGAAGGACTTGGATATCACATCTCATGCTATAGGAAGGCTATCAGGTTTGGAAGGGGAAGGAGTTGCATATCAAATTTCATTATAGAGGTAGGATCTCAGGTTTGGTATTAGAGGCATTGAGATATCACATCTCATGCTATAGGAAGGGTCTCACGATTGGAATGGGAAGGATTTGGATATCACATCTCATGCTATAGGAAGGGTCTCAGGTTTGGTATAAGCATTGAAATATCACATCTCATGCTATAGAAACGGTCTCAAGATTGCAATGGGAAGGAGTTGGATATCATATCTCATGTTATAGGAAGGATCTCAGATTTGGTATTAGAAGCATTGAGACATCACATCTCATGCTATAGGAAGGGTCTCAGGATTGGAATGGGAAGGAGTTGGATATCACATCTCATGTTATAGGAAGGGTCTCAGGATTGGAATGGGAAGCACTTCGATATCACATCTCATGTTATAGGAAGGCTCCCAGGTTTAGAAGGGGAAGGAGTTGGATATCACATTTCATGTTAGAGGTAGGATCTCAGGTTTGGTATTAGAGGCATTGAGATATAACATCTCATGCTATCAGAAGGGTCTCAGGATTGGAATGGGAAGGAGTTGGATATCACATCTCATGCTAAAGGGAGGGTCTCAGGTTTGGAAGGGGAAGGATTTGGATATCACATCTCATGCTATAGGAAGGGTCTCAGGATTGGAATGGGAAGGAGTTGGATATCACATCTCATGCTATAGGTAGGCTCTCAGTTTTGGAAAGGGAAGGTTTTGGATATCACATCTCATGCTATAGGAAGGTTCTCACGATTGGAATGGGAAGGATTTGGATATCACATCTCATGCTATAGGAAGGGTCTCAGGATTGGAATGGGAAGGAGTTGGATATCACATCTCATGCTATAGGAAGGGTCTCAGGAATGGAATGGGAAGGAGTTTTATATGACATCTCATGCCATAGGAAGGATCTCAGGTTTGGTATTAGAAGCATTGAGACATCACATCTCATGTTATAGGAAGGGTCTCAGGATTGGAATGGGAAGGAGTTGGATATCACATCTCATGCTATAGGAAGGGTCTCAGGTTTGGTATAAGCATTGAGATATCACATCTCATGCTATAGGAATGGTCTCAGGATTGGAATGGGAAGGAGTTGTATATGACATCTCATGCCATAGGAAGGGTCTCAGGTTTGGTATCAGCATTGAGATATCACATCTCTGCTATCGGAAGGGTCTCAGGATTGGAATGGGAAGGAGTTGGATATCCCATCTTATGTTATAGGAAGGGTCTCAGGTTTGGTATTAGAAGCATTGAGATATCACATCTCATGCTATAGGAAGGGTCTCAGGATTGGAATGGGAAGGACTTGAATATCCCATCTCATGCTATAGGGAGGCTCTCACGTTTGGAAAGGGAAGGAGTTGGATATCACATTTCATGTTAGAGGTAGGATCTCAGGTTTGGTATTAGAGGCATTGAATATCACATCTCATGCTATCAGAAGGGTCTCAGGATTGGAATGGGAAGGAGTTGGATATCACATCTCATGCTAAAGGGAGGGTCTCAGGTTTGGAAGGGGAAGGATTTTGATATCACATCTCATGTTATAGGAAGGATCTCAGGTTTGGTATTAGAGGGATTGAGATATCACATCTCATGCTATCGGAAGGGTATCAGGATTGGATTTGGAAGTAGTTGGATATCCCATCTCATGCTATAGGAAGGGTCTCAGGTTGGAATGGGAAGGAGTTGGATATCACATCTCATGTTATAGGAAGGGTCTCAGGATTGGAATGGGAAATACTTCGATATCACATCTCATGCTATAGGAAGGCTCTCAGGTTTGCAAGGGGAAGGAGTTGGATATCACATTTCATGTTAGAGGTAGGATCTCAGGTTTGGTATTAGAGGCATTGAGATATCACATCTCATGCTATCAGAAATGTCTCAGGATTGGAATGGGAAGGAGTTGGATATCACATCTCATGCTAAAGGGAGGGTCTCTGGTTTGGAAGGGGAAGGATTTGGATATCACATCTCATGTTTTAGGAAGGATCTCAGGTTTGGTATTAGAAGCATTGAGATATCACATCTCATGCTATAGGAAGGGTCTCAGGTTTGGAATGGGAAGGAATTGGATATCACATCTCATGTCATAGGAAGGATCTCAGGTTTGGTATTAGAAGCATTGAGATATCACATCTCATGCTATAGGAATGGTCTCAGGATTGGAATGGGAAGCAGTTGGATATTAGATTCTTGCTATAGAAAGGGTCTCAGGTTTGGAACGGGAAGGAGTTGGATATCACATCTCATGTTATAGGAAGGGTCTCAGGTTTGGTCTAAGCATTGAGATATCCCATCTCATGCTATAGGAAGGGTCTCAGGTTGGAATGGGAAGGAGTTGGATATCACATCTCATGTTATAGGAAGGGTCTCAGGATTGGAATGGGAAGGACTTGGATATCACATCTCATTTTATAGGAAGGCTCCCAGGTTTAGAAGGGGAAGGAGTTGGATATCACATTTCATGTTAGAGGTAGGGTCTCAGGTTTGGTATTAGAGGCATTGAGATATAACATCTCATGCTATCAGAAGGGTCTCAGGATTGGAATGGGAAGGAGTTGGATATCACATCTCATGCTAAAGGGAGGGTCTCAGGTTTGGAAGGGGAAGGATTTGGATATCACATCTCATGCTATAGGAAGGGTCTCAGGATTGGAATGGGAAGGAGTTGGATATCACATCTCATGCTATAGGTAGGCTCTCAGTTTTGGAAAGGGAAGGTTTTGGATATCACATCTCATGCTATAGGAAGGGTCTCACGATTGGAATGGGAAGGATTTGGATATCACATCTCATGCTATAGGAAGGGTCTCAGGATTGGAATGGGAAGGAGTTGGATATCACATCTCATGCTATAGGAAGGGTCTCAGGAATGGAATGGGAAGGAGTTTTATATGACATCTCATGCCATAGGAAGGATCTCAGGTTTGGTATTAGAAGCATTGAGACATCACATCTCATGTTATAGGAAGGGTCTCAGGATTGGAATGGGAAGGAGTTGGATATCACATCTCATGCTATAGGAAGGGTCTCAGGTTTGGTATAAGCATTGAGATATCACATCTCATGCTATAGGAATGGTCTCAGGATTGGAATGGGAAGGAGTTGTATATGACATCTCATGCCATAGGAAGGGTCTCAGGTTTGGTATCAGCATTGAGATATCACATCTCTGCTATCGGAAGGGTCTCAGGATTGGAATGGGAAGGAGTTGGATATCCCATCTTATGTTATAGGAAGGGTCTCAGGTTTGGTATTAGAAGCATTGAGATATCACATCTCATGCTATAGGAAGGGTCTCAGGATTGGTATGGGAAGGACTTGAATATCCCATCTCATGCTATAGGGAGGCTCTCACGTTTGGAAAGGGAAGGAGTTGGATATCACATTTCATGTTAGAGGTAGGATCTCAGGTTTGGTATTAGAGGCATTGAATATCACATCTCATGCTATCAGAAGGGTCTCAGGATTGGAATGGGAAGGAGTTGGATATCACATCTCATGCTAAAGGGAGGGTCTCAGGTTTGGAAGGGGAAGGATTTTGATATCACATCTCATGTTATAGGAAGGATCTCAGGTTTGGTATTAGAGGGATTGAGATATCACATCTCATGCTATCGGAAGGGTATCAGGATTGGATTTGGAAGTAGTTGGATAACCCATCTCATGCTATAGGAAGGGTCTCAGGTTGGAATGGGAAGGAGTTGGATATCACATCTCATGTTATAGGAAGGGTCTCAGGATTGGAATGGGAAATACTTCGATATCACATCTCATGCTTTATGAAGGCTCTCAGGTTTGCAAGGGGAAGGAGTTGGATATCACATTTCATGTTAGAGGTAGGATCTCAGGTTTGGTATTAGAGGCATTGAGATATCACATCTCATGCTATCAGAAATGTCTCAGGATTGGAATGGGAAGGAGTTGGATATCACATCTCATGCTAAAGGGAGGGTCTCTGGTTTGGAAGGGGAAGGATTTGGATATCACATCTCATGTTTTAGGAAGGATCTCAGGTTTGGTATTAGAAGCATTGAGATATCACATCTCATGCTATAGGAAGGGTTTCAGGTTTGGAATGGGAAGGAATTGGATATCACATCTCATGTCATAGGAAGGATCTCAGGTTTGGTATTAGAAGCATTGAGATATCACATCTCATGCTATAGGAATGGTCTCAGGATTGGAATGGGAAGCAGTTGGATATTAGATTCTTGCTATAGAAAGGGTCTCAGGTTTGGAACGGGAAGGAGTTGGATATCACATCTCATCTTATAGGAAGGGTCTCAGGTTTGGTCTAAGCATTGAGATATCACATCTCTGCTATCGGAAGTTTCTCAGGATTGAAATGGGAAGGAGTTGGATATCCCATCTCATGTTATAGGACGGGTCTCAGGTTTGGTAATAGAATCATTGAGATATCACATCTCATGCTGTAGGAAGTGTCTAAGGATTGGAATGGGAAGGACTTGGATATCACATCTCATGCTATCGGTAGACTCTCAGGTTTGGAAAGGGAAGGAGTGGGATATCACATTTCATGTTCAAGGAAGGATCTCAGGTTTGGTATTAGAGGCATTGAGATATCACATCTCATGCTATAGGAAGGGTCTCAGGATTGGAATGGGAAGGATTTGGATATCACATCTCATGCTATAGGAAGGGTCTCAGGTTTGGTATAAGCATTGAGATATCACATCTCATGCTATAGGAAGGGTCTCAGGATTGGAATGGGAAGGAGTTGGATATCACATCTCATGCTATAGGTAGGCTCTCAGGTTTGGAAAGGGAAGGATTTGGATATCACATTTCATGTTAGAGGAAGGATCTCAGGTTTGGTATTAGAGGCATTGAGATATCACATCTCATGCTATAGGAAGGGTCTCACGATTGGAATGGGAAGGATTTGGATATCACATCTCATGCTATAGGAAGGGTCTGAGGTTTGGTATAAGCATTGAAATATCACATCCCATGCTATAGGAAGGGTCTCAGGATTGGAATGGAAGGAGTTGGATATCACATCTCATGTTATAGGAAGGATCTCAGATTTGGTATTAGAAGCATTGAGACATCACATCTCATGCTATAGGAAGGGTCTCAGGATTGGAATGGGAAGGAGTTGGATATCACATCTCATGTTATAGGAAGGGTCTCAGGATTGGAATGGGAAGGACTTCGATATCACATCTCATGTTATAGGAAGGCTCCCAGGTTTGGAAGGGGAAGGAGTTGGATATCACATTTCATGTTAGAGGTAGAATCTCAGGTTTGGTATTAGAGGCATTGAGATATAACATCTCATGCTATCAGAAGGGTCTCAGGATTGGAATGGGAAGGAGTTGGATATCACATCTCATGCTAAAGGGAGGGTATCAGGTTTGGAAGGGGAAGGATTTGAATATCACATCTCGTGTTATAGGAAGGATCTCAGGTTTGGTATTAGAAGAATTCAAATATCACATCTCATGCTATCTGAAGGATCTCAGGTTTGGTATTAGAAGCATTGAGATATCACATCTCATGCTATCAGAACGGTCTCAGGATTGGAATGGGAAGGAGTTGGATATCACCTCTCATGCTAAAGGGAGGGTCTCTGGTTTGGAAGGGGAAGGATTTGGATATCACATCTCATGTTATAGGAAGGATCTCAGGTTTGTTATTAGAAGCATTGAGATATCACATCTCATGCTATAGGAAGGGTCTCAGGATTGGAATGGGAAGGAGTTGGATATCATATCTCATGCTATAGGAAGGGTCTCAGGAATGGAATGGGAAGGAGTTTTAAATGACATCTCATGCCATAGGAAGGATCTCATGTTTGGTATTAGAAGCATTGAGACATCACATCTCATGTTATAGGAAGGGTATCAGGATTGGAATGGGAAGGAGTTGGATATCACATCTCATGCTATAGGAAGGGTCTCAGGTTTGGTATAAGCATTGAGATATCACATCTCATGCTATAGGAAGGGTCTCAGGATTGGAATGGGAAGGAGTTGTATATGACATCTCATGCCATATTAAGGGTCTCAGGTTTGGTATAAGCATTGAGGTATCACATCTCTGCTATCGGAAGGGTCTCAGGATTGGAATGGGAAGGACTAGGATATCACATCTCATGCTATAGGAAGGGTCTCAGGATTGGAATGGGAAGGACTTGGATAGCACATCTCATGTTATAGGAAGGGTCTCAGGTTTGGTATTAGAAGCATTGAGATATCACATCTCATGCTATAGGAAGGGTCTCAGGAATGGAATGGGAAGGACTTGGATATCACATCTCATGATAAAGGAAGGGTCTAAGGTTTGGGAGGGGAAGGATTTGGATATCACATCTCATGTTATAGGACGGGTCTCAGGTTTGGTATTAGAAGCATTGTGATATCACATCTCATGCTATAGGAAGTGTCTCAGGATTGGAATGGGAAGGAGTTGGATATCACATCTCATGCTATAGGAAGGGTTTCAGGTTTGGTAGAAGCATTGAGATATCACATCTCATGCTATAGGAAGAGTCTCAGGTTTGGGAAGGGAAGGATTTGGATTTCACATCTCATGTTATAGGATGGTTCTCATGTTTGGTTTTTGAAGCATTGAGATATCACATCTCATGCTATCGGAAGGGTCTCAGGTTTGGAATGGGAAGGAGTTGGATATCACATCTCATGTTATAGGAAGGATCTCATGTTTGGTATTAGAAGCATTGAGATATCACATCTCATGCTATAGGAAGGGTCTCTGGATTGGAATGTGAAGGATTTGGATATTACATCTCATGCTAAAGGAAGGGTCTGAGGTTTGGAATGGGAAGGAGTTGGATATGACATCTCTTGTTATAGGGAGGGTCTCAGGATTTGAATGGCAAGGAGTTGGATATCACATCTCATGCCATAGGAAGGGTCTCAGGTTTGGTATAAGCATTGAGATATCACATCTCTGCTATCGGAAGGGTCTCAGGATTGGATTGGGAAGGAGTTGGATATCCCTTCTCATGCTATAGGAAGGGTCTCAGGTTGGAATGGGAAGGAGTTGGATATCACATCTCATGTTATAGGAAGGGTCTCAGGATTGGAATGGGAAGGATTTGGATATCGCATCTCATGTTATAGGAAGGGTTTTAGGATTGGAATGGGAAGTATTTGGATATCACATCTCATGCTAAAGGAAGGGTCTCAGGTTTGGAAGGGGAAGGATTTGGATATCATATCTCATGCTAAAGGAAGGGTCTCAGGTTTGGTATTAGAAGCATTGAGATATCACATCTCATGGTATAGGAAGGGTCTCAGGGTTGGAATGGGAAGGAGTTGGATATCACATCTCATCCAATAGGAAGGGTCTCAGGTTTGGAATGGGAAGGAATTGGATATCACATCTCATGTCATAGGAAGGGTCTCAGGTTTGGTAGAAGCGTTGAAATATCACATCTCTGCTATCGGAAGGGTCTCAGGATTGGATTGGGAAGGAGTTGGATATCCCTTCTCATGCTATAGGAAGGGTCTCAGGATTGGAATGGGAAGGAGTTGGATATCACATCTCATGTTATAGGAAAGATCTCAGGTTTGGTATTAGAAGCATTGAGACATCACATCTCATGTTATAGGAAGGGTCTTAGGATTGGAATGGGAAGAAGTTGGATATCAAATCTCATGCTATAGGAAGGGTCTCAGGTTTGGTATAAGCATTGAGATATCACATCTCATGCTATAGGAAGGGTCTCAGGATTGGAATGGGAAGGAGTTGTATATGACATCTCATGCCATAGGAAGGGTTTCAGGTTTGGTATACGCATTGAGATATCACATCACATGCTATAGGAAGGGTCTCAGGATTGGAATGGGAAGGACTTGAATATCACATCTCATGCTATAGGCAGGGTCTCAGGTTTGGAAAGGGAAGGAGATGGATATCACATTTCATGTTAGAGGTAGGATCTCAGGTTTGGTATTAGAGGCATTGAGATATCACATCTCATGCTATCAGAAGGGTCTCAGGATTGGAATGGGAAGGAGTTGTATATCACATCTCATGCTAAAGGGAGGGTCTCAGGTTTGGAAGGGGAAGGATTTGGAAATCACATCTCATGTTATAGGAAGGATCTCAGGTTTGGTATTAAAAGCATTGAGATATCACATCTCATGCTATCGGAAGTATCTCAGGTTTGGTATTAGAGGCATTGAGATATCACATCTCATGCTATCATAAGGGTCTCAGGATTGGAATGGGAAGGAGTTGGATATCACATCTCATGTTATAGGAAGGATCTCAGGTTTGGTATTAGAAGCATTGAGATATCACATCTCATGCTATAGGAAGGGTCTCAGGATTGGAATGGGAAGGAGTTGGATATCACATCTTATGCTATAGGAAGGGTCTCAGATTTGGTATAAGCATTGAGATATCACATCTCATGCTATAGGAAGGGTCTCAGGATTGGAATGGGAAGGAGTTGGATATCACATCTCATGCTATAGGAAGGGTCTCAGGTTTGGAACGGGAAGGAGTTAGATATCACATCTCATGTTATAGGAAGAGTCTCAGGTTTGGTATAAGCATTGAGATATCACATCTCTGCTATCGGAGGTGTCTCAGGATTGGGATGGGAAGGAATTGGATATCACATCTCATGCTATAGGAAGGGTATCAGGTTTGGAACGGGAAGGAGTTGGATATCCCATCTCATGTTATAGGACAGGTCTCAGGTTTGATATTAGAAGCATTGAGATATCACATCTCTGCTATTGGAAGGGTCTCAGGATTGGAATGGGAAGGACTTGGATATCAGAATTCATGTTATAGGAAGGGTCTCAGGTTTGGTATTAGAAGCATTGAGATATCACATCTCATGCTATAGGAAGGGTCTCAGGATTGAAATGGGAAGGACTTGGATATCACATCTCATGTTATAGGAAGGGTCTCAGGTTTGGTATTAGAAGCATTGAGATATCACATCTCATGCTATAGGAAGGGTCTCAGGATTGAAATGGGAAGGACTTGGATATCACATCTCATGTTATAGGAAGGGTCTCAGGTTTGGTATTAGAAGCATTGAGATATCAAGTCTCATGGTATAGGACGGGAGTTTGATATCACATCTCATGCCATGGTATGGGTCTCAGGTTTTGTAGAAGCATTGGGATATCACATCTCATGCTATCGGAAGGGTATCAGGATTGGATTTGGAAGGAGTTGGATATCCCATCTCATGCTATAGGAAGGGTCTCAGGTTGGAATGGGAAGGAGTTGGATATGACATATTATGTTATAGGAAGGGTCTCAGGATTGGAATGGGAAGGACTTGGATATCACATCTCATGCTGTAGGAAGGCTCTCAGGTTTGGAAAGGGAAGGAGTTGGATATCACATTTCATGTAAGGGTAGGATCTCAGGTTTGGTATTAGAGGCATTGAGATATCACATCTCATGCTATCAGAAGGGTATCAGGATTGGAATGGGAAGGAGTTGGATATCACATCTCATGCTAAAGGGAGGGTCTCAGGTTCGGAAGGGGAAGGATTTGGATATCACATCTCATGTTATAGGAAGGATCTCAGGTTTGGTATTAGAAGCATTGAGATATCACATCTCATGCTATCGGAAGGATCTCAGGTTTGGTATTAGAAGCATTGAGATATCACATCTCATGCTATAGGAAGGGTCTCAGGATTGGAATGGGAAGGAGTTGGATATCACATCTCTTGTTATAGGAAGGATCTCAGGTTTGGTATTAGAAGCATTGAGATATCACATCTCATGCTATAGGACTGGTCTCAGGATTGGAATGGGAAGGAGTTGGATATCACATCTCATGCTAAAGGAAGCGTCTCAGTTTTGGTAGAAGCATTGAGATTTCACATATCATGCTATAGGAAGGGTCTCAGGATTGGAATGGGAAGGAGTTGGATATCACATCTCATGCTATAGGAAGGGTCTCAGGTTTGGTATAAGCATTGAGATATCACATCTCTGCTATCGGAAGGGTCTCAGGATTGGAATGGGAAGGACTTAGATATCACATCTCATGCTATAGGGAGGGTCTCAGTATTGATATTAGAAGCATTGAGATATCACATCTCAAGCTATCGGAAGGGTCTCAGGATTGGAATGGGAAGGAGTTGGATATCACATCTCATGTTATAGGAAGAGTCTCATGCTAAGACCTGATAGACCCTTCCTATAACATGAGATGGGAATATCCAACTCCTTCCCATTCCAATCCTGAGACCCTTCCGATAGCCGAGATGTGATATCTCAATGCTTATACCAAACCTGAGACCTTTCCTATAGCATGAGATGTGATACCCAACGCCTTCCCATTCCAATACTGAGACCCTTCCTATACCATGAGATGTGATATCTCAATGCTTCTAATATCAAACTTGAGACCCTCCCTATAGCATGAGATGTGATATCCAAGTCCTTCCCATTCCAATCCTGAGACACTTCCTATAGCATGAGATGTGATATCTCAATGCTTCTAATATCAAACCTGAGACTCTTCCTATAACATGAGATGGGATATCCAACTCCTTCCCATTCCAATCCTGAGACCCTTCCGAAAGCAGAGATGTGATATCTCAATGCTTATACCAAACCTGAGACCCTTCCTATGGCATGAGATGTCATATACAGATCCTTCCCATTCCAATCCTGAGACCCTTCCTATAGCATGAGATGTGATATCTCAATGCTTATACCAAACCTAAAACCCTTCCTATAGCATGAGATGTGATATCCAACTCCTTCCCATTCCAATCCTGAGACCCTTCCTATAGCATGAGATGTGATATCCAATGGCTCTAATACCAAACCTGAGATCCTTCCTCTAACATGAAATGTGATATCCAACTCCTTCCCTTTCCAAACCTGAGAGCCTACCTATAGCATGAGATGTGATATCCAAGTCCTTCCCATTCCAATCCTTAGACCCTTCCTACAGCATGCAATATGATATCTCAATGATTCTAATAACAAACCTGAGACCCGTCCTATAACATGAGATGTGATATCCAACTCCTTCCCATTCCAATCCTGAGACACTTCCGATAGCAGAGATGTGATATCTCAATGCTTATACCAAACCTGAGACCCTTCCTATAACATGAGATGTGATATCCAATTCCTTCCCATTCCAAATCTGAGACCCTTCCGACAGCATGTGATGTGATATCTCAATGCTTCTAATACCAAACCTGAGACCAGTCCTATAACATGAGATGGGATATCCAACTCCTTCCCGTTCCAAACCTGAGACCCTTCCTATAGCATGAGATGTGATATCCAACTCCTTCCCAACCCAATCCTGAGACACTTCCGATTGCAGAGATGTGATATCTCAATGCTTATACCAAATCTGAGACTCTTCCTATAACATGAGATGTGATATCCAGCTCCTTCCCGTTCCAAACCTGAGATCCTTCCTATAGCATGAGATGTGATATCCAACTCCTTCCCATTCCAATCCTGAGACCCTTATGATAGCATGAGATGTGATATCTCAATGCCTCTAATACCAAATCTGAGATTCTTCCGATAGCATGAGATGTGATATCTCAATGCTTCTTATACCAAACCTGAGATCCTTCCTATAACATGAGATGTGATATCCAATTCCTTCCCCTTCCAAACCTGAGACCCTCCCTTTAGCATGAGATGTGATATCCAAGTCCTTCCCATTCCAATCCTGAGACCCTTCCTATAGCATGTGATGTGATATCTCAATGCTTATACCAAACCTGAGACCCTTCCTATGGCATGAGATGTCATATACAACTCCTTCCCATTCCAATCCTGAGCCCTTCCTATATCATGAGATGTGATATCTCAATGCTTATACCAAACCTGAGACCCTTCCTATAGCTTGAGATGTGATATCCAACTCCTTCCCATTCCAATCCTGAGACCCTTCCTATAGCATGAGATGTGATATCTCAATACTTCTAATACCAAACCTGAGATCCTTCTGATAACATGAGATGTGATATCCAAATCCTTCCCCTTCCAAACCTGAGACCCTCCCTTTAGCATGAGATGTGATATCCAACTCCTTCCGATTCCAATCCTGAGACCATTCTGATAGCATGAGATGTGATATCTCAATGCTTCTAATACCAAACCTGAGATCCTTCCGATAGCATGAGATGTGATATCTCAATGCTTCTAATACCAAACCTGAGATCCTTCCTATAACATGAGATGTGATATCCAAATCCTTCCCCTTCCAAACCTGAGACCCTCCCTTTAGCATGAGATGTGATATCCAACTCCTTCCCATTCCAATCCTGAGACCCTTCTGATAGCATGAGATGTGATATCTCAATGCCTCTAATACCAAACCTGAGATCCTACCTCTAACATGAAATGTGATATCCAACTCTTTCCCCTTCCAAACCTGAGAGCCTTCCTATAGCATGAGATGTGATATCCAAGTCCTTCCCATTCCAATCCTGAGACCCTTCCTATAACATGAGATGTGATATCCAACTCCTTCCCATTCCAACCTGAGACCCTTCCTATAGCATGAGATGGGATATCCAGCTCCTTCCAAATCCAATCCTGATACCCTTCCGATAGCATGAGATGTGATATCCCAATGCTTATACCAAACCTGAGACCCATACTATTGCATGAGATGTGATATCAAACTCCTTCCCATTCCAATCCTGAGACCCTTCCTATAGCTTGAGATGTGATATCCAACTCCTTCTCATTCCAATTCTGAGACCCTTCCTATACCATGAGACTTGATATCTCAGTGCTTCTAATACCAAACCTGAGACCCGTCCTATAACATGAGATGTGATATCCAAATCCTTCCCATTCCAATCCTGAGACCCTTCCAATATCGTGAGATGTGATATCTCAATGCTTCTAATATCAAACTTGAGACCCTCCCTATAGCATGAGATGTGATATCCAACTCCTTCCCATTCCAATCCTGAGACCCTTCCTATAGCATGAGATGTGATATCTCAATGCTTCTAATACCAAACCTGAGACCCTTCCTATAACATGAGATGGGAATATCCAACTCCTTCCCATTCCAATCCTGAGACCCTTCCGATAGAAGAGATGTGATATCTCAATGCTTATACCAAACCTCAGATCCTTCCTATAGCATGAGATGTGATATCCTACTCCTTCCCATTCCAATCCTGAGACCCTTCCTATAGCATAAGATGTGATATCTCAATGCTTCTAATATCAAACTTGAGACCCTCCCTATAGAATGAGATGTGATATCCAAGTCCTTCCCATTCCAATCCTGAGACACTTCCTATAGCATGAGATGTGATATCTCAATGCTTCTAATACCAAACCTGAGACTCTTCCTATAACATGAGATGGGATATCCAACTCCTTCCCATTCCAATCCTGAGACCCTTCCGATAGCAGAGATGTGATATCTCAAAGCTTATACCAAACCTGAGACCCTTCCCATGGCTTGAGATGTCATATACAACTCCTTCCCATTCCAATCCTGAGACCCTTCCGATAGCATGAGATGTGATATCTCAATGCTTATACCAAACCTGAGACCCTTCCTATAGCATGAGATGTGATATCCAACTCCTTCCCATTCCAATCCTGAGACCCTTCCTGTAGCATGAGATGTGATGTCTCAATGCTTCTAATACCAAACCTGAGATCCTTCGTTTAACATGAGATGTGATATCCAACTCCTTCCATTCCAATCCTGAGACCCTTCCTATAGCATGAGATGTGATATCTCAATGCTTATACCAAACCCGAGACCCTTCCTATAGCATGAGATGTGATATCCAACTCCTTCCCATTCCAATCCTGAGACCCTTCCTATAGCATGAGATGTGATATCTCAATGCCTCTAATACCAAACCTGAGATCCTTCCTCTAACATGAAATGTGATATCCAACTCCTTCCCTTTCCAAACCTGAGAGCCTATCCATAGCATGAAATGTGATATCCAAGTCCTTCCCATTCCAATCCTTAGACCCTTCCTACAGCATGCAATATATATGATATCTCAATGATTCTAATAACAATCCTGAGACCCGTCCTATAACATGAGATGGGATATCCAACTCCTTCCCATCCCAATCCTGAGACACTTCCGATTGCAGAGATGTGATATCTCAATGCTTATACCAAACCTGAGACTCTTCCTATAACATGAGATGTGATATCTGTTAGGAAAGATTTCGTAATTGTAGGTAATTTTCCTTCCATGTGGCAACCCCTAAACTTTTTGCTGTTGTTTTTCACCTTGTTCTCTACTTTGCCAGAGAAGTGCAGCCTTCTGCCGCACTCCTCTGGGCTTTCGCACCTTTCCTACGGGGAAACTGACATGGCCTTAAGACAGTCAGTACCAGGAAACGCTGTTTTCCGTAGTTTCTTTTATCATGTTGCGGCTTTCGTGCAACATGACACAAGAGGGCACTGTAAGCTAAGTTACTGCTCTCTTGGGATTCTAGCCTTCTACAGGCCCTAGATACTCTTTCAGGATTGTAACTGATCGGTGCAAGTGATTCACGGACAGGAATGGTGGCAGCGATCGTTTCTTGTGTTTTGAGCTCCTTTTGGCGTCCTAAGCGCGTTTCTCGCACTTAACCCAAAATGGTGGCCTGGCTCCCAAAATGGCCAGACCACGAGGCTCCTTTGTCCTGTCCGCTGACCGTCTTGCTCCCTTCACCTTCCCCAGGTCGAGCCGACCCGGGGCCTTCCTTATTTGGGCATGTACTTTCCAGCGAAACACGGATGCTTTCGCGGGCTTCTACATGTCTTGTGTGTGCCTCCAGGATGTGGGCTGGGATGTCTGGTCCCGTGTGAATGCCTGGGACCACCGTGGTCCGTGATAGGTCCACGAATGGTGTGACTGTTGATGAGCGGATCTCCCATTGGGTCCCCACCGTTTTGGCGCGAAGGGAACCGTGGATAAGAGGGGGCTGGAAACACCACTACCATGTCGATCTCCTGAGTTCTCACGAACGAAGGAATACAGGAGCCAAGTATCCTGCAACCAAGAGGCTGAACCGAGGAATCGCTGGTGACCCGCTGAAGGACTGCTCCTCTGCACTGCTGTCGCCTTTTGAAACCCTTTTCGCCTTTGATCGAACCAGAAGGCCTGTACTGGTACTTCGTCCCTTGGAATAGCGGGGACAGCTATTCTCGGCATCTTCACCAGCTCCTGCTAGTAAGCATTCGGAAGCGTCTCTGGGCCATCCAGCAGACTGACCAGCCTACACAGGAGTCTTGCTCTGTAACTGCCACCAGGTTGTGTAGTATATCGAGTCCTTGTCACTCTCACACGATTCGTACACTTGGCGTTCCCAGGTCTGAAGTGAGTAGTGTACATTTGGCTCAGATACACACGGCCGCTCCGTTGCCCTGCTGTGGTAACAAACTGTGCGGGTTCCTTCGTTTGGGACGTCTTTTACTCAACTCTGCTGCTGCAGACTCAACACGACGACGAGATGTCCCCTGCTCTTCTGAACCTGCCAGCGACTGAAACTGACTCGGAGAAGCCTGAGTCTGCTTGCATCGGGGACCGGTGAGTAGCATAGCTAGGAACTGGTCGCCCTCCTGCAGGAGCCCATAGCTTTTCCCCGCTGTGTCAAAACAGCACGCCTTTCCGTACTCGCGCTCTGCTTCTGCCCACAGTGGAGGCTGCGCTTGAGTCGCGGAACACTGTTCTTCTTCGTTTGTGCACTAAACTGAACTGCCTGATCTCCCTCGAAGAGACTCCCCTTTTGCCCGTTGGCACCAGCGTGTGCAGGTACTTTTGAGCACAAGGCTCCACTCTTCGTAGGGCTCGGACTTCCTTTTAGTTAGGTGCCTCTGAAGGCGGACTGGGTCTAAGCATTATTTCGCACTGCCTGTTTTCCTTCCCTTTTAGGTGGACTACACATTTCGTGCATCTAACGCTTGAGACTTGTTTGTATTTGTATATATATTGTATTGGTATGGTATGTGTTGGTTTACTAGAGTTGTATTGTTATTTCTCGCTACGGTCATTGTTTTAAAGGCCTTGGAATAAATGTGTATATATTTTTAATATAGCACCTGTTTGGAGTAGTTTGTAAGTGTCCTTGCTTTGTGTGCTCATTGCAGGCTTTCAGTCACCCTCACCCCTCTTGAGACCTAGTCTTGACCGCCGCGATCGCTACCTTGATTGGTCTGCCTTGTCCAGAGGTTACCCTGTTCCAAGTAATTAGGTTGGCCTTCTGAACTTCTGCGCCACCAGGACAGAGTTCAGAAATCCGTCTTAACAAATTGGTGTACAGCGGTGGGATACCACTGAAGGTATCCAGTGTTGCGCACGAACTAAGGCATTTCAAGTTATTCCTACCAGGACACGTAGTGAATTGTTGTAGTATAACTTTAAAAAGGCCATAGTCCTATCTAACAGTATGGAAACAAATACCTTGTTAACTTTAAATGCTTCCAAATCAGAAACATTGAAAAAGATGTGTGCGGAGAGAGGTGTTTCCTCTCAAGGCACGAAATTGGATATGAGCCAAAGAATCGTGGCGTGGCAAGAAGCGCAGCTTGACGCTATAACTTCTGAGGACAGTGCGGAAGGAGGTGGGGCTGCTCTCACTGGTAAAACCGACGGTTCTGCCGCTGCACTGATCCACCGCGACCACGAGGACAGGGAGGATGAGATGTATAATGTTTCCTCTGCCAGTGTTGATGGGGAGGCTATGCTTGAATTCAAGAAGCAAGAGCTGCGGTTTAGGCAGAAGGAGCTTGAATTCAGCATAGCCAAACTAAAAATCGAACAGTCAGAAAAACAGAAAGACAGGGATCACCAGTTGGAACTGGCCAAGCTTCAGGTTGCAAATGGGTCCAAGGGTCCTGGACATGGGTCTGGGGCCTCCTCTCATCCACGGTTTCCGAAAGATCTGGTCAGTGTGTATGAGAAAAGGAATGACATTATGGACTGGCTGAATGCGTTTGAGTATGCATGCGAAGTTCAACAAGTTGACAATGCTGATAAGATTGCCTGGTTACTCAGCAGACTGCCCCATTCTGGCTGTAGTGCCATTATGGAAATGTCGAAGGCTGAGCGAGCTGATTTTGCAATGTTAAAGCAAACTCTCATTTTAAAGTTTGGGAAGACTCCGGCCCAATATTTGAAACGATTCATAGAGTATAAGAAAAAGGAAGGTGGTACTTGGGTATCTTATGTCACTGAATCCTTGAAAAACTTAACTGGCTGGGTCGAAGGTT
This sequence comes from Ambystoma mexicanum, assembly GCF_040938575.1. Classification (NCBI taxonomy): domain Eukaryota; kingdom Metazoa; phylum Chordata; class Amphibia; order Caudata; family Ambystomatidae; genus Ambystoma; species Ambystoma mexicanum. The sequence goes on from NC_090936.1 coordinate 340,874,077, forward strand.
ATAAGGTTTCTACCTTCGAAGGCATGATAAATCTTGTCATGCTGGAACACATTTTTGCATCTTCTTCCCCGGAGCTTAAGCAGCATTTGGCCGATTCGAAGGAGATAGATCCTAAGAAGCTGGCCATTGCAGCAGACTTATGGGTGTCACATCGAGTGTCCCATAAGGACAAAACTCATCCTGGTAAGCAGGAGGAAGGGAAAAAGTCCAAAGATAAGGAGGGTGGAGAATCTGATAAATCTTCTTCTCAAAAGGGCCACAAAAAGAAAAATAAGGGTAAGACACAAGAGAACTCACAGGGTAGTGGAGGTCAGCCTCCGAAACAGAACTCTGGTTACAATAAGCCTCCCTATGTAAACAGACCCAATGGATCTTGTTTTGCTTGTGGAGCAACTGACCACGTGAAGGGGGATCCCCGGTGTAAGGTTAGACCTTTGGGGGTCCACTCCGCTAATCTGGCCTTCTCCTCCTACGAGGAAGAAGAGATTACAGGAGCATCCTTCTCCTCAGACTCATTTCCCAGCGGGATAGAGGCTGAGGTAGTTTTAGTTTCCCTGGGTTCCTGGGAGCCTAAAGTCGCAGAGGCTTATGCTAGGATTCCAGATAATACCAAGCACTACTTTAAAGACAGTGTGCTGATCAATGGAGTAGATACTCTAGCTCTTAGGGATAGTGGGTGCAGTCGAACTGTAGTGGATTCTACCTTGGTAGACTCAGAGGAAGTTGCCAGAGCTACTCTGATGCCCACTAAGTTGGCTGACGGCCCACTCCGTATGTTCCCAGTAATACCTGTAAATCTTACTTTAAATGGTACAGCAGTCAGGATTCCAGTAAGCATTCAGAGAAACGTCCCGGGAAAGGTCTTGTTAGGTAATGATCTCAGAGCTTTAGGGCTCGTAGGAGACACTGCCGAAAGACCCTACACACGGTCTCAAGCACGGGCAGCATTGGCCAAGACCAATACGCCGCCCCAGCCGAAGGGGAAACCCAAGGCGAAAGGAGTCAACAAGTCAAGACGAGGGAAAGAGAATATTCCCCCGAGCTCGCCTACCACTGCGGTGGAGGAAGTTGGTCAATCGCCCGGGCCTGAGAAGGAGGTGGCGATGCCTGAAGTATTTGACCCCAACGACCATCCTGAACTAAAAGACTTGTTAGTTGAAGGAGGTCCTGATAGGGACGAATTCAGTAAAGGCCAACGTGAGTGCACATCTATGGAAGGCCTAAGGAGACAGGCCTGCTCCCAGCTTGAGGGTGAACCTCCTGGGACGCATAGGATTTATTGGGAAGGTGGACTCCTGTATAGTGAGCCCACAGAGTCTACAGAAGGAGACCATAGGAGGTTGGTGGTTCCCCTTGCTGTTAGGCCCTTCCTCCTGCAGTTGGCGCATGAAGTGCTCCTTGCTGGTCACCTTGGTATTAAGAGGACCAAGCAAAGGTTATCCATGCACTTCTACTGGCCCAAGATGGGGGTGCAAGTAGAAAGTCACTGCAGGAGTTGTGCCTCCTGCCAGTTATCTGGTAAGGTTGGCTCGACAATCCAAGCTCCTTTGGTACCGCTCCCAGTTGTGGGGGTACCATTTGAAAGGGTAGGGATCGACATCGTTGGTCCCCTTGACCCGCAAACATCCTCGGGCAACAGGTTTATCCTGGTGCTGGTCGACCATGCAACCAGATATCCTGAGGCCATCCCATTGAAAACTGTAACTGCCAAGTCAGTTGCAAAAGCTTTACTTGGCATATTTACTAGGGTTGGCTTCCCTAAAGAAGTTGTGTCAGATCGTGGCAGCAACTTTATGTCGAAGTATATGCAGGCTATGTGGAAAGAATGTGGGGTCACCTACAAGTTCTCTTCTGCATACCACCCCAGACCAATGGTCTGGTGGAACGTTTCAACAGAATGTTAAAAAGCATGATTGGGGCTCTGGAGAAGCTTCAGAGAAGACAATGGGATCTTCTTTTACCGTGCTTACTGTTTGCCTACCGAGAGGTACCACAGGAGGGTGTTGGCTTCAGCCCCTTCAAACTTCTGTTGGTCATCCTGTACGGGGACCCTTAGCCATAGTCAAAGAGGGATGGGAGATGCCCACTCCCCCTGTTACTACCAACGTAGTTGATTATGTGCTAGGGCTCAGAAAACGGATGGTACTTCTGATGGGCTTGGCTAGTGATAAATTGAAGGCAGTACAAGCGCTGGTGAAACATTGGTACGACCAGAAAGCTTCCCTCATCAACTTTACACCTGGTCAGCAAGTCCTGATCATGAATCCCATAAGGCCTTGAGCTTTACAGGACAAATGGTCAGGCCCTTACACAGTGGTGGAGCCCCTGGGTGAGGTTAACTATTTAGTGGACCTTGGAAGGCCTGGACAGGCTCCAAAAGTGTTTCACGTGAATAGGCTGAAGGCTTTCGTCCCAAGAGTCGAAATCGCAGCACTGTTACTGGCTTCAGATGTTGAGGAAGAGGAGTCTGAACCTCTCCCCGACCTGTTCCAAAGCGGTCCTTCAGATAGCTCCTTTGAGGGTGTCCGAGTGGCCCCTCACCTGACTTCTGATCAGCAGGCTGAGGTGAAAAGTTTGCTTAGGCAGTTTTCCCCCCTGTTTTCATAGTCGCCTGGTTTGACACCTTGGTGCAAACATAACATAGACACAGGAGACAGTGTACCTACCAAAAGTAGGGGATACAGGATGTCAGACAAAGTACGGTCTTATATTAAGACCGAGGTCAACAAGATGTTAGACCTTGGGGTGATTGAACCCTCTAGTAGTCCTTGGTCCAGCCCTGTGGTTTTCGTTCCAAAGGCAGGCACTTCTGAATTGAGGTTCTGCGTGGATTACAGGGCTCTGAATGCTGTCACCAAGACAGATGCACACCCCTTGCCTCGAACAGATGAGCTGGTGGATACTTTGGGTGCATCCAAGTACCTCAGCACGTTTGACCTCACTGCTGGCTATTGGCAAATAGCTTTAGCAGAACATGCCAAGGAGAAGACAGCGTTTTCTACTCCAGACGGCCTTTACCAATTCCGGGTAATGCCGTTCGGGTTGAAGAATGCACCTGCCACTTTCCAGAGGCTTGTGCATCATGTTTTGAATGGGTAGGACGAATTCTGTCTTGCATATCTGGACGATATAGCAGTTTTCAGTGCCACCTGGGAAGACCATGTGAAACACCTCGGGATTGTGCTCCAGGCTCTTCAGAAAGCACACTTGACCATAAAGGCTAGTAAACGCCAGATTGGACAAGGCTCAGTGTTTTACCTTGGACATGAAGTAGGTGGAGGGAGGATACAGCCTCTACCCAGTAAAGTACAAGCAGTACAAGACTGGCCTACCCCCACTACACAAACCCAAGTGAGAGCCTTCTTAGGACTCACGGGGTATTACCGCAATTTTGTGGCAGACTATGGCACCATAGCTGCCCCTCTGACTGCCCTCACAACTCTGAAGAAACCCAAGAAGGTAACTTGGACCGACGAGTGTGAGAAGGCCTTCAATGGCTTAAAAGACTCCTTGTGCCAGGCCCCTGTCCTCAGGGCCCCTGATTATCAAAGACCTTTTATCGTGCAGACGGACGCCTCTGACACTGGGATAGGAGCTGTACTATCGCAAGTAGATGAGAAGGGTAAGGAACACACTATTGGTTTTATTAGTCGCCAGTTTAAGGACAGAGAGCTCAGATGGTCCACTGTAGAGAAAGAATGTTTCTCTGTTGTGTGGGCCCTAAGGAAGCTGAGGCCCTACCTCTATGGGACCCACTTCACTGTGCAAACTGACCATAAGCCCTTAAAGTGGATAATAAACATGAAGGGGGAGAATCCAAAGTTGCTTAGGTGGTCCATAAGTCTACAAGGCTTCAACTTCACTATTGAGCATAGGCCAGGTGTCCAACATAGCAATGCTGATGGGTTGTGCAGAATGTTTAACCGACCTGAACAAGAGACTCATCCAGGGGTGGATTAGTTCCCCCTGTCCATAGTCTGGGAGGGGCGAGTGTTAGGAAAGATTTCGTAATTGTAGGTAATTTTCCTTCCATGTGGCAACCCCTAAACTTTTTGCTGTTGTTTTTCACCTTGTTCTCGACTTTGCCCGAGAAGTGCAGCCTTCTGCCGCACTCCTCTGGGCTTTCGCTCCTTTCTTACGGGGAAACTGTCATGCCCTTAAGACAGTCAGTACCAGGAAACGCTGGTTTCCGTAGTTTCTTGTATCATGTTGCGGCTTTCGTGCAACATGACACAAGAGGGCACTGTAAGCTAAGTTACTGCTCTCTTGGGTCTCTAGCCTTCTACAGGCCCTAGATACTCTTTCAGGATTGTAACTGATCGGTGCAAGTGATTCACGGACGGGAATGGTGGCAGCGATCGTTTCTTGTGTTTTGAGCTCCTTTTGGCGTTCTAAGCGCGTTTCTCGCGCTTAACCCAAAATGGTGGCCTAGATCCCAAAATGGCCAGACCACGAGGCTCCTTTGTCCTGTCCGCTGACCGTCTTGCTCCCTTCACCTTCCCCAGGTCGAGCCGACCTGGGGCCTTCCTTATTTGGGCATGTGCTTTCCTGCGAAACACAGATGCTTTCGCAGGCTTCTACATGTCTTTGTGTGCCTCCAGGATGTGGGCTGGGATGTCTGGTCCCAATACACATCCTGGGTGCCAGAGAGTCTAGGGTGGTGTGAATGCCTGGGACCACCGTGGTCCGTGATAGGTCCACGAATGGTGTGAGTGTTGATGAGCGGATCTCCCATTGGGTCCCCTCCGTTTTGGCGCGAAGGGAACCGTGGATAAGAGGGGGCTGGAAACACCACTACCATGTCGATCTCCTGAGTTCTCACAAACGAAGGAATACAGGAGCCAAGTATCCTGCAACCAAGAGGCTGAACCGAGGAATCGCTGGTGACCCGCTGAAGGACTGCTCCTCTGCACTGCTGTCGCCTTGTGAAAACCCTTTTCACCTTTGATCGAACCAGAAGGCCTGTACTGGTACTTCGACCCTTGGAATAGCGGGGACAGCTATTCTCGGCATCTTCACCATCTCCTGCTAGTAAGCCTTCGGAAGCGTCTCTGGGCCATCCAGCAGACTGACCAGCCTACACAGGAGTCTTGCTCTGTAACCGCCGCCAGGTTGTGTAGTATATGGAGTCCTTGTCACTCTCACATGATTCGTACACTTGGCGTTCCCAGGTCTGAAGTGAGTAGTGTACATTTGCCTCAGATACACACCGCCGCTCCGTTGCCCTGCTGTGGTAACAAACTGTGCGGGTTCCTTCGTTTGGGACGTCTTTTACTCAACTCTGCTGCTGCAGACTAAACACGACGACGAGACGTCCCCTGCTCTTCTGAACCTGCCAGCGACTGAAACTGACGCGGAGAAGCCTGGGTCTGCTTGCATCGTGGACCGGTGAGTAGCATAGCTAGGAACTGGTCGCCCTCCTGCAGGAGCCCATAGCTTTTCCCCGCTGTGTCAAAACAGCACGCCTTTCCGTACTCGCGCTCTGCTTCTGCCCACAGTGGAGGCTGCGCTTGAGTCGCGGAACACTGTTCTTCTTCGTTTGTGCACTAAACTGAACTGCCTGATCTCCCTCGAAGAGACTCCCCTTTTGCCTGTTGACACCAGCGTGTGCAGGTACTTTTGAGCACAAGGCTCCACTCTTCGTAGGGCTCGGACTTCCTTTTAGTTAGGTGCCTCTGAAGGCGGACTGGGTCTAAGCATTATTTCGCACTGCCTGTTTTCCTTCCCTTTTAGGTGGACTACACATTTCGTGCATCTAACGCTTGAGACTTGTTTGTATTTGTATATATATTGTATTGGTATGGTATGTGTTGGTTTACTAGAGTTGTATTGTGATTTCTCGCTACGGTCATTGTTTTAAAGGCCTTGGAATAAATGTGTATATATTTTTAATATAGCACCTGTTTGGAGTAGTTTGTAAGTGTCCTTGCTTTGTGTGCTCATTGCAGGCTTTCAGTCACCCTCACCTCTCTTGAGACCTAGTCTTGACCGCCGCGATCGCTACCTTGATTGGTCTGGCTTGTCCAGAGGTTACCCTGTTCCAAGAAATTAGGTTGGCCATCTGAACTTCTGCGCCACCAGAACAGAGTTCAGAAATCCGTCTTAACAATATCCAACTCCTTCCCGTTCCAAACCTGAGACCCTTCCTATAGCATGAGATGTGATATCCAACTCCTTCCCATCCCAATCCTGAGACATTTCAGATTGCAGAGATGTGATATCTCAATGCTTATACCAAACCTGAGACTCTTCCTATAACATGAGATGTGATATCCAACTCCTTCCAGTTCCAAACCTGAGACCCTTCCTATAGCATGAGATGTGATATCCAACTCCTTCCCATTCCAATCCTGAGACCCTTCCGATAGCATGAGATGTGATATCTCAATGCTTATACCAAACCTGAGACTCTTCCTATAACATGAGATGTGATATCCAACTCCTTCCAGTTCCAAACCTGAGATCCTTCCTATAACATGCAATGTGATATCCAAATTCTTCCCCTTCCAAACCTGAGACCCTCCCTTTAGCATGAGATGTGATATCCAACTCCTTCCCATTCCAATCCTGAGACCCTTATGATAGCATGAAATGTGATATCTCAATGCCTCTTATACCAAACCTGAGATCCTTCCTATAACATGAGATGTGATATCCAAATCCTTCCCCTTCCAAACCTGAGACCCTCCCTTTAGCATGAGATGTGATATCCAACTCCTTCCCATTCCAATCCTGAGACCCTTCTGATAGCATGAGATGTGATATCTCAATGCCTCTAATACCAAACCTGATATCCTACCTCTAACATGAAATGTGATATCCAACTCCTTCCCTTTCCAAACCTGAGACCCTGCCTATAGCATGAGATGTGATATCCAAGTCCTTCCCATTCCAATCCTGAGACCCTTCCTATAGCATGTGATGTGATATCTCAATGCTTATACCAAACCTGAGACCCTTCCTATGGCATGAGATGTCATATACAACTCCTTCCCATTCCAATCCTGAGACCTTTCCTATAGCATGTGATGTGATATCTCAATGCTTATACCAAACCTGACACCCTTCCTATAGCATGAGATGTGATATCCAACTTCTTCCCATTCCAATCCTAAGACCCTTCCTATAACATGAGATGTGATGTCTCAATGCTTCTAATACCAAACCTGAGATCTTTCCTATAATATGAGATGTGATATCCAACTCCTTCCCATTCCAATCCTGAGACCCTTCCTATAGCATGAGATGTGATATCTCAATGCTTATACCAAACCTGAGACTCTTCCTATAACATGAGATGTGATATCTAACTCCTTCCCGTTCCAAACCTGAGACCCTTCCTATAGCATGAGATGTGATATCTCAAGGCCTCTAATACCAAACCTGAGATCCTTCCTCTAACATGAAATGTGATATCCAACTCCTTCCCCTTCCAAACCTGAGAGCCTTCCTATAGCATGAGATATGATATCCAAGTCCTTCCCATTCCAATCCTGAGACCCTTCCTATAACATGAAATGTGATATCCAACTCCTTCCCATTCCAACCTGAGACCCTTCCTATAGCATGAGATGGGATATCCAACTCCTTCCAAATCCAATACTGATACCCTTCCAATAGCATGAGAAGTGATATCCCAATGCTTCTACCAAACCTGAGACCCATACTATGGCATAAGATGTGATATCAAACGCCTTCCCATTCCAATCCTGAGACCCTTCCTATAGCTTGAGATGTGATATCCAACTCCTTCCCATTCCAATTCTGAAACCCTTCCTATACCATGAGACTTGATATCTCAATGCTTCTAATACCAAACCTGAGACCCGTCCTATAACATGAGATGTGATATCCAAATCCTTCCCCTTCCAAACCTTAGACCCTTCCTTTATCATGAGATGTGATATCCAACTCCTTCCCGTTCCAATCCTGAGACCCTTCCGATATCATGAGATTTGTTATCTCAATGCTTCTAATATCAAACTTGAGACCCTCCCTATAGCATGAGATGTGACATCCAAGTCCTACCCATTCCAATCCTGAGACCCTTCCTATAGCATGAGATGTGATATCTCAATGCTTCTAATACCAAACCTGAGACCCTTCCTATAACATGAGATGGGATATCCAACTCCTTCCCATTCCAATCCTGAGACCCTTCCGATAGCAGAGATGTGATATCTCAATGCGTATACCAACCTGAGACCCTTCCTATAACATGAGATGTGATATCCAACTCCTTCCCATTCCAAACCTGAGACCCTTCCTATAGCATATGTGATATCCAACTCCTTCCAATTCCAAACATGAGACCCTTCCCATAGCAAGAATGTAATATCCAACTCCTTCCCATTCCAATCCTGAGACCATTCCTATAGCATGAGATGTGATATCTCAATGCTTCTAATACCAAACCTGAGATCCTTCGTATGACATGAGATTTGATATCCAATTCCTTCCCATTCCAAACCTGACACCCTTCCTACAGCATGCGATGTGATATCTCAATGCTTCTAATACCAAACCTGAGACCAGTCCTATAACATGAGATGGGATATCCAACTCCTTCCCGTTCCAATCCTGAGACACTTCCGATTGCAGAGATTTGATATCTCAATGCTTATACCAAACCTGAGACTCTTCCTATAACATGAGATGTGATATCCAACTCCTTCCCGTTCCAAACCTGAGACCCTTCCTATAGCATGAGATGTGATATCCAAATCCTTCCCATCCCAATCCTGAGACACTTCCAATTGCAGAGATGTGATATCTCAATGCTTATACCAAACCTGAGACTCTTCCTATAACACGAGATGTGATATCCAACTCCTTCCCGTTCCAAACCTGAGACCCTTCCTATAGCATGAGATGTGATATCCAACTCCTTCCTATTCTAATCCTGAGACCCTTCCGATAGCATGAGATGTGATATCTCAATGCCTCTAATACCAAACCTGAGATCCTTCCTATAACATGTGATGTGATATTCAAATCCTTCCCCTTCCAAACCTGAGACCCTCCCTTTAGCATGAGATGTGATATACAACTCCTTCCCATTCCAATCCTGAGACCCTTCTGATAGCATGAGATGTGATATCTCAATGCCTCTAATACCAAACCTGAGATCCTACCTCTAACATGAAATGTGATATCCATCTCCTTCCCTTTCCAAACCTGAGACCCTGCCTATAGCATGAGCTGTGATATCCAAGTCCTTCCCATTCCAATCCTGAGACCCTTCCTATAGCATGTGATGTGATATCTCAATGCTTATACCAAACCTGAGACCCTTCTTATGGCATGAGATGTCATATACAACTCCTTCCCATTCCAATCCTGGGACCCTTCCTATAGCATGAGATGTGATATCTCAATGCTTATACCAAACCTGAGACCCTTCCTATAGCATGAGATGTGATATCTCAAGGCCTCTAATACCAAACCTGAGATCCTTCCTCTAACATGAGATGTGATATCCAACTCCTTCCCGTTCCAAACCTGAGACACTTCCTATAGCATATGTGATATCCAACTCCTTCCATTCCAAACATGAGACCCTTCCTATAGCAAGAATGTAATATCCAACTCCTACCCATTCCAATCCTGAGACCCTTCCTATAGCAAGAGATGTGATATCCAAATCCTTCCCATTCCAATCCTGAGACCCTTCCTATAACATGAGATGTGATATCCAACTCCTTCCCATTCCAACCTGAGACACTTCCCATAGCATGAGAAGGGATATCCAACTCCTTCCCAATCCAATCCGGAGACCCTTCCGATAGCAGAGATGTGATATCTCAATGCTTATACCAAACCTGAGACCCTTCCTATGGCATGATATGTGATATCCAACTCCTTGCCATTCAAATCCTGAGACCCTTTTATAGCATGGGAAGGGATATCCAACTCCTTCCCAATCCAATCCTGAGACCCTTCCGATAGCAGAGATGTGATATCTCAACGCTTCTACCAAACCTGAGACCCTTCCTTTAGCATGAGATGTGATATCCAAATCCTTCGCATTCCAATCCTGAGACCCTTCCTATAGCATGAGATGTGATATCTCAATGGTTCTAATACCAAACCTGAGATCCTTCCTATAACATGAGATGTGATATCCAATTCCTTCCCATTCCAATCCTGAGACCCTTCCTATAACATGAAATGTGATATCTCAAGGCCTCTAATAACAAACCTGAGATCCTTCCTCTAACATGAAATGTGATATCCAACTCCTTCCCATTCCAAACATGAGACCCTTCCTATAACATGAAATGTGATATCCAACTCCATCCCATTCCAACCTGAGACCTTTCCTACAGCATGAGATGGGATATCCAACTCCTTCCAAATCCAATACTTATACCATTCCGATAGCATGAGATGTGATATCCCAATGCTTCGACCAAATCTGAGACCCATACTATGGCATGAGATGTGATATCAAACTCCTTCCCATTCCAATCCTGAGACCCTTCCTATAGCTTGAGATGTGATATCCAATTTCTTCCCATTCCAATTCTGAGACCCTTCCTATACCATGAGACTTGATATCTCAATGCTTCTAATACCAAACCTGAGACCCGTCCTATAACATGAGATGTGATATCCAAATCCTTCCCCTTCCAAACCTTAGACCCTTCCTTTATCATGAGATGTGATATCCAACTCCTTCCCATTCCAATCCTGAGACCCTTCCGATATCATAAGATTTGTTATCTCAATGCTTCTAATATCAAACTTGAGACCCTCCCTATAGCATGAGATGTGACATCCAAGTCCTCCCCATTCCAATCCTGAGACCCTTCCTATAGCATGAGATGTGATATCTCAATGCTTCTAATACCAAACCTGAGACCCTTCCTATAACATGAGATGGGATATCCAACTCAGATGGGATATCCAACTCCTTCCCATTCCAATCCTGAGACCCTTCCGATAGCAGAGATGTGATATCTCAATGCTTATATCAAACCTGAGCCTCTTCCTATGGCCTGAGATGTCATATACAACTCCTTCCCATTCCAATCCTGAGACCCTTCCTATAGCATGAGATGTGATATCTCAATGCTTATACCAAATCTGAGACCCTTCCTATAGCATGAGATGTGATATCCAACTCCTTCCCATTCCAATCCTGAGACCCTTCCTATAGCATGAGATGTGATGGCTCAATGCTTCTAATACCAAACCTGAGATCCTTCCTATAACATGAGATGTGATATCCAACTCCTTCCCATTCCAATCCTGAGACCCTTATGATAGCATGAGATGTGATATCTCAATGCCTCTTATACCAAACCTGAGATCCTTCCGATAGCATGAGATGTGATATCTCAATGCTTCTAATACCAAACCTGAGATCCTTCCTATAATATGAGATGTGATTTCCAAATCCTTCCCCTTCCAAACCTGAGACCCTCCCTTTATCATGAGATGTGATATCCAACTCCTTCCCATTCCAATCCTGAGACCCTTCTGATAGCATGAGATGTGATATCTCAATGCCTCTAATACCAAACCTGAGATCCTACCTCTAACATGAAATGTGATATCCATCTCCTTCCCTTTCCAAACCTGAGACCCTGCCTATAGCATGAGATGTGATATCCAAGTCCTTCCCATTCCAATCCTGAGACCCTTCCTATAGCATGTGATGTGATATCTCAATGCTTATACCAAACCTGAGACCCTTCCTATGGCATGAGATGTCATATACAACTCCTTCCCATTCCAATCCTGAGACCCTTCCTATAGCATGAGATGTGATATCTCAATGCTTATACCAAACCTGAGACCCTTCCTATAGCATGAGATGTGATATCCAACTTCTTCCCATTCCAATCCAGAGACCCTTCCTATAGCATGAGATGTGATATCTCAATGCTTATACCAAACCTGAGACCCTTCCTATAGCTTGAGATGTGATATCCAACTCCTTCCCATTCCAATCCTGAGACCCTTCCGATAGCATGAGATGTGATATCTCAAGGCCTCTAATACCAAACCTGAGATCCTTCCTCTAACATGAAATGTGATATCCAACTCCTTCCCTTTCCAAACCTGAGAACCTTCCTATAGCATGAGATATGATATCCAACTCCTTCCCATTCCAACCTGAGACCCTTCCTATAGCATGAGATGGGATATCCAACTCCTTCCAAATCCAATACTGATACCCTTCCGATAGCATGAGATGTATTATCCCAATGCTTCTACCAAACCTGAGAACCATACTATGGCATGAGATGTGATATCAAACTCCTTCCCATTCCAATCCTGAGACGCTTCCTATAGCTTGAGATGTGATATCCAACTCCTTCCCATTCCAATTCTGAGACCCTTCTTATACCATGAGACTTGATATCTCAATGCATCTAATACCAAACCTGAGACCCGTCCTATAACATGAGATGTGATATCCAAATCCTTCCCCTTCCAAACCTTAGACCCTTCCTTTATCATGAGATGTGATATCCAACTCCTTCCCATTCCAATCCTGAGACCCTTCCGATATCATGAGATTTGTTATCTCAATGCTTCTAATATCAAACTTGAGACCCTCCCTATAGCATGAGATGTGACATCCAAGTCCTTCCCATTCCAATCCTGAGACCCTTCCTATAGCATGAGATGTGATATCTCAATGCTTCTAATACCAAACCTGAGACCTCATGCTAAAGGGAGGGTCTCAGGTTTGGAAGGGGAAGGATTTGGATATCACATCTCATGTTATAGGAAGGATCTCAGGATTGGTATTAGAAGCATTGAGATATCACATCTCATGCTATCGGAAGGATCTCAGGTTTGGTATTAGAAGCATTGAGATATCACATATCATGCTATCGGAAGGATCTCAGGTTTGGCATTAGAAGCATTGAGATATCACATCTCATGCTATAGCAAGGGTCTCAGGTTTGGAACGGGAAGGAGTTGGATATCCCATCTCATGTTATAGGACTGGTCTCAGGTTTGGTATTAGAAGCATTGAGATATCACATTGCATGTTGTAGGAAGGGTCTCAGGTTTGGAATGGGAAGGAATTGGATATCACATCTCATGTCATAGGAATGATCTCAGGTTTGGTATTAGAAGCATTGAGATATCACATCTCATGCTATAGGAATGGTCTCAGGATTGGAATGGGAAGGAGTTGGATATTACATTCTTGCTATAGGAAGGGTCTCATGTTTGGAATGGGAAGGAGTTGGATATCACATATGGTATAGGAAGGGTCTCAGGTTTGGAACGGGAAGGAGTTGGATATCACATCTCATGTTGTAGGAAGCGTCTCAGGTTTGATATAAGCATTGAGATATCACATCTCTGCTATCGTAAGTGTCTCAGGATTGGAATGGGAAGAAGTTGGATATCCCATCTCATGTTATAGGATGGGTCTCAGGTTTGGAAAGGGAAGGCGTTGGATATCACATCTCATGCTATAGGAAGGGTCTCAGGATTGGAATGGGAAGGAGTTGGATATCACATCTCATGCTATAGGAAGGGTCTCAGGTTTGGTATAAGCATTGAGATATCACATCTCATGCTATAGGAAGGGTCTCAGGATTGGAATGGGAAGGAGTTGGATATCACATCTCATGTTATAGGAAGGATCTCAGGTTTGGTATTAGAAGCATTGAGACATCACATCTCATGCTATAGGAAGGGTCTCAGGATTGGAATGGGAAGGAGTTGTATATGACATCTCATGCCGTAGGAAGGGTCTCAGGTTTGGTATAAGCATTGAGATATCACATCTCTGCTATAGGAAGGGTCTCAGGATTGGAATGGGAAGGAGTTGGATATCCCATCTCATGTTATAGGAAGGGTCTCATGATTGGAATGGGAAGGACTTGGATATCACATCTCATGCTATAGGAAGGCTCTCAGGTTTGGAAGGGGAAAGAGTTGGATATCACATTTCATGTTAGAGGTAGGATCTCAGGTTTGGTATTAGAGGCATTGAGATATCACATCTCATGCTATCAGAAGGGTCTCAGGATTGGAATGGGAAGGAGTTGGATATCACATCTCATGCTAAAGGGAGGGTCTCAGGTTTGGAAGGGGAAGGATTTGGATATCACATCTCATGTTATAGGAAGGATCTCAGGTTTGGTATTAGAAGCATTGAGATATCACATCTCATGCTATCAGAATGGTCTCAGGATTGGAATGGGAAGGAGTTGGATATCACATCTCATACTAAAGGGAGGGTTCCAGGTTTGGAAGGGGAAGGATTTGGATATCACATCTCATGTTATCGGAAGGATCTCAGGTTTGGTATTAGAAGTATTGAGATATCACATCTCATGCTATAGGAAGGGTCTCAGGATTGGAATGGGAAGGAGTTGGATATCACATCTCATGCTAAAGGAAGGGTCTCAGGTTTGGTAGAAGCATTGAGATATCACATCTCATGCTATAGGAAGGGTCTCAGGATTGGAATGGGAAGGACTTAGATATCACATATCATGCTATAGGAAGGCTCTCAGGTTTGGAAGGGGAAAGAGTTGGATATCACATTTCATGTTAGAGGTAGGATCTCAGGTTTGGTATTAGAGGCATTGAGATATCACATCTCATGCTATAGGAAGGGTCTCAGGTTGGAATGGGAAGGAGTTGGATATCACATCTCATGTTATAGGAAGGGTCTCAGGATTGGAATGGGAAGGACTTGGATATCACATCTCATGCTATAGGAAGGCTCTCAGGTTTGGAAGGGGAAAGAGTTGGATATCACATTTCATGTTAGAGGTAGGATCTCAGGTTTGGTATTAAAGGCAATGAGATATCACATCTCATGCTAAAGGGAGGGTCTCAGGTTTGGAAGGGGAAGGATTTGGATATCACATCTCATGTTATAGGAAGGATCTCAGGTTTGGTATTAGAAGCATTGAGATATCACATCTCATGCTATCGGAAGGATCTCAGGTTTGGTATTAGAAGCATTGAGATATCACATCTCATGCTATCAGAAGGTTCTCAGGATTGGAATGGGAAGGAGTTGGATATCACATCTCATGCTAAAGGGAGGGACTCAGGTTTGGAAGGGGAAGGATTTGGATATCACATCTCATGTTATCGGAAGGATCTCAGGTTTGGTATTAGAAGTATTGAGATATCACATCTCATGCTATAGGAAGGGTCTCAGGATTGGAATGGGAAGGAGTTGGATATCACATCTCATGCTAAAGGAAGGGTCTCAGGTTTGGTAGAAGCATTGAGATATCACATCTCATGCTATAGGAAGGGTCTCAGGATTGGAATGGGAAGGACTTAGATATCACATATCATGCTATAGGGAGGGTCTCAGTTTTGATATTAGAAGCATTGAGATATCACATCTCATGCTATCGGAAGTGTCTCAGGATTGGAATGGGAAGGAGCTGGATATCACATCTCATGCTAAAGGAAGGGTCTCAGGTTTGGAACGGGAAGGAGTTGGATAGCCGATCTCATGTTATAGGAAGGGTCTCAGGTTTGGTATAAGCATTGAGATATCACATCTCTGCTATCGGAAGTGTCTCAGGATTGGAATGGGAAGGAGTTGGATATCCCATCTCATGTTATAGGACGGGTCTCAGGATTGTTATTAGAATCATTGAGATATCATATTGCATGCTGTAGGAAGGGTCTAAGGATTGGAATGGGAAGCACTTGGATATCACATCTCATGCTATAGGCAGGGTCTCAGGTTTGGAAAGGGAAGGAGTTGGATATCACATTTCATGTTAGAGGTAGGATATCAGGTTTGGTATTAGAGGCATTGAGATATCACATCTCATGCTATCAGAAGGGTCTCAGGATTGGAATGGGAAGGAGTTGGATATCACATCTCATGCTAAAGGGAGGGTCTCAGGTTTGGAAGGGGAAGGATTTGGAAATCACATCTCATATTATAGGAAGGATCTCAGGTTTGGTATTAGAAGCATTGAGATATCACATCTCATGCTATCGGAAGGATCTCAGGTTTGGTATAAGAGGCATTGAGATATCACATCTCATGCTATCATAAGGGTCTCAGGATTGGAATGGGAAGGAGTTGGATATCACATCTCATGCTATGGATAGGCTCTCAGGTTTGATATTAGAAGCATTGAGATATCACATCTCATGCTATAGGAAGGGTCTCAGGATTGGAATGGGAAGGAGTTGGATATCACATCTCATGCTATAGGAAAGGTCTCAGGTTTGGTATAAGCATTGAGATATCACATCTCATGCTATAGGAAGGGTCTCAGGATTGGAATGGGAAGGAGTTGGATATCACATCTCATGCTATAGGAAGGGTCTCTGGTTTGGTATAAGCATTGAGATATCACATCTCATGCTATAGGAAGGGTCTCAGGATTGGAATGGGAAGGAGTTGTATATGACATCTCATGCCGTAGGAAGGGTCTCAGGTTTGGTATAAGCATTGAGATATCACATCTCTGCTATCGGAAAGGTCTCAGGATTGGAATGGGAAGGAGTTGGATATCCCATCTCATGTTATAGGAAGAGTCTCAGGTTTGGTATTAGAAGCATTGAGATATCACATCTCATGCTATAGGAAGGGTCTCAGGATTGGAATGGGAAGGAGTTGGATATCAAATCTCATGCTATAGGAAAGGTCTCAGGTTTGGTATAAGCAGTGAGATATCACATCTCATGCTATAGGAAGTGTCTCAGGATTGGAATGGGAAGGAGTTGGATATCACATCTCATTTTATAGGAAGGATCTCAGGTTTGGTATAAGCATTCAGATATCACATCTCTGCTATCGGAAGGGTCTCAGGATTGGAATGGGAAGGAGTTGGATATTCCCATCTCATGTTATAGGAAGGGTCTCAGGTTTGGTATAAGCAGTGAGATATCACATCTCATGCTATAGGAAGTGTCTCAGGATTGGAATGGGAAGGGGTTGGATATCACATCTCATGTTATAGGAAGGATCTCAGGTTTGGTATAAGCATTCAGATATCACATCTCTGCTATCGGAAGGGTCTCAGGATTGGAATGGGAAGGAGTTGGATATTCCCATCTCATGTTATAGGAAGGGTCTCAGGTTTGGTATTAGAAGCATTGAGACATCACATCTCATGCTATAGGAAGGGTCTCAGGATTGGAATGGGAAGGACTTGGATATCACATCTCATGCTATAGGGAGGGTCTCACGTTTGATATTAGAAGCAGTGAGATATCACATCTCATGCTATAGGAAGGGTCTCAGGATTGGAATGGGAAGGAGTTGGATATCACATCTCATGCTATAGGAAAGGTCTCAGGTTTGGTATAAGCAGTGAGATATCACATCTCATGCTATAGGAAGTGTCTCAGGATTGGAATGGGAAGGAGTTGGATATCACATCTCATGTTATAGGAAGGATCTCAGGTTTGGTATAAGCATTCAGATATCACATCTCTGCTATCGGAAGGGTCTCAGGATTGGAATGGGAAGGAGTTGGATATTCCCATCTCATGTTATAGGAAGGGTCTCAGGTTTGGTATTAGAAGCATTGAGACATCACATCTCATGCTATAGGAAGGGTCTCAGGATTGGAATGGGAAGGACTTGGATATCACATCTCATGCTATAGGGAGGGTCTCAAGTTTGATATTAGAAGCATTGAGATATCACATCTCATGATATCGGAAGGGTCTCAGGATTGGAATGGGAAGGAGTTGGATATCACATCTCATGATAAAGGAAGGGTCTAAGGTTTGGAAGGGGAAGGATTTGGATATCACATCTCATGTTATAGGGCGGGTCTCAGGTTTGGTATTAGAAGCATTGAGATATCAAGTCTCATGGTATAGGAAGGGTCTCAGAATTGGAATTGGAAGGAGTTGGATATCCCATCTCATGCTATAGAAAGGGTCTCAGGTTGGAATGGGAAGGAGTTGGATATCACATCTCATGTTATAGGAAGGGTCTCGGGATTGGAATGGGAAGGACTTGGATATCACATCTCATGCTATAGGAAGGCTCTCAGGTTTGGAAGGGGAAAGAGTTGGATATCACATTTCATGTTAGAGGTAGGATCTCAGGTTTGGTATTAGAGGCATTGAGATATCACATCTCATGCTATCAGAAGGGTCTCAGGATTGGAATGGGAAGGAGTTGGATATCACATCTTATGCTAAAGGGAGGGTCTCAGGTTTGGAAGGGGAAGGATTTGGATATCACATCTCATGTTATAAGAAGGAGCTCAGGTTTGGTATTAGAAGCATTGAGATATCACATCTCATGCTATCAGAAGGGTCTCAGGATTGGAATGGGAAGGAGTTGGATATCACATCTCATGCTAAAGGGAGGGTCTCAGGTTTGGAAGGGGAAGGATTTGGATATCACATCTCATGTTATCGGAAGTATCTCAGGTTTGGTATTAGAAGTATTGAGATATCACATCTCATGCTATAGGAAGGGTCTCAGGATTGGAATGGGAAGGAGTTGGATATTACATCTCAAGCTATAGGAAGGGTCTCAGGTTTGGTATAAGCATTGAGATATCACATCACATGCTATAGGAAGGGTCTCAGGATTGGAATGGGAAGGTGTTGTATATGACATCTCATGCCATAGGAAGGGTCTCAGGTTTGGTATAAGCATTGAGATATCACATCACATGCTATAGGAAGGGTCTCAGGATTGGAATGGGAAGGACTTGGATATCACATCTCATGCTATAGGCAGGGTCTCAGGTTTGGAAAGGGAAGGAGTTGGATATCACATTTCATGTTAGAGGTAGGATATCAGGTTTGGTATTAGAGGCATTGAGATATCACATCTCATGCTATCAGAAGGGTCTCAGGATTGGAATGGGAAGGAGTTGGATATTACATCTCAAGCTATAGGAAGGGTCTCAGGTTTGGTATAAGCATTGAGATATCACATCACATGCTATAGGAAGGGTCTCAGGATTGGAATGGGAAGGTGTTGTATATGACATCTCATGCCATAGGAAGGGTCTCAGGTTTGGTATAAGCATTGAGATATCACATCACATGCTATAGGAAGGGTCTCAGGATTGGAATGGGAAGGACTTGGATATCACATCTCATGCTATAGGCAGGGTCTCAGGTTTGGAAAGGGAAGGAGTTGGATATCACATTTCATGTTAGAGGTAGGATATCAGGTTTGGTATTAGAGGCATTGAGATATCACATCTCATGCTATCAGAAGGGTCTCAGGATTGGAATGGGAAGGAGTTGGATATCACATCTCATGCTAAAGGGAGGGTCTCAGGTTTGGAAGGGTAAGGATTTGGATATCACATCTCATGTTATAGGAAGGATCTCAGGTTTGATATTAGAGGCATTGAGATATCACATCTCATGCTATCATAAGGGTCTCAGGATTGGAATGGGAAGGAGTTGGATATCACATCTCATGCTAAAGGGAGGGTCTCAGGTTTGGAAGGGGAAGAATTTGGATATCACATCACATGTTATAGGAAGGATCTCAGGTTTGGTATTAGAAGCATTGAGATATCACATCTCATGCTATCGGAAGGGTCTCAGGATTGGAATGGGAAGGAGTTGGAAATCACATCTCATGCTATAGGAAGGGTCTCAGGTTTGGAACGGGAAGGAGTTGGATATCACATCTCATGTTATAGGAAGAGTCTCAGGTTTGGTATAAGCATTGAGATATCACATCTCTGCAATCGGAAATGTCTCAGGATTGGGATGGGAAGGAGTTGGATATCACATCTCATGCTATAGGAAGGGTCTCAGGTTTGGAACGGGAAGGAGTTGGATATCACATCTCATGCTATAGGAGGGCTCTCAGGTTTGGAAGGGGAAAGAGTTGGATATCACATTTCATGTTAGAGGTAGGATCTCAGGTTTGGTATTAGAGGCATTGAGACATCACATCTCATGCTATCAGAAGGGTCTCATGATTGGAATGGGAAGGAGTTGGATATCACATCTCATGCTAAAGGGAGGGTCTCAGATTTGGAAGGGGAAGGATTTGGATATCACATCTCATGTTATAAGAAGGAGCTCAGGTTTGGTATTAGAAGCATTGAGATATCACATCTCATGCTATCGGAAGGATCTCAGGTTTGGTATTAGAAGCATTGAGATATCACATCTCATGCTATCAGAAGGGTCTCAGGATTGGAATGGGAAGGAGTTGGATATCACATCTCATGCTAAAGGGAGGGTCTCAGGTTTGGAAGGGGAAGGATTTGGATATCACATCTCATGTTATCGGAAGGATCTCAGGTTTGGTATTAGAAGTATTGAGATATCACATCTCATGCTATAGGAAGGGTCTCAGGATTGGAATGGGAAGGAGTTGGATATCACATCTCAAGCTATAGGAAGGGTCTCAGGTTTGGTATAAGCATTGAGATATCACATCACATGCTATAGGAAGGGTCTCAGGATTGGAATGGGAAGGAGTTGTATATGACATCTCATGCCATAGGAAGGGTCTCAGGTTTGGTATAAGCATTGAGATATCACATCACATGCTATAGGAAGGGTCTCAGGATTGGAATGGGAAGGACTTGGATATCACATCTCATGCTATAGGCAGGGTCTCAGGTTTGGAAAGGGAAGGAGTTGGATATCACATTTCATGTTAGAGGTAGGATATCAGGTTTGGTATTAGAGGCATTGAGATATCACATCTCATGCTATCAGAAGGGTCTCAGGATTGGAATGGGAAGGAGTTGGATATCACATCTCATGCTAAAGGGAGGGTCTCAGGTTTGGAAGGGGAAGGATTTGGATATCACATCTCATGTTATAGGAAGGATCTCAGGTTTGGTATTAGAGGCATTGAGATATCACATTTCATGCTATCATAAGGGTCTCAGGATTGGAATGGGAAGGAGTTGGATATCACATCTCATGCTAAAGGGAGGGTCTCAGGTTTGGAAGGGGAAGAATTTGGATATCACAT
This sequence comes from Ambystoma mexicanum, assembly GCF_040938575.1. Taxonomy (NCBI): domain Eukaryota; kingdom Metazoa; phylum Chordata; class Amphibia; order Caudata; family Ambystomatidae; genus Ambystoma; species Ambystoma mexicanum. Next base: position 340,894,982 of record NC_090936.1, read on the forward strand.
CGCATGTTATAGGAAGGATCTCAGGTTTGGTATTAGAAGCATTGAGATATCACATCTCATGCTATCGGAAGGGTCTCAGGATTGGAATGGGAAGGAGTTGGATATCACATCTCATGCTATAGGAAGGGTCTCAGGTTTGGAACTGGAAGGAGTTGGATATCACATCTCATGTTATAGGAAGAGTCTCAGGTTTGGTATAAGCATTGAGATATCACATCTCTGCAATCGGAAATGTCTCAGGATTGGGATGGGAAGGAGTTGGATATCACATCTCATGCTATAGGAAGGGTCTCAGGTTTGGAACGGGAAGGAGTTGGATATTGTTAAGACGGATTTCTGAACTCTGTTCTGGTGGCGCAGAAGTTCAGATGGCCAACCTAATTTCTTGGAACAGGGTAACCTCTGGACAAGCCAGACCAATCAAGGTAGCGATCGCGGTGGTCAAGACTAGGTCTCAAGAGAGGTGAGGGTGACTGAAAGCCCGCAATGAGCACACAAAGCAAGGACACTTACAAACTACTCCAAACAGGTGCTATATTAAAAATATATACACATTTATTCCAAGGCCTTTAAAACAATGACCGTAGCGAGAAATCACAATACAACTCTAGTAAACCAACACATACCATACCAATACAATATATATACAAATACAAACAAGTCTCAAGCGTTAGATGCACGAAATGTGTAGTCCACCTAAAAGGGAAGGAAAACAGGCAGTGCGAAATAATGCTTAGACCCAGTCCGCCTTCAGAGGCACCTAACTAAAAGGAAGTCCGAGCCCTACGAAGAGTGGAGCCTTGTGCTCAAAAGTACCTGCACACGCTGGTGTCAACAGGCAAAAGGGGAGTCTCTTCGAGGGAGATCAGGCAGTTCCGTTTAGTGCACAAACGAAGAAGAACAGTGTTCCGTGACTCAAGCGCAGCCTCCACTGTGGGCAGAAGCAGAGCGCGAGTACGGAAAGGCGTGCTGTTTTGACACAGCGGGGAAAAGCTATGGGCTCCTGCAGGAGGGCGACCAGTTCCTAGCTATGCTACTCACCGGTCCACGATGCAAGCAGACCCAGGCTTCTCCGCGTCAGTTTCAGTCGCTGGCAGGTTCAGAAGAGCAGGGGACGTCTCGTCGTCGTGTTTAGTCTGCAGCAGCAGAGTTGAGTAAAAGACGTCCCAAACGAAGGAACCCGCACAGTTTGTTACCACAGCAGGGCAACGGAGCGGCGGTGTGTATCTGAGCCAAATGTACACTACTCACTTCAGACCTGGGAACGCCAAGTGTACGAATCATGTGAGAGTGACAAGGACTCCATATACTACACAACCTGGCGGCGGTTACAGAGCAAGACTCCTGTGTAGGCTGGTCAGTCTGCTGGATGGCCCAGAGACGCTTCCGAAGGCTTACTAGCAGGAGATGGTGAAGATGCCGAGAATAGCTGTCCCCGCTATTCCAAGGGTCGAAGTACCAGTACAGGCCTTCTGGTTCGATCAAAGGTGAAAAGGGTTTTCACAAGGTGACAGCAGTGCAGAGGAGCAGTCCTTCAGCGGGTCACCAGCGATTCCTCAGTTCAGCCTCTTGGTTGCAGGATACTTGGCTCCTGTATTCCTTCGTTCGTGAGAACTCAGGAGATCGACATGGTAGTGGTGTTTCCAGCCCCCTCTTATCCACGGTTCCCTTCGCGCCAAAACGGAGGGGACCCAATGGGAGATCCGCTCATCAACACTCACACCATTCGTGGACCTATCACGGACCACGGTGGTCCCAGGCATTCACACCACCCTAGACTCTCTGGCACCCAGGATGTGTATTGGGACCAGACATCCCAGCCCACATCCTGGAGGCACACAAAGACATGTAGAAGCCTGCGAAAGCATCTGTGTTTCGCAGGAAAGCACATGCCCAAATAAGGAAGGCCCCAGGTCGGCTCGACCTGGGGAAGGTGAAGGGAGCAAGACGGTCAGCGGACAGGACAAAGGAGCCTCGTGGTCTGGCCATTTTGGGATCTAGGCCACCATTTTGGGTTAAGCGCGAGAAACGCGCTTAGAACGCCAAAAGGAGCTCAAAACACAAGAAACGATCGCTGCCACCATTCCCGTCCGTGAATCACTTGCACCGATCAGTTACAATCCTGAAAGAGTATCTAGGGCCTGTAGAAGGCTAGAGACCCAAGAGAGCAGTAACTTAGCTTACAGTGCCCTCTTGTGTCATGTTGCACGAAAGCCGCAACATGATACAAGAAACTACGGAAACCAGCGTTTCCTGGTACTGACTGTCTTAAGGGCATGACAGTTTCCCCGTAAGAAAGGAGCGAAAGCCCAGAGGAGTGCGGCAGAAGGCTGCACTTCTCGGGCAAAGTCGAGAACAAGGTGAAAAACAACAGCAAAAAGTTTAGGGGTTGCCACATGGAAGGAAAATTACCTACAATTACGAAATCTTTCCTAACACTCGCCCCTCCCAGACTATGGACAGGGGGAACTAATCCACCCCTGGATGAGTCTCTTGTTCAGGTCGGTTAAACATTCTGCACAACCCATCAGCATTGCTATGTTGGACACCTGGCCTATGCTCAATAGTGAAGTTGAAGCCTTGTAGACTTATGGACCACCTAAGCAACTTTGGATTCTCCCCCTTCATGTTTATTATCCACTTTAAGGGCTTATGGTCAGTTTGCACAGTGAAGTGGGTCCCATAGAGGTAGGGCCTCAGCTTCCTTAGGGCCCACACAACAGAGAAACATTCTTTCTCTACCGTGGACCATCTGAGCTCTCTGTCCTTAAACTGGCGACTAATAAAACCAATAGGGTGTTCCTTACCCTTCTCATCTACTTGCGATAGTACAGCTCCTATCCCAGTGTCAGAGGCGTCCGTCTGCACGATAAAAGGTCTTTGATAATCAGGGGCCCTGAGGACAGGGGCCTGGCACAAGGAGTCTTTTAAACCATTGAAGGCCTTCTCACACTCGTCGGTCCAAGTTACCTTCTTGGGTTTCTTCAGAGTTGTGAGGGCAGTCAGAGGGGCAGCTATGGTGCCATAGTCTGCCACAAAATTGCGGTAATACCCCGTGAGTCCTAAGAAGGCTCTCACTTGGGTTTGTGTAGTGGGGGTAGGCCAGTCTTGTACTGCTTGTACTTTACTGGGTAGAGGCTGTATCCTCCCTCCACCTACTTCATGTCCAAGGTAAAACACTGAGCCTTGTCCAATCTGGCGTTTACTAGCCTTTATGGTCAAGTGTGCTTTCTGAAGAGCCTGGAGCACAATCCCGAGGTGTTTCACATGGTCTTCCCAGGTGGCACTGAAAACTGCTATATCGTCCAGATATGCAAGACAGAATTCGTCCAACCCATTCAAAACATGATGCACAAGCCTCTGGAAAGTGGCAGGTGCATTCTTCAACCCGAACGGCATTACCCGGAATTGGTAAAGGCCGTCTGGAGTAGAAAACGCTGTCTTCTCCTTGGCATGTTCTGCTAAAGCTATTTGCCAATAGCCAGCAGTGAGGTCAAACGTGCTGAGGTACTTGGATGCACCCAAAGTATCCACCAGCTCATCTGTTCGAGGCAAGGGGTGTGCATCTGTCTTGGTGACAGCATTCAGAGCCCTTTAATCCACGCAGAACCTCAATTCAGAAGTGCCTGCCATTGGAACGAAAACCACAGGGCTGGACCAAGGACTACTAGAGGGTTCAATCACCCCAAGGTCTAACATCTTGTTGACCTCGGTCTTAATATAAGACCGTACTTTGTCTGACATCCTGTATCCCCTACTTTTGGTAGGTACACTGTCTCCTGTGTCTATGTTATGTTTGCACCAAGGTGTCAAACCAGGCGACTGTGAAAACAGGGGGGAAAACTGCCTAAGCAAACTTTTCACCTCAGCCTGCTGATCAGAAGTCAGGTGAGGGGCCACTCGGACACCCTCAAAGGAGCTATCTGAAGGACCGCTTTGGAACAGGTCGGGGAGAGGTTCAGACTCCTCTTCCTCAACATCTGAAGCCAGTAACAGTGCTGCGATTTCGACTCTTGGGACGAAAGCCTTCAGCCTATTCACGTGAAACACTTTTGGAGCCTGTCCAGGCCTTCCAAGGTCCACTAAATAGTTAACCTCACCCAGGGGCTCCACCACTGTGTAAGGGCCTGACCATTTGTCCTGTAAAGCTCAAGGCCTTATGGGATTCATGATCAGGACTTGCTGACCAGGTGTAAAGTTGATGAGGGAAGCTTTCTGGTCGTACCAATGTTTCACCAGCGCTTGTACTGCCTTCAATTTATCACTAGCCAAGCCCATCAGAAGTACCATCCGTTTTCTGAGCCCTAGCACATAATCAACTACGTTGGTAGTAACAGGGGGAGTGGGCATCTCCCATCCCTCTTTGACTATGGCTAAGGGTCCCCGTACAGGATGACCAAACAGAAGTTTGAAGGGGCTGAAGCCAACACCCTCCTGTGGTACCTCTCGGTAGGCAAACAGTAAGCATGGTAAAAGAAGATCCCATTGTCTTCTCTGAAGCTTCTCCAGAGCCCCAATCATGCTTTTTAACATTCTGTTGAAACGTTCCACCAGACCATTGGTCTGGGGGTGGTATGCAGAAGAGAACTTGTAGGTGACCCCACATTCTTTCCACATAGCCTGCATATACTTCGACATAAAGTTGCTGCCACGATCTGACACAACTTCTTTAGGGAAGCCAACCCTAGTAAATATGCCAAGTAAAGCTTTTGCAACTGACTTGGCAGTTACAGTTTTCAATGGGATGGCCTCAGGATATCTGGTTGCATGGTCGACCAGCACCAGGATAAACCTATTGCCCGAGGATGTTTGCGGGTCAAGGGGACCAACGATGTCGATCCCTACCCTTTCAAATGGTACCCCCACAACTGGGAGCGGTACCAAAGGAGCTTGGACTGTCGAGCCAACCTTACCAGATAACTGGCAGGAGGCACAACTCCTGCAGTGACTTTCTACTTGCACCCCCATCTTGGGCCAGTAGAAGTGCATGGATAACCTTTGCTTGGTCCTCTTAATACCAAGGTGACCAGCAAGGAGCACTTCATGCGCCAACTGCAGGAGGAAGGGCCTAACAGCAAGGGGAACCACCAACCTCCTATGGTCTCCTTCTGTAGACTCTGTGGGCTCACTATACAGGAGTCCACCTTCCCAATAAATCCTATGCGTCCCAGGAGGTTCACCCTCAAGCTGGGAGCAGGCCTGTCTCCTTAGGCCTTCCATAGATGTGCACTCACGTTGGCCTTTACTGAATTCGTCCCTATCAGGACCTCCTTCAACTAACAAGTCTTTTAGTTCAGGATGGTCGTTGGGGTCAAATACTTCAGGCATCGCCACCTCCTCGTCAGGCCCGGGCGATTGACCAACTTCCTCCACCGCAGTGGTAGGCGAGCTCGGGGGAATATTCTCTTTCCCTCGTCTTGACTTGTTGACTCCTTTCGCCTTGGGTTTCCCCTTCGGCTGGGGCGGCGTATTGGTCTTGGCCAATGCTGCCCGTGCTTGAGACCGTGTGTAGGGTCTTTCGGCAGTGTCTCCTACGAGCCCTAAAGCTCTGAGATCATTACCTAACAAGACCTTTCCCGGGACGTTTCTCTGAATGCTCACTGGAATCCTGACTGCTGTACCATTTAAAGTAAGATTTACAGGTATTACTGGGAACATACGGAGTGGGCCGTCAGCCAACTTAGTGGGCATCAGAGTATCTCTGGCAACTTCCTCTGAGTCTACCAAGGTAGAATCCACTACAGTTCGACTGCACCCACTATCCCTAAGAGCTAGAGTATCTACTCCATTGATCAGCACACTGTCTTTAAAGTAGTGCTTGGTATTATCTGGAATCCTAGCATAAGCCTCTGCGACTTTAGGCTCCCAGGAACCCAGGGAAACTAAAACTACCTCAGCCTCTATCCCGCTGGGAAATGAGTCTGAGGAGAAGGATGCTCCTGTAATCTCTTCTTCCTCGTAGGAGGAGAAGGCCAGATTAGCGGAGTGGACCCCCAAAGGTCTAACCTTACACCGGGGATCCCCCTTCACGTGGTCAGTTGCTCCACAAGCAAAACAAGATCCATTGGGTCTGTTTACATAGGGAGGCTTATTGTAACCAGAGTTCTGTTTCGGAGGCTGACCTCCACTACCCTGTGAGTTCTCTTGTGTCTTACCCTTATTTTTCTTTTTGTGGCCCTTTTGAGAAGAAGATTTATCAGATTCTCCACCCTCCTTATCTTTGGACTTTTTCCCTTCCTCCTGCTTACCAGGATGAGTTTTGTCCTTATGGGACACTCGATGTGACACCCATAGGTCTGCTGCAATGGCCAGCTTCTTAGGATCTATCTCCTTCGAATCGGCCAAATGCTGCTTAAGCTCCGGGGAAGAAGATGCAAAAATGTGTTCCAGCATGACAAGATTTATCATGCCTTCGAAGGTAGAAACCTTATAACCTTCGACCCAGCCAGTTAAGTTTTTCAAGGATTCAGTGACATAAGATACCCAAGTACCACCTTCCTTTTTCTTATACTCTATGAATCGTTTCAAATATTGGGCCGGAGTCTTCCCAAACTTTAAAATGAGAGTTTGCTTTAACATTGCAAAATCAGCTCGCTCAGCCTTCGACATTTCCATAATGGCACTACAGCCAGAATGGGGCAGTCTGCTGAGTAACCAGGCAATCTTATCAGCATTGTCAACTTGTTGAACTTCGCATGCATACTCAAACGCATTCAGCCAGTCCATAATGTCATTCCTTTTCTCATACACACTGACCAGATCTTTTGGAAACCGTGGATGAGAGGAGGCCCCAGACCCATGTCCAGGACCCTTGGACCCATTTGCAACCTGAAGCTTGGCCAGTTCCAACTGGTGATCCCTGTCTTTCTGTTTTTCTGACTGTTCGATTTTTAGTTTGGCTATGCTGAATTCAAGCTCCTTCTGCCTAAACCGCAGCTCTTGCTTCTTGAATTCAAGCATAGCCTCCCCATCAACACTGGCAGAGGAAACATTATACATCTCATCCTCCCTGTCCTCGTGGTCGCGGTGGATCAGTGCAGCGGCAGAACCGTCGGTTCTACCAGTGAGAGCAGCCCCACCTCCTTCCGCACTGTCCTCAGAAGTTATAGCGTCAAGCTGCGCTTCTTGCCACGCCACGATTCTTTGGCTCATATCCAATTTCGTGCCTTGAGAGGAAACACCTCTCTCCGCACACATCTTTTTCAATGTTTCTGATTTGGAAGCATTTAAAGTTAACAAGGTATTTGTTTCCATACTGTTAGATAGGACTATGGCCTTTTTAAAGTTATACTACAACAATTCACTACGTGTCCTGGTAGGAATAACTTGAAATGCCTTAGTTCGTGCGCAACACTGGATACCTTCAGTGGTATCCCACCGCTGTACACCAATTTGTTAAGACGGATTTCTGAACTCTGTCCTGGTGGCGCAGAAGTTCAGAAGGCCAACCTAATTACTTGGAACAGGGTAACCTCTGGACAAGCCAGACCAATCAAGGTAGCGATCGCGGCGGTCAAGACTAGGTCTCAAGAGGGGTGAGGGTGACTGAAAGCCTGCAATGAGCACACAAAGCAAGGACACTTACAAACTACTCCAAACAGGTGCTATATTAAAAATATATACACATTTATTCCAAGGCCTTTAAAACAATGACCGTAGCGAGAAATAACAATACAACTCTAGTAAACCAACACATACCATACCAATACAATATATATACAAATACAAACAAGTCTCAAGCGTTAGATGAACGAAATGTGTAGTCCACCTAAAAGGGAAGGAAAACAGGCAGTGCGAAATAATGCTTAGACCCAGTCCGCCTTCAGAGGCACCTAACTAAAAGGAAGTCCGAGCCCTACGAAGAGTGGAGCCTTGTGCTCAAAAGTACCTGCACACGCTGGTGCCAACGGGCAAAAGGGGAGTCTCTTCGAGGGAGATCAGGCAGTTCAGTTTAGTGCACAAACGAAGAAGAACAGTGTTCCGCGACTCAAGCGCAGCCTCCACTGTGGGCAGAAGCAGAGCGCGAGTACGGAAAGGCGTGCTGTTTTGACACAGCGGGGAAAAGCTATGGGCTCCTGCAGGAGGGCGACCAGTTCCTATCTATGCTACTCACCGGTCCCCGATGCAAGCAGACTCAGGCTTCTCCGCGTCAGTTTCAGTCGCTGGCAGGTTCAGAAGAGCAGGGGACGTCTCGTCGTCGTGTTGAGTCTGCAGCAGCAGAGTTGAGTAAAAGACGTCCCAAACGAAGGAACCCGCACAGTTTGTTACCACAGCAGGGCAACGGAGCGGCCGTGTGTATCTGAGCCAAATGTACACTACTCACTTCAGAGCTGGGAACGCCAAGTGTACGAATCGTGTGAGAGTGACAAGGACTCGATATACTACACAACCTGGTGGCAGTTACAGAGCAAGACTCCTGTGTAGGCTGGTCAGTCTGCTGGATGGCCCAGAGACGCTTCCGAATGCTTACTAGCAGGAGCTGGTGAAGATGCCGAGAATAGCTGTCCCCGCTATTCCAAGGGACGAAGTACCAGTACAGGCCTTCTGGTTCGATCAAAGGCGAAAAGGGTTTCAAAAGGCGACAGCAGTGCAGAGGAGCAGTCCTTCAGCGGGTCACCAGCGATTCCTCGGTTCAGCCTCTTGGTTGCAGGATACTTGGCTCCTGTATTCCTTCATTCGTGAGAACTCAGGAGATCGACATGGTAGTGGTGTTTCCAGCCCCCTCTTATCCACGGTTCCCTTCGCGCCAAAACGGTGGGGACCCAATGGGAGATCCGCTCATCAACACTCACACCATTCGTGGACCTATCACGGACCACGGTGGTCCCAGGCATTCACACGGGACCAGACATCCCAGCCCACATCCTGGAGGCACACACAAGACATGTAGAAGCCCGCGAAAGCATCCGTGTTTCGCTGGAAAGTACATGCCCAAATAAGGAAGGCCCCGGGTCGGCTCGACCTGGGGAAGGTGAAGGGAGCAAGACGGTCAGCGGACAGGACAAAGGAGCCTCGTGGTCTGGCCATTTTGGGAGCCAGGCCACCATTTTGGGTTAAGTGCGAGAAACGCGCTTAGAACGCCAAAAGGAGCTCAAAACACAAGAAACGATCGCTGCCACCATTCCTGTCCGTGAATCACTTGCACCGATCAGTTACAATCCTGAAAGAGTATCTAGGGCCTGTAGAAGGCTAGAATCCCAAGAGAGCAGTAACTTAGCTTACAGTGCCCTCTTGTGTCATGTTGCACGAAAGCCGCAACATGATAAAAGAAACTACGGAAAACAGCGTTTCCTGGTACTGACTGCCTTAAGGCCATGTCAGTTTCCCCGTAGGAAAGGAGCGAAAGCCCAGAGGAGTGCGGCAGAAGGCTGCACTTCTCTGGCAAAGTCGAGAACAAGGTGAAAAACAACAGCAAAAAGTTTAGGGGTTGCCACATGGAAGGAAAATTACCTACAATTACGAAATCTTTCCTAACAGATATCACATCTCATGTTATAGGAAGAGTCTCAGGTTTGGTATAAGCATTGAGATATCACATCTCTGCAATCGGAAGTGTCTCAGGATTGGGATGGGAAGGAGTTGGATATCCCATCTCATGTTATAGGACGGGTCTCAGGATTGTTATTAGAATCATTGAGATATCATATATATTGCATGCTGTAGGAAGGGTCTAAGGATTGGAATGGGAAGGACTTGGATATCACATTTCATGCTATGGATAGGCTCTCAGGTTTGGAAAGGGAAGGAGTTGGATATCACATTTCATGTTAGAGGAAGGATCTCAGGTTTGGTATTAGAGGCATTGAGATATCACATCTCATGCTATAGGAAGGGTCTCAGGATTGGAATGGGAAGGAGTTGGATATCACATCTCATGCTATAGGAAGGGTCTCGGGTTTGGTATAAGCATTGAGATATCACATCTCATGCTATAGGAAGGGTCTCAGGATTCGAATGGAAGGAGTTGGATATCACATCTCATGTTAAACGAAGGATCTCAGGTTTGGTTTTAGAAGCATTGAGGCATCACATCTCATGCTACAGGAAGGGTCGCAGGATTGGAATGGGAAGGAGTTGGATATCACATCTCATGCTATAGGAAGGGTCTCAGGTTTGGTATAAGCATTGAGATATCACATCTCATGCTATCGGAAGGGTCTCAGGACTGGAATGGGAAGGAGTTGTATATGACATCTCAAGCCATGGGAAGGGTCTCAGGTTTGGTATAAGCTTTGAGATATCACATCTCTGCTATCGGAAGGGTCTCAGGATTGGAATGGGAAGGAGTTGGATATCCCATCTCATGTTATAGGAAGAGTCTCAGGTTTGGTATTAGAAGCATTGAGATATCACATCTCATGCTATAGGAAGTGTCTCAGGATTGGAATGGGAAGGACTTGGATATCACATCTCATGCTATAGGGAGGGTCTCAAGTTTGATATTAGAAGCATTGAGATATCACATCTTATGCTATAGGAAGGGTCTCAGGATTGGAATGGGAAGGAGTAGGATATCACATCTCATGCTATAGGAAGGATCTGAGGTTTGGTATAAGCATTGAGATATCACATCTCTTCTATCGGAAGGGTCTCAGGATTGGAATGGGAAGGAGTTGGATATTCCCATCTCATGTTATAGGAAGGGTCTCAGGTTTGGTATTAGAAGCATTGAGATATCACATCTCATGCTATAGGAAGTGTCTCAGGATTGGAATGGGAAGGACTTGGATATCACATCTCATGCTATAGGGAGGGTCTCAAGTTTGATATTAGAAGCATTGAGATATCACATCTTATGCTATAGGAAGGGTCTCAGGATTGGAATGGGAAGGAGTAGGATATCACATCTCATGCTATAGGAAGGATCTGAGGTTTGGTATAAGCATTGAGATATCACATCTCTTCTATCGGAAGGGTCTCAGGATTGGAATGGGAAGGAGTTGGATATTCCCATCTCATGTTATAGGAAGGGTCTCAGGTTTGGTATTAGAAGCATTGAGATATCACATCTCATGTTATAGGAAGGGTCTCAGGATTGGAATGGGAAGGACTTGGATATCACATCTCATGCTATAGGGAGGGTCTCAAGTTTGATATTAGAAGCATTGAGATATCACATCTCACGATATCGGAAGGGTCTCAGGATTGGAATGGGAAGGATTTGGATATCACATCTCATGTTATAGGACGGGTCTCAGGTTTGGTATTAGAAGCATTGAGATATCACATCTCATGCTATAGGAAGTGTCTCAGGATTGGAATGGGAAGGACTTGGATATCACATCTCATGCTATAGGGAGGGTCTCAGGATTGGAATGGGAAGGAGTAGGATATCACATCTCATGCTATAGGAAGGATCTGAGGTTTGGTATAAGCATTGAGATATCACATCTCTTCTATCGGAAGGGTCTCAGGATTGGAATGGGAAGGAGTTGTATATGACATCTCAAGCCATGGGAAGGGTCTCAGGTTTGGTATAAGCTTTGAGATATCACATCTCTGCTATCGGAAGGGTCTCAGGATTGGAATGGGAAGGAGTTGGATATCCCATCTCATGTTATAGGAAGAGTCTCAGGTTTGGTATTAGAAGCATTGAGATATCACATCTCATGCTATAGGAAGTGTCTCAGGATTGGAATGGGAAGGACTTGGATATCACATCTCATGCTATAGGAAGGGTCTCAGGTTTGGTATAAGCATTGAGATATCACATCTCTTCTATCGGAAGGGTCTCAGGATTGGAATGGGAAGGAGTTGGATATTCCCATCTCATGTTATAGGAAGGGTCTCAGGTTTGGTATTAGAAGCATTGAGATATCACATCTCATGCTATAGGAAGGGTCTCAGGATTGGAATGGGAAGGAATTGGATATCACATCTCATGCTATAGGGAGGGTCTCAAGTTTGATATTAGAAGAATTGAGATATCACATCTCACGATATCGGAAGGGTCTCAGGATTGGAATGGGAAGGATTTGGATATCACATCTCATGTTATAGGACGGGTCTCAGGTTTGGTATTAGAAGCACTGAGATATCAAGTCTCATGGTATAGGAAGGGTCTCGGAATTGGAATGAGAAGGAGTTGGATATCACATCTCAAGCTATAGGAAGGGTCTCAGGATTGGAATGGGAAGGAGTTTGATATCACATCTCATGCAATAGTATGGGTCTCAGGTTTGGTATAAGCATTGGGATATCACATCTCATGCTATCGCAAGGGTATCAGGATTGGATTTGGAAGGAGCTGGATATCCCATCTCATGCTATAGGAAGGGTCTCAGGTTGGAATGGGAAGGAGTTGGATATCACATCTCATGTTATAGGAAGGGTCTCAGGATTGGAATGGGAAGGACTTGGATATCACATCTCATGCTATAGGAAGGCTCTCAGGTTTGGAAGGGGAAAGAGTTGGATATCACATTTCATGTTAGAGGTAGGATCTCAGGTTTGGTATTAGAGGCATTGAGATATCACATCTCATGCTATCAGAAGGGTCTCAGGATTGGAATGGGAAGGAGTTGGATATCACATCTCATGCTAAAGGGAGGGTCTCAGGTTTGGAAGGGGAAGGATTTGGATATCACATCTCATGTTATAGGAAGGATCTCAGGTTTGGTATTAGAAGCATTGAGATATCACATCTCATGCTATCGGAAGGATCTCAGGTTTGGTATTAGAAGCATTGAGATATCACATCTCATGCTATCAGAATGGTCTCAGGATTGGAATCGGAAGGAGTTGGATATCACATCTCATGCTAAAGGGAGGGTCTCAGGTTTGGAAGGGGAAGGATTTGGATATCACATCTCATGTTATCAGAAGGATCTCAGGTTTGGTATTAGAAGTATTGAGATATCACATCTCATGCTATAGGAAGGGTCTCAGGATTGGAATGGGAAGGAGTTGGATATCACATCTCAAGCTATAGGAAGGGTCTCAGGTTTGGTATAAGCATTGAGATATCACATCTCATGATATAGGAAGGGCTCAGGATTGGAATGGGAAGGAGTTGTATATGACATCTCATGCCATAGGAAGGGTCTCAGGTTTGGTATAAGCATTGAGATATCACATCACATGCTATAGGAAGGGTCTCAGGATTGGAATGGGAAGGACTTGGATATCACATCTCATGCTAAAGGGAGGGTCTCAGGTTTGGAAGGGGAAGGATTTGGATATCACATCTCATGTTATAGGAAGGATCTCAGGTTTGGTATAAGAAGCATTGAGATATCACATCTCATGCTATCGGAAGAATCTCAGATTTGGTATTAGAGGCATTGAGATATCACATCTCATGCTATCATAAGGGTCTCAGGATTGGAATGGGAAGGAGTTGGATATCACATCTCATGCTATAGGAAGGATCTCAGGTTTGGAACGGGAAGGAGCTGGATATCACATCTCATGTTATAGGAAGAGTCTCAGATTTGGTATAAGCATTGAGATATCACATCTCTGCAATCGGAAGTGTCTCAGGATTGGGATGGGAAGGAGTTGGATATCACATCTCATGCTATAGGAAGGGTCTCAGGATTGGAATGGGAAGGACTTGGATATCACATCTCATGCTATAGGGAGGGTCTCAAGTTTGATATTAGAAGCATTGAGATATCACATCTCACGATATCGGAAGGGTCTCAGGATTGGAATGGGAAGGATTTGGATATCACATCTCATGTTATAGGACGGGTCTCAGGTTTGGTATTAGAAGCACTGAGATATCAAGTCTCATGGTATAGGAAGGGTCTCAGAATTGGAATGAGAAGGAGTTGGATATCACATCTCAAGCTTTAGGAAGGGTCTCAGGATTGGAATGGGAAGGAGTTTGATATCACATCTCATGCAATAGTATGGGTCTCAGGTTTGGTATAAGCATTGGGATATCACATCTCATGCTATCGGAAGGGTATCAGGATTGGATTTGGAAGGAGCTGGATATCCCATCTCATGCTATAGGAAGGGTCTCAGGTTGGAATGGGAAGGAGTTGGATATCACATCTCATGTTATAGGAAGGACTTGGATATCACATCTCATGCTATAGGAAGGCTCTCAGGTTTGGAAGGGGAAAGAGTTGGATATCACATTTCATGTTAGAGGTAGGATCTCAGGTTTGGTATTAGAGGCATTGAGATATCACATCTCATGCTATCAGAAGGGTCTCAGGATTGGAATGGGAAGGAGTTGGATATCACATCTCATGCTAAAGGGAGGGTCTCAGGTTTGGAAGGGGAAGGATTTGGATATCACATCTCATGTTATAGGAAGGATCTCAGGTTTGGTATTAGAAGCATTGAGATATCACATCTCATGCTATCGGAAGGATCTCAGGTTTGGTATTAGAAGCATTGAGATATCACATCTCATGCTATCAGAATGGTCTCAGGATTGGAATCGGAAGGAGTTGGATATCACATCTCATGCTAAAGGGAGGGTCTCAGGTTTGGAAGGGGAAGGATTTGGATATCACATCTCATGTTATCAGAAGGATCTCAGGTTTGGTATTAGAAGTATTGAGATATCACATCTCATGCTATAGGAAGGGTCTCAGGATTGGAATGGGAAGGAGTTGGATATCACATCTCAAGCTATAGGAAGGGTCTCAGGTTTGGTATAAGCATTGAGATATCACATCTCATGATATAGGAAGGGCTCAGGATTGGAATGGGAAGGAGTTGTATATGACATCTCATGCCATAGGAAGGGTCTCAGGTTTGGTATAAGCATTGAGATATCACATCACATGCTATAGGAAGGGTCTCAGGATTGGAATGGGAAGGACTTGGATATCACATCTCATGCTAAAGGGAGGGTCTCAGGTTTGGAAGGGGAAGGATTTGGATATCACATCTCATGTTATAGGAAGGATCTCAGGTTTGGTATAAGAAGCATTGAGATATCACATCTCATGCTATCTGAGGAATCTCAGATTTGGTATTAGAGGCATTGAGATATCACATCTCATGCTATCATAAGGGTCTCAGGATTGGAATGGGAAGGAGTTGGATATCACATCTCATGCTATAGGAAGGATCTCAGGTTTGGAACGGGAAGGAGCTGGATATCACATCTCATGTTATAGGAAGAGTCTCAGATTTGGTATAAGCATTGAGATATCACATCTCTGCAATCGGAAGTGTCTCAGGATTGGGATGGGAAGGAGTTGGATATCACATCTCATGCTATAGGAAGGGTCTCAGGTTTGGAACGGGAAGGAGTTGGATATCCCATCTCATGTTATAGGACTGGTCTCAGGTTTGGTATTAGAAGCATTGAGATATCACATCACATGCTGTCGGAAGGGTCTCAGGTTTGGAATGGGAAGGAATTGGATATCACATCTCATGTTATAGGAAGGGTCTCAGGTTTGGTATAAGCATTGAGATATCACATCTCTGCTATCGGAAGTGTCTCAGGATTGGAATGGGAAGGAGTTGGATATCACATCTCATGTTATAGGACGGGTCTCAGGTTTGTTATTAGAATCATTGAGATATCATATTGCATGCTGTAGGAAGGGTCTAAGGATTGGAATGGGAAGGACTTGGATATCACATCTCATGCTATAGGTAGGCTCTCAGGTTTGGAAAGGGAAGGAGTTGGATATCACATTTCATGTTAGAGGAAGGATCTCAGGTTTGGTATTAGAGCCATTGGATATCACATCTCATGCTATAGGAAGGGTCTCAGGATTGGAATGGGAAGGATCTGTATATGACATCTCATGCCATAGGAAGGGTCTCAGGTTTGGTATAAGCATTGAGATATCACATCTCTGCTTTCGGAAGGGTCTCAGGATTGGAATGGGAAGGAGTTGGATATCCCATCTCATGTTATAGGAAGAGTCTCAGGTTTGATATTAGAAGCATTGAGATATCACATCTCATGCTATAGGAAGTGTCTCAGGATTGGAATGGGAAGGACTTGGATATCACATCTCATGCTATAGGGAGGGTCTCAAGTTTGATATTAGAAGCATTCAGATATCACATCTCATGGTATAGGAAGGGTCTCAGTATTGGAATGGGAAGGCGTTGGATATCACATCTCATGCTATAGGAAAGGTCTCAGGTTTGGTATAAGCATTGAGATATCACATCTCTGCTATCGGAAGGGTCTCAGGATTGGAATGGGAAGGAGTTGGATATTCCCATCTCATGTTATAGGAAGGGTCTATCAGGTCTTAGCATGAGACTCTTCCTATAACATGAGATGTGATATCCAACTCCTTCCCATTCCAATCCTGAGACCCTTCCGATAGCTTGAGATGTGATATCTCAATGCTTCTAATATCAATACTGAGACCCTCCCTATAGCATGAGATGTGATATCTAAGTCCTTCCCATTCCAATCCTGAGACCCTCCCGATAGCAGAGATGTGATATCTCAATGCTTATACCAAACCTGAGACCCTTCCTATAGCATGAGATGTGATATCCAACTCCTTCCCATTCCAATCCTGAGACCCTTCCTATAGCATGATATGTGAAATCTCAATGCTTCTACCAAAACTGAGACCCTTCCTTTAGCATGAGATGTGATATCCAACTCCTTCCCATTCCAATCCTGAGACCAGTCCTATAGCATGAGATGTGATATCTCAATGCTTCTAATACCAAACCTGAGATCCTTCCTATAACATGAGATGTGATATCCAACTCCTTCCCATTCCAATCCTGAGACCCTTCCTATAGCATGAGATGTGATATCTCAATGCTTCTAATACCAAACCTGAGATCCTTCCGATAGCATGAGATGTGATATCTCAATGCTTCTAATACCAAACCTGAGATCCTTCCTATAACATGAGATGTGATATCCAAATCCTTCCCCTTCCGAACCTGAGACCCTCCCTTTAGCATGAGATGTGATATCCAACTCCTTCCCATTCCAATCCTGATACCCTTCTGATAGCATGAGATGTGATATCTCAATGCCTCTAATACCAAACCTGAGATCCTACCCTTACATGAAATGTAATATCCAACTCCTTCCCTTTCCAAACCTGAGAGCCTTCCTACAGCATGAGATGTGATATCCAAGTCCTTCCCATTCCAATCCTGAGACCCTTCCTATAACATGATATGTCATATCCAACTCCTTCCCATTCCAACCTGAGACCCTTCCTATAGCATGAGATGGGATATCCAACTCCTTCCAAATCCAATCCTGATACCCTTCCGATAGCATGAGATGTGATATCCCAATGCTTCTACAAAACCTGAGACCCATACCATGGCATGAGATGTGATATCAAACTCCCGTCCTATACCATGAGACTTGATATCTCAATGCTTCTAATACCAAACCTGAGACCCTTCCTATAACATGAGATGTGATATCCAAGTCCTTCCCATTTCAATCCTGAGACCCTTCCTATAGCATGAGATGTGATATCTCAATGCTTCTAATACCAAACCTGAGACCCTTCCTATAACATGAGATGTGATATCCAAGTCCTTCCCATTTCAATCCTGAGACCCTTCCTATAGCATGAGATGTGATATCTCAATGCTTCTAATACCAAACCTGAGACCCTTCCTATAACATGAATTCTGCTATCCAAGTCCTTCCCATTCCAATCCTGAGACCCTTCCAATAGCAGAGATGTGATATCTCAATGCTTCTAATATCAAACCTGAGACCTGTCCTATAACATGAGATGGGATATCCAACTCCTTCCCGTTCCAAACCTGATACCCTTCCTATAGCATGAGATGTGATATCCAATTCCTTCCCATCCCAATCCTGAGACACCTCCGATAGCAGAGATGTGATATCTCAATGCTTATACCAAACCTGAGACTCTTCCTATAACATGAGATGTGATATCTAACTCCTTCCCGTTCCAAACCTGAGACCCTTCCTATAGCATGAGATGTGATATCCAACTCCTTCCCATTCCAATCCTGAGACCCTTCCTATAGCATGAGATGTGATATCTCAATGCTTATACCAAATCTGAGACCCTTCCTATAGCATAAGATGTGATATCCAACTCCTTCCCATTCCAATCCTGAGACCCTTCCTATAGCATGAGATGTGATATCTCAATGCTTCTAATAGCAAACCTGAGATCCTTCCTATAACATGAGATGTGATATCCAACTCCTTCCCATTCCAATCCTGAGACCCTTATGATAGCATGAGATGTGATATCTCAATGCCTCTAATACCAAACCTGAGATACTTCCGATAGCATGAGATGTGATATCTCAATGCTTTTAATACCAAACCTGAGATCCTTCCTATAACATGAGATGTGATATCCAAATCCTTCCCCTTCCAAACCTGAGACCCTCCCTTTAGCATGAGATGTGATATCCAACTCCTTCCCATTCCAATCCTGAGACCCTTCTGATAGCATGAGATGTGATATCTCAATGCCTCTAATACCAAACCTGAGATCTTTCCTATAACATGAGATGTGATATCCAACTCCTTCCCATTCCAATCCTGAGACCCTTCCTATAGCATGAGATGGGATATCCAACTCCTTCTTATGCCAAACCTGAGACCCTTCCTATGGCATGATATGTGATATCCAACTCCTTGCCATTCGAATCCTGAGACCCTTCCTATAGCATGAGAAGGGATATCCAACTCCTTCCCAATCCAATCCTGAGACCCTTCCGATAGCAGAGATGTGATATTTCAACGCTTCTACCAAACCTGAGACCCTTCCTATGACATGAGATGTGATATCCAATTCCTTCCCATTCCAAACCTGAGACCCTTCCTATTGGATGAGATGTGATATCCAACTCCTTCCCATTCCAACCCTGAGACCCTTCCTATACCATGAGATGTGATATCTCAATGCTTCTAATACCAAACCTGAGACCCTTCCTTTAGCATGAGATATGATATCCAAATCCTTCCCCTTCCAAACCTGAGACCCTTCCTTTAGCATGAGATGTGATATCCAAATACTTCCCATTCCAATCCTAAAACCCTTCCTATAACATGAGATGCGATATCCAAATCCTTCCCATTCCAATCCTGAGACCCTTCCTATAACATGAGATGTGATATCCAACTCCTTCCCATTCCAACCTGAGACCCTTCCTATAGCATGAGAAGGGATATCCAACTCCTTCCCAATCCAATCCTGAGACCCTTCCGATAGCAGAGATGTGATATCTCAATGCTTATACCAAACCTGAGACCCTTCCTATGGCATGAGATGTGATATCCAACTCCTTGCCATTCAAATCCTGAGACCCTCCCTATAACAAGAGATGTCATATCCAACTCCTTCCCATTCCAAACCTCAGACCCTTCCTTTAGCATGAGATGTAATATCCAAATCCTTCACATTCCAATCCGGAGACCCTTCCTATAGCATGAGATGTGATATCTCAAAGCTTCTAATACCAAACATGAGATCCTTCCTATAACATGAGATGTGATATCCAACTCCTTCCCATTACAAACCTGAGACCCTTCCGATAGCATGAGATGTGATATCTCAATGCTTCAAAAACCAAACATGAGAACCATCCTATAACATGAGATGTGAAATCCAAATCCTTCCCTTCCCAAACCTGAGACTCTTCCTATAGCATGAGATGTGATATCTCAATGCTTCTACCAAACCTGAAACCCTTCCTATAGCATGAGATGTGATATCCAACTCCTTCCCATTCCAATCCTGAGACACTTCCTATAGCATGAGATGTGATATCCAAATCCTTCCCCTTCCAAACCTTAGACCCTTCCTTTATCATGAGATGTGATATCCAAGTCCTTCCCATTCCATTCCTGAGACCCTTCCTATAGCATGAGATGTGATATCTCAATGCTTCTAATACCAAACCTGAGACCCTTCCTATAACATGAGATGTGCTATCCAAGTCCTTCCCATTCCAATCCTGAGACCCTTCCTATAGCATGAGATGTGATATCCTAGTCCTTCCCATTCCAATCCTGAGACCCTTCCGATAGCAGAGATGTGATATCTCAATGCTTATACCAAACCTGAGACCCTTAATATGGCATGAGATGTCATATACAACTCCTTCCCATTCCAATCCTGAGACCCTTCCTATAGCATGAGATGTGATATCTCAATGCTTATACCAAACCTGAGACCCTTCCTATAGCATGAGATGTGATATCCAACTCCTTCCCATTCCAATCCTGATACCCTTCCTATAACATGAGATGTGATGTCTCAATGCTTCTAATACCAAACATGAGATCCTTCCTATGGCATGAGATGTCATTTAAAACTCCTTCCCATTCCATTCCTGAGACCCTTCCTATAGCATGAGATATGATATCCAACTCCTTCCCATTCCAATCCTGAGACCCTTCCTATAGCATGAGATGTGATATCTCAATGCTTCTAATAACAAACCTGAGATCCTTCCTATAACATGAGATGTGATATCCAAATCCTTCCCCTTCCAAACCAGAGACCCTCCCTTTAGCATGAGAGGTGATATCCAACTCCTTCCCATTCCAATCCTGAGACCGTTCTGATAGCATGAGATGTGATATCTCAATGCTTCTAATTCCAAACCTGAGATCCTTCAGATAGCATGAGATGTGATATTTGAATTCTTCTAATACCAAACCTGAGATCCTTCCTATAACACGAGATGTGATATTCTAATCCTTCCCCTTCCAAACCTGAGACCCTCCCTTTAGCATGAGATGTGATATCCAACTCCTTCCCATTCCAATCCTGAGACCCTTCTGATAGCATGAGATGTTATATCTCAATGCCTCTAATACCAAACCTGAGATTCTACATCTAACATGAAATGTGATATCCAACTCCTTCCCCTTCCAAACCTGGGAGCCTTCCTATAACATGAGATGTGATATCTTAGTCCTTCCCATTCCAATCCTGAGACCCTTCCTATAACATGAGATGTGATATGCAACTCCTTCCCATTCCAATCCTGAGACCCTTCCTATAGCATGAGATGTGATGTCTCAATGCTTCTAATACCAAATCTGAGATCCTTCCTATAACATGAGATGTGATATCCAACTCCTTCCATTCCAATCCTGAGACCCTTCCTATAGCATGGGATGTGATATTTCAATGCTTATACCAAACCTCAGACCCTTCCTATAGCATGAGATGTGATATCCAAATCCTTCCCATTCCAATCGTGAGACCCTTCCTATAGCATGAGATGTGATATCTCAATGCCTCTAATACCAAACCTGAGATCCTTCCTCTAACATGAAATGTGATATCCAAATCCTTCCCTTTCCAAACCTGAGAGCCTACCTATAGCATGAGATGTGATATCCAACTCCTTCCCATTCCAATCCTGAGACCCGTCCTATAGCATGAGATGTGATATCTCAATGCTTATACCAAACCTGAGACCCTTCCTATAGCATGAGATGTGATATCCAAATCCTTCCCATTCCAATCCTGAGAGTCTACCTATAGCATGAGATGTGATATCCAAGTCCTTCCCATTCCAATCCTTAGACACTTCCTACAGCATGAGATGTGATATCTCAATGATTCTATTACCAAACCTGAGACCCGTCCTATAACATGAGATGGGATATCCAACTCCTTCCCATTTCAATCCTGAGAAACTTCCGATAGCAGAGATGTGATATCTCAATGCTTAGACCAAACCTGAGACCCTTCCTATAACATGAGATGTGATATCCAACTCCTTCCCGTTCCAAACCTGAGACCCTTTCTATAGCAAGAATCTAATATCCAACTGCTTCCCATTCCAATCCTGAGACCATTCCTATAGCATGAGATGTGATATCTCAATGCTTCTAATACCAAACCTGAGATCCTTCCTATGACATGAGATGTGATATCCAATTCCTTCCCATTCCAAACCTGAAACCCTTCCTATAGCATGAGATGTGATATCTCAATGCTTCTAATACCAAACCTGAGATCCTTCCTAAAACATGAGATGTGATATCCAAATCCTTCCCCTTCCAAACCAGAGACCCTCCCTTTAGCATGAGATGTGATATCCAACTCCTTCCCATTCCAATCCTGAGACATTTCTGATAGCATGAGATGTGATATCTCAATGCCTCTAATACCAAACCTGAGATCCTACCTCTAACATGAAATGTGATATCCAACTCCTTCCCCTTGCAAACCTGAGAGCCTTCCTATAGCATGAGATGTGATATCGAAGTATTTCCCATTCCAATCCTGAGACCCTTCCTATAACATGAGATGTGATATCCAACTCCTTCCCATTCCAACCTGAGACCCTTCCTATAGCATGAGATGGGATATCCAACTACTTCCAAATCCAATCCTGATACCCTTCCGATAGCATGAGATGTGATATCTCAATCCCTCTAATACCAAACCTGAGATCCTTCCTATAACATGAGATGTGATATCAAAATCCTTCCCCTTCCAAACCTGAGACCCTCCCTTTAGCATGAGATGTGATATCCAACTCCTTCCCATTCCAATCCTGAGACCCTTCTGATAGCATGAGATGTGATATTCAATGCCTCTAATACCAATCCTGAGATCCTACCTCTAACATGAAATGTGATATCCAAGTCCTTCCCTTTCCAAACGTGAGAGCCTCCCTATAGCATGAGATGGGATATTCAAGTCCTTCCCATTCCAATCCTGAGACCCTTCCTATAGCATGAGATGTGATATCTCAATGCTTCTAATACCAAACCTGAGACCCTTCCTATAACATAAGATGGGATATCCAACTCCTTCCCATTCCAATCCTGAGACCCTTCCGATAGCAGAGATGTGATATCTCAATGCTGATACCAAACCTGAGACCCTTCCTATGGCATGAGATGTCATATACAACTCCTTCCCATTCCAATCCTGAGACCATTCCTATAGCATGAGATGTGATATCTCAATGCTTATACCAAACCTGAGACCCTTCCTATAGCATGAGATGTGATATCCAACTCCTTCCCATTCCAATCCTGAGACCCTTCCTATAACATGAGATGTGATGTCTCAATGCTTCTAATACCAAACCTGAGATCCTTCCTATGGCATGAGATGTCATATAAAACTCCTTCCCATTCCATTCCTGAGACCCTTCCTATAGCATGAGATGTGATATCCAACTCCTTCCCATTCCAATCCTGAGACCCTTCCTATAGCATGAGATGTGATATCCAAATCCTTCCCATTCCAATCGTGAGACCCTTCCTATAGCATGAGATGTGATATCCAAAACCTTCCCTTTCCAAAACTGAGAGCCTACCTATAGCATGAGATGTGATATCCAACTCCTTCCCATTCCAATCCTGAGACCCTTCCTATAGCATGAGATGTGATATCCAAATCCTTCCCCTTCCAAACCTGAGACCCTCCCTTTAGCATGAGATGTGATATCCAACTCCTTCCCATTCCAATCCTGAGACCCTTCTGATAGCATGAGATGTTATATCTCAATGCCTCTAATACCAAACCTGAGATCCTACCTCTAACATGAAATGTGATATCCAACTCCTTCCCCTTCTAAACCTGGGAGCCTTCCTATAACATGAGATGTGATATCGAAGTGCTTCCCATTCCAATCCTGAGACCCTTCCTATAACATGAGATGTGATATCCAACTCCTTCCCATTCCAATCCTGAGACCCTTCCCATAGCATGAGATGTGATGTCTCAATGCTTCTAATACCAAATCTGAGATCCTTCCTATAACATGAGATATGATATCCAACTCCTTCCCATTGCAATCTTGAGACCGTTTCTATAGCATGAGATGTGATATTTCAATGCTTATACCAAACCTGAGACCCTTCCTATAGCATGAGATGTGATATCCAAATCCTTCCCATTCCAATCGTGAGACCCTTCCTATAGCATGAGATGTGATATCTCAATGCCTCTAATACCAAACCTGAGATCCTACCTCTATAATGAAATTTGATATGCAACTCCTTCCCCTTCCAAACCTGATAGCCTTCCTATAGCATGAGATGTGATATCCAAGTCCTTCCCATTCCAATCCTGATACCCTTCCTATAACATGAGATGTGATATCCAACTCCTTCCCATTCCAACCTGAGACCCTTCCTATAGCATGAGATGGGATATCCAACTCCTTCCAAATCCAATCCTGATACCCTTCCGATAGCATGAGATGTGATATCCCAATGCTTCTACAAAACCTGAGACCCATACCATGGCATGAGATGTGATATCAAACTCCTTCCCATTCCAATCCTGACACACTTCCTATAGCTTGAGATGTGATATCCAACTCCTTCCCATTCCAATTCTGAGACCCGTCCTATACCATGGGACTTGATATCTCAATGCTTCTAATACCAAACCTGAGACCGGTCCTATAACATGAGATGTGATATCCAAATCCTCCCCCTTCCAAACCTTAGACCCTTCCTTTATCATGAGATGTGATATCCAAGTCGTTCCCATTCCAATCCTGAGACACTTCCTATAGCATGAGATGTGATATCTCAATGCTTCTAATACCAAACCTGAGACCCTTGCTATAACATGAGATGTGATATTCAAGTCCTTCCCATTCCAATCCTGAGACCCTTCCTATAGCATGAGATGTGATATCTCAATGCTTCTAATACCAAACCTGAGACCCTTCCTATCATGAGATGGGATATCCAACTCCTTCCCATTCCAATCCTGAGACCCTTCCGATAGCAAAGATGTGATATCTCAATGCTTATACCAAACCTGAGACCCTTCCTATGGCATGAGATGTCAAATACAACTCCTTCCGATTCCAATCCTGAGACCCTTCCTATAGCATGAGATGTGATATCTCAATGCTTCTAATAATAAACCTGAGATCCTTCCTATAACATGAGATGTGATATCCAACTCCTTCCCATTCCAAACCTGAGACCCTTCCGATTGCATGAGATGTGATATCAAACTCCTTCCCATTCCAATCCTGAGACCCTTCCTATACCATGAGATGTGATATCTCAATGCTTCTAATACCAAAACTGACACCCGTCCTAAAACATGAGATGTGATGTCCAAATCCTTCCCCTTCCAAACCTGAGATCTTTCCTTTAGCATGAGATGTGATATCCAACTCCTTCCCATTCCAATCCTGAGACCCTTCCTATACCATGAGATGTGATCTCTCAATGCTTCTAATACCAAACCTGACACCCGTCCTAAAACATGAGATGTGATGTCCAAATCCTTCCCCTTCCAAACCTGAGATCTTTCCTTTAGCATGAGATGTGATATCCAACTCCTTCCCATTCCAATCCTGAGACCCTTCCTATACCATGAGATGTGATATCTCAATGCTTCTAATACCAAACCTGACACCCGTCCTAAAACATGAGATGTGATGTCCAAATCCTTCCCCTTCCAAACCTGAGATCTTTCCTTTAGCATTAGATGTGATATCCAACTCCTTTCCATTCCAATCCTGAGACCCTTCCTATAGCATGATATGTGATATCACAATTTTTCTAATACCAAACCTGAGATCCTTCCTATAACATGAGATGTGTATCCAACTCCTTCCCATTCCAAACCTGAGACCCTTCCTATAGCCTGAGATGTGATATCTTAATGCTTCTAAAACCAAACCTGAGAACCATCCAATAACATATGTGAAATCCAAATCCTTCCCTTTCCAAACCTGAGACCCTTCCGATAGCATTAGATGTGATATCTCAATGCTTCCAAAACCAAACATGAGAACCATCCTATAACATGAGATGTGAAATCCAAATCCTTCCCTTTCCAAACCTGAGACCCTCCCTATAGCATGAGATGTGATGTCTAAGTCCTTCCCATTCCTATCCTGAGACCCTTCCGATAGCAGAGATGTGATATCTCAATGCTTGGACCAAACCTGAGACCCTTCCTATGGCATGAGATGTGATATCCAACTCCTTCCCATTTCAATCTTGAGACCCTTCCTATAGCATGAGATGTGATATCTCAATGCTTCTATCAAACCTGAGTCCCTTCCTTTAGCATGAGATGTGATATCCAACTCCTTCCCATTCCAATCCTGAGACCCTTCCTATAGCATGAGATGTGATATTTTAAAGCTTCTAATACCAAACCTGCGACCCGTCCTATAACATGAGATATGATATCCAAATCCTTCCCCTTCCAAACCTGAGACCCTTCCTTTAGCATGAGATGTGATATCTCAATGTTTCTAATAAAAAACCTGAGACTCTTCCTATAGCAAGAGATGTGATATCCAAATCCTTCCCATTCCAATCCTGAGACCCTTCCTATAACATGAGATGTGATATCTCAATGCCTCTAATACCAAACCTGAGATTCTTCCTATAACATGAGATGTGATATCTCAATGCTTCTAATACCAAACCTGAGACCCTCCCTTTAGCATGAGATGTGATATCCGACTCCTTCCCATTCCAATCCTGAGACCCTTCTGATAGCATGAGATGTGATATCTCAATGCCTCTAATACCAAACCAGAGATTCTTCCTGTAACATGAGATGTGATATCTCAATGCTTCTAATACCAAACCTGAGACCCTCCCTTTAGCATGAGATGTGATATCCGACTCCTTCCCATTCCAATCCTGAGACCCTTCTGATAGCATGAGATGTGATATCTCAATGCTTCTAATACCAAACCTGAGACCCTTCCTATAACATAAGATGGGATATCCAGCTCCTTCCCATTCCAATCCTGAGACCCTTCCGATAGCAGAGATGTGATATCTCAATGCTTATACCAAACCTGAGACCCTTCCTGTGGCATGAGATGTCATATCCAACTCCTTCCCATTCCAATCCTGAGACCCTTCCTATAGCATGATATGTGATATCACAATTTTTCTAATACCAAACCTGAGATCCTTCCTATAACATGAGATGTGTATCCAACTCCTTCCCATTCCAAAACCTGAGACCCTTCCTATAGCATGAGATGTGATATCTTAATGCTTCTAAAACCAAACCTGAGAACCATCCAATAACATATGTGAAATCCAAATCCTTCCCTTTCCAAACCTGAGACCCTTCCGATAGCATTAGATGTGATATCTCAATGCTTCTAAAACCAAACATGAGAACCATCCTATAACATGAGATGTGAAATCCAAATCCTTCCCTTTCCAAACCTGAGACCCTTCCTATAGCTTGAGATGTGATATCAAACTCCTTCCCATTCCAATCCTGTGATAGCTGGAGATGTGATATCCAACTCCTTCCCATTCCAATCCTGAGACCCTTCCTATACCATGAGATGTGATATTTCAATGCTTCTAATACCAAACCTGAGACCCGTCCTAAAACATGAGATGTGAGATCCAAATCCTTCCCCCTCCAAACCTGAGAACCTTCCTATAGCTTGAGATGTGATATCAAACTCCTTCCCATTCCAATCCTGAGATAGCTTGAGATGTGATATCCAACTCATTCCCATTCCTATCCTGAGACCCTTCCGATAGCAGAGATGTGATATCTCAATGCTTGTACCAAACCTGAGACCCTTCCTATGGCATGAGATGTGATATCCAACTCCTTCCCATTCCAATCCTGAGACCCTTCCTATAGCATGAGATGTGATATCTCAATGCTTATACCAAACCTGAGACCCTTCCTATAGCATGAGATGTGATATCCAAATCCTTCCCATTCCAATCCTGAGACCCTTCCTATAGCATGAGATGTGATATCTCAATGCCTCTAATACCAAACCTGAGATCCTATTACCAAACCTGAGACCTGTCCTATAACATGAGATGGGATATCCAACTCCTTCCCATTTCAATCCTGAGAAACTTCTGATAGCAGAGATGTGATATCTCAATACTTAGACCAAACCTGAGACCCTTCCTATAACATGAGATGTGATATCCAACTCCTTCCCGTTCTAAACCTGAGACCCTTTCTATAGCAAGAATCTAATATCCAACTCCTTCCCATTCCAATCCTGAGACCATTCCTATAGCATGAGATGTGATATCTCAATGCTTCTAATACCAAACCTGATATCCTTCCTATGACATGAGATGTGATATCCAATTCCTTCCCATTCCAAACCTGAGATCCTTCCTATAGCATGAGATGTGATATCTCAATGCTTCTAGTACCAAACCTGAGATCCTTCCTATAACATGAGATGTGATATCCAAATCCTTCCCCTTCCAAACCAGAGACCCTCCCTTTAGCATGAGATGTGATATCCAACTCCTTCCCATTCCAATCCTGAGACATTTCTGATAGCATGAGATGTGATATCTCAATGCCTCTAATACCAAACCTGAGATCCTACCTCTACATGAAATGTGATATCCAACTCCTTCCCCTTGCAAACCTGAGAGCCTTCCTATAGCATGAGATGTGATATCGAAGTATTTCCCATTCCAATCCTGAGACCCTTCCTATAACATGAGATGTGATATCCAACTCCTTCCCATTCCAACCTGAGACCCTTCCTATAGCATGAGATGGGATATCCAACTACTTCCAAATCCAATCCTGATACCCTTCCGATAGCATGAGATGTGATATCTCAATCCCTCTAATACCAAACCTGAGATCCTTCCTATAACATGAGATGTGATATCAAAATCCTTCCCCTTCCAAACCTGAGACCCTCCCTTTAGCATGAGATGTGATATCCAACTCCTTCCCATTCCAATCCTGAGACCCTTCTGATAGCATGAGATGTGATATTCAATGCCTCTAATACCAAACCTGAGATCCTACCTCTAACATGAAATGTGATATCCAACTCCTTCCCTTTCCAAACGTGAGAGCCTCCCTATAGCATGAGATGGGATATTCAAGTCCTTCCTATTCCAATCCTGAGACCCTTCCTATAGCATGAGATGTGATATCTCAATGCTTCTAATACCAAACCTGAGACCCTTCCTACAACATAAGATGGGATATCCAACTCCTTCCCATTCGAATCCTGAGACCCTTCCGATAGCAGAGATGTGATATCTCAATGCTGATACCAAACCTGAGACCCTTCCTATGGCATGAGATGTCATATACAACTCCTTCCCATTCCAATCCTGAGACCCTTCCTATAGCATGAGATGTGATATCTCAATGCTTATACCAAACCTGAGACCCTTCCTATAGCATGAGATGTGATATCCAACTCCTTCCCATTCCAATCCTGAGACCCTTCCTATAACATGAGATGTGATGTCTCAATGCTTCTAATACCAAACCTGAGATCCTACCTATGGCATGAGATGTCATATAAAACTCCTTCCCATTCCATTCCTGAGCCCCTTCCTATAGCATGAGATGTGATATCCAACTCCTTCCCATTCCAATCCTGAGACCCTTCCTATAGCATGAGATGTGATATCTCAATGCTTCTAATACCAAACCTGAGACCCTTCCTATAACATAAGATGGGATATCCAACTCCTTCCCATTCGAATCCTGAGACCCTTCCGATAGCAGAGATGTGATATCTCAATGCTGATACCAAACCTGAGACCCTTCCTATGGCATGAGATGTCATATACAACTCCTTCCCATTCCAATCCTGAGACCCTTCCTATAGCATGAGATGTGATATCTCAATGCTTATACCAAACCTGAGACCCTTCCTATAGCATGAGATGTGATATCCAACTCCTTCCCATTCCAATCCTGAGACCCTTCCTATAACATGAAATGTGATGTCTCAATGCTTCTAATACCAAACCTGAGATCCTTCCTATGGCATGAGATGTCATATAAAACTCCTTCCCATTCCATTCCTGAGACCCTTCCTATAGCATGAGATGTGATATCCAACTCCTTCCCATTCCAATCCTGAGACCCTTCCTATAGCATGAGATGTGATATCCAAATACTTCCCATTCCAATTGTGAGACCCTTCCTATAGCATGAGATGTGATATCCAAAACCTTCCCTTTCCAAAACTGAGAGCCTACCTATAGCATGAAATGTGATATCCAACTCCTTCCCATTCCAATCCTGAGACCCTTCCTATAGCATGAGATGTGATATCTCAATGCTTATACCAAACCTGAGACCCTTCCTATAGCATGGGATGTGATATCCAAATCCTTCCCATTCCAATCCTGAGACCCTTCCTATAGCATGAGATGTGATATCCAAATCCTTCCCCTTCCAAACCTGAGACCCTCCCTTTAGCATGAGATGTGATATCCAACTCCTTCCCATTCCAATCCTGAGACCCTTCTGATAGCATGAGATGTTATATCTCAATGCCTCTAATACCAAACCTGAGATCCTACCTCTAACATGAAATGTGATATCCAACTCCTTCCCCTTCTAAACCTGGGAGCCTTCCTATAACATGAGATGTGATATCGAAGTGCTTCCCATTCCAATCCTGAGACCCTTCCTATAACATGAGATGTGATATCCAACTCCTTCCCATTCCAATCCTGAGACCCTTCCTATAGCATGAGATGTGATGTCTCAATGCTTCTAATACCAAATCTGAGATCCTTCCTATAACATGAGATGTGATATCCAACTCCTTCCCATTGCAATCTTGAGACCGTTTCTATAGCATGAGATGTGATATCTCAATGCTTATACCAAACCTGAGACCATTCCTATAGCATGAGATGTGATATCCAAATCCTTCCCATTCCAATCGTGAGACCCTTCCTATAGCATGAGATGTGATATCTCAATGCCTCTAATACCAAACCTGAGATCCTACCTCTAAAATGAAATTTGATATGCAACTCCTTCCCCTTCCAAACCTGATAGCCTTCCTATAGCATGAGATGTGATATCCAAGTCCTTCCCATTCCAATCCTGATACCCTTCCTATAACATGAGATGTGATATCCAATTCCTTCCCATTCCAACCTGAGACCCTTCCTATAGCATGAGATGGGATATCCAACTCCTTCCAAATCCAATCCTGATACCCTTCCGATAGCATGAGATATGATATCCCAATGCTTCTACAAAACCTGAGACCCATACCATGGCATGAGATGTGATATCAAACTCCTTCCCATTCCAATCCTGACACCCTTCCTATAGCTTGAGATGTGATATCCAACTCCTTCCCATTCCAATTCTGAGACCCGTCCTATACCATGGGACTTGATATCTCAATGCTTCTAATACCAAACCTGAGACCGGTCCCATAACATGAGATGTGATATCCAAATCCTTCCCCTTCCAAAATTTAGACCCTTCCTTTATCATGAGATGTGATATCCAAGTCGTTTCCATTCCAATCCTGAGACCCTTCCTATAGCATGAGATGTGATATCTCAATGCTTCTAATACCAAACCTGAGACCCTTGCTATAACATGGGATGTGATATTCAAGTCCTTCCCATTCCAATCCTGAGACCCTTCCGATAGCAGAGATGTGATATCTCAATGCTGCTAATAATAAACCTGAGATCCTTCCTATAACATGAGATGTGATATCCAACTCCTTCCCATTCCAAACCTGAGACCCTTCCGATTGCATGAGATGTGATATCAAACTCCTTCCCATTCCAATCCTGAGATAGCTTGAGATGTGATATCCAACTCCTTCCCATTCCAATCCTGAGACCCTTCCTATACCATGAGATGTGATATCTCAATGCTTCTAATACCAAACCTGACACCCGTCCTAAAACATGAGATGTGAGATCCAAATCCTTCCCCTTCCAAACCTGAGATCTTTCCTTTAGCATGAGATGTGATATCCAACTCCTTCCCATTCCAATCCTGAGACCCTTCCTATAGCATGATATGTGATATCACAATTTTTCTAATACCAAACCTGAGATCCTTCCTATAACATGAGATGTGTATCCAACTCCTTCCCATTCCAAACCTGAGACCCTTCCTATAGCCTGAGATGTGATATCTTAATGCTTCTAAAACCAAACCTGAGAACCATCCAATAACATATGTGAAATCCAAATCCTTCCCTTTCCAAACCTGAGACACTTCCGATAGCATTACCTGTGATATCTCAATGCTTCTAAAACCAAACATGAGAACCATCCTATAACATGAGATGTGAAATCCAAATCCTTCCCTTTCCAAACCTGAGACCCTCCCTATAGCATGGAATGTGATATCTAAGTCCTTCCCATTCCTATCCTGAGACCCTTCCGATAGCAGAGATGTGATATCTCAATGCTTGGACCAAACCTGAGACCCTTCCTATGACATGAGATGTGATATCCAACTCCTTCCCATTCCAATCCTGAGACCCTTCCTATAGCATGAGATGTGATATCTCAATGCTTCTATCAAACCTGAGTCCCTTCCTTTGGCATGAGATGTGATATCCAACTCCTTCCCATTCCAATCCTGAGACCCTTCCTATAGCATGAGATGTGATATTTCAAAGCTTCTAATACCAAACCTGGGACCCGTCCTATAACATGAGATATGATATCCAAATCCTTCCCCTTCCAAACCTGAGACCCTTCCTTTAGCATAAGATGTGATATCCAAATCCTTCCCATTCCAATCCTGAAACCCTTCCTATAGCATGAGATGTGATATCTCAATGTTTCTAATAAAAAACTTGAGACTCTTCCTATAGCAAGAGATATGATATCCAAATCCTTCCCATTCCAATCCTGAGACCCTTCCTATAACATGAGATGTGATATCTCAATGCCTCTAATACCAAACCTGAGATTCTTTCTATGACATGAGATGTGATATCTCAATGCTTCTAATACCAAACCTGAGACCCTCCCTTTAGCATGAGATGTGATATCCGACTCCTTCCCATTCCAATCCTGAGACCCTTCTTATAGCATGAGATGTGATATCTCAATGCCTCTAATACCAAACCAGAGATTCTTCCTATAACATGAGATGTGATATCTCAATGCTTCTAATACCAAACCTGAGACCCTCCCTTTAGCATGAGATGTGATATCCGACTCCTTCCCATTCCAATCCTGAGACCCTTCTGATAGCATGAGATGTGATATCTCAATGCTTCTAACACCAAACCTGAGACCCTTCCTATAACATAAGATGGGATATCCAACTCCTTCCCATTCCAATCCTGAGACCCTTCCGATAGCAGAGATGTGATATCTCAATGCTTATACCAAACCTGAGACCCTTCCTGTGGCATGAGATGTCATATCCAACTCCTTCCCATTCCAATCCTGAGACCTTTCCTATAGCATGATATGTGATATCACAATTTTTCTAATACCAAACCTGAGATCCTTCCTATAACATGAGATGTGTATCCAACTCCTTCCCATTCCAAAACCTGAGACCCTTCCTATAGCATGAGATGTGATATCTTAATGCTTCTAAAACCAAACCTGAGAACCATCCAATAACATATGTGAAATCCAAATCCTTCCCTTTCCAAACCTGAGACCCTTCCGATAGCATTAGATGTGATATCTCAATGCTTCTAAAACCAAACATGAGAACCATCCTATAACATGAGATGTGAAATCCAAATCCTTCCCTTTCCAAACCTGAGACCCTTCCTATAGCTTGAGATGTGATATCAAACTCCTTCCCGATCCAATCCTGTGATAGCTTGAGATATGATATCCAACTCCTTCCCATTCCAATCCTGAGACCCTTCCTATACCATGAGATGTGATATCTCAATGCTTCTAATACCAAACCTGAGACCCGTCCTAAAACATGAGATGTGAGATCCAAATCCTTCCCCTTCCAAACCTGAGAACCTTCCTATAGCTTGAGATGTGATATCAAACTCCTTCCTATTCCAATCCTGAGATAGCTTGAGATGTGATATCCAACTCCTTCCCATTCCAATCCTGAGACCCTTCCTATAGCATGAGATGTGATATCTCAATGCTTCTATCAAACCTGAGTCCCTTCCTTTAGCATGAGATGTGATATCCAACTCCTTCCCATTCCAATCCTGAGACCGTTCCTATAGCATGAGATGTGATATCTCAAAGCTTCTAATACCAAACCTGGGACCCGTCCTATAACATGAGATATGATATCCAAATCCTTCCCCTTCCAAACCTGAGACCCTTCCTTTAGCATGAGTTGTGATATCCAAATCCTTCCCATTCCAATCCTGAAACCCTTCCTATAGCATGAGATGTGATATCTCAATGTTTCTAATAAAAAACCTGAGACCCTTCCTATAGCAAGAGATGTGATATCCAAATCCTTCCCATTCCAATCCTGAGACCCTTCCTATAACATGAGATGTGATATCCAACTCCTTCCCATTCCAACCTGAGAACCTTCCTATAGCATGAGAAGGGATATCCAACTCCTTCCCATTCCAATCCTGAGACCTTCCTATAGCATGAGATGTGATATCTCAAAGCTTCTAATACCAAACCTGCGACCCGTCCTATAACATGAGATATGATATCCAAATCCTTCCCCTTCCAAACCTGAGACCCTTCCTTTAGCATGAGATGTGATATACAAATCCTTCCCATTCCAATCCTGAAACCCTTCCTATAGCATGAGATGTGATATCTCAATGTTTCTAATAAAAAAACTGAGACCCTTCCTATAGCAAGAGATGTGACATCCAAATCCTTCCCATTCCAATCCTGAGATCCTTCCTATTGGATGAGATGTGATATCCAACTCCTTCCCATTCCAATACTGAGACCCTTCCTATACCATGAGATGTGATATCTCAATGCTTCTACCAAAACTGAGACCCTTCCTTTAGCATGAGATGTGATATCCAACTCCTTCCCATTCCAATCCTGAGACCCTTCCTATAGCATGAGATGTGATATCTCAATGCCTCTAATACCAAACCTGAGATTCTTCCTATAACATGAGATGTGATATCTCAATGCTTCTAATACCAAACCTGAGACCCTCCCTTTAGCATGAGATGTGATATCCGACTCCTTCCCATACCAATCCTGAGACCCTTCTGATAGCATGAGATGTGATATCTCAATGCCTCTAATACCAAACCTGAGATTCTTCCTATAACATGAGATGTGATATCTCAATGCTTCTAATACCAAACCTGAGACCCTCCCTTTAGCATGAGATGTGATATCCAACTCCTTCCCATTCCAATCCTGAGACCCTTCCTATACCATGAGATGTAATATCTCAATGCTTCTAATACCAAACCTGACACCCGTCCTAAAACATGAGATGTGAGATCCAAATCCTTCCCCTTCCAAACCTGAGATCTTTCCTTTAGCATGAGATGTGATATCCAACTCCTTCCCATTCCAATCCTGAGACCCTTCCTATAGCATGATATGTGATATCACAATTTTTCTAATACCAAACCTGAGATCCTTCCTATAACATGAGATGTGTATCCAACTCCTTCCCATTCCAAAACCTGAGACCCTTCCTATAGCCTGAGATGTGATATCTTAATGCTTCTAAAACCAAACCTGAGAACCATCCAATAACATATGTGAAATCCAAATCCTTCCCTTTCCAAACCTGAGACCCTTCCGATAGCATTAGATGTGATATCTCAATGCTTCTAAAACCAAACATGAGAACCATCCTATAACATGAGATGTGAAATCCAAATCCTTCCCTTTCCAAACCTGAGACCCTTCCTATAGCTTGAGATGTGATATCAAACTCCTTCCCATTCCAATCCTGTGATAGCTTGAGATGTGATATCCAACTCCTTCCCATTCCAATCCTGAGACCCTTCCTATACCATGAGATGTGATATCTCAATGCTTCTAATACCAAACCTGAGACCCGTCCTAAAACATGAGATGTGAGATTCAAATCCTTCCCCTTCCAAACCTGAGAACCTTCCTATAGCTTGAGATGTGATATCAAACTCCTTCCCATTCCAATCCTGAGATAGCTTGAGATGTGATATCCAACTCCTTCCCATTCCTATCCTGAGACCCTTCCGATAGCAGAGATGTGATATCTCAATGCTTGTACCAAACCTGAGACCCTTCCTATGGCATGAGATGTGATATCCAACTCCTTCCCATTCCAATCCTGAGACCCTTCCTATAGCATGAGATGTGATATCTCAATGCTTCTATCAAACCTGAGTCCCTTCCTTTAGCATGAGATGTGATATCCAACTCCTTCCCATTCCAATCCTGAGACCCTTCTGATAGCATGAGATGTGATATCTCAATGCCTATAATACCAAACCTGAGATCCTTCCGATAGCATGAGATGTGATATCTCAATGCTTCTAATACCAAACCTGAGATCCTTCCTATAACATGAAATGTGATATCCAAATCCTTCCAAATCCAATCCTGATACCCTTCCGATAGCATGAGATGTGATATCCCAATGCTTCTACAAAACCTGAGACCCATACATGGCATGAGATGTGATATCAAACTCCTTCCCATTCCAATCCTGAGACACTTCCTATAGCATGAGATGTGATATCTCAATGCTTCTAATACCAAACCTGAGACTCTTCCTATAACATGAGATGGGATATCCAACTCCTTCCCATTCCAATCCTGAGACCCTTCCGATAGCAGAGATGTGATATCTCAATGCTTATACCAAACCTGAGACCCTTCCTATGGCATGAGATGTCATATACAACTCCTTCCCATTCCAATCCTGAGACCCTTCCTATAGCATGAGATGTGATATCTCAATGCTTATACCAAACCTGAGACCCATACATGGCATGAGATGTGATATCAAACTCCTTCCCATTCCAATCCTGAGACCATTCCTATAGCATGAGATGTGATATCTCAATGCTTCTAATACCAAACCTGAGACTCTTCCTATTACATGAGATGGGATATCCAACTCCTTCCCATTCCAATCCTGAGACCCTTCCGATAGCAGAGATGTGATATCTCAATGCTTATACCAAACCTGAGACCCTTCCTATGGCATGAGATGTCATATACAACTCCTTCCCATTCCAATCCTGAGACCCTTCCTATAGCATGAGATGTGATATCTCAATGCTTATACCAAACCTAAGACCCTTCCTATAGCATGAGATGTGATATCCAACTCCTTCTCATTTCAATCCTGAGATCCTTCCTATAGCATGAGATGTGATGTCTCAATGCTTCTAATACCAAACCTGAGATCCTTCCTATAACATCAGATGTGATATCCAACTCCTTCCCATTCCAATCCTGAGACCCTTCCTATAGCATGAGATGTGATATCTCAATGTTTATACCAAACCTGAGACCCTTCCTATAGCATGAGATGTGATATCCAACTCCTTCCCATTCCAATCCTGAGACCCTTCCTATAGCATGAGATGTGATATCTCAATGCCTCTAATACCAAATCTGAGATCCTTCCTCTAACATGAAATGTGATATCCAACTCCTTCCCTTTCCAAACCTGAGAGCCTACCTATAGCATGAGATGTGATATCCAAGACCTTCCCATTCCAATCCTTAGACCCTTCCTACAGCATACAATATGATATCTCAATGATTCTAATAACAAACCTGAGACCCGTCCTATAACATGAGATGTGATATCCAACTCCTTCCCATTCCAATCCTGAGACACTTCCGATAGCAGAGATGTGATATCTCAATGCTTATTCCAAACCTGAGACCCTTCCTTTAGCATGAGATGTGATATCCAACTCCTTCCCGTTCCAAACCTGAGACCCTTCCTATAGCATATGTGATATCCAACTCCTTCCCATTCCAAACATGAGACCCTTCCTATAGCATGAGATGTGATATCCAACTCCTTCCCATTCCAATCCTGAGACCCTTCCTATAGCATGAGATGTGATATCTCAATGCCTCTAATACCAAACCTGAGATCCTTCCTCTAACATGAAATGTGATATCCAACTCCTTCCCTTTCCAAACCTGAGAGCCTACCGATAGCATGAGATGTGATATCCAAGACCTTCCCATTCCAATCCTTAGACCCTTCCTACAGCATACAATATGATATCTCAATGATTCTAATAACAAACCTGAGACCCTTCCTTTAGCATGAGATGTGATATCCAACTCCTTCCCGTTCCAAACCTGAGACCCTTCCTATAGCATATGTGATATCCAACTCCTTCCCATTCCAAACATGAGACCCTTCCTATAGCATGAGATGTGATATCCAACTCCTTCCCATTCCAATCCTGAGACCCTTCCTATAGCATGAGATGTGATATCTCAATGCCTCTAATACCAAACCTGAGATCCTTCCTCTAACATGAAATGTGATATCCAACTCCTTCCCTTTCCAAACCTGAGAGCCTACCGATAGCATGAGATGTGATATCCAAGACCTTCCCATTCCAATCCTTAGACCCTTCCTACAGCATACAATATGATATCTCAATGATTCTAATAACAAACCTGAGACCCGTCCTATAACATGAGATGTGATATCCAACTCCTTCCCATTCCAATCCTGAGACACTTCCGATAGCAGAGATGTGATATCTCAATGCTTATTCCAAACCTGAGACCCTTCGTATAGCATGAGATGTAATATCCAACTCCTTTCCGTTCCAAACCTGAGACCCTTCCTATAGCATATGTGATATCCAACTCCTTCCCATTCCAAACATGAGACCCTTCCGATAGCATGAGATGTGATATCTCAATGCTTCTAATACCAAACCTGAGACCCGTCCTATAACATGAGATGGGATATCCAACCCCTTCCCGTTCCAAACCTGAGACCCTTCCTATAGCATGAGATGTGATATCCAACTCCTTCCCATCCCAATCCTGAGACACTTCCGATTGCAGAGATGTGATATCTCAATGCTTATACCAAACCTGAGACTCTTCCTATAACATGAGA
Organism: Ambystoma mexicanum; assembly: GCF_040938575.1. Classification (NCBI taxonomy): domain Eukaryota; kingdom Metazoa; phylum Chordata; class Amphibia; order Caudata; family Ambystomatidae; genus Ambystoma; species Ambystoma mexicanum. The sequence continues at coordinate 340,933,639 of NC_090936.1, forward strand.
TGTGATATCCAACTCCTTCCCGTTCCAAACCTGAGACCCTTCCTATAGCATAAGATGTGATATCCAACTCCTTCCCATTCCAATCCTGAGACCCTTCCGATAGCATGAGATGTGACATCTCAATGCTTCTAATACCAAACCTGAGATCCTTCTTATAACATGTGATGTGATATCCAAATCCTTCCCCTTCCAAACCTGAGACCCTCCCTTTAGCATGAAATGTGATATCCAACTCCTTCCCATTCCAATCCTGAGACCCTTATGATAGCATGAGATGTGATATCTCAATGCCTCTAATACCAAACCTGAGATACGTCCGATAGCATGAGATGTGATATCTCAATGCTTCTAATACCAAACCTGAGATCCTTCCTATAACATGAGATGTGATATCCAAATCCTTCCCCTTCCAAACCTGAGACCCTCCCTTTAGCATGAGATGTGATATCCAACTCCTTCCCATTCCAATCCTGAGACCCTTCTGATAGCATGAGATGTGATATCTCAATGCCTCTAATACCAAACCTGAGATCCTACCTCTAACATGAAATATGATATCCAACTCCTTCCCTTTCCAAACCTGAGATCCTGCCTATAGCATGAGATGTGATATCCAAGTCCTTCCCATTCCAATCCTGAGACCCTTCCTATAGCATGAGATGTGATATCTCAATGCTTATACCAAACCTGAGACCCTTCCTATGGCATGAGATGCCATATACAACTCCTTCCCATTCCAATCCTGAGACCCTGCTTATAGCATGAGATGTGATATCTCAATGCTTCTAATACCAAACCTGAGATCTTTCCTATAACATGAGATGTGATATCCAACTCCTTCCCATTCCAATCCTGAGACCATTCCTATAGCATGAGATGTGATATCTCAATGCTTATACCAAACCTGAGACCCTTCCTATAGCTTGAGATGTGATATCCAACTCCTTCCCATTCCAATCCTGAGACCCTTCCTATAGCATGAGATGTGATATCTCAATGCCTCTAATACCAAACCTGAGATCCTTCCTCTAACATGAAATGTGATATCCAACTCCTTCCCCTTCCAAACCTGAGAGCCTTCCTATAGCATGAGATATGATATCCAAGTCCTTTCCATTCCAATCCTGAGACCTTTCCTATAACATGAGATGTGATATCCAACTCCTTCCCATTCCAACCTGAGACCCTTCCTATAGCATGAAATGGGATATCCAACTCCTTCCAAATCCAATCCTGATACCCTTCCGATAGCATGAGATCTGATATCCCAATGCTTCTACCAAACCTGAGACCCATACTATGGCATGAGATGTGATATCAAACTCCTTCCCATTCCAACCTGAGACCCTTCCTATAGCATGAGATGGGATATCCAACTCCTTCCAAATCCAATCCTGAAATCCTTCCGATAGCATGAGATGTGATATCCCAATGCTTCTACCAAACCTGAGACCCATACTATGGCATGAGATGTGATATCCAACTCCTTCCCATTCCAATTCTGAGACTCTTCTGATAGCATGAGATGTGATATCTCAATGCCTCTAATACCAAACCTGAGATCCTACCTCTAACATGAAATGTGATATCCAACTCTTTCCCGTTGCAAACCTGAGAGCCTTCCTATAGCATGAGATGTGATATCCAAGTCCTTCCCATTCCAATCCTGAGACCCTTCCTATAACATGAGATGTGATATCCAACTCCTTCCCATTCCAACCTGAGACCCTTCCTATAGCATGAGATGTGATATCCCAATGCTTCTACCAAACCTGAGACCCATACTATGGCATGAGATGTGATATCAAACTCCTTCCCATTCCAATCCTGAGACCCTTCCTATAGCTTGAGATGTGATATCCAACTCCTTCCCATTCCAATTCTGAGACCCTTCCTATACAATGAGACTTGATATCTCAATGCTTCTAATACCAAACCTGAGACCCGTCCTATAACATGAGATGTGATATCCAAATCCTTCCCCTTATAAACCTTAGACCCTTCCTTTATCATGAGATGTGATATCCAACTCCTTCCCATTCCAATCCTGAGACTCTTCCGATATCATGAGATGTGATATCTCAATGCTTCTAATATCAAACTTGAGACCCTCCCTATAGCATGAGATGTGATATCCAAGTCCTTCCCATTCCAATCCCGAGACCCTTCCTATAGCATGAGATGTGATATCTCAATGCTTCTAATACCAAACCTGAGACCCTTCTTATAACATGAGATGGGAATATCCAACTCCTTCCCATTCCAATCCTGAGACCCTTCCGATAGCAGAGATGTGATATCTCAATGCTTATACCAAACCTGAGATCCTTCCTATAACATGAGATGTGATATCCAACTCCTTCCCATTCCAATCCTGAGACACTTCCTATAGCATGAGATGTGATATCTCACTGCTTATACCAAACCTGAGACCCTTCCTATAGCATGAGATGTGATATCCAACTCCTTCCCATTCCAATCCTGAGACCCTTCCTATAGCATGAGATGTGATATCTCAATGCTTCTAATATCAAACTTGAGACCCTCCCTATAGCATGAGATGTGATACCCAAGTCCTTCCCATTCCAATCCTGAGACCCTTCCTACAGCATGCGATGTGATGTCTCAATGCTTCTAATACCAAACCTGAGACTCTTCCTATAGCATGAGATGGGATATCCAACTTCTTCCCATTCCAATCCTGAGACCCTTCCGATAGCAGAGATGTGATATCTCAATGCTTATACCAAACCTAAGACCCTTCCTATGGCATGAGATGTCATATACAACTCCTTCCCATTCCAATCCTGAGACCCTTCCTATAGCATGAGATGTGATATCTCAATGCTTATACCAAACCTGAGACCCTTCCTATAGCATGAGATGTGATATCAAACTCCTTCCCATTCCAATCCTGAGACTCTTCCTATAGCATGAGATGTGATGTCTCAATGCTTCTAATACCAAACCTGAGATCCTTCCTATAACATGAGATGTGATATCCAACTCCTTCCCATTCCAATCCCGAGACCCTTCCTATAGCATGAGATGTGATATCTCAATGCTTATACCAAACCTGAGACCCTTCCTATAGCATGAGATGTGATATCCAACTCCTTCCCATTCCAATCCTGAGACTCTTCCTATAGCATGAGATGTGATATCTCAATGCCTCTAATACCAAACCTGAGATCCTTCCTCTAACATGAAATGTGATATCCAACTCCTTCCCTTTCCAAACCTGAGAGTCTACCTATAGCATGAGATGTGATATCCAAGTCCTTCCCATTCCAATCCTTAGACCCTTCCTACAGCATGCAATATGATATCTCAATGATTCTAATAACAAACCTGAGACCCGTCCTATAACATGAGATGGGATATCCAACTCCTTCCCATTCCAATCCTGAGACACTTCCGATAGCAGAGATGTGATATCTCAATGCTTATACCAAACCTGAGACCCTTCCTATAACATGAGATGTGATATCCAACTCCTTCCCGGTCCAAACCTGAGACCCTTCCTATAGCATATGTGATATTCAACTCCTTCCCATTCCAAACATGAGACCCTTCCTATAGCAAGAGTGTAATATCCAACTCCTTCCCATTCCAATCCTGAGACCATTCCTATAGCATGAGATGTGATATCTCAATGCTTCTAATACCAAACCTGAGATCCTTCCTATGACATGAGATGTGATATCCAATTCCTCCCCATTCCAAACCTGAGAACCTTCCTATAGCATGCGATGTGATATCTCAATGCTTCTAATACCAAACCCGAGACCAGTCCTATAACATGAGATTGGATATCCAACTCCTTCCCCTTCCAAACCTGAGACTCTTCCTATAGCATGAGATGTGATATCCAACTTCTTCCCATTCCAATCCTGAGACCCTTCCTATAACATGAGATGTGATGTCTCAATGCTTCTAATACCAAACCTGAGATCTTTCCTATAACATGAGATGTGATATCCAACTCCTTCCCATTCCAATCCTGAGACCCTTCCTATAGCTTGAGATGTGATATCCAACTCCTTCCCATTCCAATCCTGAGACCCTTCCTATAGCATGAGATGTGATATCTCAAGGCCTCTAATACCAAACCTGAGATCCTTCCTCTAACATGAAATGTGATATCCAACTCCTTCCCCTTCCAAACCTGAGAGCCTTCCTATAACATGAAATGTGATATCCAATTCCTTCCCATTCCAACCTGAGACCCTTCCTATAGCATGAGATGGGATATCCAACTCCTTCCAAATCCAATACTGATACCCTTCCGATAGCATGAGATATGATATCCCAATGCTTCTACCAAACCTGAGACCCATACTATGGCATGAGATGTGATATCAAACTCCTTCCCATTCCAATCCTGAGACCCTACCTATAGCTTGAGATGTGATATCCAACTCCTTCCCATTCCAATTCTGAGACCTTTCCTATACCATGAGACTTGATATCTCAATGCTTCTAATACCAAACCTGAGACCCGTCCTATAACATGAGATGTGATATCCAAATCCTTCCCCTTCCAAACCTTAGACCCTTCCTTTATCATGAGATGTGATATCCAATTCCTTCCCATTCCAATCCTGAGACCCTTCCGATATCATGAGATTAGTTATCTCAATGCTTCTAATATCAAACTTGAGACCCTCCCTATAACATGAGATGTGACATCCAAGTCCTCCCCATTCCAATCCTGAGACACTTCCTATAGCATGAGATGTGATATCTCAATGCTTCTAATACCAAACCTGAGACCCTTCCTATAACATGATTTGGGATATCCAACTCCTTCCCATTCCAATCCTGAGACCCTTTCGATAGCAGAGATGTGATATCTCAATGCTTATACCAAACCTGAGACCCTTCCTATGGCCTGAGATGTCATATGCAACTCCTTCCCATTCCAATCCTGAGACCCTTCCTATAGTATTAGATGTGATATCTCAATGCTTATACCAAATCTGAGACCCTTCCTATAGCATGAGATGTGATATCCAACTTCTTCCCATTCCAATCCTGAGACCCTTCCTATAGCATGAGATGTGATGTCTCAATTCTTCTAATACCAAACCTGAGATACTTCTGATAGCATGAGATGTGATATCTCAATGCTTCTAATACCAAACCTGAGATCCTTCCTATAACATGAGATGTGATTTCCAAATCCTTCCACTTCCAAACCTGAGACCCTCCCTTTAGCATGAGATGTGACATCCAACTCCTTCCCATTCCAATCCTGAGACCCTTCTGATAGCATGAGATGTGATATTTCAATGCCTCTAATACCAAACCTGAGATCCTACCTCTAACATGAAATGTGATATCCATCTCCTTCCCTTTCCAAACCTGAGACCCTGCCTATAGCATGAGATGTGATATCCAAGTCCTTCCCATTCCAATCCTGAGACCCTTCCTATAGCATGTGATGTGATATCTCAATGCTTATACCAAATCTGAGACCCTTCCTATAGCATGAGATGTGATATCCAACACCTTCCCATTCCAATCCTGAGACCCTTCCTATAGCATGAGATGTGATGTCTCAATGCTTCTAATACCAAACCTGAGATCCTTCCTATAACATGAGATGTGATATCCAACTCCTTCCCATTCCAATCCTGAGACCCTTATGATAGCATGAGATGTGATATCTCAATGCCTCTAATACCAAACCTGAGATACTTCCGATAGCATGAGATGTGATATCTCAATGCTTCTAATACCAAACCTGAGATCCTTCCTATAACATGAGATGTGATTTCCAAATCCTTCCCCTTCCAAACCTGAGACCCTCCCTTTAGCATGAGATGTGATATACAACTCCTTCCCATTCCAATCCTGAGACCCATCTGATAGCAAGAGATGTGATATTTCAATGCCTCTAATACCAAACCTGAGATCCTACCTCTAACATGAAATGTGTTATCCATCTCCTTCCCTTTCCAAACCTGAGACCCAGCCTATAGCATGAGATGTGATATCCAAGTCCTTTCCATTCCAATCCTGAGACCCTTCCTATAGCATGTGATGTGATATCTCAATGCTTATACCAAACCTGAGACCCTTCCTATGGCATGAGATGTCATATACAACTCCTTCCCATTCCAATCCTGAGACCCTTCCTATAGCATGAGATGTGATATCTCAATGCTTATACCAAACCTGAGACCCTTCCTATAGCATGAGATGTGATATCCAACTTCTTCCCATTCCAATCCTGAGACCCTTCCTATAACATGAGATGTGATGTCGCAATGCTTCTAATACCAAACCTGAGATCTTTCCTATAACATGAGATGTGATATCCAACTCCTTCCCATTCCAATCCTGAGACCCTTCCTATAGCATGAGATGTGATATCACAATGCTTATACCAAACCTGAGACCGTTCCTATAGCTTGAGATGTGATATCCAACTCCTTCCCATTCCAATCCTGAGACCCTTCCTATAGCATGAGATGTGATATCTCAAGGCCTCTAATACCAAACCTGAGATCGTTCCTCTAACATGAAATGTGATATCCAACTCCTTCCCCTTCCAAACCTGAGAGCCTTCCTATAACATGAGATGTGACATCCAAGACCTCCCCATTCCAATCCTGAGACCCTTCCTATAGCATGAGATGTGATATCTCAATGCTTCTAATACCAAACCTGAGACCCTTCCTATAACATGATTTGGGATATCCAACTCCTTCCCATTCCAATCCTGAGACCCTTCCGATAGCAGAGATGTGATATCTCAATGCTTTTACCAAACCTGAGACCCTTCCTATGGCCTGAGATGTCATATGCAACTCCTTCCCATTCCAATCCTGAGACCCTTCCTATTGCATTAGATGTATTATCTCAATGCTTATACCAAATCTGAGACCCTTCCTATAGCATGAGATGTGATATCCAACTTCTTCCCATTCCAATCCTGAGACCCTTCCTAAGCATGAGATGTGATGTCTCAATTCTTCTAATACCAAACCTGAGATCCTTCCTATAACATGAGATGTGATATCCAACTCCTTCCCATTCCAATCCTGAGACCCTTCCTATAGCATGAGATGTGATATCTCAATGCCTCTAATACCAAACCTGAGATCCTTCCTCTAACATGAAATGTGATATCCAACTCCTTCCCCTTCCAAACCTGAGAGCCTTCCTATAGCATGAGATATGATATCCAAGTCCTTTCCATTCCAATCCTGAGACCTTTCCTATAACATGAGATGTGATATCCAACTCCTTCCCATTCCAACCTGAGACCCTTCCTATAGCATGAGATGGGATATCCAACTCCTTCCAAATCCAATCCTGATACCCTTCCGATAGCATGAGATCTGATATCCCAATGCTTCTACCAAACCTGAGACCCATACTATGGCATGAGATGTGATATCAAACTCCTTCCCATTCCAACCTGAGACCCTTCCTATAGCATGAGATGGGATATCCAACTCCTTCCAAATCCAATCCTGAAATCCTTCCGATAGCATGAGATGTGATATCCCAATGCTTCTACCAAACCTGAGACCCATACTATGGCATGAGATGTGATATCCAACTCCTTCCCATTCCAATTCTGAGACTCTTCTGATAGCATGAGATGTGATATCTCAATGCCTCTAATACCAAACCTGAGATCCTACCTCTAACATGAAATGTGATATCCAACTCTTTCCCGTTGCAAACCTGAGAGCCTTCCTATAGCATGAGATGTGATATCCAAGTCCTTCCCATTCCAATCCTGAGACCCTTCCTATAACATGAGATGTGCTATCCAACTCCTTCCCATTCCAACCTGAGACCCGTCCTATAGCATGAGATGTGATATCCCAATGCTTCTACCAAACCTGAGACCCATACTATGGCATGAGATGTGATATCAAACTCCTTCCCATTCCAATCCTGAGACCCTTCCTATAGCTTGAGATGTGATATCCAACTCCTTCCCATTCCAATTCTGAGACCCTTCCTATACAATGAGACTTGATATCTCAATGCTTCTAATACCAAACCTGAGACCCGTCTTATAACATGAGATGTGATATCCAAATCCTTCCCCTTTCAAACCTTAGACCCTTCCTTTATCATGACATGTGATATCCAACTCCTTCCCATTCCAATCCTGAGACTCTTCCGATATCATGAGATGTGATATCTCAATGCTTCTAATATCAAACTTGAGACCCTCCCTATAGCATGAGATGTGATATCCAAGTCCTTCCCATTCCAATCCCGAGACCCTTCCTATAGCATGAGATGTGATATCTCAATGCTTCTAATACCAAACCTGAGACCCTTCTTATAACATGAGATGGGAATATCCAACTCCTTCCCATTCCAATCCTGAGACCCTTCCGATAGCAGAGATGTGATATCTCAATGCTTATACCAAACCTGAGATCCTTCCTATAACATGAGATGTGATATCCAACTCCTTCCCATTCCAATCCTGAGACACTTCCTATAGCATGAGATGTGATATCTCACTGCTTATACCTAACCTGAGACCCTTCCTATAGCATGAGATGTGATATCCAACTCCTTCCCATTCCAATCCTGAGACCCTTCCTATAGCATGAAATGTGATATCCAACTCCTTCCCATTCCAATCCTGAGACACTTCCTATAGCATGAGATGTGATATCTCACTGCTTATACCAAACCTGAGACCCTTCTTATAACATGTGATGTGATATCCAAATCCTTCCCCTTCCAAACCTGAGACCCTCCCTTTAGCATGAAATGTGATATCCAACTCCTTCCCATTCCAATCCTGAGACCCTTATGATAGCATGAGATGTGATATCTCAATGCCTCTAATACCAAACCTGAGATACTTCCGATAGCATGAGATGTGATATCTCAATGCTTCTAATACCAAACCTGAGATCCTTCCTATAACATGAGATGTGATATCCAAATCCTTCCCCTTCCAAACCTGAGACCCTCCCTTTAGCATGAGATGTGATATCCAACTCCTTCCCATTCCAATCCTGAGACCCTTCTGATAGCATGAGATGTGATATCTCAATGCCTCTAATACCAAACCTGAGATCCTACCTCTAACATGAAATATGATATCCAACTCCTTCCCTTTCCAAACCTGAGATCCTGCCTATAGCATGAGATGTGATATCCACGTCCTTCCCATTCCAATCCTGAGACCCTTCCTATAGCATGAGATGTGATATCTCAATGATTATACCAAACCTGAGACCCTTCCTATGGCATGAGATGCCATATACAACTCCTTCCCATTCCAATCCTGAGACCCTGCTTATAGCATGAGATGTGATATCTCAATGCTTCTAATACCAAACCTGAGATCTTTCCTATAACATGAGATGTGATATCCAACTCCTTCCCATTCCAATCCTGAGACCATTCCTATAGCATGAGATGTGATATCTCAATGCTTATACCAAACCTGAGACCCTTCCTATAGCTTGAGATGTGATATCCAACTCCTTCCCATTCCAATCCTGAGACCCTTCCTATAGCATGAGATGTGATATCTCAATGCCTCTAATACCAAACCTGAGATCCTTCCTCTAACATGAAATGTGATATCCAACTCCTTCCCCTTCCAAACCTGAGAGCCTTCCTATAGCATGAGATATAATATCCAAGTCCTTTCCATTCCAATCCTGAGACCTTTCCTATAACATGAGATGTGATATCCAACTCCTTCCCATTCCAACCTGAGACCCTTCCTATAGCATGAGATGGGATATCCAACTCCTTCCAAATCCAATCCTGATACCCTTCCGATAGCATGAGATCTGATATCCCAATGCTTCTACCAAACCTGAGACCCATACTATGGCATGAGATGTGATATCAAACTCCTTCCCATTCCAACCTGAGACCCTTCCTATAGCATGAGATGGGATATCCAACTCCTTCCAAATCCAATCCTGAAATCCTTCCGATAGCATGAGATGTGATATCCCAATGCTTCTACCAAACCTGAGACCCATACTATGGCATGAGATGTGATATCCAACTCCTTCCCATTCCAATTCTGAGACTCTTCTGATAGCATGAGATGTGATATCTCAATGCCTCTAATACCAAACCTGAGATCCTACCTCTAACATGAAATGTGATATCCAACTCTTTCCCGTTGCAAACCTGAGAGCCTTCCTATAGCATGAGATGTGATATCCAAGTCCTTCCCATTCCAATCCTGAGACCCTTCCTATAACATGAGATGTGATATCCAACTCCTTCCCATTCCAACCTGAGACCCTTCCTATAGCATGAGATGTGATATCCCAATGCTTCTACCAAACCTGAGACCCATACTATGGCATGAGATGTGATATCAAACTCCTTCCCATTCCAATCCTGAGACCCTTCCTATAGCTTGAGATGTGATATCCAACTCCTTCCCATTCCAATTCTGAGACCCTTCCTATACAATGAGACTTGATATCTCAATGCTTCTAATACCAAACCTGAGACCCGTCCTATAACATGAGATGTGATATCCAAATCCTTCCCCTTATAAACCTTAGACCCTTCCTTTATCATGAGATGTGATATCCAACTCCTTCCCATTCCAATCCTGAGACTCTTCCGATATCATGAGATGTGATATCTCAATGCTTCTAATATCAAACTTGAGACCCTCCCTATAGCATGAGATGTGATATCCAAGTCCTTCCCATTCCAATCCCGAGACCATTCCTATAGCATGAGATGTGATATCTCAATGCTTCTAATACCAAACCTGAGACCCTTCTTATAACATGAGATGGGAATATCCAACTCCTTCCCATTCCAATCCTGAGACCCTTCCGATAGCAGAGATGTGATATCTCAATGCTTATACCAAACCTGAGATCCTTCCTATAACATGAGATGTGATATCCAACTCCTTCCCATTCCAATCCTGAGACACTTCCTATAGCATGAGATGTGATATCTCACTGCTTATACCAAACCTGAGACCCTTCCTATAGCATGAGATGTGATATCCAACTCCTTCCCATTCCAATCCTGAGACCCTTCCTATAGCATGAGATGTGATATCTCAATGCTTCTAATATCAAACTTGAGACCCTCCCTATAGCATGAGATGTGATACCCAAGTCCTTCCCATTCCAATCCTGAGACCCTTCCTACAGCATGCGATGTGATGTCTCAATGCTTCTAATACCAAACCTGAGACTCTTCCTATAACATGAGATGGGATATCCAACTTCTTCCCATTCCAATCCTGAGACCCTTCCGATAGCAGAGATGTGATATCTCAATGCTTATACCAAACCTAAGACCCTTCCTATGGCATGAGATGTCATATACAACTCCTTCCCATTCCAATCCTGAGACCCTTCCTATAGCATGAGATGTGATATCTCAATGCTTATACCAAACCTGAGACCCTTCCTATAGCATGAGATGTGATATCCAACTCCTTCCCATTCCAATCCTGAGACCCTTCCTATAGCATGAGATGTGATGTCTCAATGCTTCTAATACCAAACCTGAGATCCTTCCTATAACATGAGATGTGATATCCAACTCCTTCCCATTCCAATCCCGAGACCCTTCCTTTAGCATGAGATGTGATATCTCAATGCTTATACCAAACCTGAGACTCTTCCTATAGCATGAGATGTGATATCCAACTCCTTCCCATTCCAATCCTGAGACTCTTCCTATAGCATGAGATGTGATATCTCAATGCCTCTAATACCAAACCTGAGATCCTTCCTCTAACATGAAATGTGATATCCAACTCCTTCCCTTTCCAAACCTGAGAGTCTACCTATAGCATGAGATGTGATATCCAAGTCCTTCCCATTCCAATCCTTAGACCCTTCCTACAGCATGCAATATGATATCTCAATGATTCTAATAACAAACCTGAGACCCGTCCTATAACATGAGATGGGATATCCAACTCCTTCCCATTCCAATCCTGAGACACTTCCGATAGCAGAGATGTGATATCTCAATGCTTATACCAAACCTGAGACCCTTCCTATAACATGAGATGTGATATCCAACTCCTTCCCGGTCCAAACCTGAGACCCTTCCTATAGCATATGTGATATTCAACTCCTTCCCATTCCAAACATGAGACCCTTCCTATAGCAAGAGTGTAATATCCAACTCCTTCCCATTCCAATCCTGAGACCATTCCTATAGCATGAGATGTGATATCTCAATGCTTCTAATACCAAACCTGAGATCCTTCCTATGACATGAGATGTGATATCCAATTCCTCCCCATTCCAAACCTGAGAACCTTCCTATAGCATGCGATGTGATATCTCAATGCTTCTAATACCAAACCCGAGACCAGTCCTATAACATGAGATTGGATATCCAACTCCTTCCCCTTCCAAACCTGAGACTCTTCCTATAGCATGAGATGTGATATCCAACTTCTTCCCATTCCAATCCTGAGACCCTTCCTATAACATGAGATGTGATATCTCAATGCTTCTAATACCAAACCTGAGATCTTTCCTATAACATGAGATGTGATATCCAACTCCTTACCATTCCAATCCTGAGACCCTTCCTATAGCTTGAGATGTGATATCCAACTCCTTCCCATTCCAATCCTGAGACCCTTCCTATAGCATGAGATGTGATATCTCAAGGCCTCTAATACCAAACCTGAGATCCTTCCTCTAACATGAAATGTGATATCCAACTCCTTCCCCTTCCAAACCTGAGAGCCTTCCTATAACATGAAATGTGATATCCAATTCCTTCCCATTCCAACCTGAGACCCTTCCTATAGCATGAGATGGGATATCCAACTCCTTCCAAATCCAATACTGATACCCTTCCGATAGCATGAGATATGATATCCCAATGCTTCTACCAAACCTGAGACCCATACTATGGCATGAGATGTGATATCAAACTCCTTCCCATTCCAATCCAGAGACCCTACCTATAGCTTGAGATGTGATATCCAACTCCTTCCCATTCCAATTCTGAGACCTTTCCTATACCATGAGACTTGATATCTCAATGCTTCTAATACCAAACCTGAGACCCGTCCTATAACATGAGATGTGATATCCAAATCCTTCCCCTTCCAAACCTTAGACCCTTCCTTTATCATGAGATGTGATATCCAATTCCTTCCCATTCCAATCCTGAGACCCTTCCGATATCATGAGATTAGTTATCTCAATGCTTCTAATATCAAACTTGAGACCCTCCCTATAACATGAGATGTGACATCCAAGTCCTCCCCATTCCAATCCTGAGACCCTTCCTATAGCATGAGATGTGATATCTCAATGCTTCTAATACCAAACCTGAGACCCTTCCTATAACATGATTTGGGATATCCAACTCCTTCCCATTCCAATCCTGAGACCCTTTCGATAGCAGAGATGTGATATCTCAATGCTTATACCAAACCTGAGACCCTTCCTATGGCCTGAGATGTCATATGCAACTCCTTCCCATTCCAATCCTGAGACCCTTCCTATAGCATTAGATGTGATATCTCAATGCTTATACCAAATCTGAGACCCTTCCTATAGCATGAGATGTGATATCCAACTTCTTCCCATTCCAATCCTGAGACCCTTCCTATAGCATGAGATGTGATGTCTCAATTCTTCTAATACCAAACCTGAGATACTTCTGATAGCATGAGATGTGATATCTCAATGCTTCTAATACCAAACCTGAGATCCTTCCTATAACATGAGATGTGATTTCCAAATCCTTCCACTTCCAAACCTGAGACCCTCCCTTTAGCATGAGATGTGATATCCAACTCCTTCCCATTCCAATCCTGAGACCCTTCTGATAGCATGAGATGTGATATTTCAATGCCTCTAATACCAAACCTGAGATCCTACCTCTAACATGAAATGTGATATCCATCTCCTTCCCTTTCCAAACCTGAGGCCCTGCCTATAGCATGAGATGTGATATCCAAGTCCTTCCCATTCCAATCCTGAGACCCTTCCTATAGCATGTGATGTGATATCTCAATGCTTATACCAAATCTGAGACCCTTCCTATAGCATGAGATGTGATATCCAACTCCTTCCCATTCCAATCCTGAGACCCTTCCTATAGCATGAGATGTGATGTCTCAATGCTTCTAATACCAAACCTGAGATCCTTCCTATAACATGAGATGTGATATCCAACTCCTTCCCATTCCAATCCTGAGACCCTTATGATAGCATGAGATGTGATATCTCAATGCCTCTAATACCAAACCTGAGATACTTCCGATAGCATGAGATGTGATATCTCAATGCTTCTAATACCAAACCTGAGATCCTTCCTATAACATGAGATGTGATTTCCAAATCCTTCCCCTTCCAAACCTGAGACCCTCCCTTTAGCATGAGATGTGATATCCAACTCCTTCCCATTCCAATCCTGAGACCCATCTGATAGCAAGAGATGTGATATTTCAATGCCTCTAATACCAAACCTGAGATCCTACCTCTAACATGAAATGTGATATCCATCTCCTTCCCTTTCCAAACCTGAGACCCTGCCTATAGCATGAGATGTGATATCCAAGTCCTTTCCATTCCAATCCTGAGACCCTTCCTATAGCATGTGATGTGATATCTCAATGCTTATACCAAACCTGAGACCCTTCCTATGGCATGAGATGTCATATACAACTCCTTCCCATTCCAATCCTGAGACCCTTCCTATAGCATGAGATGTGATATCTCAATGCTTATACCAAACCTGAGACCCTTCCTATAGCATGAGATGTGATATCCAACTTCTTCCCATTCCAATCCTGAGACCCTTCCTATAACATGAGATGTGATGTCGCAATGCTTCTAATACCAAACCTGAGATCTTTCCTATAACATGAGATGTGATATCCAACTCCTTCCCATTCCAATCCTGAGACCCTTCCTATAGCATGAGATGTGATATCACAATGCTTATACCAAACCTGAGACCGTTCCTATAGCTTGAGATGTGATATCCAACTCCTTCCCATTCCAATCCTGAGACCCTTCCTATAGCATGAGATGTGATATCTCAAGGCCTCTAATACCAAACCTGAGATCGTTCCTCTAACATGAAATGTGATATCCAACTCCTTCCCCTTCCAAACCTGAGAGCCTTCCTATAACATGAGATGTGACATCCAAGACCTCCCCATTCCAATCCTGAGACCCTTCCTATAGCATGAGATGTGATATCTCAATGCTTCTAATACCAAACCTGAGACCCTTCCTATAACATGATTTGGGATATCCAACTCCTTCCCATTCCAATCCTGAGACCCTTCCGATAGCAGAGATGTGATATCTCAATGCTTTTACCAAACCTGAGACCCTTCCTATGGCCTGAGATGTCATATGCAACTCCTTCCCATTCCAATCCTGAGACCCTTCCTATTGCATTAGATGTATTATCTCAATGCTTATACCAAATCTGAGACCCTTCCTATAGCATGAGATGTGATATCCAACTTCTTCCCATTCCAATCCTGAGACCCTGCCTAAGCATGAGATGTGATGTCTCAATTCTTCTAATACCAAACCTGAGATCCTTCCTATAACATGAGATGTGATATCCAACTTCTTCCCATTCCAATCCTGAGACCCTTATGATAGCATGAGATGTGATATCTCAATGCCTCTAATACCAAACCTGAGATACTTCTGATAGCATGAGATGTGATATCTCAATGCTTCTAATACCAAACCTGAGATCCTTCCTATAACATGAGATGTGATTTCCAAATCCTTCCACTTCCAAACCTGAGACCCTCCCTTTAGCATGAGATGTGATATCCAACTCCTTCCCATTCCAACCCTGAGACCCTTCTGATAGCATGAGATGTCATATTTCAATGCCTCTAATACCAAACCTGAGATCCTACCTCTAACATGAAATGTGATATCCATCTCCTTCCCTTTCCAAACCTGAGACCCTGCCTATAGCATGAGATGTGATATCCAAGTCCTTCCCATTCCAATCCTGAGACCCTTCCTATAGCATGTGATGTGATATCTCAATGCTTATACCAAACCTGAGACCCTTCCTATGGCATGAGATGTCATATACAACTCCTTCCCATTCCAATCCTGAGACCCTTCCTATAGCATGAGATGTGATATCTCAATGCTTATACCAAACCTGAGACCCTTCCTATAGCATGAGATGTGATATCCAACTTCTTCCCATTCCAATCCTGAGACCCTTCCTATAACATGAGATGTGATGTCTCAATGCTTCTAATACCAAACCTGAGACCCTTCCTATAACATGAGATGGGATATCCAACTCCTTCCCATTCCAATCCTGAGACCCTTCCGAAAGCAGAGATGTGATATCTCAATGCTTTTACCAAACCTGAGACCCTTCCTATGGCCTGAGATGTCATATACAACTCCTTCCCATTCCAATCCTGAGAACCTTCCTATAGCATGAGATGTGATATCTCAATGCTTATACCAAATCTGAGTCCCTTCCTATAGCATGAGATGTGATATCCAACTCCTTCCCATTCCAATCCTGAGACCCTTCCTATAGCATGAGATGTGATGTCTCAATGCTTCTAATACCAAACCTGAGATCCTTCCTATAACATGAGATGTGATATCCAACTCCTTCCCATTCCAATCCTGAGACCCTTATGATAGCATGAGATGTGATATCTCAATGCCTCTAATACCAAACCTGAGATACTTCCGATAGCATGAGATGTGATATCTCAATGCTTCTAATACCAAACCTGAGATCCATCCTATAACATGAGATGTGATTTCCAAATCCTTCCCCTTCCAAACCTGAGACCCTCCCTTTAGCATGAGATGTGATATCCAACTCCTTCCCATTCCAATACTGAGACCCATCTGATAGCATGAGATGTGATATTTCAATGCCTCTAATACCAAACCTGAGATCCTACCTCTAACATGAAATGTGATATCCATCTCCTTCCCTTTCCAAACCTGAGACCCTGCCTATAGCATGAGATGTGATATCCAAGTCCTTTCCATTCCAATCCTGAGACCCTTCCTATAGCATGTGATGTGATATCTCAATGCTTATACCAAACCTGAGACCCTTCCTATGGCATGAGATGTCATATACAACTCCTTCCCATTCCAATCCTGAGACCCTTCCTATAGCATGAGATGTGATATCTCAATGCTTATACCAAACCTGAGACCCTTCCTATAGCATGAGATGTGATATCCAACTTCTTCCCATTCCAATCCTGAGACCCTTCCTATAACATGAGATGTGATGTCGCAATGCTTCTAATACCAAACCTGAGATCTTTCCTATAACATGAGATGTGATATCCAACTCCTTCCCCTTCCAATCCTGAGACCCTTCCTATAGCATGAGATGTGATATCACAATGCTTATACCAAACCTGAGACCGTTCCTATAGCTTGAGATGTGATATCCAACTCCTTCCCATTACAATCCTGAGAGCCTTCCTATAACATGAGATGTGATATCCAACTCCTTCCCATTCCAATCCTGAGACCCTTATGATAGCATGAGATGTGATATCTCAATGCCTCTAATACCAAACCTGAGATACTTCCGATAGCATGAGATGTGATATCTCAATGCTTCTAATACCAAACCTGAGATCCTTTCTATAACATGAGATGTGATTTCCAAATCCTTCCCCTTCCAAACCTGAGACCCTCCCTTTAGCATGAGATGTGATATCCAACTCCTTCCCATTCCAATCCTGAGACCCTTCTGATAGCATGAGATGTGATATTTCAATGCCTCTAATACCAAACCTGAGATCCTACCTCTAACATGAAATGTGATATCCATCTCCTTCCCTTTCCAAACCTGAGACCCTGCCTATAGCATGAGATGTGATATCTCAATGCTTATACCAAACCTGAGACCCTTCCTATAGCATGAGATGTGATATCCAACTTCTTCCCATTCCAATCCTGAGACCCTTCCTATAACATGAGATGTGATGTCGCAATGCTTCTAATACCAAACCTGAGATCTTTCCTATAACATGAGATGTGATATCCAACTCCTTCCCATTCCAATCCTGAGACCCTTCCTATAGCATGAGATGTGATATCACAATGCTTATACCAAACCTGAGACCGTTCCTAAAGCTTGAGATGTGATATCCAACTCCTTCCCATTCCAATCCTGAGACCCTTCCTATAGCATGAGATGTGATATCTCAAGGCCTCTAATACCAAACCTGAGATCGTTCCTCTAACATGAAATGTGATATCCAACTCCTTCCCCTTCCAAACCTGAGAGCCTTCCTATAACATGAGATGTGATATCCAACTCCTTCCCATTCCAATCCTGAGACCCTTATGATAGCATGAGATGTGATATCTCAATGCCTCTAATACCAAACCTGAGATACTTCCGATAGCATGAGATGTGATATCTCAATGCTTCTAATACCAAACCTGAGATCCTTCCTATAACATGAGATGTGATTTCCAAATCCTTCCCCTTCCAAACCTGAGACCCTCCCTTTAGCATGAGATGTGATATCCAACTCCTTCCCATTCCAATCCTGAGACCCTTCCTATAGCATGAGATGTGATATCTCAAGGCCTCTAATACCAAACCTGAGATCGTTCCTCTAACATGAAATGTGATATCCAACTCCTTCCCCTTCCAAACCTGAGAGCCTTCCTATAGCATGAGATATGATAGCCAAGTCCTTCCAATTCCAATCCTGAGACCCTTCCTATAACATGAAATGTGATATCCAACTCCTTCCCACTCCAACCTGAGACCCTTCCTATAGCATGAGATGGGATATCTCAATGCTTCTAATACCAAACCTGAGACTCTTCCTATAACATGAGATGGGATATCCAACTCATTCCCATTCCAATCCTGAGACCCTTCCGATAGCAGAGATGTGATATCTCAATGCTTATACCAAACCTGAGACCCTTCCTATGGCCTGAGATGTCATATACAACTCCTTCCCATTCCAATCCTGAGACCCTTCCTATAGCATGAGATGTGATATCTCAATGCTTATACCAAACCTGAGACCCTTCCTATAGCATGAGATGTGATATCCAACTCCTTCCCATTCCAATCCTGAGACCCTTCCTATAGCATGAGATGTGATGTCTCAATGCTTCTAATACCAAACCTGAGATCCTTCCTATAACATGAGATGTGATATCCAACTCCTTCCCATTCCAATCCTGAGACCCTTATGATAGCATGAGATGTGATATCTCAATGCCTCTAATACCAAACCTGAGATACTTCCGATAGCATGAGATGTGATATCTCAATGCTTCTAATACCAAACCTGAGATCCTTCCTATAACATGAGATGTGATTTCCAAATCCTCCCCCTTCCAAACCTGAGACCCTCCCTTTAGCATGAGATGTGATATCCAACTCCTTCTTATTCCAATCCTGAGACCCTTCTGATAGCATGAGATGTGATATCTCAATGCCTCTAATTCCAAACCTGAGATCCTACCTCTAACATGAAATGTGATATCCATCTCCTTCCCTTTCCAAACCTGAGACCCTGCCTATAGCATGAGATGTGTTATCCAAGTCCTTCCCATTCCAATCCTGAGACCCTTCCTATAGCATGTGATGTGATATCTCAATGCTTATACCAAACCTGAGACCCTTCGTATGGCATGAGATGTCATATACAACTCCTTCCCATTCCAATCCTGAGACCCTTCCTATAGCATGAGATGTGATATCTCAATGCTTATACCAAACCTGAGACCCTTCCTATAGCATGAGATGTGATATCCAACTTCTTCCCATTCCAAACCTGAGACTGTTCCTATAACATGAGATGTGATGTCTCAATGCTTCTAATACCAAACCTGAGATCTTTCCTATAACATGAGATGTGATATCCAACTCCTTCCCATTCCAATCCTGAGACCCTTCCTATAGCATGAGATGTGATATCACAATGCTTATACCAAACCTGAGACCGTTCCTATAGCTTGAGATGTGATATCCAACTCCTTCCCATTCCAATCCTGAGACCCTTCCTATAGCATGAGATGTGATATCTCAAGGCCTCTAATACCAAACCTGAGATCCTTCCTCTAACATGAAATGTGATATCCAACTCCTTCCCCTTCCAAACCTGAGAGCCTTCCTATAGCATGAGATATGATATCCAAGTCCTTCCCATTCCAATCCTGAGACCCTTCCTATAACATGAAATGTGATATCCTACTCCTTCCCATTCCAACCTGGGACCCTTCCTATATCATGAGATGGGATATCTCAATGCTTCTAATACCAAACCTGAGACCCTTCCTATAACATGAGATGGGAATATCCAACTCCTTCCCATTCCAATCCTGAGACCCTTCCGATAGCAGAGATGTGATATCCCAATGCTTATACCAAACCTGAGATCCTTCCTATAACATGAGATGTGATATCCAACTCCTTCCCATTCCAATCCTGAGACACTTCCTATAGCATGAGATGTGATATCTCACTGCTTATACCAAACCTGAGACCCTTCCTATAGAATGAGATGTGATATCCAACTCCTTCCCATTCCAATCCTGAGACCCTTACTATAGCATGAGATGTGATATCTCAATGCTTCTAATATCAAACTTGAGACCCTCCCTATAGCATGAGATGTGATACCCAAGTCCTTCCCATTCCAATCCTGAGACACTTCCTATAGCATGAGATGTGATATCTCAATGCTTCTAATACCAAACCTGAGACTCTTCCTATAACATGAGATGGGATATCCAACTCCTTCCCATTCCAATCCTGAGACTCTTCCAATAGCAGAGATGTGATATCTCAATGCTTATACCAAACCTAAGACCCTTCCTATGGCATGAGATGTGATATCCAACTCCTTCCCATTCCAATACCGAGACCCTTCCTATAGCATGAGATGTGATATCTCGATGCTTATACCAAATCGGAGACCCTTCCTATAGCATGAGATGTGATATCCAACTCCTTCCCATTCCAATCCTGAGGCCCTTCGTATAGCATGAGATGTGATGTCTCAATGCTTCTAATACCAAACCTGAGATCCTTCCTATAACATGAGATGTGATATCCAACTCCTTCCCATCCCAATCCTGAGACCCTTCCTATAGCATGAGATGTGATGTCTCAATGCTTCTAATACCAAACCTGAGAACCTTCCTACAGCATGCGATGTGATATCTCAATGCTTCTAATACCAAACCTGAGACCAGTCCTATAACATGAGATTGGATATCCAACTCCTTCCCCTTCAAAACCTGAGACCCTTCCTATAGCATGAGATGTGATATCCAACTTCTTCCCATTCCAATCCTGAGACCCTTCCTATAACATGAGATGTGATGTCTCAATGCTTCTAATACCAAACCTGAGATCTTTCCTATAACATGAGATGTAATATCCAACTCCTTCCCATTCCAATCCTGAGACCCTTCCTATAGCATGAGATGTGCTATCTCAATGCTTATACCAAACCTGAGACCCTTCCTAAAGCTTGAGATGTGATATCCAACTCCTTCCCATTCCAATCCTGAGACCCTTCCTATAGCATGATATGTGATATCTCAATGCCTCTAATACCAAACCTGAGATCCTTCCTCTAACATGAAATGTGATATCGAACTCCTTCCCTTTCCAAACCTGAGAGCCTACCTATAGCATGAGATGTGATATCCAAGTCCTTCCCATTCCAATCCTTAGACCCTTCCTACAGCATGCAATATGATATCTCAATGATTCTAATAACAAACCTGAGACCCGTCCTATAACATGAGATGTGATATCCAACTCCTTCCGGTTTCAAACCTGAGACCCTTCCTATAACATGAGATGTGATATCCAACTCCTTCCCGTTTCAAACCTGAGACCCTTCCTATAGCATATGTGATATCCAACTCCTTCCCATTCCAAACATGAGACCCTTCCTATAGCAAGAATGTAATATCCAACTCCTTCCCATTCCAATCCTGAGACCATTCCTATAGCATGAGATGTGATATCTCAATGCTTCTAATACCAAACCTGAGATCCTTCCTATGACATGAGATGTGATATCCAATTCCTCCCCATTCCAAACCTGAGAACCTTCCTACAGCATGCGATGTGATATCTCAATGCTTCTAATACCAAACCTGAGACCAGTCCTATAACATGAGATTGGATATCCAACTCCTTCCCCTTCCAAACCTGAGACCCTTCCTATAGCATGAGATGTGATATCCAACTTCTTCCCATTCCAATCCTGAGACCCTTCCTATAACATGAGATGTGATGTCTCAATGTTTCTAATACCAAACCTGAGATCTTTCCTATAACATGAGATGTGATATCCAACTCCTTCCCATTCCAATCCTGAGACCCTTCCTATAGCATGAGATGTGCTATCTCAATGCTTATACCAACCTGAGACCCTTCCTAAAGCTTGAGTTGTGATATCCAACTCCTTCCCATTCCAATCATGAGACCCTTCCTATAACATGAAATGTGATATCCAACTCCTTCCCATTCCAACCTGAGACCCTTCCTATAGCATGAGATGGGATATCCAACTCCTTCCAAATCCAATACTGATACCCTTCCAATAGCATGAGATGTGATATCCCAATGCTTCTACCAAACCTGAGAACCATACTATGGCATGAGATGTGATAACAAACTCCTTCCCATTCCAATCCTGAGACTCTTCCTATAGCTTGAGATGTGATATCCGAAATCCTTCCCATTCCAATTCTGAGACCCTTCCTATACTATGAGACTTGATATCTCAATGCTTCTAATACCAAACCTGAGACCCGTCCTATAACATGAGATGTGATATCCAAATCTTTCCCCTTCCAAACCTTAGACCCTTCCTTTATCATGAGATGTGATATCCAACTCCTTCCCATTCCAATCCTGAGACCCTTCCAATATCATGAGATTTGTTATCTCAATGCTTCTAATATCAAAATTGAGACCCGCCTATAACATGAGATGTGATATCCAAATCTTTCCCCTTCCAAACCTTAGACCCTTCCTTTATCATGAGATGGGATATCCAACTCCTTCCCATTCCAATCCTGAGACCCTTCCGATAGCAGAGATGTGATATCTCAATGCTTATACCAATCCTGAGACCCTTCCTATGGCCTGAGATGTCATATACAACTCCTTCCCAATCCAATCCTGAGACCCTTCCTATAGCATGAGATGTGATATCTCAATGCTTATACCAAATCTGAGACCCTTCCTATAGCATGAGATGTGATATCCAACTCCTTCCCATTCCAATCCTGAGACCCTTCCTATAGCATGAGATGTGATGTCTCAATGCTTCTAATACCAAACCTGAGAACCTTCCTACAGCATGCAATGTGATATCTCAATGCTTCTAATACCAAACCTGGGACCAGTCCTATAACATGAGATTGGATATCCAACTCCTTCCCCTTCCAAACCTGAGACCCTTCCAATAGCATGAGATGTGATATCCAACTTCTTCCCATTCCAATCCTGAGACCCTTCCTATAACATGAGATGTGATGTCTCAATGCTTCTAATACCAAACCTGAGATCTTTCCTATAACATGAGATGTAATATCCAACTCCTTCCCATTCCAATCCTGAGACACTTCCTATAGCATGAGATGTGCTATCTCAATGCTTATACCAAACCTGAGACCCTTCCTAAAGCTTGAGATGTGATATCCAACTCCTTCCCATTCCAATCCTGAGACCCTTCCTATAGCATGAGATGTGATATCTCAATGCTTCTAATATCAAACTTGAGACCCTCCCTATAGCATGAGATGTGATACCCAAGTCCTTCCCATTCCAATCCTGAGACACTTCCTATAGCATGAGATGTGATATCTCAATGCTTATACCAAACCTGAGACCCTTCCTATAGCATGAGACGTGATATCCAACTCCTTCCCATTCCAATCCTGAGACCCTTCCTATAGCATGAGATGTGATGTCTCAATGCTTCTAATACCAAACCTGAGATCCTTCCTATAACATGAGATGTGATATCCAACTCCTTCCCATTCCAATCCCGAGACCCTTCCTATAGCATGAGATGTGATATCTCGATTCTTATACCAAACCTGAGACCCTTCCTATAGCATGAGATGTGATATCCAACTCCTTCCCATTCCAATCCTGAGACCCTTCCTATAGCATGAGATGTGATATCTCAATGCCTCTAATACCAAACCTGAGATCCTTCCTCTAACATGAAATGTGATATCCAACTCCTTCCCTTTCCAAACCTGAGAGCCTACCTATAGCATGAGATGTGATATCCAAGTCCTTCCCATTCCAATCCTTAGACCCTTCCTACAGCATGCAATATATCTCAATGATTCTAATAACAAACCTGAGACCCATCCTATAACATGAGATGTGATATCCAACTCCTTCCCATTCCAATCCTGAGACACTTCCGATAGCAGAGATGTGATATCTCAATGCTTATACCAAACCCAAGACCCTTCCTATAACATGAGATGTGATATCCAACTCCTTCCCGGTCCAAACCTGAGACCCTTCCTATAGCATATGTGATATCCAACTCCTTCCCATTCCAAAAATGAGACCCTTCCTATAGCAAGAATGTAATATCCAACTCCTTCCAATTCCAATCCTGAGACCATTCCTATAGCATGAGATGTGATATCTCAATGCTTCTAATACCAAACCTGAGATCCTTCCTATGACATGAGATGTGATATCCAATTCCTCCCCATTCCAAACCTGAGAACCTTCCTACAGCATGCGATGGGATATCTCAATGCTTCTAATACCAAACCCGAGACCAGTCCTATAACATGAGATTCGATATCCAACTCCTTCCCCTTCCAAACCTGAGACCCATCCTATAGCATGAGATGTGATATCCAACTTCTTCCCATTCCACTCCTGAGACCCTTCCTATAACATGAGATGTGATGTCTCAATGCTTCTAATACCAAACCTGAGATCTTTCCTATAACATGAGATGTGATATCCAACTCCTTCCCATTCCAATCCTGAGACCCTTCCTATAGCATGAGATGTGATATCTCAATGCTTATACCAAACCTGAGACCCTTCGTATAGCTTGAGATGTGATATCCAACTCCTTCCCATTCCAATCCTGAGACCCTTCCTATAGCATGAGATGTGATATCTCAAGGCCTCTAATACCAAACCTGAGATCCTTCCTCTAACATGAAATGTGATATCCAACTCCTTCCCCTTCCAAACCTGAGAGCCTTCCTATAGCATGAGATATGATATCCAAGTCCTTCCCATCCAATCCTGAGACCCTTCCTATAACATGAAATGTGATATCCAACTCCTTCCCATTCCAACCTGAGACCCTTCCTATAGCATGAGATGGGATATCCAACTCCTTCCAAATCCAATACTGATACCCTTCCGATAGCATGAGATGTGATATCCCAATGCTTCTACCAAACCTGAGACCCATACTATGGCATGAGATGTGATATCAAACTCCTTCCCATTCCAATCCTGAGACCCTACCTATAGCTTGAGATGTGATATCCAACTCCTTCCCATTCCAATTCTGAGACCCTTCCTATACCATGAGACTTGATATCTCAATGCTTCTAATACAAAACCTGAGACCCGTCCTATAACATGAGATGTGATATCCAAATCCTTCCCCTTCCAAACCTTAGACCCTCCCTATAGCATGAGATGTGACATCCAAGTCCTCCCCATTCCAATCCTGAGACTCTTCCTATAGCATGAGATGTGATATCTCAATGCTTCTAATACCAAACCTGAGACCCTTCCTATAACATGAGATGGGATATCCAACTCCTTCCCATTCCAATCCTGAGACCCTTCCGATAGCAGAGATGTGATATCTCAATGCTTATACCAATCCTGAGACCCTTCCTATGGCCTGATTTGTCATATACAACTCCTTCCCATTCCAATCCTGAGACCCTTCCTATAGCATGAGATGTGATATCTCAATGCTTATACCAAATCCGAGACCCTTCCTATAGCATGAGATGTGATATCCAACTCCTTCCCATTCCAATCCTGAGACCCTTCCTATAGCATGAGATGTGATGTCTCAATGCTTCTAATACCAAACTTGAGATCCTTCCTATAACATGAGATGTGATATCCAACCCCTTCCCATTCCAATCCTGAGACCCTTATGATAGCATGAGATGTGATATCTCAATGCCTCTAATACCAAACCTGAGATACTTCTGATAGCATGAGATGTGATATCTCAATGCTTCTAGTACCAAACCTGAGATCCTTCCTATAACATGAGATGTGATTTCCAAATCCTTCCACTTCCAAACCTGAGACCCTCCATTTAGCATGAGATGTGATATCCAACTCCTTCCCATTCCAATCCTGAGACCCTTCTGATAGCATGAGATGTGATATTTCAATGCCTCTAATACCAAACCTGAGATCCTACCTCTAACATGAAATGTGATATCCATCTCCTTCCCTTTCCAAACCTGAGACCCTGCCTATAGCATGAGATGTGAGATCAAAAGTCCTTCCCATTCCAATCCTGAGACCCTTCCTATAGCATGTGATGTGATATCTCAATGCTTATACCAAACCTGAGACCCTTCCTATGGCATGAGATGTCATATACAACTCCTTCCCATTCCAATCCTGAGACCCTTCCTATAGCATGAGATGTGATATCTCAATGCTTATACCAAACCTGAGACCCTTCCTATAGCATGAGATGTGATATCCAACTTCTTCCCATTCCAATCCTGAGACCCTTCCTATAACATGAGATGTGATGTCTCAATGCTTCTAATACCAAACCTGAGACCCTTCCTATAACATGAGATGGGATATCCAACTCCTTCCCATTCCAATCTTGAGACCCTTCCGATAGCAGAGATGTGATATCTCAATGCTTATACCAAACCTGAGACCCTTCCTATGGCCTGAGATGTCATATACAACTCCTTCCCATTCCAATCCTGAGACCGTTCCTATAGCATGAGATGTGATATCTCAATGCTTATACCAAATCTGAGACCCTTCCTATAGCATGAGATGTGATATCCAACTCCTTCCCATTCCAATCCTGAGACCCTTCCTATAGCATGAGATGTGATGTCTCAATGCTTCTAATACCAAACCTGAGATCCTTCCTATAACATGAGATGTGATATCCAACTCCTTCCCATTCCAATCCTGAGACCCTTATGATAGCATGAGATGTGATATCTCAATGCCTCTAATACCAAACCTGAGATACTTCCGATAGCATGAGATGTGATATCTCAATGCTTCTAATTACAAACCTGAGATCCTTCCTATAACATGAGATGTGATTTCCAAATCCTTCCCCTTCCAAACCTGAGACCCTCCCTTTAGCATGAGATGTGATATCCAACTCCTTCCCATTCCAATCCTGAGACCCTTCTGATAGCATGAGATGTGATATTTCAATGCCTCTAATACCAAACCTGAGATCCTACCTCTAACATGAAATGTGATATCCATCTCCTTCCCTTTCCAAACCTGAGACCCTGCCTATAGCATGAGATGTGATATCCAAGTCCTTCCCATTACAATCCTGAGACCCTTCCTATAGCATGTGATGTGATATCTCAATGCTTATACCAAACCTGAGACCCTTCCTATGGCATGAGATGTCATATACAACTCCTTCCCATTCCAATCCTGAGACCCTTCCTATAGCATGAGATGTGATATCTCAATGCTTATACCAAACCTGAGACCCTTCCTATAGCATGAGATGTGATATCCAACTTCTTCCCATTCCAATCCTGAGACCCTTCCTATAACATGAGATGTGATGTCTCAATGCTTCTAATACCAAACCTGAGATCTTTCCTATAACATGAGATGTGATATCCAACTCCTTCCCATTCCAATCCTGAGACCCTTCCTATAGCATGAGATGTGATATCACAATGCTTATACCAAACCTGAGACCGTTCCTATAGCTTGAGATGTGATATCCAACTCCTTCCCATTCCAATCCTGAGACCCTTCCTATAGCATGAGATGTGATATCTCAAGGCCTCTAATACCAAACCTGAGATTGTTCCTCTAACATGAAATGTGATATCCAACTCCTTCCCCTTCCAAACCTGAGAGCCTTCCTATAGCATGAGATATGATAGCCAAGTCCTTCTAATTCCAATCCTGAGACCCTTCCTATAACATGAAATGTGATATCCAACTCCTTCCCATTCCAACCTGAGACCCTTCCTATAGCATGAGATGGGATATCTCAATGCTTCTAATACCAAACCTGAGACTCTTCCTATAACATGAGATGGGATATCCAACTCCTTCCCATTCCAATCCTGAGACCCTTCCGATAGCAGAGATGTGATATCTCAATGCTTATACCAAACCTGAGACCCTTCCTATGGCCTGAGATGTGATATCCAACTGCTTCCCATTCCAATCCTGAGACCCTTCCTATAGCATGAGATGTGATATCTCAATGCTTATACCAAATCTGAGACCCTTCCTATAGCATGAGATGTGATATCCAACTCCTTCCCATTCCAATCCTGAGACCCTTCCTATAGCATGAGATGTGATGTCTCAATGCTTCTAATACCAAACCTGAGATCCTTCCTATAACATGAGATGTGATATCCAACTCCTTCCGATTCCAATCCTGAGACCCTTATGATAGCATGAGATGTGATATCTCAATGCTTCTAATGCCAAACCTGAGATCCTTCCTATAACATGAGATGTGATTTCCAAATCCTTCCCCTTCCAAACCTGAGACCCTCCCTTTAGCATGAGATGTGATATCCAACTCCTTCCCATTCCAATCCTGAGACCCTTCTGATAGCATGAGATGTGATATCTCAATGCCTCTAATACTAAACCTGAGATCCTACCTCTAACATGAAATGTGATATCCATCTCCTTCCATTTCCAACCCTGAGACCCTGTCTATAGCATGAGATGTCATATACAATTCCTTCCCATTCCAATCCTGAGACCCTTCCTATAGCACGAGATGTGATATCTCAATGCTTATACCAAACCTGAGACCCTTCCTATAGCATGAGATGTGATATCCAACTCCTTCCCATTCCAATCCTGAGACCCTTCCTATAGCATGAGATGTGATATCCAACTCCTTCCCATTCCAATCCTGAGACCCTTCCTATAGCCTGAGATGTGATATCTCAATGCCTCTAATACCAAACCTGAGATCCTTCCTCTAACATGAAATGTGATATCCAACTCCTTCCCTTTCCAAACCTGAGAGCCTATCTATAGCATGAGATGTGATATCCAAGTCCTTCCCATTCCAATCCTGAGACACTTCCGATAGCAGAGATGTGATATCTCAATGCTTATACCAAACCTGAGACCCTTCCTATAACATGAGATGTGATATCCAACTCCTTCCCGTTCCAAACGTGAGACCCTTCCTTTAGCATGAGATGTGATATCCAGCTCCTTCCCATTCCAATCCTGAGACACTTCCGATAGCATGAGATGTGATATCTCAATGCTTCTAATATCAAAACTGAGACCCTCCCTATAGCATGATATGTGATATCTAAGTCCTTCCCATTCCAATCCTGAGACCCTACCCATAGCATGAGATGTGATATCTCAATGCTTCTACCAAACCTGAGACCCTTCCTTTAGCATGAGATGTGATAACCAACTCCTTCCCATTCCAATCCTGAGATCCTTCCTATAACATGAGATGTGATATCCAACTCCTTCCCATTCCAATCCTGAGACCCTTATGATAGCATGAGATGTGATATCTCAATGCCTCTAATACCAAACCTGAGATACTTCCGATAGCATGAGATGTGATATCTCAATGCTTCTAATTACAAACCTGAGATCCTTCCTATAACATGAGATGTGATTTCCAAATCCTTCCCCTTCCAAACCTGAGACCCTCCCTTTAGCATGAGATGTGATATCCAACTCCTTCCCATTCCAATCCTGAGACCCTTCTGATAGCATGAGATGTGATATTTCAATGCCTCTAATACCAAACCTGAGATCCTACCTCTAACATGAAATGTGATATCCATCTCCTTCCCTTTCCAAACCTGAGACCCTGCCTATAGCATGAGATGTGATATCCAAGTCCTTCCCATTACAATCCTGAGACCCTTCCTATAGCATGTGATGTGATATCTCAATGCTTATACCAAACCTGAGACCCTTCCTATGGCATGAGATGTCATATACAACTCCTTCCCATTCCAATCCTGAGACCCTTCCTATAGCATGAGATGTGATATCTCAATGCTTATACCAAACCTGAGACCCTTCCTATAGCATGAGATGTGATATGCAACTTCTTCCCATTCCAATCCTGAGACCCTTCCTATAACATGAGATGTGATGTCTCAATGCTTCTAATACCAAACCTGAGATCTTTCCTATAACATGAGATGTGATATCCAACTCCTTCCCATTCCAATCCTGAGACCCTTCCTATAGCATGAGATGTGATATCACAATGCTTATACCAAACCTGAGACCGTTCCTATAGCTTGAGATGTGATATCCAACTCCTTCCCATTCCAATCCTGAGACCCTTCCTATAGCATGAGATGTGATATCTCAAGGCCTCTAATACCAAACCTGAGATTGTTCCTCTAACATGAAATGTGATATCCAACTCCTTCCCCTTCCAAACCTGAGAGCCTTCCTATAGCATGAGATATGATAGCCAAGTCCTTCTAATTCCAATCCTGAGACCCTTCCTATAACATGAAATGTGATATCCAACTCCTTCCCATTCCAACCTGAGACCCTTCCTATAGCATGAGATGGGATATCTCAATGCTTCTAATACCAAACCTGAGACTCTTCCTATAACATGAGATGGGATATCCAACTCCTTCCCATTCCAATCCTGAGACCCTTCCGATAGCAGAGATGTGATATCTCAATGCTTATACCAAACCTGAGACCCTTCCTATGGCCTGAGATGTGATATCCAACTGCTTCCCATTCCAATCCTGAGACCCTTCCTATAGCATGAGATGTGATATCTCAATGCTTATACCAAATCTGAGACCCTTCCTATAGCATGAGATGTGATATCCAACTCCTTCCCATTCCAATCCTGAGACCCTTCCTATAGCATGAGATGTGATGTCTCAATGCTTCTAATACCAAACCTGAGATCCTTCCTATAACATGAGATGTGATATCCAACTCCTTCCGATTCCAATCCTGAGACCCTTATGATAGCATGAGATGTGATATCTCAATGCTTCTAATGCCAAACCTGAGATCCTTCCTATAACATGAGATGTGATTTCCAAATCCTTCCCCTTCCAAACCTGAGACCCTCCCTTTAGCATGAGATGTGATATCCAACTCCTTCCCATTCCAATCCTGAGACCCTTCTGATAGCATGAGATGTGATATCTCAATGCCTCTAATACTAAACCTGAGATCCTACCTCTAACATGAAATGTGATATCCATCTCCTTCCATTTCCAACCCTGAGACCCTGTCTATAGCATGATATGTCATATACAATTCCTTCCCATTCCAATCCTGAGACCCTTCCTATAGCACGAGATGTGATATCTCAATGCTTATACCAAACCTGAGACCCTTCCTATAGCATGAGATGTGATATCCAACTCCTTCCCATTCCAATCCTGAGACCCTTCCTATAGCATGAGATGTGATATCCAACTCCTTCCCATTCCAATCCTGAGACCCTTCCTATAGCCTGAGATGTGATATCTCAATGCCTCTAATACCAAACCTGAGATCCTTCCTCTAACATGAAATGTGATATCCAACTCCTTCCCTTTCCAAACCTGAGAGCCTATCTATAGCATGAGATGTGATATCCAAGTCCTTCCCATTCCAATCCTGAGACACTTCCGATAGCAGAGATGTGATATCTCAATGCTTATACCAAACCTGAGACCCTTCCTATAACATGAGATGTGATATCCAACTCCTTCCCGTTCCAAACGTGAGACCCTTCCTTTAGCATGAGATGTGATATCCAGCTCCTTCCCATTCCAATCCTGAGACACTTCCGATAGCATGAGATGTGATATCTCAATGCTTCTAATATCAAAACTGAGACCCTCCCTATAGCATGATATGTGATATCTAAGTCCTTCCCATTCCAATCCTGAGACCCTACCCATAGCATGAGATGTGATATCTCAATGCTTCTACCAAACCTGAGACCCTTCCTTTAGCATGAGATGTGATAACCAACTCCTTCCCATTCCAATCCTGAGACCCTTCCTATAGCATGAGATGTGATATCTCAATACTTCTAATACCAAACCTGAGATCCTTCCAATAACATGAGATGTGATATCCAAATCCTTCCCCTTCCAAACCTGAGACCCTCCCTTTAGCATGAGATGTGATATCCAACTCCTTCCCATTCCAATCCTGAGACCCTTCTGATAGCATGAGATGTGATATCTCAATGCTTCTATACCAAACCTGAGATCCTTCCGATAGCATGAGATGTGATATCTCAATGCTTCTAATACCAAACCTGAGATCCTTCCTATAACATGAGATGTGATATCCAAATCCTTCCCCTTCCAAACCTGAGACCCTCCCTTTAGCAAGAGATGTGATATCCAACTCCTTCCCATTCCAATCCTGAGACTCTTCTGATAGCATGAGATGTGATATCTCAATGCCTCTAATACCAAACCTGAGATCCTACCTCTAACATGAAATGTGATATCCAACTCTTTCCCCTTCCAAACCTGAGAGCCTTCCTATAGCATGAGATGTGATATCCAAGTCCTTCCCATTCCAATCCTGAGACCCTTCCTATAACATGAGATGTGATATCCAACTCCTTCCCATTCCAACCTGAGACCCTTCCTATAGCATGAGATGGGATATCCAACTCCTTCCAAATCCAATCCTGATACCCTTCCGATAGCATGAGATGTGATATCCCAATGCTACTACCAAACCTGAGACCCATACTATGGCATGAGATGTGATATCAAACTCCTTTCCCTTCCAAACCATAGACCCTTCGTTTATCATGAGATGTGATATCCAACTCCTTCCCATTCCATCCCTGAGACCCTTCCGATATCATGAGATGTGATATCTCAATGCTTCTAATATCAAACTTGAGACCCTCCCTATAGCATGAGATGTGATATCGAAGTCCTTCCCATTCCAATCCTGAGACTCTTCTGATAGCATGAGATGTGATATCTCAATGCCTCTAATACCAAACCTGAGATCCTACCTCTAACATGAAATGTGATATCCAACTCTTTCCCCTTCCAAACCTGAGAGCCTTCCTATAGCATGAGATGTGATATCCAAGTCCTTCCCATTCCAATCCTGAGACCCTTCCTATAACATGAGATGTGATATCCAACTCCTTCCCATTCCAACCTGAGACCCTTCCTATAGCATGAGATGGGATATCCAACTCCTTCCAAATCCAATACTGATACCCTTCCGATAGCATGAGATGTGATATCCCAATGCTTCTACCAAACCGGAGACCCATACTATGGCATGAGATGTGATATCAAACTCCTTCCCCTTCCAAAACTTTGACCATTCCCTTATCATGAGATGTGATATCCAACTCCTTCCCATTCCAATCCTGAGACACTTCCGATAGCATGAGATGTGATGTCTCAATGCTTCTAATACCAAACCTGAGATCTTTCCTATAACATGAGATGTGATATCCAACTCCTTCCCATTCCAATCCTGAGACCCTTCCTATAGCATGAGATGTGATATCACAATGCTTATACCAAACCTGAGACCGTTCCTATAGCTTGAGATGTGATATCCAACTCCTTCCCATTCCAATCCTGAGACCCTTCCTATAGCATGAGATGTGATATCTCAAGGCCTCTAATACCAAACCTGAGATTGTTCCTCTAACATGAAATGTGATATCCAACTCCTTCCCCTTCCAAACCTGAGAGCCTTCCTATAGCATGAGATATGATAGCCAAGTCCTTCCAATTCCAATCCTGAGACCCTTCCTATAACATGAAATGTGATATCCAACTCCTTCCCATTCCAACCTGAGACCCTTCCTATAGCATGAGATGGGATATCTCAATGCTTCTAATACCAAACCTGAGACTCTTCCTATAACATGAGATGGGATATCCAACTCCTTCCCATTCCAATCCTGAGACCCTTCCGATAGCAGAGATGTGATATCTCAATGCTTATACCAAACCTGAGACCATTCCTATGGCCTGAGATGTGATATCCAACTGCTTCCCATTCCAATCCTGAGACCCTTCCTATAGCATGAGATGTGATATCTCAATGCTTATACCAAATCTGAGACCCTTCCTATAGCATGAGATGTGATATCCAACTCCTTCCCATTCCAATCCTGAGACCCTTCCTATAGCATGAGATGTGATGTCTCAATGCTTCTAATACCAAACCTGAGATCCTTACTATAACATGAGATGTGATATCCAACTCCTTCCGATTCCAATCCTGAGACCCTTATGATAGCATGAGATGTGATATCTCAATGCTTCTAATACCAAACCTGAGATCCTTCCTATAACATGAGATGTGATTTCCAAATCCTTCCCCTTCCAAACCTGAGACCCTCCCTTTAGCATGAGATGTGATATCCAACTCCTTCCCATTCCAATCCTGAGACCCTTCTGATAGCATGAGATGTGATATCTCAATGCCTCTAATACCAAACCTGAGATCCTACCTCTAACATGAAATGTGATATCCATCTCCTTCCATTTCCAACCCTGAGACCCTGTCTATAGCATGAGATGTCATATACAATTCCTTCCCATTCCAATCCTGAGACCCTTCCTATAGCACGAGATGTGATATCTCAATACTTATACCAAACCTGAGACCCTTCCTATAGCATGAGATGTGATATCCAACTCCTTCCCATTCCAATCCTGAGACCCTTCCTATAGCATGAGATGTGATATCCAACTCCTTCCCATTCCAATCCTGAGTCCCTTCCTATAGCCTGAGATGTGATATCTCAATGCCTCTAATACCAAACCTGAGATCCTTCCTCTAACATGAAATGTGATATCCAACTCCTTCCCTTTCCAAACCTAAGAGCCTATCTATAGCATGAGATGTGATATCCAAGTCCTTCCCATTCCAATCCTGAGACACTTCCGATAGCAGAGATGTGATATCTCAATGCTTATACCAAACCTGAGACCCTTCCTATAACATGAGATGTGATATCCAACTCCTTCCCGTTCCAAACGTGAGACCCTTCCTTTAGCATGAGATGTGATATCCAGCTCCTTCCCATTCCAATCCTGAGACACTTCCGATAGCATGAGATGTGATATCTCAATGCTTCTAATATCAAAACTGAGATCCTCCCTATAGCATGATATGTGATATCTAAGTCCTTCCCATTCCAATCCTGAAACCCTTCCCATAGCATGAGATGTGATATCTCAATGCTTCTACCAAACCTGAGACCCTTCCTTTAGCATGAGATGTGATAACCAACTCCTTCCCATTCCAATCCTGAGACCCTTCCTATAGCATGAGATGTGATATCTCAATACTTCTAATACCAAACCTGAGATCCTTCCGATAACATGAGATGTGATATCCAAATCCTTCCCCTTCCAAACCTGAGACCCTCCCTTTAGCATGAGATGTGATATCCAACTCCTTCCCATTCCAATCCTGAGACCCTTCTGATAGCATGAGATGTGATATCTCAATGCTTCTATACCAAACCTGAGATCCTTCCGATAGCATGAGATGTGATATCTCAATGCTTCTAATACCAAACCTGAGATCCTTCCTATAACATGAGATGTGATATCCAAATCCTTCCCCTTCCAAACCTGAGACCCTCCCTTTAGCATGAGATGTGATATCCAACTCCTTCCCATTCCAATCCTGAGACTCTTCTGATAGCATGAGATGTGATATCTCAATGCCTCTAATACCAAACCTGAGATCCTACCTCTAACATGAAATGTGATATCCAACTCTTTCCCCTTCCAAACCTGAGAGCCTTCCTATAGCATGAGATGTGATATCCAAGTCCTTCCCATTCCAATCCTGAGACCCTTCCTATAACATGAGATGTGATATCCAACTCCTTCCCATTCCAACCTGAGACCCTTCCTATAGCATGAGATGGGATATCCAACTCCTTCCGATTCCAATCCTGAGACCCTTATGATAGCATGAGATGTGATATCTCAATGCTTCTAATACCAAACCTGAGATCCTTCCTATAACATGAGATGTGATTTCCAAATCCTTCCCATTCCAATCCTAGGACCCTTCTGATAGCATGAGATGTGATATCTCAATGCTTCTATACCAAACCTGATATCCTTCCGATAGCATGAGATGTGATATCTCAATGCTTCTAATACCAAACCTGAGATCCTTCCTATAACATGAGATGTGATATCCAAATCCTTCCCCTTCCAAACCTGAGACCCTCCCTTTAGCAAGAGATGTGATATCCAACTCCTTCCCATTCCAATCCTGAGACTCTTCTGATAGCATGAGATGTGATATCTCAATGCCTCTAATACCAAACCTGAGATCCTACCTCTAACATGAAATGTGATATCCAACTCTTTCCCCTTCCAAACCTGAGAGCCTTCCTATAGCATGAGATGTGATATCCAAGTCCTTCCCATTCCAATCCTGAGACCCTTCCTATAACATGAGATGTGATATCCAACTCCTTCCCATTCCAACCTGAGACCCTTCCTATAGCATGAGATGGGATATCCAACTCCTTCCAAATCCAATCCTGATACCCTTCCGATAGCATGAGATGTGATATCCCAATGCTACTACCAAACCTGAGACCCATACTATGGCATGAGATGTGATATCAAACTCCTTTCCCTTCCAAACCACAGACCCTTCGTTTATCATGAGATGTGATATCCAACTCCTTCCCATTCCATCCCTGAGACCCTTCCGATATCATGAGATGTGATATCTCAATGCTTCTAATATCAAACTTGAGACCCTCCCTATAGCATGAGATGTGATATCGAAGTCCTTCCCATTCCAATCCTGAGACTCTTCTGATAGCATGAGATGTGATATCTCAATGCCTCTAATACCAAACCTGAGATCCTACCTCTAACATGAAATGTGATATCCAACTCTTTCCCCTTCCAAACCTGAGAGCCTTCCTATAGCATGAGATGTGATATCCAAGTCCTTCCCATTCCAATCCTGAGACCCTTCCTATAACATGAGATGTGATATCCAACTCCTTCCCATTCCAACCTGAGACCCTTCCTATAGCATGAGATGGGATATCCAACTCCTTCCAAATCCAATCCTGATACCCTTCCGATAGCATGAGATGTGATATCCCAATGCTTCTACCAAACCGGAGACCCATACTATGGCATGAGATGTGATATCAAACTCCTTCCCCTTCCAAAACTTAGACCATTCCTTTATCATGAGATGTGATATCCAAATCCTTCCCCTTCCAAACCTGAGACCCTCCCTTTAGCATGAGATGTGATATCCAACTCCTTCCCATTCCAATCCTGAGACTCTTCTGATAGCATGAGATGTGATATCTCAATGCCTCTAATACCAAACCTGAGATCCTACCTCTAACATGAAATGTGATATCCAACTCTTTCCCCTTCCAAACCTGAGAGCCTTCCTATAGCATGAGATGTGATATCCAAGTCCTTCCCATTCCAATCCTGAGACCCTTCCTATAGCATGAGATGTGATGTCTCAATGCTTCTAATACCAAACCTGAGATCCTTCCTATAACATGAGATGTGATATCCAACTCCTTCCGATTCCAATCCTGAGACCCTTATGATAGCATGAGATGTGATATCTCAATGCTTCTAATACCAAACCTGAGATCCTTCCTATAACATGAGATGTGATTTCCAAATCCTTCCCCTTCCAAACCTGAGACCCTCCCTTTAGCATGAGATGTGATATCCAACTCCTTCCCATTCCAATCCTGAGACCCTTCTGATAGCATGAGATGTGATATCTCAATGCCTCTAATACTAAACCTGAGATCCTACCTCTAACATGAAATGTGATATCCATCTCCTTCCATTTCCAACCCTGAGACCCTGTCTATAGCATGAGATGTCATATACAATTCCTTCCCATTCCAATCCTGAGACCCTTCCTATAGCACGAGATGTGATATCTCAATGCTTATACCAAACCTGAGACCCTTCCTATAGCATGAGATGTGATATCCAACTCCTTCCCATTCCAATCCTGAGACCCTTCCTATAGCATGAGATGTGATATCCAACTCCTTCCCATTCCAATCCTGAGACCCTTCCTATAGCCTGAGATGTGATATCTCAATGCCTCTAATACCAAACCTGAGATCCTTCCTCTAACATGAAATGTGATATCCAACTCCTTCCCTTTCCAAACCTGAGAGCCTATCTATAGCATGATATGTGATATCCAAGTCCTTCCCATTCCAATCCTGAGACACTTCCGATAGCAGAGATGTGATATCTCAATGCTTATACCAAACCTGAGACCCTTCCTATAACATGAGATGTGATATCCAACTCCTTCCCGTTCCAAACGTGAGACCCTTCCTTTAGCATGAGATGTGATATCCAGCTCCTTCCCAT
This sequence comes from Ambystoma mexicanum, assembly GCF_040938575.1. NCBI lineage: Eukaryota > Metazoa > Chordata > Amphibia > Caudata > Ambystomatidae > Ambystoma > Ambystoma mexicanum. Next base: position 340,972,260 of record NC_090936.1, read on the forward strand.
TCCAATCCTGAGACACTTCCGATAGCATGAGATATGATATCTCAATGCTTCTAATATCAAAACTGAGACCCTCCCTATAGCATGATATGTGATATCTAAGTCCTTCCCATTCCAATCCTGAGACCCTACCCATAGCATGAGATGTGATATCTCAATGCTTCTACCAAACCTGAGACCCTTCCTTTAGCATGAGATGTGATAACCAACTCCTTCCCATTCCAATCCTGAGACCCTTCCTATAGCATGAGATGTGATATCTCAATACTTCTAATACCAAACCTGAGATCCTTCCAATAACATGAGATGTGATATCCAAATCCTTCCCCTTCCAAACCTGAGACCCTCCCTTTAGCATGAGATGTGATATCCAACTCCTTCCCATTCCAATCCTGAGACCCTTCTGATAGCATGAGATGTGATATCTCAATGCTTCTATACCAAACCTGAGATCCTTCCGATAGCATGAGATGTGATATCTCAATGCTTCTAATACCAAACCTGAGATCCTTCCTATAACATGAGATGTGATATCCAAATCCTTCCCCTTCCAAACCTGAGACCCTCCCTTTAGCAAGAGATGTGATATCCAACTCCTTCCCATTCCAATCCTGAGACTCTTCTGATAGCATGAGATGTGATATCTCAATGCCTCTAATACCAAACCTGAGATCCTACCTCTAACATGAAATGTGATATCCAACTCTTTCCCCTTCCAAACCTGAGAGCCTTCCTATAGCATGAGATGTGATATCCAAGTCCTTCCCATTCCAATCCTGAGACCCTTCCTATAACATGAGATGTGATATCCAACTCCTTCCCATTCCAACCTGAGACCCTTCCTATAGCATGAGATGGGATATCCAACTCCTTCCAAATCCAATCCTGATACCCTTCCGATAGCATGAGATGTGATATCCCAATGCTACTACCAAACCTGAGACCCATACTATGGCATGAGATGTGATATCAAACTCCTTTCCCTTCCAAACCATAGACCCTTCGTTTATCATGAGATGTGATATCCAACTCCTTCCCATTCCATCCCTGAGACCCTTCCGATATCATGAGATGTGATATCTCAATGCTTCTAATATCAAACTTGAGACCCTCCCTATAGCATGAGATGTGATATCGAAGTCCTTCCCATTCCAATCCTGAGACTCTTCTGATAGCATGAGATGTGATATCTCAATGCCTCTAATACCAAACCTGAGATCCTACCTCTAACATGAAATGTGATATCCAACTCTTTCCCCTTCCAAACCTGAGAGCCTTCCTATAGCATGAGATGTGATATCCAAGTCCTTCCCATTCCAATCCTGAGACCCTTCCTATAACATGAGATGTGATATCCAACTCCTTCCCATTCCAACCTGAGACCCTTCCTATAGCATGAGATGGGATATCCAACTCCTTCCAAATCCAATCCTGATACCCTTCCGATAGCATGAGATGTGATATCCCAATGCTTCTACCAAACCGGAGACCCATACTATGGCATGAGATGTGATATCAAACTCCTTCCCCTTCCAAAACTTAGACCATTCCTTTATCATGAGATGTGATATCCAACTCCTTCCCATTCCAATCCTGAGACACTTCCGATAGCATGAGATGTGATGTCTCAATGCTTCTAATACCAAACCTGAGATCTTTCCTATAACATGAGATGTGATATCCAACTCCTTCCCATTCCAATCCTGAGACCCTTCCTATAGCATGAGATGTGATATCACAATGCTTATACCAAACCTGAGACCGTTCCTATAGCTTGAGATGTGATATCCAACTCCTTCCCATTCCAATCCTGAGACCCTTCCTATAGCATGAGATGTGATATCTCAAGGCCTCTAATACCAAACCTGAGATTGTTCCTCTAACATGAAATGTGATATCCAACTCCTTCCCCTTCCAAACCTGAGAGCCTTCCTATAGCATGAGATATGATAGCCAAGTCCTTCCAATTCCAATCCTGAGACCCTTCCTATAACATGAAATGTGATATCCAACTCCTTCCCATTCCAACCTGAGACCCTTCCTATAGCATGAGATGGGATATCTCAATGCTTCTAATACCAAACCTGAGACTCTTCCTATAACATGAGATGGGATATCCAACTCCTTCCCATTCCAATCCTGAGACCCTTCCGATAGCAGAGATGTGATATCTCAATGCTTATACCAAACCTGAGACCATTCCTATGGCCTGAGATGTGATATCCAACTGCTTCCCATTCCAATCCTGAGACCCTTCCTATAGCATGAGATGTGATATCTCAATGCTTATACCAAATCTGAGACCCTTCCTATAGCATGAGATGTGATATCCAACTCCTTCCCATTCCAATCCTGAGACCCTTCCTATAGCATGAGATGTGATGTCTCAATGCTTCTAATACCAAACCTGAGATCCTTACTATAACATGAGATGTGATATCCAACTCCTTCCGATTCCAATCCTGAGACCCTTATGATAGCATGAGATGTGATATCTCAATGCTTCTAATACCAAACCTGAGATCCTTCCTATAACATGAGATGTGATTTCCAAATCCTTCCCCTTCCAAACCTGAGACCCTCCCTTTAGCATGAGATGTGATATCCAACTCCTTCCCATTCCAATCCTGAGACCCTTCTGATAGCATGAGATGTGATATCTCAATGCCTCTAATACCAAACCTGAGATCCTACCTCTAACATGAAATGTGATATCCATCTCCTTCCATTTCCAACCCTGAGACCCTGTCTATAGCATGAGATGTCATATACAATTCCTTCCCATTCCAATCCTGAGACCCTTCCTATAGCACGAGATGTGATATCTCAATGCTTATACCAAACCTGAGACCCTTCCTATAGCATGAGATGTGATATCCAACTCCTTCCCATTCCAATCCTGAGACCCTTCCTATAGCATGAGATGTGATATCCAACTCCTTCCCATTCCAATCCTGAGTCCCTTCCTATAGCCTGAGATGTGATATCTCAATGCCTCTAATACCAAACCTGAGATCCTTCCTCTAACATGAAATGTGATATCCAACTCCTTCCCTTTCCAAACCTAAGAGCCTATCTATAGCATGAGATGTGATATCCAAGTCCTTCCCATTCCAATCCTGAGACACTACCGATAGCAGAGATGTGATATCTCAATGCTTATACCAAACCTGAGACCCTTCCTATAACATGAGATGTGATATCCAACTCCTTCCCGTTCCAAACGTGAGACCCTTCCTTTAGCATGAGATGTGATATCCAGCTCCTTCCCATTCCAATCCTGAGACACTTCCGATAGCATGAGATGTGATATCTCAATGCTTCTAATATCAAAACTGAGACCCTCCCTATAGCATGATATGTGATATCTAAGTCCTTCCCATTCCAATCCTGAGACCCTTCCCATAGCATGAGATGTGATATCTCAATGCTTCTACCAAACCTGAGACCCTTCCTTTAGCATGAGATGTGATAACCAACTCCTTCCCATTCCAATCCTGAGACCCTTCCTATAGCATGAGATGTGATATCTCAATACTTCTAATACCAAACCTGAGATCCTTCCGATAACATGAGATGTGATATTCAAATCCTTCCCCTTCCAAACCTGAGACCCTCCCTTTAGCATGAGATGTGATATCCAACTCCTTCCCATTCCAATCCTGAGACCCTTCTGATAGCATGAGATGTGATATCTCAATGCTTCTATACCAAACCTGAGATCCTTCCGATAGCATGAGATGTGATATCTCAATGCTTCTAATACCAAACCTGAGATCCTTCCTATAACATGAGATGTGATATCCAAATCCTTCCCCTTCCAAACCTGAGACCCTCCCTTTAGCATGAGATGTGATATCCAACTCCTTCCCATTCCAATCCTGAGACTCTTCTGATAGCATGAGATGTGATATCTCAATGCCTCTAATACCAAACCTGAGATCCTACCTCTAACATGAAATGTGATATCCAACTCTTTCCCCTTCCAAACCTGAGAGCCTTCCTATAGCATGAGATGTGATATCCAAGTCCTTCCCATTCCAATCCTGAGACCCTTCCTATAACATGAGATGTGATATCCAACTCCTTCCCATTCCAACCTGAGACCCTTCCTATAGCATGAGATGGGATATCCAACTCCTTCCGATTCCAATCCTGAGACCCTTATGATAGCATGAGATGTGATATCTCAATGCTTCTAATACCAAACCTGAGATCCTTCCTATAACATGAGATGTGATTTCCAAATCCTTCCCATTCCAATCCTGAGACCCTTCTGATAGCATGAGATGTGATATCTCAATGCTTCTATACCAAACCTGAGATCCTTCCGATAGCATGAGATGTGATATCTCAATGCTTCTAATACCAAACCTGAGATCCTTCCTATAACATGAGATGTGATATCCAAATCCTTCCCCTTCCAAACCTGAGACCCTCCCTTTAGCAAGAGATGTGATATCCAACTCCTTCCCATTCCAATCCTGAGACTCTTCTGATAGCATGAGATGTGATATCTCAATGCCTCTAATACCAAACCTGAGATCCTACCTCTAACATGAAATGTGATATCCAACTCTTTCCCCTTCCAAACCTGAGAGCCTTCCTATAGCATGAGATGTGATATCCAAGTCCTTCCCATTCCAATCCTGAGACCCTTCCTATAACATGAGATGTGATATCCAACTCCTTCCCATTCCAACCTGAGACCCTTCCTATAGCATGAGATGGGATATCCAACTCCTTCCAAATCCAATCCTGATACCCTTCCGATAGCATGAGATGTGATATCCCAATGCTACTACCAAACCTGAGACCCATACTATGGCATGAGATGTGATATCAAACTCCTTTCCCTTCCAAACCATAGACCCTTCGTTTATCATGAGATGTGATATCCAACTCCTTCCCATTCCATCCCTGAGACCCTTCCGATATCATGAGATGTGATATCTCAATGCTTCTAATATCAAACTTGAGACCCTCCCTATAGCATGAGATGTGATATCGAAGTCCTTCCCATTCCAATCCTGAGACTCTTCTGATAGCATGAGATGTGATATCTCAATGCCTCTAATACCAAACCTGAGATCCTACCTCTAACATGAAATGTGATATCCAACTCTTTCCCCTTCCAAACCTGAGAGCCTTCCTATAGCATGAGATGTGATATCCAAGTCCTTCCCATTCCAATCCTGAGACCCTTCCTATAACATGAGATGTGATATCCAACTCCTTCCCATTCCAACCTGAGACCCTTCCTATAGCATGAGATGGGATATCCAACTCCTTCCAAATCCAATCCTGATACCCTTCCGATAGCATGAGATGTGATATCCCAATGCTTCTACCAAACCGGAGACCCATACTATGGCATGAGATGTGATATCAAACTCCTTCCCCTTCCAAAACTTAGACCATTCCTTTATCATGAGATGTGATATCCAAATCCTTCCCCTTCCAAACCTGAGACCCTCCCTTTAGCATGAGATGTGATATCCAACTCCTTCCCATTCCAATCCTGAGACTCTTCTGATAGCATGAGATGTGATATCTCAATGCCTCTAATACCAAACCTGAGATCCTACCTCTAACATGAAATGTGATATCCAACTCTTTCCCCTTCCAAACCTGAGAGCCTTCCTATAGCATGAGATGTGATATCCAAGTCCTTCCCATTCCAATCCTGAGACCCTTCCTATAGCATGAGATGTGATGTCTCAATGCTTCTAATACCAAACCTGAGATCCTTCCTATAACATGAGATGTGATATCCAACTCCTTCCGATTCCAATCCTGAGACCCTTATGATAGCATGAGATGTGATATCTCAATGCTTCTAATACCAAACCTGAGATCCTTCCTATAACATGAGATGTGATTTCCAAATCCTTCCCCTTCCAAACCTGAGACCCTCCCTTTAGCATGAGATGTGATATCCAACTCCTTCCCATTCCAATCCTGAGACCCTTCTGATAGCATGAGATGTGATATCTCAATGCCTCTAATACCAAACCTGAGATCCTACCTCTAACATGAAATGTGATATCCATCTCCTTCCATTTCCAACCCTGAGACCCTGTCTATAGCATGAGATGTCATATACAATTCCTTCCCATTCCAATCCTGAGACCCTTCCTATAGCACGAGATGTGATATCTCAATGCTTATACCAAACCTGAGACCCTTCCTATAGCATGAGATGTGATATCCAACTCCTTCCCATTCCAATCCTGAGACCCTTCCTATAGCATGAGATGTGATATCCAACTCCTTCCCATTCCAATCCTGAGACCCTTCCTATAGCCTGAGATGTGATATCTCAATGCCTCTAATACCAAACCTGAGATCCTTCCTCTAACATGAAATGTGATATCCAACTCCTTCCCTTTCCAAGCCTGAGAGCCTATCTATAGCATGAGATGTGATATCCAAGTCCTTCCCATTCCAATCCTGAGACACTTCCGATAGCAGAGATGTGATATCTCAATGCTTATACCAAACCTGAGACCCTTCCTATAACATGAGATGTGATATCCAACTCCTTCCCGTTCCAAACGTGAGACCCTTCCTTTAGCATGAGATGTGATATCCAGCTCCTTCCCATTCCAATCCTTAAACCCTTCCTACAGCATGCAATATGATATCTCAATGATTCTAATAACAAACCTGAGACCCGTCCTATAACATGAGATGGGATATCCAACTCCTTCCCATTCCAATCCTGAGACACTTCCGATAGCATGAGATGTGATATCTCAATGCTTCTAATATCAAAACTGAGACCCTCCCTATAGCATGATATGTGATATCTAAGTCCTTCCCATTCCAATCCTGAGACCCTACCCATAGCATGAGATGTGATATCTCAATGCTTCTACCAAACCTGAGACCCTTCCTTTAGCATGAGATGTGATAACCAACTCCTTCCCATTCCAATCCTGAGACCCTTCCTATAGCATGAGATGTGATATCTCAATACTTCTAATACCAAACCTGAGATCCTTCCAATAACATGAGATGTGATATCCAAATCCTTCCCCTTCCAAACCTGAGACCCTCCCTTTAGCATGAGATGTGATATCCAACTCCTTCCCATTCCAATCCTGAGACCCTTCTGATAGCATGAGATGTGATATCTCAATGCTTCTATACCAAACCTGAGATCCTTCCGATAGCATGAGATGTGATATCTCAATGCTTCTAATACCAAACCTGAGATCCTTCCTATAACATGAGATGTGATATCCAAATCCTTCCCCTTCCAAACCTGAGACCCTCCCTTTAGCAAGAGATGTGATATCCAACTCCTTCCCATTCCAATCCTGAGACTCTTCTGATAGCATGAGATGTGATATCTCAATGCCTCTAATACCACACCTGAGATCCTACCTCTAACATGAAATGTGATATCCAACTCTTTCCCCTTCCAAACCTGAGAGCCTTCCTATAGCATGAGATGTGATATCCAAGTCCTTCCCATTCCAATCCTGAGACCCTTCCTATAACATGAGATGTGATATCCAACTCCTTCCCATTCCAACCTGAGACCCTTCCTATAGCATGAGATGGGATATCCAACTCCTTCCAAATCCAATCCTGATACCCTTCCGATAGCATGAGATGTGATATCCCAATGCTACTACCAAACCTGAGACCCATACTATGGCATGAGATGTGATATCAAACTCCTTTCCCTTCCAAACCATAGACCCTTCGTTTATCATGAGATGTGATATCCAACTCCTTCCCATTCCATCCCTGAGACCCTTCCGATATCATGAGATGTGATATCTCAATGCTTCTAATATCAAACTTGAGACCCTCCCTATAGCATGAGATGTGATATCGAAGTCCTTCCCATTCCAATCCTGAGACTCTTCTGATAGCATGAGATGTGATATCTCAATGCCTCTAATACCAAACCCGAGATCCTACCTCTAACATGAAATGTGATATCCAACTCTTTCCCCTTCCAAACCTGAGAGCCTTCCTATAGCATGAGATGTGATATCCAAGTCCTTCCCATTCCAATCCTGAGACCCTTCCTATAACATGAGATGTGATATCCAACTCCTTCCCATTCCAACCTGAGACCCTTCCTATAGCATGAGATGGGATATCCAACTCCTTCCAAATCCAATCCTGATACCCTTCCGATAGCATGAGATGTGATATCCCAATGCTTCTACCAAACCGGAGACCCATACTATGGCATGAGATGTGATATCAAACTCCTTTCCCTTCCAAACCATAGACCCTTCGTTTATCATGAGATGTGATATCCAACTCCTTCCCATTCCATCCCTGAGACCCTTCCGATATCATGAGATGTGATATCTCAATGCTTCTAATATCAAACTTGAGACCCTCCCTATAGCATGAGATGTGATATCGAAGTCCTTCCCATTCCAATCCTGAGACTCTTCTGATAGCATGAGATGTGATATCTCAATGCCTCTAATACCAAACCTGAGATCCTACCTCTAACATGAAATGTGATATCCAACTCTTTCCCCTTCCAAACCTGAGAGCCTTCCTATAGCATGAGATGTGATATCCAAGTCCTTCCCATTCCAATCCTGAGACCCTTCCTATAACATGAGATGTGATATCCAACTCCTTCCCATTCCAACCTGAGACCCTTCCTATAGCATGAGATGGGATATCCAACTCCTTCCAAATCCAATCCTGATACCCTTCCGATAGCATGAGATGTGATATCCCAATGCTTCTACCAAACCGGAGACCCATACTATGGCATGAGATGTGATATCAAACTCCTTCCCCTTCCAAAACTTAGACCATTCCTTTATCATGAGATGTGATATCCAAATCCTTCCCCTTCCAAACCTGAGACCCTCCCTTTAGCATGAGATGTGATATCCAACTCCTTCCCATTCCAATCCTGAGACCCTTCTGATAGCATGAGATGTGATATCTCAATGCCTCTAATACCAAACCTGAGATCCTACCTCTAACATGAAATGTGATATCCATCTCCTTCCATTTCCAACCCTGAGACCCTGTCTATAGCATGAGATGTCATATACAATTCCTTCCCATTCCAATCCTGAGACCCTTCCTATAGCACGAGATGTGATATCTCAATGCTTATACCAAACCTGAGACCCTTCCTATAGCATGAGATGTGATATCCAACTCCTTCCCATTCCAATCCTGAGACCCTTCCTATAGCATGAGATGTGATATCCAACTCCTTCCCATTCCAATCCTGAGACCCTTCCTATAGCCTGAGATGTGATATCTCAATGCCTCTAATACCAAACCTGAGATCCTTCCTCTAACATGAAATGTGATATCCAACTCCTTCCCTTTCCAAGCCTGAGAGCCTATCTATAGCATGAGATGTGATATCCAAGTCCTTCCCATTCCAATCCTGAGACACTTCCGATAGCAGAGATGTGATATCTCAATGCTTATACCAAACCTGAGACCCTTCCTATAACATGAGATGTGATATCCAACTCCTTCCCGTTCCAAACGTGAGACCCTTCCTTTAGCATGAGATGTGATATCCAGCTCCTTCCCATTCCAATCCTTAAACCCTTCCTACAGCATGCAATATGATATCTCAATGATTCTAATAACAAACCTGAGACCCGTCCTATAACATGAGATGGGATATCCAACTCCTTCCCATTCCAATCCTGAGACACTTCCGATAGCATGAGATGTGATATCTCAATGCTTCTAATATCAAAACTGAGACCCTCCCTATAGCATGATATGTGATATCTAAGTCCTTCCCATTCCAATCCTGAGACCCTACCCATAGCATGAGATGTGATATCTCAATGCTTCTACCAAACCTGAGACCCTTCCTTTAGCATGAGATGTGATAACCAACTCCTTCCCATTCCAATCCTGAGACCCTTCCTATAGCATGAGATGTGATATCTCAATACTTCTAATACCAAACCTGAGATCCTTCCAATAACATGAGATGTGATATCCAAATCCTTCCCCTTCCAAACCTGAGACCCTCCCTTTAGCATGAGATGTGATATCCAACTCCTTCCCATTCCAATCCTGAGACCCTTCTGATAGCATGAGATGTGATATCTCAATGCTTCTATACCAAACCTGAGATCCTTCCGATAGCATGAGATGTGATATCTCAATGCTTCTAATACCAAACCTGAGATCCTTCCTATAACATGAGATGTGATATCCAAATCCTTCCCCTTCCAAACCTGAGACCCTCCCTTTAGCAAGAGATGTGATATCCAACTCCTTCCCATTCCAATCCTGAGACTCTTCTGATAGCATGAGATGTGATATCTCAATGCCTCTAATACCACACCTGAGATCCTACCTCTAACATGAAATGTGATATCCAACTCTTTCCCCTTCCAAACCTGAGAGCCTTCCTATAGCATGAGATGTGATATCCAAGTCCTTCCCATTCCAATCCTGAGACCCTTCCTATAACATGAGATGTGATATCCAACTCCTTCCCATTCCAACCTGAGACCCTTCCTATAGCATGAGATGGGATATCCAACTCCTTCCAAATCCAATCCTGATACCCTTCCGATAGCATGAGATGTGATATCCCAATGCTACTACCAAACCTGAGACCCATACTATGGCATGAGATGTGATATCAAACTCCTTTCCCTTCCAAACCATAGACCCTTCGTTTATCATGAGATGTGATATCCAACTCCTTCCCATTCCATCCCTGAGACCCTTCCGATATCATGAGATGTGATATCTCAATGCTTCTAATATCAAACTTGAGACCCTCCCTATAGCATGAGATGTGATATCGAAGTCCTTCCCATTCCAATCCTGAGACTCTTCTGATAGCATGAGATGTGATATCTCAATGCCTCTAATACCAAACCCGAGATCCTACCTCTAACATGAAATGTGATATCCAACTCTTTCCCCTTCCAAACCTGAGAGCCTTCCTATAGCATGAGATGTGATATCCAAGTCCTTCCCATTCCAATCCTGAGACCCTTCCTATAACATGAGATGTGATATCCAACTCCTTCCCATTCCAACCTGAGACCCTTCCTATAGCATGAGATGGGATATCCAACTCCTTCCAAATCCAATCCTGATACCCTTCCGATAGCATGAGATGTGATATCCCAATGCTTCTACCAAACCGGAGACCCATACTATGGCATGAGATGTGATATCAAACTCCTTTCCCTTCCAAACCATAGACCCTTCGTTTATCATGAGATGTGATATCCAACTCCTTCCCATTCCATCCCTGAGACCCTTCCGATATCATGAGATGTGATATCTCAATGCTTCTAATATCAAACTTGAGACCCTCCCTATAGCATGAGATGTGATATCGAAGTCCTTCCCATTCCAATCCTGAGACTCTTCTGATAGCATGAGATGTGATATCTCAATGCCTCTAATACCAAACCTGAGATCCTACCTCTAACATGAAATGTGATATCCAACTCTTTCCCCTTCCAAACCTGAGAGCCTTCCTATAGCATGAGATGTGATATCCAAGTCCTTCCCATTCCAATCCTGAGACCCTTCCTATAACATGAGATGTGATATCCAACTCCTTCCCATTCCAACCTGAGACCCTTCCGATAGCATGAGATGTGATATCCCAATGCTTCTACCAAACCGGAGACCCATACTATGGCATGAGATGTGATATCAAACTCCTTCCCCTTCCAAAACTTAGACCATTCCTTTATCATGAGATGTGATATCCAAATCCTTCCCCTTCCAAACCTGAGACCCTCCCTTTAGCATGAGATGTGATATCCAACTCCTTCCCATTCCAATCCTGAGACTCTTCTGATAGCATGAGATGTGATATCTCAATGCCTCTAATACCAAACCTGAGATCCTACCTCTAACATGAAATGTGATATCCAACTCTTTCCCCTTCCAAACCTGAGAGCCTTCCTATAGCATGAGATGTGATATCCAAGTCCTTCCCATTCCAATCCTGAGACCCTTCCTATAGCATGAGATGTGATGTCTCAATGCTTCTAATACCAAACCTGAGATCCTTCCTATAACATGAGATGTGATATCCAACTCCTTCCGATTCCAATCCTGAGACCCTTATGATAGCATGAGATGTGATATCTCAATGCTTCTAATACCAAACCTGAGATCCTTCCTATAACATGAGATGTGATTTCCAAATCCTTCCCCTTCCAAACCTGAGACCCTCCCTTTAGCATGAGATGTGATATCCAACTCCTTCCCATTCCAATCCTGAGACCCTTCTGATAGCATGAGATGTGATATCTCAATGCCTCTAATACCAAACCTGAGATCCTACCTCTAACATGAAATGTGATATCCATCTCCTTCCATTTCCAACCCTGAGACCCTGTCTATAGCATGAGATGTCATATACAATTCCTTCCCATTCCAATCCTGAGACCCTTCCTATAGCACGAGATGTGATATCTCAATGCTTATACCAAACCTGAGACCCTTCCTATAGCATGAGATGTGATATCCAACTCCTTCCCATTCCAATCCTGAGACCCTTCCTATAGCATGAGATGTGATATCCAACTCCTTCCCATTCCAATCCTGAGACCCTTCCTATAGCCTGAGATGTGATATCTCAATGCCTCTAATACCAAACCTGAGATCCTTCCTCTAACATGAAATGTGATATCCAACTCCTTCCCTTTCCAAGCCTGAGAGCCTATCTATAGCATGAGATGTGATATCCAAGTCCTTCCCATTCCAATCCTGAGACACTTCCGATAGCAGAGATGTGATATCTCAATGCTTATACCAAACCTGAGACCCTTCCTATAACATGAGATGTGATATCCAACTCCTTCCCGTTCCAAACGTGAGACCCTTCCTTTAGCATGAGATGTGATATCCAGCTCCTTCCCATTCCAATCCTTAAACCCTTCCTACAGCATGCAATATGATATCTCAATGATTCTAATAACAAACCTGAGACCCGTCCTATAACATGAGATGGGATATCCAACTCCTTCCCATTCCAATCCTGAGACACTTCCGATAGCATGAGATGTGATATCTCAATGCTTCTAATATCAAAACTGAGACCCTCCCTATAGCATGATATGTGATATCTAAGTCCTTCCCATTCCAATCCTGAGACCCTACCCATAGCATGAGATGGAATATCTCAATGCTTCTACCAAACCTGAGACCCTTCCTTTAGCATGAGATGTGATAACCAACTCCTTCCCATTCCAATCCTGAGACCCTTCCTATAGCATGAGATGTGATATCTCAATACTTCTAATACCAAACCTGAGATCCTTCCAATAACATGAGATGTGATATCCAAATCCTTCCCCTTCCAAACCTGAGACCCTCCCTTTAGCATGAGATGTGATATCCAACTCCTTCCCATTCCAATCCTGAGACCCTTCTGATAGCATGAGATGTGATATCTCAATGCTTCTATACCAAACCTGAGATCCTTCCGATAGCATGAGATGTGATATCTCAATGCTTCTAATACCAAACCTGAGATCCTTCCTATAACATGAGATGTGATATCCAAATCCTTCCCCTTCCAAACCTGAGACCCTCCCTTTAGCAAGAGATGTGATATCCAACTCCTTCCCATTCCAATCCTGAGACTCTTCTGATAGCATGAGATGTGATATCTCAATGCCTCTAATACCACACCTGAGATCCTACCTCTAACATGAAATGTGATATCCAACTCTTTCCCCTTCCAAACCTGAGAGCCTTCCTATAGCATGAGATGTGATATCCAAGTCCTTCCCATTCCAATCCTGAGACCCTTCCTATAACATGAGATGTGATATCCAACTCCTTCCCATTCCAACCTGAGACCCTTCCTATAGCATGAGATGGGATATCCAACTCCTTCCAAATCCAATCCTGATACCCTTCCGATAGCATGAGATGTGATATCCCAATGCTACTACCAAACCTGAGACCCATACTATGGCATGAGATGTGATATCAAACTCCTTTCCCTTCCAAACCATAGACCCTTCGTTTATCATGAGATGTGATATCCAACTCCTTCCCATTCCATCCCTGAGACCCTTCCGATATCATGAGATGTGATATCTCAATGCTTCTAATATCAAACTTGAGACCCTCCCTATAGCATGAGATGTGATATCGAAGTCCTTCCCATTCCAATCCTGAGACTCTTCTGATAGCATGAGATGTGATATCTCAATGCCTCTAATACCAAACCCGAGATCCTACCTCTAACATGAAATGTGATATCCAACTCTTTCCCCTTCCAAACCTGAGAGCCTTCCTATAGCATGAGATGTGATATCCAAGTCCTTCCCATTCCAATCCTGAGACCCTTCCTATAACATGAGATGTGATATCCAACTCCTTCCCATTCCAACCTGAGACCCTTCCTATAGCATGAGATGGGATATCCAACTCCTTCCAAATCCAATCCTGATACCCTTCCGATAGCATGAGATGTGATATCCCAATGCTTCTACCAAACCGGAGACCCATACTATGGCATGAGATGTGATATCAAACTCCTTCCCCTTCCAAAACTTAGACCATTCCTTTATCATGAGATGTGATATCCTACTCCTTCCCATTCCAATCCTGAGACACTTCCGATAGCATGAGATGTGATGTCTCAATGCTTCTAATACCAAACCTGAGATCTTTCCTATAACATGAGATGTGATATCCAACTCCTTCCCATTCCAATCCTGAGACCCTTCCTATAGCATGAGATGTGATATCACAATGCTTATACCAAACCTGAGACCGTTCCTATAGCTTGAGATGTGATATCCAACTCCTTCCCATTCCAATCCTGAGACCCTTCCTATAGCATGAGATGTGATATCTCAAGGCCTCTAATACCAAACCTGAGATTGTTCCTCTAACATGAAATGTGATATCCAACTCCTTCCCCTTCCAAACCTGAGAGCCTTCCTATAGCATGAGATATGATAGCCAAGTCCTTCCAATTCCAATCCTGAGACCCTTCCTATAACATGAAATGTGATATCCAACTCCTTCCCATTCCAACCTGAGACCCTTCCTATAGCATGAGATGGGATATCTCAATGCTTCTAATACCAAACCTGAGACACTTCCTATAACATGAGATGAGATATCCAACTCCTTCCCATTCCAATCCTGAGACCCTTCCGATAGTAGAGATGTGATATCTCAATGCTTATACCAAACCTGAGACCATTCCTATGGCCTGAGATGTGATATCCAACTGCTTCCCATTCCAATCCTGAGACCCTTCCTATAGCATGAGATGTGATATCTCAATGCTTATACCAAATCTGAGACCCTTCCTATAGCATGAGATGTGATATCCAACTCCTTCCCATTCCAATCCTGAGGCCCTTCCTATAGCATGAGATGTGATGTCTCAATGCTTCTAATACCAAACCTGAGATCCTTACTATAACATGAGATGTGATATCCAACTCCTTCCGATTCCAATCCTGAGACCCTTATGATAGCATGAGATGGGATATCCAACTCCTTCCAAATCCAATCCTGATACCCTTCCGATAGCATGAGATGTGATATCCCAATGCTTCTACCAAACCGGAGACCCATACTATGTCATGAGATGTGATATCAAACTCCTTCCCCTTCCAAAACTTAGACCATTCCTTTATCATGAGATGTGATATCCAAATCCTTCCCCTTCCAAACCTGAGACCCTCCCTTTAGCATGAGATGTGATATCCAACTCCTTCCCATTCCAATCCTGAGACTCTTCTGATAGCATGAGATGTGATATCTCAATGCCTCTAATACCAAACCTGAGATCCTACCTCTAACATGAAATGTGATATCCAACTCTTTCCCCTTCCAAACCTGAGAGCCTTCCTATAGCATGAGATGTGATGTCTCAATGCTTCTAATACCAAACCTGAGATCCTTCCTATAACATGAGATGTGATATCCAACTCCTTCCGATTCCAATCCTGAGACCCTTATGATAGCATGAGATGTGATATCTCAATGCTTCTAATACCAAACCTGAGATCCTTCCTATAACATGAGATGTGATTTCCAAATCCTTCCCCTTCCAAACCTGAGACCCTCCCTTTAGCATGAGATGTGATATCCAACTCCTTCCCATTCCAATCCTGAGACCCTTCTGATAGCATGAGATGTGATATCTCAATGCCTCTAATACCAAACCTGAGATCCTACCTCTAACATGAAATGTGATATCCATCTCCTTCCATTTCCAACCCTGAGACCCTGTCTATAGCATGAGATGTCATATACAATTCCTTCCCATTCCAATCCTGAGACCCTTCCTATAGCACGAGATGTGATATCTCAATGCTTATACCAAACCTGAGACCCTTCCTATAGCATGAGATGTGATATCCAACTCCTTCCCATTCCAATCCTGAGACCCTTCCTATAGCATGAGATGTGATATCCAACTCCTTCCCATTCCAATCCTGAGACCCTTCCTATAGCCTGAGATGTGATATCTCAATGCCTCTAATACCAAACCTGAGATCCTTCCTCTAACATGAAATGTGATATCCAACTCCTTCCCTTTCCAAGCCTGAGAGCCTATCTATAGCATGAGATGTGATATCCAAGTCCTTCCCATTCCAATCCTGAGACACTTCCGATAGCAGAGATGTGATATCTCAATGCTTATACCAAACCTGAGACCCTTCCTATAACATGAGATGTGATATCCAACTCCTTCCCGTTCCAAACGTGAGACCCTTCCTTTAGCATGAGATGTGATATCCAGCTCCTTCCCATTCCAATCCTTAAACCCTTCCTACAGCATGCAATATGATATCTCAATGATTCTAATAACAAACCTGAGACCCGTCCTATAACATGAGATGGGATATCCAACTCCTTCCCATTCCAATCCTGAGACACTTCCGATAGCATGAGATGTGATATCTCAATGCTTCTAATATCAAAACTGAGACCCTCCCTATAGCATGATATGTGATATCTAAGTCCTTCCCATTCCAATCCTGAGACCCTACCCATAGCATGAGATGTGATATCTCAATGCTTCTACCAAACCTGAGACCCTTCCTTTAGCATGAGATGTGATAACCAACTCCTTCCCATTCCAATCCTGAGACCCTTCCTATAGCATGAGATGTGATATCTCAATACTTCTAATACCAAACCTGAGATCCTTCCAATAACATGAGATGTGATATCCAAATCCTTCCCCTTCCAAACCTGAGACCCTCCCTTTAGCATGAGATGTGATATCCAACTCCTTCCCATTCCAATCCTGAGACCCTTCTGATAGCATGAGATGTGATATCTCAATGCTTCTATACCAAACCTGAGATCCTTCCGATAGCATGAGATGTGATATCTCAATGCTTCTAATACCAAACCTGAGATCCTTCCTATAACATGAGATGTGATATCCAAATCCTTCCCCTTCCAAACCTGAGACCCTCCCTTTAGCAAGAGATGTGATATCCAACTCCTTCCCATTCCAATCCTGAGACTCTTCTGATAGCATGAGATGTGATATCTCAATGCCTCTAATACCACACCTGAGATCCTACCTCTAACATGAAATGTGATATCCAACTCTTTCCCCTTCCAAACCTGAGAGCCTTCCTATAGCATGAGATGTGATATCCAAGTCCTTCCCATTCCAATCCTGAGACCCTTCCTATAACATGAGATGTGATATCCAACTCCTTCCCATTCCAACCTGAGACCCTTCCTATAGCATGAGATGGGATATCCAACTCCTTCCAAATCCAATCCTGATACCCTTCCGATAGCATGAGATGTGATATCCCAATGCTACTACCAAACCTGAGACCCATACTATGGCATGAGATGTGATATCAAACTCCTTTCCCTTCCAAACCATAGACCCTTCGTTTATCATGAGATGTGATATCCAACTCCTTCCCATTCCATCCCTGAGACCCTTCCGATATCATGAGATGTGATATCTCAATGCTTCTAATATCAAACTTGAGACCCTCCCTATAGCATGAGATGTGATATCGAAGTCCTTCCCATTCCAATCCTGAGACTCTTCTGATAGCGTGAGATGTGATATCTCAATGCCTCTAATACCAAACCCGAGATCCTACCTCTAATATGAAATATGAAATGTGATATCCAACTCTTTCCCCTTCCAAACCTGAGAGCCTTCCTATAGCATGAGATGTGATATCCAAGTCCTTCCCATTCCAATCCTGAGACCCTTCCTATAACATGAGATGTGATATCCAACTCCTTCCCATTCCAACCTGAGACCCTTCCTATAGCATGAGATGGGATATCCAACTCCTTCCAAATCCAATCCTGATACCCTTCCGATAGCATGAGATGTGATATCCCAATGCTTCTACCAAACCGGAGACCCATACTATGGCATGAGATGTGATATCAAACTCCTTCCCCTTCCAAAACTTAGACCATTCCTTTATCATGAGATGTGATATCCAACTCCTTCCCATTCCAATCCTGAGACACTTCCGATAGCATGAGATGTGATGTCTCAATGCTTCTAATACCAAACCTGAGATCTTTCCTATAACATGAGATGTGATATCCAACTCCTTCCCATTCCAATCCTGAGACCCTTCCTATAGCATGAGATGTGATATCACAATGCTTATACCAAACCTGAGACCGTTCCTATAGCTTGAGATGTGATATCCAACTCCTTCCCATTCCAATCCTGAGACCCTTCCTATAGCATGAGATGTGATATCTCAAGGCCTCTAATACCAAACCTGAGATTGTTCCTCTAACATGAAATGTGATATCCAACTCCTTCCCCTTCCAAACCTGAGAGCCTTCCTATAGCATGAGATATGATAGCCAAGTCCTTCCAATTCCAATCCTGAGACCCTTCCTATAACATGAAATGTGATATCCAACTCCTTCCCATTCCAACCTGAGACCCTTCCTATAGCATGAGATGGGATATCTCAATGCTTCTAATACCAAACCTGAGACTCTTCCTATAACATGAGATGGGATATCCAACTCCTTCCCATTCCAATCCTGAGACCCTTCCGATAGCAGAGATGTGATATCTCAATGCTTATACCAAACCTGAGACCATTCCTATGGCCTGAGATGTGATATCCAACTGCTTCCCATTCCAATCCTGAGACCCTTCCTATAGCATGAGATGTGATATCTCAATGCTTATACCAAATCTGAGACCCTTCCTATAGCATGAGATGTGATATCCAACTCCTTCCCATTCCAATCCTGAGGCCCTTTCTATAGCATGAGATGTGATGTCTCAATGCTTCTAATACCAAACCTGAGATCCTTACTATAACATGAGATGTGATATCCAACTCCTTCCGATTCCAATCCTGAGACCCTTATGATAGCATGAGATGTGATATCTCAATGCTTCTAATACCAAACCTGAGATCCTTCCTATAACATGAGATGTGATTTCCAAATCCTTCCCCTTCCAAACCTGAGACCCTCCCTTTAGCATGAGATGTGATATCCAACTCCTTCCCATTCCAATCCTGAGACCCTTCTGATAGCATGAGATGTGATATCTCAATGCCTCTAATACCAAACCTGAGATCCTACCTCTAACATGAAATGTGATATCCATCTCCTTCCATTTCCAACCCTGAGACCCTGTCTATAGCATGAGATGTCATATACAATTCCTTCCCATTCCAATCCTGAGACCCTTCCTATAGCACGAGATGTGATATCTCAATGCTTATACCAAACCTGAGACCCTTCCTATAGCATGAGATGTGATATCCAACTCCTTCCCATTCCAATCCTGAGACCCTTCCTATAGCATGAGATGTGATATCCAACTCCTTCCCATTCCAATCCTGAGACCCTTCCTATAGCCTGAGATGTGATATCTCAATGCCTCTAATACCAAACCTGAGATCCTTCCTCTAACATGAAATGTGATATCCAACTCCTTCCCTTTCCAAACCTAAGAGCCTATCTATAGCATGAGATGTGATATCCAAGTCCTTCCCATTCCAATCCTGAGACACTTCCGATAGCAGAGATGTGATATCTCAATGCTTATACCAAACCTGAGACCCTTCCTATAACATGAGATGTGATATCGAACTCCTTCCCGTTCCAAACGTGAGACCCTTCCTTTAGCATGAGATGTGATATCCAGCTCCTTCCCATTCCAATCCTGAGACACTTCCGATAGCATGAGATGTGATATCTCAATGCTTCTAATATCAAAACTGAGACCCTCCCTATAGCATGATATGTGATATCTAAGTCCTTCCCATTCCAATCCTGAGACCCTTCCCATAGCATGAGATGTGATATCTCAATGCTTCTACCAAACCTGAGACCCTTCCTTTAGCATGAGATGTGATAACCAACTCCTTCCCATTCCAATCCTGAGACCCTTCCTATAGCATGAGATGTGATATCTCAATACTTCTAATACCAAACCTGAGATCCTTCCGATAACATGAGATGTGATATCCAAATCCTTCCCCTTCCAAACCTGAGACCCTCCCTTTAGCATGAGATGTGATATCCAACTCCTTCCCATTCCAATCCTGAGACCCTTCTGATAGCATGAGATGTGATATCTCAATGCTTCTATACCAAACCTGAGATCCTTCCGATAGCATGAGATGTGATATCTCAATGCTTCTAATACCAAACCTGAGATCCTTCCTATAACATGAGATGTGATATCCAAATCCTTCCCCTTCCAAACCTGAGACCCTCCCTTTAGCATGAGATGTGATATCCAACTCCTTCCCATAACAATCCTGAGACTCTTCTGATAGCATGAGATGTGATATCTCAATGCCTCTAATACCAAACCTGAGATCCTACCTCTAACATGAAATGTGATATCCAACTCTTTCCCCTTCCAAACCTGAGAGCCTTCCTATAGCATGAGATGTGATATCCAAGTCCTTCCCATTCCAATCCTGAGACCCTTCCTATAACATGAGATGTGATATCCAACTCCTTCCCATTCCAACCTGAGACCCTTCCTATAGCATGAGATGGGATATCCAACTCCTTCCAAATCCAATCCTGATACCCTTCAGATAGCATGAGATGTGATATCCCAATGCTTCTACCAAACCTGAGACCCATACTATGGCATGAGATGTGATATCAAACTCCTTCCCCTTCCAAACCATAGACCCTTCGTTTATCATGAGATGTGATATCCAACTCCTTCCCATTCCATCCCTGAGACCCTTCCGATATCATGAGATGTGATATCTCAATGCTTCTAATATCAAACTTGAGACCCTCCCTATAGCATGAGATGTGATATCCAACTCCTTCCCATTCCAACCTGAGACCCTTCCTATAGCATGAGATGGGATATCTCAATGCTTCTAATACCAAACCTGAGACTCTTCCTATAACATGAGATGGGATATCCAACTCCTTCCCATTCCAATCCTGAGACCCTTCCGATAGCAGAGATGTGATATCTCAATGCTTATACCAAACCTGAGACCCTTCCTATGGCCTGAGATGTGATATCCAACTGCTTCCCATTCCAATCCTGAGACCCTTCCTATAGCATGAGATGTGATATCCAACTCCTTCCCATTCCAATCCTGAGACCCTTCCTATAGCATGAGATGTGATGTCTCAATGCTTCTAATACCAAACCTGAGATCCTTCCTATAACATGAGATGTGATATCCAACTCCTTCCGATTCCAATCCTGAGACCCTTATGATAGCATGAGATGTGATATCTCAATGCTTCTAATACCAAACCTGAGATCCTTCCTATAACATGAGATGTGATTTCCAAATCCTTCCCCTTCCAAACCTGAGACCCTCCCTTTAGCATGAGATGTGATATCCAACTCCTTCCCATTCCAATCCTGAGACCCTTCTGATAGCATGAGATGTGATATCTCAATGCCTCTAATACCAAACCTGAGATCCTACCTCTAACATGAAATGTGATATCCATCTCCTTCCATTTCCAACCCTGAGACCCTGTCTATAGCATGAGATGTCATATACAATTCCTTCCCATTCCAATCCTGAGACCCTTCCTATAGCACGAGATGTGATATCTCAATGCTTATACCAAACCTGAGACCCTTCCTATAGCATGAGATGTGATATCCAACTCCTTCCCATTCCAATCCTGAGACCCTTCCTATAGCATGAGATGTGATATCCAACTCCTTCCCATTCCAATCCTGAGACCCTTCCTATAGAGTGAGATGTGATATCTCAATGCCTCTAATACCAAACCTGAGATCCTTCCTCTAACATGAAATGTGATATCCAACTCCTTCCCTTTCCAAACCTGAGAGCCTATCTATAGCATGAGATGTGATATCCAAGTCCTTCCCATTCCAATCCTGAGACACTTCCGATAGCAGAGATGTGATATCTCAATGCTTATACCAAACCTGAGACCCTTCCTATAACATGAGATGTGATATCCAACTCCTTCCCGTTCCAAACGTGAGACCCTTCCTTTAGCATGAGATGTGATATCCAGCTCCTTCCCATTCCAATCCTGAGACACTTCCGATAGCATGAGATGTGATATCTCAATGCTTCTAATATCAAAACTGAGACCCTCCCTATAGCATGATATGTGATATCTAAGTCCTTCCCATTCCAATCCTGAGACCCTTCCCATAGCATGAGATGTGATATCTCAATGCTTCTACCAAACCTGAGACCCTTCCTTTAGCATGAGATGTGATAACCAACTCCTTCCCATTCCAATCCTGAGACCCTTCATATAGCATGAGATGTGATATCTCAATACTTCTAATACCAAACCTGAGATCCTTCCGATAACATGAGATGTGATATCCAAATCCTTCCCCTTCCAAACCTGAGACCCTCCCTTTAGCATGAGATGTGATATCCAACACCTTCCCATTCCAATCCTGAGACCCTTCTGATAGCATGAGATGTGATATCTCAATGCTTCTATACCAAACCTGAGATCCTTCCGATAGCATGAGATGTGATATCTCAATGCTTCTAATACCAAACCTGAGATCCTTCCTATAACATGAGATGTGATATCCAAATCATTCCCCTTCCAAACCTGAGAGCCTTCCTATAGCATGAGATATGATATCCAAGTCCTTCCCATTCCAATCCTGAGACCCTTCCTATAACATGAGATGTGATATCCAACTCCTTCCCATTCCAACCTGAGACCCTTCTGATAGCATGAGATGTGATATCTCAATGCCTCTAATACCAAACCTGAGATCCTACCTCTAACATGAAATGTGATATCCAACTCTTTCCCCTTCCAAACCTGAGAGCCTTCCTATAGCATGAGATGTGATATCCAAGTCCTTCCCATTCCAATCCTGAGACCCTTCCTATAACATGAGATGTGATATCCAACTCCTTCCCATTCCAACCTGAGACCCTTCCTATAGCATGAGATGGGATATCCAACTCCTTCCAAATCCAATCCTGATACCCTTCCGATAGCATGAGATGTGATATCCCAATGCTTCTACCAAACCTGAGACCCATACTATGGCATGAGATGTGATATCAAACTCCTTCCCCTTCCAAACCATAGACCCTTCGTTTATCATGAGATGTGATATCCAACTCCTTCCCATTCCATCCCTGAGACCCTTCCGATATCATGAGATGTGATATCTCAATGCTTCTAATATCAAACTTGAGACCCTCCCTATAGCATGAGATGTGATATCCAAGTCCTTCCCATTCCAATCCTGAGACTCTTCTGATAGCATGAGATGTGATATCTCAATGCCTCTAATACCAAACCTGAGATCCTACCTCTAACATGAAATGTGATATCCAACTCTTTCCCCTTCCAAACCTGAGAGCCTTCCTATAGCATGAGATGTGATATCCAAGTCCTTCCCATTCCAAACCTGAGACCCTTCCTATAACATGAGATGTGATATCCAACTCCTTCCCATTCCAACCTGATACCCTTCCTATAGCATGAGATGGGATATCCAACTCCTTCCAAATCCAATCCTGATACCCTTCCGATAGCATGAGATGTGATATCCCAATGCTTCTACCAAACCTGAGACCCATACTATGGCATGAGATGTGATATCAAACTCCTTCCCCTTCCAAACCTTAGACCCTTCCTTTATCATGAGATGTGATATCCAACTCCTTCCCATTCCAATCCTGAGACACTTCCGATAGCATGAGATGTGATATCTCAATGCTTCTAATATCAAAACTGAGACCCTCCCTATAGCATGATATGTGATATCTAAGTCCTTCCCATTCCAATCCTGAGACCCTTCCTATAGCATGAGATGTGATATCTCAATGCTTCTACCAAACCTGAGACCCTTCCTTTAGCATGAGATGTGATAACCAACTCCTTCCCATTCCAATCCTGAGACCCTTCCTATAGCATGAGATGTGATATCTCAATACTTCTAATACCAAACCTGAGATCCTTCCGATAACATGAGATGTGATATCCAAATCCTTCCCCTTCCAAACCTGAGACCCTCCCTTTAGCATGAGATGTGATATCCAACTCCTTCCCATTCCAATCCTGAGACCCTTCTGATAGCATGAGATGTGATATCTCAATGCTTCTATACCAAACCTGAGATCCTTCCGATAGCATGAGATGTGATATCTCAATGCTTCTAATACCAAACCTGAGATCCTTCCTATAACATGAGATGTGATATCCAAATCCTTCCCCTTCCAAACCTGAGACCCTCCCCTTTAGCATGAGATGTGATATCCAACTCCTTCCCATTCCAATCCTGAGACTCTTCTGATAGCATGAGATGTGATATCTCAATGCCTCTAATACCAAACCTGAGATCCTACCTCTAACATGAAATGTTATATCCAACTCTTTCCCCTTCCAAACCTGAGAGCCTTCCCATAGCATGAGATGTGATATCCAAGTCCTTCCCATTCCAATCCTGAGACTCTTCCTATAACATGAGATGTGATATCCAACTCATTCCCATTCCAACCTGAGGCCCTTCCTATAGCATGAGATGGGATATCCAACTCCTTCCAAATCCAATCCTGATACCCTTCCGATAGCATGAGATGTGATATCCCAATGCTTCTACCAAACCTGAGACCCATACTATGGCATGAGATGTGATATCAAACTCCTTCCCCTTCCAAACCTTAGACCCTTCCTTTATCATGAGATGTGATATCCAACTCCTTCCCATTCCATCCCTGAGACCCTTCCGATATCATGAGATATGATATCTCAATGCTTCTAATATCAAACTTGAGACCCTCCCTATAGCATGAGATGTGATATCCAAGTCCTTCCCATTCCAATCCTGAGACCCTTCCTATAGCATGAGATGTGATATCTCAATGCTTCTAATACCAAACCTGAGACCCTTCCTATAACATGAGATGGGAATATCCAACTCCTTCCCATTCCAATCCTGAGACCCTTCCGATAGCAGAGATGTGATATCTCAATGCTTATACCAAACCTGAGATCCTTCCTATAACATGAGATGTGATATCC
Organism: Ambystoma mexicanum; assembly: GCF_040938575.1. Lineage (NCBI taxonomy): Eukaryota > Metazoa > Chordata > Amphibia > Caudata > Ambystomatidae > Ambystoma > Ambystoma mexicanum. The sequence continues at coordinate 340,997,736 of NC_090936.1, forward strand.
AACTCCTTCCCATTCCAATCCTGAGACACTTCCTATACCATGAGATGTGATATCTCACTGCTTATACCAAACCTGAGACCCTTCCTATAGCATGAGATGTGATATCCAACTCCTTCCCATTCCAATCCTGAGACCCTTCCTATAGCATGAGATGTGATATCTCAATGCTTCTAATATCAAACTTGAGACCCTCCCTATAGCATGAGATGTGATATCCAAGTCTTTCCGATTCCAATCCTGAGACACTCCCTATAGCATGAGATGTGATATCCAAGTCCTTCCGATTCCAATCCTGAGACCCGTCCTATAACATGAGATGTGATATCCAAATCTTTCCCCTTCCAAACCTTAGACCCTTCCTTTATCATGAGATGGGATATCCAACTCCTTCCCATTCCAATCCTGAGACCCTTCCGATAGCAGAGATGTGATATCTCAATGCTTATACCAATCCTGAGACCCTTCCTATGGCCTGAGATGTCATATACAACTCCTTCCCAATCCAATCCTGAGACCCTTCCTATATCATGAGATGTGATATCTCAATGCTTATACCAAATATGAGACCCTTCCTATAGCATGAGATGTGATATCCAACTCCTTCCCATTCCAATCCTGAGACCCTTCCTATAGCATGAGATGTGATGTCTCAATGCTTCTAATACCAAACCTGAGATCCTTCCTATAACATGAGATGTGATATCCAACTCCTTCCCATTCCAATCCTGAGACCCTTCCTATAGCATGAGATGTGATGTCTCAATGCTTCTAATACCAAACCTGAGAACCTTCCTACAGCATGCGATGTGATATCTCAATGCTTCTAATACCAAACCTGAGACCAGTCCTATGACATGAGATTGGATATCCAACTCCTTCCCCTTCCAAACCTGAGACCCGTCCTATAGCATGAGATGTGATATCCAACTTCTTCCCATTCCAATCCTGAGACCCTTCCTATAACATGAGATGTGATGTCTCAATGCTTCTAATACCAAACCTGAGATCTTTCCTATAACATGAGATGTAATATCCAACTCCTTCCCATTCCAATCCTGAGACCCTTCCTATAGCATGAGATGTGCTATCGCAATGCTTATACCAAACCTGAGACCCTTCCTAAAGCTTGAGATGTGATATCCAACTCCTTCCCATTCCAATCCTGAGACCGTTCCTATAGCATGATATGTGATATCTCAATGCCTCTAATACCAAACCTGAGATCCCTCCTCTAACATGAAATGTGATATCGAACTCCTTCCCTTTCCAAACCTGAGAGCCTACCTATAGCATGAGATGTGATATCCAAGTCCTTTCCATTCCAATCCTTAGACCCTTCCTACAGCATGCAATATGATATCTCAATGATTCTAATAACAAACCTGAGACCCGTCCTATAACATGAGATGGGATATCCAACACCTTCCCATTCCAATCCTGAGACACTTCTGATAGCAGAGATGTGATATCTCAATGCTTATAACAAACCTGAGACCCTTCCTATAACATGAGATGTGATATCCAACTCCTTCCCGTTTCAAACCTGAGACCCTTCCTATAGCATATGTGATATCCAACTCCTTCCCATTCCAAACATGAGACCCTTCCTATAGCAAGAATGTAATATCCAACTCCTTCCCATTCCAATCCTGAGACCATTCCTATAGCATGAGATGTGATATCTCAATGCTTCTAATACCAAACCTGAGATCCTTTCTATGACATGAGATGTGATATCCAATTCCTCCCCATTCCAAACCTGAGAACCTTCCTACAGCATGCGATGTGATGTGATATCTCAATGCTTCTAATACCAAACCTGAGACCAGATCTATAACATGAGATTGGATATCCAACTCCTTCCCCTTCCAAACCTGAGACCCTTCCTATAGCATGAGATGTGATATCCAACTTCTTCCCATTCCAATCCTGAGACCCTTCCTATAACATGAGATGTGATGTCTCAATGCTTCTAATACCAAACCTGAGATCTTTCCTATAACATGAGATGTGATATCCAACTCCTTCCCATTCCAATCCTGAGACCCTTCCTATAACATGAAATGTGATATCCAACTCCTTCCCATTCCAACCTGAGACCCTTCCTATAGCATGAGATGGGATATCCAACTCCTTCCAAATCCAATACTGATACCCTTCCAATAGCATGAGATGTGATATCCCAATGCTTCTACCAAACCTGAGAACCATACTATGGCATGAGATGTGATATCAAACTCCTTCCCATTCCAATCCTGAGACTCTTCCTATAGCTTGAGATGTGATATCCGAAATCCTTCCCATTCCAATTCTGAGACCCTTCCTATACCATGAGACTTGATATCTCAATGTTTCTAATACCAAACCTGAGACCCGTCCTATATCATGAGATGTGATATCCAAATCTTTCCCCTTCCAAACCTTAGACCCTTCCTTTATCATGAGATGTGATATCCAACTCCTTCCCATTCCAATCCTGAGACCCTTCCGATATCATGAGATTTGTTATCTCAATGCTTCTAATATCAAAATTGAGACCCGTCCTATAACATGAGATGTGATATCCAAATCTTTCCCCTTCCAAACCTTAGACCCTTCCTTTATCATGAGATGGGATATCCAACTCCTTCCCATTCCAATCCTGAAACCCTTCCGATAGCAGAGATGTGATATCTCAATGCTTATACCAATCCTGAGACCCTTCCTATGGCCTGAGATGTCATATACAACTCCTTCCCAATCCAATCCTGAGACCCTTCCTATGGCATGAGATGTGATATCTCAATGCTTATACCAAATCTGAGACCCTTCCTATAGCATGAGATGTGATATCCAACTCCTTCCCATTCCAATGTTAATGTTAATGTTAATGTTAATGTTAATGTTAAAGGTCATTTGTACCGCGCACTATCACCACCGAAGCGGTCCCCTGGCGCTCTGGCGGCTCTGAAAAAGGGGAGGAGAGGGGGTGGGTTAGTAGGAATAAGCTGGAAAAGTGCAAGAGAGCAGTGATGTGCTGTTGGCAGCCTCAGCCCGGTGGTTCCGTCGGCTGGGCTTGGGGTGTTTTATGGTCCGTAGTCGTCGTGTGCTGTTGTGCAAGTCTATGTGTGGTTTGTTTTGTTGTTGCATTGTTGTGAAGTTTGTGCGGATTGCTGCGTTTAAGGCTTGTGGTTGTGTTTGGTTATAGTTTGAGAGGTGTATGCAGATGGATGGAATTGTTAGCTGGTTGGTTAGTTGGCATTGCTGTCCTTGCAATTGTGGGATTCCATCTAGGTCCGGTACATGCCAACAGTCACATTTCTATCTAGATGCCGCGCAGGCCAGGTTTATAATTCTAAGTGAGGTGCATGCTAAGAGTCACATATGCTAACAATCACATTTCTGAAATTCCATCTAGGTGTGGTATTTGCTAACAATCATATTTCTATCTAGATGCAACGCGGGCTAAGTTTGAGAATTCCGTCTAAGTGTGGCACATGCCAACAATCATATTACTGCCTAGATTTTGCGCAAACCTAGCTTGAGAATTCCATCTAGGTGTGGCAAATGCTAACAGTCACATTTCTGAAAATTCCATCTAGGTGTGGCACATGCTAAACAGTCACATTTCTATCTAGATGCCGCGCAAGCCAGGTTTATAATTCTAAGTGAGGTGCATGCTAAGAGTCACATATGCTAACAATCACATTTCTGAAATTCCATCTAGGTGTGGTATTTGCTAGCAATCATATTTTCTATCTAGATGCAACGCGGGCTAAGTTTGAGAATTCCGTCTAAGTGTGGCACATGCCAACAATCATATTACTGCCTAGATTTTGCGCAAACCTAGCTTGAGAATTCCATCTAGGTGTGGCAAATGCTAACAGTCACATTTCTGAAATTCCATCTAAGTGTGGCACATGCTAACAGTCACATTTCTGAAATTCCATCTAAGTGTGGCACATGCTAACAGTCACATTTCTGAAATTCCATCTAAGTGTGGCACATGCTAACAGTCACATTTCTGAAATTCCATCTAAGTGTGGCACATGCTAACAGTCACATTTCTGAAATTCCATCTAAGTGTGGTATATGCTAACAATCACATTTCTGTCTAGATTTGGCGCTTCTGTCTGAGAGTGGACATGCTAACATTCACAGTTCTATAAAGAGTGGACATGCAAGTATTATGGCACTCTATGTTATTGATAGGTAAGATAGAGTGGCAGGGGTTTTCTGGAGTAGAGTGATTGCTCTATTCCCCACCCATGCCACACTCACGGTTTTTGTTGGTGTCTGTTGGCTGCTGGCTTCCTTGGCTTCTCCTGCTGACACCTGCAGACAATTCCTGGAGTCGCCTCTGTTGGAGTCGCCCTTGGCCTCGAGGCCCTTAGCCGCTGGGGGCTGCCGGGCAGAGGGCTGCCCTGGGGGGACCGGTGATGAAGAGTGGATGCACCAATGGGAGGGAGGGAGGGAGGGCGGGCTGGGGAACCAGGAACGGGTGCGGGGAGGGAGGGATGCAAAGGCCTGCTACTGGGCACGGGCCCACCAGTCATAGGGCTGGGGGGAAAAAAACACCAGGAGGGTGCTGCTGGGGGCACACTCACCGCGCTCCGAGGGTTTAGAAAGGAGCCGGTGGGGGCCTCGCGAGTCGGTAGACTCGACACGAAACTCGGATGCACCAATGGGAGGGAGGGAGGGCGGGTCGGGAGGCGGGCTGGGGAACCAGGAACGGGTGCGGGGAGGGAGGGATGCAAAGGCCTGCTACTGGGCACGGGCCCACCAGTCATAGGGCTGGGGGGAAAAAAACACCAGGAGGATGCTGCTGGGGGCACACTCACCGCGCTCCGAGGGTTTAGAAAGGAGCCGGTGGGGGCCTCGCGAGTCGGTAGACTCGACACGAAACTCAGATGCACCAATGGGAGGGAGGGAGGGCGGGTCGGGAGGCGGGCTGGGGAACCAGGAACGGGTGCGGGGAGGGAGGGATGCAAAGGCCTGCTACTGGGCACGGGCCCACCAGTCATAGGGCTGGGGGGAAAAAAACACCAGGAGGGTGCTGCTGGGGGCACACTCACCGCGCTCCGAGGGTTTAGAAAGGAGCCGGTGGGGGCCTCGCGAGTCGGTAGACTCGACACGAAACTCGGATGCACCAATGGGAGGGAGGGAGGGTGGGTCGGGAGGCGGGCTGGGGAACCAGGAACGGGTGCGGGGAGGGAGGGATGCAAAGGCCTGCTACTGGGCACGGGCCCACCAGTCATAGGGCTGGGGGGAAAAAAACACCAGGAGGGTGCTGCTGGGGGCACACTCACCGCGCTCCGAGGGTTTAGAAAGGAGCCGGTGGGGGCCTCGCGAGTCGGTAGACTCGACACGAAACTCGGATGCACCAATGGGAGGGAGGGAGGGCGGGTCGGGAGGCGGGCTGGGGAACCAGGAACGGGTGCGGGGAGGGAGGGATGCAAAGGCCTGCTACTGGGCACAGGCCCACCAGTCATAGGGCTGGGGGGAAAAAAAACACCAGGAGGGTGCTGCTGGGGGCACACTCACCGCGCTCCGAGGGTTTAGAAAGGAGCCGGTGGGGGCCTCGCGAGTCGGTAGACTCGACACGAAACTCGGATGCACCAATGGGAGGGAGGGAGGGCGGGTCGGGAGGCGGGCTGGGGAACCAGGAACGGGTGCAGGGAGGGAGGGATGCCAAGGCCTGCTACTGGGCACGGGCCCACCAGTCATAGGGCTGGGGGAAAAAAACACCAGGAGGGTGCTGCTGGGGGCACACTCACCGCGCTCTGAGGGTTTAGAAAGGAGCCGGTGGGGGCCTCGCGAGTCGGTAGACTCGACACGAAACTCGGATGCACCAATGGGAGGGAGGGAGGGCGGGTCGGGAGGCGGGCTGGGGAACCGGGAACGGGTGCGGGGAGGGAGGGATGCAAAGGCCTGCTACTGGGCACGGGCCCACCAGTCATAGGGCTGGGGGGTAAAAAACACCAGGAGGGTGCTGCTGGGGGCACACTCACCGCGCTCCGAGGGTTTAGAAAGGAGCCGGTGGGGGCCTCGCGAGTCGGTAGACTCGACACGAAACTCGGATGCACCAATGGGAGGGAGGGAGGGAGGGTCGGGAGGCGGGCTGGGGAACCAGGAACGGGTGCGGGGAGGGAGGGATGCAAAGGCCTGCTACTGGGCACGGGCCCACCAGTCATAGGGCTGGGGGGAAAAAAACACCAGGAGGGTGCTGCTGGGGGCACACTCACCGCGCTCCGAGGGTTTAGAAATCCTGAGACCCTTCCTATAGCATGAGATGTGATGTCTCAATGCTTCTAATACCAAACCTGAGATCCTTCCTATAACATGAGATGTGATATCCAACTCCTTCCCATTCCAATCCTGAGACCCTTCCTATAGCATGAGATGTGATGTCTCAATGCTTCGAATACCAAACCTGAGAACCTTCCTACAGCATGCGATGTGATATCTCAATGCTTCTAATACCAAAACTGAGACCAGTCCTATAACATGAGATTGGATATCCAACTCCTTCCCCTTCCAAACCTGAGACCCTTCCTATAGCATGAGATGTGATATCCAACTTCTTCCCATTCCAATCCTGAGACCCTTCCTATACCATGAGATGTGATGTCTCAATGCTTCTAATACCAAACCTGAGATCTTTCCTATAACATGAGATGTAATATCCAACTCCTTCCCATTCCAATCCTGAGACCCTTCCTATAGCATGAGATGTGCTATCTCAATGCTTATACCAAACCTGAGACCCTTCCTAAAGCTTGAGATGTGATATCCAACTCCTTCCCATTCCAATCCTGAGACGCTTCCTATAGCATGATATGTGATATCTCAAGGCCTCTAATACCAAACCTGAGATCCTTCCTCTAACATGAAATGTGATATCCAACTCCTTCCCCTTCCAAACCTGAGAGCCTTCCTATAGCATGAGATATGATATCCAAGTCCTTCCCATTCCAATCCTGAGACCCTTCCTATAACATGAAATGTGATATCCAACTCCTTCCCATTCCAACCTGAGACCCTTCCTATAGCATGAGATGGGATATCCAACTCCTTCCAAATCCAATACTGATACCCTTCCAATAGCATGAGATGTGATATCCCAATGCTTCTACCAAACCTGAGACCCATACTATGGCATGAGATGTGATATCAAACTCCTTCCCATTCCAATCTTGAGACTCTTCCTATAGCTTGAGATGTGATATCCAACTCCTTCCCATTCCAATTCTGAGACCCTTCCTATGCCATGAGACTTGATATCTCAATGCTTCTAATAGCAAACCTGAGACCCGTCCTATAACATGAGATGTGATATCCAAATCTTTCCCCTTCCAAACCTTAGACCCTTCCTTTATCATGAGATGTGATATCCAACTCCTTCCCATTCCAATCCTGAGACCCTTCCGATATCATGAGATTTGTTATCTCAATGCTTCTAATATCAAACTTGAGACCCTCCCTATAGCATGAGATGTGACATCCAAGTCCTCCCCATTCCAATCCTGAGACTCTTCCTATAGCATGAGATGTGATATCTCAATGCTTCTAATACCAAACCTGAGACCCTTCCTATAACATGAGATGGGATATCCAACTCCTTCCCATTCCAACCCTGAGACCCTTCCGATAGCAGAGATGTGATATCTCAATGCTTATACCAATCCTGGGACCCTTCCTATGGCCTGAGATGTCATATACAACTCCTTCCCAATCCAATCCTGAGACCCTTCCTATAGCATGAGATGTGATATCTCAATGCTTATACCAAATCTGAGACCCTTCCTATAGCATGAGATGTGATATCCAACTCCTTCCCATTCCAATCCTAAGACCCTTCCTATAGCATGAGATGTGATGTCTCAATGCTTCTAATACCAAACCTGAGATCCTTCCTATAACATGAGATGTGATATTCAACTCCTTCCCATTCCAATCCTGAGACCCTTCCTATAGCATGAGATGTGATGTCTCAATGCTTCTAATACCAAACCTGAGACCAGTCCTATACCATGAGATTGGATATCCAACTCCTTCCCCTTCCAAACCTGAGACCCTTCCTATAGCATGAGATGTGATATCCAACTTCTTCCCATTCCAATCCTGAGACCCTTCCTATAACATGAGATGTGATGTCTCAATGCTTCTAATACCAAACCGGAGATCTTTCCTATAACATGAGATGTGATATCCAACTCTCAGAACTGGAATGGGAAGGAGTTGGATATCACATCTCAAGCTATAGGAAGAGTCTCAGGATTGGAATGGGAAGGAGTTTGATATCACATCTCATGCCATAGTATGGGTCTCAGGTTTGGTAGAAGCATTGGGATATCACATCTCATGCTATTGGAAGGGTATCAGTATTGGATTTGGAAGGAGTTGGATATCCCATCTCATGCTATAGGAAGGGTCTCAGGTTGGAATGGGAAGGAGTTGGATATCACATTTCATGTTATAGGAAGGGTCTCAGGATTGGAATGGGAAGGACTTGGATATCATATCTCATGCTATAGGAAGGCTCTCAGGTTTGGAAGGGGAAGGAGTTGGATATCACATTTCATGTTAGAGGAAGGATCTCAGGTTTGGTATTAGAGGCCTTGAGATATCACATCTCATGCTATAGGAAGGGTCTCAGGATTGGAATGGGAAAGAGTTGGATATCACATCTCAAGCTTTAGGAAGGGTCTCAGGTTTGGTATAAGCATTGAGATAGCACATCTCATGCTATAGGAAGGGTCTCAGGATTGGAATGGGAAGGAGTTGGATATCACATCTCATGTTATAGGAAAGATCTCAGGTTTGGTATTAGAAGCATTGAGACATCACATCTCATGTTATAGGAAGGGTCTCAGGATTGGAATGGGAAGAAGTTGGATATCACATCTCATGCTATAGGAAGGGTCTCAGGTTTGGAAGGGGAAGGAGTTGGATATCCAATCTCATGTTATAGGACTGGTCTCAGGTTTGGTATTAGAAGCATTGAGACATCACATCTCATGCTATAGGAAGGGTCTCAGGATTGGAATGGGAAGGAGTTGAATATCACATCTCATGTTATAGGAAGGATCTCAGGTTTGGTATTAGAAGCATTGAGACATCACATCTCATGCTATAGGAAGGGTCTTAGGATTGGAATGGGAAGGAGTTGGATATCACATCTCATGCTATAGGAAGGGTCTCAGATTTGGTATAAGCATTGAGATATCACATCTCATGCTATAGGAAGGGTCTCAGGATTGGATTGGGAAGGAGTTGTATATGACATCTCAGGCCATAGGAAGGGTCCCAGGATTGGTATAAGCATTGAGATATCACATCTCTGCTATCGGAAGGGTCTCAGGGTTGGAATGGGAAGGAGTTGGATATCCCATCTCATGTTATAGGAAGGGTCTCAGGTTTGGTATTAGAAGCATTGAGATATCACATCTCATGCTATAGGAAGGGTCTCAGGATTGGAATGGGGAGGACTTGGATGTCACATCTCATGCTATAGGGAGGGTCTCAAGTTTGATATTAGAAGCATTGAGATAACAAATCTCATGATATCGGAAGGGTCTCAGGATTGGAATGGGAAGGAGTTGGATATCACATCTCATGATAAAGGAAGGGTCTAAGGTTTGGAAGGGGAAAGATTTGGATATCACATCTCATGTTATAGGACGGGTCTCAGGTTTGGTATTAGAAGCATTGAGATATCAAGTCTCATGGCATAGGAAGGGTCTCAGAATTGGAATGGGAAGGAGTTGGATATCACATCTCAAGCTATAGGAAGAGTCTCAAGATTGGAATGGGAAGGAGTTTGATATCACATCTCATGCCATAGTATGGGTCTCAGGTTTGGTAGAAGCATTGGGATATCACATCTCATGCTATTGGAAGGGTATCAGTATTGGATTTGGAAGGAGTTGGATATCCCATCTCATGCTATAGGAAGGGTCTCAGGTTGGAATGGGAAGGAGTTGGATATCACATTTCATGTTATAGGAAGGGTCTCAGGATTGGAATGGGAAGGACTTGGATATCATATCTCATGCTATAGGAAGGCTCTCAGGTTTGGAAGGGGAAGGAGTTGGATATCACATTTCATGTTAGAGGAAGGATCTCAGGTTTGGTATTAGAGGCCTTGAGATATCACATATCATGCTATAGGAAGCGTCTCAGGATTGGAATGGGAAGGAGTTGGATATCACATCTCAAGCTTTAGGAAGGGTCTCAGGTTTGGTATAAGCATTGAGATAGCACATCTCATGCTATAGGAAGGGTCTCAGGATTGGAATGGGAAGGAGTTGGATATTACATCTCATGTTATAGGAAAGATCTCAGGTTTGGTATTAGAAGCATTGAGACATCACATCTCATGTTATAGGAAGGGTCTCAGGATTGGAATGGGAAGAAGTTGGATATCACATCTCATGCTATAGGAAGGGTCTCAGGTTTGGAAGGGGAAGGAGTTGGATATCCAATCTCATGTTATAGGACTGGTCTCAGGTTTGGTATTAGAAGCATTGAGATATCACATCGCATGCTGTAGGAAGGTTCTCAGGTTTGGTATTCGAAGCATTGAGACATCACATCTCATGCTATAGGAAGGGTCTCAGGATTGGAATGGGAAGGAGTTGGATATCACATCTCATGTTATAGGAAGGATCTCAGGTTTGGTATTAGAAGCATTGAGACATCACATCTCATGCTATAGGAAGGGTCTCAGGATTTCTAAACCCTCGGAGCGCGGTGAGTGTGCCCCCAGCAGCACCCTCCTGGTGTTTTTTTCCCCCCAGCCCTATGACTGGTGGGCCCGTGCCCAGTAGCAGGCCTTTGCATCCCTCCCTCCCCGCACCCGTTCCTGGTTCCCCAGCCCGCCTCCCGACCCGCCCTCCCTCCCTCCCATTGGTGCATCCGAGTTTCGTGTCGAGTCTACCGACTCGCGAGGCCCCCACCGGCTCCTTTCTAAACCCTCGGAGCGCGGTGAGTGTGCCCCCAGCAGCACCCTCCTGGTGTTTTTTTCCCCCCAGCCCTATGACTGGTGGGCCCGTGCCCAGTAGCAGGCCTTTGCATCCCTCCCTCCCCGCACCCGTTCCTGGTTCCCCAGCCCGCCTCCTGACCCGCCCTCCCTCCCTCCCATTGGTGCATCCGAGTTTCGTGTCGAGTCTACCGACTCGCGAGGCCCCCACCGGCTCCTTTCTAAACCCTCGGAGCGCGGTGAGTGTGCCCCCAGCAGCACCCTCCTGGTGTTTTTTTCCCCCCAGCCCTATGACTGGTGGGCCCGTGCCCAGTAGCAGGCCTTGGCATCCCTCCCTCCCCGCACCCGTTCCTGGTTCCCCAGCCCGCCTCCCGACCCGCCCTCCCTCCCTCCCATTGGTGCATCCGAGTTTCGTGTCGAGTCTACCGACTCGCGAGGCCCCCACCGGCTCCTTTCTAAACCTTCGGAGCGCGGTGAGTGTGCCCCCAGCAGCACCCTCCTGGTGTTTTTTTTCCCCCCAGCCCTATGACTGGTGGGCCCGTGCCCAGTAGCAGGCCTTTGCATCCCTCCCTCCCCGCACCCGTTCCTGGTTCCCCAGCCCGCCTCCCGACCCGCCCTCCCTCCCTCCCATTGGTGCATCCGAGTTTCGTGTCGAGTCTACCGACTCGCGAGGCCCCCACCGGCTCCTTTCTAAACCCTCGGAGCGCGGTGAGTGTGCCCCCAGCAGCACCCTCCTGGTGTTTTTTTCCCCCCAGCCCTATGACTGGTGGGCCCGTGCCCAGTAGCAGGCCTTTGCATCCCTCCCTCCCCGCACCCGTTCCTGGTTCCCCAGCCCGCCTCCCGACCCACCCTCCCTCCCTCCCTCCCATTGGTGCATCCGAGTTTCGTGTCGAGTCTACCGACTCGCGAGGCCCCCACCGGCTCCTTTCTAAACCCTCGGAGCGCGGTGAGTGTGCCCCCAGCAGCACCCTCCTGGTGTTTTTTTCCCCCCAGCCCTATGACTGGTGGGCCCGTGCCCAGTAGCAGGCCTTTGCATCCCTCCCTCCCCGCACCCGTTCCTGGTTCCCCAGCCCGCCTCCCGACCCGCCCTCCCTCCCTCCCATTGGTGCATCCGAGTTTCGTGTCGAGTCTACCGACTCGCGAGGCCCCCACCGGCTCCTTTCTAAACCCTTGGAGCGCGGTGAGTGTGCCCCCAGCAGCACCCTCCTGGTGTTTTTTTCCCCCCAGCCCTATGACTGGTGGGCCCGTCCCCACTAGCAGGCCTTTGCATCCCTCCCTCCCCGCACCCGTTCCTGGTTCCCCAGCCCGCCCTCGCTCCCTCCCATTGGTGCATCCACTCTTCATCACCGGTCCCCCCAGGGCAGCCCTCTGCCCGGCAGCCCCCAGCGGCTAAGGGCCCCGAGGCCAAGGGCGACTCCAACAGAGGCGACTCCAGGAAGTGTCTGCAGGTGTCAGCAGGAGAAGCCAAGGAAGCCAGCAGCCAACAGACACCAACAAAAACCGTGAGTGTGGCATGGGTGGGGAATAGAGCAATCACTCTACTCCAGAAAACCCCTGCCACTCTATCTTACCTATCAATAACATAGAGTGCCATAATACTTGCATGTCCACTCTTTATAGAACTGTGAATGTTAGCATGTCCACTCTCAGACAGAAGCGCCAAATCTAGACAGAAATGTGATTGTTAGCATATACCACACTTAGATGGAATTTCAGAAATGTGACTGTTGGCATGTGCCACACTTGGAATTTCAGAAATGTGACTGTTAGCATGTGCCACACTTAGATGGAATTTCAGAAATGTGACTGTTAGCATGTGCCACACTTAGATGGAATTTCAGAAATGTGACTGTTAGCATGTGCCACACTTAGATGGAATTTCAGAAATGTGACTGTTAGCATTTGCCACACCTAGATGGAATTCTCAAGCTAGGTTTGCGCAAAATCTAGGCAGTAATATGATTGTTGGCATGTGCCACACTTAGACGGAATTCTCAAACTTAGCCCGCGTTGCATCTAGATAGAAAATATGATTGCTAGCAAATACCACACCTAGATGGAATTTCAGAAATGTGATTGTTAGCATATGTGACTCTTAGCATGCACCTCACTTAGAATTATAAACCTGGCTTGCGCGGCATCTAGATAGAAATGTGACTGTTTAGCATGTGCCACACCTAGATGGAATTTTCAGAAATGTGACTGTTAGCATTTGCCATACCTAGATGGAATTCTCAAGCTAGGTTTGCGCAAAATCTAGGCAGTAATATGATTGTTGGCATGTGCCACACTTAGACGGAATTCTCAAACTTAGCCCGCGTTGCATCTAGATAGAAATATGATTGTTAGCAAATACCACACCTAGATGGAATTTCAGAAATGTGATTGTTAGCATATGTGACTCTTAGCATGCACCTCACTTAGAATTATAAACCTGGCCTGCGCGGCATCTAGATAGAAATGTGACTGTTAGCATGTACCGGACCTAGATGGAATCCCACAATTGCAAGGACAGCAATGCCAACTAACCAACCAGCTAACAATTCCATCCATCTGCATACACCTCTCAAACTATAACCAAACACAACCACAAGCCTTAAACGCAGCAATCCGCACAAACTTCACAACAATGCAACAACAAAACAAACCACACATAGACTTGCACAACAGCACACGATGACTACGGACCATAAAACACCCCAAGCCCAGCCGACGGAACCACCGGGCTGAGGCTGCCAACAGCACATCACTGCTCTCTTACACTTTTCCAGCTTATTCCTACTAACCCACCCCCTCTCCTCCCCTTTTTCAGAGCCGCCAGAGCGCCAGGGGACCGCTTCGGTGGTGATAGTGCGCGGTACAAATGACCTTTAACATTAACATTAACATTAACATTAACATTGGAATGGGAAGGAGTTGGATATCACATCTCATGCTATAGGAAGGGTCTCAGATTTGGTATAAGCATTGAGATATCACATCTCATGCCATAGGAAGGGTCTCAGGATTGGATTGGGAAGGAGTTGTATATGACATCTCAGGCCATAGGAAGGGTCTCAGGATTGGTATAAGCATTGAGATATCACATCTCTGCTATCGGAAGGGTCTCAGGATTGGAATGGGAAGGAGTTGGATATCCCATCTCATGATAAAGGAAGGGTCTAAGGTTTGGAAGGGGAAAGATTTGGATATCAAATCTCATGTTATAGGACGGGTCTCAATTTTGATATTAGAAGCATTGAGATAACAAATCTCATGATATCGGAAGGGTCTCAGGATTGGAATGGGAAGGAGTTGGATATCACATCTCATGATAAAGGAAGGGTCTAAGGTTTGGAAGGGGAAAGATTTGGATATCACATCTCATGATATAGGACGGGTCTCAGGTTTGGTATTAGAAGCATTGAGATATCAAGTCTCATGGTATAGGAAGGGTCTCAGAATTGGAATGGGAAGGATTTCGGATATCACATCTCAAGCTATAGGAAGAGTCTCAGGATTGGAATGGGAAGGAGTTTGATATCACATCTCATGCCATAGTATGGTTCTCAGGTTTGGTAGAAGCATTGGGATATCACATCTCATGCTATTGGAAGGGTATCAGTATTGGATTTGGAAGGAGTTGGATATCCCACCTCATGCTATAGGAAGGGTCTCAGGTTGGAATGGGAAGGAGTTGGATATCACATTTCATGTTATAGGAAGGGCCTCAGGATTGGAATGGGAAGGAGTTGGATATCACATCTCATGTTATAGGAAAGATCTCAGGTTTGGTATTAGAAGCATTGAGACATCACATCTCATGTTATAGGAAGGGTCTCAGGATTGGAATGGGAAGAAGTTGGATATCACATCTCATGCTATAGGAAGGGTCTCAGGTTTGGAAGGGGAAGGAGTTGGATATCCAATCTCATGTTATAGATCTGGTCTCAGGTTTGGTATTAGAAGCATTGAGATATCACATCACATCGCATGCTGTAGGAAGGTTCTCAGGTTTGGAATGGGGAGGAATTGGATATCACATCTCATGTCATAGAAAGGATCTCAGGTTTGGTATTAGAAGCATTGAGATATCACATCTCATGCTATAGGAATGGTCTCAGGATTGGAATGGGAAGGAGTTGGATATTACATTCTTGCTATAGGAAGGGTCTCATGTTTGGAATGGGAAGGAGTTGGATATCACATATGCTATAGGAAGGGTCTCAGGTTTGAAATGGGAAGGAGTTGGATATCACATCTCATGTTATAGGAAGGGTCTCAGGTTTGTTATAAGCATTGAGATATCACATCTCTGCTATCAGAAGTGTCTCAGGATTGGAATGGGAAGGTGTTGGATATCCCATCTCATGTTATAGGACGGGTCTCAGGTTTGTTATTAGAATCATTGAGATATCATATTGCATGCTGTAGGAAGGGTCTAAGGATTGGAATGGGAAGGACTTGGATATCACATCTCATGCTATAGGTAGGCTCTCAGGTTTGGAAAGGGAAGGAGTTCGATATCACATTTCATGTTAGAGGAAGGATCTCAGGTTTGGTATTAGAGGCATTGAGATATCACATATCATGCTATAGGAACGGTCTCAGGATTGGAATCGGAAGGAGTTGGATATCACATCTCAAGCTTTAGGAAGGGTCTCAGGTTTGGTATAAGCATTGCGATAGCACATCTCATGCTATAGGAAGGGTCTCAGTATTGGAATGGGAAGGAGTTGGATATTACATCTCATGTTATAGGAAAGATCTCAGGTTTGGTATTAGAAGCATTGAGACATCACATCTCATGTTATAGGAAGGGTCTCAGGATTGGAATGGGAAGAAGTTGGATATCACATCTCATGCTATAGGACGGGTCTCAGGTTTGGAAGGGGAAGGAGTTGGATATCCAATCTCATGTCATAGGACTGGTCTCAGGTTTGGTATTAGAAGCATTGAGATATCACATCGCATGCTGTAGGAAGGTTCTCAGGTTTGATATTAGAAGCATTGAGACATCACATCTCATGCTATAGGAAGGGTCTCAGGATTGGAATGGGAAGGAGTTGGATATCACATCTCATGTTATAGGAAGGATCTCAGGTTTGGTATTAGAAGCATTGAGACATCACATCTCATGCTATAGGAAGGGTCTCAGGATTGGAATGGGAAGGAGTTGGATATCACATCTCATGCTATAGGAAGGGTCTCATATTTGGTATAAGCATTGAGATATCACATCTCATGATATAGGAAGGGTCTCAGGATTGGATTGGGAAGGAGTTGTATATGACATCTCAGGCCATAGGAAGGGTCTCAGGATTGGTATAAGCATTGAGATATCACATCTCTGCTATCGGAAGGGTCTCAGGATTGGAATGGGAAGGAGTTGGATATCCCATCTCATGATAAAGGAAGGGTCTAAGGTTTGGAAGGGGAAAGATTTGGATATCACATCTCATGTTATAGGACGGGTCTCAGGATTGGAATCGGAAGGACTTTGATATCACATCTCATGCTATAGGGAGTGTCTCAGGATTGGAATCGGAAAGACTTGGATATCACATCTCATGCTATAGGGAGGGTCTCAAGTTTGATATTAGAAGCATTGAGATATCACATCTCATGCTATAGGAAGGGTCTCAGGATTGGAATGGGAAGGAGTTGGATATCACATCTCATGCTATAGGAAGGGTCTCAGGTTTGGTATAAGCAGTGAGATATCACATCTCATGGTATAGGAAGTGTCTCAGGATTGGAATGGGAAGGAGTTGGATATCACATCTCATGTTATAGGAAGGATCTCAGGTTTGGTATAAGCATTGAGATATCACATCTCTGCTATCGGAAGGGTCTCAGGATTGGAATGGGAAGGAGTTGGATATTCCCATCTCATGTTATAGGAAGGGTCTCAGGTTTGGTATTAGAAGCATTGAGATATCCCATCTCATGCTATAGGAAGGGTCTCAGGATTGGAATGGGAAGGACTTGGATATCACATCTCATGCTATAGGGAGGGTCTCAAGTTTGATATTAGAAGCATTGAGATATCACATCTCATGATATCGGAAGGGTCTCAGGGATGGAATGGGAAGGAGTTGGATATCACATCTCATGATAAAGGAAGGGTCTAAGGTTTGGAAGGGGAAGGAGTTTGATATCACATCTCATGCCATAGTATGGGTCTCAGGTTTGGTAGAAGCACTGGGATATCACATCTCATGCTATCGGAAGGGTATCAGGATTGGATTTGGAAGGAGTTGGATATCCCATCTCATGCTATAGGAAGGGTCTCAGGTTGGAATGGGAAGGAGTTGGATATCACATCTCATGTTATAGGAAGAGTCTCAGGATTGGAATGGGAAGGACTTGGATATCACATCTCATGCTATGGGAAGGCTCTCAGGTTTGGAAGGGGAAAGAGTTGGATATAACATTTCATGTTAGAGGTAGGATCTCAGGTTTGGTATTAGAGGCATTGAGATATCACATCTCATGCTATCAGAAGAGTCTCAGGATTGGAATGGGAAGGAGTTGGATATCACATCTCATGCTAAAGGGGAGGGTCTCAGGTTTGGAAGGGGAAGGATTTGGATATCACATCTCATGTTATAGGAAGGATCTCAGGTTTGGTATTAGAAGTATTGAGATATCACATCTCATGCTATCAGAAGGATCTCAGGTTTGGTATAGAAGCATTGAGATATCACATCTCATGCTATCAGAAGGGTCTCAGGATTGGAATGGGAAGGAGTTGGATATCACATCTCATGCTAAAGGGAGGGTCTCAGGTTTGGAAGGGGAAGGATTTGGATATCACATCTCATGTTATCGGAAGGATCTCAGGTTTGGTATTAGAAGTATTGAGATATCACATCTCATGCTATAGGAAGGGTCTCAGGATTGGAATGGGAAGGAGTTGGTTATCACATCTCATGCTAAAGGAAGGGTCTCAGGTTTGGTAGAAGCATTGAGATATCACATCTCATGCTATAGGGAGGGTCTCAGGATTGGAATGGGAAGGAGTTGTGATATCCCAATGCTTCTACCAAACCTGAGACCCATACTATGGCATGAGATGTGATATCAAACTCCTTCCCCTTCCAAACCATAGACCCTTCGTTTATCATGAGATGTGATATCCAACTCCTTCCCATTCCATCCCTGAGACCCTTCCGATATCATGAGATGTGATATCTCAATGCTTCTAATATCAAACTTGAGACCCTCCCTATAGCATGAGATGTGATATCCAAGTCCTTCCCATTCCAATCCTGAGACTCTTCTGATAGCATGAGATGTGATATCTCAATGCCTCTAATACCAAACCTGAGATCCTACCTCTAACATGAAATGTGATATCTAACTCTTTCCCCTTCCAAACCTGAGAGCCTTCCTATAGCATGAGATGTGATATCCAAGTCCTTCCCATTCCAATCCTGAGACCCTTCCTATAACATGAGATGTGATATCCAACTCCTTCCCATTCCAACCTGAGACCCTTCCTATAGCATGAGATGGGATATCCAACTCCTTCCAAATCCAATCCTGATACCCTTCCGATAGCATGAGATGTGATATCCCAATGCTTCTACCAAACCTGAGACCCATACTATGGCATGAGATCCCCTTCCAAACCTTAGACCCTTCCTTTATCATGAGATGTGATATCCAACTCCTTCCCATTCCAATCCTGAGACACTTCCGATAGCATGAGATGCGATATCTCAATGCTTCTAATATCAAAACTGAGACCCTCCCTATAGCATGATATGTGATATCTAAGTCCTTCCCATTCCAATCCTGAGACCCTTCCTATAGCATGAGATGTGATATCTCAATGCTTCTACCAAACCTGAGACCCTTCCTTTAGCATGAGATGTGATAACCAACTCCTTCCCATTCCAATCCTGAGACCCTTCCTATAGCATGAGATGTGATATCTCAATACTTCTAATACCAAACCTGAGATCCTTCCGATAACATGAGATGTGATATCCAAATCCTTCCCCTTCCAAACCTGAGACCCTCCCTTTAGCATGAGATGTGATATCCAACTCCTTCCCATTCCAATCCTGAGACCCTTCTGATAGCATGAGATGTGATATCTCAATGCTTCTATACCAAACCTGAGATCCTTCCGATAGCATGAGATGTGATATCTCAATGCTTCTAATACCAAACCTGAGATCCTTCCTATAACATGAGATGTGATATCCAAATCCTTCCCCTTCCAAACCTGAGACCCTCCCCTTTAGCATGAGATGTGATATCCAACTCCTTCCCATTCCAATCCTGAGACTCTTCTGATAGCATGAGATGTGATATCTCAATGCCTCTAATACCAAACCTGAGATCCTACCTCTAACATGAAATGTTATATCCAACTCTTTCCCCTTCCAAACCTGAGAGCCTTCCCATAGCATGAGATGTGATATCCAAGTCCTTCCCATTCCAATCCTGAGACTCTTCCTATAACATGAGATGTGATATCCAACTCCTTCCCATTCCAACCTGAGACCCTTCCTATAGCATGAGATGGGATATCCAACTCCTTCCAAATCCAATCCTGATACCCTTCCGATAGCATGAGATGTGATATCCCAATGCTTCTACCAAACCTGAGACCCATACTATGGCATGAGATGTGATATCAAGCTCCTTCCCCTTCCAAACCTTAGACCCTTCCTTTATCATGAGATGTGATATCCAACTCCTTCCCATTCCATCCCTGAGACCCTTCCGATATCATGAGATGTGATATCTCAAAGCTTCTAATATCAAACTTGAGACCCTCCCTATAGCATGAGATGTGATATCCAAGTCCTTCCCATTCCAATCCTGAGACCCTTCCTATAGCATGAGATGTGATATCTCAATGCTTCTAATACCAAACCTGAGACCCTTCCTATAACATGAGATGGGAATATCCAACTCCTTCCCATTCCAATCCTGAGACCCTTCCGATAGCAGAGATGTGATATCTCAATGCTTATACCAAACCTGAGATCCTTCCTATAACATGAGATATGATATCCAACTCCTTCCCATTCCAATCCTGAGACACTTCCTATACCATGAGATGTGATATCTCACTGCTTATACCAAACCTGAGACCCTTCCTATAGCATGAGATGTGATATCCAACTCCTTCCCATTCCAATCCTGAGACCCTTCCTATAGCATGAGATGTGATATCTCAATGCTTCTAATATCAAACTTGAGACCCTCCCTATAGCATGAGATGTGATATCCAAGTCTTTCCGATTCCAATCCTGAGACACTCCCTATAGCATGAGATGTGATATCCAAGTCCTTCCGATTCCAATCCTGAGACCCGTCCTATAACATGAGATGTGATATCCAAATCTTTCCCCTTCCAAACCTTAGACCCTTCCTTTATCATGAGATGGGATATCCAACTCCTTCCCATTCCAATCCTGAGACCCTTCCGATAGCAGAGATGTGATATCTCAATGCTTATACCAATCCTGAGACCCTTCCTATGGCCTGAGATGTCATATACAACTCCTTCCCAATCCAATCCTGAGACCCTTCCTATATCATGAGATGTGATATCTCAATGCTTATACCAAATATGAGACCCTTCCTATAGCATGAGATGTGATATCCAACTCCTTCCCATTCCAATCCTGAGACCCTTCCTATAGCATGAGATGTGATGTCTCAATGCTTCTAATACCAAACCTGAGATCCTTCCTATAACATGAGATGTGATATCCAACTCCTTCCCATTCCAATCCTGAGACCCTTCCTATAGCATGAGATGTGATGTCTCAATGCTTCTAATACCAAACCTGAGAACCTTCCTACAGCATGCGATGTGATATCTCAATGCTTCTAATACCAAACCTGAGACCAGTCCTATGACATGAGATTGGATATCCAACTCCTTCCCCTTCCAAACCTGAGACCCGTCCTATAGCATGAGATGTGATATCCAACTTCTTCCCATTCCAATCCTGAGACCCTTCCTATAACATGAGATGTGATGTCTCAATGCTTCTAATACCAAACCTGAGATCTTTCCTATAACATGAGATGTAATATCCAACTCCTTCCCATTCCAATCCTGAGACCCTTCCTATAGCATGAGATGTGCTATCGCAATGCTTATACCAAACCTGAGACCCTTCCTAAAGCTTGAGATGTGATATCCAACTCCTTCCCATTCCAATCCTGAGACCGTTCCTATAGCATGATATGTGATATCTCAATGCCTCTAATACCAAACCTGAGATCCTTCCTCTAACATGAAATGTGATATCGAACTCCTTCCCTTTCCAAACCTGAGAGCCTACCTATAGCATGAGATGTGATATCCAAGTCCTTCCCATTCCAATCCTTAGACCCTTCCTACAGCATGCAATATGATATCTCAATGATTCTAATAACAAACCTGAGACCCGTCCTATAACATGAGATGGGATATCCAACACCTTCCCATTCCAATCCTGAGACACTTCTGATAGCAGAGATGTGATATCTCAATGCTTATAACAAACCTGAGACCCTTCCTATAACATGAGATGTGATATCCAACTCCTTCCCGTTTCAAACCTGAGACCCTTCCTATAGCATATGTGATATCCAACTCCTTCCCATTCCA
Organism: Ambystoma mexicanum; assembly: GCF_040938575.1. NCBI lineage: Eukaryota > Metazoa > Chordata > Amphibia > Caudata > Ambystomatidae > Ambystoma > Ambystoma mexicanum. The sequence goes on from NC_090936.1 coordinate 341,019,308, forward strand.
AACATGAGACCCTTCCTATAGCAAGAATGTAATATCCAACTCCTTCCCATTCCAATCCTGAGACCATTCCTATAGCATGAGATGTGATATCTCAATGCTTCTAATACCAAACCTGAGATCCTTTCTATGACATGAGATGTGATATCCAATTCCTCCCCATTCCAAACCTGAGAACCTTCCTACAGCATGCGATGTGATGTGATATCTCAATGCTTCTAATACCAAACCTGAGACCAGTCCTATGACATGAGATTGGATATCCAACTCCTTCCCCTTCCAAACCTGAGACCCTTCCTATAGCATGAGATGTGATATCCAACTTCTTCCCATTCCAATCCTGAGACCCTTCCTATAACATGAGATGTGATGTCTCAATGCTTCTAATACCAAACCTGAGATCTTTCCTATAACATGAGATGTAATATCCAACTCCTTCCCATTCCAATCCTGAGACCCTTCCTATAGCATGAGATGTGCTATCGCAATGCTTATACCAAACCTGAGACCCTTCCTAAAGCTTGAGATGTGATATCCAACTCCTTCCCATTCCAATCCTGAGACCGTTCCTATAGCATGATATGTGATATCTCAATGCCTCTAATACCAAACCTGAGATCCTTCCTCTAACATGAAATGTGATATCGAACTCCTTCCCTTTCCAAACCTGAGAGCCTACCTATAGCATGAGATGTGATATCCAAGTCCTTCCCATTCCAATCCTTAGACCCTTCCTACAGCATGCAATATGATATCTCAATGATTCTAATAACAAACCTGAGACCCGTCCTATAACATGAGATGGGATATCCAACACCTTCCCATTCCAATCCTGAGACACTTCTGATAGCAGAGATGTGATATCTCAATGCTTATAACAAACCTGGGACCCTTCCTATAACATGAGATGTGATATCCAACTCCTTCCCATTTCAAACCTGAGACCCTTCCTATAGCATATGTGATATCCAACTCCTTCCCATTCCAAACATGAGACCCTTCCTATAGCAAGAATGTAATATCCAACTCCTTCCCATTCCAATCCTGAGACCATTCCTATAGCATGAGATGTGATATCTCAATGCTTCTAATACCAAACCTGAGATCCTTTCTATGACATGAGATGTGATATCCAATTCCTCCCCATTCCAAACCTGAGAACCTTCCTACAGCATGCGATGTGATGTGATATCTCAATGCTTCTAATACCAAACCTGAGACCAGATCTATAACATGAGATTGGTTATCCAACTCCTTCCCCTTCCAAACCTGAGACCCTTCCTATAGCATGAGATGTGATATCCAACTTCTTCCCATTCCAATCCTGAGACCCTTCCTATAACATGAGATGTGATGTCTCAATGCTTCTAATACCAAACCTGAGATCTTTCCTATAACATGAGATGTGATATCCAACTCATTCCCATTCCAATCCTGAGACCCTTCCTATAACATGAAATGTGATATCCAACTCCTTCCCATTCCAACCTGAGACCCTTCCTATAGCATGAGATGGGATATCCAACTCCTTCCAAATCCAATACTGATACCCTTCCAATAGCATGAGATGTGATATCCCAATGCTTCTACCAAACCTGAGAACCATACTATGGCATGAGATGTGATATCAAGCTCCTTCCCCTTCCAAACCTTAGACCCTTCCTTTATCATGAGATGTGATATCCAACTCCTTCCCATTCCATCCCTGAGACCCTTCCGATATCATGAGATGTGATATCTCAATGCTTCTAATATCAAACTTGAGACCCTCCCTATAGCATGAGATGTGATATCCAAGTCCTTCCCATTCCAATCCTGAGACCCTTCCTATAGCATGAGATGTGATATCTCAATGCTTCTAATACCAAACCTGAGACCCTTCCTATAACATGAGATGGGAATATCCAACTCCTTCCCATTCCAATCCTGAGACCCTTCCGATAGCAGAGATGTGATATCTCAATGCTTATACCAAACCTGAGATCCTTCCTATAACATGAGATATGATATCCAACTCCTTCCCATTCCAATCCTGAGACACTTCCTATACCATGAGATGTGATATCTCACTGCTTATACCAAACCTGAGACCCTTCCTATAGCATGAGATGTGATATCCAACTCCTTCCCATTCCAATCCTGAGACCCTTCCTATAGCATGAGATGTGATATCTCAATGCTTCTAATATCAAACTTGAGACCCTCCCTATAGCATGAGATGTGATATCCAAGTCTTTCCGATTCCAATCCTGAGACACTCCCTATAGCATGAGATGTGATATCCAAGTCCTTCCGATTCCAATCCTGAGACCCGTCCTATAACATGAGATGTGATATCCAAATCTTTCCCCTTCCAAACCTTAGACCCTTCCTTTATCATGAGATGGGATATCCAACTCCTTCCCATTCCAATCCTGAGACCCTTCCGATAGCAGAGATGTGATATCTCAATGCTTATACCAATCCTGAGACCCTTCCTATGGCCTGAGATGTCATATACAACTCCTTCCCAATCCAATCCTGAGACCCTTCCTATATCATGAGATGTGATATCTCAATGCTTATACCAAATATGAGACCCTTCCTATAGCATGAGATGTGATATCCAACTCCTTCCCATTCCAATCCTGAGACCCTTCCTATAGCATGAGATGTGATGTCTCAATGCTTCTAATACCAAACCTGAGATCCTCCCTATAACATGAGATGTGATATCCAACTCCTTCCCATTCCAATCCTGAGACCCTTCCTATAGCATGAGATGTGATGTCTCAATGCTTCTAATACCAAACCTGAGAACCTTCCTACAGCATGCGATGTGATATCTCAATGCTTCTAATACCAAACCTGAGACCAGTCCTATGACATGAGATTGGATATCCAACTCCTTCCCCTTCCAAACCTGAGACCCGTCCTATAGCATGAGATGTGATATCCAACTTCTTCCCATTCCAATCCTGAGACCCTTCCTATAACATGAGATGTGATGTCTCAATGCTTCTAATACCAAACCTGAGATCTTTCCTATAACATGAGATGTAATATCCAACTCCTTCCCATTCCAATCCTGAGACCCTTCCTATAGCATGAGATGTGCTATCGCAATGCTTATACCAAACCTGAGACCCTTCCTAAAGCTTGAGATGTGATATCCAACTCCTTCCCATTCCAATCCTGAGACCGTTCCTATAGCATGATATGTGATATCTCAATGCCTCTAATACCAAACCTGAGATCCTTCCTCTAACATGAAATGTGATATCGAACTCCTTCCCTTTCCAAACCTGAGAGCCTACCTATAGCATGAGATGTGATATCCAAGTCCTTCCCATTCCAATCCTTAGACCCTTCCTACAGCATGCAATATGATATCTCAATGATTCTAATAACAAACCTGAGACCCGTCCTATAACATGAGATGGGATATCCAACACCTTCCCATTCCAATCCTGAGACACTTCTGATAGCAGAGATGTGATATCTCAATGCTTATAACAAACCTGAGACCCTTCCTATAACATGAGATGTGATATCCAACTCCTTCCCGTTTCAAACCTGAGACCCTTCCTATAGCATATGTGATATCCAACTCCTTCCCATTCCAAACATGAGACCCTTCCTATAGCAAGAATGTAATATCCAACTCCTTCCCATTCCAATCCTGAGACCATTCCTATAGCATGAGATGTGATATCTCAATGCTTCTAATACCAAACCTGAGATCCTTTCTATGACATGAGATGTGATATCCAATTCCTCCCCATTCCAAACCTGAGAACCTTCCTACAGCATGCGATGTGATGTGATATCTCAATGCTTCTAATACCAAACCTGAGACCAGTCCTATGACATGAGATTGGATATCCAACTCCTTCCCCTTCCAAACCTGAGACCCTTCCTATAGCATGAGATGTGATATCCAACTTCTTCCCATTCCAATCCTGAGACCCTTCCTATAACATGAGATGTGATGTCTCAATGCTTCTAATACCAAACCTGAGATCTTTCCTATAACATGAGATGTAATATCCAACTCCTTCCCATTCCAATCCTGAGACCCTTCCTATAGCATGAGATGTGCTATCGCAATGCTTATACCAAACCTGAGACCCTTCCTAAAGCTTGAGATGTGATATCCAACTCCTTCCCATTCCAATCCTGAGACCGTTCCTATAGCATGATATGTGATATCTCAATGCCTCTAATACCAAACCTGAGATCCTTCCTCTAACATGAAATGTGATATCGAACTCCTTCCCTTTCCAAACCTGAGAGCCTACCTATAGCATGAGATGTGATATCCAAGTCCTTCCCATTCCAATCCTTAGACCCTTCCTACAGCATGCAATATGATATCTCAATGATTCTAATAACAAACCTGAGACCCGTCCTATAACATGAGATGGGATATCCAACACCTTCCCATTCCAATCCTGAGACACTTCTGATAGCAGAGATGTGATATCTCAATGCTTATAACAAACCTGGGACCCTTCCTATAACATGAGATGTGATATCCAACTCCTTCCCGTTTCAAACCTGAGACCCTTCCTATAGCATATGTGATATCCAACTCCTTCCCATTCCAAACATGAGACCCTTCCTATAGCAAGAATGTAATATCCAACTCCTTCCCATTCCAATCCTGAGACCATTCCTATAGCATGAGATGTGATATCTCAATGCTTCTAATACCAAACCTGAGATCCTTTCTATGACATGAGATGTGATATCCAATTCCTCCCCATTCCAAACCTGAGAACCTTCCTACAGCATGCGATGTGATGTGATATCTCAATGCTTCTAATACCAAACCTGAGACCAGATCTATAACATGAGATTGGTTATCCAACTCCTTCCCCTTCCAAACCTGAGACCCTTCCTATAGCATGAGATGTGATCTCCAACTTCTTCCCATTCCAATCCTGAGACCCTTCCTATAACATGAGATGTGATGTCTCAATGCTTCTAATACCAAACCTGAGATCTTTCCTATAACATGAGATGTGATATCCAACTCATTCCCATTCCAATCCTGAGACCCTTCCTATAACATGAAATGTGATATCCAACTCCTTCCCATTCCAACCTGAGACCCTTCCTATAGCATGAGATGGGATATCCAACTCCTTCCAAATCCAATACTGATACCCTTCCAATAGCATGAGATGTGATATCCCAATGCTTCTACCAAACCTGAGAACCATACTATGGCATGAGATGTGATATCAAACTCCTTCCCATTCCAATCCTGAGACTCTTCCTATAGCTTGAGATGTGATATCCGAAATCCTTCCCATTCCAATTCTGAGACCCTTCCTATACCATGAGACTTGATATCTCAATGCTTCTAATACCAAACCTGAGACCCGTCCTATATCATGAGATGTGATATCCAAATCTTTCCCCTTCCAAACCTTAGACCCTTCCTTTATCATGAGATGTGATATCCAACTCCTTCCCATTCCAATCCTGAGACCCTTCCGATATCATGAGATTTGTTATCTCAATGCTTCTAATATCAAAATTGAGACCCGTCCTATAACATGAGATGTGATATCCAAATCTTTCCCCTTCCAAACCTTAGACCCTTCCTTTATCATGAGATGGGATATCCAACTCCTTCCCATTCCAATCCTGAGACCCTTCCGATAGCAGAGATGTGATATCTCAATGCTTATACCAATCCTGAGACCCTTCCTATGGCCTGAGATGTCATGTACAACTTCTTCCCAATCCAATCCTGAGACCCTTCCTATGGCATGAGATGTGATATCTCAATGCTTATACCAAATCTGAGACCCTTCCTATAGCATGAGATGTGATATCCAACTCCTTCCCATTCCAATGTTAATGTTAATGTTAATGTTAAAGGTCATTTGTACCGCGCACTATCACCACCGAAGCGGTCCCCTGGCGCTCTGGCAGCTCTGAAAAAGGGGAGGAGAGGGGGTGGGTTAGTAGGAATAAGCTGGAAAAGTGCAAGAGAGCAGTGATGTGCTGTTGGCAGCCTCAGCCCGGTGGTTCCGTCGGCTGGGCTTGGGGTGTTTTATGGTCCGTAGTCGTCGTGTGCTGTTGTGCAAGTCTATGTGTGGTTTGTTTTGTTGTTGCATTGTTGTGAAGTTTGTGCGGATTGCTGCGTTTAAGGCTTGTGGTTGTGTTTGGTTATAGTTTGAGAGGTGTATGCAGATGGATGGAATTGTTAGCTGGTTGGTTAGTTGGCATTGCTGTCCTTGCAATTGTGGGATTCCATCTAGGTCCGGTACATGCTAACAGTCACATTTCTATCTAGATGCCGCGCAGGCCAGGTTTATAATTCTAAGTGAGGTGCATGCTAAGAGTCACATATGCTAACAATCACATTTCTGAAATTCCATCTAGGTGTGGTATTTGCTAACAATCATATTTCTATCTAGATGCAACGCGGGCTAAGTTTGAGAATTCCGTCTAAGTGTGGCACATGCCAACAATCATATTACTGCCTAGATTTTGCGCAAACCTAGCTTGAGAATTCCATCTAGGTGTGGCAAATGCTAACAGTCACATTTCTGAAAATTCCATCTAGGTGTGGCACATGCTAAACAGTCACATTTCTATCTAGATGCCGCGCAAGCCAGGTTTATAATTCTAAGTGAGGTGCATGCTAAGAGTCACATATGCTAACAATCACATTTCTGAAATTCCATCTAGGTGTGGTATTTGCTAGCAATCATATTTTCTATCTAGATGCAACGCGGGCTAAGTTTGAGAATTCCGTCTAAGTGTGGCACATGCCAACAATCATATTACTGCCTAGATTTTGCGCAAACCTAGCTTGAGAATTCCATCTAGGTGTGGCAAATGCTAACAGTCACATTTCTGAAATTCCATCTAAGTGTGGCACATGCTAACAGTCACATTTCTGAAATTCCATCTAAGTGTGGCACATGCTAACAGTCACATTTCTGAAATTCCATCTAAGTGTGGCACATGCTAACAGTCACATTTCTGAAATTCCATCTAAGTGTGGCACATGCTAACAGTCACATTTCTGAAATTCCATCTAAGTGTGGTATATGCTAACAATCACATTTCTGTCTAGATTTGGCGCTTCTGTCTGAGAGTGGACATGCTAACATTCACAGTTCTATAAAGAGTGGACATGCAAGTATTATGGCACTCTATGTTATTGATAGGTAAGATAGAGTGGCAGGGGTTTTCTGGAGTAGAGTGATTGCTCTATTCCCCACCCATGCCACACTCACGGTTTTTGTTGGTGTCTGTTGGCTGCTGGCTTCCTTGGCTTCTCCTGCTGACACCTGCAGACACTTCCTGGAGTCGCCTCTGTTGGAGTCGCCCTTGGCCTCGGGGCCCTTAGCCGCTGGGGGCTGCCGGGCAGAGGGCTGCCCTGGGGGGACCGGTGATGAAGAGTGGATGCACCAATGGGAGGGAGCGAGGGCGGGCTGGGGAACCAGGAACGGGTGCGGGGAGGGAGGGATGCAAAGGCCTGCTACTGGGCACGGGCCCACCAGTCATAGGGCTGGGGGGAAAAAAACACCAGGAGGGTGCTGCTGGGGGCACACTCACCGCGCTCCAAGGGTTTAGAAAGGAGCCGGTGGGGGCCTCGCGAGTCGGTAGACTCGACACGAAACTCGGATGCACCAATGGGAGGGAGGGAGGGCGGGTCGGGAGGCGGGCTGGGGAACCGGGAACGGGTGCGGGGAGGGAGGGATGCAAAGGCCTGCTACTGGGCACGGGCCCACCAGTCATAGGGCTGGGGGGAAAAAAACACCAGGAGGGTGCTGCTGGGGGCACACTCACCGCGCTCCGAGGGTTTAGAAAGGAGCCGGTGGGGGCCTCGCGAGTCGGTAGACTCGACACGAAACTCGGATGCACCAATGGGAGGGAGGGAGGGAGGGTGGGTCGGGAGGCGGGCTGGGGAACCAGGAACGGGTGCGGGGAGGGAGGGATGCAAAGGCCTGCTACTGGGCACGGGCCCACCAGTCATAGGGCTGGGGGGAAAAAAACACCAGGAGGGTGCTGCTGGGGGCACACTCACCGCGCTCCGAGGGTTTAGAAAGGAGCCGGTGGGGGCCTCGCGAGTCGGTAGACTCGACACGAAACTCGGATGCACAAATGGGATGGAGGGAGGGCGGGTCGGGAGGCGGGCTGGGGAACCAGGAACGGGTGCGGGGAGGGAGGGATGCAAAGGCCTGCTACTGGGCACGGGCCCACCAGTCATAGGGCTGGGGGGAAAAAAAACACCAGGAGGGTGCTGCTGGGGGCACACTCACCGCGCTCCGAGGGTTTAGAAAGGAGCCGGTGGGGGCCTCGCGAGTCGGTAGACTCGACACGAAACTCGGATGCACCAATGGGAGGGAGGGAGGGCGGGTCGGGAGGCGGGCTGGGGAACCAGGAACGGGTGCGGGGAGGGAGGGATGCCAAGGCCTGCTACTGGGCACGGGCCCACCGGTCATAGGGCTGGGGGGAAAAAAACACCAGGAGGGTGCTGCTGGGAGCACACTCACCGCGCTCCGAGGGTTTAGAAAGGAGCCGGTGGGGGCCTCGCGAGTCGGTAGACTCGACACGAAACTCGGATGCACCAATGGGAGGGAGGGAGGGCGGGTCGGGAGGCGGGCTGGGGAACCAGGAACGGGTGCGGGGAGGGAGGGATGCAAAGGCCTGCTACTGGGCACGGGCCCACCAGTCATAGGGCTGGGGGGAAAAAAACACCAGGAGGGTGCTGCTGGGGGCACACTCACCGCGCTCCGAGGGTTTAGAAAGGAGCCGGTGGGGGCCTCGCGAGTCGGTAGACTCGACACGAAACTCGGATGCACCAATGGGAGGGAGGGAGGGCGGGTTGGGAGGCGGGCTGGGGAACCAGGAACGGGTGCGGGGAGGGAGGGATGCAAAGGCCTGCTACTGGGCACGGGCCCACCAGTCATAGGGCTGGGGGGAAAAAAACACCAGGAGGGTGCTGCTGGGGGCACACTCACCGCGCTCCGAGGGTTTAGAAATCCTGAGACCCTTCCTATAGCATGAGATGTGATGTCTCAATGCTTCTAATACCAAACCTGAGATCCTTCCTATAACATGAGATGTGATATCCAACTCCTTCCCATTCCAATCCTGAGACCCTTCCTATAGCATGAGATGTGATGTCTCAATGCTTCGAATACCAAACCTGAGAACCTTCCTACAGCATGCGATGTGATATCTCAATGCTTCTAATACCAAACCTGAGACCAGTCCTATAACATGAGATTGGATATCCAACTCCTTCCCCTTCCAAACCTGAGACCCTTCCTATAGCATGAGATGTGATATCCAACTTCTTCCCATTCCAATCCTGAGACCCTTCCTATAACATGAGATGTGATGTCTCAATGCTTCTAATACCAAACCTGAGATCTTTCCTATAACATGAGATGTAATATCCAACTCCTTCCCATTCCAATCCTGAGACCCTTCCTATAGCATGAGATGTGCTATCTCAATGCTTATACCAAACCTGAGACCCTTCCTAAAGCTTGAGATGTGATATCCAACTCCTTCCCATTCCAATCCTGAGACGCTTCCTATAGCATGATATGTGATATCTCAAGGCCTCTAATACCAAACCTGAGATCCTTCCTCTAACATGAAATGTGATATCCAACTCCTTCCCCTTCCAAACCTGAGAGCCTTCCTATAGCATGAGATATGATATCCAAGTCCTTCCCATTCCAATCCTGAGACCCTTCCTATAACATGAAATGTGATATCCAACTCCTTCCCATTCCAACCTGAGACCCTTCCTATAGCATGAGATGGGATATCCAACTCCTTCCAAATCCAATACTGATACCCTTCCAATAGCATGAGATGTGATATCCCAATGCTTCTACCAAACCTGAGACCCATACTATGGCATGAGATGTGATATCAAACTCCTTCCCATTCCAATCTTGAGACTCTTCCTATAGCTTGAGATGTGATATCCAACTCCTTCCCATTCCAATTCTGAGACCCTTCCTATGCCATGAGACTTGATATCTCAATGCTTCTAATACCAAACCTGAGACCCGTCCTATAACATGAGATGTGATATCCAAATCTTTCCCCTTCCAAACCTTAGACCCTTCCTTTATCATGAGATGTGATATCCAACTCCTTCCCATTCCAATCCTGAGACCCTTCCGATATCATGAGATTTGTTATCTCAATGCTTCTAATATCAAACTTGAGACCCTCCCTATAGCATGAGATGTGACATCCAAGTCCTCCCCATTCCAATCCTGAGACCCTTCCTATAGCATGAGATGTGATATCTCAATGCTTCTAATACCAAACCTGAGACCCTTCCTATAACATGAGATGGGATATCCAACTCCTTCCCATTCCAACCCTGAGACCCTTCCGATAGCAGAGATGTGATATCTCAATGCTTATACCAATCCTGGGACCCTTCCTATGGCCTGAGATGTCATATACAACTCCTTCCCAATCCAATCCTGAGACCCTTCCTATAGCATGAGATGTGATATCTCAATGCTTATACCAAATCTGAGACCCTTCCTATAGCATGAGATGTGATATCCAACTCCTTCCCATTCCAATCCTAAGACCCTTCCTATAGCATGAGATGTGATGTCTCAATGCTTCTAATACCAAACCTGAGATCCTTCCTATAACATGAGATGTGATATTCAACTCCTTCCCATTCCAATCCTGAGACCCTTCCTATAGCATGAGATGTGATGTCTCAATGCTTCTAATACCAAACCTGAGACCAGTCCTATAACATGAGATTGGATATCCAACTCCTTCCCCTTCCAAACCTGAGACCCTTCCTATGGCATGAGATGTGATATCCAACTTCTTCCCATTCCAATCCTGAGACCCTTCCTATAACATGAGATGTGATGTCTCAATGCTTCTAATACCAAACCGGAGATCTTTCCTATAACATGAGATGTGATATCCAACTCCTTCCCATTCCAATCCTGAGACCCTTCCTATAGCATGAGATGTGCTGTCTCAATGCTTATACCAAACCTGAGACCCTTCCTAAAGCTTGAGATGTGATATCCAACTCCTTCCCATTCCAATCCTGAGACCCTTCCTATAGCATGAGATGTGATATCTCAAGGCCTCTAATACCAAACCTGAGATCCTTCCTCTAACATGAAATGTGATATCCAACTCCTTCCCCTTCCAAACCTGAGAGCCTTCCTATAGCATGAGATATGATATCCAAGTCCTTCCCATTCCAATCCTGAGACCCTTCCTATAACATGAAATGTGATATCCAACTCCTTCCCATTCCAACCTGAGACCCTTCCTATAGCATGAGATGGGATATCCAACTAATTCCAAATCCAATACTGATACCCTTCCAATAGCATGAGATGTGATATCCCAATGCTTCTACCAAACCTGAGACCCATACTATGGCATGAGATGTGATATCAAACTCCTTCCCATTCCAATCCTGAGACTCTTCCTATAGCTTGAGATGTGATATCCAACTCCTTCCCATTCCAGTTCTGAGAGTTGGATATCACATCTTATGTTATAGGAAAGATCTCCGGTTTGGTATTAGAAGCATTGAGACATCACATCTCATGTTATAGGAAGGGTCTCAGGATTGGAATGGGAAGAAGTTGGATATCACATCTCATGCTATAGGAAGGGTCTCAGGTTTGGAAGGGGAAGGAGTTGGATATCCAATCTCATGTTATAGGACTGGTCTCGGGTTTGGTATTAGAAGCATTGAGACATCACATCTCATGCTATAGGAAGGGTCTCAGGATTGGAATGGGAAGGAGTTGAATATCACATCACATGTTATAGGAAGGATCTCAGGTTTGGTATTAGAAGCATTGAGACATCACATCTCATGCTATAGGAAGGGTCTTAGGATTGGAATGGGAAGGAGTTGGATATCACATCTCATGCTATAGGAAGGGTCTCAGATTTGGTATAAGCATTGAGATATCACATCTCATGCTATAGGAAGGGTCTCAGGATTGGATTGGGAAGGAGTTGTATATGACATCTCAGGCCATAGGAAGGGTCCCAGGATTGGTATAAGCATTGAGATATCACATCTCTGCTATCGGAAGGGTCTCAGGATTGGAATGGGGAGGACTTGGATGTCACATCTCATGCTATAGGGAGGGTCTCAAGTTTGATATTAGAAGCATTGAGATAACAATTCTCATGATATCGGAAGGGTCTCAGGATTGGAATGGGAAGGAGTTGGATATCACATCTCATGATAAAGGAAGGGTCTAAGGTTTGGAAGGGGAAAGATTTGGATATCACATCTCATGTTATAGGACGGGTCTCAGGTTTGGTATTAGAAGCATTGAGATATCAAGTCTCATGGCATAGGAAGGGTCTCAGAATTGGAATGGGAAGGAGTTGGATATCACATCTCAAGCTATAGGAAGAGTCTCAAGATTGGAATGGGAAGGAGTTTGATATCACATCTCATGCCATAGTATGGGTCTCAGGTTTGGTAGAAGCATTGGGATATCACATCTCATGCTATTGGAAGGGTATCAGTATTGGATTTGGAAGGAGTTGGATATCCCATCTCATGCTATAGGAAGGGTCTCAGGTTGGAATGGGAAGGAGTTGGATATCACATTTCATGTTATAGGAAGGGTCTCAGGATTGGAATGGGAAGGACTTGGATATCATATCTCATGCTATAGGAAGGCTCTCAGGTTTGGAAGGGGAAGGAGTTGGATATCACATTTCATGTTAGAGGAAGGATCTCAGGTTTGGTATTAGAGGCCTTGAGATATCACATATCATGCTATAGGAAGCGTCTCAGGATTGGAATGGGAAGGAGTTGGATATCACATCTCATGCTATAGGAAGGGTCTCAGGATTGGAATGGGAAGGAGTTGGATATTACATCTCATGTTATAGGAAAGATCTCAGGTTTGGTATTAGAAGCATTGAGACATCACATCTCATGTTATAGGAAGGGTCTCAGGATTGGAATGGGAAGAAGTTGGATATCACATCTCATGCTATAGGAAGGGTCTCAGGTTTGGAAGGGGAAGGAGTTGGATATCCAATCTCATGTTATAGGACTGGTCTCAGGTTTGGTATTAGAAGCATTGAGATATCACATCGCATGCTGTAGGAAGGTTCTCAGGTTTGGTATTCGAAGCATTGAGACATCACATCTCATGCTATAGGAAGGGTCTCAGGATTGGAATGGGAAGGAGTTGGATAACACATCTCATGTTATAGGAAGGATCTCAGGTTTGGTATTAGAAGCATTGAGACATCACATCTCATGCTATAGGAAGGGTCTCAGGATTTCTAAACCCTCGGAGCGCGGTGAGTGTGCCCCCAGCAGCACCCTCCTGGTGTTTTTTTCCCCCCAGCCCTATGACTGGTGGGCCCTTGCCCAGTAGCAGGCCTTTGCATCCCTCCCTCCCCGCACCCGTTCCTGGTTCCCCAGCCCGCCTCCCGACCCACCCTCCCTCCCTCCCATTGGTGCATCCGAGTTTCGTGTCGAGTCTACCGACTCGCGAGGCCCCCACCGGCTCCTTTCTAAACCCTCGGAGCGCGGTGAGTGTGCCCCCAGCAGCACCCTCCTGGTGTTTTTTTCCCCCCAGCCCTATGACTGGTGGGCCCGTGCCCAGTAGCAGGCCTTTGCATCCCTCCCTCCCCGCACCCGTTCCTGGTTCCCCAGCCCGCCTCCCGACCCGCCCTCCCTCCCTCCCATTGGTGCATCTGAGTTTCGTGTCGAGTCTACCGACTCGCGAGGCCCCCACCGGCTCCTTTCTAAACCCTCGGAGCGCGGTGAGTGTGCCCCCAGCAGCACCCTCCTGGTGTTTTTTTCCCCCCAGCCCTATGACTGGTGGGCCCGTGCCCAGTAGCAGGCCTTGGCATCCCTCCCTCCCCGCACCCGTTCCTGGTTCCCCAGCCCGCCTCCCGACCCGCCCTCCCTCCCTCCCATTGGTGCATCCGAGTTTCGTGTCGAGTCTACCGACTCGCGAGGCCCCCACCGGCTCCTTTCTAAACCCTCGGAGCGCGGTGAGTGTGCCCCCAGCTGCACCCTCCTGGTGTTTTTTTTCCCCCCAGCCCTATGACTGGTGGGCCCGTGCCCAGTAGCAGGCCTTTGCATCCCTCCCTCCCCGCACCCGTTCCTGGTTCCCCAGCCCGCCTCCCGACCCGCCCTCCCTCCCTCCCATTGGTGCATCCGAGTTTCGTGTCGAGTCTACCGACTCGCGAGGCCCCCACCGGCTCCTTTCTAAACCCTCGGAGCGCGGTGAGTGTGCCCCCAGCAGCACCCTCCTGGTGTTTTTTTCCCCCCAGCCCTATGACTGGTGGGCCCGTGCCCAGTAGCAGGCCTTTGCATCCCTCCCTCCCCGCACCCGTTCCTGGTTCCCCAGCCCGCCTCCCGACCCACCCTCCCTCCCTCCCTCCCATTGGTGCATCCGAGTTTCGTGTCGAGTCTACCGACTCGCGAGGCCCCCACCGGCTCCTTTCTAAACCCTCGGAGCGCGGTGAGTGTGCCCCCAGCAGCACCCTCCTGGTGTTTTTTTCCCCCCAGCCCTATGACTGGTGGGCCCGTGCCCAGTAGCAGGCCTTTGCATCCCTCCCTCCCCGCACCCGTTCCTGGTTCCCCAGCCCGCCTCCCGACCCGCCCTCCCTCCCTCCCATTGGTGCATCCGAGTTTCGTGTCGAGTCTACCGACTCGCGAGGCCCCCACCGGCTCCTTTCTAAACCCTCGGAGCGCGGTGAGTGTGCCCCCAGCAGCACCCTCCTGGTGTTTTTTTCCCCCCAGCCCTATGACTGGTGGGCCCGTGCCCAGTAGCAGGCCTTTGCATCCCTCCCTCCCCGCACCCGTTCCTGGTTCCCCAGCCCGCCCTCCCTCCCTCCCATTGGTGCATCCACTCTTCATCACCGGTCCCCCCAGGGCAGCCCTCTGCCCGGCAGCCCCCAGCGGCTAAGGGCCCCGAGGCCAAGGGCGACTCCAACAGAGGCGACTCCAGGAAGTGTCTGCAGGTGTCAGCAGGAGAAGCCAAGGAAGCCAGCAGCCAACAGACACCAACAAAAACCGTGAGTGTGGCATGGGTGGGGAATAGAGCAATCACTCTACTCCAGAAAACCCCTGCCACTCTATCTTACCTATCAATAACATAGAGTGCCATAATACTTGCATGTCCACTCTTTATAGAACTGTGAATGTTAGCATGTCCACTCTCAGACAGAAGCGCCAAATCTAGACAGAAATGTGATTGTTAGCATATACCACACTTAGATGGAATTTCAGAAATGTGACTGTTAGCATGTGCCACACTTAGATGGAATTTCAGAAATGTGACTGTTAGCATGTGCCACACTTAGATGGAATTTCAGAAATGTGACTGTTAGCATGTGCCACACTTAGATGGAATTTCAGAAATGTGACTGTTAGCATTTGCCACACCTAGATGGAATTCTCAAGCTAGGTTTGCGCAAAATCTAGGCAGTAATATGATTGTTGGCATGTGCCACACTTAGACGGAATTCTCAAACTTAGCCCGCGTTGCATCTAGATGGAAAATATGATTGCTAGCAAATACCACACCTAGATGGAATTTCAGAAATGTGATTGTTAGCATATGTGACTCTTAGCATGCACCTCACTTAGAATTATAAACCTGGCTTGCGCGGCATCTAGATAGAAATGTGACTGTTTAGCATGTGCCACACCTAGATGGAATTTTCAGAAATGTGACTGTTAGCATTTGCCACACCTAGATGGAATTCTCAAGCTAGGTTTGCGCAAAATCTAGGCAGTAATATGATTGTTGGCATGTGCCACACTTAGACGGAATTCTCAAACTTAGCCCGCGTTGCATCTAGATAGAAATATGATTGTTAGCAAATACCACACCTAGATGGAATTTCAGAAATGTGATTGTAAGCATATGTGATTCTTAGCATGCACCTCACTTAGAATTATAAACCTGGCCTGCGCGGCATCTAGATAGAAATGTGACTGTTAGCATGTACCGGACCTAGATGGAATCCCACAATTGCAAGGACAGCAATGCCAACTAACCAACCAGCTAACAATTCCATCCATCTGCATACACCTCTCAAACTATAACCAAACACAACCACAAGCCTTAAACGCAGCAATCCGCACAAACTTCACAACAATGCAACAACAAAACAAACCACACATAGACTTGTACAACAGCACACGACGACTACGGACCATAAAACACCCCAAGCCCAGCCGACGGAACCACCGGGCTGAGGCTGCCAACAGCACATCACTGCTCTCTTGCACTTTTCCAGCTTATTCCTACTAACCCACCCCCTCTCCTCCCCTTTTCCAGAGCCGCCAGAGCGCCAGGGGACCGCTTCGGTGGTGATAGTGCGCGGTACAAATGACCTTTAACATTAACATTAACATTAACATTAACATTGGAATGGGAAGGAGTTGGATATCACATCTCATGCTATAGGAAGGGTCTCAGATTTGGTATAAGCATTGAGATATCACATCTCATGCCATAGGAAGGGTCTCAGGATTGGATTGGGAAGGAGTTGTATATGACATCTCAGGCCATAGGAAGGGTCTCAGGATTGGTATAAGCATTGAGATATCACATCTCTGCTATCGGAAGGGTCTCAGGATTGGAATGGGAAGGAGTTGGATATCCCATCTCATGATAAAGGAAGGGTCTAAGGTTTGGAAGGGGAAAGATTTGGATATCACATCTCATGTTATAGGACGGGTCTCAATTTTGATATTAGAAGCATTGAGATAACAAATCTCATGATATCGGAAGGGTCTCAGGATTGGAATGGGAAGGAGTTGGATATCACATCTCATGATAAAGGAAGGGTCTAAGGTTTGGAAGGGGAAAGATTTGGATATCACATCTCATGATATAGGACGGGTCTCAGGTTTGGTATTAGAAGCATTGAGATATCAAGTCTCATGGTATAGGAAGGGTCTCAGAATTGGAATGGGAAGGATTTCGGATATCACATCTCAAGCTATAGGAAGAGTCTCAGGATTGGAATGGGAAGGAGTTTGATATCACATCTCATGCCATAGTATGGTTCTCAGGTTTGGTAGAAGCATTGGGATATCACATCTCATGCTATTGGAAGGGTATCAGTATTGGATTTGGAAGGAGTTGGATATCCCATCTCATGCTATAGGAAGGGTCTCAGGTTGGAATGGGAAGGAGTTGGATATCACATTTCATGTTATAGGAAGGGTCTCAGGATTGGAATGGGAAGGAGTTGGATATCACATCTCATGTTATAGGAAAGATCTCAGGTTTGGTATTAGAAGCATTGAGACATCACATCTCATGTTATAGGAAGGGTCTCAGGATTGGAATGGGAAGACGTTGGATATCACATCTCATGCTATAGGAAGGGTCTCAGGTTTGGAAGGGGAAGGAGTTGGATATCCAATCTCATGTTATAGATCTGGTCTCAGGTTTGGTATTAGAAGCATTGAGATATCACATCACATCGCATGCTGTAGGAAGGTTCTCAGGTTTGGAATGGGGAGGAATTGGATATCACATCTCATGTCATAGAAAGGATATCAGGTTTGGTATTAGAAGCATTGAGATATCACATCTCATGCTATAGGAATGGTCTCAGGATTGGAATGGGAAGGAGTTGGATATTACATTCTTGCTATAGGAAGGGTCTCATGTTTGGAATGGGAAGGAGTTGGATATCACATATGCTATAGGAAGGGTCTCAGGTTTGAAACGGGAAGGAGTTGGATATCACATCTCATGTTATAGGAAGGGTCTCAGGTTTGTTATAAGCATTGAGATATCACATCTCTGCTATCAGAAGTGTCTCAGGATTGGAATGGGAAGGTGTTGGATATCCCATCTCATGTTATAGGACGGGTCTCAGGTTTGTTATTAGAATCATTGAGATATCATATTGCATGCTGTAGGAAGGGTCTAAGGATTGGAATGGGAAGGACTTGGATATCACATCTCATGCTATAGGTAGGCTCTCAGGTTTGGAAAGGGAAGGAGTTCGATATCACATTTCATGTTAGAGGAAGGATCTCAGGTTTGGTATTAGAGGCATTGAGATATCACATATCATGCTATAGGAACGGTCTCAGGATTGGAATGGGAAGGAGTTGGATATCACATCTCAAGCTTTAGGAAGGGTCTCAGGTTTGGTATAAGCATTGCGATAGCACATCTCATGCTATAGGAAGGGTCTCAGGATTGGAATGGGAAGGAGTTGGATATTACATCTCATGTTATAGGAAAGATCTCAGGTTTGGTATTAGAAGCATTGAGACATCACATCTCATGTTATAGGAAGGGTCTCAGGATTGGAATGGGAAGAAGTTGGATATCACATCTCATGCTATAGGACGGGTCTCAGGTTTGGAAGGGGAAGGAGTTGGATATCCAATCTCATGTCATAGGACTGGTCTCAGGTTTGGTATTAGAAGCATTGAGATATCACATCGCATGCTGTAGGAAGGTTCTCAGGTTTGGTATTAGAAGCATTGAGACATCACATCTCATGCTATAGGAAGGGTCTCAGGATTGGAATGGGAAGGAGTTGGATATCACATCTCATGTTATAGGAAGGATCTCAGGTTTGGTATTAGAACCATTGAGACATCACATCTCATGCTATAGGAAGGGTCTCAGGATTGGAATGGGAAGGAGTTGGATATCACATCTCATGCTATAGGAAGGGTCTCATATTTGGTATAAGCATTGAGATATCACATCTCATGATATAGGAAGGGTCTCAGGATTGGATTGGGAAGGAGTTGTATATGACATCTCAGGCCATAGGAAGGGTCTCAGGATTGGTATAAGCATTGAGATATCACATCTCTGCTATCGGAAGGGTCTCAGGATTGGAATGGGAAGGAGTTGGATATCCCATCTCATGATAAAGGAAGGGTCTAAGGTTTGGAAGGGGAAAGATTTGGATATCACATCTCATGTTATAGGACGGGTCTCAGGATTGGAATCGGAAGGACTTGGATATCACATCTCATGCTATAGGGAGTGTCTCAGGATTGGAATCGGAAAGACTTGGATATCACATCTCATGCTATAGGGAGGGTCTCAAGTTTGATATTAGAAGCATTGAGATATCACATCTCATGCTATAGGAAGGGTCTCAGGATTGGAATGGGAAGGAGTTGGATATCACATCTCATGCTATAGGAAGGGTCTCAGGTTTGGTATAAGCAGTGAGATATCACATCTCATGGTATAGGAAGTGTCTCAGGATTGGAATGGGAAGGAGTTGGATATCACATCTCATGTTATAGGAAGGATCTCAGGTTTGGTATAAGCATTGAGATATCACATCTCTGCTATCGGAAGGGTCTCAGGATTGGAATGGGAAGGAGTTGGATATTCCCATCTCATGTTATAGGAAGGGTCTCAGGTTTGGTATTAGAAGCATTGAGATATCACATCTCATGCTATAGGAAGGGTCTCAGGATTGGAATGGGAAGGACTTGGATATCACATCTCATGCTATAGGGAGGGTCTCAAGTTTGATATTAGAAGCATTGAGATATCACATCTCATGATATCGGAAGGGTCTCAGGGATGGAATGGGAAGGAGTTGGATATCACATCTCATGATAAAGGAAGGGTCTAAGGTTTGGAAGGGGAAGGAGTTTGATATCACATCTCATGCCATAGTATGGGTCTCAGGTTTGGTAGAAGCATTGGGATATCACATCTCATGCTATCGGAAGGGTATCAGGATTGGATTTGGAAGGAGTTGGATATCCCATCTCATGCTATAGGAAGGGTCTCAGGTTGGAATGGGAAGGAGTTGGATATCACATCTCATGTTATAGGAAGAGTCTCAGGATTGGAATGGGAAGGACTTGGATATCACATCTCATGCTATGGGAAGGCTCTCAGGTTTGGAAGGGGAAAGAGTTGGATATAACATTTCATGTTAGAGGTAGGATCTCAGGTTTGGTATTAGAGGCATTGAGATATCACATCTCATGCTATCAGAAGAGTCTCAGGATTGGAATGGGAAGGAGTTGGATATCACATCTCATGCTAAAGGGGAGGGTCTCAGGTTTGGAAGGGGAAGGATTTGGATATCACATCTCATGTTATAGGAAGGATCTCAGGTTTGGTATTAGAAGCATTGAGACATCACATCTCATGTTATAGGAAGGGTCTCAGGATTGGAATGGGAAGAAGTTGGATATCACATCTCATGCTATAGGAAGGGTCTCAGGTTTGGAAGGGGAAGGAGTTGGATATCCAATCTCATGTTATAGATCTGGTCTCAGGTTTGGTATTAGAAGCATTGAGATATCACATCACATCGCATGCTGTAGGAAGGTTCTCAGGTTTGGAATGGGGAGGAATTGGATATCACATCTCATGTCATAGAAAGGATCTCAGGTTTGGTATTAGAAGCATTGAGATATCACATCTCATGCTATAGGAATGGTCTCAGGATTGGAATGGGAAGGAGTTGGATATTACATTCTTGCTATAGGAAGGGTCTCATGTTTGGAATGGGAAGGAGTTGGATATCACATATGCTATAGGAAGGGTCTCAGGTTTGAAACGGGAAGGAGTTGGATATCACATCTCATGTTATAGGAAGGGTCTCAGGTTTGTTATAAGCATTGAGATATCACATCTCTGCTATCAGAAGTGTCTCAGGATTGGAATGGGAAGGTGTTGGATATCCCATCTCATGTTATAGGACGGGTCTCAGGTTTGTTATTAGAATCATTGAGATATCATATTGCATGCTGTAGGAAGGGTCTAAGGATTGGAATGGGAAGGACTTGGATATCACATCTCATGCTATAGGTAGGCTCTCAGGTTTGGAAAGGGAAGGAGTTCGATATCACATTTCATGTTAGAGGAAGGATCTCAGGTTTGGTATTAGAGGCATTGAGATATCACATATCATGCTATAGGAACGGTCTCAGGATTGGAATGGGAAGGAGTTGGATATCACATCTCAAGCTTTAGGAAGGGTCTCAGGTTTGGTATAAGCATTGCGATAGCACATCTCATGCTATAGGAAGGGTCTCAGGATTGGAATGGGAAGGAGTTGGATATTACATCTCATGTTATAGGAAAGATCTCAGGTTTGGTATTAGAAGCATTGAGACATCACATCTCATGTTATAGGAAGGGTCTCAGGATTGGAATGGGAAGAAGTTGGATATCACATCTCATGCTATAGGACGGGTCTCAGGTTTGGAAGGGGAAGGAGTTGGATATCCAATCTCATGTCATAGGACTGGTCTCAGGTTTGGTATTAGAAGCATTGAGATATCACATCGCATGCTGTAGGAAGGTTCTCAGGTTTGGTATTAGAAGCATTGAGACATCACATCTCATGCTATAGGAAGGGTCTCAGGATTGGAATGGGAAGGAGTTGGATATCACATCTCATGTTATAGGAAGGATCTCAGGTTTGGTATTAGAAGCATTGAGACATCACATCTCATGCTATAGGAAGGGTCTCAGGATTGGAATGGGAAGGAGTTGGATATCACATCTCATGCTATAGGAAGGGTCTCATATTTGGTATAAGCATTGAGATATCACATCTCATGATATAGGAAGGGTCTCAGGATTGGATTGGGAAGGAGTTGTATATGACATCTCAGGCCATAGGAAGGGTCTCAGGATTGGTATAAGCATTGAGATATCACATCTCTGCTATCGGAAGGGTCTCAGGATTGGAATGGGAAGGAGTTGGATATCCCATCTCATGATAAAGGAAGGGTCTAAGGTTTGGAAGGGGAAAGATTTGGATATCACATCTCATGTTATAGGACGGGTCTCAGGATTGGAATCGGAAGGACTTGGATATCACATCTCATGCTATAGGGAGTGTCTCAGGATTGGAATCGGAAAGACTTGGATATCACATCTCATGCTATAGGGAGGGTCTCAAGTTTGATATTAGAAGCATTGAGATATCACATCTCATGCTATAGGAAGGGTCTCAGGATTGGAATGGGAAGGAGTTGGATATCACATCTCATGCTATAGGAAGGGTCTCAGGTTTGGTATAAGCAGTGAGATATCACATCTCATGGTATAGGAAGTGTCTCAGGATTGGAATGGGAAGGAGTTGGATATCACATCTCATGTTATAGGAAGAATCTCAGGTTTGGTATAAGCATTGAGATATCACATCTCTGCTATCGGAAGGGTCTCAGGATTGGAATGGGAAGGAGTTGGATATTCCCATCTCATGTTATAGGAAGGGTCTCAGGTTTGGTATTAGAAGCATTGAGATATCACATCTCATGCTATAGGAAGGGTCTCAGGATTGGAATGGGAAGGACTTGGATATCACATCTCATGCTATAGGGAGGGTCTCAAGTTTGATATTAGAAGCATTGAGATATCACATCTCATGATATCGGAAGGGTCTCAGGGATGGAATGGGAAGGAGTTGGATATCACATCTCATGATAAAGGAAGGGTCTAAGGTTTGGAAGGGGAAGGAGTTTGATATCACATCTCATGCCATAGTATGGGTCTCAGGTTTGGTAGAAGCATTGGGATATCACATCTCATGCTATCGGAAGGGTATCAGGATTGGATTTGGAAGGAGTTGGATATCCCATCTCATGCTATAGGAAGGGTCTCAGGTTGGAATGGGAAGGAGTTGGATATCACATCTCATGTTATAGGAAGAGTCTCAGGATTGGAATGGGAAGGACTTGGATATCACATCTCATGCTATGGGAAGGCTCTCAGGTTTGGAAGGGGAAAGAGTTGGATATAACATTTCATGTTAGAGGTAGGATCTCAGGTTTGGTATTAGAGGCATTGAGATATCACATCTCATGCTATCAGAAGAGTCTCAGGATTGGAATGGGAAGGAGTTGGATATCACATCTCATGCTAAAGGAGAGGGTCTCAGGTTTGGAAGGGGAAGGATTTGGATATCACATCTCATGTTATAGGAAGGATCTCAGGTTTGGTATTAGAAGCATTGAGATATCACATCTCATGCTATCGGAAGGATCTCAGGTTTGGTATAGAAGCATTGAGATGTCACATCTCATGCTATCAGAAGGGTCTCAGGATTGGAATGGGAAGGAGTTGGATATCACATCTCATGCTAAAGGGAGGGTCTCAGGTTTGGAAGGGGAAGGATTTGGATATCACATCTCATGTTATCGGAAGGATCTCAGGTTTGGTATTAGAAGTATTGAGATATCACATCTCATGCTATAGGAAGGGTCTCAGGATTGGAATGGGAAGGAGTTGGTTATCACATCTCATGCTAAAGGAAGGGTCTCAGGTTTGGTAGAAGCATTGAGATATCACATCTCATGCTATAGGAAGGGTCTCAGGATTGGAATGGGAAGGACTTAGATATCACATATCATGCTATAGGGAGGGTCTCAGTTTTGATATTAGAAGCATTGAGATATCACATCTCATGCTATCGGAAGTGTCTCAGGATTGGAATGGGAAGGAGTTGGATATCACATCTCATGATAAAGGAAGGGTCTAAGGTTTGGAAGGGGAAGGAGTTTGATATCACATCTCATGCCATAGTATGGGTCTCAGGTTTGGTAGAAGCATTGGGATATCACATCTCATGCTATCGGAAGGGTATCAGGATTGGATTTGGAAGGAGTTGGATATCCCATCTCATGCTATAGGAAGGGTCTCAGGTTGGAATGGGAAGGAGTTGGATATCACATCTCATGTTATAGGAAGGGTCTCAGGATTGGAATGGGAAGGACTTGGATATCACATCTCATGCTATAGGAAGGCTCTCAGGTTTGGAAGGGGAAAGAGTTGGATATCACATTTCATGTTAGAGGTAGGATCTCAGGTTTGGTATTAGAGGCATTGAGATATCACATCTCATGCTATCAGAAGAGTCTCAGGATTGGAATGGGAAGGACTTGGATATCACATCTCATGCTATAGGGAGGGTCTCAAGTTTGATATTAGAAGCATTGAGATATCACATCTCATGATATCGGAAGGGTCTCAGGGATGGAATGGGAAGGAGTTGGATATCACATCTCATGATAAACGAAGGGTCTATGGTTTGGAAGGGGAAGGAGTTTGATATCACATCTCATGCCATAGTATGGGTCTCAGGTTTGGTAGAAGCATTGGGATATCACATCTCATGCTATCGGAAGGGTATCAGGATTGGATTTGGTAGGAGTTGGATATCCCATCTCATGCTATAGGAAGGGTCTCAGGTTGGAATGGGAAGGAGTTGGATATCACATCTCATGTTATAGGAAGGGTCTCAGGATTGGAATGGGAAGGACTTGGATATCACATCTCATGCTATAGGAAGGCTCTCAGGTTTGGAAGGGGAAAGAGTTGGATATCACATTTCATGTTAGAGGTAGGATCTCAGGTTTGGTATTAGAGGCATTGAGATATCACATCTCATGCTATCAGAAGGGTCTCAGGTTGGAATGGGAAGGAGTTGGATATCACATCTCATGTTATAGGAAGGGTCTCAGGATTGGAATGGGAAGGACTTGGATATCACATCTCATGCTATAGGAAGGCTCTCAGGTTTGGAAGGGGAAGGAATTGGATATCACATCTCATGTTATAGGAAGGATCTCAGGTTTGGTATTAGAAGCATTGAGATATCACATCTCATGCTATCGGAAGGATCTCAGGTTTGGTATAGAAGCATTGAGATATCACATCTCATGCTATCAGAAGGGTCTCAGGATTGGAATGGGAAGGAGTTGGATATCACATCTCATGCTAAAGGGAGGGTCTCAGGTTTGGAAGGGGAAGGATTTGGATATCACATCTCATGTTATCGGAAGGATCTCAGGTTTGGTATTAGAAGTATTGAGATATCACATCTCATGCTATAGGAAGGGTCTCAGGATTGGAATGGGAAGGAGTTGGTTATCACATCTCATGCTAAAGGAAGGGTCTCAGGTTTGGTAGAAGCATTGAGATATCACATCTCATGCTATGGAAAGGGTCTCAGGATTGGAATGGGAAGGACTTAGATATCACATATCATGCTATAGGGAGGGTCTCAGTTTTGATATTAGAAGCATTGAGATATCACATCTCATGCTATCGGAAGTGTCTCAGGATTGGAATGGGAAGGAGCTGGATATCACATCTCATGCTAAAGGAAGGGTCTCACGTTTGGAACGGGAAGGAGTTGGATATCACATCTCATGTTATAGGAAGGGTCTCAGGTTTGGTATAAGCATTGAGATATCACATCTCTGCTATCGGAAGTGTCTCAGGATTGGAATGGGAAGGACTTGGATATCACATCTCATGCTATAGATAGGCTCTCAGGTTTGGAAAGGGAAGGAGTTGGATATCACATTTCATGTTAGAGGAAGGATCTCAGGTTTGGTATTAGAGGCATTGAGATATCACATCTCACTCTATAGGAAGGGTCTCAGGATTGGAATGGGAAGGAGTTGGATATCACATCTCATGCTATAGGAAGGGTCTCAGGATTGGAATGGGAAGGAGTTGGATATCACATCTCATGCTATAGGAAGGGTCTCAGGATTGGAATGGGAAGGAATTGTATATGACATCTCATGCTATAGACAGGGTCTCAGGGTTGGAAATGGAAGGAGATGGATATCACATTTCATGTTAGAGGTAGGATCTCAGGTTTGGTATTGTTAAGACGGATTTCTGAACTCTGTCCTGGTGGCGCAGAAGTTCAGAAGGCCAACCTAATTACTTGGAACAGGGTAACCTCTGGACAAGCCAGACCAATCAAGGTAGCGATCGCGGCGGTCAAGACTAGGTCTCAAGAGGGGTGAGGGTGACTGAAAGCCCGCAATGAGCACACCAAGCAAGAGCGCTTACAAACTACTCCAAACAGTTGTTTATATCAAAAATAGATACACATTTATTATAAGGCCTTGAAACTAATAACCACAGTAAAAGCAGAAATATACAACGATATTAAACCAACACATACACTATCCACCCAATATATATACAGAATACAAAGTTTCCCAGCATTAGCAGCACGAAATATGTTATCCACCTGCAGGGGAAGGAAAACAGGCAGTGCGAACCAATGCGGGTGATATGTCCGCCTTCTGAGGCCCCTAACTAGATGGTAGTCCAATCCCTACGAAGAGTGGAGCCTAGCGCTCAAAAGTACCTGCACACGCCGGTGCCAATGGGCAGAAGGTGAAGCTCTTCGGAGGACGTTGGACAGCTCTGTAGGGTGCCCTAATGAAGGAGAACACGGTCCGCGACTCTAGCGCAGCCTCCACTGTGAGGCAGAAGTAGGGCGCGAGTACGGACAAGGGGTGCTGTATTTACAGCGGGGAAAAGCAAGGGGCACTGCAGGAGGGCGACCAGATCCTAGCTAATCTACTCACCGGTCCCCGAAGCAAGCAGGCCCGAGCTTCTCCTCGATAGATGCAGCTTCTGGCAGGTTCGGAAGAGCAGGGAACGTCTCGTCGTCGTGCAGAGTAAAAAGACGTCCCGATCGAAGAATCCTGCACAGTTTTGTCGCCACGGCAGGGCAACGGAACGGCCGGGTGTATTCAAACCAAACGAGCACCGTTCACCTCTAGCTTAGGGTTGCTAAGCAAACGAAGCGTGTGAGCGTGCCCCGGACTCAGAATACCACCCAACCTGTCGGCGATTACAGAGCAGGACTCCTTAGTAAGCTGGTCAGTCAACTGGATGGCCCAGAGACACTTCCGAAGGCTTACGGCAGGAGTTGATGAAGGTGCCGGGAATAGCTGGTCCTGCTATTCCAATAGGTCGAAGCGCCAGTACAGGCCTTCTTGTTCGATCTTAGGTGGAAAGGGCTTCACCGGACGACAGCAATGAGGAGCAGAAGTTCTTCAGGGGGTCACCAGCGATTCCTCGGTCCAGCCTCGTGTTCGCAGGATACTTGGCTCCTGTATCCCTGGGTTCGTAAGAACTCAGGAGATCGACATGGCAGTGGTGTTTCCAGCTCCCTCTTATCCACGGTTCCCTTCGCGCCAAAACGGAGGGGAGCCAATGGGAGATCCGCTCATCAACACACATACCATACGTGGACCAATCACGGACCACAGTGGTCCCAGGCATTCACACCACCCTAGACTCTCTGGCACCCAGGATGTGTATTGGGACCAGACAGCCCAGCCCACATCCTGGGGGCACTCAAACGACATGTAGAAGCCCGCAAAAGCAACCGTGTTTCGCGGGAAACTACATGCCCAAATAAGGAAGGCCCCGGGTCGCCTGACCCGGGGGAAGGTAAAGGGAGCAAGACGGACAGTGGACGAGACAAAGGAGCCTCGTGGTCCGGCCATTTTGGGTAGCCGGGCCACCCTTTTGTGTTCGCGGCAAAAAGGTGCTCAGAACGGCAAAAGGAGCTCAAAATAAACCAAATGATCGCTGCCACCAGCCCAGTCCCTGAATGACTTGCACCGATCCAAAAACCATCCTACAAGAGTGTCTAGGGTCTGTAGAAGGCTAGAGACCCAAGAGAGCTGTAACTTAGCTTACAGTGCCCTCTTGTGTCGTGTTGCACTTAAATGGCGACACGATAAAAGAAACTACGGGAAACAGCGTTCCCCGGTACTGACTGTCTTAAGGGCATGTCAGTTTCCCCGTAAGAAAGGAGCGAAAGCCCAGAGGAGTACGGCAGAAGGCTGCACTTCTCTGGCAAAGTCAAGAAAACAGGTTGAAAACAATAGCAAAAAGTTTAGGGGTTGCCACATGGAAGGAAAGTTCCCTACAATAACGAAATCTTTCCTAACAGGTATTAGAGGCATTGAGATATCACATCTCATGCTATCAGAAGGGTCTCAGGATTGGAATGGGAAGGAGTTGGATATCACATCTCATGCTAAAGGGAGGGTCTCAGGTTTGGAAGGTGAAGGATTTGGAAATCACATCTCATGTTATAGGAAGGATCTCAGGTTTGGTATTAGAAGCATTGAGATATCACATCTCATGCTATCATAAGGGTCTCAGGATTGGAATCGGAAGGAGTTGGATATCACATCTCATGTTATAGGAAGGATCTCAGGTTTGGTATTAGAAGCATTGAGACATCACATCTCATGCTATAGGAAGGGTCTCAGGATTGGAATGGGAAGGAGTTGGATATCACATCTCATGCTATAGGAAGGGTCTCAGATTTGGTATAAGCATTGAGATATCACATCTCATGCTATAGGAAGGGTCTCAGGATTGGAATGGGAAGCAGTTGGATATCACATCTCAGGCCATAGGAAGGGTCTCAGGTTTGGTATAAGCATTGAGATATCACATCTCTGCTATCGGAAGGGTCTCAGGATTGGAATGGGAAGGAGTTGGATATCCCATCTCATGTTATAGGAAGAGTCTCAGGTTTGGTATTAGAAGCATTGAGATATCCCATCTCATGCTATAGGAAGGGTCTCAGGTTGGAATGGGAAGGAGTTGGATATCACATCTCATGCTATAGGGAGGGTCTCAAGTTTGATATTAGAAGCATTGAGATATCACATCTCATGATATCGGAAGGGTCTCAGGGATGGAATGGGAAGGAGTTGGATATCACATCTCATGATAAACGAAGGGTCTATGGTTTGGAAGGGGAAGGAGTTTGATATCACATCTCATGCCATAGTATGGGTCTCAGGTTTGGTAGAAGCATTGGGATATCACATCTCTGCAATCGGAAGTGTCTCAGGATTGGGATGGGAAGGAGTTGGATATTACATTCTTGCTATAGGAAGGGTCTCATGTTTGGAATGGGAAGGAGTTGGATATCACATATGCTATAGGAAGGGTCTCAGGTTTGGAACGGAAAGGAGTTGGATATCACATCTCATGCTATACGAAGGGTCTCAGGTTTGGAATAAGCATTGAGATATCACATCTCTGCTATCGGAAGTGTCTCAGGATTGGAATGGGAAGGAGTTGGATATCACATCTCATGTTATAGGACGGGTCTCAGGTTTGTTATTAGAATCATTGAGATATCATATTGTATGCTGTAGGAAGGGTCTAAGGATTGGAATGGGAAGGTCTTGGATATCACATCTCATGCTATCGGTAGGCTCTCAGGTTTGGAAAGGGAAGGAGTTGGATATCACATTTCATGTTAGAGGAAGGATCTCAGGTTTGGTATTAGAGGCATTGAGATATCACATCTCATGCTATAGGAAGGGTCTCCGGATTGGAATGGGAAGGAGTTGGATATCACATCTCATGCTATAGGAAGGGTCTCATGTTTGGAATGGGAAGGAGTTGGATATCACATATGCTATAGGAAGGGTCTCAGGTTTGGAACGGGAAGGAGTTGGATATCACATCTCATGCTAAAGGAAGGGTCTCAGGTTTGTTATTAGAATCATTGAGATATCATATTGTATGCTGTAGGAAGGGTCTAAGGATTGGAATGGGAAGGTCTTGGATATCACATCTCATGCTATCGGTAGGCTCTCAGGTTTGGAAAGGGAAGGAGTTGGATATCACATTTCATGTTAGAGGAAGGATCTCAGGTTTGGTATTAGAGGCATTGAGATATCACATCTCATGCTATAGGAAGGGTCTCAGGATTGGAATGGGAAGGAGTTGGATATCACATCTCATGCTATAGGAAGGGTCTCATGTTTGGAATGGGAAGGAGTTGGATATCACATATGCTATAGGAAGGGTCTCAGGTTTGGAACGGGAAGGAGTTGGATATCACATCTCATGCTAAAGGAAGGGTCTCAGGTTTGGAATAAGCATTGAGATATCACATCTCTGCTATCGGAAGTGTCTCAGGATTGGAATGGGAAGGAGTTGGATATCACATCTCATGTTATAGGAAGGGTCTCAGGATTGGAATGGGAAGGACTTGGATATCACATCTCATGCTATAGGAAGGCTCTCAGGTTTGGAAGGGGAAAGAGTTGGATATCACATTTCATGTTAGAGGTAGGATCTCAGGTTTGGTATTAGAGGCATTGAGATATCACATCTCATGCTATCAGAAGGGTCTCAGGTTGGAATGGGAAGGAGTTGGATATCACATCTCATGTTATAGGAAGGGTCTCAGGATTGGAATGGGAAGGACTTGGATATCACATCTCATGCTATAGGAAGGCTCTCAGGTTTGGAAGGGGAAGGATTTGGATATAACATCTCATGTTATAGGAAGGATCTCAGGTTTGGTATTAGAAGCATTGAGATATCACATCTCATGCTATCGGAAGGATCTCAGGTTTGGTATAGAAGCATTGAGATATCACATCTCATGCTATCAGAAGGGTCTCAGGATTGGAATGGGAAGGAGTTGGATATCACATCTCATGCTAAAGGGAGGGTCTCAGGTTTGGAAGGGGAAGGATTTGGATATCACATCTCATGTTATCGGAAGGATCTCAGGTTTGGTATTAGAAGTATTGAGATATCACATCTCATGCTATAGGAAGGGTCTCAGGATTGGAATGGGAAGGAGTTGGTTATCACATCTCATGCTAAAGGAAGGGTCTCAGGTTTGGTAGAAGCATTGAGATATCACATCTCATGCTATGGAAAGGGTCTCAGGATTGGAATGGGAAGGACTTAGATATCACATATCATGCTATAGGGAGGGTCTCAGTTTTGATATTAGAAGCATTGAGATATCACATCTCATGCTATCGGAAGTGTCTCAGGATTGGAATGGGAAGGAGCTGGATATCACATCTCATGCTAAAGGAAGGGTCTCACGTTTGGAACGGGAAGGAGTTGGATATCACATCTCATGTTATAGGAAGGGTCTCAGGTTTGGTATAAGCATTGAGATATCACATCTCTGCTATCGGAAGTGTCTCAGGATTGGAATGGGAAGGACTTGGATATCACATCTCATGCTATAGATAGGCTCTCAGGTTTGGAAAGGGAAGGAGTTGGATATCACATTTCATGTTAGAGGAAGGATCTCAGGTTTGGTATTAGAGGCATTGAGATATCACATCTCACTCTATAGGAAGGGTCTCAGGATTGGAATGGGAAGGAGTTGGATATCACATCTCATGCTATAGGAAGGGTCTCAGGATTGGAATGGGAAGGAGTTGGATATCACATCTCATGCTATAGGAAGGGTCTCAGGATTGGAATGGGAAGGAATTGTATATGACATCTCATGCTATAGACAGGGTCTCAGGGTTGGAAATGGAAGGAGATGGATATCACATTTCATGTTAGAGGTAGGATCTCAGGTTTGGTATTAGAGGCATTGAGATATCACATCTCATGCTATCAGAAGGGTCTCAGGATTGGAATGGGAAGGAGTTGGATATCACATCTCATGCTAAAGGGAGGGTCTCAGGTTTGGAAGGGGAAGGATTTGGAAATCACATCTCATGTTATAGGAAGGATCTCAGGTTTGGTATTAGAAGCATTGAGATATCACATCTCATGCTATCATAAGGGTCTCAGGATTGGAATCGGAAGGAGTTGGATATCACATCTCATGTTATAGGAAGGATCTCAGGTTTGGTATTAGAAGCATTGAGACATCACATCTCATGCTATAGGAAGGGTCTCAGGATTGGAATGGGAAGGAGTTGGATATCACATCTCATGCTATAGGAAGGGTCTCAGATTTGGTATAAGCATTGAGATATCACATCTCATGCTATAGGAAGGGTCTCAGGATTGGAATGGGAAGCAGTTGGATATCACATCTCAGGCCATAGGAAGGGTCTCAGGTTTGGTATAAGCATTGAGATATCACATCTCTGCTATCGGAAGGGTCTCAGGATTGGAATGGGAAGGAGTTGGATATCCCATCTCATGTTATAGGAAGAGTCTCAGGTTTGGTATTAGAAGCATTGAGATATCCCATCTCATGCTATAGGAAGGGTCTCAGGTTGGAATGGGAAGGAGTTGGATATCACATCTCATGCTATAGGGAGGGTCTCAAGTTTGATATTAGAAGCATTGAGATATCACATCTCATGATATCGGAAGGGTCTCAGGGATGGAATGGGAAGGAGTTGGATATCACATCTCATGATAAACGAAGGGTCTATGGTTTGGAAGGGGAAGGAGTTTGATATCACATCTCATGCCATAGTATGGGTCTCAGGTTTGGTAGAAGCATTGGGATATCACATCTCTGCAATCGGAAGTGTCTCAGGATTGGGATGGGAAGGAGTTGGATATTACATTCTTGCTATAGGAAGGGTCTCATGTTTGGAATGGGAAGGAGTTGGATATCACATATGCTATAGGAAGGGTCTCAGGTTTGGAACGGAAAGGAGTTGGATATCACATCTCATGCTATACGAAGGGTCTCAGGTTTGGAATAAGCATTGAGATATCACATCTCTGCTATCGGAAGTGTCTCAGGATTGGAATGGGAAGGAGTTGGATATCACATCTCATGTTATAGGACGGGTCTCAGGTTTGTTATTAGAATCATTGAGATATCATATTGTATGCTGTAGGAAGGGTCTAAGGATTGGAATGGGAAGGTCTTGGATATCACATCTCATGCTATCGGTAGGCTCTCAGGTTTGGAAAGGGAAGGAGTTGGATATCACATTTCATGTTAGAGGAAGGATCTCAGGTTTGGTATTAGAGGCATTGAGATATCACATCTCATGCTATAGGAAGGGTCTCAGGATTGGAATGGGAAGGAGTTGGATATCACATCTCATGCTATAGGAAGGGTCTCATGTTTGGAATGGGAAGGAGTTGGATATCACATATGCTATAGGAAGGGTCTCAGGTTTGGAACGGGAAGGAGTTGGATATCACATCTCATGCTAAAGGAAGGGTCTCAGGTTTGTTATTAGAATCATTGAGATATCATATTGTATGCTGTAGGAAGGGTCTAAGGATTGGAATGGGAAGGTCTTGGATATCACATCTCATGCTATCGGTAGGCTCTCAGGTTTGGAAAGGGAAGGAGTTGGATATCACATTTCATGTTAGAGGAAGGATCTCAGGTTTGGTATTAGAGGCATTGAGATATCACATCTCATGCTATAGGAAGGGTCTCAGGATTGGAATGGGAAGGAGTTGGATATCACATCTCATGCTATAGGAAGGGTCTCATGTTTGGAATGGGAAGGAGTTGGATATCACATATGCTATAGGAAGGGTCTCAGGTTTGGAACGGGAAGGAGTTGGATATCACATCTCATGCTAAAGGAAGGGTCTCAGGTTTGGAATAAGCATTGAGATATCACATCTCTGCTATCGGAAGTGTCTCAGGATTGGAATGGGAAGGAGTTGGATATCACATCTCATGTTATAGGACGGGTCTCAGGTTTGTTATTAGAATCATTGAGATATCATATTGTATGCTGTAGGAAGGGTCTAAGGATTGGAATGGGAAGGTCTTGGATATCACATCTCATGCTATAGGTAGGCTCTCAGGTTTGGAAAGGGAAGGAGTTGGATATCACATTTCATGTTAGAGGAAGGATCTCAGATTTGGTATTAGAGGCATTGAGATATCACATCTCATGCTATAGGAAGGGTCTCAGGATTGGAATGGGAAGGAGTTGGATATCACATCTCATGCTATAGGAAGGGTCTCAGGTTTGGTATAAACATTGAGATATCACATCTCATGCTATAGGAAGGGTCTCAGGATTGGAATGGGAAGGAGTTGGATATCACATCTGATGTTATAGGAAGGATCTCAGGTTTGGTATTAGAAGCATTGAGACATCACATCTCATGCTATAGGAACGATCTCAGGATTGAAATGAGAAGGAGTTGGATATCACATCTCATGCTATAGGAAGGGTCTTAGGTTTGGTATAAGCATTGAGATATCACATCTCATGCTATAGGAAGGGTCTCAGGATTGGAATGGGAAGGAGTTGTATATGACATCTCATGCCATAGGAAGGGTCTCAGGTTTGGTATAAGCATTGAGATATCACATCTCTGCTATCGGAAGGGTCTCAGGATTGGAATGGGAAGGAGTTGGATATCCCATCTCATGTAATAGGAAGAGTCTCAGGTTTGGTATTAGAAGCATTGAGATATCACATCTCATGCTATAGGAATGGTCTCAGGATTGGAATGGGAAGGAGTTTGATATCACATCTCATGCCATGTATGGGTCTCAGGTTTGGTATAAGCATTGAGATATCACATCTCATGCTATAGGAAGGGTCTCAGGATTGGAATGGGAAGGAGTTGTATATGACATCTCATGCCATAGGAAGGGTCTCAGGTTTGGTATAAGCATTGAGATATCACATCTCTGCTATCGGAAGGGTCTCAGGATTGGAATGGGAAGGAGTTGGATATCCCATCTCATGTTATAGGAAGAGTCTCAGGTTTGGTATTAGAAGCATTGAGATATCACATCTCATGCTATAGGAAGTGTCTCAGGATTGGAATGGGAAGGAGTTTGATATCACATCTCATGCCATGTATGGGTCTCAGGTTTTGTAGAAGCATTGGGATATCACATCTCATGCTATCGGAAGGGTATCAGGATTGGATTTGGAAGGATTTGGATATCACATTTCATGTTATAGGAAGGATCTCAGGTTTGGTATTAGAAGCATTGAGATATCACATCTCATGCTATCGGAAGGATCTCAGGTTTGGTATTATAGGCATTGAGATATCACATCTCATGCTATCAGAAGGGTCTCAGGATTGGAATGGGAAGGAGTTGGATATCACATCTCAAGCTATAGGAAGGGTCTCAGGATTGGAATGAGAAGGAGTTGGATATCACATCTCATGCTATAGGAAGGGTCTCAGGTCTGGAATCGGAAGGAGTTGTATATGACATTTCATACCATAGGAAGGGTCTCAGGTTTGGTATAAGCATTGAGATATCACATCTCTGCTATTGGAAGGGTCTCAGGATTGGAATGGGAAGGAGTTGGATATCCCATCTCATTATAGGAAGGGTCTCAGGTTTGGTATTAGAAGCATTGAGATATCACATCTCATGGTATAGGACGGGTCTCAGGATTGGAATGGGAAGGACATGGATATCACATCTCTTGTTATAGGAAGGGTCTCAGGTTTGGTATTAGAAGCATTGCGATATCACATCTCATGCTATAGGAAGGGTCTCAGGATTGGAATGGGAAGGACTTGGATATCCCATCTCATGTTATAGGACGAAGGGTCCCAGGTTTGGTATTAGAAGCATTGAGATATCACATCTCATGCTATAGGAAGGGTCTCAGAATTGGAATGGGGAGGAGTTGGATATCACATCTCAAGCTATAGGAAGGGTCTCAGGATTGGAATGGGAAGGACTTGGATATCACATCTCATGCTATAGGAAGGCTCTCAGGTTTGGAAGGGGAAGGAGTTGGATATCACATTTCATGTTAGAGGTAGGATCTCAGGTTTGATATTAGAGGCATTGAGATATCACATCTCATGCTATCAGAAGGATCTCAGGATTGGAATGGGAAGGAGTTGGATATCACATCTCATGCTAAAGGGAGGGTCTCAGGTTTGGAAGGGGAAGGATTTGGATATTACATCTCGTGTTATAGGAATGATCTCAGGTTTGGTATTAGAAGCATTGAGATATCACATCTCATGCTATCGGAGGATCTCAGGTTTGGTGTTAGAAGCATTGAGATATCAAATCTCATGCTATAGGAAGGGTCTCAGGATTGGAATGGGAAGGAGTTGGATATCACATCTCATGCTATAGGAAGGGTCTCAGGATTGGAATGGGAAGGAGTTGTATATGACATCTCATGCCACAGGAAGGGTCTCAGGTTTGGTATAAGCATTGAGATATCACATCTCTGCTATCGGAAGGGTCTCAGGATTGGAATGGGAAGGAGTTGGATATCCCATCTTATGTTATAGGAATGGTCTCAGGTTTGGTATTAGAAGCTTTGAGATATCACATCTCATGCTATCAGAAGGGTCTCAGGATTGGAATGGGAAGGAGTTTGATATCACATCTCATGCCATGTATGGGTCTCAGGTTTTGTAGAAGCATTGGGATATCACATCTCATGCTATCGGAAGGGTATCAGGATTGGATTTGGAAGGATTTGGATATCACATTTCATGTTATAGGAAGGATCTCAGGTTTGGTATTAGAAGCATTGAGATATCACATCTCATGCTATCGGAAGGATCTCAGGTTTGGTATTATAGGCATTGAGATATCACATCTCATGCTATCAGAAGGGTCTCAGGATTGGAATGGGAAGGAGTTGGATATCACATTTCAAGCTATAGGAAGGGTCTCAGGATTGGAATGAGAAGGAGTTGGATATCACATCTCATGCTATAGGAAGGCTCTCAGGTTTGGAAGGGGAAGGAGTTGGATATCACATTTCATGTTAGAGGTAGGATCTCAGGTTTGGTATTAGAGGCATTGAGATATCACATCTCATGCTATCAGAAGGATCTCAGGATTGGAATGGGAAGGAGTTGGATATCACATCTCATGCTAAAGGGAGGGTCTCAGGTTTGGAAGGGGAAGGATTTGGATATTACATCTCGTGTTATAGGAATGATCTCAGGTTTGGTATTAGAAGCATTGAGATATCACATCTCATGCTATCGGAAGGATCTCAGGTTTGGTGTTAGAAGCATTGAGATATCAAATCTCATGCTATAGGAAGGGTCTCAGGATTGGAATGGGAAGGAGTTGGATATCACATCTCATGCTATAGGAAGGGTCTCAGGATTGGAATGGGAAGGAGTTGTATATGACATCTCATGCCATAGGAAGGGTCTCAGGTTTGGTATAAGCATTGAGATATCACATCTCTGCTATCGGAAGGGTCTCAGGATTGGAATGGGAAGGAGTTGGATATCCCATCTCATGTTATAGGAAGAGTCTCAGGTTTGGTATTAGAAGCATTGAGATATCACATCTCATGCTATAGGAAGTGTCTCAGGATTGGAATGGGAAGGAGTTTGATATCACATCTCATGCCATGTATGGGTCTCAGGTTTTGTAGAAGCATTGGGATATCACATCTCATGCTATCGGAAGGGTATCAGGATTGGATTTGGAAGGATTTGGATATCACATTTCATGTTATAGGAAGGATCTCAGGTTTGGTATTAGAAGCATTGAGATATCATATCTCATGCTATCGGAAGGATCTCAGGTTTGGTATTATAGGCATTGAGATATCACATCTCATGCTATCAGAAGGGTCTCAGGATTGGAATGGGAAGGAGTTGGATATCACATCTCAAGCTATAGGAAGGCTCTCAGGATTGGAATGAGAAGGAGTTGGATATCACATCTCATGCTATAGGAAGGGTCTCAGGTCTGGAATCGGAAGGAGTTGTATATGACATTTCATACCATAGGAAGGGTCTCAGGTTTGGTATAAGCATTGAGATATCACATCTCTGCT
Organism: Ambystoma mexicanum; assembly: GCF_040938575.1. NCBI lineage: Eukaryota > Metazoa > Chordata > Amphibia > Caudata > Ambystomatidae > Ambystoma > Ambystoma mexicanum. The sequence continues at coordinate 341,056,590 of NC_090936.1, forward strand.
ATTGGAAGGGTCTCAGGATTGGAATGGGAAGGAGTTGGATATCCCATCTCATTATAGGAAGGGTCTCAGGTTTGGTATTAGAAGCATTGAGATATCACATCTCATGGTATAGGACGGGTCTCAGGATTGGAATGGGAAGGACATGGATATCACATCTCTTGTTATAGGAAGGGTCTCAGGTTTGGTATTAGAAGCATTGCGATATCACATCTCATGCTATAGGAAGGGTCTCAGGATTGGAATGGGAAGGACTTGGATATCCCATCTCATGTTATAGGACGAAGGGTCCCAGGTTTGGTATTAGAAGCATTGAGATATCACATCTCATGCTATAGGAAGGGTCTCAGAATTGGAATGGGGAGGAGTTGGATATCACATCTCAAGCTATAGGAAGGGTCTCAGGATTGGAATGGGAAGGACTTGGATATCACATCTCATGCTATAGGAAGGCTCTCAGGTTTGGAAGGGGAAGGAGTTGGATATCACATTTCATGTTAGAGGTAGGATCTCAGGTTTGGTATTAGAGGCATTGAGATATCACATCTCATGCTATCAGAAGGATCTCAGGATTGGAATGGGAAGGAGTTGGATATCACATCTCATGCTAAAGGGAGGGTCTCAGGTTTTGAAGGGGAAGGATTTGGATATTACATCTCGTGTTATAGGAATGATCTCAGGTTTGGTATTAGAAGCATTGAGATATCACATCTCATGCTATCGGAAGGATCTCAGGTTTGGTGTTAGAAGCATTGAGATATCAAATCTCATGCTATAGGAAGGGTCTCAGGATTGTAATGGGAAGGAGTTGGATATCACATCTCATGCTATAGGAAGGGTCTCAGGATTGGAATGGGAAGGAGTTGTATATGACATCTCATGCCACAGGAAGGGTCTCAGGTTTGGTATAAGCATTGAGATATCACATCTCTGCTATCGGAAGGGTCTCAGGATTGGAATGGGAAGGAGTTGGATATCCCATCTTATGTTATAGGAATGGTCTCAGGTTTGGTATTAGAAGCTTTGAGATATCACATCTCATGCTATCAGAAGGGTCTCAGGATTGGAATGGGAAGGAGTCTGATATCACATCTCATGCTAAAGGGAGGGTCTCAGGTTTGGTATTAGAAGCATTGAGATATCACATCTCATGGTATAGGAAGAATCTCAGGTTTGGTATTAGAGGCATTGAGATATCACATCTCATGCTATCAGAAGGGTCTCAGGATTGGTATGGGAAGGAGTCGGATATCACATCTCATGCTAAAGGGAGGGTCTCAGGTTTGGTATTAGAAGCATTGAGATATCACATCTCATGTTATAGGAAGAATCTCAGGTTTGGTATTAGAGGCATTGAGATATCACATCTCATGCTATAGGAAGGGTCTCAGGATTGGAATGGGAAGGAGTTGGATATCACATCTCATGCTAAAGGAAGGGTCTCGGTTTTGGTAGAAGCATTGAGATATCACATCTCATGCTATCAGAAGGGTCTCAGGATTGGTATGGGAATGAGTCGAATATCACATCTCATGCTAAAGGGAGGGTCTCAGGTTTGGTATTAGAAGCATTGAGATATCACATCTCATGTTATAGGAAGAATCTCAGGTTTGGTATTAGAAGCATTGAGATATCACATCTCATTCTATAGGAAGGGTCTCAGGATTGGAATGGGAAGGAGTTGGATATCACATCTCAAGCTATAGGAAGGGTCTCAGGATTGGAATGAGAAGGAGTTGGATATCACATCTCATGCTATAGGAAGGGTCTCAGGTCTGGAATCGGAAGGAGTTGTATATGACATTTCATGCCATAGGAAGGGTCTCAGGTTTGGTATAAGCATTGAGATATCACATCTCTGCTATTGGAAGGGTCTCAGGATTGGAATGGGAAGGAGTTGGATATCCCATCTCATGTTATAGGAAGGGTCCCAGGTTTGGTATTAGAAGCATTGAGATATCACATCTCATTGTATAGGACGGGTCTCAGGATTGGAATGGGAAGGACATGGATATCACATCTCTTGTTATAGGAAGGGTCTCAGGTTTGGTATTAGAAGCATTGAGATATCACATCTCATGCTATAGGAAGGGTCTCAGGATTGGAATGGGAAGGACTTGGATATCCCATCTCATGTTATAGGAAGGGTCCCAGGTTTGGTATTAGAAGCATTGAGATATCACATCTCATGCTATAGGAAGGGTCTCAGAATTGGAATGGGGAGGAGTTGGATATCACATCTCAAGCTATAGGAAGGGTCTCAGGATTGGAATGGGAAGGACTTGGATATCACACCTCATGCTATAGGAAGGCTCTCAGGTTTGGAAGGGGAAGGAGTTGGATATCACATTTTATGTTAGAGGTAGGATCTCAGGCTTGGTATTAGAGGCATTGAGATATCACATCTCATGCTATCAGAAGGATCTCAGGATTGGAATGGGAAGGAGTTGGATATCACATCTCATGCTAAAGGGAGGGTCTCAGGTTTGGAAGGGGAAGGATTTGGATATTACATCTCGTGTTATAGGAATGATCTCAGGTTTGCTATTAGAAGCATTGAGATATCACATCTCATGCTATCGGAAGGATCTCAGGTTTGGTGTTAGAAGCATTGAGATATCAAATCTCATGCTACAGGAAGGGTCTCAGGATTGGAATGGGAAGGAGTTGGATATTACATCTCATGCTATAGGAAGGGTCTCAGGATTGGAATGGGAAGGAGTTGTATATGACATCTCATGCCACAGGAAGGGTCTCAGGTTTGGTATAAGCATTGAGATATCACATCTCTGCTATCGGAAGGGTCTCAGGATTGGAATGGGAAGGAGTTGGATATCCCATCTTATGTTATAGGAAGGGTCTCAGGTTTGGTATTAGAAGCATTGAGATATCACATCTCATGCTATCAGAAGGGTCTCAGGATTGGAATGGGAAGGAGTCGGATATCACATCTCATGCTAAAGGGAGGGTCTCAGGTTTGGTATTAGAAGCATTGAGATATCACATCTCATGTTATAGGAAGAATCTCAGGTTTGGTATTAGAGGCATTGAGATATCACATCTCATGCTATCAGAAGGGTCTCAGGATTGGTATGGGAAGGAGTCGGATATCACATCTCATGCTAAAGGGAGGGTCTCAGGTTTGGTATTAGAAGCATTGAGATATCACATCTCATGTTATAGAAGAATCTCAGGTTTGGTATTAGAGGCATTGAGATATCACATCTCATGCTATAGGAAGGGTCTCAGGATTGGAATGGGAAGGAGTTGGATATCACATCTCATGCTAAAGGAAGGGTCTCAGTTTTGGTAGAAGCATTGAGATATCACATCTCATGGTATATGAAGGGTCTCAGTATTGGAATGGGAAGGAGTTGGATATCACATCTCATCCAATAGGAAGGATCTCAGGATTGGAATGGGAAGGATTTGGATGTCACATCTCTTGCTATAGGAAGGGTCTCAGTTTTTTTATTAGAAACATTGAGATATCACATCTCATGCTATAGGAAGGGTTTCAGGATTGGAATGGGAAGGATTTGTATATCACATCTCATGCTAAAGGAAGGGTCTCAGGTTTGGAAGGGGAAGGATTTGGATATCATATCTCATGTTATAGGACGGGTCGCAGGTTTGGTATTAGAAGCTTTGAGATATCACATCTCATGCTATAGGAAGGTCTCAGGATTGGAATGGGAAGGAGTTGGATATCCCTTCTCATGCTATAGGAAGGTTCTCAGGTTGGAATGGGAAGGAGTTGGATATCACATCTCATGTTATAGGAAGGGTCTCAGGATTGGAATGGGAAGGATTTGGATATCACATCTATTGCTATAGGAAGGGTCTCAGGTTTTTTATTAGAAACATTGAGATATCACATCTCATGCTATAGGAAGGGTTTCAGGATTGGAATGGGAAGGATTTGGATATCACAACTCATGCTAAAGGAAGGGTCTCAGGTTTGGAAGGGGAAGGATTTGGATATCATATCTCATGTTATAGGACGGGTCCCAGGTTTGGTATTAGAAGCTTTGAGATATCACATCTCATGCTATAGGAAGGGTCTCAGGATTGGAATGGGAAGGAGTTGGATATCACATCTCATGCTAAAGGAAGGGACTCAGGTTTGATAGAAGCATTGAGATATCACATCTCATGCTATAGGAAGGGTCTCAGGATTGGAATGGGAAGGAGTTGGATATCACATCTCATGCCATAGGAAGGGTCTCAGGTTTGGTACAAGCATTGAGATATCACATCTCTGCTATCGGAAGGGTCTCAGGATAGGAATGGGAAGGAGTTGGATATCACATCTCAAGCTATCTCAGGATTGGAATGGGAAGGAGTTTGATATCACATCTCAAGCTATAGGAAGGTTCTCAGGTTTGGAAGGGGAAGGATTTGAATCTCACATCTCATGTTTTAGGACGGGTCTCAGGTTTGGTATTAGAAGCATTGAGATATCACATCTCATGGTATAGGAAGGGTCTCAGGATTGGAATGGGAAGGAGTTGGATATCACATCTCAAGCTATCACAGGATTGGAATGGGAAGGAGTTTGATATCACATCTCAAGCTATAGGAAGGGTCTCAGGTTTGGAAAGGGAAGGATTTGGATTGCACATCTCATGTTATAGGATGGATCTCATGTTTGGTTTTAGAAGCATTGAGATATCACATCTAATGCTATCGGAAGGGTCTCAGGTTTGGAAAGGGAAGGATTTGGATTTCACATATGTTATTGGATGGTTCTCAGGTTTGGTTTTAGAAGCATTAAGATATCACATCTCATGCTATAGGAAGGGTCTCAGGTTTTGGAATGGGAAGGAGTTGGATACACATCTCATGTTATAGGAAGGATCTCAGGTTTGGTATTAGAAAAATTGTGATATCACATATCATGCTATAGGAAGGGTCTCAGGATTGGAATGGGAAGGAGTTGGATATGACATCTCATGCCACAGGAAGGGTCTCAGGTTTGGTATAAGCATTGAGATATCACATCTCTGCTATCGGAAGGGTCTCAGGATTGGAATGGGAAGGAGTTGGATATCCCATCTTATGTTATAGGAAGGGTCTCAGGTTTGGTGTTAGAAGCATTGAGATATCACATCTCATGCTATCAGAAGGGTCTCAGGATTGGAATGGGAAGGAGTCGGATATCACATCTCATGCTAAAGGGAGGGTCTCAGGTTTGGTATTAGAAGCATTGAGATATCACATCTCATGTTATAGGAAGAATCTCTGGTTTGGTATTAGAGGCATTGAGATATCACATCTCATGCTATCAGAAGTGTCTCAGGATTGGAATGGGAAGGAGTCGGATATCACATCTCATGCTAAAGGGAGGGTCTCAGGTTTGGTATTAGAAGCATTGAGATATCACATCTCATGTTATAGGAAGAATCTCAGGTTTGGTATTAGAGGCATTGAGATATCACATCTCATGTTATAGGAAGGGTCTCAGGATTGGAATGGGAAGGATTTGGATATCACATCTCTTGCTATAGGAAGAGTCTCAAGTTTTTTATTAGAAACATTGAGATATCACATCTCATGCTATAGGAAGGGTTTCAGGATTGGAATGGGAAGGATTTGGATATCACATCTCATGCTAAAGGAAGGGTCTCAGGTTTGGAAGGGGAAGGATTTGGATATCATATCTCATGTTATAGGACGGGTCCCAGGTTTGGTATTAGAAGCTTTGAAATATCACATCTCATGCTATAGGAAGGGTCTCAGGATTGGAATGGGAAGGAGTTGGATATCACATCTCATGCTAAAGGAAGGGACTCAGGTTTGATAGAAGCATTGAGATATCACATCTCATGCTATAGGAAGGGTCTCAGGATTGGAATGGGAAGGAGTTGGATATCATATCTCATGTCATAGGAAGGGTCTCAGGTTTGGTCCAAGCATTGAGATATCACATCTCTGCTATCGGAAGGGTCTCAGGATAGGAATGGGAAGGACTTAGATATCACATTCCATGCTATAGGGAGGGTCTCAGGTTTGGAAAGGGAAGGATTTGGATTTCACATCTCATGTTATAGGATGGTTCTCATGTTTGGTTTTAGAAGCATTGAGATATCACATGTAATGCTATCGGAAGTGTCTCAGGTTTGGAAAGGGAAGGATTTGGATTTCACATATGTTATTGGATGGTTCTCAGGTTTGGTTTTAGAAGCATTAAGATATCACATCTCAGACTATAGGAAGGGTCTCAGGTTTGGAATGGGAAGGAGTTGGATACACATCTCATGTTATAGGAAGGATCTCAGGTTTGGTATTAGAAAAATTGTGATATCACATATCATGCTATAGGAAGGGTCTCAGGATTGGAATGGGAAGGAGTTGGATATCACATCTCATGCTAAAGGAAAGATCTCAGGTTTGGAAGGGGAAGGATTTGGATCTCACATCTTATGTTTTAGGACGGGTGTCAGGTTTGGTATTGGAAGCATTGAGATATCACATCTCATGGTATAGGAAGGGTCTCAGGATTGGAATGGGAAAGAGTTGGATATCACATCTCATGCTAAAGGGAGGGTCTCAGGTTTGGTATTAGAAGCATTGAGATATCACATCTCATGTTATAGGAAGAATCTCAGGTTTGGTATTAGAGGCATTGAGATATCACATCTCATGCTATCAGAAGGGTCTCAGGATTGGTATGGGAAGGAGTCGGATATCACATCTCATGCTAAAGGGAGGGTCTCAGGTTTGGTATTAGAAGCATTGAGATATCACATCTCATGTTATAGGAAGAATCTCAGGTTTGGTATTAGAGGCATTGAGATATCACATCTCATGCTATAGGAAGGGTCTCAGGATTGGAATGGGAAGGAGTTGGATATCACATCTCATGCTAAAGGAAGGGTCTCAGTTTTGGTAGAAGCATTGAGATATCACATCTCATGGTATAGGAAGGGTCTCAGTATTGGAATGGGAAGGAGTTGGATATCACATCTCATCCAATAGGAAGGATCTCAGGATTGGAATGGGAAGGATTTGGATGTCACATCTCTTGCTATAGGAAGGGTCTCAGTTTTTTTATTAGAAACATTGAGATATCACATCTCATGCTATAGGAAGGGTTTCAGGATTGGAATGGGAAGGATTTGTATATCACATCTCATGCTAAAGGAAGGGTCTCAGGTTTGGAAGGGGAAGGATTTGGATATCATATCTCATGTTATAGGACGGGTCGCAGGTTTGGTATTAGAAGCTTTGAGATATCACATCTCATGCTATAGGAAGGTCTCAGGATTGGAATGGGAAGGAGTTGGATATCCCTTCTCATGCTATAGGAAGGTTCTCAGGTTGGAATGGGAAGGAGTTGGATATCACATCTCATGTTATAGGAAGGGTCTCAGGATTGGAATGGGAAGGATTTGGATATCACATCTCTTGCTATAGGAAGGGTCTCAGGTTTTTTATTAGAAACATTGAGATATCACATCTCATGCTATAGGAAGGGTTTCAGGATTGGAATGGGAAGGATTTGGATATCACAACTCATGCTAAAGGAAGGGTCTCAGGTTTGGAAGGGGAAGGATTTGGATATCATATCTCATGTTATAGGACGGGTCCCAGGTTTGGTATTAGAAGCTTTGAGATATCACATCTCATGCTATAGGAAGGGTCTCAGGATTGGAATGGGAAGGAGTTGGATATCACATCTCATGCTAAAGGAAGGGACTCAGGTTTGATAGAAGCATTGAGATATCACATCTCATGCTATAGGAAGGGTCTCAGGATTGGAATGGGAAGGAGTTGGATATCACATCTCATGCCATAGGAAGGGTCTCAGGTTTGGTACAAGCATTGAGATATCACATCTCTGCTATCGGAAGGGTCTCAGGATAGGAATGGGAAGGAGTTGGATATCACATCTCAAGCTATCTCAGGATTGGAATGGGAAGGAGTTTGATATCACATCTCAAGCTATAGGAAGGTTCTCAGGTTTGGAAGGGGAAGGATTTGAATCTCACATCTCATGTTTTAGGACGGGTCTCAGGTTTGGTATTAGAAGCATTGAGATATCACATCTCATGGTATAGGAAGGGTCTCAGGATTGGAATGGGAAGGAGTTGGATATCACATCTCAAGCTATCACAGGATTGGAATGGGAAGGAGTTTGATATCACATCTCAAGCTATAGGAAGGGTCTCAGGTTTGGAAAGGGAAGGATTTGGATTTCACATCTCATGTTATAGGATGGATCTCATGTTTGGTTTTAGAAGCATTGAGATATCACATCTAATGCTATCGGAAGGGTCTCAGGTTTGGAAAGGGAAGGATTTGGATTTCACATATGTTATTGGATGGTTCTCAGGTTTGGTTTTAGAAGCATTAAGATATCACATCTCATGCTATAGGAAGGGTCTCAGGTTTTGGAATGGGAAGGAGTTGGATACACATCTCATGTTATAGGAAGGATCTCAGGTTTGGTATTAGAAAAATTGTGATATCACATATCATGCTATAGGAAGGGTCTCAGGATTGGAATGGGAAGGAGTTGGATATGACATCTCATGCCACAGGAAGGGTCTCAGGTTTGGTAAAAGCATTGAGATATCACATCTCTGCTATCGGAAGGGTCTCAGGATTGGAATGGGAAGGAGTTGGATATCCCATCTTATGTTATAGGAAGGGTCTCAGGTTTGGTGTTAGAAGCATTGAGATATCACATCTCATGCTATCAGAAGGGTCTCAGGATTGGAATGGGAAGGAGTCGGATATCACATCTCATGCTAAAGGGAGGGTCTCAGGTTTGGTATTAGAAGCATTGAGATATCACATCTCATGTTATAGGAAGAATCTCTGGTTTGGTATTAGAGGCATTGAGATATCACATCGCATGCTATCAGAAGGGTCTCAGGATTGGAATGGGAAGGAGTCGGATATCACATCTCATGCTAAAGGGAGGGTCTCAGGTTTGGTATTAGAAGCATTGAGATATCACATCTCATGTTATAGGAAGAATCTCAGGTTTGGTATTAGAGGCATTGAGATATCACATCTCATGTTATAGGAAGGGTCTCAGGATTGGAATGGGAAGGATTTGGATATCACATCTCTTGCTATAGGAAGAGTCTCAAGTTTTTTATTAGAAACATTGAGATATCACATCTCATGCTATAGGAAGGGTTTCAGGATTGGAATGGGAAGGATTTGGATATCACATCTCATGCTAAAGGAAGGGTCTCAGGTTTGGAAGGGGAAGGATTTGGATATCATATCTCATGTTATAGGACGGGTCCCAGGTTTGGTATTAGAAGCTTTGAAATATCACATCTCATGCTATAGGAAGGGTCTCAGGATTGGAATGGGAAGGAGTTGGATATCACATCTCATGCTAAAGGAAGGGACTCAGGTTTGATAGAAGCATTGAGATATCACATCTCATGCTATAGGAAGGGTCTCAGGATTGGAATGGGAAGGAGTTGGATATCATATCTCATGTCATAGGAAGGGTCTCAGGTTTGGTCCAAGCATTGAGATATCACATCTCTGCTATCGGAAGGGTCTCAGGATAGGAATGGGAAGGACTTAGATATCACATTCCATGCTATAGGGAGGGTCTCAGGTTTGGAAAGGGAAGGATTTGGATTTCACATCTCATGTTATAGGATGGTTCTCATGTTTGGTTTTAGAAGCATTGAGATATCACATGTAATGCTAACGGAAGTGTCTCAGGTTTGGAAAGGGAAGGATTTGGATTTCACATATGTTATTGGATGGTTCTCAGGTTTGGTTTTAGAAGCATTAAGATATCACATCTCAGGCTATAGGAAGGGTCTCAGGTTTGGAATGGGAAGGAGTTGGATACACATCTCATGTTATAGGAAGGATCTCAGGTTTGGTATTAGAAAAATTGTGATATCACATATCATGCTATAGGAAGGGTCTCAGGATTGGAATGGGAAGGAGTTGGATATCACATCTCATGCTAAAGGAAAGATCTCAGGTTTGGAAGGGGAAGGATTTGGATCTCACATCTCATGTTTTAGGACGGGTGTCAGGTTTGGTATTAGAAGCATTGAGATATCACATCTCATGGTATAGGAAGGGTCTCAGGATTGGAATGGGAAGGAGTTGGATATCACATCTCATGCTAAAGGGAGGGTCTCAGGTTTGGTATTAGAAGCATTGAGATATCACATCTCATGTTATAGGAAGAATCTCAGGTTTGGTATTAGAGGCATTGAGATATCACATCTCATGCTATCAGAAGGGTCTCAGGATTGGTATGGGAAGGAGTCGGATATCACATCTCATGCTAAAGGGAGGGTCTCAGGTTTGGTATTAGAAGCATTGAGATATCACATCTCATGTTATAGGAAGAATCTCAGGTTTGGTATTAGAGGCATTGAGATATCACATCTCATGCTATAGGAAGGGTCTCAGGATTGGAATGGGAAGGAGTTGGATATCACATCTCATGCTAAAGGAAGGGTCTCAATTTTGGTAGAAGCATTGAGATATCACATCTCATGGTATAGGAAGGGTCTCAGTATTGGAATGGGAAGGAGTTGGATATGACATCTCATCCAATAGGAAGGATCTCAGGATTGGAATGGGAAGGATTTGGATGTCACATCTCTTGCTATAGGAAGGGTCTCAGTTTTTTTATTAGAAACATTGAGATATCACATCTCATGCTATAGGAAGGGTTTCAGGATTGGAATGGGAAGGATTTGTATATCACATCTCATGCTAAAGGAAGGGTCTCAGGTTTGGAAGGGGAAGGATTTGGATATCATATCTCATGTTATAGGACGGGTCGCAGGTTTGGTATTAGAAGCTTTGAGATATCACATCTCATGTTATAGGAAGAATCTCAGGTTTGGTATTAGAGGCATTGAGATATCACATCTCATGCTATCAGAAGGGTCTCAGGATTGGTATGGGAAGGAGTCGGATATCACATCTCATGCTAAAGGGAGGGTCTCAGGTTTGGTATTAGAAGCATTGAGATATCACATCTCATGTTATAGGAAGAATCTCAGGTTTGGTATTAGAGGCATTGAGATATCACATCTCATGCTATAGGAAGGGTCTCAGGATTGGAATGGGAAGGAGTTGGATATCACATCTCATGCTAAAGGAAGGGTCTCAGTTTTGGTAGAAGCATTGAGATATCACATCTCATGGTATAGGAAGGGTCTCAGTATTGGAATGGGAAGGAGTTGGATATCACATCTCATCCAATAGGAAGGATCTCAGGATTGGAATGGGAAGGATTTGGATGTCACATCTCTTGCTATAGGAAGGGTCTCAGTTTTTTTATTAGAAACATTGAGATATCACATCTCATGCTATAGGAAGGGTTTCAGGATTGGAATGGGAAGGATTTGTATATCACATCTCATGCTAAAGGAAGGGTCTCAGGTTTGGAAGGGGAAGGATTTGGATATCATATCTCATGTTATAGGACGGGTCGCAGGTTTGGTATTAGAAGCTTTGAGATATCACATCTCATGCTATAGGAAGGGTCTCAGGATTGGAATGGGAAGGAGTTGGATATCACATCTCATGCTAAAGGAAGGGACTCAGGTTTGATAGAAGCATTGAGATATCACATCTCATGCTATAGGAAGGGTTTCAGGATTGGAATGGGAAGGATTTGGATATCACAACTCATGCTATAGGAAGGTTCTCAGGTTGGAATGGGAAGGAGTTGGATATCACATCTCATGTTATAAAAAGGGTCTCAGGATTGGAATGGGAAGGATTTGGATATCACATCTCTTGCTATAGGAAGGGTCTCAGGTTTTTTATTAGAAACATTGAGATATCACATCTCATGCTATAGGAAGGGTTTCAGGATTGGAATGGGAAGGATTTGGATATCACAACTCATGCTAAAGGAAGGGTCTCAGGTTTGGAAGGGGAAGGATTTGGATATCATATCTCATGTTATAGGACGGGTCCCAGGTTTGGTATTAGAAGCTTTGAGATATCACATCTCATGCTATAGGAAGGGTCTCAGGATTGGAATGGGAAGGAGTTGGATATCACATCTCATGCTAAAGGAAGGGACTCAGGTTTGATAGAAGCATTGAGATATCACATCTCATGCTATAGGAAGGGTCTCAGGATTGGAATGGGAAGGAGTTGGATATCACATCTCATGCCATAGGAAGGGTCTCAGGTTTGGTACAAGCAATGAGATATCACATCTCTGCTATCGGAAGGGTCTCAGGATAGGAATGGGAAGGAGTTGGATATCACATCTCAAGCTATCTCAGGATTGGAATGGGAAGGAGTTTGATATCACATCTCAAGCTATAGGAAGGTTCTCAGGTTTGGAAGGGGAAGGATTTGGATCTCACATCTCATGTTTTAGGACGGGTCTCAGGTTTGGTATTAGAAGCATTGAGATATCACATCTCATGGTATACGAAGGGTCTCAGGATTGGAATGGGAAGGAGTTGGATATCACATCTCAAGCTATCACAGGATTGGATCGGGAAGGAGTTTGATATCACATCTCAAGCTATAGGAAGGGTCTCAGGTTTGGAAAGGGAAGGATTTGGATTTCACATCTCATGTTATAGGATGGTTCTCATGTTTGGTTTTAGAAGCATTGAGATATCACATCTAATGCTATCGGAAGGGTCTCAGGTTTGGAAAGGGAAGGATTTGGATTTCACATATGTTATTGGATGGTTCTCAGGTTTGGTTTTAGAAGCATTAAGATATCACATCTCATGCTATAGGAAGGGTCTCAGGTTTTGGAATGGGAAGGAGTTGGATACACATCTCATGTTATAGGAAGGATCTCAGGTTTGGTATTAGAAAAATTGTGATATCACATATCATGCTATAGGAAGGGTCTCAGGATTGGAATGGGAAGGAGTTGGATATGACATCTCATGCCACAGGAAGGGTCTCAGGTTTGGTATAAGCATTGAGATATCACATCTCTGCTATCGGAAGGGTCTCAGGATTGGAATGGGAAGGAGTTGGATATCCCATCTTATGTTATAGGAAGGGTCTCAGGTTTGGTGTTAGAAGCATTGAGATATCACATCTCATGCTATCAGAAGGGTCTCAGGATTGGAATGGGAAGGAGTCGGATATCACATCTCATGCTAAAGGGAGGGTCTCAGGTTTGGTATTAAAAGCATTGAGATATCACATCTCATGTTATAGGAAGAATCTCTGGTTTGGTATTAGAGGCATTGAGATATCACATCTCATGCTATAAGAAGGGTCTCAGGATTGGAATGGGAAGGAGTCGGATATCACATCTCATGCTAAAGGGAGGGTCTCAGGTTTGGTATTAGAAGCATTGAGATATCACATCTCATGTTATAGGAAGAATCTCAGGTTTGGTATTAGAGGCATTGAGATATCACATCTCATGTTATAGGAACGGTCTCAGGATTGGAATGGGAAGGATTTGGATATCATATCTCTTGCTATAGGAAGAGTCTCAAGTTTTTTATTAGAAACATTGAGATATCACATCTCATGCTATAGGAAGGGTTTCAGGATTGGAATGGGAAGGATTTGGATATCACATCTTATGCTAAAGGAAGGGTCTCAGGTTTGGAAGGGGAAGGATTTGGATATCATATCTCATGTTATAGGACGGGTCCCAGGTTTGGTATTAGAAGCTTTGAAATATCACATCTCATGCTATAGGAAGGGTCTCAGGATTGGAATGGGAAGGAGTTGGATATCACATCTCATGCTAAAGGAAGGGACTCAGGTTTGATAGAAGCATTGAGATATCACATCTCATGCTATAGGAAGGGTCTCAGGATTGGAATGGGAAGGAGTTGGATATCACATCTCATGTCATAGGAAGGGTCTCAGGTTTGGTCCAAGCATTGAGATATCACATCTCTGCTATCGGAAGGGTCTCAGGATAGGAATGGGAAGGACTTAGATATCACATTCCATGCTATAGGGAGGGTCTCAGGTTTGGAAAGGGAAGGATTTGGATTTCACATCTCATGTTATAGGATGGTTCTCATGTTTGGTTTTAGAAGCATTGAGATATCACATGTAATGCTATCGGAAGTGTCTCAGGTTTGGAAAGGGAAGGATTTGGATTTCACATATGTTATTGGATGGTTCTCAGGTTTGGTTTTAGAAGCATTAAGATATCACATCTCAGGCTATAGGAAGGGTCTCAGGTTTGGAATGGGAAGGAGTTGGATACACATCTCATGTTATAGGAAGGATCTCAGGTTTGGTATTAGAAAAATTGTGATATCACATATCATGCTATAGGAAGGGTCTCAGGATTGGAATGGGAAGGAGTTGGATATCACATCTCATGCTAAAGGAAAGATCTCAGGTTTGGAAGGGGAAGGATTTGGATCTCACATCTCATGTTTTAGGACGGGTGTCAGGTTTGGTATTAGAAGCATTGAGATATCACATCTCATGGTATAGGAAGGGTCTCAGGATTGGAATGGGAAGGAGTTGGATATCACATCTCAAGCTATCTCAGGATTGGAATGGGAAGGAGTTTGATATCACATCTCATGCAATCGGAAGGGTCTCAGGTTTGGAATGGGAAGGAGTTGGATATCACATCTCATGTTATAGGAAGGATCTCAGGTTTATTATTAGAAGCATTGAGATATCACATCTCATGCTATAGGAAGGGTCTCAGGATTGGAATCGGAAGGAGTTGTATGTGACATCTCATGCCATAGGAAGGGTCTCAGGTTTGGTATAAGCATTGAGATATCACATCTCTGCTATCGGAAGGGTCTCAGGATTGGAATGGGAAGGACTTGAATATCACATCCCATGTTATAGCAAGGGTCTCAGGTTTGGTATTAGAAGCATTGAGATATCACATCTCATGCTATAGGAAGGGTCTCAGGATTGGAATGGGAACGACTTGGATATCACATCTCATGATAAAGGAAGGGTCTAGATTTTGGAAGGGGAAGGATTTGGATATCACATCTCATGTTATGGGACCGGTCTCAGGTTTGGTATTAGAAGCATTGAGATATCAAGTCCCATGGTATAGGACGGGTCTCAGAATTGGAATGGGAAGGAGTTGGATATCACATCTCAAGCTATAGGAAGGGTGTCAGGATTGGAATGGGAAGGAGTTTGATATCACATCTCATGCCATGGTATGGGTCTCAGGTTTTGTAGAAGCATTGGGATATCATATCTCATGCTATCGGAAGGGTATCAGGATTGGATTTGGAAGGAGTTGGATATCCCATCTCATGCTATAGGAAGGGTCTCAGGTTGGAATGGGAAGGAATTGGATATCACATCTCATGTTATAGGAAGGGTATCAGGATTGGAATGGGAAGGACTTGGATATCACATCTCATGCTATAGGAAGGCTATCAGGTTTGGAAGGGGAAGGAGTTGCATATCAAATTTCATTTTAGCGGTAGGATCTCAGGTTTGGTATTAGAGGCATTGAGATATCACATCTCATGCTATAGGAAGGGTCTCACGATTGGAATGGGAAGGATTTGGATATCACATCTCATGCTATAGGAAGGGTCTCAGGTTTGGTATAAGCATTGAGATATCACATCTCATGCTATAGAAACGGTCTCAAGATTGCAATGGGAAGGAGTTGGATATCACATCTCATGTTATAGGAAGGATCTCAGATTTGGTATTAGAAGCATTGAGACATCACATCTCATGCTATAGGAAGGGTCTCAGGATTGGAATGGGAAGGAGTTGGATATCACATCTCATGTTATAGGAAGGGTCTCAGGATTGGAATGGGAAGCACTTCGATATCACATCTCATGTTATAGGAAGGCTCCCAGGTTTAGAAGGGGAAGGAGTTGGATATCACATTTCATGTTAGAGGTAGGATCTCAGGTTTGGTATTAGAGGCATTGAGATATAACATCTCATGCTATCAGAAGGGTCTCAGGATTGGAATGGGAAGGAGTTGGATATCACATCTCATGCTAAAGGGAGGGTCTCAGGTTTGGAAGGGGAAGGATTTGGATATCACATCTCATGCTATAGGAAGGGTCTCAGGATTGGAATGGGAAGGATTTGGATATCACATCCCATGCTATAGGAAGGGTCTCAGGTTTGGTATAAGCATTGAGATATCACATCTCATGCTATAGGAAGGGTCTCAGGATTGGAATGGGAAGGAGTTGGATATCACATTTCATGCTATAGGTAGGCTCTCAGTTTTGGAAAGGGAAGGTTTTGGATATCACATCTCATGCTATAGGAAGGGTCTCACAATTGGAATGGGAAGGATTTGGATATCACATCTCATGCTATAGGAAGGGTCTCAGGATTGGAATGGGAAGGAGTTGGATATCACATCTCATGCTATAGGAAGGGTCTCAGGAATGGAATGGGAAGGAGTTTTATATGACATCTCATGCCATAGGAAGGATCTCAGGTTTGGTATTAGAAGCATTGAGACATCACATCTCATGTTATAGGAAGGGTCTCATTATTGGAATGGGAAGGAGTTGGATATCACATCTCATGCTATAGGAAGGGTCTCAGGTTTGGTATAAGCATTGAGATATCACATCTCATGCTATAGGAAGGGTCTCAGGATTGGAATGGGAAGGAGTTGTATATGACATCTCATGCCATAGGAAGGGTCTCAGGTTTGGTATCAGCATTGAGATATCACATCTCTGCTATCGGAAGGGTCTCAGGATTCGAATGGGAAGGAGTTGGATATCCCATCTTATGTTATAGGAAGGGTCTCAGGTTTGGTATTAGAAGCATTGAGATATCACATCTCATGCTATAGGAAGGGTCTCAGGATTGGAATGTGAAGGAGTTGGATATCACATCTCATGCTATAGGAAGGGTCTCAGGAATGGAATGGGAAGGAGTTTTATATGACATCTCATGCCATAGGAAGGATCTCAGGTTTGGTATTAGAAGCATTGAGACATCACATCTCATGTTATAGGAAGGGTCTCAGGATTGGAATGGGAAGGAGTTGGATATCACATCTCATGCTATAGGAAGGGTCTCAGGTTTGGTATAAGCATTGAGATATCACATCTCATGCTATAGGAAGGGTCTCAGGATTGGAATGGGAAGGAGTTGTATATGACATCTCATGCCATAGGAAGGGTCTCAGGTTTGGTATCAGCATTGAGATATCACATCTCTGCTATCGGAAGGGTCTCAGGATTCGAATGGGAAGGAGTTGGATATCCCATCTTATGTTATAGGAAGGGTCTCAGGTTTGGTATTAGAAGCATTGAGATATCACATCTCATGCTATAGGAAGGGTCTCAGGATTGGAATAGGAAGGACTTGAATATCCCATCTCATGCTATAGGGAGGCTCTCACGTTTGGAAAGGGAAGGAGTTGGATATCACATTTCATGTTAGAGGTAGGATCTCAGGTTTGGTATTAGAGGCATTGAATATCACATCTCATGCTATCAGAAGGGTCTCAGGATTGGAATGGGAAGGAGTTGGATATCACATCTCATGCTAAAGGGAGGGTCTCAGGTTTGGAAGGGGAAGGATTTTGATATCACATCTCATGTTATAGGAAGGATCTCAGGTTTGGTATTAGAGGGATTGAGATATCACATCTCATGCTATCGGAAGGGTATCAGGATTGGATTTGGAAGTAGTTGGATATCCCATCTCATGCTATAGGAAGGGTCTCAGGTTGGAATGGGAAGGAGTTGGATATCACATCTCATGTTATAGGAAGGGTCTCAGGATTGGAATGGGAAATACTTCGATATCACATCTCATGCTATAGGAAGGCTCTCAGGTTTGCAAGGGGAAGGAGTTGGATATCACATTTCATGTAGAGGTAGGATCTCAGGTTTGGTATTAGAGGCATTGAGATATCACATCTCATGCTATCAGAAATGTCTCAGGATTGGAATGGGAAGGAGTTGGATATCACATCTCATGCTAAAGGGAGGGTCTCTGGTTTGGAAGGGGAAGGATTTGGATATCACATCTCATGTTATAGGAAGGATCTCAGGTTTGGTATTAGAAGCATTGAGATATCACATCTCATGCTATAGGAAGGGTCTCAGGTTTGGAATGGGAAGGAATTGGATATCACATCTCATGTCATAGGAAGGATATCAGGTTTGGTATTAGAAGCATTGAGATATCACATCTCATGCTATAGGAATGGTCTCAGGATTGGAATTGGAAGGAGTTGGATATTAGATTCTTGCTATAGAAAGGGTCTCAGGTTTAGAACGGGAAGGAGTTGGATATCACATCTCATGTTATAGGAAGGGTCTCAGGTTTGGTCTAAGTATTGAGATATCACATCTCTGCTATCAGAAGTTTCTCAGGATTGAAATGGGAAGGAGTTGGATATCCCATCTCATGTTATAGGACGGGTCTCAGGTTTGGTAATAGGATCTCAGGTTTGGTATTAGAGGCATTGAGATATCACATCTCATGCTATAGGAAGGGTCTCAGGATTGGAATGGGAAGGATTTGGATATCACATCTCATGCTATAGGAAGGGTCTCAGGTTTGGTATAAGCATTGAGATATCACATCTCATGCTATAGGAAGGGTCTCAGGATTGGAATGGGAAGGAGTTGGATATCACATCTCATGCCATAGGAAGGGTCTCAGGTTTGGTACAAGCATTGAGATATCACATCTCTGCTATCGGAAGGGTCTCAGGATAGGAATGGGAAGGAGTTGGATATCACATCTCAAGCTATCTCAGGATTGGAATGGGAAGGAGTTTGATATCACATCTCAAGCTATAGGAAGGTTCTCAGGTTTGGAGGGGGAAGGATTTGGATCTCAGATCTCATGTTTTAGGACGGGTCTCAGGTTTGGTATTAGAAGCATTGAAATATCACATCTCATGGTATAGGAAGGGTCTCAGGATTGGAATGGGAAGGAGTTGGATATCACATCTCCAGCTATCACAGGATTGGAATGGGAAGGAGTTTGATATCACATCTCAAGCTATAGGAAGGGTCTGAGGTTTGGAAAGGGAAGGATTTGGATTTCACATCTCATGTTATAGGATGGTTCTCATGTTTGGTTTTAGAAGCATTGAGATATCACATCTAATGCTATCGGAAGGGTCTCAGGTTTGGAAAGGGAAGGATTTGGATTTCACATATGTTATTGGATGGTTCTCAGGTTTGGTTTTAGAAGCATTAAGATATCACATCTCATGCTATAGGAAGGGTCTCAGGTTTTGGAATGGGAAGGAGTTGGATACACATCTCATGTTATAGGAAGGATCTCAGGTTTGGTATTAGAAAAATTGTGATATCACATATCATGCTATAGGAAGGGTCTCAGGATTGGAATGGGAAGGAGTTGGATATGACATCTCATGCCACAGGAAGGGTCTCAGGTTTGGTATAAGCATTGAGATATCACATCTCTGCTATCGGAAGGGTCTCAGGATTGGAATGGGAAGGAGCTGGATATCCCATCTTATGTTATAGGAAGGGTCTCAGGTTTGGTATTAGAAGCATTGAGATATCACATCTCATGCTATCAGAAGGGTCTCAGGATTGGAATGGGAAGGAGTCGGATATCACATCTCATGCTAAAGGGAGGGTCTCAGGTTTGGTATTAGAAGCATTGAGATATCACATCTCATGTTACAGGAAGAATCTCTGGTTTGGTATTAGAGGCATTGAGATATCACATCTCATGCTATCAGAAGGGTCTCAGGATTGGAATGGGAAGGAGTCGGATATCACATCTCATGCTAAAGGGAGGGTCTCAGGTTTGGTATTAGAAGCATTGAGATATCACATCTCATGTTATAGGAAGAATCTCAGGTTTGGTATTAGAGGCATTGAGATATCACATCTCATGTTATAGGAAGGGTCTCAGGATTGGAATGGGAAGGATTTGGATATCACATCTCTTGCTATAGGAAGAGTCTCAGGTTTTTTATTAGAAACATTGAGATATCACATCTCATGCTAAAGGAAGGGTCTCAGGTTTGGAAGGGGAAGGATTTGGATATCATATCTCATGTTATAGGACGGGTCGCAGGTTTGGTATTAGAAGCTTTAAAATATCACATCTCATGCTATAGGAAGGGTCTCAGGATTGGAATGGGAAGGAGTTGGATATCACATCTCATGCTAAAGGAAGGGACTCAGGTTTGATAGAAGCATTGAGATATCACATCTCATGCTATAGGAAGGGTCTCAAGATTGAAATGGGAAGGAGTTGGATATCACATCTCATGCCATAGGAAGGGTCTCAGGTTTGGTCCAAGCATTGAGATATCACATCTCTGCTATCGGAAGGGTCTCAGGATAGGAATGGGAAGGACTTAGACATCACATCTCATGCTATAGGGAGGGTCTCAGGTTTGGAAAGGGAAGGATTTGGATTTCACATCTCATGTTATAGGATGGTTCTCATGTTTGGTTTTAGAAGCATTGAGATATCACATCTAATGCTATCGGAAGGGTCTCAGGTTTGGAAAGGGAAGGATTTGGATACACATCTCATGTTATAGGAAGGATCTCAGGTTTGGTATTAGAAAAATTGTGATATCACATATCATGCTATAGGAAGGGTCTCAGGATTGGAATGGGAAGGAGTTGGATATCACATCTCATGCTAAAGGAAAGATCTCAGGTTTGGAAGGGGAAGGATTTGGACATCACATCTCATGTTTTAGGACTGGTGTCAGGTTTGGTATTAGAAGCATTGAGATATCACATCTCATGGTATAGGAAGGGTCTCAGGATTGGAATGGGAAGGAGTTGGATATCACATCTCATGCTAAAGGAAAGATCTCAGGTTTGGAAGGGGAAGGATTTGGACATCACATCTCATGTTTTAGGACGGGTGTCAGGTTTGGTATTAGAAGCATTGAGAGATCACATCTCATGGTATAGGAAGGGTCTCAGGATTGGAATGGGAAGGAGTTGGATATCACATCTCATGCTAAAGGAAAGATCTCAGGTTTGGAAGGGGAAGGATTTGGACATCACATCTCATGTTTTAGGACGGGTGTCAGGTTTGGTATTAGAAGCATTGAGATATCACATCTCATGGTATAGGAAGGGTCTCAGGATTGGAATGGGAAGGAGTTTGATATCACATCTCATGCAATCGGAAGGGTCTCAGGTTTGGAATGGGAAGGAGTTGGATATCACATCTCATGTTATAGGAAGGATCTCAGGTTTATTATTAGAAGCATTGAGATATCACATCTCATGCTATAGGAAGGGTCTCAGGATTGTAATCGGAAGGAGTTGTATTTGACATCTCATGCCATAGGAAGGGTCTCAGGTTTGGTATAAGCATTGAGATATCACATCTCTGCTATCGGAAGGGTCTCAGGATTGGAATGGGAAGGAGTTGGATATCCCATCTCATGATAGGAAGGGTCTCAGGTTTGGTATTAGAAGCATTGAGATATCACATCTCATGCTATAGGAAGGGTCTCAGGATTGGAATGGGAAGGACTTGAATATCACATCTCATGTTATAGCAAGGGTCTCAGGTTTGGTATTAGAAGCATTGAGATATCACATCTCATGCTATAGGAAGTGTCTCAGGATTGGAATGGGAACGACTTGGATATCACATCTCATGATAAAGGAAGGGTCTAAGGTTTGGAAGGGGGAGGATTTGGATATCACATCTCATGTTATAGGACCGGTCTCAGGTTTGGTATTAGAAGCATTGAGATATCAAGTCCCATGGTATAGGACGGGTCTCAGAATTGGAATGGGAAGGAGTTGGATATCACATCTCAAGCTTTAGGAAGGGTGTCAGGATTGGAATGGGAAGGAGTTTGATATCACATCTCATGCCATGGTATGGGTCTCAGGTTTTGTAGAAGCATTGGGATATCACATCTCATGCTATCGGAAGGGTATCAGGATTGGATTTGGAAGGAGTTGGATATCCCATCTCATGCTATAGGAAGGGTCTCAGGTTGGAATGGGAAGGAGTTGGATATCACATCTCATGTTATAGGAAGGGTATCAGGATTGGAATGGGAAGGACTTGGATATCACATCTCATGCTATAGGAAGGCTATCAGGTTTGGAAGGGGAAGGAGTTGCATATCAAATTTCATTATAGAGGTAGGATCTCAGGTTTGGTATTAGAGGCATTGAGATATCACATCTCATGCTATAGGAAGGGTCTCACGATTGGAATGGGAAGGATTTGGATATCACATCTCATGCTATAGGAAGGGTCTCAGGTTTGGTATAAGCATTGAAATATCACATCTCATGCTATAGAAACGGTCTCAAGATTGCAATGGGAAGGAGTTGGATATCATATCTCATGTTATAGGAAGGATCTCAGATTTGGTATTAGAAGCATTGAGACATCACATCTCATGCTATAGGAAGGGTCTCAGGATTGGAATGGGAAGGAGTTGGATATCACATCTCATGTTATAGGAAGGGTCTCAGGATTGGAATGGGAAGCACTTCGATATCACATCTCATGTTATAGGAAGGCTCCCAGGTTTAGAAGGGGAAGGAGTTGGATATCACATTTCATGTTAGAGGTAGGATCTCAGGTTTGGTATTAGAGGCATTGAGATATAACATCTCATGCTATCAGAAGGGTCTCAGGATTGGAATGGGAAGGAGTTGGATATCACATCTCATGCTAAAGGGAGGGTCTCAGGTTTGGAAGGGGAAGGATTTGGATATCACATCTCATGCTATAGGAAGGGTCTCAGGATTGGAATGGGAAGGAGTTGGATATCACATCTCATGCTATAGGTAGGCTCTCAGTTTTGGAAAGGGAAGGTTTTGGATATCACATCTCATGCTATAGGAAGGTTCTCACGATTGGAATGGGAAGGATTTGGATATCACATCTCATGCTATAGGAAGGGTCTCAGGATTGGAATGGGAAGGAGTTGGATATCACATCTCATGCTAAAGGGAGGGTCTCTGGTTTGGAAGGGGAAGGATTTGGATATCACATCTCATGTTTTAGGAAGGATCTCAGGTTTGGTATTAGAAGCATTGAGATATCACATCTCATGCTATAGGAAGGGTCTCAGGTTTGGAATGGGAAGGAATTGGATATCACATCTCATGTCATAGGAAGGATCTCAGGTTTGGTATTAGAAGCATTGAGATATCACATCTCATGCTATAGGAATGGTCTCAGGATTGGAATGGGAAGCAGTTGGATATTAGATTCTTGCTATAGAAAGGGTCTCAGGTTTGGAACGGGAAGGAGTTGGATATCACATCTCATGTTATAGGAAGGGTCTCAGGTTTGGTCTAAGCATTGAGATATCCCATCTCATGCTATAGGAAGGGTCTCAGGTTGGAATGGGAAGGAGTTGGATATCACATCTCATGTTATAGGAAGGGTCTCAGGATTGGAATGGGAAGGACTTGGATATCACATCTCATTTTATAGGAAGGCTCCCAGGTTTAGAAGGGGAAGGAGTTGGATATCACATTTCATGTTAGAGGTAGGGTCTCAGGTTTGGTATTAGAGGCATTGAGATATAACATCTCATGCTATCAGAAGGGTCTCAGGATTGGAATGGGAAGGAGTTGGATATCACATCTCATGCTAAAGGGAGGGTCTCAGGTTTGGAAGGGGAAGGATTTGGATATCACATCTCATGCTATAGGAAGGGTCTCAGGATTGGAATGGGAAGGAGTTGGATATCACATCTCATGCTATAGGTAGGCTCTCAGTTTTGGAAAGGGAAGGTTTTGGATATCACATCTCATGCTATAGGAAGGGTCTCACGATTGGAATGGGAAGGATTTGGATATCACATCTCATGCTATAGGAAGGGTCTCAGGATTGGAATGGGAAGGAGTTGGATATCACATCTCATGCTATAGGAAGGGTCTCAGGAATGGAATGGGAAGGAGTTTTATATGACATCTCATGCCATAGGAAGGATCTCAGGTTTGGTATTAGAAGCATTGAGACATCACATCTCATGTTATAGGAAGGGTCTCAGGATTGGAATGGGAAGGAGTTGGATATCACATCTCATGCTATAGGAAGGGTCTCAGGTTTGGTATAAGCATTGAGATATCACATCTCATGCTATAGGAATGGTCTCAGGATTGGAATGGGAAGGAGTTGTATATGACATCTCATGCCATAGGAAGGGTCTCAGGTTTGGTATCAGCATTGAGATATCACATCTCTGCTATCGGAAGGGTCTCAGGATTGGAATGGGAAGGAGTTGGATATCCCATCTTATGTTATAGGAAGGGTCTCAGGTTTGGTATTAGAAGCATTAAGATATCACATCTCATGCTATAGGAAGGGTCTCAGGATTGGTATGGGAAGGACTTGAATATCCCATCTCATGCTATAGGGAGGCTCTCACGTTTGGAAAGGGAAGGAGTTGGATATCACATTTCATGTTAGAGGTAGGATCTCAGGTTTGGTATTAGAGGCATTGAATATCACATCTCATGCTATCAGAAGGGTCTCAGGATTGGAATGGGAAGGAGTTGGATATCACATCTCATGCTAAAGGGAGGGTCTCAGGTTTGGAAGGGGAAGGATTTTGATATCACATCTCATGTTATAGGAAGGATCTCAGGTTTGGTATTAGAGGGATTGAGATATCACATCTCATGCTATCGGAAGGGTATCAGGATTGGATTTGGAAGTAGTTGGATAACCCATCTCATGCTATAGGAAGGGTCTCAGGTTGGAATGGGAAGGAGTTGGATATCACATCTCATGTTATAGGAAGGGTCTCAGGATTGGAATGGGAAATACTTCGATATCACATCTCATGCTTTATGAAGGCTCTCAGGTTTGCAAGGGGAAGGAGTTGGATATCACATTTCATGTTAGAGGTAGGATCTCAGGTTTGGTATTAGAGGCATTGAGATATCACATCTCATGCTATCAGAAATGTCTCAGGATTGGAATGGGAAGGAGTTGGATATCACATCTCATGCTAAAGGGTGGGTCTCTGGTTTGGAAGGGGAAGGATTTGGATATCACATCTCATGTTTTAGGAAGGATCTCAGGTTTGGTATTAGAAGCATTGAGATATCACATCTCATGCTATAGGAAGGGTTTCAGGTTTGGAATGGGAAGGAATTGGATATCACATCTCATGTCATAGGAAGGATCTCAGGTTTGGTATTAGAAGCATTGAGATATCACATCTCATGCTATAGGAATGGTCTCAGGATTGGAATGGGAAGCAGTTGGATATTAGATTCTTGCTATAGAAAGGGTCTCAGGTTTGGAACGGGAAGGAGTTGGATATCACATCTCATGTTATAGGAAGGGTCTCAGGTTTGGTCTAAGCATTGAGATATCACATCTCTGCTATCGGATGTTTCTCAGGATTGAAATGGGAAGGAGTTGGATATCCCATCTCATGTTATAGGACGGGTCTCAGGTTTGGTAATAGAATCATTGAGATATCACATCTCATGCTGTAGGAAGTGTCTAAGGATTGGAATGGGAAGGACTTGGATATCACATCTCATGCTATCGGTAGACTCTCAGGTTTGGAAAGGGAAGGAGTGGGATATCACATTTCATGTTCAAGGAAGGATCTCAGGTTTGGTATTAGAGGCATTGAGATATCACATCTCATGCTATAGGAAGGGTCTCAGGATTGGAATGGGAAGGATTTGGATATCACATCTCATGCTATAGGAAGGGTCTCAGGTTTGGTATAAGCATTGAGATATCACATCTCATGCTATAGGAAGGGTCTCAGGATTGGAATGGGAAGGAGTTGGATATCACATCTCATGCTATAGGTAGGCTCTCAGGTTTGGAAAGGGAAGGATTTGGATATCACATTTCATGTTAGAGGAAGGATCTCAGGTTTGGTATTAGAGGCATTGAGATATCACATCTCATGCTATAGGAAGGGTCTCACGATTGGAATGGGAAGGATTTGGATATCACATCTCATGCTATAGGAAGGGTCTGAGGTTTGGTATAAGCATTGAAATATCACATCCCATGCTATAGGAAGGGTCTCAGGATTGGAATGGAAGGAGTTGGATATCACATCTCATGTTATAGGAAGGATCTCAGATTTGGTATTAGAAGCATTGAGACATCACATCTCATGCTATAGGAAGGGTCTCAGGATTGGAATGGGAAGGAGTTGGATATCACATCTCATGTTATAGGAAGGGTCTCAGGATTGGAATGGGAAGGACTTCGATATCACATCTCATGTTATAGGAAGGCTCCCAGGTTTGGAAGGGGAAGGAGTTGGATATCACATTTCATGTTAGAGGTAGAATCTCAGGTTTGGTATTAGAGGCATTGAGATATAACATCTCATGCTATCAGAAGGGTCTCAGGATTGGAATGGGAAGGAGTTGGATATCACATCTCATGCTAAAGGGAGGGTATCAGGTTTGGAAGGGGAAGGATTTGAATATCACATCTCGTGTTATAGGAAGGATCTCAGGTTTGGTATTAGAAGAATTCAAATATCACATCTCATGCTATCTGAAGGATCTCAGGTTTGGTATTAGAAGCATTGAGATATCACATCTCATTCTATCAGAACGGTCTCAGGATTGGAATGGGAAGGAGTTGGATATCACCTCTCATGCTAAAGGGAGGGTCTCTGGTTTGGAAGGGGAAGGATTTGGATATCACATCTCATGTTATAGGAAGGATCTCAGGTTTGTTATTAGAAGCATTGAGATATCACATCTCATGCTATAGGAAGGGTCTCAGGATTGGAATGGGAAGGAGTTGGATATCATATCTCATGCTATAGGAAGGGTCTCAGGAATGGAATGGGAAGGAGTTTTAAATGACATCTCATGCCATAGGAAGGATCTCATGTTTGGTATTAGAAGCATTGAGACATCACATCTCATGTTATAGGAAGGGTATCAGGATTGGAATGGGAAGGAGTTGGATATCACATCTCATGCTATAGGAAGGGTCTCAGGTTTGGTATAAGCATTGAGATATCACATCTCATGCTATAGGAAGGGTCTCAGGATTGGAATGGGAAGGAGTTGTATATGACATCTCATGCCATATTAAGGGTCTCAGGTTTGGTATAAGCATTGAGGTATCACATCTCTGCTATCGGAAGGGTCTCAGGATTGGAATGGGAAGGACTAGGATATCACATCTCATGCTATAGGAAGGGTCTCAGGATTGGAATGGGAAGGACTTGGATAGCACATCTCATGTTATAGGAAGGGTCTCAGGTTTGGTATTAGAAGCATTGAGATATCACATCTCATGCTATAGGAAGGGTCTCAGGAATGGAATGGGAAGGACTTGGATATCACATCTCATGATAAAGGAAGGGTCTAAGGTTTGGGAGGGGAAGGATTTGGATATCACATCTCATGTTATAGGACGGGTCTCAGGTTTGGTATTAGAAGCATTGTGATATCACATCTCATGCTATAGGAAGTGTCTCAGGATTGGAATGGGAAGGAGTTGGATATCACATCTCATGCTATAGGAAGGGTTTCAGGTTTGGTAGAAGCATTGAGATATCACATCTCATGCTATAGGAAGAGTCTCAGGTTTGGGAAGGGAAGGATTTGGATTTCACATCTCATGTTATAGGATGGTTCTCATGTTTGGTTTTTGAAGCATTGAGATATCACATCTCATGCTATCGGAAGGGTCTCAGGTTTGGAATGGGAAGGAGTTGGATATCACATCTCATGTTATAGGAAGGATCTCATGTTTGGTATTAGAAGCATTGAGATATCACATCTCATGCTATAGGAAGGGTCTCTGGATTGGAATGTGAAGGATTTGGATATTACATCTCATGCTAAAGGAAGGGTCTGAGGTTTGGAATGGGAAGGAGTTGGATATGACATCTCTTGTTATAGGGAGGGTCTCAGGATTTGAATGGCAAGGAGTTGGATATCACATCTCATGCCATAGGAAGGGTCTCAGGTTTGGTATAAGCATTGAGATATCACATCTCTGCTATCGGAAGGGTCTCAGGATTGGATTGGGAAGGAGTTGGATATCCCTTCTCATGCTATAGGAAGGGTCTCAGGTTGGAATGGGAAGGAGTTGGATATCACATCTCATGTTATAGGAAGGGTCTCAGGATTGGAATGGGAAGGATTTGGATATCGCATCTCATGTTATAGGAAGGGTTTTAGGATTGGAATGGGAAGTATTTGGATATCACATCTCATGCTAAAGGAAGGGTCTCAGGTTTGGAAGGGGAAGGATTTGGATATCATATCTCATGCTAAAGGAAGGGTCTCAGGTTTGGTATTAGAAGCATTGAGATATCACATCTCATGGTATAGGAAGGGTCTCAGGGTTGGAATGGGAAGGAGTTGGATATCACATCTCATCCAATAGGAAGGGTCTCAGGTTTGGAATGGGAAGGAATTGGATATCACATCTCATGTCATAGGAAGGGTCTCAGGTTTGGTAGAAGCGTTGAAATATCACATCTCTGCTATCGGAAGGGTCTCAGGATTGGATTGGGAAGGAGTTGGATATCCCTTCTCATGCTATAGGAAGGGTCTCAGGATTTGAATGGCAAGGAGCTGGATATCACATATCATGCCATAGGAAGGGTCTCAGGTTTGGCATAAGAAGGAGTTGGATATCCCATCTCATGCTATAGGAAGGGTCTCAGGATTGGAATGGGAAGGAGTTGGATATCACATCTCATGTTATAGGAAAGATCTCAGGTTTGGTATTAGAAGCATTGAGACATCACATCTCATGTTATAGGAAGGGTCTTAGGATTGGAATGGGAAGAAGTTGGATATCAAATCTCATGCTATAGGAAGGGTCTCAGGTTTGGTATAAGCATTGAGATATCACATCTCATGCTATAGGAAGGGTCTCAGGATTGGAATGGGAAGGAGTTGTATATGACATCTCATGCCATAGGAAGGGTTTCAGGTTTGGTATACGCATTGAGATATCACATCACATGCTATAGGAAGGGTCTCAGGATTGGAATGGGAAGGACTTGAATATCACATCTCATGCTATAGGCAGGGTCTCAGGTTTGGAAAGGGAAGGAGATGGATATCACATTTCATGTTAGAGGTAGGATCTCAGGTTTGGTATTAGAGGCATTGAGATATCACATCTCATGCTATCAGAAGGGTCTCAGGATTGGAATGGGAAGGAGTTGTATATCACATCTCATGCTAAAGGGAGGGTCTCAGGTTTGGAAGGGGAAGGATTTGGAAATCACATCTCATGTTATAGGAAGGATCTCAGGTTTGGTATTAAAAGCATTGAGATATCACATCTCATGCTATCGGAAGTATCTCAGGTTTGGTATTAGAGGCATTGAGATATCACATCTCATGCTATCATAAGGGTCTCAGGATTGGAATGGGAAGGAGTTGGATATCACATCTCATGTTATAGGAAGGATCTCAGGTTTGGTATTAGAAGCATTGAGATATCACATCTCATGCTATAGGAAGGGTCTCAGGATTGGAATGGGAAGGAGTTGGATATCACATCTTATGCTATAGGAAGGGTCTCAGATTTGGTATAAGCATTGAGATATCACATCTCATGCTATAGGAAGGGTCTCAGGATTGGAATGGGAAGGAGTTGGATATCACATCTCATGCTATAGGAAGGGTCTCAGGTTTGGAACGGGAAGGAGTTAGATATCACATCTCATGTTATAGGAAGAGTCTCAGGTTTGGTATAAGCATTGAGATATCACATCTCTGCTATCGGAGGTGTCTCAGGATTGGGATGGGAAGGAATTGGATATCACATCTCATGCTATAGGAAGGGTATCAGGTTTGGAACGGGAAGGAGTTGGATATCCCATCTCATGTTATAGGACAGGTCTCAGGTTTGATATTAGAAGCATTGAGATATCACATCTCTGCTATTGGAAGGGTCTCAGGATTGGAATGGGAAGGACTTGGATATCAGAATTCATGTTATAGGAAGGGTCTCAGGTTTGGTATTAGAAGCATTGAGATATCACATCTCATGCTATAGGAAGGGTCTCAGGATTGAAATGGGAAGGACTTGGATATCACATCTCATGTTATAGGAAGGGTCTCAGGTTTGGTATTAGAAGCATTGAGATATCACATCTCATGCTATAGGAAGGGTCTCAGGATTGAAATGGGAAGGACTTGGATATCACATCTCATGTTATAGGAAGGGTCTCAGGTTTGGTATTAGAAGCATTGAGATATCAAGTCTCATGGTATAGGACGGGAGTTTGATATCACATCTCATGCCATGGTATGGGTCTCAGGTTTTGTAGAAGCATTGGGATATCACATCTCATGCTATCGGAAGGGTATCAGGATTGGATTTGGAAGGAGTTGGATATCCCATCTCATGCTATAGGAAGGGTCTCAGGTTGGAATGGGAAGGAGTTGGATATGACATATTATGTTATAGGAAGGGTCTCAGGATTGGAATGGGAAGGACTTGGATATCACATCTCATGCTGTAGGAAGGCTCTCAGGTTTGGAAAGGGAAGGAGTTGGATATCACATTTCATGTAAGGGTAGGATCTCAGGTTTGGTATTAGAGGCATTGAGATATCACATCTCATGCTATCAGAAGGGTATCAGGATTGGAATGGGAAGGAGTTGGATATCACATCTCATGCTAAAGGGAGGGTCTCAGGTTCGGAAGGGGAAGGATTTGGATATCACATCTCATGTTATAGGAAGGATCTCAGGTTTGGTATTAGAAGCATTGAGATATCACATCTCATGCTATCGGAAGGATCTCAGGTTTGGTATTAGAAGCATTGAGATATCACATCTCATGCTATAGGAAGGGTCTCAGGATTGGAATGGGAAGGAGTTGGATATCACATCTCTTGTTATAGGAAGGATCTCAGGTTTGGTATTAGAAGCATTGAGATATCACATCTCATGCTATAGGACTGGTCTCAGGATTGGAATGGGAAGGAGTTGGATATCACATCTCATGCTAAAGGAAGCGTCTCAGTTTTGGTAGAAGCATTGAGATTTCACATATCATGCTATAGGAAGGGTCTCAGGATTGGAATGGGAAGGAGTTGGATATCACATCTCATGCTATAGGAAGGGTCTCAGGTTTGGTATAAGCATTGAGATATCACATCTCTGCTATCGGAAGGGTCTCAGGATTGGAATGGGAAGGACTTAGATATCACATCTCATGCTATAGGGAGGGTCTCAGTATTGATATTAGAAGCATTGAGATATCACATCTCAAGCTATCGGAAGGGTCTCAGGATTGGAATGGGAAGGAGTTGGATATCACATCTCATGTTATAGGAAGAGTCTCATGCTAAGACCTGATAGACCCTTCCTATAACATGAGATGGGAATATCCAACTCCTTCCCATTCCAATCCTGAGACCCTTCCGATAGCCGAGATGTGATATCTCAATGCTTATACCAAACCTGAGACCTTTCCTATAGCATGAGATGTGATACCCAACGCCTTCCCATTCCAATACTGAGACCCTTCCTATACCATGAGATGTGATATCTCAATGCTTCTAATATCAAACTTGAGACCCTCCCTATAGCATGAGATGTGATATCCAAGTCCTTCCCATTCCAATCCTGAGACACTTCCTATAGCATGAGATGTGATATCTCAATGCTTCTAATATCAAACCTGAGACTCTTCCTATAACATGAGATGGGATATCCAACTCCTTCCCATTCCAATCCTGAGACCCTTCCGAAAGCAGAGATGTGATATCTCAATGCTTATACCAAACCTGAGACCCTTCCTATGGCATGAGATGTCATATACAGATCCTTCCCATTCCAATCCTGAGACCCTTCCTATAGCATGAGATGTGATATCTCAATGCTTATACCAAACCTAAAACCCTTCCTATAGCATGAGATGTGATATCCAACTCCTTCCCATTCCAATCCTGAGACCCTTCCTATAGCATGAGATGTGATATCCAATGGCTCTAATACCAAACCTGAGATCCTTCCTCTAACATGAAATGTGATATCCAACTCCTTCCCTTTCCAAACCTGAGAGCCTACCTATAGCATGAGATGTGATATCCAAGTCCTTCCCATTCCAATCCTTAGACCCTTCCTACAGCATGCAATATGATATCTCAATGATTCTAATAACAAACCTGAGACCCGTCCTATAACATGAGATGTGATATCCAACTCCTTCCCATTCCAATCCTGAGACACTTCCGATAGCAGAGATGTGATATCTCAATGCTTATACCAAACCTGAGACCCTTCCTATAACATGAGATGTGATATCCAATTCCTTCCCATTCCAAATCTGAGACCCTTCCGACAGCATGTGATGTGATATCTCAATGCTTCTAATACCAAACCTGAGACCAGTCCTATAACATGAGATGGGATATCCAACTCCTTCCCGTTCCAAACCTGAGACCCTTCCTATAGCATGAGATGTGATATCCAACTCCTTCCCAACCCAATCCTGAGACACTTCCGATTGCAGAGATGTGATATCTCAATGCTTATACCAAATCTGAGACTCTTCCTATAACATGAGATGTGATATCCAGCTCCTTCCCGTTCCAAACCTGAGATCCTTCCTATAGCATGAGATGTGATATCCAACTCCTTCCCATTCCAATCCTGAGACCCTTATGATAGCATGAGATGTGATATCTCAATGCCTCTAATACCAAATCTGAGATTCTTCCGATAGCATGAGATGTGATATCTCAATGCTTCTTATACCAAACCTGAGATCCTTCCTATAACATGAGATGTGATATCCAATTCCTTCCCCTTCCAAACCTGAGACCCTCCCTTTAGCATGAGATGTGATATCCAAGTCCTTCCCATTCCAATCCTGAGACCCTTCCTATAGCATGTGATGTGATATCTCAATGCTTATACCAAACCTGAGACCCTTCCTATGGCATGAGATGTCATATACAACTCCTTCCCATTCCAATCCTGAGCCCTTCCTATATCATGAGATGTGATATCTCAATGCTTATACCAAACCTGAGACCCTTCCTATAGCTTGAGATGTGATATCCAACTCCTTCCCATTCCAATCCTGAGACCCTTCCTATAGCATGAGATGTGATATCTCAATACTTCTAATACCAAACCTGAGATCCTTCTGATAACATGAGATGTGATATCCAAATCCTTCCCCTTCCAAACCTGAGACCCTCCCTTTAGCATGAGATGTGATATCCAACTCCTTCCGATTCCAATCCTGAGACCATTCTGATAGCATGAGATGTGATATCTCAATGCTTCTAATACCAAACCTGAGATCCTTCCGATAGCATGAGATGTGATATCTCAATGCTTCTAATACCAAACCTGAGATCCTTCCTATAACATGAGATGTGATATCCAAATCCTTCCCCTTCCAAACCTGAGACCCTCCCTTTAGCATGAGATGTGATATCCAACTCCTTCCCATTCCAATCCTGAGACCCTTCTGATAGCATGAGATGTGATATCTCAATGCCTCTAATACCAAACCTGAGATCCTACCTCTAACATGAAATGTGATATCCAACTCTTTCCCCTTCCAAACCTGAGAGCCTTCCTATAGCATGAGATGTGATATCCAAGTCCTTCCCATTCCAATCCTGAGACCCTTCCTATAACATGAGATGTGATATCCAACTCCTTCCCATTCCAACCTGAGACCCTTCCTATAGCATGAGATGGGATATCCAGCTCCTTCCAAATCCAATCCTGATACCCTTCCGATAGCATGAGATGTGATATCCCAATGCTTATACCAAACCTGAGACCCATACTATTGCATGAGATGTGATATCAAACTCCTTCCCATTCCAATCCTGAGACCCTTCCTATAGCTTGAGATGTGATATCCAACTCCTTCTCATTCCAATTCTGAGACCCTTCCTATACCATGAGACTTGATATCTCAGTGCTTCTAATACCAAACCTGAGACCCGTCCTATAACATGAGATGTGATATCCAAATCCTTCCCATTCCAATCCTGAGACCCTTCCAATATCGTGAGATGTGATATCTCAATGCTTCTAATATCAAACTTGAGACCCTCCCTATAGCATGAGATGTGATATCCAACTCCTTCCCATTCCAATCCTGAGACCCTTCCTATAGCATGAGATGTGATATCTCAATGCTTCTAATACCAAACCTGAGACCCTTCCTATAACATGAGATGGGAATATCCAACTCCTTCCCATTCCAATCCTGAGACCCTTCCGATAGAAGAGATGTGATATCTCAATGCTTATACCAAACCTCAGATCCTTCCTATAGCATGAGATGTGATATCCTACTCCTTCCCATTCCAATCCTGAGACCCTTCCTATAGCATAAGATGTGATATCTCAATGCTTCTAATATCAAACTTGAGACCCTCCCTATAGAATGAGATGTGATATCCAAGTCCTTCCCATTCCAATCCTGAGACACTTCCTATAGCATGAGATGTGATATCTCAATGCTTCTAATACCAAACCTGAGACTCTTCCTATAACATGAGATGGGATATCCAACTCCTTCCCATTCCAATCCTGAGACCCTTCCTGTAGCATGAGATGTGATGTCTCAATGCTTCTAATACCAAACCTGAGATCCTTCGTTTAACATGAGATGTGATATCCAACTCCTTCCATTCCAATCCTGAGACCCTTCCTATAGCATGAGATGTGATATCTCAATGCTTATACCAAACCCGAGACCCTTCCTATAGCATGAGATGTGATATCCAACTCCTTCCCATTCCAATCCTGAGACCCTTCCTATAGCATGAGATGTGATATCTCAATGCCTCTAATACCAAACCTGAGATCCTTCCTCTAACATGAAATGTGATATCCAACTCCTTCCCTTTCCAAACCTGAGAGCCTATCCATAGCATGAAATGTGATATCCAAGTCCTTCCCATTCCAATCCTTAGACCCTTCCTACAGCATGCAATATATATGATATCTCAATGATTCTAATAACAATCCTGAGACCCGTCCTATAACATGAGATGGGATATCCAACTCCTTCCCATCCCAATCCTGAGACACTTCCGATTGCAGAGATGTGATATCTCAATGCTTATACCAAACCTGAGACTCTTCCTATAACATGAGATGTGATATCTGTTAGGAAAGATTTCGTAATTGTAGGTAATTTTCCTTCCATGTGGCAACCCCTAAACTTTTTGCTGTTGTTTTTCACCTTGTTCTCTACTTTGCCAGAGAAGTGCAGCCTTCTGCCGCACTCCTCTGGGCTTTCGCACCTTTCCTACGGGGAAACTGACATGGCCTTAAGACAGTCAGTACCAGGAAACGCTGTTTTCCGTAGTTTCTTTTATCATGTTGCGGCTTTCGTGCAACATGACACAAGAGGGCACTGTAAGCTAAGTTACTGCTCTCTTGGGATTCTAGCCTTCTACAGGCCCTAGATACTCTTTCAGGATTGTAACTGATCGGTGCAAGTGATTCACGGACAGGAATGGTGGCAGCGATCGTTTCTTGTGTTTTGAGCTCCTTTTGGCGTTCTAAGCGCGTTTCTCGCACTTAACCCAAAATGGTGGCCTGGCTCCCAAAATGGCCAGACCACGAGGCTCCTTTGTCCTGTCCGCTGACCGTCTTGCTCCCTTCACCTTCCCCAGGTCGAGCCGACCCGGGGCCTTCCTTATTTGGGCATGTACTTTCCAGCGAAACACGGATGCTTTCGCGGGCTTCTACATGTCTTGTGTGTGCCTCCAGGATGTGGGCTGGGATGTCTGGTCCCGTGTGAATGCCTGGGACCACCGTGGTCCGTGATAGGTCCACGAATGGTGTGACTGTTGATGAGCGGATCTCCCATTGGGTACCCACCGTTTTGGCGCGAAGGGAACCGTGGATAAGAGGGGGCTGGAAACACCACTACCATGTCGATCTCCTGAGTTCTCACGAACGAAGGAATACAGGAGCCAAGTATCCTGCAACCAAGAGGCTGAACCGAGGAATCGCTGGTGACCCGCTGAAGGACTGCTCCTCTGCACTGCTGTCGCCTTTTGAAACCCTTTTCGCCTTTGATCGAACCAGAAGGCCTGTACTGGTACTTCGTCCCTTGGAATAGCGGGGACAGCTATTCTCGGCATCTTCACCAGCTCCTGCTAGTAAGCATTCGGAAGCGTCTCTGGGCCATCCAGCAGACTGACCAGCCTACACAGGAGTCTTGCTCTGTAACTGCCACCAGGTTGTGTAGTATATCGAGTCCTTGTCACTCTCACACGATTCGTACACTTGGCGTTCCCAGGTCTGAAGTGAGTAGTGTACATTTGGCTCAGATACACACGGCCGCTCCGTTGCCCTGCTGTGGTAACAAACTGTGCGGGTTCCTTCGTTTGGGACGTCTTTTACTCAACTCTGCTGCTGCAGACTCAACACGACGACGAGATGTCCCCTGCTCTTCTGAACCTGCCAGCGACTGAAACTGACTCGGAGAAGCCTGAGTCTGCTTGCATCGGGGACCGGTGAGTAGCATAGCTAGGAACTGGTCGCCCTCCTGCAGGAGCCCATAGCTTTTCCCCGCTGTGTCAAAACAGCACGCCTTTCCGTACTCGCGCTCTGCTTCTGCCCACAGTGGAGGCTGCGCTTGAGTCGCGGAACACTGTTCTTCTTCGTTTGTGCACTAAACTGAACTGCCTGATCTCCCTCGAAGAGACTCCCCTTTTGCCCGTTGGCACCAGCGTGTGCAGGTACTTTTGAGCACAAGGCTCCACTCTTCGTAGGGCTCGGACTTCCTTTTAGTTAGGTGCCTCTGAAGGCGGACTGGGTCTAAGCATTATTTCGCACTGCCTGTTTTCCTTCCCTTTTAGGTGGACTACACATTTCGTGCATCTAACGCTTGAGACTTGTTTGTATTTGTATATATATTGTATTGGTATGGTATGTGTTGGTTTACTAGAGTTGTATTGTTATTTCTCGCTACGGTCATTGTTTTAAAGGCCTTGGAATAAATGTGTATATATTTTTAATATAGCACCTGTTTGGAGTAGTTTGTAAGTGTCCTTGCTTTGTGTGCTCATTGCAGGCTTTCAGTCACCCTCACCCCTCTTGAGACCTAGTCTTGACCGCCGCGATCGCTACCTTGATTGGTCTGCCTTGTCCAGAGGTTACCCTGTTCCAAGTAATTAGGTTGGCCTTCTGAACTTCTGCGCCACCAGGACAGAGTTCAGAAATCCGTCTTAACAAATTGGTGTACAGCGGTGGGATACCACTGAAGGTATCCAGTGTTGCGCACGAACTAAGGCATTTCAAGTTATTCCTACCAGGACACGTAGTGAATTGTTGTAGTATAACTTTAAAAAGGCCATAGTCCTATCTAACAGTATGGAAACAAATACCTTGTTAACTTTAAATGCTTCCAAATCAGAAACATTGAAAAAGATGTGTGCGGAGAGAGGTGTTTCCTCTCAAGGCACGAAATTGGATATGAGCCAAAGAATCGTGGCGTGGCAAGAAGCGCAGCTTGACGCTATAACTTCTGAGGACAGTGCGGAAGGAGGTGGGGCTGCTCTCACTGGTAAAACCGACGGTTCTGCCGCTGCACTGATCCACCGCGACCACGAGGACAGGGAGGATGAGATGTATAATGTTTCCTCTGCCAGTGTTGATGGGGAGGCTATGCTTGAATTCAAGAAGCAAGAGCTGCGGTTTAGGCAGAAGGAGCTTGAATTCAGCATAGCCAAACTAAAAATCGAACAGTCAGAAAAACAGAAAGACAGGGATCACCAGTTGGAACTGGCCAAGCTTCAGGTTGCAAATGGGTCCAAGGGTCCTGGACATGGGTCTGGGGCCTCCTCTCATCCACGGTTTCCGAAAGATCTGGTCAGTGTGTATGAGAAAAGGAATGACATTATGGACTGGCTGAATGCGTTTGAGTATGCATGCGAAGTTCAACAAGTTGACAATGCTGATAAGATTGCCTGGTTACTCAGCAGACTGCCCCATTCTGGCTGTAGTGCCATTATGGAAATGTCGAAGGCTGAGCGAGCTGATTTTGCAATGTTAAAGCAAACTCTCATTTTAAAGTTTGGGAAGACTCCGGCCCAATATTTGAAACGATTCATAGAGTATAAGAAAAAGGAAGGTGGTACTTGGGTATCTTATGTCACTGAATCCTTGAAAAACTTAACTGGCTGGGTCGAAGGTTATAAGGTTTCTACCTTCGAAGGCATGATAAATCTTGTCATGCTGGAACACATTTTTGCATCTTCTTCCCCGGAGCTTAAGCAGCATTTGGCCGATTCGAAGGAGATAGATCCTAAGAAGCTGGCCATTGCAGCAGACTTATGGGTGTCACATCGAGTGTCCCATAAGGACAAAACTCATCCTGGTAAGCAGGAGGAAGGGAAAAAGTCCAAAGATAAGGAGGGTGGAGAATCTGATAAATCTTCTTCTCAAAAGGGCCACAAAAAGAAAAATAAGGGTAAGACACAAGAGAACTCACAGGGTAGTGGAGGTCAGCCTCCGAAACAGAACTCTGGTTACAATAAGCCTCCCTATGTAAACAGACCCAATGGATCTTGTTTTGCTTGTGGAGCAACTGACCACGTGAAGGGGGATCCCCGGTGTAAGGTTAGACCTTTGGGGGTCCACTCCGCTAATCTGGCCTTCTCCTCCTACGAGGAAGAAGAGATTACAGGAGCATCCTTCTCCTCAGACTCATTTCCCAGCGGGATAGAGGCTGAGGTAGTTTTAGTTTCCCTGGGTTCCTGGGAGCCTAAAGTCGCAGAGGCTTATGCTAGGATTCCAGATAATACCAAGCACTACTTTAAAGACAGTGTGCTGATCAATGGAGTAGATACTCTAGCTCTTAGGGATAGTGGGTGCAGTCGAACTGTAGTGGATTCTACCTTGGTAGACTCAGAGGAAGTTGCCAGAGCTACTCTGATGCCCACTAAGTTGGCTGACGGCCCACTCCGTATGTTCCCAGTAATACCTGTAAATCTTACTTTAAATGGTACAGCAGTCAGGATTCCAGTAAGCATTCAGAGAAACGTCCCGGGAAAGGTCTTGTTAGGTAATGATCTCAGAGCTTTAGGGCTCGTAGGAGACACTGCCGAAAGACCCTACACACGGTCTCAAGCACGGGCAGCATTGGCCAAGACCAATACGCCGCCCCAGCCGAAGGGGAAACCCAAGGCGAAAGGAGTCAACAAGTCAAGACGAGGGAAAGAGAATATTCCCCCGAGCTCGCCTACCACTGCGGTGGAGGAAGTTGGTCAATCGCCCGGGCCTGAGAAGGAGGTGGCGATGCCTGAAGTATTTGACCCCAACGACCATCCTGAACTAAAAGACTTGTTAGTTGAAGGAGGTCCTGATAGGGACGAATTCAGTAAAGGCCAACGTGAGTGCACATCTATGGAAGGCCTAAGGAGACAGGCCTGCTCCCAGCTTGAGGGTGAACCTCCTGGGACGCATAG
This sequence comes from Ambystoma mexicanum, assembly GCF_040938575.1. NCBI lineage: Eukaryota > Metazoa > Chordata > Amphibia > Caudata > Ambystomatidae > Ambystoma > Ambystoma mexicanum. Next base: position 341,095,906 of record NC_090936.1, read on the forward strand.
GATTTATTGGGAAGGTGGACTCCTGTATAGTGAGCCCACAGAGTCTACAGAAGGAGACCATAGGAGGTTGGTGGTTCCCCTTGCTGTTAGGCCCTTCCTCCTGCAGTTGGCGCATGAAGTGCTCCTTGCTGGTCACCTTGGTATTAAGAGGACCAAGCAAAGGTTATCCATGCACTTCTACTGGCCCAAGATGGGGGTGCAAGTAGAAAGTCACTGCAGGAGTTGTGCCTCCTGCCAGTTATCTGGTAAGGTTGGCTCGACAATCCAAGCTCCTTTGGTACCGCTCCCAGTTGTGGGGGTACCATTTGAAAGGGTAGGGATCGACATCGTTGGTCCCCTTGACCCGCAAACATCCTCGGGCAACAGGTTTATCCTGGTGCTGGTCGACCATGCAACCAGATATCCTGAGGCCATCCCATTGAAAACTGTAACTGCCAAGTCAGTTGCAAAAGCTTTACTTGGCATATTTACTAGGGTTGGCTTCCCTAAAGAAGTTGTGTCAGATCGTGGCAGCAACTTTATGTCGAAGTATATGCAGGCTATGTGGAAAGAATGTGGGGTCACCTACAAGTTCTCTTCTGCATACCACCCCAGACCAATGGTCTGGTGGAACGTTTCAACAGAATGTTAAAAAGCATGATTGGGGCTCTGGAGAAGCTTCAGAGAAGACAATGGGATCTTCTTTTACCGTGCTTACTGTTTGCCTACCGAGAGGTACCACAGGAGGGTGTTGGCTTCAGCCCCTTCAAACTTCTGTTGGTCATCCTGTACGGGGACCCTTAGCCATAGTCAAAGAGGGATGGGAGATGCCCACTCCCCCTGTTACTACCAACGTAGTTGATTATGTGCTAGGGCTCAGAAAACGGATGGTACTTCTGATGGGCTTGGCTAGTGATAAATTGAAGGCAGTACAAGCGCTGGTGAAACATTGGTACGACCAGAAAGCTTCCCTCATCAACTTTACACCTGGTCAGCAAGTCCTGATCATGAATCCCATAAGGCCTTGAGCTTTACAGGACAAATGGTCAGGCCCTTACACAGTGGTGGAGCCCCTGGGTGAGGTTAACTATTTAGTGGACCTTGGAAGGCCTGGACAGGCTCCAAAAGTGTTTCACGTGAATAGGCTGAAGGCTTTCGTCCCAAGAGTCGAAATCGCAGCACTGTTACTGGCTTCAGATGTTGAGGAAGAGGAGTCTGAACCTCTCCCCGACCTGTTCCAAAGCGGTCCTTCAGATAGCTCCTTTGAGGGTGTCCGAGTGGCCCCTCACCTGACTTCTGATCAGCAGGCTGAGGTGAAAAGTTTGCTTAGGCAGTTTTCCCCCCTGTTTTCATAGTCGCCTGGTTTGACACCTTGGTGCAAACATAACATAGACACAGGAGACAGTGTACCTACCAAAAGTAGGGGATACAGGATGTCAGACAAAGTACGGTCTTATATTAAGACCGAGGTCAACAAGATGTTAGACCTTGGGGTGATTGAACCCTCTAGTAGTCCTTGGTCCAGCCCTGTGGTTTTCGTTCCAAAGGCAGGCACTTCTGAATTGAGGTTCTGCGTGGATTACAGGGCTCTGAATGCTGTCACCAAGACAGATGCACACCCCTTGCCTCGAACAGATGAGCTGGTGGATACTTTGGGTGCATCCAAGTACCTCAGCACGTTTGACCTCACTGCTGGCTATTGGCAAATAGCTTTAGCAGAACATGCCAAGGAGAAGACAGCGTTTTCTACTCCAGACGGCCTTTACCAATTCCGGGTAATGCCGTTCGGGTTGAAGAATGCACCTGCCACTTTCCAGAGGCTTGTGCATCATGTTTTGAATGGGTAGGACGAATTCTGTCTTGCATATCTGGACGATATAGCAGTTTTCAGTGCCACCTGGGAAGACCATGTGAAACACCTCGGGATTGTGCTCCAGGCTCTTCAGAAAGCACACTTGACCATAAAGGCTAGTAAACGCCAGATTGGACAAGGCTCAGTGTTTTACCTTGGACATGAAGTAGGTGGAGGGAGGATACAGCCTCTACCCAGTAAAGTACAAGCAGTACAAGACTGGCCTACCCCCACTACACAAACCCAAGTGAGAGCCTTCTTAGGACTCACGGGGTATTACCGCAATTTTGTGGCAGACTATGGCACCATAGCTGCCCCTCTGACTGCCCTCACAACTCTGAAGAAACCCAAGAAGGTAACTTGGACCGACGAGTGTGAGAAGGCCTTCAATGGCTTAAAAGACTCCTTGTGCCAGGCCCCTGTCCTCAGGGCCCCTGATTATCAAAGACCTTTTATCGTGCAGACGGACGCCTCTGACACTGGGATAGGAGCTGTACTATCGCAAGTAGATGAGAAGGGTAAGGAACACACTATTGGTTTTATTAGTCGCCAGTTTAAGGACAGAGAGCTCAGATGGTCCACTGTAGAGAAAGAATGTTTCTCTGTTGTGTGGGCCCTAAGGAAGCTGAGGCCCTACCTCTATGGGACCCACTTCACTGTGCAAACTGACCATAAGCCCTTAAAGTGGATAATAAACATGAAGGGGGAGAATCCAAAGTTGCTTAGGTGGTCCATAAGTCTACAAGGCTTCAACTTCACTATTGAGCATAGGCCAGGTGTCCAACATAGCAATGCTGATGGGTTGTGCAGAATGTTTAACCGACCTGAACAAGAGACTCATCCAGGGGTGGATTAGTTCCCCCTGTCCATAGTCTGGGAGGGGCGAGTGTTAGGAAAGATTTCGTAATTGTAGGTAATTTTCCTTCCATGTGGCAACCCCTAAACTTTTTGCTGTTGTTTTTCACCTTGTTCTCGACTTTGCCCGAGAAGTGCAGCCTTCTGCCGCACTCCTCTGGGCTTTCGCTCCTTTCTTACGGGGAAACTGTCATGCCCTTAAGACAGTCAGTACCAGGAAACGCTGGTTTCCGTAGTTTCTTGTATCATGTTGCGGCTTTCGTGCAACATGACACAAGAGGGCACTGTAAGCTAAGTTACTGCTCTCTTGGGTCTCTAGCCTTCTACAGGCCCTAGATACTCTTTCAGGATTGTAACTGATCGGTGCAAGTGATTCACGGACGGGAATGGTGGCAGCGATCGTTTCTTGTGTTTTGAGCTCCTTTTGGCGTTCTAAGCGCGTTTCTCGCGCTTAACCCAAAATGGTGGCCTAGATCCCAAAATGGCCAGACCACGAGGCTCCTTTGTCCTGTCCGCTGACCGTCTTGCTCCCTTCACCTTCCCCAGGTCGAGCCGACCTGGGGCCTTCCTTATTTGGGCATGTGCTTTCCTGCGAAACACAGATGCTTTCGCAGGCTTCTACATGTCTTTGTGTGCCTCCAGGATGTGGGCTGGGATGTCTGGTCCCAATACACATCCTGGGTGCCAGAGAGTCTAGGGTGGTGTGAATGCCTGGGACCACCGTGGTCCGTGATAGGTCCACGAATGGTGTGAGTGTTGATGAGCGGATCTCCCATTGGGTCCCCTCCGTTTTGGCGCGAAGGGAACCGTGGATAAGAGGGGGCTGGAAACACCACTACCATGTCGATCTCCTGAGTTCTCACAAACGAAGGAATACAGGAGCCAAGTATCCTGCAACCAAGAGGCTGAACCGAGGAATCGCTGGTGACCCGCTGAAGGACTGCTCCTCTGCACTGCTGTCGCCTTGTGAAAACCCTTTTCACCTTTGATCGAACCAGAAGGCCTGTACTGGTACTTCGACCCTTGGAATAGCGGGGACAGCTATTCTCGGCATCTTCACCATCTCCTGCTAGTAAGCCTTCGGAAGCGTCTCTGGGCCATCCAGCAGACTGACCAGCCTACACAGGAGTCTTGCTCTGTAACCGCCGCCAGGTTGTGTAGTATATGGAGTCCTTGTCACTCTCACATGATTCGTACACTTGGCGTTCCCAGGTCTGAAGTGAGTAGTGTACATTTGCCTCAGATACACACCGCCGCTCCGTTGCCCTGCTGTGGTAACAAACTGTGCGGGTTCCTTCGTTTGGGACGTCTTTTACTCAACTCTGCTGCTGCAGACTAAACACGACGACGAGACGTCCCCTGCTCTTCTGAACCTGCCAGCGACTGAAACTGACGCGGAGAAGCCTGGGTCTGCTTGCATCGTGGACCGGTGAGTAGCATAGCTAGGAACTGGTCGCCCTCCTGCAGGAGCCCATAGCTTTTCCCCGCTGTGTCAAAACAGCACGCCTTTCCGTACTCGCGCTCTGCTTCTGCCCACAGTGGAGGCTGCGCTTGAGTCGCGGAACACTGTTCTTCTTCGTTTGTGCACTAAACTGAACTGCCTGATCTCCCTCGAAGAGACTCCCCTTTTGCCTGTTGACACCAGCGTGTGCAGGTACTTTTGAGCACAAGGCTCCACTCTTCGTAGGGCTCGGACTTCCTTTTAGTTAGGTGCCTCTGAAGGCGGACTGGGTCTAAGCATTATTTCGCACTGCCTGTTTTCCTTCCCTTTTAGGTGGACTACACATTTCGTGCATCTAACGCTTGAGACTTGTTTGTATTTGTATATATATTGTATTGGTATGGTATGTGTTGGTTTACTAGAGTTGTATTGTGATTTCTCGCTACGGTCATTGTTTTAAAGGCCTTGGAATAAATGTGTATATATTTTTAATATAGCACCTGTTTGGAGTAGTTTGTAAGTGTCCTTGCTTTGTGTGCTCATTGCGGGCTTTCAGTCACCCTCACCTCTCTTGAGACCTAGTCTTGACCGCCGCGATCGCTACCTTGATTGGTCTGGCTTGTCCAGAGGTTACCCTGTTCCAAGAAATTAGGTTGGCCATCTGAACTTCTGCGCCACCAGAACAGAGTTCAGAAATCCGTCTTAACAATATCCAACTCCTTCCCGTTCCAAACCTGAGACCCTTCCTATAGCATGAGATGTGATATCCAACTCCTTCCCATCCCAATCCTGAGACATTTCCGATTGCAGAGATGTGATATCTCAATGCTTATACCAAACCTGAGACTCTTCCTATAACATGAGATGTGATATCCAACTCCTTCCAGTTCCAAACCTGAGACCCTTCCTATAGCATGAGATGTGATATCCAACTCCTTCCCATTCCAATCCTGAGACCCTTCCGATAGCATGAGATGTGATATCTCAATGCTTATACCAAACCTGAGACTCTTCCTATAACATGAGATGTGATATCCAACTCCTTCCAGTTCCAAACCTGAGATCCTTCCTATAACATGCAATGTGATATCCAAATTCTTCCCCTTCCAAACCTGAGACCCTCCCTTTAGCATGAGATGTGATATCCAACTCCTTCCCATTCCAATCCTGAGACCCTTATGATAGCATGAAATGTGATATCTCAATGCCTCTTATACCAAACCTGAGATCCTTCCTATAACATGAGATGTGATATCCAAATCCTTCCCCTTCCAAACCTGAGACCCTCCCTTTAGCATGAGATGTGATATCCAACTCCTTCCCATTCCAATCCTGAGACCCTTCTGATAGCATGAGATGTGATATCTCAATGCCTCTAATACCAAACCTGATATCCTACCTCTAACATGAAATGTGATATCCAACTCCTTCCCTTTCCAAACCTGAGACCCTGCCTATAGCATGAGATGTGATATCCAAGTCCTTCCCATTCCAATCCTGAGACCCTTCCTATAGCATGTGATGTGATATCTCAATGCTTATACCAAACCTGAGACCCTTCCTATGGCATGAGATGTCATATACAACTCCTTCCCATTCCAATCCTGAGACCTTTCCTATAGCATGTGATGTGATATCTCAATGCTTATACCAAACCTGACACCCTTCCTATAGCATGAGATGTGATATCCAACTTCTTCCCATTCCAATCCTAAGACCCTTCCTATAACATGAGATGTGATGTCTCAATGCTTCTAATACCAAACCTGAGATCTTTCCTATAATATGAGATGTGATATCCAACTCCTTCCCATTCCAATCCTGAGACCCTTCCTATAGCATGAGATGTGATATCTCAATGCTTATACCAAACCTGAGACTCTTCCTATAACATGAGATGTGATATCTAACTCCTTCCCGTTCCAAACCTGAGACCCTTCCTATAGCATGAGATGTGATATCTCAAGGCCTCTAATACCAAACCTGAGATCCTTCCTCTAACATGAAATGTGATATCCAACTCCTTCCCCTTCCAAACCTGAGAGCCTTCCTATAGCATGAGATATGATATCCAAGTCCTTCCCATTCCAATCCTGAGACCCTTCCTATAACATGAAATGTGATATCCAACTCCTTCCCATTCCAACCTGAGACCCTTCCTATAGCATGAGATGGGATATCCAACTCCTTCCAAATCCAATACTGATACCCTTCCAATAGCATGAGAAGTGATATCCCAATGCTTCTACCAAACCTGAGACCCATACTATGGCATAAGATGTGATATCAAACGCCTTCCCATTCCAATCCTGAGACCCTTCCTATAGCTTGAGATGTGATATCCAACTCCTTCCCATTCCAATTCTGAAACCCTTCCTATACCATGAGACTTGATATCTCAATGCTTCTAATACCAAACCTGAGACCCGTCCTATAACATGAGATGTGATATCCAAATCCTTCCCCTTCCAAACCTTAGACCCTTCCTTTATCATGAGATGTGATATCCAACTCCTTCCCGTTCCAATCCTGAGACCCTTCCGATATCATGAGATTTGTTATCTCAATGCTTCTAATATCAAACTTGAGACCCTCCCTATAGCATGAGATGTGACATCCAAGTCCTACCCATTCCAATCCTGAGACCCTTCCTATAGCATGAGATGTGATATCTCAATGCTTCTAATACCAAACCTGAGACCCTTCCTATAACATGAGATGGGATATCCAACTCCTTCCCATTCCAATCCTGAGACCCTTCCGATAGCAGAGATGTGATATCTCAATGCGTATACCAACCTGAGACCCTTCCTATAACATGAGATGTGATATCCAACTCCTTCCCATTCCAAACCTGAGACCCTTCCTATAGCATATGTGATATCCAACTCCTTCCAATTCCAAACATGAGACCCTTCCCATAGCAAGAATGTAATATCCAACTCCTTCCCATTCCAATCCTGAGACCATTCCTATAGCATGAGATGTGATATCTCAATGCTTCTAATACCAAACCTGAGATCCTTCGTATGACATGAGATTTGATATCCAATTCCTTCCCATTCCAAACCTGACACCCTTCCTACAGCATGCGATGTGATATCTCAATGCTTCTAATACCAAACCTGAGACCAGTCCTATAACATGAGATGGGATATCCAACTCCTTCCCGTTCCAATCCTGAGACACTTCCGATTGCAGAGATTTGATATCTCAATGCTTATACCAAACCTGAGACTCTTCCTATAACATGAGATGTGATATCCAACTCCTTCCCGTTCCAAACCTGAGACCCTTCCTATAGCATGAGATGTGATATCCAAATCCTTCCCATCCCAATCCTGAGACACTTCCAATTGCAGAGATGTGATATCTCAATGCTTATACCAAACCTGAGACTCTTCCTATAACACGAGATGTGATATCCAACTCCTTCCCGTTCCAAACCTGAGACCCTTCCTATAGCATGAGATGTGATATCCAACTCCTTCCTATTCTAATCCTGAGACCCTTCCGATAGCATGAGATGTGATATCTCAATGCCTCTAATACCAAACCTGAGATCCTTCCTATAACATGTGATGTGATATTCAAATCCTTCCCCTTCCAAACCTGAGACCCTCCCTTTAGCATGAGATGTGATATACAACTCCTTCCCATTCCAATCCTGAGACCCTTCTGATAGCATGAGATGTGATATCTCAATGCCTCTAATACCAAACCTGAGATCCTACCTCTAACATGAAATGTGATATCCATCTCCTTCCCTTTCCAAACCTGAGACCCTGCCTATAGCATGAGCTGTGATATCCAAGTCCTTCCCATTCCAATCCTGAGACCCTTCCTATAGCATGTGATGTGATATCTCAATGCTTATACCAAACCTGAGACCCTTCTTATGGCATGAGATGTCATATACAACTCCTTCCCATTCCAATCCTGGGACCCTTCCTATAGCATGAGATGTGATATCTCAATGCTTATACCAAACCTGAGACCCTTCCTATAGCATGAGATGTGATATCTCAAGGCCTCTAATACCAAACCTGAGATCCTTCCTCTAACATGAGATGTGATATCCAACTCCTTCCCGTTCCAAACCTGAGACACTTCCTATAGCATATGTGATATCCAACTCCTTCCATTCCAAACATGAGACCCTTCCTATAGCAAGAATGTAATATCCAACTCCTACCCATTCCAATCCTGAGACCCTTCCTATAGCAAGAGATGTGATATCCAAATCCTTCCCATTCCAATCCTGAGACCCTTCCTATAACATGAGATGTGATATCCAACTCCTTCCCATTCCAACCTGAGACACTTCCCATAGCATGAGAAGGGATATCCAACTCCTTCCCAATCCAATCCGGAGACCCTTCCGATAGCAGAGATGTGATATCTCAATGCTTATACCAAACCTGAGACCCTTCCTATGGCATGATATGTGATATCCAACTCCTTGCCATTCAAATCCTGAGACCCTTTTATAGCATGGGAAGGGATATCCAACTCCTTCCCAATCCAATCCTGAGACCCTTCCGATAGCAGAGATGTGATATCTCAACGCTTCTACCAAACCTGAGACCCTTCCTTTAGCATGAGATGTGATATCCAAATCCTTCGCATTCCAATCCTGAGACCCTTCCTATAGCATGAGATGTGATATCTCAATGGTTCTAATACCAAACCTGAGATCCTTCCTATAACATGAGATGTGATATCCAATTCCTTCCCATTCCAATCCTGAGACCCTTCCTATAACATGAAATGTGATATCTCAAGGCCTCTAATAACAAACCTGAGATCCTTCCTCTAACATGAAATGTGATATCCAACTCCTTCCCATTCCAAACATGAGACCCTTCCTATAACATGAAATGTGATATCCAACTCCATCCCATTCCAACCTGAGACCTTTCCTACAGCATGAGATGGGATATCCAACTCCTTCCAAATCCAATACTTATACCATTCCGATAGCATGAGATGTGATATCCCAATGCTTCGACCAAATCTGAGACCCATACTATGGCATGAGATGTGATATCAAACTCCTTCCCATTCCAATCCTGAGACCCTTCCTATAGCTTGAGATGTGATATCCAATTTCTTCCCATTCCAATTCTGAGACCCTTCCTATACCATGAGACTTGATATCTCAATGCTTCTAATACCAAACCTGAGACCCGTCCTATAACATGAGATGTGATATCCAAATCCTTCCCCTTCCAAACCTTAGACCCTTCCTTTATCATGAGATGTGATATCCAACTCCTTCCCATTCCAATCCTGAGACCCTTCCGATATCATAAGATTTGTTATCTCAATGCTTCTAATATCAAACTTGAGACCCTCCCTATAGCATGAGATGTGACATCCAAGTCCTCCCCATTCCAATCCTGAGACCCTTCCTATAGCATGAGATGTGATATCTCAATGCTTCTAATACCAAACCTGAGACCCTTCCTATAACATGAGATGGGATATCCAACTCAGATGGGATATCCAACTCCTTCCCATTCCAATCCTGAGACCCTTCCGATAGCAGAGATGTGATATCTCAATGCTTATATCAAACCTGAGCCTCTTCCTATGGCCTGAGATGTCATATACAACTCCTTCCCATTCCAATCCTGAGACCCTTCCTATAGCATGAGATGTGATATCTCAATGCTTATACCAAATCTGAGACCCTTCCTATAGCATGAGATGTGATATCCAACTCCTTCCCATTCCAATCCTGAGACCCTTCCTATAGCATGAGATGTGATGTCTCAATGCTTCTAATACCAAACCTGAGATCCTTCCTATAACATGAGATGTGATATCCAACTCCTTCCCATTCCAATCCTGAGACCCTTATGATAGCATGAGATGTGATATCTCAATGCCTCTTATACCAAACCTGAGATCCTTCCGATAGCATGAGATGTGATATCTCAATGCTTCTAATACCAAACCTGAGATCCTTCCTATAATATGAGATGTGATTTCCAAATCCTTCCCCTTCCAAACCTGAGACCCTCCCTTTATCATGAGATGTGATATCCAACTCCTTCCCATTCCAATCCTGAGACCCTTCTGATAGCATGAGATGTGATATCTCAATGCCTCTAATACCAAACCTGAGATCCTACCTCTAACATGAAATGTGATATCCATCTCCTTCCCTTTCCAAACCTGAGACCCTGCCTATAGCATGAGATGTGATATCCAAGTCCTTCCCATTCCAATCCTGAGACCCTTCCTATAGCATGTGATGTGATATCTCAATGCTTATACCAAACCTGAGACCCTTCCTATGGCATGAGATGTCATATACAACTCCTTCCCATTCCAATCCTGAGACCCTTCCTATAGCATGAGATGTGATATCTCAATGCTTATACCAAACCTGAGACCCTTCCTATAGCATGAGATGTGATATCCAACTTCTTCCCATTCCAATCCAGAGACCCTTCCTATAGCATGAGATGTGATATCTCAATGCTTATACCAAACCTGAGACCCTTCCTATAGCTTGAGATGTGATATCCAACTCCTTCCCATTCCAATCCTGAGACCCTTCCGATAGCATGAGATGTGATATCTCAAGGCCTCTAATACCAAACCTGAGATCCTTCCTCTAACATGAAATGTGATATCCAACTCCTTCCCTTTCCAAACCTGAGAACCTTCCTATAGCATGAGATATGATATCCAACTCCTTCCCATTCCAACCTGAGACCCTTCCTATAGCATGAGATGGGATATCCAACTCCTTCCAAATCCAATACTGATACCCTTCCGATAGCATGAGATGTATTATCCCAATGCTTCTACCAAACCTGAGAACCATACTATGGCATGAGATGTGATATCAAACTCCTTCCCATTCCAATCCTGAGACGCTTCCTATAGCTTGAGATGTGATATCCAACTCCTTCCCATTCCAATTCTGAGACCCTTCTTATACCATGAGACTTGATATCTCAATGCATCTAATACCAAACCTGAGACCCGTCCTATAACATGAGATGTGATATCCAAATCCTTCCCCTTCCAAACCTTAGACCCTTCCTTTATCATGAGATGTGATATCCAACTCCTTCCCATTCCAATCCTGAGACCCTTCCGATATCATGAGATTTGTTATCTCAATGCTTCTAATATCAAACTTGAGACCCTCCCTATAGCATGAGATGTGACATCCAAGTCCTTCCCATTCCAATCCTGAGACCCTTCCTATAGCATGAGATGTGATATCTCAATGCTTCTAATACCAAACCTGAGACCTCATGCTAAAGGGAGGGTCTCAGGTTTGGAAGGGGAAGGATTTGGATATCACATCTCATGTTATAGGAAGGATCTCAGGATTGGTATTAGAAGCATTGAGATATCACATCTCATGCTATCGGAAGGATCTCAGGTTTGGTATTAGAAGCATTGAGATATCACATATCATGCTATCGGAAGGATCTCAGGTTTGGCATTAGAAGCATTGAGATATCACATCTCATGCTATAGCAAGGGTCTCAGGTTTGGAACGGGAAGGAGTTGGATATCCCATCTCATGTTATAGGACTGGTCTCAGGTTTGGTATTAGAAGCATTGAGATATCACATTGCATGTTGTAGGAAGGGTCTCAGGTTTGGAATGGGAAGGAATTGGATATCACATCTCATGTCATAGGAATGATCTCAGGTTTGGTATTAGAAGCATTGAGATATCACATCTCATGCTATAGGAATGGTCTCAGGATTGGAATGGGAAGGAGTTGGATATTACATTCTTGCTATAGGAAGGGTCTCATGTTTGGAATGGGAAGGAGTTGGATATCACATATGGTATAGGAAGGGTCTCAGGTTTGGAACGGGAAGGAGTTGGATATCACATCTCATGTTGTAGGAAGCGTCTCAGGTTTGATATAAGCATTGAGATATCACATCTCTGCTATCGTAAGTGTCTCAGGATTGGAATGGGAAGAAGTTGGATATCCCATCTCATGTTATAGGATGGGTCTCAGGTTTGGAAAGGGAAGGCGTTGGATATCACATCTCATGCTATAGGAAGGGTCTCAGGATTGGAATGGGAAGGAGTTGGATATCACATCTCATGCTATAGGAAGGGTCTCAGGTTTGGTATAAGCATTGAGATATCACATCTCATGCTATAGGAAGGGTCTCAGGATTGGAATGGGAAGGAGTTGGATATCACATCTCATGTTATAGGAAGGATCTCAGGTTTGGTATTAGAAGCATTGAGACATCACATCTCATGCTATAGGAAGGGTCTCAGGATTGGAATGGGAAGGAGTTGTATATGACATCTCATGCCGTAGGAAGGGTCTCAGGTTTGGTATAAGCATTGAGATATCACATCTCTGCTATAGGAAGGGTCTCAGGATTGGAATGGGAAGGAGTTGGATATCCCATCTCATGTTATAGGAAGGGTCTCATGATTGGAATGGGAAGGACTTGGATATCACATCTCATGCTATAGGAAGGCTCTCAGGTTTGGAAGGGGAAAGAGTTGGATATCACATTTCATGTTAGAGGTAGGATCTCAGGTTTGGTATTAGAGGCATTGAGATATCACATCTCATGCTATCAGAAGGGTCTCAGGATTGGAATGGGAAGGAGTTGGATATCACATCTCATGCTAAAGGGAGGGTCTCAGGTTTGGAAGGGGAAGGATTTGGATATCACATCTCATGTTATAGGAAGGATCTCAGGTTTGGTATTAGAAGCATTGAGATATCACATCTCATGCTATCAGAATGGTCTCAGGATTGGAATGGGAAGGAGTTGGATATCACATCTCATACTAAAGGGAGGGTTCCAGGTTTGGAAGGGGAAGGATTTGGATTTCACATCTCATGTTATCGGAAGGATCTCAGGTTTGGTATTAGAAGTATTGAGATATCACATCTCATGCTATAGGAAGGGTCTCAGGATTGGAATGGGAAGGAGTTGGATATCACATCTCATGCTAAAGGAAGGGTCTCAGGTTTGGTAGAAGCATTGAGATATCACATCTCATGCTATAGGAAGGGTCTCAGGATTGGAATGGGAAGGACTTAGATATCACATATCATGCTATAGGGAGGGTCTCAGTTTTGATATTAGAAGCATTGAGATATCACATCTCATGCTATCGGAAGTGTCTCAGGTTTGGAATGGGAAGGAGCTGGATATCACATCTCATGCTAAAGGAAGGGTCTCAGGTTTGGAACGGGAAGGAGTTGGATATCATATCTCATGTTATAGGAAGGGTCTCAGGTTTGGTATAAGCATTGAGATATCACATCTCTGCTATCGGAAGTGTCTCAGGATTGGAATGGGAAGGAGTTGGATATCCCATCTCATGTTATAGGACGGGTCTCAGGTTTGTTATTAGAATCATTGAGATATCATATTGCATGCTATAGGAAGGGTCTCAGGTTGGAATGGGAAGGAGTTGGATATCACATCTCATGTTATAGGAAGGGTCTCAGGATTGGAATGGGAAGGACTTGGATATCACATCTCATGCTATAGGAAGGCTCTCAGGTTTGGAAGGGGAAAGAGTTGGATATCACATTTCATGTTAGAGGTAGGATCTCAGGTTTGGTATTAGAGGCATTGAGATATCACATCTCATGCTATAGGAAGGGTCTCAGGTTGGAATGGGAAGGAGTTGGATATCACATCTCATGTTATAGGAAGGGTCTCAGGATTGGAATGGGAAGGACTTGGATATCACATCTCATGCTATAGGAAGGCTCTCAGGTTTGGAAGGGGAAAGAGTTGGATATCACATTTCATGTTAGAGGTAGGATCTCAGGTTTGGTATTAAAGGCAATGAGATATCACATCTCATGCTAAAGGGAGGGTCTCAGGTTTGGAAGGGGAAGGATTTGGATATCACATCTCATGTTATAGGAAGGATCTCAGGTTTGGTATTAGAAGCATTGAGATATCACATCTCATGCTATCGGAAGGATCTCAGGTTTGGTATTAGAAGCATTGAGATATCACATCTCATGCTATCAGAAGGTTCTCAGGATTGGAATGGGAAGGAGTTGGATATCACATCTCATGCTAAAGGGAGGGACTCAGGTTTGGAAGGGGAAGGATTTGGATATCACATCTCATGTTATCGGAAGGATCTCAGGTTTGGTATTAGAAGTATTGAGATATCACATCTCATGCTATAGGAAGGGTCTCAGGATTGGAATGGGAAGGAGTTGGATATCACATCTCATGCTAAAGGAAGGGTCTCAGGTTTGGTAGAAGCATTGAGATATCACATCTCATGCTATAGGAAGGGTCTCAGGATTGGAATGGGAAGGACTTAGATATCACATATCATGCTATAGGGAGGGTCTCAGTTTTGATATTAGAAGCATTGAGATATCACATCTCATGCTATCGGAAGTGTCTCAGGATTGGAATGGGAAGGAGCTGGATATCACATCTCATGCTAAAGGAAGGGTCTCAGGTTTGGAACGGGAAGGAGTTGGATAGCCGATCTCATGTTATAGGAAGGGTCTCAGGTTTGGTATAAGCATTGAGATATCACATCTCTGCTATCGGAAGTGTCTCAGGATTGGAATGGGAAGGAGTTGGATATCCCATCTCATGTTATAGGACGGGTCTCAGGATTGTTATTAGAATCATTGAGATATCATATTGCATGCTGTAGGAAGGGTCTAAGGATTGGAATGGGAAGCACTTGGATATCACATCTCATGCTATAGGCAGGGTCTCAGGTTTGGAAAGGGAAGGAGTTGGATATCACATTTCATGTTAGAGGTAGGATATCAGGTTTGGTATTAGAGGCATTGAGATATCACATCTCATGCTATCAGAAGGGTCTCAGGATTGGAATGGGAAGGAGTTGGATATCACATCTCATGCTAAAGGGAGGGTCTCAGGTTTGGAAGGGGAAGGATTTGGAAATCACATCTCATATTATAGGAAGGATCTCAGGTTTGGTATTAGAAGCATTGAGATATCACATCTCATGCTATCGGAAGGATCTCAGGTTTGGTATAAGAGGCATTGAGATATCACATCTCATGCTATCATAAGGGTCTCAGGATTGGAATGGGAAGGAGTTGGATATCACATCTCATGCTATGGATAGGCTCTCAGGTTTGATATTAGAAGCATTGAGATATCACATCTCATGCTATAGGAAGGGTCTCAGGATTGGAATGGGAAGGAGTTGGATATCACATCTCATGCTATAGGAAAGGTCTCAGGTTTGGTATAAGCATTGAGATATCACATCTCATGCTATAGGAAGGGTCTCAGGATTGGAATGGGAAGGAGTTGGATATCACATCTCATGCTATAGGAAGGGTCTCTGGTTTGGTATAAGCATTGAGATATCACATCTCATGCTATAGGAAGGGTCTCAGGATTGGAATGGGAAGGAGTTGTATATGACATCTCATGCCGTAGGAAGGGTCTCAGGTTTGGTATAAGCATTGAGATATCACATCTCTGCTATCGGAAAGGTCTCAGGATTGGAATGGGAAGGAGTTGGATATCCCATCTCATGTTATAGGAAGAGTCTCAGGTTTGGTATTAGAAGCATTGAGATATCACATCTCATGCTATAGGAAGGGTCTCAGGATTGGAATGGGAAGGAGTTGGATATCAAATCTCATGCTATAGGAAAGGTCTCAGGTTTGGTATAAGCAGTGAGATATCACATCTCATGCTATAGGAAGTGTCTCAGGATTGGAATGGGAAGGAGTTGGATATCACATCTCATTTTATAGGAAGGATCTCAGGTTTGGTATAAGCATTCAGATATCACATCTCTGCTATCGGAAGGGTCTCAGGATTGGAATGGGAAGGAGTTGGATATTCCCATCTCATGTTATAGGAAGGGTCTCAGGTTTGGTATAAGCAGTGAGATATCACATCTCATGCTATAGGAAGTGTCTCAGGATTGGAATGGGAAGGGGTTGGATATCACATCTCATGTTATAGGAAGGATCTCAGGTTTGGTATAAGCATTCAGATATCACATCTCTGCTATCGGAAGGGTCTCAGGATTGGAATGGGAAGGAGTTGGATATTCCCATCTCATGTTATAGGAAGGGTCTCAGGTTTGGTATTAGAAGCATTGAGACATCACATCTCATGCTATAGGAAGGGTCTCAGGATTGGAATGGGAAGGACTTGGATATCACATCTCATGCTATAGGGAGGGTCTCACGTTTGATATTAGAAGCAGTGAGATATCACATCTCATGCTATAGGAAGGGTCTCAGGATTGGAATGGGAAGGAGTTGGATATCACATCTCATGCTATAGGAAAGGTCTCAGGTTTGGTATAAGCAGTGAGATATCACATCTCATGCTATAGGAAGTGTCTCAGGATTGGAATGGGAAGGAGTTGGATATCACATCTCATGTTATAGGAAGGATCTCAGGTTTGGTATAAGCATTCAGATATCACATCTCTGCTATCGGAAGGGTCTCAGGATTGGAATGGGAAGGAGTTGGATATTCCCATCTCATGTTATAGGAAGGGTCTCAGGTTTGGTATTAGAAGCATTGAGACATCACATCTCATGCTATAGGAAGGGTCTCAGGATTGGAATGGGAAGGACTTGGATATCACATCTCATGCTATAGGGAGGGTCTCAAGTTTGATATTAGAAGCATTGAGATATCACATCTCATGATATCGGAAGGGTCTCAGGATTGGAATGGGAAGGAGTTGGATATCACATCTCATGATAAAGGAAGGGTCTAAGGTTTGGAAGGGGAAGGATTTGGATATCACATCTCATGTTATAGGGCGGGTCTCAGGTTTGGTATTAGAAGCATTGAGATATCAAGTCTCATGGTATAGGAAGGGTCTCAGAATTGGAATTGGAAGGAGTTGGATATCCCATCTCATGCTATAGAAAGGGTCTCAGGTTGGAATGGGAAGGAGTTGGATATCACATCTCATGTTATAGGAAGGGTCTCGGGATTGGAATGGGAAGGACTTGGATATCACATCTCATGCTATAGGAAGGCTCTCAGGTTTGGAAGGGGAAAGAGTTGGATATCACATTTCATGTTAGAGGTAGGATCTCAGGTTTGGTATTAGAGGCATTGAGATATCACATCTCATGCTATCAGAAGGGTCTCAGGATTGGAATGGGAAGGAGTTGGATATCACATCTTATGCTAAAGGGAGGGTCTCAGGTTTGGAAGGGGAAGGATTTGGATATCACATCTCATGTTATAAGAAGGAGCTCAGGTTTGGTATTAGAAGCATTGAGATATCACATCTCATGCTATCAGAAGGGTCTCAGGATTGGAATGGGAAGGAGTTGGATATCACATCTCATGCTAAAGGGAGGGTCTCAGGTTTGGAAGGGGAAGGATTTGGATATCACATCTCATGTTATCGGAAGTATCTCAGGTTTGGTATTAGAAGTATTGAGATATCACATCTCATGCTATAGGAAGGGTCTCAGGATTGGAATGGGAAGGAGTTGGATATTACATCTCAAGCTATAGGAAGGGTCTCAGGTTTGGTATAAGCATTGAGATATCACATCACATGCTATAGGAAGGGTCTCAGGATTGGAATGGGAAGGTGTTGTATATGACATCTCATGCCATAGGAAGGGTCTCAGGTTTGGTATAAGCATTGAGATATCACATCACATGCTATAGGAAGGGTCTCAGGATTGGAATGGGAAGGACTTGGATATCACATCTCATGCTATAGGCAGGGTCTCAGGTTTGGAAAGGGAAGGAGTTGGATATCACATTTCATGTTAGAGGTAGGATATCAGGTTTGGTATTAGAGGCATTGAGATATCACATCTCATGCTATCAGAAGGGTCTCAGGATTGGAATGGGAAGGAGTTGGATATTACATCTCAAGCTATAGGAAGGGTCTCAGGTTTGGTATAAGCATTGAGATATCACATCACATGCTATAGGAAGGGTCTCAGGATTGGAATGGGAAGGTGTTGTATATGACATCTCATGCCATAGGAAGGGTCTCAGGTTTGGTATAAGCATTGAGATATCACATCACATGCTATAGGAAGGGTCTCAGGATTGGAATGGGAAGGACTTGGATATCACATCTCATGCTATAGGCAGGGTCTCAGGTTTGGAAAGGGAAGGAGTTGGATATCACATTTCATGTTAGAGGTAGGATATCAGGTTTGGTATTAGAGGCATTGAGATATCACATCTCATGCTATCAGAAGGGTCTCAGGATTGGAATGGGAAGGAGTTGGATATCACATCTCATGCTAAAGGGAGGGTCTCAGGTTTGGAAGGGTAAGGATTTGGATATCACATCTCATGTTATAGGAAGGATCTCAGGTTTGATATTAGAGGCATTGAGATATCACATCTCATGCTATCATAAGGGTCTCAGGATTGGAATGGGAAGGAGTTGGATATCACATCTCATGCTAAAGGGAGGGTCTCAGGTTTGGAAGGGGAAGAATTTGGATATCACATCACATGTTATAGGAAGGATCTCAGGTTTGGTATTAGAAGCATTGAGATATCACATCTCATGCTATCGGAAGGGTCTCAGGATTGGAATGGGAAGGAGTTGGAAATCACATCTCATGCTATAGGAAGGGTCTCAGGTTTGGAACGGGAAGGAGTTGGATATCACATCTCATGTTATAGGAAGAGTCTCAGGTTTGGTATAAGCATTGAGATATCACATCTCTGCAATCGGAAATGTCTCAGGATTGGGATGGGAAGGAGTTGGATATCACATCTCATGCTATAGGAAGGGTCTCAGGTTTGGAACGGGAAGGAGTTGGATATCACATCTCATGCTATAGGAGGGCTCTCAGGTTTGGAAGGGGAAAGAGTTGGATATCACATTTCATGTTAGAGGTAGGATCTCAGGTTTGGTATTAGAGGCATTGAGACATCACATCTCATGCTATCAGAAGGGTCTCATGATTGGAATGGGAAGGAGTTGGATATCACATCTCATGCTAAAGGGAGGGTCTCAGATTTGGAAGGGGAAGGATTTGGATATCACATCTCATGTTATAAGAAGGAGCTCAGGTTTGGTATTAGAAGCATTGAGATATCACATCTCATGCTATCGGAAGGATCTCAGGTTTGGTATTAGAAGCATTGAGATATCACATCTCATGCTATCAGAAGGGTCTCAGGATTGGAATGGGAAGGAGTTGGATATCACATCTCATGCTAAAGGGAGGGTCTCAGGTTTGGAAGGGGAAGGATTTGGATATCACATCTCATGTTATCGGAAGGATCTCAGGTTTGGTATTAGAAGTATTGAGATATCACATCTCATGCTATAGGAAGGGTCTCAGGATTGGAATGGGAAGGAGTTGGATATCACATCTCAAGCTATAGGAAGGGTCTCAGGTTTGGTATAAGCATTGAGATATCACATCACATGCTATAGGAAGGGTCTCAGGATTGGAATGGGAAGGAGTTGTATATGACATCTCATGCCATAGGAAGGGTCTCAGGTTTGGTATAAGCATTGAGATATCACATCACATGCTATAGGAAGGGTCTCAGGATTGGAATGGGAAGGACTTGGATATCACATCTCATGCTATAGGCAGGGTCTCAGGTTTGGAAAGGGAAGGAGTTGGATATCACATTTCATGTTAGAGGTAGGATATCAGGTTTGGTATTAGAGGCATTGAGATATCACATCTCATGCTATCAGAAGGGTCTCAGGATTGGAATGGGAAGGAGTTGGATATCACATCTCATGCTAAAGGGAGGGTCTCAGGTTTGGAAGGGGAAGGATTTGGATATCACATCTCATGTTATAGGAAGGATCTCAGGTTTGGTATTAGAGGCATTGAGATATCACATTTCATGCTATCATAAGGGTCTCAGGATTGGAATGGGAAGGAGTTGGATATCACATCTCATGCTAAAGGGAGGGTCTCAGGTTTGGAAGGGGAAGAATTTGGATATCACATCGCATGTTATAGGAAGGATCTCAGGTTTGGTATTAGAAGCATTGAGATATCACATCTCATGCTATCGGAAGGGTCTCAGGATTGGAATGGGAAGGAGTTGGATATCACATCTCATGCTATAGGAAGGGTCTCAGGTTTGGAACTGGAAGGAGTTGGATATCACATCTCATGTTATAGGAAGAGTCTCAGGTTTGGTATAAGCATTGAGATATCACATCTCTGCAATCGGAAATGTCTCAGGATTGGGATGGGAAGGAGTTGGATATCACATCTCATGCTATAGGAAGGGTCTCAGGTTTGGAACGGGAAGGAGTTGGATATTGTTAAGACGGATTTCTGAACTCTGTTCTGGTGGCGCAGAAGTTCAGATGGCCAACCTAATTTCTTGGAACAGGGTAACCTCTGGACAAGCCAGACCAATCAAGGTAGCGATCGCGGTGGTCAAGACTAGGTCTCAAGAGAGGTGAGGGTGACTGAAAGCCCGCAATGAGCACACAAAGCAAGGACACTTACAAACTACTCCAAACAGGTGCTATATTAAAAATATATACACATTTATTCCAAGGCCTTTAAAACAATGACCGTAGCGAGAAATCACAATACAACTCTAGTAAACCAACACATACCATACCAATACAATATATATACAAATACAAACAAGTCTCAAGCGTTAGATGCACGAAATGTGTAGTCCACCTAAAAGGGAAGGAAAACAGGCAGTGCGAAATAATGCTTAGACCCAGTCCGCCTTCAGAGGCACCTAACTAAAAGGAAGTCCGAGCCCTACGAAGAGTGGAGCCTTGTGCTCAAAAGTACCTGCACACGCTGGTGTCAACAGGCAAAAGGGGAGTCTCTTCGAGGGAGATCAGGCAGTTCCGTTTAGTGCACAAACGAAGAAGAACAGTGTTCCGTGACTCAAGCGCAGCCTCCACTGTGGGCAGAAGCAGAGCGCGAGTACGGAAAGGCGTGCTGTTTTGACACAGCGGGGAAAAGCTATGGGCTCCTGCAGGAGGGCGACCAGTTCCTAGCTATGCTACTCACCGGTCCACGATGCAAGCAGACCCAGGCTTCTCCGCGTCAGTTTCAGTCGCTGGCAGGTTCAGAAGAGCAGGGGACGTCTCGTCGTCGTGTTTAGTCTGCAGCAGCAGAGTTGAGTAAAAGACGTCCCAAACGAAGGAACCCGCACAGTTTGTTACCACAGCAGGGCAACGGAGCGGCGGTGTGTATCTGAGCCAAATGTACACTACTCACTTCAGACCTGGGAACGCCAAGTGTACGAATCATGTGAGAGTGACAAGGACTCCATATACTACACAACCTGGCGGCGGTTACAGAGCAAGACTCCTGTGTAGGCTGGTCAGTCTGCTGGATGGCCCAGAGACGCTTCCGAAGGCTTACTAGCAGGAGATGGTGAAGATGCCGAGAATAGCTGTCCCCGCTATTCCAAGGGTCGAAGTACCAGTACAGGCCTTCTGGTTCGATCAAAGGTGAAAAGGGTTTTCACAAGGTGACAGCAGTGCAGAGGAGCAGTCCTTCAGCGGGTCACCAGCGATTCCTCAGTTCAGCCTCTTGGTTGCAGGATACTTGGCTCCTGTATTCCTTCGTTCGTGAGAACTCAGGAGATCGACATGGTAGTGGTGTTTCCAGCCCCCTCTTATCCACGGTTCCCTTCGCGCCAAAACGGAGGGGACCCAATGGGAGATCCGCTCATCAACACTCACACCATTCGTGGACCTATCACGGACCACGGTGTTCCCAGGCATTCACACCACCCTAGACTCTCTGGCACCCAGGATGTGTATTGGGACCAGACATCCCAGCCCACATCCTGGAGGCACACAAAGACATGTAGAAGCCTGCGAAAGCATCTGTGTTTCGCAGGAAAGCACATGCCCAAATAAGGAAGGCCCCAGGTCGGCTCGACCTGGGGAAGGTGAAGGGAGCAAGACGGTCAGCGGACAGGACAAAGGAGCCTCGTGGTCTGGCCATTTTGGGATCTAGGCCACCATTTTGGGTTAAGCGCGAGAAACGCGCTTAGAACGCCAAAAGGAGCTCAAAACACAAGAAACGATCGCTGCCACCATTCCCGTCCGTGAATCACTTGCACCGATCAGTTACAATCCTGAAAGAGTATCTAGGGCCTGTAGAAGGCTAGAGACCCAAGAGAGCAGTAACTTAGCTTACAGTGCCCTCTTGTGTCATGTTGCACGAAAGCCGCAACATGATACAAGAAACTACGGAAACCAGCGTTTCCTGGTACTGACTGTCTTAAGGGCATGACAGTTTCCCCGTAAGAAAGGAGCGAAAGCCCAGAGGAGTGCGGCAGAAGGCTGCACTTCTCGGGCAAAGTCGAGAACAAGGTGAAAAACAACAGCAAAAAGTTTAGGGGTTGCCACATGGAAGGAAAATTACCTACAATTACGAAATCTTTCCTAACACTCGCCCCTCCCAGACTATGGACAGGGGGAACTAATCCACCCCTGGATGAGTCTCTTGTTCAGGTCGGTTAAACATTCTGCACAACCCATCAGCATTGCTATGTTGGACACCTGGCCTATGCTCAATAGTGAAGTTGAAGCCTTGTAGACTTATGGACCACCTAAGCAACTTTGGATTCTCCCCCTTCATGTTTATTATCCACTTTAAGGGCTTATGGTCAGTTTGCACAGTGAAGTGGGTCCCATAGAGGTAGGGCCTCAGCTTCCTTAGGGCCCACACAACAGAGAAACATTCTTTCTCTACCGTGGACCATCTGAGCTCTCTGTCCTTAAACTGGCGACTAATAAAACCAATAGGGTGTTCCTTACCCTTCTCATCTACTTGCGATAGTACAGCTCCTATCCCAGTGTCAGAGGCGTCCGTCTGCACGATAAAAGGTCTTTGATAATCAGGGGCCCTGAGGACAGGGGCCTGGCACAAGGAGTCTTTTAAACCATTGAAGGCCTTCTCACACTCGTCGGTCCAAGTTACCTTCTTGGGTTTCTTCAGAGTTGTGAGGGCAGTCAGAGGGGCAGCTATGGTGCCATAGTCTGCCACAAAATTGCGGTAATACCCCGTGAGTCCTAAGAAGGCTCTCACTTGGGTTTGTGTAGTGGGGGTAGGCCAGTCTTGTACTGCTTGTACTTTACTGGGTAGAGGCTGTATCCTCCCTCCACCTACTTCATGTCCAAGGTAAAACACTGAGCCTTGTCCAATCTGGCGTTTACTAGCCTTTATGGTCAAGTGTGCTTTCTGAAGAGCCTGGAGCACAATCCCGAGGTGTTTCACATGGTCTTCCCAGGTGGCACTGAAAACTGCTATATCGTCCAGATATGCAAGACAGAATTCGTCCAACCCATTCAAAACATGATGCACAAGCCTCTGGAAAGTGGCAGGTGCATTCTTCAACCCGAACGGCATTACCCGGAATTGGTAAAGGCCGTCTGGAGTAGAAAACGCTGTCTTCTCCTTGGCATGTTCTGCTAAAGCTATTTGCCAATAGCCAGCAGTGAGGTCAAACGTGCTGAGGTACTTGGATGCACCCAAAGTATCCACCAGCTCATCTGTTCGAGGCAAGGGGTGTGCATCTGTCTTGGTGACAGCATTCAGAGCCCTTTAATCCACGCAGAACCTCAATTCAGAAGTGCCTGCCATTGGAACGAAAACCACAGGGCTGGACCAAGGACTACTAGAGGGTTCAATCACCCCAAGGTCTAACATCTTGTTGACCTCGGTCTTAATATAAGACCGTACTTTGTCTGACATCCTGTATCCCCTACTTTTGGTAGGTACACTGTCTCCTGTGTCTATGTTATGTTTGCACCAAGGTGTCAAACCAGGCGACTGTGAAAACAGGGGGGAAAACTGCCTAAGCAAACTTTTCACCTCAGCCTGCTGATCAGAAGTCAGGTGAGGGGCCACTCGGACACCCTCAAAGGAGCTATCTGAAGGACCGCTTTGGAACAGGTCGGGGAGAGGTTCAGACTCCTCTTCCTCAACATCTGAAGCCAGTAACAGTGCTGCGATTTCGACTCTTGGGACGAAAGCCTTCAGCCTATTCACGTGAAACACTTTTGGAGCCTGTCCAGGCCTTCCAAGGTCCACTAAATAGTTAACCTCACCCAGGGGCTCCACCACTGTGTAAGGGCCTGACCATTTGTCCTGTAAAGCTCAAGGCCTTATGGGATTCATGATCAGGACTTGCTGACCAGGTGTAAAGTTGATGAGGGAAGCTTTCTGGTCGTACCAATGTTTCACCAGCGCTTGTACTGCCTTCAATTTATCACTAGCCAAGCCCATCAGAAGTACCATCCGTTTTCTGAGCCCTAGCACATAATCAACTACGTTGGTAGTAACAGGGGGAGTGGGCATCTCCCATCCCTCTTTGACTATGGCTAAGGGTCCCCGTACAGGATGACCAAACAGAAGTTTGAAGGGGCTGAAGCCAACACCCTCCTGTGGTACCTCTCGGTAGGCAAACAGTAAGCATGGTAAAAGAAGATCCCATTGTCTTCTCTGAAGCTTCTCCAGAGCCCCAATCATGCTTTTTAACATTCTGTTGAAACGTTCCACCAGACCATTGGTCTGGGGGTGGTATGCAGAAGAGAACTTGTAGGTGACCCCACATTCTTTCCACATAGCCTGCATATACTTCGACATAAAGTTGCTGCCACGATCTGACACAACTTCTTTAGGGAAGCCAACCCTAGTAAATATGCCAAGTAAAGCTTTTGCAACTGACTTGGCAGTTACAGTTTTCAATGGGATGGCCTCAGGATATCTGGTTGCATGGTCGACCAGCACCAGGATAAACCTATTGCCCGAGGATGTTTGCGGGTCAAGGGGACCAACGATGTCGATCCCTACCCTTTCAAATGGTACCCCCACAACTGGGAGCGGTACCAAAGGAGCTTGGACTGTCGAGCCAACCTTACCAGATAACTGGCAGGAGGCACAACTCCTGCAGTGACTTTCTACTTGCACCCCCATCTTGGGCCAGTAGAAGTGCATGGATAACCTTTGCTTGGTCCTCTTAATACCAAGGTGACCAGCAAGGAGCACTTCATGCGCCAACTGCAGGAGGAAGGGCCTAACAGCAAGGGGAACCACCAACCTCCTATGGTCTCCTTCTGTAGACTCTGTGGGCTCACTATACAGGAGTCCACCTTCCCAATAAATCCTATGCGTCCCAGGAGGTTCACCCTCAAGCTGGGAGCAGGCCTGTCTCCTTAGGCCTTCCATAGATGTGCACTCACGTTGGCCTTTACTGAATTCGTCCCTATCAGGACCTCCTTCAACTAACAAGTCTTTTAGTTCAGGATGGTCGTTGGGGTCAAATACTTCAGGCATCGCCACCTCCTCGTCAGGCCCGGGCGATTGACCAACTTCCTCCACCGCAGTGGTAGGCGAGCTCGGGGGAATATTCTCTTTCCCTCGTCTTGACTTGTTGACTCCTTTCGCCTTGGGTTTCCCCTTCGGCTGGGGCGGCGTATTGGTCTTGGCCAATGCTGCCCGTGCTTGAGACCGTGTGTAGGGTCTTTCGGCAGTGTCTCCTACGAGCCCTAAAGCTCTGAGATCATTACCTAACAAGACCTTTCCCGGGACGTTTCTCTGAATGCTCACTGGAATCCTGACTGCTGTACCATTTAAAGTAAGATTTACAGGTATTACTGGGAACATACGGAGTGGGCCGTCAGCCAACTTAGTGGGCATCAGAGTATCTCTGGCAACTTCCTCTGAGTCTACCAAGGTAGAATCCACTACAGTTCGACTGCACCCACTATCCCTAAGAGCTAGAGTATCTACTCCATTGATCAGCACACTGTCTTTAAAGTAGTGCTTGGTATTATCTGGAATCCTAGCATAAGCCTCTGCGACTTTAGGCTCCCAGGAACCCAGGGAAACTAAAACTACCTCAGCCTCTATCCCGCTGGGAAATGAGTCTGAGGAGAAGGATGCTCCTGTAATCTCTTCTTCCTCGTAGGAGGAGAAGGCCAGATTAGCGGAGTGGACCCCCAAAGGTCTAACCTTACACCGGGGATCCCCCTTCACGTGGTCAGTTGCTCCACAAGCAAAACAAGATCCATTGGGTCTGTTTACATAGGGAGGCTTATTGTAACCAGAGTTCTGTTTCGGAGGCTGACCTCCACTACCCTGTGAGTTCTCTTGTGTCTTACCCTTATTTTTCTTTTTGTGGCCCTTTTGAGAAGAAGATTTATCAGATTCTCCACCCTCCTTATCTTTGGACTTTTTCCCTTCCTCCTGCTTACCAGGATGAGTTTTGTCCTTATGGGACACTCGATGTGACACCCATAGGTCTGCTGCAATGGCCAGCTTCTTAGGATCTATCTCCTTCGAATCGGCCAAATGCTGCTTAACCTCCGGGGAAGAAGATGCAAAAATGTGTTCCAGCATGACAAGATTTATCATGCCTTCGAAGGTAGAAACCTTATAACCTTCGACCCAGCCAGTTAAGTTTTTCAAGGATTCAGTGACATAAGATACCCAAGTACCACCTTCCTTTTTCTTATACTCTATGAATCGTTTCAAATATTGGGCCGGAGTCTTCCCAAACTTTAAAATGAGAGTTTGCTTTAACATTGCAAAATCAGCTCGCTCAGCCTTCGACATTTCCATAATGGCACTACAGCCAGAATGGGGCAGTCTGCTGAGTAACCAGGCAATCTTATCAGCATTGTCAACTTGTTGAACTTCGCATGCATACTCAAACGCATTCAGCCAGTCCATAATGTCATTCCTTTTCTCATACACACTGACCAGATCTTTTGGAAACCGTGGATGAGAGGAGGCCCCAGACCCATGTCCAGGACCCTTGGACCCATTTGCAACCTGAAGCTTGGCCAGTTCCAACTGGTGATCCCTGTCTTTCTGTTTTTCTGACTGTTCGATTTTTAGTTTGGCTATGCTGAATTCAAGCTCCTTCTGCCTAAACCGCAGCTCTTGCTTCTTGAATTCAAGCATAGCCTCCCCATCAACACTGGCAGAGGAAACATTATACATCTCATCCTCCCTGTCCTCGTGGTCGCGGTGGATCAGTGCAGCGGCAGAACCGTCGGTTCTACCAGTGAGAGCAGCCCCACCTCCTTCCGCACTGTCCTCAGAAGTTATAGCGTCAAGCTGCGCTTCTTGCCACGCCACGATTCTTTGGCTCATATCCAATTTCGTGCCTTGAGAGGAAACACCTCTCTCCGCACACATCTTTTTCAATGTTTCTGATTTGGAAGCATTTAAAGTTAACAAGGTATTTGTTTCCATACTGTTAGATAGGACTATGGCCTTTTTAAAGTTATACTACAACAATTCACTACGTGTCCTGGTAGGAATAACTTGAAATGCCTTAGTTCGTGCGCAACACTGGATACCTTCAGTGGTATCCCACCGCTGTACACCAATTTGTTAAGACGGATTTCTGAACTCTGTCCTGGTGGCGCAGAAGTTCAGAAGGCCAACCTAATTACTTGGAACAGGGTAACCTCTGGACAAGCCAGACCAATCAAGGTAGCGATCGCGGCGGTCAAGACTAGGTCTCAAGAGGGGTGAGGGTGACTGAAAGCCTGCAATGAGCACACAAAGCAAGGACACTTACAAACTACTCCAAACAGGTGCTATATTAAAAATATATACACATTTATTCCAAGGCCTTTAAAACAATGACCGTAGCGAGAAATAACAATACAACTCTAGTAAACCAACACATACCATACCAATACAATATATATACAAATACAAACAAGTCTCAAGCGTTAGATGAACGAAATGTGTAGTCCACCTAAAAGGGAAGGAAAACAGGCAGTGCGAAATAATGCTTAGACCCAGTCCGCCTTCAGAGGCACCTAACTAAAAGGAAGTCCGAGCCCTACGAAGAGTGGAGCCTTGTGCTCAAAAGTACCTGCACACGCTGGTGCCAACGGGCAAAAGGGGAGTCTCTTCGAGGGAGATCAGGCAGTTCAGTTTAGTGCACAAACGAAGAAGAACAGTGTTCCGCGACTCAAGCGCAGCCTCCACTGTGGGCAGAAGCAGAGCGCGAGTACGGAAAGGCGTGCTGTTTTGACACAGCGGGGAAAAGCTATGGGCTCCTGCAGGAGGGCGACCAGTTCCTATCTATGCTACTCACCGGTCCCCGATGCAAGCAGACTCAGGCTTCTCCGCGTCAGTTTCAGTCGCTGGCAGGTTCAGAAGAGCAGGGGACGTCTCGTCGTCGTGTTGAGTCTGCAGCAGCAGAGTTGAGTAAAAGACGTCCCAAACGAAGGAACCCGCACAGTTTGTTACCACAGCAGGGCAACGGAGCGGCCGTGTGTATCTGAGCCAAATGTACACTACTCACTTCAGACCTGGGAACGCCAAGTGTACGAATCGTGTGAGAGTGACAAGGACTCGATATACTACACAACCTGGTGGCAGTTACAGAGCAAGACTCCTGTGTAGGCTGGTCAGTCTGCTGGATGGCCCAGAGACGCTTCCGAATGCTTACTAGCAGGAGCTGGTGAAGATGCCGAGAATAGCTGTCCCCGCTATTCCAAGGGACGAAGTACCAGTACAGGCCTTCTGGTTCGATCAAAGGCGAAAAGGGTTTCAAAAGGCGACAGCAGTGCAGAGGAGCAGTCCTTCAGCGGGTCACCAGCGATTCCTCGGTTCAGCCTCTTGGTTGCAGGATACTTGGCTCCTGTATTCCTTCATTCGTGAGAACTCAGGAGATCGACATGGTAGTGGTGTTTCCAGCCCCCTCTTATCCACGGTTCCCTTCGCGCCAAAACGGTGGGGACCCAATGGGAGATCCGCTCATCAACACTCACACCATTCGTGGACCTATCACGGACCACGGTGGTCCCAGGCATTCACACGGGACCAGACATCCCAGCCCACATCCTGGAGGCACACACAAGACATGTAGAAGCCCGCGAAAGCATCCGTGTTTCGCTGGAAAGTACATGCCCAAATAAGGAAGGCCCCGGGTCGGCTCGACCTGGGGAAGGTGAAGGGAGCAAGACGGTCAGCGGACAGGACAAAGGAGCCTCGTGGTCTGGCCATTTTGGGAGCCAGGCCACCATTTTGGGTTAAGTGCGAGAAACGCGCTTAGAACGCCAAAAGGAGCTCAAAACACAAGAAACGATCGCTGCCACCATTCCTGTCCGTGAATCACTTGCACCGATCAGTTACAATCCTGAAAGAGTATCTAGGGCCTGTAGAAGGCTAGAATCCCAAGAGAGCAGTAACTTAGCTTACAGTGCCCTCTTGTGTCATGTTGCACGAAAGCCGCAACATGATAAAAGAAACTACGGAAAACAGCGTTTCCTGGTACTGACTGCCTTAAGGCCATGTCAGTTTCCCCGTAGGAAAGGAGCGAAAGCCCAGAGGAGTGCGGCAGAAGGCTGCACTTCTCTGGCAAAGTCGAGAACAAGGTGAAAAACAACAGCAAAAAGTTTAGGGGTTGCCACATGGAAGGAAAATTACCTACAATTACGAAATCTTTCCTAACAGATATCACATCTCATGTTATAGGAAGAGTCTCAGGTTTGGTATAAGCATTGAGATATCACATCTCTGCAATCGGAAGTGTCTCAGGATTGGGATGGGAAGGAGTTGGATATCCCATCTCATGTTATAGGACGGGTCTCAGGATTGTTATTAGAATCATTGAGATATCATATATATTGCATGCTGTAGGAAGGGTCTAAGGATTGGAATGGGAAGGACTTGGATATCACATTTCATGCTATGGATAGGCTCTCAGGTTTGGAAAGGGAAGGAGTTGGATATCACATTTCATGTTAGAGGAAGGATCTCAGGTTTGGTATTAGAGGCATTGAGATATCACATCTCATGCTATAGGAAGGGTCTCAGGATTGGAATGGGAAGGAGTTGGATATCACATCTCATGCTATAGGAAGGGTCTCGGGTTTGGTATAAGCATTGAGATATCACATCTCATGCTATAGGAAGGGTCTCAGGATTGGAATGGAAGGAGTTGGATATCACATCTCATGTTAAACGAAGGATCTCAGGTTTGGTTTTAGAAGCATTGAGGCATCACATCTCATGCTACAGGAAGGGTCGCAGGATTGGAATGGGAAGGAGTTGGATATCACATCTCATGCTATAGGAAGGGTCTCAGGTTTGGTATAAGCATTGAGATATCACATCTCATGCTATCGGAAGGGTCTCAGGACTGGAATGGGAAGGAGTTGTATATGACATCTCAAGCCATGGGAAGGGTCTCAGGTTTGGTATAAGCTTTGAGATATCACATCTCTGCTATCGGAAGGGTCTCAGGATTGGAATGGGAAGGAGTTGGATATCCCATCTCATGTTATAGGAAGAGTCTCAGGTTTGGTATTAGAAGCATTGAGATATCACATCTCATGCTATAGGAAGTGTCTCAGGATTGGAATGGGAAGGACTTGGATATCACATCTCATGCTATAGGGAGGGTCTCAAGTTTGATATTAGAAGCATTGAGATATCACATCTTATGCTATAGGAAGGGTCTCAGGATTGGAATGGGAAGGAGTAGGATATCACATCTCATGCTATAGGAAGGATCTGAGGTTTGGTATAAGCATTGAGATATCACATCTCTTCTATCGGAAGGGTCTCAGGATTGGAATGGGAAGGAGTTGGATATTCCCATCTCATGTTATAGGAAGGGTCTCAGGTTTGGTATTAGAAGCATTGAGATATCACATCTCATGCTATAGGAAGTGTCTCAGGATTGGAATGGGAAGGACTTGGATATCACATCTCATGCTATAGGGAGGGTCTCAAGTTTGATATTAGAAGCATTGAGATATCACATCTTATGCTATAGGAAGGGTCTCAGGATTGGAATGGGAAGGAGTAGGATATCACATCTCATGCTATAGGAAGGATCTGAGGTTTGGTATAAGCATTGAGATATCACATCTCTTCTATCGGAAGGGTCTCAGGATTGGAATGGGAAGGAGTTGGATATTCCCATCTCATGTTATAGGAAGGGTCTCAGGTTTGGTATTAGAAGCATTGAGATATCACATCTCATGTTATAGGAAGGGTCTCAGGATTGGAATGGGAAGGACTTGGATATCACATCTCATGCTATAGGGAGGGTCTCAAGTTTGATATTAGAAGCATTGAGATATCACATCTCACGATATCGGAAGGGTCTCAGGATTGGAATGGGAAGGATTTGGATATCACATCTCATGTTATAGGACGGGTCTCAGGTTTGGTATTAGAAGCATTGAGATATCACATCTCATGCTATAGGAAGTGTCTCAGGATTGGAATGGGAAGGACTTGGATATCACATCTCATGCTATAGGGAGGGTCTCAGGATTGGAATGGGAAGGAGTAGGATATCACATCTCATGCTATAGGAAGGATCTGAGGTTTGGTATAAGCATTGAGATATCACATCTCTTCTATCGGAAGGGTCTCAGGATTGGAATGGGAAGGAGTTGTATATGACATCTCAAGCCATGGGAAGGGTCTCAGGTTTGGTATAAGCTTTGAGATATCACATCTCTGCTATCGGAAGGGTCTCAGGATTGGAATGGGAAGGAGTTGGATATCCCATCTCATGTTATAGGAAGAGTCTCAGGTTTGGTATTAGAAGCATTGAGATATCACATCTCATGCTATAGGAAGTGTCTCAGGATTGGAATGGGAAGGACTTGGATATCACATCTCATGCTATAGGAAGGGTCTCAGGTTTGGTATAAGCATTGAGATATCACATCTCTTCTATCGGAAGGGTCTCAGGATTGGAATGGGAAGGAGTTGGATATTCCCATCTCATGTTATAGGAAGGGTCTCAGGTTTGGTATTAGAAGCATTGAGATATCACATCTCATGCTATAGGAAGGGTCTCAGGATTGGAATGGGAAGGAATTGGATATCACATCTCATGCTATAGGGAGGGTCTCAAGTTTGATATTAGAAGAATTGAGATATCACATCTCACGATATCGGAAGGGTCTCAGGATTGGAATGGGAAGGATTTGGATATCACATCTCATGTTATAGGACGGGTCTCAGGTTTGGTATTAGAAGCACTGAGATATCAAGTCTCATGGTATAGGAAGGGTCTCGGAATTGGAATGAGAAGGAGTTGGATATCACATCTCAAGCTATAGGAAGGGTCTCAGGATTGGAATGGGAAGGAGTTTGATATCACATCTCATGCAATAGTATGGGTCTCAGGTTTGGTATAAGCATTGGGATATCACATCTCATGCTATCGCAAGGGTATCAGGATTGGATTTGGAAGGAGCTGGATATCCCATCTCATGCTATAGGAAGGGTCTCAGGTTGGAATGGGAAGGAGTTGGATATCACATCTCATGTTATAGGAAGGGTCTCAGGATTGGAATGGGAAGGACTTGGATATCACATCTCATGCTATAGGAAGGCTCTCAGGTTTGGAAGGGGAAAGAGTTGGATATCACATTTCATGTTAGAGGTAGGATCTCAGGTTTGGTATTAGAGGCATTGAGATATCACATCTCATGCTATCAGAAGGGTCTCAGGATTGGAATGGGAAGGAGTTGGATATCACATCTCATGCTAAAGGGAGGGTCTCAGGTTTGGAAGGGGAAGGATTTGGATATCACATCTCATGTTATAGGAAGGATCTCAGGTTTGGTATTAGAAGCATTGAGATATCACATCTCATGCTATCGGAAGGATCTCAGGTTTGGTATTAGAAGCATTGAGATATCACATCTCATGCTATCAGAATGGTCTCAGGATTGGAATCGGAAGGAGTTGGATATCACATCTCATGCTAAAGGGAGGGTCTCAGGTTTGGAAGGGGAAGGATTTGGATATCACATCTCATGTTATCAGAAGGATCTCAGGTTTGGTATTAGAAGTATTGAGATATCACATCTCATGCTATAGGAAGGGTCTCAGGATTGGAATGGGAAGGAGTTGGATATCACATCTCAAGCTATAGGAAGGGTCTCAGGTTTGGTATAAGCATTGAGATATCACATCTCATGATATAGGAAGGGCTCAGGATTGGAATGGGAAGGAGTTGTATATGACATCTCATGCCATAGGAAGGGTCTCAGGTTTGGTATAAGCATTGAGATATCACATCACATGCTATAGGAAGGGTCTCAGGATTGGAATGGGAAGGACTTGGATATCACATCTCATGCTAAAGGGAGGGTCTCAGGTTTGGAAGGGGAAGGATTTGGATATCACATCTCATGTTATAGGAAGGATCTCAGGTTTGGTATAAGAAGCATTGAGATATCACATCTCATGCTATCGGAAGAATCTCAGATTTGGTATTAGAGGCATTGAGATATCACATCTCATGCTATCATAAGGGTCTCAGGATTGGAATGGGAAGGAGTTGGATATCACATCTCATGCTATAGGAAGGATCTCAGGTTTGGAACGGGAAGGAGCTGGATATCACATCTCATGTTATAGGAAGAGTCTCAGATTTGGTATAAGCATTGAGATATCACATCTCTGCAATCGGAAGTGTCTCAGGATTGGGATGGGAAGGAGTTGGATATCACATCTCATGCTATAGGAAGGGTCTCAGGATTGGAATGGGAAGGACTTGGATATCACATCTCATGCTATAGGGAGGGTCTCAAGTTTGATATTAGAAGCATTGAGATATCACATCTCACGATATCGGAAGGGTCTCAGGATTGGAATGGGAAGGATTTGGATATCACATCTCATGTTATAGGACGGGTCTCAGGTTTGGTATTAGAAGCACTGAGATATCAAGTCTCATGGTATAGGAAGGGTCTCAGAATTGGAATGAGAAGGAGTTGGATATCACATCTCAAGCTTTAGGAAGGGTCTCAGGATTGGAATGGGAAGGAGTTTGATATCACATCTCATGCAATAGTATGGGTCTCAGGTTTGGTATAAGCATTGGGATATCACATCTCATGCTATCGGAAGGGTATCAGGATTGGATTTGGAAGGAGCTGGATATCCCATCTCATGCTATAGGAAGGGTCTCAGGTTGGAATGGGAAGGAGTTGGATATCACATCTCATGTTATAGGAAGGACTTGGATATCACATCTCATGCTATAGGAAGGCTCTCAGGTTTGGAAGGGGAAAGAGTTGGATATCACATTTCATGTTAGAGGTAGGATCTCAGGTTTGGTATTAGAGGCATTGAGATATCACATCTCATGCTATCAGAAGGGTCTCAGGATTGGAATGGGAAGGAGTTGGATATCACATCTCATGCTAAAGGGAGGGTCTCAGGTTTGGAAGGGGAAGGATTTGGATATCACATCTCATGTTATAGGAAGGATCTCAGGTTTGGTATTAGAAGCATTGAGATATCACATCTCATGCTATCGGAAGGATCTCAGGTTTGGTATTAGAAGCATTGAGATATCACATCTCATGCTATCAGAATGGTCTCAGGATTGGAATCGGAAGGAGTTGGATATCACATCTCATGCTAAAGGGAGGGTCTCAGGTTTGGAAGGGGAAGGATTTGGATATCACATCTCATGTTATCAGAAGGATCTCAGGTTTGGTATTAGAAGTATTGAGATATCACATCTCATGCTATAGGAAGGGTCTCAGGATTGGAATGGGAAGGAGTTGGATATCACATCTCAAGCTATAGGAAGGGTCTCAGGTTTGGTATAAGCATTGAGATATCACATCTCATGATATAGGAAGGGCTCAGGATTGGAATGGGAAGGAGTTGTATATGACATCTCATGCCATAGGAAGGGTCTCAGGTTTGGTATAAGCATTGAGATATCACATCACATGCTATAGGAAGGGTCTCAGGATTGGAATGGGAAGGACTTGGATATCACATCTCATGCTAAAGGGAGGGTCTCAGGTTTGGAAGGGGAAGGATTTGGATATCACATCTCATGTTATAGGAAGGATCTCAGGTTTGGTATAAGAAGCATTGAGATATCACATCTCATGCTATCTGAGGAATCTCAGATTTGGTATTAGAGGCATTGAGATATCACATCTCATGCTATCATAAGGGTCTCAGGATTGGAATGGGAAGGAGTTGGATATCACATCTCATGCTATAGGAAGGATCTCAGGTTTGGAACGGGAAGGAGCTGGATATCACATCTCATGTTATAGGAAGAGTCTCAGATTTGGTATAAGCATTGAGATATCACATCTCTGCAATCGGAAGTGTCTCAGGATTGGGATGGGAAGGAGTTGGATATCACATCTCATGCTATAGGAAGGGTCTCAGGTTTGGAACGGGAAGGAGTTGGATATCCCATCTCATGTTATAGGACTGGTCTCAGGTTTGGTATTAGAAGCATTGAGATATCACATCACATGCTGTCGGAAGGGTCTCAGGTTTGGAATGGGAAGGAATTGGATATCACATCTCATGTTATAGGAAGGGTCTCAGGTTTGGTATAAGCATTGAGATATCACATCTCTGCTATCGGAAGTGTCTCAGGATTGGAATGGGAAGGAGTTGGATATCACATCTCATGTTATAGGACGGGTCTCAGGTTTGTTATTAGAATCATTGAGATATCATATTGCATGCTGTAGGAAGGGTCTAAGGATTGGAATGGGAAGGACTTGGATATCACATCTCATGCTATAGGTAGGCTCTCAGGTTTGGAAAGGGAAGGAGTTGGATATCACATTTCATGTTAGAGGAAGGATCTCAGGTTTGGTATTAGAGCCATTGGATATCACATCTCATGCTATAGGAAGGGTCTCAGGATTGGAATGGGAAGGATCTGTATATGACATCTCATGCCATAGGAAGGGTCTCAGGTTTGGTATAAGCATTGAGATATCACATCTCTGCTTTCGGAAGGGTCTCAGGATTGGAATGGGAAGGAGTTGGATATCCCATCTCATGTTATAGGAAGAGTCTCAGGTTTGATATTAGAAGCATTGAGATATCACATCTCATGCTATAGGAAGTGTCTCAGGATTGGAATGGGAAGGACTTGGATATCACATCTCATGCTATAGGGAGGGTCTCAAGTTTGATATTAGAAGCATTCAGATATCACATCTCATGGTATAGGAAGGGTCTCAGTATTGGAATGGGAAGGCGTTGGATATCACATCTCATGCTATAGGAAAGGTCTCAGGTTTGGTATAAGCATTGAGATATCACATCTCTGCTATCGGAAGGGTCTCAGGATTGGAATGGGAAGGAGTTGGATATTCCCATCTCATGTTATAGGAAGGGTCTATCAGGTCTTAGCATGAGACTCTTCCTATAACATGAGATGTGATATCCAACTCCTTCCCATTCCAATCCTGAGACCCTTCCGATAGCTTGAGATGTGATATCTCAATGCTTCTAATATCAATACTGAGACCCTCCCTATAGCATGAGATGTGATATCTAAGTCCTTCCCATTCCAATCCTGAGACCCTCCCGATAGCAGAGATGTGATATCTCAATGCTTATACCAAACCTGAGACCCTTCCTATAGCATGAGATGTGATATCCAACTCCTTCCCATTCCAATCCTGAGACCCTTCCTATAGCATGATATGTGAAATCTCAATGCTTCTACCAAAACTGAGACCCTTCCTTTAGCATGAGATGTGATATCCAACTCCTTCCCATTCCAATCCTGAGACCAGTCCTATAGCATGAGATGTGATATCTCAATGCTTCTAATACCAAACCTGAGATCCTTCCTATAACATGAGATGTGATATCCAACTCCTTCCCATTCCAATCCTGAGACCCTTCCTATAGCATGAGATGTGATATCTCAATGCTTCTAATACCAAACCTGAGATCCTTCCGATAGCATGAGATGTGATATCTCAATGCTTCTAATACCAAACCTGAGATCCTTCCTATAACATGAGATGTGATATCCAAATCCTTCCCCTTCCGAACCTGAGACCCTCCCTTTAGCATGAGATGTGATATCCAACTCCTTCCCATTCCAATCCTGATACCCTTCTGATAGCATGAGATGTGATATCTCAATGCCTCTAATACCAAACCTGAGATCCTACCCTTACATGAAATGTAATATCCAACTCCTTCCCTTTCCAAACCTGAGAGCCTTCCTACAGCATGAGATGTGATATCCAAGTCCTTCCCATTCCAATCCTGAGACCCTTCCTATAACATGATATGTCATATCCAACTCCTTCCCATTCCAACCTGAGACCCTTCCTATAGCATGAGATGGGATATCCAACTCCTTCCAAATCCAATCCTGATACCCTTCCGATAGCATGAGATGTGATATCCCAATGCTTCTACAAAACCTGAGACCCATACCATGGCATGAGATGTGATATCAAACTCCCGTCCTATACCATGAGACTTGATATCTCAATGCTTCTAATACCAAACCTGAGACCCTTCCTATAACATGAGATGTGATATCCAAGTCCTTCCCATTTCAATCCTGAGACCCTTCCTATAGCATGAGATGTGATATCTCAATGCTTCTAATACCAAACCTGAGACCCTTCCTATAACATGAGATGTGATATCCAAGTCCTTCCCATTTCAATCCTGAGACCCTTCCTATAGCATGAGATGTGATATCTCAATGCTTCTAATACCAAACCTGAGACCCTTCCTATAACATGAATTCTGCTATCCAAGTCCTTCCCATTCCAATCCTGAGACCCTTCCAATAGCAGAGATGTGATATCTCAATGCTTCTAATATCAAACCTGAGACCTGTCCTATAACATGAGATGGGATATCCAACTCCTTCCCGTTCCAAACCTGATACCCTTCCTATAGCATGAGATGTGATATCCAATTCCTTCCCATCCCAATCCTGAGACACCTCCGATAGCAGAGATGTGATATCTCAATGCTTATACCAAACCTGAGACTCTTCCTATAACATGAGATGTGATATCTAACTCCTTCCCGTTCCAAACCTGAGACCCTTCCTATAGCATGAGATGTGATATCCAACTCCTTCCCATTCCAATCCTGAGACCCTTCCTATAGCATGAGATGTGATATCTCAATGCTTATACCAAATCTGAGACCCTTCCTATAGCATAAGATGTGATATCCAACTCCTTCCCATTCCAATCCTGAGACCCTTCCTATAGCATGAGATGTGATATCTCAATGCTTCTAATAGCAAACCTGAGATCCTTCCTATAACATGAGATGTGATATCCAACTCCTTCCCATTCCAATCCTGAGACCCTTATGATAGCATGAGATGTGATATCTCAATGCCTCTAATACCAAACCTGAGATACTTCCGATAGCATGAGATGTGATATCTCAATGCTTTTAATACCAAACCTGAGATCCTTCCTATAACATGAGATGTGATATCCAAATCCTTCCCCTTCCAAACCTGAGACCCTCCCTTTAGCATGAGATGTGATATCCAACTCCTTCCCATTCCAATCCTGAGACCCTTCTGATAGCATGAGATGTGATATCTCAATGCCTCTAATACCAAACCTGAGATCCTACCTCTAACATGAAATGTGATATCCATCTCCTTCCCTTTCCAAACCTGAGACCCTGCCTATAGCATGAGATGTGATATTCAAGTCCTTCCCATTCCAATCCTGAGACCCTTCCTATAGCATGTGATGTGATATCTCAATGCGTATACCAAACCTGAGACCCTTCCTATGGCATGAGATGTCATATACAACTCCTTCCCATTCCAATCCTGAGACCCTTCCTATAGCATGAGATGTGATATCTCAATGCTTATACCAAACCTGAGACCCTTCCTATAGCATGAGATTTGATATCCAACTTCTTCCCATTCCAATCCTAAGACCCTTCCTATAACATGAGATGTGATGTCTCAATGCTTCTAATACCAAACCTGAGATCTTTCCTATAACATGAGATGTGATATCCAACTCCTTCCCATTCCAATCCTGAGACCCTTCCTATAGCATGAGATGGGATATCCAACTCCTTCTTATGCCAAACCTGAGACCCTTCCTATGGCATGATATGTGATATCCAACTCCTTGCCATTCGAATCCTGAGACCCTTCCTATAGCATGAGAAGGGATATCCAACTCCTTCCCAATCCAATCCTGAGACCCTTCCGATAGCAGAGATGTGATATTTCAACGCTTCTACCAAACCTGAGACCCTTCCTATGACATGAGATGTGATATCCAATTCCTTCCCATTCCAAACCTGAGACCCTTCCTATTGGATGAGATGTGATATCCAACTCCTTCCCATTCCAACCCTGAGACCCTTCCTATACCATGAGATGTGATATCTCAATGCTTCTAATACCAAACCTGAGACCCTTCCTTTAGCATGAGATATGATATCCAAATCCTTCCCCTTCCAAACCTGAGACCCTTCCTTTAGCATGAGATGTGATATCCAAATACTTCCCATTCCAATCCTAAAACCCTTCCTATAACATGAGATGCGATATCCAAATCCTTCCCATTCCAATCCTGAGACCCTTCCTATAACATGAGATGTGATATCCAACTCCTTCCCATTCCAACCTGAGACCCTTCCTATAGCATGAGAAGGGATATCCAACTCCTTCCCAATCCAATCCTGAGACCCTTCCGATAGCAGAGATGTGATATCTCAATGCTTATACCAAACCTGAGACCCTTCCTATGGCATGAGATGTGATATCCAACTCCTTGCCATTCAAATCCTGAGACCCTCCCTATAACAAGAGATGTCATATCCAACTCCTTCCCATTCCAAACCTCAGACCCTTCCTTTAGCATGAGATGTAATATCCAAATCCTTCACATTCCAATCCGGAGACCCTTCCTATAGCATGAGATGTGATATCTCAAAGCTTCTAATACCAAACATGAGATCCTTCCTATAACATGAGATGTGATATCCAACTCCTTCCCATTACAAACCTGAGACCCTTCCGATAGCATGAGATGTGATATCTCAATGCTTCAAAAACCAAACATGAGAACCATCCTATAACATGAGATGTGAAATCCAAATCCTTCCCTTCCCAAACCTGAGACTCTTCCTATAGCATGAGATGTGATATCTCAATGCTTCTACCAAACCTGAAACCCTTCCTATAGCATGAGATGTGATATCCAACTCCTTCCCATTCCAATCCTGAGACACTTCCTATAGCATGAGATGTGATATCCAAATCCTTCCCCTTCCAAACCTTAGACCCTTCCTTTATCATGAGATGTGATATCCAAGTCCTTCCCATTCCATTCCTGAGACCCTTCCTATAGCATGAGATGTGATATCTCAATGCTTCTAATACCAAACCTGAGACCCTTCCTATAACATGAGATGTGCTATCCAAGTCCTTCCCATTCCAATCCTGAGACCCTTCCTATAGCATGAGATGTGATATCCTAGTCCTTCCCATTCCAATCCTGAGACCCTTCCGATAGCAGAGATGTGATATCTCAATGCTTATACCAAACCTGAGACCCTTAATATGGCATGAGATGTCATATACAACTCCTTCCCATTCCAATCCTGAGACCCTTCCTATAGCATGAGATGTGATATCTCAATGCTTATACCAAACCTGAGACCCTTCCTATAGCATGAGATGTGATATCCAACTCCTTCCCATTCCAATCCTGATACCCTTCCTATAACATGAGATGTGATGTCTCAATGCTTCTAATACCAAACATGAGATCCTTCCTATGGCATGAGATGTCATTTAAAACTCCTTCCCATTCCATTCCTGAGACCCTTCCTATAGCATGAGATATGATATCCAACTCCTTCCCATTCCAATCCTGAGACCCTTCCTATAGCATGAGATGTGATATCTCAATGCTTCTAATAACAAACCTGAGATCCTTCCTATAACATGAGATGTGATATCCAAATCCTTCCCCTTCCAAACCAGAGACCCTCCCTTTAGCATGAGAGGTGATATCCAACTCCTTCCCATTCCAATCCTGAGACCGTTCTGATAGCATGAGATGTGATATCTCAATGCTTCTAATTCCAAACCTGAGATCCTTCAGATAGCATGAGATGTGATATTTGAATTCTTCTAATACCAAACCTGAGATCCTTCCTATAACACGAGATGTGATATTCTAATCCTTCCCCTTCCAAACCTGAGACCCTCCCTTTAGCATGAGATGTGATATCCAACTCCTTCCCATTCCAATCCTGAGACCCTTCTGATAGCATGAGATGTTATATCTCAATGCCTCTAATACCAAACCTGAGATTCTACATCTAACATGAAATGTGATATCCAACTCCTTCCCCTTCCAAACCTGGGAGCCTTCCTATAACATGAGATGTGATATCTTAGTCCTTCCCATTCCAATCCTGAGACCCTTCCTATAACATGAGATGTGATATGCAACTCCTTCCCATTCCAATCCTGAGACCCTTCCTATAGCATGAGATGTGATGTCTCAATGCTTCTAATACCAAATCTGAGATCCTTCCTATAACATGAGATGTGATATCCAACTCCTTCCATTCCAATCCTGAGACCCTTCCTATAGCATGGGATGTGATATTTCAATGCTTATACCAAACCTCAGACCCTTCCTATAGCATGAGATGTGATATCCAAATCCTTCCCATTCCAATCGTGAGACCCTTCCTATAGCATGAGATGTGATATCTCAATGCCTCTAATACCAAACCTGAGATCCTTCCTCTAACATGAAATGTGATATCCAAATCCTTCCCTTTCCAAACCTGAGAGCCTACCTATAGCATGAGATGTGATATCCAACTCCTTCCCATTCCAATCCTGAGACCCGTCCTATAGCATGAGATGTGATATCTCAATGCTTATACCAAACCTGAGACCCTTCCTATAGCATGAGATGTGATATCCAAATCCTTCCCATTCCAATCCTGAGAGTCTACCTATAGCATGAGATGTGATATCCAAGTCCTTCCCATTCCAATCCTTAGACACTTCCTACAGCATGAGATGTGATATCTCAATGATTCTATTACCAAACCTGAGACCCGTCCTATAACATGAGATGGGATATCCAACTCCTTCCCATTTCAATCCTGAGAAACTTCCGATAGCAGAGATGTGATATCTCAATGCTTAGACCAAACCTGAGACCCTTCCTATAACATGAGATGTGATATCCAACTCCTTCCCGTTCCAAACCTGAGACCCTTTCTATAGCAAGAATCTAATATCCAACTGCTTCCCATTCCAATCCTGAGACCATTCCTATAGCATGAGATGTGATATCTCAATGCTTCTAATACCAAACCTGAGATCCTTCCTATGACATGAGATGTGATATCCAATTCCTTCCCATTCCAAACCTGAAACCCTTCCTATAGCATGAGATGTGATATCTCAATGCTTCTAATACCAAACCTGAGATCCTTCCTAAAACATGAGATGTGATATCCAAATCCTTCCCCTTCCAAACCAGAGACCCTCCCTTTAGCATGAGATGTGATATCCAACTCCTTCCCATTCCAATCCTGAGACATTTCTGATAGCATGAGATGTGATATCTCAATGCCTCTAATACCAAACCTGAGATCCTACCTCTAACATGAAATGTGATATCCAACTCCTTCCCCTTGCAAACCTGAGAGCCTTCCTATAGCATGAGATGTGATATCGAAGTATTTCCCATTCCAATCCTGAGACCCTTCCTATAACATGAGATGTGATATCCAACTCCTTCCCATTCCAACCTGAGACCCTTCCTATAGCATGAGATGGGA
This sequence comes from Ambystoma mexicanum, assembly GCF_040938575.1. Classification (NCBI taxonomy): domain Eukaryota; kingdom Metazoa; phylum Chordata; class Amphibia; order Caudata; family Ambystomatidae; genus Ambystoma; species Ambystoma mexicanum. The sequence goes on from NC_090936.1 coordinate 341,138,605, forward strand.
TATCCAACTACTTCCAAATCCAATCCTGATACCCTTCCGATAGCATGAGATGTGATATCTCAATCCCTCTAATACCAAACCTGAGATCCTTCCTATAACATGAGATGTGATATCAAAATCCTTCCCCTTCCAAACCTGAGACCCTCCCTTTAGCATGAGATGTGATATCCAACTCCTTCCCATTCCAATCCTGAGACCCTTCTGATAGCATGAGATGTGATATTCAATGCCTCTAATACCAATCCTGAGATCCTACCTCTAACATGAAATGTGATATCCAAGTCCTTCCCTTTCCAAACGTGAGAGCCTCCCTATAGCATGAGATGGGATATTCAAGTCCTTCCCATTCCAATCCTGAGACCCTTCCTATAGCATGAGATGTGATATCTCAATGCTTCTAATACCAAACCTGAGACCCTTCCTATAACATAAGATGGGATATCCAACTCCTTCCCATTCCAATCCTGAGACCCTTCCGATAGCAGAGATGTGATATCTCAATGCTGATACCAAACCTGAGACCCTTCCTATGGCATGAGATGTCATATACAACTCCTTCCCATTCCAATCCTGAGACCATTCCTATAGCATGAGATGTGATATCTCAATGCTTATACCAAACCTGAGACCCTTCCTATAGCATGAGATGTGATATCCAACTCCTTCCCATTCCAATCCTGAGACCCTTCCTATAACATGAGATGTGATGTCTCAATGCTTCTAATACCAAACCTGAGATCCTTCCTATGGCATGAGATGTCATATAAAACTCCTTCCCATTCCATTCCTGAGACCCTTCCTATAGCATGAGATGTGATATCCAACTCCTTCCCATTCCAATCCTGAGACCCTTCCTATAGCATGAGATGTGATATCCAAATCCTTCCCATTCCAATCGTGAGACCCTTCCTATAGCATGAGATGTGATATCCAAAACCTTCCCTTTCCAAAACTGAGAGCCTACCTATAGCATGAGATGTGATATCCAACTCCTTCCCATTCCAATCCTGAGACCCTTCCTATAGCATGAGATGTGATATCCAAATCCTTCCCCTTCCAAACCTGAGACCCTCCCTTTAGCATGAGATGTGATATCCAACTCCTTCCCATTCCAATCCTGAGACCCTTCTGATAGCATGAGATGTTATATCTCAATGCCTCTAATACCAAACCTGAGATCCTACCTCTAACATGAAATGTGATATCCAACTCCTTCCCCTTCTAAACCTGGGAGCCTTCCTATAACATGAGATGTGATATCGAAGTGCTTCCCATTCCAATCCTGAGACCCTTCCTATAACATGAGATGTGATATCCAACTCCTTCCCATTCCAATCCTGAGACCCTTCCCATAGCATGAGATGTGATGTCTCAATGCTTCTAATACCAAATCTGAGATCCTTCCTATAACATGAGATATGATATCCAACTCCTTCCCATTGCAATCTTGAGACCGTTTCTATAGCATGAGATGTGATATTTCAATGCTTATACCAAACCTGAGACCCTTCCTATAGCATGAGATGTGATATCCAAATCCTTCCCATTCCAATCGTGAGACCCTTCCTATAGCATGAGATGTGATATCTCAATGCCTCTAATACCAAACCTGAGATCCTACCTCTATAATGAAATTTGATATGCAACTCCTTCCCCTTCCAAACCTGATAGCCTTCCTATAGCATGAGATGTGATATCCAAGTCCTTCCCATTCCAATCCTGATACCCTTCCTATAACATGAGATGTGATATCCAACTCCTTCCCATTCCAACCTGAGACCCTTCCTATAGCATGAGATGGGATATCCAACTCCTTCCAAATCCAATCCTGATACCCTTCCGATAGCATGAGATGTGATATCCCAATGCTTCTACAAAACCTGAGACCCATACCATGGCATGAGATGTGATATCAAACTCCTTCCCATTCCAATCCTGACACACTTCCTATAGCTTGAGATGTGATATCCAACTCCTTCCCATTCCAATTCTGAGACCCGTCCTATACCATGGGACTTGATATCTCAATGCTTCTAATACCAAACCTGAGACCGGTCCTATAACATGAGATGTGATATCCAAATCCTCCCCCTTCCAAACCTTAGACCCTTCCTTTATCATGAGATGTGATATCCAAGTCGTTCCCATTCCAATCCTGAGACACTTCCTATAGCATGAGATGTGATATCTCAATGCTTCTAATACCAAACCTGAGACCCTTGCTATAACATGAGATGTGATATTCAAGTCCTTCCCATTCCAATCCTGAGACCCTTCCTATAGCATGAGATGTGATATCTCAATGCTTCTAATACCAAACCTGAGACCCTTCCTATCATGAGATGGGATATCCAACTCCTTCCCATTCCAATCCTGAGACCCTTCCGATAGCAAAGATGTGATATCTCAATGCTTATACCAAACCTGAGACCCTTCCTATGGCATGAGATGTCAAATACAACTCCTTCCGATTCCAATCCTGAGACCCTTCCTATAGCATGAGATGTGATATCTCAATGCTTCTAATAATAAACCTGAGATCCTTCCTATAACATGAGATGTGATATCCAACTCCTTCCCATTCCAAACCTGAGACCCTTCCGATTGCATGAGATGTGATATCAAACTCCTTCCCATTCCAATCCTGAGACCCTTCCTATACCATGAGATGTGATATCTCAATGCTTCTAATACCAAAACTGACACCCGTCCTAAAACATGAGATGTGATGTCCAAATCCTTCCCCTTCCAAACCTGAGATCTTTCCTTTAGCATGAGATGTGATATCCAACTCCTTCCCATTCCAATCCTGAGACCCTTCCTATACCATGAGATGTGATCTCTCAATGCTTCTAATACCAAACCTGACACCCGTCCTAAAACATGAGATGTGATGTCCAAATCCTTCCCCTTCCAAACCTGAGATCTTTCCTTTAGCATGAGATGTGATATCCAACTCCTTCCCATTCCAATCCTGAGACCCTTCCTATACCATGAGATGTGATATCTCAATGCTTCTAATACCAAACCTGACACCCGTCCTAAAACATGAGATGTGATGTCCAAATCCTTCCCCTTCCAAACCTGAGATCTTTCCTTTAGCATTAGATGTGATATCCAACTCCTTTCCATTCCAATCCTGAGACCCTTCCTATAGCATGATATGTGATATCACAATTTTTCTAATACCAAACCTGAGATCCTTCCTATAACATGAGATGTGTATCCAACTCCTTCCCATTCCAAACCTGAGACCCTTCCTATAGCCTGAGATGTGATATCTTAATGCTTCTAAAACCAAACCTGAGAACCATCCAATAACATATGTGAAATCCAAATCCTTCCCTTTCCAAACCTGAGACCCTTCCGATAGCATTAGATGTGATATCTCAATGCTTCCAAAACCAAACATGAGAACCATCCTATAACATGAGATGTGAAATCCAAATCCTTCCCTTTCCAAACCTGAGACCCTCCCTATAGCATGAGATGTGATGTCTAAGTCCTTCCCATTCCTATCCTGAGACCCTTCCGATAGCAGAGATGTGATATCTCAATGCTTGGACCAAACCTGAGACCCTTCCTATGGCATGAGATGTGATATCCAACTCCTTCCCATTTCAATCTTGAGACCCTTCCTATAGCATGAGATGTGATATCTCAATGCTTCTATCAAACCTGAGTCCCTTCCTTTAGCATGAGATGTGATATCCAACTCCTTCCCATTCCAATCCTGAGACCCTTCCTATAGCATGAGATGTGATATTTTAAAGCTTCTAATACCAAACCTGCGACCCGTCCTATAACATGAGATATGATATCCAAATCCTTCCCCTTCCAAACCTGAGACCCTTCCTTTAGCATGAGATGTGATATCTCAATGTTTCTAATAAAAAACCTGAGACTCTTCCTATAGCAAGAGATGTGATATCCAAATCCTTCCCATTCCAATCCTGAGACCCTTCCTATAACATGAGATGTGATATCTCAATGCCTCTAATACCAAACCTGAGATTCTTCCTATAACATGAGATGTGATATCTCAATGCTTCTAATACCAAACCTGAGACCCTCCCTTTAGCATGAGATGTGATATCCGACTCCTTCCCATTCCAATCCTGAGACCCTTCTGATAGCATGAGATGTGATATCTCAATGCCTCTAATACCAAACCAGAGATTCTTCCTGTAACATGAGATGTGATATCTCAATGCTTCTAATACCAAACCTGAGACCCTCCCTTTAGCATGAGATGTGATATCCGACTCCTTCCCATTCCAATCCTGAGACCCTTCTGATAGCATGAGATGTGATATCTCAATGCTTCTAATACCAAACCTGAGACCCTTCCTATAACATAAGATGGGATATCCAGCTCCTTCCCATTCCAATCCTGAGACCCTTCCGATAGCAGAGATGTGATATCTCAATGCTTATACCAAACCTGAGACCCTTCCTGTGGCATGAGATGTCATATCCAACTCCTTCCCATTCCAATCCTGAGACCCTTCCTATAGCATGATATGTGATATCACAATTTTTCTAATACCAAACCTGAGATCCTTCCTATAACATGAGATGTGTATCCAACTCCTTCCCATTCCAAAACCTGAGACCCTTCCTATAGCATGAGATGTGATATCTTAATGCTTCTAAAACCAAACCTGAGAACCATCCAATAACATATGTGAAATCCAAATCCTTCCCTTTCCAAACCTGAGACCCTTCCGATAGCATTAGATGTGATATCTCAATGCTTCTAAAACCAAACATGAGAACCATCCTATAACATGAGATGTGAAATCCAAATCCTTCCCTTTCCAAACCTGAGACCCTTCCTATAGCTTGAGATGTGATATCAAACTCCTTCCCATTCCAATCCTGTGATAGCTGGAGATGTGATATCCAACTCCTTCCCATTCCAATCCTGAGACCCTTCCTATACCATGAGATGTGATATTTCAATGCTTCTAATACCAAACCTGAGACCCGTCCTAAAACATGAGATGTGAGATCCAAATCCTTCCCCCTCCAAACCTGAGAACCTTCCTATAGCTTGAGATGTGATATCAAACTCCTTCCCATTCCAATCCTGAGATAGCTTGAGATGTGATATCCAACTCATTCCCATTCCTATCCTGAGACCCTTCCGATAGCAGAGATGTGATATCTCAATGCTTGTACCAAACCTGAGACCCTTCCTATGGCATGAGATGTGATATCCAACTCCTTCCCATTCCAATCCTGAGACCCTTCCTATAGCATGAGATGTGATATCTCAATGCTTATACCAAACCTGAGACCCTTCCTATAGCATGAGATGTGATATCCAAATCCTTCCCATTCCAATCCTGAGACCCTTCCTATAGCATGAGATGTGATATCTCAATGCCTCTAATACCAAACCTGAGATCCTATTACCAAACCTGAGACCTGTCCTATAACATGAGATGGGATATCCAACTCCTTCCCATTTCAATCCTGAGAAACTTCTGATAGCAGAGATGTGATATCTCAATACTTAGACCAAACCTGAGACCCTTCCTATAACATGAGATGTGATATCCAACTCCTTCCCGTTCTAAACCTGAGACCCTTTCTATAGCAAGAATCTAATATCCAACTCCTTCCCATTCCAATCCTGAGACCATTCCTATAGCATGAGATGTGATATCTCAATGCTTCTAATACCAAACCTGATATCCTTCCTATGACATGAGATGTGATATCCAATTCCTTCCCATTCCAAACCTGAGATCCTTCCTATAGCATGAGATGTGATATCTCAATGCTTCTAGTACCAAACCTGAGATCCTTCCTATAACATGAGATGTGATATCCAAATCCTTCCCCTTCCAAACCAGAGACCCTCCCTTTAGCATGAGATGTGATATCCAACTCCTTCCCATTCCAATCCTGAGACATTTCTGATAGCATGAGATGTGATATCTCAATGCCTCTAATACCAAACCTGAGATCCTACCTCTACATGAAATGTGATATCCAACTCCTTCCCCTTGCAAACCTGAGAGCCTTCCTATAGCATGAGATGTGATATCGAAGTATTTCCCATTCCAATCCTGAGACCCTTCCTATAACATGAGATGTGATATCCAACTCCTTCCCATTCCAACCTGAGACCCTTCCTATAGCATGAGATGGGATATCCAACTACTTCCAAATCCAATCCTGATACCCTTCCGATAGCATGAGATGTGATATCTCAATCCCTCTAATACCAAACCTGAGATCCTTCCTATAACATGAGATGTGATATCAAAATCCTTCCCCTTCCAAACCTGAGACCCTCCCTTTAGCATGAGATGTGATATCCAACTCCTTCCCATTCCAATCCTGAGACCCTTCTGATAGCATGAGATGTGATATTCAATGCCTCTAATACCAAACCTGAGATCCTACCTCTAACATGAAATGTGATATCCAACTCCTTCCCTTTCCAAACGTGAGAGCCTCCCTATAGCATGAGATGGGATATTCAAGTCCTTCCTATTCCAATCCTGAGACCCTTCCTATAGCATGAGATGTGATATCTCAATGCTTCTAATACCAAACCTGAGACCCTTCCTACAACATAAGATGGGATATCCAACTCCTTCCCATTCGAATCCTGAGACCCTTCCGATAGCAGAGATGTGATATCTCAATGCTGATACCAAACCTGAGACCCTTCCTATGGCATGAGATGTCATATACAACTCCTTCCCATTCCAATCCTGAGACCCTTCCTATAGCATGAGATGTGATATCTCAATGCTTATACCAAACCTGAGACCCTTCCTATAGCATGAGATGTGATATCCAACTCCTTCCCATTCCAATCCTGAGACCCTTCCTATAACATGAGATGTGATGTCTCAATGCTTCTAATACCAAACCTGAGATCCTACCTATGGCATGAGATGTCATATAAAACTCCTTCCCATTCCATTCCTGAGCCCCTTCCTATAGCATGAGATGTGATATCCAACTCCTTCCCATTCCAATCCTGAGACCCTTCCTATAGCATGAGATGTGATATCTCAATGCTTCTAATACCAAACCTGAGACCCTTCCTATAACATAAGATGGGATATCCAACTCCTTCCCATTCGAATCCTGAGACCCTTCCGATAGCAGAGATGTGATATCTCAATGCTGATACCAAACCTGAGACCCTTCCTATGGCATGAGATGTCATATACAACTCCTTCCCATTCCAATCCTGAGACCCTTCCTATAGCATGAGATGTGATATCTCAATGCTTATACCAAACCTGAGACCCTTCCTATAGCATGAGATGTGATATCCAACTCCTTCCCATTCCAATCCTGAGACCCTTCCTATAACATGAAATGTGATGTCTCAATGCTTCTAATACCAAACCTGAGATCCTTCCTATGGCATGAGATGTCATATAAAACTCCTTCCCATTCCATTCCTGAGACCCTTCCTATAGCATGAGATGTGATATCCAACTCCTTCCCATTCCAATCCTGAGACCCTTCCTATAGCATGAGATGTGATATCCAAATACTTCCCATTCCAATTGTGAGACCCTTCCTATAGCATGAGATGTGATATCCAAAACCTTCCCTTTCCAAAACTGAGAGCCTACCTATAGCATGAAATGTGATATCCAACTCCTTCCCATTCCAATCCTGAGACCCTTCCTATAGCATGAGATGTGATATCTCAATGCTTATACCAAACCTGAGACCCTTCCTATAGCATGGGATGTGATATCCAAATCCTTCCCATTCCAATCCTGAGACCCTTCCTATAGCATGAGATGTGATATCCAAATCCTTCCCCTTCCAAACCTGAGACCCTCCCTTTAGCATGAGATGTGATATCCAACTCCTTCCCATTCCAATCCTGAGACCCTTCTGATAGCATGAGATGTTATATCTCAATGCCTCTAATACCAAACCTGAGATCCTACCTCTAACATGAAATGTGATATCCAACTCCTTCCCCTTCTAAACCTGGGAGCCTTCCTATAACATGAGATGTGATATCGAAGTGCTTCCCATTCCAATCCTGAGACCCTTCCTATAACATGAGATGTGATATCCAACTCCTTCCCATTCCAATCCTGAGACCCTTCCTATAGCATGAGATGTGATGTCTCAATGCTTCTAATACCAAATCTGAGATCCTTCCTATAACATGAGATGTGATATCCAACTCCTTCCCATTGCAATCTTGAGACCGTTTCTATAGCATGAGATGTGATATCTCAATGCTTATACCAAACCTGAGACCATTCCTATAGCATGAGATGTGATATCCAAATCCTTCCCATTCCAATCGTGAGACCCTTCCTATAGCATGAGATGTGATATCTCAATGCCTCTAATACCAAACCTGAGATCCTACCTCTAAAATGAAATTTGATATGCAACTCCTTCCCCTTCCAAACCTGATAGCCTTCCTATAGCATGAGATGTGATATCCAAGTCCTTCCCATTCCAATCCTGATACCCTTCCTATAACATGAGATGTGATATCCAATTCCTTCCCATTCCAACCTGAGACCCTTCCTATAGCATGAGATGGGATATCCAACTCCTTCCAAATCCAATCCTGATACCCTTCCGATAGCATGAGATATGATATCCCAATGCTTCTACAAAACCTGAGACCCATACCATGGCATGAGATGTGATATCAAACTCCTTCCCATTCCAATCCTGACACCCTTCCTATAGCTTGAGATGTGATATCCAACTCCTTCCCATTCCAATTCTGAGACCCGTCCTATACCATGGGACTTGATATCTCAATGCTTCTAATACCAAACCTGAGACCGGTCCCATAACATGAGATGTGATATCCAAATCCTTCCCCTTCCAAAATTTAGACCCTTCCTTTATCATGAGATGTGATATCCAAGTCGTTTCCATTCCAATCCTGAGACCCTTCCTATAGCATGAGATGTGATATCTCAATGCTTCTAATACCAAACCTGAGACCCTTGCTATAACATGGGATGTGATATTCAAGTCCTTCCCATTCCAATCCTGAGACCCTTCCGATAGCAGAGATGTGATATCTCAATGCTGCTAATAATAAACCTGAGATCCTTCCTATAACATGAGATGTGATATCCAACTCCTTCCCATTCCAAACCTGAGACCCTTCCGATTGCATGAGATGTGATATCAAACTCCTTCCCATTCCAATCCTGAGATAGCTTGAGATGTGATATCCAACTCCTTCCCATTCCAATCCTGAGACCCTTCCTATACCATGAGATGTGATATCTCAATGCTTCTAATACCAAACCTGACACCCGTCCTAAAACATGAGATGTGAGATCCAAATCCTTCCCCTTCCAAACCTGAGATCTTTCCTTTAGCATGAGATGTGATATCCAACTCCTTCCCATTCCAATCCTGAGACCCTTCCTATAGCATGATATGTGATATCACAATTTTTCTAATACCAAACCTGAGATCCTTCCTATAACATGAGATGTGTATCCAACTCCTTCCCATTCCAAACCTGAGACCCTTCCTATAGCCTGAGATGTGATATCTTAATGCTTCTAAAACCAAACCTGAGAACCATCCAATAACATATGTGAAATCCAAATCCTTCCCTTTCCAAACCTGAGACACTTCCGATAGCATTACCTGTGATATCTCAATGCTTCTAAAACCAAACATGAGAACCATTCTATAACATGAGATGTGAAATCCAAATCCTTCCCTTTCCAAACCTGAGACCCTCCCTATAGCATGGAATGTGATATCTAAGTCCTTCCCATTCCTATCCTGAGACCCTTCCGATAGCAGAGATGTGATATCTCAATGCTTGGACCAAACCTGAGACCCTTCCTATGACATGAGATGTGATATCCAACTCCTTCCCATTCCAATCCTGAGACCCTTCCTATAGCATGAGATGTGATATCTCAATGCTTCTATCAAACCTGAGTCCCTTCCTTTGGCATGAGATGTGATATCCAACTCCTTCCCATTCCAATCCTGAGACCCTTCCTATAGCATGAGATGTGATATTTCAAAGCTTCTAATACCAAACCTGGGACCCGTCCTATAACATGAGATATGATATCCAAATCCTTCCCCTTCCAAACCTGAGACCCTTCCTTTAGCATAAGATGTGATATCCAAATCCTTCCCATTCCAATCCTGAAACCCTTCCTATAGCATGAGATGTGATATCTCAATGTTTCTAATAAAAAACTTGAGACTCTTCCTATAGCAAGAGATATGATATCCAAATCCTTCCCATTCCAATCCTGAGACCCTTCCTATAACATGAGATGTGATATCTCAATGCCTCTAATACCAAACCTGAGATTCTTTCTATGACATGAGATGTGATATCTCAATGCTTCTAATACCAAACCTGAGACCCTCCCTTTAGCATGAGATGTGATATCCGACTCCTTCCCATTCCAATCCTGAGACCCTTCTTATAGCATGAGATGTGATATCTCAATGCCTCTAATACCAAACCAGAGATTCTTCCTATAACATGAGATGTGATATCTCAATGCTTCTAATACCAAACCTGAGACCCTCCCTTTAGCATGAGATGTGATATCCGACTCCTTCCCATTCCAATCCTGAGACCCTTCTGATAGCATGAGATGTGATATCTCAATGCTTCTAACACCAAACCTGAGACCCTTCCTATAACATAAGATGGGATATCCAACTCCTTCCCATTCCAATCCTGAGACCCTTCCGATAGCAGAGATGTGATATCTCAATGCTTATACCAAACCTGAGACCCTTCCTGTGGCATGAGATGTCATATCCAACTCCTTCCCATTCCAATCCTGAGACCTTTCCTATAGCATGATATGTGATATCACAATTTTTCTAATACCAAACCTGAGATCCTTCCTATAACATGAGATGTGTATCCAACTCCTTCCCATTCCAAAACCTGAGACCCTTCCTATAGCATGAGATGTGATATCTTAATGCTTCTAAAACCAAACCTGAGAACCATCCAATAACATATGTGAAATCCAAATCCTTCCCTTTCCAAACCTGAGACCCTTCCGATAGCATTAGATGTGATATCTCAATGCTTCTAAAACCAAACATGAGAACCATCCTATAACATGAGATGTGAAATCCAAATCCTTCCCTTTCCAAACCTGAGACCCTTCCTATAGCTTGAGATGTGATATCAAACTCCTTCCCGATCCAATCCTGTGATAGCTTGAGATATGATATCCAACTCCTTCCCATTCCAATCCTGAGACCCTTCCTATACCATGAGATGTGATATCTCAATGCTTCTAATACCAAACCTGAGACCCGTCCTAAAACATGAGATGTGAGATCCAAATCCTTCCCCTTCCAAACCTGAGAACCTTCCTATAGCTTGAGATGTGATATCAAACTCCTTCCTATTCCAATCCTGAGATAGCTTGAGATGTGATATCCAACTCCTTCCCATTCCAATCCTGAGACCCTTCCTATAGCATGAGATGTGATATCTCAATGCTTCTATCAAACCTGAGTCCCTTCCTTTAGCATGAGATGTGATATCCAACTCCTTCCCATTCCAATCCTGAGACCGTTCCTATAGCATGAGATGTGATATCTCAAAGCTTCTAATACCAAACCTGGGACCCGTCCTATAACATGAGATATGATATCCAAATCCTTCCCCTTCCAAACCTGAGACCCTTCCTTTAGCATGAGTTGTGATATCCAAATCCTTCCCATTCCAATCCTGAAACCCTTCCTATAGCATGAGATGTGATATCTCAATGTTTCTAATAAAAAACCTGAGACCCTTCCTATAGCAAGAGATGTGATATCCAAATCCTTCCCATTCCAATCCTGAGACCCTTCCTATAACATGAGATGTGATATCCAACTCCTTCCCATTCCAACCTGAGAACCTTCCTATAGCATGAGAAGGGATATCCAACTCCTTCCCATTCCAATCCTGAGACCTTCCTATAGCATGAGATGTGATATCTCAAAGCTTCTAATACCAAACCTGCGACCCGTCCTATAACATGAGATATGATATCCAAATCCTTCCCCTTCCAAACCTGAGACCCTTCCTTTAGCATGAGATGTGATATACAAATCCTTCCCATTCCAATCCTGAAACCCTTCCTATAGCATGAGATGTGATATCTCAATGTTTCTAATAAAAAAACTGAGACCCTTCCTATAGCAAGAGATGTGACATCCAAATCCTTCCCATTCCAATCCTGAGATCCTTCCTATTGGATGAGATGTGATATCCAACTCCTTCCCATTCCAATACTGAGACCCTTCCTATACCATGAGATGTGATATCTCAATGCTTCTACCAAAACTGAGACCCTTCCTTTAGCATGAGATGTGATATCCAACTCCTTCCCATTCCAATCCTGAGACCCTTCCTATAGCATGAGATGTGATATCTCAATGCCTCTAATACCAAACCTGAGATTCTTCCTATAACATGAGATGTGATATCTCAATGCTTCTAATACCAAACCTGAGACCCTCCCTTTAGCATGAGATGTGATATCCGACTCCTTCCCATACCAATCCTGAGACCCTTCTGATAGCATGAGATGTGATATCTCAATGCCTCTAATACCAAACCTGAGATTCTTCCTATAACATGAGATGTGATATCTCAATGCTTCTAATACCAAACCTGAGACCCTCCCTTTAGCATGAGATGTGATATCCAACTCCTTCCCATTCCAATCCTGAGACCCTTCCTATACCATGAGATGTAATATCTCAATGCTTCTAATACCAAACCTGACACCCGTCCTAAAACATGAGATGTGAGATCCAAATCCTTCCCCTTCCAAACCTGAGATCTTTCCTTTAGCATGAGATGTGATATCCAACTCCTTCCCATTCCAATCCTGAGACCCTTCCTATAGCATGATATGTGATATCACAATTTTTCTAATACCAAACCTGAGATCCTTCCTATAACATGAGATGTGTATCCAACTCCTTCCCATTCCAAAACCTGAGACCCTTCCTATAGCCTGAGATGTGATATCTTAATGCTTCTAAAACCAAACCTGAGAACCATCCAATAACATATGTGAAATCCAAATCCTTCCCTTTCCAAACCTGAGACCCTTCCGATAGCATTAGATGTGATATCTCAATGCTTCTAAAACCAAACATGAGAACCATCCTATAACATGAGATGTGAAATCCAAATCCTTCCCTTTCCAAACCTGAGACCCTTCCTATAGCTTGAGATGTGATATCAAACTCCTTCCCATTCCAATCCTGTGATAGCTTGAGATGTGATATCCAACTCCTTCCCATTCCAATCCTGAGACCCTTCCTATACCATGAGATGTGATATCTCAATGCTTCTAATACCAAACCTGAGACCCGTCCTAAAACATGAGATGTGAGATTCAAATCCTTCCCCTTCCAAACCTGAGAACCTTCCTATAGCTTGAGATGTGATATCAAACTCCTTCCCATTCCAATCCTGAGATAGCTTGAGATGTGATATCCAACTCCTTCCCATTCCTATCCTGAGACCCTTCCGATAGCAGAGATGTGATATCTCAATGCTTGTACCAAACCTGAGACCCTTCCTATGGCATGAGATGTGATATCCAACTCCTTCCCATTCCAATCCTGAGACCCTTCCTATAGCATGAGATGTGATATCTCAATGCTTCTATCAAACCTGAGTCCCTTCCTTTAGCATGAGATGTGATATCCAACTCCTTCCCATTCCAATCCTGAGACCCTTCCTATAGCATGAGATGTGATATCTCAAAGCTTCTAATACCAAACCTGGGACCCGTCCTATAACATGAGATATGATATCCAAATCCTTCCCCTTCCAAACCTGAGACCCTTCCTTTAGCCTGAGTTGTGATATCCAAATCCTTCCCATTCCAATCCTGAAACCCTTCCTATAGCATGAGATGTGATATCTCAATGTTTCTAATAAAAAACCTGAGACCCTTCCTATAGCAAGAGATGTGATATCCAAATCCTTCCCATTCCAATCCTGAGGCCCTTCCTATAACATGAGATGTGATATCTCAATGCTTCTATCAAACCTGAGTCCCTTCCTTTAGCATGAGATGTGATATCCAACTCCTTCCCATTCCAAACCTGAGATCCTTCCTATAGCATGAGATGTGATATCTCAATGCTTCTAGTACCAAACCTGAGATCCTTCCTATAACATGAGATGTGATATCCAAATCCTTCCCCTTCCAAACCAGAGACCCTCCCTTTAGCATGAGATGTGATATCCAACTCCTTCCCATTCCAATCCTGAGACCCTCCCTTTAGCATGAGATGTGATATCCAACTCCTTCCCATTCCAATCCTGAGACATTTCTGATAGCATGAGATGTGATATCTCAATGCCTCTAATACCAAACCTGAGATCCTACCTCTACATGAAATGTGATATCCAACTCCTTCCCCTTGCAAACCTGAGAGCCTTCCTATAGCATGAGATGTGATATCGAAGTATTTCCCATTCCAATCCTGAGACCCTTCCTATAACATGAGATGTGATATCCAACTCCTTCCCATTCCAACCTGAGACCCTTCCTATAGCATGAGATGGGATATCCAACTACTTCCAAATCCAATCCTGATACCCTTCCGATAGCATGAGATGTGATATCTCAATCCCTCTAATACCAAACCTGAGATCCTTCCTATAACATGAGATGTGATATCAAAATCCTTCCCCTTCCAAACCTGAGACCCTCCCTTTAGCATGAGATGTGATATCCAACTCCTTCCCATTCCAATCCTGAGACCCTTCTGATAGCATGAGATGTGATATTCAATGCCTCTAATACCAAACCTGAGATCCTACCTCTAACATGAAATGTGATATCCAACTCCTTCCCTTTCCAAACGTGAGAGCCTCCCTATAGCATGAGATGGGATATTCAAGTCCTTCCTATTCCAATCCTGAGACCCTTCCTATAGCATGAGATGTGATATCTCAATGCTTCTAATACCAAACCTGAGACCCTTCCTACAACATAAGATGGGATATCCAACTCCTTCCCATTCGAATCCTGAGACCCTTCCGATAGCAGAGATGTGATATCTCAATGCTGATACCAAACCTGAGACCCTTCCTATGGCATGAGATGTCATATACAACTCCTTCCCATTCCAATCCTGAGACCCTTCCTATAGCATGAGATGTGATATCTCAATGCTTATACCAAACCTGAGACCCTTCCTATAGCATGAGATGTGATATCCAACTCCTTCCCATTCCAATCCTGAGACCCTTCCTATAACATGAGATGTGATGTCTCAATGCTTCTAATACCAAACCTGAGATCCTACCTATGGCATGAGATGTCATATAAAACTCCTTCCCATTCCATTCCTGAGCCCCTTCCTATAGCATGAGATGTGATATCCAACTCCTTCCCATTCCAATCCTGAGACCCTTCCTATAGCATGAGATGTGATATCTCAATGCTTCTAATACCAAACCTGAGACCCTTCCTATAACATAAGATGGGATATCCAACTCCTTCCCATTCGAATCCTGAGACCCTTCCGATAGCAGAGATGTGATATCTCAATGCTGATACCAAACCTGAGACCCTTCCTATGGCATGAGATGTCATATACAACTCCTTCCCATTCCAATCCTGAGACCCTTCCTATAGCATGAGATGTGATATCTCAATGCTTATACCAAACCTGAGACCCTTCCTATAGCATGAGATGTGATATCCAACTCCTTCCCATTCCAATCCTGAGACCCTTCCTATAACATGAAATGTGATGTCTCAATGCTTCTAATACCAAACCTGAGATCCTTCCTATGGCATGAGATGTCATATAAAACTCCTTCCCATTCCATTCCTGAGACCCTTCCTATAGCATGAGATGTGATATCCAACTCCTTCCCATTCCAATCCTGAGACCCTTCCTATAGCATGAGATGTGATATCCAAATACTTCCCATTCCAATTGTGAGACCCTTCCTATAGCATGAGATGTGATATCCAAAACCTTCCCTTTCCAAAACTGAGAGCCTACCTATAGCATGAAATGTGATATCCAACTCCTTCCCATTCCAATCCTGAGACCCTTCCTATAGCATGAGATGTGATATCTCAATGCTTATACCAAACCTGAGACCCTTCCTATAGCATGGGATGTGATATCCAAATCCTTCCCATTCCAATCCTGAGACCCTTCCTATAGCATGAGATGTGATATCCAAATCCTTCCCCTTCCAAACCTGAGACCCTCCCTTTAGCATGAGATGTGATATCCAACTCCTTCCCATTCCAATCCTGAGACCCTTCTGATAGCATGAGATGTTATATCTCAATGCCTCTAATACCAAACCTGAGATCCTACCTCTAACATGAAATGTGATATCCAACTCCTTCCCCTTCTAAACCTGGGAGCCTTCCTATAACATGAGATGTGATATCGAAGTGCTTCCCATTCCAATCCTGAGACCCTTCCTATAACATGAGATGTGATATCCAACTCCTTCCCATTCCAATCCTGAGACCCTTCCTATAGCATGAGATGTGATGTCTCAATGCTTCTAATACCAAATCTGAGATCCTTCCTATAACATGAGATGTGATATCCAACTCCTTCCCATTGCAATCTTGACACCGTTTCTATAGCATGAGATGTGATATCTCAATGCTTATACCAAACCTGAGACCATTCCTATAGCATGAGATGTGATATCCAAATCCTTCCCATTCCAATCGTGAGACCCTTCCTATAGCATGAGATGTGATATCTCAATGCCTCTAATACCAAACCTGAGATCCTACCTCTAAAATGAAATTTGATATGCAACTCCTTCCCCTTCCAAACCTGATAGCCTTCCTATAGCATGAGATGTGATATCCAAGTCCTTCCCATTCCAATCCTGATACCCTTCCTATAACATGAGATGTGATATCCAATTCCTTCCCATTCCAACCTGAGACCCTTCCTATAGCATGAGATGGGATATCCAACTCCTTCCAAATCCAATCCTGATACCCTTCCGATAGCATGAGATATGATATCCCAATGCTTCTACAAAACCTGAGACCCATACCATGGCATGAGATGTGATATCAAACTCCTTCCCATTCCAATCCTGACACCCTTCCTATAGCTTGAGATGTGATATCCAACTCCTTCCCATTCCAATTCTGAGACCCGTCCTATACCATGGGACTTGATATCTCAATGCTTCTAATACCAAACCTGAGACCGGTCCCATAACATGAGATGTGATATCCAAATCCTTCCCCTTCCAAAATTTAGACCCTTCCTTTATCATGAGATGTGATATCCAAGTCGTTTCCATTCCAATCCTGAGACCCTTCCTATAGCATGAGATGTGATATCTCAATGCTTCTAATACCAAACCTGAGACCCTTGCTATAACATGGGATGTGATATTCAAGTCCTTCCCATTCCAATCCTGAGACCCTTCCGATAGCAGAGATGTGATATCTCAATGCTGCTAATAATAAACCTGAGATCCTTCCTATAACATGAGATGTGATATCCAACTCCTTCCCATTCCAAACCTGAGACCCTTCCGATTGCATGAGATGTGATATCAAACTCCTTCCCATTCCAATCCTGAGATAGCTTGAGATGTGATATCCAACTCCTTCCCATTCCAATCCTGAGACCCTTCCTATACCATGAGATGTGATATCTCAATGCTTCTAATACCAAACCTGACACCCGTCCTAAAACATGAGATGTGAGATCCAAATCCTTCCCCTTCCAAACCTGAGATCTTTCCTTTAGCATGAGATGTGATATCCAACTCCTTCCCATTCCAATCCTGAGACCCTTCCTATAGCATGATATGTGATATCACAATTTTTCTAATACCAAACCTGAGATCCTTCCTATAACATGAGATGTGTATCCAACTCCTTCCCATTCCAAACCTGAGACCCTTCCTATAGCCTGAGATGTGATATCTTAATGCTTCTAAAACCAAACCTGAGAACCATCCAATAACATATGTGAAATCCAAATCCTTCCCTTTCCAAACCTGAGACACTTCCGATAGCATTACCTGTGATATCTCAATGCTTCTAAAACCAAACATGAGAACCATTCTATAACATGAGATGTGAAATCCAAATCCTTCCCTTTCCAAACCTGAGACCCTCCCTATAGCATGGAATGTGATATCTAAGTCCTTCCCATTCCTATCCTGAGACCCTTCCGATAGCAGAGATGTGATATCTCAATGCTTGGACCAAACCTGAGACCCTTCCTATGACATGAGATGTGATATCCAACTCCTTCCCATTCCAATCCTGAGACCCTTCCTATAGCATGAGATGTGATATCTCAATGCTTCTATCAAACCTGAGTCCCTTCCTTTGGCATGAGATGTGATATCCAACTCCTTCCCATTCCAATCCTGAGACCCTTCCTATAGCATGAGATGTGATATTTCAAAGCTTCTAATACCAAACCTGGGACCCGTCCTATAACATGAGATATGATATCCAAATCCTTCCCCTTCCAAACCTGAGACCCTTCCTTTAGCATAAGATGTGATATCCAAATCCTTCCCATTCCAATCCTGAAACCCTTCCTATAGCATGAGATGTGATATCTCAATGTTTCTAATAAAAAACTTGAGACTCTTCCTATAGCAAGAGATATGATATCCAAATCCTTCCCATTCCAATCCTGAGACCCTTCCTATAACATGAGATGTGATATCTCAATGCCTCTAATACCAAACCTGAGATTCTTTCTATGACATGAGATGTGATATCTCAATGCTTCTAATACCAAACCTGAGACCCTCCCTTTAGCATGAGATGTGATATCCGACTCCTTCCCATTCCAATCCTGAGACCCTTCTTATAGCATGAGATGTGATATCTCAATGCCTCTAATACCAAACCAGAGATTCTTCCTATAACATGAGATGTGATATCTCAATGCTTCTAATACCAAACCTGAGACCCTCCCTTTAGCATGAGATGTGATATCCGACTCCTTCCCATTCCAATCCTGAGACCCTTCTGATAGCATGAGATGTGATATCTCAATGCTTCTAACACCAAACCTGAGACCCTTCCTATAACATAAGATGGGATATCCAACTCCTTCCCATTCCAATCCTGAGACCCTTCCGATAGCAGAGATGTGATATCTCAATGCTTATACCAAACCTGAGACCCTTCCTGTGGCATGAGATGTCATATCCAACTCCTTCCCATTCCAATCCTGAGACCTTTCCTATAGCATGATATGTGATATCACAATTTTTCTAATACCAAACCTGAGATCCTTCCTATAACATGAGATGTGTATCCAACTCCTTCCCATTCCAAAACCTGAGACCCTTCCTATAGCATGAGATGTGATATCTTAATGCTTCTAAAACCAAACCTGAGAACCATCCAATAACATATGTGAAATCCAAATCCTTCCCTTTCCAAACCTGAGACCCTTCCGATAGCATTAGATGTGATATCTCAATGCTTCTAAAACCAAACATGAGAACCATCCTATAACATGAGATGTGAAATCCAAATCCTTCCCTTTCCAAACCTGAGACCCTTCCTATAGCTTGAGATGTGATATCAAACTCCTTCCCGATCCAATCCTGTGATAGCTTGAGATATGATATCCAACTCCTTCCCATTCCAATCCTGAGACCCTTCCTATACCATGAGATGTGATATCTCAATGCTTCTAATACCAAACCTGAGACCCGTCCTAAAACATGAGATGTGAGATCCAAATCCTTCCCCTTCCAAACCTGAGAACCTTCCTATAGCTTGAGATGTGATATCAAACTCCTTCCTATTCCAATCCTGAGATAGCTTGAGATGTGATATCCAACTCCTTCCCATTCCAATCCTGAGACCCTTCCTATAGCATGAGATGTGATATCTCAATGCTTCTATCAAACCTGAGTCCCTTCCTTTAGCATGAGATGTGATATCCAACTCCTTCCCATTCCAATCCTGAGACCGTTCCTATAGCATGAGATGTGATATCTCAAAGCTTCTAATACCAAACCTGGGACCCGTCCTATAACATGAGATATGATATCCAAATCCTTCCCCTTCCAAACCTGAGACCCTTCCTTTAGCATGAGTTGTGATATCCAAATCCTTCCCATTCCAATCCTGAAACCCTTCCTATAGCATGAGATGTGATATCTCAATGTTTCTAATAAAAAACCTGAGACCCTTCCTATAGCAAGAGATGTGATATCCAAATCCTTCCCATTCCAATCCTGAGACCCTTCCTATAACATGAGATGTGATATCCAACTCCTTCCCATTCCAACCTGAGAACCTTCCTATAGCATGAGAAGGGATATCCAACTCCTTCCCATTCCAATCCTGAGACCTTCCTATAGCATGAGATGTGATATCTCAAAGCTTCTAATACCAAACCTGCGACCCGTCCTATAACATGAGATATGATATCCAAATCCTTCCCCTTCCAAACCTGAGACCCTTCCTTTAGCATGAGATGTGATATACAAATCCTTCCCATTCCAATCCTGAAACCCTTCCTATAGCATGAGATGTGATATCTCAATGTTTCTAATAAAAAAACTGAGACCCTTCCTATAGCAAGAGATGTGACATCCAAATCCTTCCCATTCCAATCCTGAGATCCTTCCTATTGGATGAGATGTGATATCCAACTCCTTCCCATTCCAATACTGAGACCCTTCCTATACCATGAGATGTGATATCTCAATGCTTCTACCAAAACTGAGACCCTTCCTTTAGCATGAGATGTGATATCCAACTCCTTCCCATTCCAATCCTGAGACCCTTCCTATAGCATGAGATGTGATATCTCAATGCCTCTAATACCAAACCTGAGATTCTTCCTATAACATGAGATGTGATATCTCAATGCTTCTAATACCAAACCTGAGACCCTCCCTTTAGCATGAGATGTGATATCCGACTCCTTCCCATACCAATCCTGAGACCCTTCTGATAGCATGAGATGTGATATCTCAATGCCTCTAATACCAAACCTGAGATTCTTCCTATAACATGAGATGTGATATCTCAATGCTTCTAATACCAAACCTGAGACCCTCCCTTTAGCATGAGATGTGATATCCAACTCCTTCCCATTCCAATCCTGAGACCCTTCCTATACCATGAGATGTAATATCTCAATGCTTCTAATACCAAACCTGACACCCGTCCTAAAACATGAGATGTGAGATCCAAATCCTTCCCCTTCCAAACCTGAGATCTTTCCTTTAGCATGAGATGTGATATCCAACTCCTTCCCATTCCAATCCTGAGACCCTTCCTATAGCATGATATGTGATATCACAATTTTTCTAATACCAAACCTGAGATCCTTCCTATAACATGAGATGTGTATCCAACTCCTTCCCATTCCAAAACCTGAGACCCTTCCTATAGCCTGAGATGTGATATCTTAATGCTTCTAAAACCAAACCTGAGAACCATCCAATAACATATGTGAAATCCAAATCCTTCCCTTTCCAAACCTGAGACCCTTCCGATAGCATTAGATGTGATATCTCAATGCTTCTAAAACCAAACATGAGAACCATCCTATAACATGAGATGTGAAATCCAAATCCTTCCCTTTCCAAACCTGAGACCCTTCCTATAGCTTGAGATGTGATATCAAACTCCTTCCCATTCCAATCCTGTGATAGCTTGAGATGTGATATCCAACTCCTTCCCATTCCAATCCTGAGACCCTTCCTATACCATGAGATGTGATATCTCAATGCTTCTAATACCAAACCTGAGACCCGTCCTAAAACATGAGATGTGAGATTCAAATCCTTCCCCTTCCAAACCTGAGAACCTTCCTATAGCTTGAGATGTGATATCAAACTCCTTCCCATTCCAATCCTGAGATAGCTTGAGATGTGATATCCAACTCCTTCCCATTCCTATCCTGAGACCCTTCCGATAGCAGAGATGTGATATCTCAATGCTTGTACCAAACCTGAGACCCTTCCTATGGCATGAGATGTGATATCCAACTCCTTCCCATTCCAATCCTGAGACCCTTCCTATAGCATGAGATGTGATATCTCAATGCTTCTATCAAACCTGAGTCCCTTCCTTTAGCATGAGATGTGATATCCAACTCCTTCCCATTCCAATCCTGAGACCCTTCCTATAGCATGAGATGTGATATCTCAAAGCTTCTAATACCAAACCTGGGACCCGTCCTATAACATGAGATATGATATCCAAATCCTTCCCCTTCCAAACCTGAGACCCTTCCTTTAGCCTGAGTTGTGATATCCAAATCCTTCCCATTCCAATCCTGAAACCCTTCCTATAGCATGAGATGTGATATCTCAATGTTTCTAATAAAAAACCTGAGACCCTTCCTATAGCAAGAGATGTGATATCCAAATCCTTCCCATTCCAATCCTGAGGCCCTTCCTATAACATGAGATGTGATATCCAACTCCTTCCCATTCCAACCTGAGAACCTTCCTATAGCATGAGAAGGGATATCCAACTCCTTCCCATTCCAATCCTGAGACCTTCCTATAGCATGAGATGTGATATCTCAAAGCTTCTAATACCAAACCTGCGACCCGTCCTATAACATGAGATATGATATCCAACTCCTTCCCATTCCAATCCTGAGACCCTTCCGATAGCAGAGATGTGATATCTCAATGCTTATACCAAACCTGAGACCCTTCCTGTGGCATGAGATGTCATATCCAACTCCTTCCCATTCCAATCCTGAGACCCTTCCTATAGCATGATATGTGATATCACAATTTTTCTAATACCAAACCTGAGATCCTTCCTATAACATGAGATGTGTATCCAACTCCTTCCCATTCCAAAACCTGAGACCCTTCCTATAGCATGAGATGTGATATCTTAATGCTTCTAAAACCAAACCTGAGAACCATCCAATAACATATGTGAAATCCAAATCCTTCCCTTTCCAAACCTGAGACCCTTCCGATAGCATTAGATGTGATATCTCAATGCTTCTAAAACCAAACATGAGAACCATCCTATAACATGAGATGTGAAATCCAAATCCTTCCCTTTCCAAACCTGAGACCCTTCCTATAGCTTGAGATGTGATATCAAACTCCTTCCCATTCCAATCCTGTGATAGCTTGAGATGTGATATCCAACTCCTTCCCATTCGAATCCTGAGACCCTTCCTATACCATGAGATGTGATATCTCAATGCTTCTAATACCAAACCTGAGACCCGTCCTAAAACATGAGATGTGAGATTCAAATCCTTCCCCTTCCAAACCTGAGAACCTTCCTATAGCTTGAGATGTGATATCAAACTCCTTCCCATTCCAATCCTGAGATAGCTTGAGATGTGATATCCAACTCCTTCCCATTCCTATCCTGAGACCCTTCCGATAGCAGAGATGTGATATCTCAATGCTTGTACCAAACCTGAGACCCTTCCTATGGCATGAGATGTGATATCCAACTCCTTCCCATTCCAATCCTGAGACCCTTCCTATAGCATGAGATGTGACATCTCAAAGCTTCTAATACCAAACCTGGGACCCGTCCTATAACATGAGATATGATATCCAAATCCTTCCCCTTCCAAACCTGAGACCCTTCCTTTAGCATGAGTTGTGATATCCAAATCCTTCCCATTCCAATCCTGAAACCCTTCCTATAGCATGAGATGTGATATCTCAATGTTTCTAATAAAAAACCTGAGACCCTTCCTATAGCAAGAGATGTGATATCCAAATCCTTCCCATTCCAATCCTGAGGCCCTTCCTATAACATGAGATGTGATATCCAACTCCTTCCCATTCCAACCTGAGAACCTTCCTATAGCATGAGAAGGGATATCCAACTCCTTCCCATTCCAATCCTGAGACCTTCCTATAGCATGAGATGTGATATCTCAAAGCTTCTAATACCAAACCTTCGACCCGTCCTATAACATGAGATATGATATCCAAATCCTTCCCCTTCCAAACCTGAGACCCTTCCTTTAGCATGAGATGTGATATACAAATCCTTCCCATTCCAATCCTGAAACCCTTCCTATAGCATGAGATGTGATATCTCAATGTTTCTAATAAAAAAACTGAGACCCTTCCTATAGCAAGAGATGTGACATCCAAATCCTTCCCATTCCAATCCTGAGACCCTTCCTATAGCATGAGATGTGATATCTCAATGCCTCTAATACCAAACCTGAGATTCTTCCTATAACATGAGATGTGATATCTCAATGCTTCTAATACCAAACCTGAGACCCTCCCTTTAGCATGAGATGTGATATCCGACTCCTTCCCATACCAATCCTGAGACCCTTCTGATAGCATGAGATGTGATATCTCAATGCCTCTAATACCAAACCTGAGATTCTTCCTATAACATGAGATGTGATATCTCAATGCTTCTACCAAAACTGAGACCCTTCCTTTAGCATGAGATGTGATATCCAACTCCTTCCCATTCCAATCCTGAGACCCTTCCTATAGCATGAGATGTGATATCTCAATGCCTCTAATACCAAACCTGAGATTCTTCCTATAACATGAGATGTGATATCTCAATGCTTCTAATACCAAACCTGAGACCCTCCCTTTAGCATGAGATGTGATATCCGACTCCTTCCCATACCAATCCTGAGACCCTTCTGATAGCATGAGATGTGATATCTCAATGCCTCTAATACCAAACCTGAGATTCTTCCTATAACATGAGATGTGATATCTCAATGCTTCTAATACCAAACCTGAGACCCTCCCTTTAGCATGAGATGTGATATCCAACTCCTTCCCATTCCAATCCTGAGACCCTTCCTATACCATGAGATGTGATATCTCAATGCTTCTAATACCAAACCTGAGATCTTTCCTTTAGCATGAGATGTGATATCCAACTCCTTCCCATTCCAATCCTGAGACCCTTCCTATAGCATGATATGTGATATCACAATTTTTCTAATACCAAACCTGAGATCCTTCCTATAACATGAGATGTGTATCCAACTCCTTCCCATTCCAAACCTGAGACCCTTCCTATAGCCTGAGATGTGATATCTTAATGCTTCTAAAACCAAACCTGAGAACCATCCAATAACATATGTGAAATCCAAATCCTTCCCTTTCCAAACCTGAGACACTTCCGATAGCATTACATGTGATATCTCAATGCTTCTAAAACCAAACATGAGAACCATCCTATAACATGAGATGTGAAATCCAAATCCTTCCCTTTCCAAACCTGGGACCCTCCCTATAGCATGGAATGTGATATCTAAGTCCTTCCCATTCCTATCCTGAGACCCTTCCGATAGCAGAGATGTGATATCTCAATGCTTGGACCAAACTTGAGACCCTTCCTATGACATGAGATATGATATCCAACTCCTTCCCATTCCAATCCTGAGACCCTTCCTATAGCATGAGATGTGATATCTCAATGCTTCTATCAAACCTGAGTCCCTTCCTTTAGCATGAGATGTGATATCCAACTCCTTCCCATTCCAATCCTGAGACCCTTCCTATAGCATGAGATGTGTTATTTCAAAGCTTCTAATACCAAACCTGGGACCCGTCCTATAACATGAGATATGATATCCAAATCCTTTCCCTTCCAAACCTGAGACCCTTCCTTTAGCATGAGATGTGATATCCAAATCCTTCCCATTCCAATCCTGAAACCCTTCCTATAGCATGAGATGTGATATCTCAATGTTTCTAATAAAAAACTTGAGACTCTTCCTATAGCAAGAGATGTGATATCCAAATCCTTCCCATTCCAATCCTGAGACCCTTCCTATAACATGAGATGTGATATCTCAATGCCTCTAATACCAAACCTGAGATTCTTCCTATAACATGAGATGTGATATCTCAATGCTTCTAATACCAAACCTGAGACCCTCCCTTTAGCATGAGATGTGATATCCGACTCCTTCCCATTCCAATCCTGAGACCCTTCTGATAGCATGAGATGTGATATCTCAATGCCTCTAATACCAAACCAGAGATTCTTCCTATAACATGAGATGTGATATCTCAATGCTTCTAATACCAAACCTGAGACCCTCCCTTTAGCATGAGATGTGATATCCGACTCCTTCCCATTCCAATCCTGAGACCCTTCTGATAGCATGAGATGTGATATCTCAATGCTTCTAACACCAAACCTGAGACCCTTCCTATAACATAAGATGGGATATCCAACTCCTTCCCATTCCAATCCTGAGACCCTTCCGATAGCAGAGATGTGATATCTCAATGCTTATACCAAACCTGAGACCCTTCCTGTGGCATGAGATGTCATATCCAACTCCTTCCCATTCCAATCCTGAGACCCTTCCTATAGCATGATATGTGATATCACAATTTTTCTAATACCAAACCTGAGATCCTTCCTATAACATGAGATGTGTATCCAACTCCTTCCCATTCCAAAACCTGAGACCCTTCCTATAGCATGAGATGTGATATCTTAATGCTTCTAAAACCAAACCTGAGAACCATCCAATAACATATGTGAAATCCAAATCCTTCCCTTTCCAAACCTGAGACCCTTCCGATAGCATTAGATGTGATATCTCAATGCTTCTAAAACCAAACATGAGAACCATCCTATAACATGGAATGTGAAATCCAAATCCTTCCCTTTCCAAACCTGAGACCCTTCCTATAGCTTGAGATGTGATATCAAACTCCTTCCCATTCCAATCCTGAGATAGCTTGAGATGTGATATCCAACTCCTTCCCATTCCTATCCTGAGACCCTTCCGATAGCAGAGATGTGATATCTCAATGCTTGTACCAAACCTGAGACCCTTCCTATGGCATGAGATGTGATATCCAACTCCTTCCCATTCCAATCCTGAGACCCTTCCTATAGCATGAGATGTGATATCTCAATGCTTCTATCAAACCTGAGTCCCTTCCTTTAGCATGAGATGTGATATCCAACTCCTTCAAATTCCAATCCTGAGACCCTTACTATAGCATGAGATGTGATATCTCAAAGCTTCTAATACCAAACCTGGGACCCGTCCTATAACATGAGATATGATATCCAAATCCTTCCCCTTCCAAACCTGAGACACTTCCTTTAGCATGAGTTGTGATATCCAAATCCTTCCCATTCCAATCCTGAAACCCTTCCTATAGCATGAGATGTGATATCTCAATGTTTCTAATAAAAAACCTGAGACCCTTCCTATAGCAAGAGATGTGATATCCAAATCCTTCCCATTCCAATCCTGAGACCCTTCCTATAACATGAGATGTGATATCCAACTCCTTCCCATTCCAACCTGAGAACCTTCCTATAGCATGAGAAGGGATATCCAACTCCTTCCCATTCCAATCCTGAGACCTTCCTATAGCATGAGATGTGATATTTCAAAGCTTCTAATACCAAACATGCGACCCGTCCTATAACATGAGATATGATATCCAAATCCTTCCCCTTCCAAACCTGAGACCCTTCCTTTAGCATGAGATGTGATATACAAATCCTTCCCATTCCAATCCTGAAACCCTTCCTATAGCATGAGATGTGATATCTCAATGTTTCTAATAAAAAAACTGAGACCCTTCCTATAGCAAGAGATGTGACATCCAAATCCTTCCCATTCCAATCCTGAGATCCTTCCTATTGGATGAGATGTGATATCCAACTCCTTCCCATTCCAATACTGAGACCCTTCCTATACCATGAGATGTGATATCTCAATGCTTCTACCAAAACTGAGACCCTTCCTTTAGCATGAGATGTGATATCCAACTCCTTCCCATTCCAATCCTGAGACCCTTCCTATAACATGAGATGTGATATCTCAATGCCTCTAATACCAAACCTGAGATTCTTCCTATAACATGAGATGTGATATCTCAATGCTTCTAATACCAAACCTGAGACCCTCCCTTTAGCATGAGATGTGATATCCGACTCCTTCCCATACCAATCCTGAGACCCTTCTGATAGCATGAGATGTGATATCTCAATGCCTCTAATACCAAACCTGAGATTCTTCCTATAACATGAGATGTGATATCTCAATGCTTCTAATACCAAACCTGAGACCCTCCCTTTAGCATGAGATGTGATATCCGACTCCTTCCCATTCCAATCCTGAGACCCTTCTGATAGCATGAGATGTGATATCTCAATGCTTCTAATACCAAACCTGAGACCCTTCCTATAACATAAGATGGGATATCCAACTCCTTCCCATTCCAATCCTGAGACCCTTCCGATAGCAGAGATGTGATATCTCAATGCTTATACCAAACCTGAGACCCTTCCTGTGGCATGAGATATCATATACAACTCCTTCCCATTCCAATCCTGAGACCCTTCCTATAGCATGAGATGTAATATCCAACTCCTTCCCATTCCAATCCTGAGACCCTTCCTATAGCATGAGATTTGATATCTCAATGCTTCTAACACCAAACCTGAGATCCTTCCGATAGCATGAGATGTGATATCTCAATGCTTCTAATAGCAAACCTGAGATCATTCCTATAACACGAGATGTAATATCCAAATCCTTCCCCTTCCAAACCTGAGACCCTCCCTTTAGCATGAGATGTGATATCCAACTCCTTGCCATTCCAATCCTGAGATCCTTCTGATAGCATGAGATGTGATATCTCAATGCCTCTAATACCAAGCCTGAGATCCTACCTCTAACATGAAATGTGATATCCAACTCCTTCCCCTTCCAAACCTGAGAGCCTTCCTATAGCATGAGGTGTGATATCCAAGTCCTTCCCATTCCAATCCTGAGACCCTTCCTATAGCTTGAGATGTGATATCCAACTCCTCCCCATTCCAATTCTGAGACCCTTCCTATAGCATGAGATGTGATATCTCAATGCTTCTAATACCAAACCTGGGACCCTTCCTATAACATGAGATGGGATATCCAAGTCCTTCCCATTCCAATCCTGAGACCCTTACTATAGCATGAGATGTGATATCTCAATGCTTCTAATACCAAACCTGAGACCCTTCCTATAACAAGAGATGTGATATCCATGTCCTTCCCATTCCAATCCTGAGACCCGTCCTATACAATGAGATGTGATATCTCAATGCTTCTAATACCAAACCTGGGACCCTTCCTATAACATGAGATGGGATATCCAACTCCTTCCCATTCCAATCCTGAGACCCTTCCAATAGCAGAGATGTGATATCTCAATGCTTATACCAAACCTGAGACCCTTCCTATGGCATGAAATGTCATATACAACTCCTTCCGATTCCAGACCTGAGACCCTTCCTATAGCATGAGATGTGATATCCAACTCCTTCTCATTCCAATCCTGAGACCCTTCCTATAGCTTGAGATGTGATATCCAACTCCTTCCCATTCCAATCCTGAGACCCTTCCTATAGCATGAGATGTGATATCT
The DNA here is from genome assembly GCF_040938575.1 of Ambystoma mexicanum. NCBI lineage: Eukaryota > Metazoa > Chordata > Amphibia > Caudata > Ambystomatidae > Ambystoma > Ambystoma mexicanum. The sequence goes on from NC_090936.1 coordinate 341,168,012, forward strand.
CAATGCTTCTAATACCAAACCTGAGATTCTTCCTATAACATGAGATGTGATATCTCAATGCTTCTAATACCAAACCTGAGACCCTCCCTTTAGCATGAGATGTGATATCCGACTCATTCCCATACCAATCCTGAGACCCTTCTGATAGCATGAGATGTGATATCTCAATGCTTCTACCAAAACTGAGACCCTTCCTTTAGCATGAGATGTGATATCCAACTCCTTCCCATTCCAATCCTGAGACCCTTCCTATAGCATGAGATGTGATATCTCAATGCCTCTAATACCAAACCTGAGATTCTTCCTATAACATGAGATGTGATATCTCAATGCTTCTAATACCAAACCTGAGACCCTCCCTTTAGCATGAGATGTGATATCCGACTCCTTCCCATACCAATCCTGAGACCCTTCTGATAGCATGAGATGTGATATCTCAATGCCTCTAATACCAAACCTGAGATTCTTCCTATACCATGAGATGTGATATCTCAATGCTTCTAATACCAAACCTGAGACCCTCCCTTTAGCATGAGATGTGATATCAGACTCCTTCCCATTCCAATCCTGAGACCCTTCTGATAGCATGAGATGTGATATCTCAAAGCTTCTAATACCAAACCTGAGACCATTCCTATAACATAAGATGGGATATCCAACTCCTTCCCATTCCAATCCTGAGACCCTTCCGATAGCAGAGATGTGATATCTCAATGCTTATACCAAACCTGAGACCCTTCCTGTGGCATGAGATGTGATATCTCAATGCTTCTAATACCAAACCTGAGATCATTCCTATAACACGAGATGTAATATCCAAATCCTTCCCCTTCCAAACCTGAGACCCTCCCTTTAGCATGAGATGTGATATCCAACTCCTTCCCATTCCAATCCTGAGATCCTTCTGATAGCATGAGATGTGATATCTCAATGCCTCTAATACCAAACCTGAGATCCTACCTCTAACATGAAATGTGATATCCAACTCCTTCCCCTTCCAAACCTGAGAGCCTTCCTATAGCATGAGATGTGATATCCAAGTCCTTCCCATTCCAATCCTGAGACCCTTCCTATAGCTTGAGATGTGATATCCAACTCCTCCCCATTCCAATTCTGAGACCCTTCCTATAGCATGAGATGTGATATCTCAAAGCTTCTAATACCAAACCTGGGACCCTTCGTCCTATAACATGAGATGGGATATCCAAGTCCTTCCCATTCCAATCCTGAGACCCTTCCTATAGCATGAGATGTGATATCACAATGCTTCTAATACCAAACCTGAGACCCTTCCTATAACAAGAGATGTGATATCCATGTCCTTCCCATTCCAATCCTGAGACCCGTCCTATACCATGAGATGTGATATCTCAATGCTTCTAATACCAAACCTGAGACCCTTCCTATAATGAGATGGGATATCCAACTCCTTCCCATTCCAATCCTGAGACCCTTCCAATAGCAGAGATGTGATATCTCAATGCTTATACCAAACATGAGACCCTTCCTATGGTATGAAATGTCATATACAACTCCTTCCGATTCCAGACCTGAGACCCTTCCTATAGCATGAGATGTGATATCCAACTCCTTCTCATTCCAATCCTGAGACCCTTCCTATAGCTTGAGATGTGATATCCAACTCCTTCCCATTCCAATCCTGAGACCCTTCTGATAGCATGAGATGTGATATCTCAATGCCTATAATACCAAACCTGAGATCCTTCCGATAGCATGAGATGTGATATCTCAATGCTTCTAATACCAAACCTGAGATCCTTCCTATAACATGAAATGTGATATCCAAATCCTTCCAAATCCAATCCTGATACCCTTCCGATAGCATGAGATGTGATATCCCAATGCTTCTACAAAACCTGAGACCCATACATGGCATGAGATGTGATATCAAACTCCTTCCCATTCCAATCCTGAGACACTTCCTATAGCATGAGATGTGATATCTCAATGCTTCTAATACCAAACCTGAGACTCTTCCTATAACATGAGATGGGATATCCAACTCCTTCCCATTCCAATCCTGAGACCCTTCCGATAGCAGAGATGTGATATCTCAATGCTTATACCAAACCTGAGACCCTTCCTATGGCATGAGATGTCATATACAACTCCTTCCCATTCCAATCCTGAGACCCTTCCTATAGCATGAGATGTGATATCTCAATGCTTATACCAAACCTGAGACCCATACATGGCATGAGATGTGATATCAAACTCCTTCCCATTCCAATCCTGAGACCATTCCTATAGCATGAGATGTGATATCTCAATGCTTCTAATACCAAACCTGAGACTCTTCCTATTACATGAGATGGGATTTCCAACTCCTTCCCATTCCAATCCTGAGACCCTTCCGATAGCAGAGATGTGATATCTCAATGCTTATACCAAACCTGAGACCCTTCCTATGGCATGAGATGTCATATACAACTCCTTCCCATTCCAATCCTGAGACCCTTCCTATAGCATGAGATGTGATATCTCAATGCTTATACCAAACCTAAGACCCTTCCTATAGCATGAGATGTGATATCCAACTCCTTCTCATTTCAATCCTGAGATCCTTCCTATAGCATGAGATGTGATGTCTCAATGCTTCTAATACCAAACCTGAGATCCTTCCTATAACATCAGATGTGATATCCAACTCCTTCCCATTCCAATCCTGAGACCCTTCCTATAGCATGAGATGTGATATCTCAATGTTTATACCAAACCTGAGACCCTTCCTATAGCATGAGATGTGATATCCAACTCCTTCCCATTCCAATCCTGAGACCCTTCCTATAGCATGAGATGTGATATATCAATGCCTCTAATACCAAATCTGAGATCCTTCCTCTAACATGAAATGTGATATCCAACTCCTTCCCTTTCCAAACCTGAGAGCCTACCTATAGCATGAGATGTGATATCCAAGGCCTTCCCATTCCAATCCTTAGACCCTTCCTACAGCATACAATATGATATCTCAATGATTCTAATAACAAACCTGAGACCCGTCCTATAACATGAGATGTGATATCCAACTCCTTCCCATTCCAATCCTGAGACACTTCCGATAGCAGAGATGTGATATCTCAATGCTTATTCCAAACCTGAGACCCTTCCTTTAGCATGAGATGTGATATCCAACTCCTTCCCGTTCCAAACCTGAGACCCTTCCTATAGCATATGTGATATCCAACTCCTTCCCATTCCAAACATGAGACCCTTCCTATAGCATGAGATGTGATATCCAACTCCTTCCCATTCCAATCCTGAGACCCTTCCTATAGCATGAGATGTGATATCTCAATGCCTCTAATACCAAACCTGAGATCCTTCCTCTAACATGAAATGTGATATCCAACTCCTTCCCTTTCCAAACCTGAGAGCCTACCGATAGCATGAGATGTGATATCCAAGACCTTCCCATTCCAATCCTTAGACCCTTCCTACAGCATACAATATGATATCTCAATGATTCTAATAACAAACCTGAGACCCGTCCTATAACATGAGATGTGATATCCAACTCCTTCCCATTCCAATCCTGAGACACTTCCGATAGCAGAGATGTGATATCTCAATGCTTATTCCAAACCTGAGACCCTTCGTATAGCATGAGATGTGATATCCAACTCCTTTCCGTTCCAAACCTGAGACCCTTCCTATAGCATATGTGATATCCAACTCCTTCCCATTCCAAACATGAGACCCTTCCTATAGCAAGAATGTAATATCCAACTCCTTCCCATTCCAATCCTGAGACCCTTCCTACAGCATGCGATGTGATATCTCAATGCTTCTAATACCAAACCTGAGACCCGTCCTATAACATGAGATGGGATATCCAACCCCTTCCCGTTCCAAACCTGAGACCCTTCCTATAGCATGAGATGTGATATCCAACTCCTTCCCATCCCAATCCTGAGACACTTCCGATTGCAGAGATGTGATATCTCAATGCTTATACCAAACCTGAGACTCTTCCTATAACATGAGATGTGATATCCAACTCCTTCCCGTTCCAAACCTGAGACCCTTCCTATAGCATAAGATGTGATATCCAACTCCTTCCCATTCCAATCCTGAGACCCTTCCGATAGCACGAGATGTGACATCTCAATGCTTCTAATACCAAACCTGAGATCCTTCTTATAACATGTGATGTGATATCCAAATCCTTCCGCTTCCAAACCTGAGACCCTCCCTTTAGCATGAAATGTGATATCCAACTCCTTCCCATTCCAATCCTGAGACCCTTATGATAGCATGAGATGTGATATCTCAATGCCTCTAATACCAAACCTGAGATACTTCCGATAGCATGAGATGTGATATCTCAATGCTTCTAATACCAAACCTGAGATCCTTCCTATAACATGAGATGTGATATCCAAATCCTTCCCCTTCCAAACCTGAGACCCTCCCTTTAGCATGAGATGTGATATCCAACTCCTTCCCATTCCAATCCTGAGACCCTTCTGATAGCATGAGATGTGATATCTCAATGCCTCTAATACCAAACCTGAGATCCTACCTCTAACATGAAATATGATATCCAACTCCTTCCCTTTCCAAACCTGAGATCCTGCCTATAGCATGAGATGTGATATCCAAGTCCTTCCCATTCCAATCCTGAGACCCTTCCTATAGCATGAGATGTGATATCTCATTGCTTATACCAAACCTGAGACCCTTCCTATGGCATGAGATGCCATATACAACTCCTTCCCATTCCAATCCTGAGACCCTGCTTATAGCATGAGATGTGATATCTCAATGCTTCTAATACCAAACCTGAGATCTTTCCTATAACATGAGATGTGATATCCAACTCCTTCCCATTCCAATCCTGAGACCATTCCTATAGCATGAGATGTGATATCTCAATGCTTATACCAAACCTGTGACCCTTCCTATAGCTTGAGATGTGATATCCAACTCCTTCCCATTCCAATCCTGAGACCCTTCCTATAGCATGAGATGTGATATCTCAATGCCTCTAATACCAAACCTGAGATCCTTCCTCTAACATGAAATGTGATATCCAACTCCTTCCCCTTCCAAACCTGAGAGCCTTCCTATAGCATGAGATGTGATATCCAAGTCCTTCCCATTCCAATCCTGAGACCCTTCCTATAGCTTGAGATGTGATATCCAACTCCTCCCCATTCCAATTCTGAGACCCTTCCTATAGCATGAGATGTGATATCTCAATGCTTCTAATACCAAACCTGGGACCCTTCGTCCTATAACATGAGATGGGATATCCAAGTCCTTCCCATTCCAATCCTGAGACCCTTCCTATAGCATGAGATGTGATATCACAATGCTTCTAATACCAAACCTGAGACCCTTCCTATAACAAGAGATGTGATATCCATGTCCTTCCCATTCCAATCCTGAGACCCGTCCTATACCATGAGATGTGATATCTCAATGCTTCTAATACCAAACCTGAGACCCTTCCTATAATGAGATGGGATATCCAACTCCTTCCCATTCCAATCCTGAGACCCTTCCAATAGCAGAGATGTGATATCTCAATGCTTATACCAAACATGAGACCCTTCCTATGGTATGAAATGTCATATACAACTCCTTCCGATTCCAGACCTGAGACCCTTCCTATAGCATGAGATGTGATATCCAACTCCTTCTCATTCCAATCCTGAGACCCTTCCTATAGCTTGAGATGTGATATCCAACTCCTTCCCATTCCAATCCTGAGACCCTTCTGATAGCATGAGATGTGATATCTCAATGCCTATAATACCAAACCTGAGATCCTTCCGATAGCATGAGATGTGATATCTCAATGCTTCTAATACCAAACCTGAGATCCTTCCTATAACATGAAATGTGATATCCAAATCCTTCCAAATCCAATCCTGATACCCTTCCGATAGCATGAGATGTGATATCCCAATGCTTCTACAAAACCTGAGACCCATACATGGCATGAGATGTGATATCAAACTCCTTCCCATTCCAATCCTGAGACACTTCCTATAGCATGAGATGTGATATCTCAATGCTTCTAATACCAAACCTGAGACTCTTCCTATAACATGAGATGGGATATCCAACTCCTTCCCATTCCAATCCTGAGACCCTTCCGATAGCAGAGATGTGATATCTCAATGCTTATACCAAACCTGAGACCCTTCCTATGGCATGAGATGTCATATACAACTCCTTCCCATTCCAATCCTGAGACCCTTCCTATAGCATGAGATGTGATATCTCAATGCTTATACCAAACCTGAGACCCATACATGGCATGAGATGTGATATCAAACTCCTTCCCATTCCAATCCTGAGACCATTCCTATAGCATGAGATGTGATATCTCAATGCTTCTAATACCAAACCTGAGACTCTTCCTATTACATGAGATGGGATATCCAACTCCTTCCCATTCCAATCCTGAGACCCTTCCGATAGCAGAGATGTGATATCTCAATGCTTATACCAAACCTGAGACCCTTAATATGGCATGAGATGTCATATACAACTCCTTCCCATTCCAATCCTGAGACCCTTCCTATAGCATGAGATGTGATATCTCAATGCTTATACCAAACCTAAGACCCTTCCTATAGCATGAGATGTGATATCCAACTCCTTCTCATTTCAATCCTGAGATCCTTCCTATAGCATGAGATGTGATGTCTCAATGCTTCTAATACCAAACCTGAGATCCTTCCTATAACATCAGATGTGATATCCAACTCCTTCCCATTCCAATCCTGAGACCCTTCCTATAGCATGAGATGTGATATCTCAATGTTTATACCAAACCTGAGACCCTTCCTATAGCATGAGATGTGATATCCAACTCCTTCCCATTCCAATCCTGAGACCCTTCCTATAGCATGAGATGTGATATCTCAATGCCTCTAATACCAAATCTGAGATCCTTCCTCTAACATGAAATGTGATATCCAACTCCTTCCCTTTCCAAACCTGAGAGCCTACCTATAGCATGAGATGTGATATCCAAGGCCTTCCCATTCCAATCCTTAGACCCTTCCTACAGCATACAATATGATATCTCAATGATTCTAATAACAAACCTGAGACCCGTCCTATAACATGAGATGTGATATCCAACTCCTTCCCATTCCAATCCTGAGACACTTCCGATAGCAGAGATGTGATATCTCAATGCTTATTCCAAACCTGAGACCCTTCCTTTAGCATGAGATTTGATATCCAACTCCTTCCCGTTCCAAACCTGAGACCCTTCCTATAGCATATGTGATATCCAACTCCTTCCCATTCCAAACATGAGACCCTTCCTATAGCATGAGATGTGATATCCAACTCCTTCCCATTCCAATCCTGAGACCCTTCCTATAGCATGAGATGTGATATCTCAATGCCTCTAATACCAAACCTGAGATCCTTCCTCTAACATGAAATGTGATATCCAACTCCTTCCCTTTCCAAACCTGAGAGCCTACCGATAGCATGAGATGTGATATCCAAGACCTTCCCATTCCAATCCTTAGACCCTTTCTACAGCATACAATATGATATCTCAATGATTCTAATAACAAACCTGAGACCCGTCCTATAACATGAGATGTGATATCCAACTCCTTCCCATTCCAATCCTGAGACACTTCCGATAGCAGAGATGTGATATCTCAATGCTTATTCCAAACCTGAGACCCTTCGTATAGCATGAGATGTGATATCCAACTCCTTTCCGTTCCAAACCTGAGACCCTTCCTATAGCATATGTGATATCCAACTCCTTCCCATTCCAAACATGAGACCCTTCCTATAGCAAGAATGTAATATCCAACTCCTTCCCATTCCAATCCTGAGACCCTTCCTACAGCATGCGATGTGATATCTCAATGCTTCTAATACCAAACCTGAGACCCGTCCTATAACATGAGATGGGATATCCAACCCCTTCCCGTTCCAAACCTGAGACCCTTCCTATAGCATGAGATGTGATATCCAACTCCTTCCCATCCCAATCCTGAGACACTTCCGATTGCAGAGATGTGATATCTCAATGCTTATACCAAACCTGAGACTCTTCCTATAACATGAGATGTGATATCCAACTCCTTCCCGTTCCAAACCTGAGACCCTTCCTATAGCATAAGATGTGATATCCAACTCCTTCCCATTCCAATCCTGAGACCCTTCCGATAGCATGAGATGTGACATCTCAATGCTTCTAATACCAAACCTGAGATCCTTCTTATAACATGTGATGTGATATCCAAATCCTTCCCCTTCCAAACCTGAGACCCTCCCTTTAGCATGAAATGTGATATCCAACTCCTTCCCATTCCAATCCTGAGACCCTTATGATAGCATGAGATGTGATATCTCAATGCCTCTAATACCAAACCTGAGATACTTCCGATAGCATGAGATGTGATATCTCAATGCTTCTAATACCAAACCTGAGATCCTTCCTATAACATGAGATGTGATATCCAAATCCTTCCCCTTCCAAACCTGAGACCCTCCCTTTAGCATGAGATGTGATATCCAACTCCTTCCCATTTTAATCCTGAGACCCTTCTGATAGCATGAGATGTGATATCTCAATGCCTCTAATACCAAACCTGAGATCCTACCTCTAACATGAAATATGATATCCAACTCCTTCCCTTTCCAAACCTGAGATCCTGCCTATAGCATGAGATGTGATATCCAAGTCCTTCCCATTCCAATCCTGAGACCCTTCCTATAGCATGAGATGTGATATCTCATTGCTTATACCAAACCTGAGACCCTTCCTATGGCATGAGATGCCATATACAACTCCTTCCCATTCCAATCCTGAGACCCTGCTTATAGCATGAGATGTGATATCTCAATGCTTCTAATACCAAACCTGAGATCTTTCCTATAACATGAGATGTGATATCCAACTCCTTCCCATTCCAATCCTGAGACCATTCCTATAGCATGAGATGTGATATCTCAATGCTTATACCAAACCTGAGACCCTTCCTATAGCTTGAGATGTGATATCCAACTCCTTCCCATTCCAATCCTGAGACCCTTGCTATAGCATGAGATGTGATATCTCAATGCCTCTAATACCAAACCTGAGATCCTTCCTCTAACATGAAATGTGATATCCAACTCCTTCCCCTTCCAAACCTGAGAGCCTTCCTATAGCATGAGATATGATATCCAAGTCCTTTCCATTCCAATCCTGAGACCTTTCCTATAACATGAGATGTGATATCCAACTCCTTCCCATTCCAACCTGAGACCCTTCCTATAGCATGAGATGGGATATCCAACTCCTTCCAAATCCAATCCTGATACCCTTCCGATAGCATGAGATCTGATATCCCAATGCTTCTACCAAACCTGAGACCCATACTATGGCATGAGATGTGATATCAAACTCCTTCCCATTCCAACCTGAGACCCTTCCTATAGCATGAGATGGGATATCCAACTCCTTCCAAATCCAATCCTGAAATCCTTCCGATAGCATGAGATGTGATATCCCAATGCTTCTACCAAACCTGAGACCCATACTATGGCATGAGATGTGATATCCAACTCCTTCCCATTCCAATTCTGAGACTCTTCTGATAGCATGAGATGTGATATCTCAATGCCTCTAATACCAAACCTGAGATCCTACCTCTAACATGAAATGTGATATCCAACTCTTTCCCGTTGCAAACCTGAGAGCCTTCCTATAGCATGAGATGTGATATCCAAGTCCTTCCCATTCCAATCCTGAGACCCTTCCTATAACATGAGATGTGATATCCAACTCCTTCCCATTCCAACCTGAGACCCTTCCTATAGCATGAGATGTGATATCCCAATGCTTCTACCAAACCTGAGACCCATACTATGGCATGAGATGTGATATCAAACTCCTTCCCATTCCAATCCTGAGACCCTTCCTATAGCTTGAGATGTGATATCCAACTCCTTCCCATTCCAATTCTGAGACCCTTCCTATACAATGAGACTTGATATCTCAATGCTTCTAATACCAAACCTGAGACCCGTCCTATAACATGAGATGTGATATCCAAATCCTTCCCCTTCCAAACCTTAGACCCTTCCTTTATCATGAGATGTGATATCCAACTCCTTCCCATTCCAATCCTGAGACTCTTCCGATATCATGAGATGTGATATCTCAATGCTTCTAATATCAAACTTGAGACCCTCCCTATAGCATGAGATGTGATATCCAAGTCCTTCCCATTCCAATCCTGAGACCCTTCCTATAGCATGAGATGTGATATCTCAATGCTTCTAATACCAAACCTGAGACCCTTCTTATAACATGAGATGGGAATATCCAACTCCTTCCCATTCCAATCCTGAGACCCTTCCGATAGCAGAGATGTGATATCTCAATGCTTATACCAAACCTGAGATCCTTCCTATAACATGAGATGTGATATCCAACTCCTTCCCATTCCAATCCTGAGACACTTCCTATAGCATGAGATGTGATATCTCACTGCTTATACCAAACCTGAGACCCTTCCTATAGCATGAGATGTGATATCCAACTCCTTCCCATTCCAATCCTGAGACCCTTCCTATAGCATGAGATGTGATATCTCAATGCTTCTAATATCAAACTTGAGACCCTCCCTATAGCATGAGATGTGATACCCAAGTCCTTCCCATTCCAATCCTGAGACCCTTCCTACAGCATGCGATGTGATGTCTCAATGCTTCTAATACCAAACCTGAGACTCTTCCTATAACATGAGATGGGATATCCAACTTCTTCTCATTCCAATCCTGAGACCCTTCCGATAGCAGAGATGTGATATCTCAATGCTTATACCAAACCTAAGACCCTTCCTATGGCATGAGATGTCATATACAACTCCTTCCCATTCCAATCCTGAGACCCTTCCTATAGCATGAGATGTGATATCTCAATGCTTATACCAAACCTGAGACCCTTCCTATAGCATGAGATGTGATATCCAACTCCTTCCCATTCCAATCCTGAGACCCTTCCTATAGCATGAGATGTGATGTCTCAATGCTTCTAATACCAAACCTGAGATCCTTCCTATAACATGAGATGTGATATCCAACTCCTTCCCATTCCAATCCCGAGACCCTTCCTATAGCATGAGATGTGATATCTCAATGCTTATACCAAACCTGAGACCCTTCCTATAGCATGAGATGTGATATCCAACTCCTTCCCATTCCAATCCTGAGACTCTTCCTATAGCATGAGATGTGATATCTCAATGCCTCTAATACCAAACCTGAGATCCTTCCTCTAACATGAAATGTGATATCTAACTCCTTCCCTTTCCAAACCTGAGAGTCTACCTATAGCATGAGATGTGATATCCAAGTCTTTCCCATTCCAATCCTTAGACCCTTCCTACAGCATGCAATATGATATCTCAATGATTCTAATAACAAACCTGAGACCCGTCCTATAACATGAGATGGGATATCCAACTCCTTCCCATTCCAATCCTGAGACATTTCCGATAGCAGAGATGTGATATCTCAATGCTTATACCAAACCTGAGACCCTTCCTATAACATGAGATGTGATATCCAACTCCTTCCCGGTCCAAACCTGAGACCCTTCCTATAGCATATGTGATATCCAACTCCTTCCCATTCCAAACATGAGACCCTTCCTATAGCAAGAGTGTAATATCCAACTCCTTCCCATTCCAATCCTGAGACCATTCCTATAGCATGAGATGTGATATCTCAATGCTTCTAATACCAAACCTGAAATCCTTCCTATGACATGAGATGTGATATCCAATTCCTCCCCATTCCAAACCTGAGAACCTTCCTACAGCATGCGATGTGATATCTCAATGCTTCTAATACCAAACCCGAGACCAGTCCTATAACATGAGATTGGATATCCAACTCCTTCCCCTTCCAAACCTGAGACTCTTCCTATAGCATGAGATGTGATATCCAACTTCTTCCCATTCCAATCCTGAGACCCTTCCTTTAACATGAGATGTGATGTCTCAATGCTTCTAATACCAAACCTGAGATCTTTCCTATAACATGAGATGTGATATCCAACTCCTTCCCATTCCAATCCTGAGACCCTTCCTATAGCTTGAGATGTGATATCCAACTCCTTCCCATTCCAATCCTGAGACCCTTCCTATAGCATGAGATGTGATATCTCAAGGCCTCTAATACCAAACCTGAGATCCTTCCTCTAACATGAAATGTGATATCCAACTCCTTCCCCTTCCAAACCTGAGAGCCTTCCTATAACATGAAATGTGATATCCAATTCCTTCCCATTCCAACCTGAGACCCTTCCTATAGCATGAGATGGGATATCCAACTCCTTCCAAATCCAATACTGATACCCTTCCGATAGCATGAGATATGATATCCCAATGCTTCTACCAAACCTGAGACCCATACTATGGCATGAGATGTGATATCAAACTCCTTCCCATTCCAATCCTGAGACCCTACCTATAGCTTGAGATGTGATATCCAACTCCTTCCCATTCCAATTCTGAGACCCTTCCTATACCATGAGACTTGATATCTCAATGCTTCTAATACCAAACCTGAGACCCGTCCTATAACATGAGATGTGATATCCAAATCCTTCCCCTTCCAAACCTTAGACCCTTCCTTTATCATGAGATGTGATATCCAATTCCTTCCCATTCCAATCCTGAGACCCTTCCGATATCATGAGATTAGTTATCTCAATGCTTCTAATATCAAACTTGAGACCCTCCCTATAACATGAGATGTGACATCCAAGTCCTCCCCATTCCAATCCTGAGACCCTTCCTATAGCATGAGATGTGATATCTCAATGCTTCTAATACCAAACCTGAGACCCTTCCTATAACATGATTTGGGATATCCAACTCCTTCCCATTCCAATCCTGAGACCCTTTCGATAGCAGAGATGTGATATCTCAATGCTTATACCAAACCTGAGACCCTTCCTATGGCCTGAGATGTCATATGCAACTCCTTCCCATTCCAATCCTGAGACCCTTCCTATAGCATTAGATGTGATATCTCAATGCTTATACCAAATCTGAGACCCTTCCTATAGCATGAGATGTGATATCCAACTTCTTCCCATTCCAATCCTGAGACCCTTCCTATAGCATGAGATGTGATGTCTCAATTCTTCTAATACCAAACCTGAGATACTTCTGATAGCATGAGATGTGATATCTCAATGCTTCTAATACCAAACCTGAGATCCTTCCTATAACATGAGATGTGATTTCCAAATCCTTCCACTTCCAAACCTGAGACCCTCCCTTTAGCATGAGATGTGATATCCAACTCCTTCCCATTCCAATCCTGAGACCCTTCTGATAGCATGAGATGTGATATTTCAATGCCTCTAATACCAAACCTGAGATCCTACCTCTAACATGAAATGTGATATCCATCTCCTTCCCTTTCCAAACCTGAGACCCTGCCTATAGCATGAGATGTGATATCCAAGTCCTTCCCATTCCAATCCTGAGACCCTTCCTATAGCATGTGATGTGATATCTCAATGCTTATACCAAATCTGAGACCCTTCCTATAGCATGAGATGTGATATCCAACTCCTTCCCATTCCAATCCTGAGACCCTTCCTATAGCATGAGAATTGATGTCTCAATGCTTCTAATACCAAACCTGAGATCCTTCCTATAACATGAGATGTGATATCCAACTCCTTCCCATTCCAATCCTGAGACCCTTATGATAGCATGAGATGTGATATCTCAATGCCTCTAATACCAAACCTGAGATACTTCCGATAGCATGAGATGTGATATCTCAATGCTTCTAATACCAAACCTGAGATCCTTCCTATAACATGAGATGTGATTTCCAAATCCTTCCCCTTCCAAACCTGAGACCTTCCCTTTAGCATGAGATGTGATATCCAACTCCTTCCCATTCCAATCCTGAGACCCATCTGATAGCAAGAGATGTGATATTTCAATGCCTCTAATACCAAACCTGAGATCCTACCTCTAACATGAAATGTGATATCCATCTCCTTCCCTTTCCAAACCTGAGACCCTGCCTATAGCATGAGATGTGATATCCAAGTCCTTTCCATTCCAATCCTGAGACCCTTCCTATAGCATGTGATGTGATATCTCAATGCTTATACCAAACCTGAGACCCTTCCTATGGCATGAGATGTCATATACAACTCCTTCCCATTCCAATCCTGAGACCCTTCCTATAGCATGAGATGTGATATCTCAATGCTTATACCAAACCTGAGACCCTTCCTATAGCATGAGATGTGATATCCAACTTCTTCCCATTCCAATCCTGAGACCCTTCCTATAACATGAGATGTGATGTCGCAATGCTTCTAATACCAAACCTGAGATCTTTCCTATAACATGAGATGTGATATCCAACTCCTTCCCATTCCAATCCTGAGACCCTTCCTATAGCATGAGATGTGATATCTCAAGGCCTCTAATACCAAACCTGAGATCGTTCCTCTAACATGAAATGTGATATCCAACTCCTTCCCCTTCCAAACCTGAGAGCCTTCCTATAACATGAGATGTGACATCCAAGACCTCCCCATTCCAATCCTGAGACCCTTCCTATAGCATGAGATGTGATATCTCAATGCTTCTAATACCAAACCTGAGACCCTTCCTATAACATGATTTGGGATATCCAACTCCTTCCCATTCCAATCCTGAGACCCTTCCGATAGCAGAGATGTGATATCTCAATGCTTTTACCAAACCTGAGACCCTTCCTATGGCCTGAGATGTCATATGCAACTCCTTCCCATTCCAATCCTGAGACCCTTCCTATTGCATTAGATGTATTATCTCAATGCTTATACCAAATCTGAGACCCTTCCTATAGCATGAGATGTGATATCCAACTTCTTCCCATTCCAATCCTGAGACCCTTCCTAAGCATGAGATGTGATGTCTCAATTCTTCTAACACCAAACCTGAGATCCTTCCTATAACATGAGATGTGATATCCAACTCCTTCCCATTCCAATCCTGAGACCCTTATGATAGCATGAGATGTGATATCTCAATGCCTCTAATAGCAAACCTGAGATACTTCTGATAGCATGAGATGTGATATCTCAATGCTTCTAATACCAAACCTGAGATCCTTCCTATAACATGAGATGTGATTTCCAAATCCTTCCACTTCCAAACCTGAGACCCTCCCTTTAGCATGAGATGTGATATCCAACTCCTTCCCATTCCAATCCTGAGACCCTTCTGATAGCATGAGATGTGATATTTCAATGCCTCTAATACCAAACCTGAGATCCTACCTCTAACATGAAATGTGATATCCATCTCCTTCCCTTTCCAAACCTGAGACCCTGCCTATAGCATGAGATGTGATATCCAAGTCCTTCCCATTCCAATCCTGAGACCCTTCCTATAGCATGTGATGTGATATCTCAATGCTTATACCAAACCTGAGACCCTTCCTATGGCATGAGATGTCATATACAACTCCTTCCCATTCCAATCCTGAGACCCTTCCTATAGCTTGAGATGTGATATCTCAATGCTTATACCAAACCTGAGACCCTTCCTATAGCATGAGATGTGATATCCAACTTCTTCCCATTCCAATCCTGAGACCCTTCCTATAACATGAGATGTGATGTCTCAATGCTTCTAATACCAAACCTGAGACCCTTCCTATAACATGAGATGGGATATCCAACTCCTTCCCATTCCAATCCTGAGACCCTTCCGAAAGCAGAGATGTGATATCTCAATGCTTTTACCAAACCTGAGACCATTCCTATGGCCTGAGATGTCATATACAACTCCTTCCCATTCCAATCCTGAGAACCTTCCTATAGCATGAGATGTGATATCTCAATGCTTATACCAAATCTGAGACCCTTCCTATAGCATGAGATGTGATATCCAACTCCTTCCCATTCCAATCCTGAGACCCTTCCTATAGCATGAGATGTGATGTCTCAATGCTTCTAATACCAAACCTGAGATCCTTCCTATAACATGAGATGTGATATCCAACTCCTTCCCATTCCAATCCTGAGACCCTTATGATAGCATGAGATGTGATATCTCAATGCCTCTAATACCAAACCTGAGATACTTCCGCTAGCATGAGATGTGATATCTCAATGCTTCTAATACCAAACCTGAGATCCTTCCTATAACATGAGATGTGATTTCCAAATCCTTCCCCTTCCAAACCTGAGACCCTCCCTTTAGCATGAGATGTGATATCCAACTCCTTCCCATTCTAATCCTGAGACCCATCTGAAAGCATGAGATGTGATATTTCAATGCCTCTAATACCAAACCTGAGATCCTACCTCTAACATGAAATGTGATATCCATCTCCTTCCCTTTCCAAACCTGAGACCCTGCCTATAGCATGAGATGTGATATCCAAGTCCTTTCCATTCCAATCCTGAGACCCTTCCTATAGCATGTGATGTGATATCTCAATGCTTATACCAAACCTGAGACCCTTCCTATGGCATGAGATGTCATATACAACTCCTTCCCATTCCAATCCTGAGACCCTTCCTATAGCATGAGATGTGATATCTCAATGCTTATACCAAACCTGAGACCCTTCCTATAGCATGAGATGTGATATCCAACTTCTTCCCATTCCAATCCTGAGACCCTTCCTATAACATGAGATGTGATGTCGCAATGCTTCTAATACCTGTTAGGAAAGATTTCGTTATTGTAGGGAACTTTCCTTCCATGTGGCAACCCCTAAACTTTTTGCTATTGTTTTCAACCTGTTTTCTTGACTTTGCCAGAGAAGTGCAGCCTTCTGCCGTACTCCTCTGGGCTTTCGCTCCTTTCTTACGGGGAAACTGACATGCCCTTAAGACAGTCAGTACCGGGGAACGCTGTTTCCCGTAGTTTCTTTTATCGTGTCGCCATTTTAGTGCAACACGACACAAGAGGGCACTGTAAGCTAAGTTACAGCTCTCTTGGGTCTCTAGCCTTCTACAGACCCTAGACACTCTTGTAGGATGGTTTTTGGATCGGTGCAAGTCATTCAGGGACTGGGCTGGTGGCAGCGATCATTTGGTTTATTTTGAGCTCCTTTTGCCGTTCTGAGCACCTTTTTGCCGCGAACACAAAAGGGTGGCCCGGCTACCCAAAATGGCCGGACCACGAGGCTCCTTTGTCTCGTCCACTGTCCGTCTTGCTCCCTTTACCTTCCCCCGGGTCAGGCGACCCGGGGCCTTCCTTATTTGGGCATGTAGTTTCCCGCGAAACACGGTTGCTTTCGCGGGCTTCTACATGTCGTTTGAGTGCCCCCAGGATGTGGGCTGGGCTGTCTGGTCCCAATACACATCCTGGGTGCCAGAGAGTCTAGGGTGGTGCGAATGCCTGGGACCACCGTGGTCCGTGATTGGTCCACGTATGGTATGTGTGTTGATGAGCGGATCTCCCATTGGCTCCCCTCCGTTTTGGCGCGAAGGGAACCGTGGATAAGAGGGAGCTGGAAACACCACTACCATGTCGATCTCCTGAGTTCTTACGAACCCAGGGATACAGGAGCCAAGTATCCTGCGAACACGAGGCTGGACCGAGGAATCGCTGGTGACCCCCTGAAGAACTTCTGCTCCTCATTGCTGTCGTCCGGTGAAGCCCTTTCCACCTAAGATCGAACAAGAAGGCCTGTACTGGCGCTTCGACCTATTGGAATAGCAGGACCAGCTATTCCCGGCACCTTCATCAACTCCTGCTGTAAGCCTTCGGAAGTGTCTCTGGGCCATCCAGTTGACTGACCAGCTTACTAAGGAGGCCTGCTCTGTAATCGCCGACAGGTTGGGTGGTATTCTGAGTCCGGGGCATGCTCACACGCTTCGTTTGCTTAGCAGTCCTAAGCTAGAGGTGAGCGGTGCTCGTTTGGCTTGAATACACCCGGCCGTTCCGTTGCCCTGCTGTGGCGACAAAACTGTGCTTGTTTCTTCGATCGGGACGTCTTTTTACTCTGCACGACGACGAGACGTTCCCTGCTCTTCAGAACCTGCCAGAAGCTGCATCTATCGAGGAGGAGCTCGGGCCTGCTTGCTTCGGGGACCGGTGAGTAGATTAGCTAGGATCTGGTCGCCCTCCTGCAGTGCCTCTTGCTTTTCCCCGCTGTAAATACAGCACCCCTTGTCCGTACTCGCGCCCTGCTTCTGCCTCACAGTGGAGGCTGCGCTAGAGTCGCGGACCGTGTTCTCCTTCATTAGAGCTCCCTACAGAGCTGTTCAACGTCCTCCGAAGAGCTTCACCTTCTGCCCATTGGCACCGGCGTGTGCAGGTACTTTTGAGCGCTAGGCTCCACTCTTCGTAGGGATTGGACTACCATCCAGTTAGGGGCCTCAGAAGGCGGACATATCACTCGCATTGGTTCGCACTGCCTGTTTTCCTTCCCCTGCAGGTGGATAACATATTTCGTGCTGCTAATGCTGTGAAACTGTGTATTCTGTATATATATTGGGTGGATAGTGTATGTGTTGGTTTAATATCGTTGTATATTGCTGCTTTTACTGTGGTTATTAGTTTCAAGGCCTTATAATAAATGTGTATCTATTTTTGATATAAACAACTGTTTGGAGTAGTTTGTAAGCGCTCTTGCTTTGTGTGCTCATTGCGGGCTTTCAGTCACCCTCACCCCTCTTGAGACCTAGTCTTGACCGCCGCGATCGCTACCTTGATTGGTCTGGCTTGTCCAGAGGTTACCCTGTTCCAAGTAATTAGGTTGGCCTTCTGAACCTCTGCGCCACCAGGACAGAGTTCAGAAATCCGTCTTAACAAATTGGTGTACAGCGGTGGGATACGACTGAAGGTATCCAGTGTTGCGCACGAGCTAAGGCGTTTTCAGGTTATTCCAACCAGGACACGCAGTAAAGTATTGAATATAACGTTAAAAAGGCCATAGTCCTATCGACAGTATGGAAACGAATACTTTATTAACCTTAAATGCTTCGAAATCTGAAACATTGAAGAAGATGTGTGCGGAGAGAGGGGTTTCCTCTCAAGGCACTAAATTGGAAATGATCCAGAGAATCGTGGCGTGGCAAGAAGCGCAGCTTGACGCTATAACTTCCGAGGACAGTGCAGAAGGTGGTGGGGCTGCTCTCACTGGCAGAACCGACGGTTCTGCCGCTGCACTGATCCATCACGACCACGAGGACAGGGAGGATGTAATGTCTAACGTTTCCTCTGCCAGTGTTGATGGGGAGGCTATGCTTGAATTCAAGAAGCAAGAGCTGCGGTTTAGGCAGCAGGAGCTTGAATTCAGCATAGCCAAACTGAAAATCGACCAGGCAGAAAAACAAAAAGACAGGGATCACCAGTTGGAACTGGCCAAGCTTCAGTTCGCAAATGGGTCCAAGGGTCCTGGACATGGTTCTGGGGCTTCCTCTCATCCACGGTTTCCAAAAGATCTGCTCAGTGTGTATGAGGAACGAAATGACATTATGGACTGGTTAAATGCGTTTGAGTATGCATGCGAGGTTCAAGAGGTTGATAATGCGGATAAGATTGCATGGTTACTCAGCAGACTGCCCCATTCTGGTTGCAGTGCCATTATGGAAATGTCGAAGGCTGAGCGCGCTGATTTTGCAATGTTGAAGCAGACTCTCATTTTAAAGTTTGGGAAGACTCCGACCCAATATTTGAAAAGGTTTAGAGAGTATAAGAAAAAGGAAGGTGGTACTTGGGTGTCGTATGTAGCTGAGTCCCTGAAAAACTTGACTGGCTGGGTTGAAGGTTATAAGGTTTCTACCTTCGAAGGCATGATCAATCTGGTCATGCTGGAACACATTTTTGCTTCTTCTTCCCCGGAGCTTAAGCAGCATTTGGCCGATTCGAAGGAGATAGATCCTAAGAAGCTGGCCATTGCAGCAGATTTATGGGTGTCACATCGAGTGTCCCATAAGGACAAAACTCATCCTGGTAAGCAGGAGGAAGGGAAAAAGTCCAAAGATGTGGAGGGTGGGGAATCTGCTAAATCTTCTTCCCATAAGGGCCACAAAAAGAAAAATAAGGGTAAGCCATCCGAGAACTCACAGGGTAGTGGAGGTTCGCCTCCGAAACAGAACTCTGGTTATAATAAGCCTCCCTACGTAAACAGACCCAATGGGGCTTGTTTTTCTTGTGGAGCAACTGACCATGTGAAGGGGGATCCCCGTTGTAAGGTTAGACCTTTGGGGGTCCACTCCGCTAATCTGGCCTTCTCCTCCTACGAGGAAGAAGAGATTACAGGAGCATCCTTCTCCTCAGACTCATTTCCCAGCGGAATAGAGGCTGAGGTAGTTTTAGTGTCCCTGGGTTCCTGGGAGCCTAAAGTCGCAGAGGCGTATGCTAGGATTCCGGATAATACCAAGCACTACTTTAAAGACAGTGTGCTGATCAATGGAGTGGATACTCCAGCTCTTAGGGATAGTGGGTGCAGTCGAACTGTAGTGGATTCTACCTTGGTAGACTCAGAGGAAGTTGCCAGAGCTACTCTGATGCCCACTAAGTTGGCTGACGGCCCCCTCCGTATGTTTCCCGTGATCCCTGTTAATCTAACTTTAAATGGTACAGCAGTTAGGATTCCAGTGAGCATTCAGAGAAACGTCCCGGGAAAGGTCTTGTTGGGCAATGATCTCAGAGCTCTAGGGCTCGTAGGAGACACTGCCGAAAGACCCTACACACGGTCTCAAGCACGGGCAGCATTGGCCAAGTCCAATACGCCGCCCCAGCCGAAGGGGAAACCCAAGGCGAAAGGAGTCAACAAGTCCCGACGGGGGAAAGAGAATATTCCCCCGAACTCGCCTACCACTGCGGTGGAGGGAGTTGGTCAATCGCCCGAGCCTGACGAGGAGGTGGCGATGCCTGAAGTGTTCGACCCCAACGACCATCCTG
Source organism: Ambystoma mexicanum (assembly GCF_040938575.1). Classification (NCBI taxonomy): domain Eukaryota; kingdom Metazoa; phylum Chordata; class Amphibia; order Caudata; family Ambystomatidae; genus Ambystoma; species Ambystoma mexicanum. The sequence continues at coordinate 341,188,921 of NC_090936.1, forward strand.
AACTAAAAGACTTGTTAGTTGAAGGAGGTCCTGATAGGGACGACTTCAGTAAGGGCCAACGTGAGTGCCCATCTCTGGAAGGCCTAAGGAGACAGGCCTGCTCCCAGCTTGAGGGTGAACCTCCTGGGAAGCATCGGATTTATTGGGAAGGTGGACTCCTGTACAGTGAGCCCACAGAGTCTACAGAAGGAGACCATAGGAGGTTGGTGGTTCCCCTTTCTGTTAGACCCTTCCTCCTGCAGTTGGCGCATGAAGTTCCCCTTGCTGGTCACCTTGGAATGAAGAGGACCAAGCAAAGGTTATCTATGCACTTCTACTGGCCCAAGATGGGGGTGCAAGTAGAAAGTCACTGCAGGAGTTGTGCCTCCTGCCAGTTGTCTGGTAAGGTTGGCGCGACAATCCAAGCTCCGTTGGTACCGCTCCCAGTTGTGGGGGTACCATTTGAAAGGGTAGGGATCGACATCGTTGGTCCCCTTGACCCGCAAACATCCTCAGGCAATAGGTTTATCCTGGTGCTGGTCGACCATGCAACCAGGTATCCTGAGGCCATCCCATTAAAGACTGTAACTGCCAAGTCAGTTGCAAAAGCTTTACTCGGCATATTTACTAGGGTTGGCTTCCCTAAAGAAGTTGTGTCAGATCGTGGCAGCAACTTTATGTCGAAGTATATGCAGGCTATGTGGAAAGAATGTGGGGTCACCTACAAGTTCTCTTCTGCATATCACCCCCAGACCAATGGTCTGGTGGAACGTTTCAACAGAACGTTAAAGAGCATGATTGGGGCTCTGGAGGAGCCCCAGAGGAGGAAATGGGACCTTCTTTTACCATGCTTGTTGTTTGCCTACAGAGAGGTACCACAGGAGGGTGTTGGCTTCAGCCCCTTCGAACTTCTGTTCGGTCATCCCGTACGGGGACCCTTAGCCATCGTCAAAGAGGGATGGGAGATGCCCACTCCCCCTGTTACTACCAATGTAGTTGACTATGTGCTAGGGCTCAGAAAACGGATGGTACTCCTGATGGGCTTGGCTAGTGAAAAGTTGAAGGCAGGACAAGCGCTGGTGAAACATTGGTACGACCAGAAAGCTTCCTTAATTCACTTTACCCCTGGTCAGCAAGTCCTGATCATGAACCCTATAAGGCCTCGCGCTTTACAGGACAAATGGTCAGGCCCTTACACAGTGGTGGAGCCCCTGGGTGAGGTGAACTATTTAGTGGACCTTGGAAGGCCTGGACAGGCTCCAAAAGTGTTCCACGTAAATAGGCTGAAGGCTTTCGTCCCAAGAGTCGAAATCGCAGCACTGCTACTGGCGTCAGACGTTGAGGAAGAGGAGTCAGAACCTCTTCCCGACCTGTTCCAAAGCGGTCCTTCAGATAGCTCCGTTGAGGGTGTCCGAGTGGCCCCTCACCTGACTTCTGATCAGCAGGCTGAGGTGAAAAGTTTGCTTAGGCAGTTTTCCCCCCTGTTTTCACAGTCGCCTGGTTTGACACCTTGGTGCAAACATAACATTGACACAGGAGACAGTGTACCTACCAAAAGTAGGGGATACAGGATGTCGGATAAAGTACGGTCTTATATTAAGACCGAGGTCAACAAGATGTTAGACCTTGGGGTGATTGAACCCTCTAGTAGTCCTTGGTCCAGTCCTGTGGTTCTGGTTCCAAAAGCAGGCACTTCTGAATTGAGGTTCTGCGTGGATTACAGGGCTCTGAATGCTGTCACCAAGACAGACGCTCACCCCTTGCCTCGAACTGACGAGCTGGTGGATACCTTGGGTGCCTCCAAGTACCTCAGCACGTTTGACCTGACTGCGGGCTATTGGCAAATAGCTTTAGCAGAACATGCCAAGGAGAAGACAGCATTTTCAACTCCCGACGGGCTTTACCAATTCCGGGTAATGCCGTTCGGATTGAAGAATGCACCTGCCACTTTCCAGAGGCTTGTGAATCATGTGTTGAATGGGTTGGACGAATTCTGTCTTGCATATCTGGACGATATAGCAGTTTTCAGTGCCACCTGGGAAGACCATGTGAAACACCTCGGGATTGTGCTCCAGGCTCTTCAGAAAGCCCACTTGACCATAAAGGCGAGTAAATGCCAGATTGGACAAGGCTCAGTGGTTTACCTTGGGCATGAAGTAGGTGGAGGAAGGATACAGCCTCTCCCCAGTAAAGTACAAGCAGTACAAGACTGGCCTACCCCCACTACACAAACCCAAGTGAGAGCCTTCTTAGGACTCACGGGTTATTACCGCAATTTTATGGCAGACTATGGCACCATAGCTGCTCCTCTGACTGCCCTCACAACTCCGAAGAAACCCAAGAAGGTAACTTGGACTGACGAGTGTGAGAAGGCCTTCAATGGCTTGAAAGACTCCTTGTGCCAGGCCCCTGTGCTCAGGGCCCCTGATTATCAAAGACCTTTTATCGTGCAGACGGATGCCTCTGACACTGGGATAGGAGCTGTACTATCACAAGTAGATGAGAAGGGTAAGGAACACCCTATCGGTTTTATTAGTCGCCAGCTTAAGGACAGAGAGCTCAGATGGTCCACGGTAGAGAAAGAATGTTTCTCTGTTGTGTGGGCCCTAAGGAAGCTGCGGCCCTACCTCTATGGGACCCACTTCACTGTGCAGACTGACCATATGCCGTTAAAGTGGCTAATGAACATGAAGGGGGAGAATCCAAAGTTGCTTAGGTGGTCCATAAGTCTACAAGGCTTCGACTTCACTATTGAGCATAGGCCAGGTGTCCAACATAGCAATGCTGATGGGTTGTCCAGAATGTTTTACCGACCTGAACAAGAGACTCATCCAGGGGTGGATTAGTTCCCCCTGTCCATAGTCTGGGAGGGGCGAGTGTTAGGAAAGATTTCGTTATTGTAGGGAACTTTCCTTCCATGTGGCAACCCCTAAACTTTTTGCTATTGTTTTCAACCTGTTTTCTTGACTTTGCCAGAGAAGTGCAGCCTTCTGCCGTACTCCTCTGGGCTTTCGCTCCTTTCTTACGGGGAAACTGACATGCCCTTAAGACAGTCAGTACCGGGGAACGCTGTTTCCCGTAGTTTCTTTTATCGTGTCGCCATTTTAGTGCAACACGACACAAGAGGGCACTGTAAGCTAAGTTACAGCTCTCTTGGGTCTCTAGCCTTCTACAGACCCTAGACACTCTTGTAGGATGGTTTTTGGATCGGTGCAAGTCATTCAGGGACTGGGCTGGTGGCAGCGATCATTTGGTTTATTTTGAGCTCCTTTTGCCGTTCTGAGCACCTTTTTGCCGCGAACACAAAAGGGTGGCCCGGCTACCCAAAATGGCCGGACCACGAGGCTCCTTTGTCTCGTCCACTGTCCGTCTTGCTCCCTTTACCTTCCCCCGGGTCAGGCGACCCGGGGCCTTCCTTATTTGGGCATGTAGTTTCCCGCGAAACACGGTTGCTTTCGCGGGCTTCTACATGTCGTTTGAGTGCCCCCAGGATGTGGGCTGGGCTGTCTGGTCCCAATACACATCCTGGGTGCCAGAGAGTCTAGGGTGGTGCGAATGCCTGGGACCACCGTGGTCCGTGATTGGTCCACGTATGGTATGTGTGTTGATGAGCGGATCTCCCATTGGCTCCCCTCCGTTTTGGCGCGAAGGGAACCGTGGATAAGAGGGAGCTGGAAACACCACTACCATGTCGATCTCCTGAGTTCTTACGAACCCAGGGATACAGGAGCCAAGTATCCTGCGAACACGAGGCTGGACCGAGGAATCGCTGGTGACCCCCTGAAGAACTTCTGCTCCTCATTGCTGTCGTCCGGTGAAGCCCTTTCCACCTAAGATCGAACAAGAAGGCCTGTACTGGCGCTTCGACCTATTGGAATAGCAGGACCAGCTATTCCCGGCACCTTCATCAACTCCTGCTGTAAGCCTTCGGAAGTGTCTCTGGGCCATCCAGTTGACTGACCAGCTTACTAAGGAGGCCTGCTCTGTAATCGCCGACAGGTTGGGTGGTATTCTGAGTCCGGGGCATGCTCACACGCTTCGTTTGCTTAGCAGTCCTAAGCTAGAGGTGAGCGGTGCTCGTTTGGCTTGAATACACCCGGCCGTTCCGTTGCCCTGCTGTGGCGACAAAACTGTGCTTGTTTCTTCGATCGGGACGTCTTTTTACTCTGCACGACGACGAGACGTTCCCTGCTCTTCAGAACCTGCCAGAAGCTGCATCTATCGAGGAGGAGCTCGGGCCTGCTTGCTTCGGGGACCGGTGAGTAGATTAGCTAGGATCTGGTCGCCCTCCTGCAGTGCCTCTTGCTTTTCCCCGCTGTAAATACAGCACCCCTTGTCCGTACTCGCGCCCTGCTTCTGCCTCACAGTGGAGGCTGCGCTAGAGTTGCGGACCGTGTTCTCCTTCATTAGAGCTCCCTACAGAGCTGTTCAACGTCCTCCGAAGAGCTTCACCTTCTGCCCATTGGCACCGGCGTGTGCAGGTACTTTTGAGCGCTAGGCTCCACTCTTCGTAGGGATTGGACTACCATCCAGTTAGGGGCCTCAGAAGGCGGACATATCACTCGCATTGGTTCGCACTGCCTGTTTTCCTTCCCCTGCAGGTGGATAACATATTTTGTGCTGCTAATGCTGTGAAACTGTGTATTCTGTATATATATTGGGTGGATAGTGTATGTGTTGGTTTAATATCGTTGTATATTGCTGCTTTTACTGTGGTTATTAGTTTCAAGGCCTTATAATAAATGTGTATCTATTTTTGATATAAACAACTGTTTGGAGTAGTTTGTAAGCGCTCTTGCTTTGTGTGCTCATTGCGGGCTTTCAGTCACCCTCACCCCTCTTGAGACCTAGTCTTGACCGCCGCGATCGCTACCTTGATTGGTCTGGCTTGTCCAGAGGTTACCCTGTTCCAAGTAATTAGGTTGGCCTTCTGAACCTCTGCGCCACCAGGACAGAGTTCAGAAATCCGTCTTAACAATACCAAACCTGAGATCTTTCCTATAACATGAGATGTGATATCCAACTCCTTCCCCTTCCAATCCTGAGACCCTTCCTATAGCATGAGATGTGATATCACAATGCTTATACCAAACCTGAGACCGTTCCTATAGCTTGAGATGTGATATCCAACTCCTTCCCATTACAATCCTGAGAGCCTTCCTATAACATGAGATGTGATATCCAACTCCTTCCCATTCCAATCCTGAGACCCTTATGATAGCATGAGATGTGATATCTCAATGCCTCTAATACCAAACCTGAGATACTTCCGATAGCATGAGATGTGATATCTCAATGCTTCTAATACCAAACCTGAGATCCTTCCTATAACATGAGATGTGATTTCCAAATCCTTCCCCTTCCAAACCTGAGACCCTCCCTTTAGCATGAGATGTGATATCCAACTCCTTCCCATTCCAATCCTGAGACCCTTCTGATAGCATGAGATGTGATATTTCAATGCCTCTAATACCAAACCTGAGATCCTACCTCTAACATGAAATGTGATATCCATCTCCTTCCCTTTCCAAACCTGAGACCCTGCCTATAGCATGAGATGTGATATCTCAATGCTTATACCAAACCTGAGACCCTTCCTATAGCATGAGATGTGATATCCAACTTCTTCCCATTCCAATCCTGAGACCCTTCCTATAACATGAGATGTGATGTCGCAATGCTTCTAATACCAAACCTGAGATCTTTCCTATAACATGAGATGTGATATCCAACTCCTTCCCATTCCAATCCTGAGACCCTTCCTATAGCATGAGATGTGATATCACAATGCTTATACCAAACCTGAGACTGTTCCTATAGCTTGAGATGTGATATCCAACTCCTTCCCATTCCAATCCTGAGACCCTTCCTATAGCATGAGATGTGATATCTCAAGGCCTCTAATACCAAACCTGAGATCGTTCCTCTAACATGAAATGTGATATCCAACTCCTTCCCCTTCCAAACCTGAGAGCCTTCCTATAACATGAGATGTGATATCCAACTCCTTCCCATTCCAATCCTGAGACCCTTATGATAGCATGAGATGTGATATCTCAATGCCTCTAATACCAAACCTGAGATACTTCCGATAGCATGAGATGTGATATCTCAATGCTTCTAATACCAAACCTGAGATCCTTCCTATAACATGAGATGTGATTTCCAAATCCTTCCCCTTCCAAACCTGAGACCCTCCCTTTAGCATGAGATGTGATATCCAACTCCTTCCCATTCCAATCCTGAGACCCTTCCTATAGCATGAGATGTGATATCTCAAGGCCTCTAATACCAAACCTGAGATCGTTCCTCTAACATGAAATGTGATATCCAACTCCTTCCCCTTCCAAACCTGAGAGCCTTCCTATAGCATGAGATATGATAGCCAAGTCCTTCCAATTCCAATCCTGAGACCCTTCCTATTACATGAAATGTGATATCCAACTCCTTCCCACTCCAACCTGAGACCCTTCCTATAGCATGAGATGGGATATCTCAATGCTTCTAATACCAAACCTGAGACTCTTCCTATAACATGAGATGGGATATCGAACTCATTCCCATTCCAATCCTGTGACCCTTCCGATAGCAGAGATGTGATATCTCAATGCTTATACCCAACCTGAGACCCTTCCTATGGCCTGAGATGTCATATACAACTCCTTCCCATTCCAATCCTGAGACCCTTCCTATAGCATGAGATGTGATATCTCAATGCTTATACCAAACCTGAGACCCTTCCTATAGCATGAGATGTGATATCCAACTCCTTCCCATTCCAATCCTGAGACCCTTCCTATAGCATGAGATGTGATGTCTCAATGCTTCTAATACCAAACCTGAGATCCTTCCTATAACATGAGATGTGATATCCAAATCCTTCCCATTCCAATCCTGAGACCCTTATGATAGCATGAGATGTGATATCTCAATGCCTCTAATACCAAACCTGAGATACTTCCGATAGCATGAGATGTGATATCTCAATGCTTCTAATACCAAACCTTAGATCCTTCCTATAACATGAGATGTGATTTCCAAATCCTCCCCCTTCCAAACCTGAGACCCTCCCTTTAGCATGAGATGTGATATCCAACTCCTTCCCATTCCAATCCTGAGACCCTTCTGATAGCATGAGATGTGATATCTCAATGCCTCTAATTCCAAACCTGAGATCCTACCTCTAACATGAAATGTGATATCCATCTCCTTCCCTTTCCAAACCTGAGACCCTGCCTATAGCATGAGATGTGATATCCAAGTCCTTCCCATTCCAATCCTGAGACCCTTCCTATAGCATGTGATGTGATATCTCAATGCTTATACCAAACCTGAGACCCTTCGTATGGCATGAGATGTCATATACAACTCCTTCCCATTCCAATCCTGAGACCCTTCCTATAGCATGAGATGTGATATCTCAATGCTTATACCAAACCTGAGACCCTTCCTATAGCATGAGATGTGATATCCAACTTCTTCCCATTCCAAACCTGAGACCGTTCCTATAACATGAGATGTGATGTCTCAATGCTTCTAATACCAAACCTGAGATCTTTCCTATAACATGAGATGTGATATCCAACTCCTTCCCATTCCAATCCTGAGACCCTTCCTATAGCATGAGATGTGATATCACAATGCTTATACCAAACCTGAGACCGTTCCTATAGCTTGAGATGTGATATCCAACTCCTTCCCATTCCAATCCTGAGACCCTTCCTATAGCATGAGATGTGATATCTCAAGGCCTCTAATACCAAACCTGAGATCCTTCCTCTAACATGAAATGTGATATCCAACTCCTTCCCCTTCCAAACCTGAGAGCCTTCCTATAGCATGAGATATGATATCCAAGTCCTTCCCATTCCAATCCTGAGACCCTTCCTATAACATGAAATGTGATATCCTACTCCTTCCCATTCCAACCTGGGACCCTTCCTATATCATGAGATGGGATATCTCAATGCTTCTAATACCAAACCTGAGACCCTTCCTATAACATGAGATGGGAATATCCAACTCCTTCCCATTCCAATCCTGAGACCCTTCCGATAGCAGAGATGTGATATCTCAATGCTTATACCAAACCTGAGATCCTTCCTATAACATGAGATGTGATATCCAACTCCTTCCCATTCCAATCCTGAGACACTTCCTATAGCATGAGATGTGATATCTCACTGCTTATACCAAACCTGAGACCCTTCCTATAGAATGAGATGTGATATCCAACTCCTTCCCATTCCAATCCTGAGACCCTTCCTATAGCATGAGATGTGATATCTCAATGCTTCTAATATCAAACTTGAGACCCTCCCTATAGCATGAGATGTGATACCCAAGTCCTTCCCATTCCAATCCTGAGACACTTCCTATAGCATGAGATGTGATATCTAAATGCTTCTAATACCAAACCTGAGACTCTTCCTATAACATGAGATGGGATATCCAACTCCTTCCCATTCCAATCCTGAGACTCTTCCAATAGCAGAGATGTGATATCTCAATGCTTATACCAAACCTAAGACCCTTCCTATGGCATGAGATGTGATATCCAACTCCTTCCCATTCCAATCCCGAGACCCTTCCTATAGCATGAGATGTGATATCTCGATGCTTATACCAAATCTGAGACCCTTCCTATAGCATGAGATGTGATATCCAACTCCTTCCCATTCCAATCCTGAGGCCCTTCCTATAGCATGAGATGTGATGTCTCAATGCTTCTAATACCAAACCTGAGATCCTTCCTATAACATGAGATGTGATATCCAACTCCTTCCCATCCCAATCCTGAGACCCTTCCTATAGCATGAGATGTGATGTCTCAATGCTTCTAATACCAAACCCGAGAACCTTCCTACAGCATGCGATGTGATATCTCAATGCTTCTAATACCAAACCTGAGACCAGTCCTATAACATGAGATTGGATATCCAACTCCTTCCCCTTCCAAACCTGAGACCCTTCCTATAGCATGAGATGTGATATCCAACTTCTTCCCATTCCAATCCTGAGACCCTTCCTATAACATGAGATGTGATGTCTCAATGCTTCTAATACCAAACCTGAGATCTTTCCTATAACATGAGATGTAATATCCAACTCCTTCCCATTCCAATCCTGAGACCCTTCCTATAGCATGAGATGTGCTATCTCAATGCTTATACCAAACCTGAGACCCTTCCTAAAGCTTGAGATGTGATATCCAACTCCTTCCCATTCCAATCCTGAGACCCTTCCTATAGCATGATATGTGATATCTCAATGCCTCTAATACCAAACCTGAGATCCTTCCTCTAACATGAAATGTGATATCGAACTCCTTCCCTTTCCAAACCTGAGAGCCTACCTATAGCATGAGATGTGATATCCAAGTCCTTCCCATTCCAATCCTTAGACCCTTCCTACAGCATGCAATATGATATCTCAATGATTCTAATAACAAACCTGAGACCCTTCCTATAACATGAGATGTGATATCCAACTCCTTCCGGTTTCAAACCTGAGACCCTTCCTATAACATGAGATGTGATATCCAACTCCTTCCCGTTTCAAACCTGAGACCCTTCCTATAGCATATGTGATATCCAACTCCTTCCCATTCCAAACATGAGACCCTTCCTATAGCAAGAATGTAATATCCAACTCCTTCCCATTCCAATCCTGAGACCATTCCTATAGCATGAGATGTGATATCTCAATGCTTCTAATACCAAACCTGAGATCCTTCCTATGACATGAGATGTGATATCCAATTCCTCCCCATTCCAAACCTGAGAACCTTCCTACAGCATGCGATGTGATATCTCAATGCTTCTAATACCAAACCTGAGACCAGTCCTATAACATGAGATTGGATATCCAACTCCTTCCCCTTCCAAACCTGAGACCCTTCCTATAGCATGAGATGTGATATCCAACTTCTTCCCATTCCAATCCTGAGACCCTTCCTATAACATGAGATGTGATGTCTCAATGCTTCTAATACCAAACCTGAGATCTTTCCTATAACATGAGATGTGATATCCAACTCCTTCCCATTCCAATCCTGAGACCCTTCCTATAGCATGAGATGTGCTATCTCAATGCTTATACCAAACCTGAGACCCTTCCTAAAGCTTGAGTTGTGATATCCAACTCCTTCCCATTCCAATCCTGAGACCCTTCCTATAACATGAAATGTGATATCCAACTCCTTCCCATTCCAACCTGAGACCCTTCCTATAGCATGAGATGGGATATCCAACTCCTTCCAAATCCAATACTGATACCCTTCCAATAGCATGAGATGTGATATCCCAATGCTTCTACCAAACCTGAGAACCATACTATGGCATGAGATGTGATAACAAACTCCTTCCCATTCCAATCCTGAGACTCTTCCTATAGCTTGATATGTGATATCCGAAATCCTTCCCATTCCAATTCTGAGACCCTTCCTATACTATGAGACTTGATATCTCAATGCTTCTAATACCAAACCTGAGACCCGTCCTATAACATGAGATGTGATATCCAAATCTTTCCCCTTCCAAACCTTAGACCCTTCCTTTATCATGAGATGTGATATCCAACTCCTTCCCATTCCAATCCTGAGACCCTTCCAATATCATGAGATTTGTTATCTCAATGCTTCTAATATCAAAATTGAGACCCGCCTATAACATGAGATGTGATATCCAAATCTTTCCCCTTCCAAACCTTAGACCCTTCCTTTATCATGAGATGGGATATCCAACTCCTTCCCATTCCAATCCTGAGACCCTTCCGATAGCAGAGATGTGATATCTCAATGCTTATACCAATCCTGAGACCCTTCCTATGGCCTGAGATGTCATATACAACTCCTTCCCAATCCAATCCTGAGACCCTTCCTATAGCATGAGATGTGATATCTCAATGCTTATACCAAATCTGAGACCCTTCCTATAGCATGAGATGTGATATCCAACTCCTTCCCATTCCAATCCTGAGACCCTTCCTATAGCATGAGATGTGATGTCTCAATGCTTCTAATACCAAACCTGAGAACCTTCCTACAGCATGCAATGTGATATCTCAATGCTTCTAATACCAAACCTGAGACCAGTCCTATAACATGAGATTGGATATCCAACTCCTTCCCCTTCCAAACCTGAGACCCTTCCTATAGCATGAGATGTGATATCCAACTTCTTCCCATTCCAATCCTGAGACCCTTCCTATAGCATGAGATGTGATATCTCAAGGCCTCTAATACCAAACCTGAGATCCTTCCTCTAACATGAAATGTGATATCCAACTCCTTCCCCTTCCAAACCTGAGAGCCTTCCTATAACATGAAATGTGATATCCAATTCCTTCCCATTCCAACCTGAGACCCTTCCTATAGCATGAGATGGGATATCCAACTCCTTCCAAATCCAATACTGATACCCTTCCGATAGCATGAGATATGATATCCCAATGCTTCTACCATACCTGAGACCCATACTATGACATGAGATGTGATATCAAACTCCTTCCCATTCCAATCCTGAGACCCTACCTATAGCTTGAGATGTGATATCCAACTCCTTCCCATTCCAATTCTGAGACCCTTCCTATACCATGAGACTTGATATCTCAATGCTTCTAATACCAAACCTGAGACCCGTCCTATAACATGAGATGTGATATCCAAATCCTTCCCCTTCCAAACCTTAGACCCTTCCTTTATCATGAGATGTGATATCCAATTCCTTCCCATTCCAATCCTGAGACCCTTCCGATATCATGAGATTAGTTATCTCAATGCTTCTAATATCAAACTTGAGACCCTCCCTATAACATGAGATGTGACATCCAAGTCCTCCCCATTCCAATCCTGAGACCCTTCCTATAGCATGAGATGTGATATCTCAATGCTTCTAATACCAAACCTGAGACCCTTCCTATAACATGATTTGGGATATCCAACTCCTTCCCATTCCAATCCTGAGACCCTTTTGATAGCAGAGATGTGATATCTCAATGCTTATACCAAACCTGAGACCCTTCCTATGGCCTGAGATGTCATATGCAACTCCTTCCCATTCCAATCCTGAGACCCTTCCTATAGCATGAGATGTGATGTCTCAATTCTTCTAATACCAAACCTGAGATACTTCTGATAGCATGAGATGTGATATCTCAATGCTTCTAATACCAAACCTGAGATCCTTCCTATAACATGAGATGTGATTTCCAAATCCTTCCACTTCCAAACCTGAGACCCTCCCTTTAGCATGAGATGTGATATCCAACTCCTTCCCATTCCAATCCTGAGACCCTTCTGATAGCATGAGATGTGATATTTCAATGCCTCTAATACCAAACCTGAGATCCTACCTCTAACATGAAATGTGATATCCATCTCCTTCCCTTTCCAAACCTGAGACCCTGCCTATAGCATGAGATGTGATATCCAAGTCCTTCCCATTCCAATCCTGAGACCCTTCCTATAGCATGTGATGTGATATCTCAATGCTTATACCAAATCTGAGACCCTTCCTATAGCATGAGATGTAATATCCAACTCCTTCCCATTCCAATCCTGAGACCCTTCCTATAGCATGAGAATTGATGTCTCAATGCTTCTAATACCAAACCTGAGATCCTTCCTATAACATGAGATGTGATATCCAACTCCTTCCCATTCCAATCCTGAGACCCTTATGATAGCATGAGATGTGATATCTCAATGCCTCTAATACCAAACCTGAGATACTTCCGATAGCATGATATGTGATATCTCAATGCTTCTAATACCAAACCTGAGATCCTTCCTATAACATGAGATGTGATTTCCAAATCCTTCCCCTTCCAAACCTGAGACCCTCCCTTTAGCATGAGATGTGATATCCAACTCCTTCCCATTCCAATCCTGAGACCCATCTGATAGCAAGAGATGTGATATTTCAATGCCTCTAATACCAAACCTGAGATCCTACCTCTAACATGAAATGTGATATCCATCTCCTTCCCTTTCCAAACCTGAGACCCTGCCTATAGCATGAGATGTGATATCCAAGTCCTTTCCATTCCAATCCTGAGACCCTTCCTATAGCATGTGATGTGATATCTCAATGCTTATACCAAACCTGAGACCCTTCCTATGGCATGAGATGTCATATACAACTCCTTCCCATTCCAATCCTGAGACCCTTCCTATAGCATGAGATGTGATATCTCAATGCTTATACCAAACCTGAGACCCTTCCTATAGCATGAGATGTGATATCCAACTTCTTCCCATTCCAATCCTGAGACCCTTCTTATAACATGAGATGTGATGTCGCAATGCTTCTAATACCAAACCTGAGATCTTTCCTATAACATGAGATGTGATATCCAACTCCTTCCCATTCCAATCCTGAGACCCTTCCTATAGCATGAGATGTGATATCACAAGGCCTCTAATACCAAACCTGAGATCGTTCCTCTAACATGAAATGTGATATCCAACTCCTTCCCCTTCCAAACCTGAGAGCCTTCCTATAACATGAGATGTGACATCCAAGACCTCCCCATTCCAATCCTGAGACCCTTCCTATAGCATGAGATGTGATATCTCAATGCTTCTAATACCAAACCTGAGACCCTTCCTATAACATGATTTGGGATATCCAACTCCTTCCCATTCCAATCCTGAGACCCTTCCGATAGCAGAGATGTGATATCTCAATGCTTTTACCAAACCTGAGACCCTTCCTATGGCCTGAGATGTCATATGCAACTCCTTCCCATTCCAATCCTGAGACCCTTCCTATTGCATTAGATGTATTATCTCAATGCTTATACCAAATCTGAGACCCTTCCTATAGCATGAGATGTGATATCCAACTTCTTCCCATTCCAATCCTGAGACCCTTCCTAAGCATGAGATGTGATGTCTCAATTCTTCTAACACCAAACCTGAGATCCTTCCTATAACATGAGATGTGATATCCAACTCCTTCCCATTCCAATCCTGAGACCCTTATGATAGCATGAGATGTGATATCTCAATGCCTCTAATAGCAAAACTGAGATACTTCTGATAGCATGAGATGTGATATCTCAATGCTTCTAATACCAAACCTGAGATCCTTCCTATAACATGAGATGTGATTTCCAAATCCTTCCACTTCCAAACCTGAGACCCTCCCTTTAGCATGAGATGTGATATCCAACTCCTTCCCATTCCAATCCTGAGACCCTTCTGATAGCATGAGATGTGATATTTCAATGCCTCTAATACCAAACCTGAGATCCTACCTCTAACATGAAATGTGATATCCATCTCCTTCCCTTTCCAAACCTGAGACCCTGCCTATAGCATGAGATGTGATATCCAAGTCCTTCCCATTCCAATCCTGAGACCCTTCCTATAGCATGTGATGTGATATCTCAATGCTTATACCAAACCTGAGACCCTTCCTATGGCATGAGATGTCATATACAACTCCTTCCCATTCCAATCCTGAGACCCTTCCTATAGCATGAGATGTGATATCTCAATGCTTATACCAAACCTGAGCCCCTTCCTATAGCATGAGATGTGATATCCAACTTCTTCCCATTCCAATCCTGAGACCCTTCCTATAACATGAGATGTGATGTCTCAATGCTTCTAATACCAAACCTGAGACCCTTCCTATAACATGAGATGGGATATCCAACTCCTTCCCATTCCAATCCTGAGACCCTTCCGAAAGCAGAGATGTGATATCTCAATGCTTTTACCAAACCTGAGACCCTTCCTATGGCCTGAGATGTCATATACAACTGCTTCCCATTCCAATCCTGAGAACCTTCCTATAGCATGAGATGTGATATCTCAATGCTTATACCAAATCTGAGACCCTTCCTATAGCATGAGATGTGATATCCAACTCCTTCCCATTCCAATCCTGAGACCCTTCCTATAGCATGAGATGTGATGTCTCAATGCTTCTAATACCAAACCTGAGATCCTTCCTATAACATGAGATGTGATATCCAACTCCTTCCCATTCCAATCCTGAGACCCTTATGATAGCATGAGATGTGATATCTCAATGCCTCTAATACCAAACCTGAGATACTTCCGCTAGCATGAGATGTGATATCTCAATGCTTCTAATACCAAACCTGAGATCCTTCCTATAACATGAGATGTGATTTCCAAATCCTTCCCCTTCCAAACCTGAGACGCTCCCTTTAGCATGAGATCTGATATCCAACTCCTTCCCATTCCAATCCTGAGACCCATCTGATAGCATGAGATGTGATATTTCAATGCCTCTAATACCAAACCTGAGATCCTACCTCTAACATGAAATGTGATATCCATCTCCTTCCCTTTCCAAACCTGAGACCCTGCCTATAGCATGAGATGTGATATCCAAGTCCTTTCCATTCCAATCCTGAGACCCTTCCTATAGCATGTGATGTGATATCTCAATGCTTATACCAAACCTGAGACCCTTCCTATGGCATGAGATGTCATATACAACTCCTTCCCATTCCAATCCTGAGACCCTTCCTATAGCATGAGATGTGATATCTCAATGCTTATACCAAACCTGAGACCCTTCCTATAGCATGAGATGTGATATCCAACTTCTTCCCATTCCAATCCTGAGACCCTTCCTATAACATGAGATGTGATGTCGCAATGCTTCTAATACCAAACCTGAGATCTTTCCTATAACATGAGATGTGATATCCAACTCCTTCCCATTCCAATCCTGAGACCCTTCCTATAGCATGAGATGTGATATCACAAGGCCTCTAATACCAAACCTGAGATCGTTCCTCTAACATGAAATGTGATATCCAACTCCTTCCCCTTCCAAACCTGAGAGCCTTCCTATAACATGAGATGTGACATCCAAGACCTCCCCATTCCAATCCTGAGACCCTTCCTATAGCATGAGATGTGATATCTCAATGCTTCTAATACCAAACCTGAGACCCTTCCTATAACATGATTTGGGATATCCAACTCCTTCCCATTCCAATCCTGAGACCCTTCCGATAGCAGAGATGTGATATCTCAATGCTTTTACCAAACCTGAGACCCTTCCTATGGCCTGAGATGTCATATGCAACTCCTTCCCATTCCAATCCTGAGACCCTTCCTATTGCATTAGATGTATTATCTCAATGCTTATACCAAATCTGAGACCCTTCCTATAGCATGAGATGTGATATCCAACTTCTTCCCATTCCAATCCTGAGACCCTTCCTAAGCATGAGATGTGATGTCTCAATTCTTCTAACACCAAACCTGAGATCCTTCCTATAACATGAGATGTGATATCCAACTCCTTCCCATTCCAATCCTGAGACCCTTATGATAGCATGAGATGTGATATCTCAATGCCTCTAATAGCAAAACTGAGATACTTCTGATAGCATGAGATGTGATATCTCAATGCTTCTAATACCAAACCTGAGATCCTTCCTATAACATGAGATGTGATTTCCAAATCCTTCCACTTCCAAACCTGAGACCCTCCCTTTAGCATGAGATGTGATATCCAACTCCTTCCCATTCCAATCCTGAGACCCTTCTGATAGCATGAGATGTGATATTTCAATGCCTCTAATACCAAACCTGAGATCCTACCTCTAACATGAAATGTGATATCCATCTCCTTCCCTTTCCAAACCTGAGACCCTGCCTATAGCATGAGATGTGATATCCAAGTCCTTCCCATTCCAATCCTGAGACCCTTCCTATAGCATGTGATGTGATATCTCAATGCTTATACCAAACCTGAGACCCTTCCTATGGCATGAGATGTCATATACAACTCCTTCCCATTCCAATCCTGAGACCCTTCCTATAGCATGAGATGTGATATCTCAATGCTTATACCAAACCTGAGCCCCTTCCTATAGCATGAGATGTGATATCCAACTTCTTCCCATTCCAATCCTGAGACCCTTCCTATAACATGAGATGTGATGTCTCAATGCTTCTAATACCAAACCTGAGACCCTTCCTATAACATGAGATGGGATATCCAACTCCTTCCCATTCCAATCCTGAGACCCTTCCGAAAGCAGAGATGTGATATCTCAATGCTTTTACCAAACCTGAGACCCTTCCTATGGCCTGAGATGTCATATACAACTGCTTCCCATTCCAATCCTGAGAACCTTCCTATAGCATGAGATGTGATATCTCAATGCTTATACCAAATCTGAGACCCTTCCTATAGCATGAGATGTGATATCCAACTCCTTCCCATTCCAATCCTGAGACCCTTCCTATAGCATGAGATGTGATGTCTCAATGCTTCTAATACCAAACCTGAGATCCTTCCTTTAACATGAGATGTGATATCCAACTCCTTCCCATTCCAATCCTGAGACCCTTATGATAGCATGAGATGTGATATCTCAATGCCTCTAATACCAAACCTGAGATACTTCCGCTAGCATGAGATGTGATATCTCAACGCTTCTAATACCAAACCTGAGATCCTTCCTATAACATGAGATGTGATTTCCAAATCCTTCCCCTTCCAAACCTGAGACCCTCCCTTTAGCATGAGATGTGATATCCAACTCCTTCCCATTCCAATCCTGAGACCCATCTGATAGCATGAGATGTGGTATTTCAATGCCTCTAATACCAAACCTGAGATCCTACCTCTAACATGAAATGTGATATCCATCTCTTTCCCTTTCCAAACCTGAGACCCTGCCTATAGCATGAGATGTGATATCCAAGTCCTTTCCATTCCAATCCTGAGACCCTTCCTATAGCATGTGATGTGATATCTCAATGCTTATACCAAACCTGAGACCCTTCCTATGGCATGAGATGTCATATACAACTCCTTCCCATTCCAATCCTGAGACCCTTCCTATAGCATGAGATGTGATATCTCAATGCTTATACCAAACCTGAGACCCTTCCTATAGCATGAGATGTGATATCCAACTTCTTCCCATTCCAATCCTGAGACCCTTCCTATAACATGAGATGTGATGTCGCAATGCTTCTAATACCAAACCTGAGATCTTTCCTATAACATGAGATGTGATATCCAACTCCTTCCCCTTCCAATCCTGAGACCCTTCCTATAGCATGAGATGTGATATCACAATGCTTATACCAAACCTGAGACCGTTCCTATAGCTTGAGATGTGATATCCAACTCCTTCCCATTACAATCCTGAGAGCCTTCCTATAACATGAGATGTGATATCCAACTCCTTCCCATTCCAATCCTGAGACCCTTCTGATAGCATGAGATGTGATATTTCAATGCCTCTAATACCAAACCTGAGATCCTACCTCTAACATGAAATGTGATATCCATCTCCTTCCCTTTCCAAACCTGAGACCCTGCCTATAGCATGAGATGTGATATCTCAATGCTTATACCAAACCTGAGACCCTTCCTATAGCATGAGATGTGATATCCAACTTCTTCCCATTCCAATCCTGAGACCCTTCGTATAACATGAGATGTGATGTCGCAATGCTTCTAATACCAAACCTGAGATCTTTCCTATAACATGAGATGTGATATCCAACTCCTTCCCATTCCAATCCTGAGACCCTTCCTATAGCATGAGATGTGATATCACAATGCTTATACCAAACCTGAGACTGTTCCTATAGCTTGAGATGTGATATCCAACTCCTTCCCATTCCAATCCTGAGACCCTTCCTATAGCATGAGATGTGATATCTCAAGGCCTCTAATACCAAACCTGAGATCGTTCCTCTAACATGAAATGTGATATCCAACTCCTTCCCCTTCCAAACCTGAGAGCCTTCCTATAACATGAGATGTGATATCCAACTCCTTCCCATTCCAATCCTGAGACCCTTATGATAGCATGAGATGTGATATCTCAATGCCTCTAATACCAAACCTGAGATACTTCCGATAGCATGAGATGTGATATCTCAATGCTTCTAATACCAAACCTGAGATCCTTCCTATAACATGAGATGTGATTTCCAAATCCTTCCCCTTCCAAACCTGAGACCCTCCCTTTAGCATGAGATGTGATATCCAACTCCTTCCCATTCCAATATTGAGACCCTTCCTATAGCTTGAGATGTGATATCTCAAGGCCTCTAATACCAAACCTGAGATCGTTCCTCTAACATGAAATGTGATTTCCAACTCCTTCCCCTTCCAAACCTGAGAGCCTTCCTATAGCATGAGATATGATAGCCAAGTCCTTCCAATTCCAATCCTGAGACCCTTCCTATTACATGAAATGTGATATCCAACTCCTTCCCACTCCAACCTGAGACCCTTCCTATAGCATGAGATGGGATATCTCAATGCTTCTAATACCAAACCTGAGACTCTTCCTATAACATGAGATGGGATATCGAACTCATTCCCATTCCAATCCTGTGACACTTCCGATAGCAGAGATGTGATATCTCAATGCTTATACCCAACCTGAGACCCTTCCTATGGCCTGAGATGTCATATACAACTCCTTCCCATTCCAATCCTGAGACCCTTCCTATAGCATGAGATGTGATATCTCAATGCTTATACCAAACCTGAGACCCTTCCTATAGCATGAGATGTGATATCCAACTCCTTCCCATTCCAATCCTGAGACCCTTCCTATAGCATGAGATGTGATGTCTCAATGCTTCTAATACCAAACCTGAGATCCTTCCTATAACATGAGATGTGATATCCAACTCCTTCCCATTCCAATCCTGAGACCCTTATGATAGCATGAGATGTGATATCTCAATGCCTCTAATACCAAACCTGAGATACTTCCGATAGCATGAGATGTGATATCTCAATGCTTCTAATACCAAACCTTAGATCCTTCCTATAACATGAGATGTGATTTCCAAATCCTCCCCCTTCCAAACCTGAGACCCTCCCTTTAGCATGAGATGTGATATCCAACTCCTTCCCATTCCAATCCTGAGACCCTTCTGATAGCATGAGATGTGATATCTCAATGCCTCTAATTCCAAACCTGAGATCCTACCTCTAACATGAAATGTGATATCCATCTCCTTCCCTTTCCAAACCTGAGACCCTGCCTATAGCATGAGATGTGATATCCAAGTCCTTCCCATTCCAATCCTGAGACCCTTCCTATAGCATGTGATGTGATATCTCAATGCTTATACCAAACCTGAGACCCTTCGTATGGCATGAGATGTCATATACAACTCCTTCCCATTCCAATCCTGAGACCCTTCCTATAGCATGAGATGTGATATCTCAATGCTTATACCAAACCTGAGACCCTTCCTATAGCATGAGATGTGATATCCAACTTCTTCCCATTCCAAACCTGAGACCGTTCCTATAACATGAGATGTGATGTCTCAATGCTTCTAATACCAAACCTGAGATCTTTCCTATAACATGAGATGTGATATCCAACTCCTTCCTATTCCAATCCTGAGACCCTTCCTATAGCATGAGATGTGATATCTCAAGGCCTCTAATACCAAACCTGAGATCCTTCCTCTAACATGAAATGTGATATCCAACTCCTTCCCCTTCCAAACCTGAGAGCCTTCCTATAGCATGAGATATGATATCCAAGTCCTTCCCATTCCAATCCTGAGACCCTTCCTATAACATGAAATGTGATATCCTACTCCTTCCCATTCCAACCTGGGACCCTTCCTATATCATGAGATGGGATATCTCAATGCTTCTAATACCAAACCTGAGACCCTTCCTATAACATGAGATGGGAATATCCAACTCCTTCCCATTCCAATCCTGAGACCCTTCCGATAGCAGAGATGTGATATCTCAATGCTTATACCAAACCTGAGATCCTTCCTATAACATGAGATGTGATATCCAACTCCTTCCCATTCCAATCCTGAGACACTTCCTATAGAATGAGATGTGATATCTCACTGCTTATACCAAACCTGAGACCCTTCCTATAGAATGAGATGTGATATCCAACTCCTTCCCATTCCAATCCTGAGACCCTTCCTATAGCATGAGATGTGATATCTCAATGCTTCTAATATCAAACTTGAGACCCTCCCTATAGCATGAGATGTGATACCCAAGTCCTTCCCATTCCAATCCTGAGACACTTCCTATAGCATGAGATGTGATATCTCAATGCTTCTAATACCAAACCTGAGACTCTTCCTATAACATGAGATGGGATATCCAACTCCTTCCCATTCCAATCCTGAGACTCTTCCAATAGCAGAGATGTGATATCTCAATGCTTATACCAAACCTAAGACCCTTCCTATGGCATGAGATGTGATATCCAACTCCTTCCCATTCCAATCCCGAGACCCTTCCTATAGCATGAGATGTGATATCTCGATGCTTATACCAAATCTGAGACCCTTCCTATAGCATGAGATGTGATATCCAACTCCTTCCCATTCCAATCCTGAGGCCCTTCCTATAGCATGAGATGTGATGTCTCAATGCTTCTAATACCAAACCTGAGATCCTTCCTATAACATGAGATGTGATATCCAACTCCTTCCCATCCCAATCCTGAGACCCTTCCTATAGCATGAGATGTGATGTCTCAATGCTTCTAATACCAAACCCGAGAACCTTCCTACAGCATGCGATGTGATATCTCAATGCTTCTAATACCAAACCTGAGACCAGTCCTATAACATGAGATTGGATATCCAACTCCTTCCCCTTCCAAACCTGAGACCCTTCCTATAGCATGAGATGTGATATCCAACTTCTTCCCATTCCAATCCTGAGACCCTTCCTATAACATGAGATGTGATGTCTCAATGCTTCTAATACCAAACCTGAGATCTTTCCTATAACATGAGATGTAATATCCAACTCCTTCCCATTCCAATCCTGAGACCCTTCCTATAGCATGAGATGTGCTATCTCAATGCTTATACCAAACCTGAGACCCTTCCTAAAGCTTGAGATGTGATATCCAACTCCTTCCCATTCCAATCCTGAGACCCTTCCTATAGCATGATATGTGATATCTCAATGCCTCTAATACCAAACCTGAGATCCTTCCTCTAACATGAAATGTGATATCGAACTCCTTCCCTTTCCAAACCTGAGAGCCTACCTATAGCATGAGATGTGATATCCAAGTCCTTCCCATTCCAATCCTTAGACCCTTCCTACAGCATGCAATATGATATCTCAATGATTCTAATAACAAACCTGAGACCCTTCCTATAACATGAGATGTGATATCCAACTCCTTCCGGTTTCAAACCTGAGACCCTTCCTATAACATGAGATGTGATATCCAACTCCTTCCTGTTTCAAACCTGAGACCCTTCCTATAGCATATGTGATATCCAACTCCTTCCCATTCCAAACATGAGACCCTTCCTATAGCAAGAATGTAATATCCAACTCCTTCCCATTCCAATCCTGAGACCATTCCTATAGCATGAGATGTGATATCTCAATGCTTCTAATACCAAACCTGAGATCCTTCCTATGACATGAGATGTGATATCCAATTCCTCCCCATTCCAAACCTGAGAACCTTCCTACAGCATGCGATGTGATATCTCAATGCTTCTAATACCAAACCTGAGACCAGTCCTATAACATGAGATTGGATATCCAACTCCTTCCCCTTCCAAACCTGAGACCCTTCCTATAGCATGAGATGTGATATCCAACTTCTTCCCATTCCAATCCTGAGACCCTTCCTATAACATGAGATGTGATGTCTCAATGCTTCTAATACCAAACCTGAGATCTTTCCTATAACATGAGATGTGATATCCAACTCCTTCCCATTCCAATCCTGAGACCCTTCCTATAGCATGAGATGTGCTATCTCAATGCTTATACCAAACCTGAGACCCTTCCTAAAGCTTGAGTTGTGATATCCAACTCCTTCCCATTCCAATCCTGAGACCCTTCCTATAACATGAAATGTGATATCCAACTCCTTCCCATTCCAACCTGAGACCCTTCCTATAGCATGAGATGGGATATCCAACTCCTTCCAAATCCAATACTGATACCCTTCCAATAGCATGAGATGTGATATCCCAATGCTTCTACCAAACCTGAGAACCATACTATGGCATGAGATGTGATAACAAACTCCTTCCCATTCCAATCCTGAGACTCTTCCTATAGCTTGAGATGTGATATCCGAAATCCTTCCCATTCCAATTCTGAGACCCTTCCTATACTATGAGACTTGATATCTCAATGCTTCTAATACCAAACCTGAGACCCGTCCTATAACATGAGATGTGATATCCAAATCTTTCCCCTTCCAAACCTTAGACCCTTCCTTTATCATGAGATGTGATATCCAACTCCTTCCCATTCCAATCCTGAGTCCCTTCCAATATCATGAGATTTGTTATCTCAATGCTTCTAATATCAAAATTGAGACCCGCCTATAACATGAGATGTGATATCCAAATCTTTCCCCTTCCAAACCTTAGACCCTTCCTTTATCATGAGATGGGATATCCAACTCCTTCCCATTCCAATCCTGAGACCCTTCCGATAGCAGAGATGTGATATCTCAATGCTTATACCAATCCTGAGACCCTTCCTATGGCCTGAGATGTCATATACAACTCCTTCCCAATCCAATCCTGAGACCCTTCCTATAGCATGAGATGTGATATCTCAATGCTTATACCAAATCTGAGACCCTTCCTATAGCATGAGATGTGATATCCAACTCCTTCCCATTCCAATCCTGAGACCCTTCCTATAGCATGAGATGTGATGTCTCAATGCTTCTAATACCAAACCTGAGAACCTTCCTACAGCATGCAATGTGATATCTCAATGCTTCTAATACCAAACCTGAGACCAGTCCTATAACATGAGATTGGATATCCAACTCCTTCCCCTTCCAAACCTGAGACCCTTCCTATAGCATGAGATGTGATATCCAACTTCTTCCCATTCCAATCCTGAGACCCTTCCTATAACATGAGATGTGATGTCTCAATGCTTCTAATACCAAACCTGAAATCTTTCCTATAACATGAGATGTAATATCCAACTCCTTCCCATTCCAATCCTGAGACACTTCCTATAGCATGAGATGTGCTATCTCAATGCTTATACCAAACCTGAGACCCTTCCTAAAGCTTGAGATGTGATATCCAACTCCTTCCCATTCCAATCCTGAGACCCTTCCTATAGCATGAGATGTGATATCTCAATGCTTCTAATATCAAACTTGAGACCCTCCCTATAGCATGAGATGTGATACCCAAGTCCTTCCCATTCCAATCCTGAGACACTTCCTATAGCATGAGATGTGATATCTCAATGCTTATACCAAACCTGAGACCCTTCCTATAGCATGAGACGTGATATCCAACTCCTTCCCATTCCAATCCTGAGACCCTTCCTATAGCATGAGATGTGATGTCTCAATGCTTCTAATACCAAACCTGAGATCCTTCCTATAACATGAGATGTGATATCCAACTCCTTCCCATTCCAATCCCGAGACCCTTCCTATAGCATGAGATGTGATATCTCGATTCTTATACCAAACCTGAGACCCTTCCTATAGCATGAGATGTAATATCCAACTCCTTCCCATTCCAATCCTGAGACCCTTCCTATAGCATGAGATGTGATATCTCAATGCCTCTAATACCAAACCTGAGATCCTTCCTCTAACATGAAATGTGATATCCAACTCCTTCCCTTTCCAAACCTGAGAGCCTACCTATAGCATGAGATGTGATATCCAAGTCCTTCCCATTCCAATCCTTAGACCCTTCCTACAGCATGCAATATATCTCAATGATTCTAATAACAAACCTGAGACCCATCCTATAACATGAGATGTGATATCCAACTCCTTCCCATTCCAATCCTGAGACACTTCCGATAGCAGAGATGTGATATCTGAATGCTTATACCAAACCTGAGACCCTTCCTATAACATGAGATGTGATATCCAACTCCTTCCCGGTCCAAACCTGAGACCCTTCCTATAGCATATGTGATATCCAACTCCTTCCCATTCCAAACATGAGACCCTTCCTATAGCAAGAATGTAATATCCAACTCCTTCCCATTCCAATCCTGAGACCATTCCTATAGCATGAGATGTGATATCTCAATGCTTCTAATACCAAACCTGAGATCCTTCCTATGACATGAGATGTGATATCCAATTCCTCCCCATTCCAAACCTGAGAACCTTCCTACAGCATGCGATGGGATATCTCAATGCTTCTAATACCAAACCCGAGACCAGTCCTATAACATGAGATTCGATATCCAACTCCTTCCCCTTCCAAACCTGAGACCCATCCTATAGCATGAGATGTGATATCCAACTTCTTCCCATTCCACTCCTGAGACCCTTCCTATAACATGAGATGTGATGTCTCAATGCTTCTAATACCAAACCTGAGATCTTTCCTATAACATGAGATGTGATATCCAACTCCTTCCCATTCCAATCCTGAGACCCTTCCTATAGCATGAGATGTGATATCTCAATGCTTATACCAAACCTGAGACCCTTCGTATAGCTTGAGATGTGATATCCAACTCCTTCCCATTCCAATCCTGAGACCCTTCCTATAGCATGAGATGTGATATCTCAAGGCCTCTAATACCAAACCTGAGATCCTTCCTCTAACATGAAATGTGATATCCAACTCCTTCCCCTTCCAAACCTGAGAGCCTTCCTATAGCATGAGATATGATATCCAAGTCCTTCCCATCCAATCCTGAGACCCTTCCTATAACATGAAATGTGATATCCAACTCCTTCCCATTCCAACCTGAGACCCTTCCTATAGCATGAGATGGGATATCCAACTTCTTCCAAATCCAATACTGATACCCTTCCGATAGCATGAGATGTGATATCCCAATGCTTCTACCAAACCTGAGACCCATACTATGGCATGAGATGTGATATCAAACTCCTTCCCATTCCAATCCTGAGACCCTACCTATAGCTTGAGATGTGATATCCAACTCCTTCCCATTCCAATTCTGAGACCCTTCCTATACCATGAGACTTGATATCTCAATGCTTCTAATACAAAACCTGAGACCCGTCCTATAACATGAGATGTGATATCCAAATCCTTCCCCTTCCAAACCTTAGACCCTCCCTATAGCATGAGATGTGACATCCAAGTCCTCCCCATTCCAATCCTGAGACTCTTCCTATAGCATGAGATGTGATATCTCAATGCTTCAAATACCAAACCTGAGACCCTTCCTATAACATGAGATGGGATATCCAACTCCTTCCCATTCCAATCCTGAGACCCTTCCGATAGCAGAGATGTGATATCTCAATGCTTATACCAATCCTGAGACCCTTCCTAGGGCCTGATTTGTCATATACAACTCCTTCCCATTCCAATCCTGAGACCCTTCCTATAGCATGAGATGTGATATCTCAATGCTTATACCAAATCCGAGACCCTTCCTATAGCATGAGATGTGATATCTAACTCCTTCCCATTCCAATCCTGAGACCCTTCCTATAGCATGAGATGTGATGTCTCAATGCTTCTAATACCAAACTTGAGATCCTTCCTATAACATGATATGTGATATCCAACCCCTTCCCATTCCAATCCTGAGACCCTTATGATAGCATGAGATGTGATATCTCAATGCCTCTAATACCAAACCTGAGATATTCTGATAGCATGAGATGTGATATCTCAATGCTTCTAGTACCAAACCTGAGATCCTTCCTATAACATGAGATGTGATTTCCAAATCCTTCCACTTCCAAACCTGAGACCCTCCCTTTAGCATGAGATGTGATATCCAACTCCTTCCCATTCCAATCCTGAGACCCTTCTGATAGCATGAGATGTGATATCAAAAGTCCTTCCCATTCCAATCCTGAGACCCTTCCTATAGCATGTGATGTGATATCTCAATGCTTATACGAAACCTGAGACCCTTCCTATGGCATGAGATGTCATATACAACTCCTTCCCATTCCAATCCTGAGACCCTTCCTATAGCATGAGATGTGATATCTCAATGCTTATACCAAACCTGAGACCCTTCCTATAGCATGAGATGTGATATCCAACTTCTTCCCATTCCAATCCTGAGACCCTTCCTATAACATGAGATGTGATGTCTCAATGCTTCTAATACCAAACCTGAGACCCTTCCTATAACATGAGATGGGATATCCAACTCCTTCCCATTCCAATCCTGAGACCCTTCCGATAGCAGAGATGTGATATCTCAATGCTTATACCAAACCTGAGACCCTTCCTATGGCCTGAGATGTCATATACAACTCCTTCCCATTCCAATCCTGAGACCGTTCCTATAGCATGAGATGTGATATCTCAATGCTTATACCAAATCTGAGACCCTTCCTATAGCATGAGATGTGATATCCAACTCCTTCCCATTCCAATCCTGAGACCCTTCCTATAGCATGAGATGTGATGTCTCAATGCTTCTAATACCAAACCTGAGATCCTTCCTATAACATGAGATGTGATATCCAACTCCTTCCCATTCCAATCCTGAGACCCTTATGATAGCATGAGATGTGATATCTCAATGCCTCTAATACCAAACCTGAGATACTTCCGATAGCATGAGATGTGATATCTCAATGCTTCTAATTACAAACCTGAGATCCTTCCTATAACATGAGATGTGATTTCCAAATCCTTCCCCTTCCAAACCTGAGACCCTCCCTTTAGCATGAGATGTGATATCCAACTCCTTCCCATTCCAATCCTGAGACCCTTCTGATAGCATGAGATGTGATATTTCAATGCCTCTAATACCAAACCTGAGATCCTACCTCTAACATGAAATGTGATATCCATCTCCTTCCCTTTCCAAACCTGAGACCCTGCCTATAGCATGAGATGTGATATCCAAGTCCTTCCCATTACAATCCTGAGACCCTTCCTATAGCATGTGATGTGATATCTCAATGCTTATACCAAACCTGAGACCCTTCCTATGGCATGAGATGTCATATACAACTCCTTCCCATTCCAATCCTGAGACCCTTCCTATAGCATGAGATGTGATATCTCAATGCTTATACCAAACCTGAGACCCTTCCTATAGCATGAGATGTGATATCCAACTTCTTCCCATTCCAATCCTGAGACCCTTCCTATAACATGAGATGTGATGTCTCAATGCTTCTAATACCAAACCTGAGATCTTTCCTATAACATGAGATGTGATATCCAACTCCTTCCCATTCCAATCCTGAGACCCTTCCTATAGCATGAGATGTGATATCACAATGCTTATACCAAACCTGAGACCGTTCCTATAGCTTGAGATGTGATATCCAACTCCTTCCCATTCCAATCCTGAGACCCTTCCTATAGCATGAGATGTGATATCTCAAGGCCTCTAATACCAAACCTGAGATTGTTCCTCTAACATGAAATGTGATATCCAACTCCTTCCCCTTCCAAACCTGAGAGCCTTCCTATAGCATGAGATATGATAGCCAAGTCCTTCTAATTCCAATCCTGAGACCCTTCCTATAACATGAAATGTGATATCCAACTCCTTCCCATTCCAACCTGAGACCCTTCCTATAGCATGAGATGGGATATCTCAATGCTTCTAATACCAAACCTGAGACTCTTCCTATAACATGAGATGGGATATCCAACTCCTTCCCATTCCAATCCTGAGACCCTTCCGATAGCAGAGATGTGATATCTCAATGCTTATACCAAACCTGAGACCCTTCCTATGGCCTGAGATGTGATATCCAACTGCTTCCCATTCCAATCCTGAGACCCTTCCTATAGCATGAGATGTGATATCTCAATGCTTATACCAAATCTGAGACCCTTCCTATAGCATGAGATGTGATGTCTCAATGCTTCTAATACCAAACCTGAGATCCTTCCTATAACATGAGATGTGATATCCAACTCCTTCCGATTCCAATCCTGAGACCCTTATGATAGCATGAGATGCGATATCTCAATGCTTCTAATACCAAACCTGAGATCCTTCCTATAACATGAGATGTGATTTCCAAATCCTTCCCCTTCCAAACCTGAGACCCTCCCTTTAGCATGAGATGTGATATCCAACTCCTTCCCATTCCAATCCTGAGACCCTTCTGATAGCATGAGATGTGATATCTCAATGCCTCTAATACCAAACCTGAGATCCTACCTCTAACATGAAATGTGATATCCATCTCCATCCATCCAACCCTGAGACCCTGTCTATAGCATGAGATGTCATATACAATTCCTTCCCATTCCAATCCTGAGACCCTTCCTATAGCACGAGATGTGATATCTCAATGCTTATACCAAACCTGAGACCCTTCCTATAGCATGAGATGTGATATCCAACTCCTTCCCATTCCAATCCTGAGATCCTTCCTATAGCATGAGATGTGATATCCAACTCCTTCCCATTCCAATCCTGAGACCCTTCCTATAGCCTGAGATGTGATATCTCAATGCCTCTAATACCAAACCTGAGATCCTTCCTCTAACATGAAATGTGATATCCAACTCCTTCCCTTTCCAAACCTGAGAGCCTGTCTATAGCATGAGATGTGATATCCAAGTCCTTCCCATTCCAATCCTGAGACACTTCCGATAGCAGAGATGTGATATCTCAATGCTTATACCAAACCTGAGACCCTTCCTATAACATGAGATGTGATATCCAACTCCTTCCCGTTCCAAACGTGAGACCCTTCCTTTAGCATGAGATGTGATATCCAGCTCCTTCCCATTCCAATCCTGAGACACTTCCGATAGCATGAGATGTGATATCTCAATGCTTCTAATATCAAAACTGAGACCCTCCCTATAGCATGATATGTGATATCTAAGTCCTTCCCATTCCAATCCTGAGACCCTACCCATAGCATGAGATGTGATATCTCAATGCTTCTACCAAACCTGAGACCCTTCCTTTAGCATGAGATGTGATAACCAACTCCTTCCCATTCCAATCCTGAGACCCTTCCTATACCATGAGATGTGATATCTCAATACTTCTAATACCAAACCTGAGATCCTTCCAATAACATGAGATGTGATATCCAAATCCTTCCCCTTCCAAACCTGAGACCCTCCCTTTAGCATGAGATGTGATATCCAACTCCTTCCCATTCCAATCCTGAGACCCTTCTGATAGCATGAGATGTGATATCTCAATGCTTCTATACCAAACCTGAGATCCTTCCGATAGCATGAGATGTGATATCTCAATGCTTCTAATACCAAACCTGAGATCCTTCCTATAACATGAGAAGTGATATCCAAATCCTTCCCCTTCCAAACCTGAGACCCTCCCTTTAGCATGAGATGTGATATCCAACTCCTTCCCATTCCAATCCTGAGACTCTTCTGATAGCATGAGATGTGATATCTCAATGCCTCTAATACCAAACCTGAGATCCTACCTCTAACATGAAATGTGATATCCAACTCTTTCCCCTTCCAAACCCGAGAGCCTTCCTATAGCATGAGATGTGATATCCAAGTCCTTCCCATTCCAATCCTGAGACCCTTCCTATAACATGAGATGTGATATCCAACTCCTTCCCATTCCAACCTGAGACCCTTCCTATAGCATGAGATGGGATATCCAACTCCTTCCAAATCCAATCCTGATACCCTTCCGATAGCATGAGATGTGATATCCCAATGCTACTACCAAACCTGAGACCCATACTATTCCATGAGATGTGATATCAAACTCCTTCCCCTTCCAAACCATAGACCCTTCGTTTATCATGAGATGTGATATCCAACTCCTTCCCATTCCATCCCTGAGACCCTTCCGATATCATGAGATGTGATATCTCAATGCTTCTAATATCAAACTTGAGACCCTCCCTATAGCATGAGATGTGATATCCAAGTCCTTCCCATTCCAATCCTGAGACTCTTCTGATAGCATGAGATGTGATATCTCAATGCCTCTAATACCAAACCTGAGATCCTACCTCTAACATGAAATGTGATATCCAACTCTTTACCCTTCCAAACCTGAGAGCCTTCCTATAGCATGAGATGTGATATCCAAGTCCTTCCCATTCCAATCCTGAGACCCTTCCTATAACATGAGATGTGATATCCAACTCCTTCCCATTCCAACCTGAGACCCTTCCTATAGCATGAGATGGGATATCCAACTCCTTCCAAATCCAATCCTGATACCCTTCCGATAGCATGAGATGTGATATCCCAATGCTTCTACCAAACCGGAGACCCATACTATGGCATGAGATGTGATATCAAACTGCTTCCCCTTCCAAAACTTAGACCATTCCTTTATCATGAGATGTGATATCCAACTCCTTCCCATTCCAATCCTGAGACACTTCCGATAGCATGAGATGTGATGTCTCAATGCTTCTAATACCAAACCTGAGATCTTTCCTATAACATGAGATGTGATATCCAACTCCTTCCCATTCCAATCCTGAGACCCTTCCTATAGCATGAGATGTGATATCACAATGCTTATACCAAACCTGAGACCGTTCCTATAGCTTGAGATGTGATATCCAACTCCTTCCCATTCCAATCCTGAGACCCTTCCTATAGCATGAGATGTGATATCTCAAGGCCTCTAATACCAAACCTGAGATTGTTCCTCTAACATGAAATGTGATATCCAACTCCTTCCCCTTCCAAACCTGAGAGCCTTCCTATAGCATGAGATATGATAGCCAAGTCCTTCCAATTCCAATCCTGAGACCCTTCCTATAACATGAAATGTGATATCCAACTCCTTCCCATTCCAACCTGAGACCCTTCCTATAGCATGAGATGGGATATCTCAATGCTTCTAATACCAAACCTGAGACTCTTCCTATAACATGAGATGGGATATCCAACTCCTTCCCATTCCAATCTTGAGACCCTTCCGATAGCAGAGATGTGATATCTCAATGCTTATACCAAACCTGAGACCATTCCTATGGCCTGAGATGTGATATCCAACTGCTTCCCATTCCAATCCTGAGACCCTTCCTATAGCATGAGATGTGATATCTCAATGCTTATACCAAATCTGAGACCCTTCCTATAGCATGAGATGTGATATCCAACTCCTTCCCATTCCAATCCTGAGACCCTTCCTATAGCATGAGATGTGATGTCTCAATGCTTCTAATACCAAACCTGAGATCCTTCCTATAACATGAGATGTGATATCCAACTCCTTCCGATTCCAATCCTGAGACCCTTATGATAGCATGAGATGTGATATCTCAATGCTTCTAATACCAAACCTGAGATCCTTCCTATAACATGAGATGTGATTTCCAAATCCTTCCCCTTCCAAACCTGAGACCCTCCCTTTAGCATGAGATGTGATATCCAACTGCTTCCCATTCCAATCCTGAGACCCTTCCTATAGCATGAGATGTGATATCTCAATGCTTATACCAAATCTGAGACCCTTCCTATAGCATGAGATGTGATGTCTCAATGCTTCTAATACCAAACCTGAGATCCTTCCTATAACATGAGATGTGATATCCAACTCCTTCCGATTCCAATCCTGAGACCCTTATGATAGCATGAGATGCGATATCTCAATGCTTCTAATACCAAACCTGAGATCCTTCCTATAACATGAGATGTGATTTCCAAATCCTTCCCCTTCCAAACCTGAGACCCTCCCTTTAGCATGAGATGTGATATCCAACTCCTTCCCATTCCAATCCTGAGACCCTTCTGATAGCATGAGATGTGATATCTCAATGCCTCTAATACCAAACCTGAGATCCTACCTCTAACATGAAATGTGATATCCATCTCCATCCATCCAACCCTGAGACCCTGTCTATAGCATGAGATGTCATATACAATTCCTTCCCATTCCAATCCTGAGACCCTTCCTATAGCACGAGATGTGATATCTCAATGCTTATACCAAACCTGAGACCCTTCCTATAGCATGAGATGTGATATCCAACTCCTTCCCATTCCAATCCTGAGATCCTTCCTATAGCATGAGATGTGATATCCAACTCCTTCCCATTCCAATCCTGAGACCCTTCCTATAGCCTGAGATGTGATATCTCAATGCCTCTAATACCAAACCTGAGATCCTTCCTCTAACATGAAATGTGATATCCAACTCCTTCCCTTTCCAAACCTGAGAGCCTGTCTATAGCATGAGATGTGATATCCAAGTCCTTCCCATTCCAATCCTGAGACACTTCCGATAGCAGAGATGTGATATCTCAATGCTTATACCAAACCTGAGACCCTTCCTATAACATGAGATGTGATATCCAACTCCTTCCCG
Organism: Ambystoma mexicanum; assembly: GCF_040938575.1. NCBI lineage: Eukaryota > Metazoa > Chordata > Amphibia > Caudata > Ambystomatidae > Ambystoma > Ambystoma mexicanum. The sequence continues at coordinate 341,222,124 of NC_090936.1, forward strand.
TTCCAAACGTGAGACCCTTCCTTTAGCATGAGATGTGATATCCAGCTCCTTCCCATTCCAATCCTGAGACACTTCCGATAGCATGAGATGTGATATCTCAATGCTTCTAATATCAAAACTGAGACCCTCCCTATAGCATGATATGTGATATCTAAGTCCTTCCCATTCCAATCCTGAGACCCTACCCATAGCATGAGATGTGATATCTCAATGCTTCTACCAAACCTGAGACCCTTCCTTTAGCATGAGATGTGATAACCAACTCCTTCCCATTCCAATCCTGAGACCCTTCCTATACCATGAGATGTGATATCTCAATACTTCTAATACCAAACCTGAGATCCTTCCAATAACATGAGATGTGATATCCAAATCCTTCCCCTTCCAAACCTGAGACCCTCCCTTTAGCATGAGATGTGATATCCAACTCCTTCCCATTCCAATCCTGAGACCCTTCTGATAGCATGAGATGTGATATCTCAATGCTTCTATACCAAACCTGAGATCCTTCCGATAGCATGAGATGTGATATCTCAATGCTTCTAATACCAAACCTGAGATCCTTCCTATAACATGAGAAGTGATATCCAAATCCTTCCCCTTCCAAACCTGAGACCCTCCCTTTAGCATGAGATGTGATATCCAACTCCTTCCCATTCCAATCCTGAGACTCTTCTGATAGCATGAGATGTGATATCTCAATGCCTCTAATACCAAACCTGAGATCCTACCTCTAACATGAAATGTGATATCCAACTCTTTCCCCTTCCAAACCTGAGAGCCTTCCTATAGCATGAGATGTGATATCCAAGTCCTTCCCATTCCAATCCTGAGACCCTTCCTATAACATGAGATGTGATATCCAACTCCTTCCCATTCCAACCTGAGACCCTTCCTATAGCATGAGATGGGATATCCAACTCCTTCCAAATCCAATCCTGATACCCTTCCGATAGCATGAGATGTGATATCCCAATGCTACTACCAAACCTGAGACCCATACTATTCCATGAGATGTGATATCAAACTCCTTCCCCTTCCAAACCATAGACCCTTCGTTTATCATGAGATGTGATATCCAACTCCTTCCCATTCCATCCCTGAGACCCTTCCGATATCATGAGATGTGATATCTCAATGCTTCTAATATCAAACTTGAGACCCTCCCTATAGCATGAGATGTGATATCCAAGTCCTTCCCATTCCAATCCTGAGACTCTTCTGATAGCATGAGATGTGATATCTCAATGCCTCTAATACCAAACCTGAGATCCTACCTCTAACATGAAATGTGATATCCAACTCTTTACCCTTCCAAACCTGAGAGCCTTCCTATAGCATGAGATGTGATATCCAAGTCCTTCCCATTCCAATCCTGAGACCCTTCCTATAACATGAGATGTGATATCCAACTCCTTCCCATTCCAACCTGAGACCCTTCCTATAGCATGAGATGGGATATCCAACTCCTTCCAAATCCAATCCTGATACCCTTCCGATAGCATGAGATGTGATATCCCAATGCTTCTACCAAACCGGAGACCCATACTATGGCATGAGATGTGATATCAAACTGCTTCCCCTTCCAAAACTTAGACCATTCCTTTATCATGAGATGTGATATCCAACTCCTTCCCATTCCAATCCTGAGACACTTCCGATAGCATGAGATGTGATGTCTCAATGCTTCTAATACCAAACCTGAGATCTTTCCTATAACATGAGATGTGATATCCAACTCCTTCCCATTCCAATCCTGAGACCCTTCCTATAGCATGAGATGTGATATCACAATGCTTATACCAAACCTGAGACCGTTCCTATAGCTTGAGATGTGATATCCAACTCCTTCCCATTCCAATCCTGAGACCCTTCCTATAGCATGAGATGTGATATCTCAAGGCCTCTAATACCAAACCTGAGATTGTTCCTCTAACATGAAATGTGATATCCAACTCCTTCCCCTTCCAAACCTGAGAGCCTTCCTATAGCATGAGATATGATAGCCAAGTCCTTCCAATTCCAATCCTGAGACCCTTCCTATAACATGAAATGTGATATCCAACTCCTTCCCATTCCAACCTGAGACCCTTCCTATAGCATGAGATGGGATATCTCAATGCTTCTAATACCAAACCTGAGACTCTTCCTATAACATGAGATGGGATATCCAACTCCTTCCCATTCCAATCTTGAGACCCTTCCGATAGCAGAGATGTGATATCTCAATGCTTATACCAAACCTGAGACCATTCCTATGGCCTGAGATGTGATATCCAACTGCTTCCCATTCCAATCCTGAGACCCTTCCTATAGCATGAGATGTGATATCTCAATGCTTATACCAAATCTGAGACCCTTCCTATAGCATGAGATGTGATATCCAACTCCTTCCCATTCCAATCCTGAGACCCTTCCTATAGCATGAGATGTGATGTCTCAATGCTTCTAATACCAAACCTGAGATCCTTCCTATAACATGAGATGTGATATCCAACTCCTTCCGATTCCAATCCTGAGACCCTTATGATAGCATGAGATGTGATATCTCAATGCTTCTAATACCAAACCTGAGATCCTTCCTATAACATGAGATGTGATTTCCAAATCCTTCCCCTTCCAAACCTGAGACCCTCCCTTTAGCATGAGATGTGATATCCAACTCCTTCCCATTCCAATCCTGAGACCCTTCTGATAGCATGAGATGTGATATCTCAATGCCTCTAATACCAAACCTGAGATCCTACCTCTAACATGAAATGTGATATCCATCTCCTTCCATTTCCAACCCTGAGACCCTGTCTATAGCATGAGATGTCATATACAATTCCTTCCCATTCCAATCCTGAGACCCTTCCTATAGCACGAGATGTGATATCTCAATGCTTATACCAAACCTGAGACCCTTCCTATAGCATGAGATGTGATATCCAACTCCTTCCCATTCCAATCCTGAGACGCTTCCTATAACATGAGATGTGATATCCAACTCCTTCCCATTCCAATCCTGAGACCCTTCCTATAGCCTGAGATGTGATATCTCAATGCCTCTAATACCAAACCTGAGATCCTTCCTCTAACATGAAATGTGATATCCAACTCCTTCCCTTTCCAAACCTGAGAGCCTATCTATAGCATGAGATGTGATATCCAAGTCCTTCCCATTCCAATCCTGAGACACTTCCGATAGCAGAGATGTGATATCTCAATGCTTATACCAAACCTGAGACCCTTCCTATACCATGAGATGCGATATCCAACTCCTTCCCGTTCCAAACGTGAGACCCTTCCTTTAGCATGAGATGTGATATCCAGCTCCTTCCCATTCCAATCCTGAGACACTTCCGATAGCATGAGATGTGATATCTCAATGCTTCTAATATCAAAACTGAGACCCTCCCTATAACATGATATGTGATATCTAAGTCCTTCCCATTCCAATCCTGAGACCCTTCCCATAGCATGAGATGTGATATCTCAATGCTTCTACCAAACCTTAGACCCTTCCTTTAGCATGAGATGTGATAACCAACTCCTTCCCATTCCAATCCTGAGACCCTTCCTATAGCATGAGATGTGATATCTCAATACTTCTAATACCAAACCTGAGATCCTTCCGATAACATGAGATGTGATATCCAAATCCTTCCCCTTCCAAACCTGAGACCCTCCCTTTAGCATGAGATGTGATATCCAACTCCTTCCCATTCCAATCCTGAGACCCTTCTGATAGCATGAGATGTGATATCTCAATGCTTCTATACCAAACCTGAGATCCTTCCGATAGCATGAGATGTGATATCTCAATGCTTCTAATACCAAACCTGAGATCCTTCCTATAACATGAGATGTGATATCCAAATCCTTCCCCTTCCAAACCTGAGACCCTCCCTTTAGCATGAGATGTGATATCCAACTCCTTCCCATTCCAATCCTGAGACTCTTCTGATAGCATGAGATGTGATATCTCAATGCCTCTAATACCAAACCTGAGATCCTACCTCTAACATGAAATGTGATATCCAACTCTTTCCCCTTCCAAACCTGAGAGCCTTCCTATAGCATGAGATGTGATATCCAAGTCCTTCCCATTCCAATCCTGAGACCCTTCCTATAACATGAGATGTGATATCCAACTCCTTCCCATTCCAACCTGAGACCCTTCCTATAGCATGAGATGGGATATCCAACTCCTTCCAAATCCAATCCTGATACCCTTCAGATAGCATGAGATGTGATATCCCAATGCTTCTACCAAACCTGAGACCCATACTATGGCATGAGATGTGATATCAAACTCCTTCCCCTTCCAAACCATAGACCCTTCGTTTATCATGAGATGTGATATCCAACTCCTTCCCATTCCATCCCTGAGACCCTTCCGATATCATGAGATGTGATATCTCAATGCTTCTAATATCAAACTTGAGACCCTCCCTATAGCATGAGATGTGATATCCAACTCCTTCCCATTCCAACCTGAGACCCTTCCTATAGCATGAGATGGGATATCTCAATGCTTCTAATACCAAACCTGAGACTCTTCCTATAACATGAGATGGGATATCCAACTCCTTCCCATTCCAATCCTGAGACCCTTCCGATAGCAGAGATGTGATATCTCAATGCTTATACCAAACCTGAGACCCTTCCAATGGCCTGAGATGTGATATCCAACTGCTTCCCATTCCAATCCTGAGACCCTTCCTATAGCATGAGATGTGATATCTCAATGCTTATACCAAATCTGAGACCCTTCCTATAGCATGAGATGTGATATCCAACTCCTTCCCATTCCAATCCTGAGACCCTTCCTATAGCATGAGATGTGATGTCTCAATGCTTCTAATACCAAACCTGAGATCCTTCCTATAACATGAGATGTGATATCCAACTCCTTCCGATTCCAATCCTGAGACCCTTATGATAGCATGAGATGTGATATCTCAATGCTTCTAATACCAAACCTGAGATCCTTCCTATAACATGAGATGTGATTTCCAAATCCTTCCCCTTCCAAACCTGAGACCCTCCCTTTAGCATGAGATGTGATATCCAACTCCTTCCCATTCCAATCCTGAGACCCTTCTGATAGCATGAGATGTGATATCTCAATGCCTCTAATACCAAACCTGAGATCCTACCTCTAACATGAAATGTGATATCCATCTCCTTCCATTTCCAACCCTGAGACCCTGTCTATAGCATGAGATGTCATATACAATTCCTTCCCATTCCAATCCTGAGACCCTTCCTATAGCACGAGATGTGATATCTCAATGCTTATACCAAACCTGAGACCCTTCCTATAGCATGAGATGTGATATCCAACTCCTTCCCATTCCAATCCTGAGACCCTTCCTATAGCATGAGATGTGATATCCAACTCCTTCCCATTCCAATCCTGAGACCCTTCCTATAGAGTGAGATGTGATATCTCAATGCCTCTAATACCAAACCTGAGATCCTTCCTCTAACATGAAATGTGATATCCAACTCCTTCCCTTTCCAAACCTGAGAGCCTATCTATAGCATGAGATGTGATATCCAAGTCCTTCCCATTCCAATCCTGAGACACTTCCGATAGCAGAGATGTGATATCTCAATGCTTATACCAAACCTGAGACCCTTCCTATAACATGAGATGTGATATCCAACTCCTTCCCGTTCCAAACGTGAGACCCTTCCTTTAGCATGAGATGTGATATCCAGCTCCTTCCCATTCCAATCCTGAGACACTTCCGATAGCATGAGATGTGATATCTCAATGCTTCTAATATCAAAACTGAGACCCTCCCTATAGCATGATATGTGATATCTAAGTCCTTCCCATTCCAATCCTGAGACCCTTCCCATAGCATGAGATGTGATATCTCAATGCTTCTACCAAACCTGAGACCCTTCCTTTAGCATGAGATGTGATAACCAACTCCTTCCCATTCCAATCCTGAGACCCTTCCTATAGCATGAGATGTGATATCTCAATACTTCTAATACCAAACCTGAGATCCTTCCGATAACATGAGATGTGATATCCAAATCCTTCCCCTTACAAACCTGAGACCCTCCCTTTAGCATGAGATGTGATATCTCAATGCTTCTATACCAAACCTGAGATCCTTCCGATAGCATGAGATGTGATATCTCAATGCTTCTAATACCAAACCTGAGATCCTTCCTATAACATGAGATGTGATATCCAAATCCTTCCCCTTCCAAACCTGAGAGCCTTCCTATAGCATGAGATGTGATATCCAAGTCCTTCCCATTCCAATCCTGAGACCCTTCCTATAACATGAGATGTGATATCCAACTCCTTCCCATTCCAACCTGAGACCCTTCTGATAGCATGAGATGTGATATCTCAATGCCTCTAATACCAAACCTGAGATCCTACCTCTAACATGAGATGTGATATCCAACTCCTTCCCATTCCACTCCTGAGACCCTTCCTATAACATGAGATGTGATGTCTCAATGCTTCTAATACCAAACCTGAGATCTTTCCTATAACATGAGATGTGATATCCAACTCCTTCCCATTCCAATCCTGAGACCCTTCCTATAGCATGAGATGTGATATCTCAATGCTTATACCAAACCTGAGACCCTTCGTATAGCTTGAGATGTGATATCCAACTCCTTCCCATTCCAATCCTGAGACCCTTCCTATAGCATGAGATGTGATATCTCAAGGCCTCTAATACCAAACCTGAGATCCTACCTCTAACATGAAATGTGATATCCAACTCTTTCCCCTTCCAAACCTGAGAGCCTTCCTATAGCATGAGATGTGATATCCAAGTCCTTCCCATTCCAATCCTGAGACCCTTCCTATAACATGAGATGTGATATCCAACTCCTTCCCATTCCAACCTGAGACCCTTCCTATAGCATGAGATGGGATATCCAACTCCTTCCAAATCCAATCCTGATACCCTTCCGATAGCATGAGATGTGATATCCCAATGCTTCTACCAAACCTGAGACCCATACTATGGCATGAGATGTGATATCAAACTCCTTCCCCTTCCAAACCATAGACCCTTCGTTTATCATGAGATGTGATATCCAACTCCTTCCCATTCCATCCCTGAGACCCTTCCGATATCATGAGATGTGATATCTCAATGCTTCTAATATCAAACTTGAGACCCTCCCTATAGCATGAGATGTGATATCCAAGTCCTTCCCATTCCAATCCTGAGACTCTTCTGATAGCATGAGATGTGATATCTCAATGCCTCTAATACCAAACCTGAGATCCTACCTCTAACATGAAATGTGATATCCAACTCTTTCCCCTTCCAAACCTGAGAGCCTTCCTATAGCATGAGATGTGATATCCAAGTCCTTCCCATTCCAATCCTGAGACCCTTCCTATAACATGAGATGTGATATCCAACTCCTTCCCATTCCAACCTGAGACCCTTCCTATAGCATGAGATCGGATATCCAACTCCTTCCAAATCCAATCCTGATACCCTTCCGATAGCATGAGATATGATATCCCAATGCTTCTACCAAACCTGAGACCCATACTATGGCATGAGATGTGATATCAAACTCCTTCCCCTTCCAAACCTTAGACCCTTCTTTTATCATGAGATGTGATATCCAACTCCTTCCCATTCCAATCCTGAGACACTTCCGATAGCATGAGATGTGATATCTCAATGCTTCTAATATCAAAACTGAGACCCTCCCTATAGCATGATATGTGATATCTAAGTCCTTCCCATTCCAATCCTGAGACCCTTCCTATAGCATGAGATGTGATATCTCAATGCTTCTACCAAACCTGAGACCTTTCCTTTAGCATGCGATGTGATAACCAACTCCTTCCCATTCCAATCCTGAGACCCTTCCTATAGCATGAGATGTGATATCTCAATACTTCTAATACCAAACCTGAGATCCTTCCGATAACATGAGATGTGATATCCAAATCCTTCCCCTTCCAAACCTGAGACCCTCCCTTTAGCATGAGATGTGATATCCAACTCCTTCCCATTCCAATCCTGAGACCCTTCTGATAGCTTGAGATGTGATATCTCAATGCTTCTATACCAAACCTGAGATCCTTCCGATAGCATGAGATGTGATATCTCAATGCTTCTAATACCAAACCTGAGATCCTTCCTATAACATGAGATGTGATATCCAAATCCTTCCCCTTCCAAACCTGAGACCCTCCCCTTTAGCATGAGATGTGATATCCAACTCCTTCCCATTCCAATCCTGAGACTCTTCTGATAGCATGAGATGTGATATCTCAATGCCTCTAATACCAAACCTGAGATCCTACCTCTAACATGAAATGTTATATCCAACTCTTTCCCCTTCGAAACCTGAGAGTCTTCACATAGCGTGAGATGTGATATCCAAGTCCTTCCCATTCCAATCCTGAGACTCTTCCTATAACATGAGATGTGATATCCAACTCCTTCCCATTCCAACCTGAGACCCTTCCTATAGCATGAGATGGGATATCCAACTCCTTCCAAATCCAATCCTGATACCCTTCCGATAGCATGAGATGTGATATCCCAATGCTTCTACCAAACCTGAGACCCATACTATGGCATGAGATGTGATATCAAACTCCTTCCCCTTCCAAACCTTAGACCCTTCCTTTATCATGAGATGTGATATCCAACTCCTTCCCATTCCATCCCTGAGACCCTTCCGATATCATGAGATGTGATATCTCAATGCTTCTAATATCAAACTTGAGACCCTCCCTATAGCATGAGATGTGATATCCAAGTCCTTCCCATTCCAATCCTGAGACCCTTCCTATAGCATGAGATGTGATATCTCAATGCTTCTAATACCAAACCTGAGACCCTTCCTATAACATGAGATGGGAATATCCAACTCCTTCCCATTCCAATCCTGAGACCCTTCCGATAGCAGAGATGTGATATCTCAATGCTTATACCAAACCTGAGATCCTTCCTATAACATGAGATGTGATATCCAACTCCTTCCCATTCCAATCCTGAGACACTTCCTATAGCATGAGATGTGATATCTCACTGCTTATACCAAACCTGAGACCCTTCCTATAGCATGAGATGTGATATCCAACTCCTTCCCATTCCAATCCTGAGACCCTTCCTATAGCATGAGATGTGATATCTCAATGCTTCTAATATCAAACTTGAGACCCTCCCTATAGCATGAGATGTGATATCCAAGTCTTTCCGATTCCAATCCTGAGACACTCCCTATAGCATGAGATGTGATATCCAAGTCCTTCCGATTCCAATCCTGAGACCCGTCCTATAACATGAGATGTGATATCCAAATCTTTCCCCTTCCAAACCTTAGACCCTTCCTTTATCATGAGATGGGATATCCAACTCCTTCCCATTCCAATCCTGAGACCCTTCCGATAGCAGAGATGTGATATCTCAATGCTTATACCAATCCTGAGACCCTTCCTATGGCCTGATATGTCATATACAACTCCTTCCCAATCCAATCCTGAGACCCTTCCTATATCATGAGATGTGATATCTCAATGCTTATACCAAATATGAGACCCTTCCTATAGCATGAGATGTGATATCCAACTCCTTCCCATTCCAATCCTGAGACCCTTCCTATAGCATGAGATGTGATGTCTCAATGCTTCTAATACCAAACCTGAGATCCTTCCTATAACATGAGATGTGATATCCAACTCCTTCCCATTCCAATCCTGAGACCCTTCCTATAGCATGAGATGTGATGTCTCAATGCTTCTAATACCAAACCTGAGAACCTTCCTACAGCATGCGATGTGATATCTCAATGCTTCTAATACCAAACCTGAGACCAGTCCTATGACATGAGATTGGATATCCAACTCCTTCCCCTTCCAAACCTGAGACCCGTCCTATAGCATGAGATGTGATATCCAACTTCTTCCCATTCCAATCCTGAGACCCTTCCTATAACATGAGATGTGATGTCTCAATGCTTCTAATACCAAACCTGAGATCTTTCCTATAACATGAGATGTAATATCCAACTCCTTCCCATTCCAATCCTGAGACCCTTCCTATAGCATGAGATGTGCTATCGCAATGCTTATACCAAACCTGAGACCCTTCCTAAAGCTTGAGATGTGATATCCAACTCCTTCCCATTCCAATCCTGAGACCGTTCCTATAGCATGATATGTGATATCTCAATGCCTCTAATACCAAACCTGAGATCTGTAAGGATATTTGGCGTGTTACAGTACAGAGTACAGCAATACTGCACAAGCAACATTTTTTTGCAGCACCACCACCACAAGGGTGCGGTGCATTGCTATATGGGTTAGCAGATTAACAAGGAAAGACAGACTATTCAGTAAAAAACGATTTTAACATATAAGATGCAAATCTATTTTTACAGTTAAAAGCACACGTGTTCATTTAAAAATGCACACTATTTTTCACCTGAAATGCCTATATTGCTAGAGACACATTTGAAAATTAACAGCTAACCTATTAACCATTAACCTGACTAATAAAACCTTATTTTAATATAACCCACTAATAAAATGTGTTCTCTACTGCAGAATTAGGCATACTCTGAAAACCATTTAAATGAGTGTGCAGATTTTTCTATTCTCTTCTCTGCCTGATTCTCCGTGTTGTTGTGCACAGTAACTGCAGGAAGGAGGAAGTCAGATTTGCAACAATTGCAAATGTATAAGCGAAGCTATTGTTGAAGAGTAGGAGGATGAGAGATGATGGATTTCATTGGGACACGTCATAAAGAGGGCTGAGAGGAAAGTTTTAGTGGGCAGTATCAGGGAAAAAGACAGGCAGACATCTTTCTGCACTACTGGGGAGAAGACCTGGCTGTGGGGTCCTGACTGAATGCAAATTCCGGTGTCCTGCTGCAGTCGAGACTGGGGAGTGCTGAAAGAAAAACCTTTCCACTGGCTGAGGCATTCCTATCTGAAAAAGCTGAGAATTCCAGGCAATGACCCCGGCTTGAGAAGGCAAGCGTTCCTTTTTGCTGGAGTTAATCCAAGAGAGCCACATTCACAAAGAGAACAACTGAAGAACACTCAGATAAGGTAATTACCTAAGCGTGGGAGCCGGGTGTGTGCACGAAATTATGCAGTCAGTGTAGGATTCCTGTGCGTGTCTTAATCAAATACCAATGTTGCAATTTGAGTTTTGTTCTCCGCCACGCTCTTTGCAGTGTGACATAGAAAATGCTTTTATTGTACCATTTTATTTATTTCTGTAAAGAATGAGATCATGTCTAAGTGCAACTTTTATAATACAGAAAATATTTGAAAACAGACGGGTGGTTTATTTTCTATTTACCATTACAATGCCAATGATGTGGGGAGATTTTTAAACAGTGCAATGGTCATTTTAAGACAGATGTGTGTATGTCAGAATCAGTATGAATAATTGTGAGTGACTGTAGTATAACTTGTTGGAGGTACATGAGCCAACGGGAAGAGAGACTCTCTGAACATAGCTCCCTACCGTATATAAGGTAGTGGAAATTACCACAAGACTACCACATATAGCTCTCTGTCGTAAATAAGTCAGTGAGTTTGCCCATGGTGGCGCACCAACACTATCACTGGAAAATGTGGTATCTCTAGAATGCAGGTCTGAGGTCTCTCTAGTGATCACACGAAAAATCTAAGCGAAGATAAGGGATTCTGGACATTGGGGCCACAAATAAAACAAGGGAATTATGCTCACCAAAATACCACCAACCACGTATACCAAATATGCAGGTCTGGGTGCTGAAATAATGCATGTCCATTGTATTATTGTTGCACATGGCCAAATCTGAATACAAAGAGTGATTATTGCTAAGTTATTTTTCGGCGGTAATAAAATACCGTCAGGCCCCAAATCTCCACAAAATCCCCTACATATTTATGGTGCGTTGCAGGCCGGGAAAGTGATCATAGAGTACCTACTGGGCGTGGCAAGTGTGTCTCACACTGCCATTTGCACATTAAAGGGAACCCATTTTATAATAGCAGTGTGCCACTAAAAACGAATTTCAGAATGTCACAAAGGGAAACCACATTCTCAGATCTAGTGCAATATTTAGAGGCAAAGTTATTTGCACATGGGAATTGGTCTTCGAATAGCACGTTAGACTGGAGTAACCGCATTCAGGGTGAGGTGCAGAAAGAAAAACTAGACAATATTTTTGCAGAAGGCAGCATAATTCAGGTCTGCCTTACAAGATTATTGAATGCAGCCGATAAAAGTGCAGAGAAAGACTGTTTAATACGGCTATGCGGCAAAATATGGTTTATTTTAAACAAGTCCCTGCGAATGCAAGAGAATGATACTCAGCTAATTAACAGGTTAAAGACTGAATTAGATGGGGCAAGTAAAAATCAGGAAATGTTGAGAGCAGAATTGGATGTATGCCAAAAAGACATGCAATTAAAATGCAGAGACTTTGATACTCAGTTATCCAAAAGCAAGAAACAATTTGAAGATAGTGAGCAAGAATTGACACACTTAAAAGCCTTAGTGGATCACATTAGGCAGGATAAAGATGAGGTTGTTTCAGAAATGCAGATTTTACAAAAAGAACATTGCGAAAAAGAAGGTGATCTCCAGAGTGCAGAACAAGAAATGATTAAAATGATCCAAGAAAGAGACAAGAGAAATAAAGAGTTCAATGAATGCCAAATGCAAATGTGCGATATGCAGGAGGCAATTAATAAAATGAGTGATGAAAATAATTATTTGCATGATGAAGCCAACAGACTCCTTAAAAAGTGTAGGGACTTAGAACAGCAAATGTGCATTCCCAGGTCCCAGGAGAGGCGGCAGGGTACCACATTCAATGGAGTGGAGGTGAATTCTAGCTCTGCCCAAAGAGCTAGTGCCCCAGTGACAGGACCGGTGACTGAACTTGGTTGCAGTGCCCTTGGGGGATTTGATACTCCCATTGGGGGCAGCCACCAATCTCATACACCTGAAAACAGGATTGAATCACAAAATAGTGCAATTCCATGCATTTCAACAAGTAGCCCCATAAAAATAATGAAATCCATTAAAGCCCTGATCAAACCATTTAAAAAGGGAGGTGAATGCTGCATTGAGGATCACTTAGAAGCGGTGCATGACATTTTTAAAGCGCTCCAGATACCTAAGGAACAGTACAGACAATATTTTCATTTAACTTTAGATGCCCCGACGGCCAGCATCATAAGGGGATTAAATGAACAGCAAAATATGACATGGCTGGAGTTTGAAAAAGAAATTAGGCGTCATTTTTCTCCTTTTCAGTCATTGCAGGAGGCAAAGAAAGTCGCGTACACTATTACTGCTGGACCTAATACATCACCTCGCCAATTTTTACAAGACTTAAAAAGAGCATTCTCTCGCTTTGATGTATCTTTTGACTCAAATTCCAATGAGTTTAAAACCGCATACTTCTATGGGCTACAGAAAGACATCATATCCCAATTGGTCCGTGAATTTGACCGTGACAAGTCCCTTGAATGGATTGTACATCAAAGCACCAAGCTATATGAGGTACTCTATTGTCAGGGTAGAGAAAGTGATAAAATGAAAGATACTAGGCCTAAATCTAAAGAACCCTCAGCCACAGTAATGGAAATCAGGTCAGCCAAAATGTCCCTTGAGTCTGCTCAAAGCCAAGGTAAAAATAATGTGACACCTGAACAAAGGGGTAATCAACAAAGATCGCCATTTCCTGTACCAATGTTCCAATCACATGATCCTAGTAATAGAGAGAGCTACATCAGCCCTAGATATTTAGGAGATAGACCCCGGGTAAGATACCGGTCTGATATGGCAGGTATGAACAATAACCAGAGACAAAATCAAGATCAAAGAAACAATGGTCCCTACCAGTCATTGGGGACACAGAGTAGGTTTGATCCCAACACCATGATATATGGTAATCAGGATAGGCCCCGATATGTGGATCGATTTACTGATAATGGAAATCAACATAGGGGCCAGTACCCACAATCTGAGAGACAGGACATGAGGCAAAACGTGAACTACAGTCCACGCCAGTACAATGATTCCCCACCAGGGGACTATAATCAAAGGATGGGTGCAACCCGCTCCCCTCCACAAATGAATCAAGAGTTCAGAAACCATCCCAACCGGTATCAATCACCTGAGAGGTATCAGAATAGATCCAATCAGGGGGAAAACAACCAATATCGACCTAGGCCACAGAAAGAGGATCCTAGAGAGATGGAAAGGTTCCAGTGCCTTGAGGCCCAAGTGAAAATGTTAGCTGAGCAAATAGGAAAGCTCTATACAGCGCAAAAACAACCTTCCAAAGAGGGGGCTGATGGCCATAGCAATGACCGGGGGGCTTCCGAAAAGTGACTAAGTACTCATGATAATCGCAGTGCCAAAATGACAGATTGCTCTGATATAATTTTGCATGACAACTCTGAGGTGTCTAATGGATTAAAAATGAAAGTACCAGTAAATGAAATTGTGACAGAAAGTGCAAATACTTCTAAAAAAGAGGTACAGTTTAACTTAGAGCTAAATAAAACAGTAAAGATTTGCACAAATGAAAAAGAAACATTAGGAATTCCAAAAGAACAAAGGAACAGATTTAAGAAAAATGACTCATGCATGGGGAATACCAGTGAACAGGGAGTAAGTGGGGATGCCATAGCTCCTTCCCTGGGCAAGCAAAACAATGACCAAACACAGACAGAAAAAGGAAATACTCACAAGGAGGGTACAAGTCAATCACCTGAAAAATTCTTTGAGCCACATATTTTTGAAGAGGCTGAAAGGGCTGGTATTACACTAAATGATCACAAATGCACAGAATTAAAAAATGACAAATTGCTGAATGATGTTGTTACACATGTTCAGTTGGGAGGTTGTAATGTGGTCTCTGATGTTACCCAGATGGATGGGCGAACAGTGGCCACACTCCAAAAAACCTCTGAACATGGAGAAATGAATAAAATATCTCGCACAGAAATGGGTAAAAAGGAGGGAAAAATGTCTTTTCATTTACCAATGTGCTTAACCAAAAGTGAAAAAGACCTGAGAAAGGTGAGCCCTGAAATCAGTAAGAATTCACATTTCTTATGTGTATTAGAGGAAGTTGAGGACAGATATTATGCACCCATCACTGTAGAAGAAAAATGCCACACCTTTGCTATGATTGACACTGGCGCACAGGCCACAATTATGTCCAAGGAGCTGGTAAAGAGTATCAATGAAGGGAGGCCTCCACAGAGTCAGATCACAGTGAAGGCAAATCAAGGCCCAGTGCATAACTTTAATGGGGAGGAGGTGCCCATCATAGGTGTAACTGAGGTTGACATAAAAATAGGAAAGCACAGAATGAAACAAGAGGTATTGGTCACATCTATTTGTGAAATTCCATTTCTGATGGGGACAGATTGCCTGAAAAGATTGTCTCCTCTCATAGATGGGGTGAATGGAGTGCTGTGGTCCTTAACCAAAAAACCATTGAGGCCTAAGAAACTAAAATCACAAAACAGCAATATAAAAGAATGTCACACCGTTGCCAAAACAAATGATGCTGTGGAGGTATATCTACAGAATAGCTGCATACCTAGTGTCACTGTTATATTAATGTGTCAAGACAAAGATCAGAGCGACAATGAAAAACTACCTGTACAAATATACTTGGACCCAAGGAAAGATTGGCAGACTGCTATAGATGAGCACACATTACGTTTTTACTTAAAAGAGAATACATGCAAACAGAATATTGTTCCTAAAACAGATTCAGAGAAACACATTACCACTCTGGCAGAGATACACATAGAAGATGAGCAACCATGGGTTCACGTTGGTATAAATGATTATCTTAAAACAATAAAAGCCACTTTAGCGCTTGAACATGAAAGGAGTTTCATTAATGAGAAATTGTTGCAAAAAATTATGGAGAGGGAAGAAATCCCGAAATTTAGGATTAAAAATCAATATGTTTCTGGGTTGGACAGTCCAGACTTTGAAAACCGAATTACAGGCAGATGCATGCTTAAAATTAGCATTGGGCAGAAAACAATTTACCATAATGTATGGATAGTGAATGGAGCACAAAATGAATTTTACATGGGCAATGACATCATGCACAGAATGTGTATGGTGTTAGATTTCCTTAATCAAAAAATATGGTCACGCCTAGGTGGGCCGGCGCCTGAATTTGAAGACAAAAGAAGGGCTTATCATTGTGCACAACTAGTTCCTTATGCAGTCGAATTACAGATGAGGAAAAATACTATTATTCCTGCATTTACAAAACAGTTTGCAATAACACTGAAATGCAAAAATGGGCAGCAGATGAAAGGCTCTGATGCATTTGTATGCCTGAATGAATCCATAAAACAGCAAGGCCTGGATTATGAATACATTCCATTGGTAGACATTGGTGAAGGATCTGTAAAAATCATGGTAAATAATAAAGGTTGTCAGGACATTCATTTAGAGGAAAACTCCCCATTAGGAATGGCCATACAAAAATCACATTATACGGCAGATTTAAATAACATGGTGATTGGGAATATTCCTGAAAAATATGTAGATGCCAAGGGCGAGTTGCCAGAACACCTGGACTCTCAGCCCAAAGGAATATTTAAAATTCATTCTGTGTATCCTTATGATTCAAATGAGACAGTGTGCTGCCATCAAGAGAATTGCATAATATTTAATTTAAATGAAAATGAAACAGGAAATCAGCCCATTGAAGTGGAAGCTGATATGCCAAAATATTTGAAAGTGGCAGCTCTACAAAAAGACACAGCCACACAGTTAGAGGAAAGCGCTGAGATTCCTTTACCAGAAGAGTTTCCAGAATTTTCCAGAATGGTAGAAGAGCAGATCTCCTTAGCGGATGCATGTGACAGCGATGAGGATCGACGCAAACTGAGGGAAATATTTATGGAGTTTAAGGATG
This sequence comes from Ambystoma mexicanum, assembly GCF_040938575.1. Classification (NCBI taxonomy): domain Eukaryota; kingdom Metazoa; phylum Chordata; class Amphibia; order Caudata; family Ambystomatidae; genus Ambystoma; species Ambystoma mexicanum. The sequence continues at coordinate 341,239,050 of NC_090936.1, forward strand.
TATTTGCAAAAGATGCTTATGATTGTGGTTTAACTGATTTACATGTGGCCACACTACCAGAAGGTTGTAGCAGAAATCCAGTGTTTGTACGCCAGTATAGACTACCGCTGGCATGTTTAGAATCATTGGCAGAGATTATTAAAAATTTGGAATCACGGGGAATAATTAGGCCCATTCATAGCACATCCAATACGCCTATTTTAGGTGTGTTAAAGCCAAATGGTCAATGGCGGCTGTGTGCAGACTTAAGAGAGTTAAATAAAAGAGTACCAGTATCTAGATGGCCACTACCATTCATTGATCAGGGCCTAGCTCAGATACATGGTTCAAATGTATTTACCACGTTAGATCTCACATCTGGATATTGGTGTGTGCCATTGGCAGAGGAGATACAACACCTATTTTCCTTTACATTTGACAGGACTCAATATGCCTGGCTTAGAGCTCCGTTCGGGTACATCAATAGTGGGAGTGAATTTGGCATATTTTTGAGAAAGGCCATGCCGGATGCAGCGGAAAGAGGGACAATAGTTTATGTGGATGATGTCCTGATAAAAAATGAAAGCCTTAAAAGCCATTTTGATGAAATAAGACATATACTTGGCCAATTGCAGAAAGCAGGCGCCAAAGTATCTTTGCAAAAAGCACAATGGTGCAAGAAAAAAGTGAACTTTCTAGGGCATGAAGTGACTGAACATGGGCTAAATCCACAAAGGAGGAAAATAGAGGCCATACAAAGATTAAAAGATCCTAAAAATGTGAAAGGAGTAAAAAGTTTATTAGGGATGACAGGCTATAACAGAAAGTTCATTGAGAATTATGCAGAAATCACTCAACCATTGACTAAACTGCTTAAACTAAATACTCCCTGGAGATGGGAAAGAGAGCAGTCTGATGCAGTGGCTAGATTGAAGGAATGTCTTGTAAAGGCACCATGTTTAGCATACCCCATAAAGGACAGGGATTTCTTTATAGAAATAGGCTTTTCTGAACATTGTATGTCAGCAGTGTTAGCACAAAAACACGATTTGAATCACAAAACCATTGCATATGCAAGTAAGGCATTTTCCCAAGTTGAAATGAAATTTAATGAATGTGAGAAGGCCCTATTAACCACTGTGTGGGCGCTACAACATTTTCGCCCCATTGTTCAGGGAGAAAAGGTGATTATTGAAACAAATCATCAACCTTTGCAATTTTTAGAGAGTAAAAGAATTAGATCAGGCAATCTAGCGCAATCCAGAATCACTTCATGGACGCTGGCATTACAAGGTTTTCCCGTAGAAGTAAGATATGGACAAAATAAAAAGAGCCCAATTGCTCAAGGGTTAGCTGACTTACATGACTGTGCAGCTGAACAAATACCAAATGAAATGGAAGTGGAAGCTAGTTTACAGGAATTTGAACAATCACCACACAAAGCTTTTGATGAAAAAACATGCAAGGATTTGCCAACTGTATATGTGGACGGTTGTGCTTTTCACATTGAAAATGACAATAATAAACAATTAGTGGCAGGAATAGGAAATGTCTGGTTGAAATGTGAAGGCATTCCTAGTATAGGGATGAGGATTGGAAATAGGAGCAGTCAGGTGGCGGAATTGGCAGCCATCTATAAAGCAATTGCTACTGCAGTTGATAAAAAGTTCAGTGAAATTGTCCTGGTGACTGATTCTGACTATGCACGGAATAGCTTTGTGGAGTATTTGCCTGGTTGGAAAGCAAGAGGCATGGTTACATACAACAAAAAGCCACTTAAACATGGAAAAATGATACAAGCCATAGACAAATTGGTGTCAGAAAATAATTTAACAATATACTGGAGAAAAATTCGTGGGCATTTAAAAACACCAGGAGAGGATAAGGAGGGAAATGATAAGGCAGACCATCTGGCTAAGATTGGGGCTGTGATGGGAGAATTGCTACCTATTGATTATTTAATGGGTGAAATACAAATTGATGCAGTCACACGTTCTAAAGCACCAAAGGAGATAGATCAACCGGTGGTGCAGTGGAGTCATGACACGCCAGACCAAGATTTGATTGAGGCACAAAAGAATGATCAAATTTTGGGAATCTATTATAATCATTTGATAGATCCTGAACAAAATCCTTTAACAGAAAATGATTGCATGGGAAAAGAAGAATTGAGGGTGTTATTAAAGAACAAAACACGAATTAGATTACAGGATGGACTCATGATTAGAGAGTCCATAACAGGGCAAATACAGTGGGTAGTACCCCTTTCATTCAGAGGACTAATGCTACACCATGCACATGATGCCATAACTGCAGGCCATAGGGGTTCACAAAAGACATTAGAAATACTAAAAGATTATGCTTACTGGCCACATATGTCCCAAGATGTGGAATTATATACTAGAGGATGTCTAGTATGCGCCCAATTTAAACCTGCTTCACCAATGCATAGAGCACCATTGATGAAAAGAGGCCTAACTCTCCCATGGTCAGATTTGCAAATAGACTATGTAGGTCCTTTAAAAAGGTCGAGCAGGGGACACCGCTATATTTTGAGTGTGGTATGTTTGATGTCAAAGTGGATTGAGTGCATTCCCGCACCAGATTGTAGTGCGCAAACAGCAGCCACATTGCTGGTGAACCATGTGTTCTCAAGGTTTGGGTTGCCACAAAGAATTGAGTCAGACAGAGGAAGTCATTTCACAAGTACTCTAATGAGTAAGGTATGGCAAATACTAGGTGTGAAAAGGAAACTACATATCGCATATCGGGCGGCGTCTTCAGGTACAGTTGAAAGAAGCAATAGGTCTGTTGTGGATATTTTAAAGAAATTTGTGGCAGAAGCAGGTTCCAGCTGGGATTTGCGTTTACCATTGGTTTTGATGGCAATCAGGTCGACTCCTGCCAAAGCAACAGGTGTTAGCCCCCATGAGGTCTTAACAGGTAGGAAAATGGTGTTACCACAACACCTACTATACAGAACACATGAGCAAACTCTAGTGAGTGCATCCACAGTTCATGAATATATTGATGAACTGAGGAGGCATTTGCAACATGCATTTGCTTTTGTGCAGAGAAATCTGGAAAGAGCTGCTGACAGTGCTAAGTCATATTATGACAAAAAGACATCAGTAAAGGAATACAATGTAGGGGATCAGGTGTACAAGTTTCATTTTGGAAAAAGTAAACAGAAAAATTCTAAATTTCTGGCAGCCTGGCAGGGGCCATTTCGAATTATAGATAAAGTCTCTCCTGTAGTGTATAAAATTTTGAAAAATGAAGGTGAAACAGCAATAGAGCAGTTTGTCCATGTAAATCAAATCAAACCATGCCATCCCAGACATGAGATCAGGCAGCTTGAGCATGTGGAAACGGATAGAGTCCCTTGAGAAAATAAATGGGTGTAATCAGGAGGCAGTGACAAAGAAGTTAAAAAAAAGTTGATTGTTATGATGGCACATAAACACTGTAATATATGTAAAAATAAATATAAATAAATAAATAAATAAATAAATGCAAATATAATGGAAGTTCGTGGTTGGTGTGCAGAGAGAAAGTGTATTAAATATTGAATGCTGTTTTATATGTGTTTGTTTTCTTTTAACTTGTGTTTAATTTCAGAAAAAAGAAAAAAAAAACGAAGTATTTTTACCAAGCATGTTTTATTTTTGGCAAAAGGTGGAAATTAGTATTATGCTATGTACTTAATCTGTTTATTTTCTATTTTGATTTAGACAATTAACATTATTTGGTCGGAGGTTCTGGGACCAGAGGCCACGGGAGACGATGGAGTCCTGGAGTCCCCTGGATGAAGACCAAAAGATGCCTGCCTCCAGGTGGAGGTGAAGACAAAATAACCGGAATGCCAAAAGAGATGACTACTGTGGATTCAAGATTGCCAAGATGAAAGAGTACTCGAATGAACCGAATAACATCGCTGGTCGGGACATACCAAAAGAGACAAAACAAAAGTTCCGGCATATGAAGTTCCACGTATTTATTATTTTAATTATTTATTTTAACTTGTTATATTACTTATTTGTTTTAGTTAGTTGTTTTATTTCATTGTTTTTAATTGACTTGGAAAATTTAAACTTAAAGTAATGCCACTTCCACTGAGAAGGCAAATGTGGAACATTTTATGAACTGATGGACTCAGATGAAATGTTGATTGCAAATTTTCATTGATGCACATGAATGTTCATTTTGTTGGATTGCTATATTGTAAAAAAAATAGAACAAGTTGTTTTTAGGAATTGGCTTGAATTATAGCCAAGTTCTAAAAACAAAAGGAGGGTATATGTAAGGATATTTGGCGTGTTACAGTACAGAGTACAGCAATACTGCACAAGCAACATTTTTTTTGCAGCACCACCACCACAAGGGTGCGGTGCATTGCTATATGGGTTAGCAGATTAACAAGGAAAGACAGACTATTCAGTAAAAAACGATTTTAACATATAAGATGCAAATCTATTTTTACAGTTAAAAGCACACGTGTTCATTTAAAAATGCACACTATTTTTCACCTGAAATGCCTATATTGCTAGAGACACATTTGAAAATTAACAGCTAACCTATTAACCATTAACCTGACTAATAAAACCTTATTTTAATATAACCCACTAATAAAATGTGTTCTCTACTGCAGAATTAGGCATACTCTGAAAACCATTTAAATGAGTGTGCAGATTTTTCTATTCTCTTCTCTGCCTGATTCTCCGTGTTGTTGTGCACAGTAACTGCAGGAAGGAGGAAGTCAGATTTGCAACAATTGCAAATGTATAAGCGAAGCTATTGTTGAAGAGTAGGAGGATGAGAGATGATGGATTTCATTGGGACACGTCATAAAGAGGGCTGAGAGGAAAGTTTTAGTGGGCAGTATCAGGGAAAAAGACAGGCAGACATCTTTCTGCACTACTGGGGAGAAGACCTGGCTGTGGGGTCCTGACTGAATGCAAATTCCGGTGTCCTGCTGCAGTCGAGACTGGGGAGTGCTGAAAGAAAAACCTTTCCACTGGCTGAGGCATTCCTATCTGAAAAAGCTGAGAATTCCAGGCAATGACCCCGGCTTGAGAAGGCAAGCGTTCCTTTTTGCTGGAGTTAATCCAAGAGAGCCACATTCACAAAGAGAACAACTGAAGAACACTCAGATAAGGTAATTACCTAAGCGTGGGAGCCGGGTGTGTGCACGAAATTATGCAGTCAGTGTAGGATTCCTGTGCGTGTCTTAATCAAATACCAATGTTGCAATTTGAGTTTTGTTCTCCGCCACGCTCTTTGCAGTGTGACATAGAAAATGCTTTTACTGTACCATTTTATTTATTTCTGTAAAGAATGAGATCATGTCTAAGTGCAACTTTTATAATACAGAAAATATTTGAAAACAGACGGGTGGTTTATTTTCTATTTACCATTACAATGCCAATGATGTGGGGAGATTTTTAAACAGTGCAATGGTCATTTTAAGACAGATGTGTGTATGTCAGAATCAGTATGAATAATTGTGAGTGACTGTAGTATAACTTGTTGGAGGTACATGAGCCAACGGGAAGAGAGACTCTCTGAACATAGCTCCCTAACGTATATAAGGTAGTGGAAATTACCACAAGACTACCACATATAGCTCTCTGTCGTAAATAAGTCAGTGAGTTTGCCCATGGTGGCGCACCAACACTATCACTGGAAAATGTGGTATCTCTAGAATGCAGGTCTGAGGTCTCTCTAGTGATCACACGAAAAATCTAAGCGAAGATAAGGGATTCTGGACATTGGGGCCACAAATAAAACAAGGGAATTATGCTCACCAAAATACCACCAACCACGTATACCAAATATGCAGGTCTGGGTGCTGAAATAATGCATGTCCATTGTATTATTGTTGCACATGGCCAAATCTGAATACAAAGAGTGATTATTGCTAAGTTATTTTTCGGCGGTAATAAAATACCGTCAGGCCCCAAATCTCCACAAAATACCCTACAGATCCTTCCTCTAACATGAAATGTGATATCGAACTCCTTCCCTTTCCAAACCTGAGAGCCTACCTATAGCATGAGATGTGATATCCAAGTCCTTCCCATTCCAATCCTTAGACCCTTCCTACAGCATGCAATATGATATCTCAATGATTCTAATAACAAACCTGAGACCCGTCCTATAACATGAGATGGGATATCCAACACCTTCCCATTCCAATCCTGAGACACTTCTGATAGCAGAGATGTGATATCTCAATGCTTATAACAAACCTGAGACCCTTCCTATAACATGAGATGTGATATCCAACTCCTTCCCGTTTCAAACCTGAGACCCTTCCTATAGCATATGTGATATCCAACTCCTTCCCATTCCAAACATGAGACCCTTCCTATAGCAAGAATGTAATATCCAACTCCTTCCCATTCCAATCCTGAGACCATTCCTATAGCATGAGATGTGATATCTCAATGCTTCTAATACCAAACCTGAGATCCTTTCTATGACATGAGATGTGATATCCAATTCCTCCCCATTCCAAACCTGAGAACCTTCCTACAGCATGCGATGTGATGTGATATCTCAATGCTTCTAATACCAAACCTGAGACCAGATCTATAACATGAGATTGGATATCCAACTCCTTCCCCTTCCAAACCTGAGACCCTTCCTATAGCATGAGATGTGATATCCAACTTCTTCCCATTCCAATCCTGAGACCCTTCCTATAACATGAGATGTGACGTCTCAATGCTTCTAATACCAAACCTGAGATCTTTCCTATAACATGAGATGTGATATCCAACTCCTTCCCATTCCAATCCTGAGACCCTTCCTATAACATGAAATGTGATATCCAACTCCTTCCCATTCCAACCTGAGACCCGTCCTATATCATGAGATGTGATATCCAAATCTTTCCCCTTCCAAACCTTAGACCCTTCCTTTATCATGAGATGTGATATCCAACTCCTTCCCATTCCAATCCTGAGACCCTTCCGATATCATGAGATTTGTTATCTCAATGCTTCTAATATCAAAATTGAGACCCGTCCTATAACATGAGATGTGATATCCAAATCTTTCCCCTTCCAAACCTTAGACCCTTCCTTTATCATGAGATGGGATATCCAACTCCTTCCCATTCCAATCCTGAGACCCTTCCGATAGCAGAGATGTGATATCTCAATGCTTATACCAATCCTGAGACCCTTCCTATGGCCTGAGATGTCATATACAACTCCTTCCCAATCCAATCCTGAGACCCTTCCTATAGCATGAGATGTGATATCTCAATGCTTATACCAGATCTGAGACCCTTCCTATAGCATGAGATGTGATATCCAACTCCTTCCCATTCCAATGTTAATGTTAATGTTAATGTTAAAGGTCATTTGTACCGCGCACTATCACCACCGAAGCGGTCCCCTGGCGCTCTGGCGGCTCTGAAAAAGGGGAGGAGAGGGGGTGGGTTAGTAGGAATAAGCTGGAAAAGTGCAAGAGAGCAGTGATGTGCTGTTGGCAGCCTCAGCCCGGTGGTTCCGTCGGCTGGGCTTGGGGTGTTTTATGGTCCGTAGTCGTCGTGTGCTGTTGTGCAAGTCTATGTGTGGTTTGTTTTGTTGTTGCATTGTTGTGAAGTTTGTGCGGATGGCTGCGTTTAAGGCTTGTGGTTGTGTTTGGTTATAGTTTGAGAGGTGTATGCAGATGGATGGAATTGTTAGCTGGTTGGTTAGTTGGCATTGCTGTCCTTGCAATTGTGGGATTCCATCTAGGTCCGGTACATGCTAACAGTCACATTTCTATCTAGATGCCGCGCAGGCCAGGTTTATAATTCTAAGTGAGGTGCATGCTAAGAGTCACATATGCTAACAATCACATTTCTGAAATTCCATCTAGGTGTGGTATTTGCTAACAATCATATTTCTATCTAGATGCAACGCGGGCTAAGTTTGAGAATTCCGTCTAAGTGTGGCACATGCCAACAATCATATTACTGCCTAGATTTTGCGCAAACCTAGCTTGAGAATTCCATCTAGGTGTGGCAAATGCTAACAGTCACATTTCTGAAATTCCATCTAAGTGTGGCACATGCTAACAGTCACATTTCTGAAATTCCATCTAAGTGTGGCACATGCTAACAGTCACATTTCTGAAATTCCATCTAAGTGTGGCACATGCTAACAGTCACATTTCTGAAAATTCCATCTAGGTGTGGCACATGCTAAACAGTCACATTTCTATCTAGATGCCGCGCAAGCCAGGTTTATAATTCTAAGTGAGGTGCATGCTAAGAGTCACATATGCTAACAATCACATTTCTGAAATTCCATCTAGGTGTGGTATTTGCTAGCAATCATATTTTCTATCTAGATGCAACGCGGGCTAAGTTTGAGAATTCCGTCTAAGTGTGGCACATGCCAACAATCATATTACTGCCTAGATTTTGCGCAAACCTAGCTTGAGAATTCCATCTAGGTGTGGCAAATGCTAACAGTCACATTTCTGAAATTCCATCTAAGTGTGGCACATGCTAACAGTCACATTTCTGAAATTCCATCTAAGTGTGGCACATGCTAACAGTCACATTTCTGAAATTCCATCTAAGTGTGGCACATGCTAACAGTCACATTTCTGAAATTCCATCTAAGTGTGGCACATGCTAACAGTCACATTTTTGAAATTCCATCTAAGTGTGGTATATGCTAACAATCACATTTCTGTCTAGATTTGGCGCTTCTGTCTGAGAGTGGACATGCTAACATTCACAGTTCTATAAAGAGTGGACATGCAAGTATTATGGCACTCTATGTTATTGATAGGTAAGATAGAGTGGCAGGGGTTTTCTGGAGTAGAGTGATTGCTCTATTCCCCACCCATGCCACACTCACGGTTTTTGTTGGTGTCTGTTGGCTGCTGGCTTCCTTGGCTTCTCCTGCTGACACCTGCAGACACTTCCTGGAGTCGCCTCTGTTGGAGTCGCCCTTGGCCTCGGGGCCCTTAGCCGCTGGGGGCTGCCGGGCAGAGGGCTGCCCTGGGGGGATCGGTGATGAAGAGTGGATGCACCAATGGGAGGGAGGGAGGGCGGGCTGGGGAACCAGGAACGGGTGCGGGGAGGGAGGGATGCAAAGGCCTGCTACTGGGCACGGGCCCACCAGTCATAGGGCTGGGGGGAAAAAAACACCAGGAGGGTGCTGCTGGGGGCACACTCACCGCGCTCCGAGGGTTTAGAAAGGAGCCGGTGGGGGCCTCGCGAGTCGGTAGACTCGACACGAAACTCGGATGCACCAATGGGAGGGAGGGAGGGCGGGTCGGGAGGCGGGCTGGGGAACCAGGAACGGGTGCGGGGAGGGAGGGATGCAAAGGCCTGCTACTGGGCACGGGCCCACCAGTCATAGGGCTGGGGGGAAAAAAACACCAGGAGGGTGCTGCTGGGGGCACACTCACCGCGCTCCGAGGGTTTAGAAAGGAGCCGGTGGGGGCCTCGCGAGTCGGTAGACTCGACACGAAACTCGGATGCACCAATGGGAGGGAGGGAGGGAGGGCGGGTCGGGAGGCGGGCTGGGGAACCAGGAACGGGTGCGGGGAGGGACGGATGCAAAGGCCTGCTACTGGGCACGGGCCCACCAGTCATAGGGCTGGGGGGAAAAAAACACCAGGAGGGTGCTGCTGGGGGCACACTCACCGCGCTCCGAGGGTTTAGAAAGGAGCCAGTGGGGGCCTCGCGAGTCGGTAGACTCGACACGAAACTCGGATGCACCAATGGGAGGGAGGGAGGGCGGGTCGGGAGGCGGGCTGGGGAACCAGGAACGGGTGCGGGGAGGGAGGGATGCAAAGGCCTGCTACTGGGCACGGGCCCACCAGTCATAGGGCTGGGGGGAAAAAAAACACCAGGAGGGTGCTGCTGGGGGCACACTCACCGCGCTCCGAGGGTTTAGAAAGGAGCCGGTGGGGGCCTCGCGAGTCGGTAGACTCGACACGAAACTCGGATGCACCAATGGGAGGGAGGGAGGGCGGGTCGGGAGGCGGGCTGGGGAACCAGGAACGGGTGCGGGGAGGGAGGGATGCAAAGGCCTGCTACTGGGCACGGGCCCACCAGTCATAGGGCTGGGGGGAAAAAAACACCAGGAGGGTGCTGCTGGGGGCACACTCACCGCGCTCCGAGGGTTTAGAAAGGAGCCGGTGGGGGCCTCGCGAGTCGGTAGACTCGACACGAAACTCGGATGCACCAATGGGAGGGAGGGAGGGCGGGTCGGGAGGCGGGCTGGGGAACCAGGAACGGGTGCGGGGAGGGAGGGATGCAAAGGCCTGCTACTGGGCACGGGCCCACCAGTCATAGGGCTGGGGGGAAAAAAACACCAGGAGGGTGCTGCTGGGGGCACACTCACCGCGCTCCGAGGGTTTAGAAAGGAGCCGGTGGGGGCCTCGCGAGTCGGTAGACTCGACTCGAAACTCGGATGCACCAATGGGAGGGAGGGAGGGCGGGTCGGGAGGCGGGCTGGGGAACCAGGAACGGGTGCGGGGAGGGAGGGATGCAAAGGCCTGCTACTGGGCACGGGCCCACCAGTCATAGGGCTGGGGGGAAAAAACACCAGGAGGGTGCTGCTGGGGGCACACTCACCGCGCTCCGAGGGTTTAGAAATCCTGAGACCCTTCCTATAGCATGAGATGTGATGTCTCAATGCTTCGAATACCAAACCTGAGAACCTTCCTACAGCATGCGATGTGATATCTCAATGCTTCTAATACCAAACCTGAGACCAGTCCTATAACATGAGATTGGATATCCAACTCCTTCCCCTTCCAAACCTGAGACCCTTCCTATAGCATGAGATGTGATATCCAACTTCTTCCCATTCCAATCCTGAGACCCTTCCTATAACATGAGATGTGATGTCTCAATGCTTCTAATACCAAACCTGAGATCTTTCCTATAACATGAGATGTAATATCCAACTCCTTCCCATTCCAATCCTGAGACGCTTCCTATAGCATGATATGTGATATCTCAAGGCCTCTAATACCAAACCTGAGATCCTTCCTCTAACATGAAATGTGATATCCAACTCCTTCCCCTTCCAAACCTGAGAGCCTTCCTATAGCATGAGATATGATATCCAAGTCCTTCCCATTCCAATCCTGAGACCCTTCCTATAACATGAAATGTGATATCCAACTCCTTCCCATTCCAACCTGAGACCCTTCCTATAGCATGAGATGGGATATCCAACTCCTTCCAAATCCAATACTGATACCCTTCCAATAGCATGAGATGTGATATCCCAATGCTTCTACCAAACCTGAGACCCATACTATGGCATGAGATGTGATATCAAACTCCTTCCCATTCCAATCTTGAGACTCTTCCTATAGCTTGAGATGTGATATCCAACTCCTTCCCATTCCAATTCTGAGACCCTTCCTATGCCATGAGACTTGATATCTCAATGCTTCTAATACCAAACCTGAGACCCGTCCTATAACATGAGATGTGATATCCAAATCTTTCCCCTTCCAAACCTTAGACCCTTCCTTTATCATGAGATGTGATATCCAACTCCTTCCCATTCCAATCCTGAGACCCTTCCGATATCATGAGATTTGTTATCTCAATGCTTCTAATATCAAACTTGAGACCCTCCCTATAGCATGAGATGTGACATCCAAGTCCTCCCCATTCCAATCCTGAGACCCTTCCTATAGCATGAGATGTGATATCTCAATGCTTCTAATACCAAACCTGAGACCCTTCCTATAACATGAGATGGGATATCCAACTCCTTCCCATTCCAATCCTGAGACCCTTCCGATAGCAGAGATGTGATATCTCAATGCTTATACCAGTCCTGGGACCCTTCCTATGGCCTGAGATGTCATATACAACTCCTTCCCAATCCAATCCTGAGACCCTTCCTATAGCATGAGATGTGATATCTCAATGCTTATACCAAATCTGAGACCCTTCCTATAGCATGAGATGTGATATCCAACTCCTTCCCATTCCAATCCTAAGACCCTTCCTATAGCATGAGATGTGATGTCTCAATGCTTCTAATACCAAACCTGAGATCCTTCCTATAACATGAGATGTGATATTCAACTCCTTCCCATTCCAATCCTGAGACCTTTCCTATAGCATGAGATGTGATGTCTCAATGCTTCTAATACCAAACCTGAGACCAGTCCTATAACATGAGATTGGATATCCAACTCCTTCCCCTTCCAAACCTGAGACCCTTCCTATAGCATGAGATGTGATATCCAACTTCTTCCCATTCCAATCCTGAGACCCTTCCTATAACATGAGATGTGATGTCTCAATGCTTCTAATACCAAACCGGAGATCTTTCCTATAACATGAGATGTGATATCCAACTCCTTCCCATTCCAATCCTGAGACCCTTCCTATAGCATGAGATGTGCTATCTCAATGCTTATACCAAACCTGAGACCCTTCCTAAAGCTTGAGATGTGATATCCAACTCCTTCCCATTCCAATCCTGAGACCCTTCCTATAGCATGAGATGTGATATCTCAAGGCCTCTAATACCAAACCTGAGATCCTTCCTCTAACATGAAATGTGATATCCAACTCCTTCCCCTTCCAAACCTGAGAGCCTTCCTATAGCATGAGATATGATATCCAAGTCCTTCCCATTCCAATCCTGAGACCCTTCCTATAACATGAAATGTGATATCCAACTCCTTCCCATTCCAACCTGAGACCCTTCCTATAGCATGAGATGGGATATCCAACTCCTTCCAAATCCAATACTGATACCCTTCCAATAGCATGAGATGTGATATCCCAATGCTTCTACCAAACCTGAGACCCATACTATGGCATGAGATGTGATATCAAACTCCTTCCCATTCCAATCCTGAGACTCTTCCTATAGCTTGAGATGTGATATCCAACTCCTTCCCATTCCAATTCTGAGACCCTTCCTATGCCATGAGACTTGATATCTCAATGCTTCTAATACCAAACCTGAGACCCGTCCTATAACATGAGATGTGATATCCAAATCCTTCCCCTTCCAAACCTTAGACCCTTCCTTTATCATGAGATGTGATATCCAACTCCTTCCCATTCCAATCCTGAGACCCTTCCGATATCATGAGATTTGTTATCTAAATGCTTCTAATATCAAACTTGAGACCCTCCCTATAGCATGAGATGTGACATCCAAGTCCTCCCCATTCCAATCCTGAGACCCTTCCTATAGCATGAGATGTGATATCTCAATGCTTCTAATACCAAACCTGAGACCCTTCCTATAACATGAGATGGGATATCCAACTCCTTCCCATTCCAATCCTGAGACCCTTCCGATAGCAGAGATGTGATATCTCAATGCTTATACCAATCCTGAGACCCTTCCTATGGCCTGGGATGTCATATACAACTCCTTCCCATTCCAATCCTGAGACCCTTCCTATAGCATGAGATGTGATATCTCAATGCTTATACCAAATCTGAGACCCTTCCTATAGCATGAGATGTGATATCCAATTCCTTCCCATTCCAATCCTGAGACCCTTCCTATAGCATGAGATGTGATATCTCAATGCTTATACCAAACCTGAGAGCCTACCTATAGCATGAGATGTGATATCCAAGTCCATCCCATTCCAATCCTTAGACCCTTCCTACAGCATGCGATGTGATATCTCAATGATTCTAATACCAAACCAGAGACTCGTCCTATAACATGAGATGGGATATCCAACTCCTTCCCATTCCAATCCTGAGCCAATTCCGATAGCAGAGATGTGATATCTCAATGCTTATACCAAACCTGAGACCCTTCCTTTAGCATGAGGTGTGATATCCAAATCCTTCACATTCCAATCCTGAGACCCTTCCTATAGCATGAGAAGGGATATCTCAATGCTTCTATTACCAAACCTGAGATCCTTCCTATAACATGAGATGTGATATCCAATTCCTTCCCATTCCAATCCGGAGACCCTTCCGATAGCAGAGATGTGATATCTCAATGCTTATACCAAACCTGAGACACTTCCTATGGCCTGAGATGTCATATACAACTCCTTCCCATTCCAATCCTGAGACCCTTCCTATAGCATGAGATGTGATATCTCAATGCTTATACCAAATCTGAGACCCTTCCTATAGCATGAGATGTGATATCCAACTCCTTCCCATTCCAATCATGAGACCCTTCCTATAGCATGAGATGTAATGTCTCAATGCTTCTAATACCAAACCTGAGATCCTTCCTATAACATGAGATGTGATATCCAACTCCTTCCCATTCCAATCCTGAGACCCTTATGAAAGCATGAGATGTGATATCTCAATGCTTCTAATACCAAACCTGAGATCCTTCCTATAACATGAGATGTGATTTCCAAATCCTTCCCATTCCAAACCTGAGACCCCCCCTTTAGCATGAGATGTGATATCCAACTCCTTCCCATTCCAATCCTGAGACCCTTCTGATAGCATGAGATGTGATATCTCAATGCCTCTAATACCAAACCTGAGATCCTACCTCTAACATGAAATGTGATATCCATCTCATTCCCTTTCCAAACCTGAGACCCTGCCTATAGCATGAGATGTGATATCCAAGTCCTTCCCTTTCCAATCCTGAGACCCTTCCTATAGCATGTGATGTGATATCTCAATGCTTATACCAAACCTGAGACCCTTCCTATGGCATGAGATGTCATATACAAATCCTTCCCATTCCAATCCTGAGACCCTTCCTATAGCATGAGATGTGATATCTCAATGCTTATACCAAATCTGAGACCTTTCCAAAAGCAAGAGATGTGATATCCAACTTCTTCCCATTCCAATCCTGAGACCCTTCCTATAACATGAGATGTGATGTCTCAATGCTTCTAATACCAAACCTGAGATCTTTCCTATAACATGAGATGTGATATCCAACTCCTTCCCATTCCAATGCTGAGACCCTTCCTATAGCATGAGATGTGATATCACAATGCTTATTCCAAACCTGAGACCGTTCCTATAGCTTGAGATGTGATATCCAACTCCTTCCCATTCCAATCCTGAGACCCTTCCTATAGCATGAGATGTGATATCTCAAGGCCTCTAATACCAAACCTGAGATCCTTCCTCTAACATGAAATGTGATATCCAACTCCTTCCCCTTCCAAACCTGAGAGCCTTCCTATAGCATGGGATATGATATCCAAGTCCTTCCCATTCCAATCCTGAGACCCTTCCTATAACATGAAATGTGATATCCAACTCCTTCCCATTCCGACCTGAGACCCTTCCTATATCATGAGATGGGATATCTCAATGCTTCTAATACCAAACCTGAGACTCTTCCTATAACATGAGATGGGATATCCAACTCCTTCCCATTCCAATCCTAAGACCCTTTCGATAGCAGAGATGTGATATCTCAATGCTTATACCAAACCTGAGACCCTTCCTACGGCATGAGATGTCATATACAACTCCTTCCCATTCCAATCCTGAGACCCTTCCTATAGCACGAGATGTGATATCTCAATGCTTATACCAAATCTGAGACCCTTCCTCTAGCATGAGATGTGATATCCAACTCCTTCCCATTCCAATCCTGAGAGCCTATCTATAGCATGAGATGTGATATCCAAGTCCTTCCCATTCCAATCCTGAGACACTTCCGATAGCAGAGATGTGATATCTCAATGCTTATACCAAACCTGAGACCCTTCCTATAACATGAGATGTGATATCCAACTCCTTCCCTTTCCAAACCTGAGAGCCTATCTATAGCATGAGATGTGATATCCAATTCCTTCCCATTCCAATCCTGAGACACTTCCGATAGCAGAGATGTGATATCTCAATGCTTATACCAAACCTGAGACCCTTCCTATAACATGAGATGTGATATCCAGCTCCTTCCCATTCCAATCCTGAGACACTTCCGATAGCATGAGATGTGATATCTCAATGCTTCTAATATCAAAACTGAGACCCTCCCTATAGCATGAGATGTGATATCTCACTGCTTATACCAAACCTGAGACCCTCCCTATAGCATGAGATGTGATATCCAACTCCTTCCCGTTCCAAACCTGAGACCCTTCCTTTAGCATGAGATGTGATATCCAGCTCCTTCCCATTCCAATCCTGAGACACTTCCGATAGCATGAGATGTGATATCTCAATGCTTCTAATATCAAAACTGAGACCCTCCCTATAGCATGATATGTGATATCTAAGTCCTTCCCATTCCAATCCTGAGACCCTTCCTATAGCATGAGATGTGATATCTCAATGCTTCTACCAAACCTGAGACCCTTCCTTTAGCATGAGATGTGATAACCAACTCCTTCCCATTCCAATCCTGAGACCCTTCCTATAGCATGAGATGTGATATCTCAATACTTCTAATACCAAACCTGAGATCCTTCCGATAACATGAGATGTGATATCCAAATCCTTCCCCTTCCAAACCTGAGACCCTCCCTTTAGCATGAGATGTGATATCCAACTCATTCCCATTCCAATCCTGAGAACCTTCTGATAGCATGAGATGTGATATCTCAATGCTTCTATACCAAACCTGAGATCCTTCCGATAGCATGAGATGTGATATCTCAATGCTTCTAATACCAAACCTGAGATCCTTCCTATAACATGAGATGTGATATCCAAATCCTTCCCCTTCCCAACCTGAGACCCTCCCTTTAGCATGAGATGTGATATCCAACTCCTTCCCATTCCAATCCTGAGACTCTTCTGATAGCATGAGATGTGATATCTCAATGCCTCTAATACCAAACCTGAGATCCTACCTCTAACATGAAATGTGATATCCAACTCTTTCCCCTTCCAAACCTGAGAGCCTTCCTATAGCATGAGATGTGATATCCAAGTCCTTCTAATTCCAATCCTGAGACCCTTCCTATAGCATGAGATGGGATATCCAACTCCTTCCAAATCCAATCCTGATACCCTTCCGATAGCATGAGATATGATATCCCAATGCTTCTACCAAACCTGAGACCCATACTATGGCATGAGATGTGATATCAAACTCCTTCCCCTTCCAAACCTTAGACACTTCCTTTATCATGAGATGTGATATCCAACTCCTTCCCATTCCATCCCTGA
Source organism: Ambystoma mexicanum (assembly GCF_040938575.1). Taxonomy (NCBI): domain Eukaryota; kingdom Metazoa; phylum Chordata; class Amphibia; order Caudata; family Ambystomatidae; genus Ambystoma; species Ambystoma mexicanum. The sequence goes on from NC_090936.1 coordinate 341,256,124, forward strand.
GACCCTTCCGATATCATGAGATGTGATATCTCAATGCTTCTAATATCAAACTTGAGACCCTCCTTATAGCATGAGATGTGATATCCAAGTCCTTCCCATTCCAATCCTGAGACCCTTCCTATAGCATGAGATGTGATATCTCAATGCTTCTATTACCAAACCTGAGACCCTTCCTATAACATGAGATGGGAATATCCAACTCCTTCCCATTCCAATCCTGAGACCCTTCCGATAGTAGAGATGTGATATCTCAATGCTTATACCAAACCTGAGATCCTTCCTATAACATGAGATGTGATATCCAACTCCTTCCCATTCCAATCCTGAGACACTTCCTATAGCATGAGATGTGATATCTCACTGCTTATACCAAACCTGAGACCCTCCCTATAGCATGAGATGGGATATCCAACTCCTTCCCATTCCAATCCTGAGACCCTTCCTATAGCATGAGATGTGATATCTCAATGCCTCTAATACCAAACCTGAGATCCTTCCTCTAACATGAAATGTGATATCCAACTCCTTCCCATTCCAATCCTGAGACACTTCCTATAGCATGAGATGTGATATCTAAATGCTTCTAATACCAAACTTGAGACTCTTCCTATAACATGAGATGGGATATCCAACTCCTTCCCATTCCAATCCTTAGACCCTTCCTACAGCATGCAATATGATATCTCAATGATTCTAATAACAAACCTGAGACCCGTCCTATAACATGAGATGGGATATCCAACACCTTCCCATTCCAATCCTGAGACACTTCCGATAGCAGAGATGTGATATCTCAATGCTTATACCAAACCTGAGACCCTTCCTATAACATGAGATGTGATATCCAACTCCTTCCCATTCCAAACCTGAGACCCTTCCTATAGCATATGTGATATCCAACACATTCCCATTCCAAACATGAGACCCTTCCTATAGCAGGAATGTAATATCCAACTCCTTCCCATTCCAATCCTGAGACCATTCCTATAGCATGAGATGTGATATCTCAATGCTTCTAATACCAAACCTGAGATCCTTCCTATGACATGAGATGTGATATCCAATTCCTCCCCATTCCAAACCTGAGAACCTTCCTACAGCATGCGATGTGATATCTCAATGCTTCTAATACCAAACCTGAGACCAGTCCTATAACATGAGATTGGATATCCAACTCCTTCCCCTTCCAAACCTGAGACCCTTCCTATAGCATGAGATGTGATATCCAACTTCTTCCCATTCCAATCCTGAGACCCTTCCTATAACATGAGATGTGATGTCTCAATGCTTCTAATACCAAACCTGAGATCTTTCCTATAACATGAGATGTGATATCCAACTCCTTCCCATTCCAATCCTGAGACCCTTCCTATAGCATGAGATGTGCTATCTCAATGCTTATACCAAACCTGAGACCCTTCCTAAAGCTTGAGATGTGATATCCAACTCCTTCCCATTCCAATCCTGAGACCCTTCCTATAACATGAAATGTGATATCCAACTCCTTCCCATTCCAACCTGAGACCCTTTCTATAGCATGAGATGTGATATCTCAAGGCCTCTAATACCAAACCTGAGATCCTTCCTCTAACATGAAATGTGATATCCAACTCCTTCTCCTTCCAAACCTGAGAGCCTTCCTATAGCATGAGATATGATATCCAAGTCCTTCCCATTCCAATCCTGAGACCCTTCCTATAACATGAAATGTGATATCCAACTCCTTCCCATTCCAACCTGAGACCCTTCCTATAGCATGAGATGGGATATCCAACTCCTTCCAAATCCAATACTGATACCCTTCCAATAGCATGAGATGTGATATCCCAATGCTTCTATCAAACCTGAGAACCATACTATGGCATGAGATGTGATATCAAACTCCTTCCCATTCCAATCCTGAGACTCTTCCTATAGCTTGAGATGTGATATCCAACTCCTTCCCATTCCAATTCTGAAACCCTTCCTATACCATGAGACTTGATATCTCAATGCTTCTAATACCAAACCTGAGACCCGTCCTATAACATGAGATGTGATATCCAAATCTTTCCCCTTCCAAACCTTAGACCCTTCCTTTATCATGAGATGTGATATCCAACTCCTTCCCATTCCAATCCTGAGACCCTTCCGATATCATGAGATTTGTTATCTCAATGCTTCTAATATCAAAATTGAGACCCTCCCTATAGCATGAGATGGGATATCCAATTCCTTCCCATTCCAATCCTGAGACCCTTCCGATAGCAGAGATGTGATATCTCAATGCTTATACCAAATCTGAGACCCTTCCTATAGCATGAGATGTGATGTCTCAATGCTTCTAATACCAAACCTGAGATCCTTCCTATAACATGAGATGTGATATCCAACTCCTTCCCATTCCAATACTGAGACCCTTCCTATAGCATGAGATGTGCTATCTCAATGCTTATACCAAACCTGAGACCCTTCCTAAAGCTTGAGATGTGATATCCAACTCCTTCCCATTCCAATCCCGAGACCCTTCCTATAGCATGAGATGTGATATCTCAAGGCCTCTAATACCAAACCTGAGATCCTTCCTCTAACATGAAATGTGATATCCAACTCCTTCCCCTTCCAAACCTGAGAGCCTTCCTATAGCATGAGATATGATATCCAAGTCCTTCCCATTCCAATCCTGAGACCCTTCCTATAACATGAAATGTGATATCCAACTCCTTCCCATTCCAACCTGAGACCCTTCCTATAGCATGAGATGGGATATCCAACTCCTTCCAAATCCAATACTGATACCCTTCCAATAGCATGAGATGTGATATCCCAATGCTTCTACCAAACCTGAGACCCATACTATGGCATGAGATGTGATATCAAACTCCTTCCCATTCCAATCCTGAGACTCTTCCTATAGCTTGAGATGTGATATCCAACTCCTTCACATTCCAATTCTGAGACCCTTCCTATGCCATGAGACTTGATATCTCAATGCTTCTAATACCAAACCCGAGACCCGTCCTATAACATGAGATGTGATATCCAAATCTTTCCCCTTCCAAACCTTAGACCCTTCCTTTATCATGAGATGTGATATCCAACTCCTTCCCATTCCAATCCTGAGACCCTTCCGATATCATGAGATTTGTTATCTCAATGCTTCTAATATCAAACTTGAGACCCTCCCTATAGCATGAGATGTGACATCCAAGTCCTCCCCATTCCAATCCTGAGACCCTTCCTATAGCATGAGATGTGATATCTCAATGCTTATACCAAATCTGAGACACTTCCTATAGCATGAGATGTGATATCCAACTCCTTCCCATTCCAATCCTGAGACCCTTCCTATAGCATGAGATGTGATATACAACTCCTTCCCATTCCAATCCTGAGACCCTTATGATAGCATGAGATGTGATATCTCAATGCCTCTAATACCAAACCTGAGATACTTCCGATAGCATGAGATGTGATATCTCAATGCTTCTAATACCAAACCTGAGATCCTTCCAATAACATGAGATGTGATATACAACTCCTTCCCATTCCAATCCTGAGACCCTTATGATAGCATGAGATGTGATATCTCAATGCCTCTAATACCAAACCTGAGATACTTCCGATAGCATGAGATGTGATATCTCAATGCTTCTAATACCAAACCTGAGATCCTTCCTATAACATGAGATGTGATTTCCAAATCCTTCCCCTTCCAAACCTGAGACCCTCCATTTAGCATGAGATGTGATATACAACTCCTTCCCATTCCAATCCTGAGACCCTTCTGATAGCATGAGATGTGATATCTCAATGCCTCTAATACCAAACCTGAGATCCCATCTCTAACATGAAATGTGATATCCATCTCCTTCCCTTTCCAAATCTGAGGCCCTGCCTATAGCATGAGATGTGATATCCAAGTCCTTCCCATTCCAATCCTGAGACCCTTCCTATAGCATGTGATGTGATATCTCAATGCTTATACCAAACCTGAGACCCTTCCTATGGCATGAGATGTCATATACAACTCCTTCCCATTCCAATCCCGAGACCCTTCCTATAGCATGAGATGTGATATCTCAATGCTTATACCAAACCTGAGACCCTTCCTATAGCATGAGATGTGATATCCAACTTCTTCCCATTCCAATCCTGAGACCCTTCCTATAACATGAGATGTGATATCCAACTCCTTCCCATTCCAATCCTGAGACCCTTCCTATAGCATGAGATGTGATATCTCAATGCTTATACCAAACCTGAGACCCTTCCTATAGCTTGAGATGTGATATCCAACTCCTTCCCATTCCAATCCTGAGACCCTTCCTATAGCATGAGATGTGATATCTCAAGGCCTCTAATACCAAACCTGAGATCCTTCCTCTAACATGAAATGTGATATCCAACTCCTTCCCCTTCCAAACCTGAGAGCCTTCCTATAGCATGAGATATGATATCCACGTCCTTCCCATTCCAATCCTGAGACCCTTCCTATAGCTTGAGGTGTGATATCCAACTCCTTCCCATTCCAATTCTGAGACCCTTCTTATACCATGAGACTTGATATCTCAATGCTTCTAATACCAAACCTGAGACCCGTCCTATAACATGAGATGTGATATCCAAATCCTTCCCCTTCCAAACCTTAGACCCTTCCTTTATCATGAGATGTGATATCCAACTCCTTCCCATTCCAATCCTGAGACCCTTCGATATCATGAGATTTGTTATCTCAATGCTTCTAATATCAAACTTGAGACCCTCCCTATAGCATGAGATGTGACATCCAAGTCCTTCCCATTCCAATCCTGAGACCCTTCCTATAGCATGAGATGTGATATCTCTATGCTTCTAATACCAACCCTGAGACCATTCCTATAACATGAGATGGGATATCCAACTCCTTCCCATTCCAATCCTGAGACCCTTCTGATAGCAGAGATGTGATATCTCAATGCTTATACCAAACCTGAGACCCTTCCTATGGCCTGAGATGTCATATACAACTCCTTCCCATTCCAATCCTGAGACCCTTCCTTTAGCATGAGATGTGATATCTCAATGCTTATACCAAAAATGAGAGCCTACCTATAGCATGAGATGTGATATCCAAGTCCATCCCATTCCAATCCTTAGACCCTTCCTACAGCATGCGATGTGATATCTCAATGATTCTAATACCAAACCAGAGACTCTTCCTATAACATGAGATGGGATATCCAACTCCTTCCCATTCCAATCCTGAGACCCTTCCTATAGCATGAGATGTGATATCTCAATGCTTATACCAAAAATGAGAGCCTACCTATAGCATGAGATGTGATATCCAAGTCCATCCCATTCCAATCCTTAGACCCTTCCTACAGCATGCGATGTGATATCTCAATGATTCTAATACCAAACCAGAGACTCTTCCTATAACATGAGATGGGATATCCAACTCCTTCCCATTCCAATCCTGAGCCGCTTCCGATAGCAGAGATGTGATATCTCAATGCTTATACCAAACCTGAGACCCTTCCTATAACATGAGATGTGATATCCAACTCCTTCCCGTTCCAAACCTGAGACACTAACTATAGCATATGTGATATCCAACTGCTTCCCATTCCAAACATGAGACCCTTCCTATAGCAAGAAAGTAATATCCAACTCCTACCCATTCCAATCCTGAGACCCTTCCTATAGCAAAAGATGTGATATCCAAATCCTTCCCATTCCAATCCTGAGACCCTTCCGATAACATGAGATGTGATATCCAACTCCTTCCCAATCAAATCCTGAGACCCTTCGTATAGCATGAGAAGGGATATCCAACTCCTTCCCAATCCAATCCTGAGACCCTTCCGATAGCAGAGACGTGATATCTCAATGCTTCTACCAAACCTGAGACCCTTCCTTTAGCATGAGATGTGATATCCAAATCCTTCACATTCCAATCCTGAGACCCTTCCTATAGCATGAGATGTGATATCTCAATGCTTCTAATACCAAACCTGAGATCCTTCCTATAACATGAGATGTGATATCCAATTCCTTCCCATTCCAAACCTGAGACCCTTCCTATTGGATGAGATGCAATATCCAACTCCTTCCCATTCCAACCCTGAGACCCTTCCTATAGCATGAGATGTGATGTCTCAATGCTTCTAATACCAAACCTGAGATCCTTCCTATAACATGAGATGTGATATCCAACTCCTTCCATTCCAATCCTGAGACCCGTCCTATAGCATGAGATGTGATATCTCAATGCTTATACCAAACCTGAGACAATTCCTATAGCATGAGATGTGATATCCAACTACTTCCCATTCCAATCCTGAGACCCTTCCTATAGCATGAGATGTGATATCTCAATGCTTCTAATACCAAACCTGAGATCCTTCCTCTAACATGAAATGTGATATCCAACTCCTTCCCTTTCCAAACCTAAGAGCCTATCTATAGCATGAGATGTGATATCCAAGTCCTTCCCATTCCAATCCTTAGACCCTTCCTACAGCATGCAATATGATATCTCAATGATTCTAATAACAAACCTGAGACCCGTCCTATAGCATGAGATATGATATCCAAGTCCTTCCCATTCCAATCCTGAGACCCTTCCTATAACATGAAATGTGATATCCAACTCCTTCCCATTCCAACCTGAGACCCTTCCTATAGCATGAGATGGGATATCCACCTTCTTCCAAATCCAATACTGATACCCTTCCGATAGCATGAGATGTGATATCCCAATGCTTCTACCAAACCTGAGACCCATACTATGGCATGAGATGTGATATCAAACTCCTTCCCATTCCGATCCTGAGACCCTTCCTATAGCTTGAGGTGTGATATCCAACTCCTTCCCATTCCAATTCTGAGACCCTTCTTATACCATGAGACTTGATATCTCAATGCTTCTAATACCAAACCTGAGACCCGTCCTATAACATGAGATGTGATATCCAAATCCTTCCCCTTCCAAACCTTAGACCCTTCTTTTATCATGAGATGTGGTATCCAACTCCTTCCCATTCCAATCCTGAGACCCTTCCTATAGCATGAGATGTGATATCTCTATGCTTCTAATACCAAACCTGAGACCCTTCCTATGGCCTTAGATGTCATATACAACTCCTTCCCATTCCAATCCTGAGACCCTTCCTTTAGCATGAGATGTGATATCTCAATGCTTATACCACATCTGAGACCCTTCCTATAGCATGAGATGTGATATCCAAATCCTTCCCATTCCAATCCTGAGACCCTTCCTATAGCATGAGATGTGATATCTCAATGCTTATACCAAACCTGAGAGCCTACCTATAGCATGAGATGTGATATCCAAGTCCATCCCATTCCAATCCTTAGACCCTTCCTACAGCATGCGATGTGATATCTCAATGATTCTAATACCAAACCAGAGACTCTTACTATAACATGAGATGGGATATCCAACTCCTTCCCATTCCAATCCTGAGCCGCTTCCGATAGCAGAGATGTGATATCTCAATGCTTATACCAAACCTGAGACCCTTCCTATAACATGAGATGTGATATCCAACTCCTTCCCGTTCCAAACCTGAGACACTAACTATAGCATATGTGATATCCAACTCCTTCCCATTCCAAACATGAGACCCTTCCTATAGCAAGAAAGTAATATCCAACTCCTACCCATTCCAATCCTGAGACCCTTCCTATAGCAAGAGATGTGATATCCAAATCCTTCCCATTCCAATCCTGAGACCCTTCCTATAACATGAGATGTGATATCCAACTCCTTCCCATTCCAACCTGAGACACTTCCTATAGCATGAGAAGGGATATCCAACTCCGTCCCAATCCAATCCTGAGACCCTTCCGATAGCAGAGATGTGATATCTCAATGCTTATACCAAACCTGAGACCCTTCCTATGGCATGAGATGTGATATCCAACTCCTTGCCATTCAAATCCTGAGACCCTTCCTATAGCATGAGAAGGGATATCCAACTCCTTCCCAATCCAATCCTGAGACCCTTCCGATAGCAGAGACGTGATATCTCAATGCTTCTACCAAACCTGAGACCCTTCCTTTAGCATGAGATGTGATATCCAAATCCTTCACATTCCAATCCTGAGACCCTTCCTATAGCATGAGATGTGATATCTCAATGCTTCTAATACCAAACCTGAGATCCTTCCTATAACATGAGATGTGATATCCAATTCCTTCCCATTCCAAACTTGAGACCCTTCCTATTGGATGAGATGTGATATCCAACTCCTTCCCATTCCAGCCCTGAGACCCTTCCTATAGCATGAGATGTGATGTCTCAATGCTTCTAATACCAAACCTGAGATCCTTCCTATAACATGAGATGTGATATCCAACTCCTTCCATTCCAATCCTGAGACCCGTCCTATAGCATGAGATGTGATATCTCAATGCTTATACCAAACCTGAGACCCTTCCTATAGCATGAGATGTGATATCCAACTACTTCCCATTCCAATCCTGAGACCCTTCCTATAGCATGAGATGTGATATCTCAATGCTTCTAATACCAAACCTGAGATCCTTCCTCTAACATGAAATGTGATATCCAACTCCTTCCCTTTCCAAACCTAAGAGCCTATCTATAGCATGAGATGTGATATCCAAGTCCTTCCCATTCCAACCCTTAGACCCTTCCTACAGCATGCAATATGATATCTCAATGATTCTAATAACAAACCTGAGACCCGTCCTATAACATGAGATGTGATATCCAACTCCTTCCCATTCCAATCCTGAGACACTTCCGATAGCAGAGATGTGATATCTCAATGCTTATACCAAACCTGAGACCCTTCCTATAACATGAGATGTGATATCCAAATCCTTCCCGTTCCAAACCTGAGACCCTTCCTTTAGCTTGAGATGTGATATCCAGCTCCTTCCCATTCCAATCCTGAGACACTTCCGATAGCATGAGATGTGATATCTCAATGCTTCTAATATCAAAACTGAGACCCTCCCTATAGCATATGTGATATCTAAGTCCTTCCCATTCCAATCCTGAGACACTCCCTATAGCATGAGATGTGATATCCAACTCTTTCCCATTCCAATCCTGAGACCCTTCCTATAGCATGAGATATGATATCTCAATACTTCTAATACCAAACGTGAGATCCTTCCGATAACATGAGATGTGATATCCAAATCCTTCCCCTTCCAAACCTGAGACCCTCCCTTTAGCATGAGATGTGATATCCAACTCCTTCCAATTCCAATCCTGAGACCCTTCTGATAGCATGAGATGTGATATCTCAATGCTTCTAATTCCAAACCTGAGATCCTTCCGATAGCATGAGATGTGATATCTCAATGCTTCTAATACCAAACCTGAGATCCTTCCTATAACATGAGATGTGATATCCAAATCCTTCCCCTTCCAAACCTGAGACCCTCCCTTTAGCATGAGATGTGATATCCAACTCCTTCCCATTCCATTCCTGAGACCCTTCTGATAGCATGAGATGTGATATCTCAATGCCTCTAATACCAAACCTGAGATCCTACCTCTAACATGAAATGTGATATCCAACTCTTTCCCCTTCCAAACCTGAGAGCCTTCCTATAGCATGAGATGTGATATCCAAGTCCTTCCCATTCCAATCCTGAGACCCTTCCTATAGCTTGAGATGTGATATCCAACTCCTTCCCATTCCAATTCTGAGACCCTTCCTATACTCTGAGACTTGATATCTCAATGCTTCTAATACCAAACCTGAGACCCGTAATATAACATGAGATGTGATATCCAAATCCTTCCCCTTCCAAACCTTAGACCCTTCCTTTATCATGAGATGTGATATCCAACTCCTTCCCATTCCAATCCTGAGACCCTTCCGATATCATGAGATGTGATATCTCAAAGCTTCTAACATCAAACTTGAGACCCTCCCTATAGCATGAGATGTGATATCCAAGTCCTTCCCATTCCAATCCTGAGACCTTTCCTATAGCATGAGATGTGATATCTCAATGCTTCTAATACCAAACCTGTGACCCTTCCTATAACATGAGATGGGGATATCCAACTCCTTCCCATTCCAATCCTGAGACCCTTCCGATAGCAGAGATGTGATATCTCAATGCTTATACCAAACCTGAGACCCTTCCTATGGCATGAGATGTGATATCCAACTCCTTGCCATTCAAATCCTGAGACCCTTCCTATAGCATGAGAAGGGATATCCAACTCCTTCCCAATCCAATCCTGAGACCCTTCCGATAGCAGAGACGTGATATCTCAATGCTTCTACCAAACCTGAGACCCTTCCTTTAGCATGAGATGTGATATCCAAATCCTTCACATTCCAATCCTGAGACCCTTCCTATAGCATGAGATTTGATATCTCAATGCTTCTAATACCAAACCTGAGATCCTTCCTATAACATGAGACTTGATATCCAATTCCTTCCCATTCCAAACCTGAGACCCTTCCTATTGGATGAGATGTGATATCCAACTCCTTCCCATTCCAACCCTGAGACCCTTCCTATAGCATGAGATGTGATGTCTCAATGCTTCTAATACCAAACCTGAGATCCTTCCTATAACATGAGATGTGATATCCAACTCCTTCCATTCCAATCCTGAGACCCGTCCTATAGCATGAGATGTGATATCTCAATGCTTATACCAAACCTGAGACCCTTCCTATAGCATGAGATGTGATATCCAATTACTTCCCATTCCAATCCTGAGACCCTTCATATAGCATGAGATGTGATATCTCAATGCTTCTAATACCAAACCTGAGATCCTTCCTCTAACATGAAATGTGATATCCAACTCCTTCCCTTTCCAAACCTAAGAGCCTATCTATAGCATGAGATGTGATATCCAAGTCCTTCCCATTCCAATCCTTAGACCCTTCCTAAAGCATGCAATATGATATCTCAATGATTCTAATAACAAACCTGAGACCCGTCCTATAGCATGAGAAATGATATCCAAGTCCTTCCCATTCCAATCCTGAGACCCTTCCTATAACATGAAATGTGATATCCAACTCCTTCCCATTCCAACCTGAGACCCTTCCTATAGCATGAGATGGGATATCCAACTTCCTCCAAATCCAATACTGATACCCTTCCGATAGCATGAGATGTGATATCCCAATGCTTCTACCAAACCTGAGACCCATACTATGGCATGAGATGTGATATCAAACTCCTTCCCATTCCAATCCTGAGACCCTTCCTATAGCTTGAGGTGTGATATCCAACTCCTTCCCATTCCAATTCTGAGACCCTTCTTATACCATGAGACTTGATATCTCAATGCTTCTAATACCAAACCTGAGACCCGTCCTATAACATGAGATGTGATATCCAAATCCTTCCCCTTCCAAACCTTAGACCCTTCCTTTATCATGAGATGTGATATCCAACTCCTTCCCATTCCAATCCTGAGACCCTTCCGATATCATGAGATTTGTTATCTCAATGCTTCTAATATCAAACTTGAGACCCTCCCTATAGCATGAGATGTGACATCCAAGTCCTTACCATTCCAATCCTGAGACCCTTCCTATAACATGAGATGTGATATCCAACTCCTTCCCATTCCAACCTGAGACACTTCCTATAGCATGAGAAGGGATATCTAACTCCTTCCCAATCCAATCCTGAGACCCTTCCGATAGCAGAGATGTGATATCTCAATGCTTATACCAAACCTGAGACCCCTCCTATGGCATGAGATGTGATATCCAACTCCTTGCCATTCACATCCTGAGACCCTTCCTATAGCATGAGATGTGATATCTCTATGCTTCTAATACCAAACCTGAGACCCTTCCTATAACATGAGATGGGATATCCAACTCCTTCCCATTCCAATCCTGAGACCCTTCCGATAGCAGAGATGTGATATCTCAATGCTTATACCAAACCTGAGAACCTTCCTATGGCCTGAGATGTCATATACAACTCCTTCCCATTCCAATCCTGAGACCCTTCCTTTAGCATGAGATGTGATATCTCAATGCTTATACCAAATCTGAGACCCTTCCTATAGCATGAGATGTGATATCCAATTCCTTCCCATTCCAATCCTGAGACCCTTCCTATAGCATGAGATGTGATATCTCAATGCTTATACCAAACCTGAGAGCCTACCTATAGCATGAGATGTGATATCCAAGTCCATCCCATTCCAATCCTTAGACCCTTCCTACAGCATGCGATGTGATATCTCAATGATTCTAATACCAAACCAGAGACTCTTCCTATAACATGAGATGGGATATCCAACTCCTTCCCATTCCAATCCTGAGCCGCTTCCGATAGCAGAGATGTGATATCTCAATGCTTATACCAAACCTGAGACCCTTCCTATAACATGAGATGTGATATCCAACTCCTTCCCGTTCCAAACCTGAGACACTAACTATAGCATATGTGATATCCAACTCCTTCCCATTCCAAACATGAGACCCTTCCTATAGCAAGAAAGTAATATCCAACTCCTACCCATTCCAATCCTGAGACCCTTCCTATAGCAAGAGATGTGATATCCAAATCCTTCCCATTCCAATCCTGAGACCCTTCCTATAACATGAGATGTGATATCCAACTCCTTCCCATTCCAACCTGAGACACTTCCTATAGCATGAGAAGGGATATCCAACTCCTTCCCAATCCAATCCTGAGACCCTTCCAATAACAGAGATGTGATATCTCAATGCTTATACCAAACCTGAGACCCTTCCTATGGCATGAGATGTGATATCCAACTCCTTCCCAATCCAATCCTGAGACCCTTCCGATAGCAGAGACGTGATATCTCAATGCTTCTACCAAACCTGAGACCCTTCCTTTAGCATGAGATGTGATATCCAAATCCTTCACATTCCAATCCTGAGACCCTTCCTATAGCATGAGATGTGATATCTCAATGCTTCTAATACCAAACCTGAGATCCTTCCTATAACATGAGATGTGATATCCAATTCCTTCCCATTCCAAACCTGAGACCCTTCCTATTGGATGAGATGTGATATCCAACTCCTTCCCATTCCAACCCTGAGACCCTTCCTATAGCATGAGATGTGATGTCTCAATGCTTCTAATACCAAACCTGAGATCCTTCCTATAACATGAGATGTGATATCCAACTCCTTCCATTCCAATCCTGAGACCCGTCCTATAGCATGAGATGTGATATCTCAATGCTTATACCAAACCTGAGACCCTTCCTATAGCATGAGATGTGATATCCAACTGCTTCCCATTCCCATCCTGAGACCCTTCCTATAGCATGAGATGTGATATCTCAATGCTTCTAATACCAAACCTGAGATCCTTCCTCTAACATGAAATGTGATATCCAACTCCTTCCCTTTCCAAACCTAAGAGCCTATCTATAGCATGAGATGTGATATCCAAGTCCTTCCCATTCCAACCCTTAGACCCTTCCTACAGCATGCAATATGATATCTCAATGATTCTAATAACAAACCTGAGACCCGTCCTATAACATGAGATGGGATATCCAACTCCTTCCCATTCCAATCCTGAGACACTTCCGATAGCAGAGATGTGATATCTCAATGCTTATACCAAACCTGAGACCCTTCCTATAACATGAGATGTGATATCCAAATCCTTCCCGTTCCAAACCTGAGACCCTTCCTTTAGCATGAGATGTGATATCCAGCACCTTCCCATTCCAATCCTGAGACACTTCCTATAGCATGAGATGTGATATCTCAATGCTTCTAATATCAAAACTGAGAACCTCCCTATAGCATGATATGTGATATCTAAGTCCATCCCATTCCAATCCTGAGACCCTCCCTATAGCATGAGATGTGATATCCAACTCCTTCCCATTCCAATCCTGAGACCCTTCCTATAGCATGAGATATGATATCTCAATACTTCTAATACCAAACGTGAGATCCTTCCGATAACATGAGATGTGATATCCAAATCCTTCCCCTTCAAATCCTGAGACCCTCCCTTTAGCATGAGATGTGATATCCAACTCCTTCCTATTCCAATCCTGAGACTCTTCTGATAGCATGAGATGTGATATCTCAATGCTTCTAATACCAAACCTGAGATCCTTCCTATAACATGAGATGTGATATCCAAATCCTTCCCCTTCCAAACCTGAGACCCTCCCTTTAGCATGAGATGTGATATCCAACTCCTTCCCATTCCATTCCTGAGACCCTTCTGATAGCATGAGATGTGATATCTCAATGCCTCTAATACCAAACCTGAGATCCTACCTCTAACATGAAATGTGATATCCAACTCTTTCCCCTTCCAAACCTGAGAGCCTTCCTATAGCATGAGATGTGATATCCAAGTCCTTCCCATTCCAATCCTGAGACCCTTCCTTTATCATGAGATGTGATATCCAACTCCTTCCCATTCCAATCCCGAGACCCTTCCTATAGCATGAGATGTGATATCTCAATGCTTCTAATACCAAACCTGAGACCCTTCCTATAACATGAGATGGGAATATCCAACTCCTTCCCATTCCAATCCTGAGACACTTCCGATAGCAGAGATGTGATATCTCAATGCTTATACCAAACCTGAGATCCTTCCTATAACATGAGATGTGATATCCAACTCCTTCCCATTCCAATCCTGAGACACTTACTATAGCATGAGATGTGATATCTCACTGCTTATACCAAACCTGAGACCCTTCCCATAGCATGAGATGTGATATCCAACTCCTTCCCATTCCAATCCTCAGACCCTTCCTATAGCATGAGATGTGATATCTCAATGCTTCTAATATCAAACTTGAGACCCTACCTATAGCATGAGATGTGATATCCAAGTCCTTCCCATTACAATCCTGAGACACTTCCTATAGCATGAGATGTGATATCCAACTCCTTCCCATTCCAATCCTGAGACCCTTCCTATAGCATGAGATGTGATATCTCAATGCTTCTAATATCAAAACTGAGAACCTCCCTATAGCATGATATGTGATATCTAAGTCCATCCCATTCCAATCCTGAGACCCTCCCTATAGCATGAGATGTGATATCCAACTCCTTCCCATTCCAATCCTGAGACCCTTCCTATAGCATGAGATATGATATCTCAATACTTCTAATACCAAACGTGAGATCCTTCCGATAACATGAGATGTGATATCCAAATCCTTCCCCTTCAAATCCTGAGACCCTCCCTTTAGCATGAGATGTGATATCCAACTCCTTCCTATTCCAATCCTGAGACTCTTCTGATAGCATGAGATGTGATATCTCAATGCTTCTAATACCAAACCTGAGATCCTTCCTATAACATGAGATGTGATATCCAAATCCTTCCCCTTCCAAACCTGAGACCCTCCCTTTAGCATGAGATGTGATATCCAACTCCTTCCCATTCCATTCCTGAGACCCTTCTGATAGCATGAGATGTGATATCTCAATGCCTCTAATACCAAACCTGAGATCCTACCTCTAACATGAAATGTGATATCCAACTCCTTCCCATTCCAATCCTGAGACCCTTCCGATAGCAGAGATGTGATATCTCAATGCTTATACCAAACCTGAGATCCTTCCTATAACATGAGATGTGATATCCAACTCCTTCCCATTCCAATCCTGAGACACTTACTATAGCATGAGATGTGATATCTCACTGCTTATACCAAACCTGAGACCCTTCCCATAGCATGAGATGTGATATCCAACTCCTTCCCATTCCAATCCTGAGACCCTTCCTTTATCATGAGATGTGATATCCAACTCCTTCCCATTCCAATCCCGAGACCCTTCCTATAGCATGAGATGTGATATCTCAATGCTTCTAATACCAAACCTGAGACCCTTCCTATAACATGAGATGGGAATATCCAACTCCTTCCCATTCCAATCCTGAGACCCTTCCGATAGCAGAGATGTGATATCTCAATGCTTATACCAAACCTGAGATCCTTCCTATAACATGAGATGTGATATCCAACTCCTTCCCATTCCATTCCTGAGACACTTACTATAGCATGAGATGTGATATCTCACTGCTTATACCAAACCTGAGACCCTTCCCATAGCATGAGATGTGATATCCAACTCCTTCCCATTCCAATCCTCAGACCCTTCCTATAGCATGAGATGTGATATCTCAATGCTTCTAATATCAAACTTGAGACCCTACCTATAGCATGAGATGTGATATCCAAGTCCTTCCCATTCCAATCCTGAGACCCTTCCTTTATCATGAGATGTGATATCCAACTCCTTCCCATTCCAAACCTGAGACCCTCCCTTTAGCATGAGATGTGATATCCAACTCCTTCCCATTCCAATCCTGAGACCCTTCTGATAGCATGAGATGTGATATCTCAATGCTTCTAATACCAAACCTGAGATCCTTCCGATAGCATGAGATGTGATATCTCAATGCTTCTAATACCAAACCTGAGATCCTTCCTATAACATGAGATGTGATATCCAAATCCTTCCCCTTCCAAACCTGAGACCCTCCCTTTAGCATGAGATGTGATATCCAACTCCTTCCCATTCCATTCCTGAGACCCTTCTGATAGCATGAGATGTGATATCTCAATGCCTCTAATACCAAACCTGAGATCCTACCTCTAACATGAAATGTGATATCCAACTCTTTCCCCTTCCAAACCTGAGAGCCTTCCTATAGCATGAGATGTGATATCCAAGTCCTTCCCATTCCAATTCTGAGACCCTTCCTATAGCTTGAGATGTGATATCCAACTCCTTCCCATTCCAATTCTGAGACCCTTCCTATACTCTGAGACTTGATATCTCAATGCTTCTAATATCAAACCTGAGACCCGTAATATAACATGAGATGTGATATCCAAATCCTTCCCCTTCCAAACCTTAGACCCTTCCTTTATCATGAGATGTGATATCCAACTCCTTCCCATTCCAATCCTGAGACCCTTCCTATAGCATGAGATGTGATATCTCAATGCTTCTAATACCAAACCTGAGACCCTTCCTATAACATGAGATGGGAATATCCAACTCCTTCCCATTCCAATCCTGAGACCCTTCCGATAGCAGAGATGTGATATCTCAATGCTTATACCAAACCTGAGACCCTTCGTATGGCATGAGATGTGATATCCAACTCCTTGCCATTCAAATCCTGAGACCCTTCCTATAGCATGAGAAGGGATATCCAACTCCTTCCCAATCCAATCCTGAGACCCTTCCGATAGCAGAGACGTGATATCTCAATGCTTCTACCAAACCTGAGACCCTTCCTTTAGCATGAGATGTGATATCCAAATCCTTCACATTCCAATCCTGAAACCCTTCCTATAGCATGAGATGTGATATCTCAATGCTTCTAATACCAAACCTGAGATCCTTACTATAACATGAGATGTGATATCCAATTCCTTCCCATTCCAAACCTGAGACCCTTCCTATTGGATGAGTTGTGATATCCAACTCCTTCCCATTCCAACCCTGAGACCCTTCCTATAGCATGAGATGTGATGTCTCAATGATTCTAATACCAAACCTGAGATCCTTCCTATAACATGAGATGTGATATCCAACTCCTTCCATTCCAATCCTGAGACCCGTCCTATAGCATGAGATGTGATATCTCAATGCTTATACCAAACCTGTGACCCTTCCTATAGCATGAGATGTGATATCCAACTACTTCCCATTCCAATCCTGAGACCCTTCCTATAGCATGAGATGTGATATCTCAATGCTTCTAATACCAAACCTGAGATCCTTCCTCTAACATGAAATGTGATATCCAACTCCTTCCCTTTCCAAACCTAAGAGCCTATCTATAGCATGAGATGTGATATCCAGGTCCTTCCTATTCCAATCCTTAGACCCTTCCTACAGCATGCAATATGATATCTCAATGATTCTAATAACAAACCTGAGACCCGTCCTATAGCATGAGATATGATATCCAAGTCCTTCCCATTCCAATCCTGAGACCCTTCCTATAACATGAAATGTGATATCCAACTCCTTCCCATTCCAACCTGAGACCCTTCCTATAGCATGAGATGGGATATCCAACTTCTTCAAAATCCAATACTGATACCCTTCCGATAGCATGAGATGTGATATCCCAATGCTTCTACCAAACCTGAGACCCATACTATGGCATGAGATGTGATATCAAACTCCTTCCCATTCCAATCCTGAGACCCTTCCTATAGCTTGAGGTGTGATATCCAACTCCTTCCCATTCCAATTCTGAGACCCTTCTTATACCATGAGACTTGATATCTCAATGCTTCTAAACCCAAACCTGAGACCCGTCCTATAACATGAGATGTGATATCCAAATCCTTCCCCTTCCAAACCTTAGACCCTTCCTTTATCATGAGATGTGACATCCAAGTCCTTCCCATTCCAATCCTGAGACCCTTCCTATAGCATGAGATGTGATATCTCTATGCTTCTAATACCAAACCTGAGACCCTTCCTATAACATGAGATGGGATATCCAACTCCTTCCCATTCCAATCCTGAGACCTTTCCGATAGCAGAGATGTGATATCTCAATGCTTATACCAAACCTGAGAACCTTCCTATGGCCTGAGATGTCATATACAACTCCTTCCCATTCCAATCCTGAGACCCTTCCTTTAGCATGAGATGTGATATCTCAATGCTTATACCAAATCTGAGACCCTTCCTATAGCATGAGATGTGATATCCAATTCCTTCCCATTCCAATCCTGAGACCCTTCCTATAGCATGAGATGTGATATCTCAATGCTTATACCAAACCTGAGAGCCTACCTATAGCATGAGATGTGATATCCAAGTCCATCCCATTCCAATCCTTAGACCCTTCCTACAGCATGCGATGTGATATCTCAATGATTCTAATACCAAACCAGAGACTCTTCCTATAACATGAGATGGGATATCCAACTCCTTCCCATTCCAATCCTGAGCCGCTTCCGATAGCAGAGATGTGATATCTCAATGCTTATACCAAACCTGAGACCCTTCCTATAACATGAGATGTGATATCCAACTCCTTCCCGTTCCAAACCTGAGACACTAACTATAGCATATGTGATATCCAACTCCTTCCCATTCCAAACATGAGACCCTTCCTATAGCAAGAAAGTAATATCCAACTCCTACCCATTCCAATCCTGAGACCCTTCCTATAGCAAGAGATGTGATATCCAAATCCTTCCCATTCCAATCCTGAGACCCTTCCTATAACATGAGATGTGATATCCAACTCCTTCCCATTCCAACCTGAGACACTTCCTATAGCATGAGAAGGGATATCCAACTCCTTCCCAATCCAATCCTGAGACCCTTCCGATAGCAGAGATGTGATATCTCAATGCTTATACCAAACCTGAGACCCTTCCTATAGCATGAAAAGGGATATCCAACTCCTTCCCAATCCAATCCTGAGACCCTTCCGATAGCAGAGACGTGATATCTCAATGCTTCTACCAAACCTGAGACCCTTCCTTTAGCATGAGATGTGATATCCAAATCCTTCACATTCCAATCCTGAGACCCTTCCTATAGCATGAGATTTGGTATCTCAATGCTTCTAATACCAAACCTGAGATCCTTCCTATAACGTGAGATGTGATATCCAATTCCTTCCCATTCCAAACCTGAGACCCTTCCTATTGGATGAGATGTGATATCCAACTCCTTCCCATTTCAACCCTGAGACCCTTCCTATAGCATGAGATGTGATGTCTCAATGCTTCTAATACCAAACCTGAGATCCTTCCTATAACATGAGATGTGATATCCAACTCCTTCCATTCCAATCCTGAGACCCGTCCTATAGCATGAGATGTGATATCTCAATGCTTATACCAAACCTGAGACCCTTCCTATAGCATGAGATGTGATATCCAACTCCTTCCCATTCCAATCCTGAGACCCTTCCTATAGCATGAGATGTGATATCTCAATGCTTCTAATACCAAACCTGAGATCCTTCCTCTAACATGAAATGTGATATCCAACTCCTTCCCTTTCCAAACCTAAGAGCCTATCTATAGCATGAGATGTGATATCCAAGTCCTTCACATTCCAACCCTTAGACCCTTCCTACAGCATGCAATATGATATCTCAATGATTCTAATAACAAACCTGAGACCCGTCCTATAACATGAGATGGGATATCCAACTCCTTCCCATTCCAATCCTGAGACACTTCCGATAGCAGAGATGTGATATCTCAATGTTTATACCAAACCTGATACCCTTCCTATAACATGAGATGTGAAATTTAACTCCTTCCCGTTCCCAACCTGAGACCCTTCCTTTAGCATGAGATGTGATATCCAGCTCCTTCCCATTCCAATCCTGAGACACTTCCGATAGCATGAGATGTGATATCTCAATGCTTCTAATATCAAAACTGAGACCCTCCCTATAGCATGATATGTGATATCTAAGTCCTTCCCATTCCAATCCTGAGACCCTTCCTATAGCATGAGATGTGATATCTCAATGCTTCTACCAAACCTGAGACCCTTCCTTTAGCATGAGATGTGATATCCAACTCCTTCCCATTCCAATCCTGAGACCCTTCCTATAGCATGAGATGTGATATCTCAATACTTCTAATACCAAACCTGAGATCCTTCCGATAACATGAGATGTGATATCTCAATACTTCTAATACCAAACCTGAGATCCATCCTATAACATGAGATGTGATATCCAACTCCTTCCCTTTCCAAACCTAAGAGCCTATCTATAGCATGAGATGTGATATCCAGGTCCTTCCCATTCCAATCCTTAGACCCTTCCTACAGCATGCAATATGATATCTCAATGATTCTAATAACAAACCTGAGACCCGTCCTATAGCATGAGATATGATATCCAAGTCCTTCCCATTCCAATCCTGAGACCCTTCCTATAACATGAAATGTGATATCCAACTCCTTCCCATTCCAACCTGAGACCCTTCCTATAGCATGAGATGGGATATCCAACTTCTTCCAAATCCAATACTGATACCCTTCCGATAGCATGAGATGTGATATCCCAATGCTTCTACCAAACCTGAGACCCATACTATGGCATGAGATGTGATATCAAACTCCTTCCCAATCCAATCCTGAGACCCTTCCTATAGCTTGAGGTGTGATATCCAACTCCTTCCCATTCCAAACATGAGACCCTTCCTATAGCAAGAAAGTAATATCCAACTCCTACCCATTCCAATCCTGAGACCCTTCCTATAGCAAGAGATGTGATATCCAAATCCTTCCCCTTCCAAACCTTAGACCCTTCCTTTATCATGAGATGTGATATCCAACTCCTTCCCATTCCAATCCTGAGACCCTTCCTATAGCATGAGATGTGATATCTCAATGCTTCTAATACCAAACCTGAGACCCGTCCTATAACATGAGATGTGATAACCAAATCCTTCCCCTTCCAAACCTTAGACCCTTCCTTTATCATGAGATGTGATATCCAACTCCTTCCCATTCCAATCCTGAGACCCTTCCGATATCATGAGATTTGTTATCTCAATGCTTCTAATATCAAACTTGAGACCCTCCCTATAGCATGAGATGTGACATCCAAGTCCTTCCCATTCCAGTCCTGAGACCCTTCCTATAGCATGAGATGTGATATCTCTATGCTTCTAATACCGAACCTGAGACCCTTCCTATAACATGAGATGGGATATCCAACTCCTTCCCATTCCAATCCTGAGACCTTTCCGATAGCAGAGATGTGATATCTCAATGCTTATACCAAACCTGAGAACCTTCCTATGGCCTGAGATGTCATATACAACTCCTTCCCATTCCAATCCTGAGACCCTTCCTTTACCATGAGATGTGATATCTCAATGCTTATACCAAATCTGAGACCCTTCCTATAGCATGAGATGTGATATCCAATTCCTTCCCATTCCAATCCTGAGACCCTTCCTATAGCATGAGATGTGATATCTCAATGCTTATACCAAACCTGAGAGCCTACCTATAGCATGAGATGTGATATCCAAGTCCACCCCATTCCAATGCTTAGACCCTTCCTACAGCATGTGATGTGATATCTCAATGATTCTAATACCAAACCAGAGACTCTTCCTATAACATGAGATGGGATATCCAACTCCTTCCCATCCCAATCCTGAGCCGCTTCCGATAGCAGAGATGTGATATCTCAATGCTTATACCAAACCTGAGACCCTTCCTATAACATGAGATGTGATATCCAACTCCTTCCCGTTCCAAACCTGAGACACTAACTATAGCATATGTGATATCCACCTCCTTCCCATTCCAAACATGAGACCCTTCCTATAGCAAGAAAGTAATATCCAACTCCTACCCATTCCAATCCTGAGACCCTTCCTATAGCAAGAGATGTGATATCCAAATCCTTCCCATTCCAATCCTGAGACCCTTCCTATAACATGAGATGTGATATCCAACTCCTTCCCATTCCAACCTGAGACACTTCCTATAGCATGAGAAGGGATATCCAACTCCTTCCCAATCCAATCCTGAGACCCTTCCGATAGCAGAGATGTGATATCTCAATGCTTATACCAAACCTGAGACCCTTCATATGGCATGAGATGTGATATCCAACTCCTTGCCATTCAAATCCTGAGACCCTTCCTATAGCATGAGAAGGGATATCCAACTCCTTCCCAATCCAATCCTGAGACCCTTCCGATAGCAGAGACGTGATATCTCAATGCTTCTACCAAACCTGAGACCCTTCCTTTAGCATGAGATGTGATATCCAAATCCTTCACATTCCAATCCTGAGACCCTTCCTATAGCATGAGATGTGATATCTCAATGCTTCTAATACCAAACCTGAGATCCTTCCTATAACATGAGATGTGATATCCAATTCCTTCCCATTCCAAACCTGAGACCCTTCCTATTGGATGATATGTGATATCCAACTCCTTCCCATTCCAACCCTGAGACCCTTCCTATAGCATGAGATGTGATGTCTCAATGCTTCTAATACCAAACCTGAGATCCTTCCTATAACATGAGATGTGATATCCAACTCCTTCCATTCCAATCCTGAGACCTGTCCTATAGCATGAGATGTGATATCTCAATGCTTATACCAAACCTGAGACCCTTCCTATAGCATGAGATGTGATATCCAACTGCTTCCCATTCCAATCCTGAGACCCTTCCTATAGCATGAGATGTGATATCTCAATGCTTCTAATACCAAACCTGAGATCCTTCCTCTAACATGAAATGTGATATCCAACTCCTTCCCTTTCCAAACCTAAGAGCCTATCTATAGCATGAGATGTGATATCCAAGTCCTTCACATTCCAACCCTTAGACCCTTCCTACAGCATGCAATATGATATCTCAATGATTCTAATAACAAACCTGAGACCCGTCCTATAACATGAGATGGGATATCCAACTCCTTCCCATTCCAATCCTGAGACATTTCCGATAGCAGAGATGTGATATCTCAATGCTTATACCAAACCTGAGACCCTTCCTATAACATGAGATGTGATATCCAAATCCTTCCCGTTCCAAACCTGAGACCCTTCCTTTAGCATGAGATGTGATATCCAGCTCCTTCCCATTCCAATCCTGAGACACTTCCGATAGCATGAGATGTGATATCTCAATGCTTCTAATATCAAAACTGAGACCCTCCCTATAGCATGATATGTGATATCTAAGTCCTTCCCATTCCAATCCTGAGACCCTCCCTATAGCATGAGATGTGATATCCAACTCCTTCCCATTCCAATCCTGAGACCCTTCCTATAGCATGAGATATGATATCTCAATACTTCTAATACCAAACGTGAGATCCTTCCGATAACATGAGATGTGATATCCAAATCCTTCCCCTTCCAAACCTGAGACCCTCCCTTTAGCATGAGATGTGATATCCAACTCCTTCCCATTCCATTCCTGAGACCCTTCTGATAGCATGAGATGTGATATCTCAATACCTCTAATACCAAACCTGAGATCCTACCTCTAACATGAAATGTGATATCCAACTCTTTCCCCTTCCAAACCTGAGAGCCTTCCAATAGCATGAGATGTGATATCCAAGTCCTTCCCATTCCAATCCTGAGACCCTTCCTATAGCTTGAGATGTGATATCCAACTCCTTCCCATTCCAATTCTGAGACCCTTCCTATACTATGAGACTTGATATCTCAATGCTTCTAATACCAAACGTGAGACCCGTAATATAACATGAGATGTGATATCCAAATCCTTCCCCTTCCAAACCTTAGACCCTTCCTTTATCATGAGATGTGATATCCAACTCCTTCCCATTCCAATCCTGAGACCCTTCCGATATCATGAGATGTGATATCTCAAAGCTTCTAATATCAAACTTGAGACCCTCCCTATAGCATGAGATGTGATATCCAAGTCCTTCCCATTCCAATCCTGAGACCCTTCCTATAGCATGAGATGTGATATCTCAATGCTTCTAATACCAAACCTGAGACCCTTCCTATAACATGAGATGGGAATATCCAACTCCTTCCCATTCCAATCCTGAGACCCTTCCGATAGCAGAGATGTGATATCTCAATGCTTATACCAAACCTGAGATCCTTCCTATAACAAGAGATGTGATATCCAACTCCTTCCCATTCCAATCCTGAGACACTTCCTATAGCATGAGATGTGATATCTCACTGCTTATACCAAACCTGAGACCCTTCCCATAGCATGAGATGTGATATCCAACTCCTTCCCATTCCAATCCTGAGACCCTTCCTATAGCATGAGATATGATATCTCAATACTTCTAATACCAAACGTGAGATCCTTCCGATAACATGAGATGTGATATCCAAATCCTTCCCCTTCCAAACCTGAGACCCTCCCTTTAGCATGAGATGTGATATCCAACTCCTTCCCATTCCAATCCTGAGACCCTTCTGATAGCATGAGATGTGATATCTCAATGCTTCTAATACCAAACCTGAGAGCCTTCCGATAGCATGAGATGTGATATCTCAATGCTTCTAATACCAAACCTGAGATCCTTCCTATAACATGAGATGTGATATCCAAATCCTTCCCCTTCCAAACCTGAGACCGTCCCTTTAGCATGAGATGTGATATCCAACTCCTTCCCATTCCATTCCTGAGACCCTTCTGATAGCATGAGATGTGATATCTCAATGCCTCTAATACCAAACCTGAGATCCTACCTCTAACATGAAATGTGATATCCAACTCTTTCCCCTTCCAAACCTGAGAGCCTTTCTATAGCATGAGATGTGATATCCAAGTCCTTCCCATTCCAATCCTGAGACCCTTCCTATAGCTTGAGATGTGATATCCAACTCCTTCCCATTCCAATTCTGAGACCCTTCCTATACACTGAGACTTGATATCTCAATGCTTCTAATACCAAACCTGAGACCCGTGATATAACATGAGATGTGATATCCAAATCCTTCCCCTTCCAAACCTTAGACCCTTCCTTTATCATGAGATGTGATATCCAACACCTTCCCATTCCAATCCTGAGACCCTTCCGATATCATGAGATGTGATATCTCAAAGCTTCTAATATCAAACTTGAGACCCTCCCTATAGCATGAGATGTGATATCCAAGTCCTTCCCATTCCAATCCTGAGACCCTTCCTATAGCATGAGATGTGATATCTCAATGCTTCTAATACCAAACCTGAGACCCTTCCTATAACATGAGATGGGAATATCCAACTCCTTCCCATTCCAATCCTGAGACCCTTCCGATAGCAGAGATGTGATATCTCAATGCTTATACCAAACCTGAGACCCTTCGTATGGCATGAGATGTGATATCCAACTCCTTGCCATTCAAATCCTGAGACCCTTCCTATAGCATGAGAAGGGATATCCAACTCCTTCCCAATCCAATCCTGAGACCCTTCCGATAGCAGAGACGTGATATCTCAATGCTTCTACCAAACCTGAGACCCTTCCTTTAGCATGAGATGTGATATCCAAATCCTTCACATTCCAATCCTGAGACCCTTCCTATAGCATGAGATGTGATATCTCAATGCTTCTAATACCAAACCTGAGATCCTTCCTATAACATGAGACGTGATATCCAATTCCTTCCCATTCCAAACCTGAGACCCTTCCTATAGCATGAGATGTGATGTCTCAATGCTTCTAATACCAAACCTGAGATCCTTCCTATAACATGAGATGTGATATCCAACTCCTTCCATTCCAATCCTGAGACCCGTCCTATAGCATGAGATGTGATATCTCAATGCTTATACCAAACCTGAGACCCTTCCTATAGCATGAGATGTGATATCCAACTACTTCCCATTCCAATCCTGAGACCCTTCGTATAGCATGAGATGTGATATCTCAATGCTTCTAATACCAAACCTGAGATCCTTCCTCTAACATGAAATGTGATATCCAACTCCTTCCCTTTCCAAACCTAAGAGCCTATCTATAGCATGAGATGTGATATCCAAGTCCTTCCCATTCCAATCCTTAGACCCTTCCTACAGCATGCAATATGATATCTCAATGATTCTAATAACAAACCTGAGACCCGTCCTATAGCATGAGAAATGATATCCAAGTCCTTCCCATTCCAATCCTGAGACCCTTCCTATAACATGAAATGTGATATCCAACTCCTTCCCATTCCAACCTGAGACCCTTCCTATAGCATGAGATGGGATATCCAACTTCCTCCAAATCCAATACTGATACCCTTCCGATAGCATGAGATGTGATATCCCAATGCTTCTACCAAACCTGAGACCCATACTATGGCATGAGATGTGATATCAAACTCCTTCCCATTCCAATCCTGAAACCCTTCCTATAGCTTGAGGTGTGATATCCAACTCCTTCCCATTCCAATTCTGAGACCCTTCTTATACCATGAGACTTGATATCTCAATGCTTCTAATACCAAACCTGAGACCCGTCCTATAACATGAGATGTGATATCCAAATCCTTCCCCTTCCAAACCTTAGACCCTTCCTTTATCATGAGATGTGATATCCAACTCCTTCCCATTCCAATCCTGGGACCCTTCCGATATCATGAGATTTGTTATCTCAATGCTTCTAATATCAAACTTGAGACCCTCCCTATAGCATGAGATGTGACATCCAAGTCCTTCCCATTCCAATCCTGAGACCCTTCCTATAACATGAGATGTGATATCCAACTCCTTCCCATTCCAAACTGAGACACTTCCTATAGCATGAGAAGGGATATCTAACTCCTTCCCAATCCAATCCTGAGACCCTTCCGATAGCAGAGATGTGATATCTCAATGCTTATACCAAACCTGAGACCCTTCCTATGGCATGAGATGTGATATCCAACTCCTTGCCATTCACATCCTGAGACCCTTCCTATAGCATGTGATGTGATATCTCTATGCTTCTAATACCAAACCTGAGACCCTTCCTATAACATGAAATGTGATATCCAACTCCTTCCCTTTCCAAACCCAAGAGCCTATCTATAGCATGAGATGTGATATCCAAGTCCTTCACATTCCAACCCTTAGACCCTTCCTACAGCATGCAATATGATATCTCAATGATTCTAATAACAAACCTGAGACCCGTCCTATAACATGAGATGGGATATCCAACTCCTTCCCATTCCAATCCTGAGACACTTCCGATAGCAGAGATGTGATATCTCAATGCTTATACCAAACCTGAGACCCTTCCTATAACATGAGATGTGATATCCAAATCCTTCCCGTTCCAAACCTGAGACCCTTCCTTTAGCATGAGATGTGATATCCAAGTCCACCCCATTCCAATCCTTAGACCCTTCCTACAGCATGCGATGTGATATCTCAATGATTCTAATACCAAACCAGAGACTCTTCCTATAACATGAGATGGGATATCCAACTCCTTCCCATTCCAATCCTGAGCCGCTTCCGATAGCAGAGATGTGATATCTCAATGCTTATACCAAACCTGAGACCCTTCCTATAACATGAGATGTGATATCCAACTCCTTCCCGTTCCAAACCTGAGACACTAACTATAGCATATGTGATATCCAACTCCTTCCCATTCCAAACATGAGACCCTTCCTATAGCAAGAAAGTAATATCCAACTCCTAACCATTCCAATCCTGAGACCCTTCGTATAGCAAGAGATGTGATATCCAAATCCTTCCCATTCCAATCCTGAGACCCTTCCTATAACATGAGATGTGATATCCAACTCCTTCCCATTCCAACCTGAGACACTTCCTATAGCATGAGAAGGGATATCCAACTCCTTCCCAATCCAATCCTGAGACCCTTCGATAGCAGAGATGTGATATCTCAATGCTTATACCAAACCTGAGACCTTTCCTATGGCATGAGATGTGATATCCAACTCCTTGCCATTCAAATCCTGAGACCCTTCCTATAGCATGAAAAGGGATATCCAACTCCTTCCCAATCCAATCCTGAGACCCTTCCGATAGCAGAGACATGATATCTCAATGCTTCTACCAAACCTGAGACCCTTCCTTTAGCATGAGATGTGATATCCAAATCCTTCACATTCCAATCCTGAGACCCTTCCTATAGCATGAGATTTGATATCTCAATGCTTCTAATACCAAACCTGAGATCCTTCCTATAACATGAGATGTGATATCCAATTCCTTCCCATTCCAAACCTGAGACCCTTCCTATTGGATGAGATGTGATATCCAACTCCTTCCCATTCCAACCCTGAGACCCTTCCTATAGCATGAGATGTGATGTCTCAATGTTTCTAATACCAAACCTGAGATCCTTCCTATAACATGAGATGTGATATCCAACTCCTTCCATTCCAATCATGAGACCCGTCCTATAGCATGAGATGTGATATCTCAATGCTTATACCAAACCTGAGAACCTTCCTATGGCCTGAGATGTCATATACAACTCCTTCCCATTCCAATCCTGAGACCCTTCCTTTAGCATGAGATGTGATATCTCAATGCTTATACCAAATCTTAGACCCTTCCTATAGCATGAGATGTGATATCTCAATGCTTATACCAAACCTGAGAGCCTACCTATAACATGAGATGTGATATCCAAGTCCATCCCATTCCAATCCTTAGACCCTTCCTACAGCATGCGATGTGATATCTCAATGATTCTAATACCAAACCAGAGACTCTTCCTATAACATGAGATGGGATATCCAACTCCTTCCCATTCCAATCCTGAGCCGCTTCCGATAGCAGAGATGTGATATCTCAATGCTTATACCAAACCTGAGACCCTTCCTATAACATGAGATGTGATATCCAACTCCTTCCCGTTCCAAACCTGAGACACTAACTATAGCATATGTGATATCCACCTCCTTCCCATTCCAAACATGAGACCGTTCCTATAGCAAGAAAGTAATATCCAACTCCTACCCATTCCAATCCTGAGACCCTTCCTATAGCAAGAGATGTGATATCCAAATCCTTCCCAATCCAATCCTGAGACCCTTCCGATAGCAGAGATGTGATATCTCAATGCTTATACCAAACCTGAGACCCTTCCTATGGCATGAGATGTGATATCCAACTCCTTGCCATTCAAATCCTGAGACCCTTCCTATAGCATGAGAAGGGATATCCAACTCCTTCCCAATCCAATCCTGAGACCCTTCCGATAGCAGAGACGTGATATCTCAATGCTTCTACCAAACCTGAGACCCTTCCTTTAGCATGAGATGTGATATCCAAATCCTTCACATTCCAATCCTGAGACCCTTCCTATAGCATGAGATGTGATATCTCAATGCTTCTAATACCAAACCTGAGATCCTTCCTATAACATGAAATGTGATATCCAA
Organism: Ambystoma mexicanum; assembly: GCF_040938575.1. Lineage (NCBI taxonomy): Eukaryota > Metazoa > Chordata > Amphibia > Caudata > Ambystomatidae > Ambystoma > Ambystoma mexicanum. Next base: position 341,285,946 of record NC_090936.1, read on the forward strand.
TTCCTTCCCATTCCAAACCTGAGACCCTTCCTATTGGATGAGATGTGATATCCAACTCCTTCCCATTCCAACCCTGAGACCCTTCCTATAGCATGAGATGTGATGTCTCAATGCTTCTAATACCAAACCTGAGATCCTTCCTATAACATGAGATGTGATATCCAACTCCTTCCATTCCAATCCTGAGACCCGTCCTATAGCATGAGATGTGATATCTCAATGCTTATACCAAACCTGAGACCCTTCCTATAGCATGAGATGTGATATCCAACTGCTTCCCATTCCAATCCTGAGACCCTTCCTATAGCATGAGATGTGATATCTCAATGCTTCTAATACCAAACCTGAGATCCTTCCTCTAACATGAAATGTGATATCCAACTCCTTCCCTTTCCAAACCTAAGAGCCTATCTATAGCATGAGATGTGATATCCAAGTCCTTCACATTCCAACCCTTAGACCCTTCCTACAGCATGCAATATGATATCTCAATGATTCTAATAACAAACCTGAGACCCGTCCTATAACATGAGATGGGATATCCAACTCCTTCCCATTCCAATCCTGAGACATTTCCGATAGCAGAGATGTGATATCTCAATGCTTATACCAAACCTGAGACCCTTCCTATAACATGAGATGTGATATCCAACTCCTTCCCGTTCCAAACCTGAGACACTAACTATAGCATATGTGATATCCAACTCCTTCCCATTCCAAACATGAGACCCTTCCTATAGCAAGAAAGTAATATCCAACTCCTACCCATTCCAATCCTGAGACCCTTCCTATAACATGAGATGTGATATCCAACTCCTTCCCATTCCAACCTGAGACACTTCCTATAGCATGAGAAGGGATATCCAACTCCTTCCCAATCCAATCCTGAGACCCTTCCGATAGCAGAGATGTGATATCTCAATGCTTATACCAAACCTGAGACCCTTCCTATGGCATGAGATGTGATATCCAACTCCTTCCCAATCCAATCCTGAGACCCTTCCGATAGCAGAGACGTGATATCTCAATGCTTCTAATACCAAACCTGAGATCCTTCCTATAACATGAGATGTGATATCCAACTCCTTCCATTCCAATCCTGAGACCCGTCCTATAGCATGAGATGTGATATCTCAATGCTTATACCAAACCTGAGACCCTTCCTATAGCATGAGATGTGATATCCAACTGCTTCCCATTCCAATCCTGAGACCCTTCCTATAGCATGAGATGTGATATCTCAATGCTTCTAATACCAAACCTGAGATCCTTCCTCTAACATGAAATGTGATATCCAACTCCTTCCCTTTCCAAACCTAAGAGCCTATCTATGGCATGAGATGTGATATCCAAGTCCTTCCCATTCCAACCCTTAGACCCTTCCTACAGCATGCAATATGATATCTCAATGATTCTAATAACAAACCTGAGACCCGTCCTATAACATGAGATGGGATATCCAACTCCTTCCCATTCCAATCCTGAGACACTTCCGATAGCAGAGATGTGATATCTCAATGCTTATACCAAACCTGAGACCCTTCCTATAACATGAGATGTGATATCCAAATCCTTCCCGTTCCAAACCTGAGACCCTTCCTTTAGCATGAGATGTGATATCCAGCACCTTCCCATTCCAATCCTGAGACACTTCCTATAGCATGAGATGTGATATCTCAATGCTTCTAATATCAAAACTGAGACCCTCCCTATAGCATGATATGTGATATCTAAGTCCTTCCCATTCCAATCCTGAGACCCTCCCTATAGCATGAGATGTGATATCCAACTCCTTCCCATTCCAATCCTGAGACCCTTCCTATAGCATGAGTGATGATATCTCAATACTTCTAATACCAAACGTGAGATCCTTCCGATAACATGAGATGTGATATCCAAATCCTTCCCTTTCAAATCCTGAGACCCTCCCTTTAGCATGAGATGTGATATCCAACTCCTTCCTATTCCAATCCTGAGACTCTTCTGATAGCATGAGATGTGATATCTCATTGCTTCAAATACCAAACCTGAGATCCTTCCGATAGCATGAGATGTGATATCTCAATGCTTCTAATACCAAACCTGAGATCCTTCCTATAACATGAGATGTGATATCCAAATCCTTCCCCTTCCAAACCTGAGACCCTCCCTTTAGCATGAGATGTGATATCCAACTCCTTCCCATTCCATTCCTGAGACCCTTCTGATAGCATGAGGTGTGATATCTCAATGCCTCTAATACCAAACCTGAGATCCTACCTCTAACATGAAATGTGATATCCAACTCTTTCCCCTTCCAAACCTGAGAGCCTTCCTATAGCATGAGATGTGATATCCAAGTCCTTCCCATTCCAATCCTGAGACCCTTCCTTTATCATGAGATGTGATATCCAACTCCTTCCCATTCCAATCCTGAGACCCTTCCTATAGCATGAGATGTGATATCTCAATGCTTCTAATACCAAACCTGAGACCCTTCCTATAACATGAGATGGGAATATCCAACTCCTTCCCATTCCAATCCTGAGACCCTTCCGATAGCAGAGATGTGATATCTCAATGCTTATACCAAACCTGAGATCCTTCCTATAACATGAGATGTGATATCCAACTCCTTCCCATTCCAATCCTGAGACCCTTCCGATATCATGAGATGTGATATCTCAAAGCTTCTAATATCAAACTTGAGACCCTCCCTATAGCATGAGATGTGATATCCAAGTCCTTCCCATTCCAATCCTGAGACCCTTCCTATAGCATGAGATGTGATATCTCAATGCTTCTAATACCAAACCTGAGACCCTTCCTATAACATGAGATGGGAATATCCAACTCCTTCCCATTCCAATCCTGAGACCCTTCCGATAGCAGAGATGTGATATCTCAATGCTTATACCAAACCTGAGATCCTTCCTATAACAAGGGATGTGATATCCAACTCCTTCCCATTCCAATCCTGAGACACTTCCTATAGCATGAGATGTGATATCTCACTGCTTATACCAAACCTGAGACCCTTCCCATAGCATGAGATGTGATATCCAACTCCTTCCCATTCCAATCCTGAGACCCTTCCTATAGCATGAGATATGATATCTCAATACTTCTAATACCAAACGTGAGATCCTTCCGATAACATGAGATGTGATATCCAAATCCTTCCCCTTCCAAACCTGAGACCCTCCCTTTAGCATGAGATGTGATATCCAACTCCTTCCCATTCCAATCCTGAGACCCTTCTGATAGCATGAGATGTGATATCTCAATGCTTCTAATACCAAACCTGAGAGCCTTCCGATAGCATGAGATGTGATATCTCAATGCTTCTAATACCAAACCTGAGATCCTTCCTATAACATGAGATGTGATATCCAAATCCTTCCCCTTCCAAACCTGAGACCGTCCCTTTAGCATGAGATGTGATATCCAACTCCTTCCCATTCCATTCCTGAGACCCTTCTGATAGCATGAGATGTGATATCTCAATGCCTCTAATACCAAACCTGAGATCCTACCTCTAACATGAAATGTGATATCCAACTCTTTCCCCTTCCAAACCTGAGAGCCTTTCTATAGCATGAGATGTGATATCCAAGTCCTTCCCATTCCAATCCTGAGACCCTTCCTATAGCTTGAGATGTGATATCCAACTCCTTCCCATTCCAATTCTGAGACCCTTCCTATACACTGAGACTTGATATCTCAATGCTTCTAATACCAAACCTGAGACCCGTGATAAGTCCTTCCCATTCCAATCCTGAGACCCTTCCTATAGCATGAGATGTGATATCTCAATGCTTCTAATACCAAACCTGAGACCCTTCCTATAACATGAGATGGGAATATCCAACTCCTTCCCATTCCAATCCTGAGACCCTTCCGATAGCAGAGATGTGATATCTCAATGCTTATACCAAACCTGAGACCCTTCGTATGGCATGAGATGTGATATCCAACTCCTTGCCATTCAAATCCTGAGACCCTTCCTATAGCATGAGAAGGGATATCCAACTCCTTCCCAATCCAATCCTGAGACCCTTCCGATAGCAGAGACGTGATATCTCAATGCTTCTACCAAACCTGAGACCCTTCCTTTAGCATGAGATGTGATATCCAAATCCTTCACATTCCAATCCTGAGACCCTTCCTATAGCATGAGATGTGATATCTCAATGCTTCTAATACCAAACCTGAGATCCTTCCTATAACATGAGACGTGATATCCAATTCCTTCCCATTCCAAACCTGAGACCCTTCCTATAGCATGAGATGTGATGTCTCAATGCTTCTAATACCAAACCTGAGATCCTTCCTATAACATGAGATGTGATATCCAACTCCTTCCATTCCAATCCTGAGACCCGTCCTATAGCATGAGATGTGATATCTCAATGCTTATACCAAACCTGAGACCCTTCCTATAGCATGAGATGTGATATCCAACTACTTCCCATTCCAATCCTGAGACCCTTCGTATAGCATGAGATGTGATATCTCAATGCTTCTAATACCAAACCTGAGATCCTTCCTCTAACATGAAATGTGATATCCAACTCCTTCCCTTTCCAAACCTAAGAGCCTATCTATAGCATGAGATGTGATATCCAAGTCCTTCCCATTCCAATCCTTAGACCCTTCCTACAGCATGCAATATGATATCTCAATGATTCTAATAACAAACCTGAGACCCGTCCTATAGCATGAGAAATGATATCCAAGTCCTTCCCATTCCAATCCTGAGACCCTTCCTATAACATGAAATGTGATATCCAACTCCTTCCCATTCCAACCTGAGACCCTTCCTATAGCATGAGATGGGATATCCAACTTCCTCCAAATCCAATACTGATACCCTTCCGATAGCATGAGATGTGATATCCCAATGCTTCTACCAAACCTGAGACCCATACTATGGCATGAGATGTGATATCAAACTCCTTCCCATTCCAATCCTGAGACCCTTCCTATAGCTTGAGGTGTGATATCCAACTCCTTCCCATTCCAATTCTGAGACCCTTCTTATACCATGAGACTTGATATCTCAATGCTTCTAATACCAAACCTGAGACCCGTCCTATAACATGAGATGTGATATCCAAATCCTTCCCCTTCCAAACCTTAGACCCTTCCTTTATCATGAGATGTGATATCCAACTCCTTCCCATTCCAATCCTGGGACCCTTCCGATATCATGAGATTTGTTATCTCAATGCTTCTAATATCAAACTTGAGACCCTCCCTATAGCATGAGATGTGACATCCAAGTCCTTCCCATTCCAATCCTGAGACCCTTCCTATAACATGAGATGTGATATCCAACTCCTTCCCATTCCAAACTGAGACACTTCCTATAGCATGAGAAGGGATATCTAACTCCTTCCCAATCCAATCCTGAGACCCTTCCGATAGCAGAGATGTGATATCTCAATGCTTATACCAAACCTGAGACCCTTCCTATGGCATGAGATGTGATATCCAACTCCTTGCCATTCACATCCTGAGACCCTTCCTATAGCATGTGATGTGATATCTCTATGCTTCTAATACCAAACCTGAGACCCTTCCTATAACATGAAATGTGATATCCAACTCCTTCCCTTTCCAAACCTAAGAGCCTATCTATAGCATGAGATGTGATATCCAAGTCCTTCACATTCCAACCCTTAGACCCTTCCTACAGCATGCAATATGATATCTCAATGATTCTAATAACAAACCTGAGACCCGTCCTATAACATGAGATGGGATATCCAACTCCTTCCCATTCCAATCCTGAGACACTTCCGATAGCAGAGATGTGATATCTCAATGCTTATACCAAACCTGAGACCCTTCCTATAACATGAGATGTGATATCCAAATCCTTCCCGTTCCAAACCTGAGACCCTTCCTTTAGCATGAGATGTGATATCCAAGTCCACCCCATTCCAATCCTTAGACCCTTCCTACAGCATGCGATGTGATATCTCAATGATTCTAATACCAAACCAGAGACTCTTCCTATAACATGAGATGGGATATCCAACTCCTTCCCATTCCAATCCTGAGCCGCTTCCGATAGCAGAGATGTGATATCTCAATGCTTATACCAAACCTGAGACCCTTCCTATAACATGAGATGTGATATCCAACTCCTTCCCGTTCCAAACCTGAGACACTAACTATAGCATATGTGATATCCAACTCCTTCCCATTCCAAACATGAGACCCTTCCTATAGCAAGAAAGTAATATCCAACTCCTAACCATTCCAATCCTGAGACCCTTCGTATAGCAAGAGATGTGATATCCAAATCCTTCCCATTCCAATCCAGAGACCCTTCCTATGGCATGAGATGTGATATCCAACTCCTTGCCATTCAAATCCTGAGACCCTTCCTATAGCATGAAAAGGGATATCCAACTCCTTCCCAATCCAATCCTGAGACCCTTCCGATAGCAGAGACATGATATCTCAATGCTTCTACCAAACCTGAGACCCTTCCTTTAGCATGAGATGTGATATCCAAATCCTTCACATTCCAATCCTGAGACCCTTCCTATAGCATGAGATTTGATATCTCAATGCTTCTAATACCAAACCTGAGATCCTTCCTATAACATGAGATGTGATATCCAATTCCTTCCCATTCCAAACCTGAGACCCTTCCTATTGGATGAGATGTGATATCCAACTCCTTCCCATTCCAACCCTGAGACCCTTCCTATAGCATGAGATGTGATGTCTCAATGTTTCTAATACCAAACCTGAGATCCTTCCTATAACATGAGATGTGATATCCAACTCCTTCCATTCCAATCATGAGACCCGTCCTATAGCATGAGATGTGATATCTCAATGCTTATACCAAACCTGAGAACCTTCCTATGGCCTGAGATGTCATATACAACTCCTTCCCATTCCAATCCTGAGACCCTTCCTTTAGCATGAGATGTGATATCTCAATGCTTATACCAAATCTTAGACCCTTCCTATAGCATGAGATGTGATATCTCAATGCTTATACCAAACCTGAGAGCCTACCTATAACATGAGATGTGATATCCAAGTCCATCCCATTCCAATCCTTAGACCCTTCCTACAGCATGCGATGTGATATCTCAATGATTCTAATACCAAACCAGAGACTCTTCCTATAACATGAGATGGGATATCCAACTCCTTCCCATTCCAATCCTGAGCCGCTTCCGATAGCAGAGATGTGATATCTCAATGCTTATACCAAACCTGAGACCCTTCCTATAACATGAGATGTGATATCCAACTCCTTCCCGTTCCAAACCTGAGACACTAACTATAGCATATGTGATATCCACCTCCTTCCCATTCCAAACATGAGACCCTTCCTATAGCAAGAAAGTAATATCCAACTCCTACCCATTCCAATCCTGAGACCCTTCCTATAGCAAGAGATGTGATATCCAAATCCTTCCCATTCCAATCCTGAGACCCTTCCTATAACATGAGATGTGATATCCAACTCCTTCCCATTCCAAACCTGAGACACTAACTATAGCATATGTGATATCCACCTCCTTCCCATTCCAAACATGAGACCCTTCCTATAGCAAGAAAGTAATATCCAACTCCTACCCATTCCAATCCTGAGACCCTTCCTATAGCAAGAGATGTGATATCCAAATCCTTCCCAATCCAATCCTGAGACCCTTCCGATAGCAGAGATGTGATATCTCAATGCTTATACCAAACCTGAGACCCTTCCTATGGCATGAGATGTGATATCCAACTCCTTGCCATTCAAATCCTGAGACCCTTCCTATAGCATGAGAAGGGATATCCAACTCCTTCCCAATCCAATCCTGAGACCCTTCCGATAGCAGAGACGTGATATCTCAATGCTTCTACCAAACCTGAGACCCTTCCTTTAGCATGAGATGTGATATCCAAATCCTTCACATTCCAATCCTGAGACCCTTCCTATAGCATGAGATGTGATATCTCAATGCTTCTAATACCAAACCTGAGATCCTTCCTATAACATGAGATGTGATATCCAATTCCTTCCCATTCCAAACCTGAGACCCTTCCTATTGGATGAGATGTGATATCCAACTCCTTCCCATTCCAACCCTGAGACCCTTCCTATAGCATGAGATGTGATGTCTCAATGCTTCTAATACCAAACCTGAGATCCTTCCTATAACATGAGATGTGATATCCAACTCCTTCCATTCCAATCCTGAGACCCGTCCTATAGCATGAGATGTGATATCTCAATGCTTATACCAAACCTGAGACCCTTCCTATAGCATGAGATGTGATATCCAACTGCTTCCCATTCCAATCCTGAGACCCTTCCTATAGCATGAGATGTGATATCTCAATGCTTCTAATACCAAACCTGAGATCCTTCCTCTAACATGAAATGTGATATCCAACTCCTTCCCTTTCCAAACCTAAGAGCCTATCTATAGCATGAGATGTGATATCCAAGTCCTTCACATTCCAACCCTTAGACCCTTCCTACAGCATGCAATATGATATCTCAATGATTCTAATAACAAACCTGAGACCCGTCCTACAACATGAGATGGGATATCCAACTCCTTCCCATTCCAATCCTGAGACATTTCCGATAGCAGAGATGTGATATCTCAATGCTTATACCAAACCTGAGACCCTTCCTATAACATGAGATGTGATATCCAACTCCTTCCCGTTCCAAACCTGAGACACTAACTATATCATATGTGATATCCAACTCCTTCCCATTCCAAACATGAGACCCTTCCTATAGCAAGAAAGTAATATCCAACTCCTACCCATTCCAATCCTGAGACCCTTCCTATAACATGAGATGTGATATCCAACTCCTTCCCATTCCAACCTGAGACACTTCCTATAGCATGAGAAGGTATATCCAACTCCTTCCCAATCCAATCCTGAGACCCTTCCGATAGCAGAGATGTGATATCTCAATGCTTATACCAAACCTGAGACCCTTCCTATGGCATGAGATGTGATATCCAACTCCTTCCCAATCCAATCCTGAGACCCTTCCGATAGCAGAGACGTGATATCTCAATGCTTCTACCAAACCTGAGACCCTTCCTTTAGCATGAGATGTGATATCCAAATCCTTCACATTCCAATCCTGAGACCCTTCCTATAGCATGAGATGTGATATCTCAATGCTTCTAATACCAAACCTGAGATCCTTCCTATAACATGAGATGTGATATTCAATTCCTTCCCATTCCAAACCTGAGACCCTTCCTATTGGATGAGATGTGATATCCAACTCCTTCCCATTCCAACCCTGAGACCCTTTCTATAGCATGAGATGTGATGTCTCAATGCTTCTAATACCAAACCTGAGATCCTTCCTATAACATGAGATGTGATATCCAACTCCTTCCATTCCAATCCTGAGACCCGTCCTATAGCATGAGATGTGATATCTCAATGCTTATACCAAACCTGAGACCCTTCCTATAGCATGAGATGTGATATCCAACTGCTTCCCATTCCAATCCTGAGACCCTTCCTATAGCATGAGATGTGATATCTCAATGCTTCTAATACCAAACCTGAGATCCTTCCTCTAACATGAAATGTGATATCCAACTCCTTCCCTTTCCAAACCTAAGAGCCTATCTATGGCATGAGATGTGATATCCAAGTCCTTCCCATTCCAACCCTTAGACCCTTCCTACAGCATGCAATATGATATCTCAATGATTCTAATAACAAACCTGAGACCCGTCCTATAACATGAGATGGGATATCCAACTCCTTCCCATTCCAATCCTGAGACACTTCCGATAGCAGAGATGTGATATCTCAATGCTTATACCAAACCTGAGACCCTTCCTATAACATGAGATGTGATATCCAAATCCTTCCCGTTCCAAACCTGAGACCCTTCCTTTAGCATGAGATGTGATATCCAGCACCTTCCCATTCCAATCCTGAGACACTTCCTATAGCATGAGATGTGATATCTCAATGCTTCTAATATCAAAACTGAGACCCTCCCTATAGCATGATATGTGATATCTAAGTCCTTCCCATTCCAATCCTGAGACCCTCCCTATAGCATGAGATGTGATATCCAACTCCTTCCCATTCCAATCCTGAGACCCTTCCTATAGCATGAGTGATGATATCTCAATACTTCTAATACCAAACGTGAGATCCTTCCGATAACATGAGATGTGATATCCAAATCCTTCCCCTTCAAATCCTGAGACCCTCCCTTTAGCATGAGATGTGATATCCAACTCCTTCCTATTCCAATCCTGAGACTCTTCTGATAGCATGAGATGTGATATCTCATTGCTTCAAATACCAAACCTGAGATCCTTCCGATAGCATGAGATGTGATATCTCAATGCTTCTAATACCAAACCTGAGATCCTTCCTATAACATGAGATGTGATATCCAAATCCTTCCCCTTCCAAACCTGAGACCCTCCCTTTAGCATGAGATGTGATATCCAACTCCTTCCCATTCCATTCCTGAGACCCTTCTGATAGCATGAGGTGTGATATCTCAATGCCTCTAATACCAAACCTGAGATCCTACCTCTAACATGAAATGTGATATCCAACTCTTTCCCCTTCCAAACCTGAGAGCCTTCCTATAGCATGAGATGTGATATCCAAGTCCTTCCCATTCCAATCCTGAGACCCTTCCTTTATCATGAGATGTGATATCCAACTCCTTCCCATTCCAATCCTGAGACCCTTCCTATAGCATGAGATGTGATATCTCAATGCTTCTAATACCAAACCTGAGACCCTTCCTATAACATGAGATGGGAATATCCAACTCCTTCCCATTCCAATCCTGAGACCCTTCCGATAGCAGAGATGTGATATCTCAATGCTTATACCAAACCTGAGATCCTTCCTATAACATGAGATGTGATATCCAACTCCTTCCCATTCCAATCCTGAGACACTTACTATAGCATGAGATGTGATATCTCACTGCTTATACCAAACCTGAGACCCTTCCCATAGCATGAGATGTGATATCCAACTCCTTCCCATTCCAATCCTCAGACCCTTCCTATAGCATGAGATGTGATATCTCAATGCTTCTAATATCAAACTTGAGACCCTACCTATAGCATGAGATGTGATATCCAAGTCCTTCCCATTACAATCCTGAGACACTTCCTATAGCATGAGATGTGATATCCAACTCCTTCCCATTCCAATCCTGAGACCCTTCCTATAGCATGAGATATGATATCTCAATACTTCTAATACCAAACGTGAGATCCTTCCGATAACATGAGATGTGATATCCAAATCCTTCCCCTTCCAAACCTGAGACCCTCCCTTTAGCATGAGATGTGATATCCAACTCCTTCCCATTCCAATCCTGAGACCCTTCCGATAGCATGAGATGTGATATCTCAATGCTTCTAATACCAAACCTGAGATCCTTCCTATAACATGAGATGTGATATCCAAATCCTTCCCCTTCCAAACCTGAGACCCTCCCTTTAGCATGAGATGTGATATCCAACTCCTTCCCATTCCATTCCTGAGACCCTTCTGATAGCATGAGATGTGATATCTCAATGCCTCTAATACCAAACCTGAGATCCTACCTCTAACATGAAATGTGATATCCAACTCTTTCCCCTTCCAAACCTGAGAGCCTTCCTATAGCATGAGATGTGATATCCAAGTCCTTCCCATTCCAATTCTGAGACCCTTCCTATAGCTTGAGATGTGATATCCAACTCCTTCCCATTCCAATTCTGAGACCCTTCCTATACTCTGAGACTTGATATCTCAATGCTTCTAATACCAAACCTGAGACCCGTAATATAACATGAGATGTGATATCCAAATCCTTCCCCTTCCAAACCTTAGACCCTTCCTTTATCATGAGATTTGATATCCAACTCCTTCCCATTCCAATCCTGAGACCCTTCCGATATCATGAGATGTGATATCTCAAAGCTTCTAATATCAAACTTGAGACCCTCCCTATAGCATGAGATGTGATATCCAAGTCCTTCCCATTCCAATCCTGAGACCCTTCCTATAGCATGAGATGTGATATCTCAATGCTTCTAATACCAAACCTGAGACCCTTCCTATAACATGAGATGGGAATATCCAACTCCTTCCCATTCCAATCCTGAGACCCTTCCGATAGCAGAGATGTGATATCTCAATGCTTATACCAAACCTGAGACCCTTCGTATGGCATGAGATGTGATATCCAACTCCTTGCCTTTCAAATCCTGAGACCCTTCCTATAGCATGAGAAGGGATATCCAACTCCTTCCCAATCCAATCCTGAGACCCTTCCGATAGCAGAGACGTGATATCTCAATGCTTCTACCAAACCTGAGACCCTTCCTTTAGCATGAGATGTGATATCCAAATCCTTCACATTCCAATCCTGAAACCCTTCCTATAGCATGAGATGTGATATCTCAATGCTTCTAATACCAAACCTGAGATCCTTCCTATAACATGAGATGTGATATCCAATTCCTTCCCATTCCAAACCTGAGACCCTTCCTATTGGATGAGTTGTGATATCCAACTCCTTCCCATTCAAACCCTGAGACCCTTCCTATAGCATGAGATGTGATGATTCAATGATTCTAATACCAAACCTGAGATCCTTCCTATAACATGAGATGTGATATCCAACTCCTTCCATTCCAATCCTGAGACCCGTCCTATAGCATGAGATGTGATATCTCAATGCTTATACCAAACCTGAGACCCTTCCTATAGCATGAGATGTGATATCCAACTACTTCCCATTCCAATCCTGAGACCCTTCCTATAGCATGAGATGTGATATCTCAATGCTTCTAATACCAAACCTGAGATCCTTCCTCTAACATGAAATGTGATATCCAACTCCTTCCCTTTCCAAACCTAAGAGCCTATCTATAGCATGAGATGTGATATCCAGGTCCTTCCTATTCCAATCCTTAGACCCTTCCTACAGCATGCAATATGATATCTCAATGATTCTAATAACAAACCTGAGACCCGTCCTATAGCATGAGATATGATATCCAAGTCCTTCCCATTCCAATCCTGAGACCCTTCCTATAACATGAAATGTGATATCCAACTCCTTCCCATTCCAACCTGAGACCCTTCCTATAGCATGAGATGGGATATCCAACTTCTTCAAAATCCAATACTGATACCCTTCCGATAGCATGAGATGTGATATCCCAATGCTTCTACCAAACCTGAGACCCATACTATGGCATGAGATGTGATATCAAACTCCTTCCCATTCCAATCCTGAGACCCTTCCTATAGCTTGAGGTGTGATATCCAACTCCTTCCCATTCCAATTCTGAGACCCTTCTTATACCATGAGACTTGATATCTCAATGCTTCTAATACCAAACCTGAGACCCGTCCTATAACATGAGATGTGATATCCAAATCCTTCCCCTTCCAAACCTTAGACCCTTCCTTTATCATGAGATGTGACATACAACTCCTTCCCATTCCAATCCTGAGACCCTTCCGATATCATGAGATTTGTTATCTCAATGCTTCTAATATCAAACTTGAGACCCTCCCTATAGCATGAGATGTGACATCCAAGTCCTTCCCATTCCAATCCTGAGACCCTTCCTATAGCATGAGATGTGATATCTCTATGCTTCTAATACCAAACCTGAGACCCTTCCTATAACATGAGATGGGATATCCAACTCCTTCCCATTCCAATCCTGAGACCTTTCCGATAGCAGAGATGTGATATCTCAATGCTTATACCAAACCTGAGAACCTTCCTATGGCCTGAGATGTCATATACAACTCCTTCCCATTCCAATCCTGAGACCCTTCCTTTAGCATGAGATGTGATATCTCAATGCTTATACCAAATCTGAGACCCTTCCTATAGCATGAGATGTGATATCCAATTCCTTCCCATTCCAATCCTGAGACCCTTCCTATAGCATGAGATGTGATATCTCAATGCGTATACCAAACCTGAGAGCCTACCTATAGCATGAGATGTGATATCCAAGTCCATCCCATTCCAATCCTTAGACCCTTCCTACAGCATGCGATGTGATATCTCAATGATTCTAATACCAAACCAGAGACTCTTCCTATAACATGAGATGGGATATCCAACTCCTTCCCATTCCAATCCTGAGCCGCTTCCGATAGCAGAGATGTGATATCTCAATGCTTATACCAAACCTGAGACCCTTCCTATAACATGAGATGTGATATCCAACTCCTTCCCGTTCCAAACCTGAGACACTAACTATAGCATATGTGATATCCAACTCCTTCCCATTCCAAACATGAGACCCTTCCTATAGCAAGAAAGTAATATCCAACTCCTACCCATTCCAATCCTGAGACCCTTCCTATAGCAAGAGATGTGATATCCAAATCCTTCCCATTCCAATCCTGAGACCCTTCCTATAACATGAGATGTGATATCCAACTCCTTCCCATTCCAACCTGAGACACTTCCTATAGCATGAGAAGGGATATCCAACTCCTTCCCAATCCAATCCTGAGACCCTTCCGATAGCAGAGATGTGATATCTCAATGCTTATACCAAACCTGAGACCCTTCCTATAGCATGAAAAGGGATATCCAACTCCTTCCCAATCCAATCCTGAGACCCTTCCGATAGCAGAGACGTGATATCTCAATGCTTCTACCAAACCTGAGACCCTTCCTTTAGCATGAGATGTGATATCCAACTCCTTCCCATTCCAATCCTGAGACCTTTCCGATAGCAGAGATGTGATATCTCAATGCTTATACCAAACCTGAGAACCTTCCTATGGCCTGAGATGTCATATACAACTCCTTCCCATTCCAATCCTGAGACCCTTCCTTTAGCATGAGATGTGATATCTCAATGCTTATACCAAATCTGAGACCCTTCCTATAGCATGAGATGTGATATCCAATTCCTTCCCATTCCAATCCTGAGACCCTTCCTATAGCATGAGATGTGATATCTCAATGCTTATACCAAACCTGAGAGCCTACCTATAGCATGAGATGTGATATCCAAGTCCATCCCATTCCAATCCTTAGACCCTTCCTACAGCATGCGATGTGATATCTCAATGATTCTAATACCAAACCAGAGACTCTTCCTATAACATGAGATGGGATATCCAACTCCTTCCCATTCCAATCCTGAGCCGCTTCCGATAGCAGAGATGTGATATCTCAATGCTTATACCAAACCTGAGACCCTTCCTATAACATGAGATGTGATATCCAACTCCTTCCCGTTCCAAACCTGAGACACTAACTATAGCATATGTGATATCCAACTCCTTCCCATTCCAAACATGAGACCCTTCCTATAGCAAGAAAGTAATATCCAACTCCTACCCATTCCAATCCTGAGACCCTTCCTATAGCAAGAGATGTGATATCCAAATCCTTCCCATTCCAATCCTGAGACCCTTCCTATAACATGAGATGTGATATCCAACTCCTTCCCATTCCAACCTGAGACACTTCCTATAGCATGAGAAGGGATATCCAACTCCTTCCCAATCCAATCCTGAGACCCTTCCGATAGCAGAGATGTGATATCTCAATGCTTATACCAAACCTGAGACCCTTCCTATAGCATGAAAAGGGATATCCAACTCCTTCCCAATCCAATCCTGAGACCCTTCCGATAGCAGAGACGTGATATCTCAATGCTTCTACCAAACCTGAGACCCTTCCTTTAGCATGAGATGTGATATCCAAATCCTTCACATTCCAATCCTGAGACCCTTCCTATAGCATGAGATTTGATATCTCAATGCTTCTAATACCAAACCTGAGATCCTTCCTATAACATGAGATGTGATATCCAATTCCTTCCCATTCCAAACCTGAGACCCTTCCTATTGGATGAGATGTGATATCCAACTCCTTCCCATTTCAACCCTGAGACCCTTCCTATAGCATGAGATGTGATGTCTCAATGCTTCTAATACCAAACCTGAGATCCTTCCTATAACATGAGATGTGATATCCAACTCCTTCCATTCCAATCCTGAGACCCGTCCTATAGCATGAGATGTGATATCTCAATGCTTATACCAAACCTGAGACCCTTCCTATAGCATGAGATGTGATATCCAACTCCTTCCCATTCCAATCCGGAGACCCTTCCTATAGCATGAGATGTGATATCTCAATGCTTCTAATACCAAACCTGAGATCCTTCCTCTAACATGAAATGTGATATCCAACTCCTTCCCTTTCCAAACCTAAGAGCCTATCTATAGCATGAGATGTGATATCCAAGTCCTTCACATTCCAACCCTTAGACCCTTCCTACAGCATGCAATATGATATCTCAATGATTCTAATAACAAACCTGAGACCCGTCCTATAACATGAGATGGGATATCCAACTCCTTCCCATTCCAATCCTGAGACACTTCCGATAGCAGAGATGTGATATCTCAATGTTTATACCAAACCTGAGACCCTTCCTATAACATGAGATGTGAAATTTAACTCCTTCCCGTTCCCAACCTGAGACCCTTCCTTTAGCATGAGATGCGATGTCCAGCTCCTTCCCATTCCAATCCTGAGACACTTCCGATAGCATGAGATGTGATATCTCAATGCTTCTAATATCAAAACTGAGACCCTCCCTATAGCATGATATGTGATATCTAAGTCCTTCCCATTCCAATCCTGAGACCCTTCCTATAGCATGAGATGTGATATCTCAATGCTTCTACCAAACCTGAGACCCTTCCTTTAGCATGAGATGTGATATCCAACTCCTTCCCATTCCAATCCTGAGACCCTTCCTATAGCATGAGATGTGATATCTCAATACTTCTAATACCAAACCTGAGATCCTTCCGATAACATGAGATGTGATATCTCAATACTTCTAATACCAAACCTGAGATCCATCCTATAACATGAGATGTGATATCCAACTCCTTCCCTTTCCAAACCTAAGAGCCTATCTATAGCATGAGATGTGATATCCAGGTCCTTCCCATTCCAATCCTTAGACCCTTCCTACAGCATGCAATATGATATCTCAATGATTCTAATAACAAACCTGAGACCCGTCCTATAACATGAGATATGATATCCAAGTCCTTCCCATTCCAATCCTGAGACCCTTCCTATAACATGAAATGTGATATCCAACTCCTTCCCATTCCAACCTGAGACCCTTCCTATAGCATGAGATGGGATATCCAACTTCTTCCAAATCCAATACTGATACCCTTCCGATAGCATGAGATGTGATATCCCAATGCTTCTACCAAACCTGAGACCCATACTATGGCATGAGATGTGATATCAAACTCCTTCCCATTCCAATCCTGAGACCCTTCCTATAGCTTGAGGTGTGATATCCAACTCCTTCCCATTCCAATTCTGAGACCCTTCTTATACCATGAGACTTGATATCTCAATGCTTCTAATACCAAACCTGAGACCCGTCCTATAACATGAGATGTGATAACCAAATCCTTCCCCTTCCAAACCTTAGACCCTTCCTTTATCATGAGATGTGATATCCAACTCCTTCCCATTCCAATCCTGAGACCCTTCCGATATCATGAGATTTGTTATCTCAATGCTTCTAATATCAAACTTGAGACCCTCCCTATAGCATGAGATGTGACATCCAAGTCCTTCCCATTCCAATCCTGAGACCCTTCCTATAGCATGAGATGTGATATCTCTATGCTTCTAATACCAAACCTGAGATCCTTCCTATAACATGAGATGTGATATCCAAATCCTTCCCCTTCCAAACCTGAGACCCTCCCTTTAGCATGAGATGTGATATCCAACTCCTTCCCATTCCATTCCTGAGACCCTTCTGATAGCATGAGATGTGATATCTCAATGCCTCTAATACCAAACCTGAGATCCTACCTCTAACATGAAATGTGATATCCAACTCTTTCCCCTTCCAAACCTGAGAGCCTTCCTATAGCATGAGATGTGATATCCAAGTCCTTCCCATTCCAATTCTGAGACCCTTCCTATAGCTTGAGATGTGATATCCAACTCCTTCCCATTCCAATTCTGAGACCCTTCCTATACTCTGAGACTTGATATCTCAATGCTTCTAATACCAAACCTGAGACCCGTAATATAACATGAGATGTGATATCCAAATCCTTCCCCTTCCAAACCTTAGACCCTTCCTTTATCATGAGATTTGATATCCAACTCCTTCCCATTCCAATCCTGAGACCCTTCCGATATCATGAGATGTGATATCTCAAAGCTTCTAATATCAAACTTGAGACCCTCCCTATAGCATGAGATGTGATATCCAAGTCCTTCCCATTCCAATCCTGAGACCCTTCCTATAGCATGAGATGTGATATCTCAATGCTTCTAATACCAAACCTGAGACCCTTCCTATAACATGAGATGGGAATATCCAACTCCTTCCCATTCCAATCCTGAGACCCTTCCGATAGCAGAGATGTGATATCTCAATGCTTATACCAAACCTGAGACCCTTCGTATGGCATGAGATGTGATATCCAACTCCTTGCCTTTCAAATCCTGAGACCCTTCCTATAGCATGAGAAGGGATATCCAACTCCTTCCCAATCCAATCCTGAGACCCTTCCGATAGCAGAGACGTGATATCTCAATGCTTCTACCAAACCTGAGACCCTTCCTTTAGCATGAGATGTGATATCCAAATCCTTCACATTCCAATCCTGAAACCCTTCCTATAGCATGAGATGTGATATCTCAATGCTTCTAATACCAAACCTGAGATCCTTCCTATAACATGAGATGTGATATCCAATTCCTTCCCATTCCAAACCTGAGACCCTTCCTATTGGATGAGTTGTGATATCCAACTCCTTCCCATTCAAACCCTGAGACCCTTGCTATAGCATGAGATGTGATGTCTCAATGATTCTAATACCAAACCTGAGATCCTTCCTATAACATGAGATGTGATATCCAACTCCTTCCATTCCAATCCTGAGACCCGTCCTATAGCATGAGATGTGATATCTCAATGCTTATACCAAACCTGAGACCCTTCC
Source organism: Ambystoma mexicanum (assembly GCF_040938575.1). Taxonomy (NCBI): domain Eukaryota; kingdom Metazoa; phylum Chordata; class Amphibia; order Caudata; family Ambystomatidae; genus Ambystoma; species Ambystoma mexicanum. The sequence goes on from NC_090936.1 coordinate 341,304,975, forward strand.
TATAGCATGAGATGTGATATCCAACTACTTCCCATTCCAATCCTGAGACCCTTCCTATAGCATGAGATGTGATATCTCAATGCTTCTAATACCAAACCTGAGATCCTTCCTCTAACATGAAATGTGATATCCAACTCCTTCCCTTTCCAAACCTAAGAGCCTATCTATAGCATGAGATGTGATATCCAGGTCCTTCCTATTCCAATCCTTAGACCCTTCCTACAGCATGCAATATGATATCTCAATGATTCTAATAACAAACCTGAGACCCGTCCTATAGCATGAGATATGATATCCAAGTCCTTCCCATTCCAATCCTGAGACCCTTCCTATAACATGAAATGTGATATCCAACTCCTTCCCATTCCAACCTGAGACCCTTCCTATAGCATGAGATGGGATATCCAACTTCTTCAAAATCCAATACTGATACCCTTCCGATAGCATGAGATGTGATATCCCAATGCTTCTACCAAACCTGAGACCCATACTATGGCATGAGATGTGATATCAAACTCCTTCCCATTCCAATCCTGAGACCCTTCCTATAGCTTGAGGTGTGATATCCAACTCCTTCCCATTCCAATTCTGAGACCCTTCTTATACCATGAGACTTGATATCTCAATGCTTCTAATACCAAACCTGAGACCCGTCCTATAACATGAGATGTGATATCCAAATCCTTCCCCTTCCAAACCTTAGACCCTTCCTTTATCATGAGATGTGACATACAACTCCTTCCCATTCCAATCCTGAGACCCTTCCGATATCATGAGATTTGTTATCTCAATGCTTCTAATATCAAACTTGAGACCCTCCCTATAGCATGAGATGTGACATCCAAGTCCTTCCCATTCCAATCCTGAGACCCTTCCTATAGCATGAGATGTGATATCTCTATGCTTCTAATACCAAACCTGAGACCCTTCCTATAACATGAGATGGGATATCCAACTCCTTCCCATTCCAATCCTGAGACCTTTCCGATAGCAGAGATGTGATATCTCAATGCTTATACCAAACCTGAGAACCTTCCTATGGCCTGAGATGTCATATACAACTCCTTCCCATTCCAATCCTGAGACCCTTCCTTTAGCATGAGATGTGATATCTCAATGCTTATACCAAATCTGAGACCCTTCCTATAGCATGAGATGTGATATCCAATTCCTTCCCATTCCAATCCTGAGACCCTTCCTATAGCATGAGATGTGATATCTCAATGCTTATACCAAACCTGAGAGCCTACCTATAGCATGAGATGTGATATCCAAGTCCATCCCATTCCAATCCTTAGACCCTTCCTACAGCATGCGATGTGATATCTCAATGATTCTAATACCAAACCAGAGACTCTTCCTATAACATGAGATGGGATATCCAACTCCTTCCCATTCCAATCCTGAGCCGCTTCCGATAGCAGAGATGTGATATCTCAATGCTTATACCAAACCTGAGACCCTTCCTATAACATGAGATGTGATATCCAACTCCTTCCCGTTCCAAACCTGAGACACTAACTATAGCATATGTGATATCCAACTCCTTCCCATTCCAAACATGAGACCCTTCCTATAGCAAGAAAGTAATATCCAACTCCTACCCATTCCAATCCTGAGACCCTTCCTATAGCAAGAGATGTGATATCCAAATCCTTCCCATTCCAATCCTGAGACCCTTCCTATAACATGAGATGTGATATCCAACTCCTTCCCATTCCAACCTGAGACACTTCCTATAGCATGAGAAGGGATATCCAACTCCTTCCCAATCCAATCCTGAGACCCTTCCGATAGCAGAGATGTGATATCTCAATGCTTATACCAAACCTGAGACCCTTCCTATAGCATGAAAAGGGATATCCAACTCCTTCCCAATCCAATCCTGAGACCCTTCCGATAGCAGAGACGTGATATCTCAATGCTTCTACCAAACCTGAGACCCTTCCTTTAGCATGAGATGTGATATCCAAATCCTTCACATTCCAATCCTGAGACCCTTCCTATAGCATGAGATTTGATATCTCAATGCTTCTAATACCAAACCTGAGATCCTTCCTATAACATGAGATGTGATATCCAATTCCTTCCCATTCAAACCTGAGACCCTTCCTATTGGATGAGATGTGATATCCAACTCCTTCCCATTTCAACCCTGAGACCCTTCCTATAGCATGAGATGTGATGTCTCAATGCTTCTAATACCAAACCTGAGATCCTTCCTATAACATGAGATGTGATATCCAACTCCTTCCATTCCAATCCTGAGACCCGTCCTATAGCATGAGATGTGATATCTCAATGCTTATACCAAACCTGAGACCCTTCCTATAGCATGAGATGTGATATCCAACTCCTTCCCATTCCAATCCGGAGACCCTTCCTATAGCATGAGATGTGATATCTCAATGCTTCTAATACCAAACCTGAGATCCTTCCTCTAACATGAAATGTGATATCCAACTCCTTCCCTTTCCAAACCTAAGAGCCTATCTATAGCATGAGATGTGATATCCAAGTCCTTCACATTCCAACCCTTAGACCCTTCCTACAGCATGCAATATGATATCTCAATGATTCTAATAACAAACCTGAGACCCGTCCTATAACATGAGATGGGATATCCAACTCCTTCCCATTCCAATCCTGAGACACTTCCGATAGCAGAGATGTGATATCTCAATGTTTATACCAAACCTGAGACCCTTCCTATAACATGAGATGTGAAATTTAACTCCTTCCCGTTCCCAACCTGAGACCCTTCCTTTAGCATGAGATGTGATATCCAGCTCCTTCCCATTCCAATCCTGAGACACTTCCGATAGCATGAGATGTGATATCTCAATGCTTCTAATATCAAAACTGAGACCCTCCCTATAGCATGATATGTGATATCTAAGTCCTTCCCATTCCAATCCTGAGACCCTTCCTATAGCATGAGATGTGATATCTCAATGCTTCTACCAAACCTGAGACCCTTCCTTTAGCATGAGATGTGATATCCAACTCCTTCCCATTCCAATCCTGAGACCCTTCCTATAGCATGAGATGTGATATCTCAATACTTCTAATACCAAACCTGAGATCCTTCCGATAACATGAGATGTGATATCTCAATACTTCTAATACCAAACCTGAGATCCATCCTATAACATGAGATGTGATATCCAACTCCTTCCCTTTCCAAACCTAAGAGCCTATCTATAGCATGAGATGTGATATCCAGGTCCTTCCCATTCCAATCCTTAGACCCTTCCTACAGCATGCAATATGATATCTCAATGATTCTAATAACAAACCTGAGACCCGTCCTATAGCATGAGATATGATATCCAAGTCCTTCCCATTCCAATCCTGAGACCCTTCCTATAACATGAAATGTGATATCCAACTCCTTCCCATTCCAACCTGAGACCCTTCCTATAGCATGAGATGGGATATCCAACTTCTTCCAAATCCAATACTGATACCCTTCCGATAGCATGAGATGTGATATCCCAATGCTTCTACCAAACCTGAGACCCATACTATGGCATGAGATGTGATATCAAACTCCTTCCCATTCCAATCCTGAGACCCTTCCTATAGCTTGAGGTGTGATATCCAACTCCTTCCCATTCCAATTCTGAGACCCTTCTTATACCATGAGACTTGATATCTCAATGCTTCTAATACCAAACCTGAGACCCGTCCTATAACATGAGATGTGATAACCAAATCCTTCCCCTTCCAAACCTTAGACCCTTCCTTTATCATGAGATGTGATATCCAACTCCTTCCCATTCCAATCCTGAGACCCTTCCGATATCATGAGATTTGTTATCTCAATGCTTCTAATATCAAACTTGAGACCCTCCCTATAGCATAAGATGTGACATCCAAGTCCTTCCCATTCCAATCCTGAGACCCTTCCTATAGCATGAGATGTGATATCTCTATGCTTCTAATACCAAACCTGAGACCCTTCCTATAACATGAGATGGGATATCCAACTCCTTCCCATTCCAATCCTGAGACCTTTCCGATAGCAGAGATGTGATATCTCAATGCTTATACCAAACCTGAGAACCTTCCTATGACCTGAGATGTCATATACAACTCCTTCCCATTCCAATCCTGAGACCCTTCCTTTACCATGAGATGTGATATCTCAATGCTTATACCAAATCTGAGACCCTTCCTATAGCATGAGATGTGATATCCAATTCCTTCCCATTCCAATCCTGAGACCCTTCCTATAGCATGAGATGTGATATCTCAATGCTTATACCAAACCTGAGAGCCTACCTATAGCATGAGATGTGATATCCAAGTCCACCCCATTCCAATCCTTAGACCCTTCCTACAGCATTTTATTTATTTATTTATTCAGATTTATTTAAAGCGCACATCAGCCCAGGGGCATCGTGGCGCTGTTACATGAATACATACATAGTCTGGTTACAATGGAAGGAAGATGGTTACAAAGCAATTTTCATTACAGGAAGCATTTCGTATCGAACACTTTTAGTATCAGATGTGTGCGAGCTGAGGTGGGTGAAGGGAAGGTGGAGTTAGTTGAATAGCGTGGTTTTGAGGGATTTGCGAAAGAGATACAGAGATGGTTCTGCTCTAAGCGCGTTGGGGAGGGCATTCCATAGCTTAGGTGCTATGTGAGGGAAGCCAATGCCGCCGGCTTTGGCTCTTTTTACAGTGGGTACTTGGAGTTGGTTGGCGTGGTGACTTCTTCTGGGGCGGATGGAGGAGTTCTTGGTTATAGTCTCAGATAGGTAGGGGGGTGCTGTGTGGTTAATGCATTTGTGTGTGAGGGTGAGGATTTTAAAGTTGATCCTTTCCTTGACTGGGAGCCAATGGACGCGTCTTCTGGCCTGTGAGATATGGTCAGTTTTGGTCATGTGTAGTGCAGCACGGAGGGCATTGTTTTGCACTATTTGGAGCTTGTTTAGGTTTTTTGATGAGGTGCCTGCCAGGAGGGCGTTACAGTAGTCCAGTCTGGCTCCTATAGTAGCATGCGATGTGATATCTCAATGATTCTAATACCAAACCAGAGACTCTTCCTATAACATGAGATGGGATATCCAACTCCTTCCCATTCCAATCCTGAGCCGCTTCCGATAGCAGAGATGTGATATCTCAATGCTTATACCAAACCTGAGACCCTTCCTATAACATGAGATGTGATATCCAACTCCTTCCCGTTCCAAACCTGAGACACTAACTATAGCATATGTGATATCCAACTCCTTCCCATTCCAAACATGAGACCCTTCCTATAGCAAGAAAGTAATATCCAACTCCTACCCATTCCAATCCTGAGACCCTTCGTATAGCAAGAGATGTGATATCCAAATCCTTCCCATTCCAATCCTGAGACCCTTCCTATAACATGAGATGTGATATCCAACTCCTTCCCATTCCAACCTGAGACACTTCCTATAGCATGAGAAGGGATATCCAACTCCTTCCCAATCCAATCCTGAGACCCTTCCGATAGCAGAGATGTGATATCTCAATGCTTATACCAAACCTGAGACCCTTCCTATGGCATGAGATGTGATATCCAACTCCTTGCCATTCAAATCCTGAGACCCTTCCTATAGCATGAAAAGGGATATCCAACTCCTTCCCAATCCAATCCTGAGACCCTTCCGATAGCAGAGACGTGATATCTCAATGCTTCTACCAAACCTGAGACCCTTCCTTTAGCATGAGATGTGATATCCAAATCCTTCACATTCCAATCCTGAGACCCTTCCTATAGCATGAGATTTGATATCTCAATGCTTCTAATACCAAACCTGAGATCCTTCCTATAACATGAGATGTGATATCCAATTCCTTCCCATTCCAAACCTGAGACCCTTCCTATTGGATGAGATGTGATATCCAACTCCTTCCCATTCCAACCCTGAGACCCTTCCTATAGCATGAGATGTGATGTCTCAAAGCTTCTAATACCAAACCTGAGATCCTTCCTATAACATGAGATGTGATATCCAACTCCTTCCATTCCAATCCTGAGACCCGTCCTATAGCATGAGATGTGATATCTCAATGCTTATACCAAACCTGAGACCCTTCCTATAGCATGAGATGTGATATCCAACTCCTTCCCATTCCAATCCTGAGACCCTTCCTATAGCATGAGATGTGATATCTCAATGCTTCTAATACCAAACCTGAGATCCTTCCTCTAACATGAAATGTGATATCCAACTCCTTCCCTTTCCAAACCTAAGAGCCTATCTATAGCATGAGATGTGATATCCAAGTCCTTCACATTCCAACCCTTAGACCCTTCCTACAGCATGCAATATGATATCTCAATGATTCTAATACCAAACCTGAGACCCTTCCTTTAGCATGAGATGTGATATCCAAATCCTTCACATTCCAATCCTGAGACCCTTCCTATAGCATGAGATTTGATATCTCAATGCTTCTAATACCAAACCTGAGATTCTTCCTATAACATGAGATGTGATATCCAATTCCTTCCCATTCCAAACCTGAGACCCTTCCTATTGGATGAGATGTGATATCCAACTCCTTCCCATTCCAACCCTGAGACCCTTCCTATAGCATGAGATGTGATGTCTCAATGCTTCTAATACCAAACCTGAGATCCTTCCTATAACATGAGATGTGATATCCAACTCCTTCCATTCCAATCCTGAGACCCGTCCTATAGCATGAGATGTGATATCTCAATGCTTATACCAAACCTGAGACCCTTCCTATAGCATGAGATGTGATATCCAACTCCTTCCCATTCCAATCCTGAGACCCTTCCTATAGCATGAGATGTGATATCTCAATGCTTCTAATACCAAACCTGAGATCCTTCCTCTAACATGAAATGTGATATCCAACTCCTTCCCTTTCCAAACCTAAGAGCCTATCTATAGCATGAGATGTGATATCCAAGTCCTTCACATTCCAACCCTTAGACCCTTAATACAGCATGCAATATGATATCTCAATGATTCTAATAACAAACCTGAGACCCGTCCTATAACATGAGATGTGATATCCAACTCCTTCCCGTTCCAAACCTGAGATCCTTCCTTTAGCATGAGATGTGATATCCAGCTCCTTCCCATTCCAATCCTGAGACACTTCCGATAGCATGAGATGTGATATCTCAATGCTTCTAATATCAAAACTGAGACCCTCCCTATAGCATGATATGTGATATCTAAGTCCTTCCCATTCCAATCCTGAGACCCTTCCTATAGCATGAGATGTGATATCTCAATGCTTCTACCAAACTTGAGACCCTTCCTTTAGCATGAGATGTGATATCCAAATCCTTCCCATTCCAATCCTGAGACCCTTCCTATAGCATGAGATGTGATATCTCAATACTTCTAATACCAAACCTGAGATCCTTCCGATAACATGAGATGTGATATCTCAATACTTCTAATACCAAACCTGAGATCCATCCTATAACATGAGATATCCAACTCCTTCCCTTTCCAAACCTAAGAGCCTATCTATAGCATGAGATGTGATATCCAGGTCCTTCCCATTCCAATCCTTAGACCCTTCCTACAGCATGCAATATGATATCTCAATGATTCTAATAACAAACCTGAGACCCGTCCTATAGCATGAGATGTGACATCCAAGTCCTTCCCATTCCAATCCTGAGACCCTTCCTATAACATGAGATGTGATATCCAACTCCTTCCCATTCCAACCTGAGACACTTCCTATAGCATGAGAAGGGATATCTAACTCCTTCCCAATCCAATCCTGAGACCCTTCCGATAGCAGAGATGTGATATCTCAATGCTTATACCAAACCTGAGACCCTTCCTATGGCATGAGATGTGATATCCAACTCCTTGCCATTCACATCCTGAGACCCTTCCTATAGCATGAGATGTGATATCTCTATGCTTCTAATACCAAACCTGAGACCCTTCCTATAACATGAGATGGGATATCCAACTCCTTCCCATTCCAATCCTGAGACCCTTCCGATAGCAGAGATGTGATATCTCAATGCTTATACCAAACCTGAGAACCTTCCTATGGCCTGAGATGTCATATACAACTCCTTCCCATTCCAATCCTGAGACCCTTCCTTTAGCATGAGATGTGATATCCAATTCCTTCCCATTCCAATCCTGAGACCCTTCCTATAGCATGAGTGATGATATCTCAATACTTCTAATACCAAACGTGAGATCCTTCCGATAACATGAGATGTGATATCCAAATCCTTCCCCTTCAAATCCTGAGACCCTCCCTTTAGCATGAGATGTGATATCCAACTCCTTCCTATTCCAATCCTGAGACCCTTCTGATAGCATGAGATGTGATATCTCAATGCCTCTAATACCAAACCTGAGATCCTACCTCTAACATGAAATGTGATATCCAACTCTTTCCCCTTCCAAACCTGAGAGCCTTCCTATAGCATGAGATGTGATATCCAAGTCCTTCCCATTCCAATCCTGAGACCCTTCCTTTATCATGAGATGTGATATCCAACTCCTTCCCATTCCAATCCTGAGACCCTTCCTATAGCATGAGATGTGATATCTCAATGCTTCTAATACCAAACCTGAGACCCTTCCTATAACATGAGATGGGAATATCCAACTCCTTCCCATTCCAATCCTGAGACCCTTCCGATAGCAGAGATGTGATATCTCAATGCTTATACCAAACCTGAGATCCTTCCTATAACATGAGATGTGATATCCAACTCCTTCCCATTCCAATCCTGAGACACTTACTATGGCATGAGATGTGATATCTCACTGCTTATACCAAACCTGAGACCCTTCCCATAGCATGAGATGTAATATCCAACTCCTTCCCATTCCAATCCTCAGACCCTTCCTATAGCATGAGATGTGATATCTCAATGCTTCTAATATCAAACTTGAGACCCTACCTATAGCATGAGATGTGATATCCAAGTCCTTCCCATTACAATCCTGAGACACTTCCTATAGCATGAGATGTGATATCCAACTCCTTCCCATTCCAATCCTGAGACCCTTCCTATAGCATGAGATATGATATCTCAATACTTCTAATACCAAACGTGAGATCCTTCCGATAACATGAGATGTGATATCCAAATCCTTCCCCTTCCAAACCTGAGACCCTCCCTTTAGCATGAGATGTGATATCCAACTCCTTCCCATTCCAATCCTGAGACCCTTCTGATAGCATGAGATGTGATATCTCAATGCTTCTAATACCAAACCTGAGATCCTTCCGATAGCATGAGATGTGATATCTCAATGCTTCTAATACCAAACCTGAGATCCTTCCTATAACATGAGATGTGATATCCAAATCCTTCCCCTTCCAAACCTGAGACCCTCCCTTTAGCATGAGATGTGATATCCAACTCCTTCCCATTCCATTCCTGAGACCCTTCTGATAGCATGAGATGTGATATCTCAATGCCTCTAATACCAAACCTGAGATCCTACCTCTAACATGAAATGTGATATCCAACTCTTTCCCCTTCCAAACCTGAGAGCCTTCCTATAGCATGAGATGTGATATCCAAGTCCTTCCCATTCCAATTCTGAGACCCTTCCTATAGCTTGAGATGTGATATCCAACTCCTTCCCATTCCAATTCTGAGACCCTTCCTATACTCTGAGACTTGATATCTCAATGCTTCTAATACCAAACCTGAGACCCGTAATATAACATGAGATGTGATATCCAAATCCTTCCCCTTCCAAACCTTAGACCCTTCCTTTATCATGAGATTTGATATCCAACTCCTTCCCATTCCAATCCTGAGACCCTTCCGATATCATGAGATGTGATATCTCAAAGCTTCTAATATCAAACTTGAGACCCTCCCTATAGCATGAGATGTGATATCCAAGTCCTTCCCATTCCAATCCTGAGACCCTTCCTATAGCATGAGATGTGATATCTCAATGCTTCTAATACCAAACCTGAGACCCTTCCTATAACATGAGATGGGAATATCCAACTCCTTCCCATTCCAATCCTGAGACCCTTCCGATAGCAGAGATGTGATATCTCAATGCTTATACCAAACCTGAGACCCTTCGTATGGCATGAGATGTGATATCCAACTCCTTGCCATTCAAATCCTGAGACCCTTCCTATAGCATGAGAAGGGATATCCAACTCCTTCCCAATCCAATCCTGAGACCCTTCCGATAGCAGAGACGTGATATCTCAATGCTTCTACCAAACCTGAGACCCTTCCTTTAGCATGAGATGTGATATCCAAATCCTTCACATTCCAATCCTGAAACCCTTCCTATAGCATGAGATGTGATATCTCAATGCTTCTAATACCAAACCTGAGATCCTTCCTATAACATGAGATGTGATATCCAATTCCTTCCCATTCCAAACCTGAGACCCTTCCTATTGGATGAGTTGTGATATCCAACTCCTTCCCATTCCAACCCTGAGACCCTTCCTATAGCATGAGATGTGATGTCTCAATGATTCTAATACCAAACCTGAGATCCTTCCTATAACATGAGATGTGATATCCAACTCCTTCCATTCCAATCCTGAGACCCGTCCTATAGCATGAGATGTGATATCTCAATGCTTATACCAAACCTGAGACCCTTCCTATAGCATGAGATGTGATATCCAACTACTTCCCATTCCAATCCTGAAACCCTTCCTATAGCATGAGATGTGATATCTCAATAGTTCTAATACCAAACCTGAGATCCTTCCTCTAACATGAAATGTGATATCCAACTCCTTCCCTTTCCAAACCTAAGAGCCTATCTATAGCATGAGATGTGATATCCAGGTCCTTCCTATTCCAATCCTTAGACCCTTCCTACAGCATGCAATATGATATCTCAATGATTCTAATAACAAACCTGAGACCCGTCCTATAGCATGAGATATGATATCCAAGTCCTTCCCATTCCAATCCTGAGACCCTTCCTATAACATGAAATGTGATATCCAACTCCTTCCCATTCCAACCTGAGACCCTTCCTATAGCATGAGATGGGATATCGAACTTCTTCAAAATCCAATACTGATACCCTTCCGATAGCATGAGATGTGATATCCCAATGCTTCTACCAAACCTGAGACCCATACTATGGCATGAGATGTGATATCAAACTCCTTCCCATTCCAATCCTGAGACCCTTCCTATAGCTTGAGGTGTGATATCCAACTCCTTCCCATTCCAATTCTGAGACCCTTCTTATACCATGAGACTTGATATCTCAATGCTTCTAATACCAAACCTGAGACCCGTCCTATAACATGAGATGTGATATCCAAATCCTTCCCCTTCCAAACCTTAGACCCTTCCTTTATCATGAGATGTGACATACAACTCCTTCCCATTCCAATCCTGAGACCCTTCCGATATCATGAGATTTGTTATCTCAATGCTTCTAATATCAAACTTGAGACCCTCCCTATAGCATGAGATGTGACATCCAAGTCCTTCCCATTCCAATCCTGAGACCCTCCCTATAGCATGAGATGTGATATCCAACTCCTTCCCATTCCAACCTGAGACACTTCCTATAGCATGAGAAGGGATATCCAACTCCTTCCCAATCCAATCCTGAGACCCTTCCGATAGCAGAGATGTGATATCTCAATGCTTATACCAAACCTGAGACCCTTCCTATAGCATGAAAAGGGATATCCAACTCCTTCCCAATCCAATCCTGAGACCCTTCCGATAGCAGAGACGTGATATCTCAATGCTTCTACCAAACCTGAGACCCTTCCTTTAGCATGAGATGTGATATCCAACTCCTTCCCATTCCAATCCTGAGACCTTTCCGATAGCAGAGATGTGATATCTCAATGCTTATACCAAACCTGAGAACCTTCCTATGGCCTGAGATGTCATATACAACTCCTTCCCATTTCAATCCTGAGACCCTTCCTTTAGCATGAGATGTGATATCTCAATGCTTATACCAAATCTGAGACCCTTCCTATAGCATGAGATGTGATATCCAATTCCTTCCCATTCCAATCCTGAGACCCTTCCTATGGCATGAGATGTGATATCTCAATGCTTATACCAAACCTGAGAGCCTACCTATAGCATGAGATGTGATATCCAAGTCCATCCCATTCCAATCCTTAGACCCTTCCTACAGCATGCGATGTGATATCTCAATGATTCTAATACCAAACCAGAGACTCTTCCTATAACATGAGATGGGATATCCAACTCCTTCCCATTCCAATCCTGAGCCGCTTCCGATAGCAGAGATGTGATATCTCAATTCTTATACCAAACCTGAGACCCTTCCTATAACATGAGATGTGATATCCAACTCCTTCCCGTTCCAAACCTGAGACACTAACTATAGCATATGTGATATCCAACTCCTTCCCATTCCAAACATGAGACCCTTCCTATAGCAAGAAAGTAATATCCAACTCCTACCCATTCCAATCCTGAGACCCTTCCTATAGCAAGAGATGTGATATCCAAATCCTTCCCATTCCAATCCTGAGACCCTTCCTATAACATGAGATGTGATATCCAACTCCTTCCCATTCCAACCTGAGACACTTCCTATAGCATGAGAAGGGATATCCAACTCCTTCCCAATCCAATCCTGAGACCCTTCCGATAGCAGAGATGTGATATCTCAATGCTTATACCAAACCTGAGACCCTTCCTATAGCATGAAAAGGGATATCCAACTCCTTCCCAATCCAATCCTGAGACCCTTCCGATAGCAGAGACGTGATATCTCAATGCTTCTACCAAACCTGAGACCCTTCCTTTAGCATGAGATGTGATATCCAAATCCTTCACATTCCAATCCTGAGACCCTTCCTATAGCATGAGATTTGATATCTCAATGCTTCTAATACCAAACCTGAGATCCTTCCTATAACATGAGATGTGATATCCAATTCCTTCCCATTCCAAACCTGAGACCCTTCCTATTGGATGAGATGTGATATCCAACTCCTTCCCATTTCAACCCTGAGACCCTTCCTATAGCATGAGATGTGATGTCTCAATGCTTCTAATACCAAACCTGAGATCCTTCCTATAACATGAGATGTGATATCCAACTCCTTCCATTCCAATCCTGAGACCCGTCCTATAGCATGAGATGTGATATCTCAATGCTTATACCAAACCTGAGACCCTTCCTATAGCATGAGATGTGATATCCAACTCCTTCCCATTCCAATCCGGAGACCCTTCCTATAGCATGAGATGTGATATCTCAATGCTTCTAATACCAAACCTGAGATCCTTCCTCTAACATGAAATGTGATATCCAACTCCTTCCCTTTCCAAACCTAAGAGCCTATCTATAGCATGAGATGTGATATCCAAGTCCTTCACATTCCAACCCTTAGACCCTTCCTACAGCATGCAATATGATATCTCAATGATTCTAATAACAAACCTGAGACCCGTCCTATAGCATGAGATATGATATCCAAGTCCTTCCCATTCCAATCCTGAGACCCTTCCTATAACATGAAATGTGATATCCAACTCCTTCCCATTCCAACCTGATACCCTTCCGATAGCATGAGATGTGATATCCCAATGCTTCTACCAAACCTGAGACCCATACTATGGCATGAGATGTGATATCAAACTCCTTCCCATTCCAATCCTGAGACCCTTCCTATAGCTTGAGGTGTGATATCCAACTCCTTCCCATTCCAATTCTGAGACCCTTCTTATACCATGAGACTTAATATCTCAATGCTTCTAATACCAAACCTGAGACCCGTCCTATAACATGAGATGTGATAACCAAATCCTTCCCCTTCCAAACCTTAGACCCTTCCTTTATCATGAGATGTGATATCCAACTCCTTCCCATTCCAATCCTGAGACCCTTCCGATATCATGAGATTTGTTATCTCAATGCTTCTAATATCAAACTTGAGACCCTCCCTATAGCATGAGATGTGACATCCAAGTCCTTCCCATTCCAATCCTGAGACCCTTCCTATAGCATGAGATGTGATATCTCTATGCTTCTAATACCAAACCTGAGACCCTTCCTATAACATGAGATGGGATATCCAACTCCTTCCCATTCCAATCCTGAGACCTTTCCGATAGCAGAGATGTGATATCTCAATGCTTATACCAAACCTGAGAACCTTCCTATGGCCTGAGATGTCATATACAACTCCTTCCCATTCCAATCCTGAGACCCTTCCTTTACCATGAGATGTGATATCTCAATGCTTATACCAAATCTGAGACCCTTCCTATAGCATGAGATGTGATATCCAATTCCTTCCCATTCAAATCCTGAGACCCTTCCTATAGCATGAGATGTGATATCTCAATGCTTATACCAAACCTGAGAGCCTACCTATAGCATGAGATGTGATATCCAAGTCCATCCCATTCCAATCATTAGACCCTTCCTACAGCATGCGATGTGATATCTCAATGATTCTAATACCAAACCAGAGACTCTTCCTATAACATGAGATGGGATATCCAACTCCTTCCCATTCCAATCCTGAGCCGCTTCCGATAGCAGAGATGTGATATCTCAATGCTTATACCAAACCTGAGACCCTTCCTATAACATGAGATGTGATATCCAACTCCTTCCCGTTCCAAACCTGAGACACTAACTATAGCATATGTGATGTCCAACTCCTTCCCATTCCAAACATGAGACCCTTCCTATAGCAAGAAAGTAATATCCAACTCCTACCCATTCCAATCCTGAGACCCTTCCTATAGCAAGAGATGTGATATCCAAATCCTTCCCATTCCAATCCTGAGACCCTTCCTATAACATGAGATGTGATATCCAACTCCTTCCCATTCCAACCTGAGACACTTCCTATAGCATGAGAAGGGATATCCAACTCCTTCCCAATCCAATCCTGAGACCCTTCCGATAGCAGAGATGTGATATCTCAATGCTTATACCAAACCTGAGACCCTTCCTATAGCATGAAAAGGGATATCCAACTCCTTCCCAATCCAATCCTGAGACCCTTCCGATAGCAGAGACGTGATATCTCAATGCTTCTACCAAACCTGAGACCCTTCCTTTAGCATGAGATGTGATATCCAAATCCTTCACATTCCAATCCTGAGACCCTTCCTATAGCATGAAATTTGATATCTCAATGCTTCTAATACCAAACCTGAGATCCTTCCTATAACATGAGATGTGATATCCAATTCCTTCCCATTCCAAACCTGAGACCCTTCCTATTGGATGAGATGTGATATCCAACTCCTTCCCATTTCAACCCTGAGACCCTTCCTATAGCATGAGATGTGATGTCTCAATGCTTCTAATACCAAACCTGAGATCCTTCCTATAACATGAGATGTGATATCCAACTCCTTCCATTCCAATCCTGAGACCCGTCCTATAGCATGAGATGTGATATCTCAATGCTTATACCAAACCTGAGACCCTTCCTATAGCATGAGATGTGATATCCAACTCCTTCCCATTCCAATCCGGAGACCCTTCCTATAGCATGAGATGTGATATCTCAATGCTTCTAATACCAAACCTGAGATCCTTCCTCTAACATGAAATGTGATATCCAACTCCTTCCCTTTCCAAACCTAAGAGCCTATCTATAGCATGAGATGTGATATCCAGGTCCTTCCCATTCCAATCCTTAGACCCTTCCTACAGCATGCAATATGATATCTCAATGATTCTAATAACAAACCTGAGACCCGTCCTATAGCATGAGATATGATATCCAAGTCCTTCCCATTCCAATCCTGAGACCCTTCCTATAACATGAAATGTGATATCCAACTCCTTCCCATTCCAACCTGATACCCTTCCGATAGCATGAGATGTGATATCCCAATGCTTCTACCAAACCTGAGACCCATACTATGGCATGAGATGTGATATCAAACTCCTTCCCATTCCAATCCTGAGACCCTTCCTATAGCTTGAGGTGTGATATCCAACTCCTTCCCATTCCAATTCTGAGACCCTTCTTATACCATGAGACTTAATATCTCAATGCTTCTAATACCAAACCTGAGACCCGTCCTATAACATGAGATGTGATAACCAAATCCTTCCCCTTCCAAACCTTAGACCCTTCCTTTATCATGAGATGTGATATCCAACTCCTTCCCATTCCAATCCTGAGACCCTTCCGATATCATGAGATTTGTTATCTCAATGCTTCTAATATCAAACTTGAGACCCTCCCTATAGCATGAGATGTGACATCCAAGTCCTTCCCATTCCAATCCTGAGACCCTTCCTATAGCATGAGATGTGATATCTCTATGCTTCTAATACCAAACCTGAGACCCTTCCTATAACATGAGATGGGATATCCAACTCCTTCCCATTCCAATCCTGAGACCTTTCCGATAGCAGAGATGTGATATCTCAATGCTTATACCAAACCTGAGAACCTTCCTATGGCCTGAGATGTCATATACAACTCCTTCCCATTCCAATCCTGAGACCCTTCCTTTACCATGAGATGTGATATCTCAATGCGTATACCAAATCTGAGACCCTTCCTATAGCATGAGATGTGATATCCAATTCCTTCCCATTCAAATCCTGAGACCCTTCCTATAGCATGAGATGTGATATCTCAATGCTTATACCAAACCTGAGAGCCTACCTATAGCATGAGATGTGATATCCAAGTCCATCCCATTCCAATCATTAGACCCTTCCTACAGCATGCGATGTGATATCTCAATGATTCTAATACCAAACCAGAGACTCTTCCTATAACATGAGATGGGATATCCAACTCCTTCCCATTCCAATCCTGAGCCGCTTCCGATAGCAGAGATGTGATATCTCAATGCTTATACCAAACCTGAGACCCTTCCTATAACATGAGATGTGATATCCAACTCCTTCCCGTTCCAAACCTGAGACACTAACTATAGCATATGTGATGTCCAACTCCTTCCCATTCCAAACATGAGACCCTTCCTATAGCAAGAAAGTAATATCCAACTCCTACCCATTCCAATCCTGAGACCCTTCCTATAGCAAGAGATGTGATATCCAAATCCTTCCCATTCCAATACTGAGACCCTTCCTATAACATGAGATGTGATATCCAACTCCTTCCCATTCCAACCTGAGACACTTCCTATAGCATGAGAAGGGATATCCAACTCCTTCCCAATCCAATCCTGAGACCCTTCCGATAGCAGAGATGTGATATCTCAATGCTTATACCAAACCTGAGACCCTTCCTATAGCATGAAAAGGGATATCCAACTCCTTCCCAATCCAATCCTGAGACCCTTCCGATAGCAGAGACGTGATATCTCAATGCTTCTACCAAACCTGAGACCCTTCCTTTAGCATGAGATGTGATATCCAAATCCTTCACATTCCAATCCTGAGACCCTTCCTATAGCATGAAATTTGATATCTCAATGCTTCTAATACCAAACCTGAGATCCTTCCTATAACATGAGATGTGATATCCAATTCCTTCCCATTCCAAACCTGAGACCCTTCCTATTGGATGAGATGTGATATCCAACTCCTTCCCATTTCAACCCTGAGACCCTTCCTATAGCATGAGATGTGATGTCTCAATGCTTCTAATACCAAACCTGAGATCCTTCCTATAACATGAGATGTGATATCCAACTCCTTCCATTCCAATCCTGAGACCCGTCCTATAGCATGAGATGTGATATCTCAATGCTTATACCAAACCTGAGACCCTTCCTATAGCATGAGATGTGATATCCAACTCCTTCCCATTCCAATCCGGAGACCCTTCCTATAGCATGAGATGTGATATCTCAATGCTTCTAATACCAAACCTGAGATCCTTCCTCTAACATGAAATGTGATATCCAACTCCTTCCCTTTCCAAACCTAAGAGCCTATCTATAGCATGAGATGTGATATCCAAGTCCTTCACATTCCAACCCTTAGACCCTTCCTACAGCATGCAATATGATATCTCAATGATTCTAATAGCAAACCTGAGACCCATCCTATAACATGAGATGGGATATCCAACTCCTTCCCATTCCAATCCTGAGACACTTCCGATAGCAGAGATGTGATATCTCAATGTTTATACCAAACCTGAGACCCTTCCTATAACATGAGATGTGAAATTTAACTCCTTCCCGTTCCCAACCTGAGACCCTTCCTTTAGCATGAGATGTGATATCCAGCTCCTTCCCATTCCAATCCTGAGACACTTCCGATAGCATGAGATGTGATATCTCAATGCTTCTAATATCAAAACTGAGACCCTCCCTATAGCATGATATGTGATATCTAAGTCCTTCCCATTCCAATCCTGAGACCCTTCCTATAGCATGAGATGTGATATCTCAATGCTTCTACCAAACCTGAGACCCTTCCTTTAGCATGAGATGTGATATCCAACTCCTTCCCATTCCAATCCTGAGACCCTTCCTAAAGCATGAGATGTGATATCTCAATACTTCTAATACCAAACCTGAGATCCTTCCGATAACATGAGATGTGATATCTCAATACTTCTAATACCAAACCTGAGATCCATCCTATAACATGAGATGTGATATCCAACTCCTTCCCTTTCCAAACCTAAGAGCCTATCTATAGCATGAGATGTGATATCCAGGTCCTTCCCATTCCGATCCTTAGACCCTTCCTACAGCATGCAATATGATATCTCAATGATGCTAATAACAAACCTGAGACCCGTCCTATAGCATGAGATATGATATCCAAGTCCTTCCCATTCCAATCCTGAGACCCTTCCTATAACATGAAATGTGATATCCAACTCCTTCCCATTCCAACCTGAGACCCTTCCTATAGCATGAGATGGGATATCCAACTTCTTCCAAATCCAATACTGATACCCTTCCGATAGCATGAGATGTGATATCCCAATGCTTCTACCAAACCTGAGACCCATACTATGGCATGAGATGTGATATCAAACTCCTTCCCATTCCAATCCTGAGACCCTTCCTATAGCTTGAGGTGTGATATCCAACTCCTTCCCATTCCAATTCTGAGACCCTTCTTATACCATGAGACTTGATATCTCAATGCTTCTAATACCAAACCTGAGACCCGTCCTATAACATGAGATGTGATAACCAAATCCTTCCCCTTCCAAACCTTAGACCCTTCCTTTATCATGAGATGTGATATCCAACTCCTTCCCATTCCAATCCTGAGACCCTTCCGATATCATGAGATTTGTTATCTCAATGCTTCTAATATCAAACTTGAGACCCTCCCTATAGCATGAGATGTGACATCCAAGTCCTTCCCATTCCAATCCTGAGACCCTTCCTATAGCATGAGATGTGATATCTCTATGCTTCTAATACCAAACCTGAGACCCTTCCTATAACATGAGATGGGATATCCAACTCCTTCCCATTCCAATCCTGAGACCTTTCCGATAGCAGAGATGTGATATCTCAATGTTTATACCAAACCTGAGAACCTTCCTATGACCTGAGATGTCATATACAACTCCTTCCCATTCCAATCCTGAGACCCTTCCTTTACCATGAGATGTGATATCTCAATGCTTATACCAAATCTGAGACCCTTCCTATAGCATGAGATGTGATATCCAATTCCTTCCCATTCCAATCCTGAGACCCTTCCTATAGCATGAGATGTGATATCTCAATGCTTATACCAAACCTGAGAGCCTACCTATAGCATGAGATGTGATATCCAAGTCCACCCCATTCCAATCCTTAGACCCTTCCTACAGCATTTTATTTATTTATTTATTCAGATTTATTTAAAGCGCACATCAGCCCAGGGGCATCGTGGCGCTGTTACATGAATACATACATAGTCTGGTTACAATGGAAGGAAGATGGTTACAAAGCAATTTTCATTACAGGAAGCATTTCGTATCGAACACTTTTAGTATCAGATGTGTGCGAGCTGAGGTGGGTGAAGGGAAGGTGGAGTTAGTTGAATAGCGTGGTTTTGAGGGATTTGCGAAAGAGATACAGAGATGGTTCTGCTCTAAGCGCGTTGGGGAGGGCATTCCATAGCTTAGGTGCTATGTGAGGGAAGCCAATGCCGCCGGCTTTGGCTCTTTTTACAGTGGGTACTTGGAGTTGGTTGGCGTGGTGACTTCTTCTGGGGCGGATGGAGGAGTTCTTGGTTATAGTCTCAGATAGGTAGGGGGGTGCTGTGTGGTTAATGCATTTGTGTGTGAGGGTGAGGATTTTAAAGTTGATCCTTTCCTTGACTGGGAGCCAATGGACGCGTCTTCTGGCCTGTGAGATATGGTCAGTTTTGGTCATGTGTAGTGCAGCACGGAGGGCATTGTTTTGCACTATTTGGAGCTTGTTTAGGTTTTTTGATGAGGTGCCTGCCAGGAGGGCGTTACAGTAGTCCAGTCTGGCTCCTATAGTAGCATGCGATGTGATATCTCAATGATTCTAATACCAAACCAGAGACTCTTCCTATAACATGAGATGGGATATCCAACTCCTTCCCATTCCAATCCTGAGCCGCTTCCGATAGCAGAGATGTGATATCTCAATGCTTATACCAAACCTGAGACCCTTCCTATAACATGAGATGTGATATCCAACTCCTTCCCGTTCCAAACCTGAGACACTAACTATAGCATATGTGATATCCAACTCCTTCCCATTCCAAACATGAGACCCTTCCTATAGCAAGAAAGTAATATCCAACTCCTACCCATTCCAATCCTGAGACCCTTCGTATAGCAAGAGATGTGATATCCAAATCCTTCCCATTCCAATCCTGAGACCCTTCCTATAACATGAGATGTGATATCCAACTCCTTCCCATTCCAACCTGAGACACTTCCTATAGCATGAGAAGGGATATCCAACTCCTTCCCAATCCAATCCTGAGACCCTTCCGATAGCAGAGATGTGATATCTCAATGCTTATACCAAACCTGAGACCCTTCCTATGGCATGAGATGTGATATCCAACTCCTTGCCATTCAAATCCTGAGACCCTTCCTATAGCATGAAAAGGGATATCCAACTCCTTCCCAATCCAATCCTGAGACCCTTCCGATAGCAGAGACGTGATATCTCAATGCTTCTACCAAACCTGAGACCCTTCCTTTAGCATGAGATGTGATATCCAAATCCTTCACATTCCAATCCTGAGACCCTTCCTATAGCATGAGATTTGATATCTCAATGCTTCTAATACCAAACCTGAGATCCTTCCTATAACATGAGATGTGATATCCAATTCCTTCCCATTCCAAACCTGAGACCCTTCCTATTGGATGAGATGTGATATCCAACTCCTTCCCATTCCAACCCTGAGACCCTTCCTATAGCATGAGATGTGATGTCTCAATGCTTCTAATACCAAACCTGAGATCCTTCCTATAACATGAGATGTGATATCCAACTCCTTCCATTCCAATCCTGAGACCCGTCCTATAGCATGAGATGTGATATCTCAATGCTTATACCAAACCTGAGACCCTTCCTATAGCATGAGATGTGATATCCAACTCCTTCCCATTCCAATCCTGAGACCCTTCCTATAGCATGAGATGTGATATCTCAATGCTTCTAATACCAAACCTGAGATCCTTCCTCTAACATGAAATGTGATATCCAACTCCTTCCCTTTCCAAACCTAAGAGCCTATCTATAGCATGAGATGTGATATCCAAGTCCTTCACATTCCAACCCTTAGACCCTTCCTACAGCATGCAATATGATATCTCAATGATTCTAATACCAAACCTGAGACCCTTCCTTTAGCATGAGATGTGATATCCAAATCCTTCACATTCCAATCCTGAGACCCTTCCTATAGCATGAGATTTGATGTCTCAATGCTTCTAATACCAAACCTGAGATTCTTCCTATAACATGAGATGTGATATCCAATTCCTTCCCATTCCAAACCTGAGACCCTTCCTATTGGATGAGATGTGATATCCAACTCCTTCCCATTCCAACCCTGAGACCCTTCCTATAGCATGAGATGTGATGTCTCAATGCTTCTAATACCAAACCTGAGATCCTTCCTATAACATGAGATGTGATATCCAACTCCTTCCATTCCAATCCTGAGACCCGTCCTATAGCATGAGATCTGATATCTCAATGCTTATACCAAACCTGAGACCCTTCCTATAGCATGAGATGTGATATCCAACTCCTTCCCATTCCAATCCTGAGACCCTTCCTATAGCATGAGATGTGATATCTCAATGCTTCTAATACCAAACCTGAGATCCTTCCTCTAACATGAAATGTGATATCCAACTCCTTCCCTTTCCAAACCTAAGAGCCTATCTATAGCATGAGATGTGATATCCATGTCCTTCACATTCCAACCCTTAGACCCTTCCTACAGCATGCAATATGATATCTCAATGATTCTAATAACAAACCTGAGACCCGTCCTATAACATGAGATGTGATATCCAACTCCTTCCCGTTCCAAACCTGAGACCCTTCCTTTAGCATGAGATGTGATATCCAGCTCCTTCCCATTCCAATCCTGAGACACTTCCGATAGCATGAGATGTGATATCTCAATGCTTCTAATATCAAAACTGAGACCCTCCCTATAGCATGATATGTGATATCTAAGTCCTTCCCATTCCAATCCTGAGACCCTTCCTATAGCATGAGATGTGATATCTCAATGCTTCTACCAAACTCGAGACCCTTCCTTTAGCATGAGATGTGATATCCAACTCCTTCCCATTCCAATCCTGAGACCCTTCCTATAGCATGAGATGTGATATCTCAATACTTCTAATACCAAACCTGAGATCTTTCCGATAACATGAGATGTGATATCTCAATACTTCTAATACCAAACCTGAGATCCATCCTATAACATGAGATGTGATATCCAACTCCTTCCCTTTCCAAACCTAAGAGCCTATCTATAGCATGAGATGTGATATCCAGGTCCTTCCCATTCCAATCCTTAGACCCTTCCTACAGCATGCAATATGATATCTCAATGATTCTAATAACAAACCTGAGACCCGTCCTATAGCATGAGATATGATATCCAAGTACTTCCCATTCCAATCCTGAGACCCTTCCTATAACATGAAATGTGATAGCCAACTCCTTCCCATTCCAACCTGAGACCCTTCCTATAGCATGAGATGGGATATCCAACTTCTTCCAAATCCAATACTGATACCCTTCCGATAGCATGAGATGTGATATCCCAATGCTTCTACCAAACCTGAGACCCATACTCTGGCATGAGATGTGATATCAAACTCCTTCCCATTCCAATCCTGAGACCCTTCCTAAAGCTTGAGGTGTGATATCCAACTCCTTCCCATTCCAATTCTGAGACCCTTCTTATACCATGAGACTTGATATCTCAATGCTTCTAATACCAAACCTGAGACCCGTCCTATAACATGAGATGTGATATCCAAATCCTTCCCCTTCCAAACCTTAGACCCTTCCTTTATCATGAGATGTGATATCCAACTCCTTCCCATTCCAATCCTGAGACCCTTCCGATATCATGAGATTTGTTATCTCAATGCTTCTAATATCAAACTTGAGACCCTCCCTATAGCATGAGATGTGACATCCAAGTCCTTCCCATTCCAATCCTGAGACCCTTCCTATAGCATGAGATGTGATATCTCTATGCTTCTAATACCAAACCTGAGACCCTTCCTATAACATGAGATGGGATATCCAACTCCTTCCCATTCCAATCCTGAGACCTTTCCGATAGCAGAGATGTGATATCTCAATGCTTATACCAAACCTGAGAACCTTCCTATGGCCTGAGATGTCATATACAACTCCTTCCCATTCCAATCCTGAGACCCTTCCTTTAGCATGAGATGTGATATCTCAATGCTTATACCAAATCTTAGACCCTTCCTATAGCATGAGATGTGATATCTCAATGCTTATACCAAACCTGAGAGCCTACCTATAACATGAGATGTGATATCCAAGTCCATCCCATTCCAATCCTTAGACCCTTCCTACAGCATGCGATGTGATATCTCAATGATTCTAATACCAAACCAGAGACTCTTCCTATAACATGAGATGGGATATCCAACTCCTTCCCATTCCAATCCTGAGCCGCTTCCGATAGCAGAGATGTGATATCTCAATGCTTATACCAAACCTGAGACCCTTCCTATAACATGAGATGTGATATCCAACTCCTTCCCGTTCCAAACCTGAGACACTAACTATAGCATATGTGATATCCACCTCCTTCCCATTCCAATCCTGAGACCCTTCCTATAGCAAGAGATGTGATATCCAAATCCTTCCCATTCCATTCCTGAGACCCTTCCTATAACATGAGATGTGATATCCAACTCCTTCCCATTCCAACCTGAGAAACTTCCTATAGCATGAGAAGGGATATCCAACTCCTTCCCAATCCAATCCTGAGACCCTTCCGATAGCAGAGATGTGATATCTCAATGCTTATACCAAACCTGAGACCCTTCCTATGGCATGAGATGTGATATCCAACTCCTTGCCATTCAAATCCTGAGACCCTTCCTATAGCATGAGAAGGGATATCCAACTCCTTCCCAATCCAATCCTGAGACCCTTCCGATAGCAGAGACGTGATATCTCAATGCTTCTACCAAACCTGAGACCCTTCCTTTAGCATGAGATGTGATATCCAAATCCTTCACATTCCAATCCTGAGACCCTTCCTATAGCATGAGATGTGATATCTCAATGCTTCTAATACCAAACCTGAGATCCTTCCTATAACATGAGATGTGATATCCAATTCCTTCCCATTCCAAACCTGAGACCCTTCCTATTGGATGAGATGTGATATCCAACTCCTTCCCATTCCAACCCTGAGACCCTTCCTATAGCATGAGATGTGATGTCTCAATGCTTCTAATACCAAACCTGAGATCCTTCCTATAACATGAGATGTGATATCCAACTCCTTCCATTCCAATCCTGAGACCTGTCCTATAGCATGAGATGTGATATCTCAATGCTTATACCAAACCTGAGACCCTTCCTATAGCATGAGATGTGATATTCAACTGCTTCCCATTCCAATCCTGAGACCCTTCCTATAGCATGAGATGTGATATCTCAATGCTTCTAATACCAAACCTGAGATCCTTCCTCTAACATGAAATGTGATATCCAACTCCTTCCCTTTCCATACCTAAGAGCCTATCTATAGCATGAGATGTGATATCCAAGTCCTTCACATTCCAACCCTTCCTACAGCATGCAATATGATATCTCAATGATTCTAATAACAAACCTGAGACCCGTCCTATAACATGAGATGGGATATCCAACTCCTTCCCATTCCAATCCTGAGACACTTCCGATAGCAGAGATGTGATATCTCAATGCTTATACCAAACCTGAGACCCTTCCTATAACATGAGATGTGATATCCAAATCCTTCCCGTTCCAAACCTGAGACCCTTCCTTTAGCATGAGATGTGATATCCAGCTCCTTCCCATTCCAATCCTGAGACACTTCCGATAGCATGAGATGTGATATCTCAATGCTTCTAATATCAAAACTGAGACCCTCCCTATAGCATGATATGTGATATCTAAGTCCTTCCCATTCCAATCCTGAGACCCTCCCTATAGCATGAGATGTGATATCCAACTCCTTCCCATTCCAATCCTGAGACCCTTCTGATAGCATGAGATGTGATATCTCAATGCCTCTAATACCAAACCTGAGATCCTACCTCTAACATGAAATGTGATATCCAACTCTTTCCCCTTCCAAACCTGAGAGCCTTCCTATAGCATGAGATGTGATATCCAAGTCCTTCCCATTCCAATCCTGAGACACTTCCTATAGCTTGAGATGTGATATCCAACTCCTTCCCATTCCAATTCTGAGACCCTTCCTATACTATGAGACTTGATATCTCAATACTTCTAATACCAAACGTGAGATCCTTCCGATAACATGAGATGTGATATCCAAATCCTTCCCCTTCCAAACCTGAGACCCTCCCTTTAGCATGAGATGTGATATCCAACTCCTTCCCATTCCATTCCTGAGACCCTTCTGATAGCATGAGATGTGATATCTCAATGCCTCTAATACCAAACCTGAGATCCTACCTCTAACATGAAATGTGATATCCAACTCTTTCCCCTTCCAAACCTGAGAGCCTTCCTATAGCATGAGATGTGATATCCAAGTCCTTCCCATTCCAATCCTGAGACACTTCCTATAGCTTGAGATGTGATATCCAACTCCTTCCCATTCCAATTCTGAGACCCTTCCTATACTATGAGACTTGATATCTCAATGCTTCTAATACCAAACGTGAGACCCGTAATATAACATGAGATGTGATATCCAAATCCTTCCCCTTCCAAACCTTAGACCCTTCCTTTATCATGAGATGTGATATCCAACTCCTTCCCATTCTAATCCTGAGACCCTTCCGATATCATGAGATGTGATATCTCAAAGCTTCTAATATCAAACTTGAGACCATCCCTATAGCATGAGATGTGATATCCAAGTCCTTCCCATTCCAATCCTGAGACCCTTCCTATAGCATGAGATGTGATATCTCAATGCTTCTAATACCAAACCTGAGACCCTTCCTATAACATGAGATGGGAATATCCAACTCCTTCCCATTCCAATCCTGAGACCCTTCCGATAGCAGAGATGTGATATCTCAATGCTTATACCAAACCTGAGATCCTTCCTATAACAAGAGATGTGATATCCAACTCCTTCCCATTCCAATCCTGAGACACTTCCTATAGCATGAGATGTGATATCTCACTGCTTATACCAAACCTGAGACCCTTCCCATAGCATGAGATGTGATATCCAACTCCTTCCCATTCCAATCCTGAGACCCTTCCTATAGCATGAGATATGATATCTCAATACTTCTAATACCAAACGTGAGATCCTTCCGATAACATGAGATGTGATATCCAAATCCTTCCCCTTCCAAACCTGAGACCCTCCCTTTAGCATGAGATGTGATATCCAACTCCTTCCCATTCCAATCCTGAGACCCTTCTGATAGCATAAGATGTGATATCTCAATGCTTCTAATACCAAACCTGAGATCCTTCCGATAGCATGAGATGTGATATCTCAATGCTTCTAATACCAAACCTGAGATCCTTCCTATAACATGAGATGTGATATCCAAATCCTTCCCCTTCCAAACCTGAGACCGTCCCTTTAGCATGAGATGTGATATCCAACTCCTTCCCATTCCATTCCTGAGACCCTTCTGATAGCATGAGATGTGATATCTCAATGCCTCTAATACCAAACCTGAGATCCTACCTCTAACATGAAATGTGATATCCAACTCTTTCCCCTTCCAAACCTGAGAGCCTTTCTATAGCATGAGATGTGATATCCAAGTCCTTCCCATTCCAATCCTGAGACCCTTCCTATAGCTTGAGATGTGATATCCAACTCCTTCCCATTCCAATTCTGAGACCCTTCCTATACTCTGAGACTTGATATCTCAATGCTTCTAATACCAAACCTGAGACCCGTAATATAACATGAGATGTGATATCCAAATCCTTCCCCTTCCAAACCTTAGACCCTTCCTTTATCATGAGATGTGATATCCAACACCTTCCCATTCCAATCCTGAGACCCTTCCGATATCATGAGATGTGATATCTCAAAGCTTCTAATATCAAACTTGAGACCCTCCCTATAGCATGAGATGTGATATCCAAGTCCTTCCCATTCCAATCCTGAGACCCTTCCTATAGCATGAGATGTGATATCTCAATGCTTCTAATACCAAACCTGAGACCCTTCCTATAACATGAGATGGGAATATCCAACTCCTTCCCATTCCAATCCTGAGACCCTTCCGATAGCAGAGATGTGATATCTCAATGCTTATACCAAACCTGAGACCCTTTGTATGGCATGAGATGTGATATCCAACTCCTTGCCATTCAAATCCTGAGACCCTTCCTATAGCATGAGAAGGGATATCCAACTCCTTCCCAATCCAATCCTGAGACCCTTCCGATAGCAGAGACGTGATATCTCAATGCTTCTACCAAACCTGAGACCCTTCCTTTAGCATGAGATGTGATATCCAAATCCTTCACATTCCAATCCTGAGACCCTTCCTATAGCATGAGATGTGATATCTCAATGCTTCTAATACCAAACCTGAGATCCTTCCTATAACATGAGATGTGATATCCAATTCCTTCCCATTCCAAACCTGAGACCCTTCCTATTGGATGAGTTGTGATATCCAACTCCTTCCCATTCCAACCCTGAGACCCTTCCTATAGCATGAGATGTGATGTCTCAATGCTTCTAATACCAAACCTGAGATCCTTCCTATAACATGAGATGTGATATCCAACTCCTTCCATTCCAATCCTGAGACCGGTCCTATAGCATGAGATGTGATATCTCAATGCTTATACCAAACCTGAGACCCTTCCTATAGCATGAGATGTGATATCCAACTACTTCCCATTCCAATCCTGAGACCCTTCCTATAGCATGAGATGTGATATCTCAATGCTTCTAATACCAAACCTGAGATCCTTCCTCTAACATGAAATGTGATATCCAACTCCTTCCCTTTCCAAACCTAAGAGCCTATCTATAGCATGAGATGTGATATCCAGGTCCTTCCCATTCCAATCCTTAGACCCTTCCTACAGCATGCAATATGATATCTCAATGATTCTAATAACAAACCCGAGACCCGTCCTATAGCATGAGATATGATATCCAAGTCCTTCCCATTCCAATCCTGAGAGCCTTCCTATAACATGAAATGTGATATCCAACTCCTTCCCATTCCAACCTGAGACCCTTCCTATAGCATGAGATGGGATATCCAACTTCTTCCAAATCCAATACTGATACCCTTCCGATAGCATGAGATGTGATATCCCAATGCTTCTACCAAACCTGAGACCCATACTATGGCATGAGATGTGATATCAAACTCCTTCCCATTCCAATCCTGAGACCCTTCCTATAGCTTGAGGTGTGATATCCAACTCCTTCCCATTCCAATTCTGAGACCCTTCTTATACCATGAGACTTGATATCTCAATGCTTCTAATACCAAACCTGAGACCCGTCCTATAACATGAGATGTGATATCCAAATCCTTCCCCTTCCAAACCTTAGACCCTTCCTTTATCATGAGATGTGATATCCAACTCCTTCCCATTCCAATCCTGAGACCCTTCCGATATCATGAGATTTGTTATCTCAATGCTTCTAATATCAAACTTGAGACCCTCCCTATAGCATGAGATGTGACATCCAAGTCCTTCCCATTCCAATCCTGAGACCCTTCCTATAGCATGAGATGTGATATCTCTATGCTTCTAATACCAAACCTGAGACCCTTCCTATAACATGAGATGGGATATCCAACTCCTTCCCATTCCAATCCTGAGACCTTTCCGATAGCAGAGATGTGATATCTCAATGCTTATACCAAACCTGAGAACCTTCCTATGGCCTGAGATGTCATATACAACTCCTTCCCATTCCAATACTGAGACCCTTCCTTTAGCATGAGATGTGATATCTCAATGCTTATACCAAATCTGAGACCCTTCCTATAGCATGAGATGTGATATCCAATTCCTTCCCATTCCAATCCTGAGACCCTTCCTATAACATGAGATGTGATATCCAACTCCTTCCCATTCCAACCTGAGACACTTCCTATAGCATGAGAAGGGATATCCAACTCCTTCCCAATCCAATCCTGAGACCCTTCCGATAGCAGAGATGTGATATCTCAATGCTTATACCAAACCTGAGACCCTTCCTATGGCATGAGATGTGATATCCAACTCCTTGCCATTCAAATCCTGAGACCCTTCCTATAGCATGAAAAGGGATATCCAACTCCTTCCCAATCCAATCCTGAGACCCTTCCGATAGCAGAGACGTGATATCTCAATGCTTCTACCAAACCTGAGACCCTTCCTTTAGCATGAGATGTGATATCCAAATCCTTCACATTCCAATCCTGAGACCCTTCCTATAGCATGAGATTTGATATCTCAATGCTTCTAATACCAAACCTCAGATCCTTCCTATAACATGAGATGTGATATCCAATTCCTTCCCATTCCAAACCTGAGACCCTTCCTATTGGATGAGATGTGATATCCAACTCCTTCCCATTCCAACCCTGAGACCCTTCCTATAGCATGAGATGTGATGTCTCAATGCTTCTAATACCAAACCTGAGATCCTTCCTATAACATGAGATGTGATATCCAACTCCTTCCATTCCAATCCTGAGACCCGTCCTATAGCATGAGATGTGATATCTCAATGCTTATACCAAACCTGAGACCCTTCCTATAGTATGAGATGTGATATCCAACTCCTTCCCATTCCAATCCTGAGACCCTTCCTATAGCATGAGATGTGATATCTCAATGCTTCTAATACCAAACCTGAGATCCTTCCTCTAACATGAAATGTGATATCCAACTCCTTCTCTTTCCAAACCTAAGAGCCTATCTATAGCATGAGATGTGATATCCAAGTCCTTCACATTCCAACCCTTAGACCCTTCCTACAGCATGCAATATGATATCTCAATGATTCTAATAACAAACCTGAGACCCGTCCTATAACATGAGATGGGATATCCAACTCCTTCCCATTCCAATCCTGAGACACTTCCGATAGCAGAGATGTGATATCTCAATGTTTATACCAAACCTGAGACCCTTCCTACAACATGAGATGTGATATCCAACTCCTTCCCGTTCCAAACCTGAGACCCTTCCATTAGCATGAGATGTGATATCCAGCTCCTTCCCATTCCAATCCTGAGACAATTCCGATAGCATGAGATGTGATATCTCAATGCTTCTAATATCAAACCTGAGATCCTTCCTCTAACATGAAATGTGATATCCAACTCCTTCCCTTTCCAAACCTAAGAGCCTATCTATAGCATGAGATGTGATATCCAAGTCCTTCACATTCCAACCCTTAGACCCTTCCTACAGCATGCAATATGATATCTCAATGATTCTAATAACAAACCTGAGACCCGTCCTATAACATGAGATGGGATATCCAACTCCTTCCCATTCCAATCCTGAGACACTTCCGATAGCAGAGATGTGATATCTCAATGTTTATACCAAACCTGAGACCCTTCCTATAACATGAGATGTGATATCCAACTCCTTCCCGTTCCAAACCTGAGACCCTTCCTTTAGCATGAGATGTGATATCCAACTCCTTCCCATTCCAATCCTGAGACACTTCCGATAGCAGAGATGTGATATCTCAATGTTTATACCAAACCTGAGACCCTTCCTATAACATGAGATGTGATATCCAACTCCTTCCCGTTCCAAACCTGAGACCCTTCCTTTAGCATGAGATGTGATATCCAGCTCCTTCCCATTCCAATCCTGAGACACTTCCGATAGCAGAGATGTGATATCTCAATGCTTATACCAAACCTGAGACCCTTCCTATAACATGAGATGTGATATCCAAATCCTTCCCGTTCCAAACCTGAGACCCTTCCTTTAGCATGAGATGTGATATCCAGCTCCTTCCCATTCCAATCCTGAGACACTTCCGATAGCATGAGATGTGATATCTCAATGCTTCTAATATCAAAACTGAGACCCTCCCTATAGCATGATATGTGATATCTAAGTCCTTCCCATTCCAATCCTGAGACCCTCCCTATAGCATGAGATGTGATATCCAACTCCTTCCCATTCCAATCCTGAGACCCTTCTGATAGCATGAGATGTGATATCTCAATGCCTCTAATACCAAACCTGAGATCCTACCTCTAACATGAAATGTGATATCCAACTCTTTCCCCTTCCAAACCTGAGAGCCTTCCTATAGCATGAGATGTGATATCCAAGTCCTTCCCATTCCAATCCTGAGACACTTCCTATAGCTTGAGATGTGATATCCAACTCCTTCCCATTCCAATTCTGAGACCCTTCCTATACTATGAGACTTGATATCTCAATGCTTCTAATACCAAACGTGAGACCCGTAATATAACATGAGATGTGATATCCAAATCCTTCCCCTTCCAAACCTTAGACCCTTCCTTTATCATGAGATGTGATATCCAACTCCTTCCCATTCTAATCCTGAGACCCTTCCGATATCATGAGATGTGATATCTCAAAGCTTCTAATATCAAACTTGAGACCCTCCCTATAGCATGAGATGTGATATCCAAGTCCTTCCCATTCCAATCCTGAGACCCTTCCTATAGCATGAGATGTGATATCTCAATGCTTCTAATACCAAACCTGAGACCCTTCCTATAACATGAGATGGGAATATCCAACTCCTTCCCATTCCATTCCTGAGACCCTTCCGATAGCAGAGATGTGATATCTCAATGCTTATACCAAACCTGAGATCCTTCCTATAACAAGAGATGTGATATCCAACTCCTTCCCATTCCAATCCTGAGACACTTCCTATAGCATGAGATGTGATATCTCACTGCTTATACCAAACCTGAGACCCTTCCCATAGCATGAGATGTGATATCCAACTCCTTCCCATTCCAATCCTGAGACCCTTCCTATAGCATGAGATATGATATCTCAATACTTCTAATACCAAACGTGAGATCCTTCCGATAACATGAGATGTGATATCCAAATCCTTCCCCTTCCAAACCTGAGACCCTCCCTTTAGCATGAGATGTGATATCCAACTCCTTCCCATTCCAATCCTGAGACCCTTCTGATAGCATGAGATGTGATATCTCAATGCTTCTAATACCAAACCTGAGATCCTTCCGATAGCATGAGATGTGATATCTCAATGCTTCTAATACCAAACCTGAGATCCTTCCTATAACATGAGATGTGATATCCAACTCCTTCCCGTTCCAAACCTGAGACCCTTCCTTTAGCATGAGATGTGATATCCAACTCCTTCCCATTCCAATCCTGAGACACTTCCGATAGCAGAGATGTGATATCTCAATGTTTATACCAAACCTGAGACCCTTCCTATAACATGAGATGTGATATCCAACTCCTTCCCGTTCCAAACCTGAGACCCTTCCTTTAGCATGAGATGTGATATCCAGCTCCTTCCCATTCCAATCCTGAGACACTTCCGATAGCAGAGATGTGATATCTCAATGCTTATACCAAACCTGAGACCCTTCCTATAACATGAGATGTGATATCCAAATCCTTCCCGTTCTAAACCTGAGACCCTTCCTTTAGCATGAGATGTGATATCCAGCTCCTTCCCATTCCAATCCTGAGACACTTCCGATAGCATGAGATGTGATATCTCAATGCTTCTAATATCAAAACTGAGACCCTCCCTATAGCATGATATGTGATATCTAAGTCCTTCCCATTCCAATCCTGAGACCCTCCCTATAGCATGAGATGTGATATCCAACTCCTTCCCATTCCAATCCTGAGACCCTTCTGATAGCATGAGATGTGATATCTCAATGCCTCTAATACCAAACCTGAGATCCTACCTCTAACATGAAATGTGATATCCAACTCTTTCCCCTTCCAAACCTGAGAGCCTTCCTATAGCATGAGATGTGATATCCAAGTCCTTCCCATTCCAATCCTGAGACACTTCCTATAGCTTGAGATGTGATATCCAACTCCTTCCCATTCCAATTCTGAGACCCTTCCTACACTATGAGACTTGATATCTCAATGCTTCTAATACCAAACGTGAGACCCGTAATATAACATGAGATGTGATATCCAAATCCTTCCCCTTCCAAACCTTAGACCCTTCCTTTATCATGAGATGTGATATCCAACTCCTTCCCATTCTAATCCTGAGACCCTTCCGATATCATGAGATGTGATATCTCAAAGCTTCTAATATCAAACTTGAGACCCTCCCTATAGCATGAGATGTGATATCCAAGTCCTTCCCATTCCAATCCTGAGACCCTTCCTATAGCATGAGATGTGATATCTCAATGCTTCTAATACCAAACCTGAGACCCTTCCTATAACATGAGATGGGAATATCCAACTCCTTCCCATTCCAATCCTGAGACCCTTCCGATAGCAGAGATGTGATATCTCAATGCTTATACCAAACCTGAGATCCTTCCTATAACAAGAGATGTGATATCCAACTCCTTCCCATTCCAATCCTGAGACACTTCCTATAGCATGAGATGTGATATCTCACTGCTTATACCAAACCTGAGACCCTTCCCATAGCATGAGATGTGATATCCAACTCCTTCCCATTCCAATCCTGAGACCCTTCCTATAGCATGAGATATGATATCTCAATACTTCTAATACCAAACGTGAGATCCTTCCGATAACATGAGATGTGATATCCAAATCCTTCCCCTTCCAAACCTGAGACCGTCCCTTTAGCATGAGATGTGATATCCAACTCCTTCCCATTCCATTCCTGAGACCCTTCTGATAGCATGAGATGTGATATCTCAATGCCTCTAATACCAAACCTGAGATCCTACCTCTAACATGAAATGTGATATCCAACTCTTTCCCCTTCCA
This sequence comes from Ambystoma mexicanum, assembly GCF_040938575.1. Lineage (NCBI taxonomy): Eukaryota > Metazoa > Chordata > Amphibia > Caudata > Ambystomatidae > Ambystoma > Ambystoma mexicanum. The sequence goes on from NC_090936.1 coordinate 341,339,482, forward strand.
AACCTGAGAGCCTTTCTATAGCATGAGATGTGATATCCAAGTCCTTCCCATTCCAATCCTGAGACCCTTCCTATAGCTTGAGATGTGATATCCAACTCCTTCTCATTCCAATTCTGAGACCCTTCCTATACTCTGAGACTTGATATCTCAATGCTTCTAATACCAAACCTGAGACCCGTAATATAACATGAGATGTGATATCCAAATCCTTCCCCTTCCAAACCTTAGACCCTTCCTTTATCATGAGATGTGATATCCAACACCTTCCCATTCCAATCCTGAGACCCTTCCGATATCATGAGATGTGATATCTCAAAGCTTCTAATATCAAACTTGAGACCCTCCCTATAGCATGAGATGTGATATCCAAGTCCTTCCCATTCCAATCCTGAGACCCTTCCTATAGCATGAGATGTGATATCTCAATGCTTCTAATACCAAACCTGAGACCCTTCCTATAACATGAGATGGGAATATCCAACTCCTTCCCATTCCAATCCTGAGACCCTTCCGATAGCAGAGATGTGATATCTCAATGCTTATACCAAACCTGAGACCCTTCGTATGGCATGAGATGTGATATCCAACTCCTTGCCATTCAAATCCTGAGACCCTTCCTATAGCATGAGAAGGGATATCCAACTCCTTCCCAATCCAATCCTGAGACCCTTCCGATAGCAGAGACGTGATATCTCAATGCTTCTACCAAACCTGAGACCCTTCCTTTAGCATGAGATGTGATATCCAAATCCTTCACATTCCAATCCTGAGACCCTTCCTATAGCATGAGATGTGATATCTCAATGCTTCTAATACCAAACCTGAGATCCTTCCTATAACATGAGATGTGATATCCAATTCCTTCCCATTCCAAACCTGAGACCCTTCCTATTGGATGAGTTGTGATATCCAACTCCTTCCCATTCCAACCCTGAGACCCTTCCTATAGCATGAGATGTGATGTCTCAATGCTTCTAATACCAAACCTGAGATCCTTCCTATAACATGAGATGTGATATCCAACTCCTTCCATTCCAATCCTGAGACCGGTCCTATAGCATGAGATGTGATATCTCAATGCTTATACCAAACCTGAGACCCTTCCTATAGCATGAGATGTGATATCCAACTACTTCCCATTCCAATCCTGAGACCCTTCCTATAGCATGAGATGTGATATCTCAATGCTTCTAATACCAAACCTGAGATCCTTCCTCTAACATGAAATGTGATATCCAACTCCTTCCCTTTCCAAACCTAAGAGCCTATCTATAGCATGAGATGTGATATCCAGGTCCTTCCCATTCCAATCCTTAGACCCTTCCTACAGCATGCAATATGATATCTCAATGATTCTAATAACAAACCTGAGACCCGTCCTATAGCATGAGATATGATATCCAAGTCCTTCCCATTCCAATCCTGAGACCCTTCCTATAACATGAAATGTGATATCCAACTCCTTCCCATTCCAACCTGAGACCCTTCCTATAGCATGAGATGGGATATCCAACTTCTTCCAAATCCAATACTGATACCCTTCCGATAGCATGAGATGTGATATCCCAATGCTTCTACCAAACCTGAGACCCATACTATGGCATGAGATGTGATATCAAACTCCTTCCCATTCCAATCCTGAGACCCTTCCTATAGCTTGAGGTGTGATATCCAACTCCTTCCCATTCCAATTCTGAGACCCTTCTTATACCATGAGACTTGATATCTCAATGCTTCTAATACCAAACCTGAGACCCGTCCTATAACATGAGATGTGATATCCAAATCCTTCCCCTTCCAAACCTTAGACCCTTCCTTTATCATGAGATGTGATATCCAACTCCTTCCCATTCCAATCCTGAGACCCTTCCGATATCATGAGATTTGTTATCTCAATGCTTCTAATATCAAACTTGAGACCCTCCCTATAGCATGAGATGTGACATCCAAGTCCTTCCCATTCCAATCCTGAGACCCTTCCTATAGCATGAGATGTGATATCTCTATGCTTCTAATACCAAACCTGAGACCCTTCCTATAACATGAGATGGGATATCCAACTCCTTCCCATTCCAATCCTGAGACCTTTCCGATAGCAGAGATGTGATATCTCAATGCTTATACCAAACCTGAGAACCTTCCTATGGCCTGAGATGTCATATACAACTCCTTCCCATTCCAATCCTGAGACCCTTCCTTTAGCATGAGATGTGATATCTCAATGCTTATACCAAATCTGAGACCCTTCCTATAGCATGAGATGTGATATCCAATTCCTTCCCATTCCAATCCTGAGACCCTTTCTATAACATGAGATGTGATATCCAACTCCTTCCCATTCCAACCTGAGACACTTCCTATAGCATGAGAAGGGATATCCAACTCCTTCCCAATCCAATCCTGAGACCCTTCCGATAGCAGAGATGTGATATCTCAATGCTTATACCAAACCTGAGACCCTTCCTATGGCATGAGATGTGATATCCAACTCCTTGCCATTCAAATCCTGAGACCCTTCCTATAGCATGAAAAGGGATATCCAACTCCTTCCCAATCCAATCCTGAGACCCTTCCGATAGCAGAGACGTGATATCTCAATGCTTCTACCAAACCTGAGACCCTTCCTTTAGCATGAGATGTGATATCCAAATCCTTCACATTCCAATCCTGAGACCCTTCCTATAGCATGAGATTTGATATCTCAATGCTTCTAATACCAAACCTGATATCCTTCCTATAACATGAGATGTGATATCCAATTCCTTCCCATTCCAAACCTGAGACCCTTCCTATTGGATGAGATGTGATATCCAACTCCTTCCCATTCCAACCCTGAGACCCTTCCTATAGCATGAGATGTGATGTCTCAATGCTTCTAATACCAAACCTGAGATCCTTCCTATAACATGAGATGTGATATCCAACTCCTTCCATTCCAATCCTGAGACCCGTCCTATAGCATGAGATGTGATATCTCAATGCTTATACCAAACCTGAGACCCTTCCTATAGTATGAGATGTGATATCCAACTCCTTCCCATTCCAATCCTGAGACCCTTCCTATAGCATGAGATGTGATATCTCAATGCTTCTAATACCAAACCTGAGATCCTTCCTCTAACATGAAATGTGATATCCAACTCCTTCCCTTTCCAAACCTAAGAGCCTATCTATAGCATGAGATGTGATATCCAAGTCCTTCACATTCCAACCCTTAGACCCTTCCTACAGCATGCAATATGATATCTCAATGATTCTAATAACAAACCTGAGACCCGTCCTATAACATGAGATGGGATATCCAACTCCTTCCCATTCCAATCCTGAGACACTTCCGATAGCAGAGATGTGATATCTCAATGTTTATACCAAACCTGAGACCCTTCCTATAACATGAGATGTGATATCCAACTCCTTCCCGTTCCAAACCTGAGACCCTTCCTTTAGCATGAGATGTGATATCCAGCTCCTTCCCATTCCAATCCTGAGACAATTCCGATAGCATGAGATGTGATATCTCAATGCTTCTAATATCAAACCTGAGATCCTTCCTCTAACATGAAATGTGATATCCAACTCCTTCCCTTTCCAAACCTAAGAGCCTATCTATAGCATGAGATGTGATATCCAAGTCCTTCACATTCCAACCCTTAGACCCTTCCTACAGCATGCAATATGATATCTCAATGATTCTAATAACAAACCTGAGACCCGTCCTATAACATGAGATGGGATATCCAACTCCTTCCCATTCCAATCCTGAGACACTTCCGATAGCAGAGATGTGATATCTCAATGTTTATACCAAACCTGAGACCCTTCCTATAACATGAGATGTGATATCCAACTCCTTCCCGTTCCAAACCTGAGACCCTTCCTTTAGCATGAGATGTGATATCCAACTCCTTCCCATTCCAATCCTGAGACACTTCTGATAGCAGAGATGTGATATCTCAATGTTTATACCAAACCTGAGACCCTTCCTATAACATGAGATGTGATATCCAACTCCTTCCCGTTCCAAACCTGAGACCCTTCCTTTAGCATGAGATGTGATATCCAGCTCCTTCCCATTCCAATCCTGAGACACTTCCGATAGCAGAGATGTGATATCTCAATGCTTATACCAAACCTGAGACCCTTCCTATAACATGAGATGTGATATCCAAATCCTTCCCGTTCCAAACCTGAGACCCTTCCTTTAGCATGAGATGTGATATCCAGCTCCTTCCCATTCCAATCCTGAGACACTTCCGATAGCATGAGATGTGATATCTCAATGCTTCTAATATCAAAACTGAGACCCTCCCTATAGCATGATATGTGATATCTAAGTCCTTCCCATTCCAATCCTGAGACCCTCCCTATAGCATGAGATGTGATATCCAACTCCTTCCCATTCCAATCCTGAGACCCTTCTGATAGCATGAGATGTGATATCTCAATGCCTCTAATACCAAACCTGAGATCCTACCTCTAACATGAAATGTGATATCCAACTCTTTCCCCTTCCAAACCTGAGAGCCTTCCTATTGCATGAGATGTGATATCCAAGTCCTTCCCATTCCAATCCTGAGACACTTCCTATAGCTTGAGATGTGATATCCAACTCCTTCCCATTCCAATTCTGAGACCCTTCCTATACTATGAGACTTGATATCTCAATGCTTCTAATACCAAACGTGAGACCCGTAATATAACATGAGATGTGATATCCAAATCCTTCCCCTTCCAAACCTTAGACCCTTCCTTTATCATGAGATGTGATATCCAACTCCTTCCCATTCTAATCCTGAGACCCTTCCGATATCATGAGATGTGATATCTCAAAGCTTCTAATATCAAACTTGAGACCCTCCCTATAGCATGAGATGTGATATCCAAGTCCTTCCCATTCCAATCCTGAGACCCTTCCTATAGCATGAGATGTGATATCTCAATGCTTCTAATACCAAACCTGAGACCCTTCCTATAACATGAGATGGGAATATCCAACTCCTTCCCATTCCAATCCTGAGACCCTTCCGATAGCAGAGATGTGATATCTCAATGCTTATACCAAACCTGAGATCCTTCCTATAACAAGAGATGTGATATCCAACTCCTTCCCATTCCAATCCTGAGACACTTCCTATAGCATGAGATGTGATATCTCACTGCTTATACCAAACCTGAGACCCTTCCCATAGCATGAGATGTGATATCCAACTCCTTCCCATTCCAATCCTGAGACCCTTCCTATAGCATGAGATATGATATCTCAATACTTCTAATACCAAACGTGAGATCCTTCCGATAACATGAGATGTGATATCCAAATCCTTCCCCTTCCAAACCTGAGACCCTCCCTTTAGCATGAGATGTGATATCCAACTCCTTCCCATTCCAATCCTGAGACCCTTCTGATAGCATGAGATGTGATATCTCAATGCTTCTAATACCAAACCTGAGATCCTTCCGATAGCATGAGATGTGATATCTCAATGCTTCTAATACCAAACCTGAGATCCTTCCTATAACATGAGATGTGATATCCAAATCCTTCCCCTTCCAAACCTGAGACCGTCCCTTTAGCATGAGATGTGATATCCAACTCCTTCCCATTCCATTCCTGAGACCCTTCTGATAGCATGAGATGTGATATCTCAATGCCTCTAATACCAAACCTGAGATCCTACCTCTAACATGAAATGTGATATCCAACTCTTTCCCCTTCCAAACCTGAGAGCCTTTCTATAGCATGAGATGTGATATCCAAGTCCTTCCCATTCCAATCCTGAGACCCTTCCTATAGCTTGAGATGTGATATCCAACTCCTTCCCATTCCAATTCTGAGACCCTTCCTATACTCTGCGACTTGATATCTCAATGCTTCTAATACCAAACCTGAGACCCGTAATATAACATGAGATGTGATATCCAAATCCTTCCCCTTCCAAACCTTAGACCCTTCCTTTATCATGAGATGTGATATCCAACACCTTCCCATTCCAATCCTGAGACCCTTCCGATATCATGAGATGTGATATCTCAAAGCTTCTAATATCAAACTTGAGACCCTCCCTATAGCATGAGATGTGATATCCAAGTCCTTCCCATTCCAATCCTGAGACCCTTCCTATAGCATGAGATGTGATATCTCAATGCTTCTAATACCAAACCTGAGACCCTTCCTATAACATGAGATGGGAATATCCAACTCCTTCCCATTCCAATCCTGAGACCCTTCCGATAGCAGAGATGTGATATCTCAATGCTTATACCAAACCTGAGACCCTTCGTATGGCATGAGATGTGATATCCAACTCCTTGCCATTCAAATCCTGAGACCCTTCCTATAGCATGAGAAGGGATATCCAACTCCTTCCCAATCCAATCCTGAGACCCTTCCGATAGCAGAGACGTGATATCTCAATGCTTCTACCAAACCTGAGACCCTTCCTTTAGCATGAGATGTGATATCCAAATCCTTCACATTCCAATCCTGAGACCCTTCCTATAGCATGAGATGTGATATCTCAATGCTTCTAATACCAAACCTGAGATCCTTCCTATAACATGAGATGTGATATCCAACTCCTTCCATTCCAATCCTGAGACCGGTCCTATAGCATGAGATGTGATATCTCAATGCTTATACCAAACCTGAGACCCTTCCTATAGCATGAGATGTGATATCCAACTACTTCCCATTCCAATCCTCAGACCCTTCCTATAGCATGAGATGTGATATCTCAATGCTTCTAATACCAAACCTGAGATCCTTCCTCTAACATGAAATGTGATATCCAACTCCTTCCCTTTCCAAACCTAAGAGCCTATCTATAGCATGAGATGTGATATCCAGGTCCTTCCCATTCCAATCCTTAGACCCTTCCTACAGCATGCAATATGATATCTCAATTATTCTAATAACAAACCTGAGACCCGTCCTATAGCATGAGATATGATATCCAAGTCCTTCCCATTCCAATCCTGAGACCCTTCCTATAACATGAAATGTGATATCCAACTCCTTCCCATTCCAACCTGAGACCCTTCCTATAGCATGAGATGGGATATCCAACTTCTTCCAAATCCAATACTGATACCCTTCCGATAGCATGAGATGTGATATCCCAATGCTTCTACCAAACCTGAGACCCATACTATGGCATGAGATGTGATATCAAACTCCTTCCCATTCCAATCCTGAGACCCTTCCTATAGCTTGAGGTGTGATATCCAACTCCTTCCCATTCCAATTCTGAGACCCTTCTTATACCATGAGACTTGATATCTCAATGCTTCTAATACCAAACCTGAGACCCGTCCTATAACATGAGATGTGATATCCAAATCCTTCCCCTTCCAAACCTTAGACCCTTCCTTTATCATGAGATGTGATATCCAACTCCTTCCCATTCCAATCCTGAGACCCTTCCGATATCATGAGATTTGTTATCTCAATGCTTCTAATATCAAACTTGAGACCCTCCCTATAGCATGAGATGTGACATCCAAGTCCTTCCCATTCCAATCCTGAGACCCTTCCTATAGCATGAGATGTGATATCTCTATGCTTCTAATACCAAACCTGAGACCCTTCCTATAACATGAGATGGGATATCCAACTCCTTCCCATTCCAATCCTGAGACCTTTCCGATAGCAGAGATGTGATATCTCAATGCTTATACCAAACCTGAGAACCTTCCTATGGCCTGAGATGTCATATACAACTCCTTCCCATTCCAATCCTGAGACCCTTCCTTTAGCATGAGATGTGATATCTCAATGCTTATACCAAATCTGAGACCCTTCCTATAGCATGAGATGTGATATCCAATTCCTTCCCATTCCAATCCTGAGACCCTTTCTATAACATGAGATGTGATATCCAACTCCTTCCCATTCCAACCTGAGACACTTCCTATAGCATGAGAAGGGATATCCAACTCCTTCCCAATCCAATCCTGAGACCCTTCCGATAGCAGAGATGTGATATCTCAATGCTTATACCAAACCTGAGACCCTTCCTATGGCATGAGATGTGATATCCAACTCCTTGCCTTTCAAATCCTGAGACCCTTCCTATAGCATGAAAAGGGATATCCAACTCCTTCCCAATCCAATCCTGAGACCCTTCCGATAGCAGAGACGTGATATCTCAATGCTTCTACCAAACCTGAGACCCTTCCTTTAGCATGAGATGTGATATCCAAATCCTTCACATTCCAATCCTGAGACCCTTCCTATAGCATGAGATTTGATATCTCAATGCTTCTAATACCAAACCTGAGATCCTTCCTATAACATGAGATGTGATATCCAATTCCTTCCCATTCCAAACCTGAGACCCTTCCTATTGGATGAGATGTGATATCCAACTCCTTCCCATTCCAACCCTGAGACCCTTCCTATAGCATGAGATGTGATGTCTCAATGCTTCTAATACCAAACCTGAGATCATTCCTATAACATGAGATGTGATATCCAACTCCTTCCATTCCAATCCTGAGACCCGTCCTATAGCATGAGATGTGATATCTCAATGCTTATACCAAACCTGAGACCCTTCCTATAGTATGAGATGTGATATCCAACTCCTTCCCATTCCAATCCTGAGACCCTTCCTATAGCATGAGATGTGATATCTCAATGCTTCTAATACCAAACCTGAGATCCTTCCTCTAACATGAAATGTGATATCCAACTCCTTCCCTTTCCAAACCTAAGAGCCTATCTATAGCATGATATGTGATATCCAAGTCCTTCACATTCCAACCCTTAGACCCTTCCTACAGCATGCAATATGATATCTCAATGATTCTAATAACAAACCTGAGACCCGTCCTATAACATGAGATGGGATATCCAACTCCTTCCCATTCCAATCCTGAGACACTTCCGATAGCAGAGATGTGATATCTCAATGTTTATACCAAACCTGAGACCCTTCCTATAACATGAGATGTGATATCCAACTCCTTCCCGTTCCAAACCTGAGACCCTTCCTTTAGCATGAGATGTGATATCCAGCTCCTTCCCATTCCAATCCTGAGACAATTCCGATAGCATGAGATGTGATATCTCAATGCTTCTAATATCAAACCTGAGATCCTTCCTCTAACATGAAATGTGATATCCAACTCCTTCCCTTTCCAAACCTAAGAGCCTATCTATAGCATGAGATGTGATATCCAAGTCCTTCACATTCCAACCCTTAGACCCTTCCTACAGCATGCAATATGATATCTCAATGATTCTAATAACAAACCTGAGACCCGTCCTATAACATGAGATGGGATATCCAACTCCTTCCCATTCCAATCCTGAGACACTTCCGATAGCAGAGATGTGATATCTCAATGTTTATACCAAACCTGAGACCCTTCCTATAACATGAGATGTGATATCCAACTCCTTCCCGTTCCAAACCTGAGACCCTTCCTTTAGCATGAGATGTGATATCCAACTCCTTCCCATTCCAATCCTGAGACACTTCCGATAGCAGAGATGTGATATCTCAATGTTTATACCAAACCTGAGACCCTTCCTATAACATGAGATGTGATATCCAACTCCTTCCCGTTCCAAACCTGAGACCCTTCCTTTAGCATGAGATGTGATATCCAGCTCCTTCCCATTCCAATCCTGAGACACTTCCGATAGCAGAGATGTGATATCTCAATGCTTATACCAAACCTGAGACCCTTCCTATAACATGAGATGTGATATCCAAATCCTTCCCGTTCCAAACCTGAGACCCTTCCTTTAGCATGAGATGTGATATCCAGCTCCTTCCCATTCCAATCCTGAGACACTTCCGATAGCATGAGATGTGATATCTCAATGCTTCTAATATCAAAACTGAGACCCTCCCTATAGCATGATATGTGATATCTAAGTCCTTCCCATTCCAATCCTGAGACACTTCCGATAGCATGAGATGTGATATCTCAATGCTTCTAATATCAAAACTGAGACCCTCCCTATAGCATGAGATGTGATATCCAACTCCTTCCCATTCCAATCCTGAGACCCTTCTGATAGCATGAGATGTGATATCTCAATGCCTCTAATACCAAACCTGAGATCCTACCTCTAACATGAAATGTGATATCCAACTCTTTCCCCTTCCAAACCTGAGAGCCTTCCTATTGCATGAGATGTGATATCCAAGTCCTTCCCATTCCAATCCTGAGACACTTCCTATAGCTTGAGATGTGATATCCAACTCCTTCCCATTCCAATTCTGAGACCCTTCCTATACTATGAGACTTGATATCTCAATGCTTCTAATACCAAACGTGAGACCCGTAATATAACATGAGATGTGATATCCAAATCCTTCCCCTTCCAAACCTTAGACCCTTCCTTTATCATGAGATGTGATATCCAACTCCTTCCCATTCTAATCCTGAGACCCTTCCGATATCATGAGATGTGATATCTCAAAGCTTCTAATATCAAACTTGAGACCCTCCCTATAGCATGAGATGTGATATCCAAGTCCTTCCCATTCCAATCCTGAGACCCTTCCTATAGCATGAGATGTGATATCTCAATGCTTCTAATACCAAACCTGAGACCCGTCCTATAACATGAGATGGGATATCCAACTCCTTCCCATTCCAATCCTGAAACACTTCCGATAGCAGAGATGTGATATCTCAATGTTTATACCAAACCTGAGACCCTTCCTATAACATGAGATGTGATATCCAACTCCTTCCCGTTCCAAACCTGAGACCCTTCCTTTAGCATGAGATGTGATATCCAGCTCCTTCCCATTCCAATCCTGAGACAATTCCGATAGCATGAGATGTGATATCTCAATGCTTCTAATATCAAACCTGAGATCCTTCCTCTAACATGAAATGTGATATCCAACTCCTTCCCTTTCCAAACCTAAGAGCCTATCTATAGCATGAGATGTGATATCCAAGTCCTTCACATTCCAACCCTTAGACCCTTCCTACAGCATGCAATATGATATCTCAATGATTCTAATAACAAACCTGAGACCCGTCCTATAACATGAGATGGGATATCCAACTCCTTCCCATTCCAATCCTGAGACACTTCCGATAGCAGAGATGTGATATCTCAATGTTTATACCAAACCTGAGACCCTTCCTATAACATGAGATGTGATATCCAACTCCTTCCCGTTCCAAACCTGAGACCCTTCCTTTAGCATGAGATGTGATATCCAGCTCCTTCCCATTCCAATCCTGAGACACTTCCGATAGCAGAGATGTGATATCTCAATGCTTATACCAAACCTGAGACCCTTCCTATAACATGAGATGTGATATCCAAATCCTTCCCGTTCCAAACCTGAGACCCTTCCTTTAGCATGAGATGTGATATCCAGCTCCTTCCCATTCCAATCCTGAGACACTTCCGATAGCATGAGATGTGATATCTCAATGCTTCTAATATCAAAACTGAGACCCTCCCTATAGCATGATATGTGATATCTAAGTCCTTCCCATTCCAATCCTGAGACCCTCCCTATAGCATGAGATGTGATATCCAACTCCTTCCCATTCCAATCCTGAGACCCTTCTGATAGCATGAGATGTGATATCTCAATGCCTCTAATACCAAACCTGAGATCCTACCTCTAACATGAAATGTGATATCCAACTCTTTCCCCTTCCAAACCTGAGAGCCTTCCTATTGCATGAGATGTGATATCCAAGTCCTTCCCATTCCAATCCTGAGACACTTCCTATAGCTTGAGATGTGATATCCAACTCCTTCCCATTCCAATTCTGAGACCCTTCCTATACTATGAGACTTGATATCTCAATGCTTCTAATACCAAACGTGAGACCCGTAATATAACATGAGATGTGATATCCAAATCCTTCCCCTTCCAAACCTTAGACCCTTCCTTTATCATGAGATGTGATATCCAACTCCTTCCCATTCTAATCCTGAGACCCTTCCGATATCATGAGATGTGATATCTCAAAGCTTCTAATATCAAACTTGAGACCCTCCCTATAGCATGAGATGTGATATCCAAGTCCTTCCCATTCCAATCCTGAGACCCTTCCTATAGCATGAGATGTGATATCTCAATGCTTCTAATACCAAACCTGAGACCCTTCCTATAACATGAGATGGGAATATCCAACTCCTTCCCATTCCAATCCTGAGACCCTTCCGATAGCAGAGATGTGATATCTCAATGCTTATACCAAACCTGAGATCCTTCCTATAACAAGAGATGTGATATCCAACTCCTTCCCATTCCAATCCTGAGACACTTCCTATAGCATGAGATGTGATATCTCACTGCTTATACCAAACCTGAGACCCTTCCCATAGCATGAGATGTGATATCCAACTCCTTCCCATTCCAATCCTGAGACCCTTCCTATAGCATGAGATATGATATCTCAATACTTCTAATACCAAACGTGAGATCCTTCCGATAACATGAGATGTGATATCCAAATCCTTCCCCTTCCAAACCTGAGACCCTCCCTTTAGCATGAGATGTGATATCCAACTCCTTCCCATTCCAATCCTGAGACCCTTCTGATAGCATGAGATGTGATATCTCAATGCTTCTAATACCAAACCTGAGATCCTTCCGATAGCATGAGATGTGATATCTCAATGCTTCTAATACCAAACCTGAGATCCTTCCTATAACATGAGATGTGATATCCAAATCCTTCCCCTTCCAAACCTGAGACCGTCCCTTTAGCATGAGATGTGATATCCAACTCCTTCCCATTCCATTCCTGAGACCCTTCTGATAGCATGAGATGTGATATCTCAATGCCTCTAATACCAAACCTGAGATCCTACCTCTAACATGAAATGTGATATCCAACTCTTTCCCCTTCCAAACCTGAGAGCCTTTCTATAGCATGAGATGTGATATCCAAGTCCTTCCCATTCCAATCCTGAGACCCTTCCTATAGCTTGAGATGTGATATCCAACTCCTTCCCATTCCAATTCTGAGACCCTTCCTATACTCTGAGACTTGATATCTCAATGCTTCTAATACCAAACCTGAGACCCGTAATATAACATGAGATGTGATATCCAAATCCTTCCCCTTCCAAACCTTAGACCCTTCCTTTATCATGAGATGTGATATCCAACACCTTCCCATTCCAATCCTGAGACCCTTCCGATATCATGAGATGTGATATCTCAAAGCTTCTAATATCAAACTTGAGACCCTCCCTATAGCATGAGATGTGATATCCAAGTCCTTCCCATTCCAATCCTGAGACCCTTCCTATAGCATGAGATGTGATATCTCAATGCTTCTAATACCAAACCTGAGACCCTTCCTATAACATGAGATGGGAATATCCAACTCCTTCCCATTCCAATCCTGAGACCCTTCCGATAGCAGAGATGTGATATCTCAATGCTTATACCAAACCTGAGACCCTTCGTATGGCATGAGATGTGATATCCAACTCCTTGCCATTCAAATCCTGAGACCCTTCCTATAGCATGAGAAGGGATATCCAACTCCTTCCCAATCCAATCCTGAGACCCTTCCGATAGCAGAGACGTGATATCTCAATGCTTCTACCAAACCTGAGACCCTTCCTTTAGCATGAGATGTGATATCCAAATCCTTCACATTCCAATCCTGAGACCCTTCCTATAGCATGAGATGTGATATCACAATGCTTCTAATACCAAACCTGAGATCCTTCCTATAACATGAGATGTGATATCCAACTCCTTCCATTCCAATCCTGAGACCGGTCCTATAGCATGAGATGTGATATCTCAATGCTTATACCAAACCTGAGACCCTTCCTATAGCATGAGATGTGATATCCAACTACTTCCCATTCCAATCCTCAGACCCTTCCTATAGCATGAGATGTGATATCTCAATGCTTCTAATACCAAACCTGAGATCCTTCCTCTAACATGAAATGTGATATCCAACTCCTTCCCTTTCCAAACCTAAGAGCCTATCTATAGCATGAGATGTGATATCCAGGTCCTTCCCATTCCAATCCTTAGACCCTTCCTACAGCATGCAATATGATATCTCAATGATTCTAATAACAAACCTGAGACCCGTCCTATAGCATGAGATATGATATCCAAGTCCTTCCCATTCCAATCCTGAGACCCTTCCTATAACATGAAATGTGATATCCAACTCCTTCCCATTCCAACCTGAGACCCTTCCTATAGCATGAGATGGGATATCCAACTTCTTCCAAATCCAATACTGATACCCTTCCGATAGCATGAGATGTGATATCCCAATGCTTCTACCAAACCTGAGACCCATACTATGGCATGAGATGTGATATCAAACTCCTTCCCATTCCAATCCTGAGACCCTTCCTATAGCTTGAGGTGTGATATCCAACTCCTTCCCATTCCAATCCTGAGACCCTTCCGATATCATGAGATTTGTTATCTCAATGCTTCTAATATCAAACTTGAGACCCTCCCTATAGCATGAGATGTGACATCCAAGTCCTTCCCATTCCAATCCTGAGACCCTTCCTATAGCATGAGATGTGATATCTCTATGCTTCTAATACCAAACCTGAGACCCTTCCTATAACATGAGATGGGATATCCAACTCCTTCCCATTCCAATCCTGAGACCTTTCCGATAGCAGAGATGTGATATCTCAATGCTTATACCAAACCTGAGAACCTTCCTATGGCCTGAGTTGTCATATACAACTCCTTCCCATTCCAATCCTGAGACCCTTCCTTTAGCATGAGATGTGATATCTCAATGCTTATACCAAATCTGAGACCCTTCCTATAGCATGAGATGTGATATCCAATTCCTTCCCATTCCAATCCTGAGACCCTTTCTATAACATGAGATGTGATATCCAACTCCTTCCCATTCCAACCTGAGACACTTCCTATAGCATGAGAAGGGATATCCAACTCCTTCCCAATCCTATCCTGAGACCCTTCCGATAGCAGAGATGTGATATCTCAATGCTTATACCAAACCTGAGACCCTTCCTATGGCATGAGATGTGATATCCAACTCCTTGCCATTCAAATCCTGAGACCCTTCCTATAGCATGAAAAGGGATATCCAACTCCTTCCCAATCCAATCCTGAGACCCTTCCGATAGCAGAGACGTGATATCTCAATGCTTCTACCAAACCTGAGACCCTTCCTTTAGCATGAGATGTGATATCCAAATCCTTCACATTCCAATCCTGAGACCCTTCCTATAGCATGAGATTTGATATCTCAATGCTTCTAATACCAAACCTGAGTTCCTTCCTATAACATGAGATGTGATATCCAATTCCTTCCCATTCCAAACCTGAGACCCTTCCTATTGGATGAGATGTGATATCCAACTCCTTCCCATTCCAACCCTGAGACCCTTCCTATAGCATGAGATGTGATGTCTCAATGCTTCTAATACCAAACCTGAGATCCTTCCTATAACATGAGATGTGATATCCAACTCCTTCCATTCCAATCCTGAGACCCGTCCTATAGCATGAGATGTGATATCTCAATGCTTATACCAAACCTGAGACCCTTCCTATAGTATGAGATGTGATATCCAACTCCTTCCCATTCCAATCCTGAGACTCTTCCTATAGCATGAGATGTGATATCTCAATGCTTCTAATACCAAACCTGAGATCCTTCCTCTAACATGAAATGTGATATCCAACTCCTTCCCTTTCCAAACCTAAGAGCCTATCTATAGCATGAGATGTGATATCCAAGTCCTTCGCATTCCAACCCTTAGACCCTTCCTACAGCATGCAATATGATATCTCAATGATTCTAATAACAAACCTGAGACCCGTCCTATAACGTGAGATGGGATATCCAACTCCTTCCCATTCCAATCCTGAGACACTTCCGATAGCAGAGATGTGATATCTCAATGTTTATACCAAACCTGAGACCCTTCCTATAACATGAGATGTGATATCCAACTCCTTCCCGTTCCAAACCTGAGACCCTTCCTTTAGCATGAGATGTGATATCCAGCTCCTTCCCATTCCAATCCTGAGACAATTCCGATAGCATGAGATGTGATATCTCAATGCTTCTAATATCAAAACTGAGACCCTCCCTATAGCATGATATGTGATATCTAAGTCCTTCCCATTCCAATCCTGAGACCCTTCCTATAGCATGAGATGTGATATCTCAATGCTTCTACCAAACCTGAGACCCTTCCTTTAGCATGAGATGTGATATCCAACTCCTTCCCATTCCAATCCTGAGACCCTTCCTATAGCATGAGAT
Organism: Ambystoma mexicanum; assembly: GCF_040938575.1. Taxonomy (NCBI): domain Eukaryota; kingdom Metazoa; phylum Chordata; class Amphibia; order Caudata; family Ambystomatidae; genus Ambystoma; species Ambystoma mexicanum. The sequence goes on from NC_090936.1 coordinate 341,355,733, forward strand.
GTGATATCTCAATACTTCTAATACCAAACCTGAGATCCTTCCGATAACATGAGATGTGATATCTCAATACTTCTAATACCAAACCTGAGATCCATCCTATAACATGAGATGTGATATCCAACTCCTTCCCTTTCCAAACCTGAGAGCCGTTCTATAGCATGAGATATGATATCCAGGTCCTTCCCATTCCAATCCTTAGACCCTTCCTACAGCATGCAATATGATATCTCAATGATTCTAATAACAAACCTGAGACCCGTCCTATAGCATGAGATATGATATCCAAGTCCTTCCCATTCCAATCCTGAGACCCTTCCTATAACATGAAATGTGATATCCAACTCCTTCCCATTCCAACCTGAGACCCTTCCTATAGCATGAGATGGGATATCCAACTTCTTCCAAATCCAATACTGATACCCTTCCGATAGAATGAGATGTGATATCCCAATGCTTCTACCAAACCTGAGACCCATACTATGGCATGAGATGTGACATCAAACTCCTTCCCATTCCAATCCTGAGACCCTTCCTATAGCTTGAGGTGTGATATCCAACTCCTTCCCATTCCAATTCTGAGACCCTTCTTATACCATGAGACTTGATATCTCAATGCTTCTAATACCAAACCTGAGACCCGTCCTATAACATGAGATGTGATATCCAAATCTTTCCCCTTCCAAACCTTGGACCCTTCCTTTATCATGAGATGTGATATCCAACTCTTTCCCATTCCAATCCTGAGACCCTTCCGATATCATGAGATTTGTTATCTCAATGCTTCTAATATCAAACTTGAGACCCTCCCTATAGCATGAGATGTGAGATCCAAGTCCTTCCCATTCCAATCCTGAGACCCTTCCTATAGCATGAGATGTGATATCTCTATGCTTCTAATACCAAACCTGAGACCCTTCCTATAACATGAGATGGGATATTCAACTCCTTCCCATTCCAATCCTGAGACCTTTCCGATAGCAGAGATGTGATATCTCAATGCTTATACCAAACCTGAGAACCTTCCTATGGCCTGAGATGTCATATACAACTCCTTCCCATTCCAATCCTGAGACCCTCCCTTTAGCATGAGATGTGATATCTCAATGCTTATACCAAATCCGAGACCCTTCCTATAGCATGAGATGTGATATCCAATTCCTTCCCATTCCAATCCTGAGACCCTTCCTATAGCATGAGATGTGATATCTCAATGCTTATACCAAATGCTTGTACACTCCTCCCTTCAGACCTGGGGACGCCAAGCGTACGAAGCGTGGGAGAGTGACAAGGACTCGAAATACAACACAACCTGGCGGCAGTTACAGAGAAGGACTCCCTTGTAAGCTGGTCAGTCAACTGGATGGCCCAGAGACACTTCCGAAGGCTTACTTGGCAGGAGTTGATGAAGTCGCCGGGAATAGCTGTTCCTGCTATTCCAAAGGTCGAAGCACCAGTACAGGCCTTCTGGTTCGATCCAAGGAGGAAAGGGTTTCAAAGGACGACAGCAGTGCAAAGGAGGATTCCTTCAGCGGGTCACCAGCGAATCCTCGGTCCAGCCTCGTAGTTGCAGGATACTTGGCTCCTGTATTCCTTCGTTCGTGAGAACTCAGGAGATCGACATGGTAGTGGTGTTTCCAGCTCCCTCTTATCCACGGTTCCCTTCGCGCCAAAACGGAGGGGAGCCAATGGGAGATCCGCTCATCAACACACATACCATACGTGGACCAATCACGGACCACGGTGGTCCCAGGCATTCACACCACCCTAGACTCTCTGGCACCCAGGATGTGTATTGGGACCAGACATCCCAGCCCACACCCTGGAGGCACACAAAGGACATGTAGAAGCCCGCGAAAGCAACCACGTTTCGCGGGAAAGTACATGCCCAAATAAGTAAGGCCCCGGGTCGCCCGACCTGGGGAAGGTGAAGGGAGCAAGACGGTCAGTGGACAGGACAAAGGAGCCTCGTGGTCTGGCCATTTTGGGAGCCAGGCCACCATTTTGGGTTCAGTGCGAAAAACGTGCTCAGAACGCCAAAAGGAGCTCAAAATAAACAAAACGATCGCTGCCACCATTCCAGTCCCTGAATGACTTGCACCGATCAAAATACCATCCTAAAAGAGTATCTAGGGCCTGTAGAAGGCTAGAGACCCAAAGAGAGCTGTAACTTAGCTTACAGTGCCCTCTTGTGTCATGTTGCACTAAAGCCGCAACACGATAAAAGAAACTACGGGAAACAGCGTTCCCCGGTACTGACTGTCTTAAGGGCATGTCAGTTTCCCCGTAAGAAAGGAGCGAAAGCGCAGAGGAGTGCGGCAGAAGGCTGCACTTCTCTGGCAAAGTCAAGAACAAGGTGTAAAAGAACAGCAAAAAGTTTAGGGGTTGCCACATGGAAGGAAAATTACCTACAATTACGAAATCTTTCCTAACACATTCCAACCCTTAGACCCTTCCTACAGCATGCAATATGATATCTCAATGATTCTAATAACAAACCTGAGACCCGTCCTATAACATGAGATGGGATATCCAACTCCTTCCCATTCCAATCCTGAGACACTTCCGATAGCAGAGATGTGATATCTCAATGTTTATACCAAACCTGAGACCCGTCCTATAACATGAGATGTGATATCCAGCTCCTTCCCATTCCAATCCTGAGACACTTCCGATAGCATGAGATGTGATATCTCAATGCTTCTAATATCAAAACTGAGACCCTCCCTATAGCATATGTGTTAGGAAAGATTTCATAATTGTAGGGAATTTTTCTTCCATGTGGCAACCCCTAAACTTTTTGCTGTTGTTTCTCACCTTGTTCTTGACTTTGCCAGAGAAGTGCAGCCTTCTGCCGCACTCCTCTGGGCTTTCGCTCCTTTCTTACGGGGAAACTGACATGCCCTTAAAACAGTCAGTACCGGGGAACGCTGTTTCCCGTAGTTTCTTTTATCATGTTGCGGCTTTAGTGCAACATGACACAAGAGGGCACTGTAAGCTAAGTTACAGCTCTCTTGGGTCTCTAGCTTTCTACAGACCCTAGATACTCTTTTAGGATGGTATTTGATCGGTGCAAGTCATTCAGGGACTCGAATGGTGGCAGCGATCGTTTTGTTTATTTTGAGCTCCTTTTGGTGTTCTGAGCACGTTTTTCGCACTGAACCCAAAATGGTGGCCTGGCTCCCAAAATGGCTAGTCCACGAGGCTCCTTTGTCCTGTCCACTGACCGTCTTGCTCCCTTCACCTTCCCCAGGTCGGGCGACCCGGGGCCTTCCTTAATTGGGCATGTACTTTCCCGCGAAACGTGGTTGCTTTCGCGGGCTTCTACATGTTGTTTGTGTGCCTCCAGGGTGTGGGCTGGGATGTCTGGTCCCAATACACATCCTGGGTGCCAGAGAGTCTAGGGTGGTATGAATGCCTGGGACCACCGTAGTCCGTGATTGGTCCACGTATGGTATGTGTGTTGATGAGCGGATCTCCCATTGGCTCCCCTCCGTTTTGGCGCGAAGGGAACCGTGGATAAGAGGGGGCTGGAAACACCACTACCATGTCGATCTCCTGAGTTCTCACGAACGAAGGAATACAGGAGCCAAGTATCCTGCAACTACGAGGCTGGACCGAGGAATCGCTGGTGACCCGCTGAAGGAATCCTCCTTTGCACTGCTGTCGTCCTTTGAAACCCTTTCCTCCTTGGATCGAACCAGAAGGCCTGTACTGGTGCTTCGACCTTTGGAATAGCAGGAACAGCTATTCCCGGCGACTTCATCATCTCCTGCCAAGTAAGCCTTCGGAAGTGTCTCTGGGCCATCCAGTTGACTGACCAGCTTACAAGGGAGTCCTGCTCTGTAACTGCCGCCAGGTTGTGTTGTATTTCGAGTCCTGGTCACTCTCCCACGCTTCGTACGCTTGGCGTCCCCAGGTCTGAAGGGAGGAGTGCACATTCCTTCCTTTAGCATGAGATGTGATATCCAACTCCTTCCCATTCCAATCCTGAGACCCTTCCTATAGCATGAGATGTGATATCTCAATACTTCTAATACCAAACCTGAGATCCTTCCGATAACATGAGATGTGATATCTCAATACTTCTAATACCAAACCTGAGATCCATCCTATAACATGAGATGTGATATCCAACTCCTTCCCTTTCCAAACCTGAGAGCCGTTCTATAGCATGAGATGTGATATCCAGGTCCTTCCCATTCCAATCCTTAGACCCTTCCTACAGCATGCAATATGATATCTCAATGATTCTAATAACAAACCTGAGACCCGTCCTATAGCATGAGATATGATATCCAAGTCCTTCCCATTCCAATCCTGAGACCCTTCCTATAACATGAAATGTGATATCCAACTCCTTCCCATTCCAACCTGAGACCCTTCCTATAGCATGAGATGGGATATCCAACTTCTTCCAAATCCAATACTGATACCCTTCCGATAGCATGAGATGTGATATCCCAATGCTTCTACCAAACCTGAGACCCATACTATGGCATGAGATGTGATATCAAACTCCTTCCCATTCCAATCCTGAGAACCTTCCTATAGCTTGAGGTGTGATATCCAACTCCTTCCCATTCCAATTCTGAGACCCTTCTTATACCATGAGACTTGATATCTCAATGCTTCTAATACCAAACCTGAGACCCGTCCTATAACATGAGATGTGATATCCAAATCCTTCCCCTTCCAAACCTTAGACCCTTCCTTTATCATGAGATGTGATATCCAACTCCTTCCCATTCCAATCCTGAGACCCTTCCGATATCATGAGATTTGTTATCTCAATGCTTCTAATATCAAACTTGAGACCCTCCCTATAGCATGAGATGTGACATCCAAGTCCTTCCGATTCCAATCCTGAGACCCTTCCTATAGCATGAGATGTGATATCTCTATGCTTCTAATACCAAACCTGAGACCCTTCCTATAACATGAGATGGGATATCCAACTCCTTCCCATTCCAATCCTGAGACCTTTCCGATAGCAGAGATGTGATATCTCAATGCTCATGCCAAACCTGAGAACCTTCCTATGGCCTGAGATGTCATATACAACTCCTTCCCATTCCAATCCTGAGACCCTTCCTTTAGCATGAGATGTGATTATCTCAATGCTTATACCAAATCTGAGACCCTTCCTATAGCATGAGATGTGATATCCAATTCCTTCCCAATCCAATCCTGAGACCCTTCCTATAGCATGAGATGTGATATCTCAATGCTTATACCAAACCTGAGAGCCTACCTATAACATGAGATGTGATATCCAAGTCCATCCCATTCCAATCCCTAGACCCTTCCTACAGCATGCGATGTGATATCTCAATGATTCTAATACCAAACCAGAGACTCTTCCTATAACATGAGATGGGATATCCAACTCCTTCCCATTCCAATCCTGAGCCGCTTCCGATAGCAGAGATGTGATATCTCAATGCTTATACCAAACCTGAGACCCTTCCTATAGCATGAGATGTGATATCCAACTGCGTCCCATTCCAATCCTGAGACCCTTCCTATCGCATGAGATGTGATATCTCAATGCTTCTAATACCAAACCTGAGATCCTTCCTATAACATGAGATGTGATATCCAAATCCTTCCCCTTCCAAACCTGAGACCCTCCCTTTAGCATGAGATGTGATATCCAACTCCTTCCCATTCCATTCCTGAGACCCTTCTGATAGCATGAGATGTGATATTTCAATGCCTCTAATACCAAACCTGAGACCCTTCCTATAGCTTGAGATGTGATATCCAACTCTTTCCCCTTCCAAACCTGAGACCATTCCTATAGCATGAGATGTGATATCTCAATGCTTATACCAAACCTGAGAGCCTACCTATAACATGAGATGTGATATCCAAGTCCAACCCATTCCAATCCTTAGACCCTTCCTACAGCATGCAATGTGATATCTCAATTGATTCTAATACCAAACCAGAGACTCTTCCTATAACATGAGATGGGATATCCAACTCCTTCCCATTCCAATCCTGAGCCGCTTCCGATAGCAGAGATGTGATATCTCAATGCTTACACCAAACCTGAGACCCTTCCTATAACATGAGATGTGATATCCAACTCCTTCCCGTTCCAAACCTGAGACACTAACTATAGCATATGTGATATCCAACTCCTTCCCATTCCAAACATGAGACCCTTCCTATAGCAAGAAAGTAATATCCAACTCCTACCCATTCCAATCCTGAGACCCTTCCTATAGCAAGAGATGTGATATCCAAATCCTTCCCATTCCAATCCTGAGACCCTTCCTATAACATGAGATGTGATATCCAACTCCTTCCCATTCCAACCTGAGACACTTCCTATAGCATGAGAAGGGATATCAAATTCCTTCCCAATCCAATCCTGAGACCCTTCCGATAGCAGAGATGTGATATCTCAATGCTTATACCAAACCTGAGACCCTTCCTATGGCATGAGATGTGATATCCAACTCCTTGCCATTCAAATCCTGAGACCCTTCCTATAGCATGAGAAGGGATATCCAACTCCTTCCCAATCCAATCCTGAGACCCTTCCTATAGCATGAGATATATCTCAATACTTCAATACCAAACGTGAGATCCTTCCGATAACATGAGATGTGATATCCAAATCCTTCCCCTTCCAAACCTGAGGCCCTCCCTTTAGCATGAGATGTGATATCCAACTCCTTCCTATTCCAATCCTGAGACCCTTCTGATAGCATGAGATGTGATATCTCAATGCTTCTAATACCAAACCTGAGATCCTTCCTATAACATGAGATGTGATATCCAAATCCTTCCCCTTCCAAACCTGAGACCCTCCCTTTAGCACGAGATGTGATATCCAACTCCTTCCCATTCCATTCCTGAGACACTTCTGATAGCATGAGATGTGATATCTCAATGCCTCTAATACCAAACCTGAGATCCTACCTCTAACATGAAATGTGATATCCAACTCTTTCCCCTTCCAAACCTGAGAGCCTTCCTATAGCATGAGATGTGATATCCAAGTCCTTCCCATTCCAATCCTGAGACCCTTCCTATAGCTTGAGATGTGATATCCAACTCCTTCCCATTCCAATTCTGAGACCCTTCCTATACTATGAGACTTGATATCTCAATGCTTCTAATACCAAACCTGAGACCCGTAATATAACATGAGATGTGATATCCAAATCCTTCCCCTTCCAAACCTTAGACCCTTCCTTTATCATGAGATGTGATATCCAACTCCTTCCCATTCCAATCCTGAGACCCTTCCGATATCATGAGATGTGATATCTCAAAGCTTCTAATATCAAACTTGAGACCCTCCCTATAGCATGAGATGTGATATCCAAGTCCTTCCCATTCCAATCCTGAGACCCTTCCTATAGCATGAGATGTGATATCTCAATGCTTCTAATACCAAACCTGAGACCCTTCCTATAACATGAGATGGGAATATCCAACTCCTTCCCATTCCAATCCTGAGACCCTTCCGATAGCAGAGATGTGATATCTCAATGCTTATACCAAACCTGAGATCCTTCCTATAACATGAGATGTGATATCCAACTCCTTCCCATTCCAATCCTGAGACACTTCCTATAGCATGAGATGTGATATCTCACTGCTTATACCAAACCTGAGACCCTTCCCATAGCACATGTGATATCCAACTCCTTCCCATTCCAATCCTCAGACCCTTCCTATAGCATGAGATGTGATGTCTCAATGCTTCTAATACCAAACCTGAGATCCTTCCTATAACATGAGATGTGATATCCAACTCCTTCCACTCCAATCCTGAGACCCTTCCTATAGCATGAGATGTGATATCTCAATGCTTATACCAAACCTGAGACCCTTCCTATAGCATGAGATGTGATATCCAACTCCTTCCCATTCCAATCCTGAGACCCTTCCTATAGCCTGAGATGTGATATCACAATGCCTCTAATACCAAACCTGAGATCCTTCCTCTAACATGAAATGTGATATCCAACTCCTTCACTTTCCAAACCTGAGAGCCTATCTATAGCATGAGATGTGATATCCAAGTCCTTCCCATTCCAATCCTTAGACCCTTCCTACAGCATGCAATATGATATCTCAATGATTCTAATAAAAAACCTGAGACCCGTCCTATAACATGAGATGGGATATCCAACTCCTTCCCATTCCAATCCTGAGACACTTCCTTTAGCATGAGATGTGATATCCAGCTCCTTCCCATTCCAATCCTGAGACACTTCCGATAGCATGAGATGTGATATCTCAATGCTTCTAATATCAAAACTGAGACCCTCCCTATAGCATATGTGATATCTAAGTCCTACCCATTCCAATCCTGAGACCCTTCCTATAGCATGAGATGTGATATCTCAATGCTTCTACCAAAGCTGAGACCCTTCCTTTAGCATGAGATGTGATATCTAACTCCTTCCCATTCCAATCCTGAGACCCTTCCTATAGCATGAGATGTGATATCTCAATACTTCTAATACCAAACCTGAGATCCTTCCGATAACATGAGATGTGATATCTCAATACTTCTAATACCAAACCTGAGATCCATCCTAGAACATGAGATGTGATATCCAAATCCTTCCCCTTCCAAACCTTAGACCCTTCCTTTATCATGAGATGTGATATCCAACTCCTTCCCATTCTAATCCTGAGACCCTTCCGATATCATGAGATGTGATATCTCAAAGCTTCTAATATCAAACTTGAGACCCTCCCTATAGCATGAGATGTGATATCCAAGTCCTTCCCATTCCAATCCTGAGACCCTTCCTATAGCATGAGATGTGATATCTCAATGCTTCTAATACCAAACCTGAGACCCTTCCTATAACATGAGATGGGAATATCCAACTCCTTCCCATTCCAATCCTGAGACCCTTCCGATAGCAGAGATGTGATATCTCAATGCTTATACCAAACCTGAGATCCTTCCTATAACAAGAGATGTGATATCCAACTCCTTCCCATTCCAATCCTGAGACACTTCCTATAGCATGAGATGTGATATCTCACTGCTTATACCAAACCTGAGACCCTTCCCATAGCATGAGATGTGATATCCAACTCCTTCCCATTCCAATCCTGAGACCCTTCCTATAGCATGAGATATGATATCTCAATACTTCTAATACCAAACGTGAGATCCTTCCGATAACATGAGATGTGATATCCAAATCCTTCCCCTTCCAAACCTGAGACCCTCCCTTTAGCATGAGATGTGATATCCAACTCCTTCCCATTCCAATCCTGAGACCCTTCTGATAGCATGAGATGTGATATCTCAATGCTTCTAATACCAAACCTGAGATCCTTCCGATAGCATGAGATGTGATATCTCAATGCTTCTAATACCAAACCTGAGATCCTTCCTATAACATGAGATGTGATATCCAAATCCTTCCCCTTCCAAACCTGAGACCGTCCCTTTAGCATGAGATGTGATATCCAACTCCTTCCCATTCCATTCCTGAGACCCTTCTGATAGCATGAGATGTGATATCTCAATGCCTCTAATACCAAACCTGAGATCCTACCTCTAACATGAAATGTGATATCCAACTCTTTCCCCTTTCAAACCTGAGAGCCTTTCTATAGCATGAGATGTGATATCCAAGTCCTTCCCATTCCAATCCTGAGACCCTTCCTATAGCTTGAGATGTGATATCCAACTCCTTCCCATTCCAATTCTGAGACCCTTCCTATACTCTGAGACTTGATATCTCAATGCTTCTAATACCAAACCTGAGACCCGTAATATAACATGAGATGTGATATCCAAATCCTTCCCCTTCCAAACCTTAGACCCTTCCTTTATCATGAGATGTGATATCCAACACCTTCCCATTCCAATCCTGAGACCCTTCCGATATCATGAGATGTGATATCTCAAAGCTTCTAATATCAAACTTGAGACCCTCCCTATAGCATGAGATGTGATATCCAAGTCCTTCCCATTCCAATCCTGAGACCCTTCCTATAGCATGAGATGTGATATCTCAATGCTTCTAATACCAAACCTGAGACCCTTCCTATAACATGAGATGGGAATATCCAACTCCTTCCCATTCCAATCCTGAGACCCTTCCGATAGCAGAGATGTGATATCTCAATGCTTATACCAAACCTGAGACCCTTCGTATGGCATGAGATGTGATATCCAACTCCTTGCCATTCAAATCCTGAGACCCTTCCTATAGCATGAGAAGGGATATCCAACTCCTTCCCAATCCAATCCTGAGACCCTTCCGATAGCAGAGACGTGATATCTCAATGCTTCTACCAAACCTGAGACCCTTCCTTTAGCATGAGATGTGATATCCAAATCCTTCACATTCCAATCCTGAGACCCTTCCTATAGCATGAGATGTGATATCTCAATGCTTCTAATACCAAACCTGAGATCCTTCCTATAACATGAGATGTGATATCCAACTCCTTCCATTCCAATCCTGAGACCGGTCCTATAGCATGAGATGTGATATCTCAATGCTTATACCAAACCTGAGACCCTTCCTATAGCATGAGATGTGATATCCAACTACTTCCCATTCCAATCCTCAGACCCTTCCTATAGCATGAGATGTGATATCTCAATGCTTCTAATACCAAACCTGAGATCCTTCCTCTAACATGAAATGTGATATCCAACTCCTTCCCTTTCCAAACCTAAGAGCCTATCTATAGCATGAGATGTGATATCCAGGTCCTTCCCATTCCAATCCTTAGACCCTTCCTACAGCATGCAATATGATATCTCAATGATTCTAATAACAAACCTGAGACCCGTCCTATAGCATGAGATATGATATCCAAGTCCTTCCCATTCCAATCCTGAGACCCTTCCTATAACATGAAATGTGATATCCAACTCCTTCCCAATCCAATCCTGAGACCCTTCCTATAGCATGAGATATATCTCAATACTTCAATACCAAACGTGAGATCCTTCCGATAACATGAGATGTGATATCCAAATCCTTCCCCTTCCAAACCTGAGGCCCTCCCTTTAGCATGAGATGTGATATCCAACTCCTTCCTATTCCAATCCTGAGACCCTTCTGATAGCATGAGATGTGATATCTCAATGCTTCTAATACCAAACCTGAGATCCTTCCTATAACATGAGATGTGATATCCAAATCCTTCCCCTTCCAAACCTGAGACCCTCCCTTTAGCACGAGATGTGATATCCAACTCCTTCCCATTCCATTCCTGAGACACTTCTGATAGCATGAGATGTGATATCTCAATGCCTCTAATACCAAACCTGAGATCCTACCTCTAACATGAAATGTGATATCCAACTCTTTCCCCTTCCAAACCTGAGAGCCTTCCTATAGCATGAGATGTGATATCCAAGTCCTTCCCATTCCAATCCTGAGACCCTTCCTATAGCTTGAGATGTGATATCCAACTCCTTCCCATTCCAATTCTGAGACCCTTCCTATACTATGAGACTTGATATCTCAATGCTTCTAATACCAAACCTGAGACCCGTAATATAACATGAGATGTGATATCCAAATCCTTCCCCTTCCAAACCTTAGACCCTTCCTTTATCATGAGATGTGATATCCAACTCCTTCCCATTCCAATCCTGAGACCCTTCCGATATCATGAGATGTGATATCTCAAAGCTTCTAATATCAAACTTGAGACCCTCCCTATAGCATGAGATGTGATATCCAAGTCCTTCCCATTCCAATCCTGAGACCCTTCCTATAGCATGAGATGTGATATCTCAATGCTTCTAATACCAAACCTGAGACCCTTCCTATAAAATGAGATGGGAATATCCAACTCCTTCCCATTCCAATCCTGAGACCCTTCCGATAGCAGAGATGTGATATCTCAATGCTTATACCAAACCTGAGATCCTTCCTATAACATGAGATGTGATATCCAACTCCTTCCCATTCCAATCCTGAGACACTTCCTATAGCATGAGATGTGATATCTCACTGCTTATACCAAACCTGAGACCCTTCCCATAGCAGATGTGATATCCAACTCCTTCCCATTCCAATCCTCAGACCCTTCCTATAGCATGAGATGTGATGTCTCAATGCTTCTAATACCAAACCTGAGATCCTTCCTATAACATGAGATGTGATATCCAACTCCTTCCACTCCAATCCTGAGACCCTTCCTATAGCATGAGATGTGATATCTCAATGCTTATACCAAACCTGAGACCCTTCCTATAGCATGAGATGTGATATCCAGCTCCTTCCCATTCCAATCCTGAGACACTTCCGATAGCATGAGATGTGATATCTCAATGCTTCTAATATCAAAACTGAGACCCTCCCTATAGCATATGTGATATCTAAGTCCTACCCATTCCAATCCTGAGACCCTTCCTATAGCATGAGATGTGATATCTCAATGCTTCTACCAAAGCTGAGACCCTTCCTTTAGCATGAGATGTGATATCCAACTCCTTCCCATTCCAATCCTGAGACCCTTCCTATAGCATGAGATGTGATATCTCAATACTTCTAATACCAAACCTGAGATCCTTCCGATAACATGAGATGTGATATCTCAATACTTCTAATACCAAACCTGAGATCCATCCTAGAACATGAGATGTGATATCCAAATCCTTCCCCTTCCAAACCTTAGACCCTTCCTTTATCATGAGATGTGATATCCAACTCCTTCCCATTCTAATCCTGAGACCCTTCCGATATCATGAGATGTGATATCTCAAAGCTTCTAATATCAAACTTGAGACCCTCCCTATAGCATGAGATGTGATATCCAAGTCCTTCCCATTCCAATCCTGAGACCCTTCCTATAGCATGAGATGTGATATCTCAATGCTTCTAATACCAAACCTGAGACCCTTCCTATAACATGAGATGGGAATATCCAACTCCTTCCCATTCCAATCCTGAGACCCTTCCGATAGCAGAGATGTGATATCTCAATGCTTATACCAAACCTGAGATCCTTCCTATAACAAGAGATGTGATATCCAACTCCTTCCCATTCCAATCCTGAGACACTTCCTATAGCATGAGATGTGATATCTCACTGCTTATACCAAACCTGAGACCCTTCCCATAGCATGAGATGTGATATCCAACTCCTTCCCATTCCAATCCTGAGACCCTTCCTATAGCATGAGATATGATATCTCAATACTTCTAATACCAAACGTGAGATCCTTCCGATAACATGAGATGTGATATCCAAATCCTTCCCCTTCCAAACCTGAGACCCTCCCTTTAGCATGAGATGTGATATCCAACTCCTTCCCATTCCAATCCTGAGACCCTTCTGATAGCATGAGATGTGATATCTCAATGCTTCTAATACCAAACCTGAGATCCTTCCGATAGCATGAGATGTGATATCTCAATGCTTCTAATACCAAACCTGAGATCCTTCCTATAACATGAGATGTGATATCCAAATCCTTCCCCTTCCAAACCTGAGACCGTCCCTTTAGCATGAGATGTGATATCCAACTCCTTCCCATTCCATTCCTGAGACCCTTCTGATAGCATGAGATGTGATATCTCAATGCCTCTAATACCAAACCTGAGATCCTACCTCTAACATGAAATGTGATATCCAACTCTTTCCCCTTCCAAACCTGAGAGCCTTTCTATAGCATGAGATGTGATATCCAAGTCCTTCCCATTCCAATCCTGAGACCCTTCCTATAGCTTGAGATGTGATATCCAACTCCTTCCCATTCCAATTCTGAGACCCTTCCTATACTCTGAGACTTGATATCTCAATGCTTCTAATACCAAACCTGAGACCTGTAATATAACATGAGATGTGATATCCAAATCCTTCCCCTTCCAAACCTTAGACCCTTCCTTTATCATGAGATGTGATATCCAACACCTTCCCATTCCAATCCTGAGACCCTTCCGATATCATGAGATGTGATATCTCAAAGCTTCTAATATCAAACTTGAGACCCTCCCTATAGCATGAGATGTGATATCCAAGTCCTTCCCATTCCAATCCTGAGACCCTTCCTATAGCATGAGATGTGATATCTCAATGCTTCTAATACCAAACCTGAGACCCTTCCTATAACATGAGATGGGAATATCCAACTCCTTCCCATTCCAATCCTGAGACCCTTCCGATAGCAGAGATGTGATATCTCAATGCTTATACCAAACCTGAGACCCTTCGTATGGCATGAGATGTGATATCCAACTCCTTGCCATTCAAATCCTGAGACCCTTCCTATAGCATGAGAAGGGATATCCAACTCCTTCCCAATCCAATCCTGAGACCCTTCCGATAGCAGAGACGTGATATCTCAATGCTTCTACCAAACCTGAGACCCTTCCTTTAGCATGAGATGTGATATCCAAATCCTTCACATTCCAATCCTGAGACCCTTGCTATAGCATGAGATGTGATATCTCAATGCTTCTAATACCAAACCTGAGATCCTTCCTATAACATGAGATGTGATATCCAACTCCTTCCATTCCAATCCTGAGACCGGTCCTATAGCATGAGATGTGATATCTCAATGCTTATACCAAACCTGAGACCCTTCCTATAGCATGAGATGTGATATCCAACTACTTCCCATTCCAATCCTCAGACCCTTCCTATAGCATGAGATGTGATATCTCAATGCTTCTTATACCAAACCTGAGATCCTTCCTCTAACATGAAATGTGATATCCAACTCCTTCCCTTTCCAAACCTAAGAGCCTATCTATAGCATGAGATGTGATATCCAGGTCCTTCCCATTCCAATCCTTAGACCCTTCCTACAGCATGCAATATGATATCTCAATGATTCTAATAACAAACCTGAGACCCGTCCTATAGCATGAGATATGATATCCAAGTCCTTCCCATTCCAATCCTGAGACCCTTCCTATAACATGAAATGTGATATCCAACTCCTTCCCATTCCAACCTGAGACCCTTCCTATAGCATGAGATGGGATATCCAACTTCTTCCAAATCCAATACTGATACCCTTCCGATAGCATGAGATGTGATATCCCAATGCTTCTACCAAACCTGAGACCCATACTATGGCATGAGATGTGATATCAAACTCCTTCCCATTCCAATCCTGAGACCCTTCCTATAGCTTGAGGTGTGATATTCAACTCCTTCCCATTCCAATTCTGAGACCCTTCTTATACCATGAGACTTGATATCTCAATGCTTCTAATACCAAACCTGAGA
This sequence comes from Ambystoma mexicanum, assembly GCF_040938575.1. Classification (NCBI taxonomy): domain Eukaryota; kingdom Metazoa; phylum Chordata; class Amphibia; order Caudata; family Ambystomatidae; genus Ambystoma; species Ambystoma mexicanum. Next base: position 341,370,940 of record NC_090936.1, read on the forward strand.
CCCGTCCTATAACATGAGATGTGATATCCAAATCCTTCCCCTTCCAAACCTTAGACCCTTCCTTTATCATGAGATGTGATATCCAACTCCTTCCCATTCCAATCCTGAGACCCTTCCGATATCATGAGATTTGTTATCTCAATGCTTCTAATATCAAACTTGAGACCCTCCCTATAGCATGAGATGTGACATCCAAGTCCTTCCCATTCCAATCCTGAGACCCTTCCTATAGCATGAGATGTGATATCTCTATGCTTCTAATACCAAACCTGAGACCCTTCCTATAACATGAGATGGGATATCCAACTCCTTCCCATTCCAATCCTGAGACCTTTCCGATAGCAGAGATGTGATATCTCAATGCTTATACCAAACCTGAGAACCTTCCTATGGCCTGAGATGTCATATACAACTCCTTCCCATTCCAATCCTGAGACCCTTCCTTTAGCATGAGATGTGATATCTCAATGCTTATACCAAATCTGAGACCCTTCCTATAGCATGAGATGTGATATCCAATTCCTTCCCATTCCAATCCTGAGACCCTTTCTATAACATGAGATGTGATATCCAACTCCTTCCCATTCCAACCTGAGACACTTCCTATAGCATGAGAAGGGATATCCAACTCCTTCCCAATCCAATCCTGAGACCCTTCCGATAGCAGAGATGTGATATCTCAATGCTTATACCAAACCTGAGACCCTTCCTATGGCATGAGATGTGATATCCAACTCCTTGCCATTCAAATCCTGAGACCCTTCCTATAGCATGAAAAGGGATATCCAACTCCTTCCCAATCCAATCCTGAGACCCTTCCGATAGCAGAGACGTGATATCTCAATGCTTCTACCAAACCTGAGACCCTTCCTTTAGCATGAGATGTGATATCCAAATCCTTCACATTCCAATCCTGAGACCCTTCCTATAGCATGAGATTTGATATCTCAATGCTTCTAATACCAAACCTGAGATCCTTCCTATAACATGAGATGTGATATCCAATTCCTTCCCATTCCAAACCTGAGACCCTTCCTATTGGATGAGATGTGATATCCAACTCCTTCCCATTCCAACCCTGAGACCCTTCCTATAGCATGAGATGTGATGTCTCAATGCTTCTAATACCAAACCTGAGATCCTTCCTATAACATGAGATGTGATATCCAACTCCTTCCATTCCAATCCTGAGACCCGTCCTATAGCATGAGATGTGATATCTCAATGCTTATACCAAACCTGAGACCCTTCCTATAGTATGAGATGTGATATCCAACTCCTTCCCATTCCAATCCTGAGACTCTTCCTATAGCATGAGATGTGATATCTCAATGCTTCTAATACCAAACCTGAGATCCTTCCTCTAACATGAAATGTGATATCCAACTCCTTCCCTTTCCAAACCTAAGAGCCTATCTATAGCATAAGATGTGATATCCAAGTCCTTCACATTCCAACCCTTAGACCCTTCCTACAGCATGCAATATGATATCTCAATGATTCTAATAACAAACCTGAGACCCGTCCTATAACGTGAGATGGGATATCCAACTCCTTCCCATTCCAATCCTGAGACACTTCCGATAGCAGAGATGTGATATCTCAATGTTTACACCAAACCTGAGACCCTTCCTATAACATGAGATGTGATATCCAACTCCTTCCCGTTCCAAACCTGAGACCCTTCCTTTAGCATGAGATGTGATATCCAGCTCCTTCCCATTCCAATCCTGAGACAATTCCGATAGCATGAGATGTGATATCTCAATGCTTCTAATATCAAAACTGAGACCCTCCCTATAGCATGATATGTGATATCTAAGTCCTTCCCATTCCAATCCTGAGACCCTTCCTATAGCATGAGATGTGATATCTCAATGCTTCTACCAAACCTGAGACCCTTCCTTTAGCATGAGATGTGATATCCAACTCCTTCCCATTCCAATCCTGAGACCCTTCCTATAGCATGAGATGTGATATCTCAATACTTCTAATACCAAACCTGAGATCCTTCCGATAACATGAGATGTGATATCTCAATACTTCTAATACCAAACCTGAGATCCATCCTATAACATGAGATGTGATATCCAACTCCTTCCCTTTCCAAACCTGAGAGCCGTTCTATAGCATGAGATGTGATATCCAGGTCCTTCCCATTCCAATCCTTAGACCCTTCCTACAGCATGCAATATGATATCTCAATGATTCTAATAACAAACCTGAGACCCGTCCTATAGCATGAGATATGATATCCAAGTCCTTCCCATTCCAATCCTGAGACCCTTCCTATAACATGAAATGTGATATCCAACTCCTTCCCATTCCAACCTGAGACCCTTCCTATAGCATGAGATGGGATATCCAACTTCTTCCAAATCCAATACTGATACCCTTCCGATAGCATGAGATGTGATATCCCAATGCTTCTACCAAACCTGAGACCCATACTATGGCATGAGATGTGACATCAAACTCCTTCCCATTCCAATCCTGAGACCCTTCCTATAGCTTGAGGTGTGATATCCAACTCCTTCCCATTCCAATTCTGAGACCCTTCTTATACCATGAGACTTGATATCTCAATGCTTCTAATACCAAACCTGAGACCCGTCCTATAACATGAGATGTGATATCCAAATCCTTCCCCTTCCAAACCTTGGACCCTTCCTTTATCATGAGATGTGATATCCAACTCTTTCCCATTCCAATCCTGAGACCCTTCCGATATCATGAGATTTGTTATCTCAATGCTTCTAATATCAAACTTGAGACCCTCCCTATAGCATGAGATGTGAGATCCAAGTCCTTCCCATTCCAATCCTGAGACCCTTCCTATAGCATGAGATGTGATATCTCTATGCTTCTAATACCAAACCTGAGACCCTTCCTATAACATGAGATGGGATATTCAACTCCTTCCCATTCCAATCCTGAGACCTTTCCGATAGCAGAGATGTGATATCTCAATGCTTATACCAAACCTGAGAACCTTCCTATGGCCTGAGATGTCATATACAACTCCTTCCCATTCCAATCCTGAGACCCTCCCTTTAGCATGAGATGTGATATCTCAATGCTTATACCAAATCCGAGACCCTTCCTATAGCATGAGATGTGATATCCAATTCCTTCCCATTCCAATCCTGAGACCCTTCCTATAGCATGAGATGTGATATCTCAATGCTCATACCAAATGCTTGTACACTCCTCCCTTCAGACCTGGGGACGCCAAGCGTACGAAGCGTGGGAGAGTGACAAGGACTCGAAATACAACACAACCTGGCGGCAGTTACAGAGAAGGACTCCCTTGTAAGCTGGTCAGTCAACTGGATGGCCCAGAGACACTTCCGAAGGCTTACTTGGCAGGAGTTGATGAAGTCGCCGGGAATAGCTGTTCCTGCTATTCCAAAGGTCGAAGCACCAGTACAGGCCTTCTGGTTCGATCCAAGGAGGAAAGGGTTTCAAAGGACGACAGCAGTGCAAAGGAGGATTCCTTCAGCGGGTCACCAGCGATTCCTCGGTCCAGCCTCGTAGTTGCAGGATACTTGGCTCCTGTATTCCTTCGTTCGTGAGAACTCAGGAGATCGACATGGTAGTGGTGTTTCCAGCTCCCTCTTATCCACGGTTCCCTTCGCGCCAAAACGGAGGGGAGCCAATGGGAGATCCGCTCATCAACACACATACCATACGTGGACCAATCACGGACCACGGTGGTCCCAGGCATTCACACCACCCTAGACTCTCTGGCACCCAGGATGTGTATTGGGACCAGACATCCCAGCCCACACCCTGGAGGCACACAAAGGACATGTAGAAGCCCGCGAAAGCAACCACGTTTCGCGGGAAAGTACATGCCCAAATAAGTAAGGCCCCGGGTCGCCCGACCTGGGGAAGGTGAAGGGAGCAAGACGGTCAGTGGACAGGACAAAGGAGCCTCGTGGTCTGGCCATTTTGGGAGCCAGGCCACCATTTTGGGTTCAGTGCGAAAAACGTGCTCAGAACGCCAAAAGGAGCTCAAAATAAACAAAAGGATCGCTGCCACCATTCCAGTCCCTGAATGACTTGCACCGATCAAAATACCATCCTAAAAGAGTATCTAGGGCCTGTAGAAGGCTAGAGACCCAAAGAGAGCTGTAACTTAGCTTACAGTGCCCTCTTGTGTCATGTTGCACTAAAGCCGCAACACGATAAAAGAAACTACGGGAAACAGCGTTCCCCGGTACTGACTGTCTTAAGGGCATGTCAGTTTCCCCGTAAGAAAGGAGCGAAAGCGCAGAGGAGTGCGGCAGAAGGCTGCACTTCTCTGGCAAAGTCAAGAACAAGGTGTAAAAGAACAGCAAAAAGTTTAGGGGTTGCCACATGGAAGGAAAATTACCTACAATTACGAAATCTTTCCTAACACATTCCAACCCTTAGACCCTTCCTACAGCATGCAATATGATATCTCAATGATTCTAATAACAAACCTGAGACCCGTCCTATAACATGAGATGGGATATCCAACTCCTTCCCATTCCAATCCTGAGACACTTCCGATAGCAGAGATGTGATATCTCAATGTTTATACCAAACCTGAGACCCGTCCTATAACATGAGATGTGATATCCAGCTCCTTCCCATTCCAATCCTGAGACACTTCCGATAGCATGAGATGTGATATCTCAATGCTTCTAATATCAAAACTGAGACCCTCCCTATAGCATATGTGTTAGGAAAGATTTCATAATTGTAGGGAATTTTTCTTCCATGTGGCAACCCCTAAACTTTTTGCTGTTGTTTCTCACCTTGTTCTTGACTTTGCCAGAGAAGTGCAGCCTTCTGCCGCACTCCTCTGGGCTTTCGCTCCTTTCTTACGGGGAAACTGACATGCCCTTAAAACAGTCAGTACCGGGGAACGCTGTTTCCCGTAGTTTCTTTTATCATGTTGCGGCTTTAGTGCAACATGACACAAGAGGGCACTGTAAGCTAAGTTACAGCTCTCTTGGGTCTCTAGCCTTCTACAGACCCTAGATACTCTTTTAGGATGGTATTTGATCGGTGCAAGTCATTCAGGGACTCGAATGGTGGCAGCGATCGTTTTGTTTATTTTGAGCTCCTTTTGGTGTTCTGAGCACGTTTTTCGCACTGAACCCAAAATGGTGGCCTGGCTCCCAAAATGGCTAGTCCACGAGGCTCCTTTGTCCTGTCCACTGACCGTCTTGCTCCCTTCACCTTCCCCAGGTCGGGCGACCCGGGGCCTTCCTTAATTGGGCATGTACTTTCCCGCGAAACGTGGTTGCTTTCGCGGGCTTCTACATGTTGTTTGTGTGCCTCCAGGGTGTGGGCTGGGATGTCTGGTCCCAATACACATCCTGGGTGCCAGAGAGTCTAGGGTGGTATGAATGCCTGGGACCACCGTAGTCCGTGATTGGTCCACGTATGGTATGTGTGTTGATGAGCGGATCTCCCATTGGCTCCCCTCCGTTTTGGCGCGAAGGGAACCGTGGATAAGAGGGGGCTGGAAACACCACTACCATGTCGATCTCCTGAGTTCTCACGAACGAAGGAATACAGGAGCCAAGTATCCTGCAACTACGAGGCTGGACCGAGGAATCGCTGGTGACCCGCTGAAGGAATCCTCCTTTGCACTGCTGTCGTCCTTTGAAACCCTTTCCTCCTTGGATCGAACCAGAAGGCCTGTACTGGTGCTTCGACCTTTGGAATAGCAGGAACAGCTATTCCCGGCGACTTCATCATCTCCTGCCAAGTAAGCCTTCGGAAGTGTCTCTGGGCCATCCAGTTGACTGACCAGCTTACAAGGGAGTCCTGCTCTGTAACTGCCGCCAGGTTGTGTTGTATTTCGAGTCCTGGTCACTCTCCCACGCTTCGTACACTTGGCGTCCCCAGGTCTGAAGGGAGGAGTGCACATTCCTTCCTTTAGCATGAGATGTGATATCCAACTCCTTCCCATTCCAATCCTGAGACCCTTCCTATAGCATGAGATGTGATATCTCAATACTTCTAATACCAAACCTGAGATCCTTCCGATAACATGAGATGTGATATCTCAATACTTCTAATACCAAACCTGAGATCCATCCTATAACATGAAATGTGATATCTGTTAGGAAAGATTTCGTTATTGTAGGGAACTTTCCTTCCATGTGGCAACCCCTAAACTTTTTGCTATTGTTTTTAACCTTGATGTTGACTTTGCCAGAGAAGTACAGCCTTCGGCCGCACTTCTCTGGGCTTTCGCTCCTTTCTTACGGGGAAACTGACATGCCCTTAAGACAGTCAGTACCGGGGAACGCTGTTTCCCGTAGTTTCTTTTATCGTGTCGCCATTTTAGTGCAACACGACACAAGAGGGCACTGTAAGCTAAGTTACAGCTCTCTTGGGTCTCTAGCCTTCTACAGACCCTAGACACTCTTGTAGGATGGTTTTTGGATCGGTGCAAGTCATTCAGGGACTGGGCTGGTGGCAGCGATCATTTGGTTTATTTTGAGCTCCTTTTGCCGTTCTGAGCACCTTTTTGCCGCGAACACAAAAGGGTGGCCCGGCTACCCAAAATGGCCGGACCACGAGGCTCCTTTGTCTCGTCCACTGTCCGTCTTGCTCCCTTTACCTTCCCCCGGGTCAGGCGACCCGGGGCCTTCCTTATTTGGGCATGTAGTTTCCCGCGAAACACGGTTGCTTTCGCGGGCTTCTACATGTCGTTTGAGTGCCCCCAGGATGTGGGCTGGGCTGTCTGGTCCCAATACACATCCTGGGTGCCAGAGAGTCTAGGGTGGTGTGAATGCCTGGGACCACTGTGGTCCGTGATTGGTCCACGTATGGTATGTGTGTTGATGAGCGGATCTCCCATTGGCTCCCCTCCGTTTTGGCGCGAAGGGAACCGTGGATAAGAGGGAGCTGGAAACACCACTACCAGGTCGATCTCCTGAGTTCTTACGAACCCAGGGATACAGGAGCCAAGTATCCTGCGAACAGGAGGCTGGACCGAGGAATCGCTGGTGACCCCCTGAAGAACTTCTGCTCCTCATTGCTGTCGTCCGGTGAAGCCCTTTCCACCTAAGATCGAACAAGAAGGCCTGTACTGGCGCTTCGACCTATTGGAATAGCAGGACCAGCTATTCCCGGCACCTTCATCAACTCCTGCCGTAAGCCTTCGGAAGTGTCTCTGGGCCATCCAGTTGACTGACCAGCTTACTAAGGAGTCCTGCTCTGTAATCGCCGACAGGTTGGGTGGTATTCTGAGTCCGGGGCACGCTCACACGCTTCGTTTGCTTAGCAACCCTAAGCTAGAGGTGAACGGTGCTCGTTTGGCTTGAAGACACCCGGCCGTTCCGTTGCCCTGCCGTGGCGACAAAACTGTGCAGGATTCTTCGATCGGGACGTCTTTTTACTCTGCACGACGACGAGACGTTCCCTGCTCTTCAGAACCTGCCAGAAGCTGCATCTATCGAGGAGAAGCTCGGGCCTGCTTGCTTCGGGGACCGGTGAGTAGATTAGCTAGGATCTGGTCGCCCTCCTGCAGTGCCCCTTGCTTTTCCCCGCTGTAAATACAGCAACCCTTGTCCGTACTCGCGCCCTACTTCTGCCTCACAGTGGAGGCTGCGCTAGAGTCGCGGACCGTGTTCTCCTTCATTGGGGCACCCTACAGAGCTGTCCAACGTCCTCCGAAGAGCTTCACCTTCTGCCCATTGGCACCGGCGTGTGCAGGTACTTTTGAGCGCTAGGCTCCACTCTTCGTAGGGATTGGACTACCATCCAGTTAGGGGCCTCAGAAGGCGGACATATCACACGCATTGGTTCGCACTGCCTGTTTTCCTTCCCCTGCAGGTGGATAACATATTTCGTGCTGCTAATGCTGTGAAACTGTGTATTCTGTATATATATTGGGTGGATAGTGTATGTGTTGGTTTAATATCGTTGTATATTGCTGCTTTTACTGTGGTTATTAGTTTCAAGGCCTTATAATAAATGTGTATCTATTTTTGATATAAACAACTGTTTGGAGTAGTTTGTAAGCGCTCTTGCTTGGTGTGCTCACTGCGGGCTTTCAGTCACCCTCACCCCTCTTGAGACCTAGTCTTGACCGCCGCGATCGCTACCTTGATTGGTCTGGCTTGTCCAGAGGTTACCCTGTTCCAAGTAATTAGGTTGGCCTTCTGAACTTCTGCGCCACCAGGACAGAGTTCAGAAATCCGTCTTAACAAATTGGTGTACAGCGGTGGGATACGACTGAAGGTATCCAGTGTTGCGCACGAGCTAAGGCGTTTTCAGGTTATTCCAACCAGGACACGCAGTAATGTATTGAATATAACGTTAAAAAGGCCATAGTCCTATCAACAGTATGGAAACGAATACTTTATTAACCTTAAATGCTTCGAAATCTGAAACATTGAAGAAGATGTGTGCGGAGAGAGGGGTTTCCTCTCAAGGCACTAAATTGGAAATGATCCAGAGAATCGTGGCGTGGCAAGAAGCGCAGCTTGACGCTATAACTTCCGAGGACAGTGCAGAAGGTGGTGGGGCTGCTCTCACTGGCAGAACCGACGGTTCTGCCGCTGCACTGATCCATCACGACCACGAGGACAGGGAGGATGTAATGTCTAACGTTTCCTCTGCCAGTGTTGATGGGGAGGCTATGCTTGAATTCAAGAAGCAAGAGCTGCGGTTTAGGCAGCAGGAGCTTGAATTCAGCATAGCCAAACTGAAAATCGACCAGGCAGAAAAACAAAAAGACAGGGATCACCAGTTGGAACTGGCCAAGCTTCAGTTCGCAAATGGGGCCAAGGGTCCTGGACATGGTTCTGGGGCTTCCTCTCATCCACGGTTTCCAAAAGATCTGCTCAGTGTGTATGAGGAACGAAATGACATTATGGACTGGTTAAATGCGTTTGAGTATGCATGCGAGGTTCAAGAGGTTGATAATGCGGATAAGATTGCATGGTTACTCAGCAGACTGCCCCATTCTGGTTGCAGTGCCATTATGGAAATGTCGAAGGCTGAGCGCGCTGATTTTGCAATGTTGAAGCAGACTCTCATTTTAAAGTTTGGGAAGACTCCGACCCAATATTTGAAAAGGTTTAGAGAGTATAAGAAAAAGGAAGGTGGTACTTGGGTGTCGTATGTAGCTGAGTCCCTGAAAAACTTGACTGGCTGGGTTGAAGGTTATAAGGTTTCTACCTTCGAAGGCATGATCAATCTGGTCATGCTGGAACACATTTTTGCTTCTTCTTCCCCGGAGCTTAAGCAGCATTTGGCCGATTCGAAGGAGATAGATCCTAAGAAGCTGGCCATAGCAGCAGACTTATGGGTGTCACATCGAGTGTCCCATAAGGACAAAACTCATCCTGGTAAGCAGGAGGAAGGGAAAAAGTCCAAAGATATGGAGGGTGGGGAATCTGCTAAATCTTCTTCCCATAAGGGCCACAAAAAGAAAAATAAGGGTAAGCCATACGAGAACTCACTGGGTAGCGGAGGTTCGCCTCCGAAACAGAACTCTGGTTACAATAAGCCTCCCTACGTAAACAGACCCAATGGGGCTTGTTTTTCTTGTGGAGCAACTGACCATGTGAAGGGGGATCCCGGTTGTAAGGTTAGACCTTTGGGGGTCCACTCCGCTAATCTGGCCTTCTCCTCCTACGAGGAAGAAGAGATTACAGGAGCATCCTTCTCCTCAGACTCATTTCCCAGCGGAATAGAGGCTGAGGTAGTTTTAGTGTCCCTGGGTTCCTGGGAGCCTAAAGTCGCAGAGGCGTATGCTAGGATTCCGGATAATACCAAGCACTACTTTAAAGACAGTGTGCTGATCAATGGAGTGGATACTCCAGCTCTTAGGGATAGTGGGTGCAGTCGAACTGTAGTGGATTCTACCTTGGTAGACTCAGAGGAAGTTGCCAGAGCTCCTCTGATGCCCACTAAGTTGGCTGACGGCCCCCTCCGTATGTTTCCCGTGATCCCTGTTAATCTAACTTTAAATGGTACAGCAGTTAGGATTCCAGTGAGCATTCAGAGAAACGTCCCGGGAAAGGTCTTGTTGGGCAATGATCTCAGAGCTCTAGGGCTCGTAGGAGACACTGCCGAAAGACCCTACACACGGTCTCAAGCACGGGCAGCATTGGCCAAGTCCAATACGCCGCCCCAGCCGAAGGGGAAACCCAAGGCGAAAGGAGTCAACAAGTCCCGACGGGGGAAAGAGAATATTCCCCCGAGCTCGCCTACCACTGCGGTGGAGGGAGTTGGTCAATCGCCCGAGCCTGACGAGGAGGTGGCGATGCCTGAAGTGTTCGACCCCAACGACCATCCTGAACTAAAAGACTTGTTAGTTGAAGGAGGTCCTGATAGGGACGACTTCAGTAAGGGCCAACGTGAGTGCCCATCTCTGGAAGGCCTAAGGAGACAGGCCTGCTCCCAGCTTGAGGGTGAACCTCCTGGGAAGCATCGGATTTATTGGGAAGGTGGACTCCTGTACAGTGAGCCCACAGAGTCTACAGAAGGAGACCATAGGAGGTTGGTGGTTCCCCTTGCTGTTAGACCCTTCCTCCTGCAGTTGGCGCATGAAGTTCCCCTTGCTGGTCACCTTGGAATGAAGAGGACCAAGCAAAGGTTATCTATGCACTTCTACTGGCCCAAGATGGGGGTGCAAGTAGAAAGTCACTGCAGGAGTTGTGCCTCCTGCCAGTTGTCTGGTAAGGTTGGCGCGACAATCCAAGCTCCGTTGGTACCGCTCCCAGTTGTGGGGGTACCATTTGAAAGGGTAGGGATCGACATCGTTGGTCCCCTTGACCCGCAAACATCCTCAGGCAATAGGTTTATCCTGGTGCTGGTCGACCATGCAACCAGGTATCCTGAGGCCATCCCATTAAAGACTGTAACTGCCAAGTCAGTTGCAAAAGCTTTACTCGGCATATTTACTAGGGTTGGCTTCCCTAAAGAAGTTGTGTCAGATCGTGGCAGCAACTTTATGTCGAAGTATATGCAGGCTATGTGGAAAGAATGTGGGATCACCTACAAGTTCTCTTCTGCATATCACCCCCAGACCAATGGTCTGGTGGAACGTTTCAACAGAACGTTAAAGAGCATGATTGGGGCTCTGGAGGAGCCCCAGAGAAGAAAATGGGATCTTCTTTTACCATGCTTGCTGTTTGCCTACAGAGAGGTACCACAGGAGGGTGTTGGCTTCAGCCCCTTCGAACTTCTGTTCGGTCATCCCGTACGGGGACCCTTAGCCATCGTCAAAGAGGGATGGGAGATGCCCACTCCCCCTGTTACTACCAATGTAGTTGACTATGTGCTAGGGCTCAGAAAACGGATGGTACTCCTGATGGGCTTGGCTAGTGAAAAGTTGAAGGCAGGACAAGCGCTGGTGAAACATTGGTACGACCAGAAAGCTTCCTTAATTCACTTTACCCCTGGTCAGCAAGTCCTGATCATGAACCCTATAAGGCCTCGCGCTTTACAGGACAAATGGTCAGGCCCTTACACAGTGGTGGAGCCCCTGGGTGAGGTGAACTATTTAGTGGACCTTGGAAGGCCTGGACAGGCTCCAAAAGTGTTCCACGTAAATAGGCTGAAGGCTTTCGTCCCAAGAGTCGAAATCGCAGCACTGCTACTGGCGTCAGACGTTGAGGAAGAGGAGTCAGAACCTCTTCCCGACCTGTTCCAAAGCGGTCCTTCAGATAGCTCCGTTGAGGGTGTCCGAGTGGCCCCTCACCTGACTTCTGATCAGCAGGCTGAGGTGAAAAGTTTGCTTAGGCAGTTTTCCCCCCTGTTTTCACAGTCGCCTGGTTTGACACCTTGGTGCAAACATAACATTGACACAGGAGACAGTGTACCTACCAAAAGTAGGGGATACAGGATGTCGGATAAAGTGCGGTCTTATATTAAGACCGAGGTCAACAAGATGTTAGACCTTGGGGTGATTGAACCCTCTAGTAGTCCTTGGTCCAGTCCTGTGGTATTGGTTCCAAAGGCAGGCACTTCTGAATTGAGGTTCTGCGTGGATTACAGGGCTCTGAATGCTGTCACCAAGACAGACGCTCACCCCTTGCCTCGAACTGACGAGCTGGTGGATACCTTGGGTGCCTCCAAGTACCTCAGCACGTTTGACCTGACTGCGGGCTATTGGCAAATAGCTTTAGCAGAACATGCCAAGGAGAAGACAGCATTTTCAACTCCCGACGGGCTTTACCAATTCCGGGTAATGCCGTTCGGATTGAAGAATGCACCTGCCACGTTCCAGAGGCTTGTGAATCATGTGTTGAATGGGTTGGACGAATTCTGTCTTGCATATCTGGACGATATAGCAGTTTTCAGTGCCACCTGGGAAGACCATGTGAAACACCTCGGGATTGTGCTCCAGGCTCTTCAGAAAGCCCACTTGACCATAAAGGCGAGTAAATGCCAGATTGGACAAGGCTCAGTGGTTTACCTTGGGCATGAAGTAGGTGGAGGAAGGATACAGCCTCTCCCCAGTAAAGTACAAGCAGTACAAGACTGGCCTACCCCCACTACACAAACCCAAGTGAGAGCCTTCTTAGGACTCACGGGTTATTACCGCAATTTTATGGCAGACTATGGCACCATAGCTGCTCCTCTGACTGCCCTCACAACTCCGAAGAAACCCAAGAAGGTAACTTGGACTGACGAGTGTGAGAAGGCCTTCAATGGCTTGAAAGACTCCTTGTGCCAGGCCCCTGTGCTCAGGGCCCCTGATTATCAAAGACCTTTTATCGTGCAGACGGATGCCTCTGACACTGGGATAGGAGCTGTACTATCACAAGTAGATGAGAAGGGTAAGGAACACCCTATCGGTTTTATTAGTCGCCAGCTTAAGGACAGAGAGCTCAGATGGTCCACGGTAGAGAAAGAATGTTTCTCTGTTGTGTGGGCCCTAAGGAAGCTGCGGCCCTACCTCTATGGGACCCACTTCACTGTGCAGACTGACCATAAGCCGTTAAAGTGGCTAATGAACATGAAGGGGGAGAATCCAAAGTTGCTTAGGTGGTCCATAAGTCTACAAGGCTTCGACTTCACTATTGAGCATAGGCCAGGTGTCCAACATAGCAATGCTGATGGGTTGTCCAGAATGTTTTACCGACCTGAACAAGAGACTCATCCAGGGGTGGATTAGTTCCCCCTGTCCATAGTCTGGGAGGGGCGAGTGTTAGGAAAGATTTCGTTATTGTAGGGAACTTTCCTTCCATGTGGCAACCCCTAAACTTTTTGCTATTGTTTTTAACCTTGATGTTGACTTTGCCAGAGAAGTACAGCCTTCGGCCGCACTTCTCTGGGCTTTCGCTCCTTTCTTACGGGGAAACTGACATGCCCTTAAGACAGTCAGTACCGGGGAACGCTGTTTCCCGTAGTTTCTTTTATCGTGTCGCCATTTTAGTGCAACACGACACAAGAGGGCACTGTAAGCTAAGTTACAGCTCTCTTGCGTCTCTAGCCTTCTACAGACCCTAGACACTCTTGTAGGATGGTTTTTGGATCGGTGCAAGTCATTCAGGGACTGGGCTGGTGGCAGCGATCATTTGGTTTATTTTGAGCTCCTTTTGCCGTTCTGAGCACCTTTTTGCCGCGAACACAAAAGGGTGGCCCGGCTACCCAAAATGGCCGGACCACGAGGCTCCTTTGTCTCGTCCACTGTCCGTCTTGCTCCCTTTACCTTCCCCCGGGTCAGGCGACCCGGGGCCTTCCTTATTTGGGCATGTAGTTTCCCGCGAAACACGGTTGCTTTCGCGGGCTTCTACATGTCGTTTGAGTGCCCCCAGGATGTGGGCTGGGCTGTCTGGTCCCAATACACATCCTGGGTGCCAGAGAGTCTAGGGTGGTGTGAATGCCTGGGACCACTGTGGTCCGTGATTGGTCCACGTATGGTATGTGTGTTGATGAGCGGATCTCCCATTGGCTCCCCTCCGTTTTGGCGCGAAGGGAACCGTGGATAAGAGGGAGCTGGAAACACCACTACCAGGTCGATCTCCTGAGTTCTTACGAACCCAGGGATACAGGAGCCAAGTATCCTGCGAACACGAGGCTGGACCGAGGAATCGCTGGTGACCCCCTGAAGAACTTCTGCTCCTCATTGCTGTCGTCCGGTGAAGCCCTTTCCACCTAAGATCGAACAAGAAGGCCTGTACTGGCGCTTCGACCTATTGGAATAGCAGGACCAGCTATTCCCGGCACCTTCATCAACTCCTGCCGTAAGCCTTCGGAAGTGTCTCTGGGCCATCCAGTTGACTGACCAGCTTACTAAGGAGTCCTGCTCTGTAATCGCCGACAGGTTGGGTGGTATTCTGAGTCCGGGGCACGCTCACACGCTTCGTTTGCTTAGCAACCCTAAGCTAGAGGTGAACGGTGCTCGTTTGGCTTGAAGACACCTGGCCGTTCCGTTGCCCTGCCGTGGCGACAAAACTGTGCAGGATTCTTCGATCGGGACGTCTTTTTACTCTGCACGACGACGAGACGTTCCCTGCTCTTCAGAACCTGCCAGAAGCTGCATCTATCGAGGAGAAGCTCGGGCCTGCTTGCTTCGGGGACCGGTGAGTAGATTAGCTAGGATCTGGTCGCCCTCCTGCAGTGCCCCTTGCTTTTCCCCACTGTAAATACAGCAACCCTTGTCGGTACTCGCGCCCTACTTCTGCCTCACAGTGGAGGCTGCGCTAGAGTCGCGGACCGTGTTCTCCTTCATTGGGGCACCCTACAGAGCTGTCCAACGTCCTCCGAAGAGCTTCACCTTCTGCCCATTGGCACCGGCGTGTGCAGGTACTTTTGAGCGCTAGGCTCCACTCTTCGTAGGGATTGGACTACCATCCAGTTAGGGGCCTCAGAAGGCGGACATATCACACGCATTGGTTCGCACTGCCTGTTTTCCTTCCCCTGCAGGTGGATAACATATTTCGTGCTGCTAATGCTGTGAAACTGTGTATTCTGTATATATATTGGGTGGATAGTGTATGTGTTGGTTTAATATCGTTGTATATTGCTGCTTTTACTGTGGTTATTAGTTTCAAGGCCTTATAATAAATGTGTATCTATTTTTGATATAAACAACTGTTTGGAGTAGTTTGTAAGCGCTCTTGCTTGGTGTGCTCACTGCGGGCTTTCAGTCACCCTCACCCCTCTTGAGACCTAGTCTTGACCGCCGCGATCGCTACCTTGATTGGTCTGGCTTGTCCAGAGGTTACCCTGTTCCAAGTAATTAGGTTGGCCTTCTGAACTTCTGCGCCACCAGGACAGAGTTCAGAAATCCGTCTTAACAATATCCAACTCCTTCCCTTTCCAAACCTGAGAGCCGTTCTATAGCATGAGATGTGATATCCAGGTCCTTCCCATTCCAATCCTTAGACCCTTCCTACAGCATGCAATATGATATCTCAATGATTCTAATAACAAACCTGAGACCCGTCCTATAGCATGAGATATGATATCCAAGTCCTTCCCATTCCAATCCTGCGACCCTTCCTATAACATGAAATGTGATATCCAACTCCTTCCCATTCCAACCTGAGACCCTTCCTATAGCATGAGATGGGATATCCAACTTCTTCCAAATCCAATACTGATACCCTTCCGATAGCATGAGATGTGATATCCCAATGCTTCTACCAAACCTGAGACCCATACTATGGCATGAGATGTGATATCAAACTCCTTCCCATTCCAATCCTGAGAACCTTCCTATAGCTTGAGGGGTGATATCCAACTCCTTCCCATTCCAATTCTGAGACCCTTCTTATACCATGAGACTTGATATCTCAATGCTTCTAATACCAAACCTGAGACCCGTCCTATAACATGAGATGTGATATCCAAATCCTTCCCCTTCCAAACCTTAGACCCTTCCTTTATCATGAGATGTGATATCCAACTCCTTCCCATTCCAATCCTGAGACCCTTCCGATATCATGAGATTTGTTATCTCAATGCTTCTAATATCAAACTTGAGACCCTCCCTATAGCATGAGATGTGACATCCAAGTCCTTCCCATTCCAATCCTGAGACCCTTCCTATAGCATGAGATGTGATATCTCTATGCTTCTAATACCAAACCTGAGACCCTTCCTATAACATGAGATGGGATATCCAACTCCTTCCCATTCCAATCCTGAGACCTTTCCGATAGCAGAGATGTGATATCTCAATGCTCATGCCAAACCTGAGAACCTTCCTATGGCCTGAGATGTCATATACAACTCCTTCCCATTCCAATCCTGAGACCCTTCCTTTAGCATGAGATGTGATTATCTCAATGCTTATACCAAATCTGAGACCCTTCCTATAGCATGAGATGTGATATCCAATTCCTTCCCAATCCAATCCTGAGACCCTTCCTATAGCATGAGATGTGATATCTCAATGCTTATACCAAACCTGAGAGCCTACCTATAACATGAGATGTGATATCCAAGTCCATCCCATTCCAATCCCTAGACCCTTCCTACAGCATGCGATGTGATATCTCAATGATTCTAATACCAAACCAGAGACTCTTCCTATAACATGAGATGGGATATCCAACTCCTTCCCATACCAATCCTGAGCCGCTTCCGATAGCAGAGATGTGATATCTCAATGCTTATACCAAACCTGAGACCCTTCCTATAGCATGAGATGTGATATCCAACTGCGTCCCATTCCAATCCTGAGACCCTTCCTATAGCATGAGATGTGATATCTCAATGCTTCTAATACCAAACCTGAGATCCTTCCTATAACATGAGATGCGATATCCAAATCCTTCCCCTTCCAAACCTGAGACCCTCCCTTTAGCATGAGATGTGATATCCAACTCCTTCCCATTCCATTCCTGAGACCCTTCTGATAGCATGAGATGTGATATCTCAATGCCTCTAATACCAAACCTGAGACCCTTCCTATAGCTTGAGATGTGATATCCAACTCTTTCCCCTTCCAAACCTGAGACCATTCCTATAGCATGAGATGTGATATCTCAATGCTTATACCAAACCTGAGAGCCTACCTATAACATGAGATGTGATATCCAAGTCCATCCCATTCCAATCCTTAGACCCTTCCTACAGCATGCAATGTGATATCTCAATTGATTCTAATACCAAACCAGAGACTCTTCCTATAACATGAGATGGGATATCCAACTCCTTCCCATTCCAATCCTGAGCCGCTTCCGATAGCAGAGATGTGATATCTCAATGCTTACACCAAACCTGAGACCCTTCCTATAACATGAGATGTGATATCCAACTCCTTCCCGTTCCAAACCTGAGACACTAACTATAGCATATGTGATATCCAACTCCTTCCCATTCCAAACATGAGACCCTTCCTATAGCAAGAAAGTAATATCCAACTCCTACCCATTCCAATCCTGAGACCCTTCCTATAGCAAGAGATGTGATATCCAAATCCTGCCCATTCCAATCCTGAGACCCTTCCTATAACATGAGATGTGATATCCAACTCCTTCCCATTCCAACCTGAGACACTTCCTATAGCATGAGAAGGGATATCAAACTCCTTCCCAATCCAATCCTGAGACCCTTCCGATAGCAGAGATGTGATATCTCAATGCTTATACCAAACCTGAGACCCTTCCTATGGCATGAGATGTGATATCCAACTCCTTGCCATTCAAATCCTGAGACCCTTCCTATAGCATGAGAAGGGATATCCAACTCCTTCCCAATCCAATCCTGAGACCCTTCCTATAGCATGAGATATATCTCAATACTTCAATACCAAACGTGAGATCCTTCCGATAACATGAGATGTGATATCCAAATCCTTCCCCTTCCAAACCTGAGGCCCTCCCTTTAGCATGAGATGTGATATCCAACCCCTTCCTATTCCAATCCTGAGACCCTTCTGATAGCATGAGATGTGATATCTCAATGCTTCTAATACCAAACCTGAGATCCTTCCTATAACATGAGATGTGATATCCAAATCCTTCCCCTTCCAAACCTGAGACCCTCCCTTTAGCACGAGATGTGATATCCAACTCCTTCCCATTCCATTCCTGAGACACTTCTGATAGCATGAGATGTGATATCTCAATGCCTCTAATACCAAACCTGAGATCCTACCTCTAACATGAAATGTGATATCCAACTCTTTCCCCTTCCAAACCTGAGAGCCTTCCTATAGCATGAGATGTGATATCCAAGTCCTTCCCATTCCAATCCTGAGACCCTTCCTATAGCTTGAGATGTGATATCCAACTCCTTCCCATTCCAATTCTGAGACCCTTCCTATACTATGAGACTTGATATCTCAATGCTTCTAATACCAAACCTGAGACCCGTAATATAACATGAGATGTGATATCCAAATCCTTCCCCTTCCAAACCTTAGACCCTTCCTTTATCATGAGATGTGATATCCAACTCCTTCCCATTCCAATCCTGAGACCCTTCCGATATCATGAGATGTGATATCTCAAAGCTTCTAATATCAAACTTGAGACCCTCCCTATAGCATGAGATGTGATATCCAAGTCCTTCCCATTCCAATCCTGAGACCCTTCCTATAGCATGAGATGTGATATCTCAATGCTTCTAATACCAAACCTGAGACCCTTCCTATAACATGAGATGGGAATATCCAACTCCTTCCCATTCCAATCCTGAGACCCTTCCGATAGCAGAGATGTGATATCTCAATGCTTATACCAAACCTGAGATCCTTCCTATAACATGAGATGTGATATCCAACTCCTTCCCATTCCAATCCTGAGACACTTCCTATAGCATGAGATGTGATATCTCACTGCTTATACCAAACCTGAGACCCTTCCCATAGCAGATGTGATATCCAACTCCTTCCCATTCCAATCCTCAGACCCTTCCTATAGCATGAGATGTGATGTCTCAATGCTTCTAATACCAAACCTGAGATCCTTCCTATAACATGAGATGTGATATCCAACTCCTTCCACTCCAATCCTGAGACCCTTCCTATAGCATGAGATGTGATATCTCAATGCTTATACCAAACCTGAGACCCTTCCTATAGCATGAGATGTGATATCCAACTCCTTCCCATTCCAATCCTGAGACCCTTCCTATAGCCTGAGATGTGATATCACAATGCCTCTAATACCAAACCTGAGATCCTTCCTCTAACATGAAATGTGATATCCAACTCCTTCACTTTCCAAACCTGAGAGCCTATCTATAGCATGAGATGTGATATCCAAGTCCTTCCCATTCCAATCCTTAGACCCTTCCTACAGCATGCAATATGATATCTCAATGATTCTAATAAAAAACCTGAGACCCGTCCTATAACATGAGATGGGATATCCAACTCCTTCCCATTCCAATCCTGAGACACTTCCTTTAGCATGAGATGTGATATCCAGCTCCTTCCCATTCCAATCCTGAGACACTTCCGATAGCATGAGATGTGATATCTCAATGCTTCTAATATCAAAACTGAGACCCTCCCTATAGCATATGTGATATCTAAGTCCTACCCATTCCAATCCTGAGACCCTTCCTATAGCATGAGATGTGATATCTCAATGCTTCTACCAAAGCTGA
This sequence comes from Ambystoma mexicanum, assembly GCF_040938575.1. Classification (NCBI taxonomy): domain Eukaryota; kingdom Metazoa; phylum Chordata; class Amphibia; order Caudata; family Ambystomatidae; genus Ambystoma; species Ambystoma mexicanum. The sequence continues at coordinate 341,390,461 of NC_090936.1, forward strand.
GACCCTTCCTTTAGCATGAGATGTGATATCCAACTCCTTCCCATTCCAATCCTGAGACCCTTCCTATAGCATGAGATGTGATATCTCAATACTTCTAATACCAAACCTGAGATCCTTCCGATAACATGAGATGTGATATCTCAATACTTCTAATACCAAACCTGAGATCCATCCTATAACATGAGATGTGATATCCAAATCCTTCCCCTTCCAAACCTGAGACCCTCCCTTTAGCATGAGATGTGATATCCAACTCCTTCCCATTCCAATCCTGAGACCCTTCTGATAGCATAAGATATGATATCTCAATGCTTCTATACCAAACCTGAGATCCTTCCGATAGCATGAGATGTGATATCTCAATACTTCTAATACCAAACCTGAGATCCTTCCTATAACATGAGATGTGATATCCAACTCCTTCCCGTTCCAAACCTGAGACCCTTCCTTTAGCATGAGATGTGATATCCAGCTCCTTCCCATTCCAATCCTGAGACACTTCCGATAGCATGAGATTTGATATCTCAATGCTTCTAATATCAAAACTGAGACCCTCCCTATAGCATGATATGTGATATCTAAGTCCTTCCCATTCCAATCCTGAGACCCTTCCTATAGCATGAGATGTGATATCTCAATGCTTATCCTTGATTCCTGTCGTAAATTGATTTCCTTTGCAGGCCGACTCCTGTCACGAATGCCTTGTCTGCATGCATTCTCTCCTGGCCATTCGCTCACCGTGGCTATTTGCCTACCCCCTTCCTCTCTCAGTGGATGGACTTCTCCATCCTAGCCTCCTACCACTCAACTCCGCCTACTTGGAGAATTCAACATGAACCTGTATGCTTCCTGACCTGGACTTTTACGAGATCTGCAACTCTTCATGTCGCTGGCCCTACACACTGCAGGGAATACTCAGGATTTTGTGATCTCAGACCTCCCCCTCTGTAACCCTCTCAAGAATCCTCTCCCGTGGTGATCAAGTTCTCATCTCCAAAGAAGGCTAACTGCCAGCTGTTCCTCCTCAGAGGAGTTCTCCCTTTCTGTCCCTGCTCCCTCCACCGTTTCGCGTTGCAAACACTCGCTTCACAGCTCTCTGGTTTAGACGCGTGTTCCCTGCCTTCTCTCTTCCCGCTGCCTTCAAATCAAAAAATGAGCTCCAAAAGATACACAGTGCTCAGAATGCTCTATAACACCCATTATTCAACATATAGCCGTAACCCGCTAGACGTATTGAAACGTGCTGTAAACTAGCAAAAACAGCTAGAAAATGTACTTTCCTCGCGTTTTTGTAAATACTAATTCTGATGGGTTCCCATGTATGTACTGTCCGTGCGTTTGTTGTCGAATCCTGAAGTTTTTAACCACTGTTCTCCCATACAAGGGGGGGGGGGGGGGGGGGTCAACGTCTACTGCTGTTCACAGGCTGAATGTATACGGCTGAAATCTTCAAGGCATTATCAGCTTTCCTGACTGTTTTGGAACGTGTATTTGCCATCTGTTCATGCAGTCGCCCTGTGTTCATCGTCCCTTCTACTTTACAGGCTGCACTCCCCTGGTGATCACATTCTCCTCTCCAGAGCAGGCTGACTACCAGCTGCTCCTCCTCATAGGCGTTCATCCTTTCTGTCCCTGCTCCCTGCACCGTTCCGCGTTGCATGTACTCGCTTCCCAGCTCTCTGGTTTAGATGCGTGTTCCCTGCCTTCTCTCCTCTTCCTACAGCCTTCCAATGAGCTCCACATCTTGCTCCACAAGATACAGTGTTCAGAATGCTTTATAACACCCATTATTCAACATATAGCTGTAACCCGCTAGACGTATTGAAACGTGCTAAAAACTAGCAAAAACAGCTAGAAAATGTACTTCCCTCGCGTTTTGGTAAATGCAGGGTACACGCGTCTAAACCAGAAAGCAGGGAAGCGAGCATTTCAGCAGTATAAATTCAGCCTGTGAACAACACATTTTGACCCTCCCTTGTATGGGAGAAGAGTGGTTCAAAAGGCCAGGATTCGACTGAACAAACGCACGAACAGAGTACAAAATGGGAATCCACCAGAATTCGCATTTACCAAAACGCGAGGAAAGTACATTTTCTAGCTGTTTCTGCTCGTTTTTAGCACGTTTCAATACGTCTAGCGGGTTACAGCAATATGTTGAATAATGGGTGTTATAAAGCATTCTGAACACTGTATCTTGTGGAGCTCATTGGAAGGCTGTAGGAAGAGGAGAGAAGGCAGGGAACACGCATCTAAACCAGAGAGCTGGGAAGCGAGTACATGCAACGCGAAACGGTGCAGGGAGCAGGGACAGAAAGGATGAACGCCTATGAGGAGCAGCAGCTGGTAGTCAGCCTGCTCTGGAGAGGAGAATGTGATCACCAGGGGAGTGCAGCCTGTAAAGTAGAAGGGACGATGAACACAGGGCGACTGCATTAACAGATGACAAATACACGTTCCAAAACAGTCAGGAAAGCTGATAATGCCTTGAAGATTTCAGCCGTATACATTCAGCCTGTGAACAGCAGTAGACGTTGACCCCCCCTTGTATGGGAGAACAGTGGTTAAAAACTTCAGGATTCGACAACAAACGCACGGACAGTATACATGGGAACCCATCAGAATTAGCATTTACAAAAACGCAAGGAAAGTACATTTTCTGGCTGTTTTTGCTAGTTTACAGCACGTATCAATACGTCTAGCGGGTTACGGCTATATGTTGAATAATGGGTGTTATAGAGCATTCTGAGCACTGTGTATCTTTTGGAGCTCATTTTTTGATTTGAAGGCAGCGGGAAGAGGAGAGAAGGCAGGGAACACGCGTCTAAACCAGAGAGCTGGGAAGCGAGTACTTGCAACGCGAAAAGGGCAGAAAGCAAGAAGGCCTCTGAGAAGGAAAAGCGTCTAAATAAGAGAGCAGGGAAGCGAGTGTTTGCAACGCGAAACGGTGCATGGAGCAGGGACAGAAAGGGAGAACTCCTCTGAGGAGGAACAGCTGGCAGTTAGCCTTCTTTGAAGATGAGAACTTGATCACCACGGGAGAGGATTGTTGAGAGGGTTACAGAGGGGGAGGTCTGAGATCAGAAAATCCCGAGTATTCCCTGCAGTGTGTACGGCCAGCGACATGAAGAGTTGCAGATCTCGTAAAAGTCCAGGTCAGGAAGCATACAGGTTCATGTTGAATTCTCCAAGTAGGCGGAGTTGAGTGGTAGGAGGCTAGGATGGAGAAGTCCATCCACTGAGGGGGTAGGCAAATAGCCACGGTGAGCGAATGGCCAGGAGAGAATGCATGCAGACAAGGCATTCGTGACAGGAGTCGGCCTGCAAAGGAAATCAATTTACTACAGGAATCAAGGATAAGCATTGAGATATCACATCTCATGCTATAGGAAGGGTCTCAGGATTGGAATGGGAAGGACTTAGATATCACATATGCTATAGGGAGGGTCTCAGTTTAGATATTAGAAGCATTGAGATATCACATCTCATGCTATCGGAAGTGTCTCAGGATTGGAATGGGAAGGAGCTGGATATCACATATGCTAAAGGAAGGGTCTCAGGTTTGGAACGGGAAGGAGTTGGATATCACATCTCATGTTATAGGAAGGGTCTCAGGTTTGGTATAAACATTGAGATATCACAGCTCTGCTATCGGAAGTGTCTCAGGATTGGAATGGGAAGGAGTTGAATATCCCATCTCATGTTATAGGACGGGTCTCAGGTTTTTTTATTAGAATCATTGAGATATCATATTGCATGCTGTAGGAAGGGTCTAAGGATTGGAATGGGAAGGACTTAGATATCACATCTCATGCTATAGATAGGTTCTCAGGTTTGGAAAGTGAAGGAGTTGGATATCACATTTCATGTTAGAAGAAGGATCTCAGGTTTGGTATTAGGGGCATTGAGATATCACATCTCAGTCTATAGGAAGGGTCTCAGGATTGGAATGGGAAGGAGTTGGATATCACATCTCATGCTATAGGAAGGGTCTCAGGTTTGGTAGAAGCATTGAGATATCACATCTCATGCTATAGGAAGGGTCTCAGGATTGGAATGGAAGGAGTTGGATATCACATCTCATGTTATAGGAAGGATATCAGGTTTGGTATTAGAAGCATTGAGACATCACATCTCATGCTATAGGAAGGGTCTCAGGATTGGAAAGGAAAGGAGTTGGATATCACATCTCATGCTAGAGGAAGGGTCTCAGAATTGGAATGGGAAGGAGTTGGATATCACATCTCAAGCTATAGGAAGGGTCTCAGGATTAGAATGGGAAGGAGTTTGATATCACATCTCATGCCATAGTATGGGTCTCAGGTTTGGTAGAAGCATTGGGATATCACATCTCATGCTATCGGAAGGGTATCGGGATTGGATTTGGAAGGAGTTGGATATCCCATCTCATGCTATAGGAAGGGTCTCAGGTTGGAATGGGAAGGACTTGGATATCACATCTCATGCTATAGGAAGGGTCTCAGGTTTGGTATAAGCATTGAGATATCACATCTCATGCTATAGGACGGGTCTCAGGATTGGAATGGAAGGAGTTGGATATCACATCTCATGTTATAGGAAGGATCTCAGGTTTGGTATTAGAAGCATTGAGACATCACATCTCATGCTATAGGAAGGGTCTCAGGGTTGGAATGGGAAGGAGTTGGATTTCACATCTCATCCAATAGGAAGGGTCTCAGGTTTGGAATGGGAAGGAATTGGATATCACATCTCATGTTATAGGAAGGATCTCAGGTTTGGTATTAGAAGCATTGAGATATCAAATCTCATGCTATAGGAAGGGTCTCAGGATTGGAATGTGAAGGATTTGGATATCACATCTCATGCTAAAGGACGGGTCTCAGGTTTGGTATTAGAATCATTGAGATATCATATTGCATGCTGTAGGAAGGGTCTAAGGGTTGGAATGTGAAGGACTTGGATATCACATCTCATGCTATAGATAGGCTCTTAGGTTTGGAAAGGGAAGGAGTTGGATATCACATTTCATGTTAGAGGAAGGATCTCAGGTTTGGTATTAGAAGCATTGAGATATCACATCTCATGCTATAGGAATGGTCTCAGGATTGGAATGGGAAGGAGTTGGATATCACATCTCATGCTATAGGAAGGGTCTCAGGTTTGGTATAAGCATTGAGATATCACATCTCATGCTATAGGACGGGTCTCAGGATTGGAATGGAAGGAGTTGGATATCACATCTCATGTTATAGGAAGGATCTCAGGTTTGGTATTAGAAGCATTGAGACATCACATCTCATGCTATAGGAAGGGTCTCAGGGTTGGAATGGGAAGGAGTTGGATATCACATCTCATCCAATAGGAAGGGTCTCAGGTTTGGAATGGGAAGGAATTGGATATCACATCTCATGTTATAGGAAGGATCTCAGGTTTGGTATTAGAAGCATTGAGATATCAAATCTCATGCTATAGGAAGGGTCTCAGGGTTGGAATGTGAAGGATTTGGATATCACATCTCATGCTAAAGGAAGGGTCTCAGGTTTGGTAGAAGCATTGAGATATCACGTCTCTGCTATCGGAAGGGTCTCAGGATTGGATTGGGAAGGAGTTGGATATCCCTTTTCATGCTATAGGAATGTATCTCAGGATTTGAATGGCAAGGAGTTGGATATCACATCTCATGCCATAGGAAGGGTCTCAGGTTTGGTATAAGCATTGAGATATCACATCTCTGCTATCGAAGGGTCTCAGGATTGGATTGGGAAGGAGTTGGATATCCCTTCTCATGCTATAGGAAGTGTCTCAGGTTGGAATGGGATGGAGTTGGATATCACATCTCATGTTATAGGAAGGGTCTCAGGATTGGAATGGGAAGGATTTGGATATCACATCTCTTGCTATACGAAGGGTCTCAGGATTGGAATGGGTAGGAGTTGGATATTACTTTCTTGCTATAGGAAGGGTCTCATGTTTGGAATGGGAAGGAGTTGGATATCACATATGCTATAGTTAGTGTCTCAGGTTTGGAACGGGAAGGAGTTGGATATCACATCTCATGTTATAGGAAGGGTCTCAGGTTTGGTATAAGCATTGAGATATCACATCTCTGCTATCGGAAGCGGCTCAGGATTGGAATGGGAAGGAGTTGGATATCCCATCTCATGTTATAGGAAGAGTCTCTGGTTTGGTATTAGAATCATTGAGATATCACATCGCATGCTGTAGGAAGGGTCTAAGGATTGGAATGGGGTGGACTTGGATATCACATCTCATGCTATAGGAAGGGTCTCAGGTTTGGTATAAGCATTGAGATATCACATCTCATGCTATAGGAAGGGTCTCAGGATTGGAATGGGAAGGAATTGGATATCACATCTCATGCTATAGGAAGGGTCTCAGATTTGGTATAAGCATTGAGATATCACATCTCTGCTATCGGAAAGGTCTCAGGATTGGAATGGGAAGGAGTTGGATATCACATCTCATGTTATAGGAAGGGTCTCAGGATTGGAATGGGAAGGATTTGGATATCACATCTCTTGCTATACGAAGGGTCTCAGGATTGGAATGGGTAGGAGTTGGATATTACTTTCTTGCTATAGGAAGGGTCTCATGTTTGGAATGGGAAGGAGTTGGATATCACAGATGCTATAGTTAGTGTCTCAGGTTTGGAACGGGAAGGAGTTGGATATCACATCTCATGTTATAGGAAGGGTCTCAGGTTTGGTATAAGCATTGAGATATCACATCTCTGCTATCGGAAGCGGCTCAGGATTGGAATGGGAAGGAGTTGGATATCCCATCTCATGTTATAGGAAGAGTCTCTGGTTTGGTATTAGAATCATTGAGATATCACATCGCATGCTGTAGGAAGGGTCTAAGGATTGGAATGGGGTGGACTTGGATATCACATCTCATGCTATAGGTAGGCTCTCAGGTTTGGTATAAGCATTGAGATATCACATCTCATGCTATAGGAAGGGTCTCAGGATTGGAATGGGAAGGAATTGGATATCACATCTTATGCTATAGGAAGGGTCTCAGATTTGGTATAAGCATTGAGATATCACATCTCATGGTAAAGGAAGGGTCTCAGGATTGGAATGGGAAGGAGTTGTATATGACATCTCAGGCCATAGGAAGGTTCTCAGGTTTGGTATAAGCATTGAGATATCACATCTCTGCTATCGGAAAGGTCTCAGGATTGGAATGGGAAGGAGTTGGATATCCCATCTCATGTTATAGGAAGGGTCTCAGGTTTGGTATTAGAAGCATAGAGATATCACATCTCATGCTATAGGAAGGGTCTCAGGATTGGAATGGGAAGGACTTGGATGTCACATCTCATGCTATAGGGAGGGTCTCAAGTTTGATATTAGAAGCATTGAGATAACAAATCTCATGATATCGGAAGGGTCTCAGGATTGGAATGGGAAGGAGTTGGATATCACATCTCATGATAAAGGAAGGGTCTAAGGTTTGGAAGGGGAAGGATTTGGTTATCACATCTCATGTTATAGGACGGGTCTCAGGTTTGGTATTAGAAGCATTGAGATATCAAGTCTCATGGTATAAGAAGGGTCTCAGAATTGGAATGGGAAGGAGTTGGATATCACACCTCAAGCTATAGGAAGGGTCTCAGGATTGGAATGGGAAGGAGTTTGATATCACATCTCATGCCATAGTATGGGTCTCAGGTTTGGTAGAACCATTGGGATATCACATCTCATGCTATCGGAAGGGTATCAGTATTGGATTTGGAAGAAGTTGGATATCCCATCTCATGCTATAGGAAGGGTCTCAGGGTGGAATGGGAAGGAGTTGGATATCACATTTCATGTTATAGGAAGGGTCTCAGGATTGGAATGGGAAGGACTTGGATATCATATCTCATGCTATAGGACGGGTCTCAGGTTTGTTATTAGAATCATTGAGATATCATATTGCATGCTGTAGGAAGGGTCTAAGGATTGGAATGGGAAGGACCTGGATATCACATCTCATGCTATAGATAGGCTCTTAGGTTTGGAAAGGGAAGGAGTTGGATATCACATCTCATGTTATAGGATGGATCTCAGGTTTGGTATTAGAAGTATTGAGATATCACATCTCATGTTATCGGAAGGATCTCAGGTTTGGTATTAGAAGTATTGAGATATCACATCTCATGCTATAGGAAGGGTCTCAGGATTGGAATGGGAAGGAGTTGGATATCACATCTCATGCTAAAGGAAGGGTCTCAGGTTTGGTAGAAGCATTGAGATATCACATCTCATGCTATAGGAAGGGTCTCAGGATTGGAATGGGAAGGACTTAGATATCACATATGCTATAGGGAGGGTCTCAGTTTTGATATTAGAAGCATTGAGATATCACATCTCATGCTATCGGAAGTGTCTCAGGATTGGAATGGGAAGGAGCTGGATATCACATCTCATGCTAAAGGAAGGGTCTCAGGTTGGGAACGGGAAGGAGTTAAATTTCACATCTCATGTTATAGGAAGGGTCTCAGGTTTGGTATAAACATTGAGATATCACATCTCTGCTATCGGAAGTGTCTCAGGATTGGAATGGGAAGGAGTTGGATATCCCATCTCATGTTATAGGACGGGTCTCAGGTTTGTTATTAGAATCATTGAGATATCATATTGCATGCTGTAGGAAGGGTCTAAGGGTTGGAATGAGAAGGACTTGGATATCACATCTCATGCTATAGATAGGCTCTTAGGTTTGGAAAGGGAAGGAGTTGGATATCACATTTCATGTTAGAGGAAGGATCCCAGGTTTGGTATTAGAAGCATTGAGATATCACATCTCATGCTATAGGAAGGGTCTCAGGATTGGAATGGGAAGGAGTTGGATATCACATCTCATGCTATAGGAAGGGTCTCAGGTTTGGTATAAGCATTGAGATATCACATCTCATGCTATAGGACGGGTCTCAGGATTGGAATGGAAGGAGTTGGATATCACATCTCATGTTATAGGAAGGATCTCAGGTTTGGTATTAGAAGCATTGAGACATCACATCTCATGCAATAGGAAGGGTTTCAGGGTTGAAATGGGAAGGAGTTGGATATCACATCTCATCCAATAGGAAGGGTCTCAGGTTTGGAATGGGAAGGAATTGGATATCACATCTCATGTTATAGGAAGGATCTCAGGTTTGGTATTAGAAGCATTGAGATATCAAATCTCATGCTATAGGAAGGGTCTCAGGATTGGAATGTGAGGGATTTGGATATCACATCTCATGCTAAAGGAAGGGTCTCAGGTTTGGTAGAAGCATTGAGATATCACGTCTCTGCTATCGGAAGGGTCTCAGGATTGGATTGGGAAGGAGTTGGATATCCCTTTTCATGCTATAGGAAGGGTCTCAGGTTTGGTATAAGCATTGAGATATCACATCTCTGCTATCGGAAGGGTCTCAGGATTAGATTGGGAAGGAGTTGGATATCCCTTCTCATGCTATAGGAAGTGTCTCAGGTTGGAATGGGAAGGAGTTGGATATCACATCTCATGTTATAGGAAGGGTCTCAGGATTGGAATGGGAAGGATTTGGATATCACATCTCTTGCTATAGGAAGGGTCTCAGGATTGGAATGGGTAGGAGTTGGATATTACTTTCTTGCTATAGGAAGGGTCTCATGTTTGGAATGGGAAGGAGTTGGATATCACATATGCTATAGTTAGTGTCTTAGGTTTGGAACGGGAAGGAGTTGGATATCACATCTCATGTTATAGGAAGGGTCTCAGGTTTGGTATAAGCATTGAGATATCACATCTCTGCTATCGGAAGCGGCTCAGGATTGGAATGGGAAGGAGTTGGATATCCCATCTCATGTTATAGGAAGAGTCTCTGGTTTGGTATTAGAATCATTGAGATATCACATCGCATGCTGTAGGAAGGGTCTAAGGATTGGAATGGGATGGACTTGGATATCACATCTCATGCTATAGGTAGGCTCTCAGGTTTGGTATAAGCATTGAGATATCACATCTCATGCTATAGGAAGGGTCTCAGGATTGGAATGGGAAGGAATTGGATATCACATCTCATGCTATAGGAAGGGTCTCAGATTTGGTATAAGCATTGAGATATCACATCTCATGCTAAAGGAAGGGTCTCAGGATTGGAATGGGAAGGAGTTGTATATGACATCTCAGGCCATAGGAAGGTTCTCAGGTTTGGTATAAGCATTGAGATATCACATCTCTGCTATCGGAAAGGTCTCAGGATTGGAATGGGAAGGAGTTGGATATCCCATCTCATGTTATAGGAAGGGTCTCAGGTTTGGTATTAGAAGCATAGAGATATCACATCTCATGCTATAGGAAGGGTCTCAGGATTGGAATGGGAAGGACTTGGATGTCACATCTCATGATAAAGGAAGGGTCTAAGGTTTGGAAGGGGAAGGATTTGGATATCACATCTCATGTTATAGGACGGGTCTCAGGTTTGGTATTAGAAGCATTGAGATATCAAGTCTCATGGTATAAGAAGGGTCTCAGAATTGGAATGGGAAGGAGTTGGATATCACACCTCAAGCTATAGGAAGGGTCTCAGGATTGGAATGGGAAGGAGTTTGATATCACATCTCATGCCATAGTATGGGTCTCAGGTTTGGTAGAAGCATTGGGATATCACATCTCATGCTATCGGAAGGGTATCGGTATTGGATTTTGAAGAAGATGGATATCCCATCTCATGCTATAGGAAGGGTCTCAGGTTGGAATGGGAAGGAGTTGGATATCACATTTCATGTTATAGGAAGGGTCTCAGGATTGGAATGGGAAGGACTTGGATATCATATCTCATGCTATAGGACGGGTCTCAGGTTTGTTATTAGAATCATTGAGATATCATATTGCATGCTGTAGGAAGGGTCTAAGGATTGGAATAGGAAGGACCTGGATATCACATCTCATGCTATAGATAGGCTCTTAGGTTTGGAAAGGGAAGGAGTTGGATATCACATTTCATGTTAGAGGAAGGATCTCAGGTTTGGTATTAGAAGCATTGAGATATCACATCTCATGCTATAGGAAGGGTCTCAGGATTGGAATGGGAAGTAGTTGGATATCACATCTCATGCTATAGGAAGGGTCTCAGGTTTGGTATAAGCATTGAGATATCACATCTCATGCTATAGGACGGGTCTCAGGATTGGAATGGAAGGAGTTGGATATCACATCTCATGTTATAGGAAGGATCTCAGGTTTGGTATTAGAATCATTGAGACATCACATCTCATGCTATAGGAAGGGTCTCAGGGTTGGAATGGGAAGGAGTTGGATATCACAACTCATCCAATAGGAAGGGTCTCAGGTTTGGAATGGGAAGGAATTGGATATCACATCTCATGTTATAGGAAGGATCTCAGGTTTGGTATTAGAAGCATTGAGATATCACATCTCATGCTATAGGAAGGGTTTCAGGATTGGAATGTGAAGGATTTGGATATCACATCTCATGCTAAAGGAAGGGTCTCAGGTTTGGTAGAAGCATTGAGATATCACATCTCTGCTATCGGAAGGGTCTCAGGATTGGATTGGGAAGGAGTTGGATATCCCTTCTCATGCTATAGGAAGGGTCTCAGGATTTGAATGGCAAGGAGTTGGATATACCCATCTCATGTTATAGGAAGGGTCTCAGGTTTGGTATTAGAAGCATAGAGAGATCACATCTCATGCTATAGGAAGGGTCTCAGGACTGGAATGGGAAGGACTTGGATATCACATCTCATGCTATAGGGAGGGTCTCAAGTTTGATATTAGAAGCTTTGAGATATCACATCTCATGATATCGGAAGGGTCTCAGGATTGGAATGGGAAGGAGTTGGATATCACATCTCATGATAAAGGAAGGGTCTAAGGTTTGGAAGGGGAAGGATTTGGATATCACATCTCATGTTATATTACGGGTCTCAGGTTTGGTATTAGAAGCATTGAGATATCAAGTCTCAGAGTATAGGAAGGGTCTCAGAATTGGAATGGGAAGGAGTTGGATATCACATCTCAAGCTATAGGAAGGGTCTCAGAATTGGAATGGGAAGGACTTGGATATCACATCTCATGCTATAGGAAGGCTCTCAGGTTTGGAAGGGGAAAGAGTTGGATATCACATTTCATGTTAGAGGTAGGATCTCAGGTTTGGTATTAGAGGCATTGAGATATCACATCTCATGCTATCAGAAGGGTCTCAGGAATGGAATGGGAAGGAGTTGGATATCACATCTCATGCTAAAGGGAGGGTCTCAGGTTTGGAAGGGGAAGGATTTGGATATCACATCTCATGTTATAGGAAGGATCTCAGGTTTGGTATTAGAAGCATTGAGATATCACATCTCATGCTATCGGAAGGATCTCAGGTTTGGTATTAGAAGCATTGAGATATCACATCTCATGCTATCAGAAGGGTCTCAGGATTGGAATGGGAAGGAGTTGGATATCACATCTCATGCTAAAGGGAGGGTCTCAGGTTTGGAAGGGGAAGGATTTGGATATCACATCTCATGTTATCAGAAGGATCTCACGTTTGGTATTAGAAGTATTGAGATATCATACCTTATGCTATAGGAAGGGTCTCAGGATTGGAATGGGAAGGAGTTGGATATCACATCTCATGCTATAGGAAGTGTCTCAGGATTGTAATGGGAAGGACTTGGATATCACATCTCATGCTATAGGTAGGGTCTCAAGTTTGATATTAGAAGCATTGAGATATCACATCTCATGCTATAGGAAGGGTCTGAGGATTGGAATGGGAAGGAGTTGGATATCACATCTCATGCTATGGGAAGGGTCTCAGGTTTGGTATAAGCAGTGAGATATCACATCTCATGCTATAGTAAGTGTCTCAGGATTGGAATGGGAAGGAGTTGGATATCACATCTCATGTTATAGGAAGGATCTCAGGTTTGGTATTAGAGGCATTGAGATATCACATCTCATGCTATCAGAAGGGTCTCAGGAATGGAATGGGAAGGAGTTGGATATCACATCTCATGCTAAAGGGAGGGTCTCAGGTTTGGAAGGGGAAGGATTTGGATATCACATCTCATGTTATAGGAAGGATCTCAGGTTTGGTATTAGAAGCATTGAGATATCACATCTCATGCTATCAGAAGAGTCTCAGGATTGGAATGGGAAGGAGTTGGATATCACATCTCATGCTATAGGAAGTGTCTCAGGATTGGAATGGGAAGGTGCTGGATATCACATCTCATGCTAAAGGAAGGGTCTCAGGTTTGGAACGGGAAGGATTTGGATATCACATCTCATGTTATAGGAAGGGTCTCAGGTTTGGTATAAGCATTGAGATATCACATCTCTGCTATCGGAAGTGTCTCAGGATTGGAATGGGAAGGAGTTGGATATCCCATCTCATGTTATAGGACGGGTTTCAGGTTTGTTATTAGAATCATTGAGATATCATATTGCATGCTGTAGGAAGGGTCTAAGGGTTGGAATGGGAAGGACTTGGATATCAGATCTCATGCTATAGATAGGCTCTTAGGTTTGGAAAGGGAAGGAGTTGGATATCACATTTCATGTTAGAGGAAGGATCTCAGGTTTGGTATTAGAAGCATTGAGATATCACATCTCATGCTATAGGAAGGGTCTCAGGATTGGAATGGGAAGCAGTTGGATATCACATCTCATGCTATAGGAAGGGTCTCAGGTTTGGTATAAGCATTGAGATATCACATCTCATGCTATAGGACGGGTCTCAGGATTGGAATGGAAGGAGTTGGATATCACATCTCATGTTATAGGAAGGATCTCAGGTTTGGTATTAGAAGCATTGAGACATCACATCTCATGCTATAGGAAGGGTCTCAGGGTTGGAATGGGAAGGAGTTGGATATCACATCTCATCCAATAGGAAGGGTCTCAGGTTTGGAATGGGAAGGAATTGGATATCACATCTCATGTTATAGGAAGGATCTCAGGTTTGGTATTAGAAGCATTGAGCTATAACATCTCATGCTATAGGAAGGGTCTCAGGATTGGAATGTGAAGGATTTGGATATCACATCTCATGCTAAAGGAAGGGTCTCAGGTTTGGTAGAAGCATTGAGATATCACGTCTCTGCTATCGGAAGGGTCTCAGGATTGGATTGGGAAGGAGTTGGATATCACATCTCATGCCATAGGAAGGGTCTCAGGTTTGGTATAAGCATTGAGATATCACATCTCTGCTATCGGAAGGGTCTCAGGATTGGATTGGGAAGGAGTTGGATATCCCTTCTCATGCTATAGGAAGTGTCTCAGGTTGGAATGGGAAGGAGTTGGATATCACATCTCATGTTATAGAAAGGGTCTCAGGATTGGAATGGGAAGGATTTGGATATCACATCTCTTGCTATAGGAAGGGTCTCAGGATTGGAATGGGTAGGAGTTGGATATTACTTTCTTGCTATAGGAAGGGTCTCATGTTTGGAATGGGAAGGAGTTGGATATCACATATGCTATAGTTAGTGTCTCAGGTTTGGAACGGGAAGGAGTTGGATATCACATCTCATGTTATAGGAAGGGTCTCAGGTTTGGTATAAGCATTGAGATATCACATCTCTGCTATCGGAAGCGGCTCAGGATTGGAATGGGAAGGAGTTGGATATCCCATCTCATGTTATAGGAAGAGTCTCTGGTTTGGTATTAGAATCATTGAGATATCACATCGCATGCTGTAGGAAGGGTCTAAGGATTGGAATGGGATGGACTTGGATATAACATCTCATGCTATAGGTAGGCTCTCAGGTTTGGTATAAGCATTGAGATATCACATCTCATGCTATAGGAAGGGTCTCAGGATTGGAATGGGAAGGAATTGGATATCACATCTCATGCTATAGGAAGGGTCTCAGATTTGGTATAAGCATTGAGATATCACATCTCATGCTAAAGGAACGGTCTCAGGTTTGGAATGGGAAGGAATTGGATATCACATCTCATGTTATAGGAAGGATCTCAGGTTTGGTATTAGAAGCATTGAGATATCAAATCTCATGCTATAGGAAGGGTCTCAGGGTTGGAATGTGAAGGATTTGGATATCACATCTCATGCTAAAGGAAGGGTCTCAGGTTTGGTAGAAGCATTGAGATATCACGTCTCTGCTATCGGAAGGGTCTCAGGATTGGATTGGGAAGGAGTTGGATATCCCTTTTCATGCTATAGGAATGTATCTCAGGATTTGAATGGCAAGGAGTTGGATATCACATCTCATGCCATAGGAAGGGTCTCAGGTTTGGTATAAGCATTGAGATATCACATCTCTGCTATCGAAGGGTCTCAGGATTGGATTGGGAAGGAGTTGGATATCCCTTCTCATGCTATAGGAAGTGTCTCAGGTTGGAATGGGATGGAGTTGGATATCACATCTCATGTTATAGGAAGGGTCTCAGGATTGGAATGGGAAGGATTTGGATATCACATCTCTTGCTATACGAAGGGTCTCAGGATTGGAATGGGTAGGAGTTGGATATTACTTTCTTGCTATAGGAAGGGTCTCATGTTTGGAATGGGAAGGAGTTGGATATCACATATGCTATAGTTAGTGTCTCAGGTTTGGAACGGGAAGGAGTTGGATATCACATCTCATGTTATAGGAAGGGTCTCAGGTTTGGTATAAGCATTGAGATATCACATCTCTGCTATCGGAAGCGGCTCAGGATTGGAATGGGAAGGAGTTGGATATCCCATCTCATGTTATAGGAAGAGTCTCTGGTTTGGTATTAGAATCATTGAGATATCACATCGCATGCTGTAGGAAGGGTCTAAGGATTGGAATGGGGTGGACTTGGATATCACATCTCATGCTATAGGAAGGGTCTCAGGTTTGGTATAAGCATTGAGATATCACATCTCATGCTATAGGAAGGGTCTCAGGATTGGAATGGGGTGGACTTGGATATCACATCTCATGCTATAGGAAGGGTCTCAGGTTTGGTATAAGCATTGAGATATCACATCTCATGCTATAGGAAGGGTCTCAGGATTGGAATGGGAAGGAGTTTGATATCACATCTCATGCCATAGTATGGGTCTCAGGTTTGGTAGAAGCATTGGGATATCACATCTCATGCTATCGGAAGGGTATCAGTATTGGATTTTGAAGAAGATGGATATCCCATCTCATGCTATAGGAAGGGTCTCAGGTTGGAATGGGAAGGAGTTGGATATCACATTTCATGTTATAGGAAGGGTCTCAGGATTGGAATGGGAAGGACTTGGATATCATATCTCATGCTATAGGACGGGTCTCAGGTTTGTTATTAGAATCATTGAGATATCATATTGCATGCTGTAGGAAGGGTCTAAGGATTGGAATAGGAAGGACCTGGATATCACATCTCATGCTATAGATAGGCTCTTAGGTTTGGAAAGGGAAGGAGTTGGATATCACATTTCATGTTAGAGGAAGGATCTCAGGTTTGGTATTAGAAGCATTGAGATATCACATCTCATGCTATAGGAAGGGTCTCAGGATTGGAATGGGAAGTAGTTGGATATCACATCTCATGCTATAGGAAGGGTCTCAGGTTTGGTATAAGCATTGAGATATCACATCTCATGCTATAGGACGGGTCTCAGGATTGGAATGGAAGGAGTTGGATATCACATCTCATGTTATAGGAAGGATCTCAGGTTTGGTATTAGAATCATTGAGACATCACATCTCATGCTATAGGAAGGGTCTCAGGGTTGGAATGGGAAGGAGTTGGATATCACAACTCATCCAATAGGAAGGGTCTCAGGTTTGGAATGGGAAGGAATTGGATATCACATCTCATGTTATAGGAAGGATCTCAGGTTTGGTATTAGAAGCATTGAGATATCACATCTCATGCTATAGGAAGGGTTTCAGGATTGGAATGTGAAGGATTTGGATATCACATCTCATGCTAAAGGAAGGGTCTCAGGTTTGGTAGAAGCATTGAGATATCACATCTCTGCTATCGGAAGGGTCTCAGGATTGGATTGGGAAGGAGTTGGATATCCCTTCTCATGCTATAGGAAGGGTCTCAGGATTTGAATGGCAAGGAGTTGGATATCACATCTCATGCCATACGAAGGGTCTCAGGTTTGGTATAAGCATTGAGATATCACATCTCTGCTATCGGAAGGGTCTCAGGATTGGAATGGGAAGGAGTTGGATATTCCCATCTCATGTTATAGGAAGGGTCTCAGGTTTGGTATTAGAAGCATAGAGAGATCACATCTCATGCTATAGGAAGGGTCTCAGGACTGGAATGGGAAGGACTTGGATATCACATCTCATGCTATAGGGAGGGTCTCAAGTTTGATATTAGAAGCTTTGAGATATCACATCTCATGATATCGGAAGGGTCTCAGGATTGGAATGGGAAGGAGTTGGATATCACATCTCATGATAAAGGAAGGGTCTAAGGTTTGGAAGGGGAAGGATTTGGATATCACATCTCATGTTATATTACGGGTCTCAGGTTTGGTATTAGAAGCATTGAGATATCAAGTCTCAGAGTATAGGAAGGGTCTCAGAATTGGAATGGGAAGGAGTTGGATATCACATCTCAAGCTATAGGAAGGGTCTCAGAATTGGAATGGGAAGGACTTGGATATCACATCTCATGCTATAGGAAGGCTCTCAGGTTTGGAAGGGGAAAGAGTTGGATATCACATTTCATGTTAGAGGTAGGATCTCAGGTTTGGTATTAGAGGCATTGAGATATCACATCTCATGCTATCAGAAGGGTCTCAGGAATGGAATGGGAAGGAGTTGGATATCACATCTCATGCTAAAGGGAGGGTCTCAGGTTTGGAAGGGGAAGGATTTGGATATCACATCTCATGTTATAGGAAGGATCTCAGGTTTGGTATTAGAAGCATTGAGATATCACATCTCATGCTATCGGAAGGATCTCAGGTTTGGTATTAGAAGCATTGAGATATCACATCTCATGCTATCAGAAGGGTCTCAGGATTGGAATGGGAAGGAGTTGGATATCACATCTCATGCTAAAGGGAGGGTCTCAGGTTTGGAAGGGGAAGGATTTGGATATCACATCTCATGTTATCAGAAGGATCTCACGTTTGGTATTAGAAGTATTGAGA
The DNA here is from genome assembly GCF_040938575.1 of Ambystoma mexicanum. Classification (NCBI taxonomy): domain Eukaryota; kingdom Metazoa; phylum Chordata; class Amphibia; order Caudata; family Ambystomatidae; genus Ambystoma; species Ambystoma mexicanum. Next base: position 341,408,537 of record NC_090936.1, read on the forward strand.
TATCATACCTCATGCTATAGGAAGGGTCTCAGGATTGGAATGGGAAGGAGTTGGATATCACATCTCATGCTATAGGAAGTGTCTCAGGATTGTAATGGGAAGGACTTGGATATCACATCTCATGCTATAGGTAGGGTCTCAAGTTTGATATTAGAAGCATTGAGATATCACATCTCATGCTATAGGAAGGGTCTGAGGATTGGAATGGGAAGGAGTTGGATATCACATCTCATGCTATGGGAAGGGTCTCAGGTTTGGTATTAGAGGCATTGAGATATCACATCTCATGCTATCAGAAGGGTCTCAGGAATGGAATGGGAAGGAGTTGGATATCACATCTCATGCTAAAGGGAGGGTCTCAGGTTTGGAAGGGGAAGGATTTGGATATCACATCTCATGTTATAGGAAGGATCTCAGGTTTGGTATTAGAAGCATTGAGATATCACATCTCATGCTATCAGAAGAGTCTCAGGATTGGAATGGGAAGGAGTTGGATATCACATCTCATGCTATAGGAAGTGTCTCAGGATTGGAATGGGAAGGTGCTGGATATCACATCTCATGCTAAAGGAAGGGTCTCAGGTTTGGAACGGGAAGGATTTGGATATCACATCTCATGTTATAGGAAGGGTCTCAGGTTTGGTATAAGCATTGAGATATCACATCTCTGCTATCGGAAGTGTCTCAGGATTGGAATGGGAAGGAGTTGGATATCCCATCTCATGTTATAGGACGGGTCTCAGGTTTGTTATTAGAATCATTGAGATATCATATTGCATGCTGTAGGAAGGGTCTAAGGGTTGGAATGGGAAGGACTTGGATATCAGATCTCATGCTATAGATAGGCTCTTAGGTTTGGAAAGGGAAGGAGTTGGATATCACATTTCATGTTAGAGGAAGGATCTCAGGTTTGGTATTAGAAGCATTGAGATATCACATCTCATGCTATAGGAAGGGTCTCAGGATTGGAATGGGAAGCAGTTGGATATCACATCTCATGCTATAGGAAGGGTCTCAGGTTTGGTATAAGCATTGAGATATCACATCTCATGCTATAGGACGGGTCTCAGGATTGGAATGGAAGGAGTTGGATATCACATCTCATGTTATAGGAAGGATCTCAGGTTTGGTATTAGAAGCATTGAGACATCACATCTCATGCTATAGGAAGGGTCTCAGGGTTGGAATGGGAAGGAGTTGGATATCACATCTCATCCAATAGGAAGGGTCTCAGGTTTGGAATGGGAAGGAATTGGATATCACATCTCATGTTATAGGAAGGATCTCAGGTTTGGTATTAGAAGCATTGAGCTATAACATCTCATGCTATAGGAAGGGTCTCAGGATTGGAATGTGAAGGATTTGGATATCACATCTCATGCTAAAGGAAGGGTCTCAGGTTTGGTAGAAGCATTGAGATATCACGTCTCTGCTATCGGAAGGGTCTCAGGATTGGATTGGGAAGGAGTTGGATATCACATCTCATGCCATAGGAAGGGTCTCAGGTTTGGTATAAGCATTGAGATATCACATCTCTGCTATCGGAAGGGTCTCAGGATTGGATTGGGAAGGAGTTGGATATCCCTTCTCATGCTATAGGAAGTGTCTCAGGTTGGAAAGGGAAGGAGTTGGATATCACATCTCATGTTATAGAAAGGGTCTCAGGATTGGAATGGGAAGGATTTGGATATCACATCTCTTGCTATAGGAAGGGTCTCAGGATTGGAATGGGTAGGAGTTGGATATTACTTTCTTGCTATAGGAAGGGTCTCATGTTTGGAATGGGAAGGAGTTGGATATCACATATGCTATAGTTAGTGTCTCAGGTTTGGAACGGGAAGGAGTTGGATATCACATCTCATGTTATAGGAAGGGTCTCAGGTTTGGTATAAGCATTGAGATATCACATCTCTGCTATCGGAAGCGGCTCAGGATTGGAATGGGAAGGAGTTGGATATCCCATCTCATGTTATAGGAAGAGTCTCTGGTTTGGTATTAGAATCATTGAGATATCACATCGCATGCTGTAGGAAGGGTCTAAGGATTGGAATGGGATGGACTTGGATATAACATCTCATGCTATAGGTAGGCTCTCAGGTTTGGTATAAGCATTGAGATATCACATCTCATGCTATAGGAAGGGTCTCAGGATTGGAATGGGAAGGAATTGGATATCACATCTCATGCTATAGGAAGGGTCTCAGATTTGGTATAAGCATTGAGATATCACATCTCATGCTAAAGGAACGGTCTCAGGTTTGGAATGGGAAGGAATTGGATATCACATCTCATGTTATAGGAAGGATCTCAGGTTTGGTATTAGAAGCATTGAGATATCAAATCTCATGCTATAGGAAGGGTCTCAGGGTTGGAATGTGAAGGATTTGGATATCACATCTCATGCTAAAGGAAGGGTCTCAGGTTTGGTAGAAGCATTGAGATATCACGTCTCTGCTATCGGAAGGGTCTCAGGATTGGATTGGGAAGGAGTTGGATATCCCTTTTCATGCTATAGGAATGTATCTCAGGATTTGAATGGCAAGGAGTTGGATATCACATCTCATGCCATAGGAAGGGTCTCAGGTTTGGTATAAGCATTGAGATATCACATCTCTGCTATCGAAGGGTCTCAGGATTGGATTGGGAAGGAGTTGGATATCCCTTCTCATGCTATAGGAAGTGTCTCAGGTTGGAATGGGATGGAGTTGGATATCACATCTCATGTTATAGGAAGGGTCTCAGGATTGGAATGGGAAGGATTTGGATATCACATCTCTTGCTATACGAAGGGTCTCAGGATTGGAATGGGTAGGAGTTGGATATTACTTTCTTGCTATAGGAAGGGTCTCATGTTTGGAATGGGAAGGAGTTGGATATCACATATGCTATAGTTAGTGTCTCAGGTTTGGAACGGGAAGGAGTTGGATATCACATCTCATGTTATAGGAAGGGTCTCAGGTTTGGTATAAGCATTGAGATATCACATCTCTGCTATCGGAAGCGGCTCAGGATTGGAATGGGAAGGAGTTGGATATCCCATCTCATGTTATAGGAAGAGTCTCTGGTTTGGTATTAGAATCATTGAGATATCACATCGCATGCTGTAGGAAGGGTCTAAGGATTGGAATGGGGTGGACTTGGATATCACATCTCATGCTATAGGAAGGGTCTCAGGTTTGGTATAAGCATTGAGATATCACATCTCATGCTATAGGAAGGGTCTCAGGATTGGAATGGGAAGGAATTGGATATCACATCTCATGCTATAGGAAGGGTCTCAGATTTGGTATAAGCATTGAGATATCACATCTCTGCTATCGGAAAGGTCTCAGGATTGGAATGGGAAGGAGTTGGATATCACATCTCATGTTATAGGAAGGGTCTCAGGATTGGAATGGGAAGGATTTGGATATCACATCTCTTGCTATACGAAGGGTCTCAGGATTGGAATGGGTAGGAGTTGGATATTACTTTCTTGCTATAGGAAGGGTCTCATGTTTGGAATGGGAAGGAGTTGGATATCACAGATGCTATAGTTAGTGTCTCAGGTTTGGAACGGGAAGGAGTTGGATATCACATCTCATGTTATAAGAAGGGTCTCAGGTTTGGTATAAGCATTGAGATATCACATCTCTGCTATCGGAAGCGGCTCAGGATTGGAATGGGAAGGAGTTGGATATCCCATCTCATGTTATAGGAAGAGTCTCTGGTTTGGTATTAGAATCATTGAGATATCACATCGCATGCTGTAGGAAGGGTCTAAGGATTGGAATGGGGTGGACTTGGATATCACATCTCATGCTATAGGTAGGCTCTCAGGTTTGGTATAAGCATTGAGATATCACATCTCATGCTATAGGAAGGGTCTCAGGATTGGAATGGGAAGGAATTGGATATCACATCTTATGCTATAGGAAGGGTCTCAGATTTGGTATAAGCATTGAGATATCACATCTCATGGTAAAGGAAGGGTCTCAGGATTGGAATGGGAAGGAGTTGTATATGACATCTCAGGCCATAGGAAGGTTCTCAGGTTTGGTATAAGCATTGAGATATCACATCTCTGCTATCGGAAAGGTCTCAGGATTGGAATGGGAAGGAGTTGGATATCCCATCTCATGTTATAGGAAGGGTCTCAGGTTTGGTATTAGAAGCATAGAGATATCACATCTCATGCTATAGGAAGGGTCTCAGGATTGGAATGGGAAGGACTTGGATGTCACATCTCATGCTATAGGGAGGGTCTCAAGTTTGACATTAGAAGCATTGAGATAACAAATCTCATGATATCGGAAGGGTCTCAGGATTGGAATGGGAAGGAGTTGGATATCACATCTCATGATAAAGGAAGGGTCTAAGGTTTGGAAGGGGAAGGATTTGGTTATCACATCTCATGTTATAGGACGGGTCTCAGGTTTGGTATTAGAAGCATTGAGATATCAAGTCTCATGGTATAAGAAGGGTCTCAGAATTGGAATGGGAAGGAGTTGGATATCACACCTCAAGCTATAGGAAGGGTCTCAGGATTGGAATGGGAAGGAGTTTGATATCACATCTCATGCCATAGTATGGGTCTCAGGTTTGGTAGAACCATTGGGATATCACATCTCATGCTATCGGAAGGGTATCAGTATTGGATTTGGAAGAAGTTGGATATCCCATCTCATGCTATAGGAAGGGTCTCAGGGTGGAATGGGAAGGAGTTGGATATCACATTTCATGTTATAGGAAGGGTCTCAGGATTGGAATGGGAAGGACTTGGATATCATATCTCATGCTATAGGACGGGTCTCAGGTTTGTTATTAGAATCATTGAGATATCATATTGCATGCTGTAGGAAGGGTCTAAGGATTGGAATGGGAAGGACCTGGATATCACATCTCATGCTATAGATAGGCTCTTAGGTTTGGAAAGGGAAGGAGTTGGATATCACATCTCATGTTATAGGATGGATCTCAGGTTTGGTATTAGAAGTATTGAGATATCACATCTCATGTTATCGGAAGGATCTCAGGTTTGGTATTAGAAGTATTGAGATATCACATCTCATGCTATAGGAAGGGTCTCAGGATTGGAATGGGAAGGAGTTGGATATCACATCTCATGCTAAAGGAAGGGTCTCAGGTTTGGTAGAAGCATTGAGATATCACATCTCATGCTATAGGAAGGGTCTCAGGATTGGAATGGGAAGGACTTAGATATCACATATCATGCTATAGGGAGGGTCTCAGTTTTGATATTAGAAGCATTGAGATATCACATCTCATGCTATCGGAAGTGTCTCAGGATTGGAATGGGAAGGAGCTGGATATCACATCTCATGCTAAAGGAAGGGTCTCAGGTTGGGAACGGGAAGGAGTTAAATTTCACATCTCATGTTATAGGAAGGGTCTCAGGTTTGGTATAAACATTGAGATATCACATCTCTGCTATCGGAAGTGTCTCAGGATTGGAATGGGAAGGAGTTGGATATCCCATCTCATGTTATAGGACGGGTCTCAGGTTTGTTATTAGAATCATTGAGATATCATATTGCATGCTGTAGGAAGGGTCTAAGGGTTGGAATGAGAAGGACTTGGATATCACATCTCATGCTATAGATAGGCTCTTAGGTTTGGAAAGGGAAGGAGTTGGATATCACATTTCATGTTAGAGGAAGGATCCCAGGTTTGGTATTAGAAGCATTGAGATATCACATCTCATGCTATAGGAAGGGTCTCAGGATTGGAATGGGAAGGAGTTGGATATCACATCTCATGCTATAGGAAGGGTCTCAGGTTTGGTATAAGCATTGAGATATCACATCTCATGCTATAGGACGGGTCTCAGGATTGGAATGGAAGGAGTTGGATATCACATCTCATGTTATAGGAAGGATCTCAGGTTTGGTATTAGAAGCATTGAGACATCACATCTCATGCAATAGGAAGGGTTTCAGGGTTGAAATGGGAAGGAGTTGGATATCACATCTCATCCAATAGGAAGGGTCTCAGGTTTGGAATGGGAAGGAATTGGATATCACATCTCATGTTATAGGAAGGATCTCAGGTTTGGTATTAGAAGCATTGAGATATCAAATCTCATGCTATAGGAAGGGTCTCAGGATTGGAATGTGAGGGATTTGGATATCACATCTCATGCTAAAGGAAGGGTCTCAGGTTTGGTAGAAGCATTGAGATATCACGTCTCTGCTATCGGAAGGGTCTCAGGATTGGATTGGGAAGGAGTTGGATATCCCTTTTCATGCTATAGGAAGGGTCTCAGGTTTGGTATAAGTATTGAGATATCACATCTCTGCTATCGGAAGGGTCTCAGGATTGGATTGGGAAGGAGTTGGATATCCCTTCTCATGCTATAGGAAGTGTCTCAGGTTGGAATGGGAAGGAGTTGGATATCACATCTCATGTTATAGGAAGGGTCTCAGGATTGGAATGGGAAGGATTTGGATATCACATCTCTTGCTATAGGAAGGGTCTCAGGATTGGAATGGGTAGGAGTTGGATATTACTTTCTTGCTATAGGAAGGGTCTCATGTTTGGAATGGGAAGGAGTTGGATATCACATATGCTATAGTTAGTGTCTTAGGTTTGGAACGGGAAGGAGTTGGATATCACATCTCATGTTATAGGAAGGGTCTCAGGTTTGGTATAAGCATTGAGATATCACATCTCTGCTATCGGAAGCGGCTCAGGATTGGAATGGGAAGGAGTTGGATATCCCATCTCATGTTATAGGAAGAGTCTCTGGTTTGGTATTAGAATCATTGAGATATCACATCGCATGCTGTAGGAAGGGTCTAAGGATTGGAATGGGATGGACTTGGATATCACATCTCATGCTATAGGTAGGCTCTCAGGTTTGGTATAAGCATTGAGATATCACATCTCATGCTATAGGAAGGGTCTCAGGATTGGAATGGGAAGGAATTGGATATCACATCTCATGCTATAGGAAGGGTCTCAGATTTGGTATAAGCATTGAGATATCACATCTCATGCTAAAGGAAGGGTCTCAGGATCTGAATGGGAAGGAGTTGTATATGACATCTCAGGCCATAGGAAGGTTCTCAGGTTTGGTATAAGCATTGAGATATCACATCTCTGCTATCGGAAAGGTCTCAGGATTGGAATGGGAAGGAGTTGGATATCCCATCTCATGTTATAGGAAGGGTCTCAGGTTTGGTATTAGAAGCATAGAGATATCACATCTCATGCTATAGGAAGGGTCTCAGGATTGGAATGGGAAGGACTTGGATGTCACATCTCATGATAAAGGAAGGGTCTAAGGTTTGGAAGGGGAAGGATTTGGATATCACATCTCATGTTATAGGACGGGTCTCAGGTTTGGTATTAGAAGCATTGAGATATCAAGTCTCATGGTATAAGAAGGGTCTCAGAATTGGAATGGGAAGGAGTTGGATATCACACCTCAAGCTATAGGAAGGGTCTCAGGATTGGAATGGGAAGGAGTTTGATATCACATCTCATGCCATAGTATGGGTCTCAGGTTTGGTAGAAGCATTGGGATATCACATCTCATGCTATCGGAAGGGTATCAGTATTGGATTTTGAAGAAGATGGATATCCCATCTCATGCTATAGGAAGGGTCTCAGGTTGGAATGGGAAGGAGTTGGATATCACATTTCATGTTATAGGAAGGGTCTCAGGATTGGAATGGGAAGGACTTGGATATCATATCTCATGCTATAGGACGGGTCTCAGGTTTGTTATTAGAATCATTGAGATATCATATTGCATGCTGTAGGAAGGGTCTAAGGATTGGAATAGGAAGGACCTGGATATCACATCTCATGCTATAGATAGGCTCTTAGGTTTCGAAACGGAACGAGTTGGATATCACATTTCATGTTTATCGGAAGGATCTCAGGTTTGGTATTAGAAGCATTGAGATATCACATCTCATGCTATAGGAAGGGTCTCAGGATTGGAATGGGAAGTAGTTGGATATCACATCTCATGCTATAGGAAGGGTCTCAGGTTTGGTATAAGCATTGAGATATCACATCTCATGCTATAGGACGGGTCTCAGGATTGGAATGGAAGGAGTTGGATATCACATCTCATGTTATAGGAAGGATCTCAGGTTTGGTATTAGAATCATTGAGACATCACATCTCATGCTATAGGAAGGGTCTCAGGGTTGGAATGGGAAGGAGTTGGATATCACAACTCATCCAATAGGAAGGGTCTCAGGTTTGGAATGGGAAGGAATTGGATATCACATCTCATGTTATAGGAAGGATCTCAGGTTTGGTATTAGAAGCATTGAGATATCACATCTCATGCTATAGAAAGGGTTTCAGGATTGGAATGTGAAGGATTTGGATATCACATCTCATGCTAAAGGAAGGGTCTCAGGTTTGGTAGAAGCATTGAGATATCACATCTCTGCTATCGGAAGGGTCTCAGGATTGGATTGGGAAGGAGTTGGATATCCCTTCTCATGCTATAGGAAGGGTCTCAGGATTTGAATGGCAAGGAGTTGGATATCACATCTCATGCCATACGAAGGGTCTCAGGTTTGGTATAAGCATTGAGATATCACATCTCTGCTATCGGAAGGGTCTCAGGATTGGAATGGGAAGGAGTTGGATATTCCCATCTCATGTTATAGGAAGGGTCTCAGGTTTGGTATTAGAAGCATAGAGATATCACATCTCATGCTATAGGAAGGGTCTCAGGACTGGAATGGGAAGGACTTGGATATCACATCTCATGCTATAGGGAGGGTCTCAAGTTTGATATTAGAAGCTTTGAGATATCACATCTCATGATATCGGAAGGGTCTCAGGATTGGAATGGGAAGGAGTTGGATATCACATCTCATGATAAAGGAAGGGTCTAAGGTTTGGAAGGGGAAGGATTTGGATATCACATCTCATGTTATATTACGGGTCTCAGGTTTGGTATTAGAAGCATTGAGATATCAAGTCTCAGAGTATAGGAAGGGTCTCAGAATTGGAATGGGAAGGAGTTGGATATCACATCTCAAGCTATAGGAAGGGTCTCAGAATTGGAATGGGAAGGACTTGGATATCACATCTCATGCTATAGGAAGGCTCTCAGGTTTGGAAGGGGAAAGAGTTGGATATCACATTTCATGTTAGAGGTAGGATCTCAGGTTTGGTATTAGAGGCATTGAGATATCACATCTCATGCTATCAGAAGGGTCTCAGGAATGGAATGGGAAGGAGTTGGATATCACATCTCATGCTAAAGGGAGGGTCTCAGGTTTGGAAGGGGAAGGATTTGGATATCACATCTCATGTTATAGGAAGGATCTCAGGTTTGGTATTAGAAGCATTGAGATATCACATCTCATGCTATCGGAAGGATCTCAGGTTTGGTATTAGAAGCATTGAGATATCACATCTCATGCTATCAGAAGGGTCTCAGGATTGGAATGGGAAGGAGTTGGATATCACATCTCATGCTAAAGGGAGGGTCTCAGGTTTGGAAGGGGAAGGATTTGGATATCACATCTCATGTTATCAGAAGGATCTCACGTTTGGTATTAGAAGTATTGAGATATCATACCTCATGCTATAGGAAGGGTCTCAGGATTGGAATGGGAAGGAGTTGGATATCACATCTCATGCTATAGGAAGTGTCTCAGGATTGTAATGGGAAGGACTTGGACATCACATCTCATGCAATAGGAAGGGTTTCAGGGTTGAAATGGGAAGGAGTTGGATATCACATCTCATCCAATAGGAAGGGTCTCAGGTTTGGAATGGGAAGGAATTGGATATCACATCTCATGTTATAGGAAGGATCTCAGGTTTGGTATTAGAAGCATTGAGATATCAAATCTCATGCTATAGGAAGGGTCTCAGGATTGGAATGTGAGGGATTTGGATATCACATCTCATGCTAAAGGAAGGGTCTCAGGTTTGGTAGAAGCATTGAGATATCACGTCTCTGCTATCGGAAGGGTCTCAGGATTGGATTGGGAAGGAGTTGGATATCCCTTTTCATGCTATAGGAAGGGTCTCAGGTTTGGTATAAGCATTGAGATATCACATCTCTGCTATCGGAAGGGTCTCAGGATTGGATTGGGAAGGAGTTGGATATCCCTTCTCATGCTATAGGAAGTGTCTCAGGTTGGAATGGGAAGGAGTTGGATATCACATCTCATGTTATAGGAAGGGTCTCAGGATTGGAATGGGAAGGATTTGGATATCACATCTCTTGCTATAGGAAGGGTCTCAGGATTGGAATGGGTAGGAGTTGGATATTACTTTCTTGCTATAGGAAGGGTCTCATGTTTGGAATGGGAAGGAGTTGGATATCACATATGCTATAGTTAGTGTCTTAGGTTTGGAACGGGAAGGAGTTGGATATCACATCTCATGTTATAGGAAGGGTCTCAGGTTTGGTATAAGCATTGAGATATCACATCTCTGCTATCGGAAGCGGCTCAGGATTGGAATGGGAAGGAGTTGGATATCCCATCTCATGTTATAGGAAGAGTCTCTGGTTTGGTATTAGAATCATTGAGATATCACATCGCATGCTGTAGGAAGGGTCTAAGGATTGGAATGGGATGGACTTGGATATCACATCTCATGCTATAGGTAGGCTCTCAGGTTTGGTATAAGCATTGAGATATCACATCTCATGCTATAGGAAGGGTCTCAGGATTGGAATGGGAAGGAATTGGATATCACATCTCATGCTATAGGAAGGGTCTCAGATTTGGTATAAGCATTGAGATATCACATCTCATGCTAAAGGAAGGGTCTCAGGATTGGAATGGGAAGGAGTTGTATATGACATCTCAGGCCATAGGAAGGTTCTCAGGTTTGGTATAAGCATTGAGATATCACATCTCTGCTATCGGAAAGGTCTCAGGATTGGAATGGGAAGGAGTTGGATATCCCATCTCATGTTATAGGAAGGGTCTCAGGTTTGGTATTAGAAGCATAGAGATATCACATCTCATGCTATAGGAAGGGTCTCAGGATTGGAATGGGAAGGACTTGGATGTCACATCTCATGATAAAGGAAGGGTCTAAGGTTTGGAAGGGGAAGGATTTGGATATCACATCTCATGTTATAGGAAGGGTCTCAGGTTTGGTATAAGCATTGAGATATCACATCTCATGCTATAGGACGGGTCTCAGGATTGGAATGGAAGGTTTTGGATATCACATCTCATGTTATAGGAAGGATCTCAGGTTTGGTATTAGAAGCATTGAGACATCACATCTCATGCAATAGGAAGGGTTTCAGGGTTGAAATGGGAAGGAGTTGGATATCACATCTCATCCAATAGGAAGGGTCTCAGGTTTGGAATGGGAAGGAATTGGATATCACATCTCATGTTATAGGAAGGATCTCAGGTTTGGTATTAGAAGCATTGAGATATCAAATCTCATGCTATAGGAAGGGTCTCAGGATTGGAATGTGAGGGATTTGGATATCACATCTCATGCTAAAGGAAGGGTCTCAGGTTTGGTAGAAGCATTGAGATATCACGTCTCTGCTATCGGAAGGGTCTCAGGATTGGATTGGGAAGGAGTTGGATATCCCTTTTCATGCTATAGGAAGGGTCTCAGGTTTGGTATAAGCATTGAGATATCACATCTCTGCTATCGGAAGGGTCTCAGGATTGGATTGGGAAGGAGTTGGATATCCCTTCTCATGCTATAGGAAGTGTCTCAGGTTGGAATGGGAAGGAGTTGGATATCACATCTCATGTTATAGGAAGGGTCTCAGGATTGGAATGGGAAGGATTTGGATATCACATCTCTTGCTATAGGAAGGGTCTCAGGATTGGAATGGGTAGGAGTTGGATATTACTTTCTTGCTATAGGAAGGGTCTCATGTTTGGAATGGGAAGGAGTTGGATATCACATATGCTATAGTTAGTGTCTTAGGTTTGGAACGGGAAGGAGTTGGATATCACATCTCATGTTATAGGAAGGGTCTCAGGTTTGGTATAAGCATTGAGATATCACATCTCTGCTATCGGAAGCGGCTCAGGATTGGAATGGGAAGGAGTTGGATATCCCATCTCATGTTATAGGAAGAGTCTCTGGTTTGGTATTAGAATCATTGAGATATCACATCGCATGCTGTAGGAAGGGTCTAAGGATTGGAATGGGATGGACTTGGATATCACATCTCATGCTATAGGTAGGCTCTCAGGTTTGGTATAAGCATTGAGATATCACATCTCATGCTATAGGAAGGGTCTCAGGATTGGAATGGGAAGGAATTGGATATCACATCTCATGCTATAGGAAGGGTCTCAGATTTGGTATAAGCATTGAGATATCACATCTCATGCTAAAGGAAGGGTCTCAGGATTGGAATGGGAAGGAGTTGTATATGACATCTCAGGCCATAGGAAGGTTCTCAGGTTTGGTATAAGCATTGAGATATCACATCTCTGCTATCGGAAAGGTCTCAGGATTGGAATGGGAAGGAGTTGGATATCCCATCTCATGTTATAGGAAGGGTCTCAGGTTTGGTATTAGAAGCATAGAGATATCACATCTCATGCTATAGGAAGGGTCTCAGGATTGGAATGGGAAGGACTTGGATGTCACATCTCATGATAAAGGAAGGGTCTAAGGTTTGGAAGGGGAAGGATTTGGATATCACATCTCATGTTATAGGAAGGGTTTCAGGTTTGGTATAAGCATTGAGATATCACATCTCATGCTATAGGACGGGTCTCAGGATTGGAATGGAAGGAGTTGGATATCACATCTCATGTTATAGGAAGGATCTCAGGTTTGGTATTAGAAGCATTGAGACATCACATCTCATGCAATAGGAAGGGTTTCAGGGTTGAAATGGGAAGGAGTTGGATATCACATCTCATCCAATAGGAAGGGTCTCAGGTTTGGAATGGGAAGGAATTGGATATCACATCTCATGTTATAGGAAGGATCTCAGGTTTGGTATTAGAAGCATTGAGATATCAAATCTCATGCTATAGGAAGGGTCTCAGGATTGGAATGTGAGGGATTTGGATATCACATCTCATGCTAAAGGAAGGGTCTCAGGTTTGGTAGAAGCATTGAGATATCACGTCTCTGCTATCGGAAGGGTCTCAGGATTGGATTGGGAAGGAGTTGGATATCCCTTTTCATGCTATAGGAAGGGTCTCAGGTTTGGTATAAGCATTGAGATATCACATCTCTGCTATCGGAAGGGTCTCAGGATTGGATTGGGAAGGAGTTGGATATCCCTTCTCATGCTATAGGAAGTGTCTCAGGTTGGAATGGGAAGGAGTTGGATATCACATCTCATGTTATAGGAAGGGTCTCAGGATTGGAATGGGAAGGATTTGGATATCACATCTCTTGCTATAGGAAGGGTCTCAGGATTGGAATGGGTAGGAGTTGGATATTACTTTCTTGCTATAGGAAGGGTCTCATGTTTGGAATGGGAAGGAGTTGGATATCACATATGCTATAATTAGTGTCTTAGGTTTGGAACGGGAAGGAGTTGGATATCACATCTCATGTTATAGGAAGGGTCTCAGGTTTGGTATAAGCATTGAGATATCACATCTCTGCTATCGGAAGCGGCTCAGGATTGGAATGGGAAGGAGTTGGATATCCCATCTCATGTTATAGGAAGAGTCTCTGGTTTGGTATTAGAATCATTGAGATATCACATCGCATGCTGTAGGAAGGGTCTAAAGATTGGAATGGGATGGACTTGGATATCACATCTCATGCTATAGGTAGGCTCTCAGGTTTGGTATAAGCATTGAGATATCACATCTCATGCTATAGGAAGGGTCTCAGGATTGGAATGGGAAGGAATTGGATATCACATCTCATGCTATAGGAAGGGTCTCAGATTTGGTATAAGCATTGAGATATCACATCTCATGCTAAAGGAAGGGTCTCAGGATTGGAATGGGAAGGAGTTGTATATGACATCTCAGGCCATAGGAAGGTTCTCAGGTTTGGTATAAGCATTGAGATATCACATCTCTGCTATCGGAAAGGTCTCAGGATTGGAATGGGAAGGAGTTGGATATCCCATCTCATGTTATAGGAAGGGTCTCAGGTTTGGTATTAGAAGCATAGAGATATCACATCTCATGCTATAGGAAGGGTCTCAGGATTGGAATGGGAAGGACTTGGATGTCACATCTCATGATAAAGGAAGGGTCTAAGGTTTGGAAGGGGAAGGATTTGGATATCACATCTCATGTTATAGGAAGGGTCTCAGGTTTGGTATAAGCATTGAGATATCACATCTCATGCTATAGGACGGGTCTCAGGATTGGAATGGAAGGAGTTGGATATCACATCTCATGTTATAGGAAGGATCTCAGGTTTGGTATTAGAAGCATTGAGACATCACATCTCATGCAATAGGAAGGGTTTCAGGGTTGAAATGGGAAGGAGTTGGATATCACATCTCATCCAATAGGAAGGGTCTCAGGTTTGGAATGGGAAGGAATTGGATATCACATCTCATGTTATAGGAAGGATCTCAGGTTTGGTATTAGAAGCATTGAGATATCAAATCTCATGCTATAGGAAGGGTCTCAGGATTGGAATGTGAGGGATTTGGATATCACATCTCATGCTAAAGGAAGGGTCTCAGGTTTGGTAGAAGCATTGAGATATCACGTCTCTGCTATCGGAAGGGTCTCAGGATTGGATTGGGAAGGAGTTGGATATCCCTTTTCATGCTATAGGAAGGGTCTCAGGTTTGGTATAAGCATTGAGATATCACATCTCTGCTATCGGAAGGGTCTCAGGATTGGATTGGGAAGGAGTTGGATATCCCTTCTCATGCTATAGGAAGTGTCTCAGGTTGGAATGGGAAGGAGTTGGATATCACATCTCATGTTATAGGAAGGGTCTCAGGATTGGAATGGGAAGGATTTGGATATCACATCTCTTGCTATAGGAAGGGTCTCAGGATTGGAATGGGTAGGAGTTGGATATTACTTTCTTGCTATAGGAAGGGTCTCATGTTTGGAATGGGAAGGAGTTGGATATCACATATGCTATAGTTAGTGTCTTAGGTTTGGAACGGGAAGGAGTTGGATATCACATCTCATGTTATAGGAAGGGTCTCAGGTTTGGTATAAGCATTGAGATATCACATCTCTGCTATCGGAAGCGGCTCAGGATTGGAATGGGAAGGAGTTGGATATCCCATCTCATGTTATAGGAAGAGTCTCTGGTTTGGTATTAGAATCATTGAGATATCACATCGCATGCTGTAGGAAGGGTCTAAGGATTGGAATGGGATGGACTTGGATATCACATCTCATGCTATAGGTAGGCTCTCAGGTTTGGTATAAGCATTGAGATATCACATCTCATGCTATAGGAAGGGTCTCAGGATTGGAATGGGAAGGAATTGGATATCACATCTCATGCTATAGGAAGGGTCTCAGATTTGGTATAAGCATTGAGATATCACATCTCATGCTAAAGGAAGGGTCTCAGGATTGGAATGGGAAGGAGTTGTATATGACATCTCAGGCCATAGGAAGGTTCTCAGGTTTGGTATAAGCATTGAGATATCACATCTCTGCTATCGGAAAGGTCTCAGGATTGGAATGGGAAGGAGTTGGATATCCCATCTCATGTTATAGGAAGGGTCTCAGGTTTGGTATTAGAAGCATAGAGATATCACATCTCATGCTATAGGAAGGGTCTCAGGATTGGAATGGGAAGGACTTGGATGTCACATCTCATGATAAAGGAAGGGTCTAAGGTTTGGAAGGGGAAGGATTTGGATATCACATCTCATGTTATAGGACGGGTCTCAGGTTTGGTATTAGAAGCATTGAGATATCAAGTCTCATGGTATAAGAAGGGTCTCAGAATTGGAATGGGAAGGAGTTGGATATCACACCTCAAGCTATAGGAAGGGTCTCAGGATTGGAATGGGAAGGAGTTTGATATCACATCTCATGCCATAGTATGGGTCTCAGGTTTGGTAGAAGCATTGGGATATCACATCTCATGCTATCGGAAGGGTATCAGTATTGGATTTTGAAGAAGATGGATATCCCATCTCATGCTATAGGAAGGGTCTCAGGTTGGAATGGGAAGGAGTTGGATATCACATTTCATGTTATAGGAAGGGTCTCAGGATTGGAATGGGAAGGACTTGGATATCATATCTCATGCTATAGGACGGGTCTCAGGTTTGTTATTAGAATCATTGAGATATCATATTGCATGCTGTAGGAAGGGTCTAAGGATTGGAATAGGAAGGACCTGGATATCACATCTCATGCTATAGATAGGCTCTTAGGTTTGGAAAGGGAAGGAGTTGGATATCACATTTCATGTTAGAGGAAGGATCTCAGGTTTGGTATTAGAAGCATTGAGATATCACATCTCATGCTATAGGAAGGGTCTCAGGATTGGAATGGGAAGTAGTTGGATATCACATCTCATGCTATAGGAAGGGTCTCAGGTTTGGTATAAGCATTGAGATATCACATCTCATGCTATAGGACGGGTCTCAGGATTGGAATGGAAGGAGTTGGATATCACATCTCATGTTATAGGAAGGATCTCAGGTTTGGTATTAGAATCATTGAGACATCACATCTCATGCTATAGGAAGGGTCTCAGGGTTGGAATGGGAAGGAGTTGGATATCACAACTCATCCAATAGGAAGGGTCTCAGGTTTGGAATGGGAAGGAATTGGATATCACATCTCATGTTATAGGAAGGATCTCAGGTTTGGTATTAGAAGCATTGAGATATCACATCTCATGCTATAGAAAGGGTTTCAGGATTGGAATGTGAAGGATTTGGATATCACATCTCATGCTAAAGGAAGGGTCTCAGGTTTGGTAGAAGCATTGAGATATCACATCTCTGCTATCGGAAGGGTCTCAGGATTGGATTGGGAAGGAGTTGGATATCCCTTCTCATGCTATAGGAAGGGTCTCAGGATTTGAATGGCAAGGAGTTGGATATCACATCTCATGCCATACGAAGGGTCTCAGGTTTGGTATAAGCATTGAGATATCACATCTCTGCTATCGGAAGGGTCTCAGGATTGGAATGGGAAGGAGTTGGATATTCCCATCTCATGTTATAGGAAGGGTCTCAGGTTTGGTATTAGAAGCATAGAGATATCACATCTCATGCTATAGGAAGGGTCTCAGGACTGGAATGGGAAGGACTTGGATATCACATCTCATGCTATAGGGAGGGTCTCAAGTTTGATATTAGAAGCTTTGAGATATCACATCTCATGATATCGGAAGGGTCTCAGGATTGGAATGGGAAGGAGTTGGATATCACATCTCATGATAAAGGAAGGGTCTAAGGTTTGGAAGGGGAAGGATTTGGATATCACATCTCATGTTATATTACGGGTCTCAGGTTTGGTATTAGAAGCATTGAGATATCAAGTCTCAGAGTATAGGAAGGGTCTCAGAATTGGAATGGGAAGGAGTTGGATATCACATCTCAAGCTATAGGAAGGGTCTCAGAATTGGAATGGGAAGGACTTGGATATCACATCTCATGCTATAGGAAGGCTCTCAGGTTTGGAAGGGGAAAGAGTTGGATATCACATTTCATGTTAGAGGTAGGATCTCAGGTTTGGTATTAGAGGCATTGAGATATCACATCTCATGCTATCAGAAGGGTCTCAGGAATGGAATGGGAAGGAGTTGGATATCACATCTCATGCTAAAGGGAGGGTCTCAGGTTTGGAAGGGGAAGGATTTGGATATCACATCTCATGTTATAGGAAGGATCTCAGGTTTGGTATTAGAAGCATTGAGATATCACATCTCATGCTATCGGAAGGATCTCAGGTTTGGTATTAGAAGCATTGAGATATCACATATCATGCTATCAGAAGGGTCTCAGGATTGGAATGGGAAGGAGTTGGATATCACATCTCATGCTAAAGGGAGGGTCTCAGGTTTGGAAGGGGAAGGATTTGGATATCACATCTCATGTTATCAGAAGGATCTCACGTTTGGTATTAGAAGTATTGAGATATCATACCTCATGCTATAGGAAGGGTCTCAGGATTGGAATGGGAAGGAGTTGGATATCACATCTCATGCTATAGGAAGTGTCTCAGGATTGTAATGGGAAGGACTTGGATATCACATCTCATGCTATAGGTAGGGTCTCAAGTTTGATATTAGAAGCATTGAGATATCACATCTCATGCTATAGGAAGGGTCTGAGGATTGGAATGGGAAGGAGTTGGATATCACATCTCATGCTATGGGAAGGGTCTCAGGTTTGGTATAAGCAGTGAGATATCACATCTCATGCTATAGTAAGTGTCTCAGGATTGGAATGGGAAGGAGTTGGATATCACATCTCATGTTATAGGAAGGATCTCAGGTTTGGTATTAGAGGCATTGAGATATCACATCTCATGCTATCAGAAGGGTCTCAGGAATGGAATGGGAAGGAGTTGGATATCACATCTCATGCTAAAGGGAGGGTCTCAGGTTTGGAAGGGGAAGGATTTGGATATCACATCTCATGTTATAGGAAGGATCTCAGGTTTGGTATTAGAAGCATTGAGATATCACATCTCATGCTATCAGAAGAGTCTCAGGATTGGAATGGGAAGGAGTTGGATATCACATCTCATGCTATAGGACGTGTCTCAGGATTGGAATGGGAAGGTGCTGGATATCACATCTCATGCTAAAGGAAGGGTCTCAGGTTTGGAACGGGAAGGATTTGGATATCACATCTCATGTTATAGGAAGGGTCTCAGGTTTGGTATAAGCATTGAGATATCACATCTCTGCTATCGGAAGTGTCTCAGGATTGGAATGGGAAGGAGTTGGATATCCCATCTCATGTTATAGGACGGGTCTCAGGTTTGTTATTAGAATCATTGAGATATCATATTGCATGCTGTAGGAAGGGTCTAAGGGTTGGAATGGGAAGGACTTGGATATCAGATCTCATGCTATAGATAGGCTCTTAGGTTTGGAAAGGGAAGGAGTTGGATATCACATTTCATGTTAGAGGAAGGATCTCAGGTTTGGTATTAGAAGCATTGAGATATCACATCTCATGCTATAGGAAGGGTCTCAGGATTGGAATGGGAAGCAGTTGGATATCACATCTCATGCTATAGGAAGGGTCTCAGGTTTGGTATAAGCATTGAGATATCACATCTCATGCTATAGGACGGGTCTCAGGATTGGAATGGAAGGAGTTGGATATCACATCTCATGTTATAGGAAGGATCTCAGGTTTGGTATTAGAAGCATTGAGACATCACATCTCATGCTATAGGAAGGGTCTCAGGGTTGGAATGGGAAGGAGTTGGATATCACATCTCATCCAATAGGAAGGGTCTCAGGTTTGGAATGGGAAGGAATTGGATATCACATCTCATGTTATAGGAAGGATCTCAGGTTTGGTATTAGAAGCATTGAGCTATAACATCTCATGCTATAGGAAGGGTCTCAGGATTGGAATGTGAAGGATTTGGATATCACATCTCATGCTAAAGGAAGGGTCTCAGGTTTGGTAGAAGCATTGAGATATCACGTCTCTGCTATCGGAAGGGTCTCAGGATTGGATTGGGAAGGAGTTGGATATCCCTTTTCATGCTATAGGAAGGGTCTCAGGTTTGGTATAAGCATTGAGATATCACATCTCTGCTATCGGAAGGGTCTCAGGATTGGATTGGGAAGGAGTTGGATATCCCTTCTCATGCTATAGGAAGTGTCTCAGGTTGGAATGGGAAGGAGTTGGATATCACATCTCATGTTATAGGAAGGGTCTCAGGATTGGAATGGGAAGGATTTGGATATCACATCTCTTGCTATAGGAAGGGTCTCAGGATTGGAATGGGTAGGAGTTGGATATTACTTTCTTGCTATAGGAAGGGTCTCATGTTTGGAATGGGAAGGAGTTGGATATCACATATGCTATAGTTAGTGTCTTAGGTTTGGAACGGGAAGGAGTTGGATATCACATCTCATGTTATAGGAAGGGTCTCAGGTTTGGTATAAGCATTGAGATATCACATCTCTGCTATCGGAAGCGGCTCAGGATTGGAATGGGAAGGAGTTGGATATCCCATCTCATGTTATAGGAAGAGTCTCTGGTTTGGTATTAGAATCATTGAGATATCACATCGCATGCTGTAGGAAGGGTCTAAGGATTGGAATGGGATGGACTTGGATATCACATCTCATGCTATAGGTAGGCTCTCAGGTTTGGTATAAGCATTGAGATATCACATCTCATGCTATAGGAAGGGTCTCAGGATTGGAATGGGAAGGAATTGGATATCACATCTCATGCTATAGGAAGGGTCTCAGATTTGGTATAAGCATTGAGATATCACATCTCATGCTAAAGGAAGGGTCTCAGGATTGGAATGGGAAGGAGTTGTATATGACATCTCAGGCCATAGGAAGGTTCTCAGGTTTGGTATAAGCATTGAGATATCACATCTCTGCTATCGGAAAGGTCTCAGGATTGGAATGGGAAGGAGTTGGATATCCCATCTCATGTTATAGGAAGGGTCTCAGGTTTGGTATTAGAAGCATAGAGATATCACATCTCATGCTATAGGAAGGGTCTCAGGATTGGAATGGGAAGGACTTGGATGTCACATCTCATGATAAAGGAAGGGTCTAAGGTTTGGAAGGGGAAGGATTTGGATATCACATCTCATGTTATAGGACGGGTCTCAGGTTTGGTATTAGAAGCATTGAGATATCAAGTCTCATGGTATAAGAAGGGTCTCAGAATTGGAATGGGAAGGAGTTGGATATCACACCTCAAGCTATAGGAAGGGTCTCAGGATTGGAATGGGAAGGAGTTTGATATCACATCTCATGCCATAGTATGGGTCTCAGGTTTGGTAGAAGCATTGGGATATCACATCTCATGCTATCGGAAGGGTATCAGTATTGGATTTTGAAGAAGATGGATATCCCATCTCATGCTATAGGAAGGGTCTCAGGTTGGAATGGGAAGGAGTTGGATATCACATTTCATGTTATAGGAAGGGTCTCAGGATTGGAATGGGAAGGACTTGGATATCATATCTCATGCTATAGGACGGGTCTCAGGTTTGTTATTAGAATCATTGAGATATCATATTGCATGCTGTAGGAAGGGTCTAAGGATTGGAATAGGAAGGACCTGGATATCACATCTCATGCTATAGATAGGCTCTTAGGTTTGGAAAGGGAAGGAGTTGGATATCACATTTCATGTTAGAGGAAGGATCTCAGGTTTGGTATTAGAAGCATTGAGATATCACATCTCATGCTATAGGAAGGGTCTCAGGATTGGAATGGGAAGTAGTTGGATATCACATCTCATGCTATAGGAAGGGTCTCAGGTTTGGTATAAGCATTGAGATATCACATCTCATGCTATAGGACGGGTCTCAGGATTGGAATGGAAGGAGTTGGATATCACATCTCATGTTATAGGAAGGATCTCAGGTTTGGTATTAGAATCATTGAGACATCACATCTCATGCTATAGGAAGGGTCTCAGGGTTGGAATGGGAAGGAGTTGGATATCACAACTCATCCAATAGGAAGGGTCTCAGGTTTGGAATGGGAAGGAATTGGATATCACATCTCATGTTATAGGAAGGATCTCAGGTTTGGTATTAGAAGCATTGAGATATCACATCTCATGCTATAGAAAGGGTTTCAGGATTGGAATGTGAAGGATTTGGATATCACATCTCATGCTAAAGGAAGGGTCTCAGGTTTGGTAGAAGCATTGAGATATCACATCTCTGCTATCGGAAGGGTCTCAGGATTGGATTGGGAAGGAGTTGGATATCCCTTCTCATGCTATAGGAAGGGTCTCAGGATTTGAATGGCAAGGAGTTGGATATCACATCTCATGCCATACGAAGGGTCTCAGGTTTGGTATAAGCATTGAGATATCACATCTCTGCTATCGGAAGGGTCTCAGGATTGGAATGGGAAGGAGTTGGATATTCCCATCTCATGTTATAGGAAGGGTCTCAGGTTTGGTATTAGAAGCATAGAGATATCACATCTCATGCTATAGGAAGGGTCTCAGGACTGGAATGGGAAGGACTTGGATATCACATCTCATGCTATAGGGAGGGTCTCAAGTTTGATATTAGAAGCTTTGAGATATCACATCTCATGATATCGGAAGGGTCTCAGGATTGGAATGGGAAGGAGTTGGATATCACATCTCATGATAAAGGAAGGGTCTAAGGTTTGGAAGGGGAAGGATTTGGATATCACATCTCATGTTATATTACGGGTCTCAGGTTTGGTATTAGAAGCATTGAGATATCAAGTCTCAGAGTATAGGAAGGGTCTCAGAATTGGAATGGGAAGGAGTTGGATATCACATCTCAAGCTATAGGAAGGGTCTCAGAATTGGAATGGGAAGGACTTGGATATCACATCTCATGCTATAGGAAGGCTCTCAGGTTTGGAAGGGGAAAGAGTTGGATATCACATTTCATGTTAGAGGTAGGATCTCAGGTTTGGTATTAGAGGCATTGAGATATCACATCTCATGCTATCAGAAGGGTCTCAGGAATGGAATGGGAAGGAGTTGGATATCACATCTCATGCTAAAGGGAGGGTCTCAGGTTTGGAAGGGGAAGGATTTGGATATCACATCTCATGTTATAGGAAGGATCTCAGGTTTGGTATTAGAAGCATTGAGATATCACATCTCATGCTATCGGAAGGATCTCAGGTTTGGTATTAGAAGCATTGAGATATCACATCTCATGCTATCAGAAGGGTCTCAGGATTGGAATGGGAAGGAGTTGGATATCACATCTCATGCTAAAGGGAGGGTCTCAGGTTTGGAAGGGGAAGGATTTGGATATCACATCTCATGTTATCAGAAGGATCTCACGTTTGGTATTAGAAGTATTGAGATATCATACCTCATGCTATAGGAAGGGTCTCAGGATTGGAATGGGAAGGAGTTGGATATCACATCTCATGCTATAGGAAGTGTCTCAGGATTGTAATGGGAAGGACTTGGATATCACATCTCATGCTATAGGTAGGGTCTCAAGTTTGATATTAGAAGCATTGAGATATCACATCTCATGCTATAGGAAGGGTCTGAGGATTGGAATGGGAAGGAGTTGGATATCACATCTCATGCTATGGGAAGGGTCTCAGGTTTGGTATAAGCAGTGAGATATCACATCTCATGCTATAGTAAGTGTCTCAGGATTGGAATGGGAAGGAGTTGGATATCACATCTCATGTTATAGGAAGGATCTCAGGTTTGGTATTAGAGGCATTGAGATATCACATCTCATGCTATCAGAAGGGTCTCAGGAATGGAATGGGAAGGAGTTGGATATCACATCTCATGCTAAAGGGAGGGTCTCAGGTTTGGAAGGGGAAGGATTTGGATATCACATCTCATGTTATAGGAAGGATCTCAGGTTTGGTATTAGAAGCATTGAGATATCACATCTCATGCTATCAGAAGAGTCTCAGGATTGGAATGGGAAGGAGTTGGATATCACATCTCATGCTATAGGACGTGTCTCAGGATTGGAATGGGAAGGTGCTGGATATCACATCTCATGCTAAAGGAAGGGTCTCAGGTTTGGAACGGGAAGGATTTGGATATCACATCTCATGTTATAGGAAGGGTCTCAGGTTTGGTATAAGCATTGAGATATCACATCTCTGCTATCGGAAGTGTCTCAGGATTGGAATGGGAAGGAGTTGGATATCCCATCTCATGTTATAGGACGGGTCTCAGGTTTGTTATTAGAATCATTGAGATATCATATTGCATGCTGTAGGAAGGGTCTAAGGGTTGGAATGGGAAGGACTTGGATATCAGATCTCATGCTATAGATAGGCTCTTAGGTTTGGAAAGGGAAGGAGTTGGATATCACATTTCATGTTAGAGGAAGGATCTCAGGTTTGGTATTAGAAGCATTGAGATATCACATCTCATGCTATAGGAAGGGTCTCAGGATTGGAATGGGAAGCAGTTGGATATCACATCTCATGCTATAGGAAGGGTCTCAGGTTTGGTATAAGCATTGAGATATCACATCTCATGCTATAGGACGGGTCTCAGGATTGGAATGGAAGGAGTTGGATATCACATCTCATGTTATAGGAAGGATCTCAGGTTTGGTATTAGAAGCATTGAGACATCACATCTCATGCTATAGGAAGGGTCTCAGGGTTGGAATGGGAAGGAGTTGGATATCACATCTCATCCAATAGGAAGGGTCTCAGGTTTGGAATGGGAAGGAATTGGATATCACATCTCATGTTATAGGAAGGATCTCAGGTTTGGTATTAGAAGCATTGAGCTATAACATCTCATGCTATAGGAAGGGTCTCAGGATTGGAATGTGAAGGATTTGGATATCACATCTCATGCTAAAGGAAGGGTCTCAGGTTTGGTAGAAGCATTGAGATATCACGTCTCTGCTATCGGAAGGGTCTCAGGATTGGATTGGGAAGGAGTTGGATATCACATCTCATGCCATAGGAAGGGTCTCAGGTTTGGTATAAGCATTGAGATATCACATCTCTGCTATCGGAAGGGTCTCAGGATTGGATTGGGAAGGAGTTGGATATCCCTTCTCATGCTATAGGAAGTGTCTCAGGTTGGAATGGGAAGGAGTTGGATATCACATCTCATGTTATAGAAAGGGTCTCAGGATTGGAATGGGAAGGATTTGGATATCACATCTCTTGCTATAGGAAGGGTCTCAGGATTGGAATGGGTAGGAGTTGGATATTACTTTCTTGCTATAGGAAGGGTCTCATGTTTGGAATGGGAAGGAGTTGGATATCACATATGCTATAGTTAGTGTCTCAGGTTTGGAACGGGAAGGAGTTGGATATCACATCTCATGTTATAGGAAGGGTCTCAGGTTTGGTATAAGCATTGAGATATCACATCTCTGCTATCGGAAGCGGCTCAGGATTGGAATGGGAAGGAGTTGGATATCCCATCTCATGTTATAGGAAGAGTCTCTGGTTTGGTATTAGAATCATTGAGATATCACATCGCATGCTGTAGGAAGGGTCTAAGGATTGGAATGGGATGGACTTGGATATAACATCTCATGCTATAGGTAGGCTCTCAGGTTTGGTATAAGCATTGAGATATCACATCTCATGCTATAGGAAGGGTCTCAGGATTGGAATGGGAAGGAATTGGATATCACATCTCATGCTATAGGAAGGGTCTCAGATTTGGTATAAGCATTGAGATATCACATCTCATGCTAAAGGAAGGGTCTCAGGATTGGAATGGGAAGGAGTTGTATATGAGATCTCAGGCCATAGGAAGGTTCTCAGGTTTGGTATAAGCATTGAGATATCACATCTCTGCTATTGGAAAGGTCTCAGGATTGGAATGGGAAGGAGTTGGATATCCCATCTCTTGTTATAGGAAGGGTCTCAGGTTTGGTATTAGAAGCATAGAGATATCACATCTCATGCTATAGGAAGGGTCTCAGGATTGGAATGGGAAGGACTTGGATGTCACATCTCATGATAAAGGAAGGGTCTAAGGTTTGGAAGGGGAAGGATTTGGATATCACATCTCATGTTATAGGACGGGTCTCAGGTTTGGTATTAGAAGCATTGAGATATCAAGTCTCATGGTATAAGAAGGGTCTCAGAATTGGAATGGGAAGGAGTTGGATATCACACCTCAAGCTATAGGAAGGGTCTCAGGATTGGAATGGGAAGGAGTTTGATATCACATCTCATGCCATAGTATGGGTCTCAGGTTTGGTAGAAGCATTGGGATATCACATCTCATGCTATCGGAAGGGTATCAGTATTGGATTTTGAAGAAGATGGATATCCCATCTCATGCTATAGGAAGGGTCTCAGGTTGGAATGGGAAGGAGTTGGATATCACATTTCATGTTATAGGAAGGGTCTCAGGATTGGAATGGGAAGGACTTGGATATCATATCTCATGCTATAGGACGGGTCTCAGGTTTGTTATTAGAATCATTGAGATATCATATTGCATGCTGTAGGAAGGGTCTAAGGATTGGAATAGGAAGGACCTGGATATCACATCTCATGCTATAGATAGGCTCTTAGGTTTGGAAAGGGAAGGAGTTGGATATCACATTTCATGTTAGAGGAAGGATCTCAGGTTTGGTATTAGAAGCATTGAGATATCACATCTCATGCTATAGGAAGGGTCTCAGGATTGGAATGGGAAGTAGTTGGATATCACATCTCATGCTATAGGAAGGGTCTCAGGTTTGGTATAAGCATTGAGATATCACATCTCATGCTATAGGACGGGTCTCAGGATTGGAATGGAAGGAGTTGGATATCACATCTCATGTTATAGGAAGGATCTCAGGTTTGGTATTAGAATCATTGAGACATCACATCTCATGCTATAGGAAGGGTCTCAGGGTTGGAATGGGAAGGAGTTGGATATCACAACTCATCCAATAGGAAGGGTCTCAGGTTTGGAATGGGAAGGAATTGGATATCACATCTCATGTTATAGGAAGGATCTCAGGTTTGGTATTAGAAGCATTGAGATATCACATCTCATGCTATAGGAAGGGTTTCAGGATTGGAATGTGAAGGATTTGGATATCACATCTCATGCTAAAGGAAGGGTCTCAGGTTTGGTAGAAGCATTGAGATATCACATCTCTGCTATCGGAAGGGTCTCAGGATTGGATTGGGAAGGAGTTGGATATCCCTTCTCATGCTATAGGAAGGGTCTCAGGATTTGAATGGCAAGGAGTTGGATATCACATCTCATGCCATACGAAGGGTCTCAGGTTTGGTATAAGCATTGAGATATCACATCTCTGCTATCGGAAGGGTCTCAGGATTGGAATGGGAAGGAGTTGGATATTCCCATCTCATGTTATAGGAAGGGTCTCAGGTTTGGTATTAGAAGCATAGAGATATCACATCTCATGCTATAGGAAGGGTCTCAGGATTGGAATGGGAAGGACTTGGATATCACATCTCATGCTATAGGGAGGGTCTCAAGTTTGATATTAGAAGCTTTGAGATATCACATCTCATGATATCGGAAGGGTCTCAGGATTGGAATGGGAAGGAGTTGGATATCACATCTCATGATAAAGGAAGGGTCTAAGGTTTGGAAGGGGAAGGATTTGGATATCACATCTCATGTTATATTACGGGTCTCAGGTTTGGTATTAGAAGCATTGAGATATCAAGTCTCAGAGTATAGGAAGGGTCTCAGAATTGGAATGGGAAGGAGTTGGATATCACATCTCAAGCTATAGGAAAGGTCTCAGAATTGGAATGGGAAGGACTTGGATATCACATCTCATGCTATAGGAAGGCTCTCAGGTTTGGAAGGGGAAAGAGTTGGATATCACATTTCATGTTAGAGGTAGGATCTCAGGTTTGGTATTAGAGGCATTGAGATATCACATCTCATGCTATCAGAAGGGTCTCAGGAATGGAATGGGAAGGAGTTGGATATCACATCTCATGCTAAAGGGAGGGTCTCAGGTTTGGAAGGGGAAGGATTTGGATATCACATCTCATGTTATAGGAAGGATCTCAGGTTTGGTATTAGAAGCATTGAGATATCACATCTCATGCTATCGGAAGGATCTCAGGTTTGGTATTAGAAGCATTGAGATATCACATCTCATGCTATCAGAAGGGTCTCAGGATTGGAATGGGAAGGAGTTGGATATCACATCTCATGCTAAAGGGAGGGTCTCAGGTTTGGAAGGGGAAGGATTTGGATATCACATCTCATGTTATCAGAAGGATCTCACGTTTGGTATTAGAAGTATTGAGATATCATACCTCATGCTATAGGAAGGGTCTCAGGATTGGAATGGGAAGGAGTTGGATATCACATCTCATGCTATAGGAAGTGTCTCAGGATTGTAATGGGAAGGACTTGGATATCACATCTCATGCTATAGGTAGGGTCTCAAGTTTGATATTAGAAGCATTGAGATATCACATCTCATGCTATAGGAAGGGTCTGAGGATTGGAATGGGAAGGAGTTGGATATCACATCTCATGCTATGGGAAGGGTCTCAGGTTTGGTATAAGCAGTGAGATATCACATCTCATGCTATAGTAAGTGTCTCAGGATTGGAATGGGAAGGAGTTGGATATCACATCTCATGTTATAGGAAGGATCTCAGGTTTGGTATAAGCATTGAGATATCACATCTCTGCTATCGGAAGGGTCTCAGGATTGGAATGGGAAGGAGTTGGATATTCCCATCTCATGTTATAGGAAGGGTCTCAGGTTTGGTATTAGAAGCATTGAGATATCACATCTCATGCTATAGGAAGGGTCTCAGGATTGGAATGGGAAGGAGTTGGATATCACATCTCATGATAAAGGAAGGGTCTCAGGATTGGAATGGGAAGGACTTGGATATCACATCTCATGCTATAGGAAGGCTCTCAGGTTTGGAAGGGGAAAGAGTTGGATATCACCTTTCATGTTAGAGGTAGGATCTCAGGTTTGGTATTAGAGGAATTGAGATATCACATCTCATGCTATCAGAAGGGTCTCAGGAATGGAATGGGAAGGAGTTGGATATCACATCTCATGCTAAAGGGAGGGTCTCAGGTTTGGAAGGGGAAGGATTTGGATATCACATCTCATGTTATAGGAAGGATCTCAGGTTTGGTATTAGAAGCATTGAGATATCACATCTCATGCTATCAGAAGAGTCTCAGGATTGGAATAGGAAGGAGTTGGATATCACATCTCATGCTAAAGGGAGGGTCTCAGGATTTGAAGGGGAAGGATTTGGATATCACATCTCATGTTATCGGAAGGATCTCACGTTTGGTATTAGAAGTATTGAGATATCATATCTCATGCTATAGGAAGGGTCTCAGGATTGGAATGGGAAGGAGTTGGATATCACATCTCATGCTATAGGGAGGGTCTCAGGATTGGAATGGGAAGGACTTAGATATCACATATCATGCTATAGGGAGGGTCTCGGTTTTGATATTAGAAGCATTGAGATATCACATCTCATGCTATAGGAAGTGTCTCAGGATTGGAATGGGAAGGTGCTGGATATCACATCTCATGCTAAAGGAAGGGTCTCAGGTTTGGAACGGGAAGGATTTGGATATCACATCTCATGTTATAGGAAGGGTCTCAGGTTTGGTATAAGCATTGAGATATCACATCTCTGCTATCGGAAGTGTCTCAGGATTGGAATGGGAAGGAGTTGGATATCCCATCTCATGTTATAGGACGGGTCTCAGGTTTGTTATTAGAATCATTGAGATATCATATTGCATGCTGTAGGAAGGGTCTAAGGGTTGGAATGGGAAGGACTTGGATATCAGATCTCATGCTATAGATAGGCTCTTAGGTTTGGAAAGGGAAGGAGTTGGATATCACATTTCATGTTAGAGGAAGGATCTCAGGTTTGGTATTAGAAGCATTGAGATATCACATCTCATGCTATAGGAAGGGTCTCAGGATTGGAATGGGAAGCAGTTGGATATCACATCTCATGCTATAGGAAGGGTCTCAGGTTTGGTATAAGCATTGAGATATCACATCTCATGCTATAGGACGGGTCTCAGGATTGGAATGGAAGGAGTTGGATATCACATCTCATGTTATAGGAAGGATCTCAGGTTTGGTATTAGAAGCATTGAGACATCACATCTCATGCTATAGGAAGGGTCTCAGGGTTGGAATGGGAAGGAGTTGGATATCACATCTCATCCAATAGGAAGGGTCTCAGGTTTGGAATGGGAAGGAATTGGATATCACATCTCATGTTATAGGAAGGATCTCAGGTTTGGTATTAGAAGCATTGAGCTATCACATCTCATGCTATAGGAAGGGTCTCAGGATTGGAATGTGAAGGATTTGGATATCACATCTCATGCTAAAGGAAGGGTCTCAGGTTTGGTAGAAGCATTGAGATATCACGTCTCTGCTATCGGAAGGGTCTCAGGATTGGATTGGGAAGGAGTTGGATATCACATCTCATGCCATAGGAAGGGTCTCAGGTTTGGTATAAGCATTGAGATATCACATCTCTGCTATCGGAAGGGTCTCAGGATTGGATTGGGAAGGAGTTGGATATCCCTTCTCATGCTATAGGAAGTGTCTCAGGTTGGAATGGGAAGGAGTTGGATATCACATCTCATGTTATAGAAAGGGTCTCAGGATTGGAATGGGAAGGATTTGGATATCACATCTCTTGCTATAGGAAGGGTCTCAGGATTGGAATGGGTAGGAGTTGGATATTACTTTCTTGCTATAGGAAGGGTCTCATGTTTGGAATGGGAAGGAGTTGGATATCACATATGCTATAGTTAGTGTCTCAGGTTTGGAACGGGAAGGAGTTGGATATCACATCTCATGTTATAGGAAGGGTCTCAGGTTTGGTATAAGCATTGAGATATCACATCTCTGCTATCGGAAGCGGCTCAGGATTGGAATGGGAAGGAGTTGGATATCCCATCTCATGTTATAGGAAGAGTCTCTGGTTTGGTATTAGAATCATTGAGATATCACATCGCATGCTGTAGGAAGGGTCTAAGGATTGGAATGGGATGGACTTGGATATAACATCTCATGCTATAGGTAGGCTCTCAGGTTTGGTATAAGCATTGAGATATCACATCTCATGCTATAGGAAGGGTCTCAGGATTGGAATGGGAAGGAATTGGATATCACATCTCATGCTATAGGAAGGGTCTCAGATTTGGTATAAGCATTGAGATATCACATCTCATGCTAAAGGAAGGGTCTCAGGATTGGAATGGGAAGGAGTTGTATATGACATCTCAGGCCATAGGAAGGTTCTCAGGTTTGGTATAAGCATTGAGATATCACATCTCTGCTATCGGAAGGGTCTCAGGATTGGAATGGGAAGGAGTTGGATATCCCATCTCATGTTATAGGAAGTGTCTCAGGTTTGGTATTAGAAGCATAGAGATATCACACCTCATGCTATAGGAAGGGTCTCAGGATGTGAATGGCAAGGAGTTGGATATCACATCTCATGCCATAGGAAGGGTCTCAGGTTTGGTATAAGCATTGAGATATCACATCTCTGCTATCGGAAGGGTCTCAGGATTGGATTGGGAAGGAGTTAGATATCCCTTCTCATGCTATAGGAAGTGTCTCAGGTTGGAATGGGAAGGAGTTGGATATCACATCTCATGTTATAGGAAGGGTCTCAGGATTGGAATGGGAAGGACTTGGATGTCACATCTCATGCTATAGGGAGGGTCTCAAGTTTGATATTAGAAGCATTGAGATAACAAATCTCATGATATCGGAAGGGTCTCAGGATTGGAATGGGAAGGAGTTGGATATCACATCTCATGATAAAGGAAGGGTCTAAGGTTTGGAAGGGGAAGGATTTGGATATCACATCTCATGTTATAGGAAGGGTCTCAGGTTTGGTATTAGAAGCATAGAGATATCACACCTCATGCTATAGGAAGGGTCTCAGGATGTGAATGGCAAGGAGTTGGATATCACATCTCATGCCATAGGAAGGGTCTCAGGTTTGGTATAAGCATTGAGATATCACATCTCTGCTATCGGAAGGGTCTCAGGATTGGATTGGGAAGGAGTTAGATATCCCTTCTCATGCTATAGGAAGTGTCTCAGGTTGGAATGGGAAGGAGTTGGATATCACATCTCATGTTATAGGAAGGGTCTCAGGATTGGAATGGGAAGGACTTGGATGTCACATCTCATGCTATAGGGAGGGTCTCAAGTTTGATATTAGAAGCATTGAGATAACAAATCTCATGATATCGGAAGGGTCTCAGGATTGGAATGGGAAGGAGTTGGATATCACATCTCATGATAAAGGAAGGGTCTAAGGTTTGGAAGGGGAAGGATTTGGATATCACATCTCATGTTATAGGACGGGTCTCAGGTTTGGTATTAGAAGCATTGAGATATCAAGTCTCATGGTATAAGAAGGGTCTCAGAATTGGAATGGGAAGGAGTTGGATATCACACCTCAAGCTATAGGAAGGGTCTCAGGATTGGAATGGGAAGGAGTTTGATATCACATCTCATGCCATAGTATGGGTCTCCGGTTTGGTAGAAGCATTGGGATATCACATCTCATGCTATCGGAAGGGTATCAGTATTGGATTTGGAGGAAGTTGGATATCCCATCTCATGCTATAGGAAGGGTCTCAGGTTGGAATGGGAAGGAGTTGGATATCACATTTCATGTTATAGGAAGGGTCTCAGGATTGGAATGGGAAGGACTTGGATATCATTTCTCATGCTATAGGACGGGTCTCAGGTTTGTTATTAGAATCATTGAGATATCATATTGCATGCTGTAGGAAGGGTCTAAGGATTGGAATGGGAAGGACTTGGATATCACATCTCATGCTATAGATAGGCTCTTAGGTTTGGAAAGGGAAGGAGTTGGATATCACATTTCATGTTAGAGGAAGCATCTCAGGTTTGGTATTAGAAGCATTGAGATATCACATCTCATGCTATACGAAGGGTCTCAGGATTGGAATGGGAAGTAGTTGGATATCACATCTCATGCTATAGGAAGGGTCTCAGGTTTGGTATAAGCATTGAGATATCACATCTCATGCTATAGGACGGGTCTCAGGATTGGAATGGAAGGAGTTGGATATCACATCTCATGTTATAGGAAGGATCTCATGTTTGGTATTAGAAGCATTGAGACATCACATCTCATGCTATAGGAAGGGTCTCAGGGTTGGAATGGGAAGGAGTTGGATATCACATCTCATCCAATAGGAAGGGTCTCAGGTTTGGAATGGGAAGGAATTGGATATCACGTCTCATGTTATAGGAAGGATATCAGGTTTGGTATTAGAAGCATTGAGATATCAAATCTCATGCTATAGGAAGGGTCTCAGGATTGGAATGTGAAGGATTTGGATATCACATCTCATGCTAAAGGAAGGGTCTCAGGTTTGGTAGAAGCATTGAGATATCACGTCTCTGCTATCGGAAGGGTCTCAGGATTGGATTGGGAAGGAGTTGGATATCCCTTCTCATGCTATAGGAAGGGTCTCAGGATTTGAATGGCAAGGAGTTGGATATCACATCTCATGCCATAGGAAGGGTATCAGGTTTGGTATAAGCATTGAGATATCACATCTCTGCTATCGGAAGGGTCTCAGGATTGGAATGGGAAGGAGTTGGATATTCCCATCTCATGTTATAGGAAGGGTCACAGGTTTGGTATTAGAAGCATTGAGATATCACATCTCATGCTATAGGAAAGGTCTCAGGATTGGAATGGGAAGGACTTGGATATCACATCTCATGCTATAGGGAGGGTCTCAAGTTTGATATTAGAAGCTTTGAGATATCACATCTCATGATATCGGAAGGGTCTCAGGATTGGAATGGGAAGGAGTTGGATATCACATCTCATGATAAAGGAAGGGTCTAAGGTTTGGAAGGGGAAGGATTTGGATATCACATCTCATGTTATATTACGGGTCTCAGGTTTGGTATTAGAAGCATTGAGATATCACATCTCATGATATCGGAAGGGTCTCAGAATTGGAATGGGAAGGAGTTGGATATCACATCTCAAGCTATAGGAAGGGTCTCAGGATTGGAATGGGAAGGACTTGGATATCACATCTCATGCTATAGGAAGGCTCTCAGGTTTGGAAGGGGAAAGAGTTGGATATCACATTTCATGTTAGAGGTAGGATCTCAGGTTTAGTATTAGAGGCATTGAGATATCACATCTCATGCTATCAGAAGGGTCTCAGGAATGGAATGGGAAGGAGTTGGATATCACATCTCATGCTAAAGGGAGGGTCTCAGGTTTGGAAGGGGAAGGATTTGGATATCACATCTCATGTTATAGGAAGGATCTCAGGTTTGGTATTAGAAGCATTGAGATATCACATCTCATGCTATCGGAAGGATCTCAGGTTTGGAATTAGAAGCATTGAGATATCACATCTCATGCTATCAGAAGGGTCTCAGGATTGGAATTGGAAGGAGTTGGATATCACATCTCATGCTAAAGGGAGGGTCTCAGGTTTGGAAGGGGAAGGATTTGGATATCACATCTCATGTTATCGGAAGGATCTCACGTTTGGTATTAGAAGTATTGAGATATCATATCTCATGCTATAGGAAGGGTCTCAGGATTGGAATGGGAAAGAGTTGGATATCACATCTCATGCTATAGGGAGTGTCTCAGGATTGGAATGGGAAGGACTTAGATATCACATATCATGCTATAGGGAGGGTCTCAGTTTTGATATTAGAAGCATTGAGATATCACATCTCATGCTATCGGAAGTGTCTCAGGATTGGAATGGGAAGGAGCTGGATATCACATCTCAAGCTAAAGGAAGGGTCTCAGGTTTGGAACGGGAAGGATTTGGATATCACATCTCATGTTATAGGAAGGGTCTCAGGTTTGGTATAAGCATTGAGATATCACATCTCTGCTATCGGAAGTGTCTCAGGATTGGAATGGGAAGGAGTTGGATATCACATCTC
The DNA here is from genome assembly GCF_040938575.1 of Ambystoma mexicanum. Lineage (NCBI taxonomy): Eukaryota > Metazoa > Chordata > Amphibia > Caudata > Ambystomatidae > Ambystoma > Ambystoma mexicanum. The sequence goes on from NC_090936.1 coordinate 341,443,033, forward strand.
ATGTTATAGGACGGGTCTCAGGTTTGTTATTAGAATCATTGAGATATCATATTGCATGCTGTAGGAAGGGTCTAAGGGTTGGAATGGGAAGGACTTGGATATCACATCTCATGCTATAGATAGGCTCTTAGGTTTGGAAAGGGAAGGAGTTGGATATCACATTTCATGTTAGACGAAGGATCTCAGGTTTGGTATTAGAAGCATTGAGATATCACATCTCATGCTATAGGAAGGGTCTCAGGATTGGAATGGGAAGTAGTTGGATATCACATCTCATGCTATAGGAAGGGTCTCAGGTTTGGTATAAGCATTGAGATATCACATCTCATGCTATAGGACGGGTCTCAGGATTGGAATGGAAGGAGTTGGATATCACATCTCATGTTATAGGAAGGATCTCAGGTTTGGTATTAGAAGCATTGAGATATCACATCTCATGCTATAGGAAGGGTCTCAGGGTTGGAATGGGAAGGAGTTGGATATCACATCTCATCCAATAGGAAGGGTCTCAGGTTTGGAATGGGAAGGAATTGGATATCACATCTCATGTTATAGGAAGGATCTCAGGTTTGGTATTAGAAGCATTGAGATATCACATCTCATGCTATAGGAAGGGTCTCAGGATTGGAATGTGAAGGATTTGGATAGCACATCTCATGCTAAAGGAAGGGTCTCAGGTTTGGTAGAAGCATTGAGATATCACGTCTCTGCTATCGGAAGGGTCTCAGGATTGGATTGGGAAGGAGTTGGATATCCCTTCTCATGCTATAGGAAGGGTCTCAGGATTTGAATGGCAAGGAGTTGGATATCACATCTCATGCCATAGGAAGGGTCTCAGGATTGGAATGGGAAGGATTTGGATATCACATCTCTTGCTATAGGAAGGGTCTCAGGATTGGAATGGGTAGGAGTTGGATATTACTTTCTTGCTATAGGAAGGGTCTCATGTTTGGAATGGGAAGGAGTTGGATATCACATATGCTATAGTTAGTGTCTCAGGTTTGGAACGGGAAGGAGTTGGATATCACATCTCATGTTATAGGAAGGGTCTCAGGTTTGGTATAAGCATTGAGATATCACATCTCTGCTATCGGAAGCGGCTCAGGATTGGAATGGGAAGGAGTTGGATATCCCATCTCATGTTATAGTAAGAGTCTCTGGTTTGGTATTAGAATCATTGAGATATCACATCGCATGCTGTAGGAAGGGTCTAAGGATTGGAATGGGATGGACTTGGATATCACATCTCATGCTATAGGTAGGCTCTCAGGTTTGGTATAAGCATTGAGATATCACATCTCATGCTATAGGAAGGGTCTCAGGATTGGAATGGGAAGGATTTGGATATCACATCTCATGCTATAGGAAGGGTCTCAGATGTGGTATAAGCATTGAGATATCACATCTCATGCTAAAGGAAGGGTCTCAGGATTGGAATGGGAAGGAGTTGTATATGACATCTAAGGCCATAGGAAGGGTCTCAGGTTTGGTATAAGCATTGAGATATCACATCTCTGCTATCGGAAGGGTCTCAGGATTGGAATGGGAAGGAGTTGGATATCCCATCTCATGTTATAGGAAGGGTCTCAGGTTTGGTATTAGAAGCATAGAGATATCACATCTCATGCTATAGGAAGGGTCTCAGGATTGGAATGGGAAGGAGTTGGATACCACATCTCATGATAAAAGAAGGGTCTAAGGTTTGGAAGGGGAAGGATTTGGATATCACATCTCATGTTATAGGACGGGTCTCAGGTTTGGTATTAGAAGCATTGAGATATCAAGTCTCATGGTATAAGAAGGGTCTCAGAATTGGAATGGGAAGGAGTTGGATATCACACCTCAAGCTATAGGAAGGGTCTCAGGATCGGAATGGGAAGGAGTTTGATATCACATCTCATGCCATAGTATGGGTCTCAGGTTTGGTAGAAGCATTGGGATATCACATCTCATGCTATCGGAAGGGTATCAGTATTGGATTTGGAAGAAGTTGGATATCCCATCTCATGCTATAGGAAGGGTCTCAGGTTGGAATGGGAAGGAGTTGGATATCACATTTCATGTTATAGGAAGGGTCTCAGGATTGGAATGGGAAGGACTTGGATATCATATCTCATGCTATAGGACGGGTCTCAGGTTTGTTATTAGAATCATTGAGATATCATATTGCATGCTGTAGGAAGGGTCTAAGGATTGGAATGGGAAGGACTTGGATATCACATCTCATGCTATAGATAGGCTCTTAGGTTTGGAAAGGGAAGGAGTTGGATATCACATTTCATGTTAGAGGAAGGATCTCAGGTTTGGTATTAGAAGCATTGAGATATCACATCTCATGCTATAGGAAGGGTCTCAGGATTGGAATGGGAAGTAGTTGGATATCACATCTCATGCTATAGGAATTGTCTCAGGTTTGGTATAAGCATTGAGATATCACATCTCATGCTATAGGACGGGTCTCAGGATTGGAATGGAAGGAGTTGGATATCACATCTCATGTTATAGGAAGGATCTCAGGTTTGGTATTAGAAGCATTGAGACATCACATCTCATGCTATAGGAAGGGTCTCAGGGTTGGAATGGGAAGGAGTTGGATATCGCATCTCATCCAATAGGAAGGGTCTCAGGTTTGGAATGGGAAGGAATTGGATATCACATCTCATGTTATAGGAAGGATCTCAGGTTTGGTATTAGAAGCATTGAGATATCACATCTCATGCTATAGGAAGGGTCTCAGGATTGGAATGTGAAGGATTTGGATATCACATCTCATGCTAAAGGAAGGGTCTCAGGTTTGGTAGAAGCATTGAGATATCACGTCTCTGCTATCGGAAGGGTCTCAGGATTGGATTGGGAAGGAGTTGGATATCCCTTCTCATGCTATACGAAGGGTCTCAGGATTTGATTGGGAAGGAGTTGGATATCACATCTCATGTTATCGGAAGGGTCTCAGGATTGGAATGGGAAGGATTTGGATATCACATCTTTTGCTATAGGAAGGGTCTCAGGATTGGAATGGGTAGGAGTTGGATATTACTTTCTTGCTATAGGAAGGGTCTCATGTTTGGAATGGGAAGCAGTTGGATATCACATATGCTATAGTTAGTGTCTCAGGTTTGGAACGGGAAGGAGTTGGATATCACATCTCATGTTATAGGAAGGGTCTCATGTTTGGTATAAGCATTGAGATATCACATCTCTGCTATCGGAAGCGGCTCAGGATTGGAATGGGAAGGAGTTGGATATCCCATCTCATGTTATAGGAAGAGTCTCTGGTTTGGTATTAGAATCATTGAGATATCACATCGCATGCTGTAGGAAGGGTCTAAGGATTGGAATGGGATGGACTTGGATATCACATCTCATGCTATAGGTAGGCTCTCATTTTTGGTATAAGCATTGAGATATCACATCTCATGCTATAGGAAGGGTCTCAGGATTGGAATGGGAAGGAATTGGATAAAACCTCTCATGCTATAGGAAGGGTCTCAGATTTGGTATAAGCATTGAGATATCACATCTCATGCTAAAGGAAGGGTCTCAGGATTGGAATGGGAAGGAGTTGTATATGACATCTCAGGCCATAGGAAGGGTCTCAGGTTTGGTATAAGCATTGAGATATCACATCTCTGCTATCAGAAGGGTCTCAGGATTGGAATGGGAAGGAGTTGGATATCCCATCTCATGTTATAGGAATGGTCTCAGGGTTGGTATTAGAAGCATAGAGATATCACATCTCATGCTATAGGAAGGGTCTCAGGATTGGAATGGGAAGGACTTGGATGTCACATCTCATGCTATAGGGAGGGTCTCAAGTTTGATATTAGAAGCATTGAGATAACAAATCTCATGATATCGGAAGGGTCTCAGGATTGGAATGGGAAGGAGTTGGATATCACATCTCATGATAAAGGAAGGGTCTAAGGTTTGGAAGGGGAAGGATTTGGATATCACATCTCATGTTATAGGACGGGTCTCAGGTTTGGTATTAGAAGCATTGAGATATCAAGTCTCATGGTATAAGAAGGGTCTCAGAATTGGAATGGGAAGGAGTTGGATATCACACCTCAAGCTATAGGAAGGGTCTCAGGATTGGAATGGGAAGGACTTGAATATCACATTTCATGTTATAGGAAGGGTCTCAGGATTGGTAGAAGCATTGGGATATCACATCTCATGCTATCGGAAGGGTATCAGTATTGGATTTGGAAGAAGTTGGATATCCCATCTCATGCTATAGGAAGGGTCTCAGGTTGGAATGGGAAGGATTTGGATATCACATCTCATGCTATAGGAAGGGTCTCAGATGTGGTATAAGCATTGAGATATCACATCTCATGCTAAAGGAAGGGTCTCAGGATTGGAATGGGAAGGAGTTGTATATGACATCTAAGGCCATAGGAAGGGTCTCAGGTTTGGTATAAGCATTGAGATATCACATCTCTGCTATCGGAAGGGTCTCAGGATTGGAATGGGAAGGAGTTGGATATCCCATCTCATGTTATAGGAAGGGTCTCAGGTTTGGTATTAGAAGCATAGAGATATCACATCTCATGCTATAGGAAGGGTCTCAGGATTGGAATGGGAAGGAGTTGGATACCACATCTCATGATAAAAGAAGGGTCTAAGGTTTGGAAGGGGAAGGATTTGGATATCACATCTCATGTTATAGGACGGGTCTCAGGTTTGGTATTAGAAGCATTGAGATATCAAGTCTCATGGTATAAGAAGGGTCTCAGAATTGGAATGGGAAGGAGTTGGATATCACACCTCAAGCTATAGGAAGGGTCTCAGGATCGGAATGGGAAGGAGTTTGATATCACATCTCATGCCATAGTATGGGTCTCAGGTTTGGTAGAAGCATTGGGATATCACATCTCATGCTATCGGAAGGGTATCAGTATTGGATTTGGAAGAAGTTGGATATCCCATCTCATGCTATAGGAAGGGTCTCAGGTTGGAATGGGAAGGAGTTGGATATCACATTTCATGTTATAGGAAGGGTCTCAGGATTGGAATGGGAAGGACTTGGATATCATATCTCATGCTATAGGACGGGTCTCAGGTTTGTTATTAGAATCATTGAGATATCATATTGCATGCTGTAGGAAGGGTCTAAGGATTGGAATGGGAAGGACTTGGATATCACATCTCATGCTATAGATAGGCTCTTAGGTTTGGAAAGGGAAGGAGTTGGATATCACATTTCATGTTAGAGGAAGGATCTCAGGTTTGGTATTAGAAGCATTGAGATATCACATCTCATGCTATAGGAAGGGTCTCAGGATTGGAATGGGAAGTAGTTGGATATCACATCTCATGCTATAGGAATTGTCTCAGGTTTGGTATAAGCATTGAGATATCACATCTCATGCTATAGGACGGGTCTCAGGATTGGAATGGAAGGAGTTGGATATCACATCTCATGTTATAGGAAGGATCTCAGGTTTGGTATTAGAAGCATTGAGACATCACATCTCATGCTATAGGAAGGGTCTCAGGGTTGGAATGGGAAGGAGTTGGATATCGCATCTCATCCAATAGGAAGGGTCTCAGGTTTGGAATGGGAAGGAATTGGATATCACATCTCATGTTATAGGAAGGATCTCAGGTTTGGTATTAGAAGCATTGAGATATCACATCTCATGCTATAGGAAGGGTCTCAGGATTGGAATGTGAAGGATTTGGATATCACATCTCATGCTAAAGGAAGGGTCTCAGGTTTGGTAGAAGCATTGAGATATCACGTCTCTGCTATCGGAAGGGTCTCAGGATTGGATTGGGAAGGAGTTGGATATCCCTTCTCATGCTATACGAAGGGTCTCAGGATTTGATTGGGAAGGAGTTGGATATCACATCTCATGTTATCGGAAGGGTCTCAGGATTGGAATGGGAAGGATTTGGATATCACATCTTTTGCTATAGGAAGGGTCTCAGGATTGGAATGGGTAGGAGTTGGATATTACTTTCTTGCTATAGGAAGGGTCTCATGTTTGGAATGGGAAGCAGTTGGATATCACATATGCTATAGTTAGTGTCTCAGGTTTGGAACGGGAAGGAGTTGGATATCACATCTCATGTTATAGGAAGGGTCTCATGTTTGGTATAAGCATTGAGATATCACATCTCTGCTATCGGAAGCGGCTCAGGATTGGAATGGGAAGGAGTTGGATATCCCATCTCATGTTATAGGAAGAGTCTCTGGTTTGGTATTAGAATCATTGAGATATCACATCGCATGCTGTAGGAAGGGTCTAAGGATTGGAATGGGATGGACTTGGATATCACATCTCATGCTATAGGTAGGCTCTCATTTTTGGTATAAGCATTGAGATATCACATCTCATGCTATAGGAAGGGTCTCAGGATTGGAATGGGAAGGAATTGGATAAAACCTCTCATGCTATAGGAAGGGTCTCAGATTTGGTATAAGCATTGAGATATCACATCTCATGCTAAAGGAAGGGTCTCAGGATTGGAATGGGAAGGAGTTGTATATGACATCTCAGGCCATAGGAAGGGTCTCAGGTTTGGTATAAGCATTGAGATATCACATCTCTGCTATCAGAAGGGTCTCAGGATTGGAATGGGAAGGAGTTGGATATCCCATCTCATGTTATAGGAATGGTCTCAGGGTTGGTATTAGAAGCATAGAGATATCACATCTCATGCTATAGGAAGGGTCTCAGGATTGGAATGGGAAGGACTTGGATGTCACATCTCATGCTATAGGGAGGGTCTCAAGTTTGATATTAGAAGCATTGAGATAACAAATCTCATGATATCGGAAGGGTCTCAGGATTGGAATGGGAAGGAGTTGGATATCACATCTCATGATAAAGGAAGGGTCTAAGGTTTGGAAGGGGAAGGATTTGGATATCACATCTCATGTTATAGGACGGGTCTCAGGTTTGGTATTAGAAGCATTGAGATATCAAGTCTCATGGTATAAGAAGGGTCTCAGAATTGGAATGGGAAGGAGTTGGATATCACACCTCAAGCTATAGGAAGGGTCTCAGGATTGGAATGGGAAGGACTTGAATATCACATTTCATGTTATAGGAAGGGTCTCAGGATTGGTAGAAGCATTGGGATATCACATCTCATGCTATCGGAAGGGTATCAGTATTGGATTTGGAAGAAGTTGGATATCCCATCTCATGCTATAGGAAGGGTCTCAGGTTGGAATGGGAAGGAGTTGGATATCACATTTCATGTTATAGGAAGGGTCTCAGGATTGGAATGGGAAGGACGTGGATATCATATCTCATGCTATAGGAAGGCTCTCAGGTTTGGAAGGGGAAGGAGTTGGATATCACATTTCATGTTAGAGGAAGGATCTCAGGTTTGGTATTAGAGGCCTTGAGATATCACATCTCATGCTATAGGAAGGGTCTCAGGATTGGAATGGGAAGGAGTTGGATATCACATCTCAAGCTATAGGAAGGGTCTCAGGTTTGGTATAAGCATTGAGATATCACATCTCATGCTATAGGAAGGGTCTCAGGATTGGAATGGGAAGGAGTTGGATATCACATCTCATGTTATAGGAAATATCTCAGGTTTGGTATTAGAAGCATTGAGACATCACATCTCATGTTATAGGAAGGGTCTCAGGATTGGAATGGGAAGAAGTTGGATATCACATCTCATGATAAAAGAAGGGTCTCAGGTTTGGTATAAGCATTGAGATATCACATCTCATGCTATAGGAAGGGTCTCGGGATTGGAATGGGAAGGAGTTGTATATGACATCTCATGCCATAGGAAGGGTCTCAGGTTTGGTATAAGCATTGAGATATCACATCACATGCTATAGGAAGGGTCTCAGGATTGGAATGGGAAGGACTTGGATATCACATCTCATGCTATAGGCAGGGCCTCAGATTTGGAAAGGGAAGGAGATGGATATCACATTTCATGTTAGAGATGGGATCTCAGGTTTGGTATTAGAAGCATTGAGATATCACATCTCATGCTATCAGAAGGGTCTCAGGATTGGAATGGGAAGGAGTTGGATATCACATCTCATGCTATAGGAAGGGTCTCAGGTTTGGTATAAGCATTGAGATATCACATCTCATGCTATAGTAAGTGTCTCAGGATTGGAATGGGAAGGAGTTGGATATCACATCTCATGTTATAGGAAGGATCTCAGGTTTGGTATAAGCATTGAGATATCACATCTCTGCTATCGGAAGGGTCTCAGGATTGGAATGGGAAGGAGTTGGATATTCCCATCTCATGTTATAGGAAGGGTCTCAGGTTTGGTATTAGAAGCATTGAGATATCACATCTCATGCTATAGGAAGGGTCTCAGGATTGGAATGGGAAGGAGTTGGATATCACATCTCATGATAAAGGAAGGGTCTCAGGATTGGAATGGGAAGGACTTGGATATCACATCTCATGCTATAGGTAGGGTCTCAAGTTTGATATTAGAAGCATTGAGATATCACATCTCATGCTATAGGAAGGGTCTGAGGATTGGAATGGGAAGGAGTTGGATATCACATCTCATGCTATGGGAAGGGTCTCAGGTTTGGTATAAGCAGTGAGATATCACATCTCATGCTATAGTAAGTGTCTCAGGATTGGAATGGGAAGGAGTTGGATATCACATCTCATGTTATAGGAAGGATCTCAGGTTTGGTATAAGCATTGAGATATCACATCTCTGCTATCGGAAGGGTCTCAGGATTGGAATGGGAAGGAGTTGGATATTCCCATCTCATGTTATAGGAAGGGTCTCAGGTTTGGTATTAGAAGCATTGAGATATCACATCTCATGCTATAGGAAGGGTCTCAGGATTGGAATGGGAAGGAGTTGGATATCACATCTCATGATAAAGGAAGGGTCTCAGGATTGGAATGGGAAGGACTTGGATATCACATCTCATGCTATAGGAAGGCTCTCAGGTTTGGAAGGGGAAAGAGTTGGATATCACATTTCATGTTAGAGGTAGGATCTCAGGTTTGGTATTAGAGGCATTGAGATATCACATCTCATGCTATCAGAAGGGTCTCAGGAATGGAATGGGAAGGAGTTGGATATCACATCTCATGCTAAAGGGAGGGTCTCAGGTTTGGAAGGGGAAGGATTTGGATATCACATCTCATGTTATAGGAAGGATCTCAGGTTTGGTATTAGAAGCATTGAGATATCACATCTCATGCTATCAGAAGAGTCTCAGGATTGGAATAGGAAGGAGTTGGATATCACATCTCATGCTAAAGGGAGGGTCTCAGGATTTGAAGGGGAAGGATTTGGATATCACATCTCATGTTATCGGAAGGATCTCACGTTTGGTATTAGAAGTATTGAGATATCATATCTCATGCTATAGGAAGGGTCTCAGGATTGGAATGGGAAGGAGTTGGATATCACATCTCATGCTATAGGGAGGGTCTCAGGATTGGAATGGGAAGGACTTAGATATCACATATCATGCTATAGGGAGGGTCTCAGTTTTGATATTAGAAGCATTGAGATATCACATCTCATGCTATAGGAAGTGTCTCAGGATTGGAATGGGAAGGTGCTGGATATCACATCTCATGCTAAAGGAAGGGTCTCAGGTTTGGAACGGGAAGGATTTGGATATCACATCTCATGTTATAGGAAGGGTCTCAGGTTTGGTATAAGCATTGAGATATCACATCTCTGCTATCGGAAGTGTCTCAGGATTGGAATGGGAAGGAGTTGGATATCCCATCTCATGTTATAGGACGGGTCTCAGGTTTGTTATTAGAATCATTGAGATATCATATTGCATGCTGTAGGAAGGGTCTAAGGGTTGGAATGGGAAGGACTTGGATATCAGATCTCATGCTATAGATAGGCTCTTAGGTTTGGAAAGGGAAGGAGTTGGATATCACATTTCATGTTAGAGGAAGGATCTCAGGTTTGGTATTAGAAGCATTGAGATATCACATCTCATGCTATAGGAAGGGTCTCAGGATTGGAATGGGAAGCAGTTGGATATCACATCTCATGCTATAGGAAGGGTCTCAGGTTTGGTATAAGCATTGAGATATCACATCTCATGCTATAGGACGGGTCTCAGGATTGGAATGGAAGGAGTTGGATATCACATCTCATGTTATAGGAAGGATCTCAGGTTTGGTATTAGAAGCATTGAGACATCACATCTCATGCTATAGGAAGGGTCTCAGGGTTGGAATGGGAAGGAGTTGGATATCACATCTCATCCAATAGGAAGGGTCTCAGGTTTGGAATGGGAAGGAATTGGATATCACATCTCATGTTATAGGAAGGATCTCAGGTTTGGTATTAGAAGCATTGAGCTATAACATCTCATGCTATAGGAAGGGTCTCAGGATTGGAATGTGAAGGATTTGGATATCACATCTCATGCTAAAGGAAGGGTCTCAGGTTTGGTAGAAGCATTGAGATATCACGTCTCTGCTATCGGAAGGGTCTCAGGATTGGATTGGGAAGGAGTTGGATATCACATCTCATGCCATAGGAAGGGTCTCAGGTTTGGTATAAGCATTGAGATATCACATCTCTGCTATCGGAAGGGTCTCAGGATTGGATTGGGAAGGAGTTGGATATCCCTTCTCATGCTATAGGAAGTGTCTCAGGTTGGAATGGGAAGGAGTTGGATATCACATCTCATGTTATAGAAAGGGTCTCAGGATTGGAATGGGAAGGATTTGGATATCACATCTCTTGCTATAGGAAGGGTCTCAGGATTGGAATGGGTAGGAGTTGGATATTACTTTCTTGCTATAGGAAGGGTCTCATGTTTGGAATGGGAAGGAGTTGGATATCACATATGCTATAGTTAGTGTCTCAGGTTTGGAACGGGAAGGAGTTGGATATCACATCTCATGTTATAGGAAGGGTCTCAGGTTTGGTATAAGCATTGAGATATCACATCTCTGCTATCGGAAGCGGCTCAGGATTGGAATGGGAAGGAGTTGGATATCCCATCTCATGTTATAGGAAGAGTCTCTGGTTTGGTATTAGAATCATTGAGATATCACATCGCATGCTGTAGGAAGGGTCTAAGGATTGGAATGGGATGGACTTGGATATAACATCTCATGCTATAGGTAGGCTCTCAGGTTTGGTATAAGCATTGAGATATCACATCTCATGCTATAGGAAGGGTCTCAGGATTGGAATGGGAAGGAATTGGATATCACATCTCATGCTATAGGAAGGGTCTCAGATTTGGTATAAGCATTGAGATATCACATCTCATGCTAAAGGAAGGGTCTCAGGATTGGAATGGGAAGGAGTTGTATATGACATCTCAGGCCATAGGAAGGTTCTCAGGTTTGGTATAAGCATTGAGATATCACATCTCTGCTATCGGAAGGGTCTCAGGATTGGAATGGGAAGGAGTTGGATATCCCATCTCATGTTATAGGAAGGGTCTCAGGTTTGGTATTAGAAGCATAGAGATATCACACCTCATGCTATAGGAAGGGTCTCAGGATGTGAATGGCAAGGAGTTGGATATCACATCTCATGCCATAGGAAGGGTCTCAGGTTTGGTATAAGCATTGAGATATCACATCTCTGCTATCGGAAGGGTATCAGGATTGGATTGGGAAGGAGTTAGATATCCCTTCTCATGCTATAGGAAGTGTCTCAGGTTGGAATGGGAAGGAGTTGGATATCACATCTCATGTTATAGGAAGGGTCTCAGGATTGGAATGGGAAGGACTTGGATGTCACATCTCATGCTATAGGGAGGGTCTCAAGTTTGATATTAGAAGCATTGAGATAACAAATCTCATGATATCGGAAGGGTCTCAGGATTGGAATGGGAAGGAGTTGGATATCACATCTCATGATAAAGGAAGGGTCTAAGGTTTGGAAGGGGAAGGATTTGGATATCACATCTCATGTTATAGGAAGGGTCTCAGGTTTGGTATTAGAAGCATAGAGATATCACACCTCATGCTATAGGAAGGGTCTCAGGATGTGAATGGCAAGGAGTTGGATATCACATCTCATGCCATAGGAAGGGTCTCAGGTTTGGTATAAGCATTGAGATATCACATCTCTGCTATCGGAAGGGTCTCAGGATTGGATTGGGAAGGAGTTAGATATCCCTTCTCATGCTATAGGAAGTGTCTCAGGTTGGAATGGGAAGGAGTTGGATATCACATCTCATGTTATAGGAAGGGTCTCAGGATTGGAATGGGAAGGACTTGGATGTCACATCTCATGCTATAGGGAGGGTCTCAAGTTTGATATTAGAAGCATTGAGATAACAAATCTCATGATATCGGAAGGGTCTCAGGATTGGAATGGGAAGGAGTTGGATATCACATCTCATGATAAAGGAAGGGTCTAAGGTTTGGAAGGGGAAGGATTTGGATATCACATCTCATGTTATAGGACGGGTCTCAGGTTTGGTATTAGAAGCATTGAGATATCAAGTCTCATGGTATAAGAAGGGTCTCAGAATTGGAATGGGAAGGAGTTGGATATCACACCTCAAGCTATAGGAAGGGTCTCAGGATTGGAATGGGAAGGAGTTTGATATCACATCTCATGCCATAGTATGGGTCTCCGGTTTGGTAGAAGCATTGGGATATCACATCTCATGCTATCGGAAGGGTATCAGTATTGGATTTGGAGGAAGTTGGATATCCCATCTCATGCTATAGGAAGGGTCTCAGGTTGGAATGGGAAGGAGTTGGATATCACATTTCATGTTATAGGAAGGGTCTCAGGATTGGAATGGGAAGGACTTGGATATCATTTCTCATGCTATAGGACGGGTCTCAGGTTTGTTATTAGAATCATTGAGATATCATATTGCATGCTGTAGGAAGGGTCTAAGGATTGGAATGGGAAGGACTTGGATATCACATCTCATGCTATAGATAGGCTCTTAGGTTTGGAAAGGGAAGGAGTTGGATATCACATTTCATGTTAGAGGAAGGATCTCAGGTTTGGTATTAGAAGCATTGAGATATCACATCTCATGCTATACGAAGGGTCTCAGGATTGGAATGGGAAGTAGTTGGATATCACATCTCATGCTATAGGAAGGGTCTCAGGTTTGGTATAAGCATTGAGATATCACATCTCATGCTATAGGACGGGTCTCAGGATTGGAATGGAAGGAGTTGGATATCACATCTCATGTTATAGGAAGGATCTCATGTTTGGTATTAGAAGCATTGAGACATCACATCTCATGCTATAGGAAGGGTCTCAGGGTTGGAATGGGAAGGAGTTGGATATCACATCTCATCCAATAGGAAGGGTCTCAGGTTTGGAATGGGAAGGAATTGGATATCACGTCTCATGTTATAGGAAGGATATCAGGTTTGGTATTAGAAGCATTGAGATATCAAATCTCATGCTATAGGAAGGGTCTCAGGATTGGAATGTGAAGGATTTGGATATCACATCTCATGCTAAAGGAAGGGTCTCAGGTTTGGTAGAAGCATTGAGATATCACGTCTCTGCTATCGGAAGGGTCTCAGGATTGGATTGGGAAGGAGTTGGATATCCCTTCTCATGCTATAGGAAGGGTCTCAGGATTTGAATGGCAAGGAGTTGGATATCACATCTCATGCCATAGGAAGGGTATCAGGTTTGGTATAAGCATTGAGATATCACATCTCTGCTATCGGAAGGGTCTCAGGATTGGAATGGGAAGGAGTTGGATATTCCCATCTCATGTTATAGGAAGGGTCACAGGTTTGGTATTAGAAGCATTGAGATATCACATCTCATGCTATAGGAAAGGTCTCAGGATTGGAATGGGAAGGACTTGGATATCACATCTCATGCTATAGGGAGGGTCTCAAGTTTGATATTAGAAGCTTTGAGATATCACATCTCATGATATCGGAAGGGTCTCAGGATTGGAATGGGAAGGAGTTGGATATCACATCTCATGATAAAGGAAGGGTCTAAGGTTTGGAAGGGGAAGGATTTGGATATCACATCTCATGTTATATTACGGGTCTCAGGTTTGGTATTAGAAGCATTGAGATATCAAGTCTCAGAGTATAGGAAGGGTCTCAGAATTGGAATGGGAAGGAGTTGGATATCACATCTCAAGCTATAGGAAGGGTCTCAGGATTGGAATGGGAAGGACTTGGATATCACATCTCATGCTATAGGAAGGCTCTCAGGTTTGGAAGGGGAAAGAGTTGGATATCACATTTCATGTTAGAGGTAGGATCTCAGGTTTAGTATTAGAGGCATTGAGATATCACATCTCATGCTATCAGAAGGGTCTCAGGAATGGAATGGGAAGGAGTTGGATATCACATCTCATGCTAAAGGGAGGGTCTCAGGTTTGGAAGGGGAAGGATTTGGATATCACATCTCATGTTATAGGAAGGATCTCAGGTTTGGTATTAGAAGCATTGAGATATCACATCTCATGCTATCGGAAGGATCTCAGGTTTGGAATTAGAAGCATTGAGATATCACATCTCATGCTATCAGAAGGGTCTCAGGATTGGAATTGGAAGGAGTTGGATATCACATCTCATGCTAAAGGGAGGGTCTCAGGTTTGGAAGGGGAAGGATTTGGATATCACATCTCATGTTATCGGAAGGATCTCACGTTTGGTATTAGAAGTATTGAGATATCATATCTCATGCTATAGGAAGGGTCTCAGGATTGGAATGGGAAAGAGTTGGATATCACATCTCATGCTATAGGGAGTGTCTCAGGATTGGAATGGGAAGGACTTAGATATCACATATCATGCTATAGGGAGGGTCTCAGTTTTGATATTAGAAGCATTGAGATATCACATCTCATGCTATCGGAAGTGTCTCAGGATTGGAATGGGAAGGAGCTGGATATCACATCTCAAGCTAAAGGAAGGGTCTCAGGTTTGGAACGGGAAGGATTTGGATATCACATCTCATGTTATAGGAAGGGTCTCAGGTTTGGTATAAGCATTGAGATATCACATCTCTGCTATCGGAAGTGTCTCAGGATTGGAATGGGAAGGAGTTGGATATCACATCTCATGTTATAGGACGGGTCTCAGGTTTGTTATTAGAATCATTGAGATATCATATTGCATGCTGTAGGAAGGGTCTAAGGGTTGGAATGGGAAGGACTTGGAAATCACATCTCATGCTATAGATAGGCTCTTAGGTTTGGAAAGGGAAGGAGTTGGATATCACATTTCATGTTAGACGAAGGATCTCAGGTTTGGTATTAGAAGCATTGAGATATCACATCTCATGCTATAGGAAGGGTCTCAGGATTGGAATGGGAAGTAGTTGGATATCACATCTCATGCTATAGGAAGGGTCTCAGGTTTGGTATAAGCATTGAGATATCACATCTCATGCTATAGGACGGGTCTCAGGATTGGAATGGAAGGAGTTGGATATCACATCTCATGTTATAGGAAGGATCTCAGGTTTGGTATTAGAAGCATTGAGATATCACATCTCATGCTATAGGAAGGGTCTCAGGGTTGGAATGGGAAGGAGTTGGATATCACATCTCATCCAATAGGAAGGGTCTCAGGTTTGGAATGGGAAGGAATTGGATATCACATCTCATGTTATAGGAAGGATCTCAGGTTTGGTATTAGAAGCATTGAGATATCACATCTCATGCTATAGGAAGGGTCTCAGGATTGGAATGTGAAGGATTTGGATAGCACATCTCATGCTAAAGGAAGGGTCTCAGGTTTGGTAGAAGCATTGAGATATCACGTCTCTGCTATCGGAAGGGTCTCAGGATTGGATTGGGAAGGAGTTGGATATCCCTTCTCATGCTATAGGAAGGGTCTCAGGATTTGAATGGCAAGGAGTTGGATATCACATCTCATGCCATAGGAAGGGTCTCAGGATTGGAATGGGAAGGATTTGGATATCACATCTCTTGCTATAGGAAGGGTCTCAGGATTGGAATGGGTAGGAGTTGGATATTACTTTCTTGCTATAGGAAGGGTCTCATGTTTGGAATGGGAAGGAGTTGGATATCACATATGCTATAGTTAGTGTCTCAGGTTTGGAACGGGAAGGAGTTGGATATCACATCTCATGTTATAGGAAGGGTCTCAGGTTTGGTATAAGCATTGAGATATCACATCTCTGCTATCGGAAGCGGCTCAGGATTGGAATGGGAAGGAGTTGGATATCCCATCTCATGTTATAGTAAGAGTCTCTGGTTTGGTATTAGAATCATTGAGATATCACATCGCATGCTGTAGGAAGGGTCTAAGGATTGGAATGGGATGGACTTGGATATCACATCTCATGCTATAGGTAGGCTCTCAGGTTTGGTATAAGCATTGAGATATCACATCTCATGCTATAGGAAGGGTCTCAGGATTGGAATGGGAAGGATTTGGATATCACATCTCATGCTATAGGAAGGGTCTCAGATGTGGTATAAGCATTGAGATATCACATCTCATGCTAAAGGAAGGGTCTCAGGATTGGAATGGGAAGGAGTTGTATATGACATCTAAGGCCATAGGAAGGGTCTCAGGTTTGGTATAAGCATTGAGATATCACATCTCTGCTATCGGAAGGGTCTCAGGATTGGAATGGGAAGGAGTTGGATATCCCATCTCATGTTATAGGAAGGGTCTCAGGTTTGGTATTAGAAGCATAGAGATATCACATCTCATGCTATAGGAAGGGTCTCAGGATTGGAATGGGAAGGAGTTGGATACCACATCTCATGATAAAAGAAGGGTCTAAGGTTTGGAAGGGGAAGGATTTGGATATCACATCTCATGTTATAGGACGGGTCTCAGGTTTGGTATTAGAAGCATTGAGATATCAAGTCTCATGGTATAAGAAGGGTCTCAGAATTGGAATGGGAAGGAGTTGGATATCACACGTCAAGCTATAGGAAGGGTCTCAGGATCGGAATGGGAAGGAGTTTGATATCACATCTCATGCCATAGTATGGGTCTCAGGTTTGGTAGAAGCATTGGGATATCACATCTCATGCTATCGGAAGGGTATCAGTATTGGATTTGGAAGAAGTTGGATATCCCATCTCATGCTATAGGAAGGGTCTCAGGTTGGAATGGGAAGGAGTTGGATATCACATTTCATGTTATAGGAAGGGTCTCAGGATTGGAATGGGAAGGACTTGGATATCATATCTCATGCTATAGGACGGGTCTCAGGTTTGTTATTAGAATCATTGAGATATCATATTGCATGCTGTAGGAAGGGTCTAAGGATTGGAATGGGAAGGACTTGGATATCACATCTCATGCTATAGATAGGCTCTTAGGTTTGGAAAGGGAAGGAGTTGGATATCACATTTCATGTTAGAGGAAGGATCTCAGGTTTGGTATTAGAAGCATTGAGATATCACATCTCATGCTATAGGAAGGGTCTCAGGATTGGAATGGGAAGTAGTTGGATATCACATCTCATGCTATAGGAATTGTCTCAGGTTTGGTATAAGCATTGAGATATCACATCTCATGCTATAGGACGGGTCTCAGGATTGGAATGGAAGGAGTTGGATATCACATCTCATGTTATAGGAAGGATCTCAGGTTTGGTATTAGAAGCATTGAGACATCACATCTCATGCTATAGGAAGGGTCTCAGGGTTGGAATGGGAAGGAGTTGGATATCGCATCTCATCCAATAGGAAGGGTCTCAGGTTTGGAATGGGAAGGAATTGGATATCACATCTCATGTTATAGGAAGGATCTCAGGTTTGGTATTAGAAGCATTGAGATATCACATCTCATGCTATAGGAAGGGTCTCAGGATTGGAATGTGAAGGATTTGGATATCACATCTCATGCTAAAGGAAGGGTCTCAGGTTTGGTAGAAGCATTGAGATATCACGTCTCTGCTATCGGAAGGGTCTCAGGATTGGATTGGGAAGGAGTTGGATATCCCTTCTCATGCTATACGAAGGGTCTCAGGATTTGATTGGGAAGGAGTTGGATATCACATCTCATGTTATCGGAAGGGTCTCAGGATTGGAATGGGAAGGATTTGGATATCACATCTTTTGCTATAGGAAGGGTCTCAGGATTGGAATGGGTAGGAGTTGGATATTACTTTCTTGCTATAGGAAGGGTCTCATGTTTGGAATGGGAAGCAGTTGGATATCACATATGCTATAGTTAGTGTCTCAGGTTTGGAACGGGAAGGAGTTGGATATCACATCTCATGTTATAGGAAGGGTCTCATGTTTGGTATAAGCATTGAGATATCACATCTCTGCTATCGGAAGCGGCTCAGGATTGGAATGGGAAGGAGTTGGATATCCCATCTCATGTTATAGGAAGAGTCTCTGGTTTGGTATTAGAATCATTGAGATATCACATCGCATGCTGTAGGAAGGGTCTAAGGATTGGAATGGGATGGACTTGGATATCACATCTCATGCTATAGGTAGGCTCTCATTTTTGGTATAAGCATTGAGATATCACATCTCATGCTATAGGAAGGGTCTCAGGATTGGAATGGGAAGGAATTGGATATCACCTCTCATGCTATAGGAAGGGTCTCAGATTTGGTATAAGCATTGAGATATCACATCTCATGCTAAAGGAAGGGTCTCAGGATTGGAATGGGAAGGAGTTGTATATGACATCTCAGGCCATAGGAAGGGTCTCAGGTTTGGTATAAGCATTGAGATATCACATCTCTGCTATCAGAAGGGTCTCAGGATTGGAATGGGAAGGAGTTGGATATCCCATCTCATGTTATAGGAATGGTCTCAGGGTTGGTATTAGAAGCATAGAGATATCACATCTCATGCTATAGGAAGGGTCTCAGGATTGGAATGGGAAGGACTTGGATGTCACATCTCATGCTATAGGGAGGGTCTCAAGTTTGATATTAGAAGCATTGAGATAACAAATCTCATGATATCGGAAGGGTCTCAGGATTGGAATGGGAAGGATTTGGATATCACATCTCATGTTATAGGACGGGTCTCAGGTTTGGTATTAGAAGCATTGAGATATCAAGTCTCATGGTATAAGAAGGGTCTCAGAATTGGAATGGGAAGGAGTTGGATATCACACCTCAAGCTATAGGAAGGGTCTCAGGATTGGAATGGGAAGGACTTGAATATCACATTTCATGTTATAGGAAGGGTCTCAGGATTGGTAGAAGCATTGGGATATCACATCTCATGCTATCGGAAGGGTATCAGTATTGGATTTGGAAGAAGTTGGATATCCCATCTCATGCTATAGGAAGGGTCTCAGGTTGGAATGGGAAGGAGTTGGATATCACATTTCATGTTATAGGAAGGGTCTCAGGATTGGAATGGGAAGGACGTGGATATCATATCTCATGCTATAGGAAGGCTCTCAGGTTTGGAAGGGGAAGGAGTTGGATATCACATTTCATGTTAGAGGAAGGATCTCAGGTTTGGTATTAGAGGCCTTGAGATATCACATCTCATGCTATAGGAAGGGTCTCAGGATTGGAATGGGAAGGAGTTGGATATCACATCTCAAGCTATAGGAAGGGTCTCAGGTTTGGTATAAGCATTGAGATATCACATCTCATGCTATAGGAAGGGTCTCAGGATTGGAATGGGAAGGAGTTGGATATCACATCTCATGTTATAGGAAATATCTCAGGTTTGGTATTAGAAGCATTGAGACATCACATCTCATGTTATAGGAAGGGTCTCAGGATTGGAATGGGAAGAAGTTGGATATCACATCTCATGCTATAGGAAGGGTCTCAGGTTTGGTATAAGCATTGAGATATCACATCTCATGCTATAGGAAGGGTCTCGGGATTGGAATGGGAAGGAGTTGTATATGACATCTCATGCCATAGGAAGGGTCTCAGGTTTGGTATAAGCATTGAGATATCACATCACATGCTATAGGAAGGGTCTCAGGATTGGAATGGGAAGGACTTGGATATCACATCTCATGCTATAGGCAGGGCCTCAGATTTGGAAAGGGAAGGAGATGGATATCACATTTCATGTTAGAGATGGGATCTCAGGTTTGGTATTAGAGGCATTGAGATATCACATCTCATGCTATCAGAAGGGTCTCAGGATTGGAATGGGAAGGAGTTGGATATCACATCTCCTGCTATAGGAAGGGTCTCAGGTTTGGTATAAGCATTGAGATATCACATCTCATGCTATAGGACGGGTCTCAGGATTGGAATGGAAGGAGTTGGATATCACATCTCATGTTATAGGAAGGATCTCAGGTTTGGTATTAGAATCATTGAGACATCACATCTCATGCTATAGGAAGGGTCTCAGGGTTGGAATGGGAAGGAGTTGGATATCACAACTCATCCAATAGGAAGGGTCTCAGGTTTGGAATGGGAAGGAATTGGATATCACATCTCATGTTATAGGAAGGATCTCAGGTTTGGTATTAGAAGCATTGAGATATCACATCTCATGCTATAGGAAGGGTTTCAGGATTGGAATGTGAAGGATTTGGATATCACATCTCATGCTAAAGGAAGGGTCTCAGGTTTGGTAGAAGCATTGAGATATCACATCTCTGCTATCGGAAGGGTCTCAGGATTGGATTGGGAAGGAGTTGGATATCCCTTCTCATGCTATAGGAAGGGTCTCAGGATTTGAATGGCAAGGAGTTGGATATCACATCTCATGCCATACGAAGGGTCTCAGGTTTGGTATAAGCATTGAGATATCACATCTCTGCTATCGGAAGGGTCTCAGGATTGGAATGGGAAGGAGTTGGATATTCCCATCTCATGTTATAGGAAGGGTCTCAGGTTTGGTATTAGAAGCATAGAGATATCACATCTCATGCTATAGGAAGGGTCTCAGGATTGGAATGGGAAGGACTTGGATATCACATCTCATGCTATAGGGAGGGTCTCAAGTTTGATATTAGAAGATTTGAGATATCACATCTCATGATATCGGAAGGGTCTCAGGATTGGAATGGGAAGGAGTTGGATATCACATCTCATGATAAAGGAAGGGTCTAAGGTTTGGAAGGGGAAGGATTTGGATATCACATCTCATGTTATATTACGGGTCTCAGGTTTGGTATTAGAAGCATTGAGATATCAAGTCTCAGAGTATAGGAAGGGTCTCAGAATTGGAATGGGAAGGAGTTGGATATCACATCTCAAGCTATAGGAAGGGTCTCAGAATTGGAATGGGAAGGACTTGGATATCACATCTCATGCTATAGAAAGGCTCTCAGGTTTGGAAGGGGAAAGAGTTGGATATCACATTTCATGTTAGAGGTAGGATCTCAGGTTTGGTATTAGAGGCATTGAGATATCACATCTCATGCTATCAGAAGGGTCTCAGGAATGGAATGGGAAGGAGTTGGATATCACATCTCATGCTAAAGGGAGGGTCTCAGGTTTGGAAGGGGAAGGATTTGGATATCACATCTCATGTTATAGGAAGGATCTCAGGTTTGGTAATAGAAGCATTGAGATATCACATCTCATGCTATCGGAAGGATCTCAGGTTTGGTATTAGAAGCATTGAGATATCACATCTCATGCTATCAGAAGGGTCTCAGGATTGGAATGGGAAGGAGTTGGATATCACATCTCATGCTAAAGGGAGGGTCTCAGGTTTGGAAGGGGAAGGATTTGGATATCACATCTCATGTTATCAGAAGGATCTCACGTTTGGTATTAGAAGTATTGAGATATCATACCTCATGCTATAGGAAGGGTCTCAGGATTGGAATGGGAAGGAGTTGGATATCACATCTCATGCTATAGGAAGTGTCTCAGGATTGTAATGGGAAGGACTTGGATATCACATCTCATGCTATAGGTAGGGTCTCAAGTTTGATATTAGAAGCATTGAGATATCACATCTCATGCTATAGGAAGGGTCTGAGGATTGGAATGGGAAGGAGTTGGATATCACATCTCATGCTATGGGAAGGGTCTCAGGTTTGGTATAAGCAGTGAGATATCACATCTCATGCTATAGTAAGTGTCTCAGGATTGGAATGGGAAGGAGTTGGATATCACATCTCATGTTATAGGAAGGATCTCAGGTTTGGTATAAGCATTGAGATATCACATCTCTGCTATCGGAAGGGTCTCAGGATTGGAATGGGAAGGAGTTGGATATTCCCATCTCATGTTATAGGAAGGGTCTCAGGTTTGGTATTAGAAGCATTGAGATATCACATCTCATGCTATAGGAAGGGTCTCAGGATTGGAATGGGAAGGAGTTGGATATCACATCTCATGATAAAGGAAGGGTCTCAGGATTGGAATGGGAAGGACTTGGATATCACATCTCATGCTATAGGAAGGCTCTCAGGTTTGGAAGGGGAAAGAGTTGGATATCACATTTCATGTTAGAGGTAGGATCTCAGGTTTGGTATTAGAGGCATTGAGATATCACATCTCATGCTATCAGAAGGGTCTCAGGAATGGAATGGGAAGGAGTTGGATATCACATCTCATGCTAAAGGGAGGGTCTCAGGTTTGGAAGGGGAAGGATTTGGATATCACATCTCATGTTATAGGAAGGATCTCAGGTTTGGTATTAGAAGCATTGAGATATCACATCTCATGCTATCAGAAGAGTCTCAGGATTGGAATAGGAAGGAGTTGGATATCACATCTCATGCTAAAGGGAGGGTCTCAGGATTTGAAGGGGAAGGATTTGGATATCACATCTCATGTTATCGGAAGGATCTCACGTTTGGTATTAGAAGTATTGAGATATCATATCTCATGCTATAGGAAGGGTCTCAGGATTGGAATGGGAAGGAGTTGGATATCACATCTCATGCTATAGGGAGGGTCTCAGGATTGGAATGGGAAGGACTTAGATATCACATATCATGCTATAGGGAGGGTCTCAGTTTTGATATTAGAAGCATTGAGATATCACATCTCATGCTATAGGAAGTGTCTCAGGATTGGAATGGGAAGGTGCTGGATATCACATCTCATGCTAAAGGAAGGGTCTCAGGTTTGGAACGGGAAGGATTTGGATATCACATCTCATGTTATAGGAAGGGTCTCAGGTTTGGTATAAGCATTGAGATATCACATCTCTGCTATCGGAAGTGTCTCAGGATTGGAATGGGAAGGAGTTGGATATCCCATCTCATGTTATAGGACGGGTCTCAGGTTTGTTATTAGAATCATTGAGATATCATATTGCATGCTGTAGGAAGGGTCTAAGGGTTGGAATGGGAAGGACTTGGATATCAGATCTCATGCTATAGATAGGCTCTTAGGTTTGGAAAGGGAAGGAGTTGGATATCACATTTCATGTTAGAGGAAGGATCTCAGGTTTGGTATTAGAAGCATTGAGATATCACATCTCATGCTATAGGAAGGGTATCAGGATTGGAATGGGAAGCAGTTGGATATCACATCTCATGTTATAGGAAGGATCTCAGGTTTGGTATTAGAAGCATTGAGACATCACATCTCATGCTATAGGAAGGGTCTCAGGGTTGGAATGGGAAGGAGTTGGATATCACATCTCATCCAATAGGAAGGGTCTCAGGTTTGGAATGGGAAGGAATTGGATATCACATCTCATGTTATAGGAAGGATCTCAGGTTTGGTATTAGAAGCATTGAGCTATAACATCTCATGCTATAGGAAGGGTCTCAGGATTGGAATGTGAAGGATTTGGATATCACATCTCATGCTAAAGGAAGGGTCTCAGGTTTGGTAGAAGCATTGAGATATCACGTCTCTGCTATCGGAAGGGTCTCAGGATTGGATTGGGAAGGAGTTGGATATCACATCTCATGCCATAGGAAGGGTCTCAGGTTTGGTATAAGCATTGAGATATCACATCTCTGCTATCGGAAGGGTCTCAGGATTGGATTGGGAAGGAGTTGGATATCCCTTCTCATGCTATAGGAAGTGTCTCAGGTTGGAATGGGAAGGAGTTGGATATCACATCTCATGTTATAGAAAGGGTCTCAGGATTGGAATGGGAAGGATTTGGATATCACATCTCTTGCTATAGGAAGGGTCTCAGGATTGGAATGGGTAGGAGTTGGATATTACTTTCTTGCTATAGGAAGGGTCTCATGTTTGGAATGGGAAGGAGTTGGATATCACATATGCTATAGTTAGTGTCTCAGGTTTGGAACGGGAAGGAGTTGGATATCACATCTCATGTTATAGGAAGGGTCTCAGGTTTGGTATAAGCATTGAGATATCACATCTCTGCTATCGGAAGCGGCTCAGGATTGGAATGGGAAGGAGTTGGATATCCCATCTCATGTTATAGGAAGAGTCTCTGGTTTGGTATTAGAATCATTGAGATATCACATCGCATGCTGTAGGAAGGGTCTAAGGATTGGAATGGGATGGACTTGGATATAACATCTCATGCTATAGGTAGGCTCTCAGGTTTGGTATAAGCATTGAGATATCACATCTCATGCTATAGGAAGGGTCTCAGGATTGGAATGGGAAGGAATTGGATATCACATCTCATGCTATAGGAAGGGTCTCAGATTTGGTATAAGCATTGAGATATCACATCTCATGCTAAAGGAAGGGTCTCAGGATTGGAATGGGAAGGAGTTGTATATGACATCTCAGGCCATAGGAAGGTTCTCAGGTTTGGTATAAGCATTGAGATATCACATCTCTGCTATCGGAAAGGTCTCAGGATTGGAATGGGAAGGAGTTGGATATCCCATCTCATGTTATAGGAAGGGTCTCAGGTTTGGTATTAGAAGCATAGAGATATCACATCTCATGCTATAGGAAGGGTCTCAGGATTGGAATGGGAAGGACTTGGATGTCACATCTCATGATAAAGGAAGGATCTAAGGTTTGGAAGGGGAAGGATTTGGATATCACATCTCATGTTATAGGACGGGTCTCAGGTTTGGTATTAGAAGCATTGAGATATCAAGTCTCATGGTATAAGAAGGGTCTCAGAATTGGAATGGGAAGGAGTTGGATATCACACCTCAAGCTATAGGAAGGGTCTCAGGATTGGAATGGGAAGGAGTTTGATATCACATCTCATGCCATAGTATGGGTCTCAGGTTTGGTAGAAGCATTGGGATATCACATCTCATGCTATCGGAAGGGTATCAGTATTGGATTTTGAAGAAGATGGATATCCCATCTCATGCTATAGGAAGGGTCTCAGGTTGGAATGGGAAGGAGTTGGATATCACATTTCATGTTATAGGAAGGGTCTCAGGATTGGAATGGGAAGGACTTGGATATCATATCTCATGCTATAGGACGGGTCTCAGGTTTGTTATTAGAATCATTGAGATATCATATTGCATGCTGTAGGAAGGGTCTAAGGATTGGAATAGGAAGGACCTGGATATCACATCTCATGCTATAGATAGGCTCTTAGGTTTGTAAAGGGAAGGAGTTGAATATCACATTTCATGTTAGAGGAAGGGTCTCAGGTTTGGTATAAGCATTGAGATATCACATCTCATGCTATAGGACGGGTCTCAGGATTGGAATGGAAGGAGTTGGATATCACATCTCATGTTATAGGAAGGATCTCAGGTTTGGTATTAGAATCATTGAGACATCACATCTCATGCTATAGGAAGGGTCTCAGGGTTGGAATGGGAAGGAGTTGGATATCACAACTCATCCAATAGGAAGGGTCTCAGGTTTGGAATGGGAAGGAATTGGATATCACATCTCATGTTATAGGAAGGATCTCAGGTTTGGTATTAGAAGCATTGAGATATCACATCTCATGCTATAGGAAGGGTTTCAGGATTGGAATGTGAAGGATTTGGATATCACATCTCATGCTAAAGGAAGGGTCTCAGGTTTGGTAGAAGCATTGAGATATCACATCTCTGCTATCGGAAGGGTCTCAGTATTGGATTGGGAAGGAGTTGGATATCCCTTCTCATGCTATAGGAAGGGTCTCAGGATTTGAATGGCAAGGAGTTGGATATCACATCTCATGCCATACGAAGGGTCTCAGGTTTGGTATAAGCATTGAGATATCACATCTCTGCTATCGGAAGGGTCTCAGGATTGGAATGGGAAGGAGTTGGATATTCCCATCTCATGTTGTAGGAAGGGTCTCAGGTTTGGTATTAGAAGCATAGAGATATCACATCTCATGCTATAGGAAGGGTCTCAGGATTGGAATGGGAAGGACTTGGATATCACATCTCATGCTATAGGGAGGGTCTCAAGTTTGATATTAGAAGCTTTGAGATATCACATCTCATGATATCGGAAGGGTCTCAGGATTGGAATGGGAAGGAGTTGGATATCACATCTCATGATAAAGGAAGGGTCTAAGGTTTGGAAGGGGAAGGATTTGGATATCACATCTCATGTTATATTACGGGTCTCAGGTTTGGTATTAGAAGCATTGAGATATCAAGTCTCAGAGTATAGGAAGGGTCTCAGAATTGGAATGGGAAGGAGTTGGATATCACATCTCAAGCTACAGGAAGGGTCTCAGAATTGGAATGGGAAGGACTTGGATATCACATCTCATGCTATAGGAAGGCTCTCAGGTTTGGAAGGGGAAAGAGTTGGATATCACATTTCATGTTAGAGGTAGGATCTCAGGTTTGGTATTAGAGGCATTGAGATATCACATCTCATGCTATCAGAAGGGTCTCAGGAATGGAATGGGAAGGAGTTGGATATCACATCTCATGCTAAAGGGAGGGTCTCAGGTTTGGAAGGGGAAGGATTTGGATATCACATCTCATGTTATAGGAAGGATCTCAGGTTTGGTATTAGAAGCATTGAGATATCACATCTCATGCTATCGGAAGGATCTCAGGTTTGGTATTAGAAGCATTGAGATATCACATCTCATGCTATCAGAAGGGTCTCAGGATTGGAATGGGAAGGAGTTGGATATCACATCTCATGCTAAAGGGAGGGTCTCAGGTTTGGAAGGGGAAGGATTTGGATATCACATCTCATGTTATCAGAAGGATCTCACGTTTGGTATTAGAAGTATTGAGATATCATACCTCATGCTATAGGAAGGGTCTCAGGATTAGAATGGGAAGGAGTTGGATATCACATCTCATGCTATAGGAAGTGTCTCAGGATTGTAATGGGAAGGACTTGGATATCACATCTCATGCTATAGGTAGGGTCTCAAGTTTGATATTAGAAGCATTGAGATATCACATCTCATGCTATAGGAAGGGTCTGAGGATTGGAATGGGAAGGAGTTGGATATCACATCTCATGCTATGGGAAGGGTCTCAGGTTTGGTATAAGCAGTGAGATATCACATCTCATGCTATAGTAAGTGTCTCAGGATTGGAATGGGAAGGAGTTGGATATCACATCTCATGTTATAGGAAGGATCTCAGGTTTGGTATAAGCATTGAGATATCACATCTCTGCTATCGGAAGGGTCTCAGGATTGGAATGGGAAGGAGTTGGATATTCCCATCTCATGTTATAGGAAGGGTCTCAGGTTTGGTATTAGAAGCATTGAGATATCACATCTCATGCTATAGGAAGGGTCTCAGGATTGGAATGGGAAGGAGTTGGATATCACATCTCATGATAAAGGAAGGGTCTCAGGATTGGAATGGGAAGGACTTGGATATCACATCTCATGCTATAGGAAGGCTCTCAGGTTTGGAAGGGGAAAGAGTTGGATATCACATTTCATGTTAGAGGTAGGATCTCAGGTGTGGTATTAGAGGCATTGAGATATCACATCTCATGCTATCAGAAGGGTCTCAGGAATGGAATGGGAAGGAGTTGGATATCACATCTCATGCTAAAGGGAGGGTCTCAGGTTTGGAAGGGGAAGGATTTGGATATCACATCTCATGTTATAGGAAGGATCTCAGGTTTGGTATTAGAAGCATTGAGATATCACATCTCATGCTATCAGAAGAGTCTCAGGATTGGAATAGGAAGGAGTTGGATATCACATCTCATGCTAAAGGGAGGGTCTCAGGATTTGAAGGGGAAGGATTTGGATATCACATCTCATGTTATCGGAAGGATCTCACGTTTGGTATTAGAAGTATTGAGATATCATATCTCATGCTATAGGAAGGGTCTCAGGATTGGAATGGGAAGGAGTTGGATATCACATCTCATGCTATAGGGAGGGTCTCAGGATTGGAATGGGAAGGACTTAGATATCACATATCATGCTATAGGGAGGGTCTCAGTTTTGATATTAGAAGCATTGAGATATCACATCTCATGCTATAGGAAGTGTCTCAGGATTGGAATGGGAAGGTGCTGGATATCACATCTCATGCTAAAGGAAGGGTCTCAGGTTTGGAACGGGAAGGATTTGGATATCACATCTCATGTTATAGGAAGGGTCTCAGGTTTGGTATAAGCATTGAGATATCACATCTCTGCTATCGGAAGTGTCTCAGGATTGGAATGGGAAGGAGTTGGATATCCCATCTCATGTTATAGGACGGGTCTCAGGTTTGTTATTAGAATCATTGAGATATCATATTGCATGCTGTAGGAAGGGTCTAAGGGTTGGAATGGGAAGGACTTGGATATCAGATCTCATGCTATAGATAGGCTCTTAGGTTTGGAAAGGGAAGGAGTTGGATATCACATTTCATGTTAGAGGAAGGATCTCAGGTTTGGTATTAGAAGCATTGAGATATCACATCTCATGCTATAGGAAGGGTCTCAGGATTGGAATGGGAAGCAGTTGGATATCACATCTCATGCTATAGGAAGGGTCTCAGGTTTGGTATAAGCATTGAGATATCACATCTCATGCTATAGGACGGGTCTCAGGATTGGAATGGAAGGAGTTGGATATCACATCTCATGTTATAGGAAGGATCTCACGTTTGGTATTAGAAGCATTGAGACATCACATCTCATGCTATAGGAAGGGTCTCAGGGTTGGAATGGGAAGGAGTTGGATATCACATCTCATCCAATAGGAAGGGTCTCAGGTTTGGAATGGGAAGGAATTGGATATCACATCTCATGTTATAGGAAGGATCTCAGGTTTGGTATTAGAAGCATTGAGCTATCACATCTCATGCTATAGGAAGGGTCTCAGGATTGGAATGTGAAGGATTTGGATATCACATCTCATGCTAAAGGAAGGGTCTCAGGTTTGGTAGAAGCATTGAGATATCACGTCTCTGCTATCGGAAGGGTCTCAGGATTGGATTGGGAAGGAGTTGGATATCACATCTCATGCCATAGGAAGGGTCTCAGGTTTGGTATAAGCATTGAGATATCACATCTCTGCTATCGGAAGGGTCTCAGGATTGGATTGGGAAGGAGTTGGATATCCCTTCTCATGCTATAGGTAGTGTCTCAGGTTGGAATGGGAAGGAGTTGGATATCACATCTCATGTTATAGAAAGGGTCTCAGGATTGGAATGGGAAGGATTTGGATATCACATCTCTTGCTATAGGAAGGGTCTCAGGATTGGAATGGGTAGGAGTTGGATATTACTTTCTTGCTATAGGAAGGGTCTCATGTTTGGAATGGGAAGGAGTTGGATATCACATATGCTATAGTTAGTGTCTCAGGTTTGGAACGGGAAGGAGTTGGATATCACATCTCATGTTATAGGAAGGGTCTCAGGTTTGGTATAAGCATTGAGATATCACATCTCTGCTATCGGAAGCGGCTCAGGATTGGAATGGGAAGGAGTTGGATATCCCATCTCATGTTATAGGAAGAGTCTCTGGTTTGGTATTAGAATCATTGAGATATCACATCGCATGCTGTAGGAAGGGTCTAAGGATTGGAATGGGATGGACTTGGATATAACATCTCATGCTATAGGTAGGCTCTCAGGTTTGGTATAAGCATTGAGATATCACATCTCATGCTATAGGAAGGGTCTCAGGATTGGAATGGGAAGGAGTTGTATATGACATCTCAGGCCATAGGAAGGTTCTCAGGTTTGGTATAAGCATTGAGATATCACATCTCTGCTATCGGAAGGGTCTCAGGATTGGAATGGGAAGGAGTTGGATATCCCATCTCATGTTATAGGAAGGGTCTCAGGTTTGGTATTAGAAGCATAGAGATATCACACCTCATGCTATAGGAAGGGTCTCAGGATGTGAATGGCAAGGAGTTGGATATCACATCTCATGCCATAGGAAGGGTCTCAGGTTTGGTATAAGCATTGAGATATCACATCTCTGCTATCGGAAGGGTCTCAGGATTGGATTGGGAAGGAGTTAGATATCCCTTCTCATGCTATAGGAAGTGTCTCAGGTTGGAATGGGAAGGAGTTGGATATCACATCTCATGTTATAGGAAGGGTCTCAGGATTGGAATGGGAAGGACTTGGATGTCACATCTCATGCTATAGGGAGGGTCTCAAGTTTGATATTAGAAGCATTGAGATAACAAATCTCATGATATCGGAAGGGTCTCAGGATTGGAATGGGAAGGAGTTGGATATCACATCTCATGATAAAGGAAGGGTCTAAGGTTTGGAAGGGGAAGGATTTGGATATCACATCTCATGTTATAGGACGGGTCTCAGGTTTGGTATTAGAAGCATTGAGATATCAAGTCTCATGGTATAAGAAGGGTCTCAGAATTGGAATGGGAAGGAGTTGGATATCACACCTCAAGCTATAGGAAGGGTCTCAGGATTGGAATGGGAAGGAGTTTGATATCACATCTCATGCCATAGTATGGGTCTCCGGTTTGGTAGAAGCATTGGGATATCACATCTCATGCTATCGGAAGGGTATCAGTATTGGATTTGGAGGAAGTTGGATATCCCATCTCATGCTATAGGAAGGGTCTCAGGTTGGAATGGGAAGGAGTTGGATATCACATTTCATGTTATAGGAAGGGTCTCAGGATTGGAATGGGAAGGACTTGGATATCATTTCTCATGCTATAGGACGGGTCTCAGGTTTGTTATTAGAATCATTGAGATATCATATTGCATGCTGTAGGAAGGGTCTAAGGATTGGAATGGGAAGGACTTGGATATCACATCTCATGCTATAGATAGGCTCTTAGGTTTGGAAAGGGAAGGAGTTGGATATCACATTTCATGTTAGAGGAAGGATCTCAGGTTTGGTATTAGAAGCATTGAGATATCACATCTCATGCTATACGAAGGGTCTCAGGATTGGAATGGGAAGTAGTTGGATATCACATCTCATGCTATAGGAAGGGTCTCAGGTTTGGTATAAGCATTGAGATATCACATCTCATGCTATAGGACGGGTCTCAGGATTGGAATGGAAGGAGTTGGATATCACATCTCATGTTATAGGAAGGATCTCATGTTTGGTATTAGAAGCATTGAGACATCACATCTCATGCTATAGGAAGGGTCTCAGGGTTGGAATGGGAAGGAGTTGGATATCACATCTCATCCAATAGGAAGGGTCTCAGGTTTGGAATGGGAAGGAATTGGATATCACGTCTCATGTTATAGGAAGGATATCAGGTTTGGTATTAGAAGCATTGAGATATCAAATCTCATGCTATAGGAATGGGTCTCAGGATTGGAATGTGAAGGATTTGGATATCACATCTCATGCTAAAGGAAGGGTCTCAGGTTTGGTAGAAGCATTGAGATATCACGTCTCTGCTATCGGAAGGGTCTCAGGATTGGATTGGGAAGGAGTTGGATATCCCTTCTCATGCTATAGGAAGGGTCTCAGGATTTGAATGGCAAGGAGTTGGATATCACATCTCATGCCATAGGAAGGGTATCAGGTTTGGTATAAGCATTGAGATATCACATCTCTGCTATCGGAAGGGTCTCAGGATTGGAATGGGAAGGAGTTGGATATTCCCATCTCATGTTATAGGAAGGGTCACAGGTTTGGTATTAGAAGCATTGAGATATCACATCTCATGCTATAGGAAAGGTCTCAGGATTGGAATGGGAAGGACTTGGATATCACATCTCATGCTATAGGGAGGGTCTCAAGTTTGATATTAGAAGCTTTGAGATATCACATCTCATGATATCGGAAGGGTCTCAGGATTGGAATGGGAAGGAGTTGGATATCACATCTCATGATAAAGGAAGGGTCTAAGGTTTGGAAGGGGAACGATTTGGATATCACATCTCATGTTATATTACGGGTCTCAGGTTTGGTATTAGAAGCATTGAGATATCAAGTCTCAGAGTATAGGAAGGGTCTCAGAATTGGAATGGGAAGGAGTTGGATATCACATCTCAAGCTATAGGAAGGGTCTCAGGATTGGAATGGGAAGGACTTGGATATCACATCTCATGCTATAGGAAGGCTCTCAGGTTTGGAAGGGGAAAGAGTTGGATATCACATTTCATGTTAGAGGTAGGATCTCAGGTTTAGTATTAGAGGCATTGAGATATCACATCTCATGCTATCAGAAGGGTCTCAGGAATGGAATGGGAAGGAGTTGGATATCACATCTCATGCTAAAGGGAGGGTCTCAGGTTTGGAAGGGGAAGGATTTGGATATCACATCTCATGTTATAGGAAGGATCTCAGGTTTGGTATTAGAAGCATTGAGATATCACATCTCATGCTATCGGAAGGATCTCAGGTTTGGAATTAGAAGCATTGAGATATCACATCTCATGCTATCAGAAGGGTCTCAGGATTGGAATTGGAAGGAGTTGGATATCACATCTCATGCTAAAGGGAGGGTCTCAGGTTTGGAAGGGGAAGGATTTGGATATCACATCTCATGTTATCGGAAGGATCTCACGTTTGGTATTAGAAGTATTGAGATATCATATCTCATGCTATAGGAAGGGTCTCAGGATTGGAATGGGAAAGAGTTGGATATCACATCTCATGCTATAGGGAGTGTCTCAGGATTGGAATGGGAAGGACTTAGATATCACATATCATGCTATAGGGAGGGTCTCAGTTTTGATATTAGAAGCATTGAGATATCACATCTCATGCTATCGGAAGTGTCTCAGGATTGGAATGGGAAGGAGCTGGATATCACATCTCAAGCTAAAGGAAGGGTCTCAGGTTTGGAACGGGAAGGATTTGGATATCACATCTCATGTTATAGGAAGGGTCTCAGGTTTGGTATAAGCATTGAGATATCACATCTCTGCTATCGGAAGTGTCTCAGGATTGGAATGGGAAGGAGTTGGATATCACATCTCATGTTATAGGACGGGTCTCAGGTTTGTTATTAGAATCATTGAGATATCATATTGCATGCTGTAGGAAGGGTCTAAGGGTTGGAATGGGAAGGACTTGGATATCACATCTCATGCTATAGATAGGCTCTTAGGTTTGGAAAGGGAAGGAGTTGGATATCACATTTCATGTTAGACGAAGGATCTCAGGTTTGGTATTAGAAGCATTGAGATATCACATCTCATGCTATAGGAAGGGTCTCAGGATTGGAATGGGAAGTAGTTGGATATCACATCTCATGCTATAGGAAGGGTCTCAGGTTTGGTATAAGCATTGAGATATCACATCTCATGCTATAGGACGGGTCTCAGGATTGGAATGGAAGGAGTTGGATATCACATCTCATGTTATAGGAAGGATCTCAGGTTTGGTATTAGAAGCATTGAGACATCACATCTCATGCTATAGGAAGGGTCTCAGGGTTGGAATGGGAAGGAGTTGGATATCACATCTCATCCAATAGGAAGGGTCTCAGGTTTGGAATGGGAAGGAATTGGATATCACATCTCATGTTATAGGAAGGATCTCAGGTTTGGTATTATAAGCATTGAGATATCACATCTCATGCTATAGGAAGGGTCTCAGGATTGGAATGTGAAGGATTTGGATAGCACATCTCATGCTAAAGGAAGGGTCTCAGGTTTGGTAGAAGCATTGAGATATCACGTCTCTGCTATCGGAAGGGTCTCAGGATTGGATTGGGAAGGAGTTGGATATCCCTTCTCATGCTATAGGAAGGGTCTCAGGATTTGAATGGCAAGGAGTTGGATATCACATCTCATGCCATAGGAAGGGTCTCAGGATTGGAATGGGAAGGATTTGGATATCACATCTCTTGCTATAGGAAGGGTCTCAGGATTGGAATGGGTAGGAGTTGGATATTACTTTCTTGCTATAGGAAGGGTCTCATGTTTGGAATGGGAAGGAGTTGGATATCACATATGCTATAGTTAGTGTCTCAGGTTTGGAACGGGAAGGAGTTGGATATCACATCTCATGTTATAGGAAGGGTCTCAGGTTTGGTATAAGCATTGAGATATCACATCTCTGCTATCGGAAGCGGCTCAGGATTGGAATGGGAAGGAGTTGGATATCCCATCTCATGTTATAGTAAGAGTCTCTGGTTTGGTATTAGAATCATTGAGATATCACATCGCATGCTGTAGGAAGGGTCTAAGGATTGGAATGGGATGGACTTGGATATCACATCTCATGCTATAGGTAGGCTCTCAGGTTTGGTATAAGCATTGAGATATCACATCTCATGCTATAGGAAGGGTCTCAGGATTGGAATGGGAAGGATTTGGATATCACATCTCATGCTATAGGAAGGGTCTCAGATGTGGTATAAGCATTGAGATATCACATCTCATGCTAAAGGAAGGGTCTCAGGATTGGAATGGGAAGGAGTTGTATATGACATCTAAGGCCATAGGAAGGGTCTCAGGTTTGGTATAAGCATTGAGATATCACATCTCTGCTATCGGAAGGGTCTCAGGATTGGAATGGGAAGGAGTTGGATATCCCATCTCATGTTATAGGAAGGGTCTCAGGTTTGGTATTAGAAGCATAGAGATATCACATCTCATGCTATAGGAAGGGTCTCAGGATTGGAATGGGAAGGAGTTGGATACCACATCTCATGATAAAAGAAGGGTCTAAGGTTTGGAAGGGGAAGGATTTGGATATCACATCTCATGTTATAGGACGGGTCTCAGGTTTGGTATTAGAAGCATTGAGATATCAAGTCTCATGGTATAAGAAGGGTCTCAGAATTGGAATGGGAAGGAGTTGGATATCACACCTCAAGCTATAGGAAGGGTCTCAGGATCGGAATGGGAAGGAGTTTGATATCACATCTCATGCCAACGTATGGGTCTCAGGTTTGGTAGAAGCATTGGGATATCACATCTCATGCTATCGGAAGGGTATCAGTATTGGATTTGGAAGAAGTTGGATATCCCATCTCATGCTATAGGAAGGGTCTCAGGTTGGAATGGGAAGGAGTTGGATATCACATTTCATGTTATAGGAAGGGTCTCAGGTTGGAATGGGAAGGAGTTGGATATCACATTTCATGTTATAGGAAGGGTCTCAGGATTGGAATGGGAAGGACTTGGATATCATATCTCATGCTATAGGACGGGTCTCAGGTTTGTTATTAGAATCATTGAGATATCATATTGCATGCTGTAGGAAGGGTCTAAGGATTGGAATGGGAAGGACTTGGATATCACATCTCATGCTATAGATAGGCTCTTAGGTTTGGAAAGGGAAGGAGTTGGATATCACATTTCATGTTAGAGGAAGGATCTCAGGTTTGGTATTAGAAGCATTGAGATATCACATCTCATGCTATAGGAAGGGTCTCAGGATTGGAATGGGAAGTAGTTGGATATCACATCTCATGCTATAGGAATTGTCTCAGGTTTGGTATAAGCATTGAGATATCACATCTCATGCTATAGGACGGGTCTCAGGATTGGAATGGAAGGAGTTGGATATCACATCTCATGTTATAGGAAGGATCTCAGGTTTGGTATTAGAAGCATTGAGACATCACATCTCATGCTATAGGAAGGGTCTCAGGGTTGGAATGGGAAGGAGTTGGATATTGCATCTCATCCAATAGGAAGGGTCTCAGGTTTGGAATGGGAAGGAATTGGATATCACATCTCATGCTAAAGGAAGGGTCTCAGGTTTGGTAGAAGCATTGAGATATCACGTCTCTGCTATCGGAAGGGTCTCAGGATTGGATTGGGAAGGAGTTGGATATCACATCTCATGCCATAGGAAGGGTCTCAGGTTTGGTATAAGCATTGAGATATCACATCTCTGCTATCGGAAGGGTCTCAGGATTGGATTGGGAAGGAGTTGGATATCCCTTCTCATGCTATAGGAAGTGTCTCAGGTTGGAATGGGAAGGAGTTGGATATCACATCTCATGTTATAGAAAGGGTCTCAGGATTGGAATGGGAAGGATTTGGATATCACATCTCTTGCTATAGGAAGGGTCTCAGGATTGGAATGGGTAGGAGTTGGATATTACTTTCTTGCTATAGGAAGGGTCTCATGTTTGGAATGGGAAGGAGTTGGATATCACATATGCTATAGTTAGTGTCTCAGGTTTGGAACGGGAAGGAGTTGGATATCACATCTCATGTTATAGGAAGGGTCTCAGGTTTGGTATAAGCATTGAGATATCACATCTCTGCTATCGGAAGCGGCTCAGGATTGGAATGGGAAGGAGTTGGATATCCCATCTCATGTTATAGGAAGAGTCTCTGGTTTGGTATTAGAATCATTGAGATATCACATCGCATGCTGTAGGAAGGGTCTAAGGATTGGAATGGGATGGACTTGGATATAACATCTCATGCTATAGGTAGGCTCTCAGGTTTGGTATAAGCATTGAGATATCACATCTCATGCTATAGGAAGGGTCTCAGGATTGGAATGGGAAGGAATTGGATATCACATCTCATGCTATAGGAAGGGTCTCAGATTTGGTATAAGCATTGAGATATCACATCTCATGCTAAAGGAAGGGTCTCAGGATTGGAATGGGAAGGAGTTGTATATGACATCTCAGGCCATAGGAAGGTTCTCAGGTTTGGTATAAGCATTGAGATATCACATCTCTGCTATCGGAAAGGTCTCAGGATTGGAATGGGAAGGAGTTGGATATCCCATCTCTTGTTATAGGAAGGGTCTCAGGTTTGGTATTAGAAGCATAGAGATATCACATCTCATGCTATAGGAAGGGTCTCAGGATTGGAATGGGAAGGACTTGGATGTCACATCTCATGATAAAGGAAGGGTCTAAGGTTTGGAAGGGGAAGGATTTGGATATCACATCTCATGTTATAGGACGGGTCTCAGGTTTGGTATTAGAAGCATTGAGATATCAAGTCTCATGGTATAAGAAGGGTCTCAGAATTGGAATGGGAAGGAGTTGGATATCACACCTCAAGCTATAGGAAGGGTCTCAGGATTGGAATGGGAAGGAGTTTGATATCACATCTCATGCCATAGTATGGGTCTCAGGTTTGGTAGAAGCATTGGGATATCACATCTCATGCTATCGGAAGGGTATCAGTATTGGATTTTGAAGAAGATGGATATCCCATCTCATGCTATAGGAAGGGTCTCAGGTTGGAATGGGAAGGAGTTGGATATCACATTTCATGTTATAGGAAGGGTCTCAGGATTGGAATAAGAAGGACTTGGATATCATATCTCATGCTATAGGACGGGTCTCAGGTTTGTTATTAGAATCATTGAGATATCATATTGCATGCTGTAGGAAGGGTCTAAGGATTGGAATAGGAAGGACCTGGATATCACATCTCATGCTATAGATAGGCTCTTAGGTTTGGAAAGGGAAGGAGTTGGATATCACATTTCATGTTAGAGGAAGGATCTCAGGTTTGGTATTAGAAGCATTGAGATATCACATCTCATGCTATAGGAAGGGTCTCAGGATTGGAATGGGAAGTAGTTGGATATCACATCTCATGCTATAGGAAGGGTCTCAGGTTTGGTATAAGCATTGAGATATCACATCTCATGCTATAGGACGGGTCTCAGGATTGGAATGGAAGGAGTTGGATATCACATCTCATGTTATAGGAAGGATCTCAGGTTTGGTATTAGAATCATTGAGACATCACATCTCATGCTATAGGAAGGGTCTCAGGGTTGGAATGGGAAGGAGTTGGATATCACAACTCATCCAATAGGAAGGGTCTCAGGTTTGGAATGGGAAGGAATTGGATATCACATCTCATGTTATAGGAAGGATCTCAGGTTTGGTATTAGAAGCATTGAGATATCACATCTCATGCTATAGGAAGGGTTTCAGGATTGGAATGTGAAGGATTTGGATATCACATCTCATGCTAAAGGAAGGGTCTCAGGTTTGGTAGAAGCATTGAGATATCACATCTCTGCTATCGGAAGGGTCTCAGGATTGGATTGGGAAGGAGTTGGATATCCCTTCTCATGCTATAGGAAGGGTCTCAGGATTTGAATGGCAAGGAGTTGGATATCACATCTCATGCCATACGAAGGGTCTCAGGTTTGGTATAAGCATTGAGATATCACATCTCTGCTATCGGAAGGGTCTCAGGATTGGAATGGGAAGGAGTTGGATATTCCCATCTCATGTTATAGGAAGGGTCTCAGGTTTGGTATTAGAAGCATAGAGATATCACATCTCATGCTATAGGAAGGGTCTCAGGATTGGAATGGGAAGGACTTGGATATCACATCTCATGCTATAGGGAGGGTCTCAAGTTTGATATTAGAAGCTTTGAGATATCACATCTCATGATATCGGAAGGGTCTCAGGATTGGAATGGGAAGGAGTTGGATATCACATCTCATGATAAAGGAAGGGTCTAAGGTTTGGAAGGGGAAGGATTTGGATATCACATCTCATGTTATATTACGGGTCTCAGGTTTGGTATTAGAAGCATTGAGATATCAAGTCTCAGAGTATAGGAAGGGTCTCAGAATTGGAATGGGAAGGAGTTGGATATCACATCTCAAGCTATAGGAAGGGTCTCAGAATTGGAATGGGAAGGACTTGGATATCACATCTCATGCTATAGGAAGGCTCTCAGGTTTGGAAGGGGAAAGAGTTGGATATCACATTTCATGTTAGAGGTAGGATCTCAGGTTTGGTATTAGAGGCATTGAGATATCACATCTCATGCTATCAGAAGGGTCTCAGGAATGGAATGGGAAGGAGTTGGATATCACATCTCATGCTAAAGGGAGGGTCTCAGGTTTGGAAGGGGAAGGATTTGGATATCACATCTCATGTTATTGGAAGGATCTCAGGTTTGGTATTAGAAGCATTGAGATATCACATCTCATGCTATCGGAAGGATCTCAGGTTTGGTATTAGAAGCATTGAGATATCACATCTCATGCTATCAGAAGGGTCTCAGGATTGGAATGGGAAGGAGTTGGATATCACATCTCATGCTAAAGGGAGGGTCTCAGGTTTGGAAGGGGAAGGATTTGGATATCACATCTCATGTTATCAGAAGGATCTCACGTTTGGTATTAGAAGTATTGAGATATCATACCTCATGCTATAGGAAGGGTCTCAGGATTGGAATGGGAAGGAGTTGGATATCACATCTCATGCTATAGGAAGTGTCTCAGGATTGTAATGGGAAGGACTTGGATATCACATCTCATGCTATAGGTAGGGTCTCAAGTTTGATATTAGAAGCATTGAGATATCACATCTCATGCTATAGGAAGGGTCTGAGGATTGGAATGGGAAGGAGTTGGATATCACATCTCATGCTATGGGAAGGGTCTCAGGTTTGGTATAAGCAGTGAGATATCACATCTCATGCTATAGTAAGTGTCTCAGGATTGGAATGGGAAGGAGTTGGATATCACATCTCATGTTATAGGAAGGATCTCAGGTTTGGTATAAGCATTGAGATATCACATCTCTGCTATCGGAAGGGTCTCAGGATTGGAATGGGAAGGAGTTGGATATTCCCATCTCATGTTATAGGAAGGGTCTCAGGTTTGGTATTAGAAGCATTGAGATATCACATCTCATGCTATAGGAAGGGTCTCAGGATTGGAATGGGAAGGAGTTGGATATCACATCTCATGATAAAGGAAGGGTCTCAGGATTGGAATGGGAAGGACTTGGATATCACATCTCATGCTATAGGAAGGCTCTCAGGTTTGGAAGGGGAAAGAGTTGGATATCACCTTTCATGTTAGAGGTAGGATCTCAGGTTTGGTATTAGAGGCATTGAGATATCACATCTCATGCTATCAGAAGGGTCTCAGGAATGGAATGGGAAGGAGTTGGATATCACATCTCATGCTAAAGGGAGGGTCTCAGGTTTGGAAGGGGAAGGATTTGGATATCACATCTCATGTTATAGGAAGGATCTCAGGTTTGGTATTAGAAGCATTGAGATATCACATCTCATGCTATCAGAAGAGTCTCAGGATTGGAATAGGAAGGAGTTGGATATCACATCTCATGCTAAAGGGAGGGTCTCAGGATTTGAAGGGGAAGGATTTGGATATCACATCTCATGTTATCGGAAGGATCTCACGTTTGGTATTAGAAGTAGTGAGATATCATATCTCATGCTATAGGAAGGGTCTCAGGATTGGAATGGGAAGGAGTTGGATATCACATCTCATGCTATAGGGAGGGTCTCAGGATTGGAATGGGAAGGACTTAGATATCACATATCATGCTATAGGGAGGGTCTCGGTTTTGATATTAGAAGCATTGAGATATCACATCTCATGCTATAGGAAGTGTCTCAGGATTGGAATGGGAAGGTGCTGGATATCACATCTCATGCTAAAGGAAGGGTCTCAGGTTTGGAACGGGAAGGATTTGGATATCACATCTCATGTTATAGGAAGGGTCTCAGGTTTGGTATAAGCATTGAGATATCACATCTCTGCTATCGGAAGTGTCTCAGGATTGGAATGGGAAGGAGTTGGATATCCCATCTCATGTTATAGGACGGGTCTCAGGTTTGTTATTAGAATCATTGAGATATCATATTGCATGCTGTAGGAAGGGTCTAAGGGTTGGAATGGGAAGGACTTGGATATCAGATCTCATGCTATAGATAGGCTCTTAGGTTTGGAAAGGGAAGGAGTTGGATATCACATTTCATGTTAGAGGAAGGATCTCAGGTTTGGTATTAGAAGCATTGAGATATCACATCTCATGCTATAGGAAGGGTCTCAGGATTGGAATGGGAAGCAGTTGGATATCACATCTCATGCTATAGGAAGGGTCTCAGGTTTGGTATAAGCATTGAGATATCACATCTCATGCTATAGGACGGGTCTCAGGATTGGAATGGAAGGAGTTGGATATCACATCTCATGTTATAGGAAGGATCTCAGGTTTGGTATTAGAAGCATTGAGACATCACATCTCATGCTATAGGAAGGGTCTCAGGGTTGGAATGGGAAGGAGTTGGATATCACATCTCATCCAATAGGAAGGGTCTCAGGTTTGGAATGGGAAGGAATTGGATATCACATCTCATGTTATAGGAAGGATCTCAGGTTTGGTATTAGAAGCATTGAGCTATCACATCTCATGCTATAGGAAGGGTCTCAGGATTGGAATGTGAAGGATTTGGATATCACATCTCATGCTAAAGGAAGGGTCTCAGGTTTGGTAGAAGCATTGAGATATCACGTCTCTGCTATCGGAAGGGTCTCAGGATTGGATTGGGAAGGAGTTGGATATCACATCTCATGCCATAGGAAGGGTCTCAGGTTTGGTATAAGCATTGAGATATCACATCTCTGCTATCGGAAGGGTCTCAGGATTGGATTGGGAAGGAGTTGGATATCCCTTCTCATGCTATAGGAAGTGTCTCAGGTTGGAATGGGAAGGAGTTGGATATCACATCTCATGTTATAGAAAGGGTCTCAGGATTGGAATGGGAAGGATTTGGATATCACATCTCTTGCTATAGGAAGGGTCTCAGGATTGGAATGGGTAGGAGTTGGATATTACTTTCTTGCTATAGGAAGGGTCTCATGTTTGGAATGGGAAGGAGTTGGATATCACATATGCTATAGTTAGTGTCTCAGGTTTGGAACGGGAAGGAGTTGGATATCACATCTCATGTTATAGGAAGGGTCTCAGGTTTGGTATAAGCATTGAGATATCACATCTCTGCTATCGGAAGCGGCTCAGGATTGGAATGGGAAGGAGTTGGATATCCCATCTCATGTTATAGGAAGAGTCTCTGGTTTGGTATT
This sequence comes from Ambystoma mexicanum, assembly GCF_040938575.1. Taxonomy (NCBI): domain Eukaryota; kingdom Metazoa; phylum Chordata; class Amphibia; order Caudata; family Ambystomatidae; genus Ambystoma; species Ambystoma mexicanum. Next base: position 341,484,872 of record NC_090936.1, read on the forward strand.
AGAATCATTGAGATATCACATCGCATGCTGTAGGAAGGGTCTAAGGATTGGAATGGGATGGACTTGGATATAACATCTCATGCTATAGGTAGGCTCTCAGGTTTGGTATAAGCATTGAGATATCACATCTCATGCTATAGGAAGGGTCTCAGGATTGGAATGGGAAGGAATTGGATATCACATCTCATGCTATAGGAAGGGTCTCAGATTTGGTATAAGCATTGAGATATCACATCTCATGCTAAAGGAAGGGTCTCAGGATTGGAATGGGAAGGAGTTGTATATGACATCTCAGGCCATAGGAAGGTTCTCAGGTTTGGTATAAGCATTGAGATATCACATCTCTGCTATCGGAAGGGTCTCAGGATTGGAATGGGAAGGAGTTGGATATCCCATCTCATGTTATAGGAAGGGTCTCAGGTTTGGTATTAGAAGCATAGAGATATCACACCTCATGCTATAGGAAGGGTCTCAGGATGTGAATGGCAAGGAGTTGGATATCACATCTCATGCCATAGGAAGGGTCTCAGGTTTGGTATAAGCATTGAGATATCACATCTCTGCTATCGGAAGGGTCTCAGGATTGGATTGGGAAGGAGTTAGATATCCCTTCTCATGCTATAGGAAGTGTCTCAGGTTGGAATGGGAAGGAGTTGGATATCACATCTCATGTTATAGGAAGGGTCTCAGGATTGGAATGGGAAGGACTTGGATGTCACATCTCATGCTATAGGGAGGGTCTCAAGTTTGATATTAGAAGCATTGAGATAACAAATCTCATGATATCGGAAGGGTCTCAGGATTGGAATGGGAAGGAGTTGGATATCACATCTCATGATAAAGGAAGGGTCTAAGGTTTGGAAGGGGAAGGATTTGGATATCACATCTCATGTTATAGGACGGGTCTCAGGTTTGGTATTAGAAGCATTGAGATATCAAGTCTCATGGTATAAGAAGGGTCTCAGAATTGGAATGGGAAGGAGTTGGATATCACACCTCAAGCTATAGGAAGGGTCTCAGGATTGGAATGGGAAGGAGTTTGATATCACATCTCATGCCATAGTATGGGTCTCCGGTTTGGTAGAAGCATTGGGATATCACATCTCATGCTATCGGAAGGGTATCAGTATTGGATTTGGAGGAAGTTGGATATCCCATCTCATGCTATAGGAAGGGTCTCAGGTTGGAATGGGAAGGAGTTGGATATCACATTTCATGTTATAGGAAGGGTCTCAGGATTGGAATGGGAAGGACTTGGATATCATTTCTCATGCTATAGGACGGGTCTCAGGTTTGTTATTAGAATCATTGAGATATCATATTGCATGCTGTAGGAAGGGTCTAAGGATTGGAATGGGAAGGACTTGGATATCACATCTCATGCTATAGATAGGCTCTTAGGTTTGGAAAGGGAAGGAGTTGGATATCACATTTCATGTTAGAGGAAGCATCTCAGGTTTGGTATTAGAAGCATTGAGATATCACATCTCATGCTATACGAAGGGTCTCAGGATTGGAATGGGAAGTAGTTGGATATCACATCTCATGCTATAGGAAGGGTCTCAGGTTTGGTATAAGCATTGAGATATCACATCTCATGCTATAGGACGGGTCTCAGGATTGGAATGGAAGGAGTTGGATATCACATCTCATGTTATAGGAAGGATCTCATGTTTGGTATTAGAAGCATTGAGACATCACATCTCATGCTATAGGAAGGGTCTCAGGGTTGGAATGGGAAGGAGTTGGATATCACATCTCATCCAATAGGAAGGGTCTCAGGTTTGGAATGGGAAGGAATTGGATATCACGTCTCATGTTATAGGAAGGATATCAGGTTTGGTATTAGAAGCATTGAGATATCAAATCTCATGCTATAGGAAGGGTCTCAGGATTGGAATGTGAAGGATTTGGATATCACATCTCATGCTAAAGGAAGGGTCTCAGGTTTGGTAGAAGCATTGAGATATCACGTCTCTGCTATCGGAAGGGTCTCAGGATTGGATTGGGAAGGAGTTGGATATCCCTTCTCATGCTATAGGAAGGGTCTCAGGATTTGAATGGCAAGGAGTTGGATATCACATCTCATGCCATAGGAAGGGTATCAGGTTTGGTATAAGCATTGAGATATCACATCTCTGCTATCGGAAGGGTCTCAGGATTGGAATGGGAAGGAGTTGGATATTCCCATCTCATGTTATAGGAAGGGTCACAGGTTTGGTATTAGAAGCATTGAGATATCACATCTCATGCTATAGGAAAGGTCTCAGGATTGGAATGGGAAGGACTTGGATATCACATCTCATGCTATAGGGAGGGTCTCAAGTTTGATATTAGAAGCTTTGAGATATCACATCTCATGATATCGGAAGGGTCTCAGGATTGGAATGGGAAGGAGTTGGATATCACATCTCATGATAAAGGAAGGGTCTAAGGTTTGGAAGGGGAAGGATTTGGATATCACATCTCATGTTATATTACGGGTCTCAGGTTTGGTATTAGAAGCATTGAGATATCAAGTCTCAGAGTATAGGAAGGGTCTCAGAATTGGAATGGGAAGGAGTTGGATATCACATCTCAAGCTATAGGAAGGGTCTCAGGATTGGAATGGGAAGGACTTGGATATCACATCTCATGCTATAGGAAGGCTCTCAGGTTTGGAAGGGGAAAGAGTTGGATATCACATTTCATGTTAGAGGTAGGATCTCAGGTTTAGTATTAGAGGCATTGAGATATCACATCTCATGCTATCAGAAGGGTCTCAGGAATGGAATGGGAAGGAGTTGGATATCACATCTCATGCTAAAGGGAGGGTCTCAGGTTTGGAAGGGGAAGGATTTGGATATCACATCTCATGTTATAGGAAGGATCTCAGGTTTGGTATTAGAAGCATTGAGATATCACATCTCATGCTATCGGAAGGATCTCAGGTTTGGAATTAGAAGCATTGAGATATCACATCTCATGCTATCAGAAGGGTCTCAGGATTGGAATTGGAAGGAGTTGGATATCACATCTCATGCTAAAGGGAGGGTCTCAGGTTTGGAAGGGGAAGGATTTGGATATCACATCTCATGTTATCGGAAGGATCTCACGTTTGGTATTAGAAGTATTGAGATATCATATCTCATGCTATAGGAAGGGTCTCAGGATTGGAATGGGAAAGAGTTGGATATCACATCTCATGCTATAGGGAGTGTCTCAGGATTGGAATGGGAAGGACTTAGATATCACATATCATGCTATAGGGAGGGTCTCAGTTTTGATATTAGAAGCATTGAGATATCACATCTCATGCTATCGGAAGTGTCTCAGGATTGGAATGGGAAGGAGCTGGATATCACATCTCAAGCTAAAAGAAGGGTCTCAGGTTTGGAACGGGAAGGATTTGGATATCACATCTCATGTTATAGGAAGGGTCTCAGGTTTGGTATAAGCATTGAGATATCACATCTCTGCTATCGGAAGTGTCTCAGGATTGGAATGGGAAGGAGTTGGATATCACATCTCATGTTATAGGACGGGTCTCAGGTTTGTTATTAGAATCATTGAGATATCATATTGCATGCTGTAGGAAGGGTCTAAGGGTTGGAATGGGAAGGACTTGGATATCACATCTCATGCTATAGATAGGCTCTTAGGTTTGGAAAGGGAAGGAGTTGGATATCACATTTCATGTTAGACGAAGGATCTCAGGTTTGGTATTAGAAGCATTGAGATATCACATCTCATGCTATAGGAAGGGTCTCAGGATTGGAATGGGAAGTAGTTGGATATCACATCTCATGCTATAGGAAGGGTCTCAGGTTTGGTATAAGCATTGAGATATCACATCTCATGCTATAGGACGGGTCTCAGGATTGGAATGGAAGGAGTTGGATATCACATCTCATGTTATAGGAAGGATCTCAGGTTTGGTATTAGAAGCATTGAGATATCACATCTCATGCTATAGGAAGGGTCTCAGGGTTGGAATGGGAAGGAGTTGGATATCACATCTCATCCAATAGGAAGGGTCTCAGGTTTGGAATGGGAAGGAATTGGATATCACATCTCATGTTATAGGAAGGATCTCAGGTTTGGTATTAGAAGCATTGAGATATCACATCTCATGCTATAGGAAGGGTCTCAGGATTGGAATGTGAAGGATTTGGATAGCACATCTCATGCTAAAGGAAGGGTCTCAGGTTTGGTAGAAGCATTGAGATATCACGTCTCTGCTATCGGAAGGGTCTCAGGATTGGATTGGGAAGGAGTTGGATATCCCTTCTCATGCTATAGGAAGGGTCTCAGGATTTGAATGGCAAGGAGTTGGATATCACATCTCATGCCATAGGAAGGGTCTCAGGATTGGAATGGGAAGGATTTGGATATCACATCTCTTGCTATAGGAAGGGTCTCAGGATTGGAATGGGTAGGAGTTGGATATTACTTTCTTGCTATAGGAAGGGTCTCATGTTTGGAATGGGAAGGAGTTGGATATCACATATGCTATAGTTAGTGTCTCAGGTTTGGAACGGGAAGGAGTTGGATATCACATCTCATGTTATAGGAAGGGTCTCAGGTTTGGTATAAGCATTGAGATATCACATCTCTGCTATCGGAAGCGGCTCAGGATTGGAATGGGAAGGAGTTGGATATCCCATCTCATGTTATAGTAAGAGTCTCTGGTTTGGTATTAGAATCATTGAGATATCACATCGCATGCTGTAGGAAGGGTCTAAGGATTGGAATGGGATGGACTTGGATATCACATCTCATGCTATAGGTAGGCTCTCAGGTTTGGTATAAGCATTGAGATATCACATCTCATGCTATAGGAAGGGTCTCAGGATTGGAATGGGAAGGATTTGGATATCACATCTCATGCTATAGGAAGGGTCTCAGATGTGGTATAAGCATTGAGATATCACATCTCATGCTAAAGGAAGGGTCTCAGGATTGGAATGGGAAGGAGTTGTATATGACATCTAAGGCCATAGGAAGGGTCTCAGGTTTGGTATAAGCATTGAGATATCACATCTCTGCTATCGGAAGGGTCTCAGGATTGGAATGGGAAGGAGTTGGATATCCCATCTCATGTTATAGGAAGGGTCTCAGGTTTGGTATTAGAAGCATAGAGATATCACATCTCATGCTATAGGAAGGGTCTCAGGATTGGAATGGGAAGGAGTTGGATACCACATCTCATGATAAAAGAAGGGTCTAAGGTTTGGAAGGGGAAGGATTTGGATATCACATCTCATGTTATAGGACGGGTCTCAGGTTTGGTATTAGAAGCATTGAGATATCAAGTCTCATGGTATAAGAAGGGTCTCAGAATTGGAATGGGAAGGAGTTGGATATCACACCTCAAGCTATAGGAAGGGTCTCAGGATCGGAATGGGAAGGAGTTTGATATCACATCTCATGCCATAGTATGGGTCTCAGGTTTGGTAGAAGCATTGGGATATCACATCTCATGCTATCGGAAGGGTATCAGTATTGGATTTGGAAGAAGTTGGATATCCCATCTCATGCTATAGGAAGGGTCTCAGGTTGGAATGGGAAGGAGTTGGATATCACATTTCATGTTATAGGAAGGGTCTCAGGATTGGAATGGGAAGGACTTGGATATCATATCTCATGCTATAGGACGGGTCTCAGGTTTGTTATTAGAATCATTGAGATATCATATTGCATGCTGTAGGAAGGGTCTAAGGATTGGAATGGGAAGGACTTGGATATCACATCTCATGCTATAGATAGGCTCTTAGGTTTGGAAAGGGAAGGAGTTGGATATCACATTTCATGTTAGAGGAAGGATCTCAGGTTTGGTATTAGAAGCATTGAGATATCACATCTCATGCTATAGGAAGGGTCTCAGGATTGGAATGGGAAGTAGTTGGATATCACATCTCATGCTATAGGAATTGTCTCAGGTTTGGTATAAGCATTGAGATATCACATCTCATGCTATAGGACGGGTCTCAGGATTGGAATGGAAGGAGTTGGATATCACATCTCATGTTATAGGAAGGATCTCAGGTTTGGTATTAGAAGCATTGAGACATCACATCTCATGCTATAGGAAGGGTCTCAGGGTTGGAATGGGAAGGAGTTGGATATCGCATCTCATCCAATAGGAAGGGTCTCAGGTTTGGAATGGGAAGGAATTGGATATCACATCTCATGTTATAGGAAGGATCTCAGGTTTGGTATTAGAAGCATTGAGATATCACATCTCATGCTATAGGAAGGGTCTCAGGATTGGAATGTGAAGGATTTGGATATCACATCTCATGCTAAAGGAAGGGTCTCAGGTTTGGTAGAAGCATTGAGATATCACGTCTCTGCTATCGGAAGGGTCTCAGGATTGGATTGGGAAGGAGTTGGATATCCCTTCTCATGCTATACGAAGGGTCTCAGGATTTGATTGGGAAGGAGTTGGATATCACATCTCATGTTATCGGAAGGGTCTCAGGATTGGAATGGGAAGGATTTGGATATCACATCTTTTGCTATAGGAAGGGTCTCAGGATTGGAATGGGTAGGAGTTGGATATTACTTTCTTGCTATAGGAAGGGTCTCATGTTTGGAATGGGAAGCAGTTGGATATCACATATGCTATAGTTAGTGTCTCAGGTTTGGAACGGGAAGGAGTTGGATATCACATCTCATGTTATAGGAAGGGTCTCATGTTTGGTATAAGCATTGAGATATCACATCTCTGCTATCGGAAGCGGCTCAGGATTGGAATGGGAAGGAGTTGGATATCCCATCTCATGTTATAGGAAGAGTCTCTGGTTTGGTATTAGAATCATTGAGATATCACATCGCATGCTGTAGGAAGGGTCTAAGGATTGGAATGGGATGGACTTGGATATCACATCTCATGCTATAGGTAGGCTCTCATTTTTGGTATAAGCATTGAGATATCACATCTCATGCTATAGGAAGGGTCTCAGGATTGGAATGGGAAGGAATTGGATAAAACCTCTCATGCTATAGGAAGGGTCTCAGATTTGGTATAAGCATTGAGATATCACATCTCATGCTAAAGGAAGGGTCTCAGGATTGGAATGGGAAGGAGTTGTATATGACATCTCAGGCCATAGGAAGGGTCTCAGGTTTGGTATAAGCATTGAGATATCACATCTCTGCTATCAGAAGGGTCTCAGGATTGGAATGGGAAGGAGTTGGATATCCCATCTCATGTTATAGGAATGGTCTCAGGGTTGGTATTAGAAGCATAGAGATATCACATCTCATGCTATAGGAAGGGTCTCAGGATTGGAATGGGAAGGACTTGGATGTCACATCTCATGCTATAGGGAGGGTCTCAAGTTTGATATTAGAAGCATTGAGATAACAAATCTCATGATATCGGAAGGGTCTCAGGATTGGAATGGGAAGGAGTTGGATATCACATCTCATGATAAAGGAAGGGTCTAAGGTTTGGAAGGGGAAGGATTTGGATATCACATCTCATGTTATAGGACGGGTCTCAGGTTTGGTATTAGAAGCATTGAGATATCAAGTCTCATGGTATAAGAAGGGTCTCAGAATTGGAATGGGAAGGAGTTGGATATCACACCTCAAGCTATAGGAAGGGTCTCAGGATTGGAATGGGAAGGACTTGAATATCACATTTCATGTTATAGGAAGGGTCTCAGGATTGGTAGAAGCATTGGGATATCACATCTCATGCTATCGGAAGGGTATCAGTATTGGATTTGGAAGAAGTTGGATATCCCATCTCATGCTATAGGAAGGGTCTCAGGTTGGAATGGGAAGGAGTTGGATATCACATTTCATGTTATAGGAAGGGTCTCAGGATTGGAATGGGAAGGACGTGGATATCATATCTCATGCTATAGGAAGGCTCTCAGGTTTGGAAGGGGAAGGAGTTGGATATCACATTTCATGTTAGAGGAAGGATCTCAGGTTTGGTATTAGAGGCCTTGAGATATCACATCTCATGCTATAGGAAGGGTCTCAGGATTGGAATGGGAAGGAGTTGGATATCACATCTCAAGCTATAGGAAGGGTCTCAGGTTTGGTATAAGCATTGAGATATCACATCTCATGCTATAGGAAGGGTCTCAGGATTGGAATGGGAAGGAGTTGGATATCACATCTCATGTTATAGGAAATATCTCAGGTTTGGTATTAGAAGCATTGAGACATCACATCTCATGTTATAGGAAGGGTCTCAGGATTGGAATGGGAAGAAGTTGGATATCACATCTCATGCTATAGGAAGGGTCTCAGGTTTGGTATAAGCATTGAGATATCACATCTCATGCTATAGGAAGGGTCTCGGGATTGGAATGGGAAGGAGTTGTATATGACATCTCATGCCATAGGAAGGGTCTCAGGTTTGGTATAAGCATTGAGATATCACATCACATGCTATAGGAAGGGTCTCAGGATTGGAATGGGAAGGACTTGGATATCACATCTCATGCTATAGGCAGGGCCTCAGATTTGGAAAGGGAAGGAGATGGATATCACATTTCATGTTAGAGATGGGATCTCAGGTTTGGTATTAGAAGCATTGAGATATCACATCTCATGCTATCAGAAGGGTCTCAGGATTGGAATGGGAAGGAGTTGGATATCACATCTCATGCTATAGGAAGGGTCTCAGGTTTGGTATAAGCATTGAGATATCACATCTCATGCTATAGGACGGGTCTCAGGATTGGAATGGAAGGAGTTGGATATCACATCTCATGTTATAGGAAGGATCTCAGGTTTGGTATTAGAATCATTGAGACATCACATCTCATGCTATAGGAAGGGTCTCAGGGTTGGAATGGGAAGGAGTTGGATATCACAACTCATCCAATAGGAAGGGTCTCAGGTTTGGAATGGGAAGGAATTGGATATCACATCTCATGTTATAGGAAGGATCTCAGGTTTGGTATTAGAAGCATTGAGATATCACATCTCATGCTATAGGAAGGGTTTCAGGATTGGAATGTGAAGGATTTGGATATCACATCTCATGCTAAAGGAAGGGTCTCAGGTTTGGTAGAAGCATTGAGATATCACATCTCTGCTATCGGAAGGGTCTCAGGATTGGATTGGGATGGAGTTGGATATCCCTTCTCATGCTATAGGAAGGGTCTCAGGATTTGAATGGCAAGGAGTTGGATATCACATCTCATGCCATACGAAGGGTCTCAGGTTTGGTATAAGCATTGAGATATCACATCTCTGCTATCGGAAGGGTCTCAGGATTGGAATGGGAAGGAGTTGGATATTCCCATCTCATGTTATAGGAAGGGTCTCAGGTTTGGTATTAGAAGCATAGAGATATCACATCTCATGCTATAGGAAGGGTCTCAGGATTGGAATGGGAAGGACTTGGATATCACATCTCATGCTATAGGGAGGGTCTCAAGTTTGATATTAGAAGCTTTGAGATATCACATCTCATGATATCGGAAGGGTCTCAGGATTGGAATGGGAAGGAGTTGGATATCACATCTCATGATAAAGGAAGGGTCTAAGGTTTGGAAGGGGAAGGATTTGGATATCACATCTCATGTTATATTACGGGTCTCAGGTTTGGTATTAGAAGCATTGAGATATCAAGTCTCAGAGTATAGGAAGGGTCTCAGAATTGGAATGGGAAGGAGTTGGATATCACATCTCAAGCTATAGGAAGGGTCTCAGAATTGGAATGGGAAGGACTTGGATATCACATCTCATGCTATAGAAAGGCTCTCAGGTTTGGAAGGGGAAAGAGTTGGATATCACATTTCATGTTAGAGGTAGGATCTCAGGTTTGGTATTAGAGGCATTGAGATATCACATCTCATGCTATCAGAAGGGTCTCAGGAATGGAATGGGAAGGAGTTGGATATCACATCTCATGCTAAAGGGAGGGTCTCAGGTTTGGAAGGGGAAGGATTTGGATATCACATCTCATGTTATAGGAAGGATCTCAGGTTTGGTATTAGAAGCATTGAGATATCACATCTCATGCTATCGGAAGGATCTCAGGTTTGGTATTAGAAGCATTGAGAAATCACATCTCATGCTATCAGAAGGGTCTCAGGATTGGAATGGGAAGGAGTTGGATATCACATCTCATGCTAAAGGGAGGGTCTCAGGTTTGGAAGGGGAAGGATTTGGATATCACATCTCATGTTATCAGAAGGATCTCACGTTTGGTATTAGAAGTATTGAGATATCATACCTCATGCTATAGGAAGGGTCTCAGGATTGGAATGGGAAGGAGTTGGATATCACATCTCATGCTATAGGAAGTGTCTCAGGATTGTAATGGGAAGGACTTGGATATCACATCTCATGCTATAGGTAGGGTCTCAAGTTTGATATTAGAAGCATTGAGATATCACATCTCATGCTATAGGAAGGGTCTGAGGATTGGAATGGGAAGGAGTTGGATATCACATCTCATGCTATGGGAAGGGTCTCAGGTTTGGTATAAGCAGTGAGATATCACATCTCATGCTATAGTAAGTGTCTCAGGATTGGAATGGGAAGGAGTTGGATATCACATCTCATGTTATAGGAAGGATCTCAGGTTTGGTATAAGCATTGAGATATCACATCTCTGCTATCGGAAGGGTCTCAGGATTGGAATGGGAAGGAGTTGGATATTCCCATCTCATGTTATAGGAAGGGTCTCAGGTTTGGTATTAGAAGCATTGAGATATCACATCTCATGCTATAGGAAGGGTCTCAGGATTGGAATGGGAAGGAGTTGGATATCACATCTCATGATAAAGGAAGGGTCTCAGGATTGGAATGGGAAGGACTTGAATATCACATCTCATGCTATAGGAAGGCTCTCAGGTTTGGAAGGGGAAAGAGTTGGATATCACATTTCATGTTAGAGGTAGGATCTCAGGTTTGGTATTAGAGGCATTGAGATATCACATCTCATGCTATCAGAAGGGTCTCAGGAATGGAATGGGAAGGAGTTGGATATCACATCTCATGCTAAAGGGAGGGTCTCAGGTTTGGAAGGGGAAGGATTTGGATATCACATCTCATGTTATAGGAAGGATCTCAGGTTTGGTATTAGAAGCATTGAGATATCACATCTCATGCTATCAGAAGAGTCTCAGGATTGGAATAGGAAGGAGTTGGATATCACATCTCATGCTAAAGGGAGGGTCTCAGGATTTGAAGGGGAAGGATTTGGATATCACATCTCATGTTATCGGAAGGATCTCACGTTTGGTATTAGAAGTATTGAGATATCATATCTCATGCTATAGGAAGGGTCTCAGGATTGGAATGGGAAGGAGTTGGATATCACATCTCATGCTATAGGGAGGGTCTCAGGATTGGAATGGGAAGGACTTAGATATCACATATCATGCTATAGGGAGGGTCTCAGTTTTGATATTAGAAGCATTGAGATATCACATCTCATGCTATAGGAAGTGTCTCAGGATTGGAATGGGAAGGTGCTGGATATCACATCTCATGCTAAAGGAAGGGTCTCAGGTTTGGAACGGGAAGGATTTGGATATCACATCTCATGTTATAGGAAGGGTCTCAGGTTTGGTATAAGCATTGAGATATCACATCTCTGCTATCGGAAGTGTCTCAGGATTGGAATGGGAAGGAGTTGGATATCCCATCTCATGTTATAGGACGGGTCTCAGGTTTGTTATTAGAATCATTGAGATATCATATTGCATGCTGTAGGAAGGGTCTAAGGGTTGGAATGGGAAGGACTTGGATATCAGATCTCATGCTATAGATAGGCTCTTAGGTTTGGAAAGGGAAGGAGTTGGATATCACATTTCATGTTAGAGGAAGGATCTCAGGTTTGGTATTAGAAGCATTGAGATATCACATCTCATGCTATAGGAAGGGTCTCAGGATTGGAATGGGAAGCAGTTGGATATCACATCTCATGCTATAGGAAGGGTCTCAGGTTTGGTATAAGCATTGAGATATCACATCTCATGCTATAGGACGGGTCTCAGGATTGGAATGGAAGGAGTTGGATATCACATCTCATGTTATAGGAAGGATCTCAGGTTTGGTATTAGAAGCATTGAGACATCACATCTCATGCTATAGGAAGGGTCTCAGGGTTGGAATGGGAAGGAGTTGGATATCACATCTCATCCAATAGGAAGGGTCTCAGGTTTGGAATGGGAAGGAATTGGATATCACATCTCATGTTATAGGAAGGATCTCAGGTTTGGTATTAGAAGCATTGAGCTATAACATCTCATGCTATAGGAAGGGTCTCGGGATTGGAATGTGAAGGATTTGGATATCACATCTCATGCTAAAGGAAGGGTCTCAGGTTTGGTAGAAGCATTGAGATATCACGTCTCTGCTATCGGAAGGGTCTCAGGATTGGATTGGGAAGGAGTTGGATATCACATCTCATGCCATAGGAAGGGTCTCAGGTTTGGTATAAGCATTGAGATATCACATCTCTGCTATCGGAAGGGTCTCAGGATTGGATTGGGAAGGAGTTGGATATCCCTTCTCATGCTATAGGAAGTGTCTCAGGTTGGAATGGGAAGGAGTTGGATATCACATCTCATGTTATAGAAAGGGTCTCAGGATTGGAATGGGAAGGATTTGGATATCACATCTCTTGCTATAGGAAGGGTCTCAGGATTGGAATGGGTAGGAGTTGGATATTACTTTCTTGCTATAGGAAGGGTCTCATGTTTGGAATGGGAAGGAGTTGGATATCACATATGCTATAGTTAGTGTCTCAGGTTTGGAACGGGAAGGAGTTGGATATCACATCTCATGTTATAGGAAGGGTCTCAGGTTTGGTATAAGCATTGAGATATCACATCTCTGCTATCGGAAGCGGCTCAGGATTGGAATGGGAAGGAGTTGGATATCCCATCTCATGTTATAGGAAGAGTCTCTGGTTTGGTATTAGAATCATTGAGATATCACATCGCATGCTGTAGGAAGGGTCTAAGGATTGGAATGGGATGGACTTGGATATAACATCTCATGCTATAGGTAGGCTCTCAGGTTTGGTATAAGCATTGAGATATCACATCTCATGCTATAGGAAGGGTCTCAGGATTGGAATGGGAAGGAATTGGATATCACATCTCATGCTATAGGAAGGGTCTCAGATTTGGTATAAGCATTGAGATATCACATCTCATGCTAAAGGAAGGGTCTCAGGATTGGAATGGGAAGGAGTTGTATATGACATCTCAGGCCATAGGAAGGTTCTCAGGTTTGGTATAAGCATTGAGATATCACATCTCTGCTATCGGAAGGGTCTCAGGATTGGAATGGGAAGGAGTTGGATATCCCATCTCATGTTATAGGAAGGGTCTCAGGTTTGGTATTAGAAGCATAGAGATATCACACCTCATGCTATAGGAAGGGTCTCAGGATGTGAATGGCAAGGAGTTGGATATCACATCTCATGCCATAGGAAGGGTCTCAGGTTTGGTATAAGCATTGAGATATCACATCTCTGCTATCGGAAGGGTCTCAGGATTGGATTGGGAAGGAGTTAGATATCCCTTCTCATGCTATAGGAAGTGTCTCAGGTTGGAATGGGAAGGAGTTGGATATCACATCTCATGTTATAGGAAGGGTCTCAGGATTGGAATGGGAAGGACTTGGATGTCACATCTCATGCTATAGGGAGGGTCTCAAGTTTGATATTAGAAGCATTGAGATAACAAATCTCATGATATCGGAAGGGTCTCAGGATTGGAATGGGAAGGAGTTGGATATCACATCTCATGATAAAGGAAGGGTCTAAGGTTTGGAAGGGGAAGGATTTGGATATCACATCTCATGTTATAGGAAGGGTCTCAGGTTTGGTATTAGAAGCATAGAGATATCACACCTCATGCTATAGGAAGGGTCTCAGGATGTGAATGGCAAGGAGTTGGATATCACATCTCATGCCATAGGAAGGGTCTCAGGTTTGGTATAAGCATTGAGATATCACATCTCTGCTATCGGAAGGGTCTCAGGATTGGATTGGGAAGGAGTTAGATATCCCTTCTCATGCTATAGGAAGTGTCTCAGGTTGGAATGGGAAGGAGTTGGATATCACATCTCATGTTATAGGAAGGGTCTCAGGATTGGAATGGGAAGGACTTGGATGTCACATCTCATGCTATAGGGAGGCTCTCAAGTTTGATATTAGAAGCTTTGAGATATCACATCTCATGATATCGGAAGGGTCTCAGGATTGGAATGGGAAGGAGTTGGATATCACATCTCATGATAAAGGAAGGGTCTAAGGTTTGGAAGGGGAAGGATTTGGATATCACATCTCATGTTATATTACGGGTCTCAGGTTTGGTATTAGAAGCATTGAGATATCAAGTCTCAGAGTATAGGAAGGGTCTCAGAATTGGAATGGGAAGGAGTTGGATATCACATCTCAAGCTATAGGAAGGGTCTCAGGATTGGAATGGGAAGGACTTGGATATCACATCTCATGCTATAGGAAGGCTCTCAGGTTTGGAAGGGGAAAGAGTTGGATATCACATTTCATGTTAGAGGTAGGATCTCAGGTTTAGTATTAGAGGCATTGAGATATCACATCTCATGCTATCAGAAGGGTCTCAGGAATGGAATGGGAAGGAGTTGGATATCACATCTCATGCTAAAGGGAGGGTCTCAGGTTTGGAAGGGGAAGGATTTGGATATCACATCTCATGTTATAGGAAGGATCTCAGGTTTGGTATTAGAAGCATTGAGATATCACATCTCATGCTATCGGAAGGATCTCAGGTTTGGAATTAGAAGCATTGAGATATCACATCTCATGCTATCAGAAGGGTCTCAGGATTGGAATTGGAAGGAGTTGGATATCACATCTCATGCTAAAGGGAGGGTCTCAGGTTTGGAAGGGGAAGGATTTGGATATCACATCTCATGTTATCGGAAGGATCTCACGTTTGGTATTAGAAGTATTGAGATATCATATCTCATGCTATAGGAAGGGTCTCAGGATTGGAATGGGAAAGAGTTGGATATCACATCTCATGCTATAGGGAGTGTCTCAGGATTGGAATGGGAAGGACTTAGATATCACATATCATGCTATAGGGAGGGTCTCAGTTTTGATATTAGAAGCATTGAGATATCACATCTCATGCTATCGGAAGTGTCTCAGGATTGGAATGGGAAGGAGCTGGATATCACATCTCAAGCTAAAGGAAGGGTCTCAGGTTTGGAACGGGAAGGATTTGGATATCACATCTCATGTTATAGGAAGGGTCTCAGGTTTGGTATAAGCATTGAGATATCACATCTCTGCTATCGGAAGTGTCTCAGGATTGGAATGGGAAGGAGTTGGATATCACATCTCATGTTATAGGACGGGTCTCAGGTTTGTTATTAGAATCATTGAGATATCATATTGCATGCTGTAGGAAGGGTCTAAGGGTTGGAATGGGAAGGACTTGGAAATCACATCTCATGCTATAGATAGGCTCTTAGGTTTGGAAAGGGAAGGAGTTGGATATCACATTTCATGTTAGACGAAGGATCTCAGGTTTGGTATTAGAAGCATTGAGATATCACATCTCATGCTATAGGAAGGGTCTCAGGATTGGAATGGGAAGTAGTTGGATATCACATCTCATGCTATAGGAAGGGTCTCAGGTTTGGTATAAGCATTGAGATATCACATCTCATGCTATAGGACGGGTCTCAGGATTGGAATGGAAGGAGTTGGATATCACATCTCATGTTATAGGAAGGATCTCAGGTTTGGTATTAGAAGCATTGAGATATCACATCTCATGCTATAGGAAGGGTCTCAGGGTTGGAATGGGAAGGAGTTGGATATCACATCTCATCCAATAGGAAGGGTCTCAGGTTTGGAATGGGAAGGAATTGGATATCACATCTCATGTTATAGGAAGGATCTCAGGTTTGGTATTAGAAGCATTGAGATATCACATCTCATGCTATAGGAAGGGTCTCAGGATTGGAATGTGAAGGATTTGGATAGCACATCTCATGCTAAAGGAAGGGTCTCAGGTTTGGTAGAAGCATTGAGATATCACGTCTCTGCTATCGGAAGGGTCTCAGGATTGGATTGGGAAGGAGTTGGATATCCCTTCTCATGCTATAGGAAGGGTCTCAGGATTTGAATGGCAAGGAGTTGGATATCACATCTCATGCCATAGGAAGGGTCTCAGGATTGGAATGGGAAGGATTTGGATATCACATCTCTTGCTATAGGAAGGGTCTCAGGATTGGAATGGGTAGGAGTTGGATATTACTTTCTTGCTATAGGAAGGGTCTCATGTTTGGAATGGGAAGGAGTTGGATATCACATATGCTATAGTTAGTGTCTCAGGTTTGGAACGGGAAGGAGTTGGATATCACATCTCATGTTATAGGAAGGGTCTCAGGTTTGGTATAAGCATTGAGATATCACATCTCTGCTATCGGAAGCGGCTCAGGATTGGAATGGGAAGGAGTTGGATATCCCATCTCATGTTATAGTAAGAGTCTCTGGTTTGGTATTAGAATCATTGAGATATCACATCGCATGCTGTAGGAAGGGTCTAAGGATTGGAATGGGATGGACTTGGATATCACATCTCATGCTATAGGTAGGCTCTCAGGTTTGGTATAAGCATTGAGATATCACATCTCATGCTATAGGAAGGGTCTCAGGATTGGAATGGGAAGGATTTGGATATCACATCTCATGCTATAGGAAGGGTCTCAGATGTGGTATAAGCATTGAGATATCACATCTCATGCTAAAGGAAGGGTCTCAGGATTGGAATGGGAAGGAGTTGTATATGACATCTAAGGCCATAGGAAGGGTCTCAGGTTTGGTATAAGCATTGAGATATCACATCTCTGCTATCGGAAGGGTCTCAGGATTGGAATGGGAAGGAGTTGGATATCCCATCTCATGTTATAGGAAGGGTCTCAGGTTTGGTATTAGAAGCATAGAGATATCACATCTCATGCTATAGGAAGGGTCTCAGGATTGGAATGGGAAGGAGTTGGATACCACATCTCATGATAAAAGAAGGGTCTAAGGTTTGGAAGGGGAAGGATTTGGATATCACATCTCATGTTATAGGACGGGTCTCAGGTTTGGTATTAGAAGCATTGAGATATCAAGTCTCATGGTATAAGAAGGGTCTCAGAATTGGAATGGGAAGGAGTTGGATATCACACCTCAAGCTATAGGAAGGGTCTCAGGATCGGAATGGGAAGGAGTTTGATATCACATCTCATGCCATAGTATGGGTCTCAGGTTTGGTAGAAGCATTGGGATATCACATCTCATGCTATCGGAAGGGTATCAGTATTGGATTTGGAAGAAGTTGGATATCCCATCTCATGCTATAGGAAGGGTCTCAGGTTGGAATGGGAAGGAGTTGGATATCACATTTCATGTTATAGGAAGGGTCTCAGGATTGGAATGGGAAGGACTTGGATATCATATCTCATGCTATAGGACGGGTCTCAGGTTTGTTATTAGAATCATTGAGATATCATATTGCATGCTGTAGGAAGGGTCTAAGGATTGGAATGGGAAGGACTTGGATATCACATCTCATGCTATAGATAGGCTCTTAGGTTTGGAAAGGGAAGGAGTTGGATATCACATTTCATGTTAGAGGAAGGATCTCAGGTTTGGTATTAGAAGCATTGAGATATCACATCTCATGCTATAGGAAGGGTCTCAGGATTGGAATGGGAAGTAGTTGGATATCACATCTCATGCTATAGGAATTGTCTCAGGTTTGGTATAAGCATTGAGATATCACATCTCATGCTATAGGACGGGTCTCAGGATTGGAATGGAAGGAGTTGGATATCACATCTCATGTTATAGGAAGGATCTCAGGTTTGGTATTAGAAGCATTGAGACATCACATCTCATGCTATAGGAAGGGTCTCAGGGTTGGAATGGGAAGGAGTTGGATATCGCATCTCATCCAATAGGAAGGGTCTCAGGTTTGGAATGGGAAGGAATTGGATATCACATCTCATGTTATAGGAAGGATCTCAGGTTTGGTATTAGAAGCATTGAGATATCACATCTCATGCTATAGGAAGGGTCTCAGGATTGGAATGTGAAGGATTTGGATATCACATCTCATGCTAAAGGAAGGGTCTCAGGTTTGGTAGAAGCATTGAGATATCACGTCTCTGCTATCGGAAGGGTCTCAGGATTGGATTGGGAAGGAGTTGGATATCCCTTCTCATGCTATACGAAGGGTCTCAGGATTTGATTGGGAAGGAGTTGGATATCACATCTCATGTTATCGGAAGGGTCTCAGGATTGGAATGGGAAGGATTTGGATATCACATCTTTTGCTATAGGAAGGGTCTCAGGATTGGAATGGGTAGGAGTTGGATATTACTTTCTTGCTATAGGAAGGGTCTCATGTTTGGAATGGGAAGCAGTTGGATATCACATATGCTATAGTTAGTGTCTCAGGTTTGGAACGGGAAGGAGTTGGATATCACATCTCATGTTATAGGAAGGGTCTCATGTTTGGTATAAGCATTGAGATATCACATCTCTGCTATCGGAAGCGGCTCAGGATTGGAATGGGAAGGAGTTGGATATCCCATCTCATGTTATAGGAAGAGTCTCTGGTTTGGTATTAGAATCATTGAGATATCACATCGCATGCTGTAGGAAGGGTCTAAGGATTGGAATGGGATGGACTTGGATATCACATCTCATGCTATAGGTAGGCTCTCATTTTTGGTATAAGCATTGAGATATCACATCTCATGCTATAGGAAGGGTCTCAGGATTGGAATGGGAAGGAATTGGATATCACCTCTCATGCTATAGGAAGGGTCTCAGATTTGGTATAAGCATTGAGATATCACATCTCATGCTAAAGGAAGGGTCTCAGGATTGGAATGGGAAGGAGTTGTATATGACATCTCAGGCCATAGGAAGGGTCTCAGGTTTGGTATAAGCATTGAGATATCACATCTCTGCTATCAGAAGGGTCTCAGGATTGGAATGGGAAGGAGTTGGATATCCCATCTCATGTTATAGGAATGGTCTCAGGGTTGGTATTAGAAGCATAGAGATATCACATCTCATGCTATAGGAAGGGTCTCAGGATTGGAATGGGAAGGACTTGGATGTCACATCTCATGCTATAGGGAGGGTCTCAAGTTTGATATTAGAAGCATTGAGATAACAAATCTCATGATATCGGAAGGGTCTCAGGATTGGAATGGGAAGGATTTGGATATCACATCTCATGTTATAGGACGGGTCTCAGGTTTGGTATTAGAAGCATTGAGATATCAAGTCTCATGGTATAAGAAGGGTCTCAGAATTGGAATGGGAAGGAGTTGGATATCACACCTCAAGCTATAGGAAGGGTCTCAGGATTGGAATGGGAAGGACTTGAATATCACATTTCATGTTATAGGAAGGGTCTCAGGATTGGTAGAAGCATTGGGATATCACATCTCATGCTATCGGAAGGGTATCAGTATTGGATTTGGAAGAAGTTGGATATCCCATCTCATGCTATAGGAAGGGTCTCAGGTTGGAATGGGAAGGAGTTGGATATCACATTTAATGTTATAGGAAGGGTCTCAGGATTGGAATGGGAAGGACGTGGATATCATATCTCATGCTATAGGAAGGCTCTCAGGTTTGGAAGGGGAAGGAGTTGGATATCACATTTCATGTTAGAGGAAGGATCTCAGGTTTGGTATTAGAGGCCTTGAGATATCACATCTCATGCTATAGGAAGGGTCTCAGGATTGGAATGGGAAGGAGTTGGATATCACATCTCAAGCTATAGGAAGGGTCTCAGGTTTGGTATAAGCATTGAGATATCACATCTCATGCTATAGGAAGGGTCTCAGGATTGGAATGGGAAGGAGTTGGATATCACATCTCATGTTATAGGAAATATCTCAGGTTTGGTATTAGAAGCATTGAGACATCACATCTCATGTTATAGGAAGGGTCTCAGGATTGGAATGGGAAGAAGTTGGATATCACATCTCATGCTATAGGAAGGGTCTCAGGTTTGGTATAAGCATTGAGATATCACATCTCATGCTATAGGAAGGGTCTCGGGATTGGAATGGGAAGGAGTTGTATATGACATCTCATGCCATAGGAAGGGTCTCAGGTTTGGTATAAGCATTGAGATATCACATCACATGCTATAGGAAGGGTCTCAGGATTGGAATGGGAAGGACTTGGATATCACATCTCATGCTATAGGCAGGGCCTCAGATTTGGAAAGGGAAGGAGATGGATATCACATTTCATGTTAGAGATGGGATCTCAGGTTTGGTATTAGAGGCATTGAGATATCACATCTCATGCTATCAGAAGGGTCTCAGGATTGGAATGGGAAGGAGTTGGATATCACATCTCATGCTATAGGAAGGGTCTCAGGTTTGGTATAAGCATTGAGATATCACATCTCATGCTATAGGACGGGTCTCAGGATTGGAATGGAAGGAGTTGGATATCACATCTCATGTTATAGGAAGGATCTCAGGTTTGGTATTAGAATCATTGAGACATCACATCTCATGCTATAGGAAGGGTCTCAGGGTTGGAATGGGAAGGAGTTGGATATCACAACTCATCCAATAGGAAGGGTCTCAGGTTTGGAATGGGAAGGAATTGGATATCACATCTCATGTTATAGGAAGGATCTCAGGTTTGGTATTAGAAGCATTGAGATATCACATCTCATGCTATAGGAAGGGTTTCAGGATTGGAATGTGAAGGATTTGGATATCACATCTCATGCTAAAGGAAGGGTCTCAGGTTTGGTAGAAGCATTGAGATATCACATCTCTGCTATCGGAAGGGTCTCAGGATTGGATTGGGAAGGAGTTGGATATCCCTTCTCATGCTATAGGAAGGGTCTCAGGATTTGAATGGCAAGGAGTTGGATATCACATCTCATGCCATACGAAGGGTCTCAGGTTTGGTATAAGCATTGAGATATCACATCTCTGCTATCGGAAGGGTCTCAGGATTGGAATGGGAAGGAGTTGGATATTCCCATCTCATGTTATAGGAAGGGTCTCAGGTTTGGTATTAGAAGCATAGAGATATCACATCTCATGCTATAGGAAGGGTCTCAGGATTGGAATGGGAAGGACTTGGATATCACATCTCATGCTATAGGGAGGGTCTCAAGTTTGATATTAGAAGCTTTGAGATATCACATCTCATGATATCGGAAGGGTCTCAGGATTGGAATGGGAAGGAGTTGGATATCACATCTCATGATAAAGGAAGGGTCTAAGGTTTGGAAGGGGAAGGATTTGGATATCACATCTCATGTTATATTACGGGTCTCAGGTTTGGTATTAGAAGCATTGAGATATCAAGTCTCAGAGTATAGGGAGGGTCTCAGAATTGGAATGGGAAGGAGTTGGATATCACATCTCAAGCTATAGGAAGGGTCTCAGAATTGGAATGGGAAGGACTTGGATATCACATCTCATGCTATAGAAAGGCTCTCAGGTTTGGAAGGGGAAAGAGTTGGATATCACATTTCATGTTAGAGGTAGGATCTCAGGTTTGGTATTAGAGGCATTGAGATATCACATCTCATGCTATCAGAAGGGTCTCAGGAATGGAATGGGAAGGAGTTGGATATCACATCTCATGCTAAAGGGAGGGTCTCAGGTTTGGAAGGGGAAGGATTTGGATATCACATCTCATGTTATAGGAAGGATCTCAGGTTTGGTATTAGAAGCATTGAGATATCACATCTCATGCTATCGGAAGGATCTCAGGTTTGGTATTAGAAGCATTGAGATATCACATCTCATGCTATCAGAAGGGTCTCAGGATTGGAATGGGAAGGAGTTGGATATCACATCTCATGCTAAAGGGAGGGTCTCAGGTTTGGAAGGGGAAGGATTTGGATATCACATCTCATGTTATCAGAAGGATCTCACGTTTGGTATTAGAAGTATTGAGATATCATACCTCATGCTATAGGAAGGGTCTCAGGATTGGAATGGGAAGGAGTTGGATATCACATCTCATGCTATAGGAAGTGTCTCAGGATTGTAATGGGAAGGACTTGGATATCACATCTCATGCTATAGGTAGGGTCTCAAGTTTGATATTAGAAGAATTGAGATATCACATCTCATGCTATAGGAAGGGTCTGAGGATTGGAATGGGAAGGAGTTGGATATCACATCTCATGCTATGGGAAGGGTCTCAGGTTTGGTATAAGCAGTGAGATATCACATCTCATGCTATAGTAAGTGTCTCAGGATTGGAATGGGAAGGAGTTGGATATCACATCTCATGTTATAGGAAGGATCTCAGGTTTGGTATAAGCATTGAGATATCACATCTCTGCTATCGGAAGGGTCTCAGGATTGGAATGGGAAGGAGTTGGATATTCCCATCTCATGTTATAGGAAGGGTCTCAGGTTTGGTATTAGAAGCATTGAGATATCACATCTCATGCTATAGGAAGGGTCTCAGGATTGGAATGGGAAGGAGTTGGATATCACATCTCATGATAAAGGAAGGGTCTCAGGATTGGAATGGGAAGGACTTGGATATCACATCTCATGCTATAGGAAGGCTCTCAGGTTTGGAAGGGGAAAGAGTTGGATATCACATTTCATGTTAGAGGTAGGATCTCAGGTTTGGTATTAGAGGCATTGAGATATCACATCTCATGCTATCAGAAGGGTCTCAGGAATGGAATGGGAAGGAGTTGGATATCACATCTCATGCTAAAGGGAGGGTCTCAGGTTTGGAAGGGGAAGGATTTGGATATCACATCTCATGTTATAGGAAGGATCTCAGGTTTGGTATTAGAAGCATTGAGATATCACATCTCATGCTATCAGAAGAGTCTCAGGATTGGAATAGGAAGGAGTTGGATATCACATCTCATGCTAAAGGGAGGGTCTCAGGATTTGAAGGGGAAGGATTTGGATATCACATCTCATGTTATCGGAAGGATCTCACGTTTGGTATTAGAAGTATTGAGATATCATATCTCATGCTATAGGAAGGGTCTCAGGATTGGAATGGGAAGGAGTTGGATATCACATCTCATGCTATAGGGAGGGTCTCAGGATTGGAATGGGAAGGACTTAGATATCACATATCATGCTATAGGGAGGGTCTCAGTTTTGATATTAGAAGCATTGAGATATCACATCTCATGCTATAGGAAGTGTCTCAGGATTGGAATGGGAAGGTGCTGGATATCACATCTCATGCTAAAGGAAGGGTCTCAGGTTTGGAACGGGAAGGATTTGGATATCACATCTCATGTTATAGGAAGGGTCTCAGGTTTGGTATAAGCATTGAGATATCACATCTCTGCTATCGGAAGTGTCTCAGGATTGGAATGGGAAGGAGTTGGATATCCCATCTCATGTTATAGGACGGGTCTCAGGTTTGTTATTAGAATCATTGAGATATCATATTGCATGCTGTAGGAAGGGTCTAAGGGTTGGAATGGGAAGGACTTGGATATCAGATCTCATGCTATAGATAGGCTCTTAGGTTTGGAAAGGGAAGGAGTTGGATATCACATTTCATGTTAGAGGAAGGATCTCAGGTTTGGTATTAGAAGCATTGAGATATCACATCTCATGCTATAGGAAGGGTCTCAGGATTGGAATGGGAAGCAGTTGGATATCACATCTCATGCTATAGGAAGGGTCTCAGGTTTGGTATAAGCATTGAGATATCACATCTCATGCTATAGGACGGGTCTCAGGATTGGAATGGAAGGAGTTGGATATCACATCTCATGTTATAGGAAGGATCTCAGGTTTGGTATTAGAAGCATTGAGACATCACATCTCATGCTATAGGAAGGGTCTCAGGGTTGGAATGGGAAGGAGTTGGATATCACATCTCATCCAATAGGAAGGGTCTCAGGTTTGGAATGGGAAGGAATTGGATATCACATCTCATGTTATAGGAAGGATCTCAGGTTTGGTATTAGAAGCATTGAGCTATAACATCTCATGCTATAGGAAGGGTCTCAGGATTGGAATGTGAAGGATTTGGATATCACATCTCATGCTAAAGGAAGGGTCTCAGGTTTGGTAGAAGCATTGAGATATCACGTCTCTGCTATCGGAAGGGTCTCAGGATTGGATTGGGAAGGAGTTGGATATCACATCTCATGCCATAGGAAGGGTCTCAGGTTTGGTATAAGCATTGAGATATCACATCTCTGCTATCGGAAGGGTCTCAGGATTGGATTGGGAAGGAGTTGGATATCCCTTCTCATGCTATAGGAAGTGTCTCAGGTTGGAATGGGAAGGAGTTGGATATCACATCTCATGTTATAGAAAGGGTCTCAGGATTGGAATGGGAAGGATTTGGATATCACATCTCTTGCTATAGGAAGGGTCTCAGGATTGGAATGGGTAGGAGTTGGATATTACTTTCTTGCTATAGGAAGGGTCTCATGTTTGGAATGGGAAGGAGTTGGATATCACATATGCTATAGTTAGTGTCTCAGGTTTGGAACGGGAAGGAGTTGGATATCACATCTCATGTTATAGGAAGGGTCTCAGGTTTGGTATAAGCATTGAGATATCACATCTCTGCTATCGGAAGCGGCTCAGGATTGGAATGGGAAGGAGTTGGATATCCCATCTCATGTTATAGGAAGAGTCTCTGGTTTGGTATTAGAATCATTGAGATATCACATCGCATGCTGTAGGAAGGGTCTAAGGATTGGAATGGGATGGACTTGGATATAACATCTCATGCTATAGGTAGGCTCTCAGGTTTGGTATAAGCATTGAGATATCACATCTCATGCTATAGGAAGGGTCTCAGGATTGGAATGGGAAGGAATTGGATATCACATCTCATGCTATAGGAAGGGTCTCAGATTTGGTATAAGCATTGAGATATCACATCTCATGCTAAAGGAAGGGTCTCAGGATTGGAATGGGAAGGAGTTGTATATGACATCTCAGGCCATAGGAAGGTTCTCAGGTTTGGTATAAGCATTGAGATATCACATCTCTGCTATCGGAAAGGTCTCAGGATTGGAATGGGAAGGAGTTGGATATCCCATCTCATGTTATAGGAAGGGTCTCAGGTTTGGTATTAGAAGCATAGAGATATCACATCTCATGCTATAGGAAGGGTCTCAGGATTGGAATGGGAAGGACTTGGATGTCACATCTCATGATAAAGGAAGGATCTAAGGTTTGGAAGGGGAAGGATTTGGATATCACATCTCATGTTATAGGACGGGTCTCAGGTTTGGTATTAGAAGCATTGAGATATCAAGTCTCATGGTATAAGAAGGGTCTCAGAATTGGAATGGGAAGGAGTTGGATATCACACCTCAAGCTATAGGAAGGGTCTCAGGATTGGAATGGGAAGGAGTTTGATATCACATCTCATGCCATAGTATGGGTCTCAGGTTTGGTAGAAGCATTGGGATATCACATCTCATGCTATCGGAAGGGTATCAGTATTGGATTTTGAAGAAGATGGATATCCCATCTCATGCTATAGGAAGGGTCTCAGGTTGGAATGGGAAGGAGTTGGATATCACATTTCATGTTATAGGAAGGGTCTCAGGATTGGAATGGGAAGGACTTGGATATCATATCTCATGCTATAGGACGGGTCTCAGGTTTGTTATTAGAATCATTGAGATATCATATTGCATGCTGTAGGAAGGGTCTAAGGATTGGAATAGGAAGGACCTGGATATCACATCTCATGCTATAGATAGGCTCTTAGGTTTGGAAAGGGAAGGAGTTGGATATCACATTTCATGTTAGAGGAAGGGTCTCAGGTTTGGTATAAGCATTGAGATATCACATCTCATGCTATAGGACGGGTCTCAGGATTGGAATGGAAGGAGTTGGATATCACATCTCATGTTATAGGAAGGATCTCAGGTTTGGTATTAGAATCATTGAGACATCACATCTCATGCTATAGGAAGGGTCTCAGGGTTGGAATGGGAAGGAGTTGGATATCACAACTCATCCAATAGGAAGGGTCTCAGGTTTGGAATGGGAAGGAATTGGATATCACATCTCATGTTATAGGAAGGATCTCAGGTTTGGTATTAGAAGCATTGAGATATCACATCTCATGCTATAGGAAGGGTTTCAGGATTGGAATGTGAAGGATTTGGATATCACATCTCATGCTAAAGGAAGGGTCTCAGGTTTGGTAGAAGCATTGAGATATCACATCTCTGCTATCGGAAGGGTCTCAGTATTGGATTGGGAAGGAGTTGGATATCCCTTCTCATGCTATAGGAAGGGTCTCAGGATTTGAATGGCAAGGAGTTGGATATCACATCTCATGCCATACGAAGGGTCTCAGGTTTGGTATAAGCATTGAGATATCACATCTCTGCTATCGGAAGGGTCTCAGGATTGGAATGGGAAGGAGTTGGATATTCCCATCTCATGTTGTAGGAAGGGTCTCAGGTTTGGTATTAGAATCATTGAGATATCACATCGCATGCTGTAGGAAGGGTCTAAGGATTGGAATGGGATGGACTTGGATATCACATCTCATGCTATAGGTAGGCTCTCATTTTTGGTATAAGCATTGAGATATCACATCTCATGCTATAGGAAGGGTCTCAGGATTGGAATGGGAAGGAATTGGATATCACCTCTCATGCTATAGGAAGGGTCTCAGATTTGGTATAAGCATTGAGATATCACATCTCATGCTAAAGGAAGGGTCTCAGGATTGGAATGGGAAGGAGTTGTATATGACATCTCAGGCCATAGGAAGGGTCTCAGGTTTGGTATAAGCATTGAGATATCACATCTCTGCTATCAGAAGGGTCTCAGGATTGGAATGGGAAGGAGTTGGATATCCCATCTCATGTTATAGGAATGGTCTCAGGGTTGGTATTAGAAGCATAGAGATATCACATCTCATGCTATAGGAAGGGTCTCAGGATTGGAATGGGAAGGACTTGGATGTCACATCTCATGCTATAGGGAGGGTCTCAAGTTTGATATTAGAAGCATTGAGATAACAAATCTCATGATATCGGAAGGGTCTCAGGATTGGAATGGGAAGGATTTGGATATCATATCTCATGTTATAGGACGGGTCTCAGGTTTGGTATTAGAAGCATTGAGATATCAAGTCTCATGGTATAAGAAGGGTCTCAGAATTGGAATGGGAAGGAGTTGGATATCACACCTCAAGCTATAGGAAGGGTCTCAGGATTGGAATGGGAAGGACTTGAATATCACATTTCATGTTATAGGAAGGGTCTCAGGATTGGTAGAAGCATTGGGATATCACATCTCATGCTATCGGAAGGGTATCAGTATTGGATTTGGAAGAAGTTGGATATCCCATCTCATGCTATAGGAAGGGTCTCAGGTTGGAATGGGAAGGAGTTGGATATCACATTTAATGTTATAGGAAGGGTCTCAGGATTGGAATGGGAAGGACGTGGATATCATATCTCATGCTATAGGAAGGCTCTCAGGTTTGGAAGGGGAAGGAGTTGGATATCACATTTCATGTTAGAGGAAGGATCTCAGGTTTGGTATTAGAGGCCTTGAGATATCACATCTCATGCTATAGGAAGGGTCTCAGGATTGGAATGGGAAGGAGTTGGATATCACATCTCAAGCTATAGGAAGGGTCTCAGGTTTGGTATAAGCATTGAGATATCACATCTCATGCTATAGGAAGGGTCTCAGGATTGGAATGGGAAGGAGTTGGATATCACATCTCATGTTATAGGAAATATCTCAGGTTTGGTATTAGAAGCATTGAGACATCACATCTCATGTTATAGGAAGGGTCTCAGGATTGGAATGGGAAGAAGTTGGATATCACATCTCATGCTATAGGAAGGGTCTCAGGTTTGGTATAAGCATTGAGATATCACATCTCATGCTATAGGAAGGGTCTCGGGATTGGAATGGGAAGGAGTTGTATATGACATCTCATGCCATAGGAAGGGTCTCAGGTTTGGTATAAGCATTGAGATATCACATCACATGCTATAGGAAGGGTCTCAGGATTGGAATGGGAAGGACTTGGATATCACATCTCATGCTATAGGCAGGGCCTCAGATTTGGAAAGGGAAGGAGATGGATATCACATTTCATGTTAGAGATGGGATCTCAGGTTTGGTATTAGAGGCATTGAGATATCACATCTCATGCTATCAGAAGGGTCTCAGGATTGGAATGGGAAGGAGTTGGATATCACATCTCATGCTATAGGAAGGGTCTCAGGTTTGGTATAAGCATTGAGATATCACATCTCATGCTATAGGACGGGTCTCAGGATTGGAATGGAAGGAGTTGGATATCACATCTCATGTTATAGGAAGGATCTCAGGTTTGGTATTAGAATCATTGAGACATCACATCTCATGCTATAGGAAGGGTCTCAGGGTTGGAATGGGAAGGAGTTGGATATCACAACTCATCCAATAGGAAGGGTCTCAGGTTTGGAATGGGAAGGAATTGGATATCACATCTCATGTTATAGGAAGGATCTCAGGTTTGGTATTAGAAGCATTGAGATATCACATCTCATGCTATAGGAAGGGTTTCAGGATTGGAATGTGAAGGATTTGGATATCACATCTCATGCTAAAGGAAGGGTCTCAGGTTTGGTAGAAGCATTGAGATATCACATCTCTGCTATCGGAAGGGTCTCAGGATTGGATTGGGAAGGAGTTGGATATCCCTTCTCATGCTATAGGAAGGGTCTCAGGATTTGAATGGCAAGGAGTTGGATATCACATCTCATGCCATACGAAGGGTCTCAGGTTTGGTATAAGCATTGAGATATCACATCTCTGCTATCGGAAGGGTCTCAGGATTGGAATGGGAAGGAGTTGGATATTCCCATCTCATGTTATAGGAAGGGTCTCAGGTTTGGTATTAGAAGCATAGAGATATCACATCTCATGCTATAGGAAGGGTCTCAGGATTGGAATGGGAAGGACTTGGATATCACATCTCATGCTATAGGGAGGGTCTCAAGTTTGATATTAGAAGCTTTGAGATATCACATCTCATGATATCGGAAGGGTCTCAGGATTGGAATGGGAAGGAGTTGGATATCACATCTCATGATAAAGGAAGGGTCTAAGGTTTGGAAGGGGAAGGATTTGGATATCACATCTCATGTTATATTACGGGTCTCAGGTTTGGTATTAGAAGCATTGAGATATCAAGTCTCAGAGTATAGGAAGGGTCTCAGAATTGGAATGGGAAGGAGTTGGATATCACATCTCAAGCTATAGGAAGGGTCTCAGAATTGGAATGGGAAGGACTTGGATATCACATCTCATGCTATAGAAAGGCTCTCAGGTTTGGAAGGGGAAAGAGTTGGATATCACATTTCATGTTAGAGGTAGGATCTCAGGTTTGGTATTAGAGGCATTGAGATATCACATCTCATGCTATCAGAAGGGTCTCAGGAATGGAATGGGAAGGAGTTGGATATCACATCTCATGCTAAAGGGAGGGTCTCAGGTTTGGAAGGGGAAGGATTTGGATATCACATCTCATGTTATAGGAAGGATCTCAGGTTTGGTATTAGAAGCATTGAGATATCACATCTCATGCTATCGGAAGGATCTCAGGTTTGGTATTAGAAGCATTGAGATATCACATCTCATGCTATCAGAAGGGTCTCAGGATTGGAATGGGAAGGAGTTGGATATCACATCTCATGCTAAAGGGAGGGTCTCAGGTTTGGAAGGGGAAGGATTTGGATATCACATCTCATGTTATCAGAAGGATCTCACGTTTGGTATTAGAAGTATTGAGATATCATACCTCATGCTATAGGAAGGGTCTCAGGATTGGAATGGGAAGGAGTTGGATATCACATCTCATGCTATAGGAAGTGTCTCAGGATTGTAATGGGAAGGACTTGGATATCACATCTCATGCTATAGGTAGGGTCTCAAGTTTGATATTAGAAGCATTGAGATATCACATCTCATGCTATAGGAAGGGTCTGAGGATTGGAATGGGAAGGAGTTGGATATCACATCTCATGCTATGGGAAGGGTCTCAGGTTTGGTATAAGCAGTGAGATATCACATCTCATGCTATAGTAAGTGTCTCAGGATTGGAATGGGAAGGAGTTGGATATCACATCTCATGTTATAGGAAGGATCTCAGGTTTGGTATAAGCATTGAGATATCACATCTCTGCTATCGGAAGGGTCTCAGGATTGGAATGGGAAGGAGTTGGATATTCCCATCTCATGTTATAGGAAGGGTCTCAGGTTTGGTATTAGAAGCATTGAGATATCACATCTCATGCTATAGGAAGGGTCTCAGGATTGGAATGGGAAGGAGTTGGATATCACATCTCATGATAAAGGAAGGGTCTCAGGATTGGAATGGGAAGGACTTGGATATCACATCTCATGCTATAGGAAGGCTCTCAGGTTTGGAAGGGGAAAGAGTTGGATATCACATTTCATGTTAGAGGTAGGATCTCAGGTTTGGTATTAGAGGCATTGAGATATCACATCTCATGCTATCAGAAGGGTCTCAGGAATGGAATGGGAAGGAGTTGGATATCACATCTCATGCTAAAGGGAGGGTCTCAGGTTTGGAAGGGGAAGGATTTGGATATCACATCTCATGTTATAGGAAGGATCTCAGGTTTGGTATTAGAAGCATTGAGATATCACATCTCATGCTATCAGAAGAGTCTCAGGATTGGAATAGGAAGGAGTTGGATATCACATCTCATGCTAAAGGGAGGGTCTCAGGATTTGAAGGGGAAGGATTTGGATATCACATCTCATGTTATCGGAAGGATCTCACGTTTGGTATTAGAAGTATTGAGATATCATATCTCATGCTATAGGAAGGGTCTCAGGATTGGAATGGGAAGGAGTTGGATATCACATCTCATGCTATAGGGAGGGTCTCAGGATTGGAATGGGAAGGACTTAGATATCACATATCATGCTATAGGGAGGGTCTCAGTTTTGATATTAGAAGCATTGAGATATCACATCTCATGCTATAGGAAGTGTCTCAGGATTGGAATGGGAAGGTGCTGGATATCACATCTCATGCTAAAGGAAGGGTCTCAGGTTTGGAACGGGAAGGATTTGGATATCACATCTCATGTTATAGGAAGGGTCTCAGGTTTGGTATAAGCATTGAGATATCACATCTCTGCTATCGGAAGTGTCTCAGGATTGGAATGGGAAGGAGTTGGATATCCCATCTCATGTTATAGGACGGGTCTCAGGTTTGTTATTAGAATCATTGAGATATCATATTGCATGCTGTAGGAAGGGTCTAAGGGTTGGAATGGGAAGGACTTGGATATCAGATCTCATGCTATAGATAGGCTCTTAGGTTTGGAAAGGGAAGGAGTTGGATATCACATTTCATGTTAGAGGAAGGATCTCAGGTTTGGTATTAGAAGCATTGAGATATCACATCTCATGCTATAGGAAGGGTCTCAGGATTGGAATGGGAAGCAGTTGGATATCACATCTCATGCTATAGGAAGGGTCTCAGGTTTGGTATAAGCATTGAGATATCACATCTCATGCTATAGGACGGGTCTCAGGATTGGAATGGAAGGAGTTGGATATCACATCTCATGTTATAGGAAGGATCTCAGGTTTGGTATTAGAAGCATTGAGACATCACATCTCATGCTATAGGAAGGGTCTCAGGGTTGGAATGGGAAGGAGTTGGATATCACATCTCATCCAATAGGAAGGGTCTCAGGTTTGGAATGGGAAGGAATTGGATATCACATCTCATGTTATAGGAAGGATCTCAGGTTTGGTATTAGAAGCATTGAGCTATAACATCTCATGCTATAGGAAGGGTCTCAGGATTGGAATGTGAAGGATTTGGATATCACATCTCATGCTAAAGGAAGGGTCTCAGGTTTGGTAGAAGCATTGAGATATCACGTCTCTGCTATCGGAAGGGTCTCAGGATTGGATTGGGAAGGAGTTGGATATCACATCTCATGCCATAGGAAGGGTCTCAGGTTTGGTATAAGCATTGAGATATCACATCTCTGCTATCGGAAGGGTCTCAGGATTGGATTGGGAAGGAGTTGGATATCCCTTCTCATGCTATAGGAAGTGTCTCAGGTTGGAATGGGAAGGAGTTGGATATCACATCTCATGTTATAGAAAGGGTCTCAGGATTGGAATGGGAAGGATTTGGATATCACATCTCTTGCTATAGGAAGGGTCTCAGGATTGGAATGGGTAGGAGTTGGATATTACTTTCTTGCTATAGGAAGGGTCTCATGTTTGGAATGGGAAGGAGTTGGATATCACATATGCTATAGTTAGTGTCTCAGGTTTGGAACGGGAAGGAGTTGGATATCACATCTCATGTTATAGGAAGGGTCTCAGGTTTGGTATAAGCATTGAGATATCACATCTCTGCTATCGGAAGCGGCTCAGGATTGGAATGGGAAGGAGTTGGATATCCCATCTCATGTTATAGGAAGAGTCTCTGGTTTGGTATTAGAATCATTGAGATATCACATCGCATGCTGTAGGAAGGGTCTAAGGATTGGAATGGGATGGACTTGGATATAACATCTCATGCTATAGGTAGGCTCTCAGGTTTGGTATAAGCATTGAGATATCACATCTCATGCTATAGGAAGGGTCTCAGGATTGGAATGGGAAGGAATTGGATATCACATCTCATGCTATAGGAAGGGTCTCAGATTTGGTATAAGCATTGAGATATCACATCTCATGCTAAAGGAAGGGTCTCAGGATTGGAATGGGAAGGAGTTGTATATGACATCTCAGGCCATAGGAAGGTTCTCAGGTTTGGTATAAGCATTGAGATATCACATCTCTGCTATCGGAAAGGTCTCAGGATTGGAATGGGAAGGAGTTGGATATCCCATCTCATGTTATAGGAAGGGTCTCAGGTTTGGTATTAGAAGCATAGAGATATCACATCTCATGCTATAGGAAGGGTCTCAGGATTGGAATGGGAAGGACTTGGATGTCACATCTCATGATAAAGGAAGGATCTAAGGTTTGGAAGGGGAAGGATTTGGATATCACATCTCATGTTATAGGACGGGTCTCAGGTTTGGTATTAGAAGCATTGAGATATCAAGTCTCATGGTATAAGAAGGGTCTCAGAATTGGAATGGGAAGGAGTTGGATATCACACCTCAAGCTATAGGAAGGGTCTCAGGATTGGAATGGGAAGGAGTTTGATATCACATCTCATGCCATAGTATGGGTCTCAGGTTTGGTAGAAGCATTGGGATATCACATCTCATGCTATCGGAAGGGTATCAGTATTGGATTTTGAAGAAGATGGATATCCCATCTCATGCTATAGGAAGGGTCTCAGGTTGGAATGGGAAGGAGTTGGATATCACATTTCATGTTATAGGAAGGGTCTCAGGATTGGAATGGGAAGGACTTGGATATCATATCTCATGCTATAGGACGGGTCTCAGGTTTGTTATTAGAATCATTGAGATATCATATTGCATGCTGTAGGAAGGGTCTAAGGATTGGAATAGGAAGGACCTGGATATCACATCTCATGCTATAGATAGGCTCTTAGGTTTGGAAAGGGAAGGAGTTGGATATCACATTTCATGTTAGAGGAAGGGTCTCAGGTTTGGTATAAGCATTGAGATATCACATCTCATGCTATAGGACGGGTCTCAGGATTGGAATGGAAGGAGTTGGATATCACATCTCATGTTATAGGAAGGATCTCAGGTTTGGTATTAGAATCATTGAGACATCACATCTCATGCTATAGGAAGGGTCTCAGGGTTGGAATGGGAAGGAGTTGGATATCACAACTCATCCAATAGGAAGGGTCTCAGGTTTGGAATGGGAAGGAATTGGATATCACATCTCATGTTATAGGAAGGATCTCAGGTTTGGTATTAGAAGCATTGAGATATCACATCTCATGCTATAGGAAGGGTTTCAGGATTGGAATGTGAAGGATTTGGATATCACATCTCATGCTAAAGGAAGGGTCTCAGGTTTGGTAGAAGCATTGAGATATCACATCTCTGCTATCGGAAGGGTCTCAGTATTGGATTGGGAAGGAGTTGGATATCCCTTCTCATGCTATAGGAAGGGTCTCAGGATTTGAATGGCAAGGAGTTGGATATCACATCTCATGCCATACGAAGGGTCTCAGGTTTGGTATAAGCATTGAGATATCACATCTCTGCTATCGGAAGGGTCTCAGGATTGGAATGGGAAGGAGTTGGATATTCCCATCTCATGTTGTAGGAAGGGTCTCAGGTTTGGTATTAGAAGCATAGAGATATCACATCTCATGCTATAGGAAGGGTCTCAGGATTGGAATGGGAAGGACTTGGATATCACATCTCATGCTATAGGGAGGGTCTCAAGTTTGATATTAGAAGCTTTGAGATATCACATCTCATGATATCGGAAGGGTCTCAGGATTGGAATGGGAAGGAGTTGGATATCACATCTCATGATAAAGGAAGGGTCTAAGGTTTGGAAGGGGAAGGATTTGGATATCACATCTCATGTTATATTACGGGTCTCAGGTTTGGTATTAGAAGCATTGAGATATCAAGTCTCAGGGTATAGGAAGGGTCTCAGAATTGAAATGGGAAGGAGTTGGATATCACATCTCAAGCTACAGGAAGGGTCTCAGAATTGGAATGGGAAGGACTTGGATATCACATCTCATCCTATAGGAAGGCTCTCAGGTTTGGAAGGGGAAAGAGTTGGATATCACATTTCATGTTAGAGGTAGGATCTCAGGTTTGGTATTAGAGGCATTGAGATATCACATCTCATGCTATCAGAAGGGTCTCAGGAATGGAATGGGAAGGAGTTGGATATCACATCTCATGCTAAACGGAGGGTCTCAGGTTTGGAAGGGGAAGGATTTGGATATCACATCTCATGTTATAGGAAGGATCTCAGGTTTGGTATTAGAAGCATTGAGATATCACATCTCATGCTATCGGAAGGATCTCAGGTTTGGTATTAGAAGCATTGAGATATCACATCTCATGCTATCAGAAGGGTCTCAGGATTGGAATGGGAAGGAGTTGGATATCACATCTCATGCTAAAGGGAGGGTCTCAGGTTTGGAAGGGGAAGGATTTGGATATCACATCTCATGTTATCAGAAGGATCTCACGTTTGGTATTAGAAGTATTGAGATATCATACCTCATGCTATAGGAAGGGTCTCAGGATTAGAATGGGAAGGAGTTGGATATCACATCTCATGCTATAGGAAGTGTCTCAGGATTGTAATGGGAAGGACTTGGATATCACATCTCATGCTATAGGTAGGGTCTCAAGTTTGATATTAGAAGCATTGAGATATCACATCTCATGCTATAGGAAGGGTCTGAGGATTGGAATGGGAAGGAGTTGGATATCACATCTCATGCTATGGGAAGGGTCTCAGGTTTGGTATAAGCAGTGAGATATCACATCTCATGCTATAGTAAGTGTCTCAGGATTGGAATGGGAAGGAGTTGGATATCACATCTCATGTTATAGGAAGGATCTCAGGTTTGGTATAAGCATTGAGATATCACATCTCTGCTATCGGAAGGGTCTCAGGATTGGAATGGGAAGGAGTTGGATATTCCCATCTCATGTTATAGGAAGGGTCTCAGGTTTGGTATTAGAAGCATTGAGATATCACATCTCATGCTATAGGAAGGGTCTCAGGATTGGAATGGGAAGGAGTTGGATATCACATCTCATGATAAAGGAAGGGTCTCAGGATTGGAATGGGAAGGACTTGGATATCACATCTCATGCTATAGGAAGGCTCTCAGGTTTGGAAGGGGAAAGAGTTGGATATCACATTTCATGTTAGAGGTAGGATCTCAGGTTTGGTATTAGAGGCATTGAGATATCACATCTCATGCTATCAGAAGGGTCTCAGGAATGGAATGGGAAGGAGTTGGATATCACATCTCATGCTAAAGGGAGGGTCTCAGGTTTGGAAGGGGAAGGATTTGGATATCACATCTCATGTTATAGGAAGGATCTCAGGTTTGGTATTAGAAGCATTGAGATATCACATCTCATGCTATCAGAAGAGTCTCAGGATTGGAATAGGAAGGAGTTGGATATCACATCTCATGCTAAAGGGAGGGTCTCAGGATTTGAAGGGGAAGGATTTGGATATCACATCTCATGTTATCGGAAGGATCTCACGTTTGGTATTAGAAGTATTGAGATATCATATCTCATGCTATAGGAAGGGTCTCAGGATTGGAATGGGAAGGAGTTGGATATCACATCTCATGCTATAGGGAGGGTCTCAGGATTGGAATGGGAAGGACTTAGATATCACATATCATGCTATAGGGAGGGTCTCAGTTTTGATATTAGAAGCATTGAGATATCACATCTCATGCTATAGGAAGTGTCTCAGGATTGGAATGGGAAGGTGCTGGATATCACATCTCATGCTAAAGGAAGGGTCTCAGGTTTGGAACGGGAAGGATTTGGATATCACATCTCATGTTATAGGAAGGGTCTCAGGTTTGGTATAAGCATTGAGATATCACATCTCTGCTATCGGAAGTGTCTCAGGATTGGAATGGGAAGGAGTTGGATATCCCATCTCATGTTATAGGACGGGTCTCAGGTTTGTTATTAGAATCATTGAGATATCATATTGCATGCTGTAGGAAGGGTCTAAGGGTTGGAATGGGAAGGACTTGGATATCAGATCTCATGCTATAGATAGGCTCTTAGGTTTGGAAAGGGAAGGAGTTGGATATCACATTTCATGTTAGAGGAAGGATCTCAGGTTTGGTATTAGAAGCATTGAGATATCACATCTCATGCTATAGGAAGGGTCTCAGGATTGGAATGGGAAGCAGTTGGATATCACATCTCATGCTATAGGAAGGGTCTCAGGTTTGGTATAAGCATTGAGATATCACATCTCATGCTATAGGACGGGTCTCAGGATTGGAATGGAAGGAGTTGGATATCACATCTCATGTTATAGGAAGGATCTCACGTTTGGTATTAGAAGCATTGAGACATCACATCTCATGCTATAGGAAGGGTCTCAGGGTTGGAATGGGAAGGAGTTGGATATCACATCTCATCCAATAGGAAGGGTCTCAGGTTTGGAATGGGAAGGAATTGGATATCACATCTCATGTTATAGGAAGGATCTCAGGTTTGGTATTAGAAGCATTGAGCTATCACATCTCATGCTATAGGAAGGGTCTCAGGATTGGAATGTGAAGGATTTGGATATCACATCTCATGCTAAAGGAAGGGTCTCAGGTTTGGTAGAAGCATTGAGATATCACGTCTCTGCTATCGGAAGGGTCTCAGGATTGGATTGGGAAGGAGTTGGATATCACATCTCATGCCATAGGAAGGGTCTCAGGTTTGGTATAAGCATTGAGATATCACATCTCTGCTATCGGAAGGGTCTCAGGATTGGATTGGGAAGGAGTTGGATATCCCTTCTCATGCTATAGGTAGTGTCTCAGGTTGGAATGGGAAGGAGTTGGATATCACATCTCATGTTATAGAAAGGGTCTCAGGATTGGAATGGGAAGGATTTGGATATCACATCTCTTGCTATAGGAAGGGTCTCAGGATTGGAATGGGTAGGAGTTGGATATTACTTTCTTGCTATAGGAAGGGTCTCATGTTTGGAATGGGAAGGAGTTGGATATCACATATGCTATAGTTAGTGTCTCAGGTTTGGAACGGGAAGGAGTTGGATATCACATCTCATGTTATAGGA
Source organism: Ambystoma mexicanum (assembly GCF_040938575.1). NCBI lineage: Eukaryota > Metazoa > Chordata > Amphibia > Caudata > Ambystomatidae > Ambystoma > Ambystoma mexicanum. The sequence goes on from NC_090936.1 coordinate 341,522,600, forward strand.
AGGGTCTCAGGTTTGGTATAAGCATTGAGATATCACATCTCTGCTATCGGAAGCGGCTCAGGATTGGAATGGGAAGGAGTTGGATATCCCATCTCATGTTATAGGAAGAGTCTCTGGTTTGGTATTAGAATCATTGAGATATCACATCGCATGCTGTAGGAAGGGTCTAAGGATTGGAATGGGATGGACTTGGATATAACATCTCATGCTATAGGTAGGCTCTCAGGTTTGGTATAAGCATTGAGATATCACATCTCATGCTATAGGAAGGGTCTCAGGATTGGAATGGGAAGGAATTGGATATCACATCTCATGCTATAGGAAGGGTCTCAGATTTGGTATAAGCATTGAGATATCACATCTCATGCTAAAGGAAGGGTCTCAGGATTGGAATGGGAAGGAGTTGTATATGACATCTCAGGCCATAGGAAGGTTCTCAGGTTTGGTATAAGCATTGAGATATCACATCTCTGCTATCGGAAAGGTCTCAGGATTGGAATGGGAAGGAGTTGGATATCCCATCTCATGTTATAGGAAGGGTCTCAGGTTTGGTATTAGAAGCATAGAGATATCACATCTCATGCTATAGGAAGGGTCTCAGGATTGGAATGGGAAGGACTTGGATGTCACATCTCATGATAAAGGAAGGATCTAAGGTTTGGAAGGGGAAGGATTTGGATATCACATCTCATGTTATAGGACGGGTCTCAGGTTTGGTATTAGAAGCATTGAGATATCAAGTCTCATGGTATAAGAAGGGTCTCAGAATTGGAATGGGAAGGAGTTGGATATCACACCTCAAGCTATAGGAAGGGTCTCAGGATTGGAATGGGAAGGAGTTTGATATCACATCTCATGCCATAGTATGGGTCTCAGGTTTGGTAGAAGCATTGGGATATCACATCTCATGCTATCGGAAGGGTATCAGTATTGGATTTTGAAGAAGATGGATATCCCATCTCATGCTATAGGAAGGGTCTCAGGTTGGAATGGGAAGGAGTTGGATATCACATTTCATGTTATAGGAAGGGTCTCAGGATTGGAATGGGAAGGACTTGGATATCATATCTCATGCTATAGGACGGGTCTCAGGTTTGTTATTAGAATCATTGAGATATCATATTGCATGCTGTAGGAAGGGTCTAAGGATTGGAATAGGAAGGACCTGGATATCACATCTCATGCTATAGATAGGCTCTTAGGTTTGGAAAGGGAAGGAGTTGGATATCACATTTCATGTTAGAGGAAGGGTCTCAGGTTTGGTATAAGCATTGAGATATCACATCTCATGCTATAGGACGGGTCTCAGGATTGGAATGGAAGGAGTTGGATATCACATCTCATGTTATAGGAAGGATCTCAGGTTTGGTATTAGAATCATTGAGACATCACATCTCATGCTATAGGAAGGGTCTCAGGGTTGGAATGGGAAGGAGTTGGATATCACAACTCATCCAATAGGAAGGGTCTCAGGTTTGGAATGGGAAGGAATTGGATATCACATCTCATGTTATAGGAAGGATCTCAGGTTTGGTATTAGAAGCATTGAGATATCACATCTCATGCTATAGGAAGGGTTTCAGGATTGGAATGTGAAGGATTTGGATATCACATCTCATGCTAAAGGAAGGGTCTCAGGTTTGGTAGAAGCATTGAGATATCACATCTCTGCTATCGGAAGGGTCTCAGTATTGGATTGGGAAGGAGTTGGATATCCCTTCTCATGCTATAGGAAGGGTCTCAGGATTTGAATGGCAAGGAGTTGGATATCACATCTCATGCCATACGAAGGGTCTCAGGTTTGGTATAAGCATTGAGATATCACATCTCTGCTATCGGAAGGGTCTCAGGATTGGAATGGGAAGGAGTTGGATATTCCCATCTCATGTTATAGGAAGGGTCTCAGGTTTGGTATTAGAAGCATAGAGATATCACATCTCATGCTATAGGAAGGGTCTCAGGATTGGAATGGGAAGGACTTGGATATCACATCTCATGCTATAGGGAGGGTCTCAAGTTTGATATTAGAAGCTTTGAGATATCACATCTCATGATATCGGAAGGGTCTCAGGATTGGAATGGGAAGGAGTTGGATATCACATCTCATGATAAAGGAAGGGTCTAAGGTTTGGAAGGGGAAGGATTTGGATATCACATCTCATGTTATATTACGGGTCTCAGGTTTGGTATTAGAAGCATTGAGATATCAAGTCTCAGAGTATAGGAAGGGTCTCAGAATTGGAATGGGAAGGAGTTGGATATCACATCTCAAGCTATAGGAAGGGTCTCAGAATTGGAATGGGAAGGACTTGGATATCACATCTCATGCTATAGAAAGGCTCTCAGGTTTGGAAGGGGAAAGAGTTGGATATCACATTTCATGTTAGAGGTAGGATCTCAGGTTTGGTATTAGAGGCATTGAGATATCACATCTCATGCTATCAGAAGGGTCTCAGGAATGGAATGGGAAGGAGTTGGATATCACATCTCATGCTAAAGGGAGGGTCTCAGGTTTGGAAGGGGAAGGATTTGGATATCACATCTCATGTTATAGGAAGGATCTCAGGTTTGGTATTAGAAGCATTGAGATATCACATCTCATGCTATCGGAAGGATCTCAGGTTTGGTATTAGAAGCATTGAGATATCACATCTCATGCTATCAGAAGGGTCTCAGGATTGGAATGGGAAGGAGTTGGATATCACATCTCATGCTAAAGGGAGGGTCTCAGGTTTGGAAGGGGAAGGATTTGGATATCACATCTCATGTTATCAGAAGGATCTCACGTTTGGTATTAGAAGTATTGAGATATCATACCTCATGCTATAGGAAGGGTCTCAGGATTGGAATGGGAAGGAGTTGGATATCACATCTCATGCTATAGGAAGTGTCTCAGGATTGTAATGGGAAGGACTTGGATATCACATCTCATGCTATAGGTAGGGTCTCAAGTTTGATATTAGAAGCATTGAGATATCACATCTCATGCTATAGGAAGGGTCTGAGGATTGGAATGGGAAGGAGTTGGATATCACATCTCATGCTATGGGAAGGGTCTCAGGTTTGGTATAAGCAGTGAGATATCACATCTCATGCTATAGTAAGTGTCTCAGGATTGGAATGGGAAGGAGTTGGATATCACATCTCATGTTATAGGAAGGATCTCAGGTTTGGTATAAGCATTGAGATATCACATCTCTGCTATCGGAAGGGTCTCAGGATTGGAATGGGAAGGAGTTGGATATTCCCATCTCATGTTATAGGAAGGGTCTCAGGTTTGGTATTAGAAGCATTGAGATATCACATCTCATGCTATAGGAAGGGTCTCAGGATTGGAATGGGAAGGAGTTGGATATCACATCTCATGATAAAGGAAGGGTCTCAGGATTGGAATGGGAAGGACTTGGATATCACATCTCATGCTATAGGAAGGCTCTCAGGTTTGGAAGGGGAAAGAGTTGGATATCACATTTCATGTTAGAGGTAGGATCTCAGGTTTGGTATTAGAGGCATTGAGATATCACATCTCATGCTATCAGAAGGGTCTCAGGAATGGAATGGGAAGGAGTTGGATATCACATCTCATGCTAAAGGGAGGGTCTCAGGTTTGGAAGGGGAAGGATTTGGATATCACATCTCATGTTATAGGAAGGATCTCAGGTTTGGTATTAGAAGCATTGAGATATCACATCTCATGCTATCAGAAGAGTCTCAGGATTGGAATAGGAAGGAGTTGGATATCACATCTCATGCTAAAGGGAGGGTCTCAGGATTTGAAGGGGAAGGATTTGGATATCACATCTCATGTTATCGGAAGGATCTCACGTTTGGTATTAGAAGTATTGAGATATCATATCTCATGCTATAGGAAGGGTCTCAGGATTGGAATGGGAAGGAGTTGGATATCACATCTCATGCTATAGGGAGGGTCTCAGGATTGGAATGGGAAGGACTTAGATATCACATATCATGCTATAGGGAGGGTCTCAGTTTTGATATTAGAAGCATTGAGATATCACATCTCATGCTATAGGAAGTGTCTCAGGATTGGAATGGGAAGGTGCTGGATATCACATCTCATGCTAAAGGAAGGGTCTCAGGTTTGGAACGGGAAGGATTTGGATATCACATCTCATGTTATAGGAAGGGTCTCAGGTTTGGTATAAGCATTGAGATATCACATCTCTGCTATCGGAAGTGTCTCAGGATTGGAATGGGAAGGAGTTGGATATCCCATCTCATGTTATAGGACGGGTCTCAGGTTTGTTATTAGAATCATTGAGATATCATATTGCATGCTGTAGGAAGGGTCTAAGGGTTGGAATGGGAAGGACTTGGATATCAGATCTCATGCTATAGATAGGCTCTTAGGTTTGGAAAGGGAAGGAGTTGGATATCACATTTCATGTTAGAGGAAGGATCTCAGGTTTGGTATTAGAAGCATTGAGATATCACATCTCATGCTATAGGAAGGGTCTCAGGATTGGAATGGGAAGCAGTTGGATATCACATCTCATGCTATAGGAAGGGTCTCAGGTTTGGTATAAGCATTGAGATATCACATCTCATGCTATAGGACGGGTCTCAGGATTGGAATGGAAGGAGTTGGATATCACATCTCATGTTATAGGAAGGATCTCAGGTTTGGTATTAGAAGCATTGAGACATCACATCTCATGCTATAGGAAGGGTCTCAGGGTTGGAATGGGAAGGAGTTGGATATCACATCTCATCCAATAGGAAGGGTCTCAGGTTTGGAATGGGAAGGAATTGGATATCACATCTCATGTTATAGGAAGGATCTCAGGTTTGGTATTAGAAGCATTGAGCTATAACATCTCATGCTATAGGAAGGGTCTCAGGATTGGAATGTGAAGGATTTGGATATCACATCTCATGCTAAAGGAAGGGTCTCAGGTTTGGTAGAAGCATTGAGATATCACGTCTCTGCTATCGGAAGGGTCTCAGGATTGGATTGGGAAGGAGTTGGATATCACATCTCATGCCATAGGAAGGGTCTCAGGTTTGGTATAAGCATTGAGATATCACATCTCTGCTATCGGAAGGGTCTCAGGATTGGATTGGGAAGGAGTTGGATATCCCTTCTCATGCTATAGGAAGTGTCTCAGGTTGGAATGGGAAGGAGTTGGATATCACATCTCATGTTATAGAAAGGGTCTCAGGATTGGAATGGGAAGGATTTGGATATCACATCTCTTGCTATAGGAAGGGTCTCAGGATTGGAATGGGTAGGAGTTGGATATTACTTTCTTGCTATAGGAAGGGTCTCATGTTTGGAATGGGAAGGAGTTGGATATCACATATGCTATAGTTAGTGTCTCAGGTTTGGAACGGGAAGGAGTTGGATATCACATCTCATGTTATAGGAAGGGTCTCAGGTTTGGTATAAGCATTGAGATATCACATCTCTGCTATCGGAAGCGGCTCAGGATTGGAATGGGAAGGAGTTGGATATCCCATCTCATGTTATAGGAAGAGTCTCTGGTTTGGTATTAGAATCATTGAGATATCACATCGCATGCTGTAGGAAGGGTCTAAGGATTGGAATGGGATGGACTTGGATATAACATCTCATGCTATAGGTAGGCTCTCAGGTTTGGTATAAGCATTGAGATATCACATCTCATGCTATAGGAAGGGTCTCAGGATTGGAATGGGAAGGAATTGGATATCACATCTCATGCTATAGGAAGGGTCTCAGATTTGGTATAAGCATTGAGATATCACATCTCATGCTAAAGGAAGGGTCTCAGGATTGGAATGGGAAGGAGTTGTATATGACATCTCAGGCCATAGGAAGGTTCTCAGGTTTGGTATAAGCATTGAGATATCACATCTCTGCTATCGGAAAGGTCTCAGGATTGGAATGGGAAGGAGTTGGATATCCCATCTCATGTTATAGGAAGGGTCTCAGGTTTGGTATTAGAAGCATAGAGATATCACATCTCATGCTATAGGAAGGGTCTCAGGATTGGAATGGGAAGGACTTGGATGTCACATCTCATGATAAAGGAAGGATCTAAGGTTTGGAAGGGGAAGGATTTGGATATCACATCTCATGTTATAGGACGGGTCTCAGGTTTGGTATTAGAAGCATTGAGATATCAAGTCTCATGGTATAAGAAGGGTCTCAGAATTGGAATGGGAAGGAGTTGGATATCACACCTCAAGCTATAGGAAGGGTCTCAGGATTGGAATGGGAAGGAGTTTGATATCACATCTCATGCCATAGTATGGGTCTCAGGTTTGGTAGAAGCATTGGGATATCACATCTCATGCTATCGGAAGGGTATCAGTATTGGATTTTGAAGAAGATGGATATCCCATCTCATGCTATAGGAAGGGTCTCAGGTTGGAATGGGAAGGAGTTGGATATCACATTTCATGTTATAGGAAGGGTCTCAGGATTGGAATGGGAAGGACTTGGATATCATATCTCATGCTATAGGACGGGTCTCAGGTTTGTTATTAGAATCATTGAGATATCATATTGCATGCTGTAGGAAGGGTCTAAGGATTGGAATAGGAAGGACCTGGATATCACATCTCATGCTATAGATAGGCTCTTAGGTTTGGAAAGGGAAGGAGTTGGATATCACATTTCATGTTAGAGGAAGGGTCTCAGGTTTGGTATAAGCATTGAGATATCACATCTCATGCTATAGGACGGGTCTCAGGATTGGAATGGAAGGAGTTGGATATCACATCTCATGTTATAGGAAGGATCTCAGGTTTGGTATTAGAATCATTGAGACATCACATCTCATGCTATAGGAAGGGTCTCAGGGTTGGAATGGGAAGGAGTTGGATATCACAACTCATCCAATAGGAAGGGTCTCAGGTTTGGAATGGGAAGGAATTGGATATCACATCTCATGTTATAGGAAGGATCTCAGGTTTGGTATTAGAAGCATTGAGATATCACATCTCATGCTATAGGAAGGGTTTCAGGATTGGAATGTGAAGGATTTGGATATCACATCTCATGCTAAAGGAAGGGTCTCAGGTTTGGTAGAAGCATTGAGATATCACATCTCTGCTATCGGAAGGGTCTCAGTATTGGATTGGGAAGGAGTTGGATATCCCTTCTCATGCTATAGGAAGGGTCTCAGGATTTGAATGGCAAGGAGTTGGATATCACATCTCATGCCATACGAAGGGTCTCAGGTTTGGTATAAGCATTGAGATATCACATCTCTGCTATCGGAAGGGTCTCAGGATTGGAATGGGAAGGAGTTGGATATTCCCATCTCATGTTGTAGGAAGGGTCTCAGGTTTGGTATTAGAAGCATAGAGATATCACATCTCATGCTATAGGAAGGGTCTCAGGATTGGAATGGGAAGGACTTGGATATCACATCTCATGCTATAGGGAGGGTCTCAAGTTTGATATTAGAAGCTTTGAGATATCACATCTCATGATATCGGAAGGGTCTCAGGATTGGAATGGGAAGGAGTTGGATATCACATCTCATGATAAAGGAAGGGTCTAAGGTTTGGAAGGGGAAGGATTTGGATATCACATCTCATGTTATATTACGGGTCTCAGGTTTGGTATTAGAAGCATTGAGATATCAAGTCTCAGGGTATAGGAAGGGTCTCAGAATTGAAATGGGAAGGAGTTGGATATCACATCTCAAGCTACAGGAAGGGTCTCAGAATTGGAATGGGAAGGACTTGGATATCACATCTCATCCTATAGGAAGGCTCTCAGGTTTGGAAGGGGAAAGAGTTGGATATCACATTTCATGTTAGAGGTAGGATCTCAGGTTTGGTATTAGAGGCATTGAGATATCACATCTCATGCTATCAGAAGGGTCTCAGGAATGGAATGGGAAGGAGTTGGATATCACATCTCATGCTAAACGGAGGGTCTCAGGTTTGGAAGGGGAAGGATTTGGATATCACATCTCATGTTATAGGAAGGATCTCAGGTTTGGTATTAGAAGCATTGAGATATCACATCTCATGCTATCGGAAGGATCTCAGGTTTGGTATTAGAAGCATTGAGATATCACATCTCATGCTATCAGAAGGGTCTCAGGATTGGAATGGGAAGGAGTTGGATATCACATCTCATGCTAAAGGGAGGGTCTCAGGTTTGGAAGGGGAAGGATTTGGATATCACATCTCATGTTATCAGAAGGATCTCACGTTTGGTATTAGAAGTATTGAGATATCATACCTCATGCTATAGGAAGGGTCTCAGGATTAGAATGGGAAGGAGTTGGATATCACATCTCATGCTATAGGAAGTGTCTCAGGATTGTAATGGGAAGGACTTGGATATCACATCTCATGCTATAGGTAGGGTCTCAAGTTTGATATTAGAAGCATTGAGATATCACATCTCATGCTATAGGAAGGGTCTGAGGATTGGAATGGGAAGGAGTTGGATATCACATCTCATGCTATGGGAAGGGTCTCAGGTTTGGTATAAGCAGTGAGATATCACATCTCATGCTATAGTAAGTGTCTCAGGATTGGAATGGGAAGGAGTTGGATATCACATCTCATGTTATAGGAAGGATCTCAGGTTTGGTATAAGCATTGAGATATCACATCTCTGCTATCGGAAGGGTCTCAGGATTGGAATGGGAAGGAGTTGGATATTCCCATCTCATGTTATAGGAAGGGTCTCAGGTTTGGTATTAGAAGCATTGAGATATCACATCTCATGATATAGGAAGGGTCTCAGGATTGGAATGGGAAGGAGTTGGATATCACATCTCATGATAAAGGAAGGGTCTCAGGATTGGAATGGGAAGGACTTGGATATCACATCTCATGCTATAGGAAGGCTCTCAGGTTTGGAAGGGGAAAGAGTTGGATATCACATTTCATGTTAGAGGTAGGATCTCAGGTTTGGTATTAGAGGCATTGAGATATCACATCTCATGCTATCAGAAGGGTCTCAGGAATGGAATGGGAAGGAGTTGGATATCACATCTCATGCTAAAGGGAGGGTCTCAGGTTTGGAAGGGGAAGGATTTGGATATCACATCTCATGTTATAGGAAGGATCTCAGGTTTGGTATTAGAAGCATTGAGATATCACATCTCATGCTATCAGAAGAGTCTCAGGATTGGAATAGGAAGGAGTTGGATATCACATCTCATGCTAAAGGGAGGGTCTCAGGATTTGAAGGGGAAGGATTTGGATATCACATCTCATGTTATCGGAAGGATCTCACGTTTGGTATTAGAAGTATTGAGATATCATATCTCATGCTATAGGAAGGGTCTCAGGATTGGAATGGGAAGGAGTTGGATATCACATCTCATGCTATAGGGAGGGTCTCAGGATTGGAATGGGAAGGACTTAGATATCACATATCATGCTATAGGGAGGGTCTCAGTTTTGATATTAGAAGCATTGAGATATCACATCTCATGCTATAGGAAGTGTCTCAGGATTGGAATGGGAAGGTGCTGGATATCACATCTCATGCTAAAGGAAGGGTCTCAGGTTTGGAACGGGAAGGATTTGGATATCACATCTCATGTTATAGGAAGGGTCTCAGGTTTGGTATAAGCATTGAGATATCACATCTCTGCTATCGGAAGTGTCTCAGGATTGGAATGGGAAGGAGTTGGATATCCCATCTCATGTTATAGGACGGGTCTCAGGTTTGTTATTAGAATCATTGAGATATCATATTGCATGCTGTAGGAAGGGTCTAAGGGTTGGAATGGGAAGGACTTGGATATCAGATCTCATGCTATAGATAGGCTCTTAGGTTTGGAAAGGGAAGGAGTTGGATATCACATTTCATGTTAGAGGAAGGATCTCAGGTTTGGTATTAGAAGCATTGAGATATCACATCTCATGCTATAGGAAGGGTCTCAGGATTGGAATGGGAAGCAGTTGGATATCACATCTCATGCTATAGGAAGGGTCTCAGGTTTGGTATAAGCATTGAGATATCACATCTCATGCTATAGGACGGGTCTCAGGATTGGAATGGAAGGAGTTGGATATCACATCTCATGTTATAGGAAGGATCTCACGTTTGGTATTAGAAGCATTGAGACATCACATCTCATGCTATAGGAAGGGTCTCAGGGTTGGAATGGGAAGGAGTTGGATATCACATCTCATCCAATAGGAAGGGTCTCAGGTTTGGAATGGGAAGGAATTGGATATCACATCTCATGTTATAGGAAGGATCTCAGGTTTGGTATTAGAAGCATTGAGCTATCACATCTCATGCTATAGGAAGGGTCTCAGGATTGGAATGTGAAGGATTTGGATATCACATCTCATGCTAAAGGAAGGGTCTCAGGTTTGGTAGAAGCATTGAGATATCACGTCTCTGCTATCGGAAGGGTCTCAGGATTGGATTGGGAAGGAGTTGGATATCACATCTCATGCCATAGGAAGGGTCTCAGGTTTGGTATAAGCATTGAGATATCACATCTCTGCTATCGGAAGGGTCTCAGGATTGGATTGGGAAGGAGTTGGATATCCCTTCTCATGCTATAGGTAGTGTCTCAGGTTGGAATGGGAAGGAGTTGGATATCACATCTCATGTTATAGAAAGGGTCTCAGGATTGGAATGGGAAGGATTTGGATATCACATCTCTTGCTATAGGAAGGGTCTCAGGATTGGAATGGGTAGGAGTTGGATATTACTTTCTTGCTATAGGAAGGGTCTCATGTTTGGAATGGGAAGGAGTTGGATATCACATATGCTATAGTTAGTGTCTCAGGTTTGGAACGGGAAGGAGTTGGATATCACATCTCATGTTATAGGAAGGGTCTCAGGTTTGGTATAAGCATTGAGATATCACATCTCTGCTATCGGAAGCGGCTCAGGATTGGAATGGGAAGGAGTTGGATATCCCATCTCATGTTATAGGAAGAGTCTCTGGTTTGGTATTAGAATCATTGAGATATCACATCGCATGCTGTAGGAAGGGTCTAAGGATTGGAATGGGATGGACTTGGATATAACATCTCATGCTATAGGTAGGCTCTCAGGTTTGGTATAAGCATTGAGATATCACATCTCATGCTATAGGAAGGGTCTCAGGATTGGAATGGGAAGGAATTGGATATCACATCTCATGCTATAGGAAGGGTCTCAGATTTGGTATAAGCATTGAGATATCACATCTCATGCTAAAGGAAGGGTCTCAGGATTGGAATGGGAAGGAGTTGTATATGACATCTCAGGCCATAGGAAGGTTCTCAGGTTTGGTATAAGCATTGAGATATCACATCTCTGCTATCGGAAAGGTCTCAGGATTGGAATGGGAAGGAGTTGGATATCCCATCTCATGTTATAGGAAGGGTCTCAGGTTTGGTATTAGAAGCATAGAGATATCACATCTCATGCTATAGGAAGGGTCTCAGGATTGGAATGGGAAGGACTTGGATGTCACATCTCATGATAAAGGAAGGATCTAAGGTTTGGAAGGGGAAGGATTTGGATATCACATCTCATGTTATAGGACGGGTCTCAGGTTTGGTATTAGAAGCATTGAGATATCAAGTCTCATGGTATAAGAAGGGTCTCAGAATTGGAATGGGAAGGAGTTGGATATCACACCTCAAGCTATAGGAAGGGTCTCAGGATTGGAATGGGAAGGAGTTTGATATCACATCTCATGCCATAGTATGGGTCTCAGGTTTGGTAGAAGCATTGGGATATCACATCTCATGCTATCGGAAGGGTATCAGTATTGGATTTTGAAGAAGATGGATATCCCATCTCATGCTATAGGAAGGGTCTCAGGTTGGAATGGGAAGGAGTTGGATATCACATTTCATGTTATAGGAAGGGTCTCAGGATTGGAATGGGAAGGACTTGGATATCATATCTCATGCTATAGGACGGGTCTCAGGTTTGTTATTAGAATCATTGAGATATCATATTGCATGCTGTAGGAAGGGTCTAAGGATTGGAATAGGAAGGACCTGGATATCACATCTCATGCTATAGATAGGCTCTTAGGTTTGGAAAGGGAAGGAGTTGGATATCACATTTCATGTTAGAGGAAGGGTCTCAGGTTTGGTATAAGCATTGAGATATCACATCTCATGCTATAGGACGGGTCTCAGGATTGGAATGGAAGGAGTTGGATATCACATCTCATGTTATAGGAAGGATCTCAGGTTTGGTATTAGAATCATTGAGACATCACATCTCATGCTATAGGAAGGGTCTCAGGGTTGGAATGGGAAGGAGTTGGATATCACAACTCATCCAATAGGAAGGGTCTCAGGTTTGGAATGGGAAGGAATTGGATATCACATCTCATGTTATAGGAAGGATCTCAGGTTTGGTATTAGAAGCATTGAGATATCACATCTCATGCTATAGGAAGGGTTTCAGGATTGGAATGTGAAGGATTTGGATATCACATCTCATGCTAAAGGAAGGGTCTCAGGTTTGGTAGAAGCATTGAGATATCACATCTCTGCTATCGGAAGGGTCTCAGTATTGGATTGGGAAGGAGTTGGATATCCCTTCTCATGCTATAGGAAGGGTCTCAGGATTTGAATGGCAAGGAGTTGGATATCACATCTCATGCCATACGAAGGGTCTCAGGTTTGGTATAAGCATTGAGATATCACATCTCTGCTATCGGAAGGGTCTCAGGATTGGAATGGGAAGGAGTTGGATATTCCCATCTCATGTTGTAGGAAGGGTCTCAGGTTTGGTATTAGAAGCATAGAGATATCACATCTCATGCTATAGGAAGGGTCTCAGGATTGGAATGGGAAGGACTTGGATATCACATCTCATGCTATAGGGAGGGTCTCAAGTTTGATATTAGAAGCTTTGAGATATCACATCTCATGATATCGGAAGGGTCTCAGGATTGGAATGGGAAGGAGTTGGATATCACATCTCATGATAAAGGAAGGGTCTAAGGTTTGGAAGGGGAAGGATTTGGATATCACATCTCATGTTATATTACGGGTCTCAGGTTTGGTATTAGAAGCATTGAGATATCAAGTCTCAGGGTATAGGAAGGGTCTCAGAATTGGAATGGGAAGGAGTTGGATATCACATCTCAAGCTACAGGAAGGGTCTCAGAATTGGAATGGGAAGGACTTGGATATCACATCTCATCCTATAGGAAGGCTCTCAGGTTTGGAAGGGGAAAGAGTTGGATATCACATTTCATGTTAGAGGTAGGATCTCAGGTTTGGTATTAGAGGCATTGAGATATCACATCTCATGCTATCAGAAGGGTCTCAGGAATGGAATGGGAAGGAGTTGGATATCACATCTCATGCTAAACGGAGGGTCTCAGGTTTGGAAGGGGAAGGATTTGGATATCACATCTCATGTTATAGGAAGGATCTCAGGTTTGGTATTAGAAGCATTGAGATATCACATCTCATGCTATCGGAAGGATCTCAGGTTTGGTATTAGAAGCATTGAGATATCACATCTCATGCTATCAGAAGGGTCTCAGGATTGGAATGGGAAGGAGTTGGATATCACATCTCATGCTAAAGGGAGGGTCTCAGGTTTGGAAGGGGAAGGATTTGGATATCACATCTCATGTTATCAGAAGGATCTCACGTTTGGTATTAGAAGTATTGAGATATCATACCTCATGCTATAGGAAGGGTCTCAGGATTAGAATGGGAAGGAGTTGGATATCACATCTCATGCTATAGGAAGTGTCTCAGGATTGTAATGGGAAGGACTTGGATATCACATCTCATGCTATAGGTAGGGTCTCAAGTTTGATATTAGAAGCATTGAGATATCACATCTCATGCTATAGGAAGGGTCTGAGGATTGGAATGGGAAGGAGTTGGATATCACATCTCATGCTATGGGAAGGGTCTCAGGTTTGGTATAAGCAGTGAGATATCACATCTCATGCTATAGTAAGTGTCTCAGGATTGGAATGGGAAGGAGTTGGATATCACATCTCATGTTATAGGAAGGATCTCAGGTTTGGTATAAGCATTGAGATATCACATCTCTGCTATCGGAAGGGTCTCAGGATTGGAATGGGAAGGAGTTGGATATTCCCATCTCATGTTATAGGAAGGGTCTCAGGTTTGGTATTAGAAGCATTGAGATATCACATCTCATGCTATAGGAAGGGTCTCAGGATTGGAATGGGAAGGAGTTGGATATCACATCTCATGATAAAGGAAGGGTCTCAGGATTGGAATGGGAAGGACTTGGATATCACATCTCATGCTATAGGAAGGCTCTCAGGTTTGGAAGGGGAAAGAGTTGGATATCACATTTCATGTTAGAGGTAGGATCTCAGGTTTGGTATTAGAGGCATTGAGATATCACATCTCATGCTATCAGAAGGGTCTCAGGAATGGAATGGGAAGGAGTTGGATATCACATCTCATGCTAAAGGGAGGGTCTCAGGTTTGGAAGGGGAAGGATTTGGATATCACATCTCATGTTATAGGAAGGATCTCAGGTTTGGTATTAGAAGCATTGAGATATCACATCTCATGCTATCAGAAGAGTCTCAGGATTGGAATAGGAAGGAGTTGGATATCACATCTCATGCTAAAGGGAGGGTCTCAGGATTTGAAGGGGAAGGATTTGGATATCACATCTCATGTTATCGGAAGGATCTCACGTTTGGTATTAGAAGTATTGAGATATCATATCTCATGCTATAGGAAGGGTCTCAGGATTGGAATGGGAAGGAGTTGGATATCACATCTCATGCTATAGGGAGGGTCTCAGGATTGGAATGGGAAGGACTTAGATATCACATATCATGCTATAGGGAGGGTCTCAGTTTTGATATTAGAAGCATTGAGATATCACATCTCATGCTATAGGAAGTGTCTCAGGATTGGAATGGGAAGGTGCTGGATATCACATCTCATGCTAAAGGAAGGGTCTCAGGTTTGGAACGGGAAGGATTTGGATATCACATCTCATGTTATAGGAAGGGTCTCAGGTTTGGTATAAGCATTGAGATATCACATCTCTGCTATCGGAAGTGTCTCAGGATTGGAATGGGAAGGAGTTGGATATCCCATCTCATGTTATAGGACGGGTCTCAGGTTTGTTATTAGAATCATTGAGATATCATATTGCATGCTGTAGGAAGGGTCTAAGGGTTGGAATGGGAAGGACTTGGATATCAGATCTCATGCTATAGATAGGCTCTTAGGTTTGGAAAGGGAAGGAGTTGGATATCACATTTCATGTTAGAGGAAGGATCTCAGGTTTGGTATTAGAAGCATTGAGATATCACATCTCATGCTATAGGAAGGGTCTCAGGATTGGAATGGGAAGCAGTTGGATATCACATCTCATGCTATAGGAAGGGTCTCAGGTTTGGTATAAGCATTGAGATATCACATCTCATGCTATAGGACGGGTCTCAGGATTGGAATGGAAGGAGTTGGATATCACATCTCATGTTATAGGAAGGATCTCACGTTTGGTATTAGAAGCATTGAGACATCACATCTCATGCTATAGGAAGGGTCTCAGGGTTGGAATGGGAAGGAGTTGGATATCACATCTCATCCAATAGGAAGGGTCTCAGGTTTGGAATGGGAAGGAATTGGATATCACATCTCATGTTATAGGAAGGATCTCAGGTTTGGTATTAGAAGCATTGAGCTATCACATCTCATGCTATAGGAAGGGTCTCAGGATTGGAATGTGAAGGATTTGGATATCACATCTCATGCTAAAGGAAGGGTCTCAGGTTTGGTAGAAGCATTGAGATATCACGTCTCTGCTATCGGAAGGGTCTCAGGATTGGATTGGGAAGGAGTTGGATATCACATCTCATGCCATAGGAAGGGTCTCAGGTTTGGTATAAGCATTGAGATATCACATCTCTGCTATCGGAAGGGTCTCAGGATTGGATTGGGAAGGAGTTGGATATCCCTTCTCATGCTATAGGTAGTGTCTCAGGTTGGAATGGGAAGGAGTTGGATATCACATCTCATGTTATAGAAAGGGTCTCAGGATTGGAATGGGAAGGATTTGGATATCACATCTCTTGCTATAGGAAGGGTCTCAGGATTGGAATGGGTAGGAGTTGGATATTACTTTCTTGCTATAGGAAGGGTCTCATGTTTGGAATGGGAAGGAGTTGGATATCACATATGCTATAGTTAGTGTCTCAGGTTTGGAACGGGAAGGAGTTGGATATCACATCTCATGTTATAGGAAGGGTCTCAGGTTTGGTATAAGCATTGAGATATCACATCTCTGCTATCGGAAGCGGCTCAGGATTGGAATGGGAAGGAGTTGGATATCCCATCTCATGTTATAGGAAGAGTCTCTGGATTGGTATTAGAATCATTGAGATATCACATCGCATGCTGTAGGAAGGGTCTAAGGATTGGAATGGGATGGACTTGGATATAACATCTCATGCTATAGGTAGGCTCTCAGGTTTGGTATAAGCATTGAGATATCACATCTCATGCTATAGGAAGGGTCTCAGGATTGGAATGGGAAGGAGTTGTATATGACATCTCAGGCCATAGGAAGGTTCTCAGGTTTGGTATAAGCATTGAGATATCACATCTCTGCTATCGGAAGGGTCTCAGGATTGG
This sequence comes from Ambystoma mexicanum, assembly GCF_040938575.1. Taxonomy (NCBI): domain Eukaryota; kingdom Metazoa; phylum Chordata; class Amphibia; order Caudata; family Ambystomatidae; genus Ambystoma; species Ambystoma mexicanum. The sequence continues at coordinate 341,539,157 of NC_090936.1, forward strand.
AATGGGAAGGAGTTGGATATCCCATCTCATGTTATAGGAAGGGTCTCAGGTTTGGTATTAGAAGCATAGAGATATCACACCTCATGCTATAGGAAGGGTCTCAGGATGTGAATGGCAAGGAGTTGGATATCACATCTCATGCCATAGGAAGGGTCTCAGGTTTGGTATAAGCATTGAGATATCACATCTCTGCTATCGGAAGGGTCTCAGGATTGGATTGGGAAGGAGTTAGATATCCCTTCTCATGCTATAGGAAGTGTCTCAGGTTGGAATGGGAAGGAGTTGGATATCACATCTCATGTTATAGGAAGGGTCTCAGGATTGGAATGGGAAGGACTTGGATGTCACATCTCATGCTATAGGGAGGGTCTCAAGTTTGATATTAGAAGCATTGAGATAACAAATTTCATGATATCGGAAGGGTCTCAGGATTGGAATGGGAAGGAGTTGGATATCACATCTCATGATAAAGGAAGGGTCTAAGGTTTGGAAGGGGAAGGATTTGGATATCACATCTCATGTTATAGGACGGGTCTCAGGTTTGGTATTAGAAGCATTGAGATATCAAGTCTCATGGTATAAGAAGGGTCTCAGAATTGGAATGGGAAGGAGTTGGATATCACACCTCAAGCTATAGGAAGGGTCTCAGGATTGGAATGGGAAGGAGTTTGATATCACATCTCATGCCATAGTATGGGTCTCCGGTTTGGTAGAAGCATTGGGATATCACATCTCATGCTATCGGAAGGGTATCAGTATTGGATTTGGGGGAAGTTGGATATCCCATCTCATGCTATAGGAAGGGTCTCAGGTTGGAATGGGAAGGAGTTGGATATCACATTTCATGTTATAGGAAGGGTCTCAGGATTGGAATGGGAAGGACTTGGATATCATTTCTCATGCTATAGGACGGGTCTCAGGTTTGTTATTAGAATCATTGAGATATCATATTGCATGCTGTAGGAAGGGTCTAAGGATTGGAATGGGAAGGACTTGGATATCACATCTCATGCTATAGATAGGCTCTTAGGTTTGGAAAGGGAAGGAGTTGGATATCACATTTCATGTTAGAGGAAGGATCTCAGGTTTGGTATTAGAAGCATTGAGATATCACATCTCATGCTATACGAAGGGTCTCAGGATTGGAATGGGAAGTAGTTGGATATCACATCTCATGCTATAGGAAGGGTCTCAGGTTTGGTATAAGCATTGAGATATCACATCTCATGCTATAGGACGGGTCTCAGGATTGGAATGGAAGGAGTTGGATATCACATCTCATGTTATAGGAAGGATCTCATGTTTGGTATTAGAAGCATTGAGACATCACATCTCATGCTATAGGAAGGGTCTCAGGGTTGGAATGGGAAGGAGTTGGATATCACATCTCATCCAATAGGAAGGGTCTCAGGTTTGGAATGGGAAGGAATTGGATATCACGTCTCATGTTATAGGAAGGATATCAGGTTTGGTATTAGAAGCATTGAGATATCAAATCTCATGCTATAGGAAGGGTCTCAGGATTGGAATGTGAAGGATTTGGATATCACATCTCATGCTAAAGGAAGGGTCTCAGGTTTGGTAGAAGCATTGAGATATCACGTCTCTGCTATCGGAAGGGTCTCAGGATTGGATTGGGAAGGAGTTGGATATCCCTTCTCATGCTATAGGAAGGGTCTCAGGATTTGAATGGCAAGGAGTTGGATATCACATCTCATGCCATAGGAAGGGTATCAGGTTTGGTATAAGCATTGAGATATCACATCTCTGCTATCGGAAGGGTCTCAGGATTGGAATGGGAAGGAGTTGGATATTCCCATCTCATGTTATAGGAAGGGTCACAGGTTTGGTATTAGAAGCATTGAGATATCACATCTCATGCTATAGGAAAGGTCTCAGGATTGGAATGGGAAGGACTTGGATATCACATCTCATGCTATAGGGAGGGTCTCAAGTTTGATATTAGAAGCTTTGAGATATCACATCTCATGATATCGGAAGGGTCTCAGGATTGGAATGGGAAGGAGTTGGATATCACATCTCATGATAAAGGAAGGGTCTAAGGTTTGGAAGGGGAACGATTTGGATATCACATCTCATGTTATATTACGGGTCTCAGGTTTGGTATTAGAAGCATTGAGATATCAAGTCTCAGAGTATAGGAAGGGTCTCAGAATTGGAATGGGAAGGAGTTGGATATCACATCTCAAGCTATAGGAAGGGTCTCAGGATTGGAATGGGAAGGACTTGGATATCACATCTCATGCTATAGGAAGGCTCTCAGGTTTGGAAGGGGAAAGAGTTGGATATCACATTTCATGTTAGAGGTAGGATCTCAGGTTTAGTATTAGAGGCATTGAGATATCACATCTCATGCTATCAGAAGGGTCTCAGGAATGGAATGGGAAGGAGTTGGATATCACATCTCATGCTAAAGGGAGGGTCTCAGGTTTGGAAGGGGAAGGATTTGGATATCACATCTCATGTTATAGGAAGGATCTCAGGTTTGGTATTAGAAGCATTGAGATATCACATCTCATGCTATCGGAAGGATCTCAGGTTTGGAATTAGAAGCATTGAGATATCACATCTCATGCTATCAGAAGGGTCTCAGGATTGGAATTGGAAGGAGTTGGATATCACATCTCATGCTAAAGGGAGGGTCTCAGGTTTGGAAGGGGAAGGATTTGGATATCACATCTCATGTTATCGGAAGGATCTCACGTTTGGTATTAGAAGTATTGAGATATCATATCTCATGCTATAGGAAGGGTCTCAGGATTGGAATGGGAAAGAGTTGGATATCACATCTCATGCTATAGGGAGTGTCTCAGGATTGGAATGGGAAGGACTTAGATATCACATATCATGCTATAGGGAGGGTCTCAGTTTTGATATTAGAAGCATTGAGATATCACATCTCATGCTATCGGAAGTGTCTCAGGATTGGAATGGGAAGGAGCTGGATATCACATCTCAAGCTAAAGGAAGGGTCTCAGGTTTGGAACGGGAAGGATTTGGATATCACATCTCATGTTATAGGAAGGGTCTCAGGTTTGGTATAAGCATTGAGATATCACATCTCTGCTATCGGAAGTGTCTCAGGATTGGAATGGGAAGGAGTTGGATATCACATCTCATGTTATAGGACGGGTCTCAGGTTTGTTATTAGAATCATTGAGATATCATATTGCATGCTGTAGGAAGGGTCTAAGGGTTGGAATGGGAAGGACTTGGATATCACATCTCATGCTATAGATAGGCTCTTAGGTTTGGAAAGGGAAGGAGTTGGATATCACATTTCATGTTAGACGAAGGATCTCAGGTTTGGTATTAGAAGCATTGAGATATCACATCTCATGCTATAGGAAGGGTCTCAGGATTGGAATGGGAAGTAGTTGGATATCACATCTCATGCTAAAGGGAGGGTCTCAGGTTTGGAAGGGGAAGGATTTGGATATCACATCTCATGTTATCGGAAGGATCTCACGTTTGGTATTAGAAGTATTGAGATATCATATCTCATGCTATAGGAAGGGTCTCAGGATTGGAATGGGAAAGAGTTGGATATCACATCTCATGCTATAGGGAGTGTCTCAGGATTGGAATGGGAAGGACTTAGATATCACATATCATGCTATAGGGAGGGTCTCAGTTTTGATATTAGAAGCATTGAGATATCACATCTCATGCTATCGGAAGTGTCTCAGGATTGGAATGGGAAGGAGCTGGATATCACATCTCAAGCTAAAGGAAGGGTCTCAGGTTTGGAACGGGAAGGATTTGGATATCACATCTCATGTTATAGGAAGGGTCTCAGGTTTGGTATAAGCATTGAGATATCACATCTCTGCTATCGGAAGTGTCTCAGGATTGGAATGGGAAGGAGTTGGATATCACATCTCATGTTATAGGACGGGTCTCAGGTTTGTTATTAGAATCATTGAGATATCATATTGCATGCTGTAGGAAGGGTCTAAGGGTTGGAATGGGAAGGACTTGGATATCACATCTCATGCTATAGATAGGCTCTTAGGTTTGGAAAGGGAAGGAGTTGGATATCACATTTCATGTTAGACGAAGGATCTCAGGTTTGGTATTAGAAGCATTGAGATATCACATCTCATGCTATAGGAAGGGTCTCAGGATTGGAATGGGAAGTAGTTGGATATCACATCTCATGCTATAGGAAGGGTCTCAGGTTTGGTATAAGCATTGAGATATCACATCTCATGCTATAGGACGGGTCTCAGGATTGGAATGGAAGGAGTTGGATATCACATCTCATGTTATAGGAAGGATCTCAGGTTTGGTATTAGAAGCATTGAGACATCACATCTCATGCTATAGGAAGGGTCTCAGGGTTGGAATGGGAAGGAGTTGGATATCACATCTCATCCAATAGGAAGGGTCTCAGGTTTGGAATGGGAAGGAATTGGATATCACATCTCATGTTATAGGAAGGATCTCAGGTTTGGTATTATAAGCATTGAGATATCACATCTCATGCTATAGGAAGGGTCTCAGGATTGGAATGTGAAGGATTTGGATAGCACATCTCATGCTAAAGGAAGGGTCTCAGGTTTGGTAGAAGCATTGAGATATCACGTCTCTGCTATCGGAAGGGTCTCAGGATTGGATTGGGAAGGAGTTGGATATCCCTTCTCATGCTATAGGAAGGGTCTCAGGATTTGAATGGCAAGGAGTTGGATATCACATCTCATGCCATAGGAAGGGTCTCAGGATTGGAATGGGAAGGATTTGGATATCACATCTCTTCCTATAGGAAGGGTCTCAGGATTGGAATGGGTAGGAGTTGGATATTACTTTCTTGCTATAGGAAGGGTCTCATGTTTGGAATGGGAAGGAGTTGGATATCACATATGCTATAGTTAGTGTCTCAGGTTTGGAACGGGAAGGAGTTGGATATCACATCTCATGTTATAGGAAGGGTCTCAGGTTTGGTATAAGCATTGAGATATCACATCTCTGCTATCGGAAGCGGCTCAGGATTGGAATGGGAAGGAGTTGGATATCCCATCTCATGTTATAGTAAGAGTCTCTGGTTTGGTATTAGAATCATTGAGATATCACATCGCATGCTGTAGGAAGGGTCTAAGGATTGGAATGGGATGGACTTGGATATCACATCTCATGCTATAGGTAGGCTCTCAGGTTTGGTATAAGCATTGAGATATCACATCTCATGCTATAGGAAGGGTCTCAGGATTGGAATGGGAAGGATTTGGATATCACATCTCATGCTATAGGAAGGGTCTCAGATGTGGTATAAGCATTGAGATATCACATCTCATGCTAAAGGAAGGGTCTCAGGATTGGAATGGGAAGGAGTTGTATATGACATCTAAGGCCATAGGAAGGGTCTCAGGTTTGGTATAAGCATTGAGATATCACATCTCTGCTATCGGAAGGGTCTCAGGATTGGAATGGGAAGGAGTTGGATATCCCATCTCATGTTATAGGAAGGGTCTCAGGTTTGGTATTAGAAGCATAGAGATATCACATCTCATGCTATAGGAAGGGTCTCAGGATTGGAATGGGAAGGAGTTGGATACCACATCTCATGATAAAAGAAGGGTCTAAGGTTTGGAAGGGGAAGGATTTGGATATCACATCTCATGTTATAGGACGGGTCTCAGGTTTGGTATTAGAAGCATTGAGATATCAAGTCTCATGGTATAAGAAGGGTCTCAGAATTGGAATGGGAAGGAGTTGGATATCACACCTCAAGCTATAGGAAGGGTCTCAGGATCGGAATGGGAAGGAGTTTGATATCACATCTCATGCCATAGTATGGGTCTCAGGTTTGGTAGAAGCATTGGGATATCACATCTCATGCTATCGGAAGGGTATCAGTATTGGATTTGGAAGAAGTTGGATATCCCATCTCATGCTATAGGAAGGGTCTCAGGTTGGAATGGGAAGGAGTTGGATATCACATTTCATGTTATAGGAAGGGTCTCAGGATTGGAATGGGAAGGACTTGGATATCATATCTCATGCTATAGGACGGGTCTCAGGTTTGTTATTAGAATCATTGAGATATCATATTGCATGCTGTAGGAAGGGTCTAAGGATTGGAATGGGAAGGACTTGGATATCACATCTCATGCTATAGATAGGCTCTTAGGTTTGGAAAGGGAAGGAGTTGGCTATCACATTTCATGTTAGAGGAAGGATCTCAGGTTTGGTATTAGAAGCATTGAGATATCACATCTCATGCTATAGGAAGGGTCTCAGGATTGGAATGGGAAGTAGTTGGATATCACATCTCATGCTATAGGAATTGTCTCAGGTTTGGTATAAGCATTGAGATATCACATCTCATGCTATAGGACGGGTCTCAGGATTGGAATGGAAGGAGTTGGATATCACATCTCATGTTATAGGAAGGATCTCAGGTTTGGTATTAGAAGCATTGAGACATCACATCTCATGCTATAGGAAGGGTCTCAGGGTTGGAATGGGAAGGAGTTGGATATTGCATCTCATCCAATAGGAAGGGTCTCAGGTTTGGAATGGGAAGGAATTGGATATCACATCTCATGTTATAGGAAGGATCTCAGGTTTGGTATTAGAAGCATTGAGATATCACATCTCATGCTATAGGAAGGGTCTCAGGATTGGAATGTGAAGGATTTGGATATCACATCTCATGCTAAAGGAAGGGTCTCAGGTTTGGTAGAAGCATTGAGATATCACGTCTCTGCTATCGGAAGGGTCTCAGGATTGGATTGGGAAGGAGTTGGATATCCCTTCTCATGCTATACGAAGGGTCTCAGGATTTGATTGGGAAGGAGTTGGATATCACATCTCATGTTATCGGAAGGGTCTCAGGATTGGAATGGGAAGGATTTGGATATCACATCTTTTGCTATAGGAAGGGTCTCAGGATTGGAATGGGTAGGAGTTGGATATTACTTTCTTGCTATAGGAAGGGTCTCATGTTTGGAATGGGAAGCAGTTGGATATCACATATGCTATAGTTAGTGTCTCAGGTTTGGAACGGGAAGGAGTTGGATATCACATCTCATGTTATAGGAAGGGTCTCAGGTTTGGTATAAGCATTGAGATATCACATCTCTGCTATCGGAAGCGGCTCAGGATTGGAATGGGAAGGAGTTGGATATCCCATCTCATGTTATAGGAAGAGTCTCTGGTTTGGTATTAGAATCATTGAGATATCACATCGCATGCTGTAGGAAGGGTCTAAGGATTGGAATGGGATGGACTTGGATATCACATCTCATGCTATAGGTAGGCTCTCATTTTTGGTATAAGCATTGAGATATCACATCTCATGCTATAGGAAGGGTCTCAGGATTGGAATGGGAAGGAATTGGATATCACCTCTCATGCTATAGGAAGGGTCTCAGATTTGGTATAAGCATTGAGATATCACATCTCATGCTAAAGGAAGGGTCTCAGGATTGGAATGGGAAGGAGTTGTATATGACATCTCAGGCCATAGGAAGGGTCTCAGGTTTGGTATAAGCATTGAGATATCACATCTCTGCTATCAGAAGGGTCTCAGGATTGGAATGGGAAGGAGTTGGATATCCCATCTCATGTTATAGGAATGGTCTCAGGGTTGGTATTAGAAGCATAGAGATATCACATCTCATGCTATAGGAAGGGTCTCAGGATTGGAATGGGAAGGACTTGGATGTCACATCTCATGCTATAGGGAGGGTCTCAAGTTTGATATTAGAAGCATTGAGATAACAAATCTCATGATATCGGAAGGGTCTCAGGATTGGAATGGGAAGGAATTGGATATCACATCTCATGATAAAGGAAGGGTCTAAGGTTTGGAAGGGGAAGGATTTGGATATCACATCTCATGTTATAGGACGGGTCTCAGGTTTGGTATTAGAAGCATTGAGATATCAAGTCTCATGGTATAAGAAGGGTCTCAGAATTGGAATGGGAAGGAGTTGGATATCACACCTCAAGCTATAGGAAGGGTCTCAGGATTGGAATGGGAAGGACTTGAATATGACATTTCATGTTATAGGAAGGGTCTCAGGATTGGTAGAAGCATTGGGATATCACATCTCATGCTATCGGAAGGGTATCAGTATTGGATTTGGAAGAAGTTGGATATCCCATCTCATGCTATAGGAAGGGTCTCAGGTTGGAATGGGAAGGAGTTGGATATCACATTTCATGTTATAGGAAGGGTCTCAGGATTGGAATGGGAAGGACGTGGATATCATATCTCATGCTATAGGAAGGCTCTCAGGTTTGGAAGGAGAAGGAGTTGGATATCACATTTCATGTTAGAGGAAGGATCTCAGGTTTGGTATTAGAGGCCTTGAGATATCACATCTCATGCTATAGGAAGGGTCTCAGGATTGGAATGGGAAGGAGTTGGATATCACATCTCAAGCTATAGGAAGGGTCTCAGGTTTGGTATAAGCATTGAGATATCACATCTCATGCTATAGGAAGGGTCTCAGGATTGGAATGGGAAGGAGTTGGATATCACATCTCATGTTATAGGAAATATCTCAGGTTTGGTATTAGAAGCATTGAGACATCACATCTCATGTTATAGGAAGGGTCTCAGGATTGGAATGGGAAGAAGTTGGATATCACATCTCATGCTATAGGAAGGGTCTCAGGTTTGGTATAAGCATTGAGATATCACATCTCATGCTATAGGAAGGGTCTCGGGATTGGAATGGGAAGGAGTTGTATATGACATCTCATGCCATAGGAAGGGTCTCAGGTTTGGTATAAGCATTGAGATATCACATCACATGCTATAGGAAGGGTCTCAGGATTGGAATGGGAAGGACTTGGATATCACATCTCATGCTATAGGCAGGGCCTCAGATTTGGAAAGGGAAGGAGATGGATATCACATTTCATGTTAGAGATGGGATCTCAGGTTTGGTATTAGAGGCATTGAGATATCACATCTCATGCTATCAGAAGGGTCTCAGGATTGGAATGGGAAGGAGTTGTATATCACATCTCATGCTAAATGGAGGGTCTCAGGTTTGGAAGGGGAAGGATATGGAAATCACATCTCATGTTATAGGAAGGATCTCAGGTTTGGTATTAGAAGCATTGAGATATCACATCTCATGCTATCGGAAGTATCTCAGGTTTGGTATTAGAGGCATTGAGATATCACATCTCATGCTATCATAAGGGTCTCAGGATTGGAATGGTAAGGAGTTGTATATCACATCTCATGTTATTGGAAGGATCTCAGGTTTGGTATTAGAAGCATTGAGACATCGCATCTCATGCTATAGGAAGGGTCTCAGGATTTTAATGGGAAGGAGTTGGATATCACATCTCATGCTATAGGAAGTGTCTCAGATTTGGTATAAGCATTGATATATCACATCTCATGCTATAGGAAGGGTCTCAGGATTGGAATGGGGAGGACTTGGATGTTACATCTCATGCTATAGGGAGGGTCTCAAGTTTGATATTAGAAGCATTGAGATAACAAATCTCATGATATCGGAAGGGTCTCAGGATTGGAATGGGAAGGAGTTGGATATCACATCTCATGATAAAGGAAGGGTCTAAGGTTTGGAAGGGGAAAGATTTGGATATCACATCTCATGTTATAGGACGGGTCTCGGGTTTGGTATTAGAAGCATTGAGATATCAAGTCTCATGGCATAGGAAGGGTCTCAGAATTGGAATGTGAAGGAGTTGGATATCACATCTCAAGCTATAGGAAGAGTCTCAGGATTGGAATGGGAAGGAGTTTGATATCACATCTCATGCCATAGTATGGGTCTCAGGTTTGGTAGAAGCATTGGGATATCACATCTCATGCTATTGGAAGGGTATCAGTATTGGATTTGGAAGGAGTTGGATATCCCATCTCATGCTATAGGAAGGGTCTCAGGTTGGAATGGGAAGGAGTTGGATATCACATTTCATGTTATAGGAAGGGTCTCAGGATTGGAATGGGAAGGACTTGGATATCATATCTCATGCTATAGGAAGGCTCTCAGGTTTGGAAGGGGAAGGAGTTGGATATCACATTTCATGTTAGAGGAAGGATCTCAGGTTTGGTATTAGAGGCCTTGAGATATCACATCTCATGCTATAGGAAGGGTCTCGGGATTGGAATGGGAAGGAGTTGGATATCACATCTCAAGCTTTAGGAAGGGTCTCAGGTTTGGTATAAGCATTGAGATAGCACATCCCATGCTATAGGAAGGGTCTCAGGATTGGAATGGGAAGGAGTTGGATATCACATCTCATGTTATAGGAAGGATCTCAGGTTTGGTATTAGAAGCATTGAGACATCACATCTCATGCTATAGGAAGGGTCTCAGATTTGGTATAAGCATTGAGATATCACATCTCTGCTATCGGAAGGGTCTCAGGATTGGAATGGGAAGGAATTGGATATCCCATCTCATGCTATAGGGAGGGTCTCAATTTTGATATTAGAAGCATTGAGATAACACATCACATGCTATAGGAAGGGTCTCAGGATTGGAATGGGAAGGACTTGGATATCACATCTCATGCTATAGGCAGGGCCTCAGATTTGGAAAGGGAAGGAGATGGATATCACATTTCATGTTAAAGATGGGATCTCAGGTTTGGTATTAGAGGCATTGAGATATCACATCTCATGCTATCAGAAGGGTCTCAGGATTGGAATGGGAAGGAGTTGTATATCACATCTCATGCTAAATGGAGGGTCTCAGGTTTGGAAGGGGAAGGATATGGAAATCACATCTCATGTTATAGGAAGGATCTCAGGTTTGGTATTAGAAGCATTGAGATATCACATCTCATGCTATCGGAAGTATCTCAGGTTTGGTATTAGAGGCATTGAGATATCACATCTCATGCTATCATAAGGGTCTCAGGATTGGAATGGGAAGGAGTTGTATATCACATCTCATGTTATTGGAAGGATCTCAGGTTTGGTATTAGAAGCATTGAGACATCACATCTCATGCTATAGGAAGGGTCTCAGGATTGGAATGGGAAGGAGTTGGATATCACATCTCATGCTATAGGAAGTGTCTCAGATTTGGTATAAGCATTGATATATCACATCTCATGCTATAGGAAGGGTCTCAGGATTGGAATGGGGAGGACTTGGATGTTACATCTCATGCTATAGGGAGGGTCTCAAGTTTGATATTAGAAGCATTGAGATAACAAATCTCATGATATCGGAAGGGTCTCAGGATTGGAATGGGAAGGAGTTGGATATCACATCTCATGATAAAGGAAGGGTCTAAGGTTTGGAAGGGGAAAGATTTGGATATCACATCTCATGCTATAGGAAGTGTCTCAGATTTGGTATAAGCATTGATATATCACATCTCATGCTATAGGAAGGGTCTCAGGATTGGAATGGGGAGGACTTGGATGTTACATCTCATGCTATAGGGAGGGTCTCAAGTTTGATATTAGAAGCATTGAGATAACAAATCTCATGATATCGGAAGGGTCTCAGGATTGGAATGGGAAGGAGTTGGATATCACATCTCATGTTATAGGAAGGATCTCAGGTTTGGTATTAGAAGCATTGAGACATCACATCTCATGCTATAGGAAGGGTCTCAGATTTGGTATAAGCATTGAGATATCACATCTCTGCTATCGGAAGGGTCTCAGGATTGGAATGGGAAGGAATTGGATATCCCATCTCATGCTATAGGGAGGGTCTCAATTTTGATATTAGAAGCATTGAGATAACACATCACATGCTATAGGAAGGGTCTCAGGATTGGAATGGGAAGGACTTGGATATCACATCTCATGCTATAGGCAGGGCCTCAGATTTGGAAAGGGAAGGAGATGGATATCACATTTCATGTTAGAGATGGGATCTCAGGTTTGGTATTAGAGGCATTGAGATATCACATCTCATGCTATCAGAAGGGTCTCAGGATTGGAATGGGAAGGAGTTGTATATCACATCTCATGCTATAGGAAGGCTCTCAGGTTTGGAAGGGGAAGGAGTTGGATATCACATTTCATGTTAGAGGAAGGATCTCAGGTTTGGTATTAGAGGCCTTGAGATATCACATCTCATGCTATCGGAAGGGTCTCGGGATTGGAATGGGAAGGAGTTGGATATCACATCTCAAGCTTTAGGAAGGGTCTCAGGTTTGGTATAAGCATTGAGATAGCACATCTCATGCTATAGGAAGGGTCTCAGGATTGGAATGGGAAGGAGTTGGATATCACATCTCATGTTATAGGAAGGATCTCAGGTTTGGTATTAGAATCATTGAGACATCACATCTCATGCTATAGGAAGGGTCTCAGATTTGGTATAAGCATTGAGATATCACATCTCTGCTATCGGAAGGGTCTCAGGATTGGAATGGGAAGGAATTGGATATCCCATCTCATGCTATAGGGAGGGTCTCAATTTTGATATTAGAAGCATTGAGATAACAAATCTCATGATATCGGAAGGGTCTCAGGATTGGAATGGGAAGGAGTTGGATATCACATCTCATGATAAAGGAAGGGTCTAAGGTTTGGAAGGGGAAAGATTTGGATATCACATCTCATGTTATAGGACGGGTCTCAGGTTTGGTATTAGAAGCATTGAGATATCAAGTCTCATGGTATAGGAAGGGTTTCAGAATTGGAATGGGAAGGAGTTGGATATCACATCTCAAGCTATAGGAAGAGTCTCAGGATTGGAATGGGAAGGAGTTTGATATCACATCTCATGCCATAGTATGGTTCTCAGGTTTGATAGAAGCATTGGGATATCACATCTCATGCTATTGGAAGGGTATCAGTATTGGATTTGGAAGGAGTTGGATATCCCATCTCATGCTATAGGAAGGGTCTCAGGTTGGAATGGGAAGGAGTTGGATATCACATTTCATGTTATAGGAAGGGTCTCAGGATTGGAATGGGAAGGACTTGGATATCATATCTCATGCTATAGGAAGGCTCTCAGGTTTGGAAGGAGAAGGAGTTGGATATCACATTTCATGTTAGAGGAAGGATCTCAGGTTTGGTATTAGAGGCCTTGAGATATCACATCTCATGCTATAGAAAGGGTCTCAGGTTGGAATGGGAAGGAGTTGGATATCACATTTCATGTTATAGGAAGGGTCTCAGGATTGGAATGGGAAGGAGTTGGATATCACATCTCAAGCTTTAGGAAGGGTCTCAGGTTTGGTATAAGCATTGAGATAGCACATCTCATGCTATAGGAAGGGTCTCGGGATTGGAATGGGAAGGAGTTGAATATCACATCTCATGTTATAGGAAAGATCTCAGGTTTGGTATTAGAAGCATTGAGACATCACATCTCATGTTATAGGAAGGGTCTCAGGATTGGAATGGGAAGAAGTTGGATATCACATCTTATGCTATAGGAAGGGTCTCAGGTTTGGAAGGGGAAGGAGTTGGATATCCAATCTCATGTTATAGGACTGGTCTCAGGTTTGGTATTAGAAGCATTGAGATATCACATTGCATGCTGTAGGAAGGTTCTCAGGTTTGGAATGGGGAGGAATTGGATATAACATCTCATGTCATAGGAAGGATCTCAGGTTTGGTATTAGAAGCATTGAGATATCACATCTCATGCTATAGGAATGGTCTCAGGATTGGAATGGGAAGGAGTTGGATATTACATTCCTGCTATAGGAAGGGTCTCATGTTTGGAATGGGAATGTGTTGGATATCACATATGCTATAGGAAGGGTCTCAGGTTTGGAACGGGAAGGAGTTGGATATCACATCTCATGTTATAGGAAGGGTCTCAGGTTTGGTATAAGCATTGAGATATCACATCTCTACTATCGGAAGGGTCTCAGGATTGGAATGGGAAGGAGTTGGATATTCCCATCTCATGTTATAGGAAGGGTCTCAGGTTTGGTAATAGAAGCATTGAGATATCATATTGCATGCTGTAGGAAGGGTCTAAGGATTGGAATGGGAAGGAGTTGGATATCCCATCTCATGTTATAGGAAGAGTCTCAAGTTTGGTATTAGAAGCATTTAGATATCACATCTCATGCTATAGGAAGTGTCTCAGGATTGGAATGGGAAGGAGTTGGATATCACATTTCATGTTAGAGGAAGGATCTCAGGTTTGGTATTAGAGGCATTGAGATATCACATCTCATGCTATAGGAAGGGTCTCAGGATTGGAATGGGAAGGAGTTGGATATCACATCTCATGCTATAGGGAGGGTCTCAGGTTTGGTATAAGCAGTGAGATATCACATCTCATGCTATAGGAAGTGTCTCAGGATTGGAATGGGAAGGAGTTGGATATCACATCTCATGTTATAGGAAGGATCTCAGGTTTGGTATAAGCATTGAGATATCACATCTCTACTATCGGAAGGGTCTCAGGATTGGAATGGGAAGGAGTTGGATATTCCCATCTCATGTTATAGGAAGGGTCTCAGGATTGGAATGGGAAGAAGTTGGATATCACATCTTATGCTATAGGAAGGGTCTCAGGTTTGGAAGGGGAAGGAGTTGGATATCCAATCTCATGTTATAGGACTGGTCTCAGGTTTGGTATTAGAAGCATTGAGATATCACATTGCATGCTGTAGGAAGGTTCTCAGGTTTGGAATGGGGAGGAATTGGATATAACATCTCATGTCATAGGAAGGATCTCAGGTTTGGTATTAGAAGCATTGAGATATCACATCTCATGCTATAGGAATGGTCTCAGGATTGGAATGGGAAGGAGTTGGATATTACATTCCTGCTATAGGAAGGGTCTCATGTTTGGAATGGGAATGTGTTGGATATCACATATGCTATAGGAAGGGTCTCAGGTTTGGAACGGGAAGGAGTTGGATATCACATCTCATGTTATAGGAAGGGTCTCAGGTTTGGTATAAGCATTGAGATATCACATCTCTACTATCGGAAGGGTCTCAGGATTGGAATGGGAAGGAGTTGGATATTCCCATCTCATGTTATAGGAAGGGTCTCAGGTTTGGTAATAGAAGCATTGAGATATCATATTGCATGCTGTAGGAAGGGTCTAAGGATTGGAATGGGAAGGAGTTGGATATCCCATCTCATGTTATAGGAAGAGTCTCAAGTTTGGTATTAGAAGCATTTAGATATCACATCTCATGCTATAGGAAGTGTCTCAGGATTGGAATGGGAAGGAGTTGGATATCACATTTCATGTTAGAGGAAGGATCTCAGGTTTGGTATTAGAGGCATTGAGATATCACATCTCATGCTATAGGAAGGGTCTCAGGATTGGAATGGGAAGGAGTTGGATATCACATCTCATGCTATAGGGAGGGTCTCAGGTTTGGTATAAGCAGTGAGATATCACATCTCATGCTATAGGAAGTGTCTCAGGATTGGAATGGGAAGGAGTTGGATATCACATCTCATGTTATAGGAAGGATCTCAGGTTTGGTATAAGCATTGAGATATCACATCTCTACTATCGGAAGGGTCTCAGGATTGGAATGGGAAGGAGTTGGATATTCCCATCTCATGTTATAGGAAGGGTCTCAGGTTTGGTAATAGAAGCATTGAGATATCACATCTCATGCTATAGGAAGGGTCTCAGGATTGGAATGGGAAGGACTTGGATATCACATCTCATGCTATAAGGAGGGTCTCAAGTTTGATATTAGAAGCATTGAGATATCACATCTCATGATATCGGAAGGGTCTCAGGGATGGAATGGGAAGGAGTTGGATATCACATCTCATGATAAAGGAAGTGTCTAAGGTTTGGAAGGGGAAGGAGTTTGATATCACATCTCATGCCATAGTATGGGTCTCAGGTTTGGTAGAAGCATTGGGATATCACATCTCATGCTATCGGAAGGGTATCAGGATTGGATTTGGAAGGAGTTGGATATCCCATCTCATGCTATAGGAAGGGTCTCAGGATTGGAATTAGAAGGACTTGGATATCACATCTCATGCTATAGGAAGGCTCTCAGGTTTGGAAGGGGAAAGAGTTGGATATCACATTTCATGTTAGAGGTAGGATCTCAGGTTTGGTATTAGAGGCATTGAGATATCACATCTCATGCTATCAGAAGAGTCTCAGGATTGGAATGGGAAGGAGTTGGATATCACATCTCATGCTAAAGGGAGGGTCTCAGGTTGGGAAGGGGAAGGATTTGGATATCACATCTCATGTTATAGGAAGGATCTCAGGTTTGGTATTAGAAGCATTGAGATATCACATCTCATGCTATCGGAAGGATCTCAGGTTTGGTATAGAAGCATTGAGATATCACATCTCATGCTATCAGAAGGTTCTCAGGATTGGAATGGGAATGAGTTGGATATCACATCTCATGCTAAAGGGAGGGTCTCAGGTTTGGAAGGGGAAGGGTTTGGATATCACATCTCATGTTATCGGAAGGATCTCAGGTTTGGTATTAGAAGTATTGAGATATCACATCTCATGCTATAGGAAGGGTCTCAGGATTGGAATGGTAAGGAGTTGGTTATCACATCTCATGCTAAAGGAAGGGTCTCAGGTTTGGTAGAAGCATTGAGATATCACATCTCATGCTATAGGAAGGGTCTCAGGATTGGAATGGGAAGGACTTAGATATCACATATCATGCTATAGGGAGGGTCTCAGTTTTGATATTAGAAGCATTGAGATATCACATCTCATGCTATCGGAAGTGTCTCAGGATTGGAATGGGAAGGAGCTGGATATCACATCTCATGCTAAAGGAAGGGTCTCAGGTTTGGAACGGGAAGGAGTTGGATATCACATCTCATGCTATAGGGAGGGTCTCAGGTTTGGTATAAGCAGTGAGATATCACATCTCATGCTATAGGGAGGGTCTCAGTTTTGATATTAGAAGCATTGAGATATCACATCTCATGCTATCGGAAGTGTCTCAGGATTGGAATGGGAAGGAGCTGGATATCACATCTCATGTTATAGGAAGGGTCTCAGGTTTGGTATAAGCATTGAGATGTCACATCTCTGCTATCGGAAGTGTCTCAGGATTGGAATGGGAAGGAATTGGATATCACATCTCATGCTATAGATAGGCTCTCAGGTTTGGAAAGGGAAGGAGTTGGATATCACATCTCATGTTATAGGAAGGGTCTCAGGTTTGGTATAAGCATTGAGATATCACATCTCTGCTATCGGAAGTGTCTCAGGATTGGAATGGGAAGGACTTGGATATCACATCTCATGCTATAGATAGGCTCTCAGGATTGGAATGGGAAGGAGTTGGATATCACATCTCATGCTAGAGGAAGGGTCTCAGATTTGGTATAAGCATTGAGATATCACATCTCGTGCTATAGGAAGGGTCTCAGGATTGGAATGGGAAGGAGTTGTATATGACATCTCATGCCGTAGGAAGGGTCTCAGGTTTGGTATAAGCATTGAGATATCACATCTCTGCTATCGAAAGGGTCTTAGGATTGGAATGGGAAGGAGTTGGATATCCCATCTCATGTTATAGGAAGAGTCTCAGGTTTGGTATTAGAAGCATTGAGATATCCCATCTCATGATATAGGAAGGGTCTCAGGTTGGAATGGGAAGGAGTTGGATATCACATTTCATGTTATAGGAAGGGTCTCAGGATTGGAATGGGAAGGACTTGGATATCATATCCCATGCTATAGGAAGGCTCTCAGGTTTGGAAGGGGAAGGAGTTGGATATCACATTTCATGTTAGAGGAAGGATCTCAGGTTTGGTATTAGAGGCCTTGAGATATCACATCTCATGCTATAGGAAGGGTCTCAGGATTGGAATGGGAAGGAGTTGGATATCACATCTCAAGCTATAGGAACGGTCTCAGGTTTGGTTTAAGCATTGTGATATCACATCTCATGCTATAGGAAGGGTCTCAGCATTGGAATGGGAAGGAGTTGGATATCACATCTCATGTTATAGGAAAGATCTCAGGTTTGGTATTAGAAGCATTGAGACATCACATCTCATGTTATAGGAAGGGTCTCAGGATTGGAATGGGAAGAAGTTGGATATCACATCTCTTGCTTTTGGAAAGGTCTCAGATTTGGTATAAGCATTGAGATATCACATCTCATGCTATAGGAAGGGTCTCAGGATTGGAATGGGAAGGAGTTGTATATGACATCTCATGCCATAGGAAGGGTCTCAGGTTTGGTATAAGCATTGAGATATCACATCACATGCTATAGGAAGGGTCTCAGGATTGGAATGGGAAGGACTTGGATATCACATCTCATGCTATAGGCAGGGTCTCAGGTTTGGAAAGGGAATGAGATGGATATCACATTTCATGTTAGAGGTAGGATCTCAGGTTTGGTATTAGAGGCATTGAGATATCACATCTCATGCTATCAGAAGGGTCTCAGGATTGGAATGGGAAGGAGTTGGATATCACATCTCATGCTAAAGGGGGGGGTCTCAGGTTTGGAAGGGGAAGGATTTGGAAATCACATCTCATGTTATAGGAAGGATCTCAGGTTTGGTATTAGAAGCATTGAGATATCACATCTCATGCTTTCATAAGGGTCTCAGGATTGGAATGGGAAGGAGTTGGATATCACATCTCATGTTATAGGAAGGATCTCAGGTTTGGTATTAGAAGCATTGAGACATTACATCTCATGCTATAGGAAGGGTCTCATGATTGGAATGGGAAGGAGTTGGATATCACATCTCATGCTATAGGAAGGGTCTCAGATTTGGTATAAGCATTGAGATATCACATCTCATGCTATAGGAAGGGTCTCAGGATTGGAATGGGAAGGAGTTGTATATTACATCTCAGGCCATAGGAAGTGTCTCAGGTTTGGTATAAGCATTGAGATATCACATCTCTGCTATCGGAAGGGTCTCAGGATTGGAATGGGAAGGAATTGGATATCACATCTCATGTTATAGGAAGGATCTCAGGTTTGGTATTAGAAGCATTGAGATATCCCTTCTCATGCTATAGGAAGGGTCTCAGGATTGGAATGTGAAGGATTTGGATATCACATCTCATGCTAAAGGAAGGGTCTCAGGTTTGGTAGAAGCATTGAGATATCACGTCTCTGCTATCGGAAGGGTCTCAGGATTGGATTGGGAAGGAGTTGGATATCCCTTCTCATGCTATAGGAAGTGTCTCAGGTTGGAATGGGAAGGAGTTGGATATCACATCTCATGTTATAGGAAGGGTCTCAGGATTGGAATGGGAAGGATTTGGATATCACATCTCTTGCTATAGGAAGGGTCTCAGGATTGGAATGGGTAGGAGTTGGATATTACTTTCTTGCTATAGGAAGGGTCTCATGTTTGGAATGGGAAGGAGTTGGATATCACATATGCTATAGTTAGTGTCTCAGGTTTGGAACGGGAAGGAGTTGGATATCACATCTCATGTTATAGGAAGGGTCTCAGGTTTGGTATAAGCATTGAGATATCACATCTCTGCTATCGGAATTGGCTCAGGATTGGAATGGGAAGGAGTTGGATATCCCATCTCATGTTATAGGACGAGTCTCTGGTTTGGTATTAGAATCATTGAGATATCACATCGCATGCTGTAGGAAGGGTCTAAGGATTGGAATGGGATGGACTTGGATATCACATCTCATGCTATAGGTAGGCTCTCAGGTTTGGTATAAGCATTGAGATATCACATCTCATGCTATAGGAAGAGTCTCAGGATTGGAATGGGAAGGAATTGGATATCACATCTCATGCTATAGGAAGGGTCTCAGATTTGGTATAAGCATTGAGATATCACATCTCATGCTATAGGAAGGGTCTCAGGATTGGAATGGGAAGGAGTTGTATATGACATCCCAGGCCATAGGAAGGGTCTCAGGTTTGGTATAAGCATTGAGATATCACATCTCTGCTATCGGAAGGGTCTCAGGATTGGAATGGGAAGGAGTTGGATATCCCATCTCATGTTATAGGAAGGGTCTCAGGTTTGGTATTAGAAGCAAAGAGATATCACATCTCATGCTATAGGAATGGTCTCAGGATTGGAATGGGAAGGACTTGGATGTCACATCTCATGCTATAGGGAGGGTCTCAAGTTTGATATTAGAAGCATTTAGATAACAAATCTCATGATATCGGAAGGGTCTCAGGATTGGAATGGGAAGGAGTTGGATATCACATCTCATGATAAAGGAAGGGTCTGAGGTTTGGAAGGGGAAGGATTTGGATATCACATCTCATGTTATAGGACGGGTCTCAGGTTTGGTATTAGAAGCATTGAGATATCAAGTCTCATGGTATAAGAAGGGTCTCAGAATTGGAATGGGAAGGAGTTGGATATCACACCTCAAGCTATAGGAAGGGTCTCAGGATTGGAATGGGAAGGAGTTTGATATCACATCTCATGCCATAGTATGGGTCTCAGGTTTGGTAGAAGCATTGGGATATCACATCTCATGCTATCGGAAGGGTATCAGTATTGGATTTGGAAGGAGTTGGATATCCCATCTCATGCTATAGGAAGGGTCTCAGGTTGGAATGGGAAGGAGTTGGATATCACATTTCATGTTATAGAAAGGGTCTCAGGATTGGAATGGGAAGGACTTGGATATCACATTTCATGTTAGAGGAAAGATCTCAGGTTTGGTATTAGAGGCCTTGAGATATCACATCTCATGCTATAGGAAGGGTCTCGGGATTGGAATGGGAAGGAGTTGGATATCACATCTCAAGCTTTAGGAAGGGTCTCAGGTTTGGTATAAGCATTGAGATAGCACATCTCATGCTATAGGAAGGGTCTCAGGATTGGAATGGGAAGGTGTTGGATATCACATCTCATGTTATATGAAGGATCTCAGGTTTGGTATTAGAAGCATTGAGACATCACATCTCATGCTATAGGAAGGGTCTCAGATTTGGTATAAGCATTGAGATATCACATCTCTGCTATCGGAAGGGTCTCAGGATTGGAATGGGAAGGAATTGGATATCCCATCTCATGCTATAGGGAGGGTCTCAATTTTGATATTAGAAGCATTGAGATAACAAATCTCATGATATCGGAAGGGTCTCAGGATTGGAATGGGAAGGAGTTGGATATCACATCTCATGATAAAGGAAGGGTCTAAGGTTTGGAAGGGGAAAGATTTGGATATCACATCTCATGTTATAGGACGGGTCTCAGGTTTGGTATTAGAAGCATTGAGATATCAAGTCTCATGGTATAGGAAGGGTTTCAGAATTGGAATGGGAAGGAGTTGGATATCACATCTCAAGCTATAGTTAGAGTCTCAGGATTGGAATGGGAAGGAGTTTGATATCACCTCACATGCCATAGTATGGTTCTCAGGTTTGATAGAAGCATTGGGATATCACATCTCATGCTATTGGAAGGGTATCAGTATTGGATTTGGAAGGAGTTGGATATCCCATCTCATGCTATAGGAAGGGTCTCAGGTTGGAATGGGAAGGAGTTGGATATCACATTTCATGTTATAGGAAGGGTCTCAGGATTGGAATGGGAAGGACTTGGATATCATATCTCATGCTATAGGAAGGCTCTCAGGTTTGGAAGGAGAAGGAGTTGGATATCACATTTCATGTTAGAGGAAGGATCTCAGGTTTGGTATTAGAGGCCTTGAGATATCACATCTCATGCTATAGAAAGGGTCTCAGGTTGGAATGGGAAGGAGTTGGATATCACATTTCATGTTATAGGAAGGGTCTCAGGATTGGAATGGGAAGGAGTTGGATATCACATCTCAAGCTTTAGGAAGGGTCTCAGGTTTGGTATAAGCATTGAGATAGCACATCTCATGCTATAGGAAGGGTCTCAGGATTGGAATGGGAAGGAGTTGGATATCACATCTCATGTTATAGGAAAGATCTCAGGTTTGGTATTAGAAGCATTGAGACATCACATCTCATGTTATAGGAAGGGTCTCAGGATTGGAATGGGAAGAAGTTGGATATCACATCTCATGCTATAGGAAGGGTCTCAGGTTTGGAAGGGGAAGGAGTTGGATATCCAATCTCATGTTATAGGACTGGTCTCAGGTTTGGTATTAGAAGCATTGAGATATCACATTGCATGCTGTAGGAAGGTTCTCAGGTTTGGAATGGGGAGGAATTGGATATCACATCTCATGTCATAGGAAGGATCTCAGGTTTGGTATTAGAAGCATTGAGATATCACATCTCATGCTATAGGAATGGTCTCAGGATTGGAATGGGAAGGAGTTGGATATTACATTCCTGCTATAGGAAGGGTCTCATGTTTGGAATGGGAATGTGTTGGATATCACATATGCTATAGGAAGGGTCTCAGGTTTGGAACGGGAAGGAGTTGGATATCACATCTCATGTTATAGGAAGGGTCTCAGGTTTGGTATAAGCATTGAGATATCACATCTCTGCTATCGGAAGTGTCTCAGGATTGGAATGGGAAGGTGTTGGATATCCCATCTCATGTTATAGGACGGGTCTCAGGTTTGTTATTAGAATCATTGAGATATCATATTGCATGCTGTAGGAAGGGTCTAAGGATTGGAATGGGAAGGAGTTGGATATCCCATCTCATGTTATAGGAAGAGTCCCAAGTTTGGTATTAGAAGCATTTAGATATCACATCTCATGCTATAGGAAGTGTCTCAGGATTGGAATGGGAAGGAGTTGGATATCACATTTCATGTTAGAGGAAGGATCTCAGGTTTGGTATTAGAGGCATTGAGATATCACATCTCATGCTATAGGAAGGGTCTCAGGATTGGAATGGGAAGGAGTTGGATATCACATTTCATGTTAGAGGAAGGATCTCAGGTTTGGTATTAGAGGCATTGAGATATCACATCTCATGCTATAGGAAGGGTCTCAGGATTGGAATGGGAAGGAGTTGGATATCACATTTCATGTTAGAGGAAGGATCTCAGGTTTGGTATTAGAGGCATTGAGATATCACATCTCATGCTATAGGGAGGGTCTCAGGTTTGGTATAAGCAGTGAGATATCACATCTCATGCTATAGGAAGTGTCTCAGGATTGGAATGGGAAGGAGTTGGATATCACATCTCATGTTATAGGAAGGATCTCAGGTTTGGTATAAGCATTGAGATATCACATCTCTACTATCGGAAGGGTCTCAGGATTGGAATGGGAAGGAGTTGGATATTCCCATCTCATGTTATAGGAAGGGTCTCAGGTTTGGTAATAGAAGCATTGAGATATCACATCTCATGCTATAGGAAGGGTCTCAGGATTGGAATGGGAAGGACTTGGATATCACATCTCATGCTATAAGGAGGGTCTCAAGTTTGATATTAGAAGCATTGAGATATCACATCTCATGATATCGGAAGGGTCTCAGGGATGGAATGGGAAGGAGTTGGATATCACATCTCATGATAAAGGAAGTGTCTAAGGTTTGGAAGGGGAAGGAGTTTGATATCACATCTCATGCCATAGTATGGGTCTCAGGTTTGGTAGAAGCATTGGGATATCACATCTCATGCTATCGGAAGGGTATCAGGATTGGATTTGGAAGGAGTTGGATATCCCATCTCATGCTATCGGAAGGGTATCAGGATTGGATTTGGAAGGAGTTGGATATCACATCTCATGCTATAGGAAGGCTCTCAGGTTTGGAAGGGGAAAGAGTTGGATATCACATTTCATGTTAGAGGTAGGATCTCAGGTTTGGTATTAGAGGCATTGAGATATCACATCTCATGCTATCAGAAGAGTCTCAGGATTGGAATGGGAAGGAGTTGGATATCACATCTCATGCTAAAGGGAGGGTCTCAGGTTGGGAAGGGGAAGGATTTGGATATCACATCTCATGTTATAGGAAGGATCTCAGGTTTGGTATTAGAAGCATTGAGATATCACATCTCATGCTATCGGAAGGATCTCAGATTTGGTATAGAAGCATTGAGATATCACATCTCATGCTATTAGAAGGTTCTCAGGATTGGAATGGGAATGAGTTGGATATCACATCTCATGCTAAAGGGAGGGTCTCAGGTTTGGAAGGGGAAGGGTTTGGATATCACATCTCATGTTATCGGAAGCATCTCAGGTTTGGTATTAGAAGTATTGAGATATCACATCTCATTCTATAGGAAGGGTCTCAGGATTGGAATGGTAAGGAGTTGGTTATCACATCTCATGCTAAAGGAAGGGTCTCAGGTTTGGTAGAAGCATTGAGATATCACATCTCATGCTATAGGAAGGGTCTCAGGATTGGAATGGGAAGGACTTAGATATCACATATCATGCTATAGGGAGCGTCTCAGTTTTGATATTAGAAGCATTGAGATATCACATCTCATGCTATCGGAAGTGTCTCAGGATTGGAATGGGAAGGAGCTGGATATCACATCTCATGCTAAAGGAAGGGTCTCAGGTTTGGAACGGGAAGGAGTTGGATATCACATCTCATGCTATAGGGAGGGTCTCAGGTTTGGTATAAGCAGTGAGATATCACATCTCATGCTATAGGGAGGGTCTCAGTTTTGATATTAGAAGCATTGAGATATCACATCTCATGCTATCGGAAGTGTCTCAGGATTGGAATGGGAAGGAGATGGATATCACATCTCATGTTATAGGAAGGGTCTCAGGTTTGGTATAAGCATTGAGATATCACATCTCTGCTATCGGAAGTGTCTCAGGATTGGAATGGGAAGGAATTGGATATCACATCTCATGCTATAGATAGGCTCTCAGGTTTGGAAAGGGAAGGAGTTGGATATCACATCTCATGTTATAGGAAGGGTCTCAGGTTTGGTATAAGCATTGAGATATCACATCTCTGCTATCGGAAGTGTCTCAGGATTGGAATGGGAAGGACTTGGATATCACATCTCATGCTATAGATAGGCTCTCAGGATTGGAATGGGAAGGAGTTGGATATCACATCTCATGCTAGAGGAAGGGTCTCAGATTTGGTATAAGCATTGAGATATCACATCTCGTGCTATAGGAAGGGTCTCAGGATTGGAATGGGAAGGAGTTGTATATGACATCTCATGCCGTAGGAAGGGTCTCAGGTTTGGTATAAGCATTGAGATATCACATCTCTGCTATCGAAAGGGTCTTAGGATTGGAATGGGAAGGAGTTGGATATCCCATCTCATGTTATAGGAAGAGTCTCAGGTTTGGTATTAGAAGCATTGAGATATCCCATCTCATGATATAGGAAGGGTCTCAGGTTGGAATGGGAAGGAGTTGGATATCACATTTCATGTTATAGGAAGGGTCTCAGGATTGGAATGGGAAGGACTTGGATATCATATCCCATGCTATAGGAAGGCTCTCAGGTTTGGAAGGGGAAGGAGTTGGATATCACATTTCATGTTAGAGGAAGGATCTCAGGTTTGGTATTAGAGGCCTTGAGATATCACATCTCATGCTATAGGAAGGGTCTCAGGATTGGAATGGGAAGGAGTTGGATATCACATCTCAAGCTATAGGAACGGTCTCAGGTTTGGTATAAGCATTGTGATATCACATCTCATGCTATAGGAAGGGTCTCAGCATTGGAATGGGAAGGAGTTGGATATCACATCTCATGTTATAGGAAAGATCTCAGGTTTGGTATTAGAAGCATTGAGACATCACATCTCATGTTATAGGAAGGGTCTCAGGATTGGAATGGGAAGAAGTGGGATATCACATCTCTTGCTTTTGGAAAGGTCTCAGATTTGGTATAAGCATTGAGATATCACATCTCATGCTATAGGAAGGGTCTCAGGATTGGAATGGGAAGGAGTTGTATATGACATCTCATGCCATAGGAAGGGTCTCAGGTTTGGTATAAGCATTGAGATATCACATCACATGCTATAGGAAGGGTCTCAGGATTGGAATGGGAAGGACTTGGATATCACATCTCATGCTATAGGCAGGGTCTCAGGTTTGGAAAGGGAATGAGATGGATATCACATTTCATGTTAGAGGTAGGATCTCAGGTTTGGTATTAGAGGCATTGAGATATCACATCTCATGCTATCAGAAGGGTCTCAGGATTGGAATGGGAAGGAGTTGGATATCACATCTCATGCTAAAGGGGGGGGTCTCAGGTTTGGAAGGGGAAGGATTTGGAAATCACATCTCATGTTATAGGAAGGATCTCAGGTTTGGTATTAGAAGCATTGAGATATCACATCTCATGCTTTCATAAGGGTCTCAGGATTGGAATGGGAAGGAGTTGGATATCACATCTCATGTTATAGGAAGGATCTCAGGTTTGGTATTAGAAGCATTGAGACATTGCATCTCATGCTATAGGAAGGGTCTCATGATTGGAATGGGAAGGAGTTGGATATCACATCTCATGCTATAGGAAGGGTCTCAGATTTGGTATAAGCATTGAGATATCACATCTCATGCTATAGGAAGGGTCTCAGGATTGGAATGGGAAGGAGTTGTATATGACATCTCAGGCCATAGGAAGTGTCTCAGGTTTGGTATAAGCATTGAGATATCACATCTCTGCTATCGGAAGGGTCTCAGGATTGGAATGGGAAGGAATTGGATATCACATCTCATGTTATAGGAAGGATCTCAGGTTTGGTATTAGAAGCATTGAGATATCCCTTCTCATGCTATAGGAAGGGTCTCAGGATTGGAATGTGAAGGATTTGGATATCACATCTCATGCTAAAGGAAGGGTCTCAGGTTTGGTAGAAGCATTGAGATATCACGTCTCTGCTATCGGAAGGGTCTCAGGATTGGATTGGGAAGGAGTTGGATATCCCTTCTCATGCTATAGGAAGTGTCTCAGGTTGGAATGGGAAGGAGTTGGATATCACATCTCATGTTATAGGAAGGGTCTCAGGATTGGAATGGGAAGGATTTGGATATCACATCTCTTGCTATAGGAAGGGTCTCAGGATTGGAATGGGTAGGAGTTGGATATTACTTTCTTGCTATAGGAAGGGTCTCATGTTTGGAATGGGAAGGAGTTGGATATCACATATGCTATAGTTAGTGTCTCAGGTTTGGAACGGGAAGGAGTTGGATATCACATCTCATGTTATAGGAAGGGTCTCAGGTTTGGTATAAGCATTGAGATATCACATCTCTGCTATCGGAATTGGCTCAGGATTGGAATGGGAAGGAGTTGGATATCCCATCTCATGCTATAGGAAGGCTCTCAGGTTTGGAAGGGGAAAGAGTTGGATATCACATTTCATGTTAGAGGTAGGATCTCAGGTTTGGTATTAGAGGCATTGAGATATCACATCTCATGCTATCAGAAGAGTCTCAGGATTGGAATGGGAAGGAGTTGGATATCACATCTAATGCTAAAGGGAGGGTCTCAGGTTGGGAAGGGGAAGGATTTGGATATCACATCTCATGTTATAGGAAGGATCTCAGGTTTGGTATTAGAAGCATTGAGATATCACATCTCATGCTATCGGAAGGATCTCAGATTTGGTATAGAAGCATTGAGATATCACATCTCATGCTATTAGAAGGTTCTCAGGATTGGAATGGGAATGAGTTGGATATCACATCTCATGCTAAAGGGAGGGTCTCAGGTTTGGAAGGGGAAGGGTTTGGATATCACATCTCATGTTATCGGAAGGATCTCAGGTTTGGTATTAGAAGTATTGAGATATCACATCTCATTCTATAGGAAGGGTCTCAGGATTGGAATGGTAAGGAGTTGGTTATCACATCTCATGCTAAAGGAAGGGTCTCAGGTTTGGTAGAAGCATTGAGATATCACATCTCATGCTATAGGAAGGGTCTCAGGATTGGAATGGGAAGGACTTAGATATCACATATCATGCTATAGGGAGCGTCTCAGTTTTGATATTAGAAGCATTGAGATATCACATCTCATGCTATCGGAAGTGTCTCAGGATTGGAATGGGAAGGAGCTGGATATCACATCTCATGCTAAAGGAAGGGTCTCAGGTTTGGAACGGGAAGGAGTTGGATATCACATCTCATGCTATAGGGAGGGTCTCAGGTTTGGTATAAGCAGTGAGATATCACATCTCATGCTATAGGGAGGGTCTCAGTTTTGATATTAGAAGCATTGAGATATCACATCTCATGCTATCGGAAGTGTCTCAGGATTGGAATGGGAAGGAGCTGGATATCACATCTCATGTTATAGGAAGGGTCTCAGGTTTGGTATAAGCATTGAGATATCACATCTCTGCTATCGGAAGTGTCTCAGGATTGGAATGGGAAGGAATTGGATATCACATCTCATGCTATAGATAGGCTCTCAGGTTTGGAAAGGGAAGGAGTTGGATATCACATCTCATGTTATAGGAAGGGTCTCAGGTTTGGTATAAGCATTGAGATATCACATCTCTGCTATCGGAAGTGTCTCAGGATTGGAATGGGAAGGACTTGGATATCACATCTCATGCTATAGATAGGCTCTCAGGATTGGAATGGGAAGGAGTTGGATATCACATCTCATGCTAGAGGAAGGGTCTCAGATTTGGTATAAGCATTGAGATATCACATCTCGTGCTATAGGAAGGGTCTCAGGATTGGAATGGGAAGGAGTTGTATATGACATCTCATGCCGTAGGAAGGGTCTCAGGTTTGGTATAAGCATTGAGATATCACATCTCTGCTATCGAAAGGGTCTTAGGATTGGAATGGGAAGGAGTTGGATATCCCATCTCATGTTATAGGAAGAGTCTCAGGTTTGGTATTAGAAGCATTGAGATATCCCATCTCATGATATAGGAAGGGTCTCAGGTTGGAATGGGAAGGAGTTGGATATCACATTTCATGTTATAGGAAGGGTCTCAGGATTGGAATGGGAAGGACTTGGATATCATATCCCATGCTATAGGAAGGCTCTCAGGTTTGGAAGGGGAAGGAGTTGGATATCACATTTCATGTTAGAGGAAGGATCTCAGGTTTGGTATTAGAGGCCTTGAGATATCACATCTCATGCTATAGGAAGGGTCTCAGGATTGGAATGGGAAGGAGTTGGATATCACATCTCAAGCTATAGGAACGGTCTCAGGTTTGGTATAAGCATTGTGATATCACATCTCATGCTATAGGAAGGGTCTCAGCATTGGAATGGGAAGGAGTTGGATATCACATCTCATGTTATAGGAAAGATCTCAGGTTTGGTATTAGAAGCATTGAGACATCACATCTCATGTTATAGGAAGGGTCTCAGGATTGGAATGGGAAGAAGTTGGATATCACATCTCTTGCTTTTGGAAAGGTCTCAGATTTGGTATAAGCATTGAGATATCACATCTCATGCTATAGGAAGGGTCTCAGGATTGGAATGGGAAGGAGTTGTATATGACATCTCATGCCATAGGAAGGGTCTCAGGTTTGGTATAAGCATTGAGATATCACATCACATGCTATAGGAAGGGTCTCAGGATTGGAATGGGAAGGACTTGGATATCACATCTCATGCTATAGGCAGGGTCTCAGGTTTGGAAAGGGAATGAGATGGATATCACATTTCATGTTAGAGGTAGGATCTCAGGTTTGGTATTAGAGGCATTGAGATATCACATCTCATGCTATCAGAAGGGTCTCAGGATTGGAATGGGAAGGAGTTGGATATCACATCTCATGCTAAAGGGGGGGGTCTCAGGTTTGGAAGGGGAAGGATTTGGAAATCACATCTCATGTTATAGGAAGGATCTCAGGTTTGGTATTAGAAGCATTGAGATATCACATCTCATGCTTTCATAAGGGTCTCAGGATTGGAATGGGAAGGAGTTGGATATCACATCTCATGTTATAGGAAGGATCTCAGGTTTGGTATTAGAAGCATTGAGACATTGCATCTCATGCTATAGGAAGGGTCTCATGATTGGAATGGGAAGGAGTTGGATATCACATCTCATGCTATAGGAAGGGTCTCAGATTTGGTATAAGCATTGAGATATCACATCTCATGCTATAGGAAGGGTCTCAGGATTGGAATGGGAAGGAGTTGTATATGACATCTCAGGCCATAGGAAGTGTCTCAGGTTTGGTATAAGCATTGAGATATCACATCTCTGCTATCGGAAGGGTCTCAGGATTGGAATGGGAAGGAATTGGATATCACATCTCATGTTATAGGAAGGATCTCAGGTTTGGTATTAGAAGCATTGAGATATCCCTTCTCATGCTATAGGAAGGGTCTCAGGATTGGAATGTGAAGGATTTGGATATCACATCTCATGCTAAAGGAAGGGTCTCAGGTTTGGTAGAAGCATTGAGATATCACGTCTCTGCTATCGGAAGGGTCTCAGGATTGGATTGGGAAGGAGTTGGATATCCCTTCTCATGCTATAGGAAGTGTCTCAGGTTGGAATGGGAAGGAGTTGGATATCACATCTCATGTTATAGGAAGGGTCTCAGGATTGGAATGGGAAGGATTTGGATATCACATCTCTTGCTATAGGAAGGGTCTCAGGATTGGAATGGGTAGGAGTTGGATATTACTTTCTTGCTATAGGAAGGGTCTCATGTTTGGAATGGGAAGGAGTTGGATATCACATATGCTATAGTTAGTGTCTCAGGTTTGGAACGGGAAGGAGTTGGATATCACATCTCATGTTATAGGAAGGGTCTCAGGTTTGGTATAAGCATTGAGATATCACATCTCTGCTATCGGAATTGGCTCAGGATTGGAATGGGAAGGAGTTGGATATCCCATCTCATGTTATAGGACGAGTCTCTGGTTTGGTATTAGAATCATTGAGATATCACATCGCATGCTGTAGGAAGGGTCTAAGGATTGGAATGGGATGGACTTGGATATCACATCTCATGCTATAGGTAGGCTCTCAGGTTTGGTATAAGCATTGAGATATCACATCTCATGCTATAGGAAGGGTCTCAGGATTGGAATGGGAAGGAATTGGATATCACATCTCATGCTATAGGAAGGGTCTCAGATTTGGTATAAGCATTGAGATATCACATCTCTGCTATCGGAAGGGTCTCAGGATTGGAATGGGAAGGAGTTGGATATCCCATCTCATGTTATAGGAAGGGTCTCAGGTTTGGTATTAGAAGCATAGAGATATCACATCTCATGCTATAGGAATGGTCTCAGGATTGGAATGGGAAGGACTTGGATGTCACATCTCATGCTATAGGGAGGGTCTCAAGTTTGATATTAGAAGCATTTAGATAACAAATCTCATGATATCGGAAGGGTCTCAGGATTGGAATGGGAAGGAGTTGGATATCACATCTCATGATAAAGGAAGGGTCTGAGGTTTGGAAGGGGAAGGATTTGGATATCACATCTCATGTTATAGGACGGGTCTCAGGTTTGGTATTAGAAGCATTGAGATATCAAGTCTCATGGTATAAGAAGGGTCTCAGAATTGGAATGGGAAGGAGTTGGATATCACACCTCAAGCTATAGGAAGGGTCTCAGGATTGGAAAGGGAAGGAATTTGATATCACATCTCATGCCATAGTATGGGTCTCAGGTTTGGTAGAAGCATTGGGATATCACATCTCATGCTATCGGAAGGGTATCAGTATTGGATTTGGAAGGAGTTGGATATCCCATCTCATGCTATAGGAAGGGTCTCAGGTTGGATCGGAAGGAGTTGGATATCACATTTCATGTTATAGAAAGGGTCTCAGGATTGGAATGGGAAGGACTTGGATATCATATCTCATGCTATAGGAAGGCTCTCAGGTTTGGAAGGGGAAGGAGTTGGATATCACATTTCATGTTAGAGGAAGGATCTCAGGTTTGGTATTAGAGGCCTTGAGATATCACATCTCATGCTATAGGAAGGGTCTCTGGATTGGAATGGGAAGGAGTTGGATATCACATCTCAAGCTATAGGAAGGGTCTCAGGTTTGGTATAAGCATTGAGATATCACATCTCATGCTATAGGAAGGGTCTCAGGATTGGAATGGGAAGGAGTTGGATATCACATCTCATGTTATAGGAAATATCTCAGGTTTGCTATTAGAAGCATTGAGACATCACATCTCATGTTATAGGAAGGGTCTCAGGATTGGAATGGGAAGAAGTTGGATATCACATCTCATGCTATAGGAAGGGTCTCAGGTTTGGTATAAGCATTGAGATATCACATCTCATGCTATAGGAAGGGTCTCGGGATTGGAATGGGAAGGAGTTGTATATGACATCTCATGCCATAGGAAGGGTCTCAGGTTTGGTATAAGCATTGAGATATCACATCACATGCTATAGGAAGGGTCTCAGGATTGGAATGGGATGGACTTGGATATCACATCTCATGCTATAGGCAGGGCCTCAGATTTGGAAAGGGAAGGAGATGGATATCACATTTCATGTTAGAGATGGGATCTCAGGTTTGGTATTAGAGGCATTGAGATATCACATCTCATGCTATCAGAAGGGTCTCAGGATTGGAATGGGAAGGAGTTGTATATCACATCTCATGCTAAATGGAGGGTCTCAGGTTTGGAAGGGGAAGGATTTGGAAATCACATCTCATGTTATAGGAAGGATCTCAGGTTTGGTATTAGAAGCATTGAGATATCACATCTCATGCTATCGGAAGTATCTCAGGTTTGGTATTAGAGGCATTGAGATATCACATCTCATGCTATCATAAGGGTCTCAGGATTGGAATGGGAAGGAGTTGTATATCACATCTCATGTTATTGGAAGGATCTCAGGTTTGGTATTAGAAGCATTGAGACATCACATCTCATGCTATAGGAAGGGTCTCAGGATTGGAATGGGAAGGAGTTGGATATCACATCTCATGCTATAGGAAGTGTCTCAGATTTGGTATAAGCATTGATATATCACATCTCATGCTATAGGAAGGGTCTCAGGATTGGAATGGGGAGGACTTGGATGTCACATCTCATGCTATAGGGAGGGTCTCAAGTTTGATATTAGAAGCATTGAGATAACAAATCTCATGATATCGGAAGGGTCTCAGGATTGGAATGGGAAGGAGTTGGATATCACATCTCATGATAAAGGAAGGGTCTAAGGTTTGGAAGGGGAAAGATTTGGATATCACATCTCATGTTATAGGACGGGTCTCGGGTTTGGTATTAGAAGCATTGAGATATCAAGTCTCATGGCATAGGAAGGGTCTCAGAATTGGAATGTGAAGGAGTTGGATATCACATCTCAAGCTATAGGAAGAGTCTCAGGATTGGAATGGGAAGGAGTTTGATATCACATCTCATGCCATAGTATGGGTCTCAGGTTTGGTAGAAGCATTGGGATATCACATCTCATGCTATTGGAAGGGTATCAGTATTGGATTTGGAAGGAGTTGGATATCCCATCTCATGCTATAGGAAGGGTCTCAGGTTGGAATGGGAAGGAGTTGGATATCACATTTCATGTTATAGGAAGGGTCTCAGGATTGGAATGGGAAGGACTTGGATATCATATCTCATGCTATAGGAAGGCTCTCAGGTTTGGAAGGGGAAGGAGTTGGATATCACATTTCATGTTAGAGGAAGGATCTCAGGTTTGGTATTAGAGGCCTTGAGATATCACATCTCATGCTATAGGAAGGGTCTCGGGATTGGAATGGGAAGGAGTTGGATATCACATCTCAAGCTTTAGGAAGGGTCTCAGGATTGGTATAAGCATTGAGATAGCACATCTCATGCTATAGGAAGGGTCTCAGGATTGGAATGGGAAGGAGTTGGATATCACATCTCATGTTATAGGAAGGATCTCAGGTTTGGTATTAGAGGCCTTGAGATATCACATCGCATGCTGTAGGAAGGGTCTAAGGATTGGAATGGGGTGGACTTGGATATCACATCTCATGCTATAGGTAGGCTCTCAGATTTGGTATAAGCATTGAGATATCACATCTCATGCTATAGGAAGGGTCTCAGGATTGGAATGGGAAGGAATTGGATATCACATCTCATGCTATAGGAAGGGTCTCAGATTTGGTATAAGCATTGAGATATCACATCTCATGGTAAAGGAAGGGTCTCAGGATTGGAATGGGAAGGAGTTGTATATGACATCTCAGGCCATAGGAAGGTTCTCAGGTTTGGTATAAGCATTGAGATATCACATCTCTGCTATCGGAAAGGTCTCAGGATTGGAATGGGAAGGAGTTGGATATCCCATCTCATGTTATAGGAAGGGTCTCAGGTTTGGTATTAGAAGCATAGAGATATCACATCTCATGCTTTAGGAAGGGTCTCAGGATTGGAATGGGAAGGACTTGGATGTCACATCTCATGCTATAGGGAGGGTCTCAAGTTTGATATTAGAAGCATTGAGATAACAAATCTCATGATATCGGAAGGGTCTCAGGATTGGAATGGGAAGGAGTTGGATATCACATCTCATGATAAAGGAAGGGTCTAAGGTTTGGAAGGGGAAGGATTTGGTTATCACATCTCATGTTATAGGACGGGTCTCAGGTTTGGTATTAGAAGCATTGGGATATCAAGTCTCATGGTATAAGAAGGGTCTCAGAATTGGAATGGGAAGGAGTTGGATATCACACCTCAAGCTATAGGAAGGGTCTCAGGATTGGAATGGGAAGGAGTTTGATATCACATCTCATGCCATAGTATGGGTCTCAGGTTTGGTAGAAGCATTGGGATATCACATCTCATGCTATCGGAAGGGTATCAGTATTGGATTTGGAAGAAGTTAGATATCCCATCTCATGCTATAGGAAGGGTCTCAGGTTGGAATGGGAAGGAGTTGGATATCACATTTCATGTTATAGGAAGGGTCTCAGGATTGGAATGGGAAGGACTTGGATATCATATCTCATGCTATAGGACGGGTCTCAGGTTTGTTATTAGAATCATTGAGATATCATATTGCATGCTGTAGGAAGGGTCTAAGGATTGGAATGGGAAGGACCTGGATATCACATCTCATGCTATAGATAGGCTCTTAGGTTTGGAAAGGGAAGGAGTTGGATATCACATTTCATGTTAGAGGAAGGATCTCAGGTTTGGTATTAGAAGCATTGAGATATCACATCTCATGCTATAGGAAGGGTCTCATGATTGGAATGGGAAGTAGTTGGATATCACATCTCATGCTATAGGAAGGGTCTCAGGTTTGGTATAAGCATTGAGATACCACATCTCATGCTATAGGACGGGTCTCAGGATTGGAATGGAAGGAGTTGGATATCACATCTCATGCTATAGATAGGCTCTTAGGTTTGGAAAGGGAAGGAGTTAGATATCACATTTCATGTTAGAGGAAGGATCTCAGGTTTGGTATTAGAAGCATTGAGATATCACATCTCATGCTATAGGAAGGGTCTCAGGTTTGGTATAAGCATTGAGATATCACATCTCATGCTATAGGACGGGTCTCAGGATTGGAATGGAAGGAGTTGGATATCACATCTCATGTTATAGGAAGGATCTCAGGTTTGGTATTAGAAGCATTGAGACATCACATCTCATGCTATAGGAAGGGTCTCAGGGTTGAAATGGGAAGGAGTTGGATATCACATCTCATCCAATAGGAAGGGTCTCAGGTTTGGAATGGGAAGGAATTGGATATCACATCTCATGTTATAGGAAGGATCTCAGGTTTGGTATTAGAAGCATTGAGATATCAAATCTCATGCAATAGGAAGGGTCTCAGGATTGGAATGTGAAGGATTTGGATATCACATCTCATGCTAAAGGAAGGGTCTCAGGTTTGGTAGAAGCATTGAGATATCACGTCTCTGCTATCGGAAGGGTCTCAGGATTGGATTGGGAAGGAGTTGGATATCCCTTTTCATGCTATAGGAAGGGTCTCAGGTTTGGTATAAGCATTGAGATATCACATCTCTGCTATCGGAAGGGTCTCAGGATTGGATTGGGAAGGAGTTGGATATCCCTTCTCATGCTATAGGAAGTGTCTCAGGTTGGAATGGGAAGGAGTTGGATATCACATCTCATGTTATAGGAAGGGTCTCAGGATTGGAATGGGAAGGATTTGGATATCACATCTCTTGCTATAGGAAGGGTCTCAGAATTGGAATGGGTAGGAGTTGGATATTACTTTCTTGCTATAGGAAGGGTCTCATGTTTGGAATGGGAAGGGGTTGGATATCACATATGCTATAGTTAGTGTCTCAGGTTTGGAACGGGAAGGAGTTGGATATCACATCTCATGTTATAGGAAGGGTCTCAGGTTTGGTATAAGCATTGAGATATCACATCTCTGCTATCGGAAGCGGCTCAGGATTGGAATGGGAAGGAGTTGGATATCCCATCTCATGTTATAGGAAGAGTCTCTGGTTTGGTATTAGAATCATTGAGATATCACATCGCATGCTGTAGGAAGGGTCTAAGGATTGGAATGGGATGGACTTGGATATCACATCTCATGCTATAGGTAGGCTCTCAGGTTTGGTATAAGCATTGAGATATCACATCTCATGCTATAGGAAGGGTCTCAGGATTGGAATGGGAAGGAATTGGATATCACATCTCATGCTATAGGAAGGGTCTCAGATTTGGTATAAGCATTGAGATATCACATCTCATGCTAAAGGAAGGGTCTCAGGATTGGAATGGGAAGGAGTTGTATATGACATCTCAGGCCATAGGAAGGTTCTCAGGTTTGGTATAAGCATTGAGATATCACATCTCTGCTATCGGAAAGGTCTCAGGATTGGAATGGGAAGGAGTTGGATATCCCATCTCATGTTATAGGAAGGGTCTCAGGTTTGGTATTAGAAGCATAGAGATATCACATCTCATGCTATAGGAAGGGTCTCAGATTTGGTATAAGCATTGAGATATCACATCTCATGCTAAAGGAAGGGTCTCAGGATTGGAATGGGAAGGAGTTGTATATGACATCTCAGGCCATAGGAAGGTTCTCAGGTTTGGTATAAGCATTGAGATATCACATCTCTGCTATCGGAAAGGGTCTCAGGATTGGAATGGGAAGGACTTGGATGTCACATCTCATGATAAAGGAAGGGTCTAAGGTTTGGAAGGGGAAGGATTTGGATATCACATCTCATGTTATAGGACGGGTCTC
This sequence comes from Ambystoma mexicanum, assembly GCF_040938575.1. Taxonomy (NCBI): domain Eukaryota; kingdom Metazoa; phylum Chordata; class Amphibia; order Caudata; family Ambystomatidae; genus Ambystoma; species Ambystoma mexicanum. The sequence goes on from NC_090936.1 coordinate 341,576,044, forward strand.
AGGTTTGGTATTAGAAGCATTGAGATATCAAGTCTCATGGTATAGGAAGGGTCTCAGAATTGGAATGGGAAGGAGTTGGATATCACACCTCAAGCTATAGGAAGGGTCTCAGGATTGGAATGGGAAGGAGTTTGATATCACATCTCATGCCATGGTATGGGTCTCAGGTTTGGTAGAAGCATTGGGATGTCACATCTCATGCTATCGGAAGGGTATCAGTATTGGATTTTGAAGAAGTTGGATATCCCATCTCATGCTATAGGAAGGGTCTCAGGTTGGAATGGGAAGGAGTTGGATATCACATTTCATGTTATAGGAAGGGTCTCAGGATTGGAATGGGAAGGACTTGGATATCATATCTCATGCTATAGGACGGGTCTCAGGTTTGTTATTAGAATCATTGAGATATCATATTGCATGCTGTAGGAAGGGTCTAAGGATTGTAATAGGAAGGACCTGGATATCACATCTCATGCTATAGATAGGCTCTTAGGTTTGGAAAGGGAAGGAGTTGGATATCACATTTCATGTTAGAGGAAGGATCTCAGGTTTGGTATTAGAAGCATTGAGATATCACATCTCATGCTATCGGAAGGGTCTCATGATTGGAATGGGAAGTAGTTGGATATCACATCTCATGCTATAGGAAGGGTCTCAGGTTTGGTATAAGCATTGAGATATCACATCTCATGCTATAGGACGGGTCTCAGGATTGGAATGGAAGGAGTTGGATATCACATCTCATGTTATAGGAAGGATCTCAGGTTTGGTATAAGCATTGAGATATCACATCTCATGCTATAGGAAGGGTCTCAGGATTGGAATGGGAAGGAATTGGATATCACATCTCATGCTATAGGAAGGGTCTGAGATTTGGTATAAGCATTGAGATATCACATCTCATGCTAAAGGAAGGGTCTCAGGATTGGAATGGGAAGGAGTTGTATATGACATCTCAGGCCATAGGAAGGTTCTCAGGTTTGGTATAAGCATTGAGATATCACATCTCTGCTATCGGAAAGGTCTCAGGATTGGAATGGGAAGGAGTTGGATATCCCATCTCATGTTATAGGAAGGGTCAAAGGTTTGGTATTAGAAGCATAGAGATATCACATCTCATGCTATAGGAAGGGTCTCAGGATTGGAATGGGAAGGATTTGGATGTCACATCTCATGATAAAGGAAGGGTCTCAGGTTTGGAATGGGAAGGAATTGGATATCACATCTCATGTTATAGGAAGGATCTCAGGTTTGGTATTAGAAGCATTGAGATATCACATCTCATGCTATAGGAAGGGTTTCAGGATTGGAATGTGAAGGATTTGGATATCACATCTCATGCTAAACGAAGGGTCACAGGTTTGGTAGAAGCATTGAGATATCACGTCTCTGCTATCGGAAGGGTCTCAGGATTGGATTGGGAAGGAGTTGGATATCCCTTCTCATGCTATAGGAAGGGTCTCAGGATTTGAATGGCAAGGAGTTGGATATCACATCTCATGCCATACGAAGGGTCTCAGGTTTGGTATAAGCATTGAGATATCACATCTCTGCTATCGGAAGGGTCTCAGGATTGGAATGGGAAGGAGTTGGATATCACATCTCATGTTATAGGAAGGATCTCAGGTTTGATATTAGAATCATTGAGACATCACATCTCATGCTATAGGAAGGGTCTCAGGGTTGGAATGGGAAGGAGTTGGATATCACATCTCATCCAATAGGAAGGGTCTCAGGTTTGGAATGGGAAGGAATTGGATATCACATCTCATGTTATAGGAAGGATCTCAGGTTTGGTATTAGAAGCATTGAGATATCACATCTCATGCTATAGGAAGGGTCTCAGGATTGGAATGTGAAGGATTTGGATATCACATCTCATGCTAAAGGAAGGGTCTCAGGTTTGGTAGAAGCATTGAGATATCACGTCTCTGCTATCGGAAGGGTCTCAGGATTGGATTGGGAAGGAGTTGGATATCCCTTCCCATGCTATAGGAAGGGTCTCAGGATTTGAATGGCAAGGAGTTGGATATCACATCTCATGCCATAGGAAGGGTCTCAGGTTTGGTATAAGCATTGAGATATCACATCTCTGCTATCGGAAGGGTCTCAGGATTGGATTGGGAAGGAGTTGGATATCCCTTCTCATGCTATAGGAAGTGTCTCAGGTTGGAATGGGAAGGAGTTGGATATCACATCTCATGTTATAGGAAGGGTCTCAGGATTGGAATGGGAAGGATTTGGATATCACATCTCTTGCTATAGGAAGGGTCTCAGGATTGGAATGGGTAGGAGTTGGATATTACTTTCTTGCTATAGGAAGGGTCTCATGTTTGGAATGGGAAGGAGGTGGATATCACATATGCTATAGTTAGTGTCTCAGGTTTGGAACGGGAAGGAGTTGGATATCACATCTCATGTTATAGGAAGGGTCTCAGGTTTGGTATAAGCATTGAGATATCACATCTCTGCTATCGGAAGCGGCTCAGGATTGGAATGGGAAGGAGTTGGATATCCCATCTCATGTTATAGGAAGAGTCTCTGGTTTGGTATTAGAATCATTGAGATATCACATCACATGCTGTAGGAAGGGTCTAAGGATTGGAATGGGATGGACTTGGATATCACATCTCATGTTATAGGTAGGCTCTCAGGTTTGGTATAAGCATTGAGATATCACATCTCATGCTATAGGAAGGGTCTAAGATTTGGTATAAGCATTGAGATATCACATCTCATGCTAAAGGAAGGGTCTCAGGGTTGGAATGGGAAGGAGTTGTATATGACATCTCAGGCCATAGGAAGGTTCTCAGGTTTGGTATAAGCATTGAGATATCACATCTCTGCTATCGGAAAGGTCTCAGGATTGGAATGGGAAGGAGTTGGATATCCCATCTCATGTTATAGGAAGGGTCTCAGGTTTGGTATTAGAAGCATAGAGATATCACATCTCATGCTATAGGAAGGGTCTCAGGATTGGAATGGGAAGGACTTGGATGTCACATCTCATGCTATAGGGAGGGTCTCAAGTTTGATATTAGAAGCATTGAGATAACAAATCTCATGATACCGGAAGGGTCTCAGGATTGGAATGGGAAGGAGTTGGATATCACATCTCATGATAAAGGAAGGGTCTAAGGTTTGGAGGGGGAAGGATTTGGATATCAAGTCTCATGGTATAAGAAGGGTCTCAGAATTGGAATGGGAAGGAGTTGGATATCACACCTCAAGCTTTAGGAAGGGTCTCAGGATTGGAATGGGAAGGAGTTTGATATCACATCTCATGCCAGAGTATGGGTCTCAGGTTTGGTAGAAGCATTGGGATATCACATCTCATGCTATCGGAAGGGTATCAGTATTGGATTTGGAAGAAGTTGGATATCCCATCTCATGCTATAGGAAGGGTCTCAGGTTGGAATGGGAAGGAGTTGGATATCAAATCTCATGCTAAAGGAAGGGTCTCAGGTTTGGTAGAAGCATTGAGATATCACATCTCATGCTATAGGAAGGGTCTCAGGATTGGAATGGGAAGGACTTAGATATCACATATCATGCTATAGGGAGGGTCTCAGTTTTGATATTAGAAGCATTGAGATATCACATCTCATGCTATCGGAAGTGTCTCAGGATTGGAATGGGAAGGAGCTGGATATCACATCTCATGCTAAAGGAAGGGTCTCAGGTTTGGAACGGGAAGGAGTTGGATATCACATCTCATGTTATAGGACGGGTCTCAGGTTTGTTATTAGAATCATTGAGATATCATATTGCATGCTGTAGGAAGGGTCTAAGGGTTGGAATGTGAAGGACTTGGATATCACATCTCATGCTATAGATAGGCTCTTAGGTTTGGAAAGGGAAGGAGTTGGATATCACATTTCATGTTAGAGGAAGGATCTCAGGTTTGGTATTAGAAGCATTGAGATATCACATCTCATGCTATAGGAAGGGTCTCAGGATTGGAATGGGAAGGAGTTGGATATCACATCTCATGCTATAGGAAGGGTCTCAGGTTTGGTATAAGCATTGAGATATCACATCTCATGCTATAGGACGGGTCTCAGGATTGGAATGGAAGGAGTTGGATATCACATCTCATGTTATAGGAAGGATCTCAGGTTTGGTATTAGAAGCATTGAGATATCAAATCTCATGCTATAGGAAGGGTCTCAGGATTGGAATGTGAAGGATTTGGATATCACATCTCATGCTAAAGGAAGGGTCTCAGGTTTGGTATTAGAATCATTGAGATATCATATTGCATGCAGTAGGAAGGGTCTAAGGGTTGGAATGTGAAGGACTTGGATATCACATCTCATGCTATTGATAGGCTCTTAGGTTTGGAAAGGGAAGGAGTTGGATATCACATTTCATGTTAGAAGAAGGATCTCAGGTTTGGTATTAGAAGCATTGAGATATCACATCTCATGCTATAGGAAGGGTCTCAGGATTGGAATGGGAAGGAGTTGGATATCACATCTCATGCTATAGGAAGGGTCTCAGGTTTGGTATAAGCATTGAGATATCACATCTCATGCTATAGGACGGGTCTCAGGATTGGAATGGAAGGAGTTGGATATCACATCTCATGTTATAGGAAGGATCTCAGGTTTGGTATTAGAAGCATTGAGACATCACATCTCATGCTATAGGAAGGGTCTCAGGGTTGGAATGGGAAGGAGTTGGATATCACATCTCATCCAATAGGAAGGGTCTCAGGTTTGGAATGGGAAGGAATTGGATATCACATCTCATGTTATAGGAAGGATCTCAGGTTTGGTATTAGAAGCATTGAGATATCAAATCTCATGCTATATGAAGGGTCTCAGGATTGGAATGTGAAGGATTTGGATATCACATCTCATGCTAAAGGAAGGGTCTCAGGTTTGGTAGAAGCATTGAGATATCACGTCTCTGCTATCGGAAGGGTCTCAGGATTGGATTGGGAAGGAGTTGGATATCCCTTTTCATGCTATAGGAAGGGTCTCAGGATTTGAATGGCAAGGAGTTGGATATCACATCTCATGCCATAGGAAGGGTCTCAGGTTTGGTATAAGCATTGAGATATCACATCTCTGCTATCGGAAGGGTCTCAGGATTGGATTGGGAAGGAGTTGGATATCCCTTCTCATGCTATAGGAAGTGTCTCAGGTTGGAATGGGAAGGAGTTGGATATCACATCTCATGTTATAGGAAGGGTCTCAGGATTGGAATGGGAAGGATTTGGATATCACATCTCTTGCTACACGAAGGGTCTCAGGATTGGAATGGGTAGGAGTTGGATATTACTTTCTTGCTATAGGAAGGGTCTCATGTTTGGAATGGGAAGGAGTTGGATATCACATATGCTATAGTTAGTGTCTCAGGTTTGGAACGGGAAGGAGTTGGATATCACATCTCATGTTATAGGAAGGGTCTCAGGTTTGGTATAAGCATTGAGATATCACATCTCTGCTATCGGAAGCGGCTCAGGATTGGAATGGGAAGGAGTTGGATATCCCATCTCATGTTATAGGAAGAGTCTCTGGTTTGGTATTAGAATCATTGAGATATCACATCGCATGCTGTAGGAAGGGTCTAAGGATTGGAATGGGGTGGACTTGGATATCACATCTCATGCTATAGGTAGGCTCTCAGGTTTGGTATAAGCATTGAGATATCACATCTCATGCTATAGGAAGGGTCTCAGGATTGGAATGGGAAGGAATTGGATATCACATCTCATGCTATAGGAAGGGTCTCAGATTTGGTATAAGCATTGAGATATCACATCTCATGGTAAAGCAAGGGTCTCAGGATTGGAATGGGAAGGAGTTGTATATGACATCTCAGGCCATAGGAAGGTTCTCAGGTTTGGTATAAGCATTGAGATATCACATCTCTGCTATCGGAAAGGTCTCAGGATTGGAATGGGAAGGAGTTGGATATCCCATCTCATGTTATAGGAAGGGTCTCAGGTTTGGTATTAGAAGCATAGAGATATCACATCTCATGCTATAGGAAGGGTCTCAGGATTGGAATGGGAAGGACTTGGATGTCACATCTCATGCTATAGGGAGGGTCTCAAGTTTGATATTAGAAGCATTGAGATAACAAATCTCATGATATCGGAAGGGTCTCAGGATTGGAATGGGAAGGAGTTGGATATCACATCTCATGATAAAGGAAGGGTCTAAGGTTTGGAAGGGGAAGGATTTGGTTATCACATCTCATGTTATAGGACGGGTCTCAGGTTTGGTATTAGAGGCATTGAGATATCAATTCTCATGGTATAAGAAGGGTCTCAGAATTGGAATGGGAAGGAGTTGGATATCACACCTCAAGCTATAGGAAGGGTCTCAGGATTGGAATGGGAAGGAGTTTGATATCACATCTCATGCCATAGTATGGGTCTCAGGTTTGGTAGAAGCATTGGGATATCACATCTCATGCTATCGGAAGGGTATCAGTATTGGATTTGGAAGAAGTTGGATATCCCATCTCATGCTATAGGAAGGGTCTCAGGTTGGAATGGGAAGGAGTTGGATATCACATTTCATGTTATAGGAAGGGTCTCAGGATTGGAATGGGAAGGACTTGGATATCATATCTCATGCTATAGGACGGGTCTCAGGTTTGTTATTAGAATCATTGAGATATCATATTGCATGCTGTAAGAAGGGTCTAAGGATTGGAATGGGAAGGACCTGGATATCACATCTCATGCTATAGATAGGCTCTTAGATTTGGAAAGGGAAGGAGTTGGATATCACATCTCATGCTATAGGAAGGGTCTCAGGATTGGAATGGGAAGGAGTTGGATATCACATCTCATGCTAAAGGAAGGGTCTCAGGTTTGGTAGAAGCATTGAGATATCACATCTCATGCTATAGGAAGGGTCTCAGGATTGGAATGGGAAGGACTTAGATATCACATATCATGCTATAGGGAGGGTCTCAGTTTTGATATTAGAAGCATTGAGATATCACATCTCATGCTATCGGAAGTGTCTCAGGATTGGAATGGGAAGGAGCTGGATATCACATCTCATGCTAAAGGAAGGGTCTCAGGTTGGGAACGGGAAGGAGTTAAATTTCACATCTCATGTTATAGGAAGGGTCTCAGGTTTGGTATAAACATTCAGATATCACATCTCTGCTATCGGAAGTGTCTCAGGATTGGAATGGGAAGGAGTTGGATATCCCATCTCATGTTATAGGACGGGTCTCAGGTTTGTTATTAGAATCATTGAGATATCATATTGCATGCTGTAGGAAGGGTCTAAGGGTTGGAATGTGAAGGACTTGGATATCACATCTCATGCTATAGATAGGCTCTTATGTTTGGAAAGGGAAGGAGTTGGATATCACATTTCATGTTAGAGGAAGGATCTCAGGTTTGGTATTAGAAGCATTGAGATATCACATCTCATGCTATAGGAAGGGTCTCAGGATTGGAATGGGAAGGAGTTGGATATCACATCTCATGCTATAGGAAGGGTCTCAGGTTTGGTATAAGCATTGAGATATCACATCTCATGCTATAGGACAGGTCTCAGGATTGGAATGGAAGGAGTTGGATATCACATCTCATGTTATAGGAAGGATCTCAGGTTTGGTATTAGAAGCATTGAGACATCACATCTCATGCTATAGGAAGGGTCTCAGGGTTGAAATGGGAAGGAGTTGGATATCACATCTCATCCAATAGGAAGGGTCTCAGGTTTGGAATGGGAAGGAATTGGATATCACATCTCATGTTATAGGAAGGATCTCAGGTTTGGTATTAGAAGCATTGAGATATCAAATCTCATGCTATAGGAAGGGTCTCAGGATTGGAATGTGAAGGATTTGGATATCACATCTCATGCTAAAGGAAGGGTCTCAGGTTTGGTAGAAGCATTGAGATATCACGTCTCTGCTATCGGAAGGGTCTCAGGATTGGATTGGGAAGGAGTTGGATATCCCTTTTCATGCTATAGGAAGGGTCTCAGGTTTGGTATAAGCATTGAGATATCACATCTCTGCTATCGGAAGGGTCTCAGGATTGGATTGGGAAGGAGTTGGATATCCCTTCTCATGCTATAGGAAGTGTCTCAGGTTGGAATGGGAAGGAGTTGGATATCACATCTCATGTTATAGGAAGGGTCTCAGGATTGGAATGGGAAGGATTTGGATATCACATCTCTTGCTATAGGAAGGGTCTCAGGATTGGAATGGGTAGGAGTTGGATATTACTTTCTTGCTATAGGAAGGGTCTCATGTTTGGAATGGGAAGGAGTTGGATATCACATATGCTATAGTTAGTGTCTCCGGTTTGGAACGGGAAGGAGTTGGATATCACATCTCATGTTATAGGAAGGGTCTCAGGTTTGGTATAAGCATTGAGATATCACATCTCTGCTATCGGAAGCGGCTCAGGATTGGAATGGGAAGGAGTTGGATATCCCATCTCATGTTATAGGAAGAGTCTCTGGTTTGGTATTAGAATCATTGAGATATCACATCGCATGCTGTAGGAAGGGTCTAAGGATTGGAATGGGATGGACTTGGATATCACATCTCATGCTATAGGTAGGCTCTCAGGTTTGGTATAAGCATTGAGATATCACATCTCATGCTATAGGAAGGGTCTCAGGATTGGAATGGGAAGGAATTGGATATCACATCTCATGCTATAGGAAAGGTCTCAGATTTGGTATAAGCATTGAGATATCACATCTCATGCTAAAGGAAGGGTCTCAGGATTGGAATGGGAAGGAGTTGTATATGACATCTCAGGCCATAGGAAGGTTCTCAGGTTTGGTATAAGCATTGAGATATCACATCTCTGCTATCGGAAAGGTCTCAGGATTGGAATGGGAAGGAGTTGGATATCCCATCTCATGTTATAGGAAGGGTCTCAGGTTTGGTATTAGAAGCATAGAGATATCACATCTCATGCTATAGGAAGGGTCTCAGGATTGGAATGGGAAGGACTTGGATGTCACATCTCATGATAAAGGAAGGGTCTAAGGTTTGGAAGGGGAAGGATTTGGATATCACATCTCATGTTATAGGACGGGTCTCAGGTTTGGTATTAGAAGCATTGAGATATCAAGTCTCATGGTATAAGAAGGGTCTCAGAATTGGAATGGGAAGGAGTTGGATATCACACCTCAAGCTATAGGAAGGGTCTCAGGATTGGAATGGGAAGGAGTTTGATATCACATCTCATGCCATAGTATGGGTCTCAGGTTTGGTAGAAGCATTGGGATATCACATCTCATGCTATCGGAAGGGTATCAGTATTGGATTTTGAAGAAGTTGGATATCCCATCTCATGCTATAGGAAGGGTCTCAGGTTGGAATGGGAAGGAGTTGGATATCACATTTCATGTTATAGGAAGGGTCTCAGGATTGGAATGGGAAGGACTTGGATATCATATCTCATGCTATAGGACGGGTCTCAGGTTTGTTATTAGAATCATTGAGATATCATATTGCATGCTGTAGGAAGGGTCTAAGGGTTGGAATGTGAAGGACTTGGATATCACATCTCATGCTATAGATAGGCTCTTAGGTTTGGAAAGGGAAGGAGTTGGATATCACATTTCATGTTAGAGGAAGGATCTCAGGTTTGGTATTAGAAGCATTGAGATTTAACATCTCATGCTATAGGACGGGTCTCAGGATTGGAATGGAAGGAGTTGGATATCACATCTCATGTTATAGGAAGGATCTCAGGTTTGGTATTAGAAGCATTGAGATATCAAATCTCATGCTATAGGAAGGGTCTCAGGATTGGAATGTGAAGGATTTGGATATCACATCTCATGCTAAAGGAAGGGTCTCAGGTTTGGTAGAAGCATTGAGATATCACGTCTCTGCTATCGGAAGGGTCTCAGGATTGGATTGGGAAGGAGTTGGATATCCCGTTTCATGCTATAGGAAGGGTCTCAGGATTTGAATGGCAAGGAGTTGGATATCACATCTCATGCCATAGGAAGGGTCTCAGGTTTGGTATAAGCATTGAGATATCACATCTCTGCTATCGGAAGGGTCTCAGGATTGGATTGGGAAGGAGTTGGATATCCCTTCTCATGCTATAGGAAGTGTCTCAGGTTGGAATGGGAAGGAGTTGGATATCACATCTCATGTTATAGGAAGGGTCTCAGGATTGGAATGGGAAGGATTTGGATATCACATCTCTTGCTATACGAAGGGTCTCAGGATTGGAATGGGTAGGAGTTGGATATTACTTTCTTGCTATAGGAAGGGTCTCATGTTTGGAATGGGAAGGAGTTGGATATCACAGATGCTATAGTTAGTGTCTCAGGTTTGGAACGGGAAGGAGTTGGATATCACATCTCATGTTATAGGAAGGGTCTCAGGTTTGGTATAAGCATTGAGATATCACATCTCTGCTATCGGAAGCGGCTCAGGATTGGAATGGGAAGGAGTTGGATATCCCATCTCATGTTATAGGAAGAGTCTCTGGTTTGGTATTAGAATCATTGAGATATCACATCGCATGCTGTAGGAAGGGTCTAAGGATTGGAATGGGGTGGACTTGGATATCACATCTCATGCTATAGGTAGGCTCTCAGGTTTGGTATAAGCATTGAGATATCACATCTCATGCTATAGGAAGGGTCTCAGGATTGGAATGGGAAGGAATTGGATATCACATCTCATGCTATAGGAAGGGTCTCAGATGTGGTATAAGCATTGAGATATCACATCTCATGGTAAAGGAAGGGTCTCAGGATTGGAATGGGAAGGAGTTGTATATGACATCTCAGGCCATAGGAAGGTTCTCAGGTTTGGTATAAGCATTGAGATATCACATCTCTGCTATCGGAAAGGTCTCAGGATTGGAATGGGAAGGAGTTGGATATCCCATCTCATGTTATAGGAAGGGTCTCAGGTTTGGTATTAGAAGCATAGAGATATCACATCTCATGCTATAGGAAGGGTCTCAGGATTGGAATGGGAAGGACTTGGATGTCACATCTCATGCTATAGGGAGGGTCTCAAGTTTGATATTAGAAGCATTGAGATAACAAATCTCATGATATCGGAAGGGTCTCAGGATTGGAATGGGAAGGAGTTGGATATCACATCTCATGATAAAGGAAGGGTCTAAGGTTTGGAAGGGGAAGGATTTGGTTATCACATCTCATGTTATAGGACGGGTCTCAGGTTTGGTATTAGAAGCATTGAGATATCAAGTCTCATGGTATAAGAAGGGTCTCAGAATTGGAATGGGAAGGAGTTGGATATCACACCTCAAGCTATAGGAAGGGTCTCAGGATTGGAATGGGAAGGAGTTTGATATCACATCTCATGCCATAGTATCGGTCTCAGGTTTGGTAGAACCATTGGGATATCACATCTCATGCTATCGGAAGGGTATCAGTATTGGATTTGGAAGAAGTTGGATATCCCATCTCATGCTATAGGAAGGGTCTCAGGGTGGAATGGGAAGGAGTTGGATATCACATTTCATGTTATAGGAAGGGTCTCAGGATTGGAATGGGAAGGACTTGGATATCATATCTCATGCTATAGGACGGGTCTCAGGTTTGTTATTAGAATCATTGAGATATCATATTGCATGCTGTAGGAAGGGTCTAAGGATTGGAATGGGAAGGACCTGGATATCACATCTCATGCTATAGATAGGCTCTTAGGTTTGGAAAGGGAAGGAGTTGGATATCACATCTCATGTTATAGGATGGATCTCAGGTTTGGTATTAGAAGTATTGAGATATCACATCTCATGTTATCGGAAGGATCTCAGGTTTGGTATTAGAAGTATTGAGATATCACATCTCATGCTATAGGAAGGGTCTCAGGATTGGAATGGGAAGGAGTTGGATATCACATCTCATGCTAAAGGAAGGGTCTCAGGTTTGGTAGAAGCATTGAGATATCACATCTCATGCTATAGGAAGGGTCTCAGGATTGGAATGGGAAGGACTTAGATATCACATATCATGCTATAGGGAGGGTCTCAGTTTTGATATTAGAAGCATTGAAATATCACATCTCATGCTATCGGAAGTGTCTCAGGATTGGAATGGGAAGGAGCTGGATATCACATCTCATGCTAAAGGAAGGGTCTCAGGTTGGGAACGGGAAGGAGTTAAATTTCACATCTCATGTTATAGGAAGGGTCTCAGGTTTGGTATAAACATTGAGATATCACATCTCTGCTATCGGAAGTGTCTCAGGATTGGAATGGGAAGGAGTTGGATATCCCATCTCATGTTATAGGACGGGTCTCAGGTTTGTTATTAGAATCATTGAGATATCATATTGCATGCTGTAGGAAGGGTCTAAGGGTTGGAATGAGAAGGACTTGGATATCACATCTCATGCTATAGATAGGCTCTTAGGTTTGGAAAGGGAAGGAGTTGGATATCACATTTCATGTTAGAGGAAGGATCCCAGGTTTGGTATTAGAAGCATTGAGATATCACATCTCATGCTATAGGAAGGGTCTCAGGATTGGAATGGGAAGGAGTTGGATATCACATCTCATGCTATAGGAAGGGTCTCAGGTTTGGTATAAGCATTGAGATATCACATCTCATGCTATAGGACAGGTCTCAGGATTGGAATGGAAGGAGTTGGATATCACATCTCATGTTATAGGAAGGATCTCAGGTTTGGTATTAGAAGCATTGAGACATCACATCTCATGCTATAGGAAGGGTCTCAGGGTTGAAATGGGAAGGAGTTGGATATCACATCTCATCCAATAGGAAGGGTCTCAGGTTTGGAATGGGAAGGAATTGGATATCACATCTCATGTTATAGGAAGGATCTCAGGTTTGGTATTAGAAGCATTGAGATATCAAATCTCATGCTATAGGAAGGGTCTCAGTATTGGAATGTGAAGGATTTGGATATCACATCTCATGCTAAAGGAAGGGTCTCAGGTTTGGTAGAAGCATTGAGATATCACGTCTCTGCTATCGGAAGGGTCTCAGGATTGGATTGGGAAGGAGTTGGATATCCCTTTTCATGCTATAGGAAGGGTCTCAGGTTTGGTATAAGCATTGAGATATCACATCTCTGCTATCGGAAGGGTCTCAGGATTGGATTGGGAAGGAGTTGGATATCCCTTCTCATGCTATAGGAAGTGTCTCAGGTTGGAATGGGAAGGAGTTGGATATCACATCTCATGTTATAGGAAGGGTCTCAGGATTGGAATGGGAAGGATTTGGATATCACATCTCTTGCTATAGGAAGGGTCTCAGGATTGGAATGGGTAGGAGTTGGATATTACTTTCTTGCTATAGGAAGGGTCTCATGTTTGGAATGGGAAGGAGTTGGATATCACATATGCTATAGTTAGTGTCTCAGGTTTGGAACGGGAAGGAGTTGGATATCACATCTCATGTTATAGGAAGGGTCTCAGGTTTGGTATAAGCATTGAGATATCACATCTCTGCTATCGGAAGCGGCTCAGGATTGGAATGGGAAGGAGTTGGATATCCCATCTCATGTTATAGGAAGAGTCTCTGGTTTGGTATTAGAATCATTGAGATATCACATCGCATGCTGTAGGAAGGGTCTAAGGATTGGAATTGGATGGACTTGGATATCACATCTCATGCTATAGGTAGGCTCTCAGGTTTGGTATAAGCATTGAGATATCACATCTCATGCTATAGGAAGGGTCTCAGGATTGGAATGGGAAGGAATTGGATATCACATCTCATGCTATAGGAAGGGTCTCAGATTTGGTATAAGCATTGAGATATCACATCTCATGCTAAAGGAAGGGTCTCAGGATTGGAATGGGAAGGAGTTGTATATGACATCTCAGGCCATAGGAAGGTTCTCAGGTTTGGTATAAGCATTGAGATATCACATCTCTGCTATCGGAAAGGTCTCAGGATTGGAATGGGAAGGAGTTGGATATCCCATCTCATGTTATAGGAAGGGTCTCAGGTTTGGTATTAGAAGCATAGAGATATCACATCTCATGCTATAGGAAGGGTCTCAGGATTGGAATGGGAAGGACTTGGATGTCACATCTCATGATAAAGGAAGGGTCTAAGGTTTGGAAGGGGAAGGATTTGGATATCACATCTCATGTTATAGGACGGGTCTCAGGTTTGGTATTAGAAGCATTGAGATATCAAGTCTCATGGTATAAGAAGGGTCTCAGAATTGGAATGGGAAGGAGTTGGATATCACACCTCAAGCTATAGGAAGGGTCTCAGGATTGGAATGGGAAGGAGTTTGATATCACATCTCATGCCATAGTATGGGTCTCAGGTTTGGTAGAAGCATTGGGATATCACATCTCATGCTATCGGAAGGGTATCAGTATTGGATTTTGAAGAAGTTGGATATCCCATCTCATGCTATAGGAAGGGTCTCAGGTTGGAATGGGAAGGAGTTGGATATCACATTTCATGTTATAGGAAGGGTCTCAGGATTGGAATGGGAAGGACTTGGATATCATATCTCATGCTATAGGACGGGTCTCAGGTTTGTTATTAGAATCATTGAGATATCATATTGCATGCTGTAGGAAGGGTCTAAGGGTTGGAATGTGAAGGACTTGGATATCACATCTCATGCTATAGATAGGCTCTTAGGTTTGGAAAGGGAAGGAGTTGGATATCACATTTCATGTTAGAGGAAGGATCTCAGGTTTGGTATTAGAAGCATTGAGATATCACATCTCATGCTATAGGAAGGGTCTCAGGATTGGAATGGGAAGGAGTTGGATATCACATCTCATGCTATAGGAAGGGTCTCAGGTTTGGTATAGGCATTGAGATATCACATCTCATGCTATAGGACGGGTCTCAGGATTGGAATGGAAGGAGTTGGATATCACATCTCATGTTATAGGAAGGATCTCAGGTTTGGTATTAGAAGCATTGAGACATCACATCTCATGCTATAGGAAGGGTCTCAGGGTTGGAATGGGAAGGAGTTGGATATCACATCTCATCCAATAGGAAGGGTCTCAGGTTTGGAATGGGAAGGAATTGGATATCACATCTCATGTTATAGGAAGGATCTCAGGTTTGGTATTAGAAGCATTGAGATATCAAATCTCATGCTATAGGAAGGGTCTCAGGATTGGAATGTGAAGGATTTGGATATCACATCTCATACTAAAGGAAGGGTCTCAGGTTTGGTAGAAGCATTGAGATATCACGTCTCTGCTATCGGAAGGGTCTCAGGATTGGATTGGGAAGGAGTTGGATATCCCTTTTCATGCTATAGGAAGGGTCTCAGGATTTGAATGGCAAGGAGTTGGATATCACATCACATGCCATAGGAAGGGTCTCAGGTTTGGTATAAGCATTGAGATATCACATCTCTGCTATCGGAAGGGTCTCAGGATTGGATTGGGAAGGAGTTGGATATCCCTTCTCATGCTATAGGAAGTGTCTCAGGTTGGAATGGGAAGGAGTTGGATATCACATCTCATGTTATAGGAAGGGTCTCAGGATTGGAATGGGAAGGATTTGGATATCACATCTCTTGCTATACGAAGGGTCTCAGGATTGGAATGGGTAGGAGTTGGATATTACTTTCTTGCTATAGGAAGGGTCTCATGTTTGGAATGGGAAGGAGTTGGATATCACAGATGCTATAGTTAGTGTCTCAGGTTTGGAACGGGAAGGAGTTGGATATCACATCTCATGTTATAGGAAGGGTCTCAGGTTTGGTATAAGCATTGAGATATGACATCTCTGCTATCGGAAGCGGCTCAGGATTGGAATGGGAAGGAGTTGGATATCCCATCTCATGTTATAGGAAGAGTCTCTGGTTTGGTATTAGAATCATTGAGATATCACATCGCATGCTGTAGGAAGGGTCTAAGGATTGGAATGGGGTGGACTTGGATATCACATCTCATGCTATAGGTAGGCTCTCAGGTTTGGTATAAGCATTGAGATATCACATCTCATGCTATAGGAAGGGTCTCAGGATTGGAATGGGAAGGAATTGGATATCACATCTCATGCTATAGGAAGGGTCTCAGATTTGGTATAAGCATTGAGATATCACATCTCATGGTAAAGGAAGGGTCTCAGGATTGGAATGGGAAGGAGTTGTATATGACATCTCAGGCCATAGGAAGGTTCTCAGGTTTGGTATAAGCATTGAGATATCACATCTCTGCTATCGGAAAGGTCTCAGGATTGGAATGGGAAGGAGTTGGATATCCCATCTCATGTTATAGGAAGGGTCTCAGGTTTGGTATTAGAAGCATAGAGATATCACATCTCATGCTATAGGAAGGGTCTCAGGATTGGAATGGGAAGGACTTGGATGTCACATCTCATGCTATAGGGAGGGTCTCAAGTTTGATATTAGAAGCATTGAGATAACAAATCTCATGATATCGGAAGGGTCTCAGGATTGGAATGGGAAGGAGTTGGATATCACATCTCATGATAAAGGAAGGGTCTAAGGTTTGGAAGGGGAAGGATTTGGTTATCACATCTCATGTTATAGAACGGGTCTCAGGTTTGGTATTAGAAGCATTGAGATATCAAGTCTCATGGTATAAGAAGGGTCTCAGAATTGGAATGGGAAGGAGTTGGATATCACACCTCAAGCTATAGGAAGGGTCTCAGGATTGGAATGGGAAGGAGTTTGATATCACATCTCATGCCATAGTATGGGTCTCAGGTTTGGTAGAACCATTGGGATATCACATCTCATGCTATCGGAAGGGTATCAGTATTGGATTTGGAAGAAGTTGGATATCCCATCTCATGCTATAGGAAGGGTCTCAGGGTGGAATGGGAAGGAGTTGGATATCACATTTCATGTTATAGGAAGGGTCTCAGGATTGGAATGGGAAGGACTTGGATATCATATCTCATGCTATAGGACGGGTCTCAGGTTTGTTATTAGAATCATTGAGATATCATATTGCATGCTGTAGGAAGGGTCTAAGGATTGGAATGGGAAGGACCTGGATATCACATCTCATGCTATAGATAGGCTCTTAGGTTTGGAAAGGGAAGGAGTTGGATATCACATCTCATGTTATAGGATGGATCTCAGGTTTGGTATTAGAAGTATTGAGATATCACATCTCATGTTATCGGAAGGATCTCAGGTTTGGTATTAGAAGTATTGAGATATCACATCTCATGCTATAGGAAGGGTCTCAGGATTGGAATGGGAAGGAGTTGGATATCACATCTCATGCTAAAGGAAGGGTCTCAGGTTTGGTAGAAGCATTGAGATATCACATCTCATGCTATAGGAAGGGTCTCAGGATTGGAATGGGAAGGACTTAGATATCACATATCATGCTATAGGGAGGGTCTCAGTTTTGATATTAGAAGCATTGAGATATCACATCTCATGCTATCGGAAGTGTCTCAGGATTGGAATGGGAAGGAGCTGGATATCACATCTCATGCTAAAGGAAGGGTCTCAGGTTGGGAACGGGAAGGAGTTAAATTTCACATCTCATGTTATAGGAAGGGTCTCAGGTTTGGTATAAACATTGAGATATCACATCTCTGCTATCGGAAGTGTCTCAGGATTGGAATGGGAAGGAGTTGGATATCCCATCTCATGTTATAGGACGGGTCTCAGGTTTGTTATTAGAATCATTGAGATATCATATTGCATGCTGTAGGAAGGGTCTAAGGGTTGGAATGAGAAGGACTTGGATATCACATCTCATGCTATAGATAGGCTCTTAGGTTTGGAAAGGGAAGGAGTTGGATATCACATTTCATGTTAGAGGAAGGATCCCAGGTTTGGTATTAGAAGCATTGAGATATCACATCTCATGCTATAGGAAGGGTCTCAGGATTGGAATGGGAAGGAGTTGGATATCACATCTCATGCTATAGGAAGGGTCTCAGGTTTGGTATAAGCATTGAGATATCACATCTCATGCTATAGGACGGGTCTCAGGATTGGAATGGAAGGAGTTGGATATCACATCTCATGTTATAGGAAGGATCTCAGGTTTGGTATTAGAAGCATTGAGACATCACATCTCATGCAATAGGAAGGGTCTCAGGGTTGAAATGGGAAGGAGTTGGATATCACATCTCATCCAATAGGAAGGGTCTCAGGTTTGGAATGGGAAGGAATTGGATATCACATCTCATGTTATAGGAAGGATCTCAGGTTTGGTATTAGAAGCATTGAGATATCAAATCTCATGCTATAGGAAGGGTCTCAGGATTGGAATGTGAAGGATTTGGATATCACATCTCATGCTAAAGGAAGGGTCTCAGGTTTGGTAGAAGCATTGAGATATCACGTCTCTGCTATCGGAAGGGTCTCAGGATTGGATTGGGAAGGAGTTGGATATCCCTTTTCATGCTATAGGAAGGGTCTCAGGTTTGGTATAAGCATTGAGATATCACATCTCTGCTATCGGAAGGGTCTCAGGATTGGATTGGGAAGGAGTTGGATATCCCTTCTCATGCTATAGGAAGTGTCTCAGGTTGGAATGGGAAGGAGTTGGATATCACATCTCATGTTATAGGAAGGGTCTCAGGATTGGAATGGGAAGGATTTGGATATCACATCTCTTGCTATAGGAAGGGTCTCAGGATTGGAATGGGTAGGAGTTGGATATTACTTTCTTGCTATAGGAAGGGTCTCATGTTTGGAATGGGAAGGAGTTGGATATCACATATGCTATAGTTAGTGTCTCAGGTTTGGAACGGGAAGGAGTTGGATATCACATCTCATGTTATAGGAAGGGTCTCAGGTTTGGTATAAGCATTGAGATATCACATCTCTGCTATCGGAAGCGGCTCAGGATTGGAATGGGAAGGAGTTGGATATCCCATCTCATGTTATAGGAAGAGTCTCTGGTTTGGTATTAGAATCATTGAGATATCACATCGCATGCTGTAGGAAGGGTCTAAGGATTGGAATGGGATGGACTTGGATATCACATCTCATGCTATAGGTAGGCTCTCAGGTTTGGTATAAGCATTGAGATATCACATCTCATGCTATAGGAAGGGTCTCAGGATTGGAATGGGAAGGAATTGGATATCACATCTCATGCTATAGGAAGGGTCTCAGATTTGGTATAAGCATTGAGATATCACATCTCATGCTAAAGGAAGGGTCTCAGGATTGGAATGGGAAGGAGTTGTATATGACATCTCAGGCCATAGGAAGGTTCTCAGGTTTGGTATAAGCATTGAGATATCACATCTCTGCTATCGGAAAGGTCTCAGGATTGGAATGGGAAGGAGTTGGATATCCCATCTCATGTTATAGGAAGGGTCTCAGGTTTGGTATTAGAAGCATAGAGATATCACATCTCATGCTATAGGAAGGGTCTCAGGATTGGAATGGGAAGGACTTGGATGTCACATCTCATGATAAAGGAAGGGTCTAAGGTTTGGAAGGGGAAGGATTTGGATATCACATCTCATGTTATAGGACGGGTCTCAGGTTTGGTATTAGAAGCATTGAGATATCAAGTCTCATGGTATAAGAAGGGTCTCAGAATTGGAATGGGAAGGAGTTGGATATCACACCTCAAGCTATAGGAAGGGTCTCAGGATTGGAATGGGAAGGAGTTTTATATCACATCTCATGCCATAGTATGGGTCTCAGGTTTGGTAGAAGCATTGGGATATCACATCTCATGCTATCGGAAGGGTATCAGTATTGGATTTTGAAGAAGATGGATATCCCATCTCATGCTATAGGAAGGGTCTCAGGTTGGAATGGGAAGGAGTTGGATATCACATTTCATGTTATAGGAAGGGTCTCAGTATTGGAATGGGAAGGACTTGGATATCATATCTCATGCTATAGGACGGGTCTCAGGTTTGTTATTAGAATCATTGAGATATCATATTGCATGCTGTAGGAAGGGTCTAAGGATTGGAATAGGAAGGACCTGGATATCACATCTCATGCTATAGATAGGCTCTTAGGTTTGGAAAGGGAAGGAGTTGGATATCACATTTCATGTTAGAGGAAGGATCTCAGGTTTGGTATTAGAAGCATTGAGATATCACATCTCATGCTATAGGAAGGGTCTCAGGATTGGAATGGGAAGTAGTTGGATATCACATCTCATGCTATAGGAAGGGTCTCAGGTTTGGTATAAGCATTGAGATATCACATCTCATGCTATAGGACGGGTCTCAGGATTGGAATGGAAAGAGTTGGATATCACATCTCATGTTATAGGAAGGATCTCAGGTTTGGTATTAGAATCATTGAGACATCACATCTCATGCTATAGGAAGGGTCTCAGGGTTGGAATGGGAAGGAGTTGGATATCACAATTCATCCAATAGGAAGGGTCTCAGGTTTGGAATGGGAAGGAATTGGATATCACATCTCATGTTATAGGAAGGATCTCAGGTTTGGTATTAGAAGCATTGAGATATCACATCTCATGCTATAGGAAGGGTTTCAGGATTGGAATGTGAAGGATTTGGATATCACATCTCATGCTAAAGGAAGGGTCTCAGGTTTGGTAGAAGCATTGAGATATCACATCTCTGCTATCGGAAGGGTCTCAGGATTGGATTGGGAAGGAGTTGGATATCCCTTCTCATGCTATAGGAAGGGTCTCAGGATTTGAATGGCAAGGAGTTGGATATCACATCTCATGCCATACGAAGGGTCTCAGGTTTGGTATAAGCATTGAGATATCACATCTCTGCTATCGGAAGGGTCTCAGGATTGGAATGGGAAGGAGTTGGATATTCCCATCTCATGTTATAGGAAGGGTCTCAGGTTTGGTATTAGAAGCATAGAGATATCACATCTCATGCTATAGGAAGGGTCTCAGGATTGGAATGGGAAGGACTTGGATCTCACATCTCATGCTATAGGGAGGGTCTCAAGTTTGATATTAGAAGCTTTGAGATATCACATCTCATGATATCGGAAGGGTCTCAGGATTGGAATGGGAAGGAGTTGGATATCACATCTCATGATAAAGGAAGGGTCTAAGGTTTGGAAGGGGAAGGATTTGGATATCACATCTCATGTTATATTACGGGTCTCAGGTTTGGTATTAGAAGCATTGAGATATCAAGTCTCAGAGTATAGGAAGGGTCTCAGAATTGGAATGGGAAGGAGTTGGATATCACATCTCAAGCTATAGGAAGGGTCTCAGAATTGGAATGGGAAGGACTTGGATATCACATCTCATGCTATAGGAAGGCTCTCAGGTTTGGAAGGGGAAAGAGTTGGATATCACATTTCATGTTAGAGGTAGGATCTCAGGTTTGGTATTAGAGGCATTGAGATATCACATCTCATGCTATCAGAAGGGTCTCAGGAATGGAATGGGAAGGAGTTGGATATCACATCTCATGCTAAAGGGAGGGTCTCAGGTTTGGAAGGGGAAGGATTTGGATATCACATCTCATGTTATAGGAAGGATCTCAGGTTTGGTATTAGAAGCATTGAGATATCACATCTCATGCTATCGGAAGGATCTCAGGTTTGGTATTAGAAGCATTGAGATATCACATCTCATGCTATCAGAAGGGTCTCAGGATTGGAATGGGAAGGAGTTGGATATCACATCTCATGCTAAAGGTAGGGTCTCAGGTTTGGAAGGGGAAGGATTTGGATATCACATCTCATGTTATCAGAAGGATCTCACGTTTGGTATTAGAAGTATTGAGATATCATACCTCATGCTATAGGAAGGGTCTCAGGATTGGAATGGGAAGGAGTTGGATATCACATCTCATGCTATAGGAAGTGTCTCAGGATTGTAATGGGAAGGACTTGGATATCACATCTCATGCTATAGGTAGGGTCTCAAGTTTGATATTAGAAGCATTGAGATATCACATCTCATGCTATAGGAAGGGTCTGAGGATTGGAATGGGAAGGAGTTGGATATCACATCTCATGCTATGGGAAGGGTCTCAGGTTTGGTATAAGCAGTGAGATATCACATCTCATGCTATAGTAAGTGTCTCAGGATTGGAATGGGAAGGAATTGGATATCACATCTCATGTTATAGGAAGGATCTCAGGTTTGGTATAAGCATTGAGATATCACATCTCTGCTATCGGAAGGGTCTCAGGATTGGAATGGGAAGGAGTTGGATATTCCCATCTCATGTTATAGGAAGGGTCTCAGGTTTGGTATTAGAAGCATTGAGATATCACATCTCATGCTATAGGAAGGGTCTCAGGATTGGAATGGGAAGGAGTTGGATATCACATCTCATGATAAAGGAAGGGTCTCAGGATTGGAATGGGAAGGACTTGGATATCACATCTCATGCTATAGGAAGGCTCTCAGGTTTGGAAGGGGAAAGAGTTGGATATCACATTTCATGTTAGAGGTAGGATCTCAGGTTTGGTATTAGAGGCATTGAGATATCACATCTCATGCTATCAGAAGGGTCTCAGGAATGGAATGGGAAGGAGTTGGATATCACATCTCATGCTAAAGGGAGGGTCTCAGGTTTGGAAGGGGAAGGATTTGGATATCACATCTCATGTTATAGGAAGGATCTCAGGTTTGGTATTAGAAGCATTGAGATATCACATCTCATGCTATCAGAAGAGTCTCAG
Source organism: Ambystoma mexicanum (assembly GCF_040938575.1). NCBI lineage: Eukaryota > Metazoa > Chordata > Amphibia > Caudata > Ambystomatidae > Ambystoma > Ambystoma mexicanum. The sequence continues at coordinate 341,598,562 of NC_090936.1, forward strand.
GATTGGAATAGGAAGGAGTTGGATATCACATCTCATGCTAAAGAGAGGGTCTCAGGATTTGAAGGGGAAGGATTTGGATATCACATCTCATGTTATCGGAAGGATCTCACGTTTGGTATTAGAAGTATTGAGATATCATATCTCATGCTATAGGAAGGGTCTCAGGATTGGAATGGGAAGGAGTTGGATATCACATCTCATGCTATAGGGAGGGTCTCAGGATTGGAATGGGAAGGACTTAGATATCACATATCATGCTATAGGGAGGGTCTCAGTTTTGATATTAGAAGCATTGAGATATCACATCTCATGCTATAGGAAGTGTCTCAGGATTGGAATGGGAAGGTGCTGGATATCACATCTCATGCTAAAGGAAGGGTCTCAGGTTTGGAACGGGAAGGATTTGGATATCACATCTCATGTTATAGGAAGGGTCTCAGGTTTGGTATAAGCATTGAGATATCACATCTCTGCTATCGGAAGTGTCTCAGGATTGGAATGGGAAGGAGTTGGATATCCCATCTCATGTTATAGGACGGGTCTCAGGTTTGTTATTAGAATCATTGAGATATCATATTGCATGCTGTAGGAAGGGTCTAAGGGTTGGAATGGGAAGGACTTGGATATCAGATCTCATGCTATAGATAGGCTCTTAGGTTTGGAAAGGGAAGGAGTTGGATATCACATTTCATGTTAGAGGAAGGATCTCAGGTTTGGTATTAGAAGCATTGAGATATCACATCTCATGCTATAGGAAGGGTCTCAGGATTGGAATGGGAAGCAGTTGGATATCACATCTCATGCTATAGGAAGGGTCTCAGGTTTGGTATAGGCATTGAGATATCACATCTCATGCTATAGGACGGGTCTCAGGATTGGAATGGAAGGAGTTGGATATCACATCTCATGTTATAGGAAGGATCTCAGGTTTGGTATTAGAAGCATTGAGACATCACATCTCATGCTATAGGAAGGGTCTCAGGATTGGAATGTGAAGGATTTGGATATCACATCTCATGCTAAAGGAAGGGTCTCAGGTTTGGTAGAAGCATTGAGATATCACGTCTCTGCTATCGGAAGGGTCTCAGGATTGGATTGGGAAGGAGTTGGATATCACATCTCATGCCATAGGAAGGGTCTCAGGTTTGGTATAAGCATTGAGATATCACATCTCTGCTATCGGAAGCGTCTCAGGATTGGATTGGGAAGGAGTTGGATATCCCTTCTCATGCTATAGGAAGTGTCTCAGGTTGGAATGGGAAGGAGTTGGATATCACATCTCATGTTATAGAAAGGGTCTCAGGATTGGAATGGGAAGGATTTGGATATCACATCTCTTGCTATAGGAAGGGTCTCAGGATTGGAATGGGTAGGAGTTGGATATTACTTTCTTGCTATAGGAAGGGTCTCATGTTTGGAATGGGAAGGAGTTGGATATCATATATGCTATAGTTAGTGTCTCAGGTTTGGAACGGGAAGGAGTTGGATATCACATCTCATGTTATAGGAAGGGTCTCAGGTTTGGTATAAGCATTGAGATATCACATCTCTGCTATCGGAAGCGGCTCAGGATTGGAATGGGAAGGAGTTGGATATCCCATCTCATGTTATAGGAAGAGTCTCTGGTTTGGTATTAGAATCATTGAGATATCACATTGCATGCTGTAGGAAGGGTCTAAGGATTGGAATGGGATGGACTTGGATATAACATCTCATGCTATAGGTAGGCTCTCAGGTTTGGTATAAGCATTGAGATATCACATCTCATGCTATAGGAAGGGTCTCAGGATTGGAATGGGAAGGAATTGGATATCACATCTCATGCTATAGGAAGGGTCTCAGATTTGGTATAAGCATTGAGATATCACATCTCATGCTAAAGGAAGGGTCTCAGGATTGGAATGGGAAGGAGTTGTATATGACATCTCAGGCCATAGGAAGGTTCTCAGGTTTGGTATAAGCATTGAGATATCACATCTCTGCTATCGGAAGGGTCTCAGGATTGGAATGGGAAGGAGTTGGATATCCCATCTCATGTTATAGGAAGGGTCTCAGGTTTGGTATTAGAAGCATAGAGATATCACACCTCATGCTATAGGAAGGGTCTCAGGATGTGAATGGCAAGGAGTTGGATATCACATCTCATGCCATAGGAAGGGTCTCAGGTTTGGTATAAGCATTGAGATATCACATCTCTGCTATCGGAAGGGTCTCAGGATTGGATTGGGAAGGAGTTAGATATCCCTTCTCATGCTATAGGAAGTGTCTCAGGTTGGAATGGGAAGGAGTTGGATATCACATCTCATGTTATAGGAAGGGTCTCAGGATTGGAATGGGAAGGACTTGGATGTCACATCTCATGCTATAGGGAGGGTCTCAAGTTTGATATTAGAAGCATTGAGATAACAAATCTCATGATATCGGAAGGGTCTCAGGATTGGAATGGGAAGGAGTTGGATATCACATCTCATGATAAAGGAAGGGTCTAAGGTTTGGAAGGGGAAGGATTTGGATATCACATCTCATGTTATAGGACGGGTCTCAGGTTTGGTATTAGAAGCATTGAGATATCAAGTCTCATGGTATAAGAAGGGTCTCAGAATTGGAATGGGAAGGAGTTGGATATCACACCTCAAGCTATAGGAAGGGTCTCAGGATTGGAATGGGAAGGAGTTTGATATCACATCTCATGCCATAGTATGGGTCTCCGGTTTGGTAGAAGCATTGGGATATCACATCTCATGCTATCGGAAGGGTATCAGTATTGGATTTGGAGGAAGTTGTATATCCCATCTCATGCTATAGGAAGGGTCTCAGGTTGGAATGGGAAGGAGTTGGATATCACATTTCATGTTATAGGAAGGGTCTCAGGATTGGAATGGGAAGGACTTGGATATCATTTCTCATGCTGTAGGACGGGTCTCAGGTTTGTTATTAGAATCATTGAGATATCATATTGCATGCTGTAGGAAGGGTCTAATGATTGGAATGGGAAGGACTTGGATATCACATCTCATGCTATAGATAGGCTCTTAGGTTTGGAAAGGGAAGGAGTTGGATATCACATTTCATGTTAGAGGAAGGATCTCAGGTTTGGTATTAGAAGCATTGAGATATCACATCTCATGCTATACGAAGGGTCTCAGGATTGGAATGGGAAGTAGTTGGATATCACATCTCATGCTATAGGAAGGGTCTCAGGTTTGGTATAAGCATTGAGATATCACATCTCATGCTATAGGACGGGTCTCAGGATTGGAATAGAAGGAGTTGGATATCACATCTCATGTTATAGGAAGGATCTCATGTTTGGTATTAGAAGCATTGAGACATCACATCTCATGCTATAGGAAGGGTCTCAGGGTTGGAATGGGAAGGAGTTGGATATCACATCTCATCCAATAGGAAGGGTCTCAGGTTTGGAATGGGAAGGAATTGGATATCACGTCTCATGTTATAGGAAGGATATCAGGTTTGGTATTAGAAGCATTGAGATATCAAATCTCATGCTATAGGAAGGGTCTCAGGATTGGAATGTGAAGGATTTGGATATCACATCTCATGCTAAAGGAAGGGTCTCAGGTTTGGTAGAAGCATTGAGATATCACGTCTCTGCTATCGGAAGGGTCTCAGGATTGGATTGGGAAGGAGTTGGATATCCCTTCTCATGCTATAGGAAGGGTCTCAGGATTTGAATGGCAAGGAGTTGGATATCACATCTCATGCCATAGGAAGGGTATCAGGTTTGGTATAAGCATTGAGATATCACATCTCTGCTATCGGAAGGGTCTCAGGATTGGAATGGGAAGGAGTTGGATATTCCCATCTCATGTTATAGGAAGGGTCACAGGTTTGGTATTAGAAGCATTGAGATATCACATCTCATGCTATAGGAAAGGTCTCAGGATTGGAATGGGAAGGACTTGGATATCACATCTCATGCTATAGGGAGGGTCTCAAGTTTGATATTAGAAGCTTTGAGATATCACATCTCATGATATCGGAAGGGTCTCAGGATTGGTATGGGAAGGAGTTGGATATCACATCTCATGATAAAGGAAGGGTCTAAGGTTTGGAAGGGGAAGGATTTGGATATCACATCTCATGTTATATTACGGGTCTCAGGTTTGGTATTAGAAGCATTGAGATATCAAGTCTCAGAGTATAGGAAGGGTCTCAGAATTGGAATGGGAAGGAGTTGGATATCACATCTCAAGCTATAGGAAGGGTCTCAGGATTGGAATGGGAAGGACTTGGATATCACATCTCATGCTATAGGAAGGCTCTCAGGTTTGGAAGGGGAAAGAGTTGGATATCACATTTCATGTTAGAGGTAGGATCTCAGGTTTGGTATTAGAGGCATTGAGATATCACATCTCATGCTATCAGAAGGGTCTCAGGAATGGAATGGGAAGGAGTTGGATATCACATCTCATGCTAAAGGGAGGGTCTCAGGTTTGGAAGGGGAAGGATTTGGATATCACATCTCATGTTATAGGAAGGATCTCAGGTTTGGTATTAGAAGCATTGAGATATCACATATCATGCTATCGGAAGGATCTCAGGTTTGGAATTAGAAGCATTGAGATATCACATCTCATGCTATCAGAAGGGTCTCAGGATTGGAATTGGAAGGAGTTGGATATCACATCTCATGCTAAAGGGAGGGTCTCAGGTTTGGAAGGGGAAGGATTTGGATATCACATCTCATGTTATCGGAAGGATCTCACGTTTGGTATTAGAAGTATTGAGATATCATATCTCATGCTATAGGAAGGGTCTCAGGATTGGAATGGGAAAGAGTTGGATATCACATCTCATGCTATAGGGAGTGTCTCAGGATTGGAATGGGAAGGACTTAGATATCACATATCATGCTATAGGGAGGGTCTCAGTTTTGATATTAGAAGCATTGAGATATCACATCTCATGCTATCGGAAGTGTCTCAGGATTGGAATGGGAAGGAGCTGGATATCACATCTCAAGCTAAAGGAAGGGTCTCAGGTTTGGAACGGGAAGGATTTGGATATCACATCTCATGTTATAGGAAGGGTCTCAGGTTTGGTATAAGCATTGAGATATCACATCTCTGCTATCGGAAGTGTCTCAGGATTGGAATGGGAAGGAGTTGGATATCACATCTCATGTTATAGGACGGGTCTCAGGTTTGTTATTAGAATCATTGAGATATCATATTGCATGCTGTAGGAAGGGTCTAAGGGTTGGAATGGGAAGGACTTGGATATCACATCTCATGCTATAGATAGGCTCTTAGGTTTGGAAAGGGAAGGAGTTGGATATCACATTTCATGTTAGACGAAGGATCTCAGGTTTGGTATTAGAAGCATTGAGATATCACATCTCATGCTATAGGAAGGGTCTCAGGATTGGAATGGGAAGTAGTTGGATATCACATCTCATGCTATAGGAAGGGTCTCAGGTTTGGTATAAGCATTGAGATATCACATCTCATGCTATAGGACGGGTCTCAGGATTGGAATGGAAGGAGTTGGATATCACATCTCATGTTATAGGAAGGATCTCAGGTTTGGTATTAGAAGCATTGAGACATCACATCTCATGCTATAGGAAGGGTCTCAGGGTTGGAATGGGAAGGAGTTGGATATCACATCTCATCCAATAGGAAGGGTCTCAGGTTTGGAATGGGAAGGAATTGGATATCACATCTCATGTTATAGGAAGGATCTCAGGTTTGGTATTAGAAGCATTGAGATATCACATCTCATGCTATAGGAAGGGTCTCAGGATTGGAATGTGAAGGATTTGGATAGCACATCTCATGCTAAAGGAAGGGTCTCAGGTTTGGTAGAAGCATTGAGATATCACGTCTCTGCTATCGGAAGGGTCTCAGGATTGGATTGGGAAGGAGTTGGATATCCCTTCTCATGCTATAGGAAGGGTCTCAGGATTTGAATGGCAAGGAGTTGGATATCACATCTCATGCCATAGGAAGGGTCTCAGGATTGGAATGGGAAGGATTTGGATATCACATCTCTTGCTATAGGAAGGGTCTCAGGATTGGAATGGGTAGGAGTTGGATATTACTTTCTTGCTATAGGAAGGGTCTCATGTTTGGAATGGGAAGGAGTTGGATATCACATATGCTATAGTTAGTGTCTCAGGTTTGGAACGGGAAGGAGTTGGATATCACATCTCATGTTATAGGAAGGGTCTCAGGTTTGGTATAAGCATTGAGATATCACATCTCTGCTATCGGAAGCGGCTCAGGATTGGAATGGGAAGGAGTTGGATATCCCATCTCATGTTATAGTAAGAGTCTCTGGTTTGGTATTAGAATCATTGAGATATCACATTGCATGCTGTAGGAAGGGTCTAAGGATTGGAATGGGATGGACTTGGATATCACATCTCATGCTATAGGTAGGCTCTCAGGTTTGGTATAAGCATTGAGATATCACATCTCATGCTATAGGAAGGGTCTCAGGATTGGAATGGGAAGGATTTGGATATCACATCTCATGCTATAGGAAGGGTCTCAGATGTGGTATAAGCATTGAGATATCACATCTCATGCTAAAGGAAGGGTCTCAGGATTGGAATGGGAAGGAGTTGTATATGACATCTAAGGCCATAGGAAGGGTCTCAGGTTTGGTATAAGCATTGAGATATCACATCTCTGCTATCGGAAGGGTCTCAGGATTGGAATGGGAAGTAGTTGGATATCACATCTCATGCTATAGGAAGGGTCTCAGGTTTGGTATAAGCATTGAGATATCACATCTCATGCTATAGGACGGGTCTCAGGATTGGAATGGAAGGAGTTGGATATCACATCTCATGTTATAGGAAGGATCTCAGGTTTGGTATTAGAAGCATTGAGACATCACATCTCATGCTATAGGAAGGGTCTCAGGGTTGGAATGGGAAGGAGTTGGATATCACATCTCATCCAATAGGAAGGGTCTCAGGTTTGGAATGGGAAGGAATTGGATATCACATCTCATGTTATAGGAAGGATCTCAGGTTTGGTATTAGAAGCATTGAGATATCACATCGCATGCTATAGGAAGGGTCTCAGGATTGGAATGTGAAGGATTTGGATAGCACATCTCATGCTAAAGGAAGGGTCTCAGGTTTGGTAGAAGCATTGAGATATCACGTCTCTGCTATCGGAAGGGTCTCAGGATTGGATTGGGAAGGAGTTGGATATCCCTTCTCATGCTATAGGAAGGGTCTCAGGATTTGAATGGCAAGGAGTTGGATATCACATCTCATGCCATAGGAAGGGTCTCAGGATTGGAATGGGAAGGATTTGGATATCACATCTCTTGCTATAGGAAGGGTCTCAGGATTGGAATGGGTAGGAGTTGGATATTACTTTCTTGCTATAGGAAGGGTCTCATGTTTGGAATGGGAAGGAGTTGGATATCACATATGCTATAGTTAGTGTCTCAGGTTTGGAACGGGAAGGAGTTGGATATCACATCTCATGTTATAGGAAGGGTCTCAGGTTTGGTATAAGCATTGAGATATCACATCTCTGCTATCGGAAGCGGCTCAGGATTGGAATGGGAAGGAGTTGGATATCCCATCTCATGTTATAGTAAGAGTCTCTGGTTTGGTATTAGAATCATTGAGATATCACATCGCATGCTGTAGGAAGGGTCTAAGGATTGGAATGGGATGGACTTGGATATCACATCTCATGCTATAGGTAGGCTCTCAGGTTTGGTATAAGCATTGAGATATCACATCTCATGCTATAGGAAGGGTCTCAGGATTGGAATGGGAAGGATTTGGATATCACATCTCATGCTATAGGAAGGGTCTCAGATGTGGTATAAGCATTGAGATATCACATCTCATGCTAAAGGAAGGGTCTCAGGATTGGAATGGGAAGGAGTTGTATATGACATCTAAGGCCATAGGAAGGGTCTCAGGTTTGGTATAAGCATTGAGATATCACATCTCTGCTATCGGAAGGGTCTCAGGATTGGAATGGGAAGGAGTTGGATATCCCATCTCATGTTATAGGAAGGGTCTCAGGTTTGGTATTAGAAGCATAGAGATATCACATCTCATGCTATAGGAAGGGTCTCAGGATTGGAATGGGAAGGAGTTGGATACCACATCTCATGATAAAAGAAGGGTCTAAGGTTTGGAAGGGGAAGGATTTGGATATCACATCTCATGTTATAGGACGGGTCTCAGGTTTGGTATTAGAAGCATTGAGATATCAAGTCTCATGGTATAAGAAGGGTCTCAGAATTGGAATGGGAAGGAGTTGGATATCACACCTCAAGCTATAGGAAGGGTCTCAGGATCGGAATGGGAAGGAGTTTGATATCACATCTCATGCCATAGTATGGGTCTCAGGTTTGGTAGAAGCATTGGGATATCACATCTCATGCTATCGGAAGGGTATCAGTATTGGATTTGGAAGAAGTTGGATATCCCATCTCATGCTATAGGAAGGGTCTCAGGTTGGAATGGGAAGGAGTTGGATATCACATTTCATGTTATAGGAAGGGTCTCAGGATTGGAATGGGAAGGACTTGGATATCATATCTCATGCTATAGGACGGGTCTCAGGTTTGTTATTAGAATCATTGAGATATCATATTGCATGCTGTAGGAAGGGTCTAAGGATTGGAATGGGAAGGACTTGGATATCACATCTCATGCTATAGATAGGCTCTTAGGTTTGGAAAGGGAAGGAGTTGGATATCACATTTCATGTTAGAGGAAGGATCTCAGGTTTGGTATTAGAAGCATTGAGATATCACATCTCATGCTATAGGAAGGGTCTCAGGATTGGAATGGGAAGTAGTTGGATATCACATCTCATGCTATAGGAATTGTCTCAGGTTTGGTATAAGCATTGAGATATCACATCTCATGCTATAGGACGGGTCTCAGGATTGGAATGGAAGGAGTTGGATATCACATCTCATGTTATAGGAAGGATCTCAGGTTTGGTATTAGAAGCATTGAGACATCACATCTCATGCTATAGGAAGGGTCTCAGGGTTGGAATGGGAAGGAGTTGGATATCGCATCTCATCCAATAGGAAGGGTCTCAGGTTTGGAATGGGAAGGAATTGGATATCACATCTCATGTTATAGGAAGGATCTCAGGTTTGGTATTAGAAGCATTGAGATATCACATCTCATGCTATAGGAAGGGTCTCAGGATTGGAATGTGAAGGATTTGGATATCACATCTCATGCTAAAGGAAGGGTCTCAGGTTTGGTAGAAGCATTGAGATATCACGTCTCTGCTATCGGAAGGGTCTCAGGATTGGATTGGGAAGGAGTTGGATATCCCTTCTCATGCTATACGAAGGGTCTCAGGATTTGATTGGGAAGGAGTTGGATATCACATCTCATGTTATCGGAAGGGTCTCAGGATTGGAATGGGAAGGATTTGGATATCACATCTTTTGCTATAGGAAGGGTCTCAGGATTGGAATGGGTAGGAGTTGGATATTACTTTCTTGCTATAGGAAGGGTCTCATGTTTGGAATGGGAAGCAGTTGGATATCACATATGCTATAGTTAGTGTCTCAGGTTTGGAACGGGAAGGAGTTGGATATCACATCTCATGTTATAGGAAGGGTCTCAGGTTTGGTATAAGCATTGAGATATCACATCTCTGCTATCGGAAGCGGCTCAGGATTGGAATGGGAAGGAGTTGGATATCCCATCTCATGTTATAGGAAGAGTCTCTGGTTTGGTATTAGAATCATTGAGATATCACATCGCATGCTGTAGGAAGGGTCTAAGGATTGGAATGGGATGGACTTGGATATCACATCTCATGCTATAGGTAGGCTCTCATTTTTGGTATAAGCATTGAGATATCACATCTCATGCTATAGGAAGGGTCTCAGGATTGGAATGGGAAGGAATTGGATATCACCTCTCATGCTATAGGAAGGGTCTCAGATTTGGTATAAGCATTGAGATATCACATCTCATGCTAAAGGAAGGGTCTCAGGATTGGAATGGGAAGGAGTTGTATATGACATCTCAGGCCATAGGAAGGGTCTCAGGTTTGGTATAAGCATTGAGATATCACATCTCTGCTATCAGAAGGGTCTCAGGATTGGAATGGGAAGGAGTTGGATATCCCATCTCATGTTATAGGAATGGTCTCAGGGTTGGTATTAGAAGCATAGAGATATCACATCTCATGCTATAGGAAGGGTCTCAGGATTGGAATGGGAAGGACTTGGATGTCACATCTCATGCTATAGGGAGGGTCTCAAGTTTGATATTAGAAGCATTGAGATAACAAATCTCATGATATCGGAAGGGTCTCAGGATTGGAATGGGAAGGAGTTGGATATCACATCTCATGATAAAGGAAGGGTCTAAGGTTTGGAAGGGGAAGGATTTGGATATCACATCTCATGTTATAGGACGGGTCTCAGGTTTGGTATTAGAAGCATTGAGATATCAAGTCTCATGGTATAAGAAGGGTCTCAGAATTGGAATGGGAAGGAGTTGGATATCACACCTCAAGCTATAGGAAGGGTCTCAGGATTGGAATGGGAAGGAGTTGAATATCACATTTCATGTTATAGGAAGGGTCTCAGGATTGGTAGAAGCATTGGGATATAACATCTCATGCTATCGGAAGGGTATCAGTATTGGATTTGGAAGAAGTTGGATATCCCATCTCATGCTATAGGAAGGGTCTCAGGTTGGAATGGGAAGGAGTTGGATATCACATTTCATGTTATAGGAAGGGTCTCAGGATTGGAATGGGAAGGACGTGGATATCATATCTCATGCTATAGGAAGGCTCTCAGGTTTGGAAGGGGAAGGAGTTGGATATCACATTTCATGTTAGAGGAAGGATCTCAGGTTTGGTATTAGAGGCCTTGAGATATCACATCTCATGCTATAGGAAGGGTCTCAGGATTGGAATGAGAAGGAGTTGGATATCACATCTCAAGCTATAGGAAGGGTCTCAGGTTTGGTATAAGCATTGAGATATCACATCTCATGCTATAGGAAGGGTCTCAGGATTGGAATGGGAAGGAGTTGGATATCACATCTCATGTTATAGGAAATATCTCAGGTTTGGTATTAGAAGCATTGAGACATCACATCTCATGTTATAGGAAGGGTCTCAGGATTGGAATGGGAAGAAGTTGGATATCACATCTCATGCTATAGGAAGGGTCTCAGGTTTGGTATAAGCATTGAGATATCACATCTCATGCTATAGGAAGGGTCTCGGGATTGGAATGGGAAGGAGTTGTATATGACATCTCATGCCATAGGAAGGGTCTCAGGTTTGGTATAAGCATTGAGATATCACATCACATGCTATAGGAAGGGTCTCAGGATTGGAATGGGAAGGACTTGGATATCACATCTCATGCTATAGGCAGGGCCTCAGATTTGGAAAGGGAAGGAGATGGATATCACATTTCATGTTAGAGATGGGATCTCAGGTTTGGTATTAGAGGCATTGAGATATCACATCTCATGCTATCAGAAGGGTCTCAGGATTGGAATGGGAAGGAGTTGTATATCACATCTCATGCTAAATGGAGGGTCTCAGGTTTGGAAGGGGAAGGATATGGAAATCACATCTCATGTTATAGGAAGGATCTCAGGTTTGGTATTAGAAGCATTGAGATATCACATCTCATGCTATCGGAAGTATCTCAGGTTTGGTATTAGAGGCATTGAGATATCACATCTCATGCTATCATAAGGGTCTCAGGATTGGAATGGGAAGGAGTTGTATATCACATCTCATGTTATTGGAAGGATCTCAGGTTTGGTATTAGAAGCATTGAGACATCACATCTCATGCTATAGGAAGGGTCTCAGGATTGGAATGGGAAGGAGTTGGATATCACATCTCATGCTATAGGAAGTGTCTCAGATTTGGTATAAGCATTGATATATCACATCTCATGCTATAGGAAGGGTCTCAGGATTGGAATGGGGAGGACTTGGATGTTACATCTCATGCTATAGGGAGGGTCTCAAGTTTGATATTAGAAGCATTGAGATAACAAATCTCATGATATCGGAAGGGTCTCAGGATTGGAATGGGAAGGAGTTGGATATCACATCTCATGATAAAGGAAGGGTCTAAGGTTTGGAAGGGGAAAGATTTGGATATCACATCTCATGTTATAGGACGGGTCTCGGGTTTGGTATTAGAAGCATTGAGATATCAAGTCTCATGGCATAGGAAGGGTCTCAGAATTGGAATGTGAAGGAGTTGGATATCACATCTCAAGCTATAGGAAGAGTCTCAGGATTGGAATGGGAAGGAGTTTGATATCACATCTCATGCCATAGTATGGGTCTCAGGTTTGGTAGAAGCATTGGGATATCACATCTCATGCTATTGGAAGGGTATCAGTATTGGATTTGGAAGGAGTTGGATATCCCATCTCATGCTATAGGAAGGGTCTCAGGTTGGAATGGGAAGGAGTTGGATATCACATTTCATGTTATAGGAAGGGTCTCAGGATTGGAATGGGAAGGACTTGGATATCATATCTCATGCTATAGGAAGGCTCTCAGGTTTGGAAGGGGAAGGAGTTGGATATCACATTTCATGTTAGAGGAAGGATCTCAGGTTTGGTATTAGAGGCCTTGAGATATCACATCTCATGCTATAGGAAGGGTCTCGGGATTGGAATGGGAAGGAGTTGGATATCACATCTCAAGCTTTAGGAAGGGTCTCAGGTTTGGTATAAGCATTGAGATAGCACATCTCATGCTATAGGAAGGGTCTCAGGATTGGAATGGGAAGGAGTTGGATATCACATCTCATGTTATAGGAAGGATCTCAGGTTTGGTATTAGAAGCATTGAGACATCACATCTCATGCTATAGGAAGGGTCTCAGATTTGGTATAAGCATTGAGATATCACATCTCTGCTATCGGAAGGGTCTCAGGATTGGAATGGGAAGGAATTGGATATCCCATCTCATGCTATAGGGAGGGTCTCAATTTTGATATTAGAAGCATTGAGATAACAAATCTCATGATATCGGAAGGGTCTCAGGATTGGAATGGGAAGGAGTTGGATATCACATCTCATGATAAAGGAAGGGTCTAAGGTTTGGAAGGGGAAAGATTTGGATATCACATCTCATGTTATAGGACGGGTCTCAGGTTTGGTATTAGAAGCATTGAGATATCAAGTCTCATGGTATAGGAAGGGTTTCAGAATTGGAATGGGAAGGAGTTGGATATCACATCTCAAGCTATAGGAAGAGTCTCAGGATTGGAATGGGAAGGAGTTTGATATCACATCTCATGCCATAGTATGGTTCTCAGGTTTGATAGAAGCGTTGGGATATCACATCTCATGCTATTGGAAGGGTATCAGTATTGGATTTGGAAGGAGTTGGATATCCCATCTCATGCTATAGGAAGGGTCTCAGGTTGGAATGGGAAGGAGTTGGATATCACATTTCATGTTATAGGAAGGGTCTCAGGATTGGAATGGGAAGGACTTGGATATCATATCTCATGCTATAGGAAGGCTCTCAGGTTTGGAAGGAGAAGGAGTTGGATATCACATTTCATGTTAGAGGAAGGATCTCAGGTTTGGTATTAGAGGCCTTGAGATATCACATCTCATGCTATAGAAAGGGTCTCAGGTTGGAATGGGAAGGAGTTGGATATCACATTTCATGTTATAGGAAGGGTCTCAGGATTGGAATGGGAAGGAGTTGGATATCACATCTCAAGCTTTAGGAAGGGTCTCAGGTTTGGTATAAGCATTGAGATAGCACATCTCATGCTATAGGAAGGGTCTCAGGATTGGAATGGGAAGGAGTTGGATATCACATCTCATGTTATAGGAAAGATCTCAGGTTTGGTATTAGAAGCATTGAGACATCACATCTCATGTTATAGGAAGGGTCTCAGGATTGGAATGGGAAGAAGTTGGATATCACATCTCATGCTATAGGAAGGGTCTCAGGTTTGGAAGGGGAAGGAGTTGGATATCCAATCTCATGTTATAGGACTGGTCTCAGGTTTGGTATTAGAAGCATTGAGATATCACATTGCATGCTGTAGGAAGGTTCTCAGGTTTGGAATGGGGAGGAATTGGATATCACATCTCATGTCATAGGAAGGATCTCAGGTTTGGTATTAGAAGCATTGAGATATCACATCTCATGCTATAGGAATGGTCTCAGGATTGGAATGGGAAGGAGTTGGATATTACATTCCTGCTATAGGAAGGGTCTCATGTTTGGAATGGGAATGTGTTGGATATCACATATGCTATAGGAAGGGTCTCAGGTTTGGAACGGGAAGGAGTTGGATATCACATCTCATGTTATAGGAAGGGTCTCAGGTTTGGTATAAGCATTGAGATATCACATCTCTGCTATCGGAAGTGTCTCAGGATTGGAATGGGAAGGTGTTGGATATCCCATCTCATGTTATAGGACGGGTCTCAGGTTTGTTATTAGAATCATTGAGATATCATATTGCATGCTGTAGGAAGGGTCTAAGGATTGGAATGGGAAGGAGTTGGATATCCCATCTCATGTTATAGGAAGAGTCTCAAGTTTGGTATTAGAAGCATTTAGATATCACATCTCATGCTATAGGAAGTGTCTCAGGATTGGTATGGGAAGGAGTTGGATATCACATTTCATGTTAGAGGAAGGATCTCAGGTTTGGTATTAGAGGCATTGAGATATCACATCTCATGCTATAGGAAGGGTCTCAGGATTGGAATGGGAAGGAGTTGGATATCACATCTCATGCTATAGGGAGGGTCTCAGGTTTGGTATAAGCAGTGAGATATCACATCTCATGCTATAGGAAGTGTCTCAGGATTGGAATGGGAAGGAGTTGGATATCACATCTCATGTTATAGGAAGGATCTCAGGTTTGGTATAAGCATTGAGATATCACATCTCTACTATCGGAAGGGTCTCAGGATTGGAATGGGAAGGAGTTGGATATTCCCATCTCATGTTATAGGAAGGGTCTCAGGTTTGGTAATAGAAGCATTGAGATATCACATCTCATGCTATAGGAAGGGTCTCAGGATTGGAATGGGAAGGACATGGATATCACATCTCATGCTATAAGGAGGGTCTCAAGTTTGATATTAGAAGCATTGAGATATCACATCTCATGATATCGGAAGGGTCTCAGGGATGGAATGGGAAGGAGTTGGATATCACATCTCATGATAAAGGAAGTGTCTAAGGTTTGGAAGGGGAAGGAGTTTGATATCACATCTCATGCCATAGTATGGGTCTCAGGTTTGGTAGAAGCATTGGGATATCACATCTCATGCTATCGGAAGGGTATCAGGATTGGATTTGGAAGGAGTTGGATATCCCATCTCATGCTATAGGAAGGGTCTCAGGATTGGAATTAGAAGGACTTGGATATCACATCTCATGCTATAGGAAGGCTCTCAGGTTTGGAAGGGGAAAGAGTTGGATATCACATTTCATGTTAGAGGTAGGATCTCAGGTTTGGTATTAGAGGCATTGAGATATCACATCTCATGCTATCAGAAGAGTCTCAGGATTGGAATGGGAAGGAGTTGGATATCACATCTCATGCTAAAGGGAGGGTCTCAGGTTGGGAAGGGGAAGGATTTGGATATCACATCTCATGTTATAGGAAGGATCTCAGGTTTGGTATTAGAAGCATTGAGATATCACATCTCATGCTATCGGAAGGAGCTCAGGTTTGGTATAGAAGCATTGAGATATCACATCTCATGCTATCAGAAGGTTCTCAGGATTGGAATGGGAATGAGTTGGATATCACATCTCATGCTAAAGGGAGGGTCTCAGGTTTGGAAGGGGAAGGGTTTGGATATCACATCTCATGTTATCGGAAGGATCTCAGGTTTGGTATTAGAAGTATTGAGATATCACATCTCATGCTATAGGAAGGGTCTCAGGATTGGAATGGTAAGGAGTTGGTTATCACATCCCATGCTAAAGGTAGGGTCTCAGGTTTGGTAGAAGCATTGAGATATCACATCTCATGCTATAGGAAGGGTCTCAGGATTGGAATGGGAAGGACTTAGATATCACATATCATGCTATAGGGAGGGTCTCAGTTTTGATATTAGAAGCATTGAGATATCACATCTCATGCTATCGGAAGTGTCTCAGGATTGGAATGGGAAGGAGCTGGATATCACATCTCATGCTAAAGGAAGGGTCTCAGGTTTGGAACTGGAAGGAGTTGGATATCACATCTCATGCTATAGGGAGGGTCTCAGGTTTGGTATAAGCAGTGAGATATCACATCTCATGCTATAGGGAGGGTCTCAGTTTTGATATTAGAAGCATTGAGATATCACATCTCATGCTATCGGAAGTGTCTCAGGATTGGAATGGGAAGGAGCTGGATATCACATCTCATGTTATAGGAAGGGTCTCAGGTTTGGTATAAGCATTGAGATATCACATCTCTGCTATCGGAAGTGTCTCAGGATTGGAATGGGAAGGAATTGGATATCACATCTCATGCTATAGATAGGCTCTCAGGTTTGGAAAGGGAAGGAGTTGGATATCACATCTCATGTTATAGGAAGGGTCTCAGGTTTGGTATAAGCATTGAGATATCACATCTCTGCTATCGGAAGTGTCTCAGGATTGGAATGGGAAGGACTTGGATATCACATCTCATGCTATAGATAGGCTCTCAGGATTGGAATGGGAAGGAGTTGGATATCACATCTCATGCTAGAGGAAGGGTCTCAGATTTGGTATAAGCATTGAGATATCACATCTCGTGCTATAGGAAGGGTCTCAGGATTGGAATGGGAAGGAGTTGTATATGACATCTCATGCCGTAGGAAGGGTCTCAGGTTTGGTATAAGCATTGAGATATCACATCTCTGCTATCGAAAGGGTCTTAGGATTGGAATGGGAAGGAGTTGGATATCCCATCTCATGTTATAGGAAGAGTCTCAGGTTTGGTATTAGAAGCATTGAGATATCCCATCTCATGATATAGGAAGGGTCTCAGGTTGGAATGGGAAGGAGTTGGATATCACATTTCATGTTATAGGAAGGGTCTCAGGATTGGAATGGGAAGGACTTGGATATCATATCCCATGCTATAGGAAGGCTCTCAGGTTTGGAAGGGGAAGGAGTTGGATATCACATTTCATGTTAGAGGAAGGATCTCAGGTTTGGTATTAGAGGCCTTGAGATATCACATCTCATGCTATAGGAAGGGTCTCAGGATTGGAATGGGAAGGAGTTGGATATCACATCTCAAGCTATAGGAACGGTCTCAGGTTTGGTATAAGCATTGTGATATCACATCTCATGCTATAGGAAGGGTCTCAGCATTGGAATGGGAAGGAGTTGGATATCACATCTCATGTTATAGGAAAGATCTCAGGTTTGGTATTAGAAGCATTGAGACATCACATCTCATGTTATAGGAAGGGTCTCAGGATTGGAATGGGAAGAAGTTGGATATCACATCTCTTGCTTTTGGAAAGGTCTCAGATTTGGTATAAGCATTGAGATATCACATCTCATGCTATAGGAAGGGTCTCAGGATTGGAATGGGAAGGAGTTGTATATGACATCTCATGCCATAGGAAGGGTCTCAGGTTTGGTATAAGCATTGAGATATCACATCACATGCTATAGGAAGGGTCTCAGGATTGGAATGGGAAGGACTTGGATATCACATCTCATGCTAAAGGGGGGGGTCTCAGGTTTGGAAGGGGAAGGATTTGGAAATCACATCTCATGTTATAGGAAGGATCTCAGGTTTGGTATTAGAAGCATTGAGATATCACATCTCATGCTTTCATAAGGGTCTCAGGATTGGAATGGGAAGGAGTTGGATATCACATCTCATGTTATAGGAAGGATCTCAGGTTTGGTATTAGAAGCATTGAGACATTACATCTCATGCTATAGGAAGGGTCTCATGATTGGAATGGGAAGGAGTTGGATATCACATCTCATGCTATAGGAAGGGTCTCAGATTTGGTATAAGCATTGAGATATCACATCTCATGCTATAGGAAGGGTCTCAGGATTGGAATGGGAAGGAGTTGTATATGACATCTCAGGCCATAGGAAGTGTCTCAGGTTTGGTATAAGCATTGAGATATCACATCTCTGCTATCGGAAGGGTCTCAGGATTGGAATGGGAAGGAATTGGATATCACATCTCATGTTATAGGAAGGATCTCAGGTTTGGTATTAGAAGCATTGAGATATCCCTTCTCATGCTATAGGAAGGGTCTCAGGATTGGAATGTGAAGGATTTGGATATCACATCTCATGCTAAAGGAAGGGTCTCAGGTTTGGTAGAAGCATTGAGATATCACGTCTCTGCTATCGGAAGGGTCTCAGGATTGGATTGGGAAGGAGTTGGATATCCCTTCTCATGCTATAGGAAGTGTCTCAGGTTGGAATGGGAAGGAGTTGGATATCACATCTCATGTTATAGGAAGGGTCTCAGGATTGGAATGGGAAGGATTTGGATATCACATCTCTTGCTATAGGAAGGGTCTCAGGATTGGAATGGGTAGGAGTTGGATATTACTTTCTTGCTATAGGAAGGGTCTCATGTTTGGAATGGGAAGGAGTTGGATATCACATATGCTATAGTTAGTGTCTCAGGTTTGGAACGGGAAGGAGTTGGATATCACATCTCATGTTATAGGAAGGGTCTCAGGTTTGGTATAAGCATTGAGATATCACATCTCTGCTATCGGAATTGGCTCAGGATTGGAATGGGAAGGAGTTGGATATCCCATCTCATGTTATAGGACGAGTCTCTGGTTTGGTATTAGAATCATTGAGATATCACATCGCATGCTGTAGGAAGGGTCTAAGGATTGGAATGGGATGGACTTGGATATCACATCTCATGCTATAGGTAGGCTCTCAGGTTTGGTATAAGCATTGAGATATCACATCTCATGCTATAGGAAGGGTCTCAGGATTGGAACGGGAAGGAATTGGATATCACATCTCATGCTATAGGAAGGGTCTCAGATTTGGTATAAGCATTGAGATATCACATCTCATGCTATAGGAAGGGTCTCAGGATTGGAATGGGAAGGAGTTGTATATGACATCCCAGGCCATAGGAAGGGTCTCAGGTTTGGTATAAGCATTGAGATATCACATCTCTGCTATCGGAAGGGTCTCAGGATTGGAATGGGAAGGAGTTGGATATCCCATCTCATGTTATAGGAAGGGTCTCAGGTTTGGTATTAGAAGCATAGAGATATCACATCTCATGCTATAGGAATGGTCTCAGGATTGGAATGGGAAGGACTTGGATGTCACATCTCATGCTATAGGGAGGGTCTCAAGTTTGATATTAGAAGCATTTAGATAACAAATCTCATGATATCGGAAGGGTCTCAGGATTGGAATGGGAAGGAGTTGGATATCACATCTCATGATAAAGGAAGGGTCTGAGGTTTGGAAGGGGAAGGATTTGGATATCACATCTCATGTTATAGGACGGGTCTCAGGTTTGGTATTAGAAGCATTGAGATATCAAGTCTCATGGTATAAGAAGGGTCTCAGAATTGGAATGGGAAGGAGTTGGATATCACACCTCAAGCTATAGGAAGGGTCTCAGGATTGGAATGGGAAGGAGTTTGATATCACATCTCATGCCATAGTATGGGTCTCAGGTTTGGTAGAAGCATTGGGATATCACATCTCATGCTATCGGAAGGGTATCAGTATTGGATTTGGAAGGAGTTGGATATCCCATCTCATGCTATAGGAAGGGTCTCAGGTTGGAATGGGAAGGAGTTGGATATCACATTTCATGTTATAGAAAGGGTCTCAGGATTGGAATGGGAAGGACTTGGATATCATATCTCATGCTATAGGAAGGCTCTCAGGTTTGGAAGGGGAAGGAGTTGGATATCACATTTCATGTTAGAGGAAGGATCTCAGGTTTGGTATTAGAGGCCTTGAGATATCACATCTCATGCTATAGGAAGGGTCTCGGGATTGGAATGGGAAGGAGTTGGATATCACATCTCAAGCTTTAGGAAGGGTCTCAGGTTTGGTATAAGCATTGAGATAGCACATCTCATGCTATAGGAAGGGTCTCAGGATTGGAATGGGAAGGAGTTGGATATCACATCTCATGTTATAGGAAGGATCTCAGGTTTGGTATTAGAAGCATTGAGACATCACATCTCATGCTATAGGAAGGGTCTCAGATTTGGTATAAGCATTGAGATATCACATCTCTGCTATCGGAAGGGTCTCAGGATTGGAATGGGAAGGAATTGGATATCCCATCTCATGCTATAGGGAGGGTCTCAATTTTGATATTAGAAGCATTGAGATAACAAATCTCATGATATCGGAAGGGTCTCAGGATTGGAATGGGAAGGAGTTGGATATCACATCTCATGATAAAGGAAGGGTCTAAGGTTTGGAAGGGGAAAGATTTGGATATCACATCTCATGTTATAGGACGGGTCTCAGGTTTGGTATTAGAAGCATTGAGATATCAAGTCTCATGGTATAGGAAGGGTTTCAGAATTGGAATGGGAAGGAGTTGGATATCACATCTCAAGCTATAGTTAGAGTCTCAGGATTGGAATGGGAAGGAGTTTGATATCACATCTCATGCCATAGTATGGTTCTCAGGTTTGATAGAAGCATTGGGATATCACATCTCATGCTATTGGAAGGGTATCAGTATTGGATTTGGAAGGAGTTGGATATCCCATCTCATGCTATAGGAAGGGTCTCAGGTTGGAATGGGAAGGAGTTGGATATCACATTTCATGTTATAGGAAGGGTCTCAGGTTTGGAATGGGAAGGACTTGGATATCATATCTCATGCTATAGGAAGGCTCTCAGGTTTGGAAGGAGAAGGAGTTGGATATCACATTTCATGTTAGAGGAAGGATCTCAGGTTTGGTATTAGAGGCCTTGAGATATCATATCTCATGCTATAGAAAGGGTCTCAGGTTGGAATGGGAAGGAGTTGGATATCACATTTCATGTTATAGGAAGGGTCTCAGGATTGGAATGGGAAGGAGTTGGATATCACATCTCAAGCTTTAGGAAGGATCTCAGGTTTGGTATAAGCATTGAGATAGCACATCTCATGCTATAGGAAGGGTCTCAGGATTGGAATGGGAAGGAGTTGGATATCACATCTCATGTTATAGGAAAGATCTCAGGTTTGGTATTAGAAGCATTGAGACATCACATCTCATGTTATAGGAAGGGTCTCAGGATTGGAATGGGAAGAAGTTGGATATCACATCTCATGCTATAGGAAGGGTCTCAGGTTTGGAAGGGGAAGGAGTTGGATATCCAATCTCATGTTATAGGACTGGTCTCAGGTTTGGTATTAGAAGCCTTGAGATATCACATTGCATGCTGTAGGAAGGTTCTCAGGTTTGGAATGGGGAGGAATTGGATATCACATCTCATGTCATAGGAAGGATCTCAGGTTTGGTATTAGAAGCATTGAGATATCACATCTCATGCTATAGGAATGGTCTCAGGATTGGAATGGGAAGGAGTTGGATATTACATTCCTGCTATAGGAAGGGTCTCATGTTTGGAATGGGAATGTGTTGGATATCACATATGCTATAGGAAGGGTCTCAGGTTTGGAACGGGAAGGAGTTGGATATCACATCTCATGTTATAGGAAGGGTCTCAGGTTTGGTATAAGCATTGAGATATCACATCTCTGCTATCGGAAGTGTCTCAGGATTGGAATGGGAAGGTGTTGGATATCCCATCTCATGTTATAGGACGGGCCTCAGGTTTGTTATTAGAATCATTGAGATATCATATTGCATGCTGTAGGAAGGGTCTAAGGATTGGAATGGGAAGGAGTTGGATATCCCATCTCATGTTATAGGAAGAGTCTCAAGTTTGGTATTAGAAGCATTTCGATATCACATCTCATGCTATAGGAAGTGTCTCAGGATTGGAATGGGAAGGAGTTGGATATCACATTTCATGTTAGAGGAAGGATCTCAGGTTTGGTATTAGAGGCATTGAGATATCACATCTCATGCTATAGGAAGGGTCTCAGGATTGGAATGGGAAGGAGTTGGATATCACATCTCATGCTATAGGGAGGGTCTCAGGTTTGGTATAAGCAGTGAGATATCACATCTCATGCTATAGGAAGTGTCTCAGGATTGGAATGGGAAGGAGTTGGATATCACATCTCATGTTATAGGAAGGATCTCAGGTTTGGTATAAGCATTGAGATATCACATCTCTACTATCGGAAGGGTCTCAGGATTGGAATGGGAAGGAGTTGGATATTCCCATCTCATGTTATAGGAAGGGTCTCAGGTTTGGTAATAGAAGCATTGAGATATCACATCTCATGCTATAGGAAGGGTCTCAGGATTGGAATGGGAAGGACTTGGATATCACATCTCATGCTATAAGGAGGGTCTCAAGTTTGATATTAGAAGCATTGAGATATCACATCTCATGATATCGGAAGGGTCTCAGGGATGGAATGGGAAGGAGTTGGATATCACATCTCATGATAAAGGAAGTGTCTAAGGTTTGGAAGGGGAAGGAGTTTGATATCACATCTCATGCCATAGTATGGGTCTCAGGTTTGGTAGAAGCATTGGGATATCACATCTCATGCTATCGGAAGGGTATCAGGATTGGATTTGGAAGGAGTTGGATATCCCATCTCATGCTATAGGAAGGGTCTCAGGATTGGAATTAGAAGGACTTGGATATCACATCTCATGCTATAGGAAGGCTCTCAGGTTTGGAAGGGGAAAGAGTTGGATATCACATTTCATGTTAGAGGTAGGATCTCAGGTTTGGTATTAGAGGCATTGAGATATCACATCTCATGCTATCAGAAGAGTCTCAGGATTGGAATGGGAAGGAGTTGGATATCACATCTCATGCTGAAGGGAGGGTCTCAGGTTGGGAAGGGGAAGGATTTGGATATCACATCTCATGTTATAGGAAGGATCTCAGGTTTGGTATTAGAAGCATTGAGATATCACATCTCATGCTATCGGAAGGATCTCAGGTTTGGTATAGAAGCATTGAGATATCACATCTCATGCTATTAGAAGGTTCTCAGGATTGGAATGGGAATGAGTTGGATATCACATCTCATGCTAAAGGGAGGGTCTCAGGTTTGGAAGGGGAAGGGTTTGGATATCACATCTCATGTTATCGGAAGGATCTCAGGTTTGGTATTAGAAGTATTGAGATATCACATCTCATGCTTTAGGAAGGGTCTCAGGATTGGAATGGTAAGGAGTTGGTTATCACATCTCATGCTAAAGGAAGGGTCTCAGGTTTGGTAGAAGCATTGAGATATCACATCTCATGCTATAGGAAGGGTCTCAGGATTGGAATGGGAAGGACTTAGATATCACATATCATGCTATAGGGAGCATCTCAGTTTTGATATTAGAAGCATTGAGATATCACATCTCATGCTATCGGAAGTGTCTCAGGATTGGAATGGGAAGGAGCTGGATATCACATCTCATGCTAAAGGAAGGGTCTCAGGTTTGGAACGGGAAGGAGTTGGATATCAGATCTCATGCTATAGGGAGGGTCTCAGGTTTGGTATAAGCAGTGAGATATCACATCTCATGCTATAGGGAGGGTCTCAGTTTTGATATTAGAAGCATTGAGATATCACATCTCATGCTATCGGAAGTGTCTCAGGATTGGAATGGGAAGGAATTGGATATCACATCTCATGCTATAGATAGGCTCTCAGGTTTGGAAAGGGAAGGAGTTGGATATCACATCTCATGTTATAGGAAGGGTCTCAGGTTTGGTATAAGCATTGAGATATCACATCTCTGCTATCGGAAGTGTCTCAGGATTGGAATGGGAAGGACTTGGATATCACATCTCATGCTATAGATAGGCTCTCAGGATTGGAATGGGAAGGAGTTGGATATCACATCTCATGCTAGAGGAAGGGTCTCAGATTTGGTATAAGCATTGAGATATCACATCTCGTGCTATAGGAAGGGTCTCAGGATTGGAATGGGAAGGAGTTGTATATGACATCTCATGCCGTAGGAAGGGTCTCAGGTTTGGTATAAGCATTGAGATATCACATCTCTGCTATCGAAATGGTCTTAGGATTGGAATGGGAAGGAGTTGGATATCCCATCTCATGTTATAGGAAGAGTCTCAGGTTTGGTATTAGAAGCATTGAGATATCCCATCTCATGATATAGGAAGGGTCTCAGGTTGGAATGGGAAGGAGTTGGATATCATATCCCATGCTATAGGAAGGCTCTCAGGTTTGGAAGGGGAAGGAGTTGGATATCACATTTCATGTTAGAGGAAGGATCTCAGGTTTGGTATTAGAGGCCTTGAGATATCACATCTCATGCTATAGGAAGGGTCTCAGGATTGGAATGGGAAGGAGTTGGATATCACATCTCAAGCTATAGGAACGGTCTCAGGTTTGGTATAAGCATTGTGATATCACATCTCATGCTATAGGAAGGGTCTCAGCATTGGAATGGGAAGGAGCTGGATATCACATCTCATGTTATAGGAAAGATCTCAGGT
Organism: Ambystoma mexicanum; assembly: GCF_040938575.1. Taxonomy (NCBI): domain Eukaryota; kingdom Metazoa; phylum Chordata; class Amphibia; order Caudata; family Ambystomatidae; genus Ambystoma; species Ambystoma mexicanum. The sequence continues at coordinate 341,623,112 of NC_090936.1, forward strand.
TTGGTATTAGAAGCATTGAGACATCACATCTCATGTTATAGGAAGGGTCTCAGGATTGGAATGGGAAGAAGTTGGATATCACATCTCTTGCTTTTGGAAAGGTCTCAGATTTGGTATAAGCATTGAGATATCACATCTCATGCTATAGGAAGGGTCTCAGGATTGGAATGGGAAGGAGTTGTATATGACATCTCATGCCATAGGAAGGGTCTCAGGTTTGGTATAAGCATTGAGATATCACATCACATGCTATAGGAAGGGTCTCAGGATTGGAATGGGAAGGACTTGGATATCACATCTCATGCTATAGGCAGGGTCTCAGGTTTGGAAAGGGAATGAGATGGATATCACATTTCATGTTAGAGGTAGGATCTCAGGTTTGGTATTAGAGGCATTGAGATATCACATCTCATGCTATCAGAAGGGTCTCAGGATTGGAATGGGAAGGAGTTGGATATCACATCTCATGCTAAAGGGGGGGGGTCTCAGGTTTGGAAGGGGAAGGATTTGGAAATCACATCTCATGTTATAGGAAGGATCTCAGGTTTGGTATTAGAAGCATTGAGATATCACATCTCATGCTTTCATAAGGGTCTCAGGATTGGAATGGGAAGGAGTTGGATATCACATCTCATGTTATAGGAAGGATCTCAGGTTTGGTATTAGAAGCATTGAGACATTACATCTCATGCTATAGGAAGGGTCTCATGATTGGAATGGGAAGGAGTTGGATATCACATCTCATGCTATAGGAAGGGTCTCAGATTTGGTATAAGCATTGAGATATCACATCTCATGCTATAGGAAGGGTCTCAGGATTGGAATGGGAAGGAGTTGTATATGACATCTCAGGCCATAGGAAGTGTCTCAGGTTTGGTATAAGCATTGAGATATCACATCTCTGCTATCGGAAGGGTCTCGGGATTGGAATGGGAAGGAATTGGATATCACATCTCATGTTATAGGAAGGATCTCAGGTTTGGTATTAGAAGCATTGAGATATCCCTTCTCATGCTATAGGAAGGGTCTCAGGATTGGAATGTGAAGGATTTGGATATCACATCTCATGCTAAAGGAAGGGTCTCAGGTTTGGTAGAAGCATTGAGATATCACGTCTCTGCTATCGGAAGGGTCTCAGGATTGGATTGGGAAGGAGTTGGATATCCCTTCTCATGCTATAGGAAGTGTCTCAGGTTGGAATGGGAAGGAGTTGGATATCACATCTCATGTTATAGGAAGGGTCTCAGGATTGGAATGGGAAGGATTTGGATATCACATCTCTTGCTATAGGAAGGGTCTCAGGATTGGAATGGGTAGGAGTTGGATATTACTTTCTTGCTATAGGAAGGGTCTCATGTTTGGAATGGGAAGGAGTTGGATATCACATATGCTATAGTTAGTGTCTCAGGTTTGGAACGGGAAGGAGTTGGATATCACATCTCATGTTATAGGAAGGGTCTCAGGTTTGGTATAAGCATTGAGATATCACATCTCTGCTATCGGAATTGGCTCAGGATTGGAATGGGAAGGAGTTGGATATCCCATCTCATGTTATAGGACGAGTCTCTGGTTTGGTATTAGAATCATTGAGATATCACATCGCATGCTGTAGGAAGGGTCTAAGGATTGGAATGGGATGGACTTGGATATCACATCTCATGCTATAGGTAGGCTCTCAGGTTTGGTATAAGCATTGAGATATCACATCTCATGCTATAGGAAGGGTCTCAGGATTGGAATGGGAAGGAATTGGATATCACATCTCATGCTATAGGAAGGGTCTCAGATTTGGTATAAGCATTGAGATATCACATCTCATGCTATAGGAAGGGTCTCAGGATTGGAATGGGAAGGAGTTGTATATGACATCCCAGGCCATAGGAAGGGTCTCAGGTTTGGTATAAGCATTGAGATATCACATCTCTGCTATCGGAAGGGTCTCAGGATTGGAATGGGAAGGAGTTGGATATCCCATCTCATGTTATAGGAAGGGTCTCAGGTTTGGTATTAGAAGCATAGAGATATCACATCTCATGCTATAGGAATGGTCTCAGGATTGGAATGGGAAGGACTTGGATGTCACATCTCATGCTATAGGGAGGGTCTCAAGTTTGATATTAGAAGCATTTAGATAACAAATCTCATGATATCGGAAGGGTCTCAGGATTGGAATGGGAAGGAGTTGGATATCACATCTCATGATAAAGGAAGGGTCTGAGGTTTGGAAGGGGAAGGATTTGGATATCACATCTCATGTTATAGGACGGGTCTCAGGTTTGGTATTAGAAGCATTGAGATATCAAGTCTCATGGTATAAGAAGGGTCTCAGAATTGGAATGGGAAGGAGTTGGATATCACACCTCAAGCTACAGGAAGGGTCTCAGGATTGGAATGGGAAGGAGTTTGATATCACATCTCATGCCATAGTATGGGTCTCAGGTTTGGTAGAAGCATTGGGATATCACATCTCATGCTATCGGAAGGGTATCAGTATTGGATTTGGAAGGAGTTGGATATCCCATCTCATGCTATAGGAAGGGTCTCAGGTTGGAATGGGAAGGAGTTGGATATCACATTTCATGTTATAGAAAGGGTCTCAGGATTGGAATGGGAAGGACTTGGATATCATATCTCATGCTATAGGAAGGCTCTCAGGTTTGGAAGGGGAAGGAGTTGGATATCACATTTCATGTTAGAGGAAGGATCTCAGGTTTGGTATTAGAGGCCTTGAGATATCACATCTCATGCTATAGGAAGGGTCTCTGGATTGGAATGGGAAGGAGTTGGATATCACATCTCAAGCTATAGGAAGGGTCTCAGGTTTGGTATAAGCATTCAGATATCACATCTCATGCTATAGGAAGGGTCTCAGGATTGGAATGGGAAGGAGTTGGATATCACATCTCATGTTATAGGAAATATCTCAGGTTTGGTATTAGAAGCATTGAGACATCACATCTCATGTTATAGGAAGGGTCTCAGGATTGGAATGGGAAGAAGTTGGATATCACATCTCATGCTATAGGAAGGGTCTCAGGTTTGGTATAAGCATTGAGATATCACATCTCATGCTATAGGAAGGGTCTCGGGATTGGAATGGGAAGGAGTTGTATATGACATCTCATGCCATAGGAAGGGTCTCAGGTTTGGTATAAGCATTGAGATATCACATCACATGCTATAGGAAGGGTATCAGTATTGGATTTGGAAGGAGTTGGATATCCCATCTCATGCTATAGGAAGGGTCTCAGGTTGGAATGGGAAGGAGTTGGATATCATATCTCATGCTATAGGAAGGTTCTCAGGTTTGGAAAGGGAAGGAGTTGGATATCACATTTCATGTTAGAGGAAGGATCTCAGGTTTGGTATTAGAGGCCTTGAGATATCACATCTCATGCTATCGGAAGGGTCTCAGGATTGGAATGGGAAGGAGTTGGATATCACATCTCAAGCTATAGGAAGGGTCTCAGGTTTGGTATAAGCATTGAGATATCACATCTCATGCTATAGGAAGGGTCTCTGGATTGGAATGGGAAGAAGTTGGATATCACATCTCATGCTATAGGAAGGGTCTCAGGTTTGGTATAAGCATTGATATATCACATCTCATGCTATAGGAAGGGTCTCAGGATTGGAATGGGAAGGAGTTGTATATGACATCTCATGCCATAGGAAGGGTCTCAGGTTTGGTATAAGCATTGAGATATCACATCACATGCTATAGGAAGGGTCTCAGGATTGGAATGGGAAGGACTTGGATATCACATCTCATGCTATAGGCAGGGCCTCAGATTTGGAAAGGGAAGGAGATGGATATCACATTTCATGTTAGAGATGGGATCTCAGGTTTGGTATTAGAGGCATTGAGATATCACATCTCATGCTATCAGAAGGGTCTCAGGATTGGAATGGGAAGGAGTTGTATATCACATCTCATGCTAAATGGAGGGTCTCAGGTTTGGAAGGGGAAGGATTTGGAAATCACATCTCATGTTATAGGAAGGATCTCAGGTTTGGTATTAGAAGCATTGAGATATCACATCTCATGCTATCGGAAGTATCTCAGGTTTGGTATTAGAGGCATTGAGATATCACATCTCATGCTATCATAAGGGTCTCAGGATTGGAATGGGAAGGAGTTGTATATCACATCTCATGTTATTGGAAGGATCTCAGGTTTGGTATTAGAAGCATTGAGACATCACATCTCATGCTATAGGAAGAGTCTCAGGATTGGAATGGGAAGGAGTTGGATATCACATCTCATGCTATAGGAAGTGTCTCAGATTTGGTATAAGCATTGATATATCACATCTCATGCTATAGGAAGGGTCTCAGGATTGGAATGGGGAGGACTTGGATGTCACATCTCATGCTATAGGGAGGGTCTCAAGTTTGATATTAGAAGCATTGAGATAACAAATCTCATGATATCGGAAGGGTCTCAGGATTGGAATGGGAAGGAGTTGGATATCACATCTCATGATAAAGGAAGGGTCTAAGGTTTGGAAGGGGAAAGATTTGGATATCACATCTCATGTTATAGGACGGGTCTCGGGTTTGGTATTAGAAGCATTGAGATATCAAGTCTCATGGCATAGGAAGGGTCTCAGAATTGGAATGTGAAGGAGTTGGATATCACATCTCAAGCTATAGGAAGAGTCTCAGGATTGGAATGGGAAGGAGTTTGATATCACATCTCATGCCATAGTATGGGTCTCAGGTTTGGTAGAAGCATTGGGATATCACATCTCATGCTATTGGAAGGGTATCAGTATTGGATTTGGAAGGAGTTGGATATCCCATCTCATGCTATAGGAAGGGTCTCAGGTTGGAATGGGAAGGAGTTGGATATCACATTTCATGTTATAGGAAGGGTCTCAGGATTGGAATGGGAAGGACTTGGATATCATATCTCATGCTATAGGAAGGCTCTCAGGTTTGGAAGGGGAAGGAGTTGGATATCACATTTCATGTTAGAGGAAGGATCTCAGGTTTGGTATTAGAGGCCTTGAGATATCACATCTCATGCTATAGGAAGGGTCTCGGGATTGGAATGGGAAGGAGTTGGATATCACATCTCAAGCTTTAGGAAGGGTCTCAGGTTTGGTATAAGCATTGAGATAGCACATCTCATGCTATAGGAAGGGTCTCAGGATTGGAATGGGAAGGAGTTGGATATCACATCTCATGTTATAGGAAGGATCTCAGGTTTGGTATTAGAAGCATTGAGACATCACATCTCATGCTATAGGAAGGGTCTCAGATTTGGTATAAGCATTGAGATATCACATCTCTGCTATCGGAAGGGTCTCAGGATTGGAATGGGAAGGAATTGGATATCCCATCTCATGCTATAGGGAGGGTCTCAATTTTGATATTAGAAGCATTGAGATAACAAATCTCATGATATCGGAAGGGTCTCAGGATTGGAATGGGAAGGAGTTGGATATCACATCTCATGATAAAGGAAGGGTCTAAGGTTTGGAAGGGGAAAGATTTGGATATCACATCTCATGTTATAGGACGGGTCTCAGGTTTGGTATTAGAAGCATTGAGATATCAAGTCTCATGGTATAGGAAGGGTTTCAGAATTGGAATGGGAAGGAGTTGGATATCACATCTCAAGCTATAGGAAGAGTCTCAGGATTGGAATGGGAAGGAGTTTGATATCACATCTCATGCCATAGTATGGTTCTCAGGTTTGATAGAAGCATTGGGATATCACATCTCATGCTATTGGAAGGGTATCAGTATTGGATTTGGAAGGAGTTGGATATCCCATCTCATGCTATAGGAAGGGTCTCAGGTTGGAATGGGAAGGAGTTGGATATCACATTTCATGTTATAGGAAGGGTCTCAGGATTGGAATGGGAAGGACTTGGATATCATATCTCATGCTATAGGAAGGCTCTCAGGTTTGGAAGGAGAAGGAGTTGGATATCACATTTCATGTTAGAGGAAGGATCTCAGGTTTGGTATTAGAGGCCTTGAGATATCACATCTCATGCTATAGAAAGGGTCTCAGGTTGGAATGGGAAGGAGTTGGATATCACATTTCATGTTATAGGAAGGGTCTCAGGATTGGAATGGGAAGGAGTTGGATATCACATCTCAAGCTTTAGGAAGGGTCTCAGGTTTGGTATAAGCATTGAGATAGCACATCTCATGCTATAGGAAGGGTCTCAGGATTGGAATGGGAAGGAGTTGGATATCACATCTCATGCTATAGGAAGGGTCTCAGGTTTGGAAGGGGAAGGAGTTGGATATCCAATCTCATGTTATAGGACTGGTCTCAGGTTTGGTATTAGAAGCATTGAGATATCACATCGCATGCTGTAGGAAGGTTCTCAGGTTTGGAATGGGGAGGAATTGGATATCACATCTCATGTCATAGGAAGGATCTCAGGTTTGGTATTAGAAGCATTGAGATATCACATCTCATGCTATAGGAAGTGTCTCAGGATTGGAATGGGAAGGAGTTGGATATCACATTTCATGTTAGAGGAAGGATCTCAGGTTTGGTATTAGAGGCATTGAGATATCACATCTCATGCTATAGGAAGGGTCTCAGGATTGGAATGGGAAGGAGTTGGATATCACATCTCATGCTATAGGGAGGGTCTCAGGTTTGGTATAAGCAGTGAGATATCACATCTCATGCTATAGGAAGTGTCTCAGGATTGGAATGGGAAGGAGTTGTATATCACATCTCATGTTATAGGAAGGATCTCAGGTTTGGTATAAGCATTGAGATATCACATCTCTACTATCGGAAGGGTCTCAGGATTGGAATGGGAAGGAGTTGTATATTCCCATCTCATGTTATAGGAAGGGTCTCAGGTTTGGTAATAGAAGCATTGAGATATCACATCTCATGCTATAGGAAGGGTCTCAGGATTGGAATGGGAAGGACTTGGATATCACATCTCATGCTATAAGGAGGGTCTCAAGTTTTATATTAGAAGCATTGAGATATCACATCTCATGATATCGGAAGGGTCTCAGGGATGGAATGGGAAGGAGTTGGATATCACATCTCATGATAAAGGAAGTGTCTAAGGTTTGGAAGGGGAAGGAGTTTGATATCACATCTCATGCCATAGTATGGGTCTCAGGTTTGGTAGAAGCATTGGGATATCACATCTCATGCTATCGGAAGGGTATCAGGATTGGATTTGGAAGGAGTTGGATATCCCATCTCATGCTATAGGAAGGGTCTCAGGATTGGAATTAGAAGGACTTGGATATCACATCTCATGCTATAGGAAGGCTCTCAGGTTTGGAAGGGGAAAGAGTTGGATATCACATTTCATGTTAGAGGTAGGATCTCATTTTTGGTATTAGAGGCATTGAGATATCACATCTCATGCTATCAGAAGAGTCTCAGGATTGGAATGGGAAGGAGTTGGATATCACATCTCATGCTAAAGGGAGGGTCTCAGGTTGGGAAGGGGAAGGATTTGGATATCACATCTCATGTTATAGGAAGGATCTCAGGTTTGGTATTAGAAGCATTGAGATATCACATCTCATGCTATCGGAAGGATCTCAGGTTTGGTATAGAAGCATTGAGATATCACATCTCATGCTATCAGAAGGTTCTCAGGATTGGAATGGGAATGAGTTGGATATCACATCTCATGCTAAAGGGAGGGTCTCAGGTTTGGAAGGGGAAGGATTTGGATATCACATCTCATGTTATCGGAAGGATCTCAGGTTTGGTATTAGAAGTATTGAGATATCACATCTCATGCTATAGGAAGGGTCTCAGGATTGGAATGGGAAGGAGTTGGTTATCACATCTCATGCTAAAGGAAGGGTCTCAGGTTTGGTAGAAGCATTGAGATATCACATCTCATGCTATAGGAAGGGTCTCAGGATTGGAATGGGAAGGACTTAGATATCACATATCATACTATAGGGAGGGTCTTGGTTTTGATATTAGAAGCATTGAGATATCACATCTCATGCTATCGGAAGTGTCTCAGGATTGGAATGGGAAGGAGCTGGATATCACATCTCATGCTAAAGGAAGGGTCTCAGGTTTGGAACGGGAAGGAGTTGGATATCACATCTCATGCTATAGGGAGGGTCTCAGGTTTGGTATAAGCAGTGAGATATCACATCTCATGCTATAGGGAGGGTCTCAGTTTTGATATTAGAAGCATTGGGATATCACATCTCATGCTATCGGAAGTGTCTCAGGATTGGAATGGGAAGGAGCTGGATATCACATCTCATGTTATAGGAAGGGTCTCAGGTTTGGTATAAGCATTGAGATATCACATCTCTGCTATCGGAAGTGTCTCAGGATTGGAATGGGAAGGAATTGGATATCACATCTCATGCTATAGATAGGCTCTCAGGTTTGGAAAGGGAAGGAGTTGGATATCACATCTCATGTTATAGGAAGGGTCTCAGGTTTGGTATAAGCATTGAGATATCACATCTCTGCTATCGGAAGTGTCTCAGGATTGGAATGGGAAGGACTTGGATATCACATCTCATGCTATAGATAGGCTCTCAGGATTGGAATGGGAAGGAGTTGGATACACATCTCATGCTAGAGGAAGGGTCTCAGATTTGGTATAAGCATTGAGATATCACATCTCGTGCTATAGGAAGGGTCTCAGGATTGGAATGGGAAGGAGTTGTATATGACATCTCATGCCGTAGGAAGGGTCTCAGGTTTGGTATAAGCATTGAGATATCACATCTCTGCTATCGAAAGGGTCTTAGGATTGGAATGGGAAGGAGTTGGATATCCCATCTCATGTTATAGGAAGAGTCTCAGGTTTGGTATTAGAAGCATTGAGATATCCCATCTCATGATATAGGAAGGGTCTCAGGTTGGAATGGGAAGGAGTTGGATATCACATTTCATGTTATAGGAAGGGTCTCAGGATTGGAATGGGAAGGACTTGGATATCATATCCCATGCTATAGGAAGGCTCTCAGGTTTGGAAGGGGAAGGAGTTGGATATCACATTTCATGTTAGAGGAAGGATCTCAGGTTTGGTATTAGAGGCCTTGAGATATCACATCTCATGCTATAGGAAGGGTCTCAGGATTGGAATGGGAAGGAGTTGGATATCACATCTCAAGCTATAGGAACGGTCTCAGGTTTGGTATAAGCATTGTGATATCACATCTCATGCTATAGGAAGGGTCTCAGCATTGGAATGGGAAGGAGTTGGATATCACATCTCATGTTATAGGAAAGATCTCAGGTTTGGTATTAGAAGCATTGAGACATCACATCTCATGTTATAGGAAGGGTCTCAGGATTGGAATGGGAAGAAGTTGGATATCACATCTCTTGCTTTTGGAAAGGTCTCAGATTTGGTATAAGCATTGAGATATCACATCTCATGCTATAGGAAGGAAGGGTCTCAGGATTGGAATGGGAAGGAGTTGTATATGACATCTCATGCCATAGGAAGGGTCTCAGGTTTGGTATAAGCATTGAGATATCACATCACATGCTATAGGAAGGGTCTCAGGATTGGAATGGGAAGGACTTGGATATCACATCTCATGCTATAGGCAGGGTCTCAGGATTGGAATGGGAAGGACTTGGATATCATATCTCATGCTATAGGAAGGGTCTCAGGTTGGAATGGGAAGGAGTTGGATATCACATTTCATGTTATAGGAAGGGTCTCAGGATTGGAATGGGAAGGACTTGGATATCATATCTCATGCTATAGGAAGGCTCTCAGGTTTGGAAGGAGAAGGAGTTGGATATCACATTTCATGTTAGAGGAAGGATCTCAGGTTTGGTATTAGAGGCCTTGAGATATCACATCTCATGCTATAGAAAGGGTCTCAGGTTGGAATGGGAAGGAGTTGGATATCACATTTCATGTTATAGGAAGGGTCTCAGGATTGGAATGGGAAGGAGTTGGATATCACATCTCAAGCTTTAGGAAGGGTCTCAGGTTTGGTATAAGCATTGAGATAGCACATCTCATGCTATAGGAAGGGTCTCAGGATTGGAATGGGAAGGAGTTGGATATCACATCTCATGTTATAGGAAAGATCTCAGGTTTGGTATTAGAAGCATTGAGACATCACATCTCATGTTATAGGAAGGGTCTCAGGATTGGAATGGGAAGAAGTTGGATATCACATCTCATGCTATAGGAAGGGTCTCAGGTTTGGAAGGGGAAGGAGTTGGATATCCAATCTCATGTTATAGGACTGGTCTCAGGTTTGGTATTAGAAGCATTGAGATATCACATCGCATGCTGTAGGAAGGTTCTCAGGTTTGGAATGGGGAGGAATTGGATATCACATCTCATGTCATAGGAAGGATCTCAGGTTTGGTATTAGAAGCATTGAGATATCACATCTCATGCTATAGGAAGTGTCTCAGGATTGGAATGGGAAGGAGTTGGATATCACATTTCATGTTAGAGGAAGGATCTCAGGTTTGGTATTAGAGGCATTGAGATATCACATCTCATGCTATAGGAAGGGTCTCAGGATTGGAATGGGAAGGAGTTGGATATCACATCTCATGCTATAGGGAGGGTCTCAGGTTTGGTATAAGCAGTGAGATATCACATCTCATGCTATAGGAAGTGTCTCAGGATTGGAATGGGAAGGAGTTGTATATCACATCTCATGTTATAGGAAGGATCTCAGGTTTGGTATAAGCATTGAGATATCACATCTCTACTATCGGAAGGGTCTCAGGATTGGAATGGGAAGGAGTTGTATATTCCCATCTCATGTTATAGGAAGGGTCTCAGGTTTGGTAATAGAAGCATTGAGATATCACATCTCATGCTATAGGAAGGGTCTCAGGATTGGAATGGGAAGGACTTGGATATCACATCTCATGCTATAAGGAGGGTCTCAAGTTTTATATTAGAAGCATTGAGATATCACATCTCATGATATCGGAAGGGTCTCAGGGATGGAATGGGAAGGAGTTGGATATCACATCTCATGATAAAGGAAGTGTCTAAGGTTTGGAAGGGGAAGGAGTTTGATATCACATCTCATGCCATAGTATGGGTCTCAGGTTTGGTAGAAGCATTGGGATATCACATCTCATGCTATCGGAAGGGTATCAGGATTGGATTTGGAAGGAGTTGGATATCCCATCTCATGCTATAGGAAGGGTCTCAGGATTGGAATTAGAAGGACTTGGATATCACATCTCATGCTATAGGAAGGCTCTCAGGTTTGGAAGGGGAAAGAGTTGGATATCACATTTCATGTTAGAGGTAGGATCTCATTTTTGGTATTAGAGGCATTGAGATATCACATCTCATGCTATCAGAAGAGTCTCAGGATTGGAATGGGAAGGAGTTGGATATCACATCTCATGCTAAAGGGAGGGTCTCAGGTTGGGAAGGGGAAGGATTTGGATATCACATCTCATGTTATAGGAAGGATCTCAGGTTTGGTATTAGAAGCATTGAGATATCACATCTCATGCTATCGGAAGGATCTCAGGTTTGGTATAGAAGCATTGAGATATCACATCTCATGCTATCAGAAGGTTCTCAGGATTGGAATGGGAATGAGTTGGATATCACATCTCATGCTAAAGGGAGGGTCTTAGGTTTGGAAGGGGAAGGATTTGGATATCACATCTCATGTTATCGGAAGGATCTCAGGTTTGGTATTAGAAGTATTGAGATATCACATCTCATGCTATAGGAAGGGTCTCAGGATTGGAATGGGAAGGAGTTGGTTATCACATCTCATGCTAAAGGAAGGGTCTCAGGTTTGGTAGAAGCATTGAGATATCACATCTCATGCTATAGGAAGGGTCTCAGGATTGGAATGGGAAGGACTTAGATATCACATATCATACTATAGGGAGGGTCTCAGTTTTGATATTAGAAGCATTGAGATATCACATCTCATGCTATCGGAAGTGTCTCAGGATTGGAATGGGAAGGAGCTGGATATCACATCTCATGCTAAAGGAAGGGTCTCAGGTTTGGAACGGGAAGGAGTTGGATATCACATCTCATGCTATAGGGAGGGTCTCAGGTTTGGTATAAGCAGTGAGATATCACATCTCATGCTATAGGGAGGGTCTCAGTTTTGATATTAGAAGCATTGGGATATCACATCTCATGCTATCGGAAGTGTCTCAGGATTGGAATGGGAAGGAGCTGGATATCACATCTCATGTTATAGGAAGGGTCTCAGGTTTGGTATAAGCATTGAGATATCACATCTCTGCTATCGGAAGTGTCTCAGGATTGGAATGGGAAGGAATTGGATATCACATCTCATGCTATAGATAGGCTCTCAGGTTTGGAAAGGGAAGGAGTTGGATATCACATCTCATGTTATAGGAAGGGTCTCAGGTTTGGTATAAGCATTGAGATATCACATCTCTGCTATCGGAAGTGTCTCAGGATTGGAATGGGAAGGACTTGGATATCACATCTCATGCTATAGATAGGCTCTCAGGATTGGAATGGGAAGGAGTTGGATACACATCTCATGCTAGAGGAAGGGTCTCAGATTTGGTATAAGCATTGAGATATCACATCTCGTGCTATAGGAAGGGTCTCAGGATTGGAATGGGAAGGAGTTGTATATGACATCTCATGCCGTAGGAAGGGTCTCAGGTTTGGTATAAGCATTGAGATATCACATCTCTGCTATCGAAAGGGTCTTAGGATTGGAATGGGAAGGAGTTGGATATCCCATCTCATGTTATAGGAAGAGTCTCAGGTTTGGTATTAGAAGCATTGAGATATCCCATCTCATGATATAGGAAGGGTCTCAGGTTGGAATGGGAAGGAGTTGGATATCACATTTCATGTTATAGGAAGGGTCTCAGGATTGGAATGGGAAGGACTTGGATATCATATCCCATGCTATAGGAAGGCTCTCAGGTTTGGAAGGGGAAGGAGTTGGATATCACATTTCATGTTAGAGGAAGGATCTCAGGTTTGGTATTAGAGGCCTTGAGATATCACATCTCATGCTATAGGAAGGGTCTCAGGATTGGAATGGGAAGGAGTTGGATATCACATCTCAAGCTATAGGAACGGTCTCAGGTTTGGTATAAGCATTGTGATATCACATCTCATGCTATAGGAAGGGTCTCAGCATTGGAATGGGAAGGAGTTGGATATCACATCTCATGTTATAGGAAAGATCTCAGGTTTGGTATTAGAAGCATTGAGACATCACATCTCATGTTATAGGAAGGGTCTCAGGATTGGAATGGGAAGAAGTTGGATATCACATCTCTTGCTTTTGGAAAGGTCTCAGATTTGGTATAAGCATTGAGATATCACATCTCATGCTATAGGAAGGAAGGGTCTCAGGATTGGAATGGGAAGGAGTTGTATATGACATCTCATGCCATAGGAAGGGTCTCAGGTTTGGTATAAGCATTGAGATATCACATCACATGCTATAGGAAGGGTCTCAGGATTGGAATGGGAAGGACTTGGATATCACATCTCATGCTATAGGCAGGGTCTCAGGTTTGGAAAGGGAATGAGATGGATATCACATTTCATGTTAGAGGTAGGATCTCAGGTTTGGTATTAGAGGTATTGAGATATCACATATCATGCTATCAGAAGGGTCTCAGGATTGGAATGGGAAGGAGTTGGATATCACATCTCATGCTAAAGGGGGGGGTCTCAGGTTTGGAAGGGGAAGGATTTGGAAATCACATCTCATGTTATAGGAAGGATCTCAGGTTTGGTATTAGAAGCATTGAGATATCACATCTCATGCTTTCATAAGGGTCTCAGGATTGGAATGGGAAGGATTTGGATATCACATCTCTTGCTATAGGAAGGGTCTCAGGATTGGAATGGGTAGGAGTTGGATATTACTTTCTTGCTATAGGAAGGGTCTCATGTTTGGAATGGGAAGGAGTTGGATATCACATATGCTATAGTTAGTGTCTCAGGTTTGGAACGGGAAGGAGTTGGATATCACATCTCATGTTATAGGAAGGGTCTCAGGTTTGGTATAAGCATTGAGATATCACATCTCTGCTATCGGAATTGGCTCAGGATTGGAATGGGAAGGAGTTGGATATCCCATCTCATGTTATAGGACGAGTCTCTGGTTTGGTATTAGAATCATTGAGATATCACATCGCATGAAGTAGGAAGGGTCTAAGGATTGGAATGGGATGGACTTGGATATCACATCTCATGCTATAGGTAGGCTCTCAGGTTTGGTATAAGCATTGAGATATCACATCTCATGCTATAGGAAGGGTCTCAGGATTGGAATGGGAAGGAATTGGATATCACATCTCATGCTATAGGAAGGGTCTCAGATTTGGTATAAGCATTGAGATATCACATCTCATGCTATAGGAAGGGTCTCAGGATTGGAATGGGAAGGAGTTGTATATGACATCCCAGGCCATAGGAAGGGTCTCAGGTTTGGTATAAGCATTGAGATATCACATCTCTGCTATCGGAAGGGTCTCAGGATTGGAATGGGAAGGAGTTGGATATCCCATCTCATGTTATAGGAAGGGTCTCAGGTTTGGTATTAGAAGCATAGAGATATCACATCTCATGCTATAGGAATGGTCTCAGGATTGGAATGGGAAGGACTTGGATGTCACATCTCATGCATAGGGAGGGTCTCAAGTTAGAAGCATTTAGATAACAAATCTCATGATATCGGAAGGGTCTCAGGATTGGAATGGGAAGGAGTTGGATATCACATCTCATGATAAAGGAAGGGTCTGAGGTTTGGAAGGGGAAGGATTTGGATATCACATCTCATGTTATAGGACGGGTCTCAGGTTTGGTATTAGAAGCATTGAGATATCAAGTCTCATGGTATAAGAAGGGTCTCAGAATTGGAATGGGAAGGAGTTGGATATCACACCTCAAGCTATAGGAAGGGTCTCAGGATTGGAATGGGAAGGAGTTTGATATCACATCTCATGCCATAGTATGGGTCTCAGGTTTGGTAGAAGCATTGGGATATCACATCTCATGCTATCGGAAGGGTATCAGTATTGGATTTGGAAGGAGTTGGATATCCCATCTCATGCTATAGGAAGGGTCTCAGGTTGGAATGGGAAGGAGTTGGATATCACATTTCATGTTATAGAAAGGGTCTCAGGATTGGAATGGGAAGGACTTGGATATCATATCTCATGCTATAGGAAGGCTCTCAGGTTTGGAAGGGGAAGGAGTTGGATATCACATTTCATGTTAGAGGAAGGATCTCAGGTTTGGTATTAGAGGCCTTGAGATATCACATCTCATGCTATAGGAAGGGTCTCTGGATTGGAATGGGAAGGAGTTGGATATCACATCGCAAGCTATAGGAAGGTTCTCAGGTTTGGTATAAGCATTGAGATATCACATCTCATGCTATAGGAAGGGTCTCAGGATTGGAATGGGAAGGAGTTGGATATCACATCTCATATTATAGGAAATATCTCAGGTTTGGTATTAGAAGCATTGAGACATCACATCTCATGTTATAGGAAGGGTCTCAGGATTGGAATGGGAAGAAGTTGGATATCACATCTCATGCTATAGGAAGGGTCTCAGGTTTGGTATATGCATTGAGATATCACATCTCATGCTATAGGAAGGGTCTCAGGATTGGAATGGGAAGGAGTTGTATATGACATCTCATGCCATAGGAAGGGTCTCAGGTTTGGTATAAGCATTGAGATATCACATCACATGCTATAGGAAGGGTCTCAGGATTGGAATGGGAAGGACTTGGATATCACATCTCATGCTATAGGCAGGGTCTCAGGTTTGGAAAGGGAAGGAGATGGATATCACATTTCATGTTAGAGATAGGATCTCAGGTTTGGTATTAGAGGCATTGAGATATCACATCTCATGCTATCAGAAGGGTCTCAGGATTGGAATGGGAAGGAGTTGTATATCACATCTCATGCTAAAGGGAGGGTCTCAGGTTTGGAAGGGGAAGGATTTGGAAATCACATCTCATGTTATAGGAAGGGTCTCAGGTTTGGTATTAGAAGCATTGAGATATCACATCTCATGCTATAGGAAGGGTCTCAGGATTGGAATGGGGAGGACTTGGATGTCACATCTCATGCTATAGGGAGGGTCTCAAGTTTGATATTAGAAGCATTGAGATAACAAATCTCATGATATCGGAAGGGTCTCAGGATTGGAATGGGAAGGAGTTGGATATCACATCTCATGATAATGGAAGGGTCTAAGGTTTGGAAGGGGAAAGATTTGGATATCACATCTCATGTTATAGGACGGGTCTCAGGTTTGGTATTAGAAGCATTGAGATATCAAGTCTCATGGCATAGGAAGGGTCTCAGAATTGGAATGGGAAGGAGTTGGATATCACATCTCAAGCTATAGGAAGAGTCTCAGGTTTGGAATGGGAATGAGTTTGATATCACATCTCATGCCATAGTATGGGTCTCAGGTTTGGTAGAAGCATTGGGATATCACATCACATGCTATTGGAAGGGTATCAGTATTGGATTTGGAAGGAGTTGGATATCCCATCCCATGCTATAGTATGGGTCTCAGGTTTGGTAGAAGCATTGGGATATCACATCTCATGCTATTGGAAGGGTATCAGTATTGGATTTGGAAGGAGTTGGATATCCCATCTCATGCTATAGGAAGGGTCTCAGATTTGGTATAAGCATTGAGATATCACATCTCATGCTATAGGAAGGGTCTCAGGATTGGATTGGGAAGGAGTTGTATATGACATCTCAGGCCATAGGAAGGGTCTCAGGATTGGTATAAGCATTGAGATATCACATCTCTGCTATCGGAAGGGTCTCAGGATTGGAATGGGAAGGAGTTGGATATCCCATCTCATGTTATAGGAAGGGTCTCAGGTTTGGTATTAGAAGCATTGAGATATCACATCTCATGCTATAGGAAGGGTCTCAGGATTGGAATGGGGAGGACTTGGATGTCACATCTCATGCTATAGGGAGGGTCTCAAGTTTGATATTAGAAGCATTGAGATAACAAATCTCATGATATCGGAAGGGTCTCAGGATTGGAATGGGAAGGAGTTGGATATCACATCTCATGATAAAGGAAGGGTCTAAGGTTTGGAAGGGGAAAGATTTGGATATCACATCTCATGTTATAGGACGGGTCTCAGGTTTGGTATTAGAAGCATTGAGATATCAAGTCTCATGGCATAGGAAGGGTCTCAGAACTGGAATGGGAAGGAGTTGGATATCACATCTCAAGCTATAGGAAGAGTCTCAGGATTGGAATGGGAAGGAGTTTGATATCACATCTCATGCCATAGTATGGGTCTCAGGTTTGGTAGAAGCATTGGGATATCACATCTCATGCTATTGGAAGGGTATCAGTATTGGATTTGGAAGGAGTTGGATATCCCATCTCATGCTATTGGAAGGGTCTCAGGTTGGAATGGGAAGGAGTTGGATATCACATTTCATGTTATAGGAAGGGTCTCAGGATTGGAATGGGAAGGACTTGGATATCATATCTCATGCTATAAAAAGGCTCTCAGGTTTGGAAGGGGAAGGAGTTGGATATCACATTTCATGTTAGAGGAAGGATCTCAGGTTTGGTATTAGAGGCCTTGAGATATCACATCTCATGCTATAGGAAGGGTCTCAGGATTGGAATGGGAAGGAGTTGGATATCACATCTCAAGCTTTAGGAAGGGTCTCAGGTTTGGTATAAGCATTGAGATAGCACATCTCATGCTATAGGAAGGGTCTCAGGATTGGAATGGGAAGGAGTTGGATATCACATCTCATGTTATAGGAAAGATCTCCGGTTTGGTATTAGAAGCATTGAGACATCACATCTCATGTTATAGGAAGGGTCTCAGGATTGGAATGGGAAGAAGTTGGATATCACATCTCATGCTATAGGAAGGGTCTCAGGTTTGGAAGGGGAAGGAGTTGGATATCCAATCTCATGTTATAGGACTGGTCTCAGGTTTGGTATTAGAAGCATTGAGACATCACATCTCATGCTATAGGAAGGGTCTCAGGATTGGAATGGGAAGGAGTTGAATATCACATCTCATGTTATAGGAAGGATCTCAGGTTTGGTATTAGAAGCATTGAGACATCACATCTCATGCTATAGGAAGGGTCTTAGGATTGGAATGGGAAGGAGTTGGATATCACATCTCATGCTATAGGAAGGGTCTCAGATTTGGTATAAGCATTGAGATATCACATCTCATGCTATAGGAAGGGTCTCAGGATTGGATTGGGAAGGAGTTGTATATGACATCTCAGGCCATAGGAAGGGTCCCAGGATTGGTATAAGCATTGAGATATCACATCTCTGCTATCGGAAGGGTCTCAGGATTGGAATGGGAAGGAGTTGGATATCCCATCTCATGTTATAGGAAGGGTCTCAGGTTTGGTATTAGAAGCATTGAGATATCACATCTCATGCTATAGGAAGGGTCTCAGGATTGGAATGGGGAGGACTTGGATGTCACATCTCATGCTATAGGGAGGGTCTCAAGTTTGATATTAGAAGCATTGAGATAACAAATCTCATGATATCGGAAGGGTCTCAGGATTGGAATGGGAAGGAGTTGGATATCACATCTCATGATAAAGGAAGGGTCTAAGGTTTGGAAGGGGAAATATTTGGATATCACATCTCATGTTATAGGACGGGTCTCAGGTTTGGTATTAGAAGCATTGAGATATCAAGTCTCATGGCATAGGAAGGGTCTCAGAATTGGAATGGGAAGGAGTTGGATATCACATCTCAAGCTATAGGAAGAGTCTCATGATTGGAATGGGAAAGAGTTTGATATCACATCTCATGCCATAGTATGGGTCTCAGGTTTGGTAGAAGCATTGGGATATCACATCTCATGCTATTGGAAGGGTATCAGTATTGGATTTGGAAGGAGTTGGATATCCCATCTCATGCTATAGGAAGGGTCTCATGTTGGAATGGGAAGGAGTTGGATATCACATTTCATGTTATAGGAAGGGTCTCAGGATTGGAATGGGAAGGACTTGGATATCATATCTCATGCTATAGGAAGGCTCTCAGGTTTGGAAGGGGAAGGAGTTGGATATCACATTTCATGTTAGAGGAAGGATCTCAGGTTTGGTATTAGAGGCCTTGAGATATCACATATCATGCTATAGGAAGCGTCTCAGGATTGGAATGGGAAGGAGTTGGATATCACATCTCAAGCTTTAGGAAGGGTCTCAGGTTTGGTATAAGCATTGAGATAGCACATCTCATGCTATAGGATGGGTCTCAGGATTGGAATGGGAAGGAGTTGGATATTACATCTCATGTTATAGGAAAGATCTCAGGTTTGGTATTAGAAGCATTGAGACATCACATATCATGTTATAGGAAGGGTCTCAGGATTGGAATGGGAAGAAGTTGGATATCACATCTCATGCTATAGGAAGGGTCTCAGGTTTGGAAGGGGAAGGAGTTGGATATCCAATCTCATGTTATAGGACTGGTCTCAGGTTTGGTATTAGAAGCATTGAGATATCACATCGCATGCTGTAGGAAGGTTCTCAGGTTTGGTATTCAAAGCATTGAGACATCACATCTCATGCTATAGGAAGGGTCTCAGGATTGGAATGGGAAGGAGTTGGATATCACATCTCATGTTATAGGAAGGATCTCAGGTTTGGTATTAGAAGCATTGAGACATCACATCTCATGCTATAGGAAGGGTCTCAGGATTTCTAAACCCTCGGAGCGCGGTGAGTGTGCCCCCAGCAGCACCCTCCTGGTGTTTTTTTCCCCCCAGCCCTATGACTGGTGGGCCCGTGCCCAGTAGCAGGCCTTTGCATCCCTCCCTCCCCGCACCCGTTCCTGGTTCCCCAGCCCGCCTCCCGACCCGCCCTCCCTCCCTCCCATTGGTGCATCCGAGTTTCGTGTCGAGTCTACCGACTCGCGAGGCCCCCACCGGCTCCTTTCTAAACCCTCGGAGCGCGGTGAGTGTGCCCCCAGCAGCACCCTCCTGGTGTTTTTTTCCCCCCAGCCCTATGACTGGTGGGCCCGTGCCCAGTAGCAGGCCTTTGCATCCCTCCCTCCCCGCACCCGTTCCTGGTTCCCCAGCCCGCCTCCCGACCCGCCCTCCCTCCCTCCCATTGGTGCATCCGAGTTTCGTGTCGAGTCTACCGACTCGCGAGGCCCCCACCGGCTCCTTTCTAAACCCTCGGAGCGCGGTGAGTGTGCCCCCAGCAGCACCCTCCTGGTGTTTTTTTCCCCCCAGCCCTATGACTGGTGGGCCCGTGCCCAGTAGCAGGCCTTGGCATCCCTCCCTCCCCGCACCCGTTCCTGGTTCCCCAGCCCGCCTCCCGACCCGCCCTCCCTCCCTCCCTCCCATTGGTGCATCCGAGTTTCGTGTCGAGTCTACCGACTCGCGAGGCCCCCACCGGCTCCTTTCTAAACCCTCGGAGCGCGGTGAGTGTGCCCCCAGCAGCACCCTCCTGGTGTTTTTTTTCCCCCCAGCCCTATGACTGGTGGGCCCGTGCCCAGTAGCAGGCCTTTGCATCCCTCCCTCCCCGCACCCGTTCCTGGTTCCCCAGCCCGCCTCCCGACCCGCCCTCCCTCCCTCCCATTGTTGCATCCGAGTTTCGTGTCGAGTCTACCGACTCGCGAGGCCCCCACCGGCTCCTTTCTAAACCCTCGGAGCGCGGTGAGTGTGCCCCCAGCAGCACCCTCCTGGTGTTTTTTTCCCCCCAGCCCTATGACTGGTGGGCCCGTGCCCAGTAGCAGGCCTTTGCATCCCTCCCTCCCCGCACCCGTTCCTGGTTCCCCAGCCCGCCTCCCGACCCGCCCTCCCTCCCTCCCTCCCATTGGTGCATCCGAGTTTCGTGTCGAGTCTACCGACTCGCGAGGCCCCCACCGGCTCCTTTCTAAACCCTCGGAGCGCGGTGAGTGTGCCCCCAGCAGCACCCTCCTGGTGTTTTTTTCCCCCCAGCCCTATGACTGGTGGGCCCGTGCCCAGTAGCAGGCCTTTGCATCCCTCCCTCCCCGCACCCGTTCCTGGTTCCCCAGCCCGCCTCCCGACCCGCCCTCCCTCCCTCCCATTGGTGCATCCGAGTTTCGTGTCGAGTCTACCGACTCGCGAGGCCCCCACCGGCTCCTTTCTAAACCTTCGGAGCGCGGTGAGTGTGCCCCCAGCAGCACCCTCCTGGTGTTTTTTTCCCCCCAGCCCTATGACTGGTGGGCCCGTGCCCAGTAGCAGGCCTTTGCATCCCTCCCTCCCCGCACCCGTTCCTGGTTCCCCAGCCCGCCCTCCCTCCCTCCCATTGGTGCATCCACTCTTCATCACCGGTCCCCCCAGGGCAGCCCTCTGCCCGGCAGCCCCCAGCGGCTAAGGGCCCCGAGGCCCAGGGCGACTCCAACAGAGGCGACTCCAGGAAGTGTCTGCAGGTGTCAGCAGGAGAAGCCAAGGAAGCCAGCAGCCAACAGACACCAACAAAAACCGTGAGTGTGGCATGGGTGGGGAATAGAGCAATCACTCTACTCCAGAAAACCCCTGCCACTCTATCTTACCTATCAATAACATAGAGTGCCATAATACTTGCATGTCCACTCTTTATAGAACTGTGAATGTTAGCATGTCCACTCTCAGACAGAAGCGCCAAATCTAGACAGAAATGTGACTGTTAGCATGTGCCACACTTAGATGGAATTTCAGAAATGTGACTGTTAGCATGTGCCACACTTAGATGGAATTTCAGAAATGTGACTGTTAGCATGTGCCACACTTAGATGGAATTTCAGAAATGTGACTGTTAGCATTTGCCACACCTAGATGGAATTCTCAAGCTAGGTTTGCGCAAAATCTAGGCAGTAATATGATTGTTGGCATGTGCCACACTTAGACGGAATTCTCAAACTTAGCCCGCGTTGCATCTAGATAGAAAATATGATTGCTAGCAAATACCACACCTAGATGGAATTTCAGAAATGTGATTGTTAGCATATGTGACTCTTAGCATGCACCTCACTTAGAATTATAAACCTGGCTTGCGCGGCATCTAGATAGAAATGTGACTGTTTAGCATGTGCCACACCTAGATGGAATTTTCAGAAATGTGACTGTTAGCATTTGCCACACCTAGATGGAATTCTCAAGCTAGGTTTGTGCAAAATCTAGGCAGTAATATGATTGTTGGCATGTGCCACACTTAGACGGAATTCTCAAACTTAGCCCGCGTTGCATCTAGATAGAAATATGATTGTTAGCAAATACCACACCTAGATGGAATTTCAGAAATGTGATTGTTAGCATATGTGACTCTTAGCATGCACCTCACTTAGAATTATAAACCTGGCCTGCGCGGCATCTAGATAGAAATGTGACTGTTAGCATGTACCGGACCTAGATGGAATCCCACAATTGCAAGGACAGCAATGCCAACTAACCAACCAGCTAACAATTCCATCCATCTGCATACACCTCTCAAACTATAACCAAACACAACCACAAGCCTTAAACGCAGCAATCCGCACAAACTTCACAACAATGCAACAACAAAACAAACCACACATAGACTTGCACAACAGCACACGACGACTACGGACCATAAAACACCCCAAGCCCAGCCGACGGAACCACCGGGCTGAGGCTGCCAACAGCACATCACTGCTCTCTTGCACTTTTCCAGCTTATTCCTACTAACCCACCCCCTCTCCTCCCCTTTTTCAGAGCCGCCAGAGCGCCAGGGGACCGCTTCGGTGGTGATAGTGCGCGGTACAAATGACCTTTAACATTAACATTAACATTAACATTAACATTGGAATGGGAAGGAGTTGGATATCACATCTCATGCTATAGGAAGGGTCTCAGATTTGGTATAAGCATTGAGATATCACATCTCATGCTATAGGAAGGGTCTCAGGATTGGATTGGGAAGGAGTTGTATATGACATCTCAGGCCATAGGATGGGTCTCAGGATTGGTATAAGCATTGAGATATCACATCTCTGCTATCGGAAGGGTCTCAGGATTGGAATGGGAAGGAGTTGGATATCTCATCTCATGATAAAGGAAGGGTCTAAGGTTTGGAAGGGGAAAGATTTGGATATCACATCTCATGTTATAGGACGGGTCTCAATTTTGATATTAGAAGCATTGAGATAACAAATCTCATGATATCGGAAGGGTCTCAGGATTGGAATGGGAAGGAGTTGGATATCACATCTCATGATAAAGGAAGGGTCTAAGGTTTGGAAGGGGAAAGATTTGGATATCACATCTCATGATATAGGACGGGTCTCAGGTTTGGTATTAGAAGCATTGAGATATCAAGTCTCATGGTATAGGAAGGGTCTCAGAATTGGAATGGGAAGGATTTCGGATATCACATCTCAAGCTATAGGAAGAGTCTCAGGATTGGAATGGGAAGGAGTTTGATATCACATCTCATGCCATAGTATGGTTCTCAGGTTTGGTAGAAGCATTGGGATATCACATCTCATGCTATTGGAAGGGTATCAGTATTGGATTTGGAAGGAGTTGGATATCCCATCTCATGCTATAGGAAGGGTCTCAGGTTGGAATGGGAAGGAGTTGGATATCACATTTCATGTTATAGGAAGGGTCTCAGGATTGGAATGGGAAGGAGTTGGATATCACATCTCATGTTATAGGAAAGATCTCAGGTTTGGTATTAGAAGCATTGAGACATCACATCTCATGTTATAGGAAGGGTCTCAGGATTGGAATAGGAAGAAGTTGGATATCACATCTCATGCTATAGGAAGGGTCTCAGGTTTGGAAGGGGAAGGAGTTGGATATCCAATCTCATGTTATAGATCTGGTCTCAGGTTTGGTATTAGAAGCATTGAGATATCACATCACATCGCATGCTGTAGGAAGGTTCTCAGGTTTGGAATGGGGAGGAATTGGATATCACATCTCATGTCATAGAAAGGATCTCAGGTTTGGTATTAGAAGCATTGAGATATCACATCTCATGCTATAGGAATGGTCTCAGGATTGGAATGGGAAGGAGTTGGATATTACATTCTTGCTATAGGAAGGGTCTCATGTTTGGAATGGGAAGGAGTTGGATATCACATATGCTATAGGAAGGGTCTCAGGTTTGAAACGGGAAGGAGTTGGATATCACATCTCATGTTATAGGAAGGGTCTCAGGTTTGTTATAAGCATTGAGATATCACATCTCTGCTATCAGAAGTGTCTCAGGATTGGAATGGGAAGGTGTTGGATATCCCATCTCATGTTATAGGACGGGTCTCAGGTTTGTTATTAGAATCATTGAGATATCATATTGCATGCTGTAGGAAGGGTCTAAGGATTGGAATGGGAAGGACTTGGATATCACATCTCATGCTATAGGTAGGCTCTCAGGTTTGGAAAGGGAAGGAGTTCGATATCACATTTCATGTTAGAGGAAGGATCTCAGGTTTGGTATTAGAGGCATTGAGATATCACATATCATGCTATAGGAACGGTCTCAGGATTGGAATGGGAAGGAGTTGGATATCACATCTCAAGCTTTAGGAAGGGTCTCAGGTTTGGTATAAGCATTGCGATAGCACATCTCATGCTATAGGAAGGGTCTCAGGATTGGAATGGGAAGGAGTTGGATATTACATCTCATGTTATAGGAAAGATCTCAGGTTTGGTATTAGAAGCATTGAGACATCACATCTCATGTTATAGGAAGGGTCTCAGGATTGGAATGGGAAGAAGTTGGATATCACATCTCATGCTATAGGACGGGTCTCAGGTTTGGAAGGGGAAGGAGTTGGATATCCAATCTCATGTCATAGGACTGGTCTCAGGTTTGGTATTAGAAGCATTGAGATATCACATCGCATGCTGTAGGAAGGTTCTCAGGTTTGGTATTAGAAGCATTGAGACATCACATCTCATGCTATAGGAAGGGTCTCAGGATTGGAATGGGAAGGAGTTGGATATCACATCTCATGTTATAGGAAGGATCTCAGGTTTGGTATTAGAAGCATTGAGACATCACATCTCATGCTATAGGAAGGGTCTCAGGATTGGAATGGGAAGGAGTTGGATATCACATCTCATGCTATAGGAAGGGTCTCATATTTGGTATAAGCATTGAGATATCACATCTCATGATATAGGAAGGGTCTCAGGATTGGATTGGGAAGGAGTTGTATATGACATCTCAGGCCATAGGAAGGGTCTCAGGATTGGTATAAGCATTGAGATATCACATCTCTGCTATCGGAAGGGTCTCAGGATTGGAATGGGAAGGAGTTGGATATCCCATCTCATGATAAAGGAAGGGTCTAAGGTTTGGAAGGGGAAAGATTTGGATATCACATCTCATGTTATAGGACGGGTCTCAGGATTGGAATCGGAAGGACTTGGATATCACATCTCATGCTATAGGGAGTGTCTCAGGATTGGAATCGGAAAGACTTGGATATCACATCTCATGCTATAGGGAGGGTCTCAAGTTTGATATTAGAAGCATTGAGATATCACATCTCATGCTATAGGAAGGGTCTCAGGATTGGAATGGGAAGGAGTTGGATATCACATCTCATGCTATAGGAAGGGTCTCAGGTTTGGTATAAGCAGTGAGATATCACATATCATGCTATAGGAAGTGTCTCAGGATTGGAATGGGAAGGAGTTGGATATCACATCTCATGTTATAGGAAGGATCTCAGGTTTGGTATAAGCATTGAGATATCACATCTCTGCTATCGGAAGGGTCTCAGGATTGGAATGGGAAGGAGTTGGATATTCCCATCTCATGTTATAGGAAGGGTCTCAGGTTTGGTATTAGAAGCATTGAGATATCACATCTCATGCTATAGGAAGGGTCTCAGGATTGGAATGGGAAGGACTTGGATATCACATCTCATGCTATAGGGAGGGTCCAAGTTTGATATTAGAAGCATTGAGATATCACATCTCATGATATCGGAAGGGTCTCAGGGATGGAATGGGAAGGAGTTGGATATCACATCTCATGATAAAGGAAGGGTCTAAGGTTTGGAAGGGAAAGGAGTTTGATATCACATCTCATGCCATAGTATGGGTCTCAGGTTTGGTAGAAGCATTGGGATATCACATCTCATGCTATCGGAAGGGTATCAGGATTGGATTTGGAAGGAGTTGGATATCCCATCTCATGCTATAGGAAGGGTCTCAGGTTGGAATGGGAAGGAGTTGGATATCACATCTCATGTTATAGGAAGAGTCTCAGGATTGGAATGGGAAGGACTTGGATATCACATCTCATGCTATTGGAAGGCTCTCAGGTTTGGAAGGGGAAAGAGTTGGATATAACATTTCATGTTAGAGGTAGGATCTCAGGTTTGGTATTAGAGGCATTGAGATATCACATCTCATGCTATCAGAAGAGTCTCAGGATTGGAATGGGAAGGAGTTGGATATCACATCTCATGCTAAAGGGGAGGGTCTCAGGTTTGGAAGGGGAAGGATTTGGATATCACATCTCATGTTATAGGAAGGATCTCAGGTTTGGTATTAGAAGCATTGAGATATCACATCTCATGCTATCGGAAGGATCTCAGGTTTGGTATAGAAGCATTGAGATATCACATCTCATGCTATCAGAAGGGTCTCAGGATTGGAATGGGAAGGAGTTGGATATCACATCTCATGCTAAAGGGAGGGTCTCAGGTTTGGAAGGGGAAGGATTTGGATATCACATCTCATGTTATCGGAAGGATCTCAGGTTTGGTATTAGAAGTATTGAGATATCACATCTCATGCTATAGGAAGGGTCTCAGGATTGGAATGGGAAGGAGTTGGCTATCACATCTCATGCTAAAGGAAGGGTCTCAGGTTTGGTAGAAGCATTGAGATATCACATCTCATGCTATAGGAAGGGTCTCAGGATTGGAATGGGAAGGACTTAGATATCACATATCATGCTATAGGGAGGGTCTCAGTTTTGATATTAGAAGCATTGAGATATCACATCTCATGCTATCGGAAGTGTCTCAGGATTGGAATGGGAAGGAGTTGGATATCACATCTCATGATAAAGGAAGGGTCTAAGGTTTGGAAGGGGAAGGAGTTTGATATCACATCTCATGCCATAGTATGGGTCTCAGGTTTGGTAGAAGCATTGGGATATCACATCTCATGCTATCGGAAGGGTATCAGGATTGGATTTGGAAGGAGTTGGATATCCCATCTCATGCTATAGGAAGGGTCCCAGGTTGGAATGGGAAGGAGTTGGATATCACATCTCATGTTATAGGAAGGGTCTCAGGATTGGAATGGGAAGGACTTGGATATCACATCTCATGCTATAGGAAGGCTCTCAGGTTTGGAAGGGGAAAGAGTTGGATATCACATTTCATGTTAGAGGTAGGATCTCAGGTTTGGTATTAGAGGCATTGAGATATCACATCTCATGCTATCAGAAGAGTCTCAGGATTGGAATGGGAAGGACTTGGATATCACATCTCATGCTATAGGGAGGGTCTCAAGTTTGATATTAGAAGCATTGAGATATCACATCTCATGATATCGGAAGGGTCTCAGGGATGGAATGGGAAGGAGTTGGATATCACATCTCATGATAAACGAAGGGTCTATGGTTTGGAAGGGGAAGGAGTTTGATATCACATCTCATGCCATAGTATGGGTCTCAGGTTTGGTAGAAGCATTGGGATATCACATCTCATGCTATCGGAAGGGTATCAGGATTGGATTTGGAAGGAGTTGGATATCCCATCTCATGCTATAGGAAGGGTCTCAGGTTGGAATGGGAAGGAGTTGGATATCACATCTCATGTTATAGGAAGGGTCTCAGGATTGGAATGGGAAGGACTTGGATATCACATCTCATGCTATAGGAAGGCTCTCAGGTTTGGAAGGGGAAAGAGTTGGATATCACATTTCATGTTAGAGGTAGGATCTCAGGTTTGGTATTAGAGGCATTGAGATATCACATCTCATGCTATCAGAAGGGTCTCAGGTTGGAATGGGAAGGACTTGGATATCACATCTCATGCTATAGGAAGGCTCTCAGGTTTGGAAGGGGAAGGATTTGGATATCACATCTCATGTTATAGGAAGGATCTCAGGTTTGGTATTAGAAGCATTGAGATATCACATCTCATGCTATCGGAATGATCTCAGGTTTGGTATAGAAGCATTGAGATATCACATCTCATGCTATCAGAAGGGTCTCAGGATTGGAATGGGAAGGAGTTGGATATCACATCTCATGCTAAAGGGAGGGTCTCAGGTTTGGAAGGGGAAGGATTTGGATATCACATCTCATGTTATAGGAAGGGTCTCAGGATTGGAATGGGAAGGACTTGGATATCACATCTCATGCTATAGGAAGGCTCTCAGGTTTGGAAGGGGAAGGATTTGGATATCACATCTCATGTTATAGGAAGGATCTCAGGTTTGGTATTAGAAGCATTGAGATATCACATCTCATGCTATCGGAAGGATCTCAGGTTTGGTATAGAAGCATTGAGATATCACATCTCATGCTATCAGAAGGGTCTCAGGATTGGAATGGGAAGGAGTTGGATATCACATCTCATGCTAAAGGGAGGGTCTCAGGTTTGGAAGGGGAAGGATTTGGATATCACATCTCATGTTATCGGAAGGATCTCAGGTTTGGTATTAGAAGTATTGAGATATCACATCTCATGCTATAGGAAGGGTCTCACGTTTGGAACGGGAAGGAGTTGGATATCACATCTCATGTTATAGGAAGGGTCTCAGGTTTGGTATAAGCATTGAGATATCACATCTCTGCTATCGGAAGTGTCTCAGGATTGGAATGGGAAGGACTTGGATATCACATCTCATGCTATAGATAGGCTCTCAGGTTTGGAAAGGGAAGGAGTTGGATATCACATTTCATGTTAGAGGAAGGATCTCAGGTTTGGTATTAGAGGCATTGAGATATCACATCTCACTCTATAGGAAGGGTCTCAGGATTGGAATGGGAAGGAGTTGGATATCACATCTCATGCTATAGGAAGGGTCTCAGGATTGGAATGGGAAGGAGTTGGATATCACATCTCATGCTATAGGAAGGGTCTCAGGTTTGGTATAAGCATTGAGATATCACATCTCGTGCTATAGGAAGGGTCTCAGGATTGGAATGGGAAGGAGTTGGATATCACATCTCATGCTATAGGAAGGGTCTCAGATTTGGTATAAGCATTGAGATATCACATCTCATGCTATAGGAAGGGTCTCAGGATTGGAATGGGAAGCAGTTGGATATCACATCTCAGGCCATAGGAAGGGTCTCAGGTTTGGTATAAGCATTGAGATATCACATCTCTGCTATCGGAAGGGTCTCAGGATTGGAATGGGAAGGAGTTGGATATCCCATCTCATGTTATAGGAAGAGTCTCAGGTTTGGTATTAGAAGCATTGAGATATCCCATCTCATGCTATAGGAAGGGTCTCAGGTTGGAATGGGAAGGAGTTAGATATCACATCTCATGCTATAGGGAGGGTCTCAAGTTTGATATTAGAAGCATTGAGATATCACATCTCATGATATCGGAAGGGTCTCAGGGATGGAATGGGAAGGAGTTGGATATCACATCTCATGATAAACGAAGGGTCTATGGTTTGGAAGGGGAAGGAGTTTGATATCACATCTCATGCCATAGTATGGGTCTCAGGTTTGGTAGAAGCATTGGGATATCACATCTCATGCTATCTGAAGGGTATCAGGATTGGATTTGGAAGGAGTTGGATATCCCATCTCATGCTATAGGAAGGGTCTCAGGTTGGAATGGGAAGGAGTTGGATATCACATCTCATGTTATAGGAAGGGTCTCAGGATTGGAATGGGAAGGACTTGGATATCACATCTCATGCTATAGGAAGGCTCTCAGGTTTGGAAGGGGAAAGAGTTGGATATCACATTTCATGTTAGAGGTAGGATCTCAGGTTTGGTATTAGAGGCATTGAGATATCACATCTCATGCTATCAGAAGAGTCTCAGGATTGGAATGGGAAGGAGTTGGATATCACATCTCATGCTAAAGGGAGGGTCTCAGGTTTGGAACGGGAAGGATTTGGATATCACATCTCATGTTATAGGAAGGATCTCAGGTTTGGTATTAGAAGCATTGAGATATCACATCTCATGCTATCGGAAGGATCTCAGGTTTGGTATAGAAGCATTGAGATATCACATCTCATGCTATCAGAAGGGTCTCAGGATTGGAATGGGAAGGAGTTGGATATCACATCTCATGCTAAAGGGAGGGTCTCAGGTTTGGAAGGGGAAGGATTTGGATATCACATCTCATGTTATCGGAAGGATCTCAGTTTTGGTATTAGAAGTATTGAGATATCACATCTCATGCTATAGGAAGGGTCTCAGGATTGGAATGGGAAGGAGTTGGTTATCACATCTCATGCTAAAGGAAGGGTCTCAGGTTTGGTAGAAGCATTGAGATATCACATCTCATGCTATGGGAAGGGTCTCAGGATTGGAATGGGAAGGACTTAGATATCACATATCATGCTATAGGGAGGGTCTCAGTTTTGATATTAGAAGCATTGAGATATCACATCTCATGCTATCGGAAGTGTCTCAGGATTGGAATGGGAAGGAGCTGGATATCACATCTCATGCTAAAGGAAGGGTCTCATGTTTGGAACGGGAAGGAGTTGGATATCACATCTCATGTTATAGGAAGGGTCTCAGGTTTGGTATAAGCATTGAGATATCACATCTCTGCTATCGGAAGTGTCTCAGGATTGGAATGGGAAGGACTTGGATATCACATCTCATGCTATAGATAGGCTCTCAGGTTTGGAAAGGGAAGGAGTTGGATATCACATTTCATGTTAGAGGAAGGATCTCAGGTTTGGTATTAGAGGCATTGAGATATCACATCTCAGGCTATAGGAAGGGTCTCAGGATTGGAATGGGAAGGAGTTGGATATCACATCTCATGCTATAGGAAGGGTCTCAGGATTGGAATGGGAAGGAGTTGGATATCACATCTCATGCTATAGGAAGGGTCTCAGGTTTGGTATAAGCATTGAGATATCACATCTCGTGCTATAGGAAGGGTCTCAGGATTGGAATGGGAAGGAATTGTATATGACATCTCATGCTATAGACAGGGTCTCAGGGTTGGAAATGGAAGGAGATGGATATCACATTTCATGTTAGAGGTAGGATCTCAGGTTTGGTATTAGAGGCATTGAGATATCACATCTCATGCTATCAGAAGGGTCTCAGGATTGGAATGGGAAGGAGTTGGATATCACATCTCATGCTAAAGGGAGGGTCTCAGGTTTGGAAGGGGAAGGATTTGGAAATCACATCTCATGTTATAGGAAGGATCTCAGGTTTGGTATTAGAAGCATTGAGATATCACATCTCATGCTATCATAAGGGTCTCAGGATTGGAATCGGAAGGAGTTGGATATCACATCTCATGTTATAGGAAGGATCTCAGGTTTGGTATTAGAAGCATTGAGACATCACATCTCATGCTATAGGAAGGGTCTCAGGATTGGAATGGGAAGGAGTTGGATATCACATCTCATGCTATAGGAAGGGTCTCAGATTTGGTATAAGCATTGAGATATCACATCTCATGCTATAGGAAGGGTCTCAGGATTGGAATGGGAAGCAGTTGGATATCACATCTCAGGCCATAGGAATGGTCTCAGGTTTGGTATAAGCATTGAGATATCACATCTCTGCTATCGGAAGGGTCTCAGGATTGGAATGGGAAGGAGTTGGATATCCCATCTCATGTTATAGGAAGAGTCTCAGGTTTGGTATTAGAAGCATTGAGATATCCCATCTCATGCTATAGGAAGGGTCTCAGGTTGGAATGGGAAGGAGTTGGATATCACATTTCATAATATAGGAAGGGTCTCAGGATTGGAATTGGAAGGACTTGGCTATCATATCTCATGCTATAGGAAGGCTCTCAGGTTTGGAAGGGGAAGGAGTTGGATATCACATTTCATGTTAGAGGAACAATCTCAGGTTTGGTATTAGAGGCCTTGAGATATCACATCTCATGCTATAGGAAGGGTCTCAGGATTGGAATGGGAAGGAGTTGGATATCACATCTCAAGCTATAGGAACGGTCTCAGGTTTGGTATAAGCATTGTGATATCACATCTCATGCTATAGGAAGGGTCTCAGGATTGGAATGGGAAGGAGTTGGATATCACATCTCATGTTATAGGAAAGATCTCAGGTTTGGTATTAGAAGCATTGAGACATCACATCTCATGCTATCAGAAGTGTCTCAGGATTGGAATGGGAAGGAGTTGGATATCACATCTCATGATAAAGGAATGGTCTAAGTTTTGGAAGGGGAAGGAGTTTGATATCACATCTCATGCCATAGTATGGGTCTCCGGTTTGGTAGAAGCATTGGGATATCACATCTCATGCTATCGGAAGGGTATCAGGATTGGATTTGGAAGGAGTTGGATATCCCATCTCATGCTATAGGAAGGGTCTCAGGTTGGAATGGGAAGGAGTTGGATATCACATCTCATGTTATAGGAAGGGTCTCAGGATTGGAATGGGAAGGACTTGGATATCACATCTCATGCTATAGGAAGGCTCTCAGGTTTGGAAGGGGAAAGAGTTGGATATCACATTTCATGTTAGAGGTAGGATCTCAGGTTTGGTATTAGAGGCATTGAGATATCACATCTCATGCTATCAGAAGAGTCTCAGGATTGGAATGGGAAGGACTTCGATATCACATCTCATGCTATAGGGAGGGTCTCAAGTTTGATATTAGAAGCATTGAGATATCACATCTCATGATATCGGAAGGGTCTCAGGGATGGAATGGGAAGGAGTTGGATATCACATCTCATGATAAACGAAGGGTCTATGGTTTGGAAGGGGAAGGAGTTTGATATCACATCTCATGCCATAGTATGGGTCTCAGGTTTGGTAGTAGCATTGGGATATCACATCTCATGCTATCGGAAGGGTATCAGGATTGGATTTGGAAGGAGTTGGATATCCCATCTCATGCTATAGGAAGGGTCTCAGGTTGGAATGGGAAGGAGTTGGATATCACATCTCATGTTATAGGAAGGGTCTCAGGATTGGAATGGGAAGGACTTGGATATCACATCTCATGCTATAGGAAGGCTCTCAGGTTTGGAAGGGGAAAGAGTTGGATATCACATTTCATGTTAGAGGTAGGATCTCAGGTTTGGTATTAGAGGCATTGAGATATCACATCTCATGCTATCAGAAGAGTCTCAGGATTGGAATGGGAAGGAGTTGGATATCACATCTCATGCTAAAGGGAGGGTCTCAGGTTTGGAAGGGGAAGGATTTGGATATCACATCTCATGTTATAGGAAGGATCTCAGGTTTGGTATTAGAAGCATTGAGATATCACATCTCATGCTATTGGAAGGATCTCAGGTTTGGTATAGAAGCATTGAGATATCACATCTCATGCTATCAGAAGGGTCTCAGGATTGGAATGGGAAGGAGTTGGATATCACATCTCATGCTAAAGGGAGGGTCTCAGGTTTGGAAGGGGAAGGATTTGGATATCACATCTCATGTTATTGGAAGGATCTCAGGTTTGGTATTAGAAGTATTGAGATATCACATCTCATGCTATAGGAAGGGTCTCAGGATTGGAATGGGAAGGAGTTGGTTATCACATCTCATGCTAAAGGAAGGGTCTCAGGTTTGGTAGAAGCATTGAGATATCACATCTCATGCTATGGGTAGGGTCTCAGGATTGGAATGGGAAGGACTTAGATATCACATATCATGCTATAGGGAGGGTCTCAGTTTTGATATTAGAAGCATTGAGATATCACATCTCATGCTATCGGAAGTGTCTCAGGATTGGAATGGGAAGGAGCTGGATATCACATCTCATGCTAAAGGAAGGGTCTCACGTTTGGAACGGGAAGGAGTTGGATATCACATCTCATGTTATAGGAAGGGTCTCAGGTTTGGTATAAGCATTGAGATATTACATCTCTGCTATCGGAAGTGTCTCAGGATTGGAATGGGAAGGACTTGGATATCACATCTCATGCTATAGATAGGCTCTCAGGTTTGGAAAGGGAAGGAGTTGGATATCACATTTCATGTTAGAGGAAGGATCTCAGGTTTGGTATTAGAGGCATTGAGATATCACATCTCAGGCTATAGGAAGGGTCTCAGGATTGGAATGGGAAGGAGTTGGATATCACATCTCATGCTATAGGAAGGGTCTCAGGATTGGAATGGGAAGGAGTTGGATATCACATCTCATGCTATAGGAAGGGTCTCAGGTTTGGTATAAGCATTGAGATATCACATCTCGTGCTATAGGAAGGGTCTCAGGATTGGAATGGGAAGGAATTGTATATGACATCTCATGCTATAGACAGGGTCTCAGGGTTGGAAATGGAAGGAGATGGATATCACATTTCATGTTAGAGGTAGGATCTCAGGTTTGGTATTAGTGACATTGAGATATCACATCTCATGCTATCAGAAGGGTCTCAGGATTGGAATGGGAAGGAGTTGGATATCACATCTCATGCTAAAGGGAGGGTCTCAGGTTTGGAAGGGGAAGGATTTGGAAATCACATCTCATGTTATAGGAAGGATCTCAGGTTTGGTATTAGAAGCATTGAGATATCACATCTCATGCTATCATAAGGGTCTCAGGATTGGAATCGGAAGGAGTTGGATATCACATCTCATGTTATAGGAAGGATCTCAGGTTTGGTATTAGAAGCATTGAGATATCACATCTCATGCTATAGGAAGGGTCTCAGGATTGGAATGGGAAGGAGTTGGATATCACATCTCATGCTATAGGAAGGGTCTCAGATTTGGTATAAGCATTGAGATATCACATCTCATGCTATAGGAAGGGTCTCAGGATTGGAATGGGAAGCAGTTGGATATCACATCTCAGGCCATAGGAAGGGTCTCAGGTTTGGTATAAGCATTGAGATATCACATCTCTGCTATCGGAAGGGTCTCAGGATTGGAATGGGAAGGAGTTGGATATCCCATCTCATGTTATAGGAAGAGTCTCAGGTTTGGTATTAGAAGCATTGAGATATCCCATCTCATGCTATAGGAAGGGTCTCAGGTTGGAATGGGAAGGAGTTGGATATCACATTTCATGTTATAGGAAGGGTCTCAGGATTGGAATTAGAAGGACTTGGCTATCATATCTCATGCTATAGGAAGGCTCTCAGGTTTGGAAGGGGAAGGAGTTGGATATCACATTTCATGTTAGAGGAACAATCTCAGGTTTGGTATTAGAGGCGTTGAGATATCACATCTCATGCTATAGGAAGGGTCTCAGGATTGGAATGGGAAGGAGTTGGATATCACATCTCAAGCTATAGGAACGGTCTCAGGTTTGGTATAAGCATTGTGATATCACATCTCATGCTATAGGAAGGGTCTCAGGATTGGAATGGGAAGGAGTTGGATATCACATCTCATGTTATAGGAAAGATCTCAGGTTTGGTATTAGAAGCATTGAGACATCACATCTCATGTTATAGGAAGGGTCTCAGGATTGGAATGGGAAGAAGTTGGATATCACATCTCATGCTATAGGAAGGGTCTCAGGTTTGGTATAAGCATTGAGATATCACATCTCATGCTATAGGAAGGGTCTCAGGATTGGAATGGGAAGGAGTTGTATATGACATCTCATGCCATAGGAAGGGTCTCAGGTTTGGTATAAGCATTGAGATATCACATCACATGCTATAGGAAGGGTCTCAGGATTGTAATGGGAAGGACTTGGATATCACATCTCATGCTATAGGCAGGGTCTCAGGTTTGGAAAGGGAAGGAGATGGATATCACATTTCATGTTAGAGGTAGGATCTCAGGTTTGGTATTAGAGGCATTGAAATATCACATCTCATGCTATCAGAAGGGTCTCAGGATTGGAATGGGAAGGAGTTGGATATCACATCTCATGCTAAAGGGAGGGTCTCAGGTTTGGAAGGGGAAGGATTTGGAAATCACATCTCATGTTATAGGAAGGATCTCAGGTTTGTAATTAGAAGCATTGAGATATCACATCTCATGCTATCGGAAGTATCTCAGGTTTGGTATTAGAGGCATTGAGATATCACATCTCATGCTATCATAAGGGTCTCAGGATTGGAATGGGAAGGAGTTGGATATCACATCTCATGTTATAGGAAGGATCTCAGGTTTGGTATTAGAAGCATTGAGACATCACATCTCATGCTATAGGAAGGGTCTCTGGATTGGAATGGGAAGGAGTTGGATATCACATCTCATGCTATAGGAAGGGTCTCAGATTTGGTATAAGCATTGAGATATCACATCTCATGCTATAGGAACGGTCTCAGGATTGGAATGGGAAGGAGTTGTATTTGACATCTCAGGCCATAGGAAGGGTGTCAGGTTTGGTATAAGCATTGAGATATCACATCTCTGCTATCGGAATGGTCTCAGGATTTTAATGGGAAGGAGTTGGATATCCCATCTCATGTTATAGGAAGGGTCTCAGGTTTGGTATTAGAAGCATTGAGACATCACATCTCATGTTATAGGAAGGGTCTCAGGATTGGAATGGGAAGAAGTTGGATATCACATCTCATGCTATAGGAAGGGTCTCAGGTTTGGTATAAGCATTGAGATATCACATCTCATGCTATAGGAAGGGTCTCAGGATTGGAATGGGAAGGAGTTGTATATGACATCTCATGCCATAGGAAGGGTCTCAGGTTTGGTATAAGCATTGAGATATCACATCACATGCTATAGGAAGGGTCTCAGGATTGGAATGGGAAGGACTTTTGATATCACATCTCATGCTATAGGCAGGGTCTCAGGTTTGGAAAGGGAAGGAGATGGATATCACATTTCATGTTAGAGGTAGGATCTCAGGTTTGGTATTAGAGGCATTGAAATATCACATCTCATGCTATCAGAAGGGTCTCAGGATTGGAATGGGAAGGAGTTGGATATCACATCTCATGCTAAAGGGAGGGTCTCAGGTTTGGAAGTGGAAGGATTTGGAAATCACATCTCATGTTATAGGAAGGATCTCAGGTTTGGTACTAGAAGCATTGAGATATCACATCTCATGCTATCAGAAGTATCTCAGGTTTGGTATTAGAGGCATTGAGATATCACATCTCATGCTATCATAAGGGTCTCAGGATTGGAATGGGAATGGGTTGGATATCACATCTCATGTTATAGGAAGGATCTCAAGTTTGGTATTAGAAGCATTGAGACATCACATCTCATGCTATAGGAAGGGTCTCAGGATTGGAATGGGAAGGAGTTGGATATCACATCTCATGCTATAGGAAGGGTCTCGGATTTGGTATAAGCATTGAGATATCACATCTCATGCTATAGGAAGGGTCTCAGGTATGGAATGGGAAGGAGTTGTATATGACAAATCAGGCCATAGGAAGGGTCTCAGGATTGGTATAAGCATTGAGATATCACATCTCTGCTATCGGAAGGGTCTCAGGATTGGAATGGGAAGGAGTTGGATATCCCATCTCATGTTATAGGAAGGGTCTCAGGTTTGGTATTAGAAGCATTGAGATATCACATCTCATTCTATAGGAAGAGTCTCAGGATTGGAATGGGGAGGACTTGGATGTCACATCTCATGCTATAGGGAGGGTCTAAGGTTTGGAAGGGGAAGGATTTGGATATCACATCTCATGTTATAGGACGGGTCTCAGGTTTTGTATTAGAAGCATTGAGATATCAAGTCTCATGGTATAGGAAGGGTCTCAGAATTGGAATGGGAAGGAGTTGGATATCACATCTCAAGCTATAGGTAGGGTCTCAGGATTGGAATGGGAAGGAGTTTGATATCACATCTCATGCCATAGTATGGTTCTCAGGTTTGGTAGAAGCATTGGGATATCACATCTCATGCTATTGGAAGGGTATCAGTATTGGATTTGGAAGGAGTTGGATATCCCATCTCATGCTATAGGAAGGGTCTCAGGTTGGAATGGGAAGGAGTTGGATATCACATTTCATGTTATAGGAAGGGTCTCAGGATTGGAATGGGAAGGAGTTGGATATCACAACTCAAGCTTTAGGAAGGGTCTCAGGTTTGGTATAAGCATTGAGATAGCACATCTCATGCTATAGGAATGGTCTCAGGATTGGAATGGGAAGGAGTTGGATATCACATCTCATGTTATAGGAAAGATCTCAGGTTTGGTATTAGAAGCATTGAGACATCACATCTCATGTTATAGGAAGGGTCTCAGGATTGGAATGGGAAGAAGTTGGATATCACATCTCATGCTATAGGAAGGGTCTCAGATTTGGAAGGGGAAGGAGTTGGATATCCAATCTCATGTTATAGGACTGGTCTCAGGTTTGGTATTAGAAGCATTGAGATATCACATTGCATGCTGTAGGAAGGTTCTCAGGTTTGGAATGGGGAGGAATTGGATATCACATCTCATGTCATAGGAAGGATCTCAGGTTTGGTATTAGAAGCATTGAGATATCACATCTAATGCTATAGGAATGGTCTCAGGATTGGAATGGGAAGGAGTTGGATATTACATTCTTGCTATAGGAAGGGTCTCATGTTTGGAATGGGAAGGAGTTGGATATCACATATGCTATAGGAAGGGTCTCAGGTTTGAAACGGGAAGGAGTTGGATATCACATCTCATGTTATAGGAAGGGTCTCAGGTTTGAAACCGGAAGGAGTTGGATATCACATCTCATGTTATAGGACGGGTCTCAGGTTTGTTATTAGAATCATTGAGATATCATATTGCATGCTGTAGGAAGGGTCTAAGGATTGGAATGGGAAGGACTTGGATATCACATCTCATGCTATAGGTAGGCTCTCAGGTTTGGAAAGGGAAGGAGTTTGATATCACATTTCATGTTAGAGGAAGGATCTCAGGTTTGGTATTAGAGGCATTGAGATATCACATATCATGCTATAGGAAGGGTCTCAGGATTGGAATGGGAAGGAGTTGGATATCACATCTCAAGCTTTAGGAAGGGTCTCAGGTTTGGTATAAGCATTGAGAAAGCACATCTCATGCTATAGGAAGGGTCTCAGGATTGGAATGGGAAGGAGTTGGATATTACATCTCATGTTATAGGAAAGATCTCAGGTTTGGTATTAGAAGCATTGAGACATCACATCTCATGTTATAGGAAGGGTCTCAGGATTGGAATGGGAAGAAGTTGGATATCACATCTCATGCTATAGGAAGGGTCTCAGGTTTGGAAGGGGAAGGAGTTGGATATCCAATCTCATGTTATAGGACTGGTCTCAGGTTTGGTATTAGAAGCATTGAGATATCACATCGCATGCTGTAGGAAGGTTCTCAGGTTTGGTATTAGAAGCATTGAGACATCACATCTCATGCTATAGGAAGGGTCTCAGGATTGGGATGGGAAGGAGTTGGATATCACATCTCATGTTATAGGAAGGATCTCAGGTTTGGTATTAGAAGCATTGAGACATCACATCTCATGCTATAGGAAGGACCTCAGGATTGGAATGGGAAGGAGTTGGATATCACATCTCATGCTATAGGAAGGGTCTCAGATTTGGTATAAGCATCGAGATATCACATCTCATGCTATAGGAAGGGTCTCGGGATTGGAATGGGAAGGAGTTGGATATCACATCTCATGCCATAGGAAGGGTCTTAGGTTTGGTATAAGCATTGAGATATCACATCTCTGCTATTGGAAGAGTCTCAGGATTGGAATGGGAAGGAGTTGGATATCCCATCTCATGTTATAGGAAGAGTCTCAGGTTTGGTATTAGAAGCATTGAGATATCACATCTCATGCTATAGGAAGTGTCTCAGGATTGGAATGGGAAGGACTTGGGTATCACATCTCATGCTATAGGGAGGGTCTCAAGTTTGATATTAGAAGCATTGAGATATCACATCTCATGCTATAGGAAGGGTCTCAGGATTGGAATGGGAAGGAGTTGGATATCACATCTCATTCTATAGGAAGGGTCACAGGTTTGGTATAAGCAGTGAGATATCACATCTCATGCTATAGGAAGTGTCTCAGGATTGGAATGGGAAGGAGTTGGATATCACATCTCATGTTATAGGAAGGATCTCAGGTTTGGTATAAGCATTGAGATATCACATCTCTGCTATCGGAAGGGTCTCAGGATTGGAATGGGAAGGAGTTGGATATTCCCATCTCATGTTATAGGAAGGGTCTCAGGTTTGGTATTAGAAGCATTGACATATCCCATCTCATGATATAGGAAGGGTCCCAGGTTGGAATGGGAAGGAGTAGGATATCACATTTCATGTTATAGGAAGGGTCTCAGGATTGGAATGGGAAGGACTTGGATATCATATCTCATGCTATAGGAAGGCTCTCAGGTTTGGAAGGGGAAGGAGTTGGATATCACATTTCATGTTAGAGGAAGGATCTCAGGTTTGGTATTAGAGGCCTTGAGATATCACATCTCATGCTATAGGAAGGGTCTCAGGATTGGAATGGGAAGGAGTTGGATATCACATCTCAAGCTATAGGAACGGTCTCAGGTTTGGTATAAGCATTGTGATATCACATCTCATGCTATAGGAAGGGTCTCAGGATTGGAATGGGAAGGAGTTGGATATCACATCTCATGTTATAGGAAAGATCTCAGGTTTGGTATTATAAGCATTGAGACATCACATCTCATGTTATAGGAACGGTCTCAGGTTTGGAATGGGAAGAAGTTGGATATCACATCTCATGCTATAGGAAGGGTCTCAGGTTTGGTATAAGCATTGAGATATCACATCTCATGCTATAGGAAGGGTCTCAGGATTGGAATGGGAAGGAGTTGTATATGACATCTCATGCCATACGAAGGGTCTCAGGTTTGGTATAAGCATTGAGATATCACATCACATGCTGTAGGAAGGGTCTCAGGATTGGAATGGGAAGGACTTGGATATCACATCTCATGCTATAGGCAGGGTCTCAGGTTTGGAAAGGGAAGGAGATGGATATCACATTTCATGTTAGAGGTAGGATCTCAGGTTTGGAATTAGAGGCATTGAGATATCACATCTCATGCTATCAGAAGGGTCTCAGGATTGGAATGGGAAGGAGTTGGATATCACATCTCATGCTAAAGGGAGGGTCTCAGGTTTGGAAGGGGGAGGATTTGGAAATCACATCTCATGTTATAGGAAGGATCTCAGGTTTGGTATTAGAAGCATTGAGATATCACATCTCATGCTATCGGAAGTATCTCAGGTTTGGTATTAGAGGCATTGAGATATCACATCTCATGCTATCATAAGGGTCTCAGGATTGGAATGGGAAGGAGTTGGATATCACATCTCATGTTATAGGAAGGATCTCAGGTTTGGTATTAGAAGCATTGAGACATCACATCTCATGCTATAGGAAGGGTCTCAGGATTGGAATGGGAAGGAGTTGGATATCACATCTCATGCTATAGGAAGGGTCTCAGGTTTGGTATAAGCATTGAGATATCACATCTCATGCTATAGGAAGGGTCTCAGGATTGGAATGGGAAGGAGTTGTATATGACATCTCAGGCCATAGGAAGGGTCTCAGGTTTGGTATAAGCATTGAGATATCACATCTCTGCTATCGGAAGGGTCTCAGGATTGGAATGGGAATGAGTTGGATATCCCATCTCATGTTATAGGAAGAGTCTCAGGTTTGGTATTAGAAGCATTGAGATATCCCATCTCATGCTATAGGAAGGGTCTCAGGTTGGAGTGGGAAGGAGTTGGATATCACATTTCATGTCATAGGAAGGGTCTCAGGATTGGAATTGGAAGGACTTGGCTATCATATCTCATGCTATAGGAAGGCTCTCAGGTTTGGAAGGGGAAGGAGTTGGATATCACATTTCATGTTAGAGGAACGATCTCAGGTTTGGTATTAGAGGCCTTGAGATATCACATCTCATGCTATAGGAAGGGTCTCAGGATTGGAATGGGAAGGAGTTGGATATCACATCTCATGCTAAAGGGAGGGTCTCAGGTTTGGAAGGGGAAGGATTTGGAAATCACATCTCATGTTATAGGAAGGATCTCAGGTTTGGTATTAGAAGCATTGAGATATCACATCTCATGCTATCGGAAGTATCTCAGGTTTGGTATTAGAGGCATTGAGATATCACATCTCATGCTATCATAAGGGTCTCAGGATTGGAATGGGAAGGAGTTGGATATCACATCTCATGTTATAGGAAGGCTCTCAGGTTTGGAAGGGGAAGGAGTTGGATATCACATTTCATGTTAGAGGAACGATCTCAGGTTTGGTATTAGAGGCCTTGAGATATCACATCTCATGCTATAGGAAGGGTCTCAGGATTGGAATGGGAAGGAGTTGGATATCACATCTCAAGCTATAGGAACGGTCTCAGGTTTGGTATAAGCATTGTGATATCACATCTCATGCTATAGGAAGGGTCTCAGGATTGGAATGGGAAGGAGTTGGATATCACATCTCATGTTATAGGAAAGATCTCAGGTTTGGTATTAGAAGCATTGCGACATCACATCTCATGTTATAGGAAGGGTCTCAGGATTGGAATGGGAAGAAGTTGGATATCACATCTCATGCTATAGGAAGGGTCTCAGGTTGGAATGGGAAGGAGTTGGATATCACAACTCAAGCTTTAGGAAGGGTCTCAGGTTTGGTATAAGCATTGAGATAGCACATCTCATGCTATAGGAAGGGTCTCAGGATTGGAATGGGAAGGAGTTGGATATCACATCTCATGTTATAGGAAAGATCTCAGGTTTGGTATTAGAAGCATTGAGACATCACATCTCATGTTATAGGAAGGGTCTCAGGATTGGAATGGGAAGAAGTTGGATATCACATCTCATGCTATAGGAAGGGTCTCAGGTTTGGAAGGGGAAGGAGTTGGATATCCAATCTCATGTTATAGGACTGGTCTCAGGTTTGGTATTAGAAGCATTGAGATATCACATCGCATGCTGTAGGAAGGTTCTCAGGTTTGGAATGGGGAGGAATTGGATATCACATCTCATGTCATAGGAAGGATCTCAGGTTTGGTATTAGAAGCATTGAGATATCACATCTCATGCTATAGGAATGGTCTCAGGATTGGAATGGGAAGGAGTTGGATATTACATTCTTGCTATAGGAAAAGTCTCATGTTTGGAATGGGAAGGAGTTGGATATCACATATGCTATAGGAAGGGTCTCAGGTTTGAAACGGGAAGGAGTTGGATATCACATCTCATGTTATAGGAAGGGTCTCAGGTTTGAAACCGGAAGGAGTTGGATATCACATCTCATGTTATAGGACGGGTCTCAGGTTTGTTATTAGAATCATTGAGATATCATATTGCATGCTGTAGGAAGGGTCTAAGGATTGGAATGGGAAGGACTTGGATATCACATCTCATGCTATAGGTAGGCTCTCAGGTTTGGAAAGGGAAGGAGTTCGATATCACATTTCATGTTAGAGGAAGGATCTCAGGTTTGGTATTAGAGGCATTGAGATATCACATATCATGCTATAGGAAGGGTCTCAGGATTGGAATGGGAAGGAGTTGGATATCACATCTCAAGCTTTAGGAAGGGTCTCAGGTTTGGTATAAGCATTGAGAAAGCACATCTCATGCTATAGGAAGGGTCTCAGGATTGGAATGGGAAGGAGTTGGATATTACATCTCATGTTATAGGAAAGATCTCAGGTTTGGTATTAGAAGCATTGAGACATCACATCTCATGTTATAGGAAGGGTCTCAGGATTGGAATGGGAAGAAGTTGGATATCACATCTCATGCTATAGGAAGGGTCTCAGGTTTGGTATTAGAAGCATTGAGACATCACATCTCATGCTATAGGAAGGACCTCAGGATTGGAATGGGAAGGAGTTGGATATCACATCTCATGCTATAGGAAGGGTCTCAGATTTGGTATAAGCATCGAGATATCACATCTCATGCTATAGGAAGGGTCTCGGGAATGGAATGGGAAGGAGTTGGATATCACATCTCATGCCATAGGAAGGGTCTTAGGTTTGGTATAAGCATTGAGATATCACATCTCTGCTATTGGAAGAGTCTCAGGATTGGAATGGGAAGGAGTTGGATATCCCATCTCATGTTATAGGAAGAGTCTCAGGTTTGGTATTAGAAGCATTGAGATATCACATCTCATGCTATAGGAAGTGTCTCAGGATTGGAATGGGAAGGACTTGGGTATCACATCTCATGCTATAGGGAGGGTCTCAAGTTTGATATTAGAAGCATTGAGATATCACATCTCATGCTATAGGAAGGGTCTCAGGATTGGAATGGGAAGGAGTTGGATATCACATCTCATTCTATAGGAAGGGTCTCAGGTTTGGTATAAGCAGTGAGATATCACATCTCATGCTATAGGAAGTGTCTCAGGATTGGAATGGGAAGGAGTTGGATATCACATCTCATGTTATAGGAAGGATCTCAGGTTTGGTATAAGCATTGAGATATCACATCTCTGCTATCGGAAGGGTCTCAGGATTGGAATGGGAAGGAGTTGGATATTCCCATCTCATGTTATAGGAAGGGTCTCAGGTTTGGTATTAGAAGCATTGAGATATCCCATCTCATGATATAGGAAGGGTCCCAGGTTGGAATGGGAAGGAGTAGGATATCACATTTCATGTTATAGGAAGGGTCTCAGGATTGGAATGGGAAGGACTTGGATATCATATCTCATGCTATAGGAAGGCTCTCAGGTTTGGAAGGGGAAGGAGTTGGATATCACATTTCATGTTAGAGGAAGGATCTCAGGTTTGGTATTAGATACCTTGAGATATCACATCTCATGCTATAGGAAGGGTCTCAGGATTGGAATGGGAAGGAGTTGGATATCACATCTCAAGCTATAGGAACGGTCTCAGGTTTGGTATAAGCATTGTGATATCACA
The DNA here is from genome assembly GCF_040938575.1 of Ambystoma mexicanum. NCBI lineage: Eukaryota > Metazoa > Chordata > Amphibia > Caudata > Ambystomatidae > Ambystoma > Ambystoma mexicanum. The sequence goes on from NC_090936.1 coordinate 341,668,000, forward strand.
TCTCATGCTATAGGAAGGGTCTCAGGATTGGAATGGGAAGGAGTTGGATATTCCCATCTCATGTTATAGGAAGGGTCTCAGGTTTGGTATTAGAAGCATTGAGATATCCCATCTCATGATATAGGAAGGGTCCCAGGTTGGAATGGGAAGGAGTAGGATATCACATTTCATGTTATAGGAAGGGTCTCAGGATTGGAATGGGAAGGACTTGGATATCATATCTCATGCTATAGGAAGGCTCTCAGGTTTGGAAGGGGAAGGAGTTGGATATCACATTTCATGTTAGAGGAAGGATCTCAGGTTTGGTATTAGAGGCCTTGAGATATCACATCTCATGCTATAGGAAGGGTCTCAGGATTGGAATGGGAAGGAGTTGGATATCACATCTCAAGCTATAGGAACGGTCTCAGGTTTGGTATAAGCATTGTGATATCACATCTCATGCTATAGGAAGGGTCTCAGGATTGGAATGGGAAGGAGTTGGATATCACATCTCATGTTATAGGAAAGATCTCAGGTTTGGTATTAGAAGCATTGAGACATCACATCTCATGTTATAGGAACGGTCTCAGGTTTGGAATGGGAAGAAGTTGGATATCACATCTCATGCTATAGGAAGGGTCTCAGGTTTGGTATAAGCATTGAGATATCACATCTCATGCTATAGGAAGGGTCTCAGGATTGGAATGGGAAGCAGTTGTATATGACATCTCATGCCATACGAAGGGTCTCAGGTTTGGTATAAGCATTGAGATATCACATCACATGCTATAGGAAGGGTCTCAGGATTGGAATGGGAAGGACTTGGATATCACATCGCATGCTATAGTCAGGGTCTCAGGTTTGGAAAGGGAAGGAGATAGATATCACATTTCATGTTAGAGGTAGGATCTCAGGTTTGGAATTAGAGGCATTGAGATATCACATCTCATGCTATCAGAAGGGTCTCAGGATTGGAATGGGAAGGAGTTGGATATCACATCTCATGCTAAAGGGAGGGTCTCAGGTTTGGAAGGGGGAGGATTTGGAAATCACATCTCATGTTATAGGAAGGATCTCAGGTTTGGTATTAGAAGCATTGAGATATCACATCTCATGCTATCGGAAGTATCTCAGGTTTGGTATTAGAGGCATTGAGATATCACATCTCATGCTATCATAAGGGTCTCAGGATTGGAATGGGAAGGAGTTGGATATCACATCTCATGTTATAGGAAGGATCTCAGGTTTGGTATTAGAAGCATTGAGACATCACATCTCATGCTATAGGAAGGGTCTCAGGATTGGAATGGGAAGGAGTTGGATATCACATCTCATGCTATAGGAAGGGTCTCAGGTTTGGTATAAGCATTGAGATATCACATCTCATGCTATAGGAAGGGTCTCAGGATTGGAATGGGAAGGAGTTGTATATGACATCTCAGGCCATAGGAAGGGTCTCAGGTTTGGTATAAGCATTGAGATATCACATCTCTGCTATCGGAAGGGTCTCAGGATTGGAATGGGAATGAGTTGGATATCCCATCTCATGTTATAGGAAGAGTCTCAGGTTTGGTATTAGAAGCATTGAGATATCCCATCTCATGCTATAGGAAGGGTCTCAGGTTGGAGTGGGAAGGAGTTGGATATCACATTTCATGTTATAGGAAGGGTCTCAGGATTGGAATTGGAAGGACTTGGCTATCATATCTCATGCTATAGGAAGGCTCTCAGGTTTGGAAGGGGAAGGAGTTGGATATCACATTTCATGTTAGAGGAACGATCTCAGGTTTGGTATTAGAGGCCTTGAGATATCACATCTCATGCTATAGGAAGGGTCTCAGGATTGGAATGGGAAGGAGTTGGATATCACATCTCATGCTAAAGGGAGGGTCTCAGGTTTGGAAGGGGAAGGATTTGGAAATCCCATCTCATGTTATAGGAAGGATCTCAGGTTTGGTATTAGAAGCATTGAGATATCACATCTCATGCTATCGGAAGTATCTCAGGTTTGGTATTAGAGGCATTGAGATATCACATCTCATGCTATCATAAGGGTCTCAGGATTGGAATGGGAAGGAGTTGGATATCACATCTCATGTTATAGGAAGGCTCTCAGGTTTGGAAGGGGAAGGAGTTGGATATCACATTTCATGTTAGAGGAACGATCTCAGGTTTGGTATTAGAGGCCTTGAGATATCACATCTCATGCTATAGGAAGGGTCTCAGGATTGGAATGGGAAGGAGTTGGATATCACATCTCAAGCTATAGGAACGGTCTCAGGTTTGGTATAAGCATTGTGATATCACATCTCATGCTATAGGAAGGGTCTCAGGATTGGAATGGGAAGAAGTTGGATATCACATCTCATGCTATAGGAAGGGTCTCAGGTTTGGTATAAGCATTGAGATATCACATCTCATGCTATAGGCAGGGTCTCAGGTTTGGAAAGGGAAGGAGATGGATATCACATTTCATGTTAGAGGTAGGATCTCAGGTTTGGTATTAGAGGCATTGAAATATCACATCTCATGCTGTCAGAAGGGTCTCAGGATTGGAATGGGAAGGAGTTGGATATCACATCTCATGCTAAAGGGAGGGTCTCAGGTTTGGAAGGGGAAGGATTTGGAAATCACATCTCATGTTATAGGAAGGATCTCAGGTTTGGTATTAGAAGCATTGAGATATCACATCTCATGCTATCGGAAGTATCTCAGGTTTGGTATTAGAGGCATTGAGATATCACATCTCATGCTATCATAAGGGTCTCAGGATTGGAATGGGAAGGAGTTGGATATCACATCTCATGTTATAGGAAGGCTCTCAGGATTGTAATGGGAAGGAGTTGGATATCACATCTCAAGCTATAGGAACGGTCTCAGGTTTGGTATAAGCATTGTGATATCACATCTCATGCTATAGGAAGGGTCTCAGGATTGGAAGGGGAAGGAGTTGGATATCACATCTCATGTTATAGGAAAGATCTCAGGTTTGGTATTAGAAGCATTGCGACATCACATCTCATGTTATAGGAAGGGTCTCAGGATTGGAATGGGAAGAAGTTGGATATCACATCTCATGCTATAGGAAGGGTCTCAGGTTTGGTATAAGCATTGAGATATCACATCTCATGCTATAGGAAGGGTCTCAGGATTGGAATGGGAAGGAGTTGTATATAAAATCTCATGCCATAGGAAGGGTCTCAGGTTTGGTATAAGCATTGAGATATCACATCACATGCTATAGGAAGGGTCTCAGGATTGGAATGGAAAGGACTTGGATATCACATCTCATGCTATAGGCAGGGTCTCAGGTTTGGAAAGGGAAGGAGATGGATATCACATTTCATGTTAGAGGTAGGATCTCAGGTTTGGTATTAGAGGCATTGAAATATCACATCTCATGCTATCAGATGGGTCTCAGGATTGGAATGGGAAGGAGTTGGATATCACATCTCATGCTAAAGGGAGGGTCTCAGGTTTGGAAGGGGAAGGATTTGGAAATCACATCTCATGTTATAGGAAGGATCTCAGGTTTGGTATTAGAAGCATTGAGATATCACATCTCATGCTATCGGAAGTATCTCAGGTTTGGTATTAGAGGCATTGAGATATCACATCTCATGCTATCATAAGGGTCTCAGGATTGGAATGGGAAGGAGTTGGATATCACATCTCATGTTATAGGAAGGATCTCAGGTTTGGTATTAGAAGCATTGAGACATCACATCTCATGCTATAGGAAGGGTCTCAGGATTGGAATGGGAAGGAGTTGGATATCACATCTCATGCTATAGGAAGGGTCTCAGATTTGGTATAAGCATTGAGATATCACATCTCATGCTATAGGAAGGTTCTCAGGATTGGAATGGGAAGGAGTTGTATATGACATCTCAGGCCATAGGAAGGGTCTCAGGTTTGGTAAAAGCATTGAGATATCACATCTCTGCTTTCGGAAGGGTCTCAGGATTGGAATGGGAAGGAGTTGGATATCCCATCTCATGTTATAGGAAGGGTCTCAGGTTTGGTATTAGAAGCATTGAGACATCACATCTCATGTTATAGGAAGGGTCTCAGGATTGGAATGGGAAGAAGTTGGATATCACATCTCATGCTATAGGAAGGGTCTCAGGTTTGGTATAAGCATTGAGATATCACATCTCATGCTATAGGAAGGGTCTCAGGATTGGAATGGGAAGGAGTTGTATATGACATCTCATGCCATAGGAAGGGTCTCAGGTTTGGAAAGGGAAGGAGATGGATATCACATTTCATGTTAGAGGTAGGATCTCAGGTTTGGTATTAGAGGCATTGAAATATCACATCTCATGCTATCAGAAGGGTCTCAGGATTGGAATGGGAAGGAGTTGGATATCACATCTCATGTTATAGGAAGGATCTCAGGTTTGGTATTAGAAGCATTGAGACATCACATCTCATGCTATAGGAAGGGTCTCAGGATTAGAATGGGAAGGAGTTGGATATCACATCTCATGCTATAGGAAGGGTCTCAGGTTTGGTATAAGCATTGAGATATCACATCTCATGCTATAGGAAGGGTCTCAGGATTGGAATGGGAAGGAGTTGTATATGACATCTCAGGCCATAGGAAGGGTCTCAGGTTTGGTATAAGCATTGAGATATCACATCTCTGCTATCGGAAGGGTCTCAGGATTGGAATGGGAATGAGTTGGATATCCCATCTCATGTTATAGGAAGAGTCTCAGGTTTGGTATTAGAAGCATTGAGATATCCCATCTCATGCTATAGGAAGGGTCTCAGGTTGGAGTGGGAAGGAGTTGGATATCACATTTCATGTTATAGGAAGGGTCTCAGGATTGGAATTGGAAGGACTTGGCTATCATATCTCATGCTATAGGAAGGCTCTCAGGTTTGGAAGGGGAAGGAGTTGGATATCACATTTCATGTTAGAGGAACGATCTCAGGTTTGGTATTAGAGGCCTTGAGATATCACATCTCATGCTATAGGAAGGGTCTCAGGATTGGAATGGGAAGGAGTTGGATATCACATCTCATGCTAAAGGGAGGGTCTCAGGTTTGGAAGGGGAAGGATTTGGAAATCACATCTCATGTTATAGGAAGGATCTCAGGTTTGGTATTAGAAGCATTGAGATATCACATCTCATGCTATCGGAAGTATCTCAGGTTTGGTATTAGAGGCATTGAGATATCACATCTCATGCTATCATAAGGGTCTCAGGATTGGAATGGGAAGGAGTCGGATATCACATCTCATGTTATAGGAAGGCTCTCAGGTTTGGAAGGGGAAGGAGTTGGATATCACATTTCATGTTAGAGGAACGATCTCAGGTTTGGTATTAGAGGCCTTGAGATATCACATCTCATGCTATAGGAAGGGTCTCAGGATTGGAATGGGAAGGAGTTGGATATCACATCTCAAGCTATAGGAACGGTCTCAGGTTTGGTATAAGCATTGTGATATCACATCTCATGCTATAGGAAGGGTCTCAGGATTGGAATGGGAAGGAGTTGGATATCACATCTCATGTTATAGGAAAGATCTCAGGTTTGGTATTAGAAGCATTGCGACATCACATCTCATGTTATAGGAAGGGTCTCAGGATTGGAATGGGAAGAAGTTGGATATCACATCTCATGCTATAGGAAGGGTCTCAGGTTTGGTATAAGCATTGAGATATCACATCTCATGCTATCGGAAGTATCTCAGGTTTGGTATTAGAGGCATTGAGATATCACATCTCATGCTATCATAAGGGTCTCAGGATTGGAATGGGAAGGAGTTGGATATCACATCTCATGTTATAGGAAGGCTCTCAGGTTTGGAAGGGGAAGGAGTTGGATATCACATTTCATGTTAGAGGAACGATCTCAGGTTTGGTATTAGAGGCCTTGAGATATCACATCTCATGCTATAGGAAGGGTCTCAGGATTGGAATGGGAAGGAGTTGGATATCACATCTCAAGCTATAGGAACGGTCTCAGGTTTGGTATAAGCATTGTGATATCACATCTCATGCTATAGGAAGGGTCTCAGGATTGGAATGGGAAGGAGTTGGATATCACATCTCATGTTATAGGAAAGATCTCAGGTTTGGTATTAGAAGCATTGCGACATCACATCTCATGTTATAGGAAGGGTCTCAGGATTGGAATGGGAAGAAGTTGGATATCCCATCTCATGCTATAGGAAGGGTCTCAGGTTGGAATGGGAAGGAGTTGGATATCACATTTCATGTTATAGGAAGGGTCTCAGGATTGGAATGGGAAGGAGTTGGATATCACAACTCAAGCTTTAGGAAGGGTCTCAGGTTTGGTATAAGCATTGAGATAGCACATCTCATGCTATAGGAAGGGTCTCAGGATTGGAATGGGAAGGAGTTGGATATCACATCTCATGTTATAGGAAAGATCTCAGGTTTGGTATTAGAAGCATTGAGACATCACATCTCATGTTATAGGAAGGGTCTCAGGATTGGAATGGGAAGAAGTTGGATATCACATCTCATGCTATAGGAAGGGTCTCAGGTTTGGAAGGGGAAGGAGTTGGATATCACATATGCTATAGGAAGGGTCTCAGGTTTGAAACGGGAAGGAGTTGGATATCACATCTCATGTTATAGGAAGGGTCTCAGGTTTGAAACCGGAAGGAGTTGGATATCACATCTCATGTTATAGGAAGGGTCTCAGGTTTGTTATTAGAATCATTGAGATATCATATTGCATGCTGTAGGAAGGGTCTAAGGATTGGAATGGGAAGGACTTGGATATCACATCTCATGCTATAGGTAGGCTCTCAGGTTTGGAAAGGGAAGGAGTTCGATATCACATTTCATGTTAGAGGAAGGATCTCAGGTTTGGTATTAGAGGCATTGAGATACCACATATCATGCTATAGGAAGGGTCTCAGGATTGGAATGGGAAGGAGTTGGATATCACATCTCAAGCTTTAGGAAGGGTCTCAGGTTTGGTATAAGCATTGAGAAAGCACATCTCATGCTATAGGAAGGGTCTCAGGATTGGAATGGGAAGGAGTTGGATATTACATCTCATGTTATAGGAAAGATCTCAGGTTTGGTATTAGAAGCATTGAGACATCACATCTCATGTTATAGGAAGGGTTTCAGGATTGGAATGGGAAGAAGTTGGATATCACATCTCATGCTATAGGAAGGGTCTCAGGTTTGGAAGGGGAAGGAGTTGGATATCCAATCTCATGTTATAGGACTGGTCTCAGTTTTGGTATTAGAAGCATTGAGATATCACATCGCATGCTGTAGGAAGGTTCTCAGGTTTGGTATTAGAAGCATTGAGACATCACATCTCATGCTATAGGAAGGGTCTCAGGATTGGGATGGGAAGGAGTTGGATATCACATCTCATGTTATAGGAAGGATCTCAGGTTTGGTATTAGAAGCATTGAGACATCACATCTCATGCTATAGGAAGGACCTCAGGATTGGAATGGGAAGGAGTTGGATATCACATCTCATGCTATAGGAAGGGTCTCAGATTTGGTATAAGCATCGAGATATCACATCTCATGCTATAGGAAGGGTCTCGGGATTGGAATGGGAAGGAGTTGGATATCACATCTCATGCCATAGGAAGGGTCTTAGGTTTGGTATAAGCATTGAGATATCACATCTCTGCTATTGGAAGAGTCTCAGGATTGGAATGGGAAGGAGTTGGATATCCCATCTCATGTTATAGGAAGAGTCTCAGGATTGGTATTAGAAGCATTGAGATATCACATCTCATGCTATAGGAAGTGTCTCAGGATTGGAATGGGAAGGACTTGGGTATCACATCTCATGCTATAGGGAGGGTCTCAAGTTTGATATTAGAAGCATTGAGATATCACATCTCATGCTATAGGAAGGGTCTCAGGATTGGAATGGGAAGGAGTTGGATATCACATCTCATTCTATAGAAAGGGTATCAGGTTTGGTATAAGCGGTGAGATATCACATCTTATGCTATAGGAAGTGTCTCAGGATTGGAATGGGAAGGAGTTGGATATCACATCTCATGTTATAGGAAGGATCTCAGGTTTGGTATAAGCATTGAGATATCACATCTCTGCTATCGGAAGGGTCTCAGGATTGGAATGGGAAGGAGTTGGATATTCCCATCTCATGTTATAGGAAGGGTCTCAGGTTTGGTATTAGAAGCATTGAGATATCCCATCTCATGATATAGGAAGGGTCCCAGGTTGGAATGGGAAGGAGTAGGATATCACATTTCATGTTATAGGAAGGGTCTCAGGATTGCAATGGGAAGGACTTGGATATCATATCTCATGCTATAGGAAGGCTCTCAGGTTTGGAAGGGGAAGGAGTTGGATATCACATTTCATGTTAGAGGAAGGATCTCAGGTTTGGTATTAGAGGCCTTGAGATATCACATCTCATGCTATAGGAAGGGTCTCAGGATTGGAATGGGAAGGAGTTGGATATCACATCTCAAGCTATAGGAATGGTCTCAGGTTTGGTATAAGCATTGTGATATCACATCTCATGCTATAGGAAGGGTCTCAGGATTGGAATGGGAAGGAGTTGGATATCACATCTCATGTTATAGGAAAGATCTCAGGTTTGGTATTAGAAGCATTGAGACATCACATCTCATGTTATAGGAACGGTCTCAGGTTTGGAATGGGAAGAAGTTGGATATCACATCTCATGCTATAGGAAGGGTCTCAGGTTTGGTATAAGCATTGAGATATCACATCTCATGCTATAGGAAGGGTCTCAGGATTGGAATGGGAAGGAGTTGTATATGACATCTCATGCCATACGAAGGGTCTCAGGTTTGGTATAAGCATTGAGATATCACATCACATGCTATAGGAAGGGTCTCAGGATTGGAATGGGAAGGACTTGGATATCACATCTCATGCTATAGGCAGGGTCTCAGGTTTGGAAAGGGAAGGAGATGGATATCACATTTCATGTTAGAGGTAGGATCTCAGGTTTGGAATTAGAGGTATTGAGATATCACATCTCATGCTATCAGAAGGGTCTCATGATTGGAATGGGAAGGATTTGGAAATCACATCTCATGTTATAGGAAGGATCTCAGGTTTGGTATTAGAAGCATTGAGATATCACATCTCATGCTATCGGAAGTATCTCAGGTTTGGTATTAGAGGCATTGAGATATCACATCTCATGCTCTCATAAGGGTCTCAGGATTGGAATGGGAAGGAGTTGGATATCACATCTCATGTTATAGGAAGGATCTCAGGTTTGGTATTAGAAGCATTGAGACATCACATCTCATGCTATAGGAAGGGTCTCAGGATTGGAATGGGAAGGAGTTGGATATCACATCTCATGCTATAGGAAGGGTCTCAGGTTTGGTATAAGCATTGAGATATCACATCTCATGCTATAGGAAGGGTCTCAGGATTGGAATGGGAAGGAGTTGTATATGACATCTCAGGCCATAGTAAGGGTCTCAGGTTTGGTATAAGCATTGAGATATCACATCTCTGCTATCGGAAGGGTCTCAGGATTGGAATGGGAATGAGTTGGATATCCCAACTCATGTTATAGGAAGAGTCTCAGGTTTGGTATTAGAAGCATTGAGATATCCCATCTCATGCTATAGGAAGGGTCTCAGGTTGGAGTGGGAAGGAGTTGGATATCACATTTCATGTTATAGGAAGGGTCTCAGGGTTGGAATTGGAAGGACTTGGCTATCATATCTCATGCTATAGGAAGGCTCTCAGGTTTGGAAGGGGAAGGAGTTGGATATCACATTTCATGTTAGAGGAACGATCTCAGGTTTGGTATTAGAGGCCTTGAGATATCACATCTCATGCTATAGGAAGGGTCTCAGGATTGGAATGGGAAGAAGTTGGATATCACATCTCATGCTAAAGGGAGGGTCTCAGGTTTGGAAGGGGAAGGATTTGGAAATCACATCTCATGTTATAGGAAGGATCTCAGGTTTGGTATTAGAAGCATTGAGATATCACATCTCATGCTATCGGAAGTATCTCAGGTTTGGTATTAGAGGCATTGAGATATCACATCTCATGCTATCATAAGGGTCTCAGGATTGGAATGGGAAGGAGTTGGATATCACATCTCATGTTATAGGAAGGCTCTCAGGTTTGGAAGGGGAAGGAGTTGGATATCACATCTCAAGCTATAGGAAGTATCTCAGGTTTGGTATTAGAAGCATTGTGATATCACATCTCATGCTATAGGAAGGGTCTCAGGATTGGAATGGGAAGGAGTTGGATATCACATCTCATGTTATAGGAAAGATCTCAGGTTTGGTATTAGAAGCATTGCGACATCACATCTCATGTTATAGGAAGGGTCTCAGGATTGGAATGGGAAGAAGTTGGATATCACATCTCATGCTATAGGAAGGGTCTCAGGTTTGGTATAAGCATTGAGATATCACATCTCATGCTATAGGCAGGGTCTCAGGTTTGGAAAGGGAAGGAGATGGATATCACATTTCATGTTAGAGGTAGGATCTCAGGTTTGGTATTAGAGGCATTGAAATATCACATCTCATGCTATCAGAAGGGTCTCAGGATTGGAATGGGAAGGAGTTGGATATCACATCTCATGCTAAAGGGAGGGTCTCAGGTTTGGAAGGGGAAGGATTTGGAAATCACATCTCATGTTATAGGAAGGATCTCAGGTTTGGTATTAGAAGCATTGAGATATCACATCTCATGCTATCAGAAGTATCTCAGGTTTGGTATTAGAGGCATTGAGATATCACATCTCATGCTATCATAAGGGTCTCAGGATTGGAATGGGAAGGAGTTGGATATCACATCTCATGTTATAGGAAGGCTCTCAGGATTGTAATGGGAAGGAGTTGGATATCACATCTCAAGCTATAGGAACGGTCTCAGGTTTGGTATAAGCATTGTGATATCACATCTCATGCTATAGGAAGGGTCTCAGGATTGGAAGGGGAAGGAGTTGGATATCACATCTCATGTTATAGGAAAGATCTCAGGTTTGGTATTAGAAGCATTGCGACATCACATCTCATGTTATAGGAAGGGTCTCAGGATTGGAATGGGAAGAAGTTGGATATCACATCTCATGCTATAGGAAGGGTCTCAGGTTTGGTATAAGCATTGAGATATCACATCTCATGCTATAGGAAGGGTCTCAGGATTGGAATGGGAAGGAGTTGTATATGACATCTCATGCCATAGGAAGGGTCTCAGGTTTGGTATAAGCATTGAGATATCACATCACATGCTATAGGAAGGGTCTCAGGATTGGAATGGAAAGGACTTGGATATCACATCTCATGCTATAGGCAGGGTCTCAGGTTTGGAAAGGGAAGGAGATGGATATCACATTTCATGTTAGAGGTAGGATCTCAGGTTTGGTATTAGAGGCATTGAAATATCACATCTCATGCTATCAGATGGGTCTCAGGATTGGAATGGGAAGGAGTTGGATATCACATCTCATGCTAAAGGGAGGGTCTCAGGTTTGGAAGGGGGAGGATTTGGAAATCACATCTCATGTTATAGGAAGGATCTCAGGTTTGGTATTAGAAGCATTGAGATATCACATCTCATGCTATCGGAAGTATCTCAGGTTTGGTATTAGAGGCATTGAGATATCACATCTCATGCTATCATAAGGGTCTCAGGATTGGAATGGGAAGGAGTTGGATATCACATCTCATGTTATAGGAAGGATCTCAGGTTTGGTATTAGAAGCATTGAGACATCACATCTCATGCTATAGGAAGGGTCTCAGGATTGGAATGGGAAGGAGTTGGATATCACATCTCATGCTATAGGAAGGGTCTCAGGTTTGGTATAAGCATTGAGATATCACATCTCATGCTATAGGAAGGGTCTCAGGATTGGAATGGGAAGGAGTTGTATATGACATCTCAGGCCATAGGAAGGGTCTCAGGTTTGGTATAAGCATTGAGATATCACATCTCTGCTATCGGAAGGGTCTCAGGATTGGAATGGGAATGAGTTGGATATCCCATCTCATGTTATAGGAAGAGTCTCAGGTTTGGTATTAGAAGCATTGAGATATCCCATCTCATGCTATAGGAAGGGTCTCAGGTTGGAGTGGGAAGGAGTTGGATATCACATTTCATGTTATAGGAAGGGTCTCAGGATTGGAATTGGAAGGACTTGGCTATCATATCTCATGCTATAGGAAGGCTCTCAGGTTTGGAAGGGGAAGGAGTTGGATATCACATTTCATGTTAGAGGAACGATCTCAGGTTTGGTATTAGAGGCCTTGAGATATCACATCTCATGCTATAGGAAGGGTCTCAGGATTGGAATGGGAAGGAGTTGGATATCACATCTCATGCTAAAGGGAGGGTCTCAGGTTTGGAAGGGGAAGGATTTGGAAATCCCATCTCATGTTATAGGAAGGATCTCAGGTTAGGTATTAGAAGCATTGAGATATCACATCTCATGCTATCGGAAGTATCTCAGGTTTGGTATTAGAGGCATTGAGATATCACATCTCATGCTATCATAAGGGTCTCAGGATTGGAATGGGAAGGAGTTGGATATCACATCTCATGTTATAGGAAGGCTCTCAGGTTTGGAAGGGGAAGGAGTTGGATATCACATTTCATGTTAGAGGAACGATCTCAGGTTTGGTATTAGAGGCCTTGAGATATCACATCTCATGCTATAGGAAGGGTCTCAGGATTGGAATGGGAAGGAGTTGGATATCACATCTCAAGCTATAGGAACGGTCTCAGGTTTGGTATAAGCATTGTGATATCACATCTCATGCTATAGGAAGGGTCTCAGGATTGGAATGGGAAGAAGTTGGATATCACATCTCATGCTATAGGAAGGGTCTCAGGTTTGGTATAAGCATTGAGATATCACATCTCATGCTATAGGCAGGGTCTCAGGTTTGGAAAGGGAAGGAGATGGATATCACATTTCATGTTAGAGGTAGGATCTCAGGTTTGGTATTAGAGGCATTGAAATATCACATCTCATGCTGTCAGAAGGGTCTCAGGATTGGAATGGGAAGGAGTTGGATATCACATCTCATGCTAAAGGGAGGGTCTCAGGTTTGGAAGGGGAAGGATTTGGAAATCACATCTCATGTTATAGGAAGGATCTCAGGTTTGGTATTAGAAGCATTGAGATATCACATCTCATGCTATCGGAAGTATCTCAGGTTTGGTATTAGAGGCATTGAGATATCACATCTCATGCTATCATAAGGGTCTCAGGATTGGAATGGGAAGGAGTTGGATATCACATCTCATGTTATAGGAAGGCTCTCAGGATTGTAATGGGAAGGAGTTGGATATCACATCTCAAGCTATAGGAACGGTCTCAGGTTTGGTATAAGCATTGTGATATCACATCTCATGCTATAGGAAGGGTCTCAGGATTGGAAGGGGAAGGAGTTGGATATCACATCTCATGTTATAGGAAAGATCTCAGGTTTGGTATTAGAAGCATTGCGACATCACATCTCATGTTATAGGAAGGGTCTCAGGATTGGAATGGGAAGAAGTTGGATATCACATCTCATGCTATAGGAAGGGTCTCAGGTTTGGTATAAGCATTGAGATATCACATCTCATGCTATAGGAAGGGTCTCAGGATTGGAATGGGAAGGAGTTGTATATAAAATCTCATGCCATAGGAAGGGTCTCAGGTTTGGTATAAGCATTGAGATATCACATCACATGCTATAGGAAGGGTCTCAGGATTGGAATGGAAAGGACTTGGATATCACATCTCATGCTATAGGCAGGGTCTCAGGTTTGGAAAGGGAAGGAGATGGATATCACATTTCATGTTAGAGGTAGGATCTCAGGTTTGGTATTAGAGGCATTGAAATATCACATCTCATGCTATCAGATGGGTCTCAGGATTGGAATGGGAAGGAGTTGGATATCACATCTCATGCTAAAGGGAGGGTCTCAGGTTTGGAAGGGGAAGGATTTGGAAATCACATCTCATGTTATAGGAAGGATCTCAGGTTTGGTATTAGAAGCATTGAGATATCACATCTCATTCTATCGGAAGTATCTCAGGTTTGGTATTAGAGGCATTGAGATATCACATCTCATGCTATCATAAGGGTCTCAGGATTGGAATGGGAAGGAGTTGGATATCACATCTCATGTTATAGGAAGGATCTCAGGTTTGGTATTAGAAGCATTGAGACATCACATCTCATGCTATAGGAAGGGTCTCAGGATTGGAATGGGAAGGAGTTGGATATCACATCTCATGCTATAGGAAGGGTCTCAGATTTGGTATAAGCATTGAGATATCACATCTCATGCTATAGGAAGGTTCTCAGGATTGGAATGGGAAGGAGTTGTATATGACATCTCAGGCCATAGGAAGGGTCTCAGGTTTGGTAAAAGCATTGAGATATCACATCTCTGCTTTCGGAAGGGTCTCAGGATTGGAATGGGAAGGAGTTGGATATCCCATCTCATGTTATAGGAAGGGTCTCAGGTTTGGTATTAGAAGCATTGAGACATCACATCTCATGTTATAGGAAGGGTCTCAGGATTGGAATGGGAAGAAGTTGGATATCACATCTCATGCTATAGGAAGGGTCTCAGGTTTGGTATAAGCATTGAGATATCACATCTCATGCTATAGGAAGGGTCTCAGGATTGGAATGGGAAGGAGTTGTATATGACATCTCATGCCATAGGAAGGGTCTCAGGTTTGGAAAGGGAAGGAGATGGATATCACATTTCATGTTAGAGGTAGGATCTCAGGTTTGGTATTAGAGGCATTGAAATATCACATCTCATGCTATCAGAAGGGTCTCAGGATTGGAATGGGAAGGAGTTGGATATCACATCTCATGTTATAGGAAGGATCTCAGGTTTGGTATTAGAAGCATTGAGACATCACATCTCATGCTATAGGAAGGGTCTCAGGATTAGAATGGGAAGGAGTTGGATATCACATCTCATGCTATAGGAAGGGTCTCAGGTTTGGTATAAGCATTGAGATATCACATCTCATGCTATAGGAAGGGTCTCAGGATTGGAATGGGAAGGAGTTGTATATGACATCTCAGGCCATAGGAAGGGTCTCAGGTTTGGTATAAGCATTGAGATATCACATCTCTGCTATCGGAAGGGTCTCAGGATTCGAATGGGAATGAGTTGGATATCCCATCTCATGTTATAGGAAGAGTCTCAGGTTTGGTATTAGAAGCATTGAGATATCCCATCTCATGCTATAGGAAGGGTCTCAGGTTGGAGTGGGAAGGAGTTGGATATCACATTTCATGTTATAGGAAGGGTCTCAGGATTGGAATTGGAAGGACTTGGCTATCATATCTCATGCTATAGGAAGGCTCTCAGGTTTGGAAGGGGAAGGAGTTGGATATCACATTTCATGTTAGAGGAACGATCTCAGGTTTGGTATTAGAGGCCTTGAGATATCACATCTCATGCTATAGGAAGGGTCTCAGGATTGGAATGGGAAGGAGTTGGATATCACATCTCATGCTAAAGGGAGGGTCTCAGGTTTGGAAGGGGAAGGATTTGGAAATCACATCTCATGTTATAGGAAGGATCTCAGGTTTGGTATTAGAAGCATTGAGATATCACATCTCATGCTATCGGAAGTATCTCAGGTTTGGTATTAGAGGCATTGAGATATCACATCTCATGCTATCATAAGGGTCTCAGGATTGGAATGGGAAGGAGTCGGATATCACATCTCATGTTATAGGAAGGCTCTCAGGTTTGGAAGGGGAAGGAGTTGGATATCACATTTCATGTTAGAGGAACGATCTCAGGTTTGGTATTAGAGGCCTTGAGATATCACATCTCATGCTATAGGAAGGGTCTCAGGATTGGAATGGGAAGGAGTTGGATATCACATCTCAAGCTATAGGAACGGTCTCAGGTTTGGTATAAGCATTGTGATATCACATCTCATGCTATAGGAAGGGTCTCAGGATTGGAATGGGAAGGAGTTGGATATCACATCTCATGTTATAGGAAAGATCTCAGGTTTGGTATTAGAAGCATTGCGACATCACATCTCATGTTATAGGAAGGGTCTCAGGATTGGAATGGGAAGAAGTTGGATATCACATCTCATGCTATAGGAAGGGTCTCAGGTTTGGTATAAGCATTGAGATATCACATCTCATGCTATCGGAAGTATCTCAGGTTTGGTATTAGAGGCATTGAGATATCACATCTCATGCTATCATAAGGGTCTCAGGATTGGAATGGGAAGGAGTTGGATATCACATCTCATGTTATAGGAAGGCTCTCAGGTTTGGAAGGGGAAGGAGTTGGATATCACATTTCATGTTAGAGGAACGATCTCAGGTTTGGTATTAGAGGCCTTGAGATATCACATCTCATGCTATAGGAAGGGTCTCAGGATTGGAATGGGAAGGAGTTGGATATCACATCTCAAGCTATAGGAACGGTCTCAGGTTTGGTATAAGCATTGTGATATCACATCTCATGCTATAGGAAGGGTCTCAGGATTGGAATGGGAAGGAGTTGGATATCACATCTCATGTTATAGGAAAGATCTCAGGTTTGGTATTAGAAGCATTGCGACATCACATCTCATGTTATAGGAAGGGTCTCAGGATTGGAATGGGAAGAAGTTGGATATCCCATCTCATGCTATAGGAAGGGTCTCAGGTTGGAATGGGAAGGAGTTGGATATCACATTTCATGTTATAGGAAGGGTCTCAGGATTGGAATGGGAAGGAGTTGGATATCACAACTCAAGCTTTAGGAAGGGTCTCAGGTTTGGTATAAGCATTGAGATAGCACATCTCATGCTATAGGAAGGGTCTCAGGATTGGAATGGGAAGGAGTTGGATATCACATCTCATGTTATAGGAAAGATCTCAGGTTTGGTATTAGAAGCATTGAGACATCACATCTCATGTTATAGGAAGGGTCTCAGGATTGGAATGGGAAGAAGTTGGATATCACATCTCATGCTATAGGAAGGGTCTCAGGTTTGGAAGGGGAAGGAGTTGGATATCACATATGCTATAGGAAGGGTCTCAGGTTTGAAACGGGAAGGAGTTGGATATCACATCTCATGTTATAGGAAGGGTCTCAGGTTTGAAACCGGAAGGAGTTGGATATCACATCTCATGTTATAGGAAGGGTCTCAGGTTTGTTATTAGAATCATTGAGATATCATATTGCATGCTGTAGGAAGGGTCTAAGGATTGGAATGGGAAGGACTTGGATATCACATCTCATGCTATAGGTAGGCTCTCAGGTTTGGAAAGGGAAGGAGTTCGATATCACATTTCATGTTAGAGGAAGGATCTCAGGTTTGGTATTAGAGGCATTGAGATACCACATATCATGCTATAGGAAGGGTCTCAGGATTGGAATGGGAAGGAGTTGGATATCACATCTCAAGCTTTAGGAAGGGTCTCAGGTTTGGTATAAGCATTGAGAAAGCACATCTCATGCTATAGGAAGGGTCTCAGGATTGGAATGGGAAGGAGTTGGATATTACATCTCATGTTATAGGAAAGATCTCAGGTTTGGTATTAGAAGCATTGAGACATCACATCTCATGTTATAGGAAGGGTTTCAGGATTGGAATGGGAAGAAGTTGGATATCACATCTCATGCTATAGGAAGGGTCTCAGGTTTGGAAGGGGAAGGAGTTGGATATCCAATCTCATGTTATAGGACTGGTCTCAGTTTTGGTATTAGAAGCATTGAGATATCACATCGCATGCTGTAGGAAGGTTCTCAGGTTTGGTATTAGAAGCATTGAGACATCACATCTCATGCTATAGGAAGGGTCTCAGGATTGGGATGGGAAGGAGTTGGATATCACATCTCATGTTATAGGAAGGATCTCAGGTTTGGTATTAGAAGCATTGAGACATCACATCTCATGCTATAGGAAGGACCTCAGGATTGGAATGGGAAGGAGTTGGATATCACATCTCATGCTATAGGAAGGGTCTCAGATTTGGTATAAGCATCGAGATATCACATCTCATGCTATAGGAAGGGTCTCGGGATTGGAATGGGAAGGAGTTGGATATCACATCTCATGCCATAGGAAGGGTCTTAGGTTTGGTATAAGCATTGAGATATCACATCTCTGCTATTGGAAGAGTCTCAGGATTGGAATGGGAAGGAGTTGGATATCCCATCTCATGTTATAGGAAGAGTCTCAGGATTGGTATTAGAAGCATTGAGATATCACATCTCATGCTATAGGAAGTGTCTCATGATTGGAATGGGAAGGACTTGGGTATCACATCTCATGCTATAGGGAGGGTCTCAAGTTTGATATTAGAAGCATTGAGATATCACATCTCATGCTATAGGAAGGGTCTCAGGATTGGAATGGGAAGGAGTTGGATATCACATCTCATTCTATAGAAAGGGTATCAGGTTTGGTATAAGCGGTGAGATATCACATCTTATGCTATAGGAAGTGTCTCAGGATTGGAATGGGAAGGAGTTGGATATCACATCTCATGTTATAGGAAGGATCTCAGGTTTGGTATAAGCATTGAGATATCACATCTCTGCTATCGGAAGGGTCTCAGGATTGGAATGGGAAGGAGTTGGATATTCCCATCTCATGTTATAGGAAGGGTCTCAGGTTTGGTATTAGAAGCATTGAGATATCCCATCTCATGATATAGGAAGGGTCCCAGGTTGGAATGGGAAGGAGTAGGATATCACATTTCATGTTATAGGAAGGGTCTCAGGATTGCAATGGGAAGGACTTGGATATCATATCTCATGCTATAGGAAGGCTCTCAGGTTTGGAAGGGGAAGGAGTTGGATATCACATTTCATGTTAGAGGAAGGATCTCAGGTTTGGTATTAGAGGCCTTGAGATATCACATCTCATGCTATAGGAAGGGTCTCAGGATTGGAATGGGAAGGAGTTGGATATCACATCTCAAGCTATAGGAATGGTCTCAGGTTTGGTATAAGCATTGTGATATCACATCTCATGCTATAGGAAGGGTCTCAGGATTGGAATGGGAAGGAGTTGGATATCACATCTCATGTTATAGGAAAGATCTCAGGTTTGGTATTAGAAGCATTGAGACATCACATCTCATGTTATAGGAACGGTCTCAGGTTTGGAATGGGAAGAAGTTGGATATCACATCTCATGCTATAGGAAGGGTCTCAGGTTTGGTATAAGCATTGAGATATCACATCTCATGCTATAGGAAGGGTCTCAGGATTGGAATGGGAAGGAGTTGTATATGACATCTCATGCCATACGAAGGGTCTCAGGTTTGGTATAAGCATTGAGATATCACATCACATGCTATAGGAAGGGTCTCAGGATTGGAATGGGAAGGACTTGGATATCACATCTCATGCTATAGGCAGGGTCTCAGGTTTGGAAAGGGAAGGAGATGGATATCACATTTCATGTTAGAGGTAGGATCTCAGGTTTGGAATTAGAGGTATTGAGATATCACATCTCATGCTATCAGAAGGGTCTCATGATTGGAATGGGAAGGATTTGGAAATCACATCTCATGTTATAGGAAGGATCTCAGGTTTGGTATTAGAAGCATTGAGATATCACATCTCATGCTATCGGAAGTATCTCAGGTTTGGTATTAGAGGCATTGAGATATCACATCTCATGCTCTCATAAGGGTCTCAGGATTGGAATGGGAAGGAGTTGGATATCACATCTCATGTTATAGGAAGGATCTCAGGTTTGGTATTAGAAGCATTGAGACATCACATCTCATGCTATAGGAAGGGTCTCAGGATTGGAATGGGAAGGAGTTGGATATCACATCTCATGCTATAGGAAGGGTCTCAGGTTTGGTATAAGCATTGAGATATCACATCTCATGCTATAGGAAGGGTCTCAGGATTGGAATGGGAAGGAGTTGTATATGACATCTCAGGCCATAGTAAGGGTCTCAGGTTTGGTATAAGCATTGAGATATCACATCTCTGCTATCGGAAGGGTCTCAGGATTGGAATGGGAATGAGTTGGATATCCCAACTCATGTTATAGGAAGAGTCTCAGGTTTGGTATTAGAAGCATTGAGATATCCCATCTCATGCTATAGGAAGGGTCTCAGGTTGGAGTGGGAAGGAGTTGGATATCACATTTCATGTTATAGGAAGGGTCTCAGGGTTGGAATTGGAAGGACTTGGCTATCATATCTCATGCTATAGGAAGGCTCTCAGGTTTGGAAGGGGAAGGAGTTGGATATCACATTTCATGTTAGAGGAACGATCTCAGGTTTGGTATTAGAGGCCTTGAGATATCACATCTCATGCTATAGGAAGGGTCTCAGGATTGGAATGGGAAGAAGTTGGATATCACATCTCATGCTAAAGGGAGGGTCTCAGGTTTGGAAGGGGAAGGATTTGGAAATCACATCTCATGTTATAGGAAGGATCTCAGGTTTGGTATTAGAAGCATTGAGATATCACATCTCATGCTATCGGAAGTATCTCAGGTTTGGTATTAGAGGCATTGAGATATCACATCTCATGCTATCATAAGGGTCTCAGGATTGGAATGGGAAGGAGTTGGATATCACATCTCATGTTATAGGAAGGCTCTCAGGTTTGGAAGTGAAGGAGTTGGATATCACATCTCAAGCTATAGGAAGTATCTCAGGTTTGGTATTAGAAGCATTGTGATATCACATCTCATGCTATAGGAAGGGTCTCAGGATTGGAATGGGAAGGAGTTGGATATCACATCTCATGTTATAGGAAAGATCTCAGGTTTGGTATTAGAAGCATTGCGACATCACATCTCATGTTATAGGAAGGGTCTCAGGATTGGAATGGGAAGAAGTTGGATATCACATCTCATGCTATAGGAAGGGTCTCAGGTTTGGTATAAGCATTGAGATATCACATCTCATGCTATAGGCAGGGTCTCAGGTTTGGAAAGGGAAGGAGATGGATATCACATTTCATGTTAGAGGTAGGATCTCAGGTTTGGTATTAGAGGCATTGAAATATCACATCTCATGCTATCAGAAGGGTCTCAGGATTGGAATGGGAAGGAGTTGGATATCACATCTCATGCTAAAGGGAGGGTCTCAGGTTTGGAAGGGGAAGGATTTGGAAATCACATCTCATGTTATAGGAAGGATCTCAGGTTTGGTATTAGAAGCATTGAGATATCACATCTCATGCTATCAGAAGTATCTCAGGTTTGGTATTAGAGGCATTGAGATATCACATCTCATGCTATCATAAGGGTCTCAGGATTGGAATGGGAAGGAGTTGGATATCACATCTCATGTTATAGGAAGGCTCTCAGGATTGTAATGGGAAGGAGTTGGATATCACATCTCAAGCTATAGGAACGGTCTCAGGTTTGGTATAAGCATTGTGATATCACATCTCATGCTATAGGAAGGGTCTCAGGATTGGAAGGGGAAGGAGTTGGATATCACATCTCATGTTATAGGAAAGATCTCAGGTTTGGTATTAGAGGCCTTGCGACATCACATCTCATGTTATAGGAAGGGTCTCAGGATTGGAATGGGAAGAAGTTGGATATCACATCTCATGCTATAGGAAGGGTCTCAGGTTTGGTATAAGCATTGAGATATCACATCTCATGCTATAGGAAGGGTCTCAGGATTGGAATGGGAAGGAGTTGTATATGACATCTCATGCCATAGGAAGGGTCTCAGGTTTGGTATAAGCATTGAGATATCACATCACATGCTATAGGAAGGGTCTCAGGATTGGAATGGAAAGGACTTGGATATCACATCTCATGCTATAGGCAGGGTCTCAGGTTTGGAAAGGGAAGGAGATGGATATCACATTTCATGTTAGAGGTAGGATCTCAGGTTTGGTATTAGAGGCATTGAAATATCACATCTCATGCTATCAGATGGGTCTCAGGATTGGAATGGGAAGGAGTTGGATATCACATCTCATGCTAAAGGGAGGGTCTCAGGTTTGGAAGGGGAAGGATTTGGAAATCACATCTCATGTTATAGGAAGGATCTCAGGTTTGGTATTAGAAGCATTGAGATATCACATCTCATGCTATCGGAAGTATCTCAGGTTTGGTATTAGAGGCATTGAGATATCACATCTCATGCTATCATAAGGGTCTCAGGATTGGAATGGGAAGGAGTTGGATATCACATCTCATGTTATAGGAAGGATCTCAGGTTTGGTATTAGAAGCATTGAGACATCACATCTCATGCTATAGGAAGGGTCTCAGGATTGGAATGGGAAGGAGTTGGATATCACATCTCATGCTATAGGAAGGGTCTCAGATTTGGTATAAGCATTGAGATATCACATCTCATGCTATAGGAAGGTTCTCAGGATTGGAATGGGAAGGAGTTGTATATGACATCTCAGGCCATAGGAAGGGTCTCAGGTTTGGTAAAAGCATTGAGATATCACATCTCTGCTTTCGGAAGGGTCTCAGGATTGGAATGGGAAGGAGTTGGATATCAAATCTCATGTTATAGGAAGGGTCTCAGGTTTGGTATTAGAAGCATTGAGACATCACATCTCATGTTATAGGAAGGGTCTCAGGATTGGAATGGGAAGAAGTTGGATATCACATCTCATGCTATAGGAAGGGTCTCAGGTTTGGTATAAGCATTGAGATATCACATCTCATGCTATAGGAAGGGTCTCAGGATTGGAATGGGAAGGAGTTGTATATGACATCTCATGCCATAGGAAGGGTCTCAGGTTTGGTATAAGCATTGAGATATCACATCACATGCTATAGGAAGGGTCTCAGGATTGGAATGGGAAGGACTTGGATATCACATCTCATGCTATAGGCAGGGTCTCAGGTTTGGAAAGGGAAGGAGATGGATATCACATTTCATGTTAGAGGTAGGATCTCAGGTTTGGTATTAGAGGCATTGAAATATCACATCTCATGCTATCAGAAGGGTCTCAGGATTGGAATGGGAAGGAGTTGGATATCACATCTCATGCTAAAGGGAGGGTCTCAGGTTTGGAAGTGGAAGGATTTGGAAATCACATCTCATGTTATAGGAAGGATCTCAGGTTTGGTATTAGAAGCATTGAGATATCACATCTCATGCTATCAGAAGTATCTCAGGTTTGGTATTAGAGGCATTGAGATATCACATCTCATGCTATCATAAGGGTCTCAGGATTGGAATGGGAAGGAGTTGGATATCACATCTCATGTTATAGGAAGGATCTCAGGTTTGGTATTAGAAGAATTGAGACATCACATCTCATGCTTAGGAAGGGTCTCAGGATTGGAATGGGAAGAAGTTGGATATCACATCTCATGCTATAGGAAGGGTCTCAGATTTGGTATAAGCATTGAGATAATACATCTAATGCAATAGGAAGGGTCTCAGGATTGGAATGGGAAGGAGTTGCATATGACATCTCAGGCCATAGGAAGGGTCTCAGGTTTGGTAAAAGCATTGAGATATCACATCTCTGCTATCGGAAGGGTCTCAGGATTGGAATGGGAAGGAGTTGGATATCCCAAATCATGTTATAGGAAGGGTCTCAGGTTTGGTATTAGAAGCATTGAGATATCACATCTCATGCTATAGGAAGGGTCTCAGGATTGGAATGGGGAGGTCTTGGATGTCACATCTCATGTTATAGGAAGGCTCTCAGGTTTGGAAGGGGAAGGAGTTGGATATCACATTTCATGTTAGAGGAACAATCTCAGGTTTGGTATTAGAGGCCTTGAGATATCACATCTCATGCTATAGGAAGGGTCTCAGGATTGGAATGGGAAGAAGTTGGATATCACATCTCAAGCTATAGGAACGGTCTCAGGTTTGGTATAAGCATTGTGATATCACATCTCATGCTATAGGAAGGGTCTCAGGATTGGAATGGGAAGGAGTTGGATATCACATCTCATGTTATAGGAAAGATCTCAGGTTTGGTATTAGAAGCATTGCGACATCACATCTCATGTTATAGGAAGGGTCTCAGGATTGAAATGGGAAGAAGTTGGATATCACATCTCATGCTATAGGAAGGGTCTCAGGTTTGGTATAAGCATTGAGATATCACATCTCATGCTATAGGAAGGGTCTCAGGATTGGAATGGAAAGGAGTTGTATATGACATCTCATGCCATAGGAAGGGTCTCAGGTTTGGTATAAGCATTGAGATATCACATCACATGCTATAGGAAGGGTCTCAGGATTGGAATGGAAAGGACTTGGATATCACATCTCATGCTATAGGCAGGGTCTCAGGTTTGGAAAGGGAAGGAGATGGATATCACATTTCATGTTAGAGGTAGGATCTCAGGTTTGGTATTAGAGGCATTGAAATATCACATCTCTTGCTATCAGATGGGTCTCAGGATTGGAATGGGAAGGAGTTGGATATCACATCTCATGCTAAAGGGAGGGTCTCAGGTTTGGAAGGGGAAGGATTTGGAAATCACATCTCATGTTATAGGAAGGATCTCAGGTTTGGTATTAGAAGCATTGAGATATCACATCTCATGCTATCGGAAGTATCTCAGGTTTGGTATTAGAGGCATTGAGATATCACATCTCATGCTATCATAAGGGTCTCAGGATTGGAATGGGAAGGAGTTGGATATCACATCTCATGTTATAGGAAGGATCTCAGGTTTGGTATTAGAAGCATTGAGACATCACATCTCATGCTATAGGAAGGGTCTCAGGATTGGAATGGGAAGGAGTTGGATATCACATCTCATGCTATAGGAAGGGTCTCAGATTTGGTATAAGCATTGAGATATCACATCACATGCTATAGGAAGGGTCTCAGGATTGGAATGGGAAGGACTTGGATATCACATCTCATGCTATAGGCAGGGTCTCAGGTTTGGAAAGGGAAGGAGATGGATATCACATTTCATGTTAGAGGTAGGATCTCAGGTTTGGTATTAGAGGCATTGAAATATCACATCTCATGCTATCAGAAGGGTCTCAGGATTGGAATGGGAAGGAGTTGGATATCACATCTCATGCTAAAGGGAGGGTCTCAGGTTTGGAAGTGGAAGGATTTGGAAATCACATCTCATGTTATAGGAAGGATCTCAGGTTTGGTATTAGAAGCATTGAGATATCACATCTCATGCTATCAGAAGTATCTCAGGTTTGGTATTAGAAGAATTGAGACATCACATCTCATGCTATAGGAAGGGTCTCAGGATTGGAATGGGAAGAAGTTGGATATCACATCTCATGCTATAGGAAGGGTCTCAGATTTGGTATAAGCATTGAGATATCACATCTAATGCTATAGGAAGGGTCTCAGGATTGGAATGGGAAGGAGTTGCATATGACATCTCAGGCCATAGGAAGGGTCTCAGGTTTGGTATAAGCATTGAGATATCACATCTCTGCTATCGAAAGGGTCTCAGGATTGGAATGGGAAGGAGTTGGATATCCCAAATCATGTTATAGGAAGGGTCTCAGGTTTGGTATTAGAAGCATTGAGATATCACATCTCATGCTATAGGAAGGGTCTCAGGATTGGAATGGGGAGGACTTGGATGTCACATCTCATGTTATAGGGAGGGTCTCAAGTTTGATATTAGAACCATTGAGATAACTAATCTCATGATATCGGAAGGGTCTCAGGATTGGAATGGGAAGGAATTGGATATCACATCTCATGATAAAGGAAGGGTCTAAGGTTTGGAAGGGGAAGGATTTGGATATCACATCTCATGTTATAGGACGGGTCTCAGGTTTGGTATTAGAAGCATTGAGATATCAAGTCTCATGGTATAGGAAGGGTCTCAGAATTGGAATGGGAAGGAGTTGGATATCACATCTCAAGCTATAGGTAGGGTCTCAGGATTGGAATGGGAAGGAGTTTGATATCACATCTCATGCCATAGTATGGGTCTCAGGTTTGGTAGAAGCATTGGGATATCATATCTCATGCTATCGGAAGGGTATCAGTATTGGATTTGGAAGGAGTTGGATATCCCATCTCATGCTATAGGAAGGGTCTCAGGTTG
This sequence comes from Ambystoma mexicanum, assembly GCF_040938575.1. Classification (NCBI taxonomy): domain Eukaryota; kingdom Metazoa; phylum Chordata; class Amphibia; order Caudata; family Ambystomatidae; genus Ambystoma; species Ambystoma mexicanum. Next base: position 341,693,950 of record NC_090936.1, read on the forward strand.
GAATGGGAAGGAATTGGATATCACATTTCATGTTATAGGAAGGCTCTCAGGTTTGGAAGGGGAAGGAGTTGGATATCACATTTCATGTTAGAGGAAGGATCTCAGGTTTGGTATTAGAGGCCTTGAGATATCACATCTCATGCTATAGGAAGGGTCTCAGGATTGGAATGGGAAGGAGTTGGATATCACATCTCAAGCTATAGGAAGGGTCTCAGGATTGGAATGGGAAGGAGTTGGATATCACATCTCATGTTATAGGAAAGATCTCAGGTTTGGTATTAGAAGCATTGAGACATCACATCTCATGTTATAGGAAGGGTCTCAGGATTGGAATGGGAAGAAGTTGGATATCACATCTCATGCTATAGGAAGAGTCTCAGGTTTGGAAGGGGAAGGAGTTGGATATCCAATCTCATGTTATAGGACTGGTCTCGGGTTTGGTATTAGAAGCATTGAGATATCACATCGCATGCTGTAGGAAGGTTCTCAGGTTTGGAATGGGGAGGAATTGGATATCACATCTCATGTCATAGGAAGGATCTCAGGTTTGGTATTAGAAGCATTGAGATATCACATCTCATGGTATAGGAATGGTCTCAGGATTGGAATGGGAAGGAGTTGGATATTACACTCTTGCTATAGGAAGGGTCTCATGTTTGGAATGGGAAGGAGTTGGATATCACATATGCTATAGGAAGGGTCTCAGGTTTGGACCGGGAAGGAGTTGGATATCACATCTCATGTTATAGGAAGGGTCTCAGGTTTGGTATAAGCATTGAGATATCACATCTCTGCTATCGGAAGTGTCTCAGGATTGGAATGGGAAGGAGTTGGATATCCCATCTCATGTTATAGGACGGGTCTCAGGTTTGTTATTAGAATCATTGAGATATCATATTGCATGCTGTAGGAAGGGTCTAAGGATTGGAATGGGAAGGACTTGGATATCACATCTCATGCTATAGGTAGACTCTCAGGTTTGGAAAGGGAAGGAGTTGGATATCACATTTCATGTTAGAGGAAGGATCTCAGGTTTGGTATTAGAGGCATTGAGATATCACATCTCATGCTATAGGAAGAGTCTCAGGATTGGAATGGGAAGGAGTTGGATATCACATCTCATGCTATAGGAAGGGTCTCAGGTTTGGTATAAGCATTGAGATATCACATCTCATGCTATAGGAAGGGTCTCGGGATTGGAATGGGAAGGAGTTGGATATCACATCTCATGTTATAGGAAGGATCTCAGGTTTGGTATTAGAAGCATTGAGACATCACATCTCATGCTATAGGAAGGGTCTGAGGATTGGAATGGGAAGGAGTTGGATATCACATCTCATGCTATAGGAAGGGTCTCAGGTTTGGTATAAGCATTGAGATATCACATTTCATGCTATAGGAAGGGTCTCAGGATTGGAATGGGAAGGAGTTGTATATGACATCTCATGCCATAGGAAGGGTCTTAGGTTTGGTATAAGCATTGAGATATCACATCTCTGCTATCGGAAGGGTCTCAGGATTGGAATGGGAAGAAGTTGGATATCCCATCTCATGTTATAGGAAGAGTCTCAGGTTTGGTATTAGAAGCATTGAGACATCACATCGCATGCTGTAGGAAGGGTCTCAGGATTGGAATGGGAAGGACTTGGGTATCACATCTCATGCTATAGGGAGGGTCTCAAGTTTGATATTAGAAGCATTGAGATATCACATCTCATGCTATAGGAAGGGTCTCAGGATTGGAATGGGAAGGAGTTGGATATCACATCTCATGCTATAGGAAGGGTCTCAGGTTTGGTATAAGCAGTGAGATATCACATCTCATGCTATAGGAAGTGTCTCAGGATTGGAATGGGAAGGAGTTGGATATCACATCTCATGTTATAGGAAGGATCTCAGGTTTGGTATAAGCATTGAGATATCACATCTCTGCTATCGGAAGGGTCTCAGGATTGGAATGGGAAGGAGTTGGATATTCCCATCTCATGTTATAAGAAGGGTCTCAGGTTTGGTATTAGAAGCATTTAGATATCACATCTCATGCTATAGGAAGGGTCTCAGGATTGGAATGGGAAGGACTTGGATATCACATCTCATGCTATAGGGAGGGTCTCAAGTTTGATATTAGAAGCATTGAGATATCACATCTCATGATATCGGAAGAGTCTCAGGATTGGAATGGGAAGGAGTTGGATATCACATCTCATGATAAAGGAAGGGTCTAAGGTTTGGAAGGGGAAGGATTTGGATATCACATCTCATGTTATAGGACGGGTCTCAGGTTTGGTATTAGAAGCATTGAGATATCAAGTCTCATTGTATAGGAAGGGTCTCAGAATTGGAATGGGAAGGAGTTGGATATCACATCTCAAGCTATAGGAAGGGTCTCAGGATTGGAATGGGAAGGAGTTTGATATCACATCTCATGCCATAGTATGGGTCTCAGGTTTGGTAGAAGCATTGGGATATCACATCTCATGCTATAGGAAGGGTCTCAGGTTGGAATGGGAAGGAGTTGGATATCACATCTCATGTTATCGGAAGGGTCTCAGGATTGGATTGGAATGGGAAGGACTTGGATATCACATCTCATGTTATAGGAAGGCTCTCAGGTTAGCAACGGGAAAGAGTTGGATATCACATTTCATGTTAGAGGTAGGATCTCAGGTTTGGTATTAGAGGCATTGAGATATCACATCTCATGCTATCAGAAGAGTCTCAGAATTGGAATGGGAAGGAGTTGGATATCACATCTCATGCCATAGTATGGGTCTCAGGTTTGGTAGAAGCATTGGGATATCACATCTCATGCTATCGGAAGGATTTCAGGATTGGATTTGGAAGGAGTTGGATATCCCATCTCATGCTATAGGAAGGGTCTCAGGTTGGAATGGGAAGGAGTTTGATATCACATCTCATGCCATAGTATGGGTCTCAGGTTTGGTAGAAGCATTGGGATATCAGATCTCATGCTATCGGAAGGGTATCAGGATTGGATTTGGAAGGAGTTGGATATCCCATCTCATGCTATAGGAAGGGTCTCAGGTTGGAATGGGAAGGAGTTGGATATCACATCTCATGTTATAGGAAAGGTCTCAGGATTGGAATGGAAAGGACTTGGATATCATATCTCATGCTATAGGAAGGCTCTCAGGTTTGGAAGGGGAAGGAGTTGGATATCACATTTCATGTTAGAGGAAGGATCTCAGGTTTGGTATTAGAGGCATTGAGATATCACATCTCATGCTATAGGAAGGGTCTCAGGATTGGAATGGGAAGGAGTTGGATATCACATCTCAAGCTATAGGAAGGGTCTCAGGTTTGGTATAAGCATTGAGATATCACATCTCATGCTATAGGAATGGTCTCAGGATTGGAATGGGAAGGAGTTGGATATCACATCTCATGTTATAGGAAAGATCTCAGGTTTGGTATTAGAAGCATTGAGATATCACATCTCATGCTATAAGCAGGGTCTCAGGATTGGAATGGGAAGGAGTTGTATATGGCATCTCATGCCATAGGAAGGGTCTCAGGTTTGGTATAAGCATTGAGATATCACATCTCATGCTATAGGAAGGGTCTCGGGATTGGAATGGGAAGGACTTGGATATCACATCTCATGCTATAGGCAGGATCTCAGGTTTGGAATGGGAAGGAGTTGGATATCATATTTCATGTTAGAGGTAGGATCTCAGGTTTGGTATTAGAGGCATTGAGATATCACATCTCATGCTATCAGAAGGGTCTCAGGATTGGAATGGGAAGGAGTTGGATATCACATCTCATGCTAAAGGGAGGGTCTCAGGTTTGGAAGGGGAAGGATTTGGATATCACATCTCATGTTATAGGAAGGATCTCAGGTTTGGTATTAGAAGCATTGAGATATCACATCTCATGCTATCGGAAGTATCTCAGGTTTGCTATTAGAGGCATTGAGATATCACATCTCATGCTATCATAAGTGTCTCAGGATTGGAATGGGAAGGAGTTGGATATCACATTTCATGCTAAAGGGAGGGTCTCAGGTTTGGAAGGGGAAGGATTTGGATATCACATCACATGTTATAAGAAGGATCTCAGGTTTGGTATTAGAAGCATTGAGATGTCACATCTCATGCTATCGGAAGGGTCTCAGGATTGGAATGGGAAGGAGTTGGATATCACATCTTATGCTATAGGAAGGGTCTCAGGTTTGGAACGGGAAGGAGTTGGATATCACATCTCATGTTATAGGAAGAGTCTCCGGTTTGGTATAAGCATTGAGATATCACATCTCTGCAATCGGAAGTGTCTCAGGATTGGGATGGGAAGGAGTTGGATATCACATCTCATGCTATAGGAAGGGTCTCAGGTTTGGAACGGGAAGGGGTTGGATATCCCATCTTATGTTATAGGACGGGTCTCAGGTTTGGTATTAGAAGCATTGAGATATCACATCGCATGCTGTAGGAAGGGTCTCAGGATTGGAATGGGAAGGAGTTGGATATTACATTCTTGCTATAGGAAGGGTCTCATGTTTGGAATGGGAAGGAGTTGGATATCACATATGCTATAGGAAGGGTCTCAGGTTTGGAACGGAAAGGAGTTGGATATCACATCTCATGCTATACGAAGGGTCTCAGGTTTGGAATAAGCATTGAGATATCACATCTCTGCTATCGGAAGTGTCTCAGGATTGGAATGGGAAGGAGTTGGATATCACATCTCATGTTATAGGACGGGTCTCAGGTTTGTTATTAGAATCATTGAGATATCATATTGTATGCTGTAGGAAGGGTCTAAGGATTGGAATGGGATGGTCTTGGATATCACATCTCATGCTATCGGTAGGCTCTCAGGTTTGGAAAGGGAAGGAGTTGGATATCACATTTCATGTTAGAGGAAGGATCTCTGGTTTGGTATTAGAGGCATTGAGATATCACATCTCATGCTATAGGAAGGGTCTCAGGATTGGAATGGGAAGGAGTTGGATATCACATCTCATGCTATAGGAAGGGTCTCATGTTTGGAATGGGAAGGAGTTGGATATCACATATGCTATAGGAAGGGTCTCAGGTTTGGAACGGGAAGGAGTTGGATATCACATCTCATGCTAAAGGAAGGGTCTCAGGTTTGGAATAAGCATTGAGATATCACATCTCTGCTATCGGAAGTGTCTCAGGATTGGAATGGGAAGGAGTTGGATATCACATCTCATGTTATAGGACGGGTCTCAGGTTTGTTATTAGAATCATTGAGATATCATATTGTATGCTGTAGGAAGGGTCTAAGGATTGGAATGGGAAGGTCTTGGATATCACATCTCATGCTATAGGTAGGCTCTCAGGTTTGGAAAGGGAAGGAGTTGGATATCACATTTCATGTTAGAGGAAGGATCTCAGATTTGGTATTAGAGGCATTGAGATATCACATCTCATGCTATAGGAAGGGTCTCAGGATTGGAATGGGAAGGAGTTGGATATCACATCTCATGCTATAGGAAGGGTCTCAGGTTTGGTATAAACATTGAGATATCACATCTCATGCTATAGGAAGGGTCTCAGGATTGGAATGGGAAGGAGTTGGATATCACATCTGATGTTATAGGAAGGATCTCAGGTTTGGTATTAGAAGCATTGAGACATCACATCTCATGCTATAGGAAGGATCTCAGGATTGAAATGAGAAGGAGTTGGATATCACATCTCATGCTATAGGAAGGGTCTTAGGTTTGGTATAAGCATTGAGATATCACATCTCATGCTATAGGAAGGGTCTCAGGATTGGAATGGGAAGGAGTTGTATATGACATCTCATGCCATAGGAAGGGTCTCAGGTTTGGTATAAGCATTGAGATATCACATCTCTGCTATCGGAAGGGTCTCAGGATTGGAATGGGAAGGAGTTGGATATCCCATCTCATGTTATAGGAAGAGTCTCAGGTTTGGTATTAGAAGCATTGAGATATCACATCTCATGCTATAGGAATGGTCTCAGGATTGGAATGGGAAGGAGTTTGATATCACATCTCATGCCATGTATGGGTCTCAGGTTTGGTATAAGCATTGAGATATCACATCTCATGCTATAGGAAGGGTCTCAGGATTGGAATGGGAAGGAGTTGTATATGACATCTCATGCCATAGGAAGGGTCTCAGGTTTGGTATAAGCATTGAGATATCACATCTCTGCTATCGGAAGGGTCTCAGGATTGGAATGGGAAGGAGTTGGATATCCCATCTCATGTTATAGGAAGAGTCTCAGGTTTGGTATTAGAAGCATTGAGATATCACATCTCATGCTATAGGAAGTGTCTCAGGATTGGAATGGGAAGGAGTTTGATATCACATCTCATGCCATGTATGGGTCTCAGGTTTTGTAGAAGCATTGGCATATCACATCTCATGCTATCGGAAGGGTATCAGGATTGGATTTGGAAGGATTTGGATATCACATTTCATGTTATAGGAAGGATCTCAGGTTTGGTATTAGAAGCATTGAGATATCACATCTCATGCTATCGGGAGGATCTCAGGTTTGGTATTATAGGCATTAAGATATCACATCTCATGCTATCAGAAGGGTCTCAGGATTGGAATGGGAAGGAGTTGGATATCACATCTCAAGCTATAGGAAGGGTCTCAGGATTGGAATGAGAAGGAGTTGGATATCACATCTCATGCTATAGGAAGGGTCTCAGGTCTGGAATCGGAAGGAGTTGTATATCACATTTCATACCATAGGAAGGGTCTCAGGTTTGGTATAAGCATTGAGATATCACATCTCTGCTATTGGAAGGGTTTCAGGATTGGAATGGGAAGGAGTTGGATATCCCATCTCATTATAGGAAGGGTCTCAGGTTTGGTATTAGAAGCATTGAGATATCACATCTCATGGTATAGGACGGGTCTCAGGATTGGAATGGGAAGGACATGGATATCACATCTCTTGTTATAGGAAGGGTCTCAGGTTTGGTATTAGAAGCATTGCGATATCACATCTCATGCTATAGGAAGGGTCTCAGGATTGGAATGGGAAGGACTTGGATATCCCATCTCATGTTATAGGAAGAAGGGTCCCAGGTTTGGTATTAGAAGCATTGAGATATCACATCTCATGCTATAGGAAGGGTCTCAGAATTGGAATGGGGAGGAGTTGGATATCACATCTCAAGCTATAGGAAGGGTCTCAGGATTGGAATGGGAAGGACTTGGATATCACATCTCATGCTATAGGAAGGCTCTAAGGTTTGGAAGGGGAAGGAGTTGGATATCACATTTCATGTTAGAGGTAGGATCTCAGGTTTGGTATTAGAGGCATTGAGATATCACATCTCATGCTATCAGAAGGATCTCAGGATTGGAATGGGAAGGAGTTGGATATCACATCTCATGCTAAAGGGAGGGTCTCAGGTTTGGAAGGGGAAGGATTTGGATATTATATCTCGTGTTATAGGAATGATCTCAGGTTTGGTATTAGAAGCATTGAGATATCACATCTCATGCTATCGGAAGGATCTCAGGTTTGGTGTTAGAAGCATTGAGATATCAAATCTCATGCTATAGGAAGGGTCTCAGGATAGGAATGGGAAGGAGTTGGATATCACATCTCATGCTATAGGAAGGGTCTCAGGATTTGAATGGGAAGGAGTTGTATATGACATCTCATGCCACAGGAAGGGTCTCAGGTTTGGTATAAGCATTGAGATATCACATCTCTGCTATCGGAAGGGTCTCAGGATTGGAATGGGAAGGAGTTGGATATCCCATCTTATGTTATAGGAATGGTCTCAGGTTTGGTATTAGAAGCTTTGAGATATCACATCTCATGCTATCAGAAGGGTCTCAGGATTGGAATGGGAAGGAGTCTGATATCACATCTCATGCTAAAGGGAGGGTCTCAGGTTTGGTATTAGAAGCATTGAGATATCACATCTCATGGTATAGGAAGAATCTCAGGTTTGGTATTAGAGGCATTGAGATATCACATCTCATGCTATCAGAAGGGTCTCAGGATTGGTATGGGAAGGAGTCGGATATCACATCTCATGCTAAAGGGAGGGTCTCAGGTTTGGTATTAGAAGCATTGAGATATCACATCTCATGTTATAGGAAGAATCTCAGGTTTGGTATTAGAGGCATTGAGATATCACATCTCATGCTATAGGAAGGGTCTCAGGATTGGAATGGGAAGGAGTTGGATATCACATCTCATGCTAAAGGAAGGGTCTCGGTTTTGGTAGAAGCATTGAGATATCACATCTCATGCTATCAGAAGGGTCTCAGGATTGGTATGGGAATGAGTCGGATATCACATCTCATGCTAAAGGGAGGGTCTCAGGTTTGGTATTAGAAGCATTGAGATATCACATCTCATGTTATAGGAAGAATCTCAGGTTTGGTATTAGAAGCATTGAAATATCACATCTCATGCTATAGGAAGGGTCTCAGGATTGGAATGGGATGGAGTTGGATATCACATCTCAAGCTATAGGAAGGGTCTCAGGATTGGAATGAGAAGGAGTTGGATATCACATCTCATGCTATAGGAAGGGTCTCAGGTCTGGAATCGGAAGGAGTTGTATATGACATTTCATGCCATAGGAAGGGTCTCAGGTTTGGTATAAGCATTGAGATATCACATCTCTGCTATTGGAAGGGTCTCAGGATTGGAATGGGAAGGAGTTGGATATCCCATCTCATGTTATAGGAAGGGTCCCAGGTTTGGTATTAGAAGCATTGAGATATCACATCTCATTGTATAGGACGGGTCTCAGGATTGGAATGGGAAGGACATGGATATCACATCTCTTGTTATAGGAAGGGTCTCAGGTTTGGTATTAGAAGCATTGAGATATCACATCTCATGCTATAGGAAGGGTCTCAGGATTGGAAAGGGAAGGACTTGGATATCCCATCTCATGTTATAGGAAGGCTCCCAGGTTTGGTATTAGAAGCATTGAGATATCACATCTCATGCTATAGGAAGGGTCTCAGAATTGGAATGGGGAGGAGTTGGATATCACATCTCAAGCTATAGGAAGGGTCTCAGGATTGGAATGGGAAGGACTTGGATATCACACCTCATGCTATAGGAAGGCTCTCAGGTTTGGAAGGGGAAGGAGTTGGATATCACATTTCATGTTAGAGGTAGGATCTCAGGCTTGGTATTAGAGGCATTGAGATATCACATCTCATGCTATCTGAAGGATCTCAGGATTGGAATGGGAAGGAGTTGGATATCACATCTCATGCTAAAGGGAGGGTCTCAGGTTTGGAAGGGGAAGGATTTGGATATTACATCTCGTGTTATAGGAATGATCTCAGGTTTGCTATTAGAAGCATTGAGATATCACATCTCATGCTATCGGAAGGATCTCAGGTTTGGTGTTAGAAGCATTGAGATATCAAATCTCATGCTATAGGAAGGGTCTCAGGATTGGAATGGGAAGGAGTTGGATATTACATCTCATGCTATAGGAAGGGTCTCAGGATTGGAATGGGACGGAGTTGTATATGACAACTCATGCCACAGGAAGGGTCTCAGGTTTGGTATAAGCATTGAGATATCACATCTCTGCTATCGGAAGGGTCTCAGGATTGGAATGGGAAGGAGTTGGATATCCCATCTTATGTTATAGGAAGGGTCTCAGGTTTGGTATTAGAAGCATTGAGATATCACATCTCATGCTATCAGAAGGGTCTCAGGATTGGAATGGGAAGGAGTCGGATATCACATCTCATGCTAAAGGGAGGGTCTCAGGTTTGGTATTAGAAGCATTGAGATATCACATCTCATGTTATAGGAAGAATCTCAGGTTTGGTATTAGAGGCATTGAGATATCACATCTCATGCTATCAGAAGGGTCTCAGGATTGGTATGGGAAGGAGTCGGATATCACATCTCATGCTAAAGGGAGGGTCTCAGGTTTGGTATTAGAAGCATTGAGATATCACATCTCATGTTATAGGAAGAATCTCAGGTTTGGTATTAGAGGCATTGAGATATCACATCTCATGCTATAGGAAGGGTCTCAGGATTGGAATGGGAAGGAGTTGGATATCACATCTCATGCTAAAGGAAGGGTCTCACTTTTGGTAGAAGCATTGAGATATCACATCTCATGGTATAGGAAGGGTCTCAGTATTGGAATGGGAAGGAGTTGGATATCACATCTCATCCAATAGGAAGGATCTCAGGATTGGAATGGGAAGGATTTGGATGTCACATCTCTTGCTATAGGAAGGGTCTCAGTTTTTTTATTAGAAACATTGAGATATCACATCTCATGCTATAGGAAGGGTTTCAGGATTGGAATGGGAAGGATTTGTATATCACATCTCATGCTAAAGGAAGGGTCTCAGGTTTGGAAGGGGAAGGATTTGGATATCATATCTCATGTTATAGGACGGGTCGCAGGTTTGGTATTAGAAGCTTTGAGATATCACATCTCATGCTATAGGAAGGTCTCAGGATTGGAATGGGAAGGAGTTGGATATCCCTTCTCATGCTATAGGAAGGTTCTCAGGTTGGAATGGGAAGGAGTTGGATATCACATCTCATGTTATAGGAAGGGTCTCAGGATTGGAATGGGAAGGATTTGGATATCACATCTCTTGCTATAGGAAGGGTCTCAGGTTTTTTATTAGAAACATTGAGATATCACATCTCATGCTATAGGAAGGGTTTCAGGATTGGAATGGGAAGGATTTGGATATCACAACTCATGCTAAAGGAAGGGTCTCAGGTTTGGAAGGGGAAGGATTTGGATATCATATCTCATGTTATAGGACGGGTCCCAGGTTTGGTATTAGAAGCTTTGAGATATCACATCTCATGCTATAGGAAGGGTCTCAGGATTGGAATGGGAAGGAGTTGGATATCACATCTCATGCTAAAGGAAGGGACTCAGGTTTGATAGAAGCATTGAGATATCACATCTCATGCTATAGGAAGGGTCTCAGGATTGGAATGGGAAGGAGTTGGATATCACATCTCATGCCATAGGAAGGGTCTCAGGTTTGGTACAAGCATTGAGATATCACATCTCTGCTATCGGAAGGGTCTCAGGATAGGAATGGGAAGGAGTTGGATATCACATCTCAAGCTATCTCAGGATTGGAATGGGAAGGAGTTTGATATCACATCTCAAGCTATAGGAAGGTTCTCAGGTTTGGAAGGGGAAGGATTTGAATCTCACATCTCATGTTTTAGGACGGGTCTCAGGTTTGGTATTAGAAGCATTAAGATATCACATCTCATGGTATAGGAAGGGTCTCAGGATTGGAATGGGAAGGAGTTGGATATCACATCTCAAGCTATCACAGGATTGGAATGGGAAGGAGTTTGATATCACATCTCAAGCTATAGGAAGGGTCTCAGGTTTGGAAAGGGAAGGATTTGGATTTCACATCTCATGTTATAGGATGGTTCTCGTGTTTGGTTTTAGAAGCATTGAGATATCACATCTAATGCTATCGGAAGGGTCTCAGGTTTGGAAAGGGAAGGATTTGGATTTCACATATGTTATTGGATGGTTCTCAGGTTTGGTTTTAGAAGCATTAAGATATCACATCTCATGCTATAGGAAGGGCCTCAGGTTTTGGAATGGGAAAGAGTTGGATACACATCTCATGTTATAGGAAGGATCTCAGGTTTGGTATTAGAAAAATTGTGATATCACATATCATGCTATAGGAAGGGTCTCAGGATTGGAATGGGAAGGAGTTGGATATGACATCTCATGCCACAGGAAGGGTCTCAGGTTTGGTATAAGCATTGAGATATCACATCTCTGCTATCGGAAGGGTCTCAGGATTGGAATGGGAAGGAGTTGGATATCCCATCTTATGTTATAGGAAGGGTCTCAGGTTTGGTGTTAGAAGCATTGAGATATCACATCTCATGCTATCAGAAGGGTCTCAGGATTGGAATGGGAAGGAGTCGGATATCACATCTCATGCTAAAGGGAGGGTCTCAGGTTTGGTATTAGAAGCATTGAGATATCACATCTCATGTTATAGGAAGAATCTCTGGTTTGGTATTAGAGGCATTGAGATATCACATCTCATGCTATCAGAAGGGTCTCAGGATTGGAATGGGAAGGAGTCGGATATCACATCTCATGCTAAAGGGAGGGTCTCAGGTTTGGTATTAGAAGCATTGAGATATCACATCTCATGTTATAGGAAGAATCTCAGGTTTGGTATTAGAGGCATTGAGATATCACATCTCATGTTATAGGAAGGGTCTCAGGATTGGAATGGGAAGGATTTGGATATCACATCTCTTGCTATAGGAAGAGTCTCAAGTTTTTTATTAGAAACATTGAGATATCACATCTCATGCTATAGGAAGGGTTTCAGGATTGGAATGGGAAGGATTTGGATATCACATCTCATGCTAAAGGAAGGGTCTCAGGTTTGGAAGGGGAAGGATTTGGATATCATATCTCATGTTATAGGACGGGTCCCAGGTTTGGTATTAGAAGCTTTGAAATATTACATCTCATGCTATAGGAAGGGTCTCAGGATTGGAATGGGAAGGAGTTGGATATCACATCTCATGCTAAAGGAAGGGACTCAGGTTTGATAGAAGCATTGAGATATCACATCTCATGCTATAGGAAGGGTCTCAGGATTGGAATGGGAAGGAGTTGGATATCATATCTCATGTCATAGGAAGGGTCTCAGGTTTGGTCTAAGCATTGAGATATCACATCTCTGCTATCGGAAGGGTCTCAGGATAGGAATGGGAAGGACTTAGATATCACATTCCATGCTATAGGGAGGGTCTCAGGTTTGGAAAGGGAAGGATTTGGATTTCACATCTCATGTTATAGGATGGTTCTCATGTTTGGTTTTAGAAGCATTGAGATATCACATGTAATGCTATCGGAAGTGTCTCAGGTTTGGAAAGGGAAGGATTTGGATTTCACATATGTTATTGGATGGTTCTCAGGTTTGGTTTTAGAAGCATTAAGATATCACATCTCAGGCTATAGGAAGGGTCTCAGGTTTGGAATGGGAAGGAGTTGGATACACATCTCATGTTATAGGAAGGATCTCAGGTTTGGTATTAGAAAAATTGTGATATCACATATCATGCTATAGGAAGGGTCTCAGGATTGGAATGGGAAGGAGTTGGATATCACATCTCATGCTAAAGGGAGGGTCTCAGGTTTGGTATTAGAAGCATTGAGATATTACATCTCATGTTATAGGAAGAATCTCAGGTTTGGTATTAGAGGCATTGAGATATCACATCTCATGCTATCAGAAGGGTCTCAGGATTGGTATGGGAAGGAGTCGGATATCACATCTCATGCTAAAGGGAGGGTCTCAGGTTTGGTATTAGAATCATTGTGATATCACATCTCATGTTATAGGAAGAATGCAGGTTTGGTATTAGAGGCATTGAGATATCACATCTCATGCTATAGGAAGGGTCTCAGGATTGGAATGGGAAGGAGTTGGATATCACATCTCATGCTAAAGGAAGGGTCTCAGTTTTGGTAGAAGCATTGAGATATCACATCTCATGGTATAGGAAGGGTCTCAGTATTGGAATGGGAAGGAGTTGGATATCACATCTCATCCAATAGGAAGGATCTCAGGATTGGAATGGGAAGGATTTGGATGTCACATCTCTTGCTATAGGAAGGGTCTCAGTTTTTTTATTAGAAACATTGAGATATCACATCTCATGCTATAGGAAGGGTTTCAGGATTGGAATGGGAAGGATTTGTATATCACATCTCATGCTAAAGGAAGGGTCTCAGGTTTGGAAGGGGAAGGATTTGGATATCATATCTCATGTTATAGGACGGGTCGCAGGTTTGGTATTAGAAGCTTTGAGATATCACATCTCATGCTATAGGAAGGTCTCAGGATTGGAATGGGAAGGAGTTGGATATCCCTTCTCATGCTATAGGAAGGTTCTCAGGTTGGAATGGGAAGGAGTTGGATGTCACATCTCATGTTATAGGAAGGGTCTCAGGATTGGAATGGGAAGGATTTGGATATCACATCTCTTGCTATAGGAAGGGTCTCAGGTTTTTTATTAGAAACATTGAGATATCACATCTCATGCTATAGGAAGGGTTTCAGGATTGGAATGGGAAGGATTTGAATATCACAACTCATGCTAAAGGAAGGGTCTCAGGTTTGGAAGGGGAAGGATTTGAATATCATATCTCATGTTATAGGACGGGTCCCAGGTTTGGTATTAGAAGCTTTGAGATATCACATCTCATGCTATAGGAAGGGTCTCAGGATTGGAATGGGAAGGAGTTGGATATCACATCTCATGCTAAAGGAAGGGACTCAGGTTTGATAGAAGCATTGAGATATTACATCTCATGCTATAGGAAGGGTCTCAGGATTGGAATGGGAAGGAGTTGGATATCACATCTCATGCTAAAGGAAGGGACTCAGGTTTGATAGAAGCATTGAGATATCACATCTCATGCTATAGGAAGGGTCTCAGGATTGGAATGGGAAGGAGTTGGATATCATATCTCATGTCATAGGAAGGGTCTCAGGTTTGGTCTAAGCATTGAGATATCACATCTCTGCTATCGGAAGGGTCTCAGGATAGGAATGGGAAGGACTTAGATATCACATTCCATGCTATAGGGAGGGTCTCAGGTTTGGAAAGGGAAGGATTTGGATTTCACATCTCATGTTATAGGATGGTTCTCATGTTTGGTTTTAGAAGCATTGAGATATCACATGTAATGCTATCGGAAGTGTCTCAGGTTTGGAAAGGGAAGGATTTGGATTTCACATATGTTATTGGATGGTTCTCAGGTTTGGTTTTAGAAGCATTAAGATATCACATCTCAGGCTATAGGAAGGGTCTCAGGTTTGGAATGGGAAGGAGTTGGATACACATCTCATGTTATAGGAAGGATCTCAGGTTTGGTATTAGAAAAATTGTGATATCACATATCATGCTATAGGAAGGGTCTCAGGATTGGAATGGGAAGGAGTTGGATATCACATCTCATGCTAAAGGGAGGGTCTCAGGTTTGGTATTAGAAGCATTGAGATATTACATCTCATGTTATAGGAAGAATCTCAGGTTTGGTATTAGAGGCATTGAGATATCACATCTCATGCTATCAGAAGGGTCTCAGGATTGGTATGGGAAGGAGTCGGATATCACATCTCATGCTAAAGGGAGGGTCTCAGGTTTGGTATTAGAATCATTGTGATATCACATCTCATGTTATAGGAAGAATGCAGGTTTGGTATTAGAGGCATTGAGATATCACATCTCATGCTATAGGAAGGGTCTCAGGATTGGAATGGGAAGGAGTTGGATATCACATCTCATGCTAAAGGAAGGGTCTCAGTTTTGGTAGAAGCATTGAGATATCACATCTCATGGTATAGGAAGGGTCTCAGTATTGGAATGGGAAGGAGTTGGATATCACATCTCATCCAATAGGAAGGATCTCAGGATTGGAATGGGAAGGATTTGGATGTCACATCTCTTGCTATAGGAAGGGTCTCAGTTTTTTTATTAGAAACATTGAGATATCACATCTCATGCTATAGGAAGGGTTTCAGGATTGGAATGGGAAGGATTTGTATATCACATCTCATGCTAAAGGAAGGGTCTCAGGTTTGGAAGGGGAAGGATTTGGATATCATATCTCATGTTATAGGACGGGTCGCAGGTTTGGTATTAGAAGCTTTGAGATATCACATCTCATGCTATAGGAAGGTCTCAGGATTGGAATGGGAAGGAGTTGGATATCCCTTCTCATGCTATAGGAAGGTTCTCAGGTTGGAATGGGAAGGAGTTGGATGTCACATCTCATGTTATAGGAAGGGTCTCAGGATTGGAATGGGAAGGATTTGGATATCACATCTCTTGCTATAGGAAGGGTCTCAGGTTTTTTATTAGAAACATTGAGATATCACATCTCATGCTATAGGAAGGGTTTCAGGATTGGAATGGGAAGGATTTGAATATCACAACTCATGCTAAAGGAAGGGTCTCAGGTTTGGAAGGGGAAGGATTTGAATATCATATCTCATGTTATAGGACGGGTCCCAGGTTTGGTATTAGAAGCTTTGAGATATCACATCTCATGCTATAGGAAGGGTCTCAGGATTGGAATGGGAAGGAGTTGGATATCACATCTCATGCTAAAGGAAGGGACTCAGGTTTGATAGAAGCATTGAGATATTACATCTCATGCTATAGGAAGGGTCTCAGGATTGGAATGGGAAGGAGTTGGATATCACATCTCATGCTAAAGGAAGGGACTCAGGTTTGATAGAAGCATTGAGATATCACATCTCATGCTATAGGAAGGGTCTCAGGATTGGAATGGGAAGGAGTTGGATATCATATCTCATGTCATAGGAAGGGTCTCAGGTTTGGTCTAAGCATTGAGATATCACATCTCTGCTATCGGAAGGGTCTCAGGATAGGAATGGGAAGGACTTAGATATCACATTCCATGCTATAGGGAGGGTCTCAGGTTTGGAAAGGGAAGGATTTGGATTTCACATCTCATGTTATAGGATGGTTCTCATGTTTGGTTTTAGAAGCATTGAGATATCACATGTAATGCTATCGGAAGTGTCTCAGGTTTGGAAAGGGAAGGATTTGGATTTCACATATGTTATTGGATGGTTCTCAGGTTTGGTTTTAGAAGCATTAAGATATCACATCTCAGGCTATAGGAAGGGTCTCAGGTTTGGAATGGGAAGGAGTTGGATACACATCTCATGTTATAGGAAGGATCTCAGGTTTGGTATTAGAAAAATTGTGATATCACATATCATGCTATAGGAAGGGTCTCAGGATTGGAATGGGAAGGAGTTGGATATCACATCTCATGCTAAAGGGAGGGTCTCAGGTTTGGTATTAGAAGCATTGAGATATCACATCTCATGTTATAGGAAGAATCTCAGGTTTGGTATTAGAGGCATTGAGATATCACATCTCATGCTATCAGAAGGGTCTCAGGATTGGTATGGGAAGGAGTCGGATATCACATCTCATGCTAAAGGGAGGGTCTCAGGTTTGGTATTAGAATCATTGTGATATCACATCGCATGTTATAGGAAGAATGCAGGTTTGGTATTAGAGGCATTGAGATATCACATCTCATGCTATAGGAAGGGTCTCAGGATTGGAATGGGAAGGAGTTGGATATCACATCTCATGCTAAAGGAAGGGTCTCAGTTTTGGTAGAAGCATTGAGATATCACATCTCATGGTATAGGAAGGGTCTCAGTATTGGAATGGGAAGGAGTTGGATATCACATCTCATCCAATAGGAAGGATCTCAGGATTGGAATGGGAAGGATTTGGATGTCACATCT
Organism: Ambystoma mexicanum; assembly: GCF_040938575.1. Lineage (NCBI taxonomy): Eukaryota > Metazoa > Chordata > Amphibia > Caudata > Ambystomatidae > Ambystoma > Ambystoma mexicanum. Next base: position 341,711,280 of record NC_090936.1, read on the forward strand.
CTTGCTATAGGAAGGGTCTCAGTTTTTTTATTAGAAACATTGAGATATCACATCTCATGCTATAGGAAGGGTTTCAGGATTGGAATGGGAAGGATTTGTATATCACATCTCATGCTAAAGGAAGGGTCTCAGGTTTGGAAGGGGAAGGATTTGGATATCATATCTCATGTTATAGGACGGGTCGCAGGTTTGGTATTAGAAGCTTTGAGATATCACATCTCATGCTATAGGAAGGTCTCAGGATTGGAATGGGAAGGAGTTGGATATCCCTTCTCATGCTATAGGAAGGTTCTCAGGTTGGAATGGGAAGGAGTTGGATGTCACATCTCATGTTATAGGAAGGGTCTCAGGATTGGAATGGGAAGGATTTGGATATCACATCTCTTGCTATAGGAAGGGTCTCAGGTTTTTTATTAGAAACATTGAGATATCACATCTCATGCTATAGGAAGGGTTTCAGGATTGGAATGGGAAGGATTTAAATTTCACAACTCATGCTAAAGGAAGGGTCTCAGGTTTGGAAGGGGAAGGATTTGAATATCATATCTCATGTTATAGGACGGGTCCCAGGTTTGGTATTAGAAGCTTTGAGATATCACATCTCATGCTATAGGAAGGGTCTCAGGATTGGAATGGGAAGGAGTTGGATATCACATCTCATGCTAAAGGAAGGGACTCAGGTTTGATAGAAGCATTGAGATATCACATCTCATGCTATAGGAAGGGTCTCAGGATTGGAATGGGAAGGAGTTGGATATCACATCTCATGCCATAGGAAGGGTCTCAGGTTTGGTACAAGCAATGAGATATCACATCTCTGCTATCGGAAGGGTCTCAGGATAGGAATGGGAAGGAGTTGGATATCACATCTCAAGCTATCTCAGGATTGGAATGGGAAGGAGTTTGATATCACATCTCAAGCTATAGGAAGGTTCTCAGGTTTGGAAGGGGAAGGATTTGGATCTCACATCTCATGTTTTAGGACGGGTCTCAGGTTTGGTATTAGAAGCATTGAGATATCACATCTCATGGTATAGGAAGGGTCTCAGGATTGGAATGGGAAGGAGTTGGATATCACATCTCAAGCTATCACAGGATTGGATCGGGAAGGAGTTTGATATCACATCTCAAGCTATAGGAAGGGTCTCAGGTTTGGAAAGGGAAGGATTTGGATTTCACATCTCATGTTATAGGATGGTTCTCATGTTTGGTTTTAGAAGCATTGAGATATCACATCTAATGCTATCGGAAGGGTCTCAGGTTTGGAAAGGGAAGGATTTGGATTTCACATATGTTATTGGATGGTTCTCAGGTTTGGTTTTAGAAGCATTAAGATATCACATCTCATGCTATAGGAAGGGTCTCAGGTTTTGGAATGGGAAGGAGTTGGATACACATCTCATGTTATAGGAAGGATCTCAGGTTTGGTATTAGAAAAATTGTGATATCACATATCATGCTATAGGAAGGGTCTCAGGATTGGAATGGGAAGGAGTTGGATATGACATCTCATGCCACAGGAAGGGTCTCAGGTTTGGTATAAGCATTGAGATATCACATCTCTGCTATCGGAAGGGTCTCAGGATTGGAATGGGAAGGAGTTGGATATCCCATCTTATGTTATAGGAAGGGTCTCAGGTTTGGTGTTAGAAGCATTGAGATATCACATCTCATGCTATCAGAAGGGTCTCAGGATTGGAATGGGAAGGAGTCGGATATCACATCTCATGCTAAAGGGAGGGTCTCAGGTTTGGTATTAGAAGCATTGAGATATCACATCTCATGTTATAGGAAGAATCTCTGGTTTGGTATTAGAGGCATTGAGATATCACATCTCATGCTATAAGAAGGGTCTCAGGATTGGAATGGGAAGGAGTCGGATATCACATCTCATGCTAAAGGGAGGGTCTCAGGTTTGGTATTAGAAGCATTGAGATATCACATCTCATGTTATAGGAAGAATCTCAGGTTTGGTATTAGAGGCATTGAGATATCACATCTCATGTTATAGGAAGGGTCTCAGGATTGGAATGGGAAGGATTTGGATATCATATCTCTTGCTATAGGAAGAGTCTCAAGTTTTTTATTAGAAACATTGAGATATCACATCTCATGCTATAGGAAGGGTTTCAGGATTGGAATGGGAAGGAGTTGGATATCACATCTCATGTCATAGGAAGGGTCTCAGGTTTGGTCCAAGCATTGAGATATCACATCTCATGCTATAGGAAGGGTTTCAGGATTGGAATGGGAAGGATTTGGATATCACATCTTATGCTAAAGGAAGGGTCTCAGGTTTGGAAGGGGAAGGATTTGGATATCATATCTCATGTTATAGGACGGGTCCCAGGTTTGGTATTAGAAGCTTTGAAATATCACATCTCATGCTATAGGAAGGGTCTCAGGATTGGAATGGGAAGGAGTTGGATATCACATCTCATGCTAAAGGAAGGGACTCAGGTTTGATAGAAGCATTGAGATATCACATCTCATGCTATAGGAAGGGTCTCAGGATTGGAATGGGAAGGAGTTGGATATCACATCTCATGTCATAGGAAGGGTCTCAGGTTTGGTCCAAGCATTGAGATATCACATCTCTGCTATCGGAAGGGTCTCAGGATAGGAATGGGAAGGACTTAGATATCACATTCCATGCTATATGGAGGGTCTCAGGTTTGGAAAGGGAAGGATTTGGATTTCACATCTCATGTTATAGGATGGTTCTCATGTTTGGTTTTAGAAGCATTGAGATATCACATGTAATGCTATCGGAAGTGTCTCAGGTTTGGAAAGGGAAGGATTTGGATTTCACATATGTTATTGGATGGTTCTCAGGTTTGGTTTTAGAAGCATTACGATATCACATCTCAGGCTATAGGAAGGGTCTCAGGTTTGGAATGGGAAGGAGTTGGATACACATCTCATGTTATAGGAAGGATCTCAGGTTTGGTATTAGAAAAATTGTGATATCACATATCATGCTATAGGAAGGGTCTCAGGATTGGAATGGGAAGGAGTTGGATATCACATCTCATGCTAAAGGAAAGATCTCAGGTTTGGAAGGGGAAGGATTTGGATCTCACATCTCATGTTTTAGGACGGGTGTCAGGATGGTATTAGAAGCATTGAGATATCACATCTCATGGTATAGGAAGGGTCTCAGGATTGGAATGGGAAGGAGTTGGATATCACATCTCAAGCTATCTCAGGATTGGAATGGGAAGGAGTTTGATATCACATCTCATGCAATCGGAAGGGTCTCAGGTTTGGAATGGGAAGGAGTTGGATATCACATCTCATGTTTTAGGAAGGATCTCAGGTTTATTATTAGAAGCATTGAGATATCACATCTCATGCTATAGGAAGGGTCTCAGGATTGGAATCGGAAGGAGTTGTATTTGACATCTCATGCCATAGGAAGGGTCTCAGGTTTGGTATAAGCATTGAGATATCACATCTCTGCTATCGGAAGGGTCTCAGGATTGGAATGGGAAGGACTTGAATATCACATCCCATGTTATAGCAAGGGTCTCAGGTTTGGTATTAGAAGCATTGAGATATCACATCTCATGCTATAGGAAGGGTCTCAGGATTGGAATGGGAACGACTTGGATATCACATCTCATGATAAAGGAAGGGTCTAAATTTTGGAAGGGGAAGGATTTGGATATCACATCTCATGTTATGGGACCGGTCTCAGGTTTGGTATTAGAAGCATTGAGATATCAAGTCCCATGGTATAGGACGGGTCTCAGAATTGGAATGGGAAGGAGTTGGATATCACATCTCAAGCTATAGGAAGGGTGTCAGGATTGGAATGGGAAGGAGTTTGATATCACATCTCATGCCATGGTATGGGTCTCAGGTTTTGTAGAAGCATTGGGATATCATATCTCATGCTATCGGAAGGGTATCAGGATTGGATTTGGAAGGAGTTGGATATCCCATCTCATGCTATAGGAAGGGTCTCAGGTTGGAATGGGAAGGAATTGGATATCACATCTCATGTTATAGGAAGGGTATCAGGATTGGAATGGGAAGGACTTGGATATCACATCTCATGCTATAGGAAGGCTATCAGGTTTGGAAGGGGAAGGAGTTGCATATCAAATTTCATTTTAGAGGTAGGATCTCAGGTTTGGTATTAGAGGCATTGAGATATCACATCTCATGCTATAGGAAGGGTCTCACGATTGGAATGGGAAGGATTTGGATATCACATCTCATGCTGTTGGAAGGGTCTCAGGTTTGGTATAAGCATTGAGATATCACATCTCATGCTATAGAAACGGTCTCAAGATTGCAATGGGAAGGAGTTGGATATCACATCTCATGTTATAGGAAGGATCTCAGATTTGGTATTAGAAGCATTGAGACATCACATCTCATGCTATAGGAAGGGTCTCAGGATTGGAATGGGAAGGAGTTGGATATCACATCTCATGTTATAGGAAGGGTCTCAGGATTGGAATGGGAAGCACTTCGATATCACATCTCATGTTATAGGAAGGCTCCCAGGTTTAGAAGGGGAAGGAGTTGGATATCACATTTCATGTTAGAGGTAGGATCTCAGGTTTGGTATTAGAGGCATTGAGATATAACATCTCATGCTATCAGAAGGGTCTCAGGATTGGAATGGGAAGGAGTTGGATATCACATCTCATGCTAAAGGGAGGGTCTCAGGTTTGGAAGGGGAAGGATTTGGATATCACATCCCATGCTATAGGAAGGGTCTCAGGTTTGGTATAAGCATTAAGATATCACATCTCATGCTATAGGAAGGGTCTCAGGATTGGAATGGGAAGGAGTTGGATATCACATTTCATGCTATAGGTAGGCTCTCAGTTTTGGAAAGGGAAGGTTTTGGATATCACATCTCATGCTATAGGAAGGGTCTCACAATTGGAATGGGAAGGATTTGGATATCACATCTCATGCTATAGGAAGGGTCTCAGGATTGGAATGGGAAGGAGTTGGATATCACATCTCATGCTATAGGAAGGGTCCCAGGAATGGAATGGGACGGAGTTTTATATGACATCTCATGCCATAGGAAGGATCTCAGGTTTGGTATTAGAAGCATTGAGACATCACATCTCATGTTATAGGAAGGGTCTCAGGATTGGAATGGGAAGGAGTTGGATATCACATCTCATGCTATAGGAAGGGTCTCAGGTTTGGTATCAGCATTGAGATATCACATCTCTGCTATCGGAAGGGTCTCAGGATTCGAATGGGAAGGAGTTGGATATCCCATCTTATGTTATAGGAAGGGTCTCAGGTTTGGTATTAGAAGCATTGAGATATCACATCTCATGCTATAGGAAGGGTCTCAGGATTGGAATGGGAAGGCGTTGGATATCACATCTCATGCTATAGGAAGGTGTAGTATTATAACCTTCTAATTGGAGCTGCCTGACCTCTATGGGACATGCCTGACAACATTATAGTATGTAGGATCATACGCTTGGAATCCAGGTGTCGATAGAGTTCTAGAAGAGAGGGCTGCAATCAAACCACATCTGTCCAGCTCCCTTTACAGTTAGCAGCTTCCCTCCTCCTTTCATACATGTAACTTGTTTAAGTTAGTAAATGTAGCATTTAATAAATATACTTACGTTACATAAACGTCTCCTACTGTCATATATAATTTCCCGTTCCGGTCTACTTCATTGGCGACGAAGGTGGGATTCGTACTTCATCCATGTATACGGAGCTGCTCCGCTCATGCCCGGGTGTAGCAGCGGCTCCGTCTTCCAGATCCTGAAGGTAACGCTCGGCATTTCGCCCCAACGCATCATCCTGGCGCTGCGTCCCAATCGCTTCATTAAGGCATATGAGGAACTCGATTGATGTGCTGGGCTGCGCTGCACATTACCAAGTTGTGCCAGCCTTTTTTTTATGTGAAACTCGATCGATGTGCTGGGCCGCGCTATACGTTACCAAACTGCCTCAGCCTTTCCTTCGGTTTCCTCCGTGGACACTGTTCATCCAAGTTCGCGCATGCGTTGAATGCACCGAAGAAGGAAGGAGTCATTAAAGGGACAGTACGCTGTTTTGTTGTTCGCTTTCTCCAATGCAAACCTGTGCATTGGAAGCAAATAAAGTACCGACCTCATCATCAGGGGCATATTACTCGCTGGGGCTTACATTACAAGTTCAAGGAATCGTTGATGTTGAGCACTATACAAGTGAATATTAACCCTGTAAATGGTACTGAGGATCCATTTCTCTACTGACAAGAGGTGGTTGAACACAGTTACTCAATCAAAATAAATACATGCACAATGATAGGTATTATATAGGATGAGCTGAGTACATCACGTTTTCTGGACATTACTGTGCCCCACATACAGGTTTTTTTGCAGATTGTGAGCTTGCACAAATTCCAACCAAGTTGTCATGGCGTTTAGCAGTGTGCCTCCGCCTGCTTTCTTTATGCCCAGCACTGATGAACCTGCCTTGCCTTGGAAGAGGTGGATAAAATCCTTTGAACATTATGCAGGTGTGATTTGTGGTCCCAATTGTGGCGCAGAAAAGAGGAAATCATTACTCTTGCACTGTTTAGGTCCGGTTGGACAAGAAAAATATGAAACACTTCCAGAATTACCAGAAGAGGAGAGTGTGGACCTAAATGAATACCAGCGAGCTGTAAAAAAAATTGACAAACACTTTGAAAAGAAAGTGAGCATAATTTTAGAACGTTACAAGTTCGGCAAACGCACACAGGAGGAGGGAGAAAGTGTGGAAAAGTTTGTCACTGCTTTGAGGAAATTAGCAAAGTCATGCAATTTCAATGAGCAACTGGATGAGAGACTCAGAGACCAATTTATGTTAGAGTGTCGCAGTAGCAAAGTGAGGGAAAGACTGTGGTCGGAAAGTGATCCTTCTCTTGACATTGTTCTCCGAGTGGCAAAAGAAGTAGAACACACTGAAGAGTGTGTTAAAGAATTAGAAAATAAGATGAAACAAGTAAAGATAGGAAGCACCAATAGTAAAACGCATGATACACTTGATGAGGAGTCAATTTCCATGATCAACAATGATATCATTAAAAGGAGATCTGTCACAAAACAATACAATTTGTCGAAGACGGACAAAGGGTCAAGCAAATATAGTCAAAAAGGGCCATCATACGAGGTTTCTAAAAAAAACATTCCAGAGAATCAATCAAGGAAAGTGGGAAGAAAACGCCAAGGAAGGTGTTATAGATGCGGAAATGTGAATCATTGGGCTGATGACCCGGACTGTCCAGCACTAAAGATCATTTGTAGCAAGTGCAAAGGGAAGGGTCACTTCTCTAAATGTTGCAGATCACGTGACAATGCCATGAACTGGATAGGAGACAATTCTGATAGTGATCGCAGTGAGAGAGAAATTCAAGAAGATTGTGTATGCACCATAACTGATGATGATGACGATGAAGAAGTGTTGGAAAGTCCCAGGGCCATGGTGTCGATTGACGGAAATGAAGTATGTATGATGGTTGATACTGGTGCAAAATATACGCTTCTGCCAAGACAATTTTGGAACAAAAATAAACATGAGTTTTTACATGAGACAGATATCAATCCAAGAGCATATGGAGGTGTGAAGATCAATGTCATTGGTTGGCATTGGGGAAAGTTGAAATTTAAGAACAGAGTTGCCAAAGGCAAGATATACATCACTGGTGAAGGGAAAACTGCCCTGCTCAGTTGGACCCACCAGAGTAAATTACGAGTGAAAGTGGATTCCACCAGCTCGGAATCAGTTTTGTCTATAAGTGGTAGCAATTCTGAATCAAGTAATGGTGGCAATGTTATAGGTAAAGCTGGTTTGCTAAAGGTTTTCCGAGATAAAATAGGATGTCTGCAAGGTTATACTCATCAGATATTACTCAAACCAGACCAAAAACCTATAGCTCAAAGATTAAGAAACATTCCGTTAGCTGTACGAGAAGAAGTCAGTAAGGAAATAAGGAAAATGGAAGAAGATGGAATCATAGAAAGTATTGATGCCAGTGAATGGGTTTCACCACTTGTTGTGATACGGAAAAAATCTGGAAAACTTAGAATTTGCGTTGACCTACGTGAGTTAAACAAATGTGTCATACCTGATCGGCATCCGTTACCAAATATACAAGAAATTGTGTCTACCATTGGACCTTCTAAAATATTTTCAACTCTTGACTTATCATCTGCTTACCATCAAATCAAACTTCACACAAGTTCAAGGAAATTGACTGCGTTCATAACTCCTGATGGTTTGTATCAATTTAAAAGAATGCCGTTCGGATTAGTGTCAGCAGCATCAGTGTTCCAGAAGGTGATGCATGGGATGTTCAAAGATACCAAAGGTGTGATTTGTTTTCAAGATGATATATTGATTCATGCTATCACTCAAGAACTACATGACGAGAGACTATTACATGTATGTAAAAAATTATGCGATGCAGGCATGACTTTAAGCAAGGACAAATGCAAGATAAATTGCACAGAAATTGAATATTTGGGACATAAAATTACAGCAGAAGGAATTTTTCCGAAACCACAATTAGTCAACACCATTGTGGAAATGCCGAGCCCGAGTAACAAGGATGAGATTCGTACATTTATTGGTATGGCTGAGTACTATTCTAAATTTGTCAAGGATTTTGCTATCCATACTGTTCCATTACGAGAGGCACTTAAGAAGAAATTGTTTGAATGGAATGAAGAATGTGAAGATGAATTCAATTGTATAAAGAATGCGATAAATTCTGCTCCTGCATTAAAGAATTTTAGTACCAGTGACAAGATTATCATCACTACGGATGCCAGCAACGTAGGCCTAGGGGCTGTGTTGTCCCAAGAGAAGGATGGGCATGAAGCTATAATTGCTTTTGCATCGAGATTACTCAAGGGAGCAGAGATTTCATATGCCACTATAGAGAAGGAAGCTTTAGCCATCAAGTGGGCAGCTGCCAAGTTTAGAAGCTTTATATGGGGAAACCATGTTGAGTTTCGAACTGATCATAAGCCCTTAACTCAAGTATTCATGTCAAAGGGTCTTAATAAAGTTTCCAACAGGATGAGAAGATGGGTCATGATGCTGCAAGAGTTCAAATACACTGTGACATATGTTCCAGGAATAAAGAATGTGTCTGCTGATTGCTTATCTCGCTTAACTAACATTTCTGAGGTGGTCGATGAAGATGAAGACATGGAAGTTGTCTTCTGCGTGGAAACTTCTTCCCTATCAAAGGATGATTGGGATCATGCCGAATCAAATGATCATAACATCAAGAAATTGAAAAATTTAATTCAAAGTCATGAGTGTATGAAGAAATCTAAATTTGAAGAAGCCAACTTAAGTGTTTTTTGGCCTGTTGCAGATGAACTTCATGTACACGGGGATTTTATGATGAGAGGAGATAAAGTCATTCCTCCGACGGATCTGCGTTCAAAGATTATAGAACTAGGACATGAGGGTCATCAAGGAGTAATAAAGACCAAACAAAGAATTAGGAATGACTATTGGTGGCCTGGCTGCGATCTGCAGATCGAGCGATATATTAGGGAATGTATCCTTTGTTGTGATGATGAGAAAAAGTGTGTGGGTTCCAGGCAACCAATGGTTATTACCGACATTCCCAATAGTGCTTGGAGGGATATAAGTATGGATGTTTTAGGTCCCATATGTTGTAAAGGTGTACAAAAATATTGTTTGGTAGTCATAGACCTCCTCACCAGGTGGGTAGAGATTTTAATTACCTATAGTGTCACGGGCAAAACTGTGGTTGAATTTTTATCAAATATATGTGAGAGGGAAGGGTATCCAGGAAGTATTCTTTCCGACAACGGTACTCAATTTAAGTCTAAAGAAGTGGCAGACTTCTGTAAAAAATTTGCCATTGAGCATAAGACCAGCTCCATTTACCATCCCCAAACTAATGGATTAGTGGAACGTTTTAATAAAATCTTGAAAGAAACCATCAGGATGGCTTGGGCCAATGGGATGGATTGGGAAGATGCTGTCAGGGAGAAAGTAATTGCACATCGTTTTACACCACATACCAGTACAGGTATTTCTCCCTTTGAGCATAGTAGGGGAAGGAAAGCAAACACCACATTGGCTCCCATTTGGCTTATCAAAGAGCGTAAGGAAATAGAGAAGGATCTAGTAAATGCAAAGAAAAAAATTAGGGAAATGCAAAAGAGAAACAAGATAAATTATGATAAGAAGGTATGTAACAACAAATATGATATGTCTACGGCTGTTGGTAAGTTGGTCAAGGTGTTAATTCCTCCTGCTCTAAGAAGTGGACCATGCAAATGGTCCAAACCCATTAAGGTAATAGAGGCTTTTCGCCATGCTGTCAGAACAGAGGATAAAAGGATATGGAATGTGGAAAGAATTTGGATGTGTGAAAGTAAGGTTCTTAACAAGAAAGAAAAGAGAAATGTAGGGCAGAAGATGGACAGAAATGTTAGAATTTCTAGAAATGTGAACGGTGGGGCGAAGAGTGATTGTTATAGTACTGTTAAGAAGAAATGTGATGGCAAATCTGAACAACCTCAATTTTCCTTGCCAACTACCTCCAGATATGATGGAGGCATGTCCAGATCCGGCAGATCTTATCGTTTGCCGAAAAGGATGGAAGACTATGTGGAATTTACATGAACCAGCTAGAACAATTGTCCGTCAGTCTATGTACATAGTTTGTGAACAATAGAAAGGGAAGGAGATGTGTAGTATTATAACCTTCTAATTGGAGCTGCCTGACCTCTATGGGACATGCCTGACTACATTATAGTATGTAGGATCATACGCTTGGAATCCAGGTGTCGATACAGTTCTAGAAGAGAGGGCTGCAATCAAACCACAACTGTCCAGCTCCCTTTACAGTTAGCAGCTTCCCTCCTCCTTTCATACATGTAACTTGTTTACGTTAGTAAATGTAGCATTTAATAAATATACTTACGTTACATAAACGTCTCCTACTGTCATATATAATTTCCCATTCCGGTCTACTTCAGAAGGGTCTCAGGAATGGAATGGGAAGGAGTTTTATATGACATCTCATGCCATAGGAAGGATCTCAGGTTTGGTATTAGAAGCATTGAGACATCACATCTCATGTTATAGGAAGGGTCTCAGGATTGGAATGGGAAGGAGTTGGATATCACATCTCATGCTATAGGAAGGGTCTCAGGTTTGGTATAAGCATTGAGATATCACATCTCATGCTATAGGAAGGGTCTCAGGATTGGAATGGGAAGGAGTTGTATATGACATCTCATGCCATAGGAAGGGTCTCAGGTTTGGTATCAGCATTGAGATATAACATCTCTGCTATCGGAAGGGTCTCAGGATTCGAATGGGAAGGAGTTGGATATCCCATCTTATGTTATAGGAAGGGTCTCAGGTTTGGTATTAGAAGCATTGAGATATCACATCTCATGCTATAGGAAGGGTCTCAGGATTGGAATAGGAAGGACTTGAATATCCCATCTCATGCTATAGGGAGGCTCTCACGTTTGGAAAGGGAAGGAGTTGGATATCACATTTCATGTTAGAGGTAGGATCTCAGGTTTGGTATTAGAGGCATTGAATATCACATCTCATGCTATCAGAAGGGTCTCAGGATTGGAATGGGAAGGAGTTGGATATCACATCTCATGCTAAAGGGAGGGTCTCAGGTTTGGAAGGGGAAGGATTTTGATATCACATCTCATGTTATAGGAAGGATCTCAGGTTTGGTATTAGAGGGATTGAGATATCACATCTCATGCTATCGGAAGGGTATCAGGATTGGATATGGAAGTAGTTGGATATCCCATCTCATGCTATAGGAAGGGTCTCAGGTTGGAATGGGAAGGAGTTGGATATCACATCTCATGTTATAGGAAGGGTCTCAGGATTGGAATGGGAAATACTTCGATATCACATCTCATGCTATAGGAAGGCTCTCAGGTTTGCAAGGGGAAGGAGTTGGATATCACATTTCATGTAGAGGTAGGATCTCAGGTTTGGTATTAGAGGCATTGAGATATCACATCTCATGCTATCAGAAATGTCTCAGGATTGGAATGGGAAGGAGTTGGATATCACATCTCATGCTAAAGGGAGGGTCTCTGGTTTGGAAGGGGAAGGATTTGGATATCACATCTCATGTTATAGGAAGGATCTCAGGTTTGGTATTAGAAGCATTGAGATATCACATCTCATGCTATAGGAAGGGTCTAAGGTTTGGAATGGGAAGGAATTGGATATCACATCTCATGTCATAGGAAGGATATCAGGTTTGGTATTAGAAGCATTGAGATATCACATCTCATGCTATAGGAATGGTCTCAGGATTGGAATGGGAAGGAGTTGGATATTAGATTCTTGCTATAGAAAGGGTCTCAGGTTTAGAACGGGAAGGAGTTGGATATCACATCTCATGTTATAGGAAGGGTCTCAGGTTTGGTCTAAGTATTGAGATATCACATCTCTGCTATCAGAAGTTTCTCAGGATTGAAATGGGAAGGAGTTGGATATCCCATCTCATGTTATAGGACGGGTCTCAGGTTTGGTAATAGGATCTCAGGTTTGGTATTAGAGGCATTTAGATATCACATCTCATGCTATAGGAAGGGTCTCAGGATTGGAATGGGAAGGATTTGGATATCACATCTCATGCTATAGGAAGGGTCTCAGGTTTGGTATAAGCATTGAGATATCACATCTCATGCTATAGGAAGGGTCTCAGGATTGGAATGGGAAGGAGTTGGATATCACATCTCATGCCATAGGAAGGGTCTCAGGTTTGGTACAAGCATTGAGATATCACATCTCTGCTATCGGAAGGGTCTCAGGATAGGAATGGGAAGGAGTTGGATATCACATCTCAAGCTATCTCAGGATTGGAATGGGAAGGAGTTTGATATCACATCTCAAGCTATAGGAAGGTTCTCAGGTTTGGAGGGGGAAGGATTTGGATCTCACATCTCATGTTTTAGGACGGGTCTCAGGTTTGGTATTAGAAGCATTGAAATATCACATCTCATGGTATAGGAAGGGTCTCAGGATTGGAATGGGAAGGAGTTGGATATCACATCTCCAGCTATCACAGGATTGGAATGGGAAGGAGTTTGATATCACATCTCAAGCTATAGGAAGGGTCTCAGGTTTGGAAAGGGAAGGATTTGGATTTCACATCTCATGTTATAGGATGGTTCTCATGTTTGGTTTTAGAAGCATTGAGATATCACATCTAATGCTATCGGAAGGGTCTCAGGTTTGGAAAGGGAAGGATTTGGATTTCACATATGTTATTGGATGGTTCTCAGGTTTGGTTTTAGAAGCATTAAGATATCACATCTCATGCTATAGGAAGGGTCTCAGGTTTTGGAATGGGAAGGAGTTGGATACACATCTCATGTTATAGGAAGGATCTCAGGTTTGGTATTAGAAAAATTGTGATATCACATATCATGCTATAGGAAGGGTCTCAGGATTGGAATGGGAAGGAGTTGGATATGACATCTCATGCCACAGGAAGGGTCTCAGGTTTGGTATAAGCATTGAGATATCACATCTCTGCTATCGGAAGGGTCTCAGGATTGGAATGGGAAGGAGCTGGATATCCCATCTTATGTTATAGGAAGGGTCTCAGGTTTGGTATTAGAAGCATTGAGATATCACATCTCATGCTATCAGAAGGGTCTCAGGATTGGAATGGGAAGGAGTCGGATATCACATCTCATGCTAAAGGGAGGGTCTCAGGTTTGGTATTAGAAGCATTGAGATATCACATCTCATGTTACAGGAAGAATCTCTGGTTTGGTATTAGAGGCAATGATATATCACATCTCATGCTATCAGAAGGGTCTCAGGATTGGAATGGGAAGGAGTCGGATATCACATCTCATGCTAAAGGGAGGGTCTCAGGTTTGGTATTAGAAGCATTGAGATATCACATCTCATGTTATAGGAAGGGTCTCAGGATTGGAATGGGAAGGATTTGGATATCACATCTCTTGCTATAGGAAGAGTCTCAGGTTTTTTATTAGAAACATTGAGATATCACATCTCATGCTAAAGGAAGGGTCTCAGGTTTGGAAGGGGAAGGATTTGGATATCATATCTCATGTTATAGGACGGGTCGCAGGTTTGGTATTAGAAGCTTTAAAATATCACATCTCATGCTATAGGAAGGGTCTCAGGATTGGAATGGGAAGGAGTTGGATATCACATCTCATGCTAAAGGAAGGGACTCAGGTTTGATAGAAGCATTGAGATATCACATCTCATGCTATAGGAAGGGTCTCAAGATTGAAATGGGAAGGAGTTGGATATCACATCTCATGCCATAGGAAGGGTCTCAGGTTTGGTCCAAGCATTGAGATATCACATCTCTGCTATCGGAAGGGTCTCAGGATAGGAATGGGAAGGACTTAGACATCACATCTCATGCTATAGGGAGGGTCTCAGGTTTGGAAAGGGAAGGATTTGGATTTCACATCTCATGTTATAGGATGGTTCTCATGTTTGGTTTTAGAAGCATTGAGATATCACATCTAATGCTATCGGAAGGGTCTCAGGTTTGGAAAGGGAAGGATTTGGATTTCACATATGTTATTGGATGGTTCTCAGGTTTGGTTTTAGAAGCATTAAGATATCACATCTCAGGCTATAGGAAGGGTCTCAGGTTTGGAATGGGAAGGAGTTGGATACACATCTCATGTTATAGGAAGGATCTCAGGTTTGGTATTAGAAAAATTGTGATATCACATATCATGCTATAGGAAGGGTCTCAGGATTGGAATGGGAAGGAGTTGGATATCACATCTCATGCTAAAGGAAAGATCTCAGGTTTGGAAGGGGAAGGATTTGGACATCACATCTCATGTTTTAGGACGGGTGTCAGGTTTGGTATTAGAAGCATTGAGATATCACATCTCATGGTATAGGAAGGGTCTCAGGATTGGAATGGGAAGGAGTTGGATATCACATCTCATGCTAAAGGAAAGATCTCAGGTTTGGAAGGGGAAGGATTTGGACATCACATCTCATGTTTTAGGACGGGTGTCAGGTTTGGTATTAGAAGCATTGAGAGATCACATCTCATGGTATAGGAAGGGTCTCAGGATTGGAATGGGAAGGAGTTGGATATCACATCTCATGCTAAAGGAAAGATCTCAGGTTTGGAAGGGGAAGGATTTGGACATCACATCTCATGTTTTAGGACGGGTGTCAGGTTTGGTATTAGAAGCATTGAGATATCACATCTCATGGTATAGGAAGGGTCTCAGGATTGGAATGGGAAGGAGTTTGATATCACATCTCATGCAATCGGAAGGGTCTCAGGTTTGGAATGGGAAGGAGTTGGATATCACATCTCATGTTATAGGAAGGATCTCAGGTTTATTATTAGAAGCATTGAGATATCACATCTCATGCTATAGGAAGGGTCTCAGGATTGGAATCGGAAGGAGTTGTATTTGACATCTCATGCCATAGGAAGGGTCTCAGGTTTGGTATAAGCATTGAGATATCACATCTCTGCTATCGGAAGGGTCTCAGGATTGGAATGGGAAGGAGTTGGATATCCCATCTCATGATAGGAAGGGTCTCAGGTTTGGTATTAGAAGCATTGAGATATCACATCTCATGCTATAGGAAGGGTCTCAGGATTGGAATGGGAAGGACTTGAATATCACATCTCATGTTATAGCAAGGGTCTCAGGTTTGGTATTAGAAGCATTGAGATATCACATCTCATGCTATAGGAAGTGTCTCAGGATTGGAATGGGAACGACTTGGATATCACATCTCATGATAAAGGAAGGGTCTAAGGTTTGGAAGGGGGGGGATTTGGATATCACATCTCATGTTATAGGACCGGTCTCAGGTTTGGTATTAGAAGCATTGAGATATCAAGTCCCATGGTATAGGACGGGTCTCAGAATTGGAATGGGAAGGAGTTGGATATCACATCTCAAGCTATAGGAAGGGTGTCAGGATTGGAATGGGAAGGAGTTTGATATCACATCTCATGCCATGGTATGGGTCTCAGGTTTTGTAGAAGCATTGGGATATCACATCTCATGCTATCGGAAGGGTATCAGGATTGGATTTGGAAGGAGTTGGATATCCCATCTCATGCTATAGGAAGGGTCTCAGGTTGGAATGGGAAGGAGTTGGATATCACATCTCATGTTATAGGAAGGGTATCAGGATTGGAATGGGAAGCACTTCGATATCACATCTCATGTTATAGGAAGGCTCCCAGGTTTAGAAGGGGAAGGAGTTGGATATCACATTTCATGTTAGAGGTAGGATCTCAGGTTTGGTATTAGAGGCATTGAGATATAACATCTCATGCTATCAGAAGGGTCTCAGGGTTGGAATGGGAAGGAGTTGGATATCACATCTCATGCTAAAGGGAGGGTCTCAGGTTTGGAAGGGGAAGGATTTGGATATCACATCTCATGCTATAGGAAGGGTCTCAGGATTGGAATGGGAAGGAGTTGGATATCACATCTCATGCTATAGGTAGGCTCTCAGTTTTGGAAAGGGAAGGTTTTGGATATCACATCTCATGCTATAGGAAGGGTCTCACGATTGGAATGGGAAGGATTTGGATATCACATCTCATGCTATAGGAAGGGTCTCAGGATTGGAATGGGAAGGAGTTGGATATCACATCTCATGCTATAGGAAGGGTCTCAGGAATGGAATGGGAAGGAGTTTTATATGACATCTCATGCCATAGAAAGGATCTCAGGTTTGGTATTAGAAGCATTGAGACATCACATCTCATGTTATAGGAAGGGTCTCAGGATTGGAATGGGAAGGAGTTGGATATCACATCTCATGCTATAGGAAGCGTCTCAGGTTTGGTATAAGCATTGAGATATCACATCTCATGCTATAGGAATGGTCTCAGGATTGGAATGGGAAGGAGTTGTATATGACATCTCATGCCATAGGAAGGGTCTCAGGTTTGGTATCAGCATTGAGATATCACATCTCTGCTATCGGAAGGGTCTCAGGATTGGAATGGGAAGGAGTTGGATATCCCATCTTATGTTATAGGAAGGGTCTCAGGTTTGGTATTAGAAGCATTGAGATATCACATCTCATGCTATAGGAAGGGTCTCAGGATTGGAATGGGAAGGACTTGAATATCCCATCTCATGCTATAGGGAGGCTCTCACGTTTGGAAAGGGAAGGAGTTGGATATCACATTTCATGTTAGAGGTAGGATCTCAGGTTTGGTATTAGAGGCATTGAATATCACATCTCATGCTATCAGAAGGGTCTCAGGATTGGAATGGGAAGGAGTTGGATATCACATCTCATGCTAAAGGGAGGGTCTCAGGTTTGGAAGGGGAAGGATTTTGATATCACATCTCATGTTATAGGAAGGATCTCAGGTTTGGTATTAGAGGGATTGAGATATCACATCTCATGCTATCGGAAGGGTATCAGGATTGGATTTGGAAGTAGTTGGATATCCCATCTCATGCTATAGGAAGGGTCTCAGGTTGGAATGGGAAGGAGTTGGATATCACATCTCATGTTATAGGAAGGGTCTCAGGATTGGAATGGGAAATACTTCGATATCACATCTCATGCTATAGGAAGGCTCTCAGGTTTGCAAGGGGAAGGAGTTGGATATCACATTTCATGTTAGAGGTAGGATCTCAGGTTTGGTATTAGAGGCATTGAGATATCACATCTCATGCTATCAGAAATGTCTCAGGATTGGAATGGGAAGGAGTTGGATATCACATCTCATGCTAAAGGGAGGGTCTCTGGTTTGGAAGGGGAAGGATTTGGATATCACATCTCATGTTTTAGGAAGGATCTCAGGTTTGGTATTAGAAGCATTGAGATATCACATCTCATGCTATAGGAAGGGTCTCAGGTTTGGAATGGGAAGGAATTGGATATCACATCTCATGTCATAGGAAGGATCTCAGGTTTGGTATTAGAAGCATTGAGATATCACATCTCATGCTATAGGAATGGTCTCAGGATTGGAATGGGAAGCAGTTGGATATTAGATTCTTGCTATAGAAAGGGTCTCAGGTTTGGAACGGGAAGGAGTTGGATATCACATCTCATGTTATAGGAAGGGTCTCAGGTTTGGTCTAAGCATTGAGATATCCCATCTCATGCTATAGGAAGGGTCTCAGGTTGGAATGGGAAGGAGTTGGATATCACATCTCATGTTAAAGGAAGGGTCTCAGGATTGGAATGGGAAGGACTTGGATATCACATCTCATGCTAAAGGGAGGGTCTCAGGTTTGGAAGGGGAAGGATTTGGATATCACATCTCATGCTATAGGAAGGGTCTCAGGATTGGAATGGGAAGGGGTTGGATATCACATCTCATGCTATAGGTAGGCTCTCAGTTTTGGAAAGGGAAGGTTTTGGATATCACATCTCATGCTATAGGAAGGGTCTCACGATTGGAATGGGAAGGATTTGGATATCACATCTCATGCTATAGGAAGGGTCTCAGGATTGGAATGGGAAGGAGTTGGATATCACATCTCATGCTATAGGAAGGGTCTCAGGAATGGAATGGGAAGGAGTTTTATATGACATCTCATGCCATAGGAAGGATCTCAGGTTTGGTATTAGAAGCATTGAGACATCACATCTCATGTTATAGGAAGGGTCTCAGGATTGGAATGGGAAGGAGTTGGATATCACATCTCATGCTATAGGAAGGGTCTCAGGTTTGGTATAAGCATTGAGATATCACATCTCATGCTATAGGAATGGTCTCAGGATTGGAATGGGAAGGAGTTGTATATGACATCTCATGCCATAGGAAGGGTCTCAGGTTTGGTATCAGCATTGAGATATCACATCTCTGCTATCGGAAGGGTCTCAGGATTGGAATGGGAAGGAGTTGGATATCCCATCTTATGTTATAGGAAGGGTCTCAGGTTTGGTATTAGAAGCATTGAGATATCACATCTCATGCTATAGGAAGGGTCTCAGGATTGGAATGGGAAGGACTTGAATATCCCATCTCATGCTATAGGGAGGCTCTCACGTTTGGAAAGGGAAGGAGTTGGATATCACATTTCATGTTAGAGGTAGGATCTCAGGTTTGGTATTAGAGGCATTGAATATCACATCTCATGCTATCAGAAGGGTCTCAGGATTGGAATGGGAAGGAGTTGGATATCACATCTCATGCTAAAGGGAGGGTCTCAGGTTTGGAAGGGGAAGGATTTTGATATCACATCTCATGTTATAGGAAGGATCTCAGGTTTGGTATTAGAGGGATTGAGATATCACATCTCATGCTATCGGAAGGGTATCAGGATTGGATTTGGAAGTAGTTGGATATCCCATTTCATGCTATAGGAAGGGTCTCAGGTTGGAATGGGAAGGAGTTGGATATCACATCTCATGTTATAGGAAGGGTCTCAGGATTGGAATGGGAAATACTTCGATATCACATCTCATGCTATAGGAAGGCTCTCAGGTTTGCAAGGGGAAGGAGTTGGATATCACATTTCATGTTAGAGGTAGGATCTCAGGTTTGGTATTAGAGGCATTGAGATATCACATCTCATGCTATCAGAAATGTCTCAGGATTGGAATGGGAAGGAGTTGGATATCACATCTCATGCTAAAGGGAGGGTCTCTGGTTTGGAAGGGGAAGGATTTGGATATCACATCTCATGTTTTAGGAAGGATCTCAGGTTTGGTATTAGAAGCATTGAGATATCACATCTCATGCTATAGGAAGGGTTTCAGGTTTGGAATGGGAAGGAATTGGATATCACATCTCATGTCATAGGAAGGATCTCAGGTTTGGTATTAGAAGCATTGAGATATCACATCTCATGCTATAGGAATGGTCTCAGGATTGGAATGGGAAGCAGTTGGATATTAGATTCTTGCTATAGAAAGGGTCTCAGGTTTGGAACGGGAAGGAGTTGGATATCCCATCTCATGTTATAGGACGGGTCTCAGGTTTGGTAATAGAATCATTGAGATATCACATCTCATGCTGTAGGAAGTGTCTAAGGATTGGAATGGGAAGGACTTGGATATCACATCTCATGCTATAGGTAGACTCTCAGGTTTGGAAAGGGAAGGAGTGGGATATCACATTTCATGTTCAAGGAAGGATCTCAGGTTTGGTATTAGAGGCATTGAGATATCACATCTCATGCTATAGGAAGGGTCTCAGGATTGGAATGGGAAGGATTTGGATATCACATCTCATGCTATAGGAAGGGTCTCAGGTTTGGTATAAGCATTGAGATATCACATCTCATGCTATAGGAAGGGTCTCAGGATTGGAATGGGAAGGAGTTGGATATCACATCTCATGCTATAGGTAGGCTCTCAGGTTTGGAAAGGGAAGGATTTGGATATCACATTTCATGTTAGAGGAAGGATCTCAGGTTTGGTATTAGAGGCATTGAGATATCACATCTCATGTTATAGGAAGGGTCTCACGATTGGAATGGGAAGGATTTGGATATCACATCTCATGCTATAGGAAGGGTCTGAGGTTTGGTATAAGCATTATAATATCACATCCCATGCTATAGGAAGGGTCTCAGGATTGGAATGGAAGGAGTTGGATATCACATCTCATGTTATAGGAAGGATCTCAGATTTGGTATTAGAAGCATTGAGACATCACATCTCATGCTATAGGAAGGGTCTCAGGATTGGAATGGGAAGGAGTTGGATATCACATCTCATGTTATAGGAAGGGTCTCAGGATTGGAATGGGAAGGACTTCGATATCACATCTCATGTTATAGGAAGGCTCCCAGGTTTGGAAGGGGAAGGAGTTGGATATCACATTTCATGTTAGAGGTAGAATCTCAGGTTTGGTATTAGAGGCATTGAGATATAACATCTCATGCTATCAGAAGGGTCTCAGGATTGGAATGGGAAGGAGTTGGATATCACATCTCATGCTAAAGGGAGGGTCTCAGGTTTGGAAGGGGAAGGATTTGAATATCACATCTCGTGTTATAGGAAGGATCTCAGGTTTGGTATTAGAAGAATTCAAATATCACATCTCATGCTATCTGAAGGATCTCAGGTTTGGTATTAGAAGCATTGAGATATCACATCTCATGCTATCAGAACGGTCTCAGGATTGGAATGGGAAGGAGTTGGATATCACCTCTCATGCTAAAGGGAGGGTCTCTGGTTTGGAAGGGGAAGGATTTGGATATCACATCTCATGTTATAGGAAGGATCTCAGGTTTGTTATTAGAAGCATTGAGATATCACATCTCATGCTATAGGAAGGGTCTTAGGATTGGAATGGGAAGGAGTTGGATATCATATCTCATGCTATAGGAAGGGTCTCAGGAATGGAATGGGAAGGAGTTTTAAATGACATCTCATGCCATAGGAAGGATCTCATGTTTGGTATTAGAAGCATTGAGACATCACATCTCATGTTATAGGAAGGGTATCAGGATTGGAATGGGAAGGAGTTGGATATCACATCTCATGCTATAGGAAGGGTCTCAGGTTTGGTATAAGCATTGAGATATCACATCTCATGCTATAGGAAGGGTCTCAGGATTGGAATGGGAAGGAGTTGTATATGACATCTCATGCCATATTAAGGGTCTCAGGTTTGGTATAAGCATTGAGATATCACATCTCTGCTATCGGAAGGGTCTCAAGATTGGAATGGGAAGGACTAGGATATCACATCTCATGCTATAGGAAGGGTCTCAGGATTGGAATGGGAAGGACTTGGATAGCACATCTCATGTTATAGGAAGGGTCTCAGGTTTGGTATTAGAAGCATTGAGATATCACATCTCATGCTATAGGAAGGGTCTCAGGAATGGAATGGGAAGGACTTGGATATCACATCTCATGATAAAGGAAGGGTCTAAGGTTTGGAAGGGGAAGGATTTGGATATCACATCTCATGTTATAGGACGGGTCTCAGGTTTGGTATTAGAAGCATTGTGATATCACATCTCATGCTATAGGAAGTGTCTCGGGATTGGAATGGGAAGGAGTTGGATATCACATCTCATGCTATAGGAAGGGTTTCAGGTTTGGTAGAAGCATTGAGATATCACATCTCATGCTATAGGAAGAGTCTCAGGTTTGGGAAGGGAAGGATTTGGATTTCACATCTCATGTTATAGATGGTTCTCATGTTTGGTTTTTGAAGCATTGAGATATCACATCTCATGCTATCGGAAGGGTCTCAGGTTTGGAATGGGAAGGAGTTGGATATCACATCTCATGTTATAGGAAGGATCTCATGTTTGGTATTAGAAGCATTGAGATATCACATCTCATGCTATAGGAAGGGTCTCCGGATTGGAATGTGAAGGATTTGGATATTACATCTCATGCTAAAGGAAGGGTCTGAGGTTTGGAATGGGAAGGAGTTGAATATGACATCTCTTGTTATAGGGATTTGAATGGCAAGGAGTTGGATATCACATCTCATGCCATAGGAAGGGTCTCAGGTTTGGTATAAGCATTGAGACATTGAGATATCACATCTCTGCTATCGGAAGGGTCTCAGGATTGGATTGGGAAGGAGTTGGATATCCCTTCTCATGCTATAGGAAGGGTCTCAGGTTGGAATGGGAAGGAGTTGGATATCACATCTCATGTTATAGGAAGGGTCTCAGGATTGGAATGGGAAGGATTTGGATATCGCATCTCATGTTATAGGAAGGGTTTTAGGATTGGAATGGGAAGTATTTGGATATCACATCTCATGCTAAAGGAAGGGTCTCAGGTTTGGAAGGGGAAGGATTTGGATATCATATCTCATGCTAAAGGAAGGGTCTCAGGTTTGGTATTAGAAGCATTGAGATATCACATCTCATGGTATAGGAAGGGTCTCAGGGTTGGAATGGGAAGGAGTTGGATATCACATCTCATCCAATAGGAAGGGTCTCAGGTTTGGAATGGGAAGGAATTGGATATCACATCTCATGTCATAGGAAGGGTCTCAGGTTTGGTAGAAGCGTTGAAATATCACATCTCTGCTATCGGAAGGGTCTCAGGATTGGATTGGGAAGGAGTTGGATATCCCTTCTCATGCTATAGGAAGGGTCTCAGGATTTGAATGGCAAGGAGTTGGATATCACATATCATGCCATAGGAAGGGTCTCAGGTTTGGCATAAGAAGGAGTTGGATATCCCATCTCATGCTATAGGAAGGGTCTCAGGATTGGAATGGGAAGGAGTTGGATATCACATCTCATGTTATAGGAAAGATCTCAGGTTTGGTATTAGAAGCATTGAGACATCACATCTCATGTTATAGGAAGGGTCTTAGGATTGGAATGGGAAGAAGTTGGATATCAAATCTCATGCTATAGGAAGGGTCTCAGGTTTGGTATAAGCATTGAGATATCACATCTCATGCTATAGGAAGGGTCTCAGGATTGGAATGGGAAGGAGTTGTATATGACATCTCATGCCATAGGAAGGGTCTCAGGTTTGGTATACGCATTGAGATATCACATCACATGCTATAGGAAGGGTCTCAGGATTGGAATGGGAAGGACTTGAATATCACATCTCATGCTATAGGCAGGGTCTCAGGTTTGGAAAGGGAAGGAGATGGATATCACATTTCATGTTAGAGGTAGGATCTCAGGTTTGGTATTAGAGGCATTGAGATATCACATCTCATGCTATCAGAAGGGTCTCAGGATTGGAATGGGAAGGAGTTGTATATCACATCTCATGCTAAAGGGAGGGTCTCAGGTTTGGAACGGGAAGGATTTGGAAATCACATCTCATGTTATAGGAAGGATCTCAGGTTTGGTATTAAAAGCATTGAGATATCACATCTCATGCTATCGGAAGTATCTCAGGTTTGGTATTAGAGGCATTGAGATATCACATCTCATGCTATCATAAGGGTCTCAGGATTGGAATGGGAAGGAGTTGGATATCACATCTCATGTTATAGGAAGGATCTCAGGTTTGGTATTAGAAGAATTGAGATATCACATCTCATGCTATAGGAAGGGTCTCAGGATTGGAATGGGAAGGAGTTGGATATCACATCTTATGCTATAGGAAGGGTCTCAGATTTGGTATAAGCATTGAGATATCACATCTCATGCTATAGGAAGGGTCTCAGGATTGGAATGGGAAGGAGTTGGATATCACATCTCATGCTATAGGAAGGGTCTCAGGTTTGGAACGGGAAGGAGTTAGATATCACATCTCATGTTATAGGAAGAGTCTCAGGTTTGGTATAAGCATTGAGATATCACATCTCTGCTATCGGAGGTGTCTCAGGATTGGGATGGGAAGGAATTGGATATCACATCTCATGCTATAGGAAGGGTATCAGGTTTGGAACGGGAAGGAGTTGGATATCCCATCTCATGTTATAGGACAGGTCTCAGGTTTGATATTAGAAGCATTGAGATATCACATCTCTGCTATTGGAAGGGTCTCAGGATTGGAATGGGAAGGACTTGGATATCAGAATTCATGTTATAGGAAGGGTCTCAGGTTTGGTATTAGAAGCATTGAGATATCACATCTCATGCTATAGGAAGGGTCTCAGGATTGAAATGGGAAGGACTTGGATATCACATCTCATGTTATAGGAAGGGTCTCAGGTTTGGTATTAGAAGCATTGAGATATCACATCTCATGCTATAGGAAGGGTCTCAGGATTGAAATGGGAAGGACTTGGATATCACATCTCATGTTATAGGAAGGGTCTCAGGTTTGGTATTAGAAGCATTGAGATATCACATCTCATGCTATAGGAAGGGTCTCAGGAATGGAATGGGAAGGATTTAGATATCACATCTCATGTTATTGGACCGGTCTCAGGTTTGGTATTAGAAGCATTGAGATATCAAGTCTCATGGTATAGGACGGGAGTTTGATATCACATCTCATGCCATGGTATGGGTCTCAGGTTTTGTAGAAGCATTGGGATATCACATCTCATGCTATCGGAAGGGTATCAGGATTGGATTTGGAAGGAGTTGGATATCCCATCTCATGCTATAGGAAGGGTCTCAGGTTGGAATGGGAAGGAGTTGGATATGACATATCATGTTATAGGAAGGGTCTCAGGATTGGAATGGGAAGGACTTGGATATCACATCTCATGCTGTAGGAAGGCTCTCAGGTTTGGAAAGGGAAGGAGTTGGATATCACATTTCATGTAAGGGTAGGATCTCAGGTTTGGTATTAGAGGCATTGAGATATCACATCTCATGCTATCAGAAGGGTATCAGGATTGGAATGGGAAGGAGTTGGATATCACATCTCATGCTAAAGGGAGGGTCTCAGGTTCGGAAGGGGAAGGATTTGGATATCACATCTCATGTTATGGGAAGGATCTCAGGTTTGGTATTAGAAGCATTGAGATATCACATCTCATGCTATCGGAAGGATCTCAGGTTTGGTATTAGAAGCATTGAGATATCACATCTCATGCTATAGGAAGGGTCTCAGGATTGGAATGGGAAGGAGTTGGATATCACATCTCATGTTATAGGAAGGATCTCAGGTTTGGTATTAGAAGCATTGAGATATCACATCTCATGCTATAGGACTGGTCTCAGGATTGGAATGGGAAGGAGTTGGATATCACATCTCATGCTAAAGGAAGGGTCTCAGTTTTGGTAGAAGCATTGAGATTTCACATATCATGCTATAGGAAGGGTCTCAGGATTGGAATGGGAAGGAGTTGGATATCACATCTCATGCTATAGGAAGGGTCTCAGGTTTGGTATAAGCATTGAGATATCACATCTCTGCTATCGGAAGGGTCTCAGGATTGGAATGGGAAGGACTTAGATATCACATCTCATGCTATAGGGAGGGTCTCAGTATTGATATTAGAAGCATTGAGATATCACATCTCAAGCTATCGGAAGGGTCTCAGGATTGGAATGGGAAGGAGTTGGATATCACATCTCATGTTATAGGAAGAGTCTCATGCTAAGACCTGATAGACCCTTCCTATAACATGAGATGGGAATATCCAACTCCTTCCCATTCCAATCCTGAGACCCTTCCGATAGCAGAGATGTGATATCTCAATGCTTATACCAAACCTGAGACCTTTCCTATAGCATGAGATGTGATATCCAACGCCTTCCCATTCCAATACTGAGACCCTTCCTATACCATGAGATGTGATATCTCAATGCTTCTAATATCAAACTTGAGACCCTCCCTATAGCATGAGATGTGATATCCAAGTCCTTCCCATTCCAATCCTGAGACACTTCCTATAGCATGAGATGTGATATCTCAATGCTTCTAATATCAAACCTGAGACTCTTCCTATAACATGAGATGGGATATCCAACTCCTTCCCATTCCAATCCTGAGACCCTTCCGAAAGCAGAGATGTGATATCTCAATGCTTATACCAAACCTGAGACCCTTCCTATGGCATGCGATGTCATATACAGATCCTTCCCATTCCAATCCTGAGACCCTTCCTATAGCATGAGATGTGATATCTCAATGCTTATACCAAACCTAAAACCCTTCCTATAGCATGAGATGTGATATCCAACTCCTTCCCATTCCAATCCTGAGACCCTTCCTATAGCATAAGATGTGATATCCAATGGCTCTAATACCAAACCTGAGATCCTTCCTCTAACATGAAATGTGATATCCAACTCCTTCCCTTTCCAAACCTGAGAGCCTACCTATAGCATGAGAAGTGATATCCAAGTCCTTCCCATTCCAATCCTTAGACCCTTCCTACAGCATGCAATATGATATCTCAATGATTCTAATAACAAACCTGAGACCCGTCCTATAACATGAGATGTGATATCCAACTCCTTCCCATTCCAATCCTGAGACACTTCCGATAGCAGAGATGTGATATCTCAATGCTTATACCAAACCTGAGACCCTTCCTATAACATGAGATGTGATATCCAATTCCTTCCCATTCCAAACCTGAGACCCTTCCGACAGCATGTGATGTGATATCTCAATGCTTCTAATACCAAACCTGAGACCAGTCCTATAACATGAGATGGGATATCCAACTCCTTCCCGTTCCAAACCTGAGACCCTTCCTATAGCATGAGATGTGATATCCAACTCCTTCCCATCCCAATCCTGAGACACTTCCGATTGCAGAGATGTGATATCTCAATGCTTATACCAAATCTGAGACTCTTCCTATAACATGAGATGTGATATCCAGCTCCTTCCCATTCCAAACCTGAGATCCTTCCTATAGCATGAGATGTGATATCCAACTCCTTCCCATTCCAATCCTGAGACCCTTATGATAGCATGAGATGTGATATCTCAATGCCTCTAATACCAAATCTGAGATTCTTCCGATAGCATGAGATGTGATATCTCAATGCTTCTTATACCAAACCTGAGATCCTTCCTATAACATGAGATGTGATATCCAAATCCTTCCCCTTCCAAACCTGAGACCCTCCCTTTAGCATGAGATGTGATATCCAAGTCCTTCCCATTCCAATCCTGAGACCCTTCCTATAGCATGTGATGTGATATCTCAATGCTTATACCAAACCTGAGACCCTTCCTATGGCATGAGATGTCATATACAACTCCTTCCCATTCCAATCCTGAGCCCTTCCTATATCATGAGATGTGATATCTCAATGCTTATACCAAACCTGAGACCCTTCCTATAGCTTGAGATGTGATATCCAACTCCTTCCCATTCCAATCCTGAGACCCTTCCTATAGCATGAGATGTGATATCTCAATACTTCTAATACCAAACCTGAGATCCTTCTGATAACATGAGATGTGATATCCAAATCCTTCCCCTTCCAAACCTGAGACCCTCCCTTTAGCATGAGATGTGATATCCAACTCCTTCCGATTCCAATCCTGAGACCATTCTGATAGCATGAGATGTGATATCTCAATGCTTCTAATACCAAACCTGAGATCCTTCCGATAGCATGAGATGTGATATCTCAATGCTTCTAATACCAAACTTGAGATCCTTCCTATAACATGAGATGTGATATCCAAATCCTTCCCCTTCCAAACCTGAGACCCTCCCTTTAGCATGAGATGTGATATCCAACTCCTTCCCATTCCAATCCTGAGACCCTTCTGATAGCATGAGATGTGATATCTCAATGCCTCTAATACCAAACCTGAGATCCTACCTCTAACATGAAATGTGATATCCAACTCTTTCCCCTTCCAAACCTGAGAGCCTTCCTATAGCATGAGATGTGATATCCAAGTCCTTCCCATTCCAATCCTGAGACCCTTCCTATAACATGAGATGTGATATCCAACTCCTTCCCATTCCAACCTGAGACCCTTCCTATAGCATGAGATGGGATATCCAGCTCCTTCCAAATCCAATCCTGATACCCTTCCGATAGCATGAGATGTGATATCCCAATGCTTATACCAAACCTGAGACCCATACTATTGCATGAGATGTGATATCAAACTCCTTCTCATTCCAATTCTGAGACCCTTCCTATACCATGAGACTTGATATCTCAATGCTTCTAATACCAAACCTGAGACCCGTCCTATAACATGAGATGTGATATCCAAATCCTTCCCATTCCAATCCTGAGACCCTTCCGATATCGTGAGATGTGATATCTCAATGCTTCTAATATCAAACTTGAGACCCTCCCTATAGCATGAGATGTGATATCCAAGTCCTTCCCTTTCCAATCCTGAGACCCTTCCTATAGCATGAGATGTGATATCTCAATGCTTCTAATACCAAACCTGAGACCCTTCCTATAACATGAGATGGGAATATCCAACTCCTTCCGTTCCAATCCTGAGACCCTTCCGATAGAAGAGATGTGATATCTCAATGCTTATACCAAACCTCAGATCCTTCCTATAGCATGAGATGTGATATCCTACTCCTTCCCATTCCAATCCTGAGACCCTTCCTATAGCATAAGATGTGATATCTCAATGCTTCTAATATCAAACTTGAGACCCTCCCTATAGCATGAGATGTGATATCCAAGTCCTTCCCATTCCAATCCTGAGACACTTCCTATAGCATGAGATGTGATATCTCAATGCTTCTAATACCAAACCTGAGACCCTTCCTATAACATGAGATGGGAATATCCAACTCCTTCCCATTCCAATCCTGAGACCCTTCCGATAGAAGAGATGTGATATCTCAATGCTTATACCAAACCTCAGATCCTTCCTATAGCATGAGATGTGATATCCTACTCCTTCCCATTCCAATCCTGAGACCCTTCCTATAGCATAAGATGTGATATCTCAATGCTTCTAATATCAAACTTGAGACCCTCCCTATAGCATGAGATGTGATATCCAAGTCCTTCCCATTCCAATCCTGAGACACTTCCTATAGCATGAGATGTGATATCTCAATGCTTCTAATACCAAACCTGAGAGTCTTCCTATAACATGAGATGGGATATCCAACTCCTTCCCATTCCAATCCTGAGACCCTTCCGATAGCAGAGATGTGATATCTCAAAACTTATACCAAACCTGAGACCCTTCCCATGGCTTGAGATGTCATATACAACTCCTTCCCATTCCAATCCTGAGACCCTTCCTGTTAAGACGGATTTCTGAACTCTGTCCTGGTGGCGCAGAGGTTCAGAAGGCCAACCTAATTACTTGGAACAGGGTAACCTCTGGACAAGCCAGACCAATCAAGGTAGCGATCGCGGCGGTCAAGACTAGGTCTCAAGAGGGGTGAGGGTGACTGAAAGCCCGCAATGAGCACACAAAGCAAGAGCGCTTACAAACTACTCCAAACAGTTGTTTATATCAAAAATAGATACACATTTATTATAAGGCCTTGAAACTAATAACTACAGTAAAAGCAGCAATATACAACGATATTAAACCAACACATACACTATCCACCCAATATATATACAGAATACACAGTTTCACAGCATTAGCAGCACGAAATATGTTATCCACCTGCAGGGGGAGGAAAACAGGCAGTGCGAAACAATGCGTGTGATATGTCCGCCTTCTGAGGCCCCTAACTAGATGGTAGTCCAATCCCTACGAAGAGTGGAGCCTAGCGCTCAAAAGTACCTGCACACGCCGGTGCCAATGGGCAGAAGGTGAAGCTCTTCGGAGGACGTTGAACAGCTCTGTAGGGAGCTCTAATGAAGGAGAACACGGTCCGCGACTCTAGCGCAGCCTCCACTGTGAGGCAGAAGCAGGGCGCGAGTACGGACAAGGGGTGCTGTATTCACAGCGGGGAAAAGCAAGGGGCACTGCAGGAGGGCGACCAGATCCTAGCTAATCTACTCACCGGTCCCCGAAGCAAGCAGGCCCGAGCTTCTCCTCGATAGATGCAGCTTCTGGCAGGTTCTGAAGAGCAGGGAACGTCTCGTCGTCGTGCAGAGTAAAAAGACGTCCCGATCGAAGAAACAAGCACAGTTTTGTCGCCACAGCAGGGCAACGGAACGGCCGGGTGTATTCAAGCCAAACGAGCACTGCTCACCTCTAGCTTAGGACTGCTAAGCAAACGAAGCGTGTGAGCATGCCCCGGACTCAGAATACCACCCAACCTGTCGGCGATTACAGAGCAGGCCTCCTTAGTAAGCTGGTCAGTCAACTGGATGGCCCAGAGACACTTCCGAAGGCTTACAGCAGGAGTTGATGAAGGTGCCGGGAATAGCTGGTCCTGCTATTCCAATAGGTCGAAGCGCCAGTACAGGCCTTCTTGTTCGATCTTAGGTGGAAAGGGCTTCACCGGACGACAGCAATGAGGAGCAGAAGTTCTTCAGGGGGTCACCAGCGATTCCTCGGTCCAGCCTCGTGTTCGCAGGATACTTGGCTCCTGTATCCCTGGGTTCGTAAGAACTCAGGAGATCGACCTGGTAGTGGTGTTTCCAGCTCCCTCTTATCCACGGTTCCCTTCGCGCCAAAACGGAGGGGAGCCAATGGGAGATCCGCTCATCAACACACATACCATACGTGGACCAATCACGGACCACAGTGGTCCCAGGCATTCACACCACCCTAGACTCTCTGGCACCCAGGATGTGTATTGGGACCAGACAGCCCAGCCCACATCCTGGGGGCACTCAAACGACATGTAGAAGCCCGCGAAAGCAACCGTGTTTCGCGGGAAACTACATGCCCAAATAAGGAAGGCCCCGGGTCGCCTGACCTGGGGGAAGGTAAAGGGAGCAAGACGGACAGTGGACGAGACAAAGGAGCCTCGTGGTCCGGCCATTTTGGGTAGCCGGGCCACCCTTTTGTGTTCGCGGCAAAAAGGTGCTCAGAACGGCAAAAGGAGCTCAAAATAAACCAAATGATCGCTGCCACCAGCCCAGTCCCTGAATGACTTGCACCGATCCAAAAACCATCCTATAAGAGTGTCTAGGGTCTGTAGAAGGCTAGAGACCCAAGAGAGCTGTAACTTAGCTTACAGTGCCCTCTTGTGTCGTGTTGCACTAAAATGGCGACACGATAAAAGAAACTACGGGAAACAGCGTTCCCCGGTACTGACTGTCTTAAGGGCATGTCAGTTTCCCCGTAAGAAAGGAGCGAAAGCCCAGAGGAGTACGGCAGAAGGCTGCACTTCTCTGGCAAAGTCAAGAAAACAGGTTGAAAACAATAGCAAAAAGTTTAGGGGTGGCCACATGGAAGGAAAGTTCCCTACAATAACGAAATCTTTCCTAACACTCGCCCCTCCCAGACTATGGACAGGGGGAACTAATCCACCCCTGGATGAGTCTCTTGTTCAGGTCGGTAAAACATTCTGGACAACCCATCAGCATTGCTATGTTGGACACCTGGCCTATGCTCAATAGTGAAGTCGAAGCCTTGTAGACTTATGGACCACCTAAGCAACTTTGGATTCTCCCCCTTCATGTTCATTAGCCACTTTAACGGCTTATGGTCAGTCTGCACAGTGAAGTGGGTCCCATAGAGGTAGGGCCGCAGCTTCCTTAGGGCCCACACAACAGAGAAACATTCTTTCTCTACCGTGGACCATCTGAGCTCTCTGTCCTTAAGCTGGCGACTAATAAAACCGATAGGGTGTTCCTTACCCTTCTCATCTACTTGTGATAGTACAGCTCCTATCCCAGTGTCAGAGGCATCCGTCTGCACGATAAAAGGTCTTTGATAATCAGGGGCCCTGAGCACAGGGGCCTGGCACAAGGAGTCTTTCAAGCCATTGAAGGCCTTCTCACACTCGTCAGTCCAAGTTACCTTCTTGGGTTTCTTCGGAGTTGTGAGGGCAGTCAGAGGAGCAGCTATGGTGCCATAGTCTGCCACAAAATTGCGGTAATAACCCGTGAGTCCTAAGAAGGCTCTCACTTGGGTTTGCGTAGTGGGGGTAGGCCAGTCTTGTACCGCTGGTACCTTACTGGATAGAGGCTGTCTCCTCCCTCCACCTACTTCATGTCCAAGGTAAACCACTGAGCCTTGTCCATTTTGGTGAGGGGCCACTGGGACACCCTCAGAAGAGCTAACTGAAGGACTGCTTGGGAACAGGTCGGGGAGAGGTTCAGACTCCTCTCCCACAACGTCTGAAGCCAGTAGCAGTGCTGCGATTTCGACGCTTGGGCCGAAAGCCTTCAGCCTATTCACGTGAAACACTTTTAGAGCCTGTCCAGGCCTTCCAAGGTCCACTGAATAGCTAACCTCACCCAGGGGCTCCACCACTGGGCAAGGGCCTGACCATTTGTCCTGTAAAGCTCGAGGCCTTATGAGATTCATGATCAGGACTTGCTGACCAAGTGTAAAGTTGATGAGGGAAGCTTTCTGGTCGTACCAATGTTTCACCAGCGCTTGCCCTGCCTTCAATTTATCACTGGCCAAGCCCATCAGAAGTACCATCCGTTTTCTGAGCCCTAGCACATAATCAACTACATTGGTAGTAACCGGGGGAGTGGGCATCTCCCATCCCTCCTTGACAATGGCTAAGGGTCCCCGTACGGGATGACCGAACAGAAGTTCGAAGGGGCTGAAGCCAACACCCTCCTGTGGTACCTCTCGGTAGGCAAACGGTAAGCATGAAACAAGAAGATCCCATTTTCTTCTCTGAGGCTCCTCCAGAGCCCCAATCATGCTTTTTAACGTCCTGTTAAGACGCCCCCCCAGACCATCGGTCTGGGGGCGGTATGCAGAAGAGAACCTGTAGGTGACCCCACATTCTTTCCACATAGCCTGCCTATACTTCGACATAAAGTTGCTGCCATGATCCGACACAACTTCTTTAGGGAAGCCAACCCTAGTAAACATGCCGAGTAAAGCTTCTGCAACTGGCTTGGCAGTTACAGTTGTAAATGGGACGGCCTCAGGATACCTGGTTGCATGGTCGACCAGCACCAGGATAAACCTATTGCCTGAGGATGTTTGCGGGTCAAGGGGACCAACCATGTCGATCCCTACCCTTTCAAATGGTACCCCCACAACTGGGAGCGGTACCAACGGAGCTTGGATTGTCGCGCCAACCTTACCAGACAACTGGCAGGAGGCACAACTCCTGCAGTGACTTTCTACTTGCACCCCCATCTTGGGCCAGTAGAAGTGCATGGATAACCTTTGCTTGGTCCTCCTCATACCAAGGTGACCAGCAAGGTGAACGACATGCGCCAACTGCAGGAGGAAGGGCCTAACAGCAAGGGAAACCACCAACCTCCTATGGTCTCCTTCTGTAGACTCTGTGGGCTCACTATAAAGGAGTCCACCTTCCTGGTAAATCCTTTGCAACCCAGGAGGTTCACCCTCAAGCTGGGAGCAGGCCTGTCTCCTTAGGCCTTCCAGAGATGGGCACTCACGTTGGCCCTTACTGAAGTCGTCCCTATCAGGACCTCCTTCAACTAACAAGTCTTTTAGTTCAGGATGGTCGTTGGGGTCGAACACTTCAGGCATCGCCACCTCCTCGTCAGGCTCGGGCGATTGACCAACTCCCTCCACCGCAGTGGTAGGCGAGTTCGGGGGAATATTCTCTTTCCCCCGTCGGGACTTGTTGACTCCTTTCGCCTTGGGTTTCCCCTTCGGCTGGGGCGGCGTATTGGACTTGGCCAATGCTGCCCGTGCTTGAGACCGTGTGTAGGGTCTTTCGGCAGTGTCTCCTACGAGCCCTAGAGCTCTGAGATCATTGCCCAACAAGACCTTTCCCGGGACGTTTCTCTGAATGCTCACTGGAATCCTAACTGCTGTACCATTTAAAGTTAGATTAACAGGGATCACGGGAAACATACGGAGGGGGCCGTCAGCCAACTTAGTGGGCATCAGAGTAGCTCTGGCAACTTCCTCTGAGTCTACCAAGGTAGAATCCACTACAGTTCGACTGCACCCACTATCCCTAAGAGCTGGAGTATCCACTCCATTGATCAGCACACTGTCTTTAAAGTAGTGCTTGGTATTATCCGGAATCCTAGCATACGCCTCTGCGACTTTAGGCTCCCAGGAACCCAGGGACACTAAAACTACCTCAGCCTCTATTCCGCTGGGAAATGAGTCTGAGGAGAAGGATGCTCCTGTAATCTCTTCTTCCTCGTAGGAGGAGAAGGCCAGATTAGCGGAGTGGACCCCCAAAGGTCTAACCTTACAACGGGGATCCCCCTTCACATGGTCAGTTGCTCCACAAGAAAAACAAGCCCCATTGGGTCTGTTTACGTAGGGAGGCTTATTATAACCAGAGTTCTGTTTCGGAGGCGAACCTCCACTACCCTGTGAGTTCTCGGATGGCTTACCCTTATTTTTCTTTTTGTGGCCCTTATGGGAAGAAGATTTAGCAGATTCCCCACCCTCCATATCTTTGGACTTTTTCCCTTCCTCCTGCTTACCAGGATGAGTTTTGTCCTTATGGGACACTCGATGTGACACCCATAAGTCTGCTGCAATGGCCAGCTTCTTAGGATCTATCTCCTTCGAATCGGCCAAATGCTGCTTAAGCTCCGGGGAAGAAGAAGCAAAAATGTGTTCCAGCATGACCAGATTGATCATGCCTTCGAAGGTAGAAACCTTATAACCTTCAACCCAGCCAGTCAAGTTTTTCAGGGACTCAGCTACATACGACACCCAAGTACCACCTTCCTTTTTCTTATACTCTCTAAACCTTTTCAAATATTGGGTCGGAGTCTTCCCAAACTTTAAAATGAGAGTCTGCTTCAACATTGCAAAATCAGCGCGCTCAGCCTTCGACATTTCCATAATGGCACTGCAACCAGAATGGGGCAGTCTGCTGAGTAACCATGCAATCTTATCCGCATTATCAACCTCTTGAACCTCGCATGCATATTCAAACGCATTCAACCAGTCCATAATGTCATTTCGTTCCTCATACACACTGAGCAGATCTTTTGGAAACCGTGGATGAGAGGAAGCCCCAGAACCATGTCCAGGACCCTTGGACCCATTTGCGAACTGAAGCTTGGCCAGTTCCAACTGGTGATCCCTGTCTTTTTGTTTTTCTGCCTGGTCGATTTTCAGTTTGGCTATGCTGAATTCAAGCTCCTGCTGCCTAAACCGCAGCTCTTGCTTCTTGAATTCAAGCATAGCCTCCCCATCAACACTGGCAGAGGAAACGTTAGACATTACATCCTCCCTGTCCTCGTGGTCGTGCTGGATCAGTGCAGCGGCAGAACCGTCGGTTCTGCCAGTGAGAGCAGCCCCACCACCTTCTGCACTGTCCTCGGAAGTTATAGCGTCAAGCTGCGCTTCTTGCCACGCCACGATTCTCTGGATCATTTCCAATTTAGTGCCTTGAGAGGAAACCCCTCTCTCCGCACACATCTTCTTCAATGTTTCAGATTTCGAAGCATTTAAGGTTAACAAAGTATTCGTTTCCATACTGTTGATAGGACTATGGCCTTTTTAACGTTATATTCAATACTTTACTGCGTGTCCTGGTTGGACTAACCTGAAAACGCCTTAGCTCGTGCGCAACACTGGATACCTTCAGTCGTATCCCACCGCTGTACACCAATTTGTTAAGACGGATTTCTGAACTCTGTCCTGGTGGCGCAGAGGTTCAGAAGGCCAACCTAATTACTTGGAACAGGGTAACCTCTGGACAAGCCAGACCAATCAAGGTAGCGATCGCGGCGGTCAAGACTAGGTCTCAAGAGGGGTGAGGGTGACTGAAAGCCCGCAATGAGCACACAAAGCAAGAGCGCTTACAAACTACTCCAAACAGTTGTTTATATCAAAAATAGATACACATTTATTATAAGGCCTTGAAACTAATAACTACAGTAAAAGCAGCAATATACAACGATATTAAACCAACACATACACTATCCACCCAATATATATACAGAATACACAGTTTCACAGCATTAGCAGCACGAAATATGTTATCCACCTGCAGGGGGAGGAAAACAGGCAGTGCGAAACAATGCGTGTGATATGTCCGCCTTCTGAGGCCCCTAACTAGATGGTAGTCCAATCCCTACGAAGAGTGGAGCCTAGCGCTCAAAAGTACCTGCACACGCCGGTGCCAATGGGCAGAAGGTGAAGCTCTTCGGAGGACGTTGAACAGCTCTGTAGGGAGCTCTAATGAAGGAGAACACGGTCCGCGACTCTAGCGCAGCCTCCACTGTGAGGCAGAAGCAGGGCGCGAGTACGGACAAGGGGTGCTGTATTCACAGCGGGGAAAAGCAAGGGGCACTGCAGGAGGGCGACCAGATCCTAGCTAATCTACTCACCGGTCCCCGAAGCAAGCAGGCCCGAGCTTCTCCTCGATAGATGCAGCTTCTGGCAGGTTCTGAAGAGCAGGGAACGTCTCGTCGTCGTGCAGAGTAAAAAGACGTCCCGATCGAAGAAACAAGCACAGTTTTGTCGCCACAGCAGGGCAACGGAACGGCCGGGTGTATTCAAGCCAAACGAGCACTGCTCACCTCTAGCTTAGGACTGCTAAGCAAACGAAGCGTGTGAGCATGCCCCGGACTCAGAATACCACCCAACCTGTCGGCGATTACAGAGCAGGCCTCCTTAGTAAGCTGGTCAGTCAACTGGATGGCCCAGAGACACTTCCGAAGGCTTACAGCAGGAGTTGATGAAGGTGCCGGGAATAGCTGGTCCTGCTATTCCAATAGGTCGAAGCGCCAGTACAGGCCTTCTTGTTCGATCTTAGGTGGAAAGGGCTTCACCGGACGACAGCAATGAGGAGCAGAAGTTCTTCAGGGGGTCACCAGCGATTCCTCGGTCCAGCCTCGTGTTCGCAGGATACTTGGCTCCTGTATCCCTGGGTTCGTAAGAACTCAGGAGATCGACCTGGTAGTGGTGTTTCCAGCTCCCTCTTATCCACGGTTCCCTTCGCGCCAAAACGGAGGGGAGCCAATGGGAGATCCGCTCATCAACACACATACCATACGTGGACCAATCACGGACCACAGTGGTCCCAGGCATTCACACCACCCTAGACTCTCTGGCACCCAGGATGTGTATTGGGACCAGACAGCCCAGCCCACATCCTGGGGGCACTCAAACGACATGTAGAAGCCCGCGAAAGCAACCGTGTTTCGCGGGAAACTACATGCCCAAATAAGGAAGGCCCCGGGTCGCCTGACCTGGGGGAAGGTAAAGGGAGCAAGACGGACAGTGGACGAGACAAAGGAGCCTCGTGGTCCGGCCATTTTGGGTAGCCGGGCCACCCTTTTGTGTTCGCGGCAAAAAGGTGCTCAGAACGGCAAAAGGAGCTCAAAATAAACCAAATGATCGCTGCCACCAGCCCAGTCCCTGAATGACTTGCACCGATCCAAAAACCATCCTATAAGAGTGTCTAGGGTCTGTAGAAGGCTAGAGACCCAAGAGAGCTGTAACTTAGCTTACAGTGCCCTCTTGTGTCGTGTTGCACTAAAATGGCGACACGATAAAAGAAACTACGGGAAACAGCGTTCCCCGGTACTGACTGTCTTAAGGGCATGTCAGTTTCCCCGTAAGAAAGGAGCGAAAGCCCAGAGGAGTACGGCAGAAGGCTGCACTTCTCTGGCAAAGTCAAGAAAACAGGTTGAAAACAATAGCAAAAAGTTTAGGGGTGGCCACATGGAAGGAAAGTTCCCTACAATAACGAAATCTTTCCTAACACTTCCGATAGCATGAGATGTGATATCTCAATGCTTATACCAAACCTGAGACCCTTCCTATAGCATGAGATGTGATATCCAACTCCTTCCCATTCCAATCCTGAGACCCTTCCTGTAGCATGAGATGTGATGTCTCAATGCTTCTAATACCAAACCTGAGATCCTTCGTTTAACATGAGATGTGATATCCAACTCCTTCCATTCCAATCCTGAGACCCTTCCTATAGCATGAGATGTGATATCTCAATGCTTATACCAAACCCGAGACCCTTCCTATAGCATGAGATGTGATATCCAACTCCTTCCCATTCCAATCCTGAGACCCTTCCTATAGCATGAGATGTGATATCTCAATGCCTCTAATACCAAACCTGAGATCCTTCCTCTAACATGAAATGTGATATCCAACTCCTTCCCTTTCCAAACCTGAGAGCCTATCCATAGCATGAAATGTGATATCCAAGTCCTTCCCATTCCAATCCTTAGACCCTTCCTACAGCATGCAATATATATGATATCTCAATGATTCTAATAACAATCCTGAGACCCGTCCTATAACATGAGATGGGATATCCAACTCCTTCCCATCCCAATCCTGAGACACTTCCGATTGCAGAGATGTGATATCTCAATGCTTATACCAAACCTGAGACTCTTCCTATAACATGAGATGTGATATCTGTTAGGAAAGATTTCGTAATTGTAGGTAATTTTCCTTCCATGTGGCAACCCCTAAACTTTTTGCTGTTGTTTTTCACCTTGTTCTCGACTTTGCCAGAGAAGTGCAGCCTTCTGCCGCACTCCTCTGGGCTTTCGCTCCTTTCCTACGGGGAAACTGACATGGCCTTAAGACAGTCAGTACCAGGAAACGCTGTTTTCCGTAGTTTCTTTTATCATGTTGCGGCTTTCGTGCAACATGACACAAGAGGGCACTGTAAGCTAAGTTACTGCTCTCTTGGGATTCTAGCCTTCTACAGGCCCTAGATACTCTTTCAGGATTGTAACTGATTGGTGCAAGTGATTCACGGACAGGAATGGTGGCAGCGATCGTTTCTTGTGTTTTGAGCTCCTTTTGGCGTTCTAAGCGCGTTTCTCGCACTTAACCCAAAATGGTGGCCTGGCTCCCAAAATGGCCAGACCACGAGGCTCCTTTGTCCTGTCCGCTGACCGTCTTGCTCCCTTCACCTTCCCCAGGTCGAGCCGACCCGGGGCCTTCCTTATTTGGGCATGTACTTTCCAGCGAAACACGGATGCTTTTGCGGGCTTCTACATGTCTTGTGTGTGCCTCCAGGATGTGGGCTGGGATGTCTGGTCCCGTGTGAATGCCTGGGACCACCGTGGTCCGTGATAGGTCCACGAATGGTGTGAGTGTTGATGAGCGGATCTCCCATTGGGTCCCCACCGTTTTGGCGCGAAGGGAACCGTGGATAAGAGGGGGCTGGAAACACCACTACCATGTCGATCTCCTGAGTTCTCACGAACGAAGGAATACAGGAGCCAAGTATCCTGCAACCAAGAGGCTGAACCGAGGAATCGCTGGTGACCCGCTGAAGGACTGCTCCTCTGCACTGCTGTCACCTTTTGAAACCCTTTTCGCCTTTGATCGAACCAGAAGGCCTGTACTGGTACTTCGTCCCTTGGAATAGCGGGGACAGCTATTCTCGGCATCTTCACCAGCTCCTGCTAGTAAGCATTCGGAAGCGTCTCTGGGCCATCCAGCAGACTGACCAGCCTACACAGGAGTCTTGCTCTGTAACTGCCACCAGGTTGTGTAGTATATCGAGTCCTTGTCACTCTCACACGATTCGTACACTTGGCGTTCCCAGGTCTGAAGTGAGTAGTGTACATTTGGCTCAGATACACACGGCCGCTCCGTTGCCCTGCTGTGGTAACAAACTGTGCGGGTTCCTTCGTTTGGGACGTCTTTTACTCAACTCTGCTGCTGCAGACTCAACACGACGACGAGACGTCCCCTGCTCTTCTGAACCTGCCAGCGACTGAAACTGACGCGGAGAAGCCTGAGTCTGCTTGCATCGGGGACCGGTGAGTAGCATAGCTAGGAACTGGTCGCCCTCCTGCAGGAGCCCATAGCTTTTCCCCGCTGTGTCAAAACAGCACGCCTTTCCGTACTCGCGCTCTGCTTCTGCCCACAGTGGAGGCTGCGCTTGAGTCGCGGAACACTGTTCTTCTTCGTTTGTGCACTAAACTGAACTGCCTGATCTCCCTCGAAGAGACTCCCCTTTTGCCCGTTGGCACCAGCGTGTGCAGGTACTTTTGAGCACAAGGCTCCACTCTTCGTAGGGCTCGGACTTCCTTTTAGTTAGGTGCCTCTGAAGGCGGACTGGGTCTAAGCATTATTTTGCACTGCCTGTTTTCCTTCCCTTTTAGGTGGACTACACATTTCGTGCATCTAACGCTTGAGACTTGTTTGTATTTGTATATATATTGTATTGGTATGGTATGTGTTGGTTTACTAGAGTTGTATTGTTATTTCTCGCTACGGTCATTGTTTTAAAGGCCTTGGAATAAATGTGTATATATTTTTAATATAGCACCTGTTTGGAGTAGTTTGTAAGTGTCCTTGCTTTGTGTGCTCATTGCAGGCTTTCAGTCACCCTCACCCCTCTTGAGACCTAGTCTTGACCGCCGCGATCGCTACCTTGATTGGTCTGGCTTGTCCAGAGGTTACCCTGTTCCAAGTAATTAGGTTGGCCTTCTGAACTTCTGCGCCACCAGGACAGAGTTCAGAAATCCGTCTTAACAAATTGGTGTACAGCGGTGGGATACCACTGAAGGTATCCAGTGTTGCGCACGAACTAGGCATTTCAAGTTATTCCTACCAGGACACGTAGTGAATTGTTGTAGTATAACTTTAAAAAGGCCATAGTCCTATCTAACAGTATGGAAACAAATACCTTGTTAACTTTAAATGCTTCCAAATCAGAAAAATTGAAAAAGATGTGTGCGGAGAGAGGTGTTTCCTCTCAAGGCACGAAATTGGATATGAGCCAAAGAATCGTGGCGTGGCAAGAAGCGCAGCTTGACGCTATAACTTCTGAGGACAGTGCGGAAGGAGGTGGGGCTGCTCTCACTGGTAGAACCGACGGTTCTGCCGCTGCACTGATCCACCGCGACCACGAGTACAGGGAGGATGAGATGTATAATGGTTCCTCTGCCAGTGTTGATGGGGAGGCTATGCTTGAATTCAAGAAGCAAGAGCTGCGGTTTAGGCAGAAGGAGCTTGAATTCAGCATAGCCAAACTAAAAATCGAACAGTCAGAAAAACAGAAAGACAGGGATCACCAGTTGGAACTGGCCAAGCTTCAGGTTGAAAATGGGTCCAAGGGTCCTGGACATGGGTCTGGGGCCTCCTCTCATCCACGGTTTCCGAAAGATCTGGTCAGTGTGTATGAGAAAAGGAATGACATTATGGACTGGCTGAATGCGTTTGAGTATGCATGCGAAGTTCAACAAGTTGACAATGCTGATAAGATTGCTTGGTTACTCAGCAGACTGCCCCATTCTGGCTGTAGTGCCATTATGGAAATGTCGAAGGCTGAGCGAGCTGATTTTGCAATGTTAAAGCAAACTCTCATTTTAAAGTTTGGGAAGACTCCGGCCCAATATTTGAAACGATTCATAGAGTATAAGAAAAAGGAAGGTGGTACTTGGGTATCTTATGTCACTGAATCCTTGAAAAACTTAACTGGCTGGGTCGAAGGTTATAAGGTTTCTACCTTCGAAGGCATGATAAATCTTGTCATGCTGGAACACATTTTTGCATCTTCTTCCCCGGAGCTTAAGCAGCATTTGGCCGATTCGAAGGAGATAGATCCTAAGAAGCTGGCCATTGCAGCAGACTTATGGGTGTCACATCGAGTGTCCCATAAGGACAAAACTCATCCTGGTAAGCAGGAGGAAGGGAAAAAGTCCAAAGATAAGGAGGGTGGAGAATCTGATAAATCTTCTTCTCAAAAGGGCCACAAAAAGAAAAATAAGGGTAAGACACAAGAGAACTCACAGGGTAGTGGAGGTCAGCCTCCGAAACAGAACTCTGGTTACAATAAGCCTCCCTATGTAAACAGACCCAATGGATCTTGTTTTGCTTGTGGAGCAACTGACCACGTGAAGGGGGATCCCCGGTGTAAGGTTAGACCTTTGGGGGTCCACTCTGCTAATCTGGCCTTCTCCTCCTACGAGGAAGAAGAGATTACAGGAGCATCCTTCTCCTCAGACTCATTTCCCAGCGGGATAGAGGCTGAGGTAGTTTTAGTTTCCCTGGGTTCCTGGGAGCCTAAAGTCGCAGAGGCTTATGCTAGGATTCCAGATAATACCAAGCACTACTTTAAAGACAGTGTGCTGATCAATGGA
This sequence comes from Ambystoma mexicanum, assembly GCF_040938575.1. NCBI lineage: Eukaryota > Metazoa > Chordata > Amphibia > Caudata > Ambystomatidae > Ambystoma > Ambystoma mexicanum. Next base: position 341,753,657 of record NC_090936.1, read on the forward strand.
GTAGCTCTTAGGGATAGTGGGTGCTTAGGGATAGTGGGTGCAGTCGAACTGTAGTGGATTCTACCTTGGTAGACTCAGAGGAAGTTGCCAGAGCTACTCTGATGCCCACTAAGTTGGCTGACGGCCCACTCCGTATGTTCCCACTCCGTATGTTCCCAGTAATACCTGTAAATCTTACTTTAAATGGTACAGCAGTCAGGATTCCAGTGAGCATTCAGAGAAACGTCCCGGGAAAGGTCTTGTTAGGTAATGATCTCAGAGCTTTAGGGCTCGTAGGAGACACTGCCGAAAGACCCTACACACGGTCTCAAGCACGGGCAGCATTGGCCAAGACCAATACGCCGCCCCAGCCGAAGGGGAAACCCAAGGCGAAAGGAGTCAACAAGTCAAGACGAGGGAAAGAGAATATTCCCCCGAGCTCGCCTACCACTGCGGTGGAGGAAGTTGGTCAATCGCCCGGGCCTGACGAGGAGGTGGCGATGCCTGAAGTATTTGACCCCAACGACCATCCTGAACTAAAAGACTTGTTAGTTGAAGGAGGTCCTGATAGGGACGAATTCAGTAAAGGCCAACGTGAGTGCACATCTATGGAAGGCCTAAGGAGACAGGCCTGCTCCCAGCTTGAGGGTGAACCTCCTGGGACGCATAGGATTTATTGGGAAGGTGGACTCCTGTATAGTGAGCCCACAGAGTCTACAGAAGGAGACCATAGGAGGTTGGTGGTTCCCCTTGCTGTTAGGCCCTTCCTCCTGCAGTTGGCGCATGAAGTGCTCCTTGCTGGTCACCTTGGTATTAAGAGGACCAAGCAAAGGTTATCCATGCACTTCTACTGGCCCAAGATGGGGGTGCAAGTAGAAAGTCACTGCAGGAGTTGTGCCTCCTGCCAGTTATCTGGTAAGGTTGGCTCGACAATCCAAGCTCCTTTGGTACCGCTCCCAGTTGTGGGGGTACCATTTGAAAGGGTAGGGATCGACATCGTTGGTCCCCTTGACCCGCAAACATCCTCGGGCAATAGGTTTATCCTGGTGCTGGTCGACCATGCAACCAGATATCCTGAGGCCATCCCATTGAAAACTGTAACTGCCAAGTCAGTTGCAAAAGCTTTACTTGGCATATTTACTAGGGTTGGCTTCCCTAAAGAAGTTGTGTCAGATCGTGGCAGCAACTTTATGTCGAAGTATATGCAGGCTATGTGGAAAGAATGTGGGGTCACCTACAAGTTCTCTTCTGCATACCACCCCCAGACCAATGGTCTGGTGGAACGTTTCAACAGAATGTTAAAAAGCATGATTGGGGCTCTGGAGAAGCTTCAGAGAAGACAATGGGATCTTCTTTTACCATGCTTACTGTTTGCCTACCGAGAGGTACCACAGGAGGGTGTTGGCTTCAGCCCCTTCAAACTTCTGTTTGGTCATCCTGTACGGGGACCCTTAGCCATAGTCAAAGAGGGATGGGAGATGCCCACTCCCCCTGTTACTACCAACGTAGTTGATTATGTGCTAGGGCTCAGAAAACGGATGGTACTTCTGATGGGCTTGGCTAGTGATAAATTGAAGGCAGTACAAGCGCTGGTGAAACATTGGTACGACCAGAAAGCTTCCCTCATCAACTTTACACCTGGTCAGCAAATCCTGATCATGAATCCCATAAGGCCTTGAGCTTTACAGGACAAATGGTCAGGCCCTTACACAGTGGTGGAGCCCCTGGGTGAGGTTAACTATTTAGTGGACCTTGGAAGGCCTGGACAGGCTCCAAAAGTGTTTCACGTGAATAGGCTGAAGGCTTTCGTCCCAAGAGTCGAAATCGCAGCACTGTTACTGGCTTCAGATGTTGAGGAAGAGGAGTCTGAACCTCTCCCCGACCTGTTCCAAAGCGGTCCTTCAGATAGCTCCTTTGAGGGTGTCCGAGTGGCCCCTCACCTGACTTCTGATCAGCAGGCTGAGGTGAAAAGTTTGCTTAGGCAGTTTTCCCCCCTGTTTTCACAGTCGCCTGGTTTGACACCTTGGTGCAAACATAACATAGACACAGGAGACAGTGTACCTACCAAAAGTAGGGGATACAGGATGTCAGACAAGACCGAGGTCAACAAGATGTTAGACCTTGGGGTGATTGAACCCTCTAGTAGTCCTTGGTCCAGCCCTGTGGTTTTCGTTCCAAAGGCAGGCACTTCTGAATTGAGGTTCTGCGTGGATTACAGGGCTCTGAATGCTGTCACCAAGACAGATGCACACCCCTTGCCTCGAACAGATGAGCTGGTGGATACTTTGGGTGCATCCAAGTACCTCAGCACGTTTGACCTCACTGCTGGCTATTGGCAAATAGCTTTAGCAGAACATGCCAAGGAGAAGACAGCGTTTTCTACTCCAGACGGCCTTTACCAATTCCGGGTAATGCCGTTCGGGTTGAAGAATGCACCTGCCACTTTCCAGAGGCTTGTGCATCATGTTTTGAATGGGTTGGACGAATTCTGTCTTGCATATCTGGACGATATAGCAGTTTTCAGTGCCACCTGGGAAGACCATGTGAAACACCTCGGGATTGTGCTCCAGGCTCTTCAGAAAGCACACTTGACCATAAAGGCTAGTAAACGCCAGATTGGACAAGGCTCAGTGTTTTACCTTGGACATGAAGTAGGTGGAGGGAGGATACAGCCTCTACCCAGTAAAGTACAAGCAGTACAAGACTGGCCTACCCCCACTACACAAACCCAAGTGAGAGCCTTCTTAGGACTCACGGGGTATTACCGCAATTTTGTGGCAGACTATGGCACCATAGCTGCCCCTCTGACTGCCCTCACAACTCTGAAGAAACCCAAGAAGGTAACTTGGACCGACGAGTGTGAGAAGGCCTTCAATGGCTTAAAAGACTCCTTGTGCCAGGCCCCTGTCCTCAGGGCCCCTGATTATCAAAGACCTTTTATCGTGCAGACGGACGCCTCTGACACTGGGATAGGAGCTGTACTATCGCAAGTAGATGAGAAGGGTAAGGAACACCCTATTGGTTTTATTAGTCACCAGTTTAAGGACAGAGAGCTCAGATGGTCCACGGTAGAGAAAGAATGTTTCTCTGTTGTGTGGGCCCTAAGGAAGCTGAGGCCCTACCTCTATGGGACCCACTTCACTGTGCAAACTGACCATAAGCCCTTAAAGTGGATAATAAACATGAAGGGGGAGAATCCAAAGTTGCTTAGGTGGTCCATAAGTCTACAAGGCTTCAACTTCACTATTGAGCATAGGCCAGGTGTCCAACATAGCAATGCTGATGGGTTGTGCAGAATGTTTAACCGACCTGAACAAGAGACTCATCCAGGGGTGGATTAGTTCCCCCTGCCCATAGTCTGGGAGGGGCGAGTGTTAGGAAAGATTTCGTAATTGTAGGTAATTTTCCTTCCATGTGGCAACCCCTAAACTTTTTGCTGTTGTTTTTCACCTTGTTCTCGACTTTGCCCGAGAAGTGCAGCCTTCTGCCGCACTCCTCTGGGCTTTCGCTCCTTTCTTACGGGGAAACTGTCATGCCCTTAAGACAGTCAGTACCAGGAAACGCTGGTTTCCGTAGTTTCTTGTATCATGTTGCGGCTTTCGTGCAACATGACACAAGAGGGCACTGTAAGCTAAGTTACTGCTCTCTTGGGTCTCTAGCCTTCTACAGGCCCTAGATACTCTTTCAGGATTGTAACTGATCGGTGCAAGTGATTCACGGACGGGAATGGTGGCAGCGATCGTTTCTTGTGTTTTGAGCTCCTTTTGGCGTTCTAAGCGCGTTTCTCGCGCTTAACCCAAAATGGTGGCCTAGATCCCAAAATGGCCAGACCACGAGGCTCCTTTGTCCTGTCCGCTGACCGTCTTGCTCCCTTCACCTTCCCCAGGTCGAGCCGACCTGGGGCCTTCCCTATTTGGGCATGTGCTTTCCCGCGAAACACAGATGCTTTCGCAGGCTTCTACATGTCTTTGTGTGCCTCCAGGATGTGGGCTGGGATGTCTGGTCCCAATACACATCCTGGGTGCCAGAGAGTCTAGGGTGGTGTGAATGCCTGGGACCACCGTGGTCCGTGATAGGTCCACGAATGGTGTGAGTGTTGATGAGCGGATCTCCCATTGGGTCCCCTCCGTTTTGGCGCGAAGGGAACCGTGGATAAGAGGGGGCTGGAAACACCACTACCATGTCGATCTCCTGAGTTCTCACGAACGAAGGAATACAGGAGCCAAGTATCCTGCAACCAAGAGGCTGAACCGAGGAATCGCTGGTGACCCGCTGAAGGACTGCTCCTCTGCACTGCTGTCGCCTTATGAAAACCCTTTTCACCTTTGATCGAACCAGAAGGCCTGTACTGGTACTTCGACCCTTGGAATAGCGGGGAAAGCTATTCTCGGCATCTTCACCATCTCCTGCTAGTAAGCCTTCGGAAGCGTCTCTGGGCCATCCAGCAGACTGACCAGCCTACACAGGAGTCTTGCTCTTTAACCTCCGCCAGGTTGTGTAGTATATGGAGTCCTTGTCACTCTCACATGATTCGTACACTTGGCGTTCCCAGGTCTGAAGTGAGTAGTGTACATTTGGCTCAGATACACACCGCCGCTCCGTTGCCCTGCTGTGGTAACAAACTGTGCGGGTTCCTTCGTTTGGGACGTCTTTTACTCAACTCTGCTGCTGCAGACTAAACACGACGACGAGACGTCCCCTGCTCTTCTGAACCTGCCAGCGACTGAAACTGACGCGGAGAAGCCTGGGTCTGCTTGCATCGTGGACCGGTGAGTAGCATAGCTAGGAACTGGTCGCCCTCCTGCAGGAGCCCATAGCTTTTCCCCGCTGTGTCAAAACAGCACGCCTTTCCGTACTCGCGCTCTGCTTCTGCCCACAGTGGAGGCTGCGCTTGAGTCGCGGAACACTGTTCTTCTTCGTTTGTGCACTAAACTGAACTGCCTGATCTCCCTCGAAGAGACTCCCCTTTTGCCTGTTGACACCAGCGTGTGCAGGTACTTTTGAGCACAAGGCTCCACTCTTCGTAGGGCTCGGACTTCCTTTTAGTTAGGTGCCTCTGAAGGCGGACTGGGTCTAAGCATTATTTCGCACTGCCTGTTTTCCTTCCCTTTTAGGTGGACTACACATTTCGTGCATCTAACGCTTGAGACTTGTTTGTATTTGTATATATATTGTATTGGTATGGTATGTGTTGGTTTACTAGAGTTGTATTGTGATTTCTCGCTACGGTCATTGTTTTAAAGGCCTTGGAATAAATGTGTATATATTTTTAATATAGCACCTGTTTGGAGTAGTTTGTAAGTGTCCTTGCTTTGTGTGCTCATTGCGGGCTTTCAGTCACCCTCACCTCTCTTGAGACCTAGTCTTGACCGCCGCGATCGCTACCTTGATTGGTCTGGCTTGTCCAGAGGTTACCCTGTTCCAAGAAATTAGGTTGGCCATCTGAACTTGTGCGCCACCAGAACAGAGTTCAGAAATCCGTCTTAACAATATCCAACTCCTTCCCGTTCCAAACCTGAGACCCTTCCTATAGCATGAGATGTGATATCCAACCCCTTCCCATCCCAATCCTGAGACATTTCCGATTGCAGAGATGTGATATCTCAATGCTTATACCAAACCTGAGACTCTTCCTATAACATGAGATGTGATATCCAACTCCTTCCAGTTCCAAACCTGAGACCCTTCCTATAGCATGAGATGTGATATCCAACTCCTTCCCATTCCAATCCTGAGACCCTTCCGATAGCATGAGATGTGATATCTCAATGCTTCTAATACCAAACCTGAGATCCTTCCTATAACATGCGATGTGATATCCAAATTCTTCCCCTTCCAAACCTGAGACCCTCCCTTTAGCATGAGATGTGATATCCAACTCCTTCCCATTCTAATCCTGAGACCCTTATGATAGCATGAAATGTGATATCTCAATGCCTCTAATACCAAACCTGAGATCCTTCCTGTAACATGAGATGTGATATCCAAATCCTTCCCCTTCCAAACCTGAGACCCTCCCTTTAGCATGAGATGTGATATCCAACTCCTTCCCATTCCAATCCTGAGACCCTTCTGATAGCATGAGATGTGATATCTCAATGCCTCTAATACCAAACCTGATATCCTACCTCTAACATGAAATGTGATATCCAACTCCTTCCCTTTCCAAACCTGAGACCCTGCCTATAGCATGAGATGTGATATCCAAGTCCTTCCCATTCCAATCCTGAGACCCTTCCTATAGCATGTGATGTGATATCTCAATGCTTATACCAAACCTGAGACCCTTCCTATGGCATGAGATGTCATATACAACTCCTTCCCATTCCAATCCTGAGACCCTTCCTATAGCATGTGATGTGATATCTCAATGCTTATACCAAACCTGAGACCCTTCCTATAGCTTGAGATGTGATATCCAACTCCTTCCCATTCCAATCCTGAGACCCTTCCTATAGCATGAGATGTGATATCTCAATACTTCTAATACCAAACCTGAGATCCTTCCGATAACATGAGATGTGATATCCAAATCCTTCCCCTTCCAAACCTGAGACCCTCCCTTTAGCATGAGATGTGATATCCAACTCCTTCCCATTCCAATCCTGAGACCCTTCTGATAGCATGAGATGTGATATCTCAATGCTTCTAATACCAAACCTGAGATCCTTCCGATAGCATGAGATGTGATATCTCAATGCTTCTAATACCAAACCTGAGCTCCTTCTTATAACATGAGATGTGATATCCAAATCCTTCCCCTTCCAAACCTGAGACCCTCCCTTTAGCATGAGATGTGATATCCAACTCCTTCCCATTCCAATCCTGAGACCCTTCTGATAGCATGAGATGTGATGTCTCAATGCCTCTAATACCAAACCTGAGATCCTACCTCTAACATGAAATGTGATATCCAACTCTTTCCCCTTCCAAACCTGAGAGCCTTCCTATAGCATGAGATGTGATATCCAACTCCTTCCCGTTCCAAACCTGAGACCCTTCCTATAGCATGAGATGTGATATCCAACTCCTTCCCATCCCAATCCTGAGACATTTCCGATTGCAGAGATGTGATATCTCAATGCTTATACCAAACCTGAGACTCTTCCTATAACATGAGATGTGATATCCAACTCCTTCCCGTTCCAAACCTGAGACCCTTCCTATAGCATGAGATGTGATTTCCAACTCCTTCCCATTCCAATCCTGAGACCCTTCCGATAGCATGAGATGTGATATCTCAATGCTTCTAATACCAAACCTGAGATCCTTCCTATAACATGTGATGTGATATCCAAATTCTTCCCCTTCCAAACCTGAGACCCTCCCTTTAGCATGAGATGTGATATCCAACTCCTTCCCATTCCAATCCTGAGACCCTTATGATAGCATGAGATGTGATATCTCAATGCCTCTAATATCAAACCTGAGATCCTTCCTATAACATGAGATGTGATATCCAAATCCTTACCCTTCCAAACCTGAGACCCTCCCTTTAGCATGAGATGTGATATCCAACTCCTTCCCATTCCAATCCTGAGACCCTTCCTATAGCATGTGATGTGATATCTCAATGCTTATACCAAACCTGAGACCCTTCATATGGCATGAGATGTCATATACAACACCTTCCCATTCCAATCCTGAGACCCTTCCTATAGCATGTGATGTGATATCTCAATGCTTATACCAAACCTGAGACCCTTCCTATAGCTTGAGATGTAATATCCAACTCCTTCCCATTCCAATCCTGAGACCCTTCCTATAGCATGAGATGTGATATCTCAATACTTCTAATACCAAACCTGAGATCCTTCCGATAACATGAGATGTGATATCCAAATCCTTCCCCTTCCAAACCTGAGACCCTCCCTTTAGCATGAGATGTGATATCCAACTCCTTCCCATTCCAATCCTGAGAACCTTCTGATAGCATGAGATGTGATATCTCAATGCTTCTAATACCAAACCTGAGCTCCTTCTTATAACATGAGATGTGATATCCAAATCCTTCCCCTTCCAAACCTGAGACCCTCCCTTTAGCATAAGATGTGATATCCAACTCCTTCCCATTCCAATCCTGAGACCCTTCTGATAGCATGAGATGTGATATCTCAATGCCTCTAATACCAAACCTGAGATCCTACCTCTAACATGAAATGTGATATCCAACTCTTTCCCCTTCCAAACCTGAGAGCCTTCCTATAGCATGAGATGTGATATCCAAGTCCTTCCCATTCCAATCCCGAGACCCTTCCTATAACATGAGATGTGATATCCAACTCCTTCCCATTCCAACCTGAAACCCTTTCTATAGCATGAGATGGGATATCCAACTCCTTCCAAATCCAATCCTGATACCCTTCCGATAGCATGAGATGTGATATCCCAATGCTTATACCAAACCTGAGACCCATACTATGGCATGAGATGTGATATCAAACTCCTTCCCATTCCAATCCTGAGACCCTTCCTATAGCTTGAGATGTGATATCCAACTCCTTCCAATTCCAATTCTGAGACCCTTCCTATACCATGAGACTTGATATCTCAATGCTTCTAATACCAAACCTGAGACCCGCCCTATAACATGAGATGTGATATCCAAATCCTTCCCCTTCCAAACCTTAGACCCTTCCTTTATCATGAGATGTGATATCCAACTCCTTCCCATTCCAATCCTGAGACCCTTCCGTTATCATGAGATGTGATATCTCAATGCTTCTAATATCAAACTTGAGACCCTCCCTATAGCATGAGATTTGATATCCAAGTCCTTCCCATTCCAATCCTGAGACCCTTCCTATAGCATGAGATGTGATGTCTCAATGCTTCTAATACCAAACCTGAGACCCTTCCTATAACATGAGATGGGAATATCCAACTCCTTCCCATTCCAATCCTGAGACCCTTCCGATAGCAGAGATGTGATATCTGAATGCTTATACCAAACCTGAGATCCTTCCTATAACATGAGATGTGATATCCAACTCCTTCCCATTCCAATCCTGAGACACTTCCTATAGCATGAGATGTGATATCTCACTGCTTATACCAAACCTGAGACCTTTCCTATAGCATGAGATGTGATATCCAACTCCTTCCCATTCCAATCCTGAGACCCTTCCTATAGCATGAGATGTGATATCTCAATGCTTCTAATATCAAACGTGAGACCCTCCCTATAGCATGAGATGTGATATCCAAGTCCTTCCAATTCCAATCCTGAGACACTTCCTATAGCATGAGATGTGATATCTCAATGCTTCTAATACCAAACCTGAGACTCTTCCTATAACATGAGATGGGATATCCAACTCCTTCCCATTCCAATCCTGAGACCTTTCCGATAGCAGAGATGTGATATCTCAATGCTTATACCAAACCTGAGACCCTTCCTACGGCATGAGATGTCATATACAACTCCTTCCCATTCCAATCCTGAGACCCTTCCTATAGCATGAGATGTGATATCTCAATGCTTATACCAAACCAGAGACCCTTCCTATAGCATGAGATGTGATATCCAACTCCTTCCCATTCCAATCCTGAGACCCTTCCTATAGCATGAGATGTGATATCTCAATGCTTATACCAAACCTGAGACCTTTCCTATAGCATGAGATGTGATATCCAACTCCTTCCCATTCCAATGCTGAGACCCTTCCTATAGCATGAGATGTGATATCTCAATGCTTCTAATATCAAACCTGAGAGCCTATCCATAGCATGAGATGTGATATCCAAGTCCTTCCCATTCCAATCCTTAGACCCTTCCTACAGCATGCAATATGATATCTCAATGATTCTAATAACAATCCTGAGACCTGTCCTATAACATGAGATGGGATATCCAACTCCTTCCCATTCCAATCCTGAGACACTTCCGATAGCAGAGATGTGATATCTCAATGCTTATACCAAACCTGAGACCCTTCCTATAACATGAGATCGGCTATCCAACTCCTTCCCGTTCCAAACCTGAGACCCTTCCTTTAGCATGAGATGTGATATCCAGCTCCTTCCCATTCCAATCCTGAGACACTTCCGATAGCATGAGATGTGATATCTCAATGCTTCTAATATCAAAACTGAGACCCTCCCTATAGCATGATATGTGATATCTAAGTCCTTCCCATTCCAATCCTGAGACCCTTCCTATAGCATGAGATGTGATATCTCAATGCTTCTACCAAACCTGAGACCCTTCCTTTAGCATGAGATGTGATATCCAACTCCTTCCCATTCCAATCCTGAGACCCTTCCTATAGCATGAGATGTGATATCTCAATACTTCTAATACCAAACCTGAGATCCTTCCGATAACATGAGATGTGATATCCAAATCCTTCCCCTTCCAAACCTGAGACCCTCCCTTTAGCATGAGATGTGATATCCAACTCCTTCCCATTCCAATCCTGAGAACCTTCTGATAGCATGAGATGTGATATCTCAATGCTTCTAATACCAAACCTCAGATCCTTCCGATAGCATGAGATGTGATATCTCAATGCTTCTAATACCAAACCTGAGATACTTCCTATAACATGAGATGTGATATCCAAATCCTTCCCCTTCCAAACCTGAGACCCTCCCTTTAGCATGAGATGTGATATCTCATTGCCTTTAATACCAAACCTGAGATCCTACCTCTAACATGAAATGTGATATCCAACTCTTTCCCCTTCCAAACCTGAGAGCCTTCCTATAGCATGAGATGGGATATCCAAGTCCTTCCCATTCCAATCCTGAGACCCTTCCTATAACATGAGATGTGATATCCAACTCCTTCCCATTCCAACCTGAGACCCTTCCTATAGCATGAGATGTGATATCTCAATGCCTCTAATACCAAACCTGAGATCCTTCCTCTAACATGAAATGTGATATCCAACTCCTTCCCTTTCCAAACCTGAGATCCTATCTATAGCATGAGATGTGATATCCAAGTCCTTCCCATTCCAATCCTTAGACCCTTCCTACAGCATGCAATATGATATCTCAATGATTCTAATAACAAACCTGAGACCCGTCCTATAACATGAGATGGGATATCCAACTCCTTCCCATTCCAATCCTGAGACACTTCCGATAGCAGAGATGTGATATCTCAATGCTTATACCAAACCTGAGACCCTTCCTATAACATGAGATGTGATATCCAACTCCTTCCCGTTCCAAACCTGAGACCCTTCCTTTAGCATGAGATGTGATATCCAGCTCCTTCCCATTCCAAACCTGAGACACTTCCGATAGCATGAGATGTGATATCTCAATGCTTCTAATATCAAAACTGAGACCCTCCCTATAGCATGATATGTGATGTCTAAGTCCTTCCCATTCCAATCCTGAGACCCTTCCTATAGCATGAGATGTGATATCTCAATGCTTCTACCAAACCTGAGACCCTTCCTTTAGCATGAGATGTGATATCCAACTCCTTCCCATTCCAATCCTGAGACCCTTCCTATAGCATGAGATGTGATATCTCAATACTTCTAATACCAAACCTGAGATCCTTCCGATAACATGAGATGTGATATCCAAATCCTTCCCCTTCCAAAACTGAGACCCTCCCTTTAGCATGAGATGTGATATCCAACTCCTTCCCATTCCAATCCTGAGAACCTTCTGATAGCATGAGATGTGATATCTCAATGCTTCTAATACCAAACCTGAGATCCTTCCGATAGCATGAGATGTGATATCTCAATGCTTCTAATACCAAACCTGAGATCCTTCCTATAACATGAGATGTGATATCCAAATCCTTCCCCTTCCAAACCTGAGACCCTCCCTTTAGCATGAGATGTGATATCTCATTGCCTTTAATACCAAACCTGAGACCCTTCCTATGGCATGAGATGTCATAATCAACTCCTTCCCATTCCAATCCTGAGACCCTTCCTATAGCATGTGATGTGATATCTCAATGCTTATACCAAACCTGAGACCCTTCCTATAGCTTGAGATGTGATATCCAACTCCTTCCCATTCCAATCCTGAGACCCTTCCTATAGCATGAGATGTGATATCTCAATACTTCTAATACCAAACCTGAGATCCTTCCGATAACATGAGATGTGATATCCAAATCCTTCCCCTTCCAAACCTGGGACCCTCCCTTTAGCATGAGATGTGATATCCAACTCCTTCCCATTCCAATCCTGAGACCCTTCTGATAGCATGAGATGTGATATCTCAATGCTTCTAATACCAAACCTGAGATCCTTCCGATAGCATGAGATGTGATATCTCAATGCTTCTAATACCAAACCTGAGCTCCTTCTTATAACATGAGATGTGATATCCAAATCCTTCCCCTTCCAAACCTGAGACCCTCCCTTTAGCATGAGATGTGATATCCAACTCCTTCCCCTTCCAAACCTGAGACCCTCCCTTTAGCATGAGATGTGATATCTCATTGCCTTTAATACCAAACCTGAGACCCTTCCTATGGCATGAGATGTCATAATCAACTCCTTCCCATTCCAATCCTGAGACCCTTCCTATAGCATGTGATGTGATATCTCAATGCTTATACCAAACCTGAGACCCTTCCTATAGCTTGAGATGTGATATCCAACTCCTTCCCATTCCAATCCTGAGACCCTTCCTATAGCATGAGATGTGATATCTCAATACTTCTAATACCAAACCTGAGATCCTTCCGATAACATGAGATGTGATATCCAAATCCTTCCCCTTCCAAACCTGGGACCCTCCCTTTAGCATGAGATGTGATATCCAACTCCTTCCCATTCCAATCCTGAGACCCTTCTGATAGCATGAGATGTGATATCTCAATGCTTCTAATACCAAACCTGAGATCCTTCCGATAGCATGAGATGTGATATCTCAATGCTTCTAATACCAAACCTGAGCTCCTTCTTATAACATGAGATGTGATATCCAAATCCTTCCCCTTCCAAACCTGAGACCCTCCCTTTAGCATGAGATGTGATATCCAACTCCTTCCCATTCCAATCCTGAGAACCTTCTGATAGCATGAGATGTGATATCTCAATGCTTCTAATACCAAACCTGAGCTCCTTCTTATAACATGAGATGTGATATCCAAATCCTTCCCCTTCCAAACCTGAGACCCTCCCTTTAGCATAAGATGTGATATCCAACTCCTTCCCATTCCAATCCTGAGACCCTTCTGATAGCATGAGATGTGATATCTCAATGCCTCTAATACCAAACCTGAGATCCTACCTCTAACATGAAATGTGATATCCAACTCTTTCCCCTTCCAAACCTGAGAGCCTTCCTATAGCATGAGATGTGATATCCAAGTCCTTCCCATTCCAATCCCGAGACCCTTCCTATAACATGAGATGTGATATCCAACTCCTTCCCATTCCAACCTGAAACCCTTTCTATAGCATGAGATGGGATATCCAACTCCTTCCAAATCCAATCCTGATACCCTTCCGATAGCATGAGATGTGATATCCCAATGCTTATACCAAACCTGAGACCCATACTATGGCATGAGATGTGATATCAAACTCCTTCCCATTCCAATCCTGAGACCCTTCCTATAGCTTGAGATGTGATATCCAACTCCTTCCAATTCCAATTCTGAGACCCTTCCTATACCATGAGACTTGATATCTCAATGCTTCTAATACCAAACCTGAGACCCGCCCTATAACATGAGATGTGATATCCAAATCCTTCCCCTTCCAAACCTTAGACCCTTCCTTTATCATGAGATGTGATATCCAACTCCTTCCCATTCCAATCCTGAGACCCTTCCGTTATCATGAGATGTGATATCTCAATGCTTCTAATATCAAACTTGAGACCCTCCCTATAGCATGAGATTTGATATCCAAGTCCTTCCCATTCCAATCCTGAGACCCTTCCTATAGCATGAGATGTGATGTCTCAATGCTTCTAATACCAAACCTGAGACCCTTCCTATAACATGAGATGGGAATATCCAACTCCTTCCCATTCCAATCCTGAGACCCTTCCGATAGCAGAGATGTGATATCTGAATGCTTATACCAAACCTGAGATCCTTCCTATAACATGAGATGTGATATCCAACTCCTTCCCATTCCAATCCTGAGACACTTCCTATAGCATGAGATGTGATATCTCACTGCTTATACCAAACCTGAGACCTTTCCTATAGCATGAGATGTGATATCCAACTCCTTCCCATTCCAATCCTGAGACCCTTCCTATAGCATGAGATGTGATATCTCAATGCTTCTAATATCAAACGTGAGACCCTCCCTATAGCATGAGATGTGATATCCAAGTCCTTCCAATTCCAATCCTGAGACACTTCCTATAGCATGAGATGTGATATCTCAATGCTTCTAATACCAAACCTGAGACTCTTCCTATAACATGAGATGGGATATCCAACTCCTTCCCATTCCAATCCTGAGACCTTTCCGATAGCAGAGATGTGATATCTCAATGCTTATACCAAACCTGAGACCCTTCCTACGGCATGAGATGTCATATACAACTCCTTCCCATTCCAATCCTGAGACCCTTCCTATAGCATGAGATGTGATATCTCAATGCTTATACCAAACCAGAGACCCTTCCTATAGCATGAGATGTGATATCCAACTCCTTCCCATTCCAATCCTGAGACCCTTCCTATAGCATGAGATGTGATATCTCAATGCTTATACCAAACCTGAGACCTTTCCTATAGCATGAGATGTGATATCCAACTCCTTCCCATTCCAATGCTGAGACCCTTCCTATAGCATGAGATGTGATATCTCAATGCTTCTAATATCAAACCTGAGAGCCTATCCATAGCATGAGATGTGATATCCAAGTCCTTCCCATTCCAATCCTTAGACCCTTCCTACAGCATGCAATATGATATCTCAATGATTCTAATAACAATCCTGAGACCTGTCCTATAACATGAGATGGGATATCCAACTCCTTCCCATTCCAATCCTGAGACACTTCCGATAGCAGAGATGTGATATCTCAATGCTTATACCAAACCTGAGACCCTTCCTATAACATGAGATCGGCTATCCAACTCCTTCCCGTTCCAAACCTGAGACCCTTCCTTTAGCATGAGATGTGATATCCAGCTCCTTCCCATTCCAATCCTGAGACACTTCCGATAGCATGAGATGTGATATCTCAATGCTTCTAATATCAAAACTGAGACCCTCCCTATAGCATGATATGTGATATCTAAGTCCTTCCCATTCCAATCCTGAGACCCTTCCTATAGCATGAGATGTGATATCTCAATGCTTCTACCAAACCTGAGACCCTTCCTTTAGCATGAGATGTGATATCCAACTCCTTCCCATTCCAATCCTGAGACCCTTCCTATAGCATGAGATGTGATATCTCAATACTTCTAATACCAAACCTGAGATCCTTCCGATAACATGAGATGTGATATCCAAATCCTTCCCCTTCCAAACCTGAGACCCTCCCTTTAGCATGAGATGTGATATCCAACTCCTTCCCATTCCAATCCTGAGAACCTTCTGATAGCATGAGATGTGATATCTCAATGCTTCTAATACCAAACCTCAGATCCTTCCGATAGCATGAGATGTGATATCTCAATGCTTCTAATACCAAACCTGAGATACTTCCTATAACATGAGATGTGATATCCAAATCCTTCCCCTTCCAAACCTGAGACCCTCCCTTTAGCATGAGATGTGATATCTCATTGCCTTTAATACCAAACCTGAGATCCTACCTCTAACATGAAATGTGATATCCAACTCTTTCCCCTTCCAAACCTGAGAGCCTTCCTATAGCATGAGATGTGATATCCAAGTCCTTCCCATTCCAATCCTGAGACCCTTCCTATAACATGAGATGTGATATCCAACTCCTTCCCATTCCAACCTGAGACCCTTCCTATAGCATGAGATGTGATATCTCAATGCCTCTAATACCAAACCTGATATCCTTCCTCTAACATGAAATGTGATATCCAACTCCTTCCCTTTCCAAACCTGAGATCCTATCTATAGCATGAGATGTGATATCCAAGTCCTTCCCATTCCAATCCTTAGACCCTTCCTACAGCATGCAATATGATATCTCAATGATTCTAATAACAAACCTGAGACCCGTCCTATAACATGAGATGGGATATCCAACTCCTTCCCATTCCAATCCTGAGACACTTCCGATAGCAGAGATGTGATATCTCAATGCTTATACCAAACCTGAGACCCTTCCTATAACATGAGATGTGATATCCAACTCCTTCCCGTTCCAAACCTGAGACCCTTCCTTTAGCATGAGATGTGATATCCAGCTCCTTCCCATTCCAAACCTGAGACACTTCCGATAGCATGAGATGTGATATCTCAATGCTTCTAATATCAAAACTGAGACCCTCCCTATAGCATGATATGTGATATCTAAGTCCTTCCCATTCCAATCCTGAGACCCTTCCTATAGCATGAGATGTGATATCTCAATGCTTCTACCAAACCTGAGACCCTTCCTTTAGCATGAGATGTGATATCCAACTCCTTCCCATTCCAATCCTGAGACCCTTCCTATAGCATGAGATGTGATATCTCAATACTTCTAATACCAAACCTGAGATCCTTCCGATAACATGAGATGTGATATCCAAATCCTTCCCCTTCCAAAACTGAGACCCTCCCTTTAGCATGAGATGTGATATCCAACTCCTTCCCATTCCAATCCTGAGAACCTTCTGATAGCATGAGATGTGATATCTCAATGCTTCTAATACCAAACCTGAGATCCTTCCGATAGCATGAGATGTGATATCTCAATGCTTCTAATACCAAACCTGAGATCCTTCCTATAACATGAGATGTGATATCCAAATCCTTCCCCTTCCAAACCTGAGACCCTCCCTTTAGCATGAGATGTGATATCTCATTGCCTTTAATACCAAACCTGAGACCCTTCCTATGGCATGAGATGTCATAATCAACTCCTTCCCATTCCAATCCTGAGACCCTTCCTATAGCATGTGATGTGATATCTCAATGCTTATACCAAACCTGAGACCCTTCCTATAGCTTGAGATGTGATATCCAACTCCTTCCCATTCCAATCCTGAGACCCTTCCTATAGCATGAGATGTGATATCTCAATACTTCTAATACCAAACCTGAGATCCTTCCGATAACATGAGATGTGATATCCAAATCCTTCCCCTTCCAAACCTGGGACCCTCCCTTTAGCATGAGATGTGATATCCAACTCCTTCCCATTCCAATCCTGAGACCCTTCTGATAGCATGAGATGTGATATCTCAATGCTTCTAATACCAAACCTGAGATCCTTCCGATAGCATGAGATGTGATATCTCAATGCTTCTAATACCAAACCTGAGCTCCTTCTTATAACATGAGATGTGATATCCAAATCCTTCCCCTTCCAAACCTGAGACCCTCCCTTTAGCATGAGATGTGATATCCAACTCCTTCCCATTCCAATCCTGAGACCCTTCTGATAGCATGAGATGTGATGTCTCAATGCCTCTAATACCAAACCTGAGATCCTACCTCTAACATGAAATGTGATATCCAACTCTTTCCCCTTCCAAACCTGAGAGCCTTCCTATAGCATGAGATGTGATATCCAACTCCTTCCCGTTCCAAACCTGAGACCCTTCCTACAGCATGAGATGTGATATCCAACTCCTTCCCATCCCAATCCTGAGACATTTCCGATTGCAGAGATGTGATATCTCAATGCTTATACCAAACCTGAGACTCTTCCTATAACATGAGATGTGATATCCAACTCCTTCCCGTTCCAAACCTGAGACCCTTCCTATAGCATGAGATGTGATTTCCAACTCCTTTCCATTCCAATCCTGAGACCCTTCCGATAGCATGAGATGTGATATCTCAATGCTTCTAATACCAAACCTGAGATCCTTCCTATAACATGTGATGTGATATCCAAATTCTTCCCCTTCCAAACCTGAGACCCTCCCTTTAGCATGAGATGTGATATCCAACTCCTTCCCATTCCAATCCTGAGACCCTTATGATAGCATGAGATGTGATATCTCAATGCCTCTAATATCAAACCTGAGATCCTTCCTATAACATGAGATGTGATATCCAAATCCTTACCCTTCCAAACCTGAGACCCTCCCTTTAGCATGAGATGTGATATCCAACTCCTTCCCATTCCAATCCTGAGACCCTTCCTATAGCATGTGATGTGATATCTCAATGCTTATACCAAACCTGAGACCCTTCCTATGGCATGAGATGTCATATACAACACCTTCCCATTCCAATCCTGAGACCCTTCCTATAGCATGTAATGTGATATCTCAATGCTTATACCAAGCCTGAGACCCTTCCTATAGCTTGAGATGTAATATCCAACTCCTTCCCATTCCAATCCTGAGACCCTTCCTATAGCATGAGATGTGATATCTCAATACTTCTAATACCAAACCTGAGATCCTTCCGATAACATGAGATGTGATATCCAAATCCTTCCCCTTCCAAACCTGAGACCCTCCCTTTAGCATGAGATGTGATATCCAACTCCTTCCCATTCCAATCCTGAGACCCTTCTGATAGCATGAGATGTGATATCTCAATGCTTCTAATACCAAACCTGAGCTCCTTCTTATAACATGAGATGTGATATCCAAATCCTTCCCCTTCCAAACCTGAGACCCTCCCTTTAGCATAAGATGTGATATCCAACTCCTTCCCATTCCAATCCTGAGACCCTTCTGATAGCATGAGATGTGATATCTCAATGCCTCTAATACCAAACCTGAGATCCTACCTCTAACATGAAATGTGATATCCAACTCTTTCCCCTTCCAAACCTGAGAGCCTTCCTATAGCATGAGATGTGATATCCAAGTCCTTCCCATTCCAATCCCGAGACCCTTCCTATAACATGAGATGTGATATCCAACTCCTTCCCATTCCAACCTGAGACCCTTTCTATAGCATGAGATGGGATATCCAACTCCTTCCAAATCCAATCCTGATACCCTTCCGATAGCATGAGATGTGATATCCCAATGCTTATACCAAACCTGAGACCCATACTATGGCATGAGATGTGATATCAAACTCCTTCCCATTCCAATCCTGAGACCCTTCCTATAGCTTGAGATGTGATATCCAACTCCTTCCAATTCCAATTCTGAGACCCTTCCTATACCATGAGACTTGATATCTCAATGCTTCTAATACCAAACCTGAGACCCGCCCTATAACATGAGATGTGATATCCAAATCCTTCCCCTTCCAAACCTTAGACCCTTCCTTTATCATGAGATGTGATATCCAACTCCTTCCCATTCCAATCCTGAGACCCTTCCGATATCATGAGATGTGATATCTCAATGCTTCTAATATCAAACTTGAGACCCTCCCTATAGCATGAGATGTGATATCCAAGTCCTTCCCATTCCAATCCTGAGACCCTTCCTATAGCATGAGATGTGATGTCTCAATGCTTCTAATACCAAACCTGAGACCCTTCCTATAACATGAGATGGGAATATCCAACTCCTTCCCATTCCAATCCTGAGACCCTTCCGATAGCAGAGATGTGATATCTGAATGCTTATACCAAACCTGAGATCCTTCCTATAACATGAGATGTGATATCCAACTCCTTCCCATTCCAATCCTGAGACACTTCCTATAGCATGAGATGTGATATCTCACTGCTTATACCAAACCTGAGACCTTTCCTATAGCATGAGATGTGATATCCAACTCCTTCCCATTCCAATCCTGAGACCCTTCCTATAGCATGAGATGTGATATCTCAATGCTTCTAATATCAAACGTGAGACCCTCCCTATAGCATGAGATGTGATATCCAAGTCCTTCCAATTCCAATCCTGAGACACTTCCTATAGCATGAGATGTGATATCTCAATGCTTCTAATACCAAACCTGAGACTCTTCCTATAACATGAGATGGGATATCCAACTCCTTCCCATTCCAATCCTGAGACCTTTCCGATAGCAGAGATGTGATATCTCAATGCTTATACCCAACCTGAGACCCTTCCTACGGCATGAGATGTTATATACAACTCCTTCCCATTCCAATCCTGAGACCCTTCCTATAGCATGAGATGTGATATCTCAATGCTTATACCAAACCAGAGACCCTTCCTATAGCATGAGATGTGATATCCAACTCCTTCCCATTCCAATCCTGAGACCCTTCCTATAGCATGAGATGTGATATCTCAATGCTTATACCAAACCTGAGACCTTTCCTATAGCATGAGATGTGATATCCAACTCCTTCCCATTCCAATCCTGAGACCCTTCCTATAGCATGAGATGTGATATCTCAATGCTTCTAATATCAAACCTGAGAGCCTATCCATAGCATGAGATGTGATATCCAAGTCCTTCCCATTCCAATCCTTAGACCCTTCCTACAGCATGCAATATGATATCTCAATGATTCTAATAACAATCCTGAGACCCGTCCTATAACATGAGATGGGATATCCAACTCCTTCCCATTCCAATCCTGAGACACTTCCGATAGCAGAGATGTGATATCTCAATGCTTATACCAAACCTGAGACCCTTCCTATAACATGAGATCGGCTATCCAACTCCTTCCCGTTCCAAACCTGAGACCCTTCCTTTAGCATGAGATGTGATATCCAGCTCCTTCCCACTCCAATCCTGAGACACTTCCGATAGCATGAGATGTGATATCTCAATGCTTCTAATATCAAAACTGAGACCCTCCCTATAGCATGATATGTGATATCTAAGTCCTTCCCATTCCAATCCTGAGACCCTTCCTATAGCATGAGATGTGATATCTCAATGCTTCTACCAAACCTGAGACCCTTCCTTTAGCATGAGATGTGATATCCAACTCCTTCCCATTCCAATCCTGAGACCCTTCCTATAGCATGAGATGTGATATCTCAATACTTCTAATACCAAACCTGAGATCCTTCCGATAACATGAGATGTGATATCCAAATCCTTCCCCTTCCAAACCTGAGACCCTCCCTTTAGCATGAGATGTGATATCCAACTCCTTCCCATTCCAATCCTGAGAACCTTCTGATAGCATGAGATGTGATATCTCAATGCTTCTAATACCAAACCTCAGATCCTTCCGATAGCATGAGATGTGATATCTCATTGCCTTTAATACCAAACCTGAGATCCTACCTCTAACATGAAATGTGATATCCAACTCTTTCCCCTTCCAAACCTGAGAGCCTTCCTATAGCATGAGATGTGATATCCAAGTCCTTCCCATTCCAATCCTGAGACCCTTCCTATAACATGAGATGTGATATCCAACTCCTTCCCATTCCAACCTGAGACCCTTCCTATAGCATGAGATGTGATATCTCAATGCCTCTAATACCAAACCTGAGATCCTTCCTCTAACATGAAATGTGATATCCAACTCCTTCCCTTTCCAAACCTGAGATCCTATCTATAGCATGAGATGTGATATCCAAGTCCTTCCCATTCCAATCCTTAGACCCTTCCTACAGCATGCAATATGATATCTCAATGATTCTAATAACAAACCTGAGACCCGTCCCATAACATGAGATGGGATATCCAACTCCTTCCCATTCCAATCCTGAGACACTTCCGATAGCAGAGATGTGATATCTCAATGCTTATACCAAACCTGAGACCCTTCCTATAACATGAGATGTGATATCCAACTCCTTCCCGTTCCAAACCTGAGACCCTTCCTTTAGCATGAGATGTGATATCCAGCTCCTTCCCATTCCAAACCTGAGACACTTCCGATAGCATGAGATGTGATATCTCAATGCTTCTAATATCAAAACTGAGACCCTCCCTATAGCATGATATGTGATATCTAAGTCCTTCCCATTCCAATCCTGAGACCCTTCCTATAGCATGAGATGTGATATCTCAATGCTTCTACCAAACCTGAGACCCTTCCTTTAGCATGAGATGTGATATCCAACTCCTTCCCATTCCAATCCTGAGACCCTTCCTATAGCATGAGATGTGATATCTCAATACTTCTAATACCAAACCTGAGATCCTTCCGATAACATGAGATGTGATATCCAAATCCTTCCCCTTCCAAAACTGAGACCCTCCCTTTAGCATGAGATGTGATATCCAACTCCTTCCCATTCCAATCCTGAGAACCTTCTGATAGCATGAGATGTGATATCTCAATGCTTCTAATACCAAACCTGAGATCCTTCCGATAGCATGAGATGTGATATCTCAATGCTTCTAATACCAAACCTGAGATCCTTCCTATAACATGAGATGTGATATCCAAATCCTTCCCCTTCCAAACCTGAGACCCTCCCTTTAGCATGAGATGTGATATCTCATTGCCTTTAATACCAAACCTGAGATCCTACCTCTAACATGAAATGTGATATCCAACTCTTTCCCCTTCCAAACCTGAGAGCCTTCCTATAGCATGAGATGTGATATCCAAGTCCTTCCCATTCCAATCCTGAGACCCTTCCTATAACATGAGATGTGATATCCAACTCCTTCCCATTCCAACCTGAGACCCTTCCTATAGCATGAGATGTGATATCTCAATGCCTCTAATACCAAACCTGAGATCCTTCCTCTAACATGAAATGTGATATCCAACTCCTTCCCTTTCCAAACCTGAGAGCCTATCTATAGCATGAGATGTGATATCCAAGTCCTTCCCATTCCAATCCTTAGACCCTTCCTACAGCATGCAATATGATATCTCAATGATTCTAATAACAAACCTGAGACCCGTCCTATAACATGAGATGGGATATCCAACTCCTTCCCATTCCAATCCTGAGACACTTCCGATAGCAGAGATGTGATATCTCAATGCTTATACCAAACCTGAGACCCTTCCTATAACATGAGATGTGATATCCAACTCCTTCCCGTTCCAAACCTGAGACCCTTCCTTTAGCATGAGATGTGATATCCAGCTCCTTCCCATTCCAAACCTGAGACACTTCCGATAGCATGAGATGTGATATCTCAATGCTTCTAATATCAAAACTGAGACCCTCCCTATAGCATGATATGTGATATCTAAGTCCTTCCCATTCCAATCCTGAGACCCTTCCTATAGCATGAGATGTGATATCCCAATGCTTCTACCAAACCTGAGACCCTTCCTTTAGCATGAGATGTGATATCCAACTCCTTCCCATTCCAATCCTGAGACCTTCCTATAGCATGAGATGTGATATCTCAATACTTCTAATACCAAACCTGAGATCCTTCCGATAACATGAGATGTGATATCCAAATCCTTCCCCTTCCAAACCTGGAACCCTCCCTTTAGTATGAGATGTGATATCCAACTCCTTCCCATTCCAATCCTGAGACCATTCTGATAGCATGAGATGTGATATCTCAATGCTTCTAATAACAAACCTGAGATCCTTCCTATAACATGAGATGTGATATCCAAATCCTTCCCCTTCCAAACCTGAGACCCTCCCTTTAGCATGAGATGTGATATCCAACTCCTTCCCATTCCAATCCTGAGACCCTTCTGATAGCATGAGATGTGATATCTCAATGCCTCTAATACCAAACCTGAGATCCTACCTCTAACATGAAATGTGATATCCAACTCTTTCCCCTTCCAAACCTGAGAGCCTTCCTATAGCATGAGATGTGATATCCAAGTCCATCCCATTCCAATCATGAGACCCTTCCTATAACATGAGATGGGATATCCAACTCCTTCCCATTCCAATCCTGAGACCCTTCCTATAGCAGAGATGTGATATCTCAATGCTTATACCAAACCTGAGACCCTTCCTACGGCATGAGATGTCATATACAACTCCTTCCCATTCCAATCCTGAGACCCTTCCTATAGCATGAGATGTGATGTCTCAATGCTTCTAATACCAAACCTGAGATCCTTCCTATAACATGAGATGTGATATCCAACTCCTTCCCATTCCAATCCTGAGACCCTTCCTATAGCATGAGATGTGATATCTCAATGCTTATACCAAACCTGAGACCCTTCCTATAGCATGAGATGTGATATCCAACTCCTTCCCATTCCAATCCTGAGACCCTTCCTATAGCATGAGATGTGATATCCAACGCCTTCCCTTTCCAAACCTGAGACCCATCCTATAACATGAGATGGGATATCCAACTTCTTCCCATTCCAATCCTGAGACACTTCCGATAGCAGAGATGTGATATCTCAATGCTTATATCAAACCTGAGACGCTTCCTACAACATGAGATGTGATATCCAACTCCTTCCCGTTCCAAACCTGAGACCCTTCCTATACCATATGTGATATCCAACTCCTTCCCATTCCAAACATGAGACCCTTCCTATAGCAAGAATGTAATATCCAACTCCTTCCCATTCCAATCCTGAGACCATTCCTATAGCATGAGATGTGATATCTCAATGCTTCTAATACCAAACCTGAGATCATTCCTATGACATGAGATGTGATATCCAATTCCTTCCCATTCCAAACCGGAGACCCTTCCTACAACATGCAATGTGATATCTCATTGCTTCTAATACCAAACCTGAGACCAGTCCTATAACATGAGATGGGATATCCAACTCCTTCCCGTTCCAAACCTGAGACCCTTGCTATAGCATGAGATGTGATATCTCAATGCTTCTAAAGCCAAACCTGAGATCCTTCCGATAGCATGATATGTGATATCTCAATGCTTCTAATACCAAACCTGAGATCCTTCCGATAGCATGAGATGTGATATCTCAATGCTTCTAATACCAATCCTGAGATCCTTCCTATAACATGAGATGTGATATCCAAATCCTTCCCCTTCCAAACCTGAGACCCTCCCTTTAGCATGAGGTCTCAGGTTTGGTATTAGAAGCATTGAGATATCACATCTCATGCTATAGGAAGGGTCTCAGGATTGGAATGGGAAGGACTTGGATGTCACATCTCATGCTATAGGGAGGGTCTCAAGTTTGATATTAGAAGCATTGAGATAACAAATCTCATGATATCGGAAGGGTCTCAGGATTGGAATGGGAAGGAGTTGGATATCACATCTCATGATAAAGGAAGGGTCTAAGGTTTGGAAGGGGAAGGATTTGGATATCACATCTCATGTTATAGGACGGGTCTCAGGTTTGGTATTAGAAGCATTGAGATATCAAGTCTCATGGTATAAGAAGGGTCTCAGAATTGGAATGGGAAGGAGTTGGATATCACATCTCAAGCTATAGGAAGCGTCTCAGGATTGGAATGGGAAGGAGTTTGATATCACATCTCATGCCATAGTATGGTTCTCAGGTTTGGTAGAAGCATTGGGATATCACATCTCATGCTATCGGAAGGGTATCAGTATTGGATTTGGAAGGAGTTGGATATCCCATCTCATGCTATAGGAAGGGTCTCAGGTTGGAATGGGAAGGAGTTGGATATCATATCTCATGCTATAGGAAGGTTCTCAGGTTTGGAAAGGGAAGGAGTTGGATATCACATTTCATGTTAGAGGAAGGATCTCAGGTTTGGTATTAGAGGCCTTGAGATATCACATCTCATGCTATCGGAAGGGTCTCAGGATTGGAATGGGAAGGAGTTGGATATCACATCTCAAGCTATAGGAAGGGTCTCAGGTTTGGTATAAGCATTGAGATATCACATCTCATGCTATAGGAAGGGTCTCTGGATTGGAATGGGAAGAAGTTGGATATCACATCTCATGCTATAGGAAGGGTCTCAGGTTTGGTATAAGCATTGATATATCACATCTCATGCTATAGGAAGGGTCTCAGGATTGGAATGGGAAGGAGTTGTATATGACATCTCATGCCATAGGAAGGGTCTCAGGTTTGGTATAAGCATTGAGATATCACATCACATGCTATAGGAAGGGTCTCAGGATTGGAATGGGAAGGACTTGGATATCACATCTCATGCTATAGGCAGGGTCTCAGGTTTGGAAAGGGAAGGAGATGGATATCACATTTCATGTTAGAGGTAGGATCTCAGGTTTGGTATTAGAGGCATTGAGATATCACATCTCATGCTATCAGAAGGGTCTCAGGATTGGAATGGGAAGGAGTTGGATATCACATCTCATGCTAAAGGGAGGGTCTCAGGTTTGGAAGGGGAAGGATTTGGAAATCACATCTCATATTATAGGAAGGATCTCAGGTTTGGTATTAGAAGCATTGAGATATCACATCTCATGCTATCGGAAGGATCTCAGGTTTGGTATAAGAGGCATTGAGATATCACATCTCATGCTATCATAAGGGTCTCAGGATTGGAATGGGAAGGAGTTGGATATAACATCTCATGTTATAGGAAGGATCTCAGGTTTGGTATTAGAAGCATTGAGACATCACATCTCATGCTATAGGAAGGGTCTCAGGATTGGAATGGGAAGGAGTTGGATATCACATCTCATGCTATAGGAAGGGTCTCAGATTTGGTATAAGCATTGAGATATCACATCTCATGCTATAGGAAGGGTCTCAGGATTGGAATGGGAAGGAGTTGTATATGACATCTCAGGCCATAGGAAGAGTCTCAGGTTTGATATAAGCATTGAGATATCACATCTCTGCTATCGGAAGGGTCTCAGGATTGGAATGGGAAGGAGTTGGATATCCCATC
This sequence comes from Ambystoma mexicanum, assembly GCF_040938575.1. Lineage (NCBI taxonomy): Eukaryota > Metazoa > Chordata > Amphibia > Caudata > Ambystomatidae > Ambystoma > Ambystoma mexicanum. The sequence continues at coordinate 341,780,256 of NC_090936.1, forward strand.
TGAGTTGGATATCCCATCTCATGTTATAGGAAGGGTCTCAAGTTTGGTATTAGAAGCATTGAGATATCACATCTCATGCTATAGGAAGGGTCTCAGGATTGGAATGGGGAGGACTTGGATGTCACATCTCATGCTATAGGGAGGGTCTCAAGTTTGATATTAGAAGCATTGAGATAACAAATCTTATGATATCGGAAGGGTCTCAGGATTGGAATGGGAAGGAGTTGGATATCACATCTCATGATAAAGGAAGGGTCTAAGGTTTGGAAGGGGAAGGATTTGGATATCACATCTCATGTTATAGGACGGGTCTCAGGTTTGGTATTAGAAGCATTGAGATATCAAGTCTCATGGTATAGGAAGGGTCTCAGAATTGGAATGGGAAGAAATTGGATATCACATCTCAAGCTATAGGAAGGGTCTCAGGATTGGAATGGGAAGGAGTTTGATATCACATCTCATGCCATAGTATGGGTCTCAGATTTGGTCGAAGCATTGGGATATCACATCTCATTCTATCGGAATGGTATCAGTATTGGATTTGGAAGGAGTTGGATATCCCATCTCATGCTATAGGAAAGGTCTCAGGTTGGAATGGGATGGAGTTGGATATCACATTTCATGTTATAGGAAGGGTCTCATGTTTGGAATGGGAAGGAGTTGGATATCACATTTCATGTTAGAGGAAGGATCTCAGGTTTGTTATTAGAGGCCTTGAGATATCACATTTCATGTTATAGGAAGGGTCTCAGGTTTGGAATGGGAAGGAATTGGATATCACATCTCATGTTATAGGAAGGATCTCAGGTTTGGTATTAGAACCATTGAGATATCACATCTCATGCTCTAGGAAGGGTCTCAGGATTGGAATGCGAAGGATTTGGATATCACATCTCATGCTAAAGGAAGGGTCTCAGGTTTGGTAGAAGCGTTGAGATATCACATCTCTGCTATCGGAAGGGTCTCAGGATTGGATTGGGAAGGAGTTGGATATCCCTTCCCATGCTATAAAAGGGTCTCAGGATTTGAATGGCAAGGAGTTGGATATCACATATCATGCCATAGGAAGGGTCTCAGGTTTGGTATAAGCATTGAGATATCACATCTCTGCTATCGGAAGGGTCTCCGGATTGGATTGGGAAGGAGTTGGATATCCCTTCTCATGCTATGGGAAGTGTCTCAGGTTGGAATGGGAAGGAGTTGGATATCACATCTCATGTTATAGGAAGGGTCTCAGGATTGGAATGGGAAGGATTTGGATATCACATCTCTTGCTATAGGAAGGGTCTCAGGATTGGAATGGGTAGGAGTTGGATATTACATTCTTGCTATAGGAAGGGTCTCATGTTTGGAATGGAAGGAGTTGGATATCACATATGCTATAGGAAGTGTCTCAGGTTTGGAACGGGAAGGAGTTGGATATCACATCTCATGTTAGAGGAAGGATCTCAGGTTTGGTATTAGAGGCCTTGAGATATCACATCTCATGCTATAGGAAGGGTCTCAGGTTTGGTATAAGCATTGAGATATCACATCTCATGCTATAGGAAGGGTCCCAGGATTGGAATGGGAAGGAGTTGTATATGACATCTCATGCCATAAGAAGGGTCTCAGGTTTGGTATAAGCATTGAGATATCACATCAAATGCTATAGGAAGGGTCTCAGGATTGGAATGGGAAGGACTTGGATATCACAGCTCATGCTATAGGCAGGGTCTCAGGTTTGGAAAGGGAAGGAGATGGATATCACATTTCATGTTAGAGGTAGGATCTCAGGTTTGGTATTAGAGGCATTGAGATATCACATCTCATGCTATCAGAAGGGTCTCAGGATTGGAATGGGAAGGAGTTGTATATCACATCTCATGCTAAAGGGAGGGTCTCAGGTTTGGAAGGGGAAGGATTTGAATATCACATCACATGTTATAGGAAGGATCTCAGGTTTGGTATTAGAGGCATTGAGATATCACATCTCATGCTATCGGAAGGGTCTCAGGATTAGAATAGGAAGGAGTTGGATATCACATCTCATGCTATAGGAAGGGTCTCAGGTTTGGAACGGGAAGGAGTTGGATATCACATCTCGTGTTATAGGAAGAGTCTCAGGTTTGGTATAAGCATTGAGATATCACATCTCTGCAATTGGAAGTGTCTCAGGATTGGGATGGGAAGGATTTGGATATCACATCTCATGCTATAGGAAGGGTCTCAGGTTTGGAACGGGAAGGAGTTGGATATCACATCTCATGTTATAGGAAGAGTCTCAGGTTTGGTATAAGCATTGAGATATCAAATCTCTGCAATCGGAAGTGTCTCAGGATTGGAACGGGAAGGAGTTGGATATCCCATCTCATGTTATAGGACTGGTCTCAGGTTTGGTATTAGAAGCATTGAGATATCACATCGCATGCTGTAGGAAGGGTGTCAGGTTTGGAATGGGAAGGAATTGGATATCAAATCTCATGTCATAGGAAGGATCTCAGGTTTGGTATTAGAAGCATTGAGATATCACATCTCATGCTATAGGAATGGTCTCAGGATTGGAATGGGAAGGAGTTGGATATTACATTCTTGCTATGGGAAGGGTCTCATGTTTGGAATTGGAAGGAGTTGGATATCACATATGCTATAGGAAGGGTCTCAGGTTTGGAATGGGAAGGAGTTGGATATCACATCTCATGTTATAGGAAGGGTCTCAGGTTGGTATACGCATTGAGATATCACATCTCTGCTATCGGAAGGGTCTCAGGATTGGAATGGGAAGGAGTTGGATATCCCATCTCATGTTATAGGAAGGGTCTCAGGTTTGGTATTAGAAGCATTGAGATATCACATCTCATGCTATAGGAAGGGTCTCAGGATTGGAATGGGTAGGACTTGGATGTCACATCTCATGCTATAGGGAGGGTCTCAAGTTTGATATTAGAAGCATTGAGATAACAAATCTCATGATATCGGAAGGGTCTCAGGATTGGAACGGGAAGGAGTTGGATATCACATCTCATGATAAAGGAAGGGTCTAAGGTTTGGAAGGGGAAGGATTTGGATATCACATCTCATGTTATAGGACGGGTCTCAGGTTTGGTATTAGAAGCATTGAGATATCAAGTCTCATGGTATAGGAAGGGTTTCAGAATTGGAATGGGAAGGAGTTGGATATCACATCTCAAGCTATAGGAAGGGTCTCAGGATTGGAATGGGAAGGCGTTTGATATCACATCTTATGCCATAGTATGGGTCTCAGGTTTGGTAGAAGCATTGGGATATCACATCTCATGCTATTGGAAGGGTATCAGTATTGGATTTGGAAGGAGTTGGATATCCCATCTCATGCTATAGGAAGGGTCTCAGGTTGGAATGGGAAGGAGTTGGATATCACATTTCATGTTATAGGAAGGGTCTCAGGATTGGAATGGGAAGGACTTGGATATCATATCTCATGCTATAGGAAGGCTCTCAGGTTTGGAAGGGGAAGGAGTTGGATATCACATTTCATGTTAGAGGAAGGATCTCAGGTTTGGTATTAGAGGCCTTGAGATATCACATCTCATGCTATAGGAAGGGTCTCGGGATTGGAATGGGAAGGAGTTCGATATCACATCTCAAGCTATAGGAAGGGTCTCAGGTTTGGTATAAGCATTGAGATATCACATCTCATGCTATAGGAAGGGTCTCAGGATTGGAATGGGAAGGAGTTGGATATCACATCTCATATTATAGGAAAGATCTCAGGTTTGGTATTAGAAGCATTGAGACATCACATCTCATGTTATAGGAAGGGTCTTAGGATTGGAATGGGAAGAAGTTGGATATCACATCTCATGCTATAGGAAGGGTCTCAGGTTTGGTATAAGCATTGAGATATCACATCTCATGCTATAGGAAGGGTCTCAGGATTGGAATGGGAAGGAGTTGTATATGACATCTCATGCCATAGGAAGGGTCTCAGGTTTGGTATAAGTATTGAGATATCATATCACATGCTATAGGAAGGGTCTCAGGATTGGAATGGGAAGGACTTGAATATCACATCTCATGCTGTAGGCAGGGTCTCAGGTTTGGAAAGGGAAGGAGATGGATATCACATTTCATGTTAGAGGTAGGATCTCAGGTTTGGTATTAGAGGCATTGAGATATCACATCTCATGCTATCAGAAGGGTCTCAGGATTGGAATGGGAAGGAGTTGTATATCACATCTCATGCTAAAGGGATGGTCTCAGGTTTGGTAGGGGAAGGATTTGGAAATCACATCTCATGTTATAGGAAGGATCTCAGGTTTGGTATTAGAAGCATTGAGATATCACATCTCATGCTATCGGAAGTATCTCAGGTTTGGTATTAGAGGCATTGAGATATCACATCTCATGCTATCATAAGGGTCTCAGGATTGGAATGGGAAGGAGTTGGATATCACATCTCATGTTATAGGAAGGATCTCAGGTTTGGTATTAGAAGCATTGAGATATCACATCTCATGCTATAGGAAGGGTCTCAGGATTGGAATGGGAAGGAGTTGGATATCACATCTCATGCTATAGGAAGGGTCTCAGATTTGGTATAAGCATTGAGATATCACATCTCATGCTATAGGAAGGGTCTCAGGATTGGAATGGGAAGGAGTTGGATATCACATCTCATGCTATAGGAAGGGTCTCAGGTTTGGAACGGGAAGGAGTTAGATATCACATCTCATGTTATAGGAAGAGTCTCAGGTTTGGTATAAGCATTGAGATATCACATCTCTGCCATTGGAAGGGTCTCAGGATTGGAATGGGAAGGACTTGGATATCAGAATTCATGTTATAGGAAGGGTCTCAGGTTTGGTATTAGAAGCATTGAGATATCACATCTCATGCTATAGGAAGGGTCTCAGGATTGAAATGGGAAGGACTTGGATATCACATCTCATGTTATAGGAAGGGTCTCAGGTTTGGTATTAGAAGCATTGAGATATCACATCTCATGCTATAGGAAGGGTCTCAGGAATGGAATGGGAAGGACTTGGATATCACATCTCATGATAAAGGAAGGGTCTAAGGTTTGGAAGGGGAAGGATTTGGATATCACATCTCATGTTATTGGACCGGTCTCAGGTTTGGTATTAGAAGCATTGAGATATCAAGTCTCATGGTATAGGACGGGAGTTTGATATCACATCTCATGCCATGGTATGGGTCTCAGGTTTTGTAGAAGCATTGGGATATCACATCTCATGCTATCGGAAGGGTATCAGGATTGGTTTTGGAAGGAGTTGGATATCCCATCTCATGCTATAGGAAGGGTCTCAGGTTGGAATGGGAAGGAGTTGGATATGACATCTCATGTTATAGGAAGGGTCTCAGGATTGGAATGGGAAGGACTTGGATATCACATCTCATGCTGTAGGAAGGCTCTCAGGTTTGGAAAGGGAAGGAGTTGGATATCACATTTCATGTTAGAGGTAGGATCTCAGGTTTGGTATTAGAGGCATTGAGATATCACATCTCATGCTATCAGAAGGGTATCAGGATTGGAATGAGAAGGAGTTGGATATCACATCTCATGCTAAAGGGAGGGTCTCAGGTTCGGAAGGGGAAGGATTTGGATATCACATCTCATGTTATAGGAAGTATCTCAGGTTTGGTATTAGAAGCATTGAGATATCACATCTCATGCTATCGGAAGGATCTCAGGTTTGGTATTAGAAGCATTGAGATATCACATCTCATGCTATAGGAAGGGTCTCAGGATTGGAATGGGAAGGAGTTGGATATCACATCTCATGTTATAGGAAGGATTTCAGGTTTGGTATTAGAAGCATTGAGATATCACATCTCATGCTATAGGACTGGTCTCAGGATTGGAATGGGAAGGAGTTGGATATCACATCTCATGCTAAAGGAAGGGTCTCAGTTTTGGTAGAAGCATTGAGATTTCACATATCATGCTATAGGAAGGGTCTCAGGATTGGAATGGGAAGGAGTTGGATATCACATCTCATGCTATAGGAAGGGTCTCAGGTTTGGTATAAGCATTGAGATATCACATCTCATGCTAAAGGGAGGGTCTCAGGTTCGGAAGGGGAAGGATTTGGATATCACACCTCATGTTATAGGAAGTATCTCAGGTTTGGTATTAGAAGCATTGAGATATCACATCTCATGCTATCGGAAGGATCTCAGGTTTGGTATTAGAAGCATTGAGATATCACATCTCATGCTATAGGAAGGGTCTCAGGATTGGAATGGGAAGGAGTTGGATATCACATCTCATGTTATAGGAAGGATCTCAGGTTTGGTATTAGAAGCATTGAGATATCACATCTCATGCTATAGGACTGGTCTCAGGATTGGAATGGGAAGGAGTTGGATATCACATCTCATGCTAAAGGAAGGGTCTCAGTTTTCGTAGAAGCATTGAGATTTCACATATCATGCTATAGGAAGGGTCTCAGGATTGGAATCGGAAGGAGTTGGATATCACATCTCATGCTATAGGAAGGGTCTCAGGTTTGGTATAAGCATTGAGATATCACATCTCTGCTATCGGAAGGGTCTCAGGATTGGAATGGGAAGGACTTAGATATCACATCTCATGCTATAGGGAGGGTCTCAGTATTGATATTAGAAGCATTGAGATATCACATCTCAAGCTATCGGAAGGGTCTCAGGATTGGAATGGGAAGGAGTTGGATATCACATCTCATGCTATAGGAAGGGTCTCAGGTTAGGAACGGGAAGGAGATGGATATCACATTTCATGTTAGAGGTAGGATCTCAGGTTTGGTATTAGAGGCATTGAGATATCACATCTCATGCTATCAGAAGGGTCTCAGGATTGGAATGGGAAGGAGTTGGATATCACATTTCATGCTAAAGGGAGGGTCTCAGGTTTGGAAGGGGAAGGATTTGGAAATCACATCTCATATTATAGGAAGGATCTCAGGTTTGCTATTAGAAGCATTGAGATATCACATCTCATGCTATCGGAAGGATCTCAGGTTTGGTATAAGAGGCATTGAGATATCACATCTCATGCTATCATAAGGGTCTCAGGATTGGAATGGGAAGGAGTTGGATATCAGATCTCATGTTATAGGAAGGATCTCAGGTTTGGTATTAGAAGCATTGAGACATCACATCTCATGCTATAGGAAGGGTCTCAGGATTGGAATGGGAAGGAGTTGGATATCACATCTCATGCTATAGGAAGGGTCTCAGGTTTGGTATAAGCATTGAGATATCACATCTCATGCTATAGGAAGGGTCTCAGGATTGGAATGGGAAGGATTTGGATATCACATCTTATGCTATAGGAAGGGTCTCAGGTTTGGTATAAGCATTGATATATCACATCTCATGCTATAGGAAGGGTCTCAGGATTGGAATGGGAAGAAGTTGGATATCACATCTCATGCTATAGGAAGGGTCTCAGGTTTGGTATAAGCATTGAGATATCACATCTCATGCTATAGGAAGGGTCTCAGGGTTGGAATGGGAAGGAGTTGTATAGGACATCTCATGCCATAGGAAGGGTCTCAGGTTTGGTATAAGCATTGAGATATCACATCACATGCTATAGGAAGGGTCTCAGGATTGGAATGGGAAGGACTTGGATATCACAACTCATGCTATAGGCAGGGTCTTCGGTTTGGAAAGGGAAGGAGATGGATATCACATTTCATGTTAGAGGTAGGATCTCAGGTTTGGTATTAGAGGCATTGAGATATCACATCTCATGCTATCAGAAGGGTCTCAGGATTGGAATGGGAAGGAGTTGGATATCACATTTCATGCTAAAGGGAGGGTCTCAGGTTTGGAAGGGGAAGGCTTTGGAAATCACATCTCATATTATAGGAAGGATCTCAGGTTTGGTATTAGAAGCATTGAGATATCACATCTCATGCTATCGGAAGGATCTCAGGTTTGGTATAAGAGGCATTGAGATATCACATCTCATGCTATCATAAGGGTCTCAGGATTGGAATGGGAAGGAGTTGGATATCACATCTCATGTTATAGGAAGGATCTCAGGTTTGGTATTAGAAGCATTGAGACATCACATCTCATGCTATAGGAAGGGTCTCAGGATTGGAATGGGAAGGAGTTGGATATCACATCTCATGCTATAGGAAGGGTCTCAGGTTTGGTATAAGCATTGAGATATCACATCTCATGCTATAGGAAGGGTCTCAGGATTGGAATGGGAAGGATTTGGATATCACATCTTATGCTATAGGAAGGGTCTCAGGTTTGGTATAAGCATGGAGATATCACTTCTCATGCTATAGGAAGGGTCTCAGGATTGGAATGGGAAGGAGTTGGATATCACATCTCATGCTATAGGAAGGGTCTCAGATTTGGTATAAGCATTGAGATATCACATCTCATGCTATAGGAAGGGTCTCAGGATTGGAATGGGAAGGAGTTGTATATGAGATCTCAGGCCATAGGAAGGGTCTCAGATTTGGTATAAGCATTGAGATATCACATCTCATGATATCGGAAGGGTCTCAGGATTGGAATGGGAAGGAGTTGGAATCACATCTCATGATAAAGGAAGGGTCTAAGGTTTGGAAGGGGAAGGATTTGGATATCACATCTCATGTTATAGGACGGGTCTCAGGTTTGGTATTAGAAGCATTGAGATATCAAGTCTCATGGTATAAGAAGGGTCTCAGGATTGGAATGGGAAGGAGTTTGATATCACATCTCATGCCATAGTATGGGTCTCAGGTTTGGTAGAAGCATTGGGATATCACATCTCATGCTATCGGAAGAATATCAGTATTGGATTTGGAAGGAGTTGGATATCCCATCTCATGCTATAGGAAGGGTCTCAGGTTGGAATGGGAAGGAGTTGGATATCACATTTCATGTTATAGGAAGGGTCTCAGGATTGGAATGGGAAGGACTTGGATATCATATCTCATGCTATAGGAAGGCTCTCAGGTTTGGAAGGGGAAGGAGATGGATATCACATTTCATGTTAGAGGAAGGATCTCAGGTTTGGTATTAGAGGCATTGAGATATCACATCTCATGCTATCAGAAGGGTCTCAGGATTGGAATGGGAAGGATTTGGATATCACATTTCATGCAAAGGGAGGGTCTCAGGATTGGAATGGGAAGGAGTTGGATATCACATTTCATGCTAAAGGGAGGGTCTCAGGTTTGGAAGGGGAAGGCTTTGGAAATCACATCTCATATTATAGGAAGGATCTCAGGTTTGGTATTAGAAGCATTGAGATATCACATCTCATGCTATCGGAAGGATCTCAGGTTTGGTATAAGAGGCATTGAGATATCACATCTCATGCTATCATAAGGGTCTCAGGATTGGAATGGGAAGGAGTTGGATATCACATCTCATGTTATAGGAAGGATCTCAGGTTTGGTATTAGAAGCATTGAGACATCACATCTCATGCTATAGGAAGGGTCTCAGGATTGGAATGGGAAGGAGTTGGATATCACATCTCATGCTATAGGAAGGGTCTCAGGTTTGGTATAAGCATTGAGATATCACATCTCATGCTATAGGAAGGGTCTCAGGATTGGAATGGGAAGGATTTGGATATCACATCTTATGCTATAGGAAGGGTCTCAGGTTTGGTATAAGCATGGAGATATCACTTCTCATGCTATAGGAAGGGTCTCAGGATTGGAATGGGAAGGAGTTGGATATCACATCTCATGCTATAGGAAGGGTCTCAGATTTGGTATAAGCATTGAGATATCACATCTCATGCTATAGGAAGGGTCTCAGGATTGGAATGGGAAGGAGTTGTATATGAGATCTCAGGCCATAGGAAGGGTCTCAGATTTGGTATAAGCATTGAGATATCACATCTCATGATATCGGAAGGGTCTCAGGATTGGAATGGGAAGGAGTTGGAATCACATCTCATGATAAAGGAAGGGTCTAAGGTTTGGAAGGGGAAGGATTTGGATATCACATCTCATGTTATAGGACGGGTCTCAGGTTTGGTATTAGAAGCATTGAGATATCAAGTCTCATGGTATAAGAAGGGTCTCAGGATTGGAATGGGAAGGAGTTTGATATCACATCTCATGCCATAGTATGGGTCTCAGGTTTGGTAGAAGCATTGGGATATCACATCTCATGCTATCGGAAGAATATCAGTATTGGATTTGGAAGGAGTTGGATATCCCATCTCATGCTATAGGAAGGGTCTCAGGTTGGAATGGGAAGGAGTTGGATATCACATTTCATGTTATAGGAAGGGTCTCAGGATTGGAATGGGAAGGACTTGGATATCATATCTCATGCTATAGGAAGGCTCTCAGGTTTGGAAGGGGAAGGAGATGGATATCACATTTCATGTTAGAGGAAGGATCTCAGGTTTGGTATTAGAGGCATTGAGATATCACATCTCATGCTATCAGAAGGGTCTCAGGATTGGAATGGGAAGGATTTGGATATCACATTTCATGCAAAGGGAGGGTCTCAGGTTTGGAAGGGGAACGATTTGGAAATCACATCTCATATTATAGGAAGGATCTCAGGTTTGGTATAAGAGGCATTGAGATATCACATCTCATGCTATCATAAGGGTCTCAGGATTGGAATGGGAAGGAGTTGGATATCACATCTCATGTTATAGGAAGGATCTCAGGTTTGGTATTAGAAGCATTGAGACATCACATCTCATGCTATAGGAAGGGTCTCAGGATTGGAATGGGAAGGGGTTGGATATCACATCTCATGCTATAGGAAGGGTCTCAGGTTTGGTATAAGCATTGAGATATCACATCTCATGCTATAGGAAGGGTCTCAGGATTGGAATGGGGAGGATTTGGATATCACATCTTATGCTATAGGAAGGGTCTCAGGTTTGGTATAAGCATTGAGATATCACATCTCATGCTATAGGAAGGGTCTCAGGATTGGAATGGGAAGAAGTTGGATATCACATCTCATGCTATAGGAAGGGTCTCAGGTTTGGTATAAGCATTGAGATATCACATCTCATGCTATAGGAAGGGTCTCAGGGTTGGAATGGGAAGGAGTTGTATATGACATCTCATGCCATAGGAAGGGTCTCAGGTTTGGTATAAGCATTGAGATATCACATCACATGCTATAGGAAGGGTCTCAGGATTGGAATGGGAAGGACTTGGATATCACATCTCATGCTATAGGCAGGGTCTCAGGTTTGGAAAGGGAAGGAGATGGATATCACATTTCATGTTAGAGGTAGGATCTCAGGTTTGGTATTAGAGGCATTGAGATATCACATCTCATACTATCAGAAGGGTCTCAGGATTGGAATGGGAAGGAGTTGGATATCACATTTCATGCTAAAGGGAGGGTCTCAGGTTTGGAAGGGGAAGGATTTGGAAATCACATCTCATATTATAGGAAGGATCTCAGGTTTGGTATTAGAAGCATTGAGATATCACATCTCATGCTATCGGAAGGATCTCAGGTTTGGTATAAGAGGCATTGAGATATCACATCTCATGCTATCATAAGGGTCTCAGGATTGGAATGGGAAGGAGTTGGATATCACATCTCATGTTATAGATAGGATCTCAGGTTTGGTATTAGAAGCATTGAGACATCACATCTCATGCTATAGGAAGGGTCTCAGGATTGGAATGGGAAGGAGTTGGATATCACATCTCATGCTAAATGGAAGGGTCTCAGGTTTGGTATAAGCATTGAGATATCACATCTCATGCTATAGGAAGGGTCTCAGGATTGGAATGGGAAGGATTTGGATATCACATCTTATGCTATAGGAAGGGTCTCAGGTTTGGTATAAGCATGGAGATATCACTTCTCATGCTATAGGAAGGGTCCCAGGATTGGAATGGGAAGGAGTTGGATATCACATCTCATGCTATAGGAAGGGTCTCAGATTTGGTATAAGCATTGAGATATCACATCTCATGCTATAGGAAGGGTCTCAGGATTGGAATGGGAAGGAGTTGTATATGACATCTCAGGCCATAGGAAGGGTCTCAGATTTGGTATAAGCATTGAGATATCACATCTCATGATATCGGAAGGGTCTCAGGATTGGAATGGGAAGGCGTTGGATATCACATCTCATGATAAAGGAAGGGTCTAAGGTTTGGAAGGGGAAAGATTTGGATATCACATCTCATGTTATAGGACGGGTCTCAGGTTTGGTATTAGAACCATTGAGATATCAAGTTTCATGGTATAAGAAGGGTCTCAGGATTGGAATGTGAAGGAGTTTGATATCACATCTCATGCCATAGTATGGGTCTCAGGTTTGGTAGAAGCATTGGGAAATCACATCTCATGCTATCGGAAGAATATCAGTATTGGATTTGGAAGGAGTTGGATATCCCATCTCATGCTATAGGAAGGGTCTCAGGTTGGAATGGGAAGGAGTTGGATATCACATTTCATGTTATAGGAAGGGTCTCAGGATTGGAATGGGAAGGACTTGGATATCATATCTCATGCTATAGGAAGGCTCTCAGGTTTGGAAGGGGAAGGAGTTGGATATCACATTTCATGTTAGAGGAAGGATCTCAGGTTTGGTATTAGAGGCCTTGAGATATCACATCTCATGCTATAGGAAGGGTCTCAGGATTGGAATGGGAAGGAGTTGTATATGCCATCTCATGCCATAGGAAGGGTCTCAGGTTTGGTATAAGCATTGAGATATCACATCACATGCTATAGGAAGGGTCTCAGGATTGGAATGGGAAGGACTTGGATATCACATATCATGCTATAGGCAGGGTCTCAGGTTTGGAAAGGGAAGGAGATGGATATCACATTTCATGTTAGAGGTAGGATCTCAGGTTTGGTATTAGAGGCATTGAGATATCACATCTCATGCTATCAGAAGGGTCTCAGGATTGGAATGGGAAGGAGTTGGATATCACATCTCATGCTAAAGGGAGGGTCTCAGGTTTGGAAGGGGAAGGATTTGGAAATCACATCTCATATTATAGGAAGGATCTCAGGTTTGGTATTAGAAGCATTGAGATATCACATCTCATGCTATCGGAAGGATCTCAGGTTTGGTATAAGAGGCATTGAGATATCACATCTCATGCTATCATAAGGGTCTCAGGATTGGAATGGGAAGGAGTTGGATATCACATCTCATGTTATAGGAAGGATCTCAGGTTTGGTATTGGAAGCATTGAGACATCACATCTCATGCTATAGGAAGGGTCTCAGGATTGGAATGGGAAGGAGTTGGATATCACATCTCATGCTATAGGAAGGGTCTCAGATTTGGTATAAGCATTGAGATATCACATCTCATGCTATAGGAAGGGTCTCAGGATTGGAATGGGAAGGAGTTGTATATGACATCTCAGGCCATAGGAAGGGTCTCAGGTTTGATATAAGCATTGAGATATCACATCTCTGCTATCGGAAGGGTCTCAGGATTAAAATGGGAAGGAGTTGGATATCCCATCTGAGTTGGATATCCCATCTCATGTTATAGGAAGGGTCTCAGGTTTGGTATTAGAAGCATTGAGATATCACATCTCATGCTATAGGAAGGGTCTCAGGATTGGAATGGGGAGGACTTGGATGTCACTTCTCATGCTATAGGGAGGGTCTCAAGTTTGATATTAGAAGCATTGAGATAACAAATGTCATGATATCGGAAGGGTCTCAGGATTGGAATGGGAAGGAGTTGGATATCACATCTCGTGATAAAGGAAGGGTCTAAGGTTTGGAAGGGGAAGGATTTGGATATCACATCTCATGTTATAGGACGGGTCTCAGGTTTGGTATTAGAAGCATTGAGATATCAAGTCTCATGGTATAGGAAGGGTCTCAGAATTGGAATGGGAAGAAGTTGGATATCACATCTCAAGCTATAGGAAGGGTCTCAGGATTGGAATGGGAAGGAGTTTGATATCACATCTCATGCCATAGTATGGGTCTCAGATTTGGTAGAAGCATTGGGATATCACACCTCATGCTATCGGAATGGTATCAGTATTGGATTTGGAAGGAGTTGGATATCCCATCTCATGCTATAGGAAAGGTCTCAGGTTGGAATGGGATGGAGTTGGATATCACATTTCATGTTATAGGAAGGGTCTCAGGATTGGAATGGGAAGGACTTGGATATCATATCTCATGCTATAGGAAGGCTCTCAGGTTTGGAAGGGGAAGGAGTTGGATATCACATTTCATGTTAGAGGAAGGATCTCAGGTTTGGTATTAGAGGCCTTGAGATATCACATCTCATGCTATAGGAAGGGTCTCAGGATTGGAATGGGAAGGAGTTGGATATCACACCTCAAGCTATAGGAAGGGTCTCAGGTTTGGTATAAGCATTGAGATATCACATCTCATGCTATAGGAAGGGTCTCAGTATTGGAATGGGAAGGAGTTGGATATCACATCTCATGTTATAGGAAAGATCTCAGGTTTGGTATTAGAAGCATTGAGACATCACATCTCATGTTATAGGAAGGGTCTCAGGATTGGAATGGGAAGAAGTTGGATATCACATCTCATGCTATAGGAAGGGTCTCAGGTTTGGAAGGGGAAGGAGTTGGATATCCAATCTCATGTTATAGGACTGGTCTCAGGTTTGGTATTAGAAGCATTGAGATATCACATCGCATGCTGTAGGAAGGTTCTCAGGTTTGGAATGGGGAGGAATTGGATATCACATCTCATGTCATAGGAAGGATCTCAGGTTTGGTATTAGAAGCATTGAGATATCACATCTCATGCTATAGGAATGGTCTCAGGGTTGGAATGGGAAGGAGTTGGATATTACATTCTTGCTATAGGAAGGGTCTCATGTTTGGAATGGGAAGGAGTTGGATATCACATATGCTATAGGAAGGGTCTCAGGTTTGGAACGGGAAGGAGTTGGATATCCGATCTCATGTTATAGGAAGGGTCTCAGGTTTGGTATAAGCATTGAGATATCACATCTCTGCTATCAGAAGTGTCTCAGGATTGGAATGGGAAGGAGTTGGATATCCCATCTCATGTTATAGGACGGGTCTCAGGTTTGTTATTAGAATCATTGAGATATCATATTGCACGCTGCAGGAAGGGTCTAAGGATTGGAATGGGAAGGACTTGGATATCACATCTCATGCTATAGATAGGCTCTCAGATTTGGAAAGGGAAGGAGTTGGATATCACATTTCATGTTAGAGGAAGGATCTCAGGTTTGGTATTAGAGGCATTGAGATATCACATCTCATGCTATAGGAAGCGTCTCAGGATTGGAATGGGAAGGAGTTGGGTATCACATCTCATGCTATAGGAAGGGTCTCAGGATTGGAATGGAAGGAGTTGGATATCACATCTCATGTTATAGGAAGGATCTCAGGTTTGGTATTAGAAGCATTGAGACATCACATCTCATGCTATAGGAAGGGTCTCAGGATTGGAATGGGAAGGAGTTGGATATCACATCTCATGCTATAGGAAGGGTCTCAGGTTTGGTATAAGCATTGAGATATCACATCTCATGCTATAGGAAGGGTCTCAGGATTGGAATGGGAAGGAGTTGTATATGACATCTCATGCCGTAGGAAGGGTCTAAGGTTTCGTATAAGCATTGAGATATCACATCTCTGCTATCGGAAGGGTCTCAGGTTTGGTATAAGAGGCATTGAGATATCACATCTCATGCTATCATAAGGGTCTCAGGATTGGAATGGGAAGGAGTTGGATATCAGATCTCATGTTATAGGAAGGATCTCAGGTTTGGTATTAGAAGCATTGAGACATCACATCTCATGCTATAGGAAGGGTCTCAGGATTGGAATGGGAAGGAGTTGGATATCACATCTCATGCTATAGGAAGGGTCTCAGGTTTGGTATAAGCATTGAGATATCACATCTCATGCTATAGGAAGGGTCTCAGGATTGGAATGGGAAGGATTTGGATATCACATCTTATGCTATAGGAAGGGTCTCAGGTTTGGTATAAGCATTGATATATCACATCTCATGCTATAGGAAGGGTCTCAGGATTGGAATGGGAAGAAGTTGGATATCACATCTCATGCTATAGGAAGGGTCTCAGGTTTGGTATAAGCATTGAGATATCACATCTCATGCTATAGGAAGGGTCTCAGGGTTGGAATGGGAAGGAGTTGTATAGGACATCTCATGCCATTCGGAGGGTCTCAGGTTTGGTATAAGCATTGATATATCACATCACATGCTATAGGAAGGGTCTCAGGATTGGAATGGGAAGGACTTGGATATCACATCTCATGCTATAGGCAGGGTCTCAGGTTTGGAAAGGGAAGGAGATGGATATCACATTTCATGTTAGAGGTAGGATCTCAGGTTTGGTATTAGAGGCATTGAGATATCACATCTCATGCTATCAGAAGGGTCTCAGGATTGGAATGGGAAGGAGTTGGATATCACATTTCATGCTAAAGTGAGGGTCTCAGGTTTGGAAGGGGAAGGATTTGGAAATCACATCTCATATTATAGGAAGGATCTCAGATTTGGTATTAGAAGCATTGAGATATCACATCTCATGCTATCGGAAGGATCTCAGGTTTGGTATAAGAGGCATTGAGATATCACATCTCATGCTATCATAAGGGTCTCAGGATTGGAATGGGAAGGAGTTGGATATCACATCTCATGTTATAGGAAGGATCTCAGGTTTGGTATTAGAAGCATTGAGACATCACATCTCATGCTATAGGAAGGGTCTCAGGATTGGAATGGGAAGGAGTTGGATATCACATCTCATGCTATAGGAAGGGTCTCAGGTTTGGTATAAGCATTGAGATATCACATCTCATGCTATAGGAAGGGTCTCAGGATTGGAATGGGAAGGATTTGGATATCACATCTTATGCTATAGGAAGGGTCTCAGGTTTGGTATAAGCATGGAGATATCACTTCTCATGCTATAGGAAGGGTCTCAGGATTGGAATGGGAAGGAGTTGGATATCACATCTCATGCTATAGGAAGGGTCTCAGATTTGGTATAAGCATTGAGATATCACATCTCATGCTATAGGAAGGGTCTCAGGATTGGAATGGGAAGGAGTTGTATATGACATCTCAGGCCATAGGAAGGGTCTCAGATTTGGTATAAGCATTGAGATATCACATCTCATGATATCGGAAGGGTCTCAGGATTGGAATGGGAAGGAGTTGGAATCACATCTCATGATAAAGGAAGGGTCTAAGGTTTGGAAGGGGAAGGATTTGGATATCACATCTCATGTTATAGGACGGGTCTCAGGTTTGGTATTAGAAGCATTGAGATATCAAGTCTCATGGTATAAGAAGGGTCTCAGGATTGGAATGGGAAGGAGTTTGATATCACATCTCATGCCATAGTATGGGTCTCAGGTTTGGTAGAAGCATTGGGATATCACATCTCATGCTATCGGAAGAATATCAGTATTGGATTTGGAAGGAGTTGGATATCCCATCTCATGCTATAGGAAGGGTCTCAGGTTGGAATGGGAAGGAGTTGGATATCACATTTCATGTTATAGGAAGGGTCTCAGGATTGGAATGGGAAGGACTTGGATATCATATCTCATGCTATAGGAAGGCTCTCAGGTTTGGAAGGGGAAGGAGTTGGATATCACATTTCATGTTAGAGGAAGGATCTCAGGTTTGGTATTAGAGGCATTGAGATATCACATCTCATGCTATCAGAAGGGTCTCAGGATTGGAATGGGAAGGAGTTGGATATCACATTTCATGCTAAAGGGAGGGTCTCAGGTTTGGAAGGGGAAGGATTTGGAAATCACATCTCATATTATAGGAAGGATCTCAGGTTTGGTATTAGAAGCATTGAGATATCACATCTCATGCTATCGGAAGGATCTCAGGTTTGGTATAAGAGGCATTGAGATATCACATCTCATGCTATCATAAGGGTCTCAGGATTGGAATGGGAAGGAGTTGGATATCACATCTCATGTTATAGGAAGGATCTCAGGTTTGGTATTAGAAGCATTGAGACATCACATCTCATGCTATAGGAAGGGTCTCAGGATTGGAATGGGAAGGAGTTGGATATCACATCTCATGCTATAGGAAGGGTCTCAGGTTTGGTATAAGCATTGAGATATCACATCTCATGCTATAGGAAGGGTCTCAGGATTGGAATGGGGAGGATTTGGATATCACATCTTATGCTATAGGAAGGGTCTCAGGTTTGGTATAAGCGTTGAGATATCACATCTCATGCTATAGGAAGGGTCTCAGGATTGGAATGGGAAGAAGTTGGATATCACATCTCATGCTATAGGAAGGGTCTCAGGTTTGGTATAAGCATTTAGATATCACATCTCATGCTATATGAAGGGTCTCAGGGTTGGAATGGGAAGGAGTTGTATATGACATCTCATGCCATAGGAAGGGTCTCAGGTTTGGTATAAGCATTGAGATATCACATCACATGCTATAGGAAGGGTCTCAGGATTGGAATGGGAAGGACTTGGATATCACATCTCATGCTATAGGCAGGGTCTCAGGTTTGGAAAGGGAAGGAGATGGATATCACATTTCATGTTAGAGGTAGGATCTCAGGTTTGGTATTAGAGGCATTGAGATATCACATCTCATACTATCAGAAGGGTCTCAGGATTGGAATGGGAAGGAGTTGGATATCACATTTCATGCTAAAGGGAGGGTCTCAGGTTTGGAAGGGGAAGGATTTGGAAATCACATCTCATATTATAGGAAGGATCTCAGGTTTGGTATTAGAAGCATTGAGATATCACATCTCATGCTATCGGAAGGATCTCAGGTTTGGTATAAGAGGCATTGAGATATCACATCTCATGCTATCATAAGGGTCTCAGGATTGGAATGGGAAGGAGTTGGATATCACATCTCATGTTATAGGAAGGATCTCAGGTTTGGTATTAGAAGCATTGAGACATCACATCTCATGCTATAGGAAGGGTCTCAGGATTGGAATGGGAAGGAGTTGGATATCACATCTCATGCTAAATGGAAGGGTCTCAGGTTTGGTATAAGCATTGAGATATCACATCTCATGCTATAGGAAGGGTCTCAGGATTGGAATGGGAAGGATTTGGATATCACATCTTATTCTATAGGAAGGGTCTCAGGTTTGGTATAAGCATGGAGATATCACTTCTCATGCTATAGGAAGGGTCCCAGGATTGGAATGGGAAGGAGTTGGATATCACATCTCATGCTATAGGAAGGGTCTCAGATTTGGTATAAGCATTGAGATATCACATCTCATGCTATAGGAAGGGTCTCAGGATTGGAATGGGAAGGAGTTGTATATGACATCTCAGGCCATAGGAAGGGTCTCAGATTTGGTATAAGCATTGAGATATCACATCTCATGATATCGTAAGGGTCTCAGGATTGGAATGGGAAGGCGTTGGATATCACATCTCATGATAAAGGAAGGGTCTAAGGTTTGGAAGGGGAAAGCTTTGGATATCACATCTCATGTTATAGGACGGGTCTCAGGTTTGGCATTAGAACCATTGAGATATCAAGTTTCATGGTATAAGAAGGGTCTCAGGATTGGAATGGGAAGGAGTTTGATATCACATCTCATGCCATAGTATGGGTCTCAGGTTTGGTAGAAGCATTGGGAAATCACATCTCATGCTATCGGAAGAATATCAGTATTGGATTTGGAAGGAGTTGGATATCCCATCTCATGCTATAGGAAGGGTCTCAGGTTGGAATGGGAAGGAGTTGGATATCACATTTCATGTTATAGGAAGGGTCTCAGGATTGGAATGGGAAGGACTTGGATATCATATCTCATGCTATAGGAAGGCTCTCAGGTTTGGAAGGGGAAGGAGTTGGATATCACATTTCATGTTAGAGGAAGGATCTCAGGTTTGGTATTAGAGGCCTTGAGATATCACATCTCATGCTATAGGAAGGGTCTCAGGATTGGAATGGGAAGGAGTTGTATATGCCATCTCATGCCATAGGAAGGGTCTCAGGTTTGGTATAAGCATTGAGATATCACATCACATGCTATAGGAAGGGTCTCAGGATTGGAATGGGAAGGACTTGGATATCACATATCATGCTATAGGCAGGGTCTCAGGTTTGGAAAGGGAAGGAGATGGATATCACATTTCATGTTAGAGGTAGGATCTCAGGTTTGGTATTAGAGGCATTGAGATATCACATCTCATGCTATCAGAAGGGTCTCAGGATTGGAATGGGAAGGAGTTGGATATCACATCTCATGCTAAAGGGAGGGTCTCAGGTTTGGAAGGGGAAGGATTTTGAAATCACATCTCATATTATAGGAAGGATCTCAGGTTTGGTATTAGAAGCATTGAGATATCACATCTCATGCTATCGGAAGGATCTCAGGTTTGGTATAAGAGGCATTGAGATATCACATCTCATGCTATCATAAGGGTCTCAGGATTGGAATGGGAAGGAGTTGGATATCACATCTCATGTTATAGGAAGGATCTCAGGTTTGGTATTGGAAGCATTGAGACATCACATCTCATGCTATAGGAAGGGTCTCAGGATTGGAATGGGAAGGAGTTGGATATCACATCTCATGCTATAGGAAGGGTCTCAGATTTGGTATAAGCATTGAGATATCACATCTCATGCTATAGGAAGGGTCTCAGGATTGGAATGGGAAGGAGTTGTATATGACATCTCAGGCCATAGGAAGGGTCTCAGGTTTGATATAAGCATTGAGATATCACATCTCTGCTATCGGAAGGGTCTCAGGATTGGAATGGGAAGGAGTTGGATATCCCATCTGAGTTGGATATCCCATCTCATGTTATAGGAAGGGTCTCAGGTTTGGTATTAGAAGCATTGAGATATCACATCTCATGCTATAGGAAGGGTCTCAGGATTGGAATGGGGAGGACTTGGATGTCACTTCTCATGCTATAGGGAGGGTCTCAAGTTTGATATTAGAAGCATTGAGATAACAAATGTCATGATATCGGAAGGGTCTCAGGATTGGAATGGGAAGGAGTTGGATATCACATCTCGTGATAAAGGAAGGGTCTAAGGTTTGGAAGGGGAAGGATTTGGATATCACATCTCATGTTATAGGACGGGTCTCAGGTTTGGTATTAGAAGCATTGAGATATCAAGTCTCATGGTATAGGAAGGGTCTCAGAATTGGAATGGGAAGAAGTTGGATATCACATCTCAAGCTATAGGAAGGGTCTCAGGATTGGAATGGGAAGGAGTTTGATATCACATCTCATGCCATAGTATGGGTCTCAGATTTGGTAGAAGCATTGGGATATCACACCTCATGCTATCGGAATGGTATCAGTATTGGATTTGGAAGGAGTTGGATATCCCATCTCATGCTATAGGAAAGGTCTCAGGTTGGAATGGGATGGAGTTGGATATCACATTTCATGTTATAGGAAGGGTCTCAGGATTGGAATGGGAAGGACTTGGATATCATATCTCATGCTATAGGAAGGCTCTCAGGTTTGGAAGGGGAAGGAGTTGGATATCACATTTCATGTTAGAGGAAGGATCTCAGGTTTGGTATTAGAGGCCTTGAGATATCACATCTCATGCTATAGGAAGGGTCTCAGGATTGGAATGGGAAGGAGTTGGATATCACACCTCAAGCTATAGGAAGGGTCTCAGGTTTGGTATAAGCATTGAGATATCACATCTCATGCTATAGGAAGGGTCTCAGGATTGGAATGGGAAGGAGTTGGATATCACATCTCATGTTATAGGAAAGATCTCAGGTTTGGTATTAGAAGCATTGAGACATCACATCTCATGTTATAGGAAGGGTCTCAGGATTGGAATGGGAAGAAGTTGGATATCACATCTCATGCTATAGGAAGGGTCTCAGGTTTGGAAGGGGAAGGAGTTGGATATCCAATCTCATGTTATAGGACTGGTCTCAGGTTTGGTATTAGAAGCATTGAGATATCACATCGCATGCTGTAGGAAGGTTCTCAGGTTTGGAATGGGGAGGAATTGGATATCACATCTCATGTCATAGGAAGGATCTCAGGTTTGGTATTAGAAGCATTGAGATATCACATCTCATGCTATAGGAATGGTCTCAGGGTTGGAATGGGAAGGAGTTGGATATTACATTCTTGCTATAGGAAGGGTCTCATGTTTGGAATGGGAAGGAGTTGGATATCACATATGCTATAGGAAGGGTCTCAGGTTTGGAACGGGAAGGAGTTGGTTATCCGATCTCATGTTATAGGAAGGGTCTCAGGTTTGGTATAAGCATTGAGATATCACATCTCTGCTATCAGAAGTGTCTCAGGATTGGAATGGGAAGGAGTTGGATATCCCATCTCATGTTATAGGACGGGTCTCAGGTTTGTTATTAGAATCATTGAGATATCATATTGCACGCTGCAGGAAGGGTCTAAGGATTGGAATGGGAAGGACTTGGATATCACATCTCATGCTATAGATAGGCTCTCAGATTTGGAAAGGGAAGGAGTTGGATATCACATTTCATGTTAGAGGAAGGATCTCAGGTTTGGTATTAGAGGCATTGAGATATCACATCTCATGCTATAGGAAGCGTCTCAGGATTGGAATGGGAAGGAGTTGGGTATCACATCTCATGCTATAGGAAGGGTCTCAGGATTGGTATAAGTATTGAGATATAACATCTCATGCTATAGGAAGGGTCTCAGGATTGGAATGGAAGGAGTTGGATATCACATCTCATGTTATAGGAAGGATCTCAGGTTTGGTATTAGAAGCATTGAGACATCACATCTCATGCTATAGGAAGGGTCTCAGGATTGGAATGGGAAGGAGTTGTATATGACATCTCATGCCGTAGGAAGGGTCTCAGGTTTCGTATAAGCATTGAGATATCACATCTCTGCTATCGGAAGGGTCTCAGGATTGGAATGGGAAGGAGTTGGATATCCCATCTCATGTTATAGGAAGAGTCTCAGGTTTGGTATTAGAAGCATTGGATATCACATATCATGCTATAGGAAGTGTCTCACGATTGGAATGGGAAGGACTTGGATATCACATCTCATGCTATAGGGAGGGTTTCAAGTTTGATATTAGAAGCATTGAGATATCACATCTCATGCTATAGGAAGGGTCTCAGGATTGGAATGGGAAGGAGTTGGATATCACATCTCATGCTATAGGAAGGGTCTCAGGTTTGGTATAAGCAGTGAGATATCACATCTCATGCTATAGGAAGGGTCTCAGGATTGGAATGGGAAGGAGTTGGATATCACATCTCATGTTATTGGAAGGATCTCAGGTTTGGTATAAGCATTGAGATATCACATCTCTGCTATCGGAAGGGTCTCAGGATTGGAATGGGAAGGAGTTGGATATTCCCATCTCATGTTATAGGAAGGGTCTCAGGTTTGGTATTAGAAGCATTGAGATATCACATCTCATGCTGTAGGAAGGGTCTCAGGATTGGAATTGGAAGGAGTTGGATATCACATCTCATGCTATAGGAAGGATCACAGGTTTGGTATTAGAAGCATTGAGATATCACATCTCATGCTATCAGAAGGGTCTCAGGATTGGAATGGGAAGGAGTTGGATATCACATCTCATGCTATAGGAAGGGTCTCAGGTTTGGAACGGGAAGGAGTTGGATATCATATCTCATGTTATAGGAAGGGTCTCAGGTTTGGTATAAGCATTGAGATATCACATCTCTGCTATCGGAGGTGTCTCAGGATTGGGATGGGAAGGAGTTGGATATCACATCTCATGCTATAGGAAGGGTATCAGGTTTGGAACGGGAAGGAGTTGGATATCCCATCTCATGTTATAGGAAGGGTCTCAGGTTTGGTATAAGCATTGAGATATCACATCTCATGCTATAGGAAGGGTCTCAGGGTTGGAATGGGAAGGAGTTGTATATGACATCTCATGCCATAGGAAGGGTCTCAGGTTTGGTATAAGCATTGAGATATCACATCACATGCTATAGGAAGGGTCTCAGGATTGGAATGGGAAGGACTTGGATATCACATCTCATGCTATAGGCAGGGTCTCAGGTTTGGAAAGGGAAGGAGATGGATATCATATTTCATGTTAGAGGTAGGATCTCAGGTTTGGTATTAGAGGCATTGAGATATCACATCTAATGCTATCAGAAGGGTCTCAGGATTGGAATGGGAAGGAGTTGGATATCAAATTTCATGCTAAAGGGAGGGTCTCAGGTTTGGAAGGGGAAGGATTTGGAAATCACATCTCATATTATAGGAAGGATCTCAGGTTTGGTATTAGAAGCATTGAGATATCACATCTCATGCTATCGGAAGGATCTCAGGTTTGGTATAAGAGGCATTGAGATATCACATCTCATGCTATCATAAGGGTCTCAGGATTGGAATGGGAAGGAGTTGGATATCACATCTCATGTTATAGGAAGGATCTCAGGTTTGGTATTAGAAGCATTGAGACATCACATCTCATGCTATAGGAAGGGTCTCAGGATTGGAATGGGAAGGAGTTGGATATCACATCTCATGCTATAGGAAGGGTCTCAGGTTTGGAAAGGGAAGGAGATGGATATCACATTTCATGTTAGAGGTAGGATCTCAGGTTTGGTATTAGAGGCATTGAGATATCACATCTAATGCTATCAGAAGGGTCTCAGGATTGGAATGGGAAGGAGTTGGATATCACATTTCATGCTAAAGGGAGGGTCTCAGGTTTGGAAGGGGAAGGATTTGGAAATCACATCTCATATTATAGGAAGGATCTCAGGTTTGGTATTAGAAGCATTGAGATATCACATCTCATGCTATCGGAAGGATCTCAGGTTTGGTATAAGAGGCATTGAGATATCACATCTCATGCTATCATAAGGGTCTCAGGATTGGAATGGGAAGGAGTTGGATATCACATCTCATGTTATAGGAAGGATCTCAGGTTTGGTATTAGAAGCATTGAGACATCACATCTCATGCTATAGGAAGGGTCTCAGGATTGGAATGGGAAGGAGTTGGATATCACATCTCATGCTATAGGAAGGGTCTCAGGTTTGGTATAAGCATTGAGATATCACATCTCATGCTATAGGAAGGGTCTCAGGATTGGAATGGGAAGGATTTGGATATCACATCTTATGCTATAGGAAGGGTCTCAGGTTTGGTATAAGCATTGAGATATCACATCTCATGCTATAGGAAGGGTCTCAGGATTGGAATGGGAAGAAGTTGGATATCACATCTCATGCTATAGGAAGGGTCTCAGGTTTGGTATAAGCATTGAGATATCACATCTCATGCTATAGGAAGGGTCTCAGGGTTGGAATGGGAAGGAGTTGTATATGACATCTCATGCCATAGGAAGGGTCTCAGGTTTGGTATAAGCATTGAGATATCACATCACATGCTATAGGAAGGGTCTCAGGATTGGAATGGGAAGGACTTGGATATCACATCTCATGCTATAGGCAGGGTCTCAGGTTTGGAAAGGGAAGGAGATGGATATCACATTTCATGTTAGAGGTAGGATCTCAGGTTTGGTATTAGAGGCATTGAGATATCACATCTCATGCTATCAGAAGGGTCTCAGGATTGGAATGGGAAGGAATTGGATATCAGATCTCATGTTATAGGAAGGATCTCAGGTTTGGTATTAGAAGCATTGAGACATCACATCTCATGCTATAGGAAGGGTCTCAGGATTGGAATGGGAAGGAGTTGGATATCACATCTCATGCTATAGGAAGGGTCTCAGGTTTGGTATAAGCATTGAGATATCACATCTCATGCTATAGGAAGGGTCTCAGGATTGGAATGGGAAGGATTTGGATATCACATCTTATGCTATAGGAAGGGTCTCAGGTTTGGTATAAGCATTGATATATCACATCTCATGCTATAAGAAGGGTCTCAGGATTGGAATGGGAAGAAGTTGGATATCACATCTCATGCTATAGGAAGGGTCTCAGGTTTGGTATAAGCATTGAGATATCACATCTCATGCTATAGGAAGGGTCTCAGGGTTGGAATGGGAAGGAGTTGGATATCACATCTCATGCTATAGGAAGGGTCTCAGGTTTGGAAAGGGAAGGAGATGGATATCACATTTCATGTTAGAGGTAGGATCTCAGGTTTGGTATTAGAGGCATTGAGATATCACATCTAATGCTATCAGAAGGGTCTCAGGATTGGAATGGGAAGGAGTTGGATATCACATTTCATGCTAAAGGGAGGGTCTCAGGTTTGGAAGGGGAAGGATTTGGAAATCACATCTCATATTATAGGAAGGATCTCAGGTTTGGTATTAGAAGCATTGAGATATCACATCTCATGCTATCGGAAGGATCTCAGGTTTGGTATAAGAGGCATTGAGATATCACATCTCATGCTATCATAAGGGTCTCAGGATTGGAATGGGAAGGAGTTGGATATCACATCTCATGTTATAGGAAGGATCTCAGGTTTGGTATTAGAAGCATTGAGACATCACATCTCATGCTATAGGAAGGGTCTCAGGATTGGAATGGGAAGGAGTTGGATATCACATCTCATGCTATAGGAAGGGTCTCAGGTTTGGTATAAGCATTGAGATATCACATCTCATGCTATAGGAAGGGTCTCAGGATTGGAATGGGAAGGATTTGGATATCACATCTTATGCTATAGGAAGGGTCTCAGGTTTGGTATAAGCATTGAGATATCACATCTCATGCTATAGGAAGGGTCTCAGGATTGGAATGGGAAGAAGTTGGATATCACATCTCATGCTATAGGAAGGGTCTCAGGTTTGGTATAAGCATTGAGATATCACATCTCATGCTATAG
Organism: Ambystoma mexicanum; assembly: GCF_040938575.1. Taxonomy (NCBI): domain Eukaryota; kingdom Metazoa; phylum Chordata; class Amphibia; order Caudata; family Ambystomatidae; genus Ambystoma; species Ambystoma mexicanum. The sequence goes on from NC_090936.1 coordinate 341,806,981, forward strand.
GAAGGGTCTCAGGGTTGGAATGGGAAGGAGTTGTATATGACATCTCATGCCATAGGAAGGGTCTCAGGTTTGGTATAAGCATTGAGATATCACATCACATGCTATAGGAAGGGTCTCAGGATTGGAATGGGAAGGACTTGGATATCACATCTCATGCTATAGGCAGGGTCTCAGGTTTGGAAAGGGAAGGAGATGGATATCACATTTCATGTTAGAGGTAGGATCTCAGGTTTGGTATTAGAGGCATTGAGATATCACATCTCATGCTATCAGAAGGGTCTCAGGATTGGAATGGGAAGGAATTGGATATCAGATCTCATGTTATAGGAAGGATCTCAGGTTTGGTATTAGAAGCATTGAGACATCACATCTCATGCTATAGGAAGGGTCTCAGGATTGGAATGGGAAGGAGTTGGATATCACATCTCATGCTATAGGAAGGGTCTCAGGTTTGGTATAAGCATTGAGATATCACATCTCATGCTATAGGAAGGGTCTCAGGATTGGAATGGGAAGGATTTGGATATCACATCTTATGCTATAGGAAGGGTCTCAGGTTTGGTATAAGCATTGATATATCACATCTCATGCTATAAGAAGGGTCTCAGGATTGGAATGGGAAGAAGTTGGATATCACATCTCATGCTATAGGAAGGGTCTCAGGTTTGGTATAAGCATTGAGATATCACATCTCATGCTATAGGAAGGGTCTCAGGGTTGGAATGGGAAGGAGTTGTATAGGACATCTCATGCCATGGGAAGGGTCTCAGGTTTGGTATAAGCATTGAGATATCACATCACATGCTATAGGAAGGGTCTCAGGATTGGAATGGGAAGGACTTGGATATCACATCTCATGCTATAGGCAGGGTCTCAGGTTTGGAAAGGGAAGGAGATGGATATCACATTTCATGTTAGAGGTAGGATCTCAGGTTTGGTATTAGAGGCATTGAGATATCACATCTCATGCTATCAGAAGGGTCTCAGGATTGGAATGGGAAGGAGTTGGATATCACATTTCATGCTAAAGGGAGGGTCTCAGGTTTGGAAGGGGAAGGATTTGGAAATCACATCTCATATTATAGGAAGGATCTCAGGTTTGGTATTAGAAGCATTGAGATATCACATCTCATGCTATCGGAAGGATCTCAGGTTTGGTATAAGAGGCATTGAGATATCACATCTCATGCTATCATAAGGGTCTCGGGATTGGAATGGGAAGGAGTTGGATATCACATCTCATGTTATAGGAAGGATCTCAGGTTTGGTATTAGAAGCATTGAGACATCACATCTCATGCTATAGGAAGGGTCTCAGGATTGGAATGGGAAGGAGTTGGATATCACATCTCATGCTATAGGAAGGGTCTCAGGTTTGGTATAAGCATTGAGATATCACATCTCATGCTATAGGAAGGGTCTCAGGATTGGAATGGGAAGGATTTGGATATCACATCTTATGCTATAGGAAGGGTCTCAGGTTTGGTATAAGCATGGAGATATCACTTCTCATGCTATAGGAAGGGTCTCAGGATTGGAATGGGAAGGAGTTGGATATCACATCTCATGCTATAGGAAGGGTCTCAGATTTGGTATAAGCATTGAGATATCACATCTCATGCTATAGGAAGGGTCTCAGGATTGGAATGGGAAGGAGTTGTATATGACATCTCAGGCCATAGGAAGGGTCTCAGATTTGGTATAAGCATTGAGATATCACATCTCATGATATCGGAACGGTCTCAGGATTGGAATGGGAAGGAGTTGGAATCACATCTCATGATAAAGGAAGGGTCTAAGGTTTGGAAGGGGAAGGATTTGGATATCACATCTCATGTTATAGGACGGGTCTCAGGTTTGGTATTAGAAGCATTGAGATATCAAGTCTCATGGTATAAGAAGGGTCTCAGGATTGGAATGGGAAGGAGTTTGATATCACATCTCATGCCATAGTATGGGTCTCAGGTTTGGTAGAAGCATTGGGATATCACATCTCATGCTATCGGAAGAATATCAGTATTGGATTTGGAAGGAGTTGGATATCCCATCTCATGCTATAGGAAGGGTCTCAGGTTGGAATGGGAAGGAGTTGGATATCACATTTCATGTTATAGGAAGGGTCTCAGGATTGGAATGGGAAGGACTTGGATATCATATCTCATGCTATAGGAAGGCTCTCAGGTTTGGAAGGGGAAGGAGTTGGATATCACATTTCATGTTAGAGGAAGGATCTCAGGTTTGGTATTAGAGGCATTGAGATATCACATCTCATGCTATCAGAAGGGTCTCAGGATTGGAATGGGAAGGAGTTGGATATCACATTTCATGCTAAAGGGAGGGTCTCAGGTTTGGAAGGGGAAGGATTTGGAAATCACATCTCATATTATAGGAAGGATCTCAGGTTTGGTATTAGAAGCATTGAGATATCACATCTCATGCTATCGGAAGGATCTCAGGTTTGGTATAAGAGGCATTGAGATATCACATCTCATGCTATCATAAGGGTCTCAGGATTGGAATGGGAAGGAGTTGGATATCACATCTCATGTTATAGGAAGGATCTCAGGTTTGGTATTAGAAGCATTGAGACATCACATCTCATGCTATAGGAAGGGTCTCAGGATTGGAATGGGAAGGAGTTGGATATCACATCTCATGCTATAGGAAGGGTCTCAGGTTTGGTATAAGCATTGAGATATCACATCTCATGCTATAGGAAGGGTCTCAGGATTGGAATGGGGAGGATTTGGATATCACATCTTATGCTATAGGAAGGGTCTCAGGTTTGGTATAAGCATTGAGATATCACATCTCATGCTATAGGAAGGGTCTCAGGATTGGAATGGGAAGAAGTTGGATATCACATCTCATGCTATAGGAAGGGTCTCAGGTTTGGTATAAGCATTGAGATATCACATCTCATGCTATAGGAAGGGTCTCAGGGTTGGAATGGGAAGGAGTTGTATATGACATCTCATGCCATAGGAAGGGTCTCAGGTTTGGTATAAGCATTGAGATATCACATCACATGCTATAGGAAGGGTCTCAGGATTGGAATGGGAAGGACTTGGATATCACATCTCATGCTATAGGCAGGGTCTCAGGTTTGGAAAGGGAAGGAGATGGATATCACATTTCATGTTAGAGGTAGGATCTCAGGTTTGGTATTAGAGGCATTGAGATATCACATCTCATACTATCAGAAGGGTCTCAGGATTGGAATGGGAAGGAGTTGGATATCACATTTCATGCTAAAGGGAGGGTCTCAGGTTTGGAAGGGGAAGGATTTGGAAATCACATCTCATATTATAGGAAGGATCTCAGGTTTGGTATTAGAAGCATTGAGATATCACATCTCATGCTATCGGAAGGATCTCAGGTTTGGTATAAGAGGCATTGAGATATCACATCTCATGCTATCATAAGGGTCTCAGGATTGGAATGGGAAGGAGTTGGATATCACATCTCATGTTATAGGAAGGATCTCAGGTTTGGTATTAGAAGCATTGAGACATCACATCTCATGCTATAGGAAGGGTCTCAGGATTGGAATGGGAAGGAGTTGGATATCACATCTCATGCTAAATGGAAGGGTCTCAGGTTTGGTATAAGCATTGAGATATCACATCTCATGCTATAGGAAGGGTCTCAGGATTGGAATGGGAAGGATTTGGATATCACATCTTATGCTATAGGAAGGGTCTCAGGTTTGGTATAAGCATGGAGATATCACTTCTCATGCTATAGGAAGGGTCCCAGGATTGGAATGGGAAGGAGTTGGATATCACATCTCATGCTATAGGAAGGGTCTCAGATTTGGTATAAGCATTGAGATATCACATCTCATGCTATAGGAAGGGTCTCAGGATTGGAATGGGAAGGAGTTGTATATGACATCTCAGGCCATAGGAAGGGTCTCAGATTTGGTATAAGCATTGAGATATCACATCTCATGATATCGGAAGGGTCTCAGGATTGGAATGGGAAGGCGTTGGATATCTCATCTCATGATAAAGGAAGGGTCTAAGGTTTGGAAGGGGAAAGATTTGGATATCACATCTCATGTTATAGGACAGGTCTCAGGTTTGGTATTAGAACCATTGAGATATCAAGTTTCATGGTATAAGAAGGGTCTCAGGATTGGAATGGGAAGGAGTTTGATATCACATCTCATGCCATAGTATGGGTCTCAGGTTTGGTAGAAGCATTGGGAAATCACATCTCATGCTATCGGAAGAATATCAGTATTGGATTTGGAAGGAGTTGGATATCCCATCTCATGCTATAGGAAGGGTCTCAGGTTGGAATGGGAAGGAGTTGGATATCATATTTCATGTTATAGGAAGGGTCTCAGGATTGGAATGGGAAGGACTTGGATATCATATCTCATGCTATAGGAAGGCTCTCAGGTTTGGAAGGGGAAGGAGTTGGATATCACATTTCATGTTAGAGGAAGGATCTCAGGTTTGGTATTAGAGGCCTTGAGATATCACATCTCATGCTATAGGAAGGGTCTCAGGATTGGAATGGGAAGGAGTTGTATATGCCATCTCATGCCATAGGAAGGGTCTCAGGTTTGGTATAAGCATTGAGATATCACATCACATGCTATAGGAAGGGTCTCAGGATTGGAATGGGAAGGACTTGGATATCACATATCATGCTATAGGCAGGGTCTCAGGTTTGGAAAGGGAAGGAGATGGATATCACATTTCATGTTAGAGGTAGGATCTCAGGTTTGGTATTAGAGGCATTGAGATATCACATCTCATGCTATCAGAAGGGTCTCAGGATTGGAATGGGAAGGAGTTGGATATCACATCTCATGCTAAAGGGAGGGTCTCAGGTTTGGAAGGGGAAGGATTTGGAAATCACATCTCATATTATAGGAAGGATCTCAGGTTTGGTATTAGAAGCATTGAGATATCACATCTCATGCTATCGGAAGGATATCAGGTTTGGTATAAGAGGCATTGAGATATCACATCTCATGCTATCATAAGGGTCTCAGGATTGGAATGGGGAGGAGTTGGATATCACATCTCATGCTATAGGAAGGGTCTCAGGATTGGAATGGGAAGGAGTTGGATATCACATCTCATGCTATAGGAAGGGTCTCAGATTTGGTATAAGCATTGAGATATCACATCTCATGCTATAGGAAGGGTCTCAGGATTGGAATGGGAAGGAGTTGTATATGACATCTCAGGCCATAGGAAGGGTCTCAGGTTTGATATAAGCATTGAGATATCACATCTCTGCTATCGGAAGGGTCTCAGGATTGGAATGGGAAGGAGTTGGATATCCCATCTGAGTTGGATATCCCATCTCATGTTATAGGACGGGTCTCAGGTTTGGTATTAGAAGCATTGAGATATCAAGTCTCATGGTATAGGAAGGGTCTCAGAATTGGAATGGGAAGAAGTTGGATATCACATCTCAAGCTATAGGAAGGGTCTCAGGATTTGAATGGGAAGGAGTTTGATATCACATCTCATGCCATAGTATGGGTCTCAGATTTGGTAGAAGCATTGGGATATCACACCTCATGCTATCGGAATGGTATCAGTATTGGATTTGGAAGGAGTTGGATATCCCATCTCATGCTATAGGAAAGGTCTCAGGTTGGAATGGGATGGAGTTGGATATCACATTTCATGTTATAGGAAGGGTCTCAGGATTGGAATGGGAAGGACTTGGATATCATATCTCATGCTATAGGAAGGCTCTCAGGTTTGGAAGGGGAAGGAGTTGGATATCACATTTCATGTTAGAGGAAGGATCTCAGGTTTGGTATTAGAGGCCTTGAGATATCACATCTCATGCTATAGGAAGGGTCTCAGGATTGGAATGGGAAGGAGTTGGATATCACACCTCAAGCTATAGGAAGGGTCTCAGGTTTGGTATAAGCATTGAGATATCACATCTCATGCTATAGGAAGGGTCTCAGGATTGGAATGGGAAGGAGTTGGATATCACATCTCATGTTATAGGAAAGATCTCAGGTTTGGTATTAGAAGCATTGAGACATCACATCTCATGTTATAGGAAGGGTCTCAGGATTGGAATGGGAAGAAGTTGGATATCACATCTCATGCTATAGGAAGGGTCTCAGGTTTGGAAGGGGAAGGAGTTGGATATCCAATCTCATGTTATAGGACTGGTCTCAGGTTTGGTATTAGAAGCATTGAGATATCACATCGCATGCTGTAGGAAGGTTCTCAGGTTTGGAATGGGGAGGAATTGGATATCACATCTCATGTCATAGGAAGGATCTCAGGTTTGGTATTAGAAGCATTGAGATATCACATCTCATGCTATAGGAATGGTCTCAGGGTTGGGATGGGAAGGAGTTGGATATTACATTCTTGCTATAGGAAGGGTCTCATGTTTGGAATGGGAAGGAGTTGGATATCACATATGCTATAGGAAGGGTCTCAGGTTTGGAACGGGAAGGAGTTGGATATCCGATCTCATGTTATAGGAAGGGTCTCAGGTTTGGTATAAGCATTGAGATATCACATCTCTGCTCTCAGAAGTGTCTCAGGATTGGAATGGGAATGAGTTGGATATCCCATCTCATGTTATAGGACGGGTCTCAGGTTTGTTATTAGAATCATTGAGATATCATATTGCACGCTGCAGGAAGGGTCTAAGGATTGGAATGGGAAGGACTTGGATATCACATCTCATGCTATAGATAGGCTCTCAGATTTGGAAAGGGAAGGAGTTGGATATCACATTTCATGTTAGAGGAAGGATCTCAGGTTTGGTATTAGAGGCATTGAGATATCACATCTCATGCTATAGGAAGCGTCTCAGGATTGGAATGGGGCAGGAGTTGGGTATCACATCTCATGCTATAGGAAGGGTCTCAGGATTGGTATAAGTATTGAGATATAACATCTCATGCTATAGGAAGGGTCTCAGGATTGGAATGGAATGAGTTGGATATCACATCTCATGTTATAGGAAGGATCTCAGGTTTGGTATTAGAAGCATTGAGACATCACATCTCATGCTATAGGAAGGGTCTCAGGATTGGAATGGGAAGGAGTTGGATATCACATCTCATGCTATAGGAAGGGTCTCAGGTTTGGTATAAGCATTGAGATATCACATCTCATGCTATAGGAAGGGTCTCAGGATTGGAATGGGAAGGAGTTGTATATGACATCTCATGCCGTAGGAAGGGTCTCAGGTTTCGTATAAGCATTGAGATATCACATCTCTGCTATCGGAAGGGTCTCAGGATTGGAATGGGAAGGAGTTGGATATCCCATCTCATGTTATAGGAAGAGTCTCAGGTTTGGTATTAGAAGCATTGGATATCACATATCATGCTATAGGAAGTGTCTCAGGATTGGAATGGGAAGGACTTGGATATCACATCTCATGCTATAGGGAGGGTTTCAAGTTTGATATTAGAAGCATTGAGATATCACATCTCATGCTATAGGAAGGGTCTCAGGATTGGAATGGGAAGGAGTTGGATATCACATCTCATGCTATAGGAAGGGTCTCAGGTTTGGTATAAGCAGTGAGATATCACATCTCATGCTATAGGAAGGGTCTCAGGATTGGAATGGGAAGGAGTTGGATATCACATCTCATGTTATAGGAAGGATCTCAGGTTTGGTATAAGCATTGAGATATCACATCTCTGCTATCGGAAGGGTCTCAGGATTGGAATGGGAAGGAGTTGGATATTCCCATCTCATGTTATAGGAAGGGTCTCAGGTTTGGTATTAGAAGCATTGAGATATCACATCTCATGCTGTAGGAAGGGTCTCAGGATTGGAATTGGAAGGAGTTGGATATCACATCTCATGCTATAGGAAGGATCACAGGTTTGGTATTAGAAGCATTGAGATATCACATCTCATGCTATCAGAAGGGTCTCAGGATTGGAATGGGAAGGAGTTGGATATCACATCTCATGCTATAGGAAGGGTCTCAGGTTTGGAACGGGAAGGAGTTGGATATCATATCTCATGTTATAGGAAGAGTCTCAGGTTTGGTATAAGCATTGAGATATCACATCTCTGCTATCGGAGGTGTCTCAGGATTGGGATGGGAAGGAGTTGGATATCACATCTCATGCTATAGGAAGGGTATCAGGTTTGGAACGGGAAGGAGTTGGATATCCCATCTCATGTTATAGGAAGGGTCTCAGGTTTGGTATAAGCATTGAGATATCACATCTCATGCTATAGGAAGGGTCTCAGGGTTGGAATGGGAAGGAGTTGTATTTGACATCTCATGCCATAGGAAGGGTCTCAGGTTTGGTATAAGCATTGAGATATCACATCACATGCTATAGGAAGGGTCTCAGGATTGGAATGGGAAGGACTTGGATATCACATCTCATGCTATAGGCAGGGTCTCAGGTTTGGAAAGGGAAGGAGATGGATATCACATTTCATGTTAGAGGTAGGATCTCAGGTTTGGTATTAGAGGCATTGAGATATCACATCTAATGCTATCAAAAGGGTCTCAGGATTGGAATGGGAAGGAGTTGGATATCACATTTCATGCTAAAGGGAGGGTCTCAGGTTTGGAAGGGGAAGGATTTGGAAATCACATCTCATATTATAGGAAGGATCTCAGGTTTGGTATTAGAAGCATTGAGATATCACATCTCATGCTATCGGAAGGATCTCAGGTTTGGTATAAGAGGCATTGAGATATCACATCTCATGCTATCATAAGGGTCTCAGGATTGGAATGGGAAGGAGTTGGATATCACATCTCATGTTATAGGAAGGATCTCAGGTTTGGTATTAGAAGCATTGAGACATCACATCTCATGCTATGGGAAGGGTCTCAGGATTGGAATGGGAAGGAGTTGGATATCACATCTCATGCTATAGGAAGGGTCTCAGGTTTGGAAAGGGAAGGAGATGAATATCACATTTCATGTTAGAGGTAGGATCTCAGGTTTGGTATTAGAGGCATTGAGATATCACATCTAATGCTATCAGAAGGGTCTCAGGATTGGAATGGGAAGGAGTTGGATATCACATTTCATGCTAAAGGGAGGGTCTCAGGTTTGGAAGGGGAAGGATTTGGAAATCACATCTCATATTATAGGAAGGATCTCAGGTTTGGTATTAGAAGCATTGAGATATCACATCTCATGCTATCAGAAGGATCTCAGGTTTGGTATAAGAGGCATTGAGATATCACATCTCATGCTATCATAAGGGTCTCAGGATTGGAATGGGAAGGAGTTGGATATCACATCTCATGTTATAGGAAGGATCTCAGGTTTGGTATTAGAAGCATTGAGACATCACATCTCATGCTATAGGAAGGGTCTCAGGATTGGAATGGGAAGGAGTTGGATATCACATACCAAACCGCAGACCCGTCCTATAACTTGAGATGTGATATCCAACTCCTTCCCATTCCAATCCTGAGACCCGTCCTATAAAATGAGATGTTATATCTCAATGCTTCTAATACCAAACCTGAGACTGTCCTATAACATGAGATGTGATATCTCAATGCTTCTAATAACAAACCTGAGACCCTTCCTATAACATGAGATGTCATATCCAAGTCCTTCCCGCTCCAATCTTGAGACCCTTCGTATAACATGAGATGTGATATCCAACTCCCTCCCAATCCAATCCTGAGACCCTTCTGATAGCATGAGATATGATATCTCAATGCTTCTAATACCAAACCACAGACCCGTCCTATAACTTGAGATGTGATATCCAACTCCTTCCCAATCCAATCCTGAGACCCTTCCGATAGCATGAGATGTGATATCTCAATGCTTCTAATACCAAACCTGAGACCCTCCCTATAGCGTGAGATGTGATATCCAACTCTTCCCATCCAATCCTGAGACCCGTCCTATACCATGAGATGTTATATCTCAATGCTTCTAATACCAAACCTGAGACTGTCCTATAACATGAGATGTGATATCTCAATGCTTCTAATAACAAAACTGAGACCCTTCCTATAACATGAGATGTGATGTCCAAGTCCTTCCCATTCCAATCCTGAGACCCTTCCTATAACATGAGATGTGATATCCAACTCCTTCCCAATCCAATCCTGAGACCCTTCCGATAGCATGAGATGTGATATCTCAATGCTTCTAATAACCAAACCTGAGACCCTCCCTATAGCGTGAGATGTGATATCAAAGTCCTTCCCATTCCAACCTGTGACCCTTCCTATAGCATGAGATGCGATATCCAACTCCTTCCCAATCCAATCCTGAGACCCTTCCGATAGCATGAGATGTGATATCTCAATGCTTCTAATACCAAACCTGAGACCCTCTCTATAGCGTGAGATGTGATATCAAAATCCTTCCCATTCCAATCCTGATACCCTTCCTATAACATGATATCCAACTCCTTCCAATTCCAACCTGTGACCCTTCCTATAGCATGAGATGCGATATCCAACTCCTTCCAAATCCAATCCTGAGACCCTTCCGATAGCATGAGATGTGATATCTAAATGCTTCTAGCAAACCTGAGACCTTCCCATGGCATGAGATGTGATATCAAACTCCTTCCCATTCCAATCCTGAGACCCTTCCTATAGCACGAGATGTGATATCCAACTCCTTCCCATTCCAATCCTGAGACCCGTCCTATACTTGAGATGTTATATCTCAATGCTTCTAATACCAAACCTGATACTGTCCTATAACATGAGATGTGATATCTCAATGCTTCTAATAACAAACCTGAGACCCTTCCTATAACATGAGATGTGATGTCCAAGTCCTTCCCATTCCAATCCTGAGACCCTTCCTATAACATGAGATGTGATATCCAACTCCTTCCCAATCCAATCCTGAGACTGTTAAGACGGATTTCTGAACTCTGTCCTGGTGGCGCAGAAGTTCAGAAGGCCAACCTAATTACTTGGAACAGGGTAACCTCTGGACAAGCCAGACCAATCAAGGTAGCGATCGCGGCGGTCAAGACTAGGTCTCAAGAGGGGTGAGGGTGACTGAAAGCCCGCAGTGAGCACACAAAGCAAGAGCGCTTACAAACTACTCCAAACAGTTGTTATATCAAAAATAGATACACATTTATTTTAAGGCCTTTAAAATAATGACCGTAGCGAGAAAATCACAATATCACAATATTAAACCAACACATACCATATCAACACAATATATACACCAATACACAGTCGCAAGCGTTTAAAGCACGAAATATGTAGTCCACCTGAAACGAAAGGAAAACAGGCAGTGCGATAACGCTTTAGACTCAGTTCGCCTTCAGAGGCACCTAACTAGATGGAAGTCCGAGCCCTGCGAAGAGTGGAGCCTTGTGCTCAATGTACCTGCCACGCCGGTGCCAACGGGCAAAAGGGGAAGCTCTTCGTAGGAAGTCAGGCAGTTCGGGTTAGTGCACAGCAGAAGGAGAGCAGGTTCCGCAACTCAAGCGCAGCCTCCACAGTGGGCAGAAGCAGAGCGCGAGTACGGCCAAAAGGGTGCTGTTTTTACACAGCAGGGAAAAGCAATGGGATACTGCAGGAGGGCGACCAGATCCTAGCTAAACTACTCACCGGTCCCCGAAGCAAGCAGACCCAGGCTTCTCCACGTTAGTTTCAGCAGCTGGCAGGTTCAGAAGAGCAGGGAACGCCTCGTAGTCGTGTAGAGCAAAAAGACGTCCCAATCGACGAAACCAGCACAGTTTGTTGCCGCAGCAGGACAAAGGAGCGGCCGTGTGTATTCAAGCCAAATGTACACTCCTCCCTTCAGACCTGGGGACGCCAAGCGTACGAAGCGTGGGAGAGTGACAAGGACTCGAAATACAACACAACCTGGCGGCAGTTACAGAGCAGGACTCCCTTGTAAGCTGGTCAGTCAACTGGATGGCCCAGAGACACTTCCGAAGGCTTACTTGGCAGGAGATGATGAAGTCGCCGGGAATAGCTGTTCCTGCTATTCCAAAGGTCGAAGCGCCAGTACAGGCCTTCTGGTTCGATCCAAGGAGGAAAGGGTTTCAAAGGACGACAGCAGTGCAAAGGAGGATTCCTTCAGCGGGTCACCAGCGATTCCTCGGTCCAGCCTCGTGGTTGCAGGATACTTGGCTCCTGTATTCCTTCGTTCGTGAGAACTCAGGAGATCGACATGGTAGTGGTGTTTCCAGCCCCCTCTTATCCACGGTTCCCTTCGCGCCAAAACGGAGGGGAGCCAATGGGAGATCCGCTCATCAACACACATACCATACGTGGACCAATCACGGACCACGGTGGTCCCAGGCATTCACACCACCCTAGACTCTCTGGCACTGTAGGGTATTTTGTGGAGATTTGGGGCCTGACGGTATTTTATTACCGCCGAAAAATAACTTAGCAATAATCACCCTTTGTATTCAGATTTGGCCATGTGCAACAATAATACAATGGACATGCATTATTTCAGCACCCAGACCTGCATATTTGGTATACGCGGTTGGTGATATTTCGGTGAGCATAATTCCCTTGTTTTATTTGTGTCCCCAATGTCCAGAATCCCTTATCTTTGCTTAGATTTTTCGTGTGATCACTAGAGAGACCTCAGACCTGCATTCTAGGAATACCACATTTTCCAGTGATAGTGTTGGTGTGCCACCATGGGCGAACTCACTGACTTATTTACGACAGAGAGCTATATGTGGTAGTCTTGTGGTAATTTCCACTACCTTATATACGGTAGGGAGCTATGTTCAGAGAGTCTCTCTTCCCGTTGGCTCATGTACCTCCAACAAGCTATGCTACAGTCACTCACAATTATTCATACTGATTCTGACATGCACACATCTGTCTTAAAATGACCATTGCACTGTTTAAAAATCTCCCCACATCATCGGCATTGTAATGGTAAATAGAAAATACATCACCCGTCTGTTTTCAAATATTTTTCTGTATTATAAAAGTTGCATTTAAACACGATCTCATTCTTTACAGAAATAAATAAAATGGTACAGTAAAAGCATTGTCTAGGACACACTGCAAAGAGAGTGGCGGAGAACAGAACTCAAATTGCAACATTGGTATTTGATTAAGGCACGCACAGGAATCCTACACTGACTGCATATTACCGTACACACTCAGCTCCCACACTTCTCATTACCTTATCTTTTTAGTTGTTCTCTTTGGCTGTTCTCTTTGTGAATGTGGCTCCCTTGGATTAACTCCAGCAAAAAGGAACGCTTGCCTTCTCAAACCGGGTTCATTGCCTGGAATTCTCAGCTTTTGCAGATAGGAATGCCTCAGCCAGTGGAAAGGTCCTTCTTTCAGCTCTCCCCAATCTCGACTGCAGCAGGACACAGGAATCTGCATTCAGTCAGGAGCCCCACAGCCAGGTCTTCTCCCCAGTAGTGCAGAAAAATGTCTGCCTGGAATTTTCCCCGTTACTGCCCACTAAAACTTTCCTCTCAGCCCTCTGTATGACGTGTCCCAAAGAAATCCATCATCTCTCATCTTCCTACTCTTCAACAATAGCTTCGCTTATACATTTGCAATTGTTGCAAATCTGACTTCCTTCTTCCTGCAGTTACTGTGCACAAAAACACGGAGAAAAAAAAAAATCTGCACACACATTTAAATGGTTTTCAGAGTATGCCTAATTCTGCAGTGGAGAACACATTTTATTAGTGGGTTATGTTAAATAAGGTTTTATTAGTCAGGTTAATGGTTAATAGGTTAGCTGTTAATTTTCAAATGTGTCTCTCGCACCATAGGCATTTCAGGTGAAAAATAGTGTGCATTTTTAAATGAGCACGTGTGCTTTTAACTGTAAAAATAGATTTGCATCTTATATGTTAAAATCGTTTTTGACTGAATAGCCTGTCTTTCCTTGTTAATCTGGTAACCCATATAGCAATGTACCGCACCCTTGTGGTGGTGCTGCGAAAAAAATTGCTACCTGTGCAGTAGTGCTGTACTCTGTGCTGTAACATGCCAAATATCCTTACATATACCCTCCTTTTGTTTTTAGAACTTGGCTATAATCCAAGCCAATTCCTAAAAACAACTTGTTCTTTTTTTTTTTTTTTACAATATAGCAATCCAACAAAATGAATATTCATGTGCATCAATGAAAATTTGCAATCAACATTTCATCTGAGTCCATCAGTTCATAAAATGTTCCACATTTGCCTTCTCAGTGGAAGTGGCATTACTTTAAGTTTAAATTTTCCAAGTCAATTAAAAACAACGAAATAAAACAACTAACTAAAACAAATAATTAATATAACAAATTAAAATAAATAATTAAAATAATAAATACGTGGAACTTCATATGCCGGAACTTCTGTTTTGTCTCTTTTGGTATGTCCCGACCAGCGATGTTATTCGGTTCATTCGAGTATTCTTTCATCTTGGCAATCTTGAATCCACAGCAGTCATCTCTTTTGGCATTCCGGTTATTTTGTCTTCACCTCCACCTGGAGGCAGGCATCTTTTGGTCTTCATCCAGGGGACTCCAGGACTCCATCAACTCTCCCGTGGGCTCTGATCTCGGAACCTCCGATCAAATAATGTTAATTGTCTAAATCAAAATAGAAAATAAACAAATTAAGTACATAGCATAATACTAACTTCATCCTTTTGCCAAAAATAAAACATGCTTGGTAAAAATATTTCGTTTATATTTTTTCTGTTTTTTTTTTTCTGAAATCAAATACAAGTTAAAAGAAAACAAGCATATATAAAACAGCATTCAATATTTAATACACTTTCTCTCTGCACACCAACCATGAGCTTCCGTTATATGTGCATTTATTTATTTATTTATTTATTTATTTATTTATTTATTTATATTTTTACATATATTACAGTGTTTATGTACCATCATAACAATCAACTTTTTAACTTCTTTGTCACTGCCTCCTGATTGTACCCATTTATTTTCTCAAGGGACTCTATCTGTTTCTACATGCTCAAGCTGCCTGATCTCATGCCTGGGATGGCATGGTTTGATTTGATTTACATGGACAAACTGCTCTATTGCTGTTTCACCTTCATTTTTCAAAATTTTATACACTACAGGAGAGACCTTATCTATAATTCGAAATGGCCCCTGCCAGGCTGCTAGAAATTTAGAATTTTTCTGTTTACTTTTTCCAAAATGAAACTTGTACACCTGATCCCCTACACTGTATTCCTTTGCTGATGTCTTTTTATCATAATATGACTTTGCACTGTCAGCAGCTCTTTCCAGATTTCTCTGCACAAAAGCAAATGCATGTTGCAAATGCCTCCTCAGTTCATCAATATATTCATGAACTGTGGATGCACTCACAAGAGTTTGCTCATGTGTTCTGTATAGTAGATGTTGTGGTAACACCATTTTCCTACCTGTTAAGACCTCATGGGGGCTAACACCTGTTGCTTTGGCAGGAGTCGACCTGATTGCCATCAGAACCAACGGTAAACGTAAATCCCAGCTGGAACCTGCTTCTGCCACAAATTTCTTTAAAATATCCACAACAGACCTATTGCTTCTTTCAACTGTACCTGAAGACGCCGCCCGATATGCGATATGTAGTTTCCTTTTTACACCTAGTATTTGCCATATCTTACTCATTAGAGTACTTGTGAAATGACTTCCTCTGTCTGACTCAATTCTTTGTGGCAACCCAAACCTTGAGAACACATGGTTCACCAGCAATGTGGCTGCTGTTTGCGCACTACAATCTGGTGCAGGAATGCACTCAATCCACTTCGACATCAAACATACCACACTCAAAATATAACGGTGTCCCCTGCTCGACCTTTTTAAAGGACCTACATAGTCTATTTGCAAATCTGACCATGGGAGAGTTAGGCCTCCACATATACAGTTGGCAAATCCTTGCATGTTTTTTCATCAAAAGCTTGCCAAGACCAATACGCCGCCCCAGCCGAAGGGGAAACCCAAGGCGAAAGGAGTCAACAAGTCAAGACGAGGGAAAGAGCTCCTCCTACGAGCCCTAAAGCTCTGAGATCATTACCTAACAAGACCTTTCCCGGGACGTTTCTCTGAATGCTCACTGGAATCCTGACTGCTGTACCATTTAAAGTAAGATTTACAGGTATTACTGGGAACATACGGAGTGGGCCGTCAGCCAACTTAGTGGGCATCAGAGTAGCTCTGGCAACTTCCTCTGAGTCTACCAAGGTAGAATCCACTACAGTTCGACTGCACCCACTATCCCTAAGAGCTGGAGTATCTACTCCATTGATCAGCACACTGTCTTTAAAGTAGTGCTTGGTATTATCTGTAATCCTCGTCAGGCCCGGGCGATTGACCAACTTCCTCCACCGCAGTGGTAGGCGAGCTCGGGGGAATATTCTCTTTCCCTCGTCTTGACTTGTTGACTCCTTTCGCCTTGGGTTTCCCCTTCGGCTGGGGCGGCGTATTGGTCTTGGCAAGCTTTTGATGAAAAAACATGCAAGGATTTGCCAACTGTATATGTGGATGGTTGTGCTTTTCACATTGAAAATGACAATAATAAACAATTAGTGGCAGGAATAGGAAATGTCTGGTTGAAATGTGAAGGCGTTCCTAGTATAGGGATGAGGATTGGAGATAGGAGCAGTCAGGTGGCGGAATTGGCAGCCATCTATAAAGCAATTGCTACTGCAGTTGATAAAAAGTTCAGTGAAATTGTCCTGGTGACTGATTCTGACTATGCACGGAATAGCTTTGTGGAGTATTTGCCTGGTTGGAAAGCAAGAGGCATGGTTACATACAACAAAAAGCCACTTAAACATGGAAAAATGATACAAGCCATAGACAAATTGGTGTCAGAAAATAATTTAACAATATACTGGAGAAAAATTCGTGGGCATTTAAAAACACCAGGAGAGGATAAGGAGGGAAATGATAAGGCAGACCATCTGGCTAAGATTGGGGCTGTGATGGGAGAATTGCTACCTATTGATTATTTAATGGGTGAAATACAAATTGATGCAGTCACACGTTCTAAAGCACCAAAGGAGGTAGATCAACCGGTGGTGCAGTGGAGTCATGACACGCCAGACCAAGATTTGATTGAGGCACAAAAGAATGATCAAATTTTGGGAATCTATTATAATCATTTGATAGATCCTGAACAAAATCCTTTAACAGAAAAAGATTGTATGGGGAAAGAAGAGTTGAGGGTGTTATTAAAGAACAAAACACGAATTAGATTACAGGATGGGCTCATGATTAGAGAGTCCATAACAGGGCAAATACAGTGGGTAGTACCCCTTTCATTCAGAGGACTAATGCTACACCATGCACATGATGCCATAACTGCAGGCCATAGAGGTTCACAAAAAACATTAGAAATACTAAAAGATTATGCTTACTGGCCACATATGTCCCAAGATGTGGAATTATATACTAGAGGATGTCTAGTATGCGCCCAATTTAAACCTGCTTCACCAATGCATAGAGCACCATTGATGAAAAGAGGCCTAACTCTCCCATGGTCAGATTTGCAAATAGACTATGTAGGTCCTTTAAAAAGGTCGAGCAGGGGACACCGTTATATTTTGAGTGTGGTATGTTTGATGTCGAAGTGGATTGAGTGCATTCCTGCACCAGATTGTAGTGCGCAAACAGCAGCCACATTGCTGGTGAACCATGTGTTCTCAAGGTTTGGGTTGCCACAAAGAATTGAGTCAGACAGAGGAAGTCATTTCACAAGTACTCTAATGAGTAAGATATGGCAAATACTAGGTGTAAAAAGGAAACTACATATCGCATATCGGGCGAAGTCTTCAGGTACAGTTGAAAGAAGCAATAGGTCTGTTGTGGATATTTTAAAGAAATTTGTGGCAGAAGCAGGTTCCAGCTGGGATTTACGTTTACCGTTGGTTCTGATGGCAATCAGGTCGACTCCTGCCAAAGCAACAGGTGTTAGCCCCCATGAGGTCTTAACAGGTAGGAAAATGGTGTTACCACAACATCTACTATACAGAACACATGAGCAAACTCTTGTGAGTGCATCCACAGTTCATGAATATATTGATGAACTGAGGAGGCATTTGCAACATGCATTTGCTTTTGTGCAGAGAAATCTGGAAAGAGCTGCTGACAGTGCAAAGTCATATTATGATAAAAAGACATCAGCAAAGGAATACAGTGTAAGGGATCAGGTGTACAAGTTTCATTTTGGAAAAAGTAAACAGAAAAATTCTAAATTTCTAGCAGCCTGGCAGGGGCCATTTCGAATTATAGATAAGGTCTCTCCTGTAGTGTATAAAATTTTGAAAAATGAAGGTGAAACAGCAATAGAGCAGTTTGTCCATGTAAATCAAATCAAACCATGCCATCCCAGGCATGAGATCAGGCAGCTTGAGCATGTAGAAACAGATAGAGTCCCTTGAGAAAATAAATGGGTACAATCAGGAGGCAGTGACAAAGAAGTTAAAAAGTTGATTGTTATGATGGTACATAAACACTGTAATATATGTAAAAATATAAATAAATAAATAAATAAATAAATAAATAAATAAATAAATGCACATATAACGGAAGCTCATGGTTGGTGTGCAGAGAGAAAGTGTATTAAATATTGAATGCTGTTTTATATATGCTTGTTTTCTTTTAACTTGTATTTGATTTCAGAAAAAAAAAAACAGAAAAAATATAAACGAAATATTTTTACCAAGCATGTTTTATTTTTGGCAAAAGGATGAAGTTAGTATTATGCTATGTACTTAATTTGTTTATTTTCTATTTTGATTTAGACAATTAACATTATTTGATCGGAGGTTCCGAGATCAGAGCCCACGGGAGAGACGATGGAGTCCTGGAGTCCCCTGGATGAAGACCAAAAGATGCCTGCCTCCAGGTGGAGGTGAAGACAAAATAACCGGAATGCCAAAAGAGATGACTGCTGTGGATTCAAGATTGCCAAGATGAAAGAATACTCGAATGAACCGAATAACATCGCTGGTCGGGACATACCAAAAGAGACAAAACAGAAGTTCCGGCATATGAAGTTCCACGTATTTATTATTTTAATTATTTATTTCAATTTGTTATATTAATTATTTGTTTTAGTTAGTTGTTTTATTTCGTTGTTTTTAATTGACTTGGAAAATTTAAACTTAAAGTAATGCCACTTCCACTGAGAAGGCAAATGTGGAACATTTTATGAACTGATGGACTCAGATGAAATGTTGATTGCAAATTTTCATTGATGCACATGAATATTCATTTTGTTGGATTGCTATATTGTAAAAAAAAAAAAAAAGAACAAGTTGTTTTTAGGAATTGGCTTGGATTATAGCCAAGTTCTAAAAACAAAAGGAGGGTATATGTAAGGATATTTGGCATGTTACAGCACAGAGTACAGCACTACTGCACAGGTAGCAATTTTTTTCGCAGCACCACCACAAGGGTGCGGTACATTGCTATATGGGTTACCAGATTAACAAGGAAAGACAGGCTATTCAGTCAAAAACGATTTTAACATATAAGATGCAAATCTATTTTTACAGTTAAAAGCACACGTGCTCATTTAAAAATGCACACTATTTTTCACCTGAAATGCCTATGGTGCGAGAGACACATTTGAAAATTAACAGCTAACCTATTAACCATTAACCTGACTAATAAAACCTTATTTAACATAACCCACTAATAAAATGTGTTCTCCACTGCAGAATTAGGCATACTCTGAAAACCATTTAAATGTGTGTGCAGATTTTTTTTTTTTCTCCGTGTTTTTGTGCACAGTAACTGCAGGAAGAAGGAAGTCAGATTTGCAACAATTGCAAATGTATAAGCGAAGCTATTGTTGAAGAGTAGGAAGATGAGAGATGATGGATTTCTTTGGGACACGTCATACAGAGGGCTGAGAGGAAAGTTTTAGTGGGCAGTAACGGGGAAAATTCCAGGCAGACATTTTTCTGCACTACTGGGGAGAAGACCTGGCTGTGGGGCTCCTGACTGAATGCAGATTCCTGTGTCCTGCTGCAGTCGAGATTGGGGAGAGCTGAAAGAAGGACCTTTCCACTGGCTGAGGCATTCCTATCTGCAAAAGCTGAGAATTCCAGGCAATGAACCCGGTTTGAGAAGGCAAGCGTTCCTTTTTGCTGGAGTTAATCCAAGGGAGCCACATTCACAAAGAGAACAGCCAAAGAGAACAACTAAAAAGATAAGGTAATGAGAAGTGTGGGAGCTGAGTGTGTACGGTAATATGCAGTCAGTGTAGGATTCCTGTGCGTGCCTTAATCAAATACCAATGTTGCAATTTGAGTTCTGTTCTCCGCCACTCTCTTTGCAGTGTGTCCTAGACAATGCTTTTACTGTACCATTTTATTTATTTCTGTAAAGAATGAGATCGTGTTTAAATGCAACTTTTATAATACAGAAAAATATTTGAAAACAGACGGGTGATGTATTTTCTATTTACCATTACAATGCCGATGATGTGGGGAGATTTTTAAACAGTGCAATGGTCATTTTAAGACAGATGTGTGCATGTCAGAATCAGTATGAATAATTGTGAGTGACTGTAGCATAGCTTGTTGGAGGTACATGAGCCAACGGGAAGAGAGACTCTCTGAACATAGCTCCCTACCGTATATAAGGTAGTGGAAATTACCACAAGACTACCACATATAGCTCTCTGTCGTAAATAAGTCAGTGAGTCCGCCCATGGTGGCACACCAACACTATCACTGGAAAATGTGGTATTCCTAGAATGCAGGTCTGAGGTCTCTCTAGTGATCACACGAAAAATCTAAGCAAAGATAAGGGATTCTGGACATTGGGGCCACAAATAAAACAAGGGAATTATGCTCACCAAAATACCACCAACCACGTATACCAAATATGCAGGTCTGGGTGCTGAAATAATGCATGTCCATTGTATTATTGTTGCACATGGCCAAATCTGAATACAAAGAGTGATTATTGCTAAGTTATTTTTCGGCGGTAATAAAATACCGTCAGGCCCCAAATCTCCACAAAATACCCTACAGTGCCAGAGAGTCTAGGGTGGTGTGAATGCCTGGGACCACCGTGGTCCGTGATTGGTCCACGTATGGTATGTGTGTTGATGAGCGGATCTCCCATTGCCTCCCCTCTGTTTTGGCGCGAAGGGAACCGTGGATAAGAGGGGGCTGGAAACACCACTACCATGTCGATCTCCTGAGTTCTCACGAACGAAGGAATACAGGAGCCAAGTATCCTGCAACTACGAGGCTGGACCGAGGAATCGCTGGTGACCCGCTGAAGGAATCCTCCTTTGCACTGCTGTCGTCCTTTGAAACCCTTTCCTCCTTGGATCGAACCAGAAGGCCTGTACTGGCGCTTCGACCTTTGGAATAGCAGGAACAGCTATTCCCGGCGACTTCATCATCTCCTGCCAAGTAAGCCTTCGGAAGTGTCTCTGGGCCATCCAGTTGACTGACCAGCTTACAAGGGAGTCCTGCTCTGTAACTGCCGCCAGGTTGTGTTGTATTTCGAGTCCTTGTCACTCTCCCACACTTCCTACGCTTGGCGTCCCCAGGTCTGAAGGGAGGAGTGTACATTTGGCTTGAATACACACGGCCGCTCCTTTGTCCTGCTGCGGCAACAAACTGTGCTGGTTTCGTCGATTGGGACGTCTTTTTGCTCTACACGACTACGAGGCGTTCCCTGCTCTTCTGAACCTGCCAGCTGCTGAAACTAACGTGGAGAAGCCTGGGTCTGCTTGCTTCGGGGACCGGTGAGTAGTTTAGCTAGGATCTGGTCGCCCTCCTGCAGTATCCCATTGCTTTTCCCTGCTGTGTAAAAACAGCACCCTTTTGGCCGTACTCGCGCTCTGCTTCTGCCCACTGTGGAGGCTGCGCTTGAGTTGCGGAACCTGCTCTCCTTCTGCTGTGCACTAACCCGAACTGCCTGACTTCCTACGAAGAGCTTCCCCTTTTGCCCGTTGGCACCAGCGTGGCAGGTACATTGAGCACAAGGCTCCACTCTTCGCAGGGCTCGGACTTCCATCTAGTTAGGTGCCTCTGAAGGCGAACTGAGTCTAAAGCGTTATCGCACTGCCTGTTTTCCTTTCCTTTCAGGTGGACTACATATTTCGTGCTTTAAACGCTTGCGACTGTGTATTGGTGTATATATTGTGTTGATATGGTATGTGTTGGTTTAATATTGTGATATTGTGATTTTCTCGCTACGGTCATTATTTTAAAGGCCTTAAAATAAATGTGTATCTATTTTTGATATAACAACTGTTTGGAGTAGTTTGTAAGCGCTCTTGCTTTGTGTGCTCACTGCGGGCTTTCAGTCACCCTCACCCCTCTTGAGACCTAGTCTTGACCGCCGCGATCGCTACCTTGATTGGTCTGGCTTGTCCAGAGGTTACCCTGTTCCAAGTAATTAGGTTGGCCTTCTGAACTTCTGCGCCACCAGGACAGAGTTCAGAAATCCGTCTTAACAGTCTCAGGATTGGATTGGGAAGGAGTTGGATATCACATCTCATGTTATAGGAAGGGTCTCAGGATTGGAATGGGAAGGACTTGGACATCACATCTCATGTTATAGGAAGGGTCTCAGGTTTGTTATTAGAAGCATTGAGATATCACATCTCATGTTATAGGACAGTATCAGGTTTGGTATTAGAAGCATTGAGATATAACATCTCATAGTATAGGACGGGTCTCAGGATTGGAATGGGAAGGAGTTGGATATCACATCTCGTGCTATAGGAAGGGTCTCAGGATTGGAATGGGAAGGAGTTTGATATCACATCTCATGCCATGGGAAGGTCTCAGGTTTGCTAGAAGCATTTAGATATCACATCTCATGCTATCGGAAGGGTCTCAGGATTGGATTTGGAAGGAGTTGGATATCGCATCTCATGCTATAGGAAGGGTCACAGGTTGGAATTGGAAGGAGTTGGATATCATGTTATAGGAAGGGTATCAGGATTGGAATGGGAAGGATTTTGATATCACATCTCACGCTATAGAGAGGGTCTCAGGTTTGGTATTAGAAGCATTGAGATATCACATCTCATGCTATCGGAAGGGTCTCAGGATTGGATTGGGAAGGAGTTGGATATCGCATCTCATGCTATAGGAAGGGTCACAGGTTGGAATGGGAAGGACTTTGATATCACATCTCACGCTATAGGGAGGGTCTCAGGTTTGGTTATTAGAAGCATTGAGATATCACATCTCATGCTATCGGAAGGGTCTCAGGATTGGATTGGGAAGGAGTTGGATATCACATCTCATGTTATAGGAAGGGTCTCAGGATTGGAATGGGAAGGACTTGGACATCACATCTCATGTTATAGGAAGGGTCTCAGTTTTGTTATTAGAAGCATTGAGATATCACATCTCATGTTATAGGACAGTCTCAGGTTTGGTATTAGAAGCATTGAGATATAACATCTCATGGTATAGGACGGGTCTCAGGATTGGATGGGAAGAGTTGGATATCACATCTCACGCTATAGGGAGGGTCTCAGGTTTGGTATTAGAAGCATTGAGATATCACATCTCATGCTATCGGAAGGGTCTCAGGATTGGATTGGGAAGGAGTTGGATATCACATCTCAAGTTATAGGACGGGTCTGTGGTTTGGTATTAGAAGCATTGAGATATCATATCTCATGCTATCAGAAGGGTCTCAGGATTGGATTGGGAGGGAGTTGGATATCACATCTCATGTTATACGAAGGGTCTCAAGATTGGAGCGGGAAGGACTTGGATATGACATCTCATGTTATAGGAAGGGTCTCAGGTTTGTTATTAGAAGCATTGAGATATCACATCTCATGTTATAGGACAGTCTCAGGTTTGGTATTAGAAGCATTGAGATATAACATCTCATTTTATAGGACGGGTCTCAGGATTGGAATGGGAAGGAGTTGGATATCACATCTCAAGTTATAGGACGGGTCTGCGGTTTGGTATGTGATATCCAACTCCTTCCCATTCCAATCCTGAGACCCTTCCTATAGCATGAGATGTGATGTCTCAATGCTTCTAATACCAAACCTGAGATCCTTCCTATAACATGAGATGTGATATCCAACTCCTTCCCATTCCAATCCTGAGACCCTTATGATAGCATGAGATGTGATATCTCAATGCCTCTTATACCAAACCTGAGATCCTTCTGATAGCATGAGATGTGATATCTCAATGCTTCTAATACCAAACCTGAGATCCTTCCTATAATATGAGATGTGATTTCCAAATCCTTCCCCTTCCAAACCTGAGACCCTCCCTTTAGCATGAAATGTGATATCCAACTCCTTCCCATTCCAATCCTGAGACCCTTCTGATAGCATTAGATGTGATATCTCAATGCCTCTAATACCAAACCTGAGATCCTACCTCTAACATGAAATGTGATATTCATCTCCTTCCCTTTCCAAACCTGAGACGCTTCCTATAGCATGAGATGTGATATCCAACTCCTTCCCATTCCAATCCTGAGACCCTTCCTATAGCATGAGATGTGATGTCTCAATGCTTCTAATACCAAACCTGAGATCCTTCCTATAACATGAGATGTGATATCCAACTCCTTCCCATTCCAATCCTGAGACCCTTATGATAGCATGAGATGTGATATCTCAATGCCTCTTATACCAAACCTGAGATCCTTCCGATAGCATGAGATGTGATATCTCAATGCTTCTAATACCAAACCTGAGATCCTTCCTATAATATGAGATGTGATTTCCAAATCCTTCCCCTTCCAAACCTGAGACCCTCCCTTTAGCATGAAATGTGATATCCAACTCCTTCCCATTCCAATCCTGAGACCCTTTTGATAGCATTAGATGTGATATCTCAATGCCTCTAATACCAAACCTGAGATCCTACCTCTAACATGAAATGTGATATCCATCTCCTTCCCTTTCCAAACCTGAGACCCTGCCTATAGCATGAGATGTGATATCCAAGTCCTTCCCATTCCAATCCTGAGACCCTTCCTATAGCATGTGATGTGATATCTCAATGCTTATACCAAACCTGAGACCCTTCCTATGGCATGAGATGTCAAATACAACTCCTTCCCATTCCAACCCTGAGACCCTTCCTATAGCATGAGATGTGATATCTCAATGCTTATACCAAACCTGAGACCCTTCCTATAACATGAGATGGGATATCCAACTCCTTCCCGTTCCAAACCTGATACCCTTCCTATAGCATGAGATGTGATATCCAACTCCTTCCCATCCCAATCCTGAGACACCTCCGATAGCAGAGATGTGATATCTCAATGCTTATACCAAACCTGAGACTCTTCCTATAACATGAGATATGATATCCAACTCCTTCCCGTTCCAAACCTGAGACCCTTCCTATAGCATGAGATGTGATATCCAACTCCTTCCCATTCCAATCCTGAGACCCTTCTGATAGCATGAGATGTGATATCTCAATGCTTCTAATACCAAACCTGTGATCCTTCCTATAGCATGAGATGTGATATCCAACTCCTTCCAATTCCAATCCTGAGACCCTTCCTACAGCATGAGATGTGATATCTCAATGCTTCTAATACCAAACCTGAGACCCTTCCTATAACATGAGATGGGAATATCCAACTCCTTCCCATTCCAATCCTGAGACCCTTCCGATAGCAGAGATGTGATATCTCAATGCTTATACCAAACCTGAGATCCTTCCTATAACATGAGATGTGATATCCAACTCCTTCCCATTCCAATCCTGAGACCCTTCCTATAGCATGAGATGTGATATCTCACTGCTTATACCAAACCTGAGACCCTTCCTATAGCATGAGATGTGATATCCAACTCCTTCCCATTCCAATCCTGAGACCCTTCCTATAGCATTAGATGTGATATCTCAATGCTTCTAATATCAAACTTGAAACCCTCCCTATAGCATGAGATGTGATATCCAAGTCCTTCCCATTCCAATCCTGAGACACTTCCTATAGCATGATATGTGATATCCAATGCTTCTAATACCAAACCTGAGACTCTTCCTATAACATGAGATGGGATATCCAACTCCTTCCCATTCCAATCCTGAGACCCTTCCGATAGCAGAGATGTGATATCTCAATGCTTATACGAAACCTGAGACCCTTCCTACGGCATGAGATGTCATATACAACTCCTTCCCATTCCAATCCTGAGACCCTTCCTATAGCATGAGATGTGATATCTCAATGCTTATACCAAACCTGAGACCCTTCCTATAGCATGAGATGTGATATCCAACTCCTTCCCATTCCAATCCTGAGACCCTTCCTATAGCATGAGATGTGATGTCTCAATGCTTCTAATACCAAACCTGAGATCCTTCCTATAACATGAGATGTGATATCCAACTCCTTCCATTCCAATCCTGAGACCCTTCCTATAGCATGAGATGTTATATCTCAATACTTATACCAATCCTGAGACCCTTCCTATAGCATGAGATGTGATACCCAACTCCTTCCCATTCCAATCCTGAGACGCTTCCTATAGCATGAGATGTGATATCTCAATGCCTCTAATACCAAACCTGAGATCCTTCCTCTAACATGAAATGTGATATCCAACTCCTTCCCTTTCCAAATCTGAGAGCCTATCTATAGCATGAGATGTGATATCCAAGTCCTTCCCATTCCAATCCTTAGACCCTTCCTGCAGCGTGCAATATGATATCTCAATGATTCTAATAACAAACCTGAGACCCGTCCTATAACATGAGATGGGATATCCAACTCCTTCCCATTCCAATCCTGAGACACTTCTGAGAGCAGAGATGTGATATCTCAATGCTTATACCAAACCTGAGACCCTTCCTATAACATGAGATCGGATATCCAACTCCTTCCCGTTCCAAACCTGAGACCCTTCCTATAGCATATGTGATATCCAACTCCTTCCCATTCCAAACATGAGACCCTTCCTATAGCAAGAATGTAATATCCAACTCCTTCCCATTCCAACCCTGAGACCATTCCTATAGCATGAGATGTGATATCTCAATGCTTCTAATACCAAACCTGAGATCCTTCCTATGACATGAGATGTGATATCCAATTCCTCCCCATTCCAAACCTGAGAACCTTCCTACAGCATGCGATGTGATATCTCAATGCTTCTAATACCAAACCTGAGACCAGTCCTATAACATGAGATTGGATATCCAACTCCTTCCCCTTCCAAACCTGAGACCCTTCCTATAGCATGAGATGTGATATCCAACTTCTTCCCATTCCAATCCTGAGACCCTTCCTATAACATGAGATGTGATGTCTCAATGCTTCTAATACCAAACCTGAGATCTTTCCTATAACATGAGATGTGATATCCAACTCCTTCCCATTCCAATCCTGAGACCCTTCCTATAGCATGAGATGTGATATCTCAATGCTTATACCAAACCTGAGACCCTTCCTATAGCTTGAGGTGTGATATCCAACTCCTTCCCATTCCAATCCTGAGACCCTTCCTATAGCATGAGATGTGATATCTCAAGGCCTCTAATACCAAACCTGAGATCCTTCCTCTAACATGAAATGTGATATCCAACTCCTTCCCCTTCCAAACCTGAGAGCCTTCCTATAGCATGAGATATGATATCCAAGTCCTTCCCATTCCAATCCTGAGACCCTTCCTATAACATGAAATGTGATATCCAACTCCATCCCATTCCAACCTGAGACCTTTCCTATAGCATGAGATGGGATATCCAACTCCTTCCAAATCCAATACTGATACCATTCCGATAGCATGAGGTGTGATATCCCAATGCTTCTACCAAATCTGAGACCCATACTATGGCATGAGATGTGATATCAAACTCCTTCCCATTCCAATCCTGAGACCCTTCCTATAGCTTGAGATGTGATATCCAACTTCTTCCCATTCCAATTCTGAGACCCTTCCTATACCATGAGACTTGATATCTCAATGCTTCTAATACCAAACCTGAGACCTGTCCTATAACATGAGATGGGATATCCAACTCAGATGGGATATCCAACTCCTTCCCATTCCAATCCTGAGACCCTTCCTATAGCATGTGATGTGATATCTCAATGCTTATACCAAACCTGAGACCCTTCCTATGGCATGAGATGTCAAATACAACTCCTTCCCATTCCAACCCTGAGACCCTTCCTATAGCATGAGATGTGATATCTCAATGCTTATACCAAACCTGAGACCCTTCCTATAACATGAGATGGGATATCCAACTCCTTCCCGTTCCAAACCTGATACCCTTCCTATAGCATGAGATGTGATATCCAACTCCTTCCCATCCCAATCCTGAGACACCTCCGATAGCAGAGATGTGATATCTCAATGCTTATACCAAACCTGAGACTCTTCCTATAACATGAGATATGATATCCAACTCCTTCCCGTTCCAAACCTGAGACCCTTCCTATAGCATGAGATGTGATATCCAACTCCTTCCCATTCCAATCCTGAGACCCTTCTGATAGCATGAGATGTGATATCTCAATGCTTCTAATACCAAACCTGTGATCCTTCCTATAGCATGAGATGTGATATCCAACTCCTTCCAATTCCAATCCTGAGACCCTTCCTACAGCATGAGATGTGATATCTCAATGCTTCTAATACCAAACCTGAGACCCTTCCTATAACATGAGATGGGAATATCCAACTCCTTCCCATTCCAATCCTGAGACCCTTCCGATAGCAGAGATGTGATATCTCAATGCTTATACCAAACCTGAGATCCTTCCTATAACATGAGATGTGATATCCAACTCCTTCCCATTCCAATCCTGAGACCCTTCCTATAGCATGAGATGTGATATCTCACTGCTTATACCAAACCTGAGACCCTTCCTATAGCATGAGATGTGATATCCAACTCCTTCCCATTCCAATCCTGAGACCCTTCCTATAGCATGAGATGTGATATCTCAATGCTTCTAATATCAAACTTGAAACCCTCCCTATAGCATGAGATGTGATATCCAAGTCCTTCCCATTCCAATCCTGAGACACTTCCTATAGCATGATATGTGATATCCAATGCTTCTAATACCAAACCTGAGACTCTTCCTATAACATGAGATGGGATATCCAACTCCTTCCCATTCCAATCCTGAGACCCTTCCGATAGCAGAGATGTGATATCTCAATGCTTATACGAAACCTGAGACCCTTCCTACGGCATGAGATGTCATATACAACTCCTTCCCATTCCAATCCTGAGACCCTTCCTATAGCATGAGATGTGATATCTCAATGCTTATACCAAACCTGAGACCCTTCCTATAGCATGAGATGTGATATCCAACTCCTTCCCATTCCAATCCTGAGACCCTTCCTATAGCATGAGATGTGATGTCTCAATGCTTCTAATACCAAACCTGAGATCCTTCCTATAACATGAGATGTGATATCCAACTCCTTCCATTCCAAACCTGAGACCCTTCCTATAGCATGAGATGTGATATCCAACTCCTTCCCATTCCAATCCTGAGACCCTTCTGATAGCATGAGATGTGATATCTCAATGCTTCTAATACCAAACCTGTGATCCTTCCTATAGCATGAGATGTGATATCCAACTCCTTCCAATTCCAATCCTGAGACCCTTCCTACAGCATGAGATGTGATATCTCAATGCTTCTAATACCAAACCTGAGACCCTTCCTATAACATGAGATGGGAATATCCAACTCCTTCCCATTCCAATCCTGAGACCCTTCCGATAGCAGAGATGTGATATCTCAATGCTTATACCAAACCTGAGATCCTTCCTATAACATGAGATGTGATATCCAACTCCTTCCCATTCCAATCCTGAGACCCTTCCTATAGCATGAGATGTGATATCTCACTGCTTATACCAAACCTGAGACCCTTCCTATAGCATGAGATGTGATATCCAACTCCTTCCCATTCCAATCCTGAGACCCTTCCTATAGCATGAGATGTGATATCTCAATGCTTCTAATATCAAACTTGAAACCCTCCCTATAGCATGAGATGTGATATCCAAGTCCTTCCCATTCCAATCCTGAGACACTTCCTATAGCATGATATGTGATATCCAATGCTTCTAATACCAAACCTGAGACTCTTCCTATAACATGAGATGGGATATCCAACTCCTTCCCATTCCAATCCTGAGACCCTTCCGATAGCAGAGATGTGATATCTCAATGCTTATACGAAACCTGAGACCCTTCCTACGGCATGAGATGTCATATACAACTCCTTCCCATTCCAATCCTGAGACCCTTCCTATAGCATGAGATGTGATATCTCAATGCTTATACCAAACCTGAGACCCTTCCTATAGCATGAGATGTGATATCCAACTCCTTCCCATTCCAATCCTGAGACCCTTCCTATAGCATGAGATGTGATGTCTCAATGCTTCTAATACCAAACCTGAGATCCTTCCTATAACATGAGATGTGATATCCAACTCCTTCCATTCCAATCCTGAGACCCTTCCTATAGCATGAGATGTTATATCTCAATACTTATACCAATCCTGAGACCCTTCCTATAGCATGAGATGTGATACCCAACTCCTTCCCATTCCAATCCTGAGACGCTTCCTATAGCATGAGATGTGATATCTCAATGCCTCTAATACCAAACCTGAGATCCTTCCTCTAACATGAAATGTGATATCCAACTCCTTCCCTTTCCAAATCTGAGAGCCTATCTATAGCATGAGATGTGATATCCAAGTCCTTCCCATTCCAATCCTTAGACCCTTCCTGCAGCGTGCAATATGATATCTCAATGATTCTAATAACAAACCTGAGACCCGTCCTATAACATGAGATGGGATATCCAACTCCTTCCCATTCCAATCCTGAGACACTTCTGAGAGCAGAGATGTGATATCTCAATGCTTATACCAAACCTGAGACCCTTCCTATAACATGAGATCGGATATCCAACTCCTTCCCGTTCCAAACCTGAGACCCTTCCTATAGCATATGTGATATCCAACTCCTTCCCATTCCAAACATGAGACCCTTCCTATAGCAAGAATGTAATATCCAACTCCTTCCCATTCCAACCCTGAGACCATTCCTATAGCATGAGATGTGATATCTCAATGCTTCTAATACCAAACCTGAGATCCTTCCTATGACATGAGATGTGATATCCAATTCCTCCCCATTCCAAACCTGAGAACCTTCCTACAGCATGCGATGTGATATCTCAATGCTTCTAATACCAAACCTGAGACCAGTCCTATAACATGAGATTGGATATCCAACTCCTTCCCCTTCCAAACCTGAGACCCTTCCTATAGCATGAGATGTGATATCCAACTTCTTCCCATTCCAATCCTGAGACCCTTCCTATAACATGAGATGTGATGTCTCAATGCTTCTAATACCAAACCTGAGATCTTTCCTATAACATGAGATGTGATATCCAACTCCTTCCCATTCCAATCCTGAGACCCTTCCTATAGCATGAGATGTGATATCTCAATGCTTATACCAAACCTGAGACCCTTCCTATAGCTTGAGGTGTGATATCCAACTCCTTCCCATTCCAATCCTGAGACCCTTCCTATAGCATGAGATGTGATATCTCAAGGCCTCTAATACCAAACCTGAGATCCTTCCTCTAACATGAAATGTGATATCCAACTCCTTCCCCTTCCAAACCTGAGAGCCTTCCTATAGCATGAGATATGATATCCAAGTCCTTCCCATTCCAATCCTGAGACCCTTCCTATAACATGAAATGTGATATCCAACTCCATCCCATTCCAACCTGAGACCTTTCCTATAGCATGAGATGGGATATCCAACTCCTTCCAAATCCAATACTGATACCATTCCGATAGCATGAGGTGTGATATCCCAATGCTTCTACCAAATCTGAGACCCATACTATGGCATGAGATGTGATATCAAACTCCTTCCCATTCCAATCCTGAGACCCTTCCTATAGCTTGAGATGTGATATCCAACTTCTTCCCATTCCAATTCTGAGACCCTTCCTATACCATGAGACTTGATATCTCAATGCTTCTAATACCAAACCTGAGACCCGTCCTATAACATGAGATGGGCTATCCAACTCAGATGGGATATCCAACTCCTTCCCATTCCAATCCTGAGACCCTTCCGATAGCAGAGATGTGATATCTCAATGCTTATATCAAACCTGAGACCCTTCCTATGGCCTGAGATGTCATATACAACTCCTTCCCATTCCAATCCTGAGACCCTTCCTATAGCATGAGATGTGATATCTCAATGCTTATACCAAATCTGAGACCCTTCCTATAGCATGAGATGTGATATCCAACTCCTTCCCATTCCAATCCTGAGACCCTTCCTATAGCATGAGATGTGATATCCAACTCCTCCCCATTCCAATCCTGAGACCCTTATGATAGCATGAGATGTGATATCTCAATGCCTCTTATACCAAACCTGAGATCCTTCCGATAGCATGAGATGTGATATCTCAATGCTTCTAATACCAAACCTGAGATCCTTCCTATAATATGAGATGTGATTTCCAAATCCTTCCCCTTCCAAACCTGAGACCCTCCCTTTAGCATGAGATGTGATATCCAACTCCTTCCCATTCCAATCCTGAGACCCTTCTGATAGCATGAGATGTGATATCTCAATGCCTCTAATACCAAACCTGAGATCCTACCTCTAACATGAAATGTGATATCCATCTCCTTCCCTTTCCAAACCTGAGACCCTGCCTATAGCATGATATGTGATATCCAAGTCCTTCCCATTCCAATCCTGAGACCCTTCCTATAGCATGTGATGTGATATCTCAATGCTTATACCAAACCTGAGACCCTTCCTATGGCATGAGATGGCATATACAACTCCTTCCCATTCCAATCCTGAGACCCTTCCTATAGCATGAGATGTGATATCTCAAGGCCTCTAATACCAAACCTGAGATCCTTCCTCTAACATGAAATGTGATATCCAACTCCTTCCCCTTCCAAACCTGAGAGCCTTCCTATAGCATGAGATATGATATCCAAGTCCTTCCCATTCCAATCCTGAGACCCTTCCTATAACATGAAATATGATATCCAACTCCTTCCCATTCCAACCTGAGACCCTTCCTATAGCATGAGATGGGATATCCAACTCCTTCCAAATCCAATACTGATATTCTTCCGATAGCATGAGATGTGATTTCCCAATGCTTCTACCAAACCTGAGACCCATACTATGGCATGAGATGTGATATCAAACTCCTTCCCATTCCAATCCTGAGACCCTTCTTATACCATGAAACTTGATATCTCAATGGTTCTAATACCAAACCTGAGACCCGTCCTATAACATGAGATGTGATATCCAAATCTTTCCCCTTCCAAACCTTAGACCCTTCCTTTATCATGAGATGAGATATCCAACGCCTTCCCATTCCAATCCTGAGACCCTTCCGATATCATGAAATGTGATATCTCAATGCTTATACCAAATCTGAGACCCTTCCTATGGCCTGAGATGTCATATACAACTCCTTCCCATTCCAATCCTGAGACCCTTCCTATAGCATGAGATGTGATATCTCAATGCTTATACCAAATCTGAGACCCTTCCTATAGCATGAGATGTGATATCCAACTCCTTCCCATTCCAATCCTGGGACCCTTCCTATAGCATGAGAAGTGATATCTCCATGCTTATACCAAACCTGAGACCCTTCCTATAGCATAAGATGTGATATCCAAATCCTTCCCATTCCAATCCTGAGACCCTTCCTATAGCATGAGATGTGATATCTCAATGCTTATACCAAACCTGAGACCCTTCCATTTAGCATGAGATGTGATATCCAACTCCTTCCCATTCCAATCCTGAGACCCTTCCTATAGCATGAGATGTGATGTCTCAATGCTTCTAATACCAAACCTGAGATCCTTCCTATAACATGAGATGTGATATCCAACTCCTTCCCATTCCAATCCTGAGACCCTTATGATAGCATGAGATGTGATATCTCAATGCCTCTTATACCAAACCTGAGATCCTTCCGATAGCATGAGATGTGATATCTCAATGCTTCTAATACCAAACCTGAGATCCTTCCTATAATATGAGATGTGATTTCCAAATCCTTCCCCTTCCAAACCTGAGACCCTCCCTTTAGCATGAAATGTGATATCCAACTCCTTCCCATTCCAATCCTGAGACCCTTCTGATAGTATGAGATGTGATATCTCAATGCCTCTAATACCAAACCTGAGATCCTACCTCTAACATGAAATGTGATATCCATCTCCTTCCCTTTCCAAACCTGAGACCCTGCCTATAGCATGAGATGTGATATCCAAGTCCTTCCCATTCCAATCCTGAGACCCTTCCTATAGCATGTGATGTGATATCTCAATGCTTATACCAAACCTGAGACCCTTCCTATGGCATGAGATGTCATATACAACTCCTTCCCATTCCAACCCTGAGACCCTTCCTATAGCATGAGATGTGATATCTCAATGCTTATACCAAACCTGAGACCATTCCTATAGCATGAGATGTGATATCCAACTTCTTCCCATTCCAATCCTGAGACCCTTCCTATAGCATGAGATGTGATATCTCAATGCTTATACCAAACCTGAGACCCTTCCTATAGCATAAGATGTGATATCCAAATCCTCCCCATTCCAATCCTGAGACCCTTCCTATAGCATGAGATGTGATATCTCAATGCTTATACCAAACCTGAGACCCTTCCTATAGCATGAGATGTGATATCCAACTCCTTCCCATTCCAATCCTGAGACCCTTCCTATAGCATGAGATGTGATGTCTCAATGCTTCTAATACCAAACCTGAGATCCTTCCTATAACATGAGATGTGATATCCAACTCCTTCCCATTCCAATCCTGAGACCCTTATGATAGCATGAGATGTGATATATCAATGCCTCTTATACCAAACCTGAGATCCTTCCGATAGCATGAGATGTGATATCTCAATGCTTCTAATACCAAACCTGAGATCCTTCCTATAATATGAGATGTGATTTCCAAATCCTTCCCCTTCCAAACCTGAGACCCTCCCTTTAGCATGAAATGTGATATCCAACTCCTTCCCATTCCAATCCTGAGACCCTTCTGATAGCATGAGATGTGATATCTCAATGCCTCTAATACCAAACCTGAGATCCTTCCTCTAACATGAAATGTGATATCCAACTCCTTCCCCTTCCAAACCTGAGAGCCTTCCTATAGCATGAGATATGATATCCAAGTCCTTCCCATTCCAATCCTGAGACCCTTCCTATAACATGAAATGTGATATCCAACTCCTTCCCATTCCAACCTGAGACCCTTCCTATAGCATGAGATGGGATATCCAACTCCTTCCAAATCCAATACTGATATTCTTCCGATAGCATGAGATGTGATATCCCAATGCTTCTACCAAACCTGAGACCCATACTATGGCATGAGATGTGATATCAAACTCCTTCCCATTCCAATCCTGAGACCCTTCTTATACCATGAGACTTGATATCTCAATGCTTCTAATACCAAACCTGAGACCCGTCCTATAACATGAGATGTGATATCCAAATCCTTCCCCTTCCAAACCTTAGACCCTTCCTTTATCATGAGATGTGATTCCAACTCCTTCCCATTCCAATCCTGAGACCGTTCCGATATCATGAGATGTGATATCTCAATGCTTATACCAAATCTGAGACCCTTCCTATGGCCTGAGATGTCATATACAACTCCTTCCCATTCCAATCCTGAGACCCTTCCTATAGCATGAGATGTGATATCTCAATGCTTATACCAAATCTGAGACCCTTCCTATAGCATGAGATGTGATATCCAACTCCTTCCCATTCCAATCCTGAGAC
The DNA here is from genome assembly GCF_040938575.1 of Ambystoma mexicanum. NCBI lineage: Eukaryota > Metazoa > Chordata > Amphibia > Caudata > Ambystomatidae > Ambystoma > Ambystoma mexicanum. The sequence continues at coordinate 341,842,764 of NC_090936.1, forward strand.
CCTTCCTATAGCATGAGAAGTGATATCTCCATGCTTATACCAAATCTGAGACCCTTCCTATAGCATAAGATGTGATATCCAAATCCTTCCCATTCCAATCCTGAGACCCTTCCTATAGCATGAGATGTGATATCTCAATGCTTATACCAAACCTGAGACCCTTCCTATAGCATGAGATGTGATATCCAACTCCTTCCCATTCCAATCCTGAGACCCTTCCTATAGCATGAGATGTGATGTCTCAATGCTTCTAATACCAAACCTGAGATCCTTCCTATAACATGAGATGTGATATCCAACTCCTTCCCATTCCAATCCCGAGACCCTTATGATAGCATGAGATGTGATATCTCAATGCCTCTTATACCAAACCTGAGATCCTTCCGATAGCATGAGATGTGATATCTCAATGCTTCTAATACCAAACCTGAGATCCTTCCTATAATATGAGATGTGATTTCCAAATCCTTCCCCTTCCAAACCTGAGACCCTCCCGTTAGCATGAAATGTGATATCCAACTCCTTCCCATTCCAATCCTGAGACCCTTCTGATAGCATGAGATGTGATATCTCAATGCCTCTAATACCAAACCTGAGATCCTACCTCTAACATGAAATGTGATATCCATCTCCTTCCCTTTCCAAACCTGAGACCCTGCCTATAGCATGAGATGTGATATCCAAGTCCTTCCCATTCCAATCCTGAGACCCTTCCTATAGCATGTGATGTGATATCTCAATGCTTATACCAAACCTGAGACCCTTCCTATGGCATGAGATGTCCTATACAACTCCTTCCCATTCCAACCCTGAGACCCTTCCTATAGCATGAGATGTGATATCTCAATGCTTATACCAAACCTGAGAACCTTCCTATAGCATGAGATGTGATATCCAACTTCTTCCCATTCCAATCCTGAGACCCTTCTTATAGCATGAGATGTGATATATCAATGCTTATACCAAACCTGAGACCCTTCCTATAGCATAAGATGTGATATCCAAATCCTTCCCATTCCAATCCTGAGACCCTTCCTATAGCATGAGATGTGATATCTCAATGCTTATACCAAACCTGAGACCCTTCCTATAGCATGAGATGTGATATCCAACTCCTTCCCATTCCAATCCTGAGACCCTTCCTATAGCATGAGATGTGATGTCTCAATGCTTCTAATACCAAACCTGAGATCCTTCCTATAACATGAGATCTGATATCCAATTCCTTCCCATTCCAATCCTGAGACCCTTCTGATAGCATGAGATGTGATATCTCAATGCCTCTAATACCAAACCTGAGATCCTACCTCTAACATGAAATGTGATATCCATCTCCTTCCCTTTCCAAACCTGAGACCCTGCCTATAGCATGAGATGTGATATCCAAGTCCTTCCCATTCCAATCCTGAGACCCTTCCTATAGCATGTGATGTGATATCTCAATGCTTATACCAAACCTGAGACCCTTCCTATGGCATGAGATGTCATATACAACTCCTTCCCATTCCAACCCTGAGACCCTTCCTATAGCATGAGATGTGATATCTCAATGCTTATACCAAACCCGAGACCCTTCCTATAGCATGAGATGTGATATCCAACTTCTTCCCATTCCAATCCTGAGACCCTTCCTATAGCATGAGATGTGATATCTCAATGCTTATACCAAACCTGAGACCCTTCCTATAGCATAAGACGTGATATCCAAATCCTTCCCATTCCAATCCTGAGACCCTTCCTATAGCATGAGATGTGATATCTCAATGCTTATACCAAACCTGAGACCCTTCCTATAGCATGAGATGTGATATCCAACTCCTTCCCATTCCAATCCCGAGACCCTTCCTATAGCATGAGATGTGATGTCTCAATGCTTCTAATACCAAACCTGAGATCCTTCCTATAACATGAGATGTGATATCCAACTCCTTCCCATTCCAATCCTGAGACCCTTATGACAGCATGAGATGTGATATCTCAATGCCTCTTATACCAAACCTGAGATCCTTCCGATAGCATGAGATGTGATATCTCAATGCTTCTAATACCAAACCTGAGATCCTTCCTATAATATGAGATGTGATTTCCAAATCCTTCCCCTTCCAAACCTGAGACCCTCCCTTTAGCATGAAATGTGATATCCAACTCCTTCCCATTCCAATCCTGAGACCCTTCTGATAGCATTAGATGTGATATCTCAATGCCTCTAATACCAAACCTGAGATCCTACCTCTAACATGAAATGTGATATCCATCTCCTTCCCTTTCCAAACCTGAGACCCTTCCTATAGCATGAGATGTGATATCCAACTCCTTCCCATTCCAATCCTGAGACCCTTCCTATAGCATGAGATGTGATGTCTCAATGCTTCTAATACCAAACCTGAGATCCTTCCTATAACATGAGATGTGATATCCAACTCCTTCCCATTCCAATCCTGAGACCCTTATGATAGCATGAGATGTGATATCTCAATGCCTCTTATACCAAACCTGAGATCCTTCCGATAGCATGAGATGTGATATCTCAATGCTTCTAATACCAAACCTGAGATCCTTCCTATAATATGAGATGTGATTTCCAAATCCTTCCCCTTCCAAACCTGAGACCCTCCCTTTAGCATGAAATGTGATATCCAACTCCTTCCCATTCCAATCCTGAGACCCTTCTGATAGCATGAGATGTGATATCTCAATGCCTCTAATACCAAACCTGAGATCCTTCCTCTAACATGAAATGTGATATCCAACTCCTTCCCCTTCCAAACCTGAGAGCCTTCCTATAGCATGAGATATGATATCCAAGTCCTTCCCATTCCAATCCTGAGACCCTTCCTATAACATGAAATGTGATATCCAACTCCTTCCCATTCCAACCTGAGACCCTTCCTATAGCATGAGATGGGATATCCAACTCCTTCCAAATCCAATACTGATATTCTTCCGATAGCATGAGATGTGATATCCCAATGCTTCTACCAAACCTGAGACCCATACTATGGCATGAGATGTGATATCAAACTCCTTCCCATTCCAATCCTGAGACCCTTCTTATACCATGAGACTTGATATCTCAATGCTTCTAATACCAAACCTGAGACCCGTCCTATAACATGAGATGTGATATCCAAATCCTTCCCCTTCCAAACCTTAGACCCTTCCGTTATCATGAGATGTGATTCCAACTCCTTCCCATTCCAATCCTGAGACCGTTCCGATATCATGAGATGTGATATCTCAATGCTTATACCAAATCTGAGACCCTTCCTATGGCCTGAGATGTCATATACAACTCCTTCCCATTCCAATCCTGAGACCCTTCCTATAGCATGAGATGTGATATCTCAATGCTTATACCAAATCTGAGACCCTTCCTATAGCATGAGATGTGATATCCAACTCCTTCCCATTCCAATCCTGAGACCCTTCCTATAGCATGAGAAGTGATATCTCCATGCTTATACCAAACCTGAGACCCTTCCTATAGCATAAGATGTGATATCCAAATCCTTCCCATTCCAATCCTGAGACCCTTCCTATAGCATGAGATGTGATATCTCAATGCTTATACCAAACCTGAGACCCTTCCTATAGCATGAGATGTGATATCCAACTCCTTCCCATTCCAATCCTGAGACCCTTCCTATAGCATGAGATGTGATGTCTCAATGCTTCTAATACCAAACCTGAGATCCTTCCTATAACATGAGATGTGATATCCAACTCCTTCCCATTCCAATCCCAAGACCCTTATGATAGCATGAGATGTGATATCTCAATGCCTCTTATACCAAACCTGAGATCCTTCCGATAGCATGAGATGTGATATCTCAATGCTTCTAATACCAAACCTGAGATCCTTCCTATAATATGAGATGTGATTTCCAAATCCTTCCCCTTCCAAACCTGAGACCCTCCCGTTAGCATGAAATGTGATATCCAACTCCTTCCCATTCCAATCCTGAGACCCTTCTGATAGCATGAGATGTGATATCTCAATGCCTCTAATACCAAACCTGAGATCCTACCTCTAACATGAAATGTGATATCCATCTCCTTCCCTTTCCAAACCTGAGACCCTGCCTATAGCATGAGATGTGATATCCAAGTCCTTCCCATTCCAATCCTGAGACCCTTCCTATAGCATGTGATGTGATATCTCAATGCTTATACCAAACCTGAGACCCTTCCTATGGCATGAGATGTCCTATACAACTCCTTCCCATTCCAACCCTGAGACCCTTCCTATAGCATGAGATGTGATATCTCAATGCTTATACCAAACCTGAGACCCTTCCTATAGCATGAGATGTGATATCCAACTTCTTCCCATTCCAATCCTGAGACCCTTCTTATAGCATGAGATGTGATATATCAATGCTTATACCAAACCTGAGACCCTTCCTATAGCATAAGATGTGATATCCAAATCCTTCCCATTCCAATCCTGAGACCCTTCCTATAGCATGAGATGTGATATCTCAATGCTTATACCAAACCTGAGACCCTTCCTATAGCATGAGATGTGATATCCAACTCCTTCCCATTCCAATCCTGAGACCCTTCCTATAGCATGAGATGTGATGTCTCAATGCTTCTAATACCAAACCTGAGATCCTTCCTATAACATGAGATCTGATATCCAATTCCTTCCCATTCCAATCCTGAGACCCTTCTGATAGCATGAGATGTGATATCTCAATGCCTCTAATACCAAACCTGAGATCCTACCTCTAACATGAAATGTGATATCCATCTCCTTCCCTTTCCAAACCTGAGACCCTGCCTATAGCATGAGATGTGATATCCAAGTCCTTCCCATTCCAATCCTGAGACCCTTCCTATAGCATGTGATGTGATATCTCAATGCTTATACCAAACCTGAGACCCTTCCTATGGCATGAGATGTCATATACAACTCCTTCCCATTCCAACCCTGAGACCCTTCCTATAGCATGAGATGTGATATCTCAATGCTTATACCAAACCCGAGACCCTTCCTATAGCATGAGATGTGATATCCAACTTCTTCCCATTCCAATCCTGAGACCCTTCCTATAGCATGAGATGTGATATCTCAATGCTTATACCAAACCTGAGACCCTTCCTATAGCATAAGATGTGATATCCAAATCCTTCCCATTCCAATCCTGAGACCCTTCCTATAGCATGAGATGTGATATCTCAATGCTTATACCAAACCTGAGACCCTTCCTATAGCATGAGATGTGATATCCAACTCCTTCCCATTCCAATCCCGAGACCCTTCCTATAGCATGAGATGTGATGTCTCAATGCTTCTAATACCAAACCTGAGATCCTTCCTATAACATGAGATGTGATATCCAACTCCTTCCCATTCCAATCCTGAGACCCTTATGATAGCATGAGATGTGATATCTCAATGCCTCTTATACCAAACCTGAGATCCTTCCGATAGCATGAGATGTGATATCTCAATGCTTCTAATACCAAACCTGAGATCCTTCCTATAATATGAGATGTGATTTCCAAATCCTTCCCCTTCCAAACCTGAGACCCTCCCTTTAGCATGAAATGTGATATCCAACTCCTTCCCATTCCAATCCTGAGACCCTTCTGATAGCATTAGATGTGATATCTCAATGCCTCTAATACCAAACCTGAGATCCTACCTCTAACATGAAATGTGATATCCATCTCCTTCCCTTTCCAAACCTGAGACCCTTCCTATAGCATGAGATGTGATATCCAACTCCTTCCCATTCCAATCCTGAGACCCTTCCTATAGCATGAGATGTGATGTCTCAATGCTTCTAATACCAAACCTGAGATCCTTCCTATAACATGAGATGTGATATCCAACTCCTTCCCATTCCAATCCTGAGACCCTTATGATAGCATGAGATGTGATATCTCAATGCCTCTTATACCAAACCTGAGATCCTTCCGATAGCATGAGATGTGATATCTCAATGCTTCTAATACCAAACCTGAGATCCTTCCTATAATATGAGATGTGATTTCCAAATCCTTCCCCTTCCAAACCTGAGACCCTCCCTTTAGCATGAAATGTGATATCCAACTCCTTCCCATTCCAATCCTGAGACCCTTCTGATAGCATTAGATGTGATATCTCAATGCCTCTAATACCAAACCTGAGATCCTACCTCTAACATGAAATGTGATATCCATCTCCTTCCCTTTCCAAACCTGAGACCCTGCCTATAGCATGAGATGTGATATCCAAGTCCTTCCCATTCCAATCCTGAGACCCTTCCTATAGCATGTGATGTGATATCTCAATGCTTATACCAAACCTGAGACCCTTCCTATGGCATGAGATGTCATATACAACTCCTTCCCATTCCAACCCTGAGACCCTTCCTATAGCATGAGATGTGATATCTCAATGCTTATACCAAACCTGAGACCCTTCCTATAACATGAGATGGGATATCCAACTCCTTCCCGTTCCAAACCTGATACCCTTCCTATAGCATGAGATGTGATATCCAACTCCTTCCCATCCCAATCCTGAGACACCTCCGATAGCAGAGATGTGATATCTCAATGCTTATACCAAACCTGAGACCCTTCCTATAACATGAGATATGATATCCAACTCCTTCCCGTTCCAAACCTGAGACCCTTCCTATAGCATGAGATGTGATATCCAACTCCTTCCCATTCCAATCCTGAGACCCTTCTGATAGCATGAGATGTGATATCTCAATGCTTCTAATACCAAACCTGTGATCCTTCCTATAGCATGAGATGTGATATCCAACTCCTTCCAATTCCAATCCTGAGACCCTTCCTACAGCATGAGATGTGATATCTCAATGCTTCTAATACCAAACCTGAGACCCTTCCTATAACATGAGATGGGAATATCCAACTCCTTCCCATTCCAATCCTGAGACCCTTCCGATAGCAGAGATGTGATATCTCAATGCTTATACCAAACCTGAGATCCTTCCTATAACATGAGATGTGATATCCAACTCCTTCCCATTCCAATCCTGAGACCCTTCCTATAGCATGAGATGTGATATCTCACTGCTTATACCAAACCTGAGACCCTTCCTATAGCATGAGATGTGATATCCAACTCCTTCCCATTCCAATCCTGAGACCCTTCCTACAGCATGAGATGTGATATCTCAATGCTTCTAATATCAAACTTGAAACCCTCCCTATAGCATGAGATGTGATATCCAAGTCCTTCCCATTCCAATCGTGAGGCACTTCCTATAGCATGAGATGTGATGTCTCAATGCTTCTAATACCAAACCTGAGATCCTTCCTATAACATGAGATGTGATATCCAACTCCTTCCATTCCAATCCTGAGACCCTTCCTATAGCATGAGATGTGATACCCAACTCCTTCCCATTCCAATCCTGAGACGCTTCCTATAGCATGAGATGTGATATCTCAATGCTTCTAATATCAAACTTGAAACCCTCCCTATAGCATGAGATGTGATATCCAAGTCCTTCCCATTCCAATCGTGAGACACTTCCTATAGCATGAGATGTGATGTCTCAATGCTTCTAATACCAAACCTGAGATCCTTCCTATAACATGAGATCTGATATCCAACTCCTTCCCATTCCAATCCTGAGACCCTTATGATAGCATGAGATGTGATATCTCAATGCCTCTTATACCAAACCTGAGACCCTTCCGATAGCAGAGATGTGATATCTCAATGCTTATACGAAACCTTAGACCCTTCCTACGGCATGAGATGTCATATACAACTCCTTCCCATTCCAATCCTGAGACCCTTCCTATAGCATGAGATGTGATATCTCAATGCTTATACCAAACCTGAGACCCTTCCTATAGCATGAGATGTGATATCCAACTCCTTCCCATTCCAATCCTGAGACCCTTCCTATAGCATGAGATGTGATGTCTCAATGCTTCTAATACCAAACCTGAGATCCTTCCTATAACATGAGATGTGATATCCAACTCCTTCCATTCCAATCCTGAGACCCTTCCTATAGCATGAGATGTGATACCCAACTCCTTCCCATTCCAATCCTGAGACGCTTCCTATAGCATGAGATGTGATATCTCAATGCCTCTAATACCAAACCTGAGATCCTTCCTCTAACATGAAATGTGATATCCAACTCCTTCCCTTTCCAAATCTGAGAGCCTATCTATAGCATGAGATGTGATATCCAAGTCCTTCCCATTCCAATCCTTAGACCCTTCCTGCAGCGTGCAATATGATATCTCAATGATTCTAATAACAAACCTGAGACCCGTCCTATAACATGAGATGGGATATCCAACTCCTTCCCATTCCAATCCTGAGACACTTCTGATAGCAGAGATGTGATATCTCAATGCTTATACCAAACCTGAGACCCTTCCTATAACATGAGATCGGATATCCAACTCCTTCCCGTTCCAAACCTGAGACCCTTCCTATAGCATATGTGATATCCAACTCCTTCCCATTCCAAACATGAGACCCTTCCTATAGCAAGAATGTAATATCCAACTCCTTCCCATTCCAACCCTGAGACCATTCCTATAGCATGAGATGTGATATCTCAATGCTTCTAATACCAAACCTGAGATCCTTCCTATGACATGAGATGTGATATCCAATTCCTCCCCATTCCAAACCTGAGAACCTTCCTACAGCATGCGATGTGATATCTCAATGCTTCTAATACCAAACCTGAGACCAGTCCTATAACATGAGATTGGATATCCAACTCCTTCCCCTTCCAAACCTGAGACCCTTCCTATAGCATGAGATGTGATATCCAACTTCTTCCCATTCCAATCCTGAGACCCTTCCTATAACATGAGATGTGATGTCTCAATGCTTCTAATACCAAACCACCTGAGATCTTTCCTATAACATGAGATGTGATATCCAACTCCTTCCCATTCCAATCCTGAGACCCTTCCTATAGCATGAGATGTGATATCTCAATGCTTATACCAAACCTGAGACCCTTCCTATAGCTTGAGGTGTGATATCCAACTCCTTCCCATTCCAATCCTGAGACCCTTCCTATAGCATGAGATGTGATATCTCAAGGCCTCTAATACCAAACCTGAGATCCTTCCTCTAACATGAAATGTGATATCCAACTCCTTCCCCTTCCAAACCTGAGAGCCTTCCTATAGCATGAGATATGATATCCAAGTCCTTCCCATTCCAATCCTGAGACCCTTCCTATAACATGAAATGTGATATCCAACTCCATCCCATTCCAACCTGAGACCTTTCCTATAGCATGAGATGGGATAGCCAACTCCTTCCAAATCCAATACTGATACCATTCCGATAGCATGAGGTGTGATATCCCAATGCTTCTACCAAATCTGAGACCCATACTATGGCATGCGATGTGATATCAAACTCCTTCCCATTCCAATCCTGAGACCCTTCCTATAGCTTGAGATGTGATATCCAACTTCTTCCCATTCCAATTCTGAGACCCTTCCTATACCATGAGACTTGATATCTCAATGCTTCTAATACCAAACCTGAGACCCGTCCTATAACATGAGATGTGATATCCAAATCCTTCCCCTTCCAAACCTTAGACCCTTCCTTTATCACGAGATGTGATATCCAACTCCTTCCCATTCCAATCCTGAGACCCTTCCGATATCATGACATTTGTTATCTCAATGCTTCTAATATCAAACTTGAGACCCTCCCTATAGCATGAGAAGTGACATCCAAGTCCTCCCCATTCCAATCCTGAGACCCTTCCTATAGCATGAGATGTGATATCTCAATGCTTCTAATACCAAACCTGAGACCCTTCCTATAACATGAGATGGGATATCCAACTCAGATGGGATATCCAACTCCTTCCCATTCCAATCCTGAGACCCTTCCGATAGCAGAGATGTGATATCTCAATGCTTATATCAAACCTGAGACCCTTCCTATGGCCTGAGATGTCATATACAACTCCTTCCCATTCCAATCCTGAGACCCTTCCTATAGCATGAGATGTGATATCTCAATGCTTATACCAAATCTGAGACCCTTCCTATAGCATGAGATGTGATATCCAACTCCTTCCCATTCCAATCCTGAGACCCTTCCTATAGCATGAGATGTGATGTCTCAATGCTTCCAATACCAAACCTGAGATCCTTCCTATAACATGAGATGTGATATCCAACTCCTTCCCATTCCAATCCTGAGACCCTTATGATAGCATGAGATGTGATATCTCAATGCCTCTTATACCAAACCTGAGATCCTTCCGATAGCATGAGATGTGATATCTCAATGCTTCTAATACCAAACCTGAGATCCTTCCTATAATATGAGATGTGATTTCCAAATCCTTCCCCTTCCAAACCTGAGACCCTCCCTTTAGCATGAGATGTGATATCCAACTCCTTCCCATTCCAATCCTGAGACCCTTCTGATAGCATGAGATGTGATATCTCAATGCCTCTAATACCAAACCTGAGATCCTACCTCTAACATGAAATGTGATATCCATCTCCTTCCCTTTCCAAACCTGAGACCCTGCCTATAGCATGATATGTGATATCCAAGTCCTTCCCATTCCAATCCTGAGACCCTTCCTATAGCATGTGATGTGATATCTCAATGCTTATACCAAACCTGAGACCCTTCCTATGGCATGAGATGGCATATACAACTCCTTCCCATTCCAATCCTGAGACCCTTCCTATAGCATGAGATGTGATATCTCAAGGCCTCTAATACCAAACCTGAGATCCTTCCTCTAACATGAAATGTGATATCCAACTCCTTCCCCTTCCAAACCTGAGAGCCTTCCTATAGCATGAGATATGATATCCAAGTCCTTCCCATTCCAATCCTGAGACCCTTCCTATAACATGAAATGTGATATCCAACTCCTTCCCATTCCAACCTGAGACCCTTCCTATAGCATGAGATGGGATATCCAACTCCTTCCAAATCCAATACTGATATTCTTCCGATAGCATGAGATGTGATTTCCCAATGCTTCTACCAAACCTGAGACCCATACTATGGCATGAGATGTGATATCAAACTCCGTCACATTCCAATCCTGAGACCCTTCTTATACCATGAAACTTGATATCTCAATGGTTCTAATACCAAACCTGAGACCCGTCCTATAACATGAGATGTGATATCCAAATCTTTCCCCTTCCAAACCTTAGACCCTTCCTTTATCATGAGATGTGATATCCAACGCCTTCCCATTCCAATCCTGAGACCCTTCCGATATCATGAGATGTGATATCTCAATGCTTATACCAAATCTGAGACCCTTCCTATGGCCTGAGATGTCATATACAACTCCTTCCCATTCCAATCCTGAGACCCTTCCTATAGCATGAGATGTGATATCTCAATGCTTATACCAAATCTGAGACCCTTCCTATAGCATGAGATGTGATATCCAACTCCTTCCCATTCCAATCCTGGGACCCTTCCTATAGCATGAGAAGTGATATCTCCATGCTTATACCAAACCTGAGACCCTTCCTATAGCATAAGATGTGATATCCAAATCCTTCCCATTCCAATCCTGAGACCCTTCCTATAGCATGAGATGTGATATCTCAATGCTTATACCAAACCTGAGACCTTTCCATTTAGCATGAGATGTGATATCCAACTCCTTCCCATTCCAATCCTGAGACCCTTCCTATAGCATGAGATGTGATGTCTCAATGCTTCTAATACCAAACCTGAGATCCTATCTATAACATGAGATGTGATATCCAACTCCTTCCCATTCCAATCCTGAGACCCTTATGATAGCATGAGATGTGATATCTCAATGCCTCTTATACCAAACCTGAGATCCTTCCGATAGCATGAGATGTGATATCTCAATGCTTCTAATACCAAACCTGAGATCCTTCCTATAATATGAGATGTGATTTCCAAATCCTTCCCCTTCCAAACCTGAGACCCTCCCTTTAGCATGAAATGTGATATCCAACTCCTTCCCATTCCAATCCTGAGACCCTTCTGATAGTATGAGATGTGATATCTCAATGCCTCTAATACCAAACCTGAGATCCTACCTCTAACATGAAATGTGATATCCATCTCCTTCCCTTTCCAAACCTGAGACCCTGCCTATAGCATGAGATGTGATATCCAAGTCCTTCCCATTCCAATCCTGAGACCCTTCCTATAGCAAGTGATGTGATATCTCAATGCTTATACCAAACCTGAGACCCTTCCTATGGCATGAGATGTCATATACAACTCCTTCCCATTCCAACCCTGAGACCCTTCCTATAGCATGAGATGTGATATCTCAATGCTTATACCAAACCTGAGACCCTTCCTATAGCATGAGATGTGATATCCAACTTCTTCCCATTCCAATCCTGAGACCCTTCCTATAGCATGAGATGTGATATCTCAATGCTTATACCAAACCTGAGACCCTTCCTATAGCATAAGATGTGATATCCAAATCCTCCCCATTCCAATCCTGAGACCCTTCCTATAGCATGAGATGTGATATCTCAATGCTTATACCAAACCTGAGACCCTTCCTATAGCATGAGATGTGATATCCAACTCCTTCCCATTCCAATCCTGAGACCCTTCCTATAGCATGAGATGTGATGTCTCAATGCTTCTAATACCAAACCTGAGATCCTTCCTATAACATGAGATGTGATATCCAACTCCTTCCCATTCCAATCCTTAGACCCTTATGATAGCATGAGATGTGATATCTCAATGCCTCTTATACCAAACCTGAGATCCTTCCGATAGCATGAGATGTGATATCGCAATGCTTCTAATACCAAACCTGAGATCCTTCCTATAATATGAGATGTGATTTCCAAATCCTTCCCCTTCCAAACCTGAGACCCTCCCTTTGCATGAAATGTGATATCCAAATCCTTCCCATTCCAATCCTGAGACCCTTCTGATAGCATGAGATGTGATATCTCAATGCCTCTAATACCAAACCTGAGATCCTTCCTCTAACATGAAATGTGATATCCATCTCCTTCCCCTTCCAAACCTGAGAGCCTTCCTATAGCATGAGATATGATATCCAAGTCCTTCCCATTCCAATCCTGAGACCCTTCCTATAACATGAAATGTGATATCCAACTCCTTCCCATTCCAACCTGAGACCCTTCCTATAGCATGAGATGGGATATCCAACTCCTTCCAAATCCAATACTGATATTCTTCCGATAGCATGAGATGTGATATCCCAATGCTTCTACCAAACCTGAGACCCATACTATGGCATGAGATGTGATATCAAACTCCTTCCCATTCCAATCCTGAGACCCTTCTTATACCATGAGACTTGATATCTCAATGCTTCTAATACCAAACCTGAGACCCGTCCTATAACATGAGATGTGATATCCAAATCCTTCCCCTTCCAAACCTTAGACCCTTCCTTTATCATGAGATGTGATTCCAACTCCTTCCCATTCCAATCCTGAGACCCTTCCGATATCATGAGATGTGATATCTCAATGCTTATACCAAATCTGAGACCCTTCCTATGGCCTGAGATGTCATATACAACTCCTTCCCATTCCAATCCTGAGACCCTTCCTATAGCATGAGATGTGATATCTCAATGCTTATACCAAATCTGAGACCCTTCCTATAGCATGAGATGTGATATCCAACTCCTTCCCATTCCAATCCTGAGACCCTTCCTATAGCATGAGAAGTGATATCTCCATGCTTATACCAAACCTGAGACCCTTCCTATAGCATAAGATGTGATATCCAAATCCTTCCCATTCCAATCCTGAGACCCTTCCTATAGCATGAGATGTGATATCTCAATGCTTATACCAAACCTGAGACCCTTCCTATAGCATGAGATGTGATATCCAACTCCTTCCCATTCCAATCCTGAGACCCTTCCTATAGCATGAGATGTGATGTCTCAATGCTTCTAATACCAAACCTGAGATCCTTCCTATAACATGAGATGTGATATCCAACTCCTTCCCATTCCAATCCTGAGACCCTTATGATAGCATGAGATGTGATATCTCAATGCCTCTTATACCAAACCTGAGATCCTTCCGATAGCATGAGATGTGATATCTCAATGCTTCTAATACCAAACCTGAGATCCTTCCTATAATATGAGATGTGATTTCCAAAGCCTTCCCCTTCCAAACCTGAGACCCTCCCTTTAGCATGAAATGTGATATCCAACTCCTTCCCATTCCAATCCTGAGACCCTTCTGATAGCATGAGATGTGATATCTCAATGCCTCTAATACCAAACCTGAGATCCTACCTCTAACATGAAATGTGATATCCATCTCCTTCCCTTTCCAAACCTGAGACCCTGCCTATAGCATGAGTTGTGATATCCAAGTCCTTCCCATTCCAATCCTGAGACCCTTCCTATAGCATGTGATGTGATATCTCAATGCTTATACCAAACCTGAGACCCTTCCTATGGCATGAGATGTCCTATACAACTCCTTCCCATTCCAACCCTGAGACCCTTCCTATAGCATGAGATGTGATATCTCAATGCTTATACCAAACCTGAGACCCTTCCTATAGCATGAGATGTGATATCCAACTTCTTCCCATTCCAATCCTGAGACCCTTCCTATAGCATGAGATGTGATATATCAATGCTTATACCAAACCTGAGACCCTTCCTATAGCATAAGATGTGATATCCAAATCCTTCCCATTCCAATCCTGAGACCCTTCCTATAGCATGAGATGTGATATCTCAATGCTTATACCAAACCTGAGACCCTTCCTATAGAATGAGATGTGATATCCAACTCCTTCCCATTCCAATCCTGAGACCCTTCCTATAGCATGAGATGTGATGTCTCAATGCTTCTAATACCAAACCTGAGATCCTTCCTATAACATGAGATCTGATATCCAACTCCTTCCCATTCCAATCCTGAGACCCTTATGATAGCATGAGATGTGATATCTCAATGCCTCTTATACCAAACCTGAGATCCTTCCGATAGCATGAGATGTGATATCTCAATGCTTCTAATACCAAACCTGAGATCCTTCCTATAATATGAGATGTGATTTCCAAATCCTTCCCCTTCCAAACCTGAGACCCTCCCTTTAGCATGAAATGTGATATCCAACTCCTTCCCATTCCAATCCTGAGACCCTTCTGATAGCATGAGATGTGATATCTCAATGCCTCTAATACCAAACCTGAGATCCTACCTCTAACATGAAATGTGATATCCATCTCCTTCCCGTTCCTAACCTGAGACCCTTCCTATAGCATGAGATGTGATATCCAACTCCTTCCCATTCCAATCCTGAGACCCTTCCGATAGCTTGAGATGTGATATCTCAATGCTTCTAATATCAATACTGAGACCCTCCCTATAGCATGAGATGTGATATCTAAGTCCTTCCCATTCCAATCCTGAGACCCTTCCGATAGCAGAGATGTGATATCTCAATGCTTATACCAAACCTGAGACCCTTCCTATAGCATGAGATGTGATATCCAACTCCTTCCGATTCCAATCCTGAGACCCTTCCTATAGCATGATATGTGAAATCTCAATGCTTCTAAGAAAACTGAGACCCTTCCTTTAGCATGAGATGTGATATCCAACTCCTTCCCATTCCAATCCTGAGACCAGTCCTATAGCATGAGATGTGATATCTCAATGCTTCTAATACCAAACCTGAGATCCTTCCTATAACATGAGATGTGATATCCAACTCCTTCCCATTCCAATCCTGAGACCCTTCCTATAGCATGAGATGTGATATCTCAATGCTTCTAATACCAAACCTGAGATCCTTCCGATAGCATGAGATGTGATATCTCAATGCTTCTAATACCAAACCTGAGATACTTCCTATAACATGAGGTGTGATATCCAAATCCTTCCCCTTCCGAACCTGAGACCCTCCCTTTAGCATGAGATGTGATATCTCAATGCTTATACCAAACCTGAGACCCTTCCTATAGCATGAGATGTGATATCCAACTCCTTCCCATTCCAATCCTGAGACCCTTCCTATAGCATGATATGTGAAATCTCAATGCTTCTACCAAAACTGAGACCCTTCCTTTAGCATGAGATGTGATATCCAACTCCTTCCCATTCCAATCCTGAGACCAGTCCTATAGCATGAGATGTGATATCTCAATGCTTCTAATACCAAACCTGAAATCCTTCCTATAACATGAGATGTGATATCCAACTCCTTCCCATTCCAATCCTGAGACCCTTCCTATAGCATGAGATGTGATATCTCAATGCTTCTAATACCAAACCTGAGATCCTTCCGATAGCATGAGATGTGATATCTCAATGCTTCTAATACCAAACCTGAGATACTTCCTATAACATGAGATGTGATATCCAAATCCTTCCCCTTCCGAACCTGAGACCCTCCCTTTAGCATGAGATGTGATATCCAACTCCTTCTCATTCCAATCCTGATACCCTTCTGATAGCATGAGATGTGATATCTCAATGCCTCTAATACCAAACCTGAGATCCTACCTCTAACATGAAATGTGATATCCAACTCCTTCCCTTTCCAAACCTGAGAGCCTTCCTACAGCATGAGATGTGATATCCAAGTCCTTCCCATTCCAATCCTGAGACCCTTCCTATAACATGAGATGTCATATCCAACTCCTTCCCATTCCAACCTGAGACCCTTCCTATAGCATGAGATGGGATATCCAACTCCTTCCAAAACCAATCCTGATACCCTTCCGATAGCATGAGATGTGATATCCCAATGCTTCTACAAAACCTGAGACCCATACCATGGCATGAGATGTGATATCAAACTCCCGTCCTATACCATGAGACTTGATATCTCAATGCTTCTAATACCAAACCTGAGACCGGTCCAATAACATGAGATGTGATATCCAAATCCTTCCCCTTCCAAACCTTAGACCCTTCCTTTATCATGAGATGTGATATCCAAGTCCTTCCCATTCCATTCCTGAGACCCTTCCTATAGCATGAGATGTGATATCTCAATGCTTCTAATACCAAACCTGAGACCCTTCCTATAACATGAGATGTGATATCCAAGTCCTTCCCATTTCAATCCTGAGACCCTTCCTATAGCATGAGATGTGATATCTCAATGCTTCTAATACCAAACCTGAGACCCTTCCTATAACATGAATTCTGATATCCAAGTCCTTCCCATTCCAATCCTGAGACCCTTCCAATGGCAGAGATGTGATATCTCAATGCTTCTAATATCAAACCTGAGACCTGTCCTATAACATGAGATGGGATATCCAACTCCTTCCCGTTCCAAACCTGATACTCTTCCTATAGCATGAGATGTGATATCCAATTCCTTCCCATCCCAATCCTGAGACACCTCCGATAGCAGAGATGTGATATCTCAATGCTTATACCAAACCTGAGACTCTTCCTATAACATGAGATGTGATATCTAACTCCTTCCCGTTCCAAACCTGAGACCCTTCCTATAGCATGAGATGTGATATCCAACTCCTTCCCATTCCAATCCTGAGACCCTTCCTATAGCATGAGATGTGATATCTCAATGCTTATACCAAATCTGAGACCCTTCCTATAGCATGAGATGTGATATCCAACTCCTTCCCATTCCAATCCTGAGACCCTTCCTATAGCATGAGATGTGATATCTCAATGCTTCTAATACCAAACCTGAGATCCTTCCTATAACATGAGATGTGATATCCAACTCCTTCCCATTCCAATCCTGAGACCCTTATGATAGCATGAGATGTGATATCTCAATGCCTCTAATACCAAACCTGAGATACTTCCGATAGCATGAGATGTGATATCTCAATGCTTCTAATACCAAACCTGAGATCCTTCCTATAACATGAGATGTGATTTCCAAATCCTTCCCCTACCAAACCTGAGACCATCCCTTTAGCATGAGATGTGATATACAACTCCTTCCCATTCCAATCCTGAGACCCTTCTGATAGCATGAGATGTGATATCTCAATGCCTCTAATACCAAACCTGAGATCCTACCTCTAACATGAAATGTGATATCCATCTCCTTCCCTTTCCAAACCTGAGACCCTGCCTACAGCATGAGATGTGATATTCAAGTCCTTCCCATTCCAATCCTGAGACCCTTCCTATAGCATGAGATGTGATATCTCAATGCTTATACCAAACCTGAGACCCTTCCTATAGCATGAGATGTGATATCCAACTTCTTCCCATTCCAATCCTAAGACCCTTCCTATAACATGAGATGTGATGTCTCAATGCTTCTAATACCAAACCTGAGATCTTTCCTATAATATGAGATGTGATATCCAACTCCTTCCCATTCCAATCCTGAGACCCTTCCTATAGCATGAGATGTGATATCTCAATGCTTATACCAAACCTGAGACCCTTCCTATAGCTTGAGATGTGATATCGAACTCCTTCCCATTCCAATCCCGAGACCCTTCCTATAGCATGAGATGTGATATCTCAAGGCCTCTAATACCAAACCTGAGATCCTTCCTCTAACATGAAATGTGATATCCAACTCCTTCCCCTTCCAAACCTGAGAGCCTTCCTATAGCATGAGATATGATATCCAAGTCCTTCCCATTCCAATCCTGAGACCCTTCCTATAACATGAAATGTGATATCCAACTCCTTCCCATTCCAACCTGAGACCCTTCCTATAGCATGAGATGGGATATCCAACTCCTTCCAAATCCAATACTGATACCCTTCCAATAGCATGAGATGTGATATCCCAATGCTTCTACCAAACCTGAGACCCATACTATGGCATAAGATGTGATATCAAACGCCTTCCCATTCCAATCCTGAGACCCTTCCTATAGCTTGAGATGTGATATCCAACTCCTTCCCATTCCAATTCTGAAACCCTTCCTATACCATGAGACTTGATATCTCAATGCTTCTAATACCAAACCTGAGACCCGTCCTATAACATGAGATGTGATATCCAAATCCTTCCCCTTCCAAACCTTAGACCCTTCCTTTATCATGAGATGTGATATCCAACTCCTTCCCGTTCCAATCCTGAGACCCTTCCGATATCATGAGATTTGTTATCTCAATGCTTCTAATATCAAACTTGAGACCCTCCCTATAGCATGAGATGTGACATCCAAGTCCTACCCATTCCAATCCTGAGACCCTTCCTATAGCATGAGATGTGATATCTCAATGCTTCTAATACCAAACCTGAGACCCTTCCTATAACATAAGATGGGATATCCAACTCCTTCCCATTCCAATCCTGAGACCCTTCCGATAGCAGAGATGTGATATCTCAATGCGTATACCAACCTGAGACCCTTCCTATAACATGAGATGTGATATCCAACTCCTTCCCATTCCAAACCTGAGACCCTTCCTATAGCATATGTGATATCCAACTCCTTCCAATTCCACACATGAGACCCTTCCCATAGCAAGAATGTAATATCCAACTCCTTCCCATTCCAATCCTGAGACCATTCCTATAGCATGAGATGTGATATCTCAATGCTTCTAATACCAAACCTGAGATCCTTCCTATGACATGAGATTTGATATCCAATTCCTTCCCATTCCAAACCTGACACCCTTCCTACAGCATGCGATGTGATATCTCAATGCTTCTAATACCAAACCTGAGACCAGTCCTATAACATGAGATGGGATATCCAACTCCTTCCCGTTCCAATCCTGAGACACTTCCGATTGCAGAGATTTGATATCTCAATGCTTATACCAAACCTGAGACTCTTCCTATAACATGAGATGTGATATCCAACTCCTTCCCGTTCCAAACCTGAGACCCTTCCTATAGCATGAGATGTGATATCCAAATCCTTCCCATCCCAATCCTGAGACACTTCCAATTGCAGAGATGTGATATCTCAATGCTTATACCAAACCTGAGACTCTTCCTATAAAACGAGATGTGATATCCAACTCCTTCCCGTTCCAAACCTGAGACCCTTCCTATAGCATGAGATGTGATATCCAACTCGTTCCTATTCTAATCCTGAGACCCTTCCGATAGCATGAGATGTGATATCTCAATGCCTCTAATACCAAACCTGAGATCCTTCCTATAACATGTGATGTGATATTCAAATCCTTCCCCTTCCAAACCTGAGACCCTCCCTTTAGCATGAGATGTGATATACAACTCCTTCCCATTCCAATCCTGAGACCCTTCCTATAGCATGTGATGTGATATCTCAATGCTTATACCAAACCTGAGACCCTTCTTATGGCATGAGATGTCATATACAACTCCTTCCCATTCCAAACCTGAGAGCCTTCCTATAGCATGAGATATGATATCCAAGTCCTTCCCATTCCAATCCTGAGACCCTTCCTATAACATGAAATGTGATATCCAACTCCTTCCCATTCCAACCTGAGACCCTTCCTATAGCATGAGATGGGATATCCAACTCCTTCCAAATCCAATACTGATACCCTTCCAATAGCATGAGATGTGATATCCCAATGCTTCTACCAAACCTGAGACCCATACTATGGCATAAGATGTGATATCAAACGCCTTCCCATTCCAATCCTGAGACCCTTCCTATAGCTTGAGATGTGATATCCAACTCCTTCCCATTCCAATTATGAAACCCTTCCTATACCATGAGACTTGATATCTCAATGCTTCTAATACCAAACCTGAGACCCGTCCTATAAC
The DNA here is from genome assembly GCF_040938575.1 of Ambystoma mexicanum. NCBI lineage: Eukaryota > Metazoa > Chordata > Amphibia > Caudata > Ambystomatidae > Ambystoma > Ambystoma mexicanum. Next base: position 341,863,438 of record NC_090936.1, read on the forward strand.
ATGAGATGTGATATCCAAATCCTTCCCCTTCCAAACCTTAGACCCTTCCTTTATCATGAGATGTGATATCCAACTCCTTCCCGTTCCAATCCTGAGACCCTTCCGATATCATGAGATTTGTTATCTCAATGCTTCTAATATCAAACTTGAGACCCTCCCTATAGCATGAGATGTGACATCCAAGTCCTACCCATTCCAATCCTGAGACCCTTCCTATAGCATGAGATGTGATATCTCAATGCTTCTAATACCAAACCTGAGACCCTTCCTATAACATGAGATGGGATATCCAACTCCTTCCCATTCCAATCCTGAGACCCTTCCGATAGCAGAGATGTGATATCTCAATGCGTATACCAACCTGAGACCCTTCCTATAACATGAGATGTGATATCCAACTCCTTCCCATTCCAAACCTGAGACCCTTCCTATAGCATATGTGATATCCAACTCCTTCCAATTCCACACATGAGACCCTTCCCATAGCAAGAATGTAATATCCAACTCCTTCCCATTCCAATCCTGAGACCATTCCTATAGCATGAGATGTGATATCTCAATGCTTCTAATACCAAACCTGAGATCCTTCCTATGACATGAGATTTGATATCCAATTCCTTCCCATTCCAAACCTGACACCCTTCCTACAGCATGCGATGTGATATCTCAATGCTTCTAATACCAAACCTGAGACCAGTCCTATAACATGAGATGGGATATCCAACTCCTTCCCGTTCCAATCCTGAGACACTTCCGATTGCAGAGATTTGATATCTCAATGCTTATACCAAACCTGAGACTCTTCCTATAACATGAGATGTGATATCCAACTCCTTCCCGTTCCAAACCTGAGACCCTTCCTATAGCATGAGATGTGATATCCAAATCCTTCCCATCCCAATCCTGAGACACTTCCAATTGCAGAGATGTGATATCTCAATGCTTATACCAAACCTGAGACTCTTCCTATAAAACGAGATGTGATATCCAACTCCTTCCCGTTCCAAACCTGAGACCCTTCCTATAGCATGAGATGTGATATCCAACTCCTTCCTATTCTAATCCTGAGACCCTTCCGATAGCATGAGATGTGATATCTCAATGCCTCTAATACCAAACCTGAGATCCTTCCTATAACATGTGATGTGATATTCAAATCCTTCCCCTTCCAAACCTGAGACCCTCCCTTTAGCATGAGATGTGATATACAACTCCTTCCCATTCCAATCCTGAGACCCTTCCTATAGCATGTGATGTGATATCTCAATGCTTATACCAAACCTGAGACCCTTCTTATGGCATGAGATGTCATATACAACTCCTTCCCATTCCAATCCTGGGACCCTTCCTATAGCATGAGATGTGATATCTCAATGCTTATACCAAACCTGAGACCCTTCCTATAGCATGAGATGTGATATCTCAAGGCCTCTAATACCAAACCTGAGATCCTTCCTCTAACATGAGATGTGATATCCAACTCCTTCCCGTTCCAAACCTGAGACACTTCCTATAGCATATGTGATATCCAACTCCTTCCATTCCAAACATGAGACCCTTCCTATAGCAAGAATGTAATATCCAACTCCTACCCATTCCAATCCTGAGACCCTTCCTATAGCAAGAGATGTGATATCCAAATCCTTCCCATTCCAATCCTGAGACCCTTCCTATAACATGAGATGTGATATCCAACTCCTTCCCATTCCAACCTGAGACACTTCCCATAGCATGAGAAGGGATATCCAACTCCTTCCCAATCCAATCCGGAGACCCTTCCGATAGCAGAGATGTGATATCTCAATGCTTATACCAAACCTGAGACCCTTCCTATGGCATGATATGTGATATCCAACTCCTTGCCATTCAAATCCTGAGACCCTTTTATAGCATGGGAAGGGATATCCAACTCCTTCCCAATCCAATCCTGAGACCCTTCCGATAGCAGAGATGTGATATCTCAACGCTTCTACCAAACCTGAGACCCTTCCTTTAGCATGAGATGTGATATCCAAATCCTTCGCATTCCAATCCTGAGACCCTTCCTAGAGCATGAGATGTGATATCTCAATGGTTCTAATACCAAACCTGAGATCCTTCCTATAACATGAGATGTGATATCCAATTCCTTCCCATTCCAAACCTGAGACCCTTCCTATAACATGAAATGTGATATCTCAAGGCCTCTAATAACAAACCTGAGATCCTTCCTCTAACATGAAATGTGATATCCAACTCCTTCCCATTCCAAACATGAGACCCTTCCTATAACATGAAATGTGATATCCAACTCCATCCCATTCCAACCTGAGACCTTTCCTATAGCATGAGATGGGATATCCAACTCCTTCCAAATCCAATACTGATACCATTCCGATAGCATGAGATGTGATATCCCAATGCTTCGACCAAATCTGAGACCCATACTATGGCATGAGATGTGATATCAAACTCCTTCCCATTCCAATCCTGAGACCCTTCCTATAGCTTGAGATGTGATATCCAATTTCTTCCCATTCCAATTCTGAGACCCTTCCTATACCATGAGACTTGATATCTCAATGCTTCTAATACCAAACCTGAGACCCGTCCTATAACATGAGATGTGATATCCAAATCCTTCCCCTTCCAAACCTTAGACCCTTCCTTTATCATGAGATGTGATATCCAACTCCTTCCCATTCCAATCCTGAGACCCTTCCGATATCATAAGATTTGTTATCTCAATGCTTCTAATATCAAACTTGAGACCCTCCCTATAGCATGAGATGTGACATCCAAGTCCTCCCCATTCCAATCCTGAGACCCTTCCTATAGCATGAGATGTGATATCTCAATGCTTCTAATACCAAACTTGAGACCCTTCCTATAACATGAGATGGGATATCCAACTCAGATGGGATATCCAACTCCTTCCCATTCCAATCCTGAGACCCTTCCGATAGCAGAGATGTGATATCTCAATGCTTATATCAAACCTGAGACTCTTCCTATGGCCTGAGATGTCATATACAACTCCTTCCCATTCCAATCCTGAGACCCTTCCTATAGCATGAGATGTGATATCTCAATGCTTATACCAAATCTGAGACCCTTCCTATAGCATGAGATGTGATATCCAACTCCTTCCCATTCCAATCCTGAGACCCTTCCTATAGCATGAGATGTGATGTCTCAATGCTTCTAATACCAAACCTGAGATCCTTCCTATAACATGAGATGTGATATCCAACTCCTTCCCATTCCAATCCTGAGACCCTTATGATAGCATGAGATGTGATATCTCAATGCCTCTTATACCAAACCTGAGATCCTTCCTATAGCATGAGATGTGATGTCTCAATGCTTCTAATACCAAACCTGAGATCCTTCCTATAATATGAGATGTGATTTCCAAATCCTTCCCCTTCCAAACCTGAGACCCTCCCTTTAGCATGAGATGTGATATCCAACTCCTTCCCATTCCAATCCTGAGACCCTTCTGATAGCATGAGATGTGATATCTCAATGCCTCTAATACCAAACCTGAGATCCTACCTCTAACATGAAATGTGATATCCATCTCCTTCCCTTTCCAAACCTGAGACCCTGCCTATAGCATGAGATGTGATATCCAAGTCCTTCCCATTCCAATCCTGAGACCCTTCCTATAGCATGTGATGTGATATCTCAATGCTTATACCAAACCTGTGACCCTTCCTATGGCATGAGATGTCATATACAACTCCTTCCCATTCCAATCCTGAGACCCTTCCTATAGCATGAGATGTGATATATCAATGCTTATACCAAACCTGAGACCCTTCCTATAGCATGAGATGTGATATCCAACTTCTTCCCATTCCAATCCAGAGACCCTTCCTATAGCATGAGATGTGATATCTCAATGCTTATACCAAACCTGAGACCCTTCCTATAGCTTGAGATGTGATATCCAACTCCTTCCCATTCCAATCCTGAGACCCTTCCGATAGCATGAGATGTGATATCTCAAGGCCTCTAATACCAAACCTGAGATCCTTCCTCTAACATGAAATGTGATATCCAACTCCTTCCCTTTCCAAACCTGAGAACCTTCCTATAGCATGAGATATGATATCCAACTCCTTCCCATTCCAACCTGAGACCCTTCCTATAGCATGAGATGGGATATCCAACTTCTTCCAAATCCAATACTGATACCCTTCCGATAGCATGAGATGTGATATCCCAATGCTTCTACCAAACCTGAGAACCATACTATGGCATGAGATGTGATATCAAACTCCTTCCCATTCCAATCCTGAGACGCTTCCTATAGCTTGAGATGTGATATCCAACTCCTTCCCATTCCAATTCTGAGACCCTTCTTATACCATGAGACTTGATATCTCAATGCTTCTAATACCAAACCTGAGACCCGTCCTATAACATGAGATGTGATATCCAAATCCTTCCCCTTCCAAACCTTAGACCCTTCCTTTATCATGAGATGTGATATCCAACTCCTTCCCATTCCAATCCTGAGACCCTTCCGATATCATGAGATTTGTTATCTCAATGCTTCTAATATCAAACTTGAGACCCTCCCTATAGCATGAGATGTGACATCCAAGTCCTTCCCATTCCAATCCTGAGACCCTTCCTATAGCATGAGATGTGATATCTCAATGCTTCTAATACCAAACCTGAGACCTCATGCTAAAGGGAGGGTCTCAGGTTTGGAAGGGGAAGGATTTGGATATCACATCTCATGTTATAGGAAGGATCTCAGGATTGGTATTAGAAGCATTGAGATATCACATCTCATGCTATCGGAAGGATCTCAGGTTTGGTATTAGAAGCATTGAGATATCACATATCATGCTATCGGAAGGATCTCAGGTTTGGCTTTAGAAGCATTGAGATATCACATCTCATGCTATAGCAAGGGTCTCAGGTTTGGAACGGGAAGGAGTTGGATATCCCATCTCATGTTATAGGACTGGTCTCAGGTTTGGTATTAGAAGCAATGAGATATCACATTGCATGTTGTAGGAAGGGTCTCAGGTTTGGAATGGGAAGGAATTGGATATCACATCTCATGTCATAGGAATGATCTCAGGTTTGGTATTAGAAGCATTGAGATATCACATCTCATGCTATAGGAATGGTCTCAGGATTGGAATGGGAAGGAGTTGGATATTACATTCTTGCTATAGGAAGGGTCTCATGTTTGGAATGGGAAGGAGTTGGATATCACATATGGTATAGGAAGGGTCTCAGGTTTGGAACGGGAAGGAGTTGGATATCACATCTCATGTTGTAGGAAGCGTCTCAGGTTTGATATAAGCATTGAGATATCACATCTCTGCTATCGGAAGTGTCTCAGGATTGGAATGGGAAGAAGTTGGATATCCCATCTCATGTTATAGGATGGGTCTCAGGTTTGGAAAGGGAAGGCGTTGGATATCACATCTCATGCTATAGGAAGGGTCTCAGGATTGGAATGGGAAGGAGTTGGATATCACATCTCATGCTATAGGAAGGGTCTCAGGTTTGGTATAAGCATTGAGATATCACATCTCATGCTATAGGAAGGGTCTCAGGATTGGAATGGGAAGGAGTTGGATATCACATCTCATGTTATAGGAAGGATCTCAGGTTTGGTATTAGAAGCATTGAGACATCACATCTCATGCTATAGGAAGGGTCTCAGGATTGGAATGGGAAGGAGTTGTATATGACATCTCATGCCGTAGGAAGGGTCTCAGGTTTGGTATAAGCATTGAGATATCACATCTCTGCTATAGGAAGGGTCTCAGGATTGGAATGGGAAGGAGTTGGATATCCCATCTCATGTTATAGGAAGGGTCTCATGATTGGAATGGGATGGACTTGGATATCACATCTCATGCTATAGGAAGGCTCTCAGGTTTGGAAGGGGAAAGAGTTGGATATCACATTTCATGTTAGAGGTAGGATCTCAGGTTTGGTATTAGAGGCATTGAGATATCACATCTCATGCTATCAGAAGGGTCTCAGGATTGGAATGGGAAGGAGTTGGATATCACATCTCATGCTAAAGGGAGGGTCTCAGGTTTGGAAGGGGAAGGATTTGGATATCACATCTCATGTTATAGGAAGGATCTCAGGTTTGGTATTAGAAGCATTGAGATATCACATCTCATGCTATCAGAATGGTCTCAGGATTGGAATGGGAAGGAGTTGGATATCACATCTCATACTAAAGGGAGGGTTCCAGGTTTGGAAGGGGAAGGATTTGGATATCACATCTCATGTTATCGGAAGGATCTCAGGTTTGGTATTAGAAGTATTGAGATATCACATCTCATGCTATAGGAAGGGTCTCAGGATTGGAATGGGAAGGAGTTGGATATCACATCTCATGCTAAAGGAAGGGTCTCAGGTTTGGTAGAAGCATTGAGATATCACATCTCATGCTATAGGAAGGGTCTCAGGATTGGAATGGGAAGGACTTAGATATCACATATCATGCTATAGGGAGGGTCTCAGTTTTGATATTAGAAGCATTGAGATATCACATCTCATGCTATCGGAAGTGTCTCAGGTTTGGAATGGGAAGGAGCTGGATATCACATCTCATGCTAAAGGAAGGGTCTCAGGTTTGGAACGGGAAGGAGTTGGATATCACATCTCATGTTATAGGAAGGGTCTCAGGTTTGGTATAAGCATTGAGATATCACATCTCTGCTATCGGAAGTGTCTCAGGATTGGAATGGGAAGGAGTTGGATATCCCATCTCATGTTATAGGACGGGTCTCAGGTTTGTTATTAGAATCATTGAGATATCATATTGCATGCTGTAGGAAGGGTCTAAGGATTGGAATGGGAAGGACTTGGATATCACATCTCATGCTATAGATAGGATCTCAGGTTTGGAAAGGGAAGGAGTTGGATATCACATTTCATGTTAGAGGAAGGATCTCAGGTTTGGTATTAGAGGCATTGAGATATCACATCTCATGCTATAGGAAGGGTCTCAGATTGGAATGGGAAGGAGTTGGATATCACATCTCATGTTATAGGAAGGGTCTCAGGATTGGAATGGGAAGGACTTGGATATCACATCTCATGCTATAGGAAGGCTCTCAGGTTTGGAAGGGGAAAGAGTTGGATATCACATTTCATGTTAGAGGTAGGATCTCAGGTTTGGTATTAAAGGCAATGAGATATCACATCTCATGCTAAAGGGAGGGTCTCAGGTTTGGAAGGGGAAGGATTTGGATATCACATCTCATGTTATAGGAAGGATCTCAGGTTTGGTATTAGAAGCATTGAGATATCACATCTCATGCTATCGGAAGGATCTCAGGTTTGGTATTAGAAGCATTGAGATATCACATCTCATGCTATCAGAAGGTTCTCAGGATTGGAATGGGAAGGAGTTGGATATCACATCTCATGCTAAAGGGAGGGTCTCAGGTTTGGAAGGGGAAGGATTTGGATATCACATCTCATGTTATCGGAAGGATCTCAGGTTTGGTATTAGAAGTATTGAGATATCACATCTCATGCTATAGGAAGGGTCTCAGGATTGGAATGGGAAGGAGTTGGATATCACATCTCATGCTAAAGGAAGGGTCTCAGGTTTGGTAGAAGCATTGAGATATCACATCTCATGCTATAGGAAGGGTCTCAGGATTGGAATGGGAAGGACTTAGATATCACATATCATGCTATAGGGAGGGTCTCAGTTTTGATATTAGAAGCATTGAGATATCACATCTCATGCTATCGGAAGTGTCTCAGGATTGGAATGGGAAGGAGCTGGATATCACATCTCATGCTAAAGGAAGGGTCTCAGGTTTGGAACGGGAAGGAGTTGGATAGCCGATCTCATGTTATAGGAAGGGTCTCAGGTTTGGTATAAGCATTGAGATATCACATCTCTGCTATCGGAAGTGTCTCAGGATTGGAATGGGAAGGAGTTGGATATCCCATCTCATGTTATAGGACGGGTCTCAGGATTGTTATTAGAATCATTGAGATATCATATTGCATGCTGTAGGAAGGGTCTAAGGATTGGAATGGGAAGGACTTGGATATCACATCTCATGCTATGGATAGGCTCTCAGGTTTGATATTAGAAGCATTGAGATATCCCATCTCATGCTATAGGAAGGGTCTCAGCATTGGAATGGGAAGGAGTTGGATATCACATCTCATGCTATAGGAAAGGTCTCAGGTTTGGTATAAGCATTGAGATATCACATCTCATGCTATAGGAAGGGTCTCAGGATTGGAATGGGAAGGAGTTGGATATCACATCTCATGCTATAGGAAGGGTCTCTGGTTTGGTATAAGCATTGAGATATCACATCTCATGCTATAGGAAGGGTCTCAGGATTGGAATGGGAAGGAGTTGTATATGACATCTCATGCCGTAGGAAGGGTCTCAGGTTTGGTATAAGCATTGAGATATCACATCTCTGCTATCGGAAAGGTCTCAGGATTGGAATGGGAAGGAGTTGGATATCCCATCTCATGTTATAGGAAGAGTCTCAGGTTTGGTATTAGAAGCATTGAGATATCACATCTCATGCTATAGGAAGTGTCTCAGGATTGGAATTGGAAGGACTTGGATATCACATCTCATGCTATAGGGAGGGTCTCACGTTTGATATTAGAAGCATCGAGATATCACATCTCATGCTATAGGAAGGGTCTCAGGATTGGAATGGGAAGGAGTTGGATATCACATCTCATGCTATAGGAAAGGTCTCAGGTTTGGTATAAGCAGTGAGATATCACATCTCATGCTATAGGAAGTGTCTCAGGATTGGAATGGGAAGGAGTTGGATATCACATCTCATGTTATAGGAAGGATCTCAGGTTTGGTATAAGCATTCAGATATCACATCTCTGCTATCGGAAGGGTCTCAGGATTGGAATGGGAAGGAGTTGGATATTCCCATCTCATGTTATAGGAAGGGTCTCAGGTTTGGTATTAGAAGCATTGAGACATCACATCTCATGCTATAGGAAGGGTCTCAGGATTGGAATGGGAAGGACTTGGATATCACATCTCATGCTATAGGGAGGGTCTCAAGTTTGATATTAGAAGCATTGAGATATCACATCTCATGATATCGGAAGGGTCTCAGGATTGGAATGGGAAGGAGTTGGATATCACATCTCATGATAAAGGAAGGGTCTAAGGTTTGGAAGGGGAAGGATTTGGATATCACATCTCATGTTATAGTGCGGGTCTCAGGTTTGGTATTAGAAGCATTGAGATATCAAGTCTCATGGTATAGGAAGGGTCTCAGAATTGGAATTGGAAGGAGTTGGATATCACATCTCAAGCTATAGGAAGGGTCTCAGGATTGGAATGGGAAGGAGTTTGATATCACATCTCATGCCATAGTATGGGTCTCAGGTTTGGTATAAGCATTGGGATATCACATCTCATGCTATCGGAAGGGTATCAGGATTGGATTTGGAAGGAGTTGGATATCCCATCTCATGCTATAGGAAGGGTCTCGGGATTGGAATGGGAAGGAGTTGGATATCACATCTCATGTTATAGGAAGGGTCTCGGGATTGGAATGGGAAGGACTTGGATATCACATCTCATGCTATAGGAAGGCTCTCAGGTTTGGAAGGGGAAAGAGTTGGATATCACATTTCATGTTAGAGGTAGGATCTCAGGTTTGGTATTAGAGGCATTGAGATATCACATCTCATGCTATCAGAAGGGTCTCAGGATTGGAATGGGAAGGAGTTGGATATCACATCTTATGCTAAAGGGAGGGTCTCAGGTTTGGAAGGGGAAGGATTTGGATATCACATCTCATGTTATAAGAAGGAGCTCAGGTTTGGTATTAGAAGCATTGAGATATCACATCTCATGCTATCAGAAGGGTCTCAGGATTGGAATGGGAAGGAGTTGGATATCACATCTCATGCTAAAGGGAGGGTCTCAGGTTTGGAAGGGGAAGGATTTGGATATCACATCTCATGTTATCGGAAGGATCTCAGGTTTGGTATTAGAAGTATTGAGATATCACATCTCATGCTATAGGAAGGGTCTCAGGATTGGAATGGGAAGGAGTTGGATATTACATCTCAAGCTATAGGAAGGGTCTCAGGTTTGGTATAAGCATTGAGATATCACATCACATGCTATAGGAAGGGTCTCAGGATTGGAATGGGAAGGTGTTGTATATGACATCTCATGCCATAGGAAGGGTCTCAGGTTTGGTATAAGCATTGAGATATCACATCACATGCTATAGGAAGGGTCTCAGGATTGGAATGGGAAGGAGTTGGATATCACATCTCATGCTAAAGGGAGGGTCTCAGGTTTGGAAGGGTAAGGATTTGGATATCACATCTCATGTTATAGGAAGGATCTCAGGTTTGATATTAGAGGCATTGAGATATCACATCTCATGCTATCATAAGGGTCTCAGGATTGGAATGGGAAGGAGTTGGATATCACATCTCATGCTAAAGGGAGGGTCTCAGGTTTGGAAGGGGAAGAATTTGGATATCACATCACATGTTATAGGAAGGATCTCAGGTTTGGTATTAGAAGCATTGAGATATCACATCTCATGCTATCGGAAGGGTCTCAGGATTGGAATGGGAAGGAGTTGGAAATCACATCTCATGCTATAGGAAGGGTCTCAGGTTTGGAACGGGAAGGAGTTGGATATCACATCTCATGTTATAGGAAGAGTCTCAGGTTTGGTATAAGCATTGAGATATCACATCTCTGCAATCGGAAATGTCTCAGGATTGGGATGGGAAGGAGTTGGATATCACATCTCATGCTATAGGAAGGGTCTCAGGTTTGGAACGGGAAGGAGTTGGATATCACATCTCATGCTATAGGAAGGCTCTCAGGTTTGGAAGGGGAAAGAGTTGGATATCACATTTCATGTTAGAGGTAGGATCTCAGGTTTGGTATTAGAGGCATTGAGACATCACATCTCATGCTATCAGAAGGGTCTCAGGATTGGAATGGGAAGGAGTTGGATATCACATCTCATGCTAAAGGGAGGGTCTCAGGTTTGGAAGGGGAAGGATTTGGATATCACATCTCATGTTATAAGAAGGAGCTCAGGTTTGGTATTAGAAGCATTGAGATATCACATCTCATGCTATCGGAAGGATCTCAGGTTTGGTATTAGAAGCATTGAGATATCACATCTCATGCTATCAGAAGGGTCTCAGGATTGGAATGGGAAGGAGTTGGATATCACATCTCATGCTAAAGGGAGGGTCTCAGGTTTGGAAGGGGAAGGATTTGGATATCACATCTCATGTTATCGGAAGGATCTCAGGTTTGGTATTAGAAGTATTGAGATATCACATCTCATGCTATAGGAAGGGTCTCAGGATTGGAATGGGAAGGAGTTGGATATCACATCTCAAGCTATAGGAAGGGTCTCAGGTTTGGTATAAGCATTGAGATATCACATCACATGCTATAGGAAGGGTCTCAGGATTGGAATGGGAAGGAGTTGTATATGACATCTCATGCCATAGGAAGGGTCTCAGGTTTGGTATAAGCATTGAGATATCACATCACATGCTATAGGAAGGGTCTCAGGATTGGAATGGGAAGGACTTGGATATCACATCTCATGCTATAGGCAGGGTCTCAGGTTTGGAAAGGGAAGGAGTTGGATATCACATTTCATGTTAGAGGTAGGATATCAGGTTTGGTATTAGAGGCATTGAGATATCACATCTCATGCTATCAGAAGGGTCTCAGGATTGGAATGGGAAGGAGTTGGATATCACATCTCATGCTAAAGGGAGGGTCTCAGGTTTGGAAGGGGAAGGATTTGGATATCCCATCTCATGTTACAGGAAGGATCTCAGGTTTGGTATTAGAGGCATTGAGATATCACATTTCATGCTATCATAAGGGTCTCAGGATTGGAATGGGAAGGAGTTGGATATCACATCTCATGCTAAAGGGAGGGTCTCAGGTTTGGAAGGGGAAGAATTTGGATATCACATCGCATGTTATAGGAAGGATCTCAGGTTTGGTATTAGAAGCATTGAGATATCACATCTCATGCTATCGGAAGGGTCTCAGGATTGGAATGGGAAGGAGTTGGATATCACATCTCATGCTATAGGAAGGGTCTCAGGTTTGGAACTGGAAGGAGTTGGATATCACATCTCATGTTATAGGAAGAGTCTCAGGTTTGGTATAAGCATTGAGATATCACATCTCTGCAATCGGAAATGTCTCAGGATTGGGATGGGAAGGAGTTGGATATCACATCTCATGCTATAGGAAGGGTCTCAGGTTTGGAACGGGAAGGAGTTGGATATTGTTAAGACGGATTTCTGAACTCTGTTCTGGTGGCGCAGAAGTTCAGATGGCCAACCTAATTTCTTGGAACAGGGTAACCTCTGGACAAGCCAGACCAATCAAGGTAGCGATCGCGGCGGTCAAGACTAGGTCTCAAGAGAGGTGAGGGTGACTGAAAGCCCGCAATGAGCACACAAAGCAAGGACACTTACAAACTACTCCAAACAGGTGCTATATTAAAAATATATACACATTTATTCCAAGGCCTTTAAAACAATGACCGTAGCGAGAAATCACAATACAACTCTAGTAAACCAACACATACCATACCAATACAATATATATACAAATACAAACAAGTCTCAAGCGTTAGATGCACGAAATGTGTAGTCCACCTAAAAGGGAAGGAAAACGGGCAGTGCGAAATAATGCTTAGACCCAGTCCGCCTTCAGAGGCACCTAACTAAAAGGAAGTCCGAGCCCTACGAAGAGTGGAGCCTTGTGCTCAAAAGTACCTGCACACGCTGGTGTCAACAGGCAAAAGGGAAGTCTCTTCGAGGGAGATCAGGCAGTTCAGTTTAGTGCACAAACGAAGAAGAACAGTGTTCCGCGACTCAAGCGCAGCCTCCAATGTGGGCAGAAGCAGAGCGCGAGTACGGAAAGGCGTACTGTTTTGACACAGCGGGGAAAAGCTATGGGCTCCTGCAGGAGGGCGACCAGTTCCTAGCTATGCTACTCACCGGTCCACGATGCAAGCAGACCCAGGCTTCTCCGCGTCAGTTTCAGTCGCTGGCAGGTTCAGAAGAGCAGGGGACGTCTCGTCGTCGTGTTTAGTCTGCAGCAGCAGAGTTGAGTAAAAGACGTCCCAAACGAAGGAACCCGCACAGTTTGTTACCACAGCAGGGCAACGGAGCGGCGGTGTGTATCTGAGCCAAATGTACACTACTCACTTCAGACCTGGGAACGCCAAGTGTACGAATCATGTGAGAGTGACAAGGACTCCATATACTACACAACCTGGCGGAGGTTAAAGAGCAAGACTCCTGTGTAGGCTGGTCAGTCTGCTGGATGGCCCAGAGACGCTTCCGAAGGCTTACTAGCAGGAGATGGTGAAGATGCCGAGAATAGCTTTCCCCGCTATTCCAAGGGTCGAAGTACCAGTACAGGCCTTCTGGTTCGATCAAAGGTGAAAAGGGTTTTCACAAGGCGACAGCAGTGCAGAGGAGCAGTCCTTCAGCGGGTCACCAGCGATTCCTCGGTTCAGCCTCTTGGTTGCAGGATACTTGGCTCCTGTATTCCTTCGTTCGTGAGAACTCAGGAGATCGACATGGTAGTGGTGTTTCCAGCCCCCTCTTATCCACGGTTCCCTTCGTGCCAAAACGGAGGGGACCCAATGGGAGATCCGCTCATCAACACTCACACCATTCGTGGACCTATCACGGACCACGGTGGTCCCAGGCATTCACACCACCCTAGACTCTCTGGCACCCAGGATGTGTATTGGGACCAGACATCCCAGCCCACATCCTGGAGGCACACAAAGACATGTAGAAGCCTGCGAAAGCATCTGTGTTTCGCGGGAAAGCACATGCCCAAATAGGGAAGGCCCCAGGTCGGCTCGACCTGGGGAAGGTGAAGGGAGCAAGACGGTCAGCAGACAGGACAAAGGAGCCTCGTGGTCTGGCCATTTTGGGATCTAGGCCACCATTTTGGGTTAAGCGCGAGAAACGCGCTTAGAACGCCAAAAGGAGCTCAAAACACAAGAAACGATCGCTGCCACCATTCCCGTCCGTGAATCACTTGCACCGATCAGTTACAATCCTGAAAGAGTATCTAGGGCCTGTAGAAGGCTAGAGACCCAAGAGAGCAGTAACTTAGTTTACAGTGCCCTCTTGTGTCATGTTGCACGAAAGCCGCAACATGATACAAGAAACTACGGAAACCAGCGTTTCCTGGTACTGACTGTCTTAAGGGCATGACAGTTTCCCCGTAAGAAAGGAGCGAAAGCCCAGAGGAGTGCGGCAGAAGGCTGCACTTCTCGGGCAAAGTCGAGAACAAGGTGAAAAACAACAGCAAAAAGTTTAGGGGTTGCCACATGGAAGGAAAATTACCTACAATTACGAAATCTTTCCTAACACTCGCCCCTCCCAGACTATGGACAGGGGGAACTAATCCACCCCTGGATGAGTCTCTTGTTCAGGTCGGTTAAACATTCTGCACAACCCATCAGCATTGCTATGTTGGACACCTGGCCTATGCTCAATAGTGAAGTTGAAGCCTTGTAGACTTATGGACCACCTAAGCAACTTTGGATTCTCCCCCTTCATGTTTATTATCCACTTTAAGGGCTTATGGTCAGTTTGCACAGTGAAGTGGGTCCCATAGAGGTAGGGCCTCTGCTTCCTTAGGGCCCACACAACAGAGAAACATTCTTTCTCTACCGTGGACCATCTGAGCTCTCTGTCCTTAAACTGGCGACTAATAAAACCAATAGGGTGTTCCTTACCCTTCTCATCTACTTGCGATAGTACAGCTCCTATCCCAGTGTCAGAGGCGTCCGTCTGCACGATAAAAGGTCTTTGATAATCAGAGGCCCTGAGGACAGGGGCCTGGCACAAGGAGTCTTTTAAGCCATTGAAGGCCTTCTCACACTCGTCGGTCCAAGTTACCTTCTTGGGTTTCTTCAGAGTTGTGAGGGCAGTCAGAGGGGCAGCTATGGTGCCATAGTCTGCCACAAAATTGCGGTAATACCCCGTGAGTCCTAAGAAGGCTCTCACTTGGGTTTGTGTAGTGGGGGTAGGCCAGTCTTGTACTGCTTGTACTTTACTGGGTAGAGGCTGTATCCTCCCTCCACCTACTTCATGTCCAAGGTAAAACACTGAGCCTTGTCCAATCTGGCGTTTACTAGCCTTTATGGTCAAGTGTGCTTTCTGAAGAGCCTGGAGCACAATCCCGAGGTGTTTCACATGGTCTTCCCAGGTGGCACTGAAAACTGCTATATCGTCCAGATATGCAAGACAGAATTCGTCCAACCCATTCAAAACATGATGCACAAGCCTCTGGAAAGTGGCAGGTGCATTCTTCAACCCGAACGGCATTACCCGGAATTGGTAAAGGCCGTCTGGAGTAGAAAACGCTGTCTTCTCCTTGGCATGTTCTGCTAAAGCTATTTGCCAATAGCCAGCAGTGAGGTCAAACGTGCTGAGGTACTTGGATGCACCCAAAGTATCCACCAGCTCATCTGTTCGAGGCAAGGGGTGTGCATCTGTCTTGGTGACAGCATTCAGAGCCCTGTAATCCACGCAGAACCTCAATTCAGAAGTGCCTGCCTTTGGAACGAAAACCACAGGGCTGGACCAAGGACTACTAGAGGGTTCAATCACCCCAAGGTCTAACATCTTGTTGACCTCGGTCTTGTCTGACATCCTGTATCCCCTACTTTTGGTAGGTACACTGTCTCCTGTGTCTATGTTATGTTTGCACCAAGGTGTCAAACCAGGCGACTGTGAAAACAGGGGGGAAAACTGCCTAAGCAAACTTTTCACCTCAGCCTGCTGATCAGAAGTCAGGTGAGGGGCCACTCGGACACCCTCAAAGGAGCTATCTGAAGGACCGCTTTGGAACAGGTCGGGGAGAGGTTCAGACTCCTCTTCCTCAACATCTGAAGCCAGTAACAGTGCTGCGATTTCGACTCTTGGGACGAAAGCCTTCAGCCTATTCACGTGAAACACTTTTGGAGCCTGTCCAGGCCTTCCAAGGTCCACTAAATAGTTAACCTCACCCAGGGGCTCCACCACTGTGTAAGGGCCTGACCATTTGTCCTGTAAAGCTCAAGGCCTTATGGGATTCATGATCAGGATTTGCTGACCAGGTGTAAAGTTGATGAGGGAAGCTTTCTGGTCGTACCAATGTTTCACCAGCGCTTGTACTGCCTTCAATTTATCACTAGCCAAGCCCATCAGAAGTACCATCCGTTTTCTGAGCCCTAGCACATAATCAACTACGTTGGTAGTAACAGGGGGAGTGAGCATCTCCCATCCCTCTTTGACTATGGCTAAGGGTCCCCGTACAGGATGACCAAACAGAAGTTTGAAGGGGCTGAAGCCAACACCCTCCTGTGGTACCTCTCGGTAGGCAAACAGTAAGCATGGTAAAAGAAGATCCCATTGTCTTCTCTGAAGCTTCTCCAGAGCCCCAATCATGCTTTTTAACATTCTGTTGAAACGTTCCACCAGACCATTGGTCTGGGGGTGGTATGCAGAAGAGAACTTGTAGGTGACCCCACATTCTTTCCACATAGCCTGCATATACTTCGACATAAAGTTGCTGCCACGATCTGACACAACTTCTTTAGGGAAGCCAACCCTAGTAAATATGCCAAGTAAAGCTTTTGCAACTGACTTGGCAGTTACAGTTTTCAATGGGATGGCCTCAGGATATCTGGTTGCATGGTCGACCAGCACCAGGATAAACCTATTGCCCGAGGATGTTTGCGGGTCAAGGGGACCAACGATGTCGATCCCTACCCTTTCAAATGGTACCCCCACAACTGGGAGCGGTACCAAAGGAGCTTGGATTGTCGAGCCAACCTTACCAGATAACTGGCAGGAGGCACAACTCCTGCAGTGACTTTCTACTTGCACCCCCATCTTGGGCCAGTAGAAGTGCATGGATAACCTTTGCTTGGTCCTCTTAATACCAAGGTGACCAGCAAGGAGCACTTCATGCGCCAACTGCAGGAGGAAGGGCCTAACAGCAAGGGGAACCACCAACCTCCTATGGTCTCCTTCTGTAGACTCTGTGGGCTCACTATACAGGAGTCCACCTTCCCAATAAATCCTATGCGTCCCAGGAGGTTCACCCTCAAGCTGGGAGCAGGCCTGTCTCCTTAGGCCTTCCATAGATGTGCACTCACGTTGGCCTTTACTGAATTCGTCCCTATCAGGACCTCCTTCAACTAACAAGTCTTTTAGTTCAGGATGGTCGTTGGGGTCAAATACTTCAGGCATCGCCACCTCCTCGTCAGGCCCGGGCGATTGACCAACTTCCTCCACCGCAGTGGTAGGCGAGCTCGGGGGAATATTCTCTTTCCCTCGTCTTGACTTGTTGACTCCTTTCGCCTTGGGTTTCCCCTTCGGCTGGGGCGGCGTATTGGTCTTGGCCAATGCTGCCCGTGCTTGAGACCGTGTGTAGGGTCTTTCGGCAGTGTCTCCTACGAGCCCTAAAGCTCTGAGATCATTACCTAACAAGACCTTTCCCGGGACGTTTCTCTGAATGCTCACTGGAATCCTGACTGCTGTACCATTTAAAGTAAGATTTACAGGTATTACTGGGAACATACGGAGTGGGAACATACGGAGTGGGCCGTCAGCCAACTTAGTGGGCATCATAGTAGCTCTGGCAACTTCCTCTGAGTCTACCAAGGTAGAATCCACTACAGTTCGACTGCACCCACTATCCCTAAGAGCTAGAGTATCTACTCCATTGATCAGCACACTGTCTTTAAAGTAGTGCTTGGTATTATCTGGAATCCTAGCATAAGCCTCTGCGACTTTAGGCTCCCAGGAACCCAGGGAAACTAAAACTACCTCAGCCTCTATCCCGCTGGGAAATGAGTCTGAGGAGAAGGATGCTCCTGTAATCTCTTCTTCCTCGTAGGAGGAGAAGGCCAGATTAGCGGAGTGGACCCCCAAAGGTCTAACCTTACACCGGGGATCCCCCTTCACGTGGTCAGTTGCTCCACAAGCAAAACAAGATCCATTGGGTCTGTTTACATAGGGAGGCTTATTGTAACCAGAGTTCTGTTTCGGAGGCTGACCTCCACTACCCTGTGAGTTCTCTTGTGTCTTACCCTTATTTTTCTTTTTGTGGCCCTTTTGAGAAGAAGATTTATCAGATTCTCCACCCTCCTTATCTTTGGACTTTTTCCCTTCCTCCTGCTTACCAGGATGAGTTTTGTCCTTATGGGACACTCGATGTGACACCCATAAGTCTGCTGCAATGGCCAGCTTCTTAGGATCTATCTCCTTCGAATCGGCCAAATGCTGCTTAAGCTCCGGGGAAGAAGATGCAAAAATGTGTTCCAGCATGACAAGATTTATCATGCCTTCGAAGGTAGAAACCTTATAACCTTCGACCCAGCCAGTTAAGTTTTTCAAGGATTCAGTGACATAAGATACCCAAGTACCACCTTCCTTTTTCTTATACTCTATGAATCGTTTCAAATATTGGGCCGGAGTCTTCCCAAACTTTAAAATGAGAGTTTGCTTTAACATTGCAAAATCAGCTCGCTCAGCCTTCGACATTTCCATAATGGTACTACAGCCAGAATGGGGCAGTCTGCTGAGTAACCAAGCAATCTTATCAGCATTGTCAACTTGTTGAACTTCGCATGCATACTCAAACGCATTCAGCCAGTCCATAATGTCATTCCTTTTCTCATACACACTGACCAGATCTTTCGGAAACCGTGGATGAGAGGAGGCCCCAGACCCATGTCCAGGACCCTTGGACCCATTTTCAACCTGAAGCTTGGCCAGTTCCAACTGGTGATCCCTGTCTTTCTGTTTTTCTGACTGTTCGATTTTTAGTTTGGCTATGCTGAATTCAAGCTCCTTCTGCCTAAACCGCAGCTCTTGCTTCTTGAATTCAAGCATAGCCTCCCCATCAACACTGGCAGAGGAAACATTATACATCTCATCCTCCCTGTCCTCGTGGTCGCGGTGGATCAGTGCAGCGGCAGAACCGTCGGTTCTACCAGTGAGAGCAGCCCCACCTCCTTCCGCACTGTCCTCAGAAGTTATAGCGTCAAGCTGCGCTTCTTGCCACGCCACGATTCTTTGGCTCATATCCAATTTCGTGCCTTGAGAGGAAACACCTCTCTCCGCACACATCTTTTTCAATTTTTCTGATTTGGAAGCATTTAAAGTTAACAAGGTATTTGTTTCCATACTGTTAGATAGGACTATGGCCTTTTTAAAGTTATACTACAACAATTCACTACGTGTCCTGGTAGGAATAACTTGAAATGCCTAGTTCGTGCGCAACACTGGATACCTTCAGTGGTATCCCACCGCTGTACACCAATTTGTTAAGACGGATTTCTGAACTCTGTCCTGGTGGCGCAGAAGTTCAGAAGGCCAACCTAATTACTTGGAACAGGGTAACCTCTGGACAAGCCAGATCAATCAAGGTAGCGATCGCGGCGGTCAAGACTAGGTCTCAAGAGGGGTGAGGGTGACTGAAAGCCTGCAATGAGCACACAAAGCAAGGACACTTACAAACTACTCCAAACAGGTGCTATATTAAAAATATATACACATTTATTCCAAGGCCTTTAAAACAATGACCGTAGCGAGAAATAACAATACAACTCTAGTAAACCAACACATACCATACCAATACAATATATATACAAATACAAACAAGTCTCAAGCGTTAGATGCACGAAATGTGTAGTCCACCTAAAAGGGAAGGAAAACAGGCAGTGCAAAATAATGCTTAGACCCAGTCCGCCTTCAGAGGCACCTAACTAAAAGGAAGTCCGAGCCCTACGAAGAGTGGAGCCTTGTGCTCAAAAGTACCTGCACACGCTGGTGCCAACGGGCAAAAGGGGAGTCTCTTCGAGGGAGATCAGGCAGTTCAGTTTAGTGCACAAACGAAGAAGAACAGTGTTCCGCGACTCAAGCGCAGCCTCCACTGTGGGCAGAAGCAGAGCGCGAGTACGGAAAGGCGTGCTGTTTTGACACAGCGGGGAAAAGCTATGGGCTCCTGCAGGAGGGCGACCAGTTCCTAGCTATGCTACTCACCGGTCCCCGATGCAAGCAGACTCAGGCTTCTCCGCGTCAGTTTCAGTCGCTGGCAGGTTCAGAAGAGCAGGGGACGTCTCGTCGTCGTGTTGAGTCTGCAGCAGCAGAGTTGAGTAAAAGACGTCCCAAACGAAGGAACCCGCACAGTTTGTTACCACAGCAGGGCAACGGAGCGGCCGTGTGTATCTGAGCCAAATGTACACTACTCACTTCAGACCTGGGAACGCCAAGTGTACGAATCGTGTGAGAGTGACAAGGACTCGATATACTACACAACCTGGTGGCAGTTACAGAGCAAGACTCCTGTGTAGGCTGGTCAGTCTGCTGGATGGCCCAGAGACGCTTCCGAATGCTTACTAGCAGGAGCTGGTGAAGATGCCGAGAATAGCTGTCCCCGCTATTCCAAGGGACGAAGTACCAGTACAGGCCTTCTGGTTCGATCAAAGGCGAAACGGGTTTCAAAAGGTGACAGCAGTGCAGAGGAGCAGTCCTTCAGCGGGTCACCAGCGATTCCTCGGTTCAGCCTCTTGGTTGCAGGATACTTGGCTCCTGTATTCCTTCGTTCGTGAGAACTCAGGAGATCGACATGGTAGTGGTGTTTCCAGCCCCCTCTTATCCACGGTTCCCTTCGCGCCAAAACGGTGGGGACCCAATGGGAGATCCGCTCATCAACACTCACACCATTCGTGGACCTATCACGGACCACGGTGGTCCCAGGCATTCACACGGGACCAGACATCCCAGCCCACATCCTGGAGGCACACACAAGACATGTAGAAGCCCGCGAAAGCATCCGTGTTTCGCTGGAAAGTACATGCCCAAATAAGGAAGGCCCCGGGTCGGCTCGACCTGGGGAAGGTGAAGGGAGCAAGACGGTCAGCGGACAGGACAAAGGAGCCTCGTGGTCTGGCCATTTTGGGAGCCAGGCCACCATTTTGGGTTAAGTGCGAGAAACGCGCTTAGAACGCCAAAAGGAGCTCAAAACACAAGAAACGATCGCTGCCACCATTCCTGTCCGTGAATCACTTGCACCAATCAGTTACAATCCTGAAAGAGTATCTAGGGCCTGTAGAAGGCTAGAATCCCAAGAGAGCAGTAACTTAGCTTACAGTGCCCTCTTGTGTCATGTTGCACGAAAGCCGCAACATGATAAAAGAAACTACGGAAAACAGCGTTTCCTGGTACTGACTGTCTTAAGGCCATGTCAGTTTCCCCGTAGGAAAGGAGCGAAAGCCCAGAGGAGTGCGGCAGAAGGCTGCACTTCTCTGGCAAAGTCGAGAACAAGGTGAAAAACAACAGCAAAACGTTTAGGGGTTGCCACATGGAAGGAAAATTACCTACAATTACGAAATCTTTCCTAACAGATATCACATCTCATGTTATAGGACGGGTCTCAGGATTGTTATTAGAATCATTGAGATATCATATATATTGCATGCTGTAGGAAGGGTCTAAGGATTGGAATGGGAAGGACTTGGATATCACATTTCATGCTATGGATAGGCTCTCAGGTTTGGAAAGGGAAGGAGTTGGATATCACATTTCATGTTAGAGGAAGGATCTCAGGTTTGGTATTAGAGGCATTGAGATATCACATCTCATGCTATAGGAAGGGTCTCAGGATTGGAATGGGAAGGAGTTGGATATCACATCTCATGCTATAGGAAGGGTCTCGGGTTTGGTATAAGCATTGAGATATCACATCTCATGCTATAGGAAGGGTCTCAGGATTGGAATGGAAGGAGTTGGATATCACATCTCATGTTAAACGAAGGATCTCAGGTTTGGTATTAGAAGCATTGAGACATCACATCTCATGCTACAGGAAGGGTCTCAGCATTGGAATGGGAAGGAGTTGGATATCACATCTCATGCTATAGGAAGGGTCTCAGGTTTGGTATAAGCATTGAGATATCACATCTCCTGCTATCGGAAGGGTCTCAGGATTGGAATGGGAAGGAGTTGTATATGACATCTCAAGCCATGGGAAGGGTCTCAGGTTTGGTATAAGCTTTGAGATATCACATCTCTGCTATCGGAAGGGTCTCAGGATTGGAATGGGAAGGAGTTGGATATCCCATCTCATGTTATAGGAAGAGTCTCAGGTTTGGTATTAGAAGCATTGAGATATCACATCTCATGCTATAGGAAGTGTCTCAGGATTGGAATGGGAAGGACTTGGATATCACATCTCATGCTATAGGGAGGGTCTCAAGTTTGATATTAGAAGCATTGAGATATCACATCTTATGCTATAGGAAGGGTCTCAGGATTGGAATGGGAAGGAGTAGGATATCACATCTCATGCTATAGGAAGGATCTGAGGTTTGGTATAAGCATTGAGATATCACATCTCTTCTATCGGAAGGGTCTCAGGATTGGAATGGGAAGGAGTTGGATATTCCCATCTCATGTTATAGGAAGGGTCTCAGGTTTGGTATTAGAAGCATTGAGATATCACATCTCATGCTATAGGAAGTGTCTCAGGATTGGAATGGGAAGGACTTGGATATCACATCTCATGCTATAGGGAGGGTCTCAAGTTTGATATTAGAAGCATTGAGATATCACATCTTATGCTATAGGAAGGGTCTCAGGATTGGAATGGGAAGGAGTAGGATATCACATCTCATGCTATAGGAAGGATCTGAGGTTTGGTATAAGCATTGAGATATCACATCTCTTCTATCGGAAGGGTCTCAGGATTGGAACGGAAGGAGTTGGATATTCCCATCTCATGTTATAGGAAGGGTCTCAGGTTTGGTATTAGAAGCATTGAGATATCACATCTCATGCTATAGGAATGGTCTCAGGATTGGAAAGGGAAGGACTTGGATATCACATCTCATGCTATAGGGAGGGTCTCAAGTTTGATATTAGAAGCATTGAGATATCACATCTCATGATATCGGAAGGGTCTCAGGATTGGAATGGGAAGGATTTGGATATCACATCTCATGTTATAGGACGGGTCTCAGGTTTGGTATTAGAAGCATTGAGATATCAAGTCTCATGGTATAGGAAGGGTCTCAGAATTGGAATGAGAAGGAGTTTGATATCACATCTCATGCAATAGTATGGGTCTCAGGTTTGGTATAAGCATTGGGATATCACATCTCATGCTATCGGAAGGGTATCAGGATTGGATTTGGAAGGAGCTGGATATCCCATCTCATGCTATAGGAAGGGTCTCAGGTTGGAATGGGAAGGAGTTGGATATCACATCTCATGTTATAGGAAGGGTCTCAGGATTGGAATGGGAAGGACTTGGATATCACATCTCATGCTATAGGAAGGCTCTCAGGTTTGGAAGGGGAAAGAGTTGGAGATCACATTTCATGTTAGAGGTAGGATCTCAGGTTTGGTATTAGAGGCATTGAGATATCACATCTCATGCTATCAGAAGGGTCTCAGGATTGGAATGGGAAGGAGTTGGATATCACATCTCATGCTAAAGGGAGGGTCTCAGGTTTGGAAGGGGAAGGATTTGGATATCACATATCATGTTATAGGAAGGATCTCAAGTTTGGTATTAGAAGCATTGAGATATCACATCTCATGCTATCGGAAGGATCTCAGGTTTGGTATTAGAAGCATTGAGATATCACATCTCATGCTATCAGAATGGTCTCAGGATTGGAATCGGAAGGAGTTGGATATCACATCTCATGCTAAAGGGAGGGTCTCAGGTTTGGAAGGGGAAGGATTTGGATATCACATCTCATGCTATAGGAAGGGTCTCAGGATTGGAATGGGAAGGAGTTGGATATCACATCTCAAGCTATAGGAAGGGTCTCAGGTTTGGTATAAGCATTGAGATATCACATCTCATGATATAGGAAGGGCTCAGGATTGGAATGGGAAGGAGTTGTATATGACATCTCATGCCATAGGAAGGGTCTCAGGTTTGGTATAAGCATTGAGATATCACATCACATGCTATAGGAAGGGTCTCAGGATTGGAATGGGAAGGACTTGGATATCACATCTCATGCTAAAGGGAGGGTCTCAGGTTTGGAAGGGGAAGGATTTGGATATCACATCTCATGTTATAGGAAGGATCTCAGGTTTGGTATAAGAAGCATTGAGATATCACATCTCATGCTATCGGAAGAATCTCAGATTTGGTATTAGAGGCATTGAGATATCACATCTCATGCTATCATAAGGGTCTCAGGATTGGAATGGGAAGGAGTTGGATATCACATCTCATGCTATAGGAAGGATCTCAGGTTTGGAACGGGAAGGAGCTGGATATCACATCTCATGTTATAGGAAGAGTCTCAGATTTGGTATAAGCATTGAGATATCACATCTCTGCAATCGGAAGTGTCTCAGGATTGGGATGGGAAGGAGTTGGATATCACATCTCATGCTATAGGAAGGGTCTCAGGTTTGGAACGGGAAGGAGTTGGATATCCCATCTCATGTTATAGGACTGGTCTCAGGTTTGGTATTAGAAGCATTGAGATATCACATCACATGCTGTCGGAAGGGTCTCAGGTTTGGAATGGGAAGGAATTGGATATCACATCTCATGTTATAGGAAGGGTCTCAGGTTTGGTATAAGCATTGAGATATCACATCTCTGCTATCGGAAGTGTCTCAGGATTGGAATGGGAAGGAGTTGGATATCACATCTCATGTTATAGGACGGGTCTCAGGTTTGTTATTAGAATCATTGAGATATCATATTGCATGCTGTAGGAAGGGTCTAAGGATTGGAATGGGAAGGACTTGGATATCACATCTCATGCTATAGGTAGGCTCTCAGGTTTGGAAAGGGAAGGAGTTGGATATCACATTTCATGTTAGAGGAAGGATCTCAGGTTTGGTATTAGAGCCATTGGATATCACATCTCATGCTATAGGAAGGGTCTCAGGATTGGAATGGGAAGGAGTTGGATATCACATCTCATGCTATAGGAAGGGTTTTAGGTTTGGTATAAGCATTGAGATATCACATCTCATGCTATAGGAAGGGTCTCAGGATTGGAATGGGAAGGATCTGTATATGACATCTCATGCCATAGGAAGGGTCTCAGGTTTGGTATAAGCATTGAGATATCACATCTCTGCTTTCGGAAGGGTCTCAGGATTGGAATGGGAAGGAGTTGGATATCCCATCTCATGTTATAGGAAGAGTCTCAGGTTTGATATTAGAAGCATTGAGATATCACATCTCATGCTATAGGAAGTGTCTCAGGATTGGAATGGGAAGGACTTGGATATCACATCTCATGCTATAGGGAGGGTCTCAAGTTTGATATTAGAAGCATTGAGATATCACATCTCATGGTATAGGAAGGGTCTCAGTATTGGAATGGGAAGGCGTTGGATATCACATCTCATGCTATAGGAAAGGTCTCAGGTTTGGTATAAGCATTGAGATATCACATCTCTGCTATCGGAAGGGTCTCAGGATTGGAATGGGAAGGAGTTGGATATTCCCATCTCATGTTATAGGAAGGGTCTATCAGGTCTTAGCATGAGACTCTTCCTATAACATGAGATGTGATATTCAACTCCTTCCCATTCCAATCCTGAGACCCTTCCGATAGCTTGAGATGTGATATCTCAATGCTTCTAATATCAATACTGAGACCCTCCCTATAGCATGAGATGTGATATCTAAGTCCTTCCCATTCCAATCCTGAGACCCTTCCGATAGCAGAGATGTGATATCTCAATGCTTATACCAAACCTGAGACCCTTCCTATAGCATGAGATGTGATATCCAACTCCTTCCCATTCCAATCCTGAGACCCTTCCTATAGCATGATATGTGAAATCTCAATGCTTCTACCAAAACTGAGACCCTTCCTTTAGCATGAGATGTGATATCCAACTCCTTCCCATTCCAATCCTGAGACCAGTCCTATAGCATGAGATGTGATATCTCAATGCTTCTAATACCAAACCTGAGATCCTTCCTATAACATGAGATGTGATATCCAACTCCTTCCCATTCCAATCCTGAGACCCTTCCTATAGCATGAGATGTGATATCTCAATGCTTCTAATACCAAACCTGAGATCCTTCCGATAGCATGAGATGTGATATCTCAATGCTTCTAATACCAAACCTGAGATCCTTCCTATAACATGAGATGTGATATCCAAATCCTTCCCCTTCCGAACCTGAGACCCTCCCTTTAGCATGAGATGTGATATCCAACTCCTTCCCATTCCAATCCTGATACCCTTCTGATAGCATGAGATGTGATATCTCAATGCCTCTAATACCAAACCTGAGATCCTACCCTTACATGAAATGTGATATCCAACTCCTTCCCTTTCCAAACCTGAGAGCCTTCCTACAGCATGAGATGTGATATCCAAGTCCTTCCCATTCCAATCCTGAGACCCTTCCTATAACATGATATGTCATATCCAACTCCTTCCCATTCCAACCTGAGACCCTTCCTATAGCATGAGATGGGATATCCAACTCCTTCCAAATCCAATCCTGATACCCTTCCGATAGCATGAGATGTGATATCCCAATGCTTCTACAAAACCTGAGACCCATACCATGGCATGAGATGTGATATCAAACTCCCGTCCTATACCATGAGACTTGATATCTCAATGCTTCTAATACCAAACCTGAGACCGGTCCAATAACATGAGATGTGATATCTAAATCCTTCCCATTCCATTCCTGAGACCCTTCCTATAGCATGAGATGTGATATCTCAATGCTTCTAATACCAAACCTGAGACCCTTCCTATAACATGAGATGTGATATCCAAGTCCTTCCCATTTCAATCCTGAGACCCTTCCTATAGCATGAGATGTGATATCTCAATGCTTCTAATACCAAACCTGAGACCCTTCCTATAACATGAGATGTGATATCCAAGTCCTTCCCATTTCAATCCTGAGACCCTTCCTATAGCATGAGATGTGATATCTCAATGCTTCTAATACCAAACCTGAGACCCTTCCTATAACATGAATTCTGATATCCAAGTCCTTCCCATTCCAATCCTGAGACCCTTCCAATAGCAGAGATGTGATATCTCAATGCTTCTAATATCAAACCTGAGACCTGTCCTATAACATGAGATGGGATATCCAACTCCTTCCCGTTCCAAACCTGATACCCTTCCTATAGCATGAGATGTGATATCCAATTCCTTCCCATCCCAATCCTGAGACACCTCCGATAGCAGAGATGTGATATCTCAATGCTTATACCAAACCTGAGACTCTTCCTATAACATGAGATGGGATATCTAACTCCTTCCCGTTCCAAACCTGAGACCCTTCCTATAGCATGAGATGTGATATCCAACTCCTTCCCATTCCAATCCTGAGACCCTTCCTATAGCATGAGATGTGATATCTCAATGCTTATACCAAATCTGAGACCCTTCCTATAGCATAAGATGTGATATCCAACTCCTTCCCATTCCAATCCTGAGACCCTTCCTATAGCATGAGATGTGATATCTCAATGCTTCTAATACCAAACCTGAGATCCTTCCTATAACATGAGATGTGATATCCAACTCCTTCCCATTCCAATCCTGAGACCCTTATGATAGCATGAGATGTGATATCTCAATGCCTCTAATACCAAACCTGAGATACTTCCGATAGCATGAGATGTGATATCTCAATGCTTTTAATACCAAACCTGAGATCCTTCCTATAACATGAGATGTGATTTCCAAATCCTTCCCATTCCAATCCTGAGACCCTTCCGATAGCAGAGATGTGATATCTCAATGCTTATACCAAACCTGAGACCCTTCCTATAGCATGAGATGTGATATCCAACTCCTTCCCATTCCAATCCTGAGACCCTTCCTATAGCATGATATGTGAAATCTCAATGCTTCTACCAAAACTGAGACCCTTCCTTTAGCATGAGATGTGATATCCAACTCCTTCCCATTCCAATCCTGAGACCAGTCCTATAGCATGAGATGTGATATCTCAATGCTTCTAATACCAAACCTGAGATCCTTCCTATAACATGAGATGTGATATCCAACTCCTTCCCATTCCAATCCTGAGACCCTTCCTATAGCATGAGATGTGATATCTCAATGCTTCTAATACCAAACCTGAGATCCTTCCGATAGCATGAGATGTGATATCTCAATGCTTCTAATACCAAACCTGAGATCCTTCCTATAACATGAGATGTGATATCCAAATCCTTCCCCTTCCGAACCTGAGACCCTCCCTTTAGCATGAGATGTGATATCCAACTCCTTCCCATTCCAATCCTGATACCCTTCTGATAGCATGAGATGTGATATCTCAATGCCTCTAATACCAAACCTGAGATCCTACCCTTACATGAAATGTGATATCCAACTCCTTCCCTTTCCAAACCTGAGAGCCTTCCTACAGCATGAGATGTGATATCCAAGTCCTTCCCATTCCAATCCTGAGACCCTTCCTATAACATGATATGTCATATCCAACTCCTTCCCATTCCAACCTGAGACCCTTCCTATAGCATGAGATGGGATATCCAACTCCTTCCAAATCCAATCCTGATACCCTTCCGATAGCATGAGATGTGATATCCCAATGCTTCTACAAAACCTGAGACCCATACCATGGCATGAGATGTGATATCAAACTCCCGTCCTATACCATGAGACTTGATATCTCAATGCTTCTAATACCAAACCTGAGACCGGTCCAATAACATGAGATGTGATATCTAAATCCTTCCCATTCCATTCCTGAGACCCTTCCTATAGCATGAGATGTGATATCTCAATGCTTCTAATACCAAACCTGAGACCCTTCCTATAACATGAGATGTGATATCCAAGTCCTTCCCATTTCAATCCTGAGACCCTTCCTATAGCATGAGATGTGATATCTCAATGCTTCTAATACCAAACCTGAGACCCTTCCTATAACATGAGATGTGATATCCAAGTCCTTCCCATTTCAATCCTGAGACCCTTCCTATAGCATGAGATGTGATATCTCAATGCTTCTAATACCAAACCTGAGACCCTTCCTATAACATGAATTCTGATATCCAAGTCCTTCCCATTCCAATCCTGAGACCCTTCCAATAGCAGAGATGTGATATCTCAATGCTTCTAATATCAAACCTGAGACCTGTCCTATAACATGAGATGGGATATCCAACTCCTTCCCGTTCCAAACCTGATACCCTTCCTATAGCATGAGATGTGATATCCAATTCCTTCCCATCCCAATCCTGAGACACCTCCGATAGCAGAGATGTGATATCTCAATGCTTATACCAAACCTGAGACTCTTCCTATAACATGAGATGGGATATCTAACTCCTTCCCGTTCCAAACCTGAGACCCTTCCTATAGCATGAGATGTGATATCCAACTCCTTCCCATTCCAATCCTGAGACCCTTCCTATAGCATGAGATGTGATATCTCAATGCTTATACCAAATCTGAGACCCTTCCTATAGCATAAGATGTGATATCCAACTCCTTCCCATTCCAATCCTGAGACCCTTCCTATAGCATGAGATGTGATATCTCAATGCTTCTAATACCAAACCTGAGATCCTTCCTATAACATGAGATGTGATATCCAACTCCTTCCCATTCCAATCCTGAGACCCTTATGATAGCATGAGATGTGATATCTCAATGCCTCTAATACCAAACCTGAGATACTTCCGATAGCATGAGATGTGATATCTCAATGCTTTTAATACCAAACCTGAGATCCTTCCTATAACATGAGATGTGATTTCCAAATCCTTCCCGTTCCAAACCTGAGACCCTCCCTTTAGCATGAGATGTGATATACAACTCCTTCCCATTCCAATCCTGAGACCCTTCTGATAGCATGAGATGTGATATCTCAATGCCTCTAATACCAAACCTGAGATCCTACCTCTAACATGAAATGTGATATCCATCTCCTTCCCTTTCCAAACCTGGGACCCTGCCTATAGCATGAGATGTGATATTCAAGTCCTTCCCATTCCAATCCTGAGACCCTTCCTATAGCATGTGATGTGATATCTCAATGCGTATACCAAACCTGAGACCCTTCCTATGGCATGAGATGTCATATACAACTCCTTCCCATTCCAATCCTGAGACCCTTCCTATAGCATGAGATGTGATATCTCAATGCTTATACCAAACCTGAGACCCTTCCTATAGCATGAGATTTGATATCCAACTTCTTCCCATTCCAATCCTAAGACCCTTCCTATAACATGAGATGTGATGTCTCAATGCTTCTAATACCAAACCTGAGATCTTTCCTATAACATGAGATGTGATATCCAACTCCTTCCCATTCCAATCCTGAGACCCTTCCTATAGCATGAGATGGGATATCCAACTCCTTCTTATGCCAAACCTGAGACCCTTCCTATGGCATGATATGTGATATCCAACTCCTTGCCATTCAAATCCTGAGACCCTTCCTATAGCATGAGAAGGGATATCCAACTCCTTCCCAATCCAATCCTGAGACCCTTCCGATAGCAGAGATGTGATATTTCAACGCTTCTACCAAACCTGAGACCCTTCCTATGACATGAGATGTGATATCCAATTCCTTCCCATTCCAAACCTGAGACCCTTCCTATTGGATGAGATGTGATATCCAACTCCTTCCCATTCCAACCCTGAGACCCTTCCTATACCATGAGATGTGATATCTCAATGCTTCTAATACCAAACCTGAGACCCTTCCTTTAGCATGAGATATGATATCCAAATCCTTCCCCTTCCAAACCTGAGACCCTTCCTTTAGCATGAGATGTGATATCCAAATACTTCCCATTCCAATCCTAAAACCCTTCCTATAACATGAGATGCGATATCCAAATCCTTCCCATTCCAATCCTGAGACCCTTCCTATAACATGAGATGTGATATCCAACTCCTTCCCATTCCAACCTGAGACCCTTCCTATAGCATGAGAAGGGATATCCAACTCCTTCCCAATCCAATCCTGAGACCCTTCCGATAGCAGAGATGTGATATCTCAATGTCTCAATGCTTATACCAAACCTGAGACCCTTCCTATGGCATGAGATGTGATATCCAACTCCTTGCCATTCAAATCCCTATAACAAGAGATGTCATATTCAACTCCTTCCCATTCCAAACCTCAGACCCTTCCTTTAGCATGAGATGTAATATCCAAATCCTTCACATTCCAATCCGGAGACCCTTCCTATAGCATGAGATGTGATATCTCAATGCTTCTAATACCAAACATGAGATCCTTCCTATAACATGAGATGTGATATACAACTCCTTCCCATTCCAAACCTGAGACCCTTCCGATAGCATGAGATGTGATATCTCAATGCTTCAAAAACCAAACATGAGAACCATCTATAACATGAGATGTGAAATCCAAATCCTTCCCTTCCCAAACCTGAGACTCTTCCTATAGCATGAGATGTGATATCTCAATGCTTCTACCAAACCTGAAACCCTTCCTATAGCATGAGATGTGATATCCAACTCCTTCCCATTCCAATCCCGAGACACTTCCTATAGCATGAGATGTGATATCACAATGCTTCTAATACCAAACCTGAGACCCGTCCTATAACATGAGATGTGATATCCAAATCCTTCCCCTTCCAAACCTTAGACCCTTCCTTTATCATGAGATGTGATATCCAAGTCCTTCCCATTCCATTCCTGAGACCCTTCCTATAGCATGAGATGTGATATCTCAATGCTTCTAATACCAAACCTGAGACCCTTCCTATAACATGAGATGTGCTATCCAAGTCCTTCCCATTCCAATCCTGAGACCCTTCCTATAGCATGAGATGTGATATCCTAGTCCTTCCCATTCCAATCTTGAGACCCTTCCGATAGCAGAGATGTGATATCTCAATGCTTATACCAAACCTGAGACCCTTAATATGGCATGAGATGTCATATACAACTCCTTCCCATTCCAATCCTGAGACCCTTCCTATAGCATGAGATGTGATATCTCAATGCTTATACCAAACCTGAGACCCTTCCTATAGCATGAGATGTGATATCCAACTCCTTCCCATTCCAATCCTGATACCCTTCCTATAACATGAGATGTGATGTCTCAATGCTTCTAATACCAAACATGAGATCCTTCCTATGGCATGAGATGTCATTTAAAACTCCTTCCCATTCCATTCCTGAGACCCTTCCTATAGCATGAGATATGATATCCAACTCCTTCCCATTCCAATCCTGAGACCCTTCCTATAGCATGAGATGTGATATCTCAATGCTTCTAATAACAAACCTGAGATCCTTCCTATAACATGAGATGTGATATCCAAATCCTTCCCCTTCCAAACCAGAGACCCTCCCTTTAGCATGAGAGGTGATATCCAACTCCTTCCCATTCCAATCCTGAGACCGTTCTGATAGCATGAGATGTGATATCTCAATGCTTCTAATACCAAACCTGAGATCCTTCAGATAGCATGAGATGTGATATTTGAATTCTTCTAATACCAAACCTGAGATCCTTCCTATAACACGAGATGTGATATTCAAATCCTTCCCCTTCCAAACCTGAGACCCTCCCTTTAGCATGAGATGTGATATCCAACTCCTTCCCATTCCAATCCTGAGACCCTTCTGATAGCATGAGATGTTATATCTCAATGCCTCTAATACCAAACCTGAGATTCTACCTCTAACATGAAATGTGATATCCAACTCCTTCCCCTTCCAAACCTGGGAGCCTTCCTATAACATGAGATGTGATATCGAAGTCCTTCCCATTCCAATCCTGAGACCCTTCCTATAACATGAGATGTGATATCCAACTCCTTCCCATTCCAATCCTGAGACCCTTCCTATAGCATGAGATGTGATGTCTCAATGCTTCTAATACCAAATCTGAGATCCTTCCTATAACATGAGATGTGATATCCAACTCCTTCCATTCCAATCCTGAGACCCTTCCTATAGCATGGGATGTGATATTTCAATGCTTATACCAAACCTCAGACCCTTCATATAGCATGAGATGTGATATCCAAATCCTTCCCATTCCAATCGTGAGACCCTTCCTATAACATGAGATGTGATATCTCAATGCCTCTAATACCAAACCTGAGATCCTTCCTCTAACATGAAATGTGATATCCAAATCCTTCCCTTTCCAAACCTGAGAGCCTACCTATAGCATGAGATGTGATATCCAACTCCTTCCCATTCCAATCCTGAGACCCTTCCTATAGCATGAGATGTGATATCTCAATGCTTATACCAAACCTGAGACCCTTCCTATAGCATGAGATGTGATATCCAAATCCTTCCCATTCCAATCCTGAGACCCTTCCTATAGCATGAGATGTGATATCTCAATGCCTCTAATACCAAACCTGAGATCCTTCCTTGAACATGAAATGTGATATCCCACTCCTTCCCTTTCCAAACCTGAGAGTCTACCTATAGCATGAGATGTGATATCCAAGTCCTTCCCATTCCAATCCTTAGACACTTCCTACAGCATGAGATGTGATATCTCAATGATTCTATTACCAAACCTGAGACCCGTCCTATAACATGAGATGGGATATCCAACTCCTTCCCATTTCAATCCTGAGAAACTTCCGATAGCAGAGATGTGATATCTCAATGCTTAGACCAAACCTGAGACCCTTCCTATAACATGAAATGTGATATCCAACTCCTTCCCGTTCCAAACCTGAGACCCTTTCTATAGCAAGAATCTAATATCCAACTGCTTCCCATTCCAATCCTGAGACCATTCCTATAGCATGAGATGTGATATCTCAATGCTTCTAATACCAAACCTGAGATCCTTCCTATGACATGAGATGTGATATCCAATTCCTTCCCATTCCAAACCTGAAACCCTTCCTATAGCATGAGATGTGATATCTCAATGCTTCTAATACCAAACCTGAGATCCTTCCTAAAACATGAGATGTGATATCCAAATCCTTCCCCTTCCAAACCAGAGACCCTCCCTTTAGCATGAGATGTGATATCCAACTCCTTCCCATTCCAATCCTGAGACATTTCTGATAGCATGAGATGTGATATCTCAATGCCTCTAATACCAAACCTGAGATCCTACCTCTAACATGAAATGTGATATCCAACTCCTTCCCCTTGCAAACCTGAGAGCCTTCCTATAGCATGAGATGTGATATCGAAGTATTTCCCATTCCAATCCTGAGACCCTTCCTATAACATGAGATGTGATATCCAACTCCTTCCCATTCCAACCTGAGACCCTTCCTATAGCATGAGATGGGATATCCAACTACTTCCAAATCCAATCCTGATACCCTTCCGATAGCATGAGATGTGATATCTCAATCCCTCTAATACCAAACCTGAGATCCTTCCTATAACATGAGATGTGATATCAAAATCCTTCCCCTTCCAAACCTGAGACCCTCCCTTTAGCATGAGATGTGATATCCAACTCCTTCCCATTCCAATCCTGAGACCCTTCTGATAGCATGAGATGTGATATTCAATGCCTCTAATACCAAACCTGAGATCCTACCTCTAACATGAAATGTGATATCCAACTCCTTCCCTTTCCAAACGTGAGAGCCTCCCTATAGCATGAGATGGGATATTCAAGTCCTTCCCATTCCAATCCTGAGACCCTTCCTATAGCATGAGATGTGATATCTCAATGCTTCTAATACCAAACCTGAGACCCTTCCTATAACATAAGATGGGATATCCAACTCCTTCCCATTCCAATCCTGAGACCCTTCCGATAGCAGAGATGTGATATCTCAATGCTGATACCAAACCTGAGACCCTTCCTATGGCATGAGATGTCATATACAACTCCTTCCCATTCCAATCCTGAGACCATTCCTATAGCATGAGATGTGATATCTCAATGCTTATACCAAACCTGAGACCCTTCCTATAGCATGAGATGTGATATCCAACTCCTTCCCATTCCAATCCTGAGACCCTTCCTATAACATGAGATGTGATGTCTCAATGCTTCTAATACCAAACCTGAGATCCTTCCTATGGCATGAGATGTCATATAAAACTCCTTCCCATTCCATTCCTGAGACCCTTCCTATAGCATGAGATGTGATATCCAACTCCTTCCCATTCCAATCCTGAGACCCTTCCTATAGCATGAGATGTGATATCCAAATCCTTCCCATTCCAATCGTGAGACCCTTCCTATAGCATGAGATGTGATATCCAAAACCTTCCCTTTCCAAAACTGAGAGCCTACCTATAGCATGAGATGTGATATCCAACCCCTTCCCATTCCAATCCTGAGACCCTTCCTATAGCATGAGATGTGATATCCAAATCCTTCCCCTTCCAAACCTGAGACCCTCCCTTTAGCATGAGATGTGATATCCAACTCCTTCCCATTCCAATTCTGAGACCCTTCTGATAGCATGAGATGTTATATCTCAATGCCTCTAATACCAAACCTGAGATCCTACCTCTAACATGAAATGTGATATCCAACTCCTTCCCCTTCTAAACCTGGGAGCCTTCCTATAACATGAGATGTGATATCCAAGTCCTTCCCATTCCAATCCTGAGACCCTTCCTTTAACATGAGATGTGATATCCAACTCCTTCCCATTCCAACCTGAGACCCTTCCTATAGCATGAGATGGGATATCTCAATGCTTAGACCAAACCTGAGACCCTTCCTATAACATGAGATGTGATATCCAACTCCTTCCCGTTCCAAACCTGAGACCCTTTCTATAGCAAGAATCTAATATCCAACTGCTTCCCATTCCAATCCTGAGACCATTCCTATAGCATGAGATGTGATATCTCAATGCTTCTAATACCAAACCTGAGATCCTTCCTATGACATGAGATGTGATATCCAATTCCTTCCCATTCCAAACCTGAGACCCTTCCTATAGCATGAGATGTGATATCCCAATGCTTCTAATACCAAACCTGAGATCCTTCCTAAAACATGAGATGTGATATCCAAATCCTTCCCCTTCCAAACCAGAGACCCTCCCTTTAGCATGAGATGTGATATCCAACTCCTTCCCATTCCAATCCTGAGACATTTCTGATAGCATGAGATGTGATATCTCAATGCCTCTAATACCAAACCTGAGATCCTACCTCTAACATGAAATGTGATATCCAACTCCTTCCCCTTGCAAACCTGAGAGCCTTCCTATAGCATGAGATGTGATATCGAAGTATTTCCCATTCCAATCCTGAGACCCTTCCTATAACATGAGATGTGATATCCAACACCTTCCCATTCCAACCTGAGACCCTTCCTATAGCATGAGATGGGATATCCAACTACTTCCAAATCCAATCCTGATACCCTTCCGATAGCATGAGATGTGATATCTCAATCCCTCTAATACCAAACCTGAGATCCTTCCTATAACATGAGATGTGATATCAAAATCCTTCCCCTTCCAAACCTGAGACCCTCCCTTTAGCATGAGATGTGATATCCAACTCCTTCCCATTCCAATCCTGAGACCCTTCTGATAGCATGAGATGTGATATTCAATGCCTCTAATACCAAACCTGAGATCCTACCTCTAACATGAAATGTGATATCCAACTCCTTCCCTTTCCAAACGTGAGAGCCTCCCTATAGCATGAGATGGGATATTCAAGTCCTTCCCATTCCAATCCTGAGACCCTTCCTATAGCATGAGATGTGATATCTCAATGCTTCTAATACCAAACCTGAGACCCTTCCTATAACATAAGATGGGATATCCAACTCCTTCCCATTCCAATCCTGAGACCCTTCCGATAGCAGAGATGTGATATCTCAATGCTGATACCAAACCTGAGACCCTTCCTATGGCATGAGATGTCATATACAACTCCTTCCCATTCCAATCCTGAGACCATTCCTATAGCATGAGATGTGATATCTCAATGCTTATACCAAACCTGAGACGCTTCCTATAGCATGAGATGTGATATCCAACTCCTTCCCATTCCAATCCTGAGACCCTTCCTATAACATGAGATGTGATGTCTCAATGCTTCTAATACCAAACCTGAGATCCTTCCTATGGCATGAGATGTCATATAAAACTCCTTCCCATTCCATTCCTGAGACGCTTCCTATAGCATGAGATGTGATATCCAACTCCTTCCCATTCCAATCCTGAGACCCTTCCTATAGCATGAGATGTGATATCCAAATCCTTCCCATTCCAATCGTGAGACCCTTCCTATAGCATGAGATGTGATATCCAAAACCTTCCCTTTCCAAAACTGAGAGCCTACCTATAGCATGAGATGTGATATCCAACTCCTTCCCATTCCAATCCTGAGACCCTTCCTATAGCATGAGATGTGATATCCAAATCCTTCCCCTTCCAAACCTGAGACCCTCCCTTTAGCATGAGATGTGATATCCAACTCCTTCCCATTCCAACCCTGAGACCCTTCTGATAGCATGAGATGTTAAATCTCAATGCCTCTAATACCAAACCTGAGATCCTACCTCTAACATGAAATGTGATATCCAACTCCTTCCCCTTCTAAACCTGGGAGCCTTCCTATAACATGAGATGTGATATTGAAGTGCTTCCCATTCCAATCCTGAGACCCTTCCTATAACATGAGATGTGATATCCAACTCCTTCCCATTCCAATCCTGAGACCCTTCCTATAGCATGAGATGTGATGTCTCAATGCTTCTAATACCAAATCTGAGATCCTTCCTATAACATGAAATGTGATATCCAACTCCTTCCCCTTCTAAACCTGGGAGCCTTCCTATAGCATGAGATGTGATATCCAAGTCCTTCCCATTCCAATCCTGATACCCTTCCTATAACATGAGATGTGATATCCAACTCCTTCCCATTCCAACCTGAGACCCTTCCTATAGCATGAGATGGGATATCCAACTCCTTCCAAATCCAATCCTGATACCCTTCCGATAGCATGAGATGTGATATCCCAATGCTTCTACAAAACCTGAGACCCATACCATGGCATGAGATGTGATATCAAACTCCTTCCCATTCCAATCCTGACACCCTTCCTATAGCTTGAGATGTGATATCCAACTCCTTCCCATTCCAATTCTGAGACCCGTCCTATACCATGGGACTTGATATCTCAATGCTTCTAATACCAAACCTGAGACCGGTCCTATAACATGAGATGTGATATCCAAATCCTCCCCCTTCCAAACCTTAGACCCTTCCTTTATCATGAGATGTGATATCCAAGTCGTTCCCATTCCAATCCTGAGACACTTCCTATAGCATGAGATGTGATATCTCAATGCTTCTAATACCAAACCTGAGACCCTTGCTATAACATGAGATGTGATATTCAAGTCCTTCCCATTCCAATCCTGAGACCCTTCCTATAGCATGAGATGTGATATCTCAATGCTTCTAATACCAAACCTGAGACCCTTCCTATCATGAGATGGGATATCCAACTCCTTCCCATTCCAATCCTGAGACCCTTCCGATAGCAGAGATGTGATATCTCAATGCTTATACCAAACCTGAGACCCTTCCTATGGCATGAGATGTCAAATACAACTCCTTCCGATTCCAATCCTGAGACCCTTCCTATAGCATGAGATGTGATATCTCAATGCTTCTAATAATAAACCTGAGATCCTTCCTATAACATGAGATGTGATATCCAACTCCTTCCCATTCCAAAACTGAGACCCTTCCGATTGCATGAGATGTGATATCAAACTCCTTCCCATTCCAATCCTGAGACCCTTCCTATACCATGAGATGTGATATCTCAATGCTTCTAATACCAAACCTGACACCCGTCCTAAAACATGAGATGTGATGTCCAAATCCTTCCCCTTCCAAACCTGAGATCTTTCCTTTAGCATGAGATGTGATATCCAACTCCTTCCCATTCCAATCCTGAGACCCTTCCTATACCATGAGATGTGATCTCTCAATGCTTCTAATACCAAACCTGACACCCGTCCTAAAACATGAGATGTGATGTCCAAATCCTTCCCCTTCCAAACCTGAGATCTTTCCTTTAGCATGAGATGTGATATCCAACTCCTTCCCATTCCAATCCTGAGACCCTTCCTATACCATGAGATGTGATATCTCAATGCTTCTAATACCAAACCTGACACCCGTCCTAAAACATGAGATGTGATGTCCAAATCCTTCCCCTTCCAAACCTGAGATCTTTCCTTTAGCATGAGATGTGATATCCAACTCCTTCCCATTCCAATCCTGAGACCCTTCCTATAGCATGATATGTGATATCACAATTTTTCTAATACCAAACCTGAGATCCTTCCTATAACATGAGATGTGTATCCAACTCCTTCCCATTCCAAACCTGAGACCCTTCCTATTGCCTGAGATGTGATATCTTAATGCTTCTAAAACCAAACCTGAGAACCATCCAATAACATATGTGAAATCCAAATCCTTCCCTTTCCAAACCTGAGACCCTTCCGATAGCATTAGATGTGATATCTCAATGCTTCTAAAACCAAACATGAGAACCATCCTATAACATGAGATGTGAAATCCAAATCCTTCCCTTTCCAAACCTGAGACCCTCCCTATAGCATGAGATGTGATGTCTAAGTCCTTCCAATTCCTATCCTGAGACCCTTCCGATAGCAGAGATGTGATATCTCAATGCTTGGACCAAACCTGAGACCCTTCCTATGGCATGAGATGTGATATCCAACTCCTTCCCATTTCAATCTTGAGACCCTTCCTATAGCATGAGATGTGATATCTCAATGCTTCTATCAAACCTGAGTCCCTTCCTTTAGCATGAGATGTGATATCCAACTCCTTCCCATTCCAATCCTGAGACCCTTCCTATAGCATGAGATGTGATATTTTAAAGCTTCTAATACCAAACCTCCAACCCGTCCTATAACATGAGATATGATATCCAAATCCTTCCCCTTCCAAACCTGAGACCCTTCCTTTAGCATGAGATGT
The DNA here is from genome assembly GCF_040938575.1 of Ambystoma mexicanum. Lineage (NCBI taxonomy): Eukaryota > Metazoa > Chordata > Amphibia > Caudata > Ambystomatidae > Ambystoma > Ambystoma mexicanum. Next base: position 341,903,448 of record NC_090936.1, read on the forward strand.
GATATCTCAATGTTTCTAATAAAAAACCTGAGACTCTTCCTATAGCAAGAGATGTGATATCCAAATCCTTCCCATTCCAATCCGGAGACCCTTCCTATAACATGAGATGTGATATCTCAATGCTTCTAATACCAAACCTGAGACCCTCCCTTTAGCATGAGATGTGATATCCGACTCCTTCCCATTCCAATCCTGAGACCCTTCTGATAGCATGAGATGTGATATATCAATGCCTCTAATACCAAACCAGAGATTCTTCCTGTAACATGAGATGTGATATCTCAATGCTTCTAATACCAAACCTGAGACCCTCCCTTTAGCATGAGATGTGATATCCGACTCCTTCCCATTCCAATCCTGAGACCCTTCTGATAGCATGAGATGTGATATCTCAATGCTTCTAATACCAAACCTGAGACCCTTCCTATAACATAAGATGGGATATCCAGCTCCTTCCCATTCCAATCCTGAGACCCTTCCGATAGCAGAGATGTGATATCTCAATGCTTATTCCAAACCTGAGACCCTTCCTGTGGCATGAGATGTCATATCCAACTCCTTCCCATTCCAATCCTGAGACCCTTCCTATAGCATGATATGTGATATCACAATTTTTCTAATACCAAACCTGAGATCCTTCCTATAACATGAGATGTGTATCCAACTCCTTCCCATTCCAAAACCTGAGACCCTTCCTATAGCATGAGATGTGATATCTTAATGCTTCTAAAACCAAACCTGAGAACCATCCAATAACATATGTGAAATCCAAATCCTTCCCTTTCCAAACCTGAGACCCTTCCGATAGCATTAGATGTGATATCTCAATGCTTCTAAAACCAAACATGAGAACCATCCTATAACATGAGATGTGAAATCCAAATCCTTCCCTTTCCAAACCTGAGACCCTTCCTATAGCTTGAGATGTGATATCAAACTCCTTCCCATTCCAATCCTGTGATAGCGGGAGATGTGATATCCAACTCCTTCCCATTCCAATCCTGAGACCCTTCCTATACCATGAGATGTGATATTTCAATGCTTCTAATACCAAACCTGAGACCCGTCCTAAAACATGAGATGTGAGATCCAAATCCTTCCCCCTCCAAACCTGAGAACCTTCCTATAGCTTGAGATGTGATATCAAACTCCTTCCCATTCCAATCCTGAGATAGCTTGAGATGTGATATCCAACTCCTTCCCATTCCTATCCTGAGACCCTTCCGATAGCAGAGATGTGATATCTCAATGCTTGTACCAAACCTGAGACCCTTCCTATGGCATGAGATGTGATATCCAACTCCTTCCCATTCCAATCCTGAGACCCTTCCTATAGCATGAGATGTGATATCTCAATGCTTATACCAAACCTGAGACCCTTCCTATAGCATGAGATGTGATATCCAAATCCTTCCCATTCCAATCCTGAGACCCTTCCTATAGCATGAGATGTGATATCTAAATGCCTCTAATACCAAACCTGAGATCCTATTACCAAACCTGAGACCCGTCCTATAACATGAGATGGGATATCCAACTCCTTCCCATTTCAATCCTGAGAAACTTCTGATAGCAGAGATGTGATATCTCAATACTTAGACCAAACCTGAGACCCTTCCTATAACATGAGATGTGATATCCAACTCCTTCCCGTTCTAAACCTGAGACCCTTTCTATAGCAAGAATCTAATATCCAACTCCTTCCCATTCCAATCCTGAGACCATTCCTATAGCATGAGATGTGATATCTCAATGCTTCTAATACCAAACCTGATATCCTTCCTATGACATGAGATGTGATATCCAATTCCTTCCCATTCCAAACCTGAGACCCTTCCTATAGCATGAGATGTGATATCTCAATGCTTCTAATACCAAACCTGAGATCCTTCCTATAACATGAGATGTGATATCCAAATCCTTCCCCTTCCAAACCAGAGACCCTCCCTTTAGCATGAGATGTGATATCCAACTCCTTCCCATTCCAATCCTGAGACATTTCTGATAGCATGAGATGTGATATCTCAATGCCTCTAATACCAAACCTGAGATCCTACCTCTACATGAAATGTGATATCCAACTCCTTCCCCTTGCAAACCTGAGAGCCTTCCTATAGCATGAGATGTGATATCGAAGTATTTCCCATTCCAATCCTGAGACCCTTCCTATAACATGAGATGTGATATCCAACTCCTTCCCATTCCAACCTGAGACCCTTCCTATAGCATGAGATGGGATATCCAACTACTTCCATATCCAATCCTGATACCCTTCCGATAGCATGAGATGTGATATCTCAATCCCTCTAATACCAAACCTGAGATCCTTCCTATAACATGAGATGTGATATCAAAATCCGTCCCCTTCCAAACCTGAGACCCTCCCTTTAGCATGAGATGTGATTTCCAACTCCTTCCCATTCCAATCCTGAGACCCTTCTGATAGCATGAGATGTGATATTCAATGCCTCTAATACCAAACCTGAGATCCTACCTCTAACATGAAATGTGATATCCAACTCCTTCCCTTTCCAAACGTGAGAGCCTCCCTATAGCATGAGATGGGATATTCAAGTCCTTCCTATTCCAATCCTGAGACCCTTCCTATAGCATGAGATGTGATATCTCAATGCTTCTAATACCAAACCTGAGACCCTTCCTATAACATAAGATGGGATATCCAACTCCTTCCCATTCGAATCCTGAGACCCTTCCGATAGCAGAGATGTGATATCTCAATGCTGATACCAAACCTGAGACCCTTCCTATGGCATGAGATGTCATATACAACTCCTTCCCATTCCAATCCTGAGACCCTTCCTATAGCATGAGATGTGATATCTCAATGCTTATACCAAACCTGAGACCCTTCCTATAGCATGAGATGTGATATCCAACTCCTTCCCATTCCAATCCTGAGACCCTTCCTATAACATGAGATGTGATGTCTCAATGCTTCTAATACCAAACCTGAGATCCTTCCTATGGCATGAGATGTCATATAAAACTCCTTCCCATTCCATTCCTGAGACCCTTCTGAAGTAGACCGGAATGGGAAATTATATATGACAGTAGGAGACGTTTATGTAACGTACGTATATTTATTAAATGCTACATTTACTAACGTAAACAAGTTACATGTATGAAAGGAGGAGGGAAGCTGCTAACTGTAAAGGGAGCTGGACAGTTGTGGTTTGATTGCAGCCCTCTCTTCTAGAACTCTATCGACACCTGGATTCCAAGCGTATGATCCTACATACTATAATGTAGTCAGGCATGTCCCATAGAGGTCAGGCAGCTCCAATTAGAAGGTTATAATACTACACATCTCCTTCCCTTTCTATTGTTCACAAACTATGTACATAGACTGACGGACAATTGTTCTAGCTGGTTCATGTAAATTCCACATAGTCTTCCATCCTTTTCGGCAAACGATAAGATCTGCCGGATCTGGACATGCCTCCATCATATCTGGAGGTAGTTGGCAAGGAAAATTGAGGTTGTTCAGATTTGCCATCACATTTCTTCTTAACAGTACTATAACAATCACTCTTCGCCCCACCGTTCACATTTCTAGAAATTCTAACATTTCTGTCCATCTTCTGCCCTACATTTCTCTTTTCTTTCTCGTTAAGAACCTTACTTTCACACATCCAAATTCTTTCCACATTCCATATCCTTTTATCCTCTGTTCTGACAGCATGGCGAAAAGCCTCTATTACCTTAATGGGTTTGGACCATTTGCATGGTCCACTTCTTAGAGCAGGAGGAAGTAACACCTTGACCAACTTACCAACAGCCGTAGACATATCATATTTGTTGTTACATACCTTCTTATCATAATTTATCTTGTTTCTCTTTTGCATTTCCCTAATTTTTTTCTTTGCATTTACTAGATCCTTCTCTATTTCCTTACTCTCTTTGATAAGCCAAATGGGAGCCAATGTGGTGTTTGCTTTCCTTCCCCTACTATGCTCAAAGGGAGAAATACCTGTACTGGTATGTGGTGTAAAACGATGTGCAATTACTTTCTCCCTGACAGCATCTTCCCAATCCATCCCATTGGCCCAAGCCATCCTGATGGTTTCTTTCAAGATTTTATTAAAACGTTCCACTAATCCATTAGTTTGGGGATGGTAAATGGAGCTGGTCTTATGCTCAATGGCAAATTTTTTACAGAAGTCTGCCACTTCTTTAGACTTAAATTGAGTACCGTTGTCGGAAAGAATACTTCCTGGATACCCTTCCCTCTCACATATATTTGATAAAAATTCAACCACAGTTTTGCCCGTGACACTATAGGTAATTAAAATCTCTACCCACCTGGTGAGGAGGTCTATGACTACCAAACAATATTTTTGTACACCTTTACAACATATGGGACCTAAAACATCCATACTTATATCCCTCCAAGCACTATTGGGAATGTCGGTAATAACCATTGGTTGCCTGGAACCCACACACTTTTTCTCATCATCACAACAAAGGATACATTCCCTAATATATCGCTCGATCTGCAGATCGCAGCCAGGCCACCAATAGTCATTCCTAATTCTTTGTTTGGTCTTTATTACTCCTTGATGACCCTCATGTCCTAGTTCTATAATCTTTGAACGCAGATCCGTCGGAGGAATGACTTTATCTCCTCTCATCATAAAATCCCCGTGTACATGAAGTTCATCTGCAACAGGCCAAAAAACACTTAAGTTGGCTTCTTCAAATTTAGATTTCTTCATACACTCATGACTTTGAATTAAATTTTTCAATTTCTTGATGTTATGATCATTTGATTCGGCATGATCCCAATCATCCTTTGATATGGAAGAAGTTTCCACGCAGAAGACAACTTCCATGTCTTCATCTTCATCGACCACCTCAGAAATGTTAGTTAAGCGAGATAAGCAATCAGCAGACACATTCTTTATTCCTGGAACATATGTCACAGTGTATTTGAACTCTTGCAGCATCATGACCCATCTTCTCATCCTGTTGGAAACTTTATTAAGACCCTTTGACATGAATACTTGAGTTAAGGGCTTATGATCAGTTCGAAACTCAACATGGTTTCCCCATATAAAGCTTCTAAACTTGTCAGCTGCCCACTTGATGGCTAAAGCTTCCTTCTCTATAGTGGCATATGAAATCTCTGCTCCCTTGAGTAATCTCGATGCAAAAGCAATTATAGCTTCATGCCCATCCTTCTCTTGGGACAACACAGCCCCTAGGCCTACGTTGCTGGCATCCGTAGTGATGATAATCTTGTCACTGGTACTAAAATTCTTTAATGCAGGAGCAGAATTTATCGCATTCTTTATACAATTGAATTCATCTTCACATTCTTCATTCCATTCAAACAATTTCTTCTTAAGTGCCTCTCGTAATGGAACAGTATGGATAGCAAAATCCTTGACAAATTTAGAATAGTACTCAGCCATACCAATAAATGTACGAATCTCATCCTTGTTACTCGGGCTCGGCATTTCCACAATGGTGTTGACTAATTGTGGTTTCGGAAAAATTCCTTCTGCTGTAATTTTATGTCCCAAATATTCAATTTCTGTGCAATTTATCTTGCATTTGTCCTTGCTTAAAGTCATGCCTGCATCGCATAATTTTTTACATACATGTAATAGTCTCTCGTCATGTAGTTCTTGAGTGATAGCATGAATCAATATATCATCTTGAAAACAAATCACACCTTTGGTATCTTTGAACATCCCATGCATCACCTTCTGGAACACTGATGCTGCTGACACTAATCCGAACGGCATTCTTTTAAATTGATACAAACCATCAGGAGTTATGAACGCAGTCAATTTCCTTGAACTTGTGTGAAGTTTGATTTGATGGTAAGCAGATGATAAGTCAAGAGTTGAAAATATTTTAGAAGGTCCAATGGTAGACACAATTTCTTGTATATTTGGTAATGGATGCCGATCAGGTATGACACATTTGTTTAACTCACGTAGGTCAACGCAAATTCTAAGTTTTCCAGATTTTTTCCGTATCACAACAAGTGGTGAAACCCATTCACTGCCATCAATACTTTCTATGATTCCATCTTCTTCCATTTTCCTTATTTCCTTACTGACTTCCTCTCGTACAGCTAACGGAATGTTTCTTAATCTTTGAGCTATAGGTTTTTGGTCTGGTTTGAGTAATATCTGATGAGTATAACCTTGCAGACATCCTATTTTATCTCGGAAAACCTTTAGCAAACCAGCTTTACCTATAACATTGCCACCATTACTTGATTCAGAATTGCTACCACTTATAGACAAAACTGATTCCGAGCTGGTGGAATCCACTTTCACTCGTAATTTACTCTGGTGGGTCCAACTGAGCAGGGCAGTTTTCCCTTCACCAGTGATGTATATCTTGCCTTTGGCAACTCTGTTCTTAAATTTCAACTTTCCCCAATGCCAACCAATGACATTGATCTTCACACCTCCATATGCTCTTGGATTGATATCTGTCTCATGTAAAAACTCATGTTTATTTTTGTTCCAAAATTGTCTTGGCAGAAGCGTATATTTTGCACCAGTATCAACCATCATACATACTTCATTTCCGTCAATCGACACCATGGCCCTGGGACTTTCCAACACTTCTTCATCGTCATCATCATCAGTTATGGTGCATACACAATCTTCTTGAATTTCTCTCTCACTGCGATCACTATCAGAATTGTCTCCTATCCAGTTCATGGCATTGTCACGTGATCTGCAACATTTAGAGAAGTGACCCTTCCCTTTGCACTTGCTACAAATGATCTTTAGTGCTGGACAGTCCGGGTCATCAGCCCAATGATTCACATTTCCGCATCTATAACACCTTCCTTGGCGTTTTCTTCCCACTTTCCTTGATTGATTCTCTGGAATGTTTTTTTTAGAAACCTCGTATGATGGCCCTTTTTGACTATATTTGCTTGACCCTTTGTCCGTCTTCGACAAATTGTATTGTTTTGTGACAGATCTCCTTTTAATGATATCATTGTTGATCATGGAAATTGACTCCTCATCAAGTGTATCATGCGTTTTACTATTGGTGCTTCCTATCTTTACTTGTTTCATCTTATTTTCTAATTCTTTAACACACTCTTCAGTGTGTTCTACTTCTTTTGCCACTCGGAGAACAATGTCAAGAGAAGGATCACTTTCCGACCACAGTCTTTCCCTCACTTTGCTACTGCGACACTCTAACATAAATTGGTCTCTGAGTCTCTCATCCAGTTGCTCATTGAAATTGCATGACTTTGCTAATTTCCTCAAAGCAGTGACAAACTTTTCCACACTTTCTCCCTCCTCCTGTGTGCGTTTGCCGAACTTGTAACGTTCTAAAATTATGCTCACTTTCTTTTCAAAGTGTTTGTCAATTTTTTTTACAGCTCGCTGGTATTCATTTAGGTCCACACTCTCCTCTTCTGGTAATTCTGGAAGTGTTTCATATTTTTCTTGTCCAACCGGACCTAAACAGTGCAAGAGTAATGATTTCCTCTTTTCTGCGCCACAATTGGGACCACAAATCACACCTGCATAATGTTCAAAGGATTTTATCCACCTCTTCCAAGGCAAGGCAGGTTCATCAGTGCTGGGCATAAAGAAAGCAGGCGGAGGCACACTGCTAAACGCCATGACAACTTGGTTGGAATTTGTGCAAGCTCACAATCTGCAAAAAAAACTGTATGTGGGGCACAGTAATGTCCAGAAAACGTGATGTACTCAGCTCATCCTATATAATACCTATCATTGTGCATGTATTTATTTTGATTGAGTAACTGTGTTCAACCACCTCTTGTCAGTAGAGAAATGGATCCTCAGTACCATTTACAGGGTTAATATTCACTTGTATAGTGCTCAACATCAACGATTCCTTGAACTTGTAATGTAAGCCCCAGCGAGTAATATGCCCCTGATGATGACGTCGGTACTTTATTTGCTTCCAATGCACAGGTTTGCATTGGAGAAAGCGAACAACAAAACAGCGTACTGTCCCTTTAATGACTCCTTCCTTCTTCGGTGCATTCAACGCATGCGCGAACTTGGATGAACAGTGTCCACGGAGGAAACCGAAGGAAAGGCTGAGGCAGTTTGGTAACGTATAGCGCGGCCCAGCACATCGATCGAGTTTCACATAAAAAAAAGGCTGGCACAACTTGGTAATGTGCAGCGCAGCCCAGCACATCAATCGAGTTCCTCATATGCCTTAATGAAGCGATTGGGACGCAGCGCCAGGATGATGCGTTGGGGCGAAATGCCGAGCGTTACCTTCAGGATCTGGAAGACGGAGCCGCTGCTACACCCGGGCATGAGCGGAGCAGCTCCGTATACATGGATGAAATACGAATCCCACCTTCGTCGCCAATGAAGTAGACCGGAACGGGAAATTATATATGACAGTAGGAGACGTTTATGTAACGTAAGTATATTTATTAAATGCTACATTTACTAACTTAAACAAGTTACATGTATGAAAGGAGGAGGGAAGCTGCTAACTGTAAAGGGAGCTGGACAGTTGTGGTTTGATTGCAGCCCTCTCTTCTAGAACTCTATCGACACCTGGATTCCAAGCGTATGATCCTACATACTATAATGTAGTCAGGCATGTCCCATAGAGGTCAGGCAGCTCCAATTAGAAGGTTATAATACTACACCTTCCTATAGCATGAGATGTGATATCCAACTCCTTCCCATTCCAATCCTGAGACCCTTCCTATAGCATGAGATGTGATATCTCAATGCTTCTAATACCAAACCTGAGACCCTTCCTATAACATAAGATGGGATATCCAACTCCTTCCCATTCGAATCCTGAGACCCTTCCGATAGCAGAGATGTGATATCTCAATGCTGATACCAAACCTGAGACCCTTCCTATGGCATGAGATGTCATATACAACTCCTTCCCATTCCAATCCTGAGACCCTTCCTATAGCATGAGATGTGATATCTCAATGCTTATACCAAACCTGAGACCCTTCCTATAGCATGAGATGTGATATCCAACTCCTTCCCATTCCAATCCTGAGACCCTTCCTATAACATGAGATGTGATGTCTCAATGCTTCTAATACCAAACCTGAGATCCTTCCTATGGCATGAGATGTCATATAAAACTCCTTCCCATTCCATTCCTGAGACCCTTCCTATAGCATGAGATGTGATATCCAACTCCTTCCCATTCCAATCCTGAGACCCTTCCTATAGCATGAGATGTGATATCCAAATCCTTCCCATTCCAATTGTGAGACCCTTCCTATAGCATGAGATGTGATATCCAAAACCTTCCCTTTCCAAAACTGAGAGCCTACCTATAGCATGAAATGTGATATCCAACTCCTTCCCATTCCAATCCTGAGACCCTTCCTATAGCATGAGATGTGATATCTCAATGCTTATACCAAACCTGAGACCCTTCCTATAGCATGGGATGTGATATCCAAATCCTTCCCATTCCAATCCTGAGACCCTTCCTATAGCATGAGATGTGATATCCAAATCCTTCCCCTTCCAAACCTGAGACCCTCCCTTTAGCATGAGATGTGATATCCAACTCCTTCCCATTCCAATCCTGAGACCCTTCTGATAGCATGAGATGTTATATCTCAATGCCTCTAATACCAAACCTGAGATCCTACCTCTAACATGAAATGTGATATCCAACTCCTTCCCCTTCTAAACCTGGGAGCCTTCCTATAACCTGAGATATGATATCGAAGTGCTTCCCATTCCAATCCTGAGACCCTTCCTATAACATGAGATGTGATATCCAACTCCTTCCCATTCCAATCCTGAGACCCTTCCTATAGCATGAGATGTGATGTCTCAATGCTTCTAATACCAAATCTGAGATCCTTCCTATAACATGAGATGTGATATCCAACTCCTTCCCATTGCAATCTTGAGACCGTTTCTATAGCATGAGATGTGATATCTCAATGCTTATACCAAACCTGAGACCCTTCCTACAGCATGAGATGTGATATCCAAATCCTTCCCATTCCAATCGTGAGACCCTTCCTATAGCATGAGATGTGATATCTCAATGCCTCTAATACCAAACCTGAGATCCTACCTCTAAAATGAAATTTGATATGCAACTCCTTCCCCTTCCAAACCTGATAGCCTTCCTATAGCATGAGATGTGATATCCAAGTCCTTCCCATTCCAATCCTGATACCCTTCCTATAACATGAGATGTGATATCCAATTCCTTCCCATTCCAACCTGAGACCCTTCCTATAGCATGAGATGGGATATCCAACTCCTTCCAAATCCAATCCTGATACCCTTCCGATAGCATGAGATATGATATCCCAATGCTTCTACAAAACCTGAGACCCATACCATGGCATGAGATGTGATATCAAACTCCTTCCCATTCCAATCCTGACACCCTTCCTATAGCTTGAGATGTGATATCCAACTCCTTCCCATTCCAATTCTGAGACCCGTCCTATACCATGGGACTTGATATCTCAATGCTTCTAATACCAAACCTGAGACCGGTCCCATAACATGAGATGTGATATCCAAATCCTTCCCCTTCCAAAATTTAGACCCTTCCTTTATCATGAGATGTGATATCCAAGTCGTTCCCATTCCAATCCTGAGACCCTTCCTATAGCATGAGATGTGATATCTCAATGCTTCTAATACCAAACCTGAGACCCTTGCTATAACATGGGATGTGATATTCAAGTCCTTCCCATTCCAATCCTGAGACCCTTCCGATAGCAGAGATGTGATATCTCAATGCTTATACCAAACCTGAGACCCTTCCTATGGCATGAGATGTCAAATACAACTCCTTCCGATTCCAATCCTGAGACCCTTCCTATAGCATGAGATGTGATATCTCAATGCTTCTAATAATAAACCTGAGATCCTTCCTAAAACATGAGATGTGATATCCAACTCCTTCCCATTCCAAACCTGAGACCCTTCCGATTGCATGAGATGTGATATCAAACTCCTTCCCATTCCAATCCTGAGATAGCTTGAGATGTGATATCCAACTCCTTCCCATTCCAATCCTGAGACCCTTCCTATACCATGAGATGTGATATCTCAATGCTTCTAATACCATCCTGACACCCGTCCTAAAACATGAGATGTGAGATCCAAATCCTTCCCCTTCCAAACCTGAGATCTTTCCTTTAGCATGAGATGTGATATCCAACTCCTTCCCATTCCAATCATGAGACCCTTCCTATAGCATGATATGTGATATCACAATTTTTCTAATACCAAACCTGAGATCCTTCCTATAACATGAGATGTGTATCCAACTCCTTCCCATTCCAAACCTGAGACCCTTCCTATAGCCTGAGATGTGATATCTTAATGCTTCTAAAACCAAACCTGAGAACCATCCAATAACATATGTGAAATCCAAATCCTTCCCTTTCCAAACCTGAGACACTTCCGATAGCATTACATGTGATATCTCAATGCTTCTAAAACCAAACATGAGAACCATCCTATAACATGAGATGTGAAATCCAAATCCTTCCCTTTCCAAACCTGAGACCCTCCATATAGCATGGAATGTGATATCTAAGTCCTTCCCATTCCTATCCTGAGACCCTTCCGATAGCAGAGATGTGATATCTCAATGCTTGGACCAAACCTGAGACCCTTCCTATGACATGAGATGTGATATCCAACTCCTTCCCATTCCAATCCTGAGACCCTTCCTATAGCATGAGATGTGATATCTCAATGCTTCTATCAAACCTGAGTCCCTTCCTTTAGCATGAGATGTGATATCCAACTCCTTCCCATTCCAATCCTGAGACCCTTCCTATAGCATGAGATGTGATATTTCAAAGCTTCTAATACCAAACCTGGGACCCGTCCTATAACATGAGATATGATATCCAAATCCTTCCCCTTCCAAACCTGAGACCCTTCCTTTAGCATAAGATGTGATATCCAAATCCTTCCCCTTCCAAACCTGAGACCCTTCCTTTAGCATAAGATGTGATATCCAAATCCTTCCCATTCCAATCCTGAAACCCTTCCTATAGCAAGAGATATGATATCCAAATCCTTCCCATTCCAATCCTGAGACCCTTCCTATAACATGAGATGTGATATCTCAATGCCTCTAATACCAAACCTGAGATTCTTCCTATAACATGAGATGTGATATCTCAATGCTTCTAATACCAAACCTGAGACCCTCCTTTTAGCATGAGATGTGATATCCGACTCCTTCCCATTCCAATCCTGAGACCCTTCTTATAGCATGAGATGTGATATCTCAATGCCTCTAATACCAAACCAGAGATTCTTCCTATAACATGAGATGTGATATCTCAATGCTTCTAATACCAAACCTGAGACCCTCCCTTTAGCATGAGATGTGATATCCGACTCCTTCCCATTCCAATCCTGAGACCCTTCTGATAGCATGAGATGTGATATCTCAATGCTTCTAACACCAAACCTGAGACCCTTCCTATAACATAAGATGGGATATCCAACTCCTTCCCATTCCAATCCTGAGACCCTTCCGATAGCAGAGATGTGATATCTCAATGCTTATACCAAACCTGAGACCCTTCCTGTGGCATGAGATGTCATATCCAACTCCTTCCCATTCCAATCCTGAGACCCTTCCTATAGCATGATATGTGATATCACAATTTTTCTAATACCAAACCTGAGATCCTTCCTATAACATGAGATGTGTATCCAACTCCTTCCCATTCCAAAACCTGAGACCCTTCCTATAGCATGAGATGTGATATCTTAATGCTTCTAAAACCAAACCTGAGAACCATCCAATAACATATGTGAAATCCAAATCCTTCCCTTTCCAAACCTGAGACCCTTCCGATAGCATTAGATGTGATATCTCAATGCTTCTAAAACCAAACATGAGAACCATCCTATAACATGAGATGTGAAATCCAAATCCTTCCCTTTCCAAACCTGAGACCCTTCCTATAGCTTGAGATGTGATATCAAACTCCTTCCCGATCCAATCCTGTGATAGCTTGAGATGTGATATCCAACTCCTTCCCATTCCAATCCTGAGACCCTTCCTATACCATGAGATGTGATATCTCAATGCTTCTAATACCAAACCTGAGACCCGTCCTAAAACATGAGATGTGAGATCCAAATCCTTCCCCTTCCAAACCTGAGAACCTTCCTATAGCTTGAGATGTGATATCAAACTCCTTCCCATTCCAATCCTGAGATAGCTTGAGATGTGATATCCAACTCCTTCCCATTCCTATCCTGAGACCCTTCCGATAGCAGAGATGTGATATCTCATTGCTTGTACCAAACCTGAGACCCTTCCTATGGCATGAGATGTGATATCCAACTCCTTCCCATTCCAATCCTGAGACCCTTCCTATAGCATGAGATGTGATATCTCAATGCTTCTAATACCAAACCTGGGACCCGTCCTATAACATGAGATATGATATCCAAATCCTTCCCCTTCCAAACCTGAGACCCTTCCTTTAGCATGAGTTGTGATATCCAAATCCTTCCCATTCCAATCCTGAAACCCTTCCTATAGCATGAGATGTGATATCTCAATGTTTCTAATAAAAAACCTGAGACCCTTCCTATAGCAAGAGATGTGATATCCAAATCCTTCCCATTCCAATCCTGAGACCCTTCCTATAACATGAGATGTGACATCCAACTCCTTCCCATTCCAACCTGAGAACCTTCCTATAGCATGAGAAGGGATATCCAACTCCTTCCCATTCCAATCCTGAGACCTTCCTATAGCATGAGATGTGATATCTCAAAGCTTCTAATACCAAACCTGCGACCCGTCCTATAACATGAGATATGATATCCAAATCCTTCCCCTTCCAAACCTGAGACCCTTCCTTTAGCATGAGATGTGATATACAAATCCTTCCCATTCCAATCCTGAAACCCTTCCTATAGCATGAGATGTGATATCTCAATGTTTCTAATAAAAAAACTGAGACCCTTCCTATAGCAAGAGATGTGACATCCAAATCCTTCCCATTCCAATCCTGAGATCCTTCCTATTGGATGAGATGTGATATCCAACTCCTTCCCATTCCAATACTGAGACCCTTCCTATACCATGAGATGTGATATCTCAATGCTTCTACCAAAACTGAGACCCTTCCTTTAGCATGAGATGTGATATCCAACTCCTTCCCATTCCAATCCTGAGACCCTTCCTATAGCATGAGATGTGATATCTCAATGCCTCTAATACCAAACCTGAGATTCTTCCTATAACATGAGATGTGATATCTCAATGATTCTAATACCAAACCTGAGACCCTCCCTTTAGCATGAGATGTGATATCCGACTCCTTCCCATACCAATCCTGAGACCCTTCTGATAGCATGAGATGTGATATCTCAATGCCTCTAATACCAAACCTGAGATTCTTCCTATAACATGAGATGTGATATCTCAATGCTTCTAATACCAAACCTGAGACCCTCCCTTTAGCATGAGATGTGATATCCAACTCCTTCCCATTCCAATCCTGAGACCCTTCCTATAGCATGATATGTGATATCACAATTTTTCTAATACCAAACCTGAGATCCTTCCTATAACATGAGATGTGTATCCAACTCCTTCCCATTCCAAACCTGAGACCCTTCCTATAGCCTGAGATGTGATATCTTAATGCTTCTAAAACCAAACCTGAGAACCATCCAATAACATATGTGAAATCCAAATCCTTCCCTTTCCAAACCTGAGACACTTCCGATAGCATTACATGTGATATCTCAATGCTTCTAAAACCAAACATGAGAACCATCCTATAACATGAGATGTGAAATCCAAATCCTTCCCTTTCCAAACCTGAGACCCTCCCTATAGCATGGAATGTGATATCTAAGTCCTTCCCATTCCTATCCTGAGACCCTTCCGATAGCAGAGATGTGATATCTCAATGCTTAGACCAAACCTGAGACCCTTCCTATGACATGAGATATGATATCCAACTCCTTCCCATTCCAATCCTGAGACCCTTCCTATAGCATGAGATGTGATATCTCAATGCTTCTATCAAACCTGAGTCCCTTCCTTTAGCATGAGATGTGATATCCAACTCCTTCCCATTCCAATCCTGAGACCCTTCCTATAGCATGAGATGTAATATTTCAAAGCTTCTAATACCAAACCTGGGACCCGTCCTATAACATGAGATATGATATCCAAATCCTTCCCCTTCCAAACCTGAGACCCTTCCTTTAGCATGAGATGTGATATCCAAATCCTTCCCATTCCAATCCTGAAACCCTTCCTATAGCATGAGATGTGATATCTCAATGTTTCTAATAAAAAACTTGAGACTCTTCCTATAGCAAGAGATGTGATATCCAAATCCTTCCCATTCCAATCCTGAGACCCTTCCTATAACATGAGATGTGATATCTCAATGCCTCTAATACCAAACCTGAGATTCTTCCTATAACATGAGATGTGATATCTCAATGCTTCTAGTACCAAACCTGAGACCCTCCCTTTAGCATGAGATGTGATATCCGACTCCATCCCATTCCAATCCTGAGACCCTTCTGATAGCATGAGATGTGATATCTCAATGCCTCTAATACCAAACCAGAGATTCTTCCTATAACATGAGATGTGATATCTCAATGCTTCTAATACCAAACCTGAGACCCTCCCTTTAGCATGAGATGTGATATCCGACTCCTTCCCATTCCAATCCTGAGACCCTTCTGATAGCATGAGATGTGATATCTCAATGCTTCTAACACCAAACCTGAGACCCTTCCTATAACATAAGATGGGATATCCAACTCCTTCCCATTCCAATCCTGAGACCCTTCCGATAGCAGAGATGTGATATCTCAATGCTTATACCAAACCTGAGACCCTTCCTGTGGCATGAGATGTCATATCCAACTCCTTCCCATTCCAATCCTGAGACCCTTCCTATAGCATGATATGTGATATCACAATTTTTCTAATACCAAACCTGAGATCCTTCCTATAACATGAGATGTGTATCCAACTCCTTCCCATTCCAAAACCTGAGGCCCTTCCTATAGCATGAGATGTGTTATCTTAATGCTTCTAAAACCAAACCTGAGAACCATCCAATAACATATGTGAAATCCAAATCCTTCCCTTTCCAAACCTGAGACCCTTCCGATAGCATTAGATGTGATATCTCAATGCTTCTAAAACCAAACATGAGAACCATCCTATAACATGAGATGTGAAATCCAAATCCTTCCCTTTCCAAACCTGAGACCCTTCCTATAGCTTGAGATGTGATATCAAACTCCTTCCCATTCCAATCCTGTGATAGCTTGAGATGTGATATCCAACTCCTTCCCATTCCAATCCTGAGACCCTTCCTATACCATGAGATGTGATATCTTAATGCTTCTAATACCAAACCTGAGACCCGTCCTAAAACATGAGATGTGAGATTCAAATCCTTCCCCTTCCAAACCTGAGAACCTTCCTATAGCTTGAGATGTGATATCAAACTCCTTCCCATTCCAATCCTGAGATAGCTTGAGATGTGATATCCAACTCCTTCCCATTCCTATCCTGAGACCCTTCCGATAGCAGAGATGTGATATCTCAATGCTTGTACCAAACCTGAGACCCTTCCTATGGCATGAGATGTGATATCCAACTCCTTACCATTCCAATCCTGAGACCATTCCTATAGCATGAGATGTGATATCTCAATGCTTCTATCAAACCTGAGTCCCTTCCTTTAGCATGAGATGTGATATCCAACTCCTTCCCATTCCAATCCTGAGACCCTTCCTATAGCATGAGATGTGATATCTCAAAGCTTCTAATACCAAACCTGGGACCCGTCCTATAACATGAGATGTGATATCCAAATCCTTCCCCTTCCAAACCTGAGACCCTTCCTTTAGCATGAGTTGTGATATCCAAATCCTTCCCATTCCAATCCTGAAACCCTTCCTATAGCATGAGATGTGATATCTCAATGTTTCTAATAAAAAACCTGAGACCCTTCCTATAGCAAGAGATGTGATATCCAAATCCTTCCCATTCCAATCCTGAGACCCTTCCTATAACATGAGATGTGATATCCAACTCCTTCCCATTCCAACCTGAGAACCTTCCTATAGCATGAGAAGGGATATCCAACTCCTTCCCATTCCAATCCTGAGACCTTCCTATAGCATGAGATGTGATATCTCAAAGCTTCTAATACCAAACCTGCGACGCGTCCTATAACATGAGATATGATATCCAAATCCTTCCCCTTCCAAACCTGAGACCCTTCCTTTAGCATGAGATGTGATATACAAATCCTTCCCATTCCAATCCTGAAACCCTTCCTATAGCATGAGATGTGATATCTCAATGTTTCTAATAAAAAAACTGAGACCCTTCCTATAGCAAGAGATGTGACATCCAAATCCTTCCCATTCCAATCCTGAGATCCTTCCTATTGGATGAGATGTGATATCCAACTCCTTCCCATTCCAATACTGAGACCCTTCCTATACCATGAGATGTGATATCTCAATGCTTCTACCAAAACTGAGACCCTTCCTTTAGCATGAGATGTGATATCCAACTCCTTCCCATTCCAATCCTGAGACCCTTCCTATAGCATGAGATGTGATATCTCAATGCCTCTAATACCAAACCTGAGATTCTTCCTATAACATGAGATGTGATATCTCAATGATTCTAATACCAAACCTGAGACCCTCCCTTTAGCATGAGATGTGATATCCGACTCCTTCCCATACCAATCCTGAGACCCTTCTGATAGCATGAGATGTGATATCTCAATGCCTCTAATACCAAACCTGAGATTCTTCCTATAACATGAGATGTGATATCTCAATGCTTCTAATACCAAACCTGAGACCCTCCCTTTAGCATGAGATGTGATATCCGACTCCTTCCCATTCCAATCCTGAGACCCTTCTGATAGCATGAGATGTGATATCTCAATGCTTCTAATACCAAACCTGAGACCCTTCCTATAACATAAGATGGGATATCCAACTCCTTCCCATTCCAATCCTGAGACCCTTCCGATAGCAGAGATGTGATATCTCAATGCTTATACCAAACCTGAGACCCTTCCTGTGGCATGAGTTGTCATATACAACTCCTTCCCATTCCAATCCTGAGACCCTTCCTATAGCATGAGATGTAATATCCAACTCCTTCCCATTCCAATCCTGAGACCCTTCCTATAGCATGAGATTTGATATCTCAATGCTTCTAACACCAAACCTGAGATCCTTCCGATAGCATGAGATGTGATATCTCAATGCTTCTAATAGCAAACCTGAGATCATTCCTATAACACGAGATGTAATATCCAAATCCTTCCCCTTCCAAACCTGAGACCCTCCCTTTAGCATGAGATGTGATATCCAACTCCTTCCCATTCCAATCCTGAGATCCTTCTGATAGCATGAGATGTGATATCTCAATGCCTCTAATACCAAGCCTGAGATCCTACCTCTAACATGAAATGTGATATCCAACTCCTTCCCCTTCCAAACCTGAGAGCCTTCCTATAGCATGAGGTGTGATATCCAAGTCCTTCCCATTCCAATCCTGAGACCCTTCCTATAGCTTGAGATGTGATATCCAACTCCTCCCCATTCCAATTCTGAGAC
Organism: Ambystoma mexicanum; assembly: GCF_040938575.1. Classification (NCBI taxonomy): domain Eukaryota; kingdom Metazoa; phylum Chordata; class Amphibia; order Caudata; family Ambystomatidae; genus Ambystoma; species Ambystoma mexicanum. The sequence continues at coordinate 341,922,092 of NC_090936.1, forward strand.
CCTTCCTATAGCATGAGATGTGATATCTCAATGCTTCTAATACCAAACCTGGGACCCTTCCTATAACATGAGATGGGATATCCAAGTCCTTCCCTTTCCAATCCTGAGACCCTTCCTATAGCATGAGATGTGATATCTCAATGCTTCTAATACCAAACCTGAGACCCTTCCTATAACAAGAGATGTGATATCCATGTCCTTCCCATTCCAATCCTGAGACCCGTCCTATACAATGAGATGTGATATCTCAATGCTTCTAATACCAAACCTGGGACCCTTCCTATAACATGAGATGGGATATCCAACTCCTTCCCATTCCAATCCTGAGACCCTTCCAATAGCAGAGATGTGATATCTCAATGCTTATACCAAACCTGAGACCCTTCCTATGGCATGAAATGTCATATACAACTCCTTCCGATTCCAGACCTGAGACCCTTCCTATAGCATGAGATGTGATATCCAACTCCTTCTCATTCCAATCCTGAGACCCTTCCTATAGCTTGAGATGTGATATCCAACTCCTTCCCATTCCAATCCTGAGACCCTTCCTATAGCATGAGATGTGATATTTCAATGCTTCTAATACCAAACCTGAGATTCTTCCTATAACATGAGATGTGATATCTCAATGCTTCTAATACCAAACCTGAGACCCTCCCTTTAGCATGAGATGTGATATCCGACTCATTCCCATACCAATCCTGAGACCCTTCTGATAGCATGAGATGTGATATCTCAATGCTTCTACCAAAACCGAGACCCTTCCTTTAGCATGAGATGTGATATCCAACTCCTTCCCATTCCAATCCTGAGACCCTTCCTATAGCATGAGATGTGATATCTCAATGCCTCTAATACCAAACCTGAGATTCTTCCTATAACATGAGATGTGATATCTCAATGCTTCTAATACCATACCTGAGACCCTCCCTTTAGCATGAGATGTGATATCCGACTCCTTCCCATACCAATCCTGAGACCCTTCTGATAGCATGAGATGTGATATCTCAATGCCTCTAATACCAAACCTGAGATTCTTCCTATACCATGAGATGTGATATCTCAATGCTTCTAATACCAAACCTGAGACCCTCCCTTTAGCATGAGATGTGATATCAGACTCCTTCCCATTCCAATCCTGAGACCCTTCTGATAGCATGAGATGTGATATCTCAAAGCTTCTAATACCAAACCTGAGACCATTCCTATAACATAAGATGGGATATCCAACTCCTTCCCATTCCAATCCTGAGACCCTTCCGATAGCAGAGATGTGATATCTCAATGCTTATACCAAACCTGAGACCCTTCCTGTGGCATGAGATGTCATATACAACTCCTTCCCATTCCAATCCTGAGACCCTTCCTATAGCATGAGATGTGATATCCAACTCCTTCCCATTCCTATCCTGAGACCCTTCCTATAGCATGAGATTTGATATCTCAATGCTTCTAACACCAAACCTGAGATCCTTCCGATAGCATGAGATGTGATATCTCAATGCTTCTAATACCAAACCTGAGATCATTCCTATAACACGAGATGTAATATCCAAATCCTTCCCCTTCCAAACCTGAGACCCTCCCTTTAGCATGAGATGTGATATCCAACTCCTTCCCATTCCAATCCTGAGATCCTTCTGATAGCATGAGATGTGATATCTCAATGCCTCTAATACCAAACCTGAGATCCTACCTCTAACATGAAATGTGATATCCAACTCCTTCCCCTTCCAAACCTTAGAGCCTTCCTATAGCATGAGATGTGATATCCAAGTCCTTCCCATTCCAATCCTGAGACCCTTCCTATAGCTTGAGATGTGATATCCAACTCCTCCCCATTCCAATTCTGAGACCCTTCCTATAGCATGAGATGTGATATCTCAATGCTTCTAATACCAAACCTGGGACCCTTCTTCCTATAACATGAGATGGGATATCCAAGTCCTTCCCATTCCAATCCTGAGACCCTTCCTATAGCATGAGATGTGATATCGCAATGCTTCTAATACCAAACCTGAGACCCTTCCTATAACAAGAGATGTGATATCCATGTCCTTCCCATTCCAATCCTGAGACCCGTCCTATACCATGAGATGTGATATCTCAATGCTTCTAATACCAAACCTGAGACCCTTCCTATAATGAGATGGGATATCCAACTCCTTCCCATTCCAATCCTGAGACCCTTCCAATAGCAGAGATGTGATATCTCAATGCTTATACCAAACCTGAGACCCTTCCTATGGTATGAAGTGTCATATACAACTCCTTCCGATTCCAGACCTGAGACCCTTCCTATAGCATGAGATGTGATATCCAACTCCTTCTCATTCCAATCCTGAGACCCTTCCTATAGCTTGAGATGTGATATCCAACTCCTTCCCATTCCAATCCTGAGACCCTTCTGATAGCATGAGATTTGATATCTCAATGCTTCTAACACCAAACCTGAGATCCTTCCGATAGCATGAGATGTGATATCTCAATGCTTCTAATAGCAAACCTGAGATCATTCCTATAACACGAGATGTAATATCCAAATCCTTCCCCTTCCAAACCTGAGACCCTCCCTTTAGCATGAGATGTGATATCCAACTCCTTCCCATTCCAATCCTGAGATCCTTCTGATAGCATGAGATGTGATATCTCAATGCCTCTAATACCAAGCCTGAGATCCTACCTCTAACATGAAATGTGATATCCAACTCCTTCCCCTTCCAAACCTGAGAGCCTTCCTATAGCATGAGGTGTGATATCCAAGTCCTTCCCATTCCAATCCTGAGACCCTTCCTATAGCTTGAGACGTGATATCCAACTCCTCCCCATTCCAATTCTGAGACCCTTCCTATAGCATGAGATGTGATATCTCAATGCTTCTAATACCAAACCTGGGACCCTTCCTATAACATGAGATGGGATATCCAAGTCCTTCCCTTTCCAATCCTGAGACCCTTCCTATAGCATGAGATGTGATATCTCAATGCTTCTAATACCAAACCTGAGACCCTTCCTATAACAAGAGATGTGATATCCATGTCCTTCCCATTCCAATCCTGAGACCCGTCCTATACAATGAGATGTGATATCTCAATGCTTCTAATACCAAACCTGGGACCCTTCCTATAACATGAGATGGGATATCCAACTCCTTCCCATTCCAATCCTGAGACCCTTCCAATAGCAGAGATGTGATATCTCAATGCTTATACCAAACCTGAGACCCTTCCTATGGCATGAAATGTCATATACAACTCCTTCCGATTCCAGACCTGAGACCCTTCCTATAGCATGAGATGTGATATCCAACTCCTTCTCATTCCAATCCTGAGACCCTTCCTATAGCTTGAGATGTGATATCCAACTCCTTCCCATTCCAATCCTGAGACCCTTCCTATAGCATGAGATGTGATATTTCAATGCTTCTAATACCAAACCTGAGATTCTTCCTATAACATGAGATGTGATATCTCAATGCTACTAATACCAAACCTGAGACCCTCCCTTTAGCATGAGATGTGATATCCGACTCATTCCCATACCAATCCTGAGACCCTTCTGATAGCATGAGATGTGATATCTCAATGCCTCTAATACCAAACCTGAGATTCTTCCTATACCATGAGATGTGATATCTCAATGCTTCTAATACCAAACCTGAGACCCTCCCTTTAGCATGAGATGTGATATCAGACTCCTTCCCATTCCAATCCTGAGACCCTTCTGATAGCATGAGATGTGATATCTCAAAGCTTATAATACCAAACCTGAGACCATTCCTATAACATAAGATGGGATATCCAACTCCTTCCCATTCCAATCCTGAGACCCTTCCGATAGCAGAGATGTGATATCTCAATGCTTATACCAAACCTGAGACCCTTCCTGTGGCATGAGATGTCATATACAACTCCTTCCCATTGCAATCCTGAGACCCTTCCTATAGCATGAGATGTGATATCCAACTCCTTCCCATTCCTATCCTGAGACCCTTCCTATAGCATGAGATTTGATATCTCAATGCTTCTAACACCAAACCTGAGATCCTTCCGATAGCATGAGATGTGATATCTCAATGCTTCTAATACCAAACCTGAGATCATTCCTATAACACGAGATGTAATATCCAAATCCTTCCCCTTCCAAACCTGAGACCCTCCCTTTAGCATGAGATGTGATATCCAACTCCTTCCCATTCCAATCCTGAGATCCTTCTGATAGCATGAGATGTGATATCTCAATGCCTCTAATACCAAACCTGAGATCCTACCTCTAACATGAAATGTGATATCCAACTCCTTCCCCTTCCAAACCTTAGAGCCTTCCTATAGCATGAGATGTGATATCCAAGTCCTTCCCATTCCAATCCTGAGACCCTTCCTATAGCTTGAGATGTGATATCCAACTCCTCCCCATTCCAATTCTGAGACCCTTCCTATAGCATGAGATGTGATATCTCAATGCTTCTAATACCAAACCTGGGACCCTTCTTCCTATAACATGAGATGGGATATCCAAGTCCTTCCCATTCCAATCCTGAGACCCTTCCTATAGCATGAGATGTGATATCGCAATGCTTCTAATACCAAACCTGAGACCCTTCCTATAACAAGAGATGTGATATCCATGTCCTTCCCATTCCAATCCTGAGACCCGTCCTATACCATGAGATGTGATATCTCAATGCTTCTAATACCAAACCTGAGACCCTTCCTATAATGAGATGGGATATCCAACTCCTTCCCATTCCAATCCTGAGACCCTTCCAATAGCAGAGATGTGATATCTCAATGCTTATACCAAACCTGAGACCCTTCCTATGGTATGAAATGTCATATACAACTCCTTCCGATTCCAGACCTGAGACCCTTCCTATAGCATGAGATGTGATATCCAACTCCTTCTCATTCCAATCCTGAGACCCTTCCTATAGCTTGAGATGTGATATCCAACTCCTTCCCATTCCAATCCTGAGACCCTTCTGATAGCATGAGATGTGATATCTTAATGCCTATAATACCAAACCTGAGATCCTTCCGATAGCATGAGATGTGATATCTCAATGCTTCTAATACCAAACCTGAGATCCTTTCTATAACATGAAATGTGATATCCAAATCCTTCCAAATCCAATCCTGATACCCTTCCGATAGCATGAGATGTGATATCCCAATGCTTCTACAAAACCTGAGACCCATACATGGCATGAGATGTGATATCAAACTCCTTCCCATTCCAATCCTGAGACACTTCCTATAGCATGAGATGTGATATCTCAATGCTTCTAATACCAAACCTGAGACTCTTCCTATAACATGAGATGGGATATCCAACTCCTTCCCATTCCAATCCTGAGACCCTTCCGATAGCAGAGATGTGATATCTCAATGCTTATACCAAACCTGAGACCCTTCCTATGGCATGAGATGTCATATACAACTCCTTCCCATTCCAATCCTGAGACCCTTCCTATAGCATGAGATGTGATATCTCAATGCTTATACCAAACCTGAGACCCATACATGGCATGAGATGTGATATCAAACTCCTTCCCATTCCAATCCTGAGACCATTCCTATAGCATGAGATGTGATATCTCAATGCTTCTAATACCAAACCTGAGACTCTTCCTATAACATGAGATGGGATATCCAACTCCTTCCCATTCCAATCCTGAGACCCTTCCGATAGCAGAGATGTGATATCTCAATGCTTATACCAAACCTGAGACCCTTCCTATGGCATGAGATGTCATATACAACTCCTTCCCATTCCAATCCTGAGACCCTTCCTATAGCATGAGATGTGAAATCTCAATGCTTATACCAAACCTAAGACCCTTCCTATAGCATGAGATGTGATATCCAACTCCTTCTCATTTCAATCCTGAGATCCTTCCTATAGCATGAGATGTGATGTCTCAATGCTTCTAATACCAAACCTGAGATCCTTCCTATAACATCAGATGTGATATCCAACTCCTTCCCATTCCAATCCTGAGACCCTTCCTATAGCATGAGATGTGATATCTCAATGTTTATACCAAACCTGAGACCCTTCCTATAGCATGAGATGTGATATCCAACTCCTTCCCATTCCAATCCTGAGACCCTTCCTATAGCATGAGATGTGATATCTCAATGCCTCTAATACCAAATCTGAGATCCTTCCTCTAACATGAAATGTGATATCCAACTCCTTCCCTTTCCAAACCTGAGAGCCTACCTATAGCATGAGATGTGATATCCAAGACCTTCCCATTCCAATCCTTAGACCCTTCCTACAGCATACAATATGATATCTCAATGATTCTAATAACAAACCTGAGACCCGTCCTATAACATGAGATGTGATATCCAACTCCTTCCCATTCCAATCCTGTGACACTTCCGATAGCAGAGATGTGATATCTCAATGCTTATTCCAAACCTGAGACCCTTCCTTTAGCATGAGATGTGATATCCAACTCCTTCCCGTTCCAAACCTGAGACCCTTCCTATAGCATATGTGATATCCAACTCCTTCCCATTCCAAACATGAGACCCTTCCTATAGCATGAGATGTGATATCCAACTCCTTCCCATTCCAATCCTGAGACCCTTCCTATAGCATGAGATGTGATATCTCAATGCCTCTAATACCAAACCTGAGATCCTTCCTCTAACATGAAATGTGATATCCAACTCCTTCCCTTTCCAAACCTGAGAGCCTACCGATAGCATGAGATGTGATATCCAAGACCATCCCATTCCAATCCTTAGACCCTTCCTACAGCATACAATATGATATCTCAATGATTCTAATAACAAACCTGAGACCCGTCCTATAACATGAGATGTGATATCCAACTCCTTCCCATTCCAATCCTGAGACACTTCCGATAGCAGAGATGTGATATCTCAATGCTTATTCCAAACCTGAGACCCTTCGTATAGCATGAGATGTGATATCCAACTCCTTTCCGTTCCAAACCTGAGACCCTTCCTATAGCATATGTGATATCCAACTCCTTCCCATTCCAAACATGAGACCCTTCCTATAGCAAGAATGTAATATCCAACTCCTTCCCATTCCAATCCTGAGACCCTTCCTACAGCATGCGATGTGATATCTCAATGCTTCTAATACCAAACCTGAGACCCGTCCTATAACATAAGATGGGATATCCAACCCCTTCCCGTTCCAAACCTGAGACCCTTCCTATAGCATGAGATGTGATATCCAACTCCTTCCCATCCCAATCCTGAGACACTTCCGATTGCAGAGATGTGATATCTCAATGCTTATACCAAACCGGAGACTCTTCCTATAACATGAGATGTGATATCCAACTCCTTCCCGTTCCAAACCTGAGACCCTTCCTATAGCATAAGATGTGATATCCAACTCCTTCCCATTCCAATCCTGAGACCCTTCCGATAGCATGAGATGTGACATCTCAATGCTTCTAATACCAAACCTGAGATCCTTCTTATAACATGTGATGTGATATCCAAATCCTTCCCCTTCCAAACCTGAGACCCTCCCTTTAGCATGAAATGTGATATCCAACTCCTTCCCATTCCAATCCTGAGACCCTTATGATAGCATGAGATGTGATATCTCAATGCCTCTAATACCAAACCTGAGATACTTCCGATAGCATGAGATGTGATATCTCAATGCTTCTAATACCAAACCTGAGATCCTTCCTATAACATGAGATGTGATATCCAAATCCTTCCCCTTCCAAACCTGAGACCCTCCCTTTAGCATGAGATGTGATATCCAACTCCTTCCCATTCCAATCCTGAGACCCTTCTGATAGCATGAGATGTGATATCTCAATGCCTCTAATACCAAACCTGAGATCCTACCTCTAACATGAAATATGATATCCAACTCCTTCCCTTTCCAAACCTGAGATCCTGCCTATAGCATGAGATGTGATATCCAAGTCCTTCCCATTCCAATCCCGAGACCCTTCCTATAGCATGAGATGTGATATCTCAATGCTTATACCAAACCTGAGACCCTTCCTATGGCATGAGATGCCATATACAACTCCTTCCCATTCCAATCCTGAGACCCTGCTTATAGCATGAGATGTGATATCTCAATGCTTCTAATACCAAACCTGAGATCTTTCCTATAACATGAGATGTGATATCCAACTCCTTCCCATTCCAATCCTGAGACCATTCCTATAGCATGAGATGTGATATCTCAATGCTTATACCAAACCTGAGACCCTTCCTATAGCTTGAGATGTGATATCCAACTCCTTCCCATTCCAATCCTGAGACCCTTCCTATAGCATGAGATGTGATATCTCAATGCCTCTAATACCAAACCTGAGATCCTTCCTCTAACATGAAATGTGATATCCAACTCCTTCCCCTTCCAAACCTGAGAGCCTTCCTATAGCATGAGATATGATATCCAAGTCCTTTCCATTCCAATCCTGAGACCTTTCCTATAACATGAGATGTGATATCCAACTCCTTCCCATTCCAACCTGAGACCCTTCCTATAGCATGAGATGGGATATCCAACTCCTTCCAAATCCAATCCTGATACCCTTCCGATAGCATGAGATCTGATATCCCAATGCTTCTACCAAACCTGAGACCCATACTATGGCATGAGATGTGATATCAAACTCCTTCCCATTCCAACCTGAGACCCTTCCTATAGCATGAGATGGGATATCCAACTCCTTCCAAATCCAATCCTGAAATCCTTCCGATAGCATGAGATGTGATATCCCAATGCTTCTACCAAACCTGAGACCCATACTATGGCATGAGATGTGATATCCAACTCCTTCCCATTCCAATTCTGAGACTCTTCTGATAGCATGAGATGTGATATCTCAATGCCTCTAATACCAAACCTGAGATCCTACCTCTAACATGAAATGTGATATCCAACTCTTTCCCGTTGCAAACCTGAGAGCCTTCCTATAGCATGAGATGTGATATCCAAGTCCTTCCCATTCCAATCCTGAGACCCTTCCTATAACATGAGATGTGATATCCAACTCCTTCCCATTCCAACCTGAGACCCTTCCTATAGCATGAGATGTGATATCCCAATGCTTCTACCAAACCTGAGACCCATACTATGGCATGAGATGTGATATCAAACTCCTTCCCATTCCAATCCTGAGACCCTTCCTATAGCTTGAGATGTGATATCCAACTCCTTCCCATTCCAATTCTGAGACCCTTCCTATACAATGAGACTTGATATCTCAATGCTTCTAATACCAAACCTGAGACCCGTCCTATAACATGAGATGTGATATCCAAATCCTTCCCCTTCCAAACCTTAGACCCTTCCTTTATCATGAGATGTGATATCCAACTCCTTCCCATTCCAATCCTGAGACTCTTCCGATATCATGAGATGTGATATCTCAATGCTTCTAATATCAAACTTGAGACCCTCCCTATAGCATGAGATGTGATATCCAAGTCCTTCCCATTCCAATCCTGAGACCCTTCCTATAGCATGAGATGTGATATCTCAATGCTTCTAATACCAAACCTGAGACCCTTCTTATAACATGAGATGGGAATATCCAACTCCTTCCCATTCCAATCCTGAGACCCTTCCGATAGCAGAGATGTGATATCTCAATGCTTATACCAAACCTGAGATCCTTCCTATAACATGAGATGTGATATCCAACTCCTTCCCATTCCAATCCTGAGACACTTCCTATAGCATGAGATGTGATATCTCACTGCTTATACCAAACCTGAGACCCTTCCTATAGCATGAGATGTGATATCCAACTCCTTCCCATTCCAATCCTGAGACCCTTCCTATAGCATGAGATGTGATATCTCAATGCTTCTAATATCAAACTTGAGACCCTCCCTATAGCATGAGATGTGATACCCAAGTCCTTCCCATTCCAATCCTGAGACCCTTCCTACAGCATGCGATGTGATGTCTCAATGCTTCTAATACCAAACCTGAGACTCTTCCTATAACATGAGATGAGATATCCAACTTCTTCCCATTCCAATCCTGAGACCCTTCCGATAGCAGAGATGTGATATCTCAATGCTTATACCAAACCTAAGACCCTTCCTATGGCATGAGATGTCATATACAACTCCTTCCCATTCCAATCCTGAGACCCTTCCTATAGCATGAAATGTGATATCTCAATGCTTATACCAAACCTGAGACCCTTCCTATAGCATGAGATGTGATATCCAACTCCTTCCCATTCCAATCCTGAGACCCTTCCTATAGCATGAGATGTGATGTCTCAATGCTTCTAATACCAAACCTGAGATCCTTCCTATAACATGAGATGTGATATCCAACTCCTTCCCATTCCAATCCCGAGACCCTTCCTATAGCATGAGATGTGATATCTCAATGCTTATACCAAACCTGAGACCCTTCCTATAGCATGAGATGTGATATCCAACTCCTTCCCATTCCAATCCTGAGACTCTTCCTATAGCAAGAGATGTGATATCTCAATGCCTCTAATACCAAACCTGAGATCCTTCCTCTAACATGAAATGTGATATCCAACTCCTTCCCTTTCCAAACCTGAGAGTCTACCTATAGCATGAGATGTGATATCCAAGTCCCTCCCATTCCAATCCTTAGACCCTTCCTACAGCATGCAATATGATATCTCAATGATTCTAATAACAAACCTGAGACCCGTCCTATAACATGAGATGGGATATCCAACTCCTTCCCATTCCAATCCTGAGACACTTCCGATAGCAGAGATGTGATATCTCAATGCTTATACCAAACCTGAGACCCTTCCTATAACATGAGATGTGATATCCAACTCCTTCCCGGTCCAAACCTGAGACCCTTCCTATAGCATATGTGATATCCAACTCCTTCCCATTCCAAACATGAGACCCTTCCTATAGCAAGAGTGTAATATCCAACTCCTTCCCATTCCAATCCTGAGACCATTCCTATAGCATGAGATGTGATATCTCAATGCTTCTAATACCAAACCTGAGATCCTTCCTATGACATGAGATGTGATATCCAATTCCTCCCCATTCCAAACCTGAGAACCTTCCTACAGCATGCGATGTGATATCTCAATGCTTCTAATACCAAACCCGAGACCAGTCCTATAACATGAGATTGGATATCCAACTCCTTCCCCTTCCAAACCTGAGACTCTTCCTATAGCATGAGATGTGATATCCAACTTCTTCCCATTCCAATCCTGAGACCCTTCCTATAACATGAGATGTGATGTCTCAATGCTTCTAATACCAAACCTGAGATCTTTCCTATAACATGAGATGTGATATCCAACTCCTTCCCATTCCAATCCTGAGACCCTTCCTATAGCTTGAGATGTGATATCCAACTCCTTCCCATTCCAATCCTGAGACCCTTCCTATAGCATGAGATGTGATATCTCAAGGCCTCTAATACCAAACCTGAGATCCTTCCTCTAACATGAAATGTGATATCCAACTCCTTCCCCTTCCAAACCTGAGAGCCTTCCTATAACATGAAATGTGATATCCAATTCCTTCCCATTCCAACCTGAGACCCTTCCTATAGCATGAGATGGGATATCCAACTCCTTCCAAATCCAATACTGATACCCTTCCGATAGCATGAGATATGATATCCCAATGCTTCTACCAAACCTGAGACCCATACTATGGCATGAGATGTGATATCAAACTCCTTCCCATTCCAATCCTGAGACCCTACCTATAGCTTGAGATGTGATATCCAACTCCTTCCCACTCCAATTCTGAGACCCTTCCTATACCATGAGACTTGATATCTCAATGCTTCTAATACCAAACCTGAGACCCGTCCTATAACATGAGATGTGATATCCAAATCCTTCCCCTTCCAAACCTTAGACCCTTCCTTTATCATGAGATGTGATATCCAATTCCTTCCCATTCCAATCCTGAGACCCTTCCGATATCATGAGATTAGTTATCTCAATGCTTCTAATATCAAACTTGAGACCCTCCCTATAACATGAGATGTGACATCCAAGTCCTCCCCATTCCAATCCTGAGACCCTTCCTATAGCATGAGATGTGATATCTCAATGCTTCTAATACCAAACCTGAGACCCTTCCTATAACATGATTTGGGATATCCAACTCCTTCCCATTCCAATCCTGAGACCCTTTCGATAGCAGAGATGTGATATCTCAATGCTTATACCAAACCTGAGACCCTTCCTATGGCCTGAGATGTCATATGCAACTCCTTCCCATTCCAATCCTGAGACCCTTCCTATAGCATTAGATGTGATATCTCAATGCTTATACCAAATCTGAGACCCTTCCTATAGCATGAGATGTGATATCCAACTTCTTCCCATTCCAATCCTGAGACCCTTCCTATAGCATGAGATGTGATGTCTCAATTCTTCTAATACCAAACCTGAGATACTTCTGATAGCATGAGATGTGATATCTCAATGCTTCTAATACCAAACCTGAGATCCTTCCTATAACATGAGATGTGATTTCCAAATCCTTCCACTTCCAAACCTGAGACCCTCCCTTTAGCATGAGATGTGATATCCAACTCCTTCCCATTCCAATCCTGAAACCCTTCTGATAGCATGAGATGTGATATTTCAATGCCTCTAATACCAAACCTGAGATCCTACCTCTAACATGAAATGTGATATCCATCTCCTTCCCTTTCCAAACCTGAGACCCTGCCTATAGCATGAGATGTGATATCCAAGTCCTTCCCATTCCAATCCTGAGACCCTTCCTATAGCATGTGATGTGATATCTCAATGCTTATACCAAATCTGAGACCCTTCCTATAGCATGAGATGTGATATCCAACTCCTTCCCATTCCAATCCTGAGACCCTTCCTATAGCATGAGATGTGATGTCTCAATGCTTCTAATACCAAACCTGAGATCCTTCCTATAACATGAGATGTGATATCCAACTCCTTCCCATTCCAATCCTGAGACCCTTATGATAGCATGAGATGTGATATCTCAATGCCTCTAATACCAAACCTGAGATACTTCCGATAGCATGAGATGTGATATCTCAATGCTTCTAATACCAAACCTGAGATCCTTCCTATAACATGAGATGTGATTTCCAAATCCTTCCCCTTCCAAACCTGAGACCCTCCCTTTAGCATGAGATGTGATATCCAACTCCTTCCCATTCCAATCCTGAGACCCATCTGATAGCAAGAGATGTGATATTTCAATGCCTCTAATACCAAACCTGAGATCCTACCTCTAACATGAAATGTGATATCCATCTCCTTCCCTTTCCAAACCTGAGACCCTGCCTATAGCATGAGATGTGATATCCAAGTCCTTTCCATTCCAATCCTGAGACCCTTCCTATAGCATGTGATGTGATATCTCAATGCTTATACCAAACCTGAGACCCTTCCTATGGCATGAGATGTCATATACAACTCCTTTCCATTCCAATCCTGAGACCCTTCCTATAGCATGAGATGTGATATCTCAATGCTTATACCAAACCTGAGACCCTTCCTATAGCATGAGATGTGATATCCAACTTCTTCCCATTCCAATCCTGAGACCCTTCCTATAACATGAGATGTGATGTCGCAATGCTTCTAATACCAAACCTGAGATCTTTCCTATAACATGAGATGTGATATCCAACTCCTTCCCATTCCAATCCTGAGACCCTTCCTATAGCATGAGATGTGATATCACAATGCTTATACCAAACCTGAGACCGTTCCTATAGCTTGAGATGTGATATCCAACTCCTTCCCATTCCAATCCTGAGACCCTTCCTATAGCATGAGATGTGATATCTCAAGGCCTCTAATACCAAACCTGAGATTGTTCCTCTAACATGAAATGTGATATCCAACTCCTTCCCCTTCCAAACCTGAGAGCCTTCCTATAACATGAGATGTGACATCCAAGACCTCCCCATTCCAATCCTGAGACCCTTCCTATAGCATGAGATGTGATATCTCAATGCTTCTAATACCAAACCTGAGACCCTTCCTATAACATGATTTGGGATATCCAACTCCTTCCCATTCCAATCCTGAGACCCTTCCGATAGCAGAGATGTGATATCTCAATGCTTTTACCAAACCTGAGACCCTTCCTATGGCCTGAGATGTCATATGCAACTCCTTCCCATTCCAATCCTGAGACCCTTCCTATTGCATTAGATGTATTATCTCAATGCTTATACCAAATCTGAGACCCTTCCTATAGCATGAGATGTGATATCCAACTTCTTCCCATTCCAATCCTGAGACCCTTCCTAAGCATGAGATGTGATGTCTCAATTCTTCTAATACCAAACCTGAGATCCTTCCTATAACATGAGATGTGATATCCAACTCCTTCCTATTCCAATCCTGAGACCCTTATGATAGCATGAGATGTGATATCTCAATGCCTCTAATACCAAACCTGAGATACTTCTGATAGCATGAGATGTGATATCTCAATGCTTCTAATACCAAACCTGAGATCCTTCCTATAACATGAGATGTGATTTCCAAATCCTTCCACTTCCAAACCTGAGACCCTCCCTTTAGCATGAGATGTGATATCCAACTCCTTCCCATTCCAATCCTGAGACCCTTCTGATAGCATGAGATGTGATATTTCAATGCCTCTAATACCAAACCTGAGATCCTACCTCTAACATGAAATGTGATATCCATCTCCTTCCCTTTCCAAACCTGAGACCCTGCCTATAGCATGAGATGTGATATCCAAGTCCTTCCCATTCCAATCCTGAGACCCTTCCTATAGCATGTGATGTGATATCTCAATGCTTATTCCAATCCTGAGACCCTTCCTATAGCATGAGATGTGATATCTCAATGCTTATACCAAACCTGAGACCCTTCCTATAGCATGAGATGTGATATCCAACTTCTTCCCATTCCAATCCTGAGACCCTTCCTATAACATGAGATGTGATGTCTCAATGCTTCTAATACCAAACCTGAGACCCTTCCTATAACATGAGATTTGATATCCAACTCCTTCCCATTCCAATCCTGAGACCCTTCCGAAAGCAGAGATGTGATATCTCAATGCTTTTACCAAACCTGAGACCCTTCCTATGGCCTGAGATGTCATATACAACTCCTTCCCATTCCAATCCTGAGAACCTTCCTATAGCATGAGATGTGATATCTCAATGCTTATACCAAATCTGAGACCCTTCCTATAGCATGAGATGTGATATCCAACTCCTTCCCATTCCAATCCTGAGACCCTTCCTATAGCATGAGATGTGATGTCTCAATGCTTCTAATACCAAACCTGAGATCCTTCCTATAACATGAGATGTGATATCCAACTCCTTCCCATTCCAATCCTGAGACCCTTATGATAGCATGAGAAGTGATATCTCAATGCCTCTAATACCAAACCTGAGATACTTCCGATAGCATGAGATGTGATATCTCAATGCTTCTAATACCAAACCTGAGATCCTTCCTATAACATGAGATGTGATTTCCAAATCCTTCCCCTTCCAAACCTGAGACCCATCTGATAGCATGAGATGTGATATTTCAATGCCTCTAATACCAAACCTGAGATCCTACCTCTAACATGAAATGTGATATCCATCTCCTTCCCTTTCCAAACCTGAGACCCTGCCTATAGCATGAGATGTGATATCCAAGTCCTTTCCATTCCAATCCTGAGACCCTTCCTATAGCATGTGATGTGATATCTCAATGCTTATACCAAACCTGAGACCCTTCCTATGGCATGAGATGTCATATACAACTCCTTCCCATTCCAATCCTGAGACCCTTCCTATAGCATGAGATGTGATATCTCAATGCTTATACCAAACCTGAGACCCTTCCTATAGCATGAGATGTGATATCCAACTTCTTCCCATTCCAATCCTGAGACCCTTCCTATAACATGAGATGTGATGTCGCAATGCTTCTAATACCAAACCTGAGATCTTTCCTATAACATGAGATGTGATATCCAACTCCTTCCCCTTCCAATCCTGAGACCCTTCCTATAGCATGAGATGTGATATCACAATGCTTATACCAAACCTGAGACCGTTCCTATAGCTTGAGATGTGATATCCAACTCCTTCCCATTACAATCCTGAGAGCCTTCCTATAACATGAGATGTGATATCCAACTCCTTCCCATTCCAATCCTGAGACCCTTATGATAGCATGAGATGTGATATCTCAATGCCTCTAATACCAAACCTGAGATACTTCTGATAGCATGAGATGTGATATCTCAATGCTTCTAATACCAAACCTGAGATCCTTCCTATAACATGAGATGTGATTTCCAAATCCTTCCCCTTCCAAACCTGAGACCCTCCCTTTAGCATGAGATGTGATATCCAACTCCTTCCCATTCCAATCCTGAGACCCTTCTGATAGCATGAGATGTGATATTTCAATGCCTCTAATACCAAACCTGAGATCCTACCTCTAACATGAAATGTGATATCCATCTCCTTCCCTTTCCAAACCTGAGACCCTGCCTATAGCATGAGATGTGATATCTCAATGCTTATACCAAACCTGAGACCCTTCCTATAGCATGAGATGTGATATCCAACTTCTTCCCATTCCAATCCTGAGACCCTTCCTATAACATGAGATGTGATGTCGCAATGCTTCTAATACCAAACCTGAGATCTTTCCTATAACATGAGATGTGATATCCAACTCCTTCCCATTCCAATCCTGAGACCCTTCCTATAGCATGAGATGTGATATCACAATGCTTATACCAAACCTGAGACCGTTCCTATAGCTTGAGATGTGATATCCAACTCCTTCCCATTCCAATCCTGAGACCCTTCCTATAGCATGAGATGTGATATCTCAAGGCCTCTAATACCAAACCTGAGATCGTTCCTCTAACATGAAATGTGATATCCAACTCCTTCCCCTTCCAAACCTGAGAGCCTTCCTATAACATGAGATGTGATATCCAACTCCTTCCCATTCCAATCCTGAGACCCTTATGATAGCATGAGATGTGATATCTCAATGCCTCTAATACCAAACCTGAGATACTTCCGATAGCATGAGATGTGATATCTCAATGCTTCTAATACCAAACCTGAGATCCTTCCTATAACATGAGATGTGATTTCCAAATCCTTCCCCTTCCAAACCTGAGACCCTCCCTTTAGCATGAGATGTGATATCCAACTCCTTCCCATTCCAATCCTGAGACCCTTCCTATAGCATGAGATGTGATATCTCAAGGCCTCTAATACCAAACCTGAGATCGTTCCTCTAACATGAAATGTGATATCCAACTCCTTCCCCTTCCAAACCTGAGAGCCTTCCTATAGCATGAGATATGATAGCCAAGTCCTTCCAATTCCAACCCTGAGACCCTTCCTATAACATGAAATGTGATATCCAACTCCTTCCCACTCCAACCTGAGACCCTTCGTATAGCATGAGATGGGATATCTCAATGCTTCTAATACCAAACCTGAGACTCTTCCTATAACATGAGATGGGATATCCAACTCATTCCCATTCCAATCCTGAGACCCTTCCGATAGCAGAGATGTGATATCTCAATGCTTATACCAAACCTGAGACCCTTCCTATGGCCTGAGATGTCATATACAACTCCTTCCCATTCCAATCCTGAGACCCTTCCTATAGCATGAGATGTGATATCTCAATGCTTATACCAAACCTGAGACCCTTCCTATAGCATGAGATGTGATATCCAACTCCTTCCCATTCCAATCCTGAGACCCTTCCTATAGCATGAGATGTGATGTCTCAATGCTTCTAATACCAAACCTGAGATCCTTCCTATAACATGAGATGTGATATCCAACTCCTTCCCATTCCAATCCTGAGACCCTTATGATAGCATGAGATGTGATATCTCAATGCCTCTAATACCAAACCTGAGATACTTCCGATAGCATGAGATGTGATATCTCAATGCTTCTAATACCAAACCTGAGATCCTTCCTATAACATGAGATGTGATTTCCAAATCCTCCCCCTTCCAAACCTGAGACCCTCCCTTTAGCATGAGATGTGATATCCAACTCCTTCCCATTCCAATCCTGAGACCCTTCTGATAGCATGAGATGTGATATCTCAATGCCTCTAATTCCAAACCTGAGATCCTACCTCTAACATGAAATGTGATATCCATCTCCTTCCCTTTCCAAACCTGAGACCCTGCCTATAGCATGAGATGTGATATCCAAGTCCTTCCCATTCCAATCCTGAGACCCTTCCTATAGCATGTGATGTGATATCTCAATGCTTATACCAAACCTGAGACCCTTCGTATGGCATGAGATGTCATATACAACTCCTTCCCATTCCAATCCTGAGACCCTTCCTATAGCAAGAGATGTGATATCTCAATGCTTATACCAAACCTGAGACCCTTCCTATAGCATGAGATGTGATATCCAACTTCTTCCCATTCCAAACCTGAGACCGTTCCTATAACATGAGATGTGATGTCTCAATGCTTCTAATACCAAACCTGAGATCTTTCCTATAACATGAGATGTGATATCCAACTCCTTCCCATTCCAATCCTGAGACCCTTCCTATAGCATGAGATGTGATATCACAATGCTTATACCAAACCTGAGACCGTTCCTATAGCTTGAGATGTGATATCCAACTCCTTCCCATTCCAATCCTGAGACCCTTCCTATAGCATGAGATGTGATATCTCAAGGCCTCTAATACCAAACCTGAGATCCTTCCTCTAACATGAAATGTGATATCCAACTCCTTCCCCTTCCAAACCCGAGAGCCTTCCTATAGCATGAGATATGATATCCAAGTCCTTCCCATTCCAATCCTGAGACCCTTCCTATAACATGAAATGTGATATCCTACTCCTTCCCATTCCAACCTGGGACCCTTCCTATATCATGAGATGGGATATCTCAATGCTTCTAATACCAAACCTGAGACCCTTCCTATAACATGAGATGGGAATATCCAACTCCTTCCCATTCCAATCCTGAGACCCTTCCGATAGCAGAGATGTGATATCTCAATGCTTATACCAAACCTGAGATCCTTCCTATAACATGAGATGTGATATCCAACTCCTTCCCATTCCAATCCTGAGACACTTCCTATAGCATGAGATGTGATATCTCACTGCTTATACCAAACCTGAGACCCTTCCTATAGAATGAGATGTGATATCCAACTCCTTCCCATTCCAATCCTGAGACCCTTCCTATAGCATGAGATGTGATATCTCAATGCTTCTAATATCAAACTTGAGACCCTCCCTATAGCATGAGATGTGATACCCAAGTCCTTCCCATTCCAATCCTGAGACACTTCCTATAGCATGAGATGTGATATCTCAATGCTTCTAATACCAATCCTGAGACTCTTCCTATAACATGAGATGGGATATCCAACTCCTTCCCATTCCAATCCTGAGACTCTTCCAATAGCAGAGATGTGATATCTCAATGCTTATACCAAACCTAAGACCCTTCCTATGGCATGAGATGTGATATCCAACTCCTTCCCATTCCAATCCCGAGACCCTTCCTATAGCATGAGATGTGATATCTCGATGCTTATACCAAATCTGAGACCCTTCCTATAGCATGAGATGTGATATCCAACTCCTTCCCATTCCAATCCTGAGGTCCTTCCTATAGCTTGAGATGTGATGTCTCAATGCTTCTAATACCAAACCTGAGATCCTTCCTATAACATGAGATGTGATATCCAACTCCTTCCCATCCCAATCCTGAGACCCTTCCTATAGCATGAGATGTGATGTCTCAATGCTTCTAATACCAAACCTGAGAACCTTCCTACAGCATGCGATGTGATATCTCAATGCTTCTAATACCAAAACTGAGACCAGTCCTATAACATGAGATTGGATATCCAACTCCTTCCCCTTCCAAACCTGAGACCCTTCCTATAGCATGAGATGTGATATCCAACTTCTTCCCATTCCAATCCTGAAACCCTTCCTATAACATGAGATGTGATGTCTCAATGCTTCTAATACCAAACCTGAGATCTTTCCTATAACATGAGATGTAATATCCAACTCCTTCCCATTCCAATCCTGAGACCCTTCCTATAGCATGAGATGTGCTTTCTCAATGCTTATACCAAACCTGAGACCCTTCCTAAAGCTTGAGATGTGATATCCAACTCCTTCCCATTCCAATCCTGAGACCCTTCCTATAGCATGATATGTGATATCTCAATGCCTCTAATACCAAACCTGAGATCCTTCCTCTAACATGAAATGTGATATCGAACTCCTTCCCTTTCCAAACCTGAGAGCCTACCTATAGCATGAGATGTGATATCCAAGTCCTTCCCATTCCAATCCTTAGACCCTTCCTACAGCATGCAATATGATATCTCAATGATTCTAATAACAAACCTGAGACCCTTCCTATAACATGAGATGTGATATCCAACTCCTTCCGGTTTCAAACCTGAGACCCTTCCTATAACATGAGATGTGATATCCAACTCCTTCCCGTTTCAAACCTGAGACCCTTCCTATAGCATATGTGATATCCAACTCCTTCCCCTTCCAAACCTGAGACCCTTCCTATAGCATGAGATGTGATATCCAACTTCTTCCCATTCCAATCCTGAGACCCTTCCTATAACATGAGATGTGATGTCTCAATGCTTCTAATACCAAACCTGAGATCTTTCCTATAACATGAGATGTGATATCCAACTCCTTCCCATTCCAATCCTGAGACCCTTCCTATAGCATGAGATGTGCTATCTCAATGCTTATACCAAACCTGAGACCCTTCCTAAAGCTTGAGTTGTGATATCCAACTCCTTCCCATTCCAAACCTGAGACCCTTCCTATAACATGAAATGTGATATCCAACTCCTTCCCATTCCAACCTGAGACCCTTCCTATAGCATGAGATGGGATATCCAACTTCTTCCCATTCCAATCCTGAGACCCTTCCTATAACATGAGATGTGATGTCGCAATGCTTCTAATACCAAACCTGAGATCTTTCCTATAACATGAGATGTGATATCCAACTCCTTCCCATTCCAATCCTGAGACCCTTCCTATAGCATGAGATGTGATATCACAATGCTTATACCAAACCTGAGACCGTTCCTATAGCTTGAGATGTGATATCCAACTCCTTCCCATTCCAATCCTGAGACCCTTCCTATAGCATGAGATGTGATATCTCAAGGCCTCTAATACCAAACCTGAGATCGTTCCTCTAACATGAAATGTGATATCCAACTCCTTCCCCTTCCAAACCTGAGAGCCTTCCTATAACATGAGATGTGATATCCAACTCCTTCCCATTCCAATCCTGAGACCCTTATGATAGCATGAGATGTGATATCTCAATGCCTCTAATACCAAACCTGAGATACTTCCGATAGCATGAGATGTGATATCTCAATGCTTATACCAAACCTGAGACCCTTCCTATAGCATGAGATGTGATATCCAACTTCTTCCCATTCCAATCCTGAGACCCTTCCTATAACATGAGATGTGATGTCGCAATGCTTCTAATACCAAACCTGAGATCTTTCCTATAACATGAGATGTGATATCCAACTCCTTCCCATTCCAATCCTGAGACCCTCCCTATAGCATGAGATGTGATATCACAATGCTTATACCAAACCTGAGACCGTTCCTATAGCTTGAGATGTGATATCCAACTCCTTCCCATTCCAATCCTGAGACCCTTCCTATAGCATGAGATGTGATATCTCAAGGCCTCTAATACCAAACCTGAGATCGTTCCTCTAACATGAAATGTGATATCCAACTCCTTCCCCTTCCAAACCTGAGAGCCTTCCTATAACATGAGATGTGATATACAACTCCTTCCCATTCCAATCCTGAGACCCTTATGATAGCATGAGATGTGATATCTCAATGCCTCTAATACCAAACCTGAGATGCTTCCGATAGCATGAGATGTGATATCTCAATGCTTCTAATACCAAACCTGAGATCCTTCCTATAACATGAAATGTGATTTCCAAATCCTTCCCCTTCCAAACCTGAGACCCTCCCTTTAGCATGAGATGTGATATCCAACTCCTTCCCATTCCAATCCTGAGACCCTTCCTATAGCATGAGATGTGATATCTCAAGGCCTCTAATACCAAACCTGAGATCGTTCCTCTAACATGAAATGTGATATCCAACTCCTTCCCCTTCCAAACCTGAGAGCCTTCCTATAGCATGAGATATGATAGCCAAGTCCTTCCAATTCCAATCCTGAGACCCTTCCTATAACATGAAATGTGATATCCAACTCCTTCCCACTCCAACCTGAGACCCTTCCTATAGCATGAGATGGGATATCTCAATGCTTCTAATACCAAACCTGAGACTCTTCCTATAACATGAGATGGGATATCCAACTCATTCCCATTCCAATCCTGAGACCCTTCCGATAGCAGAGATGTGATATCCCAATGCTTATACCAAACCTGAGACCCTTCCTATGGCCTGAGATGTCATATACAACTCCTTCCCATT
Organism: Ambystoma mexicanum; assembly: GCF_040938575.1. Taxonomy (NCBI): domain Eukaryota; kingdom Metazoa; phylum Chordata; class Amphibia; order Caudata; family Ambystomatidae; genus Ambystoma; species Ambystoma mexicanum. Next base: position 341,944,627 of record NC_090936.1, read on the forward strand.
CCAATCCTGAGACCCTTCCTATAGCATGAGATGTGATATCTCAATGCTTATACCAAACCTGAGACCCTTCCTATAGCATGAGATGTGATATCCAACTCCTTCCCATTCCAATCCTGAGACCCTTCCTATAGCATGAGATGTGATGTCTCAATGCTTCTAATACCAAACCTGAGATCCTTCCTATAACATGAGATGTGATATCCAACTCCTTCCCATTCCAATCCTGAGACCCTTCTGATAGCATGAGATGTGATATTTCAATGCCTCTAATACCAAACCTGAGATCCTACCTCTAACATGAAATGTGATATCCATCTCCTTCCCTTTCCAAACCTGAGACCCTTCCTATGGCATGAGATGTCATATACAACTCCTTCCCATTCCAATCCTGAGACCCTTCCTATAGCATGAGATGTGATATCTCAATGCTTATACCAAACCTGAGACCCTTCCTATAGCATGAGATGTGATATCCAACTTCTTCCCATTCCAATCCTGAGACCCTTCCTATAACATGAGATGTGATGTCTCAATGCTTCTAATACCAAACCTGAGACCCTTCCTATAACATGAGATGGGATATCCAACTCCTTCCCATTCCAATCCTGAGACCCTTCCGAAAGCAGAGATGTGATATCTCAATGCTTTTACCAAACCTGAGACCCTTCCTATGGCCTGAGATGTCATATACAACTCCTTCCCATTCCAATCCTGAGAACCTTCCTATAGCATGAGATGTGATATCTCAATGCTTATACCAAATCTGAGACCCTTCCTATAGCATGAGATGTGATATCCAACTCCTTCCCATTCCAATCCTGAGACCCTTCCTATAGCATGAGATGTGATGTCTCAATGCTTCTAATACCAAACCTGAGATCCTTCCTATAACATGAGATGTGATATCCAACTCCTTCCCATTCCAATCCTGAGACCCTTATGATAGCATGAGATGTGATATCTCAATGCCTCTAATACCAAACCTGAGATACTTCCGATAGCATGAGATGTGATATCTCAATGCTTCTAATACCAAACCTGAGATCCTTCCTATAACATGAGATGTGATTTCCAAATCCTTCCCCTTCCAAACCTGAGACACTCCCTTTAGCATGAGATGTGATATCCAACTCCTTCCCATTCCAATCCGGAGACCCATCTGATAGCATGAGATGTGATATTTCAATGCCTCTAATACCAAACCTGAGATCCTACCTCTAACATGAAATGTGATATCCATCTCCTTCCCTTTCCAAACCTGAGACCCTGCCTATAGCATGAGATGTGATATCCAAGTCCTTTCCATTCCAATCCTGAGACCCTTCCTATAGCATGTGATGTGATATCTCAATGCTTATACCAAACCTGAGACCCTTCCTATGGCATGAGATTTCATATACAACTCCTTCCCATTCCAATCCTGAGACCCTTCCTATAGCATGAGATGTGATATCTCAATGCTTATACCAAACCTGAGACCCTTCCTATAGCATGAGATGTGATATCCAACTTCTTTCCCTTCCAATCCTGAGACCCTTCCTATAACATGAGATGTGATGTCGCAATGCTTCTAATACCAAACCTGAGATCTTTCCTATAACATGAGATGTGATATCCAACTCCTTCCCCTTCCAATCCTGAGACCCTTCCTATAGCATGAGATGTGATATCACAATGCTTATACCAAACCTGAGACCGTTCCTATAGCTTGAGATGTGATATCCAACTCCTTCCCATTACAATCCTGAGAGCCTTCCTATAACATGAGATGTGATATCCAACTCCTTCCCATTCCAATCCTGAGACCCTTATGATAGCATGAGATGTGATATCTCAATGCCTCTAATACCAAACCTGAGATACTTCCGATAGCATGAGATGTGATATCTCAATGCTTCTAATACCAAACCTGAGATCCTTCCTATAACATGAGATGTGATTTCCAAATCCTTCCCCTTCCAAACCTGAGACCCTCCCTTTAGCATGAGATGTGATATCCAACTCCTTCCCATTCCAATCCTGAGACCCTTCTGATAGCATGAGATGTGATATTTCAATGCCTCTAATACCAAACCTGAGATCCTACCTCTAACATGAAATGTGATATCCATCTCCTTCCCTTTCCAAACCTGAGACCCTGCCTATAGCATGAGATGTGATATCTCAATGCTTATACCAAACCTGAGACCCTTCCTATAGCATGAGATGTGATATCCAACTTCTTCCCATTCCAATCCTGAGACCCTTCCTATAACATGAGATGTGATGTCGCAATGCTTCTAATACCAAACCTGAGATCTTTCCTATAACATGAGATGTGATATCCAACTCCTTCCCATTCCAATCCTGAGACCCTTCCTATAGCATGAGATGTGATATCACAATGCTTATACCAAACCTGAGACCGTTCCTATAGCTTGAGATGTGATATCCAACTCCTTCCCATTCCAATCCTGAGACCCTTCCTATAGCATGAGATGTGATATCTCAAGGCCTCTAATACCAAACCTGAGATCGTTCCTCTAACATGAAATGTGATATCCAACTCCTTCCCCTTCCAAACCTGAGAGCCTTCCTATAACATGAGATGTGATATCCAACTCCTTCCCATTCCAATCCTGAGACCCTTATGATAGCATGAGATGTGATATCTCAATGCCTCTAATACCAAACCTGAGATACTTCCGATAGCATGAGATGTGATATCTCAATGCTTCTAATACCAAACCTGAGATCCTTCCTATAACATGAGATGTGATTTCCAAATCCTTCCCCTTCCAAACCTGAGACCCTCCCTTTAGCATGAGATGTGATATCCAACTCCTTCCCATTCCAATCCTGAGACCCTTCCTATAGCATGAGATGTGATATCTCAAGGCCTCTAATACCAAACCTGAGATCGTTCCTCTAACATGAAATGTGATATCCAACTCCTTCCCCTTCCAAACCTGAGAGCCTTCCTATAGCATGAGATATGATAGCCAAGTCCTTCCAATTCCAATCCTGAGACCCTTCCTATAACATGAAATGTGATATCCAACTCCTTCCCACTCCAACCTGAGACCCTTCCTATAGCATGAGATGGGATATCTCAATGCTTCTAATACCAAACCTGAGACTCTTCCTATAACATGAGATGGGATATCCAACTCATTCCCATTCCAATCCTGAGACCCTTCCAATAGCAGAGATGTGATATCTCAATGCTTATACCAAACCTGAGACCCTTCCTATGGCCTGAGATGTCATATACAACTCCTTCCCATTCCAATCCTGAGACCCTTCCTATAGCATGAGATGTGATATCTCAATGCTTATACCAAACCTGAGACCCTTCCTATAGCATGAGATGTGATATCCAACTCCTTCCCATTCCAATCCTGAGACCCTTCCTATAGCATGAGATGTGATGTCTCAATGCTTCTAATACCAAACCTGAGATCCTTCCTATAACATGAGATGTGATATCCAACTCCTTCCCATTCCAATCCTGAGACCCTTATGATAGCATGAGATGTGATATCTCAATGCCTCTAATACCAAACCTGAGATACTTCCGATAGCATGAGATGTGATATCTCAATGCTTCTAATACCAAACCTGAGATCCTTCCTATAACATGAGATGTGATTTCCAAATCCTCCCCTTTCCAAACCTGAGACCCTCCCTTTAGCATGAGATGTGATATCCAACTCCTTCCCATTCCAATCCTGAGACCCTTCTGATAGCATGAGATGTGATATCTCAATGCCTCTAATTCCAAACCTGAGATCCTACCTCTAACATGAAATGTGATATCTATCTCCTTCCCTTTCCAAACCTGAGACCCTGCCTATAGCATGAGATGTGATATCCAAGTCCTTCCCATTCCAATCCTGAGACCCTTCCTATAGCATGTGATGTGATATCTCAATGCTTATACCAAACCTGAGACCCTTCGTATGGCATGAGATGTCATATACAACTCCTTCCCATTCCAATCCTGAGACCCTTCCTATAGCATGAGATGTGATATCTCAATGCTTATACCAAACCTGAGACCCTTCCTATAGCATGAGATGTGATATCCAACTTCTTCCCATTCCAAACCTGAGACCGTTCCTATAACATGAGATGTGATGTCTCAATGCTTCTAATACCAAACCTGAGATCTTTCCTATAACATGAGATGTGATATCCAACTCCTTCCCATTCCAATCCTGAGACCCTTCCTATAGCATGAGATGTGATATCACAATGCTTATACCAAACCTGAGACCGTTCCTATAGCTTGAGATGTGATATCCAACTCCTTCCCATTCCAATCCTGAGACCCTTCCTATAGCATGAGATGTGATATCTCAAGGCCTCTAATACCAAACCTGAGATCCTTCCTCTAACATGAAATGTGATATCCAACTCCTTCCCCTTCCAAACCTGAGAGCCTTCCTATAGCATGAGATATGATATCCAAGTCCTTCCCATTCCAATCCTGAGACCCTTCCTATAACATGAAATGTGATATCCTACTCCTTCCCATTCCAACCTGGGACCCTTCCTATATCATGAGATGGGATATCTCAATGCTTCTAATACCAAACCTGAGACCCTTCCTATAACATGAGATGGGAATATCCAACTCCTTCCCATTCCAATCCTGAGACCCTTCCTATAGCATGAGATGTGATATCACAATGCTTATACCAAACCTGAGACCGTTCCTATAGCTTGAGATGTGATATCCAACTCCTTCCCATTCCAATCCTGAGACCCTTCCTATAGCATGAGATGTGATATCTCAAGGCCTCTAATACCAAACCTGAGATCCTTCCTCTAACATGAAATGTGATATCCAACTCCTTCCCCTTCCAAACCTGAGAGCCTTCCTATAGCATGAGATATGATATCCAAGTCCTTCCCATTCCAATCCTGAGACCCTTCCTATAACATGAAATGTGATATCCTACTCCTTCCCATTCCAACCTGGGACCCTTCCTATATCATGAGATGGGATATCTCAATGCTTCTAATACCAAACCTGAGACCCTTCCTATAACATGAGATGGGAATATCCAACTCCTTCCCATTCCAATCCTGAGACCCTTCCGATAGCAGAGATGTGATATCTCAATGCTTATACCAAACCTGAGATCCTTCCTATAACATGAGATGTGATATCCAACTCCTTCCCATTCCAATCCTGAGACACTTCCTATAGCATGAGATGTGATATCTCACTGCTTATACCAAACCTGAGACCCTTCCTATAGAATGAGATGTGATATCCAACTCCTTCCCATTCCAATCCTGAGACCCTTCCTATAGCATGAGATGTGATATCTCAATGCTTCTAATATCAAACTTGAGACCCTCCCTATAGCATGAGATGTGATACCCAAGTCCTTCCCATTCCAATCCTGAGACACTTCCTATAGCATGAGATGTGATATCTCAATGCTTCTAATACCAAACCTGAGACTCTTCCTATAACATGAGATGGGATATCCAACTCCTTCCCATTCCAATCCTGAGACTCTTCCAATAGCAGAGATGTGATATCTCAATGCTTATACCAAACCTAAGACCCTTCCTATGGCATGAGATGTGATATCCAACTCCTTCCCATTCCAATCCCGAGACCCTTCCTATAGCATGAGATGTGATATCTCGATGCTTATACCAAATCTGAGACCCTTCCTATAGCATGAGATGTGATATCCAACTCCTTCCCATTCCAATCCTGAGGTCCTTCCTATAGCATGAGATGTGATGTCTCAATGCTTCTAATACCAAACCTGAGATCCTTCCTATAACATGAGATGTGATATCCAACTCCTTCCCATCCCAATCCTGAGACCCTTCCTATAGCATGAGATGTGATGTCTCAATGCTTCTAATACCAAACCTGAGAACCTTCCTACAGCATGCGATGTGATATCTCAATGCTTCTAATACCAAACCTGAGACCAGTCCTATAACATGAGATTGGATATCCAACTCCTTCCCCTTCCAAACCTGAGACCCTTCCTATAGCATGAGATGTGATATCCAACTTCTTCCCATTCCAATCCTGAGACCCTTCCTATAACATGAGATGTGATGTCTCAATGCTTCTAATACCAAACCTGAGATATTTCCTATAACATGAGATGTAATATCCAACTCCTTCCCATTCCAATCCTGAGACCCTTCCTATAGCATGAGATGTGCTTTCTCAATGCTTATACCAAACCTGAGACCCTTCCTAAAGCTTGAGATGTGATATCCAACTCCTTCCCATTCCAATCCTGAGACCCTTCCTATAGCATGATATGTGATATCTCAATGCCTCTAATACCAAACCTGAGATCCTTCCTCTAACATGAAATGTGATATCGAACTCCTTCCCTTTCCAAACCTGAGAGCCTACCTATAGCATGAGATGTGATATCCAAGTCCTTCCCATTCCAATCCTTAGACCCTTCCTACAGCATGCAATATGATATCTCAATGATTCTAATAACAAACCTGAGACCCGTCCTATAACATGAGATGTGATATCCAACTCCTTCTGGTTTCAAACCTGAGACCCTTCCTATAACATGAGATGTGATATCCAACTCCTTCCCGTTTCAAACCTGAGACCCTTCCTATAGCATATGTGATATCCAACTCCTTCCCATTCCAAACATGAGACCCTTCCTATAGCAAGAATGTAATATCCAACTCCTTCCCATTCCAATCCTGAGACCATTCCTATAGCATGAGATGTGATATCTCAATGCTTCTAATACCAAACCTGAGATCCTTCCTATGACATGAGATGTGATATCCAATTCCTCCCCATTCCAAACCTGAGAACCTTCCTACAGCATGCGATGTGATATCTCAATGCTTCTAATACCAAACCTGAGACCAGTCCTATAACATGAGATTGGATATCCAACTCCTTCCCCTTCCAAACCTGAGACCCTTCCTATAGCATGAGATGTGATATCCAACTTCTTCCCATTCCAATCCTGAGACCCTTCCTATAACATGAGATGTGATGTCTCAATGCTTCTAATACCAAACCTGAGATCTTTCCTATAACATGAGATGTGATATCCAACTCCTTCCCATTCCAATCCTGAGACCCTTCCTATAGCATGAGATGTGCTATCTCAATGCTTATACCAAACCTGAGACCCTTCCTAAAGCTTGAGTTGTGATATCCAACTCCTTCCCATTCCAATCCTGAGACCACCCTTCCTATAACATGAAATGTGATATCCAACTCCTTCCCATTCCAACCTGAGACCCTTCCTATAGCATGAGATGGGATATCCAACTTCTTCCCATTCCAATCCTGAGACCCTTCCTATAACATGAGATGTGATGTCGCAATGCTTCTAATACCAAACCTGAGATCTTTCCTATAATATGAGATGTGATATCCAACTCCTTCCCATTCCAATCCTGAGACCCTTCCTATAGCATGAGATGTGATATCACAATGCTTATACCAAACCTGAGACCGTTCCTATAGCTTGAGATGTGATATCCAACTCCTTCCCATTCCAATCCTGAGACCCTTCCTATAGCATGAGATGTGATATCTCAAGGCCTCTAATACCAAACCTGAGATCGTTCATCTAACATGAAATGTGATATCCAACTCCTTCCCCTTCCAAACCTGAGAGCCTTCCTATAACATGAGATGTGATATCCAACTCCTTCCCATTCCAATCCTGAGACCCTTATGATAGCATGAGATGTGATATCTCAATGCCTCTAATACCAAACCTGAGATACTTCCGATAGCATGAGATGTGATATCTCAATGCTTATACCAAACCTGAGACCCTTCCTATAGCATGAGATGTGATATCCAACTTCTTCCCATTCCAATCCTGAGACCCTTCCTATAACATGAGATGTGATGTCGCAATGCTTCTAATACCAAACCTGAGATCTTTCCTATAACATGAGATGTGATATCCAACTCCTTCCCATTCCAACCTGAGACCCTTCCTATAGCATGAGATGGGATATCCAACTTCTTCCCATTCCAATCCTGAGACCCTTCCTATAACATGAGATGTGATGTCGCAATGCTTCTAATACCAAACCTGAGATCTTTCCTATAATATGAGATGTGATATCCAACTCCTTCCCATTCCAATCCTGAGACCCTTCCTATAGCATGAGATGTGATATCACAATGCTTATACCAAACCTGAGACCGTTCCTATAGCTTGAGATGTGATATCCAACTCCTTCCCATTCCAATCCTGAGACCCTTCCTATAGCATGAGATGTGATATCTCAAGGCCTCTAATACCAAACCTGAGATCGTTCCTCTAACATGAAATGTGATATCCAACTCCTTCCCCTTCCAAACCTGAGAGCCTTCCTATAACATGAGATGTGATATCCAACTCCTTCCCATTCCAATCCTGAGACCCTCATGATAGCATGAGATGTGATATCTCAATGCCTCTAATACCAAACCTGAGATACTTCCGATAGCATGAGATGTGATATCTCAATGCTTCTAATACCAAACCTGAGATCCTTCCTATAACATGTGATGTGATTTCCAAATCCTTCCCCTTCCAAACCTGAGACCCTCCCTTTAGCATGAGATGTGATATCCAACTCCTTCCCATTCCAATCCTGAGACCCTTCCTATAGCATGAGATGTGATATCTCAAGGCCTCTAATACCAAACCTGAGATCGTTCCTCTAACATGAAATGTGATATCCAACTCCTTCCCCTTCCAAACCTGAGAGCCTTCCTATAGCATGAGATATGATAGCCAAGTCCTTCCAATTCCAATCCTGAGACCCTTCCTATAACATGAAATGTGATATCCAACTCCTTCCCACTCCAACCTGAGACCCTTCCTATAGCATGAGATGGGATATCTCAATGCTTCTAATACCAAACCTGAGACTCTTCCTATAACATGAGATGGGATATCCAACTCATTCCCATTCCAATCCTGAGACCCTTCCGATAGCAGAGATGTGATATCTCAATGCTTATACCAAACCTGAGACCCTTCCTATGGCCTGAGATGTCATATACAACTCCTTCCCATTCCAATCCTGAGACCCTTCCTATAGCATGAGATGTGATATCTCAATGCTTATACCAAACCTGAGACCCTTCCTATAGCATGAGATGTGATATCCAACTCCTTCCCATTCCAATCCTGAGACCCTTCCTATAGCATGAGATGTGATGTCTCAATGCTTCTAATACCAAACCTGAGATCCTTCCTATAACATGAGATGTGATATCCAACTCCTTCCCATTCCAATCCTGAGACCCTTATGATAGCATGAGATGTGATATCTCAATGCCTCTAATACCAAACCTGAGATACTTCCGATAGCATGAGATGTGATATCTCAATGCTTCTAATACCAAACCTGAGATCCTTCCTATAACATGAGATGTGATTTCCAAATCCTCCCCCTTCCAAACCTGAGACCCTCCCTTTAGCATGAGATGTGATATCCAACTCCTTCCCATTCCAATCCTGAGACCCTTCTGATAGCATGAGATGTGATATCTCAATGCCTCTAATTCCAAACCTGAGATCCTACCTCTAACATGAAATGTGATATCCATCTCCTTCCCTTTCCAAACCTGAGACCCTGCCTATAGCATGAGATGTGATATCCAAGTCCTTCCCATTCCAATCCTGAGACCCTTCCTACAGCATGTGATGTGATATCTCAATGCTTATACCAAACCTGAGACCCTTCGTATGGCATGAGATGTCATATACAACTCCTTCCCATTCCAATCCTGAGACCCTTCCTATAGCATGAGATGTGATATCTCAATGCTTATACCAAACCTGAGACCCTTCCTATAGCATGAGATGTGATATCCAACTTCTTCCCATTCCAAACCTGAGACCGTTCCTATAACATGAGATGTGATGTCTCAATGCTTCTAATACCAAACCTGAGATCTTTCCTATAACATGAGATGTGATATCCAACTCCTTCCCATTCCAATCCTGAGACCCTTCCTATAGCATGAGATGTGATATCACAATGCTTATACCAAACCTGAGACCGTTCCTATAGCTTGAGATGTGATATCCAACTGCTTCCCATTCCAATCCTGAGACCCTTCCTATAGCATGAGATGTGATATCTCAAGGCCTCTAATACCAAACCTGAGATCCTTCCTCTAACATGAAATGTGATATCCAACTCCTTCCCCTTCCAAACCTGAGAGCCTTCCTATAGCATGAGATATGATATCCAAGTCCTTCCCATTCCAATCCTGAGACCCTTCCTATAACATGAAATGTGATATCCTACTCCTTCCCATTCCAACCTGGGACCCTTCCTATATCATGAGATGGGATATGTCAATGCTTCTAATACCAAACCTGAGACCCTTCCTATAACATGAGATGGGAATATCCAACTCCTTCCCATTCCAATCCTGAGACCCTTCCGATAGCAGAGATGTGATATCTCAATGCTTATACCAAACCTGAGATCCTTCCTATAACATGAGATGTGATATCCAACTCCTTCCCATTCCAATCCTGAGACACTTCCTATAGCATGAGATGTGATATCTCACTGCTTATACCAAACCTGTGACCCTTCCTATAGAATGAGATGTGATATCCAACTCCTTCCCATTCCAATCCTGAGACCCTTCCTATAGCATGAGATGTGATATCTCAATGCTTCTAATATCAAACTTGAGACCCTCCCTATAGCATGAGATGTGATACCCAAGTCCTTCCCATTCCAATCCTGAGACACTTCCTATAGCATGAGATGTGATATCTCAATGCTTCTAATACCAAACCTGAGACTCTTCCTATAACATGAGATGGGATATCCAACTCCTTCCCATTCCAATCCTGAGACTCTTCCAATAGCAGAGATGTGATATCTCAATGCTTATACCAAACCTAAGACCCTTCCTATGGCATGAGATGTGATATCCAACTCCTTCCCATTCCAATCCCGAGACCCTTCCTATAGCATGAGATGTGATATCTCGATGCTTATACCAAATCTGAGACCCTTCCTATAGCATGAGATGTGATATCCAACTCCTTCCCATTCCAATCCTGAGGTCCTTCCTATAGCATGAGATGTGATGTCTCAATGCTTCTAATACCAAACCTGAGATCCTTCCTATAACATGAGATGTGATATCCAACTCCTTCCCATCCCAATCCTGAGACCCTTCCTATAGCATGAGATGTGATGTCTCAATGCTTCTAATACCAAACCTGAGAACCTTCCTACAGCATGCGATGTGATATCTCAATGCTTCTAATACCAAACCTGAGACCAGTCCTATAACATGAGATTGGATATCCAACTCCTTCCCCTTCCAAACCTGAGACCCTTCCTATAGCATGAGATGTGATATCCAACTTCTTCCCATTCCAATCCTGAGACCCTTCCTATAACATGAGATGTGATGTCTCAATGCTTCTAATACCAAACCTGAGATCTTTCCTATAACATGAGATGTAATATCCAACTCCTTCCCATTCCAATCCTGAGACCCTTCCTATAGCATGAGATGTGCTTTCTCAATGCTTATACCAAACCTGAGACCCTTCCTAAAGCTTGAGATGTGATATCCAACTCCTTCCCATTCCAATCCTGAGACCCTTCCTATAGCATGATATGTGATATCTCAATGCCTCTAATACCAAACCTGAGATCCTTCCTCTAACATGAAATGTGATATCCAACTCCTTCCCTTTCCAAACCTGAGAGCCTACCTATAGCATGAGATGTGATATCCAAGTCCTTCCCATTCCAATCCTTAGACCCTTCCTACAGCATGCAATATGATATCTCAATGATTCTAATAACAAACCTGAGACCCGTCCTATAACATGAGATGTGATATCCAACTCCTTCCGGTTTCAAACCTGAGACCCTTCCTATAACATGAGATGTGATATCCAACTCCTTCCCGTTTCAAACCTGAGACCCTTCCTATAGCATATGTGATATCCAACTCCTTCCCATTCCAAACATGAGACCCTTCCTATAGCAAGAATGTAATATCCAACTCCTTCCCATTCCAATCCTGAGACCATTCCTATAGCATTAGATGTGATATCTCAATGCTTCTAATACCAAACCTGAGATCCTTCCTATGACATGAGATGTGATATCCAATTCCTCCCCATTCCAAACCTGAGAACCTTCCTACAGCATGCAATGTGATATCTCAATGCTTCTAATACCAAACCTGAGATCAGTCCTATAACATGAGATTGGATATCCAACTCCTTCCCCTTCCAAATCTGAGACCCTTCCTATAGCATGAGATGTGATATCCAACTTCTTCCCATTCCAATCCTGAGACCCTTCCTATAACATGAGATGTGATGTCTCAATGCTTCTAATACCAAACCTGAGATCTTTCCTATAACATGAGATGTGATATCCAACTCCTTCCCATTCCAATCCTGAGACCCTTCCTATAGCATGAGATGTGCTATCTCAATGCTTATACCAAACCTGAGACCCTTCCTAAAGCTTGAGTTGTGATATCCAACTCCTTCCCATTCCAATCCTGAGACCCTTCCTATAACATGAAATGTGATATCCAACTCCTTCCCATTCCAACCTGAGACCCTTCCTATAGCATGAGATGGGATATCCAACTCCTTCCAAATCCAATACTGATACCCTTCCAATAGCATGAGATGTGATATCCCAATGCTTCTACCAAACCTGAGAACCATACTATGGCATGAGATGTGATATCAAACTCCTTCCCATTCCAATCCTGAGACCCTACCTATAGCTTGAGATGTGATATCCAACTCCTTCCCATTCCAATTCTGAGACCCTTCCTATACCATGAGACTTGATATCTCAATGCTTCTAATACAAAACCTGAGACCCGTCCTATAACATGAGATGTGATATCCAAATCCTTCCCCTTCCAAACCTTAGACCCTCCCTATAGCATGAGATGTGACATCCAAGTCCTCCCCATTCCAATCCTGAGACTCTTCCTATAGCATGAGATGTGATATCTCAATGCTTCTAATACCAAACCTGAGACCCTTCCTATAACATGAGATGGGATATCCAACTCCTTCCCATTCCAATCCTGAGACCCTTCCGATAGCAGAGATGTGATATCTCAATGCTTATACCAATCCTGAGACCCTTCCTATGGCCTGATTTGTCATATACAACTCCTTCCCATTCCATACCTGAGACCCTTCCTATAGCATGAGATGTGATATCTCAATGCTTATACCAAATCCGAGACCCTTCCTATAGCATGAGATGTGATATCCAACTCCTTCCCATTCCAATCCTGAGACCCTTCCTATAGCATGAGATGTGATGTCTCAATGCTTCTAATACCAAACTTGAGATCCTTCCTATAACATGAGATGTGATATCCAACCCCTTCCCATTCCAATCCTGAGACCCTTATGATAGCATGAGATGTGATATCTCAATGCCTCTAATACCAAACCTGAGATACTTCTGATAGCATGAGATGTGATATCTCAATGCTTCTAGTACCAAACCTGAGATCCTTCCTATAACATGAGATGTGATTTCCAAATCCTTCCACTTCCAAACCTGAGACCCTCCCTTTAGCATGAGATGTGATATCCAACTCCTTCCCATTCCAATCCTGAGACCCTTCTGATAGCATGAGATGTGATATTTCAATGCCTCTAATACCAAACCTGAGATCCTACCTCTAACATGAAATGTGATATCCATCTCCTTCCCTTTCCAAACCTGAGACCCTGCCTATAGCATGAGATGTGATATCAAAAGTCCTTCCCATTCCAATCCTGAGACCCTTCCTATAGCATGTGATGTGATATCTCAATGCTTATACCAAACCTGAGACCCTTCCTATGGCATGAGATGTCATATACAACTCCTTCCCATTCCAATCCTGAGACCCTTCCTATAGCATGAGATGTGATATCTCAATGCTTATACCAAACCTGAGACCCTTCCTATAGCATGAGATGTGATATCCAACTTCTTCCCATTCCAATCCTGAGACCCTTCCTATAACATGAGATGTGATGTCTCAATGCTTCTAATACCAAACCTGAGACCCTTCCTATAACATGAGATGGGATATCCAACTCCTTCCCATTAAAATCCTGAGACCATTCCGATAGCAGAGATGTGATATCTCAATGCTTATACCAAACCTGACACCCTTCCTATGGCCTGAGATGTCATATACAATTCCTTCCCATTCCAATCCTGAGACCGTTCCTATAGCATGAGATGTGATATCTCAATGCTTATACCAAATCTGAGACCCTTCCTATAGCATGAGATGTGATATCCAACTCCTTCCCATTCCAATCCAGAGACCCTTCCTATAGCATGAGATGTGATGTCTCAATGCTTCTAATACCAAACCTGAGATCCTTCCTATAACATGAGATGTGATATCCAACTCCTTCCCATTCCAATCCTGAGACCCTTATGATAGCATGAGATGTGATATCTCAATGCCTCTAATACCAAACCTGAGATACTTCCGATAGCATGAGATGTGATATCTCAATGCTTCTAATTACAAACCTGAGATCCTTCCTATAACATGAGATGTGATTTCCAAATCCTTCCCCTTCCAAACCTGAGACCCTCCCTTTAGCATGAGATGTGATATCCAACTCCTTCCCATTCCAATCCTGAGACCCTTCTGATAGCATGAGATGTGATATTTCAATGCCTCTAATACCAAACCTGAGATCCTACCTCTAACATGAAATGTGATATCCATCTCCTTCCCTTTCCAAACCTGAGACCCTGCCTATAGCATGAGATGTGATATCCAAGTCCTTCCCATTACAATCCTGAGACCCTTCCTATAGCATGTGATGTGATATCTCAATGCTTATACCAAACCTGAGACCCTTCCTATGGCATGAGATGTCATATACAACTCCTTCCCATTCCAATCCTGAGACCCTTCCTATAGCATGAGATGTGATATCTCAATGCTTATACCAAACCTGAGACCCTTCCTATAGCATGAGATGTGATATCCAACTTCTTCCCATTCCAATCCTGAGACCCTTCCTATAACATGAGATGTGATGTCTCAATGCTTCTAATACCAAACCTGAGATCTTTCCTATAACATGAGATGTGATATCCAACTCCTTCCCATTCCAATCCTGAGACCCTTCCTATAGCATGAGATGTGATATCACAATGCTTATACCAAACCTGAGACCGTTCCTATAGCTTGAGATGTGATATCCAACTCCTTCCCATTCCAATCCTGAGACCCTTCCTATAGCATGAGATGTGATATCTCAACGCCTCTAATACCAAACCTGAGATTGTTCCTCTAACATGAAATGTGATATCCAACTCCTTCCCCTTCCAAACCTGAGAGCCTTCCTATAGCATGAGATATGATAGCCAAGTCCTTCTAATTCCAATCCTGAGACCCTTCCTATAACATGAAATGTGATATCCAACTCCTTCCCATTCCAACCTGAGACCCTTCCTATAGCATGAGATGGGATATCTCAATGCTTCTAATACCAAACCTGAGACTCTTCCTATAACATGAGATGGGATATCCAACTCCTTCCCATTCCAATCCTGAGACCCTTCCGATAGCAGAGATGTGATATCTCAATGCTTATACCAAACCTGAGACCCTTCCTATGGCCTGAGATGTGATATCCAACTGCTTCCCATTCCAATCCTGAGACCCTTCCTATAGCATGAGATGTGATATCTCAATGCTTATACCAAATCTGAGACCCTTCCTATAGCATGAGATGTGATATCCAACTCCTTCCCATTCCAATCCTGAGACCCTTCCTATAGCATGAGATGTGATATCTCAATGCTTCTAATACCAAACCTGAGATCCTTCCTATAACATGAGATGTGATATCCAACTCCTTCCAATTCCAATCCTGAGACCCTTATGATAGCATGAGATGTGATATCTCAATGCTTCTAATACCAAACCTGAGATCCTTCCTATAACATGAGATGTGATTTCCAAATCCTTCCCCTTCCAAACCTGAGACCCTCCCTTTAGCATGAGATGTGATATCCAACTCCTTCCCATTCCAATCCTGAGACCCTTCTGATAGCATGAGATGTGATATCTCAATGTCACTAATACCAAACCTGAGATCCTACCTCTAACATGAAATGTGATATCCATCTCCTTCCATTTCCAACCCTGAGACCCTGTCTATAGCATGAGATGTCATATACAATTCCTTCCCATTCCAATCCTGAGACCCTTCCTATAGCACGAGATGTGATATCTCAATGCTTATACCAAACCTGAGACCCTTCCTATAGCATGAGATGTGATATCCAACTCCTTCCCATTCCAATCCTGAGACCCTTCCTATAGCATGAGATGTGATATCCAACTCCTTCCCATTCCAATCCTGAGACCCTTCCTATAGCCTGAGATGTGATATCTCAATGCCTCTAATACCAAACCTGAGATCCTTCCTCTAACATGAAATGTGATATCCAACTCCTTCCCTTTCCAAACCTGAGAGCCTATCTATAGCATGAGATGTGATATCCAAGTCCTTCCCATTCCAATCCTGAGACACTTCCGATAGCAGAGATGTAATATCTCAATGCTTATACCAAACCTGAGACCCTTCCTATAACATGAGATGTGATATCCAACTCCTTCCCGTTCCAAACGTGAGACCCTTCCTTTAGCATGAGATGTGATATCCAGCTCCTTCCCATTCCAATCCTGAGACACTTCCGATAGCATGAGATGTGATATCTCAATGCTTCTAATATCAAAACTGAGACCCTCCCTATAGCATGATATGTGATATCTAAGTCCTTCCCATTCCAATCCTGAGACCCTACCCATAGCATGAGATGTGATATCTCAATGCTTCTACCAAACCTGAGACCCTTCCTTAAGCATGAGATGTGATAACCAACTCCTTCCCATTCCAATCCTGAGACCCTTCCTATAGCATGAGATGTGATATCTCAATACTTCTAATACCAAACCTGAGATCCTTCCAATAACATGAGATGTGATATCCAAATCCTTCCCTTTCCAAACCTGAGACCCTCCCTTTAGCATGAGATGTGATATCCAACTCCTTCCCATTCCAATCCTGCGACCCTTCTGATAGCATGAGATGTGATATCTCAATGCTTCTATACCAAACCTGAGATCCTTCCGATAGCATGAGATGTGATATCTCAATGCTTCTAATACCAAACCTGAGATCCTTCCTATAACATGAGATGTGATATCCAAATCCTTCCCCTTCCAAACCTGAGACCCTCCCTTTAGCATGAGATGTGATATCCAACTCCTTCCCATTCCAATCCTGAGACTCTTCTGATAGCATGAGATGTGATATCTCAATGCCTCTAATACCAAACCTGAGATCCTACCTCTAACATGAAATGTGATATCCAACTCTTTCCCCTTCCAAACCTGAGAGCCTTCCTATAGCATGAGATGTGATATCCAAGTCCTTCCCATTCCAATCCTGAGACCCTTCCTATAACATGAGATGTGATATCCAACTCCTTCCCATTCCAACCTGAGACCCTTCCTATAGCATGAGATGGGATATCCAACTCCTTCCAAATCCAATCCTGATACCCTTCCGATAGCATGAGATGTGATATCCCAATGCTACTACCAAACCTGAGACCCATACTATGGCATGAGATGTGATATCAAACTCCTTCCCCTTCCAAACCATAGACCCTTCGTTTATCATGAGATGTGATATCCAACTCCTTCCCATTCCATCCCTGAGACCCTTCCGATATCATGAGATGTGATATCTCAATGCTTCTAATATCAAACTTGAGACCCTCCCTATAGCATGAGATGTGATATCGAAGTCCTTCCCATTCCAATCCTGAGACTCTTCTGATAGCATGAGATGTGATATCTCAATGCCTCTAATACCAAACCTGAGATCCTACCTCTAACATGAAATGTGATATCCAACTCTTTCCCCTTCCAAACCTGAGAGCCTTCCTATAGCATGAGATGTGATATCCAAGTCCTTCCCATTCCAATCCTGAGACCCTTCCTATAACATGAGATGTGATATCCAACTCCTTCCCATTCCAACCTGAGACCCTTCCTATAGCATGAGATGGGATATCCAACTCCTTCCAAATCCAATCCTGATACCCTTCCGATAGCATGAGATGTGATATCCCAATGCTTCTACCAAACCGGAGACCCATACTATGGCATGAGATGTGATATCAAACTCCTTCCCCTTCCAAAACTTAGACCATTCCTTTATCATGAGATGTGATATCCAACTCCTTCCCATTCCAATCCTGAGACACTTCTGATAGCATGAGATGTGATGTCTCAATGCTTCTAATACCAAACCTGAGATCTTTCCTATAACATGAGATGTGATATCCAACTCCTTCCCATTCCAATCCTGAGACCCTTCCTATAGCATGAGATGTGATATCTCAAGGCCTCTAATACCAAACCTGAGATTGTTCCTCTAACATGAAATGTGATATCCAACTCCTTCCCCTTCCAAACCTGAGAGCCTTCCTATAGCATGAGATATGATAGCCAAGTCCTTCCAATTCCAATCCTGAGACCCTTCCTATAACATGAAATGTGATATCCAACTCCTTCCCATTCCAACCTGAGACCCTTCCTATAGCATGAGATGGGATATCTCAATGCTTCTAATACCAAACCTGAGACTCTTCCTATAACATGAGATGGGATATCCAACTCCTTCCCATTCCAATCCTGAGACCCTTCCGATAGCAGAGATGTGATATCTCAATGCTTATACCAAACCTGAGACCATTCCTATGGCCTGAGATGTGATATCCAACTGCTTCCCATTCCAATCCTGAGACCCTTCCTATAGCATGAGATGTGATATCTCAATGCTTATACCAAATCTGAGACCCTTCCTATAGCATGAGATGTGATATCCAACTCCTTCCCATTCCAATCCTGAGACCCTTCCTATAGCATGAGATGTGATGTCTCAATGCTTCTAATACCAAACCTGAGATCCTTCCTATAACATGAGATGTGATATCCAACTCCTTCCGATTCCAATCCTGAGACCCTTATGATAGCATGAGATGTGATATCTCAATGCTTCTAATACCAAACCTGAGATCCTTCCTATAACATGAGATGTGATTTCCAAATCCTTCCCCTTCCAAACCTGAGACCCTCCCTTTAGCATGAGATGTGATATCCAACTCCTTCCCATTCCAATCCTGAGACCCTTCTGATAGCATGAGATGTGATATCTCAATGCCTCTAATACCAAACCTGAGATCCTACCTCTAACATGAAATGTGATATCCATCTCCTTCCATTTCCAACCCTGAGACCCTGTCTATAGCATGAGATGTCATATACAATTCCTTCCCATTCCAATCCTGAGACCCTTCCTATAGCACGAGATGTGATATCTCAATGCTTATACCAAACCTGAGACCCTTCCTATAGCATGAGATGTGATATCCAACTCCTTCCCATTCCAATCCTGAGACCCTTCCTATAGCATGAGATGTGATATCCAACTCCTTCCCATTCCAATCCTGAGACCCTTCCTATAGCCTGAGATGTGATATCTCAATGCCTCTAATACCAAACCTGAGATCCTTCCTCTAACATGAAATGTGATATCCAACTCCTTCCCTTTCCAAACCTGAGAGCCTATCTATAGCATGAGATGTGATATCCAAGTCCTTCCCATTCCAATCCTGAGACACTTCCGATAGCAGAGATGTGATATCTCAATGCTTATACCAAACCTGAGACCCTTCCTATAACATGAGATGTGATATCCAACTCCTTCCCGTTCCAAACATGAGACCCTTCCTTTAGCATGAGATGTGATATCCAGCTCCTTCCCATTCCAATCCTGAGACACTTCCGATAGCATGAGATGTGATATCTCAATGCTTCTAATATCAAAACTGAGACCCTCCCTATAGCATGATATGTGATATCTAAGTCCTTCCCATTCCAATCCTGAGACCCTTCCCATAGCATGAGATGTGATATCTCAATGCTTCTACCAAACCTGAGACCCTTCCTTTAGCATGAGATGTGATAACCAACTCCTTCCCATTCCAATCCTGAGACCCTTCCTATAGCATGAGATGTGATATCTCAATACTTCTAATACCAAACCTGAGATCCTTCCGATAACATGAGATGTGATATCCAAATCCTTCCCCTTCCAAACCTGAGACCCTCCCTTTAGCATGAGATGTGATATCCAACTCCTTCCCATTCCAATCCTGAGACCCTTCTGATAGCATGAGATGTGATATCTCAATGCTTCTATACCAAACCTGAGATCCTTCCGATAGCATGAGATGTGATATCTCAATGCTTCTAATACCAAACCTGAGATCCTTCCTATAACATGAGATGTGATATCCAAATCCTTCCCCTTCCAAACCTGAGACCCTCCCTTTAGCATGAGATGTGATATCCAACTCCTTCCCATTCCAATCCTGAGACTCTTCTGATAGCATGAGATGTGATATCTCAATGCCTCTAATACCAAACCTGAGATCCTACCTCTAACATGAAATGTGATATCCAACTCTTTCCCCTTCCAAACCTGAGAGCCTTCCTATAGCATGAGATGTGATATCCAAGTCCTTCCCATTCCAATCCTGAGACCCTTCCTATAACATGAGATGTGATATCCAACTCCTTCCCATTCCAACCTGAGACCCTTCCTATAGCATGAGATGGGATATCCAACTCCTTCCAAATCCAATCCTGATACCCTTCAGATAGCATGAGATGTGATATCCCAATGCTTCTACCAAACCTGAGACCCATACTATGGCATGAGATGTGATATCAAACTCCTTCCCCTTCCAAACCATAGACCCTTCGTTTATCATGAGATGTGATATCCAACTCCTTCCCATTCCATCCCTGAGACCCTTCCGATATCATGAGATGTGATATCTCAATGCTTCTAATATCAAACTTGAGACCTGTAAGGATATTTGGCGTGTTACAGTACACAGTACAGCAATACTGCACAAGTAGCACAAATTTTTTGCAGCACCACCACCACAAGGGTGCGGTGCATTGCTATATGGGTTAGCAGATTAACAAGGAAAGACAGACTATTCAGTAAAAAACGATTTTAACATATAAGATGCAAATCTATTTTTACAGTTAAAAGCACACGTGTTCATTTAAAAATGCACACTATTTTTCACCTGAAATGCCTATATTGCTAGAGACACATTTGAAAATTAACAGCTAACCTATTAACCATTAACCTGACTAATAAAACCTTATTTTAATATAACCCACTAATAAAATGTGTTCTCTACTGCAGAATTAGGCATACTCTGAAAACCATTTAAATGAGTGTGCAGATTTTTCTCTTCTCTTCTCTGCCTGATTCTCCGTGTTTTTGTGCACAATAACTGCAGGAAGGAGGAAGTCAGATTTGCAACAATTGCAAATGTATAAGCGAAGCTATTGTTGAAGAGTAGGAGGATGAGAGATGATGGATTTCATTGGGACACGTCATACAGAGGGCTGAGAGGAAAGTTTTAGTGGGCAGTATCAGGGAAAAAGACAGAGAGACATCTTTCTGCACTACTGGGGAGAAGACCTGGCTGTGGGGTCCTGACTGAATGCAAATTCCGGTGTCCTGCTGCAGTCGAGACTGGGGAAAGCTGAAAGAAAAACCTTTCCACTGGCAGAGGCATTCCTATCTGAAAAAGCTGAGAATTCCAGGCAATGACCCCGGCTTGAGAAGGCAAGCGTTCCTTTTTGCTGGAGTTAAGCCAAGAGAGCCACATTCACAGAGAGAAGCCTCTGAACAGATAAGGTAATTACCTAACTGGGGGAGCTGTGTGTGTGCACGGAAATATGCAGTCAGTGTAGAAAAATGAAAGTCCCGTGCGTGTCTTAATCAAGTGCTAATGTTGCAATTTAAGTTCTGTTCTCCGCCACTATAATTGCAGTGTGTCATAGAAAATGCTTTGATTGTTCCATTTTATTGCTGTAAAGAATGAGATCATGTCTAAATGCAACTTTTATAATACAGAAAATATTTGAAAACAGACGGGTGGTTTATTTTCTATTTACCATTACAATGCCAATGATGTGGGGAGATTTTTAAACAGTGCAATGGTCATTTTAAGACAGATGTGTGTATGTCAGAATCAGTATGAATAATTGTGAGTAACTGTAGCATAACTTGTTGGAGGTACATGAGCCAACGGGAAGAGAGACTCTCTGAACATAGCTCCCTACCGTATATAAGGTAGTGGAAATTACCACAAGACTACCACATATAGCTCTCTGTCGTAAATAAGTCAGTGAGTTTGCCCATGGTGGCGCACCAACACTATCACTGGAAATTGTGGTATCCCTAGAATGCAGGTCTGAGGTCTCTCTAGTGATCACACGAAAAATCTAAGCGAAGATAAGGGATTCTGGACATTGGGGCCACAAATAAAACAAGGGAATTATGCTCACCAAAATACCACCAACCACGTATACCAAATATGCAGGTCTGGGTGCTGAAATAATGCATGTCCATTGTATTATTGTTGCACATGGCCAAATCTGAATACAAAGAGTGATTATTGCTAAGTTATTTTTCGGCGGTAATAAAATACCGTCAGGCCCCAAATCTCCACAAAATACCCTACATATTTATGGTGCGTTGCAGGCCGGGAAAGTGATCACAGAGTACCTACTGGGCGTGGCAAGTGTGTCTCACACTGCCATTTGCACATTAAAGGGAACCCATTTTATAATAGCAGTGTGCCACTAAAAACGAATTTCAGAATGTCACAAAGGGAAACCACATTCTCAGATCTAGTGCAATATTTAGAGGCAAAGTTATTTGCACATGGAAATTGGTCTTCGAACAGTACCTTAGAATGGAGTAACCGCATTCAGGGTGAGGTGCAGAAAGAAAAACTAGACAATATTTTTGCAGAAGGCAGCATAATTCAGGTCTGCCTTACAAGATTATTGAATGCAGCCGATAAAAGTGCAGAGAAAGACTGTTTAATACGGCTATGCGGCAAAATATGGTTTATTTTAAACAAGTCCCTGCGAATGCAAGAGAATGATACTCAGCTAATTAACAGGTTAAAGACTGAATTAGATGGGGCAAGTAAAAATCAGGAAATGTTGAGAGCAGAATTGGATGTATGCCAAAAAGACATGCAATTAAAATGCAGAGACTTTGATACTCAGTTATCCAAAAGCAAGAAACAATTTGAAGATAGTGAGCAAGAATTGACACACTTAAAAGCCTTAGTGGATCACATTAGGCAGGATAAAGATGAGGTTGTTTCAGAAATGCAGATTTTACAAAAAGAACATTGCGAAAAAGAAGGTGATCTCCAGAGTGCAGAACAAGAAATGATTAAAATGATCCAAGAAAGAGACAAGAGAAATAAAGAGTTCAATGAATGCCAAATGCAAATGTGCGATATGCAGGAGGCAATTAATAAAATGAGTGATGAAAATAATTATTTGCATGATGAAGCCAACAGACTCCTTAAAAAGTGTAGGGACTTAGAACAGCAAATGTGCATTCCCAGGTCCCAGGAGAGGCGGCAGGGTACCACATTCAATGGAGTGGAGGTGAATTCTAGCTCTGCCCAAAGAGCTAGTGCCCCAGTGACAGGACCGGTGACTGAACTTGGTTGCAGCGCCCTTGGGGGATTTGATACTCCCATTGGGGGCAGCCACCAATCTCATACACCTGAAAACAGGATTGAATCACAAAATAGTGCAATTCCATGCATTGCAACAAGTAGCCCCATAAAAATAATGAAATCCATTAAAGCCCTGATCAAACCATTTAAAAAGGGAGGTGAATGCTGCATTGAGGATCACTTAGAAGCGGTGCATGACATTTTTAAAGCGCTCCAGATACCTAAGGAACAGTACAGACAATATTTTCATTTAACTTTAGATGCCCCGACGGCCAGCATCATAAGGGGATTAAATGAACAGCAGAATATGACATGGCTGGAGTTTGAAAAAGAAATTAGGCGTCATTTTTCTCCTTTTCAGTCATTGCAGGAGGCAAAGAAAGTCGCGTACACTATTACTGCTGGACCTAATACATCACCTCGCCAATTTTTACAAGACTTAAAAAGAGCATTCTCTCGCTTTGATGTATCTTTTGACTCAAATTCCAATGAGTTTAAAACTGCATACTTCTATGGGCTACAGAAAGACATCATATCCCAATTGGTCCGTGAATTTGACCGTGACAAGTCCCTTGAATGGATTGTACATCAAAGCACCAAGCTATATGAGGTACTCTATTGTCAGGGTAGAGAAAGTGATAAAATGAAAGATACTAGGCCTAAATCTAAAGAACCCTCAGCCACAGTAATGGAAATCAGGTCAGCCAAAATGTCCCTTGAGTCTGCTCAAAGCCAAGGTAAAAATAATGTGACACCTGAACAAAGGGGTAATCAACAAAGATCGCCATTTCCTGTACCAATGTTCCAATCACATGATCCTAGTAATAGAGAGAGCTACATCAGCCCTAGATATTTAGGAGATAGACCCCGGGTAAGATACCGGTCTGATATGGCAGGTATGAACAATAACCAGAGACAAAATCAAGATCAAAGAAATGATGGTCCCTACCAGTCATTGGGGACACAGAGCAGATTTGATCCCAGCACCATGATATATGGTAATCAGGATAGGCCCCGATATGTGGATCGATTTACTGATAATGGAAATCAACATAGGGGCCAGTACCCACAATCTGAGAGACAGGACATGAGGCAAAACGTGAACTACAGTCCACGCCAGTACAATGATTCCCCACCAGGGGACTATAATCAAAGGATGGGTGCAACCCGCTCCCCTCCACAAATGAATCAAGAGTTCAGAAACCATCCCAACCGGTATCAATCACCTGAGAGGTATCAGAATAGATCCAATCAGGGGGAAAACAACCAATATCGACCTAGGCCACAGAAAGAGGATCCTAGAGAGGTGGAAAAGTTCCAATGCCTTGAGGCCCAAGTGAAAATGTTAGCTGAGCAAATAGGAAAGCTCTATACAGCGCAAAAACAACCTTCCAAAGAGGGGGCTGATGGCCATAGCAATGACCGGGGGGCTTCCGAAAAGTGACTAAGTACTCATGATAACTGCAGTGCCAAAATGACAGATTGCTCTGATATAACTTTGCATAACGACTCTGAGATGACTAATGGATTAAAAATGAAAGTACCAGTAAATGAAATTGTGATAGAAAGTGTAAATACTTCTAAAAAAGAGGTACGGTTTAACTTAGAGCTAAATAAAACAGTAAAGATTTGCACAAATGAAAAAGAAACATTAGGAATTCCAAAAGAACAAAGGGACAGATTTAAGAAAAATGACTCATGCATGGGGAATACCAGTGAACAGGGAGTAAGTGGGGATGCCATAGCTCCTTCCCTGGGCAAGCAAAACAATGACCAAACACAGACAGAAAAAGGAAATACTCACAAGGAGGGTACAAGTCAATCACCTGAAAAATTCTTTGAGCCACATATTTTTGAAGAGGCTGAAAGGGCTGGTATTACACTAAATGATCACAAATGCACAGAATTAAAAAATGACGAATTGCTGAATGATGTTGTTACACATGTTCAGTTGGAAGGTTGTAATGTGGTCTCTGATGTTACCCAGATGGATGGGCGAACGGTGGCCACACTCCAAAAAACCTTTGAACATGGAGAAATGAATAAAATATCTCGCACAGAAATGGGTAAAAAGGAGGAAAAAATGTCTTTTCATTTACCAATGTGCTTAACCAAAAGTGAAAAAGACCTGAGAAAGGTGAGCCCTGAAATCAGTAAGAATTCACATTTCTTATGTGTATTAGAGGAAGTTGAGGACAGATATTATGCACCCATCACTGTAGAAGAAAAATGCCACACCTTTGCTATGATTGACACTGGCGCACAGGCCACAATTATGTCAGAGGAGCTGGTAAAGAGTATCAATGAAGGGAGGCCTCCACAGAGTCAGATCACAGTGAAGGCAAATCAAGGCCCAGTGCATAACTTTAATGGGGAGGAGGTGCCCATCATAGGTGTAACTGAGGTTGACATAAAAATAGGAAAGCACAGAATGAAACAAGAGGTATTGATCACATCTATTTGTGAAATTCCATTTCTGATGGGGACAGATTGCCTGAAAAGATTGTCTCCTCTCATAGATGGGGTGAATGGAGTGCTGTGGTCCTTAACCAAAAAACCATTGAGGCCTAAGAAACTAAAATCACAAAACAGCAATATAAAAGAATGTCACACCGTTGCCAAAACAAATGATGCTGTGGAGGTATATCTCCAGAATAGCTGCATACCTAGTGTCACTGTTATATTAATGTGTCAAGACAAAGATCAGAGCGACAATGAAAAGCTACCTGTACAAATATACTTGGACCCAAGGAAAGATTGGCAGACTGCTATAGATGAGCACACATTACGTTTTTACTTAAAAGAGAATACATGCAAACAGAATATTGTTCCTAAAACAGATTCGGAAAAACACATTACCACTCTGGCAGAGATACACATGGAAGATGAGCAACCATGGGTTCACGTTGGTATAAATGATTATCTTAAAACAATAAAAGCCACTTTAGCGCTTGAACATGAAAGGAGTTTCATTAATGAGAAATTGTTGCAAAAAATTATGGAGAGGGAAGAAATCCCGAAATTTAGGATTAAAAACCAATATGTTTCTGGGTTGGACAGTCCAAACTTTGAAAACCGAATTACAGGCAGATGCATGCTTAAAATTAGCATTGGGCAGAAAACAATTTACCATAATGTATGGATAGTGGGTGGAGCACAAAATGAATTTTACATGGGCAATGACATCATGCACAGAATGTGTATGGTGTTAGATTTCCTTAATCAAAAAATATGGTCACGCCTAGGTGGGCCGGCGCCTGAATTTGAAGACAAAAGAAGGGCTTATCATTGTGCACAACTAGTTCCTTATGCAGTCGAATTACAGATGAGGAAAAATACTATTGTTCCTGCATTTACAAAACAGTTTGCAATAACACTGAAATGCAAAAATGGACAGCAGATGAAAGGCTCTGATGCATTTGTATGCCTGAATGAATCCATAAAACAGCAAGGCCTGGATTATGAATACATTCCATTGGTAGACATTGGTGAAGGATCTGTAAAAATCATGGTAAATAATAAAGGTTGTCAGGACATTCATTTAGAGGAAAACTCCCCATTAGGAATGGCCATACAAAAATCACATTATACGGCAGATTTAAATAACATGGTGATTGGGAATATTCCTGAAAAATATGTAGATGCCAAGGGCGAGTTGCCAGAACACCTGGACTCTCAGCCCAAAGGAATATTTAAAATTCATTCTGTGTATCCTTATGATTCAAATGAGACAGTGTGCTGCCATCAAGAGGATTGCATAATATTTAATTTAAATGAAAATGAAACAGGAAATCAGCCCATTGAAGTGGAAGCTGATCTGCCAAAATATTTGAAAGTGGCAGCTCTACAAAAAGACACAGCCACACAGTTAGAGGAAAGCGCTGAGATTCCTTTACCAGAAGAGTTTCCAGAATTTTCCAGAATGGTAGAAGAGCAGATCTCCTTAGCGGATGCATGTGACAGCGATGAGGATCGACGCAATCTGAGGGAAATATTTATGGAGTTTAAGGATGTATTTGCAAAAGATGCTTATGATTGTGGTTTAACTGATTTACATGTGGCCACACTTTCAGAAGGTTGTAGCAGAAATCCAGTGTTTGTACGCCAGTATAGACTACCGCTGGCATGTTTAGAATCATTGGCAGAGATTATTAAAAATTTGGAATCACGGGGAATAATTAGGCCCATTCATAGCACATCCAATACGCCTATTTTAGGTGTGTTAAAGCCAAATGGTCAATGGCGGCTGTGTGCAGACTTAAGAGAGTTAAATAAAAGAGTACCAGTATCTAGATGGCCACTACCATTCATTGATCAGGGCCTAGCTCAGATACATGGTTCAAATGTATTTACCACGTTAGATCTCACATCTGGATATTGGTGTGTGCCATTGGCAGAGGAGATACAACACCTATTTTCCTTTACATTTGACAGGACTCAATATGCCTGGCTTAGAGCTCCGTTCGGGTACATCAATAGTGGGAGTGAATTTGGCATATTTTTGAGAAAGGCCATGCCGGATGCAGCGGAAAGAGGGACAATAGTTTATGTGGATGATGTCTTGATAAAAAATGAAAACCTTAAAAGCCATTTTGATGAAATAAGACATGTGCTTGGCCAATTGCAGAAAGCAGGCGCCAAAGTATCTTTGCAAAAAGCACAATGGTGCAAGAAAAAAGTGAACTTTCTAGGGCATGAAGTGACTGAACATGGGCTAAATCCACAAAGGAAGAAAATAGAGGCCATACAAAGATTAAAAGATCCTAAAAATGAGAAAGGAGTAAAAAGTTTATTAGGGATGACAGGCTATAACAGAAAGTTCATTGAGAATTATGCAGAAATCACTCAACCATTGACTAAACTGCTTAAACTAAATACTCCCTGGAGATGGGAAAGAGAGCAGTCTGATGCAGTGGCTAGATTGAAGGAATGTCTTGTAAAGGCACCATGTTTAGCATACCCCATAAAGGACAGGGATTTCTTTATAGAAATAGGCTTTTCTGAACATTGTATGTCAGCAGTGTTATCACAAAAACACGATTTGAATCACAAAACCATTGCATATGCAAGTAAGGCATTTTCCCAAGTTGAAATGAAATTTAATGAATGCGAAAAGGCCCTATTAACCACTGTGTGGGCGCTACAACATTTCCGCCCCATTGTTCAGGGAGAAAAGGTGATTATTGAAACAAATCATCAACCTTTGCAATTTTTAGAGAGTAAAAGAATTAGATCAGGCAATCTAGCACAATCCAGAATCACTTCATGGACGCTGGCATTACAAGGTTTTCCCGTAGAAGTAAGATATGGACAAAATAAAAAGAGCCCAATTGCTCAAGGGTTAGCTGACTTACATGACTGTGCAGCTGAACAAATAACAAATGAAATGGATGTGGAAGCTGGTTTACAGGAATTTGAACAATCACCACACAAAGCTTTTGATGAAAAAACATGCAAGGATTTGCCAACTGTATATGTGGATGGTTGTGCTTTTCACATTGAAAATGACAGTAATAAACAATTAGTGGCAGGAATAGGAAATGTCTGGTTGAAATGTGAAGGCGTTCCTAGTATAGGGATGAGGATTGGAGATAGGAGCAGTCAGGTGGCGGAATTGGCAGCCATCTATAAAGCAATTGCTACTGCAGTTGATAAAAAGTTCAGTGAAATTGTCCTGGTGACTGATTCTGACTATGCACGGAATAGCTTTGTGGAGTATTTGCCTGGTTGGAAAGCAAGAGGCATGGTTACATACAACAAAAAGCCACTTAAACATGGAAAAATGATACAAGCCATAGACAAATTGGTGTCAGAAAATAATTTAACAATATACTGGAGAAAAATTCGTGGGCATTTAAAAACACCAGGAGAGGATAAGGAGGGAAATGATAAGGCAGACCATCTGGCTAAGATTGGGGCTGTGATGGGAGAATTGCTACCTATTGATTATTTAATGGGTGAAATACAAATTGATGCAGTCACACGTTCTAAAGCACCAAAGGAGGTAGATCAACCGGTGGTGCAGTGGAGTCATGACACGCCAGACCAAGATTTGATTGAGGCACAAAAGAATGATCAAATTTTGGGAATCTATTATAATCATTTGATAGATCCTGAACAAAATCCTTTAACAGAAAATGATTGTATGGGAAAAGAAGAGTTGAGGGTGTTATTAAAGAACAAAACACGAATTAGATTACAGGATGGGCTCATGATTAGAGAGTCCATAACAGGGCAAATACAGTGGGTAGTACCCCTTTCATTCAGAGGACTAATGCTACACCATGCACATGATGCCATAACTGCAGGCCATAGAGGTTCACAAAAGACATTAGAAATACTAAAAGATTATGCTTACTGGCCACATATGTCCCAAGATGTGGAATTATATACTAGAGGATGTCTAGTATGCGCCCAATTTAAACCTGCTTCACCAATGCATAGAGCACCATTGATGAAAAGAGGCCTAACTCTCCCATGGTCAGATTTGCAAATAGACTATGTAGGTCCTTTAAAAAGGTCGAGCAGGGGACACCGCTATATTTTGAGTGTGGTATGTTTGATGTCAAAGTGGATTGAGTGCATTCCCGCACCAGATTGTAGTGCGCAAACAGCAGCCACATTGCTGGTGAACCATGTGTTCTCAAGGTTTGGGTTGCCACAAAGAATTGAGTCAGACAGAGGAAGTCATTTCACAAGTACTCTAATGAGTAAGGTATGGCAAATACTAGGTGTGAAAAGGAAACTACATATCGCATATCGGGCGGCGTCTTCAGGTACAGTTGAAAGAAGCAATAGGTCTGTTGTGGATATTTTAAAGAAATTTGTGGCAGAAGCAGGTTCCAGCTGGGATTTACGTTTACCATTGGTTTTGATGGCAATCAGGTCGACTCCTGCCAAAGCAACAGGTGTTAGCCCCCATGAGGTCTTAACAGGTAGGAAAATGGTGTTACCACAACACCTACTATACAGAACACATGAGCAAACTCTAGTGAGTGCATCCACAGTTCATGAATATATTGATGAACTGAGGAGGCATTTGCAACATGCATTTGCTTTTGTGCAGAGAAATCTGGAAAGAGCTGCTGACAGTGCTAAGTCATATTATGACAAAAAGACATCAGTAAAGGAATACAATGTAGGGGATCAGGTGTACAAGTTTCATTTTGGAAAAAGTAAACAGAAAAATTCTAAATTTCTGGCAGCCTGGCAGGGGCCATTTCGAATTATAGATAAAGTCTCTCCTGTAGTGTATAAAATTTTGAAAAATGAAGGTGAAACAGCAATAGAGCAGTTTGTCCATGTAAATCAAATCAAACCATGCCATCCCAGACATGAGATCAGGCAGCTTGAGCATGTGGAAACAGATAGAGTCCCTTGAGAAAATAAATGGGTGTAATCAGGAGGCAGTGACAAAGAAGTTAAAAAAAAGTTGATTGTTATGATGGCACATAAACACTGTAATATATGTGAAAATATATAATATAAATAAATAAATAAATAAAAAAATAAAAAAATAAATAAATGCACATATAACGGAAGCTCGTGGTTGGTGTGCAGAGAGAAAGTGTATTAAATATTGAATGCTGTTTTATATGTGTTTGTTTTCTTTTAACTTGTGTTTAATTTCAGAAAAAAGAAAAAAAAAACGAAGTATTTTTACCAAGCATGTTTTATTTTTGGCAAAAGGATGAAGTTAGTATTGTGCTATGTACTTAATCTGTTTATTTTCTATTTTGATTTAGACAATTAACATTATTTGGTCGGAGGTTCCGGGATCAGAGGCCACGGGAGACGATGGAGTCCTGGAGTCCCCTGGATGAAGACCAAAAGATGCCTGCCTCCAGGTGGAGGTGAAGACAAAATAACCAGAATGCCGAAAGAGATGACTACTGTGGATTCAAGATTGCCAAGATGAAAGAGTACTCGAATGAACCGAATAACATCGCTGGTCGGGACATATCAAAAGAGACAAAGCAAAAGTTCCGGCATATGAAGTTCCACGTATTTATTATTTTAATTATTTATTTTAACTTGTTATATTACTTAGTTGTTTTAGTTAGTTGTTTTATTTCATTGTTTTTAATTGACTTGGAAAATTTAAACTTAAAGTAATGCCACTTCCACTGAGAAGGCAAATGTGGAACATTTTATGAACTGATGGACTCAGATGAAATGTTGATTGCAAATTTTTGTTGGATTGCTATATTGTAAAAAAAAAAATAGAACAAGTTGTTTTTAGGAATTGGCTTGGATTATAGCCAAGTTCTAAAAACAAAAGGAGGGTATATGTAAGGATATTTGGCGTGTTACAGTACACAGTACAGCAATACTGCACAAGTAGCACAAATTTTTTGCAGCACCACCACCACAAGGGTGCGGTGCATTGCTATATGGGTTAGCAGATTAACAAGGAAAGACAGACTATTCAGTAAAAAACGATTTTAACATATAAGATGCAAATCTATTTTTACAGTTAAAAGCACACGTGTTCATTTAAAAATGCACACTATTTTTCACCTGAAATGCCTATATTGCTAGAGAC
Organism: Ambystoma mexicanum; assembly: GCF_040938575.1. NCBI lineage: Eukaryota > Metazoa > Chordata > Amphibia > Caudata > Ambystomatidae > Ambystoma > Ambystoma mexicanum. The sequence goes on from NC_090936.1 coordinate 341,976,863, forward strand.
ACATTTGAAAATTAACAGCTAACCTATTAACCATTAACCTGACTAATAAAACCTTATTTTAATATAACCCACTAATAAAATGTGTTCTCTACTGCAGAATTAGGCATACTCTGAAAACCATTTAAATGAGTGTGCAGATTTTTCTCTTCTCTTCTCTGCCTGATTCTCCGTGTTTTTGTGCACAATAACTGCAGGAAGGAGGAAGTCAGATTTGCAACAATTGCAAATGTATAAGCGAAGCTATTGTTGAAGAGTAGGAGGATGAGAGATGATGGATTTCATTGGGACACGTCATACAGAGGGCTGAGAGGAAAGTTTTAGTGGGCAGTATCAGGGAAAAAGACAGAGAGACATCTTTCTGCACTACTGGGGAGAAGACCTGGCTGTGGGGTCCTGACTGAATGCAAATTCCGGTGTCCTGCTGCAGTCGATACTGGGGAAAGCTGAAAGAAAAACCTTTCCACTGGCAGAGGCATTCCTATCTGAAAAAGCTGAGAATTCCAGGCAATGACCCCGGCTTGAGAAGGCAAGCGTTCCTTTTTGCTGGAGTTAAGCCAAGAGAGCCACATTCACAGAGAGAAGCCTCTGAACAGATAAGGTAATTACCTAACTGGGGGAGCTGTGTGTGTGCACGGAAATATGCAGTCAGTGTAGAAAAATGAAAGTCCCGTGCGTGTCTTAATCAAGTGCTAATGTTGCAATTTAAGTTCTGTTCTCCGCCACTATAATTGCAGTGTGTCATAGAAAATGCTTTGATTGTTCCATTTTATTGCTGTAAAGAATGAGATCATGTCTAAATGCAACTTTTATAATACAGAAAATATTTGAAAACAGACGGGTGGTTTATTTTCTATTTACCATTACAATGCCAATGATGTGGGGAGATTTTTAAACAGTGCAATGGTCATTTTAAGACAGATGTGTGTATGTCAGAATCAGTATGAATAATTGTGAGTAACTGTAGCATAACTTGTTGGAGGTACATGAGCCAACGGGAAGAGAGACTCTCTGAACATAGCTCCCTACCGTATATAAGGTAGTGGAAATTACCACAAGACTACCACATATAGCTCTCTGTCGTAAATAAGTCAGTGAGTTTGCCCATGGTGGCGCACCAACACTATCACTGGAAATTGTGGTATCCCTAGAATGCAGGTCTGAGGTCTCTCTAGTGATCACACGAAAAATCTAAGCGAAGATAAGGGATTCTGGACATTGGGGCCACAAATAAAACAAGGGAATTATGCTCACCAAAATACCACCAACCACGTATACCAAATATGCAGGTCTGGGTGCTGAAATAATGCATGTCCATTGTATTATTGTTGCACATGGCCAAATCTGAATACAAAGAGTGATTATTGCTAAGTTATTTTTCGGCGGTAATAAAATACCGTCAGGCCCCAAATCTCCACAAAATACCCTACAGACCCTCCCTATAGCATGAGATGTGATATCCAACTCCTTCCCATTCCAACCTGAGACCCTTCCTATAGCATGAGATGGGATATCTCAATGCTTCTAATACCAAACCTGAGACTCTTCCTATAACATGAGATGGGATATCCAACTCCTTCCCATTCCAATCCTGAGACCCTTCCGATAGCAGAGATGTGATATCTCAATGCTTATACCAAACCTGAGACCCTTCCTATGGCCTGAGATGTGATATCCAACTGCTTCCCATTCCAATCCTGAGACCCTTCCTATAGCATGAGATGTGATATCTCAATGCTTATACCAAATCTGAGACCCTTCCTATAGCATGAGATGTGATATCCAACTCCTTCCCATTCCAATCCTGAGACCCTTCCTATAGCACGAGATGTGATATCTCAATGCTTATACCAAACCTGAGACCCTTCCTATAGCATGAGATGTGATATCCAACTCCTTCCCATTCCAATCCTGAGACCCTTCCTATAGCATGAGATGTGATATCCAACTCCTTCCCATTCCAATCCTGAGACCCTTCCTATAGAGTGAGATGTGATATCTCAAAGCCTCTAATACCAAACCTGAGATCCTTCCTCTAACATGAAATGTGATATCCAACTCCTTCCCTTTCCAAACCTGAGACCCTTCCTATAGCATGAGATGTGATATCCAAGTCCTTCCCATTCCAATCCTGAGACACTTCCGATAGCAGAGATGTGATATCTCAATGCTTATACCAAACCTGAGACCCTTCCTATAACATGAGATGTGATATCCAACTCCTTCCCGTTCCAAACGTGAGACCCTTCCTTTAGCATGAGATGTGATATCCAGCTCCTTCCCATTCCAATCCTGAGACACTTCCGATAGCATGAGATGTGATATCTCAATGCTTCTAATATCAAAACTGAGACCCTCCCTATAGCATGATATGTGATATCTAAGTCCTTCCCATTCCAATCCTGAGACCCTTCCCATAGCATGAGATGTGATATCTCAATGCTTCTACCAAACCTGAGACCCTTCCTTTAGCATGAGATGTGATAACCAACTCCTTCCCATTCCAATCCTGAGACCCTTCCTATAGCATGAGATGTGATATCTCAATACTTCTAATACCAAACCTGAGATCCTTCCGATAACATGAGATGTGATATCCAAATCCTTCCCCTTCCAAACCTGAGACCCTCCCTTTAGCATGAGATGTGATATCCAACTCCTTCCCATTCCAATCCTGAGACCCTTCTGATAGCATGAGATGTGATATCTCAATGCTTCTATACCAAACCTGAGATCCTTTCGATAGCATGAGATGTGATATCTCAATGCTTCTAATACCAAACCTGAGATCCTTCCTATAACATGAGATGTGATATCCAAATCCTTCCCCTTCCAAACCTGAGAGCCTTCCTATAGCATGAGATGTGATATCCAAGTCCTTCCCATTCCAATCCTGAGACCCTTCCTATAACATGAGATGTGATATCCAAATCCTTCCCCTTCCAAACCTGAGACCCTCCCTTTAGCATGAGATGTGATATCCAACTCCTTCCCATTCCAATCCTGAGACCCTTCTGATAGCATGAGATGTGATATCTCAATGCTTCTATACCAAACCTGAGATCATTCCGATAGCATGAGATGTGATATCCCAATGCTTCTACCAAACCTGAGACCCATACTATGGCATGAGATGTGATATCAAACTCCTTCCCCTTCCAAACCATAGACCCTTCGTTTATCATGAGATGTGATATCCAACTCCTTCCCATTCCATCCCTGAGACCCTTCCGATATCATGAGATGTGATATCTCAATGCTTCTAATATCAAACTTGAGACCCTCCCTATAGCATGAGATGTGATATCCAAGTCCTTCCCATTCCAATCCTGAGACTCTTCTGATAGCATGAGATGTGATATCTCAATGCCTCTAATACCAAACCTGAGATCCTACCTCTAACATGAAATGTGATATCCAACTCTTTCCCCTTCCAAACCTGAGAGCCTTCCTATAGCATGAGATGTGATATCCAAGTCCTTCCCATTCCAATCCTGAGACCCTTCCTATAACATGAGATGTGATATCCAACTCCTTCCCATTCCAACCTGAGACCCTTCCTATAGCATGAGATGGGATATCCAACTCCTTCCAAATCCAATCCTGATACCCTTCCGATAGCATGAGATGTGATATCCCAATGCTTCTACCAAACCTGAGACCCATACTATGGCATGAGATGTGATATCAAACTCCTTCCCCTTCCAAACCTTAGACCCTTCCTTTATCATGAGATGTGATATCCAACTCCTTCCCATTCCAATCCTGAGACACTTCCGATAGCATGAGATGTGATATCTCAATGCTTCTAATATCAAAACTGAGACCCTCCCTATAGCATGATATGTGATAGCCAACTCCTTCCCATTCCAATCCTGAGACCCTTCCTATAGCATGAGATGTGATATCTCAATACTTCTAATACCAAACCTGAGATCCTTCCGATAACATGAGATGTGATATCCAAATCCTTCCCCTTCCAAACCTGAGACCCTCCCTTTAGCCTGAGATGTGATATCCAACTCCTTCCCATTCCAATCCTGAGACCCTTCTGATAGCATGAGATGTGATATCTCAATGCTTCTATACCAAACCTGAGATCCTTCCGATAGCATGAGATGTGATATCTCAATGCTTCTAATACCAAACCTGAGATCCTTCCTATAACATGAGATGTGATATCCAAATCCTTCCCCTTCCAAACCTGAGACCCTCCCCTTTAGCATGAGATGTGATATCCAACTCCTTCCCATTCCAATCCTGAGACTCTTCTGATAGCATGAGATGTGATATCTCAATGCCTCTAATACCAAACCTGAGATCCTACCTCTAACATGAAATGTTATATCCAACTCTTTCCCCTTCCAAACCTGAGAGCCTTCCAATAGCATGAGATGTGATATCCAAGTCCTTCCCATTCCAATCCTGAGACTCTTCCTATAACATGAGATGTGATATCCAACTCCTTCCCATTCCAACCTGAGACCCTTCCTATAGCATGAGATGGGATATCCAACTCCTTCCAAATCCAATCCTGATACCCTTCCGATAGCATGAGATGTGATATCCCAATGCTTCTACCAAACCTGAGACCCATACTATGGCATGAGATGTGATATCAAACTCCTTCCCCTTCCAAACCTTAGACCCTTCCTTTATCATGAGATGTGATATCCAACTCCTTCCCATTCCATCCCTGAGACCCTTCCGATATCATGAGATGTGATATCTCAATGCTTCTAATATCAAACTTGGACCCTCCCTATAGCATGAGATGTGATATCCAAGTCCTTCCCATTCCAATCCTGAGACCCTTCCTATAGCATGAGATGTGATATCTCAATGCTTCTAATACCAAACCTGAGACCCTTCCTATAACATGAGATGGGAATATCCAACTCCTTCCCATTCCAATCCTGAGACCCTTCCGATAGCAGAGATGTGATATCTCAATGCTTATACCAAACCTGAGATCCTTCCTATAACATGAGATGTGATATCCAACTCCTTCCCATTCCAATCCTGAGACACTTCCTATAGCATGAGATGTGATATCCAACTTCTTCCCATTCCAATCCTGAGACCCTTCCTATAACATGAGATGTGATGTCTCAATGCTTCTAATACCAAACCTGAGACCCTTCCTATAACATGAGATGGGATATCCAACTCCTTCCCATTAAAATCCTGAGACCATTCCGATAGCAGAGATGTGATATCTCAATGCTTATACCAAACCTGACACCCTTCCTATGGCCTGAGATGTCATATACAACTCCTTCCCATTCCAATCCTGAGACCGTTCCTATAGCATGAGATGTGATATCTCAATGCTTATACCAAATCTGAGACCCTTCCTATAGCATGAGATGTGATATCCAACTCCTTCCCATTCCAATCCAGAGACCCTTCCTATAGCATGAGATGTGATGTCTCAATGCTTCTAATACCAAACCTGAGATCCTTCCTATAACATGAGATGTGATATCCAACTCCTTCCCATTCCAATCCTGAGACCCTTATGATAGCATGAGATGTGATATCTCAATGCCTCTAATACCAAACCTGAGATACTTCCGATAGCATGAGATGTGATATCTCAATGCTTCTAATTACAAACCTGAGATCCTTCCTATAACATGAGATGTGATTTCCAAATCCTTCCCCTTCCAAACCTGAGACCCTCCCTTTAGCATGAGATGTGATATCCAACTCCTTCCCATTCCAATCCTGAGACCCTTCTGATAGCATGAGATGTGATATTTCAATGCCTCTAATACCAAACCTGAGATCCTACCTCTAACATGAAATGTGATATCCATCTCCTTCCCTTTCCAAACCTGAGACCCTGCCTATAGCATGAGATGTGATATCCAAGTCCTTCCCATTACAATCCTGAGACCCTTCCTATAGCATGTGATGTGATATCTCAATGCTTATACCAAACCTGAGACCCTTCCTATGGCATGAGATGTCATATACAACTCCTTCCCATTCCAATCCTGAGACCCTTCCTATAGCATGAGATGTGATATCTCAATGCTTATACCAAACCTGAGACCCTTCCTATAGCATGAGATGTGATATCCAACTTCTTCCCATTCCAATCCTGAGACCCTTCCTATAACATGAGATGTGATGTCTCAATGCTTCTAATACCAAACCTGAGATCTTTCCTATAACATGAGATGTGATATCCAACTCCTTCCCATTCCAATCCTGAGACCCTTCCTATAGCATGAGATGTGATATCACAATGCTTATACCAAACCTGAGACCGTTCCTATAGCTTGAGATGTGATATCCAACTCCTTCCCATTCCAATCCTGAGACCCTTCCTATAGCATGAGATGTGATATCTCAACGCCTCTAATACCAAACCTGAGATTGTTCCTCTAACATGAAATGTGATATCCAACTCCTTCCCCTTCCAAACCTGAGAGCCTTCCTATAGCATGAGATATGATAGCCAAGTCCTTCTAATTCCAATCCTGAGACCCTTCCTATAACATGAAATGTGATATCCAACTCCTTCCCATTCCAACCTGAGACCCTTCCTATAGCATGAGATGGGATATCTCAATGCTTCTAATACCAAACCTGAGACTCTTCCTATAACATGAGATGGGATATCCAACTCCTTCCCATTCCAATCCTGAGACCCTTCCGATAGCAGAGATGTGATATCTCAATGCTTATACCAAACCTGAGACCCTTCCTATGGCCTGAGATGTGATATCCAACTGCTTCCCATTCCAATCCTGAGACCCTTCCTATAGCATGAGATGTGATATCTCAATGCTTATACCAAATCTGAGACCCTTCCTATAGCATGAGATGTGATATCCAACTCCTTCCCATTCCAATCCTGAGACCCTTCCTATAGCATGAGATGTGATATCTCAATGCTTCTAATACCAAACCTGAGATCCTTCCTATAACATGAGATGTGATATCCAACTCCTTCCGATTCCAATCCTGAGACCCTTATGATAGCATGAGATGTGATATCTCAATGCTTCTAATACCAAACCTGAGATCCTTCCTATAACATGAGATGTGATTTCCAAATCCTTCCCCTTCCAAACCTGAGACCCTCCCTTTAGCATGAGATGTGATATCCAACTCCTTCCCATTCCAATCCTGAGACCCTTCTGATAGCATGAGATGTGATATCTCAATGTCACTAATACCAAACCTGAGATCCTACCTCTAACATGAAATGTGATATCCATCTCCTTCCATTTCCAACCCTGAGACCCTGTCTATAGCATGAGATGTCATATACAATTCCTTCCCATTCCAATCCTGAGACCCTTCCTATAGCACGAGATGTGATATCTCAATGCTTATACCAAACCTGAGACCCTTCCTATAGCATGAGATGTGATATCCAACTCCTTCCCATTCCAATCCTGAGACCCTTCCTATAGCATGAGATGTGATATCCAACTCCTTCCCATTCCAATCCTGAGACCCTTCCTATAGCCTGAGATGTGATATCTCAATGCCTCTAATACCAAACCTGAGATCCTTCCTCTAACATGAAATGTGATATCCAACTCCTTCCGATTCCAATCCTGAGACCCTTATGATAGCATGAGATGTGATATCTCAATGCTTCTAATACCAAACCTGAGATCCTTCCTATAACATGAGATGTGATTTCCAAATCCTTCCCCTTCCAAACCTGAGACCCTCCCTTTAGCATGAGATGTGATATCCAACTCCTTCCGATTCCAATCCTGAGACCCTTATGATAGCATGAGATGTGATATCTCAATGCTTCTAATACCAAACCTGAGATCCTACCTCTAACATGAAATGTGATATCCATCTCCTTCCCTTTCCAAACCTGAGAGCCTATCTATAGCATGAGATGTGATATCCAAGTCCTTCCCATTCCAATCCTGAGACACTTCCGATAGCAGAGATGTAATATCTCAATGCTTATACCAAACCTGAGACCCTTCCTATAACATGAGATGTGATATCCAACTCCTTCCCGTTCCAAACGTGAGACCCTTCCTTTAGCATGAGATGTGATATCCAGCTCCTTCCCATTCCAATCCTGAGACACTTCCGATAGCATGAGATGTGATATCTCAATGCTTCTAATATCAAAACTGAGACCCTCCCTATAGCATGATATGTGATATCTAAGTCCTTCCCATTCCAATCCTGAGACCCTACCCATAGCATGAGATGTGATATCTCAATGCTTCTACCAAACCTGAGACCCTTCCTTTAGCATGAGATGTGATAACCAACTCCTTCCCATTCCAATCCTGAGACCCTTCCTATAGCATGAGATGTGATATCTCAATACTTCTAATACCAAACCTGAGATCCTTCCAATAACATGAGATGTGATATCCAAATCCTTCCCCTTCCAAACCTGAGACCCTCCCTTTAGCATGAGATGTGATATCCAACTCCTTCCCATTCCAATCCTGAGACCCTTCTGATAGCATGAGATGTGATATCTCAATGCTTCTATACCAAACCTGAGATCCTTCCGATAGCATGAGATGTGATATCTCAATGCTTCTAATACCAAACCTGAGATCCTTCCTATAACATGAGATGTGATATCCAAATCCTTCCCCTTCCAAACCTGAGACCCTCCCTTTAGCATGAGATGTGATATCCAACTCCTTCCCATTCCAATCCTGAGACTCTTCTGATAGCATGAGATGTGATATCTCAATGCCTCTAATACCAAACCTGAGATCCTACCTCTAACATGAAATGTGATATCCAACTCTTTCCCCTTCCAAACCTGAGAGCCTTCCTATAGCATGAGATGTGATATCCAAGTCCTTCCCATTCCAATCCTGAGACCCTTCCTATAACATGAGATGTGATATCCAACTCCTTCCCATTCCAACCTGAGACCCTTCCTATAGCATGAGATGGGATATCCAACTCCTTCCAAATCCAATCCTGATACCCTTCCGATAGCATGAGATGTGATATCCCAATGCTACTACCAAACCTGAGACCCATACTATGGCATGAGATGTGATATCAAACTCCTTCCCCTTCCAAACCATAGACCCTTCGTTTATCATGAGATGTGATATCCAACTCCTTCCCATTCCATCCCTGAGACCCTTCCGATATCATGAGATGTGATATCTCAATGCTTCTAATATCAAACTTGAGACCCTCCCTATAGCATGAGATGTGATATCGAAGTCCTTCCCATTCCAATCCTGAGACTCTTCTGATAGCATGAGATGTGATATCTCAATGCCTCTAATACCAAACCTGAGATCCTACCTCTAACATGAAATGTGATATCCAACTCTTTCCCCTTCCAAACCTGAGAGCCTTCCTATAGCATGAGATGTGATATCCAAGTCCTTCCCATTCCAATCCTGAGACCCTTCCTATAACATGAGATGTGATATCCAACTCCTTCCCATTCCAACCTGAGACCCTTCCTATAGCATGAGATGGGATATCCAACTCCTTCCAAATCCAATCCTGATACCCTTCCGATAGCATGAGATGTGATATCCCAATGCTTCTACCAAACCGGAGACCCATACTATGGCATGAGATGTGATATCAAACTCCTTCCCCTTCCAAAACTTAGACCATTCCTTTATCATGAGATGTGATATCCAACTCCTTCCCATTCCAATCCTGAGACACTTCTGATAGCATGAGATGTGATGTCTCAATGCTTCTAATACCAAACCTGAGATCTTTCCTATAACATGAGATGTGATATCCAACTCCTTCCCATTCCAATCCTGAGACCCTTCCTATAGCATGAGATGTGATATCACAATGCTTATACCAAACCTGAGACCGTTCCTATAGCTTGAGATGTGATATCCAACTCCTTCCCATTCCAATCCTGAGACCCTTCCTATAGCATGAGATGTGATATCTCAAGGCCTCTAATACCAAACCTGAGATTGTTCCTCTAACATGAAATGTGATATCCAACTCCTTCCCCTTCCAAACCTGAGAGCCTTCCTATAGCATGAGATATGATAGCCAAGTCCTTCCAATTCCAATCCTGAGACCCTTCCTATAACATGAAATGTGATATCCAACTCCTTCCCATTCCAACCTGAGACCCTTCCTATAGCATGAGATGGGATATCTCAATGCTTCTAATACCAAACCTGAGACTCTTCCTATAACATGAGATGGGATATCCAACTCCTTCCCATTCCAATCCTGAGACCCTTCCGATAGCAGAGATGTGATATCTCAATGCTTATACCAAACCTGAGACCATTCCTATGGCCTGAGATGTGATATCCAACTGCTTCCCATTCCAATCCTGAGACCCTTCCTATAGCATGAGATGTGATATCTCAATGCTTATACCAAATCTGAGACCCTTCCTATAGCATGAGATGTGATATCCAACTCCTTCCCATTCCAATCCTGAGACCCTTCCTATAGCATGAGATGTGATGTCTCAATGCTTCTAATACCAAACCTGAGATCCTTCCTATAACATGAGATGTGATATCCAACTCCTTCCGATTCCAATCCTGAGACCCTTATGATAGCATGAGATGTGATATCTCAATGCTTCTAATACCAAACCTGAGATCCTTCCTATAACATGAGATGTGATTTCCAAATCCTTCCCCTTCCAAACCTGAGACCCTCCCTTTAGCATGAGATGTGATATCCAACTCCTTCCCATTCCAATCCTGAGACCCTTCTGATAGCATGAGATGTGATATCTCAATGCCTCTAATACCAAACCTGAGATCCTACCTCTAACATGAAATGTGATATCCATCTCCTTCCATTTCCAACCCTGAGACCCTGTCTATAGCATGAGATGTCATATACAATTCCTTCCCATTCCAATCCTGAGACCCTTCCTATAGCACGAGATGTGATATCTCAATGCTTATACCAAACCTGAGACCCTTCCTATAGCATGAGATGTGATATCCAACTCCTTCCCATTCCAATCCTGAGACCCTTCCTATAGCATGAGATGTGATATCCAACTCCTTCCCATTCCAATCCTGAGACCCTTCCTATAGCCTGAGATGTGATATCTCAATGCCTCTAATACCAAACCTGAGATCCTTCCTCTAACATGAAATGTGATATCCAACTCCTTCCCTTTCCAAACCTGAGAGCCTATCTATAGCATGAGATGTGATATCTAAGTCCTTCCCATTCCAATCCTGAGACACTTCCGATAGCAGAGATGTGATATCTCAATGCTTATACCAAACCTGAGACCCTTCCTATAACATGAGATGTGATATCCAACTCCTTCCCGTTCCAAACATGAGACCCTTCCTTTAGCATGAGATGTGATATCCAGCTCCTTCCCATTCCAATCCTGAGACACTTCCGATAGCATGAGATGTGATATCTCAATGCTTCTAATATCAAAACTGAGACCCTCCCTATAGCATGATATGTGATATCTAAGTCCTTCCCATTCCAATCCTGAGACCCTTCCCATAGCATGAGATGTGATATCTCAATGCTTCTACCAAACCTGAGACCCTTCCTTTAGCATGAGATGTGATAACCAACTCCTTCCCATTCCAATCCTGAGACCCTTCCTATAGCATGAGATGTGATATCTCAATACTTCTAATACCAAACCTGAGATCCTTCCGATAACATGAGATGTGATATCCAAATCCTTCCCCTTCCAAACCTGAGACCCTCCCTTTAGCATGAGATGTGATATCCAACTCCTTCCCATTCCAATCCTGAGACCCTTCTGATAGCATGAGATGTGATATCTCAATGCTTCTATACCAAACCTGAGATCCTTCCGATAGCATGAGATGTGATATCTCAATGCTTCTAATACCAAACCTGAGATCCTTCCTATAACATGAGATGTGATATCCAAATCCTTCCCCTTCCAAACCTGAGACCCTCCCTTTAGCATGAGATGTGATATCCAACTCCTTCCCATTCCAATCCTGAGACTCTTCTGATAGCATGAGATGTGATATCTCAATGCCTCTAATACCAAACCTGAGATCCTACCTCTAACATGAAATGTGATATCCAACTCTTTCCCCTTCCAAACCTGAGAGCCTTCCTATAGCATGAGATGTGATATCCAAGTCCTTCCCATTCCAATCCTGAGACCCTTCCTATAACATGAGATGTGATATCCAACTCCTTCCCATTCCAACCTGAGACCCTTCCTATAGCATGAGATGGGATATCCAACTCCTTCCAAATCCAATCCTGATACCCTTCAGATAGCATGAGATGTGATATCCCAATGCTTCTACCAAACCTGAGACCCATACTATGGCATGAGATGTGATATCAAACTCCTTCCCCTTCCAAACCATAGACCCTTCGTTTATCATGAGATGTGATATCCAACTCCTTCCCATTCCATCCCTGAGACCCTTCCGATATCATGAGATGTGATATCTCAATGCTTCTAATATCAAACTTGAGACCCTCCCTATAGCATGAGATGTGATATCCAACTCCTTCCCATTCCAACCTGAGACCCTTCCTATAGCATGAGATGGGATATCTCAATGCTTCTAATACCAAACCTGAGACTCTTCCTATAACATGAGATGGGATATCCAACTCCTTCCCATTCCAATCCTGAGACCCTTCCGATAGCAGAGATGTGATATCTCAATGCTTATACCAAACCTGAGACCCTTCCTATGGCCTGAGATGTGATATCCAACTGCTTCCCATTCCAATCCCGAGACCCTTCCTATAGCATGAGATGTGATATCTCAATGCTTATACCAAATCTGAGACCCTTCCTATAGCATGAGATGTGATATCCAACTCCTTCCCATTCCAATCCTGAGACCCTTCCTATAGCACGAGATGTGATATCTCAATGCTTAAACCAAACCTGAGACCCTTCCTATAGCATGAGATGTGATATCCAACTCCTTCCCATTCCAATCCTGAGACCCTTCCTATAGCATGAGATGTGATATCCAACTCCTTCCCATTCCAATCCTGAGACCCTTCCTATAGAGTGAGATGTGATATCTCAAAGCCTCTAATACCAAACCTGAGATCCTTCCTCTAACATGAAATGTGATATCCAACTCCTTCCCTTTCCAAACCTGAGAGCCTATCTATAGCATGAGATGTGATATCCAAGTCCTTCCCATTCCAATCCTGAGACACTTCCGATAGCAGAGATGTGATATCTCAATGCTTATACCAAACCTGAGACCCTTCCTATAACATGAGATGTGATATCCAACTCCTTCCCGTTCCAAACGTGAGACCCTTCCTTTAGCATGAGATGTGATATCCAGCTCCTTCCCATTCCAATCCTGAGACACTTCCGATAGCATGAGATGTGATATCTCAATGCTTCTAATATCAAAACTGAGACCCTCCCTATAGCATGATATGTGATATCTAAGTCCTTCCCATTCCAATCCTGAGACCCTTCCCATAGCATGAGATGTGATATCTCAATGCTTCTACCAATCCTGAGACCCTTCCTTTAGCATGAGATGTGATAACCAACTCCTTCCCATTCCAATCCTGAGACCCTTCCTATAGCATGAGATGTGATATCTCAATACTTCTAATACCAAACCTGAGATCCTTCCGATAACATGAGATGTGATATCCAAATCCTTCCCCTTCCAAACCTGAGACCCTCCCTTTAGCATGAGATGTGATATCCAACTCCTTCCCATTCCAATCCTGAGACCCTTCTGATAGCATGAGATGTGATATCTCAATGCTTCTATACCAAACCTGAGATCCTTTCGATAGCATGAGATGTGATATCTCAATGCTTCTAATACCAAACCTGAGATCCTTCCTATAACATGAGATGTGATATCCAAATCCTTCCCCTTCCAAACCTGAGAGCCTTCCTATAGCATGAGATGTGATATCCAAGTCCTTCCCATTCCAATCCTGAGACCCTTCCTATAACATGAGATGTGATATCCAAATCCTTCCCCTTCCAAACCTGAGACCCTCCCTTTAGCATGAGATGTGATATCCAACTCCTTCCCATTCCAATCCTGAGACCCTTCTGATAGCATGAGATGTGATATCTCAATGCTTCTATACCAAACCTGAGATCATTCCGATAGCATGAGATGTGATATCTCAATGCTTCTAATACCAAACCTGAGATCCTTCCTATAACATGAGATGTGATATCCAAATCCTTCCCCTTCCAAACCTGAGAGCCTTCCTATAGCATGAGATGTGATATCCAAGTCCTTCCCATTCCAACCTGAGACCCTTCTGATAGCATGAGATGTGATATCTCAATGCCTCTAATACCAAACCTGAGATCCTACCTCTAACATGAAATGTGATATCCAACTCTTTCCCCTTCCAAACCTGAGAGCCTTCCTATAGCATGAGATGTGATATCCAAGTCCTTCCCATTCCAATCCTGAGACCCTTCCTATAACATGAGATGTGATATCCAACTCCTTCCCATTCCAACCTGAGACCCTTCCTATAGCATGAGATGGGATATCCAACTCCTTCCAAATCCAATCCTGATACCCTTCCGATAGCATGAGATGTGATATCCCAATGCTTCTACCAAACCTGAGACCCATACTATGGCATGAGATGTGATATCAAACTCCTTCCCCTTCCAAACCATAGACCCTTCGTTTATCATGAGATGTGATATCCAACTCCTTCCCATTCCATCCCTGAGACCCTTCCGATATCATGAGATGTGATATCTCAATGCTTCTAATATCAAACTTGAGACCCTCCCTATAGCATGAGATGTGATATCCAAGTCCTTCCCATTCCAATCTTGAGACTCTTCTGATAGCATGAGATGTGATATCTCAATGCCTCTAATACCAAACCTGAGATCCTACCTCTAACATGAAATGTGATATCCAACTCTTTCCCCTTCCAAACCTGAGAGCCTTCCTATAGCATGAGATGTGATATCCAAGTCCTTCCCATTCCAATCCTGAGACCCTTCCTATAACATGAGATGTGATATCCAACTCCTTCCCATTCCAACCTGAGACCCTTCCTATAGCATGAGATGGGATATCCAACTCCTTCCAAATCCAATCCTGATACCCTTCCGATAGCATGAGATGTGATATCCCAATGCTTCTACCAAACCTGAGACCCATACTATGGCATGAGATGTGATATCAAACTCCTTCCCCTTCCAAACCTTAGACCCTTCCTTTATCATGAGATGTGATATCCAACTCCTTCCCATTCCAATCCTGAGACACTTCCGATAGCATGAGATGTGATATCTCAATGCTTCTAATATCAAAACTGAGACCCTCCCTATAGCATGATAAGTGATATCTAAGTCCTTCCCATTCCAATCCTGAGACCCTTCCTATAGCATGAGATGTGATATCTCAATGCTTCTACCAAACCTGAGACCCTTCCTTTAGCATGAGATGTGATAGCCAACTCCTTCCCATTCCAATCCTGAGACCCTTCCTATAGCATGAGATGTGATATCTCAATACTTCTAATACCAAACCTGAGATCCTTCCGATAACATGAGATGTGATATCCAAATCCTTCCCCTTCCAAACCTGAGACCCTCCCTTTAGCATGAGATGTGATATCCAACTCCTTCCCATTCCAATCCTGAGACCCTTCTGATAGCATGAGATGTGATATCTCAATGCTTCTATACCAAACCTGAGATCCTTCCGATAGCATGAGATGTGATATCTCAATGCTTCTAATACCAAACCTGAGATCCTTCCTATAACATGAGATGTGATATCCAAATCCTTCCCCTTCCAAACCTGAGACCCTCCCCTTTAGCATGAGATGTGATATCCAACTCCTTCCCATTCCAATCCTGAGACTCTTCTGATAGCATGAGATGTGATATCTCAATGCCTCTAATACCAAACCTGAGATCCTACCTCTAACATGAAATGTTATATCCAACTCTTTCCCCTTCCAAACCTGAGAGCCTTCCAATAGCATGAGATGTGATATCCAAGTCCTTCCCATTCCAATCCTGAGACTCTTCCTATAACATGAGATGTGATATCCAACTCCTTCCCATTCCAACCTGAGACCCTTCCTATAGCATGAGATGGGATATCCAACTCCTTCCAAATCCAATCCTGATACCCTTCCGATAGCATGAGATGTGATATCCCAATGCTTCTACCAAACCTGAGACCCATACTATGGCATGAGATGTGATATCAAACTCCTTCCCCTTCCAAACCTTAGACCCTTCCTTTATCATGAGATGTGATATCCAACTCCTTCCCATTCCATCCCTGAGACCCTTCCGATATCATGAGATGTGATATCTCAATGCTTCTAATATCAAACTTGGACCCTCCCTATAGCATGAGATGTGATATCCAAGTCCTTCCCATTCCAATCCTGAGACCCTTCCTATAGCATGAGATGTGATATCTCAATGCTTCTAATACCAAACCTGAGACCCTTCCTATAACATGAGATGGGAATATCCAACTCCTTCCCATTCCAATCCTGAGACCCTTCCGATAGCAGAGATGTGATATCTCAATGCTTATACCAAACCTGAGATCCTTCCTATAACATGAGATGTGATATCCAACTCCTTCCCATTCCAATCCTGAGACACTTCCTATAGCATGAGATGTGATATCTCACTGCTTATACCAAACCTGAGACCCTTCCTATAGCATGAGATGTGATATCCAACTCCTTCCCATTCCAATCCTGAGACCCTTCCTATAGCATGAGATGTGATATCTCAATGCTTCTAATATCAAACTTGAGACCCTCCCTATAGCATGAGATGTGATATCCAAGTCTTTCCGATTCCAATCCTGAGACACTCCCTATAGCATGAGATGTGATATCCAAGTCCTTCCGATTCCAATCCTGAGACCCGTCCTATAACATGAGATGTGATATCCAAATCTTTCCCCTTCCAAACCTTAGACCCTTCCTTTATCATGAGATGGGATATCCAACTCCTTCCCATTCCAATCCTGAGACCCTTCCGATAGCAGAGATGTGATATCTCAATGCTTATACCAATCCTGAGACCCTTCCTATGGCCTGAGATGTCATATACAACTCCTTCCCATTCCAATCCTGAGACCCTTCCTATAGCATGAGATGTGATGTCTCAATGCTTCTAATACCAAACCTGAGAACCTTCCTACAGCATGCGATGTGATATCTCAATGCTTCTAATACCAAACCTGAGACCAGTCCTATGACATGAGATTGGATATCCAACTCCTTCCCCTTCCAAACCTGAGACCCGTCCTATAGCATGAGATGTGATATCCAACTTCTTCCCATTCCAATCCTGAGACCCTTCCTATAACATGAGATGTGATGTCTCAATGCTTCTAATACCAAACCTGAGATCTTTCCTATAACATGAGATGTAATATCCAACTCCTTCCCATTCCAATCCTGAGACCCTTCCTATAGCATGAGATGTGCTATCGCAATGCTTATACCAAACCTGAGACCCTTCCTAAAGCTTGAGATGTGATATCCAACTCCTTCCCATTCCAATCCTGAGACCGTTCCTATAGCATGATATGTGATATCTCAATGCCTCTAATACCAAACCTGAGATCCTTCCTCTAACATGAAATGTGATATCGAACTCCTTCCCTTTCCAAACCTGAGAGCCTACCTATAGCATGAGATGTGATATCCAAGTCCTTCCCATTCCAATCCTTAGACCCTTCCTACAGCATGCAATATGATATCTCAATGATTCTAATAACAAACCTGAGACCCGTCCTATAACATGAGATGGGATATCCAACACCTTCCCATTCCAATCCTGAGACACTTCTGATAGCAGAGATGTGATATCTCAATGCTTATAACAAACCTGAGACCCTTCCTATAACATGAGATGTGATATCCAACTCCTTCCCGTTTCAAACCTGAGACCCTTCCTATAGCATATGTGATATCCAACTCCTTCCCATTCCAAACATGAGACCCTTCCTATAGCAAGAATGTAATATCCAACTCCTTCCCATTCCAATCCTGAGACCATTCCTATAGCATGAGATGTGATATCTCAATGCTTCTAATACCAAACCTGAGATCCTTTCTATGACATGAGATGTGATATCCAATTCCTCCCCATTCCAAACCTGAGAACCTTCCTACAGCATGCGATGTGATGTGATATCTCAATGCTTCTAATACCAAACCTGAGACCAGATCTATAACATGAGATTGGATATCCAACTCCTTCCCCTTCCAAACCTGAGACCCTTCCTATAGCATGAGATGTGATATCCAACTTCTTCCTATTCCAATCCTGAGACCCTTCCTATAACATGAGATGTGATGTCTCAATGCTTCTAATACCAAACCTGAGATCTTTCCTATAACATGAGATGTGATATCCAACTCCTTCCCATTCCAATCCTGAGACCCTTCCTATAACATGAAATGTGATATCCAACTCCTTCCCATTCCAACCTGAGACCCTTCCTATAGCATGAGATGGGATATCCAACTCCTTCCAAATCCAATACTGATACCCTTCCAATAGCATGAGATGTGATATCCCAATGCTTCTACCAAACCTGAGAACCATACTATGGCATGAGATGTGATATCAAACTCCTTCCCATTCCAATCCTGAGACTCTTCCTATAGCTTGAGATGTGATATCCGAAATCCTTCCCATTCCAATTCTGAGACCCTTCCTATACCATGAGACTTGATATCTCAATGCTTCTAATACCAAACCTGAGACCCGTCCTATATCATGAGATGTGATATCCAAATCTTTCCCCTTCCAAACCTTAGACCCTTCCTTTATCATGAGATGTGATATCCAACTCCTTCCCATTCCAATCCTGAGACCCTTCCGATAGCAGAGATGTGATATCTCAATGCTTATACCAATCCTGAGACCCTTCCTATGGCCTGAGATGTCATATACAACTCCTTCCCAATCCAATCCTGAGACCCTTCCTATATCATGAGATGTGATATCTCAATGCTTATACCAAATATGAGACCCTTCCTATAGCATGAGATGTGATATCCAACTCCTTCCCATTCCAATCCTGAGACCCTTCCTATAGCATGAGATGTGATGTCTCAATGCTTCTAATACCAAACCTGAGATCCTTCCTATAACATGAGATGTGATATCCAACTCCTTCCCATTCCAATCCTGAGACCCTTCCTATAGCATGAGATGTGATGTCTCAATGCTTCTAATACCAAACCTGAGAACCTTCCTACAGCATGCGATGTGATATCTCAATGCTTCTAATACCAAACCTGAGACCAGTCCTATGACATGAGATTGGATATCCAACTCCTTCCCCTTCCAAACCTGAGACCCGTCCTATAGCATGAGATGTGATATCCAACTTCTTCCCATTCCAATCCTGAGACCCTTCCTATAACATGAGATGTGATGTCTCAATGCTTCTAATACCAAACCTGAGATCTTTACTATAACATGAGATGTAATATCCAACTCCTTCCCATTCCAATCCTGAGACCCTTCCTATAGCATGAGATGTGCTATCGCAATGCTTATACCAAACCTGAGACCCTTCCTAAAGCTTGAGATGTGATATCCAACTCCTTCCCATTCCAATCCTGAGACCGTTCCTATAGCATGATATGTGATATCTCAATGCCTCTAATACCAAACCTGAGATCCTTCCTCTAACATGAAATGTGATATCGAACTCCTTCCCTTTCCAAACCTGAGAGCCTACCTATAGCATGAGATGTGATATCCAAGTCCTTCCCATTCCAATCCTTAGACCCTTCCTACAGCATGCAATATGATATCTCAATGATTCTAATAACAAACCTGAGACCCGTCCTATAACATGAGATGGGATATCCAACACCTTCCCATTCCAATCCTGAGACACTTCTGATAGCAGAGATGTGATATCTCAATGCTTATAACAAACCTGAGACCCTTCCTATAACATGAGATGTGATATCCAACTCCTTCCCGTTTCAAACCTGAGACCCTTCCTATAGCATATGTGATATCCAACTCCTTCCCATTCCAAACATGAGACCCTTCCTATAGCAAGAATGTAATATCCAACTCCTTCCCATTCCAATCCTGAGACCATTCCTATAGCATGAGATGTGATATCTCAATGCTTCTAATACCAAACCTGAGATCCTTTCTATGACATGAGATGTGATATCCAATTCCTCCCCATTCCAAACCTGAGAACCTTCCTACAGCATGCGATGTGATGTGATATCTCAATGCTTCTAATACCAAACCTGAGACCAGATCTATAACATGAGATTGGATATCCAACTCCTTCCCCTTCCAAACCTGAGACCCTTCCTATAGCATGAGATGTGATATCCAACTTCTTCCTATTCCAATACTGAGACCCTTCCTATAACATGAGATGTGATGTCTCAATGCTTCTAATACCAAACCTGAGATCTTTCCTATAACATGAGATGTGATATCCAACTCCTTCCCATTCCAATCCTGAGACCCTTCCTATAACATGAAATGTGATATCCAACTCCTTCCCATTCCAACCTGAGACCCTTCCTATAGCATGAGATGGGATATCCAACTCCTTCCAAATCCAATACTGATACCCTTCCAATAGCATGAGATGTGATATCCCAATGCTTCTACCAAACCTGAGAACCATACTATGGCATGAGATGTGATATCAAACTCCTTCCCATTCCAATCCTGAGACTCTTCCTATAGCTTGAGATGTGATATCCGAAATCCTTCCCATTCCAATTCTGAGACCCTTCCTATACCATGAGACTTGATATCTCAATGCTTCTAATACCAAACCTGAGACCCGTCCTATATCATGAGATGTGATATCCAAATCTTTCCCCTTCCAAACCTTAGACCCTTCCTTTATCATGAGATGTGATATCCAACTCCTTCCCATTCCAATCCTGAGACCCTTCCGATATCATGAGATTTGTTATCTCAATGCTTCTAATATCAAAATTGAGACCCGTCCTATAACATGAGATGTGATATCCAAATCTTTCCCCTTCCAAACCTTAGACCCTTCCTTTATCATGAGATGGGATATCCAACTCCTTCCCATTCCAATCCTGAGACCCTTCCGATAGCAGAGATGTGATATCTCAATGCTTATACCAATCCTGAGACCCTTCCTATGGCCTGAGATGTCATATACAACTCCTTCCCAATCCAATCCTGAGACCCTTCCTATAGCATGAGATGTGATATCTCAATGCTTATACCAAATCTGAGACCCTTCCTATAGCATGAGATGTGATATCCAACTCCTTCCCATTCCAATGTTAATGTTAATGTTAATGTTAATGTTAATGTTAAAGGTCATTTGTACCGCGCACTATCACCACCGAAGCGGTCCCCTGGCGCTCTGGCGGCTCTGAAAAAGGGGAGGAGAGGGGGTGGGTTAGTAGGTATAAGCTGGAAAAGTGCAAGAGAGCAGTGATGTGCTGTTGGCAGCCTCAGCCCGGTGGTTCCGTCGGCTGGGCTTGGGGTGTTTTATGGTCCGTAGTCGTCGTGTGCTGTTGTGCAAGTCTATGTGTGGTTTGTTTTGTTGTTGCATTGTTGTGAAGTTTGTGCGGATTGCTGCGTTTAAGGCTTGTGGTTGTGTTTGGTTATAGTTTGAGAGGTGTATGCAGATGGATGGAATTGTTAGCTGGTTGGTTAGTTGGCATTGCTGTCCTTGCAATTGTGGGATTCCATCTAGGTCCGGTACATGCTAACAGTCACATTTCTATCTAGATGCCGCGCAGGCCAGGTTTATAATTCTAAGTGAGGTGCATGCTAAGAGTCACATATGCTAACAATCACATTTCTGAAATTCCATCTAGGTGTGGTATTTGCTAACAATCATATTTCTATCTAGATGCAACGCGGGCTAAGTTTGAGAATTCCGTCTAAGTGTGGCACATGCCAACAATCATATTACTGCCTAGATTTTGCACAAACCTAGCTTGAGAATTCCATCTAGGTGTGGCAAATGCTAACAGTCACATTTCTGAAAATTCCATCTAGGTGTGGCACATGCTAAACAGTCACATTTCTATCTAGATGCCGCGCAAGCCAGGTTTATAATTCTAAGTGAGGTGCATGCTAAGAGTCACATATGCTAACAATCACATTTCTGAAATTCCATCTAGGTGTGGTATTTGCTAGCAATCATATTTTCTATCTAGATGCAACGCGGGCTAAGTTTGAGAATTCCGTCTAAGTGTGGCACATGCCAACAATCATATTACTGCCTAGATTTTGCGCAAACCTAGCTTGAGAATTCCATCTAGGTGTGGCAAATGCTAACAGTCACATTTCTGAAATTCCATCTAAGTGTGGCACATGCTAACAGTCACATTTCTGAAATTCCATCTAAGTGTGGCACATGCTAACAGTCACATTTCTGAAATTCCATCTAAGTGTGGCACATGCTAACAGTCACATTTCTGTCTAGATTTGGCGCTTCTGTCTGAGAGTGGACATGCTAACATTCACAGTTCTATAAAGAGTGGACATGCAAGTATTATGGCACTCTATGTTATTGATAGGTAAGATAGAGTGGCAGGGGTTTTCTGGAGTAGAGTGATTGCTCTATTCCCCACCCATGCCACACTCACGGTTTTTGTTGGTGTCTGTTGGCTGCTGGCTTCCTTGGCTTCTCCTGCTGACACCTGCAGACACTTCCTGGAGTCGCCTCTGTTGGAGTCGCCCTTGGCCTCGGGGCCCTTAGCCGCTGGGGGCTGCCGGGCAGAGGGCTGCCCTGGGGGGACCGGTGATGAAGAGTGGATGCACCAATGGGAGGGAGGGAGGGCGGGCTGGGGAACCAGGAACGGGTGCGGGGAGGGAGGGATGCAAAGGCCTGCTACTGGGCACGGGCCCACCAGTCATAGGGCTGGGGGGAAAAAAACACCAGGAGGGTGCTGCTGGGGGCACACTCACCGCGCTCCGAGGGTTTAGAAAGGAGCCGGTGGGGGCCTCGCGAGTCGGTAGACTCGACACGAAACTCGGATGCACCAATGGGAGGGAGGGAGGGCGGGTCGGGAGGCGGGCTGGGGAACCAGGAACGGGTGCGGGGAGGGAGGGATGCAAAGGCCTGCTACTGGGCACGGGCCCACCAGTCATAGGGCTGGGGGGAAAAAAACACCAGGAGGGTGCTGCTGGGGGCACACTCACCGCGCTCCGAGGGTTTAGAAAGGAGCCGGTGGGGGCCTCGCGAGTCGGTAGACTCGACACGAAACTCGGATGCACCAATGGGAGGGAGGGAGGGAGGGCGGGTCGGGAGGAGGGCTGGGGAACCAGGAACGGGTGCGGGGAGGGAGGGATGCAAAGGCCTGCTACTGGGCACGGGCCCACCAGTCATAGGGCTGGGGGGAAAAAAACACCAGGAGGGTGCTGCTGGGGGCACACTCACCGCGCTCCGAGGGTTTAGAAAGGAGCCGGTGGGGGCCTCGCGAGTCGGTAGACTCGACACGAAACTCGGATGCACCAATGGGAGGGAGGGAGGGCGGGTCGGGAGGCGGGCTGGGGAACCAGGAACGGGTGCGGGGAGGGAGGGATGCAAAGGCCTGCTACTGGGCACGGGCCCACCAGTCATAGGGCTGGGGGGAAAAAAAACACCAGGAGGGTGCTGCTGGGGGCACACTCACCGCGCTCCGAGGGATTAGAAAGGAGCCGGTGGGGGCCTCGCGAGTCGGTAGACTCGACACGAAACTCGGATGCACCAATGGGAGGGAGGGAGGGAGGGCGGGTCGGGAGGCGGGCTGGGGAACCAGGAACGGGTGCGGGGAGGGAGGGATGCCAAGGCCTGCTACTGGGCACGGGCCCACCAGTCATAGGGCTGGGGGGAAAAAAACACCAGGAGGGTGCTGCTGGGGGCACACTCACCGCGCTCCGAGGGTTTAGAAAGGAGCCGGTGGGGGCCTCGCGAGTCGGTAGACTCGACACGAAACTCGGATGCACCAATGGGAGGGAGGGAGGGCGGGTCGGGAGGCGGGCTGGGGAACCAGGAACGGGTGCGGGGAGGGAGGGATGCAAAGGCCTGCTACTGGGCACGGGCCCACCAGTCATAGGGCTGGGGGGAAAAAAACACCAGGAGGGTGCTGCTGGGGGCACACTCACCGCGCTCCGAGGGTTTAGAAAGGAGCCGGTGGGGGCCTCGCGAGTCGGTAGACTCGACACGAAACTCGGATGCACCAATGGGAGGGAGGGAGGGCGGGTCGGGAGGCGGGCTGGGGAACCAGGAACGGGTGCGGGGAGGGAGGGATGCAAAGGCCTGCTACTGGGCACGGGCCCACCAGTCATAGGGCTGGGGGGAAAAAAACACCAGGAGGGTGCTGCTGGGGGCACACTCACCGCGCTCCGAGGGTTTAGAAATCCTGAGACCCTTCCTATAGCATGAGATGTGATGTCTCAATGCTTCTAATACCAAACCTGAGATCCTTCCTATAACATGAGATGTGATATCCAACTCCTTCCCATTCCAATCCTGAGACCCTTCCTATAGCATGAGATGTGATGTCTCAATGCTTCGAATACCAAACCTGAGAACCTTCCTACAGCATGCGATGTGATATCTCAATGCTTCTAATACCAAACCTGAGACCAGTCCTATAACATGAGATTGGATATCCAACTCCTTCCCCTTCCAAACCTGAGACCCTTCCTATAGCATGAGATGTGATATCCAACTTCTTCCCATTCCAATCCTGAGACCCTTCCTATAACATGAGATGTGATGTCTCAATGCTTCTAATACCAAACCTGAGATCTTTCCTATAACATGAGATGTAATATCCAACTCCTTCCCATTCCAATCCTGAGACCCTTCCTATAGCATGAGATGTGCTATCTCAATGCTTATACCAAACCTGAGACCCTTCCTAAAGCTTGAGATGTGATATCCAACTCCTTCCCATTCCAATCCTGAGACGCTTCCTATAGCATGATATGTGATATCTCAAGGCCTCTAATACCAAACCTGAGATCCTTCCTCTAACATGAAATGTGATATCCAACTCCTTCCCCTTCCAAACCTGAGAGCCTTCCTATAGCATGAGATATGATATCCAAGTCCTTCCCATTCCAATCCTGAGACCCTTCCTATAACATGAAATGTGATATCCAACGCCTTCCCATTCCAACCTGAGACCCTTCCTATAGCATGAGATGGGATATCCAACTCCTTCCAAATCCAATACTGATACCCTTCCAATAGCATGAGATGTGATATCCCAATGCTTCTACCAAACCTGAGACCCATACTATGGCATGAGATGTGATATCAAACTCCTTCCCATTCCAATCATCAGACTCTTCCTATAGCTTGAGATGTGATATCCAACTCCTTCCCATTCCAATTCTGAGACCCTTCCTATGCCATGAGACTTGATATCTCAATGCTTCTAATACCAAACCTGAGACCCGTCCTATAACATGAGATGTGATATCCAAATATTTCCCCTTCCAAACCTTAGACCCTTCCTTTATCATGAGATGTGATATCCAACTCCTTCCCATTCCAATCCTGAGACCCTTCCGATATCATGAGATTTGTTATCTCAATGCTTCTAATATCAAACTTGAGACCCTCCCTATAGCATGAGATGTGACATCCAAGTCCTCCCCATTCCAATCCTGAGACCCTTCCTATAGCATGAGATGTGATATCTCAATGCTTCTAATACCAAACCTGAGACCCTTCCTATAACATGAGATGGGATATCCAACTCCTTCCCATTCCAATCCTGAGACCCTTCCGATAGCAGAGATGTGATATCTCAATGCTTATACCAATCCTGGGACCCTTCCTATGGCCTGAGATGTCATATACAACTCCTTCCCAATCCAATCCTGAGACCCTTCCTATAGCATGAGATGTGATATCTCAATGCTTATACCAAATCTGAGACCCTTCCTATAGCATGAGATGTGATATCCAACTCCTTCCCATTCCAATCCTAAGACCCTTCCTATAGCATGAGATGTGATGTCTCAATGCTTCTAATACCAAACCTGAGATCATTCCTATAACATGAGATGTGATATTCAACTCCTTCCCATTCCAAACCTGAGACCCTTCCTATAGCATGAGATGTGATGTCTCAATGCTTCTAATACCAAACCTGAGACCAGTCCTATAACATGAGATTGGATATCCAACTCCTTCCCCTTCCAAACCTGAGACCCTTCCTATAGCATGAGATGTGATATCCAACTTCTTCCCATTCCAATCCTGAGACCCTTCCTATAACATGAGATGTGATGTCTCAATTCTTCTAATACCAAACCGGAGATCTTTCCTATAACATGAGATGTGATATCCAACTCCTTCCCATTCCAATCCTGAGACCCTTCCTATAGCATGAGATGTGCTATCTCAATGCTTATACCAAACCTGAGACCCTTCCTAAAGCTTGAGATGTGATATCCAACTCCTTCCCATTCCAATCCTGAGACCCTTCCTATAGCATGAGATGTGATATCTCAAGGCCTCTAATACCAAACCTGAGATCCTTCCTCTAACATGAAATGTGATATCCAACTCCTTCCCCTTCCAAACCTGAGAGCCTTTTTATAGCATGAGATATGATATCCAAGTCCTTCCCATTCCAAACCTGAGACCCTTCCTATAACATGAAATGTGATATCCAACTCCTTCCCA
The DNA here is from genome assembly GCF_040938575.1 of Ambystoma mexicanum. Classification (NCBI taxonomy): domain Eukaryota; kingdom Metazoa; phylum Chordata; class Amphibia; order Caudata; family Ambystomatidae; genus Ambystoma; species Ambystoma mexicanum. The sequence continues at coordinate 342,003,487 of NC_090936.1, forward strand.
TTCCAACCTGAGACCCTTCCAATAGCATGAGATGGGATATCCAACTCCTTCCAAATCCAATACTGATACCCTTCCAATAGCATGAGATGTGATATCCCAATGCTTCTACCAAACCTGAGACCCATACTATGGCATGAGATGTGATATCAAACTCCTTCCCATTCCAATCCTGAGACTCTTCCTATAGCTTGAGATGGGATATCCAACTCCTTCCCATTCCAGTTCTGAGACCCTTCCTATGCCATGAGACTTGATATCTCAATGCTTCTAATACCAAACCTGAGACCCGTCCTATAACATGAGATGTGATATCCAAATCTTTCCCCTTCCAAACCTTAGACCCTTCCTTTATCATGAGATGTGATATCCAACTCCTTCCCATTCCAATCCTGAGACCCTTCCGATATCATGAGATTTGTTATCTCAATGCTTCTAATATCAAACTTGAGACCCTCCCTATAGCATGAGATGTGACATCCAAGTCCTCCCCATTCCAATCCTGAGACCCTTCCTATAGCATGAGATGTGATATCTCAATGCTTCTAATACCAAACCTGAGACCCTTCCTATAACATGAGATGGGATATCCAACTCCTTCCCATTCCAATCCTGAGACCCTTCCGATAGCAGAGATGTGATATCTCAATGCTTATACCAATCCTGAGACCCTTCCTATGGCCTGAGATGTCATATACAACTCCTTCCCAATCCAATCCTGAGACCCTTCCTATAGCATGAGATGTGATATCTCAATGCTTATACCAAATCTGAGACCCTTCCTATAGCATGAGATGGGATATCCAACTCCTTCCAAATCCAATACTGATACCCTTCCAATAGCATGAGATGTGATATCCCAATGCTTCTACCAAACCTGAGACCCATACTGTAGCATGGGATGGGATATCCAACTCCTTCCAAATCCAATACTGATACCCTTCCAATAGCATGTGATGTGATATCCCAATGCTTCTACCAAACCTGAGACCCATACTATGGCATGAGATGTGATATCAAACTCATTCCCATTCCAAACCTGAGACTCTTCCTATAGCTTGAGATGTGATATCCAACTCCTTCCCATTCCAATTCTGAGACCCTTCCTATGCCATGAGACTTGATATCTCAATGCTTCTAATACCAAACCTGAGACCCGTCCTATAACATGAGATGTGATATCCAAATCTTTCCCCTTCCAAACCTTAGACCCTTCCATTATCATGAGATGTGATATCCAACTCCTTCCCATTCCAATCCTGAGACCCTTCCGATATCATGAGATTTGTTATCTCAATGCTTCTAATATCAAACTTGAGACCCTCCCTATAGCATGAGATGTGACATCCAAGTCCTCCCCATTCCAATCCTGAGACCCTTCCTATAGCATGAGATGTGATATCTCAATGCTTCTCATACCAAACCTGAGACCCTTCCTATAACATGAGATGTGATTTCCAAATCCTTCCCCTTCCAAACCTGAGACCCTCCCTTTAGCATGAGATGTGATATACAACTCCTTCCCATTCCAATCCTGAGACCCTTCTGATAGCATGAGATGTGATATCTCAATGCCTCTAATACCAAACCTGAGATCCTATCTCTAACATGAAATGTGATATCCATCTCCTTCCCTTTCCAAACCTGAGACCCTGCCTATAGCATGAGATGTGATATCCAAGTCCTTCCCATTCCAATCCTGAGACCCTTCCTATAGCATGTGATATGATATCTCAATGCTTATACCAAACCTGAGACCCTTCCTATGGCATGAGATGTCATATACAACTCCTTCCCATTCCAATCCTGAGACCCTTCCTATAGCATGAGATGTGATATCTCAATGCATATACCAAACCTGAGACCCTTCCTATAGCATGAGATGTGATATCCAACTTCTTCCCATTCCAATCCTGAGACCCTTCCTATAACATGAGATGTGATGTCTCAATGCTTCTAATACCAAACCTGAGATATTTCCTATAATATGAGATGTGATATCCAACTCCTTCCCATTCCAATCCTGAGACCCTTCCTATAGCATGAGATGTGATATCTCAATGCTTATACCAAACCTGAGAACCTTCCTATAGCTTGCGATGTGATATCCAACTCCTTCCCATTCCAATCCAGAGACCCTTCCTATAGCATGAGATGTGATATCTCAAGGCCTCTAATACCAAACCTGAGATCCTTCCTCTAACATGAAATGTGATATCCAACTCCTTCCCCTTCCAAACCTGAGAGCCTTCCTATAGCATGAGATATGATATCCAAGTCCTTCCCATTCCAATCCTGAGACCCTTTCTATAACATGAAATGTGATATCCAACTCCTTCCCATTCCAACCTGAGACCCTTCCTATAGCATGAGATGGGATATCCAACTCCTTCCAAATCCAATACTGATACCCTTCCGATAGCATGAGATGTGATATCCCAATGCTTCTACCAAACCTGAGACCCATACTATGGCATGAGATGTGATATCAAACTCCTTCCCATTCCAATCCTGAGACCCTTCCTATAGCTTGAGGTGTGATATCCAACTCCTTCCCATTCCAATTCTGAGACCCTTCTTATACCATGAGACTTGATATCTCAATGCTTCTAATACCAAACCTGAGACCCGTCCTATAACATGAGATGTGATATCCAAATCCTTCCCCTTCCAAACCTCAGACCCTTCCTTTATCATGAGATGTGATATCCAACTCCTTCCCATTCCAATCCTGAGACCATTCCGATATCATGAGATTTGTTATCTAAATGCTTCTAACTTGAGACCCTCCCTATGCATGAGATGTGACATCCAAGTCCTTCCCATTCCAATCCTGAGACCATTCCTATAGCATGAGATGTGATATCTCTATGCTTCTAATACCAAACCTGAGACCCTTCCTATAACATGAGATGGGATATCCAACTCCTTCCCATTCCAATCCTGAGACCCTTCCGATAGCAGAGATGTGATATCTCAATGCTTATACCAAACCTGAGACCCTTCCTATGGCCTGGGATGTCATATACAACTCCTTCCCATTCCAATCCTGAGACCCTTCCTATAGCATGAGATGTGATATCTCAATGCTTATACCAAATCTGAGACCCTTCCTATAGCATGAGATGTGATATCCAATTCCTTCCCATTCCAATCCTGAGACCCTTCCTATAGCATGAGATGTGATATCTCAATGCTTATACCAAACCTGAGAGCCTACCTATAGCATGAGATGTGATATCCAAGTCCATCCCATTCCAATCCTTAGACCCTTCCTACAGCATGCGATGTGATATCTCAATGATTCTAATACCAAACCAGAGACTCGTCCTATAACATGAGATGGGATATCCAACTCCTTCCCATTCCAATCCTGAGCCAATTCTGATAGCAGAGATGTGATATCTCAATGCTTATACCAAACCTGAGACCCTTCCTATAACATGAGATGTGATATCCAACTCCTTCCCGTTCCAAACCTGAGACACTAACTATAGCATATGTGATATCCAACTCCTTCCCATTCCAAACATGAGACCCTTCCTATAGCAAGAAAGTAATATCCAACTCCTACCCATTCCAATCCTGAGACCCTTCCTATAGCAAGAGATGTGATATCCAAATCCTTCCCATTCCAATCCTGAGACCCTTATGAAAGCATGAGATGTGATATCTCAATGCTTCTAATACCAAACCTGAGATCCTTCCTATAACATGAGATGTGATTTCCAAATCCTTCCCCTTCCAAACCTGAGACCCCCCCCTTTAGCATGAGATGTGATATCCAACTCCTTCCCATTCCAATCCTGAGACCCTTCTGATAGCATGAGATGTGATATCTCAATACCTCTAATACCAAACCTGATATCCTACCTCTAACATGAAATGTGATATCCATCTCATTCCCATTCCAATCCTGAGACCCTTCCTATAGCATGTGATGTGATATCTCAATGCTTATACCAAACCTGAGACCCTTCCTATGGCATGAGATGTCATATACAACTCCTTCCCATTCCAATCCTGAGACCCTTCCTTCCTATAGCATGAGATGTGATATCTCAATGCTTATACCAAATCTGAGACCTTTCCAAAAGCAAGAGATGTGATATCCAACTTCTTCCCATTCCAATCCTGAGACCCTTCCTATAACATGAGATGTGATGTCTCAATGCTTCTAATACCAAACCTGAGATCTTTCCTATAACATGAGATGTGATATCCAACTCCTTCCCATTCCAATGATGAGACCCTTCCTATAGCATGAGATGTGATATCACAATGCTTATACCAAACCTGAGACCGTTCCTATAGCTTGAGATGTGATATCCAACTCCTTCCCATTCCAATCCTGAGACCCTTCCTATAGCATGAGATGTGATATCTCAAGGCCTCTAATACCAAACCTGAGATCCTTCCTCTAACATGAAATGTGATATCCAACTCCTTCCCCTTCCAAACCTGAGAGCCTTCCTATAGCATGGGATATGATATCCAAGTCCTTCCCATTCCAATCCTGAGACCCTTCCTATAACATGAAATGTGATATCCAACTCCTTCCCATTCCAACCTGAGACCCTTCCTATATCATGAGATGGGATATCTCAATGCTTCTAATACCAAACCTGAGACTCTTCCTATAACATGAGATGGGATATCCAACTCCTTCCCATTCCAATCCTAAGACCCTTTCGATAGCAGAGATGTGATATCTCAATGCTTATACCAAACCTGAGACCCTTCCTACGGCATGAGATGTCATATACAACTCCTTCCCATTCCAATCCTGAGACCCTTCCTATAGCACGAGATGTGATATCTCAATGCTTATACCAAATCTGAGACCCTTCCTCTAGCATGAGATGTGTATCCAACTCCTTCCCATTCCAATCCTGAGAGCCTATCTATAGCATGAGATGTGATATCCAAGTCCTTCCCATTCCAATCCTGAGACACTTCCGATAGCAGAGATGTGATATCTCAATGCTTATACCAAACCTGAGACCCTTCCTATAACATGAGATGTGATATCCAACTCCTTCCCTTTCCAAACCTAAGAGCCTATCTATAGCATGAGATGTGATATCCAATTCCTTCCCATTCCAATCCTGAGACACTTCCGATAGCAGAGATGTGATATCTCAATGCTTATACCAAACCTGAGACCCTTCCTATAACATGAGATGTGATATCCAGCTCCTTCCCATTCCAATCCTGAGACACTTCCGATAGCATGAGATGTGATATCTCAATGCTTCTAATATCAAAACTGAGACCCTCCCTATAGCATGAGATGTGATATCTCACTGCTTATACCAAACCTGAGACCCTCCCTATAGCATGAGATGTGATATCCAACTCCTTCCCGTTCCAAACCTGAGACCCTTCCTTTAGCATGAGATGTGATATCCAGCTCCTTCCCATTCCAATCCTGAGACACTTCCGATAGCATGAGATGTGATATCTCAATGCTTCTAATATCAAAACTGAGACCCTCCCTATAGCATGATATGTGATATCTAAGTCCTTCCCATTCCAATCCTGAGACCCTTCCTATAGCATGAGATGTGATATCTCAATGCTTCTACCAAACCTGAGACCCTTCCTTTAGCATGAGATGTGATAACCAACTCCTTCCCATTCCAATCCTGAGACCCTTCCTATAGCATGAGATGTGATATCTCAATACTTCTAATACCAAACCTGAGATCCTTCCGATAACATGAGCTGTGATATCCAAATCCTTCCCCTTCCAAACCTGAGACCCTCCCTTTAGCATGAGATGTGATATCCAACTCATTCCCATTCCAATCCTGAGAACCTTCTGATAGCATGAGATGTGATATCTCAATGCTTCTATACCAAACCTGAGATCCTTCCGATAGCATGAGATGTGATATCTCAATGCTTCTAATACCAAACCTGAGATCCTTCCTATAACATGAGATGTGATATCCAAATCCTTCCCCTTCCCAACCTGAGACCCTCCCTTTAGCATGAGATGTGATATCCAACTCCTTCCCATTCCAATCCTGAGACTCTTCTGATAGCATGAGATGTGATATCTCAATGCCTCTAATACCAAAAATGAGATCCTACCTCTAACATGAAATGTGATATCCAACTCTTTCCCCTTCCAAACCTGAGAGCCTTCCTATAGCATGAGATGTGATATCCAAGTCCTTCTAATTCCAATCCTGAGACCCTTCCTATAGCATGAGATGGGATATCCAACTCCTTCCAAATCCAATCCTGATACCCTTCCGATAGCATGAGATGTGATATCCCAATGCTTCTACCAAACCTGAGACCCATACTATGGCATGAGATGTGATATCAAACTCCTTCCCCTTCCAAACCTTAGACACTTCCTTTATCATGAGATGTGATATCCAACTCCTTCCCATTCCATCCCTGAGACCCTTCCGATATCATGAGATGTGATATCTCAATGCTTCTAATATCAAACTTGAGACCCTCCTTATAGCATGAGATGTGATATCCAAGTCCTTCCCATTCCAATCCTGAGACCCTTCCTATAGCATGAGATGTGATATCTCAATGCTTCTATTACCAAACCTGAGACCCTTCCTATAACATGAGATGGGAATATCCAACTCCTTCCCATTCCAATCCTGAGACCCTTCCGATAGTAGAGATGTGATATCTCAATGCTTATACCAAACCTGAGATCCTTCCTATAACATGAGATGTGATATCCAACTCCTTCCCATTCCAATCCTGAGACATTTCCTATAGCATGAGATGTGATATCTCACTGCTTATACCAAACCTGAGACCCTCCCTATAGCATGAGATGTGATATCCAACTCCTTCCCATTCCAATCCTGAGACCCTTCCTATAGCATGAGATGTGATATCTCAATGCCTCTAATACCAAACCTGAGATCCTTCCTCTAACATGAAATGTGATATCCAACTCCTTCCCATTCCAATCCTGAGACACTTCCTATAGCATGAGATGTGATATCTCAATGCTTCTAATACCAAACCTGAGATCCTTCCTATGACATGAGATGTGATATCCAATTCCTCCCCATTCCAAACCTGAGAACCTTCCTACAGCATGCGATGTGATATCTCAATGCTTCTAATACCAAACCTGAGACCAGTCCTATAACATGAGATTGGATATCCAACTCCTTCCCCTTCCAAACCTGAGACCCTTCCTATAGCATGAGATGTGATACCCAACTTCTTCCCATTCCAATCCTGAGACCCTTCCTATAACATGAGATGTGATGTCTCAATGCTTCTAATACCAAACATGAGATCTTTCCTATAACATGAGATGTGATATCCAACTCCTTCCCATTCCAATCCTGAGACCCTTCCTATAGCATGAGATGTGCTATCTCAATGCTTATACCAAACCTGAGACCCTTCCTAAAGCTTGAGATGTGATATCCAACTCCTTCCCATTCCAATCCTGAGACCCTTCCTATAACATGAAATGTGATATCCAACTCCTTCCCATTCCAACCTGAGACCCTTTCTATAGCATGAGATGTGATATCTCAAGGCCTCTAATACCAAACCTGAGATCCTTCCTCTAACATGAAATGTGATATCCAACTCCTTCTCCTTCCAAACCTGAGAGCCTTCCTATAGCATGAGATATGATATCCAAGTCCTTCCCATTCCAATCCTGAGACCCTTCCTATAACATGAAATGTGATATCCAACTCCTTCCCATTCCAACCTGAGACCCTTCCTATAGCATGAGATGGGATATCCAACTCCTTCCAAATCCAATACTGATACCCTTCCAATAGCATGAGATGTGATATCCCAATGCTTCTATCAAACCTGAGAACCATACTATGGCATGAGATGTGATATCAAACTCCTTCCCATTCCAATCCTGAGACTCTTCCTATAGCTTGAGATGTGATATCCAACTCCTTCCCATTCCAATTCTGAAACCCTTCCTATACCATGAGACTTGATATCTCAATGCTTCTAATACCAAACCTGAGACCCGTCCTATAACATGAGATGTGATATCCAAATCTTTCCCCTTCCAAACCTTAGACCCTTCCTTTATCATGAGATGTGATATCCAACTCCTTCCCATTCCAATCCTGAGACCCTTCCGATATCATGAGATTTGTTATCTCAATGCTTCTAATATCAAAATTGAGACCCTCCCTATAGCATGAGATGGGATATCCAATTCCTTCCCATTCCAATCCTGAGACCCTTCCGATAGCAGAGATGTGATATCTCAATGCTTATACCAAATCTGAGACCCTTCCTATAGCATGAGATGTGATGTCTCAATGCTTCTAATACCAAACCTGAGATCCTTCCTATAACATGAGATGTGATATCCAACTCCTTCCCATTCCAATCCTGAGACCCTTCCTATAGCATGAGATGTGCTATCTCAATGCTTATACCAAACCTGAGACCCTTCCTAAAGCTTGAGATGTGATATCCAACTCCTTCCCATTCCAATCCCGAGACCCTTCCTATAGCATGAGATGTGATATCTCAAGGCCTCTAATACCAAACCTGAGATCCTTCCTCTAACATGAAATGTGATATCCAACTCCTTCCCCTTCCAAACCTGAGAGCCTTCCTATAGCATGAGATATGATATCCAAGTCCTTCCCATTCCAATCCTGAGACCCTTCCTATAACATGAAATGTGATATCCAACTCCTTCCCATTCCAACCTGAGACCCTTTCTATAGAATGAGATGGGATATCCAACTCCTTCCAAATCCAATACTGATACCCTTCCAATAGCATGAGATGTGATATCCCAATGCTTCTACCAAACCTGAGACCCATACTATGGCATGAGATGTGATATCAAACTCCTTCCCATTCCAATCCTGAGACTCTTCCTATAGCTTGAGATGTGATATCCAACTCCTTCACATTCCAATTCTGAGACCCTTCCTATGCCATGAGACTTGATATCTCAATGCTTCTAATACCAAACCCGAGACCCGTCCTATAACATGAGATGTGATATCCAAATCTTTCCCCTTCCAAACCTTAGACCCTTCCTTTATCATGAGATGTGATATCCAACTCCTTCCCATTCCAATCCTGAGACCCTTCCGATATCATGAGATTTGTTATCTCAATGCTTCTAATATCAAACTTGAGACCCTCCCTATAGCATGAGATGTGACATCCAAGTCCTCCCCATTCCAATCCTGAGACCCTTCCTATAGCATGAGATGTGATATATCAATGCTTATACCAAATCTGAGACACTTCCTATAGCATGAGATGTGATATCCAACTCCTTCCCATTCCAATCCTGAGACCCTTCCTATAGCATGAGATGTGATGTCTCAATGCTTCTAATACCAAACCTGAGATCCTTCCAATAACATGAGATGTGATATACAACTCCTTCCCATTCCAATCCTGAGACCCTTATGATAGCATGAGATGTGATATCTCAATGCCTCTAATACCAAACCTGAGATACTTCCGATAGCATGAGATGTGATATCTCAATGCTTCTAATACCAAACCTGAGATCCTTCCTATAACATGAGATGTGATTTCCAAATCCTTCCCCTTCCAAACCTGAGACCCTCCATTTAGCATGAGATGTGATATACAACTCCTTCCCATTCCAATCCTGAGACCCTTCTGATAGCATGAGATGTGATATCTCAATGCCTCTAATACCAAACCTGAGATCCCATCTCTAACATGAAATGTGATATCCATCTCCTTCCCTTTCCAAATCTGAGGCCCTGCCTATAGCATGAGATGTGATATCCAAGTCCTTCCCATTCCAATCCTGAGACCCTTCCTATAGCATGTGATGTGATATCTCAATGCTTATACCAAACCTGAGACCCTTCCTATGGCATGAGATGTCATATACAACTCCTTCCCATTCCAATCCCGAGACCCTTCCTATAGCATGAGATGTGATATCTCAATGCTTATACCAAACCTGAGACCCTTCCTATAGCATGAGATGTGATATCCAACTTCTTCCCATTCCAATCCTGAGACCCTTCCTATAACATGAGATGTGATGTCTCAATGCTTCTAATACCAAACCTGAGATATTTCCTATAACATGAGATGTGATATCCAACTCCTTCCCATTCCAATCCTGAGACCCTTCCTATAGCATGAGATGTGATATCTCAATGCTTATACCAAACCTGAGACCCTTCCTATAGCTTGAGATGTGATATCCAACTCCTTCCCATTCCAATCCAGAGACCCTTCCTATAGCATGAGATGTGATATCTCAAGGCCTCTAATACCAAACCTGAGATCCTTCCTCTAACATGAAATGTGATATCCAACTCCTTCCCCTTCCAAACCTGAGAGCCTTCCTATAGCATGAGATATGATATCCAAGTCCTTCCCATTCCAATCCTGAGACCCTTTCTATAACATGAAATGTGATATCCAACTCCTTCCCATTCCAACCTGAGACCCTTCCTATAGCATGAGATGGGATATCCAACTCCTTCCAAATCCAATACTGATACCCTTCCGATAGCATGAGATGTGATATCCCAATGCTTCTACCAAACCTGAGACCCATACTATGGCATGAGATGTGATATCAAACTCCTTCCCATTCCAATCCTGAGACCCTTCCTATAGCTTGAGGTGTGATATCCAACTCCTTCCCATTCCAATTCTGAGACCCTTCTTATACCATGAGACTTGATATCTCAATGCTTCTAATACCAAACCTGAGACCCGTCCTATAACATGAGATGTGATATCCAAATCCTTCCCCTTCCAAACCTCAGACCCTTCCTTTATCATGAGATGTGATATCCAACTCCTTCCCATTCCAATCCTGAGACCCTTCCGATATCATGAGATTTGTTATCTAAATGCTTCTAATATCAAACTTGAGACCCTCCCTATAGCATGAGATGTGACATCCAAGTCCTTCCCATTCCAATCCTGAGACCATTCCTATAGCATGCGATGTGATATCTCTATGCTTCTAATACCAAACCTGAGACCCTTCCTATAACATGAGATGGGATATCCAATTCCTTCCCATTCCAATCCTGAGACCCTTCCGATAGCAGAGATGTGATATCTCAATGCTTATACCAAACCTGAGACCCTTCCTATGGCCTGGGATGTCATATACAACTCCTTCCCATTCCAATCCTGAGACCCTTCCTATAGCATGAGATGTGATATCTCAATGCTTATACCAAATCTGAGACCCTTCCTATAGCATGAGATGTGATATCCAATTCCTTCCCATTCCAATCCTGAGACCCTTCCTATAGCATGAGATGTGATATCTCAATGCTTATACCAAACCTGAGAGCCTACCTATAGCATGAGATGTGATATCCAAGTCCATCCCATTCCAATCCTTAGACCCTTCCTACAGCATGCGATGTGATATCTCAATGATTCTAATACCAAACCAGAGACTCGTCCTATAACATGAGATGGGATATCCAACTCCTTCCCATTCCAATCCTGAGCCAATTCCGATAGCAGAGATGTGATATCTCAATGCTTATACCAAACCTGAGACCCTTCCTATAACATGAGATGTGATATCCAACTCCTTCCCGTTCCAAACCTGAGACACTAACTATAGCATATGTGATATCCAACTCCTTCCCATTCCAAACATGAGACCCTTCCTATAGCAAGAAAGTAATATCCAACTCCTACCCATTCCAATCCTGAGACCCTTCCTATAGCAAGAGATGTGATATCCAAATCCTTCCCATTCCAATCCTGAGACCCTTCCTATAACATGAGATGTGATATCCAACTCCTTCCCATTCCAACCTGAGACACTTCCTATAGCATGAGAAGGGATATCCGACTCCTTCCCAATCCAATCCTGAGACCCTTCCGATAGCAGAGACGTGATATCTCAATGCTTCTACCAAACCTGAGACCCTTCCTTTAGCATGAGATGTGATATCCAAATCCTTCACATTCCAATCCTGAGACCCTTCCTATAGCATGAGAAGGGATATCTCAATGCTTCTAATACCAAACCTGAGATCCTTCCTATAACATGAGATGTGATATCCAATTCCTTCCCATTCCAATCCTGAGACCCTTCCGATAGCAGAGATGTGATATCTCAATGCCTATACCAAACCTGAGACACTTCCTATGGCCTGAGATGTCATATACAACTCCTTCCCATTCCAATCCTGAGACCCTTCCTATAGCATGAGATGTGATATCTCAATGCTTATACCAAATCTGAGACCCTTCCTATAGCATGAGATGTGATATCCAACTCCTTCCCATTCCAATCATGAGACCCTTCCTATAGCATGAGATGTAATGTCTCAATGCTTCTAATACCAAACCTGAGATCCTTCCTATAACATGAGATGTGATATCCAACTCCTTCCCATTCCAATCCTGAGACCCTTATGAAAGCATGAGATGTGATATCTCAATGCTTCTAATACCAAACCTGAGATCCTTCCTATAACATGAGATGTGATTTCCAAATCCTTCCCCTTCCAAACCTGAGACCCCCCCCTTTAGCATGAGATGTGATATCCAACTCCTTCCCATTCCAATCCTGAGACCCTTCTGATAGCATGAGATGTGATATCTCAATGCCTCTAATACCAAACCTGAGATCCTACCTCTAACATGAAATGTGATATCCATCTCATTCCCTTTCCAAACCTGAGACCCTGCCTATAGCATGAGATGTGATATCCAAGTCCTTCCCATTCCAATCCTGAGACCCTTCCTATAGCATGTGATGTGATATCTCAATGCTTATACCAAACCTGAGACCCTTCCTATGGCATGAGATGTCATATACAACTCCTTCCCATTCCAATCCTGAGACCCTTCCTATAGCATGAGATGTGATATCTCAATGCTTATACCAAATCTGAGACCTTTCCAAAAGCAAGAGATGTGATATCCAACTTCTTCCCATTCCAATCCTGAGACCCTTCCTATAACATGAGATGTGATGTCTCAATGCTTCTAATACCAAACCTGAGATCTTTCCTATAACATGAGATGTGATATCCAGCTCCTTCCCATTCCAATGCTGAGACCCTTCCTATAGCATGAGATGTGATATCACAATGCTTATACCAAACCTGAGACCGTTCCTATAGCTTGAGATGTGATATCCAACTCCTTCCCATTCCAATCCTGAGACCCTTCCTATAGCATGAGATGTGATATCTCAAGGCCTCTAATACCAAACCTGAGATCCTTCCTCTAACATGAAATGTGATATCCAACTCCTTCCCCTTCCAAACCTGAGAGCCTTCCTATAGCATGGGATATGATATCCAAGTCCTTCCCATTCCAATCCTGAGACCCTTCCTATAACATGAAATGTGATATCCAACTCCTTCCCATTCCAACCTGAGACCCTTCCTATATCATGAGATGGGATATCTCAATGCTTCTAATACCAAACCTGAGACTCTTCCTATAACATGAGATGGGATATCCAACTCCTTCCCATTCCAATCCTAAGACCATTTCGATAGCAGAGATGTGATATCTCAATGCTTATACCAAACCTGAGACCCTTCCTACGGCATGAGATGTCATATACAACTCCTTCCCATTCCAATCCTGAGACCCTTCCTATAGCACGAGATGTGATATCTCAATGCTTATACCAAATCTGAGACCCTTCCTCTAGCATGAGATGTGAAATCCAACTCCTTCCCATTCCAATCCTGAGAGCCTATCTATAGCATGAGATGTGATATCCAAGTCCTTCCCATTCCAATCCTGAGACACTTCCGATAGCAGAGATGTGATATCTCAATGCTTATACCAAACCTGAGACCCTTCCATAACATGAGATGTGATATCCAACTCCTTCCCTTTCCAAACCTGAGAGCCTATCTATAGCATGAGATGTGATATCCAATTCCTTCCCATTCCAATCCTGAGACACTTCCGATAGCAGAGATGTGATATCTCAATGCTTATACCAAACCTGAGACCCTTCCTATAACATGAGATGTGATATCCAGCTCCTTCCCATTCCAATCCTGAGACACTTCCGATAGCATGAGATGTGATATCTCAATGCTTCTAATATCAAAACTGAGACCCTCCCTATAGCATGAGATGTGATATCTCACTGCTTATACCAAACCTGAGACCCTCCCTATAGCATGAGATGTGATATCCAACTCCTTCCCGTTCCAAACCTGAGACCCTTCCTTTAGCATGAGATGTGATATCCAGCTCCTTCCCATTCCAATCCTGAGACACTTCCGATAGCATGAGATGTGATATCTCAATGCTTCTAATATCAAAACTGAGACGCTCCCTATAGCATGATATGTGATATCTAAGTCCTTCCCATTCCAATCCTGAGACCCTTCCTATAGCATGAGATGTGATATCTCAATGCTTCTACCAAACCTGAGACCCTTCCTTTAGCATGAGATGTGATAACCAACTCCTTACCATTCCAATCCTGAGACCCTTCCTATAGCATGAGATGTGATATCTCAATACTTCTAATACCAAACCTGAGATCCTTCCGATAACATGAGATGTGATATCCAAACCCTTCCCCTTCCAAACCTGAGACCCTCCCTTTAGCATGAGATGTGATATCCAACTCATTCCCATTCCAATCCTGAGAACCTTCTAATAGCATGAGATGTGATATCTCAATGCTTCTATACCAAACCTGAGATCCTTCCGATAGCATGAGATGTGATATCTCAATGCTTCTAATACCAAACCTGAGATCCTTCCTATAACATGAGATGTGATATCCAAATCCTTCCCCTTCCCAACCTGAGACCCTCCCTTTAGCATGAGATGTGATATCCAACTCCTTCCCATTCCAATCCTGAGACTCTTCTGATAGCATGAGATGTGATATCTCAATGCCTCTAATACCAAACCTGAGATCCTACCTCTAACATGAAATGTGATATCCAACTCTTTCCCCTTCCAAACCTGAGAGCCTTCCTATAGCATGAGATGTGATATCCAAGTCCTTCTAATTCCAATCCTGAGACCCTTCCTATAGCATGAGATGGGATATCCAACTCCTTCCAAATCCAATCCTGATACCCTTCCGATAGCATGAGATGTGATATCCCAATGCTTCTACCAAACCTGAGACCCATACTATGGCATG
Organism: Ambystoma mexicanum; assembly: GCF_040938575.1. Classification (NCBI taxonomy): domain Eukaryota; kingdom Metazoa; phylum Chordata; class Amphibia; order Caudata; family Ambystomatidae; genus Ambystoma; species Ambystoma mexicanum. The sequence continues at coordinate 342,018,614 of NC_090936.1, forward strand.
AGATGTGATATCAAACTCCTTCCCCTTCCAAACCTTAGACACTTCCTTTATCATGAGATGTGATATCCAACTCCTTCCCATTCCATCCCTGAGACCCTTCCGATATCATGAGATGTGATATCTCAATGCTTCTAATATCAAACTTGAGACCCTCCTTATAGCATGAGATGTGATATCCAAGTCCTTCCCATTCCAATCCTGAGACCCTTCCTATAGCATGAGATGTGATATCTCAATGCTTCTATTACCAAACCTGAGACCCTTCCTATAACATGAGATGGGAATATCCAACTCCTTCCCATTCCAATCCTGAGACCCTTCCGATAGTAGAGATGTGATATCTCAATGCTTATACCAAACCTGAGATCCTTCCTATAACATGAGATGTGATATCCAACTCCTTCCCATTCCAATCCTGAGACACTTCCTATAGCATGAGATGTGATATCTCACTGCTTATACCAAACCTGAGACCCTCCCTATAGCATGAGATGTGATATCCAACTCCTTCCCATTCCAATCCTGAGACCCTTCCTATAGCATGAGATGTGATATCTCAATGCCTCTAATACCAAACCTGAGATCCTTCCTCTAACATGAAATGTGATATCCAACTCCTTCCCATTCCAATCCTGAGACACTTCCTATAGCATGAGATGTGATATCTAAATGCTTCTAATACCAAACTTGAGACTCTTCCTATAACATGAGATGGGATATCCAACTCCTTCCCATTCCAATCCTTAGACCCTTCCTACAGCATGCAATATGATATCTCAATGATTCTAATAACAAACCTGAGGCCCGTCCTATAACATGAGATGGGATATCCAACACCTTCCCATTCCAATCCTGAGACACTTCCGATAGCAGAGATGTGATATCTCAATGCTTATACCAAACCTGAGACCCTTCCTATAACATGAGATGTGATATCCAACTCCTTCCCGTTCCAAACCTGAGACCCTTTTTATAGCATATGTGATATCCAACACATTCCCATTCCAAACATGAGACCCTTCCTATAGCAGGAATGTAATATCCAACTCCTTCCCATTCCAATCCTGAGACCATTCCTATAGCATGAGATGTGATATCTCAATGCTTCTAATACCAAACCTGAGATCCTTCCTATGACATGAGATGTGATATCCAATTCCTCCCCATTCCAAACCTGAGAACCTTCCTACAGCATGCAATGTGATATCTCAATGCTTCTAATACCAAACCTGAGACCAGTCCTATAACATGAGATTGGATATCCAACTCCTTCCCCTTCCAAACCTGAGACCCTTCCTATAGCATGAGATGTGATATCCAACTTCTTCCCATTCCAATCCTGAGACCCTTCCTATAACATGAGATGTGATGTCTCAATGCTTCTAATACCAAACCTGAGATCTTTCCTATAACATGAGATGTGATATCCAACTCCTTCCCATTCCAATCCTGAGACCCTTCCTATAACATGAAATGTGATATCCAACTCCTTCCCATTCCAATCCTGAGACCCTTCCTATAACATGAGATGTGATGTCTCAATGCTTCTAATACCAAACCTGAGACCCTTCCTAAAGCTTGAGATGTGATATCCAACTCCTTCCCATTCCAATCCTGAGACCCTTCCTATAACATGAAATGTGATATCCAACTCCTTCCCATTCCAACCTGAGACCCTTTCTATAGCATGAGATGTGATATCCCAAGGCCTCTAATACCAAACCTGAGATCCTTCCTCTAACATGAAATGTGATATCCAACTCCTTCTCCTTCCAAACCTGAGAGCCTTCCTATAGCATGAGATATGATATCCAAGTCATTCCCATTCCAAACCTGAGACCCTTCCTATAACATGAAATGTGATATCCAACTCCTTCCCATTCCAACCTGAGACCCTTCCTATAGCATGAGATGGGATATCCAACTCCTTCCAAATCCAATACTGATACCCTTCCAATAGCATGAGATGTGATATCCCAATGCTTCTATCAAACCTGAGAACCATACTATGGCATGAGATGTGATATCAAACTCCTTCCCATTCCAATCCTGAGACTCTAACTATAGCTTGAGATGTGATATCCAACTCCTTCCCATTCCAATTCTGAAACCCTTCCTATACCATGAGACTTGATATCTCAATGCTTCTAATACCAAACCTGAGACCCGTCCTATAACATGAGATGTGATATCCAAATCTTTCCCCTTCCAAACCTTAGACCCTTCCTTTATCATGAGATGTGATATCCAACTCCTTCCCATTCCAATCCTGAGACCCTTCCGATATCATGAGATTTGTTATCTCAATGCTTCTAATATCAAAATTGAGACCCTCCCTATAGCATAAGATGGGATATCCAATTCCTTCCCATTCCAATCCTGAGACCCTTCCGATAGCAGAGATGTGATATCTCAATGCTTATACCAAATCTGAGACCCTTCCTATAGCATGAGATGTGATGTCTCAATGCTTCTAATACCAAACCTGAGATCCTTCCTATAACATGAGATGTGATATCCAACTCCTTCCCATTCCAATCCTGAGACCCTTCCTATAGCATGAGATGTGCTATCTCAATGCTTATACCAAACCTGAGACCCTTCCTAAAGCTTGAGATGTGATATCCAACTCCTTCCCATTCCAATCCCGAGACCCTTCCTATAGCATGAGATGTGATATCTCAAGGCCTCTAATACCAAACCTGAGATCCTTCCTCTAACATGAAATGTGATATCCAACTCCTTCCCCTTCCAAACCTGAGAGCCTTCCTATAGCAGGAGATATGATATCCAAGTCCTTCCCATTCCAATCCTGAGACCCTTTCTATAACATGAAATGTGATATCCAACTCCTTCCCATTCCAACCTGAGACCCTTCCTATAGCATGAGATGGGATATCCAACTCCTTCCAAATCCAATACTGATACCCTTCCGATAGCATGAGATGTGATATCCCAATGCTTCTACCAAACCTGAGACCCATACTATGGCATGAGATGTGATATCAAACTCCTTCCCATTCCAATCCTGAGACCCTTCCTATAGCTTGAGGTGTGATATCCAACTCCTTCCCATTCCAATTCTGAGACCCTTCTTATACCATGAGACTTGATATCTCAATGCTTCTAATACCAAACCTGAGACCCGTCCTATAACTTGAGATGTGATATCCAAATCCTTCCCCTTCCAAACCTCAGACCCTTCCTTTATCATGAGATGTGATATCCAACTCCTTCCCATTCCAATCCTGAGACCCTTCCGATATCATGAGATTTGTTATCTAAATGCTTCTAATATCAAACTTGAGACCCTCCCTATAGCATGAGATGTGACATCCAAGTCCTTCCCATTCCAATCCTGAGACCATTCCTATAGCATGAGATGTGATATCTCTATGCTTCTAATACCAAACCTGAGACCCTTCCTATAACATGAGATGGGATATCCAACTCCTTCCCATTCCAATCCTGAGACCCTTCCGATAGCAGAGATGTGATATCTCAATGCTTATACCAAACCTGAGACCCTTCCTATGGCCTGGGATGTCATATACAACTCCTTCCCATTCCAATCCTGAGACCCTTCCTATAGCATGAGATGTGATATCTCAATGCTTATACCAAATCTGAGACCCTTCCTATAGCATGAGATGTGATAGCCAATTCCTTCCCATTCCAATCCTGAGACCCTTCCTATAGCATGAGATGTGATATCTCAATGCTTATACCAAACCTGAGAGCCTACCTATAGCATGAGATGTGATATCCAAGTCCATCCCATTCCAATCCTTAGACCCTTCCTACAGCATGCGATGTGATATCTCAATGATTCTAATACCAAACCAGAGACTCGTCCTATAACATGAGATGGGATATCCAACTCCTTCCCATTCCAATCCTGAGCCAATTCCGATAGCAGAGATGTGATATCTCAATGCTTATACCAAACCTGAGACCCTTCCTATAACATGAGATGTGATATCCAACTCCTTCCCATTCCAAACCTGAGACACTAACTATAGCATATGTGATATCCAACTCCTTCCCATTCCAAACATGAGACCCTTCCTATAGCAAGAAAGTAATATCCAACTCCTACCCATTCCAATCCTGAGACCCTTCCTATAGCAAGAGATGTGATATCCAAATCCTTCCCATTCCAATCCTGAGACCCTTCCTATAACATGAGATGTGATATCCAACTCCTTCCCATTCCAACCTGAGACACTTCCTATAGCATGAGAAGGGATATCCAACTCCTTCCCAATCCAATCCTGAGACCCTTCCGATAGCAGAGACGTGATATCTCAATGCTTCTACCAAACCTGAGACCCTTCCTTTAGCATGAGATGTGATATCCAAATCCTTCACATTCCAATCCTGAGACCCTTCCTATAGCATGAGAAGGGATATCTCAATGCTTCTAATACCAAACCTGAGATCCTTCCTATAACATGAGATGTGATATCCAATTCCTTCCCATTCCAATCCTGAGACCCTTCCGATAGCAGAGATGTGATATCTCAATGCTTATACCAAACCTGAGACACTTCCTATGGCCTGAGATGTCATATACAACTCCTTCCCATTCCAATCCTGAGACCCTTCCTATAGCATGAGATGTGATATCTCAATGCTTATACCAAATCTGAGACCCTTCCTATAGCATGAGATGTGATATCCAACTCCTTCCCATTCCAATCATGAGACCCTTCCTATAGCATGAGATGTAATGTCTCAATGCTTCTAATACCAAACCTGAGATCCTTCCTATAACATGAGATGTGATATCCAACTCCTTCCCATTCCAATCCTGAGACCCTTATGAAAGCATAAGATGTGATATCTCAATGCTTCTAATACCAAACCTGAGATCCTTCCTATAACATGAGATGTGATTTCCAAATCCTTCCCCTTCCAAACCTGAGACCCCCCCCTTTAGCATGAGATGTGATATCCAACTCCTTCCCATTCCAATCCTGAGACCCTTCTGATAGCATGAGATGTGATATCTCAATGCCTCTAATACCAAACCTGAGATCCTACCTCTAACATGAAATGTGATATCCATCTCATTCCCTTTCCAAACCTGAGACCCTGCCTATAGCATGAGATGTGATATCCAAGTCCTTCCCATTCCAATCCTGAGACCCTTCCTATAGCATGTGATGTGATATCTCAATGATTATACCAAACCTGAGACCCTTCCTATGGCATGAGATGTCATATACAACTCCTTCCCATTCCAATCCTGAGACCCTTCCTATAGCATGAGATGTGATATCTCAATGCTTATACCAAATCTGAGACCTTTCCAAAAGCAAGAGATGTGATATCCAACTTCTTCCCATTCCAATCCTGAGACCCTTCCTATAACATGAGATGTGATGTCTCAATGCTTCTAATACCAAACCTGAGATCTTTCCTATAACATGAGATGTGATATCCAACTCCTTCCCATTCCAATGCTGAGACCCTTCCTATAGCATGAGATGTGATATCACAATGCTTATACCAAACCTGAGACCGTTCCTATAGCTTGAGATGTGATATCCAACTCCTTCCCATTCCAATCCTGAGACCCTTCCTATAGCATGAGATGTGATATCTCAAGGCCTCTAATACCAAACCTGAGATCCTTCCTCTAACATGAAATGTGATATCCAACTCCTTCCCCTTCCAAACCTGAGAGCCTTCCTATAGCATGGGATATGATATCCAAGTCCTTCCCATTCCAATCCTGAGACCCTTCCTATAACATGAAATGTGATATCCAACTCCTTCCCATTCCAACCTGAGACCCTTCCTATATCATGAGATGGGATATCTCAATGCTTCTAATACCAAACCTGAGACTCTTCCTATAACATGAGATGGGATATCCAACTCCTTCCCATTCCAATCCTAAGACCCTTTCGATAGCAGAGATGTGATATCTCAATGCTTATACCAAACCTGAGACCCTTCCTACGGCATGAGATGTCATATACAACTCCTTCCCATTCCAATCCTGAGACCCTTCCTATAGCACGAGATGTGATATCTCAATGCTTATACCAAATCTGAGACCCTTCCTCTAGCATGAGATGTGATATCCAACTCCTTCCCATTCCAATCCTGAGAGCCTATCTATAGCATGAGATGTGATATCCAAGTCCTTCCCATTCCAATCCTGAGACACTTCCGATAGCAGAGATGTGATATCTCAATGCTTATACCAAACCTGAGACCCTTCCTATAACATGAGATGTGATATCCAACTCCTTCCCTTTCCAAACCTGAGAGCCTATCTATAGCATGAGATGTGATATCCAATTCCTTCCCATTCCAATCCTGAGACACTTCCGATAGCAGAGATGTGATATCTCAATGCTTATACCAAACCTGAGACCCTTCCTATAACATGAGATGTGATATCCAGCTCCTTCCCATTCCAATCCTGAGACACTTCCGATAGCATGAGATGTGATATCTCAATGCTTCTAATATCAAAACTGAGACCCTCCCTATAGCATGAGATGTGATATCTCACTGCTTATACCAAACCTGAGACCCTCCCTATAGCATGAGATGTGATATCCAACTCCTTCCAGTTCCAAACCTGAGACCCTTCCTTTAGCATGAGATGTGATATCCAGCTCCTTCCCATTCCAATCCTGAGACACTTCCGATAGCATGAGATGTGATATCTCAATGCTTCTAATATCAAAACTGAGACCCTCCCTATAGCATGATATGTGATATCTAAGTCCTTCCCATTCCAATCCTGAGACCCTTCCTATAGCATGAGATGTGATATCTCAATGCTTCTACCAAACCTGAGACCCTTCCTTTAGCATGAGATGTGATAACCAACTCCTTACCATTCCAATCCTGAGAACCTTCTGATAGCATGAGATGTGATATCTCAATGCTTCTATACCAAACCTGAGATCCTTCCGATAGCATGAGATGTGATATCTCAATGCTTCTAATACCAAACCTGAGATCCTTCCTATAACATGAGATGTGATATCCAAATCCTTCCCCTTCCCAACCTGAGACCCTCCCTTTAGCATGAGATGTGATATCCAACTCATTCCCATTCCAATCCTGAGAACCTTCTGATAGCATGAGATGTGATATCTCAATGCTTCTATACCAAACCTGAGATCCTTCCGATAGCATGAGATGTGATATCTCAATGCTTCTAATACCAAACCTGAGATCCTTCCTATAACATGAGATGTGATATCCAAATCCTTCCCCTTCCCAACCTGAGACCCTCCCTTTAGCATGAGATGTGATATCCAACTCCTTCCCATTCCAATCCTGAGACTCTTCTGATAGCATGAGATGTGATATCTCAATGCCTCTAATACCAAACCTGAGATCCTACCTCTAACATGAAATGTGATATCCAACTCTTTCCCCTTCCAAACCTGAGAGGCTTCCTATAGCATGAGATGTGATATCCAAGTCCTTCTAATTCCAATCCTGAGACCCTTCCTATAGCATGAGATGGGATATCCAACTCCTTCCAAATCCAATCCTGATACCCTTCCGATAGCATGAGATGTGATATCCCAATGCTTCTACCAAACCTGAGACCCATACTATGGCATGAGATGTGATATCAAACTCCTTCCCCTTCCAAACCTTAGACACTTCCTTTATCATGAGATGTGATATCCAACTCCTTCCCATTCCATCCCTGAGACCCTTCCGATATCATGAGATGTGATATCTCAATGCTTCTAATATCAAACTTGAGACCCTCCTTATAGCATGAGATGTGATATCCAAGTCCTTCCCATTCCAATCCTGAGACCCTTCCTATAGCATGAGATGTGATATCTCAATGCTTCTATTACCAAACCTGAGACCCTTCCTATAACATGAGATGGGAATATCCAACTCCTTCCCATTCCAATCCTGAGACCCTTCCGATAGTAGAGATGTGATATCTCAATGCTTATACCAAACCTGAGATCCTTCCTATAACATGAGATGTGATATCCAACTCCTTCCCATTCCAATCCTGAGACACTTCCTATAGCATGAGATGTGATATCTCACTGCTTATACCAAACCTGAGACCCTCCCTATAGCATGAGATGTGATATCCAACTCCTTCCCATTCCAATCCTGAGACCCTTCCTATAGCATGAGATGTGATATCTCAATGCCTCTAATACCAAACCTGAGATCCTTCCTCTAACATGAAATGTGATATCCAACTCCTTCCCATTCCAATCCTGAGACACTTCCTATAGCATGAGATGTGATATCTAAATGCTTCTAATACCAAACTTGAGACTCTTCCTATAACATGAGATGGGATATCCAACTCCTTCCCATTCCAATCCTTAGACCCTTCCTACAGCATGCAATATGATATCTCAATGATTCTAATAACAAACCTGAGACCCGTCCTATAACATGAGATGGGATATCCAACACCTTCCCATTCCAATCCTGAGACACTTCCGATAGCAGAGATGTGATATCTCAATGCTTATACCAAACCTGAGACCCTTCCTATAACATGAGATGTGATATCCAACTCCTTCCCGTTCCAAACCTGAGACCCTTCCTATAGCATATGTGATATCCAACACATTCCCATTCCAAACATGAGACCCTTCCTATAGCAGGAATGTAATATCCAACTCCTTCCCATTCCAATCCTGAGACCATTCCTATAGCATGAGATGTGATATCTCAATGCTTCTAATACCAAACCTGAGATCCTTCCTATGACATGAGATGTGATATCCAATTCCTCCCCATTCCAAACCTGAGAACCTTCCTACAGCATGCAATGTGATATCTCAATGCTTCTAATACCAAACCTGAGACCAGTCCTATAACATGAGATTGGATATCCAACTCCTTCCCCTTCCAAACCTGAGACCCTTCCTATAGCATGAGATGTGATATCCAACTTCTTCCCATTCCAATCCTGAGACCCTTCCTATAACATGAGATGTGATGTCTCAATGCTTCTAATACCAAACCTGAGATCTTTCCTATAACATGAGATGTGATATCCAACTCCTTCCCATTCCAATCCTGAGACCCTTCCTATAGCATGAGATGTGCTATCTCAATGCTTATACCAAACCTGAGACCCTTCCTAAAGCTTGAGATGTGATATCCAACTCCTTCCCATTCCAATCCTGAGACCCTTCCTATAACATGAAATGTGATATCCAACTCCTTCCCATTCCAACCTGAGACCCTTTCTATAGCATGAGATGTGATATCTCAAGGCCTCTAATACCAAACCTGAGATCCTTCCTCTAACATGAAATGTGATATCCAACTCCTTCTCCTTCCAAACCTGAGAGCCTTCCTATAGCATGAGATATGATATCCAAGTCCTTCCCATTCCAATCCTGAGACCCTTCCTATAACATGAAATGTGATATCCAACTCCTTCCCATTCCAACCTGAGACCCTTCCTATAGCATGAGATGGGATATCCAACTCCTTCCAAATCCAATACTGATACCCTTCCAATAGCATGAGATGTGATATCCCAATGCTTCTATCAAACCTGAGAACCATACTATGGCATGAGATGTGATATCAAACTCCTTCCCATTCCAATCCTGAGACTCTTCCTATAGCTTGAGATGTGATATCCAACTCCTTCCCATTCCAATTCTGAAACCCTTCCTATACCATGAGACTTGATATCTCAATGCTTCTAATACCAAACCTGAGACCCGTCCTATAACATGAGATGTGATATCCAAATCTTTCCCCTTCCAAACCTTAGACCCTTCCTTTATCATGAGATGTGATATCCAACTCCTTCCCATTCCAATCCTGAGACCCTTCCGATATCATGAGATTTGTTATCTCAATGCTTCTAATATCAAAATTGAGACCCTCCCTATAGCATGAGATGGGATATCCAATTCCTTCCCATTCCAATCCTGAGACCCTTCCGATAGCAGAGATGTGATATCTCAATGCTTATACCAAATCTGAGACCCTTCCTATAGCATGAGATGTGATGTCTCAATGCTTCTAATACCAAGCCTGAGATCCTTCCTATAACATGAGATGTGATATCCAACTCCTTCCCATTCCAATCCTGAGACCCTTCCTATAGCATGAGAAGTGCTATCTCAATGCTTATACCAAACCTGAGACCCTTCCTAAAGCTTGAGATGTGATATCCAACTCCTTCCCATTCCAATCCCGAGACCCTTCCTATAGCATGAGATGTGATATCTCAAGGCCTCTAATACCAAACCTGAGATCCTTCCTCTAACATGAAATGTGATATCCAACTCCTTCCCCTTCCAAACCTGAGAGCCTTCCTATAGCATGAGATATGATATCCAAGTCCTTCCCATTCCAATCCTGAGACCCTTCCTATAACATGAAATGTGATATCCAACTCCTTCCCATTCCAACCTGAGACCCTTCCTATAGCATGAGATGGGATATCCAACTCCTTCCAAATCCAATACTGATACCCTTCCAATAGCATGAGATGTGATATCCCAATGCTTCTACCAAACCTGAGACCCATACTATGGCATGAGATGTGATATCAAACTCCTTCCCATTCCAATCCTGAGACTCTTCCTATAGCTTGAGATGTGATATCCAACTCCTTCACATTCCAATTCTGAGACCCTTCCTATGCCATGAGACTTGATATCTCAATGCTTCTAATACCAAACCCGAGACCCGTCCTATAACATGAGATGTGATATCCAAATCTTTCCCCTTCCAAACCTTAGACCCTTCCTTTATCATGAGATGTGATATCCAACTCCTTCCCATTCCAATCCTGAGACCCTTCCGATATCATGAGATTTGTTATCTCAATGCTTCTAATATCAAACTTGAGACCCTCCCTATAGCATGAGATGTAACATCCAAGTCCTCCCCATTCCAATCCTGAGACCCTTCCTATAGCATGAGATGTGATATATCAATGCTTATACCAAATCTGAGACACTTCCTATAGCATGAGATGTGATATCCAACTCCTTCCCATTCCAATCCTGAGACCCTTCCTATAGCATGAGATGTGATGTCTCAATGCTTCTAATACCAAACCTGAGATCCTTCCAATAACATGAGATGTGATATACAACTCCTTCCCATTCCAATCCTGAGACCCTTATGATAGCATGAGATGTGATATCTCAATGCCTCTAATACCAAACCTGAGATACTTCCGATTGCATGAGATGTGATATCTCAATGCTTCTAATACCAAACCTGAGATCCTTCCTATAACATGAGATGTGATTTCCATATCCTTCCCCTTCCAAACCTGAGACCCTCCATTTAGCATGAGATGTGATATACAACTCCTTCCCATTCCAATCCTGAGACCATTCTGATAGCATGAGATGTGATATCTCAATGCCTCTAATACCAAACCTGAGATCCCATCTCTAACATGAAATGTGATATCCATCTCCTTCCCTTTCCAAATCTGAGGCCCTGACTATAGCATGAGATGTGATATCCAAGTCCTTCCCATTCCAATCCTGAGACCCTTCCTATAGCATGTGATGTGATATCTCAATGCTTATACCAAACCTGAGACCCTTCCTATGGCATGAGATGTCATATACAACTCCTTCCCATTCCAATCCCGAGACCCTTCCTATAGCATGAGATGTGATATCTCAATGCTTATACCAAACCTGAGACCCTTCCTATAGCATGAGATGTGATATCCAACTTCTTCCCATTCCAATCCTGAGACCCTTCCTATAACATGAGATGTGATGTCTCAATGCTTCTAATACCAAACCTGAGATATTTCCTATAACATGAGATGTGATATCCAACTCCTTCCCATTCCAATCCTGAGACCCTTCCTATAGCATGAGATGTGATATCTCAATGCTTATACCAAACCTGAGACCCTTCCTATAGCTTGAGATGTGATATCCAACTCCTTCCCATTCCAATCCTGAGACCCTTCCTATAGCATGAGATGTGATATCTCAAGGCCTCTAATACCAAACCTGAGATCCTTCCTCTAACATGAAATGTGATATCCAACTCCTTCCCCTTCCAAACCTGAGAGCCTTCCTATAGCATGAGATATGATATCCACGTCCTTCCCATTCCAATCCTGAGACCCTTCCTATAACATGAAATGTGATATCCAACTCCTTCCCATTCCAACCTGAGACCCTTCCTATAGCATGAGATGGGATATCCAACTTCTTCCAAATCCAATACTGATACCCTTCCGATAGCATGAGATGTGATATCCCAATGCTTCTACCAATCCTGAGACCCTTCCTATAACATGAAATGTGATATTCAACTCCTTCCCATTCCAATCCTGAGACCCTTCCTATAGCTTGAGGTGTGATATCCAACTCCTTCCCATTCCAATTCTGAGACCCTTCTTATACCATGAGACTTGATATCTCAATGCTTCTAATACCAAACCTGAGACCCGTCCTATAACATGAGATGTGATATCCAAATCCTTCCCCTTCCAAACCTTAGACCCTTCCTTTATCATGAGATGTGATATCCAACTCCTTCCCATTCCAATCCTGAGACCCTTCCGATATCATGAGATTTGTTATCTCAATGCTTCTAATATCAAACTTGAGACCCTCCCTATAGCATGAGATGTGACATCCAAGTCCTTCCCATTCCAATCCTGAGACCCTTCCTATAGCATGAGATGTGATATCTCTATGCTTCTAATACCAACCCTGAGACCATTCCTATAACATGAGATGGGATATCCAACTCCTTCCCATTCCAATCCTGAGACCCTTCTGATAGCAGAGATGTGATATCTCAATGCTTATACCAAACCTGAGACCCTTCCTATGGCCTGAGATGTCATATACAACTCCTTCCCATTCCAATCCTGAGACCCTTCCTTTAGCATGAGATGTGATATCTCAATGCTTATACCAAATCTGAGACCCTTCCTATAGCATGAGAGGTGATATCCAATTCCTTCCCATTCCAATCCTGAGACCCTTCCTATAGCATGAGATGTGATATCTCAATGCTTATACCAAAAATGAGAGCCTACCTATAGCATGAGATGTGATATCCAAGTCCATCCCATTCCAATCCTTAGACCCTTCCTACAGCATGCGATGTGATATCTCAATGATTCTAATACCAAACCAGAGACTCTTCCTATAACATGAGATGGGATATCCAACTCCTTCCCATTCCAATCCTGAGCCGCTTCCGATAGCAGAGATGTGATATCTCAATGCTTATACCAAACCTGAGACCCTTCCTATAACATGAGATGTGATATCCAACTCCTTCCCGTTCCAAACCTGAGACACTAACTATAGCATATGTGATATCCAACTGCTTCCCATTCCAAACATGAGACCCTTCCTATAGCAAGAAAGTAATATCCAACTCCTACCCATTCCAATCCTGAGACCCTTCCTATAGCAAAAGATGTGATATCCAAATCCTTCCCATTCCAATCCTGAGACCCTTCCGATAACATGAGATGTGATATCCAACTCCTTCCCAATCAAATCCTGAGACCCTTCGTATAGCATGAGAAGGGATATCCAACTCCTTCCCAATCCAATCCTGAGACCCTTCCGATAGCAGAGACGTGATATCTCAATGCTTCTACCAAACCTGAGACCCTTCCTTTAGCATGAGATGTGATATCCAAATCCTTCACATTCCAATCCTGAGACCCTTCCTATAGCATGAGATGTGATATCTCAATGCTTCTAATACCAAACCTGAGATCCTTCCTATAACATGAGATGTGATATCCAATTCCTTCCCATTCCAAACCTGAGACCCTTCCTATTGGATGGGATGCGATATCCAACTCCTTCCCATTCCAACCCTGAGACCCTTCCTATAGCATGAGATGTGATGTCTCAATGCTTCTAATACCAAACCTGAGATCCTTCCTATAACATGAGATGTGATATCCAACTCCTTCCATTCCAATCCTGAGACCCGTCCTATAGCATGAGATGTGATATCTCAATGCTTATACCAAACCTGAGACAATTCCTATAGCATGAGATGTGATATCCAACTACTTCCCATTCCAATCCTGAGACCCTTCCTATAGCATGAGATGTGATATCTCAATGCTTCTAATACCAAACCTGAGATCCTTCCTCTAACATGAAATGTGATATCCAACTCCTTCCCTTTCCAAACCTAAGAGCCTATCTATAGCATGAGATGTGATATCCAAGTCCTTCCCATTCCAATCCTTAGACCCTTCCTACAGCATGCAATATGATATCTCAATGATTCTAATAACAAACCTGAGACCCGTCCTATAGCATGAGATATGATATCCAAGTCCTTCCCATTCCAATCCTGAGACCCTTCCTATAACATGAAATGTGATATCCAACTCCTTCCCATTCCAACCTGAGACCCTTCCTATAGCATGAGATGGGATATCCAACTTCTTCCAAATCCAATACTGATACCCTTCCGATAGCATGAGATGTGATATCCCAATGCTTCTACCAAACCTGAGACCCATACTATGGCATGAGATGTGATATCAAACTCCTTCCCATTCCGATCCTGAGACCCTTCCTATAGCTTGAGGTGTGATATCCAACTCCTTCCCATTCCAATTCTGAGACCCTTCTTATACCATGAGACTTGATATCTCAATGCTTCTAATACCAAACCTGAGACCCGTCCTATAACATGAGATGTGATATCCAAATCCTTCCCCTTCCAAACCTTAGACCCTTCTTTTATCATGAGATGTGGTATCCAACTCCTTCCCATTCCAATCCTGAGACCCTTCCTATAGCATGAGATGTGATATCTCTATGCTTCTAATACCAAACCTGAGACCCTTCCTATAACATGAGATGGGATATCCAACTCCTTCCCATTCCAATCCTGAGACCCTTCCGATAGCAGAGATGTGATATCTCAATGCTTATACCAAACCTGAGACCCTTCCTATGGCCTTAGATGTCATATACAACTCCTTCCCATTCCAATCCTGAGACCCTTCCTTTAGCATGAGATGTGATATCTCAATGCTTATACCACATCTGAGACCCTTCCTATAGCATGAGATGTGATATCCAAATCCTTCCCATTCCAATCCTGAGACCCTTCCTATAGCATGAGATGTGATATCTCAATGCTTATACCAAACCTGAGAGCCTACCTATAGCATGAGATGTGATATCCAAGTCCATCCCATTCCAATCCTTAGACCCTTCCTACAGCATGCGATGTGATATCTCAATGATTCTAATACCAAACCAGAGACTCTTACTATAACATGAGATGGGATATCCAACTCCTTCCCATTCCAATCCTGAGCCGCTTCCGATAGCAGAGATGTGATATCTCAATGCTTATACCAAACCTGAGACCCTTCCTATAACATGAGATGTGATATCCAACTCCTTCCCGTTCCAAACCTGAGACACTAACTATAGCATATGTGATATCCAACTCCTTCCCATTCCAAACATGAGACCCTTCCTATAGCAAGAAAGTAATATCCAACTCCTACCCATTCCAATCCTGAGACCCTTCCTATAGCAAGAGATGTGATATCCAAATCCTTCCCATTCCAATCCTGAGACCCTTCCTATGGCATGAGATGTGATATCCAACTCCTTGCCATTCAAATCCTGAGACCCTTCCTATAGCATGAGAAGGGATATCCAACTCCTTCCCAATCCAATCCTGAGACCCTTCCGATAGCAGAGACGTGATATCTCAATGCTTCTACCAAACCTGAGACCCTTCCTTTAGCATGAGATGTGCTATCCAAATCCTTCACATTCCAATCCTGAGACCCTTCCTATAGCATGAGATGTGATATCTCAATGCTTCTAATACCAAACCTGAGATCCTTCCTATAACATGAGATGTGATATCCAATTCCTTCCCATTCCAAACCTGAGACCCTTCCTATTGGATGAGATGTGATATCCAACTCCTTCCCATTCCAACCCTGAGACCCTTCCTATAGCATGAGATGTGATGTCTCAATGCTTCTAATACCAAACCTGAGATCCTTCCTATAACATGAGATGTGATATCCAACTCCTTCCATTCCAATCCTGAGACCCGTCCTATAGCATGAGATGTGATATCTCAATGCTTATACCAAACCTGAGACCCTTCCTATAGCATGAGATGTGATATCCAACTACTTCCCATTCCAATCCTGAGACCCTTCCGATAGCAGAGATGTGATATCTCAATGCTTATACCAAACCTGAGACCCTTCCTATGGCCTTAGATGTCATATACAACTCCTTCCCATTCCAATCCTGAGACCCTTCCTTTAGCATGAGATGTGATATCTCAATGCTTATACCACATCTGAGACCCTTCCTATAGCATGAGATGTGATATCCAAATCCTTCCCATTCCAATCCTGAGACCCTTCCTATAGCATGAGATGTGATATCTCAATGCTTATACCAAACCTGAGAGCCTACCTATAGCATGAGATGTGATATCCAAGTCCATCCCATTCCAATCCTTAGACCCTTCCTACAGCATGCGATGTGATATCTCAATGATTCTAATACCAAACCAGAGACTCTTACTATAACATGAGATGGGATATCCAACTCCTTCCCATTCCAATCCTGAGCCGCTTCCGATAGCAGAGATGTGATATCTCAATGCTTATACCAAACCTGAGACCCTTCCTATAACATGAGATGTGATATCCAACTCCTTCCCGTTCCAAACCTGAGACACTAACTATAGCATATGTGATATCCAACTCCTTCCCATTCCAAACATGAGACCCTTCCTATAGCAAGAAAGTAATATCCAACTCCTACCCATTCCAATCCTGAGACCCTTCCTATAGCAAGAGATGTGATATCCAAATCCTTCCCATTCCAATCCTGAGAACCTTCCTATGGCATGAGATGTGATATCCAACTCCTTGCCATTCAAATCCTGAGACCCTTCCTATAGCATGAGAAGGGATATCCAACTCCTTCCCAATCCAATCCTGAGACCCTTCCGATAGCAGAGACGTGATATCTCAATGCTTCTACCAAACCTGAGACCCTTCCTTTAGCATGAGATGTGCTATCCAAATCCTTCACATTCCAATCCTGAGACCCTTCCTATAGCATGAGATGTGATATCTCAATGCTTCTAATACCAAACCTGAGATCCTTCCTATAACATGAGATGTGATATCCAATTCCTTCCCATTCCAAACCTGAGACCCTTCCTATTGGATGAGATGTGATATCCAACTCCTTCCCATTCCAACCCTGAGACCCTTCCTATAGCATGAGATGTGATGTCTCAATGCTTCTAATACCAAACCTGAGATCCTTCCTATAACATGAGATGTGATATCCAACTCCTTCCATTCCAATCCTGAGACCCGTCCTATAGCATGAGATGTGATATCTCAATGCTTATACCAAACCTGAGACCCTTCCTATAGCATGAGATGTGATATCCAACTACTTCCCATTCCAATCCTGAGACCCTTCCTATAGCATGAGATGTGATATCTCAATGCTTCTAATACCAAACCTGAGATCCTTCGTCTAACATGAAATGTGATATCCAACTCCTTCCCTTTCCAAACCTAAGAGCCTATCTATAGCATGAGATGTGATATCCAAGTCCTTCCCATTCCAACCCTTAGACCCTTCCTACAGCATGCAATATGATATCTCAATGATTCTAATAACAAACCTGAGACCCGTCCTATAACATGAGATGTGATATCCAACTCCTTCCCATTCCAATCCTGAGACACTTCCGATAGCAGAGATGTGATATCTCAATGCTTATACCAAACCTGAGACCCTTCCTATAACATGAGATGTGATATCCAAATCCTTCCCGTTCCAAACCTGAGACCCTTCCTTTAGCTTGAGATGTGATATCCAGCTCCTTCCCATTCCAATCCTGAGACACTTCCGATAGCATGAGATGTGATATCTCAATGCTTCTAATATCAAAACTGAGACCCTCCCTATAGCATGATATGTGATATCTAAGTCCTTCCCATTCCAATCCTGAGACACTCCCTATAGCATGAGATGTGATATCCAACTCTTTCCCATTCCAATCCTGAGACCCTTCCTATAGCATGAGATATGATATCTCAATACTTCTAATACCAAACGTGAGATCCTTCCGATAACATGAGATGTGATATCCAAATCCTTCCCCTTCCAAACCTGAGACCCTCCCTTTAGCATGAGATGTGATATCCAACTCCTTCCAATTCCAATCCTGAGACCCTTCTGATAGCATGAGATGTGATATCTCAATGCTTCTAATTCCAAACCTGAGATCCTTCCGATAGCATGAGATGTGATATCTCAATGCTTCTAATACCAAACCTGAGATCCTTCCTATAACATGAGATGTGATATCCAAATCCTTCCCCTTCCAAACCTGAGACCCTCCCTTTAGCATGAGATGTGATATCCAACTCCTTCCCATTCCATTCCTGAGACCCTTCTGATAGCATGAGATGTGATATCTCAATGCCTCTAATACCAAACCTGAGATCCTACCTCTAACATGAAATGTGATATCCAACTCTTTCCCCTTCCAAACCTGAGAGCCTTCCTATAGCATGAGATGTGATATCCAAGTCCTTCCCATTCCAATCCTGAGACCCTTCCTATAGCTTGAGATGTGATATCCAACTCCTTCCCATTCCAATTCTGAGACCCTTCCTATACTCTGAGACTTGATATCTCAATGCTTCTAATACCAAACCTGAGACCCGTAATATAACATGAGATGTGATATCCAAATCCTTCCCCTTCCAAACCTTAGACCCTTCCTTTATCATGAGATGTGATATCCAACTCCTTCCCATTCCAATCCTGAGACCCTTCCGATATCATGAGATGTGATATCTCAAAGCTTCTAATATCAAACTTGAGACCCTCCCTATAGCATGAGATGTGATATCCAAGTCCTTCCCATTCCAATCCTGAGACCTTTCCTATAGCATGAGATGTGATATCTCAATGCTTCTAATACCAAACCTGTGACCCTTCCTATAACATGAGATGGGAATATCCAACTCCTTCCCATTCCAATCCTGAGACCCTTCCGATAGCAGAGATGTGATATCTCAATGCTTATACCAAACCTGATACCCTTCCTATGGCATGAGATGTGATATCCAACTCCTTGCCATTCAAATCCTGAGACCCTTCCTATAGCATGAGAAGGGATATCCAACTCCTTCCCAATCCAATCCTGAGACCCTTCCGATAGCAGAGACGTGATATCTCAATGCTTCTACCAAACCTGAGACCCTTCCTTTAGCATGAGATGTGATATCCAAATCCTTCACATTCCAATCCTGAGACCCTTCCTATAGCATGAGTTTTGATATCTCAATGCTTCTAATACCAAACCTGATATCCTTCCTATAACATGAGACGTGATATCCAATTCCTTCCCATTCCAAACCTGAGACCCTTCCTATTGGATGAGATGTGATATCCAACTCCTTCCCATTCCAACCCTGAGACCCTTCCTATAGCATGAGATGTGATGTCTCAATGCTTCTAATACCAAACATGAGATCCTTCCTATAACATGAGATGTGATATCCAACTCCTTCCATTCCAATCCTGAGACCCGTCCTATAGCATGAGATGTGATATCTCAATGCTTATACCAAACCTGAGACCCTTCCTATAGCAAGAGATGTGATATCCAAATCCTTCCCATTCCAATCCTGAGACCCTTCCTATGGCATGAGATGTGATATCCAACTCCTTGCCATTCAAATCCTGAGACCCTTCCTATAGCATGAGAAGGGATATCCAACTCCTTCCCAATCCAATCCTGAGACCCTTCCGATAGCAGAGACGTGATATCTCAATGCTTCTACCAAACCTGAGACCCTTCCTTTAGCATGAGATGTGCTATCCAAATCCTTCACATTCCAATCCTGAGACCCTTCCTATAGCTTGAGATGTGATATCCAACTCCTTCCCATTCCAATTCTGAGACCCTTCCTATACTCTGAGACTTGATATCTCAATGCTTCTAATACCAAACCTGAGACCCGTAATATAACATGAGATGTGATATCCAAATCCTTCCCCTTCCAAACCTTAGACCCTTCCTTTATCATGAGATGTGATATCCAACTCCTTCCCATTCCAATCCTGAGACCCTTCCGATATCATGAGATGTGATATCTCAAAGCTTCTAATATCAAACTTGAGACCCTCCCTATAGCATGAGATGTGATATCCAAGTCCTTCCCATTCCAATCCTGAGACCTTTCCTATAGCATGAGATGTGATATCTCAATGCTTCTAATACCAAACCTGTGACCCTTCCTATAACATGAGATGGGAATATCCAACTCCTTCCCATTCCAATCCTGAGACCCTTCCGATAGCAGAGATGTGATATCTCAATGCTTATACCAAACCTGATACCCTTCCTATGGCATGAGATGTGATATCCAACTC
This sequence comes from Ambystoma mexicanum, assembly GCF_040938575.1. Taxonomy (NCBI): domain Eukaryota; kingdom Metazoa; phylum Chordata; class Amphibia; order Caudata; family Ambystomatidae; genus Ambystoma; species Ambystoma mexicanum. Next base: position 342,039,064 of record NC_090936.1, read on the forward strand.
CTTGCCATTCAAATCCTGAGACCCTTCCTATAGCATGAGAAGGGATATCCAACTCCTTCCCAATCCAATCCTGAGACCCTTCCGATAGCAGAGACGTGATATCTCAATGCTTCTACCAAACCTGAGACCCTTCCTTTAGCATGAGATGTGATATCCAAATCCTTCACATTCCAATCCTGAGACCCTTCCTATAGCATGAGTTTTGATATCTCAATGCTTCTAATACCAAACCTGATATCCTTCCTATAACATGAGACGTGATATCCAATTCCTTCCCATTCCAAACCTGAGACCCTTCCTATTGGATGAGATGTGATATCCAACTCCTTCCCATTCCAACCCTGAGACCCTTCCTATAGCATGAGATGTGATGTCTCAATGCTTCTAATACCAAACATGAGATCCTTCCTATAACATGAGATGTGATATCCAACTCCTTCCATTCCAATCCTGAGACCCGTCCTATAGCATGAGATGTGATATCTCAATGCTTATACCAAACCTGAGACCCTTCCTATAGCAAGAGATGTGATATCCAAATCCTTCCCATTCCAATCCTGAGACCCTTCCTATGGCATGAGATGTGATATCCAACTCCTTGCCATTCAAATCCTGAGACCCTTCCTATAGCATGAGAAGGGATATCCAACTCCTTCCCAATCCAATCCTGAGACCCTTCCGATAGCAGAGACGTGATATCTCAATGCTTCTACCAAACCTGAGACCCTTCCTTTAGCATGAGATGTGCTATCCAAATCCTTCACATTCCAATCCTGAGACCCTTCCTATAGCATGAGATTTGATATCTCAATGCTTCTAATACCAAACCTGAGATCCTTCCTATAACATGAGATGTGATATCCAATTCCTTCCCATTCCAAACCTGAGACCCTTCCTATTGGATGAGATGTGATATCCAACTCCTTCCCATTCCAACCCTGAGACCCTTCCTATAGCATGAGATGTGATGTCTCAATGCTTCTAATACCAAACCTGAGATCCTTCCTATAACATGAGATGTGATATCCAACTCCTTCCATTCCAATCCTGAGACCCGTCCTATAGCATGAGATGTGATATCTCAATGCTTATACCAAACCTGAGACCCTTCCTATAGCATGAGATGTGATATCCAACTACTTCCCATTCCAATCCTGAGACCCTTCCGATAGCAGAGATGTGATATCTCAATGCTTATACCAAACCTGAGACCCTTCCTATGGCCTTAGATGTCATATACAACTCCTTCCCATTCCAATCCTGAGACCCTTCCTTTAGCATGAGATGTGATATCTCAATGCTTATACCACATCTGAGACCCTTCCTATAGCATGAGATGTGATATCCAAATCCTTCCCATTCCAATCCTGAGACCCTTCCTATAGCATGAGATGTGATATCTCAATGCTTATACCAAACCTGAGAGCCTACCTATAGCATGAGATGTGATATCCAAGTCCATCCCATTCCAATCCTTAGACCCTTCCTACAGCATGCGATGTGATATCTCAATGATTCTAATACCAAACCAGAGACTCTTACTATAACATGAGATGGGATATCCAACTCCTTCCCATTCCAATCCTGAGCCGCTTCCGATAGCAGAGATGTGATATCTCAATGCTTATACCAAACCTGAGACCCTTCCTATAACATGAGATGTGATATCCAACTCCTTCCCGTTCCAAACCTGAGACACTAACTATAGCATATGTGATATCCAACTCCTTCCCATTCCAAACATGAGACCCTTCCTATAGCAAGAAAGTAATATCCAACTCCTACCCATTCCAATCCTGAGACCCTTCCTATAGCAAGAGATGTGATATCCAAATCCTTCCCATTCCAATCCTGAGACCCTTCCTATGGCATGAGATGTGATATCCAACTCCTTGCCATTCAAATCCTGAGACCCTTCCTATAGCATGAGAAGGGATATCCAACTCCTTCCCAATCCAATCCTGAGACCCTTCCGATAGCAGAGACGTGATATCTCAATGCTTCTACCAAACCTGAGACCCTTCCTTTAGCATGAGATGTGCTATCCAAATCCTTCACATTCCAATCCTGAGACCCTTCCTATAGCATGAGATGTGATATCTCAATGCTTCTAATACCAAACCTGAGATCCTTCCTATAACATGAGATGTGATATCCAATTCCTTCCCATTCCAAACCTGAGACCCTTCCTATTGGATGAGATGTGATATCCAACTCCTTCCCATTCCAACCCTGAGACCCTTCCTATAGCATGAGATGTGATGTCTCAATGCTTCTAATACCAAACCTGAGATCCTTCCTATAACATGAGATGTGATATCCAACTCCTTCCATTCCAATCCTGAGACCCGTCCTATAGCATGAGATGTGATATCTCAATGCTTATACCAAACCTGAGACCCTTCCTATAGCATGAGATGTGATATCCAACTACTTCCCATTCCAATCCTGAGACCCTTCCTATAGCATGAGATGTGATATCTCAATGCTTCTAATACCAAACCTGAGATCCTTCGTCTAACATGAAATGTGATATCCAACTCCTTCCCTTTCCAAACCTAAGAGCCTATCTATAGCATGAGATGTGATATCCAAGTCCTTCCCATTCCAACCCTTAGACCCTTCCTACAGCATGCAATATGATATCTCAATGATTCTAATAACAAACCTGAGACCCGTCCTATAACATGAGATGTGATATCCAACTCCTTCCCATTCCAATCCTGAGACACTTCCGATAGCAGAGATGTGATATCTCAATGCTTATACCAAACCTGAGACCCTTCCTATAACATGAGATGTGATATCCAAATCCTTCCCGTTCCAAACCTGAGACCCTTCCTTTAGCTTGAGATGTGATATCCAGCTCCTTCCCATTCCAATCCTGAGACACTTCCGATAGCATGAGATGTGATATCTCAATGCTTCTAATATCAAAACTGAGACCCTCCCTATAGCATGATATGTGATATCTAAGTCCTTCCCATTCCAATCCTGAGACACTCCCTATAGCATGAGATGTGATATCCAACTCTTTCCCATTCCAATCCTGAGACCCTTCCTATAGCATGAGATATGATATCTCAATACTTCTAATACCAAACGTGAGATCCTTCCGATAACATGAGATGTGATATCCAAATCCTTCCCCTTCCAAACCTGAGACCCTCCCTTTAGCATGAGATGTGATATCCAACTCCTTCCAATTCCAATCCTGAGACCCTTCTGATAGCATGAGATGTGATATCTCAATGCTTCTAATTCCAAACCTGAGATCCTTCCGATAGCATGAGATGTGATATCTCAATGCTTCTAATACCAAACCTGAGATCCTTCCTATAACATGAGATGTGATATCCAAATCCTTCCCCTTCCAAACCTGAGACCCTCCCTTTAGCATGAGATGTGATATCCAACTCCTTCCCATTCCATTCCTGAGACCCTTCTGATAGCATGAGATGTGATATCTCAATGCCTCTAATACCAAACCTGAGATCCTACCTCTAACATGAAATGTGATATCCAACTCTTTCCCCTTCCAAACCTGAGAGCCTTCCTATAGCATGAGATGTGATATCCAAGTCCTTCCCATTCCAATCCTGAGACCCTTCCTATAGCTTGAGATGTGATATCCAACTCCTTCCCATTCCAATTCTGAGACCCTTCCTATACTCTGAGACTTGATATCTCAATGCTTCTAATACCAAACCTGAGACCCGTAATATAACATGAGATGTGATATCCAAATCCTTCCCCTTCCAAACCTTAGACCCTTCCTTTATCATGAGATGTGATATCCAACTCCTTCCCATTCCAATCCTGAGACCCTTCCGATATCATGAGATGTGATATCTCAAAGCTTCTAATATCAAACTTGAGACCCTCCCTATAGCATGAGATGTGATATCCAAGTCCTTCCCATTCCAATCCTGAGACCTTTCCTATAGCATGAGATGTGATATCTCAATGCTTCTAATACCAAACCTGTGACCCTTCCTATAACATGAGATGGGAATATCCAACTCCTTCCCATTCCAATCCTGAGACCCTTCCGATAGCAGAGATGTGATATCTCAATGCTTATACCAAACCTGATACCCTTCCTATGGCATGAGATGTGATATCCAACTCCTTGCCATTCAAATCCTGAGACCCTTCCTATAGCATGAGAAGGGATATCCAACTCCTTCCCAATCCAATCCTGAGACCCTTCCGATAGCAGAGACGTGATATCTCAATGCTTCTACCAAACCTGAGACCCTTCCTTTAGCATGAGATGTGATATCCAAATCCTTCACATTCCAATCCTGAGACCCTTCCTATAGCATGAGTTTTGATATCTCAATGCTTCTAATACCAAACCTGATATCCTTCCTATAACATGAGACGTGATATCCAATTCCTTCCCATTCCAAACCTGAGACCCTTCCTATTGGATGAGATGTGATATCCAACTCCTTCCCATTCCAACCCTGAGACCCTTCCTATAGCATGAGATGTGATGTCTCAATGCTTCTAATACCAAACATGAGATCCTTCCTATAACATGAGATGTGATATCCAACTCCTTCCATTCCAATCCTGAGACCCGTCCTATAGCATGAGATGTGATATCTCAATGCTTATACCAAACCTGAGACCCTTCCTATAGCATGAGATGTGATATCCAACTACTTCCCATTCCAATCCTGAGACCCTTCGTATAGCATGAGATGTGATATCTCAATGCTTCTAATACCAAACCTGAGATCCTTCCTCTAACATGAAATGTGATATCCAACTCCTTCCCTTTCCAAACCTAAGAGCCTATCTATAGCATGAGATGTGATATCCAAGTCCTTCCCATTCCAATCCTTAGACCCTTCCTACAGCATGCAATATGATATCTCAATGATTCTAATAACAAACCTGAGACCCATCCTATAGCATGAGAAATGATATCCAAGTCCTTCCCATTCCAATCCTGAGACCCTTCCTATAACATGAAATGTGATATCCAACTCCTTCCCATTCCAACCTGAGACCCTTCCTATAGCATGAGATGGGATATCCAACTTCCTCCAAATCCAATACTGATACCCTTCCGATAGCATGAGATGTGATATCCCAATGCTTCTACCAAACCGGAGACCCATACTATGGCATGAGATGTGATATCAAACTCCTTCCCATTCCAATCCTGAGACCCTTCCTATAGCTTGAGGTGTGATATCCAACTCCTTCCCATTCCAATTCTGAGACCCTTCTTATACCATGAGACTTGATATCTCAATGCTTCTAATACCAAACCTGAGACCCGTCCTATAACATGAGATGTGATATCCAAATCCTTCCCCTTCCAAACCTTAGACCCTTCCTTTATCATGAGATGTGATATCCAACTCCTTCCCATTCCAATCCTGAGACCCTTCCGATATCATGAGATTTGTTATCTCAATGCTTCTAATATCAAACTTGAGACCCTCCCTATAGCATGAGATGTGACATCCAAGTCCTTCCCATTCCAATCCTGAGACCCTTCCTATAACATGAGATGTGATATCCAACTCCTTCCCATTCCAACCTGAGACACTTCCTATAGCATGAGAAGGGATATCTAACTCCTTCCCAATCCAATCCTGAGACCCTTCCGATAGCAGAGATGTGATATCTCAATGCTTATACCAAACCTGAGACCCTTCCTATGGCATGAGATGTGATATCCAACTCCTTGCCATTCACATCCTGAGACCCTTCCTATAGCATGAGGTGTGATATCTCTATGCTTCTAATACCAAACCTGAGACCCTTCCTATAACATGAGATGGGATATCCAACTCCTTCCCATTCCAATCTTGAGACCCTTCCGATAGCAGAGATGTGATATCTCAATGCTTATACCAAACCTGAGAACCTTCCTATGGCCTGAGATGTCATATACAACTCCTTCCCATTCCAATCCTGAGACCCTTCCTTTAGCATGAGATGTGATATCTCAATGCTTATACCAAATCTGAGACCCTTCCTATAGCATGAGATGTGATATCCAATTCCTTCCCATTCCAATCCTGAGACCCTTCCTATAGCATGAGATGTGATATCTCAATGCTTATACCAAACCTGAGAGCCTACCTATAGCATGAGATGTTATATCCAAGTGCATCCCATTCCAATCCTTAGACCCTTCCTACAGCATGCGATGTGATATCTCAATGATTCTAATACCAAACCAGAGACTCTTCCTATAACATGAGATGGGATATCCAACTCCTTCCCATTCCAATCCTGAGCCGCTTCCGATAGCAGAGATGTGATATCTCAATGCTTATACCAAACCTGAGACCCTTCCTATAACATGAGATGTGATATCCAACTCCTTCCCGTTCCAAACCTGAGACACTAACTATAGCATATGTGATATCCAACTCCTTCCCATTCCAAACATGAGACCCTTCCTATAGCAAGAAAGTAATATCCAACTCCTACCCATTCCAATCCTGAGACCCTTCCTATAGCAAGAGATGTGATATCCAAATCCTTCCCATTCCAATCCTGAGACCCTTTCTATAACATGAGATGTGATATCCAACTCCTTCCCATTCCAACCTGAGACACTTCCTATAGCATGAGAAGGGATATCCAACTCCTTCCCAATCCAATCCTGAGACCCTTCCGATAGCAGAGATGTGATATCTCAATGCTTATACCAAACCTGAGACCCTTCCTATGGCATGAGATGTGATATCCAACTCCTTCCCAATCCAATCCTGAGACCCTTCAGATAGCAGAGACGTGATATCTCAATGCTTCTACCAAACCTGAGACCCTTCCTTTAGCATGAGATGTGATATCCAAATCCTTCACATTCCAATCCTGAGACCCTTCCTATAGCATGAGATGTGATAGCTCAATGCTTCTAATACCAAACCTGAGATCCTTCCTATAACATGAGATGTGATATCCAATTCCTTCCCATTCCAAACCTGAGACCCTTCCTATTGGATGAGATGTGATATCCAACTCCTTCCCATTCCAACCCTGAGACCCTTCCTATAGCATGAGATGTGATGTCTCAATGCTTCTAATACCAAACCTGAGATCCTTCCTATAACATGAGATGTGATATCCAACTCCTTCCATTCCAATCCTGAGACCCGTCCTATAGCATGAGATGTGATATCTCAATGCTTATACCAAACCTGAGACCCTTCCTATAGCATGAGATGTGATATCCAACTGCTTCCCATTCCAATCCTGAGACCCTTCCTATAGCATGAGATGTGATATCTCAATGCTTCTAATACCAAACCTGAGATCCTTCCTCTAACATGAAATGTGATATCCAACTCCTTCCCTTTCCAAACCTAAGAGCCTATCTATAGCATGAGATCTGATATCCAAGTCCTTCCCATTCCAACCCTTAGACCCTTCCTACAGCATGCAATATGATATCTCAATGATTCTAATAACAAACCTGAGACCCGTCCTATAACATGAGATGGGATATCCAACTCCTTCCCATTCCAATCCTGAGACACTTCCGATAGCAGAGATGTGATATCTCAATGCTTATACCAAACCTGAGACCCTTCCTATAACATGAGATGTGATATCCAAATCCTTCCCGTTCCAAACCTGAGACCCTTCCTTTAGCATGAGATGTGATATCCAGCACCTTCCCATTCCAATCCTGAGACACTTCCTATAGCATGAGATGTGATATCTCAATGCTTCTAATATCAAAACTGAGACCCTCCCTATAGCATGATATGTGATATCTAAGTCCTTCCCATTCCAATCCTGAGACCCTCCCTATAGCATGAGATGTGATATCCAACTCCTTCCCATTCCAATCCTGAGACCCTTCCTATAGCATGAGATATGATATCTCAATACTTCTAATACCAAACGTGAGATCCTTCCGATAACATGAGATGTGATATCCAAATCCTTCCCCTTCAAATCCTGAGACCCTCCCTTTAGCATGAGATGTGATATCCAACTCCTTCCTATTCCAATCCTGAGACTCTTCTGATAGCATGAGATGTGATATCTCAATGCTTCTAATACCAAACCTGAGATCCTTCCTATAACATGAGATGTGATATCCAAATCCTTCCCCTTCCAAACCTGAGACCCTCCCTTTAGCATGAGATGTGATATCCAACTCCTTCCCATTCCATTCCTGAGACCCTTCTGATAGCATGAGATGTGATATCTCAATGCCTCTAATACCAAACCTGAGATCCTACCTCTAACATGAAATGTGATATCCAACTCTTTCCCCTTCCAAACCTGAGAGCCTTCCTATAGCATGAGATGTGATATCCAAGTCCTTCCCATTCCAATCCTGAGACCCTTCCTTTATCATGAGATGTGATATCCAACTCCTTCCCATTCCAATCCTGAGACCCTTCCTATAGCATGAGATGTGATATCTCAATGCTTCTAATACCAAACCTGAGACCCTTCCTATAACATGAGATGGGAATATCCAACTCCTTCCCATTCCAATCCTGAGACCCTTCCGATAGCAGAGATGTGATATCTCAATGCTTATACCAAACCTGAGATCCTTCCTATAACATGAGATGTGATATCCAACTCCTTCCCATTCCAATCCTGAGACACTTACTATAGCATGAGATGTGATATCTCACTGCTTATACCAAACCTGAGACCCTTCCCATAGCATGAGATGTGATATCCAACTCCTTCCCATTCCAATCCTCAGACCCTTCCTATAGCATGAGATGTGATATCTCAATGCTTCTAATATCAAACTTGAGACCCTACCTATAGCATGAGATGTGATATCCAAGTCCTTCCCATTACAATCCTGAGACACTTCCTATAGCATGAGATGTGATATCCAACTCCTTCCCATTCCAATCCTGAGACCCTTCCTATAGCATGAGGTATGATATCTCAATACTTCTAATACCAAACGTGAGATCCTTCTGATAACATGAGTTGTGATATCCAAATCCTTCCCCTTCCAAACCTGAGACCCTACCTTTAGCATGAGATGTGATATCCAACTCCTTCCCATTCCAATCCTGAGACCCTTCTGATAGCATGAGATGTGATATCTCAATGCTTCTAATACCAAACCTGAGATCCTTCCGATAGCATGAGATGTGATATCTCAATGCTTCTAATACCAAACCTGAGATCCTTCCTATAACATGAGATGTGATATCCAAATCCTTCCCCTTCCAAACCTGAGACCCTCCCTTTAGCATGAGATGTGATATCCAACTCCTTCCCATTCCATTCCTGAGACCCTTCTGATAGCATGAGATGTGATATCCAAGTCCTTCCCATTCCAATTCTGAGACCCTTCCTATAGCTTGAGATGTGATATCCAACTCCTTCCCATTCCAATTCTGAGACCCTTCCTATACTCTGAGACTTGATATCTCAATGCTTCTAATACCAAACCTGAGACCCGTAATATAACATGAGATGTGATATCCAAATCCTTCCCCTTCCAAACCTTAGACCCTTCCTTTATCATGAGATGTGATATCCAACTCCTTCCCATTCCAATCCTGAGACCCTTCCGATATCATGAGATGTGATATCTCAAAGCTTCTAATATCAAACTTGAGACCCTCCCTATAGCATGAGATGTGAGATCCAAGTCCTTCCCATTCCAATCCTGAGACCCTTCCTATAGCATGAGATGTGATATCTCTATTCTTCTAATACCAAACCTGAGACCCTTCCTATAACATGAGATGGGAATATCCAACTCCTTCCCATTCCAATCCTGAGACCCTTCCGATAGCAGAGATGTGATATCTCAATGCTTATACCAAACCTGAGACCCTTCGTATGGCATGAGATGTGATATCCAACTCCTTGCCATTCAAATCCTGAGACCCTTCCTATAGCATGAGAAGGGATATCCAACTCCTTCCCAATCCAATCCTGAGACCCTTCCGATAGCAGAGATGTGATATCTCAATGCTTCTACCAAACCTGAGACCCTTCCTTTAGCATGAGATGTGATATCCAAATCCTTCACATTCCAATCCTGAAACCCTTCCTATAGCATGAGATGTGATATCTCAATGCTTCTAATACCAAACCTGAGATCCTTCCTATAACATGAGATGTGATATCCAATTCCTTCCCATTCCAAACCTGAGACCCTTCCTATTGGATGAGTTGTGATATCCAACTCCTTCCCATTCCAACCCTGAGACCCTTCCTATAGCATGAGATGTGATGTCTCAATGATTCTAATACCAAACCTGAGATCCTTCCTATAACATGAGATGTGATATCCAACTCCTTCCATTCCAATCCTGAGACCCGTCCTATAGCATGAGATGTGATATCTCAATGCTTATACCAAACCTGAGACCCTTCCTATAGCATGAGATGTGATATCCAACTACTTCCCATTCCAATCCTGAGACCCTTCCTATAGCATGAGATGTGATATCTCAATGCTTCTAATACCAAACCTGAGATCCTTCCTCTAACATGAAATGTGATATCCAACTCCTTCCCTTTCCAAACCTAAGAGCCTATCTATAGCATGAGATGTGATATCCAGGTCCTTCCTATTCCAATCCTTAGACCCTTCCTACAGCATGCAATATGATATCTCAATGATTCTGATAACAAACCTGAGACCCGTCCTATAGCATGAGATATGATATCCAAGTCCTTCCCATTCCAATCCTGAGACCCTTCCTATAACATGAAATGTGATATCCAACTCCTTCCCATTCCAACCTGAGACCCTTCCTATAGCATGAGATGGGATATCCATCTTCTTCAAAATCCAATACTGATACCCTTCCGATAGCATGAGATGTGATATCCCAATGCTTCTACCAAACCTGAGACCCATACTATGGCATGAGATGTGATATCAAACTCCTTCCCATTCCAATCCTGAGACCCTTCCTATAGCTTGAGGTGTGATATCCAACTCCTTCCCATTCCAATTCTGAGACCCTTCTTATACCATGAGACTTGATATCTCAATGCTTCTAATACCAAACCTGAGACCCGTCCTATAACATGAGATGTGATATCCAAATCCTTCCCCTTCCAAACCTTAGACCCTTCCTTTATCATGAGATGTGACATCCAAGTCTTTCCCATTCCAATCCTGAGACCCTTCCTATAGCATGAGATGTGATATCTCTATGCTTCTAATACCAAACCTGAGACCCTTCCTATAACATGAGATGGGATATCCAACTCCTTCCCATTCCAATCCTGAGACCTTTCCGATAGCAGAGATGTGATATCTCAATGCTTATACCAAACCTGAGAACCTTCCTATGGCCTGAGATGTCATATACAACTCCTTCCCATTCCAATCCTGAGACCCTTCCTTTAGCATGAGATGTGATATCTCAATGCTTATACCAAATCTGAGACCCTTCCTATAGCATGAGATGTGATATCCAATTCCTTCCCATTCCAATCCTGAGACCCTTCCTATAGCATGAGATGTGATATCTCAATGCTTATACCAAACCTGAGAGCCTACCTATAGCATGAGATGTGATATCCAAGTCCATCCCATTCCAATCCTTAGACCCTTCCTACAGCATGCGATGTGATATCTCAATGATTCTAATACCAAACCAGAGACTCTTCCTATAACATGAGATGGGATATCCAACTCCTTCCCATTCCAATTCTGAGACCCTTCCTATACTCTGAGACTTGATATCTCAATGCTTCTAATACCAAACCTGAGACCCGTAATATAACATGAGATGTGATATCCAAATCCTTCCCCTTCCAAACTTAGACCCTTCCTTTATCATGAGATGTGATATCCAACTCCTTCCCATTCCAATCCTGAGACCCTTCCGATATCATGAGATGTGATATCTCAAAGCTTCTAATATCAAACTTGAGACCCTCCCTATAGCATGAGATGTGAGATCCAAGTCCTTCCCATTCCAATCCTGAGACCCTTCCTATAGCATGAGATGTGATATCTCTATGCTTCTAATACCAAACCTGAGACCCTTCCTATAACATGAGATGGGAATATCCAACTCCTTCCCATTCCAATCCTGAGACCCTTCCGATAGCAGAGATGTGATATCTCAATGCTTATACCAAACCTGAGACCCTTCGTATGGCATGAGATGTGATATCCAACTCCTTGCCATTCAAATCCTGAGACCCTTCCTATAGCATGAGAAGGGATATCCAACTCCTTCCCAATCCAATCCTGAGACCCTTCCGATAGCAGAGATGTGATATCTCAATGCTTCTACCAAACCTGAGACCCTTCCTTTAGCATGAGATGTGATATCCAAATCCTTCACATTCCAATCCTGAAACCCTTCCTATAGCATGAGATGTGATATCTCAATGCTTCTAATACCAAACCTGAGATCCTTCCTATAACATGAGATGTGATATCCAATTCCTTCCCATTCGAAACCTGAGACCCTTCCTATTGGATGAGTTGTGATATCCAACTCCTTCCCATTCCAACCCTGAGACCCTTCCTATAGCATGAGATGTGATGTCTCAATGATTCTAATACCAAACCTGAGATCCTTCCTATAACATGAGATGTGATATCCAACTCCTTCCATTCCAATCCTGAGACCCGTCCTATAGCATGAGATGTGATATCTCAATGCTTATACCAAACCTGAGACCCTTCCTATAGCATGAGATGTGATATCCAACTACTTCCCATTCCAATCCTGAGACCCTTCCTATAGCATGAGATGTGATATCTCAATGCTTCTAATACCAAACCTGAGATCCTTCCTCTAACATGAAATGTGATATCCAACTCCTTCCCTTTCCAAACCTAAGAGCCTATCTATAGCATGAGATGTGATATCCAGGTCCTTCCTATTCCAATCCTTAGACCCTTCCTACAGCATGCAATATGATATCTCAATGATTCTAATAACAAACCTGAGACCCGTCCTATAGCATGAGATATGATATCCAAGTCCTTCCCATTCCAATCCTGAGACCCTTCCTATAACATGAAATGTGATATCCAACTCCTTCCCATTCCAACCTGAGACCCTTCCTATAGCATGAGATGGGATATCCATCTTCTTCAAAATCCAATACTGATACCCTTCCGATAGCATGAGATGTGATATCCCAATGCTTCTACCAAACCTGAGACCCATACTATGGCATGAGATGTGATATCAAACTCCTTCCCATTCCAATCCTGAGACCCTTCCTATAGCTTGAGGTGTGATATCCAACTCCTTCCCATTCCAATTCTGAGACCCTTCTTATACCATGAGACTTGATATCTCAATGCTTCTAATACCAAACCTGAGACCCGTCCTATAACATGAGATGTGATATCCAAATCCTTCCCCTTCCAAACCTTAGACCCTTCCTTTATCATGAGATGTGACATCCAAGTCTTTCCCATTCCAATCCTGAGACCCTTCCTATAGCATGAGATGTGATATCTCTATGCTTCTAATACCAAACCTGAGACCCTTCCTATAACATGAGATGGGATATCCAACTCCTTCCCATTCCAATCCTGAGACCTTTCCGATAGCAGAGATGTGATATCTCAATGCTTATACCAAACCTGAGAACCTTCCTATGGCCTGAGATGTCATATACAACTCCTTCCCATTCCAATCCTGAGACCCTTCCTTTAGCATGAGATGTGATATCTCAATGCTTATACCAAATCTGAGACCCTTCCTATAGCATGAGATGTGATATCCAATTCCTTCCCATTCCAATCCTGAGACCCTTCCTATAGCATGAGATGTGATATCTCAATGCTTATACCAAACCTGAGAGCCTACCTATAGCATGAGATGTGATATCCAAGTCCATCCCATTCCAATCCTTAGACCCTTCCTACAGCATGCGATGTGATATCTCAATGATTCTAATACCAAACCAGAGACTCTTCCTATAACATGAGATGGGATATCCAACTCCTTCCCATTCCAATCCTGAGCCGCTTCCGATAGCAGAGATGTGATATCTCAATGCTTATACCAAACCTGAGACCCTTCCTATAACATGAGATGTGATATCCAACTCCTTCCCGTTCCAAACCTGAGACACTAACTATAGCATATGTGATATCCAACTCCTTCCCATTCCAAACATGAGACCCTTCCTATAGCAAGAAAGTAATATCCAACTCCTACCCATTCCAATCCTGAGACCCTTCCTATAGCAAGAGATGTGATATCCAAATCCTTCCCATTCCAATCCTGAGACCCTTCCTATAACATGAGATGTGATATCCAACTCCTTCCCATTCCAACCTGAGACACTTCCTATAGCATGAGAAGGGATATCCAACTCCTTCCCAATCCAATCCTGAGACCCTTCCGATAGCAGAGATGTGATATCTCAATGCTTATACCAAACCTGAGACCCTTCCTATAGCATGAAAAGGGATATCCAACTCCTTCCCAATCCAATCCTGAGACCCTTCCGATAGCAGAGACGTGATATCTCAATGCTTCTACCAAACCTGAGACCCTTCCTTTAGCATGAGATGTGATATCCAAATCCTTCACATTCCAATCCTGAGACCCTTCCTATAGCATGAGATTTGATATCTCAATGCTTCTAATACCAAACCTGAGATCCTTCCTATAACATGAGATGTGATATCCAATTCCTTCCCATTCCAAACCTGAGACCCTTCCTATTGGATGAGATGTGATATCCAACTCCTTCCCATTTCAACCCTGAGACCCTTCCTATTGCATGAGATGTGATGTCTCAATGCTTCTAATACCAAACCTGAGATCCTTCCTATAACATGAGATGTGATATCCAACTCCTTCCATTCCAATCCTGAGACCCGTCCTATAGCATGAGATGTGATATCTCAATGCTTATACCAAACCTGAGACCCTTCCTATAGCATGAGATGTGATATCCAACTCCTTCCCATTCCAATCCTGAGACCCTTCCTATAGCATGAGATGTGATATCTCAATGCTTCTAATACCAAACCTGGGATCCTTCCTCTAACATGAAATGTGATATCCAACTCCTTCCCTTTCCAAACCTAAGAGCCTATCTATAGCATGAGATGTGATATCCAAGTCCTTCTCATTCCAACCCTTAGACCCTTCCTACAGCATGCAATATGATATCTCAATGATTCTAATAACAAACCTGAGACCCGTCCTATAACATGAGATGGGATATCCAACTCCTTCCCATTCCAATCCTGAGACACTTCCGATAGCAGAGATGTGATATCTCAATGTTTATACCAAACCTGAGACCCTTCCTATAACATGAGATGTGAAATTTAACTCCTTCCCGTTCCCAACCTGAGACCCTTCCTTTAGCATGAGATGTGATATCCAGCTCCTTCCCATTCCAATCCTGAGACACTTCCGATAGCATGAGATGTGATATCTCAATGCTTCTAATATCAAAACTGAGACCCACCCTATAGCATGATATGTGATATCTAAGTCCTTCCCATTCCAATCCTGAGACCCTTCCTATAGCATGAGATGTGATATCTCAATGCTTCTACCAAACCTGAGACCCTTCCTTTAGCATGAGATGTGATATCCAACTCATTCCCATTCCAATCCTGAGACCCTTCCTATAGCATGAGATGTGATATCTCAATACTTCTAATACCAAACCTGAGATCCTTCCGATAACATGAGATGTGATATCTCAATACTTCTAATACCAAACCTGAGATCCATCCTATAACATGAGATGTGATATCCAACTCCTTCCCTTTCCAAACCTAAGGCCTATCTATAGCATGAGATGTGATATCCAGGTCCTTCCCATTCCAATCCTTAGACCCTTCCTACAGCATGCAATATGATATCTCAATGATTCTAATAACAAACCTGAGACCCGTCCTATAGCATGAGATATGATATCCAAGTCCTTCCCATTCCAATCCTGAGACCCTTCCTATAACATGAAATGTGATATCCAACTCCTTCCCATTCCACCCTGAGACCCTTCCTATAGCATGAGATGGGATATCCAACTTCTTCCAAATCCAATACTGATACCCTTCCGATAGCATGAGATGTGATATCCCAATGGTTCTACCAAACCTGAGACCCATACTATGGCATGAGATGTGATATCAAACTCCTTCCCATTCCAATCCTGAGACCCTTCCTATAGCTTGAGGTGTGATATCCAACTCCTTCCCATTCCAATTCTGAGACCCTTCTTATACCATGAGACTTGATATCTCAATGCTTCTAATACCAAACCTGAGACCCGTCCTATAACATGAGATGTGATAACCAAATCCTTCCCCTTCCAAACCTTAGACCCTTCCTTTATCATGAGATGTGATATCCAACTCCTTCCCATTCCAATCCTGAGACCCTTCCGATATCATGAGATTTGTTATCTCAATGCTTCTAATATCAAACTTGAGACCCTCCCTATAGCATGAGATGTGACATCCAAGTCCTTCCCATTCCAATCCTGAGACCCTTCCTATAGCATGAGATGTGATATCTCTATGCTTCTAATACCAAACCTGAGACCCTTCCTATAACATGAGATGGGATATCCAACTCCTTCCCATTCCAATCCTGAGACCTTTCCGATAGCAGAGATGTGATATCTCAATGCTTATACCAAACCTGAGAACCTTCCTATGGCCTGAGATGTCATATACAACTCCTTCCCATTCCAATCCTGCGACCCTTCCTTTACCATGAGATGTGATATCTCAATGCTTATACCAAATCTGAGACCCTTCCTATAGCATGAGATGTGATATCCAATTCCTTCCCATTCCAATCCTGAGACCCTTCCTATAGCATGAGATGTGATATCTCAATGCTTATACCAAACCTGAGAGCCTACCTATAGCATGAGATGTGATATCCAAGTCCACCCCATTCCAATCCTTAGACCCTTCCTACAGCATGCGATGTGATATCTCAATGATTCTAATACCAAACCAGAGACTCTTCCTATAACATGAGATGGGATATCCAACTCCTTCCCATTCCAATCCTGAGCCGCTTCCGATAGCAGAGATGTGATATCTCAATGCTTATACCAAACCTGAGACCCTTCCTATAACATGAGATGTGATATCCAACTCCTTCCCGTTCCAAACCTGAGACACTAACTATAGCATCTGTGATATCCAACTCCTTCCCATTCCAAACATGAGACCCTTCCTATAGCAAGAAAGTAATATCCAACTCCTACCCATTCCAATCCTGAGACCCTTCGTATAGCAAGAGATGTGATATCCAAATCCTTCCCATTCCAATCCTGAGACCCTTCCTATAACATGAGATGTGATATCCAACTCCTTCCCATTCCAACCTGAGACACTTCCTATAGCATGAGAAGGGATATCCAACTCCTTCCCAATCCAATCCTGAGACCCTTCCGATAGCAGAGATGTGATATCTCAATGCTTATACCAAACCTGAGACCCTTCCTATGGCATGTGATGTGATATCCAACTCCTTGCCATTCAAATCCTGAGACCCTTCCTATAGCATGAAAAGGGATATCCAACTCCTTCCCAATCCAATCCTGAGACTCTTCCGATAGCAGAGACGTGATATCTCAATGCTTCTACCAAACCTGAGACCCTTCCTTTAGCATGAGATGTGATATCCAAATCCTTCACATTCCAATCCTGAGACCCTTCCTATAGCATGAGATTTGATATCTCAATGCTTCTAATACCAAACCTGAGATCCTTCCTATAACATGAGATGTGATATCCAATTCCTTCCCATTCCAAACCTGAGACCCTTCCTATTGGATGAGATGTGATATCCAACTCCTTCCCATTCCAACCCTGAGACCCTTCCTATAGCATGAGATGTGATGTCTCAATGCTTCTAATACCAAACCTGAGATCCTTCCTTTAACATGAGATGTGATATCCAACTCCTTCCATTCCAATCCTGAGACCCGTCCTATAGCATGAGATGTGATATCTCAATGCTTATACCAAACCTGAGACCCTTCCTATAGCATGAGATGTGATATCCAACTCCTTCCCATTCCAATCCTGAGACCCTTCCTATAGCATGAGATGTGATATCTCAATGCTTCTAATACCAAACCTGAGATCCTTCCTCTAACATGAAATGTGATATCCAACTCCTTCCCTTTCCAAACCTAAGAGCCTATCTATAGCATGAGTTGTGATATCCAAGTCCTTCACATTCCAACCCTTAGACCCTTCCTACAGCATGCAATATGATATCTCAATGATTCTAATAACAAACCTGAGACCCGTCCTATAGCATGAGATATGATATCCAAGTCCTTCCCATTCCAATCCTGAGACCCTTCCTATAACATGAAATGTGATATCCAACTCCTTCCCATTCCAACCTGAGACCCTTCCTATAGCATGAGATGGGATATCCAACTTCTTCAAAATCCAATACTGATACCCTTCCGATAGCATGAGATGTGATATCCCAATGCTTCTACCAAACCTGAGACCCATACTATGGCATGAGATGTGATATCAAACTCCTTCCCATTCCAATCCTGAGACCCTTCCTATAGCTTGAGGTGTGATATCCAACTCCTTCCCATTCCAATTCTGAGACCCTTCTTATACCATGAGACTTGATATCTCAATGCTTCTAATACCAAACCTGAGACCCGTCCTATAACATGAGATGTGATATCCAAATCCTTCCCCTTCCAAACCTTAGACTCTTCCTTTATCATGAGATGTGACATCCAAGTCCTTCCCATTCCAATCCTGAGACCCTTCCTATAGCATGAGATGTGATATCTCTATGCTTCTAATACCAAACCTGAGACCCTTCCTATAACATGAGATGGGATATCCAACTCCTTCCCATTCCAATCCTGAGACCTTTCCGATAGCAGAGATGTGATATCTCAATGCTTATACCAAATCTGAGACCCTTCCTATAGCATGAGATGTGATATCCAATTCCTTCCCATTCCAATCCTGAGACCCTTCCTATAGCATGAGATGTGATATCTCAATGCTTATACCAAACCTGAGAGCCTACCTATAGCATGAGATGTGATATCCAAGTCCATCCCATTCCAATCCTTAGACCCTTCCTACAGCATGTGATGTGATATCTCAATGATTCTAATACCAAACCAGAGACTCTTCCTATAACATGAGATGGGATATCCAACTCCTTCCCATTCCAATCCTGAGCCGCTTCCGATAGCAGAGATGTGATATCTCAATGCTTATACCAAACCTGAGACCCTTCCTATAACATGAGATGTGATATCCAACTCCTTCCCGTTCCAAACCTGAGACACTAACTATAGCATATGTGATATCCAACTCCTTCCCATTCCAAACATGAGACCCTTCCTATAGCAAGAAAGTAATATCCAACTCCTACCCATTCCAATCCTGAGACCCTTCCTATAGCAAGAGATGTGATATCCAAATCCTTCCCATTCCAATCCTGAGACCCTTCCTATAACATGAGATGTGATATCCAACTCCTTCCCATTCCAACCTGAGACACTTCCTATAGCATGAGAAGGGATATCCAACTCCTTCCCAATCCAATCCTGAGACCCTTCCGATAGCAGAGATGTGATATCTCAATGCTTATACCAAACCTGAGACCCTTCCTATGGCATGAGATGTGATATCCAACTCCTTGCCATTCAAATCCTGAGACCCTTCCTATAGCATGAAAAGGGATATCCAACTCCTTCCCAATCCAATCCTGAGACCCTTCCGATAGCAGAGACGTGATATCTCAATGCTTCTACCAAACCTGAGACCCTTCCTTTAGCATGAGATGTGATATCCAAATCCTTCACATTCCAATCCTGAGACCCTTCCTATAGCATGAGATTTGATATCTCAATGCTTCTAATACCAAACCTGAGATCCTTCCTATAACATGAGATGTGATATCCAATTCCTTCCCATTCCAAACCTGAGACCCTTCCTATTGGATGAGATGTGATATCCAACTCCTTCCCATTCCAACCCTGAGACCCTTCCTATAGCATGAGATGTGATGTCTCAATGCTTCTAATACCAAACCTGAGATCCTTCCTATAACATGAGATGTGATATCCAACTCCTTCCATTCCAATCCTGAGACCCGTCCTATAGCATGAGATGTGATATCTCAATGCTTATACCAAACCTGAGACCCTTCCTATAGCATGAGATGTGATATCCAACTCCTTCCCATTCCAATCCTGAGACCCTTCCTATAGCATGAGATGTGATATCTCAATGCTTCTCATACCAAACCTGAGATCCTTCCTCTAACATGAAATGTGATATCCAACTCCTTCCCTTTCCAAACCTAAGAGCCTATCTATAGCATGAGATGTGATATCCAAGTCCTTCACATTCCAACCCTTAGACCCTTCCTACAGCATGCAATATGATATCTCAATGATTCTAATAACAAACCTGAGACCCGTCCTATAGCATGAGATATGATATCCAAGTCCTTCCCATTCCAATCCTGAGACCCTTCCTATAACATGAAATGTGATATCCAACTCCTTCCCATTCCAACCTGAGACCCTTCCTATAGCATGAGATGGGATATCCAACTTCTTCAAAATCCAATACTGATACCCTTCCGATAGCATGAGATGTGATATCCCAATGCTTCTACCAAACCTGAGACCCATACTATGGCATGAGATGTGATATCAAACTCCTTCCCATTCCAATCCTGAGACCCTTCCTATAGCTTGAGGTGTGATATCCAACTCCTTCCCATTCCAATTCTGAGACCCTTCTTATACCATGAGACTTGATATCTCAATGCTTCTAATACCAAACCTGAGACCCGTCCTATAACATGAGATGTGATATCCAAATCCTTCCCCTTCCAAACCTTAGACCCTTCCTTTATCATGAGATGTGACATCCAAGTCCTTCCCATTCCAATCCTGAGACCCTTCCTATAGCATGAGATGTGATATCTCTATGCTTCTAATACCAAACCTGAGACCCTTCCTATAACATGAGATGGGATATCCAACTCCTTCCCATTCCAATCCTGAGACCTTTCCGATAGCAGAGATGTGATATCTCAATGCTTATACCAAACCTGAGAACCTTCCTATGGCCTGAGATGTCATATACAACTCCTTCCCATTCCAATCCTGAGACCCTTCCTTTAGCATGAGATGTGATATCTCAATGCTTATACCAAATCTGAGACCCTTCCTATAGCATGAGATGTGATATCCAATTCCTTCCCATTCCAATCCTGAGACCCTTCCTATAGCATGAGATGTGATATCTCAATGCTTATACCAAACCTGAGAGCCTACCTATAGCATGAGATGTGATATCCAAGTCCATCCCATTCCAATCCTTAGACCCTTCCTACAGCATGCGATGTGATATCTCAATGATTCTAATACCAAACCAGAGACTCTTCCTATAACATGAGATGGGATATCCAACTCCTTCCCATTCCAATCCTGAGCCGCTTCCGATAGCAGAGATGTGATATCTCAATGCTTATACCAAACCTGAGACCCTTCCTATAACATGAGATGTGATATCCAACTCCTTCCCGTTCCAAACCTGAGACACTAACTATAGCATATGTGATATCCAACTCCTTCCCATTCCAAACATGAGACCCTTCCTATAGCAAGAAAGTAATATCCAACTCCTACCCATTCCAATCCTGAGACCCTTCCTATAGCAAGAGATGTGATATCCAAATCCTTCCCATTCCAATCCTGAGACCCTTCCTATAACATGAGATGTGATATCCAACTCCTTCCCATTCCAACCTGAGACACTTCCTATAGCATGAGAAGGGATATCCAACTCCTTCCCAATCCAATCCTGAGACCCTTCCGATAGCAGAGATGTGATATCTCAATGCTTATACCAAACCTGAGACCCTTCCTATAGCATGAAAAGGGATATCCAACTCCTTCCCAATCCAATCCTGAGACCCTTCCGATAGCAGAGACGTGATATCTCAATGCTTCTACCAAACCTGAGACCCTTCCTTTAGCATGAGATGTGATATCCAAATCCTTCACATTCCAATCCTGAGACCCTTCCTACAGCATGAGATTTGATATCTCAATGCTTCTAATACCAAACCTGAGATCCTTCCTATAACATGAGATGTGATATCCAATTCCTTCCCATTCCAAACCTGAGACCCTTCCTATTGGATGAGATGTGATATCCAACTCCTTCCCATTTCAACCCTGAGACCCTTCCTATAGCATGAGATGTGATGTCTCAATGCTTCTAATACCAAACCTGAGATCCTTCCTATAACATGAGATGTGATATCCAACTCCTTCCATTCCAATCCTGAGACCTGTCCTATAGCATGAGATGTGATATCTCAATGCTTATACCAAACCTGAGACCCTTCCTATAGCATGAGATGTGATATCCAACTCCTTCCCATTCCAATCCTGAGACCCTTCCTATAGCATGAGATGTGATATCTCAATGCTTCTAATACCAAACCTGAGATCCTTCCTCTAACATGAAATGTGATATCCAACTCCTTCCCTTTCCAAACATAAGAGCCTATCTATAGCATGAGATGTGATATCCAAGTCCTTCACATTCCAACCCTTAGACCCTTCCTACAGCATGCAATATGATATCTCAATGATTCTAATAACAAACCTGAGACCCGTCCTATAACATGAGATGGGATATCCAACTCCTTCCCATTCCAATCCTGAGACACTTCCGATAGCAGAGATGTGATATCTCAATGTTTATACCAAACCTGAGACCCTTCCTATAACATGAGATGTGAAATTTAACTCCTTCCCGTTCCCAACCTGAGACCCTTCCTTTAGCATGAGATGTGATATCCAGCTCCTTCCCATTCCAATCCTGAGACACTTCCGATAGCATGAGATGTGATATCTCAATGCTTCTAATATCAAAACTGTGACCCTCCCTATAGCATGATATGTGATATCTAAGTCCTTCCCATTCCAATCCTGAGACCCTTCCTATAGCATGAGATGTGATATCTCAATGCTTCTACCAAACCTGAGACCCTTCCTTTAGCATGAGATGTGATATCCAACTCCTTCCCATTCCAATCCTGAGACCCTTCCTATAGCATGAGATGTGATATCTCAATACTTCTAATACCAAACCTGAGATCCATCCTATAACATGAGATGTGATATCCAACTCCTTCCCTTTCCAAACCTAAGAGCCTATCTATAGCATGAGATGTGATATCCAGGTCCTTCCCATTCCAATCCTTAGACCCTTCCTACAGCATGCAATATGATATCTCAATGATTCTAATAACAAACCTGAGACCCGTCCTATAGCATGAGATATGATATCCAAGTCCTTCCCATTCCAATCCTGAGACCCTTCCTATAACATGAAATGTGATATCCAACTCCTTCCCATTCCAACCTGAGACCCTTCCTATAGCATGAGATGGGATATCCAACTTCTTCCAAATCCAATACTGATACCCTTCCGATAGCATGAGATGTGATATCCCAATGCTTCTACCAAACCTGAGACCCATACTATGGCATGAGATGTGATATCAAACTCCTTCCCATTCCAATCCTGAGACCCTTCCTATAGCTTGAGGTGTGATATCCAACTCCTTCCCATTCCAATTCTGAGACCCTTCTTATACCATGAGAATTGATATCTCAATGCTTCTAATACCAAACCTGAGACCCGTCCTATAACATGAGATGTGATAACCAAATCCTTCCCCTTCCAAACCTTAGACCCTTCCTTTATCATGAGATGTGATATCCAACTCCTTCCCATTCCAATCCTGAGACCCTTCCGATATCATGAGATTTGTTATCTCAATGCTTCTAATATCAAACTTGAGACCCTCCCTATAGCATGAGATGTGACATCCAAGTCCTTCCCATTCCAATCCTGAGACCCTTCCTATAGCATGAGATGTGATATCTCTATGCTTCTAATACCAAACCTGAGACCCTTCCTATAACATGAGATGGGATATCCAACTCCTTCCCATTCCAATCCTGAGACCTTTCCGATAGCAGAGATGTGATATCTCAATGCTTATACCAAACCTGAGAACCTTCCTATGGCCTGAGATGTCATATACAACTCCTTCCCATTCCAATCCTGAGACCCTTGCTTTACCATGAGATGTGATATCTCAATGCTTATACCAAATCTGAGACCCTTCCTATAGCATGAGATGTGATATCCAATTCCTTCCCATTCCAATCCTGAGACCCTTCCTATAGCATGAGATGTGATATCTCAATGCTTATACCAAACCTGAGAGCCTACCTATAGCATGAGATGTGATATCCAAGTCCACCCCATTCCAATCCTTAGACCCTTCCTACAGCATGCAATGTGATATCTCAATGATTATAATACCAAACCAGAGACTCTTCCTATAACATGAGATGGGATATCCAACTCCTTCCCATTCCAATCCTGAGCCGCTTCCGATAGCAGAGATGTGATATCTCAATGCTTATACCAAACCTGAGACCCTTCCTATAACATGAGATGTGATATCCAACTCCTTCCCGTTCCAAACCTGAGACACTAACTATAGCATATGTGATATCCAACTCCTTCCCATTCCAAACATGAGACCCTTCCTATAGCAAGAAAGTAATATCCAACTCCTACCCATTCCAATCCTGAGACCCTTCGTGTAGCAAGAGATGTGATATCCAAATCCTTCCCATTCCAATCCTGAGACCCTTCCTATAACATGAGATGTGATATCCAACTCCTTCCCATTCCAACCTGAGACACTTCCTATAGCATGAGAAGGGATATCCAACTCCTTCCCAATCCAATCCTGAGACCCTTCCGATAGCAGAGATGTGATATCTCAATGCTTATACCAAACCTGAGACCCTTCCTATGGCATGAGATGTGATATCCAACTCCTTGCCATTCAAATCCTGAGACCCTTCCTATAGCATGAAAAGGGATATCCAACTCCTTCCCAATCCAATCCTGAGACCCTTCCGATAGCAGAGACGTGATATCTCAATGCTTCTACCAAACCTGAGACCCTTCCTTTAGCATGAGATGTGATATCCAAATCCTTCACATTCCAATCCTGAGACCCTTCATATAGCATGAGATTTGATATCTCAATGCTTCTAATACCAAACCTGAGATCCTTCCTATAACATGAGATGTGATATCCAATTCCTTCCCATTCCAAACCTGAGACCCTTCCTATTGGATGAGATGTGATATCCAACTCCTTCCCATTCCAACCCTGAGACCCGTCCTATAGCATGAGATGTGATGTCTCAATGCTTCTAATACCAAACCTGAGATCCTTCCTATAACATGAGATGTGATATCCAACTCCTTCCATTCCAATCCTGAGACCCGTCCTATAGCATGAGATGTGATATCTCAATGCTTATACCAAACCTGAGACCCTTCCTATAGCATGAGATGTGATATCCAACTCCTTCCCATTCCAATCCTGAGACCCTTCCTATAGCATGAGATGTGATATCTCAATGCTTCTAATACCAAACCTGAGATCCTTCTTCTAACATGAAATGTGATATCCAACTCCTTCCCTTTCCAAACCTAAGAGCCTATCAATAGCATGAGATGTGATATCTCAATGCTTCTAATACCAAACCTGAGATCCTTCCTATAACATGAGATGTGATATCCAATTCCTTCCCATTCCAAACCTGAGACCCTTCCTATTGGATAAGATGTGATATCCAACTCCTTCCCATTCCAACCCTGAGACCCTTCCTATAGCATGAGATGTGATGTCTCAATGCTTCTAATACCAAACCTGAGATCCTTCCTATAACATGAGATGTGATATCCAACTCCTTCCATTCCAATCCTGAGACCCGTCCTATAGCATGAGATGTGATATCTCAATGCTTATACCAAACCTGAGACCCTTCCTATAGCATGAGATGTGATATCCAACTCCTTCCCATTCCAATCCTGAGACCCTTCCTATAGCATGAGATGTGATATCTCAATGCTTCTAATACCAAACCTGAGATCCTTCCTCTAACATGAAATGTGATATCCAACTCCTTCCCTTTCCAAACCTAAGAGCCTATCTATAGCATGAGATGTGATATCCAAGTCCTTCACATTCCAACCCTTAGACCCTTCCTACAGCATGCAATATGATATCTCAATGATTCTAATAACAAACCTGAGACCCTCCCTATAGCATGATATGTGATATCTAAGTCTTTCCCATTCCAATCCTGAGACCCTTCCTATAGCATGAGATGTGATATCTCAATGCTTCTACCAAACCTGAGACCCTTCCTTTAGCATGAGATTTGATATCCAACTCCTTCCCATTCCAACCTGAGACCCTTCCTATAGCATGAGATGGGATATCCAACTTCTTCCAAATCCAATACTGATACCCTTCCGATAGCATGAGATGTGATATCCCAATGCTTCTACCAAACCTGAGACCCATACTCTGGCATGAGATGTGATATCAAACTCCTTCCCATTCCAATCCTGAGACCCTTCCTAAAGCTTGAGGTGTGATATCCAACTCCTTCCCATTCCAATTCTGAGACCCTTCTTATACCATGAGACTTGATATCCAAATCCTTCCCCCTCCAAACCTTAGACCCTTCCTTTATCATGAGATGTGATATCCAACTCCTTCCCATTCCAATCCTGAGACCCTTCCGGTATCATGAGATTTGTTATCTCAATGCTTCTAATATCAAACTTGAGACCCTCCCTATAGCATGAGATGTGACATCCAAGTCCTTCCCATTCCAATCCTGAGACCCTTCCTTTAGCATGAGATGTGATATCTCAATGCTTATACCAAATCTTAGACCCTTCCTATAGCATGAGATGTGATATCTCAATGCTTATACCAAACCTGAGAGCCTACCTATAACATGAGATGTGATATCCAAGTCCATCCCATTCCAATCCTTAGACCCTTCCTACAGCATGCGATGTGATATCTCAATGATTCTAATACCAAACCAGAGACTCTTCCTATAACATGAGATGGGATATCCAACTCCTTCCCATTCCAATCCTGAGGCGCTTCCGATAGCAGAGATGTGATATCTCAATGCTTATACCAAACCTGAGACCCTTCCTATAACATGAGATGTGATATCCAACTCCTTCCCGTTCCAAACCTGAGACACTAACTATAGCATATGTGATATCCACCTCCTTCCCATTCCAAACATGAGACCCTTCCTATAGCAAGAAAGTAATATCCAACTCCTACCCATTCCAATCCTGAGACCCTTCCTATAGCAAGAGATGTGATATCCAAATCCTTCCCATTCCAATCCTGAGACCCTTCCTATAACATGAGATGTGATATCCAACTCCTTCCCATTCCAACCTGAGACACTTCCTATAGCATGAGAAGGGATATCCAACTCCTTCCCAATCCAATCCTGAGACCCTTCCGATAGCAGAGATGTGATATCTCAATGCTTATACCAAACCTGAGACCCTTCCTATGGCATGAGATGTGATATCCAACTCCTTGCCATTCAAATCCTGAGACCCTTCCTATAGCATGAGAAGGGATATCCAACTCCTTCCCAATCCAATCCTGAGACCCTTCCGATAGCAGAGACGTGATATCTCAATGCTTCTACCAAACCTGAGACCCTTCCTTTAGCATGAGATGTGATATCCAAATCCTTCACATTCCAATCCTGAGACCCTTCCTATAGCATGAGATGTGATATCTCAATGCTTCTAATACCAAACCTGAGATCCTTCCTATAACATGAGATGTGATATCCAATTCCTTCCCATTCCAAACCTGAGACCCTTCCTATTGGATGAGATGTGATATCCAACTCCTTCCCATTCCAACCCTGAGACCCTTCCTATAGCATGAGATGTGATGTCTCAATGATTCTAATATCAAACCTGAGATCCTTCCTATAACATGAGATGTGATATCCAACTCCTTCCCATTCCAATCCTGAGACCCTTCCGATAGCAGAGATGTGATATCTCAATGCTTATACCAAACCTGAGACCCTTCGTATGGCATGAGATGTGATATCCAACTCCTTGCCATTCAAATCCTGAGACCCTTCCTATAGCATGAGAAGGGATATCCAACTCCTTCCCAATCCAATCCTGAGACCCTTCCGATAGCAGAGACGTGATATCTCAATGCTTCTACCAAACCTGTGACCCTTCCTTTAGCATGAGATGTGATATCCAAATCCTTCACATTCCAATCCTGAAACCCTTCCTATAGCATGAGATGTGATATCTCAATGCTTCTAATACCAAACCTGAGATCCTTCCTATAACATGAGATGTGATATCCAATTCCTTCCCATTCCAAACCTGAGACCCTTCCTTTATCATGAGATGTGACATCCAAATCCTTCCCATTCCAATCCTGAGACCCTTCCTATAGCATGAGATGTGATATCTCTATGCTTCTAATACCAAACCTTTGACCCTTCCTATAACATGAGATGGGATATCCAACTCCTTCCCATTCCAATCCTGAGACCTTTCCGATAGCAGAGATGTGATATCTCAATGCTTATACCAAACCTGAGAACCTTCCTATGGCCTGAGATGTCATATACAACTCCTTCCCATTCCAATCCCGAGACCCTTCCTTTAGCATGAGATGTGATATCTCAATGCTTATACCAAATCTGAGACCCTTCCTATAGCATGAGATGTGATATCCAATTCCTTCCCATTCCAATCCTGAGACCCTTCCTATAGCATGAGATGTGATATCTCAATGCTTATACCAAACCTGAGATCCTTCCTATAACATGAGATGTGATATCCAACTCCTTCCATTCCAATCCTGAGACCCGTCCTATAGCATGAGATGTGATATCTCAATGCTTATACCAAACCTGAGACCCTTCCTATAGCATGAGATGTGATATCCAACTACTTCCCATTCCAATCATGAGACCCTTCCTATAGCATGAGATGTGATATCTCAATGCTTCTAATACCAAACCTGAGATCCTTCCTCTAACATGAAATGTGATATCCAACTCCTTCCCTTTCCAAACCTAAGAGCCTATCTATAGCATGAGATGTGATATCCAGGTCCTTCCTATTCCAATCCTTAGACCCTTCCTACAGCATGCAATATGATATCTCAATGATTCTAATAACAAACCTGAGACCCGTCCTATAGCATGAGATATGATATCCAAGTCCTTCCCATTCCAATCCTGAGACCCTTCCTATAACATGAAATGTGATATCCAACTCCTTCCCATTCCAACCTGAGACCCTTCCTATAGCATGAGATGGGATATCCAACTTCTTCAAAATCCAATACTGATACCCTTCCGATAGCATGAGATGTGATATCCCAATGCTTCTACCAAACCTGAGACCCATACCATGGCATGAGATGTGATATCAAACTCCTTCCCATTCCAATCCTGAGACCCTTCCTATAGCTTGAGGTGTGATATCCAACTCCTTCCCATTCCAATTCTGAGACCCTTCTTATACCATGAGACTTGATATCTCAATGCTTCTAATACCAAACCTGAGACCCGTCCTATAACATGAGATGTGATATCCAAATCCTTCCCCTTCCAAACCTTAGACCCTTCCTTTATCATGAGATGTGACATCCAAGTCCTTCCCATTCCAATCCTGAGACCCTTTCCGATAGCAGAGATGTGATATCTCAATGCTTATACCAAACCTGAGAACCTTCCTATGGCCTGAGATGTCATATACAACTCCTTCCCATTCCAATCCTGAGACCCTTCCTTTAGCATGAGATGTGATATCTCAATGCTTATACCAAATCTGAGACCCTTCCTATAGCATGAGATGTGATATCTCTATGCTTCTAATACCAAACCTGAGACCCTTCCTATAACATGAGATGGGATATCCAACTCCTTCCCATTCCAATCCTGAGACCTTTCCGATAGCAGAGATGTGATATCTCAATGCTTATACCAAACCTGAGAACCTTCCTATGGCCTGAGATGTCATATACAACTCCTTCCCATTCCAATCCTGAGACCCTTCCTTTAGCATGAGATGTGATATCTCAATGCTTATACCAAATCTGAGACCCTTCCTATAGCATGAGATGTGATATCCAAGTCCATCCCATTCCAATCCTTAGACCCTTCCTACAGCATGCGATGTGATATCTCAATGATTCTAATACCAAACCAGAGACTCTTCCTATAACATGAGATGGGATATCCAACTCCTTCCCATTCCAATCCTGAGCCGCTTCCGATAGCAGAGATGTGATATCTCAATGCTTATACCAAACCTGAGACCCTTCCTATAACATGAGATGTGATATCCAACTCCTTCCCGTTCCAAACCTGAGACACTAACTATAGCATATGTGATATCCAACTCCTTCCCATTCCAAACATGAGACCCTTCCTATAGCAAGAAAGTAATATCCAACTCCT
The DNA here is from genome assembly GCF_040938575.1 of Ambystoma mexicanum. Taxonomy (NCBI): domain Eukaryota; kingdom Metazoa; phylum Chordata; class Amphibia; order Caudata; family Ambystomatidae; genus Ambystoma; species Ambystoma mexicanum. The sequence goes on from NC_090936.1 coordinate 342,069,454, forward strand.
ACCCATTCCAATCCTGAGACCCTTCATATAGCAAGAGATGTGATATCCAAATCCTTCCCATTCCAATCCTGAGACCCTTCCTATAACATGAGATGTGATATCCAACTCCTTCCCATTCCAACCTGAGACACTTCCTATAGCATGAGAAGGGATATCCAACTCCTTCCCAATCCAATCCTGAGACCCTTCCGATAGCAGAGATGTGATATCTCAATGCTTATACCAAACCTGAGACCCTTCCTATAGCATGAAAAGGGATATCCAACTCCTTCCCAATCCAATCCTGAGACCCTTCCGATAGCAGAGACGTGATATCTCAATGCTTCTACCAAACCTGAGACCCTTCCTTTAGCATGAGATGTGATATCCAAATCCTTCACATTCCAATCCTGAGACCCTTCCTATAGCATGAGATTTGATATCTCAATGCTTCTAATACCAAACCTAAGATCCTTCCTATAACATGAGATGTGATATCCAATTCCTTCCCATTCCAAACCTGAGACCCTTCCTATTGGATGAGATGTGATATCCAACTCCTTCCCATTTCAACCCTGAGACCCTTCCTATAGCATGAGATGTGATGTCTCAATGCTTCTAATACCAAACCTGAGATCCTTCCTATAACATGAGATGTGATATCCAACTCCTTCCATTCCAATCCTGAGACCCGTCCTATAGCATGAGATGTGATATCTCAATGCTTATACCAAACCTGAGACCCTTCCTATAGCATGAGATGTGATATCTCAATGCTTCTAATACCAAACCTGAGATCCTTCCTCTAACATGAAATGTGATATCCAACTCCTTCCCTTTCCAAACCTAAGAGCCTATCTATAGCATGAGATGTGATATCCAACTCCTTCCATTCCAATCCTGAGACCCGTCCTATAGCATGAGATGTGATATCTCAATGCTTATACCAAACCTGAGACCCTTCCTATAGCATGAGATGTGATATCCAACTACTTCCCATTCCAATCATGAGACCCTTCCTATAGCATGAGATGTGATATCTCAATGCTTCTAATACCAAACCTGAGATCCTTCCTCTAACATGAAATGTGATATCCAACTCCTTCCCTTTCCAAACCTAAGAGCCTATCTATAGCATGAGATGTGATATCCAGGTCCTTCCCATTCCAATCCTTAGACTTTCCTACAGCATGCAATATGATATCTCAATGATTCTAATAACAAACCTGAGACCCGTCCTATAGCATGAGATATGATATCCAAGTCCTTCCCATTCCAATCCTGAGACCCTTCCTATAACATGAAATGTGATATCCAACTCCTTCCCATTCCAACCTGAGACCCTTCCTATAGCATGAGATGGGATATCCAACTTCTTCCAAATCCAATACTGATACCCTTCCGATAGCATGAGATGTGATATCCCAATGCTTCTACCAAACCTGAGACCCATACTATGGCATGAGATGTGATATCAAACTCCTTCCCATTCCAATCCTGAGACCCTTCCTATAGCTTGAGGTGTGATATCCAACTCCTTCCCATTCCAATTCTGAGACCCTTCTTATACCATGAGACTTGATATCTCAATGCTTCTAATACCAAACCTGAGACCCGTCCTATAACATGAGATGTGATAACCAAATCCTTCCCCTTCCAAACCTTAGACCCTTCCTTTATCATGAGATGTGATATCCAACTCCTTCCCATTCCAATCCTGAGACCCTTCCGATATCATGAGATTTGTTATCTCAATGCTTCTAATATCAAACTTGAGACCCTCCCTATAGCATGAGATGTGACATCCAAGTCCTTCCCATTCCAATCCTGAGACCCTTCCTAAAGCATGAGATGTGATATCTCTATGCTTCTAATACCAAACCTGAGACCCTTCCTATAACATGAGATGGGATATCCAACTCCTTCCCATTCCAATCCTGAGACCTTTCCGATAGCAGAGATGTGATATCTCAATGCTTATACCAAACCTGAGAACCTTCCTATGGCCTGAGATGTCATATACAACTCCTTCCCATTCCAATCCTGAGACCCTTCCTTTACCATGAGATGTGATATCTCAATGCTTATACCAAATCTGAGACCCTTCCTATAGCATGAGATGTGATATCCAATTCCTTCCCATTCCAATCCTGAGACCCTTCCTATAGCATGAGATGTGATATCTCAATGCTTATACCAAACCTGAGAGCCTACCTATAGCATGAGATGTGATATCCAAGTCCACCCCATTCCAATCCTTAGACCCTTCCTACAGCATGCGATGTGATATCTCAAGGCCTCTAATACCAAACCTGAGATCCTTCCTATAACATGAGATGTGATATCCAACTCCTTCCCATTCCAATCCTGAGACCCTTCCTATAGCATGAGATGTGCTATCTCAATGCTTATACCAAACCTGAGACCCTTCCTAAAGCTTGAGATGTGATATCCAACTCCTTCCCATTCCAATCCCGAGACCCTTCCTATAGCATGAGATGTGATATCTCAAGGCCTCTAATACCAAACCTGAGATCCTTCCTCTAACATGAAATGTGATATCCAACTCCTTCCCCTTCCAAACCTGAGAGCCTTCCTATAGCATGAGATATGATATCCAAGTCCTTCCCATTCCAATCCTGAGACCCTTCCTATAACATGAAATGTGATATCCAACTCCTTCCCATTCCAACCTGAGACCCTTCCTATAGCATGAGATGGGATATCCAACTCCTTCCAAATCCAATACTGATACCCTTCCAATAGCATGAGATGTGATATCCCAATGCTTCTACCAAACCTGAGACCCATACTATGGCATGAGATGTGATATCAAACTCCTTCCCATTCCAATCCTGAGACTCTTCCTATAGCTTGAGATGTGATATCCAACTCCTTCACATTCCAATTCTGAGACCCTTCCTATGCCATGAGACTTGATATCTCAATGCTTCTAATACCAAACCCGAGACCCGTCCTATAACATGAGATGTGATATCCAAATCTTTCCCCTTCCAAACCTTAGACCCTTCCTTTATCATGAGATGTGATATCCACCCTTTCCCATTCCAATCCTGAGACCCTTCCGATATCATGAGATTTGTTATCTCAATGCTTCTAATATCAAACTTGAGACCCTCCCTATAGCATGAGATGTGACATCCAAGTCCTCCCCATTCCAATCCTGAGACCCTTCCTATAGCATGAGATGTGATATATCAATGCTTATACCAAATCTGAGACACTTTCTATAGCATGAGATGTGATATCCAACTCCTTCCCATTCCAATCCTGAGACCCTTCCTATAGCATGAGATGTGATGTCTCAATGCTTCTAATACCAAACCTGAGATCCTTCCAATAACATGAGATGTGATATACAACTCCTTCCCATTCCAATCCTGAGACCCTTATGATAGCATGAGATGTGATATCTCAATGCCTCTAATACCAAACCTGAGATACTTCCGATAGCATGAGATGTGATATCTCAATGCTTCTAATACCAAACCTGAGATCCTTCCTATAACATGAGATGTGATTTCCAAATCCTTCCCCTTCCAAACCTGAGACCCTCCATTTAGCATGAGATGTGATATACAACTCCTTCCCATTCCAATCCTGAGACCCTTCTGATAGCATGAGATGTGATATCTCAATGCCTCTAATACCAAACCTGAGATCCCATCTCTAACATGAAATGTGATATCCATCTCCTTCCCTTTCCAAATCTGAGGCCCTGCCTATAGCATGAGATGTGATATCCAAGTCCTTCCCATTCCAATCCTGAGACCCTTCCTATAGCATGTGATGTGATATCTCAATGCTTATACCAAACCTGAGACCCTTCCTATGGCATGAGATGTCATATACAACTCCTTCCCATTCCAATCCCGAGACCCTTCCTATAGCATGAGATGTGATATCTCAATGCTTATACCAAACCTGAGACCCTTCCTATAGCATGAGATGTGATATCCAACTTCTTCCCATTCCAATCCTGAGACCCTTCCTATAACATGAGATGTGATGTCTCAATGCTTCTAATACCAAACCTGAGATATTTCCTATAACATGAGATGTGATATCCAACTCCTTCCCATTCCAATCCTGAGACCCTTCCTATAGCATGAGATGTGATATCTCAATGCTTATACCAAACCTGAGACCCTTCCTATAGCTTGAGATGTGATATCCAACTCCTTCCCATTCCAATCCAGAGACCCTTCCTATAGCATGAGATGTGATATCTCAAGGCCTCTAATACCAAACCTGAGATCCTTCCTCTAACATGAAATGTGATATCCAACTCCTTCCCCTTCCAAACCTGAGAGCCTTCCTATAGCATGAGATATGATATCCAAGTCCTTCCCATTCCAATCCTGAGACCCTTTCTATAACATGAAATGTGATATCCAACTCCTTCCCATTCCAACCTGAGACCCTTCCTATAGCATGAGATGGGATATCCAACTCCTTCCAAATCCAATACTGATACCCTTCCGATAGCATGAGATGTGATATCCCAATGCTTCTACCAAACCTGAGACCCATACTATGGCATGAGATGTGATATCAAACTCCTTCCCATTCCAATCCTGAGACCCTTCCTATAGCTTGAGGTGTGATATCCAACTCCTTCCCATTCCAATTCTGAGACCCTTCTTATACCATGAGACTTGATATCTCAATGCTTCTAATACCAAACCTGAGACCCGTCCTATAACATGAGATGTGATATCCAAATCCTTCCCCTTCCAAACCTCAGACCCTTCCTTTATCATGAGATGTGATATCCAACTCCTTCCCATTCCAATCCTGAGACCCTTCCGATATCATGAGATTTGTTATCTAAATGCTTCTAATATCAAACTTGAGACCCTCCCTATAGCATGAGATGTGACATCCAAGTCCTTCCCATTCCAATCCTGAGACCATTCCTATAGCATGAGATGTGATATCTCTATGCTTCTAATACCAAACCTGAGACCCTTCCTATAACATGAGGTGGGATATCCAACTCCTTCCCATTCCAATCCTGAGACCCTTCCGATAGCAGAGATGTGATATCTCAATGCTTATACCAAACCTGAGACCCTTCCTATGGCCTGGGATGTCATATACAACTCCTTCCCATTCCAATCCTGAGACCCTTCCTATAGCATGAGATGTGATATCTCAATGCTTATACCAAATCTGAGACCCTTCCTATAGCATGAGATGTGATATCCAATTCCTTCCCATTCCAATCCTGAGACCCTTCCTATAGCATGAGATGTGATATCTCAATGCTTATACCAAACCTGAGAGCCTACCTATAGCATGAGATGTGATATCCAAGTCCATCCCATTCCAATCCTTAGACCCTTCCTACAGCATGCGATGTGATATCTCAATGATTCTAATACCAAACCAGAGACTCGTCCTATAACATGAGATGGGATATCCAACTCCTTCCCATTCCAATCCTGAGCCAATTCCGATAGCAGAGATGTGATATCTCAATGCTTATACCAAACCTGAGATCCTTCCTATAACATGAGATGTGATATCCAACTCCTTCCCGTTCCAAACCTGAGACACTAACTATAGCATATGTGATATCCAACTCCTTCCCATTCCAAACATGAGACCCTTCCTATAGCAAGAAAGTAATATCCAACTCCTACCCATTCCAATCCTGAGACCCTTCCTATAGCAAGAGATGTGATATCCAAATCCTTCCCATTCCAATCCTGAGACCCTTCCTATAACATGAGATGTGATATCCAACTCCTTCCCATTCCAACCTGAGACACTTCCTATAGCATGAGAAGGGATATCCAACTCCTTCCCAATCCAATCCTGAGACCCTTCCGATAGCAGAGACGTGATATCTCAATGCTTCTACCAAACCTGAGACCCTTCCTTTAGCATGAGATGTGATATCCAAATCCTTCACATTCCAATCCTGAGACCCTTCCTATAGCATGAGAAGGGATATCTCAATGCTTCTAATACCAAACCTGAGATCCTTCCTATAACATGAGATGTGATATCCAATTCCTTCCCATTCCAATCCTGAGACCCTTCCGATAGCAGAGATGTGATATCTCAATGCTTATACCAAACCTGAGACACTTCCTATGGCCTGAGATGTCATATACAACTCCTTCCCATTCCAATCCTGAGACCCTTCCTATAGCATGAGATGTGATATCTCAATGCTTATACCAAATCTGAGACCCTTCCTATAGCATGAGATGTGATATCCAACTCCTTCCCATTCCAATCATGAGACCCTTCCTATAGCATGAGATGCAATGTCTCAATGCTTCTAATACCAAACCTGAGATCCTTCCTATAACATGAGATGTGATATCCAACTCCTTCCCATTCCAATCCTGAGACCCTTATGAAAGCATGAGATGTGATATCTCAATGCTTCTAATACCAAACCTGAGATCCTTCCTATAACATGAGATGTGATTTCCAAATCCTTCCCCTTCCAAACCTGAGACCCCCCCCTTTAGCATGAGATGTGATATCCAACTCCTTCCCATTCCAATCCTGAGACCCTTCTGATAGCATGAGATGTGATATCTCAATGCCTCTAATACCAAACCTGAGATCCTACCTCTAACATGAAATGTGATATCCATCTCATTCCCTTTCCAAACCTGAGACCCTGCCTATAGCATGAGATGTGATATCCAAGTCCTTCCCATTCCAATCCTGAGACCCTTCCTATAGCATGTGATGTGATATCTCAATGCTTATACCAAACCTGAGACCCTTCCTATGGCATGAGATGTCATATACAACTCCTTCCCATTCCAATCCTGAGACCCTTCCTATAGCATGAGATGTGATATCTCAATGCTTATACCAAATCTGAGACCTTTCCAAAAGCAAGAGATGTGATATCCAACTTCTTCCCATTCCAATCCTGAGACCCTTCCTATAACATGAGATGTGATGTCTCAATGCTTCTAATACCAAACCTGAGATCTTTCCTATAACATGAGATGTGATATCCAACTCCTTCCCATTCCAATGCTGAGACCCTTCCTATAGCATGAGATGTGATATCACAATGCTTATACCAAACCTGAGACCGTTCCTATAGCTTGAGATGTGATATCCAACTCCTTCCCATTCCAATCCTGAGACCCTTCCTATAGCATGAGATGTGATATCTCAAGGCCTCTAATACCAAACCTGAGATCCTTCCTCTAACATGAAATGTGATATCCAACTCCTTCCCCTTCCAAACCTGAGAGCCTTCCTATAGCATGGGATATGATATCCAAGTCCTTCCCATTCCAATCCTGAGACCCTTCCTATAACATGAAATGTGATATCCAACTCCTTCCCATTCCAACCTGAGACCCTTCCTATATCATGAGATGGGATATCTCAATGCTTCTAATACCAAACCTGAGACTCTTCCTATAACATGAGATGGGATATCCAACTCCTTCCCATTCCAATCCTAAGACCCTTTCGATAGCAGAGATGTGATATCTCAATGCTTATACCAAACCTGAGACCCTTCCTACGGCATGAGATGTCATATACAACTACTTCCCATTCCAATCCTGAGACCCTTCCTATAGCACGAGATGTGATATCTCAATGCTTATACCAAATCTGAGACCCTTCCTCTAGCATGAGATGTGATATCCAACTCCTTCCCATTCCAATCCTGAGAGCCTATCTATAGCATGAGATGTGATATCCAAGTCCTTCCCATTCCAATCCTGAGACACTTCCGATAGCAGAGATGTGATATCTCAATGCTTATACCAAACCTGAGACCCTTCCTATAACATGAGATGTGATATCCAACTCCTTCCCTTTCCAAACCTGAGAGCCTATCTATAGCATGAGATGTGATATCCAATTCCTTCCCATTCCAATCCTGAGACACTTCCGATAGCAGAGATGTGATATCTCAATGCTTATACCAAACCTGAGACCCTTCCTATAACATGAGATGTGATATCCAGCTCCTTCCCATTCCAATCCTGAGACACTTCCGATAGCATGAGATGTGATATCTCAATGCTTCTAATATCAAAACTGAGACCCTCCCTATAGCATGAGATGTGATATCTCACTGCTTATACCAAACCTGAGACCCTCCCTATAGCATGAGATGTGATATCCAACTCCTTCCCGTTCCAAACCTGAGACCCTTCCTTTAGCATGAGATGTGATATCCAGCTCCTTCCCATTCCAATCCTGAGACACTTCCGATAGCATGAGATGTGATATCTCAATGCTTCTAATATCAAAACTGAGACGCTCCCTATAGCATGATATGTGATATCTAAGTCCTTCCCATTCCAATCCTGAGACCCTTCCTATAGCATGAGATGTGATATCTCAATGCTTCTACCAAACCTGAGACCCTTCCTTTAGCATGAGATGTGATAACCAACTCCTTACCATTCCAATCCTGAGACCCTTCCTATAGCATGAGATGTGATATCCAACTCCTTCCCATTCCAATCCTGAGACCCTTCCGATATCATGAGATTTGTTATCTCAATGCTTCTAATATCAAACTTGAGACCCTCCCTATAGCATGAGATGTGACATCCAAGTCCTTCCCATTCCAATCCTGAGACCCTTCCTATAGCATGAGATGTGATATCTCTATGCTTCTAATACCAAACCTGAGACCCTTCCTATAACATGAGATGGGATATCCAACTCCTTCCCATTCCAATCCTGAGACCTTTCCGATAGCAGAGATGTGATATCTCAATGCTTATACCAAACCTGAGAACCTTCCTATGGCCTGAGATGTCATATACAACTCCTTCCCATTCCAATCCTGAGACCCTTGCTTTACCATGAGATGTGATATCTCAATGCTTATACCAAATCTGAGACCCTTCCTATAGCATGAGATGTGATATCCAATTCCTTCCCATTCCAATCCTGAGACCCTTCCTATAGCATGAGATGTGATATCTCAATGCTTATACCAAACCTGAGAGCCTACCTATAGCATGAGATGTGATATCCAAGTCCACCCCATTCCAATCCTTAGACCCTTCCTACAGCATGCGATGTGATATCTCAATGATTCTAATACCAAACCAGAGACTCTTCCTATAACATGAGATGGGATATCCAACTCCTTCCCATTCCAATCCTGAGCCGCTTCCGATAGCAGAGATGTGATATCTCAATGCTTATACCAAACCTGAGACCCTTCCTATAACATGAGATGTGATATCCAACTCCTTCCCGTTCCAAACCTGAGACACTAACTATAGCATATGTGATATCCAACTCCTTCCCATTCCAAACATGAGACCCTTCCTATAGCAAGAAAGTAATATCCAACTCCTACCCATTCCAATCCTGAGACCCTTCGTGTAGCAAGAGATGTGATATCCAAATCCTTCCCATTCCAATCCTGAGACCCTTCCTATAACATGAGATGTGATATCCAACTCCTTCCCATTCCAACCTGAGACACTTCCTATAGCATGAGAAGGGATATCCAACTCCTTCCCAATCCAATCCTGAGACCCTTCCGATAGCAGAGATGTGATATCTCAATGCTTATACCAAACCTGAGACCCTTCCTATGGCATGAGATGTGAAATCCAACTCCTTGCCATTCAAATCCTGAGACCCTTCCTATAGCATGAAAAGGGATATCCAACTCCTTCCCAATCCAATCCTGAGACCCTTCCGATAGCAGAGACGTGATATCTCAATGCTTCTACCAAACCTGAGACCCTTCCTTTAGCATGAGATGTGATATCCAAATCCTTCACATTCCAATCCTGAGACCCTTCATATAGCATGAGATTTGATATCTCAATGCTTCTAATACCAAACCTGAGATCCTTCCTATAACATGAGATGTGATATCCAATTCCTTCCCATTCCAAACCTGAGACCCTTCCTATTGGATGAGATGTGATATCCAACTCCTTCCCATTCCAACCCTGAGACCCTTCCTATAGCATGAGATGTGATGTCTCAATGCTTCTAATACCAAACCTGAGATCCTTCCTATAACATGAGATGTGATATCCAACTCCTTCCATTCCAATCCTGAGACCCGTCCTATAGCATGAGATGTGATATCTCAATGCTTATACCAAACCTGAGACCCTTCCTATAGCATGCGATGTGATATCCAACTCCTTCCCATTCCAATCCTGAGACCCTTCCTATAGCATGAGATGTGATATCTCAATGCTTCTAATACCAAACCTGAGATCCTTCTTCTAACATGAAATGTGATATCCAACTCCTTCCCTTTCCAAACCTAAGAGCCTATCAATAGCATGAGATGTGATATCCAAGTCCTTCACATTCCAACCCTTAGACCCTTCCTACAGCATGCAATATGATATCTCAATGATTCTAATACCAAACCTGAGACCCTTCCTTTAGCATTAGATGTGATATCCAAATCCTTCACATTCCAATCCTGAGACCCTTCCTATAGCATGAGATTTGATATCTCAATGCTTCTAATACCAAACCTGAGATCCTTCCTATAACATGAGATGTGATATCCAATTCCTTCCCATTCCAAACCTGAGACCCTTCCTATTGGATAAGATGTGATATCCAACTCCTTCCCATTCCAACCCTGAGACCCTTCCTATAGCATGAGATGTGATGTCTCAATGCTTCTAATACCAAACCTGAGATCCTGAGATTCCTATAACATGAGATGTGATATCCAACTCCTTCCATTCCAATCCTGAGACCCGTCCTATAGCATGAGATGTGATATCTCAATGCTTATACCAAACCTGAGACCCTTCCTATAGCATGCGATGTGATATCCAACTCCTTCCCATTCCAATCCTGAGACCCTTCCTATAGCATGAGATGTGATATCTCAATGCTTCTAATACCAAACCTGAGATCCTTCTTCTAACATGAAATGTGATATCCAACTCCTTCCCTTTCCAAACCTAAGAGCCTATCTATAGCATGAGATGTGATATCCAAGTCCTTCACATTCCAACCCTTAGACCCTTCCTACAGCATGCAATATGATATCTCAATGATTCTAATAACAAACCTGAGACCCGTCCTATAACATGAGATGTGATATCCAACTCCTTCCCGTTCCAAACCTGAGACCCTTCCTTTAGCATGAGATGTGATATCCAGCTCCTTCCCATTCCAATCCTGAGACACTTCCGATAGCATGAGATGTGATATCTCAATGCTTCTAATATCAAAACTGAGACCCTCCCTATAGCATGATATGTGATATCTAAGTCCTTCCCATTCCAATCCTGAGACCCTTCCTATAGCATGAGATGTGATATCTCAATGCTTCTACCAAACCTGAGACCCTTCCTTTAGCATGAGATTTGATATCCAACTCCTTCCCATTCCAACCTGAGACCCTTCCTATAGCATGAGATGGGATATCCAACTTCTTCCAAATCCAATACTGATACCCTTCCGATAGCATGAGATGTGATATCCCAATGCTTCTACCAAACCTGAGACCCATACTCTGGCATGAGATGTGATATCAAACTCCTTCCCATTCCAATCCTGAGACCCTTCCTAAAGCTTGAGGTGTGATATCCAACTCCTTCCCATTCCAATTCTGAGACCCTTCTTATACCATGAGACTTGATATCCAAATCCTTCCCCCTCCAAACCTTAGACCCTTCCTTTATCATGAGATGTGATATCCAACTCCTTCCCATTCCAATCCTGAGACCCTTCCGGTATCATGAGATTTGTTATCTCAATGCTTCTAATATCAAACTTGAGACCCTCCCTATAGCATGAGATGTGACATCCAAGTCCTTCCCATTCCAATCCTGAGACCCTTCCTATAGCATGAGATGTGATATCTCTATGCTTCTAATACCAAACCTGAGACCCTTCCTATAACATGAGATGGGATATCCAACTCCTTCCCATTCCAATCCTGAGACCTTTCCGATAGCAGAGATGTGATATCTCAATGCTTATACCAAACCTGAGAACCTTCCTATGGCCTGAGATGTCATATACAACTCCTTCCCATTCCAATCCTGAGACCCTTCCTTTAGCATGAGATGTGATATCTCAATGCTTATACCAAATCTTAGACCCTTCCTATAGCATGAGATGTGATATCTCAATGCTTATACCAAACCTGAGAGCCTACCTATAACATGAGATGTGATATCCAACTCCTTCCCATTCCAAACCTGAGACACTAACTATAGCATATGTGATATCCACCTCCTTCCCATTCCAAACATGAGACCCTTCCTATAGCAAGAAAGTAATATCCAACTCCTACCCATTCCAATCCTGAGACCCTTCCTACAGCATGCGATGTGATATCTCAATGATTCTAATACCAAACCAGAGACTCTTCCTATAACATGAGATGGGATATCCAACTCCTTCCCATTCCAATCCTGAGGCGCTTCCGATAGCAGAGATGTGATATCTCAATGCTTATACCAAACCTGAGACCCTTCCTATAACATGAGATGTGATATCCAACTCCTTCCCGTTCCAAACCTGAGACACTAACTATAGCATATGTGATATCCACCTCCTTCCCATTCCAAACATGAGACCCTTCCTATAGCAAGAAAGTAATATCCAACTCCTACCCATTCCAATCCTGAGACCCTTCCTATAGCAAGAGATGTGATATCCAAATCCTTCCCATTCCAATCCTGAGACCCTTCCTATAACATGAGATGTGATATCCAACTCCTTCCCATTCCAACCTGAGACACTTCCTATAGCATGAGAAGGGATATCCAACTCCTTCCCAATCCAATCCTGAGACCCTTCCGATAGCAGAGATGTGATATCTCAATGCTTATACCAAACCTGAGACCCTTCCTATAACATGAGATGTGATATCCAACTCCTTCCCGTTCCAAACCTGAGACACTAACTATAGCATATGTGATATCCACCTCCTTCCCATTCCAAACATGAGACCCTTCCTATAGCAAGAAAGTAATATCCAACTCCTACCCATTCCAATCCTGAGACCCTTCCTATAGCAAGAGATGTGATATCCAAATCCTTCCCATTCCAATCCTGAGACCCTTCCTATAACATGAGATGTGATATCCAACTCCTTCCCATTCCAACCTGAGACCCTTCCTATAGCATGAGAAGGGATATCCAACTCCTTCCCAATCCAATCCTGAGACCCTTCCGATAGCAGAGACGTGATATCTCAATGCTTCTACCAAACCTGAGACCCTTCCTTTAGCATGAGATGTGATATCCAAATCCTTCACATTCCAATCCTGAGACCCTTCCTATAGCATGAGATGTGATATCTCAATGCTTCTAATACCAAACCTGAGATCCTTCCTATAACATGAGATGTGATATCCAATTCCTTCCCATTCCAAACCTGAGACCCTTCCTATTGGATGAGATGTGATATCCAACTCCTTCCCATTCCAACCCTGAGACCCTTCCTATAGCATGAGATGTGATGTCTCAATGATTCTAATATCAAACCTGAGATCCTTCCTATAACATGAGATGTGATATCCAACTCCTTCCCATTCCAATCCTGAGACCCTTCCGATAGCAGAGATGTGATATCTCAATGCTTATACCAAACCTGAGACCCTTCGTATTGCATGAGATGTGATATCCAACTCCTTGCCATTCAAATCCTGAGACCCTTCCTATAGCATGAGAAGGGATATCCAACTCCTTCCCAATCCAATCCTGAGACCCTTCCGATACAGAGACGTGATATCTCAATGCTTCTACCAAACCTGTGACCCTTCCTTTAGCATGAGATGTGATATCCAAATCCTTCACATTCCAATCCTGAAACCCTTCCTATAGCATGAGATGTGATATCTCAATGCTTCTAATACCAAACCTGAGATCCTTCCTATAACATGAGATGTGATATCCAATTCCTTCCCATTCCAAACCTGAGACCCTTCCTTTATCATGAGATGTGACATCCAAATCCTTCCCATTCCAATCCTGAGACCCTTCCTATAGCATGAGATGTGATATCTCTATGCTTCTAATACCAAACCTTTGACCCTTCCTATAACATGAGATGGGATATCCAACTCCTTCCCATTCCAATCCTGAGACCTTTCCGATAGCAGAGATGTGATATCTCAATGCTTATACCAAACCTGAGAACCTTCCTATGGCCTGAGATGTCATATACAACTCCTTCCCATTCCAATCCTGAGACCCTTCCTTTAGCATGAGATGTGATATCTCAATGCTTATACCAAATCTGAGACCCTTCCTATAGCATGAGATGTGATATCCAATTCCTTCCCATTCCAATCCTGAGACCCTTCCTATAGCATGAGATGTGATATCTCAATGCTTATACCAAACCTGAGATCCTTCCTATAACATGAGATGTGATATCCAACTCCTTCCATTCCAATCCTGAGACCCGTCCTATAGCATGAGATGTGATATCTCAATGCTTATACCAAACCTGAGACCCTTCCTATAGCATGAGATGTGATATCCAACTACTTCCCATTCCAATCATGAGACCCTTCCTATAGCATGAGATGTGATATCTCAATGCTTCTAATACCAAACCTGAGATCCTTCCTCTAACATGAAATGTGATATCCAACTCCTTCCCTTTCCAAACCTAAGAGCCTATCTATAGCATGAGATGTGATATCCAGGTCCTTCCTATTCCAATCCTTAGACCCTTCCTACAGCATGCAATATGATATCTCAATGATTCTAATAACAAACCTGAGACCCGTCCTATAGCATGAGATATGATATCCAAGTCCTTCCCATTCCAATCCTGAGACCCTTCCTATAACATGAAATGTGATATCCAACTCCTTCCCATTCCAACCTGAGACCCTTCCTATAGCATGAGATGGGATATCCAACTTCTTCAAAATCCAATACTGATACCCTTCCGATAGCATGAGATGTGATATCCCAATGCTTCTACCAAACCTGAGACCCATACCATGGCATGAGATGTGATATCAAACTCCTTCCCATTCCAATCCTGAGACCCTTCCTATAGCTTGAGGTGTGATATCCAACTCCTTCCCATTCCAATTCTGAGACCCTTCTTATACCATGAGACTTGATATCTCAATGCTTCTAATACCAAACCTGAGACCCGTCCTATAACATGAGATGTGATATCCAAATCCTTCCCCTTCCAAACCTTAGACCCTTCCTTTATCATGAGATGTGACATCCAAGTCCTTCCCATTCCAATCCTGAGACCCTTTCCGATAGCAGAGATGTGATATCTCAATGCTTATACCAAACCTGAGAACCTTCCTATGGCCTGAGATGTCATATACAACTCCTTCCCATTCCAATCCTGAGACCCTTCCTTTAGCATGAGATGTGATATCTCAATGCTTATACCAAATCTGAGACCCTTCCTATAGCATGAGATGTGATATCTCTATGCTTCTAATACCAAACCTGAGACCCTTCCTATAACATGAGATGGGATATCCAACTCCTTCCCATTCCAATCCTGAGACCTTTCCGATAGCAGAGATGTGATATCTCAATGCTTATACCAAACCTGAGAACCTTCCTATGGCCTGAGATGTCATATACAACTCCTTGCCATTCCAATCCTGAGACCCTTCCTTTAGCATGAGATGTGATATCTCAATGCTTATACCAAATCTGAGACCCTTCCTATAGCATGAGATGTGATATCCAATTCCTTCCCATTCCAATCCTGAGACCCTTCCTATAGCATGAGATGTGATATCTCAATGCTTATACCAAACCTGAGAGCCTACCTATAGCATGAGATGTGATATCCAAGTCCATCCCATTCCAATCCTTAGACCCTTCCTACAGCATGCGATGTGATATCTCAATGATTCTAATACCAAACCAGAGACTCTTCCTATAACATGAGATGGGATATCCAACTCCTTCCCATTCCAATCCTGAGCCGCTTCCGATAGCAGAGATGTGATATCTCAATGCTTATACCAAACCTGAGACCCTTCCTATAACATGAGATGTGATATCCAACTCCTTCCCGTTCCAAACCTGAGACACTAACTATAGCATATGTGATATCCAACTCCTTCCCATTCCAAACATGAGACCCTTCCTATAGCAAGAAAGTAATATCCAACTCCTACCCATTCCAATCCTGAGACCCTTCCTATAGCAAGAGATGTGATATCCAAATCCTTCCCATTCCAATCCTGAGACCCTTCCTATAACATGAGATGTGATATCCAACTCCTTCCCATTCCAACCTGAGACACTTCCTATAGCATGAGAAGGGATATCCAACTCCTTCCCAATCCAATCCTGAGACCCTTCCGATAGCAGAGATGTGATATCTCAATGCTTATACCAAACCTGAGACCCTTCCTATAGCATGAAAAGGGATATCCAACTCCTTCCCAATCCAATCCTGAGACCCTTCCGATAGCAGAGACGTGATATCTCAATGCTTCTACCAAACCTGAGACCCTTCCTTTAGCATGAGATGTGATATCCAAATCCTTCACATTCCAATCCTGAGACCCTTCCTATAGCATGAGATTTGATATCTCAATGCTTCTAATACCAAACCTAAGATCCTTCCTATAACATGAGATGTGATATCCAATTCCTTCCCATTCCAAACCTGAGACCCTTCCTATTGGATGAGATGTGATATCCAACTCCTTCCCATTTCAACCCTGAGACCCTTCCTATAGCATGAGATGTGATGTCTCAATGCTTCTAATACCAAACCTGAGATCCTTCCTATAACATGAGATGTGATATCCAACTCCTTCCATTCCAATCCTGAGACCCGTCCTATAGCATGAGATGTGATATCTCAATGCTTATACCAAACCTGAGACCCTTCCTATAGCATGAGATGTGATATCTCAATGCTTCTAATACCAAACCTGAGATCCTTCCTCTAACATGAAATGTGATATCCAACTCCTTCCCTTTCCAAACCTAAGAGCCTATCTATAGCATGAGATGTGATATCCAACTCCTTCCATTCCAATCCTGAGACCCGTCCTATAGCATGAGATGTGATATCTCAATGCTTATACCAAACCTGAGACCCTTCCTATAGCATGAGATGTGATATCCAACTACTTCCCATTCCAATCATGAGACCCTTCCTATAGCATGAGATGTGATATCTCAATGCTTCTAATACCAAACCTGAGATCCTTCCTCTAACATGAAATGTGATATCCAACTCCTTCCCTTTCCAAACCTAAGAGCCTATCTATAGCATGAGATGTGATATCCAGGTCCTTCCCATTCCAATCCTTAGACCCTTCCTACAGCATGCAATATGATATCTCAATGATTCTAATAACAAACCTGAGACCCGTCCTATAGCATGAGATATGATATCCAAGTCCTTCCCATTCCAATCCTGAGACCCTTCCTATAACATGAAATGTGATATCCAACTCCTTCCCATTCCAACCTGAGACCCTTCCTATAGCATGAGATGGGATATCCAACTTCTTCCAAATCCAATACTGATACCCTTCCGATAGCATGAGATGTGATATCCCAATGCTTCTACCAAACCTGAGACCCATACTATGGCATGAGATGTGATATCAAACTCCTTCCCATTCCAATCCTGAGACCCTTCCTATAGCTTGAGGTGTGATATCCAACTCCTTCCCATTCCAATTCTGAGACCCTTCTTATACCATGAGACTTGATATCTCAATGCTTCTAATACCAAACCTGAGACCCGTCCTATAACATGAGATGTGATAACCAAATCCTTCCCCTTCCAAACCTTAGACCCTTCCTTTATCATGAGATGTGATATCCAACTCCTTCCCATTCCAATCCTGAGACCCTTCCGATATCATGAGATTTGTTATCTCAATGCTTCTAATATCAAACTTGAGACCCTCCCTATAGCATGAGATGTGACATCCAAGTCCTTCCCATTCCAATCCTGAGACCCTTCCTAAAGCATGAGATGTGATATCTCTATGCTTCTAATACCAAACCTGAGACCCTTCCTATAACATGAGATGGGATATCCAACTCCTTCCCATTCCAATCCTGAGACCTTTCCGATAGCAGAGATGTGATATCTCAATGCTTATACCAAACCTGAGAACCTTCCTATGGCCTGAGATGTCATATACAACTCCTTCCCATTCCAATCCTGAGACCCTTCCTTTACCATGAGATGTGATATCTCAATGCTTATACCAAATCTAAGACCCTTCCTATAGCATGAGATGTGATATCCAATTCCTTCCCATTCCAATCCTGAGACCCTTCTATAGCATGAGATGTGATATCTCAATGCTTATACCAAACCTGAGAGCCTACCTATAGCATGAGATGTGATATCCAAGTCCACCCCATTCCAATCCTTAGACCCTTCCTACAGCATGCGATGTGATATCTCAAGGCCTCTAATACCAAACCTGAGATCCTTCCTATAACATGAGATGTGATATCCAACTCCTTCCCATTCCAATCCTGAGACCCTTCCTATAGCATGAGATGTGCTATCTCAATGCTTATACCAAACCTGAGACCCTTCCTAAAGCTTGAGATGTGATATCCAACTCCTTCCCATTCCAATCCCGAGACCCTTCCTATAGCATGAGATGTGATATCTCAAGGCCTCTAATACCAAACCTGAGATCCTTCCTCTAACATGAAATGTGATATCCAACTCCTTGCCCTTCCAAACCTGAGAGCCTTCCTATAGCATGAGATATGATATCCAAGTCCTTCCCATTCCAATCCTGAGACCCTTCCTATAACATGAAATGTGATATCCAACTCCTTCCCATTCCAACCTGAGACCCTTCCTATAGCATGAGATGGGATATCCAACTCCTTCCAAATCCAATACTGATACCCTTCCAATAGCATGAGATGTGATATCCCAATGCTTCTACCAAACCTGAGACCCATACTATGGCATGAGATGTGATATCAAACTCCTTCCCATTCCAATCCTGAGACTCTTCCTATAGCTTGAGATGTGATATCCAACTCCTTCACATTCCAATTCTGAGACCCTTCCTATGCCATGAGACTTGATATCTCAATGCTTCTAATACCAAACCCGAGACCCGTCCTATAACATGAGATGTGATATCCAAATCTTTCCCCTTCCAGACCTTAGACCCTTCCTTTATCATGAGATGTGATATCCAACTCCTTCCCATTCCAATCCTGAGACCCTTCCGATATCATGAGATTTGTTATCTCAATGCTTCTAATATCAAACTTGAGACCCTCCCTATAGCATGAGATGTGACATCCAAGTCCTCCCCATTCCAATCCTGAGACCCTTCCTATAGCATGAGATGTGATATATCAATGCTTATACCAAATCTGAGACACTTTCTATAGCATGAGATGTGATATCCAACTCCTTCCAATTCCAATCCTGAGACCCTTCCTATAGCATGAGATGTGATGTCTCAATGCTTCTAATACCAAACCTGAGATCCTTCCAATAACATGAGATGTGATATACAACTCCTTCCCATTCCAATCCTGAGACCCTTATGATAGCATGAGATGTGATATCTCAATGCCTCTAATACCAAACCTGAGATACTTCCGATAGCATGAGATGTGATATCTCAATGCTTCTAATACCAAACCTGAGATCCTTCCTATAACATGAGATGTGATTTCCAAATCCTTCCCCTTCCAAACCTGAGACCCTCCATTTAGCATGAGATGTGATATACAACTCCTTCCCATTCCAATCCTGAGGACCTTCTGATAGCATGAGATGTGATATCTCAATGCCTCTAATACCAAACCTGAGATCCCATCTCTAACATGAAATGTGATATCCATCTCCTTCCCTTTCCAAATCTGAGGCCCTGCCTATAGCATGAGATGTGATATCCAAGTCCTTCCCATTCCAATCCTGAGACCCTTCCTATAGCATGTGATGTGATATCTCAATGCTTATACCAAACCTGAGACCCTTCCTATGGCATGAGATGTCATATACAACTCCTTCCCATTCCAATCCCGAGACCCTTCCTATAGCATGAGATGTGATATCTCAATGCTTATACCAAACCTGAGACCCTTCCTATAGCATGAGATGTGATATCCAACTTCTTCCCATTCCAATCCTGAGACCCTTCATATAACATGAGATGTGATGTCTCAATGCTTCTAATACCAAACCTGAGATATTTCCTATAACATGAGATGTGATATCCAACTCCTTCCCATTCCAATCCTGAGACCCTTCCTATAGCATGAGATGTGATATCTCAATGCTTATACCAAACCTGAGACCCTTCCTATAGCTTGAGATGTGATATCCAACTCCTTCCCATTCCAATCCAGAGACCCTTCCTATAGCATGAGATGTGATATCTCAAGGCCTCTAATACCAAACCTGAGATCCTTCCTCTAACATGAAATGTGATATCCAACTCCTTCCCCTTCCAAACCTGAGAGCCTTCCTATAGCATGAGATATGATATCCAAGTCCTTCCCATTCCAATCCTGAGACCCTTTCTATAACATGAAATGTGATATCCAACTCCTTCCCATTCCAACCTGAGACCCTTCCTATAGCATGAGATGGGATATCCAACTCCTTCCAAATCCAATACTGATACCCTTCCGATAGCATGAGATGTGATATCCCAATGCTTCTACCAAACCTGAGACCCATACTATGGCATGAGATGTGATATCAAACTCCTTCCCATTCCAATCCTGAGACCCTTCCTATAGCTTGAGGTGTGATATCCAACTCCTTCCCATTCCAATTCTGAGACCCTTCTTATACCATGAGACTTGATATCTCAATGCTTCTAATACCAAACCTGAGACCCGTCCTATAACATGAGATGTGATATCCAAATCCTTCCCCTTCCAAACCTCAGACCCTTCCTTTATCATGAGATGTGATATCCAACTCCTTCCCATTCCAACCTGAGACACTTCCTATAGCATGAGAAGGGATATCCAACTCCTTCCCAATCCAATCCTGAGACCCTTCCGATAGCAGAGATGTGATATCTCAATGCTTATACCAAACCTGAGACCCTTCCTATAGCATGAAAAGGGATATCCAACTCCTTCCCAATCCAATCCTGAGACCCTTCCGATAGCAGAGACGTGATATCTCAATGCTTCTACCAAACCTGAGACCCTTCCTTTAGCATGAGATGTGATATCCAAATCCTTCACATTCCAATCCTGAGACCCTTCCTATAGCATGAGATTTGATATCTCAATGCTTCTAATACCAAACCTAAGATCCTTCCTATAACATGAGATGTGATATCCAATTCCTTCCCATTCCAAACCTGAGACCCTTCCTATTGGATGAGATGTGATATCCAACTCCTTCCCATTTCAACCCTGAGACCCTTCCTATAGCATGAGATGTGATGTCTCAATGCTTCTAATACCAAACCTGAGATCCTTCCTATAACATGAGATGTGATATCCAACTCCTTCCATTCCAATCCTGAGACCCGTCCTATAGCATGAGATGTGATATCTCAATGCTTATACCAAACCTGAGACCCTTCCTATAGCATGAGATGTGATATCTCAATGCTTCTAATACCAAACCTGAGATCCTTCCTCTAACATGAAATGTGATATCCAACTCCTTCCCTTTCCAAACCTAAGAGCCTATCTATAGCATGAGATGTGATATCCAACTCCTTCCATTCCAATCCTGAGACCCGTCCTATAGCATGAGATGTGATATCTCAATGCTTATACCAAACCTGAGACCCTTCCTATAGCATGAGATGTGATATCCAACTACTTCCCATTCCAATCATGAGACCCTTCCTATAGCATGAGATGTGATATCTCAATGCTTCTAATACCAAACCTGAGATCCTTCCTCTAACATGAAATGTGATATCCAACTCCTTCCCTTTCCAAACCTAAGAGCCTATCTATAGCATGAGATGTGATATCCAGGTCCTTCCCATTCCAATCCTTAGACCCTTCCTACAGCATGCAATATGATATCTCAATGATTCTAATAACAAACCTGAGACCCGTCCTATAGCATGAGATATGATATCCAAGTCCTTCCCATTCCAATCCTGAGACCCTTCCTATAACATGAAATGTGATATCCAACTCCTTCCCATTCCAACCTGAGACCCTTCCTATAGCATGAGATGGGATATCCAACTTCTTCCAAATCCAATACTGATACCCTTCCGATAGCATGAGATGTGATATCCCAATGCTTCTACCAAACCTGAGACCCATACTATGGCATGAGATGTGATATCAAACTCCTTCCCATTCCAATCCTGAGACCCTTCCTATAGCTTGAGGTGTGATATCCAACTCCTTCCCATTCCAATTCTGAGACCCTTCTTATACCATGAGACTTGATATCTCAATGCTTCTAATACCAAACCTGAGACCCGTCCTATAACATGAGATGTGATAACCAAATCCTTCCCCTTCCAAACCTTAGACCCTTCCTTTATCATGAGATGTGATATCCAACTCCTTCCCATTCCAATCCTGAGACCCTTCCGATATCATGAGATTTGTTATCTCAATGCTTCTAATATCAAACTTGAGACCCTCCCTATAGCATGAGATGTGACATCCAAGTCCTTCCCATTCCAATCCTGAGACCCTTCCTAAAGCATGAGATGTGATATCTCTATGCTTCTAATACCAAACCTGAGACCCTTCCTATAACATGAGATGGGATATCCAACTCCTTCCCATTCCAATCCTGAGACCTTTCCGATAGCAGAGATGTGATATCTCAATGCTTATACCAAACCTGAGAACCTTCCTATGGCCTGAGATGTCATATACAACTCCTTCCCATTCCAATCCTGAGACCCTTCCTTTACCATGAGATGTGATATCTCAATGCTTATACCAAATCTGAGACCCTTCCTATAGCATGAGATGTGATATCCAATTCCTTCCCATTCCAATCCTGAGACCCTTCTATAGCATGAGATGTGATATCTCAATGCTTATACCAAACCTGAGAGCCTACCTATAGCATGAGATGTGATATCCAAGTCCACCCCATTCCAATCCTTAGACCCTTCCTACAGCATGCGATGTGATATCTCAAGGCCTCTAATACCAAACCTGAGATCCTTCCTATAACATGAGATGTGATATCCAACTCCTTCCCATTCCAATCCTGAGACCCTTCCTATAGCATGAGATGTGCTATCTCAATGCTTATACCAAACCTGAGACCCTTCCTAAAGCTTGAGATGTGATATCCAACTCCTTCCCATTCCAATCCCGAGACCCTTCCTATAGCATGAGATGTGATATCTCAAGGCCTCTAATACCAAACCTGAGATCCTTCCTCTAACATGAAATGTGATATCCAACTCCTTGCCCTTCCAAACCTGAGAGCCTTCCTATAGCATGAGATATGATATCCAAGTCCTTCCCATTCCAATCCTGAGACCCTTCCTATAACATGAAATGTGATATCCAACTCCTTCCCATTCCAACCTGAGACCCTTCCTATAGCATGAGATGGGATATCCAACTCCTTCCAAATCCAATACTGATACCCTTCCAATAGCATGAGATGTGATATCCCAATGCTTCTACCAAACCTGAGACCCATACTATGGCATGAGATGTGATATCAAACTCCTTCCCATTCCAATCCTGAGACTCTTCCTATAGCTTGAGATGTGATATCCAACTCCTTCACATTCCAATTCTGAGACCCTTCCTATGCCATGAGACTTGATATCTCAATGCTTCTAATACCAAACCCGAGACCCGTCCTATAACATGAGATGTGATATCCAAATCTTTCCCCTTCCAGACCTTAGACCCTTCCTTTATCATGAGATGTGATATCCAACTCCTTCCCATTCCAATCCTGAGACCCTTCCGATATCATGAGATTTGTTATCTCAATGCTTCTAATATCAAACTTGAGACCCTCCCTATAGCATGAGATGTGACATCCAAGTCCTCCCCATTCCAATCCTGAGACCCTTCCTATAGCATGAGATGTGATATATCAATGCTTATACCAAATCTGAGACACTTTCTATAGCATGAGATGTGATATCCAACTCCTTCCAATTCCAATCCTGAGACCCTTCCTATAGCATGAGATGTGATGTCTCAATGCTTCTAATACCAAACCTGAGATCCTTCCAATAACATGAGATGTGATATACAACTCCTTCCCATTCCAATCCTGAGACCCTTATGATAGCATGAGATGTGATATCTCAATGCCTCTAATACCAAACCTGAGATACTTCCGATAGCATGAGATGTGATATCTCAATGCTTCTAATACCAAACCTGAGATCCTTCCTATAACATGAGATGTGATTTCCAAATCCTTCCCCTTCCAAACCTGAGACCCTCCATTTAGCATGAGATGTGATATACAACTCCTTCCCATTCCAATCCTGAGACCCTTCTGATAGCATGAGATGTGATATCTCAATGCCTCTAATACCAAACCTGAGATCCCATCTCTAACATGAAATGTGATATCCATCTCCTTCCCTTTCCAAATCTGAGGCCCTGCCTATAGCATGAGATGTGATATCCAAGTCCTTCCCATTCCAATCCTGAGACCCTTCCTATAGCATGTGATGTGATATCTCAATGCTTATACCAAACCTGAGACCCTTCCTATGGCATGAGATGTCATATACAACTCCTTCCCATTCCAATCCCGAGACCCTTCCTATAGCATGAGATGTGATATCTCAATGCTTATACCAAACCTGAGACCCTTCCTATAGCATGAGATGTGATATCCAACTTCTTCCCATTCCAATCCTGAGACCCTTCATATAACATGAGATGTGATGTCTCAATGCTTCTAATACCAAACCTGAGATATTTCCTATAACATGAGATGTGATATCCAACTCCTTCCCATTCCAATCCTGAGACCCTTCCTATAGCATGAGATGTGATATCTCAATGCTTATACCAAACCTGAGACCCTTCCTATAGCTTGAGATGTGATATCCAACTCCTTCCCATTCCAATCCAGAGACCCTTCCTATAGCATGAGATGTGATATCTCAAGGCCTCTAATACCAAACCTGAGATCCTTCCTCTAACATGAAATGTGATATCCAACTCCTTCCCCTTCCAAACCTGAGAGCCTTCCTATAGCATGAGATATGATATCCAAGTCCTTCCCATTCCAATCCTGAGACCCTTTCTATAACATGAAATGTGATATCCAACTCCTTCCCATTCCAACCTGAGACCCTTCCTATAGCATGAGATGGGATATCCAACTCCTTCCAAATCCAATACTGATACCCTTCCGATAGCATGAGATGTGATATCCCAATGCTTCTACCAAACCTGAGACCCATACTATGGCATGAGATGTGATATCAAACTCCTTCCCATTCCAATCCTGAGACCCTTCCTATAGCTTGAGGTGTGATATCCAACTCCTTCCCATTCCAATTCTGAGACCCTTCTTATACCATGAGACTTGATATCTCAATGCTTCTAATACCAAACCTGAGACCCGTCCTATAACATGAGATGTGATATCCAAATCCTTCCCCTTCCAAACCTCAGACCCTTCCTTTATCATGAGATGTGATATCCAACTCCTTCCCATTCCAATCCTGAGACCCTTCCGATATCATGAGATTTGTTATCTAAATGCTTCTAATATCAAACTTGAGACCCTCCCTATAGCATGAGATGTGACATCCAAGTCCTTCCCATTCCAATCCTGAGACCATTCCTATAGCATGAGATGTGATATCTCTATGCTTCTAATACCAAACCTGAGACCCTTCCTATAACATGAGATGGGATATCCAACTCCTTCCCATTCCAATCCTGAGACCCTTCCGATAGCAGAGATGTGATATCTCAATGCTTATACCAAACCTGAGACCCTTCCTATGGCCTGGGATGTCATATACAACTCCTTCCCATTCCAATCCTGAGACCCTTCCTATAGCATGAGATGTGATATCTCAATGCTTATACCAAATCTGAGACCCTTCCTATAGCATGAGATGTGATATCCAATTCCTTCCCATTCCAATCCTGAGACCCTTCCTATAGCATGAGATGTGATATCTCAATGCTTATACCAAACCTGAGAGCCTACCTATAGCATGAGATGTGATATCCAAGTCCATCCCATTCCAATCCTTAGACCCTTCCTACAGCATGCGATGTGATATCTCAATGATTCTAATACCAAACCAGAGACTCGTCCTATAACATGAGATGGGATATCCAACTCCTTCCCATTCCAATCCTGAGCCAATTCCGATAGCAGAGATGTGATATCTCAATGCTTATACCAAACCTGAGACCCTTCCTATAACATGAGATGTGATATCCAACTCCTTCCCGTTCCAAACCTGAGACACTAACTATAGCATATGTGATATCCAACTCCTTCCCATTCCAAACATGAGACCCTTCCTATAGCAAGAAAGTAATATCCAACTCCTACCCATTCCAATCCTGAGACCCTTCCTATAGCAAGAGATGTGATATCCAAATCCTTCCCATTCCAATCCTGAGACCCTTCCTATAACATGAGATGTGATATCCAACTCCTTCCCATTCCAACCTGAGACACTTCCTATAGCATGAGAAGGGATATCCAACTCCTTCCCAATCCAATCCTGAGACCCTTCCGATAGCAGAGACGTGATATCTCAATGCTTCTACCAAACCTGAGACCCTTCCTTTAGCATGAGATGTGATATCCAAATCCTTCACATTCCAATCCTGAGACCCTTCCTATAGCATGAGAAGGGATATCTCAATGCTTCTAATACCAAACCTGAGATCCTTCCTATAACATGAGATGTGATATCCAATTCCTTCCCATTCCAATCCTGAGACCCTTCCGATAGCAGAGATGTGATATCTCAATGCTTATACCAAACCTGAGACAATTCCTATGGCCTGAGATGTCATATACAACTCCTTCCCATTCCAATCCTGAGACCCTTCCTATAGCATGAGATGTGATATCTCAATGCTTATACCAAATCTGAGACCCTTCCTATAGCATGAGATGTGATATCCAACTCCTTCCCATTCCAATCATGAGACCCTTCCTATAGCATGAGATGCAATGTCTCAATGCTTCTAATACCAAACCTGAGATCCTTCCTATAACATGAGATGTGATATCCAACTCCTTCCCATTCCAATCCTGAGACCCTTATGAAAGCATGAGATGTGATATCTCAATGCTTCTAATACCAAACCTGAGATCCTTCCTATAACATGAGATGTGATTTCCAAATCCTTCCCCTTCCAAACCTGAGACCCCCCCCTTTAGCATGAGATGTGATATCCAACTCCTTCCCATTCCAATCCTGAGACCCTTCTGATAGCATGAGATGTGATATCTCAATGCCTCTAATACCAAACCTGAGATCCTACCTCTAACATGAAATGTGATATCCATCTCATTCCCTTTCCAAACCTGAGACCCTGCCTATAGCATGAGATGTGATATCCAAGTCCTTCCCATTCCAATCCTGAGACCCTTCCTATAGCATGTGATGTGATATCTCAATGCTTATACCAAACCTGAGACCCTTCCTATGGCATGAGATGTCATATACAACTCCTTCCCATTCCAATCCTGAGACCCTTCCTATAGCATGAGATGTGATATCTCAATGCTTATACCAAATCTGAGACCTTTCCAAAAGCAAGAGATGTGATATCCAACTTCTTCCCATTCCAATCCTGAGACCCTTCCTATAACATGAGATGTGATGTCTCAATGCTTCTAATACCAAACCTGAGATCTTTCCTATAACATGAGATGTGATATCCAACTCCTTCCCATTCCAATGCTGAGACCCTTCCTATAGCATGAGATGTGATATCACAATGCTTATACCAAACCTGAGACCGTTCCTATAGCTTGAGATGTGATATCCAACTCCTTCCCATTCCAATCCTGAGACCCTTCCTATAGCATGAGATGTGATATCTCAAGGCCTCTAATACCAAACCTGAGATCCTTCCTCTAACATGAAATGTGATATCCAACTCCTTCCCCTTCCAAACCTGAGAGCCTTCCTATAGCATGGGATATGATATCCAAGTCCTTCCCATTCCAATCCTGAGACCCTTCCTATAACATGAAATGTGATATCCAACTCCTTCCCATTCCAACCTGAGACCCTTCCTATATCATGAGATGGGATATCTCAATGCTTCTAATACCAAACCTGAGACTCTTCCTATAACATGAGATGGGATATCCAACTCCTTCCCATTCCAATCCTAAGACCCTTTCGATAGCAGAGATGTGATATCTCAATGCTTATACCAAACCTGAGACCCTTCCTACGGCATGAGATGTCATATACAACTCCTTCCCATTCCAATCCTGAGACCCTTCCTATAGCACGAGATGTGATATCTCAATGCTTATACCAAATCTGAGACCCTTCCTCTAGCATGAGATGTGATATCCAACTCCTTCCCATTCCAATCCTGAGAGCCTATCTATAGCATGAGATGTGATATCCAAGTCCTTCCCATTCCAATCCTGAGACACTTCCGATAGCAGAGATGTGATATCTCAATGCTTATACCAAACCTGAGACCCTTCCTATAACATGAGATGTGATATCCAACTCCTTCCCTTTCCAAACCTGAGAGCCTATCTATAGCATGAGATGTGATATCCAATTCCTTCCCATTCCAATCCTGAGACACTTCCGATAGCAGAGATGTGATATCTCAATGCTTATACCAAACCTGAGACCCTTCCTATAACATGAGATGTGATATCCAGCTCCTTCCCATTCCAATCCTGAGACACTTCCGATAGCATGAGATGTGATATCTCAATGCTTCTAATATCAAAACTGAGACCCTCCCTATAGCATGAGATGTGATATCTCACTGCTTATACCAAACCTGAGACCCTCCCTATAGCATGAGATGTGATATCCAACTCCTTCCCGTTCCAAACCTGAGACCCTTCCTTTAGCATGAGATGTGATATCCAGCTCCTTCCCATTCCAATCCTGAGACACTTCCGATAGCATGAGATGTGATATCTCAATGCTTCTAATATCAAAACTGAGACGCTCCCTATAGCATGATATGTGATATCTAAGTCCTTCCCATTCCAATCCTGAGACCCTTCCTATAGCATGAGATGTGATATCTCAATGCTTCTACCAAACCTGAGACCCTTCCTTTAGCATGAGATGTGATATCTCAATACTTCTAATACCAAACCTGAGATCCTTCCGATAACATGAGATGTGATATCCAAACCCTTCCCCTTCCAAACCTGAGACCCTCCCTTTAGCATGAGATGTGATATCCAACTCATTCCCATTCCAATCCTGAGAACCTTCTAATAGCATGAGATGTGATATCTCAATGCTTCTATACCAAACCTGAGATCCTTCCGATAGCATGAGATGTGATATCTCAATGCTTCTAATACCAAACCTGAGATCCTTCCTATAACATGAGATGTGATATCCAAATCCTTCCCCTTCCCAACCTGAGACCCTCCCTTTAGCATGAGATGTGATATCCAACTCCTTCCCATTCCAATCCTGAGACTCTTCTGATAGCATGAGATGTGATATCTCAATGCCTCTAATACCAAACCTGAGATCCTACCTCTAACATGAAATGTGATATCCAACTCTTTCCCCTTCCAAACCTGAGAGCCTTCCTATAGCATGAGATGTGATATCCAAGTCCTTCTAATTCCAATCCTGAGACCCTTCCTATAGCATGAGATGGGATATCCAACTCCTTCCAAATCCAATCCTGATACCCTTCCGATAGCATGAGATGTGATATCCCAATGCTTCTACCAAACCTGAGACCCATACTATGGCATGAGATGTGATATCAAACTCCTTCCCCTTCCAAACCTTAGACACTTCCTTTATCATGAGATGTGATATCCAACTCCTTCCCATTCCATCCCTGAGACCCTTCCGATATCATGAGATGTGATATCTCAATGCTTCTAATATCAAACTTGAGACCCTCCTTATAGCATGAGATGTGATATCCAAACCCTTCCCCTTCCAAACCTGAGACCCTCCCTTTAGCATGAGATGTGATATCCAACTCATTCCCATTCCAATCCTGAGAACCTTCTAATAGCATGAGATGTGATATCTCAATGCTTCTATACCAAACCTGAGATCCTTCCGATAGCATGAGATGTGATATCTCAATGCTTCTAATACCAAACCTGAGATCCTTCCTATAACATGAGATGTGATATCCAAATCCTTCCCCTTCCCAACCTGAGACCCTCCCTTTAGCATGAGATGTGATATCCAACTCCTTCCCATTCCAATCCTGAGACTCTTCTGATAGCATGAGATGTGATATCTCAATGCCTCTAATACCAAACCTGAGATCCTACCTCTAACATGAAATGTGATATCCAACTCTTTCCCCTTCCAAACCTGAGAGCCTTCCTATAGCATGAGATGTGATATCCAAGTCCTTCTAATTCCAATCCTGAGACCCTTCCTATAGCATGAGATGGGATATCCAACTCCTTCCAAATCCAATCCTGATACCCTTCCGATAGCATGAGATGTGATATCCCAATGCTTCTACCAAACCTGAGACCCATACTATGGCATGAGATGTGATATCAAACTCCTTCCCCTTCCAAACCTTAGACACTTCCTTTATCATGAGATGTGATATCCAACTCCTTCCCATTCCATCCCTGAGACCCTTCCGATATCATGAGATGTGATATCTCAATGCTTCTAATATCAAACTTGAGACCCTCCTTATAGCATGAGATGTGATATCCAAGTCCTTCCCATTCCAATCCTGAGACCCTTCCTATAGCATGAGATGTGATATCTCAATGCTTCTATTACCAAACCTGAGACCCTTCCTATAACATGAGATGGGAATATCCAACTTCTTCCCATTCCAATCCTGAGACCCTTCCGATAGTAGAGATGTGATATCTCAATGCTTATACCAAACCTGAGATCCTTCCTATAACATGAGATGTGATATCCAACTCCTTCCCATTCCAATCCTGAGACACTTCCTATAGCATGAGATGTGATATCTCACTGCTTATACCAAACCTGAGACCCTCCCTATAGCATGAGATGTGATATCCAACTCCTTCCCATTCCAATCCTGAGACCCTTCCTATAGCATGAGATGTGATATCTCAATGCCTCTAATACCAAACCTGAGATCCTTCCTCTAACATGAAATGTGATATCCAACTCCTTCCCATTCCAATCCTGAGACACTTCCTATAGCATGAGATGTGATATCTAAATGCTTCTAATACCAAACTTGGGACTCTTCCTATAACATGAGATGGGATATCCAACTCCTTCCCATTCCAATCCTTAGACCCTTCCTACAGCATGCAATATGATATCTCAATGATTCTAATAACAAACCTGAGACCCGTCCTATAACATGAGATGGGATATCCAACACCTTCCCATTCCAATCCTGAGACACTTCCGATAGCAGAGATGTGATATCTCAATGCTTATACCAAACCTGAGACCCTTCCTATAACATGAGATGTGATATCCAACTCCTTCCCGTTCCAAACCTGAGACCCTTCCTATAGCATATGTGATATCCAACACATTCCCATTCCAATCCTGAGACCATTCCTATAGCATGAGATGTGATATCTCAATGCTTCTAATACCAAACCTGAGATCCTTCCTATGACATGAGATGTGATATCCAATTCCTCCCCATTCCAAACCTGAGAACCTTCCTACAGCATGCAATGTGATATCTCAATGCTTCTAATACCAAACCTGAGACCAGTCCTATAACATGAGATTGGATATCCAACTCCTTCCCCTTCCAAACCTGAGACCCTTCCTATAGCATGAGATGTGATATCCAACTTCTTCCCATTCCAATCCTGAGACCCTTCCTATAACATGAGATGTGATGTCTCAATGCTTCTAATACCAAACCTGAGATCTTTCCTATAACATGAGATGTGATATCCAACTCCTTCCCATTCCAATCCTGAGACCCTTCCTATAGCATGAGATGTGCTATCTCAATGCTTATACCAAACCTGAGACCCTTCCTAAAGCTTGAGATGTGATATCCAACTCCTTCCCATTCCAATCCTGAGACCCTTCCTATAACATGAAATGTGATATCCAACTCCTTCCCATTCCAACCTGAGACCCTTTCTATAGCATGAGATGTGATATCTCAAGGCCTCTAATACCAAACCTGAGATCCTTCCTCTAACATGAAATGTGATATCCAACTCCTTCTCCTTCCAAACCTGAGAGCCTTCCTATAGCATGAGATATGATATCCAAGTCCTTCCCATTCCAATCCTGAGACCCTTCCTATAACATGAAATGTGATATCCAACTCCTTCCCATTCCAACCTGAGACCCTTCCTATAGCATGAGATGGGATATCCAACTCCTTCCAAATCCAATACTGATACCCTTCCAATAGCATGAGATGTGATATCCCAATGCTTCTATCAAACCTGAGAACCATACTATGGCATGAGATGTGATATCAAACTCCTTCCCATTCCAATCCTGAGACTCTAACTATAGCTTGAGATGTGATATCCAACTCCTTCCCATTCCAATTCTGAAACCCTTCCTATACCATGAGACTTGATATCTCAATGCTTCTAATACCAAACCTGAGACCCGTCCTATAACATGAGATGTGATATCCAAATATTTCCCCTTCCAAACCTTAGACCCTTCCTTTATCATGAGATGTGATATCCAACTCCTTCCCATTCCAATCCTGAGACCCTTCCGATATCATGAGATTTGTTATCTCAATGCTTCTAATATCAAAATTGAGACCCTCCCTATAGCATGAGATGGGATATCCAATTCCTTCCCATTCCAATCCTGAGACCCTTCCGATAGCAGAGATGTGATATCTCAATGCTTATACCAAATCTGAGACCCTTCCTATAGCATGAGATGTGATGTCTCAATGCTTCTAATACCAAACCTGAGATCCTTCCTATAACATGAGATGTGATATCCAACTCCTTCCCATTCCAATCCTGAGACCCTTCCTATAGCATGAGATGTGCTATCTCAATGCTTATACCAAACCTGAGACCCTTCCTAAAGCTTGAGATGTGATATCCAACTCCTTCCCATTCCAATCCCGAGACCCTTCCTATAGCATGAGATGTGATATCTCAAGGCCTCTAATACCAAACCTGAGATCCTTCCTCTAACATGAAATGTGATATCCAACTCCTTCCCCTTCCAAACCTGAGAGCCTTCCTATAGCATGAGATTTGATATCCAAGTCCTTCCCATTCCAATCCTGAGACCCTTTCTATAACATGAAATGTGATATCCAACTCCTTCCCATTCCAACCTGAGACCCTTCCTATAGCATGAGATGGGATATCCAACTCCTTCCAAATCCAATACTGATACCCTTCCGATAGCATGAGATGTGATATCCCAATGCTTCTACCAAACCTGAGACCCATACTATGGCATGAGATGTGATATCAAACTCCTTCCCATTCCAATCCTGAGACCCTTCCTATAGCTTGAGGTGTGATATCCAACTCCTTCCCATTCCAATTCTGAGACCCTTCTTATACCATGAGACTTGATATCTCAATGCTTCTAATACCAAACCTGAGACCCGTCCTATAACATGAGATGTGATATCCAAATCCTTCCCCTTCCAAACCTCAGACCCTTCCTTTATCATGAGATGTGATATCCAACTCCTTCCCATTCCAATCCTGAGACCCTTCCGATATCATGAGATTTGTTATCTAAATGCTTCTAATATCAAACTTGAGACCCTCCCTATAGCATGTGATGTGACATCCAAGTCCTTCCCATTCCAATCCTGAGACCATTCCTATAGCATGAGATGTGATATCTCTATGCTTCTAATACCAAACCTGAGACCCTTCCTATAACATGAGATGGGATATCCAACTCCTTCCCATTCCAATCCTGAGACCCTTCCGATAGCAGAGATGTGATATCTCAATGCTTATACCAAACCTGAGACCCTTCCTATGGCCTGGGATGTCATATACAACTCCTTCCCATTCCAATCCTGAGACCCTTCCTATAGCATGAGATGTGATATCTCAATGCTTATACCAAATCTGAGACCCTTCCTATAGCATGAGATGTGATATCCAATTCCTTCCCATTCCAATCCTGAGACCCTTCCTATAGCATGAGATGTGATATCTCAATGCTTATACCAAACCTGAGAGCCTACCTATAGCATGAGATGTGATATCCAAGTCCATCCCATTCCAATCCTTAGACCCTTCCTACAGCATGCGATGTGATATCTCAATGATTCTAATACCAAACCAGAGACTCGTCCTATAACATGAGATGGGATATCCAACTCCTTCCCATTCCAATCCTGAGCCAATTCCGATAGCAGAGATGTGATATCTCAATGCTTATACCAAACCTGAGACCCTTCCTATAACATGAGATGTGATATCCAACTCCTTCCCGTTCCAAACCTGAGACACTAACTATAGCATATGTGATATCCAACTCCTTCCCATTCCAAACATGAGACCCTTCCTATAGCAAGAAAGTAATATCCAACTCCTACCCATTCCAATCCTGAGACCCTTCCTATAGCAAGAGATGTGATATCCAAATCCTTCCCATTCCAATCCTGAGACCCTTCCTATAACATGAGATGTGATATCCAACTCCTTCCCATTCCAACCTGAGACACTTCCTATAGCATGAGAAGGGATATCCAACTCCTTCCCAATCCAATCCTGAGACCCTTCCGATAGCAGAGACGTGATATCTCAATGCTTCTACCAAACCTGAGACCCTTCCTTTAGCATGAGATGTGATATCCAAATCCTTCACATTCCAATCCTGAGACCCTTCCTATAGCATGAGAAGGGATATCTCAATGCTTCTAATACCAAACCTGAGATCCTTCCTATAACATGAGATGTGATATCCAATTCCTTCCCATTCCAATCCTGAGACCCTTCCGATAGCAGAGATGTGATATCTCAATGCTTATACCAAACCTGAGACACTTCCTATGGCCTGAGATGTCATATACAACTCCTTCCCATTCCAATCCTGAGACCCTTCCTATAGCATGAGATGTGATATCTCAATGCTTATACCAAATCTGAGACCCTTCCTATAGCATGAGATGTGATATCCAACTCCTTCCCATTCCAATCATGAGACCCTTCCTATAGCATGAGATGTAATGTCTCAATGCTTCTAATACCAAACCTGAGATCCTTCCTATAACATGAGATGTGATATCCAACTCCTTCCCATTCCAATCCTGAGACCCTTATGAAAGCATGAGATGTGATATCTCAATGCTTCTAATACCAAACATGAGATCCTTCCTATAACATGAGATGTGATTTCCAAATCCTTCCCCTTCCAAACCTGAGACCCCCCCCTTTAGCATGAGATGTGATATCCAACTCCTTCCCATTCCAATCCTGAGACCCTTCTGATAGCATGAGATGTGATATCTCAATGCCTCTAATACCAAACCTGAGATCCTACCTCTAACATGAAATGTGATATCCATCTCATTCCCTTTCCAAACCTGAGACCCTGCCTATAGCATGAGATGTGATATCCAAGTCCTTCCCATTCCAATCCTGAGACCCTTCCTATAGCATGTGATGTGATATCTCAATGCTTATACCAAACCTGAGACCCTTCCTATGGCATGAGATGTCATATACAACTCCTTCCCATTCCAATCCTGAGACCCTTTCTATAGCATGAGATGTGATATCTCAATGCTTATACAAAATCTGAGACCTTTCCAAAAGCAAGAGATGTGATATCCAACTTCTTCCCATTCCAATCCTGAGACCCTTCCTATAACATGAGATGTGATGTCTCAATGCTTCTAATACCAAACCTGAGATCTTTCCTATAACATGAGATGTGATATCCAACTCCTTCCCATTCCAATGCTGAGACCCTTCCTATAGCATGAGATGTGATATCACAATGCTTATACCAAACCTGAGACCGTTCCTATAGCTTGAGATGTGATATCCAACTCCTTCCCATTCCAATCCTGAGACCCTTCCTATAGCATGAGATGTGATATCTCAAGGCCTCTAATACCAAACCTGAGATCCTTCCTCTAACATGAAATGTGATATCCAACTCCTTCCCCTTCCAAACCTGAGAGCCTTCCTATAGCATGGGATATGATATCCAAGTCCTTCCCATTCCAATCCTGAGACCCTTCCTATAACATGAAATGTGATATCCAACTCCTTCCCATTCCAACCTGAGACCCTTCCTATATCATGAGATGGGATATCTCAATGCTTCTAATACCAAACCTGAGACTCTTCCTATAACATGAGATGGGATATCCAACTCCTTCCCATTCCAATCCTAAGACCCTTTCAATAGCAGAGATGTGATATCTCAATGCTTATACCAAACCTGAGACCCTTCCTACGGCATGAGATGTCATATACAACTCCTTCCCATTCCAATCCTGAGACCCTTCCTATAGCACGAGATGTGATATCTCAATGCTTATACCAAATCTGAGACCCTTCCTCTAGCATGAGATGTGATATCCAACTCCTTCCCATTCCAATCCTGAGAGCCTATCTATAGCATGAGATGTGATATCCAAGTCCTTCCCATTCCAATCCTGAGACACTTCCGATAGCAGAGATGTGATATCTCAATGCTTATACCAAACCTGAGACCCTTCCTATAACATGAGATGTGATATCCAACTCCTTCCCTTTCCAAACCTGAGAGCCTATCTATAGCATGAGATGTGATATCCAATTCCTTCCCATTCCAATCCTGAGACACTTCCGATAGCAGAGATGTGATATCTCAATGCTTATACCAAACCTGAGACCCTTCCTATAACATGAGATGTGATATCCAGCTCCTTCCCATTCCAATCCTGAGACACTTCCGATAGCATGAGATGTGATATCTCAATGCTTCTAATATCAAAACTGAGACCCTCCCTATAGCATGAGATGTGATATCTCACTGCTTATACCAAACCTGAGACCCTCCCTATAGCATGAGATGTGATATCCAACTCCTTCCCGTTCCAAACCTGAGACCCTTCCTTTAGCATGAGATGTGATATCCAGCTCCTTCCCATTCCAATCCTGAGACACTTCCGATAGCATGAGATGTGATATCTCAATGCTTCTAATATCAAAACTGAGACCCTCCCTATAGCATGATATGTGATATCTAAGTCCTTCCCATTCCAATCCTGAGACCCTTCCTATAGCATGAGATGTGATATCTCAATGCTTCTACCAAACCTGAGACCCTTCCTTTAGCATGAGATGTGATAACCAACTCCTTACCATTCCAATCCTGAGACCCTTCCTATAGCATGAGATGTGATATCTCAATACTTCTAATACCAAACCTGAGATCCTTCCGATAACATGAGATGTGATATCCAAACCCTTCCCCTTCCAAACCTGAGACCCTCCCTTTAGCATGAGATGTGATATCCAACTCATTCCCATTCCAATCCTGAGAACCTTCTGATAGCATGAGATGTGATATCTCAATGCTTCTATACCAAACCTGAGATCCTTCCGATAGCATGAGATGTGATATCTCAATGCTTCTAATACCAAACCTGAGATCCTTCCTATAACATGAGATGTGATATCCAAATCCTTCCCCTTCCCAACCTGAGACCCTCCCTTTAGCATGAGATGTGATATCCAACTCCTTCCCATTCCAATCCTGAGACTCTTCTGATAGCATGAGATGTGATATCTCAATGCCTCTAATACCAAACCTGAGATCCTACCTCTAACATGAAATGTGATATCCAACTCTTTCCCCTTCCAAACCTGAGAGCCTTCCTATAGCATGAGATGTGATATCCAAGTCCTTCTAATTCCAATCCTGAGACCCTTCCTATAGCATGAGATGGGATATCCAACTCCTTCCAAATCCAATCCTGATACCCTTCCGATAGCATGAGATGTGATATCCCAATGCTTCTACCAAACCTGAGACCCATACTATGGCATGAGATGTGATATCAAACTCCTTCCCGTTCCATCCCTGAGACCCTTCCGATATCATGAGATGTGATATCTCAATGCTTCTAATATCAAACTTGAGACCCTCCTTATAGCATGAGATGTGATATCCAAGTCCTTCCCATTCCAATCCTGAGACCCTTCCTATAGCATGAGATGTGATATCTCAATGCTTCTATTACCAAACCTGAGACCCTTCCTATAACATGAGATGGGAATATCCAACTCCTTCCCATTCCAATCCTGAGACCCTTCCGATAGTAGAGATGTGATATCTCAATGCTTATACCAAACCTGAGATCCTTCCTATAACATGAGATGTGATATCCAACTCCTTCCCATTCCAATCCTGAGACACTTCCTATAGCATGAGATGTGATATCTCACTGCTTATACCAAACCTGAGACCCTCCCTATAGCATGAGATGTGATATCCAACTCCTTCCCATTCCAATCCTGAGACCCTTCCTATAGCATGAGATGTGATATCTCAATGCCTCTAATACCAAACCTGAGATCCTTCCTCTAACATGAAATGTGATATCCAACTCCTTCCCATTCCAATCCTGAGACACTTCCTATAGCATGAGATGTGATATCTAAATGCTTCTAATACCAAACTTGAGACTCTTCCTATAACATGAGATGGGATATCCAACTCCTTCCCATTCCAATCCTTAGACCCTTCCTACAGCATGCAATATGATATCTCAATGATTCTAATAACAAACCTGAGACCCGTCCTATAACATGAGATGGGATATCCAACACCTTCCCATTCCAATCCTGAGACACGTCCGATAGTGGAGATGTGATATCTCAATGCTTATACCAAACCTGAGACCCTTCCTATAACATGAGATGTGATATCCAACTCCTTCCCGTTCCAAACCTGAGACCCTTCCTATAGCATATGTGATATCCAACACATTCCCATTCCAAACATGAGACCCTTCCTATAGCAGGAATGTAATATCCAACTCCTTCCCATTCCAATCCTGAGACCATTCCTATAGCATGAGATGTGATATCTCAATGCTTCTAATACCAAACCTGAGATCCTTCCTATGACATGAGATGTGATATCCAATTCCTCCCCATTCCAAACCTGAGAACCTTCCAACAGCATGCAATGTGATATCTCAATGCTTCTAATACCAAACCTGAGACCAGTCCTATAACATGAGATTGGATATCCAACTCCTTCCCCTTCCAAACCTGAGACCCTTCCTATAGCATGAGATGTGATATCCAACTTCTTCCCATTCCAATCCTGAGACCCTTCCTATAACATGAGATGTGATGTCTCAATGCTTCTAATACCAAACCTGAGATCTTTCCTATAACATGAGATGTGATATTCAACTCCTTCCCATTCCAATCCTGAGACCCTTCCTATAGCATGAGATGTGCTATCTCAATGCTTATACCAAACCTGAGACCCTTCCTAAAGCTTGAGATGTGATATCCAACTCCTTCCCATTCCAATCCTGAGACCCTTCCTATAACATGAAATGTGATATCCAACTCCTTCCCATTCCAACCTGAGACCCTTTCTATAGCATGAGATGTGATATCTCAAGGCCTCTAATACCAAACCTGAGATCCTTCCTCTAACATGAAATGTGATATCCAACTCCTGCTCCTTCCAAACCTG
Source organism: Ambystoma mexicanum (assembly GCF_040938575.1). Classification (NCBI taxonomy): domain Eukaryota; kingdom Metazoa; phylum Chordata; class Amphibia; order Caudata; family Ambystomatidae; genus Ambystoma; species Ambystoma mexicanum. Next base: position 342,109,143 of record NC_090936.1, read on the forward strand.
AGAGCCTTCCTATAGCATGAGATATGATATCCAAGTCCTTCCCATTCCAATCCTGAGACCCTTCCTATAACATGAAATGTGATATCCAACTCCTTCCCATTCCAACCTGAGACCCTTCCTATAGCATGAGATGGGATATCCAACTCCTTCCAAATCCAATACTGATACCCTTCCAATAGCATGAGATGTGATATCCCAATGCTTCTATCAAACCTGAGAACCAAACTATGGCATGAGATGTGATATCAAACTCCTTCCCATTCCAATCCTGAGACTCTTCCTATAGCTTGAGATGTGATATCCAACTCCTTCCCATTCCAATTCTGAAACCCTTCCTATACCATGAGACTTGATATCTCAATGCTTCTAATACCAAACCTGAGACCCGTCCTATAACATGAGATGTGATATCCAAATCTTTCCCCTTCCAAACCTTAGACCCTTCCTTTATCATGAGATGTGATATCCAACTCCTTCCCATTCCAATCCTGAGACCCTTCCGATATCATGAGATTTGTTATCTCAATGCTTCTAATATCAAAATTGAGACCCTCCCTATAGCATGAGATGGGATATCCAATTCCTTCCCATTCCAATCCTGAGACCCTTCCGATAGCAGAGATGTGATATCTCAATGCTTATACCAAATCTGAGACCCTTCCTATAGCATGAGATGTGATGTCTCAATGCTTCTAATACCAAACCTGAGATCCTTCCTATAACATGAGATGTGATATCCAACTCCTTCCCATTCCAATCCTGAGACCCTTCCTATAGCATGAGATGTGCTATCTCAATGCTTATACCAAACCTGAGACCCTTCCTAAAGCTTGAGATGTGATATCCAACTCCTTCCCATTCCAATCCCGAGACCCTTCCTATAGCATGAGATGTGATATCTCAAGGCCTCTAATACCAAACCTGAGATCCTTCCTCTAACATGAAATGTGATATCCAACTCCTTCCCCTTCCAAACCTGAGAGCCTTCCTATAGCATGAGATGTGATATACAACTCCTTCCAATTCCAATCCTGAGACCCTTCTGATAGCATGAGATGTGATATCTCAATGCCTCTAATACCAAACCTGAGATCCCATCTCTAACATGAAATGTGATATCCATCTCCTTCCCTTTCCAAATCTGAGGCCCTGCCTATAGCATGAGATGTGATATCCAAGTCCTTCCCATTCCAATCCTGAGACCCTTCCTATAGCATGTGATGTGTTATCTCAATGCTTCTAATATCAAAATTGAGACCCTCCCTATAGCATGAGATGGGATATCCAATTCCTTCCCATTCCAATCCTGAGACCCTTCCGATAGCAGAGATGTGATATCTCAATGCTTATACCAAATCTGAGACCCTTCCTATAGCATGAGATGTGATGTCTCAATGCTTCTAATACCAAACCTGAGATCCTTCCTATAACATGAGATGTGATATCCAACTCCTTCCCATTCCAATCCTGAGACCCTTCCGATATCATGAGATTTGTTATCTCAATGCTTCTAATATCAAACTTGAGACCCTCCCTATAGCATGAGATGTAACATCCAAGTCCTCCACATTCCAATCCTGAGACCCTTCCTATAGCATGAGATGTGATATATCAATGCTTATACCAAATCTGAGACACTTCCTATAGCATGAGATGTGATATCCAAATCTTTCCCCTTCCAAACCTTAGACCCTTCCTTTATCATGAGATGTGATATCCAACTCCTTCCCATTCCAATCCTGAGACCCTTCCGATATCATGAGATTTGTTATCTCAATGCTTCTAATATCAAACTTGAGACCCTCCCTATAGCATGAGATGTAACATCCAAGTCCTTCCCATTCCAATCCTGAGACCCTTCCTATAGCATGAGATGTGATGTCTCAATGCTTCTAATACCAAACCTGAGATCCTTCCAATAACATGAGATGTGATATACAACTCCTTCCCATTCCAATCCTGAGACCCTTATGATAGCATGAGATGTGATATCTCAATGCCTCTAATACCAAACCTGAGATACTTCCGATAGCATGAGATGTGATATCTCAATGCTTCTAATACCAAACCTGAGATCCTTCCTATAACATGAGATGTGATTTCCATATCCTTCCCCTTCCAAACCTGAGACCCTCCATTTAGCATGAGATGTGATATACAACTCCTTCCCATTCCAATCCTGAGACCCTTCTGATAGCATGAGATGTGATATCTCAATGCCTCTAATACCAAACCTGAGATCCCATCTCTAACATGAAATGTGATATCCATCTCCTTCCCTTTCCAAATCTGAGGCCCTGCCTATAGCATGAGATGTGATATCCAAGTCCTTCCCATTCCAATCCTGAGACCCTTCCTATAGCATGTGATGTGATATCTCAATGCTTATACCAAACCTGAGACCCTTCCTATGGCATGAGATGTCATATACAACTCCTTCCCATTCCAATCCCGAGACCCTTCCTATAGCATGAGATGTGATATCTCAATGCTTATACCAAACCTGAGACCCTTCCTATAGCATGAGATGTGATATCCAACTTCTTCCCATTCCAATCCTGAGACCCTTCCTATAACATGAGATGTGATGTCTCAATGCTTCTAATACCAAACCTGAGATATTTCCTATAACATGAGATGTGATATCCAACTCCTTCCCATTCCAATCCTGAGACCCTTCCTATAGCATGAGATGTGATATCTCAATGCTTATACCAAACCTGAGACCCTTCCTATAGCTTGAGATGTGATATCCAACTCCTTCCCATTCCAATCCCGAGACCCTTCCTATAGCATGAGATGTGATATCTCAAGGCCTCTAATACCAAACCTGAGATCCTTCCTCTAACATGAAATGTGATATCCAACTCCTTCCCCTTCCAAACCTGAGAGCCTTCCTATAGCATGAGATATGATATCCACGTCCTTCCCATTCCAATCCTGAGACCCTTCCTATAACATGAAATGTGATATCCAACTCCTTCCCATTCCAACCTGAGACCCTTCCTATAGCATGAGATGGGATATCCAACTTCTTCCAAATCCAATACTGATATCCTTCCGATAGCATGAGATGTGATATCCCAATGCTTCTACCAATCCTGAGACCCTTCCTATAACATGAAATGTGATATTCAAGTCCTTCCCATTCCAATCCTGAGACCCTTCCTATAGCTTGAGGTGTGATATCCAACTCCTTCCCATTCCAATTCTGAGACCCTTCTTATACCATGAGACTTGATATCTCAATGCTTCTAATACCAAACCTGAGACCCGTCCTATAACATGAGATGTGATATCCAAATCCTTCCCCTTCCAAACCTTAGACCCTTCCTTTATCATGAGATGTGATATCCAACTCCTTCCCATTCCAATCCTGAGACCCTTCCGATATCATGAGATTTGTTATCTCAATGCTTCTAATATCAAACTTGAGACCCTCCCTATAGCATGAGATGTGACATCCAAGTCCTTCCCATTCCAAACCTGAGATCCTTCCTATAACATGAGATGTGATATCCAAATCCTTCCCCTTCCAACCCTGAGACCATTCCTATAACATGAGATGGGATATCCAACTCCTTCCCATTCCAATCCTGAGACCCTTCTGATAGCAGAGATGTGATATCTCAATGCTTATACCAAACCTGAGACCCTTCCTATGGCCTGAGATGTCATATACAACTCCTTCCCATTCCAATCCTGAGACCCTTCCTTTAGCATGAGATGTGATATCTCAATGCTTATACCAAATCTGAGACCCTTCCTATAGCATGAGAGGTGATATCCAATTCCTTCCCATTCCAATCCTGAGACCCTTCCTATAGCATGAGATGTGATATCTCAATGCTTATACCAAAAATGAGAGCCTACCTATAGCATGAGATGTGATATCCAAGTCCATCCCATTCCAATCCTTAGACCCTTCCTACAGCATGCGATGTGATATCTCAATGATTCTAATACCAAACCAGAGACTCTTCCTATAACATGAGATGGGATATCCAACTCCTTCCCATTCCAATCCTGAGCCGCTTCCGATAGCAGAGATGTGATATCTCAATGCTTATACCAAACCTGAGACCCTTCCTATAACATGAGATGTGATATCCAACTCCTTCCCGTTCCAAACCTGAGACACTAACTATAGCATATGTGATATCCAACTGCTTCCCATTCCAAACATGAGACCCTTCCTTTAGCAAGAAAGTAATATCCAACTCCTACCCATTCCAATCCTGAGACCCTTCCTATAGCAAAAGATGTGATATCCAAATCCTTCCCATTCCAATCCTGAGACCCTTCCGATAACATGAGATGTGATATCCAACTCCTTCCCAATCAAATCCTGAGACCCTTCGTATAGCATGAGAAGGGATATCCAACTCCTTCCCAATCCAATCCTGAGACCCTTCCGATAGCAGAGACGTGATATCTCAATGCTTCTACCAAACCTGAGACCCTTCCTTTAGCATGAGATGTGATATCCAAATCCTTCACATTCCAATCCTGAGACCCTTCCTATAGCATGAGATGTGATATCTCAATGCTTCTAATACCAAACCTGAGATCCTTCCTATAACATGAGATGTGATATCCAATTCCTTCCCATTCCAAACCTGAGACCCTTCCTATTGGATGAGATGCGATATCCAACTCCTTCCCATTCCAACCCTGAGACCCTTCCTATAGCATGAGATGTGATGTCTCAATGCTTCTAATACCAAACCTGAGATCCTTCCTATAACATGAGATGTGATATCCAACTCCTTCCATTCCAATCCTGAGACCCGTCCTATAGCATGAGATGTGATATCTCAATGCTTATACCAAACCTGAGACAATTCCTATAGCATGAGATGTGATATCCAACTACTTCCCATTCCAATCCTGAGACCCTTCCTATAGCATGAGATGTGATATCTCAATGCTTCTAATACCAAACCTGAGATCCTTCCTCTAACATGAAATGTGATATCCAACTCCTTCCCTTTCCAAACCTAAGAGCCTATCTATAGCATGAGATGTGATATCCAAGTCCTTCCCATTCCAATCCTTAGACCCTTCCTACAGCATGCAATATGATATCTCAATGATTCTAATAACAAACCTGAGACCCGTCCTATAGCATGAGATATGATATCCAAATCCTTCCCATTCCAATCCTGAGACCCTTCCTATAACATGAAATGTGATATCCAACTCCTTCCCATTCCAACCTGAGACCCTTCCTATAGCATGAGATGGGATATCCAACTTCTTCCAAATCCAATACTGATACCCTTCCGATAGCATGAGATGTGATATCCCAATGCTTCTACCAAACCTGAGACCCATACTATGGCATGAGATGTGATATCAAACTCCTTCCCATTCCGATCCTGAGACCCTTCCTATAGCTTGAGGTGTGATATCCAACTCCTTCCCATTCCAATTCTGAGACCCTTCTTATACCATGAGACTTGATATCTCAATGCTTCTAATACCAAACCTGAGACCCGTCCTATAACATGAGATGTGATATCCAAATCCTTCCCCTTCCAAACCTTAGACCCTTCTTTTATCATGAGATGTGGTATCCAACTCCTTCCCATTCCAATCCTGAGACCCTTCCTATAGCATGAGATGTGATATCTCTATGCTTCTAATACCAAACCTGAGACCCTTCCTATAACATGAGATGGGATATCCAACTCCTTCCCATTCCAATCCTGAGACCCTTCCGATAGCAGAGATGTGATATCTCAATGCTTATACCAAACCTGAGACCCTTCCTATGGCCTTAGATGTCATATACAACTCCTTCCCATTCCAATCCTGAGACCCTTCCTTTAGCATGAGATGTGATATCTCAATGCTTATACCACATCTGAGACCCTTCCTATAGCATGAGATGTGATATCCAAATCCTTCCCATTCCAATCCTGAGACCCTTCCTATAGCATGAGATGTGATATCTCAATGCTTATACCAAACCTGAGAGCCTACCTATAGCATGAGATGTGATATCCAAGTCCATCCCATTCCAATCCTTAGACCCTTCCTACAGCATGCGATGTGATATCTCAATGATTCTAATACCAAACCAGAGACTCTTACTATAACATGAGATGGGATATCCAACTTCTTCCCATTCCAATCCTGAGCCGCTTCCGATAGCAGAGATGTGATATCTCAATGCTTATACCAAACCTGAGACCCTTCCTATAACATGAGATGTGATATCCAACTCCTTCCCGTTCCAAACCTGAGACACTAACTATAGCATATGTGATATCCAACTCCTTCCCATTCCAAACATGAGACCCTTCCTATAGCAAGAAAGTAATATCCAACTCCTACCCATTCCAATCCTGAGACCCTTCCTATAGCAAGAGATGTGATATCCAAATCCTTCCCATTCCAATCCTGAGACCCTTCCTATGGCATGAGATGTGATATCCAACTCCTTGCCATTCAAATCCTGAGACCCTTCCTATAGCATGAGAAGGGATATCCAACTCCTTCCCAATCCAATCCTGAGACCCTTCCGATAGCAGAGACGTGATATCTCAATGCTTCTACCAAACCTGAGACCCTTCCTTTAGCATGAGATGTGCTATCCAAATCCTTCACATTCCAATCCTGAGACCCTTCCTATAGCATGAGATGTGATATCTCAATGCTTCTAATACCAAACCTGAGATCCTTCCTATAACATGAGATGTGATATCCAATTCCTTCCCATTCCAAACCTGAGACCCTTCCTATTGGATGAGATGTGATATCCAACTCCTTCCCATTCCAACCCTGAGACCCTTCCTATAGCATGAGATGTGATGTCTCAATGCTTCTAATACCAAACCTGAGATCCTTCCTATAACATGAGATGTGATATCCAACTCCTTCCATTCCAATCCTGAGACCCGTCCTATAGCATGAGATGTGATATCTCAATGCTTATACCAAACCTGAGACCCTTCCTATAGCATGAGATGTGATATCCAACTACTTCCCATTCCAATCCTGAGACCCTTCCTATAGCATGAGATGTGATATCTCAATGCTTCTAATACCAAACCTGAGATCCTTCGTCTAACATGAAATGTGATATCCAACTCCTTCCCTTTCCAAACCTAAGAGCCTATCTATAGCATGAGATGTGATATCCAAGTCCTTCCCATTCCAACCCTTAGACCCTTCCTACAGCATGCAATATGATATCTCAATGATTCTAATAACAAACCTGAGACCCGTCCTATAACATGAGATGTGATATCCAACTCCTTCCCATTCCAATCCTGAGACACTTCCGATAGCAGAGATGTGATATCTCAATGCTTATACCAAACCTGAGACCCTTCCTATAACATGAGATGTGATATCCAAATCCTTCCCGTTCCAAACCTGAGACCCTTCCTTTAGCTTGAGATGTGATATCCAGCTCCTTCCCATTCCAATCCTGAGACACTTCCGATAGCATGAGATGTGATATCTCAATGCTTCTAATATCAAAACTGAGACCCTCCCTATAGCATGATATGTGATATCTAAGTCCTTCCCATTCCAATCCTGAGACACTCCCTATAGCATGAGATGTGATATCCAACTCTTTCCCATTCCAATCCTGAGACCCTTCCTATAGCATGAGATATGATATCTCAATACTTCTAATACCAAACGTGAGATCCTTCCGATAACATGAGATGTGATATCCAAATCCTTCCCCTTCCAAACCTGAGACCCTCCCTTTAGCATGAGATGTGATATCCAACTCCTTCCAATTCCAATCCTGAGACCCTTCTGATAGCATGAGATGTGATATCTCAATGCTTCTAATTCCAAACCTGAGATCCTTCCGATAGCATGAGATGTGATATCTCAATGCTTCTAATACCAAACCTGAGATCCTTCCTATAACATGAGATGTGATATCCAAATCCTTCCCCTTCCAAACCTGAGACCCTCCCTTTAGCATGAGATGTGATATCCAACTCCTTCCCATTCCATTCCTGAGACCCTTCTGATAGCATGAGATGTGATATCTCAATGCCTCTAATACTAAACCTGAGATCCTACCTCTAACATGAAATGTGATATCCAACTCTTTCCCCTTCCAAACCTGAGAGCCTTCCTATAGCATGAGATGTGATATCCAAGTCCTTCCCATTCCAATCCTGAGACCCTTCCTATAGCTTGAGATGTGATATCCAACTCCTTCCCATTCCAATTCTGAGACCCTTCCTATACTCTGAGACTTGATATCTCAATGCTTCTAATACCAAACCTGAGACCCGTAATATAACATGAGATGTGATATCCAAATCCTTCCCCTTCCAAACCTTAGACCCTTCCTTTATCATGAGATGTGATATCCAACTCCTTCCCATTCCAATCCTGAGACCCTTCCGATATCATGAGATGTGATATCTCAAAGCTTCTAATATCAAACTTGAGACCCTCCCTATAGCATGAGATGTGATATCCAAGTCCTTCCCATTCCAATCCTGAGACCTTTCCTATAGCATGAGATGTGATATCTCAATGCTTCTAATACCAAACCTGTGACCCTTCCTATAACATGAGATGGGAATATCCAACTCCTTCCCATTCCAATCCTGAGACCCTTCCGATAGCAGAGATGTGATATCTCAATGCTTATACCAAACCTGATACCCTTCCTATGGCATGAGATGTGATATCCAACTCCTTGCCATTCAAATCCTGAGACCCTTCCTATAGCATGAGAAGGTATATCCAACTCCTTCCCAATCCAATCCTGAGACCCTTCCGATTGCAGAGACGTGATATCTCAATGCTTCTACCAAACCTGAGACCCTTCCTTTAGCATGAGATGTGATATCCAAATCCTTCACATTCCAATCCTGAGACCCTTCCTATAGCATGAGATTTGATATCTCAATGCTTCTAATACCAAACCTGATATCCTTCCTATAACATGAGACGTGATATTCAATTCCTTCCCATTCCAAACCTGAGACCCTTCCTATTGGATGAGATGTGATATCCAACTCCTTCCCATTCCAACCCTGAGACCCTTCCTATAGCATGAGATGTGATGTCTCAATGCTTCTAATACCAAACATGAGATCCTTCCTATAACATGAGATGTGATATCCAACTCCTTCCATTCCAATCCTGAGACCCGTCCTATAGCATGAGATGTGATATCTCAATGCTTATACCAAACCTGAGACCCTTCCTATAGCATGAGATGTGATATCCAACTACTTCCCATTCCAATCCTGAGACCCTTCGTATAGCATGAGATGTGATATCTCAATGCTTCTAATACCAAACCTGAGATCCTTCCTCTAACATGAAATGTGATATCCAACTCCTTCCCTTTCCAAACCTAAGAGCCTATCTATAGCATGAGATGTGATATCCAAGTCCTTCCCATTCCAATCCTTAGACCCTTCCTACAGCATGCAATATGATATCTCAATGATTCTAATAACAAACCTGAGACCCGTCCTATAGCATGAGAAATGATATCCAAGTCCTTCCCATTCCAATCCTGAGACCCTTCCTATAACATGAAATGTGATATCCAACTCCTTCCCATTCCAACCTGAGACCCTTCCTATAGCATGAGATGGGATATCCAACTTCCTCCAAATCCAATACTGATACCCTTCCGATAGCATGAGATGTGATATCCCAATGCTTCTACCAAACCGGAGACCCATACTATGGCATGAGATGTGATATCAAACTCCTTCCCATTCCAATCCTGAGACCCTTCCTATAGCTTGAGGTGTGATATCCAACTCCTTCCCATTCCAATTCTGAGACCCTTCTTATACCATGAGACTTGATATCTCAATGCTTCTAATACCAAACCTGAGACCCGTCCTATAACATGAGATGTGATATCCAAATCCTTCCCCTTCCAAACCTTAGACCCTTCCTTTATCATGAGATGTGATATCCAACTCCTTCCCATTCCAATCCTGAGACCCTTCCGATATCATGAGATTTGTTATCTCAATGCTTCTAATATCAAACTTGAGACCCTCCCTATAGCATGAGATGTGACATCCAAGTCCTTCCCATTCCAATCCTGAGACCCTTCCTATAACATGAGATGTGATATCCAACTCCTTCCCATTCCAACCTGAGACACTTCCTATAGCATGAGAAGGGATATCTAACTCCTTCCCAATCCAATCCTGAGACCCTTCCGATAGCAGAGATGTGATATCTCAATGCTTATACCAAACCTGAGACCCTTCCTATGGCATGAGATGTGATATCCAACTCCTTGCCATTCACATCCTGAGACCCTTCCTATAGCATGAGGTGTGATATCTCTATGCTTCTAATACCAAACCTGAGACCCTTCCTATAACATGAGATGGGATATCCAACTCCTTCCCATTCCAATCCTGAGACCCTTCCGATAGCAGAGATGTGATATCTCAATGCTTATACCAAACCTGAGAACCTTCCTATGGCCTGAGATGTCATATACAACTCCTTCCCATTCCAATCCTGAGACCCTTCCTATAGCATGAGATGTGATATCTCAATGCTTATACCAAACCTGAGAGCCTACCTATAGCATGAGATGTTATATCCAAGTCCATCCCATTCCAATCCTTAGACCCTTCCTACAGCATGCGATGTGATATCTCAATGATTCTAATACCAAACCAGAGACTCTTCCTATAACATGAGATGGGATATCCAACTCCTTCCCATTCCAATCCTGAGCCGCTTCCGATAGCAGAGATGTGATATCTCAATGCTTATACCAAACCTGAGACCCTTCCTATAACATGAGATGTGATATCCAACTCCTTCCCGTTCCAAACCTGAGACACTAACTATAGCATATGTGATATCCAACTCCTTCCCATTCCAAACATGAGACCCTTCCTATAGCAAGAAAGTAATATCCAACTCCTACCCATTCCAATCCTGAGACCCTTCCTATAGCAAGAGATGTGATATCCAAATCCTTCCCATTCCAATCCTGAGACCCTTTCTATAACATGAGATGTGATATCCAACTCCTTCCCATTCCAACCTGAGACACTTCCTATAGCATGAGAAGGGATATCCAACTCCTTCCCAATCCAATCCTGAGACCCTTCCGATAGCAGAGATGTGATATCTCAATGCTTATACCAAACCTGAGACCCTTCCTATGGCATGAGATGTGATATCCAACTCCTTCCCAATCCAATCCTGAGACCCTTCCGATAGCAGAGACGTGATATCTCAATGCTTCTACCAAACCTGAGACCCTTCCTTTAGCATGAGATGTGATATCCAAATCCTTCACATTCCAATCCTGAGACCCTTCCTATAGCATGAGATGTGATAGCTCAATGCTTCTAATACCAAACCTGAGATCCTTCCTATAACATGAGATGTGATATCCAATTCCTTCCCATTCCAAACCTGAGACCCTTCCTATTGGATGAGATGTGATATCCAACTCCTTCCCATTCCAACCCTGAGACCCTTCCTATAGCATGAGATGTGATGTCTCAATGCTTCTAATACCAAACGTGAGATCCTTCCTATAACATGAGATGTGATATCCAACTCCTTCCATTCCAATCCTGAGACCCGTCCTATAGCATGAGATGTGATATCTCAATGCTTATACCAAACCTGAGACCCTTCCTATAGCATGAGATGTGATATCCAACTGCTTCCCATTCCAATCCTGAGACCCTTCTTATAGCATGAGATGTGATATCTCAATGCTTCTAATACCAAACCTGAGATCCTTCCTCTAACATGAAATGTGATATCCAACTCCTTCCCTTTCCAAACCTAAGTGCCTATCTATAGCATGAGATCTGATATCCAAGTCCTTCCCATTCCAACCCTTAGACCCTTCCTACAGCATGCAATATGATATCTCAATGATTCTAATAACAAACCTGAGACCCGTCCTATAACATGAGATGGGATATCCAACTCCTTCCCATTCCAATCCTGAGACACTTCCGATAGCAGAGATGTGATATCTCAATGCTTATACCAAACCTGAGACCCTTCCTATAACATGAGATGTGATATCCAAATCCTTCCCGTTCCAAACCTGAGACCCTTCCTTTAGCATGAGATGTGATATCCAGCACCTTCCCATTCCAATCCTGAGACACTTCCTATAGCATGAGATGTGATATCTCAATGCTTCTAATATCAAAACTGAGACCCTCCCTATAGCATGATATGTGATATCTAAGTCCTTCCCATTCCAATCCTGAGACCCTCCCTATAGCATGAGATGTGATATCCAACTCCTTCCCATTCCAATCCTGAGACCCTTCCTATAGCATGAGATATGATATCTCAATACTTCTAATACCAAACGTGAGATCCTTCCGATAACATGAGATGTGATATCCAAATCCTTCCCCTTCAAATCCTGAGACCCTCCCTTTAGCATGAGATGTGATATCCAACTCCTTCCTATTCCAATCCTGAGACTCTTCTGATAGCATGAGATGTGATATCTCAATGCTTCTAATACCAAACCTGAGATCCTTCCTATAACATGAGATGTGATATCCAAATCCTTCCCCTTCCAAACCTGAGACCCTCCCTTTAGCATGAGATGTGATATCCAACTCCTTCCCATTCCATTCCTGAGACCCTTCTGATAGCATGAGATGTGATATCTCAATGCCTCTAATACCAAACCTGATATCCTACCTCTAACATGAAATGTGATATCCAACTCTTTCCCCTTCCAAACCTGAGAGCCTTCCTATAGCATGAGATGTGATATCCAAGTCCTTCCCATTCCAATCCTGAGACCCTTCCTTTATCATGAGATGTGATATCCAACTCCTTCCCATTCCAATCCTGAGACCCTTCCTATAGCATGAGATGTGATATCTCAATGCTTCTAATACCAAACCTGAGACCCTTCCTATAACATGAGATGGGAATATCCAACTCCTTCCCATTCCAATCCTGAGACCCTTCCGATAGCAGAGATGTGATATCTCAATGCTTATACCAAACCTGAGATCCTTCCTATAACATGAGATGTGATATCCAACTCCTTCCCATTCCAATCCTGAGACACTTACTATAGCATGAGATGTGATATCTCACTGCTTATACCAAACCTGAGACCCTTCCCATAGCATGAGATGTGATATCCAACTCCTTCCCATTCCAATCCTCAGACCCTTCCTATAGCATGAGATGTGATATCTCAATGCTTCTAATATCAAACTTGAGACCCTACCTATAGCATGAGATGTGATATCCAAGTCCTTCCCATTACAATCCTGAGACACTTCCTATAGCATGAGATGTGATATCCAACTCCTTCCCATTCCAATCCTGAGACCCTTCCTATAGCATGAGGTATGATATCTCAATACTTCTAATACCAAACGTGAGATCCTTCTGATAACATGAGATGTGATATCCAAATCCTTCCCCTTCCAAACCTGAGACCCTCCCTTTAGCATGAGATGTGATATCCAACTCCTTCCCATTCCAATCCTGAGACCCTTCTGATAGCATGAGATGTGATATCTCAATGCTTCTAATACCAAACCTGAGATCCTTCCGATAGCATGAGATGTGATATCTCAATGCTTCTAATACCAAACCTGAGATCCTTCCTATAACATGAGATGTGATATCCAAATCCTTCCCCTTCCAAACCTGAGACCCTCCCTTTAGCATGAGATGTGATATCCAACTCCTTCCCATTCCATTCCTGAGACCCTTCTGATAGCATGAGATGTGATATCTCAATGCCTCTAATACCAAACCTGAGATCCTACCTCTAACATGAAATGTGATATCCAACTCTTTCCCCTTCCAAACCTGAGAGCCTTCCTATAGCATGAGATGTGATATCCAAGTCCTTCCCATTCCAATTCTGAGACCCTTCCTATAGCTTGAGATGTGATATCCAACTCCTTCCCATTCCAATTCTGAGACCCTTCCTATACTCTGAGACTTGATATCTCAATGCTTCTAATACCAAACCTGAGACCCGTAATATAACATGAGATGTGATATCCAAATCCTTCCCCTTCCAAACCTTAGACCCTTCCTTTATCATGAGATGTGATATCCAACTCCTTCCCATTCCAATCCTGAGACCCTTCCGATATCATGAGATGTGATATCTCAAAGCTTCTAATATCAAACTTGAGACCCTCCCTATAGCATGAGATGTGATATCCAAGTCCTTCCCATTCCAATCCTGAGACCCTTCCTATAGCATGAGATGTGATATCTCTATGCTTCTAATACCAAACCTGAGACCCTTCCTATAACATGAGATGGGAATATCCAACTCCTTCCCATTCCAATCCTGAGACCCTTCCGATAGCAGAGATGTGATATCTCAATGCTTATACCAAACCTGAGACCCTTCGTATGGCATGAGATGTGATATCCAACTCCTTGCCATTCAAATCCTGAGACCCTTCCTATAGCATGAGAAGGGATATCCAACTCCTTCCCAATCCAATCCTGAGACCCTTCCGATAGCAGAGATGTGATATCTCAATGCTTCTACCAAACCTGAGACCCTTCCTTTAGCATGAGATGTGATATCCAAATCCTTCACATTCCAATCCTGAAACCCTTCCTATAGCATGAGATGTGATATCTCAATGCTTCTAATACCAAACCTGAGATCCTTCCTATAACATGAGATGTGATATCCAATTCCTTCCCATTCCAAACCTGAGACCCTTCCTATTGGATGAGTTGTGATATCCAACTCCTTCCCATTCCAACCCTGAGACCCTTCCTATAGCATGAGATGTGATGTCTCAATGATTCTAATACCAAACCTGAGATCCTTCCTATAACATGAGATGTGATATCCAACTCCTTCCATTCCAATCCTGAGACCCGTCCTATAGCATGAGATGTGATATCTCAATGCTTATACAAAACCTGAGACCCTTCCTATAGCATGAGATGTGATATCCAACTACCTCCCATTCCAATCCTGAGACCCTTCCTATAGCATGAGATGTGATATCTCAATGCTTCTAATACCAAACCTGAGATCCTTCCTCTAACATGAAATGTGATATCCAACTCCTTCCCTTTCCAAACCTAAGAGCCTATCTATAGCATGAGATGTGATATCCAGGTCCTTCCTATTCCAATCCTTAGACCCTTCCTACAGCATGCAATATGATATCTCAATGATTCTAATAACAAACCTGAGACCCGTCCTATAGCATGAGATATGATATCCAAGTCCTTCCCATTCCAATCCTGAGACCCTTCCTATAACATGAAATGTGATATCCAACTCCTTCCCATTCCAACCTGAGACCCTTCCTATAGCATGAGATGGGATATCCATCTTCTTCAAAATCCAATACTGATACCCTTCCGATAGCATGAGATGTGATATCCCAATGCTTCTACCAAACCTGAGACCCATACTATGGCATGAGATGTGATATCAAACTCCTTCCCATTCCAATCCTGAGACCCTTCCTATAGCTTGAGGTGTGATATCCAACTCCTTCCCATTCCAATTCTGAGACCCTTCTTATACCATGAGACTTGATATCTCAATGCTTCTAATACCAAACCTGAGACCCGTCCTATAACATGAGATGTGATATCCAAATCCTTCCCCTTCCAAACCTTAGACCCTTCCTTTATCATGAGATGTGACATCCAAGTCCTTCCCATTCCAATCCTGAGACCCTTCCTATAGCATGAGATGTGATATCTCTATGCTTCTAATACCAAACCTGAGACCCTTCCTATAACATGAGATGGGATATCCAACTCCTTCCCATTCCAATCCTGAGACCTTTCCGATAGCAGAGATGTGATATCTCAATGCTTATACCAAACCTGAGAACCTTCCTATGGCCTGAGATGTCATATACAACTCCTTCCCATTCCAATCCTGAGACCCTTCCTTTAGCATGAGATGTGATATCTCAATGCTTATACCAAATCTGAGACCCTTCCTATAGCATGAGATGTGATATCCAATTCCTTCCCATTCCAATCCTGAGACCCTTCCTATAGCATGAGATGTGATATCTCAATGCTTATACCAAACCTGAGAGCCTACCTATAGCATGAGATGTTATATCCAAGTCCATCCCATTCCAATCCTTAGACCCTTCCTACAGCATGCGATGTGATATCTCAATGATTCTAATACCAAACCAGAGACTCTTCCTATAACATGAGATGGGATATCCAACTCCTTCCCATTCCAATCCTGAGCCGCTTCCGATAGCAGAGATGTGATATCTCAATGCTTATACCAAACCTGAGACCCTTCCTATAACATGAGATGTGATATCCAACTCCTTCCCGTTCCAAACCTGAGACACTAACTATAGCATATGTGATATCCAACTCCTTCCCATTCCAAACATGAGACCCTTCCTATAGCAAGAAAGTAATATCCAACTCCTACCCATTCCAATCCTGAGACCCTTCCTATAGCAAGAGATGTGATATCCAAATCCTTCCCATTCCAATCCTGAGACCCTTTCTATAACATGAGATGTGATATCCAACTCCTTCCCATTCCAACCTGAGACACTTCCTATAGCATGAGAAGGGATATCCAACTCCTTCCCAATCCAATCCTGAGACCCTTCCGATAGCAGAGATGTGATATCTCAATGCTTATACCAAACCTGAGACCCTTCCTATGGCATGAGATGTGATATCCAACTCCTTCCCAATCCAATCCTGAGACCCTTCCGATAGCAGAGACGTGATATCTCAATGCTTCTACCAAACCTGAGACCCTTCCTTTAGCATGAGATGTGATATCCAAATCCTTCACATTCCAATCCTGAGACCCTTCCTATAGCATGAGATGTTATAGCTCAATGCTTCTAATACCAAACCTGAGATCCTTCCTATAACATGAGATGTGATATCCAATTCCTTCCCATTCCAAACCTGAGACCCTTCCTATTGGATGAGATGTGATATCCAACTCCTTCCCATTCCAACCCTGAGACCCTTCCTATAGCATGAGATGTGATGTCTCAATGCTTCTAATACCAAACCTGAGATCCTTCCTATAACATGAGATGTGATATCCAACTCCTTCCATTCCAATCCTGAGACCCGTCCTATAGCATGAGATGTGATATCTCAATGCTTATACCAAACCTGAGACCCTTCCTATAGCATGAGATGTGATATCCAACTGCTTCCCATTCCAATCCTGAGACCCTTCCTATAGCATGAGATGTGATATCTCAATGCTTCTAATACCAAACCTGAGATCCTTCCTCTAACATGAAATGTGATATCCAACTCCTTCCCTTTCCAAACCTAAGAGCCTATCTATAGCATGAGATCTGATATCCAAGTCCTTCCCATTCCAACCCTTAGACCCTTCCTACAGCATGCAATATGATATCTCAATGATTCTAATAACAAACCTGAGACCCGTCCTATAACATGAGATGGGATATCCAACTCCTTCCCATTCCAATCCTGAGACACTTCCGATAGCAGAGATGTGATATCTCAATGCTTATACCAAACCTGAGACCCTTCCTATAACATGAGATGTGATATCCAAATCCTTCCCGTTCCAAACCTGAGACCCTTCCTTTAGCATGAGATGTGATATCCAGCACCTTCCCATTCCAATCCTGAGACACTTCCTATAGTATGAGATGTGATATCTCAATGCTTCTAATATCAAAACTGAGACCCTCCCTATAGCATGATATGTGATATCTAAGTCCTTCCCATTCCAATCCTGAGACCCTCCCTATAGCATGAGATGTGATATCCAACTCCTTCCCATTCCAATCCTGAGACCCTTCCTATAGCATGAGATATGATATCTCAATACTTCTAATACCAAACGTGAGATCCTTCCGATAACATGAGATGTGATATCCAAATCCTTCCCCTTCAAATCCTGAGACCCTCCCTTTAGCATGAGATGTGATATCCAACTCCTTCCTATTCCAATCCTGAGACTCTTCTGATAGCATGAGATGTGATATCTCAATGCTTCTAATACCAAACCTGAGATCCTTCCTATAACATGAGATGTGATATCCAAATCCTTCCCCTTCCAAACCTGAGACCCTCCCTTTAGCATGAGATGTGATATCCAACTCCTTCCCATTCCATTCCTGAGACCCTTCTGATAGCATGAGATGTGATATCTCAATGCCTCTAATACCAAACCTGAGATCCTACCTCTAACATGAAATGTGATATCCAACTCTTTCCCCTTCCAAACCTGAGAGCCTTCCTATAGCATGAGATGTGATATCCAAGTCCTTCCCATTCCAATCCTGAGACCCTTCCTTTATCATGAGATGTGATATCCAACTCCTTCCCATTCCAATCCTGAGACCCTTCCTATAGCATGAGATGTGATATCTCAATGCTTCTAATACCAAACCTGAGACCCTTCCTATAACATGAGATGGGAATATCCAACTCCTTCCCATTCCAATCCTGAGACCCTTCCGATAGCAGAGATGTGATATCTCAATGCTTATACCAAACCTGAGATCCTTCCTATAACATGAGATGTGATATCCAACTCCTTCCCATTCCAATCCTGAGACACTTACTATAGCATGAGATGTGATATCTCACTGCTTATACCAAACCTGAGACCCTTCCCATAGCATGAGATGTGATATCCAACTCCTTCCCATTCCAATCCTCAGACCCTTCCTATAGCATGAGATGTGATATCTCAATGCTTCTAATATCAAACTTGAGACCCTACCTATAGCATGAGATGTGATATCCAAGTCCTTCCCATTACAATCCTGAGACACTTCCTATAGCATGAGATGTGATATCCAACTCCTTCCCATTCCAATCCTGAGACCCTTCCTATAGCATGAGGTATGATATCTCAATACTTCTAATACCAAACGTGAGATCCTTCTGATAACATGAGATGTGATATCCAAATCCTTCCCCTTCCAAACCTGAGACCCTCCCTTTAGCATGAGATGTGATATCCAACTCCTTCCCATTCCAATCCTGAGACCCTTCTGATAGCATGAGATGTGATATCTCAATGCTTCTAATACCAAACCTGAGATCCTTCCGATAGCATGAGATGTGATATCTCAATGCTTCTAATACCAAACCTGAGATCCTTCCTATAACATGAGATGTGATATCCAAATCCTTCCCCTTCCAAACCTGAGACCCTCCCTTTAGCATGAGATGTGATATCCAACTCCTTCCCATTCCATTCCTGAGACCCTTCTGATAGCATGAGATGTGATATCTCAATGCCTCTAATACCAAACCTGAGATCCTACCTCTAACATGAAATGTGATATCCAACTCTTTCCCCTTCCAAACCTGAGAGCCTTCCTATAGCATGGGATGTGATATCCAAGTCCTTCCCATTCCAATTCTGAGACCCTTCCTATAGCTTGAGATGTGATATCCAACTCCTTCCCATTCCAATTCTGAGACCCTTCCTATACTCTGAGACTTGATATCTCAATGCTTCTAATACCAAACCTGAGACCCGTAATATAACATGAGATGTGATATCCAAATCCTTCCCCTTCCAAACCTTAGACCCTTCCTTTATCATGAGATGTGATATCCAACTCCTTCCCATTCCAATCCTGAGACCCTTCCGATATCATGAGATGTGATATCTCAAAGCTTCTAATATCAAACTTGAGACCCTCCCTATAGCATGAGATGTGATATCCAAGTCCTTCCCATTCCAATCCTGAGACCCTTCCTATAGCATGAGATGTGATATCTCTATGCTTCTAATACCAAACCTGAGACCCTTCCTATAACATGAGATGGGAATATCCAACTCCTTCCCATTCCAATCCTGAGACCCTTCCGATAGCAGAGATGTGATATCTCAATGCTTATACCAAACCTGAGACCCTTCGTATGGCATGAGATGTGATATCCAACTCCTTGCCATTCAAATCCTGAGACCCTTCCTATAGCATGAGAAGGGATATCCAACTCCTTCCCAATCCAATCCTGAGACCCTTCCGATAGCAGAGATGTGATATCTCAATGCTTCTACCAAACCTGAGACCCTTCCTTTAGCATGAGATGTGATATCCAAATCCTTCACATTCCAATCCTGAAACCCTTCCTATAGCATGAGATGTGATATCTCAATGCTTCTAATACCAAACCTGAGATCCTTCCTATAACATGAGATGTGATATCCAATTCCTTCCCATTCCAAACCTGAGACCCTTCCTATTGGATGAGTTGTGATATCCAACTCCTTCCCATTCCAACCCTGAGACCCTTCCTATAGCATGAGATGTGATGTCTCAATGATTCTAATACCAAACCTGAGATCCTTCCTATAACATGAGATGTGATATCCAACTCCTTCCATTCCAATCCTGAGACCCGTCCTATAGCATGAGATGTGATATCTCAATGCTTATACCAAACCTGAGACCCTTCCTATAGCATGAGATGTGATATCCAACTCCTTCCCATTCCAATCCTGAGACCCTTCTGATAGCATGAGATGTGATATCTCAATGCCTCTAATACCAAACCTGAGATCCCATCTCTAACATGAAATGTGATATCCATCTCCTTCCCTTTCCAAATCTGAGGCCCTGCCTATAGCATGAGATGTGATATCCAAGTCCTTCCCATTCCAATCCTGAGACCCTTCCTATAGCATGTGATGTGATATCTCAATGCTTATACCAAACCTGAGACCCTTCCTATGGCATGAGATGTCATATACAACTCCTTCCCATTCCAATCCCGAGACCCTTCCTATAGCATGAGATGTGATATCTCAATGCTTATACCAAACCTGAGACCCTTCCTATAGCATGAGATGTGATATCCAACTTCTTCCCATTCCAATCCTGAGACCCTTCCTATAACATGAGATGTGATGTCTCAATGCTTCTAATACCAAACCTGAGATATTTCCTATAACATGAGATGTGATATCCAACTCCTTCCCATTCCAATCCTGAGACCCTTCCTATAGCATGAGATGTGATATCTCAATGCTTATACCAAACCTGAGACCCTTCCTATAGCTTGAGATGTGATATCCAACTCCTTCCCATTCCAATCCTGAGACCCTTCCTATAGCATGAGATGTGATATCTCAAGGCCTCTAATACCAAACCTGAGATCCTTCCTCTAACATGAAATGTGATATCCAACTCCTTCCCCTTCCAAACCTGAGAGCCTTCCTATAGCATGAGATATGATATCCACGTCCTTCCCATTCCAATCCTGAGACCCTTCCTATAACATGAAATGTGATATCCAACTCCTTCCCATTCCAACCTGAGACCCTTCCTATAGCATGAGATGGGATATCCAACTTCTTCCAAATCCAATACTGATACCCTTCCGATAGCATGAGATGTGATATCCCAATGCTTCTACCAATCCTGAGACCCTTCCTATAACATGAAATGTGATATTCAAGTCCTTCCCATTCCAATCCTGAGACCCTTCCTATAGCTTGAGGTGTGATATCCAACTCCTTCCCATTCCAATTCTGAGACCCTTCTTATACCATGAGACTTGATATCTCAATGCTTCTAATACCAAACCTGAGACCCGTCCTATAACATGAGATGTGATATCCAAATCCTTCCCCTTCCAAACCTTAGACCCTTCCTTTATCATGAGATGTGATATCCAACTCCTTCCCATTCCAATCCTGAGACCCTTCCGATATCATGAGATTTGTTATCTCAATGCTTCTAATATCAAACTTGAGACCCTCCCTATAGCATGAGATGTGACATCCAAGTCCTTCCCATTCCAATCCTGAGACCCTTCCTATAGCATGAGATGTGATATCTCTATGCTTCTAATACCAACCCTGAGACCATTCCTATAACATGAGATGGGATATCCAACTCCTTCCCATTCCAATCCTGAGACCCTTCTGATAGCAGAGATGTGATATCTCAATGCTTATACCAAACCTGAGACCCTTCCTATGGCCTGAGATGTCATATACAACTCCTTCCCATTCCAATCCTGAGACCCTTCCTTTAGCATGAGATGTGATATCTCAATGCTTATACCAAATCTGAGACCCTTCCTATAGCATGAGAGGTGATATCCAATTCCTTCCCATTCCAATCCTGAGACCCTTCCTATAGCATGAGATGTGATATCTCAATGCTTATACCAAAAATGAGAGCCTACCTATAGCATGAGATGTGATATCCAAGTCCATCCCATTCCAATCCTTAGACCCTTCCTACAGCATGCGATGTGATATCTCAATGATTCTAATACCAAACCAGAGACTCTTCCTATAACATGAGATGGGATATTCAACTCCTTCCCATTCCAATCCTGAGCCGCTTCCGATAGCAGAGATGTGATATCTCAATGCTTATACCAAACCTGAGACCCTTCCTATAACATGAGATGTGATATCCAACTCCTTCCCGTTCCAAACCTGAGACACTAACTATAGCATATGTGATATCCAACTGCTTCCCATTCCAAACATGAGACCCTTCCTATAGCAAGAAAGTAATATCCAACTCCTACCCATTCCAATCCTGAGACCCTTCCTATAGCAAAAGATGTGATATCCAAATCCTTCCCATTCCAATCCTGAGACCCTTCCGATAACATGAGATGTGATATCCAACTCCTTCCCAATCAAATCCTGAGACCCTTCGTATAGCATGAGAAGGGATATCCAACTCCTTCCCAATCCAATCCTGAGACCCTTCCGATAGCAGAGACGTGATATCTCAATGCTTCTACCAAACCTGAGACCCTTCCTTTAGCATGAGATGTGATATCCAAATCCTTCACATTCCAATCCTGAGACCCTTCCTATAGCATGAGATGTGATATCTCAATGCTTCAAATACCAAACCTGAGATCCTTCCTATAACATGAGATGTGATATCCAATTCCTTCCCATTCCAAACCTGAGACCCTTCCTATTGGATGAGATGCGATATCCAACTCCTTCCCATTCCAACCCTGAGACCCTTCCTATAGCATGAGATGTGATGTCTCAATGCTTCTAATACCAAACCTGAGATCCTTCCTATAACATGAGATGTGATATCCAACTCCTTCCATTCCAATCCTGAGACCCGTCCTATAGCATGAGATGTGATATCTCAATGCTTATACCAAACCTGAGACAATTCCTATAGCATGAGATGTGATATCCAACTACTTCCCATTCCAATCCTGAGACCCTTCCTATAGCATGAGATGTGATATCTCAATGCTTCTAATACCAAACCTGAGATCCTTCCTCTAACATGAAATGTGATATCCAACTCCTTCTCTTTCCAAACCTAAGAGCCTATCTATAGCATGAGATGTGATATCCAAGTCCTTCCCATTCCAATCCTTAGACCCTTCCTACAGCATGCAATATGATATCTCAATGATTCTAATAACAAACCTGAGACCCGTCCTATAGAATGAGATATGATATCCAAGTCCTTCCCATTCCAATCCTGAGACCCTTCCTATAACATGAAATGTGATATCCAACTCCTTCCCATTCCAACCTGAGACCCTTCCTATAGCATGAGATGGGATATCCAACTTCTTCCAAATCCAATACTGATACCCTTCCGATAGCATGAGATGTGATATCCCAATGCTTCTACCAAACCTGAGACCCATACTATGGCATGAGATGTGATATCAAACTCCTTCCCATTCCGATCCTGAGACCCTTCCTATAGCTTGAGGTGTGATATCCAACTCCTTCCCATTCCAATTCTGAGACCCTTCTTATACCATGAGACTTGATATCTCAATGCTTCTAATACCAAACCTGAGACCCGTCCTATAACATGAGATGTGATATCCAAATCCTTCCCCTTCCAAACCTTAGACCCTTCTTTTATCATGAGATGTGGTATCCAACTCCTTCCCATTCCAATCCTGAGACCCTTCCTATAGCATGAGATGTGATATCTCTATGCTTCTAATACCAAACCTGAGACCCTTCCTATAACATGAGATGGGATATCCAACTCCTTCCCATTCCAATCCTGAGACCCTTCCGATAGCAGAGATGTGATATCTCAATGCTTATACCAAACCTGAGACCCTTCCTATGGCCTTAGATGTCATATACAACTCCTTCCCATTCCAATCCTGAGACCCTTCCTTTAGCATGAGATGTGATATCTCAATGCTTATACCACATCTGAGACCCTTCCTATAGCATGAGATGTGATATCCAAATCCTTCCCATTCCAATCCTGAGACCCTTCCTATAGCATGAGATGTGATATCTCAATGCTTATACCAAACCTGAGAGCCTACCTATAGCATGAGATGTGATATCCAAGTCCATCCCATTCCAATCCTTAGACCCTTCCTACAGCATGCGATGTGATATCTCAATGATTCTAATACCAAACCAGAGACTCTTACTATAACATGAGATGGGATATCCAACTCCTTCCCATTCCAATCCTGAGCCGCTTCCGATAGCAGAGATGTGATATCTCAATGCTTATACCAAACCTGAGACCCTTCCTATAACATGAGATGTGATATCCAACTCCTTCCCGTTCCAAACCTGAGACACTAACTATAGCATATGTGATATCCAACTCCTTCCCATTCCAAACATGAGACCCTTCCTATAGCAAGAAAGTAATATCCAACTCCTACCCATTCCAATCCTGAGACCCTTCCTATAGCAAGAGATGTGATATCCAAATCCTTCCCATTCCAATCCTGAGACCCTTCCTATGGCATGAGATGTGATATCCAACTCCTTGCCATTCAAATCCTGAGACCCTTCCTATAGCATGAGAAGGGATATCCAACTCCTTCCCAATCCAATCCTGAGACCCTTCCGATAGCAGAGACGTGATATCTCAATGCTTCTACCAAACCTGAGACCCTTCCTTTAGCATGAGATGTGCTATCCAAATCCTTCACATTCCAATCCTGAGACCCTTCCTATAGCATGAGATGTGATATCTCAATGCTTCTAATACCAAACCTGAGATCCTTCCTATAACATGAGATGTGATATCCAATTCCTTCCCATTCCAAACCTGAGACCCTTCCTATTGGATGAGATGTGATATCCAACTCCTTCCCATTCCAACCCTGAGACCCTTCCTATAGCATGAGATGTGATGTCTCAATGCTTCTAATACCAAACCTGAGATCCTTCCTATAACATGAGATGTGATATCCAACTCCTTCCATTCCAATCCTGAGACCCGTCCTATAGCATGAGATGTGATATCTCAATGCTTATACCAAACCTGAGACCCTTCCTATAGCATGAGATGTGATATCCAACTACTTCCCATTCCAATCCTGAGACCCTTCCTATAGCATGAGATGTGATATCTCAATGCTTCTAATACCAAACCTGAGATCCTTCGTCTAACATGAAATGTGATATCCAACTCCTTCCCTTTCCAAACCTAAGAGCCTATCTATAGCATGAGATGTGATATCCAAGTCCTTCCCATTCCAACCCTTAGACCCTTCCTACAGCATGCAATATGATATCTCAATGATTCTAATAACAAACCTGAGACCCGTCCTATAACATGAGATGTGATATCCAACTCCTTCCCATTCCAATCCTGAGACACTTCCGATAGCAGAGATGTGATATCTCAATGCTTATACCAAACCTGAGACCCTTCCTATAACATGAGATGTGATATCCAAATCCTTCCCGTTCCAAACCTGAGACCCTTCCTTTAGCTTGAGATGTGATATCCAGCTCCTTCCCATTCCAATCCTGAGACACTTCCGATAGCATGAGATGTGATATCTCAATGCTTCTAATATCAAAACTGAGACCCTCCCTATAGCATGATATGTGATATCTAAGTCCTTCCCATTCCAATCCTGAGACACTCCCTATAGCATGAGATGTGATATCCAACTCTTTCCCATTCCAATCCTGAGACCCTTCCTATAGCATGAGATATGATATCTCAATACTTCTAATACCAAACGTGAGATCCTTCCGATAACATGAGATGTGATATCCAAATCCTTCCCCTTCCAAACCTGAGACCCTCCCTTTAGCATGAGATGTGATATCCAACTCCTTCCAATTCCAATCCTGAGACCCTTCTGATAGCATGAGATGTGATATCTCAATGCTTCTAATTCCAAACCTGAGATCCTTCCGATAGCATGAGATGTGATATCTCAATGCTTCTAATACCAAACCTGAGATCCTTCCTATAACATGAGATGTGATATCCAAATCCTTCCCCTTCCAAACCTGAGACCCTCCCTTTAGCATGAGATGTGATATCCAACTCCTTCCCATTCCATTCCTGAGACCCTTCTGATAGCATGAGATGTGATATCTCAATGCCTCTAATACTAAACCTGAGATCCTACCTCTAACATGAAATGTGATATCCAACTCTTTCCCCTTCCAAACCTGAGAGCCTTCCTATAGCATGAGATGTGATATCCAAGTCCTTCCCATTCCAATCCTGAGACCCTTCCTATAGCTTGAGATGTGATATCCAACTCCTTCCCATTCCAATTCTGAGACCCTTCCTATACTCTGAGACTTGATATCTCAATGCTTCTAATACCAAACCTGAGACCCGTAATATAACATGAGATGTGATATCCAAATCCTTCCCCTTCCAAACCTTAGACCCTTCCTTTATGATGAGATGTGATATCCAACTCCTTCCCATTCCAATCCTGAGACCCTTCCGATATCATGAAATGTGATATCTCAAAGCTTCTAATATCAAACTTGAGACCCTCCCTATAGCATGAGATGTGATATCCAAGTCCTTCCCATTCCAATCCTGAGACCTTTCCTATAGCATGAGATGTGATATCTCAATGCTTCTAATACCAAACCTGTGACCCTTCCTATAACATGAGATGGGAATATCCAACTCCTTCCCATTCCAATCCTGAGACCCTTCCGATAGCAGAGATGTGATATCTCAATGCTTATACCAAACCTGATACCCTTCCTATGGCATGAGATGTGATATCCAACTCCTTGCCATTCAAATCCTGAGACCCTTCCTATAGCATGAGAAGGGATATCCAACTCCTTCCCAATCCAATCCTGAGACCCTTCCGATAGCAGAGACGTGATATCTCAATGCTTCTACCAAACCTGAGACCCTTCCTTTAGCATGAGATGTGATATCCAAATCCTTCACATTCCAATCCTGAGACCCTTCCTATAGCATGAGATTTGATATCTCAATGCTTCTAATACCAAACCTGATATCCTTCCTATAACATGAGACGTGATATCCAATTCCTTCCCATTCCAAACCTGAGACCCTTCCTATTGGATGAGATGTGATATCCAACTCCTTCCCATTCCAACCCTGAGACCCTTCCTATAGCATGAGATGTGATGTCTCAATGCTTCTAATACCAAACATGAGATCCTTCCTATAACATGAGATGTGATATCCAACTCCTTCCATTCCAATCCTGAGACCCGTCCTATAGCATGAGATGTGATATCTCAATGCTTATACCAAACCTGAGACCCTTCCTATAGCATGAGATGTGATATCCAACTACTTCCCATTCCAATCCTGAGACCCTTCGTATAGCATGAGATGTGATATCTCAATGCTTCTAATACCAAACCTGAGATCCTTCCTCTAACATGAAATGTGATATCCAACTCCTTCCCTTTCCAAACCTAAGAGCCTATCTATAGCATGAGATGTGATATCCAAGTCCTTCCCATTCCAATCCTTAGACCCTTCCTACAGCATGCAATATGATATCTCAATGATTCTAATAACAAACCTGAGACCCGTCCTATAGCATGAGAAATGATATCCAAGTCCTTCCCATTCCAATCCTGAGACCCTTCCTATAACATGAAATGTGATATCCAACTCCTTCCCATTCCAACCTGAGACCCTTCCTATAGCATGAGATGGGATATCCAACTTCCTCCAAATCCAATACTGATACCCTTCCGATAGCATGAGATGTGATATCCCAATGCTTCTACCAAACCGGAGACCCATACTATGGCATGAGATGTGATATCAAACTCCTTCCCATTCCAATCCTGAGACCCTTCCTATAGCTTGAGGTGTGATATCCAACTCCTTCCCATTCCAATTCTGAGACCCTTCTTATACCATGAGACTTGATATCTCAATGCTTCTAATACCAAACCTGAGACCCGTCCTATAACATGAGATGTGATATCCAAATCCTTCCCCTTCCAAACCTTAGACCCTTCCTTTATCATGAGATGTGATATCCAACTCCTTCCCATTCCAATCCTGAGACCCTTCCGATATCATGAGATTTGTTATCTCAATGCTTCTAATATCAAACTTGAGACCCTCCCTATAGCATGAGATGTGACATCCAAGTCCTTCCCATTCCAATCCTGAGACCCTTCCTATAACATGAGATGTGATATCCAACTCCTTCCCATTCCAACCTGAGACACTTCCTATAGCATGAGAAGGGATAACTAACTCCTTCCCAATCCAATCCTGAGACCCTTCCGATAGCAGAGATGTGATATCTCAATGCTTATACCAAACCTGAGAACCTTCCTATGGCCTGAGATGTCATATACAACTCCTTCCCATTCCAATCCTGAGACCCTTCCTTTAGCATGAGATGTGATATCTCAATGCTTATACCAAATCTGAGACCCTTCCTATAGCATGAGATGTGATATCCAATTCCTTCCCATTCCAATCCTGAGACCCTTCCTATAGCATGAGATGTGATATCTCAATGCTTATACCAAACCTGAGAGCCTACCTATAGCATGAGATGTTATATCCAAGTCCATCCCATTCCAATCCTTAGACCCTTCCTACAGCATGCGATGTGATATCTCAATGATTCTAATACCAAACCAGAGACTCTTCCTATAACATGAGATGGGATATCCAACTCCTTCCCATTCCAATCCTGAGCCGCTTCCGATAGCAGAGATGTGATATCTCAATGCTTATACCAAACCTGAGACCCTTCCTATAACATGAGATGTGATATCCAACTCCTTCCCGTTCCAAACCTGAGACACTAACTATAGCATATGTGATATCCAACTCCTTCCCATTCCAAACATGAGACCCTTCCTATAGCAAGAAAGTAATATCCAACTCCTACCCATTCCAATCCTGAGACCCTTCCTATAGCAAGAGATGTGATATCCAAATCCTTCCCATTCCAATCCTGAGACCCTTTCTA
This sequence comes from Ambystoma mexicanum, assembly GCF_040938575.1. Taxonomy (NCBI): domain Eukaryota; kingdom Metazoa; phylum Chordata; class Amphibia; order Caudata; family Ambystomatidae; genus Ambystoma; species Ambystoma mexicanum. Next base: position 342,138,312 of record NC_090936.1, read on the forward strand.
TAACATGAGATGTGATATCCAACTCCTTCCCATTCCAACCTGAGACACTTCCTATAGCATGAGAAGGGATATCCAACTCCTTCCCAATCCAATCCTGAGACCCTTCCGATAGCAGAGATGTGATATCTCAATGCTTATACCAAACCTGAGACCCTTCCTATGGCATGAGATGTGATATCCAACTCCTTCCCAATCCAATCCTGAGACCCTTCCGATAGCAGAGACGTGATATCTCAATGCTTCTACCAAACCTGAGACCCTTCCTTTAGCATGAGATGTGATATCCAAATCCTTCACATTCCAATCCTGAGACCCTTCCTATAGCATGAGATGTGATAGCTCAATGCTTCTAATACCAAACCTGAGATCCTTCCTATAACATGAGATGTGATATCCAATTCCTTCCCATTCCAAACCTGAGACCCTTCCTATTGGATGAGATGTGATATCCAACTCCTTCCCATTCCAACCCTGAGACCCTTCCTATAGCATGAGATGTGATGTCTCAATGCTTCTAATACCAAACCTGAGATCCTTCCTATAACATGAGATGTGATATCCAACTCCTTCCATTCCAATCCTGAGACCCGTCCTATAGCATGAGATGTGATATCTCAATGCTTATACCAAACCTGAGACCCTTCCTATAGCATGAGATGTGATATCCAACTGCTTCCCATTCCAATCCTGAGACCCTTCCTATAGCATGAGATGTGATATCTCAATGCTTCTAATACCAAACCTGAGATCCTTCCTCTAACATGAAATGTGATATCCAACTCCTTCCCTTTCCAAACCTAAGAGCCTATCTATAGCATGAGATCTGACATCCAAGTCCTTCCCATTCCAACCCTTAGACCCTTCCTACAGCATGCAATATGATATCTCAATGATTCTAATAACAAACCTGAGACCCGTCCTATAACATGAGATGGGATATCCAACTCCTTCCCATTCCAATCCTGAGACACTTCCGATAGCAGAGATGTGATATCTCAATGCTTATACCAAACCTGAGACCCTTCCTATAACATGAGATGTGATATCCAAATCCTTCCCGTTCCAAACCTGAGACCCTTCCTTTAGCATGAGATGTGATATCCAGCACCTTCCCATTCCAATCCTGAGACACTTCCTATAGCATGAGATGTGATATCTCAATGCTTCTAATATCAAAACTGAGACCCTCCCTATAGCATGATATGTGATATCTAAGTCCTTCCCATTCCAATCCTGAGACCCTCCCTATAGCATGAGATGTGATATCCAACTCCTTCCCATTCCAATCCTGAGACCCTTCCTATAGCATGAGATATGATATCTCAATACTTCTAATACCAAACGTGAGATCCTTCCGATAACATGAGATGTGATATCCAAATCCTTCCCCTTCAAATCCTGAGACCCTCCCTTTAGCATGAGATGTGATATCCAACTCCTTCCTATTCCAATCCTGAGACTCTTCTGATAGCATGAGATGTGATATCTCAATGCTTCTAATACCAAACCTGAGATCCTTCCTATAACATGAGATGTGATATCCAAATCCTTCCCCTTCCAAACCTGAGACCCTCCCTTTAGCATGAGATGTGATATCCAACTCCTTCCCATTCCATTCCTGAGACCCTTCTGATAGCATGAGATGTGATATCTCAATGCCTCTAATACCAAACCTGAGATCCTACCTCTAACATGAAATGTGATATCCAACTCTTTCCCCTTCCAAACCTGAGAGCCTTCCTATAGCATGAGATGTGATATCCAAGTCCTTCCCATTCCAATCCTGAGACCCTTCCTTTATCATGAGATGTGATATCCAACTCCTTCCCATTCCAATCCTGAGACCCTTCCTATAGCATGAGATGTGATATCTCAATGCTTCTAATACCAAACCTGAGACCCTTCCTATAACATGAGATGGGAATATCCAACTCCTTCCCATTCCAATCCTGAGACCCTTCCGATAGCAGAGATGTGATATCTCAATGCTTATACCAAACCTGAGATCCTTCCTATAACATGAGATGTGATATCCAACTCCTTCCCATTCCAATCCTGAGACACTTACTATAGCATGAGATGTGATATCTCACTGCTTATACCAAACCTGAGACCCTTCCCATAGCATGAGATGTGATATCCAACTCCTTCCCATTCCAATCCTCAGACCCTTCCTATAGCATGAGATGTGATATCTCAATGCTTCTAATATCAAACTTGAGACCCTACCTATAGCATGAGATGTGATATCCAAGTCCTTCCCATTACAATCCTGAGACACTTCCTATAGCATGAGATGTGATATCCAACTCCTTCCCATTCCAATCCTGAGACCCTTCCTATAGCATGAGGTATGATATCTCAATACTTCTAATACCAAACGTGAGATCCTTCTGATAACATGAGATGTGATATCCAAATCCTTCCCCTTCCAAACCTGAGACCCTCCCTTTAGCATGAGATGTGATATCCAACTCCTTCCCATTCCAATCCTGAGACCCTTCTGATAGCATGAGATGTGATATCTCAATGCTTCTAATACCAAACCTGAGATCCTTCCGATAGCATGAGATGTGATATCTCAATGCTTCTAATACCAAACCTGAGATCCTTCCTATAACATGAGATGTGATATCCAAATCCTTCCCCTTCCAAACCTGAGACCCTCCCTTTAGCATGAGATGTGATATCCAACTCCTTCCCATTCCATTCCTGAGACCCTTCTGATAGCATGAGATGTGATATCTCAATGCCTCTAATACCAAACCTGAGATCCTACCTCTAACATGAAATGTGATATCCAACTCTTTCCCCTTCCAAACCTGAGAGCCTTCCTATAGCATGAGATGTGATATCCAAGTCCTTCCCATTCCAATTCTGAGACCCTTCCTATAGCTTGAGATGTGATATCCAACTCCTTCCCATTCCAATTTTGAGACCCTTCCTATACTCTGAGACTTGATATCTCAATGCTTCTAATACCAAACCTGAGACCCGTAATATAACATGAGATGTGATATCCAAATCCTTCCCCTTCCAAACCTTAGACCCTTCCTTTATCATGAGATGTGATATCCAACTCCTTCCCATTCCAATCCTGAGACCCTTCCGATATCATGAGATGTGATATCTCAAAGCTTCTAATATCAAACTTGAGACCCTCCCTATAGCATGAGATGTGATATCCAAGTCCTTCCCATTCCAATCCTGAGACCCTTCCTATAGCATGAGATGTGATATCTCTATGCTTCTAATACCAAACCTGAGACCCTTCCTATAACATGAGATGGGAATATCCAACTCCTTCCCATTCCAATCCTGAGACCCTTCCGATAGCAGAGATGTGATATCTCAATGCTTATACCAAACCTGAGACCCTTCGTATGGCATGAGATGTGATATCCAACTCCTTGCCATTCAAATCCTGAGACCCTTCCTATAGCATGAGAAGGGATATCCAACTCCTTCCCAATCCAATCCTGAGACCCTTCCGATAGCAGAGATGTGATATCTCAATGCTTCTACCAAACCTGAGACCCTTCCTTTAGCATGAGATGTGATATCCAAATCCTTCACATTCCAATCCTGAAACCCTTCCTATAGCATGAGATGTGATATCTCAATGCTTCTAATACCAAACCTGAGATCCTTCCTATAACATGAGATGTGATATCCAATTCCTTCCCATTCCAAACCTGAGACCCTTCCTATTGGATGAGTTGTGATATCCAACTCCTTCCCATTCCAACCCTGAGACCCTTCCTATAGCATGAGATGTGATGTCTCAATGATTCTAATACCAAACCTGAGATCCTTCCTATAACATGAGATGTGATATCCAACTCCTTCCATTCCAATCCTGAGACCCGTCCTATAGCATGAGATGTGATATCTCAATGCTTATACCAAACCTGAGACCCTTCCTATAGCATGAGATGTGATATCCAACTACTTCCCATTCCAATCCTGAGACCCTTCCTATAGCATGAGATGTGATATCTCAATGCTTCTAATACCAAACCTGAGATCCTTCCTCTAACATGAAATGTGATATCCAACTCCTTCCCTTTCCAAACCTAAGAGCCTATCTATAGCATGAGATGTGATATCCAGGTCCTTCCTATTCCAATCCTTAGACCCTTCCTACAGCATGCAATATGATATCTCAATGATTCTAATAACAAACCTGAGACCCGTCCTATAGCATGAGATATGATATCCAAGTCCTTCCCATTCCAATCCTGAGACCCTTCCTATAACATGAAATGTGATATCCAACTCCTTCCCATTCCAACCTGAGACCCTTCCTATAGCATGAGATGGGATATCCATCTTCTTCAAAATCCAATACTGATACCCTTCCGATAGCATGAGATGTGATATCCCAATGCTTCTACCAAACCTGAGACCCATACTATGGCATGAGATGTGATATCAAACTCCTTCCCATTCCAATCCTGAGACCCTTCCTATAGCTTGAGGTGTGATATCCAACTCCTTCCCATTCCAATTCTGAGACCCTTCTTATACCATGAGACTTGATATCTCAATGCTTCTAATACCAAACCTGAGACCCGTCCTATAACATGAGATGTGATATCCAAATCCTTCCCCTTCCAAACCTTAGACCCTTCCTTTATCATGAGATGTGACATCCAAGTCCTTCCCATTCCAATCCTGAGACCCTTCCTATAGCATGAGATGTGATATCTCTATGCTTCTAATACCAAACCTGAGACCCTTCCTATAACATGAGATGGGATATCCAACTCCTTCCCATTCCAATCCTGAGACCTTTCCGATAGCAGAGATGTGATATCTCAATGCTTATACCAAACCTGAGAACCTTCCTATGGCCTGAGATGTCATATACAACTCCTTCCCATTCCAATCCTGAGACCCTTCCTTTAGCATGAGATGTGATATCTCAATGCTTATACCAAATCTGAGACCCTTCCTATAGCATGAGATGTGATATCCAATTCCTTCCCATTCCAATCCTGAGACCCTTCCTATAGCATGAGATGTGATATCTCAATGCTTATACCAAACCTGAGAGCCTACCTATAGCATGAGATGTTATATCCAAGTCCATCCCATTCCAATCCTTAGACCCTTCCTACAGCATGCGATGTGATATCTCAATGATTCTAATACCAAACCAGAGACTCTTCCTATAACATGAGATGGGATATCCAACTCCTTCCCATTCCAATCCTGAGCCGCTTCCGATAGCAGAGATGTGATATCTCAATGCTTATACAAAACCTGAGACCCTTCCTATAACATGAGATGTGATATCCAACTCCTTCCCGTTCCAAACCTGAGACACTAACTATAGCATATGTGATATCCAACTCCTTCCCATTCCAAACATGAGACCCTTCCTATAGCAAGAAAGTAATATCCAACTCCTACCCATTCCAATCCTGAGACCCTTCCTATAGCAAGAGATGTGATATCCAAATCCTTCCCATTCCAATCCTGAGACCCTTTCTATAACATGAGATGTGATATCCAACTCCTTCCCATTCCAACCTGAGACACTTCCTATAGCATGAGAAGGGATATCCAACTCCTTCCCAATCCAATCCTGAGACCCTTCCGATAGCAGAGATGTGATATCTCAATGCTTATACCAAACCTGAGACCCTTCCTATGGCATGAGATGTGATATCCAACTCCTTCCCAATCCAATCCTGAGACCCTTCCGATAGCAGAGACGTGATATCTCAATGCTTCTACCAAACCTGAGACCCTTCCTTTAGCATGAGATGTGATATCCAAATCCTTCACATTCCAATCCTGAGACCCTTCCTATAGCATGAGATGTTATAGCTCAATGCTTCTAATACCAAACCTGAGATCCTTCCTATAACATGAGATGTGATATCCAATTCCTTCCCATTCCAAACCTGAGACCCTTCCTATTGGATGAGATGTGATATCCAACTCCTTCCCATTCCAACCCTGAGACCCTTCCTATAGCATGAGATGTGATGTCTCAATGCTTCTAATACCAAACCTGAGATCCTTCCTATAACATGAGATGTGATATCCAACTCCTTCCATTCCAATCCTGAGACCCGTCCTATAGCATGAGATGTGATATCTCAATGCTTATACCAAACCTGAGACCCTTCCTATAGCATGAGATGTGATATCCAACTGCTTCCCATTCCAATCCTGAGACCCTTCCTATAGCATGAGATGTGATATCTCAATGCTTCTAATACCAAACCTGAGATCCTTCCTCTAACATGAAATGTGATATCCAACTCCTTCCCTTTCCAAACCTAAGAGCCTATCTATAGCATGAGATCTGATATCCAAGTCCTTCCCATTCCAACCCTTAGACCCTTCCTACAGCATGCAATATGATATCTCAATGATTGTAATAACAAACCTGAGACCCATCCTATAACATGAGATGGGATATCCAACTCCTTCCCATTCCAATCCTGAGACACTTCCGATAGCAGAGATGTGATATCTCAATGCTTATACCAAACCTGAGACCCTTCCTATAACATGAGATGTGATATCCAAATCCTTCCCGTTCCAAACCTGAGACCCTTCCTTTAGCATGAGATGTGATATCCAGCACCTTCCCATTCCAATCCTGAGACACTTCCTATAGCATGAGATGTGATATCTCAATGCTTCTAATATCAAAACTGAGACCCTCCCTATAGCATGATATGTGATATCTAAGTCCTTCCCATTCCAATCCTGAGACCCTCCCTATAGCATGAGATGTGATATCCAACTCCTTCCCATTCCAATCCTGAGACCCTTCCTATAGCATGAGATATGATATCTCAATACTTCTAATACCAAACGTGAGATCCTTCCGATAACATGAGATGTGATATCCAAATCCTTCCCCTTCAAATCCTGAGACCCTCCCTTTAGCATGAGATGTGATATCCAACTCCTTCCTATTCCAATCCTGAGACTCTTCTGATAGCATGAGATGTGATATCTCAATGCTTCTAATACCAAACCTGAGATCCTTCCTATAACATGAGATGTGATATCCAAATCCTTCCCCTTCCAAACCTGAGACCCTCCCTTTAGCATGAGATGTGATATCCAACTCCTTCCCATTCCATTCCTGAGACCCTTCTGATAGCATGAGATGTGATATCTCAATGCCTCTAATACCAAACCTGAGATCCTACCTCTAACATGAAATGTGATATCCAACTCTTTCCCCTTCCAAACCTGAGAGCCTTCCTATAGCATGAGATGTGATATCCAAGTCCTTCCCATTCCAATCCTGAGACCCTTCCTTTATCATGAGATGTGATATCCAACTCCTTCCCATTCCAATCCTGAGACCCTTCCTATAGCATGAGATGTGATATCTCAATGCTTCTAATACCAAACCTGAGACCCTTCCTATAACATAAGATGGGAATATCCAACTCCTTCCCATTCCAATCCTGAGACCCTTCCGATAGCAGAGATGTGATATCTCAATGCTTATACCAAACCTGAGATCCTTCCTATAACATGAGATGTGATATCCAACTCCTTCCCATTCCAATCCTGAGACACTTACTATAGCATGAGATGTGATATCTCACTGCTTATACCAAACCTGAGACCCTTCCCATAGCATGAGATGTGATATCCAACTCCTTCCCATTCCAATCCTCAGACCCTTCCTATAGCATGAGATGTGATATCTCAATGCTTCTAATATCAAACTTGAGACCCTACCTATAGCATGAGATGTGATATCCAAGTCCTTCCCATTACAATCCTGAGACACTTCCTGTAGCATGAGATGTGATATCCAACTCCTTCCCATTCCAATCCTGAGACCCTTCCTATAGCATGAGGTATGATATCTCAATACTTCTAATACCAAACGTGAGATCCTTCTGATAACATGAGATGTGATATCCAAATCCTTCCCCTTCCAAACCTGAGACCCTCCCTTTAGCATGAGATGTGATATCCAACTCCTTCCCATTCCAATCCTGAGACCCTTCTGATAGCATGAGATGTGATATCTCAATGCTTCTAATACCAAACCTGAGATCCTTCCGATAGCATGAGATGTGATATCTCAATGCTTCTAATACCAAACCTGAGATCCTTCCTATAACATGAGATGTGATATCCAAATCCTTCCCCTTCCAAACCTGAGACCCTCCCTTTAGCATGAGATGTGATATCCAACTCCTTCCCATTCCATTCCTGAGACCCTTCTGATAGCATGAGATGTGATATCTCAATGCCTCTAATACCAAACCTGAGATCCTACCTCTAACATGAAATGTGATATCCAACTCTTTCCCCTTCCAAACCTGAGAGCCTTCCTATAGCATGAGATGTGATATCCAAGTCCTTCCCATTCCAATTCTGAGACCCTTCCTATAGCTTGAGATGTGATATCCAACTCCTTCCCATTCCAATTCTGAGACCCTTCCTATACTCTGAGACTTGATATCTCAATGCTTCTAATACCAAACCTGAGACCCGTAATATAACATGAGATGTGATATCCAAATCCTTCCCCTTCCAAACCTTAGACCCTTCCTTTATCATGAGATGTGATATCCAACTCCTTCCCATTCCAATCCTGAGACCCTTCCGATATCATGAGATGTGATATCTCAAAGCTTCTAATATCAAACTTGAGACCCTCCCTATAGCATGAGATGTGATATCCAAGTCCTTCCCATTCCAATCCTGAGACCCTTCCTATAGCATGAGATGTGATATCTCTATGCTTCTAATACCAAACCTGAGACCCTTCCTATAACATGAGATGGGAATATCCAACTCCTTCCCATTCCAATCCTGAGACCCTTCCGATAGCAGAGATGTGATATCTCAATGCTTATACCAAACCTGAGACCCTTCGTATGGCATGAGATGTGATATCCAACTCCTTGCCATTCAAATCCTGAGACCCTTCCTATAGCATGAGAAGGGATATCCAACTCCTTCCCAATCCAATCCTGAGACCCTTCCGATAGCAGAGATGTGATATCTCAATGCTTCTACCAAACCTGAGACCCTTCCTTTAGCATGAGATGTGATATCCAAATCCTTCACATTCCAATCCTGAAACCCTTCCTATAGCATGAGATGTGATATCTCAATGCTTCTAATACCAAACCTGAGATCCTTCCTATAACATGAGATGTGATATCCAATTCCTTCCCATTCCAAACCTGAGACCCTTCCTATTGGATGAGTTGTGATATCCAACTCCTTCCCATTCCAACCCTGAGACCCTTCCTATAGCATGAGATGTGATGTCTCAATGATTCTAATACCAAACCTGAGATCCTTCCTATAACATGAGATGTGATATCCAACTCCTTCCATTCCAATCCTGAGACCCGTCCTATAGCATGAGATGTGATATCTCAATGCTTATACCAAACCTGAGACCCTTCCTATAGCATGAGATGTGATATCCAACTACTTCCCATTCCAATCCTGAGACCCTTCCTATAGCATGAGATGTGATATCTCAATGCTTCTAATACCAAACCTGAGATCCTTCCTCTAACATGAAATGTGATATCCAACTCCTTCCCTTTCCAAACCTAAGAGCCTATCTATAGCATGAGATGTGATATCCAGGTCCTTCCTATTCCAATCCTTAGACCCTTCCTACAGCATGCAATATGATATCTCAATGATTCTAATAACAAACCTGAGACCCGTCCTATAGCATGAGATATGATATCCAAGTCCTTCCCATTCCAATCCTGAGACCCTTCCTATAACATGAAATGTGATATCCAACTCCTTCCCATTCCAACCTGAGACCCTTCCTATAGCATGAGATGGGATATCCATCTTCTTCAAAATCCAATACTGATACCCTTCCGATAGCATGAGATGTGATATCCCAATGCTTCTACCAAACCTGAGACCCATACTATGGCATGAGATGTGATATCAAACTCCTTCCCATTCCAATCCTGAGACCCTTCCTATAGCTTGAGGTGTGATATCCAACTCCTTCCCATTCCAATTCTGAGACCCTTCTTATACCATGAGACTTGATATCTCAATGCTTCTAATACCAAACCTGAGACCCGTCCTATAACATGAGATGTGATATCCAAATCCTTCCCCTTCCAAACCTTAGACCCTTCCTTTATCATGAGACGTGACATCCAAGTCCTTCCCATTCCAATCCTGAGACCCTTCCTATAGCATGAGATGTGATATCTCTATGCTTCTAATACCAAACCTGAGACCCTTCCTATAACATGAGATGGGATATCCAACTCCTTCCCATTCCAATCCTGAGACCTTTCCGATAGCAGAGATGTGATATCTCAATGCTTATACCAAACCTGAGAACCTTCCTATGGCCTGAGATGTCATATACAACTCCTTCCCATTCCAATCCTGAGACCCTTCCTTTAGCATGAGATGTGATATCTCAATGCTTATACCAAATCTGAGACCCTTCCTATAGCATGAGATGTGATATCCAATTCCTTCCCATTCCAATCCTGAGACCCTTCCTATAGCATGAGATGTGATATCTCAATGCTTATACCAAACCTGAGAGCCTACCTATAGCATGAGATGTGATATCCAAGTCCATCCCATTCCAATCCTTAGACCCTTCCTACAGCATGCGATGTGATATCTCAATGATTCTAATACCAAACCAGAGACTCTTCCTATAACATGAGATGGGATATCCAACTCCTTCCCATTCCAATCCTGAGCCGCTTCCAATAGCAGAGATGTGATATCTCAATGCTTATACCAAACCTGAGACCCTTCCTATAACATGAGATGTGATATCCAACTCCTTCCCGTTCCAAACCTGAGACACTAACTATAGCATATGTGATATCCAACTCCTTCCCATTCCAAACATGAGACCCTTCCTATAGCAAGAAAGTAATATCCAACTCCTACCCATTCCAATCCTGAGACCCTTCCTATAGCAAGAGATGTGATATCCAAATCCTTCCCATTCCAATCCTGAGACCCTTCCTATAACATGAGATGTGATGTCCAACTCCTTCCCATTCCAACCTGAGACACTTCCTATAGCATGAGAAGGGATATCCAACTCCTTCCCAATCCAATCCTGAGACCCTTCCGATAGCAGAGATGTGATATCTCAATGCTTATACCAAACCTGAGACCCTTCCTATAGCATGAAAAGGGATATCCAACTCCTTCCCAATCCAATCCTGAGACCCTTCCGATAGCAGAGACGTGATATCTCAATGCTTCTACCAAACCTGAGACCCTTCCTTTAGCATGAGATGTGATATCCAAATCCTTCACATTCCAATCCTGAGACCCTTCCTATAGCATGAGATTTGATATCTCAATGCTTCTAATACCAAACCTGAGATCCTTCCTATAACATGAGATGTGATATCCAATTCCTTCCCATTCCAAACCTGAGACCCTTCCTATTGGATGAGATGTGATATCCAACTCCTTCCCATTTCAACCCCGAGACCCTTCCTATTGCATGAGATGTGATGTCTCAATGCTTCTAATACCAAACCTGAGATCCTTCCTATAACATGAGATGTGATATCCAACTCCTTCCATTCCAATCCTGAGACCCGTCCTATAGCATGAGATGTGATATCTCAATGCTTATACCAAACCTGAGACCCTTCCTATAGCATGAGATGTGATATCCAACTCCTTCCCATTCCAATCCTGAGACCCTTCCTATAGCATGAGATGTGATATCTCAATGCTTCTAATACCAAACCTGGGATCCTTCCTCTAACATGAAATGTGATATCCAACTCCTTCCCTTTCCAAACCTAAGAGCCTATCTATAGCATGAGATGTGATATCCAAGTCCTTCTCATTCCAACCCTTAGACCCTTCCTACAGCATGCAATATGATATCTCAATGATTCTAATAACAAACCTGAGACCCGTCCTATAACATGAGATGGGATATCCAACTCCTTCCCATTCCAATCCTGAGACACTTCCGATAGCAGAGATGTGATATCTCAATGTTTATACCAAACCTGAGACCCTTCCTATAACATGAGATGTGAAATTTAACTCCTTCCCGTTCCCAACCTGAGACCCTTCCTTTAGCATGAGATGTGATATCCAGCTCCTTCCCATTCCAATCCTGAGACACTTCCGATAGCATGAGATGTGATATCTCAATGCTTCTAATATCAAAACTGAGACCCTCCCTATAGCATGATATGTGATATCTAAGTCCTTCCCATTCCAATCCTGAGACCCTTCCTATAGCATGAGATGTGATATCTCAATGCTTCTACCAAACCTGAGACCCTTCCTTTAGCATGAGATGTGATATCCAACTCCTTCCCATTCCAATCCTGAGACCCTTCCTATAGCATGAGATGTGATATCTCAATACTTCTAATACCAAACCTGAGATCCTTCCGATAACATGAGATGTGATATCTCAATACTTCTAATACCAAACCTGAGATCCATCCTATAACATGAGATGTGATATCCAACTCCTTCCCTTTCCAAACCTAAGAGCCTATCTATAGCATGAGATGTGATATCCAGGTCCTTCCCATTCCAATCCTTAGACCCTTCCTACAGCATGCAATATGATATCTCAATGATTCTAATAACAAACCTGAGACCCGTCCTATAGCATGAGATATGATATCCAAGTCCTTCCCATTCCAATCCTGAGACCCTTCCTATAACATGAAATGTGATATCCAACTCCTTCCCATTCCACCCTGAGACCCTTCCTATAGCATGAGATGGGATATCCAACTTCTTCCAAATCCAATACTGATACCCTTCCGATAGCATGAGATGTGATATCCCAATGGTTCTACCAAACCTGAGACCCATACTATGGCATGAAATGTGATATCAAACTCCTTCCCATTCCAATCCTGAGACCCTTCCTATAGCTTGAGGTGTGATATCCAACTCCTTCCCATTCCAATTCTGAGACCCTTCTTATACCATGAGACTTGATATCTCAATGCTTCTAATACCAAACCTGAGACCCGTCCTATAACATGAGATGTGATAACCAAATCCTTCCCCTTCCAAACCTTAGACCCTTCCTTTATCATGAGATGTGATATCCAACTCCTTCCCATTCCAATCCTGAGACCCTTCCGATATCATGAGATTTGTTATCTCAATGCTTCTAATATCAAACTTGAGACCCTCCCTATAGCATGAGATGTGACATCCAAGTCCTTCCCATTCCAATCCTGAGACCCTTCCTATAGCATGAGATGTGATATCTCTATGCTTCTAATACCAAACCTGAGACCCTTCCTATAACATGAGATGGGATATCCAACTCCTTCCCATTCCAATCCTGAGACCTTTCCGATAGCAGAGATGTGATATCTCAATGCTTATACCAAACCTGAGACCCTTCCTATAGCATGAGATGTGATATCCAATTCCTTCCCATTCCAATCCTGAGACCCTTCCTATAGCATGAGATGTGATATCTCAATGCTTATACCAAACCTGAGAGCCTACCTATAGCATGAGATGTGATATCCAAGTCCACCCCATTCCAATCCTTAGACCCTTCCTACAGCATGCGATGTGATATCTCAATGATTCTAATAACAAACCAGAGACTCTTCCTATAACATGAGATGGGATATCCAACTCCTTCCCATTCCAATCCTGAGCCGCTTCCGATAGCAGAGATGTGATATCTCAATGCTTATACCAAACCTGAGACCCTTCCTATAACATGAGATGTGATATCCAACTCCTTCCCGTTCCAAACCTGAGACACTAACTATAGCATCTGTGATATCCAACTCCTTCCCATTCCAAACATGAGACCCTTCCTATAGCAAGAAAGTAATATCCAACTCCTACCCATTCCAATCCTGAGACCCTTCGTATAGCAAGAGATGTGATATCCAAATCCTTCCCATTCCAATCCTGAGACCCTTCCTATAACATGAGATGTGATATCCAACTCCTTCCCATTCCAACCTGAGACACTTCCTATAGCATGAGAAGGGATATCCAACTCCTTCCCAATCCAATCCTGAGACCCTTCCGATAGCAGAGATGTGATATCTCAATGCTTATACCAAACCTGAGACCCTTCCTATGGCATGAGATGTGATATCCAACTCCTTGCCATTCAAATCCTGAGACCCTTCCTATAGCATGAAAAGGGATATCCAACTCCTTCCCAATCCAATCCTGAGACCCTTCCGATAGCAGAGACGTGATATCTCAATGCTTCTACCAAACCTGAGACCCTTCCTTTAGCATGAGATGTGATATCCAAATCCTTCACATTCCAATCCTGAGACCCTTCCTATAGCATGAGATTTGATATCTCAATGCTTCTAATACCAAACCTGAGATCCTTCCTATAACATGAGATGTGATATCCAATTCCTTCCCATTCCAAACCTGAGACCCTTCCTATTGGATGAGATGTGATATCCAACTCCTTCCCATTCCAACCCTGAGACCCTTCCTATAGCATGAGATGTGATGTCTCAATGCTTCTAATAACAAACCTGAGATCCTTCCTATAACATGAGATGTGATATCCAACTCCTTCCATTCCAATCCTGAGACCCGTCCTATAGCATGAATTGTGATATCTCAATGCTTATACCAAACCTGAGACCCTTCCTATAGCATGAGATGTGATATCCAACTCCTTCCCATTCCAATCCTGAGACCCTTCCTATAGCATGAGATGTGATATCTCAATGCTTCTAATACCAAACCTGAGATCCTTCCTCTAACATGAAATGTGATATCCAACTCCTTCCCTTTCCAAACCTAAGAGCCTATCTATAGCATGAGATGTGATATCCAAGTCCTTCACATTCCAACCCTTAGACCCTTCCTACAGCATGCAATATGATATCTCAATGATTCTAATAACAAACCTGAGACCCGTCCTATAGCATGAGATATGATATCCAAGTCCTTCCCATTCCAATCCTGAGACCCTTCCTATAACATGAAATGTGATATCCAACTCCTTCCCATTCCAACCTGAGACCCTTCCTATAGCATGAGATGGGATATCCAACTTCTTCAAAATCCAATACTGATACCCTTCCGATAGCATGAGATGTGATATCCCAATGCTTCTACCAAACCTGAGACCCATACTATGGCATGAGATGTGATATCAAACTCCTTCCCATTCCAATCCTGAGACCCTTCCTATAGCTTGAGGTGTGATATCCAACTCCTTCCCATTCCAATTCTGAGACCCTTCTTATACCATGAGACTTGATATCTCAATGCTTCTAATACCAAACCTGAGACCCGTCCTATAACATGAGATGTGATATCCAAATCCTTCCCCTTCCAAACCTTAGACCCTTCCTTTATCATGAGATGTGACATCCAAGTCCTTCCCATTCCAATCCTGAGACCCTTCCTATAGCATGAGATGTGATATCTCTATGCTTCTAATACCAAACCTGAGACCCTTCCTATAACATGAGATGGGATATCCAACTCCTTCCCATTCCAATCCTGAGACCTTTCCGATAGCAGAGATGTGATATCTCAATGCTTATACCAAACCTTAGAACCTTCCTATGGCCTGAGATGTCATATACAACTCCTTCCCATTCCAATCCTGAGACCCTTCCTTTAGCATGAGATGTGATATCTCAATGCTTATACCAAATCTGAGACCCTTCCTATAGCATGAGATGTGATATCCAATTCCTTCCCATTCCAATCCTGAGACCCTTCCTATAGCATGAGATGTGATATCTCAATGCTTATACCAAACCTGAGAGCCTACCTATAGCATGAGATGTGATATCCAAGTCCATCCCATTCCAATCCTTAGACCCTTCCTACAGCATGCGATGTGATATCTCAATGATTCTAATACCAAACCAGAGACTCTTCCTATAACATGAGATGGGATATCCAACTCCTTCCCATTCCAATCCTGAGCCGCTTCCGATAGCAGAGATGTGATATCTCAATGCTTATACCAAACCTGAGACCCTTCCTATAACATGAGATGTGATATCCAACTCCTTCCCGTTCCAAACCTGAGACACTAACTATAGCATATGTGATATCCAACTCCTTCCCATTCCAAACATGAGACCCTTCCTATAGCAAGAAAGTAATATCCAACTCCTACCCATTCCAATCCTGAGACCCTTCCTATAGCAAGAGATGTGATATCCAAATCCTTCCCATTCCAATCCTGAGACCCTTCCTATAACATGAGATGTGATATCCAACTCCTTCCCATTCCAACCTGAGACACTTCCTATAGCATGAGAAGGGATATCCAACTCCTTCCCAATCCAATCCTGAGACCCTTCCGATAGCAGAGATGTGATATCTCAATGCTTATACCAAACCTGAGACCCTTCCTATAGCATGAAAAGGGATATCCAACTCCTTCCCAATCCAATCCTGAGACCCTTCCGATAGCAGAGACGTGATATCTCAATGCTTCTACCAAACCTGAGACCCTTCCTTTAGCATGAGATGTGATATCCAAATCCTTCACATTCCAATCCTGAGACCCTTCCTATAGCATGAGATTTGATATCTCAATGCTTCTAATACCAAACCTGAGATCCTTCCTATAACATGAGATGTGATATCCAACTCCTTCCATTCCAATCCTGAGACCTGTCCTATAGCATGAGATGTGATATCTCAATGCTTATACCAAACCTGAGACCCTTCCTATAGCATGAGATGTGATATCCAACTCCTTCCCATTCCAATCCTGAGACCCTTCCTATAGCATGAGATGTGATATCTCAATGCTTCTAATACCAAACCTGAGATCCTTCCTCTAACATGAAATGTGATATCCAACTCCTTCCCTTTCCAAACATAAGAGCCTATCTATAGCATGAGATGTGATATCCAAGTCCTTCACATTCCAACCCTTAGACCCTTCCTACAGCATGCAATATGATATCTCAATGATTCTAATAACAAACCTGAGACCCGTCCTATAACATGAGATGGGATATCCAACTCCTTCCCATTCCAATCCTGAGACACTTCCGATAGCAGAGATGTGATATCTCAATGTTTATACCAAACCTGAGACCCTTCCTATAACATGAGATGTGAAATTTAACTCCTTCCCGTTCCCAACCTGAGACCCTTCCTTTAGCATGAGATGTGATATCCAGCTCCTTCCCATTCCAATCCTGAGACACTTCCGATAGCATGAGATGTGATATCTCAATGCTTCTAATATCAAAACTGAGACCCTCCCTATAGCATGATATGTGATATCTAAGTCCTTCCCATTCCAATCCTGAGACCCTTCCTATAGCATGAGATGTGATATCTCAATGCTTCTACCAAACCTGAGACCCTTCCTTTAGCATGAGATGTGATATCCAACTCCTTCCCATTCCAATCCTGAGACCCTTCCTATAGCATGAGATGTGATATCTCAATACTTCTAATACCAAACCTGAGATCCTTCCGATAACATGAGATGTGATATCTCAATACTTCTAATACCAAACCTGAGATCCATCCTATAACATGAGATGTGATATCCAACTCCTTCCCTTTCCAAACCTAAGAGCCTATCTATAGCATGAGATGTGATATCCAGGTCCTTCCCATTCCAATCCTTAGACCCTTCCTACAGCATGCAATATGATATCTCAATGATTCTAATAACAAACCTGAGACCCGTCCTATAGCATGAGATATGATATCCAAGTCCTTCCCATTCCAATCCTGAGACCCTTCCTATAACATGAAATGTGATATCCAACTCCTTCCCATTCCAACCTGAGACCCTTCCTATAGCATGAGATGGGATATCCAACTTCTTCCAAATCCAATACTGATACCCTTCCGATAGCATGAGATGTGATATCCCAATGCTTCTACCAAACCTGAGACCCATACTATGGCATGAGATGTGATATCAAACTCCTTCCCATTCCAATCCTGAGACCCTTCCTATAGCTTGAGGTGTGATATCCAACTCCTTCCCATTCCAATTCTGAGACCCTTCTTATACCATGAGACTTGATATCTCAATGCTTCTAATACCAAACCTGAGACCCGTCCTATAACATGAGATGTGATAACCAAATCCTTCCCCTTCCAAACCTTAGACCCTTCCTTTATCATGAGATGTGATATCCAACTCCTTCCCATTCCAATCCTGAGACCCTTCCGATATCATGAGATTTGTTATCTCAATGCTTCTAATATCAAACTTGAGACCCTCCCTATAGCATGAGATGTGACATCCAAGTCCTTCCCATTCCAATCCTGAGACCCTTCCTATAGCATGAGATGTGATATCTCTATGCTTCTAATACCAAACCTGAGACCCTTCCTATAACATGAGATGGGATATCCAACTCCTTCCCATTCCAATCCTGAGACCTTTCCGATAGCAGAGATGTGATATCTCAATGCTTATACCAAACCTGAGAACCTTCCTATGGCCTGAGATGTCATATACAACTCCTTCCCATTCCAATCCTGAGACCCTTGCTTTACCATGAGATGTGATATCTCAATGCTTATACCAAATCTGAGACCCTTCCTATAGCATGAGATGTGATATCCAATTCCTTCCCATTCCAATCCTGAGACCCTTCCTATAGCATGAGATGTGATATCTCAATGCTTATACCAAACCTGAGAGCCTACCTATAGCATGAGATGTGATATCCAAGTCCACCCCATTCCAATCCTTAGACCCTTCCTACAGCATGTGATGTGATATCTCAATGATTCTAATACCAAACCAGAGACTCTTCCTATAACATGAGATGGGATATCCAACTCCTTCCCATTCCAATCCTGAGCCGCTTCCGATAGCAGAGATGTGATATCTCAATGCTTATACCAAACCTGAGACCCTTCCTATAACATGAGATGTGATATCCAACTCCTTCCCGTTCCAAACCTGAGACACTAACTATAGCATATGTGATATCCAACTCCTTCCCATTCCAAACATGAGACCCTTCCTATAGCAAGAAAGTAATATCCAACTCCTACCCATTCCAATCCTGAGACCCTTCGTGTAGCAAGAGATGTGATATCCAAATCCTTCCCATTCCAATCCTGAGACCCTTCCTATAACATGAGATGTGATATCCAACTCCTTCCCATTCCAACCTGAGACACTTCCTATAGCATGAGAAGGGATATCCAACTCCTTCCCAATCCAATCCTGAGACCCTTCCGATAGCAGAGATGTGATATCTCAATGCTTATACCAAACCTGAGACCCTTCCTATGGCATGAGATGTGATATCCAACTCCTTGCCATTCAAATCCTGAGACCCTTCCTATAGCATGAAAAGGGATATCCAACTCCTTCCCAATCCAATCCTGAGACCCTTCCGATAGCAGAGACGTGATATCTCAATGCTTCTACCAAACCTGAGACCCTTCCTTTAGCATGAGATGTGATATCCAAATCCTTCACATTCCAATCCTGATACCCTTCATATAGCATGAGATTTGATATCTCAATGCTTCTAATACCAAACCTGAGATCCTTCCTATAACATGAGATGTGATATCCAATTCCTTCCCATTCCAAACCTGAGACCCTTCCTATTGGATGAGATGTGATATCCAACTCCTTCCCATTCCAACCCTGAGACCCTTCCTATAGCATGAGATGTGATGTCTCAATGCTTCTAATACCAAACCTGAGATCCTGCCTATAACATGAGATGTGATATCTAACTCCTTCCATTCCAATCCTGAGACCCGTCCTATAGCATGAGATGTGATATCTCAATGCTTATACCAAACCTGAGACCCTTCCTATAGAATGAGATGTGATATCCAACTCCTTCCCATTCCAATCCTGAGACCCTTCCTATAGCATGAGATGTGATATCTCAATGCTTCTAATACCAAACCTGAGATCCTTCCTCTAACATGAAATGTGATATCCAACTCCTTCCCTTTCCAAACCTAAGAGCCTATCAATAGCATGAGATGTGATATCCAAGTCCTTCACATTCCAACCCTTAGACCCTTCCTACAGCATGCAATATGATATCTCAATGATTCTAATACCAAACCTGAGACCCTTCCTTTAGCATGAGATGTGATATCCAAGTCCTTCACATTCCAACCCTTAGACCCTTCCTACAGCATGCAATATGATATCTCAATGATTCTAATACCAAACCTGAGACCCTTCCTATTGGATAAGATGTGATATCCAACTCCTTCCCATTCCAACCCTGAGACCCTTCCTACAGCATGCAATATGATATCTCAATGATTCTAATAACAAACCTGAGACCCGTCCTATAACATGAGATGTGATATCCAACTCCTTCCCGTTCCAAACCTGAGACCCTTCCTTTAGCATGAGATGTGATATCCAGCTCCTTCCCATTCCAATCCTGAGACACTTCCGATAGCATGAGATGTGATATCTCAATGCTTCTAATATCAAAACTGAGACCCTCCCTATAGCATGATATGTGATATCTAAGTCCTTCCCATTCCAATCCTGAGACCCTTCCTATAGCATGAGATGTGATATCTCAATGCTTCTACCAAACCTGAGACCCTTCCTTTAGCATGAGATTTGATATCCAACTCCTTCCCATTCCAACCTGAGACCCTTCCTATAGCATGAGATGGGATATCCAACTTCTTCCAAATCCAATACTGATACCCTTCCGATAGCATGAGATGTGATATCCCAATGCTTCTACCAAACCTGAGACCCATACTCTGGCATGAGATGTGATATCAAACTCCTTCCCATTCCAATCATGAGACCCTTCCTAAAGCTTGAGGTGTGATATCCAACTCCTTCCCATTCCAATTCTGAGACCCTTCTTATACCATGAGACTTGATATCCAAATCCTTCCCCCTCCAAACCTTAGACCCTTCCTTTATCATGAGATGTGATATCCAACTCCTTCCCATTCCAATCCTGAGACCCTTCCGGTATCATGAGATTTGTTATCTCAATGCTTCTAATATCAAACTTGAGACCCTCCCTATAGCATGAGATGTGACATCCAAGTCCTTCCCATTCCAATCCTGAGACCCTTCCTATAGCATGAGATGTGATATCTCTATGCTTCTAATACCAAACCTGAGACCCTTCCTATAACATGAGATGGGATATCCAACTCCTTCCCATTCCAATCCTGAGACCTTTCCGATAGCAGAGATGTGATATCTCAATGCTTATACCAAACGTGAGAACCTTCCTATGGCCTGAGATGTCATATACAACTCCTTCCCATTCCAATCCTGAGACCCTTCCTTTAGCATGAGATGTGATATCTCAATGCTTATACCAAATCTTAGACCCTTCCTATAGCATGAGATGTGATATCTCAATGCTTATACCAAACCTGAGAGCCTACCTATAACATGAGATGTGATATCCAAGTCCATCCCATTCCAATCCTTAGACCCTTCCTACAGCATGCGATGTGATATCTCAATGATTCTAATACCAAACCAGAGACTCTTCCTATAACATGAGATGGGATATCCAACTCCTTCCCATTCCAATCCTGAGCCGCTTCCGATAGCAGAGATGTGATATCTCAATGCTTATACCAAACCTGAGACCCTTCCTATAACATGAGATGTGATATCCAACTCCTTCCCGTTCCAAACCTGAGACACTAACTATAGCATATGTGATATCCACCTCCTTCCCATTCCAAACATGAGACCCTTCCTATAGCAAGAAAGTAATATCCAACTCCTACCCATTCCAATCCTGAGACCCTTCCTATAGCAAGAGATGTGATATCCAAATCCTTCCCATTCCAATCCTGAGACCCTTCCTATAACATGAGATGTGATATCCAACTCCTTCCCATTCCAACCTGAGACACTTCCTATAGCATGAGAAGGGATATCCAACTCCTTCCCAATCCAATCCTGAGACCCTTCCGATAGCAGAGATGTGATATCTCAATGCTTATACCAAACCTGAGACCCTTCCTATGGCATGAGATGTGATATCCAACTCCTTGCCATTCAAATCCTGAGACCCTTCCTATAGCATGAGAAGGGATATCCAACTCCTTCCCAATCCAATCCTGAGACCCTTCCGATAGCAGAGACGTGATATCTCAATGCTTCTACCAAACCTGAGACCCTTCCTTTAGCATGAGATGTGATATCCAAATCCTTCACATTCCAATCCTGAGACCCTTCCTATAGCATGAGATGTGATATCTCAATGCTTCTAATACCAAACCTGAGATCCTTCCTATAACATGAGATGTGATATCCAATTCCTTCCCATTCCAAACCTGAGACCCTTCCTATTGGATGAGATGTGATATCCAACTCCTTCCCATTCCAACCCTGAGACCCTTCCTATAGCATGAGATGTGATGTCTCAATGATTCTAATACCAAACCTGAGATCCTTCCTATAACATGAGATGTGATATCCAACTCCTTCCCATTCCAATCCTGAGACCCTTCCGATAGCAGAGATGTGATATCTCAATGCTTATACCAAACCTGAGACCCTTCGTATGGCATGAGATGTGATATCCAACTCCTTGCCATTCAAATCCTGAGACCCTTCCTATAGCATGAGAAGGGATATCCAACTCCTTCCCAATCCAATCCTGAGACCCTTCCGATAGCAGAGACGTGATATCTCAATGCTTCTACCAAACCTGTGACCCTTCCTTTAGCATGAGATGTGATATCCAAATCCTTCACATTCCAATCCTGAAACCCTTCCTATAGCATGAGATGTGATATCTCAATGCTTCTAATACCAAACCTGAGATCCTTCCTATAACATGAGATGTGATATCCAATTCCTTCCCATTCCAAACCTGAGACCCTTCCTTTATCATGAGATGTGACATCCAAATCCTTCCCATTCCAATCCTGAGACCCTTCCTATAGCATGAGATGTGATATCTCTATGCTTCTAATACCAAACCTTTGACCCTTCCTATAACATGAGATGGGATATCCAACTCCTTCCCATTCCAATCCTGAGACCTTTCCGATAGCAGAGATGTGATATCTCAATGCTTATACCAAACCTGAGAACCTTCCTATGGCCTGAGATGTCATATACAACTCCTTCCCATTCCAATCCTGAGACCCTTCCTTTAGCATGAGATGTGATATCTCAATGCTTATACCAAATCTGAGACCCTTCCTATAGCATGAGATGTGATATCCAATTCCTTCCCATTCCAATCCTGAGACCCTTCCTATAGCATGAGATGTGTTAAGACGGATTTCTGAACTCTGTCCTGGTGGCGCAGAGGTTCAGAAGGCCAACCTAATAAATTGGTGTACAGCGGTGGGATACGACTGAAGGTATCCAGTGTTGCGCACGAGCTAAGGCGTTTTCAGGTTATTCCAACCAGGACACGCAGTAAAGTATTGAATATAACGTTAAAAAGGCCATAGTCCTATCGACAGTATGGAAACGAATACTTTATTAACCTTAAATGCTTCGAAATCTGAAACATTGAAGAAGATGTGTGCGGAGAGAGGGGTTTCCTCTCAAGGCACTAAATTGGAAATGATCCAGAGAATCGTGGCGTGGCAAGAAGCGCAGCTTGACGCTATAACTTCCGAGGACAGTGCAGAAGGTGGTGGGGCTGCTCTCACTGGCAGAACCGACGGTTCTGCCGCTGCACTGATCCATCACGACCACGAGGACAGGGAGGATGTAATGTCTAACGTTTCCTCTGCCAGTGTTGATGGGGAGGCTATGCTTGAATTCAAGAAGCAAGAGCTGCGGTTTAGGCAGCAGGAGCTTGAATTCAGCATAGCCAAACTGAAAATCGACCAGGCAGAAAAACAAAAAGACAGGGATCACCAGTTGGAACTGGCCAAGCTTCAGTTCGCAAATGGGTCCAAGGGTCCTGGACATGGTTCTGGGGCTTCCTCTCATCCACGGTTTCCAAAAGATCTGCTCAGTGTATATGAGGAACGAAATGACATTATGGACTGGTTAAATGCGTTTGAGTATGCATGCGAGGTTCAGGAGGTTGATAATGCGGATAAGATTGCATGGTTACTCAGCAGACTGCCCCATTCTGGTTGCAGTGCCATTATGGAAATGTCGAAGGCTGAGCGCGCTGATTTTGCAATGTTGAAGCAGACTCTCATTTTAAAGTTTGGGAAGACTCCGACCCAATATTTGAAAAGGTTTAGAGAGTATAAGAAAAAGGAAGGTGGTACTTGGGTGTCGTATGTAGCTGAGTCCCTGAAAAACTTGACTGGCTGGGTTGAAGGTTATAAGGTTTCTACCTTCGAAGGCATGATCAATCTGGTCATGCTGGAACACATTTTTGCTTCTTCTTCCCCGGAGCTTAAGCAGCATTTGGCCGATTCGAAGGAGATAGATCCTAAGAAGCTGGCCATTGCAGCAGATTTATGGGTGTCACATCGAGTGTCCCATAAGGACAAAACTCATCCTGGTAAGCAGGAGGAAGGGAAAAAGTCCAAAGATGTGGAGGGTGGGGAATCTGCTAAATCTTCTTCCCATAAGGGCCACAAAAAGAAAAATAAGGGTAAGCCATCCGAGAACTCACAGGGTAGTGGAGGTTCGCCTCCGAAACAGAACTCTGGTTATAATAAGCCTCCCTACGTAAACAGACCCAATGGGGCTTGTTTTTCTTGTGGAGCAACTGACCATGTGAAGGGGGATCCCCGTTGTAAGGTTAGACCTTTGGGGGTCCACTCCGCTAATCTGGCCTTCTCCTCCTACGAGGAAGAAGAGATTACAGGAGCATCCTTCTCCTCAGACTCATTTCCCAGCGGAATAGAGGCTGAGGTAGTTTTAGTGTCCCTGGGTTCCTGGGAGCCTAAAGTCGCAGAGGCGTATGCTAGGATTCCGGATAATACCAAGCACTACTTTAAAGACAGTGTGCTGATCAATGGAGTGGATACTCCAGCTCTTAGGGATAGTGGGTGCAGTCGAACTGTAGTGGATTCTACCTTGGTAGACTCAGAGGAAGTTGCCAGAGCTCCTCTGATGCCCACTAAGTTGGCTGACGGCCCCCTCCGTATGTTTCCCGTGATCCCTGTTAATCTAACTTTAAATGGTACAGCAGTTAGGATTCCAGTGAGCATTCAGAGAAACGTCCCGGGAAAGGTCTTGTTGGGCAATGATCTCAGAGCTCTAGGGCTCGTAGGAGACACTGCCGAAAGACCCTACACACGGTCTCAAGCACGGGCAGCATTGGCCAAGTCCAATACGCCGCCCCAGCCGAAGGGGAAACCCAAGGCGAAAGGAGTCAACAAGTCCCGACGGGGGAAAGAGAATATTCCCCCGAGCTCGCCTACCACTGCGGTGGAGGGAGTTGGTCAATCGCCCGAGCCTGACGAGGAGGTGGCGATGCCTGAAGTGTTCGACCCCAACGACCATCCTGAACTAAAAGACTTGTTAGTTGAAGGAGGTCCTGATAGGGACGACTTCAGTAAGGGCCAACGTGAGTGCCCATCTCTGGAAGGCCTAAGGAGACAGGCCTGCTCCCAGCTTGAGGGTGAACCTCCTGGGAAGCATCGGATTTATTGGGAAGGTGGACTCCTGTACAGTGAGCCCACAGAGTCTACAGAAGGAGACCATAGGAGGTTGGTGGTTCCCCTTTCTGTTAGACCCTTCCTCCTGCAGTTGGCGCATGAAGTTCCCCTTGCTGGTCACCTTGGTATGAAGAGGACCAAGCAAAGGTTATCCATGCACTTCTACTGGCCCAAGATGGGGGTGCAAGTAGAAAGTCACTGCAGGAGTTGTGCCTCCTGCCAGTTGTCTGGTAAGGTTGGCGCGACAATCCAAGCTCCGTTGGTACCGCTCCCAGTTGTGGGGGTACCATTTGAAAGGGTAGGGATCGACATCGTTGGTCCCCTTGACCCGCAAACATCCTCAGGCAATAGGTTTATCCTGGTGCTGGTCGACCATGCAACCAGGTATCCTGAGGCCATCCCATTAAAGACTGTAACTGCCAAGTCAGTTGCAAAAGCTTTACTCGGCATATTTACTAGGGTTGGCTTCCCTAAAGAAGTTGTGTCAGATCGTGGCAGCAACTTTATGTCGAAGTATATGCAGGCTATGTGGAAAGAATGTGGGGTCACCTACAAGTTCTCTTCTGCATACCACCCCCAGACCAATGGTCTGGTGGAGCGTTTCAACAGAACGCTAAAGAGCATGATTGGGGCTCTGGAGGAGCCCCAGAGAAGAAAATGGGATCTTCTTTTACCATGCCTACTGTTTGCCTACCGAGAGGTACCACAGGAGGGTGTTGGCTTCAGCCCCTTCGAACTTCTGTTCGGTCATCCCGTACGGGGACCCTTAGCCATCGTCAAAGAGGGATGGGAGATGCCCACTCCCCCTGTTACTACCAATGTAGTTGACTATGTGCTAGGGCTCAGAAAACGGATGGTACTCCTGATGGGCTTGGCTAGTGAAAAGTTGAAGGCAGGACAAGCGCTGGTGAAACATTGGTACGACCAGAAAGCTTCCTTAATTCACTTTACCCCTGGTCAGCAAGTCCTGATCATGAACCCTATAAGGCCTCGCGCTTTACAGGACAAATGGTCAGGCCCTTACACAGTGGTGGAGCCCCTGGGTGAGGTGAACTATTTAGTGGACCTTGGAAGGCCTGGACAGGCTCCAAAAGTGTTCCACGTAAATAGGCTGAAGGCTTTCGTCCCAAGAGTCGAAATCGCAGCACTGCTACTGGCGTCAGACGTTGAGGAAGAGGAGTCAGAACCTCTTCCCGACCTGTTCCAAAGCGGTCCTTCAGATAGCTCCGTTGAGGGTGTCCGAGTGGCCCCTCACCTGACTTCTGATCAGCAGGCTGAGGTGAAAAGTTTGCTTAGGCAGTTTTCCCCCCTGTTTTCACAGTCGCCTGGTTTGACACCTTGGTGCAAACATAACATTGACACAGGAGACAGTGTACCTACCAAAAGTAGGGGATACAGGATGTCGGATAAAGTACGGTCGTATATAAAGACCGAGGTCAACAAGATGTTAGACCTTGGGGTGATTGAACCCTCTAGTAGTCCTTGGTCCAGTCCTGTGGTTCTGGTTCCAAAAGCAGGCACTTCTGAATTGAGGTTCTGCGTGGATTACAGGGCTCTGAATGCTGTCACCAAGACAGACGCTCACCCCTTGCCTCGAACTGACGAGCTGGTGGATACCTTGGGTGCCTCCAAGTACCTCAGCACGTTTGACCTGACTGCGGGCTATTGGCAAATAGCTTTAGCAGAACATGCCAAGGAGAAGACAGCATTTTCAACTCCCGACGGGCTTTACCAATTCCGGGTAATGCCGTTCGGATTGAAGAATGCACCTGCCACTTTCCAGAGGCTTGTGAATCATGTGTTGAATGGGTTGGACGAATTCTGTCTTGCATATCTAGACGATATAGCCGTTTTCAGTGCCACCTGGGAAGACCATGTGAAACACCTCGGGATTGTGCTCCAGGCTCTTCAGAAAGCCCACTTGACCATAAAGGCGAGTAAATGCCAAATTGGACAAGGCTCAGTGGTTTACCTTGGGCATGAAGTAGGTGGGGGAAGGATACAGCCTCTCCCCAGTAAAGTACAAGCAGTACAAGACTGGCCTACCCCCACTACACAAACCCAAGTGAGAGCCTTCTTAGGACTCACGGGTTATTACCGCAATTTTATGGCAGACTATGGCACCATAGCTGCTCCTCTGACTGCCCTCACAACTCCGAAGAAACCCAAGAAGGTAACTTGGACTGACGAGTGTGAGAAGGCCTTCAATGGCTTGAAAGACTCCTTGTGCCAGGCCCCTGTGCTCAGGGCCCCTGATTATCAAAGACCTTTTATCGTGCAGACGGATGCCTCTGACACTGGGATAGGAGCTGTACTATCACAAGTAGATGAGAAGGGTAAGGAACACCCTATCGGTTTTATTAGTCGCCAGCTTAAGGACAGAGAGCTCAGATGGTCCACGGTAGAGAAAGAATGTTTCTCTGTTGTGTGGGCCCTAAGGAAGCTGCGGCCCTACCTCTATGGGACCCACTTCACTGTGCAGACTGACCATAAGCCGTTAAAGTGGCTAATGAACATGAAGGGGGAGAATCCAAAGTTGCTTAGGTGGTCCATAAGTCTACAAGGCTTCGACTTCACTATTGAGCATAGGCCAGGTGTCCAACATAGCAATGCTGATGGGTTGTCCAGAATGTTTTACCGACCTGAACAAGAGACTCATCCAGGGGTGGATTAGTTCCCCCTGTCCATAGTCTGGGAGGGGCGAGTGTTAGGAAAGATTTCGTTATTGTAGGGAACTTTCCTTCCATGTGGCAACCCCTAAACTTTTTGCTATTGTTTTCAACCTGTTTTCTTGACTTTGCCAGAGAAGTGCAGCCTTTCGCCGTACTCCTCTGGGCTTTCGCTCCTTTCTTACGGGGAAACTGACATGCCCTTAAGACAGTCAGTACCGGGGAACGCTGTTTCCCGTAGTTTCTTTTATCGTGTCGCCATTTTAGTGCAACACGACACAAGAGGGCACTGTAAGCTAAGTTACAGCTCTCTTGGGTCTCTAGCCTTCTACAGACCCTAGACACTCTTTTCGGATGGTTTTTGGATCGGTGCAAGTCATTCAGGGACTGGGCTGGTGGCAGCGATCATTTGGTTCATTTTGAGCTCCTTTTGCCGTTCTGAGCACGTTTTTGCCGCGAACACAAAAGGGTGGCCCGGCTACACAAAATGGCCGGACCACGAGGCTCCTTTGTCTAGTCCACTGTCCGTCTTGCTCCCTTTACCTTCCCCCGGGTCAGGCGACCCGGGGCCTTCCTTATTTGGGCATGTAGTTCCCCGCGAAACACGGTTGCTTTCGCGGGCTTCTACATGTCGTTTGAGTGCCCCCAGGATGTGGGATGGGCTGTCTGGTCCCAATACACATCCTGGGTGCCAGAGAGTCTAGGGTGGTGTGAATGCCTGGGACCACTGTGGTCCGTGATTGGTCCACGTATGGTATGTGTGTTGATGAGCGGATCTCCCATTGGCTCCCCTCCGTTTTGGCGCGAAGGGAACCGTGGATAAGAGGGAGCTGGAAACACCACTACCATGTCGATCTCCTGAGTTCTTGCGAACCCAGGGATACAGGAGCCAAGTATCCTGCGAACACGAGGCTGGACCGAGGAATCACTGGTGACCCCCTGAAGAACTTCTGCTCCTCATTGCTGTCGTCCGGTGAAGCCCTTTCCACCTAAGATCGAACAAGAAGGCCTGTACTGGCGCTTCGACCTATTGGAATAGCAGGACCAGCTATTCCCGGCACCTTCATCAACTCCTGCTGTAAGCCTTCGGAAGTGTCTCTGGGCCATCCAGTTGACTGACCAGCTTACTAAGGAGGCCTGCTCTGTAATCGCCGACAGGTTGGGTGGTATTCTGAGTCCGGGGCATGCTCACTCGCTTCGTTTGCTTAGCAGTCCTAAGCTAGAGGTGAGCGGTGCTCGTTTGGCTTGAATACACCCGGCCGTTCCGTTGCCCTGCGGTGGCGACAAAACTGTGCTTGTTTCTTCGATCGGGACGTCTTTTTACTCTGCACGACGACGAGACGTTCCCTGCTCTTCAGAACCTGCCAGAAGCTGCATCTATCGAGGAGAAGCTCGGGCCTGCTTGCTTCGGGGACCGGTGAGTAGATTAGCTAGGATCTGGTCGCCCTCCTGCAGTGCCTCTTGCTTTTCCCCGCTGTAAATACAGCACCCCTTGTCCGTACTCGCGCCCCGCTTCTGCCTCACAGTGGAGGCTGCGCTAGAGTCGCGGACCGTGTTCTCCTTCATTAGAGCTCCCTACAGAGCTGTTCAACGTCCTCCGAAGAGCTTCACCTTCTGCCCAGTGGCACCGGCGTGTGCAGGTACTTTTGAGCGCTAGGCTCCACTCTTCGTAGGGATTGGACTACCATCCAGTTAGGGGCCTCAGAAGGCGGACATATCACTCGCATTGGTTCGCACTGCCTGTTTTCCTTCCCCTGCAGGTGGATAACATATTTCGTGCTGCTAATGCTGTGAAACTGTGTATTCTGTATATATATTGGGTGGATAGTGTATGTGTTGGTTTAATATCGTTGTATATTGCTGCTTTTACTGTGGTTATTAGTTTCAAGGCCTTATAATAAATGTGTATCTATTTTTGATATAAACAACTGTTTGGAGTAGTTTGTAAGCGCTCTTGCTTTGTGTGCTCATTGCGGGCTTTCAGTCACCCTCACCCCTCTTGAGACCTAGTCTTGACCGCCGCGATCGCTACCTTGATTGGTCTGGCTTGTCCAGAGGTTACCCTGTTCCAAGTAATTAGGTTGGCCTTCTGAACCTCTGCGCCACCAGGACAGAGTTCAGAAATCCGTCTTAACAAGATGTGATATCTCAATGCTTATACCAAACCTGAGATCCTTCCTATAACATGAGATGTGATATCCAACTCCTTCCATTCCAATCCTGAGACCCGTCCTATAGCATGAGATGTGATATCTCAATGCTTATACCAAACCTGAGACCCTTCCTATAGCATGAGATGTGATATCCAACTACTTCCCATTCCAATCATGAGACCCTTCCTATAGCATGAGATGTGATATCTCAATGCTTCTAATACCAAACCTGAGATCCTTCCTCTAACATGAAATGTGATATCCAACTCCTTCCCTTTCCAAACCTAAGAGCCTATCTATAGCATGAGATGTGATATCCAGGTCCTTCCTATTCCAATCCTTAGACCCTTCCTACAGCATGCAATATGATATCTCAATGATTCTAATAACAAACCTGAGACCCGTCCTATAGCATGAGATATGATATCCAAGTCCTTCCCATTCCAATCCTGAGACCCTTCCTATAACATGAAATGTGATATCCAACTCCTTCCCATTCCAACCTGAGACCCTTCCTATAGCATGAGATGGGATATCCAACTTCTTCAAAATCCAATACTGATACCCTTCCGATAGCATGAGATTTGATATCCCAATGCTTCTACCAAACCTGAGACCCATACCATGGCATGAGATGTGATATCAAACTCCTTCCCATTCCAATCCTGAGACCCTTCCTATAGCTTGAGGTGTGATATCCAACTCCTTCCCATTCCAATTCTGAGACCCTTCTTATACCATGAGACTTGATATCTCGATGCTTCTAATACCAAACCTGAGACCCGTCCTATAACATGAGATGTGATATCCAAATCCTTCCCCTTCCAAACCTTAGACCCTTCCTTTATCATGAGATGTGACATCCAAGTCCTTCCCATTCCAATCCTGAGACCCTTTCCGATAGCAGAGATGTGATATCTCAATGCTTATACCAAACCTGAGAACCTTCCTATGGCCTGAGATGTCATATACAACTCCTTCCCATTCCAATCCTGAGACCCTTCCTTTAGCATGAGATGTGATATCTCAATGCTTATACCAAATCTGAGACCCTTCCTATAGCATGAGATGTGATATCTCTATGCTTCTAATACCAAACCTGAGACCCTTCCTATAACATGAGATGGGATATCCAACTCCTTCCCATTCCAATCCTGAGACCTTTCCGATAGCAGAGATGTGATATCTCAATGCTTATACCAAACCTGAGAACCTTCCTATGGCCTGAGATGTCATATACAACTCCTTCCCATTCCAATCCTGAGACCCTTCCTTTAGCATGAGATGTGATATCTCAATGCTTATACCAAATCTGAGACCCTTCCTATAGCATGAGATGTGATATCCAATTCCTTCCCATTCCAATCCTGAGACCCTTCCTATAGCATGAGATGTGATATCTCAATGCTTATACCAAACCTGAGAGCCTACCTATAGCATGAGATGTGATATCCAAGTCCATCCCATTCCAATCCTTAGACCCTTCCTACAGCATGCGATGTGATATCTCAATGATTCTAATACCAAACCAGAGACTCTTCCTATAACATGAGATGGGATATCCAACTCCTTCCCATTCCAATCCTGAGCCGCTTCCGATAGCAGAGATGTGATATCTCAATGCTTATACCAAACCTGAGACCCTTCCTATAACATGAGATGTGATATCCAACTCCTTCCCGTTCCAAACCTGAGACACTAACTATAGCATATGTGATATCCAACTCCTTCCCATTCCAAACATGAGACCCTTCCTATAGCAAGAAAGTAATATCCAACTCCTACCCATTCCAATCCTGAGACCCTTCCTATAGCAAGAGATGTGATATCCAAATCCTTCCCATTCCAATCCTGAGACCTTTCCTATAACATGAGATGTGATATCCAACTCCTTCCCATTCCAACCTGAGACACTTCCTATAGCATGAGAAGGGATATCCAACTCCTTCCCAATCCAATCCTGAGACCCTTCCGATAGCAGAGATGTGGTATCTCAATGCTTATACCAAACCTGAGACCCTTCCTATAGCATGAAAAGGGATATCCAACTCCTTCCCAATCCAATCCTGAGACCCTTCCGATAGCAGAGACGTGATATCTCAATGCTTCTACCAAACCTGAGACCCTTCCTTTAGCATGAGATGTGATATCCAAATCCTTCACATTCCAATCCTGAGACCCTTCCTATAGCATGAGATTTGATATCTCAATGCTTCTAATACCAAACCTGAGATCCTTCCTATAACATGAGATGTGATATCCAATTCCTTCCCATTCCAAACCTGAGACCCTTCCTATTGGATGAGATGTGATATCCAACTCCTTCCCATTTCAACCCTGAGACCCTTCCTATAGCATGAGATGTGATGTCTCAATGCTTCTAATACCAAACCTGAGATCCTTCCTATAACATGAGATGTGATATCCAACTCCTTCCATTCCAATCCTGAGACCCGTCCTATAGCATGAGATGTGATATCTCAATGCTTATACCAAACCTGAGACCCTTCCTATAGCATGAGATGTGATATCTCAATGCTTCTAATACCAAACCTGAGATCCTTCCTCTAACATGAAATGTGATATCCAACTCCTTCCCTTTCCAAACCTAAGAGCCTATCTATAGCATGAGATGTGATATCCAACTCCTTCCATTCCAATCCTGAGACCCGTCCTATAGCATGAGATGTGATATCTCAATGCTTATACCAAACCTGAGACCCTTCCTATAGCATGAGATGTGATATCCAACTACTTCCCATTCCAATCATGAGACCCTTCCTATAGCATGAGATGTGATATCTCAATGCTTCTAATACCAAACCTGAGATCCTTCCTCTAACATGAAATGTGATATCCAACTCCTTCCCTTTCCAAACCTAAGAGCCTATCTATAGCATGAGATGTGATATCCAGGTCCTTCCCATTCCAATCCTTAGACCCTTCCTACAGCATGCAATATGATATCTCAATGATTCTAATAACAAACCTGAGACCCGTCCTATAGCATGAGATATGATATCCAAGTCCTTCCCATTCCAATCCTGAGACCCTTCCTATAACATGAAATGTGATATCCAACTCCTTCCCATTCCAACCTGAGACCCTTCCTATAGCATGAGATGGGATATCTCAATGCTTATACCAAATCTGAGACCCTTCCTATAGCATGAGATGTGATATCCAATTCCTTCCCATTCCAATCCTGAGACCCTTCCTATAGCATGAGATGTGATATCTCAATGCTTATACCAAACCTGAGACCCTTCCTATAACATGAGATGTGATATCCAACTCCTTCCCGTTCCAAACCTGAGACACTAACTATAGCATATGTGATATCCAACTCCTTCCCATTCCAAACATGAGACCCTTCCTATAGCAAGAAAGTAATATCCAACTCCTACCCATTCCAATCCTGAGACCCTTCGTATAGCAAGAGATGTGATATCCAAATCCTTCCCATTCCAATCCTGAGACCCTTCCTATAACATGAGATGTGATATCCAACTCCTTCCCATTCCAACCTGAGACACTTCCTATAGCATGAGAAGGGATATCCAACTCCTTCCCAATCCAATCCTGAGACCCTTCGATAGCAGAGATGTGATATCTCAATGCTTATACCAAACCTGAGACCCTTCCTATGGCATGAGATGTGATATCCAACTCCTTGCCATTCAAATCCTGAGACCCTTCCTATAGCATGAAAAGGGATATCCAACTCCTTCCCAATCCAATCCTGAGACCCTTCCGATAGCAGAGACGTGATATCTCAATGCTTCTACCAAACCTGAGACCCTTCCTTTAGCATGAGATGTGATATCCAAATCCTTCACATTCCAACCCTGAGACCCTTCCTATAGCATGAGATTTGATATCTCAATGCTTCTAATACCAAACCTGAGATCCTTCCTATAACATGAGATGTGATATCCAATTCCTTCCCATTCCAAACCTGAGACCCTTCCTATTGGATGAGATGTGATATCCAACTCCTTCCCATTCCAACCCTGAGACCCTTCCTATAGCATGAGATGTGATGTCTCAATGCTTCTAATACCAAACTTGAGATCCTTCCTATAACATGAGATGTGATATCCAACTCCTTCCATTCCAATCCTGAGACCCGTCCTATAGCATGAGATGTGATATCTCAATGCTTATACCAAACCTGAGACCCTTCCTATAGCATGAGATGTGATATCCAACTCCTTCCCATTCCAATCCTGAGACCCTTCCTATAGCATGAGATGTGATATCTCAATGCTTCTAATACCAAACCTGAGATCCTTCCTCTAACATGAAATGTGATATCCAACTCCTTCCCTTTCCAAACCTAAGAGCCTATCTATAGCATGAGATGTGATATCCAAGTCCTTCACATTCCAACCCTTAGACCCTTCCTACAGCATGCAATATGATATCTCAATGATTCTAATACCAAACCTGAGACCCGTCCTTTAGCATGAGATGTGATATCCAAATCCTTCACATTCCAATCCTGAGACCCTTCCTATAGCATGAGATTTGATATCTCAATGCTTCTAATACCAAACCTGAGATCCTTCCTATAACATGAGATGTGATATCCAATTCCTTCCCATTCCAAACCTGAGACCCTTCCTATTGGATGAGATGTGATATCCAACTCCTTCCCATTCCAACCCTGAGACCCTTCCTATAGCATGAGATGTGATGTCTCAATGCTTCTAATACCAAACCTGAGATCCTTCCTATAACATGAGATGTGATATCCAACTCCTTCCCCTTCCAAACCTTAGACCCTTCCTTTATCATGAGATGTGACATCCAAGTCCTTCCCATTCCAATCCTGAGACCCTTTCCGATAGCAGAGATGTGATATCTCAATGCTTATACCAAACCTGAGAACCTTCCTATGGCCTGAGATGTCATATACAACTCCTTCCCATTCCAATCCTGAGACCCTTCCTTTAGCATGAGATGTGATATCTCAATGCTTATACCAAATCTGAGACCCTTCCTATAGCATGAGATGTGATATCTCTATGCTTCTAATACCAAACCTGAGACCCTTCCTATAACATGAGATGGGATATCCAACTCCTTCCCATTCCAATCCTGAGACCTTTCCGATAGCAGAGATGTGATATCTCAATGCTTATACCAAACCTGAGAACCTTCCTATGGCCTGAGATGTCATATACAACTCCTTCCCATTCCAATCCTGAGACCCTTCCTTTAGCATGAGATGTGATATCTCAATGCTTATACCAAATCTGAGACCCTTCCTATAGCATGAGATGTGATATCCAATTCCTTCCCATTCCAATCCTGAGACCCTTCCTATAGCATGAGATGTGATATCTCAATGCTTATACCAAACCTGAGAGCCTACCTATAGCATGAGATGTGATATCCAAGTCCATCCCATTCCAATCCTTAGACCCTTCCTACAGCATGCGATGTGATATCTCAATGATTCTAATACCAAACCAGAGACTCTTCCTATAACATGAGATGGGATATCCAACTCCTTCCCATTCCAATCCTGAGCCGCTTCCGATAGCAGAGATGTGATATCTCAATGCTTATACCAAACCTGAGACCCTTCCTATAACATGAGATGTGATATCCAACTCCTTCCCGTTCCAAACCTGAGACACTAACTATAGCATATGTGATATCCAACTCCTTCCCATTCCAAACATGAGACCCTTCCTATAGCAAGAAAGTAATATCCAACTCCTACCCATTCCAATCCTGAGACCCTTCCTATAGCAAGAGATGTGATATCCAACTCCTTCCCAATCCAATCCTGAGACCCTTCCGATAGCAGAGACGTGATATCTCAATGCTTCTACCAAACCTGAGACCCTTCCTTTAGCATGAGATGTGATATCCAAATCCTTCACATTCCAACCCTGAGACCCTTCCTATAGCATGAGATTTGATATCTCAATGCTTCTAATACCAAACCTGAGATCCTTCCTATAACATGAGATGTGATATCCAATTACTTCCCATTCCAAACCTGAGACCCTTCTATTGGATGAGATGTGATATCCAACTCCTTCCCATTCCAACCCTGAGACCCTTCCTATAGCATGAGATGTGATGTCTCAATGCTTCTAATACCAAACTTGAGATCCTTCCTATAACATGAGATGTGATATCCAACTCCTTCCATTCCAATCCTGAGACCCGTCCTATAGCATGAGATGTGATATCTCAATGCTTATACCAAACCTGAGACCCTTCCTATAGCATGAGATGTGATATCCAACTCCTTCCCATTCCAATCCTGAGACCCTTCCTATAGCATGAGATGTGATATCTCAATGCTTCTAATACCAAACCTGAGATCCTTCCTCTAACATGAAATGTGATATCCAACTCCTTCCCTTTCCAAACCTAAGAGCCTATCTATAGCATGAGATGTGATATCCAAGTCCTTCACATTCCAACCCTTAGACCCTTCCTACAGCATGCAATATGATATCTCAATGATTCTAATAGCAAACCTGAGACCCGTCCTTTAGCATGAGATGTGATATCCAAATCCTTCACATTCCAATCCTGAGACCCTTCCTATAGCATGAGATTTGATATCTCAATGCTTCTAATACCAAACCTGAGATCCTTCCTATAACATGAGATGTGATATCCAATTCCTTCCCATTCCAAACCTGAGACCCTTCCTATTGGATGAGATGTGATATCCAACTCCTTCCCATTCCAACCCTGAGACCCTTCCTATAGCATGAGATGTGATGTCTCAATGCTTCTAATACCAAACCTGAGATCCTTCCTATAACATGAGATGTGATATCCAACTCCTTCCCCTTCCAAACCTTAGACCCTTCCTTTATCATGAGATGTGACATCCAAGTCCTTCCCATTCCAATCCTGAGACCCTTTCCGATAGCAGAGATGTGATATCTCAATGCTTATACCAAACCTGAGAACCTTCCTATGGCCTGAGATGTCATATACAACTCCTTCCCATTCCAATCCTGAGACCCTTCCTTTAGCATGAGATGTGATATCTCAATGCTTATACCAAATCTGAGACCCTTCCTATAGCATGAGATGTGATATCTCTATGCTTCTAATACCAAACCTGAGACCCTTCCTATAACATGAGATGGGATATCCAACTCCTTCCCATTCCAATCCTGAGACCTTTCCGATAGCAGAGATGTGATATCTCAATGCTTATACCAAACCTGAGAACCTTCCTATGGCCTGAGATGTCATATACAACTCCTTCCCATTCCAATCCTGAGACCCTTCCTTTAGCATGAGATGTGATATCTCAATGCTTATACCAAATCTGAGACCCTTCCTATAGCTTGAGATGTGATATCCAATTCCTTCCCATTCCAATCCTGAGACCCTTCCTATAGCATGAGATGTGATATCTCAATGCTTATACCAAACCTGAGAGCCTACCTATAGCATGAGATGTGATATCCAAGTCCATCCCATTCCAATCCTTAGACCCTTCCTACAGCATGCGATGTGATATCTCAATGATTCTAATACCAAACCAGAGACTCTTCCTATAACATGAGATGGGATATCCAACTCCTTCCCATTCCAATCCTGAGCCGCTTCCGATAGCAGAGATGTGATATCTCAATGCTTATACCAAACCTGAGACCCTTCCTATAACATGAGATGTGATATCCAACTCCTTCCCGTTCCAAACCTGAGACACTAACTATAGCATATGTGATATCCAACTCCTTCCCATTCCAAACATGAGACCCTTCCTATAGCAAGAAAGTAATATCCAACTCCTACCCATTCCAATCCTGAGACCCTTCCTATAGCAAGAGATGTGATATCCAAATCCTTCCCATTCCAATCCTGAGACCTTTCCTATAACATGAGATGTGATATCCAACTCCTTCCCATTCCAACCTGAGACACTTCCTATAGCATGAGAAGGGATATCCAACTCCTTCCCAATCCAATCCTGAGACCCTTCCGATAGCAGAGATGTGATATCTCAATGCTTATACCAAACCTGAGACCCTTCCTATAGCATGAAAAGGGATATCCAACTCCTTCCCAATCCAATCCTGAGACCCTTCTGATAGCAGAGACGTGATATCTCAATGCTTCTACCAAACCTGAGACCCTTCCTTTAGCATGAGATGTGATATCCAAATCCTTCACATTCCAATCCTGAGACCCTTCCTATAGCATGAGATTTGATATCTCAATGCTTCTAATACCAAACCTGAGATCCTTCCTATAACATGAGATGTGATATCCAATTCCTTCCCATTCCAAACCTGAGACCCTTCCTATTGGATGAGATGTGATATCCAACTCCTTCCCATTTCAACCCTGAGACCCTTCCTATAGCATGAGATGTGATGTCTCAATGCTTCTAATACCAAACCTGAGATCCTTCCTATAACATGAGATGTGATATCCAACTCCTTCCATTCCAATCCTGAGACCCGTCCTATAGCATGAGATGTGATATCTCAATGCTTATACCAAACCTGAGACCCTTCCTATAGCATGAGATGTGATATCTCAATGCTTCTAATACCAAACCTGAGATCCTTCCTCTAACATGAAATGTGATATCCAACTCCTTCCCTTTCCAAACCTAAGAGCCTATCTATAGCATGAGATGTGATATCCAACTCCTTCCATTCCAATCCTGAGACCCGTCCTATAGCATGAGATGTGATATCTCAATGCTTATACCAAACCTGAGACCCTTCCTATAGCATGAGATGTGATATCCAACTACTTCCCATTCCAATCATGAGACCCTTCCTATAGCATGAGATGTGATATCTCAATGCTTCTAATACCAAACCTGAGATCCTTCCTCTAACATGAAATGTGATATCCAACTCCTTCCCTTTCCAAACCTAAGAGCCTATCTATAGCATGAGATGTGATATCCAGGTCCTTCCCATTCCAATCCTTAGACCCTTCCTACAGCATGCAATATGATATCTCAATGATTCTAATAACAAACCTGAGACCCGTCCTATAGCATGAGATATGATATCCAAGTCCTTCCCATTCCAATCCTGAGACCCTTCCTATTGGATGAGATGTGATATCCAACTCCTTCCCATTCCAACCCTGAGACCCTTCCTATAGCATGAGATGTGATGTCTCAATGCTTCTAATACCAAACTTGAGATCCTTCCTATAACATGAGATGTGATATCCAACTCCTTCCATTCCAATCCTGAGACCCGTCCTATAGCATGAGATGTGATATCTCAATGCTTATACCAAACCTGAGAGCCTACCTATAGCATGAGATGTGATATCCAAGTCCATCCCATTCCAATCCTTAGACCCTTCCTACAGCATGCGATGTGATATCTCAATGATTCTAATACCAAACCAGAGACTCTTCCTATAACATGAGATGGGATATCCAACTCCTTCCCATTCCAATCCTGAGCCGCTTCCGATAGCAGAGATGTGATATCTCAATGCTTATACCAAACCTGAGACCCTTCCTATAACATGAGATGTGATATCCAACTCCTTCCCGTTCCAAACCTGAGACACTAACTATAGCATATGTGATATCCAACTCCTTCCCATTCCAAACATGAGACCCTTCCTATAGCAAGAAAGTAATATCCAACTCCTACCCATTCCAATCCTGAGACCCTTCCTATAGCAAGAGATGTGATATCCAAATCCTTCCCATTCCAATCCTGAGACCTTTCCTATAACATGAGATGTGATATCCAACTCCTTCCCATTCCAACCTGAGACACTTCCTATAGCATGAGAAGGGATATCCAACTCCTTCCCAATCCAATCCTGAGACCCTTCCGATAGCAGAGATGTGATATCTCAATGCTTATACCAAACCTGAGACCCTTCCTATAGCATGAAAAGGGATATCCAACTCCTTCCCAATCCAATCCTGAGACCCTTCTGATAGCAGAGACGTGATATCTCAATGCTTCTACCAAACCTGAGACCCTTCCTTTAGCATGAGATGTGATATCCAAATCCTTCACATTCCAATCCTGAGACCCTTCCTATAGCATGAGATTTGATATCTCAATGCTTCTAATACCAAACCTGAGATCCTTCCTATAACATGAGATGTGATATCCAATTCCTTCCCATTCCAAACCTGAGACCCTTCCTATTGGATGAGATGTGATATCCAACTCCTTCCCATTTCAACCCTGAGACCCTTCCTATAGCATGAGATGTGATGTCTCAATGCTTCTAATACCAAACCTGAGATCCTTCCTATAACATGAGATGTGATATCCAACTCCTTCCATTCCAATCCTGAGACCCGTCCTATAGCATGAGATGTGATATCTCAATGCTTATACCAAACCTGAGACCCTTCCTATAGCATGAGATGTGATATCTCAATGCTTCTAATACCAAACCTGAGATCCTTCCTCTAACATGAAATGTGATATCCAACTCCTTCCCTTTCCAAACCTAAGAGCCTATCTATAGCATGAGATGTGATATCCAACTCCTTCCATTCCAATCCTGAGACCCGTCCTATAGCATGAGATGTGATATCTCAATGCTTATACCAAACCTGAGACCCTTCCTATAGCATGAGATGTGATATCCAACTACTTCCCATTCCAATCATGAGACCCTTCCTATAGCATGAGATGTGATATCTCAATGCTTCTAATACCAAACCTGAGATCCTTCCTCTAACATGAAATGTGATATCCAACTCCTTCCCTTTCCAAACCTAAGAGCCTATCTATAGCATGAGATGTGATATCCAGGTCCTTCCCATTCCAATCCTTTGACCCTTCCTACAGCATGCAATATGATATCTCAATGATTCTAATAACAAACCTGAGACCCGTCCTATAGCATGAGATATGATATCCAAGTCCTTCCCATTCCAATCCTGAGACCCTTCCTATAACATGAAATGTGATATCCAACTCCTTCCCATTCCAACCTGAGACCCTTCCTATAGCATGAGATGGGATATCCAACTTCTTCCAAATCCAATACTGATACCCTTCCAATAGCATGAGATGTGATATCCCAATGCTTCTACCAAACCTGAGACCCATACTATGGCATGAGATGTGATATCAAACTCCTTCCCATTCCAATCCTGAGACCCTTCCTATAGCTTGAGGTGTGATATCCAACTCCTTCCCATTCCAATTCTGAGACCCTTCTTATACCATGAGACTTGATATCTCAATGCTTCTAGTACCAAACCTGAGACCCGTCCTATAACATGAGATGTGATAACCAAATCCTTCCCCTTCCAAACCTTAGACCCTTCCTTTATCATGAGATGTGATATCCAACTCCTTCCCATTCCAATCCTGAGACCCTTCCGATATCATGAGATTTGTTATCTCAATGCTTCTAATATCAAACTAGAGACCCTCCCTATAGCATGAGATGTGACATCCAAGTCCTTCCCATTCCAATCCTGAGACCCTTCCTAAAGCATGAGATGTGATATCTCTATGCTTCTAATACCAAACCTGAGACCCTTCCTATAACATGAGATGGGATATCCAACTCCTTCCCATTCCAATCCTGAGACCTTTCCGATAGCAGAGATGTGATATCTCAATGCTTATACCAAACCTGAGAACCTTCCTATGGCCTGAGATGTCATATACAACTCCTTCCCATTCCAATCCTGAGACCCTTCCTTTACCATGAGATGTGATATCTCAATGCTTATACCAAATCTGAGACCCTTCCTATAGCATGAGATGTGATATCCAATTCCTTCCCATTCCAATCCTGAGACCCTTCCTATAGCATGAGATGTGATATCTCAATGCTTATACCAAACCTGAGACCCTTCCTATAGCATGAGATGTGATATCCAAGTCCACCCCATTCCAATCCTTAGACCCTTCCTACAGCATGCGATGTGATATCTCAATGATTCTAATACCAAACCAGAGACTCTTCCTATAACATGAGATGGGATATCCAACTCCTTCCCATTCCAATCCTGAGCCGCTTCCGATAGCAGAGATGTGATATCTCAATGCTTATACCAAACCTGAGACCCTTCCTATAACATGAGATGTGATATCCAACTCCTTCCCGTTCCAAACCTGAGACACTAACTATAGCATATGTGATATCCAACTCCTTCCCATTCCAAACATGAGACCCTTCCTATAGCAAGAAAGTAATATCCAACTCCTACCCATTCCAATCCTGAGACCCTTCGTATAGCAAGAGATGTGATATCCAAATCCTTCCCATTCCAATCCTGAGACCCTTCCTATAACATGAGATGTGATATCCAACTCCTTCCCATTCCAACCTGAGACACTTCCTATAGCATGAGAAGGGATATCCAACTCCTTCCCAATCCAATCCTGAGACCCTTCGATAGCAGAGATGTGATATCTCAATGCTTATACCAAACCTGAGACCCTTCCTATGGCATGAGATGTGATATCCAACTCCTTGCCATTCAAATCCTGAGACCCTTCCTATAGCATGAAAAGGGATATCCAACTCCTTCCCAATCCAATCCTGAGACCCTTCCGATAGCAGAGACGTGATATCTCAATGCTTCTAATACCAAACCTGAGACCCTTCCTTTAGCATGAGATGTGATATCCAAATCCTTCACATTCCAAACCTAAGAGCCTATCTATAGCATGAGATGTGATATCCAGGTCCTTCCCATTCCAATCCTTTGACCCTTCCTACAGCATGCAATATGATATCTCAATGATTCTAATAACAAACCTGAGACCCGTCCTATAGCATGAGATATGATATCCAAGTCCTTCCCATTCCAATCCTGAGACCCTTCCTATAACATGAAATGTGATATCCAACTCCTTCCCATTCCAACCTGAGACCCTTCCTATAGCATGAGATGGGATATCCAACTTCTTCCAAATCCAATACTGATACCCTTCCAATAGCATGAGATGTGATATCCCAATGCTTCTACCAAACCTGAGACCCATACTATGGCATGAGATGTGATATCAAACTCCTTCCCATTCCAATCCTGAGACCCTTCCTATAGCTTGAGGTGTGATATCCAACTCCTTCCCATTCCAATTCTGAGACCCTTCTTATACCATGAGACTTGATATCTCAATGCTTCTAGTACCAAACCTGAGACCCGTCCTATAACATGAGATGTGATAACCAAATCCTTCCCCTTCCAAACCTTAGACCCTTCCTTTATCATGAGATGTGATATCCAACTCCTTCCCATTCCAATCCTGAGACCCTTCCGATATCATGAGATTTGTTATCTCAATGCTTCTAATATCAAACTAGAGACCCTCCCTATAGCATGAGATGTGACATCCAAGTCCTTCCCATTCCAATCCTGAGACCCTTCCTAAAGCATGAGATGTGATATCTCTATGCTTCTAATACCAAACCTGAGACCCTTCCTATAACATGAGATGGGATATCCAACTCCTTCCCATTCCAATCCTGAGACCTTTCCGATAGCAGAGATGTGATATCTCAATGCTTATACCAAACCTGAGAACCTTCCTATGGCCTGAGATGTCATATACAACTCCTTCCCATTCCAATCCTGAGACCCTTCCTTT
Source organism: Ambystoma mexicanum (assembly GCF_040938575.1). Taxonomy (NCBI): domain Eukaryota; kingdom Metazoa; phylum Chordata; class Amphibia; order Caudata; family Ambystomatidae; genus Ambystoma; species Ambystoma mexicanum. Next base: position 342,182,217 of record NC_090936.1, read on the forward strand.
ACCATGAGATGTGATATCTCAATGCTTATACCAAATCTGAGACCCTTCCTATAGCATGAGATGTGATATCCAATTCCTTCCCATTCCAATCCTGAGACCCTTCCTATAGCATGAGATGTGATATCTCAATGCTTATACCAAACCTGAGACCCTTCCTATAGCATGAGATGTGATATCCAAGTCCACCCCATTCCAATCCTTAGACCCTTCCTACAGCATGCGATGTGATATCTCAATGATTCTAATACCAAACCAGAGACTCTTCCTATAACATGAGATGGGATATCCAACTCCTTCCCATTCCAATCCTGAGCCGCTTCCGATAGCAGAGATGTGATATCTCAATGCTTATACCAAACCTGAGACCCTTCCTATAACATGAGATGTGATATCCAACTCCTTCCCGTTCCAAACCTGAGACACTAACTATAGCATATGTGATATCCAACTCCTTCCCATTCCAAACATGAGACCCTTCCTATAGCAAGAAAGTAATATCCAACTCCTACCCATTCCAATCCTGAGACCCTTCGTATAGCAAGAGATGTGATATCCAAATCCTTCCCATTCCAATCCTGAGACCCTTCCTATAACATGAGATGTGATATCCAACTCCTTCCCATTCCAACCTGAGACACTTCCTATAGCATGAGAAGGGATATCCAACTCCTTCCCAATCCAATCCTGAGACCCTTCGATAGCAGAGATGTGATATCTCAATGCTTATACCAAACCTGAGACCCTTCCTATGGCATGAGATGTGATATCCAACTCCTTGCCATTCAAATCCTGAGACCCTTCCTATAGCATGAAAAGGGATATCCAACTCCTTCCCAATCCAATCCTGAGACCCTTCCGATAGCAGAGACGTGATATCTCAATGCTTCTACCAAACCTGAGACCCTTCCTTTAGCATGAGATGTGATATCCAAATCCTTCACATTCCAACCCTGAGACCCTTCCTATAGCATGAGATTTGATATCTCAATGCTTCTAATACCAAACCTGAGATCCTTCCTATAACATGAGATGTGATATCCAATTCCTTCCCATTCCAAACCTGAGACCCTTCCTATTGGATGAGATGTGATATCCAACTCCTTCCCATTCCAACCCTGAGACCCTTCCTATAGCATGAGATGTGATGTCTCAATGCTTCTAATACCAAACTTGAGATCCTTCCTATAACATGAGATGTGATATCCAACTCCTTCCATTCCAATCCTGAGACCCGTCCTATAGCATGAGATGTGATATCTCAATGCTTATACCAAACCTGAGACCCTTCCTATAGCATGAGATGTGATATCCAACTCCTTCCCATTCCAATCCTGAGACCCTTCCTATAGCATGAGATGTGATATCTCAATGCTTCTAATACCAAACCTGAGATCCTTCCTCTAACATGAAATGTGATATCCAACTCCTTCCCTTTCCAAACCTAAGAGCCTATCTATAGCATGAGATGTGATATCCAAGTCCTTCACATTCCAACCCTTAGACCCTTCCTACAGCATGCAATATGATATCTCAATGATTCTAATACCAAACCTGAGACCCGTCCTTTAGCATGAGATGTGATATCCAAATCCTTCACATTCCAATCCTGAGACCCTTCCTATAGCATGAGATTTGATATCTCAATGCTTCTAATACCAAACCTGAGATCCTTCCTATAACATGAGATGTGATATCCAATTCCTTCCCATTCCAAACCTGAGACCCTTCCTATTGGATGAGATGTGATATCCAACTCCTTCCCATTCCAACCCTGAGACCCTTCCTATAGCATGAGATGGGATATCCAACTCCTTCCAAATCCAATCCCGATACCCTTCCGATAGCATGAGATGTGATATCCCAATGCTTCTACCAAACCTGAGACCCATACTATGGCATGAGATGTGATATCAAACTCCTTCCCATTCTAATCCTGAGACCCTTCCTATAGCTTGAGATGTGATATCCAACTCCTTCCCATTCCAATTCTGAGACCCTTCCTATAGCATGAGATGTGATATCCAACTCCTTTCCATTCCAATCCTGAGACCCTTCCTATAGCATGAGATGTGATGTCTCAATGCTTCTAATACCAAACCTGATATCCTTCCTATAACATGAGATGTGATATCCAACTCCTTCCATTCCAATCCTGAGACCCTTCCTATAGCATGAGATGTGATATCTCAATGCTTCTACCAAACCTGAGACCCTTCCTATAGCATGAGATGTGATATCCAACTCCTTCCCATTCCAATCCTGAGACCCTTCCTATAGACTGAGATGTGATATCTCAATGCCCCTAATACCAAACCTGAGATCCTTCCTCTAACATGAAATGTGATATCCAACTCCTTCACTTTCCAAACCTGAGAACCTATCTATAGCATGAGATGTGATATCTAAGTCCTTCCCATTCCAATCCTTAGACCCTTCCTACAGCATGCAATATGATATCTCAATGATTCTAATAAAAAAACCTGAGACCCTTCCTATAACATGAGATGTGATATCCAACTCCTTCCCGTTCCAAACCTGAGACCCTTCCTTTAGCATATGTGATATCCAGCTCCTTCCCATTCCAATCCTGAGACACTTCCGATAGCATGAGATGTGATATCTCAATGCTTCTAATATCTAAACTGAGACCCTCCCTATAGCATATGTGATATCTAAGTCCTTCCCATTCCAATCCTGAGACCCTTCCTATAGCATGAGATGTGATATCTCAATGCTTATCCTTGATTCCTGTAGTAAATTGATTTCCTTTGCAGGCCGACTCCTGTCACGAATGCCTTGTCTGCATGCATTCTCTCCTGGCCATTCGCTCACCGTGGCTATTTGCCTACCCCCTCAGTGGATGGACTTCTCCATCCTAGCCTCCTACCACTCAACTCCGCCGTACACACTGCAGGGAATACTCGGGATTTTCTGATCACAGACCTCCCCCTCTGTAACCCTCTCAACAATCCTCTCCCGTGGTGATCAAGTTCTCATCTTCAAAGAAGGCTAACTGCCAGCTGTTCCTCCTCAGAGGAGTTCTCCCTTTCTGTCCCTGCTCCCTGCACCGTTTCGCGTTGCAAACACTCGCTTCCCTGCTCTCTTATTTAGACGCTTTTCCTTCTCAGAGGCCTTCTTGCTTTCTGCCCTTTTCGCGTTGCAAGTACTCGCTTCCCAGCTCTCTGGTTTAGACGCGTGTTCCCTGCCTTCTCTCCTCTTCCCGCTGCCTTCAAATCAAAAAATGAGCTCCAAAAGATACACAGTGCTCAGAATGCTCTATAACACCCATTATTCAACATATAGCCGTAACCCGCTAGACGTATTGATACGTGCTGTAAACTAGCAAAAACAGCCAGAAAATGTACTTTCCTCGCGTTTTTGTAAATGCTAATTCTGATGGGTTCCCATGTATACTGTCCGTGCGTTTGTTGTCGAATCCTGAAGTTTTTAACCACTGTTCTCCCATACAAGGGGGGGTCAACGTCTACTGCTGTTCACAGGCTGAATGTATACGGCTGAAATCTTCAAGGCATTATCAGCTTTCCTGACTGTTTTGGTACGTGTATTTGTCATCTGTTAATGCAGTCGCCCTGTGTTCATCGTCCCTTCTACTTTACAGGCTGCACTCCCCTGGTGATCACATTCTCCTCTCCAGAGCAGGCTGACTACCAGCTGCTGCTCCTCATAGGCGTTCATCCTTTCTGTCCCTGCTCCCTGCACCGTTTCGCGTTGCATGTACTCGCTTCCCAGCTCTCTGGTTTAGATGCGTGTTCCCTGCCTTCTCTCCTCTTCCTACAGCCTTCCAATGAGCTCCACAAGATACAGTGTTCAGAATGCTTTATAACACCCATTATTCAACATATTGCTGTAACCCGCTAGACGTATTGAAACGTGCTAAAAACGAGCAGAAACAGCTAGAAAATGTACTTTCCTCGCGTTTTGGTAAATGCGAATTCTGGTGGATTCCCATTTTGTACTCTGTTCGTGCGTTTGTTCAGTCGAATCCTGACCTTTTGAACCACTCTTCTTCCATACAAGGGAGGGTCAAAATGTGTTGTTCACAGGCTGAATTTATACTGCTGAAATGCTCGCTTCCCTGCTTTCTGGTTTAGACGCGTGTACCCTGCATTTAGCAAAACGCGAGGGAAGTACATTTTCTAGCTGTTTTTGCTAGTTTTTAGCACGTTTCAATACGTCTAGCGGGTTACAGCTATATGTTGAATAATGGGTGTTATAAAGCATTCTGAACACTGTATCTTGTGGAGCAAATTGGAAGGCTGTAGCAAGAGGAGAGAAGGCAGGGAACACGCATCTCAACCAGAGAGCTGGGAAGCGAGTACATGCAACGCGAAACGGTGCAGGGAGCAGGGACAGAAAGGATGAACACCTATGAGGAGGAGCAGCTGGTAGTTAGCCTGCATAGGAGAGAAGAATGTGATCACTAGGGGAGTGCAGCCTGTAAACTAGAAGGAACGATGAACAAAGGGCGGCTGCATTAACAGATGGCAAATAAACGTTCCAAAACAGTCAGAAAAGCTGATAATGCCTTGAAGATTTCAGCCGTATACATTTAGCCTGTGAACAGCAGATGTTGACCCCCCACTCCCTAGTATGGGAGAACAGTGATTAAAAACTTCAGGATTCGACACAAACGCACGGACACAGTACATACAACATGGGAACCCACCAGAATTCGCATTTACAAAAACGCGAGGGAAGTACATTTTCTAGCTATTTTTGCTAGTTTTTTAGCACGTTTCAATACGTCTAGCGGGTTACAGCTATATGTTGAATAATGGGGTTATAAAGCATTCTGAACACTATCTTGTGGAGCTCATTGGAAGGCTGTAGGAAGAGAGAAGGCAGGGAACACGCATCTAAACCAGAGAGCAGGGAAGCGAGCATTTCAGCAGTATAAATTCAGCCTGTGAACAAAACATTTTGACCCTCCCTTGTATGGGAGAAGAGTGGTTCAAAAGACCAGGATTCGACTGAACAAACGCACGAACAGAGTACAAAATGGGAATCCACCAGAATTCGCATTTACCAAAACGCGAGAAAAGTACATTTTCTAGCTGGTTCTGCTCGTTTTTAGCACGTTTCAATACGTCTAGCGGGTTACAGCTATATGTTGAATAATGGGTGTTATAAAGCATTCTGAACACTATCTTGTGGAGCTCATTGGAAGGCTGTAGGAAGAGGAGAGAAGGCAGGGAACACGCTTCTAAACCAGAGAGCTGGGAAGCGAGTACATGCAACGCGGAACGGTGCAGGGAGCAGGGACAGAAAGGATGAACGCCTATGAGGAGGAGCAGCTGGTAGTCAGCCTGCTCTGGAGAGGAGAATGTGATCACCAGGGGAGTGCAGCCTGTAAAGTAGAAGGGACGATGAACACAGGGCGACTGCATGAACAGATGGCAAATACACGTTCCAAAACAGTCAGGAAAGCTGATAATGCCTTGAAGATTTCAGCCGTATACATTCAGCCTGTGAACAGCAGTAGACGTTGACCCCCCCCCCCACTTGTATGGGAGAACAGTGGTTAAAAACTTCAGGATTCGACAACAAACGCACGGACAGTACATACATGGGAACCCATCAGAATTAGTATTTACAAAAACGCGAGGAAAGTACATTTTCTAGCTGTTTTTGCTAGTTTACAGCACGTTTCAATACGTCTAGCGGGTTACGGCTATATGTTGAATAATGGGTGTTATAGAGCATTCTGAGCACTGTGTATCTTTTGGAGCTCATTTTTTGATTTGAAGGCAGCGGGAAGAGAGAAGGCAGGGAACACGCGCCTAAACCAGAGAGCTGGGAAGCGAGTGTTTGCAACGCGAAACGGTGGAGGGAGCAGGGACAGAAAGGGAGAACTCCTCTGAGGAGGAACAGCTGGCAGTTAGCCTTCTTTGGAGATGAGAACTTGATCACCACGGGAGAGGATTGTTGAGAGGGTTACAGAGGGGGAGGTCTGAGATCACAAAATCCTGAGTATTCCCTGCAGTGGGTAGGGCCAGCGACATGAAGAGTTGCAGATCTCGTAAAAGTCCAGGTCAGGAAGCATACAGGTTCATGTTGAATTCTCCAAGTAGGCGGAGTTGAGTGGTAGGAGGCTAGGATGGAGAAGTCCATCCACTGAGAGAGGAAGGGGGTAGGCAAATAGCCACGGTGAGCGAATGGCCAGGAGAGAATGCATGCAGACAAGGCATTCGTGACAGGAGTCGGCCTGCAAAGGAAATCAATTTACTACAGGAATCAAGGATAAGCATTGAGATATCACATCTCATGCTATAGGAAGGGTCTCAGGATTGGAATGGGAAGGACTTAGATATCACATATGCTATAGGGAGGGTCTCAGTTTTGATATTAGAAGCATTGAGATATCAAATCTCATGCTATCAGAAGTGTCTCAGGATTGGAATGGGAAGGAGCTGGATATCACATCTCATGCTAAAGGAAGGGTCTCAGGTTTGGAACGGGAAGGAGTTGGATATCACATCTCATGCTAAAGGAAGGGTCTCAGGTTTGGAACGGGAAGGAGTTGGATATCACATCTCATGTTATAGGAAGGATCTCAGGTTTGGTATTAGAAGTATTGAGATATCACATCTCATGCTATAGGAAGGGTCTCAGGATTGGAATGGGAAGGAGTTGGATATCACATCTCACGTTATAGGAAGGATCTCAGGTTTGGTATTAGAAGTATTGAGATATCACATCTCATGCTATCGGAAGGATCTCAGGTTTGGTATAGAAGCATTGAGATATCATATCTTATGCTATCAGAAGGGTCTCAGGATTGGAATGGGAATGAGTTGGATATCACATCTCATGCTAAAGGGAGGGTCTCAGGTTTGGAAGGGGAAGGATTTGGATATCACATCTCATGTTATAGGATGGATCTCAGGTTTGGTATTAGAAGTATTGAGATATCACATCTCATGTTATCGGAAGGATCTCAGGTTTGGTATTAGAAGTATTGAGATATCACATCTCATGCTATAGGAAGGGTCTCAGGATTGGAATGGGAAGGAGTTGGATATCACATCTCATGCTAAAGGAAGGGTCTCAGCTTTGGTAGAAGCATTGAGATATCACATCTCATGCTATAGGAAGGGTCTCAGGATTGGAATGGGTAGGACTTAGATATCACATATGCTATAGGGAGGGTCTCAGTTTTGATATTAGAAGCATTGAGATATCACATCTCATGCTATCGGAAGTGTCTCAGGATTGGAATGGGAAGGAGCTGGATATCACATCTCATGCTAAAGGAAGTGTCTCAGGATTGGAATGGGAAGGAGTTGGATATCCCATCTCATGTTATAGGACGGGTCTCAGGTTTTTTATTAGAATCATTGAGATATCATATTGCATGCTGTAGGAAGGGTCTAAGGATTGGAATGGGAAGGACTTGGATATCACATCTCATGCTATAGATAGGCTCTCAGGTTTGGAAAGTGAAGGAGTTGGATATCACATTTCATGTTAGAGGAAGGATCTCAGGTTTGGTATTAGAGGCATTGTGATATCACATCTCAGGCTATAGGAAGGGTCTCAGGATTGGAATGGGAAGGAGTTGGATATCACATCTCATGCTATAGGAAGGGTCTCAGGTTTGGTATAAGCATTGAGATATCACATCTCATGCTATAGGAAGGGTCTCAGGATTGGAGTGGAAGGAGTTGGATATCACATCTCATGTTATAGGAAGGATCTCAGGTTTGGTATTAGAAGCATTGAGACATCACATCTCATGCTATAGGAAGGGTCTGAGGATTGGAATGGGAAGGAGTTGGATATCACATCTGCTATGGGAAGGGTCTCAGGTTTGGTATAAGCAGTGAGATATCACATCTCATGCTATAGGAAGTGTCTCAGGATTGGAATGGGAAGGAGTTGGATATCACATCTCATGTTATAGGAAGGATCTCAGGTTTGGTATTAGAAGCATTGAGATATCACATCTCATGCTATAGGAAGGGTCTCAGGATTGGAATGGGAAGGACTTGGATATCACATCTCATGCTATAGGGAGGGTCTCAAGTTTGATATTAGAAGCTTTGAGATATCACATCTCATGATATCGGAAGGGTCTCAGGATTGGAATGGGAAGGAGTTGGATATCACATCTCATGATAAAGGAAGGGTCTAAGGTTTGGAAGGGGAAGGATTTGGATATCACATCTCATGTTATATTACGGGTCTCAGGTTTGGTATTAGAAGCATTGAGATATCAAGTCTCATAGTATAGGAAGGGTCTCAGAATTGGAATGGGAAGGAGTTGGATATCACATCTCAAGCTATAGGAAGGGTCTCAGGATTGGAATGGGAAGGACTTGGATATCACATCTCATGCTATAGGAAGGCTCTCAGGTTTGGAAGGGGAAAGAGTTGGATATCACATTTCATGTTAGAGGTAGGATCTCAGGTTTGGTATTAGAGGCATTGAGATATCACATCTCATGCTATCAGAAGTGTCTCAGGAATGGAATGGGAAGGAGTTGGATATCACATCTCGTGCTAAAGGGAGGGTCTCAGGTTTGGAAGGGGAAGGATTTGGATATCACATCTCATGTTATAGGAAGGATCTCAGGTTTGGTATTAGAAGCATTGAGATATCACATCTCATGCTATCAGAAGGGTCTCAGGATTGGAATAGGAAGGAGTTGGATATCACATCTCATGCTAAAGGGAGGGCCTCAGGTTTGGAAGGGGAAGGATTTGGATATCACATCTCATGTTATCGGAAGGATCTCACGTTTGGTATTGAAGTATTGAGATATATCTCATGCTATAGGAAGGGTCTCAGGATTGGATTGGGAAGGAGTTGGATATCCCTTCTCATGCTATAGGAAGGGTCTCAGGATTTGAATGGCAAGGAGTTGGATATCACATCTCATGCCATAGGAAGGGTCTCAGGTTTGGTATAAGCATTGAGATATCACATCTCTGCTATCGGAAGGGTCTCAGGATTGGATTGGGAAGGAGTTTGATATCCCTTCTCATGCTATAGGAAGTGTCTCAGGTTGGAATGGGAAGGAGTTGGATATCACATCTCATGTTATAGGAAGGGTCTCAGGATTGGAATGGGAAGGATTTGGATATCACATCTCTTGCTATAGGAAGGGTCTCAGGATTGGAATGGGTAGGAGTTGGATATTACTTTCTTGCTATAGGAAGGGTCTCATGTTTGGAATGGGAAGGAGTTGGATATCACATATGCTATAGTTAGTGTCTCAGGTTTGGAACGGGAAGGAGTTGGATATCACATCTCATGTTATAGGAAGGGTCTCAGGTTTGGTGTAAGCATTGAGATATCACATCTCTGCTATCGGAAGCGGCTCAGGATTGGAATGGGAAGGAGTTGGATATCCCATCTCATGTTATAGGAAGAGTCTCTGGTTTGGTATTAGAATCAATTGAGATATCACATTGCATGCTGTAGGAAGGGTCTAAGGATTGGAATGGGATGGACTTGGATATCACATCTCATGTTATAGGTAGGCTCTCAGGTTTGGTATAAGCATTGAGATATCACATCTCATGCTATAGGAATGGTCTCAGGTTTGGAAGGGGAAAGAGTTGGATATCACATCTCAAGCTATAGGAAGGGTCTCAGGTTTGGTATTAGAGGCATTGAGATATCACATCTCATGCCATCAGAAGGGTCTCAGGAATGGAATGGGAAGGAGTTGGATATCACATCTCATGCTAAAGGGAGGGTCTCAGGTTTGGAAGGGGAAGGATTTGGATATCACATCTCATGTTATAGGAAGGATCTCAGGTTTGGTATTAGAAGCATTGAGATATCACATCTCATGCTATAGGAAGGGTCTCAGGATTGGAATGGGACGCAGTTGGATATCACATCTCATGCTATAGGAAGGGTCTCAGGTTTGGTATAAGCATTGAGATATCACATCTCTGCTATCGGAAGCGGCTCAGGATTGGAATGGGAAGGAGTTGGATATTACTTTCTTGCTATAGGAAGGGTCTCATGTTTGGAATGGGAAGGAGTTGGATATCACATATGCTATAGTTAGTGTCTCAGGTATGGAACGGGAAGGAGTTGGATATCACATCTCATGTTATAGGAAGGGTCTCAGGTTTGGTGTAAGCATTGAGATATCACATCTCTGCTATCGGAAGCGGCTCAGGATTGGAATGGGAAGGAGTTGGATATCCCATCTCATGTTATAGGAAGAGTCTCTGGTTTGGTATTAGAATCAATTGAGATATCACATTGCATGCTGTAGGAAGGGTCTAAGGATTGGAATGGGATGGACTTGGATATCACATCTCATGTTATAGGTAGGCTCTCAGGTTTGGTATAAGCATTGAGATATCACATCTCATGGTATAGGAATGGTCTCAGGTTTGGAAGGGGAAAGAGTTGGATATCACATCTCAAGCTATAGGAAGGGTCTCAGGTTTGGTATTAGAGGCATTGAGATATCACATCTCATGCTATCAGAAGGGTCTCAGGAATGGAATGGGAAGGAGTTGGATATCACATCTCATGCTAAAGGGAGGGTCTCAGGTTTGGAAGGGGAAGGATTTGGATATCACATCTCATGTTATAGGAAGGATCTCAGGTTTGGTATTAGAAGCATTGAGATATCACATCTCATGCTATAGGAAGGGTCTCAGGATTGGAATGGGACGCAGTTGGATATCACATCTCATGCTATAGGAAGGGTCTCAGGTTTGGTATAAGCATTGAGATATCACATCTCTGCTATCGGAAGCGGCTCAGGATTGGAATGGGAAGGAGTTGGATATCCCATCTCATGTTATAGGAAGAGTCTCTGGTTTGGTATTAGAATCATTGAGATATCACATCGCATGCTGTAGGAAGGGTCTAGGGATTGGAATGGGATGGACTTGGATATCACATCTCATGTTATAGGTAGGCTCTCAGGTTTGGTATAAGCATTGAGATATCACATCTCATGCTATAGGAAGGGTCTCAGGATTGGATTGGGAAGGAATTGGATATCACATCTCATGCTATAGGAAGGGTCTCAGATTTGGTATAAGCATTGAGATAATCACATCTCATGCTAAAGGAAGGGTCTCAGGATTGGAATGGGAAGGAGTTGTATATGACATCTCAGGCCATAGGAAGGTTCTCAGGTTTGGCATGAGCATTGAGATATCACATCTCTGCTATCGGAAAGGTCTCAGGATTGGAATGGGAAGGAGTTGGATATCCCATCTCATGTTATAGGAAGGGTCTCAGTTTTGGTATTAGAAGCATAGAGATATCACATCTCATGCTATAGGAAGGGTCTCAGGATTGGAATGGGAAGGACTTGGATGTCACATCTCATGCTATAGGGAGGGTCTCAAGTTTGATATTAGAAGCATTGAGATAACAAATCTCATGATATCGGAAGGGTCTCAGGATTGGAATGGGAAGGAGTTGGATATCACATCTCATGATAAAGGAAGGGTCTAAGGTTTGGAAGGGGAAGGATTTGGATATCACATCTCATGTTATAGGACGGGTCTCAGGTTTGGTATTAGAAGCATTGAGATATCAAGTCTCATGGTATAAGAAGGGTCTCAGAATTGGAATGGGAAGGAGTTGGATATCACACCTCAAGCTATAGGAAGGTTCTCAGGATTGGAATGGGAAGGAGTTTGATATCACATCTCATGCCATAGTATGGGTCTCAGGTTTGGTAGAAGCATTGGGATATCACATCTCATGCTATCGGAAGGGTATCAGTATTGGCTTTGGAAGAAGTTGGATATCCCATCTCATGCTATAGGAAGGGTCTCAGGTTGGAATGGGAAGGAGTTGGATATCACATTTCATGTTATAGGAAGGGTCTCAGGATTGGAATGGGAAGGACTTGGATATCATATCTCATGCTATAGGACGGGTCTCAGGTTTGTTATTAGAATCATTGAGATATCATATTGCATGCTGTAGGAAGGCTCTAAGGATTGGAATGGGAAGGACCTGGATATCACATCTCATGCTATAGAACGGCTCTCAGGTTTGGAAAGGGAAGGAGTTGGATATCACATCTCATGTTATAGGATGGATCTCAGGTTTGGTATTAGAAGTATTGAGATATCACATCTCATGTTATCGGAAGGATCTCAGGTTTGGTATTAGAAGTATTGAGATATCACATCTCATGCTATAGGAAGGGTCTCAGGATTGGAATGGGAAGGAGTTGGATATCACATCTCATGCTAAAGGAAGGAATGTGCACTCCTCCCTTCAGACCTGGGGACGCCAAGCGTACGAAGCGTGGGAGAGTGACCAGGACTCGAAATACAACACAACCTGGCGGCAGTTACAGAGCAGGACTCCCTTGTAAGCTGGTCAGTCAACTGGATGGCCCAGAGACACTTCCGAAGGCTTACTTGGCAGGAGATGATGAAGTCGCCGGGAATAGCTGTTCCTGCTATTCCAAAGGTCGAAGCACCAGTACAGGCCTTCTGGTTCGATCCAAGGAGGAAAGGGTTTCAAAGGACGACAGCAGTGCAAAGGAGGATTCCTTCAGCGGGTCACCAGCGATTCCTCGGTCCAGCCTCGTAGTTGCAGGATACTTGGCTCCTGTATTCCTTCGTTCGTGAGAACTCAGGAGATCGACATGGTAGTGGTGTTTCCAGCCCCCTCTTATCCACGGTTCCCTTCGCGCCAAAACGGAGGGGAGCCAATGGGAGATCCGCTCATCAACACACATACCATACGTGGACCAATCACGGACTACGGTGGTCCCAGGCATTCATACCACCCTAGACTCTCTGGCACCCAGGATGTGTATTGGGACCAGACATCCCAGCCCACACCCTGGAGGCACACAAACAACATGTAGAAGCCCGCGAAAGCAACCACGTTTCGCGGGAAAGTACATGCCCAATTAAGGAAGGCCCCGGGTCGCCCGACCTGGGGAAGGTGAAGGGAGCAAGACGGTCAGTGGACAGGACAAAGGAGCCTCGTGGACTAGCCATTTTGGGAGCCAGGCCACCATTTTGGGTTCAGTGCGAAAAACGTGCTCAGAACACCAAAAGGAGCTCAAAATAAACAAAACGATCGCTGCCACCATTCGAGTCCCTGAATGACTTGCACCGATCAAATACCATGCTAAAAGAGTATCTAGGGTCTGTAGAAGGCTAGAGACCCAAGAGAGCTGTAACTTAGCTTACAGTGCCCTCTTGTGTCATGTTGCACTAAAGCCGCAACATGATAAAAGAAACTACGGGAAACAGCGTTCCCCGGTACTGACTGTTTTAAGGGCATGTCAGTTTCCCCGTAAGAAAGGAGCGAAAGCCCAGAGGAGTGCGGCAGAAGGCTGCACTTCTCTGGCAAAGTCAAGAACAAGGTGAGAAACAACAGCAAAAAGTTTAGGGGTTGCCACATGGAAGAAAAATTCCCTACAATTATGAAATCTTTCCTAACACATATGCTATAGGGAGGGTCTCAGTTTTGATATTAGAAGCATTGAGATATCACATCTCATGCTATCGGAAGTGTCTCAGGATTGGAATGGGAAGGAGCTGGATATCACATCTCATGTTATAGGACGGTCTCAGGTTTGGTATAAACATTGAGATATCACATCTCTGCTATCGGAAGTGTCTCAGGATTGGAATGGGAAGGAGTTGGATATCCCATCTCATGTTATAGGACGGGTCTCAGGTTTGTTATTAGAATCATTGAGATATCATATTGCATGCTGTAGGAAGGGTCTAAGGGTTGGAATGTGTTAGGAAAGATTTCGTAATTGTAGGTAATTTTCCTTCCATGTGGCAACCCCTAAACTTTTTGCTGTTCTTTTACACCTTGTTCTTGACTTTGCCAGAGAAGTGCAGCCTTCTGCCGCACTCCTCTGCGCTTTCGCTCCTTTCTTACGGGGAAACTGACATGCCCTTAAGACAGTCAGTACCGGGGAACGCTGTTTCCCGTAGTTTCTTTTATCGTGTTGCGGCTTTAGTGCAACATGACACAAGAGGGCACTGTAAGCTAAGTTACAGCTCTCTTTGGGTCTCTAGCCTTCTACAGGCCCTAGATACTCTTTTAGGATGGTATTTTGATCGGTGCAAGTCATTCAGGGACTGGAATGGTGGCAGCGATCGTTTTGTTTATTTTGAGCTCCTTTTGGCGTTCTGAGCACGTTTTTCGCACTGAACCCAAAATGGTGGCCTGGCTCCCAAAATGGCCAGACCACGAGGCTCCTTTGTCCTGTCCACTGACCGTCTTGCTCCCTTCACCTTCCCCAGGTCGGGCGACCCGGGGCCTTACTTATTTGGGCATGTACTTTCCCGCGAAACGTGGTTGCTTTCGCGGGCTTCTACATGTCCTTTGTGTGCCTCCAGGGTGTGGGCTGGGATGTCTGGTCCCAATACACATCCTGGGTGCCAGAGAGTCTAGGGTGGTGTGAATGCCTGGGACCACCGTGGTCCGTGATTGGTCCACGTATGGTATGTGTGTTGATGAGCGGATCTCCCATTGGCTCCCCTCCGTTTTGGCGCGAAGGGAACCGTGGATAAGAGGGAGCTGGAAACACCACTACCATGTCGATCTCCTGAGTTCTCACGAACGAAGGAATACAGGAGCCAAGTATCCTGCAACTACGAGGCTGGACCGAGGAATCGCTGGTGACCCGCTGAAGGAATCCTCCTTTGCACTGCTGTCGTCCTTTGAAACCCTTTCCTCCTTGGATCGAACCAGAAGGCCTGTACTGGTGCTTCGACCTTTGGAATAGCAGGAACAGCTATTCCCGGCGACTTCATCAACTCCTGCCAAGTAAGCCTTCGGAAGTGTCTCTGGGCCATCCAGTTGACTGACCAGCTTACAAGGGAGTCCTTCTCTGTAACTGCCGCCAGGTTGTGTTGTATTTCGAGTCCTTGTCACTCTCCCACGCTTCGTACGCTTGGCGTCCCCAGGTCTGAAGGGAGGAGTGTACAAGCATTTGGTATAAGCATTGAGATATCACATCTCATGCTATAGGAAGGGTCTCAGGATTGGAATGGGAAGGAATTGGATATCACATCTCATGCTATAGGAAGGGTCTCGGATTTGGTATAAGCATTGAGATATCACATCTCATGCTAAAGGGAGGGTCTCAGGATTGGAATGGGAAGGAGTTGTATATGACATCTCAGGCCATAGGAAGGTTCTCAGGTTTGGTATAAGCATTGAGATATCACATCTCTGCTATCGGAAAGGTCTCAGGATTGGAATGGGAAGGAGTTGAATATCCCATCTCATGTTATAGGAAGGGTCTCAGGTTTGGTATTAGAAGCATAGAGATATCACATCTCATGCTATAGGAAGGGTCTCAGGATTGGAATGGGAAGGACTTGGATCTCACATCTCATGCTATAGGGAGGGTCTCAAGTTTGATATTAGAAGCATTGAGATAACAAATCTCATGATATCGGAAGGGTCTCAGGATTGGAATGGGAAAGAGTTGGATATCACATCTCATGATAAAGGAAGGGTCCAAGGTTTGGAAGGGGAAGGATTTGGATATCACATCTCATGTTATAGGACGGGTCTCAGGTTTGGTATTAGAAGCATTGAGATATCAAGTCTCATGGTATAAGAAGGGTCTCAGAATTGGAATGGGAAGGAGTTGGATATCACACCTCAAGCTATAGGAAGGGTCTCAGGATTGGAATGGGAAGGAGTTTGATGTCACATCTCATGCCATAGTATGGGTCTCAGGTTTGGTAGAAGCATTGGGATATCACATCTCATGCTATCGGAAGGGTATCAGTATTGGATTTGGAAGAAGTTGGATATCCCATCTCATGCTATAGGAAGGGTCTCAGGTTGGAATGGGAAGGAGTTGGATATCACATTTCATGTTATAGGAAGGGTCTCAGGATTGGAATGGGAAGGACTTGGATATCATATCTCATGCTATAGGACGGGTCTCAGGTTTGTTATTAGAATCATTGAGATATCATATTGCATGCTGTAGGAAGGGTCTAAGGATTGGAATGGGAAGGACCTGGATATCACATCTCATGCTATAGAACGGCTCTCAGGTTTGGAAAGGGAAGGAGTTGGATATCACATCTCATGTTATAGGATGGATCTCAGGTTTGGTATTAGAAGTATTGAGATATCACATCTCATGTTATCGGAAGGATCTCAGGTTTGGTGTTAGAAGTATTGAGATATCACATCTCATGCTATAGGAAGGGTCTCAGGATTGGAATGGGAAGGAGTTGGATATCACATCTCATGCTAAAGGAAGGGTCTCAGGTTTGGTAGAAGCATTGAGATATCACATCTCATGCTATAGGAAGGGTCTCAGGATTGGAATGGGAAGGACTTAGATATCACATATCATGCTATAGGGAGGGTCTCAGTTTTGATATTAGAAGCATTGAGATATCACATCTCATGCTATCGGAATTGTCTCAGGATTGGAATGGGAAGGAGCTGGATATCACATCTCATGCTAAAGGAAGGGTCTCAGGTTTGGAACGGGAAGGAGTTGGATATCACATCTCATGTTATAGGAAGGGTCTCAGGTTTGGTATAAACATTGAGATATCACATCTCTGCTATCGGAAGTGTCTCAGGATTGGAATGGGAAGGAGTTGGATATCCCATCTCACGTTATAGGACGGGTCTCAGGTTTGTTATTAGAATCATTGAGATATCATATTGCATGCTGTAGGAAGGGTCTAAGGGTTGGAATGTGAAGGACTTGGATATCACATCTCATGCTATAGATAGGCTCTTAGGTTTGGAAAGGGAAGGAGTTGGATATCACATTTCATGTTAGAGGAAGGATCTCAGGTTTGGTATTAGAAGCATTGAGATATCACATCTCATGCTATAGGAAGAGTCTCAGGATTGGAATGGGAAGGAGTTGGATATCACATCTCATACTATAGGAAGGGTCTCAGGTTTGGTATAAGCATTGAGATATCACATCTCATGCTATAGGACGGGTCTCAGGATTGGAATGGAAGGAGTTGGATATCACATCTCATGTTATAGGAAGGATCTCAGGTTTGGTATTAGAAGCATTGAGACATCACATCTCATGCTATAGGAAGGGTCTCAGGGTTGGAATGGGAAGGAGTTGGATATCACATCTCATCCAATAGGAAGGGTCTCAGGTTTGGAATGGGAAGGAATTGGATATCACATCTCATGTTATAGGAAGGATCTCAGGTTTGGTATTAGAAGCATTGAGATATCAAATCTCATGCTATAGGAAGGGTCTCAGGATTGGAATGTGAAGGATTTGGATATCACATCTCATGCTAAAGGAAGGGTCTCAGGTTTGGTAGAAGCATTGAGATATCACGTCTCTGCTATCGGAAGGGTCTCAGGATTGGATTGGGAAGGAGTTGGATATCCCTTTTCATGCTATAGGAAGGGTCTCAGGATTTGAATGGCAAGGAGTTGGATATCACATCTCATGCCATAGGAAGGGTCTCAGGTTTGGTATAAGCATTGAGATATCACATCTCTGCTATCGGAAGGGTCTCAGGATTGGATTGGGAAGGAGTTGGATATCCCTTCTCATGCTATAGGAAGTGTCTCAGGTTGGAATGGGAAGGAGTTGGATATCACATCTCATGTTATAGAAAGGGTCTCAGGATTGAAATGGGAAGGAATTGGATATCACATCTCATGCTATAGGAAGGGTCTCAGATTTGGTATAAGCATTGAGATATCACATCTCATGCTAAAGGAAGGGTCTCAGGATTGGAATGGGAAGGAGTTGTATATGACATCTCAGGCCATAGGAAGGTTCTCAGGTTTGGTATAAGCATTGAGATATCACATCTCTGCTATCGGAAAGGTCTCAGGATTGGAATGGGAAGGAGTTGGATATCCCATCTCATGTTATAGGAAGGGTCTCAGGTTTGGTATTAGAAGCATAGAGATATCACATCTCATGCTATAGGAAGGGTCTCAGGATTGGAATGGGAAGGACTTGGATGTCACATCTCATGCTATAGGGAGGGTCTCAAGTTTGATATTAGAAGCATTGAGATAACAAATCTCATGATATCGGAAGGGTCTCAGGATTGGAATGGGAAGGAGTTGGATATCACATCTCATGATAAAGGAAGGGTCTAAGGTTTGGAAGGGGAAGGATTTGGATATCACATCTCATGTTATAGGACGGGTCTCAGGTTTGGTATTAGAAGCATTGAGATATCAAGTCTCATGGTATAAGAAGGGTCTCAGAATTGGAATGGGAAGGAGTTGGATATCACACCTCAAGCTATAGGAAGGGTCTCAGGATTGGAATGGGAAGGAGTTTGATATCACATCTCATGCCATAGTATGGGTCTCAGGTTTGGTAGAAGCATTGGGATATCACATCTCATGCTATCGGAAGGGTATCAGTATTGGATTTGGAAGAAGTTGGATATCCCATCTCATGCTATAGGAAGGGTCTCAGGTTGGAATGGGAAGGAGTTGGATATCACATTTCATGTTATAGGAAGGGTCTCAGGATTGGAATGGGAAGGACTTGGATATCATATCTCATGCTATAGGACGGGTCTCAGGTTTGTTATTAGAATCATTGAGATATCATATTGCATGCTGTAGGAAGGGTCTAAGGATTGGAATGGGAAGGACCTGGATATCACATCTCATGCTATAGATAGGCTCTTAGGTTTGGAAAGGGAAGGAGTTGGATATCACATTTCATGTTAGAGGAAGGATCTCAGGTTTGGTATTAGAAGCATTGAGATATCACATCTCATGCCATAGGAAGGGTCTCAGGTTTGGTATAAGCATTGAGATATCACATCTCTGCTATCGGAAGGGTCTCAGGATTGGATTGGGAAGGAGTTTGATATCCCTTCTCATGCTATAGGAAGTGTCTCAGGTTGGAATGGGAAGGAGTTGGATATCACATCTCATGTTATAGGAAGGGTCTCAGGATTGGAATGGGAAGGATTTGGATATCACATCTCTTGCTATAGGAAGGGTCTCAGGATTGGAATGGGTAGAAGTTGGATATTACTTTCTTGCTATAGGAAGGGTCTCATGTTTGGAATGGGAAGGAGTTGGATATCACATATGCTATAGTTAGTGTCTCAGGTTTGGAACGGGAAGGAGTTGGATATCACATCTCATGTTATAGGAAGGGTCTCAGGTTTGGTGTAAGCATTGAGATATCACATCTCTGCTATCGGAAGCGGCTCAGGATTGGAATGGGAAGGAGTTGGATATCCCATCTCATGTTATAGGAAGAGTCTCTGGTTTGGTATTAGAATCAATTGAGATATCACATTGCATGCTGTAGGAAGGGTCTAAGGATTGGAATGGGATGGACTTGGATATCACATCTCATGTTATAGGTAGGCTCTCAGGTTTGGTATAAGCATTGAGATATCACATCTCATGCTATAGGAATGGTCTCAGGTTTGGAAGGGGAAAGAGTTGGATATCACATCTCAAGCTATAGGAAGGGTCTCAGGTTTGGTATTAGAGGCATTGAGATATCACATCTCATGCTATCAGAAGGGTCTCAGGAATGGAATGGGAAGGAGTTGGATATCACATCTCATGCTAAAGGGAGGGTCTCAGGTTTGGAAGGGGAAGGATTTGGATATCACATCTCATGTTATAGGAAGGATCTCAGGTTTGGTATTAGAAGCATTGAGATATCACATCTCATGCTATAGGAAGGGTCTCAGGATTGGAATGGGACGCAGTTGGATATCACATCTCATGCTATAGGAAGGGTCTCAGGTTTGGTATAAGCATTGAGATATCACATCTCTGCTATCGGAAGCGGCTCAGGATTGGAATGGGAAGGAGTTGGATATCCCATCTCATGTTATAGGAAGAGTCTCTGGTTTGGTATTAGAATCATTGAGATATCACATTGCATGCTGTAGGAAGGGTCTAGGGATTGGAATGGGATGGACTTGGATATCACATCTCATGTTATAGGTAGGCTCTCAGGTTTGGTATAAGCATTGAGATATCACATCTCATGCTATAGGAAGGGTCTCAGGATTGGATTGGGAAGGAATTGGATATCACATCTCATGCTATAGGAAGGGTCTCAGATTTGGTATAAGCATTGAGATAATCACATCTCATGCTAAAGGAAGGGTCTCAGGATTGGAATGGGAAGGAGTTGTATATGACATCTCAGGCCATAGGAAGGTTCTCAGGTTTGGCATGAGCATTGAGATATCACATCTCTGCTATCGGAAAGGTCTCAGGATTGGAATGGGAAGGAGTTGGATATCCCATCTCATGTTATAGGAAGGGTCTCAGGTTTGGTATTAGAAGCATAGAGATATCACATCTCATGCTATAGGAAGGGTCTCAGGATTGGAATGGGAAGGACTTGGATGTCACATCTCATGCTATAGGGAGGGTCTCAAGTTTGATATTAGAAGCATTGAGATAACAAATCTCATGATATCGGAAGGGTCTCAGGATTGGAATGGGAAGGAGTTGGATATCACATCTCATGATAAAGGAAGGGTCTAAGGTTTGGAAGGGGAAGGATTTGGATATCACATCTCATCTTATAGGACGGGTCTCAGGTTTGGTATTAGAAGCATTGAGATATCAAGTCTCATGGTATAAGAAGGGTCTCAGAATTGGAATGGGAAGGAGTTGGATATCACACCTCAAGCTATAGGAAGGTTCTCAGGATTGGAATGGGAAGGAGTTTGATATCACATCTCATGCCATAGTATGGGTCTCAGGTTTGGTAGAAGCATTGGGATATCACATCTCATGCTATCGGAAGGGTATCAGTATTGGATTTGGAAGAAGTTGGATATCCCATCTCATGCTATAGGAAGGGTCTCAGGTTGGAATGGGAAGGAGTTGGATATCACATTTCATGTTATAGGAAGGGTCTCAGGATTGGAATGGGAAGGACTTGGATATCATATCTCATGCTATAGAACGGCTCTCAGGTTTGGAAAGGGAAGGAGTTGGATATCACATCTCATGTTATAGGATGGATCTCAGGTTTGGTATTAGAAGTATTGAGATATCACATCTCATGTTATCGGAAGGATCTCAGGTTTGGTATTAGAAGTATTGAGATATCACATCTCATGCTATAGGAAGGGTCTAAGGATTGGAATGGGAAGGACCTGGATATCACATCTCATGCTATAGAACGGCTCTCAGGTTTGGAAAGGGAAGGAGTTGGATATCACATCTCATGTTATAGGATGGATCTCAGGTTTGGTATTAGAAGTATTGAGATATCACATCTCATGTTATCGGAAGGATCTCAGGTTTGGTATTAGAAGTATTGAGATATCACATCTCATGCTATAGGAAGGGTCTCAGGATTGGAATGGGAAGGAGTTGGATATCACATCTCATGCTAAAGGAAGGAATGTGCACTCCTCCCTTCAGACCTGGGGACGCCAAGCGTACGAAGCGTGGGAGAGTGACCAGGACTAGAAATACAACACAACCTGGCGGCAGTTACAGAGCAGGACTCCCTTGTAAGCTGGTCAGTCAACTGGATGGCCCAGAGACACTTCCGAAGGCTTACTTGGCAGGAGATGATGAAGTCGCCGGGAATAGCTGTTCCTGCTATTCCAAAGGTCGAAGCACCAGTACAGGCCTTCTGGTTCGATCCAAGGAGGAAAGGGTTTCAAAGGACGACAGCAGTGCAAAGGAGGATTCCTTCAGCGGGTCACCAGCGATTCCTCGGTCCAGCCTCGTAGTTGCAGGATACTTGGCTCCTGTATTCCTTCGTTCGTGAGAACTCAGGAGATCGACATGGTAGTGGTGTTTCCAGCCCCCTCTTATCCACGGTTCCCTTCGCGCCAAAACGGAGGGGAGCCAATGGGAGATCCGCTCATCAACACACATACCATACGTGGACCAATCACGGACTACGGTGGTCCCAGGCATTCATACCACCCTAGACTCTCTGGCACCCAGGATGTGTATTGGGACCAGACATCCCAGCCCACACCCTGGAGGCACACAAACAACATGTAGAAGCCCGCGAAAGCAACCACGTTTCGCGGGAAAGTACATGCCCAATTAAGGAAGGCCCCGGGTCGACCGACCTGGGGAAGGTGAAGGGAGCAAGACGGTCAGTGGACAGGACAAAGGAGCCTCGTGGACTAGCCATTTTGGGAGCCAGGCCACCATTTTGGGTTCAGTGCGAAAAACGTGCTCAGAACACCAAAAGGAGCTCAAAATAAACAAAACGATCGCTGCCACCATTCGAGTCCCTGAATGACTTGCACCGATCAAATACCATCCTAAAAGAGTATCTAGGGTCTGTAGAAGGCTAGAGACCCAAGAGAGCTGTAACTTAGCTTACAGTGCCCTCTTGTGTCATGTTGCACTAAAGCCGCAACATGATAAAAGAAACTACGGGAAACAGCGTTCCCCGGTACTGACTGTTTTAAGGGCATGTCAGTTTCCCCGTAAGAAAGGAGCGAAAGCCCAGAGGAGTGCGGCAGAAGGCTGCACTTCTCTGGCAAAGTCAAGAACAAGGTGAGAAACAACAGCAAAAAGTTTAGGGGTTGCCACATGGAAGAAAAATTCCCTACAATTATGAAATCTTTCCTAACACATATGCTATAGGGAGGGTCTCAGTTTTGATATTAGAAGCATTGAGATATCACATCTCATGCTATCGGAAGTGTCTCAGGATTGGAATGGGAAGGAGCTGGATATCACATCTCATGTTATAGGACGGGTCTCAGGTTTGGTATAAACATTGAGATATCACATCTCTGCTATCGGAAGTGTCTCAGGATTGGAATGGGAAGGAGTTGGATATCCCATCTCATGTTATAGGACGGGTCTCAGGTTTGTTATTAGAATCATTGAGATATCATATTGCATGCTGTAGGAAGGGTCTAAGGGTTGGAATGTGTTAGGAAAGATTTCGTAATTGTAGGTAATTTTCCTTCCATGTGGCAACCCCTAAACTTTTTGCTGTTCTTTTACACCTTGTTCTTGACTTTGCCAGAGAAGTGCAGCCTTCTGCCGCACTCCTCTGCGCTTTCGCTCCTTTCTTACGGGGAAACTGACATGCCCTTAAGACAGTCAGTACCGGGGAACGCTGTTTCCCGTAGTTTCTTTTATCGTGTTGCGGCTTTAGTGCAACATGACACAAGAGGGCACTGTAAGCTAAGTTACAGCTCTCTTTGGGTCTCTAGCCTTCTACAGGCCCTAGATACTCTTTTAGGATGGTATTTTGATCGGTGCAAGTCATTCAGGGACTAGAATGGTGGCAGCGATCGTTTTGTTTATTTTGAGCTCCTTTTGGCGTTCTGAGCACGTTTTTCGCACTGAACCCAAAATGGTGGCCTGGCTCCCAAAATGGCCAGACCACGAGGCTCCTTTGTCCTGTCCACTGACCGTCTTGCTCCTTCACCTTCCCCAGGTCGGGCGACCCGGGGCCTTACTTATTTGGGCATGTACTTTCCCGCGAAACGTGGTTGCTTTCGCGGGCTTCTACATGTCCTTTGTGTGCCTCCAGGGTGTGGGCTGGGATGTCTGGTCCCAATACACATCCTGGGTGCCAGAGAGTCTAGGGTGGTGTGAATGCCTGGGACCACCGTGGTCCGTGATTGGTCCACGTATGGTATGTGTGTTGATGAGCGGATCTCCCATTGGCTCCCCTCCGTTTTGGCGTGAAGGGAACCGTGGATAAGAGGGAGCTGGAAACACCACTACCATGTCGATCTCCTGAGTTCTCACGAACGAAGGAATACAGGAGCCAAGTATCCTGCAACTACGAGGCTGGACCGAGGAATCGCTGGTGACCCGCTGAAGGAATCCTCCTTTGCACTGCTGTCGTCCTTTGAAACCCTTTCCTCCTTGGATCGAACCAGAAGGCCTGTACTGGTGCTTCGACCTTTGGAATAGCAGGAACAGCTATTCCCGGCGACTTCATCAACTCCTGCCAAGTAAGCCTTCGGAAGTGTCTCTGGGCCATCCAGTTGACTGACCAGCTTACAAGGGAGTCCTTCTCTGTAACTGCCGCCAGGTTGTGTTGTATTTCGAGTCCTTGTCACTCTCCCACGCTTCGTACGCTTGGCGTCCCCAGGTCTGAAGGGAGGAGTGTACAAGCATTTGGTATAAGCATTGAGATATCACATCTCATGCTATAGGAAGGGTCTCAGGATTGGAATGGGAAGGAATTGGATATCACATCTCATGCTATAGGAAGGGTCTCGGATTTGGTATA
Organism: Ambystoma mexicanum; assembly: GCF_040938575.1. NCBI lineage: Eukaryota > Metazoa > Chordata > Amphibia > Caudata > Ambystomatidae > Ambystoma > Ambystoma mexicanum. The sequence goes on from NC_090936.1 coordinate 342,206,390, forward strand.
AGCATTGAGATATCACATCTCATGCTAAAGGGAGGGTCTCAGGATTGGAATGGGAAGGAGTTGTATATGACATCTCAGGCCATAGGAAGGTTCTCAGGTTTGGTATAAGCATTGAGATATCACATCTCTGCTATCGGAAAGGTCTCAGGATTGGAATGGGAAGGAGTTGAATATCCCATCTCATGTTATAGGAAGGGTCTCAGGTTTGGTATTAGAAGCATAGAGATATCACATCTCATGCTATAGGAAGGGTCTCAGGATTGGAATGGGAAGGACTTGGATCTCACATCTCATGCTATAGGGAGGGTCTCAAGTTTGATATTAGAAGCATTGAGATAACAAATCTCATGATATCGGAAGGGTCTCAGGATTGGAATGGGAAAGAGTTGGATATCACATCTCATGATAAAGGAAGGGTCCAAGGTTTGGAAGGGGAAGGATTTGGATATCACATCTCATGTTATAGGACGGGTCTCAGGTTTGGTATTAGAAGCATTGAGATATCAAGTCTCATGGTATAAGAAGGGTCTCAGAATTGGAATGGGAAGGAGTTGGATATCACACCTCAAGCTATAGGAAGGGTCTCAGGATTGGAATGGGAAGGAGTTTGATGTCACATCTCATGCCATAGTATGGGTCTCAGGTTTGGTAGAAGCATTGGGATATCACATCTCATGCTATCGGAAGGGTATCAGTATTGGATTTGGAAGAAGTTGGATATCCCATCTCATGCTATAGGAAGGGTCTCAGGTTGGAATGGGAAGGAGTTGGATATCACATTTCATGTTATAGGAAGGGTCTCAGGATTGGAATGGGAAGGACTTGGATATCATATCTCATGCTATAGGACGGGTCTCAGGTTTGTTATTAGAATCATTGAGATATCATATTGCATGCTGTAGGAAGGGTCTAAGGATTGGAATGGGAAGGACCTGGATATCACATCTCATGCTATAGAACGGCTCTCAGGTTTGGAAAGGGAAGGAGTTGGATATCACATCTCATGTTATAGGATGGATCTCAGGTTTGGTATTAGAAGTATTGAGATATCACATCTCATGTTATCGGAAGGATCTCAGGTTTGGTATTAGAAGTATTGAGATATCACATCTCATGCTATAGGAAGGGTCTCAGGATTGGAATGGGAAGGAGTTGGATATCACATCTCATGCTAAAGGAAGGGTCTCAGGTTTGGTAGAAGCATTGAGATATCACATCTCATGCTATAGGAAGGGTCTCAGGATTGGAATGGGAAGGACTTAAATATCACATATCATGCTATAGGGAGGGTCTCAGTTTTGATATTAGAAGCATTGAGATATCACATCTCATGCTATCGGAATTGTCTCAGGATTGGAATGGGAAGGAGCTGGATATCACATCTCATGCTAAAGGAAGGGTCTCAGGTTTGGAACGGGAAGGAGTTGGATATCACATCTCATGTTATAGGAAGGGTCTCAGGTTTGGTATAAACATTGAGATATCACATCTCTGCTATCGGAAGTGTCTCAGGATTGGAATGGGAAGGAGTTGGATATCCCATCTCACGTTATAGGACGGGTCTCAGGTTTGTTATTAGAATCATTGAGATATCATATTGCATGCTGTAGGAAGGGTCTAAGGGTTGGAATGTGAAGGACTTGGATATCACATCTCATGCTATAGATAGGCTCTTAGGTTTGGAAAGGGAAGGAGTTGGATATCACATTTCATGTTAGAGGAAGGATCTCAGGTTTGGTATTAGAAGCATTGAGATATCACATCTCATGCTATAGGAAGAGTCTCAGGATTGGAATGGGAAGGAGTTGGATATCACATCTCATACTATAGGAAGGGTCTCAGGTTTGGTATAAGCATTGAGATATCACATCTCATGCTATAGGACGGGTCTCGGGATTGGAATGGAAGGAGTTGGATATCACATCTCATGTTATAGGAAGGATCTCAGGTTTGGTATTAGAAGCATTGAGACATCACATCTCATGCTATAGGAAGGGTCTCAGGGTTGGAATGGGAAGGAGTTGGATATCACATCTCATCCAATAGGAAGGGTCTCAGGTTTGGAATGGGAAGGAATTGGATATCACATCTCATGTTATAGGAAGGATCTCAGGTTTGGTATTAGAAGCATTGAGATATCAAATCTCATGCTATAGGAAGGGTCTCAGGATTGGAATGTGAAGGATTTGGATATCACATCTCATGCTAAAGGAAGGGTCTCAGGTTTGGTAGAAGCATTGAGATATCACGTCTCTGCTATCGGAAGGGTCTCAGGATTGGATTGGGAAGGAGTTGGATATCCCTTTTCATGCTATAGGAAGGGTCTCAGGATTTGAATGGCAAGGAGTTGGATATCACATCTCATGCCATAGGAAGGGTCTCAGGTTTGGTATAAGCATTGAGATATCACATCTCTGCTATCGGAAGGGTCTCAGGATTGGATTGGGAAGGAGTTGGATATCCCTTCTCATGCTATAGGAAGTGTCTCAGGTTGGAATGGGAAGGAGTTGGATATCACATCTCATGTTATAGAAAGGGTCTCAGGATTGGAATGGGAAGGAATTGGATATCACATCTCATGCTATAGGAAGGGTCTCAGATTTGGTATAAGCATTGAGATATCACATCTCATGCTAAAGGAAGGGTCTCAGGATTGGAATGGGAAGGAGTTGTATGTGACATCTCAGGCCATAGGAAGGTTCTCAGGTTTGGTATAAGCATTGAGATATCACATCTCTGCTATCGGAAAGGTCTCAGGATTGGAATGGGAAGGAGTTGGATATCCCATCTCATGTTATAGGAAGGGTCTCAGGTTTGGTATTAGAAGCATAGAGATATCACATCTCATGCTATAGGAAGGGTCTCAGGATTGGAATGGGAAGGACTTGGATGTCACATCTCATGCTATAGGGAGGGTCTCAAGTTTGATATTAGAAGCATTGAGATAACAAATCTCATGATATCGGAAGGGTCTCAGGATTGGAATGGGAAGGAGTTGGATATCACATCTCATGATAAAGGAAGGGTCTAAGGTTTGGAAGGGGAAGGATTTGGATATCACATCTCATGTTATATTACGGGTCTCAGGTTTGGTATTAGAAGCATTGAGATATCAAGTCTCATAGTATAGGAAGGGTCTCAGAATTGGAATGGGAAGGAGTTGGATATCACATCTCAAGCTATAGGAAGGGTCTCAGGATTGGAATGGGAAGGACTTGGATATCACATCTCATGCTATAGAACGGCTCTCAGGTTTGGAAAGGGAAGGAGTTGGATATCACATCTCATGTTATAGGATGGATCTCAGGTTTGGTATTAGAAGTATTGAGATATCACATCTCATGTTATCGGAAGGATCTCAGGTTTGGTATTAGAAGTATTGAGATATCACATCTCATGCTATAGGAAGGGTCTCAGGATTGGAATGGGAAGGAGTTGGATATCACATCTCATGCTAAAGGAAGGAATGTGCACTCCTCCCTTCAGACCTGGGGACGCCAAGCGTACGAAGCGTGGGAGAGTGACCAGGACTCGAAATACAACACAACCTGGCGGCAGTTACAGAGCAGGACTCCCTTGTAAGCTGGTCAGTCAACTGGATGGCCCAGAGACACTTCCGAAGGCTTACTTGGCAGGAGATGATGAAGTCGCCGGGAATAGCTGTTCCTGCTATTCCAAAGGTCGAAGCACCAGTACAGGCCTTCTGGTTCGATCCAAGGAGGAAAGGGTTTCAAAGGACGACAGCAGTGCAAAGGAGGATTCCTTCAGCGGGTCACCAGCGATTCCTCGGTCCAGCCTCGTAGTTGCAGGATACTTGGCTCCTGTATTCCTTCGTTCGTGAGAACTCAGGAGATCGACATGGTAGTGGTGTTTCCAGCCCCCTCTTATCCACGGTTCCCTTCGCGCCAAAACGGAGGGGAGCCAATGGGAGATCCGCTCATCAACACACATACCATACGTGGACCAATCACGGACTACGGTGGTCCCAGGCATTCATACCACCCTAGACTCTCTGGCACCCAGGATGTGTATTGGGACCAGACATCCCAGCCCACACCCTGGAGGCACACAAACAACATGTAGAAGCCCGCGAAAGCAACCACGTTTCGCGGGAAAGTACATGCCCAATTAAGGAAGGCCCCGGGTCGCCCGACCTGGGGAAGGTGAAGGGAGCAAGACGGTCAGTGGACAGGACAAAGGAGCCTCGTGGACTAGCCATTTTGGGAGCCAGGCCACCATTTTGGGTTCAGTGCGAAAAACGTGCTCAGAACACCAAAAGGAGCTCAAAATAAACAAAACGATCGCTGCCACCATTCGAGTCCCTGAATGACTTGCACCGATCAAATACCATCCTAAAAGAGTATCTAGGGTCTGTAGAAGGCTAGAGACCCAAGAGAGCTGTAACTTAGCTTACAGTGCCCTCTTGTGTCATGTTGCACTAAAGCCGCAACATGATAAAAGAAACTACGGGAAACAGCGTTCCCCGGTACTGACTGTTTTAAGGGCATGTCAGTTTCCCCGTAAGAAAGGAGCGAAAGCCCAGAGGAGTGCGGCAGAAGGCTGCACTTCTCTGGCAAAGTCAAGAACAAGGTGAGAAACAACAGCAAAAAGTTTAGGGGTTGCCACATGGAAGAAAAATTCCCTACAATTATGAAATCTTTCCTAACACATATGCTATAGGGAGGGTCTCAGTTTTGATATTAGAAGCATTGAGATATCACATCTCATGCTATCGGAAGTGTCTCAGGATTGGAATGGGAAGGAGCTGGATATCACATCTCATGTTATAGGACGGTCTCAGGTTTGGTATGAACATTGAGATATCACATCTCTGCTATCGGAAGTGTCTCAGGATTGGAATGGGAAGGAGTTGGATATCCCATCTCATGTTATAGGACGGGTCTCAGGTTTGTTATTAGAATCATTGAGATATCATATTGCATGCTGTAGGAAGGGTCTAAGGGTTGGAATGTGTTAGGAAAGATTTCGTAATTGTAGGTAATTTTCCTTCCATGTGGCAACCCCTAAACTTTTTGCTGTTCTTTTACACCTTGTTCTTGACTTTGCCAGAGAAGTGCAGCCTTCTGCCGCACTCCTCTGCGCTTTCGCTCCTTTCTTACGGGGAAACTGACATGCCCTTAAGACAGTCAGTACCGGGGAACGCTGTTTCCCGTAGTTTCTTTTATCGTGTTGCGGCTTTAGTGCAACATGACACAAGAGGGCACTGTAAGCTAAGTTACAGCTCTCTTTGGGTCTCTAGCCTTCTACAGGCCCTAGATACTCTTTTAGGATGGTATTTTGATCGGTGCAAGTCATTCAGGGACTGGAATGGTGGCAGCGATCGTTTTGTTTATTTTGAGCTCCTTTTGGCGTTCTGAGCACGTTTTTCGCACTGAACCCAAAATGGTGGCCTGGCTCCCAAAATGGCCAGACCACGAGGCTCCTTTGTCCTGTCCACTGACCGTCTTGCTCCCTTCACCTTCCCCAGGTCGGGCGACCCGGGGCCTTACTTATTTGGGCATGTACTTTCCCGCGAAACGTGGTTGCTTTCGCGGGCTTCTACATGTCCTTTGTGTGCCTCCAGGGTGTGGGCTGGGATGTCTGGTCCCAATACACATCCTGGGTGCCAGAGAGTCTAGGGTGGTGTGAATGCCTGGGACCACCGTGGTCCGTGATTGGTCCACGTATGGTATGTGTGTTGATGAGCGGATCTCCCATTGGCTCCCCTCCGTTTTGGCGCGAAGGGAACCGTGGATAAGAGGGAGCTGGAAACACCACTACCATGTCGATCTCCTGAGTTCTCACGAACGAAGGAATACAGGAGCCAAGTATCCTGCAACTACGAGGCTGGACCGAGGAATCGCTGGTGACCCGCTGAAGGAATCCTCCTTTGCACTGCTGTCGTCCTTTGAAACCCTTTCCTCCTTGGATCGAACCAGAAGGCCTGTACTGGTGCTTCGACCTTTGGAATAGCAGGAACAGCTATTCCCGGCGACTTCATCAACTCCTGCCAAGTAAGCCTTCGGAAGTGTCTCTGGGCCATCCAGTTGACTGACCAGCTTACAAGGGAGTCCTTCTCTGTAACTGCCGCCAGGTTGTGTTGTATTTCGAGTCCTTGTCACTCTCCCACGCTTCGTACGCTTGGCGTCCCCAGGTCTGAAGGGAGGAGTGTACAAGCATTTGGTATAAGCATTGAGATATCACATCTCATGCTATAGGAAGGGTCTCAGGATTGGAATGGGAAGGAATTGGATATCACATCTCATGCTATAGGAAGGGTCTCGGATTTGGTATAAGCATTGAGATATCACATCTCATGCTAAAGGGAGGGTCTCAGGATTGGAATGGGAAGGAGTTGTATATGACATCTCAGGCCATAGGAAGGTTCTCAGGTTTGGTATAAGCATTGAGATATCACATCTCTGCTATCGGAAAGGTCTCAGGATTGGAATGGGAAGGAGTTGAATATCCCATCTCATGTTATAGGAAGGGTCTCAGGTTTGGTATTAGAAGCATAGAGATATCACATCTCATGCTATAGGAAGGGTCTCAGGATTGGAATGGGAAGGACTTGGATCTCACATCTCATGCTATAGGGAGGGTCTCAAGTTTGATATTAGAAGCATTGAGATAACAAATCTCATGATATCGGAAGGGTCTCAGGATTGGAATGGGAAAGAGTTGGATATCACATCTCATGATAAAGGAAGGGTCCAAGGTTTGGAAGGGGAAGGATTTGGATATCACATCTCATGTTATAGGACGGGTCTCAGGTTTGGTATTAGAAGCATTGAGATATCAAGTCTCATGGTATAAGAAGGGTCTCAGAATTGGAATGGGAAGGAGTTGGATATCACACCTCAAGCTATAGGAAGGGTCTCAGGATTGGAATGGGAAGGAGTTTGATGTCACATCTCATGCCATAGTATGGGTCTCAGGTTTGGTAGAAGCATTGGGATATCACATCTCATGCTATCGGAAGGGTATCAGTATTGGATTTGGAAGAAGTTGGATATCCCATCTCATGCTATAGGAAGGGTCTCAGGTTGGAATGGGAAGGAGTTGGATATCACATTTCATGTTATAGGAAGGGTCTCAGGATTGGAATGGGAAGGACTTGGATATCATATCTCATGCTATAGGACGGGTCTCAGGTTTGTTATTAGAATCATTGAGATATCATATTGCATGCTGTAGGAAGGGTCTAAGGATTGGAATGGGAAGGACCTGGATATCACATCTCATGCTATAGAACGGCTCTCAGGTTTGGAAAGGGAAGGAGTTGGATATCACATCTCATGTTATAGGATGGATCTCAGGTTTGGTATTAGAAGTATTGAGATATCACATCTCATGTTATCGGAAGGATCTCAGGTTTGGTGTTAGAAGTATTGAGATATCACATCTCATGCTATAGGAAGGGTCTCAGGATTGGAATGGGAAGGAGTTGGATATCACATCTCATGCTAAAGGAAGGGTCTCAGGTTTGGTAGAAGCATTGAGATATCACATCTCATGCTATAGGAAGGGTCTCAGGATTGGAATGGGAAGGACTTAGATATCACATATCATGCTATAGGGAGGGTCTCAGTTTTGATATTAGAAGCATTGAGATATCACATCTCATGCTATCGGAATTGTCTCAGGATTGGAATGGGAAGGAGCTGGATATCACATCTCATGCTAAAGGAAGGGTCTCAGGTTTGGAACGGGAAGGAGTTGGATATCACATCTCATGTTATAGGAAGGGTCTCAGGTTTGGTATAAACATTGAGATATCACATCTCTGCTATCGGAAGTGTCTCAGGATTGGAATGGGAAGGAGTTGGATATCCCATCTCACGTTATAGGACGGGTCTCAGGTTTGTTATTAGAATCATTGAGATATCATATTGCATGCTGTAGGAAGGGTCTAAGGGTTGGAATGTGAAGGACTTGGATATCACATCTCATGCTATAGATAGGCTCTTAGGTTTGGAAAGGGAAGGAGTTGGATATCACATTTCATGTTAGAGGAAGGATCTCAGGTTTGGTATTAGAAGCATTGAGATATCACATCTCATGCTATAGGAAGAGTCTCAGGATTGGAATGGGAAGGAGTTGGATATCACATCTCATACTATAGGAAGGGTCTCAGGTTTGGTATAAGCATTGAGATATCACATCTCATGCTATAGGACGGGTCTCAGGATTGGAATGGAAGGAGTTGGATATCACATCTCATGTTATAGGAAGGATCTCAGGTTTGGTATTAGAAGCATTGAGACATCACATCTCATGCTATAGGAAGGGTCTCAGGGTTGGAATGGGAAGGAGTTGGATATCACATCTCATCCAATAGGAAGGGTCTCAGGTTTGGAATGGGAAGGAATTGGATATCACATCTCATGTTTGTTAAGACGGATTTCTGAACTCTGTCCTGGTGGCGCAGAGGTTCAGAAGGCCAACCTAATTACTTGGAACAGGGTAACCTCTGGACAAGCCAGACCAATCAAGGTAGCGATCGCGGCGGTCAAGACTAGGTCTCAAGAGGGGTGAGGGTGACTGAAAGCCCGCAATGAGCACACAAAGCAAGAGCGCTTACAAACTACTCCAAACAGTTGTTTATATCAAAAATAGATACACATTTATTATAAGGCCTTGAAACTAATAACCACAGTAAAAGCAGCAATATACAACGATATTAAACCAACACATACACTATCCACCCAATATATATACAGAATACACAGTTTCACAGCATTAGCAGCACGAAATATGTTATCCACCTGCAGGGGAAGGAAAACAGGCAGTGCGAACCAATGCGAGTGATATGTCCGCCTTCTGAGGCCCCTAACTGGATGGTAGTCCAATCCCTACGAAGAGTGGAGCCTAGCGCTCAAAAGTACCTGCACACGCCGGTGCCAATGGGCAGAAGGTGAAGCTCTTCGGAGGACGTTGAACAGCTCTGTAGGGAGCTCTAATGAAGGAGAACACGGTCCGCGACTCTAGCGCAGCCTCCACTGTGAGGCAGAAGCAGGGCGCGAGTACGGACAAGGGGTGCTGTATTTACAGCGGGGAAAAGCAAGAGGCACTGCAGGAGGGCGACCAGATCCTAGCTAATCTACTCACCGGTCCCCGAAGCAAGCAGGCCCGAGCTCCTCCTCGATAGATGCAGCTTCTGGCAGGTTCTGAAGAGCAGGGAACGTCTCGTCGTCGTGCAGAGTAAAAAGACGTCCCGATCGAAGAAACAAGCACAGTTTTTGTCGCCACAGCAGGGCAACGGAACGGCCGGGTGTATTCAAGCCAAACGAGCACTGCTCACCTCTAGCTTAGGACTGCTAAGCAAACGAAGCGTGTGAGCATGCCCCGGACTCAGAATACCACCCAACCTGTCGGCGATTACAGAGCAGGCCTCCTTAGTAAGCTGGTCAGTCAACTGGATGGCCCAGAGACACTTCCGAAGGCTTACAGCAGGAGTTGATGAAGGTGCCGGGAATAGCTGGTCCTGCTATTCCAATAGGTCGAAGCGCCAGTACAGGCCTTCTTGTTCGATCTTAGGTGGAAAGGGCTTCACCGGACGACAGCAATGAGGAGCAGAAGTTCTTCAGGGGGTCACCAGCGATTCCTCGGTCCAGCCTCGTGTTCGCAGGATACTTGGCTCCTGTATCCCTGGGTTCGTAAGAACTCAGGAGATCGACATGGTAGTGGTGTTTCCAGCTCCCTCTTATCCACGGTTCCCTTCGCGCCAAAACGGAGGGGAGCCAATGGGAGATCCGCTCATCAACACACATACCATACGTGGACCAATCACGGACCACAGTGGTCCCAGGCATTCACACCACCCTAGACTCTCTGGCACCCAGGATGTGTATTGGGACCAGACAGCCCAGCCCACATCCTGGGGGCACTCAAACGACCTGTAGAAGCCCGCGAACGCAACCGTGTTTCGCGGGAAACTACATGCCCAAATAAGGAAGGCCCCGGGTCGCCTGACCCGGGGGAAGGTAAAGGGAGCAAGACGGACAGTGGACGAGACAAAGGAGCCTCGTGGTCCGGCCATTTTGGGTAGCCGGGCCACCCTTTTGTGTTCGCGGCAAAAAGGTGCTCAGAACGGCAAAAGGAGCTCAAAATAAACCAAATGATCGCTGCCACCAGCCCAGTCCCTGAATGACTTGCACCGATCCAAAAACCATCCTATAAGAGTGTCTAGGGTCTGTAGAAGGCTAGAGACCCAAGAGAGCTGTAACTTAGCTTACAGTGCCCTCTTGTGTCGTGTTGCACTAAAATGGCGACACGATAAAAGAAACTACGGGAAACAGCGTTCCCCGGTACTGACTGTCTTAAGGGCATGTCAGTTTCCCCGTAAGAAAGGAGCGAAAGCCCAGAGGAGTACAGCAGAAGGCTGCACTTCTCTGGCAAAGTCAAGAAAACAGGTTGAAAACAATAGCAAAAAGTTTAGGGGTTGCCACATGGAAGGAAAGTTCCCTACAATAACGAAATCTTTCCTAACACTCGCCCCTCCCAGACTATGGACAGGGGGAACTAATCCACCCCTGGATGAGTCTCTTGTTCAGGTCGGTAAAACATTCTGGACAACCCATCAGCATTGCTATGTTGGACACCTGGCCTATGCTCAATAGTGAAGTCGAAGCCTTGTAGACTTATGGACCACCTAAGCAACTTTGGATTCTCCCCCTTCATGTTCATTAGCCACTTTAACGGCTTATGGTCAGTCTGCACAGTGAAGTGGGTCCCATAGAGGTAGGGCCGCAGCTTCCTTAGGGCCCACACAACAGAGAAACATTCTTTCTCTACCGTGGACCATCTGAGCTCTCTGTCCTTAAGCTGGCGACTAATAAAACCGATAGGGTGTTCCTTACCCTTCTCATCTACTTGTGATAGTACAGCTCCTATCCCAGTGTCAGAGGCATCCGTCTGCACGATAAAAGGTCTTTGATAATCAGGGGCCCTGAGCACAGGGGCCTGGCACAAGGAGTCTTTCAAGCCATTGAAGGCCTTCTCACACTCGTCAGTCCAAGTTACCTTCTTGGGTTTCTTCGGAGTTGTGAGGGCAGTCAGAGGAGCAGCTATGGTGCCATAGTCTGCCACAAAATTGCGGTAATAACCCGTGAGTCCTAAGAAGGCTCTCACTTGGGTTTGCGTAGTGGGGGTAGGCCAGTCTTGTACGGCTTGTACCTGACTGAGTAGAGGCTGTCTCCTCCCTCCAACTACTTCATGTCCAAGGTAAACCACTGAGCCTTGTCCATTTTGGTGAGGGGCCACTCGGACACCCTCAAAAGAGCTAACTGAAGGACTGCTTGGGAACAGGTCGGGGAGAGGTTCAGACTCCTCTTCCTCAACATCTGAAGCCAGTAGCAGTGCTGCGATTTCGACGCTTGGGCCGAAAGCCTTCAGCCTATTCACGGGAAGCACTTTTGGAGCCTGTCCAGGCCTTCCAAGGTCCACTGAATAGTTAACCTCACCCAGGGGCTCCACCACTGGGTAAGGGCCTGACCATTTGTCCTGTAAAGCTCGAGGCCTTATGAGATTCATGATCAGGACTTGCTGACCAAGTGTAAAGTTGATGAGGGAAGCTTTCTGGTCGTACCAAGGTTTCACCAGCGCTTGCCCTGCCTTCAATTTATCACTAGTCACGCCTATCAGAAGTACCATCCGTTTTCTGAGCCCTAGCACATAATCAACTACATTGGTAGTAACAGGGGGAGTGGGCATCTCCCATCCCTCTTTGATGATGGCTAAGGGTCCCCGTACGGGATGACCGAACAGAAGTTCGAAGGGGCTGAAGCCAACACCCTCCTGTGGTACCTCTCGGTAGGTAAACAGTAAGCATGAAACAAGAAGATCCCATTTTCTTCTCTGAGGCTCCTCCAGAGCCCCAATCATGCTTTTTAACGTCCTGTTAAGACGCCCCCCCAGACCATCGGTCTGGGGGCGGTATGCAGAAGAGAACCTGTAGGTGACCCCACATTCTTTCCACATAGCCTGCCTATACTTCGACATAAAGTTGCTGCCATCATCCGGCACAACTTCTTTAGGGAAGCCAACCCTAGTAAACATGCCGAGTAAAGCTTCTGCAACTGGCTTGGCAGTTACAGTTGTAAATGGGACGGCCTCAGGATACCTGGTTGCATGGTCGACCAGCACCAGGATAAACCTATTGCCTGAGGATGTTTGCGGGTCAAGGGGACCAACCATGTCGATCCCTACCCTTTCAAATGGTACCCCCACAACTGGGAGCGGTACCAACGGAGCTTGGATTGTCGCGCCAACCTTACCAGACAACTGGCAGGCGGCACAACTCCTGCAGTGACTTTCTACTTGCTCCCCCATCTTGGGCCAGTAGAAGTGCATGGATAACCTTTGCTTGGTCCTCCTCATACCAAGGTGACCAGCAAGGTGAACGACATGCGCCAACTGCAGGAGGAAGGGCCTAACAGCAAGGGAAACCACCAACCTCCTATGGTCTCCTTCTGTAGACTCTGTGGGCTCACTATACAGGAGTCCACCTTCCTGGTAAATCCTTTGCAACCCAGGAGGTTCACCCTCAAGCTGGGAGCAGGCCTGTCTCCTTAGGCCTTCCAGAGATGGGCACTCACGTTGGCCCTTACTGAAGTCGTCCCTATCAGGACCTCCTTCAACTAACAAGTCTTTTAGTTCAGGATGGTCGTTGGGGTCGAACACTTCAGGCATCGCCACCTCCTCGTCAGGCTCGGGCGATTGACCAACTCCCTCCACCGCAGTGGTAGGCGAGTTCGGGGGAATATTCTCTTTCCCCCGTCGGGACTTGTTGACTCCTTTCGCCTTGGGTTTCCCCTTCGGCTGGGGCGGCGTATTGGACTTGGCCAATGCTGCCCGTGCTTGAGACCGTGTGTAGGGTCTTTCGGCAGTGTCTCCTACGAGCCCTAGAGCTCTGAGATCATTGCCCAACAAGACCTTTCCCGGGACGTTTCTCTGAATGCTCACTGGAATCCTAACTGCTGTACCATTTAAAGTTAGATTAACAGGGATCACGGGAAACATACGGAGGGGGCCGTCAGCCAACTTAGTGGGCATCAGAGTAGCTCTGGCAACTTCCTCTGAGTCTACCAAGGTAGAATCCACTACAGTTCGACTGCACCCACTATCCCTAAGAGCTGGAGTATCCACTCCATTGATCAGCACACTGTCTTTAAAGTAGTGCTTGGTATTATCCGGAATCCTAGCATACGCCTCTGCGACTTTAGGCTCCCAGGAACCCAGGGACACTAAAACTACCTCAGCCTCTATTCCGCTGGGAAATGAGTCTGAGGAGAAGGATGCTCCTGTAATCTCTTCTTCCTCGTAGGAGGAGAAGGCCAGATTAGCGGAGTGGACCCCCAAAGGTCTAACCTTACAACGGGGATCCCCCTTCACATGGTCAGTTGCTCCACAAGAAAAACAAGCCCCATTGGGTCTGTTTACGTAGGGAGGCTTATTATAACCAGAGTTCTGTTTCGGAGGCGAACCTCCACTACCCTGTGAGTTCTCGGATGGCTTACCCTTATTTTTCTTTTTGTGGCCCTTATGGGAAGAAGATTTAGCAGATTCCCCACCCTCCACATCTTTGGACTTTTTCCCTTCCTCCTGCTTACCAGGATGAGTTTTGTCCTTATGGGACACTCGATGTGACACCCATAAATCTGCTGCAATGGCCAGCTTCTTAGGATCTATCTCCTTCGAATCGGCCAAATGCTGCTTAAGCTCCGGGGAAGAAGAAGCAAAAATGTGTTCCAGCATGACCAGATTGATCATGCCTTCGAAGGTAGAAACCTTATAACCTTCAACCCAGCCAGTCAAGTTTTTCAGGGACTCAGCTACATACGACACCCAAGTACCACCTTCCTTTTTCTTATACTCTCTAAACCTTTTCAAATATTGGGTCGGAGTCTTCCCAAACTTTAAAATGAGAGTCTGCTTCAACATTGCAAAATCAGCGCGCTCAGCCTTCGACATTTCCATAATGGCACTGCAACCAGAATGGGGCAGTCTGCTGAGTAACCATGCAATCTTATCCGCATTATCAACCTCTTGAACCTCGCATGCATACTCAAACGCATTTAACCAGTCCATAATGTCATTTCGTTCCTCATACACACTGAGCAGATCTTTTGGAAACCGTGGATGAGAGGAAGCCCCAGAACCATGTCCAGGACCCTTGGACCCATTTGCGAACTGAAGCTTGGCCAGTTCCAACTGGTGATCCCTGTCTTTTTGTTTTTCTGCCTGGTCGATTTTCAGTTTGGCTATGCTGAATTCAAGCTCCTGCTGCCTAAACCGCAGCTCTTGCTTCTTGAATTCAAGCATAGCCTCCCCATCAACACTGGCAGAGGAAACGTTAGACATTACATCCTCCCTGTCCTCGTGGTCGTGATGGATCAGTGCAGCGGCAGAACCGTCGGTTCTGCCAGTGAGAGCAGCCCCACCACCTTCTGCACTGTCCTCGGAAGTTATAGCGTCAAGCTGCGCTTCTTGCCACGCCACGATTCTCTGGATCATTTCCAATTTAGTGCCTTGAGAGGAAACCCCTCTCTCCGCACACATCTTCTTCAATGTTTCAGATTTCGAAGCATTTAAGGTTAATAAAGTATTCGTTTCCATACTGTCGATAGGACTATGGCCTTTTTAACGTTATATTCAATACTTTACTGCGTGTCCTGGTTGGAATAACCTGAAAACGCCTTAGCTCGTGCGCAACACTGGATACCTTCAGTCGTATCCCACCGCTGTACACCAATTTGTTAAGACGGATTTCTGAACTCTGTCCTGGTGGCGCAGAGGTTCAGAAGGCCAACCTAATTACTTGGAACAGGGTAACCTCTGGACAAGCCAGACCAATCAAGGTAGCGATCGCGGCGGTCAAGACTAGGTCTCAAGAGGGGTGAGGGTGACTGAAAGCCCGCAATGAGCACACAAAGCAAGAGCGCTTACAAACTACTCCAAACAGTTGTTTATATCAAAAATAGATACACATTTATTATAAGGCCTTGAAACTAATAACCACAGTAAAAGCAGCAATATACAACGATATTAAACCAACACATACACTATCCACCCAATATATATACAGAATACACAGTTTCACAGCATTAGCAGCACGAAATATGTTATCCACCTGCAGGGGAAGGAAAACAGGCAGTGCGAACCAATGCGAGTGATATGTCCGCCTTCTGAGGCCCCTAACTGGATGGTAGTCCAATCCCTACGAAGAGTGGAGCCTAGCGCTCAAAAGTACCTGCACACGCCGGTGCCAATGGGCAGAAGGTGAAGCTCTTCGGAGGACGTTGAACAGCTCTGTAGGGAGCTCTAATGAAGGAGAACACGGTCCGCGACTCTAGCGCAGCCTCCACTGTGAGGCAGAAGCAGGGCGCGAGTACGGACAAGGGGTGCTGTATTTACAGCGGGGAAAAGCAAGAGGCACTGCAGGAGGGCGACCAGATCCTAGCTAATCTACTCACCGGTCCCCGAAGCAAGCAGGCCCGAGCTCCTCCTCGATAGATGCAGCTTCTGGCAGGTTCTGAAGAGCAGGGAACGTCTCGTCGTCGTGCAGAGTAAAAAGACGTCCCGATCGAAGAAACAAGCACAGTTTTTGTCGCCACAGCAGGGCAACGGAACGGCCGGGTGTATTCAAGCCAAACGAGCACTGCTCACCTCTAGCTTAGGACTGCTAAGCAAACGAAGCGTGTGAGCATGCCCCGGACTCAGAATACCACCCAACCTGTCGGCGATTACAGAGCAGGCCTCCTTAGTAAGCTGGTCAGTCAACTGGATGGCCCAGAGACACTTCCGAAGGCTTACAGCAGGAGTTGATGAAGGTGCCGGGAATAGCTGGTCCTGCTATTCCAATAGGTCGAAGCGCCAGTACAGGCCTTCTTGTTCGATCTTAGGTGGAAAGGGCTTCACCGGACGACAGCAATGAGGAGCAGAAGTTCTTCAGGGGGTCACCAGCGATTCCTCGGTCCAGCCTCGTGTTCGCAGGATACTTGGCTCCTGTATCCCTGGGTTCGTAAGAACTCAGGAGATCGACATGGTAGTGGTGTTTCCAGCTCCCTCTTATCCACGGTTCCCTTCGCGCCAAAACGGAGGGGAGCCAATGGGAGATCCGCTCATCAACACACATACCATACGTGGACCAATCACGGACCACAGTGGTCCCAGGCATTCACACCACCCTAGACTCTCTGGCACCCAGGATGTGTATTGGGACCAGACAGCCCAGCCCACATCCTGGGGGCACTCAAACGACCTGTAGAAGCCCGCGAACGCAACCGTGTTTCGCGGGAAACTACATGCCCAAATAAGGAAGGCCCCGGGTCGCCTGACCCGGGGGAAGGTAAAGGGAGCAAGACGGACAGTGGACGAGACAAAGGAGCCTCGTGGTCCGGCCATTTTGGGTAGCCGGGCCACCCTTTTGTGTTCGCGGCAAAAAGGTGCTCAGAACGGCAAAAGGAGCTCAAAATAAACCAAATGATCGCTGCCACCAGCCCAGTCCCTGAATGACTTGCACCGATCCAAAAACCATCCTATAAGAGTGTCTAGGGTCTGTAGAAGGCTAGAGACCCAAGAGAGCTGTAACTTAGCTTACAGTGCCCTCTTGTGTCGTGTTGCACTAAAATGGCGACACGATAAAAGAAACTACGGGAAACAGCGTTCCCCGGTACTGACTGTCTTAAGGGCATGTCAGTTTCCCCGTAAGAAAGGAGCGAAAGCCCAGAGGAGTACAGCAGAAGGCTGCACTTCTCTGGCAAAGTCAAGAAAACAGGTTGAAAACAATAGCAAAAAGTTTAGGGGTTGCCACATGGAAGGAAAGTTCCCTACAATAACGAAATCTTTCCTAACAATGTTATAGGAAGGATCTCAGGTTTGGTATTAGAAGCATTGAGATATCAAATCTCATGCTATAGGAAGGGTCTCAGGATTGGAATGTGAAGGATTTGCATATCACATCTCATGCTAAAGGAAGGGTCTCAGGTTTGGTAGAAGCATTGAGATATCACGTCTCTGCTATCGGAAGGGTCTCAGGATTGGATTGGGAAGGAGTTGGATATCCCTTTTCATGCTATAGGAAGGGTCTCAGGATTTGAATGGCAAGGAGTTGGATATCACATCTCATGCCATAGGAAGGGTCTCAGGTTTGGTATAAGCATTGAGATATCACATCTCTGCTATCGGAAGGGTCTCAGGATTGGATTGGGAAGGAGTTGGATATCCCTTCTCATGCTATAGGAAGTGTCTCAGGTTGGAATGGGAAGGAGTTGGATATCACATCTCATGTTATAGAAAGGGTCTCAGGATTGAAATGGGAAGGAATTGGATATCACATCTCATGCTATAGGAAGGGTCTCAGATTTGGTATAAGCATTGAGATATCACATCTCATGCTAAAGGAAGGGTCTCAGGATTGGAATGGGAAGGAGTTGTATATGACATCTCAGGCCATAGGAAGGTTCTCAGGTTTGGTATAAGCATTGAGATATCACATCTCTGCTATCGGAAAGGTCTCAGGATTGGAATGGGAAGGAGTTGGATATCCCATCTCATGTTATAGGAAGGGTCTCAGGTTTGGTATTAGAAGCATAGAGATATCACATCTCATGCTATAGGAAGGGTCTCAGGATTGGAATGGGAAGGACTTGGATGTCACATCTCATGCTATAGGGAGGGTCTCAAGTTTGATATTAGAAGCATTGAGATAACAAATCTCATGATATCGGAAGGGTCTCAGGATTGGAATGGGAAGGAGTTGGATATCACATCTCATGATAAAGGAAGGGTCTAAGGTTTGGAAGGGGAAGGATTTGGATATCACATCTCATGTTATAGGACGGGTCTCAGGTTTGGTATTAGAAGCATTGAGATATCAAGTCTCATGGTATAAGAAGGGTCTCAGAATTGGAATGGGAAGGAGTTGGATATCACACCTCAAGCTATAGGAAGGGTCTCAGGATTGGAATGGGAAGGAGTTTGATATCACATCTCATGCCATAGTATGGGTCTCAGGTTTGGTAGAAGCATTGGGATATCACATCTCATGCTATCGGAAGGGTATCAGTATTGGATTTGGAAGAAGTTGGATATCCCATCTCATGCTATAGGAAGGGTCTCAGGTTGGAATGGGAAGGAGTTGGATATCACATTTCATGTTATAGGAAGGGTCTCAGGATTGGAATGGGAAGGACTTGGATATCATATCTCATGCTATAGGACGGGTCTCAGGTTTGTTATTAGAATCATTGAGATATCATATTGCATGCTGTAGGAAGGGTCTAAGGATTGGAATGGGAAGGACCTGGATATCACATCTCATGCTATAGATAGGCTCTTAGGTTTGGAAAGGGAAGGAGTTGGATATCACATTTCATGTTAGAGGAAGGATCTCAGGTTTGGTATTAGAAGCATTGAGATATCACATCTCATGCCATAGGAAGGGTCTCAGGTTTGGTATAAGCATTGAGATATCACATCTCTGCTATCGGAAGGGTCTCAGGATTGGATTGGGAAGGAGTTTGATATCCCTTCTCATGCTATAGGAAGTGTCTCAGGTTGGAATGGGAAGGAGTTGGATATCACATCTCATGTTATAGGAAGGGTCTCAGGATTGGAATGGGAAGGATTTGGATATCACATCTCTTGCTATAGGAAGGGTCTCAGGATTGGAATGGGTAGAAGTTGGATATTACTTTCTTGCTATAGGAAGGGTCTCATGTTTGGAATGGGAAGGAGTTGGATATCACATATGCTATAGTTAGTGTCTCAGGTTTGGAACGGGAAGGAGTTGGATATCACATCTCATGTTATAGGAAGGGTCTCAGGTTTGGTGTAAGCATTGAGATATCACATCTCTGCTATCGGAAGCGGCTCAGGATTGGAATGGGAAGGAGTTGGATATCCCATCTCATGTTATAGGAAGAGTCTCTGGTTTGGTATTAGAATCAATTGAGATATCACATTGCATGCTGTAGGAAGGGTCTAAGGATTGGAATGGGATGGACTTGGATATCACATCTCATGTTATAGGTAGGCTCTCAGGTTTGGTATAAGCATTGAGATATCACATCTCATGCTATAGGAATGGTCTCAGGTTTGGAAGGGGAAAGAGTTGGATATCACATCTCAAGCTATAGGAAGGGTCT
The DNA here is from genome assembly GCF_040938575.1 of Ambystoma mexicanum. Taxonomy (NCBI): domain Eukaryota; kingdom Metazoa; phylum Chordata; class Amphibia; order Caudata; family Ambystomatidae; genus Ambystoma; species Ambystoma mexicanum. The sequence goes on from NC_090936.1 coordinate 342,225,541, forward strand.
CAGGTTTGGTATTAGAGGCATTGAGATATCACATCTCATGCTATCAGAAGGGTCTCAGGAATGGAATGGGAAGGAGTTGGATATCACATCTCATGCTAAAGGGAGGGTCTCAGGTTTGGAAGGGGAAGGATTTGGATATCACATCTCATGTTATAGGAAGGATCTCAGGTTTGGTATTAGAAGCATTGAGATATCACATCTCATGCTATAGGAAGGGTCTCAGGATTGGAATGGGACGCAGTTGGATATCACATCTCATGCTATAGGAAGGGTCTCAGGTTTGGTATAAGCATTGAGATATCACATCTCTGCTATCGGAAGCGGCTCAGGATTGGAATGGGAAGGAGTTGGATATCCCATCTCATGTTATAGGAAGAGTCTCTGGTTTGGTATTAGAATCATTGAGATATCACATTGCATGCTGTAGGAAGGGTCTAGGGATTGGAATGGGATGGACTTGGATATCACATCTCATGTTATAGGTAGGCTCTCAGGTTTGGTATAAGCATTGAGATATCACATCTCATGCTATAGGAAGGGTCTCAGGATTGGATTGGGAAGGAATTGGATATCACATCTCATGCTATAGGAAGGGTCTCAGATTTGGTATAAGCATTGAGATAATCACATCTCATGCTAAAGGAAGGGTCTCAGGATTGGAATGGGAAGGAGTTGTATATGACATCTCAGGCCATAGGAAGGTTCTCAGGTTTGGCATGAGCATTGAGATATCACATCTCTGCTATCGGAAAGGTCTCAGGATTGGAATGGGAAGGAGTTGGATATCCCATCTCATGTTATAGGAAGGGTCTCAGGTTTGGTATTAGAAGCATAGAGATATCACATCTCATGCTATAGGAAGGGTCTCAGGATTGGAATGGGAAGGACTTGGATGTCACATCTCATGCTATAGGGAGGGTCTCAAGTTTGATATTAGAAGCATTGAGATAACAAATCTCATGATATCGGAAGGGTCTCAGGATTGGAATGGGAAGGAGTTGGATATCACATCTCATGATAAAGGAAGGGTCTAAGGTTTGGAAGGGGAAGGATTTGGATATCACATCTCATCTTATAGGACGGGTCTCAGGTTTGGTATTAGAAGCATTGAGATATCAAGTCTCATGGTATAAGAAGGGTCTCAGAATTGGAATGGGAAGGAGTTGGATATCACACCTCAAGCTATAGGAAGGTTCTCAGGATTGGAATGGGAAGGAGTTTGATATCACATCTCATGCCATAGTATGGGTCTCAGGTTTGGTAGAAGCATTGGGATATCACATCTCATGCTATCGGAAGGGTATCAGTATTGGATTTGGAAGAAGTTGGATATCCCATCTCATGCTATAGGAAGGGTCTCAGGTTGGAATGGGAAGGAGTTGGATATCACATTTCATGTTATAGGAAGGGTCTCAGGATTGGAATGGGAAGGACTTGGATATCATATCTCATGCTATAGAACGGCTCTCAGGTTTGGAAAGGGAAGGAGTTGGATATCACATCTCATGTTATAGGATGGATCTCAGGTTTGGTATTAGAAGTATTGAGATATCACATCTCATGTTATCGGAAGGATCTCAGGTTTGGTATTAGAAGTATTGAGATATCACATCTCATGCTATAGGAAGGGTCTAAGGATTGGAATGGGAAGGACCTGGATATCACATCTCATGCTATAGAACGGCTCTCAGGTTTGGAAAGGGAAGGAGTTGGATATCACATCTCATGTTATAGGATGGATCTCAGGTTTGGTATTAGAAGTATTGAGATATCACATCTCATGTTATCGGAAGGATCTCAGGTTTGGTATTAGAAGTATTGAGATATCACATCTCATGCTATAGGAAGGGTCTCAGGATTGGAATGGGAAGGAGTTGGATATCACATCTCATGCTAAAGGAAGGAATGTGCACTCCTCCCTTCAGACCTGGGGACGCCAAGCGTACGAAGCGTGGGAGAGTGACCAGGACTAGAAATACAACACAACCTGGCGGCAGTTACAGAGCAGGACTCCCTTGTAAGCTGGTCAGTCAACTGGATGGCCCAGAGACACTTCCGAAGGCTTACTTGGCAGGAGATGATGAAGTCGCCGGGAATAGCTGTTCCTGCTATTCCAAAGGTCGAAGCACCAGTACAGGCCTTCTGGTTCGATCCAAGGAGGAAAGGGTTTCAAAGGACGACAGCAGTGCAAAGGAGGATTCCTTCAGCGGGTCACCAGCGATTCCTCGGTCCAGCCTCGTAGTTGCAGGATACTTGGCTCCTGTATTCCTTCGTTCGTGAGAACTCAGGAGATCGACATGGTAGTGGTGTTTCCAGCCCCCTCTTATCCACGGTTCCCTTCGCGCCAAAACGGAGGGGAGCCAATGGGAGATCCGCTCATCAACACACATACCATACGTGGACCAATCACGGACTACGGTGGTCCCAGGCATTCATACCACCCTAGACTCTCTGGCACCCAGGATGTGTATTGGGACCAGACATCCCAGCCCACACCCTGGAGGCACACAAACAACATGTAGAAGCCCGCGAAAGCAACCACGTTTCGCGGGAAAGTACATGCCCAATTAAGGAAGGCCCCGGGTCGACCGACCTGGGGAAGGTGAAGGGAGCAAGACGGTCAGTGGACAGGACAAAGGAGCCTCGTGGACTAGCCATTTTGGGAGCCAGGCCACCATTTTGGGTTCAGTGCGAAAAACGTGCTCAGAACACCAAAAGGAGCTCAAAATAAACAAAACGATCGCTGCCACCATTCGAGTCCCTGAATGACTTGCACCGATCAAATACCATCCTAAAAGAGTATCTAGGGTCTGTAGAAGGCTAGAGACCCAAGAGAGCTGTAACTTAGCTTACAGTGCCCTCTTGTGTCATGTTGCACTAAAGCCGCAACATGATAAAAGAAACTACGGGAAACAGCGTTCCCCGGTACTGACTGTTTTAAGGGCATGTCAGTTTCCCCGTAAGAAAGGAGCGAAAGCCCAGAGGAGTGCGGCAGAAGGCTGCACTTCTCTGGCAAAGTCAAGAACAAGGTGAGAAACAACAGCAAAAAGTTTAGGGGTTGCCACATGGAAGAAAAATTCCCTACAATTATGAAATCTTTCCTAACACATATGCTATAGGGAGGGTCTCAGTTTTGATATTAGAAGCATTGAGATATCACATCTCATGCTATCGGAAGTGTCTCAGGATTGGAATGGGAAGGAGCTGGATATCACATCTCATGTTATAGGACGGGTCTCAGGTTTGGTATAAACATTGAGATATCACATCTCTGCTATCGGAAGTGTCTCAGGATTGGAATGGGAAGGAGTTGGATATCCCATCTCATGTTATAGGACGGGTCTCAGGTTTGTTATTAGAATCATTGAGATATCATATTGCATGCTGTAGGAAGGGTCTAAGGGTTGGAATGTGTTAGGAAAGATTTCGTAATTGTAGGTAATTTTCCTTCCATGTGGCAACCCCTAAACTTTTTGCTGTTCTTTTACACCTTGTTCTTGACTTTGCCAGAGAAGTGCAGCCTTCTGCCGCACTCCTCTGCGCTTTCGCTCCTTTCTTACGGGGAAACTGACATGCCCTTAAGACAGTCAGTACCGGGGAACGCTGTTTCCCGTAGTTTCTTTTATCGTGTTGCGGCTTTAGTGCAACATGACACAAGAGGGCACTGTAAGCTAAGTTACAGCTCTCTTTGGGTCTCTAGCCTTCTACAGGCCCTAGATACTCTTTTAGGATGGTATTTTGATCGGTGCAAGTCATTCAGGGACTGGAATGGTGGCAGCGATCGTTTTGTTTATTTTGAGCTCCTTTTGGCGTTCTGAGCACGTTTTTCGCACTGAACCCAAAATGGTGGCCTGGCTCCCAAAATGGCCAGACCACGAGGCTCCTTTGTCCTGTCCACTGACCGTCTTGCTCCCTTCACCTTCCCCAGGTCGGGCGACCCGGGGCCTTACTTATTTGGGCATGTACTTTCCCGCGAAACGTGGTTGCTTTCGCGGGCTTCTACATGTCCTTTGTGTGCCTCCAGGGTGTGGGCTGGGATGTCTGGTCCCAATACACATCCTGGGTGCCAGAGAGTCTAGGGTGGTGTGAATGCCTGGGACCACCGTGGTCCGTGATTGGTCCACGTATGGTATGTGTGTTGATGAGCGGATCTCCCATTGGCTCCCCTCCGTTTTGGCGCGAAGGGAACCGTGGATAAGAGGGAGCTGGAAACACCACTACCATGTCGATCTCCTGAGTTCTCACGAACGAAGGAATACAGGAGCCAAGTATCCTGCAACTACGAGGCTGGACCGAGGAATCGCTGGTGACCCGCTGAAGGAATCCTCCTTTGCACTGCTGTCGTCCTTTGAAACCCTTTCCTCCTTGGATCGAACCAGAAGGCCTGTACTGGTGCTTCGACCTTTGGAATAGCAGGAACAGCTATTCCCGGCGACTTCATCAACTCCTGCCAAGTAAGCCTTCGGAAGTGTCTCTGGGCCATCCAGTTGACTGACCAGCTTACAAGGGAGTCCTTCTCTGTAACTGCCGCCAGGTTGTGTTGTATTTCGAGTCCTTGTCACTCTCCCACGCTTCGTACGCTTGGCGTCCCCAGGTCTGAAGGGAGGAGTGTACAAGCATTTGGTATAAGCATTGAGATATCACATCTCATGCTATAGGAAGGGTCTCAGGATTGGAATGGGAAGGAATTGGATATCACATCTCATGCTATAGGAAGGGTCTCGGATTTGGTATAAGCATTGAGATATCACATCTCATGCTAAAGGGAGGGTCTCAGGATTGGAATGGGAAGGAGTTGTATATGACATCTCAGGCCATAGGAAGGTTCTCAGGTTTGGTATAAGCATTGAGATATCACATCTCTGCTATCGGAAAGGTCTCAGGATTGGAATGGGAAGGAGTTGAATATCCCATCTCATGTTATAGGAAGGGTCTCAGGTTTGGTATTAGAAGCATAGAGATATCACATCTCATGCTATAGGAAGGGTCTCAGGATTGGAATGGGAAGGACTTGGATCTCACATCTCATGCTATAGGGAGGGTCTCAAGTTTGATATTAGAAGCATTGAGATAACAAATCTCATGATATCGGAAGGGTCTCAGGATTGGAATGGGAAAGAGTTGGATATCACATCTCATGATAAAGGAAGGGTCCAAGGTTTGGAAGGGGAAGGATTTGGATATCACATCTCATGTTATAGGACGGGTCTCAGGTTTGGTATTAGAAGCATTGAGATATCAAGTCTCATGGTATAAGAAGGGTCTCAGAATTGGAATGGGAAGGAGTTGGATATCACACCTCAAGCTATAGGAAGGGTCTCAGGATTGGAATGGGAAGGAGTTTGATGTCACATCTCATGCCATAGTATGGGTCTCAGGTTTGGTAGAAGCATTGGGATATCACATCTCATGCTATCGGAAGGGTATCAGTATTGGATTTGGAAGAAGTTGGATATCCCATCTCATGCTATAGGAAGGGTCTCAGGTTGGAATGGGAAGGAGTTGGATATCACATTTCATGTTATAGGAAGGGTCTCAGGATTGGAATGGGAAGGACTTGGATATCATATCTCATGCTATAGGACGGGTCTCAGGTTTGTTATTAGAATCATTGAGATATCATATTGCATGCTGTAGGAAGGGTCTAAGGATTGGAATGGGAAGGACCTGGATATCACATCTCATGCTATAGAACGGCTCTCAGGTTTGGAAAGGGAAGGAGTTGGATATCACATCTCATGTTATAGGATGGATCTCAGGTTTGGTATTAGAAGTATTGAGATATCACATCTCATGTTATCGGAAGGATCTCAGGTTTGGTGTTAGAAGTATTGAGATATCACATCTCATGCTATAGGAAGGGTCTCAGGATTGGAATGGGAAGGAGTTGGATATCACATCTCATGCTAAAGGAAGGGTCTCAGGTTTGGTAGAAGCATTGAGATATCACATCTCATGCTATAGGAAGGGTCTCAGGATTGGAATGGGAAGGACTTAGATATCACATATCATGCTATAGGGAGGGTCTCAGTTTTGATATTAGAAGCATTGAGATATCACATCTCATGCTATCGGAATTGTCTCAGGATTGGAATGGGAAGGAGCTGGATATCACATCTCATGCTAAAGGAAGGGTCTCAGGTTTGGAACGGGAAGGAGTTGGATATCACATCTCATGTTATAGGAAGGGTCTCAGGTTTGGTATAAACATTGAGATATCACATCTCTGCTATCGGAAGTGTCTCAGGATTGGAATGGGAAGGAGTTGGATATCCCATCTCACGTTATAGGACGGGTCTCAGGTTTGTTATTAGAATCATTGAGATATCATATTGCATGCTGTAGGAAGGGTCTAAGGGTTGGAATGTGAAGGACTTGGATATCACATCTCATGCTATAGATAGGCTCTTAGGTTTGGAAAGGGAAGGAGTTGGATATCACATTTCATGTTAGAGGAAGGATCTCAGGTTTGGTATTAGAAGCATTGAGATATCACATCTCATGCTATAGGAAGAGTCTCAGGATTGGAATGGGAAGGAGTTGGATATCACATCTCATACTATAGGAAGGGTCTCAGGTTTGGTATAAGCATTGAGATATCACATCTCATGCTATAGGACGGGTCTCAGGATTGGAATGGAAGGAGTTGGATATCACATCTCATGTTATAGGAAGGATCTCAGGTTTGGTATTAGAAGCATTGAGACATCACATCTCATGCTATAGGAAGGGTCTCAGGGTTGGAATGGGAAGGAGTTGGATATCACATCTCATCCAATAGGAAGGGTCTCAGGTTTGGAATGGGAAGGAATTGGATATCACATCTCATGTTATAGGAAGGATCTCAGGTTTGGTATTAGAAGCATTGAGATATCAAATCTCATGCTATAGGAAGGGTCTCAGGATTGGAATGTGAAGGATTTGGATATCACATCTCATGCTAAAGGAAGGGTCTCAGGTTTGGTAGAAGCATTGAGATATCACGTCTCTGCTATCGGAAGGGTCTCAGGATTGGATTGGGAAGGAGTTGGATATCCCTTTTCATGCTATAGGAAGGGTCTCAGGATTTGAATGGCAAGGAGTTGGATATCACATCTCATGCCATAGGAAGGGTCTCAGGTTTGGTATAAGCATTGAGATATCACATCTCTGCTATCGGAAGGGTCTCAGGATTGGATTGGGAAGGAGTTGGATATCCCTTCTCATGCTATAGGAAGTGTCTCAGGTTGGAATGGGAAGGAGTTGGATATCACATCTCATGTTATAGAAAGGGTCTCAGGATTGAAATGGGAAGGAATTGGATATCACATCTCATGCTATAGGAAGGGTCTCAGATTTGGTATAAGCATTGAGATATCACATCTCATGCTAAAGGAAGGGTCTCAGGATTGGAATGGGAAGGAGTTGTATATGACATCTCAGGCCATAGGAAGGTTCTCAGGTTTGGTATAAGCATTGAGATATCACATCTCTGCTATCGGAAAGGTCTCAGGATTGGAATGGGAAGGAGTTGGATATCCCATCTCATGTTATAGGAAGGGTCTCAGGTTTGGTATTAGAAGCATAGAGATATCACATCTCATGCTATAGGAAGGGTCTCAGGATTGGAATGGGAAGGACTTGGATGTCACATCTCATGCTATAGGGAGGGTCTCAAGTTTGATATTAGAAGCATTGAGATAACAAATCTCATGATATCGGAAGGGTCTCAGGATTGGAATGGGAAGGAGTTGGATATCACATCTCATGATAAAGGAAGGGTCTAAGGTTTGGAAGGGGAAGGATTTGGATATCACATCTCATGTTATAGGACGGGTCTCAGGTTTGGTATTAGAAGCATTGAGATATCAAGTCTCATGGTATAAGAAGGGTCTCAGAATTGGAATGGGAAGGAGTTGGATATCACACCTCAAGCTATAGGAAGGGTCTCAGGATTGGAATGGGAAGGAGTTTGATATCACATCTCATGCCATAGTATGGGTCTCAGGTTTGGTAGAAGCATTGGGATATCACATCTCATGCTATCGGAAGGGTATCAGTATTGGATTTGGAAGAAGTTGGATATCCCATCTCATGCTATAGGAAGGGTCTCAGGTTGGAATGGGAAGGAGTTGGATATCACATTTCATGTTATAGGAAGGGTCTCAGGATTGGAATGGGAAGGACTTGGATATCATATCTCATGCTATAGGACGGGTCTCAGGTTTGTTATTAGAATCATTGAGATATCATATTGCATGCTGTAGGAAGGGTCTAAGGATTGGAATGGGAAGGACCTGGATATCACATCTCATGCTATAGATAGGCTCTTAGGTTTGGAAAGGGAAGGAGTTGGATATCACATTTCATGTTAGAGGAAGGATCTCAGGTTTGGTATTAGAAGCATTGAGATATCACATCTCATGCCATAGGAAGGGTCTCAGGTTTGGTATAAGCATTGAGATATCACATCTCTGCTATCGGAAGGGTCTCAGGATTGGATTGGGAAGGAGTTTGATATCCCTTCTCATGCTATAGGAAGTGTCTCAGGTTGGAATGGGAAGGAGTTGGATATCACATCTCATGTTATAGGAAGGGTCTCAGGATTGGAATGGGAAGGATTTGGATATCACATCTCTTGCTATAGGAAGGGTCTCAGGATTGGAATGGGTAGAAGTTGGATATTACTTTCTTGCTATAGGAAGGGTCTCATGTTTGGAATGGGAAGGAGTTGGATATCACATATGCTATAGTTAGTGTCTCAGGTTTGGAACGGGAAGGAGTTGGATATCACATCTCATGTTATAGGAAGGGTCTCAGGTTTGGTGTAAGCATTGAGATATCACATCTCTGCTATCGGAAGCGGCTCAGGATTGGAATGGGAAGGAGTTGGATATCCCATCTCATGTTATAGGAAGAGTCTCTGGTTTGGTATTAGAATCAATTGAGATATCACATTGCATGCTGTAGGAAGGGTCTAAGGATTGGAATGGGATGGACTTGGATATCACATCTCATGTTATAGGTAGGCTCTCAGGTTTGGTATAAGCATTGAGATATCACATCTCATGCTATAGGAATGGTCTCAGGTTTGGAAGGGGAAAGAGTTGGATATCACATCTCAAGCTATAGGAAGGGTCTCAGGTTTGGTATTAGAGGCATTGAGATATCACATCTCATGCTATCAGAAGGGTCTCAGGAATGGAATGGGAAGGAGTTGGATATCACATCTCATGCTAAAGGGAGGGTCTCAGGTTTGGAAGGGGAAGGATTTGGATATCACATCTCATGTTATAGGAAGGATCTCAGGTTTGGTATTAGAAGCATTGAGATATCACATCTCATGCTATAGGAAGGGTCTCAGGATTGGAATGGGACGCAGTTGGATATCACATCTCATGCTATAGGAAGGGTCTCAGGTTTGGTATAAGCATTGAGATATCACATCTCTGCTATCGGAAGCGGCTCAGGATTGGAATGGGAAGGAGTTGGATATCCCATCTCATGTTATAGGAAGAGTCTCTGGTTTGGTATTAGAATCATTGAGATATCACATTGCATGCTGTAGGAAGGGTCTAGGGATTGGAATGGGATGGACTTGGATATCACATCTCATGTTATAGGTAGGCTCTCAGGTTTGGTATAAGCATTGAGATATCACATCTCATGCTATAGGAAGGGTCTCAGGATTGGATTGGGAAGGAATTGGATATCACATCTCATGCTATAGGAAGGGTCTCAGATTTGGTATAAGCATTGAGATAATCACATCTCATGCTAAAGGAAGGGTCTCAGGATTGGAATGGGAAGGAGTTGTATATGACATCTCAGGCCATAGGAAGGTTCTCAGGTTTGGCATGAGCATTGAGATATCACATCTCTGCTATCGGAAAGGTCTCAGGATTGGAATGGGAAGGAGTTGGATATCCCATCTCATGTTATAGGAAGGGTCTCAGGTTTGGTATTAGAAGCATAGAGATATCACATCTCATGCTATAGGAAGGGTCTCAGGATTGGAATGGGAAGGACTTGGATGTCACATCTCATGCTATAGGGAGGGTCTCAAGTTTGATATTAGAAGCATTGAGATAACAAATCTCATGATATCGGAAGGGTCTCAGGATTGGAATGGGAAGGAGTTGGATATCACATCTCATGATAAAGGAAGGGTCTAAGGTTTGGAAGGGGAAGGATTTGGATATCACATCTCATCTTATAGGACGGGTCTCAGGTTTGGTATTAGAAGCATTGAGATATCAAGTCTCATGGTATAAGAAGGGTCTCAGAATTGGAATGGGAAGGAGTTGGATATCACACCTCAAGCTATAGGAAGGTTCTCAGGATTGGAATGGGAAGGAGTTTGATATCACATCTCATGCCATAGTATGGGTCTCAGGTTTGGTAGAAGCATTGGGATATCACATCTCATGCTATCGGAAGGGTATCAGTATTGGATTTGGAAGAAGTTGGATATCCCATCTCATGCTATAGGAAGGGTCTCAGGTTGGAATGGGAAGGAGTTGGATATCACATTTCATGTTATAGGAAGGGTCTCAGGATTGGAATGGGAAGGACTTGGATATCATATCTCATGCTATAGAACGGCTCTCAGGTTTGGAAAGGGAAGGAGTTGGATATCACATCTCATGTTATAGGATGGATCTCAGGTTTGGTATTAGAAGTATTGAGATATCACATCTCATGTTATCGGAAGGATCTCAGGTTTGGTATTAGAAGTATTGAGATATCACATCTCATGCTATAGGAAGGGTCTAAGGATTGGAATGGGAAGGACCTGGATATCACATCTCATGCTATAGAACGGCTCTCAGGTTTGGAAAGGGAAGGAGTTGGATATCACATCTCATGTTATAGGATGGATCTCAGGTTTGGTATTAGAAGTATTGAGATATCACATCTCATGTTATCGGAAGGATCTCAGGTTTGGTATTAGAAGTATTGAGATATCACATCTCATGCTATAGGAAGGGTCTCAGGATTGGAATGGGAAGGAGTTGGATATCACATCTCATGCTAAAGGAAGGAATGTGCACTCCTCCCTTCAGACCTGGGGACGCCAAGCGTACGAAGCGTGGGAGAGTGACCAGGACTAGAAATACAACACAACCTGGCGGCAGTTACAGAGCAGGACTCCCTTGTAAGCTGGTCAGTCAACTGGATGGCCCAGAGACACTTCCGAAGGCTTACTTGGCAGGAGATGATGAAGTCGCCGGGAATAGCTGTTCCTGCTATTCCAAAGGTCGAAGCACCAGTACAGGCCTTCTGGTTCGATCCAAGGAGGAAAGGGTTTCAAAGGACGACAGCAGTGCAAAGGAGGATTCCTTCAGCGGGTCACCAGCGATTCCTCGGTCCAGCCTCGTAGTTGCAGGATACTTGGCTCCTGTATTCCTTCGTTCGTGAGAACTCAGGAGATCGACATGGTAGTGGTGTTTCCAGCCCCCTCTTATCCACGGTTCCCTTCGCGCCAAAACGGAGGGGAGCCAATGGGAGATCCGCTCATCAACACACATACCATACGTGGACCAATCACGGACTACGGTGGTCCCAGGCATTCATACCACCCTAGACTCTCTGGCACCCAGGATGTGTATTGGGACCAGACATCCCAGCCCACACCCTGGAGGCACACAAACAACATGTAGAAGCCCGCGAAAGCAACCACGTTTCGCGGGAAAGTACATGCCCAATTAAGGAAGGCCCCGGGTCGACCGACCTGGGGAAGGTGAAGGGAGCAAGACGGTCAGTGGACAGGACAAAGGAGCCTCGTGGACTAGCCATTTTGGGAGCCAGGCCACCATTTTGGGTTCAGTGCGAAAAACGTGCTCAGAACACCAAAAGGAGCTCAAAATAAACAAAACGATCGCTGCCACCATTCGAGTCCCTGAATGACTTGCACCGATCAAATACCATCCTAAAAGAGTATCTAGGGTCTGTAGAAGGCTAGAGACCCAAGAGAGCTGTAACTTAGCTTACAGTGCCCTCTTGTGTCATGTTGCACTAAAGCCGCAACATGATAAAAGAAACTACGGGAAACAGCGTTCCCCGGTACTGACTGTTTTAAGGGCATGTCAGTTTCCCCGTAAGAAAGGAGCGAAAGCCCAGAGGAGTGCGGCAGAAGGCTGCACTTCTCTGGCAAAGTCAAGAACAAGGTGAGAAACAACAGCAAAAAGTTTAGGGGTTGCCACATGGAAGAAAAATTCCCTACAATTATGAAATCTTTCCTAACACATATGCTATAGGGAGGGTCTCAGTTTTGATATTAGAAGCATTGAGATATCACATCTCATGCTATCGGAAGTGTCTCAGGATTGGAATGGGAAGGAGCTGGATATCACATCTCATGTTATAGGACGGGTCTCAGGTTTGGTATAAACATTGAGATATCACATCTCTGCTATCGGAAGTGTCTCAGGATTGGAATGGGAAGGAGTTGGATATCCCATCTCATGTTATAGGACGGGTCTCAGGTTTGTTATTAGAATCATTGAGATATCATATTGCATGCTGTAGGAAGGGTCTAAGGGTTGGAATGTGTTAGGAAAGATTTCGTAATTGTAGGTAATTTTCCTTCCATGTGGCAACCCCTAAACTTTTTGCTGTTCTTTTACACCTTGTTCTTGACTTTGCCAGAGAAGTGCAGCCTTCTGCCGCACTCCTCTGCGCTTTCGCTCCTTTCTTACGGGGAAACTGACATGCCCTTAAGACAGTCAGTACCGGGGAACGCTGTTTCCCGTAGTTTCTTTTATCGTGTTGCGGCTTTAGTGCAACATGACACAAGAGGGCACTGTAAGCTAAGTTACAGCTCTCTTTGGGTCTCTAGCCTTCTACAGGCCCTAGATACTCTTTTAGGATGGTATTTTGATCGGTGCAAGTCATTCAGGGACTAGAATGGTGGCAGCGATCGTTTTGTTTATTTTGAGCTCCTTTTGGCGTTCTGAGCACGTTTTTCGCACTGAACCCAAAATGGTGGCCTGGCTCCCAAAATGGCCAGACCACGAGGCTCCTTTGTCCTGTCCACTGACCGTCTTGCTCCTTCACCTTTCCCAGGTCGGGTGACCCGGGGCCTTACTTATTTGGGCATGTACTTTCCCGCGAAACGTGGTTGCTTTCGCGGGCTTCTACATGTCCTTTGTGTGCCTCCAGGGTGTGGGCTGGGATGTCTGGTCCCAATACACATCCTGGGTGCCAGAGAGTCTAGGGTGGTGTGAATGCCTGGGACCACCGTGGTCCGTGATTGGTCCACGTATGGTATGTGTGTTGATGAGCGGATCTCCCATTGGCTCCCCTCCGTTTTGGCGTGAAGGGAACCGTGGATAAGAGGGAGCTGGAAACACCACTACCATGTCGATCTCCTGAGTTCTCACGAACGAAGGAATACAGGAGCCAAGTATCCTGCAACTACGAGGCTGGACCGAGGAATCGCTGGTGACCCGCTGAAGGAATCCTCCTTTGCACTGCTGTCGTCCTTTGAAACCCTTTCCTCCTTGGATCGAACCAGAAGGCCTGTACTGGTGCTTCGACCTTTGGAATAGCAGGAACAGCTATTCCCGGCGACTTCATCAACTCCTGCCAAGTAAGCCTTCGGAAGTGTCTCTGGGCCATCCAGTTGACTGACCAGCTTACAAGGGAGTCCTTCTCTGTAACTGCCGCCAGGTTGTGTTGTATTTCGAGTCCTTGTCACTCTCCCACGCTTCGTACGCTTGGCGTCCCCAGGTCTGAAGGGAGGAGTGTACAAGCATTTGGTATAAGCATTGAGATATCACATCTCATGCTATAGGAAGGGTCTCAGGATTGGAATGGGAAGGAATTGGATATCACATCTCATGCTATAGGAAGGGTCTCGGATTTGGAATAAGCATTGAGATATCACATCTCATGCTAAAGGGAGGGTCTCAGGATTGGAATGGGAAGGAGTTGTATATGACATCTCAGGCCATAGGAAGGTTCTCAGGTTTGGTATAAGCATTGAGATATCACATCTCTGCTATCGGAAAGGTCTCAGGATTGGAATGGGAAGGAGTTGAATATCCCATCTCATGTTATAGGAAGGGTCTCAGGTTTGGTATTAGAAGCATAGAGATATCACATCTCATGCTATAGGAAGGGTCTCAGGATTGGAATGGGAAGGACTTGGATCTCACATCTCATGCTATAGGGAGGGTCTCAAGTTTGATATTAGAAGCATTGAGATAACAAATCTCATGATATCGGAAGGGTCTCAGGATTGGAATGGGAAAGAGTTGGATATCACATCTCATGATAAAGGAAGGGTCCAAGGTTTGGAAGGGGAAGGATTTGGATATCACATCTCATGTTATAGGACGGGTCTCAGGTTTGGTATTAGAAGCATTGAGATATCAAGTCTCATGGTATAAGAAGGGTCTCAGAATTGGAATGGGAAGGAGTTGGATATCACACCTCAAGCTATAGGAAGGGTCTCAGGATTGGAATGGGAAGGAGTTTGATGTCACATCTCATGCCATAGTATGGGTCTCAGGTTTGGTAGAAGCATTGGGATATCACATCTCATGCTATCGGAAGGGTATCAGTATTGGATTTGGAAGAAGTTGGATATCCCATCTCATGCTATAGGAAGGGTCTCAGGTTGGAATGGGAAGGAGTTGGATATCACATTTCATGTTATAGGAAGGGTCTCAGGATTGGAATGGGAAGGACTTGGATATCATATCTCATGCTATAGGACGGGTCTCAGGTTTGTTATTAGAATCATTGAGATATCATATTGCATGCTGTAGGAAGGGTCTAAGGATTGGAATGGGAAGGACCTGGATATCACATCTCATGCTATAGAACGGCTCTCAGGTTTGGAAAGGGAAGGAGTTGGATATCACATCTCATGTTATAGGATGGATCTCAGGTTTGGTATTAGAAGTATTGAGATATCACATCTCATGTTATCGGAAGGATCTCAGGTTTGGTATTAGAAGTATTGAGATATCACATCTCATGCTATAGGAAGGGTCTCAGGATTGGAATGGGAAGGAGTTGGATATCACATCTCATGCTAAAGGAAGGGTCTCAGGTTTGGTAGAAGCATTGAGATATCACATCTCATGCTATAGGAAGGGTCTCAGGATTGGAATGGGAAGGACTTAAATATCACATATCATGCTATAGGGAGGGTCTCAGTTTTGATATTAGAAGCATTGAGATATCACATCTCATGCTATCGGAATTGTCTCAGGATTGGAATGGGAAGGAGCTGGATATCACATCTCATGCTAAAGGAAGGGTCTCAGGTTTGGAACGGGAAGGAGTTGGATATCACATCTCATGTTATAGGAAGGGTCTCAGGTTTGGTATAAACATTGAGATATCACATCTCTGCTATCGGAAGTGTCTCAGGATTGGAATGGGAAGGAGTTGGATATCCCATCTCACGTTATAGGACGGGTCTCAGGTTTGTTATTAGAATCATTGAGATATCATATTGCATGCTGTAGGAAGGGTCTAAGGGTTGGAATGTGAAGGACTTGGATATCACATCTCATGCTATAGATAGGCTCTTAGGTTTGGAAAGGGAAGGAGTTGGATATCACATTTCATGTTAGAGGAAGGATCTCAGGTTTGGTATTAGAAGCATTGAGATATCACATCTCATGCTATAGGAAGAGTCTCAGGATTGGAATGGGAAGGAGTTGGATATCACATCTCATACTATAGGAAGGGTCTCAGGTTTGGTATAAGCATTGAGATATCACATCTCATGCTATAGGACGGGTCTCGGGATTGGAATGGAAGGAGTTGGATATCACATCTCATGTTATAGGAAGGATCTCAGGTTTGGTATTAGAAGCATTGAGACATCACATCTCATGCTATAGGAAGGGTCTCAGGGTTGGAATGGGAAGGAGTTGGATATCACATCTCATCCAATAGGAAGGGTCTCAGGTTTGGAATGGGAAGGAATTGGATATCACATCTCATGTTATAGGAAGGATCTCAGGTTTGGTATTAGAAGCATTGAGATATCAAATCTCATGCTATAGGAAGGGTCTCAGGATTGGAATGTGAAGGATTTGGATATCACATCTCATGCTAAAGGAAGGGTCTCAGGTTTGGTAGAAGCATTGAGATATCACGTCTCTGCTATCGGAAGGGTCTCAGGATTGGATTGGGAAGGAGTTGGATATCCCTTTTCATGCTATAGGAAGGGTCTCAGGATTTGAATGGCAAGGAGTTGGATATCACATCTCATGCCATAGGAAGGGTCTCAGGTTTGGTATAAGCATTGAGATATCACATCTCTGCTATCGGAAGGGTCTCAGGATTGGATTGGGAAGGAGTTGGATATCCCTTCTCATGCTATAGGAAGTGTCTCAGGTTGGAATGGGAAGGAGTTGGATATCACATCTCATGTTATAGAAAGGGTCTCAGGATTGGAATGGGAAGGAATTGGATATCACATCTCATGCTATAGGAAGGGTCTCAGATTTGGTATAAGCATTGAGATATCACATCTCATGCTAAAGGAAGGGTCTCAGGATTGGAATGGGAAGGAGTTGTATATGACATCTCAGGCCATAGGAAGGTTCTCAGGTTTGGTATAAGCATTGAGATATCACATCTCTGCTATCGGAAAGGTCTCAGGATTGGAATGGGAAGGAGTTGGATATCCCATCTCATGTTATAGGAAGGGTCTCAGGTTTGGTATTAGAAGCATAGAGATATCACATCTCATGCTATAGGAAGGGTCTCAGGATTGGAATGGGAAGGACTTGGATGTCACATCTCATGCTATAGGGAGGGTCTCAAGTTTGATATTAGAAGCATTGAGATAACAAATCTCATGATATCGGAAGGGTCTCAGGATTGGAATGGGAAGGAGTTGGATATCACATCTCATGATAAAGGAAGGGTCTAAGGTTTGGAAGGGGAAGGATTTGGATATCACATCTCATGTTATAGGACGGGTCTCAGGTTTGGTATTAGAAGCATTGAGATATCAAGTCTCATGGTATAAGAAGGGTCTCAGAATTGGAATGGGAAGGAGTTGGATATCACACCTCAAGCTATAGGAAGGGTCTCAGGATTGGAATGGGAAGGAGTTTGATATCACATCTCATGCCATAGTATGGGTCTCAGGTTTGGTAGAAGCATTGGGATATCACATCTCATGCTATCGGAAGGGTATCAGTATTGGATTTGGAAGAAGTTGGATATCCCATCTCATGCTATAGGAAGGGTCTCAGGTTGGAATGGGAAGGAGTTGGATATCACATTTCATGTTATAGGAAGGGTCTCAGGATTGGAATGGGAAGGACTTGGATATCATATCTCATGCTATAGGACGGGTCTCAGGTTTGTTATTAGAATCATTGAGATATCATATTGCATGCTGTAGGAAGGGTCTAAGGATTGGAATGGGAAGGACCTGGATATCACATCTCATGCTATAGATAGGCTCTTAGGTTTGGAAAGGGAAGGAGTTGGATATCACATTTCATGTTAGAGGAAGGATCTCAGGTTTGGTATTAGAAGCATTGAGATATCACATCTCATGCTATAGGAAGGGTCTGAGGATTGGAATGGGAAGTAGTTGGATATCACATCTCATGCTATAGGAAGGGTCTCAGGTTTGGTATAAGCATTGAGATATCACATCTCATGCTATAGGACCGGTCTCAGGATTGGAATGGAAGGAGTTGGATATCACATCTCATGTTATAGGAAGGATCTCAGGTTTGGTATTAGAAGCATTGAGATATCACATCTCATGCTATAGGAAGGGTCTCAGGATTGGAATGTGAAGGATTTGGATATCACATCTCATGCTAAAGGAAGGGTCTCAGGTTTGGTAGAAGCATTGAGATATCACGTCTCTGCTATCGGAAGGGTCTCAGGATTGGATTGGGAAGGAGTTGGATATCCCTTCTCATGTTATAGGAAGGGTCTCAGGATTTGAATGGCAAGGAGTTGGATATCACATCTAATGCCATACGAAGGGTCTCAGGTTTGGTATAAGCATTGAGATATCACATCTCTGCTATCGGAAGGGTCTCAGGATTGGAATGGGAAGGAGTTGGATATTCCCATCTCATGTTATAGGAAGGGTCTCAGGTTTGGTATTAGAAGCATTGAGATATCACATCTCATGCTATAGGAAGGGTCTCAGGATTGGAATGGGAAGGACTTGGATATCACATCTCATGCTATAGGGAGGGTCTCAAGTTTGATATTAGAAGCTTTGAGATATCACATCTCATGATATCGGAAGGGTCTCAGGATTGGAATGGGAAGGTGTTGGATATCACATCTCATGATAAAGGAAGGGTCTAAGGTTTGGAAGGGGAAGGATTTGGATATCACATCTCATGTTATATTACGGGTCTCAGGTTTGGTATTAGAAGCATTGAGATATCAAGTCTCAGAGTATAGGAAGGGTCTCAGAATTGGAATGGGAAGGAGTTGGATATCACATCTCAAGCTATAGGAAGGGTCTCAGGATTGGAATGGGAAGGACTTGGATATCACATCTCATGCTATAGCATTGAGATATCACATCTCATGCTATCAGAAGGGTCTCAGGATTGGAATGGGAAGGAGTCGGATATCACATCTCATGCTAAAGGGAGGGTCTCAGGTTTGGTATTAGAAGCATTGAGATATCACATCTCATGTTAAAGGAAGAATCTCTGGTTTGGTATTAGAGGCATTGAGATATCACATCTCATGCTATCAGAAGGGTCTCAGGATTGGAATGGGAAGGAGTCGGATATCACATCTCATGCTAAAGGGAGGGTCTCAGGTTTGGTATTAGAAGCATTGAGATATCACATCTCATGTCATAGGAAGAATCTCAGGTTTGGTATTAGAGGCATTGAGATATCACATCTCATGTTATAGGAAGGGTCTCAGGATTGGAATGGGAAGGATTTGGATATCACATCTCTTGCTATAGGAAGAGTCTCAAGTTTTTTATTAGAAACATTGAGATATCACATCTCATGCTATAGGAAGGGTTTCAGGATTGGAATGGGAAGGATTTGGATATCACATCTCATGCTAAAGGAAGGGTCTCAGGTTTGGAAGGGGAAGGATTTGGATATCATATCTCATGTTATAGGACGGGTCCCAGGTTTGGTATTAGAAGCTTTGAAATATCACATCTCATGCTATAGGAAGGGTCTCAGGATTGGAATGGGAAGGAGTTGGATATCACATCTCATGCTAAAGGAAGGGACTCAGGTTTGATAGAAGCATTGAGATATCACATCTCATGCTATAGGAAGGGTCTCAGGATTGGAATGGGAAGGAGTTGGATATCATATCTCATGTCATAGGAAGGGTCTCAGGTTTGGTCCAAGCATTGAGATATCACATCTCTGCTATCGGAAGGGTCTCAGGATAGGAATGGGAAGGACTTAGATATCACATTCCATGCTATAGGGAGGGTCTCAGGTTTGGAAAGGGAAGGATTTGGATTTCACATCTCATGTTATAGGATGGTTCTCATGTTTGGTTTTAGAAGCATTGAGATATCACATGTAATGCTATCGGAAGTGTCTCAGGTTTGGAAAGGGAAGGATTTGGATTTCACATATGTTATTGGATGGTTCTCAGGTTTGGTTTTAGAAGCATTAAGATATCACATCTCAGGTTATAGGAAGGGTCTCAGGTTTGGAATGGGAAGGAGTTGGATACACATCTCATGTTATAGGAAGGATCTCAGGTTTGGTATTAGAAAAATTGTGATATCACATATCATGCTATAGGAAGGGTCTCAGGATTGGAATGGGAAGGAGTTGGATATCACATCTCATGCTAAAGGAAAGATCTCAGGTTTGGAAGGGGAAGGATTTGGATCTCACATCTCATGTTTTAGGACGGGTGTCAGGTTTGGTATTAGAAGCATTGAGATATCACATCTCATGGTATAGGAAGGGTCTCAGGATTGGAATGGGAAGGAGTTGGATATCACATCTCATGCTAAAGGGAGGGTCTCAGGTTTGGTATTAGAAGCATTGAGATATCACATCTCATGTTATAGGAAGAATCTCAGGTTTGGTATTAGAGGCATTGAGATATCACATCTCATGCTATCAGAAGGGTCTCAGGATTGGTATGGGAAGGAGTCGGATATCACATCTCATGCTAAAGGGAGGGTCTCAGGTTTGGTATTAGAAGCATTGAGATATCACATCTCATGTTATAGGAAGAATCTCAGGTTTGGTATTAGAGGCATTGAGATATCACATCTCATGCTATAGGAAGGGTCTCAGGATTGGAATGGGAAGGAGTTGGATATCACATCTCATGCTAAAGGAAGGGTCTCAGTTTTGGTAGAAGCATTGAGATATCACATCTCATGGTATAGGAAGGGTCTCAGTATTGGAATGGGAAGGAGTTGGATATCACATCTCATCCAATAGGAAGGATCTCAGGATTGGAATGGGAAGGATTTGGATGTCACATCTCTTGCTATAGGAAGGGTCTCAGTTTTTTTATTAGAAACATTGAGATATCACATCTCATGCTATAGGAAGGGTTTCAGGATTGGAATGGGAAGGATTTGTATATCACATCTCATGCTAAAGGAAGGGTCTCAGGTTTGGAAGGGGAAGGATTTGGATATCATATCTCATGTTATAGGACGGGTCGCAGGTTTGGTATTAGAAGCTTTGAGATATCACATTTCATGCTATAGGAAGGTCTCAGGATTGGAATGGGAAGGAGTTGGATATCCCTTCTCATGCTATAGGAAGGTTCTCAGGTTGGAATGGGAAGGAGTTGGATATCACATCTCATGTTATAGGAAGGGTCTCAGGATTGGAATGGGAAGGATTTGGATATCACATCTCTTGCTATAGGAAGGGTCTCAGGTTTTTTATTAGAAACATTGAGATATCACATCTCATGCTATAGGAAGGGTTTCAGGATTGGAATGGGAAGGATTTGGATATCACAACTCATGCTAAAGGAAGGGTCTCAGGTTTGGAAGGGGAAGGATTTGGATATCATATCTCATGTTATAGGACGGGTCCCAGGTTTGGTATTAGAAGCTTTGAGATATCACATCTCATGCTATAGGAAGAGTCTCAGGATTGGAATGGGAAGGAGTTGGATATCACATCTCATGCTAAAGGAAGGGACTCAGGTTTGATAGAAGCATTGAGATATCACATCTCATGCTATAGGAAGGGTCTCAGGATTGGAATGGGAAGGAGTTGGATATCACATCTCATGCCATAGGAAGGGTCTCAGGTTTGGTACAAGCATTGAGATATCACATCTCTGCTATCGGAAGGGTCTCAGGATAGGAATGGGAAGGAGTTGGATATCACATCTCAAGCTATCTCAGGATTGGAATGGGAAGGAGTTTGATATCACATCTCAAGCTATAGGAAGGTTCTCAGGTTTGGAAGGGGAAGGATTTGAATCTCACATCTCATGTTATAGGAAGAATCTCAGGTTTGGTATTAGAGGCATTGAGATATCACATCTCATGTTATAGGAAGGGTCTCAGGATTGGAATGGGAAGGATTTGGATATCACATCTCTTGCTATAGGAAGAGTCTCAAGTTTTTTATTAGAAACATTGAGATATCACATCTCATGCTATAGGAAGGGTTTCAGGATTGGAATGGGAAGGATTTGGATATCACATCTCATGCTAAAGGAAGGGTCTCAGGTTTGGAAGGGGAAGGATTTGGATATCATATCTCATGTTATAGGACGGGTCCCAGGTTTGGTATTAGAAGCTTTGAAATATCACATCTCATGCTATAGGAAGGGTCTCAGGATTGGAATGGGAAGGAGTTGGATATCACATCTCATGCTAAAGGAAGGGACTCAGGTTTGATAGAAGCATTGAGATATCACATCTCATGCTATAGGAAGGGTCTCAGGATTGGAATGGGAAGGAGTTGGATATCATATCTCATGTCATAGGAAGGGTCTCAGGTTTGGTCCAAGCATTGAGATATCACATCTCTGCTATCGGAAGGGTCTTAGGATAGGAATGGGAAGGACTTAGATATCACATTCCATGCTATAGGGAGGGTCTCAGGTTTGGAAAGGGAAGGATTTGGATTTCACATCTCATGTTATAGGATGGTTCTCATGTTTGGTTTTAGAAGCATTGAGATATCACATGTAATGCTATCGGAAGTGTCTCAGGTTTGGAAAGGGAAGGATTTGGATTTCACATATGTTATTGGATGGTTCTCAGGTTTGGTTTTAGAAGCATTAAGATATCACATCTCAGGTTATAGGAAGGGTCTCAGGTTTGGAATGGGAAGGAGTTGGATACACATCTCATGTTATAGGAAGGATCTCAGGTTTGGTATTAGAAAAATTGTGATATCACATATCATGCTATAGGAAGGGTCTCAGGATTGGAATGGGAAGGAGTTGGATATCACATCTCATGCTAAAGGAAAGATCTCAGGTTTGGAAGGGGAAGGATTTGGATCTCACATCTCATGTTTTAGGACGGGTGTCAGGTTTGGTATTAGAAGCATTGAGATATCACATCTCATGGTATAGGAAGGGTCTCAGGATTGGAATGGGAAGGAGTTGGATATCACATCTCATGCTAAAGGGAGGGTCTCAGGTTTGGTATTAGAAGCATTGAGATATCACATCTCATGTTATAGGAAGAATCTCAGGTTTGGTATTAGAGGCATTGAGATATCACATCTCATGCTATCAGAAGGGTCTCAGGATTGGTATGGGAAGGAGTCGGATATCACATCTCATGCTAAAGGGAGGGTCTCAGGTTTGGTATTAGAAGCATTGAGATATCACATCTCATGTTATAGGAAGAATCTCAGGTTTGGTATTAGAGGCATTGAGATATCACATCTCATGCTATAGGAAGGGTCTCAGGATTGGAATGGGAAGGAGTTGGATATCACATCTCATGCTAAAGGAAGGGTCTCAGTTTTGGTAGAAGCATTGAGATATCACATCTCATGGTATAGGAAGGGTCTCAGTATTGGAATGGGAAGGAGTTGGATATCACATCTCATCCAATAGGAAGGATCTCAGGATTGGAATGGGAAGGATTTGGATGTCACATCTCTTGCTATAGGAAGGGTCTCAGTTTTTTTATTAGAAACATTGAGATATCACATCTCATGCTATAGGAAGGGTTTCAGGATTGGAATGGGAAGGATTTGTATATCACATCTCATGCTAAAGGAAGGGTCTCAGGTTTGGAAGGGGAAGGATTTGGATATCATATCTCATGTTATAGGACGGGTCGCAGGTTTGGTATTAGAAGCTTTGAGATATCACATCTCATGCTATAGGAAGGTCTCAGGATTGGAATGGGAAGGAGTTGGATATCCCTTCTCATGCTATAGGAAGGTTCTCAGGTTGGAATGGGAAGGAGTTGGATATCACATCTCATGTTATAGGAAGGGTCTCAGGATTGGAATGGGAAGGATTTGGATATCACATCTCTTGCTATAGGAAGGGTCTCAGGTTTTTTATTAGAAACATTGAGATATCACATCTCATGCTATAGGAAGGGTTTCAGGATTGGAATGGGAAGGATTTGGATATCACAACTCATGCTAAAGGAAGGGTCTCAGGTTTGGAAGGGGAAGGATTTGGATATCATATCTCATGTTATAGGACGGGTCCCAGGTTTGGTATTAGAAGCTTTGAGATATCACATCTCATGCTATAGGAAGGGTCTCAGGATTGGAATGGGAAGGAGTTGGATATCACATCTCATGCTAAAGGAAGGGACTCAGGTTTGATAGAAGCATTGAGATATCACATCTCATGCTATAGGAAGGGTCTCAGGATTGGAATGGGAAGGAGTTGGATATCACATCTCATGCCATAGGAAGGGTCTCAGGTTTGGTACAAGCATTGAGATATCACATCTCTGCTATCGGAAGGGTCTCAGGATAGGAATGGGAAGGAGTTGGATATCACATCTCAAGCTATCTCAGGATTGGAATGGGAAGGAGTTTGATATCACATCTCAAGCTATAGGAAGGTTCTCAGGTTTGGAAGGGGAAGGATTTGAATCTCACATCTCATGTTTTAGGACGGGTCTCAGGTTTGGTATTAGAAGCATTGAGATATCACATCTCATGGTATAGGAAGGGTCTCAGGATTGGAATGGGAAGGAGTTGGATATCACATCTCAAGCTATCACAGGATTGGAATGGGAAGGAGTTTGATATCACATCTCAAGCTATAGGAAGGGTCTCAGGTTTGGAAAGGGAAGGATTTGGATTTCACATCTCATGTTATAGGATGGTTCTCATGTTTGGTTTTAGAAGCATTGAGATATCACATCTAATGCTATCGGAAGGGTCTCAGGTTTGGAAAGGGAAGGATTTGGATTTCACATATGTTATTGGATGGTTCTCAGGTTTGGTTTTAGAAGCATTAAGATATCACATCTCATGCTATAGGAAGGGTCTCAGGTTTTGGAATGGGAAGGAGTTGGATACACATCTCATGTTATAGGAAGGATCTCAGGTTTGGTATTAGAAAAATTGTGATATCACATATCATGCTATAGGAAGGGTCTCAGGATTGGAATGGGAAGGAGTTGGATATGACATCTCATGCCACAGGAAGGGTCTCAGGTTTGGTATAAGCATTGAGATATCACATCTCTGCTATCGGAAGGGTCTCAGGATTGAAATGGGAAGGAGTTGGATATTCCATCTTATGTTATAGGAAGGGTCTCAGGTTTGGTGTTAGAAGCATTGAGATATCACATCTCATGCTATCAGAAGGGTCTCAGGATTGGAATGGGAAGGAGTCGGATATCACATCTCATGCTAAAGGGAGGGTCTCAGGTTTGGTATTAGAAGCATTGAGATATCACATCTCATGTTATAGGAAGAATCTCAGGTTTGGTATTAGAGGCATTGAGATATCACATCTCATGTTATAGGAAGGGTCTCAGGATTGGAATGGGAAGGATTTGGATATCACATCTCTTGCTATAGGAAGAGTCTCAAGTTTTTTATTAGAAACATTGAGATATCACATCTCATGCTATAGGAAGGGTTTCAGGATTGGAATGGGAAGGATTTGGATATCACATCTCATGCTAAAGGAAGGGTCTCAGGTTTGGAAGGGGAAGGATTTGGATATCATATCTCATGTTATAGGACGGGTCCCAGGTTTGGTATTAGAAGCTTTGAAATATCACATCTCATGCTATAGGAAGGGTCTCAGGATTGGAATGGGAAGGAGTTGGATATCACATCTCATGCTAAAGGAAGGGACTCAGGTTTGATAGAAGCATTGAGATATCACATCTCATGCTAAAGGAAAGATCTCAGGTTTGAAAGGGGAAGGATTTGGATCTCACATCTCATGTTTTAGGACGGGTGTCAGGTTTGGTATTAGAAGCATTGAGATATCACATCTCATGGTATAGGAAGGGTCTCAGGATTGGAATGGGAAGGAGTTGGATATCACATCTCATGCTAAAGGGAGGGTCTCAGGTTTGGTATTAGAAGCATTGAGATATCACATCTCATGTTATAGGAAGAATCTCAGGTTTGGTATTAGAGGCATTGAGATATCACATCTCATGCTATCAGAAGGGTCTCAGGATTGGTATGGGAAGGAGTCGGATATCACATCTCATGCTAAAGGGAGGGTCTCAGGTTTGGTATTAGAAGCATTGAGATATCACATCTCATGTTATAGGAAGAATCTCAGGTTTGGTATTAGAGGCATTGAGATATCACATCTCATGCTATAGGAAGGGTCTCAGGATTGGAATGGGAAGGAGTTGGATATCACATCTCATGCTAAAGGAAGGGTCTCAGTTTTGGTAGAAGCATTGAGATATCACATCTCATGGTATAGGAAGGGTCTCAGTATTGGAATGGGAAGGAGTTGGATATCACATCTCATCCAATAGGAAGGATCTCAGGATTGGAATGGGAAGGATTTGGATGTCACATCTCTTGCTATAGGAAGGGTCTCAGTTTTTTTATTAGAAACATTGAGATATCACATCTCATGCTATAGGAAGGGTTTCAGGATTGGAATGGGAAGGATTTGTATATCACATCTCATGCTAAAGGAAGGGTCTCAGGTTTGGAAGGGGAAGGATTTGGATATCATATCTCATGTTATAGGACGGGTCGCAGGTTTGGTATTAGAAGCTTTGAGATATCACATCTCATGCTATAGGAAGGTCTCAGGATTGGAATGGGAAGGAGTTGGATATCCCTTCTCATGCTATAGGAAGGTTCTCAGGTTGGAATGGGAAGGAGTTGGATATCACATCTCATGTTATAGGAAGGGTCTCAGGATTGGAATGGGAAGGATTTGGATATCACATCTCTTGCTATAGGAAGGGTCTCAGGTTTTTTATTAGAAACATTGAGATATCACATCTCATGCTATAGGAAGGGTTTCAGGATTGGAATGGGAAGGATTTGGATATCACAACTCATGCTAAAGGAAGGGTCTCAGGTTTGGAAGGGGAAGGATTTGGATATCATATCTCATGTTATAGGACGGGTCCCAGGTTTGGTATTAGAAGCTTTGAGATATCACATCTCATGCTATAGGAAGGGTCTCAGGATTGGAATGGGAAGGAGTTGGATATCACATCTCATGCTAAAGGAAGGGACTCAGGTTTGATAGATGCATTGAGATATCACATCTCATGCTATAGGAAGGGTCTCAGGATTGGAATGGGAAGGAGTTGGATATCACATCTCATGCCATAGGAAGGGTCTCAGGTTTGGTACAAGCATTGAGATATCACATCTCTGCTATCGGAAGGGTCTCAGGATAGGAATGGGAAGGAGTTGGATATCACATCTCAAGCTATCTCAGGATTGGAATGGGAAGGAGTTTGATATCACATCTCAAGCTATAGGAAGGTTCTCAGGTTTGGAAGGGGAAGGATTTGAATCTCACATCTCATGTTTTAGGACGGGTCTCAGGTTTGGTATTAGAAGCATTGAGATATCACATCTCATGGTATAGGAAGGGTCTCAGGATTGGAATGGGAAGGAGTTGGATATCACATCTCAAGCTATCACAGGATTGGAATGGGAAGGAGTTTGATATCACATCTCAAGCTATAGGAAGGGTCTCAGGTTTGGAAAGGGAAGGATTTGGATTTCACATCTCATGTTATAGGATGGTTCTCATGTTTGGTTTTAGACGCATTGAGATATCACATCTAATGCTATCGGAAGGGTCTCAGGTTTGGAAAGGGAAGGATTTGGATTTCACATATGTTATTGGATGGTTCTCAGGTTTGGTTTTAGAAGCATTAAGATATCACATCTCATGCTATAGGAAGGGTCTCAGGTTTTGGAATGGGAAGGAGTTGGATACACATCTCATGTTATAGGAAGGATCTCAGGTTTGGTATTAGAAAAATTGTGATATCACATATCATGCTATAGGAAGGGTCTCAGGATTGGAATGGGAAGGAGTTGGATATGACATCTCATGCCACAGGAAGGGTCTCAGGTTTGGTATAAGCATTGAGATATCACATCTCTGCTATCGGAAGGGTCTCAGGATTGGAATGGGAAGGAGTTGGATATCCCATCTTATGTTATAGGAAGGGTCTCAGGTTTGGTGTTAGAAGCATTGAGATATCACATCTCATGCTATCAGAAGGGTCTCAGGATTGGAATGGGAAGGAGTCGGATATCACATCTCATGCTAAAGGGAGGGTCTCAGGTTTGGTATTAGAAGCATTGAGATATCACATCTCATGTTATAGGAAGAATCTCTGGTTTGGTATTAGAGGCATTGAGATATCACATCTCATGCTATCAGAAGGGTCTCAGGATTGGAATGGGAAGGAGTCGGATATCACATCTCATGCTAAAGGGAGGGTCTCAGGTTTGGTATTAGAAGCATTGAGATATCACATCTCATGTTATAGGAAGAATCTCAGGTTTGGTATTAGAGGCATTGAGATATCACATCTCATGTTATAGGAAGGGTCTCAGGATTGGAATGGGAAGGATTTGGATATCACATCTCTTGCTATAGGAAGAGTCTCAAGTTTTTTATTAGAAACATTGAGATATCACATCTCATGCTATAGGAAGGGTTTCAGGATTGGAATGGGAAGGATTTGGATATCACATCTCATGCTAAAGGAAGGGTCTCAGGTTTGGAAGGGGAAGGATTTGGATATCATATCTCATGTTATAGGACGGGTCCCAGGTTTGGTATTAGAAGCTTTGAAATATCACATCTCATGCTATAGGAAGGGTCTCAGGATTGGAATGGGAAGGAGTTGGATATCACATCTCATGCTAAAGGAAGGGACTCAGGTTTGATAGAAGCATTGAGATATCACATCTCATGCTATAGGAAGGGTCTCAGGATTGGAATGGGAAGGAGTTGGATATCATATCTCATGTCATAGGAAGGGTCTCAGGTTTGGTCCAAGCATTGAGATATCACATCTCTGCTATCGGAAGGGTCTCAGGATAGGAATGGGAAGGACTTAGATATCA
Organism: Ambystoma mexicanum; assembly: GCF_040938575.1. Lineage (NCBI taxonomy): Eukaryota > Metazoa > Chordata > Amphibia > Caudata > Ambystomatidae > Ambystoma > Ambystoma mexicanum. The sequence continues at coordinate 342,254,001 of NC_090936.1, forward strand.
CATTCCATGCTATAGGGAGGGTCTCAGGTTTGGAAAGGGAAGGATTTGGATTTCACATCTCATGTTATAGGATGGTTCTCATGTTTGGTTTTAGAAGCATTGAGATATCACATGTAATGCTATCGGAAGTGTCTCAGGTTTGGAAAGGGAAGGATTTGGATTTCACATATGTTATTGGATGGTTCTCAGGTTTGGTTTTAGAAGCATTAAGATGTCACATCTCAGGCTATAGGAAGGGTCTCAGGTTTGGAATGGGAAGGAGTTGGATATCACATCTCATGCTAAAGGAAAGATCTCAGGTTTGGAAGGGGAAGGATTTGGATCTCACATCTCATGTTATAGGAAGGATCTCAGGTTTGGTATTAGAAAAATTGTGATATCACATATCATGCTATAGGAAGGGTCTCAGGATTGGAATGGGAAGGAGTTGGATATCACATCTCATGCTAAAGGAAAGATCTCAGGTTTGGAAGGGGAAGGATTTGGATCTCACATCTCATGTTTTAGGACGGGTGTCAGGTTTGGTATTAGAAGCATTGAGATATCACATCTCATGGTATAGGAAGGGTCTCAGGATTGGAATGGGAAGGAGTTGGATATCACATCTCATGCTAAAGGGAGGGTCTCAGGTTTGGTATTAGAAGCATTGAGATATCACATCTCATGTTATAGGAAGAATCTCAGGTTTGGTATTAGATGCATTGAGATATCACATCTCATGCTATCAGAAGGGTCTCAGGATTGGTATGGGAAGGAGTCGGATATCACATCTCATGCTAAAGGGAGGGTCTCAGGTTTGGTATTAGAAGCATTGAGATATCACATCTCATGTTATAGGAAGAATCTCAGGTTTGGTATTAGAGGCATTGAGATATCACATCTCATGCTATAGGAAGGGTCTCAGGATTGGAATGGGAAGGAGTTGGATATCACATCTCATGCTAAAGGAAGGGTCTCAGTTTTGGTAGAAGCATTGAGATATCACATCTCATGGTATAGGAAGGGTCTCAGTATTGGAATGGGAAGGAGTTGGATATCACATCTCATCCAATAGGAAGGATCTCAGGATTGGAATGGGAAGGATTTGGATGTCACATCTCTTGCTATAGGAAGGGTCTCAGTTTTTTTATTAGAAACATTGAGATATCACATCTCATGCTATAGGAAGGGTTTCAGGATTGGAATGGGAAGGATTTGTATATCACATCTCATGCTAAAGGAAGGGTCTCAGGTTTGGAAGGGGAAGGATTTGGATATCATATCTCATGTTATAGGACGGGTCGCAGGTTTGGTATTAGAAGCTTTGAGATATCACATCTCATGCTATAGGAAGGTCTCAGGATTGGAATGGGAAGGAGTTGGATATCCCTTCTCATGCTATAGGAAGGTTCTCAGGTTGGAATGGGAAGGAGTTGGATATCACATCTCATGTTATAGGAAGGGTCTCAGGATTGGAATGGGAAGGATTTGGATATCACATCTCTTGCTATAGGAAGGGTCTCAGGTTTTTTATTAGAAACATTGAGATATCACATCTCATGCTATAGGAAGGGTTTCAGGATTGGAATGGGAAGGATTTGGATATCACAACTCATGCTAAAGGAAGGGTCTCAGGTTTGGAAGGGGAAGGATTTGGATATCATATCTCATGTTATAGGACGGGTCCCAGGTTTGGTATTAGAAGCTTTGAGATATCACATCTCATGCTATAGGAAGGGTCTCAGGATTGGAATGGGAAGGAGTTGGATATCACATCTCATGCTAAAGGAAGGGACTCAGGTTTGATAGAAGCATTGAGATATCACATCTCATGCTATAGGAAGGGTCTCAGGATTGGAATGGGAAGGAGTTGGATATCACATCTCATGCCATAGGAAGGGTCTCAGGTTTGGTACAAGCAATGAGATATCACATCTCTGCTATCGGAAGGGTCTCAGGATAGGAATGGGAAGGAGTTGGATATCACATCTCAAGCTATCTCAGGATTGGAATGGGAAGGAGTTTGATATCACATCTCAAGCTATAGGAAGGTTCTCAGGTTTGGAAGGGGAAGGATTTGGATCTCACATCTCATGTTTTAGGACGGGTCTCAGGTTTGGTATTAGAAGCATTGAGATATCACATCTCATGGTATAGGAAGGGTCTCAGGATTGGAATGGGAAGGAGTTGGATATCACATCTCAAGCTATCACAGGATTGGATCGGGAAGGAGTTTGATATCACATCTCAAGCTATAGGAAGGGTCTCAGGTTTGGAAAGGGAAGGATTTGGATTTCACATCTCATGTTATAGGATGGTTCTCATGTTTGGTTTTAGAAGCATTGAGATATCACATCTAATGCTATCGGAAGGGTCTCAGGTTTGGAAAGGGAAGGATTTGGATTTCACATATGTTATTGGATGGTTCTCAGGTTTGGTTTTAGAAGCATTAAGATATCACATCTCATGCTATAGGAAGGGTCTCAGGTTTTGGAATGGGAAGGAGTTGGATACACATCTCATGTTATAGGAAGGATCTCAGGTTTGGTATTAGAAAAATTGTGATATCACATATCATGCTATAGGAAGGGTCTCAGGATTGGAATGGGAAGGATTTGTATATCACATCTCATGCTAAAGGAAGGGTCTCAGGTTTGGAAGGGGAAGGATTTGGATATCATATCTCATGTTATAGGACGGGTCGCAGGTTTGGTATTAGAAGCTTTGAGATATCACATCTCATGCTATAGGAAGGTCTCAGGATTGGAATGGGAAGGAGTTGGATATCCCTTCTCATGCTATAGGAAGGTTCTCAGGTTGGAATGGGAAGGAGTTGGATATCACATCTCATGTTATAGGAAGGGTCTCAGGATTGGAATGGGAAGGATTTGGATATCACATCTCTTGCTATAGGAAGGGTCTCAGGTTTTTTATTAGAAACATTGAGATATCACATCTCATGCTATAGGAAGGGTTTCAGGATTGGAATGGGAAGGATTTGGATATCACAACTCATGCTAAAGGAAGGGTCTCAGGTTTGGAAGGGGAAGGATTTGGATATCATATCTCATGTTATAGGACGGGTCCCAGGTTTGGTATTAGAAGCTTTGAGATATCACATCTCATGCTATAGGAAGGGTCTCAGGATTGGAATGGGAAGGAGTTGGATATCACATCTCATGCTAAAGGAAGGGACTCAGGTTTGATAGAAGCATTGAGATATCACATCTCATGCTATAGGAAGGGTCTCAGGATTGGAATGGGAAGGAGTTGGATATCACATCTCATGCCATAGGAAGGGTCTCAGGTTTGGTACAAGCAATGAGATATCACATCTCTGCTATCGGAAGGGTCTCAGGATAGGAATGGGAAGGAGTTGGATATCACATCTCAAGCTATCTCAGGATTGGAATGGGAAGGAGTTTGATATCACATCTCAAGCTATAGGAAGGTTCTCAGGTTTGGAAGGGGAAGGATTTGGATCTCACATCTCATGTTTTAGGACGGGTCTCAGGTTTGGTATTAGAAGCATTGAGATATCACATCTCATGGTATAGGAAGGGTCTCAGGATTGGAATGGGAAGGAGTTGGATATCACATCTCAAGCTATCACAGGATTGGATCGGGAAGGAGTTTGATATCACATCTCAAGCTATAGGAAGGGTCTCAGGTTTGGAAAGGGAAGGATTTGGATTTCACATCTCATGTTATAGGATGGTTCTCATGTTTGGTTTTAGAAGCATTGAGATATCACATCTAATGCTATCGGAAGGGTCTCAGGTTTGGAAAGGGAAGGATTTGGATTTCACATATGTTATTGGATGGTTCTCAGGTTTGGTTTTAGAAGCATTAAGATATCACATCTCATGCTATAGGAAGGGTCTCAGGTTTTGGAATGGGAAGGAGTTGGATACACATCTCATGTTATAGGAAGGATCTCAGGTTTGGTATTAGAAAAATTGTGATATCACATATCATGCTATAGGAAGGGTCTCAGGATTGGAATGGGAAGGAGTTGGATATGACATCTCATGCCACAGGAAGGGTCTCAGGTTTGGTATAAGCATTGAGATATCACATCTCTGCTATCGGAAGGGTCTCAGGATTGGAATGGGAAGGAGTTGGATATCCCATCTTATGTTATAGGAAGGGTCTCAGGTTTGGTGTTAGAAGCATTGAGACATCACATCTCATGCTATAGGAAGTATCTCAGGTTTGGTATTAGAGGCATTGAGATATCACATCTCATGCTATCATAAGGGTCTCAGGATTGGAATGGGAAGGAGTTGGATATCACATCTCATGTTATAGGAAGGATCTCAGGTTTGGTATTAGAAGCATTGAGACATCACATCTCATGCTATAGGAAGGGTCTCAGGATTGGAATGGGAAGGAGTTGGATATCACATCTCATGCTATAGGAAGGGTCTCAGATTTGGTATAAGCATTGAGATATCACATCTCATGCTATAGGAACGGTCTCAGGATTGGAATGGGAAGGAGTTGTATATGACATCTCAGGCCATAGGAAGGGTCTCAGGTTTGGTATAAGCATTGAGATATCACATCTCTGCTATCGGAAGGGTCTCAGGTTTGGAAAGGGAAGGAGATGGATATCACATTTCATGTTAGAGGTAGGATCTCAGGTTTGGTATTAGAGGCATTGAAATATCACATCTCATGCTATCAGAAGGGTCTCAGGATTGGAATGGGAAGGAGTCGGATATCACATCTCATGCTAAAGGGAGGGTCTCAGGTTTGGTATTAGAAGCATTGAGATATCACATCTCATGTTATAGGAAGAATCTCTGGTTTGGTATTAGAGGCATTGAGATATCACATCTCATGCTATAAGAAGGGTCTCAGGATTGGAATGGGAAGGAGTCGGATATCACATCTCATGCTAAAGGGAGGGTCTCAGGTTTGGTATTAGAAGCATTGAGATATCACATCTCATGTTATAGGAAGAATCTCAGGTTTGGTATTAGAGGCATTGAGATATCACATCTCATGTTATAGGAAGGGTCTCAGGATTGGAATGGGAAGGATTTGGATATCATATCTCTTGCTATAGGAAGAGTCTCAAGTTTTTTATAAGAAACATTGAGATATCACATCTCATGCTATAGGAAGGGTTTCAGGATTGGAATGGGAAGGATTTGGATATCACATCTTATGCTAAAGGAAGGGTCTCAGGTTTGGAAGGGGAAGGATTTGGATATCATATCTCATGTTATAGGACGGGTCCCAGGTTTGGTATTAGAAGCTTTGAAATATCACATCTCATGCTATAGGAAGGGTCTCAGGATTGGATTGGGAAGGAGTTGGATATCACATCTCATGCTAAAGGAAGGGACTCAGGTTTGATAGAAGCATTGAGATATCACATCTCATGCTATAGGAAGGGTCTCAGGATTGGAATGGGAAGGAGTTGGATATCACATCTCATGTCATAGGAAGGGTCTCAGGTTTGGTCCAAGCATTGAGATATCACATCTCTGCTATCGGAAGGGTCTCAGGATAGGAATGGGAAGGACTTAGATATCACATTCCATGCTATAGGGAGGGTCTCAGGTTTGGAAAGGGAAGGATTTGGATTTCACATCTCATGTTATAGGATGGTTCTCATGTTTGGTTTTAGAAGCATTGAGATATCACATGTAATGCTATCGGAAGTGTCTCAGGTTTGGAAAGGGAAGGATTTGGATTTCACATATGTTATTGGATGGTTCTCAGGTTTGGTTTTAGAAGCATTAAGATATCACATCTCAGGCTATAGGAAGGGTCTCAGGTTTGGAATGGGAAGGAGTTGGATACACATCTCATGTTATAGGAAGGATCTCAGGTTTGGTATTAGAAAAATTGTGATATCACATATCATGCTATAGGAAGGGTCTCAGGATTGGAATGGGAAGGAGTTGGATATCACATCTCATGCTAAAGGAAAGATCTCAGGTTTGGAAGGGGAAGGATTTGGATCTCACATCTCATGTTTTAGGACGGGTGTCAGGTTTGGTATTAGAAGCATTGAGATATCACATCTCATGGTATAGGAAGGGTCTCAGGATTGGAATGGGAAGGAGTTGGATATCACATCTCAAGCTATCTCAGGATTGGAATGGGAAGGAGTTTGATATCACATCTCATGCAATCGGAAGGGTCTCAGGTTTGGAATGGGAAGGAGTTGGATATCACATCTCATGTTATAGGAAGGATCTCAGGTTTATTATTAGAAGCATTGAGATATCACATCTCATGCTATAGGAAGGGTCTCAGGATTGGAATCGGAAGGAGTTGTATTTGACATCTCATGCCATAGGAAGGGTCTCAGGTTTGGTATAAGCATTGAGATATCACATCTCTGCTATCGGAAGGGTCTCAGGATTGGAATGGGAAGGACTTGAATATCACATCCCATGTTATAGCAAGGGTCTCAGGTTTGGTATTAGAAGCATTGAGATATCACATCTCATGCTATAGGAAGGGTCTCAGGATTGGAATGGGAACGACTTGGATATCACATCTCATGATAAAGGAAGGGTCTAAATTTTGGAAGGGGAAGGATTTGGATATCACATCTCATGTTATGGGACCGGTCTCAGGTTTGGTATTAGAAGCATTGAGATATCAAGTCCCATGGTATAGGACGGGTCTCAGAATTGGAATGGGAAGGAGTTGGATATCACATCTCAAGCTATAGGAAGGGTGTCAGGATTGGAATGGGAAGGAGTTTGATATCACATCTCATGCCATGGTATGGGTCTCAGGTTTTGTAGAAGCATTGGGATATCATATCTCATGCTATCGGAAGGGTATCAGGATTGGATTTGGAAGGAGTTGGATATCCCATCTCATGCTATAGGAAGGGTCTCAGGTTTGAATGGGAAGGAATTGGATATCACATCTCATGTTATAGGAAGGGTATCAGGATTGGAATGGGAAGGACTTGGATATCACATCTCATGCTATAGGAAGGCTATCAGGTTTGGAAGGGGAAGGAGTTGCATATCAAATTTCATTTTAGAGGTAGGATCTCAGGTTTGGTATTAGAGGCATTGAGATATCACATCTCATGCTATAGGAAGGGTCTCACGATTGGAATGGGAAGGATTTGGATATCACATCTCATGCTATAGGAAGGGTCTCAGGTTTGGTATAAGCATTGAGATATCACATCTCATGCTATAGAAACGGTCTCAAGATTGCAATGGGAAGGAGTTGGATATCACATCTCATGTTATAGGAAGGATCTCAGATTTGGTATTAGAAGCATTGAGACATCACATCTCATGCTATAGGAAGGGTCTCAGGATTGGAATGGGAAGGAGTTGGATATCACATCTCATGTTATAGGAAGGGTCTCAGGATTGGAATGGGAAGCACTTCGATATCACATCTCATGTTATAGGAAGGCTCCCAGGTTTAGAAGGGGAAGGAGTTGGATATCACATTTCATGTAGAGGTAGGATCTCAGGTTTGGTATTAGAGGCATTGAGATATCACATCTCATGCTATCAGAAATGTCTCAGGATTGGAATGGGAAGGAGTTGGATATCACATCTCATGCTAAAGGGAGGGTCTCTGGTTTGGAAGGGGAAGGATTTGGATATCACATCTCATGTTATAGGAAGGATCTCAGGTTTGGTATTAGAAGCATTGAGATATCACATCTCATGCTATAGGAAGGGTCTCAGGTTTGGAATGGGAAGGAATTGGATATCACATCTCATGTCATAGGAAGGATATCAGGTTTGGTATTAGAAGCATTGAGATATCACATCTCATGCTATCAGAAGGGTATCAGGATTGGAATGGGAAGGAGTTGGATATCACATCTCATGCTAAAGGGAGGGTCTCAGGTTCGGAAGGGGAAGGACTTGGATATCACATCTCATGTTATAGGAAGGATCTCAGGTTTGGTATTAGAAGCATTGAGATATCACATCTCATGCTATCGGAAGGATCTCAGGTTTGGTATTAGAAGCATTGAGATATCACATCTCATGCTATAGGAATGGTCTCAGGATTGGAATGGGAAGGAGTTGGATATTAGATTCTTGCTATAGAAAGGGTCTCAGGTTTAGAAAGGGAAGGAGTTGGAAATCACATCTCATGTTATAGGAAGGGTCTCAGGTTTGGTCTAAGTATTGAGATATCACATCTCTGCTATCAGAAGTTTCTCAGGATTGAAATGGGAAGGAGTTGGATATCCCATCTCATGTTATAGGACGGGTCTCAGGTTTGGTAATAGGATCTCAGGTTTGGTATTAGAGGCATTGAGATATCACATCTCATGCTATAGGAAGGGTCTCAGGATTGGAATGGGAAGGATTTGGATATCACATCTCATGCTATAGGAAGGGTCTCAGGTTTGGTATAAGCATTGAGATATCACATCTCATGCTATAGGAAGGGTCTCAGGATTGGAATGGGAAGGAGTTGGATATCACATCTCATGCCATAGGAAGGGTCTCAGGTTTGGTACAAGCATTGAGATATCACATCTCTGCTATCGGAAGGGTCTCAGGATAGGAATGGGAAGGAGTTGGATATCACATCTCAAGCTATCTCAGGATTGGAATGGGAAGGAGTTTGATATCACATCTCAAGCTATAGGAAGGTTCTCAGGTTTGGAGGGGGAAGGATTTGGATCTCACATCTCATGTTTTAGGACGGGTCTCAGGTTTGGTATTAGAAGCATTGAAATATCACATCTCATGGTATAGGAAGGGTCTCAGGATTGGAATGGGAAGGAGTTGGATATCACATCTCCAGCTATCACAGGATTGGAATGGGAAGGAGTTTGATATCACATCTCAAGCTATAGGAAGGGTCTCAGGTTTGGAAAGGGAAGGATTTGGATTTCACATCTCATGTTATAGGATGGTTCTCATGTTTGGTTTTAGAAGCATTGAGATATCACATCTAATGCTATCGGAAGGGTCTCAGGTTTGGAAAGGGAAGGATTTGGATTTCACATATGTTATTGGATGGTTCTCAGGTTTGGTTTTAGAAGCATTAAGATATCACATCTCATGCTATAGGAAGGGTCTCAGGTTTTGGAATGGGAAGGAGTTGGATACACATCTCATGTTATAGGAAGGATCTCAGGTTTGGTATTAGAAAAATTGTGATATCACATATCATGCTATAGGAAGGGTCTCAGGATTGGAATGGGAAGGAGTTGGATATGACATCTCATGCCACAGGAAGGGTCTCAGGTTTGGTATAAGCATTGATATATCACATCTCTGCTATCGGAAGGGTCTCAGGATTGGAATGGGAAGGAGCTGGATATCCCATCTTATGTTATAGGAAGGGTCTCAGGTTTGGTATTAGAAGCATTGAGATATCACATCTCATGCTATCAGAAGGGTCTCAGGATTGGAATGGGAAGGAGTCGGATATCACATCTCATGCTAAAGGGAGGGTCTCAGGTTTGGTATTAGAAGCATTGAGATATCACATCTCATGTTACAGGAAGAATCTCTGGTTTGGTATTAGAGGCATTGAGATATCACATCTCATGCTATCAGAAGGGTCTCAGGATTGGAATGGGAAGGAGCCGGATATCACATCTCATGCTAAAGGGAGGGTCTCAGGTTTGGTATTAGAAGCATTGAGATATCACATCTCATGTTATAGGAAGAATCTCAGGTTTGGTATTAGAGGCATTGAGATATCACATCTCATGTTATAGGAAGGGTCTCAGGATTGGAATGGGAAGGATTTGGATATCACATCTCTTGCTATAGGAAGATTCTCAGGTTTTTTATTAGAAACATTGAGATATCACATCTCATGCTAAAGGAAGGGTCTCAGGTTTGGAAGGGGAAGGATTTGGATATCATATCTCATGTTATAGGACGGGTCGCAGGTTTGGTATTAGAAGCTTTAAAATATCACATCTCATGCTATAGGAAGGGTCTCAGGATTGGAATGGGAAGGAGTTGGATATCACATCTCATGCTAAAGGAAGGGACTCAGGTTTGATAGAAGCATTGAGATATCACATCTCATGCTATAGGAAGGGTCTCAAGATTGAAATGGGAAGGAGTTGGATATCACATCTCATGCCATAGGAAGGGTCTCAGGTTTGGTCCAAGCATTGAGATATCACATCTCTGCTATCGGAAGGGTCTCAGGATAGGAATGGGAAGGACTTAGACATCACATCTCATGCTATAGGGAGGATCTCAGGTTTGGAAAGGGAAGGATTTGGATTTCACATCTCATGTTATAGGATGGTTCTCATGTTTGGTTTTAGAAGCATTGAGATATCACATCTAATGCTATCGGAAGGGTCTCAGGTTTGGAAAGGGAAGGATTTGGATTTCACATATGTTATTGGATGGTTCTCAGGTTTGGTTTTAGAAGCATTAAGATATCACATCTCAGGCTATAGGAAGGGTCTCAGGTTTGGAATGGGAAGGAGTTGGATACACATCTCATGTTATAGGAAGGATCTCAGGTTTGGTATTAGAAAAATTGTGATATCACATATCATGCTATAGGAAGGGTCTCAGGATTGGAATGGGAAGGAGTTGGATATCACATCTCATGCTAAAGGAAAGATCTCAGGTTTGGAAGGGGAAGGATTTGGACATCACATCTCATGTTTTAGGACTGGTGTCAGGTTTGGTATTAGAAGCATTGAGATATCACATCTCATGGTATAGGAAGGGTCTCAGGATTGGAATGGGAAGGAGTTGAATATCACATCTCATGCTAAAGGAAAGATCTCAGGTTTGGAAGGGGAAGGATTTGGACATCACATCTCATGTTTTAGGACGGGTGTCAGGTTTGGTATTAGAAGCATTGAGAGATCACATCTCATGGTATAGGAAGGGTCTCAGGATTGGAATGGGAAGGAGTTGGATATCACATCTCATGCTAAAGGAAAGATCTCAGGTTTGGAAGGGGAAGGATTTGGACATCACATCTCATGTTTTAGGACGGGTGTCAGGTTTGGTATTAGAAGCATTGAGATATCACATCTCATGGTATAGGAAGGGTCTCAGGATTGGAATAGGAAGGAGTTTGATATCACATCTCATGCAATCGGAAGGGTCTCAGGTTTGGAATGGGAAGGAGTTGGATATCACATCTCATGTTATAGGAAGGATCTCAGGTTTATTATTAGAAGCATTGAGATATCACATCTCATGCTATAGGAAGGGTCTCAGGATTGGAATCGGAAGGAGTTGTATTTGACATCTCATGCCATAGGAAGGGTCTCAGGTTTGGTATAAGCATTGAGATATCACATCTCTGCTATCGGAAGGGTCTCAGGATTGGAATGGGAAGGAGTTGGATATCCCATCTCATGATAGGAAGGGTCTCAGGTTTGGTATTAGAAGCATTGAGATATCACATCTCATGCTATAGGAAGGGTCTCAGGATTGGAATGGGAAGGACTTGAATATCACATCTCATGTTATAGCAAGGGTCTCAGGTTTGGTATTAGAAGCATTGAGATATCACATCTCATGCTATAGGAAGTGTCTCAGGATTGGAATGGGAACGACTTGGATATCACATCTCATGATAAAGGAAGGGTCTAAGGTTTGGAAGGGGGAGGATTTGGATATCACATCTCATGTTATAGGACCGGTCTCAGGTTTGGTATTAGAAGCATTGAGATATCAAGTCCCATGGTATAGGACGGGTCTCAGAATTGGAATGGGAAGGAGTTGGATATCACATCTCAAGCTATAGGAAGGGTGTCAGGATTGGAATGGGAAGGAGTTTGATATCACATCTCATGCCATGGTATGGGTCTCAGGTTTTGTAGAAGCATTGGGATATCACATCTCATGCTATCGGAAGGGTATCAGGATTGGATTTGGAAGGAGTTGGATATCCCATCTCATGCTATAGGAAGGGTCTCAGGTTGGAATGGGAAGGAGTTGGATATCACATCTCATGTTATAGGAAGGGTATCAGGATTGGAATGGGAAGGACTTGGATATCACATCTCATGCTATAGGAAGGCTATCAGGTTTGGAAGGGGAAGGAGTTGCATATCAAATTTCATTATAGAGGTAGGATCTCAGGTTTGGTATTAGAGGCATTGAGATATCACATCTCATGCTATAGGAAGGGTCTCACGATTGGAATGGGAAGGATTTGGATATCACATCTCATGCTATAGGAAGGGTCTCAGGTTTGGTATAAGCATTGAAATATCACATCTCATGCTATAGAAACGGTCTCAAGATTGCAATGGGAAGGAGTTGGATATCATATCTCATGTTATAGGAAGGATCTCAGATTTGGTATTAGAACCATTGAGACATCACATCTTATGCTATAGGAAGGGTCTCAGGATTGGAATGGGAAGGAGTTGGATATCACATCTCATGTTATAGGAAGGGTCTCAGGATTGGAATGGGAAGCACTTCGATATCACATCTCATGTTATAGGAAGGCTCCCAGGTTTAGAAGGGGAAGGAGTTGGATATCACATTTCATGTTAGAGGTAGGATCTCAGGTTTGGTATTAGAGGCATTGAGATATAACATCTCATGCTCTCAGAAGGGTCTCAGGATTGGAATGGGAAGGAGTTGGATATCACATCTCATGCTAAAGGGAGGGTCTCAGGTTTGGAAGGGGAAGGATTTGGATATCACATCTCATGCTATAGGAAGGGTCTCAGGATTGGAATGGGAAGGAGTTGGATATCACATCTCATGCTATAGGTAGGCTCTCAGTTTTGGAAAGGGAAGGTTTTGGATATCACATCTCATGCTATAGGAAGGGTCTCACGATTGGAATGGGAAGGATTTGGATATCACATCTCATGCTATAGGAAGGGTCTCAGGATTGGAATGGGAAGGAGTTGGATATCACATCTCATGCTATAGGAAGGGTCTCAGGAATGGAATGGGAAGGAGTTTTATATGACATCTCATGCCATAGGAAGGATCTCAGGTTTGGTATTAGAAGCATTGAGACATCACATCTCATGTTATAGGAAGGGTCTCAGGATTGGAATGGGAAGGAGTTGTATATCACATCTCATGCTATAGGAAGGGTCTCAGGTTTGGTATAAGCATTGAGATATCACATCTCATGCTATAGGAATGGTCTCAGGATTGGAATGGGAAGGAGTTGTATATGACATCTCATGCCATAGGAAGGGTCTCAGGTTTGGTATCAGCATTGAGATATCACATCTCTGCTATCGGAAGGGTCTCAGGATTGGAATGGGAAGGAGTTGGATATCCCATCTTATGTTATAGGAAGGGTCTCAGGTTTGGTATTAGAAGCATTGAGATATCACATCTCATGCTATAGGAAGGGTCTCAGGATTGGAATGGGAAGAACTTGAATATCCCATCTCATGCTATAGGGAGGCTCTCACGTTTGGAAAGGGAAGGAGTTGGATATCACATTTCATGTTAGAGTTAGGATCTCAGGTTTGGTATTAGAGGCATTGAATATCACATCTCATGCTATCAGAAGGGTCTCAGGATTGGAATGGGAAGGAGTTGGATATCACATCTCATGCTAAAGGGAGGGTCTCAGGTTTGGAAGGGGAAGGATTTTGATATCACATCTCATGTTATAGGAAGGATCTCAGGTTTGGTATTAGAGGGATTGAGATATCACATCTCATGCTATCGGAAGGGTATCAGGATTGGATTTGGAAGTAGTTGGATATCCCATCTCATGCTATAGGAAGGGTCTCAGGTTGGAATGGGAAGGAGTTGGATATCACATCTCATGTTATAGGAAGGGTCTCAGGATTGGAATGGGAAATACTTCGATATCACATCTCATGCTATAGGAAGGCTCTCAGGTTTGCAAGGGGAAGGAGTTGGATATCACATTTCATGTTAGAGGTAGGATCTCAGGTTTGGTATTAGAGGCATTGAGATATCACATCTCATGCTATCAGAAATGTCTCAGGATTGGAATGGGAAGGAGTTGGATATCACATCTCATGCTAAAGGGAGGGTCTCTGGTTTGGAAGGGGAAGGATTTGGATATCACATCTCATGTTTTAGGAAGGATCTCAGGTTTGGTATTAGAAGCATTGAGATATCACATCTCATGCTATAGGAAGGGTCTCAGGTTTGGAATGGGAAGGAATTGGATATCACATCTCATGTCATAGGAAGGATCTCAGGTTTGGTATTAGAAGCATTGAGATATCACATCTCATGCTATAGGAATGGTCTCAGGATTGGAATGGGAAGCAGTTGGATATTAGATTCTTGCTATAGAAAGGGTCTCAGGTTTGGAACGGGAAGGAGTTGGATATCACATCTCATGTTATAGGAAGGGTCTCAGGTTTGGTCTAAGCATTGAGATATCCCATCTCATGCTATAGGAAGGGTCTCAGGTTGGAATGGGAAGGAGTTGGATATCACATCTCATGTTATAGGAAGGGACTCAGGATTGGAATGGGAAGGACTTGGATATCACATCTCATTTTATAGGAAGGCTCCCAGGTTTAGAAGGGGAAGGAGTTGGATATCACATTTCATGTTAGAGGTAGGATCTCAGGTTTGGTATTAGAGGCATTGAGATATAACATCTCATGCTATCAGAAGGGTCTCAGGATTGGAATGGGAAGGAGTTGGATATCACATCTCATGCTAAAGGGAGGGTCTCAGGTTTGGAAGGGGAAGGATTTGGATATCACATCTCATGCTATAGGAAGGGTCTCAGGATTGGAATGGGAAGGAGTTGGATATCACATCTCATGCTATAGGTAGGCTCTCAGTTTTGGAAAGGGAAGGTTTTGGATATCACATCTCATGCTATAGGAAGGGTCTCGCGATTGGAATGGGAAGGATTTGGATATCACATCTCATGCTATAGGAAGGGTCTCAGGATTGGAATGGGAAGGAGTTGGATATCACATCTCATGCTATAGGAAGGGTCTCAGGAATGGAATGGGAAGGAGTTTTATATGACATCTCATGCCATAGGAAGGATCTCAGGTTTGGTATTAGAAGCATTGAGACATCACATCTCATGTTATAGGAAGGGTCTCAGGATTGGAATGGGAAGGAGTTGGATATCACATCTCATGCTATAGGAAGGGTCTCAGGTTTGGTATAAGCATTGAGATATCACATCTCATGCTATAGGAATGGTCTCAGGATTGGAATGGGAAGGAGTTGTATATGACATCTCATGCCATAGGAAGGGTCTCAGGTTTGGTATCAGCATTGAGATATCACATCTCTGCTATCGGAAGGGTCTCAGGATTGGAATGGGAAGGAGTTGGATATCCCATCTTATGTTATAGGAAGGGTCTCAGGTTTGGTATTAGAAGCATTGAGATATCACATCTCATGCTATAGGAAGGGTCTCAGGATTGGTATGGGAAGGACTTGAATATCCCATCTCATGCTATAGGGAGGCTCTCACGTTTGGAAAGGGAAGGAGTTGGATATCACATTTCATGTTAGAGGTAGGATCTCAGGTTTGGTATTAGAGGCATTGAATATCACATCTCATGCTATCAGAAGGGTCTCAGGATTGGAATGGGAAGGAGTTGGATATCACATCTCATGCTAAAGGGAGGGTCTCAGGTTTGGAAGGGGAAGGATTTTGATATCACATCTCATGTTATAGGAAGGATCTCAGGTTTGGTATTAGAGGGATTGAGATATCACATCTCATGCTATCGGAAGGGTATCAGGATTGGATTTGGAAGTAGTTGGATATCCCATCTCATGCTATAGGAAGGGTCTCAGGTTGGAATGGGAAGGAGTTGGATATCACATCTCATGTTATAGGAAGGGTCTCAGGATTGGAATGGGAAATACTTCGATATCACATCTCATGCTATAGGAAGGCTCTCAGGTTTGCAAGGGGAAGGAGTTGGATATCACATTTCATGTTAGAGGTAGGATCTCAGGTTTGGTATTAGAGGCATTGAGATATCACATCTCATGCTATCAGAAATGTCTCAGGATTGGAATGGGAAGGAGTTGGATATCACATCTCATGCTAAAGGGAGGGTCTCTGGTTTGGAAGGGGAAGGATTTGGATATCACATCTCATGTTTTAGGAAGGATCTCAGGTTTGGTATTAGAAGCATTGAGATATCACATCTCATGCTATAGGAAGGGTTTCAGGTTTGGAATGGGAAGGAATTGAATATCACATCTCATGTCATAGGAAGGATCTCAGGTTTGGTATTAGAAGCATTGAGATATCACATCTCATGCTATAGGAATGGTCTCAGGATTGGAATGGGAAGCAGTTGGATATTAGATTCTTGCTATAGAAAGGGTCTCAGGTTTGGAACGGGAAGGAGTTGGATATCACATCTCATGTTATAGGAAGGGTCTCAGGTTTGGTCTAAGCATTGAGATATCACATCTCTGCTATCGGAAGTTTCTCAGGATTGAAATGGGAAGGAGTTGGATATCCCATCTCATGTTATAGGACGGGTCTCAGGTTTGGTAATAGAATCATTGAGATATCACATCTCATGCTGTAGGAAGTGTCTAAGGATTGGAATGGGAAGGACATGGATATCACATCTCATGCTATCGGTAGACTCTCAGGTTTGGAAAGGGAAGGAGTGGGATATCACATTTCATGTTCAAGGAAGGATCTCAGGTTTGGTATTAGAGGCATTGAGATATCACATCTCATGCTATAGGAAGGGTCTCAGGATTGGAATGGGAAGGATTTGGATATCACATCTCATGCTATAGGAAGGGTCTCAGGTTTGGTATAAGCATTGAGATATCACATCTCATGCTATAGGAAGGGTCTCAGGATTGGAATGGGAAGGAGTTGGATATCACATCTCATGCTATAGGTAGGCTCTCAGGTTTGGAAAGGGAAGGATTTGGATATCACATTTCATGTTAGAGGAAGGATCTCAGGTTTGGTATAAGCATTGAGATATCACATCTCATGCTATAGGAAGGGTCTCACGATTGGAATGGGAAGGATTTGGATATCACATCTCATGCTATAGGAAGGGTCTGAGGTTTGGTATAAGCATTGAAATATCACATCCCATGCTATAGGAAGGGTCTCAGGATTGGAATGGAAGGAGTTGGATATCACATCTCATGTTATAGGAAGGATCTCAGATTTGGTATTAGAAGCATTGAGACATCACATCTCATGCTATAGGAAGGGTCTCAGGATTGGAATGGGAAGGAGTTGGATATCACATCTCATGTTATAGGAAGGTCACAGGATTGGAATGGGAAGGACTTCGATATCACATCTCATGTTATAGGAAGGCTCCCAGGTTTGGAAGGGGAAGGAGTTGGATATCACATTTCATGTTAGAGGTAGAATCTCAGGTTTGGTATTAGAGGCATTGAGATATAACATCTCATGCTATCAGAAGGGTCTCAGGATTGGAATGGGAAGGAGTTGGATATCACATCTCATGCTAAAGGGAGGGTCTCAGGTTTGGAAGGGGAAGGATTTGAATATCACATCTCGTGTTATAGGAAGGATCTCAGGTTTGGTATTAGAAGAATTCAAATATCACATCTCATGCTATCTGAAGGATCTCAGGTTTGGTATTAGAAGCATTGAGATATCACATCTCATGCTATCAGAACGGTCTCAGGATTGGAATGGGAAGGAGTTGGATATCACCTCTCATGCTAAAGGGAGGGTCTCTGGTTTGGAAGGGGAAGGATTTGGATATCACATCTCATGTTATAGGAAGGGTCTCAGGTTTGTTATTAGAAGCATTGAGATATCACATCTCATGCTATAGGAAGGGTCTCAGGATTGGAATGGGAAGGAGTTGGATATCATATCTCATGCTATAGGAAGGGTCTCAGGAATGGAATGGGAAGGAGTTTTAAATGACATCTCATGCCATAGGAAGGATCTCATGTTTGGTATTAGAAGCATTGAGACATCACATCTCATGTTATAGGAAGGGTATCAGGATTGGAATGGGAAGGAGTTGGATATCACATCTCATGCTATAGGAAGGGTCTCAGGTTTGGTATAAGCATTGAGATATCACATCTCATGCTATAGGAAGGGTCTCAGGATTGGAATGGGAAGGAGTTGTATATGACATCTCATGCCATATTAAGGGTCTCAGGTTTGGTATAAGCATTGAGATATCACATCTCTGCTATCGGAAGGGTCTCAGGATTGGAATGGGAAGGACTAGGATATCACATCTCATGCTATAGGAAGGGTCTCAGGATTGGAATGGGAAGGACTTGGATAGCACATCTCATGTTATAGGAAGGGTCTCAGGTTTGGTATTAGAAGCATTGAGATATCACATCTCATGCTATAGGAAGGGTCTCAGGAATGGAATGGGAAGGACTTGGATATCACATCTCATGATAAAGGAAGGGTCTAAGGTTTGGAAGGGGAAGGATTTGGATATCACATCTCATGTTATAGGACGGGTCTCAGGTTTGGTATTAGAAGCATTGTGATATCACATCTCATGCTATAGGAAGTGTCTCAGGATTGGAATGGGAAGGAGTTGGATATCACATCTCATGCTATAGGAAGGGTTTCAGGTTTGGTAGAAGCATTGAGATATCACATCTCATGCTATAGGAAGAGTCTCAGGTTTGGGAAGGGAAGGATTTGGATTTCACATCTCATGTTATAGGATGGTTCTCATGTTTGGTTTTTGAAGCATTGAGATATCACATCTCATGCTATCGGAAGGGTCTCAGGTTTGGAATGGGAAGGAGTTGGATATCACATCTCATGTTAAAGGAAGGATCTCATGTTTGGTATTAGAAGCATTGAGATATCACATCTCATGCTATAGGAAGGGTCTCCGGATTGGAATGTGAAGGATTTGGATATTACATCTCATGCTAAAGGAAGGGTCTGAGGTTTGGAATGGGAAGGAGTTGGATATGACATCTCTTGTTATAGGGAGGGTCTCAAGATTTGAATGGCAAGGAGTTGGATATCACATCTCATGCCATAGGAAGGGTCTCAGGTTTGGTATAAGCATTGAGATATCACATCTCTGCTATCGGAAGGGTCTCAGGATTGGATTGGGAAGGAGTTGGATATCCCTTCTCATGCTATAGGAAGGGTCTCAGGTTGGAATGGGAAGGAGTTGATTGTCACATCTCATGTTATAGGAAGGGTCTCAGGATTGGAATGGGAAGGATTTGGATATCGCATCTCATGTTATAGGAAGGGTTTTAGGATTGGAATGGGAAGTATTTGGATATCACATCTCATGCTAAAGGAAGGGTCTCAGGTTTGGAAGGGGAAGGATTTGGATATCATATCTCATGCTAAAGGAAGGGTCTCAGGTTTGGTATTAGAAGCATTGAGATATCACATCTCATGGTATAGGAAGGGTCTCAGGGTTGGAATGGGAAGGAGTTGGATATCACATCTCATCCAATAGGAAGGGTCTCAGGTTTGGAATGGGAAGGAATTGGATATCACATCTCATGTCATAGGAAGGGTCTCAGGTTTGGTAGAAGCGTTGAAATATCACATCTCTGCTATCGGAAGGGTCTCAGGATTGGATTGGGAAGGAGTTGGATATCCCTTCTCATGCTATAGGAAGGGTCTCAGGATTTGAATGGCAAGGAGTTGGATATCACATATCATGCCATAGGAAGGGTCTCAGGTTTGGCATAAGAAGGAGTTGGATATCCCATCTCATGCTATAGGAAGGGTCTCAGGATTGGAATGGGAAGGAGTTGGATATCACATCTCATGTTATAGGAAAGATCTCAGGTTTGGTATTAGAAGCATTGAGACATCACATCTCATGTTATAGGAAGGGTCTTAGGATTGGAATGGGAAGAAGTTGGATATCAAATCTCATGCTATAGGAAGGGTCTCAGGTTTGGTATAAGCATTGAGATATCACATCTCATGCTATAGGCAGGGTCTCAGGTTTGGAAAGGGAAGGAGATGGATATCACATTTCATGTTAGAGGTAGGATCTCAGGTTTGGTATTAGAGGCATTGAGATATCACATCTCATGCTATCAGAAGGGTCTCAGGATTGGAATGGGAAGGAGTTGTATATCACATCTCATGCTAAAGGGAGGGTCTCAGGTTTGGAAGGGGAAGGATTTGGAAATCACATCTCATGTTATAGGAAGGATCTCAGGTTTGGTATTAAAAGCATTGAGATATCACATCTCATGCTATCGGAAGTATCTCAGGTTTGGTATTAGAGGCATTGAGATATCACATCTCATGCTATCATAAGGGTCTCAGGATTGGAATGGGAAGGAGTTGGATATCACATCTCATGTTATAGGAAGGATCTCAGGTTTGGTATTAGAAGCATTGAGATATCACATCTCATGCTATAGGAAGGGTCTCAGGATTGGAATGGGAAGGAGTTGGATATCACATCTTATGCTATAGGAAGGGTCTCAGATTTGGTATAAGCATTGAGATATCACATCTCATGCTATAGGAAGGGTCTCAGGATTGGAATGGGAAGGAGTTGGATATCACATCTCATGCTATAGGAAGGGTCTCAGGTTTGGAACGGGAAGGAGTTAGATATCACATCTCATGTTATAGGAAGAGTCTCAGGTTTGGTATAAGCATTGAGATATCACATCTCTGCTATCGGATGTGTCTCAGGATTGGGATGGGAAGGAATTGGATATCACATCTCATGCTATAGGAAGGGTATCAGGTTTGGAACGGGAAGGAGTTGGATATCCCATCTCATGTTATAGGACAGGTCTCAGGTTTGATATTAGAAGCATTGAGATATCACATCTCTGCTATTGGAAGGGTCTCAGGATTGGAATGGGAAGGACTTGGATATCAGAATTCATGTCATAGGAAGGGTCTCAGGTTTGGTATTAGAAGCATTGAGATATCACATCTCATGCTATAGGAAGGGTCTCAGGATTGAAATGGGAAGGACTTGGATATCACATCTCATGTTATAGGAAGGGTCTCAGGTTTGGTATTAGAAGCATTGAGATATCACATCTCATGCTATAGGAAGGGTCTCAGGATTGAAATGGTAAGGACTTGGATATCACATCTCATGTTATAGGAAGGGTCTCAGGTTTGGTATTAGAAGCATTGAGATATCACATCTCATGCTATAGGAAGGGTCTCAGGAATGGAATGGGAAGGATTTAGATATCACATCTCATGTTATTGGACCGGTCTCAGGTTTGGTATTAGAAGCATTGAGATATCAAGTCTCATGGTATAGGACGGGAGTTTGATATCACATCTCATGCCATGGTATGGGTCTCAGGTTTTGTAGAAGCATTGGGATATCACATCTCATGCTATCGGAAGGGTATCAGGATTGGATTTGGAAGGAGTTGGATATCCCATCTCATGCTATAGGAAGGGTCTCAGGTTGGAATGGGAAGGAGTTGGATATGACATATCATGTTATAGGAAGGGTCTCAGGATTGGAATGGGAAGGACTTGGATATCACATCTCATGCTGTAGGAAGGCTCTCAGGTTTGGAAAGGGAAGGAGTTGGATATCACATTTCATGTAAGGGTAGGATCTCAGGTTTGGTATTAGAGGCATTGAGATATCACATCTCATGCTATCAGAAGGGTATCAGGATTGGAATGGGAAGGAGTTGGATATCACATCTCATGCTAAAGGGAGGGTCTCAGGTTCGGAAGGGGAAGGATTTGGATATCACATCTCATGTTATAGGAAGGATCTCAGGTTTGGTATTAGAAGCATTGAGATATCACATCTCATGCTATCGGAAGGATCTCAGGTTTGGTATTAGAAGCATTGAGATATCACATCTCATGCTATAGGAAGGGTCTCAGGATTGGAATGGGAAGGAGTTGGATATCACATCTCATGTTATAGGAAGGATCTCAGGTTTGGTATTAGAAGCATTGAGATATCACATCTCATGCTATAGGACTGGTCTCAGGATTGGAATGGGAAGGAGTTGGATATCACATCTCATGCTAAAGGAAGGGTCTCAGTTTTGGTAGAAGCATTGAGATTTCACATATCATGCTATAGGAAGGGTCTCAGGATTGGAATGGGAAGGAGTTGGATATCACATCTCATGCTATAGGAAGGGTCTCAGGTTTGGTATAAGCATTGAGATATCACATCTCTGCTATCGGAAGGGTCTCAGGATTGGAATGGGAAGGAGTTGGATATCACATCTCATGTTATAGGAAGAGTCTCATGCTAAGACCTGTTAGACCCTTCCTATAACATGAGATGGGAATATCCAACTCCTTCCCATTCCAATCATGAGACCCTTCCGATAGCAGAGATGTGATATCTCAATGCTTATACCAAACCTGAGACCTTTCCTATAGCATGAGATGTGATATCCAACGCCTTCCCATTCCAATACTGAGACCCTTCCTATACCATGAGATGTGATATCTCAATGCTTCTAATATCAAACTTGAGACCCTCCCTATAGCATGAGATGTGATATCCAAGTCCTTCCCATTCCAATCCTGAGACACTTCCTATAGCATGAGATGTGATATCTCAATGCTTCTAATATCAAACCTGAGACTCTTCCTTTAACATGAGATGGGATATCCAACTCCTTCCCATTCCAATCCTGAGACCCTTCCGATAGCAGAGATGTGATATCTCAAAGCTTATACCAAACCTGAGACCCTTCCCATGGCTTGAGATGTCATATACAACTCCTTCCCATTCCAATCCTGAGACCCTTCCGATAGCATGAGATGTGATATCTCAATGCTTATACCAAACCTGAGACCCTTCCTATAGCATGAGATGTGATATCCAACTCCTTCCCATTCCAATCCTGAGACCCTTCCTGTAGCATGAGATGTGATGTCTCAATGCTTCTAATACCAAACCTGAGATCCTTCGTTTAACATGAGATGTGATATCCAACTCCTTCCATTCCGATCCTGAGACCCTTCCTATAGCATGAGATGTGATATCTCAATGCTTATACCAAACCCGAGACCCTTCCTATAGCATGAGATGTGATATCCAACTCCTTCCCATTCCAATCCTGAGACCCTTCCTATAGCATGAGATGTGATATCTCAATGCCTCTAATACCAAACCTGAGATCCTTCCTCTAACATGAAATGTGATATCCAACTCCTTCCCTTTCCAAACCTGAGAGCCTATCCATAGCATGAAATGTGATATCCAAGTCCTTCCCATTCCAATCCTTAGACCCTTCCTACAGCATGCAATATATATGATATCTCAATGATTCTAATAACAATCCTGAGACCCGTCCTATAACATGAGATGGGATATCCAACTCCTTCCCATCCCAATCCTGAGACACTTCCGATTGCAGAGATGTGATATCTCAATGCTTATACCAAACCTGAGACTCTTCCTATAACATGAGATGTGATATCTGTTAGGAAAGATTTCGTAATTGTAGGTAATTTTCCTTCCATGTGGCAACCCCTAAACTTTTTGCTGTTGTTTTTCACCTTGTTCTCGACTTTGCCAGAGAAGTGCAGCCTTCTGCCGCACTCCTCTGGGCTTTCGCTCCTTTCCTACGGGGAAACTGACATGGCCTTAAGACAGTCAGTACCAGGAAACGCTGTTTTCCGTAGTTTCTTTTATCATGTTGCGGCTTTCGTGCAACATGACACAAGAGGGCACTGTAAGCTAAGTTACTGCTCTCTTGGGATTCTAGCCTTCTACAGGCCCTAGATACTCTTTCAGGATTGTAACTGATCGGTGCAAGTGATTCACGGACAGGAATGGTGGCAGCGATCGTTTGTTGTGTTTTGAGCTCCTTTTGGCGTTCTAAGCGCGTTTCTCGCACTTAACCCAAAATGGTGGCCTGGCTCCCAAAATGGCCAGACCACGAGGCTCCTTTGTCCTGTCTGCTGACCGTCTTGCTCCCTTCACCTTCCCCAGGTCGAGCCGACCCGGGGCCTTCCTTATTTGGGCATGTACTTTCCAGCGAAACACGGATGCTTTCGCGGGCTTCTACATGTCTTGTGTGTGCCTCCAGGATGTGGGCTGGGATGTCTGGTCCCGTGTGAATGCCTGGGACCACCGTGGTCCGTGATAGGTCCACGAATGGTGTGA
The DNA here is from genome assembly GCF_040938575.1 of Ambystoma mexicanum. Taxonomy (NCBI): domain Eukaryota; kingdom Metazoa; phylum Chordata; class Amphibia; order Caudata; family Ambystomatidae; genus Ambystoma; species Ambystoma mexicanum. The sequence continues at coordinate 342,277,978 of NC_090936.1, forward strand.
GTGTTGATGAGCGGATCTCCCATTGGGTCCCCACCGTTTTGGCGCGAAGGGAACCGTGGATAAGAGGGGGCTGGAAACACCACTACCATGTCGATCTCCTGAGTTCTCACGAACGAAGGAATACAGGAGCCAAGTATCCTGCAACCAAGAGCTGAACCGAGGAATCGCTGGTGACCCGCTGAAGGACTGCTCCTCTGCACTGCTGTCGCCTTTTGAAACCCTTTTCGCCTTTGATCGAACCAGAAGGCCTGTACTGGTACTTCGTCCCTTGGAATAGCGGGGACAGCTATTCTCGGCATCTTCACCAGCTCCTGCTAGTAAGCATTCGGAAGCGTCTCTGGGCCATCCAGCAGACTGACCAGCCTACACAGGAGTCTTGCTCTGTAACTGCCACCAGGTTGTGTAGTATATCGAGTCCTTGTCACTCTCACACGATTCGTACACTTGGCGTTCCCAGGTCTGAAGTGAGTAGTGTACATTTGGCTCAGATACACACGGCCGCTCCGTTGCCCTGCTGTGGTAACAAACTGTGCGGGTTCCTTCGTTTGGGACGTCTTTTACTCAACTCTGCTGCTGCAGACTCAACACGACGACGAGATGTCCCCTGCTCTTCTGAACCTGCCAGCGACTGAAACTGACGCGGAGAAGCCTGAGTCTGCTTGCATCGGGGACCGGTGAGTAGCATAGCTAGGAACTGGTCGCCCTCCTGCAGGAGCCCATAGCTTTTCCCCGCTGTGTCAAAACAGCACGCCTTTCCGTACTCGCGCTCTGCTTCTGCCCACAGTGGAGGCTGCGCTTGAGTCGCGGAACACTGTTCTTCTTCGTTTGTGCACTAAACTGAACTGCCTGATCTCCCTCGAAGAGACTCCCCTTTTGCCCGTTGGCACCAGCGTGTGCAGGTACTTTTGAGGTACATTTGAGCACAAGGCTCCACTCTTCGTAGGGCTCGGACTTCCTTTTAGTTAGGCGGACTGGGTCTAAGCATTATTTCGCACTGCCTGTTTTCCTTCCCTTTTAGGTGGACTACACATTTCGTGCATCTAACGCTTGAGACTTGTTTGTATTTGTATATATATTGTATTGGTATGGTATGTGTTGGTTTACTAGAGTTGTATTGTTATTTCTCGCTACGGTCATTGTTTTAAAGGCCTTGGAATAAATGTGTATATATTTTTAATATAGCACCTGTTTGGAGTAGTTTGTAAGTGTCCTTGCTTTGTGTGCTCATTGCAGGCTTTCAGTCACCCTCACCCCTCTTGAGACCTAGTCTTGACCGCCGCGATCGCTACCTTGATTGGTCTGGCTTGTCCAGAGGTTACCCTGTTCCAAGTAATTAGGTTGGCCTTCTGAACTTCTGCGCCACCAGGACAGAGTTCAGAAATCCGTCTTAACAAATTGGTGTACAGCGGTGGGATACCACTGAAGGTATCCAGTGTTGCGCACGAACTAAGGCATTTCAAGTTATTCCTACCAGGACACATAGTGAATTGTTGTAGTATAACTTTAAAAAGGCCATAGTCCTATCTAACAGTATGGAAACAAATACCTTGTTAACTTTAAATGCTTCCAAATCAGAAACATTGAAAAAGATGTGTGCGGAGAGAGGTGTTTCCTCTCAAGGCACGAAATTGGATATGAGCCAAAGAATCGTGGCGTGGCAAGAAGCGCAGCTTGACGCTATAACTTCTGAGGACAGTGCGGAAGGAGGTGGGGCTGCTCTCACTGGTAGAACCGACGGTTCTGCCGCTGCACTGATCCACCGCGACCACGAGGACAGGGAGGATGAGATGTATAATGTTTCCTCTGCCAGTGTTGATGGGGAGGCTATGCTTGAATTCAAGAAGCAAGAGCTGCGGTTTAGGCAGAAGGAGCTTGAATTCAGCATAGCCAAACTAAAAATCGAACAGTCAGAAAAACAGAAAGACAGGGATCACCAGTTGGAACTGGCCAAGCTTCAGGTTGCAAATGGGTCCAAGGGTCCTGGACATGGGTCTGGGGCCTCCTCTCATCCACGGTTTCCGAAAGATCTGGTCAGTGTGTATGAGAAAAGGAATGACATTATGGACTGGCTGAATGCGTTTGAGTATGCATGCGAAGTTCAACAAGTTGACAATGCTGATAAGATTGCCTGGTTACTCAGCAGACTGCCCCATTCTGGCTGTAGTGCCATTATGGAAATGTCGAAGGCTGAGCGAGCTGATTTTGCAATGTTAAAGCAAACTCTCATTTTAAAGTTTGGGAAGACTCCGGCCCAATATTTGAAACGATTCATAGAGTATAAGAAAAAGGAAGGTGGTACTTGGGTATCTTATGTCACTGAATCCTTGAAAAACTTAACTGGCTGGGTCGAAGGTTATAAGGTTTCTACCTTCGAAGGCATGATAAATCTTGTCATGCTGGAACACATTTTTGCATCTTCTTCCCCGGAGCTTAAGCAGCATTTGGCCGATTCGAAGGAGATAGATCCTAAGAAGCTGGCCATTGCAGCAGACTTATGGGTGTCACATCGAGTGTCCCATAAGGACAAAACTCATCCTGGTAAGCAGGAGGAAGGGAAAAAGTCCAAAGATAAGGAGGGTGGAGAATCTGATAAATCTTCTTCTCAAAAGGGCCACAAAAAGAAAAATAAGGGTAAGACACAAGAGAACTCACAGGGTAGTGGAGGTCAGCCTCCGAAACAGAACTCTGGTTACAATAAGCCTCCCTATGTAAACAGACCCAATGGATCTTGTTTTGCTTGTGGAGCAACTGACCACGTGAAGGGGGATCCCCGGTGTAAGGTTAGACCTTTGGGGGTCCACTCCGCTAATCTGGCCTTCTCCTCCTACGAGGAAGAAGAGATTACAGGAGCATCCTTCTCCTCAGACTCATTTCCCAGCGGGATAGAGGCTGAGGTAGTTTTAGTTTCCCTGGGTTCCTGGGAGCCTAAAGTCGCAGAGGCTTATGCTAGGATTCCAGATAATACCAAGCACTACTTTAAAGACAGTGTGCTGATCAATGGAGTAGATACTCTAGCTCTTAGGGATAGTGGGTGCAGTCGAACTGTAGTGGATTCTACCTTGGTAGACTCAGAGGAAGTTGCCAGAGCTACTCTGATGCCCACTAAGTTGGCTGACGGCCCACTCCGTATGTTCCCAGTAATACCTGTAAATCTTACTTTAAATGGTACAGCAGTCAGGATTCCAGTGAGCATTCAGAGAAACGTCCCGGGAAAGGTCTTGTTAGGTAATGATCTCAGAGCTTTAGGGCTCGTAGGAGACACTGCCGAAAGACCCTACACACGGTCTCAAGCACGGCCAGCATTGGCCAAGACCAATACGCCGCCCCAGCCGAAGGGGAAACCCAAGGCGAAAGGAGTCAACAAGTCAAGACGAGGGAAAGAGAATATTCCCCCGAGCTCGCCTACCACTGCGGTGGAGGAAGTTGGTCAATCGCCCGGGCCTGATGAGGAGGTGGCGATGCCTGAAGTATTTGACCCCAACGACCATCCTGAACTAAAAGACTTGTTAGTTGAAGGAGGTCCTGATAGGGACGAATTCAGTAAAGGCCAACGTGAGTGCACATCTATGGAAGGCCTAAGGAGACAGGCCTGCTCCCAGCTTGAGGGTGAACCTCCTGGGACGCATAGGATTTATTGGGAAGGTGGACTCCTGTATAGTGAGCCCACAGAGTCTACAGAAGGAGACCATAGGAGGTTGGTGGTTCCCCTTGCTGTTAGGCCCTTCCTCCTGCAGTTGGCGCATGAAGTGCTCCTTGCTGGTCACCTTGGTATTAAGAGGACCAAGCAAAGGTTATCCATGCACTTCTACTGGCCCAAGATGGGGGTGCAAGTAGAAAGTCACTGCAGGAGTTGTGCCTCCTGCCAGTTATCTGGTAAGGTTGGCTCGACAATCCAAGCTCCTTTGGTACCGCTCCCAGTTGTGGGGGTACCATTTGAAAGGGTAGGGATCGACATCGTTGGTCCCCTTGACCCGCAAACATCCTCGGGCAATAGGTTTATCCTGGTGCTGGTCGACCATGCAACCAGATATCCTGAGGCCATCCCATTGAAAACTGTAACTGCCAAGTCAGTTGCAAAAGCTTTACTTGGCATATTTACTAGGGTTGGCTTCCCTAAAGAAGTTGTGTCAGATCGTGGCAGCAACTTTATGTCGAAGTATATGCAGGCTATGTGGAAAGAATGTGGGGTCACCTACAAGTTCTCTTCTGCATACCACCCCCAGACCAATGGTCTGGTGGAACGTTTCAACAGAATGTTAAAAAGCATGATTGGGGCTCTGGAGAAGCTTCAGAGAAGACAATGGGATCTTCTTTTACCATGCTTACTGTTTGCCTACCGAGAGGTACCACAGGAGGGTGTTGGCTTCAGCCCCTTCAAACTTCTGTTTGGTCATCCTGTACGGGGACCCTTAACCATAGTCAAAGAGGGATGGGAGATGCCCACTCCCCCTGTTACTACCAACGTAGTTGATTATGTGCTAGGGCTCAGAAAACGGATGGTACTTCTGATGGGCTTGGCTAGTGATAAATTGAAGAGAGTACAAGCGCTGGTGAAACATTGGTACGACCAGAAAGCTTCCCTCATCAACTTTACACCTGGTCAGCAAGTCCTGATCATGAATCCCATAAGGCCTTGAGCTTTACAGGACAAATGGTCAGGCCCTTACACAGTGGTGGAGCCCCTGGGTGAGGTTAACTATTTAGTGGACCTTGGAAGGCCTGGACAGGCTCCAAAAGTGTTTCACGTGAATAGGCTGAAGGCTTTCGTCCCAAGAGTCGAAATCGCAGCACTGTTACTGGCTTCAGATGTTGAGGAAGAGGAGTCTGAACCTCTCCCCGACCTGTTCCAAAGCGGTCCTTCAGATAGCTCCTTTGAGGGTGTCCGAGTGGCCCCTCACCTGACTTCTGATCAGCAGGCTGAGGTGAAAAGTTTGCTTAGGCAGTTTTCCCCCCTGTTTTCACAGTCGCCTGGTTTGACACCTTGGTGCAAACATAACATAGACACAGGAGACAGTGTACCTACCAAAAGTAGGGGATACAGGATGTCAGACAAAGTACGGTCTTATATTAAGACCGAGGTCAACAAGATGTTAGACCTTGGGGTGATTGAACCCTCTAGTAGTCCTTGGTCCAGCCCTGTGGTTTTTGTTCCAAAGGCAGGCACTTCTGAATTGAGGTTCTGCGTGGATTACAGGGCTCTGAATGCTGTCACCAAGACAGATGCACACCCCTTGCCTCGAACAGATGAGCTGGTGGATACTTTGGGTGCATCCAAGTACCTCAGCACGTTTGACCTCACTGCTGGCTATTGGCAAATAGCTTTAGCAGAACATGCCAAGGAGAAGACAGCGTTTTCTACTCCAGACGGCCTTTACCAATTCCGGGTAATGCCGTTCGGGTTGAAGAATGCACCTGCCACTTTCCAGAGGCTTGTGCATCATGTTTTGAATGGGTTGGACGAATTCTGTCTTGCATATCTGGACGATATAGCAGTTTTCAGTGCCACCTGGGAAGACCATGTGAAACACCTCGGGATTGTGCTCCAGGCTCTTCAGAAAGCACACTTGACCATAAAGGCTAGTAAACGCCAGATTGGACAAGGCTCAGTGTTTTACCTTGGACATGAAGTAGGTGGAGGGAGGATACAGCCTCTACCCAGTAAAGTACAAGCAGTACAAGACTGGCCTACCCCCACTACACAAACCCAAGTGAGAGCCTTCTTAGGACTCACGGGGTATTACCGCAATTTTGTGGCAGACTATGGCACCATAGCTGCCCCTCTGACTGCCCTCACAACTCTGAAGAAACCCAAGAAGGTAACTTGGACCGACGAGTGTGAGAAGGCCTTCAATGGCTTAAAAGACTCCTTGTGCCAGGCCCCTGTCCTCAGGGCCCCTGATTATCAAAGACCTTTTATCGTGCAGACGGACGCCTCTGACACTGGGATAGGAGCTGTACTATCGCAAGTAGATGAGAAGGGTAAGGAACACCCTATTGGTTTTATTAGTCGCCAGTTTAAGGACAGAGAGCTCAGATGGTCCACGGTAGAGAAAGAATGTTTCTCTGTTGTGTGGGCCCTAAGGAAGCTGAGGCCCTACCTCTATGGGACCCACTTCACTGTGCAAACTGACCATAAGCCCTTAAAGTGGATAATAAACATGAAGGGGGAGAATCCAAAGTTGCTTAGGTGGTCCATAAGTCTACAAGGCTTCAACTTCACTATTGAGCATAGGCCAGGTGTCCAACATAGCAATGCTGATGGGTTGTGCAGAATGTTTAACCGACCTGAACAAGAGACTCATCCAGGGGTGGATTAGTTCCCCCTGTCCATAGTCTGGGAGGGGCGAGTGTTAGGAAAGATTTCGTAATTGTAGGTAATTTTCCTTCCATGTGGCAACCCCTAAACTTTTTGCTGTTGTTTTTCACCTTGTTCTCGACTTTGCCCGAGAAGTGCAGCCTTCTGCCGCACTCCTCTGGGCTTTCGCTCCTTTCTTACGGGGAAACTGTCATGCCCTTAAGACAGTCAGTACCAGGAAACGCTGGTTTCCGTAGTTTCTTGTATCATGTTGCGGCTTTCGTGCAACATGACACAAGAGGGCACTGTAAGCTAAGTTACTGCTCTCTTGGGTCTCTAGCCTTCTACAGGCCCTAGATACTCTTTCAGGATTGTAACTGATCGGTGCAAGTGATTCACGGACGGGAATGGTGGCAGCGATCGTTTCTTGTGTTTTGAGCTCCTTTTGGCGTTCTAAGCGCGTTTCTCGCGCTTAACCCAAAATGGTGGCCTAGATCCCAAAATGGCCAGACCATGAGGCTCCTTTGTCCTGTCCGCTGACCGTCTTGCTCCCTTCACCTTCCCCAGGTCGAGCCGACCTGGGGCCTTCCTTATTTGGGCATGTGCTTTCCCGCGAAACACAGGTGCTTTCGCAGGCTTCTACATGTCTTTGTGTGCCTCCAGGATGTGGGCTGGGATGTCTGGTCCCAATACACATCCTGGGTGCCAGAGAGTCTAGGGTGGTGTGAATGCCTGGGACCACCGTGGTCCGTGATAGGTCCACGAATGGTGTGAGTGTTGATGAGCGGATCTCCCATTGGGTCCCCTCCGTTTTGGCGCGAAGGGAACCGTGGATAAGAGGGGGCTGGAAACACCACTACCATGTCGATCTCCTCAGTTCTCACGAACGAAGGAATACAGGAGCCAAGTATCCTGCAACCAAGAGGCTGAACCGAGGAATCGCTGGTGACCCGCTGAAGGACTGCTCCTCTGCACTGCTGTCGCCTTGTGAAAACCCTTTTCACCTTTGATCGGACCAGAAGGCCTGTACTGGTACTTCGACCCTTGGAATAGCGGGGACAGCTATTCTCGGCATCTTCACCATCTCCTGCTAGTAAGCCATCGGAAGCGTCTCTGGGCCATCCAGCAGACTGACCAGCCTACACAGGAGTCTTGCTCTGTAACCGCCGCCAGGTTGTGTAGTATATGGAGTCCTTGTCACTCTCACATGATTCGTACACTTGGCGTTCCCAGGTCTGAAGTGAGTAGTGTACATTTGGCTCAGATACACACCGCCGCTCCGTTGCCCTGCTGTGGTAACAAACTGTGCGGGTTCCTTCGTTTGGGACGTCTTTTACTCAACTCTGCTGCTGCAGACTAAACACGACGACGAGACGTCCCCTGCTCTTCTGAACCTGCCAGCGACTGAAACTGACGCGGAGAAGCCTGGGTCTGCTTGCATCGTGGACCGGTGAGTAGCATAGCTAGGAACTGGTCGCCCTCCTGCAGGAGCCCATAGCTTTTCCCCGCTGTGTCAAAACAGCACGCCTTTCCGTACTCGCGCTCTGCTTCTGCCCACAGTGGAGGCTGCGCTTGAGTCGCGGAACACTGTTCTTCTTCGTTTGTGCACTAAACTGAACTGCCTGATCTCCCTCGAAGAGACTCCCCTTTTGCCTGTTGACACCAGCGTGTGCAGGTACTTTTGAGCACAAGGCTCCACTCTTCGTAGGGCTCGGACTTCCTTTTAGTTAGGTGCCTCTGAAGGCGGACTGGGTCTAAGCATTATTTCGCACTGCCTGTTTTCCTTCCCTTTTAGATGGACTACACATTTCGTGCATCTAACGCTTGAGACTTGTTTGTATTTGTATATATATTGTATTGGTATGGTATGTGTTGGTTTACTAGAGTTGTATTGTGATTTCTCGCTACGGTCATTGTTTTAAAGGCCTTGGAATAAATGTGTATATATTTTTAATATAGCACCTGTTTGGAGTAGTTTCTAAGTGTCCTTGCTTTGTGTGCTCATTGCGGGCTTTCAGTCACCCTCACCTCTCTTGAGACCTAGTCTTGACCGCCGCGATCGCTACCTTGATTGGTCTGGCTTGTCCAGAGGTTACCCTGTTCCAAGAAATTAGGTTGGCCATCTGAACTTCTGCGCCACCAGAACAGAGTTCAGAAATCCGTCTTAACAATATCCAACTCCTTCCCGTTCCAAACCTGAGACCCTTCCTATAGCATGAGATGTGATATCCAACTCCTTCCCATCCCAATCCTGAGACATTTCCGATTGCAGAGATGTATATATCTCAATGCTTATACCAAACCTGAGACTCTTCCTATAACATGAGATGTGATATCCAACTCCTTCCAGTTCCAAACCTGAGACCCTTTCTATAGCATGAGATGTGATATCCAACTCCTTCCCATTCCAATCCTGAGACCCTTCCGATAGCATGAGATGTGATATCTCAATGCTTCTAATACCAAACCTGAGATCCTTCCTATAACATGCAATGTGATATCCAAATTCTTCCCCTTCCAAACCTGAGACCCTCCCTTTAGCATGAGATGTGATATCCAACTCCTTCCCATTCCAATCCTGAGACCCTTATGATAGCATGAAATGTGATATCTCAATGCCTCTAATACCAAACCTGAGATCCTTCCTATAACATGAGATGTGATATCCAAATCCTTCCCCTTCCAAACCTGAGACCCTCCCTTTAGCATGAGATGTGATATCCAACTCCTTCCCATTCCAATCCTGAGACCCTTCTGATAGCATGAGATGTGATATCTCAATGCCTCTAATACCAAACCTGATATCCTACCTCTAACATGAAATGTGATATCCAACTCCTTCCCTTTCCAAACCTGAGACCCTGCCTATAGCATGAGATGTGATATCCAAGTCCTTCCCATTCCAATCCTGAGACCCTTCCTATAGCATGTGATGTGATATCTCAATGCTTATACCAAACCTGAGACCCTTCCTATGGCATGAGATGTCATATACAACTCCTTCCCATTCCAATCCTGAGACCCTTCCTATAGCATGTGATGTGATATCTCAATGCTTATACCAAACCTGAGACCCTTCCTATAGCTTGAGATGTGATATCCAACTCCTTCCCATTCCAATCCTGAGACCCTTCCTATAGCATGAGATGTGATATCTCAATACTTCTAATACCAAACCTGAGATCCTTCCGATAACATGAGATGTGATATCCAAATCCTTCCCCTTCCAAACCTGAGACCCTCCCTTTAGCATGAGATGTGATATCCAACTCCTTCCCATTCCAATCCTGAGACCCTTCTGATAGCATGAGATGTGATATCTCAATGCTTCTAATACCAAACCTGAGATCCTTCCGATAGCATGAGATGTGATATCTCAATGCTTCTAATACCAAACCTGAGCTCCTTCTTATAACATGAGATGTGATATCCAAATCCTTCCCCTTCCAAACCTGAGACCCTCCCTTTAGCATGAGATGTGATATCCAACTCCTTCCCATTCCAATCCTGAGACCCTTCTGATAGCATGAGATGTGATGTCTCAATGCCTCTAATACCAAACCTGAGATCCTACCTCAAACATGAAATGTGATATCCAACTCTTTCCCCTTCCAAACCTGAGAGCCTTCCTATAGCATGAGATGTGATATCCAACTCCTTCCCGTTCCAAACCTGAGACCCTTCCTATAGCATGAGATGTGATATCCAACTCCTTCCCATCCCAATCCTGAGACATTTCCGATTGCAGAGATGTGATATCTCAATGCCTATACCAAACCTGAGACTCTTCCTATAACATGAGATGTGATATCCAACTCCTTCCCGTTCCAAACCTGAGACCCTTCCTATAGCATGAGATGTGATTTCCAACTCCTTCCCATTCCAATCCTGAGACCCTTCCGATAGCATGAGATGTGATATCTCAATGCCTCTAATATCAAACCTGAGATCCTTCCTATAACATGAGATGTGATATCCAAATCCTTACCCTTCCAAACCTGAGACCCTCCCTTTAGCATGAGATGTGATATCCAACTCCTTCCCATTCCAATCCTGAGACCCTTCTGATAGCATGAGATGTGATATCTCAATGCCTCTAATACCAAACCTGATATCCTACCTCTAACATGAAATGTGATATCCAACTCCTTCCCTTTCCAAACCTGAGACCCTGCCTATAGCATGAGATGTGATATCCAAGTCCTTCCCATTCCAATCCTGAGACCCTTCCTATAGCATGTGATGTGATATCTCAATGCTTATACCAAACCTGAGACCCTTCCTATGGCATGAGATGTCATATACAACACCTTCCCATTCCAATCCTGAGACCCTTCCTATAGCATGTGATGTGATATCTCAATGCTTATACCAAACCTGAGACCCTTCCTATAGCTTGAGATGTAATATCCAACTCCTTCCCATTCTAATCCTGAGACCCTTCCTATAGCATGAGATGTGATATCTCAATACTTCTAATACCAAACCTGAGATACTTCCGATAACATGAGATGTGATATCCAAATCCTTCCCCTTCCAAACCTGAGACCCTCCCTTTAGCATGAGATGTGATATCCAACTCCTTCCCATTCCAATCCTGAGACCCTTCTGATAGCATGTGATGTGATATCTCAATGCTTCTAATACCAAACCTGAGCTCCTTCTTATAACATGAGATGTGATATCCAAATCCTTCCCCTTCCAAACCTGAGACCCTCCCTTTAGCATAAGATGTGATATCCAACTCCTTCCCATTCCAATCCTGAGACCCTTCTGATAGCATGAGATGTGATATCTCAATGCCTCTAATACCAAACCTGAGATCCTACCTCTAACATGAAATGTGATATCCAACTCTTTCCCCTTCCAAACCTGAGAGCCTTCCTACAGCATGAAATGTGATATCCAAATCCTTCCCATTCCAATCCCGAGACCCTTCCTATAACATGAGATGTGATATCCAACTCCTTCCCATTCCAACCTGAGACCCTTTCTATAGCATGAGATGGGATATCCAACTCCTTCCAAATCCAATCCTGATACCCTTCCGATAGCATGAGATGTGATATCCCAATGCTTATACCAAACCTGAGACCCATACTATGGCATGAGATGTGATATCAAACTCCTTCCCATTCCAATCCTGAGACCCTTCCTATAGCTTGAGATGTGATATCCAACTCCTTCCAATTCCAATTCTGAGACCCTTCCTATACCATGAGACTTGATATCTCAATGCTTCTAATACCAAACCTGAGACCCGCCCTATAACATGAGATGTGATATCCAAATCCTTCCCCTTCCAAACCTTAGACCCTTCCTTTATCATGAGATGTGATATCCAACTCCTTCCCATTCCAATCCTGAGACCCTTCCGATATCATGAGATGTGATATCTCAATGCTTCTAATATCAAACTTGAGACCCTCCCTATAGCATGAGATGTGATATCCAAGTCCTTCCCATTCCAATCCTGAGACCCTTCCTATAGCATGAGATGTGATGTCTCAATGCTTCTAATACCAAACCTGAGACCCTTCCTATAACATGAGATGGGAATATCCAACTCCTTCCCATTCCAATCCTGAGACCCTTCCGATAGCAGAGATGTGATATCTGAATGCTTATACCAAACCTGAGATCCTTCCTATAACATGAGATGTTATATCCAACTCCTTCCCATTCCAATCCTGAGACACTTCCTATAGCATGAGATGTGATATCTCACTGCTTATACCAAACCTGAGACCTTTCCTATAGCATGAGATGTGATATCCAACTCCTTCCCATTCCAATCCTGAGACCCTTCCTATAGCATGAGATGTGATATCTCAATGCTTCTAATATCAAACGTGAGACCCTCCCTATAGCATGAGATGTGATATCCAAGTCCTTCCCATTCCAATCCTGAGACACTTCCTATAGCATGAGATGTGATATCTCAATATTTCTAATACCAAACCTGAGACTCTTCCTATAACATGAGATTGGATATCCAACTCCTTCCCATTCCAATCCTGAGACCTTTCCGATAGCAGAGTTGTGATATCTCAATGCTTATACCAAACCTGAGACCCTTCCTACGGCATGAGATGTCATATACAACTCCTTCCCATTCCAATCCTGAGATAGCATGAGATATGATATCTCAATGCTTATACCAAACCAGAGACCCTTCCTATAGCATGAGATGTGATATCCAACTCCTTCCCATTCCAATCCTGAGACCCTTCCTATAGCATGAGATGTGATATCTCAATGCTTATACCAAACCTGAGACCTTTCCTATAGCATGAGATGTGATATCCAACTCCTTCCCATTCCAATCCTGAGACCCTTCCTATAGCATGAGATGTGATATCTCAATGCTTCTAATATCAAACCTGAGAGCCTATCCATAGCATGAGATGTGATATCCAAGTCCTTCCCATTCCAATCCTTAGACCCTTCCTACAGCATGCAATATGATATCTCAATGATTCTAATAACAATCCTGAGACCCGTCCTATAACATGAGATGGGATATCCAACTCCTTCCCATTCCAATCCTGAGGCACTTCCGATAGCAGAGATGTGATATCTCAATGCTTATACCAAACCTGAGACCCTTCCTATAACATGAGATCGGCTATCCAACTCCTTCCCGTTCCAAACCTGAGACCCTTCCTTTAGCATGAGATGTGATATCCAGCTCCTTCCCATTCCAATCCTGAGACACTTCCGATAGCATGAGATGTGATATCTCAATGCTTCTAATATCAAAACTGATACCCTCCCTATAGCATGATATGTGATATCTAAGTCCTTCATATTCCAATCCTGAGACCCTTCCTATAGCATGAGATGTGATATCTCAATGCTTCTACCAAACCTGAGACCCTTCCTTTAGCATGAGATGTGATATCCAACTCCTTCCCATTCCAATCCTGAGACCCTTCCTATAGCATGAGATGTGATATCTCAATACTTCTAATACCAAACCTGAGATCCTTCCGATAACATGAGATGTGATATCCAAATCCTTCCCCTTCCAAACCTGAGACCCTCCCTTTAGCATGAGATGTGATATCCAACTCCTTCCCATTCCAATCCTGAGAACCTTCTGATAGCATGAGATGTGATATCTCAATGCTTCTAATACCAAACCTGAGATCCTTCCGATAGCATGAGATGTGATATCTCAATGCTTCTAATACCAAACCTGAGATCCTTCCTATAACATGAGATGTGATATCCAAATCCTTCCCCTTCCAAACCTGAGACCCTCCCTTTAGCATGAGATGTGATATCTCATTGCCTTTAATACCAAACCTGAGATCCTACCTCTAACATGAAATGTGATATCCAACTCTTTCCCCTTCCAAACCTGAGAGCCTTCCTATAGCATGAGATGTGATATCCAAGTCCTTCCCATTCCAATCCTGAGACCCTTCCTATAACATGAGATGTGATATCCAACTCCTTCCCATTCCAACCTGAGACCCTTCCTATAGCATGAGATGTGATATCTCAATGCCTCTAATACCAAACCTGAGATCCTTCCTCTAACATGAAATGTGATATCCAACTCCTTCCCTTTCCAAACCTGAGAGCCTATCTATAGCATGAGATGTGATATCCAAGTCCTTCCCATTCCAATCCTTAGACCCTTCCTACAGCATGCAATATGATATCTCAATGATTCTAATAACAAACCTGAGACCCGTCCTATAACATGAGATGGGATATCCAACTCCTTCCCATTCCAATCCTGAGACACTTCCGATAGCAGAGATGTGATATCTCAATGCTTATACCAAAACTGAGACCCTTCCTATAACATGAGATGTGATATCCAACTCCTTCCCGTTCCAAACCTGAGACCCTTCCTTTAGCATGAGATGTGATATCCAGCTCCTTCCCATTCCAAACCTGAGACACTTCCGATAGCATGAGATGTGATATCTCAATGCTTCTAATATCAAAACTGAGACCCTCCCTATAGCATGATATGTGATATCTAAGTCCTTCCCATTCCAATCCTGAGACCCTTCCTATAGCATGAGATGTGATATCTCAATGCTTCTACCAAACCTGAGACCCTTCCTTTAGCATGAGATGTGATATCCAACTCCTTCCCATTCCAATCCTGAGACCCTTCCTATAGCATGAGATGTGATATCTCAATACTTCTAATACCAAACCAGAGATCCTTCCGATAACATGAGATGTGATATCCAAATCCTTCCCCTTCCAAACCTGGAACCCTCCCTTTAGTATGAGATGTGATATCCAACTCCTTCCCATTCCAATCCTGAGACCATTCTGATAGCATGAGATGTGATATCTCAATGCTTCTAATACCAAACCTGAGATCCTTCCTATAACATGAGATGTGATATCCAAATCCTTCCCCTTCCAAACCTGAGACCCTCCCTTTAGCATGAGATGTGATATCCAACTCCTTCCCATTCCAATCCTGAGACCCTTCTGATAGCATGAGATGTGATATCTCAATGCCTCTAATACCAAACCTGAGATCCTACCTCTAACATGAAATGTGATATCCAACTCTTTCCCCTTCCAAACCTGAGAGCCTTCCTACAGCATGAGATGTGATATCCAAGTCCTTCCCATTCCAATCATGAGACCCTTCCTATAACATGAGATGGGATATCCAACTCCTTCCCATTCCAATCCTGAGACCCTTCCTATAGCAGAGATGTGATATCTCAATGCTTATACCAAACCTGAGACCCTTCCTACGGCATGAGATGTCATATACAACTCCTTCCCATTCCAATCCTGAGACCCTTCCTATAGCATGAGATGTGATGTCTCAATGCTTCTAATACCAAACCTGAGATCCTTCCTATAACATGAGATGTGATATCCAACTCCTTCCCATTCCAATCCTGAGACCCTTCCTATAGCATGAGATGTGATATCTCAATGCTTATACCAAACCTGAGACCCTTCCTATAGCATGAGATGTGATATCCAACTCCTTCCCATTCCAATCCTGAGACCCTTCCTATAGCATGAGATGTGATATCCAACGCCTTCCCTTTCCAAACCTGAGACCCATCCTATAACATGAGATGGGATATCCATCTTCTTCCCATTCCAATCCTGAGACACTTCCGATAGCAGAGATGTGATATCTCAATGCTTATATCAAACCTGAGACGCTTCCTACAACATGAGATGTGATATCCAACTCCTTCCCGTTCCAAACCTGAGACCCTTCCTATACCATATGTGATATCCAACTCCTTCCCATTCCAAACATGAGACCCTTCCTATAGCAAGAATGTAATATCCAACTCCTTCCCATTCCAATCCTGAGACCATTCCTATAGCATGAGATGTGATATCTCAATGCTTCTAATACCAAACCTGAGATCATTCCTATGACATGAGATGTGATATCCAATTCCTTCCCATTCCAAACCTGAGACCCTTCCTACAACATGCAATGTGATATCTCAATGCTTCTAATACCAAACCTGAGACCAGTGCTATAACATGAGATGGGATATCCAACTCCTTCCCGTTCCAAACCTGAGACCCTTGCTATAGCATGAGATGTGATATCTCAATGCTTCTAATGCCAAACCTGAGATCCTTCCGATAGCATGATATGTGATATCTCAATGCTTCTAATACCAAACCTGAGATCCTTCCGATAGCATGAGATGTGATATCTCAATGCTTCTAATACCAATCCTGAGATCCTTCCTATAACATGAGATGTGATATCCAAATCCTTCCCCTTCCAAACCTGAGACCCTCCCTTTAGCATGAGGTCTCAGGTTTGGTATTAGAAGCATTGAGATATCACATCTCATGCTATAGGAAGGGTCTCAGGATTGGAATGGGAAGGACTTGGATGTCACATCTCATGCTATAGGGAGGGTCTCAAGTTTGATATTAGAAGCATTGAGATAACAAATCTCATGATATCGGAAGGGTCTCAGGATTGGAATGGGAAGGAGTTGGATATCACATCTCATGATAAAGGAAGGGTCTAAGGTTTGGAAGGGGAAGGATTTGGATATCACATCTCATGTTATAGGACGGGTCTCAGGTTTGGTATTAGAAGCATTGAGATATCAAGTCTCATGGTATAAGAAGGGTCTCAGAATTGGAATGGGAAGGAGTTGGATATCACATCTCAAGCTATAGGAAGCGTCTCAGGATTGGAATGGGAAGGAGTTTGATATCACATCTCATGCCATAGTATGGTTCTCAGGTTTGGTAGAAGCATTGGGATATCACATCTCATGCTATCGGAAGGGTATCAGTATTGGATTTGGAAGGAGTTGGATATCCCATCTCATGCTATAGGAAGGTTCTCAGGTTTGGAAAGGGAAGGAGTTGGATATCACATTTCATGTTAGAGGAAGGATCTCAGGTTTGGTATTAGAGGCCTTGAGATATCACATCTCATGCTATCGGAAGGGTCTCAGGATTGGAATGGGAAGGAGTTGGATATCACATCTCAAGCTATAGGAAGGGTCTCAGGTTTGGTATAAGCATTGAGATATCACATCTCATGCTATAGGAAGGGTCTCTGGATTGGAATGGGAAGAAGTTGGATATCACATCTCATGCTATAGGAAGGGTCTCAGGTTTGGTATAAGCATTGAGATATCACATCTCATGCTATAGGAAGGGTCTCAGGATTGGAACGGGAAGGAGTTGTATATGACATCTCATGCCATAGGAAGGGTCTCAGGTTTGGTATAAGCATTGAGATATCACATCACATGCTATAGGAAGGGTCTCAGGATTGGAATGGGAAGGACTTGGATATCACATCTCATGCTATAGGCAGGGTCTCAGGTTTGGAAAGGGAAGGAGATGGATATCACATTTCATGTTAGAGGTAGGATCTCAGGTTTGGTATTAGAGGCATTGAGATATCACATCTCATGCTATCAGAAGGGTCTCAGGATTGGAATGGGAAGGAGTTGGATATCACATCTCATGCTAAAGGGAGGGTCTCAGGTTTGGAAGGGGAAGGATTTGGAAATCACATCTCATATTATAGGAAGGATCTCAGGTTTGGTATTAGAAGCATTGAGATATCACATCTCATGCTATCGGAAGGATCTCAGGTTTGGTATAAGAGGCATTGAGATATCACATCTCATGCTATCATAAGGGTCTCAGGATTGGAATGGGAAGGAGTTGGATATCACATCTCATGTTATAGGAAGGATCTCAGGTTTGGTATTAGAAGCATTGAGACATCACATCTCATGCTATAGGAAGGGTCTCAGGATTGGAATGGGAAGGAGTTGGATATCACATCTCATGCTATAGGAAGGGTCTCAGATTTGGTATAAGCATTGAGATATCACATCTCATGCTATAGGAAGGGTCTCAGGATTGGAATGGGAAGGAGTTGTATATGACATCTCAGGCCATAGGAAGAGTCTCAGGTTTGATATAAGCATTGAGATATCACATCTCTGCTATCGGAAGGGTCTCAGGATTGGAATGGGAAGGAGTTGGATATCCCATCTGAGTTGGATATCCCATCTCATGTTATAGGAAGGGTCTCAGGTTTGGTATTAGAAGCATTGAGATATCACATCTCATGCTATAGGAAGGGTCTCAGGATTGGAATGGGGAGGACTTGGATGTCACATCTCATGCTATAGGGAGGGTCTCAAGTTTGATATTAGAAGCATTGAGATAACAAATCTTATGATATCGGAAGGGTCTCAGGATTGGAATGGGAAGGAGTTGGATATCACATCTCATGATAAAGGAAGGGTCTAAGGTTTGGAAGGGGAAGGATTTGGATATCACATCTCATGTTATAGGACGGGTCTCAGGTTTGGTATTAGAAGCATTGAGATATCAAGTCTCATGGTATAGGAAGGGTCTCAGGATTGGAATGGGAAGGAGTTGGATATCACATCTCAAGCTATAGGAAGGGTCTCAGGTTTGGTATAAGCATTGAGATATCACATCTCATGCTATAGGAAGGGTCTCTGGATTGGAATGGGAAGAAGTTGGATATCACATCTCATGCTATAGGAAGGGTCTCAGGTTTGGTATAAGCATTGAGATATCACATCTCATGCTATAGGAAGGGTCTCAGGATTGGAACGGGAAGGAGTTGTATATGACATCTCATGCCATAGGAAGGGTCTCAGGTTTGGTATAAGCATTGAGATATCACATCACATGCTATAGGAAGGGTCTCAGGATTGGAATGGGAAGGACTTGGATATCACATCTCATGCTATAGGCAGGGTCTCAGGTTTGGAAAGGGAAGGAGATGGATATCACATTTCATGTTAGAGGTAGGATCTCAGGTTTGGTATTAGAGGCATTGAGATATCACATCTCATGCTATCAGAAGGGTCTCAGGATTGGAATGTGAAGGAGTTGGATATCACATCTCATGCTAAAGGGAGGGTCTCAGGTTTGGAAGGGGAAGGATTTGGAAATCACATCTCATATTATAGGAAGGATCTCAGGTTTGGTATTAGAAGCATTGAGATATCACATCTCATGCTATCGGAAGGATCTCAGGTTTGGTATAAGAGGCATTGAGATATCACATCTCATGCTATCATAAGGGTCTCAGGATTGGAATGGGAAGGAGTTGGATATCACATCTCATGTTATAGGAAGGATCTCAGGTTTGGTATTAGAAGCATTGAGACATCACATCTCATGCTATAGGAAGGGTCTCAGGATTGGAATGGGAAGGAGTTGGATATCACATCTCATGCTATAGGAAGGGTCTCAGATTTGGTATAAGCATTGAGATATCACATCTCATGCTATAGGAAGGGTCTCAGGATTGGAATGGGAAGGAGTTGTATATGACATCTCAGGCCATAGGAAGAGTCTCAGGTTTGATATAAGCATTGAGATATCACATCTCTGCTATCGGAAGGGTCTCAGGATTGGAATGGGAAGGAGTTGGATATCCCATCTGAGTTGGATATCCCATCTCATGTTATAGGAAGGGTCTCAGGTTTGGTATTAGAAGCATTGAGATATCACATCTCATGCTATAGGAAGGGTCTCAGGATTGGAATGGGGAGGACTTGGATGTCACATCTCATGCTATAGGGAGGGTCTCAAGTTTGATATTAGAAGCATTGAGATAACAAATCTTATGATATCGGAAGGGTCTCAGGATTGGAATGGGAAGGAGTTGGATATCACATCTCATGATAAAGGAAGGGTCTAAGGTTTGGAAGGAGAAGGATTTGGATATCACATCTCATGTTATAGGACGGGTCTCAGGTTTGGTATTAGAAGCATTGAGATATCAAGTCTCATGGTATAGGAAGGGTCTCAGAATTGGAATGGGAAGGAGTTTGATATCACATCTCATGCCATAGTATGGGTCTCAGATTTGGTCGAAGCATTGGGATATCACATCTCATGCTATCGGAATGGTATCAGTATTGGATTTGGAAGGAGTTGGATATCCCATCTCATGCTATAGGAAAGGTCTCAGGTTGGAATGGGATGGAGTTGGATATCACATTTCATGTTATAGGAAGGGTCTCATGTTTGGAATGGGAAGGAGTTGGATATCACATTTCATGTTAGAGGAAGGATCTCAGGTTTGTTATTAGAGGCCTTGAGATATCACATTTCATGTTATAGGAAGGGTCTCAGGTTTGGAATGGGAAGGAATTGGATATCACATCTCATGTTATAGGAAGGATCTCAGGTTTGGTATTAGAACCATTGAGATATCACATCTCATGCTATAGGAAGGGTCTCAGGATTGGAATGCGAAGGATTTGGATATCACATCTCATGCTAAAGGAAGGGTCTCAGGTTTGGTAGAAGCGTTGAGATATCACATCTCTGCTATCGGAAGGGTCTCAGGATTGGATTGGGAAGGAGTTGGATATCCCTTCCCATGCTATAAAAGGGTCTCAGGATTTGAATGGCAAGGAGTTGGATATCACATATCATGCCATAGGAAGGGTCTCAGGTTTGGTATAAGCATTGAGATATCACATCTCTGCTATCGGAAGGGTCTCCGGATTGGATTGGGAAGGAGTTGGATATCCCTTCTCATGCTATGGGAAGTGTCTCAGGTTGGAATGGGAAGGAGTTGGATATCACATCTCATGTTATAGGAAGGGTCTCAGGATTGGAATGGGAAGGATTTGGATATCACATCTCTTGCTATAGGAAGGGTCTCAGGATTGGAATGGGTAGGAGTTGGATATTACATTCTTGCTATAGGAAGGGTCTCATGTTTGGAATGGAAGGAGTTGGATATCACATATGCTATAGGAAGTGTCTCAGGTTTGGAACAGGAAGGAGTTGGATATCACATCTCATGTTAGAGGAAGGATCTCAGGTTTGGTATTAGAGGCCTTGAGATATCACATCTCATGCTATAGGAAGGGTCTCAGGTTTGGTATAAGCATTGAGATATCACATCTCATGCTATAGGAAGGGTCCCAGGATTGGAATGGGAAGGAGTTGTATATGACATCTCATGCCATAAGAAGGGTCTCAGGTTTGGTATAAGCATTGAGATATCACATCACATGCTATAGGAAGGGTCTCAGGATTGGAATGGGAAGGACTTGGATATCACAGCTCATGCTATAGGCAGGGTCTCAGGTTTGGAAAGGGAAGGAGATGGATATCACATTTCATGTTAGAGGTAGGATCTCAGGTTTGGTATTAGAGGCATTGAGATATCACATCTCATGCTATCAGAAGGGTCTCAGGATTGGAATGGGAAGGAGTTGTATATCACATCTCATGCTAAAGGGAGGGTCTCAGGTTTGGAAGGGGAAGGATTTGAATATCACATCACATGTTATAGGAAGGATCTCAGGTTTGGTATTAGAGGCATTGAGATATCACATCTCATGCTATCGGAAGGGTCTCAGGATTAGAATAGGAAGGAGTTGGATATCACATCTCATGCTATAGGAAGGGTCTCAGGTTTGGAACGGGAAGGAGTTGGATATCACATCTCGTGTTATAGGAAGAGTCTCAGGTTTGGTATAAGCATTGAGATATCACATCTCTGCAATTGGAAGTGTCTCAGGATTGGGATGGGAAGGATTTGGATATCACATCTCATGCTATAGGAAGGGTCTCAGGTTTGGAACGGGAAGGAGTTGGATATCACATCTCATGTTATAGGAAGAGTCTCAGGTTTGGTATAAGCATTGAGATATCAAATCTCTGCAATCGGAAGTGTCTCAGGATTGGAACGGGAAGGAGTTGGATATCCCATCTCATGTTATAGGACTGGTCTCAGGTTTGGTATTAGAAGCATTGAGATATCACATCGCATGCTGTAGGAAGGGTGTCAGGTTTGGAATGGGAAGGAATTGGATATCAAATCTCATGTCATAGGAAGGATCTCAGGTTTGGTATTAGAAGCATTGAGATATCACATCTCATGCTATAGGAATGGTCTCAGGATTGGAATGGGAAGGAGTTGGATATTACATTCTTGCTATGGGAAGGGTCTCATGTTTGGAATTGGAAGGAGTTGGATATCACATATGCTATAGGAAGGGTCTCAGGTTTGGAATGGGAAGGAGTTGGATATCACATCTCATGTTATAGGAAGGGTCTCAGGTTGGTATACGCATTGAGATATCACATCTCTGCTATCGGAAGGGTCTCAGGATTGGAATGGGAAGGAGTTGGATATCCCATCTCATGTTATAGGAAGGGTCTCAGGTTTGGTATTAGAAGCATTGAGATATCACATCTCATGCTATAGGAAGGGTCTCAGGATTGGAATGGGTAGGACTTGGATGTCACATCTCATGCTATAGGGAGGGTCTCAAGTTTGATATTAGAAGCATTGAGATAACAAATCTCATGATATCGGAAGGGTCTCAGGATTGGAACGGGAAGGAGTTGGATATCACATCTCATGATAAAGGAAGGGTCTAAGGTTTGGAAGGGGAAGGATTTGGATATCACATCTCATGTTATAGGACGGGTCTCAGGTTTGGTATTAGAAGCATTGAGATATCAAGTCTCATGGTATAGGAAGGGTTTCAGAATTGGAATGGGAAGGAGTTGGATATCACATCTCAAGCTATAGGAAGGGTCTCAGGATTGGAATGGGAAGGCGTTTGATATCACATCTTATGCGTTAGTATTGGTCTCAGGTTTGGTAGAAGCATTGGGATATCACATCTCATGCTATTGGAAGGGTATCAGTATTGGATTTGGAAGGAGTTGGATATCCCATCTCATGCTATAGGAAGGGTCGCAGGTTGGAATGGGAAGGAGTTGGATATCACATTTCATGTTATAGGAAGGGTCTCAGGATTGGAATGGGAAGGACTTGGATATCATATCTCATGCTATAGGAAGGCTCTCAGGTTTGGAAGGGGAAGGAGTTGGATATCACATTTCATGTTAGAGGAAGGATCTCAGGTTTGGTATTAGAGGCCTTGAGATATCACATCTCATGCTATAGGAAGGGTCTCGGGATTGGAATGGGAAGGAGTTCGATATCACATCTCAAGCTATAGGAAGGGTCTCAGGTTTGGTATAAGCATTGAGATATCACATTCCATGCTATAGGAAGGGTCTCAGGATTGGAATGGGAAGGAGTTGGATATCACATCTCATATTATAGGAACGATCTCAGGTTTGGTATTAGAAGCATTGAGACATCACATCTCATGTTATAGGAAGGGTCTTAGGATTGGAATGGGAAGAAGTTGGATATCACATCTCATGCTATAGGAAGGGTCTCAGGTTTGGTATAAGCATTGAGATATCACATCACATGCTATAGGAAGGGTCTCAGGATTGGAATGGGAAGGACTTGAATATCACATCTCATGCTGTAGGCAGGGTCTCAGGTTTGGAAAGGGAAGGAGATGGATATCACATTTCATGTTAGAGGTAGGATCTCAGGTTTGGTATTAGAGGCATTGAGATATCACATCTCATGCTATCAGAAGGGTCTCAGGATTGGAATGGGAAGGAGTTGTATATCACATCTCATGCTAAAGGGATGGTCTCAGGTTTGGTAGGGGAAGGATTTGGAAATCACATCTCATGTTATAGGAAGGATCTCATGTTTGGTATTAGAAGCATTGAGATATCACATCTCATGCTATCGGAAGTATCTCAGGTTTGGTATTAGAGGCATTGAGATACCACATCTCATGCTATCATAAGGGTCTCAGGATTGGAATGGGAAGGAGTTGGATATCACATCTCATGTTATAGGAAGGATCTCAGGTTTGGTATTAGAAGCATTGAGATATCACATCTCATGCTATAGGAAGGGTCTCAGGATTGGAATGGGAAGGAGTTGGATATCACATCTCATGCTATAGGAAGGGTCTCAGATTTGGTATAAGCATTGAGATATCACATCTCATGCTATAGGAAGGGTCTCAGGATTGGAATGGGAAGGAGTTGGATATCACATCTCATGCTATAGGAAGGGTCTCAGGTTTGGAACGGGAAGGAGTTAGATATCACATCTCATGTTATAGGAAGAGTCTCAGGTTTGGTATAAGCATTGAGATATCACATCTCTGCTATCGGAGGTGTCTCAGGATTGGGATGGGAAGGAATTGGATATCACATCTCATGCTATAGGAAGGGTATCAGGTTTGGAACGGGAAGGAGTTGGATATCCCATCTCATGTTATAGGACAGGTCTCAGGTTTGATATTAGAAGCATTGAGATATCACATCTCTGCTATTGGAAGGGTCTCAGGATTGGAATGGGAAGGACTTGGATATCAGAATTCATGTTATAGGAAGGGTCTCAGGTTTGGTATTAGAAGCATTGAGATATCACATCTCATGCTATAGGAAGGGTCTCAGGATTGAAATGGGAAGGACTTGGATATCACATCTCATGTTATAGGAAGGGTCTCAGGTTTGGTATTAGAAGCATTGAGATATCACATCTCATGCTATAGGAAGGGTCTCAGGAATGGAATGGGAAGGACTTGGATATCACATCTCATGATAAAGGAAGGGTCTAAGGTTTGGAAGGGGAAGGATTTGGATATCACATCTCATGTTATTGGACCGGTCTCAGGTTTGGTATTAGAAGCATTGAGATATCAAGTCTCATGGTATAGGACGGGAGTTTGATATCACATCTCATGCCATGGTATGGGTCTCAGGTTTTGTAGAAGCATTGGGATATCACATCTCATGCTATCGGAAGGGTATCAGGATTGGTTTTGGAAGGAGTTGGATATCCCATCTCATGCTATAGGAAGGGTCTCAGGTTGGAATGGGAAGGAGTTGGATATGACATCTCATGTTATAGGAAGGGTCTCAGGATTGGAATGGGAAGGACTTGGATATCACATCTCATGCTGTAGGAAGGCTCTCAGGTTTGGAAAGGGAAGGAGTTGGATATCACATTTCATGTTAGAGGCAGGATCTCAGGTTTGGTATTAGAGGCATTGAGATATCACATCTCATGCTATCAGAAGGGTATCAGGATTGGAATGAGAAGGAGTTGGATATCACATCTCATGCTATCGGAAGGATCTCAGGTTTGGTATTAGAAGCATTGAGATATCACATCTCATGCTATAGGAAGGGTCTCAGGATTGGAATGGGAAGGAGTTGGATATCACATCTCATGTTATAGGAAGGATTTCAGGTTTGGTATTAGAAGCATTGAGATATCACATCTCATGCTATAGGACTGGTCTCAGGATTGGAATGGGAAGGAGTTGGATATCACATCTCATGCTAAAGGAAGGGTCTCAGTTTTGGTAGAAGCATTGAGATTTCACATATCATGCTATAGGAAGGGTCTCAGGATTGGAATGGGAAGGAGTTGGATATCACATCTCATGCTATAGGAAGGGTCTCAGGTTTGGTATAAGCATTGAGATATCACATCTCATGCTAAAGGGAGGGTCTCAGGTTCGGAAGGGGAAGGTTTTGGATATCACACCTCATGTTATAGGAAGTATCTCAGGTTTGGTATTAGAAGCATTGAGATATCACATCTCATGCTATCGGAAGGATCTCAGGTTTGGTATTAGAAGCATTGAGATATCACATCTCATGCTATAGGAAGGGTCTCAG
Source organism: Ambystoma mexicanum (assembly GCF_040938575.1). Taxonomy (NCBI): domain Eukaryota; kingdom Metazoa; phylum Chordata; class Amphibia; order Caudata; family Ambystomatidae; genus Ambystoma; species Ambystoma mexicanum. The sequence continues at coordinate 342,303,326 of NC_090936.1, forward strand.
GATTGGAATCGGAAGGAGTTGGATATCACATCTCATGTTATAGGAAGGATCTCAGGTTTGGTATTAGAAGCATTGAGATATCACATCTCATGCTATAGGACTGGTCTCAGGATTGGAATGGGAAGGAGTTGGATATCACATCTCATGCTAAAGGAAGGGTCTCAGTTTTCGTAGAAGCATTGAGATTTCACATATCATGCTATAGGAAGGGTCTCAGGATTGGAATCGGAAGGAGTTGGATATCACATCTCATGCTATAGGAAGGGTCTCAGGTTTGGTATAAGCATTGAGATATCACATCTCTGCTATCGGAAGGGTCTCAGGATTGGAATGGGAAGGACTTAGATATCACATCTCATGCTATAGGGAGGGTCTCAGTATTGATATTAGAAGCATTGAGATATCACATCTCAAGCTATCGGAAGGGTCTCAGGATTGGAATGGGAAGGAGTTGGATATCACATCTGATGCTATAGGAAGGGTCTCAGGTTAGGAACGGGAAGGAGATGGATATCACATTTCATGTTAGAGGTAGGATCTCAGGTTTGGTATTAGAGGCATTGAGATATCACATCTCATGCTATCAGAAGGGTCTCAGGATTGGAATGGGAAGGAGTTGGATATCACATTTCATGCTAAAGGGAGGGTCTCAGGTTTGGAAGGGGAAGGAATTGGAAATCACATCTCATATTATAGGAAGGATCTCAGGTTTGGTATTAGAAGCATTGAGATATCACATCTCATGCTATCGGAAGGATCTCAGGTTTGGTATAAGAGGCATTGAGATATCACATCTCATGCTATCATAAGGGTCTCAGGATTGGAATGGGAAGGAGTTGGATATCAGATCTCATGTTATAGGAAGGATCTCAGGTTTGGTATTAGAAGCATTGAGACATCACATCTCATGCTATAGGAAGGGTCTCAGGATTGGAATGGGAAGGAGTTGGATATCACATCTCATGCTATAGGAAGGGTCTCAGGTTTGGTATAAGCATTGAGATATCACATCTCATGCTATAGGAAGGGTCTCAGGATTGGAATGGGAAGGATTTGGATATCACATCTTATGCTATAGGAAGGGTCTCAGGTTTGGTATAAGCATTGATATATCACATCTCATGCTATAGGAAGGGTCTCAGGATTGGAATGGGAAGAAGTTGGATATCACATCTCATGCTATAGGAAGGGTCTCAGGTTTGGTATAAGCATTGAGATATCACATCTCATGCTATAGGAAGGGTCTCAGGGTTGGAATGGGAAGGAGTTGTATAGGACATCTCATGCCATAGGAAGGGTCTCAGGTTTGGTATAAGCATTGAGATATCACATCACATGCTATAGGAAGGGTCTCAGGATTGGAATGGGAAGGACTTGGATATCACATCTCATGCTATAGGCAGGGTCTCAGGTTTGGAAAGGGAAGGAGATGGATATCACATTTCATGTTAGAGGTAGGATCTCAGGTTTGTTATTAGAGGCATTGAGATATCACATCTCATGCTATCAGAAGGGTCTCAGGATTGGAATGGGAAGGAGTTGGATATCACATTTCATGCTAAAGGGAGGGTCTCAGGTTTGGAAGGGGAAGGATTTGGAAATCACATCTCATATTATAGGAAGGATCTCAGGTTTGGTATTAGAAGCATTGAGATATCACATCTCATGCTATCGGAAGGATCTCAGGTTTGGTATAAGAGGCATTGAGATATCACATCTCATGCTATCATAAGGGTCTCAGGATTGGAATGGGAAGGAGTTGGATATCACATCTCATGTTATAGGAAGGATCTCAGGTTTGGTATTAGAAGCATTGAGACATCACATCTCATGCTATAGGAAGGGTCTCAGGATTGGAATGGGAAGGAGTTGGATATCACATCTCATGCTATAGGAAGGGTCTCAGGTTTGGTATAAGCATTGAGATATCACATCTCATTCTATAGGAAGGGTCTCAGGATTGGAATGGGAAGGATTTGGATATCACATCTTATGCTATAAGATGGGTCTCAGGTTTGGTATAAGCATGGAGATATCACTTCTCATGCTATAGGAAGGGTCTCAGGATTGGAATGGGAAGGAGTTGGATATCACATCTCATGCTATAGGAAGGGTCTCAGATTTGGTATAAGCATTGAGATATCACATCTCATGCTATAGGAAGGGTCTCAGGATTGGAATGGGAAGGAGTTGTATATGACATCTCAGGCCATAGGAAGGGTCTCAGATTTGGTATAAGCATTGAGATATCACATCTCATGATATCGGAAGGGTCTCAGGATTGGAATGGGAAGGAGTTGGAATCACATCTCATGATAAAGGAAGGGTCTAAGGTTTGGAAGGGGAAGGATTTGGATATCACATCTCATGTTATAGGACGGGTCTCAGGTTTGGTATTAGAAGCATTGAGATATCAAGTCTCATGGTATAAGAAGGGTCTCAGGATTGGAATGGGAAGGAGTTTGATATCACATCTCATGCCATAGTATGGGTCTCAGGTTTGGTAGAAGCATTGGGATATCACATCTCATGCTATCGGAAGAATATCAGTATTGGATTTGGAAGGAGTTGGATATCCCATCTCATGCTATAGGAAGGGTCTCAGGTTGGAATGGGAAGGAGTTGGATATCACATTTCATGTTATAGGAAGGGTCTCAGGATTGGAATGGGAAGGACTTGGATATCATATCTCATGCTATAGGAAGGCTCTCAGGTTTGGAAGGGGAAGGAGTTGGATATCACATTTCATGTTAGAGGAAGGATCTCAGGTTTGGTATTAGAGGCATTGAGATATCACATCTCATGCTATCAGAAGGGTCTCAGGATTGGAATGGGAAGGAGTTGGATATCACATTTCATGCTAAAGGGAGGGTCTCAGGTTTGGAAGGGGAAGGATTTGGAAATCACATCTCATATTATAGGAAGGATCTCAGGTTTGGTATTAGAAGCATTGAGATATCACATCTCATGCTATCGGAAGGATCTCAGGTTTGGTATAAGAGGCATTGAGATATCACATCTCATGCTATCATAAGGGTCTCAGGATTGGAATGGGAAGGAGTTGGATATCACATCTCATGTTATAGGAAGGATCTCAGGTTTGGTATTAGAAGCATTGAGACATCACATCTCATGCTATAGGAAGGGTCTCAGGATTGGAATGGGAAGGAGTTGGATATCACATCTCATGCTATAGGAAGGGTCTCAGGTTTGGTATAAGCATTGAGATATCACATCTCATGCTATAGGAAGGGTCTCAGGATTGGAATGGGGAGGATTTGGATATCACATCTTATGCTATAGGAAGGGTCTCAGGTTTGGTATAAGCATTGAGATATCACATCTCATGCTATAGGAAGGGTCTCAGGATTGGAATGGGAAGAAGTTGGATATCACATCTCATGCTATAGGAAGGGTCTCAGGTTTGGTATAAGCATTGAGATATCACATCTCATGCTATAGGAAGGGTCTCAGGGTTGGAATGGGAAGGAGTTGTATATGACATCTCAAAGCCATAGGAAGGGTCTCAGGTTTGGTATAAGCATTGAGATATCACATCACATGCTATAGGAAGGGTCTCAGGATTGGAATGGGAAGGACTTGGATATCACATCTCATGCTATAGGCAGGGTCTCAGGTTTGGAAAGGGAAGGAGATGGATATCACATTTCATGTTAGAGGTAGGATCTCAGGTTTGGTATTAGAGGCATTGAGATATCACATCTCATACTATCAGAAGGGTCTCAGGATTGGAATGGGAAGGAGTTGGATATCACATTTCATGCTAAAGGGAGGGTCTCAGGTTTGGAAGGGGAAGGATTTGGAAATCACATCTCATATTATAGGAAGGATCTCAGGTTTGGTATTAGAAGCATTGAGATATCACATCTCATGCTATCGGAAGGATCTCAGGTTTGGTATAAGAGGCATTGAGATATCACATCTCATGCTATCATAAGGGTCTCAGGATTGGAATGGGAAGGAGTTGGATATCACATCTCATGTTATAGGAAGGATCTCAGGTTTGGTATTAGAAGCATTGAGACATCACATCTCATGCTATAGGAAGGGTCTCAGGATTGGAATGGGAAGGAGTTGGATATCACATCTCATGCTAAATGGAAGGGTCTCAGGTTTGGTATAAGCATTGAGATATCACATCTCATGCTATAGGAAGGGTCTCAGGATTGGAATGGGAAGGATTTGGATATCACATCTTATGCTATAGGAAGGGTCTCAGGTTTGGTATAAGCATGGAGATATCACTTCTCATGCTATAGGAAGGGTCCCATGATTGGAATGGGAAGGAGTTGGATATCACATCTCATGCTATAGGAAGGGTCTCAGATTTGGTATAATCATTGAGATATCACATCTCATGCTATAGGAAGGGTCTCAGGATTGGAATGGGAAGGAGTTGTATATGACATCTCAGGCCATAGGAAGGGTCTCAGATTTGGTATAAGCATTGAGATATCACATCTCATGATATCGGAAGGGTCTCAGGATTGGAATGGGAAGGCGTTGGATATCACATCTCATGATAAAGGAAGGGTCTAAGGTTTGGAAGGGGAAAGATTTGGATATCACATCTCATGTTATAGGACGGGTCTCAGGTTTGGTATTAGAACCATTGAGATATCAAGTTTCATGGTATAAGAAGGGTCTCAGGATTGGAATGGGAAGGAGTTTGATATCACATCTCATGCCATAGTATGGGTCTCAGGTTTGGTAGAAGCATTGGGAAATCACATCTCATGCTATCGGAAGAATATCAGTATTGGATTTGGAAGGAGTTGGATATCCCATCTCATGCTATAGGAAGGGTCTCAGGTTGGAATGGGAAGGAGTTGGATATCACATTTCATGTTATAGGAAGGGTCTCAGGATTGGAATGGGAAGGACTTGGATATCATATCTCATGCTATAGGAAGGCTCTCAGGTTTGGAAGGGGAAGGAGTTGGATATCACATTTCATGTTAGAGGAAGGATCTCAGGTTTGGTATTAGAGGCCTTGAGATATCACATCTCATGCTATAGGAAGGGTCTCAGGATTGGAATGGGAAGGAGTTGTATATGCCATCTCATGCCATAGGAAGGGTCTCAGGTTTGGTATAAGCATTGAGATATCACATCACATGCTATAGGAAGGGTCTCAGGATTGGAATGGGAAGGACTTGGATATCACATATCATGCTATAGGCAGGGTCTCAGGTTTGGAAAGGGAAGGAGATGGATATCACATTTCATGTTAGAGGTAGGATCTCAGGTTTGGTATTAGAGGCATTGAGATATCACATCTCATGCTATCAGAAGGGTCTCAGGATTGGAATGGGAAGGAGTTGGATATCACATCTCATGCTAAAGGGAGGGTCTCAGGTTTGGAAGGGGAAGGATTTGGAAATCACATCTCATATTATAGGAAGGATCTCAGGTTTGGTATTAGAAGCATTGAGATATCACATCTCATGCTATCGGAAGGATCTCAGGTTTGGTATAAGAGGCATTGAGATATCACATCTCATGCTATCATAAGGGTCTCAGGATTGGAATGGGAAGGAGTTGGATATCACATCGCATGTTATAGGAAGGATCTCAGATTTGGTATTGGAAGCATTGAGACATCATATCTCATGCTATAGGAAGGGTCTCAGGATTGGAATGGGAAGGAGTTGGATATCACATCTCATGCTATAGGAAGGGTCTCAGATTTGGTATAAGCATTGAGATATCACATCTCATGCTATAGGAAGGATCTCAGGATTGGAATGGGAAGGAGTTGTATATGACATCTCAGGCCATAGGAAGGGTCTCAGGTTTGATATAAGCATTGAGATATCACATCTCTGCTATCGGAAGGGTCTCAGGATTGGAATGGGAAGGAGTTGGATATCCCATCTGAGTTGGATATCCCATCTCATGTTATAGGAAGGGTCTCAGGTTTGGTATTAGAAGCATTGAGATATCACATCTCATGCTATAGGAAGGGTCTCAGGATTGGAATGGGGAGGACTTGGATGTCACTTCTCATGCTATAGGGAGGGTCTCAAGTTTGATATTAGAAGCATTGAGATAACAAATGTCATGATATCGGAAGGGTCTCAGGATTGGAATGGGAAGGAGTTGGATATCACATCTCGTGATAAAGGAAGGGTCTAAGGTTTGGAAGGGGAAGGATTTGGATATCACATCTCATGTTATAGGACGGGTCTCAGGTTTGGTATTAGAAGCATTGAGATATCAAGTCTCATGGTATAGGAAGGGTCTCAGAATTGGAATGGGAAGAAGTTGGATATCACATCTCAAGCTATAGGAAGGGTCTCAGGATTGGAATGGGAAGGAGTTTGATATCACATCTCATGCCATAGTATGGGTCTCAGATTTGGTAGAAGCATTGGGATATCACACCTCATACTATCGGAATGGTATCAGTATTGGATTTGGAAGGAGTTGGATATCCCATCTCATGCTATAGGAAAGGTCTCAGGTTGGAATGGGATGGAGTTGGATATCACATTTCATGTTATAGGAAGGGTCTCAGGATTGGAATGGGAAGGACTTGGATATCATATCTCATGCTATAGGAAGGCTCTCAGGTTTGGAAGGGGAAGGAGTTGGATATCACATTTCATGTTAGAGGAAGGATCTCAGGTTTGGTATTAGAGGCCTTGAGATATCACATCTCATGCTATAGGAAGGGTCTCAGGATTGGAATGGGAAGGAGTTGGATATCACACCTCAAGCTATAGGAAGGGTCTCAGGTTTGGTATAAGCATTGAGATATCACATCTCATGCTATAGGAAGGGTCCCAGGATTGGAATGGGAAGGAGTTGGATATCACATCTCATGTTATAGGAAAGATCTCAGGTTTGGTATTAGAAGCATTGAGACATCACATCTCATGTTATAGGAAGGGTCTCAGGATTGGAATGGGAAGAAGTTGGATATCACATCTCATGCTATAGGAAGGGTCCCAGGTTTGGAAGGGGAAGGAGTTGGATATCCAATCTCATGTTATAGGACTGGTCTCAGGTTTGGTATTAGAAGCATTGAGATATCACATCGCATGCTGTAGGAAGGTTCTCAGGTTTGGAATGGGGAGGAATTGGATATCACATCTCATGTCATAGGAAGGATCTCAGGTTTGGTATTAGAAGCATTGAGATATCACATCTCATGCTATAGGAATGGTCTCAGGGTTGGAATGGGAAGGAGTTGGATATTACATTCTTGCTATAGGAAGGGTCTCATGTTTGGAATGGGAAGGAGTTGGATATCACATATGCTATAGGAAGGGTCTCAGGTTTGGAACGGGAAGGAGTTGGATATCCGATCTCATGTTATAGGAAGGGTCTCAGGTTTGGTATAAGCATTGAGATATCACATCTCTGCTATCAGAAGTGTCTCAGGATTGGAATGGGAAGGAGTTGGATATCCCATATCATGTTATAGGACGGGTCTCAGGTTTGTTATTAGAATCATTGAGATATCATATTGCACGCTGCAGGAAGGGTCTAAGGATTGGAATGGGAAGGACTTGGATATCACATCTCATGCTATAGATAGGCTCTCAGATTTGGAAAGGGAAGGAGTTGGATATCACATTTCATGTTAGAGGAAGGATCTCAGGTTTGGTATTAGAGGCATTGAGATATCACATCTCATGCTATAGGAAGCGTCTCAGGATTGGAATGGGAAGGAGTTGGGTATCACATCTCATGCTATAGGAAGGGTCTCAGGATTGGTATAAGTATTGAGATATAACATCTCATGCTATAGGAAGGGTCTCAGGATTGGAATGGAAGGAGTTGGATATCACATCTCATGTTATAGGAAGGATCTCAGGTTTGGTATTAGAAGCATTGAGACATCACATCTCATGCTATAGGAAGGGTCTCAGGATTGGAATGGGAAGGAGTTGGATATCACATCTCATGCTATAGGAAGGGTCTCAGGTTTGGTATAAGCATTGAGATATCACATCTCATGCTATAGGAAGGGTCTCAGGATTGGAATGGGAAGGAGTTGTATATGACATCTCATGTCGTAGGAAGGGTCTCAGGTTTCGTATAAGCATTGAGATATCACATCTCTGCTATCGGAAGGGTCTCAGGATTGGAATGGGAAGGAGTTGGATATCCCATCTCATGTTATAGGAAGAGTCTCAGGTTTGGTATTAGAAGCATTGGATATCACATATCATGCTATAGGAAGTGTCTCAAGATTGGAATGGGAAGGACTTGGATATCACATCTCATGCTATAGGGAGGGTTTCAAGTTTGATATTAGAAGCATTGAGATATCACATCTCATGCTATAGGAAGGTTCTCAGGATTGGAATGGGAAGGAGTTGGATATCACATCTCATGCTATAGGAAGGGTCTCAGGTTTGGTATAAGCAGTGAGATATCACATCTCATGCTATAGGAAGGGTCTCAGGATTGGAATGGGAAGGAGTTGGATATCACATCTCATGTTATAGGAAGGATCTCAGGTTTGGTATAAGCATTGAGATATCACATCTCTGCTATCGGAAGGGTCTCAGGATTGGAATGGGAAGGAGTTGGATATTCCCATCTCATGTTATAGGAAGGGTCTCAGGTTTGGTATTAGAAGCATTGAGATATCACATCTCATGCTGTAGGAAGGGTCTCAGGATTGGAATTGGAAGGAGTTGGATATCACATCTCATGCTATAGGAAGGATCACAGGTTTGGTATTAGAAGCATTGAGATATCACATCTCATGCTATCAGAAGGGTCTCAGGATTGGAATGGGAAGGAGTTGGATATCACATCTCATGCTATAGGAAGGGTCTCAGGTTTGGAACGGGAAGGAGTTGGATATCATATCTCATGTTATAGGAAGAGTCTCAGGTTTGGTATAAGCATTGAGATATCACATCTCTGCTATCGGAGGTGTCTCAGGATTGGGATGGGAAGGAGTTGGATATCACATCTCATTCTATAGGAAGGGTATCAGGTTTGGAACGGGAAGGAGTTGGATATCCCATCTCATGTTATAGGAAGGGTTTCAGGTTTGGTATAAGCATTGAGATATCACATCTCATGCTATAGGAAGGGTCTCAGGGTTGGAATGGGAAGGAGTTGTATATGACATCTCATGCCATAGGAAGGGTCTCAGGTTTGGTATAAGCATTGAGATATCACATCACATGCTATAGGAAGGGTCTCAGGATTGGAATGGGAAGGACTTGGATATCACATCTCATGCTATAGGCAGGGTCTCAGGTTTGGAAAGGGAAGGAGATGGATATCACATTTCATGTTAGAGGTAGGATCTCAGGTTTGGTATTAGAGGCATTGAGATATCACATCTAATGCTATCAGAAGGGTCTCAGGATTGGAATGGGAAGGAGTTGGATATCACATTTCATGCTAAAGGGATGGTCTCAGGTTTGGAAGGGGAAGGATTTGGAAATCACATCTCATATTATAGGAAGGATCTCAGGTTTGGTATTAGAAGCATTGAGATATCACATCTCATGCTATCGGAAGGATCTCAGGTTTGGTATAAGAGGCATTGAGATATCACATCTCATGCTATCATAAGGGTCTCAGGATTGGAATGGGAAGGAGTTGGATATCACATCTCATGTTATAGGAAGGATCTCAGGTTTGGTATTAGAAGCATTGAGACATCACATCTCATGCTATAGGAAGGGTCTCAGGATTGGAATGGGAAGGAGTTGGATATCACATCTCATGCTATAGGAAGGGTCTCAGGTTTGGAAAGGAAAGGAGATGGATATCACATTTCATGTTAGAGGTAGGATCTCAGGTTTGGTATTAGAGGCATTGAGATATCACATCTAATGCTATCAGAAGGGTCTCAGGATTGGAATGGGAAGGAGTTGGATATCACATTTCATGCTAAAGGGAGGGTCTCAGGTTTGGAAGGGGAAGGATTTGGAAATCACATCTCATATTATAGGAAGGATCTCAGGTTTGGTATTAGAAGCATTGAGATATCACATCTCATGCTATCGGAAGGATCTCAGGTTTGGTATAAGAGGCATTGAGATATCACATCTCATGCTATCATAAGGGTCTCAGGATTGGAATGGGAAGGAGTTGGATATCACATCTCATGTTATAGGAAGGATCTCAGGTTTGGTATTAGAAGCATTGAGACATCACATCTCATGCTATAGGAAGGGTCTCAGGATTGGAATGGGAAGGAGTTGGATATCACATCTCATGCTATAGGAAGGGTCTCAGGTTTGGTATAAGCATTGAGATATCACATCTCATGCTATAGGAAGGGTCTCAGGATTGGAATGGGAAGGATTTGGATATCACATCTTATGCTATAGGAAGGGTCTCAGGTTTGGTATAAGCATTGAGATATCACATCTCATGCTATAGGAAGGGTCTCAGGATTGGAATGGGAAGAAGTTGGATATCACATCTCATGCTATAGGAAGGGTCTCAGGTTTGGTATAAGCATTGAGATATCACATCTCATGCTATAGGAAGGGTCTCAGGGTTGGAATGGGAAGGAGTTGTATATGACATCTCATGCCATAGGAAGGGTCTCAGGTTTGGTATAAGCATTGAGATATCACATCACATGCTATAGGAAGGGTCTCAGGATTGGAATGGGAAGGACTTGGATATCACATCTCATGCTATAGGCAGGGTCTCAGGTTTGGAAAGGGAAGGAGATGGATATCACATTTCATGTTAGAGGTAGGATCTCAGGTTTGGTATTAGAGGCATTGAGATATCACATCTCATGCTATCAGAAGGGTCTCAGGATTGGAATGGGAAGGAGTTGGATATCACATTTCATGCTAAAGGGAGGGTCTCAGGTTTGGAAGGGGAAGGATTTGGAAATCACATCTCATATTATAGGAAGGATCTCAGGTTTGGTATTAGAAGCATTGAGATATCACATCTCATGCTATCGGAAGGATCTCAGGTTTGGTATAAGAGGCATTGAGATATCACATCTCATGCTATCATAAGGGTCTCAGGATTGGAATGGGAAGGAGTTGGATATCACATCTCATGTTATAGGAAGGATCTCAGGTTTGGTATTAGAAGCATTGAGACATCACATCTCATGCTATAGGAAGGGTCTCAGGATTGGAATGGGAAGGAGTTGGATATCACATCTCATGCTATAGGAAGGGTCTCAGGTTTGGTATAAGCATTGAGATATCACATCTCATGCTATAGGAAGGGTCTCAGGATTGGAATGGGAATTATTTGGATATCACATCTTATGCTATAGGAAGGGTCTCAGGTTTGGTATAAGCATGGAGATATCACTTCTCATGCTATAGGAAGGGTCTCAGGATTGGAATGGGAAGGAGTTGGATATCACATCTCATGCTATAGGAAGGGTCTCAGATTTGGTATAAGCATTGAGATATCACATCTCATGCTATAGGAAGGGTCTCAGGATTGGAATGGGAAGGAGTTGTATATGACATCTCAGGCCATAGGAAGGGTCTCAGATTTGGTATAAGCATTGAGATATCACATCTCATGATATCGGAAGGGTCTCAGGATTGGAATGGGAAGGAGTTGGATATCACATCTCATGATAAAGGAAGGGTCTAAGGTTTGGAAGGGGAAGGATTTGGATATCACATCTCATGTTATAGGACGGGTCTCAGGTTTGGTATTAGAAGCATTGAGATATCAAGTCTCATGGTATAAGAAGGGTCTCAGGATTGGAATGGGAAGGAGTTTGATATCACATCTCATGCCATAGTATGGGTCTCAGGTTTGGTAGAAGCATTGGGATATCACATCTCATGCTATCGGAAGAATATCAGTATTGGATTTGGAAGGAGTTGGATATCCCATCTCATACTATAGGAAGGGTCTCAGGTTGGAATGGGAAGGAGTTGGATATCACATTTCATGTTATAGGAAGGGTCTCAGGATTGGAATGGGAAGGACTTGGATATCATATCTCATGCTATAGGAAGGCTCTCAGGTTTGGAAGGGGAAGGAGTTGGATATCACATTTCATGTTAGAGGAAGGATCTCAGGTTTGGTATTAGAGGCATTGAGATATCACATCTCATGCTATCAGAAGGGTCTCAGGATTGGAATGGGAAGGAGTTGGATATCACATTTCATGCTAAAGGGAGGGTCTCAGGTTTGGAAGGGGAAGGATTTGGAAATCACATCTCATATTATAGGAAGGATCTCAGGTTTGGTATTAGAAGCATTGAGATATCACATCTCATGCTATCGGAATGATCTCTGGTTTGGTATAAGAGGCATTGAGATATCACATCTCATGCTATCATAAGGGTCTCAGGATTGGAATGGGAAGGAGTTGGATATCACATCTCATGTTATAGGAAGGATCTCAGGTTTGGTATTAGAAGCATTGAGACATCACATCTCATGCTATAGGAAGGGTCTCAGGATTGGAATGGGAAGGATTTGGATATCACATCTTATGCTATAGGAAGGGTCTCAGGTTTGGTATAAGCATTGAGATATCACATCTCATGCTATAGGAAGGGTCTCAGGATTGGAATGGGAAGAAGTTGGATATCACATCTCATGCTATAGGAAGGGTCTCAGGTTTGGTATAAGCATTGAGATATCACATCTCATGCTATAGGAAGGGTCTCAGGAGTGGAATGGGAAGGATTTGGATATCACATCTTATGCTATAGGAAGGGTCTCAGGTTTGGTATAAGCATGGAGATATCACTTCTCATGCTATAGGAAGGGTCTCAGGATTGGAATGGGAAGGAGTTGGATATCACATCTCATGCTATAGGAAGGGTCTCAGATTTGGTATAAGCATTGAGATATCACATCTCATGCTATAGGAAGGGTCTCAGGATTGGAATGGGAAGGAGTTGTATATGACATCTCAGGCCATAGGAAGGGTCTCAGATTTGGTATAAGCATTGAGATATCACATCTCATGATATCGGAAGGGTCTCAGGATTGGAATGGGAAGGAGTTGGATATCACATCTCATGATAAAGGAAGGGTCTAAGGTTTGGAAGGGGAAGGATTTGGATATCACATCTCATGTTATAGGACGGGTCTCAGGTTTGGTATTAGAAGCATTGAGATATCAAGTCTCATGGTATAAGAAGGGTCTCAGGATTGGAATGGGAAGGAGTTTGATATCACATCTCATGCCATAGTATGGGTCTCAGGTTTGGTAGAAGCATTGGGATATCACATCTCATGCTATCGGAAGAATATCAGTATTGGATTTGGAAGGAGTTGGATATCCCATCTCATGCTATAGGAAGGGTCTCAGGTTGGAATGGGATGGAGTTGGATATCACATTTCATGTTATAGGAAGGGTCTCAGGATTGGAATGGGAAGGACTTGGATATCATATCTCATGCTATAGGAAGGCTCTCAGGTTTCGAAGGGGAAGGAGTTGGATATCACATTTCATGTTAGAGGAAGGATCTCAGGTTTGGTATTAGAGGCCTTGAGATATCACATCTCATGCTATAGGAAGGGTCTCAGGATTGGAATGGGAAGGAGTTGGATATCACATCTCAAGCTATAGGAAGGGTCTCAGGTTTGGTATAAGCATTGAGATATCACATCTCATGCTATAGGAAGGGTCTCAGGATTGGAATGGGAAGAAGTTGGATATCACATCTCATGCTATAGGAAGAGCTCAGGTTTGGTATAAGCATTGAGATATTACATCTCATGCTATAGGAAGGGTCTCAGGATTGGAATGGGAAGGAGTTGTATATGCCATCTCATGCCATAGGAAGGGTCTCAGGTTTGGTATAAGCACTGAGATATCACATCACATGCTATAGGAAGGGTCTCAGGATTGGAATGGGAAGGACTTGGATATCACATATCATGCTATAGGCAGGGTCTCAGGTTTGGAAAGGGAAGGAGATGGATATCACATTTCATGTTAGAGGTAGGATCTCAGGTTTGGTATTAGAGGCATTGAGATATCACATCTCATGCTATCAGAAGGGTCTCAGGATTGGAATGGGAAGGAGTTGGATATCACATCTCATGCTAAAGGGAGGGTCTCAGGTTTGGAAGGGGAAGGATTTGGAAATCACATCTCATATTATAGGAAGGATCTCAGGTTTGGTATTAGAAGCATTGAGATATCACATCACATGCTATCGGAAGGATCACAGGTTTGGTATAAGAGGCATTGGGATATCACATCTCATGCTATCATAAGGGTCTCAGGATTGGAATGGGAAGGAGTTGGATATCACATCTCATGTTATAGGAAGGATCTCAGGTTTGGTATTGGAAGCATTGAGACATCACATCTCATGCTATAGGAAGGGTCTCAGGATTGGAATGGGAAGGAGTTGGATATCACATCTCATGCTATAGGAAGGGTCTCAGATTTGGTATAAGCATTGAGATATCACATCTCATGCTATCAGAAGGGTCTCAGGATTGGAATGGGAAGGAGTTGGATATCACATTTCATGCTAAAGGGAGGGTCTCAGGTTTGGAAGGGGAAGGATTTGGAAATCACATCTCATATTATAGGAAGGATCTCAGGTTTGGTATTAGAAGCATTGAGATATCACATCTCATGCTATCGGAAGGATCTCAGGTTTGGTATAAGAGGCATTGAGATATCACATCTCATGCTATCATAAGGGTCTCAGGATTGGAATGGGAAGGAGTTGGATATCACATCTCATGTTATAGGAAGGATCTCAGGTTTGGTATTAGAAGCATTGAGACATCACATCTCATGCTATAGGAAGGGTCTCAGGATTGGAATGGGAAGGAGTTGGATATCACATCTCATGCTATAGGAAGGGTCTCAGGTTTGGTATAAGCATTGAGATATCACATCTCATGCTATAGGAAGGGTCTCAGGATTGGAATGGGAATTATTTGGATATCACATCTTATGCTATAGGAAGGGTCTCAGGTTTGGTATAAGCATGGAGATATCACTTCTCATGCTATAGGAAGGGTCTCAGGATTGGAATGGGAAGGAGTTGGATATCACATCTCATGCTATAGGAAGGGTCTCAGATTTGGTATAAGCATTGAGATATCACATCTCATGCTATAGGAAGGGTCTCAGGATTGGAATGGGAAGGAGTTGTATATGACATCTCAGGCCATAGGAAGGGTCTCAGATTTGGTATAAGCATTGAGATATCACATCTCATGATATCGGAAGGGTCTCAGGATTGGAATGGGAAGGAGTTGGATATCACATCTCATGATAAAGGAAGGGTCTAAGGTTTGGAAGGGGAAGGATTTGGATATCACATCTCATGTTATAGGACGAGTCTCAGGTTTGGTATTAGAAGCATTGAGATATCAAGTCTCATGGTATAAGAAGGGTCTCAGGATTGGAATGGGAAGGAGTTTGATATCACATCTCATGCCATAGTATGGGTCTCAGGTTTGGTAGAAGCATTGGGATATCACATCTCATGCTATCGGAAGAATATCAGTATTGGATTTGGAAGGAGTTGGATATCCCATCTCATGCTATAGGAAGGGTCTCAGGTTGGAATGGGAAGGAGTTGGATATCACATTTCATGTTATAGGAAGGGTCTCAGGATTGGAATGGGAAGGACTTGGATATCATATCTCATGCTATAGGAAGGCTCTCAGGTTTGGAAGGGGAAGGAGTTGGATATCACATTTCATGTTAGAGGAAGGATCTCAGGTTTGGTATTAGAGGCATTGAGATATCACATCTCATGCTATCAGAAGGGTCTCAGGATTGGAATGGGAAGGAGTTGGATATCACATTTCATGCTAAAGGGAGGGTCTCAGGTTTGGAAGGGGAAGGATTTGGAAATCACATCTCATATTATAGGAAGGATCTCAGGTTTGGTATTAGAAGCATTGAGATATCACATCTCATGCTATCGGAATGATCTCAGGTTTGGTATAAGAGGCATTGAGATATCACATCTCATGCTATCATAAGGGTCTCAGGATTGGAATGGGAAGGAGTTGGATATCACATCTCATGTTATAGGAAGGATCTCAGGTTTGGTATTAGAAGCATTGAGACATCACATCTCATGCTATAGGAAGGGTCTCAGGATTGGAATGGGAAGGAGTTGGATATCACATCTCATGCTATAGGAAGGGTCTCGGGTTTGGTATAAGCATTGAGATATCACATCTCATGTTATAGGAAGGGTCTCAGGATTGGAATGGGAAGGATTTGGATATCACATCTTATGCTATAGGAAGGGTCTCAGGTTTGGTATAAGCATTGAGATATCACATCTCATGCTATAGGAAGGGTCTCAGGATTGGAATGGGAAGAAGTTGGATATCACATCTCATGCTATAGGAAGGGTCTCAGGTTTGGTATAAGCATTGAGATATCACATCTCATGCTATAGGAAGGGTCTCAGGATTGGAATGGGAAGGATTTGGATATCACATCTTATGCTATAGGAAGGGTCTCAGGTTTGGTATAAGCATGGAGATATCACTTCTCATGCTATAGGAAGGGTCTCAGGATTGGAATGGGAAGGAGTTGGATATCACATCTCATGCTATAGGAAGGGTCTCAGATTTGGTATAAGCATTGAGATATCACATCTCATGCTATAGGAAGGGTCTCAGGATTGGAATGGGAAGGAGTTGTATATGACATCTCAGGCCATAGGAAGGGTCTCAGATTTGGTATAAGCATTGAGATATCACATCTCATGATATCGGAAGGGTCTCAGGATTGGAATGGGAAGGAGTTGGATATCACATCTCATGATAAAGGAAGGGTCTAAGGTTTGGAAGGGGAAGGATTTGGATATCACATCTCATGTTATAGGACGGGTCTCAGGTTTGGTATTAGAAGCATTGAGATATCAAGTCTCATGGTATAAGAAGGGTCTCAGGATTGGAATGGGAAGGAGTTTGATATCACATCTCATGCCATAGTATGGGTCTCAGGTTTGGTAGAAGCATTGGGATATCACATCTCATGCTATCGGAAGAATATCAGTATTGGATTTGGAAGGAGTTGGATATCCCATCTCATGCTATAGGAAGGGTCTCAGGTTGGAATGGGATGGAGTTGGATATCACATTTCATGTTATAGGAAGGGTCTCAGGATTGGAATGGGAAGGACTTGGATATCATATCTCATGCTATAGGAAGGCTCTCAGGTTTCGAAGGGGAAGGAGTTGGATATCACATTTCATGTTAGAGGAAGGATCTCAGGTTTGGTATTAGAGGCCTTGAGATATCACATCTCATGCTATAGGAAGGGTCTCAGGATTGGAATGGGAAGGAGTTGGATATCACATCTCAAGCTATAGGAAGGGTCTCAGGTTTGGTATAAGCATTGAGATATCACATCTCATGCTATAGGAAGGGTCTCAGGATTGGAATGGGAAGAAGTTGGATATCACATCTCATGCTATAGGAAGAGCTCAGGTTTGGTATAAGCATTGAGATATTACATCTCATGCTATAGGAAGGGTCTCAGGATTGGAATGGGAAGGAGTTGTATATGCCATCTCATGCCATAGGAAGGGTCTCAGGTTTGGTATAAGCATTGAGATATCACATCACATGCTATAGGAAGGGTCTCAGGATTGGAATGGGAAGGACTTGGATATCACATATCATGCTATAGGCAGGGTCTCAGGTTTGGAAAGGGAAGGAGATGGATATCACATTTCATGTTAGAGGTAGGATCTCAGGTTTGGTATTAGAGGCATTGAGATATCACATCTCATGCTATCAGAAGGGTCTCAGGATTGGAATGGGAAGGAGTTGGATATCACATCTCATGCTAAAGGGAGGGTCTCAGGTTTGGAAGGGGAAGGATTTGGAAATCACATCTCATATTATAGGAAGGATCTCAGGTTTGGTATTAGAAGCATTGAGATATCACATCACATGCTATCGGAAGGATCACAGGTTTGGTATAAGAGGCATTGAGATATCACATCTCATGCTATCATAAGGGTCTCAGGATTGGAATGGGAAGGAGTTGGATATCACATCTCATGTTATAGGAAGGATCTCAGGTTTGGTATTGGAAGCATTGAGACATCACATCTCATGCTATAGGAAGGGTCTCAGGATTGGAATGGGAAGGAGTTGGATATCACATCTCATGCTATAGGAAGGGTCTCAGATTTGGTATAAGCATTGAGATATCACATCTCATGCTATCAGAAGGGTCTCAGGATTGGAATGGGAAGGAGTTGGATATCACATTTCATGCTAAAGGGAGGGTCTCAGGTTTGGAAGGGGAAGGATTTGGAAATCACATCTCATATTATAGGAAGGATCTCAGGTTTGGTATTAGAAGCATTGAGATATCACATCTCATGCTATCGGAAGGATCTCAGGTTTGGTATAAGAGGCATTGAGATATCACATCTCATGCTATCATAAGGGTCTCAGGATTGGAATGCGAAGGAGTTGGATATCACATCTCATGTTATAGGAAGGATCTCAGGTTTGGTATTAGAAGCATTGAGACATCACATCTCATGCTATAGGAAGGGTCTCAGGATTGGAATGGGAAGGAGTTGGATATCACATCTCATGCTATAGGAAGGGTCTCAGGTTTGGTATAAGCATTGAGATATCACATCTCATGCTATAGGAAGGGTCTCAGGATTGGAATGGGAATTATTTGGATATCACATCTTATGCTATAGGAAGGGTCTCAGGTTTGGTATAAGCATGGAGATATCACTTCTCATGCTATAGGAAGGGTCTCAGGATTGGAATGGGAAGGAGTTGGATATCACATCTCATGCTATAGGAAGGGTCTCAGATTTGGTATAAGCATTGAGATATCACATCTCATGCTATAGGAAGGGTCTCAGGATTGGAATGGGAAGGAGTTGTATATGACATCTCAGGCCATAGGAAGGGTCTCAGATTTGGTATAAGCATTGAGATATCACATCTCATGATATCGGAAGGGTCTCAGGATTGGAATGGGAAGGAGTTGGATATCACATCTCATGATAAAGGAAGGGTCTAAGGTTTGGAAGGGGAAGGATTTGGATATCACATCTCATGTTATAGGACGAGTCTCAGGTTTGGTATTAGAAGCATTGAGATATCAAGTCTCATGGTATAAGAAGGGTCTCAGGATTGGAATGGGAAGGAGTTTGATATCACATCTCATGCCATAGTATGGGTCTCAGGTTTGGTAGAAGCATTGGGATATCACATCTCATGCTATCGGAAGAATATCAGTATTGGATTTGGAAGGAGTTGGATATCCCATCTCATGCTATAGGAAGGGTCTCAGGTTGGAATGGGAAGGAGTTGGATATCACATTTCATGTTATAGGAAGGGTCTCAGGATTGGAATGGGAAGGACTTGGATATCATATCTCATGCTATAGGAAGGCTCTCAGGTTTGGAAGGGGAAGGAGTTGGATATCACATTTCATGTTAGAGGAAGGATCTCAGGTTTGGTATTAGAGGCATTGAGATATCACATCTCATGCTATCAGAAGGGTCTCAGGATTGGAATGGGAAGGAGTTGGATATCACATTTCATGCTAAAGGGAGGGTCTCAGGTTTGGAAGGGGAAGGATTTGGAAATCACATCTCATATTATAGGAAGGATCTCAGGTTTGGTATTAGAAGCATTGAGATATCACATCTCATGCTATCGGAATGATCTCAGGTTTGGTATAAGAGGCATTGAGATATCACATCTCATGCTATCATAAGGGTCTCAGGATTGGAATGGGAAGGAGTTGGATATCACATCTCATGTTATAGGAAGGATCTCAGGTTTGGTATTAGAAGCATTGAGACATCACATCTCATGCTATAGGAAGGGTCTCAGGATTGGAATGGGAAGGAGTTGGATATCACATCTCATGCTATAGGAAGGGTCTCGGGTTTGGTATAAGCATTGAGATATCACATCTCATGCTATAGGAAGGGTCTCAGGATTGGAATGGGAAGGATTTGGATATCACATCTTATGCTATAGGAAGGGTCTCAGGTTTGGTATAAGCATTGAGATATCACATCTCATGCTATAGGAAGGGTCTCAGGATTGGAATGGGAAGAAGTTGGATATCACATCTCATGCTATAGGAAGGGTCTCAGGTTTGGTATAAGCATTGAGATATCACATCTCATGCTATAGGAAGGGTCTCAGGATTGGAATGGGAAGGATTTGGATATCACATCTTATGCTATAGGAAGGGTCTCAGGTTTGGTATAAGCATGGAGATATCACTTCTCATGCTATAGGAAGGGTCTCAGGATTGGAATGGGAAGGAGTTGGATATCACATCTCATGCTATAGGAAGGGTCTCAGATTTGGTATAAGCATTGAGATATCACATCTCATGCTATAGGAAGGGTCTCAGGATTGGAATGGGAAGGAGTTGTATATGACATCTCAGGCCATAGGAAGGGTCTCAGATTTGGTATAAGCATTGAGATATCACATCTCATGATATCGGAAGGGTCTCAGGATTGGAATGGGAAGGAGTTGGATATCACATCTCATGATAAAGGAAGGGTCTAAGGTTTGGAAGGGGAAGGATTTGGATATCACATCTCATGTTATAGGACGGGTCTCAGGTTTGGTATTAGAAGCATTGAGATATCAAGTCTCATGGTATAAGAAGGGTCTCAGGATTGGAATGGGAAGGAGTTTGATATCACATCTCATGCCATAGTATGGGTCTCAGGTTTGGTAGAAGCATTGGGATATCACATCTCATGCTATCGGAAGAATATCAGTATTGGATTTGGAAGGAGTTGGATATCCCATCTCATGCTATAGGAAGGGTCTCAGGTTGGAATGGGATGGAGATGGATATCACATTTCATGTTATAGGAAGGGTCTCAGGATTGGAATGGGAAGGACTTGGATATCATATCTCATGCTATAGGAAGGCTCTCAGGTTTCGAAGGGGAAGGAGTTGGATATCACATTTCATGTTAGAGGAAGGATCTCAGGTTTGGTATTAGAGGCCTTGAGATATCACATCTCATGCTATAGGAAGGGTCTCAGGATTGGAATGGGAAGGAGTTGGATATCACATCTCAAGCTATAGGAAGGGTCTCAGGTTTGGTATAAGCATTGAGATATCACATCTCATGCTATAGGAAGGGTCTCAGGATTGGAATGGGAAGAAGTTGGATATCACATCTCATGCTATAGGAAGAGCTCAGGTTTGGTATAAGCATTGAGATATTACATCTCATGCTATAGGAAGGGTCTCAGGATTGGAATGGGAAGGAGTTGTATATGCCATCTCATGCCATAGGAAGGGTCTCAGGTTTGGTATAAGCATTGAGATATCACATCACATGCTATAGGAAGGGTCTCAGGATTGGAATGGGAAGGACTTGGATATCACATATCATGCTATAGGCAGGGTCTCAGGTTTGGAAAGGGAAGGAGATGGATATCACATTTCATGTTAGAGGTAGGATCTCAGGTTTGGTATTAGAGGCATTGAGATATCACATCTCATGCTATCAGAAGGGTCTCAGGATTGGAATGGGAAGGAGTTGGATATCACATCTCATGCTATAGGAAGGGACTCAGATTTGGTATAAGCATTGAGATATCACATCTCATGCTATCAGAAGGGTCTCAGGATTGGAATGGGAAGGAGTTGGATATCACATTTCATGCTAAAGGGAGGGTCTCAGGTTTGGAAGGGGAAGGATTTGGAAATCACATCTCATATTATAGGAAGGATCTCAGGTTTGGTATTAGAAGCATTGAGATATCACATCTCATGCTATCGGAAGGATCTCAGGTTTGGTATAAGAGGCATTGAGATATCACATCTCATGCTATCATAAGGGTCTCAGGATTGGAATGGGAAGGAGTTGGATATCACATCTCATGTTATAGGAAGGATCTCAGGATTGGAATGGGAAGGAGTTGGATATCACATCTCATGCTATAGGAAGGGTCTCAGGTTTGGTATAAGCATTGAGATATCACATCTCATGCTATAGGAAGGGTCTCAGGATTGGAATGGGAAGGATTTGGATATCACATCTTATGCTATAGGAAGGGTCTCAGGTTTGGTATAAGCATGGAGATATCACTTCTCATGCTATAGGAAGGGTCTCAGGATTGGAATGGGAAGGAGTTGGATATCACATCTCATGCTATAAGAAGGGTCTCAGATTTGGTATAAGCATTGAGATATCACATCTCATGCTATAGGAAGGGTCTCAGGATTGGAATGGGAAGGAGTTGTATATGACATCTCAGGCCATAGGAAGGGTCTCAGATTTGGTATAAGCATTGAGATATCACATCTCATGATATCGGAAGGGTCTCAGGATTGGAATGGGAAGGAGTTGGATATCACATCTCATGCTATCAGAAGGGTCTCAGGATTGGAATGGGAAGGAGTTGGATATCACATCTCATGCTAAAGGGAGGGTCTCAGGTTTGGAAGGGGAAGGATTTGGAAATCACATCTCATATAATAGGAAGGATCTCAGGTTTGGTATTAGAAGCATTGAGATATCACATCTCATGCTATCGGGAGGATCTCAGGTTTGGTATAAGAGGCATTGAGATATCACATCTCATGCTATCATAAGGGTCTCAGGATTGGAATGGGAAGGAGTTGGATATCACATCTCATGTTATAGGAAGGATCTCAGGTTTGGTATTGGAAGCATTGAGACATCACATCTCATGCTATAGGAAGGGTGTCAGGATTGGAATGGGAAGGAGTTGGATATCACATCTCATGCTATAGGAAGGGTCTCAGATTTGGTATAAGCATTGAGATATCACATCTCATGCTATCAGAAGGGTCTCAGGATTGGAATGGGAAGGAGTTGGATATCACATTTCATGCTAAAGGGAGGGTCTCAGGTTTGGAAGGGGAAGGATTTGGAAATCACATCTCATATTATAGGAAGGATCTCAGGTTTGGTATTAGAAGCATTGAGATATCACATCTCATGCTATCGGAAGGATCTCAGGTTTGGTATAAGAGGCATTGAGATATCACATCTCATGCTATCATAAAGGTCTCAGGATTGGAATGGGAAGGAGTTGGATATCACATCTCATGTTATAGGAAGGATCTCAGGTTTGGTATTAGAAGCATTGAGACATCACATCTCATGCTATAGGAAGGGTCTCAGGATTGGAATGGGAAGGAGTTGGATATCACATCTCATGCTATATGAAGGGTCTCAGGTTTGGTATAAGCATTGAGATATCACATCTCATGCTATAGGAAGGGTCTCAGGATTGGAATGGGAAGGATTTGGATATCACATCTTATGCTATAGGAAGGGTCTCAGGTTTGGTATAAGCATGGAGATATCACTTCTCATGCTATAGGAAGGGTCTCAGGATTGGAATGGGAAGGAGTTGTATATCACATCTCATGCTATAGGAAGGGTCTCAGATTTGTTATAAGCATTGAGATATCACATCTCATGCTATAGGAAGGGTCTCAGGATTGGAATGGGAAGGAGTTGTATATGACATCTCAGGCCATAGGAAGGGTCTCAGATTTGGTATAAGCATTGAGATATCACATCTCATGATATCGGAAGGGTCTCAGGATTGGAATGGGAAGGAGTTGGATATCACATCTCATGATAAAGGAAGGGTCTAAGGTTTGGAAGGGGAAGGATTTGGATATCACATCTCATGTTATAGGACGGGTCTCAGGTTTGGTATTAGAAGCATTGAGATATCAAGTCTCATGGTATAAGAAGGTTCTCAGGATTGGAATGGGAAGGAGTTTGATATCACATCTCATGCCATAGTATGGGTCTCAGGTTTGGTAGAAGCATTGGGATATCACATCTCATGCTATCGGAAGGGTATCAGTATTGGATTTGGAAGGAGTTGGATATCCCATCTCATGCTATAGGAAGGGTCTCAGGTTGGAATGGGAAGGAGTTGGATATCACATTTCATGTTATAGGAAGGGTCTCAGGATTGGAATGGGAAGGACTTGGATATCATATCTCATGCTATAGAAAGGCTCTCAGGTTTGGAAGGGGAAGGAGTTGGATATCACATTTCATGTTAGAGGAAGGATCTCAGGTTTGGTATTAGAGGCCTTGAGATATCACATCTCATGCTATAGGAAGGGTCTCAGGATTGGAATGGGAAGGAGTTGGATATAACATCTCAAGCTATAGGAAGGGTCTCAGGTTTGGTATAAGCATTGAGATATCACATCTCATGCTATAGGAAGGGTCTCAGGATTGGAATGGGAAGAAGTTGGATATCACATCTCATGCTATAGGAAGGGTCTCATGTTTGGTATAAGCATTGAGATATCACATCTCATGCTATAGGAAGGGTCTCAGGATTGGAATGGGAAGGAGTTGTATATGCCATCACATGCCATAGGAAGGGTCTCAGGTTTGGTATAAGCATTGAGATATCACATCACATGCTATAGGAAGGGTCTCAGGATTGGAATGGGAAGGACTTGGATATCACATATCATGCTATAGGCAGGGTCTCAGATTTGGAAAGGGAAGGAGATGGATATCACATTTCATGTTAGAGGTAGGATCTCAGGTTTGGTATTAGAGGCATTGAGATATCACATCTCATGCTATCAGAAGGGTCTCAGGATTGGAATGGGAAGGAGTTGGATATCACATCTCATGCTAAAGGGAGGGTCTCAGGTTTGGAAGGGGAAGGATTTGGAAATCACATCTCATATTATAGGAAGGATCTCAGGTTTGGTATTGGAAGCATTGAGACATCACATCTCATGCTATAGGAAGGGTCTCAGGATTGGAATGGGAAGGAGTTGGATATCACATCTCATGCTATAGGAAGGGTCTCAGATTTGGTATAAGCATTGAGATATCACATCTCATGCTATCAGAAGGGTCTCAGGATTGGAATGGGAAGGAGTTGGATATCACATCTCATGTTATAGGAAGGATCTCAGGTTTGGTATTGGAAGCATTGAGACATCACATCTCATGCTATAGGAAGGGTCTCAGGATTGGAATGGGAAGGAGTTGGATATCACATCTCATGCTATAGGAAGGGTCTCAGATTTGGTATAAGCATTGAGATATCACATCTCATGCTATCAGAAGGGTCTCAGGATTGGAATGGGAAGGAGTTGGATATCACATTTCATGCTAAAGGGAGGGTCTCAGGTTTGGAAGGGGAAGGATTTGGAAATCACATCTCATATTATAGGAAGGATCTCAGGTTTGGTATTAGAAGCATTGAGATATCACATCTCATGCTATCGGAAGGATCTCAGGTTTGGTATAAGAGGCATTGAGATATCACATCTCATGCTATCATAAGGGTCTCAGGATTGGAATGGGAAGGAGTTGGATATCACATCTCATGTTATAGGAAGGATCTCAGGATTGGAATGGGAAGGAGTTGGATATCACATCTCATGCTATAGGAAGGGTCTCAGGTTTGGTATAAGCATTGAGATATCACATCTCATGCTATAGGAAGGGTCTCAGGATTGGAATGGGAAGGATTTGGATATCACATCTTATGCTATAGGAAGGGTCTCAGGTTTGGTATAAGCATGGAGATATCACTTCTCATGCTATAGGAAGGGTCTCAGGATTGGAATGGGAAGGAGTTGGATATCACATCTCATGCTATAAGAAGGGTCTCAGATTTGGTATAAGCATTGAGATATCACATCTCATGCTATAGAAAGGGTCTCAGGATTGGAATGCGAAGGAGTTGTATATGACATCTCAGTCCATAGGAAGGGTCTCAGATTTGGTATAAGCATTGAGATATCACATCTCATGATATCGGAAGGGTCTCAGGATTGGAATGGGAAGGAGTTGGATATCACATCTCATGCTATCAGAAGGGTCTCAGGATTGGAATGGGAAGGAGTTGGATATCACATCTCATGCTAAAGGGAGGGTCTCAGGTTTGGAAGGGGAAGGATTTGGAAATCACATCTCATATAATAGGAAGGATCTCAGGTTTGGTATTAGAAGCATTGAGATATCACATCTCATGCTATCGGGAGGATCTCAGGTTTGGTATAAGAGGCATTGAGATATCACATCTCATGCTATCATAAGGGTCTCAGGATTGGAATGGGAAGGAGTTGGATATCACATCTCATGTTATAGGAAGGATCTCAGGTTTGGTATTGGAAGCATTGAGACATCACATCTCATGCTATAGGAAGGGTGTCAGGATTGGAATGGGAAGGAGTTGGATATCACATCTCATGCTATAGGAAGGGTCTCAGATTTGGTATAAGCATTGAGATATCACATCTCATGCTATCAGAAGGGTCTCAGGATTGGAATGGGAAGGAGTTGGATATCACATTTCATGCTAAAGGGAGGGTCTCAGGTTTGGAAGGGGAAGGATTTGGAAATCACATCTCATATTATAGGAAGGATCTCAGGTTTGGTATTAGAAGCATTGAGATATCACATCTCATGCTATCGGAAGGATCTCAGGTTTGGTATAAGAGGCATTGAGATATCACATCTCATGCTATCATAAAGGTCTCAGGATTGGAATGGGAAGGAGTTGGATATCACATCTCATGTTATAGGAAGGATCTCAGGTTTGGTATTAGAAGCATTGAGACATCACATCTCATGCTATAGGAAGGGTCTCAGGATTGGAATGGGAAGGAGTTGGATATCACATCTCATGCTATATGAAGGGTCTCAGGTTTGGTATAAGCATTGAGATATCACATCTCATGCTATAGGAAGGGTCTCAGGATTGGAATGGGAAGGATTTGGATATCACATCTTATGCTATAGGAAGGGTCTCAGGTTTGGTATAAGCATGGAGATATCACTTCTCATGCTATAGGAAGGGTCTCAGGATTGGAATGGGAAGGAGTTGTATATCACATCTCAGGCCATAGGAAGGGTCTCAGATTTGGTATAAGCATTGAGATATCACATCTCATGATATCGGAAGGGTCTCAGGATTGGAATGGGAAGGAGTTGGATATCACATCTCATGATAAAGGAAGGGTCTAAGGTTTGGAAGGGGAAGGATTTGGATATCACATCTCATGTTATAGGACGGGTCTCAGGTTTGGTATTAGAAGCATTGAGATATCAAGTCTCATGGTATAAGAAGGTTCTCAGGATTGGAATGGGAAGGAGTTTGATATCACATCTCATGCCATAGTATGGGTCTCAGGTTTGGTAGAAGCATTGGGATATCACATCTCATGCTATCGGAAGGGTATCAGTATTGGATTTGGAAGGAGTTGGATATCCCATCTCATGCTATAGGAAGGGTCTCAGGTTGGAATGGGAAGGAGTTGGATATCACATTTCATGTTATAGGAAGGGTCTCAGGATTGGAATGGGAAGGACTTGGATATCATATCTCATGCTATAGGAAGGCTCTCAGGTTTGGAAGGGGAAGGAGTTGGATATCACATTTCATGTTAGAGGAAGGATCTCAGGTTTGGTATTAGAGGCCTTGAGATATCACATCTCATGCTATAGGAAGGGTCTCAGGATTGGAATGGGAAGGAGTTGGATATAACATCTCAAGCTATAGGAAGGGTCTCAGGTTTGGTATAAGCATTGAGATATCACATCTCATGCTATAGGAAGGGTCTCAGGATTGGAATGGGAAGAAGTTGGATATCACATCTCATGCTATAGGAAGGGTCTCATGTTTGGTATAAGCATTGAGATATCACATCTCATGCTATAGGAAGGGTCTCAGGATTGGAATGGGAAGGAGTTGTATATGCCATCACATGCCATAGGAAGGGTCTCAGGTTTGGTATAAGCATTGAGATATCACATCACATGCTATAGGAAGGGTCTCAGGATTGGAATGGGAAGGACTTGGATATCACATATCATGCTATAGGCAGGGTCTCAGATTTGGAAAGGGAAGGAGATGGATATCACATTTCATGTTAGAGGTAGGATCTCAGGTTTGGTATTAGAGGCATTGAGATATCACATCTCATGCTATCAGAAGGGTCTCAGGATTGGAATGGGAAGGAGTTGGATATCACATCTCATGCTAAAGGGAGGGTCTCAGGTTTGGAAGGGGAAGGATTTGGAAATCACATCTCATATTATAGGAAGGATCTCAGGTTCGGTATTAGAAGCATTGAGATATCACATCTCATGCTATCGGGAGGATTTCAGGTTTGGTATAAGAGGCATTGAGATATCACATCTCATGCTATCATAAGGGTCTCAGGATTGGAATGGGAAGGAGTTGGATATCACATCTCATGTTATAGGAAGGATCTCAGGTTTGGTATTGGAAGCATTGAGACATCACATCTCATGCTATAGGAAGGGTCTCAGGATTGGAATGGGAAGGAGTTTGATATCACATCTCATGCTATAGGAAGGGTCTCAGGATTGGAATGGGAAGGATTGTATATGACATCTCAGGCCATAGGAAGGGTCTCAGGTTTGATATAAGCATTGAGATATCACATCTCTGCTATCGGAAGGGTCTCAGGATTGGAATGGGAAGGAGTTGGATATCCCATCTGAGTTGGATATCCCATCTCATGTTATAGGAAGGGTCTCAGGTTTGGTATTAGAAGCATTGAGATATCACATCTCATGCTAAAGGAAGGGTCTCAGGATTGGAATGGGGAGGACTTGGATGTCACATCTCATGCTATAGGGAGGGTCTCAAGTTTGATATTAGAAGCATTGAGATAACAAATGTCATGATATCGGAAGGGTCTCAGGATTGGAATGGGAAGGAGTTGGATATCACATCTCATGATAAAGGAAGGGTCTAAGGTTTGGAAGGGGAAGGATTTGGATATCACATCTCATGTTATAGGACGGGTCTCAGGTTTGGTATTAGAAGCATTGAGATATCAAGTCTCATGGTATAGGAAGGGTCTCAGAATTGGAATGGGAAGAAGTTGGATATCACATCTCAAGCTATAGGAAGGGTCTCAGGATTGGAATGGGAAGGAGTTTGATATCACATCTCATGCCATAGTATGGGTCTCAGATTTGGTAGAAGCATTGGGATATCACATCTCATGCTATCGGAATGGTATCAGTATTGGATTTGGAAGGAGTTGGATATCCCATCTCATGCTATAGGAAAGGTCTCAGGTTGGAATGGGATGGAGTTGGATATCACATTTCATGTTATAGGAAGGGTCTCAGGATTGGAACGGGAAGGACTTGGATATCATATCTCATGCTATAGGAAGGCTCTCAGGTTTGGAAGGGGAAGGAGTTGGATATCACATTTCATGTTAGAGGAAGGATCTCAGGTTTGGTATTAGAGGCTTTGAGATATCACATCTCATGCTATAGGAAGGGTCTCAGGATTGGAATGGGAAGGAGTTGGATATCACATCTCAAGCTATAGGAAGGGTCTCAGGTTTGGTATAAGCATTGAGATATCACATCTCATACTATAGGAAGGGTCTCAGGATTGGAATGGGAAGGAGTTGGATATCACATCTCATGTTATAGGAAAGATCTCAGGTTTGGTATTAGAAGCATTGAGACATCACATCTCATGTTATAGGAAGGGTCTCAGGATTGGAATGGGAAGAAGTTGGATATCACATCTCATGCTATAGGAAGGGTCTCAGGTTTGGAAGGGGAAGGAGTTGGATATCCAATCTCATGTTATAGGACTAGTCTCAGGTTTGGTATTAGAAGCATTGAGATATCACATCGCATGCTGTAGGAAGGTTCTCAGGTTTGGAATGGGGAGGAATTGGATATCACATCTCATGTCATAGGAAGGATCTCAGGTTTGGTATTAGAAGCATTGAGATATCACATCTCATGCTATAGGAATGGTCTCAGGGTTGGAATGGGAAGGAGTTGGATATTACATTCTTGCTATAGGAAGGGTCTCATGTTTGGAATGGGAAGGAGTTGGATATCACATATGCTATAGGAAGGGTCTCAGGTTTGGAACGGGAAGGAGTTGGATATCCGATCTCATGTTATAGGAAGGGTCTCAGGTTTGGTATAAGCATTGAGATATCACATCTCTGCTATCAGAAGTGTCTCAAGATTGGAATGGGAAGGAGTTGGATATCCCATCTCATGTTATAGGACGGGTCTCAGGTTTGTTATTAGAATCATTGAGATATCATATTGCACGCTGCAGGAAGGGTCTAAGGATTGGAGTGGGAAACACTTGGATATCACATCTCATGCTATAGATAGGCTCTCAGATTTGGAAAGGGAAGGAGTTGGATATCACATTTCATGTTAGAGGAAGGATCTCAGGTTTGGTATTAGAGGCATTGAGATATCACATCTCATGCTATAGGAAGCGTCTCAGGATTGGAATGGGAAGGAGTTGGGTATCACATCTCATGCTATAGGAAGGGTCTCAGGATTGGTATAAGTATTGAGATATAACATCTCATGCTATAGGAAGGGTCTCAGGATTGGAATGGAAGGATTTGGATATCACATCTCATGTTATAGGAAGGATCTCAGGTTTGGTATTAGAAGCATTGAGACATCACATCTCATGCTATAGGAAGGGTCTCAGGATTGGAATGGGAAGGAGTTGGATATCACATCTCATGCTATAGGAAGGGTCTCAGGTTTGGTATAAGCATTGAGATATCACATCTCATGCTATAGGAAGGGTCTCAGGATTGGAATGGGAAGGAGTTGTATATGACATCTCATGCCGTAGGAAGGGTCTCAGGTTTCGTATAAGCATTGAGATATCACATCTCTGCTATCGGAAGGGTCTCAGGATTGGAATCGGAAGGAGTTGGATATCCCATCTCATGTTATAGGAAG
The DNA here is from genome assembly GCF_040938575.1 of Ambystoma mexicanum. Lineage (NCBI taxonomy): Eukaryota > Metazoa > Chordata > Amphibia > Caudata > Ambystomatidae > Ambystoma > Ambystoma mexicanum. The sequence goes on from NC_090936.1 coordinate 342,334,038, forward strand.
AGTCTCAGGTTTGGTATTAGAAGCATTGGATATCACATATCATGCTATAGGAAGTGTCTCAGGATTGGAATGGGAAGGACTTGGATATCACATCTCATGCTATAGGGAGGGTCTCAAGTTTGATATTAGAAGCATTGAGATATCACAAATCATGCTATAGGAAGGGTCTCAGGATTGGAATGGGAAAGTGTTGGATATCACATCTCATGCTATAGGAAGGGTCTCAGGATTGGAATGGGAAGGAGTTGGATATCACATCTCATGTTATAGGAAGGATCTCAGGTTTGGTATAAGCATTGAGATATCACATCTCTGCTATCGGAAGGGTCTCAGGATTGGAATGGGAAGGAGTTGGATATTCCCATCTCATGTTATAGGAAGGGTCTCAGGTTTGGTATTAGAAGCATTGAGATATCACATCTCATGCTGTAGGAAGGGTCTCAGGATTGGAATTGGAAGGAGTTGGATATCACATCTCATGCTATAGGAAGGATCACAGGTTTGGTATTAGAAGCATTGAGATATCACATCTCATGCTATCAGAAGGGTCTCAGGATTGGAATGGGAAGGAGTTGGATATCACATCTCATGCTATAGGAAGGGTCTCAGGTTTGGAACGGGAAGGAGTTGGATATCATATCTCATGTTATAGGAAGAGTCTCAGGTTTGGTATAAGCATTGAGATATCACATCTCTGCTATCGGAGGTGTCTCAGGATTGGGATGGGAAGGAGTTGGATATCACATCTCATGCTATAGGAAGGTTATCAGGTTTGGAACGGGAAGGAGTTGGATATCCCATCTCATGTTATAGGACGGGTCTCAGGTTTGGTATTAGAAGCATTGAGATATCACATCGCATGCTGTAGGAAGGATCTCAGGTTTGGAATGGGAAGGAATTGGATATCACATCTCATGTCATAGGAAGTATCTCAGGTTTGGTATTAGAAGCATTGAGATATCACATCTCATGCTATAGGAATGGTCTCAGGATTGGAATGGGTAGGAGTTGGATATTACATTCTTGCTATAGGAAGGGTCTCATGTTTGGAATGGGAAGGAGTTGGATATCACATATGCTATAGGAAGGGTCTCAGGTTTGGAACGGGAAGGAGTTGGATATCACATCTCATGCTATAGGTAGGCTCTCAGGTTTGGTATAAGCATTGAGATATCACATCTCATGCTATAGGAAGGGTCTCAGGATTGGAATGGGAAGGATTTGGATATCACATCTCATGCTATAGGAAGGGTCTCAGGTTTGGTATAAGCATGGAGATATCACTTCTCATGCTATAGGAAGTGTCTCAGGATTGGAATGGGAAGGAGTTGGATATCACATCTCATGTTATAGGAAGGATCTCAGGTTTGGTATTAGAAACATTGAGACATCACATCTCATGCTATAGGAAGGGTCTCAGGATTGGAATGGGAAGTAGTTGGATATCATATCTCATGCTAAAGGGAGGGTCTCAGGTTTGGAAGGGGAAGGATTTGGATATTACATCTCGTGTTATAGGAATGATCTCAGGTTTGGTATTAGAAGCATTGAGATATCAAATCTCATGCTATAGGAAGGGTCGCAGGATTGGAATGGGAAGGAGTTCGATATCACATCTCATGCTATGGGAAGGGTCTCAGGATTGGAATGGGAAGGAGTTTTATATGACATCTCATGCCATAGGAAGGATCTAAGGTTTGGTATTAGAAGCATTGAGACATAACATCTCATGTTATAGGAAGGGTCTCAGGATTGGAATGGGAAGGAGTTGGATATCACATCTCATGCTATAGGAAGGGTCTCAGGTTTGGTATAAGTATTGAGATATCACATCTCATGCTATAGGAAGGGTCTCAGTATTGGAATGGGAAGGAGTTGTATATGACATCTCATGCCACAGGAAGGGTCTCAGGTTTGGTATAAGCATTGAGATATCACATCTCTGCTATCGGAAGGGTCTCAGGATTGGAATGGGAAGGAGTTGGATATCCCATCTTACGTTATAGGAAGGGTCTCAGGTTTGGTATTAGAAGCATTGAGATATCACATCTCATGCTATAGGAAGGGTCTCAGGATTGGAATGGGAAGGAGTTTGATATCACATCTCATGCTAAAGGGAGGGTCTCAGGAATGGAAGGGGAAGGATTTGGATATCACATCTCATGTTATAGGAAGGATCTCAGGTTTGGTATTAGAAGCATTGAGATATCACATCTCAGGCTATCGTAAGGATCTCAGGTTTGGTATTAGAGGCATTGAGATATCACATCTCATGCTAAAGGGAGGGTCTCAGATTTGGAAGGGGAAGGATTTGGATATCACATCTCTTGTTATAGGAAGGATCACAGGTTTGGTATTAGAAGCATTGAGATATCACATCTCATGCTATGGGAAGGGTCTCAGGATTGGAATGGGAAGGAGTTGGATATCGCATCTCATGCTATAGGAAGGGTCTCAGGTTTGGAACAGGAAGGAGTTAGATATCACATCTCATGTTATAGTAAGAGTCTCAGGTTTGGTATAAGCATTGAGATTTCACATCTCTGCTATCGGAGGTGTCTCAGGATTGGGATGGGAAGGAATTGGATATCACATCTCATGCTATAGGAAGGGTATCAGGTTTGGAACGGGAAGGAGTTGGATATCCCATCTCATGTTATAGGACGGGTCTCAGTTTTGATATTAGAAGCATTGAGATATCACATCACATGCTGTAGGAAGGGTCTCAGGTTTGGAATGAGAAGGATTTAGATATCACATCTCATGTCATAGGAAGGATCTCAGGTTTGGTATAAGCATTGAGATATCACATCTCTGCTATTGGAAAGGTCTCAAGATTGGAATGGGAAGGACTTGGATATCACAATTCATGTTATAGGAAGGGTCTCAGGTTTGGTATTAGAAGCATTGAGATATGACATCTCATGCTATAGGAAGGGTCTCAGGATTGGAATGGGAAGGACTTGGATATCACATCTCATGTTATAGGAAGGGTCTCAGGTTTGGAAGGGGAAGGATTTGGATATCACATCTCATGTTATTGGACTGGTCTCAGGTTTGGTATTAGAAGCATTGAGATATCAAGTCTCATGGTATAGGACGGGAGTTTGATATCACATCTCATGCCATGGTATGGGTCTCAGGTTTTGTAGAAGCATTGGGATATCACATCTCATGCTATCGGAAGGATATCAGGATTAGATTTGGAAGGAGTTGGATATCCCATCTCATGCTATAGGAAGGGTCTCAGGTTGGAATGGGAAGGAGTTGGATATCACATCTCATGTTATAGGAAGGGTCTCAGGATTGGAATGGGAAGGACTTGGATATCACATCTCATGCTGTAGGAAGGCTCTCAGGTTTGGAAAGGGAAGGAGTTGGATATCACATTTCATGTTAGAGGTAGGATCTCAGGTTTGGTATTAGAGGCATTGAGATATCACATCTCATGCTATCAGAAGGGTATCAGGATTGGAATGGGAAGGAATTGGATCTCACATCTCATGCTAAAGGGAGGGTCTCAGGTTTGGTATTAGAAGTATTGAGATATCACATCTCATGCTATCGGAAGGATATCAGGTTTGGTATTAGAAGCATTGAGATATCACATCTCATGCTATAGGAAGGGTCTCAGGATTGGAATGGGAAGGAGTTGGATATCACATCTCATGTTATAGGAAGGATCTCAGGTTTGGTATTAGAAGCATTGAGATATCACATCTCATGCTATAGGAAGGGTCTCAGGATTGGAATGGGAAGGAGTTGGATATCACATCTCATGCTAAAGGAAGGGTATCAGTTTTGGTAGAATCATTGAGATATCACATCTCATGCTATAGGAAGGGTCTCAGGATTGGAATGGGAAGGAGTTGGATATCACATCTCGTGCTATAGGAAGGGTCTCAGGTTTGGTATAAGCATTGAGATATCACATCTCTGTTATCGGAAGGGTCTCAGGATTGGAATGGGAAGGACTTAGATATCACATCTCATGCTATAGGGAGGGTCTCAGTATTGATATTAGAAGCATTGAGATATCACATCTCATGCTATCGGAAGGGTCTCAGGATTGGAATGGAAGGAGCTGAATATCACATCTCATGCTAAGACCTGATATACCCTTCCTATAAAATGAGATGGGAATATCCAACTCCTTCCCATTCCAATCCTGAGACCCTTCCGATAGCAGAGATGTGATATCTCAATGCTTATACCAAACCTGAGATCCTTCCTATAACATGAGGTGTGATATCCAACTCCTTCCCGTTCCAATCCTGAGACACTTCCTATAGCATGAGATGTGATATCTCAATGCTTCTAATATCAAACTTGAGACCCTCCCTATAGCATGAGATGTGATATCCAAGTCCTTCACATTCCAATCCTGAGACACTTCATATAGCATGAGATGTGATATCTCAATGCTTCTAATACCAAACCTGAGACTCTTCCTATAACATGAGATGGGATATCCAACTCCTTCCCATTCCAATCCTGAGACCCTTCCAAAAGCAGAGATGTGATATCTCAATGCTTATACCAAACCTGAGACCCTTCCTATGGCATGAGATGTCATATACATATACTTCCCATTCCAATCCTGAGACCCTTCCTATAGCATGAGATGTGATATCTCAATGCTTATACCAAACCTGAGACCCTTCCTATAGCATGAGATGTGATATCCAACTCCTTCCCATTCCAATCCTGAGACCCTTCCTCTAACATGAAATGTGATATCCAACACCTTCCCTTTCCAAACCTGAGAGCCTACCTATAGCTTGAGATGTGATTTCCAAGTCCTTCCCATTCCAATCCTTAGACCCTTCCTACAGCATGCAATATGATATCTCAATGATTCTAATAACAAACCTGAGACCCGTCCTATAACATGAGATGGGATATCCAACTCCTTCCCATTCCAATCCTGAGACACTTCCGATAGCAGAGATGTGATATCTCAATGCTTATACCAAACCTGAGACCCTTCCTATAACATGAGATGTGATATCCAACTCCTTCCAAATCCAATCCTGATACCCTTCCGATAGCATGAGATGTGATATCCCAATGCTTCTACCAAACCTGAGACCCATACTATGGCATGAGATGTGATATCAAACTCCTTCCCATTCCAATCCTGAGACCCTTCCTATAGCTTGAGATGTGATATCCAACTCCTTCCCATTCCAATTCTGAGACCCTTCCTATACCATGAGACTTGATATCTCAATGCTTCTAATACCAAACCTGAGACCCGTCCTATAACATGAGATGTGATATCCAAATCCTTCCCCTTCCAAACCTTAGACCCTTCCTTTATCATGAGATGTGATATCCAACTCCTTCCCATTCCAATCCTGAGACCCTTCCGATATCATGAGATGTGATATCTCAATGCTTCTAATATCAAACTTGAGACCCTCCCTATAGCATGAGATGTGATATCCAAGTCCTTCCCATTCCAATCCTGAGACCCTTCCTATAACATGAGATGGGAATATCCAACTCCTTCCCATTCCAATCCTGAGATCCTTTCGATAACAGAGATGTGATATCTCAATGCTTATACCAAACCTGAGATCCTTCCTATAACATGAGATGTAATATCCAACTTCTTCCCATTCCAATCCTGAGACACTTCCTATAGCATGAGATGTGATATCTCACTGCTTATACCAAACCTGAGACCGTTCCTATAGCATGAGATGTGATATCCAACTCCTTCCCATTAAAATCCTGAGACCCTTCCTATAGCATGAGATGAGATATCTCAATGCTTCTAATACCAAACCTGAGACTCTTCCTATAACATGAGATTGGATATCCAACTCCTTCCCATTCCAATCCTGAGACCCTTCCGATAGTAGAGATGTGATATCTCACTGCTTATACCAAACCTGAGACCCTTCCTATAGCATGAGATGTGATATCCAACTCCTTCCCATTCCAATCCTGAGACCCTTCCTATAGCATGAGATGTGATATCTCAATGCTTATACCAAACCTGAGACCCTTCATATAGCATGAGATGTGAAATCCAACTCCTTCCCATTACAATCCTGAGACCCTTCCTTTAGCATGAGATGTGATGTCTCAATGCTTCTAATACCAAACCTGAGATCCTTCCTATAACATGAGATGTGATATCCAACTCCTTCCATTCCAATCCTGAGACCCTTCCTATAGCATGAGATGTGATATCTCAATGCTTCTAATATCAAACTTGAGACCCTCCCTATAGCATGAGATGTGATATCCAAGTCCTTCCCATTCCAATCCTGAGACACTTCCTATAGCATGAGATGTGATATCTCAATGCTTCTAATACCAAACCTGAGACTCTTCCTATAACATGAGATGGGATATCCAACTCCTTCCCATTCCAATCCTGAGACCCTTCCAAAAGCAGAGATGTGATATCTCAATGCTTATACCAAACCTGAGACCCTTCCTATGGCATGAGATGTCATATACATATCCTTCCCATTCCAATCCTGAGACCCTTCCTATAGCATGAGATGTGATATCTCAATGTTTATACCAAACCTGAGACCCTTCCTATAGCATGAGATGTGATAACCAAGTCCTTCCCATTCCAATCCTTAGACCCTTCCTATAGCATGCAATATGATATCTCAATGAATCTAATACCAAACCTGAGACTCTTCCTATAACATGAGATGGGATATCCAACTCCTTCCCATTCCAATCCTGAGACCCTTCCAAAAGCAGAGATGTGATATCTCAATGCTTATACCAAACCTGAGACCCTTCCTATGGCATGAGATGTCATATACATATCCTTCCCATTCCAATCCTGAGACCCTTCCTATAGCTTGAGATGTGATATCTCAATGCTTATACCAAACCTGAGACCCTTCCTATAGCATGAGATGTGATATCCAAGTCCTTCCCATTCCAATCCTTAGACCCTTCCTATAGCATGCAATATGATATCTCAATGATTCTAATAACAAACCTGAGACCCGTCCTATAACATGAGATGGGATATCCAACTCCTTCCCATTCCAATCCTGAGACCCTTCCAAAAGCAGAGATGTGATATCTCAATGCTTATACCAAACCTGAGACCCTTCTTATGTCATGAGATGTCATATACATATCCTTCCCATTCCAATCCTGAGACCCTTCCTATAGCATGAGATGTGATATCTCAATGCTTATACCAAACCTGAGACCCTTCCTATAGCATGAGATGTGATATCCAACTCCTTCCCATTCCAATCCTGAGACCCTTCCTATAGCATGAGATGTGATATCTCAATGCCTCTAATACCAAACCTGAGATCCTTCCTCTAACATGAAATGTGATATCCAACTCCTTCCCTTTCCAAACCTGAGAGCCTACCTATAGCATGAGATGTGATATCCAAGTCCTTCCCATTCCAATCCTTAGACCCTTCCTATAGCATGCAATATGATATCTCAATGATTCTAATAACAAACCTGAGACCCGTCCTATAACATGAGATGGGATATCCAACTCCTTCCCATTCCAATCCTGAGACACTTCCGATAGCAGAGATGTGATATCTCAATGCTTATACCAAACCTGAGACCCTTCCTATAACATGAGATGTGATATCCAACTCCTTCCCATTCCAAACCTGAGACCCTTCCTATAGCATATGTGATATCCAACTCCTTCCAATTCCAAACATGAGACCCTTCCCATAGCAAGAATGTAATATCCAACTCCTTCCCATTCCAATCCTGAGACCATTCCTATAGCATGAGATGTGATATCTCAATGCTTCTAATACCAAACCTGAGATCCTTCCTATGACATGAGATGTGATATCCAATTCCTTCCCATTCCAAACCTGAGACCCTTCCTACAGCATGCGATGTGATATCTCAATGCTTCTAATACCAAACCTGAGACCAGTCCTATAACATGAGATGGGATATCCAACTCCTTCCCGTTCCAATCCTGAGACACTTCCGATTGCAGAGATGTGATATCTCAATGCTTATACCAAACCTGAGACTCTTCCTATAACATGAGATGTGATATCCAACTCCTTCCCGTTCCAAACCTGAGACCCTTCCTATAGCATGAGATGTGATATCCAACTCCTTCCCATTCCAATCCTGAGACCCTTCCGATAGCATGAGATGTGATATCTCAATGCCTCTAATACCAAACCTGAGATCCTTCCTATAACATGTGATGTGATATTCAATTCCTTCCCCTTCCAAACCTGAGACCCTCCCTTTAGCATGAGATGTGATATCCAACTCCTTCCCATTCCAATCCTGAGACCCTTATGATAGCATGAGATGTGATATCTCAATGCCTCTAATACCAAACCTGAGATACTTCCGATAGCATGAGATGTGATATCTCAATGCTTCTAATACCAAACCTGAGATCCTTCCTATAACATGAGATGTGATATCCAACTCCTTCCCATTCCAATCCTGAGACCCTTCTGATAGCATGAGATGTGATATCTCAATGCCTCTAATACCAAACCTGAGATCCTACCTCTAGCATGAAATGTGATATCCAACTCCTTCCCTTTCCAAACCTGAGAGCCTACCTATAGCATGAGATGTGATATCCAAGTCCTTCCCATTCCAATCCTTAGACCCTTCCTATAGCATGCAATATGATATCTCAATGATTCTAATAACAAACCTGAGACCCGTCATATAACATGAGATGGGATATCCAACTCCTTCCCATTCCAATCCTGAGACACTTCCGATAGCAGAGATGTGAAATCTCAATGCTTATACCAAACCTGAGACCCTTCCTATAACATGAGATGTGACATCCAACTCCTTCCAATTCCAAACATGAGACCCTTCCCATAGCAAGAATGTAATATCTAACTCCTTCCCATTCCAATCCTGAGACCATTCCTATAGCATGAGATGTGATATCTCAATGCTTCTAATACCAAACCTGAGATCCTTCCTATGACATGAGATTTGATATCCAATTCCTTCCCATTCCAAACCTGAGACCCTTCCTACAGCATGCGATGTGATATCTCACTGCTTCTAATACCAAACCTGAGACCAGTCCTATAACATGAGATGGGATATCCAACTCCTTCCCGTTCCAATCCTGAGACACTTCCGATTGCAGAGATGTGATATCTCAATGCTTATACCAAACCTGAGACTCTTCCTATAACATGAGATGTGATATACAACTCCTTCCCGTTCCAAACCTGAGACCCTTCCTATAGCATGAGATGTGATATCCAACTCCTTCCCATTCCGATTCTGAGACCCTTCAGATAGCATGAGATGTGATATCTCAATGCATCTAATACCAAACCTGAGATCCTTCCTATAACATGTGATGTGATATTCAATTCCTTCCCCTTCCAAACCTGAGACCCTCCCTTTAGCATGAGATGTGATATCCAACTCCTTCCCATTCCAATCCTGAGACCCTTATGATAGCATGAGATGTGATATCTCAATGCCTCTAATACCAAACCTGAGATACTTCCGATAGCATGAGATGTGATATCTCAATGCTTCTAATACCAAACCTGAGATCCTTCCTATAACATGAGATGTGATATCCAACTCCTTCCCATTCCAATCCTGAGACCCTTCTGATAGCATGAGATGTGATATCTCAATGCCTCTAATACCAAACCTGAGATCCTACCTCTAAAATGAAATGTGATATCCAACTCCTTCCCTTTCCAAACCTGAGACCCTGCCTACAGCATGAGATGTGATATCCAAGTCCTTCTCATTCCAATCCTGAGACCCTTCCTATAGCATGAGATGTGATATCTCAATGTCTCGTCGTCGTGTTGAGTCTGCAGCAGCAGAGTTGAGTAAAAGACGTCCCAAACGAAGGAACCCGCACAGTTTGTTACCACAGCAGGGCAACGGAGCGGCGGTGTGTATCTGAGCCAAATGTACACTTCTCACTTCAGACCTGGGAACGCCAAGTGTACGAATCATGTGAGAGTGACAAGGACTCGATATACTACACAACCTGGCGGTGGTTACAGAGCAAGACTCCTGTGTAGGCTGGTCAGTCTGCTGGATGGCCCAGAGACGCTTCCGAAGGCTTACTAGCAGGAGATGGTGAACATGCCGAGAATAGCTGTCCCCGCTATTCCAAGGGTCGAAGTACCAGTACAGGCCTTCTGGTTCGATCAAAGGTGAAAAGGGTTTCACAAGGCGACAGCAGTGCAGAGGAGCAGTCCTTCAGCGGGTCACCAGCGATTCCTCGGTTCAGCCTCTTGGTTGCAGGATACTTGGCTCCTGTATTCCTTCGTTCGTGAGAACTCAGGAGATCGACATGGTAGTGGTGTTTCCAGCCCCCTCTTATCCACGGTTCCCTTCGCGCCAAAACGGAGGGGACCCAATGGGAGATCCGCTCATCAACACTCACACCATTCGTGGACCTATCACGGACCACGGTGGTCCCAGGCATTCACACCACCCTAGACTCTCTGGCACCCAGGATGTGTATTGGGACCAGACATCCCAGCCCACATCCTGGAGGCACACACAAGACATGTAGAAGCCCGCGAAAGCATCTGTGTTTCGCGGGAAAGTACATGCCCAAATAATGAAGGCCCCAGGTCGGCTCGACCTGGGGAAGGTGAAGGGAGCAAGATGGTCAGCGGACAGGACAAAGGAGCCTCGTGGTCTGGCCATTTTGGGCTCTAGGCCACCATTTTGGGTTAAGCGCGAGAAACGCGCTTAGAACGCCAAAAGGAGCTCAAAACACAATAAACGATCGCTGCCACCATTCCCGTCCATGAATCACTTGCACCGATCAGTTACAATCCTGGAAGAGTATCTAGGGCCTGTAGAAGGCTAGAGACCCAAGAGAGTAGTAACTTATCTTACAGTGCCCTCTTGTGTCATGTTGCACGAAAGCCGCAACATGATAAAAGAAACTACGGAAACGAGCATTTCCTGGTACTGACTGTCTTAAGGGCATGACAGTTTCCCCGTAAGAAAGGAGCGAAAGCCCAGAGGAGTGCGGCAGAAGGCTGCACTTCTCTGGCAAAGTCGAGAACAAGGTGAAAAACAACAGCAAAAAGTTTAGGGGTTGCCACATGGAAGGAAAATTACCTACAATTACGAAATCTTTCCTAACACTCGCCCCTCCCAGACTATGGACAGGGGGAACTAATCCACCCCTGGATGAGTCTCTTGTTCAGGTCGGTTAAACATTCTGCACAACCCATCAGCATTGCTATGTTGGACACCTGGCCTATGCTCAATAGTGAAGTCGAAGCCTTGTAGACTTATGGACCACCTAAGCAACTTTGGATTCTCCCCCTTCATGTTTATTAGCCACTTTAAGGGCTTATGGTCAGTTTGCACAGTGAAGTGGGTCCCATAGAGGTAGGGCCTCAGCTTCCTTAGGGCCCACACAACAGAGAAACATTCTTTCTCTACTGTGGACCATCTGAGCTCTCTGTCCTTAAACTGGCGACTAATAAAACCAATAGGGTGTTCCTTACCCTTCTCATCTACTTGCGATAGTACAGCTCCTATCCCAGTGTCAGAGGCGTCCGTCTGCACTATAAAAGGTCTTTGATAATCAGGGGCCCTGAGGACAGGGGCCTGGCACAAGGAGTCTTTTAAGCCATTGAAGGCCTTCTCACACTCGTCGGTCCAAGTTACCTTCTTGGGTTTCTTCAGAGTTGTGAGGGCAGTCAGAGGGGCAGCTATGGTGCCATAGTCTGCCACAAAATTGCGGTAATACCCCGTGAGTCCTAAGAAGGCTCTCACTTGGGTTTGTGTAGTGGGGGTAGGCCAGTCTTGTACTGCTTGTACTTTACTGGGTAGAGGCTGTATCCTCCCTCCACCTACTTCATGTCCAAGGTAAAACACTGAGCCTTGTCCAATCTGGCATTTACTAGCCTTTATGGTCAAGTGTGCTTTCTGAAGAGCCTGGAGCACAATCCCGAGGTGTTTCACATGGTCTTCCCAGGTGGCACTGAAAACTGCTATATCGTCCAGATATGCAAGACAGAATTCGTCCAACCCATTCAAAACATGATGCACAAGCCTCTGGAAAGTGGCAGGTGCATTCTTCAACCCGAACGGCATTACCCGGAATTGGTAAAGGCCGTCTGGAGTAGAAAACGCTGTCTTCTCCTTGGCATGTTCTGCTAAAGCTATTTGCCAATAGCCAGCAGTGAGGTCAAACGTGCTGAGGTACTTGGAGGCACCCAAAGTATCCACCAGCTCATCTGTTCGAGGCAAGGGGTGTGCATCTGTCTTGGTGACAGCATTCAGAGCCCTGTAATCCACGCAGAACCTCAATTCAGAAGTGCCTGCCTTTGGAACGAAAACCACAGGGCTGGACCAAGGACTACTAGAGGGTTCAATCACCCCAAGGTCTAACATCTTGTTGACCTCGGTCTTAATATAAGACCGTACTTTGTCTGACATCCTGTATCCCCTACTTTTGGTAGGTACACTGTCTCCTGTGTCTATGTTATGTTTGCACCAAGGTGTCAAACCAGGCGACTGTGAAAACAGGGGGGAAAACTGCCTAAGCAAACTTTTCACCTCAGCCTGCTGATCAGAAGTCAGGTGAGGGGCCCCTCGGACACCCTCAAAGGAGCTATCTGAAGGACCGCTTTGGAACAGGTGGGGGAGAGGTTCAGACTCCTCTTCCTCAACATCTGAAGCCAGTAACAGTGCTGCGATTTCGACTCTTGGGACGAAAGCCTTCAGCCTATTCACGTGAAACACTTTTGGAGCCTGTCCAGGCCTTCCAAGGTCCACTAAATAGTTAACCTCACCCAGGGGCTCCACCACTATGTAAGGGCCTGACCATTTGTCCTGTAAAGCTCAAGGCCTTATGGGATTCATGATCAGGACTTGCTGACCAGGTGTAAAGTTGATGAGAATGGGAAGGAGTTGGATATCACATCTCATGCTAAAGAAAGGGTCTCACGATTGGAATGGGAAGGATTTGGATATCACAACTCATGTTATAGGAAGGGTCTCAGGTTTGTTATTAGAAGCATTGAGATATCACATCTCATGTTCTAGGAAGGGTCTCAGGATTGGAATGGGAAGGATTTGGATATCACATCTCATGTTATAGGAAGGGTCTCAGGTTTGTTATTGGAAGCATTGAGATATCGCATCTCATGTTATAGGACAGTCTCAGGTTTGGTATTAGAAGCATTGAGATATCATATCTCATGCTATCGGAAGGGTCTCAGGATTGGAATGGGAAGGATTTGGATATCACATCTCATGTTATAGGAAGGGTCTCAGGTTTGTTATTAGAAGCATTGAGATATCGCATCTCATGTTATAGGACAGTCTCAGGTTTGGTATTAGAAGCATTGAGATATCATATCTCATGCTATCGGAAGGGTCTCAGGACTGGAATGGGAAGGAGTTGGATATCTCATCTCATGCTATTGGAAGGGTCACAGGTTGGAATTGGAAGGAGTTGGATATCACAGCTCATGTTATAGGAAGGGTTTCAGGATTGGAATGGGAAGGACTTTGATATCACATCTCATGCTATCGGAAGGGTCTCAGGATTGGATTGGGAAGGAGTTGGATATAACATCTCATGTTATAGGAAGGGTCTCAGGATTGGATGGGAAGAGTTGGATATCACATCTCATGTTATAGGAAGGGTATCAGGATTGGAATGGGAAGGACTTTGATATCACATCTCACGCTATAGGGAGGGTCTCAGGTTTGGTATTAGAAGCATTGAGATATCACATCTCATGTTATAGGAAGGGTCTCAGGTTTGTTATTAGAAGCATTGAGATATCACATCTCATGTTATAGGACAGTCTCAGGTTTGGTATTAGAAGCATTGAGATATAACATCTCATGGTATAGGACGGTTCTCAGGATTGGATGGGAAGAGTTGGATATCACCTCTCATGCTATAGTAAGGGTCTCAGGTTTGGTAGAAGCATTGGGATATCACATCTCATGCTATAGGAAGGGTCTCATGATTGGAATGGGAAGGAGTTGGATATCACATCTCATGCTAAAGGAAGGGTCTCAGGTTTGGAAGGGGAAGGATTTGGATATCACATCTCAAGTTATAGGACGGGTCTGTGGTTTGGTATTAGAAGCATTGAGATATCATATCTCATGCTATCAGAAGGGTCTCAGGATTGGATTGCGAAGGAGTTGGATATCACATCTCATGTTATAGGAAGGCTCTCAGGTTTGTTATTAGAAGCATTGAGATATCACATCTCATGTTATAGGACAGTCTCAGGTTTGGTATTAGAAGCATTGAGATATCATCTCATGGTATAGGACGGGCCTCAGGATTGGAATGGGAAGGAGTTGGATATCACATCTCATGCTAAAGGAAGGGTCTCAGGTTTGGAAGGGGAAGGATTTGGATATCACATCTCAATTTATAGGACGGGTCTGTGGTTTGGTATTAGAAGCATTGAGATATCATATCTCATGCTATCGGAAGGGTCTCAGGATTGGATTGGGAAGGAGTTGGATATCACATCTCATGTTATAGGAAGGGTCTCAGGTTTGTTATTAGAAGTATTGAGATATCGCATCTCATGTTATAGGACAGTCTCAGGTTTGGTATTAGAAGCATTGAGATATCATATGTCATTGTATAGGACGGGTCTCAGGATTGGAATGGGAAGGAGTTGGATATCACATATCATGCTATAGGAAGGGTCTCAGGATTGGAATGGGAAGGAGTTGGATATCACAACTCATGATAAAGAAAGGGTCTCAGGTTTGGAAGGGGAAGGATTTGGATATCACATCTCAAGTTATAGGACGGTTCTGTGGTTTGGTATTCGAAGCATTGAGATATCATATCTCATGCTATCGGAAGGGTCTCAGGATTGGATTGGGAAGGAGTTGGATATCACATCGCATGTTATAGGAAGGGTCTCAAGATTGGAATGGGAAGGACTTGAGATATCACATCTCATGTTATAGGAAGGGTCTCAGGTTTGTTATTAGAAGCATTGAGATATCGCATCTCATGTTATAGGAAGGGTCTCAGGATTGGAATGGGAAGCAGTTGTATATCAATTCTCATGCTATAGGAAGGGTCTCAGGATTGGAATGGGAAGGAGTTGGATATCACATCTCATGATAAAGAAAGGGTCTCAGGTTTGGAAGGGGAAGGATTTGGATATCACATCTTAAGTTATAGGACGGTTCTGTGGTTTGGTATTAGAAGCATTGAGATATCATATCTCATGCTATCGGAAGGGTCTCAGGATTGGATTGGGAAGGAGTTGGATATCACATCTCATGTAATAGGAAGGGTCTCAGGTTTGTTATTAGAAGCATTGAGATATCACATCTCATGTTATAGGAAGGGTCTCAGGATTGGAATGGGAAGGAGTTGTATATCACATCTCATGCTATAGGGAGGGTCTCAGGTTTGATATTAGAAGCATTGAGATATCATATCTCATGCTATCATAAGGGTCTCAGGATTGGATTGGGAAGGAGTTGGATATCACATCTCATGTTATAGGAAGGGTCTCCGGATTGGAATGGGAAGGATTTGGATATCACATCTCATGTTATAGGAAGGGTCTCAGGTTTGTTATTAGAAGCATTGAGATATCGCATCTCATGTTATAGGACAGTCTCAGGTTTGGTATTAGAAGCATTGAGATATATCTCATGGTATAGGACGGGTCTCAGGATTGGAATGGGAAGGAGTTGGATATCACATCTCATGCTATAGGAAGGGTCTCAGGATTGGAATGGGAAGGATTTGGATATCACATCTCATGTTATAGGAATGGTCTCAGGTTTGTTATTAGAAGCATTGAGATATCACATCTCATGTTCTAGGAAGGGTCTCAGGATTGGAATGGGAAGGATTTGGATATCACATCTCATATTATAGGAAGGGTCTCAGGTTTGTTATTAGAAGCATTGAGATATCGCATCTCATGTTATAGGACAGTCTCAGGTTTGGTATTAGAAGCATTGAGATATCATATCTCATGCTATCGGAAGGGTCTCAGGATTGGAATGGGAAGGATTTGGATATCACATCTCATGTTATAGGAAGGGTCTCAGGTTTGTTATTAGAAGCATTGAGATATCGCATCTCATGTTGTAGGACAGTCTCAGGTTTGGTATTAGAAGCATTGAGATATCATATCTCATGCTATCGGAAGGGTCTCAGGATTGGAATGGGAAGGAGTTGGATATCGCATCTCATGCTATAGGAAGGGTCACAGGTTGGAATGGGAAGGAGTTGGATATCACATATCATGCTATAGGAAGGGTCTCAGGATTGGAATGGGAAGGAGTTGGATATCACATCTCAAGTTATAGGACGGTTCTGTGGTTTGGTATTAGAAGCATTGAGATATCAAATCTCATGCTATCGGAAGGGTCTCAGGATTGGATTGGGAAGGAGTTGGATATCACATCTCATGTAATAGGAAGGGTAACAGGTTTGTTATTAGAAGCATTGAGATATCGCATCTCATGTTATAGGAAGGGTCTCAGGATTGGAATGGGAAGGAGTTGTATATCACATCTCATGCTATAGGGAGGGTCTCAGGTTTGGTATTAGAAGCATTGAGATATCACATCTCATGTTATAGGAAGGGTCTCAGGTTTGTTATTAGAAGTATTGAGATATCGCATCTCATGTTATAGGACAGTCTCAGGTTTGGTATTAGAAGCATTGAGATATCATATCTCATTGTATAGGACGGGTCTCAGGATTGGAATGGGAAGGAGTTGGATATCACATATCATGCTATAGGAAGGGTCTCAGGATTGGAATGGGAAGGAGTTGGATATCACATCTCATGATAAAGGAAGGGTCTCAGGTTTGGAAGGGGAAGGATTTGGATATCACATCTCAAGTTATAGGACGGTTCTGTGGTTTGGTATTAGAAGCATTGAGATATCATATCTCATGCTATCGGAAGGGTCTCAGGATTGGATTGGGAAGGAGTTGGATATCACATCGCATGTTATAGGAAGGGTCTCAAGATTGGAATGGGAAGGACTTGGATATCACATCTCATGTTATAGGAAGGGTCTCAGGTTTGTTATTAGAAGCATTGAGATATCGCATCTCATGTTATAGGAAGGGTCTCAGGATTGGAATGGGAAGCAGTTGTATATCAATTCTCATGCTATAGGAAGGGTCTCAGGATTGGAATGGGAAGGAGTTGGATATCACATCTCATGATAAAGAAAGGGTCTCAGGTTTGGAAGGGGAAGGATTTGGATATCACATCTCAAGTTATAGGACGGTTCTGTGGTTTGGTATTAGAAGCATTGAGATATCATATCTCATGCTATCGGAAGGGTCTCAGGATTGGATTGGGAAGGAGTTGGATATCACATCTCATGTAATAGGAAGGGTCTCAGGTTTGTTATTAGAAGCATTGAGATATCGCATCTCATGTTATAGGAAGGGTCTCAGGATTGGAATGGGAAGGAGTTGGATATCACATCTCATGTTATAGGAAGGGTCTCAGGATTGGAATGGGAAGGATTTGGATATCACATCTCATGTTATAGGAAGGGTCTCAGGTTTGTTATTAGAAGCATTGAGATATCGCATCTCATGTTATAGGACAGTATCAGGTTTGGTATTAGAAGCATTGAGATATATCTCATGGTATAGGACGGGTCTCAGGATTGGAATGGGAAGGAGTTGGATATCACATCTCATGCTATAGGAAGGGTCTCAGGATTGGAATGGGAAGGATTTGGATATCACATCTCATGTTATATGAAGGGTCTCAGGTTTGTTATTAGAAGCATTGAGATATCACATCTCATGTTCTAGGAAGGGTCTCAGGATTGGAATGGGAAGGATTTGGATATCACATCTCATGTTATAGGAAGGGTCTCAGGTTTGTTATTAGAAGCATTGAGATATCGCATCTCATGTTATAGGACAGTCTCAGGTTTGGTATTAGAAGCATTGAGATATCATATCTCATGCTATCGGAAGGGTCTCAGGATTGGAATGGGAAGGATTTGGATATCACATCTCATGTTATAGGAAGGGTCTCAGGTTTGTTATTAGAAGCATTGAGATATCGCATGTCATGTTATAGGACAGTCTCAGGTTTGGTATTAGAAGCATTGAGATATCGTATCTCATGCTATCGGAAGGGTCTCAGGATTGGAATGGGAAGGAGTTGGATATCGCATCTCATGCTATAGGAAGGGTCACAGGTTGGAATGGGAAGGAGTTGGATATCACATATCATGCTATAGGAAGGGTCTCAGGATTGGAATGGGAAGGAGTTGGATATCACATCTCATGATAAAGAAAGGGTCTCAGGTTTGGAAGTGGAAGGATTTGGATATCACATCTCAAGTGATAGGACGGTTCTGTGGTTTGGTATTAGAAGCATTGAGATATCATATCTCATGCTATCGGAAGGGTCTCAGGATTGGATTGGGAAGGAGTTGGATATCACATCTCATGTAATAGGAAGGGTCTCAGGTTTGTTATTAGAAGCATTGAGATATCGCATCTCATGTTATAGGAAGGGTCTCAGGATTGGAATGGGAAGGAGTTGTATATCACATCTCATGCTATAGGGAGGGTCTCAGGTTTGATATTAGAAGCATTGAGATATCATATCTCATGCTATCATAAGGGTCTCAGGAATGGATTGGGAAGGAGTTGGATATCACATCTCATGTAATAGGAAGGTTCTCAGGACTGGAATGGGAAGGATTTGGATATCACATCTCATGTTATAGGAAGGGTCTCGGGTTTGTTATTAGAAGCATTGAGATATTGCATCTCATGTTATAGGACAGTCTCAGGTTTGGTATTAGAAGCATTGAGATATATCTCATGGTATAGGACGGGTCTCAGGATTGGAATGGGAAGGAGTTGGATATCACATCTCATGCTATAGGAAGGGTCTCAGGATTGGAATGGGAAGGATTTGGATATCACATTTCATGTTATAGGAAGGGTCTCAGGTTTGTTATTAGAAGCATTGAGATATCACATCTCATGTTATAGGAAGGGTCTCAGGATTGGAATGGGAAGGATTTGGATATCACATCTCATGTTATAGGAAGGGTCTCAGGTTTGTTATTAGAAGCATTGAGATATCGCATCTCATGTTATAGGACAGTCTCAGGTTTGGTATTAGAAGCATTGAGATATCATATCTCATGCTATCGGAAGGGTCTCAGGATTGGAATGGGAAGGATTTGGATATCACATCTCATGTTATAGGAAGGGTCTCAGGTTTGTTATTAGAAGCATTGAGATATCGCATCTCATGTTATAGGACAGTCTCAGGTTTGGTATTAGAAGCATTGAGATATCATATCTCATGCTATCGGAAGGGTCTCAGGATTGGAATGGGAAGGAGTTGGATATCGCATCTCATGCTATAGGAAGGGTCACAGGTTGGAATTGGAAGGAGTTGGATATCACAGCTCATGTTATAGGAAGGGTTTCAGGATTGGAATGGGAAGGACTTTGATATCACATCTCATGCTATCGGAAGGGTCTCAGGATTGGATTGGGAAGGAGTTGGATATAACATCTCATGTTATAGGAAGGGTCTCAGGATTGGATGGGAAGAGTTGGATATCACATCTCATGTTATAGGAAGGGTATCAGGATTGGAATGGGAAGGACTTTGATATCACATCTCACGCTATAGGGAGGGTCTCAGGTTTGGTATTAGAAGCATTGAGATATCACATCTCATGTTATAGGAAGGGTCTCAGGTTTGTTATTAGAAGCATTGAGATATCACATCTCATGTTATAGGACAGTCTCAGGTTTGGTATTAGAAGCATTGAGATATAACATCTCATGGTATAGGACGTGTCTCAGGATTGGATGGGAAGAGTTGGATATCACCTCTCATGCTATAGTAAGGGTCTCAGGTTTGGTAGAAGCATTGGGATATCACATCTCATGCTATAGGAAGGGTCTCAGGATTGGAATGGGAAGGAGTTGGATATCACATCTCATGCTATAGGAAGGGTCTCAGGATTGGAATGGGAAGGATTTGGATATCACATCTCATGTTATAGGAATGGTCTCAGGTTTGTTATTAGAAGCATTGAGATATCACATCTCATGTTCTAGGAAGGGTCTCAGGATTGGAATGGGAAGGATTTGGATATCACATCTCATATTATAGGAAGGGTCTCAGGTTTGTTATTAGAAGCATTGAGATATCGCATCTCATGTTATAGGACAGTCTCAGGTTTGGTATTAGAAGCATTGAGATATCATATCTCATGCTATCGGAAGGGTCTCAGGATTGGAATGCGAAGGATTTGGATATCACATCTCATGTTATAGGAAGGGTCTCAGGTTTGTTATTAGAAGCATTGAGATATCGCATCTCATGTTGTAGGACAGTCTCAGGTTTGGTATTAGAAGCATTGAGATATCATATCTCATGCTATCGGAAGGGTCTCAGGATTGGAATGGGAAGGAGTTGGATATCGCATCTCATGCTATAGGAAGGGTCACAGGTTGGAATGGGAAGGAGTTGGATATCACATATCATGCTATAGGAAGGGTCTCAGGATTGGAATGGGAAGGAGTTGGATATCACATCTCAAGTTATAGGACGGTTCTGTGGTTTGGTATTAGAAGCATTGAGATATCAAATCTCATGCTATCGGAAGGGTCTCAGGATTGGATTGGGAAGGAGTTGGATATCACATCTCATGTAATAGGAAGGGTAACAGGTTTGTTATTAGAAGCATTGAGATATCGCATCTCATGTTATAGGAAGGGTCTCAGGATTGGAATGGGAAGGAGTTGTATATCACATCTCATGCTATAGGGAGGGTCTCAGGTTTGGTATTAGAAGCATTGAGATATCACATCTCATGTTATAGGAAGGGTCTCAGGTTTGTTATTAGAAGTATTGAGATATCGCATCTCATGTTATAGGACAGTCTCAGGTTTGGTATTAGAAGCATTGAGATATCATATCTCATTGTATAGGACGGGTCTCAGGATTGGAATGGGAAGGAGTTGGATATCACATATCATGCTATAGGAAGGGTCTCAGGATTGGAATGGGAAGGAGTTGGATATCACATCTCATGATAAAGAAAGGGTCTCAGGTTTGGAAGGGGAAGGATTTGGATATCACATCTCAAGTTATAGGACGGTTCTGTGGTTTGGTATTAGAAGCATTGAGATATCATATCTCATGCTATCGGAAGGGTCTCAGGATTGGATTGGGAAGGAGTTGGATATCACATCGCATGTTATAGGAAGGGTCTCAAGATTGGAATGGGAAGGACTTGGATATCACATCTCATGTTATAGGAAGGGTCTCAGGTTTGTTATTAGAAGCATTGAGATATCGCATCTCATGTTATAGGAAGGGTCTCAGGATTGGAATGGGAAGCAGTTGTATATCAATTCTCATGCTATAGGAAGGGTCTCAGGATTGGAATGGGAAGGAGTTGGATATCACATCTCATGATAAAGAAAGGGTCTCAGGTTTGGAAGGGGAAGGATTTGGATATCACATCTCAAGTTATAGGACGGTTCTGTGGTTTGGTATTAGAAGCATTGAGATATCATATCTCATGCTATCGGAAGGGTCTCAGGATTGGATTGGGAAGGAGTTGGATATCACATCTCATGTAATAGGAAGGGTCTCAGGTTTGTTATTAGAAGCATTGAGATATCGCATCTCATGTTATAGGAAGGGTCTCAGGATTGGAATGGGAAGGAGTTGGATATCACATCTCATGTTATAGGAAGGGTCTCAGGATTGGAATGGGAAGGATTTGGATATCACATCTCATGTTATAGGAAGGGTCTCAGGTTTGTTATTAGAAGCATTGAGATATCGCATCTCATGTTATAGGACAGTATCAGGTTTGGTATTAGAAGCATTGAGATATATCTCATGGTATAGGACGGGTCTCAGGATTGGAATGGGAAGGAGTTGGATATCACATCTCATGCTATAGGAAGGGTCTCAGGATTGGAATGGGAAGGATTTGGATATCACATCTCATGTTATATGAAGGGTCTCAGGTTTGTTATTAGAAGCATTGAGATATCACATCTCATGTTCTAGGAAGGGTCTCAGGATTGGAATGGGAAGGATTTGGATATCACATCTCATGTTATAGGAAGGGTCTCAGGTTTGTTATTAGAAGCATTGAGATATCGCATCTCATGTTATAGGACAGTCTCAGGTTTGGTATTAGAAGCATTGAGATATCATATCTCATGCTATCGGAAGGGTCTCAGGATTGGAATGGGAAGGATTTGGATATCACATCTCATGTTATAGGAAGGGTCTCAGGTTTGTTATTAGAAGCATTGAGATATCGCATGTCATGTTATAGGACAGTCTCAGGTTTGGTATTAGAAGCATTGAGATATCGTATCTCATGCTATCGGAAGGGTCTCAGGATTGGAATGGGAAGGAGTTGGATATCGCATCTCATGCTATAGGAAGGGTCACAGGTTGGAATGGGAAGGAGTTGGATATCACATATCATGCTATAGGAAGGGTCTCAGGATTGGAATGGGAAGGAGTTGGATATCACATCTCATGATAAAGAAAGGGTCTCAGGTTTGGAAGTGGAAGGATTTGGATATCACATCTCAAGTGATAGGACGGTTCTGTGGTTTGGTATTAGAAGCATTGAGATATCATATCTCATGCTATCGGAAGGGTCTCAGGATTGGATTGGGAAGGAGTTGGATATCACATCTCATGTAATAGGAAGGGTCTCAGGTTTGTTATTAGAAGCATTGAGATATCGCATCTCATGTTATAGGAAGGGTCTCAGGATTGGAATGGGAAGGAGTTGTATATCACATCTCATGCTATAGGGAGGGTCTCAGGTTTGATATTAGAAGCATTGAGATATCATATCTCATGCTATCATAAGGGTCTCAGGATTGGATTGGGAAGGAGTTGGATATCACATCTCATGTAATAGGAAGGTTCTCAGGACTGGAATGGGAAGGATTTGGATATCACATCTCATGTTATAGGAAGGGTCTCGGGTTTGTTATTAGAAGCATTGAGATATTGCATCTCATGTTATAGGACAGTCTCAGGTTTGGTATTAGAAGCATTGAGATATATCTCATGGTATAGGACGTGTCTCAGGATTGGAATGGGAAGGAGTTGGATATCACATCTCATGCTATAGGAAGGGTCTCAGGATTGGAATGGGAAGGATTTGGATATCACATCTCATGTTATAGGAAGGGTCTCAGGTTTGTTATTAGAAGCATTGAGATATCACATCTCATGTTCTAGGAAGGGTCTCGGGATTGGAATGGGAAGGATTTGGATATCACATCTCATGTTATAGGAAGGGTCTCAGGTTTGTTATTAGAAGCATTGAGATATCGCATCTCATGTTATAGGACAGTCTCAGGTTTGGTATTAGAAGCATTGAGATATCATATCTCATGCTATCGGAAGGGTCTCAGGATTGGAATGGGAAGGATTTGGATATCACATCTCATGTTATAGGAAGGGTCTCAGGTTTGTTATTAGAAGCATTGATATATCGCATCTCATGTTATAGGACAGTCTCAGGTTTGGTATTAGAAGCATTGATATATCATATCTCATGCTATCGGAAGGGTCTCAGGATTGGAATGGGAAGGAGTTGGATATCGCATCTCATGCTATAGGAAGGGTCACAGGTTGGAATTGGAAGGAGTTGGATATCACAGCTCATGTTATAGGAAGGGTTTCAGGATTTGAATGGGAAGGACTTTGATATCACATCTCATGCTATCGGAAGGGTCTCAGGATTGGATTGGGAAGGAGTTGGATATAACATCTCATGTTATAGGAAGGGTCTCAGGATTGGATGGGAAGAGTTGGATATCACATCTCATGTTATAGGAAGGGTATCAGGATTGGAATGGGAAGGACTTTGATATTACATCTCACGCTATAGGGAGGGTCTCAGGTTTGGTATTAGAAGCATTGAGATATCACATCTCATGTTATAGGAAGGGTCTCAGGTTTGTTATTAGAAGCATTGAGATATCACATCTCATGTTATAGGACAGTCTCAGGTTTGGTATTAGAAGCATTGAGATATAACATCTCATGGTATAGGACGGGTCTCAGGATTGGATGGGAAGAGTTGGATATCACCTCTCATGCTATAGTAAGGGTCTCAGGTTTGGTAGAAGCATTGGGATATCACATCTCATGCTATAGGAAGGGTCTCAGGATTGGAATGGGAAGGAGTTGGATATCACATCTCATGCTAAAGGAAGGGTCTCAGGTTTGGAAGGGGAAGGATTTGGATATCACATCTCAAGTTATAGGACGGGTCTGTGGTTTGGTATTAGAAGCATTGAGATATCATATCTCATGCTATCGGAAGGGTCTCAGGATTGGATTGCGAAGGAGTTGGATATCACATCTCATGTTATAGGAAGGTTCTCAGGTTTTTTATTAGAAGCATTGAGATATCACATCTCATGTTATAGGACAGTCTCAGGTTTGGTATTAGAAGCATTGAGATATCATCTCATGGTATAGGACGGGCCTCAGGATTGGAATGGGAAGGAGTTGGATATCACATCTCATGCTAAAAGAAGGGTCTCGGGTTTGAAAGGGGAAGGATTTGGATATCACATCTCAATTTATAGGACGGGTCTGTGGTTTGGTATTAGAAGCATTGAGATATCATATCTCATGCTTTCGGAAGGGTCTCAGGATTGGATTGGGAAGGAGTTGGATATCACATCTCATGTTATAGGAAGGGTCTCAGGATTGGAATGGGAAGGATTTGGATATCACATCTCATGTTATAGGACAGTCTCAGGTTTGGTATTAGAAGCATTGAGATATCATATCTCATTGTATAGGACGGGTCTCAGGATTGGAATGGGAAGGAGTTGGATATCACATATCATGCTATAGGAAGGGTCTCAGGATTGGAATGGGAAGGAGTTGGATATCACATCTCATGATAAAGAAAGGGTCTCAGGTTTGGAAGGGGAAGGATTTGGATATCACATCTCAAGTTATAGGACGGTTCTGTGGTTTGGTATTAGAAGCATTGAGATATCGCATCTCATGTTATAGGACAGTCTCAGGTTTGGTATTAGAAGCATTGAGATATATCTCATGGTATAGGACGGGTCTCAGGATTGGAATGGGAAGGAGTTGGATATCACATCTCATGCTATAGGAAGGGTCTCAGGATTGGAATGGGAAGGATTTGGATATCACATCTCATGTTATAGGAAGGGTCTCAGGTTTGTTATTAGAAGCATTGAGATATCACATCTCATGTTCTAGGAAGGGTCTCGGGATTGGAATGGGAAGGATTTGGATATCACATCTCATGTTATAGGAAGGGTCTCAGGTTTGTTATTAGAAGCATTGAGATATCGCATCTCATGTTATAGGACAGTCTCAGGTTTGATATTAGAAGCATTGAGATATCATATCTCATGCTATCGGAAGGGTCTCAGGATTGGAATGGGAAGGATTTGGATATCACATCTCATGTTATAGGAAGGGTCTCAGGTTTGTTATTAGAAGCATTGATATATCGCATCTCATGTTATAGGACAGTCTCAGGTTTGGTATTAGAAGCATTGATATATCATATCTCATGCTATCGGAAGGGTCTCAGGATTGGAATGGGAAGGAGTTGGATATCGCATCTCATGCTATAGGAAGGGTCACAGGTTGGAATTGGAAGGAGTTGGATATCACAGCTCATGTTATAGGAAGGGTTTCAGGATTTGAATGGGAAGGACTTTGATATCACATCTCATGCTATCGGAAGGGTCTCAGGATTGGATTGGGAAGGAGTTGGATATAACATCTCATGTTATAGGAAGGGTCTCAGGATTGGATGGGAAGAGTTGGATATCACATCTCATGTTATAGGAAGGGTATCAGGATTGGAATGGGAAGGACTTTGATATTACATCTCACGCTATAGGGAGGGTCTCAGGTTTGGTATTAGAAGCATTGAGATATCACATCTCATGTTATAGGAAGGGTCTCAGGTTTGTTATTAGAAGCATTGAGATATCACATCTCATGTTATAGGACAGTCTCAGGTTTGGTATTAGAAGCATTGAGATATAACATCTCATGGTATAGGACGGGTCTCAGGATTGGATGGGAAGAGTTGGATATCACCTCTCATGCTATAGTAAGGGTCTCAGGTTTGGTAGAAGCATCGGGATATCACATCTCATGCTATAGGAAGGGTCTCAGGATTGGAATGGGAAGGAGTTGGATATCACATCTCATGCTAAAGGAAGGGTCTCAGGTTTGGAAGGGGAAGGATTTGGATATCACATCTCAAGTTATAGGACGGGTCTGTGGTTTGGTATTAGAAGCATTGAGATATTGCATCTCATGTTATAGGAAGGGTCTCAGGATTGGAATGGGAAGCAGTTGTATATCATATCTCATGCTATAGGAAGGGTCTCAGGATTGGAATGGGAAGGAGTTGGATATCACATCTCATGATAAAGAAAGGGTCTCAGGTTTGGAAGGGGAAGGATTTGGATATCACATCTCAAGTTATAGGACGGTTCTGTGGTTTGATATTAGAAGCATTGAGATATCATATCTCATGTTATAGGAAGGGTCTCAGGATTGGAATGGGAAGGAGTTGGATATCACATCTCATGTTATAGGAAGGGTCTCAGGATTGGAATGGGAAGGATTTGGATATCACATCTCATGTTATAGGAAGGGTCTCAGGTTTGTTTGTAGAAGCATTGAGATATCGCATCTCATGTTATAGGACAGTCTCAGGTTTGGTATTAGAAGCATTGAGATATATCTCGTGGTATAGGACGGGTCTCAGGATTGGAATGGGAAGGAGTTGGACATCACATCTCATGCTATAGGAAGGGTCTCAGGATTGGAATGGGAAGGATTTGGATATCACATCTCATGTTATAGGAAGGGTCTCAGGTTTGTTATTAGAAGCATTGAGATATCACATCTCATGTTCTAGGAAGGGTCTCAGGATTGGAATGGGAAGGATTTGGATATCACATCTCATGTTATAGGAAGGGTCTCAGGTTTGTTATTAGAAGCATTGAGATATCGCATCTCATGTTATAGGAAGGGTCTCAGGATTGGAATGGGAAGGAGTTGTATATCACATCTCATGCTATAGGGAGGGTCTCAGGTTTGATATTAGAAGCATTGAGATATCATATCTCATGCTATCATAAGGGTCTCAGGATTGGATTGGGAAGGAGTTGGATATCACATCTCATGTTATAGGAAGGGTCTCAGGATTGGAATGGGAAGGATTTGGATATCACATCTCATGTTATAGGAAGGGTCTCAGGTTTGTTATTAGAAGCATTGAGATATCGCATCTCATGTTATAGGACAGTCTCAGGTTTGGTATTAGAAGCATTGAGATATATCTCATGGTATAGGACGTGTCTCAGGATTGGAATGGGAAGGAGTTGGATATCACATCTCATGCTATAGGAAGGGTCTCAGGATTGGAATGGGAAGGATTTGGATATCACATCTCATGTTATAGGAAGGGTCTCAGGTTTGTTATTAGAAGCATTGAGATATCACATCTCATGTTCTAGGAAGGGTCTCGGGATTGGAATGGGAAGGATTTGGATATCACATCTCATGTTATAGGAAGGGTCTCAGGTTTGGTATTAGAAGCATTGAGATATCATATCTCATGCTATCGGAAGGGTCTCAGGATTGGATTGGGAAGGAGTTGGATATCACATCGCATGTTATAGGAAGGGTCTCAAGATTGGAATGGGAAGGACTTGGATATCACATCTCATGTTATAGGAAGGGTCTCAGGTTTGTTATTAGAAGCATTGAGATATCGCATCTCATGTTATAGGAAGGGTCTCAGGATTGGAATGGGAAGCAGTTGTATATCACATCTCATGCTATAGGGAGGGTCTCAGGTTTGATATTAGAAGCATTGAGATATCATATCTCATGCTATCAGAAGGGTCTCAGGATTGGATTGGGAAGGAGTTGGATATCACATCTCATGTTATAGGAAGGGTCTCAGGATTGGAATGGGAAGGATTTGGATATCACATCTCATGTTATAGGAAGGGTCTCAGGTTTGTTATTAGAAGCATTGAGATATCACATCTCATGTTATAGGACAGTCTCAGGTTTGCTATTAGAAGCATTGATATATCATATCTCATGCTATCGGAAGGGTCTCAGGATTGGAATGGGAAGGATTTGGATATCACATCTCATGTTATAGGAAGGGTCTCAGGATTGGAATGGGAAGGATTTGGATATCACATCTCATGTTATAGGAAGGGTCTCAGGTTTGTTATTAGAAGCATTGAGATATCGCATCTCATGTTATAGGACAGTCTCAGGTTTGGTATTAGAAGCATTGAGATATCATATCTCATGGTATAGGACGGGTCTCAGGATTGGAATGGGAAGGAGTTGGATATCACATCTCATGCTATAGGAAGGGTCTCAGGATTGGAATGGGAAGGATTTGGATATCACATCTCATGTTATAGGAAGGGTCTCAGGTTTGTTATTAGAAGCATTGAGATATCACATCTCATGTTCTAGGAAGGGTCTCAGGATTGGAATGGGAAGGATTTGGATATCACATCTCATGTTATAGGAAGGGTCTCAGGTTTGTTATTAGAAGCATTGAGATATCGCATCTCATGTTATAGGACAGTCTCAGGTTTGGGATTGGAAGCATTGAGATATCATATCTCATGCTATTGGAAGGGTCTCAGGATTGGAATGGGAAGGATTTGGATATCACATCTCATGTTATAGGAAGGGTCTCAGGTTTGTTATTAGAAGCATTGAGATATTGCATCTCATGTTCTAGGACAGTCTCAGGTTTGGTATTAGAAGCATTGAGATATCATATCTCATGCTATCGGAAGGGTCTCAGGATTGGATTGGGAAGGAGTTGGATATCACATCTCATGTTATAGGAAGGCTCTCAGGTTTGTTATTAGAAGCATTGAGATATCACATCTCATGTTATAGGACAGTCTCAGGTTTGGTATTAGAAGCATTGAGATATCATATCTCATGGTATAGGACGGGTCTCAGGATTGCAATGGGAAGGAGTTGGATATCACATCTCATGATAAAGGAAGGGTCTCAGGTTTGGAAGGGGAAGGATTTGGATATCGCATCTCAATTTATAGGACGGGTCTGTGGTTTGGTATTAGAAGCATTGAGATATCATATCTCATGCTATCGGAAGGGTATCAGGATTGGATTGGGAAGGAGTTGGATATCACATCTCATGTTATAGGAAGGGTCTCAGGATTGGAATGGGAAGGATTTGGATATCACATCTCATGTTATAGGAAGGGTCTCAGGTTTGTTATTAGAAGCATTGAGATATCGCATCTCATGTTATAGGACAGTCTCAGGTTTGGTATTAGAAGCATTGAGATATCATATCTCATTGTATAGGACGGGTCTCAGGATTGGAATGGGAAGGAGTTGGATATCACATATCATGCTATAGGAAGGGTCTCAGGATTGGAATGGGAAGGAGTTGGATATCACATCTCATGATAAAGAAAGGGTCTCAGGTTTGGAATGGGAAGGATTTGGATATCACATCTCAAGTTATAGGACGGTTCTGTGGTTTGGTATTAGAAGCATTGAGATATCATATCTCATGCTATCGGAAGGGTCTCAGGATTCGATTGGGAAGGAGTTGGATATCACATCGCATGTTATAGGAAGGGTCTCAGGATTGGAATGGGAAGGAGTTGGATATCACATCTCATGATAAAGAAAGGGTCTCTGGTTTGGAAGGGGAAGGATTTGGATATCACATCTCAAGTTATAGGACGGTTCTGTGGTTTGGTATTAGAAGCATTGAGATATCATATCTCATGCTATCGGAAGGGTCTCAGGATTGGATTGGGAAGGAGTTGGATATCACATCGCATGTTATAGGAAGGGTCTCAAGATTGGAATGGGAAGGACTTGGATATCACATCTCATGTTATAGGAAGGGTCTCAGGTTTGTTATTAGAAGCATTGAGATATCACATCTCATGTTATAGGACAGTCTCAGGTTTGGTATTAGAAGCATTGAGATATAACATCTCATAGTATAGGACGGGTCTCAGGATTGGAATGGGAAGGAGTTTGATATCACATCTCATGCCATGGGAAGGTCTCAGGTTAGCTAGAAGCATTAAGATATCACATCTCATGCTATCGGAAGGGTCTCAGGATTGGATTGGGAAGGAGTTGGATATCGCATCTCAAGCTATAGGAAGGGTCACAGGTTGGAATTGGAAGGAGTTGGATATCACAGCTCATGTTATAGGAAGGGTTTCAGGATTGGAATGGGAAGGACTTTGATATCACATCTCATGCTATCGTAAGGGTATCAGGATTGGAATGGGAAGGATTTGGATATCACATCTCTTGTTATAGTAAGGGTCTCAGGTTTGTTATTAGAAGCATTGAGATATCGCATCTCATGTCATAGGACAGTCTCAGGTTTGGTCATAGAAGCATTGAGATATCATATCTCATTGTATAGGACGGGTCTCAGGATTGGAATGGGAAGGAGTTGGATATCATATATCATGCTATAGGACGGGTCTCAGGATTGGAATGGGAAGGAGGTGGATATCACATCTCATGATAAAGGAAGGGTCTCAGGTTTGGAAGGGGAAGGATTTGGATATCACATCTCAAGTTATAGGACTGGTCTGTGGTTTGGTATTAGAAGCATTGAGATATCATATCTCATGCTATCGGAAGGGTCTCAGGTTTGGAAGGGGAAGGATTTGGATATCACATCTCAAGTTATAGGACTGGTCTGTGGTTTGGTATTAGAAGCATTGAGATATCATATCTCATGCTATCGGAAAGGTCTCAGGCTTGGTAGAAGCATTGGGATATCACATCCCATGCTATAGGAAGGGCCTCATGATTGGAATGGGAAGGAGTTGGATATCACATCTCATGCTATCGGAAAGGTCTCAGGTTTGGTAGAAGCATTGGGATATCACATCTCATGCTCTCGGAAGGGTCTCAGGATTGGATTGGGAAGGAGTTGGATATCACATCTCATGTTATAGGAAGGGGCTCAGGATTGGAATGGGAGGGACTTGGACATCACATCTTACGTTATATGAAGGGTCTCAGGTTTGTTATTAGAAGCATTGAGATATCACATCTCATGTTATAACCTGAGACTGTCATGGACAGTCTCAGGTTTGGTATTAGAAGCATTGAGATATAACATCTCATGGTATAGGACGGGTCTCAGGATTGGAATGGGAAGGAGTTTGATATCACATCTCATGCCTTAGGAAGGTCTCAGGTTTGGTGGAAGCATTAGGATATCACATCTCATGCTATCGGAAGGGTCTCAGGATTGGATTGGGAAGGAGTTGGATATCCCATCTCATGCTATAGGAAGGGTCACAGGTTGGAATTGGAAGGAGTTGGATATCACATCTCATGTTATAGGAAGGGTATCAGGATTGGAATGGGAAGGACTTTTATATCACATCTCGCTATAGGGAGGGTCTCAGGTTTGGTATTAGAAGCATTGAGATATCACATCTCATGCTATCAGAAGGGTCTCAGGATTGGATTGGGAAGGAGTTGGATATCACATCTCATGTTATAGGAAGGGTCTCAGGTTTGGTATTAGAAGCATTGAGATATCACATCTCATGCTATCGGAAGAGTCACAGGTTGGAATTGGAAGGAGTTGGATATCACATCTCATGCTATCGGAAGGGTCTCAGGATTGGAATGGGAAGGAATTGGATATCTCATCTCATGCTATAGGGATGGTCTCAGGTTTGATATTAGAAGCATTGAGATATCATATCTCATGCTATCGGAAGGGTCTCAGGATTGGATTGGGAAGGAGTTGGATATCACATCTCATGTTATAGGACGGGTCTCAGGATTGGATGGGAAGAGTTGGATATCACATCTCATGCCATAGGAAGGGTCTCAGGGTTGGAATGGGAAGGAGTTGGATATCACATCTCATGCTAAAGGAAGGGTCTCAGTTTTAGAAGGGGAAGGATTTGGATATCACATCTCAAGTTATAGGACGTGTCTGTGGTTTGGTATTAGAAGCATTGAGATATCATATCTCATGCTATCGGAAGGGTCTCAGGATTGGAATGGGAAGGACTTGGATATCACATCTCATGTTATAGGAAGAGTCTCAGGTTTGTTATTAGAAGCATTGAGATATCACATCTCATGTTATAGGACAGTCTCAGGTTTGATATTAGAATCATTGAGATATCACATCTCATGCTATCGGAAGGGTCTCAGGATTGGATTGGGAAGGAGTTGGATATCACATCTCAAGTTATAGGACGGGTCTGTGGTTTGGTATTAGAAGCATTGAGATATCATATCTCATGCTATCCGAAGGGTCTCAGGATTGTATTGGGAAGGAGTTGGATATCACATATGTTATAGGAAGGCTCTCAGGTTTGTTATTAGAAGCATTGAGATATCACATCTCATGCTATCGGAAGGGTATCAGGATTGGATTGGGAAGGAGTTGGATATCACATCTCATGTTATAGGAAGGGTCTCAGGATTGGAATGGGAAGGATTTGGATATCACATCTCATGTTATAGGAAGGGTCTCAGGATGTTATTAGAAGCATTGAGATATCGCATCTCATGTCATAGGACAGTCTCAGGTTTGGTCATAGAAGCATTGAGATATCATATCTCATTGTATAGGACGGGTCTCAGGATTGGAATGGGAAGGAGTTGGATATCATATATCATGCTATAGGACGGGTCTCAGGATTGGAAAGGGAAGGAGTTGGATATCACATCTCATGATAAAGGAAGGGTCTCAGGTTTGGAAGGGGAATGATTTGGATATCACATCTCAAGTTATAGGACTGGTCTGTGGTTTGGTATTAGAAGCATTGAGATATCATATCTCATGCTATCGGAAGGGTCTCAGGATTGGATTGGGAAGGAGTTGGATATCACATCTCATGTTATAGGAAGGGTCTCAAGATTTGAATGGGAAGGACTTGGATATCACATCTCATGTTATAGGAAGGGTCTCAGGTTTGTTATTAGAAGCATTGAGATATCACATCTCATGGTATAGGACAGTCTCAGGTTTGGTATTAGAAGCATTGAGATGTAACATCTCATAGTATAGGACGGGTCTCAGGATTGGAATGGGAAGGAGTTTGATATCACATCTCATGCCATGGGAAGGTCTCAGGTTTGCTAGAAGCATTAAGATATCACATCTCATGCTATCGGAAGGGTCTCAGGATTGGATTGGGAAGGAGTTGGATATCGCATCTCATGCTATAGGAAGGGTCACAGGTTTGAATTGGAAGGAGTTGGATATCACAGCTCATGTTATAGGAAGGGTATCAGGATTGGAATGGGAAGGACTTTGATATCACATCTCATGCTATCGGAAGGGTCTCAGGATTGGATTGGGAAGGAGTTGGATATAACATCTCATGTTATAGGAAGGGTCTCAGGATTGGATGGGAAGAGTTGGATATCACATCTCATGTTATAGGAAGGGTATCAGGATGGGAATGGGAAGGACTTTGATATCACATCTCACGCTATAGGGAGGGTCTCAGGTTTGGTATTATAAGCATTGAGATATCACATCTCATGTTATAGG
The DNA here is from genome assembly GCF_040938575.1 of Ambystoma mexicanum. NCBI lineage: Eukaryota > Metazoa > Chordata > Amphibia > Caudata > Ambystomatidae > Ambystoma > Ambystoma mexicanum. The sequence continues at coordinate 342,367,683 of NC_090936.1, forward strand.
AAGGGTCTCAGGTTTGTTATTAGAAGCATTGAGATATCACATCTCATGTTATAGGACAGTCTCAGGTTTGGTATTAGAAGCATTGAGATATAACATCTCATGGTATAGGACGGGTCTCAGGATTGGATGGGAAGAGTTGGATATCACATCTCAAGCTATAGGACGGGTCTGTGGTTTGGTATTAGAAGCATTGAGATATCATATCTCATGCTATCGGAAGGGTCTGAGGATTGGATTGCGAAGGAGTTGGATATCACATCTCGTGTTATCGGAAGGGTCTCAGGATTGGATTGGGAAAGAGTTGGATATAACATCTCATGTTATAGGAAGGCTCTCAGGTTTGTTATTAGAAGCATTGTGATATCACATCTCATGTTATAGGACAGTCTCAGGTTTGGTATTAGAAGCATTAAGATATCATATCTCATGGTATAGGACGGGTCTCAAGATTGGAATGGGAAGGAGTTGGATATCACATCTCATGCTGAAGGAAGGGTCTCAGGTTTGGAAGGGGAAGGATTTGGATATCACATCTCAATTAATAGGACGGGTCTGTGGTTTGGTATTAGAAGCATTGAGATATCACATCTCATGCTATCGGAAGGATCTCAGGATTGGATTGGGAAGGAGTTGGATATCACATCTCATGTTATAGGAAGGGTCTCAGGATTGGATGGGAAGAGTTGGATATCACATCTCATGCCATAGGAAGGGTCTCAGGATTGGAATGGGAAGGAGTTGGATATCACATCTCATGCTATCGGAAAGGTCTCAGGTTTGGTAGAAGCATTGGGATATCACATCTCATGCTATAGGAAGGGCCTCATGATTGGAATGGGAAAGAGTTGGATATCACATCTCATGCTATCGGAAAGTTCTCAGGTTTGGTAGAAGCATTGGGATATCACATCTCATGCTCTCGGAAGGGTCTCAGGATTGGATTGGGAAGGAGTTGGATATCACATCTCATGTTATAGGAAGGGGCTCAGGATTGGAATGGGAAGGACTTGGACATCACATCTTACGTTATAGGAAGGGTCTCAGGTTTGTTATTAGAAGCATTGAGATATCACATCTCATGTTATAACCTGAGACTGTCATGGACAGTCTCAGGTTTGGTATTAGAAGCATTGAGATATAACATCTCATGGTATAGGACGGGTCTCAGGATTGGAATGGGAAGGAGTTTGATATCACATCTCATGCCTTAGGAAGGTCTCAGGTTTGGTGGAAGCATTGAGATATCACATCTCATGCTATAGGAAGGGTCTCAGGATTGGATTGGGAAGGAGTTGGATATCCCATCTCATGCTATAGGAAGGGTCACAGGTTGGAATTGGAAGGAGTTGGATATCACATCTCATGTTATAGGAAGGGTATCAGGATTGGAATGGGAAGGACTTTTATATCACATCTCGCTATAGGGAGGGTCTCACGTTTGGTATTAGAAGCATTGAGATATCACATCTCATGCTATCAGAAGGGTCTCAGGATTGGATTGGGAAGGAGTTGGATATCACATCTCATGTTATAGGAAGGGTCTCAGGTTTGGTATTAGAAGCATTGAGATATCACATCTCATGCTATCGGAAGAGTCACAGGTTGGAATTGGAAGGAGTTGGATATCACATCTCATGCTATCGGAAGGGTCTCAGGATTGGAATGGGAAGGAACTGGATATCTCATCTCCTGCTATAGGGAGGGTCTCAGGTATGATATTAGAAGCATTGAGATATCATATCTCATGCTATCAGAAGGGTCTCAGGATTGGATTGGGAAGGAGTTGGATATCACATCTCATGTTATAGGACGGGTCTCAGGATTGGATGAGAAGAGTTGGATATCACATCTCATGCCATAGGAAGGGTCTCAAGATTGGAATGGGAAGGAGTTGGATATCACATCTCATGCTAAAGGAAGGGTCTCAGGTTTGGAAGGGGAAGGATTTGGATATCACATCTCATGTTATAGGACGGGTCTCAGGATTGGATGAGAAGAGTTGGATATCCCATCTCATGCTATAGGAAGGGTCACAGGTTGGAATTGGAAGGAGTTGGATATCACATCTCATGTTATAGGAAGGGTATCAGGATTGGAATGGGAAGGACTTTTATATCACATCTCGCTATAGGGAGGGTCTCACGTTTGGTATTAGAAGCATTGAGATATCATATCTCATGCTATCGGAAGGGTCTCAGGATTGGATTGGGAAGGAGTTGGATATCACATAGCATGTTATAGGAAGGGTCTCGAGATTGGATGGGAAGAGTTGGATATCACATCTCATGTTATAGGAAGGGTATCAGGATTGGAATGGGAAGGACTTTGATATCACATCTCACGCTATAGGGAGGGTCTCAGGTTTGGTATTAGAAGCATTGAGATATCACATCTCATGTTATAGGAAGGGTCTCAGGTTTGTTATTAGAAGCATTGAGATATCACATCTCATGTTATAGGACAGTCTCAGGTTTGGTATTAGAAGCATTGAGATATAACATCTCATGGTATAGGACGGGTCTCAGGATTGGAATGGGAAGGAGTTTGATATCACATCTCATGCCATGGGAAGGTCTCAGGTTTGCTAGAAGCATTAAGATATCACATCTCATGCTATCGGAAGGGTCTCAGGATTGGATTGGGAAGGAGTTGGATATCGCATCTCATGCTATAGGAAGGGTCTCAGGATTGGATGGGAAGAGTTGGATATCACATCTCATGTTATAGGAAGGGTATCAGGATTGGAATGGGAAGGACTTTGATATCACATCTCACGCTATAGGGAGGGTCTCAGGTTTGGTATTAGAAGCATTGAGATATCACATCTCATGTTATAGGAAGGGTCTCAGGTTTGTTATTAGAAGCATTGAGATATCACATCTCATGTTATAGGACAGTCTCAGGTTTGGTATTAGAAGCATTGAGATATAACATCTCATGGTATAGGACGGGTCTCAGGATTGGATGGGAAGAGTTGGATATCATCTCTCATGCTATAGTAAGGGTCTCATGTTTGGTAGAAGCATTGGGATATCACATCTCATGCTATAGGAAGAGTCTCAGGATAGGAATGGGAAGGAGTTGGATATCACATCTCATGCTAAAGGAAGGGTCTCAGGTTTGGAAGGGGAAGGATTTGGATATCACATCTCAAGTTATAGAACGGGTCTGTGGTTTGGTATTAGAAGCATTGAGATATCATATCTCATGCTATCAGAAGGGTCTCAGGATTGGATTGCGAAGGAGTTGGATATCACATCTCATGTTATAGGAAGGCTCTCAGGTTTGTTATTAGAAGCATTGAGATATCACATCTCATGTTATAGGACAGTCTCAGGTTTGGTATTAGAAGCATTGAGATATCATATCTCATTGTATAGGACGGGTCTCAGGATTGGATTGGGAAGGAGTTGGATATCACATCTCATGTTATAGGAAGGCTCTCAGGTTTGTTATTAGAAGCATTGAGATTTCACATCTCATGTTATAGGACAGTCTCAGGTTTGGTATTAGAAGCATTGAGATATCATATCTCATGGTATAGGACGGGTCTCAGGATTGCAATGGGAAGGAGTTGGATATCACAGCTTATGCTAAAGGAAGGGTCTCAGGTTTGGAAGGGGAAGGATTTGGATATCGCATCTCAATTTATAGGACAGGTCTGTGGTTTTTTATTAGAAGCATTGAGATATCATATCTAATGCTATCGGAAGGGTATCAGGATTGGATTGGGAAGGAGTTGGATATCACATCTCATGTTATAGGAAGGGTCTCAGGATTGGAATGGGAAGGATTTGGATATCACATCTCATGTTATAGGAAGGTTCTCAGGTTTGTTATTAGAAGCATTGAGATATCGCATCTCATGTTATAGGACAGTCTCAGGTTTGGTATTAGAAGCATTGAGATATCATATCTCATTGTATAGGACGGGTCTCAGGATTGGAATGTGAGGAAGTTGGATATCACATATCATGCTATAGGAAGGGTCTCAGGATTGGAATGGGAAGGAGTTGGATATCACATCTCATGATAAAGAAAGGGTCTCAGGTTTGGAAGGGGAAGGATTTGGATATCACATCTCAAGTTATAGGACGGTTCTGTGGTTTGGTATTAGAAGCATTGAGATATCATATCTCATGCTATCGGAAGGGTCTCAGGATTGGATTGGGAAGGAGTTGGATATCACATCGCATGTTATAGGAAGGTTCTCAAGATTGGAATGGGAAGTACTTGGATATCACATCTCATGTTATAGGAAGGGTCTCAGGTTTGTTATTAGAAGCATTGAGATATTGCATCTCATGTTATAGGAAGGGTCTCAGGATTGGAATGGGAAGCAGTTGTATATCAATTCTCATGCTATAGGAAGGGTCTCAGGATTGGAATGGGAAGGAGTTGGATATCACATCTCATGATAAAGAAAGGGTCTCAGGTTTGGAAGGGGAAGGATTTGGATATCACATCTCAAGTTATAGGACGGTTCTGTGGTTTGGTATTAGAAGCATTGAGATATCATATCTCATGCTATCGGAAGGGTCTCAGGATTGGATTGGGAAGGAGTTGGATATCACATCTCATGTAATAGGAAGGGTCTCAGGTTTGTTATTAGAAGCATTGAGATATCACATCTCATGTTATAGGAAGGGTCTCAGGATTGGAATGGGAAGGAGTTGTATATCACATCTCATGCTATAGGGAGGGTCTCAGGTTTGATATTAGAAGCATTGAGATATCATATCTCATGCTATCATAAGGGTCTCAGGATTGGATTGGGAAGGAGTTGGATATCACATCTCATGTTATAGGAAGGGTCTCAGGATTGGAAGGGGAAGGATTTGCATATCACATCTCATGTTATAGGAAGGGTCTCAGGTTTGTTATTAGAAGCATTGAGATATCGCATCTCATGTTATAGGACAGTCTCAGGTTTGGTATTAGAAGCATTGAGATATATCTCATGGTATAGGACGGGTCTCAGGATTGGAATGGGAAGGAGTTGGATATCACATCTCATGCTATAGGAAGGGTCTCAGGATTGGAATGGGAAGGATTTGGATATCACATCTCATGTTATATGAAGGGTCTCAGGTTTGTTATTAGAAGCATTGAGATATCACATCTCATGTTCTAGGAAGGGTCTCAGGATTGGAATGGGAAGGATTTGGATATCACATCTCATGTTATAGGAAGGGTCTCAGGTTTGTTATTAGAAGCATTGAGATATCGCATCTCATGTTATAGGACAGTCTCAGGTTTGGTATTAGAAGCATTGAGATATCATATCTCATGCTATCGGAAGGGTCTCAGGATTGGAATGGGAAGGATTTGGATATCACATCTCATGTTATAGGAAGGGTCTCAGGTTTGTTATTAGAAGCATTGAGATATCGCATGTCATGTTATAGGACAGTCTCAGGTTTGGTATTAGAAGCATTGAGATATCATATCTCATGCTATCGGAAGGGTCTCAGGATTGGAATGGGAAGGAGTTGGATATCGCATCTCATGCTATAGGAAGGGTCACAGGTTGGAATGGGAAGGAGTTGGATATCACATATCATGCTATAGGAAGGGTCTCAGGATTGGAATGGGAAGGAGTTGGATATCACATCTCATGATAAAGAAAGGGTCTCAGGTTTGGAAGTGGGAGGATTTGGATATCACATCTCAAGTTATAGGACGGTTCTGTGGTTTGGTATTAGAAGCATTGAGATATCATATCTCATGCTATCGGAAGGGTCTCAGGATTGGATTGGGAAGGAGTTGGATATCACATCTCATGTAATAGGAAGGGTCTCAGGTTTGTTATTAGAAGCATTGAGATATCGCATCTCATGTTATAGGAAGGGTCTCAGGATTGGAATGGGAAGGAGTTGTATATCACATCTCATGCTATAGGGAGGATCTCAGGTTTGATATTAGAAGCATTGAGATATCATATCTCATGCTATCATAAGGGTCTCAGGATTGGATTGGGAAGGAGTTGGATATCACATCTCATGTTATAGGAAGGGTCTCAGGATTGGAATGGGAAGGATTTGGATATCACATCTCATGTTATAGGAAGGGTCTCGGGTTTGTTATTAGAAGCATTGAGATATTGCATCTCATGTTATAGGACAGTCTCAGGTTTGGTATTAGAAGCATTGAGATATATCTCATGGTATAGGACGGGTCTCAGGATTGGAATGGGAAGGAGTTGGATATCACATCTCATGCTATAGGAAGGGTCTCAGGATTGGAATGGGAAGGATTTGGATATCACATCTCAAGTTATAGGAAGGGTCTCAGGTTTGTTATTAAAAGCATTGAGATATCACATCTCATGTTCTAGGAAGGGTCTCAGGATTGGAATGGGAAGGATTTGGATATCACATCTCATGTTATAGGAAGGGTCTCAGGTTTGGTATTAGAAGCATTGAGATATCGCATCTCATGTTATAGGACAGTCTCAGGTTTGGTATTAGAAGCATTGGGATATCATATCTCATGCTATCGGAAGGGTCTCAGGATTGGAATGGGAAGGATTTGGATATCACATCTCATGTTATAGGAAGGGTCTCAGGTTTGTTATTAGAAGCATTGAGATATCGCATCTCATGTTATAGGACAGTCTCAGGTTTGGTATTAGAAGCATTGAGATATCATATCTCATGCTATCGGAAGGGTCTCAGGATTGGAATGGGAAGGAGTTGGATATCGCATCTCATGCTATAGGAAGGGTCACAGGTTGGAATTGGAAGGAGTTGGATATCACAGCTCATGTTATAGGAAGGGTTTCAGGATTGGAATGGGAAGGACTTTGATATCACATCTCATGCTATCGGAAGGGTCTCAGGATTGGATTGGGAAGGAGTTGGATATAACATCTCATGTTATAGGAAGGGTCTCAGGATTGGATGGGAAGAGTTGGATATCACATCTCATGTTATAGGAAGGGTATCAGGATTGGAATGGGAAGGACTTTGATATCACATCTCACGCTATAGGGAGGGTCTCAGGTTTGGTATTAGAAGCATTGAGATATCACATCTCATGTTATAGGAAGGGTCTCAGGTTTGTTATTAGAAGCATTGAGATATCACATCTCATGTTATAGGACAGTCTCAGGTTTGGTATTAGAAGCATTGAGATATAACATCTCATGGTATAGGACGGGTCTCAGGATTGGATGGGAAGAGTTGGATATCACCTCTCATGCTATAGTAAGGGTCTCAGGTTTGGTAGAAGCATTGGGATATCACATCTCATGCTATCGGAAGGGTCTCAGGATTGGAATGGGAAGGAGTTGGATATCACATCTCATGCTAAAGGAAGGGTCTCAGGTTTGGAAGGGGAAGGATTTGGATATCACATCTCAAGTTATAGGACGGGTCTGTGGTTTGGTATTTGAAGCATTGAGATATCATATCTCATGCTATCGGAAGGGTCTCAGGATTGGATTGCGAAGGAGTTGGATATCACATCTCATGTTATAGGAAGGCTCTCAGGTTTGTTATTAGAAGCATTGAGATATCACATCTCATGTTATAGGACAGTCTCAGGTTTGGTATTAGAAGCATTGAGATATCATCTCATGGTATAGGACGGGCCTCAGGATTGGAATGGGAAGGAGTTGGATATCACATCTCATGCTAAAGGAAGGGTCTCAGGTTTGGAAGGGGAAGGATTTGGATATCACATCTCAATTTATAGGACGGGTCTGTGGTTTGGTATTAGAAGCATTGAGATATCATATCTCATGCTATCGGAAGGGTCTCAGGATTGGATTGGGAAGGAGTTGGATATCACATCTCATGTTATAGGAAAGGTCTCAGGATTGGAATGGGAAGGATTTGGATATCACATCTCATGTTATAGGACAGTCTCAGGTTTGGTATTAGAAGCATTGAGATATCATATCTCATTGTACAGGACGGGTCTCAGGATTGGAATGGGAAGGAGTTGGATATCACATATCATGCTATAGGAAGGGTCTCAGGATTGGAATGGGAAGGAGTTGGATATCACATCTCATGATAAAGAAAGGGTCTCAGGTTTGGAAGGGGAAGGATTTGGATATCACATCTCAAGTTATAGGACGGTTCTGTGGTTTGGTATTAGAAGCATTGAGATATCATATCTCACGCTATCGGAAGGGTCTCAGGATTGGATTGGGAAGGAGTTGGATATCACATCGCATGTTATAGGAAGGGTCTCAAGATTGGAATGGGAAGGACTTGGATATCACATCTCATGTTATAGGAAGGGTCTCAGGTTTGTTATTAGAAGCATTGAGATATCGCATCTCATGTTATAGGAAGGGTCTCAGGATTGGAATGGGAAGCAGTTGTATATCACATCTCATGCTATAGGAAGGGTCTCAGGATTGGAATGGGAAGGAGTTGGATATCACATCTCATGATAAAGAAAGGGTCTCAGGTTTGGAAGGGGAAGGATTTGGATATCACATCTCAAGTTATAGGACGGTTCTGTGGTTTGGTATTAGAAGCATTGAGATATCATATCTCATGTTATAGGAAGGGTCTCAGGATTGGAATGGGAAGGAGTTGTATATCACATCTCATGCTATAGGGAGGGTCTCAGGTTTGATATTAGAAGCATTGAGATATCATATCTCATGCTATCATAAGGGTCTCAGGATTGGATTGGGAAGGAGTTGGATATCACATCTCATGTTATAGGAAGGGTCTCAGGATTGGAATGGGTAGGATTTGGATATCACATCTCATGTTATAGGAAGGGTCTCAGGTTTGTTATTAGAAGCATTGAGATATCGCATCTCATGTTATAGGACAGTCTCAGGTTTGGTATTAGAAGCATTGAGATATATCTCATGGTATAGGACAGTCTCAGGTTTGATATTAGAAGCATTGAGATATCATATCTCATGCTATCATAAAGGTCTCAGGATTGGATTGGGAAGGAGTTGGATATCACATCTCATACTATAGGAAGGGTCTCAGGATTGGAATGGGAAGGATTTGGATATCACATCTCATGTTATAGGAAGGGTCTCAGGTTTGTTATTAGAAGCATTGAGATATCACATCTCATGTTCTAGGAAGGGTCTCAGGATTGGAATGGGAAGGATTTGGATATCACATCTCATGTTATAGGAAGGGTCTCAGGTTTGTTATTAGAAGCATTGAGATATCGCATCTCATGTTATAGGAAGGGTCTCAGGATTGGAATGGGAAGGAGTTGTATATCACATCTCATGCTATAGGGAGGGTCTCAGGTTTGATATTAGAAGCATTGAGATATCATATCTCATGCTATCATAAGGGTCTCAGGATTGGATTGGGAAGGAGTTGGATATCACATCTCATGTTATAGGAAGGGTCTCAGGATTGGAATGGGAAGGATTTGGATATCACATCTCATGTTATAGGAAGGGTCTCAGGTTTGTTATTAGAAGCATTGAGATATCGCATCTCATGTTATAGGACAGTCTCAGGTTTGGTATTAGAAGCATTGAGATATATCTCATGGTATAGGACGGGTCTCAGGATTGGAATGGGAAGGAGTTGGATATCACATCTCATGCTATAGGAAGGGTCTCAGGATTGGAATGGGAAGGATTTGGATATCACATCTCATGTTATAGGAAGGGTCTCAGGTTTGTTATTAGAAGCATTGAGATATCACATCTCATGTTCTAGGAAGGGTCTCGGGATTGGAATGGGAAGGATTTGGATATCACATCTCATGTTATAGGAAGGGTCTCAGGTTTGTTATTAGAAGCATTGACATATCGCATCTCATGTTATAGGACAGTCTCAGGTTTGGTATTAGAAGCATTGAGATATCATATCTCATGCTATCGGAAGGGTCTCAGGATTGGAATGGGAAGGAGTTGGATATCGCATCTCATGCTATAGGAAGGGTCACAGGTTGGAATTGGAAGGAGTTGGATATCACAGCTCATGTTATAGGAAGGGTTTCAGGATTTGAATGGGAAGGACTTTGATATCACATCTCATGCTATCGGAAGGGTCTCAGGATTGGATTGGGAAGGAGTTGGATGTAACATCTCATGTTATAGGAAGGGTCTCAGGATTGGATGGGAAGAGTTGGATATCACATCTCATGTTATAGGAAGGGTATCAGGATTGGAATGGGAAGGACTTTGATATTACATCTCACGCTATAGGGAGGGTCTCAGGTTTGGTATTAGAAGCATTGAGATATCACATCTCATGTTATAGGAAGGGTCTCAGGTTTGTTATTAGAAGCATTGAGATATCACATCTCATGTTATAGGACAGTCTCAGGTTTGGTATTAGAAGCATTGAGATATAACATCTCATGGTATAGGACGGGTCTCAGGATTGGATGGGAAGAGTTGGATATCACCTCTCATGCTAAAGGAAGGGTCTCAGGTTTGGAAGGGGAAGGATTTGGATATCACATCTCAAGTTATAGGACGGGTCTGTGGTTTGGTATTAGAAGCATTGAGATATCATATCTCATGCTATCGGAAGGGTCTCAGGATTGGATTGCGAAGGAGTTGGATATCACATCTCATGTTATAGGAAGGCTCTCAGGTTTGTTATTAGAAGCATTGAGATATCACATCTCATGTTATAGGACAGTCTCAGGTTTGGTATTAGAAGCATTGAGATATCATCTCATGGTATAGGACGGGCCTCAGGATTGGAATGGGAAGGAGTTGGATATCACATCTCATGCTAAAAGAAGGGTCTCGGGTTTGAAAGGGGAAGGATTTGGATATCACATCTCAATATATAGGACGGGTCTGTGGTTTGGTATTAGAAGCATTGAGATATCATATCTCATGCTATCGGAAGGGTCTCAGGATTGGATTGGGAAGGAGTTGGATATCACATCTCATGTTATAGGAAGGGTCTCAGGATTGGAATGGGAAGGATTTGGATATCACATCTCATGTTATAGGACAGTCTCAGGTTTGGTATTAGAAGCATTGAGATATCATAACTCATTGTATAGGACGGGTCTCAGGATTGGAATGGGAAGGAGTTGGATATCACATATCATGCTATAGGAAGGGTCTCAGGATTGGAATGGGAAGGAGTTGGATATCACATCTCATGATAAAGAAAGGGTCTCAGGTTTGGAAGGGGAAGGATTTGGATATCACATCTCAAGTTATAGGACGGTTCTGTGGTTTGGTATTAGAAGCATTGAGATATCATATCTCATGCTATCGGAAGGGTCTCAGGATTGGATTGGGAAGGAGTTGGATATCACATCGCATGTTATAGGAAGGGTCTCAAGATTGGAATGGGAAGGACTTGGATATCACATCTCATGTTATAGGAAGGGTCTCAGGTTTGTTATTAGAAGCATTGAGATATCGCATCTCATGTTATAGGAAGGGTCTCAGGATTGGAATGGGAAGCAGTTGTATATCACATCTCATGCTATAGGGAGGGTCTCAGGTTTGATATTAGAAGCATTGAGATATCATATCTCATGCTATCAGAAGGGTCTCAGGATTGGATTGGGAAGGAGTTGGATATCACATCTCATGTTATAGGAAGGGTCTCAGGATTGGAATGGGAAGGATTTGGATATCACATCTCATGTTATAGGAAGGGTCTCAGGTTTGTTATTAGAAGCATTGAGATATCACATCTCATGTTATAGGACAGTCTCAGGTTTGCTATTAGAAGCATTGATATATCATATCTCATGCTATCGGAAGGGTCTCAGGATTGGAATGGGAAGGATTTGGATATCACATCTCATGTTATAGGAAGGGTCTCAGGATTGGAATGGGAAGAATTTGGATATCACATCTCATGTTATAGGAAGGGTCTCAGGTTTGTTATTCGAAGCATTGAGATATCGCATCTCATGTTATAGGACAGTCTCAGGTTTGGTATTAGAAGCATTGAGATATCATATCTCATGGTATAGGACGGGTCTCAGGATTGGAATGGGAAGGAGTTGGATATCACATCTCATGCTATAGGAAGGGTCTCAGGATTGGAATGGGAAGGATTTGGATATCACATCTCATGTTATAGGAAGGGTCTCAGGTTTGTTATTAGAAGCATTGAGATATCACATCTCATGTTCTAGGAAAGGTCTCAGGATTGGAATGGGAAGGATTTGGATATCACATCTCATGTTATAGGAAGGGTCTCAGGTTTGTTATTAGAAGCATTGAGATATCGCATCTCATGTTATAGGACAGTCTCAGGTTTGGTATTGGAAGCATTGAGATATCATATCTCATGCTATTGGAAGGGTCTCAGGATTGGAATGGGAAGGATTTGGATATCACATCTCATGTTATAGGAAGGGTCTCAGGTTTGTTATTAGAAGCATTGAGATATTGCATCTCATGTTCTAGGACAGTCTCAGGTTTGGTATTAGAAGCATTGAGATATCATATCTCATGCTATCGGAAGGGTCTCAGGATTGGATTGGGAAGGAGTTGGATATCACATCTCATGTTATAGGAAGGCTCTCAGGTTTGTTATTAGAAGCATTGAGATATCACATCTCATGTTATAGGACAGTCTCAGGTTTGGTATTAGAAGCATTGAGATATCATATCTCATGGTATAGGACGGGTCTCAGGATTGCAATGGGAAGGAGTTGGATATCACATCTCATGATAAAGGAAGGGTCTCAGGTTTGGAAGGGGAAGGATTTGGATATCGCATCTCAATTTATAGGACGGGTCTGTGGTTTGGTATTAGAAGCATTGAGATATCATATCTCATGCTATCGGAAGGGTATCAGGATTGGATTGGGAAGGAGTTGGATATCACATCTCATGTTATAGGAAGGGTCTCAGGATTGGAATGGGAAGGATTTGGATATCACATCTCATGTTATAGGAAGGGTCTCAGGTTTGTTATTAGAAGCATTGAGATATTGCATCTCATGTTATAGGACAGTCTCAGGTTTGGTATTAGAAGCATTGAGATATCATATCTCATTGTATAGGACGGGTCTCAGGATTGGAATGGGAAGGAGTTGGATATCACATCTCATGATAAAGAAAGGGTCTCAGGTTTGGAAGGGGAAGGATTTGGATATCACATCTCAAGTTATAGGACGGTTCTGTGGTTTGGTATTAGAAGCATTGAGATATCATATCTCATGCTATCGGAAGGGTCTCAGGATTCGATTGGGAAGGAGTTGGATATCACATCGCATGTTATAGGAAGGGTCTCAGGATTGGAATGGGAAGGAGTTGGATATCACATCTCATGATAAAGAAAGGGTCTCAGGTTTGGAAGGGGAAGGATTTGGATATCACATCTCAAGTTATAGGACGGTTCCGTGGTTTGGTATTAGAAGCATTGAGATATCATATCTCATGCTATCGGAAGGGTCTCAGGATTGGATTGGGAAGGAGTTGGATATCACATCGCATGTTATAGGAAGGGTCTCAAGATTGGAATGGGAAGGACTTGGATATCACATCTCATGTTATAGGAAGGGTCTCAGGTTTGTTATTAGAAGCATTGAGATATCACATCTCATGTTATAGGACAGTCTCAGGTTTGGTATTAGAAGCATTGAGATATAACATCTCATAGTATAGGACGGGTCTCAGGATTGGAATGGGAAGGAGTTTGATATCACATCTCATGCCATGGGAAGGTCTCAGGTTTGCTAGAAGCATTAAGATATCACATCTCATGCTATCGGAAGGGTCTCAGGATTGGATTGGGAAGGAGTTGGATATCGCATCTCAAGCTATAGGAAGGGTCACAGGTTGGAATTGGAAGGAGTTGGATATCACAGCTCATGTTATAGGAAGGGTTTCAGGATTGGAATGGGAAGGACTTTGATATCACATCTCATGCTATCGTAAGGGTATCAGGATTGGATTGGGAAGGAGTTGGATATCACATCTCATGTTATAGGAAGGGTCTCAGGATTGGAATGGGAAGGATTTGGATATCACATCTCTTGTTATAGTAAGGGTCTCAGGTTTGTTATTAGAAGCATTGAGATATCGCATCTCATGTCATAGGACAGTCTCAGGTTTGGTCATAGAAGCATTGAGATATCATATCTCATTGTATAGGACGGGTCTCAGGATTGTAATGGGAAGGAGTTGGATATCATATATCATGCTATAGGACGGGTCTCAGGATTGGAATGGGAAGGAGGTGGATATCACATCTCATGATAAAGGAAGGGTCTCAGGTTTGGAAGGGGAAGGATTTGGATATCACATCTCAAGTTATAGGACTGGTCTGTGGTTTGGTATTAGAAGCATTGAGATATCATATCTCATGCTATCGGAAGGGTCTCAGGTTTGGAAGGGGAAGGATTTGGATATCACATCTCAAGTTATAGGACTGGTCTGTGGTTTGGTATTAGAAGCATTGAGATATCATATCTCATGCTATCGGAAAGGTCTCAGGCTTGGTAGAAGCATTGGGATATCACATCTCATGCTATAGGAAGGGCCTCATGATTGGAATGGGAAGGAGTTGGATATCACATCTCATGCTATCGGAAAGGTCTCAGGTTTGGTAGAAGCATTGGGATATCACATCTCATGCTCTCGGAAGGGTCTCAGGATTGGATTGGGAAGGAGTTGGATATCACGTCTCATGTTATAGGAAGGGGCTCAGGATTGGAATGGGAGGGACTTGGACATCACATCTTACGTTATATGAAGGGTCTCAGGTTTGTTATTAGAAGCATTGAGATATCACATCTCATGTTATAACCTGAGACTGTCATGGACAGTCTCAGGTTTGGTATTAGAAGCATTGAGATATAACATCTCATGGTATAGGACGGGTCTCAGGATTGGAATGGGAAGGAGTTTGATATCACATCTCATGCCTTAGGAAGGTCTCAGGTTTGGTGGAAGCATTAGGATATCACATCTCATGCTATCGGAAGGGTCTCAGGATTGGATTGGGAAGGAGTTGGATATCCCATCTCATGCTATAGGAAGGGTCACAGGTTGGAATTGGAAGGAGTTGGATATCACATCTCATGTTATAGGAAGGGTATCAGGATTGGAATGGGAAGGACTTTTATATCACATCTCGCTATAGGGAGGGTCTCAGGTTTGGTATTAGAAGCATTGAGATATCACATCTCATGCTATCAGAAGGGTCTCAGGATTGGATTGGGAAGGAGTTGGATATCACATCTCATGTTATAGGAAGGGTCTCAGGTTTGGTATTAGAAGCATTGAGATATCACATCTCATGCTATCGGAAGAGTCACAGGTTGGAATTGGAAGGAGTTGGATATCACATCTCATGCTATTGGAAGCGTCTCAGGATTGGAATGGGAAGGAATTGGATATCTCATCTCATGCTATAGGGAGGGTCTCAGGTTTGATATTAGAAGCATTGAGATATCATATCTCATGCTATCGGAAGGGTCTCAGGATTGGATTGGAAAGGAGTTGGATATCACATCTCATGTTATAGGACGGGTCTCAGGATTGGATGGGAAGAGTTGGATATCACATCTCATGCCATAGGAAGGGTCTCAGGATTGGAATGGGAAGGAGTTGGATATCACATCTCATGCTAAAGGAAGGGTCTCAGTTTTAGAAGGGGAAGGATTTGGATATCACATCTCAAGTTATAGGACGTGTCTGTGGTTTGGTATTAGAAGCATTGAGATATCATATCTCATGCTATCGGAAGGGTCTCAGGATTGGAATGGGAAGGACTTGGATATCACATCTCATGTTATAGGAAGAGTCTCAGGTTTGTTATTAGAAGCATTGAGATATCACATCTCATGTTATAGGACAGTCTCAGGTTTGATATTAGAAGCATTGAGATATCACATCTCATGCTATCGGAAGGGTCTCAGGATTGGATTGGGAAGGAGTTGGATATCACATCTCAAGTTATAGGACGGGTCTGTGGTTTGGTATTAGAAGCATTGAGATATCATATCTCATGCTATCCGAAGGGTCTCAGGATTGTATTGGGAAGGAGTTGGATATCACATATGTTATAGGAAGGCTCTCAGGTTTGTTATTAGAAGCATTGAGATATCACATCTCATGCTATCGGAAGGGTATCAGGATTGGATTGGGAAGGAGTTGGATATCACATCTCATGTTATAGGAAGGGTCTCAGGATTGGAATGGGAAGGATTTGGATATCACATCTCATGTTATAGGAAGGGTCTCAGGATGTTATTAGAAGCATTGAGATATCGCATCTCATGTCATAGGACAGTCTCAGGTTTGGTCATAGAAGCATTGAGATATCATATCTCATTGTATAGGACGGGTCTCAGGATTGGAATGGGAAGGAGTTGGATATCATATATCATGCTATAGGACGGGTCTCAGGATTTGAATGGGAAGGAGTTGGATATCACATCTCATGATAAAGGAAGGGTCTCAGGTTTGGAAGGGGAATGATTTGGATATCACATCTCAAGTTATAGGACTGGTCTGTGGTTTGGTATTAGAAGCATTGAGATATCATATCTCAGGCTATCGGAAGGGTCTCAGGATTGGATTGGGAAGGAGTTGGATATCACATCTCATGTTATAGGAAGGGTCTCAAGATTTGAATGGGAAGGACTTGGATATCACATCTCATGTTATAGGAAGGGTCTCAGGTTTGTTATTAGAAGCATTGAGATATCACATCTCATGGTATAGGACAGTCTCAGGTTTGGTATTAGAAGCATTGAGATGTAACATCTCATAGTATAGGACGGGTCTCAGGATTGGAATGGGAAGGAGTTTGATATCACATCTCATGCCATGGGAAGGTCTCAGGTTTGCTAGAAGCATTAAGATATCACATCTCATGCTATCGGAGGGGTCTCAGGATTGGATTGGGAAGGAGTTGGATATCGCATCTCATGCTATAGGAAGGGTCACAGGTTTGAATTGGAAGGAGTTGGATATCACAGCTCATGTTATAGGAAGGGTATCAGGATTGGAATGGGAAGGACTTTGATATCACATCTCATGCTATCGGAAGGGTCTCAGGATTGGATTGGGAAGGAGTTGGATATAACATCTCATGTTATAGGAAGGGTCTCAGGATTGGATGGGAAGAGTTGGATATCACATCTCATGTTATAGGAAGGGTATCAGGATGGGAATGGGAAGGACTTTGATATCACATCTCACGCTATAGGGAGGGTCTCAGGTTTGGTATTATAAGCATTGAGATATCACATCTCATGTTATAGGAAGGGTCTCAGGTTTGTTATTAGAAGCATTGAGATATCACATCTCATGTTATAGGACAGTCTCAGGTTTGGTATTAGAAGCATTGAGATATAACATCTCATGGTATAGGACGGGTCTCAGGATTGGATGGGAAGAGTTGGATATCACATCTCAAGCTATAGGACGGGTCTGTGGTTTGGTATTAGAAGCATTGAGATATCATATCTCATGCTATCGGAAGGGTCTGAGGATTGGATTGCGAAGGAGTTGGATATCACATCTCGTGTTATCGGAAGGGTCTCAGGATTGGATTGGGAAAGAGTTGGATATAACATCTCATGTTATAGGAAGGCTCTCAGGTTTGTTATTAGAAGCATTGAGATATCACATCTCATGTTATAGGACAGTCTCAGGTTTGGTATTAGAAGCATTAAGATATCATATCTCATGGTATAGGACGGGTCTCAGGATTGGAATGGGAAGGAGTGGGATATCACATCTCATGCTAAAGGAAGGGTCTCAGGTTTGGAAGGGGAAGGATTTGGATATCACATCTCAATTTATAGGACGGGTCTGTGGTTTGGTATTAGAAGCATTGAGATATCACATCTCATGCTATCGGAAGGATCTCAGGATTGGATTGGGAAGGAGTTGGATATCACATCTCATGTTATAGGAAGGGTCTCAGGATTGGATGGGAAGAGTTGGATATCACATCTCATGCCATAGGAAGGGTCTCAGGATTGGAATGGGAAGGAGTTGGATATCACATCTCATGCTATCGGAAAGGTCTCAGGTTTGGTAGAAGCATTGGGATATCACATCTCATGCTATAGGAAGGGCCTCATGATTGGAATGGGAAAGAGTTGGATATCACATCTCATGCTATCGGAAAGTTCTCAGGTTTGGTAGAAGCATTGGGATGTCACATCTCATGCTCTCGGAAGGGTCTCAGGATTGGATTGGGAAGGAGTTGGATATCACATCTCATGTTATAGGAAGGGGCTCAGGATTGGAATGGGAAGGACTTGGACATCACATCTTACGTTATAGGAAGGGTCTCAGGTTTGTTATTAGAAGCATTGAGATATCACATCTCATGTTATAACCTGAGACTGTCATGGACAGTCTCAGGTTTGGTATTAGAAGCATTGAGATATAACATCTCATGGTATAGGACGGGTCTCAGGATTGGAATGGGAAGGAGTTTGATATCACATCTCATGCCTTAGGAAGGTCTCAGGTTTGGTGGAAGCATTAGGATATCACATCTCATGCTATCGGAAGGGTCTCAGGATTGGATTGGGAAGGAGTTGGATATCCCATCTCATGCTATAGGAAGGGTCACAGGTTGGAATTGGAAGGAGTTGGATATCACATCTCATGTTATAGGAAGGGTATCAGGATTGGAATGGGAAGGACTTTTATATCACATCTCGCTATAGGGAGGGTCTCAGGTTTGGTATTAGAAGCATTGAGATATCACATCTCATGCTATCAGAAGGGTCTCAGGATTGGATTGGGAAGGAGGTGGATATCACATCTCATGTTATAGGAAGGGTCTCAGGTTTGGTATTAGAAGCATTGAGATATCACATCTCATGCTATCGGAAGAGTCACAGGTTGGAATTGGAAGGAGTTGGATATCACATCTCATGCTATCGGAAGGGTCTCAGGATTGGAATGGGAAGGAACTGGATATCTCATCTCCTGCTATAGGGAGGGTCTCAGGTATGATATTAGAAGCATTGAGATATCATATCTCATGCTATCGGAAGGGTCTCAGGATTGGATTGGGAAGGAGTTGGATATCACATCTCATGTTATAGGACGGGTCTCAGGATTGGATGAGAAGAGTTGGATATCACATCTCATGCCATAGGAAGGGTCTCAAGATTGGAATGGGAAGGAGTTGGATATCACATCTCATGCTAAAGGAAGGGTCTCAGGTTTGGAAGGGGAAGGATTTGGATATCACATCTCAAGTTATAGGACGGGTCTGTGGTTTGGTATTAGAAGCATTGAGATATCATATCTCATGCTATCGGAAGGGTCTCAGGATTGGATTGGGAAGGAGTTGGATATCACATAGCATGTTATAGGAAGGGTCTCAAGATTGGATGGGAAGAGTTGGATATCACATCTCATGTTATAGGAAGGGTATCAGGATTGGAATGGGAAGGACTTTGATATCACATCTCACGCTATAGGGAGGGTCTCAGGTTTGGTATTAGAAGCATTGAGATATCACATCTCATGTTATAGGAAGGGTCTCAGGTTTGTTATTAGAAGCATTGAGATATCACATCTCATGTTATAGGACAGTCTCAGGTTTGGTATTAGAAGCATTGAGATATAACATCTCATGGTATAGGACGGGTCTCAGGATTGGAATGGGAAGGAGTTTGATATCACATCTCATGCCATGGGAAGGTCTCAGGTTTGCTAGAAGCATTAAGATATCACATCTCATGCTATCAGAAGGGTCTCAGGATTGGATTGGGAAGGAGTTGGATATCGCATCTCATGCTATAGGAAGGGTCTCAGGATTGGATGGGAAGAGTTGGATATCACATCTCATGTTATAGGAAGGGTATCAGGATTGGAATGGGAAGGACTTTGATATCACATCTCACGCTATAGGGAGGGTCTCAGGTTTGGTATTAGAAGCATTGAGATATCACATCTCATGTTATAGGAAGGGTCTCAGGTTTGTTATTAGAAGCATTGAGATATCACATCTCATGTTATAGGACAGTCTCAGGTTTGGTATTAGAAGCATTGAGATATAACATCTCATGGTATAGGACGGGTCTCAGGATTGGATGGGAAGAGTTGGATATCATCTCTCATGCTATAGTAAGGGTCTCATGTTTGGTAGAAGCATTGGGATATCACATCTCATGCTATAGGAAGAGTCTCAGGATTGGAATGGGAAGGAGTTGGATATCACATCTCATGCTAAAGGAAGGGTCTCAGGTTTGGAAGGGGAAGGATTTGGATATCACATCTCAAGTTATAGGACGGGTCTGTGGTTTGGTATTAGAAGCATTGAGATATCATATCTCATGCTATCAGAAGGGTCTCAGGATTGGATTGCGAAGGAGTTGGATATCACATCTCATGTTATAGGAAGGCTCTCAGGTTTGTTATTAGAAGCATTGAGATATCACATCTCATGTTATAGGACAGTCTCAGGTTTGGTATTAGAAGCATTGAGATATCATATCTCATTGTATAGGACGGGTCTCAGGATTTTATTGGGAAGGAGTTGGATATCACATCTCATGTTATAGGAAGGCTCTCAGGTTTGTTATTAGAAGCATTGAGATATCACATCTCATGTTATAGGACAGTCTCAGGTTTGGTATTAGAAGCATTGAGATATCATATCTCATGGTATAGGAGGGGTCTCAGGATTGCAATGGGAAAGAGTTGGATATCACAGCTCATGCTAAAGGAAGGGTCTCAGGTTTGGAAGGGGAAGGATTTGGATATCGCATCTCAATTTATAGGACAGGTCTGTGGTTTTTTATTAGAAGCATTGAGATATCATATCTAATGCTATCGGAAGGGTATCAGGATTGGATTGGGAAGGAGTTGGATATCACATCTCATGTTATAGGAAGGGTCTCAGGATTGGAATGGGAAGGATTTGGATATCACATCTCATGTTATAGGAAGGTTATCAGGTTTGTTATTAGAAGCATTGAGATATCGCATCTCATGTTATAGGACAGTCTCAGGTTTGGTATTAGAAGCATTGAGATATCATATCTCATTGTATAGGACGGGTCTCAGGATTGGAATGGGAGGAAGTTGGATATCACATATCATGCTATAGGAAGGGTCTCAGGATTGGAATGGGAAGGAGTTGGATATCACATCTCATGATAAAGAAAGGGTCTCAGGTTTGGAAGGGGAAGGATTTGGATATCACATCTCAAGTTATAGGACGGTTCTGTGGTTTGGTATTAGAAGCATTGAGATATCATATCTCATGCTATCGGAAGGGTCTCAGGATTGGATTGGGAAGGACTTGGATATCACATCTCATGTTATAGGAAGGGTCTCAGGTTTGTTATTAGAAGCATTGAGATATCACATCTCATGTTATAGGACAGTCTCAGGTTTGGTATTAGAAGCATTGAGATATAACATCTCCTAGTATAGGACGGGTCTCAGGATTGGAATGGGAAGGAGTTTGATATCACATCTCATGCCATGGGAAGGTCTCAGGTTTGCTAGAAGCATTAAGATATCACATCTCATGCTATCGGAAGGGTCTCAGGATTGGATTGGGAAGGAGTTGGATATCGCATCTCATGCTATAGGAAGGGTCACATTTTGGAATTGGAAGGAGTTGGATATCACAGCTCATGTTATAGGAAGGGTTTCAGGATTGTAATGGGAAGGACTTTGATATCACATCTCATGCTATCGGAAGGGTCTCAGAATTGGATTGGGAAGGAGTTGGATATAACATCTCATGTTATAGGAAGGGTCTCAGGATTGGATGGGAAGAGTTGGATATCACATCTCATGTTATAGGAAGGGTATCAGGATTGGAATGGGAAGGACTTTGATATCACATCTCACGCTATAGGGAGGGTCTCAGGTTTGGTATTAGAAGCATTGAGATATCACATCTCATGTTATAGGAAGGGTCTCAGGTTTGTAATTAGAAGCATTGAGATATCACATCTCATGTTATAGGACAGTCTCAGGTTTGGTATTAGAAGCATTGAGATATAACATCTCATGCTATCGGAAGGGTCTCAGGATTGGATTGGGAAGGAGTTGGATATCGCATCTCATGCTATAGGAAGGGTCACATTTTGGAATTGGAAGGAGTTGGATATCACAGCTCATGTTATAGGAAGGGTTTCAGGATTGTAATGGGAAGGACTTTGATATCACATCACATGCTATCGGAAGGGTCTCAGAATTGGATTGGGAAGGAGTTGGATATAACATCTCATGTTATAGGACGGGTCTCAGGATTGGATGGGAAGAGTTGGATATCACCTCTCATGCTATAGTAAGGGTCGCAGGTTTGGTAGAAGCATTGGGATATCACATCTCATGCTATAGGAAGGGTCTCAGGTTTGGAAGGGGAAGGATTTGGATATCACATCTCAAGTTATAGGACGGGTCTGTGGTTTGGTATTAGAAGCATTGAGATATCATATCTCATGCTATCGGAAGGGTCTCAGGATTGGATTGCGAAGGAGTTGGATATCACATCTCATGTTATAGGAAGGCTCTCAGGTTTGTTATTAGAAGCATTGAGATATCACATCTCATGTTATAGGACAGTCTCAGGTTTGGTATTAGAAGCATTGAGATATCATCTCATGGTATAGGACGGGCCTCAGGATTGGAATGGGAAGGAGTTGGATATCACATCTCATGCTAAAAGAAGGGTCTCGGGTTTGAAAGGGGAAGGATTTGGATATCACATCTCAATATATAGGACGGGTCTGTGGTTTGGTATTAGAAGCATTGAGATATCATATCTCATGCTATCGGAAGGGTCTCAGGATTGGATTGGGAAGGAGTTGGATATCACATCTCATGTTATAGGAAGGGTCTCAGGATTGGAATGGGAAGGATTTGGATATCACATCTCATGTTATAGGACAGTCTCAGGTTTGGTATTAGAAGCATTGAGATATCATATCTCATTGTATAGGACGGGTCTCAGGATTGGAATGGGAAGGAGTTGGATATCACATATCATGCTATAGGAAGGGTCTCAGGATTGGAATGGGAAGGAGTTGGATATCACATCTCATGATAAAGAAAGGGTCTCAGGTTTGGAAGGGGAAGGATTTGGATATCACATCTCAAGTTATAGGACGGTTCTGTGGTTTGGTATTAGAAGCATTGAGATATCATATCTCATGCTATCGGAAGGGTCTCAGGATTGGATTGGGAAGGAGTTGGATATCACATCGCATGTTATAGGAAGGGTCTCAAGATTGGAATGGGAAGGACTTGGATATCACATCTCATGTTATAGGAAGGGTCTCAGGTTTGTTATTAGAAGCATTGAGATATCGCATCTCATGTTATACGAAGGGTCTCAGGATTGGAATGGGAAGCAGTTGTATATCACATCTCATGCTATAGGGAGGGTCTCAGGTTTGATATTAGAAGCATTGAGATATCATATCTCATGCTATCAGAAGGGTCTCAGGATTGGATTGGGAAGGAGTTGGATATCACATCTCATGTTATAGGAAGGGTCTCAGGATTGGAATGGGAAGGATTTGGATATCACATCTCATGTTATAGGAAGGGTCTCAGGTTTGTTATTAGAAGCATTGAGATATCACATCTCATGTTATAGGACAGTCTCAGGTTTGCTATTAGAAGCATTGATATATCATATCTCATGCTATCGGAAGGGTCTCAGGATTGGAATGGGAAGGATTTGGATATCACATCTCATGTTATAGGAAGGGTCTCAGGATTGGAATGGGAAGAATTTGGATATCACATCTCATGTTATAGGAAGGGTCTCAGGTTTGTTATTAGAAGCATTGAGATATCGCATCTCATGTTATAGGACAGTCTCAGGTTTGGTATTAGAAGCATTGAGATATCATATCTCATGGTATAGGACGGGTCTCAGGATTGGAATGGGAAGGAGTTGGATATCACATCTCATGCTATAGGAAGGGTCTCAGGATTGGAATGGGAAGGATTTGGATATCACATCTCATGTTATAGGAAGGGTCTCAGGTTTGTTATTAGAAGCATTGAGATATCACATCTCATGTTCTAGGAAGGGTCTCAGGATTGGAATGGGAAGGATTTGGATATCACATCTCATGTTATAGGAAGGGTCTCAGGTTTGTTATTAGAAGCATTGAGATATCGCATCTCATGTTATAGGACAGTCTCAGGTTTGGTATTGGAAGCATTGAGATATCATATCTCATGCTATTGGAAGGGTCTCAGGATTGGAATGGGAAGGATTTGGATATCACATCTCATGTTATAGGAAGGGTCTCAGGTTTGTTATTAGAAGCATTGAGATATTGCATCTCATGTTCTAGGACAGTCTCAGGTTTGGTATTAGAAGCATTGAGATATCATATCTCATGCTATCGGAAGGGTCTCAGGATTGGATTGGGAAGGAGTTGGATATCACATCTCATGTTATAGGAAGGCTCTCAGGTTTGTTATTAGAAGCATTGAGATATCACATCTCATGTTATAGGACAGTCTCAGGTTTGGTATTAGAAGCATTGAGATATCATATCTCATGGTATAGGACGGGTCTCAGGATTGCAATGGGAAGGAGTTGGATATCACATCTCATGATAAAGGAAGGGTCTCAGGTTTGGAAGGGGAAGGATTTGGATATCGCATCTCAATTTATAGGACGGGTCTGTGGTTTGGTATTAGAAGCATTGAGATATCATATCTCATGCTATCCGAAGGGTATCAGGATTGGATTGGGAAGGAGTTGGATATCACATCTCATGTTATAGGAAGGGTCTCAGGATTGGAATGGGAAGGATTTGGATATCACATCTCATGTTATAGGAAGGGTCTCAGGTTTGTTATTAGAAGCATTGAGATATCGCATCTCATGTTATAGGACAGTCTCAGGTTTGGTATTAGAAGCATTGAGATATCATATCTCATTGTATAGGACGGGTCTCAGGATTGGAATGGGAAGGAGTTGGATATCACATATCATGCTATAGGAAGGGTCTCAGGATTGGAATGGGAAGGAGTTGGATATCACATCTCATGATAAAGAAAGGGTCTCAGGTTTGGAAGGGGAAGGATTTGGATATCACATCTCAAGTTATAGGACGGTTCTGTGGTTTGGTATTAGAAGCATTGAGATATCATATCTCATGCTATCGGAAGGGTCTCAGGATTCGATTGGGAAGGAGTTGGATATCACATCGCATGTTATAGGAAGGGTCTCAGGATTGGAATGGGAAGGAGTTGGATATCACATCTCATGATAAAGAAAGGGTCTCAGGTTTGGAAGGGGAAGGATTTGGATATCACATCTCAAGTTATAGGACGGTTCTGTGGTTTGGTATTAGAAGCATTGAGATATCATATCTCATGCTATCGGAAGGGTCTCAGGATTGGATTGGGAAGGAGTTGGATATCACATCGCATGTTATAGGAAGGGTCTCAAGATTGGAATGGGAAGGACTTGGATATCACATCTCATGTTATAGGAAGGGTCTCAGGTTTGTTATTAGAAGCATTGAGATATCACATCTCATGTTATAGGACAGTCTCAGGTTTTGTATTAGAAGCATTGAGATATAACATCTCATAGTATAGGACGGGTCTCAGGATTGGAATGGGAAGGAGTTTGATATCACATCTCATGCCATGGGAAGGTCTCAGGTTTGCTAGAAGCATTAAGATATCACATCTCATGCTATCGGAAGGGTCTCAGGATTGGATTGGGAAGGAGTTGGATATCGCATCTCAAGCTATAGGAAGGGTCACAGGTTGGAATTGGAAGGAGTTGGATATCACAGCTCATGTTATAGGAAGGGTTTCAGGATTGGAATGGGAAGGACTTTGATATCACATCTCATGCTATCGTAAGGGTATCAGGATTGGATTGGGAAGGAGTTGGATATCACATCTCATGTTATAGGAAGGGTCTCAGGATTGGAATGGGAAGGATTTGGATATCACATCTCTTGTTATAGTAAGGGTCTCAGGTTTCTTATTAGAAGCATTGAGATATCGCATCTCATGTCATAGGACAGTCTCAGGTTTGGTCATAGAAGCATTGAGATATCATATCTCATTGTATAGGACGGGTCTCAGGATTGTAATGGGAAGGAGTTGGATATCATATATCATGCTATAGGACGGGTCTCAGGATTGGAATGGGAAGGAGGTGGATATCACATCTCATGATAAAGGAAGGGTCTCAGGTTTGGAAGGGGAAGGATTTGGATATCACATCTCAAGTTATAGGACTGGTCTGTGGTTTGGTATTAGAAGCATTGAGATATCATATCTCATGCTATCGGAAGGGTCTCAGGTTTGGAAGGGGAAGGATTTGGATATCACATCTCAAGTTATAGGACTGGTCTGTGGTTTGGTATTAGAAGCATTGAGATATCATATCTCCTGCTATCGGAAAGGTCTCAGGCTTGGTAGAAGCATTGGGATATCACATCTCATGCTATAGGAAGGGCCTCATGATTGGAATGGGAAGGAGTTGGATATCACATCTCATGCTATCGGAAAGGTCTCAGGTTTGGTAGAAGCATTGGGATATCACATCTCATGCTCTCGGAAGGGTCTCAGGATTGGATTGGGAAGGAGTTGGATATCACATCTCATGTTATAGGAAGGGGCTCAGGATTGGAATGGGAGGGACTTGGACATCACATCTTACGTTATATGAAGGGTCTCAGGTTTGTTATTAGAAGCATTGAGATATCACATCTCATGGTATAGGACGGGTCTCAGGATTGGAATGGGAAGGAGTTTGATATCACATCTCATGCCTTAGGAAGGTCTCAGGTTTGGTGGAAGCATTAGGATATCACATCTCATGCTATCGGAAGGGTCTCAGGATTGGATTGGGAAGGAGTTGGATATCCCATCTCATGCTATAGGAAGGGTCACAGGTTGGAATTGGAAGGAGTTGGATATCACATCTCATGTTATAGGAAGGGTATCAGGATTGGAATGGGAAGGACTTTTATATCACATCTCGCTATAGGGAGGGTCTCAGGTTTGGTATTAGAAGCATTGAGATATCACATCTCATGCTATCAGAAGGGTCTCAGGATTGGATTGGGAAGGAGTTGGATATCACATCTCATGTTATAGGAAGGGTCTCAGGTTTGGTATTAGAAGCATTGAGATATCACATCTCATGCTATCGGAAGAGTCACAGGTTGGAATTGGAAGGAGTTGGATATCACATCTCATGCTATCGGAAGCGTCTCAGGATTGGAATGGGAAGGAATTGGATATCTCATCTCATGCTATAGGGAGGGTCTCAGGTTTGATATTAGAAGCATTGAGATATCATATCTCATGCTATCGGAAGGGTCTCAGGATTGGATTGGGAAGGAGTTGGATATCACATCTCATGCCATAGGAAGGGTCTCAGGATTGGAATGGGAAGGAGTTGGATATCACATCTCATGCTAAAGGAAGGGTCTCAGTTTTAGAAGGGGAAGGATTTGGATATCACATCTCAAGTTATAGGACGTGTCTGTGGTTTGGTATTAGAAGCATTGAGATATCATATCTCATGCTATCGGAAGGGTCTCAGGATTGGAATGGGAAGGACTTGGATATCACATCTCATGTTATAGGAAGAGTCTCAGGTTTGTTATTAGAAGCATTGAGATATCACATCTCATGTTATAGGACAGTCTCAGGTTTGATATTAGAAGCATTGAGATATCACATCTCATGCTATCGGAAGGGTCTCCGGATTGGATTGGGAAGGAGTTGGATATCACATCTCATGTTATAGGAAGGGTCTCAGGATTGGAATGGGAAGGATTTGGATATCACATCTCATGTTATAGGAAGGGTCTCAGGATGTTATTAGAAGCATTGAGATATCGCATCTCATGTCATAGGACAGTCTCAGGTTTGGTCATAGAAGCATTGAGATATCATATCTCATTGTATAGGACGGGTCTCAGGATTGGAATGGGAAGGAGTTGGATATCATATATCATGCTATAGGACGGGTCTCAGGATTGGAATGGGAAGGAGTTGGATATCACATCTCATGATAAAGGAAGGGTCTCAGGTTTGGAAGGGGAATGATTTGGATATCACATCTCAAGTTATAGGACTGGTCTGTGGTTTGGTATTAGAAGCATTGAGATATCATATCTCAGGCTATCGGAAGGGTCTCAGGATTGGATTGGGAAGGAGTTGGATATCACATCTCATGTTATAGGAAGGGTCTCAAGATTTGAATGGGAAGGACTTGGATATCACATCTCATGTTATAGGAAGGGTCTCAGGTTTGTTATTAGAAGCATTGAGATATCACATCTCATGGTATAGGACAGTCTCAGGTTTGGTATTAGAAGCATTGAGATGTAACATCTCATAGTATAGGACGGGTCTCAGGATTGGAATGGGAAGGAGTTTGATATCACATCTCATGCCATGGGAAGGTCTCAGGTTTGCTAGAAGCATTAAGATATCACATCTCATGCTATCGGAAGGGTCTCAGGATTGGATTGGGAAGGAGTTGGATATCGCATCTCATGCTATAGGAAGGGTCACAGGTTTGAATTGGAAGGAGTTAGATATCACAGCTCATGTTATAGGAAGGGTATCAGGATTGGAATGGGAAGGACTTTGATATCACATCTCATGCTATCCGAAGGGTCTCAGGATTGGATTGGGAAGGAGTTGGATATAACATCTCATGTTATAGGAAGGGTCTCAGGATTGGATGGGAAGAGTTGGATATCACATCTCATGTTATAGGAAGGGTATCAGGATGGGAATGGGAAGGACTTTGATATCACATCTCACGCTATAGGGAGGGTCTCAGGTTTGGTATTATAAGCATTGAGATATCACATCTCATGTTATAGGAAGGGTCTCAGGTTTGTTATTAGAAGCATTGAGATATCACATCTCATGTTATAGGACAGTCTCAGGTTTGGTATTAGAAGCATTGAGATATAACATCTCATGGTATAGGACGGGTCTCAGGATTGGATGGGAAGAGTTGGATATCACATCTCAAGCTATAGGACGGGTCTGTGGTTTGGTATTAGAAGCATTGAGATATCATATCTCATGCTATCGGAAGGGTCTGAGGATTGGATTGCGAAGGAGTTGGATATCACATCTCGTGTTATCGGAAGGGTCTCAGGATTGGATTGGGAAAGAGTTGGATATAACATCTCATGTTATAGGAAGGCTCTCAGGTTTGTTATTAGAAGCATTGAGATATCACATCTCATGTTATAGGACAGTCTCAGGTTTGGTATTAGAAGCATTAAGATATCATATCTCATGGTATAGGACGGGTCTCAGGATTGGAATGGGAAGGAGTGGGATATCACATCTCATGCTAAAGGAAGGGTCTCAGGTTTGGAAGGGGAAGGATTTGGATATCACATCTCAATTTATAGGACGGGTCTGTGGTTTGGTATTAGAAGCATTGAGATATCACATCTCATGCTATCGGAAGGATCTCAGGATTGGATTGGGAAGGAGTTGGATATCACATCTCATGTTATAGGAAGGGTCTCAGGATTGGATGGGAAGAGTTGGATATCACATCTCATGCCATAGGAAGGGTCTCAGGATTGGAATGGGAAGGAGTTGGATATCACATCTCATGCTATCGGAAAGGTCTCAGGTTTGGTAGAAGCATTGGGATATCACATCTCATGCTATAGGAAGGGCCTCATGATTGGAATGGGAAAGAGTTGGATATCACATCTCATGCTATCGGAAAGTTCTCAGGTTTGGTAGAAGCATTGGGATGTCACATCTCATGCTCTCAGAAGGGTCTCAGGATTGGATTGGGAAGGAGTTGGATATCACATCTCATGTTATAGGAAGGGGCTCAGGATTGGAATGGGAAGGACTTGGACATCACATCTTACGTTATAGGAAGGGTCTCAGGTTTGTTATTAGAAGCATTGAGATATCACATCTCATGTTATAACCTGAGACTGTCATGGACAGTCTCAGGTTTGGTATTAGAAGCATTGAGATATAACATCTCATGGTATAGGACGGGTCTCAGGATTGGAATGGGAAGGAGTTTGATATCACATCTCATGCCTTAGGAAGGTCTCAGGTTTGGTGGAAGCATTAGGATATCACATCTCATGCTATCGGAAGGGTCTCAGGATTGGATTGGGAAGGAGTTGGATATCCCATCTCATGCTATAGGAAGGGTCACAGGTTGGAATTGGAAGGAGTTGGATATCACATCTCATGTTATAGGAAGGGTATCAGGATTGGAATGGGAAGGACTTTTATATCACATCTCGCTATAGGGAGGGTCTCAGGTTTGGTATTAGAAGCATTGAGATATCACATCTCATGCTATCAGAAGGGTCTCAGGATTGGATTGGGAAGGAGGTGGATATCACATCTCATGTTATAGGAAGGGTCTCAGGTTTGGTATTAGAAGCATTGAGATATCACATCTGATGCTATCGGAAGAGTCACAGGTTGGAATTGGAAGGAGTTGGATATCACATCTCATGCTATCGGAAGGGTCTCAGGATTGGAATGGGAAGGAACTGGATATCTCATCTCCTGCTATAGGGAGGGTCTCAGGTATGATATTAGAAGCATTGAGATATCATATCTCATGCTATCGGAAGGGTCTCAGGATTGGATTGGGAAGGAGTTGGATATCACATCTCATGTTATAGGACGGGTCTCAGGATTGGATGAGAAGAGTTGGATATCACATCTCATGCCATAGGAAGGGTCTCAAGATTGGAATGGGAAGGAGTTGGATATCACATCTCATGCTAAAGGAAGGGTCTCAGGTTTGGAAGGGGAAGGATTTGGATATCACATCTCAAGTTATAGGACGGGTCTGTGGTTTGGTATTAGAAGCATTGAGATATCATATCTCATGCTATCGGAAGGGTCTCAGGATTGGATTGGGAAGGAGTTGGATATCACATAGCATGTTATAGGAAGGGTCTCAAGATTGGATGGGAAGAGTTGGATATCACATCTCATGTTATAGGAAGGGTATCAGGATTGGAATGGGAAGGACTTTGATATCACATCTCACGCTATAGGGAGGGTCTCAGGTTTGGTATTAGAAGCATTGAGATATCACATCTCATGTTATAGGAAGGGTCTCAGGTTTGTTATTAGAAGCATTGAGATATCACATCTCATGTTATAGGACAGTCTCAGGTTTGGTATTAGAAGCATTGAGATATAACATCTCATGGTATAGGACGGGTCTCAGGATTGGAATGGGAAGGAGTTTGATATCACATCTCATGCCATGGGAAGGTCTCAGGTTTGCTAGAAGCATTAAGATATCACATCTCATGCTATCGGAAGGGTCTCAGGATTGGATTGGGAAGGAGTTGGATATCGCATCTCATGCTATAGGAAGGGTCTCAGGATTGGATGGGAAGAGTTGGATATCACATCTCATGTTATAGGAAGGGTATCAGGATTGGAATGGGAAGGACTTTGATATCACATCTCACGCTATAGGGAGGGTCTCAGGTTTGGTATTAGAAGCATTGAGATATCACATCTCATGTTATAGGAAGGGTCTCAGGTTTGTTATTAGAAGCATTGAGATATCACATCTCATGTTATAGGACAGTCTCAGGTTTGGTATTAGAAGCATTGAGATATAACATCTCATGGTATAGGACGGGTCTCAGGATTGGATGGGAAGAGTTGGATATCATCTCTCATGCTATAGTAAGGGTCTCATGTTTGGTAGAAGCATTGGGATATCACATCTCATGCTATAGGAAGAGTCTCAGGATTGGAATGGGAAGGAGTTGGATATCACATCTCATGCTAAAGGAAGGGTCTCAGGTTTGGAAGGGGAAGGATTTGGATATCACATCTCAAGTTATAGGACGGGTCTGTGGTTTGGTATTAGAAGCATTGAGATATCATATCTCATGCTATCAGAAGGGTCTCAGGATTGGATTGCGAAGGAGTTGGATATCACATCTCATGTTATAGGAAGGCTCTCAGGTTTGTTATTAGAAGCATTGAGATATCACATCTCATGTTATAGGACAGTCTCAGGTTTGGTATTAGAAGCATTGAGATATCATATCTCATTGTATAGGACGGGTCTCAGGATTGGATTGGGAAGGAGTTGGATATCACATCTCATGTTATAGGAAGGCTCTCAGGTTTGTTATTAGAAGCATTGAGATATCACATCTCATGTTATAGGACAGTCTCAGGTTTGGTATTAGAAGCATTGAGATATCATATCTCATGGTATAGGAGGGGTCTCAGGATTGCAATGGGAAAGAGTTGGATATCACAGCTCATGCTAAAGGAAGGGTCTCAGGTTTGGAAGGGGAAGGATTTGGATATCGCATCTCAATTTATAGGACAGGTCTGTGGTTTTTTATTAGAAGCATTGAGATATCATATCTAATGCTATCGGAAGGGTATCAGGATTGGATTGGGAAGGAGTTGGATATCACATCTCATGTTATAGGAAGGGTCTCAGGATTGGAATGGGAAGGATTTGGATATCACATCTCATGTTATAGGAAGGTTCTCAGGTTTGTTATTAGAAGCATTGAGATATCGCATCTCATGTTATAGGACAGTCTCAGGTTTGGTATTAGAAGCATTGAGATATCATATCTCATTGTATAGGACGGGTCTCAGGATTGGAATGGGAGGAAGTTGGATATCACATATCATGCTATAGGAAGGGTCTCAGGATTGGAATGGGAAGGAGTTGGATATCACATCTCATGATAAAGAAAGGGTCTCAGGTTTGGAAGGGGAAGGATTTGGATATCACATCTCAAGTTATAGGACGGTTCTGTGGTTTGGTATTAGAAGCATTGAGATATCATATCTCATGCTATCGGAAGGGTCTCAGGATTGGATTGGGAAGGACTTGGATATCACATCTCATGTTATAGGAAGGGTCTCAGGTTTGTTATTAGAAGCATTGAGATATCACATCTCATGTTATAGGACAGTCTCAGGTTTGGTATTAGAAGCATTGAGATATAACATCTCCTAGTATAGGACGGGTCTCAGGATTGGAATGGGAAGGAGTTTGATATCACATCTCATGCCATGGGAAGGTCTCAGGTTTGCTAGAAGCATTAAGATATCACATCTCATGCTATCGGAAGGGTCTCAGGATTGGATTGGGAAGGAGTTGGATATCGCATCTCATGCTATAGGAAGGGTCACATTTTGGAATTGGAAGGAGTTGGATATCACAGCTCATGTTATAGGAAGGGTTTCAGGATTGTAATGGGAAGGACTTTGATATCACATCTCATGCTATCGGAAGGGTCTCAGAATTGGATTGGGAAGGAGTTGGATATAACATCTCATGTTATAGGAAGGGTCTCAGGATTGGATGGGAAGAGTTGGATATCACATCTCATGTTATAGGAAGGGTATCAGGATTGGAATGGGAAGGACTTTGATATCACATCTCACGCTATAGGGAGGGTCTCAGGTTTGGTATTAGAAGCATTGAGATATCACATCTCATGTTATAGGAAGGGTCTCAGGTTTGTAATTAGAAGCATTGAGATATCACATCTCATGTTATAGGACAGTCTCAGGTTTGGTATTAGAAGCATTGAGATATAACATCTCATGCTATCGGAAGGGTCTCAGGATTGGATTGGGAAGGAGTTGGATATCGCATCTCATGCTATAGGAAGGGTCACATTTTGGAATTGGAAGGAGTTGGATATCACAGCTCATGTTATAGGAAGGGTTTCAGGATTGTAATGGGAAGGACTTTGATATCACATCACATGCTATCGGAAGGGTCTCAGAATTGGATTGGGAAGGAGTTGAATATAACATCTCATGTTATAGGACGGGTCTCAGGATTGGATGGGAAGAGTTGGATATCACCTCTCATGCTATAGTAAGGGTCGCAGGTTTGGTAGAAGCATTGGGATATCACATCTCATGCTATAGGAAGGGTCTCAGGTTTGGAAGGGGAAGGATTTGGATATCACATCTCAAGTTATAGGACGGGTCTGTGGTTTGGTATTAGAAGCATTGAGATATCATATCTCATGCTATCGGAAGGGTCTCAGGATTGGATTGCGAAGGAGTTGGATATCACATCTCATGTTATAGGAAGGCTCTCAGGTTTGTTATTAGAAGCATTGAGATATCACATCTCATGTTATAGGACAGTCTCAGGTTTGGTATTAGAAGCATTGAGATATCATCTCATGGTATAGGACGGGCCTCAGGATTGGAATGGGAAGGAGTTGGATATCACATCTCATGCTAAAGGAAGGGTCTCAGGTTTGGAAGGGGAAGGATTTGGATATCACATCTCAATTTATAGGACGGGTCTGTGGTTTGTTATTAGAAGCATTGAGATATCACATCTCATGCTATCGGAAGGGTACCAGGATTGGATTGGGAAGGAGTTGGATATCACATCTCATGTTATAGGAAGGGTCTCAGGATTGGAATGGGAAGGATTTGGATATCACATCTCATGATAAAGGAAGGGTCTCAGGTTTGGAAGGGGAAGGATTTGGATATCACATCTCAAGTTATAGGACTGGTCTGTGGTTTGGTATTAGAAGCATTGATATATCATATCTCATGCTATCGGAAGGGTCTCAGGATTGGATTGGGAAGGAGTTGGATATCACATCTCATGTTATAGGAAGGGTCTCAAGATTTGAATGGGAAGGACTTGGATATCACATCTCATGTTATAGGACAGTCTCAGGTTTGGTATTAGAAGCATTGAGATGTAACATCTCATAGTATATGAGGGGTCTCAGGATTGGAATGGGAAGGAGTTTGATATCACATCTCATGCCATGGGAAGGTCTCAGGTTTGCTAGAAGCATTAAGATATCACATCTCATGCTATCGGAAGGGTCTCAGGATTGGATTGGGAAGGAGTTGGATATCGCATCTCATGCTATAGGAAGGGTCACAGGTTTGAATTGGAAGGAGTTGGATATCACAGCTCATGTTATAGAAAGGGTGTCAGGATTGGAATGGGAAGGACTTTGATATCACATCTCATGCTATCGGAAGGGTCTCAGGATTGGATTGGGAAGGAGTTGGATATAACATCTCATGTTATAGGAAGGGTCTCAGGATTGGATGGGAAGAGTTGGATATCACATCTCATGTTATAGGAAGGGTATCAGGATGGGAATGGGAAGGACTTTGATATCACATCTCACTCTATAGGGAGGGTCTCAGGTTTGGTATTAGAAGCATTGAGATATCACATCTCATGTTATAGGAAGGGTCTCAGGTTTGTTATTAGAAGCATTGAGATATCACATCTCATGTTATAGGACAGTCTCAGGTTTGGTATTAGAAGCATTGAGATATAACATCTCATGGTATAGGACGGGTCTCAGGATTGGATGGGAAGAGTTGGATATCACATCTCAAGCTATAGGACGGGTCTGTGGTTTGGTATTAGAAGCATTGAGATATCATATCTCATGCTATCGGAAGGGTCTGAGGATTGGATTGCGAAGGAGTTGGATATCACATCTCATGTTATCGGAAGGGTCTCAGGATTGGATTGGGAAAGAGTTGGATATATAACATCTCATGTTATAGGAAGGCTCTCAGGTTTGTTATTAGAAGCATTGAGATATCACATCTCATGTTATAGGACAGTCTCAGGTTTGGTATTAGAAGCATTAAGATATCATATCTCATGGTATAGGACGGGTCTCAGGATTGGAATGGGAAGGAGTTGGATATCACATCTCATGCTAAAGGAAGGGTCTCAGGTTTGGAAGGGGAAGGATTTGGATATCACATCTCAATTTATAGGACGGGTCGTGGTTTGGTATTAGAAGCATTGAGATATCACATCTCATGCTATCGGAAGGGTCTCAGGATTGGATTGGGAAGGAGTTGGATATCACATCTCATGTTATAGGAAGGGTCTCAGGATTGGATTGGAAGAGTCTGATATCACATCTCATGCCATAGGAAGGGTCTCAGGATTGGAATGGGAAGGAGTTGGATATCACATCTC
The DNA here is from genome assembly GCF_040938575.1 of Ambystoma mexicanum. Lineage (NCBI taxonomy): Eukaryota > Metazoa > Chordata > Amphibia > Caudata > Ambystomatidae > Ambystoma > Ambystoma mexicanum. The sequence continues at coordinate 342,403,562 of NC_090936.1, forward strand.
ATGCTATCGGAAAGGTCTAAGGTTTGGTAGAAGCATTGGGATATCACATCTCATGCTATCGGAAGGGCCTCATGATTGGAATGGGAAGGAGTTGGATGTCACATCTCATGCTATCGGAAAGGTCTCAGGTTTGGTAGAAGCATTGGGATATCACATCTCATGCTCTCGGAAGGGTCTCAGGATTGGATTGGGAAGGAGTTGGATATCACATCTCATGTTGTAGGAAGGGGCTCAGGATTGGAATGGGAAGGACTTGGACATCACATCTTACGTTATAGGACGGGTCTCAGGATTGGAATGGGAAGGAGTTTGATATCACATCTCATGCCTTAGGAAGGTCTCAGGTTTGGTGGAAGCATTAGGATATCACATCTCATGCTATCGGAAGGGTCTCAGGATTGGATTGGGAAGGAGTTGGATATCCCATCTCATGCTATAGGAAGGGTCACAGGTTGGAATAGGAAGGAGTTGGATATCACATCTCATGTTATAGGAAGGGTATCAGGATTGGAATAGGAAGGACCTTTATATCACATCTCACTATAGGGAGGGTCTCAGGTTTGGTATTAGAAGCATTGAGATATCACATCTCATGCTATCAGAAGGGTCTCAGGATTGGATTGGGAAGGAGTTGGATATCACATCTCATGTTATAGGAAGGGTCTCAGGTTTGGTATTAGAAGCATTGAGATATCACATCTCATGCTATCGGAAGAGTCACAGGTTGGAATTGGAAGGAGTTGGATATCACAGCTCATGTTATAGGAAGGGTTTCAGGATTGGAATGGGAAGGAAATTGATATCACATCTCATGCTATCGGAAGGGTCTCAGAATTGGATTGGGAAGGAGTTGGATATAACATCTCATGTTATAGGAAGGGTCTCAGGATTGGATGGGAAGAGTTGGATATCACATCTCATGTTATAGGAAGGGTATCAGGATTGGAATGGGAAGGACTTTGATATCACATCTCACGCTATAGGGAGGGACTCAAGTTTGGTATTAGAAGCATTGAGATATCACATCTCATGTTATAGGAAGGGTCTCAGGTTTGTTATTAGAAGCATTGAGATATCACATCTCATGTTATAGGACAGTCTCAGGTTTGGTATTAGAAGCATTGAGATATAACATCTCATGGTATAGGACGGGTCTCAGGATTGGATGGGAAGAGTTGGATATCACCTCTCATGCTATAGTAAGGGTCTCAGGTTTGGTAGAAGCATTGGGATATCACATCTCATGCTATAGGAAGGGTCTCAGGATTGGAATGGGAAGGAGTTGGATATCACATCTCATGCTAAAGGAAGGGTCTCAGGTTTGGAAGGGGAAGGATTTGGATATCACATCTCAAGTTATAGGACGGGTCTGTGGTTTGGTATTAGAAGCATTGAGATATCATATCTCATGCTATCAGAAGGGTCTCAGGATTGGATTGCGAAGGAGTTGGATATCACATCTCATGTTATAGGAAGGCTCTCAGGTTTGTTATTAGAAGCATTGAGATATCACATCTCATGTTATAGGACAGTCTCAGGTTTGGTATTAGAAGCATTGAGATATCATCTCATGGTATAGGACGGGCCTCAGGATTGGAATGGGAAGGAGTTGGATATCACATCTCATGCTAAAGGAAGTGTCTCAGGTTTGGAAGGGGAAGGATTTGGATATCACATCTCAATTTATAGGACGGGTCTGTGGTTTGGTATTAGAAGCATTGAGATATCATATCTCATGCTATCGGAAGGGTCTCAGGATTGGATTGGGAATGAGTTGGATATCACATCTCATGTTATAGGCAGGGTCTCAGGATTGGAATGGGAAGGATTTGGATATCACATCTCATGTTATAGGAAGGGTCTCAGGTTTGTTATTAGAAGTATTGAGATATCGCATCTCATGTTATAGGACAGTCTCAGGTTTGGTATTACAAGCATTGAGATATCATATCTCATTGTATAGGGCGGGTCTCAGGATTGGAATGGGAAGGAGTTGGATATCACATATCATGCTATAGGAAGGGTCTCAGGATTGGAATGGGAAGGAGTTGGATATCACATCTCATGATAAAGAAAGGGTCTCAGGTTTGGAAGGGGAAGGATTTGGATATCACATCTCAAGTTATAGGACGGTTCTGTGGTTTGGTATTAGAAGCATTGAGATATCATATCTCATGCTATCGGAAGGGTCTCAGGATTGGATTGGGAAGGAGTTGGATATCACATTGCATGTTATAGGAAGGGTCTCAAGATTGGAATGGGAAGGACTTGGATATCACATCTCATGTAATAGGAAGGGTCTCAGGTTTGTTATTAGAAGCATTGAGAAATCATATCTCATGCTATCGGAAGGGTCTCAGGATTGGAATGGGAAGGAGTTGGATATCGCAGCTCATGTTATAGGAAGGGTTTCAGGATTGGAATGGGAAGGACTTTGATATCACATCTCATGCTATCGGAAGGGTCTTAGGTTTGTTATTAGAAGCATTGAGATATCGCATCTCATGTTATAGGACAGTCTCAGGTTTGGTATTAGAAGCATTGAGATATCATATCTCATGCTATCGGAAGGGTCTCAGGATTGGAATGGGAAGGATTTGGATATCACATCTCATGTTATAGGAAGGGTCTCAGGTTTGTTATTAGAAGCATTGAGATATCGCATCTCATGTTATAGGACAGTCTCAGGTTTGGTATTAGAAGCATTGAGATATCATATCTCATGCTATCGGAAGGGTCTCAGGATTGGAATGGGAAGGAGTTGGATATCGCAGCTCATGTTATAGGAAGGGTTTCAGGATTGGAATGGGAAGGACTTTGATATCACATCTCATGCTATTGGAAGGGTCTCAGGATTGGATTGGGAAGGAGTTGGATATAACATCTCATGTTATAGGAAGGGTCTCAGGATTGGATGGGAAGAGTTGGATATCACATCTCATGTTATAGGAAGGGTATCAGGATTGGACTGGGAAGGACTTTGATATCACATCTCACGCTATAGGGAGGGTCTCAGGTTTGGTATTAGAAGCATTGAGATATCACATCTCATGTTATAGGAAGGGTCTCAGGTTTGTTATTAGAAGCATTGAGATATCACATCTCATGTTATAGGACAGTCTCAGGTTTGGTATTAGAAGCATTGAGATATAACATCTCATGGTATAGGACGGGTCTCAGGATTGGATGGGAAGAGGTGGATATCACCTCTCATGCTATAGTAAGGGTCTCAGGTTTGGTAGAAGCATTGGGATATCACATCTCATGCTATAGGAAGGGTCTCAGGTTTGTTATTAGAAGTATTGAGATATCGCATCTCATGTTATAGGACAGTCTCAGGTTTGGTATTACAAGCATTGAGATATCATATCTCATTGTATAGGACGGGTCTCAGGATTGGAATGGGAAGGAGTTGGATATCACATATCATGCTATAGGAAGGGTCTCAGGATTGGAATGGGAAGGAGTTGGATATCACATCTCATGATAAAGAAAGGGTCTCAGGTTTGGAAGGGGAAGGATTTGGATATCACATCTCAAGTTATAGGACGGTTCTGTGGTTTGGTATTAGAAGCATTGAGATATCATATCTCATGCTATCGGAAGGGTCTCAGGATTGGATTGGGAAGGAGTTGGATATCACATCGCATGTTATAGGAAGGGTCTCAAGATTGGAATGGGAAGGACTTGGATATCACATCTCATGTAATAGGAAGGGTCTCAGGTTTGTTATTAGAAGCATTGAGATATCGCATCTCATGTTATAGGAAGGGTCTCAGGATTGGAATGGGAAGGAGTTGTATATCACATCTCATGCTATAGGGAGGGTCTCAGGTTTGATATTAGAAGCATTGAGATATCATATCTCATGCTATCATAAGGGTCTCAGGATTGGATTGGGAAGGAGTTGGATATCACATCTCATGTTATAGGAAGGGTCTCAGGATTGGAATGGGAAAGATTTGGATATCACATCTCATGTTATAGGAAGGGTCTCAGGTTTGTTATTAGAAGCATTGAGATATCGCATCTCATGTTATAGGACAGTCTCAGGTTTGGTATTAGAAGCATTGAGATATATCTCATGGTATAGGACGGGTCTCAGGATTGGAATGGGAAGGAGTTGGATATCACATCTCATGTTATAGGAAGGGTCTCAGGTTTGTTATTAGAAGCATTGAGATATCGCATCTCATGTTATAGGACAGTCTCAGGTTTGGTATTAGAAGCATTGAGATATATCTCATGGTATAGGACGGGTCTCAGGTTTGGAAGGGGAAGGATTTGGATATCACATCTCAATTTATAGGACGGGTCTGTGGTTTGGTATTAGAAGCATTGAGATATCATATCTCATGCTATCGGAAGGGTCTCAGGATTGGATTGGGAAGGAGTTGGATATCACATCTCATGTTATAGGCAGGGTCTCAGGATTGGAATGGGAAGGATTTGGATATCACATCTCATGTTATAGGAAGGGTCTCAGGTTTGTTATTAGAAGTATTGAGATATCGCATCTCATGTTATAGGACAGTCTCAGGTTTGGTATTACAAGCATTGAGATATCATATCTCATTGTATAGGACGGGTCTCAGGATTGGAATGGGAAGGAGTTGGATATCACATATCATGCTATAGGAAGGGTCTCAGGATTGGAATGGGAAGGAGTTGGATATCACATCTCATGATAAAGAAAGGGTCTCAGGTTTGGAAGGGGAAGGATTTGGATATCACATCTCAAGTTATAGGACGGTTCTGTGGTTTGGTATTAGAAGCATTGAGATATCATATCTCATGCTATCGGAAGGGTCTCAGGATTGGATTGGGAAGGAGTTGGATATCACATCGCATGTTATAGGAAGGGTCTCAAGATTGGAATGGGAAGGACTTGGATATCACATCTCATGTTATAGGAAGGGTCTCAGGTTTGTTATTAGAAGCATTGAGATATCGCATCTCATGTTATAGGACAGTCTCAGGTTTGGTATTAGAAGCATTGAGATATATCTCATGGTATAGGACGGGTCTCAGGATTGGAATGGGAAGGAGTTGGATATCACATCTCATGCTATAGGAAGGGTCTCAGGATTGGAATGGGAAGGATTTGGATATCACATCTCATGTTATAGGAAGGGTCTTAGGTTTGTTATTAGAAGCATTGAGATATCGCATCTCATGTTATAGGACAGTCTCAGGTTTGGTATTAGAAGCATTGAGATATCATATCTCATGCTATCGGAAGGGTCTCAGGATTGGAATGGGAAGGATTTGGATATCACATCTCATGTTATAGGAAGGGTCTCAGGTTTGTTATTAGAAGCATTGAGATATCGCATCTCATGTTATAGGACAGTCTCAGGTTTGGTATTAGAAGCATTGAGATATCATATCTCATGCTATCGGAAGGGTCTCAGGATTGGAATGGGAAGGAGTTGGATATCGCAGCTCATGTTATAGGAAGGGTTTCAGGATTGGAATGGGAAGGACTTTGATATCACATCTCATGCTATCGGAAGGGTCTCAGGATTGGATTGGGAAGGAGTTGGATATAACATCTCATGTTATAGGAAGGGTCTCAGGATTGGATGGGAAGAGTTGGATATCACATCTCATGTTATAGGAAGGGTATCAGGATTGGACTGGGAAGGACTTTGATATCACATCTCACGCTATAGGGAGGGTCTCAGGTTTGGTATTAGAAGCATTGAGATATCACATCTCATGTTATAGGAAGGGTCTCAGGTTTGTTATTAGAAGCATTGAGATATCACATCTCATGTTATAGGACAGTCTCAGGTTTGGTATTAGAAGCATTGAGATATAACATCTCATGGTATAGGACGGGTCTCAGGATTGGATGGGAAGAGGTGGATATCACCTCTCATGCTATAGTAAGGGTCTCAGGTTTGGTAGAAGCATTGGGATATCACATCTCATGCTATAGGAAGGGTCTCAGGATTGGAATGGGAAGGAGTTGGATATCACATCTCATGCTAAAGGAAGGGTCTCAGGTTTGGAAGGGGAAGGATTTGGATATCACATCTCAAGTTATAGGACGGGTCTGTGGTTTGGTATTAGAAGCTTTGAGATATCATATCTCATGCTATCGGAAGGGTCTCAGGATTGGATTGGGAAGGAGTTGGATATCACATCTCTTGTTATAGGAAGGCTCTCAGGTTTGTTATTAGAAGCATTGAGATATCACATATCATGTTATAGGACAGTCTCAGGTTTGGTATTAGAAGCATTGAGATATCATATCTCATGGTATAGGACGGGTCTCAGGATTGCAATGGGAAGGAGTTGGATATCACAGCTCATGCTAAAGGTAGGGTCTCAGGTTTGGAAGGGGAAGGATTTGGATATCGCATCTCAATTCATAGGACGGGTCTGTGGTTTGGTATTAGAAGCATTGAGATATCATATCTAATGCTATCGGAAGGGTATCAGGATTGGATTGGGAAGGAGTTGGATATCACATCTCATGTTATAGGAAGGGTCTCAGGATTGGAATGGGAAGGATTTGGATATCACATCTCATGTTATAGGAAGGGTCTCAGGTTTGTTATTAGAAGCATTGAGATATCGCATCTCATGTTATAGGACAGTCTCAGGTTTGGTATTAGAAGCATTGAGATATCATATCTCATTGTATAGGACGGGTCTCAGGATTGGAATGGGAAGGAGTTGGATATCACATATCATGCTATAGGAAGGGTCTCAGGATTGGAATGGGAAGGAGTTGGATATCACATCTCATGATAAAGAAAGGGTCTCAGGTTTGGAAGGGGAAGGATTTGGATATCACATCTCAAGTTATAGGACGGTTCTGTGGTTTGGTATTAGAAGCATTGAGATATCATATCTCATGCTATCGGAAGGGTCTCAGGATTGGATTTGGAAGGACTTGGATATCACATCTCATGTTATAGGAAGGGTCTCAGGTTTGTTATTAGAAGCATTGAGATATCACATCTCATGTTATAGGACAGTCTCAGGTTTGGTATTAGAAGCATTGAGTTATAACATCTCATAGTATAGGACGGGTCTCAGGATTGGAATGGGAAGGAGTTTGATATCACATCTCATGCCATGGGAAGGTCTCAGGTTTGCTAGAAGCATTAAGATATCACATCTCATGCTATCGGAAGGGTCTCAGGATTGGATTGGGAAGGAGTTGGATATCGCATCTCATGCTATAGGAAGGGTCACAGGTTGGAATTGGAAGGAGTTGGATATCACAGCTCATGTTATAGGAAGGGTTTCAGGATTGGAATGGGAAGGACTTTGATATCACATCTCATGCTATCGGAAGGGTCTCAGAATTGGATTGGGAAGGAGTTGGATATAACATCTCATGTTATAGGAAGGGTCTCAGGATTGGATGGGAAGAGTTGGATATCACATCTCATGTTATAGGAAGGGTATCAGGATTGGAATGGGAAGGACTTTGATATCACATCTCATGTTATAGGACAGTCTCAGGTTTGGTATTAGAAGCATTGAGATATAACATCTCATGGTATAGGACGGGTCTCAGGATTGGATGGGAAGAGTTGGATATCACCTCTCATGCTATAGTAAGGGTCTCAGGTTTGGTAGAAGCATTGGGATATCACATCTCATGCTATAGGAAGGGTCTCAGGATTGGAATGGGAAGGAGTTGGATATCACATCTCATGCTAAAAGAAGGGTCTCAGGTTTGGAAGGGGAAGGATTTGGATATCACATCTCAAGTTATAGGACGGGTCTGTGGTTTGGTATTAGAAGCATTGAGATATCATATCTCATGCTATCGGAAGGGTCTCAGGATTGGATTGGGAAGGAGTTGGATATCACATCTCATGTTATAGGAAGGGTCTCAGGATTGGAATGGGAAGGATTTGGATATCACATCTCATGTTATAGGAAGGGTCTCAGGTTTGTTATTAGAAGTATTGAGATATCGCATCTCATGTTATAGGACAGTCTCAGGTTTGGTATTAGAAGCATTGAGATATCATATCTCATTGTATAGGACGGGTCTCAGGATTGGAATGGGAAGGAGTTGGATATCACATATCATGCTATAGGAAGGGTCTCAGGATTGGAATGGGAAGGAGTTGGATATCACATCTCATGATAAAGAAAGGGTCTCAGGTTTGGAAGGGGAAGGATTTGGATATCACATCTCAAGTTATAGGACGGTTCTGTGGTTTGGTATTAGAAGCAGTGAGATATCATATTTCATGCTATCGTAAGGGTCTCAGGATTGGATTGGGAAGGAGTTGGATATCACATCGCATGTTATAGGAAGGGTCTCAAGATTGGAATGGGAAGGACTTGGATATCACATCTCATGTTATAGGAAGGGTCTCAGGTTTGTTATTAGAAGCATTGAGATATCGCATCTCATGTTATAGGAAGGGTCTCAGGATTGGAATGGGAAGCAGTTGTATATCACATCTCATGCTATAGGGAGGGACTCAGGTTTGATATTAGAAGCATTGAGATATTATATCTCATGCTATCAGAAGGGTCTCAGGATTGGATTGGGAAGGAGTTGGATATCACATCTCATGTTATAGGAAGGGTCTCAGGATTGGAATGGGAAGGATTTGGATATCACATCTCATGTTATAGGAAGGGTCTCAGGTTTGTTATTAGAAGCATTGAGATATCGCATCTCATGTTATAGGACAGTCTCAGGTTTGGTATTAGAAGCATTGAGATATCATATCTCATGCTATCGGAAGGGTCTCAGGATTGGAATGGGAAGGATTTGGATATCACATCTCATGTTATAGGAAGGGTCTCAGGTTTGTTATTAGAAGCATTGAGATATCGCATCTCATGTTATAGGACAGTCTCAGGTTTGGTATTAGAAGCATTGAGATATCATATCTCATGGTATAGGACAGGTCTCAGGATTGGAATGGGAAGGAGTTGGATATCACATCTCATGCTATAGGAAGGGTCTCAGGATTGGAATGGGAAGGATTTGAATATCACATCTCATGTTATAGGAAGGGTCTCAGGTTTGTTATTAGAAGCATTGAGATATCACATCTCATGTTCTAGGAAGGGTCTCAGGATTGGAATGGGAAGGATTTGGATATCACATCTCATGTTATAGGAAGGGTCTCAGGTTTGTTATTAGAAGCATTGAGATATCGCATCTCATGTTATTGGACAGTCTCATGTTTGGTATTAGAAGCATTGAGATATCATATCTCATGCTATCGGAAGGGTCTCAGGATTGGAATGGGAAGGATTTGGATATCACATCTCATGTTATAGGAAGGGTCTCCTGAGAAGGTTTGTTATTAGAAGCATTGAGATATTGCATCTCATGTTATAGGACAGTCTCAGGTTTTTTATTAGAAGCATTGAGATATCATAACTCATGCTATCGGAAGGGTCTCAGGATTGGATTGGGAAGGAGTTGGATATCACATCTCATGTTATAGGAAGGATCTCACGTTTGTTATTAGAAGCTTTGAGATATCACATCTCATGTTATAGGACAGTCTCAGGTTTGGTATTAGAAGCATTGAGATATCATATCTCATGGTACAGGACGGGTCTCAGGATTGCAATGGGAAGGAGTTGGATATCACATCTCATGCTAAAGGAAGGGTCTCAGGTTTGGAAGGGGAAGGATTTGGATATCGCATCTCAATTTATAGGACGGGTCTGTGGTATGGTATTAGAAGCATTGAGATATCATATCTCATGCTATCGGAAGGGTATCAGGATTGGATTGGGAAGGAGTTGGATATCACATCTCATGTTATAGGAAGGGTCTCAGGATTGGAATGGGAAGGATTTGGATATCACATCTCATGTTATAGGAAGGGTCTCAGGTTTGTTACTAGAAGCATTGAGATATTGCATCTCATGTTATAGGACAGTCTCAGGTTTGGTATTAGAAGCATTGAGATATCATATCTCATTGTATAGGACGGGTCTCAGGATTGGAATGGGAAGGAGTTGGATATCACATCTCATGATAAAGAAAGGGTCTCAGGTTTGGAAGGGGAAGGATTTGGATATCACATCTCAAGTTATAGGACGGTTCTGTGGTTTGGTATTAGAAGCATTGAGATATCATATCTCATGCTATCGGAAGGGTCTCAGGATTCGATTGGGAAGGAGTTGAATATCACATCGCATGTTATAGGAAGGGTCTCAGGATTGGAAGGGAAGGAGTTGGATATCACATCTCATGATAAATAAAGGGTCTCAGGTTTGGAAGGGGAAGGATTTGGATATCACATCTCAAGTTATAGGACGGTTCTGTGGTTTGGTATTAGAAGCATTGAGATATCATATCTCATGCTATCGGAAGGGTCTCAGGATTCGATTGGGAAGGAGTTGGATATCACATCGCATGTTATAGGAAGGGTCTCAGGATTGGAATGGGAAGGAGTTGGATATCACATCTCATGATAAAGAAAGGGTCTCAGGTTTGGAAGGGGAAGGATTTGGATATCACAGCTCATGTTATAGGAAGGGTTTCAGGATTGGAATGGGAAGGACTTTGATATCACATCTCATGCTATCGGAAGGGTATCAGGATTGGATTGGGAAGGAGTTGGATATCACATCTCATGTTATAGGAAGGGTCTCAGGATTGGAATGGGAAGGATTTGGATATCACATCTCATGTTATAGGAAGGGTCTCAGGTTTGTTATTAGAAGCGTTGAGATATCGCATCTCATGTCATAGGACAGTCTCAGGTTTGGTCATAGAAGCATTGAGATATCATATCTCATGCTATCGGAAGGGTCTCAGGATTCGATTGGGAAGGAGTTGGATATCACATCGCATGTTATAGGAAGGGTCTCAGGATTGGAATGGGAAGGAGTTGGATATCACATCTCATGATAAAGAAAGGGTCTCAGGTTTGGAAGGGGAAGGATTTGGATATCGCATCTCAATTTATAGGACGGGTCTGTGGTATGGTATTAGAAGCATTGAGATATCATATCTCATGCTATCGGAAGGGTATCAGGATTGGATTGGGAAGGAGTTGGATATCACATCTCATGTTATAGGAAGGGTCTCAGGATTGGAATGGGAAGGATTTGGATATCACATCTCATGTTATAGGAAGGGTCTCAGGTTTGTTATTAGAAGCATTGAGATATCGCATCTCATGTCATAGGACAGTCTCAGGTTTGGTCATAGAAGCATTGAGATATCATATCTCATTGTATAGGACGGGTCTCAGGATTGGAATGGGAAGGAGTTGGATATCATATATCATGCTATAGGACGGGTCTCAGGATTGGAATGGGAAGGAGGTGGATATCACATCTCATGATAAAGGAAGGGTCTCAGGTTTGGAAGGGGAAGGATTTGGATATCACATCTCAAGTTATAGGACTGGTCTGTGGTTTGGTATTAGAAGCATTGAGATATCATATCTCATGCTATCGGAAGGGTCTCAGGATTGGAATGGGAAGGAGTTGGATTTCACATCTCATGCTATCGGAAAGGTCTCAGGTTTGGTAGAAGCATTGGGATATCACATCTCATGCTATAGGAAGGGCCTCATGATTGGAATGGGAAGGAGTTGGATATCACATCTCATGCTATCGGAAAGGTCTCAGGTTTGGTAGAAGCATTGGGATACCACATCTCATGCTCTCGGAAGGGTCTCAGGATTGGATTGGGAAGGAGTTGGATATCACATCTCATGTTATAGGAAGGGGCTCAGGATTGGAATGGGGAGGACTTGGACATCACATCTTACGTTATAGGAAGGGTCTCAGGTTTGTTATTAGAAGCATTGAGATATCACATCTCATGTTATAACCTGAGACTGTCATGGGCAGTCTCAGGTTTGGTATTAGAAGCATTGAGATATAACATCTCATGGTATAGGACGGGTCTCAGGATTGGAATGGGAAGGAGTTTGATATCACATCTCATGCCTTAGGAAGGTCTCAGGTTTGGTGGAAGCATTAGGATATCACATCTCATGCTATCGGAAGTGTCTCAGGATTGGATTGGGAAGGAGTTGGATATCCCATCTCATGCTATAGGAAGGGTCACAGGTTGGAATTGGAAGGAGTTGGATATAACATCTCATGTTATAGGAAGGGTATCAGGATTGGAATGGGAAGGACTTTTATATCACATCTCGCTATAGGGAGGGTCTCAGGTTTGGTATTAGAAGCATTGAGATATCACATCTCATGCTATCGGAAGGGTCTCAGGATTGGAATGGGAAGGAATTGGATATCTCATCTCATGCTATAGGGAGGGTCTCAGGTTTGATATTAGAAGCATTGAGATATCATATCTCATGCTATCGGAAGGGTCTCAGGATTGGATTGGGAAGGAGTTGGATATCACATCTCATGTTATAGGACGGGTCTCAGGATTGGATGGGAAGAGTTGGATATCACATCTCATGCCATAGGAAGCGTCTCAGGATTGGAATGGGAAGGAGTTGGATATCACATCTCATGCTAAAGGAAGGGTCTCAGGTTTGGAAGGGGAAGGATTTGGATATATCATCTCAAGTTATAGGACGGGTCTGTGGTTTGGTATTAGAAGCATTGAGATATCATATCTCATGCTATCGGAAGGGTCTCAGGATTGGAATGGGAAGGACTTGGATATCACATCTCATGTTATAGGAAGAGTCTCAGGTTTGTTATTAGAAGCATTGAGATATCACATCTCATGTTATAGGACAGTCTCAGGTTTGATATTAGAAGCATTGAGATATCACATCTCATGCTATCGGAAGGGTCTCAGGATTGGATTGGGAAGGAGTTGGATATCACATCTCAAGTTATAGGACGGGTCTGTGGTTTGGTATTAGAAGCATTGAGATATCATATCTCATGCTATCGGAAGGGTCTCAGGTTTGGTAGAAGCATTGGGATATCACATCTCATGCTATAGGAAGGGCCTCATGATTGGAATGGGAAGGAGTTGGATATCACATCTCATGCTATCGGAAAGGTCTCAGGTTTGGTAGAAGCATTGGGATATCACATCTCATGCTCTCGGAAGGGTCTCAGGATTGGATTGGGAAGGAGTTGGATATCACATCTCATGTTATAGGAAGGGGCTCAGGATTGGAATGGGAAGGACTTGGACATCACATCTTACGTTATAGGAAGGGTCTCAGGTTTGTTATTAGAAGCATTGAGATATCACATCTCATGTTATAACCTGAGACTGTCATGGACAGTCTCAGGTTTGGTATTAGAAGCATTGAGATATAACATCTCATGGTATAGGACGGGTCTCAGGATTGGAATGGGAAGGAGTTTGATATCACATCTCATGCCTTAGGAAGGTCTCAGGTTTGGTGGAAGCATTAGGATATCACATCTCATGCTATCGGAAGGGTCTCAGGATTGGATTGGGAAGGAGTTGGATATCCCATCTCATGGTATAGGAAGGGTCACAGGTTGGAATTGGAAGGAGTTGAATATCACATCTCATGTTATAGGAAGGGTATCAGGATTGGAATGGGAAGGACTTTTATATCATATCTCGCTATAGGGAGGGTCTCAGGTTTGGTATTAGAAGCATTGAGATATCACATTTCATGCTATCAGAAGGGTCTCAGGATTGGATTGGGAAGGAGTTGGATATCACATCTCATGTTATAGGAAGGGTCTCAGGTTTGGTATTAGAAGCATTGAGATATCACATCTCATGCTATCGGAAGAGTCACAGGTTGGAATTGGAAGGAGTTGGATATCACATCTCATGCTATCGGAAGGGTCTCAGGATTGGATTGGGAAGGAGTTGGATATCACATCTCATGTTATAGGAAGGGTCTCAGGATTGGGATGGGAAGGACTTGGACATCACATCTCATGTTATAGGAAGGGTCTCAGGTTTGTTATTAGAAGCATTGAGATATCACATCTCATGTTATAGGACATTCTCAGGTTTGGTATTAGAAGCATTGAGATATAACATCTCATGGTATAGGACGGGTCTCAGGATTGGAATGGGAAGGAGTTTGATATCACATCTCATGCCATGGGAAGGTCTCAGGTTTGCTAGAAGCATTAAGATATCACATCTCATGCTATCGGAAGGGTCTCAGGATTGGATTGGGAAGGAGTTGGATATCGCATCTCATGCTATAGGATGGGTCACAGGTTGGAATTGGAAGGAGTTGGATATCACAGCTCATGTTATAGGAAGGGTCTCAGGTTTGTTATTAGAAGCATTGAGATATCGCATCTCATGTCATAGGACAGTCTCAGGTTTGGTCAAGGAAGCATTGAGATATCATATCTCATTGTATAGGACGGGTCTCAGGATTGGAATGGGAAGGAGTTGAATATCATATATCATGCTATAGGACAGGTCTCAGGTTTGGAATGGGAAGGAGGTGGATATCACATCTCATGATAAAGGAAGGGTCTCAGGTTTGGAAGGGGAAGGATTTGGATATCACATCTCATGCTATCGGAAAGGTCTCAGGTTTGGTAGAAGCATTGGGATATCACATCTCATGCTATAGGAAGGGCCTCATGATTGGAATGGGAAGGAGTTGGATATCACATCTCATGCTATCGGAAAGGTCTCAGGTTTGGTAGAAGCATTGGGATATCACATCTCATGCTCTCGGAAGGGTCTCAGGATTGGATTGGGAAGGAGTTGGATATCACATCTCATGTTATAGGAAGGGGCTCAGGATTGGAATGGGAAGGACTTGGACATCACATCTTACGTTATAGGAAGTGTCTCAGGTTTGTTATTAGAAGCATTGAGATATCACATCTCATGTTATAACCTGAGACTGTCATGGACAGTCTCAGGTTTGGTATTAGAAGCATTGAGATATAACATCTCATGGTATAGGACGGGTCTCAGGATTGGAATGGGAAGGAGTTTGATATCACATCTCATGCCTTAGGAAGGTCTCAGGTTTGGTGGAAGCATTAGGATATCACATCTCATGCTATCGGAAGGGTCTCAGGATTGGATTGGGAAGGAGTTGGATATCCCATCTCATGGTATAGGAAGGGTCACAGGTTGGAATTGGAAGGAGTTGAATATCACATCTCATGTTATAGGAAGGGTATCAGGATTGGAATGGGAAGGACTTTTATATCATATCTCGCTATAGGGAGGGTCTCAGGTTTGGTATTAGAAGCATTGAGATATCACATCTCATGCTATCAGAAGGGTCTCAGGATTGGATTGGGAAGGAGTTGGATATCACATCTCATGTTATAGGAAGGGTCTCAGGTTTGGTATTAGAAGCATTGAGATATCACATCTCATGCTATCGGAAGAGTCACAGGTTGGAATTGGAAGGAGTTGGATATCACATCTCATGCTATCGGAAGGGTCTCAGGATTGGAATGGGAAGGAATTGGATATCTCATCTCATGCTATAGGGAGGGTCTCAGGTTTGATATTAGAAGCATTGAGATATCATATCTCATGCTATCGGAAGGGTCTCAGGATTGGATTTGGAAGGAGTGGGATATCACTTCTCATGTTATAGGACGGGTCTCAGGATTGGATGGGAAGAGTTGGATATCACATCTCATGCCATAGGAAGGGTCTCAGGATTGGAATGGGAAGGAGTTGGATATCACATCTCATGCTAAAGGAAGGGTCTCAGGTTTGGAAGGGGAAGGATTTGGATATCACATCTCAAGTTATAGGACGGGTCTGTGGTTTGGTATTAGAAGCATTGAGATATCATTTCTCATGCTATCGGAAGGGTCTCAGGATTGGAATGGGAAGGACTTGGATATCACATCTCATGTTATAGGAAGAGTCTCAGGTTTGTTATTAGAAGCATTGAGATATCACATCTCATGTTAAAGGACAGTCTCAGGTTTGATATTAGAAGCATTGAGATATCACATCTCATGCTATCGGAAGGGTCTCAGGATTGGATTGGGAAGGAGTTGGATATCACATCTCAAGTTATAGGACGGGTCTGTGGTTTGGTATTAGAAGCATTGAGATATCATATCTCATGCTATCGGAAGGGTCTCTGGATTGTATTGGGAAGGAGTTGGATATCACATATGTTATAGGAAGGCTCTCAGGTTTGTTATTAGAATCATTGAGATATCACATCTCATGCTATCGGAAGGGTATCAGGATTGGATTGGGAAGGAGTTGGATATCACATCTCATGTTATAGGAAGGGTCTCAGGATTGGAATGTGAAGGATTTAGATATCACATCTCATGTTATAGGAAGGGTCTCAGGTTTGTTATTAGAAGCATTGAGATATCGCATCTCATGTCATAGGACAGTCTCAGGTTTGGTCATAGAAGCATTGAGATATCATATCTCATTGTATAGGACGGGTCTCAGGATTGGAATGGGAAGGAGTTGGATATCATATATCATGCTATAGGACGGGTCTCAGGATTGGAATGGGAAGGAGTTGGATATCACATCTCATGATAAAGGAAGGGTCTCAGGTTTGGAAGGGGAAGGATTTGGATATCACATCTCAAGTTATAGGACTGGTCTGTGGTTTGGTATTAGAAGCATTGAGATATCATATCTCATGCTATCGGAAGGGTCTCAGGATTGGATTGGGAAGGAGTTGGATATCACATCTCATGTTATAGGAAGGGTGTCAAGATTTGAATGGGAAGGACTTGGATATCACATCTCATGTTATAGGAAGGGTCTCAGGTTTGTTATTGGAAGCATTGAGATATCACATCTCATGTTATAGGACAGTCTCAGGTTTGGTATTAGAAGCATTGAGATGTAACATCTCATAGTATAGGACGGGTCTCAGTATTGGAATGGGAAGGAGTTTGATATCACATCTCATGCCATGGGAAGGTCTCAGGTTTGCTAGAAGCATTAAGATATCACATCTCATGCTATCGGAAGGGTCTCAGGATTGGATTGGGAAGGAGTTGGATATCGCATCTCATGCTATAGGAAGGGTCACAGGTTTGAATTGGAAGGAGTTGGACATCACAGCTCATGTTATAGGAAGGGTATCAGGATTGGAATGGGAAGGACTTTGATATCACATCTCATGCTATCGGAAGGGTCTCAGGATTGGTTTGGGAAGGAGTTGGATATAACATCTCATGTTATAGGAAGGGTCTCAGGATTGGATGGGAAGAGTTGGATATCACATCTCATGTTATAGGAAGGGTATCAGGATGGGAATGGGAAGGACTTTGATATCACATCTCACGCTATAGGGAGGGTCTCAGGTTTGGTATTAGAAGCATTGAGATATCACATCTCATGTTATAGGAAGAGTCTCAGGTTTGTTATTAGAAGCATTGAGATATCACATCTCATGTTATAGGACAGTCTCAGGTTTGGTATTAGAAGCATTGAGATATAACAACTCATGGTATAGGACGGGTCTCAGGATTGGATGGGAAGAGTTGGATATCACATCTGAAGCTATAGGACGGGTCTGTGGTTTGGTATTAGAAGCATTGAGATATCATATCTCATGCTATCGGAAGGGTCTGAGGATTGGATTGCGAAGGAGTTGGATATCACATCTCATGTTATCGGAAGGGTCTCAGGATTGGATTGGGAAAGAGTTGGATATAACATCTCATGTTATAGGAAGGCTCTCAGGTTTGTTATTAGAAGCATTGAGATATCACATCTCATGTTATAGGACAGTCTCAGGTTTGGTATTAGAAGCATTGAGATATCATATCTCATGGTATAGGACGGGTCTCAGGATTGGAATGGGAAGGAGTTGGATATCACATCTCATGCTAAAGGAAGGGTCTCAGGTTTGGAAGGGGAAGGATTTGGATATCACATCTCAATTTATAGGACGGGTCTGTGGTTTGGTATTAGAAGCATTGAGATATCACATCTCAGCCTATCGGAAGGGTCTCAGGATTGGATTGGGAAGGAGTTGGATATCACATCTCATGTTATAGGAAGGGTCTCAGGATTGGATGGGAAGAGTTGGATATCACATCTCATGTTATAGGAAGGGTATCAGGATGGGAATGGGAAGGACTTTGATATCACATCTCACGCTATAGGGAGGATCTCAGGTTTGGTAGTAGAAGCATTGAGATATCACATCTCATGCTATCGGAAGGGTCTCAGGTTTGTTATTAGAAGCATTGAGATATCACATCTCATGTTATAGGACAGTCTCAGGTTTGGTATTAGAAGCATTGAGATATAACATCTCATGGTATAGGACGGCTCTCAGGATTGGATGGGAAGAGTTGGATATCACATCTCAAGCTATAGGACGGGTCTGTGGTTTGGTATTAGAAGCATTGAGATATATCTCATGCTATCGGAAGGGTCTGAGGATTGGATTGCGAAGGAGTTGGATATCACATCTCATGTTATCGGAAGGGTCTCAGGATTGGATTGGGAAAGAGTTGGATATAACATCTCATGTTATAGGAAGGCTCTCAGGTTTGTTATTAGAAGCATTGAGATATCACATCTCATGTTATAGGACAGTCTCAGGTTTGGTATTAGAAGCATTGAGATATCATATCTCATGGTATAGGACGGGTCTCAGGATTGGAATGGGAAGGAGTTGGATATCACATCTCATGCTAAAGGAAGGGTCTCAGGTTTGGAAGGGGAAGGATTTGGGTATCACATCTCATGCTATCGGAAGGGTCTCAGGATTGGATTGGGAAGGAGTTGGATATCACATCTCATGTTATAGGAAGGGTCTCAGGATTGGGATGGGAAGGACTTGGACATCACATCTCATGTTATAGGAAGGATCTCAGGTTTGTTATTAGAAGCATTGAGATATCACATCTCATGTTATAGGACATTCTCAGGTTTGGTATTAGAAGCATTGAGATATAACATCTCATGGTATGGGATGGGTCTCAGGATTGGAATGGGAAGGAGTTTGATATCACATCTCATGCCATGGGAAGGTCTCAGGTTTGCTAGAAGCATTAAGATATCACATCTCATGCTATCGGAATGGTCTCAGGATTGGATTGGGAAGGAGTTGGATATCGCATCTCATGCTATAGGATGGGTCACAGGTTGGAATTGGAAGGAGTTGGATATCACAGCTCATGTTATAGGAAGGGTCTCAGGTTTGTTATTAGAAGCATTGAGATATCGCATCTCATGTCATAGAACAGTCTCAGGTTTGGTCAAGGAAGCATTGAGATATCATATCTCATTGTATAGGACGGGTCTCAGGATTGGAATGGGAAGGAGTTGGATATCATATATCATGCTATAGGACGGGTCTCAGGATTGGAATGGGAAGGAGGTGGATATCACATCTCATGATAAAGGAAGGGTCTCAGGTTTGGAAGGGGAAGGATTTGGATATCACATCTCATGCTATCGGAAAGGTCTCAGGTTTGGTAGAAGCATTGGGATATCACATCTCATGCTATAGGAAGGGCCTCATGATTGGAATGGGAAGGAGTTGGATATCACATCTCATGTTATAGGAAGGGGCTCAGGATTGGAATGGGAAGGACTTGGACATCACATCTTACGTTATAGGAAGGGTCTCAGGTTTGTTATTAGAAGCATTGAGATATCACATCTCATGTTATAACCTGAGACTGTCATGGACAGTCTCAGGTTTGGTATTAGAAGCATTGAGATATAACATCTCATGGTATAGGACGGGTCTCAGGATTGGAATGGGAAGGAGTTTGATATCACATCTCATGCCTTAGGAAGGTCTCAGGTTTGGTGGAAGCATTAGGATATCACATCTCATGCTATCGGAAGGGTCTCAGGATTGGATTGGGAAGGAGTTGGATATCCCATCTCATGGTATAGGAAGGGTCACAGGTTGGAATTGGAAGGAGTTGAATATCACATCTCATGTTATAGGAAGGGTATCAGGATTGGAATGGGAAGGACTTTTATATCATATCTCGCTATAGGGAGGGTCTCAGGTTTGGTATTAGAAGCATTGAGATATCACATCTCATGCTATCAGAAGGGTCTCAGGATTGGATTGGGAAGGAGTTGGATATCACATCTCATGTTATAGGAAGGGTCTCAGGTTTGGTATTAGAAGCATTGAGATATCACATCTCATGCTATCGGAAGAGTCACAGGTTGGAATTGGAAGGAGTTGGATATCACATCTCATGCTATCGGAAGGGTCTCAGGATTGGATTTGGAAGGAGTTGGATATCACATCTCATGTTATAGGAAGGGTCTCAGGATTGGGATGGGAAGGACTTGGACATCACATCTCATGTTATAGGAAGGGTCTCAGGTTTGTTATTAGAAGCATTGAGATATCACATCTCATGTTATAGGACATTCTCAGGTTTGGTATTAGAAGCATTGAGATATAACATCTCATGGTATAGGACGGGTCTCAGGATTGGAATGGGAAGGAGTTTGATATCACATCTCATGCCATGGGAAGGTCTCAGGTTTGCTAGAAGCATTAAGATATCACATCTCATGCTATCGGAAGGGTCTCAGGATTGGATTGGGAAGGAGTTGGATATCGCATCTCATGCTATAGGATGGGTCACAGGTTGGAATTGGAAGGAGTTGGATATCACAGCTCATGTTATAGGAAGGGTCTCAGGTTTGTTATTAGAAGCATTGAGATATCGCATCTCATGTCATAGGACAGTCTCAGGTTTGGTCAAGGAAGCATTGAGATATCATATCTCATTGTATAGGACGGGTCTCAGGATTGGAATGGGAAGGAGTTGAATATCATATATCATGCTATAGGACGGGTCTCAGGTTTGGAATGGGAAGGAGGTGGATATCACATCTCATGCTATAGGAAGGGTCTCAGGATTGGAATGGGAAGGATTTGAATATCACATCTCATGTTATAGGAAGGGTCTCAGGTTTGTTATTAGAAGCATTGAGATATCACATCTCATGTTCTAGGAAGGGTCTCAGGATTGGAATGGGAAGGATTTGGATATCACATCTCATGTTATAGGAAGGGTCTCAGGTTTGTTATTAGAAGCATTGAGATATCGCATCTCATGTTATTGGACAGTCTCATGTTTGGTATTAGAAGCATTGAGATATCATATCTCATGCTATCGGAAGGGTCTCAGGATTGGAATGGGAAGGATTTGGATATCACATCTCATGTTATAGGAAGGGTCTCCTGAGAAGGTTTGTTATTAGAAGCATTGAGATATTGCATCTCATGTTATAGGACAGTCTCAGGTTTTTTATTAGAAGCATTGAGATATCATAACTCATGCTATCGGAAGGGTCTCAGGATTGGATTGGGAAGGAGTTGGATATCACATCTCATGTTATAGGAAGGATCTCACGTTTGTTATTAGAAGCTTTGAGATATCACATCTCATGTTATAGGACAGTCTCAGGTTTGGTATTAGAAGCATTGAGATATCATATCTCATGGTATAGGACGGGTCTCAGGATTGGAATGGGAAGGAGTTGGATATCACATCTCATGCTAAAGGAAGGGTCTCAGGTTTGGAAGGGGAAGGATTTGGATATCGCATCTCAATTTATAGGACGGGTCTGTGGTATGGTATTAGAAGCATTGAGATATCATATCTCATGCTATCGGAAGGGTATCAGGATTGGATTGGGAAGGAGTTGGATATCACATCTCATGTTATAGGAAGGGTCTCAGGATTGGAATGGGAAGGATTTGGATATCACATCTCATGTTATAGGAAGGCTCTCAGGTTTGTTACTAGAAGCATCGAGATATTGCATCTCATGTTATAGGACAGTCTCAGGTTTGGTATTAGAAGCATTGAGATATCATATCTCATTGTATAGGACGGGTCTCAGGATTGGAATGGGAAGGAGTTGGATATCACATCTCATGATAAAGAAAGGGTCTCAGGTTTGGAAGGGGAAGGATTTGGATATCACATCTCAAGTTATAGGACGGTTCTGTGGTTTGGTATTAGAAGCATTGAGATATCATATCTCATGCTATCGGAAGGGTCTCAGGATTCGATTGGGAAGGAGTTGAATATCACATCGCATGTTATAGGAAGGGTCTCAGGATTGGAAGGGAAGGAGTTGGATATCACATCTCATGATAAATAAAGGGTCTCAGGTTTGGAAGGGGAAGGATTTGGATATCACATCTCAAGTTATAGGACGGTTCTGTGGTTTGGTATTAGAAGCATTGAGATATCATATCTCATGCTATCGGAAGGGTCTCAGGATTCGATTGGGAAGGAGTTGGATATCACATCGCATGTTATAGGAAGGGTCTCAGGATTGGAATGGGAAGGAGTTGGATATCACATCTCATGATAAAGAAAGGGTCTCAGGTTTGGAAGGGGAAGGATTTGGATATCACAGCTCATGTTATAGGAAGGGTTTCAGGATTGGAATGGGAAGGACTTTGATATCACATCTCATGCTATCGGAAGGGTATCAGGATTGGATTGGGAAGGAGTTGGATATCACATCTCATGTTATAGGAAGGGTCTCAGGATTGGAATGGGAAGGATTTGGATATCACATCTCATGTTATAGGAAGGGTCTCAGGTTTGTTATTAGAAGCGTTGAGATATAGCATCTCATGTCATAGGACAGTCTCAGGTTTGGTCATAGAAGCATTGAGATATCATATCTCATGCTATCGGAAGGGTCTCAGGATTCGATTGGGAAGGAGTTGGATATCACATCGCATGTTATAGGAAGGGTCTCAGGATTGGAATGGGAAGGAGTTGGATATCACATCTCATGATAAAGAAAGGGTCTCAGGTTTGGAAGGGGAAGGATTTGGATATCGCATCTCAATTTATAGGACGGGTCTGTGGTATGGTATTAGAAGCATTGAGATATCATATCTCATGCTATCGGAAGGGTATCAGGATTGGATTGGGAAGGAGTTGGATATCACATCTCATGTTATAGGAAGGGTCTCAGGATTGGAATGGGAAGGATTTGGATATCACATCTCATGTTATAGGAAGGGTCTCAGGTTTGTTATTAGAAGCATTGAGATATCGCATCTCATGTCATAGGACAGTCTCAGGTTTGGTCATAGAAGCATTGAGATATCATATCTCATTGTATAGGACGGGTCTCAGGATTGGAATGGGAAGGAGTTGGATATCATATATCATGCTATAGGACGGGTCTCAGGATTGGAATGGGAAGGAGGTGGATATCACATCTCATGATAAAGGAAGGGTCTCAGGTTTGGAAGGGGAAGGATTTGGATATCACATCTCAAGTTATAGGACTGGTCTGTGGTTTGGTATTAGAAGCATTGAGATATCATATCTCATGCTATCGGAAGGGTCTCAGGATTGGAATGGGAAGGAGTTGGATTTCACATCTCATGCTATCGGAAAGGTCTCAGGTTTGGTAGAAGCATTGGGATATCACTTCTCATGCTATAGGAAGGGCCTCATGATTGGAATGGGAAGGAGTTGGATATCACATCTCATGCTATTGGAAAGGTCTCAGGTTTGGTAGAAGCATTGGGATACCACATCTCATGCTCTCGGAAGGGTCTCAGGATTGGATTGGGAAGGAGTTGGATATCACATCTCATGTTATAGGAAGGGGCTCAGGATTGGAATGGGGAGGACTTGGACATCACATCTTACGTTATAGGAAGGGTCTCAGGTTTGTTATTAGAAGCATTGAGATATCACATCTCATGTTATAACCTGAGACTGTCATGGACAGTCTCAGGTTTGGTATTAGAAGCATTGAGATATAACATCTCATGGTATAGGACGGGTCTCAGGATTGGAATGGGAAGGAGTTTGATATCACATCTCATGCCTTAGGAAGGTCTCAGGTTTGGTGGAAGCATTAGGATATCACATCTCATGCTATCGGAAGTGTCTCAGGATTGGATTGGGAAGGAGTTGGATATCCCATCTCATGCTATAGGAAGGGTCACAGGTTGGAATTGGAAGGAGTTGGATATAACATCTCATGTTATAGGAAGGGTATCAGGATTGGAATGGGAAGGACTTTTATATCACATCTCGCTATAGGGAGGGTCTCAGGTTTGGTATTAGAAGCATTGAGATATCACATCTCATGCTATCGGAAGGGTCTCAGGATTGGAATGGGAAGGAATTGGATATCTCATCTCATGCTATAGGGAGGGTCTCAGGTTTGATATTAGAAGCATTGAGATATCATATCTCATGCTATCGGAAGGGTCTCAGGATTGGATTGGGAAGGAGTTGGATATCACATCTCATGTTATAGGACGGGTCTCAGGATTGGATGGGAAGAGTTGGATATCACATCTCATGCCATAGGAAGCGTCTCAGGATTGGAATGGGAAGGAGTTGGATATCACATCTCATGCTAAAGGAAGGGTCTCAGGTTTGGAAGGGGAAGGATTTGGATATATCATCTCAAGTTATAGGACGGGTCTGTGGTTTGGTATTAGAAGCATTGAGATATCATATCTCATGCTATCGGAAGGGTCTCAGGATTGGAATGGGAAGGACTTGGATATCACATCTCATGTTATAGGAAGAGTCTCAGGTTTGTTATTAGAAGCATTGAGATATCACATCTCATGTTATAGGACAGTCTCAGGTTTGATATTAGAAGCATTGAGATATCACATCTCATGCTATCGGAAGGGTCTCAGGATTGGATTGGGAAGGAGTTGGATATCACATCTCAAGTTATAGGACGGGTCTGTGGTTTGGTATTAGAAGCATTGAGATATCATATCTCATGCTATCGGAAGGGTCTCAGGTTTGGTAGAAGCATTGGGATATCACATCTCATGCTATAGGAAGGGCCTCATGATTGGAATGGGAAGGAGTTGGATATCACATCTCATGCTATCGGAAAGGTCTCAGGTTTGGTAGAAGCATTGGGATATCACATCTCATGCTCTCGGAAGGGTCTCAGGATTGGATTGGGAAGGAGTTGGATATCACATCTCATGTTATAGGAAGGGGCTCAGGATTGGAATGGGAAGGACTTGGACATCACATCTTACGTTATAGGAAGGGTCTCAGGTTTGTTATTAGAAGCATTGAGATATCACATCTCATGTTATAACCTGAGACTGTCATGGACAGTCTCAGGTTTGGTATTAGAAGCATTGAGATATAACATCTCATGGTATAGGACGGGTCTCAGGATTGGAATGGGAAGGAGTTTGATATCACATCTCATGCCTTAGGAAGGTCTCAGGTTTGGTGGAAGCATTAGGATATCACATCTCATGCTATCGGAAGGGTCTCAGGATTGGATTGGGAAGGAGTTGGATATCCCATCTCATGGTATAGGAAGGGTCACAGGTTGGAATTGGAAGGAGTTGAATATCACATCTCATGTTATAGGAAGGGTATCAGGATTGGAATGGGAAGGACTTTTATATCATATCTCGCTATAGGGAGGGTCTCAGGTTTGGTATTAGAAGCATTGAGATATCACATCTCATGCTATCAGAAGGGTCTCAGGATTGGATTGGGAAGGAGTTGGATATCACATCTCATGTTATAGGAAGGGTCTCAGGTTTGGTATTAGAAGCATTGAGATATCACATCTCATGCTATCGGAAGAGTCACAGGTTGGAATTGGAAGGAGTTGGATATCACATCTCATGCTATCGGAAGGGTCTCAGGATTGGATTGGGAAGGAGTTGGATATCACATCTCATGTTATAGGAAGGGTCTCAGGATTGGGATGGGAAGGACTTGGACATCACATCTCATGTTATAGGAAGGGTCTCAGGTTTGTTATTAGAAGCATTGAGATATCACATCTCATGTTATAGGACATTCTCAGGTTTGGTATTAGAAGCATTGAGATATAACATCTCATGGTATAGGACGGGTCTCAGGATTGGAATGGGAAGGAGTTTGATATCACATCTCATGCCATGGGAAGGTCTCAGGTTTGCTAGAAGCATTAAGATATCACATCTCATGCTATCGGAAGGGTCTCAGGATTGGATTGGGAAGGAGTTGGATATCGCATCTCATGCTATAGGATGGGTCACAGGTTGGAATTGGAAGGAGTTGGATATCACAGCTCATGTTATAGGAAGGGTCTCAGGTTTGTTATTAGAAGCATTGAGATATCGCATCTCATGTCATAGGACAGTCTCAGGTTTGGTCAAGGAAGCATTGAGATATCATATCTCATTGTATAGGACGGGTCTCAGGATTGGAATGGGAAGGAGTTGAATATCATATATCATGCTATAGGACGGGTCTCAGGTTTGGAATGGGAAGGAGGTGGATATCACATCTCATGATAAAGGAAGGGTCTCAGGTTTGGAAGGGGAAGGATTTGGATATCACATCTCATGCTATCGGAAAGGTCTCAGGTTTGGTAGAAGCATTGGGATATCACATCTCATGCTATAGGAAGGGCCTCATGATTGGAATGGGAAGGAGTTGGATATCACATCTCATGCTATCGGAAAGGTCTCAGGTTTGGTAGAAGCATTGGGATATCACATCTCATGCTCTCGGAAGGGTCTCAGGATTGGATTGGGAAGGAGTTGGATATCACATCTCATGTTATAAGAAGGGGCTCAGGATTGGAATGGGAAGGACTTGGACATCACATCTTACGTTATAGGAAGTGTCTCAGGTTTGTTATTAGAAGCATTGAGATATCACATCTCATGTTATAACCTGAGAC
Source organism: Ambystoma mexicanum (assembly GCF_040938575.1). Taxonomy (NCBI): domain Eukaryota; kingdom Metazoa; phylum Chordata; class Amphibia; order Caudata; family Ambystomatidae; genus Ambystoma; species Ambystoma mexicanum. The sequence continues at coordinate 342,430,110 of NC_090936.1, forward strand.
TGTCATGGACAGTCTCAGGTTTGGTATTAGAAGCATTGAGATATAACATCTCATGGTATAGGACGGGTCTCAGGATTGGAATGGGAAGGAGTTTGATATCACATCTCATGCCTTAGGAAGGTCTCAGGTTTGGTGGAAGCATTAGGATATCACATCTCATGCTATCGGAAGGGTCTCAGGATTGGATTGGGAAGGAGTTGGATATCCCATCTCATGGTATAGGAAGGGTCACAGGTTGGAATTGGAAGGAGTTGAATATCACATCTCATGTTATAGGAAGGGTATCAGGATTGGAATGGGAAGGACTTTTATATCATATCTCGCTATAGGGAGGGTCTCAGGTTTGGTATTAGAAGCATTGAGATATCACATCTCATGCTATCAGAAGGGTCTCAGGATTGGATTGGGAAGGAGTTGGATATCACATCTCATGTTATAGGAAGGGTCTCAGGTTTGGTATTAGAAGCATTGAGATATCACATCTCATGCTATCGGAAGAGTCACAGGTTGGAATTGGAAGGAGTTGGATATCACATCTCATGCTATCGGAAGGGTCTCAGGATTGGAATGGGAAGGAATTGGATATCTCATCTCATGCTATAGGGAGGGTCTCAGGTTTGATATTAGAAGCATTGAGATATCATATCTCATGCTATCGGAAGGGTCTCAGGATTGGATTTGGAAGGAGTGGGATATCACTTCTCATGTTATAGGACGGGTCTCAGGATTGGATGGGAAGAGTTGGATATCACATCTCATGCCATAGGAAGGGTCTCAGGATTGGAATGGGAAGGAGTTGGATATCACATCTCATGCTAAAGGAAGGGTCTCAGGTTTGGAAGGGGAAGGATTTGGATATCACATCTCAAGTTATAGGACGGGTCTGTGGTTTGGTATTAGAAGCATTGAGATATCATTTCTCATGCTATCGGAAGGGTCTCAGGATTGGAATGGGAAGGACTTGGATATCACATCTCATGTTATAGGAAGAGTCTCAGGTTTGTTATTAGAAGCATTGAGATATCACATCTCATGTTAAAGGACAGTCTCAGGTTTGATATTAGAAGCATTGAGATATCACATCTCATGCTATCGGAAGGGTCTCAGGATTGGATTGGGAAGGAGTTGGATATCACATCTCAAGTTATAGGACGGGTCTGTGGTTTGGTATTAGAAGCATTGAGATATCATATCTCATGCTATCGGAAGGGTCTCTGGATTGTATTGGGAAGGAGTTGGATATCACATATGTTATAGGAAGGCTCTCAGGTTTGTTATTAGAATCATTGAGATATCACATCTCATGCTATCGGAAGGGTATCAGGATTGGATTGGGAAGGAGTTGGATATCACATCTCATGTTATAGGAAGGGTCTCAGGATTGGAATGGGAAGGATTTAGATATCACATCTCATGTTATAGGAAGGGTCTCAGGTTTGTTATTAGAAGCATTGAGATATCGCATCTCATGTCATAGGACAGTCTCAGGTTTGGTCATAGAAGCATTGAGATATCATATCTCATTGTATAGGACGGGTCTCAGGATTGGAATGGGAAGGAGTTGGATATCATATATCATGCTATAGGACGGGTCTCAGGATTGGAATGGGAAGGAGTTGGATATCACATCTCATGATAAAGGAAGGGTCTCAGGTTTGGAAGGGGAAGGATTTGGATATCACATCTCAAGTTATAGGACTGGTCTGTGGTTTGGTATTAGAAGCATTGAGATATCATATCTCATGCTATCGGAAGGGTCTCAGGATTGGATTGGGAAGGAGTTGGATATCACATCTCATGTTATAGGAAGGGTCTCAAGATTTGAATGAGAAGGACTTGGATATCACATCTCATGTTATAGGAAGGGTCTCAGGTTTGTTATTGGAAGCATTGAGATATCACATCTCATGTTATAGGACAGTCTCAGGTTTGGTATTAGAAGCATTGAGATGTAACATCTCATAGTATAGGACGGGTCTCAGTATTGGAATGGGAAGGAGTTTGATATCACATCTCATGCCATGGGAAGGTCTCAGGTTTGCTAGAAGCATTAAGATATCACATCTCATGCTATCGGAAGGGTCTCAGGATTGGATTGGGAAGGAGTTGGATATCGCATCTCATGCTATAGGAAGGGTCACAGGTTTGAATTGGAAGGAGTTGGACATCACAGCTCATGTTATAGGAAGGGTATCAGGATTGGAATGGGAAGGACTTTGATATCACATCTCATGCTATCGGAAGGGTCTCAGGATTGGTTTGGGAAGGAGTTGGATATAACATCTCATGTTATAGGAAGGGTCTCAGGATTGGATGGGAAGAGTTGGATATCACATCTCATGTTATAGGAAGGGTATCAGGATGGGAATGGGAAGGACTTTGATATCACATCTCACGCTATAGGGAGGGTCTCAGGTTTGGTATTAGAAGCATTGAGATATCACATCTCATGTTATAGGAAGAGTCTCAGGTTTGTTATTAGAAGCATTGAGATATCACATCTCATGTTATAGGACAGTCTCAGGTTTGGTATTAGAAGCATTGAGATATAACAACTCATGGTATAGGACGGGTCTCAGGATTGGATGGGAAGAGTTGGATATCACATCTGAAGCTATAGGACGGGTCTGTGGTTTGGTATTAGAAGCATTGAGATATCATATCTCATGCTATCGGAAGGGTCTGAGGATTGGATTGTGAAGGAGTTGGATATCACATCTCATGTTATCGGAAGGGTCTCAGGATTGGATTGGGAAAGAGTTGGATATAACATCTCATGTTATAGGAAGGCTCTCAGGTTTGTTATTAGAAGCATTGAGATATCACATCTCATGTTATAGGACAGTCTCAGGTTTGGTATTAGAAGCATTGAGATATCATATCTCATGGTATAGGACGGGTCTCAGGATTGGAATGGGAAGGAGTTGGATATCACATCTCATGCTAAAGGAAGGGTCTCAGGTTTGGAAGGGGAAGGATTTGGATATCACATCTCAATTTATAGGACGGGTCTGTGGTTTGGTATTAGAAGCATTGAGATATCACATCTCAGCCTATCGGAAGGGTCTCAGGATTGGATTGGGAAGGAGTTGGATATCACATCTCATGTTATAGGAAGGGTCTCAGGATTGGATTGGAAGAGTTGGATATCACATCTCATGTTATAGGAAGGGTATCAGGATTGGAATGGGAAGGACTTTTATATCATATCTCGCTATAGGGAGGATCTCAGGTTTGGTAGTAGAAGCATTGAGATATCACATCTCATGCTATCAGAAGGGTCTCAGGATTGGATTGGGAAGGAGTTGGATATCACATCTCATGTTATAGGAAGGGTCTCAGGTTTGGTATTAGAAGCATTGAGATATCACATCTCATGCTATCGGAAGAGTCACAGGTTGGAATTGGAAGGAGTTGGATATCACATCTCATGCTATCGGAAGGGTCTCAGGATTCGAATGGGAAGGAATTGGATATCTCGTCTCATGCTATAGGGAGGGTCTCAGGTTTGATATTAGAAGCATTGAGATATCATATCTCATGCTATCGGAAGGGTCTCAGGATTGGATTTGGAAGGAGTTGGATATCACATCTCATGTTATAGGACGGGTCTCAGGATTGGATGGGAAGAGTTGGATATCACATCTCATGCCATAGGAAGGGTCTCAGGATTGGAATGGGAAGGAGTTGGATATCACATCTCATGCTAAAGGAAGGGTCTCAGGTTTGGAATGGGAAGGATTTGGATATATCACATCTCAAGTTATAGGACGGGTCTGTGGTTTGGTATTAGAAGCATTGTGATATCATATCTCATGCTATCGGAAGGGTCTCAGGATTGGAATGGGAAGGACTTGGATATCACATCTCATGTTATAGGAAGAGTCTCAGGTTTGTTATTAGAAGCATTGAGATATCACATCTCATGTTAAAGGACAGTCTCAGGTTTGATATTAGAAGCATTGAGATATCACATCTCATGCTATCGGAAGGGTCTCAGGATTGGATTGGGAAGGAGTTGGATATCACATCTCAAGTTATAGGACGGGTCTGTGGTTTGGTATTAGAAGCATTGAGATATCATATCTCATGCTATCGGAAGGGTCTCTGGATTGTATTGGGAAGGAGTTGGATATCACATATGTTATAGGAAGGCTCTCAGGTTTGTTATTAGAAGCATTCAGATATCGCATCTCATGCTATCGGAAGGGTATCAGGATTGGATTGGGAAGGAGTTGGATATCACATCTCATATTATAGGAAGGGTCTCAGGATTGGAATGGGAAGGATTTGGATATCACATCTCATGTTATAGGAAGGGTCTCAGGTTTGTTATTAGAAGCATTGAGATATCGCATCTCATGTCATAGGACAGTCTCAGGTTTGGTCATAGAAGCATTGAGATATCATATCTCATTGAATAGGACGGGTCTCAGGATTGGAATGGGAAGGAGTTGCATATCATATATCATGCTATAGGACGGGTCTCAGGATTGGAATGGGAAGTAGTTGGATATCACATCTCATGATAAAGGAAGGGTCTCAGGTTTGGAAGGGGAAGGATTTGGATATCACATCTCATGTTATAGGAAGGGTCTCAAGATTTGAATGGGAAGGACTTGGATATCACATCTCATGTTATAGGAAGGGTCTCAGGTTTGTTATTAGAAGCATTGAGATATCACATCTCATGTTATAGGACAGTCTCAGGTTTGGTATTAGAAGCATTGAGATGTAACATCTCATAGTATAGGACGGGTCTCAGGATTGGAATGGGAAGGAGTTTGATATCACATCTCATGCTATGGGAAGGTCTCAGGTTTGCTAGAAGCATTAAGATATCACATCTCATGCTATGGGAAGGGTCTCAGGATTGGATTGGGAAGGAGTTGGATATCACAGCTCATGTTATAGGAAGGGTATCAGGATTGGAATGGGAAGGACTTTGATATCGCATCTCATGCTATAGGAAGGGTCACAGGTTTGAATTGGAAGGAGTTGGATATCACAGCTCATGTTATAGGAAGGGTCTCAGGATTGGATGGGAAGAGTTGGATATCACATCTCATGTTATAGGAAGGGTATCAGGATGGGAATGGGAAGGACTTTGATATCACATCTCACGCTATAGGGAGGGTCTCAGGTTTGGTATTAGAAGCATTGAGATATCACATCTCATGTTATAGGAAGGGTCTCAGGTTTGTTATTAGAAGCATTGAGATATCACATCTCATGTTATAGGACAGTCTCAGGTTTGGTATTAGAAGCATTGAGAGATAACATTTCATGGTATTGGACGGGTCTCAGGATTGGATGGGAAGAGTTGGATATCACATCTCAAGCTATAGGACGGGTCTGTGGTTTGGTATTAGAAGCATTGAGATATCATATATCATGCTATCGGAAGGGTCTGAGGATTGGATTGCGAAGGAGTTGGATATCACATCTCATGTTATCGGAAGGGTCTCAGGATTGGATTGGGAGAGAGTTGGATATAACATCTCATGTTATAGGAAGGCTCTCAGGTTTGTTATTAGAAGCATTGAGATATCACATCTCATGTTATAGGACAGTCTCAGGTTTGGTATTAGAAGCATTGAGATATCATATCTCATGGTATAGGACGGGTCTCAGGATTGGAATGGGAAGGAGTTGGATATCACATCTCATGCTAAAGGAAGGGTCTCAGGTTTGGAAGAGGAAGGATTTGGATATCACGTCTCAATTTATAGGACGGGTCTGTGGTTTGGTATTAGAAGCATTGAGATATCACATCTCATGCTATCGGAAGGGTCTCAGGATTGGATTGGGAAGGAGTTGGATATAACATCTCATGTTATAGGAAGGGTCTCAGGATTGGATGGGAAGAGTTGGATATCACATCTCATGTTATAGGAAGGGTATCAGGATGGGAATGGGAAGGACTTTGATATCACATCTCACGCTATAGGGAGGGTCTCAGGTTTGGTATTAGAAGCATTGAGATATCACATCTCATGCTATCGGAAGGGTCTCAGGTTTGTTATTAGAAGCATTGAGATATCACATCTCATGTTATAGGACAGTCTCAGGTTTGGTATTAGAAGCATTGAGATATAACATCTCATGGTATAGGACGGCTCTCAGGATTGGATGGGAAGAGTTGGATATCACATCTCAAGCTATAGGACGGGTCTGTGGTTTGGTATTAGAAGCATTGAGATATCATATCTCATGCTATCGGAAGGGTCTGAGGATTGGATTGCGAAGGAGTTGGATATCACATCTCATGTTATCGGAAGGGTCTCAGGATTGGATTGGGAAAGAGTTGGATATAACATCTCATGTTATAGGAAGGCTCTCAGGTTTGTTATTAGAAGCATTGAGATATCACATCTCATGTTATAGGACAGTCTCAGGTTTGGTATTAGAAGCATTGAGATATCATATCTCATGGTATAGGACGGGTCTCAGGATTGGAATGGGAAGGAGTTGGATATCACATCTCAAGCTAAAGGAAGGGTCTCAGGTTTGGAAGGGGAAGGATTTGGGTATCACATCTCAATTTATAGGACGGGTCTGTGGTTTGGTATTAGAAGCATTGAGATATCACATCTCATGCTATCGGAAGGGTCTCAGGATTGGATTGGGAAGGAGTTGGATATCACATCTCAAGTTATAGGAAGGGTCTCAGGATTGGATTGGAAGAGTTGGATATCACATCTCATGTTATAGGAAGGGTATCAGGATTGGAATGGGAAGAACTTTGATATCACATCTCACGCTATAGGGAGGATCTCAGGTTTGGTATTAGAAGCATTGAGATATCACATCTCATGCTATCGGAAGGGTCTCAGGATTGGATTGGGAAGGAGTTGGATATCACATCTCATGTTATAGGAAGGGTCTCAGGATTGGGATGGGAAGGACTTGGACATCACATCTCATGTTATAGGAAGGATCTCAGGTTTGTTATTAGAAGCATTGAGATATCACATCTCATGTTATAGGACATTCTCAGGTTTGGTATTAGAAGCATTGAGATATAACATCTCATGGTATGGGATGGGTCTCAGGATTGGAATGGGAAGGAGTTTGATATCACATCTCATGCCATGGGAAGGTCTCAGGTTTGCTAGAAGCATTAAGATATCACATCTCATGCTATCGGAAGGGTCTCAGGATTGGATTGGGAAGGAGTTGGATATCGCATCTCATGCTATAGGATGGGTCACAGGTTGGAATTGGAAGGAGTTGGATATCACAGCTCATGTTATAGGAAGGGTCTCAGGTTTGTTATTAGAAGCATTGAGATATCGCATCTCATGTCATAGAACAGTCTCAGGTTTGGTCAAGGAAGCATTGAGATATCATATCTCATTGTATAGGACGGGTCTCAGGATTGGAATGGGAAGGAGTTGGATATCATATATCATGCTATAGGACGGGTCTCAGGATTGGAATGGGAAGGAGGTGGATATCACATCTCATGATAAAGGAAGGGTCTCAGGTTTGGAAGGGGAAGGATTTGGATATCACATCTCATGCTATCGGAAAGGTCTCAGGTTTGGTAGAAGCATTGGGATATCACATCTCATGCTATAGGAAGGGCCTCATGATTGGAATGGGAAGGAGTTGGATATCACATCTCATGCTATCGGAAAGGTCTCAGGTTTGGTAGAAGCATTGGGATATCACATCTCATGCTCTCGGAAGGGTCTCAGGATTGGATTGGGAAGGAGTTGGATATCACATCTCATGTTCTATAGGAAGGGGCTCAGGATTGGAATGGGAAGGACTTGGACATCACATCTTACGTTATAGGAAGGGTCTCAGGTTTGTTATTAGAAGCATTGAGATATCACATCTCATGTTATAACCTGAGACTGTCATGGACAGTCTCAGGTTTGGTATTAGAAGCATTGAGATATAACATCTCATGGTATAGGACGGGTCTCAGGATTGGAATGGGAAGGAGTTTGATATCACATCTCATGCCTTAGGAAGGTCTCAGGTTTGCTGGAAGCATTAGGATATCACATCTCATGCTATAGGAAGGGTCTCAGGATTGGATTGGGAAGGAGTTGGATATCCCATCTCATGGTATAGGAAGGGTCACAGGTTGGAATTGGAAGGAGTTGAATATCACATCTCATGTTATAGGAAGGGTATCAGGATTGGAATGGGAAGGACTTTTATATCATATCTCGCTATAGGGAGGGTCTCAGGTTTGGTATTAGAAGCATTGAGATATCACATCTCATGCTATCAGAAGGGTCTCAGGATTGGATTGGGAAGGAGTTGGATATCACATCTCATGTTATAGGAAGGGTCTCAGGTTTGGTATTAGAAGCATTGAGATATCACATCTCATGCTATCGGAAGAGTCACAGGTTGGAATTGGAAGGAGTTGGATATCACATCTCATGCTATCGGAAGGGTCTCAGGATTGGATTGGGAAGGAGTTGGATATCACATCTCATGTTATAGGAAGGGTCTCAGGATTGGGATGGGAAGGACTTGGACATCACATCTCATGTTATAGGAAGGGTCTCAGGTTTGTTATTAGAAGCATTGAGATATCACATCTCATGTTATAGGACATTCTCAGGTTTGGTATTAGAAGCATTGAGATATAACATCTCATGGTATAGGACGGGTCTCAGGATTGGAATGGGAAGGAGTTTGATATCACATCTCATGCCATGGGAAGGTCTCAGGTTTGCTAGAAGCATTAAGATATCACATCTCATGCTATCGGAAGGGTCTCAGGATTGGATTGGGAAGGAGTTGGATATCGCATCTCATGCTATAGGATGGGTCACAGGTTGGAATTGGAAGGAGTTGGATATCACAGCTCATGTTATAGGAAGGGTCTCAGGTTTGTTATTAGAAGCATTGAGATATCGCATCTCATGTCATAGGACAGTCTCAGGTTTGGTCAAGGAAGCATTGAGATATCATATCTCATTGTATAGGACGGGTCTCAGGATTGGAATGGGAAGGAGTTGAATATCATATATCATGCTATAGGACGGGTCTCAGGTTTGGAATGGGAAGGAGGTGGATATCACATCTCATGATAAAGGAAGGGTCTCAGGTTTGGAAGGGGAAGGATTTGGATATCACATCTCATGCTATCGGAAAGGTCTCAGGTTTGGTAGAAGCATTGGGATATCACATCTCATGCTATAGGAAGGGCCTCATGATTGGAATGGGAAGGAGTTGGATATCACATCTCATGCTATCGGAAAGGTCTCAGGTTTGGTAGAAGCATTGGGATATCACATCTCATGCTCTCGGAAGGGTCTCAGGGTTGGATTGGGAAGGAGTTGGATATCACATCTCATGTTATAGGAAGGGGCTCAGAATTGGAATGGGAAGGACTTGGACATCACATCTTACGTTATAGGAAGTGTCTCAGGTTTGTTATTAGAAGCATTGAGATATCACATCTCATGTTATAACCTGAGACTGTCATGGACAGTCTCAGGTTTGGTATTAGAAGCATTGAGATATAACATCTCATGGTATAGGACGGGTCTCAGGATTGGAATGGGAAGGAGTTTGATATCACATCTCATGCCTTAGGAAGGTCTCAGGTTTGGTGGAAGCATTAGGATATCACATCTCATGCTATCGGAAGGGTCTCAGGATTGGATTGGGAAGGAGTTGGATATCCCATCTCATGGTATAGGAAGGGTCACAGGTTGGAATTGGAAGGAGTTGAATATCACATCTCATGTTATAGGAAGGGTATCAGGATTGGAATGGGAAGGACTTTTATATCATATCTCGCTATAGGGAGGGTCTCAGGTTTGGCATTAGAAGCATTGAGATATCACATCTCATGCTATCAGAAGGGTCTCAGGATTGGATTGGGAAGGAGTTGGATATCACATCTCATGTTATAGGAAGGGTCTCAGGTTTGGTATTAGAAGCATTGAGATATCACATCTCATGCTATCGGAAGAGTCACAGGTTGGAATTGGAAGGAGTTGGATATCACATCTCATGCTATCGGAAGGGTCTCAGGATTGGAATGGGAAGGAATTGGATATCTCATCTCATGCTATAGGGAGGGTCTCAGGTTTGATATTAGAAGCATTGAGATATCATATCTCATGCTATCGGAAGGGTCTCAGGATTGGATTTGGAAGGAGTGGGATATCACATCTCATGTTATAGGACGGGTCTCAGGATTGGATGGGAAGAGTTGGATATCACATCTCATGCCATAGGAAGGGTCTCAGGATTGGAATGGGAAGGAGTTGGATATCACATCTCATGCTAAAGGAAGGGTCTCAGGTTTGGAAGGGGAAGGATTTGGATATCACATCTCAAGTTATAGGACGGGTCTGTGGTTTGGTATTAGAAGCATTGAGATATCATTTCTCATGCTATCGGAAGGGTCTCAGGATTGGAATGGGAAGGACTTGGATATCACATCTCATGTTATAGGAAGAGTCTCAGGTTTGTTATTAGAAGCATTGAGATATCACATCTCATGTTAAAGGACAGTCTCAGGTTTGATATTAGAAGCATTGAGATATCACATCTCATGCTATCGGAAGGGTCTCAGGATTGGATTGGGAAGGAGTTGGATATCACATCTCAAGTTATAGGACGGGTCTGTGGTTTGGTATTAGAAGCATTGAGATATCATATCTCATGCTATCGGAAGGGTCTCTGGATTGTATTGGGAAGGAGTTGGATATCACATATGTTATAGGAAGGCTCTCAGGTTTGTTATTAGAATCATTGAGATATCACATCTCATGCTATCGGAAGGGTATCAGGATTGGATTGGGAAGGAGTTGGATATCACATCTCATGTTATAGGAAGGGTCTCAGGATTGGAATGGGAAGGATTTGGATATCACATCTCATGTTATAGGAAGGGTCTCAGGTTTGTTATTAGAACCATTGAGATATCGCATCTCATGTCATAGGACAGTCTCAGGTTTGGTCATAGAAGCATTGAGATATCATATCTCTTTGTATAGGACGGGTCTCAGGATTGGAATGGGAAGGAGTTGGATATCATATATCATGCTATAGGACGAGTCTCAGGATTGGAATGGGAAGGAGGTGGATATCACCTCTCATGTTATAGGACAGTCTCAGGTTTGGTATTAGAAGCATTGAGATATAACATCTCATGGTATAAGGCAGGTCTCAGGATTGGAATGGGAAGGAGTTTGATATCACATCTCATGCCTTAGGAAGGTCTCAGGTTTGGTAGAAGCATTAAGATATCACATCTCATGCTATCGGAAGGGTCTCAGGATTGGATTGGGAAGGAGTTGGATATCCCATCTCATGCTATAGGAAGGCTCACAGGTTGGAATTGGAAGGAGTTGGATATCACATCTCATGCTATCGGAAGGGTCTCGGGATTGGATTGGGAAGGAGTTGGATATCACATCTCATGTTATAGGAAGGGTGTCAGGATTGGATGGGAAGAGTTGGATATCACATCTCATGCTATAGGAAGGGTCTCAGGTTTGGAAGGGGAAGCATTTGGATATCACATCTCAAGTTATAGGACGGGTCTGTGGTTTGGTATTAGAAGCATTGATATATCATATCTCATGCTATCGGAAGGGTCTCAGGATTGGATTGGGAAGGAGTTGGATATCACATCTCATGTTATAGGAAGGGTCTCAGGATTGGAATGGGAAGGACTTGGACATCACATCTCATGTTATAGGAAGGGTCTCAGGTTTGTTATTAGAAGCATTGAGATATCACATCTCATGTTATAGGACAGTCTCAGGTTTGGTATTAGAAGCATTGAGATATAACATCTCATGGTATAGGACGGGTCTCAGTATTGGAATGGGAAGGAGTTAGATATCACATCTCATGCTATAGGAAGGGTCTCAGGTTTGGTAGAAGCATTGGGATATCACATCTCATGCTATAGGAATGGTCTCAGGATTGGAATGGAAAGGAGTTGGATATCACATCTCATGCTAAAGGAAGGGTCTCAGGTTTGGAAGGGGAAGGATTTGGATATCACATCTCAAGTTATAGGAAGTTCTCAGGTTTGGTAGAAGCATTAAGATATCACATCTCATGCTATCGGAAGGGTCTCAGGATTGGATTGGGAAGGAGTTGGATATCCCATCTCATGCTATAGGAAGGGTCACAGGTTGGAATTGGAAGGAGTTGGATATCACATCTCACGCTATCGGAAGGGTCTCAGGATTGGAACGGGAAGGAATTGGATATCACATCTCAAGTTATAGGACGGGTCTGTGGTTTGGTATTAGAAGCATTGAGATATCATATCTCATGCTATCGGAAGGGTCTCAGGATTGGATTGGGAAGGAGTTGGATATCACATCTCATGTTATAGGAAGGGTCTCAGGATTGGAATGGGAAGGACTTGGATATCACATCTCATGTTATAGGAAGGGTCCCAGGATTGGAATGGGAAGGAGTTGGATATCACATCTCATGCTATAGGGAGGGTCTCAGGTTTCATATTAGAATCATTGAGATATCACATCTCATGCTATCGGAAGGGTCTCAGGATTGGAATGGGAAGGAGTTTGTTATCACATCTCATGCCATGGGAAGGTCTCAGGTTTGCTAGAAGCATTAAGATATCACATCTCATGCTATCGGAAGGGTCTCAGGATTGGATTGGGAAGGAGTTTGATATCCCATCTCATGATATAGGAAGGGTCTCAGGTTTGGTATTAGAAGCATTGAGATATCACATCTCATGCTATCAGAAGGGTCTCAGGATTGGATTGGGAAGGAGTTGGATATCACATCTCATGTTATAGGAAGGGTCTCAGGTTTGGTATTAGAAGCATTGAGATATCACATCTCATGCTATCGGAAGAGTCACAGGTTGGAATTGGAAGGAGTTGGATATCACATCTCATGCTATCGGAAGGGTCTCAGGATTGGAATGGGAAGGAATTGGATATCTCATCTCATGCTATAGGGAGGGTCTCAGGTTTGATATTAGAAGCATTGAGATATCATATCTCATGCTATCGGAAGGGTCTCAGGATTGGATTTGGAAGGAGTGGGATATCACATCTCATGTTATAGGACGGGTCTCAGGATTGGATGGGAAGAGTTGGATATCACATCTCATGCCATAGGAAGGGTCTCAGGATTGGAATGGGAAGGAGTTGGATATCACATCTCATGCTAAAGGAAGGGTCTCAGGTTTGGAAGGGGAAGGATTTGGGTATCACATCTCAATTTATAGGACGGGTCTGTGGTTTGGTATTAGAAGCATTGAGATATCACATCTCATGCTATCGGAAGGGTCTCAGGATTGGATTGGGAAGGAGTTGGATATCACATCTCAAGTTATAGGAAGGGTCTCAGGATTGGATTGGAAGAGTTGGATATCACATCTCATGTTATAGGAAGGGTATCAGGATTGGAATGGGAAGAACTTTGATATCACATCTCACGCTATAGGGAGGATCTCAGGTTTGGTATTAGAAGCATTGAGATATCACATCTCATGCTATCGGAAGGGTCTCAGGATTGGATTGGGAAGGAGTTGGATATCACATCTCATGTTATAGGAAGGGTCTCAGGATTGGGATGGGAAGGACTTGGACATCACATCTCATGTTATAGGAAGGATCTCAGGTTTGTTATTAGAAGCATTGAGATATCACATCTCATGTTATAGGACATTCTCAGGTTTGGTATTAGAAGCATTGAGATATAACATCTCATGGTATGGGATGGGTCTCAGGATTGGAATGGGAAGGAGTTTGATATCACATCTCATGCCATGGGAAGGTCTCAGGTTTGCTAGAAGCATTAAGATATCACATCTCATGCTATCGGAAGGGTCTCAGGATTGGATTGGGAAGGAGTTGGATATCGCATCTCATGCTATAGGATGGGTCACAGGTTGGAATTGGAAGGAGTTGGATATCACAGCTCATGTTATAGGAAGGGTCTCAGGTTTGTTATTAGAAGCATTGAGATATCGCATCTCATGTCATAGAACAGTCTCAGGTTTGGTCAAGGAAGCATTGAGATATCATATCTCATTGTATAGGACGGGTCTCAGGATTGGAATGGGAAGGAGTTGGATATCATATATCATGCTATAGGACGGGTCTCAGGATTGGAATGGGAAGGAGGTGGATATCACATCTCATGATAAAGGAAGGGTCTCAGGTTTGGAAGGGGAAGGATTTGGATATCACATCTCATGCTATCGGAAAGGTCTCAGGTTTGGTAGAAGCATTGGGATATCACATCTCATGCTATAGGAAGGGCCTCATGATTGGAATGGGAAGGAGTTGGATATCACATCTCATGCTATCGGAAAGGTCTCAGGTTTGGTAGAAGCATTGGGATATCACATCTCATGCTCTCGGAAGGGTCTCAGGATTGGATTGGGAAGGAGTTGGATATCACATCTCATGTTATAGGAAGGGGCTCAGGATTGGAATGGGAAGGACTTGGACATCACATCTTACGTTATAGGAAGGGTCTCAGGTTTGTTATTAGAAGCATTGAGATATCACATCTCATGTTATAACCTGAGACTGTCATGGACAGTCTCAGGTTTGGTATTAGAAGCATTGAGATATAACATCTCATGGTATAGGACGGGTCTCAGGATTGGAATGGGAAGGAGTTTGATATCACATCTCATGCCTTAGGAAGGTCTCAGGTTTGCTGGAAGCATTAGGATATCACATCTCATGCTATCGGAAGGGTCTCAGGATTGGATTGGGAAGGAGTTGGATATCCCATCTCATGGTATAGGAAGGGTCACAGGTTGGAATTGGAAGGAGTTGAATATCACATCTCATGTTATAGGAAGGGTATCAGGATTGGAATGGGAAGGACTTTTATATCATATCTCGCTATAGGGAGGGTCTCAGGTTTGGTATTAGAAGCATTGAGATATCACATCTCATGCTATCAGAAGGGTCTCAGGATTGGATTGGGAAGGAGTTGGATATCACATCTCATGTTATAGGAAGGGTCTCAGGTTTGGTATTAGAAGCATTGAGATATCACATCTCATGCTATCGGAAGAGTCACAGGTTGGAATTGGAAGGAGTTGGATATCACATCTCATGCTATCGGAAGGGTCTCAGGATTGGATTGGGAAGGAGTTGGATATCACATCTCATGTTATAGGAAGGGTCTCAGGATTGGGATGGGAAGGACTTGGACATCACATCTCATGTTATAGGAAGGGTCTCAGGTTTGTTATTAGAAGCATTGAGATATCACATCTCATGTTATAGGACATTCTCAGGTTTGGTATTAGAAGCATTGAGATATAACATCTCATGGTATAGGACGGGTCTCAGGATTGGAATGGGAAGGAGTTTGATATCACATCTCATGCCATGGGAAGGTCTCAGGTTTGCTAGAAGCATTAAGATATCACATCTCATGCTATCGGAAGGGTCTCAGGATTGGATTGGGAAGGAGTTGGATATCGCATCTCATGCTATAGGATGGGTCACAGGTTGGAATTGGAAGGAGTTGGATATCACAGCTCATGTTATAGGAAGGGTCTCAGGTTTGTTATTAGAAGCATTGAGATATCGCATCTCATGTCATAGGACAGTCTCAGGTTTGGTCAAGGAAGCATTGAGATATCATATCTCATTGTATAGGATGGGTCTCAGGATTGGAATGGGAAGGAGTTGAATATCATATATCATGCTATAGGACGGGTCTCAGGTTTGGAATGGGAAGGAGGTGGATATCACATCTCATGATAAAGGAAGGGTCTCAGGTTTGGAAGGGGAAGGATTTGGATATCACATCTCATGCTATCGGAAAGGTCTCAGGTTTGGTAGAAGCATTGGGATATCACATCTCATGCTATAGGAAGGGCCTCATGATTGGAATGGGAAGGAGTTGGATATCACATCTCATGCTATCGGAAAGGTCTCAGGTTTGGTAGAAGCATTGGGATATCACATCTCATGCTCTCGGAAGGGTCTCAGGGTTGGATTGGGAAGGAGTTGGATATCACATCTCATGTTATAGGAAGGGGCTCAGAATTGGAATGGGAAGGACTTGGACATCACATCTTACGTTATAGGAAGTGTCTCAGGTTTGTTATTAGAAGCATTGAGATATCACATCTCATGTTATAACCTGAGACTGTCATGGACAGTCTCAGGTTTGGTATTAGAAGCATTGAGATATAACATCTCATGGTATAGGACGGGTCTCAGGATTGGAATGGGAAGGAGTTTGATATCACATCTCATGCCTTAGGAAGGTCTCAGGTTTGGTGGAAGCATTAGGATATCACATCTCATGCTATCGGAAGGGTCTCAGGATTGGATTGGGAAGGAGTTGGATATCCCATCTCATGGTATAGGAAGGGTCACAGGTTGGAATTGGAAGGAGTTGAATATCACATCTCATGTTATAGGAAGGGTATCAGGATTGGAATGGGAAGGACTTTTATATCATATCTCGCTATAGGGAGGGTCTCAGGTTTGGTATTAGAAGCATTGAGATATCACATCTCATGCTATCAGAAGGGTCTCAGGATTGGATTGGGAAGGAGTTGGATATCACATCTCATGTTATAGGAAGGGTCTCAGGTTTGGTATTAGAAGCATTGAGATATCACATCTCATGTTATCGCAAGAGTCACAGGTTGGAATTGGAAGGAGTTGGATATCACATCTCATGCTATCGGAAGGGTCTCAGGATTGGAATGGGAAGGAATTGGATATCTCATCTCATGCTATAGGGAGGGTCTCAGGTTTGATATTAGAAGCATTGAGATATCATATCTCATGCTATCGGAAGGGTCTCAGGATTGGATTTGGAAGGAGTGGGATATCACATCTCATGTTATAGGACGGGTCTCAGGATTGGATGGGAAGAGTTGGATATCACATCTCATGCCATAGGAAGGGTCTCAGGATTGGAATGGGAAGGAGTTGGATATCACATCTCATGCTAAAGGAAGGGTCTCAGGTTTGGAAGGGGAAGGATTTGGATATCACATCTCAAGTTATAGGACGGGTCTGTGGTTTGGTATTAGAAGCATTGAGATATCATTTCTCATGCTATCGGAAGGGTCTCAGGATTGGAATGGGAAGGACTTGGATATCACATCTCATGTTATAGGAAGAGTCTCAGGTTTGTTATTAGAAGCATTGAGATATCACATCTCATGTTAAAGGACAGTCTCAGGTTTGATATTAGAAGCATTGAGATATCACATCTCATGCTATCGGAAGGGTCTCAGGATTGGATTGGGAAGGAGTTGGATATCACATCTCAAGTTATAGGACGGGTCTGTGGTTTGGTATTAGAAGCATTGAGATATCATATCTCATGCTATCGGAAGGGTCTCTGGATTGTATTGGGAAGGAGTTGGATATCACATATGTTATAGGAAGGCTCTCAGGTTTGTTATTAGAATCATTGAGATATCACATCTCATGCTATCGGAAGGGTATCAGGATTGGATTGGGAAGGAGTTGGATATCACATCTCATGTTATAGGAAGGGTCTCAGGATTGGAATGGGAAGGATTTGGATATCACATCTCATGTTATAGGAAGGGTCTCAGGTTTGTTATTAGAACCATTGAGATATCGCATCTCATGTCATAGGACAGTCTCAGGTTTGGTCATAGAAGCATTGAGATATCATATCTCTTTGTATAGGACGGGTCTCAGGATTGGAATGGGAAGGAGTTGGATATCATATATCATGCTATAGGACGAGTCTCAGGATTGGAATGGGAAGGAGGTGGATATCACCTCTCATGTTATAGGACAGTCTCAGGTTTGGTATTAGAAGCATTGAGATATAACATCTCATGGTATAAGGCAGGTCTCAGGATTGGAATGGGAAGGAGTTTGATATCACATCTCATGCCTTAGGAAGGTCTCAGGTTTGGTAGAAGCATTAAGATATCACATCTCATGCTATCGGAAGGGTCTCAGGATTGGATTGGGAAGGAGTTGGATATCCCATCTCATGCTATAGGAAGGATCACAGGTTGGAATTGGAAGGAGTTGGATATCACATCTCATGCTATCGGAAGGGTCTCGGGATTGGATTGGGAAGGAGTTGGATATCACATCTCATGTTATAGGAAGGGTGTCAGGATTGGATGGGAAGAGTTGGATATCACATCTCATGCTATAGGAAGGGTCTCAGGTTTGGAAGGGGAAGCATTTGGATATCACATCTCAAGTTATAGGACGGGTCTGTGGTTTGGTATTAGAAGCATTGATATATCATATCTCATGCTATCGGAAGGGTCTCAGGATTGGATTGGGAAGGAGTTGGATATCACATCTCATGTTATAGGAAGGGTCTCAGGATTGGAATGGGAAGGACTTGGACATCACATCTCATGTTATAGGAAGGGTCTCAGGTTTGTTATTAGAAGCATTGAGATATCACATCTCATGTTATAGGACAGTCTCAGGTTTGGTATTAGAAGCATTGAGATATAACATCTCATGGTATAGGACGGGTCTCAGTATTGGAATGGGAAGGAGTTAGATATCACATCTCATGCTATAGGAAGGGTCTCAGGTTTGGTAGAAGCATTGGGATATCACATCTCATGCTATAGGAATGGTCTCAGGATTGGAATGGAAAGGAGTTGGATATCACATCTCATGCTAAAGGAAGGGTCTCAGGTTTGGAAGGGGAAGGATTTGGATATCACATCTCAAGTTATAGGAAGTTCTCAGGTTTGGTAGAAGCATTAAGATATCACATCTCATGCTATCGGAAGGGTCTCAGGATTGGATTGGGAAGGAGTTGGATATCCCATCTCATGCTATAGGAAGGGTCACAGGTTGGAATTGGAAGGAGTTGGATATCACATCTCACGCTATCGGAAGGGTCTCAGGATTGGAACGGGAAGGAATTGGATATCACATCTCAAGTTATAGGACGGGTCTGTGGTTTGGTATTAGAAGCATTGAGATATCATATCTCATGCTATCGGAAGGGTCTCAGGATTGGATTGGGAAGGAGTTGGATATCACATCTCATGTTATAGGAAGGGTCTCAGGATTGGAATGGGAAGGACTTGGATATCACATCTCATGTTATAGGAAGGGTCCCAGGATTGGAATGGGAAGGAGTTGGATATCACATCTCATGCTATAGGGAGGGTCTCAGGTTTCATATTAGAATCATTGAGATATCACATCTCATGCTATCGGAAGGGTCTCAGGATTGGAATGGGAAGGAGTTTGTTATCACATCTCATGCCATGGGAAGGTCTCAGGTTTGCTAGAAGCATTAAGATATCACATCTCATGCTATCGGAAGGGTCTCAGGATTGGATTGGGAAGGAGTTTGATATCCCATCTCATGATATAGGAAGAGTCACAGGTTGGAAATGGAAGGAGTTGGATATCACATCTCATGTTATAGGAAGGGTATCAGGATTGGAATGGGAAGGACTTTGATATCACATCTCACGCTATAGGGAGGGTCTCAGGTTTGGTATTAGAAGCATTGAGATATCACATCTCATGCTATCAGAATGGTCTCAGGATAGGAATGGGAAGGAGTTGGATATCACATCTCATGCTATAGGAAGGGTCTCAAGTTTTGTATTACAAGCATTGAGATATCACATCTCATGCTATAGGAAGGGTCTCAGGATTGGAATGGGAAGGAGTTGGATATCATATCTCATGATATAGGAAGGGTCTCAGGTTTGGAATGGGAAGGAGTTGGATATCACATCTCATGCTAATGGGAGGGTCTCAGGATTGGATTGGGAAGGAGTTGGATATCACATATCATGTTATAGGAAGGTTCTCAGGTTTGGTATTAATAGCATTGAGATATCACATCTCATGCTATAGGAAGGGTCTCAGGATTGGAATGGGAAGGAGTTGGATATCACATCTCATGCTAAAGGAAGGGTCTCAGGTTTGGTAGAAGCATTAGGATATCACATCTCATGCTATAGGAAGGGTCTCAGGATTGGAATGGGAAGGAGTTGGATATCACATCTCATGCTAAAGGAAGGGTCTCAGGTTTGGTAGAAGCATTAGGATATCACATCTCATGCTATAAGAAGGGTCTCAGGATTGGAATGGGAAGGAGTTGGATATCACATCTCATGCTAAAGGAAGGGTCTCAGGTTTGGAAGGGGAAGGATTTCGATATCACATCTCAATTTATAGGACGGGTCTGTGGTTTGGTATTAGAAGCATTGAGATATCATATCTCATGCTATCGAAAGGGTCTCAGGATTGGATTGGGAAAGAGTTGGATATCACATCTCATGTTATAGGAAGGGTCTCAGGATTGAAATGGGAAGGATTTGGATATCACATCTCATGTTATAGGAAGGGTCTCAGGTTTGTTATTAGAAGCATTGGGAGGGTCTCAGGATTGGATTGGGAAGGAGTTGGATATCACATCTCATGTTATAGGAAGGGTCTCAGGATTGGAATGGGAAGGAGTTGGATATCATATCTCATGCTATAGGAAGGGTCACAGTTTGGAATTGGAAGGAGTTGGATATCACATCTGTTAAGACGGATTTCTGAACTCTGTCCTGGTGGCGCAGAAGTTCAGAAGGCCAACCTAATTACTTGGAAAAGGGTAACCTCTGGACGAGCCAGACCAATCAAGGTAGCGATCGCGGCGGTCAAGACTAGGTCTCAAGAGGGGTGAGGGTGACTGAAAGCCCGCAATGAGCACACAAAGCAAGATCACTTACAAACTACTCCAAACAGTTGTTATATTAAAAATATATACACATTTATTTCAAGGCCTTTAAAACAATGACCGTAGCGAGAAAATCACAATATAACGATAGTAAACCATCACATACCATATCAACACAATATATATACAAATACGACAGTCTCAAGCGTTAGATGCACGAAATGGGTAGTCCACCTAAAAGGGAAGGAAGACAGGCAGTGCGAACTAATGCTTAGACCCAGTTCCCCTTCAGAGGCACCTAACTAGATGGAAGTCTGAGCCCTGCGAAGAGTGGAGCCTTGTGCTCAAAAGTACCTGCACGCGCTGGTGCCAACGGGCAAAAGGAGAAGCTCTTCGAGGGAAATCAGGCAGTTCATTTTAGAGCACAAAAGAAGAAGAACAAGTTCCGCGACTCAAGCGCCTTCTCCACAGTGGGCAGAAGCAGAGCGCAAGTACGAAAAAGGGTGCTGTTTGACACAGCGGGGAAAAGCAATGGGCTCCTGCAGGAGGGCGACCAGATCCTAGCTATGCTACTCACTGGTCCCCGATGCAAGCAGACCCAGGCTTCTCCTTGTCCGTTTCAGTAGCTGGCATTTCAAAAGAGCAGGGAACGCCTCGTCATCGTGTTGAGTAAAAAGACGTCCCAATCAAAGAAACCCGCACAGTTTGTTACCACAGCAGGGCAACAGAGCGGCCGTGTGTATCTGGGATAGGAGCTGTACTATCACAAGTAGATGAGAAGGGTAAGGAACACCCTATTGGTTTTATTAGCCGCCAGCTTAAGGACAAAGAGCTCAGATGGTCCATGGTAGAGAAAGAATGTTTCTCTGTTGTGTTGGCCCTAAGGAAGCTGAGGCCCTACCTCTATGGGACCCACTTCACTGTGCAAACTGACCATAAGCCCTTAAAGTGGCTAATGAACATGAAGGGGGAGAATCCAAAGTTGCTTAGGTGGTCCATAAGTCTACAAGGCTTCGACTTCACTATTGCGCATAGGCCAGGTGTCCAACATAGCAATGCTGATGAGTTGTCCAGAATGTTTAACCGACCTGAACAAGAGACTCATCCAGGGGTGGATTAGTTCCCCCTGTCCATAGTCTGGGAGGGGCGAGTGTTAGGAAAGATTTCGTAATTGTAGGTAATTTTCCTTCCATGTGGCAACCCCTAAACTTTTTGCTTTGTTTTTCACCTTGTTCTTGACTTTGCCAGAGAAGTGCAGCCTTCTGCTGCACTCCTCTGGGCTTTCGCTCCTTTCTTACGGGGAAACTGACATGCCCTTAAGACAGTCAGTACCGGGGAACGCTGTTTCCCGTAGTTTCTTTTATCATGTTGCGGCTTTCGTGCGACATGACACAAGAGGGCACTGTAAGCTAAGTTACAGCTCTCTTGGGTCTCTAGCCTTCTACAGGCTCTAGATACTCGTTTAGGTTTGTATCTTATCGGAGTAAGTGATTCAGGGACAGGAATGGTGGCAGCGATCGTTTCTTGTGTTTTGAGCTCCTTTTGGCGTTCTAAGCGCGTTTCTCGCGCTTAACCCAAAATGGTGGCCTGGCTCCCAAAATGGCCAGACCACGAGGTTCCTTTGTCCTGTCCGCTGACTGTCTTGCTCCCTTCACCTTCCCCAGGTCGAGCCGACCCGGGGCCTTCCTTATTTGGGCATGTACTTTCCCGCGAAACACGGATGCTTTCGCGGGCTTCTACATGTCTTGTGTGTGCCTCCAGGATGTGGGCTGGGATGTCTGGTCCCAATACACATCCTGGGTGCCAGAGAGTCTAGGGTGGTGTGAATGCCTGGGACCACCGTGGTCCGTGATTGGTCCACGAATGGTGTGAGTGTTGATGAGCGGATCTCCCATTGGGTCCCCTCCGTTTTGGCGCGAAGGGAACCGTGGATAAGAGGGGGCTGGAAACACCACTACCATGTCGATCTCCTGAGTTCTCACGAACGAAGGAATACAGGAGCCAAGTATCCTGCAACCAAGAAGCTGGACCGAGGAATCGCTGGTGACCCGCTGAAGGACTTCTCCTCTGCACTGCTGTCGCCTTGTGAAACTCTTTTCACCTTTGATCGAACCAGAAGGCCTGTACTGGTACTTCGACCCTTGGAATAACGGGAACAGCTATTCTCGGCATCTTCACCATCTCCTGCCAGTAAGCCTTCGGAAGCGTCTCTGGGCCATCCAGTTGACTGACCAGCTTACACGGGAGTCTTGCTCTGTAACCGCCGCCAGGTTGTGTAGTATTTCGAGTCCTTGTCACTCTCACACGCTTCGTACACTTGGCGTTCCCAGGTCTGAAGTGAGTAGTGTACATTTGGCTCAGATACACACGGCCGCTCCGTTGCCCTGCTGTGGTAACAAACTGTGCGGGTTTCTTCGATTGGGACGTCTTTTTACTCAACACGACGACGAGGCGTTCCCTGCTCTTTTGAACCTGCCAGCTACTGAAACGGACGCGGAGAAGCCTGGGTCTGCTTCCATCGGGGACCGGTGAGTAGCATAGCTCGGATCTGGTCGCCCTCCTGCAGGAGCCCATTGCTTTTCCCCGCTGTGTCAAACAGCACCCTTTTTCGTACTTGCGCTCTGCTTCTGCCCACTGTGGAGGCTGCGCTTGAGTCGCGGAACTTGTTCTTCTTCTTTTGTGCTCTAAACTGAACTGCCTGATTTCCCTCGAAGAGCTTCTCCTTTTGCCCATTGGCACCAGCGCGTGCAGGTACTTTTGAGCACAAGGCTCCACTCTTCGCAGGGCTCAGACTTCCATCTAGTTAGGTGCCTCTGAAGGTGAACTGGGTCTAAGCATTATTTCGCACTGCCTGTCTTCCTTCCCTTTTAGGTGGACTACCCATTTCGTGCATCTAACGCTTGAGACTGTCGTATTTGTATATATGTTGTGTTGATATGGTATGTGTTGGTTTACTATCGTTATATTGTGATTTTCTCGCTACGGTCATTGTTTTAAAGGCCTTGAAATAAATGTGTATATATTTTTAATATAACAACTGTTTGGAGTAGTTTGTAAGTGATCTTGCTTTGTGTGCTCATTGCGGGCTTTCAGTCACCCTCACCCCTCTTGAGACCTAGTCTTGACCGCCGCGATCGCTACCTTGATTGGTCTGGCTCGTCCAGAGGTTACCCTTTTCCAAGTAATTAGGTTGGCCTTCTGAACTTCTGCGCCACCAGGACAGAGTTCAGAAATCCGTCTTAACAAATTGGTGTACAGCGGTGGGATACGACTGAAGGTATCCAGTGTTGCGCACAAACTAATGCATTTCAGGTTATTCCAACCAGGACACGTAGTGAATTGTTGTAGTATAACTTTAAAAAGGCCATAGTCCTATCTAACAGTATGGAAACAAATACCTTGTTAACTTTAAATGCTTCCAAATCAGAAACATTGAAAAAGATGTGTGCGGAGAGAGGTGTTTCCTCTCAAGGCACTAAATTGGAAATGATCCAAAGAATCGTGGCGTGGCAAGAAGCGCAGCTTGACGCTATAACGTCTGAGGACAGTGCGGAAGGTGGTGGGGCTGCTCTCACTGGTAGAACCGACGGTTCTGCCGCTGCACTGATCCATCGCGACCACGAGGACAGGGAGGACGAGATGCTTATGTTTCCTCTGCCAGTGCTGATGGGGAGGCTATGCTTGAATTCAAGAAGCAAGAGCTGCGGTTTAGGCAGCAGGAGCTTGAATTCAGCATAGCCAAACTAAAAATCGAACAGGCAGAAAAACAAAAAGACAGGGATCACCAGTTGGAACTGGCCAAGCTTCAGTTTGCAAATGGGTCCAAGGGTCCTGGACATGGGTCTGGGGCTTCCTCTCATCCACGGTTTCCGAAAGATCTGCTCAGTGTATATGAGGAAAGGAATGACATTATGGACTGGCTGAATGCGTTTGAGTATGCATGCGAAGTTCAACAAGTTGACAATGCTGATGAGATTTCCTGGTTACTCATCAGACTGCCCCATTCTGGCTGTAGTGCCATTATGGAAATGTCGAAGGCTGAGCGAGCTGATTTCGCAATGTTAAAGCAAACTCTCATTTTAAAGTTTGGGAAGACTCCGGCCCAATATTTGAAACGTTTCAGAGAGTATAAGAAAAAGGAAGGTGGTACTTGGGTATTTTATGTCACTGAATCCTTGAAAAACTTAACTGGCTGGGTCGAAGGTTATAAGGTTTCTACCTTCGAAGGCATGATAAATCTTGTCATGCTGGAACACATTTTTGCATCTTCTTCCCCGGAGCTTAAGCAGCATTTGGCCGATTCAAAGGAGATAGATCCTAAGAAGCTGGCCATTGCAGCAGACTTATGGGTGTCACATCGAGTGTCCCATAAGGACAAAACTCATCCTGGTAAGCAGGAGGAAGGGAAAAAGTCCAAAGATAAGGAGGGTGGAGAATCTGATAAATCTTCTTCTCATAAGGGCCACAAAAAGAAAAATAAGGGTAAGACACAAGAGAACTCACAGGGTAGTGGAGGTCCGCCTCCGAAACAGAACTTTGGTTACAATAAGCCTCCCTATGTAAACAGACCCAATTGATCTTGTTTTGCTTGTGGAGCAACTGACCACGTGAAGGGGGATCCCCGGTGTAAGGTTAGACCTTTGGGGGTCCACTCCGCTAATCTGGCCTTCTCCTCCTACGAGGAAGAAGAGATTACAGGAGCATCTTTCTCCTCAGACTCATTTCCCAGCGGAATAGAGGCTGAGGTAGTTTTAGTTTCCCTGGGTTCCTGGGAGCCTAAAGTCGCAGAGGCTTATGCTAGGATTCCGGATATTACCAAGCACTACTTTAAAGACAGTGTGCTGATCAATGGAGTAGATACTCCAGCTCTTAGGGATAGTGGGTGCAGTCGCACTGTAGTGGATTCTACCTTGGTAGACTCAGAGGAAGTTGCCAGAGCTACTCTGATGCCCACTAAGTTGGCTGACGGCCCACTCCGTATGTTCCCAGTAATACCTGTAAATCTTACTTTAAATGGTACAGCAGTCAGGATTCCAGTGAGCATTCAGAGAAACGTCCCGGGAAAGGTCTTGTTAGTTAATGATCTCAGAGCTTTAGGGCTCGTAGGAGACACTGCCGAAAGACCCTACACACGGTCTCAAGCACGGGCAGCATTGGCCAAGTTCAATACGCCGCCCCAGCTGAAGGGGAAACCCAAGGCGAAAGGAGTCGACAAGTCAAGACGAGGGAAAGAGAATATTCCCCCGAGCTCGCCTACCACTGCCGTGGAGGAAGTTGGTCAATCGCCCGGGCCTGACGAGGAGGTAGGGATGCCTGAAGTATTTGACCCCAACGATCATCCTGAACTAAAAGACTTGTTAGTTGAAGGAGGTCCTGATAGGGACGAATTCAGTAAAGGCCAACGTGAGTGCCCATCTCTGGAAGGCCTAAGGAGACAGGCCTGCTCCCAGCTTGAGGGTGAACCTCCTGGGACGCATAGGATTTATTGGGAAGGTGGACTCCTGTATAGTGAGCCCACAGAGTCTACAGAAGGAGACCATAGGAGGTTGGTGGTTCCCCTTGCTGTTAGGCCCTTCCTCCTGCAGTTGGCGCATGAAGTTCCTCTTGCTGGTCACCTTGGTATGAAGAGGACCAAGCAAAGGTTATCCATGCACTTCTACTGGCCCAAGATGGGGGTGCAAGTAGAAAGTCACTGCAGGAGTTGTGCCTCCTGCCAGTTGTCTGGTAAGGTTGGCGTGACAATCCAAGCTCCGTTGGTACCGCTCCCAGTTGTGGGGGTACCATTTGAAAGCGTAGGGATCGACATCGTTGGTCCCCTTGACCCGCAAACATCCTCGGGCAATAGGTTTATCCTGGTGCTGGTCGACCATGCAACCAGATATCCTGAGGCCATCCCATTGAAAACTGTAACTGCCAAGTCAGTTGCAAAAGCTTTACTTGGCATATTTACTAGGGTTGGCTTCCCTAAAGAAGTTGTGTCGGATCGTGGCAGCAACTTTATGTCGAAGTATATGCAGGCTATGTGGAAAGAATGTGGGGTCACCTACAAGTTCTCTTCTGCATACCACCCCCAGACCAATGGTCTGGTGGAACGTTTCAACAGAACGTTAAAAAGAATGATCGGGGCTCTGGAGGAACCTCAGAGAAGAAAATGGGATCTTCTTTTACCATGCTTACTGTTTGCCTACCGAGAGGTACCACAGGAGGGTGTTGGCTTCAGCCCCTTGGAACTTCTGTTCGGTCATCCGTACGGGGACCCTTAGCCATCATCAAAGAGGGATGGGAGATACCCACTCCCCCTGTTACTACCAACACAGTTGATTATGTGCTAGGGCTCAGAAAACGGATGGTACTTCTGATGGGCTTGGCTAGTGATAAATTGAAGGCAGGACAAGCGCTGGTGAAACATTGGTACGACCAGAAAGCTTCCCTCATCAACTTTACACCTGGTCAGCAAGTCCTGATCATGAATCCCATAAGGCCTCGAGCTTTACAGGACAAATGGTCAGGCCCTTACACAGTGGTGGAGCCCCTGGGTGAGGTTAACTATTTAGTGGACCTTGGAAGGCCTGGACAGGCTCCAAAAGTGTTTCACGTGAATAGGCTGAAGGCTTTCATCCCAAGAGTCGAAATTGCAGCACTGCTACTGGCTTCAGACGTTGAGGAAGAGGAGTCTGAACCTCTCCCCGACCTGTTCCAAAGCCGTCCTTCAAATAGCTCCTTTGCGGGTGTCCGAGTGGCCCCTCACCTGACTTCTGATCAGCAGGCTGAGGTGAAAAGTTTGCTTAGGCAGTTTTCCCCCCTGTTTTCACAGTCGCCCGGTTTGACACCTTGGTGCAAACATAACATAGACACAGGAGACAGTGTACCTACTAAAAGTAGGGGATACAGGATGTCAGACAAAGTACGGTCTTATATTAAGACCGAGGTCAACAAGATGTTAGACCTTGGGGTGATTGAACCCTCTAGTAGTCCTTGGTCCAGCCCAGTGGTTTTGGTTCCAAAGGCAGGCACTTCTGAATTGAGGTTCTGCGTGGATTACAGGGCTCTGAATGCTGTCACCAAGACAGATGCACACCCCTTGCCTCGAACAGATGAGCTGGTGGATACTTTGGGTGCCTCCAAGTACCTCAGCACGTTTGACCTCACTGCTGGCTATTGGCAAATAGCTTTAGCAGAACATGCCAAGGAGAAGACAGCATTTTCTACTCCAGACGGCCTTTATCAATTCCGGGTAATGCCGTTCGGGTTGAAGAATGCAGCTGCCACTTTCCAGAGGCTTGTGAATCATGTGTTGAATGGGTTGGACGAATTCTGTCTTGCATATCTGGACGATATAGCAGTTTTCAGTGCCACCTGGGAAGACCATGTGAAACACCTCAGGATTGTGCTCCAGGCTCTTCAAAAAGCACACCTGACCATAAAGGCTAGTAAATGGCAGATTGGACAAGGCTCAGTGGTTTACCTTGGACATGAAGTAGGTGGAGGGAGGATACAGCCTCTTCCCAGTAAAGTACAAGCAGTACAAGACTGGCCTACCCCCACTACACAAACCCAAGTAAGAGCCTTCTTAGGACTCACGGGGTATTACCGCAATTTTGTGGCAGACTATGGCACCATAGCTGCCCCTCTGACTGCCCTCACAACTCCGAAGAAACCCAAGAAGGTAACTTGGACCGACGAGTGTGAGAAGGCCTTCAATGGCTTAAAAGACTCCTTGTGCCAGGCCCCTGTCCTCAGGGCCCCTGATTATCAAAGACCTTTTATCGTGCAGACGGACGCCTCTGACACTGGGATAGGAGCTGTACTATCACAAGTAGATGAGAAGGGTAAGGAACACCCTATTGGTTTTATTAGACGCCAGCTTAAGGACAGAGAGCTCAGATGGTCCATGGTAGAGAAAGAATGTTTCTCTGTTGTGTGGGCCCTAAGGAAGCTGAGGCCCTACCTCTATGGGACCCACTTCACTGTGCAAACTGACCATAAGCCCTTAAAGTGGCTAATGAACATGAAGGGGGAGAATCCAAAGTTGCTTAGGTGGTCCATAAGTCTACAAGGCTTCGACTTCACTATTGAGCATAGGCCAGGTGTCCAACATAGCAATGCTGATGGGTTGTCCAGAATGTTTAACCGACCTGAACAAGAGACTCATCCAGGGGTGGATTAGTTCCCCCTGTCCATAGTCTGGGAGGGGGGAGTGTTAGGAAAGATTTCGTAATTGTAGGTAATTTTCCTTCCATGTGGCAACCCCTAAACTTTTTGCTGTTGTTTTTCACCTTGTTCTTGACTTTGCCAGAGAAGTGCAGCCTTCTGCTGCACTCCTCTGGGCTTTCGCTCCTTTCTTACGGGGAAACTGACATGCCCTTAAGACAGTCAGTACCGGGGGAACGCTGTTTCCCGTAGTTTCTTTTATCATGTTGCGGCTTTCGTGCGACATGACACAAGAGGGCACTGTAAGCTAAGTTACAGCTCTCTTGGGTCTCTAGCCTTCTACAGGCCCTAGATACTCGTTTAGGTTTGTATCTGATCGGTGTAAGTGATTCAGGGACAGGA
This sequence comes from Ambystoma mexicanum, assembly GCF_040938575.1. Taxonomy (NCBI): domain Eukaryota; kingdom Metazoa; phylum Chordata; class Amphibia; order Caudata; family Ambystomatidae; genus Ambystoma; species Ambystoma mexicanum. The sequence continues at coordinate 342,459,303 of NC_090936.1, forward strand.
ATGGTGGCAGCGATCGTTTCTTGTGTTTTGAGCTCCTTTTGGCGTTCTAAGCGTGTTTCTCGCGCTTAACCCAAAATGGTGGCCTGGCTCCCAAAATGGCCAGACCACGAGGCTCCTTTGTCCTGTCCGCTGACCGTCTTGCTCCCTTAACCTTCCCCAGGTCGAGCCGACCCGGGGCCATCCTTATTTGGGCATGTACTTTCCTGCGAAACACGGATGCTTTCGCGGGCTTCTACATGTCTTGTGTGTGCCTCCAGGATGTGGGCTGGGATGTCTGGTCCCAATACACATCCTGGGTGCCAGAGAGTCTAGGGTGGTGTGAATGCCTGGGACCACCGTGGTCCGTGATTGGTCCACGAATGGTGTGAGTGTTGATGAGCGGATCTCCCATTGGGTCCCCTCCATTTTGGCGCGAAGGGAACCGTGGATAAGAGGGGGCTGGAAACACCACTACCATGTCGATCTCCTGAGTTCTCACGAACGAAGGAATACAGGAGCCAAGTATCCTGCAACCAAGAAGCTGGACCGAGGAATCGCTGGTGACCCGCTGAAGGACTTCTCCTCTGCACTGCTGTCGCCTTGTGAAACCCTTTTCACCTTTGATCGAACCAGAAGGCCTGTACTGGTACTTCGACCCTTGGAATAACGGGAACAGCTATTCTCGGCATCTTCACCATCTCCTGCCAGTAAGCCTTCGGAAGCGTCTCTGGGCCATCCAGTTGACTGACCAGCTTACACGGGAGTCTTGCTCTGTAACCGCCGCCAGGTTGTGTAGTATTTCGAGTCCTTGTCACTCTCACACGCTTCGTACACTTGGCGTTCCCAGGTCTGAAGTGAGTAGTGTACATTTGGCTCAGATACAAACGGCCGCTCCGTTGCCCTGCTGTGGTAACAAACTGTGCGGATTTCTTTGATTGGGACGTCTTTTTACTCAACACGACGACAAGGCGTTCCCTGCTCTTTTGAACCTGCCAGATACTGAAACGGACGCGGAGAAGCCTGGGTCTGCTTGCATCGGGGACCAGTGAGTAGCATAGCTAGGATCTGGTCGCCCTCCTGCAGGAGCCCATTGCTTTTCCCCGCTGTGTCAAACAGCACCCTTTTTCGTACTTGCGCTCTGCTTCTGCCCACTGTGGAGGCTGCGCTTGAGTCGCGGAACTTGTTCTTCTTCTTTTGTGCTCTAAACTGAACTGCCTGATTTCCCTTGAAGAGCTTCTCCTTTTGCCCGTTGGCACCAGCGCGTGCAGGTACTTTTGAGCACAAGGCTCCACTCTTCGCAGGGCTCAGACTTCCATCTAGTTAGGTGCCTCTGAAGGTGAACTGGGTCTAAGCATTATTTCGCACTGCCTGTCTTCCTTCCCTTTTAGGTGGACTACCCATTTCGTGCATCTAACGCTTGAGACTGTCGTATTTGTATATATATTGTGTTGATATAGTATGTGTTGGTTTACTATTGTTATATTGTGATTTTCTCGCTACGGTCATTGTTTTAAAGGCCTTGAAATAAATGTGTATATATTTTTAATATAACAACTGTTTGGAGTAGTTTGTAAGTGATCTTGCTTTGTGTGCTCATTGCGGGCTTTCAGTCACCCTCACCCCTCTTGAGACCTAGTCTTGACCGCCGCGATCGCTACCTTGATTGGTCTGGCTCGTCCAGAGGTTACCCTGTTCCAAGTAATTAGGTTGGCCTTCTGAACTTCTGCGCCACCAGGACAGAGTTCAGAAATCCGTCTTAACAGATGTGATATCCAACTCCTTCCAATTCCAAACTGTGACCCTTCCTATAGCATGAGATATGATATCCAACTCCTTCCCATTCCAATCCTGAGACCCTTCCTATAACATGAGATGTGATATCCAACTCCTTCCCAATCCAATCCTGAGACCCTCTCAATGCTTCTAATAACAAACCTGAGACCCTTCCTATAACATGAGATGTGATATCCAAATCCTTCCCATTTCAATGCTGAGACCCTTCCTATAACATGAGATGTGATATCCAACTCTTTCCCAATCCAATCCTGAGACCCTTTCGATAGCATGAGATATGATATCTCAATGCTTCTAATACCAAACCACAGACCCGTCCTATAAATTGAGATGTGATATCGAAATCCTTCCCCTTCCAAACCTGAGACCCTTCCTTTAGCATGAGATGTGATATCCAACTCCTTCCCATTCCAATCCTGAGACCCTTCTTATAGCATGAGATGTGATATCCTAATGCTTATACCAAACCTGAGACCCTTCCTTTAGCATGAGATGTGATATCCAACTCCTTCCCATTTCAATCCTGAGACCCTTCCTATAGCATGAGATGTGATATCCTAATGCTTCTACCAAACCTGAGACCCTTCCTTTAGCATGAGATGTGATATCCAACTCCTTCCCATTCCAATCCTGAGACCCTTCCGATAGCATGAGATATGATATCTCAATGCTTCTAATACCAAACCACAGACCCGTCCTATAACTTGAGATGTGATATCCAAATCCTTCCCCTTCCAAACCTGAGACCCTTCCTTTAGCATGAGATGTGATATCCAACTCCTTCCCATTCCAATCCTGAGACCCTTCCTATGGCATGAGATGTGATATCCAACTCTTCCCATCCAATCCTGAGACCCGTCCTATAACATGAGATGTGATATCCAACTCCTTCCAAATCCAATCCTGAGACCCTTCCGATAGCATGAGATATGATATCTCAATGCTTCTAATATCAAACCTGAGACCCTCCCTATAGCATGAGATGAGATATCCAATTCCTTCCCATTCCAATCCTGAGACCCTTCGGATAGCATGAGATGTGATATCCAACTCCTTCCAATTCCAACCTGTGACTCTTCCGATAGCATGAGATGTGATATCTCAATGCTTCTAATACCAAACCTGAGACCCTTCCTATAACATGAGATGTGATATCCAACTCCTTCCCAATCCAATCCTGAGACCCTTCTGATAGCATGAGATGTGATATCTCAATGCTTCTAATACCAAACCTGAGACCCTCCCTATAGCGAGATATGATATAAAAGTCCTTCCCATTCCAATCCTGATACCCTTCCTATAACATGAGATGTGATATCCAACTCCTTCCAATTCCAACCTGTGACCCTTCCTATAGCATGAGATGGGATATCCAACTCCTTCCCAATCCAATCCTGAGACCCTTCCGATAGCATGAGATGTGATATCCTAATGCTTCCACCAAACCTGAGACCTTCCTAAGGCATGAGATGTGATATCAAACTCCTTCCCATTCCAATCCTGAGACCCGTCCTATACCATGAGATGTTATATCTCAATGCTTCTAATACCAAACCTGAGACTGTCCATGACAGTCTCAGGTTATAACATGAGATGTGATATCTCAATGCTTCTAATAACAAACCTGAGACCCTTCCTATAACGTAAGATGTGATGTCCAAGTCCTTCCCATTCCAATCCTGAGCCCCTTCCTATAACATGAGATGGGATATCCAACTCCTTCCCAATCCAATCCTGAGACCCTTCCGAGAGCATGAGATGTGATATCCCAATGCTTCTACCAAACCTGAGACCTTTCCGATAGCATGAGATGTGATATCGAACTCCTTCCCATTCCAATAATGAGGCCCTTCCTATAGCATGAGATGTGATATCCCAATGCTTCTACCAAACCTGAGACCTTTCCGATAGCATGAGATGTGATATCCAAATCCTTCCCCTTCCAAACCTGAGACCCTTCCTTTATCATGAGATGTGATATCCACCTCCTTCCCATTCCAATCCTGAGACCCGTCCTATAGCATGATATATGATATCCAACTCCTTCCCATTCCAATCCTGAGACCCGTCCTATACAATGAGATATGATATCTCAATGCTTCTATGACCAAACCTGAGACTGTCCTATGACATGAGATGCGATATCTCAATGCTTCTAATAACAAACCTGAGACCCTTCCTATAACATGAGATGTGATATCCAAATCCTTCCCATTCCAATCCTGAGACCCTTCCTATAACATGAGATGTGATATCCAACTCCTTCCCAATCCAATCCTGATACCCTTCCGATAGCATGAGATGTGATATCAAAGTCCTTCCCATTCCAATCCTGAAACCCTTCCTATAACATGAGCTGTGATATCCAACTCCTTCCAATTTCAACCTGTGACCCTTCCTATAGCATGAGATGCGATATCCAACTCCTTCTCAATCCAATCCTGAGACCCTTCCGATAGCATGAGATGTGATATCTTAATGCATCTAGCAAACCTGAGACCTTCCCATGGCATGAGATGTGATATCAAACTCCTTCCCATTCCAATCCTGAGACCCGTCCTATACCATGAGATGTTATATCTCAATGCTTCTAATACCAAACCTGAGACTGTCCTATAACATGAGATGTGATATCTCAATGCTTCTAATAACAAACCTGAGACCCTTCCTATAACATGAGATGTGATGTCCAAGTCCTTCCCATCCCAATCCTGAGACCCTTCCTATAACATGAGATGTGATATCCAACTCCTTCCCAATCCAATCCTGAGACCCTTCCGATAGCATGAGATGTGATATCTCAATGCTTCTAATACCAAACCTGAGACCCTCCCTATAGCGTGAGATGTGATATCAAAGTTCTTCCCATTCCAATCCTGATACCCTTCCTATAACATGAGATGTGATATCCAACTCTTCCAATCCAATCCTGAGACCCTTCCTATAACATGAGATGTGATATCCAACTCCTTCCCAATCCAATCCTGAGACCCTTCCGATAGCATGAGATGTGATATCTCAATGCTTCTAATACCAAACCACAGACCCGTCCTATAAATTGAGATGTGATATCCAAATCCTTCCCCTTCCAAACCTGAGACCCTTCCTTTAGCATGAGATGTGATATCCAACTCCTTCCCATTCCAATCCTGAGACCCGTCCTATACCATGAGATATGATATCTCAATGCTTCTAATACCAAACCTGAGACTGTCCTATAACATGAGATGTGATATCTCAATGCTTCTAATAACAAACCTGAGAGCCTTCCTATAACATGAGATGTTATATCCAACTCTTTCCCAATCCAATCCTGAGACCCTTCCGATAACATGAGATGTGATATCCAACTCCTTCGCAATCCAATCCTCAGACCGTTCCGATAGCATGAGATATGATATCTCAATGCTTCTAATACCAAACCACAGACCCGTCCTATAGCTTGAGATGTGATATCCAACTCTTCCCATCCAATCCTGAGACCCGTCCTATACCATGAGATGTTATATCTCAATGCTTCTAATACCAAACCTGAGACTGTCCTATAACATGAGATGTGATATCTCAATGCTTCTAATAACAAACCTGAGACCCTTCCGATAGCATGAGATGTGATATCTCAATGCTTCTAATACCAAACCTGAGACCCTCCCTATAGCGTGAGATGTGATATCAAAGTCCTTCCCATTCCCATCCTGATACCCTTCCTATAACATGAGATGTGATATCCAACTCTTCCCATCCAATCCTGAGACCCTTCCTATAACATGAGATGTTATATCCAACTCCTTCCCAATCCAATCCTGAGACCCTTCCGATAGCATGAGATGTGATATCTCATTGCTTCTAATACCAAACCACAGACCCGTCCTATAAATTGAGATGTGATATCCAAATCCTTCCCCTTCCAAACCTGAGACCCTTCCTTTAGCATGAGATGTGATATAAAACTCCTTCCCATTCCAATCCTGAGACCCGTCCTATACCATGAGATATGATATCTCAATGCTTCTAATACCAACCCTGAGACTGTCCTATAACATGAGATGTGATATCTCAATGCTTCTAATAACAAACCTGAGAGCATTCCTATAACATGAGATGTTATATCCAACTCTTTCCCAATCCAATCCTGAGACCCTTCCGATAACATGAGATGTGATATCCAACTCCTTCGCAATCCAATCCTCAGACCCTTCCGATAGCATGAGATATGATATCTCAATGCTTCTAATACCAAACCACAGACCCGTCCTATAGCTTGAGATGTGATATCCAACTCTTCCCATCCAATCCTGAGACCCGTCCTATACCATGAGATGTTATCTCTCAATGCTTCTAATACCAAACCTGAGACTGTCCTATAACATGAGATGTGATATCTCAATGCTTCTAATAACAAACCTGAGACCCTTCCTATAACATGAGATGTGATATCTCAATGCTTCTAATACCAAACCTGAGACCCTCCCTATAGCGTGAGATGTGATATCAAAGTCCTTCCCATTCCCATCCTGATACCCTTCCTATAACATGAGATGTGATATCCAACTCTTCCCATCCAATCCTGAGACCCTTCCTATAACATGAGATGTTATATCCAACTCCTTCCCAATCCAATCCTGAGACCCTTCCGATAGCGTGAGATGTGATATCAAGGTCCTTCCCATTCCAATCCTGATACCCTTCCTATAACATGAGCTGTGATATCCAACTCCTTCCAATTCAAACCTGTGACCCTTCCTATAGCATGAGATGCGATATCCAACTCCTTCCCAATCCAATCCTGAGACCCTTCCGATAGCATGAGATGTGATATCTTAATGCTTCTAGCAAACCTGAGACCTTCCCATGGCATGAGATGTGATATCAAACTCCTTCCCATTCCAATCCTGAGACCCGTCCTATACTATGAGATGTTACATCTCAATGCTTCTAATACCAAACCTGAGACTGTCCTATAACATGAGATGTGATATCTCAATGCTTCTAATAACAAACCTGAGACCCTTCCTATAACATGAGATGTGATATCCAAGTCCTTCCCATTCAAATCTTGAGACCCTTCCTATAACATGAGATGTGATATCCAACTCCTTCCCAATCCAATCCTGAGACCGTTCCGAAAGCATGAGATATGATATCTCAATGCTTCTAATACCAAACCACAGACCAGTCCTATAACTTGAGATGTGATATCCAAATCCTTCCCCTTCCAAACCTGAGACCCTTCCTTTATCATGAGATGTGATATCCAACTACTTCCCATTCCAATCCTGAGACCCGTCCTATAGCATGATATATGATATCCAACTCCTTCCCATTCCAATCCTGAGACCCGTCCTATATAATGAGATATGATATCTCAATGCTTCTATGACCAAACCTGAGACTGTCCTATGACATGAGATGTGATATCTCAATGCTTCTAATAACAAACCTGAGACCCTTCCTATAACATGAGCTGAGATATCCAAATCCTTCCCATTCCAATCCTGAGACCCTTCCTATAGCATGAGATGTGATATCCTAATGCTTCCAATTCCAACCTGTGACTCTTCCGATAGCATGAGATGTGATATCTCAATGCTTCTAATACCAAACCTGAGACCCTTCCTATAACATGAGATGTGATATCCAACTCCTTCCCAATCCAATCCTGAGACCCTTCTGATAGCATGAGATGTGATATCTCAATGCTTCTAATACCAAACCTGAGACCCTCCCTATAGCGAGATATGATATAAAAGTCCTTCCCATTCCAATCCTGATACCCTTCCTATAACATGAGATGTGATATCCAACTCCTTCCAATTCCAACCTGTGACCCTTCCTATAGCATGAGATGGGATATCCAACTCCTTCCCAATCCAATCCTGAGACCCTTCCGATAGCATGAGATGTGATATCCTAATGCTTCCACCAAACCTGAGACCTTCCTAAGGCATGAGATGTGATATCAAACTCCTTCCCATTCCAATCCTGAGACCCGTCCTATACCATGAGATGTTATATCTCAATGCTTCTAATACCAAACCTGAGACTGTCCATGACAGTCTCAGGTTATAACATGAGATGTGATATCTCAATGCTTCTAATAACAAACCTGAGACCCTTCCTATAACGTAAGATGTGATGTCCAAGTCCTTCCCATTCCAATCCTGAGCCCCTTCCTATAACATGAGATGGGATATCCAACTCCTTCCCAATCCAATCCTGAGACCCTTCCGAGAGCATGAGATGTGATATCCCAATGCTTCTACCAAACCTGAGACCTTTCCGATAGCATGAGATGTGATATCGAACTCCTTCCCATTCCAATAATGAGGCCCTTCCTATAGCATGAGATGTGATATCCCAATGCTTCTACCAAACCTGAGACCTTTCCGATAGCATGAGATGTGATATCCAAATCCTTCCCCTTCCAAACCTGAGACCCTTCCTTTATCATGAGATGTGATATCCACCTCCTTCCCATTCCAATCCTGAGACCCGTCCTATAGCATGATATATGATATCCAACTCCTTCCCATTCCAATCCTGAGACCCGTCCTATACAATGAGATATGATATCTCAATGCTTCTATGACCAAACCTGAGACTGTCCTATGACATGAGATGCGATATCTCAATGCTTCTAATAACAAACCTGAGACCCTTCCTATAACATGAGATGTGATATCCAAATCCTTCCCATTCCAATCCTGAGACCCTTCCTATAACATGAGATGTGATATCCAACTCCTTCCCAATCCAATCCTGATACCCTTCCGATAGCATGAGATGTGATATCAAAGTCCTTCCCATTCCAATCCTGAAACCCTTCCTATAACATGAGCTGTGATATCCAACTCCTTCCAATTTCAACCTGTGACCCTTCCTATAGCATGAGATGCGATATCCAACTCCTTCTCAATCCAATCCTGAGACCCTTCCGATAGCATGAGATGTGATATCTTAATGCATCTAGCAAACCTGAGACCTTCCCATGGCATGAGATGTGATATCAAACTCCTTCCCATTCCAATCCTGAGACCCGTCCTATACCATGAGATGTTATATCTCAATGCTTCTAATACCAAACCTGAGACTGTCCTATAACATGAGATGTGATATCTCAATGCTTCTAATAACAAACCTGAGACCCTTCCTATAACATGAGATGTGATGTCCAAGTCCTTCCCATCCCAATCCTGAGACCCTTCCTATAACATGAGATGTGATATCCAACTCCTTCCCAATCCAATCCTGAGACCCTTCCGATAGCATGAGATGTGATATCTCAATGCTTCTAATACCAAACCTGAGACCCTCCCTATAGCGTGAGATGTGATATCAAAGTTCTTCCCATTCCAATCCTGATACCCTTCCTATAACATGAGATGTGATATCCAACTCTTCCAATCCAATCCTGAGACCCTTCCTATAACATGAGATGTGATATCCAACTCCTTCCCAATCCAATCCTGAGACCCTTCCGATAGCATGAGATGTGATATCTCAATGCTTCTAATACCAAACCACAGACCCGTCCTATAAATTGAGATGTGATATCCAAATCCTTCCCCTTCCAAACCTGAGACCCTTCCTTTAGCATGAGATGTGATATCCAACTCCTTCCCATTCCAATCCTGAGACCCGTCCTATACCATGAGATATGATATCTCAATGCTTCTAATACCAAACCTGAGACTGTCCTATAACATGAGATGTGATATCTCAATGCTTCTAATAACAAACCTGAGAGCCTTCCTATAACATGAGATGTTATATCCAACTCTTTCCCAATCCAATCCTGAGACCCTTCCGATAACATGAGATGTGATATCCAACTCCTTCGCAATCCAATCCTCAGACCGTTCCGATAGCATGAGATATGATATCTCAATGCTTCTAATACCAAACCACAGACCCGTCCTATAGCTTGAGATGTGATATCCAACTCTTCCCATCCAATCCTGAGACCCGTCCTATACCATGAGATGTTATATCTCAATGCTTCTAATACCAAACCTGAGACTGTCCTATAACATGAGATGTGATATCTCAATGCTTCTAATAACAAACCTGAGACCCTTCCGATAGCATGAGATGTGATATCTCAATGCTTCTAATACCAAACCTGAGACCCTCCCTATAGCGTGAGATGTGATATCAAAGTCCTTCCCATTCCCATCCTGATACCCTTCCTATAACATGAGATGTGATATCCAACTCTTCCCATCCAATCCTGAGACCCTTCCTATAACATGAGATGTTATATCCAACTCCTTCCCAATCCAATCCTGAGACCCTTCCGATAGCATGAGATGTGATATCTCATTGCTTCTAATACCAAACCACAGACCCGTCCTATAAATTGAGATGTGATATCCAAATCCTTCCCCTTCCAAACCTGAGACCCTTCCTTTAGCATGAGATGTGATATAAAACTCCTTCCCATTCCAATCCTGAGACCCGTCCTATACCATGAGATATGATATCTCAATGCTTCTAATACCAACCCTGAGACTGTCCTATAACATGAGATGTGATATCTCAATGCTTCTAATAACAAACCTGAGAGCATTCCTATAACATGAGATGTTATATCCAACTCTTTCCCAATCCAATCCTGAGACCCTTCCGATAACATGAGATGTGATATCCAACTCCTTCGCAATCCAATCCTCAGACCCTTCCGATAGCATGAGATATGATATCTCAATGCTTCTAATACCAAACCACAGACCCGTCCTATAGCTTGAGATGTGATATCCAACTCTTCCCATCCAATCCTGAGACCCGTCCTATACCATGAGATGTTATCTCTCAATGCTTCTAATACCAAACCTGAGACTGTCCTATAACATGAGATGTGATATCTCAATGCTTCTAATAACAAACCTGAGACCCTTCCTATAACATGAGATGTGATATCTCAATGCTTCTAATACCAAACCTGAGACCCTCCCTATAGCGTGAGATGTGATATCAAAGTCCTTCCCATTCCCATCCTGATACCCTTCCTATAACATGAGATGTGATATCCAACTCTTCCCATCCAATCCTGAGACCCTTCCTATAACATGAGATGTTATATCCAACTCCTTCCCAATCCAATCCTGAGACCCTTCCGATAGCGTGAGATGTGATATCAAGGTCCTTCCCATTCCAATCCTGATACCCTTCCTATAACATGAGCTGTGATATCCAACTCCTTCCAATTCAAACCTGTGACCCTTCCTATAGCATGAGATGCGATATCCAACTCCTTCCCAATCCAATCCTGAGACCCTTCCGATAGCATGAGATGTGATATCTTAATGCTTCTAGCAAACCTGAGACCTTCCCATGGCATGAGATGTGATATCAAACTCCTTCCCATTCCAATCCTGAGACCCGTCCTATACTATGAGATGTTACATCTCAATGCTTCTAATACCAAACCTGAGACTGTCCTATAACATGAGATGTGATATCTCAATGCTTCTAATAACAAACCTGAGACCCTTCCTATAACATGAGATGTGATATCCAAGTCCTTCCCATTCAAATCTTGAGACCCTTCCTATAACATGAGATGTGATATCCAACTCCTTCCCAATCCAATCCTGAGACCGTTCCGAAAGCATGAGATATGATATCTCAATGCTTCTAATACCAAACCACAGACCAGTCCTATAACTTGAGATGTGATATCCAAATCCTTCCCCTTCCAAACCTGAGACCCTTCCTTTATCATGAGATGTGATATCCAACTACTTCCCATTCCAATCCTGAGACCCGTCCTATAGCATGATATATGATATCCAACTCCTTCCCATTCCAATCCTGAGACCCGTCCTATATAATGAGATATGATATCTCAATGCTTCTATGACCAAACCTGAGACTGTCCTATGACATGAGATGTGATATCTCAATGCTTCTAATAACAAACCTGAGACCCTTCCTATAACATGAGCTGTGATATCCAAATCCTTCCCATTCCAATCCTGAGACCCTTCCTATAACATGAGATGTGATATCTCAATGCTTCTAATACCAAACCACAGACCCGTCCTATAACTTGAGATGTGATATCCAACTCCTTCCCAATCCAATCCTGAGACCCTTCCGATAGCATGAGATGTGATATCTCAATGCTTCTAATATCAAACCTGAGACTGTCCTTTAACATGAGATGTGATATCTCAATGCTTCTAATAACAAACCTGAGACTCTTCCTATAACATGAGATGTGATATCCAAGTCCTTCCCATTCCAATCCTGAGACCCTTCCGATAGCATGAGATATGATATCTCAATGCTTCTAATACCAAACCACAGACCCATCCTATAACTTGAGATGTGATATCCAAATCCTTCCCCTTCCAAACCTGAGACCCTTCCTTTAGCATGAGATGTGATATCCAACTCTTCCCATCCAATCCTGAGACCCGTCCTATAACATGAGATGTGATATCCAACTCCTTCCAAATCCAATCCTGAGACCCTTCCGATAGCATGAGATATGATATCTCAATGCTTCTAATATCAAACCTGAGACCCTCCCTATAGCATGAGATGAGAAATCCAATTCCTTCCCATTCCAATCCTGAGACCCTTCCGATAGCATGAGATGTGATATCCAACTCCTTCCAATTCCAACCTGTGACTCTTCCGATAGCATGAGATGTGCTATCTCAATGCTTCTAATACCAAACCTGAGACCCTTCCTATAACATGAGATGTGATATCCAACTCCTTCCCAATCCAATCCTGAGACCCTTCTGATAGCATGAGATGTGATATCTCAATGCTTCTAATACCAAACCTGAGACCCTCCCTATAGCGAGATATGATATAAAAGTCCTTCCCATTCCAATCCTGATACCCTTCCTATAACATGAGATGTGATATCCAACTCCTTCCAATTCCAACCTGTGACCCTTCCTATAGCATGTGATGGGATATCCAACTCCTTCCCAATCCAATCCTGAGACCATTCCGATAGCATGAGATGTGATATCCTAATGCTTCCACCAAACCTGAGACCTTCCTAAGGCATGAGATGTGATATCAAACTCCTTCCCATTCCAATCCTGAGACCCGTCCTATACCATGAGATGTTATATCTCAATGCTTCTAATACCAAACCTGAGACTGTCCATGACAGTCTCAGGTTATAACATGAGATGTGATATCTCAACGCTTCTAATAACAAACCTGAGACCCTTCCTATAACGTAAGATGTGATGTCCAAGTCCTTCCCATACCAATCCTGAGCCCCTTCCTATAACATGAGATGTGATATCCAACTCCTTCCCAATCCAATCCTGAGACCCTTCCGAGAGCATGAGATGTGATATCCCAATGCTTCTACCAAACCTGAGACCTTTCCGATAGCATGAGATGTGATATCCAACTTCTTCCCATTCCAATCATGAGGCCCTTCCTATAGCATGAGATGTGATATCCCAATGCTTCTACCAAACCTGAGACCTTTCCGATAGCATGAGATGTGATATCCAAATCCTTCCCCTTCCAAACCTGAGACCCTTCCTTTATCATGAGATGTGATATCCACCTCCTTCCCATTCCAATCCTGAGACCCGTCCTATAGCATGATATATGATATCCAACTCCTTCCCATTCCAATCCTGAGACCCGTCCTATACAATGAGATATGATATCTCAATGCTTCTATGACCAAACATGAGACAGTCCTATGACATGAGATGTGATATCTCAATGCTTCTAATAACAAACCTGAGACTCTTCCTATAACATGAGATGTGATATCCAAGTCCTTCCCATTCCAATCCTGAGACCCTTCCGATAGCATGAGATATGATATCTCAATGCTTCTAATACCAAACCACAGACCCGTCCTATAACTTGAGATGTGATATCCAAATCCTTCCCCTTCCAAACCTGAGACCCTTCCTTTAGCATGAGATGTGATATCCAACTCCTTCCCATTCCAATCCTGAGACCCTTCCTATGGCATGAGATGTGATATCCAACTCTTCCCATCCAATCCTGAGACCCGTCCTATAACATGAGATGTGATATCCAACTCCTTCCAAATCCAATCCTGAGACCCTTCCGATAGCATGAGATATGATATCTCAATGCTTCTAATATCAAACCTGAGACCCTCCCTATAGCATGAGATGAGAAATCCAATTCCTTCCCATTCCAATCCTGAGACCCTTCCGATAGCATGAGATGTGATATCCAACTCCTTCCAATTCCAACCTGTGACTCTTCCGATAGCATGAGATGTGATATCTCAATGCTTCTAATACCAAACCTGAGACCCTTCCTATAACATGAGATGTGATATCCAACTCCTTCCCAATCCAATCCTGAGACCCTTCTGATAGCATGAGATGTGATATCTCAATGCTTCTAATACCAAACCTGAGACCCTCCCTATAGCGAGATATGATATAAAAGTCCTTCCCATTCCAATCCTGATACCCTTCCTTTAGCATGAGATGTGATATCCAACTCCTTCCCATTCCAATCCTGAGACCCTTCCTATGGCATGAGATGTGATATCCAACTCTTCCCATCCAATCCTGAGACCCGTCCTATAACATGAGATGTGATATCCAACTCCTTCCAAATCCAATCCTGAGACCCTTCCGATAGCATGAGATATGATATCTCAATGCTTCTAATATCAAACCTGAGACCCTCCCTATAGCATGAGATGAGAAATCCAATTCCTTCCCATTCCAATCCTGAGACCCTTCCGATAGCATGAGATGTGATATCCAACTCCTTCCAATTCCAACCTGTGACCCTTCCTATAGCATGTGATGGGATATCCAACTCCTTCCCAATCCAATCCTGAGACCCTTCTGATAGCATGAGATATGATATCTCAATGCTTCTAATATCAAACCAGAGACCCTCCCTATAGCATGAGATGTGATATCTCAATGCTTCTAATAACAAACCTGAGACTCTTCCTATAACATGAGATGTGATATCCAAGTCCTTCCCATTCCAATCCTGAGACCCTTCCGATAGCATGAGATATGATATCTCAATGCTTCTAATACCAAACCACAGACCCGTCCTATAACTTGAGATGATATATCCAAATCCTTCCCCTTCCAAACCTGAGACCCTTCCTTTAGCATGAGATGTGATATCCAACTCCTTCCCATTCCAATCCTGAGACGCTTCCTATGGCATGAGATGTGATATCCAACTCTTCCCATCCAATCCTGAGACCCGTCCTATAACATGAGATGTGATATCCAACTCCTTCCCAATCCAATCCTGAGACCCTTCCGATAGCATGAGATATGATATCTCAATGCTTCTAATATCAAACCTGAGACCCTCCCTATAGCATGAGATGAGATATCCAATTCCTTCCCATTCCAATCCTGAGACCCTTCCGATAGCATGAGATGTGATATCTCAATGCTTCTAATACCAAACCTGAGACCCTCCCTATAGCGAGATGTGATATAAAAGTCCTTCCCATTCCAATCCTGATACCCTTCCTATAACATGAGATGTTATATCCAACTCCTTCCAATTCCAACCTGTGACCCTTCCTATAGCATGAGATGGGATATCCAACTCCTTCCCAATCCAATCCTGAGACACTTCCGATAGCATGAGATGTGATATCCT
Source organism: Ambystoma mexicanum (assembly GCF_040938575.1). NCBI lineage: Eukaryota > Metazoa > Chordata > Amphibia > Caudata > Ambystomatidae > Ambystoma > Ambystoma mexicanum. Next base: position 342,474,702 of record NC_090936.1, read on the forward strand.
AATGCTTCCACCAAACCTGAGACCTTCCTAAGGCATGAGATGTGATATCAAACTCCTTCCCATTCCAATCCTGAGACCCGTCCTATACCATGAGATGTTATATCTCAATGCTTCTAATACCAAACCTGAGACTGTCCATGACAGTCTCAGGTTATAACATGAGATGTGATATCTCAATGCTTCTAATAACAAACCTGAGACCCTTCCTATAACGTAAGATGTGATGTCCAAGTCCTCCCCATTCCAATCCTGAGCCCCTTCCTATAACATGACATGTGATATCCAACTCCTTCCCAATCCAATCCTGAGACCCTTCCGATAGCATGAGATGTGATATCCTAATGCTTCCACCAAACCTGAGACCTTCCTAAGGCATGAGATGTGATATCAAACTCCTTCCCATTCCAATCCTGAGACCCGTCCTATACCATGAGATGTTATATCTCAATGCTTCTAATACCAAACCTGAGACTGTCCATGACAGACTCAGGTTATAACATGAGATGTGATATCTCAACGCTTCTAATAACAAACCTGAGACCCTTCCTATAAAGTAAGATGTGATGTCCAAGTCCTTCCCATTTCAATCCTGAGCCCCTTCCTATAACATGAGATGTGATATCCAACTCCTTCCCAATCCAATCCTGAGACCCTTCCGAGAGCATGAGATGTGATATCCCAATGCTTCTACCAAACCTGAGACCTTTCCGATAGCATGAGATGTGATATCCAACTTCTTCCCATTCCAATCATGAGGCCCTTCCTATAGCATGAGATGTGATATCCCAATGCTTCTACCAAACCTGAGACCTTTCCGATAGCATGAGATGTGATATCCAAATCCTTCCCCTTCCAAACCTGAGACCCTTCCTTTATCATGAGATATGATATCCACCTCCTTCCCATTCCAATCCTGAGACCCGTCCTATAGCATGATATATGATATCCAACTCCTTCCCATTCCAATCCTGAGACCCGTCCTATACAATGAGATATGATATCTCAATGCTTCTATGACCAAACCTGAGACTGTCCTATGACATGAGATGCGATATCTCAATGCTTCTAATAACAAACCTGAGACCCTTCCTATAACATGAGATGTGATATCCAAATCCTTCCCATTCCAATCCTGAGACCCTTCTTATAACATGAGATGTGATATCCAACTCCTTCCCAATCCAATCCTGATACCCTTCCGATAGCATGAGATGTGATATCAAAGTCCTTCCCATTCCAATCCTGGAACCCTTCCTATAACATGAGCTGTGATATCAAACTCCTTCCAATTCCAACCTGTGACCCTTCCTATAGCATGAGATGCGATATCCAACTCCTTCCCAATCCAATCCTGAGACCCTTCCGATAGCATGAGATGTGATATCTTAATGCTTCTAGCAAACCTGAGACCTTCCCATGGCATGAGATGTGATATCAAACTCCTTCCCATTCCAATCCTGAGACCCGTCCTATACCATGAGATGTTATATCTCAATGCTTCTAATACCAAACCTGAGACTGTCCTATAACAATAGATGTGATATCTCAATGCTTCTAATAACAAACCTGAGACCCTTCCCATAACATGAGATGTGATGTCCAAGTCCTTCCCATCCCAATCCTGAGACCCTTCCTATAACATGAGATGTGATATCCAACTCCTTCCCAATCCAATCCTGAGACCCTTCCGATAGCATGAGATGTGATATCTCAATGCTTCTAACACCAAACCTGAGACCCTCCCTATAGCGTGAGATGTGATATCAAAGTTCTTCCCATTCCAATCCTGATACCCTTCCTATAACATGAGATGTGATATCCAACTCTTCCAATCCAATCCTGAGACCCTTCCTATAACATGAGATGTGATATCCAACTCCTTCCCAATCCAATCCTGAGACCCTTCCGATAGCATGAGATGTGATATCTCAATGCTTCTAATACCAAACCACAGACCCGTCCTATAAATTGAGATGTGATATCCAAATCCTTCCCCTTCCAAACCTGAGACCCTTCCTTTAGCATGAGATGTGATATCCAACTCCTTCCCATTCCAATCCTGAGACCCGTCCTATACCATGAGATATGATATCTCAATGCTTCTAATACCAAACCTGAGACTGTCCTATAACATGAGATGTGATATCTCAATGCTTCTAATAACAACCCTGAGAGCCTTCCTATAACATGAGATGTTATATCCAACTCTTTCCCAATCCAATCCTGAGACCGTTCCGATAACATGAGATGTGATATCCAACTCCTTCGCAATCCAATCCTCAGACCCTTCCGATAGCATGAGATATGATATCTCAATGCTTCTAATACCAAACCACAGACCCGTCCTATAGCTTGAGATGTGATATCCAACTCTTCCCATCCAATCCTGAGACCCTTCCGATAGCATGAGATGTGATATCTTAATGCTTCTAGCAAACCTGAGACTGTCCTATAACATGAGATGTGATATCTCAATGCTTCTAATAACAAACTTGAGACCATTCCTATAACATGAGATGTGATATCTCAATGCTTCTAATACCAAACCTGAGACCCTCCCTATAGCGTGAGATGTGATATCAAAGTCCTTCCCATTCCCATCCTGATACCCTTCCTATAACATGAGATGTGATATCCAACTCTTCCCATCCAATCCCGAGACCCTTCCTATAACATGAGATGTTATATCCAACTCCTTCCCAATCCAATCCTGAGACCCTTCCGATAGCATGAGATGTGATATCAAAGTCCTTCCCATTCCAATCCTGATACCCTTCCTATAACATGAGCTGTGATATCCAACTCCTTCCAATTCAAACCTGTGACCCTTCCTATAGCATGAGATGCGATATCCAACTCCTTCCCAATCCAATCCTGAGACCCTTCCGATAGCATGAGATGTGATATCTTAATGCTTCTAGCAAACCTGAGACCTTCCCATGGCATGAGATGTGATATCAAACTCCTTCCCATTCCAATCCTGAGACCCGTCCTATACTATGAGATGTTACATCTCGATGCTTCTAATACCAAACCTGAGACTGTCCTATAACATGAGATGTGATATCTCAATGCTTCTAATAACAAACCTGAGACCCTTCCTATAACATGAGATGTGATATCCAAGTCCTTCCCATTCAAATCTTGAGACCCTTCCTATAACATGAGATGTGATATCCAACTCCTTCCCAATCCAATCCTGAGACCCTTCCGATAGCATGAGATATGATATCTCAATGCTTCTAATACCAAACCACAGACCAGTCCTATAACTTGAGATGTGATATCCAAATCCTTCCCCTTCCAAACCTGAGACCCTTCCTTTATCATGAGATGTGATATCCAACTCCTTCCCATTCCAATCCTGAGACCCGTCCTATAGCATGATATATGATATCCAACTCCTTCCCATTCCAATCCTGAGACCCGTCCTATACAATGAGATATGATATCTCAATGCTTCTATGACCAAACCTGAGACTGTCCTATGACATGAGATGCGATATCTCAATGCTTCTAATAACAAACCTGAGACCCTTCCCATAACATGAGATGTGATATCCAAATCCTTCCCATTCCAATCCTGAGACCCTTCCTATAACATTAGATGTGATATCCAACTCCTTCCCAATCCAATCCTGATACCCTTCCGATAGCATGAGATGTGATATCTCAATGCTTCTAATAACAAACCTGAGAGCCTTCCTATAACATATGTGATATCCAACTCCTTCCCAACACAATCCTGAGACCCTTCCGATAGCATGAGATATGATATATCAATGCTTCTAATACCAAACCACAGACCCGTCCTATAACTTGAGATGTGATATCCAACTCCTTCCCAATCCAATCCTGAGACCCTTCCGATAGCATGAGATATGATATCTCAATGCTTCTAATATCAAACCTGAGACTGTCCTATAACATGAGATGTGATATCTCAATGCTTCTAATAACAAACCTGAGACTCTTCCTATAACATGAGATGTGATATCCAAGTCCTTCCCATTCCAATCCTGAGACCCTTCCGATAGCATGAGATATGATATCTCAATGCTTCTAATACCAAACCACAGACCCGTCCTATAACTTGAGATGTGATATCCAAATCCTTCCCCTTCCAAACCTGAGACCCTTCCTTTAGCATGAGATGTGATATCCAACTCCTTCCCATTCCAATCCTGAGACCCTTCCTATGGCATGAGATGTGATATCCAACTCTTCCCATCCAATCCTGAGACCCGTCCTATAACATGAGATGTGATATCCAACTCCTTCCCAATCCAATCCTGAGACCCTTCCGATAGCATGAGATATGATATCTCAATGCTTCTAATATCAAACCTGAGACCCTCCCTATAGCATGAGATGAGATATCCAATTCCTTCCCATTCCAATCCTGAGACCCTTCCGATAGCATGAGATGTGATATCCAACTCCTTCCAATTCCAACCTGTGACCCTTCCTATAGCATGAGATGTGATATCTCAATGCTTCTAATACCAAACCTGAGTCCCTTCCTATAACATGAGATGTGATATCCAACTCCTTCCCAATCCAATCCTGAGACCCTTCTGATAGCATGAGATGTGATATCTCAATGCTTCTAATACCAAACCTGAGACCCTCCCTATAGCGAGATGTGATATAAAAGTCCTTCCCATTCCAATCCTGATACCCTTCCTATAACATGAGATGTGATATCCAACTCCTTCCAATTCCAACCTGTGACCCTTCCTATAGCATGAGATGGGATATCCAACTCCTTCCCAATCCAATCCTGAGACCCTTCCGATAGCATGAGATGTGATATCCTAATGCTTCCACCAAACCTGAGACCTTCCTAAGGCATGAGATGTGATATCAAACTCCTTCCCATTCCAATCCTGAGACCCGTCCTATACCATGAGATGTTACATCTCAATGCTTCTAATACCAAACCTGAGACTGTCCATGACAGTCTCAGGTTATAACATGAGATGTGATATCTCAATGCTTCTAATAACAAACCTGAGACCCTTCCTATAACGTAAGATGTGATGTCCAAGTCCTTCCCATTCCAATCCTGAGCCCCTTCCTATAACATGAGATGTGATATCCAACTCCTTCCCAATCCAATCCTGAGACCCTTCCGAGAGCATGAGATGTGGTATCCCAATGCTTCTACCAAACCTGAGACCTTTCCGATAGCATGAGATGTGATATCCAACTCCTTCCCATTCCAATCATGAGGCCCTTCCTATAGCATGAGATGTGATATCCCAATGCTTCTACCAAACCTGAGACCTTTCCGATAGCATGAGATGTGATATCCAACTCCTTCCCATTCCAATCCTGAGACCCTTCCGATAGCATGAGATATGATATCTCAATGCTTCTAATACCAAACCACAGACCAGTCCTATAACTTGAGATGTGATATCCAAATCCTTCCCCTTCCAAACCTGAGACCCTTCCTTTATCATGAGATGTGATATCCACCTCCTTCCCATTCCAATCCTGAGACCCGTCCTATAGCATGATATATGATATCCAACTCCTTCCCATTCCAATCCTGAGGCCCGTCCTATACAATGAGATATGATATCTCAATGCTTCTATGACCAAACCTGAGACTGTCCTATGACATGAGATGCGATATCTCAATGCTTCTAATAACAAACCTGAGACCCTTCCTATAACATGAGATGTGATATCCAAATCCTTCCCATTCCAATCCTGAGACCCTTCCTATAACATGAGATGTGATATCCAACTCCTTCCCAATCCAATCCTGATACCCTTCCGATAGCATGAGATGTGATATCAAAGTCCTTCCCATTCCAATCCTGAAACCCTTCGTATAACATGAGCTGTGATATCCAACTCCTTCCAATTCCAACCTGTGACCCTTCCTATAGCATGAGATGCGATATCCAACTCCTTCCCAATCCAATGCTGAGACCCTTCCGATAGCATGAGATGTGATATCTTAATGCTTCTAGCAAACCTGAGACCTTCCCATGGCATGAGATGTGATGTCCAACTCCTTCCCAATCCAATCCTGAGACCTTTCCGATAGCATGAGATATGATATCTCAATGCTTCTAATACCAAACCTGAGACTGTCCTATAACATGAGATGCAATATCTCAATGCTTCTAATAACAAACCTGAGACCCTTCCTATAACATGAGATGTGATATCCAAATCCTTCCCATTCCAATCCTGAGACCCTTCCGATAGCATGAGATATGATATCTCAATGCTTCTAATACCAAACCTGAGACTGTCCTATAACATGAGATGCAATATCTCAATGCTTCTAATAACAAACCTGACCCCTTCCTATAACATGAGATGTGATATCCAAATACTTCCCATTCCAATCCTGAGACCCTTCCTAGAACATGAGATGTGATATCTCAATGCTTCTAATAACAAAAATGAGACCCTTCCTATAACATGAGATGTGATATCCAGATCCTTCCCATTCCAATCCTGACACCCTTCCTATAGCATGAGATTTGATATCCAACTCCTTCCCATTGCAATCCTGAGACCCGTCCTATACCATGAGATATGATATCTCAATGCTTCTAATACCAAACATGAGACTGTCCTATAACATGAGATGCGATATCTCAATGCTTCTAATAACAAACCTGAGACCCTTCCTATAACATGAGATGTGATATCCAAATCCTTCCCATTCCAATCCTGAGACCCTTCCTATAACATGAGATGTGATATCCAAATCCTTCCCATTCCAATCCTGAGACCCTTCCGATAGCATGAGATATGATATCTCAATGCTTCTAATACCAAACCTGAGACTGTCCTATAACATGAGATGCGATATCTCAATGCTTCTAATAACAAACCTGAGACCCTTCCTATAACATGAGATGTGATATCCAAATCCTTCCCATTCCAATCCTGAGACCCTTCCTATAACATGAGATGTGATATCCAACTCCTTCCCAATCCAATCCTGAGACCCTTCTGATAGCATGAGATATGATATCTCAATGCTTCTAATATCAAACCTGAGACCCTCCCTATAGCATGAGATGTGATATACAACTGCTTCCCATTCCAATCCTGAGACCCTTCCTATAACATGAGATGCGATATCTCAATGCTTCTAATAACAAACCTGAGACCCTTCCTATAACATGAGATGTGATATCCAAGTCCTTCCCATTCCAATCTTGAGACCCTTCCTATAACATGCGATGTGATATCCAACTCCTTCCCAATCCAATCCTGAGACCCTTACGATAGCATGAGATATGATATCTCAATGCTTCTAATACCAAACCACAGAACCGTCCTATAACTTGAGATGTGATATCCAAATCCTTCCCCTTCCAAACCTGAGACCCTTTCTTTATCATGAGATGTGATATCCAACTCCTTCCCATTCCAATCCTGAGACCCTTCCTATAGCATGATATGTGATATCCAACTCCTTCCCATTCCAATCCTGAGACCCGTCCTATACAATGAGATATGATATCTCAATGCTTCTAATACCAAACCTGAGACTGTCCTATAACATGAGATGCGATATCTCAATACTTCTAATAACAAACCTGAGACCCTTCCTATAACATGAGATGTGATATCCAAATCCTTCCCATTCCAATCCTGAGACCCTTCCTATAACATGAGATGTGATATCCAACACCTTCCCAATCCAATCCTGAGACCCTTCTGATAGCATGAGATATGATATCTCAATGCTTCTAATATCAAACCTGAGACCCTCCCTATAGCATGAGATGTGATATACAACTGCTTCCCATTCCAATCCTGAGACCCTTCCTATAACATGAGATGCGATATCTCAATGCTTCTAATAACAAACCTGAGACCCTTCCTATAACATGAGATGTGATATCCAAGTCCTTCCCATTCCAATCTTGAGACCCTTCCTATAACATGCGATGTGATATCCAAATCCTTCCCATTCCAATCCTGAGACCCTTCCGATAGCATGAGATATGATATCTCAATGCTTCTAATACCAAACCACAGAACCGTCCTATAACTTGAGATGTGATATCCAAATCCTTCCCCTTCCAAACCTGAGACCCTTTCTTTATCATGAGATGTGATATCCAACTCCTTCCCATTCCAATCCTGAGACCTTTCCTATACAATGAGATATGATATCTCAATGCTTCTAATACCAAACCTGAGACTGTCCTATAACATGAGATGCGATATCTCAATACTTCTAATAACAAACCTGAGACCCTTCCTATAACATGAGATGTGATATCCAAATCCTTCCCATTCCAATCCTGATACCCTTCCTATAACATGAGATGTGATATCCAACTCCTTCCCATTCCAATCCTGAGGCCCGTCCTATACCATGAGATGATATCTCAATGCTTCTAATACCAAACCTGAGACTGTCCTATAACATGAGATGTGATATCTCAATGCTTCTAATAACAAACCTGAGAGCCTTCCTATAACATGAGATGTGATATCCAACTCCTTCCCAATCCAATCCTGAGACCCTTCCGATAGCATGAGATATGATATCTCAATGCTTCTAATACCAAACCACAGACCCGTCCTATAACTTGAGATGTGATATCCAAATCCTTCCCCTTCCAAACCTGAGACCCTTCCTTTAGCATGAGATGTGATATCCAACTCCTTCCCATTCCAATCCTGAGACCCTTCCTATAGCATGAGATGTGATATCCCAATGCTTCTACCAAACCTGAGACCCTTACTATAGCATGAGAGGTGATATCCAACTCTTCCCATCCAATCCTGAGACCCGTCCTATACCATGAGATGTTATATCTCAATGCTTCTAATACCAAACCTGAGACTGTCCTATAACATGAGATGTGATATCTCAATGCTTCTAATAACAAACCTGAGACCCTTCCTATAACATGAGATGTGATATCTCAATGCTTCTAATACCAAACCTGAGACCCTCCCTATAGCGTGAGATGTGATATCAAAGTCCTTTCCATTCCAATCCTGATACCCTTCCTATAACATGAGATGTGATATCCAACTCTTCCCATCCAATCCTGAGACCCTTCCTATAACATGAGATGTTATATCCAACTCCTTCCCAATCCAATCCTGAGACCCTTCCGATAGCATGAGTTGTGATATCAAAGTCCTTCCCATTCCAATCCTGAAACCCTTCCTATAACATGAGCTGTGATATCCAACTCCTTCCAATTCCAACCTGTGACACTTCCTGTAGCATGAGATGCGATATCCAACTCCTTCCCATTCCAATCCTGAGACCCTTCCGATAGCATGAGATATGATATCTCAATGCTTCTAATACCAAACCTGAGACTGTCCTAAAAAATGAGATGCGATATCTCAATGCTTCTAATAACAAACCTGATACCCTTCCTATAACATGAGATGTGATATCCAAATACTTCCCATTCCAATCCTGAGACCCTTCCTAGAACATGAGATGTGATATCTCAATGCTTCTAATAACAAACCTGAGACCCTTCCTATAACATGAGATGTGATATCCAGATCCTTCCCATTCCAATCCTGACACCCTTCCTATAGCATGAGATTTGATATCCAACTCCTTCCCATTGCAATCCTGAGACCCGTCCTATACCATGAGATATGATATCTCAATGCTTCTAATACCAAACATGAGACTGTCCTATAACATGAGATGCGAAATCTCAATGCTTCTAATAACAAACCTGAGACCCTTCCTATAACATGAGATGTGATATCCAAATCCTTCCCATTCCAATCCTGAGACCCTTCCTATAACATGAGATGTGATATCCAAATCCTTCCCATTCCAATCCTGAGACCCTTCCGATAGCATGAGATATGATATCTCAATGCTTCTAATACCAAACCTGAGACTGTCCTATAACATGAGATGCGATATCTCAATGCTTCTAATAACAAACCTGAGACCCTTCCTATAACATGAGATGTGATATCCAAATCCTTCCCATTCCAATCCTGAGACCCTTCCTATAACATGAGATGTGATATCCAACTCCTTCCCAATCCAATCCTGAGACCCTTCTGATAGCATGAGATATGATATCTCAATGCTTCTAATATCAAACCTGAGACCCTCCCTATAGCATGAGATGTGATATACAACTGCTTCCCATTCCAATCCTGAGACCCTTCCTATAACATGAGATGCGATATCTCAATGCTTCTAATAACAAACCTGAGACCCTTCCTATAACATGAGATGTGATATCCAAGTCCTTCCCATTCCAATCTTGAGACCCTTCCTATAACATGCGATGTGATATCCAACTCCTTCCCAATCCAATCCTGAGACCCTTACGATAGCATGAGATATGATATCTCAATGCTTCTAATACCAAACCACAGAACCGTCCTATAACTTGAGATGTGATATCCATATCCTTCCCCTTCCAAACCTGAGACCCTTTCTTTATCATGAGATGTGATATCCAACTCCTTCCCATTCCAATCCTGAGACCCTTCCTATAGCATGATATGTGATATCCAACTCCTTCCCATTCCAATCCTGAGACCCGTCCTATACAATGAGATATGATATCTCAATGCTTCTAATACCAAACCTGAGACTGTCCTATAACATGAGATGCGATATCTCAATACTTCTAATAACAAACCTGAGACCCTTCCTATTACATGAGATGTAATATCCAAATCCTTCCCATTCCAATCCTGAGACCCTTCCTATAACATGAGATGTGATATCCAACTCCTTCCCAATCCAATCCTGAGACCCTTCTGATAGCATGAGATATGATATCTCAATGCTTCTAATATCAAACCTGAGACCCTCCCTATAGCATGAGATGTGATATACAACTGCTTCCCATTCCAATCCTGAGACCCTTCCTATAACATGAGATGCGATATCTCAATGCTTCTAATAACAAACCTGAGACCCTTCCTATAACATGAGATGTGATATCCAAGTCCTTCCCATTCCAATCTTGAGACCCTTCCTATAACATGCGATGTGATATCCAAATCCTTCCCATTCCAATCCTGAGACCCTTCCGATAGCATGAGATATGATATCTCAATGCTTCTAATACCAAACCACAGAACCGTCCTATAACTTGAGATGTGATATCCAAATCCTTCCCCTTCCAAACCTGAGACCCTTTCTTTATCATGAGATGTGATATCCAACTCCTTCCCATTCCAATCCTGAGACCTTTCCTATACAATGAGATATGATATCTCAATGCTTCTAATACCAAACCTGAGACTGTCCTATAACATGAGATGCGATATCTCAATACTTCTAATAACAAACCTGAGACCCTTCCTATAACATGAGATGTGATATCCAAATCCTTCCCATTCCAATCCTGATACCCTTCCTATAACATGAGATGTGATATCCAACTCCTTCCCATTCCAATCCTGAGGCCCGTCCTATACCATGAGATGATATCTCAATGCTTCTAATACCAAACCTGAGACTGTCCTATAACATGAGATGTGATATCTCAATGCTTCTAATAACAAACCTGAGAGCCTTCCTATAACATGAGATGTGATATCCAACTCCTTCGCAATCCAATCCTGAGACCCTTCCGATAGCATGAGATATGATATCTCAATGCTTCTAATACCAAACCACAGACCCGTCCTATAACTTGAGATGTGATATCCAAATCCTTCCCCTTCCAAACCTGAGACCCTTCCTTTAGCATGAGATGTGATATCCAACTCCTTCCCATTCCAATCCTGAGACCCTTCCTATAGCATGAGATGTGATATCCCAATGCTTCTACCAAACCTGAGACCCTTACTATAGCATGAGAGGTGATATCCAACTCTTCCCATCCAATCCTGAGACCCGTCCTATACCATGAGATGTTATATCTCAATGCTTCTAATACCAAACCTGAGACTGTCCTATAACATGAGATGTGATATCTCAATGCTTCTAATAACAAACCTGAGACCCTTCCTATAACATGAGATGTGATATCTCAATGCTTCTAATACCAAACCTGAGACCCTCCCTATAGCGTGAGATGTGATATCAAAGTCCTTTCCATTCCAATCCTGATACCCTTCCTATAACATGAGATGTGATATCCAACTCTTCCCATCCAATCCTGAGACCCTTCCTATAACATGAGATGTTATATCCAACTCCTTCCCAATCCAATCCTGAGACCCTTCCGATAGCATGAGTTGTGATATCAAAGTCCTTCCCATTCCAATCCTGAAACCCTTCCTATAACATGAGCTGTGATATCCAACTCCTTCCAATTCCAACCTGTGACACTTCCTGTAGCATGAGATGCGATATCCAACTCCTTCCCATTCCAATCCTGAGACCCTTCCGATAGCATGAGATATGATATCTCAATGCTTCTAATACCAAACCTGAGACTGTCCTAAAAAATGAGATGCGATATCTCAATGCTTCTAATAACAAACCTGAGACCCTTCCTATAACATGAGATGTGATATCCAAATCCTTCCCATTCCAATCCTGAGACCCTTCCTAGAACATGAGATGTGATATCTCAATGCTTCTAATAACAAACCTGAGACCCTTCCTATAACATGAGATGTGATATCCAAATCCTTCCCATTCCAATCCTGAGACCCTTCCTATAGCATGAGATGTGATATCCAACTCCTTCCCATTCCAATCCTGAGACCCGTCCTATACCATGAGATATATCGCAATGCTTCTAATACCAAACCTGAGACTGTCCTATAACATGAGATGCCATATCTCAATGCTTCTAATAACAAACCTGAGACCCTTCCTATAACATGAGATGTGATATCCAAATCCTTCCCATTCCAATCCTGAGACCCTTCCTATAACATGAGATGTGATATCCAACTCCTTCCCAATCCAATCCTGAGACCCTTATGATAGCATGAGATATGATATCTCAATGCTTCTAATATCAAACCTGAGACCCTCCCTATAGCATGAGATGTGATATGCAACTCCTTCCCATTCCAATCCTGAGACCCTTCCTATAACATGAGATGCGATATCTCAATGCTTCTAATAACAAACCTGAGACCCTTCCTATTACATGAGATGTGATATCCAAGTCCTTCCCATTCCAATCTTGAGACCCTTCCTATAACATGCGATGTGATATCCAACTCCTTCCCAATCCAATCCTGAGACCCTTCCGATAGCATGAGATATGATATCTCAATGCTTCTAATACCAAACCACAGAACCGTCCTATAACTTGAGATGTGATATCCAAATCCTTCCCCTTCCAAACCTGAGACCCTTTCTTTATCATGAGATGTGATATCCAACTCCTTCCCATTCCAATCCTGAGACCCTTCCTATAGCATGATATGTGATATCCAACTCCTTCCCATTCCAATCCTGAGACCCTTCCGATAGCATGAGATATGATATCTCAATGCTTCTAATACCAAACCACAGACCCGTCCTATAAATTGAGATGTGATATCCAAATCCTTCCCCTTCCAAACCTGAGACCCTTCCTTTAGCATGAGATGTGATATCCAACTCCTTCCCAATCCAATCCTGAGACCCTTCCGATAGCATGAGATGTGATATCAAAGTCCTTCCCATTCCAATCCTGATACCCTTCCTATAACATGAGCTGTGATATCCAACTCCTTCCAATTCAAACCTGTGACCCTTCCTATAGCATGAGATGCGATATCCAACTCATTCCCAATCCAATCCTGAGACCCTTCCGATAGCATGAGATGTGATATCTTAATGCTTCTAGCAAACCTGAGACCTTCCCATGGCATGAGATGTGATAAACTCCTTCCCATTCCAATCCTGAGACCCGTCCTATACAATGAGATATGATATCTCAATGCTTCTAATACCAAACCTGAGACTGTCCTATAACATGAGATGCGATATCTCAATACTTCTAATAACAAACCTGAGACCCTTCCTATAACATGAGATGTGATATCCAAATCCTTCCCATTCCAATCCTGAGACCCTTCCTATAACATGAGATGTGATATCCAACTTCTTCCCAATCCAATCCTGATACCCTTCCAAAAGCATGAGATATGATATCTCAATGCTTCTAATACCAAACCACAGACCCGTCCTATAAATTGAGATGTGATATCCAAATCCTTCCCCTTCCAAACCTGAGACCCTTCCTTTAGCATGAGATGTGATATCCAACTCCTTCCCATTCCAATCCTGAGGCCCGTCCTATACCATGAGATGATATCTCAATGCTTCTAATACCAAACCTGAGACTGTCCTATAACATGAGATGTGATATCTCAATGCTTCTAATAACAAACCTGAGAGCCTTCCTATAACATGAGATGTGATATCCAACTCCTTCGCAATCCAATCCTGAGACCCTTCCGATAGCATGAGATATGATATCTCAATGCTTCTAATACCAAACCACAGACCCGTCCTATAACTTGAGATGTGATATCCAAATCCTTCCCCTTCCAAACCTGAGACCCTTCCTTTAGCATGAGATGTGATATCCAACTCCTTCCCATTCCAATCCTGAGACCCGTCCTATAGCCTCTAATACCAAACCTGAGATACTTCCGATAGCATGAGATGTGATATCTCAATGCTTCTAATACCAAACCTGAGATCCTTCCTATAACATGAGATGTGATTTCCAAATCCTTCCCCTTCCAAACATGAGACCCTCCATTTAGCATGAGATGTGATATACAACTCCTTCCCATTCCAATCCTGAGACCCTTCTGATAGCATGAGATGTGATATCTCAATGCCTCTAATACCAAACCTGAGATCCCATCTCTAACATGAAATGTGATATCCATCTCCTTCCCTTTCCAAATCTGAGGCCCTGCCTATAGCATGAGATGTGATATCCAAGTCCTTCACATTCCAATCCTGAGACCCTTCCTATAGCATGTGATGTGATATCTCAATGCTTATACCAAACCTGAGACCCTTCCTATGGCATGAGATGTCATATACAACTCCTTCCCATTCCAATCCCGAGACCCTTCCTATAGCATGAGATGTGATATCTCAATGCTTATACCAAACCTGAGACCCTTCCTATAGCATGAGATGTGATATCCAACTTCTTCCCATTCCAATCCTGAGACCCTTCCTATAACATGAGATGTGATGTCTCAATGCTTCTAATACCAAACCTGAGATATTTCCTATAACATGAGATGTGATATCCAACTCCTTCCCATTCCAATCCTGAGACCCTTCCTATAGCATGAGATGTGATATCTCAATGCTTATACCAAACCTGAGACCCTTCCTATAGCTTGAGATGTGATATCCAACTCCTTCCCATTCCAATCCAGAGACCCTTCCTATAGCATGAGATGTGATATCTCAAGGCCTCTAATACCAAACCTGAGATCCTTCCTCTAACATGAAATGTGATATCCAACTCCTTCCCCTTCCAAACCTGAGAGCCTTCCTATAGCATGAGATATGATATCCAAGTCCTTCCCATTCCAATCCTGAGACCCTTTCTATAACATGAAATGTGATATCCAACTCCTTCCCATTCCAACCTGAGACCCTTCCTATAGCATGAGATGGGATATCCAACTCCTTCCAAATCCAATACTGATACCCTTCCGATAGCATGAGATGTGATATCCCAATGCTTCTACCAAACCTGAGACCCATACTATGGCATGAGATGTGATATCAAACTCCTTCCCATTCCAATCCTGAGACCCTTCCTATAGCTTGAGGTGTGATATCCAACTCCTTCCCATTCCAATTCTGAGACCCTTCTTATACCATGAGACTTGATATCTCAATGCTTCTAATACCAAACCTGAGACCCGTCCTATAACATGAGATGTGATATCCAAATCCTTCCCCTTCCAAACCTCAGACCCTTCCTTTATCATGAGATGTGATATCCAACTCCTTCCCATTCCAATCCTGAGACCCTTCCGATATCATGAGATTTGTTATCTAAATGCTTCTAATATCAAACTTGAGACCCTCCCTATAGCATGAGATGTGACATCCAAGTCCTTCCCATTCCAATCCTGAGACCATTCCTATAGCATGAGATGTGATATCTCTATGCTTCTAATACCAAACCTGAGACCCTTCCTATAACATGAGATGGGATATCCAACTCCTTCCCATTCCAATCCTGAGACCCTTCCGATAGCAGAGATGTGATATCTCAATGCTTATACCAAACCTGAGACCCTTCCTATGGCCTGGGATGTCATATACAACTCCTTCCCATTCCAATCCTGAGACCCTTCCTATAGCATGAGATGTGATATCTCAATGCTTATACCAAATCTGAGACCCTTCCTATAGCATGAGATGTGATATCCAATTCCTTCCCATTCCAATCCTGAGACCCTTCCTATAGCATGAGATGTGATATCTCAATGCTTATACCAAACCTGAGAGCCTACCTATAGCATGAGATGTGATATCCAAGTCCATCCCATTCCAATCCTTAGACCCTTCCTACAGCATGCGATGTGATATCTCAATGATTCTAATACCAAACCAGAGACTCGTCCTATAACATGAGATGGGATATCCAACTCCTTCCCATTCCAATCCTGAGCCAATTCCGATAGCAGAGATGTGATATCTCAATGCTTATACCAAACCTGAGACCCTTCCTATAACATGAGATGTGATATCCAACTCCTTCCCGTTCCAAACCTGAGACACTAACTATAGCATATGTGATATCCAACTCCTTCCCATTCCAAACATGAGACCCTTCCTATAGCAAGAAAGTAATATCCAACTCCTACCCATTCCAATCCTGAGACCCTTCCTATAGCAAGAGATGTGATATCCAAATCCTTCCCATTCCAATCCTGAGACCCTTCCTATAACATGAGATGTGATATCCAACTCCTTCCCATTCCAACCTGAGACACTTCCTATAGCATGAGAAGGGATATCCAACTCCTTCCCAATCCAATCCTGAGACCCTTCCGATAGCAGAGACGTGATGTCTCAATGCTTCTACCAAACCTGAGACCCTTCCTTTAGCATGAGATGTGATATCCAAATCCTTCACATTCCAATCCTGAGACCCTTCCTATAGCATGAGAAGGGATATCTCAATGCTTCTAATACCAAACCTGAGATCCTTCCTATAACATGAGATGTGATATCCAATTCCTTCCCATTCCAATCCTGAGACCCTTCCGATAGCAGAGATGTGATATCTCAATGCTTATACCAAACCTGAGACACTTCCTATGGCCTGAGATGTCATATACAACTCCTTCCCATTCCAATCCTGAGACCCTTCCTATAGCATGAGATGTGATATCTCAATGCTTATACCAAATCTGAGACCCTTCCTATAGCATGAGATGTGATATCCAACTCCTTCCCATTCCAATCATGAGACCCTTCCTATAGCATGAGATGCAATGTCTCAATGCTTCTAATACCAAACCTGAGATCCTTCCTATAACATGAGATGTGATATCCAACTCCTTCCCATTCCAATCCTGAGACCCTTATGAAAGCATGAGATGTGATATCTCAATGCTTCTAATACCAAACCTGAGATCCTTCCTATAACATGAGATGTGATTTCCAAATCCTTCCCCTTCCAAACCTGAGACCCCCCCCTTTAGCATGAGATGTGATATCCAACTCCTTCCCATTCCAATCCTGAGACCCTTCTGATAGCATGAGATGTGATATCTCAATGCCTCTAATACCAAACCTGAGATCCTACCTCTAACATGAAATGTGATATCCATCTCATTCCCTTTCCAAACCTGAGACCCTGCCTATAGCATGAGATGTGATATCCAAGTCCTTCCCATTCCAATCCTGAGACCCTTCCTATAGCATGTGATGTGATATCTCAATGCTTATACCAAACCTGAGACCCTTCCTATGGCATGAGATGTCATATACAACTCCTTCCCATTCCAATCCTGAGACCCTTCCTATAGCATGAGATGTGATATCTCAATGCTTATACCAAATCTGAGACCTTTCCAAAAGCAAGAGATGTGATATCCAACTTCTTCCCATTCCAATCGTGAGACCCTTCCTATAACATGAGATGTGATGTCTCAATGCTTCTAATACCAAACCTGAGATCTTTCCTATAACATGAGATGTGATATCCAACTCCTTCCCATTCCAATGCTGAGACCCTTCCTATAGCATGAGATGTGATATCACAATGCTTATACCAAACCTGAGACCGTTCCTATAGCTTGAGATGTGATATCCAACTCCTTCCCATTCCAATCCTGAGACCCTTCCTATAGCATGAGATGTGATATCTCAAGGCCTCTAATACCAAACCTGAGATCCTTCCTCTAACATGAAATGTGATATCCAACTCCTTCCCCTTCCAAACCTGAGAGCCTTCCTATAGCATGGGATATGATATCCAAGTCCTTCCCATTCCAATCCTGAGACCCTTCCTATAACATGAAATGTGATATCCAACTCCTTCCCATTCCAACCTGAGACCCTTCCTATATCATGAGATGGGATATCTCAATGCTTCTAATACCAAACCTGAGACTCTTCCTATAACATGAGATGGGATATCCAACTCCTTCCCATTCCAATCCTAAGACCCTTTCGATAGCAGAGATGTGATATCTCAATGCTTATACCAAACCTGAGACCCTTCCTACGGCATGAGATGTCATATACAACTCCTTCCCATTCCAATCCTGAGACCCTTCCTATAGCACGAGATGTGATATCTCAATGCTTATACCAAATCTGAGACCCTTCCTCTAGCATGAGATGTGATATCCAACTCCTTCCCATTCCAATCCTGAGAGCCTATCTATAGCATGAGATGTGATATCCAAGTCCTTCCCATTCCAATCCTGAGACACTTCCGATAGCAGAGATGTGATATCTCAATGCTTATACCAAACCTGAGACCCTTCCTATAACATGAGATGTGATATCCAACTCCTTCCCTTTCCAAACCTGAGAGCCTATCTATAGCATGAGATGTGATATCCAATTCCTTCCCATTCCAATCCTGAGACACTTCCGATAGCAGAGATGTGATATCTCAATGCTTATACCAAACCTGAGACCCTTCATATATACATGAGATGTGATATCCAGCTCCTTCCCATTCCAATCCTGAGACACTTCCGATAGCATGAGATGTGATATCTCAATGCTTCTAATATCAAAACTGAGACCCTCCCTATAGCATGAGATGTGATATCTCACTGCTTATACCAAACCTGAGACCCTCCCTATAGCATGAGATGTGATATCCAACTCCTTCCCGTTCCAAACCTGAGACCCTTCCTTTAGCATGAGATGTGATATCCAGCTCCTTCCCATTCCAATCCTGAGACACTTCCGATAGCATGAGATGTGATATCTCAATGCTTCTAATATCAAAACTGAGACGCTCCCTATAGCATGATATGTGATATCTAAGTCCTTCCCATTCCAATCCTGAGACCCTTCCTATAGCATGAGATGTGATATCTCAATGCTTTTTCCAAACCTGAGACCCTTCCTATAGCAAGAAAGTAATATCCAACTCCTACCCATTCCAATCCTGAGACCCTTCCTATAGCATGAGATGTGATATCCAAATCCTTCCCATTCCAATCCTGAGACCCTTCCTATAACATGAGATGTGATATCCAACTCCTTCCCATTCCAACCTGAGACACTTCCTATAGCATGAGAAGGGATATCCAACTCCTTCCCAATCCAATCCTGAGACCCTTCCGATAGCAGAGACGTGATATCTCAATGCTTCTACCAAACCTGAGACCCTTCCTTTAGCATGAGATGTGATATCCAAATCCTTCACATTCCAATCTTGAGACCCTTCCTATAGCATGAGAAGGGATATCTCAATGCTTCTAATACCAAACCTGAGATCCTTCCTATAACATGAGATGTGATATCCAATTCCTTCCCATTCCAATCCTGAGACCCTTCCGATAGCAGAGATGTGATATCTCAATGCTTATACCAAACCTGAGACACTTCCTATGGCCTGAGATGTCATATACAACTCCTTCCCATTCCAATCCTGAGACCCTTCCTATAGCATGAGATGTGATATCTCAATGCTTATACCAAATCTGAGACCCTTCCTATAGCATGAGATGTGATATCCAACTCCTTCCCATTCCAATCATGAGACCCTTCCTATAGCATGAGATGCAATGTCTCAATGCTTCTAATACCAAACCTGAGATCCTTCCTATAACATGAGATGTGATATCCAACTCCTTCCCATTCCAATCCTGAGACCCTTATGAAAGCATGAGATGTGATATCTCAATGCTTCTAATACCAAACCTGAGATCCTTCCTATAACATGAGATGTGATTTCCAAATCCTTCCCCTTCCAAACCTGAGACCCCCCCCTTTAGCATGAGATGTGATATCCAACTCCTTCCCATTCCAATCCTGAGACCCTTCTGATAGCATGAGATGTGATATCTCAATGCCTCTAATACCAAACCTGAGATCCTACCTCTAACATGAAATGTGATATCCATCTCATTCCCTTTCCAAACCTGAGACCCTGCCTATAGCATGAGATGTGATATCCAAGTCCTTCCCATTCCAATCCTGAGACCCTTCCTATAGCATGTGATGTGATATCTCAATGCTTATACCAAACCTGAGACCCTTCCTATGGCATGAGATGTCATATACAACTCCTTCCCATTCCAATCCTGAGACCCTTCCTATAGCATGAGATGTGATATCTCAATGCTTATACCAAATCTGAGACCTTTCCAAAAGCAAGAGATGTGGTATCCAACTTCTTCCCATTCCAATCCTGAGACCCTTCCTATAACATGAGATGTGATGTCTCAATGCTTCTAATACCAAACCTGAGATCTTTCCTATAACATGAGATGTGATATCCAACTCCTTCCCATTCCAATGCTGAGACCCTTCCTATAGCATGAGATGTGATATCACAATGCTTATACCAAACCTGAGACCGTTCCTATAGCTTGAGATGTGATATCCAACTCCTTCCCATTCCAATCCTGAGACCCTTCCTATAGCATGAGATGTGATATCTCAAGGCCTCTAATACCAAACCTGAGATCCTTCCTCTAACATGAAATGTGATATCCAACTCCTTCCCCTTCCAAACCTGAGAGCCTTCCTATAGCATGGGATATGATATCCAAGTCCTTCCCATTCCAATCCTGAGACCCTTCCTATAACATGAAATGTGATATCCAACTCCTTCCCATTCCAACCTGAGACCCTTCCTATATCATGAGATGGGATATCTCAATGCTTCTAATACCAAACCTGAGACTCTTCCTATAACATGAGATGGGATATCCAACTCCTTCCCATTCCAATCCTAAGACCCTTTCGATAGCAGAGATGTGATATCTCAATGCTTATACCAAACCTGAGACCCTTCCTACGGCATGAGATGTCATATACAACTCCTTCCCATTCCAATCCTGAGACCCTTCCTATAGCACGAGATGTGATATCTCAATGCTTATACCAAATCTGAGACCCTTCCTCTAGCAAGAGATGTGATATCCAACTTCTTCCCATTCCAATCCTGAGACCCTTCCTATAACATGAGATGTGATGTCTCAATGCTTCTAATACCAAACCTGAGATCTTTCCTATAACATGAGATGTGATATCCAACTCCTTCCCATTCCAATGCTGAGACCCTTCCTATAGCATGAGATGTGATATCACAATGCTTATACCAAACCTGTGACCGTTCCTATAGCTTGAGATGTGATATCCAACTCCTTCCCATTCCAATCCTGAGACCCTTCCTATAGCATGAGATGTGATATCTCAAGGCCTCTAATACCAAACCTGAGATCCTTCCTCTAACATGAAATGTGATATCCAACTCCTTCCCCTTCCAAACCTGAGAGCCTTCCTATAGCATGGGATATGATATCCAAGTCCTTCCCATTCCAATCCTGAGACCCTTCCTATAACATGAAATGTGATATCCAACTCCTTCCCATTCCAACCTGAGACCCTTCCTATATCATGAGATGGGATATCTCAATGCTTCTAATACCAAACCTGAGACTCTTCCTATAACATGAGATGGGATATCCAACTCCTTCCCATTCCAATCCTAAGACCCTTTCGATAGCAGAGATGTGATATCTCAATGCTTATACCAAACCTGAGACCCTTCCTACGGCATGAGATGTCATATACAACTCCTTCCCATTCCAATCCTGAGACCCTTCCTATAGCACGAGATGTGATATCTCAATGCTTATACCAAATCTGAGACCCTTCCTCTAGCATGAGATGTGATATCCAACTCCTTCCCATTCCAATCCTGAGAGCCTATCTATAGCATGAGATGTGATATCCAAGTCCTTCCCATTCCAATCCTGAGACACTTCCGATAGCAGAGATGTGATATCTCAATGCTTATACCAAACCTGAGACCCTTCCTATAACATGAGATGTGATATCCAACTCCTTCCCTTTCCAAACCTGAGAGCCTATCTATAGCATGAGATGTGATATCCAATTCCTTCCCATTCCAATCCTGAGACACTTCCGATAGCAGAGATGTGATATCTCAATGCTTATACCAAACCTGAGACCCTTCATATATACATGAGATGTGATATCCAGCTCCTTCCCATTCCAATCCTGAGACACTTCCGATAGCATGAGATGTGATATCTCAATGCTTCTAATATCAAAACTGACACCCTCCCTATAGCATGAGATGTGATATCTCACTGCTTATACCAAACCTGAGACCCTCCCTATAGCATGAGATGTGATATCCAACTCCTTCCCGTTCCAAACCTGAGACCGTTCCTTTAGCATGAGATGTGATATCCAGCTCCTTCCCATTCCAATCCTGAGACACTTCCGATAGCATGAGATGTGATATCTCAATGCTTCTAATATCAAAACTGAGACGCTCCCTATAGCATGATATGTGATATCTAAGTCCTTCCCATTCCAATCCTGAGACCCTTCCTATAGCATGAGATGTGATATCTCAATGCTTCTTCCAAACCTGAGACCCTTCCTATAGCAAGAAAGTAATATCCAACTCCTACCCATTCCAATCCTGAGACCCTTCCTATAGCATGAGATGTGATATCCAAATCCTTCCCATTCCAATCCTGAGACCCTTCCTATAACATGAGATGTGATATCCAACTCCTTCCCATTCCAACCTGAGACACTTCCTATAGCATGAGAAGGGATATCCAACTCCTTCCCAATCCAATCCTGAGACCCTTCCGATAGCAGAGACGTGATATCTCAATGCTTCTACCAAACCTGAGACCCTTCCTTTAGCATGAGATGTGATATCCAAATCCTTCACATTCCAATCCTGAGACCCTTCCTATAGCATGAGAAGGGATATCTCAATGCTTCTAATACCAAACCTGAGATCCTTCCTATAACATGAGATGTGATATCCAATTCCTTCCCATTCCAATCCTGAGACCCTTCCGATAGCAGAGATGTGATATCTCAATGCTTATACCAAACCTGAGACACTTCCTATGGCCTGAGATGTCATATACAACTCCTTCCCATTCCAATCCTGAGACCCTTCCTATAGCATGAGATGTGATATCTCAATGCTTATACCAAATCTGAGACCCTTCCTATAGCATGAGATGTGATATCCAACTCCTTCCCATTCCAATCATGAGACCCTTCCTATAGCATGAGATGCAATGTCTCAATGCTTCTAATACCAAACCTGAGATCCTTCCTATAACATGAGATGTAATATCCAACTCCTTCCCATTCCAATCCTGAGACCCTTATGAAAGCATGAGATGTGATATCTCAATGCTTCTAATACCAAACCTGAGATCCTTCCTATAACATGAGATGTGATTTCCAAATCCTTCCCCTTCCAAACCTGAGACCCCCCCCCTTTAGCATGAGATGTGATATCCAACTCCTTCCCATTCCAATCCTGAGACCCTTCTGATAGCATGAGATGTGATATCTCAATGCCTCTAATACCAAACCTGAGATCCTACCTCTAACATGAAATGTGATATCCATCTCATTCCCTTTCCAAACCTGAGACCCTGCCTATAGCATGAGATGTGATATCCAAGTCCTTCCCATTCCAATCCTGAGACCCTTCCTATAGCATGTGATGTGATATCTCAATGCTTATACCAAACCTGAGACCCTTCCTATGGCATGAGATGTCATATACAACTCCTTCCCATTCCAATCCTGAGACCCTTCCTATAGCATGAGATGTGATATCTCAATGCTTATACCAAATCTGAGACCTTTCCAAAAGCAAGAGATGTGGTATCCAACTTCTTCCCATTCCAATCCTGAGACCCTTCCTATAACATGAGATGTGATGTCTCAATGCTTCGAATACCAAACCTGAGATCTTTCCTATAACATGAGATGTGATATCCAACTCCTTCCCATTCCAATGCTGAGACCCTTCCTATAGCATGAGATGTGATATCACAATGCTTATACCAAACCTGAGACCGTTCCTATAGCTTGAGATGTGATATCCAACTCCTTCCCATTCCAATCCTGAGACCCTTCCTATAGCATGAGATGTGATATCTCAAGGCCTCTAATACCAAACCTGAGATCCTTCCTCTAACATGAAATGTGATATCCAACTCCTTCCCCTTCCAAACCTGAGAGCCTTCCTATAGCATGGGATATGATATCCAAGTCCTTCCCATTCCAATCCTGAGACCCTTCCTATAACATGAAATGTGATATCCAACTCCTTCCCATTCCAACCTGAGACCCTTCCTATATCATGAGATGGGATATCTCAATGCTTCTAATACCAAACCTGAGACTCTTCCTATAACATGAGATGGGATATCCAACTCCTTCCCATTCCAATCCTAAGACCCTTTCGATAGCAGATGTTAAGACGGATTTCTGAACTCTGTCCTGGTGGCGCAGAGGTTCAGAAGGCCAACCTAATTACTTGGAACAGGGTAACCTCTGGACAAGCCAGACCAATCAAGGTAGCGATCGCGGCGGTCAAGACTAGGTCTCAAGAGGGGTGAGGGTGACTGAAAGCCCGCAATGAGCACACCAAGCAAGAGCGCTTACAAACTACTCCAAACAGTTGTTTATATCAAAAATAGATACACATTTATTATAAGGCCTCAAAACTAATGACCACAGTAAAAGCAGCAACATACAACGATATTAAACCAACACATACACTATCCACCCAATATATATACAGAATACACAGTTTCACAGCATTAGCAGCACGAAATATGTTATCCACCTGCAGGGGAAGGAAAACAGGCAGTGCGAACCAATGCGTGTGATATGTCCGCCTTCTGAGGCCCCTAACTGGATGGTAGTCCAATCCCTACGAAGAGTGGAGCCTAGCGCTCAAAAGTACCTGCACACGCCGGTGCCAATGGGCAGAAGGTGAAGCTCTTCGGAGGACGTTGAACAGCTCTGTAGGGAGCTCTAATGAAGGAGAACACGGTCCGCGACTCTAGCGCAGCCTCCACTGTGAGGCAGAAGCAGGGCGCGAGTACGGACAAGGGGTGCTGTATTCACAGCGGGGAAAAGCAAGGGGCACTGCAGGAGGGCGACCAGATCCTAGCTAATCTACTCACCGGTCCCCGAA
The DNA here is from genome assembly GCF_040938575.1 of Ambystoma mexicanum. Lineage (NCBI taxonomy): Eukaryota > Metazoa > Chordata > Amphibia > Caudata > Ambystomatidae > Ambystoma > Ambystoma mexicanum. The sequence goes on from NC_090936.1 coordinate 342,500,309, forward strand.
GCAAGCAGGCCCGAGCTTCTCCTCGATAGATGCAGCTTCTGGCAGGTTCTGAAGAGCAGGGAACGTCTCGTCGTCGTGCAGAGTAAAAAGACGTCCCGATCGAAGAAACAAGCACAGTTTTGTCGCCACAGCAGGGCAACGGAACGGCCGGGTGTATTCAAGCCAAACGAGCACCGCTCACCTCTAGCTTAGGACTGCTAAGCAAACGAAGCGTGTGAGCGTGCCCCGGACTCAGAATACCACCCAACCTGTCGGCGATTACAGAGCAGGCCTCCTTAGTAAGCTGGTCAGTCAACTGGATGGCCCAGAGACACTTCCGAAGGCTTACAGCAGGAGTTGATGAAGGTGCCGGGAATAGCTGGTCCTGCTATTCCAATAGGTCGAAGCGCCAGTACAGGCCTTCTTGTTCGATCTTAGGTGGAAAGGGCTTCACCGGACGACAGCAATGAGGAGCAGAAGTTCTTCAGGGGGTCACCAGTGATTCCTCGGTCCAGCCTCGTGTTCGCAGGATACTTGGCTCCTGTATCCCTGGGTTCGTAAGAACTCAGGAGATCGACATGGCAGTGGTGTTTCCAGCTCCCTCTTATCCACGGTTCCCTTCGCGCCAAAACGGAGGGGAGCCAATGGGAGATCCGCTCATCAACACACATACCATACGTGGACCAATCACGGACCACAGTGGTCCCAGGCATTCACACCACCCTAGACTCTCTGGCACCCAGGATGTGTATTGGGACCAGACAGCCCATCCCACATCCTGGGGGCACTCAAACGACATGTAGAAGCCCGCGAAAGCAACCGTGTTTCGCGGGAAACTACATGCCCAAATAAGGAAGGCCCCGGGTCGCCTGACCCGGGGGAAGGTAAAGGGAGCAAGACGGACAGTGGACTAGACAAAGGAGCCTCGTGGTCCGGCCATTTTGTGTAGCCGGGCCACCCTTTTGTGTTCGCGGCAAAAACGTGCTCAGAACGGCAAAAGGAGCTCAAAATAAACCAAATGATCGCTGCCACCAGCCCAGTCCCTGAATGACTTGCACCGATCCAAAAACCATCCTATAAGAGTGTCTAGGGTCTGTAGAAGGCTAGAGACCCAAGAGAGCTGTAACTTAGCTTACAGTGCCCTCTTGTGTCGTGTTGCACTAAAATGGCGACACGATAAAAGAAACTACGGGAAACAGCGTTCCCCGGTACTGACTGTCTTAAGGGCATGTCAGTTTCCCCGTAAGAAAGGAGCGAAAGCCCAGAGGAGTACAGCAGAAGGCTGCACTTCTCTGGCAAAGTCAAGAAAACAGGTTGAAAACAATAGCAAAAAGTTTAGGGGTTGCCACATGGAAGGAAAGTTCCCTACAATAACGAAATCTTTCCTAACACTCGCCCCTCCCAGACTATGGACAGGGGGAACTAATCCACCCCTGGATGAGTCTCTTGTTCAGGTCGGTAAAACATTCTGGACAACCCATCAGCATTGCTATGTTGGACACCTGGCCTATGCTCAATAGTGAAGTCGAAGCCTTGTAGACTTATGGACCACCTAAGCAACTTTGGATTCTCCCCCTTCATGTTCATTAGCCACTTTAACGGCTTATGGTCAGTCTGCACAGTGAAGTGGGTCCCATAGAGGTAGGGCCGCAGCTTCCTTAGGGCCCACACAACAGAGAAACATTCTTTCTCTACCGTGGACCATCTGAGCTCTCTGTCCTTAAGCTGGCGACTAATAAAACCGATAGGGTGTTCCTTACCCTTCTCATCTACTTGTGATAGTACAGCTCCTATCCCAGTGTCAGAGGCATCCGTCTGCACGATAAAAGGTCTTTGATAATCAGGGGCCCTGAGCACAGGGGCCTGGCACAAGGAGTCTTTCAAGCCATTGAAGGCCTTCTCACACTCGTCAGTCCAAGTTACCTTCTTGGGTTTCTTCGGAGTTGTGAGGGCAGTCAGAGGAGCAGCTATGGTGCCATAGTCTGCCATAAAATTGCGGTAATAACCCGTGAGTCCTAAGAAGGCTCTCACTTGGGTTGGTGTAGTGGGGGTAGGCCAGTCTTGTACTGCTTGTACTTTACTGGGGAGAGGCTGTATCCTTCCTCCACCTACTTCATGCCCAAGGTAAACCACTGAGCCTTGTCCAATCTGGCATTTACTCGCCTTTATGGTCAAGTGGGCTTTCTGAAGAGCCTGGAGCACAATCCCGAGGTGTTTCACATGGTCTTCCCAGGTGGCACTGAAAACTGCTATATCGTCTAGATATGCAAGACAGAATTCGTCCAACCCATTCAACACATGATTCACAAGCCTCTGGAAAGTGGCAGGTGCATTCTTCAATCCGAACGGCATTACCCGGAATTGGTAAAGCCCGTCGGGAGTTGAAAATGCTGTCTTCTCCTTGGCATGTTCTGCTAAAGCTATTTGCCAATAGCCCGCAGTCAGGTCAAACGTGCTGAGGTACTTGGAGGCACCCAAGGTATCCACCAGCTCGTCAGTTCGAGGCAAGGGGTGAGCGTCTGTCTTGGTGACAGCATTCAGAGCCCTGTAATCCATGCAGAACCTCAATTCAGAAGTGCCTGCTTTTGGAACCAGAACCACAGGACTGGACCAAGGACTACTAGAGGGTTCAATCACCCCAAGGTCTAACATCTTGTTGACCTCGGTCTTAATATAAGACCGTACTTTATCCGACATCCTGTATCCCCTACTTTTGGTAGGTACACTGTCTCCTGTGTCAATGTTATGTTTGCACCAAGGTGTCAAACCAGGCGACTGTGAAAACAGGGGGGAAAACTGCCTAAGCAAACTTTTCACCTCAGCCTGCTGATCAGAAGTCAGGTGAGGGGCCACTCGGACACCCTCAACGGAGCTATCTGAAGGACCGCTTTGGAACAGGTCGGGAAGAGGTTCTGACTCCTCTTCCTCAACGTCTGACGCCAGTAGCAGTGCTGCGATTTCGACTCTTGGGACGAAAGCCTTCAGCCTATTTACGTGGAACACTTTTGGAGCCTGTCCAGGCCTTCCAAGGTCCACTAAATAGTTCACCTCACCCAGGGGCTCCACCACTGTGTAAGGGCCTGACCATTTGTCCTGTAAAGCGCGAGGCCTTATAGGGTTCATGATCAGGACTTGCTGACCAGGGGTAAAGTGAATTAAGGAAGCTTTCTGGTCGTACCAATGTTTCACCAGCGCTTGTCCGGCCTTCAACTTTTCACTAGCCAAGCCCATCAGGAGTACCATCCGTTTTCTGAGCCCTAGCACATAGTCAACTACATTGGTAGTAACAGGGGGAGTGGGCATTTCCCATCCCTCTTTGACGATGGCTAAGGGTCCCCGTACGGGATGACCGAACAGAAGTTCGAAGGGGCTGAAGCCAACACCCTCCTGTGGTACCTCTCTGTAGGCAAACAACAAGCATGGTAAAAGAAGGTCCCATTTCCTCCTCTGGGGCTCCTCCAGAGCCCCAATCATGCTCTTTAACGTTCTGTTGAAACGTTCCACCAGACCATTGGTCTGGGGGTGATATGCAGAAGAGAACTTGTAGGTGACCCCACATTCTTTCCACATAGCCTGCATATACTTCGACATAAAGTTGCTGCCACGATCTGACACAACTTCTTTAGGGAAGCCAACCCTAGTAAATATGCCGAGTAACGCTTTTGCAACTGACTTGGCAGTTACAGTCTTTAATGGGATGGCCTCAGGATACCTGGTTGCATGGTCGACCAGCACCAGGATAAACCTATTGCCTGAGGATGTTTGCGGGTCAAGGGGACCAACGATGTCGATCCCTACCCTTTCAAATGGTACCCCCACAACTGGGAGCGGTACCAACGGAGCTTGGATTGTCGCGCCAACCTTACCAGACAACTGGCAGGAGGCACAACTCCTGCAGTGACTTTCTACTTGCACCCCCATCTTGGGCCAGTAGAAGTGCATAGATAACCTTTGCTTGGTCCTCTTCATTCCAAGGTGACCAGCAAGGGGAACTTCATGCGCCAACTGCAGGAGGAAGGGTCTAACAGAAAGGGGAACCACCAACCTCCTATGGTCTCCTTCTGTAGACTCTGTGGGCTCACTGTACAGGAGTCCACCTTCCCAATAAATCCGATGCTTCCCAGGAGGTTCACCCTCAAGCTGGGAGCAGGCCTGTCTCCTTAGGCCTTCCAGAGATGGGCACTCACGTTGGCCCTTACTGAAGTCGTCCCTATCAGGACCTCCTTCAACTAACAAGTCTTTTAGTTCAGGATGGTCGTTGGGGTCGAACACTTCAGGCATCGCCACCTCCTCGTCAGGCTCGGGCGATTGACCAACTCCCTCCACCGCAGTGGTAGGCGAGTTCGGGGGAATATTCTCTTTCCCCCGTCGGGACTTGTTGACTCCTTTCGCCTTGGGTTTCCCCTTCGGCTGGGGCGGCGTATTGGACTTGGCCAATGCTGCCCGTGCTTGAGACCGTGTGTAGGGTCTTTCGGCAGTGTCTCCTACGAGCCCTAGAGCTCTGAGATCATTGCCCAACAAGACCTTTCCCGGGACGTTTCTCTGAATGCTCACTGGAATCCTAACTGCTGTACCATTTAAAGTTAGATTAACAGGGATCACGGGAAACATACGGAGGGGGCCGTCAGCCAACTTAGTGGGCATCAGAGTAGCTCTGGCAACTTCCTCTGAGTCTACCAAGGTAGAATCCACTACAGTTCGACTGCACCCACTATCCCTAAGAGCTGGAGTATCCACTCCATTGATCAGCACACTGTCTTTAAAGTAGTGCTTGGTATTATCCGGAATCCTAGCATACGCCTCTGCGACTTTAGGCTCCCAGGAACCCAGGGACACTAAAACTACCTCAGCCTCTATTCCGCTGGGAAATGAGTCTGAGGAGAAGGATGCTCCTGTAATCTCTTCTTCCTCGTAGGAGGAGAAGGCCAGATTAGCGGAGTGGACCCCCAAAGGTCTAACCTTACAACGGGGATCCCCCTTCACATGGTCAGTTGCTCCACAAGAAAAACAAGCCCCATTGGGTCTGTTTACGTAGGGAGGCTTATTATAACCAGAGTTCTGTTTCGGAGGCGAACCTCCACTACCCTGTGAGTTCTCGGATGGCTTACCCTTATTTTTCTTTTTGTGGCCCTTATGGGAAGAAGATTTAGCAGATTCCCCACCCTCCACATCTTTGGACTTTTTCCCTTCCTCCTGCTTACCAGGATGAGTTTTGTCCTTATGGGACACTCGATGTGACACCCATAAATCTGCTGCAATGGCCAGCTTCTTAGGATCTATCTCCTTCGAATCGGCCAAATGCTGCTTAAGCTCCGGGGAAGAAGAAGCAAAAATGTGTTCCAGCATGACCAGATTGATCATGCCTTCGAAGGTAGAAACCTTATAACCTTCAACCCAGCCAGTCAAGTTTTTCAGGGACTCAGCTACATACGACACCCAAGTACCACCTTCCTTTTTCTTATACTCTCTAAACCTTTTCAAATATTGGGTCGGAGTCTTCCCAAACTTTAAAATGAGAGTCTGCTTCAACATTGCAAAATCAGCGCGCTCAGCCTTCGACATTTCCATAATGGCACTGCAACCAGAATGGGGCAGTCTGCTGAGTAACCATGCAATCTTATCCGCATTATCAACCTCTTGAACCTCGCATGCATACTCAAACGCATTTAACCAGTCCATAATGTCATTTCGTTCCTCATACACACTGAGCAGATCTTTTGGAAACCGTGGATGAGAGGAAGCCCCAGAACCATGTCCAGGACCCTTGGACCCATTTGCGAACTGAAGCTTGGCCAGTTCCAACTGGTGATCCCTGTCTTTTTGTTTTTCTGCCTGGTCGATTTTCAGTTTGGCTATGCTGAATTCAAGCTCCTGCTGCCTAAACCGCAGCTCTTGCTTCTTGAATTCAAGCATAGCCTCCCCATCAATACTGGCAGAGGAAACATTAGACATTACATCCTCCCTGTCCTCGTGGTCGTGATGGATCAGTGCAGCGGCAGAACCGTCGGTTCTGCCAGTGAGAGCAGCCCCACCACCTTCTGCACTGTCCTCGGAAGTTATAGCGTCAAGCTGCGCTTCTTGCCACGCCACGATTCTCTGGATCATTTCCAATTTAGTGCCTTGAGAGGAAACCCCTCTCTCCGCACACATCTTCTTCAATGTTTCAGATTTCGAAGCATTTAAGGTTAATAAAGTATTCGTTTCCATACTGTTGATAGGACTATGGCCTTTTTAACGTTATATTCAATACTTTACTGCGTGTCCTGGTTGGAATAACCTGAAAACGCCTTAGCTCGTGCGCAACACTGGATACCTTCAGTCGTATCCCACCGCTGTACACCAATTTGTTAAGACGGATTTCTGAACTCTGTCCTGGTGGCGCAGAGGTTCAGAAGGCCAACCTAATTACTTGGAACAGGGTAACCTCTGGACAAGCCAGACCAATCAAGGTAGCGATCGCGGCGGTCAAGACTAGGTCTCAAGAGGGGTGAGGGTGACTGAAAGCCCGCAATGAGCACACCAAGCAAGAGCGCTTACAAACTACTCCAAACAGTTGTTTATATCAAAAATAGATACACATTTATTATAAGGCCTCAAAACTAATGACCACAGTAAAAGCAGCAACATACAACGATATTAAACCAACACATACACTATCCACCCAATATATATACAGAATACACAGTTTCACAGCATTAGCAGCACGAAATATGTTATCCACCTGCAGGGGAAGGAAAACAGGCAGTGCGAACCAATGCGTGTGATATGTCCGCCTTCTGAGGCCCCTAACTGGATGGTAGTCCAATCCCTACGAAGAGTGGAGCCTAGCGCTCAAAAGTACCTGCACACGCCGGTGCCAATGGGCAGAAGGTGAAGCTCTTCGGAGGACGTTGAACAGCTCTGTAGGGAGCTCTAATGAAGGAGAACACGGTCCGCGACTCTAGCGCAGCCTCCACTGTGAGGCAGAAGCAGGGCGCGAGTACGGACAAGGGGTGCTGTATTCACAGCGGGGAAAAGCAAGGGGCACTGCAGGAGGGCGACCAGATCCTAGCTAATCTACTCACCGGTCCCCGAAGCAAGCAGGCCCGAGCTTCTCCTCGATAGATGCAGCTTCTGGCAGGTTCTGAAGAGCAGGGAACGTCTCGTCGTCGTGCAGAGTAAAAAGACGTCCCGATCGAAGAAACAAGCACAGTTTTGTCGCCACAGCAGGGCAACGGAACGGCCGGGTGTATTCAAGCCAAACGAGCACCGCTCACCTCTAGCTTAGGACTGCTAAGCAAACGAAGCGTGTGAGCGTGCCCCGGACTCAGAATACCACCCAACCTGTCGGCGATTACAGAGCAGGCCTCCTTAGTAAGCTGGTCAGTCAACTGGATGGCCCAGAGACACTTCCGAAGGCTTACAGCAGGAGTTGATGAAGGTGCCGGGAATAGCTGGTCCTGCTATTCCAATAGGTCGAAGCGCCAGTACAGGCCTTCTTGTTCGATCTTAGGTGGAAAGGGCTTCACCGGACGACAGCAATGAGGAGCAGAAGTTCTTCAGGGGGTCACCAGTGATTCCTCGGTCCAGCCTCGTGTTCGCAGGATACTTGGCTCCTGTATCCCTGGGTTCGTAAGAACTCAGGAGATCGACATGGCAGTGGTGTTTCCAGCTCCCTCTTATCCACGGTTCCCTTCGCGCCAAAACGGAGGGGAGCCAATGGGAGATCCGCTCATCAACACACATACCATACGTGGACCAATCACGGACCACAGTGGTCCCAGGCATTCACACCACCCTAGACTCTCTGGCACCCAGGATGTGTATTGGGACCAGACAGCCCATCCCACATCCTGGGGGCACTCAAACGACATGTAGAAGCCCGCGAAAGCAACCGTGTTTCGCGGGAAACTACATGCCCAAATAAGGAAGGCCCCGGGTCGCCTGACCCGGGGGAAGGTAAAGGGAGCAAGACGGACAGTGGACTAGACAAAGGAGCCTCGTGGTCCGGCCATTTTGTGTAGCCGGGCCACCCTTTTGTGTTCGCGGCAAAAACGTGCTCAGAACGGCAAAAGGAGCTCAAAATAAACCAAATGATCGCTGCCACCAGCCCAGTCCCTGAATGACTTGCACCGATCCAAAAACCATCCTATAAGAGTGTCTAGGGTCTGTAGAAGGCTAGAGACCCAAGAGAGCTGTAACTTAGCTTACAGTGCCCTCTTGTGTCGTGTTGCACTAAAATGGCGACACGATAAAAGAAACTACGGGAAACAGCGTTCCCCGGTACTGACTGTCTTAAGGGCATGTCAGTTTCCCCGTAAGAAAGGAGCGAAAGCCCAGAGGAGTACAGCAGAAGGCTGCACTTCTCTGGCAAAGTCAAGAAAACAGGTTGAAAACAATAGCAAAAAGTTTAGGGGTTGCCACATGGAAGGAAAGTTCCCTACAATAACGAAATCTTTCCTAACAGCAGAGATGTGATATCTCAATGCTTATACCAAACCTGAGACCCTTCCTACGGCATGAGATGTCATATACAACTCCTTCCCATTCCAATCCTGAGACCCTTCCTATAGCACGAGATGTGATATCTCAATGCTTATACCAAATCTGAGACCCTTCCTCTAGCATGAGATGTGATATCCAACTCCTTCCCATTCCAATCCTGAGAGCCTATCTATAGCATGAGATGTGATATCCAAGTCCTTCCCATTCCAATCCTGAGACACTTCAGATAGCAGAGATGTGATATCTCAATGCTTATACCAAACCTGAGACCCTTCCTATAACATGAGATGTGATATCCAACTCCTTCCCTTTCCAAACCTGAGAGCCTATCTATAGCATGAGATGTGATATCCAATTCCTTCCCATTCCAATCCTGAGACACTTCCGATAGCAGAGATGTGATATCTCAATGCTTATACCAAACCTGAGACCCTTCCTATATACATGAGATGTGATATCCAGCTCCTTCCCATTCCAATCCTGAGACACTTCCGATAGCATGAGATGTGATATCTCAATGCTTCTAATATCAAAACTGAGACCCTCCCTATAGCATGAGATGTGATATCTCACTGCTTATACCAAACCTGAGACCCTCCCTATAGCATGAGATGTGATATCCAACTCCTTCCCGTTCCAAACCTGAGACCCTTCCTTTAGCATGAGATGTGATATCCAGCTCCTTCCCATTCCAATCCTGAGACACTTCCGATAGCATGAGATGTGATATCTCAATGCTTCTAATATCAAAACTGAGACGCTCCCTATAGCATGATATGTGATATCTAAGTCCTTCCCATTCCAATCCTGAGACCCTTCCTATAGCATGAGATGTGATATCTCAATGCTTCTTCCAAACCTGAGACCCTTCCTTTAGCATGAGATGTGATAACCAACTCCTTACCATTCCAATCCTGAGAACCTTCTAATAGCATGAGATGTGATATCTCAATGCTTCTATACCAAACCTGAGATCCTTCCGATAGCATGAGATGTGATATCTCAATGCTTCTAATACCAAACCTGAGATCCTTCCTATAACATGAGATGTGATATCCAAATCCTTCCCCTTCCCAACCTGAGACCCTCCCTTTAGCATGAGATGTGATATCCAACTCCTTCCCATTCCAATCCTGAGACTCTTCTGATAGCATGAGATGTGATATCTCAATGCCTCTAATACCAAACCTGAGATCCTACCTCTAACATGAAATGTGATATCCAACTCTTTCCCCTTCCAAACCTGAGAGCCTTCCTATAGCATGAGATGTGATATCCAAGTCCTTCTAATTCCAATCCTGAGACCCTTCCTATAGCATGAGATGGGATATCCAACTCCTTCCAAATCCAATCCTGATACCCTTCCTATAGCATGAGATGTGATATCCCAATGCTTCTACCAAACCTGAGACCCATACTATGGCATGAGATGTGATATCAAACTCCTTCCCCTTCCAAACCTTAGACACTTCCTTTATCATGAGATGTGATATCCAACTCCTTCCCATTCCATCCCTGAGACCCTTCCGATATCATGAGATGTGATATCTCAATGCTTCTAATATCAAACTTGAGACCCTCCTTATAGCATGAGATGTGATATCCAAGTCCTTCCCATTCCAATCCTGAGACCCTTCCTATAGCATGAGATGTGATATCTCAATGCTTCTATTACCAAACCTGAGACCCTTCCTATAACATGAGATGGGAATATCCAACTCCTTCCCATTCCAATCCTGAGACCCTTCCGATAGTAGAGATGTGATATCTCAATGCTTATACCAAACCTGAGATCCTTCCTATAACATGAGATGTGATATCCAACTCCTTCCCATTCCAATCCTGAGACACTTCCTATAGCATGAGATGTGATATCTCACTGCTTATACCAAACCTGAGACCCTCCCTATAGCATGAGATGTGATATCCAACTCCTTCCCATTCCAATCCTGAGACCCTTCCTATAGCATGAGATGTGATATCTCAATGCCTCTAATACCAAACCTGAGATCCTTCCTCTAACATGAAATGTGATATCCAACTCCTTCCCATTCCAATCCTGAGACACTTCCTATAGCATGAGATGTGATATCTAAATGCTTCTAATACCAAACTTGGGACTCTTCCTATAACATGAGATGGGATATCCAACTCCTTCCCATTCCAATCCTTAGACCCTTCCTACAGCATGCAATATGATATCTCAATGATTCTAATAACAAACCTGAGACCCGTCCTATAACATGAGATGGAATATCCAACACCTTCCCATTCCAATCCTGAGACACTTCCGATAGCAGAGATGTGATATCTCAATGCTTATACCAAACCTGAGACCCTTCCTATAACATGAGATGTGATATCCAACTCCTTCCCGTTCCAAACCTGAGACCCTTCCTATAGCATATGTGATATCCAACACATTCCCATTCCAAACATGAGACCCTTCCTATAGCAGGAATGTAATATCCAACTCCTTCCCATTCCAATCCTGAGACCATTCCTATAGCATGAGATGTGATATCTCAATGCTTCTAATACCAAACCTGAGATCCTTCCTATGACATGAGATGTGATATCCAATTCCTCCCCATTCCAAACCTGAGAACCTTCCTACAGCATGCAATGTGATATCTCAATGCTTCTAATACCAAACCTGAGACCAGTCCTATAACATGAGATTGGATATCCAACTCCTTCCCCTTCCAAACCTGAGACCCTTCCTATAGCATGAGATGTGATATCCAACTTCTTCCCATTCCAATCCTGAGACCCTTCCTATAACATGAGATGTGATGTCTCAATGCTTCTAATACCAAACCTGAGATCTTTCCTATAACATGAGATGTGATATCCAACTCCTTCCCATTCCAATCCTGAGACCCTTCCTATAGCATGAGATGTGCTATCTCAATGCTTATACCAAACCTGAGACCCTTCCTAAAGCTTGAGATCTGATATCCAACTCCTTCCCATTCCAATCCTGAGACCCTTCCTATAACATGAAATGTGATATCCAACTCCTTCCCATTCCAACCTGAGACCCTTTCTATAGCATGAGATGTGATATCTCAAGGCCTCTAATACCAAACCTGAGATCCTTCCTCTAACATGAAATGTGATATCCAACTCCTTCTCCTTCCAAACCTGAGAGCCTTCCTATAGCATGAGATATGATATCCAAGTCCTTCCCATTCCAATCCTGAGACCCTTCCCATAACATGAAATGTGATATCCAACTCCTTCCCATTCCAACCTGAGACCCTTCCTATAGCATGAGATGGGATATCCAACTCCTTCCAAATCCAATACTGATACCCTTCCAATAGCATGAGATGTGATATCCCAATGCTTCTATCAAACCTGAGAACCATACTATGGCATGAGATGTGATATCAAACTCCTTCCCATTCCAATCCTGAGACTCTAACTATAGCTTGAGATGTGATATCCAACTCCTTCCCATTCCAATTCTGAAACCCTTCCTATACCATGAGACTTGATATCTCAATGCTTCTAATACCAAACCTGAGACCCGTCCTATAACATGAGATGTGATATCCAAATCTTTCCCCTTCCAAACCTTAGACCCTTCCTTTATCATGAGATGTGATATCCAACTCCTTCCCATTCCAATCCTGAGACCCTTCCGATATCATGAGATTTGTTATCTCAATGCTTCTAATATCAAAACTGAGACCCTCCCTATAGCATGAGATGGGATATCCAATTCCTTCCCATTCCAATCCTGAGACCCTTCCGATAGCAGAGATGTGATATCTCAATGCTTATACCAAATCTGAGACCCTTCCTATAGCATGAGATGTGATGTCTCAATGCTTCTAATACCAAACCTGAGATCCTTCCTATAACATGAGATGTGATATCCAACTCCTTCCCATTCCAATCCTGAGACCCTTCCTATAGCATGAGATGTGCTATCTCAATGCTTATACCAAACCTGAGACCCTTCCTAAAGCTTGAGATGTGATATCCAACTCCTTCCCATTCCAATCCCGAGACCCTTCCTATAGCATGAGATGTGATATCTCAAGGCCTCTAATACCAAACCTGAGATCCTTCCTCTAACATGAAATGTGATATCCAACTCCTTCCCCTTCCAAACCTGAGAGCCTTCCTATAGCATGAGATATGATATCCAAGTCCTTCCCATTCCAATCCTGAGACCCTTTCTATAACATGAAATGTGATATCCAACTCCTTCCCATTCCAACCTGAGACCCTTCCTATAGCATGAGATGGGATATCCAACTCCTTCCAAATCCAATACTGATACCCTTCCGATAGCATGAGATGTGATATCCCAATGCTTCTACCAAACCTGAGACCCATACTATGGCATGAGATGTGATATCAAACTCCTTCCCATTCCAATCCTGAGACCCTTCCTATAGCTTGAGGTGTGATATCCAACTCCTTCCCATTCCAATTCTGAGACCCTTCTTATACCATGAGACTTGATATCTCAATGCTTCTAATACCAAACCTGAGACCCGTCCTATAACATGAGATGTGATATCCAAATCCTTCCCCTTCCAAACCTCAGACCCTTCCTTTATCATGAGATGTGATATCCAACTCCTTCCCATTCCAATCCTGAGACCCTTCCGATATCATGAGATTTGTTATCTAAATGCTTCTAATATCAAACTTGAGACCCTCCCTATAGCATGAGATGTGACATCCAAGTCCTTCCCATTCCAATCCTGAGACCATTCCTATAGCATGAGATGTGATATCTCTATGCTTCTAATACCAAACCTGAGACCCTTCCTATAACATGAGATGGGATATCCAACTCCTTCCCATTCCAATCCTGAGACCCTTCCGATAGCAGAGATGTGATATCTCAATGCTTATACCAAACCTGAGACCCTTCCTATGGCCTGGGATGTCATATACAACTCCTTCCCATTCCAATCCTGAGACCCTTCCTATAGCATGAGATGTGATATCTCAATGCTTATACCAAATCTGAGACCCTTCCTATAGCATGAGATGTGATATCCAATTCCTTCCCATTCCAATCCTGAGACCCTTCCTATAGCATGAGATGTGATATCTCAATGCTTATACCAAACCTGAGAGCCTACCTATAGCATGAGATGTGATATCCAAGTCCATCCCATTCCAATCCTTAGACCCTTCCTACAGCATGCGATGTGATATCTCAATGATTCTAATACCAAACCAGAGACTCGTCCTATAACATGAGATGGGATATCCAACTCCTTCCCATTCCAATCCTGAGCCAATTCCGATAGCAGAGATGTGATATCTCAATGCTTATACCAAACCTGAGACCCTTCCTATAACATGAGATGTGATATCCAACTCCTTCCCGTTCCAAACCTGAGACACTAACTATAGCATATGTGATATCCAACTCCTTCCCATTCCAAACATGAGACCCTTCCTATAGCAAGAAAGTAATATCCAACTCCTACCCATTCCAATCCTGAGACCCTTCCTATAGCAAGAGATGTGATATCCAAATCCTTCCCATTCCAATCCTGAGACCCTTCCTATAACATGAGATGTGATATCCAACTCCTTCCCATTCCAACCTGAGACACTTCCTATAGCATGAGAAGGGATATCCAACTCCTTCCCAATCCAATCCTGAGACCCTTCCGATAGCAGAGACGTGATATCTCAATGCTTCTACCAAACCTGAGACCCTTCCTTTAGCATGAGATGTGATATCCAAATCCTTCACATTCCAATCCTGAGACCCTTCCTATAGCATGAGAAGGGATATCTCAATGCTTCTAATACCAAACCTGAGATCCTTCCTATAACATGAGATGTGATATCCAATTCCTTCCCATTCCAATCCTGAGACCCTTCCGATAGCAGAGATGTGATATCTCAATGCTTATACCAAACCTGAGACACTTCCTATGGCCTGAGATGTCATATACAACTCCTTCCCATTCCAATCCTGAGACCCTTCCTATAGCATGAGATGTGATATCTCAATGCTTATACCAAATCTGAGACCCTTCCTATAGCATGAGATGTGATATCCAACTCCTTCCCATTCCAATCATGAGACCCTTCCTATAGCATGAGATGTAATGTCTCAATGCTTCTAATACCAAACCTGAGATCCTTCCTATAACATGAGATGTGATATCCAACTCCTTCCCATTCCAATCCTGAGACCCTTATGAAAGCATGAGATGTGATATCTCAATGCTTCTAATACCAAACCTGAGATCCTTCCTATAACATGAGATGTGATTTCCAAATCCTTCCCCTTCCAAACCTGAGACCCCCCCCTTTAGCATGAGATGTGATATCCAACTCCTTCCCATTCCAATCCTGAGACCCTTCTGATAGCATGAGATGTGATATCTCAATGCCTCTAATACCAAACCTGAGATCCTACCTCTAACATGAAATGTGATATCCATCTCATTCCCTTTCCAAACCTGAGACCCTGCCTATAGCATGAGATGTGATATCCAAGTCCTTCCCATTCCAATCCTGAGACCCTTCCTATAGCATGTGATGTGATATCTCAATGCTTATACCAAACCTGAGACCCTTCCTATGGCATGAGATGTCATATACAACTCCTTCCCATTCCAATCCTGAGACCCTTCCTATAGCATGAGATGTGATATCTCAATGCTTATACCAAATCTGAGACCTTTCCAAAAGCAAGAGATGTGATATCCAACTTCTTCCCATTCCAATCCTGAGACCCTTCCTATAACATGAGATGTGATGTCTCAATGCTTCTAATACCAAACCTGAGATCTTTCCTATAACATGAGATGTGATATCCAACTCCTTCCCATTCCAATGCTGAGACCCTTCCTATAGCATGAGATGTGATATCACAATGCTTATACCAAACCTGAGACCGTTCCTATAGCTTGAGATGTGATATCCAACTCCTTCCCATTCCAATCCTGAGACCCTTCCTATAGCATGAGATGTGATATCTCAAGGCCTCTAATACCAAACCTGAGATCCTTCCTCTAACATGAAATGTGATATCCAACTCCTTCCCCTTCCAAACCTGAGAGCCTTCCTATAGCATGGGATATGATATCCATGTCCTTCCCATTCCAATCCTGAGACCCTTCCTATAACATGAAATGTGATATCCAACTCCTTCCCATTCCAACCTGAGACCCTTCCTATATCATGAGATGGGATATCTCAATGCTTCTAATACCAAACCTGAGACTCTTCCTATAACATGAGATGGGATATCCAACTCCTTCCCATTCCAATCCTAAGACCCTTTCGATAGCAGAGATGTGATATCTCAATGCTTATACCAAACCTGAGACCCTTCCTACGGCATGAGATGTCATATACAACTCCTTCCCATTCCAATCCTGAGACCCTTCCTATAGCACGAGATGTGATATCTCAATGCTTATACCAAATCTGAGACCCTTCCTCTAGCATGAGATGTGATATCCAACTCCTTCCCATTCCAATCCTGAGAGCCTATCTATAGCATGAGATGTGATATCCAAGTCCTTCCCATTCCAATCCTGAGACACTTCCGATAGCAGAGATGTGATATCTCAATGCTTATACCAAACCTGAGACCCTTCCTATAACATGAGATGTGATATCCAACTCCTTCCCTTTCCAAACCTGAGAGCCTATCTATAGCATGAGATGTGATATCCAATTCCTTCCCATTCCAATCCTGAGACACTTCCGATAGCAGAGATGTGATATCTCAATGCTTATACCAAACCTGAGACCCTTCCTATAACATGAGATGTGATATCCAGCTCCTTCCCATTCCAATCCTGAGACACTTCCGATAGCATGAGATGTGATATCTCAATGCTTCTAATATCAAAACTGAGACCCTCCCTATAGCATGAGATGTGATATCTCACTGCTTCTACCAAACCTGAGACCCTTCCTTTAGCATGAGATGTGATAACCAACTCCTTACCATTCCAATCCTGAGACCCTTCCTATAGCATGAAATGTGATATCTCAATACTTCTAATACCAAACCTGAGATCCTTCCGATAACATGAGATGTGATATCCAAACCCTTCCCCTTCCAAACCTGAGACCCTCCCTTTAGCATGAGATGTGATATCCAACTCATTCCCATTCCAATCCTGAGAACCTTCTGATAGCATGAGATGTGATATCTCAATGCTTCTATACCAAACCTGAGATCCTTCCGA
This sequence comes from Ambystoma mexicanum, assembly GCF_040938575.1. Lineage (NCBI taxonomy): Eukaryota > Metazoa > Chordata > Amphibia > Caudata > Ambystomatidae > Ambystoma > Ambystoma mexicanum. The sequence continues at coordinate 342,516,976 of NC_090936.1, forward strand.
TAGCATGAGATGTGATATCTCAATGCTTCTAATACCAAACCTGAGATCCTTCCTATAACATGAGATGTGATATCCAAATCCTTCCCCTTCCCAACCTGAGACCCTCCCTTTAGCATGAGATGTGATATCCAACTCCTTCCCATTCCAATCCTGAGACTCTTCTGATAGCATGAGATGTGATATCTCAATGCCTCTAATACCAAACCTGAGATCCTACCTCTAACATGAAATGTGATATCCAACTCTTTCCCCTTCCAAACCTGAGAGCCTTCCTATAGCATGAGATGTGATATCCAAGTCCTTCTAATTCCAATCCTGAGACCCTTCCTATAGCATGAGATGGGATATCCAACTCCTTCCAAATCCAATCCTGATACCCTTCCGATAGCATGAGATGTGATATCCCAATGCTTCTACCAAACCTGAGACCCATACTATGGCATGAGATGTGATATCAAACTCCTTCCCCTTCCAAACCTTAGACACTTCCTTTATCATGAGATGTGATATCCAACTCCTTCCCATTCCATCCCTGAGACCCTTCCGATATCATGAGATGTGATATCTCAATGCTTCTAATATCAAACTTGAGACCCACCTTATAGCATGAGATGTGATATCCAAGTCCTTCCCATTCCAATCCTGAGACCCTTCCTATAGCATGAGATGTGATATCTCAATGCTTCTATTACCAAACCTGAGACCCTTCCTATAACATGAGATGGGAATATCCAACTCCTTCCCATTCCAATCCTGAGACCCTTCCGATAGTAGAGATGTGATATCTCAATGCTTATACCAAACCTGAGATCCTTCCTATAACATGAGATGTGATATCCAACTCCTTCCCATTCCAATCCTGAGACACTTCCTATAGCATGAGATGTGATATCTCACTGCTTATACCAAACCTGAGACCCTCCCTATAGCATGAGATGTGATATCCAACTCCTTCCCATTCCAATCCTGAGACCCTTCCTATAGCATGAGATGTGATATCTCAATGCCTCTAATACCAAACCTGAGATCCTTCCTCTAACATGAAATGTGATATCCAACTCCTTCCCATTCCAATCCCGAGACACTTCCTATAGCATGAGATGTGATATCTAAATGCTTCTAATACCAAACTTGAGACTCTTCCTATAACATGAGATGGGATATCCAACTCCTTCCCATTCCAATCCTTAGACCCTTCCTACAGCATGCAATATGATATCTCAATGATTCTAATAACAAACCTGAGACCCGTCCTATAACATGAGATGGGATATCCAACACCTTCCCATTCCAATCCTGAGACACTTCCGATAGCAGAGATGTGATATCTCAATGCTTATACCAAACCTGAGACCCTTCCTATAACATGAGATGTGATATCCAACTCCTTCCCGTTCCAAACCTGAGACCCTTCCTATAGCATATGTGATATCCAACACATTCCCATTCCAAACATGAGACCCTTCCTATAGCAGGAATGTAATATCCAACTCCTTCCCATTCCAATCCTGAGACCATTCCTATAGCATGAGATGTGATATCTCAATGCTTCTAATACCAAACCTGAGATCCTTCCTATGACATGAGATGTGATATCCAATTCCTCCCCATTCCAAACCTGAGAACCTTCCTACAGCATGCAATGTGATATCTCAATGCTTCTAATACCAAACCTGAGACCAGTCCTATAACATGAGATTGGATATCCAACTCCTTCCCCTTCCAAACCTGAGACCCTTCCTATAGCATGAGATGTGATATCCAACTTCTTCCCATTCCAATCCTGAGACCCTTCCTATAACATGAGATGTGATGTCTCAATGCTTCTAATACCAAACCTGAGATCTTTCCTATAACATGAGATGTGATATTCAACTCCTTCCCATTCCAATCCTGAGACCCTTCCTATAGCATGAGATGTGCTATCTCAATGCTTATACCAAACCTGAGACCCTTCCTAAAGCTTGAGATGTGATATCCAACTCCTTCCCATTCCAATCCTGAGACCCTTCCTATAACATGAAATGTGATATCCAACTCCTTCCCATTCCAACCTGAGACCCTTTCTATAGCATGAGATGTGATATCTCAAGGCCTCTAATACCAAACCTGAGATCCTTCCTCTAACATGAAATGTGATATCCAACTCCTTCTCCTTCCAAACCTGAGAGCCTTCCTATAGCATGAGATATGATATCCAAGTCCTTCCCATTCCAATCCTGAGACCCTTCCTATAACATGAAATGTGATATCCAACTCCTTCCCATTCCAACCTGAGACCCTTCCTATAGCATGAGATGGGATATCCAACTCCTTCCAAATCCAATACTGATACCCTTCCAATAGCATGAGATGTGATATCCCAATGCTTCTATCAAACCTGAGAACCATACTATGGCATGAGATGTAATATCAAACTCCTTCCCATTCCAATCCTGAGACTCTTCCTATAGCTTGAGATGTGATATCCAACTCCTTCCCATTCCAATTCTGAAACCCTTCCTATACCATGAGACTTGATATCTCAATGCTTCTAATACCAAACCTGAGACCCGTCCTATAACATGAGATGTGATATCCAAATCTTTCCCCTTCCAAACCTTAGACCCTTCCTTTATCATGAGATGTGATATCCAACTCCTTCCCATTCCAATCCTGAGACCCTTCCGATATCATGAGATTTGTTATCTCAATGCTTCTAATATCAAAATTGAGACCCTCCCTATAGCATGAGATGGGATATCCAATTCCTTCCCATTCCAATCCTGAGACCCTTCCGATAGCAGAGATGTGATATCTCAATGCTTATACCAAATCTGAGACCCTTCCTATAGCATGAGATGTGATGTCTCAATGCTTCTAATACCAAACCTGAGATCCTTCCTATAACATGAGATGTGATATCCAACTCCTTCCCATTCCAATCCTGAGACCCTTCCTATAGCATGAGATGTGCTATCTCAATGCTTATACCAAACCTGAGACCCTTCCTAAAGCTTGAGATGTGATATCCAACTCCTTCCCATTCCAATCCCGAGACCCTTCCTATAGCATGAGATGTGATATCTCAAGGCCTCTAATACCAAACCTGAGATCCTTCCTCTAACATGAAATGTGATATCCAACTCCTTCCCCTTCCAAACCTGAGAGCCTTCCTATAGCATGAGATGTGATATACAACTCCTTCCCATTCCAATCCTGAGACCCTTCTGATAGCATGAGATGTGATATCTCAATGCCTCTAATACCAAACCTGAGATCCCATCTCTAACATGAAATGTGATATCCATCTCCTTCCCTTTCCAAATCTGAGGCCCTGCCTATAGCATGAGATGTGATATCCAAGTCCTTCCCATTCCAATCCTGAGACCCTTCCTATAGCATGTGATGTGTTATCTCAATGCTTCTAATATCAAAATTGAGACCCTCCCTATAGCATGAGATGGGATATCCAATTCCTTCCCATTCCAATCCTGAGACCCTTCCGATAGCAGAGATGTGATATCTCAATGCTTATACCAAATCTGAGACCCTTCCTATAGCATGAGATGTGATGTCTCAATGCTTCTAATACCAAACCTGAGATCCTTCCTATAACATGAGATGTGATATCCAACTCCTTCCCATTCCAATCCTGAGACCCTTCCGATATCATGAGATCTGTTATCTCAATGCTTCTAATATCAAACTTGAGACCCTCCCTATAGCATGAGATGTAACATCCAAGTCCTCCCCATTCCAATCCTGAGACCCTTCCTATAGCATGAGATGTGATATATCATTGCTTATACCAAATCTGAGACACTTCCTATAGCATGAGATGTGATATCCAAATCTTTCCCCTTCCAAACCTTAGACCCTTCCTTTATCATGAGATGTGATATCCAACTCCTTCCCATTCCAATCCTGAGACCCTTCCGATATCATGAGATGTGTTATCTCAATGCTTCTAATATCAAACTTGAGACCCTCCCTATAGCATGAGATGTAACATCCAAGTCCTCCCCATTCCAATCCTGAGACCCTTCCTATAGCATGAGATGTGATATATCAATGCTTATACCAAATCTGAGACACTTCCTATAGCATGAGATGTGATGTCTCAATGCTTCTAATACCAAACCTGAGATCCTTCCAATAACATGAGATGTGATATACAACTCCTTCCCATTCCAATCCTGAGACCCTTATGATAGCATGAGATGTGATATCTCAATGCCTCTAATACCAAACCTGAGATACTTCCGATAGCATGAGATGTGATATCTCAATGCTTCTAATACCAAACCTGAGATCCTTCCTATAACATGAGATGTGATTTCCATATCCTTCCCCTTCCAAACCTGAGACCCTCCATTTAGCATGAGGTGTGATATACAACTCCTTCCCATTCCAATCCTGAGACCCTTCTGATAGCATGAGATGTGATATCTCAATGCCTCTAATACCAAACCTGAGATCCCATCTCTAACATGAAATGTGATATCCATCTCCTTCCCTTTCCAAATCTGAGGCCCTGCCTATAGCATGAGATGTGATATCCAAGTCCTTCCCATTCCAATCCTGAGACCCTTCCTATAGCATGTGATGTGTTATCTCAATGCTTCTAATATCAAAATTGAGACCCTCCCTATAGCATGAGATGGGATATCCAATTCCTTCCCATTCCAATCCTGAGACCCTTCCGATAGCAGAGATGTGATATCTCAATGCTTATACCAAATCTGAGACCCTTCCTATAGCATGAGATGTGATGTCTCAATGCTTCTAATACCAAACCTGAGATCCTTCCTATAACATGAGATGTGATATCCAACTCCTTCCCATTCCAATCCTGAGACCCTTCCTATAGCATGAGATGTGCTATCTCAATGCTTATACCAAACCTGAGACCCTTCCTAAAGCTTGAGATGTGATATCCAACTCCTTCCCATTCCAATCCCGAGACCCTTCCTATAGCATGAGATGTGATATCTCAAGGCCTCTAATACCAAACCTGAGATCCTTCCTCTAACATGAAATGTGATATCCAACTCCTTCCCCTTCCAAACCTGAGAGCCTTCCTATAGCATGAGATATGATATCCAAGTCCTTCCCATTCCAATCCTGAGACCCTTCCTATAACATGAAATGTGATAACCAACTCCTTCCCATTCCAACCTGAGACCCTTCCTATAGCATGATATGGGATATCCAACTCCTTCCAAATCCAATACTGATACCCTTCCAATAGCATGAGATGTGATATCCCAATGCTTCTACCAAACCTGAGACCCATACTATGGCATGAGATGTGATATCAAACTCCTCCCCATTCCAATCCTGAGACTCTTCCTATAGCTTGAGATGTGATATCCAACTCCTTCACATTCCAATTCTGAGACCCTTCCTATGCCATGAGACTTGATATCTCAATGCTTCTAATACCAAACCCGAGACCCGTCCTATAACATGAGATGTGATATCCAAATCTTTCCCCTTCCAAACCTTAGACCCTTCCTTTATCATGAGATGTGATATCCAACTCCTTCCCATTCCAATCCTGAGACCCTTCCGATATCATGAGATTTGTTATCTCAATGCTTCTAATATCACACTTGAGACCCTCCCTATAGCATGAGATGTAACATCCAAGTCCTCCCCATTCCAATCCTGAGACCCTTCCTATAGCATGAGATGTGATATATCAATGCTTATACCAAATCTGAGACACTTACTATAGCATGAGATGTGATATCCAACTCCTTCCCATTCCAATCCTGAGACCCTTCCTATAGCATGAGATGTGATGTCTCAATGCTTCTAATACCAAACCTGAGATCCTTCCAATAACATGAGATGTGATATACAACTCCTTCCCATTCCAATCCTGAGACCCTTATGATAGCATGAGATGTGATATCTCAATGCCTCTAATACCAAACCTGAGATACTTCCGATAGCATGAGATGTGATATCTCAATGCTTCTAATACCAAACCTGAGATCCTTCCTATAACATGAGATGTGATTTCCATATCCTTCCCCTTCCAAGCCTGAGACCCTCCATTTAGCATGAGATGTGATATACAACTCCTTCCCATTCCAATCCTGAGACTCTTCTGATAGCATGAGATGTGATATCTCAATGTCTCTAATACCAAACCTGAGATCCCATCTCTAACATGAAATGTGATATCCATCTCCTTCCCTTTCCAAATCTGAGGCCCTGCCTATAGCATGAGATGTGATATCCAAGTCCTTCCCATTCCAATCCTGAGACCCTTCCTATAGCATGTGATGTGATATCTCAATGCTTATACCAAACCTGAGACCCTTCCTATGGCATGAGATGTCATATACAACTCCTTCCCATTCCAATCCCGAGACCCTTCCTATAGCATGAGATGTGATATCTCAATGCTTATACCAAACCTGAGACCCTTCCTATAGCATGAGATGTGATATCCAACTTCTTCCCATTCCAATCCTGAGACCCTTCCTATAACATGAGATGTGATATCTCAAGGCCTCTAATACCAAACCTGAGATCCTTCCTCTAACATGAAATGTGATATCCAACTCCTTCCCCTTCCAAACCTGAGAGCCTTCCTATAGCATGAGATATGATATCCACGTCCTTCCCATTCCAATCCTGAGACCCTTCCTATAACATGAAATGTGATATCCAACTCCTTCCCATTCCAACCTGAGACCCTTCCTATAGCATGAGATGGGATATCCAACTTCTTCCAAATCCAATACTGATACCCTTCCGATAGCATGAGATGTGATATCCCAATGCTTCTACCAATCCTGAGACCCTTCCTATAACATGAAATGTGATATTCAAGTCCTTCCCATTCCAATCCTGAGACCCTTCCTATAGCTTGAGGTGTGATATCCAACTCCTTCCCATTCCAATTCTGAGACCCTTCTTATACCATGAGACTTGATATCTCAATGCTTCTAATACCAAACCTGAGACCCGTCCTATAACATGAGATGTGATATCCAAATCCTTCCCCTTCCAAACCTTAGACCCTTCCTTTATCATGAGATGTGATATCCAACTCCTTCCCATTCCAATCCTGAGACCCTTCCGATATCATGAGATTTGTTATCTCAATGCTTCTAATATCAAACTTGAGACCCTCCCTATAGCATGAGATGTGACATCCAAGTCCTTCCCATTCCAATCCTGAGACCCTTCCTATAGCATGAGATGTGATATCTCTATGCTTCTAATACCAACCCTAAGACCATTCCTATAACATGAGATGGGATATCCAACTCCTTCCCATTCCAATCCTGAGACCCTTCTGATAGCAGAGATGTGATATCTCAATGCTTATACCAAACCTGAGACCCTTCCTATGGCCTGAGATGTCATATACAACTCCTTCCCATTCCAATCCTGAGACCCTTCCTTTAGCATGAGATGTGATATCTCAATGCTTATACCAAATCTGAGACCCTTCCTATAGCATGAGAGGTGATATCCAATTCCTTCCCATTCCAATCCTGAGACCCTTCCTATAGCATGAGATGTGATATCTCAATGCTTATACCAAAAATGAGAGCCTACCTATAGCATGAGATGTGATATCCAAGTCCATCCCATTCCAATCCTTAGACCCTTCCTACAGCATGCGATGTGATATCTCAATGATTCTAATACCAAACCAGAGACTCTTCCTATAACATGAGATGGGATATCCAACTCCTTCCCATTCCAATCCTGAGCCGCTTCCGATAGCAGAGATGTGATATCTCAATGCTTATACCAAACCTGAGACCCTTCCTATAACATGAGATGTGATATCCAACTCCTTCCCGTTCCAAACCTGAGACACTAACTATAGCATGTGTGATATCCAACTGCTTCCCATTCCAAACATGAGACCCTTCCTATACCAAGAAAGTAATATCCAACTCCTACCCATTCCAATCCTGAGACCCTTCCTATAGCAAAAGATGTGATATCCAAATCCTTCCCATTCCAATCCTGAGACCCTTCCGATAACATGAGATGTGATATCCAACTCCTTCCCAATCAAATCCTGAGACCCTTCGTATAGCATGAGAAGGGATATCCAACTCCTTCCCAATCCAATCCTGAGACCCTTCCGATAGCAGAGACGTGATATCTCAATGCTTCTACCAAACCTGAGACCCTTCCTTTAGCATGAGATGTGATATCCAAATCCTTCACATTCCAATCCTGAGACCCTTCCTATAGCATGAGATGTGATATCTCAATGCTTCTAATACCAAACCTGAGATCCTTCCTATAACATGAGATGTGATATCCAATTCCTTCCCATTCCAAACCTGAGACCCTTCCTATTGGATGAGATGCGATATCCAACTCCTTCCCATTCCAACCCTGAGACCCTTCCTATAGCATGAGATGTGATGTCTCAATGCTTCTAATACCAAACCTGAGATCCTTCCTATAACATGAGATGTGATATCCAACTCCTTCCATTCCAATCCTGAGACCCGTCCTATAGCATGAGATGTGATATCTCAATGCTTATACCAAACCTGAGACAATTCCTATAGCATGAGATGTGATATCCAACTACTTCCCATTCCAATCCTGAGACCCTTCCTATAGCATGAGATGTGATATCTCAATGCTTCTAATACCAAACCTGAGATCCTTCCTCTAACATGAAATGTGATATCCAACTCCTTCCCTTTCCAAACCTAAGAGCCTATCTATAGCATGAGATGTGATATCCAAGTCCTTCCCATTCCAATCCTTAGACCCTTCCTACAGCATGCAATATGATATCTCAATGATTCTAATAACAAACCTGAGACCAGTCCTATAGCATGAGATATGATATCCAAGTCCTTCCCATTCCAATCCTGAGACCCTTCCTATAGCATGAGATGGGATATCCAACTTCTTCCAAATCCAATACTGATACCCTTCCGATAGCATGAGATGTGATATCCCAATGCTTCTACCAAACCTGAGACCCATACTATGGCATGAGATGTGATATCAAACTCCTTCCCATTCCGATCCTGAGACCCTTCCTATAGCTTGAGGTGTGATATCCAACTCCTTCCCATTCCAATTCTGAGACCCTTCTTATACCATGAGACTTGATATCTCAATGCTTCTAATACCAAACCTGAGACCCGTCCTATAACATGAGATGTGATATCCAAATCCTTCCCCTTCCAAACCTTAGACCCTTCTTTTATCATGAGATGTGGTATCCAACTCCTTCCCATTCCAATCCTGAGACCCTTCCTATAGCATGAGATGTGATATCTCTATGCTTCTAATACCAAACCTGAGACCCTTCCTATAACATGAGATGGGATATCCAACTCCTTCCCATTCCAATCCTGAGACCCTTCCGATAGCAGAGATGTGATATCTCAATGCTTATACCAAACCTGAGACCCTTCCTATGGCCTTAGATGTCATATACAACTCCTTCCCATTCCAATCCTGAGACCCTTCCTTTAGCATGAGATGTGATATCTCAATGCTTATACCACATCTGAGACCCTTCCTATAGCATGAGATGTGATATCCAAATCCTTCCCATTCCAATCCTGAGACCCTTCCTATAGCATGAGATGTGATATCTCAATGCTTATACCAAACCTGAGAGTCTACCTATAGCATGAGATGTGATATCCAAGTCCATCCCATTCCAATCCTTAGACCCTTCCTACAGCATGCGATGTGATATCTCAATGATTCTAATACCAAACCAGAGACTCTTACTATAACATGAGATGGGATATCCAACTCCTTCCCATTCCAATCCTGAGCCGCTTCCGATAGCAGAGATGTGATATCTCAATGCTTATACCAAACCTGAGACCCTTCCTATAACATGAGATGTGATATCCAACTCCTTCCCGTTCCAAACCTGAGACACTAACTATAGCATATGTGATATCCAACTCCTTCCCATTCCAAACATGAGACCCTTCCTATAGCAAGAAAGTAATATCCAACTCCTACCCATTCCAATCCTGAGACCCTTCCTATAGCAAGAGATGTGATATCCAAATCCTTCCCATTCCAATCCTGAGACCCTTCCTATGGCATGAGATGTGATATCCAACTCCTTGCCATTCAAATCCTGAGACCCTTCCTATAGCATGAGAAGGGATATCCAACTCCTTCCCAATCCAATCCTGAGACCCTTCCGATAGCAGAGACGTGATATCTCAATGCTTCTACCAAACCTGAGACCCTTCCTTTAGCATGAGATGTGCTATCCAAATCCTTCACATTCCAATCCTGAGACCCTTCCTATAGCATGAGATGTGATATCTCAATGCTTCTAATACCAAACCTGAGATCCTTCCTATAACATGAGATGTGATATCCAATTCCTTCCCATTCCAAACCTGAGACCCTTCCTATTGGATGAGATGTGATATCCAACTCCTTCCCATTCCAACCCTGAGACCCTTCCTATAGCATGAGATGTGATGTCTCAATGCTTCTAATACCAAACCTGAGATCCTTCCTATAACATGAGATGTGATATCCAACTCCTTCCATTCCAATCCTGAGACCCGTCCTATAGCATGAGATGTGATATCTCAATGCTTATACCAAACCTGAGACCCTTCCTATAGCATGAGATGTGATATCCAACTACTTCCCATTCCAATCCTGAGACCCTTCCTATAGCATGAGATGTGATATCTCAATGCTTCTAATACCAAACCTGAGATCCTTCGTCTAACATGAAATGTGATATCCAACTCCTTCCCTTTCCAAACCTAAGAGCCTATCTATAGCATGAGATGTGATATCCAAGTCCTTCCCATTCCAACCCTTAGACCCTTCCTACAGCATGCAATATGATATCTCAATGATTCTAATAACAAACCTGAGACCCGTCCTATAACATGAGATGTGATATCCAACTCCTTCCCATTCCAATCCTGAGACACTTCCGATAGCAGAGATGTGATATCTCAATGCTTATACCAAACCTGAGACCCTTCCTATAACATGAGATGTGATATCCAAATCCTTCCCGTTCCAAACCTGAGACCCTTCCTTTAGCTTGAGATGTGATATCCAGCTCCTTCCCATTCCAATCCTGAGACACTTCCGATAGCATGAGATGTGATATCTCAATGCTTCTAATATCAAAACTGAGACCCTCCCTATAGCATGATATGTGATATCTAAGTCCTTCCCATTCCAATCCTGAGACACTCCCTATAGCATGAGATGTGATATCCAACTCTTTCCCATTCCAATCCTGAGACCCTTCCTATAGCATGAGATATGATATCTCAATACTTCTAATACCAAACGTGAGATCCTTCCGATAACATGAGATGTGATATCCAAATCCTTCCCCTTCCAAACCTGAGACCCTCCCTTTAGCATGAGATGTGATATCCAACTCCTTCCAATTCCAATCCTGAGACCCTTCTGATAGCATGAGATGTGATATCTCAATGCTTCTAATTCCAAACCTGAGATCCTTCCGATAGCATGAGATGTGATATCTCAATGCTTCTAATACCAAACCTGAGATCCTTCCTATAACATGAGATGTGATATCCAAATCCTTCCCCTTCCAAACCTGAGACCCTCCCTTTAGCATGAGATGTGATATCCAACTCCTTCCCATTCCATTCCTGAGACCCTTCTGATAGCATGAGATGTGATATCTCAATGCCTCTAATACTAAACCTGAGATCCTACCTCTAACATGAAATGTGATATCCAACTCTTTCCCCTTCCAAACCTGAGAGCCTTCCTGTAGCATGAGATGTGATATCCAAGTCCTTCCCATTCCAATCCTGAGACCCTTCCTATAGCTTGAGATGTGATATCCAACTCCTTCCCATTCCAATTCTGAGACCCTTCCTATACTCTGAGACTTGATATCTCAATGCTTCTAATACCAAACCTGAGACCCGTAATATAACATGAGATGTGATATCCAAATCCTTCCCCTTCCAAACCTTAGACCCTTCCTTTATCATGAGATGTGATATCCAACTCCTTCCCATTCCAATCCTGAGACCCTTCCGATATCATGAGATGTGATATCTCAAAGCTTCTAATATCAAACTTGAGATCCTCCCTATAGCATGAGATGTGATATCCAAGTCCTTCCCATTCCAATCCTGAGACCTTTCCTATAGCATGAGATGTGATATCTCAATGCTTCTAATACCAAACCTGTGACCCTTCCTATAACATGAGATGGGAATATCCAACTCCTTCCCATTCCAATCCTGAGACCCTTCCGATAGCAGAGATGTGATATCTCAATGCTTATACCAAACCTGATACCCTTCCTATGGCATGAGATGTGATATCCAACTCCTTGCCATTCAAATCCTGAGACCCTTCCTATAGCATGAGAAGGGATATCCAACTCCTTCCCAATCCAATCCTGAGACCCTTCCGATAGCAGAGACGTGATATCTCAATGCTTCTACCAAACCTGAGACCCTTCCTTTAGCATGAGATGTGATATCCAAATCCTTCACATTCCAATCCTGAGACCCTTCCTATAGCATGAGATTTGATATCTCAATGCTTCTAATACCAAACCTGATATCCTTCCTATAACATGAGACGTGATATCCAATTCCTTCCCATTCCAAACCTGAGACCCTTCCTATTGGATGAGATGTGATATCCAACTCCTTCCCATTCCAACCCTGAGACCCTTCCTATAGCATGAGATGTGATGTCTCAATGCTTCTAATACCAAACATGAGATCCTTCCTATAACATGAGATGTGATATCCAACTCCTTCCATTCCAATCCTGAGACCCGTCCTATAGCATGAGATGTGATATCTCAATGCTTATACCAAACCTGAGACCCTTCCTATAGCATGAGATGTGATATCCAACTACTTCCCATTCCAATCCTGAGACCCTTCGTATAGCATGAGATGTGATATCTCAATGCTTCTAATACCAAACCTGAGATCCTTCCTCTAACATGAAATGTGATATCCAACTCCTTCCCTTTCCAAACCTAAGAGCCTATCTATAGCATGAGATGTGATATCCAAGTCCTTCCCATTCCAATCCTTAGACCCTTCCTACAGCATGCAATATGATATCTCAATGATTCTAATAACAAACCTGAGACCCGTCCTATAGCATGAGAAATGATATCCAAGTCCTTCCCATTCCAATCCTGAGACCCTTCCTATAACATGAAATGTGATATCCAACTCCTTCCCATTCCAACCTGAGACCCTTCCTATAGCATGAGATGGGATATCCAACTTCCTCCAAATCCAATACTGATACCCTTCCGATAGCATGAGATGTGATATCCCAATGCTTCTACCAAACCGGAGACCCATACTATGGCATGAGATGTGATATCAAACTCCTTCCCATTCCAATCCTGAGACCCTTCCTATAGCTTGAGGTGTGATATCCAACTCCTTCCCATTCCAATTCTGAGACCCTTCTTATACCATGAGACTTGATATCTCAATGCTTCTAATACCAAACCTGAGACCCGTCCTATAACATGAGATGTGATATCCAAATCCTTCCCCTTCCAAACCTTAGACCCTTCCTTTATCATGAGATGTGATATCCAACTCCTTCCCATTCCAATCCTGAGACCCTTCCGATATCATGAGATTTGTTATCTCAATGCTTCTAATATCAAACTTGAGACCCTCCCTATAGCATGAGATGTGACATCCAAGTCCTTCCCATTCCAATCCTGAGACCCTTCCTATAACATGAGATGTGATATCCAACTCCTTCCCATTCCAACCTGAGACACTTCCTATAGCATGAGAAGGGATATCTAACTCCTTCCCAATCCAATCCTGAGACCCTTCCGATAGCAGAGATGTGATATCTCAATGCTTATACCAAACCTGAGACCCTTCCTATGGCATGAGATGTGATATCCAACTCCTTGCCATTCACATCCTGAGACCCTTCCTATAGCATGAGGTGTGATATCTCTATGCTTCTAATACCAAACCTGAGACCCTTCCTATAACATGAGATGGGATATCCAACTCCTTCCCATTCCAATCCTGAGACCCTTCCGATAGCAGAGATGTGATATCTCAATGCTTATACCAAACCTGAGAACCTTCCTATGGCCTGAGATGTCATATACAACTCCTTCCCATTCCAATCCTGAGACCCTTCCTACAGCATGCGATGTGATATCTCAATGATTCTAATACCAAACCAGAGACTCTTCCTATAACATGAGATGGGATATCCAACTCCTTCCCATTCCAATCCTGAGCCGCTTCCGATAGCAGAGATGTGATATCTCAATGCTTATACCAAACCTGAGACCCTTCCTATAACATGAGATGTGATATCCAACTCCTTCCCGTTCCAAACCTGAGACACTAACTATAGCATATGTGATATCCAACTCCTTCCCATTCCAAACATGAGACCCTTCCTATAGCAAGAAAGTAATATCCAACTCCTACCCATTCCAATCCTGAGACCCTTCCTATAGCAAGAGATGTGATATCCAAATCCTTCCCATTCCAATCCTGAGACCCTTTCTATAACATGAGATGTGATATCCAACTCCTTCCCATTCCAACCTGAGACACTTCCTATAGCATGAGAAGGGATATCCAACTCCTTCCCAATCCAATCCTGAGACCCTTCCGATAGCAGAGATGTGATATCTCAATGCTTATACCAAACCTGAGACCCTTCCTATGGCATGAGATGTGATATCCAACTCCTTCCCAATCCAATCCTGAGACCCTTCCGATAGCAGAGACGTGATATCTCAATGCTTCTACCAAACCTGAGACCCTTCCTTTAGCATGAGATGTGATATCCAAATCCTTCACATTCCAATCCTGAGACCCTTCCTATAGCATGAGATGTGATAGCTCAATGCTTCTAATACCAAACCTGAGATCCTTCCTATAACATGAGATGTGATATCCAATTCCTTCCCATTCCAAACCTGAGACCCTTCCTATTGGATGAGATGTGATATCCAACTCCTTCCCATTCCAACCCTGAGACCCTTCCTATAGCATGAGATGTGATGTCTCAATGCTTCTAATACCAAACGTGAGATCCTTCCTATAACATGAGATGTGATATCCAACTCCTTCCATTCCAATCCTGAGACCCGTCCTATAGCATGAGATGTGATATCTCAATGCTTATACCAAACCTGAGACCCTTCCTATAGCATGAGATGTGATATCCAACTGCTTCCCATTCCAATCCTGAGACCCTTCCTATAGCATGAGATGTGATATCTCAATGCTTCTAATACCAAACCTGAGATCCTTCCTCTAACATGAAATGTGATATCCAACTCCTTCCCTTTCCAAACCTAAGAGCCTATCTATAGCATGAGATCTGATATCCAAGTCCTTCCCATTCCAACCCTTAGACCCTTCCTACAGCATGCAATATGATATCTCAATGATTCTAATAACAAACCTGAGACCCGTCCTATAACATGAGATGGGATATCCAACTCCTTCCCATTCCAATCCTGAGACACTTCCGATAGCAGAGATGTGATATCTCAATGCTTATACCAAACCTGAGACCCTTCCTATAACATGAGATGTGATATCCAAATCCTTCCCGTTCCAAACCTGAGACCCTTCCTTTAGCATGAGATGTGATATCCAGCACCTTCCCATTCCAATCCTGAGACACTTCCTATAGCATGAGATGTGATATCTCAATGCTTCTAATATCAAAACTGAGACCCTCCCTATAGCATGATATGTGATATCTAAGTCCTTCCCATTCCAATCCTGAGACCCTCCCTATAGCATGAGATGTGATATCCAACTCCTTCCCATTCCAATCCTGAGACCCTTCCTATAGCATGAGATATGATATCTCAATACTTCTAATACCAAACGTGAGATCCTTCCGATAACATGAGATGTGATATCCAAATCCTTCCCCTTCAAATCCTGAGACCCTCCCTTTAGCATGAGATGTGATATCCAACTCCTTCCTATTCCAATCCTGAGACTCTTCTGATAGCATGAGATGTGATATCTCAATGCTTCTAATACCAAACCTGAGATCCTTCCTATAACATGAGATGTGATATCCAAATCCTTCCCCTTCCAAACCTGAGACCCTCCCTTTAGCATGAGATGTGATATCCAACTCCTTCCCATTCCATTCCTGAGACCCTTCTGATAGCATGAGATGTGATATCTCAATGCCTCTAATACCAAACCTGAGATCCTACCTCTAACATGAAATGTGATATCCAACTCTTTCCCCTTCCAAACCTGAGAGCCTTCCTATAGCATGAGATGTGATATCCAAGTCCTTCCCATTCCAATCCTGAGACCCTTCCTTTATCATGAGATGTGATATCCAACTCCTTCCCATTCCAATCCTGAGACCCTTCCTATAGCATGAGATGTGATATCTCAATGCTTCTAATACCAAACCTGAGACCCTTCCTATAACATGAGATGGGAATATCCAACTCCTTCCCATTCCAATCCTGAGACCCTTCCGATAGCAGAGATGTGATATCTCAATGCTTATACCAAACCTGAGATCCTTCCTATAACATGAGATGTGATATCCAACTCCTTCCCATTCCAATCCTGAGACACTTACTATAGCATGAGATGTGATATCTCACTGCTTATACCAAACCTGAGACCCTTCCCATAGCATGAGATGTGATATCCAACTCCTTCCCATTCCAATCCTCAGACCCTTCCTATAGCATGAGATGTGATATCTCAATGCTTCTAATATCAAACTTGAGACCCTACCTATAGCATGAGATGTGATATCCAAGTCCTTCCCATTACAATCCTGAGACACTTCCTATAGCATGAGATGTGATATCCAACTCCTTCCCATTCCAATCCTGAGACCCTTCCTATAGCATGAGGTATGATATCTCAATACTTCTAATACCAAACGTGAGATCCTTCTGATAACATGAGATGTGATATCCAAATCCTTCCCCTTCCAAACCTGAGACCCTCCCTTTAGCATGAGATGTGATATCCAACTCCTTCCCATTCCAATCCTGAGACCCTTCTGATAGCATGAGATGCGATATCTCAATGCTTCTAATACCAAACCTGAGATCCTTCCGATAGCATGAGATGTGATATCTCAATGCTTCTAATACCAAACCTGAGATCCTTCTTATAACATGAGATGTGATATCCAAATCCTTCCCCTTCCAAACCTGAGACCCTCCCTTTAGCATGAGATGTGATATCCAACTCCTTCCCATTCCATTCCTGAGACCCTTCTGATAGCATGAGATGTGATATCTCAATGCCTCTAATACCAAACCTGAGATCCTACCTCTAACATGAAATGTGATATCCAACTCTTTCCCCTTCCAAACCTGAGAGCCTTCCTATAGCATGAGATGTGATATCCAAGTCCTTCCCATTCCAATTCTGAGACCCTTCCTATAGCTTGAGATGTGCTATCCAACTCCTTCCCGTTCCAATTCTGAGACCCTTCCTATACTCTGAGACTTGATATCTCAATGCTTCTAATACCAAACCTGAGACCCGTAATATAACATGAGATGTGATATCCAAATCCTTCCCCTTCCAAACCTTAGACCCTTCCTTTATCATGAGATGTGATATCCAACTCCTTCCCATTCCAATCCTGAGACCCTTCCGATATCATGAGATGTGATATCTCAAAGCTTCTAATATCAAACTTGAGACCCTCCCTATAGCATGAGATGTGATATCCAAGTCCTTCCCATTCCAATCCTGAGACCCTTCCTATAGCATGAGATGTGATATCTCTATGCTTCTAATACCAAACCTGAGACCCTTCCTATAACATGAGATGGGAATATCCAACTCCTTCCCATTCCAATCCTGAGACCCTTCCGATAGCAGAGATGTGATATCTCAATGCTTATACCAAACCTGAGACCCTTCGTATGGCATGAGATGTGATATCCAACTCCTTGCCATTCAAATCCTGAGACCCTTCCTATAGCATGAGAAGGGATATCCAACTCCTTCCCAATCCAATCCTGAGACCCTTCCGATAGCAGAGATGTGATATCTCAATGCTTCTACCAAACCTGAGACCCTTCCTTTAGCATGAGATGTGATATCCAAATCCTTCACATTCCAATCCTGAAACCCTTCCTATAGCATGAGATGTGATATCTCAATGCTTCTAATACCAAACCTGAGATCCTTCCTATAACATGAGATGTGATATCCAATTCCTTCCCATTCCAAACCTGAGACCCTTCCTATTGGATGAGTTGTGATATCCAACTCCTTCCCATTCCAACCCTGAGACCCTTCCTATAGCATGAGATGTGATGTCTCAATGATTCTAATACCAAACCTGAGATCCTTCCTATAACATGAGATGTGATATCCAACTCCTTCCATTCCAATCCTGAGACCCGTCCTATAGCATGAGATGTGATATCTCAATGCTTATATCAAACCTGAGACCCTTCCTATAGCATGAGATGTGATATCCAACTACTTCCCATTCCAATCCTGAGACCCTTCCTATAGCATGAGATGTGATATCTCAATGCTTCTAATACCAAACCTGAGATCCTTCCTCTAACATGAAATGTGATATCCAACTCCTTCCCTTTCCAAACCTAAGAGCCTATCTATAGCATGAGATGTGATATCCAGGTCCTTCCTATTCCAATCCTTAGACCCTTCCTACAGCATGCAATATGATATCTCAATGATTCTAATAACAAACCTGAGACCCGTCCTATAGCATGAGATATGATATCCAAGTC
This sequence comes from Ambystoma mexicanum, assembly GCF_040938575.1. Classification (NCBI taxonomy): domain Eukaryota; kingdom Metazoa; phylum Chordata; class Amphibia; order Caudata; family Ambystomatidae; genus Ambystoma; species Ambystoma mexicanum. The sequence goes on from NC_090936.1 coordinate 342,535,730, forward strand.
CTTCCCATTCCAATCCTGAGACCCTTCCTATAACATGAAATGTGATATCCAACTCCTTCCCATTCCAACCTGAGACCCTTCCTATAGCATGAGATGGGATATCCATCTTCTTCAAAATCCAATACTGATACCCTTCCGATAGCATGAGATGTGATATCCCAATGCTTCTACCAAACCTGAGACCCATACTATGGCATGAGATGTGATATCAAACTCCTTCCCATTCCAATCCTGAGACCCTTCCTATAGCTTGAGGTGTGATATCCAACTCCTTCCCATTCCAATTCTGAGACCCTTCTTATACCATGAGACTTGATATCTCAATGCTTCTAATACCAAACCTGAGACCCGTCCTCTAACATGAGATGTGATATCCAAATCCTTCCCCTTCCAAACCTTAGACCCTTCCTTTATCATGAGATGTGACATCCAAGTCCTTCCCATTCCAATCCTGAGACCCTTCCTATAGCATGAGATGTGATATCTCTATGCTTCTAATACCAAACCTGAGACCCTTCCTATAACATGAGATGGGATATCCAACTCCTTCCCATTCCAATCCTGAGACCTTTCCGATAGCAGAGATGTGATATCTCAATGCTTATACCAAACCTGAGAACCTTCCTATGGCCTGAGATGTCATATACAACTCCTTCCCATTCCAATCCTGAGACCCTTCCTTTAGCATGAGATGTGATATCTCAATGCTTATACCAAATCTGAGACCCTTCCTATAGCATGAGATGTGATATCCAATTCCTTCCCATTCCAATCCTGAGACCCTTCCTATAGCATGAGATGTGATATCTCAATGCTTATACCAAACCTGAGAGCCTACCTATAGCATGAGATGTTATATCCAAGTCCATCCCATTCCAATCCTTAGACCCTTCCTACAGCATGCGATGTGATATCTCAATGATTCTAATACCAAACCAGAGACTCTTCCTATAACATGAGATGGGATATCCAACTCCTTCCCATTCCAATCCTGAGCCGCTTCCGATAGCAGAGATGTGATATCTCAATGCTTATACCAAACCTGAGACCCTTCCTATAACATGAGATGTGATATCCAACTCCTTCCCGTTCCAAACCTGAGACACTAACTATAGCATATGTGATATCCAACTCCTTCCCATTCCAAACATGAGACCCTTCCTATAGCAAGAAAGTAATATCCAACTCCTACCCATTCCAATCCTGAGACCCTTCCTATAGCAAGAGATGTGATATCCAAATCCTTCCCATTCCAATCCTGAGACCCTTTCTATAACATGAGATGTGATATCCAACTCCTTCCCATTCCAACCTGAGACACTTCCTATAGCATGAGAAGGGATATCCAACTCCTTCCCAATCCAATCCTGAGACCCTTCCGATAGCAGAGATGTGATATCTCAATGCTTATACCAAACCTGAGACCCTTCCTATGGCATGAGATGTGATATCCAACTCCTTCCCAATCCAATCCTGAGACCCTTCCGATAGCAGAGACGTGATATCTCAATGCTTCTACCAAACCTGAGACCCTTCCTTTAGCATGAGATGTGATATCCAAATCCTTCACATTCCAATCCTGAGACCCTTCCTATAGCATGAGATGTTATAGCTCAATGCTTCTAATACCAAACCTGAGATCCTTCCTATAACATGAGATGTGATATCCAATTCCTTCCCATTCCAAACCTGAGACCCTTCCTATTGGATGAGATGTGATATCCAACTCCTTCCCATTCCAACCCTGAGACCCTTCCTATAGCATGAGATGTGATGTCTCAATGCTTCTAATACCAAACCTGAGATCCTTCCTATAACATGAGATGTGATATCCAACTCCTTTCATTCCAATCCTGAGACCCGTCCTATAGCATGAGATGTGATATCTCAATGCTTATACCAAACCTGAGACCCTTCCTATAGCATGAGATGTGATATCCAACTGCTTCCCATTCCAATCCTGAGACCCTTCCTATAGCATGAGATGTGATATCTCAATGCTTCTAATACCAAACCTGAGATCCTTCCTCTAACATGAAATGTGATATCCAACTCCTTCCCTTTCCAAACCTAAGAGCCTATCTATAGCATGAGATCTGATATCCAAGTCCTTCCCATTCCAACCCTTAGACCCTTCCTACAGCATGCAATATGATATCTCAATGATTCTAATAACAAACCTGAGACCCGTCCTATAACATGAGATGGGATATCCAACTCCTTCCCATTCCAATCCTGAGACACTTCCGATAGCAGAGATGTGATATCTCAATGCTTATACCAAACCTGAGACCCTTCCTATAACATGAGATGTGATATCCAAATCCTTCCCGTTCCAAACCTGAGACCCTTCCTTTAGCATGAGATGTGATATCCAGCACCTTCCCATTCCAATCCTGAGACACTTCCTATAGCATGAGATGTGATATCTCAATGCTTCTAATATCAAAACTGAGACCCTCCCTATAGCATGATATGTGATATCTAAGTCCTTCCCATTCCAATCCTGAGACCCTCCCTATAGCATGAGATGTGATATCCAACTCCTTCCCATTCCAATCCTGAGACCCTTCCTATAGCATGAGATATGATATCTCAATACTTCTAATACCAAACGTGAGATCCTTCCGATAACATGAGATGTGATATCCAAATCCTTCCCCTTCAAATCCTGAGACCCTCCCTTTAGCATGAGATGTGATATCCAACTCCTTCCTATTCCAATCCTGAGACTCTTCTGATAGCATGAGATGTGATATCTCAATGCTTCTAATACCAAACCTGAGATCCTTCCTATAACATGAGATGTGATATCCAAATCCTTCCCCTTCCAAACCTGAGACCCTCCCTTTAGCATGAGATGTGATATCCAACTCCTTCCCATTCCATTCCTGAGACCCTTCTGATAGCATGAGATGTGATATCTCAATGCCTCTAATACCAAACCTGAGATCCTACCTCTAACATGAAATGTGATATCCAACTCTTTCCCCTTCCAAACCTGAGAGCCTTCCTATAGCATGAGATGTGATATCCAAGTCCTTCCCATTCCAATCCTGAGACCCTTCCTTTATCATGAGATGTGATATCCAACTCCTTCCCATTCCAATCCTGAGACCCTTCCTATAGCATGAGATGTGATATCTCAATGCTTCTAATACCAAACCTGAGACCCTTCCTATAACATGAGATGGGAATATCCAACTCCTTCCCATTCCAATCCTGAGACCCTTCCGATAGCAAAGATGTGATATCTCAATGCTTATACCAAACCTGAGATCCTTCCTATAACATGAGATGTGATATCCAACTCCTTCCCATTCCAATCCTGAGACACTTACTATAGCATGAGATGTGATATCTCACTGCTTATACCAAACCTGAGACCCTTCCCATAGCATGAGATGTGATATCCAACTCCTTCCCATTCCAATCCTCAGACCCTTCCTATAGCATGAGATGTGATATCTCAATGCTTCTAATATCAAACTTGAGACCCTACCTATAGCATGAGATGTGATATCCAAGTCCTTCCCATTACAATCCTGAGACACTTCCTATAGCATGAGATGTGATATCCAACTCCTTCCCATTCCAATCCTGAGACCCTTCCTATAGCATGAGGTATGATATCTCAATACTTCTAATACCAAACGTGAGATCCTTCTGATAACATGAGATGTGATATCCAAATCCTTCCCCTTCCAAACCTGAGACCCTCCCTTTAGCATGAGATGTGATATCCAACTCCTTCCCATTCCAATCCTGAGACCCTTCTGATAGCATGAGATGTGATATCTCAATGCTTCTAATACCAAACCTGAGATCCTTCCGATAGCATGAGATGTGATATCTCAATGCTTCTAATACCAAACCTGAGATCCTTCCTATAACATGAGATGTGATATCCAAATCCTTCCCCTTCCAAACCTGAGACCCTCCCTTTAGCATGAGATGTGATATCCAACTCCTTCCCATTCCATTCCTGAGACCCTTCTGATAGCATGAGATGTGATATCTCAATGCCTCTAATACCAAACCTGAGATCCTACCTCTAACATGAAATGTGATATCCAACTCTTTCCCCTTCCAAACCTGAGAGCCTTCCTATAGCATGAGATGTGATATCCAAGTCCTTCCCATTCCAATTCTGAGACCCTTCCTATAGCTTGAGATGTGATATCCAACTCCTTCCCATTCCAATTCTGAGACCCTTCCTATACTCTGAGACTTGATATCTCAATGCTTCTAATACCAAACCTGAGACCCGTAATATAACATGAGATGTGATATCCAAATCCTTCCCCTTCCAAACCTTAGACCCTTCCTTTATCATGAGATGTGATATCCAACTCCTTCCCATTCCAATCCTGAGACCCTTCCGATATCATGAGATGTGATATCTCAAAGCTTCTAATATCAAACTTGAGACCCTCCCTATAGCATGAGATGTGATATCCAAGTCCTTCCCATTCCAATCCTGAGACCCTTCCTATAGCATGAGATGTGATATCTCTATGCTTCTAATACCAAACCTGAGACCCTTCCTATAACATGAGATGGGAATATCCAACTCCTTCCCATTCCAATCCTGAGACCCTTCCGATAGCAGAGATGTGATATCTCAATGCTTATACCAAACCTGAGACCCTTCGTATGGCATGAGATGTGATATCCAACTCCTTGCCATTCAAATCCTGAGACCCTTCCTATAGCATGAGAAGGGATATCCAACTCCTTCCCAATCCAATCCTGAGACCCTTCCGATAGCAGAGATGTGATATCTCAATGCTTCTACCAAACCTGAGACCCTTCCTTTAGCATGAGATGTGATATCCAAATCCTTCACATTCCAATCCTGAAACCCTTCCTATAGCATGAGATGTGATATCTCAATGCTTCTAATACCAAACCTGAGATCCTTCCTATAACATGAGATGTGATATCCAATTCCTTCCCATTCCAAACCTGAGACCCTTCCTATTGGATGAGTTGTGATATCCAACTCCTTCCCATTCCAACCCTGAGACCCTTCCTATAGCATGAGATGTGATGTCTCAATGATTCTAATACCAAACCTGAGATCCTTCCTATAACATGAGATGTGATATCCAACTCCTTCCATTCCAATCCTGAGACCCGTCCTATAGCATGAGATGTGATATCTCAATGCTTATACCAAACCTGAGACCCTTCCTATAGCATGAGATGTGATATCCAACTACTTCCCATTCCAATCCTGAGACCCTTCCTATAGCATGAGATGTGATATCTCAATGCTTCTAATACCAAACCTGAGATCCTTCCTCTAACATGAAATGTGATATCCAACTCCTTCCCTTTCCAAACCTAAGAGCCTATCTATAGCATGAGATGTGATATCCAGGTCCTTCCTATTCCAATCCTTAGACCCTTCCTACAGCATGCAATATGATATCTCAATGATTCTAATAACAAACCTGAGACCCGTCCTATAGCATGAGATATGATATCCAAGTCCTTCCCATTCCAATCCTGAGACCCTTCCTATAACATGAAATGTGATATCCAACTCCTTCCCATTCCAACCTGAGACCCTTCCTATAGCATGAGATGGGATATCCATCTTCTTCAAAATCCAATACTGATACCCTTCCGATAGCATGAGATGTGATATCCCAATGCTTCTACCAAACCTGAGACCCATACTATGGCATGAGATGTGATATCAAACTCCTTCCCATTCCAATCCTGAGACCCTTCCTATAGCTTGAGGTGTGATATCCAACTCCTTCCCATTCCAATTCTGAGACCCTTCTTATACCATGAGACTTGATATCTCAATGCTTCTAATACCAAACCTGAGACCCGTCCTATAACATGAGATGTGATATCCAAATCCTTCCCCTTCCAAACCTTAGACCCTTCCTTTATCATGAGATGTGACATCCAAGTCCTTCCCATTCCAATCCTGAGACCCTTCCTATAGCATGAGATGTGATATCTCTATGCTTCTAATACCAAACCTGAGACCCTTCCTATAACATGAGATGGGATATCCAACTCCTTTCCATTCCAATCCTGAGACCTTTCCGATAGCAGAGATGTGATATCTCAATGCTTATACCAAACCTGAGAACCTTCCTATGGCCTGAGATGTCATATACAACTCCTTCCCATTCCAATCCTGAGACCCTTCCTTTAGCATGAGATGTGATATCTCAATGCTTATACCAAATCTGAGACCCTTCCTATAGCATGAGATGTGATATCCAATTCCTTCCCATTCCAATCCTGAGACCCTTCCTATAGCATGAGATGTGATATCTCAATGCTTATACCAAACCTGAGAGCCTACCTATAGCATGAGATGTGATATCCAAGTCCATCCCATTCCAATCCTTAGACCCTTCCTACAGCATGCGATGTGATATCTCAATGATTCTAATACCAAACCAGAGACTCTTCCTATAACATGAGATGGGATATCCAACTCCTTCCCATTCCAATCCTGAGCCGCTTCCAATAGCAGAGATGTGATATCTCAATGCTTATACCAAACCTGAGACCCTTCCTATAACATGAGATGTGATATCCAACTCCTTCCCGTTCCAAACCTGAGACACTAACTATAGCATATGTGATATCCAACTCCTTCCCATTCCAAACATGAGACCCTTCCTATAGCAAGAAAGTAATATCCAACTCCTACCCATTCCAATCCTGAGACCCTTCCTATAGCAAGAGATGTGATATCCAAATCCTTCCCATTCCAATCCTGAGACCCTTCCTATAACATGAGATGTGATATCCAACTCCTTCCCATTCCAACCTGAGACACTTCCTATAGCATGAGAAGGGATATCCAACTCCTTCCCAATCCAATCCTGAGACCCTTCCGATAGCAGAGATGTGATATCTCAATGCTTATACCAAACCTGAGACCCTTCCTATAGCATGAAAAGGGATATCCAACTCCTTCCCAATCCAATCCTGAGACCCTTCCGATAGCAGAGACGTGATATCTCAATGCTTCTACCAAACCTGAGACCCTTCCTTTAGCATGAGATGTGATATCCAAATCCTTCACATTCCAATCCTGAGACCCTTCCTATAGCATGAGATTTGATATCTCAATGCTTCTAATACCAAACCTGAGATCCTTCCTATAACATGAGATGTGATATCCAATTCCTTCCCATTCCAAACCTGAGACCCTTCCTATTGGATGAGATGTGATATCCAACTCCTTCCCATTTCAACCCTGAGACCCTTCCTATTGCATGAGATGTGATGTCTCAATGCTTCTAATACCAAACCTGAGATCCTTCCTATAACATGAGATGTGATATCCAACTCCTTCCATTCCAATCCTGAGACCCGTCCTATAGCATGAGATGTGATATCTCAATGCTTATACCAAACCTGAGACCCTTCCTATAGCATGAGATGTGATATCCAACTCCTTCCCATTCCAATCCTGAGACCCTTCCTATAGCATGAGATGTGATATCTCAATGCTTCTAATACCAAACCTGGGATCCTTCCTCTAACATGAAATGTGATATCCAACTCCTTCCCTTTCCAAACCTAAGAGCCTATCTATAGCATGAGATGTGATATCCAAGTCCTTCTCATTCCAACCCTTAGACCCTTCCTACAGCATGCAATATGATATCTCAATGATTCTAATAACAAACCTGAGACCCGTCCTATAACATGAGATGGGATATCCAACTCCTTCCCATTCCAATCCTGAGACACTTCCGATAGCAGAGATGTGATATCTCAATGTTTATACCAAACCTGAGACCCTTCCTATAACATGAGATGTGAAATTTAACTCCTTCCCGTTCCCAACCTGAGACCCTTCCTTTAGCATGAGATGTGATATCCAGCTCCTTCCCATTCCAATCCTGAGACACTTCCGATAGCATGAGATGTGATATCTCAATGCTTCTAATATCAAAACTGAGACCCTCCCTATAGCATGATATGTGATATCTAAGTCCTTCCCATTCCAATCCTGAGACCCTTCCTATAGCATGAGATGTGATATCTCAATGCTTCTACCAAACCTGAGACCCTTCCTTTAGCATGAGATGTGATATCCAACTCCTTCCCATTCCAATCCTGAGACCCTTCCTATAGCATGAGATGTGATATCTCAATACTTCTAATACCAAACCTGAGATCCTTCCGATAACATGAGATGTGATATCTCAATACTTCTAATACCAAACCTGAGATCCATCCTATAACATGAGATGTGATATCCAACTCCTTCCCTTTCCAAACCTAAGAGCCTATCTATAGCATGAGATGTGATATCCAGGTCCTTCCCATTCCAATCCTTAGACCCTTCCTACAGCATGCAATATGATATCTCAATGATTCTAATAACAAACCTGAGACCCGTCCTATAGCATGAGATATGATATCCAAGTCCTTCCCATTCCAATCCTGAGACCCTTCCTATAACATGAAATGTGATATCCAACTCCTTCCCATTCCACCCTGAGACCCTTCCTATAGCATGAGATGGGATATCCAACTTCTTCCAAATCCAATACTGATACCCTTCCGATAGCATGAGATGTGATATCCCAATGGTTCTACCAAACCTGAGACCCATACTATGGCATGAGATGTGATATCAAACTCCTTCCCATTCCAATCCTGAGACCCTTCCTATAGCTTGAGGTGTGATATCCAACTCCTTCCCATTCCAATTCTGAGACCCTTCTTATACCATGAGACTTGATATCTCAATGCTTCTAATACCAAACCTGAGACCCGTCCTATAACATGAGATGTGATAACCAAATCCTTCCCCTTCCAAACCTTAGACCCTTCCTTTATCATGAGATGTGATATCCAACTCCTTCCCATTCCAATCCTGAGACCCTTCCGATATCATGAGATTTGTTATCTCAATGCTTCTAATATCAAACTTGAGACCCTCCCTATAGCATGAGATGTGACATCCAAGTCCTTCCCATTCCAATCCTGAGACCCTTCCTATAGCATGAGATGTGATATCTCTATGCTTCTAATACCAAACCTGAGACCCTTCCTATAACATGAGATGGGATATCCAACTCCTTCCCATTCCAATCCTGAGACCTTTCCGATAGCAGAGATGTGATATCTCAATGCTTATACCAAACCTGAGAACCTTCCTATGGCCTGAGATGTCATATACAACTCCTTCCCATTCCAATCCTGAGACCCTTCCTTTACCATGAGATGTGATATCTCAATGCTTATACCAAATCTGAGACCCTTCCTATAGCATGAGATGTGATATCCAATTCCTTCCCATTCCAATCCTGAGACCCTTCCTATAGCATGAGATGTGATATCTCAATGCTTATACCAAACCTGAGAGCCTACCTATAGCATGAGATGTGATATCCAAGTCCACCCCATTCCAATCCTTAGACCCTTCCTACAGCATGCGATGTGATATCTCAATGATTCTAATACCAAACCAGAGACTCTTCCTATAACATGAGATGGGATATCCAACTCCTTCCCATTCCAATCCTGAGCCGCTTCCGATAGCAGAGATGTGATATCTCAATGCTTATACCAAACCTGAGACCCTTCCTATAACATGAGATGTGATATCCAACTCCTTCCCGTTCCAAACCTGAGACACTAACTATAGCATCTGTGATATCCAACTCCTTCCCATCCCAAACATGAGACCCTTCCTATAGCAAGAAAGTAATATCCAACTCCTACCCATTCCAATCCTGAGACCCTTCGTATAGCAAGAGATGTGATATCCAAATCCTTCCCATTCCAATCCTGAGACCCTTCCTATAACATGAGATGTGATATCCAACTCCTTCCCATTCCAACCTGAGACACTTCCTATAGCATGAGAAGGGATATCCAACTCCTTCCCAATCCAATCCTGAGACCCTTCCGATAGCAGAGATGTGATATCTCAATGCTTATACCAAACCTGAGACCCTTCCTATGGCATGAGATGTGATATCCAACTCCTTGCCATTCAAATCCTGAGACCCTTCCTATAGCATGAAAAGGGATATCCAACTCCTTCCCAATCCAATCCTGAGACCCTTCCGATAGCAGAGACGTGATATCTCAATGCTTCTACCAAACCTGAGACCCTTCCTTTAGCATGAGATGTGATATCCAAATCCTTCACATTCCAATCCTGAGACCCTTCCTATAGCATGAGATTTGATATCTCAATGCTTCTAATACCAAACCTGAGATCCTTCCTATAACATGAGATGTGATATCCAATTCCTTCCCATTCCAAACCTGAGACCCTTCCTATTGGATGAGATGTGATATCCAACTCCTTCCCATTCCAACCCTGAGACCCTTCCTATAGCATGAGATGTGATGTCTCAATGCTTCTAATAACAAACCTGAGATCCTTCCTATAACATGAGATGTGATATCCAACTCCTTCCATTCCAATCCTGAGACCCCTCCTATAGCATGAGATGTGATATCTCAATGCTTATACCAAACCTGAGACCCTTCCTATAGCATGAGATGTGATATCCAACTCCTTCCCATTCCAATCCTGAGACCCTTCCTATAGCATGAGATGTGATATCTCAATGCTTCTAATACCAAACCTGAGATCCTTCCTCTAACATGAAATGTGATATCCAACTCCTTCCCTTTCCAAACCTAAGAGCCTATCTATAGCATGAGATGTGATATCCAAGTCCTTCACATTCCAACCCTTAGACCCTTCCTACAGCATGCAATATGATATCTCAATGATTCTAATAACAAACCTGAGACCCGTCCTATAGCATGAGATATGATATCCAAGTCCTTCCCATTCCAATCCTGAGACCCTTCCTATAACATGAAATGTGATATCCAACTCCTTCCCATTCCAACCTGAGACCCTTCCTATAGCATGAGATGGGATATCCAACTTCTTCAAAATCCAATACTGATACCCTTCTGATAGCATGAGATGTGATATCCCAATGCTTCTACCAAACCTGAGACCCATACTATGGCATGAGATGTGATATCAAACTCCTTCCCATTCTAATCCTGAGACCCTTGCTATAGCTTGAGGTGTGATATCCAACTCCTTCCCATTCCAATTCTGAGACCCTTCTTATACCATGAGACTTGATATCTCAATGCTTCTAATACCAAACCTGAGACCCGTCCTATAACATGAGATGTGATATCCAAATCCTTCCCCTTCCAAACCTTAGACCCTTCCTTTATCATGAGATGTGACATCCAAGTCCTTCCCATTCCAATCCTGAGACCCTTCCTATAGCATGAGATGTGATATCTCTATGCTTCTAATACCAAACCTGAGACCCTTCCTATAACATGAGATGGGATATCCAACTCCTTCCCATTCCAATCCTGAGACCTTTCCGATAGCAGAGATGTGATATCTCAATGCTTATACCAAACCTGAGAACCTTCCTATGGCCTGAGATGTCATATACAACTCCTTCCCATTCCAATCCTGAGACCCTTCCTTTAGCATGAGATGTGATATCTCAATGCTTATACCAAATCTGAGACCCTTCCTATAGCATGAGATGTGATATCCAATTCCTTCCCATTCCAATCCTGAGACCCTTCCTATAGCATGAGATGTGATATCTCAATGCTTATACCAAACCTGAGAGCCTACCTATAGCATGAGATGTGATATCCAAGTCCATCCCATTCCAATCCTTAGACCCTTCCTACAGCAAGCGATGTGATATCTCAATGATTCTAATACCAAACCAGAGACTCTTCCTATAACATGAGATGGGATATCCAACTCCTTCCCATTCCAATCCTGAGCCGCTTCCGATAGCAGAGATGTGATATCTCAATGCTTATACCAAACCTGAGACCCTTCCTATAACATGAGATGTGATATCCAACTCCTTCCCGTTCCAAACCTGAGACACTAACTATAGCATATGTGATATCCAACTCCTTCCCATTCCAAACATGAGACCCTTCCTATAGCAAGAAAGTAATATCCAACTCCTACCCATTCCAATCCTGAGACCCTTCCTATAGCAAGAGATGTGATATCCAAATCCTTCCCATTCCAATCCTGAGACCCTTCCTATAACATGAGATGTGATATCCAACTCCTTCCCATTCCAACCTGAGACACTTCCTATAGCATGAGAAGGGATATCCAACTCCTTCCCAATCCAATCCTGAGACCCTTCCGACAGCAGAGATGTGATATCTCAATGCTTATACCAAACCTGAGACCCTTCCTATAGCATGAAAAGGGATATCCAACTCCTTCCCAATCCAATCCTGAGACCCTTCCGATAGCAGAGACGTGATATCTCAATGCTTCTACCAAACCTGAGACCCTTCCTTTAGCATGAGATGTGATATCCAAATCCTTCACATTCCAATCCTGAGACCCTTCCTATAGCATGAGATTTGATATCTCAATGCTTCTAATACCAAACCTGAGATCCTTCCTATAACATGAGATGTGATATCCAATTCCTTCCCATTCCAAACCTGAGACCCTTCCTATTGGATGAGATGTGATATCCAACTCCTTCCCATTTCAACCCTGAGACCCTTCCTATAGCATGAGATGTGATGTCTCAATGCTTCTAATACCAAACCTGAGATCCTTCCTATAACATGAGATGTGATATCCAACTCCTTCCATTCCAATCCTGAGACCTGTCCTATAGCATGAGATGTGATATCTCAATGCTTATACCAAACCTGAGACCCTTCCTATAGCATGAGATGTGATATCCAACTCCTTCCCATTCCAATCCTGAGACCCTTCCTATAGCATGAGATGTGATATCTCAATGCTTCTAATACCAAACCTGAGATCCTTCCTCTAACATGAAATGTGATATCCAACTCCTTCCCTTTCCAAACATAAGAGCCTATCTATAGCATGAGATGTGATATCCAAGTCCTTCACATTCCAACCCTTAGACCCTTCCTACAGCATGCAATATGATATCTCAATGATTCTAATAACAAACCTGAGACCCGTCCTATAACATGAGATGGGATATCCAACTCCTTCCCATTCCAATCCTGAGACACTTCCGATAGCAGAGATGTGATATCTCAATGTTTATACCAAACCTGAGACCCTTCCTATAACATGAGATGTGAAATTTAACTCCTTCCCGTTCCCAACCTGAGACCCTTCCTTTAGCATGAGATGTGATATCCAGCTCCTTCCCATTCCAATCCTGAGACACTTCCGATAGCATGAGATGTGATATCTCAATGCTTCTAACATCAAAACTGAGACCCTCCCTATAGCATGATATGTGATATCTAAGTCCTTCCCATTCCAATCCTGAGACCCTTCCTATAGCATGAGATGTGATATCTCAATGCTTCTACCAAACCTGAGACCCTTCCTTTAGCATGAGATGTGATATCCAACTCCTTCCCATTCCAATCCTGAGACCCTTCCTATAGCATGAGATGTGATATCTCAATACTTCTAATACCAAACCTGAGATCCTTCCGATAACATGAGATGTGATATCTCAATACTTCTAATACCAAACCTGAGATCCATCCTATAACATGAGATGTGATATCCAACTCCTTCCCTTTCCAAACCTAAGAGCCTATCTATAGCATGAGATGTGATATCCAGGTCCTTCCCATTCCAATCCTTAGACCCTTCCTACAGCATGCAATATGATATCTCAATGATTCTAATAACAAACCTGAGACCCGTCCTATAGCATGAGATATGATATCCAAGTCCTTCCCATTCCAATCCTGAGACCCTTCCTATAACATGAAATGTGATATCCAACTCCTTCCCATTCCAACCTGAGACCCTTCCTATAGCATGAGATGGGATATCCAACTTCTTCCAAATCCAATACTGATACCCTTCCGATAGCATGAGATGTGATATCCCAATGCTTCTACCAAACCTGAGACCCATACTATGGCATGAGATGTGATATCAAACTCCTTCCCATTCCAATCCTGAGACCCTTCCTATAGCTTGAGGTGTGATATCCAACTCCTTCCCATTCCAATTCTGAGACCCTTCTTATACCATGAGACTTGATATCTCAATGCTTCTAATACCAAACCTGAGACCCGTCCTATAACATGAGATGTGATAACCAAATCCTTCCCCTTCCAAACCTTAGACCCATCCTTTATCATGAGATGTGATATCCAACTCCTTCCCATTCCAATCCTGAGACCCTTCCGATATCATGAGATTTGTTATCTCAATGCTTCTAATATCAAACTTGAGACCCTCCCTATAGCATGAGATGTGACATCCAAGTCCTTCCCATTCCAATCCTGAGACCCTTCCTATAGCATGAGATGTGATATCTCTATGCTTCTAATACCAAACCTGAGACCTGTTAAGACGGATTTCTGAACTCTGTCCTGGTGGCGCAGAAGTTCAGAAGGCCAACCTAATTACTTGGAACAGGGTAACCTCTGGACAAGCCAGACCAATCAAGGTAGCGATCGCGGCGGTCAAGACTAGGTCTCAAGAGGGGTGAGGGTGACTGAAAGCTCACAATGAGCACACAAAGCAAGAGCGCTTACAAACTACTCCAAACAGTTGTTTATATCAAAAATAGATACACATTTATTATAAGGCCTTGAAACTAATAACCACAGTAAAAGCAGCAATATACAACGATATTAAACCAACACATACACTATCCACCCAATATATATACAGAATACACAGTTTCACAGCATTAGCAGCACGAAATATGTTATCCACCTGCAGGGGAAGGAAAACAGGCAGTGCGAACCAATGCGAGTGATATGTCCGCCTTCTGAGGCCCCTAACTGGATGGTAGTCCAATCCCTACGAAGAGTGGAGCCTAGCGCTTAAAAGTACCTGCACACGCCGGTGCCAATGGGCAGAAGGTGAAGCTCTTCGGAGGACGTTGAACAGCTCTGTAGGGAGCTCTAATGAAGGAGAACACGGTCCGCGACTCTAGCGCAGCCTCCACTGTGAGGCAGAAGCAGGGCGCGAGTACGGACAAGGGGTGCTGTATTCACAGCGGGGAAAAGCAAAGGGCACTGCAGGAGGGCGACCAGATCCTAGCTAATCTACTCACCGGTCCCCGAAGCAAGCAGGCCCGAGCTTCTCCTCGATAGATGCAGCTTCTGGCAGGTTCTGAAGAGCAGGGAACGTCTCGTCGTCGTGCAGAGTAAAAAGACGTCCAGTTCTCGGATGGCTTACCCTTATTTTTCTTTTTGTGGCCCTTATGGGAAGATGATTTAGCAGATTCCCCACCCTCCATATCTTTGGTCTTTTTCCCTTCCTCCTGCTTACCAGGATGAGTTTTGTCCTTATGGGACACTCGATGTGACACCCATAAGTCTGCTGCAATGGCCAGCTTCTTAGGATCTATCTCCTTCGAATCGGCCAAATGCTGCTTAAGCTCCGGGGAAGAAGAAGCAAAAATGTGTTCCAGCATGACCAGATTGATCATGCCTTCGAAGGTAGAAACCTTATAACCTTCAACCCAGCCAGTCAAGTTTTTCAGGGACTCAGCTACATACGACACCCAAGTACCACCTTCCTTTTTCTTATACTCTCTAAACCTTTTTAAATATTGGGTCGGAGTCTTCCCAAACTTTAAAATGAGAGTCTGCTTCAACATTGCAAAATCAGCGCGCTCAGCCTTCGACATTTCCATAATGGCACTGCAACCAGAATGGGGCAGTCTGCTGAGTAACCATGCAATCTTATCCGCATTATCAACCTCTTGAACCTCGCATGCATACTCAAACGCATTTAACCAGTCCATAATGTCATTTCGTTCCTCATACACACTGAGCAGATCTTTTGGAAACCGTGGATGAGAGGAAGCCCCAGAACCATGTCCAGGACCCTTGGACCCATTTGCGAACTGAAGCTTGGCCAGTTCCAACTGGTGATCCCTGTCTTTTTGTTTTTCTGCCTGGTCGATTTTCAGTTTGGCTATGCTGAATTCAAGCTCCTGCTGCCTAAACCGCAGCTCTTGCTTCTTGAATTCAAGCATAGCCTCCCCATCAACACTGGCAGAGGAAACGTTAGACATTACATCCTCCCTGTCCTCGTGGTCGTGATGGATCAGTGCAGCGGCAGAACCGTCGGTTCTGCCAGTGAGAGCAGCCCCACCACCTTCTGCACTGTCCTCGGAAGTTATAGCGTCAAGCTGCGCTTCTTGCCACGCCACGATTCTCTGGATCATTTCCAATTTAGTGCCTTGAGAGGAAACCCCTCTCTCCGCACACATCTTCTTCAATGTTTCAGATTTCGAAGCATTTAAGGTTAATAAAGTATTCGTTTCCATACTGTTGATAGGACTATGGCCTTTTTAACGTTATATTCAATACTTTACTGCGTGTCCTGGTTGGAATAACCTGAAATGCCTTAGTTCGAGCGCAACACTGGATACCTTCAGTCGTATCCCACCGCTGTACACCAATTTGTTAAGACGGATTTCTGAACTCTGTCCTGGTGGCGCAGAAGTTCAGAAGGCCAACCTAATTACTTGGAACAGGGTAACCTCTGGACAAGCCAGACCAATCAAGGTAGCGATCGCGGCGGTCAAGACTAGGTCTCAAGAGGGGTGAGGGTGACTGAAAGCTCACAATGAGCACACAAAGCAAGAGCGCTTACAAACTACTCCAAACAGTTGTTTATATCAAAAATAGATACACATTTATTATAAGGCCTTGAAACTAATAACCACAGTAAAAGCAGCAATATACAACGATATTAAACCAACACATACACTATCCACCCAATATATATACAGAATACACAGTTTCACAGCATTAGCAGCACGAAATATGTTATCCACCTGCAGGGGAAGGAAAACAGGCAGTGCGAACCAATGCGAGTGATATGTCCGCCTTCTGAGGCCCCTAACTGGATGGTAGTCCAATCCCTACGAAGAGTGGAGCCTAGCGCTTAAAAGTACCTGCACACGCCGGTGCCAATGGGCAGAAGGTGAAGCTCTTCGGAGGACGTTGAACAGCTCTGTAGGGAGCTCTAATGAAGGAGAACACGGTCCGCGACTCTAGCGCAGCCTCCACTGTGAGGCAGAAGCAGGGCGCGAGTACGGACAAGGGGTGCTGTATTCACAGCGGGGAAAAGCAAAGGGCACTGCAGGAGGGCGACCAGATCCTAGCTAATCTACTCACCGGTCCCCGAAGCAAGCAGGCCCGAGCTTCTCCTCGATAGATGCAGCTTCTGGCAGGTTCTGAAGAGCAGGGAACGTCTCGTCGTCGTGCAGAGTAAAAAGACGTCCCGATCGAAGAAACAAGCACAGTTTTGTCGCCACCGCAGGGCAACGGAACGGCCGGGTGTATTCAAGCCAAACGAGCACCGCTCACCTCTAGCTTAGGACTGCTAAGCAAACGAAGCGTGTGAGCATGCCCCGGACTCAGAATACCACCCAACCTGTCGGCGATTACAGAGCAGGCCTCCTTAGTAAGCTGGTCAGTCAACTGGATGGCCCAGAGACACTTCCGAAGGCTTACAGCAGGAGTTGATGAAGGTGCCGGGAATAGCTGGTCCTGCTATTCCAATAGGTCGAAGCGCCAGTACAGGCCTTCTTGTTCGATCTTAGGTGGAAAGGGCTTCACCGGACGACAGCAATGAGGAGCAGAAGTTCTTCAGGGGGTCACCAGTGATTCCTCGGTCCAGCCTCGTGTTCGCAGGATACTTGGCTCCTGTATCCCTGGGTTCGTAAGAACTCAGGAGATCGACATGGTAGTGGTGTTTCCAGCTCCCTCTTATCCACGGTTCCCTTCGCGCCAAAACGGAGGGGAGCCAATGGGAGATCCGCTCATCAACACCCATACCATACGTGGACCAATCACGGACCACAGTGGTCCCAGGCATTCACACCACCCTAGACTCTCTGGCACCCAGGATGTGTATTGGGACCAGACAGCCCATCCCACATCCTGGGGGCACTCAAACGACATGTAGAAGCCCGCGAAAGCAACCGTGTTTCGCGGGAAACTACATGCCCAAATAAGGAAGGCCCCGGGTCGCCTGACCCGGGGGAAGGTAAAGGGAGCAAGACGGACAGTGGACTAGACAAAGGAGCCTCGTGGTCCGGCCATTTTGTGTAGCCGGGCCACCCTTTTGTGTTCGCGGCAAAAACGTGCTCAGAACGGCAAAAGGAGCTCAAAATAAACCAAATGATCGCTGCCACCAGCCCAGTCCCTGAATGACTTGCACCGATCCAAAAACCATCCTACAAGAGTGTCTAGGGTCTGTAGAAGGCTAGAGACCCAAGAGAGCTGTAACTTAGCTTACAGTGCCCTCTTGTGTCGTGTTGCACTAAAATGGCGACACGATAAAAGAAACTACGGGAAACAGCGTTCCCCGGTACTGACTGTCTTAAGGGCATGTCAGTTTCCCCGTAAGAAAGGAGCGAAAGCCCAGAGGAGTACAGCAGAAGGCTGCACTTCTCTGGCAAAGTCAAGAAAACAGGTTGAAAACAATAGCAAAAAGTTTAGGGGTTGCCACATGGAAGGAAAGTTCCCTACAATAACGAAATCTTTCCTAACAAGACCCTTCCTATAACATGAGATGGGATATCCAACTCCTTCCCATTCCAATCCTGAGACCTTTCCGATAGCAGAGATGTGATATCTCAATGCTTATACCAAACCTGAGAACCTTCCTATGGCCTGAGATGTCATATACAACTCCTTCCCATTCCAATCCTGAGACCCTTGCTTTACCATGAGATGTGATATCTCAATGCTTATACCAAATCTGAGACCCTTCCTATAGCATGAGATGTGTTATCCAATTCCTTCCCATTCCAATCCTGAGACCCTTCCTATAGCATGAGATGTGATATCTCAATGCTTATACCAAACCTGAGAGCCTACCTATAGCATGAGATGTGATATCCAAGTCCACCCCATTCCAATCCTTAGACCCTTCCTACAGCATGCGATGTGATATCTCAATGATTCTAATACCAAACCAGAGACTCTTCCTATAACATGAGATGGGATATCCAACTCCTTCCCATTCCAATCCTGAGCCGCTTCCGATAGCAGAGATGTGATATCTCAATGCTTATACCAAACCTGAGACCCTTCCTATAACATGAGATGTGATATCCAACTCCTTCCCGTTCCAAACCTGAGACACTAACTATAGCATATGTGATATCCAACTCCTTCCCATTCCAAACATGAGACCCTTCCTATAGCAAGAAAGTAATATCCAACTCCTACCCATTCCAATCCTGAGACCCTTCGTGTAGCAAGAGATGTGATATCCAAATCCTTCCCATTCCAATCCTGAGACCCTTCCTATAACATGAGATGTGATATCCAACTCCTTCCCATTCCAACCTGAGACACTTCCTATAGCATGAGAAGGGATATCCAACTCCTTCCCAATCCAATCCTGAGACCCTTCCGATAGCAGAGATGTGATATCTCAATGCTTATACCAAACCTGAGACCCTTCCTATGGCATGAGATGTGATATCCAACTCCTTGCCATTCAAATCCTGAGACCCTTCCTATAGCATGAAAAGGGATATCCAACTCCTTCCCAATCCAATCCTGAGACCCTTCCGATAGCAGAGACGTGATATCTCAATGCTTCTACCAAACCTGAGACCCTTCCTTTAGCATGAGATGTGATATCCAAATCCTTCACATTCCAATCCTGAGACCCTTCATATAGCATGAGATTTGATATCTCAATGCTTCTAATACCAAACCTGAGATCCTTCCTATAACATGAGATGTGATATCCAATTCCTTCCCATTCCAAACCTGAGACCCTTCCTATTGGATGAGATGTGATATCCAACTCCTTCCCATTCCAACCCTGAGACCCTTCCTATAGCATGAGATGTGATGTCTCAATGCTTCTAATACCAAACCTGAGATCCTTCCTATAACATGAGATGTGATATCCAACTCCTTCCATTCCAATCCTGAGACCTGTCCTATAGCATGAGATGTGATATCTCAATGCTTATACCAAACCTGAGACCCTTCCTATAGCATGAGATGTGATATCCAACTCCTTCCCATTCCAATCCTGAGACCCTTCCTATAGCATGAGATGTGATATCTCAATGCTTCTAATACCAAACCTGAGATCCTTCCTCTAACATGAAATGTGATATCCAACTCCTTCCCTTTCCAAACATAAGAGCCTATCTATAGCATGAGATGTGATATCCAAGTCCTTCACATTCCAACCCTTAGACCCTTCCTACAGCATGCAATATGATATCTCAATGATTCTAATAACAAACCTGAGACCCGTCCTATAACATGAGATGGGATATCCAACTCCTTCCCATTCCAATCCTGAGACACTTCCGATAGCAGAGATGTGATATCTCAATGTTTATACCAAACCTGAGACCCTTCCTATAACATGAGATGTGAAATTTAACTCCTTCCCGTTCCCAACCTGAGACCCTTCCTTTAGCATGAGATGTGATATCCAGCTCCTTCCCATTCCAATCCTGAGACACTTCCGATAGCATGAGATGTGATATCTCAATGCTTCTAACATCAAAACTGAGACCCTCCCTATAGCATGATATGTGATATCTAAGTCCTTCCCATTCCAATCCTGAGACCCTTCCTATAGCATGAGATGTGATATCTCAATGCTTCTACCAAACCTGAGACCCTTCCTTTAGCATGAGATGTGATATCCAACTCCTTCCCATTCCAATCCTGAGACCCTTCCTATAGCATGAGATGTGATATCTCAATACTTCTAATACCAAACCTGAGATCCTTCCGATAACATGAGATGTGATATCTCAATACTTCTAATACCAAACCTGAGATCCATCCTATAACATGAGATGTGATATCCAACTCCTTCCCTTTCCAAACCTAAGAGCCTATCTATAGCATGAGATGTGATATCCAGGTCCTTCCCATTCCAATCCTTAGACCCTTCCTACAGCATGCAATATGATATCTCAATGATTCTAATAACAAACCTGAGACCCGTCCTATAGCATGAGATATGATATCCAAGTCCTTCCCATTCCAATCCTGAGACCCTTCCTATAACATGAAATGTGATATCCAACTCCTTCCCATTCCAACCTGAGACCCTTCCTATAGCATGAGATGGGATATCCAACTTCTTCCAAATCCAATACTGATACCCTTCCGATAGCATGAGATGTGATATCCCAATGCTTCTACCAAACCTGAGACCCATACTATGGCATGAGATGTGATATCAAACTCCTTCCCATTCCAATCCTGAGACCCTTCCTATAGCTTGAGGTGTGATATCCAACTCCTTCCCATTCCAATTCTGAGACCCTTCTTATACCATGAGACTTGATATCTCAATGCTTCTAATACCAAACCTGAGACCCGTCCTATAACATGAGATGTGATAACCAAATCCTTCCCCTTCCAAACCTTAGACCCATCCTTTATCATGAGATGTGATATCCAACTCCTTCCCATTCCAATCCTGAGACCCTTCCGATATCATGAGATTTGTTATCTCAATGCTTCTAATATCAAACTTGAGACCCTCCCTATAGCATGAGATGTGACATCCAAGTCCTTCCCATTCCAATCCTGAGACCCTTCCTATAGCATGAGATGTGATATCTCTATGCTTCTAATACCAAACCTGAGACCCTTCCTATAACATGAGATGGGATATCCAACTCCTTCCCATTCCAATCCTGAGACCTTTCCGATAGCAGAGATGTGATATCTCAATGCTTATACCAAACCTGAGAACCTTCCTATGGCCTGAGATGTCATATACAACTCCTTCCCATTCCAATCCTGAGACCCTTGCTTTACCATGAGATGTGATATCTCAATGCTTATACCAAATCTGAGACCCTTCCTATAGCATGAGATGTGTTATCCAATTCCTTCCCATTCCAATCCTGAGACCCTTCCTATAGCATGAGATGTGATATCTCAATGCTTATACCAAACCTGAGAGCCTACCTATAGCATGAGATGTGATATCCAAGTCCACCCCATTCCAATCCTTAGACCCTTCCTACAGCATGCGATGTGATATCTCAATGATTCTAATACCAAACCAGAGACTCTTCCTATAACATGAGATGGGATATCCAACTCCTTCCCATTCCAATCCTGAGCCGCTTCCGATAGCAGAGATGTGATATCTCAATGCTTATACCAAACCTGAGACCCTTCCTATAACATGAGATGTGATATCCAACTCCTTCCCGTTCCAAACCTGAGACACTAACTATAGCATATGTGATATCCAACTCCTTCCCATTCCAAACATGAGACCCTTCCTATAGCAAGAAAGTAATATCCAACTCCTACCCATTCCAATCCTGAGACCCTTCGTGTAGCAAGAGATGTGATATCCAAATCCTTCCCATTCCAATCCTGAGACCCTTCCTATAACATGAGATGTGATATCCAACTCCTTCCCATTCCAACCTGAGACACTTCCTATAGCATGAGAAGGGATATCCAACTCCTTCCCAATCCAATCCTGAGACCCTTCCGATAGCAGAGATGTGATATCTCAATGCTTATACCAAACCTGAGACCCTTCCTATGGCATGAGATGTGATATCCAACTCCTTGCCATTCAAATCCTGAGACCCTTCCTATAGCATGAAAAGGGATATCCAACTCCTTCCCAATCCAATCCTGAGACCCTTCCGATAGCAGAGACGTGATATCTCAATGCTTCTACCAAACCTGAGACCCTTCCTTTAGCATGAGATGTGATATCCAAATCCTTCACATTCCAATCCTGAGACCCTTCATATAGCATGAGATTTGATATCTCAATGCTTCTAATACCAAACCTGAGATCCTTCCTATAACATGAGATGTGATATCCAATTCCTTCCCATTCCAAACCTGAGACCCTTCCTATTGGATGAGATGTGATATCCAACTCCTTCCCATTCCAACCCTGAGACCCTTCCTATAGCATGAGATGTGATGTCTCAATGCTTCTAATACCAAACCTGAGATCCTTCCTATAACATGAGATGTGATATCCAACTCCTTCCATTCCAATCCTGAGACCCGTCCTATAGCATGAGATGTGATATCTCAATGCTTATACCAAACCTGAGACCCTTCCTATAGCATGAGATGTGATATCCAACTCCTTCCCATTCCAATCCTGAGACCCTTCCTATAGCATGAGATGTGATATCTCAATGCTTCTAATACCAAACCTGAGATCCTTCCTCTAACATGAAATGTGATATCCAACTCCTTCCCTTTCCAAACCTAAGAGCCTATCAATAGAATGAGATGTGATATCCAAGTCCTTCACATTCCAACCCTTAGACCCTTCCTACAGCATGCAATATGATATCTCAATGATTCTAATACCAAACCTGAGACCCTTCCTTTAGCATGAGATGTGATATCCAAATCCTTCACATTCCAATCCTGAGACCCTTCCTATAGCATGAGATTTGATATCTCAATGCTTCTAATACCAAACCTGAGATCCTTCCTATAACATGAGATGTGATATCCAATTCCTTCCCATTCCAAACCTGAGACCCTTCCTATTGGATAAGATGTGATATCCAACTCCTTCCCATTCCAACCCTGAGACCCTTCCTATAGCATGAGATGTGATGTCTCAATGCTTCTAATACCAAACCTGAGATCCTTCCTATAACATGAGATGTGATATCCAACTCCTTCCATTCCAATCCTGAGACCCGTCCTATAGCATGAGATGTGATATCTCAATGCTTATACCAAACCTGAGACCCTTCCTATAGCATGAGATGTGATATCCAACTCCTTCCCATTCCAATCCTGAGACCCTTCCTATAGCATGAGATGTGATATCTCAATGCTTCTAATACCAAACCTGAGATCCTTCCTCTAACATGAAATGTGATATCCAACTCCTTCCCTTTCCAAACCTAAGAGCCTATCTATAGCATGAGATGTGATATCCAAGTCCTTCACATTCCAACCCTTAGACCCTTCCTACAGCATGCAATATGATATCTCAATGATTCTAATAACAAACCTGAGACCCGTCCTATAACATGAGATGTGATATCCAACTCCTTCCCGTTCCAAACCTGAGACCCTTCCTTTAGCATGAGATGTGATATCCAGCTCCTTCCCATTCCAATCCTGAGACACTTCCGATAGCATGAGATGTGATATCTCAATGCTTCTAATATCAAAACTGAGACCCTCCCTATAGCATGATATGTGATATCTAAGTCCTTCCCATTCCAATCCTGAGACCCTTCCTATAGCATGAGATGTGATATCTCAATGCTTCTACCAAACCTGAGACCCTTCCTTTAGCATGAGATTTGATATCCAACTCCTTCCCATTCCAACCTGAGACCCTTCCTATAGCATGAGATGGGATATCCAACTTCTTCCAAATCCAATACTGATACCCTTCCGATAGCATGAGATGTGATATCCCAATGCTTCTACCAAACCTGAGACCCATACTCTGGCATGAGATGTGATATCAAACTCCTTCCCATTCCAATCCTGAGACCCTTCCTAAAGCTTGAGGTGTGATATCCAACTCCTTCCCATTCCAATTCTGGGACCCTTCTTATACCATGAGACTTGATATCCAAATCCTTCCCCCTCCAAACCTTAGACCCTTCCTTTATCATGAGATGTGATATCCAACTCCTTCCCATTCCAATCCTGAGACCCTTCCGGTATCATGAGATTTGTTATCTCAATGCTTCTAATATCAAACTTGAGACCCTCCCTATAGCATGAGATGTGACATCCAAGTCCTTCCCATTCCAATCCTGAGACCCTTCCTATAGCATGAGATGGGATATCCAACTCCTTCCCATTCCAATCCTGAGACCTTTCCGATAGCAGAGATGTGATATCTCAATGCTTATACCAAACCTGAGAACCTTCCTATGGCCTGAGATGTCATATACAACTCCTTCCCATTCCAATCCTGAGACCCTTCCTTTAGCATGAGATGTGATATCTCAATGCTTATACCAAATCTTAGACCCTTCCTATAGCATGAGATGTGATATCTCAATGCTTATACCAAACCTGAAAGCCTACCTATAACATGAGATGTGATATCCAAGTCCATCCCATTCCAATCCTTAGACCCTTCCTTCATGCGATGTGATATCTCAATGATTCTAATACCAAACCAGAGACTCTTCCTATAACATGAGATGGGATATCCAACTCCTTCCCATTCCAATCCTGAGCCGCTTCCGATAGCAGAGATGTGATATCTCAATGCTTATACCAAACCTGAGACCCTTCCTATAACATGAGATGTGATATCCAACTCCTTCCCGTTCCAAACCTGAGACACTAACTATAGCATATGTGATATCCACCTCCTTCCCATTCCAAACATGAGACCCTTCCTATAGCAAGAAAGTAATATCCAACTCCTACCCATTCCAATCCTGAGACCCTTCCTATAGCAAGAGATGTGATATCCAAATCCTTCCCATTCCAATCCTGAGACCCTTCCTATAACATGAGATGTGATATCCAACTCCTTCCCATTCCAACCTGAGACACTTCCTATAGCATGAGAAGGGATATCCAACTCCTTCCCAATCCAATCCTGAGACCCTTCCGATAGCAGAGATGTGATATCTCAATGCTTATACCAAACCTGAGACCCTTCCTATGGCATGAGATGTGATATCCAACTCCTTGCCATTCAAATCCTGAGACCCTTCCTATAGCATGAGAAGGGATATCCAACTCCTTCCCAATCCAATCCTGAGACCCTTCCGATAGCAGAGACGTGATATCTCAATGCTTCTACCAAACCTGAGACCCTTCCTTTAGCATGAGATGTGATATCCAAATCCTTCACATTCCAATCCTGAGACCCTTCCTATAGCATGAGATGTGATATCTCAATGCTTCTAATACCAAACCTGAGATCCTTCCTATAACATGAGATGTGATATCCAATTCCTTCCCATTCCAAACCTGAGACCCTTCCTATTGGATGAGATGTGATATCCAACTCCTTCCCATTCCAACCCTGAGACCCTTCCTATAGCATGAGATGTGATGTCTCAATGATTCTAATACCAAACCTGAGATCCTTCCTATAACATGAGATGTGATATCCAACTCCTTCCCATTCCAATCCTGAGACCCTTCCGATAGCAGAGATGTGATATCTCAATGCTTATACCAAACCTGAGACCCTTCGTATGGCATGAGATGTGATATCCAACTCCTTGCCATTCAAACCCTGAGACCCTTCCTATAGCATGAGAAGGGATATCCAACTCCTTCCCAATCCAATCCTGAGACCCTTCCGATAGCAGAGACGTGATATCTCAATGCTTCTACCAAACCTGTGACCCTTCCTTTAGCATGAGATGTGATATCCAAATCCTTCACATTCCAATCCTGAAACCCTTCCTATAGCATGAGATGTGATATCTCAATGCTTCTAATACCAAACCTGAGATCCTTCCTATAACATGAGATGTGATATCCAATTCCTTCCCATTCCAAACCTGAGACCCTTCCTTTATCATGAGATGTGACATCCAAATCCTTCCCATTCCAATCCTGAGACCCTTCCTATAGCATGAGATGTGATATCTCTATGCTTCTAATACCAAACCTTTGACCCTTCCTAGAACATGAGATGGGATATCCAACTCCTTCCCATTCCAATCCTGAGACCTTTCCGATAGCAGAGATGTGATATCTCAATGCTTATACCAAACCTGAGAACCTTCCTATGGCCTGAGATGTCATATACAACTCCTTCCCATTCCAATCCTGAGACCCTTCCTTTAGCATGAGATGTGATATCTCAATGCTTATACCAAATCTGAGACCCTTCCTATAGCATGAGATGTGATATCCAATTCCTTCCCATTCCAATCCTGAGACCCTTCCTATAGCATGAGATGTGATATCTCAATGCTTATATCAAACCTGAGATCCTTCCTATAACATGAGATGTGATATCCAACTCCTTCCATTCCAATCCTGAGACCCGTCCTATAGCATGAGATGTGATATCTCAATGCTTATACCAAACCTGAGACCCTTCCTATAGCATGAGATGTGATATCCAACTACTTCCCATTCCAATCATGAGACCCTTCCTATAGCATGAGATGTGATATCTCAATGCTTCTAATACCAAACCTGAGATCCTTCCTCTAACATGAAATGTGATATCCAACTCCTTCCCTTTCCAAACCTAAGAGCCTATCTATAGCATGAGATGTGATATCCAGGTCCTTCCTATTCCAATCCTTAGACCCTTCCTACAGCATGCAATATGATATCTCAATGATTCTAATAACAAACCTGAGACCCGTCCTATAGCATGAGATATGATATCCAAGTCCTTCCCATTCCAATCCTGAGACCCTTCCTATAACATGAAATGTGATATCCAACTCCTTCCCATTCCAACCTGAGACCCTTCCTATAGCATGAGATGGGATATCCAACTTCTTCAAAATCCAATACTGATACCCTTCCGATAGCATGAGATTTGATATCCCAATGCTTCTACCAAACCTGAGACCCATACCATGGCATGAGATGTGATATCAAACTCCTTCCCATTCCAATCCTGAGACCCTTCCTATAGCTTGAGGTGTGATATCCAACTCCTTCCCATTCCAATTCTGAGACCCTTCTTATACCATGAGACTTGATATCTCAATGCTTCTAATACCAAACCTGAGACCCGTCCTATAACATGAGATGTGATATCCAAATCCTTCCCCTTCCAAACCTTAGACCCTTCCTTTATCATGAGATGTGACATCCAAGTCCTTCCCATTCCAATCCTGAGACCCTTTCTGATAGCAGAGATGTGATATCTCAATGCTTATACCAAACCTGAGAACCTTCCTATGGCCTGAGATGTCATATACAACTCCTTCCCATTCCAATCCTGAGACCCTTCCTTTAGCATGAGATGTGATATCTCAATGCTTATACCAAATCTGAGACCCTTCCTATAGCATGAGATGTGATATCTCTATGCTTCTAATACCAAACCTGAGACCCTTCCTATAACATGAGATGGGATATCCAACTCCTTCCCATTCCAATCCTGAGACCTTTCCGATAGCAGAGATGTGATATCTCAATGCTTATACCAAACCTGAGAACCTTCCTATGGCCTGAGATGTCATATACAACTCCTTCCCATTCCAATCCTGAGACCCTTCCTTTAGCATGAGATGTGATATCTCAATGCTTATACCAAATCTGAGACCCTTCCTATAGCATGAGATGTGATATCCAATTCCTTCCCATTCCAATCCTGAGACCCTTCCTATAGCATGAGATGTGATATCTCAATGCTTATACCAAACCTGAGAGCCTACCTATAGCATGAGATGTGATATCCAAGTCCATCCCATTCCAATCCTTAGACCCTTCCTACAGCATGCAATGTGATATCTCAATGATTCTAATACCAAACCAGAGACTCTTCCTATAACATGAGATGGGATATCCAACTCCTTCCCATTCCAATCCTGAGCCGCTTCCGATAGCAGAGATGTGATATCTCAATGCTTATACCAAACCTGAGACCCTTCCTATAACATGAGATGTGATATCCAACTCCTTCCCGTTCCAAACCTGAGACACTAACTATAGCATATGTGATATCCAACTCCTTCCCATTCCAAACATGAGACCCTTCCTATAGCAAGAAAGTAATATCCAACTCCTACCCATTCCAATCCTGAGACCCTTCCTATAGCAAGAGATGTGATATCCAAATCCTTCCCATTCCAATCCTGAGACCCTTCCTATAACATGAGATGTGATATCCAACTCCTTCCCATTCCACCTGAGACACTTCCTATAGCATGAGAAGGGATATCCAACTCCTTCCCAATCCAATCCTGAGACCCTTCCGATAGCAGAGATGTGATATCTCAATGCTTATACCAAACCTGAGACCCTTCCTATAGCATGAAAAGGGATATCCAACTCCTTCCCAATCCAATCCTGAGACCCTTCCGATAGCAGAGACGTGATATCTCAATGCTTCTACCAAACCTGAGACCCTTCCTTTAGCATGAGATGTGATATCCAAATCCTTCACATTCCAATCCTGAGACCCTTCCTATAGCATGAGATTTGATATCTCAATGCTTCTAATACCAAACCTGAGATCCTTCCTATAACATGAGATGTGATATCCAATTCCTTCCCATTCCAAACCTGAGACCCTTCCTATTGGATGAGATGTGATATCCAACTCCTTCCCATTCCAACCCTGAGACCCTTCCTATAGCATGAGATGTGATGTCTCAATGCTTCTAATACCAAACCTGAGATCCTTCCTATAACATGAGATGTGATATCCAACTCCTTCCATTCCAATCCTGAGACCCGTCCTATAGCATGAGATGTGATATCTCAATGCTTATACCAAACCTGAGACCCTTCCTATAGCATGAGATGTGATATCCAACTCCTTCCCATTCCAATCCTGAGACCCTTCCTATAGCATGAGATGTGATATCTCAATGCTTCTAATACCAAACCTGAGATTCTTCCTCTAACATGAAATGTGATATCCAACTCCTTCCCTTTCCAAACCTAAGAGCCTATCTATAGCATGAGATGTGATATCCAAGTCCTTCACATTCCAACCCTTAGACCCTTCCTACAGCATGCAATATGATATCTCAATGATTCTAATACCAAACCTGAGACCCGTCCTTTAGCATGAGATGTGATATCCAAATCCTTCACATTCCAATCCTGAGACCCTTCCTATAGCATGAGATTTGATATCTCAATGCTTCTAATACCAAACCTGAGATCCTTCCTATAACATGAGATGTGATATCCAATTCCTTCCCATTCCAAACCTGAGACCCTTCCTATTGGATGAGATGTGATATCCAACTCCTTCCCATTCCAACCCTGAGACCCTTCCTATAGCATGAGATGTGATGTCTCAATGCTTCTAATACCAAACCTGAGATCCTTCCTATAACATGAGATGTGATATCCAACTCCTTCCATTCCAATCCTGAGACCCGTCCTATAGCATGAGATGTGATATCTCAATGCTTATACCAAACCTGAGACCCTTCCTATAGCATGAGATGTGATATCCAAGTCCTTCCCATTCCAACCTGAGACCCTTCCTATAGCATGAGATGGGATATCCAACTCCTTCCAAATCCAATCCCGATACCCTTCCGATAGCATGAGATGTGATATCCCAATGCTTCTACCAAACCTGAGACCCATACTATGGCATGAGATGTGATATCAAACTCCTTCCCATTCTAATCCTGAGACCCTTCCTATAGCTTGAGATGTGATATCCAACTCCTTCCCATTCCAATTCTGAGACCCTTCCTATAGCATGAGATGTGATATACAACTCCTTTCCATTCCAATCCTGAGACCCTTCCTATAGCATGAGATGTGATGTCTCAATGCTTCTAATACCAAACCTGATATCCTTCCTATAACATGAGATGTGATATCCAACTCCTTCCATTCCAATCCTGAGACCCTTCCTATAGCATGAGATGTGATATCTCAATGCTTCTACCAAACCTGAGACCCTTCCTATAGCATGAGATGTGATATCCAACTCCTTCCCATTCCAATCCTGAGACCCTTCCTATAGACTGAGATGTGATATCTCAATGCCCCTAATACCAAACCTGAGATCCTTCCTCTAACATGAAATGTGATATCCAACTCCTTCACTTTCCAAACCTGAGAACCTATCTATAGCATGAGATGTGATATCTAAGTCCTTCCCATTCCAATCCTTAGACCCTTCCTACAGCATGCAATATGATATCTCAATGATTCTAATAAAAAAACCTGAGACCTGTCCTATAACATGAGATGGGATATTCAACTCCTTCCCATTCCAATCCTGAGACACTTCCGATAGCAGAGCTGTGATATCTCAATGTTTATACCAAACCTGAGACCCTTCCTATAACATGAGATGTGATATCCAACTCCTTCCCGTTCCAAACCTGAGACCCTTCCTTTAGCATATGTGATATCCAGCTCCTTCCCATTCCAATCCTGAGACACTTCCGATAGCATGAGATGTGATATCTCAATGCTTCTAATATCTAAACTGAGACCCTCCGTATAGCATATGTGATATCTAAGTCCTTCCCATTCCAATCCTGAGACCCTTCCTATAGCATGAGATGTGATATCTCAATGCTTATCCTTGATTCCTGTAGTAAATTGATTTCCTTTGCAGGCCGACTCCTGTCACGAATGCCTTGTCTGCATGCATTCTCTCCTGGCCATTCGCTCACCGTGGCTATTTGCCTACCCCCTCAGTGGATGGACTTCTCCATCCTAGCCTCCTACCACTCAACTCCGCCTACTTGGAGAATTCAACATGAACCTGTATGCTTCCTGACCTGGACTTTTACGAGATCTGCAACTCTTCATGTCGCTGGCCGTACACACTGCAGGGAATACTCGGGATTTTCTGATCTCAGACCTCCCCCTCTGTAACCCTCTCAACAATCCTCTCCCGTGGTGATCAAGTTCTCATCTTCAAAGAAGGCTAACTGCCAGCTGTTCCTCCTCAGAGGAGTTCTCCCTTTCTGTCCCTGCTCCCTGCACCGTTTCGCGTTGCAAACACTCGCTTCCCTGCTCTCTTATTTAGACGCTTTTCCTTCTCAGAGGCCTTCTTGCTTTCTGCCCTTTTCGCGTTGCAAGTACTCGCTTCCCAGCTCTCTGGTTTAGACGCGTGTTCCCTGCCTTCTCTCCTCTTCCCGCTGCCTTCAAATCAAAAAATGAGCTCCAAAAGATACACAGTGCTCAGAATGCTCTATAACACCCATTATTCAACATATAGCCGTAACCCGCTAGACGTATTGATACGTGCTGTAAACTAGCAACAACAGCCAGAAAATGTAC
Source organism: Ambystoma mexicanum (assembly GCF_040938575.1). Classification (NCBI taxonomy): domain Eukaryota; kingdom Metazoa; phylum Chordata; class Amphibia; order Caudata; family Ambystomatidae; genus Ambystoma; species Ambystoma mexicanum. The sequence goes on from NC_090936.1 coordinate 342,567,638, forward strand.
TTTCCTCGCGTTTTTGTAAATGCTAATTCTGATGGGTTCCCATGTATACTGTCCGTGCGTTTGTTGTCGAATCCTGAAGTTTTTAACCACTGTTCTCCCATACAAGGGGGGGTCAACGTCTACTGCTGTTCACAGGCTGAATGTATACGGCTGAAATCTTCAAGGCATTATCAGCTTTCCTGACTGTTTTGGAACGTGTATTTGTCATCTGTTAATGCAGTCGCCCTGTGTTCATCGTCCCTTCTACTTTACAGGCTGCACTCCCCTGGTGATCACATTCTCCTCTCCAGAGCAGGCTGACTACCAGCTGCTGCTCCTCATAGGCGTTCATCCTTTCTGTCCCTGCTCCCTGCACCGTTTCGCGTTGCATGTACTCGCTTCCCAGCTCTCTGGTTTAGTTGCGTGTTCCCTGCCTTCTCTCCTCTTCCTACAGCCTTCCAATGAGCTCCACAAGATACAGTGTTCAGAATGCTTTATAACACCCATTATTCAACATATTGCTGTAACCCGCTAGACGTATTGAAACGTGCTAAAAACGAGCAGAAACAGCTAGAAAATGTACTTTCCTCGCGTTTTGGTAAATGCGAATTCTGGTGGATTCCCATTTTGTACTCTGTTCGTGCGTTTGTTCAGTCGAATCCTGGCCTTTTGAACCACTCTTCTCCCATACAAGGGAGGGTCAAAATGTGTTGTTCACAGGCTGAATTTATACTGCTGAAATGCTCGCTTCCCTGCTTTCTGGTTTAGACGCGTGTACCCTGCATTTACCAAAACGCGAGGGAAGTACATTTTCTAGCTGTTTTTGCTAGTTTTTAGCACGTTTCAATACGTCTAGCGGGTTACAGCTATATGTTGAATAATGGGTGTTATAAAGCATTCTGAACACTGTATCTTGTGGAGCAAATTGGAAGGCTGTAGCAAGAGGAGAGAAGGCAGGGAACACGCATCTCAACCAGAGAGCTGGGAAGCGAGTACATGCAACGCGAAACGGTGCAGGGAGCAGGGACAGAAAGGATGAACACCTATGAGGAGGAGCAGCTGATAGTTAGCCTGCATAGGAGAGAAGAATGTGATCACTAGGGGAGTGCAGCCTGTAAACTAGAAGGAACGATGAACAAAGGGCGACTGCATTAACAGATGGCAAATAAACGTTCCAAAACAGTCAGGAAAGCTGATAATGCCTTGAAGATTTCAGCCGTATACATTTAGCCTGTGAACAGCAGATGTTGACCCCCACTCCCTAGTATGGGAGAACAGTGATTAAAAACTTCAGGATTCGACACGAACGCACGGACACAGTACATACAACATGGGAACCCACCAGAATTCGCATTTACAAAAACGCGAGGGAAGGACATTTTCTAGCTATTTTTGCTAGTTTTTTAGCACGTTTCAATACGTCTAGCGGGTTACAGCTATATGTTGAATAATGGGGTTATAAAGCATTCTGAACACTATCTTGTGGAGCTCATTGGAAGGCTGTAGGAAGAGAGAAGGCAGGGAACACGCATCTAAACCAGAGAGCAGGGAAGCGAGCATTTCAGCAGTATAAATTCAGCCTGTGAACAAAACATTTTGACCCTCCCTTGTATGGGAGAAGAGTGGTTCAAAAGACCAGGATTCGACTGAACAAACGCACGAACAGAGTACAAAATGGGAATCCACCAGAATTCGCATTTACCAAAACGCGAGAAAAGTACATTTTCTAGCTGGTTCTGCTCGTTTTTAGCACGTTTCAATACGTTTAGCGGGTTACAGCTATATGTTGAATAATGGGTGTTATAAAGCATTCTGAACACTATCTTGTGGAGCTCATTGGAAGGCTGTAGGAAGAGGAGAGAAGGCAGGGAACACGCATCTAAACCAGAGAGCTGGGAAGCGAGTACATGCAACGCGGAACGGTGCAGGGAGCAGGGACAGAAAGGATGAACGCCTATGAGGAGGAGCAGCTGGTAGTCAGCCTGCTCTGGAGAGGAGAATGTGATCACCAGGGGAGTGCAGCCTGTAAAGTAGAAGGGACGATGAACACAGGGCGACTGCATGAACAGATGGCAAATACACGTTCCAAAACAGTCAGGAAAGCTGATAATGCCTTGAAGATTTCAGCCGTATACATTCAGCCTGTGAACAGCAGTAGACGTTGACCCCCCTCCCCCCCCCCTTGTATGGGAGAACAGTGGTTAAAAACTTCAGGATTCGACAACAAACGCACGGACAGTACATACATGGGAACCCATCAGAATTAGTATTTAGAAAAACGCGAGGAAAGTACATTTTCTAGCTGTTTTTGCTAGTTTACAGCACGTTTCAATACGTCTAGCGGGTTACGGCTATATGTTGAATAATGGGTGTTATAGAGCATTCTGAGCACTGTGTATCTTTTGGAGCTCATTTTTTGATTTGAAGGCAGCGGGAAGAGAGAAGGCAGGGAACACGCGTCTAAACCAGAGAGCTGGGAAGCGAGTGTTTGCAACGCGAAACGGTGGAGGGAGCAGGGACAGAAAGGGAGAACTCCTCTGAGGAGGAACAGCTGGCAGTTAGCCTTCGTTGGAGATGAGAACTTGATCACCACGGGAGAGGATTGTTGAGAGGGTTACAGAGGGGGAGGTCTGAGATCACAAAATCCTGAGTATTCCCTGCAGTGTGTAGGGCCAGCGACATGAAGAGTTGCAGATCTCGTAAAAGTCCAGGTCAGGAAGCATACAGGTTCATGTTGAATTCTCCAAGTAGGCGGAGTTGAGTGGTAGGAGGCTAGGATGGAGAAGTCCATCCACTGAGAGAGGAAGGGGGTAGGCAAATAGCCACGGTGAGCGAATGGCCAGGAGAGAATGCATGCAGACAAGGCATTCGTGACAGGAGTCGGCCTGCAAAGGAAATCAATTTACTACAGGAGTCAAGGATAAGCATTGAGATATCACATCTCATGCTATAGGAAGGGTCTCAGGATTGGAATGGGAAGGACTTAGATATCACATATCATGCTATAGGGAGGGTCTCAGTTTCGATATTAGAAGCATTGAGATATCAAATCTCATGCTATCGGAAGTGTCTCAGGATTGGAATGGGAAGGAGCTGGATATCACATCTCATGCTAAAGGAAGGGTCTCAGGTTTGGAACGGGAAGGAGTTGGATATCACATCTCATGCTAAAGGAAGGGTCTCAGGTTTGGAACGGGAAGGAGTTGGATATCACATCTCATGTTATAGGAAGGATCTCAGGTTTGGTATTAGAAGTATTGAGATATCACATCTCATGCTATCGGAAGGATCTCAGGTTTGGTATAGAAGCATTGAGATATCATATCTTATGCTATCAGAAGGGTCTCAGGATTGGAATGGGAAGGAGTTGGATATCACATCTCATGCTAAAGGGAGGGTCTCAGGTTTGGAAGGGGAAGGATTTGGATATCACATCTCATGTTATAGGATGGATCTCAGGTTTGGTATTAGAAGTATTGAGATATCACATCTCATGTTATCGGAAGGATCTCAGGTTTGGTATTAGAAGTATTGAGATATCACATCTCATGCTATAGGAAGGGTCTCAGGATTGGAATGGGAAGGAGTTGGATATCACATCTCATGCTAAAGGAAGGGTCTCAGCTTTGGTAGAAGCATTGAGATATCACATCTCATGCTATAGGAAGGGTCTCAGGATTCGAATGGGTAGGACTTAGATATCACATATGCTATAGGGAGGGTCTCAGTTTGATATTAGAAGCATTGAGATATCACATCTCATGCTATCGGAAGTGTCTCAGGATTGGAATGGGAAGGAGCTGGATATCACATCTCATGCTAAAGGAAGTGTCTCAGGATTGGAATGGGAAGGAGTTGGATATCCCATCTCATGTTATAGGACGGGTCTCAGGTTTTTTATTAGAATCATTGAGATATCATATTGCATGCTGTAGGAAGGGTCTAAGGATTGGAATGGGAAGGACTTGGATATCACATCTCATGCTATAGATAGGCTCTCAGGTTTGGAAAGTGAAGGAGTTGGATATCACATTTCATGTTAGAGGAAGGATCTCAGGTTTGGTATTAGAGGCATTGTGATATCACATCTCAGGCTATAGGAAGGGTCTCAGGATTGGAATGGGAAGGAGTTGGATATCACATCTCATGCTATAGGAAGGGTCTCAGGTTTGGTATAAGCATTGAGATATCACATCTCATGCTATAGGAAGGGTCTGAGGATTGGAATTGGAAGGAGTTGGATATCACATCTGCTATGGGAAGGGTCTCAGGTTTGGTATAAGCAGTGAGATATCACATCTCATGCTATAGGAAGTGTCTCAGGATTGGAATGGGAAGGAGTTGGATATCACATCTCATGTTATAGGAAGGATCTCAGGTTTGGTATAAGCATTGAGATATCACATCTCTGCTATCGGAAGGGTCTCAGGATTGGCATGGGAAGGAGTTGGATATTCCCATCTCATGTTATAGGAAGGGTCTCAGGTTTGGTATTAGAAGCATTGAGATATCACATCTCATGCTATAGGAAGGGTCTCAGGATTGGAATGGGAAGGACTTGGATATCACATCTCATGCTATAGGGAGGGTCTCAAGTTTGATATTAGAAGCTTTGAGATATCACATCTCATGATATCGGAAGGGTCTCAGGATTGGAATGGGAAGGAGTTGGATATCACATCTCATGATAAAGGAAGGGTCTAAGGTTTGGAAGGGGAAGGATTTGGATATCACATCTCATGTTATATTACGGGTCTCAGGTTTGGTATTAGAAGCATTGAGATATCAAGTCTCATAGTATAGGAAGGGTCTCAGAATTGGAATGGGAAGGAGTTGGATATCACATCTCAAGCTATAGGAAGGGTCTCAGGATTGGAATGGGAAGGACTTGGATATCACATCTCATGCTATAGGAAGGCTCTCAGGTTTGGAAGGGGAAAGAGTTGGATATCACATTTCATGTTAGAGGTAGGATCTCAGGTTTGGTATTAGAGGCATTGAGATATCACATCTCATGCTATCAGAAGTGTCTCAGGAATGGAATGGGAAGGAGTTGGATATCACATCTCGTGCTAAAGGGAGGGTCTCAGGTTTGGAAGGGGAAGGATTTGGATATCACATCTCATGTTATAGGAAGGATCTCAGGTTTGGTATTAGAAGCATTGAGATACATCTCATGCTATCAGAAGGGTCTCAGGATTGGAATAGGAAGGAGTTGGATATCACATCTCATGCTAAAGGGAGGGCCTCAGGTTTGGAAGGGGAAGGATTTGTATATCACATCTCATGTTATCGGAAGGATCTCACGTTTGGTATTGAAGTATTGAGATATATCTCATGCTATAGGAAGGGTCTCAGGATTGGATTGGGAAGGAGTTGGATATCCCTTCTCATGCTATAGGAAGGGTCTCAGGATTTGAATGGCAAGGAGTTGGATATCACATCTCATGCCATAGGAAGGGTCTCAGGTTTGGTATAAGCATTGAGATATCACATCTCTGCTATCGGAAGGGTCTCAGGATTGGATTGGGAAGGAGTTTGATATCCCTTCTCATGCTATAGGAAGTGTCTCAGGTTGGAATGGGAAGGAGTTGGATATCACATCTCATGTTATAGGAAGGGTCTCAGGATTGGAATGGGAAGGATTTGGATATCACATCTCTTGCTATAGGAAGGGTCTCAGGATTGGAATGGGTAGGAGTTGGATATTACTTTCTTGCTATAGGAAGGGTCTCATGTTTGGAATGGGAAGGAGTTGGATATCACATATGCTATAGTTAGTGTCTCAGGTTTGGAACGGGAAGGAGTTGGATATCACATCTCATGTTATAGGAAGGGTCTCAGGTTTGGTGTAAGCATTGAGATATCACATCTCTGCTATCGGAAGCGGCTCAGGATTGGAATGGGAAGGAGTTGGATATCCCATCTCATGTTATAGGAAGAGTCTCTGGTTTGGTATTAGAATCAATTGAGATATCACATTGCATGCTGTAGGAAGGGTCTAAGGATTGGAATGGGATGGACTTGGATATCACATCTCATGTTATAGGTAGGCTCTCAGGTTTGGTATAAGCATTGAGATATCACATCTCATGCTATAGGAATGGTCTCAGGTTTGGAAGGGGAAAGAGTTGGATATCACATCTCAAGCTATAGGAAGGGTCTCAGGTTTGGTATTAGAGGCATTGAGATATCACATCTCATGCTATCAGAAGGGTCTCAGGAATGGAATGGGAAGGAGTTGGATATCACATCTCATGCTAAAGGGAGGGTCTCAGGTTTGGAAGGGGAAGGATTTGGATATCACATCTCATGTTATAGGAAGGATCTCAGGTTTGGTATTAGAAGCATTGAGATATCACATCTCATGCTATAGGAAGGGTCTCAGGATTGGAATGGGACGCAGTTGGATATCACATCTCATGCTATAGGAAGGGTCTCAGGTTTGGTATAAGCATTGAGATATCACATCTCTGCTATCGGAAGCGGCTCAGGATTGGAATGGGAAGGAGTTGGATATCCCATCTCATGTTATAGGAAGAGTCTCTGGTTTGGTATTAGAATCATTGAGATATCACATTGCATGCTGTAGGAAGGGTCTAGGGATTGGAATGGGATGGACTTGGATATCACATCTCATGTTATAGGTAGGCTCTCAGGTTTGGTATAAGCATTGAGATATCACATCTCATGCTATAGGAAGGGTCTCAGGATTGGATTGGGAAGGAATTGGATATCACATCTCATGCTATAGGAAGGGTCTCAGATTTGGTATAAGCATTGAGATAATCACATCTCATGCTAAAGGAAGGGTCTCAGGATTGGAATGGGAAGGAGTTGTATATGACATCTCAGGCCATAGGAAGGTTCTCAGGTTTGGCATGAGCATTGAGATATCACATCTCTGCTATCGGAAAGGTCTCAGGATTGGAATGGGAAGGAGTTGGATATCCCATCTCATGTTATAGGAAGGGTCTCAGGTTTGGTATTAGAAGCATAGAGATATCACATCTCATGCTATAGGAAGGGTCTCAGGATTGGAATGGGAAGGACTTGGATGTCACATCTCATGCTATAGGGAGGGTCTCAAGTTTGATATTAGAAGCATTGTGATAACAAATCTCATGATATCGGAAGGGTCTCAGGATTGGAATGGGAAGGAGTTGGATATCACATCTCATGATAAAGGAAGGGTCTAAGGTTTGGAAGGGGAAGGATTTGGATATCACATCTCATGTTATAGGACGGGTCTCAGGTTTGGTATTAGAAGCATTGAGATATCAAGTCTCATGGTATAAGAAGGGTCTCAGAATTGGAATGGGAAGGAGTTGGATATCACACCTCAAGCTATAGGAAGGTTCTCAGGATTGGAATGGGAAGGAGTTTGATATCACATCTCATGCCATAGTATGGGTCTCAGGTTTGGTAGAAGCATTGGGATATCACATCTCATGCTATCGGAAGGGTATCAGTATTGGATTTGGAAGAAGTTGGATATCCCATCTCATGCTATAGGAAGGGTCTCAGGTTGGAATGGGAAGGAGTTGGATATCACATTTCATGTTATAGGAAGGGTCTCAGGATTGGAATGGGAAGGACTTGGATATCATATCTCATGCTATAGGACGGGTCTCAGGTTTGTTATTAGAATCATTGAGATATCATATTGCATGCTGTAGGAAGGGTCTAAGGATTGGAATGGGAAGGACTTGGATATCACATCTCATGCTATAGATAGGCTCTCAGGTTTGGAAAGTGAAGGAGTTGGATATCACATTTCATGTTAGAGGAAGGATCTCAGGTTTGGTATTAGAGGCATTGTGATATCACATCTCAGGCTATATGAAGGGTCTCAGGATTGGAATGGGAAGGAGTTGGATATCACATCTCATGCTATAGGAAGGGTCTCAGGTTTGGTATAAGCATTGAGATATCACATCTCATGCTATAGGAAGGGTCTCAGGATTGGAGTGGAAGGAGTTGGATATCACATCTCATGTTATAGGAAGGATCTCAGGTTTGGTATTAGAAGCATTGAGACATCACATCTCATGCTATAGGAAGGGTCTGAGGATTGGAATGGGAAGGAGTTGGATATCACATCTGCTATGGGAAGGGTCTCAGGTTTGGTATAAGCAGTGAGATATCACATCTCATGCTATAGGAAGTGTCTCAGGATTGGAATGGGAAGGAGTTGGATATCACATCTCATGTTATAGGAAGGATCTCAGGTTTGGTATAAGCATTGAGATATCACATCTCTGCTATCGGAAGGGTCTCAGGATTGGAATGGGAAGGGGTTGGATATTCCCATCTCATGTTATAGGAAGGGTCTCAGGTTTGGTATTAGAAGCATTGAGATATCACATCTCATGCTATAGGAAGGGTCTCAGGATTGGAATGGGAAGGACTTGGATATCACATCTCATGCTATAGGGAGGGTCTCAAGTTTGATATTAGAAGCTTTGAGATATCACATCTCATGATATCGGAAGGGTCTCAGGATTGGAATGGGAAGGAGTTGGATATCACATCTCATGATAAAGGAAGGGTCTAAGGTTTGGAAGGGGAAGGATTTGGATATCACATCTCATGTTATATTACGGGTCTCAGGTTTGGTATTAGAAGCATTGAGATATCAAGTCTCATAGTATAGGAAGGGTCTCAGAATTGGAATGGGAAGGAGTTGGATATCACATCTCAAGCTATAGGAAGGGTCTCAGGATTGGAATGGGAAGGACTTGGATATCACATCTCATGCTATAGGAAGGCTCTCAGGTTTGGAAGGGGAAAGAGTTGGATATCACATTTCATGTTAGAGGTAGGATCTCAGGTTTGGTATTAGAGGCATTGAGATATCACATCTCATGCTATCAGAAGTGTCTCAGGAATGGAATGGGAAGGAGTTGGATATCACATCTCGTGCTAAAGGGAGGGTCTCAGGTTTGGAAGGGGAAGGATTTGGATATCACATCTCATGTTATAGGAAGGATCTCAGGTTTGGTATTAGAAGCATTGAGATACATCTCATGCTATCAGAAGGGTCTCAGGATTGGAATAGGAAGGAGTTGGATATCACATCTCATGCTAAAGGGAGGGCCTCAGGTTTGGAAGGGGAAGGATTTGGATATCACATCTCATGTTATCGGAAGGATCTCACGTTTGGTATTGAAGTATTGAGATATATCTCATGCTATAGGAAGGGTCTCAGGATTGGATTGGGAAGGAGTTGGATATCCCTTCTCATGCTATAGGAAGGGTCTCAGGATTTGAATGGCAAGGAGTTGGATATCACATCTCATGCCATAGGAAGGGTCTCAGGTTTGGTATAAGCATTGAGATATCACATCTCTGCTATCGGAAGGGTCTCAGGATTGGATTGGGAAGGAGTTTGATATCCCTTCTCATGCTATAGGAAGTGTCTCAGGTTGGAATGGGAAGGAGTTGGATATCACATCTCATGTTATAGGAAGGGTCTCAGGATTGGAATGGGAAGGATTTGGATATCACATCTCTTGCTATAGGAAGGGTCTCAGGATTGGAATGGGTAGGAGTTGGATATTACTTTCTTGCTATAGGAAGGGTCTCATGTTTGGAATGGGAAGGAGTTGGATATCACATATGCTATAGTTAGTGTCTCAGGTTTGGAACGGGAAGGAGTTGGATATCACATCTCATGTTATAGGAAGGGTCTCAGGTTTGGTGTAAGCATTGAGATATCACATCTCTGCTATCGGAAGCGGCTCAGGATTGGAATGGGAAGGAGTTGGATATCCCATCTCATGTTATAGGAAGAGTCTCTGGTTTGGTATTAGAATCAATTGAGATATCACATTGCATGCTGTAGGAAGGGTCTAAGGATTGGAATGGGATGGACTTGGATATCACATCTCATGTTATAGGTAGGCTCTCAGGTTTGGTATAAGCATTGAGATATCACATCTCATGCTATAGGAATGGTCTCAGGTTTGGAAGGGGAAAGAGTTGGATATCACATCTCAAGCTATAGGAAGGGTCTCAGGTTTGGTATTAGAGGCATTGAGATATCACATCTCATGCTATCAGAAGGGTCTCAGGAATGGAATGGGAAGGAGTTGGATATCACATCTCATGCTAAAGGGAGGGTCTCAGGTTTGGAAGGGGAAGGATTTGGATATCACATCTCATCTTATAGGAAGGATCTCAGGTTTGGTATTAGAAGCATTGAGATATCACATCTCATGCTATAGGAAGGGTCTCAGGATTGGAATGGGACGCAGTTGGATATCACATCTCATGCTATAGGAAGGGTCTCAGGTTTGGTATAAGCATTGAGATATCACATCTCTGCTATCGGAAGCGGCTCAGGATTGGAATGGGAAGGAGTTGGATATCCCATCTCATGTTATAGGAAGAGTCTCTGGTTTGGTATTAGAATCATTGAGATATCACATCGCATGCTGTAGGAAGGGTCTAGGGATTGCTATAGGAAGGGTCTCAGAATTGGAATGGGGAGGAGTTGGATATCACATCTCAAGCTATAGGAAGGGTCTCAGGATTGGAATGGGAAGGACTTGGATATCACATCTCATGCTATAGGAAGGCTCTCAGGTTTGGAAGGGGAAGGAGTTGGATATCACATTTCATGTTAGAGGTAGGATCTCAGGTTTGATATTAGAGGCATTGAGATATCACATCTCATGCTATCAGAAGGATCTCAGGATTGGAATGGGAAGGAGTTGGATATCACATCTCATGCTAAAGGGAGGGTCTCAGGTTTGGAAGGGGAAGGATTTGGATATTACATCTCGTGTTATAGGAATGATCTCAGGTTTGGTATTAGAAGCATTGAGATATCACATCTCATGCTATCGGAGGATCTCAGGTTTGGTGTTAGAAGCATTGAGATATCAAATCTCATGCTATAGGAAGGGTCTCAGGATTGGAATGGGAAGGAGTTGGATATCACATCTCATGCTATAGGAAGGGTCTCAGGATTGGAATGGGAAGGAGTTGTATATGACATCTCATGCCACAGGAAGGGTCTCAGGTTTGGTATAAGCATTGAGATATCACATCTCTGCTATCGGAAGGGTCTCAGGATTGGAATGGGAAGGAGTTGGATATCCCATCTTATGTTATAGGAATGGTCTCAGGTTTGGTATTAGAAGCTTTGAGATATCACATCTCATGCTATCAGAAGGGTCTCAGGATTGGAATGGGAAGGAGTTTGATATCACATCTCATGCCATGTATGGGTCTCAGGTTTTGTAGAAGCATTGGGATATCACATCTCATGCTATCGGAAGGGTATCAGGATTGGATTTGGAAGGATTTGGATATCACATTTCATGTTATAGGAAGGATCTCAGGTTTGGTATTAGAAGCATTGAGATATCACATCTCATGCTATCGGAAGGATCTCAGGTTTGGTATTATAGGCATTGAGATATCACATCTCATGCTATCAGAAGGGTCTCAGGATTGGAATGGGAAGGAGTTGGATATCACATTTCAAGCTATAGGAAGGGTCTCAGGATTGGAATGAGAAGGAGTTGGATATCACATCTCATGCTATAGGAAGGCTCTCAGGTTTGGAAGGGGAAGGAGTTGGATATCACATTTCATGTTAGAGGTAGGATCTCAGGTTTGGTATTAGAGGCATTGAGATATCACATCTCATGCTATCAGAAGGATCTCAGGATTGGAATGGGAAGGAGTTGGATATCACATCTCATGCTAAAGGGAGGGTCTCAGGTTTGGAAGGGGAAGGATTTGGATATTACATCTCGTGTTATAGGAATGATCTCAGGTTTGGTATTAGAAGCATTGAGATATCACATCTCATGCTATCGGAAGGATCTCAGGTTTGGTGTTAGAAGCATTGAGATATCAAATCTCATGCTATAGGAAGGGTCTCAGGATTGGAATGGGAAGGAGTTGGATATCACATCTCATGCTATAGGAAGGGTCTCAGGATTGGAATGGGAAGGAGTTGTATATGACATCTCATGCCATAGGAAGGGTCTCAGGTTTGGTATAAGCATTGAGATATCACATCTCTGCTATCGGAAGGGTCTCAGGATTGGAATGGGAAGGAGTTGGATATCCCATCTCATGTTATAGGAAGAGTCTCAGGTTTGGTATTAGAAGCATTGAGATATCACATCTCATGCTATAGGAAGTGTCTCAGGATTGGAATGGGAAGGAGTTTGATATCACATCTCATGCCATGTATGGGTCTCAGGTTTTGTAGAAGCATTGGGATATCACATCTCATGCTATCGGAAGGGTATCAGGATTGGATTTGGAAGGATTTGGATATCACATTTCATGTTATAGGAAGGATCTCAGGTTTGGTATTAGAAGCATTGAGATATCACATCTCATGCTATCGGAAGGATCTCAGGTTTGGTATTATAGGCATTGAGATATCATGCTATCAGAAGGGTCTCAGGATTGGAATGGGAAGGAGTTGGATATCACATCTCAAGCTATAGGAAGGGTCTCAGGATTGGAATGAGAAGGAGTTGGATATCACATCTCATGCTATAGGAAGGGTCTCAGGTCTGGAATCGGAAGGAGTTGTATATGACATTTCATACCATAGGAAGGGTCTCAGGTTTGGTATAAGCATTGAGATATCACATCTCTGCTATTGGAAGGGTCTCAGGATTGGAATGGGAAGGAGTTGGATATCCCATCTCATTATAGGAAGGGTCTCAGGTTTGGTATTAGAAGCATTGAGATATCACATCTCATGGTATAGGACGGGTCTCAGGATTGGAATGGGAAGGACATGGATATCACATCTCTTGTTATAGGAAGGGTCTCAGGTTTGGTATTAGAAGCATTGCGATATCACATCTCATGCTATAGGAAGGGTCTCAGGATTGGAATGGGAAGGACTTGGATATCCCATCTCATGTTATAGGACGAAGGGTCCCAGGTTTGGTATTAGAAGCATTGAGATATCACATCTCATGCTATAGGAAGGGTCTCAGAATTGGAATGGGGAGGAGTTGGATATCACATCTCAAGCTATAGGAAGGGTCTCAGGATTGGAATGGGAAGGACTTGGATATCACATCTCATGCTATAGGAAGGCTCTCAGGTTTGGAAGGGGAAGGAGTTGGATATCACATTTCATGTTAGAGGTAGGATCTCAGGTTTGGTATTAGAGGCATTGAGATATCACATCTCATGCTATCAGAAGGATCTCAGGATTGGAATGGGAAGGAGTTGGATATCACATCTCATGCTAAAGGGAGGGTCTCAGGTTTTGAAGGGGAAGGATTTGGATATTACATCTCGTGTTATAGGAATGATCTCAGGTTTGGTATTAGAAGCATTGAGATATCACATCTCATGCTATCGGAAGGATCTCAGGTTTGGTGTTAGAAGCATTGAGATATCAAATCTCATGCTATAGGAAGGGTCTCAGGATTGTAATGGGAAGGAGTTGGATATCACATCTCATGCTATAGGAAGGGTCTCAGGATTGGAATGGGAAGGAGTTGTATATGACATCTCATGCCACAGGAAGGGTCTCAGGTTTGGTATAAGCATTGAGATATCACATCTCTGCTATCGGAAGGGTCTCAGGATTGGAATGGGAAGGAGTTGGATATCCCATCTTATGTTATAGGAATGGTCTCAGGTTTGGTATTAGAAGCTTTGAGATATCACATCTCATGCTATCAGAAGGGTCTCAGGATTGGAATGGGAAGGAGTCTGATATCACATCTCATGCTAAAGGGAGGGTCTCAGGTTTGGTATTAGAAGCATTGAGATATCACATCTCATGTTATAGGAAGAATCTCAGGTTTGGTATTAGAGGCATTGAGATATCACATCTCATGCTATCAGAAGGGTCTCAGGATTGGTATGGGAAGGAGTCGGATATCACATCTCATGCTAAAGGGAGGGTCTCAGGTTTGGTATTAGAAGCATTGAGATATCACATCTCATGTTATAGGAAGAATCTCAGGTTTGGTATTAGAGGCATTGAGATATCACATCTCATGCTATAGGAAGGGTCTCAGGATTGGAATGGGAAGGAGTTGGATATCACATCTCATGCTAAAGGAAGGGTCTCAGTTTTGGTAGAAGCATTGAGATATCACATCTCATGGTATAGGAAGGGTCTCAGTATTGGAATGGGAAGGAGTTGGATATCACATCTCATCCAATAGGAAGGATCTCAGGATTGGAATGGGAAGGATTTGGATGTCACATCTCTTGCTATAGGAAGGGTCTCAGTTTTTTTATTAGAAACATTGAGATATCACATCTCATGCTATAGGAAGGGTTTCAGGATTGGAATGGGAAGGATTTGTATATCACATCTCATGCTAAAGGAAGGGTCTCAGGTTTGGAAGGGGAAGGATTTGGATATCATATCTCATGTTATAGGACGGGTCGCAGGTTTGGTATTAGAAGCTTTGAGATATCACATCTCATGCTATAGGAAGGTCTCAGGATTGGAATGGGAAGGAGTTGGATATCCCTTCTCATGCTATAGGAAGGTTCTCAGGTTGGAATGGGAAGGAGTTGGATATCACATCTCATGTTATAGGAAGGGTCTCAGGATTGGAATGGGAAGGATTTGGATATCACATCTCTTGCTATAGGAAGGGTCTCAGGTTTTTTATTAGAAACATTGAGATATCACATCTCATGCTATAGGAAGGGTTTCAGGATTGGAATGGGAAGGATTTGGATATCACAACTCATGCTAAAGGAAGGGTCTCAGGTTTGGAAGGGGAAGGATTTGGATATCATATCTCATGTTATAGGACGGGTCCCAGGTTTGGTATTAGAAGCTTTGAGATATCACATCTCATGCTATAGGAAGGGTCTCAGGATTGGAATGGGAAGGAGTTGGATATCACATCTCATGCTAAAGGAAGGGACTCAGGTTTGATAGAAGCATTGAGATATCACATCTCATGCTATAGGAAGGGTCTCAGGATTGGAATGGGAAGGAGTTGGATATCACATCTCATGCCATAGGAAGGGTCTCAGGTTTGGTACAAGCATTGAGATATCACATCTCTGCTATCGGAAGGGTCTCAGGATAGGAATGGGAAGGAGTTGGATATCACATCTCAAGCTATCTCAGGATTGGAATGGGAAGGAGTTTGATATCACATCTCAAGCTATAGGAAGGTTCTCAGGTTTGGAAGGGGAAGGATTTGAATCTCACATCTCATGTTTTAGGACGGGTCTCAGGTTTGGTATTAGAAGCATTGAGATATCACATCTCATGGTATAGGAAGGGTCTCAGGATTGGAATGGGAAGGAGTTGGATATCACATCTCAAGCTATCACAGGATTGGAATGGGAAGGAGTTTGATATCACATCTCAAGCTATAGGAAGGGTCTCAGGTTTGGAAAGGGAAGGATTTGGATTTCACATCTCATGTTATAGGATGGATCTCATGTTTGGTTTTAGAAGCATTGAGATATCACATCTAATGCTATCGGAAGGGTCTCAGGTTTGGAAAGGGAAGGATTTGGATTTCACATATGTTATTGGATGGTTCTCAGGTTTGGTTTTAGAAGCATTAAGATATCACATCTCATGCTATAGGAAGGGTCTCAGGTTTTGGAATGGGAAGGAGTTGTATACACATCTCATGTTATAGGAAGGATCTCAGGTTTGGTATTAGAAAAATTGTGATATCACATATCATGCTATAGGAAGGGTCTCAGGATTGGAATGGGAAGGAGTTGGATATGACATCTCATGCCACAGGAAGGGTCTCAGGTTTGGCATAAGCATTGAGATATCACATCTCTGCTATCGGAAGGGTCTCAGGATTGGAATGGGAAGGAGTTGGATATCCCATCTTATGTTATAGGAAGGGTCTCAGGTTTGGTGTTAGAAGCATTGAGATATCACATCTCATGCTATCAGAAGGGTCTCAGGATTGGAATGGGAAGGAGTCGGATATCACATCTCATGCTAAAGGGAGGGTCTCAGGTTTGGTATTAGAAGCATTGAGATATCACATCTCATGTTATAGGAAGAATCTCTGGTTTGGTATTAGAGGCATTGAGATATCACATCGCATGCTATCAGAAGGGTCTCAGGATTGGAATGGGAAGGAGTCGGATATCACATCTCATGCTAAAGGGAGGGTCTCAGGTTTGGTATTAGAAGCATTGAGATATCACATCTCATGTTATAGGAAGAATCTCAGGTTTGGTATTAGAGGCATTGAGATATCACATCTCATGTTATAGGAAGGGTCTCAGGATTGGAATGGGAAGGATTTGGATATCACATCTCTTGCTATAGGAAGAGTCTCAAGTTTTTTATTAGAAACATTGAGATATCACATCTCATGCTATAGGAAGGGTTTCAGGATTGGAATGGGAAGGATTTGGATATCACATCTCATGCTAAAGGAAGGGTCTCAGGTTTGGAAGGGGAAGGATTTGGATATCATATCTCATGTTATAGGACGGGTCCCAGGTTTGGTATTAGAAGCTTTGAAATATCACATCTCATGCTATAGGAAGGGTCTCAGGATTGGAATGGGAAGGAGTTGGATATCACATCTCATGCTAAAGGAAGGGACTCAGGTTTGATAGAAGCATTGAGATATCACATCTCATGCTATAGGAAGGGTCTCAGGATTGGAATGGGAAGGAGTTGGATATCATATCTCATGTCATAGGAAGGGTCTCAGGTTTGGTCCAAGCATTGAGATATCACATCTCTGCTATCGGAAGGGTCTCAGGATAGGAATGGGAAGGACTTAGATATCACATTCCATGCTATAGGGAGGGTCTCAGGTTTGGAAAGGGAAGGATTTGGATTTCACATCTCATGTTATAGGATGGTTCTCATGTTTGGTTTTAGAAGCATTGAGATATCACATGTAATGCTAACGGAAGTGTCTCAGGTTTGGAAAGGGAAGGATTTGGATTTCACATATGTTATTGGATGGTTCTCAGGTTTGGTTTTAGAAGCATTAAGATATCACATCTCAGGCTATAGGAAGGGTCTCAGGTTTGGAATGGGAAGGAGTTGGATACACATCTCATGTTATAGGAAGGATCTCAGGTTTGGTATTAGAAAAATTGTGATATCACATATCATGCTATAGGAAGGGTCTCAGGATTGGAATGGGAAGGAGTTGGATATCACATCTCATGCTAAAGGAAAGATCTCAGGTTTGGAAGGGGAAGGATTTGGATCTCACATCTCATGTTTTAGGACGGGTGTCAGGTTTGGTATTAGAAGCATTGAGATATCACATCTCATGGTATAGGAAGGGTCTCAGGATTGGAATGGGAAGGAGTTGGATATCACATCTCATGCTAAAGGGAGGGTCTCAGGTTTGGTATTAGAAGCATTGAGATATCACATCTCATGTTATAGGAAGAATCTCAGGTTTGGTATTAGAGGCATTGAGATATCACATCTCATGCTATCAGAAGGGTCTCAGGATTGGTATGGGAAGGAGTCGGATATCACATCTCATGCTAAAGGGAGGGTCTCAGGTTTGGTATTAGAAGCATTGAGATATCACATCTCATGTTATAGGAAGAATCTCAGGTTTGGTATTAGAGGCATTGAGATATCACATCTCATGCTATAGGAAGGGTCTCAGGATTGGAATGGGAAGGAGTTGGATATCACATCTCATGCTAAAGGAAGGGTCTCAATTTTGGTAGAAGCATTGAGATATCACATCTCATGGTATAGGAAGGGTCTCAGTATTGGAATGGGAAGGAGTTGGATATGACATCTCATCCAATAGGAAGGATCTCAGGATTGGAATGGGAAGGATTTGGATGTCACATCTCTTGCTATAGGAAGGGTCTCAGTTTTTTTATTAGAAACATTGAGATATCACATCTCATGCTATAGGAAGGGTTTCAGGATTGGAATGGGAAGGATTTGTATATCACATCTCATGCTAAAGGAAGGGTCTCAGGTTTGGAAGGGGAAGGATTTGGATATCATATCTCATGTTATAGGACGGGTCGCAGGTTTGGTATTAGAAGCTTTGAGATATCACATCTCATGTTATAGGAAGAATCTCAGGTTTGGTATTAGAGGCATTGAGATATCACATCTCATGCTATCAGAAGGGTCTCAGGATTGGTATGGGAAGGAGTCGGATATCACATCTCATGCTAAAGGGAGGGTCTCAGGTTTGGTATTAGAAGCATTGAGATATCACATCTCATGTTATAGGAAGAATCTCAGGTTTGGTATTAGAGGCATTGAGATATCACATCTCATGCTATAGGAAGGGTCTCAGGATTGGAATGGGAAGGAGTTGGATATCACATCTCATGCTAAAGGAAGGGTCTCAGTTTTGGTAGAAGCATTGAGATATCACATCTCATGGTATAGGAAGGGTCTCAGTATTGGAATGGGAAGGAGTTGGATATCACATCTCATCCAATAGGAAGGATCTCAGGATTGGAATGGGAAGGATTTGGATGTCACATCTCTTGCTATAGGAAGGGTCTCAGTTTTTTTATTAGAAACATTGAGATATCACATCTCATGCTATAGGAAGGGTTTCAGGATTGGAATGGGAAGGATTTGTATATCACATCTCATGCTAAAGGAAGGGTCTCAGGTTTGGAAGGGGAAGGATTTGGATATCATATCTCATGTTATAGGACGGGTCGCAGGTTTGGTATTAGAAGCTTTGAGATATCACATCTCATGCTATAGGAAGGGTCTCAGGATTGGAATGGGAAGGAGTTGGATATCACATCTCATGCTAAAGGAAGGGACTCAGGTTTGATAGAAGCATTGAGATATCACATCTCATGCTATAGGAAGGGTTTCAGGATTGGAATGGGAAGGATTTGGATATCACAACTCATGCTATAGGAAGGTTCTCAGGTTGGAATGGGAAGGAGTTGGATATCACTTCTCATGTTATAAAAAGGGTCTCAGGATTGGAATGGGAAGGATTTGGATATCACATCTCTTGCTATAGGAAGGGTCTCAGGTTTTTTATTAGAAACATTGAGATATCACATCTCATGCTATAGGAAGGGTTTCAGGATTGGAATGGGAAGGATTTGGATATCACAACTCATGCTAAAGGAAGGGTCTCAGGTTTGGAAGGGGAAGGATTTGGATATCATATCTCATGTTATAGGACGGGTCCCAGGTTTGGTATTAGAAGCTTTGAGATATCACATCTCATGCTATAGGAAGGGTCTCAGGATTGGAATGGGAAGGAGTTGGATATCACATCTCATGCTAAAGGAAGGGACTCAGGTTTGATAGAAGCATTGAGATATCACATCTCATGCTATAGGAAGGGTCTCAGGATTGGAATGGGAAGGAGTTGGATATCACATCTCATGCCATAGGAAGGGTCTCAGGTTTGGTACAAGCAATGAGATATCACATCTCTGCTATCGGAAGGGTCTCAGGATAGGAATGGGAAGGAGTTGGATATCACATCTCAAGCTATCTCAGGATTGGAATGGGAAGGAGTTTGATATCACATCTCAAGCTATAGGAAGGTTCTCAGGTTTGGAAGGGGAAGGATTTGGATCTCACATCTCATGTTTTAGGACGGGTCTCAGGTTTGGTATTAGAAGCATTGAGATATCACATCTCATGGTATACGAAGGGTCTCAGGATTGGAATGGGAAGGAGTTGGATATCACATCTCAAGCTATCACAGGATTGGATCGGGAAGGAGTTTGATATCACATCTCAAGCTATAGGAAGGGTCTCAGGTTTGGAAAGGGAAGGATTTGGATTTCACATCTCATGTTATAGGATGGTTCTCATGTTTGGTTTTAGAAGCATTGAGATATCACATCTAATGCTATCGGAAGGGTCTCAGGTTTGGAAAGGGAAGGATTTGGATTTCACATATGTTATTGGATGGTTCTCAGGTTTGGTTTTAGAAGCATTAAGATATCACATCTCATGCTATAGGAAGGGTCTCAGGTTTTGGAATGGGAAGGAGTTGGATACACATCTCATGTTATAGGAAGGATCTTAGGTTTGGTATTAGAAAAATTGTGATATCACATATCATGCTATAGGAAGGGTCTCAGGATTGGAATGGGAAGGAGTTGGATATGACATCTCATGCCACAGGAAGGGTCTCAGGTTTGGTATAAGCATTGAGATATCACATCTCTGCTATCGGAAGGGTCTCAGGATTGGAATGGGAAGGAGTTGGATATCCCATCTTATGTTATAGGAAGGGTCTCAGGTTTGGTGTTAGAAGCATTGAGATATCACATCTCATGCTATCAGAAGGGTCTCAGGATTGGAATGGGAAGGAGTCGGATATCACATCTCATGCTAAAGGGAGGGTCTCAGGTTTGGTATTAAAAGCATTGAGATATCACATCTCATGTTATAGGAAGAATCTCTGGTTTGGTATTAGAGGCATTGAGATATCACATCTCATGCTATAAGAAGGGTCTCAGGATTGGAATGGGAAGGAGTCGGATATCACATCTCATGCTAAAGGGAGGGTCTCAGGTTTGGTATTAGAAGCATTGAGATATCACATCTCATGTTATAGGAAGAATCTCAGGTTTGGTATTAGAGGCATTGAGATATCACATCTCATGTTATAGGAACGGTCTCAGGATTGGAATGGGAAGGATTTGGATATCATATCTCTTGCTATAGGAAGAGTCTCAAGTTTTTTATTAGAAACATTGAGATATCACATCTCATGCTATAGGAAGGGTTTCAGGATTGGAATGGGAAGGATTTGGATATCACATCTTATGCTAAAGGAAGGGTCTCAGGTTTGGAAGGGGAAGGATTTGGATATCATATCTCATGTTATAGGACGGGTCCCAGGTTTGGTATTAGAAGCTTTGAAATATCACATCTCATGCTATAGGAAGGGTCTCAGGATTGGAATGGGAAAGAGTTGGATATCACATCTCATGCTAAAGGAAGGGACTCAGGTTTGATAGAAGCATTGAGATATCACATCTCATGCTATAGGAAGGGTCTCAGGATTGGAATGGGAAGGAGTTGGATATCACATCTCATGTCATAGGAAGGGTCTCAGGTTTGGTCCAAGCATTGAGATATCACATCTCTGCTATCGGAAGGGTCTCAGGATAGGAATGGGAAGGACTTAGATATCACATTCCATGCTATAGGGAGGGTCTCAGGTTTGGAAAGGGAAGGATTTGGATTTCACATCTCATGTTATAGGATGGTTCTCATGTTTGGTTTTAGAAGCATTGAGATATCACATGTAATGCTATCGGAAGTGTCTCAGGTTTGGAAAGGGAAGGATTTGGATTTCACATATGTTATTGGATGGTTCTCAGGTTTGGTTTTAGAAGCATTAAGATATCACATCTCAGGCTATAGGAAGGGTCTCAGGTTTGGAATGGGAAGGAGTTGGATACACATCTCATGTTATAGGAAGGATCTCAGGTTTGGTATTAGAAAAATTGTGATATCACATATCATGCTATAGGAAGGGTCTCAGGATTGGAATGGGAAGGAGTTGGATATCACATCTCATGCTAAAGGAAAGATCTCAGGTTTGGAAGGGGAAGGATTTGGATCTCACATCTCATGTTTTAGGACGGGTGTCAGGTTTGGTATTAGAAGCATTGAGATATCACATCTCATGGTATAGGAAGGGTCTCAGGATTGGAATGGGAAGGAGTTGGATATCACATCTCAAGCTATCTCAGGATTGGAATGGGAAGGAGTTTGATATCACATCTCATGCAATCGGAAGGGTCTCAGGTTTGGAATGGGAAGGAGTTGGATATCACATCTCATGTTATAGGAAGGATCTCAGGTTTATTATTAGAAGCATTGAGATATCACATCTCATGCTATAGGAAGGGTCTCAGGATTGGAATCGGAAGGAGTTGTATGTGACATCTCATGCCATAGGAAGGGTCTCAGGTTTGGTATAAGCATTGAGATATCACATCTCTGCTATCGGAAGGGTCTCAGGATTGGAATGGGAAGGACTTGAATATCACATCCCATGTTATAGCAAGGGTCTCAGGTTTGGTATTAGAAGCATTGAGATATCACATCTCATGCTATAGGAAGGGTCTCAGGATTGGAATGGGAACGACTTGGATATCACATCTCATGATAAAGGAAGGGTCTAGATTTTGGAAGGGGAAGGATTTGGATATCACATCTCATGTTATGGGACCGGTCTCAGGTTTGGTATTAGAAGCATTGAGATATCAAGTCCCATGGTATAGGACGGGTCTCAGAATTGGAATGGGAAGGAGTTGGATATCACATCTCAAGCTATAGGAAGGGTGTCAGGATTGGAATGGGAA
Organism: Ambystoma mexicanum; assembly: GCF_040938575.1. Taxonomy (NCBI): domain Eukaryota; kingdom Metazoa; phylum Chordata; class Amphibia; order Caudata; family Ambystomatidae; genus Ambystoma; species Ambystoma mexicanum. The sequence goes on from NC_090936.1 coordinate 342,589,901, forward strand.
GGAGTTTGATATCACATCTCATGCCATGGTATGGGTCTCAGGTTTTGTAGAAGCATTGGGATATCATATCTCATGCTATCGGAAGGGTATCAGGATTGGATTTGGAAGGAGTTGGATATCCCATCTCATGCTATAGGAAGGGTCTCAGGTTGGAATGGGAAGGAATTGGATATCACATCTCATGTTATAGGAAGGGTATCAGGATTGGAATGGGAAGGACTTGGATATCACATCTCATGCTATAGGAAGGCTATCAGGTTTGGAAGGGGAAGGAGTTGCATATCAAATTTCATTTTAGAGGTAGGATCTCAGGTTTGGTATTAGAGGCATTGAGATATCACATCTCATGCTATAGGAAGGGTCTCACGATTGGAATGGGAAGGATTTGGATATCACATCTCATGCTATAGGAAGGGTCTCAGGTTTGGTATAAGCATTGAGATATCACATCTCATGCTATAGAAACGGTCTCAAGATTGCAATGGGAAGGAGTTGGATATCACATCTCATGTTATAGGAAGGATCTCAGATTTGGTATTAGAAGCATTGAGACATCACATCTCATGCTATAGGAAGGGTCTCAGGATTGGAATGGGAAGGAGTTGGATATCACATCTCATGTTATAGGAAGGGTCTCAGGATTGGAATGGGAAGCACTTCGATATCACATCTCATGTTATAGGAAGGCTCCCAGGTTTAGAAGGGGAAGGAGTTGGATATCACATTTCATGTTAGAGGTAGGATCTCAGGTTTGGTATTAGAGGCATTGAGATATAACATCTCATGCTATCAGAAGGGTCTCAGGATTGGAATGGGAAGGAGTTGGATATCACATCTCATGCTAAAGGGAGGGTCTCAGGTTTGGAAGGGGAAGGATTTGGATATCACATCTCATGCTATAGGAAGGGTCTCAGGATTGGAATGGGAAGGATTTGGATATCACATCCCATGCTATAGGAAGGGTCTCAGGTTTGGTATAAGCATTGAGATATCACATCTCATGCTATAGGAAGGGTCTCAGGATTGGAATGGGAAGGAGTTGGATATCACATTTCATGCTATAGGTAGGCTCTCAGTTTTGGAAAGGGAAGGTTTTGGATATCACATCTCATGCTATAGGAAGGGTCTCACAATTGGAATGGGAAGGATTTGGATATCACATCTCATGCTATAGGAAGGGTCTCAGGATTGGAATGGGAAGGAGTTGGATATCACATCTCATGCTATAGGAAGGGTCTCAGGAATGGAATGGGAAGGAGTTTTATATGACATCTCATGCCATAGGAAGGATCTCAGGTTTGGTATTAGAAGCATTGAGACATCACATCTCATGTTATAGGAAGGGTCTCATTATTGGAATGGGAAGGAGTTGGATATCACATCTCATGCTATAGGAAGGGTCTCAGGTTTGGTATAAGCATTGAGATATCACATCTCATGCTATAGGAAGGGTCTCAGGATTGGAATGGGAAGGAGTTGTATATGACATCTCATGCCATAGGAAGGGTCTCAGGTTTGGTATCAGCATTGAGATATCACATCTCTGCTATCGGAAGGGTCTCAGGATTCGAATGGGAAGGAGTTGGATATCCCATCTTATGTTATAGGAAGGGTCTCAGGTTTGGTATTAGAAGCATTGAGATATCACATCTCATGCTATAGGAAGGGTCTCAGGATTGGAATGGGAAGGAGTTGGATATCACATCTCATGCTATAGGAAGGGTCTCAGGAATGGAATGGGAAGGAGTTTTATATGACATCTCATGCCATAGGAAGGATCTCAGGTTTGGTATTAGAAGCATTGAGACATCACATCTCATGTTATAGGAAGGGTCTCAGGATTGGAATGGGAAGGAGTTGGATATCACATCTCATGCTATAGGAAGGGTCTCAGGTTTGGTATAAGCATTGAGATATCACATCTCATGCTATAGGAAGGGTCTCAGGATTGGAATGGGAAGGAGTTGTATATGACATCTCATGCCATAGGAAGGGTCTCAGGTTTGGTATCAGCATTGAGATATCACATCTCTGCTATCGGAAGGGTCTCAGGATTCGAATGGGAAGGAGTTGGATATCCCATCTTATGTTATAGGAAGGGTCTCAGGTTTGGTATTAGAAGCATTGAGATATCACATCTCATGCTATAGGAAGGGTCTCAGGATTGGAATAGGAAGGACTTGAATATCCCATCTCATGCTATAGGGAGGCTCTCACGTTTGGAAAGGGAAGGAGTTGGATATCACATTTCATGTTAGAGGTAGGATCTCAGGTTTGGTATTAGAGGCATTGAATATCACATCTCATGCTATCAGAAGGGTCTCAGGATTGGAATGGGAAGGAGTTGGATATCACATCTCATGCTAAAGGGAGGGTGTTAAGACGGATTTCTGAACTCTGTCCTGGTGGCGCAGAGGTTCAGAAGGCCAACCTAATTACTTGGAACAGGGTAACCTCTGGACAAGCCAGACCAATCAAGGTAGCGATCGCGGCGGTCAAGACTAGGTCTCAAGAGGGGTGAGGGTGACTGAAAGCCCGCAATGAGCACACAAAGCAAGAGCGCTTACAAACTACTCCAAACAGTTGTTTATATCAAAAATAGATACACATTTATTATAAGGCCTTGAAACTAATAACCACAGTAAAAGCAGCAATATACAACGATATTAAACCAACACATACACTATCCACCCAATATATATACAGAATACACAGTTTCACAGCATTAGCAGCACGAAATATGTTATCCACCTGCAGGGGAAGGAAAACAGGCAGTGCGAACCAATGCGTGTGATATGTCCGCCTTCTGAGGCCCCTAACTAGATGGTAGTCCAATCCCTACGAAGAGTGGAGCCTAGCGCTCAAAAGTACCTGCACACGCCGGTGCCAATGGGCAGAAGGTGAAGCTCTTCGGAGGACGTTGAACAGCTCTGTAGGGAGCTCTAATGAAGGAGAACACGGTCCGCGACTCTAGCGCAGCCTCCACTGTGAGGCAGAAGCAGGGCGCGAGTACGGACAAGGGGTGCTGTATTTACAGCGGGGAAAAGCAAGGGGCACTGCAGGAGGGCGACCAGATCCTAGCTAATCTACTCACCGGTCCCCGAAGCAAGCAGGCCCGAGCTTCTCCTCGATAGATACAGCTTCTGGCAGGTTCTGAAGAGCAGGGAACGTCTCGTCGTCGTGCAGAGTAAAAAGACGTCCCGATCGAAGAAACAAGCACAGTTTTGTCGCCACAGCAGGGCAACGGAACGGCCGGGTGTATTCAAGCCAAACGAGCACTGCTCACCTCTAGCTTAGGACTGCTAAGCAAACGAAGCGTGTGAGCATGCCCCGGACTCAGAATACCACCCAACCTGTCGGCGATTACAGAGCAGGCCTCCTTAGTAAGCTGGTCAGTCAACTGGATGGCCCAGAGACACTTCCGAAGGCTTACAGCAGGAGTTGATGAAGGTGCCGGGAATAGCTGGTCCTGCTATTCCAATAGGTCGAAGCGCCAGTACAGGCCTTCTTGTTCGATCTTAGGTGGAAAGGGCTTCACCGGACGACAGCAATGAGGAGCAGAAGTTCTTCAGGGGGTCACCAGTGATTCCTCGGTCCAGCCTCGTGTTCGCAGGATACTTGGCTCCTGTATCCCTGGGTTCGTAAGAACTCAGGAGATCGACCTGGTAGTGGTGTTTCCAGCTCCCTCTTATCCACGGTTCCCTTCGCGCCAAAACGGAGGGGAGCCAATGGGAGATCCGCTCATCAACACACATACCATACGTGGACCAATCACGGACCACAGTGGTCCCAGGCATTCACACCACCCTAGACTCTCTGGCACCCAGGATGTGGATTGGGACCAGACAGCCCAGCCCACATCCTGGGGGCACTCAAACGACATGTAGAAGCCCGCGAAAGCAACCGTGTTTCGCGGGAAACTACATGCCCAAATAAGGAAGGCCCCGGGTCGCCTGACCCGGGGGAAGGTAAAGGGAGCAAGACGGACAGTGGACGAGACAAAGGAGCCTCGTGGTCCGGCCATTTTGGGTAGCCGGGCCACCCTTTTGTGTTCGCGGCAAAAAGGTGCTCAGAACGGCAAAAGGAGCTCAAAATAAACCAAATGATCGCTGCCACCAGCCCAGTCCCTGAATGACTTGCACCGATCCAAAAACCATCCTATAAGAGTGTCTAGGGTCTGTAGAAGGCTAGAGACCCAAGAGAGCTGTAACTTAGCTTACAGTGCCCTCTTGTGTCGTGTTGCACTAAAATGGCGACACGATAAAAGAAACTACGGGAAACAGCGTTCCCCGGTACTGACTGTCTTAAGGGCATGTCAGTTTCCCCGTAAGAAAGGAGCGAAAGCCCAGAGGAGTACAGCAGAAGGCTGCACTTCTCTGGCAAAGTCAAGGAACAGGTTGAAAACAATAGCAAAAAGTTTAGGGGTTGCCACATGGAAGGAAAGTTCCCTACAATAACGAAATCTTTCCTAACACTCGCCCCTCCCAGACTATGGACAGGGGGAACTAATCCACCCCTGGATGAGTCTCTTGTTCAGGTCGGTAAAACATTCTGGACAACCCATCAGCATTGCTATGTTGGACACCTGGCCTATGCTCAATAGTGAAGTCGAAGCCTTGTAGACTTATGGACCACCTAAGCAACTTTGGATTCTCCCCCTTCATGTTCATTAGCCACTTTAACGGCTTATGGTCAGTCTGCACAGTGAAGTGGGTCCCATAGAGGTAGGGCCGCAGCTTCCTTAGGGCCCACACAACAGAGAAACATTCTTTCTCTACCGTGGACCATCTGAGCTCTCTGTCCTTAAGCTGGCGACTAATAAAACCGATAGGGTGTTCCTTACCCTTCTCATCTACTTGTGATAGTACAGCTCCTATCCCAGTGTCAGAGGCATCCGTCTGCACGATAAAAGGTCTTTGATAATCAGGGGCCCTGAGCACAGGGGCCTGGCACAAGGAGTCTTTCAAGCCATTGAAGGCCTTCTCACACTCGTCAGTCCAAGTTACCTTCTTGGGTTTCTTCGGAGTTGTGAGGGCAGTCAGAGGAGCAGCTATGGTGCCATAGTCTGCCATAAAATTGCGGTAATAACCCGTGAGTCCTAAGAAGGCTCTCACTTGGGTTTGTGTAGTGGGGGTAGGCCAGTCTTGTACTGCTTGTACTTTACTGGGGAGAGGCTGTATCCTTCCTCCACCTACTTCATGCCCAAGGTAAACCACTGAGCCTTGTCCAATCTGGCATTTACTCGCCTTTATGGTCAAGTGGGCTTTCTGAAGAGCCTGGAGCACAATCCCGAGGTGTTTCACATGGTCTTCCCAGGTGGCACTGAAAACTGCTATATCGTCCAGATATGCAAGACAGAATTCGTCCAACCCATTCAACACATGATTCACAAGCCTCTGGAAAGTGGCAGGTGCATTCTTCAATCCGAACGGCATTACCCGGAATTGGTAAAGCCCGTCGGGAGTTGAAAATGCTGTCTTCTCCTTGGCATGTTCTGCTAAAGCTATTTGCCAATAGCCCGCAGTCAGGTCAAACGTGCTGAGGTACTTGGAGGCACCCAAGGTATCCACCAGCTCGTCAGTTCGAGGCAAGGGGTGAGCGTCTGTCTTGGTGACAGCATTCAGAGCCCTGTAATCCACGCAGAACCTCAATTCAGAAGTGCCTGCTTTTGGAACCAGAACCACAGGACTGGACCAAGGACTACTAGAGGGTTCAATCACCCCAAGGTCTAACATCTTGTTGACCTCGGTCTTAATATAAGACCGTACTTTATCCGACATCCTGTATCCCCTACTTTTGGTAGGTACACTGTCTCCTGTGTCAATGTTATGTTTGCACCAAGGTGTCAAACCAGGCGACTGTGAAAACAGGGGGGAAAACTGCCTAAGCAAACTTTTCACCTCAGCCTGCTGATCAGAAGTCAGGTGAGGGGCCACTCGGACACCCTCAACGGAGCTATCTGAAGGACCGCTTTGGAACAGGTCGGGAAGAGGTTCTGACTCCTCTTCCTCAACGTCTGACGCCAGTAGCAGTGCTGCGATTTCGACTCTTGGGACGAAAGCCTTCAGCCTATTTACGTGGAACACTTTTGGAGCCTGTCCAGGCCTTCCAAGGTCCACTAAATAGTTCACCTCACCCAGGGGCTCCACCACTGTGTAAGGGCCTGACCATTTGTCCTGTAAAGCGCGAGGCCTTATAGGGTTCATGATCAGGACTTGCTGACCAGGGGTAAAGTGAATTAAGGAAGCTTTCTGGTCGTACCAATGTTTCACCAGCGCTTGTCCTGCCTTCAACTTTTCACTAGCCAAGCCCATCAGGAGTACCATCCGTTTTCTGAGCCCTAGCACATAGTCAACTACATTGGTAGTAACAGGGGGAGTGGGCATCTCCCATCCCTCTTTGACGATGGCTAAGGGTCCCCGTACGGGATGACCGAACAGAAGTTCGAAGGGGCTGAAGCCAACACCCTCCTGTGGTACCTCTCTGTAGGCAAACAACAAGCATGGTAAAAGAAGGTCCCATTTCCTCCTCTGGGGCTCCTCCAGAGCCCCAATCATGCTCTTTAGCGTTCTGTTGAAACGCTCCACCAGACCATTGGTCTGGGGGTGGTATGCAGAAGAGAACTTGTAGGTGACCCCACATTCTTTCCACATAGCCTGCATATACTTCGACATAAAGTTGCTGCCACGATCTGACACAACTTCTTTAGGGAAGCCAACCCTAGTAAATATGCCGAGTAACGCTTTTGCAACTGACTTGGCAGTTACAGTCTTTAATGGGATGGCCTCAGGATACCTGGTTGCATGGTCGACCAGCACCAGGATAAACCTATTGCCTGAGGATGTTTGCGGGTCAAGGGGACCAACGATGTCGATCCCTACCCTTTCAAATGGTACCCCCACAACTGGGAGCGGTACCAACGGAGCTTGGATTGTCGCGCCAACCTTACCAGACAACTGGCAGGAGGCACAACTCCTGCAGTGACTTTCTACTTGCACCCCCATCTTGGGCCAGTAGAAGTGCATGGATAACCTTTGCTTGGTCCTCTTCATACCAAGGTGACCAGCAAGGGGAACTTCATGCGCCAACTGCAGGAGGAAGGGTCTAACAGAAAGGGGAACCACCAACCTCCTATGGTCTCCTTCTGTAGACTCTGTGGGCTCACTGTACAGGAGTCCACCTTCCCAATAAATCCGATGCTTCCCAGGAGGTTCACCCTCAAGCTGGGAGCAGGCCTGTCTCCTTAGGCCTTCCAGAGATGGGCACTCACGTTGGCCCTTACTGAAGTCGTCCCTATCAGGACCTCCTTCAACTAACAAGTCTTTTAGTTCAGGATGGTCGTTGGGGTCGAACACTTCAGGCATCGCCACCTCCTCGTCAGGCTCGGGCGATTGACCAACTCCCTCCACCGCAGTGGTAGGCGAGTTCGGGGGAATATTCTCTTTCCCCCGTCGGGACTTGTTGACTCCTTTCGCCTTGGGTTTCCCCTTCGGCTGGGGCGGCGTATTGGACTTGGCCAATGCTGCCCGTGCTTGAGACCGTGTGTAGGGTCTTTCGGCAGTGTCTCCTACGAGCCCTAGAGCTCTGAGATCATTGCCCAACAAGACCTTTCCCGGGACGTTTCTCTGAATGCTCACTGGAATCCTAACTGCTGTACCATTTAAAGTTAGATTAACAGGGATCACGGGAAACATACGGAGGGGGCCGTCAGCCAACTTAGTGGGCATCAGAGTAGCTCTGGCAACTTCCTCTGAGTCTACCAAGGTAGAATCCACTACAGTTCGACTGCACCCACTATCCCTAAGAGCTGGAGTATCCACTCCATTGATCAGCACACTGTCTTTAAAGTAGTGCTTGGTATTATCCGGAATCCTAGCATACGCCTCTGCGACTTTAGGCTCCCAGGAACCCAGGGACACTAAAACTACCTCAGCCTCTATTCCGCTGGGAAATGAGTCTGAGGAGAAGGATGCTCCTGTAATCTCTTCTTCCTCGTAGGAGGAGAAGGCCAGATTAGCGGAGTGGACCCCCAAAGGTCTAACCTTACAACGGGGATCCCCCTTCACATGGTCAGTTGCTCCACAAGAAAAACAAGCCCCATTGGGTCTGTTTACGTAGGGAGGCTTATTATAACCAGAGTTCTGTTTCGGAGGCGAACCTCCACTACCCTGTGAGTTCTCGGATGGCTTACCCTTATTTTTCTTTTTGTGGCCCTTATGGGAAGAAGATTTAGCAGATTCCCCACCCTCCACATCTTTGGACTTTTTCCCTTCCTCCTGCTTACCAGGATGAGTTTTGTCCTTATGGGACACTCGATGTGACACCCATAAATCTGCTGCAATGGCCAGCTTCTTAGGATCTATCTCCTTCGAATCGGCCAAATGCTGCTTAAGCTCCGGGGAAGAAGAAGCAAAAATGTGTTCCAGCATGACCAGATTGATCATGCCTTCGAAGGTAGAAACCTTATAACCTTCAACCCAGCCAGTCAAGTTTTTCAGGGACTCAGCTACATACGACACCCAAGTACCACCTTCCTTTTTCTTATACTCTCTAAACCTTTTCAAATATTGGGTCGGAGTCTTCCCAAACTTTAAAATGAGAGTCTGCTTCAACATTGCAAAATCAGCGCGCTCAGCCTTCGACATTTCCATAATGGCACTGCAACCAGAATGGGGCAGTCTGCTGAGTAACCATGCAATCTTATCCGCATTATCAACCTCTTGAACCTCGCATGCATACTCAAACGCATTTAACCAGTCCATAATGTCATTTCGTTCCTCATACACACTGAGCAGATCTTTTGGAAACCGTGGATGAGAGGAAGCCCCAGAACCATGTCCAGGACCCTTGGACCCATTTGCGAACTGAAGCTTGGCCAGTTCCAACTGGTGATCCCTGTCTTTTTGTTTTTCTGCCTGGTCGATTTTCAGTTTGGCTATGCTGAATTCAAGCTCCTGCTGCCTAAACCGCAGCTCTTGCTTCTTGAATTCAAGCATAGCCTCCCCATCAACACTGGCAGAGGAAACGTTAGACATTACATCCTCCCTGTCCTCGTGGTCGTGATGGATCAGTGCAGCGGCAGAACCGTCGGTTCTGCCAGTGAGAGCAGCCCCACCACCTTCTGCACTGTCCTCGGAAGTTATAGCGTCAAGCTGCGCTTCTTGCCACGCCACGATTCTCTGGATCATTTCCAATTTAGTGCCTTGAGAGGAAACCCCTCTCTCCGCACACATCTTCTTCAATGTTTCAGATTTCGAAGCATTTAAGGTTAATAAAGTATTCGTTTCCATACTGTCGATAGGACTATGGCCTTTTTAACGTTATATTCAATACTTTACTGCGTGTCCTGGTTGGAATAACCTGAAAACGCCTTAGCTCGTGCGCAACACTGGATACCTTCAGTCGTATCCCACCGCTGTACACCAATTTGTTAAGACGGATTTCTGAACTCTGTCCTGGTGGCGCAGAGGTTCAGAAGGCCAACCTAATTACTTGGAACAGGGTAACCTCTGGACAAGCCAGACCAATCAAGGTAGCGATCGCGGCGGTCAAGACTAGGTCTCAAGAGGGGTGAGGGTGACTGAAAGCCCGCAATGAGCACACAAAGCAAGAGCGCTTACAAACTACTCCAAACAGTTGTTTATATCAAAAATAGATACACATTTATTATAAGGCCTTGAAACTAATAACCACAGTAAAAGCAGCAATATACAACGATATTAAACCAACACATACACTATCCACCCAATATATATACAGAATACACAGTTTCACAGCATTAGCAGCACGAAATATGTTATCCACCTGCAGGGGAAGGAAAACAGGCAGTGCGAACCAATGCGTGTGATATGTCCGCCTTCTGAGGCCCCTAACTAGATGGTAGTCCAATCCCTACGAAGAGTGGAGCCTAGCGCTCAAAAGTACCTGCACACGCCGGTGCCAATGGGCAGAAGGTGAAGCTCTTCGGAGGACGTTGAACAGCTCTGTAGGGAGCTCTAATGAAGGAGAACACGGTCCGCGACTCTAGCGCAGCCTCCACTGTGAGGCAGAAGCAGGGCGCGAGTACGGACAAGGGGTGCTGTATTTACAGCGGGGAAAAGCAAGGGGCACTGCAGGAGGGCGACCAGATCCTAGCTAATCTACTCACCGGTCCCCGAAGCAAGCAGGCCCGAGCTTCTCCTCGATAGATACAGCTTCTGGCAGGTTCTGAAGAGCAGGGAACGTCTCGTCGTCGTGCAGAGTAAAAAGACGTCCCGATCGAAGAAACAAGCACAGTTTTGTCGCCACAGCAGGGCAACGGAACGGCCGGGTGTATTCAAGCCAAACGAGCACTGCTCACCTCTAGCTTAGGACTGCTAAGCAAACGAAGCGTGTGAGCATGCCCCGGACTCAGAATACCACCCAACCTGTCGGCGATTACAGAGCAGGCCTCCTTAGTAAGCTGGTCAGTCAACTGGATGGCCCAGAGACACTTCCGAAGGCTTACAGCAGGAGTTGATGAAGGTGCCGGGAATAGCTGGTCCTGCTATTCCAATAGGTCGAAGCGCCAGTACAGGCCTTCTTGTTCGATCTTAGGTGGAAAGGGCTTCACCGGACGACAGCAATGAGGAGCAGAAGTTCTTCAGGGGGTCACCAGTGATTCCTCGGTCCAGCCTCGTGTTCGCAGGATACTTGGCTCCTGTATCCCTGGGTTCGTAAGAACTCAGGAGATCGACCTGGTAGTGGTGTTTCCAGCTCCCTCTTATCCACGGTTCCCTTCGCGCCAAAACGGAGGGGAGCCAATGGGAGATCCGCTCATCAACACACATACCATACGTGGACCAATCACGGACCACAGTGGTCCCAGGCATTCACACCACCCTAGACTCTCTGGCACCCAGGATGTGGATTGGGACCAGACAGCCCAGCCCACATCCTGGGGGCACTCAAACGACATGTAGAAGCCCGCGAAAGCAACCGTGTTTCGCGGGAAACTACATGCCCAAATAAGGAAGGCCCCGGGTCGCCTGACCCGGGGGAAGGTAAAGGGAGCAAGACGGACAGTGGACGAGACAAAGGAGCCTCGTGGTCCGGCCATTTTGGGTAGCCGGGCCACCCTTTTGTGTTCGCGGCAAAAAGGTGCTCAGAACGGCAAAAGGAGCTCAAAATAAACCAAATGATCGCTGCCACCAGCCCAGTCCCTGAATGACTTGCACCGATCCAAAAACCATCCTATAAGAGTGTCTAGGGTCTGTAGAAGGCTAGAGACCCAAGAGAGCTGTAACTTAGCTTACAGTGCCCTCTTGTGTCGTGTTGCACTAAAATGGCGACACGATAAAAGAAACTACGGGAAACAGCGTTCCCCGGTACTGACTGTCTTAAGGGCATGTCAGTTTCCCCGTAAGAAAGGAGCGAAAGCCCAGAGGAGTACAGCAGAAGGCTGCACTTCTCTGGCAAAGTCAAGGAACAGGTTGAAAACAATAGCAAAAAGTTTAGGGGTTGCCACATGGAAGGAAAGTTCCCTACAATAACGAAATCTTTCCTAACAGAGGGTCTCAGGTTTGGAAGGGGAAGGATTTTGATATCACATCTCATGTTATAGGAAGGATCTCAGGTTTGGTATTAGAGGGATTGAGATATCACATCTCATGCTATCGGAAGGGTATCAGGATTGGATTTGGAAGTAGTTGGATATCCCATCTCATGCTATAGGAAGGGTCTCAGGTTGGAATGGGAAGGAGTTGGATATCACATCTCATGTTATAGGAAGGGTCTCAGGATTAGAATGGGAAATACTTCGATATCACATCTCATGCTATAGGAAGGCTCTCAGGTTTGCAAGGGGAAGGAGTTGGATATCACATTTCATGTAGAGGTAGGATCTCAGGTTTGGTATTAGAGGCATTGAGATATCACATCTCATGCTATCAGAAATGTCTCAGGATTGGAATGGGAAGGAGTTGGATATCACATCTCATGCTAAAGGGAGGGTCTCTGGTTTGGAAGGGGAAGGATTTGGATATCACATCTCATGTTATTGGAAGGATCTCAGGTTTGGTATTAGAAGCATTGAGATATCACATCTCATGCTATAGGAAGGGTCTCAGGTTTGGAATGGGAAGGAATTGGATATCACATCTCATGTCATAGGAAGGATATCAGGTTTGGTATTAGAAGCATTGAGATATCACATCTCATGCTATAGGAATGGTCTCAGGATTGGAATTGGAAGGAGTTGGATATTAGATTCTTGCTATAGAAAGGGTCTCAGGTTTAGAACGGGAAGGAGTTGGATATCACATCTCATGTTATAGGAAGGGTCTCAGGTTTGGTCTAAGTATTGAGATATCACATCTCTGCTATCAGAAGTTTCTCAGGATTGAAATGGGAAGGAGTTGGATATCCCATCTCATGTTATAGGACGGGTCTCAGGTTTGGTAATAGGATCTCAGGTTTGGTATTAGAGGCATTGAGATATCACATCTCATGCTATAGGAAGGGTCTCAGGATTGGAATGGGAAGGATTTGGATATCACATCTCATGCTATAGGAAGGGTCTCAGGTTTGGTATAAGCATTGAGATATCACATCTCATGCTATAGGAAGGGTCTCAGGATTGGAATGGGAAGGAGTTGGATATCACATCTCATGCCATAGGAAGGGTCTCAGGTTTGGTACAAGCATTGAGATATCACATCTCTGCTATCGGAAGGGTCTCAGGATAGGAATGGGAAGGAGTTGGATATCACATCTCAAGCTATCTCAGGATTGGAATGGGAAGGAGTTTGATATCACATCTCAAGCTATAGGAAGGTTCTCAGGTTTGGAGGGGGAAGGATTTGGATCTCAGATCTCATGTTTTAGGACGGGTCTCAGGTTTGGTATTAGAAGCATTGAAATATCACATCTCATGGTATAGGAAGGGTCTCAGGATTGGAATGGGAAGGAGTTGGATATCACATCTCCAGCTATCACAGGATTGGAATGGGAAGGAGTTTGATATCACATCTCAAGCTATAGGAAGGGTCTGAGGTTTGGAAAGGGAAGGATTTGGATTTCACATCTCATGTTATAGGATGGTTCTCATGTTTGGTTTTAGAAGCATTGAGATATCACATCTAATGCTATCGGAAGGGTCTCAGGTTTGGAAAGGGAAGGATTTGGATTTCACATATGTTATTGGATGGTTCTCAGGTTTGGTTTTAGAAGCATTAAGATATCACATCTCATGCTATAGGAAGGGTCTCAGGTTTTGGAATGGGAAGGAGTTGGATACACATCTCATGTTATAGGAAGGATCTCAGGTTTGGTATTAGAAAAATTGTGATATCACATATCATGCTATAGGAAGGGTCTCAGGATTGGAATGGGAAGGAGTTGGATATGACATCTCATGCCACAGGAAGGGTCTCAGGTTTGGTATAAGCATTGAGATATCACATCTCTGCTATCGGAAGGGTCTCAGGATTGGAATGGGAAGGAGCTGGATATCCCATCTTATGTTATAGGAAGGGTCTCAGGTTTGGTATTAGAAGCATTGAGATATCACATCTCATGCTATCAGAAGGGTCTCAGGATTGGAATGGGAAGGAGTCGGATATCACATCTCATGCTAAAGGGAGGGTCTCAGGTTTGGTATTAGAAGCATTGAGATATCACATCTCATGTTACAGGAAGAATCTCTGGTTTGGTATTAGAGGCATTGAGATATCACATCTCATGCTATCAGAAGGGTCTCAGGATTGGAATGGGAAGGAGTCGGATATCACATCTCATGCTAAAGGGAGGGTCTCAGGTTTGGTATTAGAAGCATTGAGATATCACATCTCATGTTATAGGAAGAATCTCAGGTTTGGTATTAGAGGCATTGAGATATCACATCTCATGTTATAGGAAGGGTCTCAGGATTGGAATGGGAAGGATTTGGATATCACATCTCTTGCTATAGGAAGAGTCTCAGGTTTTTTATTAGAAACATTGAGATATCACATCTCATGCTAAAGGAAGGGTCTCAGGTTTGGAAGGGGAAGGATTTGGATATCATATCTCATGTTATAGGACGGGTCGCAGGTTTGGTATTAGAAGCTTTAAAATATCACATCTCATGCTATAGGAAGGGTCTCAGGATTGGAATGGGAAGGAGTTGGATATCACATCTCATGCTAAAGGAAGGGACTCAGGTTTGATAGAAGCATTGAGATATCACATCTCATGCTATAGGAAGGGTCTCAAGATTGAAATGGGAAGGAGTTGGATATCACATCTCATGCCATAGGAAGGGTCTCAGGTTTGGTCCAAGCATTGAGATATCACATCTCTGCTATCGGAAGGGTCTCAGGATAGGAATGGGAAGGACTTAGACATAACATCTCATGCTATAGGGAGGGTCTCAGGTTTGGAAAGGGAAGGATTTGGATTTCACATCTCATGTTATAGGATGGTTCTCATGTTTGGTTTTAGAAGCATTGAGATATCACATCTAATGCTATCGGAAGGGCTCAGGTTTGGAAAGGGAAGGATTTGGATACACATCTCATGTTATAGGAAGGATCTCAGGTTTGGTATTAGAAAAATTGTGATATCACATATCATGCTATAGGAAGGGTCTCAGGATTGGAATGGGAAGGAGTTGGATATCACATCTCATGCTAAAGGAAAGATCTCAGGTTTGGAAGGGGAAGGATTTGGACATCACATCTCATGTTTTAGGACTGGTGTCAGGTTTGGTATTAGAAGCATTGAGATATCACATCTCATGGTATAGGAAGGGTCTCAGGATTGGAATGGGAAGGAGTTGGATATCACATCTCATGCTAAAGGAAAGATCTCAGGTTTGGAAGGGGAAGGATTTGGACATCACATCTCATGTTTTAGGACGGGTGTCAGGTTTGGTATTAGAAGCATTGAGAGATCACATCTCATGGTATAGGAAGGGTCTCAGGATTGGAATGGGAAGGAGTTGGATATCACATCTCATGCTAAAGGAAAGATCTCAGGTTTGGAAGGGGAAGGATTTGGACATCACATCTCATGTTTTAGGACGGGTGTCAGGTTTGGTATTAGAAGCATTGAGATATCACATCTCATGGTATAGGAAGGGTCTCAGGATTGGAATGGGAAGGAGTTTGATATCACATCTCATGCAATCGGAAGGGTCTCAGGTTTGGAATGGGAAGGAGTTGGATATCACATCTCATGTTATAGGAAGGATCTCAGGTTTATTATTAGAAGCATTGAGATATCACATCTCATGCTATAGGAAGGGTCTCAGGATTGTAATCGGAAGGAGTTGTATTTGACATCTCATGCCATAGGAAGGGTCTCAGGTTTGGTATAAGCATTGAGATATCACATCTCTGCTATCGGAAGGGTCTCAGGATTGGAATGGGAAGGAGTTGGATATCCCATCTCATGATAGGAAGGGTCTCAGGTTTGGTATTAGAAGCATTGAGATATCACATCTCATGCTATAGGAAGGGTCTCAGGATTGGAATGGGAAGGACTTGAATATCACATCTCATGTTATAGCAAGGGTCTCAGGTTTGGTATTAGAAGCATTGAGATATCACATCTCATGCTATAGGAAGTGTCTCAGGATTGGAATGGGAACGACTTGGATATCACATCTCATGATAAAGGAAGGGTCTAAGGTTTGGAAGGGGGAGGATTTGGATATCACATCTCATGTTATAGGACCGGTCTCAGGTTTGGTATTAGAAGCATTGAGATATCAAGTCCCATGGTATAGGACGGGTCTCAGAATTGGAATGGGAAGGAGTTGGATATCACATCTCAAGCTTTAGGAAGGGTGTCAGGATTGGAATGGGAAGGAGTTTGATATCACATCTCATGCCATGGTATGGGTCTCAGGTTTTGTAGAAGCATTGGGATATCACATCTCATGCTATCGGAAGGGTATCAGGATTGGATTTGGAAGGAGTTGGATATCCCATCTCATGCTATAGGAAGGGTCTCAGGTTGGAATGGGAAGGAGTTGGATATCACATCTCATGTTATAGGAAGGGTATCAGGATTGGAATGGGAAGGACTTGGATATCACATCTCATGCTATAGGAAGGCTATCAGGTTTGGAAGGGGAAGGAGTTGCATATCAAATTTCATTATAGAGGTAGGATCTCAGGTTTGGTATTAGAGGCATTGAGATATCACATCTCATGCTATAGGAAGGGTCTCACGATTGGAATGGGAAGGATTTGGATATCACATCTCATGCTATAGGAAGGGTCTCAGGTTTGGTATAAGCATTGAAATATCACATCTCATGCTATAGAAACGGTCTCAAGATTGCAATGGGAAGGAGTTGGATATCATATCTCATGTTATAGGAAGGATCTCAGATTTGGTATTAGAAGCATTGAGACATCACATCTCATGCTATAGGAAGGGTCTCAGGATTGGAATGGGAAGGAGTTGGATATCACATCTCATGTTATAGGAAGGGTCTCAGGATTGGAATGGGAAGCACTTCGATATCACATCTCATGTTATAGGAAGGCTCCCAGGTTTAGAAGGGGAAGGAGTTGGATATCACATTTCATGTTAGAGGTAGGATCTCAGGTTTGGTATTAGAGGCATTGAGATATAACATCTCATGCTATCAGAAGGGTCTCAGGATTGGAATGGGAAGGAGTTGGATATCACATCTCATGCTAAAGGGAGGGTCTCAGGTTTGGAAGGGGAAGGATTTGGATATCACATCTCATGCTAAAGGGAGGGTCTCAGGTTTGGAAGGGGAAGGATTTGGATATCACATCTCATGCTATAGGAAGGGTCTCAGGATTGGAATGGGAAGGAGTTGGATATCACATCTCATGCTATAGGTAGGCTCTCAGTTTTGGAAAGGGAAGGTTTTGGATATCACATCTCATGCTATAGGAAGGTTCTCACGATTGGAATGGGAAGGATTTGGATATCACATCTCATGCTATAGGAAGGGTCTCAGGATTGGAATGGGAAGGAGTTGGATATCACATCTCATGCTATAGGAAGGGTCTCAGGAATGGAATGGGAAGGAGTTTTATATGACATCTCATGCCATAGGAAGGATCTCAGGTTTGGTATTAGAAGCATTGAGACATCACATCTCATGTTATAGGAAGGGTCTCAGGATTGGAATGGGAAGGAGTTGGATATCACATCTCATGCTATAGGAAGGGTCTCAGGTTTGGTATAAGCATTGAGATATCACATCTCATGCTATAGGAATGGTCTCAGGATTGGAATGGGAAGGAGTTGTATATGACATCTCATGCCATAGGAAGGGTCTCAGGTTTGGTATCAGCATTGAGATATCACATCTCTGCTATCGGAAGGGTCTCAGGATTGGAATGGGAAGGAGTTGGATATCCCATCTTATGTTATAGGAAGGGTCTCAGGTTTGGTATTAGAAGCATTGAGATATCACATCTCATGCTATAGGAAGGGTCTCAGGATTGGAATGGGAAGGACTTGAATATCCCATCTCATGCTATAGGGAGGCTCTCACGTTTGGAAAGGGAAGGAGTTGGATATCACATTTCATGTTAGAGGTAGGATCTCAGGTTTGGTATTAGAGGCATTGAATATCACATCTCATGCTATCAGAAGGGTCTCAGGATTGGAATGGGAAGGAGTTGGATATCACATCTCATGCTAAAGGGAGGGTCTCAGGTTTGGAAGGGGAAGGATTTTGATATCACATCTCATGTTATAGGAAGGATCTCAGGTTTGGTATTAGAGGGATTGAGATATCACATCTCATGCTATCGGAAGGGTATCAGGATTGGATTTGGAAGTAGTTGGATATCCCATCTCATGCTATAGGAAGGGTCTCAGGTTGGAATGGGAAGGAGTTGGATATCACATCTCATGTTATAGGAAGGGTCTCAGGATTGGAATGGGAAATACTTCGATATCACATCTCATGCTATAGGAAGGCTCTCAGGTTTGCAAGGGGAAGGAGTTGGATATCACATTTCATGTTAGAGGTAGGATCTCAGGTTTGGTATTAGAGGCATTGAGATATCACATCTCATGCTATCAGAAATGTCTCAGGATTGGAATGGGAAGGAGTTGGATATCACATCTCATGCTAAAGGGAGGGTCTCTGGTTTGGAAGGGGAAGGATTTGGATATCACATCTCATGTTTTAGGAAGGATCTCAGGTTTGGTATTAGAAGCATTGAGATATCACATCTCATGCTATAGGAAGGGTCTCAGGTTTGGAATGGGAAGGAATTGGATATCACATCTCATGTCATAGGAAGGATCTCAGGTTTGGTATTAGAAGCATTGAGATATCACATCTCATGCTATAGGAATGGTCTCAGGATTGGAATGGGAAGCAGTTGGATATTAGATTCTTGCTATAGAAAGGGTCTCAGGTTTGGAACGGGAAGGAGTTGGATATCACATCTCATGTTATAGGAAGGGTCTCAGGTTTGGTCTAAGCATTGAGATATCCCATCTCATGCTATAGGAAGGGTCTCAGGTTGGAATGGGAAGGAGTTGGATATCACATCTCATGTTATAGGAAGGGTCTCAGGATTGGAATGGGAAGGACTTGGATATCACATCTCATTTTATAGGAAGGCTCCCAGGTTTAGAAGGGGAAGGAGTTGGATATCACATTTCATGTTAGAGGTAGGGTCTCAGGTTTGGTATTAGAGGCATTGAGATATAACATCTCATGCTATCAGAAGGGTCTCAGGATTGGAATGGGAAGGAGTTGGATATCACATCTCATGCTAAAGGGAGGGTCTCAGGTTTGGAAGGGGAAGGATTTGGATATCACATCTCATGCTATAGGAAGGGTCTCAGGATTGGAATGGGAAGGAGTTGGATATCACATCTCATGCTATAGGTAGGCTCTCAGTTTTGGAAAGGGAAGGTTTTGGATATCACATCTCATGCTATAGGAAGGGTCTCACGATTGGAATGGGAAGGATTTGGATATCACATCTCATGCTATAGGAAGGGTCTCAGGATTGGAATGGGAAGGAGTTGGATATCACATCTCATGCTATAGGAAGGGTCTCAGGAATGGAATGGGAAGGAGTTTTATATGACATCTCATGCCATAGGAAGGATCTCAGGTTTGGTATTAGAAGCATTGAGACATCACATCTCATGTTATAGGAAGGGTCTCAGGATTGGAATGGGAAGGAGTTGGATATCACATTTCATGCTATAGGAAGGGTCTCAGGTTTGGTATAAGCATTGAGATATCACATCTCATGCTATAGGAATGGTCTCAGGATTGGAATGGGAAGGAGTTGTATATGACATCTCATGCCATAGGAAGGGTCTCAGGTTTGGTATCAGCATTGAGATATCACATCTCTGCTATCGGAAGGGTCTCAGGATTGGAATGGGAAGGAGTTGGATATCCCATCTTATGTTATAGGAAGGGTCTCAGGTTTGGTATTAGAAGCATTGAGATATCACATCTCATGCTATAGGAAGGGTCTCAGGATTGGTATGGGAAGGACTTGAATATCCCATCTCATGCTATAGGGAGGCTCTCACGTTTGGAAAGGGAAGGAGTTGGATATCACATTTCATGTTAGAGGTAGGATCTCAGGTTTGGTATTAGAGGCATTGAATATCACATCTCATGCTATCAGAAGGGTCTCAGGATTGGAATGGGAAGGAGTTGGATATCACATCTCATGCTAAAGGGAGGGTCTCAGGTTTGGAAGGGGAAGGATTTTGATATCACATCTCATGTTATAGGAAGGATCTCAGGTTTGGTATTAGAGGGATTGAGATATCACATCTCATGCTATCGGAAGGGTATCAGGATTGGATTTGGAAGTAGTTGGATAACCCATCTCATGCTATAGGAAGGGTCTCAGGTTGGAATGGGAAGGAGTTGGATATCACATCTCATGTTATAGGAAGGGTCTCAGGATTGGAATGGGAAATACTTCGATATCACATCTCATGCTTTATGAAGGCTCTCAGGTTTGCAAGGGGAAGGAGTTGGATATCACATTTCATGTTAGAGGTAGGATCTCAGGTTTGGTATTAGAGGCATTGAGATATCACATCTCATGCTATCAGAAATGTCTCAGGATTGGAATGGGAAGGAGTTGGATATCACATCTCATGCTAAAGGGAGGGTCTCTGGTTTGGAAGGGGAAGGATTTGGATATCACATCTCATGTTTTAGGAAGGATCTCAGGTTTGGTATTAGAAGCATTGAGATATCACATCTCATGCTATAGGAAGGGTTTCAGGTTTGGAATGGGAAGGAATTGGATATCACATCTCATGTCATAGGAAGGATCTCAGGTTTGGTATTAGAAGCATTGAGATATCACATCTCATGCTATAGGAATGGTCTCAGGATTGGAATGGGAAGCAGTTGGATATTAGATTCTTGCTATAGAAAGGGTCTCAGGTTTGGAACGGGAAGGAGTTGGATATCACATCTCATGTTATAGGAAGGGTCTCAGGTTTGGTCTAAGCATTGAGATATCACATCTCTGCTATCGGAAGTTTCTCAGGATTGAAATGGGAAGGAGTTGGATATCCCATCTCATGTTATAGGACGGGTCTCAGGTTTGGTAATAGAATCATTGAGATATCACATCTCATGCTGTAGGAAGTGTCTAAGGATTGGAATGGGAAGGACTTGGATATCACATCTCATGCTATCGGTAGACTCTCAGGTTTGGAAAGGGAAGGAGTGGGATATCACATTTCATGTTCAAGGAAGGATCTCAGGTTTGGTATTAGAGGCATTGAGATATCACATCTCATGCTATAGGAAGGGTCTCAGGATTGGAATGGGAAGGATTTGGATATCACATCTCATGCTATAGGAAGGGTCTCAGGTTTGGTATAAGCATTGAGATATCACATCTCATGCTATAGGAAGGGTCTCAGGATTGGAATGGGAAGGAGTTGGATATCACATCTCATGCTATAGGTAGGCTCTCAGGTTTGGAAAGGGAAGGATTTGGATATCACATTTCATGTTAGAGGAAGGATCTCAGGTTTGGTATTAGAGGCATTGAGATATCACATCTCATGCTATAGGAAGGGTCTCACGATTGGAATGGGAAGGATTTGGATATCACATCTCATGCTTTAGGAAGGGTCTGAGGTTTGGTATAAGCATTGAAATATCACATCCCATGCTATAGGAAGGGTCTCAGGATTGGAATGGAAGGAGTTGGATATCACATCTCATGTTATAGGAAGGATCTCAGATTTGGTATTAGAAGCATTGAGACATCACATCTCATGCTATAGGAAGGGTCTCAGGATTGGAATGGGAAGGAGTTGGATATCACATCTCATGTTATAGGAAGGGTCTCAGGATTGGAATGGGAAGGACTTCGATATCACATCTCATGTTATAGGAAGGCTCCCAGGTTTGGAAGGGGAAGGAGTTGGATATCACATTTCATGTTAGAGGTAGAATCTCAGGTTTGGTATTAGAGGCATTGAGATATAACATCTCATGCTATCAGAAGGGTCTCAGGATTGGAATGGGAAGGAGTTGGATATCACATCTCATGCTAAAGGGAGGGTATCAGGTTTGGAAGGGGAAGGATTTGAATATCACATCTCGTGTTATAGGAAGGATCTCAGGTTTGGTATTAGAAGAATTCAAATATCACATCTCATGCTATCTGAAGGATCTCAGGTTTGGTATTAGAAGCATTGAGATATCACATCTCATGCTATCAGAACGGTCTCAGGATTGGAATGGGAAGGAGTTGGATATCACCTCTCATGCTAAAGGGAGGGTCTCTGGTTTGGAAGGGGAAGGATTTGGATATCACATCTCATGTTATAGGAAGGATCTCAGGTTTGTTATTAGAAGCATTGAGATATCACATCTCATGCTATAGGAAGGGTCTCAGGATTGGAATGGGAAGGAGTTGGATATCATATCTCATGCTATAGGAAGGGTCTCAGGAATGGAATGGGAAGGAGTTTTAAATGACATCTCATGCCATAGGAAGGATCTCATGTTTGGTATTAGAAGCATTGAGACATCACATCTCATGTTATAGGAAGGGTATCAGGATTGGAATGGGAAGGAGTTGGATATCACATCTCATGCTATAGGAAGGGTCTCAGGTTTGGTATACGCATTGAGATATCACATCTCATGCTATAGGAAGGGTCTCAGGATTGGAATGGGAAGGAGTTGTATATGACATCTCATGCCATATTAAGGGTCTCAGGTTTGGTATAAGCATTGAGGTATCACATCTCTGCTATCGGAAGGGTCTCAGGATTGGAATGGGAAGGACTAGGATATCACATCTCATGCTATAGGAAGGGTCTCAGGATTGGAATGGGAAGGACTTGGATAGCACATCTCATGTTATAGGAAGGGTCTCAGGTTTGGTATTAGAAGCATTGAGATATCACATCTCATGCTATAGGAAGGGTCTCAGGAATGGAATGGGAAGGACTTGGATATCACATCTCATGATAAAGGAAGGGTCTAAGGTTTGGGAGGGGAAGGATTTGGATATCACATCTCATGTTATAGGACGCGTCTCAGGTTTGGTATTAGAAGCATTGTGATATCACATCTCATGCTATAGGAAGTGTCTCAGGATTGGAATGGGAAGGAGTTGGATATCACATCTCATGCTATAGGAAGGGTTTCAGGTTTGGTAGAAGCATTGAGATATCACATCTCATGCTATAGGAAGAGTCTCAGGTTTGGGAAGGGAAGGATTTGGATTTCACATCTCATGTTATAGGATGGTTCTCATGTTTGGTTTTTGAAGCATTGAGATATCACATCTCATGCTATCGGAAGGGTCTCAGGTTTGGAATGGGAAGGAGTTGGATATCACATCTCATGTTATAGGAAGGATCTCATGTTTGGTATTAGAAGCATTGAGATATCACATCTCATGCTATAGGAAGGGTCTCCGGATTGGAATGTGAAGGATTTGGATATTACATCTCATGCTAAAGGAAGGGTCTGAGGTTTGGAATGGGAAGGAGTTGGATATGACATCTCTTGTTATAGGGAGGGTCTCAGGATTTGAATGGCAAGGAGTTGGATATCACATCTCATGCCATAGGAAGGGTCTCAGGTTTGGTATAAGCATTGAGATATCACATCTCTGCTATCGGAAGGGTCTCAGGATTGGATTGGGAAGGAGTTGGATATCCCTTCTCATGCTATAGGAAGGGTCTCAGGTTGGAATGGGAAGGAGTTGGATATCACATCTCATGTTATAGGAAGGGTCTCAGGATTGGAATGGGAAGGATTTGGATATCGCATCTCATGTTATAGGAAGGGTTTTAGGATTGGAATGGGAAGTATTTGGATATCACATCTCATGCTAAAGGAAGGGTCTCAGGTTTGGAAGGGGAAGGATTTGGATATCATATCTCATGCTAAAGGAAGGGTCTCAGGTTTGGTATTAGAAGCATTGAGATATCACATCTCATGGTATAGGAAGGGTCTCAGGGTTGGAATGGGAAGGAGTTGGATATCACATCTCATCCAATAGGAAGGGTCTCAGGTTTGGAATGGGAAGGAATTGGATATCACATCTCATGTCATAGGAAGGGTCTCAGGTTTGGTAGAAGCGTTGAAATATCACATCTCTGCTATCGGAAGGGTCTCAGGATTGGATTGGGAAGGAGTTGGATATCCCTTCTCATGCTATAGGAAGGGTCTCAGGATTTGAATGGCAAGGAGCTGGATATCACATATCATGCCATAGGAAGGGTCTCAGGTTTGGCATAAGAAGGAGTTGGATATCCCATCTCATGCTATAGGAAGGGTCTCAGGATTGGAATGGGAAGGAGTTGGATATCACATCTCATGTTATAGGAAAGATCTCAGGTTTGGTATTAGAAGCATTGAGACATCACATCTCATGTTATAGGAAGGGTCTTAGGATTGGAATGGGAAGAAGTTGGATATCAAATCTCATGCTATAGGAAGGGTCTCAGGTTTGGTATAAGCATTGAGATATCACATCTCATGCTATAGGAAGGGTCTCAGGATTGGAATGGGAAGGAGTTGTATATGACATCTCATGCCATAGGAAGGGTCTCAGGTTTGGTATACGCATTGAGATATTACATCACATGCTATAGGAAGGGTCTCAGGATTGGAATGGGAAGGACTTGAATATCACATCTCATGCTATAGGCAGGGTCTCAGGTTTGGAAAGGGAAGGAGATGGATATCACATTTCATGTTAGAGGTAGGATCTCAGGTTTGGTATTAGAGGCATTGAGATATCACATCTCATGCTATCAGAAGGGTCTCAGGATTGGAATGGGAAGGAGTTGTATATCACATCTCATGCTAAAGGGAGGGTCTCAGGTTTGGAAGGGGAAGGATTTGGAAATCACATCTCATGTTATAGGAAGGATCTCAGGTTTGGTATTAAAAGCATTGAGATATCACATCTCATGCTATCGGAAGTATCTCAGGTTTGGTATTAGAGGCATTGAGATATCACATCTCATGCTATCATAAGGGTCTCAGGATTGGAATGGGAAGGAGTTGGATATCACATCTCATGTTATAGGAAGGATCTCAGGTTTGGTATTAGAAGCATTGAGATATCACATCTCATGCTATAGGAAGGGTCTCAGGATTGGAATGGGAAGGAGTTGGATATCACATCTTATGCTATAGGAAGGGTCTCAGATTTGGTATAAGCATTGAGATATCACATCTCATGCTATAGGAAGGGTCTCAGGATTGGAATGGGAAGGAGTTGGATATCACATCTCAGGCTATAGGAAGGGTCTCAGGTTTGGAACGGGAAGGAGTTAGATATCACATCTCATGTTATAGGAAGAGTCTCAGGTTTGGTATAAGCATTGAGATATCACATCTCTGCTATCGGAGGTGTCTCAGGATTGGGATGGGAAGGAATTGGATATCACATCTCATGCTATAGGAAGGGTATCAGGTTTGGAACGGGAAGGAGTTGGATATCCCATCTCATGTTATAGGACAGGTCTCAGGTTTGATATTAGAAGCATTGAGATATCACATCTCTGCTATTGGAAGGGTCTCAGGATTGGAATGGGAAGGACTTGGATATCAGAATTCATGTTATAGGAAGGGTCTCAGGTTTGGTATTAGAAGCATTGAGATATCACATCTCATGCTATAGGAAGGGTCTCAGGATTGAAATGGGAAGGACTTGGATATCACATCTCATGTTATAGGAAGGGTCTCAGGTTTGGTATTAGAAGCATTGAGATATCACATCTCATGCTATAGGAAGGGTCTCTGGATTGAAATGGGAAGGACTTGGATATCACATCTCATGTTATAGGAAGGGTCTCAGGTTTGGTATTAGAAGCATTGAGATATCAAGTCTCATGGTATAGGACGGGAGTTTGATATCACATCTCATGCCATGGTATGGGTCTCAGGTTTTGTAGAAGCATTGGGATATCACATCTCATGCTATCGGAAGGGTATCAGGATTGGATTTGGAAGGAGTTGGATATCCCATCTCATGCTATAGGAAGGGTCTCAGGTTGGAATGGGAAGGAGTTGGATATGACATATTATGTTATAGGAAGGGTCTCAGGATTGGAATGGGAAGGACTTGGATATCACATCTCATGCTGTAGGAAGGCTCTCAGGTTTGGAAAGGGAAGGAGTTGGATATCACATTTCATGTAAGGGTAGGATCTCAGGTTTGGTATTAGAGGCATTGAGATATCACATCTCATGCTATCAGAAGGGTATCAGGATTGGAATAGGAAGGAGTTGGATATCACATCTCATGCTAAAGGGAGGGTCTCAGGTTCGGAAGGGGAAGGATTTGGATATCACATCTCATGTTATAGGAAGGATCTCAGGTTTGGTATTAGAAGCATTGAGATATCACATCTCATGCTATCGGAAGGATCTCAGGTTTGGTATTAGAAGCATTGAGATATCACATCTCATGCTATAGGAAGGGTCTCAGGATTGGAATGGGAAGGAGTTGGATATCACATCTCATGTTATAGGAAGGATCTCAGGTTTGGTATTAGAAGCATTGAGATATCACATCTCATGCTATAGGACTGGTCTCAGGATTGGAATGGGAAGGAGTTGGATATCACATCTCATGCTAAAGGAAGGGTCTCAGTTTTGGTAGAAGCATTGAGATTTCACATATCATGCTATAGGAAGGGTCTCAGGATTGGAATGGGAAGGAGTTGGATATCACATCTCATGCTATAGGAAGGGTCTCAGGTTTGGTATAAGCATTGAGATATCACATCTCTGCTATCGGAAGGGTCTCAGGATTGGAATGGGAAGGACTTAGATATCACATCTCATGCTATAGGGAGGGTCTCAGTATTGATATTAGAAGCATTGAGATATCACATCTCAAGCTATCGGAAGGGTCTCAGGATTGGAATGGGAAGGAGTTGGATATCACATCTCATGTTATAGGAAGAGTCTCATGCTAAGACCTGATAGACCCTTCCTATAACATGAGATGGGAATATCCAACTCCTTCCCATTCCAATCCTGAGACCCTTCCGATAGCCGAGATGTGATATCTCAATGCTTATACCAAACCTGAGACCTTTCCTATAGCATGAGATGTGATACCCAACGCCTTCCCATTCCAATACTGAGACCCTTCCTATACCATGAGATGTGATATCTCAATGCTTCTAATATCAAACTTGAGACCCTCCCTATAGCATGAGATGTGATATCCAAGTCCTTCCCATTCCAATCCTGAGACACTTCCTATAGCATGAGATGTGATATCTCAATGCTTCTAATATCAAACCTGAGACTCTTCCTATAACATGAGATGGGATATCCAACTCCTTCCCATTCCAATCCTGAGACCCTTCCGAAAGCAGAGATGTGATATCTCAATGCTTATACCAAACCTGAGACCCTTCCTATGGCATGAGATGTCATATACAGATCCTTCCCATTCCAATCCTGAGACCCTTCCTATAGCATGAGATGTGATATCTCAATGCTTATACCAAACCTAAAACCCTTCCTATAGCATGAGATGTGATATCCAACTCCTTCCCATTCCAATCCTGAGACCCTTCCTATAGCATGAGATGTGATATCCAATGGCTCTAATACCAAACCTGAGATCCTTCCTCTAACATGAAATGTGATATCCAACTCCTTCCCTTTCCAAACCTGAGAGCCTACCTATAGCATGAGATGTGATATCCAAGTCCTTCCCATTCCAATCCTTAGACCCTTCCTACAGCATGCAATATGATATCTCAATGATTCTAATAACAAACCTGAGACCCGTCCTATAACATGAGATGTGATATCCAACTCCTTCCCATTCCAATCCTGAGACACTTCCGATAGCAGAGATGTGATATCTCAATGCTTATACCAAACCTGAGACCCTTCCTATAACATGAGATGTGATATCCAATTCCTTCCCATTCCAAATCTGAGACCCTTCCGACAGCATATGATGTGATATCTCAATGCTTCTAATACCAAACCTGAGACCAGTCCTATAACATGAGATGGGATATCCAACTCCTTCCCGTTCCAAACCTGAGACCCTTCCTATAGCATGAGATGTGATATCCAACTCCTTCCCATCCCAATCCTGAGACACTTCCGATTGCAGAGATGTGATATCTCAATGCTTATACCAAATCTGAGACTCTTCCTATAACATGAGATGTGATATCCAGCTCCTTCCCGTTCCAAACCTGAGATCCTTCCTATAGCATGAGATGTGATATCCAACTCCTTCCCATTCCAATCCTGAGACCCTTATGATAGCATGAGATGTGATATCTCAATGCCTCTAATACCAAATCTGAGATTCTTCCGATAGCATGAGATGTGATATCTCAATGCTTCTTATACCAAACCTGAGATCCTTCCTATAACATGAGATGTGATATCCAATTCCTTCCCCTTCCAAACCTGAGACCCTCCCTTTAGCATGAGATGTGATATCCAAGTCCTTCCCATTCCAATCCTGAGACCCTTCCTATAGCATGTGATGTGATATCTCAATGCTTATACCAAACCTGAGACCCTTCCTATGGCATGAGATGTCATATACAACTCCTTCCCATTCCAATCCTGAGCCCTTCCTATATCATGAGATGTGATATCTCAATGCTTATACCAAACCTGAGACCCTTCCTATAGCTTGAGATGTGATATCCAACTCCTTCCCATTCCAATCCTGAGACCCTTCCTATAGCATGAGATGTGATATCTCAATACTTCTAATACCAAACCTGAGATCCTTCTGATAACATGAGATGTGATATCCAAATCCTTCCCCTTCCAAACCTGAGACCCTCCCTTTAGCATGAGATGTGATATCCAACTCCTTCCGATTCCAATCCTGAGACCATTCTGATAGCATGAGATGTGATATCTCAATGCTTCTAATACCAAACCTGAGATCCTTCCGATAGCATGAGATGTGATATCTCAATGCTTCTAATACCAAACCTGAGATCCTTCCTATAACATGAGATGTGATATCCAAATCCTTCCCCTTCCAAACCTGAGACCCTCCCTTTAGCATGAGATGTGATATCCAACTCCTTCCCATTCCAATCCTGAGACCCTTCTGATAGCATGAGATGTGATATCTCAATGCCTCTAATACCAAACCTGAGATCCTACCTCTAACATGAAATGTGATATCCAACTCTTTCCCCTTCCAAACCTGAGAGCCTTCCTATAGCATGAGATGTGATATCCAAGTCCTTCCCATTCCAATCCTGAGACCCTTCCTATAACATGAGATGTGATATCCAACTCCTTCCCATTCCAACCTGAGACCCTTCCTATAGCATGAGATGGGATATCCAGCTCCTTCCAAATCCAATCCTGATACCCTTCCGATAGCATGAGATGTGATATCCCAATGCTTATACCAAACCTGAGACCCATACTATTGCATGAGATGTGATATCAAACTCCTTCCCATTCCAATCCTGAGACCCTTCCTATAGCTTGAGATGTGATATCCAACTCCTTCTCATTCCAATTCTGAGACCCTTCCTATACCATGAGACTTGATATCTCAGTGCTTCTAATACCAAACCTGAGACCCGTCCTATAACATGAGATGTGATATCCAAATCCTTCCCATTCCAATCCTGAGACCCTTCCAATATCGTGAGATGTGATATCTCAATGCTTCTAATATCAAACTTGAGACCCTCCCTATAGCATGAGATGTGATATCCAAGTCCTTCCCATTCCAATCCTGAGACCCTTCCTATAGCATGAGATGTGATATCTCAATGCTTCTAATACCAAACCTGAGACCCTTCCTATAACATGAGATGGGAATATCCAACTCCTTCCCATTCCAATCCTGAGACCCTTCCGATAGAAGAGATGTGATATCTCAATGCTTATACCAAACCTCAGATCCTTCCTATAGCATGAGATGTGATATCCTACTCCTTCCCATTCCAATCCTGAGACCCTTCCTATAGCATAAGATGTGATATCTCAATGCTTCTAATATCAAACTTGAGACCCTCCCTATAGCATGAGATGTGATATCCAAGTCCTTCCCATTCCAATCCTGAGACACTTCCTATAGCATGAGATGTGATATCTCAATGCTTCTAATACCAAACCTGAGACCCTTCCTATAACATGAGATGGGAATATCCAACTCCTTCCCATTCCAATCCTGAGACCCTTCCGATAGAAGAGATGTGATATCTCAATGCTTATACCAAACCTCAGATCCTTCCTATAGCATGAGATGTGATATCCTACTCCTTCCCATTCCAATCCTGAGACCCTTCCTATAGCATAAGATGTGATATCTCAATGCTTCTAATATCAAACTTGAGACCCTCCCTATAGAATGAGATGTGATATCCAAGTCCTTCCCATTCCAATCCTGAGACACTTCCTATAGCATGAGATGTGATATCTCAATGCTTCTAATACCAAACCTGAGACTCTTCCTATAACATGAGATGGGATATCCAACTCCTTCCCATTCCAATCCTGAGACCCTTCCGATAGCAGAGATGTGATATCTCAAAGCTTATACCAAACCTGAGACCCTTCCCATGGCTTGAGATGTCATATACAACTCCTTCCCATTCCAATCCTGAGACCCTTCCGATAGCATGAGATGTGATATCTCAATGCTTATACCAAACCTGAGACCCTTCCTATAGCATGAGATGTGATATCCAACTCCTTCCCATTCCAATCCTGAGACCCTTCCTGTAGCATGAGATGTGATGTCTCAATGCTTCTAATACCAAACCTGAGATCCTTCGTTTAACATGAGATGTGATATCCAACTCCTTCCATTCCAATCCTGAGACCCTTCCTATAGCATGAGATGTGATATCTCAATGCTTATACCAAACCCGAGACCCTTCCTATAGCATGAGATGTGATATCCAACTCCTTCCCATTCCAATCCTGAGACCCTTCCTATAGCATGAGATGTGATATCTCAATGCCTCTAATACCAAACCTGAGATCCTTCCTCTAACATGAAATGTGATATCCAACTCCTTCCCTTTCCAAACCTGAGAGCCTATCCATAGCATGAAATGTGATATCCAAGTCCTTCCCATTCCAATCCTTAGACCCTTCCTACAGCATGCAATATATATGATATCTCAATGATTCTAATAACAATCCTGAGACCCGTCCTATAACATGAGATGGGATATCCAACTCCTTCCCATCCCAATCCTGAGACACTTCCGATTGCAGAGATGTGATATCTCAATGCTTATACCAAACCTGAGACTCTTCCTATAACATGAGATGTGATATCTGTTAGGAAAGATTTCGTAATTGTAGGTAATTTTCCTTCCATGTGGCAACCCCTAAACTTTTTGCTGTTGTTTTTCACCTTGTTCTCGACTTTGCCAGAGAAGTGCAGCCTTCTGCCGCACTCCTCTGGGCTTTCGCTCCTTTCCTACGGGGAAACTGACATGGCCTTAAGACAGTCAGTACCAGGAAACGCTGTTTTCCGTAGTTTCTTTTATCATGTTGCGGCTTTCGTGCAACATGACACAAGAGGGCACTGTAAGCTAAGTTACTGCTCTCTTGGGATTCTAGCCTTCTACAGGCCCTAGATACTCTTTCAGGATTGTAACTGATCGGTGCAAGTGATTCACGGACAGGAATGGTGGCAGCGATCGTTTCTTGTGTTTTGAGCTCCTTTTGGCGTTCTAAGCGCGTTTCTCGCACTTAACCCAAAATGGTGGCCTGGCTCCCAAAATGGCCAGACCACGAGGCTCCTTTGTCCTGTCCGCTGACCGTCTTGCTCCCTTCACCTTCCCCAGGTCGAGCCGACCCGGGGCCTTCCTTATTTGGGCATGTACTTTCCAGCGAAACACGGATGCTTTCGCGGGCTTCTACATGTCTTGTGTGTGCCTCCAGGATGTGGGCTGGGATGTCTGGTCCCGTGTGAATGCCTGGGACCACCGTGGTCCGTGATAGGTCCACGAATGGTGTGACTGTTGATGAGCGGATCTCCCATTGGGTCCCCACCGTTTTGGCGCGAAGGGAACCGTGGATAAGAGGGGGCTGGAAACACCACTACCATGTCGATCTCCTGAGTTCTCACGAACGAAGGAATACAGGAGCCAAGTATCCTGCAACCAAGAGGCTGAACCGAGGAATCGCTGGTGACCCGCTGAAGGACTGCTCCTCTGCACTGCTGTCGCCTTTTGAAACCCTTTTCGCCTTTGATCGAACCAGAAGGCCTGTACTGGTACTTCGTCCCTTGGAATAGCGGGGACAGCTATTCTCGGCATCTTCACCAGCTCCTGCTAGTAAGCATTCGGAAGCGTCTCTGGGCCATCCAGCAGACTGACCAGCCTACACAGGAGTCTTGCTCTGTAACTGCCACCAGGTTGTGTAGTATATCGAGTCCTTGTCACTCTCACACGATTCGTACACTTGGCGTTCCCAGGTCTGAAGTGAGTAGTGTACATTTGGCTCAGATACACACGGCCGCTCCGTTGCCCTGCTGTGGTAACAAACTGTGCGGGTTCCTTCGTTTGGGACGTCTTTTACTCAACTCTGCTGCTGCAGACTCAACACGACGACGAGATGTCCCCTGCTCTTCTGAACCTGCCAGCGACTGAAACTGACGCGGAGAAGCCTGAGTCTGCTTGCATCGGGGACCGGTGAGTAGCATAGCTAGGAACTGGTCGCCCTCCTGCAGGAGCCCATAGCTTTTCCCCGCTGTGTCAAAACAGCACGCCTTTCCGTACTCGCGCTCTGCTTCTGCCCACAGTGGAGGCTGCGCTTGAGTCGCGGAACACTGTTCTTCTTCGTTTGTGCACTAAACTGAACTGCCTGATCTCCCTCGAAGAGACTCCCCTTTTGCCCGTTGGCACCAGCGTGTGCAGGTACTTTTGAGCACAAGGCTCCACTCTTCGTAGGGCTCGGACTTCCTTTTAGTTAGGTGCCTCTGAAGGCGGACTGGGTCTAAGCATTATTTCGCACTGCCTGTTTTCCTTCCCTTTTAGGTGGACTACACATTTCGTGCATCTAACGCTTGAGACTTGTTTGTATTTGTATATATATTGTATTGGTATGGTATGTGTTGGTTTACTAGAGTTGTATTGTTATTTCTCGCTACGGTCATTGTTTTAAAGGCCTTGGAATAAATGTGTATATATTTTTAATATAGCACCTGTTTGGAGTAGTTTGTAAGTGTCCTTGCTTTGTGTGCTCATTGCAGGCTTTCAGTCACCCTCACCCCTCTTGAGACCTAGTCTTGACCGCCGCGATCGCTACCTTGATTGGTCTGGCTTGTCCAGAGGTTACCCTGTTCCAAGTAATTAGGTTGGCCTTCTGAACTTCTGCGCCACCAGGACAGAGTTCAGAAATCCGTCTTAACAAATTGGTGTACAGCGGTGGGATACCACTGAAGGTATCCAGTGTTGCGCACGAACTAAGGCATTTCAAGTTATTCCTACCAGGACACGTAGTGAATTGTTGTAGTATAACTTTAAAAAGGCCATAGTCCTATCTAACAGTATGGAAACAAATACCTTGTTAACTTTAAATGCTTCCAAATCAGAAACATTGAAAAAGATGTGTGCGGAGAGAGGTGTTTCCTCTCAAGGCACGAAATTGGATATGAGCCAAAGAATCGTGGCGTGGCAAGAAGCGCAGCTTGACGCTATAACTTCTGAGGACAGTGCGGAAGGAGGTGGGGCTGCTCTCACTGGTAAAACCGACGGTTCTGCCGCTGCACTGATCCACCGCGACCACGAGGACAGGGAGGATGAGATGTATAATGTTTCCTCTGCCAGTGTTGATGGGGAGGCTATGCTTGAATTCAAGAAGCAAGAGCTGCGGTTTAGGCAGAAGGAGCTTGAATTCAGCATAGCCAAACTAAAAATCGAACAGTCAGAAAAACAGAAAGACAGGGATCACCAGTTGGAACTGGCCAAGCTTCAGGTTGCAAATGGGTCCAAGGGTCCTGGACATGGGTCTGGGGCCTCCTCTCATCCACGGTTTCCGAAAGATCTGGTCAGTGTGTATGAGAAAAGGAATGACATTATGGACTGGCTGAATGCGTTTGAGTATGCATGCGAAGTTCAACAAGTTGACAATGCTGATAAGATTGCCTGGTTACTCAGCAGACTGCCCCATTCTGGCTGTAGTGCCATTATGGAAATGTCGAAGGCTGAGCGAGCTGATTTTGCAATGTTAAAGCAAACTCTCATTTTAAAGTTTGGGAAGACTCCGGCCCAATATTTGAAACGATTCATAGAGTATAAGAAAAAGGAAGGTGGTACTTGGGTATCTTATGTCACTGAATCCTTGAAAAACTTAACTGGCTGGGTCGAAGGTTATAAGGTTTCTACCTTCGAAGGCATGATAAATCTTGTCATGCTGGAACACATTTTTGCATCTTCTTCCCCGGAGCTTAAGCAGCATTTGGCCGATTCGAAGGAGATAGATCCTAAGAAGCTGGCCATTGCAGCAGACTTATGGGTGTCACATCGAGTGTCCCATAAGGACAAAACTCATCCTGGTAAGCAGGAGGAAGGGAAAAAGTCCAAAGATAAGGAGGGTGGAGAATCTGATAAATCTTCTTCTCAAAAGGGCCACAAAAAGAAAAATAAGGGTAAGACACAAGAGAACTCACAGGGTAGTGGAGGTCAGCCTCCGAAACAGAACTCTGGTTACAATAAGCCTCCCTATGTAAACAGACCCAATGGATCTTGTTTTGCTTGTGGAGCAACTGACCACGTGAAGGGGGATCCCCGGTGTAAGGTTAGACCTTTGGGGGTCCACTCCGCTAATCTGGCCTTCTCCTCCTACGAGGAAGAAGAGATTACAGGAGCATCCTTCTCCTCAGACTCATTTCCCAGCGGGATAGAGGCTGAGGTAGTTTTAGTTTCCCTGGGTTCCTGGGAGCCTAAAGTCGCAGAGGCTTATGCTAGGATTCCAGATAATACCAAGCACTACTTTAAAGACAGTGTGCTGATCAATGGAGTAGATACTCTAGCTCTTAGGGATAGTGGGTGCAGTCGAACTGTAGTGGATTCTACCTTGGTAGACTCAGAGGAAGTTGCCAGAGCTACTCTGATGCCCACTAAGTTGGCTGACGGCCCACTCCGTATGTTCCCAGTAATACCTGTAAATCTTACTTTAAATGGTACAGCAGTCAGGATTCCAGTGAGCATTCAGAGAAACGTCCCGGGAAAGGTCTTGTTAGGTAATGATCTCAGAGCTTTAGGGCTCGTAGGAGACACTGCCGAAAGACCCTACACACGGTCTCAAGCACGGGCAGCATTGGCCAAGACCAATACGCCGCCCCAGCCGAAGGGGAAACCCAAGGCGAAAGGAGTCAACAAGTCAAGACGAGGGAAAGAGAATATTCCCCCGAGCTCGCCTACCACTGCGGTGGAGGAAGTTGGTCAATCGCCCGGGCCTGACGAGGAGGTGGCGATGCCTGAAGTATTTGACCCCAACGACCATCCTGAACTAAAAGACTTGTTAGTTGAAGGAGGTCCTGATAGGGACGAATTCAGTAAAGGCCAACGTGAGTGCACATCTATGGAAGGCCTAAGGAGACAGGCCTGCTCCCAGCTTGAGGGTGAACCTCCTGGGACGCATAGGATTTATTGGGAAGGTGGACTCCTGTATAGTGAGCCCACAGAGTCTACAGAAGGAGACCATAGGAGGTTGGTGGTTCCCCTTGCTGTTAGGCCCTTCCTCCTGCAGTTGGCGCATGAAGTGCTCCTTGCTGGTCACCTTGGTATTAAGAGGACCAAGCAAAGGTTATCCATGCACTTCTACTGGCCCAAGATGGGGGTGCAAGTAGAAAGTCACTGCAGGAGTTGTGCCTCCTGCCAGTTATCTGGTAAGGTTGGCTCGACAATCCAAGCTCCTTTGGTACCGCTCCCAGTTGTGGGGGTACCATTTGAAAGGGTAGGGATCGACATCGTTGGTCCCCTTGACACGCAAACATCCTCGGGCAATAGGTTTATCCTGGTGCTGGTCGACCATGCAACCAGATATCCTGAGGCCATCCCATTGAAAACTGTAACTGCCAAGTCAGTTGCAAAAGCTTTACTTGGCATATTTACTAGGGTTGGCTTCCCTAAAGAAGTTGTGTCAGATCGTGGCAGCAACTTTATGTCGAAGTATATGCAGGCTATGTGGAAAGAATGTGGGGTCACCTACAAGTTCTCTTCTGCATACCACCCCCAGACCAATGGTCTGGTGGAACGTTTCAACAGAATGTTAAAAAGCATGATTGGGGCTCTGGAGAAGCTTCAGAGAAGACAATGGGATCTTCTTTTACCGTGCTTACTGTTTGCCTACCGAGAGGTACCACAGGAGGGTGTTGGCTTCAGCCCCTTCAAACTTCTGTTGGTCATCCTGTACGGGGACCCTTAGCCATAGTCAAAGAGGGATGGGAGATGCCCACTCCCCCTGTTACTACCAACGTAGTTGATTATGTGCTAGGGCTCAGAAAACGGATGGTACTTCTGATGGGCTTGGCTAGTGATAAATTGAAGGCAGTACAAGCGCTGGTGAAACATTGGTACGACCAGAAAGCTTCCCTCATCAACTTTACACCTGGTCAGCAAGTCCTGATCATGAATCCCATAAGGCCTTGAGCTTTACAGGACAAATGGTCAGGCCCTTACACAGTGGTGGAGCCCCTGGGTGAGGTTAACTATTTAGTGGACCTTGGAAGGCCTGGACAGGCTCCAAAAGTGTTTCACGTGAATAGGCTGAAGGCTTTCGTCCCAAGAGTCGAAATCGCAGCACTGTTACTGGCTTCAGATGTTGAGGAAGAGGAGTCTGAACCTCTCCCCGACCTGTTCCAAAGCGGTCCTTCAGATAGCTCCTTTGAGGGTGTCCGAGTGGCCCCTCACCTGACTTCTGATCAGCAGGCTGAGGTGAAAAGTTTGCTTAGGCAGTTTTCCCCCCTGTTTTCACAGTCGCCTGGTTTGACACCTTGGTGCAAACATAACATAGACACAGGAGACAGTGTACCTACCAAAAGTAGGGGATACAGGATGTCAGACAAAGTACGGTCTTATATTAAGACCGAGGTCAACAAGATGTTAGACCTTGGGGTGATTGAACCCTCTAGTAGTCCTTGGTCCAGCCCTGTGGTTTTCGTTCCAAAGGCAGGCACTTCTGAATTGAGGTTCTGCGTGGATTACAGGGCTCTGAATGCTGTCACCAAGACAGATGCACACCCCTTGCCTCGAACAGATGAGCTGGTGGATACTTTGGGTGCATCCAAGTACCTCAGCACGTTTGACCTCACTGCTGGCTATTGGCAAATAGCTTTAGCAGAACATGCCAAGGAGAAGACAGCGTTTTCTACTCCAGACGGCCTTTACCAATTCCGGGTAATGCCGTTCGGGTTGAAGAATGCACCTGCCACTTTCCAGAGGCTTGTGCATCATGTTTTGAATGGGTTGGACGAATTCTGTCTTGCATATCTGGACGATATAGCAGTTTTCAGTGCCACCTGGGAAGACCATGTGAAACACCTCGGGATTGTGCTCCAGGCTCTTCAGAAAGCACACTTGACCATAAAGGCTAGTAAACGCCAGATTGGACAAGGCTCAGTGTTTTACCTTGGACATGAAGTAGGTGGAGGGAGGATACAGCCTCTACCCAGTAAAGTACAAGCAGTACAAGACTGGCCTACCCCCACTACACAAACCCAAGTGAGAGCCTTCTTAGGACTCACGGGGTATTACCGCAATTTTGTGGCAGACTATGGCACCATAGCTGCCCCTCTGACTGCCCTCACAACTCTGAAGAAACCCAAGAAGGTAACTTGGACCGACGAGTGTGAGAAGGCCTTCAATGGCTTAAAAGACTCCTTGTGCCAGGCCCCTGTCCTCAGGGCCCCTGATTATCAAAGACCTTTTATCGTGCAGACGGACGCCTCTGACACTGGGATAGGAGCTGTACTATCGCAAGTAGATGAGAAGGGTAAGGAACACACTATTGGTTTTATTAGTCGCCAGTTTAAGGACAGAGAGCTCAGATGGTCCACGGTAGAGAAAGAATGTTTCTCTGTTGTGTGGGCCCTAAGGAAGCTGAGGCCCTACCTCTATGGGACCCACTTCACTGTGCAAACTGACCATAAGCCCTTAAAGTGGATAATAAACATGAAGGGGGAGAATCCAAAGTTGCTTAGGTGGTCCATAAGTCTACAAGGCTTCAACTTCACTATTGAGCATAGGCCAGGTGTCCAACATAGCAATGCTGATGGGTTGTGCAGAATGTTTAACCGACCTGAACAAGAGACTCATCCAGGGGTGGATTAGTTCCCCCTGTCCATAGTCTGGGAGGGGCGAGTGTTAGGAAAGATTTCGTAATTGTAGGTAATTTTCCTTCCATGTGGCAACCCCTAAACTTTTTGCTGTTGTTTTTCACCTTGTTCTCGACTTTGCCCGAGAAGTGCAGCCTTCTGCCGCACTCCTCTGGGCTTTCGCTCCTTTCTTACGGGGAAACTGTCATGCCCTTAAGACAGTCAGTACCAGGAAACGCTGGTTTCCGTAGTTTCTTGTATCATGTTGCGGCTTTCGTGCAACATGACACAAGAGGGCACTGTAAGCTAAGTTACTGCTCTCTTGGGTCTCTAGCCTTCTACAGGCCCTAGATACTCTTTCAGGATTGTAACTGATCGGTGCAAGTGATTCACGGACGGGAATGGTGGCAGCGATCGTTTCTTGTGTTTTGAGCTCCTTTTGGCGTTCTAAGCGCGTTTCTCGCGCTTAACCCAAAATGGTGGCCTAGATCCCAAAATGGCCAGACCACGAGGCTCCTTTGTCCTGTCCGCTGACCGTCTTGCTCCCTTCACCTTCCCCAGGTCGAGCCGACCTGGGGCCTTCCTTATTTGGGCATGTGCTTTCCCGCGAAACACAGATGCTTTCGCAGGCTTCTACATGTCTTTGTGTGCCTCCAGGATGTGGGCTGGGATGTCTGGTCCCAATACACATCCTGGGTGCCAGAGAGTCTAGGGTGGTGTGAATGCCTGGGACCACCGTGGTCCGTGATAGGTCCACGAATGGTGTGAGTGTTGATGAGCGGATCTCCCATTGGGTCCCCTCCGTTTTGGCGCGAAGGGAACCGTGGATAAGAGGGGGCTGGAAACACCACTACCATGTCGATCTCCTCAGTTCTCACGAACGAAGGAATACAGGAGCCAAGTATCCTGCAACCAAGAGGCTGAACCGAGGAATCGCTGGTGACCCGCTGAAGGACTGCTCCTCTGCACTGCTGTCGCCTTGTGAAAACCCTTTTCACCTTTGATCGAACCAGAAGGCCTGTACTGGTACTTCGACCCTTGGAATAGCGGGGACAGCTATTCTCGGCATCTTCACCATCTCCTGCTAGTAAGCCTTCGGAAGCGTCTCTGGGCCATCCAGCAGACTGACCAGCCTACACAGGAGTCTTGCTCTGTAACCGCCGCCAGGTTGTGTAGTATATGGAGTCCTTGTCACTCTCACATGATTCGTACACTTGGCGTTCCCAGGTCTGAAGTGAGTAGTGTACATTTGCCTCAGATACACACCGCCGCTCCGTTGCCCTGCTGTGGTAACAAACTGTGCGGGTTCCTTCGTTTGGGACGTCTTTTACTCAACTCTGCTGCTGCAGACTAAACACGACGACGAGACGTCCCCTGCTCTTCTGAACCTGCCAGCGACTGAAACTGACGCGGAGAAGCCTGGGTCTGCTTGCATCGTGGACCGGTGAGTAGCATAGCTAGGAACTGGTCGCCCTCCTGCAGGAGCCCATAGCTTTTCCCCGCTGTGTCAAAACAGCACGCCTTTCCGTACTCGCGCTCTGCTTCTGCCCACAGTGGAGGCTGCGCTTGAGTCGCGGAACACTGTTCTTCTTCGTTTGTGCACTAAACTGAACTGCCTGATCTCCCTCGAAGAGACTCCCCTTTTGCCTGTTGACACCAGCGTGTGCAGGTACTTTTGAGCACAAGGCTCCACTCTTCGTAGGGCTCGGACTTCCTTTTAGTTAGGTGCCTCTGAAGGCGGACTGGGTCTAAGCATTATTTCGCACTGCCTGTTTTCCTTCCCTTTTAGGTGGACTACACATTTCGTGCATCTAACGCTTGAGACTTGTTTGTATTTGTATATATATTGTATTGGTATGGTATGTGTTGGTTTACTAGAGTTGTATTGTGATTTCTCGCTACGGTCATTGTTTTAAAGGCCTTGGAATAAATGTGTATATATTTTTAATATAGCACCTGTTTGGAGTAGTTTGTAAGTGTCCTTGCTTTGTGTGCTCATTGCGGGCTTTCAGTCACCCTCACCTCTCTTGAGACCTAGTCTTGACCGCCGCGATCGCTACCTTGATTGGTCTGGCTTGTCCAGAGGTTACCCTGTTCCAAGAAATTAGGTTGGCCATCTGAACTTCTGCGCCACCAGAACAGAGTTCAGAAATCCGTCTTAACAATATCCAACTCCTTCCCGTTCCAAACCTGAGACCCTTCCTATAGCATGAGATGTGATATCCAACTCCTTCCCATCCCAATCCTGAGACATTTCCGATTGCAGAGATGTGATATCTCAATGCTTATACCAAACCTGAGACTCTTCCTATAACATGAGATGTGATATCCAACTCCTTCCAGTTCCAAACCTGAGACCCTTCCTATAGCATGAGATGTGATATCCAACTCCTTCCCATTCCAATCCTGAGACCCTTCCGATAGCATGAGATGTGATATCTCAATGCTTCTAATACCAAACCTGAGATCCTTCCTATAACATGCAATGTGATATCCAAATTCTTCCCCTTCCAAACCTGAGACCCTCCCTTTAGCATGAGATGTGATATCCAACTCCTTCCCATTCCAATCCTGAGACCCTTATGATAGCATGAAATGTGATATCTCAATGCCTCTTATACCAAACCTGAGATCCTTCCTATAACATGAGATGTGATATCCAAATCCTTCCCCTTCCAAACCTGAGACCCTCCCTTTAGCATGAGATGTGATATCCAACTCCTTCCCATTCCAATCCTGAGACCCTTCTGATAGCATGAGATGTGATATCTCAATGCCTCTAATACCAAACCTGATATCCTACCTCTAACATGAAATGTGATATCCAACTCCTTCCCTTTCCAAACCTGAGACCCTGCCTATAGCATGAGATGTGATATCCAAGTCCTTCCCATTCCAATCCTGAGACCCTTCCTATAGCATGTGATGTGATATCTCAATGCTTATACCAAACCTGAGACCCTTCCTATGGCATGAGATGTCATATACAACTCCTTCCCATTCCAATCCTGAGACCTTTCCTATAGCATGTGATGTGATATCTCAATGCTTATACCAAACCTGAGACCCTTCCTATAGCATGAGATGTGATATCCAACTTCTTCCCATTCCAATCCTAAGACCCTTCCTATAACATGAGATGTGATGTCTCAATGCTTCTAATACCAAACCTGAGATCTTTCCTATAATATGAGATGTGATATCCAACTCCTTCCCATTCCAATCCTGAGACCCTTCCTATAGCATGAGATGTGATATCTCAATGCTTATACCAAACCTGAGACTCTTCCTATAACATGAGATGTGATATCTAACTCCTTCCCGTTCCAAACCTGAGACCCTTCCTATAGCATGAGATGTGATATCTCAAGGCCTCTAATACCAAACCTGAGATCCTTCCTCTAACATGAAATGTGATATCCAACTCCTTCCCCTTCCAAACCTGAGAGCCTTCCTATAGCATGAGATATGATATCCAAGTCCTTCCCATTCCAATCCTGAGACCCTTCCTATAACATGAAATGTGATATCCAACTCCTTCCCATTCCAACCTGAGACCCTTCCTATAGCATGAGATGGGATATCCAACTCCTTCCAAATCCAATACTGATACCCTTCCAATAGCATGAGAAGTGATATCCCAATGCTTCTACCAAACCTGAGACCCATACTATGGCATAAGATGTGATATCAAACGCCTTCCCATTCCAATCCTGAGACCCTTCCTATAGCTTGAGATGTGATATCCAACTCCTTCCCATTCCAATTCTGAAACCCTTCCTATACCATGAGACTTGATATCTCAATGCTTCTAATACCAAACCTGAGACCCGTCCTATAACATGAGATGTGATATCCAAATCCTTCCCCTTCCAAACCTTAGACCCTTCCTTTATCATGAGATGTGATATCCAACTCCTTCCCGTTCCAATCCTGAGACCCTTCCGATATCATGAGATTTGTTATCTCAATGCTTCTAATATCAAACTTGAGACCCTCCCTATAGCATGAGATGTGACATCCAAGTCCTACCCATTCCAATCCTGAGACCCTTCCTATAGCATGAGATGTGATATCTCAATGCTTCTAATACCAAACCTGAGACCCTTCCTATAACATGAGATGGGATATCCAACTCCTTCCCATTCCAATCCTGAGACCCTTCCGATAGCAGAGATGTGATATCTCAATGCGTATACCAACCTGAGACCCTTCCTATAACATGAGATGTGATATCCAACTCCTTCCCATTCCAAACCTGAGACCCTTCCTATAGCATATGTGATATCCAACTCCTTCCAATTCCAAACATGAGACCCTTCCCATAGCAAGAATGTAATATCCAACTCCTTCCCATTCCAATCCTGAGACCATTCCTATAGCATGAGATGTGATATCTCAATGCTTCTAATACCAAACCTGAGATCCTTCGTATGACATGAGATTTGATATCCAATTCCTTCCCATTCCAAACCTGACACCCTTCCTACAGCATGCGATGTGATATCTCAATGCTTCTAATACCAAACCTGAGACCAGTCCTATAACATGAGATGGGATATCCAACTCCTTCCCGTTCCAATCCTGAGACACTTCCGATTGCAGAGATTTGATATCTCAATGCTTATACCAAACCTGAGACTCTTCCTATAACATGAGATGTGATATCCAACTCCTTCCCGTTCCAAACCTGAGACCCTTCCTATAGCATGAGATGTGATATCCAAATCCTTCCCATCCCAATCCTGAGACACTTCCAATTGCAGAGATGTGATATCTCAATGCTTATACCAAACCTGAGACTCTTCCTATAACACGAGATGTGATATCCAACTCCTTCCCGTTCCAAACCTGAGACCCTTCCTATAGCATGAGATGTGATATCCAACTCCTTCCTATTCTAATCCTGAGACCCTTCCGATAGCATGAGATGTGATATCTCAATGCCTCTAATACCAAACCTGAGATCCTTCCTATAACATGTGATGTGATATTCAAATCCTTCCCCTTCCAAACCTGAGACCCTCCCTTTAGCATGAGATGTGATATACAACTCCTTCCCATTCCAATCCTGAGACCCTTCTGATAGCATGAGATATGATATCTCAATGCCTCTAATACCAAACCTGAGATCCTACCTCTAACATGAAATGTGATATCCATCTCCTTCCCTTTCCAAACCTGAGACCCTGCCTATAGCATGAGCTGTGATATCCAAGCCCTTCCCATTCCAATCCTGAGACCCTTCCTATAGCATGTGATGTGATATCTCAATGCTTATACCAAACCTGAGACCCTTCTTATGGCATGAGATGTCATATACAACTCCTTCCCATTCCAATCCTGGGACCCTTCCTATAGCATGAGATGTGATATCTCAATGCTTATACCAAACCTGAGACCCTTCCTATAGCATGAGATGTGATATCTCAAGGCCTCTAATACCAAACCTGAGATCCTTCCTCTAACATGAGATGTGATATCCAACTCCTTCCCGTTCCAAACCTGAGACACTTCCTATAGCATATGTGATATCCAACTCCTTCCATTCCAAACATGAGACCCTTCCTATAGCAAGAATGTAATATCCAACTCCTACCCATTCCAATCCTGAGACCCTTCCTATAGCAAGAGATGTGATATCCAAATCCTTCCCATTCCAATCCTGAGACCCTTCCTATAACATGAGATGTGATATCCAACTCCTTCCCATTCCAACCTGAGACACTTCCCATAGCATGAGAAGGGATATCCAACTCCTTCCCAATCCAATCCGGAGACCCTTCCGATAGCAGAGATGTGATATCTCAATGCTTATACCAAACCTGAGACCCTTCCTATGGCATGATATGTGATATCCAACTCCTTGCCATTCAAATCCTGAGACCCTTTTATAGCATGGGAAGGGATATCCAACTCCTTCCCAATCCAATCCTGAGACCCTTCCGATAGCAGAGATGTGATATCTCAACGCTTCTACCAAACCTGAGACCCTTCCTTTAGCATGAGATGTGATATCCAAATCCTTCGCATTCCAATCCTGAGACCCTTCCTATAGCATGAGATGTGATATCTCAATGGTTCTAATACCAAACCTGAGATCCTTCCTATAACATGAGATGTGATATCCAATTCCTTCCCATTCCAAACCTGAGACCCTTCCTATAACATGAAATGTGATATCTCAAGGCCTCTAATAACAAACCTGAGATCCTTCCTCTAACATGAAATGTGATATCCAACTCCTTCCCATTCCAAACATGAGACCCTTCCTATAACATGAAATGTGATATCCAACTCCATCCCATTCCAACCTGAGACCTTTCCTATAGCATGAGATGGGATATCCAACTCCTTCCAAATCCAATACTTATACCATTCCGATAGCATGAGATGTGATATCCCAATGCTTCGACCAAATCTGAGACCCATACTATGGCATGAGATGTGATATCAAACTCCTTCCCATTCCAATCCTGAGACCCTTCCTATAGCTTGAGATGTGATATCCAATTTCTTCCCATTCCAATTCTGAGACCCTTCCTATACCATGAGACTTGATATCTCAATGCTTCTAATACCAAACCTGAGACCCGTCCTATAACATGAGATGTGATATCCAAATCCTTCCCCTTCCAAACCTTAGACCCTTCCTTTATCATGAGATGTGATATCCAACTCCTTCCCATTCCAACCTGAGACACTTCCCATAGCATGAGAAGGGATATCCAACTCCTTCCCAATCCAATCCGGAGACCCTTCCGATAGCAGAGATGTGATATCTCAATGCTTATACCAAACCTGAGACCCTTCCTATGGCATGATATGTGATATCCAACTCCTTGCCATTCAAATCCTGAGACCCTTTTATAGCATGGGAAGGGATATCCAACTCCT
The DNA here is from genome assembly GCF_040938575.1 of Ambystoma mexicanum. Lineage (NCBI taxonomy): Eukaryota > Metazoa > Chordata > Amphibia > Caudata > Ambystomatidae > Ambystoma > Ambystoma mexicanum. The sequence continues at coordinate 342,634,540 of NC_090936.1, forward strand.
TCCCAATCCAATCCTGAGACCCTTCCGATAGCAGAGATGTGATATCTCAACGCTTCTACCAAACCTGAGACCCTTCCTTTAGCATGAGATGTGATATCCAAATCCTTCGCATTCCAATCCTGAGACCCTTCCTATAGCATGAGATGTGATATCTCAATGGTTCTAATACCAAACCTGAGATCCTTCCTATAACATGAGATGTGATATCCAATTCCTTCCCATTCCAAACCTGAGACCCTTCCTATAACATGAAATGTGATATCTCAAGGCCTCTAATAACAAACCTGAGATCCTTCCTCTAACATGAAATGTGATATCCAACTCCTTCCCATTCCAAACATGAGACCCTTCCTATAACATGAAATGTGATATCCAACTCCATCCCATTCCAACCTGAGACCTTTCCTATAGCATGAGATGGGATATCCAACTCCTTCCAAATCCAATACTTATACCATTCCGATAGCATGAGATGTGATATCCCAATGCTTCGACCAAATCTGAGACCCATACTATGGCATGAGATGTGATATCAAACTCCTTCCCATTCCAATCCTGAGACCCTTCCTATAGCTTGAGATGTGATATCCAATTTCTTCCCATTCCAATTCTGAGACCCTTCCTATATCATGAGACTTGATATCTCAATGCTTCTAATACCAAACCTGAGACCCGTCCTATAACATGAGATGTGATATCCAAATCCTTCCCCTTCCAAACCTTAGACCCTTCCTTTATCATGAGATGTGATATCCAACTCCTTCCCATTCCAATCCTGAGACCCTTCCGATATCATAAGATTTGTTATCTCAATGCTTCTAATATCAAACTTGAGACCCTCCCTATAGCATGAGATGTGACATCCAAGTCCTCCCCATTCCAATCCTGAGACCCTTCCTATAGCATGAGATGTGATATCTCAATGCTTCTAATACCAAACCTGAGACCCTTCCTATAACATGAGATGGGATATCCAACTCAGATGGGATATCCAACTCCTTCCCATTCCAATCCTTAGACCCTTCCGATAGCAGAGATGTGATATCTCAATGCTTATATCAAACCTGAGCCTCTTCCTATGGCCTGAGATGTCATATACAACTCCTTCCCATTCCAATCCTGAGACCCTTCCTATAGCATGAGATGTGATATCTCAATGCTTATACCAAATCTGAGACCCTTCCTATAGCATGAGATGTGATATCCAACTCCTTCCCATTCCAATCCTGAGACCCTTCCTATAGCATGAGATGTGATGTCTCAATGCTTCTAATACCAAACCTGAGATCCTTCCTATAACATGAGATGTGATATCCAACTCCTTCCCATTCCAATCCTGAGACCCTTATGATAGCATGAGATGTGATATCTCAATGCCTCTTATACCAAACCTGAGATCCTTCCGATAGCATGAGATGTGATATCTCAATGCTTCTAATACCAAACCTGAGATCCTTCCTATAATATGAGATGTGATTTCCAAATCCTTCCCCTTCCAAACCTGAGACCCTCCCTTTAGCATGAGATGTGATATCCAACTCCTTCCCATTCCAATCCTGAGACCCTTCTGATAGCATGAGATGTGATATCTCAATGCCTCTAATACCAAACCTGAGATCCTACCTCTAACATGAAATGTGATATCCATCTCCTTCCCTTTCCAAACCTGAGACCCTGCCTATAGCATGAGATGTGATATCCAAGTCCTTCCCATTCCAATCCTGAGACCCTTCCTATAGCATGTGATGTGATATCTCAATGCTTATACCAAACCTGAGACCCTTCCTATGGCATGAGATGTCATATACAACTCCTTCCCATTCCAATCCTGAGACCCTTCCTATAGCATGAGATGTGATATCTCAATGCTTATACCAAACCTGAGACCCTTCCTATAGCATGAGATGTGATATCCAACTTCTTCCCATTCCAATCCAGAGACCCTTCCTATAGCATGAGATGTGATATCTCAATGCTTATACCAAACCTGAGACCCTTCCTATAGCTTGAGATGTGATATCCAACTCCTTCCCATTCCAATCCTGAGACCCTTCCGATAGCATGAGATGTGATATCTCAAGGCCTCTAATACCAAACCTGAGATCCTTCCTCTAACATGAAATGTGATATCCAACTCCTTCCCTTTCCAAACCTAAGAACCTTCCTATAGCATGAGATATGATATCCAACTCCTTCCCATTCCAACCTGAGACCCTTCCTATAGCATGAGATGGGATATCCAACTCCTTCCAAATCCAATACTGATACCCTTCCGATAGCATGAGATGTGATATCCCAATGCTTCTACCAAACCTGAGAACCATACTATGGCATGAGATGTGATATCAAACTCCTTCCCATTCCAATCCTGAGACGCTTCCTATAGCTTGAGATGTGATATCCAACTCCTTCCCATTCCAATTCTGAGACCCTTCTTATACCATGAGACTTGATATCTCAATGCATCTAATACCAAACCTGAGACCCGTCCTATAACATGAGATGTGATATCCAAATCCTTCCCCTTCCAAACCTTAGACCCTTCCTTTATCATGAGATGTGATATCCAACTCCTTCCCATTCCAATCCTGAGACCCTTCCGATATCATGAGATTTGTTATCTCAATGCTTCTAATATCAAACTTGAGACCCTCCCTATAGCATGAGATGTGACATCCAAGTCCTTCCCATTCCAATCCTGAGACCCTTCCTATAGCATGAGATGTGATATCTCAATGCTTCTAATACCAAACCTGAGACCTCATGCTAAAGGGAGGGTCTCAGGTTTGGAAGGGGAAGGATTTGGATATCACATCTCATGTTATAGGAAGGATCTCAGGATTGGTATTAGAAGCATTGAGATATCACATCTCATGCTATCGGAAGGATCTCAGGTTTGGTATTAGAAGCATTGAGATATCACATATCATGCTATCGGAAGGATCTCAGGTTTGGCATTAGAAGCATTGAGATATCACATCTCATGCTATAGCAAGGGTCTCAGGTTTGGAACGGGAAGGAGTTGGATATCCCATCTCATGTTATAGGACTGGTCTCAGGTTTGGTATTAGAAGCATTGAGATATCACATTGCATGTTGTAGGAAGGGTCTCAGGTTTGGAATGGGAAGGAATTGGATATCACATCTCATGTCATAGGAATGATCTCAGGTTTGGTATTAGAAGCATTGAGATATCACATCTCATGCTATAGGAATGGTCTCAGGATTGGAATGGGAAGGAGTTGGATATTACATTCTTGCTATAGGAAGGGTCTCATGTTTGGAATGGGAAGGAGTTGGATATCACATATGGTATAGGAAGGGTCTCAGGTTTGGAACGGGAAGGAGTTGGATATCACATCTCATGTTGTAGGAAGCGTCTCAGGTTTGATATAAGCATTGAGATATCACATCTCTGCTATCGTAAGTGTCTCAGGATTGGAATGGGAAGAAGTTGGATATCCCATCTCATGTTATAGGTTGGGTCTCAGGTTTGGAAAGGGAAGGCGTTGGATATCACATCTCATGCTATAGGAAGGGTCTCAGGATTGGAATGGGAAGGAGTTGGATATCACATCTCATGCTATAGGAAGGGTCTCAGGTTTGGTATAAGCATTGAGATATCACATCTCATGCTATAGGAAGGGTCTCAGGATTGGAATGGGAAGGAGTTGGATATCACATCTCATGTTATAGGAAGGATCTCAGGTTTGGTATTAGAAGCATTGAGACATCACATCTCATGCTATAGGAAGGGTCTCAGGATTGGAATGGGAAGGAGTTGTATATGACATCTCATGCCGTAGGAAGGGTCTCAGGTTTGGTATAAGCATTGAGATATCACATCTCTGCTATAGGAAGGGTCTCAGGATTGGAATGGGAAGGAGTTGGATATCCCATCTCATGTTATAGGAAGGGTCTCATGATTGGAATGGGAAGGACTTGGATATCACATCTCATGCTATAGGAAGGCTCTCAGGTTTGGAAGGGGAAAGAGTTGGATATCACATTTCATGTTAGAGGTAGGATCTCAGGTTTGGTATTAGAGGCATTGAGATATCACATCTCATGCTATCAGAAGGGTCTCAGGATTGGAATGGGAAGGAGTTGGATATCACATCTCATGCTAAAGGGAGGGTCTCAGGTTTGGAAGGGGAAGGATTTGGATATCACATCTCATGTTATAGGAAGGATCTCAGGTTTGGTATTAGAAGCATTGAGATATCACATCTCATGCTATCAGAATGGTCTCAGGATTGGAATGGGAAGGAGTTGGATATCACATCTCATACTAAAGGGAGGGTTCCAGGTTTGGAAGGGGAAGGATTTGGATATCACATCTCATGTTATCGGAAGGATCTCAGGTTTGGTATTAGAAGTATTGAGATATCACATCTCATGCTATAGGAAGGGTCTCAGGATTGGAATGGGAAGGAGTTGGATATCACATCTCATGCTAAAGGAAGGGTCTCAGGTTTGGTAGAAGCATTGAGATATCACATCTCATGCTATAGGAAGGGTCTCAGGATTGGAATGGGAAGGACAGATATCACATATCATGCTATAGGGAGGGTCTCAGTTTTGATATTAGAAGCATTGAGATATCACATCTCATGCTATCGGAAGTGTCTCAGGTTTGGAATGGGAAGGAGCTGGATATCACATCTCATGCTAAAGGAAGGGTCTCAGGTTTGGAACGGGAAGGAGTTGGATATCACATCTCATGTTATAGGAAGGGTCTCAGGTTTGGTATAAGCATTGAGATATCACATCTCTGCTATCGGAAGTGTCTCAGGATTGGAATGGGAAGGAGTTGGATATCCCATCTCATGTTATAGGACGGGTCTCAGGTTTGTTATTAGAATCATTGAGATATCATATTGCATGCTGTAGGAAGGGTCTAAGGATTGGAATGGGAAGGACTTGGATATCACATCTCATGCTATAGATAGGCTCTCAGGTTTGGAAAGGGAAGGAGTTGGATATCACATTTCATGTTAGAGGAAGGATCTCAGGTTTGGTATTAGAGGCATTGAGATATCACATCTCATGCTATAGGAAGGGTCTCAGGTTGGAATGGGAAGGAGTTGGATATCACATCTCATGTTATAGGAAGGGTCTCAGGATTGGAATGGGAAGGACTTGGATATCACATCTCATGCTATAGGAAGGCTCTCAGGTTTGGAAGGGGAAAGAGTTGGATATCACATTTCATGTTAGAGGTAGGATCTCAGGTTTGGTATTAAAGGCAATGAGATATCACATCTCATGCTAAAGGGAGGGTCTCAGGTTTGGAAGGGGAAGGATTTGGATATCACATCTCATGTTATAGGAAGGATCTCAGGTTTGGTATTAGAAGCATTGAGATATCACATCTCATGCTATCGGAAGGATCTCAGGTTTGGTATTAGAAGCATTGAGATATCACATCTCATGCTATCAGAAGGTTCTCAGGATTGGAATGGGAAGGAGTTGGATATCACATCTCATGCTAAAGGGAGGGACTCAGGTTTGGAAGGGGAAGGATTTGGATATCACATCTCATGTTATCGGAAGGATCTCAGGTTTGGTATTAGAAGTATTGAGATATCACATCTCATGCTATAGGAAGGGTCTCAGGATTGGAATGGGAAGGAGTTGGATATCACATCTCATGCTAAAGGAAGGGTCTCAGGTTTGGTAGAAGCATTGAGATATCACATCTCATGCTATAGGAAGGGTCTCAGGATTGGAATGGGAAGGACTTAGATATCACATATCATGCTATAGGGAGGGTCTCAGTTTTGATATTAGAAGCATTGAGATATCACATCTCATGCTATCGGAAGTGTCTCAGGATTGGAATGGGAAGGAGCTGGATATCACATCTCATGCTAAAGGAAGGGTCTCAGGTTTGGAACGGGAAGGAGTTGGATAGCCGATCTCATGTTATAGGAAGGGTCTCAGGTTTGGTATAAGCATTGAGATATCACATCTCTGCTATCGGAAGTGTCTCAGGATTGGAATGGGAAGGAGTTGGATATCCCATCTCATGTTATAGGACGGGTCTCAGGATTGTTATTAGAATCATTGAGATATCATATTGCATGCTGTAGGAAGGGTCTAAGGATTGGAATGGGAAGCACTTGGATATCACATCTCATGCTATGGATAGGCTCTCAGGTTTGATATTAGAAGCATTGAGATATCACATCTCATGCTATAGGAAGGGTCTCAGGATTGGAATGGGAAGGAGTTGGATATCACATCTCATGCTATAGGAAAGGTCTCAGGTTTGGTATAAGCATTGAGATATCACATCTCATGCTATAGGAAGGGTCTCAGGATTGGAATGGGAAGGAGTTGGATATCACATCTCATGCTATAGGAAGGGTCTCTGGTTTGGTATAAGCATTGAGATATCACATCTCATGCTATAGGAAGGGTCTCAGGATTGGAATGGGAAGGAGTTGTATATGACATCTCATGCCGTAGGAAGGGTCTCAGGTTTGGTATAAGCATTGAGATATCACATCTCTGCTATCGGAAAGGTCTCAGGATTGGAATGGGAAGGAGTTGGATATCCCATCTCATGTTATAGGAAGAGTCTCAGGTTTGGTATTAGAAGCATTGAGATATCACATCTCATGCTATAGGAAGGGTCTCAGGATTGGAATGGGAAGGAGTTGGATATCAAATCTCATGCTATAGGAAAGGTCTCAGGTTTGGTATAAGCAGTGAGATATCACATCTCATGCTATAGGAAGTGTCTCAGGATTGGAATGGGAAGGAGTTGGATATCACATCTCATTTTATAGGAAGGATCTCAGGTTTGGTATAAGCATTCAGATATCACATCTCTGCTATCGGAAGGGTCTCAGGATTGGAATGGGAAGGAGTTGGATATTCCCATCTCATGTTATAGGAAGGGTCTCAGGTTTGGTATAAGCAGTGAGATATCACATCTCATGCTATAGGAAGTGTCTCAGGATTGGAATGGGAAGGAGTTGGATATCACATCTCATGTTATAGGAAGGATCTCAGGTTTGGTATAAGCATTCAGATATCACATCTCTGCTATCGGAAGGGTCTCAGGATTGGAATGGGAAGGAGTTGGATATTCCCATCTCATGTTATAGGAAGGGTCTCAGGTTTGGTATTAGAAGCATTGAGACATCACATCTCATGCTATAGGAAGGGTCTCAGGATTGGAATGGGAAGGACTTGGATATCACATCTCATGCTATAGGGAGGGTCTCACGTTTGATATTAGAAGCAGTGAGATATCACATCTCATGCTATAGGAAGGGTCTCAGGATTGGAATGGGAAGGAGTTGGATATCACATCTCATGCTATAGGAAAGGTCTCAGGTTTGGTATAAGCAGTGAGATATCACATCTCATGCTATAGGAAGTGTCTCAGGATTGGAATGGGAAGGAGTTGGATATCACATCTCATGTTATAGGAAGGATCTCAGGTTTGGTATAAGCATTCAGATATCACATCTCTGCTATCGGAAGGGTCTCAGGATTGGAATGGGAAGGAGTTGGATATTCCCATCTCATGTTATAGGAAGGGTCTCAGGTTTGGTATTAGAAGCATTGAGACATCACATCTCATGCTATAGGAAGGGTCTCAGGATTGGAATGGGAAGGACTTGGATATCACATCTCATGCTATAGGGAGGGTCTCAAGTTTGATATTAGAAGCATTGAGATGTCACATCTCATGATATCGGAAGGGTCTCAGGATTGGAATGGGAAGGAGTTGGATATCACATCTCATGATAAAGGAAGGGTCTAAGGTTTGGAAGGGGAAGGATTTGGATATCACATCTCATGTTATAGGGCGGGTCTCAGGTTTGGTATTAGAAGCATTGAGATATCAAGTCTCATGGTATAGGAAGGGTCTCAGAATTGGAATTGGAAGGAGTTGGATATCCCATCTCATGCTATAGAAAGGGTCTCAGGTTGGAATGGGAAGGAGTTGGATATCACATCTCATGTTATAGGAAGGGTCTCGGGATTGGAATGGGAAGGACTTGGATATCACATCTCATGCTATAGGAAGGCTCTCAGGTTTGGAAGGGGAAAGAGTTGGATATCACATTTCATGTTAGAGGTAGGATCTCAGGTTTGGTATTAGAGGCATTGAGATATCACATCTCATGCTATCAGAAGGGTCTCAGGATTGGAATGGGAAGGAGTTGGATATCACATCTTATGCTAAAGGGAGGGTCTCAGGTTTGGAAGGGGATGGATTTGGATATCACATCTCATGTTATAAGAAGGAGCTCAGGTTTGGTATTAGAAGCATTGAGATATCACATCTCATGCTATCAGAAGGGTCTCAGGTTTGGAAGGGGAAAGAGTTGGATATCACATTTCATGTTAGAGGTAGGATCTCAGGTTTGGTATTAAAGGCAATGAGATATCACATCTCATGCTAAAGGGAGGGTCTCAGGTTTGGAAGGGGAAGGATTTGGATATCACATCTCATGTTATAGGAAGGATCTCAGGTTTGGTATTAGAAGCATTGAGATATCACATCTCATGCTATCGGAAGGATCTCAGGTTTGGTATTAGAAGCATTGAGATATCACATCTCATGCTATCAGAAGGTTCTCAGGATTGGAATGGGAAGGAGTTGGATATCACATCTCATGCTAAAGGGAGGGACTCAGGTTTGGAAGGGGAAGGATTTGGATATCACATCTCATGTTATCGGAAGGATCTCAGGTTTGGTATTAGAAGTATTGAGATATCACATCTCATGCTATAGGAAGGGTCTCAGGATTGGAATGGGAAGGAGTTGGATATCACATCTCATGCTAAAGGAAGGGTCTCAGGTTTGGTAGAAGCATTGAGATATCACATCTCATGCTATAGGAAGGGTCTCAGGATTGGAATGGGAAGGACTTAGATATCACATATCATGCTATAGGGAGGGTCTCAGTTTTGATATTAGAAGCATTGAGATATCACATCTCATGCTATCGGAAGTGTCTCAGGATTGGAATGGGAAGGAGCTGGATATCACATCTCATGCTAAAGGAAGGGTCTCAGGTTTGGAACGGGAAGGAGTTGGATAGCCGATCTCATGTTATAGGAAGGGTCTCAGGTTTGGTATAAGCATTGAGATATCACATCTCTGCTATCGGAAGTGTCTCAGGATTGGAATGGGAAGGAGTTGGATATCCCATCTCATGTTATAGGACGGGTCTCAGGATTGTTATTAGAATCATTGAGATATCATATTGCATGCTGTAGGAAGGGTCTAAGGATTGGAATGGGAAGCACTTGGATATCACATCTCATGCTATGGATAGGCTCTCAGGTTTGATATTAGAAGCATTGAGATATCACATCTCATGCTATAGGAAGGGTCTCAGGATTGGAATGGGAAGGAGTTGGATATCACATCTCATGCTATAGGAAAGGTCTCAGGTTTGGTATAAGCATTGAGATATCACATCTCATGCTATAGGAAGGGTCTCAGGATTGGAATGGGAAGGAGTTGGATATCACATCTCATGCTATAGGAAGGGTCTCTGGTTTGGTATAAGCATTGAGATATCACATCTCATGCTATAGGAAGGGTCTCAGGATTGGAATGGGAAGGAGTTGTATATGACATCTCATGCCGTAGGAAGGGTCTCAGGTTTGGTATAAGCATTGAGATATCACATCTCTGCTATCGGATAGGTCTCAGGATTGGAATGGGAAGGAGTTGGATATCCCATCTCATGTTATAGGAAGAGTCTCAGGTTTGGTATTAGAAGCATTGAGATATCACATCTCATGCTATAGGAAGGGTCTCAGGATTGGAATGGGAAGGAGTTGGATATCAAATCTCATGCTATAGGAAAGGTCTCAGGTTTGGTATAAGCAGTGAGATATCACATCTCATGCTATAGGAAGTGTCTCAGGATTGGAATGGGAAGGAGTTGGATATCACATCTCATTTTATAGGAAGGATCTCAGGTTTGGTATAAGCATTCAGATATCACATCTCTGCTATCGGAAGGGTCTCAGGATTGGAATGGGAAGGAGTTGGATATTCCCATCTCATGTTATAGGAAGGGTCTCAGGTTTGGTATAAGCAGTGAGATATCACATCTCATGCTATAGGAAGTGTCCCAGGATTGGAATGGGAAGGAGTTGGATATCACATCTCATGTTATAGGAAGGATCTCAGGTTTGGTATAAGCATTCAGATATCACATCTCTGCTATCGGAAGGGTCTCAGGATTGGAATGGGATGGAGTTGGATATTCCCATCTCATGTTATAGGAAGGGTCTCAGGTTTGGTATTAGAAGCATTGAGACATCACATCTCATGCTATAGGAAGGGTCTCAGGATTGGAATGGGAAGGACTTGGATATCACATCTCATGCTATAGGGAGGGTCTCACGTTTGATATTAGAAGCAGTGAGATATCACATCTCATGCTATAGGAAGGGTCTCAGGATTGGAATGGGAAGGAGTTGGATATCACATCTCATGCTATAGGAAAGGTCTCAGGTTTGGTATAAGCAGTGAGATATCACATCTCATGCTATAGGAAGTGTCTCAGGATTGGAATGGGAAGGAGTTGGATATCACATCTCATGTTATAGGAAGGATCTCAGGTTTGGTATAAGCATTCAGATATCACATCTCTGCTATCGGAAGGGTCTCAGGATTGGAATGGGAAGGAGTTGGATATTCCCATCTCATGTTATAGGAAGGGTCTCAGGTTTGGTATTAGAAGCATTGAGACATCACATCTCATGCTATAGGAAGGGTCTCAGGATTGGAATGGGAAGGACTTGGATATCACATCTCATGCTATAGGGAGGGTCTCAAGTTTGATATTAGAAGCATTGAGATATCACATCTCATGATATCGGAAGGGTCTCAGGATTGGAATGGGAAGGAGTTGGATATCACATCTCATGATAAAGGAAGGGTCTAAGGTTTGGAAGGGGAAGGATTTGGATATCACATCTCATGTTATAGGGCGGGTCTCAGGTTTGGTATTAGAAGCATTGAGATATCAAGTCTCATGGTATAGGAAGGGTCTCAGAATTGGAATTGGAAGGAGTTGGATATCCCATCTCATGCTATAGAAAGGGTCTCAGGTTGGAATGGGAAGGAGTTGGATATCACATCTCATGTTATAGGAAGGGTCTCGGGATTGGAATGGGAAGGACTTGGATATCACATCTCATGCTATAGGAAGGCTCTCAGGTTTGGAAGGGGAAAGAGTTGGATATCACATTTCATGTTAGAGGTAGGATCTCAGGTTTGGTATTAGAGGCATTGAGATATCACATCTCATGCTATCAGAAGGGTCTCAGGATTGGAATGGGAAGGAGTTGGATATCACATCTTATGCTAAAGGGAGGGTCTCAGGTTTGGAAGGGGAAGGATTTGGATATCACATCTCATGTTATCGGAAGTATCTCAGGTTTGGTATTAGAAGTATTGAGATATCACATCTCATGCTATAGGAAGGGTCTCAGGATTGGAATGGGAAGGAGTTGGATATTACATCTCAAGCTATAGGAAGGGTCTCAGGTTTGGTATAAGCATTGAGATATCACATCACATGCTATAGGAAGGGTCTCAGGATTGGAATGGGAAGGTGTTGTATATGACATCTCATGCCATAGGAAGGGTCTCAGGTTTGGTATAAGCATTGAGATATCACATCACATGCTATAGGAAGGGTCTCAGGATTGGAATGGGAAGGACATGGATATCACATCTCATGCTATAGGCAGGGTCTCAGGTTTGGAAAGGGAAGGAGTTGGATATCACATTTCATGTTAGAGGTAGGATATCAGGTTTGGTATTAGAGGCATTGAGATATCACATCTCATGCTATCAGAAGGGTCTCAGGATTGGAATGGGAAGGAGTTGGATATTACATCTCAAGCTATAGGAAGGGTCTCAGGTTTGGTATAAGCATTGAGATATCACATCACATGCTATAGGAAGGGTCTCAGGATTGGAATGGGAAGGTGTTGTATATGACATCTCATGCCATAGGAAGGGTCTCAGGTTTGGTATAAGCATTGAGATATCACATCACATGCTATAGGAAGGGTCTCAGGATTGGAATGGGAAGGACTTGGATATCACATCTCATGCTATAGGCAGGGTCTCAGGTTTGGAAAGGGAAGGAGTTGGATATCACATTTCATGTTAGAGGTAGGATATCAGGTTTGGTATTAGAGGCATTGAGATATCACATCTCATGCTATCAGAAGGGTCTCAGGATTGGAATGGGAAGGAGTTGGATATCACATCTCATGCTAAAGGGAGGGTCTCAGGTTTGGAAGGGTAAGGATTTGGATATCACATCTCATGTTATAGGAAGGATCTCAGGTTTGATATTAGAGGCATTGAGATATCACATCTCATGCTATCATAAGGGTCTCAGGATTGGAATGGGAAGGAGTTGGATATCACATCTCATGCTAAAGGGAGGGTCTCAGGTTTGGAAGGGGAAGAATTTGGATATCACATCACATGTTATAGGAAGGATCTCAGGTTTGGTATTAGAAGCATTGAGATATCACATCTCATGCTATCGGAAGGGTCTCAGGATTGGAATGGGAAGGAGTTGGAAATCACATCTCATGCTATAGGAAGGGTCTCAGGTTTGGAACGGGAAGGAGTTGGATATCACATCTCATGTTATAGGAAGAGTCTCAGGTTTGGTATAAGCATTGAGATATCACATCTCTGCAATCGGAAATGTCTCAGGATTGGGATGGGAAGGAGTTGGATATCACATCTCATGCTATAGGAAGGGTCTCAGGTTTGGAACGGGAAGGAGTTGGATATCACATCTCATGCTATAGGAGGGCTCTCAGGTTTGGAAGGGGAAAGAGTTGGATATCACATTTCATGTTAGAGGTAGGATCTCAGGTTTGGTATTAGAGGCATTGAGACATCACATCTCATGCTATCAGAAGGGTCTCATGATTGGAATGGGAAGGAGTTGGATATCACATCTCATGCTAAAGGGAGGGTCTCAGATTTGGAAGGGGAAGGATTTGGATATCACATCTCATGTTATAAGAAGGAGCTCAGGTTTGGTATTAGAAGCATTGAGATATCACATCTCATGCTATCGGAAGGATCTTAGGTTTGGTATTAGAAGCATTGAGATATCACATCTCATGCTATCAGAAGGGTCTCAGGATTGGAATGGGAAGGAGTTGGATATCACATCTCATGCTAAAGGGAGGGTCTCAGGTTTGGAAGGGGAAGGATTTGGATATCACATCTCATGTTATCGGAAGGATCTCAGGTTTGGTATTAGAAGTATTGAGATATCACATCTCATGCTATAGGAAGGGTCTCAGGATTGGAATGGGAAGGAGTTGGATATCACATCTCAAGCTATAGGAAGGGTCTCAGGTTTGGTATAAGCATTGAGATATCACATCACATGCTATAGGAAGGGTCTCAGGATTGGAATGGGAAGGAGTTGTATATGACATCTCATGCCATAGGAAGGGTCTCAGGTTTGGTATAAGCATTGAGATATCACATCACATGCTATAGGAAGGGTCTCAGGATTGGAATGGGAAGGACTTGGATATCACATCTCATGCTATAGGCAGGGTCTCAGGTTTGGAAAGGGAAGGAGTTGGATATCACATTTCATGTTAGAGGTAGGATATCAGGTTTGGTATTAGAGGCATTGAGATATCACATCTCATGCTATCAGAAGGGTCTCAGGATTGGAATGGGAAGGAGTTGGATATCACATCTCATGCTAAAGGGAGGGTCTCAGGTTTGGAAGGGGAAGGATTTGGATATCACATCTCATGTTATAGGAAGGATCTCAGGTTTGGTATTAGAGGCATTGAGATATCACATTTCATGCTATCATAAGGGTCTCAGGATTGGAATGGGAAGGAGTTGGATATCACATCTCATGCTAAAGGGAGGGTCTCAGGTTTGGAAGGGGAAGAATTTGGATATCACATCGCATGTTATAGGAAGGATCTCAGGTTTGGTATTAGAAGCATTGAGATATCACATCTCATGCTATCGGAAGGGTCTCAGGATTGGAATGGGAAGGAGTTGGATATCACATCTCATGCTATAGGAAGGGTCTCAGGTTTGGAACTGGAAGGAGTTGGATATCACATCTCATGTTATAGGAAGAGTCTCAGGTTTGGTATAAGCATTGAGATATCACATCTCTGCAATCGGAAATGTCTCAGGATTGGGATGGGAAGGAGTTGGATATCACATCTCATGCTATAGGAAGGGTCTCAGGTTTGGAACGGGAAGGAGTTGGATATTGTTAAGACGGATTTCTGAACTCTGTTCTGGTGGCGCAGAAGTTCAGATGGCCAACCTAATTTCTTGGAACAGGGTAACCTCTGGACAAGCCAGACCAATCAAGGTAGCGATCGCGGTGGTCAAGACTAGGTCTCAAGAGAGGTGAGGGTGACTGAAAGCCCGCAATGAGCACACAAAGCAAGGACACTTACAAACTACTCCAAACAGGTGCTATATTAAAAATATATACACATTTATTCCAAGGCCTTTAAAACAATGACCGTAGCGAGAAATCACAATACAACTCTAGTAAACCAACACATACCATACCAATACAATATATATACAAATACAAACAAGTCTCAAGCGTTAGATGCACGAAATGTGTAGTCCACCTAAAAGGGAAGGAAAACAGGCAGTGCGAAATAATGCTTAGACCCAGTCCGCCTTCAGAGGCACCTAACTAAAAGGAAGTCCGAGCCCTACGAAGAGTGGAGCCTTGTGCTCAAAAGTACCTGCACACGCTGGTGTCAACAGGCAAAAGGGGAGTCTCTTCGAGGGAGATCAGGCAGTTCCGTTTAGTGCACAAACGAAGAAGAACAGTGTTCCGCGACTCAAGCGCAGCCTCCACTGTGGGCAGAAGCAGAGCGCGAGTACGGAAAGGCGTGCTGTTTTGACACAGCGGGGAAAAGCTATGGGCTCCTGCAGGAGGGCGACCAGTTCCTAGCTATGCTACTCACCGGTCCACGATGCAAGCAGACCCAGGCTTCTCCGCGTCAGTTTCAGTCGCTGGCAGGTTCAGAAGAGCAGGGGACGTCTCGTCGTCGTGTTTAGTCTGCAGCAGCAGAGTTGAGTAAAAGACGTCCCAAACGAAGGAACCCGCACAGTTTGTTACCACAGCAGGGCAACGGAGCGGCGGTGTGTATCTGAGCCAAATGTACACTACTCACTTCAGACCTGGGAACGCCAAGTGTACGAATCATGTGAGAGTGACAAGGACTCCATATACTACACAACCTGGCGGCGGTTACAGAGCAAGACTCCTGTGTAGGCTGGTCAGTCTGCTGGATGGCCCAGAGACGCTTCCGAAGGCTTACTAGCAGGAGATGGTGAAGATGCCGAGAATAGCTGTCCCCGCTATTCCAAGGGTCGAAGTACCAGTACAGGCCTTCTGGTTCGATCAAAGGTGAAAAGGGTTTTCACAAGGTGACAGCAGTGCAGAGGAGCAGTCCTTCAGCGGGTCACCAGCGATTCCTCAGTTCAGCCTCTTGGTTGCAGGATACTTGGCTCCTGTATTCCTTCGTTCGTGAGAACTCAGGAGATCGACATGGTAGTGGTGTTTCCAGCCCCCTCTTATCCACGGTTCCCTTCGCGCCAAAACGGAGGGGACCCAATGGGAGATCCGCTCATCAACACTCACACCATTCGTGGACCTATCACGGACCACGGTGGTCCCAGGCATTCACACCACCCTAGACTCTCTGGCACCCAGGATGTGTATTGGGACCAGACATCCCAGCCCACATCCTGGAGGCACACAAAGACATGTAGAAGCCTGCGAAAGCATCTGTGTTTCGCAGGAAAGCACATGCCCAAATAAGGAAGGCCCCAGGTCGGCTCGACCTGGGGAAGGTGAAGGGAGCAAGACGGTCAGCGGACAGGACAAAGGAGCCTCGTGGTCTGGCCATTTTGGGATCTAGGCCACCATTTTGGGTTAAGCGCGAGAAACGCGCTTAGAACGCCAAAAGGAGCTCAAAACACAAGAAACGATCGCTGCCACCATTCCCGTCCGTGAATCACTTGCACCGATCAGTTACAATCCTGAAAGAGTATCTAGGGCCTGTAGAAGGCTAGAGACCCAAGAGAGCAGTAACTTAGCTTACAGTGCCCTCTTGTGTCATGTTGCACGAAAGCCGCAACATGATACAAGAAACTACGGAAACCAGCGTTTCCTGGTACTGACTGTCTTAAGGGCATGACAGTTTCCCCGTAAGAAAGGAGCGAAAGCCCAGAGGAGTGCGGCAGAAGGCTGCACTTCTCGGGCAAAGTCGAGAACAAGGTGAAAAACAACAGCAAAAAGTTTAGGGGTTGCCACATGGAAGGAAAATTACCTACAATTACGAAATCTTTCCTAACACTCGCCCCTCCCAGACTATGGACAGGGGGAACTAATCCACCCCTGGATGAGTCTCTTGTTCAGGTCGGTTAAACATTCTGCACAACCCATCAGCATTGCTATGTTGGACACCTGGCCTATGCTCAATAGTGAAGTTGAAGCCTTGTAGACTTATGGACCACCTAAGCAACTTTGGATTCTCCCCCTTCATGTTTATTATCCACTTTAAGGGCTTATGGTCAGTTTGCACAGTGAAGTGGGTCCCATAGAGGTAGGGCCTCAGCTTCCTTAGGGCCCACACAACAGAGAAACATTCTTTCTCTACCGTGGACCATCTGAGCTCTCTGTCCTTAAACTGGCGACTAATAAAACCAATAGGGTGTTCCTTACCCTTCTCATCTACTTGCGATAGTACAGCTCCTATCCCAGTGTCAGAGGCGTCCGTCTGCACGATAAAAGGTCTTTGATAATCAGGGGCCCTGAGGACAGGGGCCTGGCACAAGGAGTCTTTTAAGCCATTGAAGGCCTTCTCACACTCGTCGGTCCAAGTTACCTTCTTGGGTTTCTTCAGAGTTGTGAGGGCAGTCAGAGGGGCAGCTATGGTGCCATAGTCTGCCACAAAATTGCGGTAATACCCCGTGAGTCCTAAGAAGGCTCTCACTTGGGTTTGTGTAGTGGGGGTAGGCCAGTCTTGTACTGCTTGTACTTTACTGGGTAGAGGCTGTATCCTCCCTCCACCTACTTCATGTCCAAGGTAAAACACTGAGCCTTGTCCAATCTGGCGTTTACTAGCCTTTATGGTCAAGTGTGCTTTCTGAAGAGCCTGGAGCACAATCCCGAGGTGTTTCACATGGTCTTCCCAGGTGGCACTGAAAACTGCTATATCGTCCAGATATGCAAGACAGAATTCGTCCAACCCATTCAAAACATGATGCACAAGCCTCTGGAAAGTGGCAGGTGCATTCTTCAACCCGAACGGCATTACCCGGAATTGGTAAAGGCCGTCTGGAGTAGAAAACGCTGTCTTCTCCTTGGCATGTTCTGCTAAAGCTATTTGCCAATAGCCAGCAGTGAGGTCAAACGTGCTGAGGTACTTGGATGCACCCAAAGTATCCACCAGCTCATCTGTTCGAGGCAAGGGGTGTGCATCTGTCTTGGTGACAGCATTCAGAGCCCTTTAATCCACGCAGAACCTCAATTCAGAAGTGCCTGCCATTGGAACGAAAACCACAGGGCTGGACCAAGGACTACTAGAGGGTTCAATCACCCCAAGGTCTAACATCTTGTTGACCTCGGTCTTAATATAAGACCGTACTTTGTCTGACATCCTGTATCCCCTACTTTTGGTAGGTACACTGTCTCCTGTGTCTATGTTATGTTTGCACCAAGGTGTCAAACCAGGCGACTGTGAAAACAGGGGGGAAAACTGCCTAAGCAAACTTTTCACCTCAGCCTGCTGATCAGAAGTCAGGTGAGGGGCCACTCGGACACCCTCAAAGGAGCTATCTGAAGGACCGCTTTGGAACAGGTCGGGGAGAGGTTCAGACTCCTCTTCCTCAACATCTGAAGCCAGTAACAGTGCTGCGATTTCGACTCTTGGGACGAAAGCCTTCAGCCTATTCACGTGAAACACTTTTGGAGCCTGTCCAGGCCTTCCAAGGTCCACTAAATAGTTAACCTCACCCAGGGGCTCCACCACTGTGTAAGGGCCTGACCATTTGTCCTGTAAAGCTCAAGGCCTTATGGGATTCATGATCAGGACTTGCTGACCAGGTGTAAAGTTGATGAGGGAAGCTTTCTGGTCGTACCAATGTTTCACCAGCGCTTGTACTGCCTTCAATTTATCACTAGCCAAGCCCATCAGAAGTACCATCCGTTTTCTGAGCCCTAGCACATAATCAACTACGTTGGTAGTAACAGGGGGAGTGGGCATCTCCCATCCCTCTTTGACTATGGCTAAGGGTCCCCGTACAGGATGACCAAACAGAAGTTTGAAGGGGCTGAAGCCAACACCCTCCTGTGGTACCTCTCGGTAGGCAAACAGTAAGCATGGTAAAAGAAGATCCCATTGTCTTCTCTGAAGCTTCTCCAGAGCCCCAATCATGCTTTTTAACATTCTGTTGAAACGTTCCACCAGACCATTGGTCTGGGGGTGGTATGCAGAAGAGAACTTGTAGGTGACCCCACATTCTTTCCACATAGCCTGCATATACTTCGACATAAAGTTGCTGCCACGATCTGACACAACTTCTTTAGGGAAGCCAACCCTAGTAAATATGCCAAGTAAAGCTTTTGCAACTGACTTGGCAGTTACAGTTTTCAATGGGATGGCCTCAGGATATCTGGTTGCATGGTCGACCAGCACCAGGATAAACCTATTGCCCGAGGATGTTTGCGGGTCAAGGGGACCAACGATGTCGATCCCTACCCTTTCAAATGGTACCCCCACAACTGGGAGCGGTACCAAAGGAGCTTGGATTGTCGAGCCAACCTTACCAGATAACTGGCAGGAGGCACAACTCCTGCAGTGACTTTCTACTTGCACCCCCATCTTGGGCCAGTAGAAGTGCATGGATAACCTTTGCTTGGTCCTCTTAATACCAAGGTGACCAGCAAGGAGCACTTCATGCGCCAACTGCAGGAGGAAGGGCCTAACAGCAAGGGGAACCACCAACCTCCTATGGTCTCCTTCTGTAGACTCTGTGGGCTCACTATACAGGAGTCCACCTTCCCAATAAATCCTATGCGTCCCAGGAGGTTCACCCTCAAGCTGGGAGCAGGCCTGTCTCCTTAGGCCTTCCATAGATGTGCACTCACGTTGGCCTTTACTGAATTCGTCCCTATCAGGACCTCCTTCAACTAACAAGTCTTTTAGTTCAGGATGGTCGTTGGGGTCAAATACTTCAGGCATCGCCACCTCCTCGTCAGGCCCGGGCGATTGACCAACTTCCTCCACCGCAGTGGTAGGCGAGCTCGGGGGAATATTCTCTTTCCCTCGTCTTGACTTGTTGACTCCTTTCGCCTTGGGTTTCCCCTTCGGCTGGGGCGGCGTATTGGTCTTGGCCAATGCTGCCCGTGCTTGAGACCGTGTGTAGGGTCTTTCGGCAGTGTCTCCTACGAGCCCTAAAGCTCTGAGATCATTACCTAACAAGACCTTTCCCGGGACGTTTCTCTGAATGCTCACTGGAATCCTGACTGCTGTACCATTTAAAGTAAGATTTACAGGTATTACTGGGAACATACGGAGTGGGCCGTCAGCCAACTTAGTGGGCATCAGAGTAGCTCTGGCAACTTCCTCTGAGTCTACCAAGGTAGAATCCACTACAGTTCGACTGCACCCACTATCCCTAAGAGCTAGAGTATCTACTCCATTGATCAGCACACTGTCTTTAAAGTAGTGCTTGGTATTATCTGGAATCCTAGCATAAGCCTCTGCGACTTTAGGCTCCCAGGAACCCAGGGAAACTAAAACTACCTCAGCCTCTATCCCGCTGGGAAATGAGTCTGAGGAGAAGGATGCTCCTGTAATCTCTTCTTCCTCGTAGGAGGAGAAGGCCAGATTAGCGGAGTGGACCCCCAAAGGTCTAACCTTACACCGGGGATCCCCCTTCACGTGGTCAGTTGCTCCACAAGCAAAACAAGATCCATTGGGTCTGTTTACATAGGGAGGCTTATTGTAACCAGAGTTCTGTTTCGGAGGCTGACCTCCACTACCCTGTGAGTTCTCTTGTGTCTTACCCTTATTTTTCTTTTTGTGGCCCTTTTGAGAAGAAGATTTATCAGATTCTCCACCCTCCTTATCTTTGGACTTTTTCCCTTCCTCCTGCTTACCAGGATGAGTTTTGTCCTTATGGGACACTCGATGTGACACCCATAAGTCTGCTGCAATGGCCAGCTTCTTAGGATCTATCTCCTTCGAATCGGCCAAATGCTGCTTAAGCTCCGGGGAAGAAGATGCAAAAATGTGTTCCAGCATGACAAGATTTATCATGCCTTCGAAGGTAGAAACCTTATAACCTTCGACCCAGCCAGTTAAGTTTTTCAAGGATTCAGTGACATAAGATACCCAAGTACCACCTTCCTTTTTCTTATACTCTATGAATCGTTTCAAATATTGGGCCGGAGTCTTCCCAAACTTTAAAATGAGAGTTTGCTTTAACATTGCAAAATCAGCTCGCTCAGCCTTCGACATTTCCATAATGGCACTACAGCCAGAATGGGGCAGTCTGCTGAGTAACCAGGCAATCTTATCAGCATTGTCAACTTGTTGAACTTCGCATGCATACTCAAACGCATTCAGCCAGTCCATAATGTCATTCCTTTTCTCATACACACTGACCAGATCTTTCGGAAACCGTGGATGAGAGGAGGCCCCAGACCCATGTCCAGGACCCTTGGACCCATTTGCAACCTGAAGCTTGGCCAGTTCCAACTGGTGATCCCTGTCTTTCTGTTTTTCTGACTGTTCGATTTTTAGTTTGGCTATGCTGAATTCAAGCTCCTTCTGCCTAAACCGCAGCTCTTGCTTCTTGAATTCAAGCATAGCCTCCCCATCAACACTGGCAGAGGAAACATTATACATCTCATCCTCCCTGTCCTCGTGGTCGCGGTGGATCAGTGCAGCGGCAGAACCGTCGGTTCTACCAGTGAGAGCAGCCCCACCTCCTTCCGCACTGTCCTCAGAAGTTATAGCGTCAAGCTGCGCTTCTTGCCACGCCACGATTCTTTGGCTCATATCCAATTTCGTGCCTTGAGAGGAAACACCTCTCTCCGCACACATCTTTTTCAATGTTTCTGATTTGGAAGCATTTAAAGTTAACAAGGTATTTGTTTCCATACTGTTAGATAGGACTATGGCCTTTTTAAAGTTATACTACAACAATTCACTACGTGTCCTGGTAGGAATAACTTGAAATGCCTTAGTTCGTGCGCAACACTGGATACCTTCAGTGGTATCCCACCGCTGTACACCAATTTGTTAAGACGGATTTCTGAACTCTGTCCTGGTGGCGCAGAAGTTCAGAAGGCCAACCTAATTACTTGGAACAGGGTAACCTCTGGACAAGCCAGACCAATCAAGGTAGCGATCGCGGCGGTCAAGACTAGGTCTCAAGAGGGGTGAGGGTGACTGAAAGCCTGCAATGAGCACACAAAGCAAGGACACTTACAAACTACTCCAAACAGGTGCTATATTAAAAATATATACACATTTATTCCAAGGCCTTTAAAACAATGACCGTAGCGAGAAATAACAATACAACTCTAGTAAACCAACACATACCATACCAATACAATATATATACAAATACAAACAAGTCTCAAGCGTTAGATGAACGAAATGTGTAGTCCACCTAAAAGGGAAGGAAAACAGGCAGTGCGAAATAATGCTTAGACCCAGTCCGCCTTCAGAGGCACCTAACTAAAAGGAAGTCCGAGCCCTACGAAGAGTGGAGCCTTGTGCTCAAAAGTACCTGCACACGCTGGTGCCAACGGGCAAAAGGGGAGTCTCTTCGAGGGAGATCAGGCAGTTCAGTTTAGTGCACAAACGAAGAAGAACAGTGTTCCGCGACTCAAGCGCAGCCTCCACTGTGGGCAGAAGCAGAGCGCGAGTACGGAAAGGCGTGCTGTTTTGACACAGCGGGGAAAAGCTATGGGCTCCTGCAGGAGGGCGACCAGTTCCTAGCTATGCTACTCACCGGTCCCCGATGCAAGCAGACTCAGGCTTCTCCGCGTCAGTTTCAGTCGCTGGCAGGTTCAGAAGAGCAGGGGACGTCTCGTCGTCGTGTTGAGTCTGCAGCAGCAGAGTTGAGTAAAAGACGTCCCAAACGAAGGAACCCGCACAGTTTGTTACCACAGCAGGGCAACGGAGCGGCCGTGTGTATCTGAGCCAAATGTACACTACTCACTTCAGACCTGGGAACGCCAAGTGTACGAATCGTGTGAGAGTGACAAGGACTCGATATACTACACAACCTGGTGGCAGTTACAGAGCAAGACTCCTGTGTAGGCTGGTCAGTCTGCTGGATGGCCCAGAGACGCTTCCGAATGCTTACTAGCAGGAGCTGGTGAAGATGCCGAGAATAGCTGTCCCCGCTATTCCAAGGGACGAAGTACCAGTACAGGCCTTCTGGTTCGATCAAAGGCGAAAAGGGTTTCAAAAGGCGACAGCAGTGCAGAGGAGCAGTCCTTCAGCGGGTCACCAGCGATTCCTCGGTTCAGCCTCTTGGTTGCAGGATACTTGGCTCCTGTATTCCTTCATTCGTGAGAACTCAGGAGATCGACATGGTAGTGGTGTTTCCAGCCCCCTCTTATCCACGGTTCCCTTCGCGCCAAAACGGTGGGGACCCAATGGGAGATCCGCTCATCAACACTCACACCATTCGTGGACCTATCACGGACCACGGTGGTCCCAGGCATTCACACGGGACCAGACATCCCAGCCCACATCCTGGAGGCACACACAAGACATGTAGAAGCCCGCGAAAGCATCCGTGTTTCGCTGGAAAGTACATGCCCAAATAAGGAAGGCCCCGGGTCGGCTCGACCTGGGGAAGGTGAAGGGAGCAAGACGGTCAGCGGACAGGACAAAGGAGCCTCGTGGTCTGGCCATTTTGGGAGCCAGGCCACCATTTTGGGTTAAGTGCGAGAAACGCGCTTAGAACGCCAAAAGGAGCTCAAAACACAAGAAACGATCGCTGCCACCATTCCTGTCCGTGAATCACTTGCACCGATCAGTTACAATCCTGAAAGAGTATCTAGGGCCTGTAGAAGGCTAGAATCCCAAGAGAGCAGTAACTTAGCTTACAGTGCCCTCTTGTGTCATGTTGCACGAAAGCCGCAACATGATAAAAGAAACTACGGAAAACAGCGTTTCCTGGTACTGACTGTCTTAAGGCCATGTCAGTTTCCCCGTAGGAAAGGAGCGAAAGCCCAGAGGAGTGCGGCAGAAGGCTGCACTTCTCTGGCAAAGTCGAGAACAAGGTGAAAAACAACAGCAAAAAGTTTAGGGGTTGCCACATGGAAGGAAAATTACCTACAATTACGAAATCTTTCCTAACAGATATCACATCTCATGTTATAGGAAGAGTCTCAGGTTTGGTATAAGCATTGAGATATCACATCTCTGCAATCGGAAGTGTCTCAGGATTGGGATGGGAAGGAGTTGGATATCCCATCTCATGTTATAGGACGGGTCTCAGGATTGTTATTAGAATCATTGAGATATCATATATATTGCATGCTGTAGGAAGGGTCTAAGGATTGGAATGGGAAGGACTTGGATATCACATTTCATGCTATGGATAGGCTCTCAGGTTTGGAAAGGGAAGGAGTTGGATATCACATTTCATGTTAGAGGAAGGATCTCAGGTTTGGTATTAGAGGCATTGAGATATCACATCTCATGCTATAGGAAGGGTCTCAGGATTGGAATGGGAAGGAGTTGGATATCACATCTCATGCTATAGGAAGGGTCTCGGGTTTGGTATAAGCATTGAGATATCACATCTCATGCTATAGGAAGGGTCTCAGGATTGGAATGGAAGGAGTTGGATATCACATCTCATGTTATAGGAAGAGTCTCAGGTTTGGTATTAGAAGCATTGAGATATCACATCTCATGCTATAGGAAGTGTCTCAGGATTGGAATGGGAAGGACTTGGATATCACATCTCATGCTATAGGGAGGGTCTCAAGTTTGATATTAGAAGCATTGAGATATCACATCTTATGCTATAGGAAGGGTCTCAGGATTGGAATGGGAAGGAGTAGGATATCACATCTCATGCTATAGGAAGGATCTGAGGTTTGGTATAAGCATTGAGATATCACATCTCTTCTATCGGAAGGGTCTCAGGATTGGAATGGGAAGGAGTTGGATATTCCCATCTCATGTTATAGGAAGGGTCTCAGGTTTGGTATTAGAAGCATTGAGATATCACATCTCATGCTATAGGAAGTGTCTCAGGATTGGAATGGGAAGGACTTGGATATCACATCTCATGCTATAGGGAGGGTCTCAAGTTTGATATTAGAAGCATTGAGATATCACATCTTATGCTATAGGAAGGGTCTCAGGATTGGAATGGGAAGGAGTAGGATATCACATCTCATGCTATAGGAAGGATCTGAGGTTTGGTATAAGCATTGAGATATCACATCTCTTCTATCGGAAGGGTCTCAGGATTGGAATGGGAAGGAGTTGGATATTCCCATCTCATGTTATAGGAAGGGTCTCAGGTTTGGTATTAGAAGCATTGAGATATCACATCTCATGCTATAGGAAGGGTCTCAGGATTGGAATGGGAAGGACTTGGATATCACATCTCATGCTATAGGGAGGGTCTCAAGTTTGATATTAGAAGCATTGAGATATCACATCTCACGATATCGGAAGGGTCTCAGGATTGGAATGGGAAGGATTTGGATATCACATCTCATGTTATAGGACGGGTCTCAGGTTTGGTATTAGAAGCATTGAGATATCACATCTCATGCTATAGGAAGTGTCTCAGGATTGGAATGGGAAGGACTTGGATATCACATCTCATGCTATAGGGAGGGTCTCAGGATTGGAATGGGAAGGAGTAGGATATCACATCTCATGCTATAGGAAGGATCTGAGGTTTGGTATAAGCATTGAGATATCACATCTCTTCTATCGGAAGGGTCTCAGGATTGGAATGGGAAGGAGTTGTATATGACATCTCAAGCCATGGGAAGGGTCTCAGGTTTGGTATAAGCTTTGAGATATCACATCTCTGCTATCGGAAGGTGTTAGGAAAGATTTCGTTATTGTAGGGAACTTTCCTTCCATGTGGCAACCCCTAAACTTTTTGCTATTGTTTTCAACCTGTTTTCTTGACTTTGCCAGAGAAGTGCAGCCTTCTGCCGTACTCCTCTGGGCTTTCGCTCCTTTCTTACGGGGAAACTGACATGCCCTTAAGACAGTCAGTACCGGGGAACGCTGTTTCCCGTAGTTTCTTTTATCGTGTCGCCATTTTAGTGCAACACGACACAAGAGGGCACTGTAAGCTAAGTTACAGCTCTCTTGGGTCTCTAGCCTTCTACAGACCCTAGACACTCTTGTAGGATGGTTTTTGGATCGGTGCAAGTCATTCAGGGACTGGGCTGGTGGCAGCGATCATTTGGTTTATTTTGAGCTCCTTTTGCCGTTCTGAGCACCTTTTTGCCGCGAACACAAAAGGGTGGCCCGGCTACCCAAAATGGCCGGACCACGAGGCTCCTTTGTCTCGTCCACTGTCCGTCTTGCTCCCTTTACCTTCCCCCGGGTCAGGCGACCCGGGGCCTTCCTTATTTGGGCATGTAGTTTCCCGCGAAACACGGTTGCGTTCGCGGGCTTCTACATGTCGTTTGAGTGCCCCCAGGATGTGGGATGGGCTGTCTGGTCCCAATACACATCCTGGGTGCCAGAGAGTCTAGGGTGGTGTGAATGCCTGGGACCACCGTGGTCCGTGATTGGTCCACGTATGGTATGTGTGTTGATGAGCGGATCTCCCATTGGCTCCCCTCCGTTTTGGCGCGAAGGGAACCGTGGATAAGAGGGAGCTGGAAACACCACTACCATGTCGATCTCCTGAGTTCTTACGAACCCAGGGATACAGGAGCCAAGTATCCTGCGAACACGAGGCTGGACCGAGGAATCACTGGTGACCCCCTGAAGAACTTCTGCTCCTCATTGCTGTCGTCCGGTGAAGCCCTTTCCACCTAAGATCGAACAAGAAGGCCTGTACTGGCGCTTCGACCTATTGGAATAGCAGGACCAGCTATTCCCGGCACCTTCATCAACTCCTGCTGTAAGCCTTCGGAAGTGTCTCTGGGCCATCCAGTTGACTGACCAGCTTACTAAGGAGGCCTGCTCTGTAATCGCCGACAGGTTGGGTGGTATTCTGAGTCCGGGGCATGCTCACACGCTTCGTTTGCTTAGCAGTCCTAAGCTAGAGGTGAGCAGTGCTCGTTTGGCTTGAATACACCCGGCCGTTCCGTTGCCCTGCTGTGGCGACAAAACTGTGCTTGTTTCTTCGATCGGGACGTCTTTTTACTCTGCACGACGACGAGACGTTCCCTGCTCTTCAGAACCTGCCAGAAGCTGTATCTATCGAGGAGAAGCTCGGGCCTGCTTGCTTCGGGGACCGGTGAGTAGATTAGCTAGGATCTGGTCGCCCTCCTGCAGTGCCCCTTGCTTTTCCCCGCTGTAAATACAGCACCCCTTGTCCGTACTCGCGCCCTGCTTCTGCCTCACAGTGGAGGCTGCGCTAGAGTCGCGGACCGTGTTCTCCTTCATTAGAGCTCCCTACAGAGCTGTTCAACGTCCTCCGAAGAGCTTCACCTTCTGCCCATTGGCACCGGCGTGTGCAGGTACTTTTGAGCGCTAGGCTCCACTCTTCGTAGGGATTGGACTACCATCTAGTTAGGGGCCTCAGAAGGCGGACATATCACACGCATTGGTTCGCACTGCCTGTTTTCCTTCCCCTGCAGGTGGATAACATATTTCGTGCTGCTAATGCTGTGAAACTGTGTATTCTGTATATATATTGGGTGGATAGTGTATGTGTTGGTTTAATATCGTTGTATATTGCTGCTTTTACTGTAGTTATTAGTTTCAAGGCCTTATAATAAATGTGTATCTATTTTTGATATAAACAACTGTTTGGAGTAGTTTGTAAGCGCTCTTGCTTTGTGTGCTCATTGCGGGCTTTCAGTCACCCTCACCCCTCTTGAGACCTAGTCTTGACCGCCGCGATCGCTACCTTGATTGGTCTGGCTTGTCCAGAGGTTACCCTGTTCCAAGTAATTAGGTTGGCCTTCTGAACCTCTGCGCCACCAGGACAGAGTTCAGAAATCCGTCTTAACAAATTGGTGGCAGCGGTGGGATACGACTGAAGGTATCCAGTGTTGCGCACGAGCTAAGGCGTTTTCAGGTTATTCCAACCAGGACACGCAGTAAAGTATTGAATATAACGTTAAAAAGGCCATAGTCCTATCAACAGTATGGAAACGAATACTTTATTAACCTTAAATGCTTCGAAATCTGAAACATTGAAGAAGATGTGTGCGGAGAGAGGGGTTTCCTCTCAAGGCACTAAATTGGAAATGATCCAGAGAATCGTGGCGTGGCAAGAAGCGCAGCTTGACGCTATAACTTCCGAGGACAGTGCAGAAGGTGGTGGGGCTGCTCTCACTGGCAGAACCGACGGTTCTGCCGCTGCACTGATCCATCACGACCACGAGGACAGGGAGGATGTAATGTCTAACGTTTCCTCTGCCAGTGTTGATGGGGAGGCTATGCTTGAATTCAAGAAGCAAGAGCTGCGGTTTAGGCAGCAGGAGCTTGAATTCAGCATAGCCAAACTGAAAATCGACCAGGCAGAAAAACAAAAAGACAGGGATCACCAGTTGGAACTGGCCAAGCTTCAGTTCGCAAATGGGTCCAAGGGTCCTGGACATGGTTCTGGGGCTTCCTCTCATCCACGGTTTCCAAAAGATCTGCTCAGTGTGTATGAGGAACGAAATGACATTATGGACTGGTTAAATGCGTTTGAGTATGCATGCGAGGTTCAAGAGGTTGATAATGCGGATAAGATTGCATGGTTACTCAGCAGACTGCCCCATTCTGGTTGCAGTGCCATTATGGAAATGTCGAAGGCTGAGCGCGCTGATTTTGCAATGTTGAAGCAGACTCTCATTTTAAAGTTTGGGAAGACTCCGACCCAATATTTGAAAAGGTTTAGAGAGTATAAGAAAAAGGAAGGTGGTACTTGGGTGTCGTATGTAGCTGAGTCCCTGAAAAACTTGACTGGCTGGGTTGAAGGTTATAAGGTTTCTACCTTCGAAGGCATGATCAATCTGGTCATGCTGGAACACATTTTTGCTTCTTCTTCCCCGGAGCTTAAGCAGCATTTGGCCGATTCGAAGGAGATAGATCCTAAGAAGCTGGCCATTGCAGCAGACTTATGGGTGTCACATCGAGTGTCCCATAAGGACAAAACTCATCCTGGTAAGCAGGAGGAAGGGAAAAAGTCCAAAGATATGGAGGGTGGGGAATCTGCTAAATCTTCTTCCCATAAGGGCCACAAAAAGAAAAATAAGGGTAAGCCATACGAGAACTCACAGGGTAGCGGAGGTTCGCCTCCGAAACAGAACTCTGGTTATAATAAGCCTCCCTACGTAAACAGACCCAATGGGGCTTGTTTTTCTTGTGGAGCAACTGACCATGTGAAGGGGGATCCCCGGTGTAAGGTTAAACCTTTGGGGGTCCACTCCGCTAATCTGGCCTTCTCCTCCTACGAGGAAGAAGAGATTACAGGAGCGTCCTTCTCCTCAGACTCGTTTCCCAGCGGGATCGAGGCTGAGGTAGTTTTAGTGTCCCTGGGTTCCTGGGAGCCTAAAGTCGCAGAGGCTTATGCTAGGATTCCGGATAATACCAAGCACTATTTTAAAGACAGTGTGCTGATCAATGGAGTGGATACTCCAGCTCTTAGGGATAGTGGGTGCAGTCGAACTGTAGTGGATTCTACCTTGGTAGACTCAGAGGAAGTTGCCAGAGCTACTCTGATGCCCACTAAGTTGGCTGACGGCCCCCTCCGTATGTTTCCCGTGATCCCTGTTAATCTAACTTTAAATGGTACAGCAGTTAGGATTCCAGTGAGCATTCAGAGAAACGTCCCGGGAAAGGTCTTGTTGGGCAATGATCTCAGAGCTCTAGGGCTCGTAGGAGACACTGCCGAAAGACCCTACACACGGTCTCAAGCACGGGCAGCATTGGCCAAGTCCAATACGCCGCCCCAGCCGAAGGGGAAACCCAAGGCGAAAGGAGTCAACAAGTCCCGACGGGGGAAAGAGAATATTCCCCCGAGCTCGCCTACCACTGCGGTGGAGGGAGTTGGTCAATCGCCCGAGCCTGACGAGGAGGTGGCGATGCCTGAAGTGTTCGACCCCAACGACCATCCTGAACTAAAAGACTTGTTAGTTGAAGGAGGTCCTGATAGGGACGACTTCAGTAAGGGCCAACGTGAGTGCCCATCTCTGGAAGGCCTAAGGAGACAGGCCTGCTCCCAGCTTGAGGGTGAACCTCCTGGGAAGCATCGGATTTATTGGGAAGGTGGACTCCTGTACAGTGAGCCCACAGAGTCTACAGAAGGAGACCATAGGAGGTTGGTGGTTCCCCTTTCTGTTAGACCCTTCCTCCTGCAGTTGGCGCATGAAGTTCCCCTTGCTGGTCACCTTGGAATGAAGAGGACCAAGCAAAGGTTATCTATGCACTTCTACTGGCCCAAGATGGGGGTGCAAGTAGAAAGTCACTGCAGGAGTTGTGCCTCCTGCCAGTTGTCTGGTAAGGTTGGCGCGACAATCCAAGCTCCGTTGGTACCGCTCCCAGTTGTGGGGGTACCATTTGAAAGGGTAGGGATCGACATCGTTGGTCCCCTTGACCCGCAAACATCCTCAGGCAATAGGTTTATCCTGGTGCTGGTCGACCATGCAACCAGGTATCCTGAGGCCATCCCATTAAAGACTGTAACTGCCAAGTCAGTTGCAAAAGCTTTACTCGGCATATTTACTAGGGTTGGCTTCCCTAAAGAAGTTGTGTCAGATCGTGGCAGCAACTTTATGTCGAAGTATATGCAGGCTATGTGGAAAGAATGTGGGGTCACCTACAAGTTCTCTTCTGCATACCACCCCCAGACCAATGGTCTGGTGGAGCGTTTCAACAGAACGCTAAAGAGCATGATTGGGGCTCTGGAGGAGCCCCAGAGGAGGAAATGGGACCTTCTTTTACCATGCTTGTTGTTTGCCTACAGAGAGGTACCACAGGAGGGTGTTGGCTTCAGCCCCTTCGAACTTCTGTTCGGTCATCCCGTACGGGGACCCTTAGCCATCGTCAAAGAGGGATGGGAGATGCCCACTCCCCCTGTTACTACCAATGTAGTTGACTATGTGCTAGGGCTCAGAAAACGGATGGTACTCCTGATGGGCTTGGCTAGTGAAAAGTTGAAGGCCGGACAAGCGCTGGTGAAACATTGGTACGACCAGAAAGCTTCCTTAATTCACTTTACCCCTGGTCAGCAAGTCCTGATCATGAACCCTATAAGGCCTCGCGCTTTACAGGACAAATGGTCAGGCCCTTACACAGTGGTGGAGCCCCTGGGTGAGGTGAACTATTTAGTGGACCTTGGAAGGCCTGGACAGGCTCCAAAAGTGTTCCACGTAAATAGGCTGAAGGCTTTCGTCCCAAGAGTCGAAATCGCAGCACTGCTACTGGCGTCAGACGTTGAGGAAGAGGAGTCAGAACCTCTTCCCGACCTGTTCCAAAGCGGTCCTTCAGATAGCTCCGTTGAGGGTGTCCGAGTGGCCCCTCACCTGACTTCTGATCAGCAGGCTGAGGTGAAAAGTTTGCTTAGGCAGTTTTCCCCCCTGTTTTCACAGTCGCCTGGTTTGACACCTTGGTGCAAACATAACATTGACACAGGAGACAGTGTACCTACCAAAAGTAGGGGATACAGGATGTCGGATAAAGTACGGTCTTATATTAAGACCGAGGTCAACAAGATGTTAGACCTTGGGGTGATTGAACCCTCTAGTAGTCCTTGGTCCAGTCCTGTGGTTCTGGTTCCAAAAGCAGGCACTTCTGAATTGAGGTTCTGCGTGGATTACAGGGCTCTGAATGCTGTCACCAAGACAGACGCTCACCCCTTGCCTCGAACTGACGAGCTGGTGGATACCTTGGGTGCCTCCAAGTACCTCAGCACGTTTGACCTGACTGCGGGCTATTGGCAAATAGCTTTAGCAGAACATGCCAAGGAGAAGACAGCATTTTCAACTCCCGACGGGCTTTACCAATTCCGGGTAATGCCGTTCGGATTGAAGAATGCACCTGCCACTTTCCAGAGGCTTGTGAATCATGTGTTGAATGGGTTGGACGAATTCTGTCTTGCATATCTGGACGATATAGCAGTTTTCAGTGCCACCTGGGAAGACCATGTGAAACACCTCGGGATTGTGCTCCAGGCTCTTCAGAAAGCCCACTTGACCATAAAGGCGAGTAAATGCCAGATTGGACAAGGCTCAGTGGTTTACCTTGGGCATGAAGTAGGTGGAGGAAGGATACAGCCTCTCCCCAGTAAAGTACAAGCAGTACAAGACTGGCCTACCCCCACTACACAAACCCAAGTGAGAGCCTTCTTAGGACTCACGGGTTATTACCGCAATTTTATGGCAGACTATGGCACCATAGCTGCTCCTCTGACTGCCCTCACAACTCCGAAGAAACCCAAGAAGGTAACTTGGACTGACGAGTGTGAGAAGGCCTTCAATGGCTTGAAAGACTCCTTGTGCCAGGCCCCTGTGCTCAGGGCCCCTGATTATCAAAGACCTTTTATCGTGCAGACGGATGCCTCTGACACTGGGATAGGAGCTGTACTATCACAAGTAGATGAGAAGGGTAAGGAACACCCTATCGGTTTTATTAGTCGCCAGCTTAAGGACAGAGAGCTCAGATGGTCCACGGTAGAGAAAGAATGTTTCTCTGTTGTGTGGGCCCTAAGGAAGCTGCGGCCCTACCTCTATGGGACCCACTTCACTGTGCAGACTGACCATAAGCCGTTAAAGTGGCTAATGAACATGAAGGGGGAGAATCCAAAGTTGCTTAGGTGGTCCATAAGTCTACAAGGCTTCGACTTCACTATTGAGCATAGGCCAGGTGTCCAACATAGCAATGCTGATGGGTTGTCCAGAATGTTTTACCGACCTGAACAAGAGACTCATCCAGGGGTGGATTAGTTCCCCCTGTCCATAGTCTGGGAGGGGCGAGTGTTAGGAAAGATTTCGTTATTGTAGGGAACTTTCCTTCCATGTGGCAACCCCTAAACTTTTTGCTATTGTTTTCAACCTGTTTTCTTGACTTTGCCAGAGAAGTGCAGCCTTCTGCCGTACTCCTCTGGGCTTTCGCTCCTTTCTTACGGGGAAACTGACATGCCCTTAAGACAGTCAGTACCGGGGAACGCTGTTTCCCGTAGTTTCTTTTATCGTGTCGCCATTTTAGTGCAACACGACACAAGAGGGCACTGTAAGCTAAGTTACAGCTCTCTTGGGTCTCTAGCCTTCTACAGACCCTAGACACTCTTGTAGGATGGTTTTTGGATCGGTGCAAGTCATTCAGGGACTGGGCTGGTGGCAGCGATCATTTGGTTTATTTTGAGCTCCTTTTGCCGTTCTGAGCACCTTTTTGCCGCGAACACAAAAGGGTGGCCCGGCTACCCAAAATGGCCGGACCACGAGGCTCCTTTGTCTCGTCCACTGTCCGTCTTGCTCCCTTTACCTTCCCCCGGGTCAGGCGACCCGGGGCCTTCCTTATTTGGGCATGTAGTTTCCCGCGAAACACGGTTGCGTTCGCGGGCTTCTACATGTCGTTTGAGTGCCCCCAGGATGTGGGATGGGCTGTCTGGTCCCAATACACATCCTGGGTGCCAGAGAGTCTAGGGTGGTGTGAATGCCTGGGACCACCGTGGTCCGTGATTGGTCCACGTATGGTATGTGTGTTGATGAGCGGATCTCCCATTGGCTCCCCTCCGTTTTGGCGCGAAGGGAACCGTGGATAAGAGGGAGCTGGAAACACCACTACCATGTCGATCTCCTGAGTTCTTACGAACCCAGGGATACAGGAGCCAAGTATCCTGCGAACACGAGGCTGGACCGAGGAATCACTGGTGACCCCCTGAAGAACTTCTGCTCCTCATTGCTGTCGTCCGGTGAAGCCCTTTCCACCTAAGATCGAACAAGAAGGCCTGTACTGGCGCTTCGACCTATTGGAATAGCAGGACCAGCTATTCCCGGCACCTTCATCAACTCCTGCTGTAAGCCTTCGGAAGTGTCTCTGGGCCATCCAGTTGACTGACCAGCTTACTAAGGAGGCCTGCTCTGTAATCGCCGACAGGTTGGGTGGTATTCTGAGTCCGGGGCATGCTCACACGCTTCGTTTGCTTAGCAGTCCTAAGCTAGAGGTGAGCAGTGCTCGTTTGGCTTGAATACACCCGGCCGTTCCGTTGCCCTGCTGTGGCGACAAAACTGTGCTTGTTTCTTCGATCGGGACGTCTTTTTACTCTGCACGACGACGAGACGTTCCCTGCTCTTCAGAACCTGCCAGAAGCTGTATCTATCGAGGAGAAGCTCGGGCCTGCTTGCTTCGGGGACCGGTGAGTAGATTAGCTAGGATCTGGTCGCCCTCCTGCAGTGCCCCTTGCTTTTCCCCGCTGTAAATACAGCACCCCTTGTCCGTACTCGCGCCCTGCTTCTGCCTCACAGTGGAGGCTGCGCTAGAGTCGCGGACCGTGTTCTCCTTCATTAGAGCTCCCTACAGAGCTGTTCAACGTCCTCCGAAGAGCTTCACCTTCTGCCCATTGGCACCGGCGTGTGCAGGTACTTTTGAGCGCTAGGCTCCACTCTTCGTAGGGATTGGACTACCATCTAGTTAGGGGCCTCAGAAGGCGGACATATCACACGCATTGGTTCGCACTGCCTGTTTTCCTTCCCCTGCAGGTGGATAACATATTTCGTGCTGCTAATGCTGTGAAACTGTGTATTCTGTATATATATTGGGTGGATAGTGTATGTGTTGGTTTAATATCGTTGTATATTGCTGCTTTTACTGTAGTTATTAGTTTCAAGGCCTTATAATAAATGTGTATCTATTTTTGATATAAACAACTGTTTGGAGTAGTTTGTAAGCGCTCTTGCTTTGTGTGCTCATTGCGGGCTTTCAGTCACCCTCACCCCTCTTGAGACCTAGTCTTGACCGCCGCGATCGCTACCTTGATTGGTCTGGCTTGTCCAGAGGTTACCCTGTTCCAAGTAATTAGGTTGGCCTTCTGAACCTCTGCGCCACCAGGACAGAGTTCAGAAATCCGTCTTAACAGAAGGGTCTCAGGATTGGAATGGGAAGGAGTTGGATATCCCATCTCATGTTATAGGAAGAGTCTCAGGTTTGGTATTAGAAGCATTGAGATATCACATCTCATGCTATAGGAAGTGTCTCAGGATTGGAATGGGAAGGACTTGGATATCACATCTCATGCTATAGGAAGGGTCTCAGGTTTGGTATAAGCATTGAGATATCACATCTCTTCTATCGGAAGGGTCTCAGGATTGGAATGGGAAGGAGTTGGATATTCCCATCTCATGTTATAGGAAGGGTCTCAGGTTTGGTATTAGAAGCATTGAGATATCACATCTCATGCTATAGGAAGGGTCTCAGGATTGGAATGGGAAGGAATTGGATATCACATCTCATGCTATAGGGAGGGTCTCAAGTTTGATATTAGAAGAATTGAGATATCACATCTCACGATATCGGAAGGGTCTCAGGATTGGAATGGGAAGGATTTGGATATCACATCTCATGTTATAGGACGGGTCTCAGGTTTGGTATTAGAAGCACTGAGATATCAAGTCTCATGGTATAGGAAGGGTCTCGGAATTGGAATGAGAAGGAGTTGGATATCACATCTCAAGCTATAGGAAGGGTCTCAGGATTGAAATGGGAAGGAGTTTGATATCACATCTCATGCAATAGTATGGGTCTCAGGTTTGGTATAAGCATTGGGATATCACATCTCATGCTATCGCAAGGGTATCAGGATTGGATTTGGAAGGAGCTGGATATCCCATCTCATGCTATAGGAAGGGTCTCAGGTTGGAATGGGAAGGAGTTGGATATCACATCTCATGTTATAGGAAGGGTCTCAGGATTGGAATGGGAAGGACTTGGATATCACATCTCATGCTATAGGAAGGCTCTCAGGTTTGGAAGGGGAAAGAGTTGGATATCACATTTCATGTTAGAGGTAGGATCTCAGGTTTGGTATTAGAGGCATTGAGATATCACATCTCATGCTATCAGAAGGGTCTCAGGATTGGAATGGGAAGGAGTTGGATATCACATCTCATGCTAAAGGGAGGGTCTCAGGTTTGGAAGGGGAAGGATTTGGATATCACATCTCATGTTATAGGAAGGATCTCAGGTTTGGTATTAGAAGCATTGAGATATCACATCTCATGCTATCGGAAGGATCTCAGGTTTGGTATTAGAAGCATTGAGATATCACATCTCATGCTATCAGAATGGTCTCAGGATTGGAATCGGAAGGAGTTGGATATCACATCTCATGCTAAAGGGAGGGTCTCAGGTTTGGAAGGGGAAGGATTTGGATATCACATCTCATGTTATCAGAAGGATCTCAGGTTTGGTATTAGAAGTATTGAGATATCACATCTCATGCTATAGGAAGGGTCTCAGGATTGGAATGGGAAGGAGTTGGATATCACATCTCAAGCTATAGGAAGGGTCTCAGGTTTGGTATAAGCATTGAGATATCACATCTCATGATATAGGAAGGGCTCAGGATTGGAATGGGAAGGAGTTGTATATGACATCTCATGCCATAGGAAGGGTCTCAGGTTTGGTATAAGCATTGAGATATCACATCACATGCTATAGGAAGGGTCTCAGGATTGGAATGGGAAGGACTTGGATATCACATCTCATGCTAAAGGGAGGGTCTCAGGTTTGGAAGGGGAAGGATTTGGATATCACATCTCATGTTATAGGAAGGATCTCAGGTTTGGTATAAGAAGCATTGAGATATCACATCTCATGCTATCGGAAGAATCTCAGATTTGGTATTAGAGGCATTGAGATATCACATCTCATGCTATCATAAGGGTCTCAGGATTGGAATGGGAAGGAGTTGGATATCACATCTCATGCTATCGGAAGAATCTCAGATTTGGTATTAGAGGCATTGAGATATCACATCTCATGCTATCATAAGGGTCTCAGGATTGGAATGGGAAGGAGCTGGATATCACATCTCATGTTATAGGAAGAGTCTCAGATTTGGTATAAGCATTGAGATATCACATCTCTGCAATCGGAAGTGTCTCAGGATTGGGATGGGAAGGAGTTGGATATCACATCTCATGCTATAGGAAGGGTCTCAGGATTGGAATGGGAAGGACTTGGATATCACATCTCATGCTATAGGGAGGGTCTCAAGTTTGATATTAGAAGCATTGAGATATCACATCTCACGATATCGGAAGGGTCTCAGGATTGGAATGGGAAGGATTTGGATATCACATCTCATGTTATAGGACGGGTCTCAGGTTTGGTATTAGAAGCACTGAGATATCAAGTCTCATGGTATAGGAAGGGTCTCAGAATTGGAATGAGAAGGAGTTGGATATCACATCTCAAGCTATAGGAAGGGTCTCAGGATTGGAATGGGAAGGAGTTTGATATCACATCTCATGCAATAGTATGGGTCTCAGGTTTGGTATAAGCATTGGGATATCACATCTCATGCTATCGGAAGGGTATCAGGATTGGATTTGGAAGGAGCTGGATATCCCATCTCATGCTATAGGAAGGGTCTCAGGTTGGAATGGGAAGGAGTTGGATATCACATCTCATGTTATAGGAAGGACTTGGATATCACATCTCATGCTATAGGAAGGCTCTCAGGTTTGGAAGGGGAAAGAGTTGGATATCACATTTCATGTTAGAGGTAGGATCTCAGGTTTGGTATTAGAGGCATTGAGATATCACATCTCATGCTATCAGAAGGGTCTCAGGATTGGAATGGGAAGGAGTTGGATATCACATCTCATGCTAAAGGGAGGGTCTCAGGTTTGGAAGGGGAAGGATTTGGATATCACATCTCATGTTATAGGAAGGATCTCAGGTTTGGTATTAGAAGCATTGAGATATCACATCTCATGCTATCGGAAGGATCTCAGGTTTGGTATTGGAAGCATTGAGATATCACATCTCATGCTATCAGAATGGTCTCAGGATTGGAATCGGAAGGAGTTGGATATCACATCTCATGCTAAAGGGAGGGTCTCAGGTTTGGAAGGGGAAGGATTTGGATATCACATCTCATGTTATCAGAAGGATCTCAGGTTTGGTATTAGAAGTATTGAGATATCACATCTCATGCTATAGGAAGGGTCTCAGGATTGGAATGGGAAGGAGTTGGATATCACATCTCAAGCTATAGGAAGGGTCTCAGGTTTGGTATAAGCATTGAGATATCACATCTCATGATATAGGAAGGACTCAGGATTGGAATGGGAAGGAGTTGTATATGACATCTCATGCCATAGGAAGGGTCTCAGGTTTGGTATAAGCATTGAGATATCACATCACATGCTATAGGAAGGGTCTCAGGATTGGAATGGGAAGGACTTGGATATCACATCTCATGCTAAAGGGAGGGTCTCAGGTTTGGAAGGGGAAGGATTTGGATATCACATCTCATGTTATAGGAAGGATCTCAGGTTTGGTATAAGAAGCATTGAGATATCACATCTCATGCTATCTGAGGAATCTCAGATTTGGTATTAGAGGCATTGAGATATCACATCTCATGCTATCATAAGGGTCTCAGGATTGGAATGGGAAGGAGTTGGATATCACATCTCATGCTATAGGAAGGATCTCAGGTTTGGAACGGGAAGGAGCTGGATATCACATCTCATGTTATAGGAAGAGTCTCAGATTTGGTATAAGCATTGAGATATCACATCTCTGCAATCGGAAGTGTCTCAGGATTGGGATGGGAAGGAGTTGGATATCACATCTCATGCTATAGGAAGGGTCTCAGGTTTGGAACGGGAAGGAGTTGGATATCCCATCTCATGTTATAGGACTGGTCTCAGGTTTGGTATTAGAAGCATTGAGATATCACATCACATGCTGTCGGAAGGGTCTCAGGTTTGGAATGGGAAGGAATTGGATATCACATCTCATGTTATAGGAAGGGTCTCAGGTTTGGTATAAGCATTGAGATATCACATCTCTGCTATCGGAAGTGTCTCAGGATTGGAATGGGAAGGAGTTGGATATCACATCTCATGTTATAGGACGGGTCTCAGGTTTGTTATTAGAATCATTGAGATATCATATTGCATGCTGTAGGAAGGGTCTAAGGATTGGAATGGGAAGGACTTGGATATCACATCTCATGCTATAGGTAGGCTCTCAGGTTTGGAAAGGGAAGGAGTTGGATATCACATTTCATGTTAGAGGAAGGATCTCAGGTTTGGTATTAGAGCCATTGGATATCACATCTCATGCTATAGGAAGGGTCTCAGGATTGGAATGGGAAGGATCTGTATATGACATCTCATGCCATAGGAAGGGTCTCAGGTTTGGTATAAGCATTGAGATATCACATCTCTGCTTTCGGAAGGGTCTCAGGATTGGAATGGGAAGGAGTTGGATATCCCATCTCATGTTATAGGAAGAGTCTCAGGTTTGATATTAGAAGCATTGAGATATCACATCTCATGCTATAGGAAGTGTCTCAGGATTGGAATGGGAAGGACTTGGATATCACATCTCATGCTATAGGGAGGGTCTCAAGTTTGATATTAGAAGCATTCAGATATCACATCTCATGGTATAGGAAGGGTCTCAGTATTGGAATGGGAAGGCGTTGGATATCACATCTCATGCTATAGGAAAGGTCTCAGGTTTGGTATAAGCATTGAGATATCACATCTCTGCTATCGGAAGGGTCTCAGGATTGGAATGGGAAGGAGTTGGATATTCCCATCTCATGTTATAGGAAGGGTCTATCAGGTCTTAGCATGAGACTCTTCCTATAACATGAGATGTGATATCCAACTCCTTCCCATTCCAATCCTGAGACCCTTCCGATAGCTTGAGATGTGATATCTCAATGCTTCTAATATCAATACTGAGACCCTCCCTATAGCATGAGATGTGATATCTAAGTCCTTCCCATTCCAATCCTGAGACCCTCCCGATAGCAGAGATGTGATATCTCAATGCTTATACCAAACCTGAGACCCTTCCTATAGCATGAGATGTGATATCCAACTCCTTCCCATTCCAATCCTGAGACCCTTCCTATAGCATGATATGTGAAATCTCAATGCTTCTACCAAAACTGAGACCCTTCCTTTAGCATGAGATGTGATATCCAACTCCATCCCATTCCAATCCTGAGACCAGTCCTATAGCATGAGATGTGATATCTCAATGCTTCTAATACCAAACCTGAGATCCTTCCTATAACATGAGATGTGATATCCAACTCCTTCCCATTCCAATCCTGAGACCCTTCCTATAGCATGAGATGTGATATCTCAATGCTTCTAATACCAAACCTGAGATCCTTCCGATAGCATGAGATGTGATATCTCAATGCTTCTAATACCAAACCTGAGATCCTTCCTATAACATGAGATGTGATATCCAAATCCTTCCCCTTCCGAACCTGAGACCCTCCCTTTAGCATGAGATGTGATATCCAACTCCTTCCCATTCCAATCCTGATACCCTTCTGATAGCATGAGATGTGATATCTCAATGCCTCTAATACCAAACCTGAGA
This sequence comes from Ambystoma mexicanum, assembly GCF_040938575.1. Taxonomy (NCBI): domain Eukaryota; kingdom Metazoa; phylum Chordata; class Amphibia; order Caudata; family Ambystomatidae; genus Ambystoma; species Ambystoma mexicanum. Next base: position 342,674,362 of record NC_090936.1, read on the forward strand.
TCCTACCCTTACATGAAATGTAATATCCAACTCCTTCCCTTTCCAAACCTGAGAGCCTTCCTACAGCATGAGATGTGATATCCAAGTCCTTCCCATTCCAATCCTGAGACCCTTCCTATAACATGATATGTCATATCCAACTCCTTCCCATTCCAACCTGAGACCCTTCCTATAGCATGAGATGGGATATCCAACTCCTTCCAAATCCAATCCTGATACCCTTCCGATAGCATGAGATGTGATATCCCAATGCTTCTACAAAACCTGAGACCCATACCATCGCATGAGATGTGATATCAAACTCCCGTCCTATACCATGAGACTTGATATCTCAATGCTTCTAATACCAAACCTGAGACCCTTCCTATAACATGAGATGTGATATCCAAGTCCTTCCCATTTCAATCCTGAGACCCTTCCTATAGCATGAGATGTGATATCTCAATGCTTCTAATACCAAACCTGAGACCCTTCCTATAACATGAGATGTGATATCCAAGTCCTTCCCATTTCAATCCTGAGACCCTTCCTATAGCATGAGATGTGATATCTCAATGCTTCTAATACCAAACCTGAGACCCTTCCTATAACATGAATTCTGCTATCCAAGTCCTTCCCATTCCAATCCTGAGACCCTTCCAATAGCAGAGATGTGATATCTCAATGCTTCTAATATCAAACCTGAGACCTGTCCTATAACATGAGATGGGATATCCAACTCCTTCCCGTTCCAAACCTGATACCCTTCCTATAGCATGAGATGTGATATCCAATTCCTTCCCATCCCAATCCTGAGACACCTCCGATAGCAGAGATGTGATGTCTCAATGCTTATACCAAACCTGAGACTCTTCCTATAACATGAGATGTGATATCTAACTCCTTCCCGTTCCAAACCTGAGACCCTTCCTATAGCATGAGATGTGATATCCAACTCCTTCCCATTCCAATCCTGAGACCCTTCCTATAGCATGAGATGTGATATCTCAATGCTTATACCAAATCTGAGACCCTTCCTATAGCATAAGATGTGATATCCAACTCCTTCCCATTCCAATCCTGAGACCCTTCCTATAGCATGAGATGTGATATCTCAATGCTTCTAATACCAAACCTGAGATCCTTCCTATAACATGAGATGTGATATCCAACTCCTTCCCATTCCAATCCTGAGACCCTTATGATAGCATGAGATGTGATATCTCAATGCCTCTAATACCAAACCTGAGATACTTCCGATAGCATGAGATGTGATATCTCAATGCTTTTAATACCAAACCTGAGATCCTTCCTATAACATGAGATGTGATATCCAAATCCTTCCCCTTCCAAACCTGAGACCCTCCCTTTAGCATGAGATGTGATATCCAACTCCTTCCCATTCCAATCCTGAGACCCTTCTGATAGCATGAGATGTGATATCTCAATGCCTCTAATACCAAACCTGAGATCCTACCTCTAACATGAAATGTGATATCCATCTCCTTCCCTTTCCAAACCTGAGACCCTGCCTATAGCATGAGATGTGATATTCAAGTCCTTCCCATTCCAATCCTGAGACCCTTCCTATAGCATGTGATGTGATATCTCAATGCGTATACCAAACCTGAGACCCTTCCTATGGCATGAGATGTCATATACAACTCCTTCCCATTCCAATCCTGAGACCCTTCCTATAGCATGAGATGTGATATCTCAATGCTTATACCAAACCTGAGACCCTTCCTATAGCATGAGATTTGATATCCAACTTCTTCCCATTCCAATCCTAAGACCCTTCCTATAACATGAGATGTGATGTCTCAATGCTTCTAATACCAAACCTGAGATCTTTCCTATAACATGAGATGTGATATCCAACTCCTTCCCATTCCAATCCTGAGACCCTTCCTATAGCATGAGATGGGATATCCAACTCCTTCTTATGCCAAACCTGAGACCCTTCCTATGGCATGATATGTGATATCCAACTCCTTGCCATTCGAATCCTGAGACCCTTCCTATAGCATGAGAAGGGATATCCAACTCCTTCCCAATCCAATCCTGAGACCCTTCCGATAGCAGAGATGTGATATTTCAACGCTTCTACCAAACCTGAGACCCTTCCTATGACATGAGATGTGATATCCAATTCCTTCCCATTCCAAACCTGAGACCCTTCCTATTGGATGAGATGTGATATCCAACTCCTTCCCATTCCAACCCTGAGACCCTTCCTATACCATGAGATGTGATATCTCAATGCTTCTAATACCAAACCTGAGACCCTTCCTTTAGCATGAGATATGATATCCAAATCCTTCCCCTTCCAAACCTGAGACCCTTCCTTTAGCATGAGATGTGATATCCAAATACTTCCCATTCCAATCCTAAAACCCTTCCTATAACATGAGATGCGATATCCAAATCCTTCCCATTCCAATCCTGAGACCCTTCCTATAACATGAGATGTGATATCCAACTCCTTCCCATTCCAACCTGAGACCCTTCCTATAGCATGAGAAGGGATATCCAACTCCTTCCCAATCCAATCCTGAGACCCTTCCGATAGCAGAGATGTGATATCTCAATGCTTATACCAAACCTGAGACCCTTCCTATGGCATGAGATGTGATATCCAACTCCTTGCCATTCAAATCCTGAGACCCTCCCTATAACAAGAGATGTCATATCCAACTCCTTCCCATTCCAAACCTCAGACCCTTCCTTTAGCATGAGATGTAATATCCAAATCCTTCACATTCCAATCCAGAGACCCTTCCTATAGCATGAGATGTGATATCTCAATGCTTCTAATACCAAACATGAGATCCTTCCTATAACATGAGATGTGATATCCAACTCCTTCCCATTCCAAACCTGAGACCCTTCCGATAGCATGAGATGTGATATCTCAATGCTTCAAAAACCAAACATGAGAACCATCCTATAACATGAGATGTGAAATCCAAATCCTTCCCTTCCCAAACCTGAGACTCTTCCTATAGCATGAGATGTGATATCTCAATGCTTCTACCAAACCTGAAACCCTTCCTATAGCATGAGATGTGATATCCAACTCCTTCCCATTCCAATCCTGAGACACTTCCTATAGCATGAGATGTGATATCACAATGCTTCTAATACCAAACCTGAGACCCGTCCTATAACATGAGATGTGATATCCAAATCCTTCCCCTTCCAAACCTTAGACCCTTCCTTTATCATGAGATGTGATATCCAAGTCCTTCCCATTCCATTCCTGAGACCCTTCCTATAGCATGAGATGTGATATCTCAATGCTTCTAATACCAAACCTGAGACCCTTCCTATAACATGAGATGTGCTATCCAAGTCCTTCCCATTCCAATCCTGAGACCCTTCCTATAGCATGAGATGTGATATCCTAGTCCTTCCCATTCCAATCCTGAGACCCTTCCGATAGCAGAGATGTGATATCTCAATGCTTATACCAAACCTGAGACCCTTAATATGGCATGAGATGTCATATACAACTCCTTCCCATTCCAATCCTGAGACCCTTCCTATAGCATGAGATGTGATATCTCAATGCTTATACCAAACCTGAGACCCTTCCTATAGCATGAGATGTGATATCCAACTCCTTCCCATTCCAATCCTGATACCCTTCCTATAACATGAGATGTGATGTCTCAATGCTTCTAATACCAAACATGAGATCCTTCCTATGGCATGAGATGTCATTTAAAACTCCTTCCCATTCCATTCCTGAGACCCTTCCTATAGCATGAGATATGATATCCAACTCCTTCCCATTCCAATCCTGAGACCCTTCCTATAGCATGAGATGTGATATCTCAATGCTTCTAATAACAAACCTGAGATCCTTCCTATAACATGAGATGTGATATCCAAATCCTTCCCCTTCCAAACCAGAGACCCTCCCTTTAGCATGAGAGGTGATATCCAACTCCTTCCCATTCCAATCCTGAGACCGTTCTGATAGCATGAGATGTGATATCTCAATGCTTCTAATACCAAACCTGAGATCCTTCAGATAGCATGAGATGTGATATTTGAATTCTTCTAATACCAAACCTGAGATCCTTCCTATAACACGAGATGTGATATTCTAATCCTTCCCCTTCCAAACCTGAGACCCTCCCTTTAGCATGAGATGTGATATCCAACTCCTTCCCATTCCAATCCTGAGACCCTTCTGATAGCATGAGATGTTATATCTCAATGCCTCTAATACCAAACCTGAGATTCTACATCTAACATGAAATGTGATATCCAACTCCTTCCCCTACCAAACCTGGGAGCCTTCCTATAACATGAGATGTGATATCTTAGTCCTTCCCATTCCAATCCTGAGACCCTTCCTATAACATGAGATGTGATATGCAACTCCTTCCCATTCCAATCCTGAGACCCTTCCTATAGCATGAGATGTGATGTCTCAATGCTTCTAATACCAAATCTGAGATCCTTCCTATAACATGAGATGTGATATCCAACTCCTTCCATTCCAATCCTGAGACCCTTCCTATAGCATGGGATGTGATATTTCAATGCTTATACCAAACCTCAGACCCTTCCTATAGCATGAGATGTGATATCCAAATCCTTCCCATTCCAATCGTGAGACCCTTCCTATAGCATGAGATGTGATATCTCAATGCCTCTAATACCAAACCTGAGATCCTTCCTCTAACATGAAATGTGATATCCAAATCCTTCCCTTTCCAAACCTGAGAGCCTACCTATAGCATGAGATGTGATATCCAACTCCTTCCCATTCCAATCCTGAGACCCTTCCTATAGCATGAGATGTGATATCTCAATGCTTATACCAAACCTGAGACCCTTCCTATAGCATGAGATGTGATATCCAAATCCTTCCCATTCCAATCCTGAGAGTCTACCTATAGCATGAGATGTGATATCCAAGTCCTTCCCATTCCAATCCTTAGACACTTCCTACAGCATGAGATGTGATATCTCAATGATTCTATTACCAAACCTGAGACCCGTCCTATAACATGAGATGGGATATCCAACTCCTTCCCATTTCAATCCTGAGAAACTTCCGATAGCAGAGATGTGATATCTCAATGCTTAGACCAAACCTGAGACCCTTCCTATAACATGAGATGTGATATCCAACTCCTTCCCGTTCCAAACCTGAGACCCTTTCTATAGCAAGAATCTAATATCCAACTGCTTCCCATTCCAATCCTGAGACCATTCCTATAGCATGAGATGTGATATCTCAATGCTTCTAATACCAAACCTGAGATCCTTCCTATGACATGAGATGTGATATCCAATTCCTTCCCATTCCAAACCTGAAACCCTTCCTATAGCATGAGATGTGATATCTCAATGCTTCTAATACCAAACCTGAGATCCTTCCTAAAACATGAGATGTGATATCCAAATCCTTCCCCTTCCAAACCAGAGACCCTCCCTTTAGCATGAGATGTGATATCCAACTCCTTCCCATTCCAATCCTGAGACATTTCTGATAGCATGAGATGTGATATCTCAATGCCTCTAATACCAAACCTGAGATCCTACCTCTAACATGAAATGTGATATCCAACTCCTTCCCCTTGCAAACCTGAGAGCCTTCCTATAGCATGAGATGTGATATCGAAGTATTTCCCATTCCAATCCTGAGACCCTTCCTATAACATGAGATGTGATATCCAACTCCTTCCCATTCCAACCTGAGACCCTTCCTATAGCATGAGATGGGATATCCAACTACTTCCAAATCCAATCCTGATACCCTTCCGATAGCATGAGATGTGATATCTCAATCCCTCTAATACCAAACCTGAGATCCTTCCTATAACATGAGATGTGAGATCAAAATCCTTCCCCTTCCAAACCTGAGACCCTCCCTTTAGCATGAGATGTGATATCCAACTCCTTCCCATTCCAATCCTGAGACCCTTCTGATAGCATGAGATGTGATATTCAATGCCTCTAATGCCAAACCTGAGATCCTACCTCTAACATGAAATGTGATATCCAACTCCTTCCCTTTCCAAACGTGAGAGCCTCCCTATAGCATGAGATGGGATATTCAAGTCCTTCCCATTCCAATCCTGAGACCCTTCCTATAGCATGAGATGTGACATCTCAATGCTTCTAATACCAAACCTGAGACCCTTCCTATAACATAAGATGGGATATCCAACTCCTTCCCATTCCAATCCTGAGACCCTTCCGATAGCAGAGATGTGATATCTCAATGCTGATACCAAACCTGAGACCCTTCCTATGGCATGAGATGTCATATACAACTCCTTCCCATTCCAATCCTGAGACCATTCCTATAGCATGAGATGTGATATCTCAATGCTTATACCAAACCTGAGACCCTTCCTATAGCATGAGATGTGATATCCAACTCCTTCCCATTCCAATCCTGAGACCCTTCCTATAACATGAGATGTGATGTCTCAATGCTTCTAATACCAAACCTGAGATCCTTCCTATGGCATGAGATGTCATATAAAACTCCTTCCCATTCCATTCCTGAGACCCTTCCTATAGCATGAGATGTGATATCCAACTCCTTCCCATTCCAATCCTGAGACCCTTCCTATAGCATGAGATGTGATATCCAAATCCTTCCCATTCCAATCGTGAGACCCTTCCTATAGCATGAGATGTGATATCCAAAACCTTCCCTTTCCAAAACTGAGAGCCTACCTATAGCATGAGATGTGATATCCAACTCCTTCCCATTCCAATCCTGAGACCCTTCCTATAGCATGAGATGTGATATCCAAATCCTTCCCCTTCCAAACCTGAGACCCTCCCTTTAGCATGAGATGTGATATCCAACTCCTTCCCATTCCAATCCTGAGACCCTTCTGATAGCATGAGATGTTATATCTCAATGCCTCTAATACCAAACCTGAGATCCTACCTCTAACATGAAATGTGATATCCAACTCCTTCCCCTTCTAAACCTGGGAGCCTTCCTATAACATGAGATGTGATATCCAAGTCCTTCCCATTCCAATCCTGAGACCCTTCCTATAACATGAGATGTGATATCCAACTCCTTCCCATTCCAACCTGAGACCCTTCCTATAGCATGAGATGGGATATCTCAATGCTTAGACCAAACCTGAGACCCTTCCTATAACATGAGATGTGATATCCAACTCCTTCCCGTTCCAAACCTGAGACCCTTTCTATAGCAAGAATCTAATATCCAACTGCTTCCCATTCAAATCCTGAGACCATTCCTATAGCATGAGATGTGATATCTCAATGCTTCTAATACCAAACCTGAGATCCTTCCTATGACATGAGATGTGATATCCAATTCCTTCCCATTCCAAACCTGAGACCCTTCCTATAACATGAGATGTGATGTCTCAATGCTTCTAATACCAAACATGAGATCCTTCCTATGGCATGAGATGTCATTTAAAACTCCTTCCCATTCCATTCCTGAGACCCTTCCTATAGCATGAGATATGATATCCAACTCCTTCCCATTCCAATCCTGAGACCCTTCCTATAGCATGAGATGTGATATCTCAATGCTTCTAATAACAAACCTGAGATCCTTCCTATAACATGAGATGTGATATCCAAATCCTTCCCCTTCCAAACCAGAGACCCTCCCTTTAGCATGAGAGGTGATATCCAACTCCTTCCCATTCCAATCCTGAGACCGTTCTGATAGCATGAGATGTGATATCTCAATGCTTCTAATACCAAACCTGAGATCCTTCAGATAGCATGAGATGTGATATTTGAATTCTTCTAATACCAAACCTGAGATCCTTCCTATAACACGAGATGTGATATTCTAATCCTTCCCCTTCCAAACCTGAGACCCTCCCTTTAGCATGAGATGTGATATCCAACTCCTTCCCATTCCAATCCTGAGACCCTTCTGATAGCATGAGATGTTATATCTCAATGCCTCTAATACCAAACCTGAGATTCTACATCTAACATGAAATGTGATATCCAACTCCTTCCCCTACCAAACCTGGGAGCCTTCCTATAACATGAGATGTGATATCTTAGTCCTTCCCATTCCAATCCTGAGACCCTTCCTATAACATGAGATGTGATATGCAACTCCTTCCCATTCCAATCCTGAGACCCTTCCTATAGCATGAGATGTGATGTCTCAATGCTTCTAATACCAAATCTGAGATCCTTCCTATAACATGAGATGTGATATCCAACTCCTTCCATTCCAATCCTGAGACCCTTCCTATAGCATGGGATGTGATATTTCAATGCTTATACCAAACCTCAGACCCTTCCTATAGCATGAGATGTGATATCCAAATCCTTCCCATTCCAATCGTGAGACCCTTCCTATAGCATGAGATGTGATATCTCAATGCCTCTAATACCAAACCTGAGATCCTTCCTCTAACATGAAATGTGATATCCAAATCCTTCCCTTTCCAAACCTGAGAGCCTACCTATAGCATGAGATGTGATATCCAACTCCTTCCCATTCCAATCCTGAGACCCTTCCTATAGCATGAGATGTGATATCTCAATGCTTATACCAAACCTGAGACCCTTCCTATAGCATGAGATGTGATATCCAAATCCTTCCCATTCCAATCCTGAGAGTCTACCTATAGCATGAGATGTGATATCCAAGTCCTTCCCATTCCAATCCTTAGACACTTCCTACAGCATGAGATGTGATATCTCAATGATTCTATTACCAAACCTGAGACCCGTCCTATAACATGAGATGGGATATCCAACTCCTTCCCATTTCAATCCTGAGAAACTTCCGATAGCAGAGATGTGATATCTCAATGCTTAGACCAAACCTGAGACCCTTCCTATAACATGAGATGTGATATCCAACTCCTTCCCGTTCCAAACCTGAGACCCTTTCTATAGCAAGAATCTAATATCCAACTGCTTCCCATTCCAATCCTGAGACCATTCCTATAGCATGAGATGTGATATCTCAATGCTTCTAATACCAAACCTGAGATCCTTCCTATGACATGAGATGTGATATCCAATTCCTTCCCATTCCAAACCTGAAACCCTTCCTATAGCATGAGATGTGATATCTCAATGCTTCTAATACCAAACCTGAGATCCTTCCTAAAACATGAGATGTGATATCCAAATCCTTCCCCTTCCAAACCAGAGACCCTCCCTTTAGCATGAGATGTGATATCCAACTCCTTCCCATTCCAATCCTGAGACATTTCTGATAGCATGAGATGTGATATCTCAATGCCTCTAATACCAAACCTGAGATCCTACCTCTAACATGAAATGTGATATCCAACTCCTTCCCCTTGCAAACCTGAGAGCCTTCCTATAGCATGAGATGTGATATCGAAGTATTTCCCATTCCAATCCTGAGACCCTTCCTATAACATGAGATGTGATATCCAACTCCTTCCCATTCCAACCTGAGACCCTTCCTATAGCATGAGATGGGATATCCAACTACTTCCAAATCCAATCCTGATACCCTTCCGATAGCATGAGATGTGATATCTCAATCCCTCTAATACCAAACCTGAGATCCTTCCTATAACATGAGATGTGAGATCAAAATCCTTCCCCTTCCAAACCTGAGACCCTCCCTTTAGCATGAGATGTGATATCCAACTCCTTCCCATTCCAATCCTGAGACCCTTCTGATAGCATGAGATGTGATATTCAATGCCTCTAATGCCAAACCTGAGATCCTACCTCTAACATGAAATGTGATATCCAACTCCTTCCCTTTCCAAACGTGAGAGCCTCCCTATAGCATGAGATGGGATATTCAAGTCCTTCCCATTCCAATCCTGAGACCCTTCCTATAGCATGAGATGTGACATCTCAATGCTTCTAATACCAAACCTGAGACCCTTCCTATAACATAAGATGGGATATCCAACTCCTTCCCATTCCAATCCTGAGACCCTTCCGATAGCAGAGATGTGATATCTCAATGCTGATACCAAACCTGAGACCCTTCCTATGGCATGAGATGTCATATACAACTCCTTCCCATTCCAATCCTGAGACCATTCCTATAGCATGAGATGTGATATCTCAATGCTTATACCAAACCTGAGACCCTTCCTATAGCATGAGATGTGATATCCAACTCCTTCCCATTCCAATCCTGAGACCCTTCCTATAACATGAGATGTGATGTCTCAATGCTTCTAATACCAAACCTGAGATCCTTCCTATGGCATGAGATGTCATATAAAACTCCTTCCCATTCCATTCCTGAGACCCTTCCTATAGCATGAGATGTGATATCCAACTCCTTCCCATTCCAATCCTGAGACCCTTCCTATAGCATGAGATGTGATATCCAAATCCTTCCCATTCCAATCGTGAGACCCTTCCTATAGCATGAGATGTGATATCCAAAACCTTCCCTTTCCAAAACTGAGAGCCTACCTATAGCATGAGATGTGATATCCAACTCCTTCCCATTCCAATCCTGAGACCCTTCCTATAGCATGAGATGTGATATCCAAATCCTTCCCCTTCCAAACCTGAGACCCTCCCTTTAGCATGAGATGTGATATCCAACTCCTTCCCATTCCAATCCTGAGACCCTTCTGATAGCATGAGATGTTATATCTCAATGCCTCTAATACCAAACCTGAGATCCTACCTCTAACATGAAATGTGATATCCAACTCCTTCCCCTTCTAAACCTGGGAGCCTTCCTATAACATGAGATGTGATATCCAAGTCCTTCCCATTCCAATCCTGAGACCCTTCCTATAACATGAGATGTGATATCCAACTCCTTCCCATTCCAACCTGAGACCCTTCCTATAGCATGAGATGGGATATCTCAATGCTTAGACCAAACCTGAGACCCTTCCTATAACATGAGATGTGATATCCAACTCCTTCCCGTTCCAAACCTGAGACCCTTTCTATAGCAAGAATCTAATATCCAACTGCTTCCCATTCAAATCCTGAGACCATTCCTATAGCATGAGATGTGATATCTCAATGCTTCTAATACCAAACCTGAGATCCTTCCTATGACATGAGATGTGATATCCAATTCCTTCCCATTCCAAACCTGAGACCCTTCCTATAGCATGAGATGTGATATCTCAATGCTTCTAATACCAAACCTGAGATCCTTCCTAAAACATGAGATGTGATATCCAAATCCTTCCCCTTCCAAACCAGAGACCCTCCCTTTAGCATGAGATGTGATATCCAACTCCTTCCCATTCCAATCCTGAGACATTTCTGATAGCATGAGATGTGATATCTCAATGCCTCTAATACCAAACCTGAGATCCTACCTCTAACATGAAATGTGATATCCAACTCCTTCCCCTTGCAAACCTGAGAGCCTTCCTATAGCATGAGATGTGATATCGAAGTATTTCCCATTCCAATCCTGAGACCCTTCCTATAACATGAGATGTGATATCCAACTCCTTCCCATTCCAACCTGAGACCCTTCCTATAGCATGAGATGGGATATCCAACTACTTCCAAATCCAATCCTGATACCCTTCCGATAGCATGAGATGTGATATCTCAATCCCTCTAATACCAAACCTGAGATCCTTCCTATAACATGAGATGTGATATCAAAATCCTTCCCCTTCCAAACCTGAGACCCTCCCTTTAGCATGAGATGTGATATCCAACTTCTTCCCATTCCAATCCTGAGACCCTTCTGATAGCATGAGATGTGATATTCAATGCCTCTAATACCAATCCTGAGATCCTACCTCTAACATGAAATGTGATATCCAAGTCCTTCCCTTTCCAAACGTGAGAGCCTCCCTATAGCATGAGATGGGATATTCAAGTCCTTCCCATTCCAATCCTGAGACCCTTCCTATAGCATGAGATGTGATATCTCAATGCTTCTAATACCAAACCTGAGACCCTTCCTATAACATAAGATGGGATATCCAACTCCTTCCCATTCCAATCCTGAGACCCTTCCGATAGCAGAGATGTGATATCTCAATGCTGATACCAAACCTGAGACCCTTCCTATGGCATGAGATGTCATATACAACTCCTTCCCATTCCAATCCTGAGACCATTCCTATAGCATGAGATGTGATATCTCAATGCTTATACCAAACCTGAGACCCTTCCTATAGCATGAGATGTGATATCCAACTCCTTCCCATTCCAATCCTGAGACCCTTCCTATAACATGAGATGTGATGTCTCAATGCTTCTAATACCAAACCTGAGATCCTTCCTATGGCATGAGATGTCATATAAAACTCCTTCCCATTCCATTCCTGAGACCCTTCCTATAGCATGAGATGTGATATCCAACTCCTTCCCATTCCAATCCTGAGACCCTTCCTATAGCATGAGATGTGATATCCAAATCCTTCCCATTCCAATCGTGAGACCCTTCCTATAGCATGAGATGTGATATCCAAAACCTTCCCTTTCCAAAACTGAGAGCCTACCTATAGCATGAGATGTGATATCCAACTCCTTCCCATTCCAATCCTGAGACCCTTCCTATAGCATGAGATGTGATATCCAAATCCTTCCCCTTCCAAACCTGAGACCCTCCCTTTAGCATGAGATGTGATATCCAACTCCTTCCCATTCCAATCCTGAGACCCTTCTGATAGCATGAGATGTTATATCTCAATGCCTCTAATACCAAACCTGAGATCCTACCTCTAACATGAAATGTGATATCCAACTCCTTCCCCTTCTAAACCTGGGAGCCTTCCTATAACATGAGATGTGATATCGAAGTGCTTCCCATTCCAATCCTGAGACCCTTCCTATAACATGAGATGTGATATCCAACTCCTTCCCATTCCAATCCTGAGACCCTTCCTATAGCATGAGATGTGATGTCTCAATGCTTCTAATACCAAATCTGAGATCCTTCCTATAACATGAGATATGATATCCAACTCCTTCCCATTGCAATCTTGAGACCGTTTCTATAGCATGAGATGTGATATTTCAATGCTTATACCAAACCTGAGACCCTTCCTATAGCATGAGATGTGATATCCAAATCCTTCCCATTCCAATCGTGAGACCCTTCCTATAGCATGAGATGTGATATCTCAATGCCTCTAATACCAAACCTGAGATCCTACCTCTATAATGAAATTTGATATGCAACTCCTTCCCCTTCCAAACCTGATAGCCTTCCTATAGCATGAGATGTGATATCCAAGTCCTTCCCATTCCAATCCTGATACCCTTCCTATAACATGAGATGTGATATCCAACTCCTTCCCATTCCAACCTGAGACCCTTCCTACAGCATGAGATGGGATATCCAACTCCTTCCAAATCCAATCCTGATACCCTTCCGATAGCATGAGATGTGATATCCCAATGCTTCTACAAAACCTGAGACCCATACCATGGCATGAGATGTGATATCAAACTCCTTCCCATTCCAATCCTGACACACTTCCTATAGCTTGAGATGTGATATCCAACTCCTTCCCATTCCAATTCTGAGACCCGTCCTATACCATGGGACTTGATATCTCAATGCTTCTAATACCAAACCTGAGACCGGTCCTATAACATGAGATGTGATATCCAAATCCTCCCCCTTCCAAACCTTAGACCCTTCCTTTATCATGAGATGTGATATCCAAGTCGTTCCCATTCCAATCCTGAGACACTTCCTATAGCATGAGATGTGATATCTCAATGCTTCTAATACCAAACCTGAGACCCTTGCTATAACATGAGATGTGATATTCAAGTCCTTCCCATTCCAATCCTGAGACCCTTCCTATAGCATGAGATGTGATATCTCAATGCTTCTAATACCAAACCTGAGACCCTTCCTATCATGAGATGGGATATCCAACTCCTTCCCATTCCAATCCTGAGACCCTTCCGATAGCAAAGATGTGATATCTCAATGCTTATACCAAACCTGAGACCCTTCCTATGGCATGAGATGTCAAATACAACTCCTTCCGATTCCAATCCTGAGACCCTTCCTATAGCATGAGATGTGATATCTCAATGCTTCTAATAATAAACCTGAGATCCTTCCTATAACATGAGATGTGATATCCAACTCCTTCCCATTCCAAACCTGAGACCCTTCCGATTGCATGAGATGTGATATCAAACTCCTTCCCATTCCAATCCTGAGACCCTTCCTATACCATGAGATGTGATATCTCAATGCTTCTAATACCAAAACTGACACCCGTCCTAAAACATGAGATGTGATGTCCAAATCCTTCCCCTTCCAAACCTGAGATCTTTCCTTTAGCATGAGATGTGATATCCAACTCCTTCCCATTCCAATCCTGAGACCCTTCCTATACCATGAGATGTGATCTCTCAATGCTTCTAATACCAAACCTGACACCCGTCCTAAAACATGAGATGTGATGTCCAAATCCTTCCCCTTCCAAACCTGAGATCTTTCCTTTAGCATGAGATGTGATATCCAACTCCTTCCCATTCCAATCCTGAGACCCTTCCTATACCATGAGATGTGATATCTCAATGCTTCTAATACCAAACCTGACACCCGTCCTAAAACATGAGATGTGATGTCCAAATCCTTCCCCTTCCAAACCTGAGATCTTTCCTTTAGCATTAGATGTGATATCCAACTCCTTCCCATTCCAATCCTGAGACCCTTCCTATAGCATGATATGTGATATCACAATTTTTCTAATACCAAACCTGAGATCCTTCCTATAACATGAGATGTGTATCCAACTCCTTCCCATTCCAAACCTGAGACCCTTCCTATAGCCTGAGATGTGATATCTTAATGCTTCTAAAACCAAACCTGAGAACCATCCAATAACATATGTGAAATCCAAATCCTTCCCTTTCCAAACCTGAGACCCTTCCGATAGCATTAGATGTGATATCTCAATGCTTCCAAAACCAAACATGAGAACCATCCTATAACATGAGATGTGAAATCCAAATCCTTCCCTTTCCAAACCTGAGACCCTCCCTATAGCATGAGATGTGATATCTCAATGCTTGGACCAAACCTGAGACCCTTCCTATGGCATGAGATGTGATATCCAACTCCTTCCCATTTCAATCTTGAGACCCTTCCTATAGCATGAGATGTGATATCTCAATGCTTCTATCAAACCTGAGTCCCTTCCTTTAGCATGAGATGTGATATCCAACTCCTTCCCATTCCAATCCTGAGACCCTTCCTATAGCATGAGATGTGATATTTTAAAGCTTCTAATACCAAACCTGCGACCCGTCCTATAACATGAGATATGATATCCAAATCCTTCCCCTTCCAAACCTGAGACCCTTCCTTTAGCATGAGATGTGATATCTCAATGTTTCTAATAAAAAACCTGAGACTCTTCCTATAGCAAGAGATGTGATATCCAAATCCTTCCCATTCCAATCCTGAGACCCTTCCTATAACATGAGATGTGATATCTATATGCCTCTAATACCAAACCTGAGATTCTTCCTATAACATGAGATGTGATATCTCAATGCTTCTAATACCAAACCTGAGACCCTCCCTTTAGCATGAGATGTGATATCCGACTCCTTCCCATTCCAATCCTGAGACCCTTCTGATAGCATGAGATGTGATATCTCAATGCCTCTAATACCAAACCAGAGATTCTTCCTGTAACATGAGATGTGATATCTCAATGCTTCTAATACCAAACCTGAGACCCTCCCTTTTGCATGAGATGTGATATCCGACTCCTTCCCATTCCAATCCTGAGACCCTTCTGATAGCATGAGATGTGATATCTCAATGCTTCTAATACCAAACCTGAGACCCTTCCTATAACATAAGATGGGATATCCAGCTCCTTCCCATTCCAATCCTGAGACCCTTCCGATAGCAGAGATGTGATATCTCAATGCTTATACCAAACCTGAGACCCTTCCTGTGGCATGAGATGTCATATCCAACTCCTTCCCATTCCAATCCTGAGACCCTTCCTATAGCATGATATGTGATATCACAATTTTTCTAATACCAAACCTGAGATCCTTCCTATAACATGAGATGTGTATCCAACTCCTTCCCATTCCAAAACCTGAGACCTTTCCTATAGCATGAGATGTGATATCTTAATGCTTCTAAAACCAAACCTGAGAACCATCCAATAACATATGTGAAATCCAAATCCTTCCCTTTCCAAACCTGAGACCCTTCCGATAGCATTAGATGTGATATCTCAATGCTTCTAAAACCAAACATGAGAACCATCCTATAACATGAGATGTGAAATCCAAATCCTTCCCTTTCCAAACCTGAGACCCTTCCTATAGCTTGAGATGTGATATCAAACTCCTTCCCATTCCAATCCTGTGATAGCTGGAGATGTGATATCCAACTCCTTCCCATTCCAATCCTGAGACCCTTCCTATACCATGAGATGTGATATTTCAATGCTTCTAATACCAAACCTGAGACCCGTCCTAAAACATGAGATGTGAGATCCAAATCCTTCCCCCTCCAAACCTGAGAACCTTCCTATAGCTTGAGATGTGATATCAAACTCCTTCCCATTCCAATCCTGAGATAGCTTGAGATGTGATATCCAACTCCTTCCCATTCCTATCCTGAGACCCTTCGGATAGCAGAGATGTGATATCTCAATGCTTGTACCAAACCTGAGACCCTTCCTATGGCATGAGATGTGATATCCAACTCCTTCCCATTCCAATCCTGAGACCCTTCCTATAGCATGAGATGTGATATCTCAATGCTTATACCAAACCTGAGACCCTTCCTATAGCATGAGATGTGATATCCAAATCCTTCCCATTCCAATCCTGAGACCCTTCCTATAGCATGAGATGTGATATCTCAATGCCTCTAATACCAAACCTGAGATCCTATTACCAAACCTGAGACCTGTCCTATAACATGAGATGGGATATCCAACTCCTTCCCATTTCAATCCTGAGAAACTTCTGATAGCAGAGATGTGATATCTCAATACTTAGACCAAACCTGAGACCCTTCCTATAACATGAGATGTGATATCCAACTCCTTCCCGTTCTAAACCTGAGACCCTTTCTATAGCAAGAATCTAATATCCAACTCCTTCCCATTCCAATCCTGAGACCATTCCTATAGCATGAGATGTGATATCTCAATGCTTCTAATACCAAACCTGATATCCTTCCTATGACATGAGATGTGATATCCAATTCCTTCCCATTCCAAACCTGAGATCCTTCCTATAGCATGAGATGTGATATCTCAATGCTTCTAATACCAAACCTGAGATCCTTCCTATAACATGAGATGTGATATCCAAATCCTTCCCCTTCCAAACCAGAGACCCTCCCTTTAGCATGAGATGTGATATCCAACTCCTTCCCATTCCAATCCTGAGACATTTCTGATAGCATGAGATGTGATATCTCAATGCCTCTAATACCAAACCTGAGATCCTACCTCTACATGAAATGTGATATCCAACTCCTTCCCCTTGCAAACCTGAGAGCCTTCCTATAGCATGAGATGTGATATCGAAGTATTTCCCATTCCAATCCTGAGACCCTTCCTATAACATGAGATGTGATATCCAACTCCTTCCCATTCCAACCTGAGACCCTTCCTATAGCATGAGATGGGATATCCAACTACTTCCAAATCCAATCCTGATACCCTTCCGATAGCATGAGATGTGATATCTCAATCCCTCTAATACCAAACCTGAGATCCTTCCTATAACATGAGATGTGATATCAAAATCCTTCCCCTTCCAAACCTGAGACCCTCCCTTTAGCATGAGATGTGATATCCAACTCCTTCACATTCCAATCCTGAGACCCTTCCTATAGCATGAGATGTGATATCTCAATGCTTCTAATACCAAACCTGAGACCCTTCCTACAACATAAGATGGGATATCCAACTCCTTCCCATTCGAATCCTGAGACCCTTCCGATAGCAGAGATGTGATATCTCAATGCTGATACCAAACCTGAGACCCTTCCTATGGCATGAGATGTCATATACAACTCCTTCCCATTCCAATCCTGAGACCCTTCCTATAGCATGAGATGTGATATCTCAATGCTTATACCAAACCTGAGACCCTTCCTATAGCATGAGATGTGATATCCAACTCCTTCCCATTCCAATCCTGAGACCCTTCCTATAACATGAGATGTGATGTCTCAATGCTTCTAATACCAAACCTGAGATCCTTCCTATGGCATGAGATGTCATATAAAACTCCTTCCCATTCCATTCCTGAGACCCTTCCTATAGCATGAGATGTGATATCCAACTCCTTCCCATTCCAATCCTGAGACCCTTCCTATAGCATGAGATGTGATATCTCAATGCTTCTAATACCAAACCTGAGACCCTTCCTATAACATAAGATGGGATATCCAACTCCTTCCCATTCGAATCCTGAGACCCTTCCGATAGCAGAGATGTGATATCTCAATGCTGATACCAAACCTGAGACCCTTCCTATGGCATGAGATGTCATATACAACTCCTTCCCATTCCAATCCTGAGACCCTTCCTATAGCATGAGATGTGATATCTCAATGCTTATACCAAACCTGAGACCCTTCCTATAGCATGAGATGTGATATCCAACTCCTTCCCATTCCAATCCTGAGATCCTTCCTATAACATGAAATGTGATGTCTCAATGCTTCTAATACCAAACCTGAGATCCTTCCTATGGCATGAGATGTCATATAAAACTCCTTCCCATTCCATTCCTGAGACCCTTCCTATAGCATGAGATGTGATATCCAACTCCTTCCCATTCCAATCCTGAGACCCTTCCTATAGCATGAGATGTGATATCCAAATCCTTCCCATTCCAATTGTGAGACCCTTCCTATAGCATGAGATGTGATATCCAAAACCTTCCCTTTCCAAAACTGAGAGCCTACCTATAGCATGAAATGTGATATCCAACTCCTTCCCATTCCAATCCTGAGACCCTTCCTATAGCATGAGATGTGATATCTCAATGCTTATACCAAACCTGAGACCCTTCCTATAGCATGGGATGTGATATCCAAATCCTTCCCATTCCAATCCTGAGACCCTTCCTATAGCATGAGATGTGATATCCAAATCCTTCCCCTTCCAAACCTGAGACCCTCCCTTTAGCATGAGATGTGATATCCAACTCCTTCCCATTCCAATCCTGAGACCCTTCTGATAGCATGAGATGTTATATCTCAATGCCTCTAATACCAAACCTGAGATCCTACCTCTAACATGAAATGTGATATCCAACTCCTTCCCCTTCTAAACCTGGGAGCCTTCCTATAACATGAGATGTGATATCGAAGTGCTTCCCATTCCAATCCTGAGACCCTTCCTATAACATGAGATGTGATATCCAACTCCTTCCCATTCCAATCCTGAGACCTTTCCTATAGCATGAGATGTGATGTCTCAATGCTTCTAATACCAAATCTGAGATCCTTCCTATAACATGAGATGTGATATCCAACTCCTTCCCATTGCAATCTTGAGACCGTTTCTATAGCATGAGATGTGATATCTCAATGCTTATACCAAACCTGAGACCCTTCCTATAGCATGAGATGTGATATCCAAATCCTTCCCATTCCAATCGTGAGACCCTTCCTATAGCATGAGATGTGATATCTCAATGCCTCTAATACCAAACCTGAGATCCTACCTCTAAAATGAAATTTGATATGCAACTCCTTCCCCTTCCAAACCTGATAGCCTTCCTATAGCATGAGATGTGATATCCAAGTCCTTCCCATTCCAATCCTGATACCCTTCCTATAACATGAGATGTGATATCCAATTCCTTCCCATTCCAACCTGAGACCCTTCCTATAGCATGAGATGGGATATCCAACTCCTTCCAAATCCAATCCTGATACCCTTCCGATAGCATGAGATATGATATCCCAATGCTTCTACAAAACCTGAGACCCATACCATGGCATGAGATGTGATATCAAACTCCTTCCCATTCCAATCCTGACACCCTTCCTATAGCTTGAGATGTGATATCCAACTCCTTCCCATTCCAATTCTGAGACCCGTCCTATACCATGGGACTTGATATCTCAATGCTTCTAATACCAAACCTGAGACCGGTCCCATAACATGAGATGTGATATCCAAATCCTTCCCCTTCCAAAATTTAGACCCTTCCTTTATCATGAGATGTGATATCCAAGTCGTTTCCATTCCAATCCTGAGACCCTTCCTATAGCATGAGATGTGATATCTCAATGCTTCTAATACCAAACCTGAGACCCTTGCTATAACATGGGATGTGATATTCAAGTCCTTCCCATTCCAAACCTGAGACCCTTCCGATTGCATGAGATGTGATATCAAACTCCTTCCCATTCCAATCCTGAGATAGCTTGAGATGTGATATCCAACTCCTTCCCATTCCAATCCTGAGACCCTTCCTATACCATGAGATGTGATATCTCAATGCTTCTAATACCAAACCTGACACCCGTCCTAAAACATGAGATGTGAGATCCAAATCCTTCCCCTTCCAAACCTGAGATCTTTCCTTTAGCATGAGATGTGATATCCAACTCCTTCCCATTCCAATCCTGAGACCCTTCCTATAGCATGATATGTGATATCACAATTTTTCTAATACCAAACCTGAGATCCTTCCTATAACATGAGATGTGTATCCAACTCCTTCCCATTCCAAACCTGAGACCCTTCCTATAGCCTGAGATGTGATATCTTAATGCTTCTAAAACCAAACCTGAGAACCATCCAATAACATATGTGAAATCCAAATCCTTCCCTTTCCAAACCTGAGACACTTCCGATAGCATTACCTGTGATATCTCAATGCTTCTAAAACCAAACATGAGAACCATCCTATAACATGAGATGTGAAATCCAAATCCTTCCCTTTCCAAACCTGAGACCCTCCCTATAGCATGGAATGTGATATCTAAGTCCTTCCCATTCCTATCCTGAGACCCTTCCGATAGCAGAGATGTGATATCTCAATGCTTGGACCAAACCTGAGACCCTTCCTATGACATGAGATGTGATATCCAACTCCTTCCCATTCCAATCCTGAGACCCTTCCTATAGCATGAGATGTGATATCTCAATGCTTCTATCAAACCTGAGTCCCTTCCTTTGGCATGAGATGTGATATCCAACTCCTTCCCATTCCAATCCTGAGACCCTTCCTATAGCATGAGATGTGATATTTCAAAGCTTCTAATACCAAACCTGGGACCCGTCCTATAACATGAGATATGATATCCAAATCCTTCCCCTTCCAAACCTGAGACCCTTCCTTTAGCATAAGATATGATATCCAAATCCTTCCCATTCCAATCCTGAGACCCTTCCTATAACATGAGATGTGATATCTCAATGCCTCTAATACCAAACCTGAGATTCTTCCTATAACATGAGATGTGATATCTCAATGCTTCTAATACCAAACCTGAGACCCTCCCTTTAGCATGAGATGTGATATCCGACTCCTTCCCATTCCAATCCTGAGACCCTTCTTATAGCATGAGATGTGATATCTCAATGCCTCTAATACCAAACCAGAGATTCTTCCTATAACATGAGATGTGATGTCTCAATGCTTCTAATACCAAACCTGAGACCCTCCCTTTAGCATGAGATGTGATATCCGACTCCTTCCCATTCCAATCCTGAGACCCTTCTGATAGCATGAGATGTGATATCTCAATGCTTCTAACACCAAACCTGAGACCCTTCCTATAACATAAGATGGGATATCCAACTCCTTCCCATTCCAATCCTGAGACCCTTCCGATAGCAGAGATGTGATATCTCAATGCTTATACCAAACCTGAGACCCTTCCTGTGGCATGAGATGTCATATCCAACTCCTTCCCATTCCAATCCTGAGACCTTTCCTATAGCATGATATGTGATATCACAATTTTTCTAATACCAAACCTGAGATCCTTCCTATAACATGAGATGTGTATCCAACTCCTTCCCATTCCAAAACCTGAGACCCTTCCTATAGCATGAGATGTGATATCTTAATGCTTCTAAAACCAAACCTGAGAACCATCCAATAACATATGTGAAATCCAAATCCTTCCCTTTCCAAACCTGAGACCCTTCCGATAGCATTAGATGTGATATCTCAATGCTTCTAAAACCAAACATGAGAACCATCCTATAACATGAGATGTGAAATCCAAATCCTTCCCTTTCCAAACCTGAGACCCTTCCTATAGCTTGAGATGTGATATCAAACTCCTTCCCGATCCAATCCTGTGATAGCTTGAGATATGATATCCAACTCCTTCCCATTCCAATCCTGAGACCCTTCCTATACCATGAGATGTGATATCTCAATGCTTCTAATACCAAACCTGAGACCCGTCCTAAAACATGAGATGTGAGATCCAAATCCTTCCCCTTCCAAACCTGAGAACCTTCCTATAGCTTGAGATGTGATATCAAACTCCTTCCCATTCCAATCCTGAGATAGCTTGAGATGTGATATCCAACTCCTTCCCATTCCAATCCTGAGACCCTTCCTATAGCATGAGATGTGATATCTCAATGCTTCTATCAAATCTGAGTCCCTTCCTTTAGCATGAGATGTGATATCCAACTCCTTCCCATTCCAATCCTGAGACCGTTCCTATAGCATGAGATGTGATATCTCAAAGCTTCTAATACCAAACCTGGGACCCGTCCTATAACATGAGATATGATATCCAAATCCTTCCCCTTCCAAACCTGAGACCCTTCCTTTAGCATGAGTTGTGATATCCAAATCCTTCCCATTCCAATCCTGAAACCCTTCCTATAGCATGAGATGTGATATCTCAATGTTTCTAATAAAAAACCTGAGACCCTTCCTATAGCAAGAGATGTGATATCCAAATCCTTCCCATTCCAATCCTGAGACCCTTCCTATAACATGAGATGTGATATCCAACTCCTTCCCATTCCAACCTGAGAACCTTCCTATAGCATGAGAAGGGATATCCAACTCCTTCCCATTCCAATCCTGAGACCTTCCTATAGCATGAGATGTGATATCTCAAAGCTTCTAATACCAAACCTGCGACCCGTCCTATAACATGAGATATGATATCCAAATCCTTCCCCTTCCAAACCTGAGACCCTTCCTTTAGCATGAGATGTGATATACAAATCCTTCCCATTCCAATCCTGAAACCCTTCCTATAGCATGAGATGTGATATCTCAATGTTTCTAATAAAAAAACTGAGACCCTTCCTATAGCAAGAGATGTGACATCCAAATCCTTCCCATTCCAATCCTGAGATCCTTCCTATTGGATGAGATGTGATATCCAACTCCTTCCCATTCCAATACTGAGACCCTTCCTATACCATGAGATGTGATATCTCAATGCTTCTACCAAAACTGAGACCCTTCCTTTAGCATGAGATGTGATATCCAACTCCTTCCCATTCCAATCCTGAGACCCTTCCTATAGCATGAGATGTGATATCTCAATGCCTCTAATACCAAACCTGAGATTCTTCCTATAACATGAGATGTGATATCTCAATGCTTCTAATACCAAACCTGAGACCCTCCCTTTAGCATGAGATGTGATATCCGACTCCTTCCCATACCAATCCTGAGACCCTTCTGATAGCATGAGATGTGATATCTCAATGCCTCTAATACCAAACCTGAGATTCTTCCTATAACATGAGATGTGATATCTCAATGCTTCTAATACCAAACCTGAGACCCTCCCTTTAGCATGAGATGTGATATCCAACTCCTTCCCATTCCAATCCTGAGACCCTTCCTATACCATGAGATGTAATATCTCAATGCTTCTAATACCAAACCTGACACCCGTCCTAAAACATGAGATGTGAGATCCAAATCCTTCCCCTTCCAAACCTGAGATCTTTCCTTTAGCATGAGATGTGATATCCAACTCCTTCCCATTCCAATCCTGAGACCCTTCCTATAGCATGATATGTGATATCACAATTTTTCTAATACCAAACCTGAGATCCTTCCTATAACATGAGATGTGTATCCAACTCCTTCCCATTCCAAAACCTGAGACCCTTCCTATAGCCTGAGATGTGATATCTTAATGCTTCTAAAACCAAACCTGAGAACCATCCAATAACATATGTGAAATCCAAATCCTTCCCTTTCCAAACCTGAGACCCTTCCGATAGCATTAGATGTGATATCTCAATGCTTCTAAAACCAAACATGAGAACCATCCTATAACATGAGATGTGAAATCCAAATCCTTCCCTTTCCAAACCTGAGACCCTTCCTATAGCTTGAGATGTGATATCAAACTCCTTCCCATTCCAATCCTGTGATAGCTTGAGATGTGATATCCAACTCCTTCCCATTCCAATCCTGAGACCCTTCCTATACCATGAGATGTGATATCTCAATGCTTCTAATACCAAACCTGAGACCCGTCCTAAAACATGAGATGTGAGATTCAAATCCTTCCCCTTCCAAACCTGAGAACCTTCCTATAGCTTGAGATGTGATATCAAACTCCTTCCCATTCCAATCCTGAGATAGCTTGAGATGTGATATCCAACTCCTTCCCATTCCTATCCTGAGACCCTTCCGATAGCAGAGATGTGATATCTCAATGCTTGTACCAAACCTGAGACCCTTCCTATGGCATGAGATGTGATATCCAACTCCTTCCCATTCCAATCCTGAGACCCTTCCTATAGCATGAGATGTGATATCTCAATGCTTCTATCAAACCTGAGTCCCTTCCTTTAGCATGAGATGTGATATCCAACTCCTTCCCATTCCAATCCTGAGACCCTTCCTATAGCATGAGATGTGATATCTCAAAGCTTCTAATACCAAACCTGGGTCCCGTCCTATAACATGAGATATGATATCCAAATCCTTCCCCTTCCAAACCTGAGACCCTTCCTTTAGCCTGAGTTGTGATATCCAAATCCTTCCCATTCCAATCCTGAAACCCTTCCTATAGCATGAGATGTGATATCTCAATGTTTCTAATAAAAAACCTGAGACCCTTCCTATAGCAAGAGATGTGATATCCAAATCCTTCCCATTCCAATCCTGAGGCCCTTCCTATAACATGAGATGTGATATCCAACTTCTTCCCATTCCAACCTGAGAACCTTCCTATAGCATGAGAAGGGATATCCAACTCCTTCCCATTCCAATCCTGAGACCTTCCTATAGCATGAGATGTGATATCTCAAAGCTTCTAATACCAAACCTGCGACCCGTCCTATAACATGAGATATGATATCCAACTCCTTCCCATTCCAATCCTGAGACCCTTCCGATAGCAGAGATGTGATATCTCAATGCTTATACCAAACCTGAGACCCTTCCTGTGGCATGAGATGTCATATCCAACTCCTTCCCATTCCAATCCTGAGACCCTTCCTATAGCATGATATGTGATATCACAATTTTTCTAATACCAAACCTGAGATCCTTCCTATAACATGAGATGTGTATCCAACTCCTTCCCATTCCAAAACCTGAGACCCTTCCTATAGCATGAGATGTGATATCTTAATGCTTCTAAAACCAAACCTGAGAACCATCCAATAACATATGTGAAATCCAAATCCTTCCCTTTCCAAACCTGAGACCCTTCCGATAGCATTAGATGTGATATCTCAATGCTTCTAAAACCAAACATGAGAACCATCCTGTAACATGAGATGTGAAATCCAAATCCTTCCCTTTCCAAACCTGAGACCCTTCCTATAGCTTGGGATGTGATATCAAACTCCTTCCCATTCCAATTCTGTGATAGCTTGAGATGTGATATCCAACTCCTTCCCATTCGAATCCTGAGACCCTTCCTATACCATGAGATGTGATATCTCAATGCTTCTAATACCAAACCTGAGACCCGTCCTAAAACATGAGATGTGAGATTCAAATCCTTCCCCTTCCAAACCTGAGAACCTTCCTATAGCTTGAGATGTGATATCAAACTCCTTCCCATTCCAATCCTGAGATAGCTTGAGATGTGATATCCAACTCCTTCCCATTCCTATCCTGAGACCCTTCCCATAGCAGAGATGTGATATCTCAATGCTTGTACCAAACCTGAGACCCTTCCTATGGCATGAGATGTGATATCCAACTCCTTCCCATTACAATCCTGAGACCCTTCCTATAGCATGAGATGTGATATCTCAATGCTTCTATCAAACCTGAGTCCCTTCCTTTAGCATGAGATGTGATATCCAACTCCTTCCCATTCCAATCCTGAGACCCTTCCTATAGCATGAGATGTGACATTTCAAAGCTTCTAATACCAAACCTGGGACCCGTCCTATAACATGAGATATGATATCCAAATCCTTCCCCTTCCAAACCTGAGACCCTTCCTTTAGCATGAGTTGTGATATCCAAATCCTTCCCATTCCAATCCTGAAACCCTTCCTATAGCATGAGATGTGATATCTCAATGTTTCTAATAAAAAACCTGAGACCCTTCCTATAGCAAGAGATGTGATATCCAAATCCTTCCCATTCCAATCCTGAGGCCCTTCCTATAACATGAGATGTGATATCCAACTCCTTCCCATTCCAACCTGAGAACCTTCCTATAGCATGAGAAGGGATATCCAACTCCTTCCCATTCCAATCCTGAGACCTTCCTATAGCATGAGATGTGATATCTCAAAGCTTCTAATACCAAACCTGCGACCCGTCCTATAACATGAGATATGATATCCAAATCCTTCCCCTTCCAAACCTGAGACCCTTCCTTTAGCATGAGATGTGATATACAAATCCTTCCCATTCCAATCCTGAAACCCTTCCTATAGCATGAGATGTGATATCTCAATGTTTCTAATAAAAAAACTGAGACCCTTCCTATAGCAAGAGATGTGACATCCAAATCCTTCCCATTCCAATCCTGAGACCCTTCCTATAGCATGAGATGTGATATCTCAATGCCTCTAATACCAAACCTGAGATTCTTCCTATAACATGAGATGTGATATCTCAATGCTTCTAAGACCAAACCTGAGACCCTCCCTTTAGCATGAGATGTGATATCCGACTCCTTCCCATACCAATCCTGAGACCCTTCTGATAGCATGAGATGTGATATCTCAATGCCTCTAATACCAAACCTGAGATTCTTCCTATAACATGAGATGTGATATCTCAATGCTTCTACCAAAACTGAGACCCTTCCTTTAGCATGAGATGTGATATCCAACTCCTTCCCATTCCAATCCTGAGACCCTTCCTATAGCATGAGATGTGATATCTCAATGCCTCTAATACCAAACCTGAGATTCTTCCTATAACATGAGATGTGATATCTCAATGCTTCTAATACCAAACCTGAGACCCTCCCTTTAGCATGAGATGTGATATCCGACTCCTTCCCATACCAATCCTGAGACCCTTCTGATAGCATGAGATGTGATATCTCAATGCCTCTAATACCAAACCTGAGATTCTTCCTATAACATGAGATGTGATATCTCAATGCTTCTAATACCAAACCTGAGACCCTCCCTTTAGCATGAGATGTGATATCCAACTCCTTCCCATTCCAATCCTGAGACCCTTCCTATACCATGAGATGTGATATCTCAATGCTTCTAATACCAAACCTGAGATCTTTCCTTTAGCATGAGATGTGATATCCAACTCCTTCCCATTCCAATCCTGAGACCCTTCCTATAGCATGATATGTGATATCACAATTTTTCTAATACCAAACCTGAGATCCTTCCTATAACATGAGATGTGTATCCAACTCCTTCCCATTCCAAACCTGAGACCCTTCCTATAGCCTGAGATGTGATATCTTAATGCTTCTAAAACCAAACCTGAGAACCATCCAATAACATATGTGAAATCCAAATCCTTCCCTTTCCAAACCTGAGACACTTCCGATAGCATTACATGTGATATCTCAATGCTTCTAAAACCAAACATGAGAACCATCCTATAACATGAGATGTGAAATCCAAATCCTTCCCTTTCCAAACCTGGGACCCTCCCTATAGCATGGAATGTGATATCTAAGTCCTTCCCATTCCTATCCTGAGACCCTTCCGATAGCAGAGATGTGATATCTCAATGCTTGGACCAAACCTGAGACCCTTCCTATGACATGAGATATGATATCCAACTCCTTCCCATTCCAATCCTGAGACCCTTCCTATAGCATGAGATGTGATATCTCAATGCTTCTATCAAACCTGAGTCCCTTCCTTTAGCATGAGATGTGATATCCAACTCCTTCCCATTCCAATCCTGAGACCCTTCCTATAGCATGAGATGTGTTATTTCAAAGCTTCTAATACCAAACCTGGGACCCGTCCTATAACATGAGATATGATATCCAAATCCTTTCCCTTCCAAACCTGAGACCCTTCCTTTAGCATGAGATGTGATATCCAAATCCTTCCCATTCCAATCCTGAAACCCTTCCTATAGCATGAGATGTGATATCTCAATGTTTCTAATAAAAAACTTGAGACTCTTCCTATAGCAAGAGATGTGATATCCAAATCCTTCCCATTCCAATCCTGAGACCCTTCCTATAACATGAGATGTGATATCTCAATGCCTCTAATACCAAACCTGAGATTCTTCCTATAACATGAGATGTGATATCTCAATGCTTCTAATACCAAACCTGAGACCCTCCCTTTAGCATGAGATGTGATATCCGACTCCTTCCCATTCCAATCCTGAGACCCTTCTGATAGCATGAGATGTGATATCTCAATGCCTCTAATACCAAACCAGAGATTCTTCCTATAACATGAGATGTGATATCTCAATGCTTCTAATACCAAACCTGAGACCCTCCCTTTAGCATGAGATGTGATATCTGACTCCTTCCCATTCCAATCCTGAGACCCTTCTGATAGCATGAGATGTGATATCTCAATGCTTCTAACACCAAACCTGAGACCCTTCCTATAACATAAGATGGGATATCCAACTCCTTCCCATTCCAATCCTGAGACCCTTCCGATAGCAGAGATGTGATATCTCAATGCTTATACCAAACCTGAGACCCTTCCTGTGGCATGAGATGTCATATCCAACTCCTTCCCATTCCAATCCTGAGACCCTTCCTATAGCATGATATGTGATATCACAATTTTTCTAATACCAAACCTGAGATCCTTCCTATAACATGAGATGTGTATCCAACTCCTTCCCATTCCAAAACCTGAGACCCTTCCTATAGCATGAGATGTGATATCTTAATGCTTCTAAAACCAAACCTGAGAACCATCCAATAACATATGTGAAATCCAAATCCTTCCCTTTCCAAACCTGAGACCCTTCCGATAGCATTAGATGTGATATCTCAATGCTTCTAAAACCAAACATGAGAACCATCCTATAACATGAGATGTGAAATCCAAATCCTTCCCTTTCCAAACCTGAGACCCTTCCTATAGCTTGAGATGTGATATCAAACTCCTTCCCATTCCAATCCTGTGATAGCTTGAGATGTGATATCCAACTCCTTCCCATTCCAATCCTGAGACCCTTCCTATACCATGAGATGTGATATCTCAATGCTTCTAATACCAAACCTGAGACCCGTCCTAAAACATGAGATGTGAGATTCAAATCCTTCCCCTTCCAAACCTGAGAACCTTCCTATAGCTTGAGATGTGATATCAAACTCCTTCCCATTCCAATCCTGAGATAGCTTGAGATGTGATATCCAACTCCTTCCCATTCCTATCCTGAGACCCTTCCGATAGCAGAGATGTGATATCTCAATGCTTGTACCAAACCTGAGACCCTTCCTATGGCATGAGATGTGATATCCAACTCCTTCCCATTCCAATCCTGAGACCCTTCCTATAGCATGAGATGTGATATCTCAATGCTTCTATCAAACCTGAGTCCCTTCCTTTAGCATGAGATGGGATATCCAACTCCTTCAAATTCCAATCCTGAGACCCTTACTATAGCATGAGATGTGATATCTCAAAGCTTCTAATACCAAACCTGGGACCCGTCCTATAACATGAGATATGATATCCAAATCCTTCCCCTTCCAAACCTGAGACACTTCCTTTAGCATGAGTTGTGATATCCAAATCCTTCCCATTCCAATCCTGAAACCCTTCCTATAGCATGAGATGTGATATCTCAATGTTTCTAATAAAAAACCTGAGACCCTTCCTATAGCAAGAGATGTGATATCCAAATCCTTCCCATTCCAATCCTGAGACCCTTCCTATAACATGAGATGTGATATCCAACTCCTTCCCATTCCAACCTGAGAACCTTCCTATAGCATGAGAAGGGATATCCAACTCCTTCCCATTCCAATCCCGAGACCTTCCTATAGCATGAGATGTGATATTTCAAAGCTTCTAATACCAAACATGCGACCCGTCCTATAACATGAGATATGATATCCAAATCCTTCCCCTTCCAAACCTGAGACCCTTCCTTTAGCATGAGATGTGATATACAAATCCTTCCCATTCCAATCCTGAAACCCTTCCTATAGCATGAGATGTGATATCTCAATGTTTCTAATAAAAAAACTGAGACCCTTCCTATAGCAAGAGATGTGACATCCAAATCCTTCCCATTCCAATCCTGAGATCCTTCCTATTGGATGAGATGTGATATCCAACTCCTTCCCATTCCAATACTGAGACCCTTCCTATACCATGAGATGTGATATCTCAATGCTTCTACCAAAACTGAGACCCTTCCTTTAGCATGAGATGTGATATCCAACTCCTTCCCATTCCAATCCTGAGACCCTTCCTATAACATGAGATGTGATATCTCAATGCCTCTAATACCAAACCTGAGATTCTTCCTATAACATGAGATGTGATATCTCAATGCTTCTAATACCAAACCTGAGACCCTCCCTTTAGCATGAGATGTGATATCCGACTCCTTCCCATACCAATCCTGAGACCCTTCTGATAGCATGAGATGTGATATCTCAATGCCTCTAATACCAAACCTGAGATTCTTCCTATAACATGAGATGTGATATCTCAATGCTTCTAATACCAAACCTGAGACCCTCCCTTTAGCATGAGATGTGATATCCGACTCCTTCCCATTCCAATCCTGAGACCCTTCTGATAGCATGAGATGTGATATCTCAATGCTTCTAATACCAAACCTGAGACCCTTCCTATAACATAAGATGGGATATCCAACTCCTTCCCATTCCAATCCTGAGACCCTTCCGATAGCAGAGATGTGATATCTCAATGCTTATACCAAACCTGAGACCCTTCCTGTGGCATGAGATGTCATATACAACTCCTTCCCATTCCAATCCTGAGACCCTTCCTATAGCATGAGATGTAATATCCAACTCCTTCCCATTCCAATCCTGAGACCCTTCCTATAGCATGAGATTTGATATCTCAATGCTTCTAACACCAAACCTGAGATCCTTCCGATAGCATGAGATGTGATATCTCAATGCTTCTAATAGCAAACCTGAGATCATTCCTATAACACGAGATGTAATATCCAAATCCTTCCCCTTCCAAACCTGAGACCCTCCCTTTAGCATGAGATGTGATATCCAACTCCTTGCCATTCCAATCCTGAGATCCTTCTGATAGCATGAGATGTGATATCTCAATGCCTCTAATACCAAGCCTGAGATCCTACCTCTAACATGAAATGTGATATCCAACTCCTTCCCCTTCCAAACCTGAGAGCCTTCCTATAGCATGAGGTGTGATATCCAAGTCCTTCCCATTCCAATCCTGAGACCCTTCCTATAGCTTGAGATGTGATATCCAACTCCTCCCCATTCCAATTCTGAGACCCTTCCTATAGCATGAGATGTGATATCTCAATGCTTCTAATACCAAACCTGGGACCCTTCCTATAACATGAGATGGGATATCCAAGTCCTTCCCATTCCAATCCTGAGACCCTTACTATAGCATGAGATGTGATATCTCAATGCTTCTAATACCAAACCTGAGACCCTTCCTATAACAAGAGATGTGATATCCATGTCCTTCCCATTCCAATCCTGAGACCCGTCCTATACAATGAGATGTGATATCTCAATGCTTCTAATACCAAACCTGGGACCCTTCCTATAACATGAGATGGGATATCCAACTCCTTCCCATTCCAATCCTGAGACCCTTCCAATAGCAGAGATGTGATATCTCAATGCTTATACCAAACCTGAGACCCTTCCTATGGCATGAAATGTCATATACAACTCCTTCCGATTCCAGACCTGAGACCCTTCCTATAGCATGAGATGTGATATCCAACTCCTTCTCATTCCAATCCTGAGACCCTTCCTATAGCTTGAGATGTGATATCCAACTCCTTCCCATTCCAATCCTGAGACCCTTCCTATAGCATGAGATGTGTTATCTCAATGCTTCTAATACCAAACCTGAGATTCTTCCTATAACATGAGATGTGATATCTCAATGCTTCTAATACCAAACCTGAGACCCTCCCTTTAGCATGAGATGTGATATCCGACTCATTCCCATACCAATCCTGAGACCCTTCTGATAGCATGAGATGTGATATCTCAATGCTTCTACCAAAACCGAGACCCTTCCTTTAGCATGAGATGTGATATCCAACTCCTTCCCATTCCAATCCTGAGACCCTTCCTATAGCATGAGATGTGATATCTCAATGCCTCTAATACCAAACCTGAGATTCTTCCTATAACATGAGATGTGATATCTCAATGCTTCTAATACCAAACCTGAGACCCTCCCTTTAGCATGAGATGTGATATCCGACTCCTTCCCATACCAATCCTGAGACCCTTCTGATAGCATGAGATGTGATATCTCAATGCCTCTAATACCAAACCTGAGATTCTTCCTATACCATGAGATGTGATATCTCAATGCTTCTAATACCAAACCTGAGACCCTCCCTTTAGCATGAGATGTGATATCAGACTCCTTCCCATTCCAATCCTGAGACCCTTCTGATAGCATGAGATGTGATATCTCAAAGCTTCTAATACCAAACCTGAGACCATTCCTATAACATAAGATGGGATATCCAACTCCTTCCCATTCCAATCCTGAGACCCTTCCGATAGCAGAGATGTGATATCTCAATGCTTATACCAAACCTGAGACCCTTCCTGTGGCATGAGATGTGATATCTCAATGCTTCTAATACCAAACCTGAGATCATTCCTATAACACGAGATGTAATATCCAAATCCTTCCCCTTCCAAACCTGAGACCCTCCCTTTAGCATGAGATGTGATATCCAACTCCTTCCCATTCCAATCCTGAGATCCTTCTGATAGCATGAGATGTGATATCTCAATGCCTCTAATACCAAACCTGAGATCCTACCTCTAACATGAAATGTGATATCCAACTCCTTCCCCTTCCAAACCTGAGAGCCTTCCTATAGCATGAGATGTGATATCCAAGTCCTTCCCATTCCAATCCTGAGACCCTTCCTATAGCTTGAGATGTGATATCCAACTCCTCCCCATTCCAATTCTGAGACCCTTCCTATAGCATGAGATGTGATATCTCAAAGCTTCTAATACCAAACCTGGGACCCTTCGTCCTATAACATGAGATGGGATATCCAAGTCCTTCCCATTCCAATCCTGAGACCCTTCCTATAGCATGAGATGTGATATCACAATGCTTCTAATACCAAACCTGAGACCCTTCCTATAACAAGAGATGTGATATCCATGTCCTTCCCATTCCAATCCTGAGACCCGTCCTATACCATGAGATGTGATATCTCAATGCTTCTAATACCAAACCTGAGACCCTTCCTATAATGAGATGGGATATCCAACTCCTTCCCATTCCAATCCTGAGACCCTTCCAATAGCAGAGATGTGATATCTCAATGCTTATACCAAACATGAGACCCTTCCTATGGTATGAAATGTCATATACAACTCCTTCCGATTCCAGACCTGAGACCCTTCCTATAGCATGAGATGTGATATCCAACTCCTTCTCATTCCAATCCTGAGACCCTTCCTATAGCTTGAGATGTGATATCCAACTCCTTCCCATTCCAATCCTGAGACCCTTCTGATAGCATGAGATGTGATATCTCAATGCCTATAATACCAAACCTGAGATCCTTCCGATAGCATGAGATGTGATATCTCAATGCTTCTAATACCAAACCTGAGATCCTTCCTATAACATGAAATGTGATATCCAAATCCTTCCAAATCCAATCCTGATACCCTTCCGATAGCATGAGATGTGATATCCCAATGCTTCTACAAAACCTGAGACCCATACATGGCATGAGATGTGATATCAAACTCCTTCCCATTCCAATCCTGAGACACTTCCTATAGCATGAGATGTGATATCTCAATGCTTCTAATACCAAACCTGAGACTCTTCCTATAACATGAGATGGGATATCCAACTCCTTCCCATTCCAATCCTGAGACCCTTCCGATAGCAGAGATGTGATATCTCAATGCTTATACCAAACCTGAGACCCTTCCTATGGCATGAGATGTCATATACAACTCCTTCCCATTCCAATCCTGAGACCCTTCCTATAGCATGAGATGTGATATCTCAATGCTTATACCAAACCTGAGACCCATACATGGCATGAGATGTGATATCAAACTCCTTCCCATTCCAATCCTGAGACCATTCCTATAGCATGAGATGTGATATCTCAATGCTTCTAATACCAAACCTGAGACTCTTCCTATTACATGAGATGGGATATCCAACTCCTTCCCATTCCAATCCTGAGACCCTTCCGATAGCAGAGATGTGATATCTCAATGCTTATACCAAACCTGAGACCCTTCCTATGGCATGAGATGTCATATACAACTCCTTCCCCTTCCAATCCTGAGACCCTTCCTATAGCATGAGATGTGATATCTCAATGCTTATACCAAACCTAAGACCCTTCCTATAGCATGAGATGTGATATCCAACTCCTTCTCATTTCAATCCTGAGATCCTTCCTATAGCATGAGATGTGATATCTCAATGTTTATACCAAACCTGAGACCCTTCCTATAGCATGAGATGTGATATCCAACTCCTTCCCATTCCAATCCTGAGACCCTTCCTATAGCATGAGATGTGATATATCAATGCCTCTAATACCAAATCTGAGATCCTTCCTCTAACATGAAATGTGATATCCAACTCCTTCCCTTTCCAAACCTGAGAGCCTACCTATAGCATGAGATGTGATATCCAAGGCCTTCCCATTCCAATCCTTAGACCCTTCCTACAGCATACAATATGATATCTCAATGATTCTAATAACAAACCTGAGACCCGTCCTATAACATGAGATGTGATATCCAACTCCTTCCCATTCCAATCCTGAGACACTTCCGATAGCAGAGATGTGATATCTCAATGCTTATTCCAAACCTGAGACCCTTCCTTTAGCATGAGATGTGATATCCAACTCCTTCCCGTTCCAAACCTGAGACCCTTCCTATAGCATATGTGATATCCAACTCCTTCCCATTCCAAACATGAGACCCTTCCTATAGCATGAGATGTGATATCCAACTCCTTCCCATTCCAATCCTGAGACCCTTCCTATAGCATGAGATGTGATATCTCAATGCCTCTAATACCAAACCTGAGATCCTTCCTCTAACATGAAATGTGATATCCAACTCCTTCCCTTTCCAAACCTGAGAGCCTACCGATAGCATGAGATGTGATATCCAAGACCTTCCCATTCCAATCCTTAGACCCTTCCTACAGCATACAATATGATATCTCAATGATTCTAATAACAAACCTGAGACCCGTCCTATAACATGAGATGTGATATCCAACTCCTTCCCATTCCAATCCTGAGACACTTCCGATAGCAGAGATGTGATATCTCAATGCTTATTCCAAACCTGAGACCCTTCGTATAGCATGAGATGTGATATCCAACTCCTTTCCGTTCCAAACCTGAGACCCTTCCTATAGCATATGTGATATCCAACTCCTTCCCATTCCAAACATGAGACCCTTCCTATAGCAAGAATGTAATATCCAACTCCTTCCCATTCCAATCCTGAGACCCTTCCTACAGCATGCGATGTGATATCTCAATGCTTCTAATACCAAACCTGAGACCCGTCCTATAACATGAGATGGGATATCCAACCCCTTCCCGTTCCAAACCTGAGACCCTTCCTATAGCATGAGATGTGATATCCAACTCCTTCCCATCCCAATCCTGAGACACTTCCGATTGCAGAGATGTGATATCTCAATGCTTATACCAAACCTGAGACTCTTCCTATAACATGAGATGTGATATCCAACTCCTTCCCGTTCCAAACCTGAGACCCTTCCTATAGCATAAGATGTGATATTCAACTCCTTCCCATTCCAATCCTGAGACCCTTCCGATAGCATGAGATGTGACATCTCAATGCTTCTAATACCAAACCTGAGATCCTTCTTATAACATGTGATGTGATATCCAAATCCTTCCCCTTCCAAACCTGAGACCCTCCCTTTAGCATGAAATGTGATATCCAACTCCTTCCCATTCCAATCCTGAGACCCTTATGATAGCATGAGATGTGATATCTCAATGCCTCTAATACCAAACCTGAGATGCTTCCGATAGCATGAGATGTGATATCTCAATGCTTCTAATACCAAACCTGAGATCCTTCCTATAACATGAGATGTGATATCCAAATCCTTCCCCTTCCAAACCTGAGACCCTCCCTTTAGCATGAGATGTGATATCCAACTCCTTCCCATTCCAATCCTGAGACCCTTCTGATAGCATGAGATGTGATATCTCAATGCCTCTAATACCAAACCTGAGATCCTACCTCTAACATGAAATATGATATCCAACTCCTTCCCTTTCCAAACCTGAGATCCTGCCTATAGCATGAGATGTGATATCCAAGTCCTTCCCATTCCAATCCTGAGACCCTTCCTATAGCATGAGATGTGATATCTCATTGCTTATACCAAACCTGAGACCCTTCCTATGGCATGAGATGCCATATACAACTCCTTCCCATTCCAATCCTGAGACCCTGCTTATAGCATGAGATGTGATATCTCAATGCTTCTAATACCAAACCTGAGATCTTTCCTATAACATGAGATGTGATATCCAACTCCTTCCCATTCCAATCCTGAGACCATTCCTATAGCATGAGATGTGATATCTCAATGCTTATACCAAACCTGAGACCCTTCCTATAGCTTGAGATGTGATATCCAACTCCTTCCCATTCCAATCCTGAGACCCTTCCTATAGCATGAGATGTGATATCTCAATGCCTCTAATACCAAACCTGAGATCCTTCCTCTAACATGAAATGTGATATCCAACTCCTTCCCC
Source organism: Ambystoma mexicanum (assembly GCF_040938575.1). NCBI lineage: Eukaryota > Metazoa > Chordata > Amphibia > Caudata > Ambystomatidae > Ambystoma > Ambystoma mexicanum. The sequence goes on from NC_090936.1 coordinate 342,711,658, forward strand.
TTCCAAACCTGAGAGCCTTCCTATAGCATGAGATGTGATATCCAAGTCCTTCCCATTCCAATCCTGAGACCCTTCCTATAGCTTGAGATGTGATATCCAACTCCTCCCCATTCCAATTCTGAGACCCTTCCTATAGCATGAGATGTGATATCTCAATGCTTCTAATACCAAACCTGGGACCCTTCGTCCTATAACATGAGATGGGATATCCAAGTCCTTCCCATTCCAATCCTGAGACCCTTCCTATAGCATGAGATGTGATATCACAATGCTTCTAATACCAAACCTGAGACCCTTCCTATAACAAGAGATGTGATATCCATGTCCTTCCCATTCCAATCCTGAGACCCGTCCTATACCATGAGATGTGATATCTCAATGCTTCTAATACCAAACCTGAGACCCTTCCTATAATGAGATGGGATATCCAACTCCTTCCCATTCCAATCCTGAGACCCTTCCAATAGCAGAGATGTGATATCTCAATGCTTATACCAAACATGAGACCCTTCCTATGGTATGAAATGTCATATACAACTCCTTCCGATTCCAGACCTGAGACCCTTCCTATAACATGAGATGTGATATCCAACTCCTTCTCATTCCAATCCTGAGACCCTTCCTATAGCTTGAGATGTGATATCCAACTCCTTCCCATTCCAATCCTGAGACCCTTCTGATAGCATGAGATGTGATATCTCAATGCCTATAATACCAAACCTGAGATCCTTCCGATAGCATGAGATGTGATATCTCAATGCTTCTAATACCAAACCTGAGATCCTTCCTATAACATGAAATGTGATATCCAAATCCTTCCAAATCCAATCCTGATACCCTTCCGATAGCATGAGATGTGATATCCCAATGCTTCTACAAAACCTGAGACCCATACATGGCATGAGATGTGATATCAAACTCCTTCCCATTCCAATCCTGAGACACTTCCTATAGCATGAGATGTGATATCTCAATGCTTCTAATACCAAACCTGAGACTCTTCCTATAACATGAGATGGGATATCCAACTCCTTCCCATTCCAATCCTGAGACCCTTCCGATAGCAGAGATGTGATATCTCAATGCTTATACCAAACCTGAGACCCTTCCTATGGCATGAGATGTCATATACAACTCCTTCCCATTCCAATCCTGAGACCCTTCCTATAGCATGAGATGTGATATCTCAATGCTTATACCAAACCTGAGACCCATACATGGCATGAGATGTGATATCAAACTCCTTCCCATTCCAATCCTGAGACCATTCCTATAGCATGAGATGTGATATCTCAATGCTTCTAATACCAAACCTGAGACTCTTCCTATTACATGAGATGGGATATCCAACTCCTTCCCATTCCAATCCTGAGACCCTTCCGATAGCAGAGATGTGATATCTCAATGCTTATACCAAACCTGAGACCCTTAATATGGCATGAGATGTCATATACAACTCCTTCCCATTCCAATCCTGAGACCCTTCCTATAGCATGAGATGTGATATCTCAATGCTTATACCAAACCTAAGACCCTTCCTATAGCATGAGATGTGATATCCAACTCCTTCTCATTTCAATCCTGAGATCCTTCCTATAGCATGAGATGTGATGTCTCAATGCTTCTAATACCAAACCTGAGATCCTTCCTATAACATCAGATGTGATATCCAACTCCTTCCCATTCCAATCCTGAGACCCTTCCTATAGCATGAGATGTGATATCTCAATGTTTATACCAAACCTGAGACCCTTCCTATAGCATGAGATGTGATATCCAACTCCTTCCCATTCCAATCCTGAGACCCTTCCTATAGCATGAGATGTGATATCTCAATGCCTCTAATACCAAATCTGAGATCCTTCCTCTAACATGAAATGTGATATCCAACTCCTTCCCTTTCCAAACCTGAGAGCCTACCTATAGCATGAGATGTGATATCCAAGGCCTTCCCATTCCAATCCTTAGACCCTTCCTACAGCATACAATATGATATCTCAATGATTCTAATAACAAACCTGAGACCCGTCCTATAACATGAGATGTGATATCCAACTCCTTCCCATTCCAATCCTGAGACACTTCCGATAGCAGAGATGTGATATCTCAATGCTTATTCCAAACCTGAGACCCTTCCTTTAGCATGAGATGTGATATCCAACTCCTTCCCGTTCCAAACCTGAGACCCTTCCTAAAGCATATGTGATATCCAACTCCTTCCCATTCCAAACATGAGACCCTTCCTATAGCATGAGATGTGATATCCAACTCCTTCCCATTCCAATCCTGAGACCCTTCCTATAGCATGAGATGTGATATCTCAATGCCTCTAATACCAAACCTGAGATCCTTCCTCTAACATGAAATGTGATATCCAACTCCTTCCCTTTCCAAACCTGAGAGCCTACCGATAGCATGAGATGTGATATCCAAGACCTTCCCATTCCAATCCTTAGACCCTTCCTACAGCATACAATATGATATCTCAATGATTCTAATAACAAACCTGAGACCCGTCCTATAACATGAGATGTGATATCCAACTCCTTCCCATTCCAATCCTGAGACACTTCCGATAGCAGAGATGTGATATCTCAATGCTTATTCCAAACCTGAGACCCTTCGTATAGCATGAGATGTGATATCCAACTCCTTTCCGTTCCAAACCTGAGACCCTTCCTATAGCATATGTGATATCCAACTCCTTCCCATTCCAAACATGAGACCCTTCCTATAGCAAGAATGTAATATCCAACTCCTTCCCATTCCAATCCTGAGACCCTTCCTACAGCATGCGATGTGATATCTCAATGCTTCTAATACCAAACCTGAGACCCGTCCTATAACATGAGATGGGATATCCAACCCCTTCCCGTTCCAAACCTGAGACCCTTCCTATAGCATGAGATGTGATATCCAACTCCTTCCCATCCCAATCCTGAGACACTTCCGATTGCAGAGATGTGATATCTCAATGCTTATACCAAACCTGAGACTCTTCCTATAACATGAGATGTGATATCCAACTCCTTCCCGTTCCAAACCTGAGACCCTTCCTATAGCATAAGATGTGATATCCAACTCCTTCCCATTCCAATCCTGAGACCCTTCCGATAGCATGAGATGTGACATCTCAATGCTTCTAATACCAAACCTGAGATCCTTCTTATAACATGTGATGTGATATCCAAATCCTTCCCCTTCCAAACCTGAGACCCTCCCTTTAGCATGAAATGTGATATCCAACTCCTTCCCATTCCAATCCTGAGACCCTTATGATAGCATGAGATGTGATATCTCAATGCCTCTAATACCAAACCTGAGATACTTCCGATAGCATGAGATGTGATATCTCAATGCTTCTAATACCAAACCTGAGATCCTTCCTATAACATGAGATGTGATATCCAAATCCTTCCCCTTCCAAACCTGAGACCCTCCCTTTAGCATGAGATGTGATATCCAACTCCTTCCCATTTTAATCCTGAGACCCTTCTGATAGCATGAGATGTGATATCTCAATGCCTCTAATACCAAACCTGAGATCCTACCTCTAACATGAAATATGATATCCAACTCCTTCCCTTTCCAAACCTGAGATCCTGCCTATAGCATGAGATGTGATATCCAAGTCCTTCCCATTCCAATCCTGAGACCCTTCCTATAGCATGAGATGTGATATCTCATTGCTTATACCAAACCTGAGACCCTTCCTATGGCATGAGATGCCATATACAACTCCTTCCCATTCCAATCCTGAGACCCTGCTTATAGCATGAGATGTGATATCTCAATGCTTCTAATACCAAACCTGAGATCTTTCCTATAACATGAGATGTGATATCCAACTCCTTCCCATTCCAATCCTGAGACCATTCCTATAGCATGAGATGTGATATCTCAATGCTTATACCAAACCTGAGACCCTTCCTATAGCTTGAGATGTGATATCCAACTCCTTCCCATTCCAATCCTGAGACCCTTCCTATAGCATGAGATGTGATATCTCAATGCCTCTAATACCAAACCTGAGATCCTTCCTCTAACATGAAATGTGATATCCAACTCCTTCCCCTTCCAAACCTGAGAGCCTTCCTATAGCATGAGATATGATATCCAAGTCCTTTCCATTCCAATCCTGAGACCTTTCCTATAACATGAGATGTGATATCCAACTCCTTCCCATTCCAACCTGAGACCCTTCCTATAGCATGAGATGGGATATCCAACTCCTTCCAAATCCAATCCTGATACCCTTCCGATAGCATGAGATCTGATATCCCAATGCTTCTACCAAACCTGAGACCCATACTATGGCATGAGATGTGATATCAAACTCCTTCCCATTCCAACCTGAGACCCTTCCTATAGCATGAGATGGGATATCCAACTCCTTCCAAATCCAATCCTGAAATCCTTCCGATAGCATGAGATGTGATATCCCAATGCTTCTACCAAACCTGAGACCCATACTATGGCATGAGATGTGATATCCAACTCCTTCCCATTCCAATTCTGAGACTCTTCTGATAGCATGAGATGTGATATCTCAATGCCTCTAATACCAAACCTGAGATCCTACCTCTAACATGAAATGTGATATCCAACTCTTTCCCGTTGCAAACCTGAGAGCCTTCCTATAGCATGAGATGTGATATCCAAGTCCTTCCCATTCCAATCCTGAGACCCTTCCTATAACATGAGATGTGATATCCAACTCCTTCCCATTCCAACCTGAGACCCTTCCTATAGCATGAGATGTGATATCCCAATGCTTCTACCAAACCTGAGACCCATACTATGGCATGAGATGTGATATCAAACTCCTTCCCATTCCAATCCTGAGACCCTTCCTATAGCTTGAGATGTGATATCCAACTCCTTCCCATTCCAATTCTGAGACCCTTCCTATACAATGAGACTTGATATCTCAATGCTTCTAATACCAAACCTGAGACCCGTCCTATAACATGAGATGTGATATCCAAATCCTTCCCCTTCCAAACCTTAGACCCTTCCTTTATCATGAGATGTGATATCCAACTCCTTCCCATTCCAATCCTGAGACTCTTCCGATATCATGAGATGTGATATCTCAATGCTTCTAATATCAAACTTGAGACCCTCCCTATAGCATGAGATGTGATATCCAAGTCCTTCCCATTCCAATCCTGAGACCCTTCCTATAGCATGAGATGTGATATCTCAATGCTTCTAATACCAAACCTGAGACCCTTCTTATAACATGAGATGGGAATATCCAACTCCTTCCCATTCCAATCCTGAGACCCTTCCGATAGCAGAGATGTGATATCTCAATGCTTATACCAAACCTGAGATCCTTCCTATAACATGAGATGTGATATCCAACTCCTTCCCATTCCAATCCTGAGACACTTCCTATAGCATGAGATGTGATATCTCACTGCTTATACCAAACCTGAGACCCTTCCTATAGCATGAGATGTGATATCCAACTCCTTCCCATTCCAATCCTGAGACCCTTCCTATAGCATGAGATGTGATATCTCAATGCTTCTAATATCAAACTTGAGACCCTCCCTATAGCATGAGATGTGATACCCAAGTCCTTCCCATTCCAATCCTGAGACCCTTCCTACAGCATGCGATGTGATGTCTCAATGCTTCTAATACCAAACCTGAGACTCTTCCTATAACATGAGATGGGATATCCAACTTCTTCTCATTCCAATCCTGAGACCCTTCCGATAGCAGAGATGTGATATCTCAATGCTTATACCAAACCTAAGACCCTTCCTATGGCATGAGATGTCATATACAACTCCTTCCCATTCCAATCCTGAGACCCTTCCTATAGCATGAGATGTGATATCTCAATGCTTATACCAAACCTGAGACCCTTCCTATAGCATGAGATGTGATATCCAACTCCTTCCCATTCCAATCCTGAGACCCTTCCTATAGCATGAGATGTGATGTCTCAATGCTTCTAATACCAAACCTGAGATCCTTCCTATAACTTGAGATGTGATATCCAACTCCTTCCCATTCCAATCCCGAGACCCTTCCTATAGCATGAGATGTGATATCTCAATGCTTATACCAAACCTGAGACCCTTCCTATAGCATGAGATGTGATATCCAACTCCTTCCCATTCCAATCCTGAGACTCTTCCTATAGCATGAGATGTGATATCTCAATGCCTCTAATACCAAACCTGAGATCCTTCCTCTAACATGAAATGTGATATCTAACTCCTTCCCTTTCCAAACCTGAGAGTCTACCTATAGCATGAGATGTGATATCCAAGTCTTTCCCATTCCAATCCTTAGACCCTTCCTACAGCATGCAATATGATATCTCAATGATTCTAATAACAAACCTGAGACCCGTCCTATAACATGAGATGGGATATCCAACTCCTTCCCATTCCAATCCTGAGACATTTCCGATAGCAGAGATGTGATATCTCAATGCTTATACCAAACCTGAGACCCTTCCTATAACATGAGATGTGATATCCAACTCCTTCCCGGTCCAAACCTGAGACCCTTCCTATAGCATATGTGATATCCAACTCCTTCCCATTCCAAACATGAGACCCTTCCTATAGCAAGAGTGTAATATCCAACTCCTTCCCATTCCAATCCTGAGACCATTCCTATAGCATGAGATGTGATATCTCAATGCTTCTAATACCAAACCTGAGATCCTTCCTATGACATGAGATGTGATATCCAATTCCTCCCCATTCCAAACCTGAGAACCTTCCTACAGCATGCGATGTGATATCTCAATGCTTCTAATACCAAACCCGAGACCAGTCCTATAACATGAGATTGGATATCCAACTCCTTCCCCTTCCAAACCTGAGACTCTTCCTATAGCATGAGATGTGATATCCAACTTCTTCCCATTCCAATCCTGAGACCCTTCCTTTAACATGAGATGTGATGTCTCAATGCTTCTAATACCAAACCTGAGATCTTTCCTATAACATGAGATGTGATATCCAACTCCTTCCCATTCCAATCCTGAGACCCTTCCTATAGCTTGAGATGTGATATCCAACTCCTTCCCATTCCAATCCTGAGACCCTTCCTATAGCATGAGATGTGATATCTCAAGGCCTCTAATACCAAACCTGAGATCCTTCCTCTAACATGAAATGTGATATCCAACTCCTTCCCCTTCCAAACCTGAGAGCCTTCCTATAACATGAAATGTGATATCCAATATCTTCCCATTCAAACCTGAGACCCTTCCTATAGCATGAGATGGGATATCCAACTCCTTCCAAATCCAATACTGATACCCTTCCGATAGCATGAGATATGATATCCCAATGCTTCTACCAAACCTGAGACCCATACTATGGCATGAGATGTGATATCAAACTCCTTCCCATTCCAATCCTGAGACCCTACTTATAGCTTGAGATGTGATATCCAACTCCTTCCCATTCCAATTCTGAGACCCTTCCTATACCATGAGACTTGATATCTCAATGCTTCTAATACCAAACCTGAGACCCGTCCTATAACATGAGATGTGATATCCAAATCCTTCCCCTTCCAAACCTTAGACCCTTCCTTTATCATGAGATGTGATATCCAATTCCTTCCCATTCCAATCCTGAGACCCTTCCGATATCATGAGATTAGTTATCTCAATGCTTCTAATATCAAACTTGAGACCCTCCCTATAACATGAGATGTGACATCCAAGTCCTCCCCATTCCAATCCTGAGACCCTTCCTATAGCATGAGATGTGATATCTCAATGCTTCTAATACCAAACCTGAGACCCTTCCTATAACATGATTTGGGATATCCAACTCCTTCCCATTCCAATCCTGAGACCCTTTCGATAGCAGAGATGTGATATCTCAATGCTTATACCAAACCTGAGACCCTTCCTATGGCCTGAGATGTCATATGCAACTCCTTCCCATTCCAATCCTGAGACCCTTCCTATAGCATTAGATGTGATATCTCAATGCTTATACCAAATCTGAGACCCTTCCTATAGCATGAGATGTGATATCCAACTTCTTCCCATTCCAATCCTGAGACCCTTCCTATAGCATGAGATGTGATGTCTCAATTCTTCTAATACCAAACCTGAGATACTTCTGATAGCATGAGATGTGATATCTCAATGCTTCTAATACCAAACCTGAGATCCTTCCTATAACATGAGATGTGATTTCCAAATCCTTCCACTTCCAAACCTGAGACCCTCCCTTTAGCATGAGATGTGATATCCAACTCCTTCCCATTCCAATCCTGAGACCCTTCTGATAGCATGAGATGTGATATTTCAATGCCTCTAATACCAAACCTGAGATCCTACCTCTAACATGAAATGTGATATCCATCTCCTTCCCTTTCCAAACCTGAGACCCTGCCTATAGCATGAGATGTGATATCCAAGTCCTTCCCATTCCAATCCTGAGACCCTTCCTATAGCATGTGATGTGATATCTCAATGCTTATGCCAAATCTGAGACCCTTCCTATAGCATGAGATGTGATATCCAACTCCTTCCCATTCCAATCCTGAGACCCTTCCTATAGCATGAGAATTGATGTCTCAATGCTTCTAATACCAAACCTGAGATCCTTCCTATAACATGAGATGTGATATCCAACTCCTTCCCATTCCAATCCTGAGACCCTTATGATAGCATGAGATGTGATATCTCAATGCCTCTAATACCAAACCTGAGATACTTCCGATAGCATGAGATGTGATATCTCAATGCTTCTAATACCAAACCTGAGATCCTTCCTATAACATGAGATGTGATTTCCAAATCCTTCCCCTTCCAAACCTGAGACCCTCCCTTTAGCATGAGATGTGATATCCAACTCCTTCCCATTCCAATCCTGAGACCCATCTGATAGCAAGAGATGTGATATTTCAATGCCTCTAATACCAAACCTGAGATCCTACCTCTAACATGAAATGTGATATCCATCTCCTTCCCTTTCCAAACCCGAGACCCTGCCTATAGCATGAGATGTGATATCCAAGTCCTTTCCATTCCAATCCTGAGACCCTTCCTATAGCATGTGATGTGATATCTCAATGCTTATACCAAACCTGAGACCCTTCCTATGGCATGAGATGTCATATACAACTCCTTCCCATTCCAATCCTGAGACCCTTCCTATAGCATGAGATGTGATATCTCAATGTTTATACCAAACCTGAGACCCTTCCTATAGCATGAGATGTGATATCCAACTTCTTCCCATTCCAATCCTGAGACCCTTCCTATAACATGAGATGTGATGTCGCAATGCTTCTAATACCAAACCTGAGATCTTTCCTATAACATGAGATGTGATATCCAACTCCTTCCCATTCCAATCCTGAGACCCTTCCTATAGCATGAGATGTGATATCACAATGCTTATACCAAACCTGAGACCGTTCCTATAGCTTGAGATGTGATATCCAACTCCTTCCCATTCCAATCCTGAGACCCTTCCTATAGCATGAGATGTGATATCTCAAGGCCTCTAATACCAAACCTGAGATCGTTCCTCTAACATGAAATGTGATATCCAACTCCTTCCCCTTCCAAACCTGAGAGCCTTCCTATAACATGAGATGTGACATCCAAGACCTCCCCATTCCAATCCTGAGACCCTTCCTATAGCATGAGATGTGATATCTCAATGCTTCTAATGCCAAACCTGAGACCCTTCCTATAACATGATTTGGGATATCCAACTCCTTCCCATTCCAATCCTGAGACCCTTCCGATAGCAGAGATGTGATATCTCAATGCTTTTACCAAACCTGAGACCCTTCCTATGGCCTGAGATGTCATATGCAACTCCTTCCCATTCCAATCCTGAGACCCTTCCTATTGCATTAGATGTATTATCTCAATGCTTATACCAAATCTGAGACCCTTCCTATAGCATGAGATGTGATATCCAACTTCTTCCCATTCCAATCCTGAGACCCTTCCTAAGCATGAGATGTGATGTCTCAATTCTTCTAACACCAAACCTGAGATCCTTCCTATAACATGAGATGTGATATCCAACTCCTTCCCATTCCAATCCTGAGACCCTTATGATAGCATGAGATGTGATATCTCAATGCCTCTAATAGCAAACCTGAGATACTTCTGATAGCATGAGATGTGATATCTCAATGCTTCTAATACCAAACCTGAGATCCTTCCTATAACATGAGATGTGATTTCCAAATCCTTCCACTTCCAAACCTGAGACCCTCCCTTTAGCATGAGATGTGATATCCAACTCCTTCCCATTCCAATCCTGAGACCCTTCTGATAGCATGAGATGTGATATTTCAATGCCTCTAATACCAAACCTGAGATCCTACCTCTAACATGAAATGTGATATCCATCTCCTTCCCTTTCCAAACCTGAGACCCTGCCTATAGCATGAGATGTGATATCCAAGTCCTTCCCATTCCAATCCTGAGACCCTTCCTATAGCATGTGATGTGATATCTCAATGCTTATACCAAACCTGAGACCCTTCCTATGGCATGAGATGTCATATACAACTCCTTCCCATTCCAATCCTGAGACCCTTCCTATAGCATGAGATGTGATATCTCAATGCTTATACCAAACCTGAGACCCTTCCTATAGCATGAGATGTGATATCCAACTTCTTCCCATTCCAATCCTGAGACCCTTCCTATAACATGAGATGTGATGTCTCAATGCTTCTAATACCAAACCTGAGACCCTTCCTATAACATGAGATGGGATATCCAACTCCTTCCCATTCCAATCCTGAGACCCTTCCGAAAGCAGAGATGTGATATCTCAATGCTTTTACCAAACCTGAGACCATTCCTATGGCCTGAGATGTGATATACAACTCCTTCCCATTCCAATCCTGAGAACCTTCCTATAGCATGAGATGTGATATCTCAATGCTTATACCAAATCTGAGACCCTTCCTATAGCATGAGATGTGATATCCAACTCCTTCCCATTCCAATCCTGAGACCCTTCCTATAGCATGAGATGTGATGTCTCAATGCTTCTAATACCAAACCTGAGATCCTTCCTATAACATGAGATGTGATATCCAACTCCTTCCCATTCCAATCCTGAGACCCTTATGATAGCATGAGATGTGATATCTCAATGCCTCTAATACCAAACCTGAGATACTTCCGCTAGCATGAGATGTGATATCTCAATGCTTCTAATACCAAACCTGAGATCCTTCCTATAACATGAGATGTGATTTCCAAATCCTTCCCCTTCCAAACCTGAGACCCTCCCTTTAGCATGAGATGTGATATCCAACTCCTTCCCATTCCAATCCTGAGACCCATCTGAAAGCATGAGATGTGATATTTCAATGCCTCTAATACCAAACCTGAGATCCTACCTCTAACATGAAATGTGATATCCATCTCCTTCCCTTTCCAAACCTGAGACCCTGCCTATAGCATGAGATGTGATATCCAAGTCCTTTCCATTCCAATCCTGAGACCCTTCCTATAGCATGTGATGTGATATCTCAATGCTTATACCAAACCTGAGACCCTTCCTATGGCATGAGATGTCATATACAACTCCTTCCCATTCCAATCCTGAGACCCTTCCTATAGCATGAGATGTGATATCTCAATGCTTATACCAAACCTGAGACCCTTCCTATAGCATGAGATGTGATATCCAACTTCTTCCCATTCCAATCCTGAGACCCTTCCTATAACATGAGATGTGATGTCGCAATGCTTCTAATACCAAACCTGAGATCTTTCCTATAACATGAGATGTGATATCCAACTCCTTCCCCTTCCAATCCTGAGACCCTTCCTATAGCATGAGATGTGATATCACAATGCTTATACCAAACCTGAGACCGTTCCTATAGCTTGAGATGTGATATCCAACTCCTTCCCATTACAATCCTGAGAGCCTTCCTATAACATGAGATGTGATATCCAACTCCTTCCCATTCCAATCCTGAGACCCTTATGATAGCATGAGATGTGATATCTCAATGCCTCTAATACCAAACCTGAGATACTTCCGATAGCATGAGATGTGATATCTCAATGCTTCTAATACCAAACCTGAGATCCTTCCTATAACATGAGATGTGATTTCCAAATCCTTCCCCTTCCAAACCTGAGACCCTCCCTTTAGCATGAGATGTGATATCCAACTCCTTCCCATTCCAATCCTGAGACCCTTCTGATAGCATGAGATGTGATATTTCAATGCCTCTAATACCAAACCTGAGATCCTACCTCTAACATGAAATGTGATATCCATCTCCTTCCCTTTCCAAACCTGAGACCCTGCCTATAGCATGAGATGTGATATCTCAATGCTTATACCAAACCTGAGACCCTTCCTATAGCATGAGATGTGATATCCAACTTCTTCCCATTCCAATCCTGAGACCCTTCCTATAACATGAGATGTGATGTCGCAATGCTTCTAATACCAAACCTGAGATCTTTCCTATAACATGAGATGTGATATCCAACTCCTTCCCATTCCAATCCTGAGACCCTTCCTATAGCATGAGATGTGATATCACAATGCTTATACCAAACCTGAGACTGTTCCTATAGCTTGAGATGTGATATCCAACTCCTTCCCATTCCAATCCTGAGACCCTTCCTATAGCATGAGATGTGATATCTCAAGGCCTCTAATACCAAACCTGAGATCGTTCCTCTAACATGAAATGTGATATCCAACTCCTTCCCCTTCCAAACCTGAGAGCCTTCCTATAACATGAGATGTGATATCCAACTCCTTCCCATTCCAATCCTGAGACCCTTATGATAGCATGAGATGTGATATCTCAATGCCTCTAATACCAAACCTGAGATACTTCCGATAGCATGAGATGTGATATCTCAATGCTTCTAATACCAAACCTGAGATCCTTCCTATAACATGAGATGTGATTTCCAAATCCTTCCCCTTCCAAACCTGAGACCCTCCCTTTAGCATGAGATGTGATATCCAACTCCTTCCCATTCCAATCCTGAGACCCTTCCTATAGCATGAGATGTGATATCTCAAGGCCTCTAATACCAAACCTGAGATCGTTCCTCTAACATGAAATGTGATATCCAACTCCTTCCCCTTCCAAACCTGAGAGCCTTCCTATAGCATGAGATATGATAGCCAAGTCCTTCCAATTCCAATCCTGAGACCCTTCCTATTACATGAAATGTGATATCCAACTCCTTCCCACTCCAACCTGAGACCCTTCCTATAGCATGAGATGGGATATCTCAATGCTTCTAATACCAAACCTGAGACTCTTCCTATAACATGAGATGGGATATCGAACTCATTCCCATTCCAATCCTGTGACCCTTCCGATAGCAGAGATGTGATATCTCAATGCTTATACCCAACCTGAGACCCTTCCTATGGCCTGAGATGTCATATACAACTCCTTCCCATTCCAATCCTGAGACCCTTCCTATAGCATGAGATGTGATATCTCAATGCTTATACCAAACCTGAGACCCTTCCTATAGCATGAGATGTGATATCCAACTCCTTCCCATTCCAATCCTGAGACCCTTCCTATAGCATGAGATGTGATGTCTCAATGCTTCTAATACCAAACCTGAGATCCTTCCTATAACATGAGATGTGATATCCAACTCCTTCCCATTCCAATCCTGAGACCCTTATGATAGCATGAGATGTGATATCTCAATGCCTCTAATACCAAACCTGAGATACTTCCGATAGCATGAGATGTGATATCTCAATGCTTCTAATACCAAACCTTAGATCCTTCCTATAACATGAGATGTGATTTCCAAATCCTCCCCCTTCCAAACCTGAGACCCTCCCTTTAGCATGAGATGTGATATCCAACTCCTTCCCATTCCAATCCTGAGACCCTTCTGATAGCATGAGATGTGATATCTCAATGCCTCTAATTCCAAACCTGAGATCCTACCTCTAACATGAAATGTGATATCCATCTCCTTCCCTTTCCAAACCTGAGACCCTGCCTATAGCATGAGATGTGATATCCAAGTCCTTCCCATTCCAATCCTGAGACCCTTCCTATAGCATGTGATGTGATATCTCAATGCTTATACCAAACCTGAGACCCTTCGTATGGCATGAGATGTCATATACAACTCCTTCCCATTCCAATCCTGAGACCCTTCCTATAGCATGAGATGTGATATCTCAATGCTTATACCAAACCTGAGACCCTTCCTATAGCATGAGATGTGATATCCAACTTCTTCCCATTCCAAACCTGAGACCGTTCCTATAACATGAGATGTGATGTCTCAATGCTTCTAATACCAAACCTGAGATCTTTCCTATAACATGAGATGTGATATCCAACTCCTTCCCATTCCAATCCTGAGACCCTTCCTATAGCATGAGATGTGATATCACAATGCTTATACCAAACCTGAGACCGTTCCTATAGCTTGAGATGTGATATCCAACTCCTTCCCATTCCAATCCTGAGACCCTTCCTATAGCATGAGATGTGATATCTCAAAGCCTCTAATACCAAACCTGAGATCCTTCCTCTAACATGAAATGTGATATCCAACTCCTTCCCCTTCCAAACCTGAGAGCCTTCCTATAGCATGAGATATGATATCCAAGTCCTTCCCATTCCAATCCTGAGACCCTTCCTATAACATGAAATGTGATATCCTACTCCTTCCCATTCCAGCCTGGGACCCTTCCTATATCATGAGATGGGATATCTCAATGCTTCTAATACCAAACCTGAGACCCTTCCTATAACATGAGATGGGAATATCCAACTCCTTCCCATTCCAATCCTGAGACCCTTCCGATAGCAGAGATGTGATATCTCAATGCTTATACCAAACCTGAGATCCTTCCTATAACATGAGATGTGATATCCAACTCCTTCCCATTCCAATCCTGAGACACTTCCTATAGCATGAGATGTGATATCTCACTGCTTATACCAAACCTGAGACCCTTCCTATAGAATGAGATGTGATATCCAACTCCTTCCCATTCCAATCCTGAGACCCTTCCTATAGCATGAGATGTGATATCTCAATGCTTCTAATATCAAACTTGAGACCCTCCCTATAGCATGAGATGTGATACCCAAGTCCTTCCCATTCCAATCCTGAGACACTTCCTATAGCATGAGATGTGATATCTCAATGCTTCTAATACCAAACCTGAGACTCTTCCTATAACATGAGATGGGATATCCAACTCCTTCCCATTCCAATCCTGAGACTCTTCCAATAGCAGAGATGTGATATCTCAATGCTTATACCAAACCTAAGACCCTTCCTATGGCATGAGATGTGATATCCAACTCCTTCCCATTCCAATCCCGAGACCCTTCCTATAGCATGAGATGTGATATCTCGATGCTTATACCAAATCTGAGACCCTTCCTATAGCATGAGATGTGATATCCAACTCCTTCCCATTCCAATCCTGAGGCCCTTCCTATAGCATGAGATGTGATGTCTCAATGCTTCTAATACCAAACCTGAGATCCTTCCTATAACATGAGATGTGATATCCAACTCCTTCCCATCCCAATCCTGAGACCCTTCCTATAGCATGAGATGTGATGTCTCAATGCTTCTAATACCAAACCCGAGAACCTTCCTACAGCATGCGATGTGATATCTCAATGCTTCTAATACCAAACCTGAGACCAGTCCTATAACATGAGATTGGATATCCAACTCCTTCCCCTTCCAAACCTGAGACCCTTCCTATAGCATGAGATGTGATATCCAACTTCTTCCCATTCCAATCCTGAGACCCTTCCTATAACATGAGATGTGATGTCTCAATGCTTCTAATACCAAACCTGAGATCTTTCCTATAACATGAGATGTAATATCCAACTCCTTCCCATTCCAATCCTGAGACCCTTCCTATAGCATGAGATGTGCTATCTCAATGCTTATACCAAACCTGAGACCCTTCCTAAAGCTTGAGATGTGATATCCAACTCCTTCCCATTCCAATCCTGAGACCCTTCCTATAGCATGATATGTGATATCTCAATGCCTCTAATACCAAACCTGAGATCCTTCCTCTAACATGAAATGTGATATCGAACTCCTTCCCTTTCCAAACCTGAGAGCCTACCTATAGCATGAGATGTGATATCCAAGTCCTTCCCATTCCAATCCTTAGACCCTTCCTACAGCATGCAATATGATATCTCAATATTCTAATAACAAACCTGAGACCCTTCCTATAACATGAGATGTGATATCCAACTCCTTCCGGTTTCAAACCTGAGACCCTTCCTATAACATGAGATGTGATATCCAACTCCTTCCCGTTTCAAACCTGAGACCCTTCCTATAGCATATGTGATATCCAACTCCTTCCCATTCCAAACATGAGACCCTTCCTATAGCAAGAATGTAATATCCAACTCCTTCCCATTCCAATCCTGAGACCATTCCTATAGCATGAGATGTGATATCTCAATGCTTCTAATACCAAACCTGAGATCCTTCCTATGACATGAGATGTGATATCCAATTCCTCCCCATTCCAAACCTGAGAACCTTCCTACAGCATGCGATGTGATATCTCAATGCTTCTAATACCAAACCTGAGACCAGTCCTATAACATGAGATGGGATATCCAACTCCTTCCCATTCCAATCCTGAGACCATTCCTATAGCATGAGATGTGCTATCTCAATGCTTATACCAAACCTGAGACCCTTCCTAAAGCTTGAGTTGTGATATCCAACTCCTTCCCATTCCAATCCTGAGACCCTTCCTATAACATGAAATGTGATATCCAACTCCTTCCCATTCCAACCTGAGACCCTTCCTATAGCATGAGATGGGATATCCAACTCCTTCCAAATCCAATACTGATACCCTTCCAATAGCATGAGATGTGATATCCCAATGCTTCTACCAAACCTGAGAACCATACTATGGCATGAGATGTGATAACAAACTCCTTCCCATTCCAATCCTGAGACTCTTCCTATAGCTTGATATGTGATATCCGAAATCCTTCCCATTCCAATTCTGAGACCCTTCCTATACTATGAGACTTGATATCTCAATGCTTCTAATACCAAACCTGAGACCCGTCCTATAACATGAGATGTGATATCCAAATCTTTCCCCTTCCAAACCTTAGACCCTTCCTTTATCATGAGATGTGATATCCAACTCCTTCCCATTCCAATCCTGAGACCCTTCCAATATCATGAGATTTGTTATCTCAATGCTTCTAATATCAAAATTGAGACCCGCCTATAACATGAGATGTGATATCCAAATCTTTCCCCTTCCAAACCTTAGACCCTTCCTTTATCATGAGATGGGATATCCAACTCCTTCCCATTCCAATCCTGAGACCCTTCCGATAGCAGAGATGTGATATCTCAATGCTTATACCAATCCTGAGACCCTTCCTATGGCCTGAGATGTCATATACAACTCCTTCCCAATCCAATCCTGAGACCCTTCCTATAGCATGAGATGTGATATCTCAATGCTTATACCAAATCTGAGACCCTTCCTATAGCATGAGATGTGATATCCAACTCCTTCCCATTCCAATCCTGAGACCCTTCCTATAGCATGAGATGTGATGTCTCAATGCTTCTAATACCAAACCTGAGAACCTTCCTACAGCATGCAATGTGATATCTCAATGCTTCTAATACCAAACCTGAGACCAGTCCTATAACATGAGATTGGATATCCAACTCCTTCCCCTTCCAAACCTGAGACCCTTCCTATAGCATGAGATGTGATATCCAACTTCTTCCCATTCCAATCCTGAGACCCTTCCTATAGCATGAGATGTGATATCTCAAGGCCTCTAATACCAAACCTGAGATCCTTCCTCTAACATGAAATGTGATATCCAACTCCTTCCCCTTCCAAACCTGAGAGCCTTCCTATAACATGAAATGTGATATCCAATTCCTTCCCATTCCAACCTGAGACCCTTCCTATAGCATGAGATGGGATATCCAACTCCTTCCAAATCCAATACTGATACCCTTCCGATAGCATGAGATATGATATCCCAATGCTTCTACCATACCTGAGACCCATACTATGACATGAGATGTGATATCAAACTCCTTCCCATTCCAATCCTGAGACCCTACCTATAGCTTGAGATGTGATATCCAACTCCTTCCCATTCCAATTCTGAGACCCTTCCTATACCATGAGACTTGATATCTCAATGCTTCTAATACCAAACCTGAGACCCGTCCTATAACATGAGATGTGATATCCAAATCCTTCCCCTTCCAAACCTTAGACCCTTCCTTTATCATGAGATGTGATATCCAATTCCTTCCCATTCCAATCCTGAGACCCTTCCGATATCATGAGATTAGTTATCTCAATGCTTCTAATATCAAACTTGAGACCCTCCCTATAACATGAGATGTGACATCCAAGTCCTCCCCATTCCAATCCTGAGACCCTTCCTATAGCATGAGATGTGATATCTCAATGCTTCTAATACCAAACCTGAGACCCTTCCTATAACATGATTTGGGATATCCAACTCCTTCCCATTCCAATCCTGAGACCCTTTTGATAGCAGAGATGTGATATCTCAATGCTTATACCAAACCTGAGACCCTTCCTATGGCCTGAGATGTCATATGCAACTCCTTCCCATTCCAATCCTGAGACCCTTCCTATAGCATTAGATGTGATATCTCAATGCTTATACCAAATCTGAGACCCTTCCTATAGCATGAGATGTGATATCCAACTTCTTCCCATTCCAATCCTGAGACCCTTCCTATAGCATGAGATGTGATGTCTCAATTCTTCTAATACCAAACCTGAGATACTTCTGATAGCATGAGATGTGATATCTCAATGCTTCTAATACCAAACCTGAGATCCTTCCTATAACATGAGATGTGATTTCCAAATCCTTCCACTTCCAAACCTGAGACCCTCCCTTTAGCATGAGATGTGATATCCAACTCCTTCCCATTCCAATCCTGAGACCCTTCTGATAGCATGAGATGTGATATTTCAATGCCTCTAATACCAAACCTGAGATCCTACCTCTAACATGAAATGTGATATCCATCTCCTTCCCTTTCCAAACCTGAGACCCTGCCTATAGCATGAGATGTGATATCCAAGTCCTTCCCATTCCAATCCTGAGACCCTTCCTATAGCATGTGATGTGATATCTCAATGCTTATACCAAATCTGAGACCCTTCCTATAGCATGAGATGTGATATCCAACTCCTTCCCATTCCAATCCTGAGACCCTTCCTATAGCATGAGAATTGATGTCTCAATGCTTCTAATACCAAACCTGAGATCCTTCCTATAACATGAGATGTGATATCCAACTCCTTCCCATTCCAATCCTGAGACCCTTATGATAGCATGAGATGTGATATCTCAATGCCTCTAATACCAAACCTGAGATACTTCCGATAGCATGAGATGTGATATCTCAATGCTTCTAATACCAAACCTGAGATCCTTCCTATAACATGAGATGTGATTTCCAAATCCTTCCCCTTCCAAACCTGAGACCCTCCCTTTAGCATGAGATGTGATATCCAACTCCTTCCCATTCCAATCCTGAGACCCATCTGATAGCAAGAGATGTGATATTTCAATGCCTCTAATACCAAACCTGAGATCCTACCTCTAACATGAAATGTGATATCCATCTCCTTCCCTTTCCAAACCTGAGACCCTGCCTATAGCATGAGATGTGATATCCAAGTCCTTTCCATTCCAATCCTGAGACCCTTCCTATAGCATGTGATGTGATATCTCAATGCTTATACCAAACCTGAGACCCTTCCTATGGCATGAGATGTCATATACAACTCCTTCCCATTCCAATCCTGAGACCCTTCCTATAGCATGAGATGTGATATCTCAATGCTTATACCAAACCTGAGACCCTTCCTATAGCATGAGATGTGATATCCAACTTCTTCCCATTCCAATCCTGAGACCCTTCCTATAACATGAGATGTGATGTCGCAATGCTTCTAATACCAAACCTGAGATCTTTCCTATAACATGAGATGTGATATCCAACTCCTTCCCATTCCAATCCTGAGACCCTTCCTATAGCATGAGATGTGATATCACAAGGCCTCTAATACCAAACCTGAGATCGTTCCTCTAACATGAAATGTGATATCCAACTCCTTCCCCTTCCAAACCTGAGAGCCTTCCTATAACATGAGATGTGACATCCAAGACCTCCCCATTCCAATCCTGAGACCCTTCCTATAGCATGAGATGTGATATCTCAATGCTTCTAATACCAAACCTGAGACCCTTCCTATAACATGATTTGGGATATCCAACTCCTTCCCATTCCAATCCTGAGACCCTTCCGATAGCAGAGATGTGATATCTCAATGCTTTTACCAAACCTGAGACCCTTCCTATGGCCTGAGATGTCATATGCAACTCCTTCCCATTCCAATCCTGAGACCCTTCCTATTGCATTAGATGTATTATCTCAATGCTTATACCAAATCTGAGACCCTTCCTATAGCATGAGATGTGATATCCAACTTCTTCCCATTCCAATCCTGAGACCCTTCCTAAGCATGAGATGTGATGTCTCAATTCTTCTAACACCAAACCTGAGATCCTTCCTATAACATGAGATGTGATATCCAACTCCTTCCCATTCCAATCCTGAGACCCTTATGATAGCATGAGATGTGATATCTCAATGCCTCTAATAGCAAAACTGAGATACTTCTGATAGCATGAGATGTGATATCTCAATGCTTCTAATACCAAACCTGAGATCCTTCCTATAACATGAGATGTGATTTCCAAATCCTTCCACTTCCAAACCTGAGACCCTCCCTTTAGCATGAGATGTGATATCCAACTCCTTCCCATTCCAATCCTGAGACCCTTCTGATAGCATGAGATGTGATATTTCAATGCCTCTAATACCAAACCTGAGATCCTACCTCTAACATGAAATGTGATATCCATCTCCTTCCCTTTCCAAACCTGAGACCCTGCCTATAGCATGAGATGTGATATCCAAGTCCTTCCCATTCCAATCCTGAGACCCTTCCTATAGCATGTGATGTGATATCTCAATGCTTATACCAAACCTGAGACCCTTCCTATGGCATGAGATGTCATATACAACTCCTTCCCATTCCAATCCTGAGACCCTTCCTATAGCATGAGATGTGATATCTCAATGCTTATACCAAACCTGAGCCCCTTCCTATAGCATGAGATGTGATATCCAACTTCTTCCCATTCCAATCCTGAGACCCTTCCTATAACATGAGATGTGATGTCTCAATGCTTCTAATACCAAACCTGAGACCCTTCCTATAACATGAGATGGGATATCCAACTCCTTCCCATTCCAATCCTGAGACCCTTCCGAAAGCAGAGATGTGATATCTCAATGCTTTTACCAAACCTGAGACCCTTCCTATGGCCTGAGATGTCATATACAACTGCTTCCCATTCCAATCCTGAGAACCTTCCTATAGCATGAGATGTGATATCTCAATGCTTATACCAAATCTGAGACCCTTCCTATAGCATGAGATGTGATATCCAACTCCTTCCCATTCCAATCCTGAGACCCTTCCTATAGCATGAGATGTGATGTCTCAATGCTTCTAATACCAAACCTGAGATCCTTCCTATAACATGAGATGTGATATCCAACTCCTTCCCATTCCAATCCTGAGACCCTTATGATAGCATGAGATGTGATATCTCAATGCCTCTAATACCAAACCTGAGATACTTCCGCTAGCATGAGATGTGATATCTCAATGCTTCTAATACCAAACCTGAGATCCTTCCTATAACATGAGATGTGATTTCCAAATCCTTCCCCTTCCAAACCTGAGACCCTCCCTTTAGCATGAGATGTGATATCCAACTCCTTCCCATTCCAATCCTGAGACCCATCTGATAGCATGAGATGTGATATTTCAATGCCTCTAATACCAAACCTGAGATCCTACCTCTAACATGAAATGTGATATCCATCTCCTTCCCTTTCCAAACCTGAGACCCTGCCTATAGCATGAGATGTGATATCCAAGTCCTTTCCATTCCAATCCTGAGACCCTTCCTATAGCATGTGATGTGATATCTCAATGCTTATACCAAACCTGAGACCCTTCCTATGGCATGAGATGTCATATACAACTCCTTCCCATTCCAATCCTGAGACCCTTCCTATAGCATGAGATGTGATATCTCAATGCTTATACCAAACCTGAGACCCTTCCTATAGCATGAGATGTGATATCCAACTTCTTCCCATTCCAATCCTGAGACCCTTCCTATAACATGAGATGTGATGTCGCAATGCTTCTAATACCAAACCTGAGATCTTTCCTATAACATGAGATGTGATATCCAACTCCTTCCCATTCCAATCCTGAGACCCTTCCTATAGCATGAGATGTGATATCACAAGGCCTCTAATACCAAACCTGAGATCGTTCCTCTAACATGAAATGTGATATCCAACTCCTTCCCCTTCCAAACCTGAGAGCCTTCCTATAACATGAGATGTGACATCCAAGACCTCCCCATTCCAATCCTGAGACCCTTCCTATAGCATGAGATGTGATATCTCAATGCTTCTAATACCAAACCTGAGACCCTTCCTATAACATGATTTGGGATATCCAACTCCTTCCCATTCCAATCCTGAGACCCTTCCGATAGCAGAGATGTGATATCTCAATGCTTTTACCAAACCTGAGACCCTTCCTATGGCCTGAGATGTCATATGCAACTCCTTCCCATTCCAATCCTGAGACCCTTCCTATTGCATTAGATGTATTATCTCAATGCTTATACCAAATCTGAGACCCTTCCTATAGCATGAGATGTGATATCCAACTTCTTCCCATTCCAATCCTGAGACCCTTCCTAAGCATGAGATGTGATGTCTCAATTCTTCTAACACCAAACCTGAGATCCTTCCTATAACATGAGATGTGATATCCAACTCCTTCCCATTCCAATCCTGAGACCCTTATGATAGCATGAGATGTGATATCTCAATGCCTCTAATAGCAAAACTGAGATACTTCTGATAGCATGAGATGTGATATCTCAATGCTTCTAATACCAAACCTGAGATCCTTCCTATAACATGAGATGTGATTTCCAAATCCTTCCACTTCCAAACCTGAGACCCTCCCTTTAGCATGAGATGTGATATCCAACTCCTTCCCATTCCAATCCTGAGACCCTTCTGATAGCATGAGATGTGATATTTCAATGCCTCTAATACCAAACCTGAGATCCTACCTCTAACATGAAATGTGATATCCATCTCCTTCCCTTTCCAAACCTGAGACCCTGCCTATAGCATGAGATGTGATATCCAAGTCCTTCCCATTCCAATCCTGAGACCCTTCCTATAGCATGTGATGTGATATCTCAATGCTTATACCAAACCTGAGACCCTTCCTATGGCATGAGATGTCATATACAACTCCTTCCCATTCCAATCCTGAGACCCTTCCTATAGCATGAGATGTGATATCTCAATGCTTATACCAAACCTGAGCCCCTTCCTATAGCATGAGATGTGATATCCAACTTCTTCCCATTCCAATCCTGAGACCCTTCCTATAACATGAGATGTGATGTCTCAATGCTTCTAATACCAAACCTGAGACCCTTCCTATAACATGAGATGGGATATCCAACTCCTTCCCATTCCAATCCTGAGACCCTTCCGAAAGCAGAGATGTGATATCTCAATGCTTTTACCAAACCTGAGACCCTTCCTATGGCCTGAGATGTCATATACAACTGCTTCCCATTCCAATCCTGAGAACCTTCCTATAGCATGAGATGTGATATCTCAATGCTTATACCAAATCTGAGACCCTTCCTATGGCATGAGATGTGATATCCAACTCCTTCCCATTCCAATCCTGAGACCCTTCCTATAGCATGAGATGTGATGTCTCAATGCTTCTAATACCAAACCTGAGATCCTTCCTTTAACATGAGATGTGATATCCAACTCCTTCCCATTCCAATCCTGAGACCCTTATGATAGCATGAGATGTGATATCTCAATGCCTCTAATACCAAACCTGAGATACTTCCGCTAGCATGAGATGTGATATCTCAATGCTTCTAATACCAAACCTGAGATCCTTCCTATAACATGAGATGTGATTTCCAAATCCTTCCCCTTCCAAACCTGAGACCCTCCCTTTAGCATGAGATGTGATATCCAACTCCTTCCCATTCCAATCCTGAGACCCATCTGATAGCATGAGATGTGATATTTCAATGCCTCTAATACCAAACCTGAGATCCTACCTCTAACATGAAATGTGATATCCATCTCTTTCCCTTTCCAAACCTGAGACCCTGCCTATAGCATGAGATGTGATATCCAAGTCCTTTCCATTCCAATCCTGAGACCCTTCCTATAGCATGTGATGTGATATCTCAATGCTTATACCAAACCTGAGACCCTTCCTATGGCATGAGATGTCATATACAACTCCTTCCCATTCCAATCCTGAGACCCTTCCTATAGCATGAGATGTGATATCTCAATGCTTATACCAAACCTGAGACCCTTCCTATAGCATGAGATGTGATATCCAACTTCTTCCCATTCCAATCCTGAGACCCTTCCTATAACATGAGATGTGATGTCGCAATGCTTCTAATACCAAACCTGAGATCTTTCCTATAACATGAGATGTGATATCCAACTCCTTCCCCTTCCAATCCTGAGACCCTTCCTATAGCATGAGATGTGATATCACAATGCTTATACCAAACCTGAGACCGTTCCTATAGCTTGAGATGTGATATCCAACTCCTTCCCATTACAATCCTGAGAGCCTTCCTATAACATGAGATGTGATATCCAACTCCTTCCCATTCCAATCCTGAGACCCTTATGATAGCATGAGATGTGATATCTCAATGCTTCTAATACCAAACCTGAGATCCTTCCTATAACATGAGATGTGATTTCCAAATCCTTCCCCTTCCAAACCTGAGACCCTCCCTTTAGCATGAGATGTGATATCCAACTCCTTCCCATTCCAATCCTGAGACCCTTCTGATAGCATGAGATGTGATATTTCAATGCCTCTAATACCAAACCTGAGATCCTACCTCTAACATGAAATGTGATATCCATCTCCTTCCCTTTCCAAACCTGAGACCCTGCCTATAGCATGAGATGTGATATCTCAATGCTTATACCAAACCTGAGACCCTTCCTATAGCATGAGATGTGATATCCAACTTCTTCCCATTCCAATCCTGAGACCCTTCCTATAACATGAGATGTGATGTCGCAATGCTTCTAATACCAAACCTGAGATCTTTCCTATAACATGAGATGTGATATCCAACTCCTTCCCATTCCAATCCTGAGACCCTTCCTATAGCATGAGATGTGATATCACAATGCTTATACCAAACCTGAGACTGTTCCTATAGCTTGAGATGTGATATCCAACTCCTTCCCATTCCAATCCTGAGACCCTTCCTATAGCATGAGATGTGATATCACAATGCTTATACCAAACCTGAGACCGTTCCTATAGCTTGAGATGTGATATCCAACTCCTTCCCATTACAATCCTGAGAGCCTTCCTATAACATGAGATGTGATATCCAACTCCTTCCCATTCCAATCCTGAGACCCTTATGATAGCATGAGATGTGATATCTCAATGCCTCTAATACCAAACCTGAGATACTTCCGATAGCATGAGATGTGATATCTCAATGCTTCTAATACCAAACCTGAGATCCTTCCTATAACATGAGATGTGATTTCCAAATCCTTCCCCTTCCAAACCTGAGACCCTCCCTTTAGCATGAGATGTGATATCCAACTCCTTCCCATTCCAATATTGAGACCCTTCCTATAGCATGAGATGTGATATCTCAAGGCCTCTAATACCAAACCTGAGATCGTTCCTCTAACATGAAATGTGATATCCAACTCCTTCCCCTTCCAAACCTGAGAGCCTTCCTATAGCATGAGATATGATAGCCAAGTCCTTCCAATTCCAATCCTGAGACCCTTCCTATTACATGAAATGTGATATCCAACTCCTTCCCACTCCAACCTGAGACCCTTCCTATAGCATGAGATGGGATATCTCAATGCTTCTAATACCAAACCTGAGACTCTTCCTATAACATGAGATGGGATATCGAACTCATTCCCATTCCAATCCTGTGACCCTTCCGATAGCAGAGATGTGATATCTCAATGCTTATACCCAACCTGAGACCCTTCCTATGGCCTGAGATGTCATATACAACTCCTTCCCATTCCAATCCTGAGACCCTTCCTATAGCATGAGATGTGATATCTCAATGCTTATACCAAACCTGAGACCCTTCCTATAGCATGAGATGTGATATCCAACTCCTTCCCATTCCAATCCTGAGACCCTTCCTATAGCATGAGATGTGATGTCTCAATGCTTCTAATACCAAACCTGAGATCCTTCCTATAACATGAGATGTGATATCCAACTCCTTCCCATTCCAATCCTGAGACCCTTATGATAGCATGAGATGTGATATCTCAATGCCTCTAATACCAAACCTGAGATACTTCCGATAGCATGAGATGTGATATCTCAATGCTTCTAATACCAAACCTTAGATCCTTCCTATAACATGAGATGTGATTTCCAAATCCTCCCCCTTCCAAACCTGAGACCCTCCCTTTAGCATGAGATGTGATATCCAACTCCTTCCCATTCCAATCCTGAGACCCTTCTGATAGCATGAGATGTGATATCTCAATGCCTCTAATTCCAAACCTGAGATCCTACCTCTAACATGAAATGTGATATCCATCTCCTTCCCTTTCCAAACCTGAGACCCTGCCTATAGCATGAGATGTGATATCCAAGTCCTTCCCATTCCAATCCTGAGACCCTTCCTATAGCATGTGATGTGATATCTCAATGCTTATACCAAACCTGAGACCCTTCGTATGGCATGAGATGTCATATACAACTCCTTCCCATTCCAATCCTGAGACCCTTCCTATAGCATGAGATGTGATATCTCAATGCTTATACCAAACCTGAGACCCTTCCTATAGCATGAGATGTGATATCCAACTTCTTCCCATTCCAAACCTGAGACCGTTCCTATAACATGAGATGTGATGTCTCAATGCTTCTAATACCAAACCTGAGATCTTTCCTATAACTTGAGATGTGATATCCAACTCCTTCCTATTCCAATCCTGAGACCCTTCCTATAGCATGAGATGTGATATCACAATGCTTATACCAAACCTGAGACCGTTCCTATAGCTTGAGATGTGATATCCAACTCCTTCCCATTCCAATCCTGAGACCCTTCCTATAGCATGAGATGTGATATCTCAAGGCCTCTAATACCAAACCTGAGATCCTTCCTCTAACATGAAATGTGATATCCAACTCCTTCCCCTTCCAAACCTGAGAGCCTTCCTATAGCATGAGATATGATATCCAAGTCCTTCCCATTCCAATCCTGAGACCCTTCCTATAACATGAAATGTGATATCCTACTCCTTCCCATTCCAACCTGGGACCCTTCCTATATCATGAGATGGGATATCTCAATGCTTCTAATACCAAACCTGAGACCCTTCCTATAACATGAGATGGGAATATCCAACTCCTTCCCATTCCAATCCTGAGACCCTTCCGATAGCAGAGATGTGATATCTCAATGCTTATACCAAACCTGAGATCCTTCCTATAACATGAGATGTGATATCCAACTCCTTCCCATTCCAATCCTGAGACACTTCCTATAGAATGAGATGTGATATCTCACTGCTTATACCAAACCTGAGACCCTTCCTATAGAATGAGATGTGATATCCAACTCCTTCCCATTCCAATCCTGAGACCCTTCCTATAGCATGAGATGTGATATCTCAATGCTTCTAATATCAAACTTGAGACCCTCCCTATAGCATGAGATGTGATACCCAAGTCCTTCCCATTCCAATCCTGAGACACTTCCTATAGCATGAGATGTGATATCTCAATGCTTCTAATACCAAACCTGAGACTCTTCCTATAACATGAGATGGGATATCCAACTCCTTCCCATTCCAATCCTGAGACTCTTCCAATAGCAGAGATGTGATATCTCAATGCTTATACCAAACCTAAGACCCTTCCTATGGCATGAGATGTGATATCCAACTCCTTCCCATTCCAATCCCGAGACCCTTCCTATAGCATGAGATGTGATATCTCGATGCTTATACCAAATCTGAGACCCTTCCTATAGCATGAGATGTGATATCCAACTCCTTCCCATTCCAATCCTGAGGCCCTTCCTATAGCATGAGATGTGATGTCTCAATGCTTCTAATACCAAACCTGAGATCCTTCCTATAACATGAGATGTGATATCCAACTCCATCCCATCCCAATCCTGAGACCCTTCCTATAGCATGAGATGTGATGTCTCAATGCTTCTAATACCAAACCCGAGAACCTTCCTACAGCATGCGATGTGATATCTCAATGCTTCTAATACCAAACCTGAGACCAGTCCTATAACATGAGATTGGATATCCAACTCCTTCCCCTTCCAAACCTGAGACCCTTCCTATAGCATGAGATGTGATATCCAACTTCTTCCCATTCCAATCCTGAGACCCTTCCTATAACATGAGATGTGATGTCTCAATGCTTCTAATACCAAACCTGAGATCTTTCCTATAACATGAGATGTAATATCCAACTCCTTCCCATTCCAATCCTGAGACCCTTCCTATAGCATGAGATGTGCTATCTCAATGCTTATACCAAACCTGAGACCCTTCCTAAAGCTTGAGATGTGATATCCAACTCCTTCCCATTCCAATCCTGAGACCCTTCCTATAGCATGATATGTGATATCTCAATGCCTCTAATACCAAACCTGAGATCCTTCCTCTAACATGAAATGTGATATCGAACTCCTTCCCTTTCCAAACCTGAGAGCCTACCTATAGCATGAGATGTGATATCCAAGTCCTTCCCATTCCAATCCTTAGACCCTTCCTACAGCATGCAATATGATATCTCAATGATTCTAATAACAAACCTGAGACCCTTCCTATAACATGAGATGTGATATCCAACTCCTTCCGGTTTCAAACCTGAGACCCTTCCTATAACATGAGATGTGATATCCAACTCCTTCCCGTTTCAAACCTGAGACCCTTCCTATAGCATATGTGATATCCAACTCCTTCCCATTCCAAACATGAGACCCTTCCTATAGCAAGAATGTAATATCCAACTCCTTCCCATTCCAATCCTGAGACCATTCCTATAGCATGAGATGTGATATCTCAATGCTTCTAATACCAAACCTGAGATCCTTCCTATGACATGAGATGTGATATCCAATTCCTCCCCATTCCAAACCTGAGAACCTTCCTACAGCATGCGATGTGATATCTCAATGCTTCTAATACCAAACCTGAGACCAGTCCTATAACATGAGATTGGATATCCAACTCCTTCCCCTTCCAAACCTGAGACCCTTCCTATAGCATGAGATGTGATATCCAACTTCTTCCCATTCCAATCCTGAGACCCTTCCTATAACATGAGATGTGATGTCTCAATGCTTCTAATACCAAACCTGAGATCTTTCCTATAACATGAGATGTGATATCCAACTCCTTCCCATTCCAATCCTGAGACCCTTCCTATAGCATGAGATGTGCTATCTCAATGCTTATACCAAACCTGAGACCCTTCCTAAAGCTTGAGTTGTGATATCCAACTCCTTCCCATTCCAATCCTGAGACCCTTCCTATAACATGAAATGTGATATCCAACTCCTTCCCATTCCAACCTGAGACCCTTCCTATAGCATGAGATGGGATATCCAACTCCTTCCAAATCCAATACTGATACCCTTCCAATAGCATGAGATGTGATATCCCAATGCTTCTACCAAACCTGAGAACCATACTATGGCATGAGATGTGATAACAAACTCCTTCCCATTCCAATCCTGAGACTCTTCCTATAGCTTGAGATGTGATATCCGAAATCCTTCCCATTCCAATTCTGAGACCCTTCCTATACTATGAGACTTGATATCTCAATGCTTCTAATACCAAACCTGAGACCCGTCCTATAACATGAGATGTGATATCCAAATCTTTCCCCTTCCAAACCTTAGACCCTTCCTTTATCATGAGATGTGATATCCAACTCCTTCCCATTCCAATCCTGAGTCCCTTCCAATATCATGAGATTTGTTATCTCAATGCTTCTAATATCAAAATTGAGACCCGCCTATAACATGAGATGTGATATCCAAATCTTTCCCCTTCCAAACCTTAGACCCTTCCTTTATCATGAGATGGGATATCCAACTCCTTCCCATTCCAATCCTGAGACCCTTCCGATAGCAGAGATGTGATATCTCAATGCTTATACCAATCCTGAGACCCTTCCTATGGCCTGAGATGTCATATACAACTCCTTCCCAATCCAATCCTGAGACCCTTCCTATAGCATGAGATGTGATATCTCAATGCTTATACCAAATCTGAGACCCTTCCTATAGCATGAGATGTGATATCCAACTCCTTCCCATTCCAATCCTGAGACCCTTCCTATAGCATGAGATGTGATGTCTCAATGCTTCTAATACCAAACCTGAGAACCTTCCTACAGCATGCAATGTGATATCTCAATGCTTCTAATACCAAACCTGAGACCAGTCCTATAACATGAGATTGGATATCCAACTCCTTCCCCTTCCAAACCTGAGACCCTTCCTATAGCATAAGATGTGATATCCAACTTCTTCCCATTCCAATCCTGAGACCCTTCCTATAACATGAGATGTGATGTCTCAATGCTTCTAATACCAAACCTGAAATCTTTCCTATAACATGAGATGTAATATCCAACTCCTTCCCATTCCAATCCTGAGACACTTCCTATAGCATGAGATGTGCTATCTCAATGCTTATACCAAACCTGAGACCCTTCCTAAAGCTTGAGATGTGATATCCAACTCCTTCCCATTCCAATCCTGAGACCCTTCCTATAGCATGAGATGTGATATCTCAATGCTTCTAATATCAAACTTGAGACCCTCCCTATAGCATGAGATGTGATACCCAAGTCCTTCCCATTCCAATCCTGAGACACTTCCTATAGCATGAGATGTGATATCTCAATGCTTATACCAAACCTGAGACCCTTCCTATAGCATGAGACGTGATATCCAACTCCTTCCCATTCCAATCCTGAGACCCTTCCTATAGCATGAGATGTGATGTCTCAATGCTTCTAATACCAAACCTGAGATCCTTCCTATAACATGAGATGTGATATCCAACTCCTTCCCATTCCAATCCCGAGACCCTTCCTATAGCATGAGATGTGATATCTCGATTCTTATACCAAACCTGAGACCCTTCCTATAGCATGAGATGTAATATCCAACTCCTTCCCATTCCAATCCTGAGACCCTTCCTATAGCATGAGATGTGATATCTCAATGCCTCTAATACCAAACCTGAGATCCTTCCTCTAACATGAAATGTGATATCCAACTCCTTCCCTTTCCAAACCTGAGAGCCTACCTATAGCATGAGATGTGATATCCAAGTCCTTCCCATTCCAATCCTTAGACCCTTCCTACAGCATGCAATATATCTCAATGATTCTAATAACAAACCTGAGACCCATCCTATAACATGAGATGTGATATCCAACTCCTTCCCATTCCAATCCTGAGACACTTCCGATAGCAGAGATGTGATATCTGAATGCTTATACCAAACCTGAGACCCTTCCTATAACATGAGATGTGATATCCAACTCCTTCCCGGTCCAAACCTGAGACCCTTCCTATAGCATATGTGATATCCAACTCCTTCCCATTCCAAACATGAGACCCTTCCTATAGCAAGAATGTAATATCCAACTCCTTCCCATTCCAATCCTGAGACCATTCCTATAGCATGAGATGTGATATCTCAATGCTTCTAATACCAGACCTGAGATCCTTCCTATGACATGAGATGTGATATCCAATTCCTCCCCATTCCAAACCTGAGAACCTTCCTACAGCATGCGATGGGATATCTCAATGCTTCTAATACCAAACCCGAGACCAGTCC
Organism: Ambystoma mexicanum; assembly: GCF_040938575.1. Classification (NCBI taxonomy): domain Eukaryota; kingdom Metazoa; phylum Chordata; class Amphibia; order Caudata; family Ambystomatidae; genus Ambystoma; species Ambystoma mexicanum. Next base: position 342,743,828 of record NC_090936.1, read on the forward strand.
TATAACATGAGATTCGATATCCAACTCCTTCCCCTTCCAAACCTGAGACCCATCCTATAGCATGAGATGTGATATCCAACTTCTTCCCATTCCACTCCTGAGACCCTTCCTATAACATGAGATGTGATGTCTCAATGCTTCTAATACCAAACCTGAGATCTTTCCTATAACATGAGATGTGATATCCAACTCCTTCCCATTCCAATCCTGAGACCCTTCCTATAGCATGAGATGTGATATCTCAATGCTTATACCAAACCTGAGACCCTTCGTATAGCTTGAGATGTGATATCCAACTCCTTCCCATTCCAATCCTGAGACCCTTCCTATAGCATGAGATGTGATATCTCAAGGCCTCTAATACCAAACCTGAGATCCTTCCTCTAACATGAAATGTGATATCCAACTCCTTCCCCTTCCAAACCTGAGAGCCTTCCTATAGCATGAGATATGATATCCAAGTCCTTCCCATCCAATCCTGAGACCCTTCCTATAACATGAAATGTGATATCCAACTCCTTCCCATTCCAACCTGAGACCCTTCCTATAGCATGAGATGGGATATCCAACTCCTTCCAAATCCAATACTGATACCCTTCCGATAGCATGAGATGTGATATCCCAATGCTTCTACCAAACCTGAGACCCATACTATGGCATGAGATGTGATATCAAACTCCTTCCCATTCCAATCCTGAGACCCTACCTATAGCTTGAGATGTGATATCCAACTCCTTCCCATTCCAATTCTGAGACCCTTCCTATACCATGAGACTTGATATCTCAATGCTTCTAATACAAAACCTGAGACCCGTCCTATAACATGAGATGTGATATCCAAATCCTTCCCCTTCCAAACCTTAGACCCTCCCTATAGCATGAGATGTGACATCCAAGTCCTCCCCATTCCAATCCTGAGACTCTTCCTATAGCATGAGATGTGATATCTCAATGCTTCAAATACCAAACCTGAGACCCTTCCTATAACATGAGATGGGATATCCAACTCCTTCCCATTCCAATCCTGAGACCCTTCCGATAGCAGAGATGTGATATCTCAATGCTTATACCAATCCTGAGACCCTTCCTATGGCCTGATTTGTCATATACAACTCCTTCCCATTCCAATCCTGAGACCCTTCCTATAGCATGAGATGTGATATCTCAATGCTTATACCAAATCCGAGACCCTTCCTATAGCATGAGATGTGATATCTAACTCCTTCCCATTCCAATCCTGAGACCCTTCCTATAGCATGAGATGTGATGTCTCAATGCTTCTAATACCAAACTTGAGATCCTTCCTATAACATGATATGTGATATCCAACCCCTTCCCATTCCAATCCTGAGACCCTTATGATAGCATGAGATGTGATATCTCAATGCCTCTAATACCAAACCTGAGATATTCTGATAGCATGAGATGTGATATCTCAATGCTTCTAGTACCAAACCTGAGATCCTTCCTATAACATGAGATGTGATTTCCAAATCCTTCCACTTCCAAACCTGAGACCCTCCCTTTAGCATGAGATGTGATATCCAACTCCTTCCCATTCCAATCCTGAGACCCTTCTGATAGCATGAGATGTGATATTTCAATGCCTCTAATACCAAACCTGAGATCCTACCTCTAACATGAAATGTGATATCCATCTCCTTCCCTTTCCAAACCTGAGACCCTGCCTATAGCATGAGATGTGATATCAAAAGTCCTTCCCATTCCAATCCTGAGACCCTTCCTATAGCATGTGATGTGATATCTCAATGCTTATACCAAACCTGAGACCCTTCCTATGGCATGAGATGTCATATACAACTCCTTCCCATTCCAATCCTGAGACCCTTCCTATAGCATGAGATGTGATATCTCAATGCTTATACCAAACCTGAGACCCTTCCTATAGCATGAGATGTGATATCCAACTTCTTCCCATTCCAATCCTGAGACCCTTCCTATAACATGAGATGTGATGTCTCAATGCTTCTAATACCAAACCTGAGACCCTTCCTATAACATGAGATGGGATATCCAACTCCTTCCCATTCCAATCCTGAGACCCTTCCGATAGCAGAGATGTGATATCTCAATGCTTATACCAAACCTGAGACCCTTCCTATGGCCTGAGATGTCATATCCAACTCCTTCCCATTCCAATCCTGAGACCCTTCCTATAGCATGAGATGTGATGTCTCAATGCTTCTAATACCAAACCTGAGATCCTTCCTATAACATGAGATGTGATATCCAACTCCTTCCCATTCCAATCCTGAGACCCTTATGATAGCATGAGATGTGATATCTCAATGCCTCTAATACCAAACCTGAGATACTTCCGATAGCATGAGATGTGATATCTCAATGCTTCTAATTACAAACCTGAGATCCTTCCTATAACATGAGATGTGATTTCCAAATCCTTCCCCTTCCAAACCTGAGACCCTCCCTTTAGCATGAGATGTGATATCCAACTCCTTCCCATTCCAATCCTGAGACCCTTCTGATAGCATGAGATGTGATATTTCAATGCCTCTAATACCAAACCTGAGATCCTACCTCTAACATGAAATGTGATATCCATCTCCTTCCCTTTCCAAACCTGAGACCCTGCCTATAGCATGAGATGTGATATCCAAGTCCTTCCCATTACAATCCTGAGACCCTTCCTATAGCATGTGATGTGATATCTCAATGCTTATACCAAACCTGAGACCCTTCCTATGGCATGAGATGTCATATACAACTCCTTCCCATTCCAATCCTGAGACCCTTCCTATAGCATGAGATGTGATATCTCAATGCTTATACCAAACCTGAGACCCTTCCTATAGCATGAGATGTGATATCCAACTTCTTCCCATTCCAATCCTGAGACCCTTCCTATAACATGAGATGTGATGTCTCAATGCTTCTAATACCAAACCTGAGATCTTTCCTATAACATGAGATGTAATATCCAACTCCTTCCCATTCCAATCCTGAGACCCTTCCTATAGCATGAGATGTGATATCACAATGCTTATACCAAACCTGAGACCGTTCCTATAGCTTGAGATGTGATATCCAACTCCTTCCCATTCCAATCCTGAGACCCTTCCTATAGCATGAGATGTGATATCTCAAGGCCTCTAATACCAAACCTGAGATTGTTCCTCTAACATGAAATGTGATATCCAACTCCTTCCCCTTCCAAACCTGAGAGCCTTCCTATAGCATGAGATATGATAGCCAAGTCCTTCTAATTCCAATCCTGAGACCCTTCCTATAACATGAAATGTGATATCCAACTCCTTCCCATTCCAACCTGAGACCCTTCCTATAGCATGAGATGGGATATCTCAATGCTTCTAATACCAAACCTGAGACTCTTCCTATAACATGAGATGGGATATCCAACTCCTTCCCATTCCAATCCTGAGACCCTTCCGATAGCAGAGATGTGATATCTCAATGCTTATACCAAACCTGAGACCCTTCCTATGGCCTGAGATGTGATATCCAACTGCTTCCCATTCCAATCCTGAGACCCTTCCCATAGCATGAGATGTGATATCTCAATGCTTATACCAAATCTGAGACCCTTCCTATAGCATGAGATGTGATATCCAACTCCTTCCCATTCCAATCCTGAGACCCTTCCTATAGCATGAGATGTGATGTCTCAATGCTTCTAATACCAAACCTGAGATCCTTCCTATAACATGAGATGTGATATCCAACTCCTTCCGATTCCAATCCTGAGACCCTTATGATAGCATGAGATGCGATATCTCAATGCTTCTAATACCAAACCTGAGATCCTTCCTATAACATGAGATGTGATTTCCAAATCCTTCCCCTTCCAAACCTGAGACCCTCCCTTTAGCATGAGATGTGATATCCAACTCCTTCCCATTCCAATCCTGAGACCCTTCTGATAGCATGAGATGTGATATCTCAATGCCTCTAATACCAAACCTGAGATCCTACCTCTAACATGAAATGTGATATCCATCTCCATCCATCCAACCCTGAGACCCTGTCTATAGCATGAGATGTCATATACAATTCCTTCCCATTCCAATCCTGAGACCCTTCCTATAGCACGAGATGTGATATCTCAATGCTTATACCAAACCTGAGACTCTTCCTATAGCATGAGATGTGATATCCAACTCCTTCCCATTCCAATCCTGAGATCCTTCCTATAGCATGAGATGTGATATCCAACTCCTTCCCATTCCAATCCTGAGACCCTTCCTATAGCCTGAGATGTGATATTTCAATGCCTCTAATACCAAACCTGAGATCCTTCCTCTAACATGAAATGTGATATCCAACTCCTTCCCTTTCCAAACCTGAGAGCCTGTCTATAGCATGAGATGTGATATCCAAGTCCTTCCCATTCCAATCCTGAGACACTTCCGATAGCAGAGATGTGATATCTCAATGCTTATACCAAACCTGAGACCCTTCCTATAACATGAGATGTGATATCCAACTCCTTCCCGTTCCAAACGTGAGACCCTTCCTTTAGCATGAGATGTGATATCCAGCTCCTTCCCATTCCAATCCTGAGACACTTCCGATAGCATGAGATGTGATATCTCAATGCTTCTAATATCAAAACTGAGACCCTCCCTATAGCATGATATGTGATATCTAAGTCCTTCCCATTCCAATCCTGAGACCCTACCCATAGCATGAGATGTGATATCTCAATGCTTCTACCAAACCTGAGACCCTTCCTTTAGCATGAGATGTGATAACCAACTCCTTCCCATTCCAATCCTGAGACCCTTCCTATACCATGAGATGTGATATCTCAATACTTCTAATACCAAACCTGAGATCCTTCCAATAACATGAGATGTGATATCCAAATCCTTCCCCTTCCAAACCTGAGACCCTCCCTTTAGCATGAGATGTGATATCCAACTCCTTCCCATTCCAATCCTGAGACCCTTCTGATAGCATGAGATGTGATATCTCAATGCTTCTATACCAAACCTGAGATCCTTCCGATAGCATGAGATGTGATATCTCAATGCTTCTAATACCAAACCTGAGATCCTTCCTATAACATGAGAAGTGATATCCAAATCCTTCCCCTTCCAAACCTGAGACCCTCCCTTTAGCATGAGATGTGATATCCAACTCCTTCCCATTCCAATCCTGAGACTCTTCTGATAGCATGAGATGTGATATCTCAATGCCTCTAATACCAAACCTGAGATCCTACCTCTAACATGAAATGTGATATCCAACTCTTTCCCCTTCCAAACCTGAGAGCCTTCCTATAGCATGAGATGTGATATCCAAGTCCTTCCCATTCCAATCCTGAGACCCTTCCTATAACATGAGATGTGATATCCAACTCCTTCCCATTCCAACCTGAGACCCTTCCTATAGCATGAGATGGGATATCCAACTCCTTCCAAATCCAATCCTGATACCCTTCCGATAGCATGAGATGTGATATCCCAATGCTACTACCAAACCTGAGACCCATACTATTCCATGAGATGTGATATCAAACTGCTTCCCCTTCCAAAACTTAGACCATTCCTTTATCATGAGATGTGATATCCAACTCCTTCCCATTCCAATCCTGAGACACTTCCGATAGCATGAGATGTGATGTCTCAATGCTTCTAATACCAAACCTGAGATCTTTCCTATAACATGAGATGTGATATCCAACTCCTTCCCATTCCAATCCTGAGACCCTTCCTATAGCATGAGATGTGATATCACAATGCTTATACCAAACCTGAGACCGTTCCTATAGCTTGAGATGTGATATCCAACTCCTTCCCATTCCAATCCTGAGACCCTTCCTATAGCATGAGATGTGATATCTCAAGGCCTCTAATACCAAACCTGAGATTGTTCCTCTAACATGAAATGTGATATCCAACTCCTTCCCCTTCCAAACCTGAGAGCCTTCCTATAGCATGAGATATGATAGCCAAGTCCTTCCAATTCCAATCCTGAGACCCTTCCTATAACATGAAATGTGATATCCAACTCCTTCCCATTCCAACCTGAGACCCTTCCTATAGCATGAGATGGGATATCTCAATGCTTCTAATACCAAACCTGAGACTCTTCCTATAACATGAGATGGGATATCCAACTCCTTCCCATTCCAATCTTGAGACCCTTCCGATAGCAGAGATGTGATATCTCAATGCTTATACCAAACCTGAGACCATTCCTATGGCCTGAGATGTGATATCCAACTGCTTCCCATTCCAATCCTGAGACCCTTCCTATAGCATGAGATGTGATATCTCAATGCTTATACCAAATCTGAGACCCTTCCTATAGCATGAGATGTGATATCCAACTCCTTCCCATTCCAATCCTGAGACCCTTCCTATAGCATGAGATGTGATGTCTCAATGCTTCTAATACCAAACCTGAGATCCTTCCTATAACATGAGATGTGATATCCAACTCCTTCCGATTCCAATCCTGAGACCCTTATGATAGCATGAGATGTGATATCTCAATGCTTCTAATACCAAACCTGAGATCCTTCCTATAACATGAGATGTGATTTCCAAATCCTTCCCCTTCCAAACCTGAGACCCTCCCTTTAGCATGAGATGTGATATCCAACTCCTTCCCATTCCAATCCTGAGACCCTTCTGATAGCATGAGATGTGATATCTCAATGCCTCTAATACCAAACCTGAGATCCTACCTCTAACATGAAATGTGATATCCATCTCCTTCCATTTCCAACCCTGAGACCCTGTCTATAGCATGAGATGTCATATACAATTCCTTCCCATTCCAATCCTGAGACCCTTCCTATAGCACGAGATGTGATATCTCAATGCTTATACCAAACCTGAGACCCTTCCTATAGCATGAGATGTGATATCCAACTCCTTCCCATTCCAATCCTGAGACGCTTCCTATAACATGAGATGTGATATCCAACTCCTTCCCATTCCAATCCTGAGACCCTTCCTATAGCCTGAGATGTGATATCTCAATGCCTCTAATACCAAACCTGAGATCCTTCCTCTAACATGAAATGTGATATCCAACTCCTTCCCTTTCCAAACCTGAGAGCCTATCTATAGCATGAGATGTGATATCCAAGTCCTTCCCATTCCAATCCTGAGACACTTCCGATAGCAGAGATGTGATATCTCAATGCTTATACCAAACCTGAGACCCTTCCTATACCATGAGATGCGATATCCAAATCCTTCCCGTTCCAAACGTGAGACCCTTCCTTTAGCATGAGATGTGATATCCAGCTCCTTCCCATTCCAATCCTGAGACACTTCCGATAGCATGAGATGTGATATCTCAATGCTTCTAATATCAAAACTGAGACCCTCCCTATAACATGATATGTGATATCTAAGTCCTTCCCATTCCAATCCTGAGACCCTTCCCATAGCATGAGATGTGATATCTCAATGCTTCTACCAAACCTTAGACCCTTCCTTTAGCATGAGATGTGATAACCAACTCCTTCCCATTCCAATCCTGAGACCCTTCCTATAGCATGAGATGTGATATCTCAATACTTCTAATACCAAACCTGAGATCCTTCCGATAACATGAGATGTGATATCCAAATCCTTCCCCTTCCAAACCTGAGACCCTCCCTTTAGCATGAGATGTGATATCCAACTCCTTCCCATTCCAATCCTGAGACCCTTCTGATAGCATGAGATGTGATATCTCAATGCTTCTATACCAAACCTGAGATCCTTCCGATAGCATGAGATGTGATATCTCAATGCTTCTAATACCAAACCTGAGATCCTTCCTATAACATGAGATGTGATATCCAAATCCTTCCCCTTCCAAACCTGAGACCCTCCCTTTAGCATGAGATGTGATATCCAACTCCTTCCCATTCCAATCCTGAGACTCTTCTGATAGCATGAGATGTGATATCTCAATGCCTCTAATACCAAACCTGAGATCCTACCTCTAACATGAAATGTGATATCCAACTCTTTCCCCTTCCAAACCTGAGAGCCTTCCTATAGCATGAGATGTGATATCCAAGTCCTTCCCATTCCAATCCTGAGACCCTTCCTATAACATGAGATGTGATATCCAACTCCTTCCCATTCCAACCTGAGACCCTTCCTATAGCATGAGATGGGATATCCAACTCCTTCCAAATCCAATCCTGATACCCTTCAGATAGCATGAGATGTGATATCCCAATGCTTCTACCAAACCTGAGACCCATACTATGGCATGAGATGTGATATCAAACTCCTTCCCCTTCCAAACCATAGACCCTTCGTTTATCATGAGATGTGATATCCAACTCCTTCCCATTCCATCCCTGAGACCCTTCCGATATCATGAGATGTGATATCTCAATGCTTCTAATATCAAACTTGAGACCCTCCCTATAGCATGAGATGTGATATCCAACTCCTTCCCATTCCAACCTGAGACCCTTCCTATAGCATGAGATGGGATATCTCAATGCTTCTAATACCAAACCTGAGACTCTTCCTATAACATGAGATGGGATATCCAACTCCTTCCCATTCCAATCCTGAGACCCTTCCGATAGCAGAGATGTGATATCTCAATGCTTATACCAAACCTGAGACCCTTCCAATGGCCTGAGATGTGATATCCAACTGCTTCCCATTCCAATCCTGAGACCCTTCCTATAGCATGAGATGTGATATCTCAATGCTTATACCAAATCTGAGACCCTTCCTATAGCATGAGATGTGATATCCAACTCCTTCCCATTCCAATCCTGAGACCCTTCCTATAGCATGAGATGTGATGTCTCAATGCTTCTAATACCAAACCTGAGATCCTTCCTATAACATGAGATGTGATATCCAACTCCTTCCGATTCCAATCCTGAGACCCTTATGATAGCATGAGATGTGATATCTCAATGCTTCTAATACCAAACCTGAGATCCTTCCTATAACATGAGATGTGATTTCCAAATCCTTCCCCTTCCAAACCTGAGACCCTCCCTTTAGCATGAGATGTGATATCCAACTCCTTCCCATTCCAATCCTGAGACCCTTCTGATAGCATGAGATGTGATATCTCAATGCCTCTAATACCAAACCTGAGATCCTACCTCTAACATGAAATGTGATATCCATCTCCTTCCATTTCCAACCCTGAGACCCTGTCTATAGCATGAGATGTCATATACAATTCCTTCCCATTCCAATCCTGAGACCCTTCCTATAGCACGAGATGTGATATCTCAATGCTTATACCAAACCTGAGACCCTTCCTATAGCATGAGATGTGATATCCAACTCCTTCCCATTCCAATCCTGAGACCCTTCCTATAGCATGAGATGTGATATCCAACTCCTTCCCATTCCAATCCTGAGACCCTTCCTATAGAGTGAGATGTGATATCTCAATGCCTCTAATACCAAACCTGAGATCCTTCCTCTAACATGAAATGTGATATCCAACTCCTTCCCTTTCCAAACCTGAGAGCCTATCTATAGCATGAGATGTGATATCCAAGTCCTTCCCATTCCAATCCTGAGACACTTCCGATAGCAGAGATGTGATATCTCAATGCTTATACCAAACCTGAGACCCTTCCAATAACATGAGATGTGATATCCAACTCCTTCCCGTTCCAAACGTGAGACCCTTCCTTTAGCATGAGATGTGATATCCAGCTCCTTCCCATTCCAATCCTGAGACCCTTCCCATAGCATGAGATGTGATATCTCAATGCTTCTACCAAACCTGAGACCCTTCCTTTAGCATGAGATGTGATAACCAACTCCTTCCCATTCCAATCCTGAGACCCTTCCTATAGCATGAGATGTGATATCTCAATACTTCTAATACCAAACCTGAGATCCTTCCGATAACATGAGATGTGATATCCAAATCCTTCCCCTTCCAAACCTGAGACCCTCCCTTTAGCATGAGATGTGATATCTCAATGCTTCTATACCAAACCTGAGATCCTTCCGATAGCATGAGATGTGATATCTCAATGCTTCTAATACCAAACCTGAGATCCTTCCTATAACATGAGATGTGATATCCAAATCCTTCCCCTTCCAAACCTGAGAGCCTTCCTATAGCATGAGATGTGATATCCAAGTCCTTCCCATTCCAATCCTGAGACCCTTCCTATAACATGAGATGTGATATCCAACTCCTTCCCATTCCAACCTGAGACCCTTCTGATAGCATGAGATGTGATATCTCAATGCCTCTAATACCAAACCTGAGATCCTACCTCTAACATGAGATGTGATATCCAACTCCTTCCCATTCCACTCCTGAGACCCTTCCTATAACATGAGATGTGATGTCTCAATGCTTCTAATACCAAACCTGAGATCTTTCCTATAACATGAGATGTGATATCCAACTCCTTCCCATTCCAATCCTGAGACCCTTCCTATAGCATGAGATGTGATATCTCAATGCTTATACCAAACCTGAGACCCTTCGTATAGCTTGAGATGTGATATCCAACTCCTTCCCATTCCAATCCTGAGACCCTTCCTATAGCATGAGATGTGATATCTCAAGGCCTCTAATACCAAACCTGAGATCCTACCTCTAACATGAAATGTGATATCCAACTCTTTCCCCTTCCAAACCTGAGAGCCTTCCTATAGCATGAGATGTGATATCCAAGTCCTTCCCATTCCAATCCTGAGACCCTTCCTATAACATGAGATGTGATATCCAACTCCTTCCCATTCCAACCTGAGACCCTTCCTATAGCATGAGATGGGATATCCAACTCCTTCCAAATCCAATCCTGATACCCTTCCGATAGCATGAGATGTGATATCCCAATGCTTCTACCAAACCTGAGACCCATACTATGGCATGAGATGTGATATCAAACTCCTTCCCCTTCCAAACCATAGACCCTTCGTTTATCATGAGATGTGATATCCAACTCCTTCCCATTCCATCCCTGAGACCCTTCCGATATCATGAGATGTGATATCTCAATGCTTCTAATATCAAACTTGAGACCCTCCCTATAGCATGAGATGTGATATCCAAGTCCTTCCCATTCCAATCCTGAGACTCTTCTGATAGCATGAGATGTGATATCTCAATGCCTCCAATACCAAACCTGAGATCCTACCTCTAACATGAAATGTGATATCCAACTCTTTCCCCTTCCAAACCTGAGAGCCTTCCTATAGCATGAGATGTGATATCCAAGTCCTTCCCATTCCAATCCTGAGACCCTTCCTATAACATGAGATGTGATATCCAACTCCTTCCCATTCCAACCTGAGACCCTTCCTATAGCATGAGATCGGATATCCAACTCCTTCCAAATCCAATCCTGATACCCTTCCGATAGCATGAGATATGATATCCCAATGCTTCTACCAAACCTGAGACCCATACTATGGCATGAGATGTGATATCAAACTCCTTCCCCTTCCAAACCTTAGACCCTTCTTTTATCATGAGATGTGATATCCAACTCCTTCCCATTCCAATCCTGAGACACTTCCGATAGCATGAGATGTGATATCTCAATGCTTCTAATATCAAAACTGAGACCCTCCCTATAGCATGATATGTGATATCTAAGTCCTTCCCATTCCAATCCTGAGACCCTTCCTATAGCATGAGATGTGATATCTCAATGCTTCTACCAAACCTGAGACCTTTCCTTTAGCATGCGATGTGATAACCAACTCCTTCCCATTCCAATCCTGAGACCCTTCCTATAGCATGAGATGTGATATCTCAATACTTCTAATACCAAACCTGAGATCCTTCCGATAACATGAGATGTGATATCCAAATCCTTCCCCTTCCAAACCTGAGACCCTCCCTTTAGCATGAGATGTGATATCCAACTCCTTCCCATTCCAATCCTGAGACCCTTCTGATAGCATGAGATGTGATATCTCAATGCTTCTATACCAAACCTGAGATCCTTCCGATAGCATGAGATGTGATATCTCAATGCTTCTAATACCAAACCTGAGATCCTTCCTATAACATGAGATGTGATATCCAAATCCTTCCCCTTCCAAACCTGAGACCCTCCCCTTTAGCATGAGATGTGATATCCAACTCCTTCCCATTCCAATCCTGAGACTCTTCTGATAGCATGAGATGTGATATCTCAATGCCTCTAATACCAAACCTGAGATCCTACCTCTAACATGAAATGTTATATCCAACTCTTTCCCCTTCGAAACCTGAGAGTCTTCACATAGCGTGAGATGTGATATCCAAGTCCTTCCCATTCCAATCCTGAGACTCTTCCTATAACATGAGATGTGATATCCAACTCCTTCCCATTCCAACCTGAGACCCTTCCTATAGCATGAGATGGGATATCCAACTCCTTCCAAATCCAATCCTGATACCCTTCCGATAGCATGAGATGTGATATCCCAATGCTTCTACCAAACCTGAGACCCATACTATGGCATGAGATGTGATATCAAACTCCTTCCCCTTCCAAACCTTAGACCCTTCCTTTATCATGAGATGTGATATCCAACTCCTTCCCATTCCATCCCTGAGACCCTTCCGATATCATGAGATGTGATATCTCAATGCTTCTAATATCAAACTTGAGACCCTCCCTATAGCATGAGATGTGATATCCAAGTCCTTCCCATTCCAATCCTGAGACCCTTCCTATAGCATGAGATGTGATATCTCAATGCTTCTAATACCAAACCTGAGACCCTTCCTATAACATGAGATGGGAATATCCAACTCCTTCCCATTCCAATCCTGAGACCCTTCTGATAGCATGAGATGTGATATCTCAATGCTTCTATACCAAACCTGAGATCCTTCCGATAGCATGAGATGTGATATCTCAATGCTTCTAATACCAAACCTGAGATCCTTCCTATAACATGAGATGTGATATCCAAATCCTTCCCCTTCCAAACCTGAGACCCTCCCTTTAGCATGAGATGTGATATCCAACTCCTTCCCATTCCAATCCTGAGACTCTTCTGATAGCATGAGATGTGATATCTCAATGCCTCTAATACCAAACCTGAGATCCTACCTCTAACATGAAATGTGATATCCAACTCTTTCCCCTTCCAAACCTGAGAGCCTTCCTATAGCATGAGATGTGATATCCAAGTCCTTCCCATTCCAATCCTGAGACCCTTCCTATAACATGAGATGTGATATCCAACTCCTTCCCATTCCAACCTGAGACCCTTCCTATAGCATGAGATGGGATATCCAACTCCTTCCAAATCCAATCCTGATACCCTTCAGATAGCATGAGATGTGATATCCCAATGCTTCTACCAAACCTGAGACCCATACTATGGCATGAGATGTGATATCAAACTCCTTCCCCTTCCAAACCATAGACCCTTCGTTTATCATGAGATGTGATATCCAACTCCTTCCCATTCCATCCCTGAGACCCTTCCGATATCATGAGATGTGATATCTCAATGCTTCTAATATCAAACATGAGACCCTCCCTATAGCATGAGATGTGATATCCAACTCCTTCCCATTCCAACCTGAGACCCTTCCTATAGCATGAGATGGGATATCTCAATGCTTCTAATACCAAACCTGAGACTCTTCCTATAACATGAGATGGGATATCCAACTCCTTCCCATTCCAATCCTGAGACCCTTCCGATAGCAGAGATGTGATATCTCAATGCTTATACCAAACCTGAGACCCTTCCAATGGCCTGAGATGTGATATCCAACTGCTTCCCATTCCAATCCTGAGACCCTTCCTATAGCATGAGATGTGATATCTCAATGCTTATACCAAATCTGAGACCCTTCCTATAGCATGAGATGTGATATCCAACTCCTTCCCATTCCAATCCTGAGACCCTTCCTATAGCATGAGATGTGATGTCTCAATGCTTCTAATACCAAACCTGAGATCCTTCCTATAACATGAGATGTGATATCCAACTCCTTCCGATTCCAATCCTGAGACCCTTATGATAGCATGAGATGTGATATCTCAATGCTTCTAATACCAAACCTGAGATCCTTCCTATAACATGAGATGTGATTTCCAAATCCTTCCCCTTCCAAACCTGAGACCCTCCCTTTAGCATGAGATGTGATATCCAACTCCTTCCCATTCCAATCCTGAGACCCTTCTGATAGCATGAGATGTGATATCTCAATGCCTCTAATACCAAACCTGAGATCCTACCTCTAACATGAAATGTGATATCCATCTCCTTCCATTTCCAACCCTGAGACCCTGTCTATAGCATGAGATGTCATATACAATTCCTTCCCATTCCAATCCTGAGACCCTTCCTATAGCACGAGATGTGATATCTCAATGCTTATACCAAACCTGAGACCCTTCCTATAGCATGAGATGTGATATCCAACTCCTTCCCATTCCAATCCTGAGACCCTTCCTATAGCATGAGATGTGATATCCAACTCCTTCCCATTCCAATCCTGAGACCCTTCCTATAGAGTGAGATGTGATATCTCAATGCCTCTAATACCAAACCTGAGATCCTTCCTCTAACATGAAATGTGATATCCAACTCCTTCCCTTTCCAAACCTGAGAGCCTATCTATAGCATGAGATGTGATATCCAAGTCCTTCCCATTCCAATCCTGAGACACTTCCGATAGCAGAGATGTGATATCTCAATGCTTATACCAAACCTGAGACCCTTCCAATAACATGAGATGTGATATCCAACTCCTTCCCGTTCCAAACGTGAGACCCTTCCTTTAGCATGAGATGTGATATCCAGCTCCTTCCCATTCCAATCCTGAGACCCTTCCCATAGCATGAGATGTGATATCTCAATGCTTCTACCAAACCTGAGACCCTTCCTTTAGCATGAGATGTGATAACCAACTCCTTCCCATTCCAATCCTGAGACCCTTCCTATAGCATGAGATGTGATATCTCAATACTTCTAATACCAAACCTGAGATCCTTCCGATAACATGAGATGTGATATCCAAATCCTTCCCCTTCCAAACCTGAGACCCTCCCTTTAGCATGAGATGTGATATCTCAATGCTTCTATACCAAACCTGAGATCCTTCCGATAGCATGAGATGTGATATCTCAATGCTTCTAATACCAAACCTGAGATCCTTCCTATAACATGAGATGTGATATCCAAATCCTTCCCCTTCCAAACCTGAGAGCCTTCCTATAGCATGAGATGTGATATCCAAGTCCTTCCCATTCCAATCCTGAGACCCTTCCTATAACATGAGATGTGATATCCAACTCCTTCCCATTCCAACCTGAGACCCTTCTGATAGCATGAGATGTGATATCTCAATGCCTCTAATACCAAACCTGAGATCCTACCTCTAACATGAGATGTGATATCCAACTCCTTCCCATTCCACTCCTGAGACCCTTCCTATAACATGAGATGTGATGTCTCAATGCTTCTAATACCAAACCTGAGATCTTTCCTATAACATGAGATGTGATATCCAACTCCTTCCCATTCCAATCCTGAGACCCTTCCTATAGCATGAGATGTGATATCTCAATGCTTATACCAAACCTGAGACCCTTCGTATAGCTTGAGATGTGATATCCAACTCCTTCCCATTCCAATCCTGAGACCCTTCCTATAGCATGAGATGTGATATCTCAAGGCCTCTAATACCAAACCTGAGATCCTACCTCTAACATGAAATGTGATATCCAACTCTTTCCCCTTCCAAACCTGAGAGCCTTCCTATAGCATGAGATGTGATATCCAAGTCCTTCCCATTCCAATCCTGAGACCCTTCCTATAACATGAGATGTGATATCCAACTCCTTCCCATTCCAACCTGAGACCCTTCCTATAGCATGAGATGGGATATCCAACTCCTTCCAAATCCAATCCTGATACCCTTCCGATAGCATGAGATGTGATATCCCAATGCTTCTACCAAACCTGAGACCCATACTATGGCATGAGATGTGATATCAAACTCCTTCCCCTTCCAAACCATAGACCCTTCGTTTATCATGAGATGTGATATCCAACTCCTTCCCATTCCATCCCTGAGACCCTTCCGATATCATGAGATGTGATATCTCAATGCTTCTAATATCAAACTTGAGACCCTCCCTATAGCATGAGATGTGATATCCAAGTCCTTCCCATTCCAATCCTGAGACTCTTCTGATAGCATGAGATGTGATATCTCAATGCCTCCAATACCAAACCTGAGATCCTACCTCTAACATGAAATGTGATATCCAACTCTTTCCCCTTCCAAACCTGAGAGCCTTCCTATAGCATGAGATGTGATATCCAAGTCCTTCCCATTCCAATCCTGAGACCCTTCCTATAACATGAGATGTGATATCCAACTCCTTCCCATTCCAACCTGAGACCCTTCCTATAGCATGAGATCGGATATCCAACTCCTTCCAAATCCAATCCTGATACCCTTCCGATAGCATGAGATATGATATCCCAATGCTTCTACCAAACCTGAGACCCATACTATGGCATGAGATGTGATATCAAACTCCTTCCCCTTCCAAACCTTAGACCCTTCTTTTATCATGAGATGTGATATCCAACTCCTTCCCATTCCAATCCTGAGACACTTCCGATAGCATGAGATGTGATATCTCAATGCTTCTAATATCAAAACTGAGACCCTCCCTATAGCATGATATGTGATATCTAAGTCCTTCCCATTCCAATCCTGAGACCCTTCCTATAGCATGAGATGTGATATCTCAATGCTTCTACCAAACCTGAGACCTTTCCTTTAGCATGCGATGTGATAACCAACTCCTTCCCATTCCAATCCTGAGACCCTTCCTATAGCATGAGATGTGATATCTCAATACTTCTAATACCAAACCTGAGATCCTTCCGATAACATGAGATGTGATATCCAAATCCTTCCCCTTCCAAACCTGAGACCCTCCCTTTAGCATGAGATGTGATATCCAACTCCTTCCCATTCCAATCCTGAGACCCTTCTGATAGCATGAGATGTGATATCTCAATGCTTCTATACCAAACCTGAGATCCTTCCGATAGCATGAGATGTGATATCTCAATGCTTCTAATACCAAACCTGAGATCCTTCCTATAACATGAGATGTGATATCCAAATCCTTCCCCTTCCAAACCTGAGACCCTCCCCTTTAGCATGAGATGTGATATCCAACTCCTTCCCATTCCAATCCTGAGACTCTTCTGATAGCATGAGATGTGATATCTCAATGCCTCTAATACCAAACCTGAGATCCTACCTCTAACATGAAATGTTATATCCAACTCTTTCCCCTTCGAAACCTGAGAGTCTTCACATAGCGTGAGATGTGATATCCAAGTCCTTCCCATTCCAATCCTGAGACTCTTCCTATAACATGAGATGTGATATCCAACTCCTTCCCATTCCAACCTGAGACCCTTCCTATAGCATGAGATGGGATATCCAACTCCTTCCAAATCCAATCCTGATACCCTTCCGATAGCATGAGATGTGATATCCCAATGCTTCTACCAAACCTGAGACCCATACTATGGCATGAGATGTGATATCAAACTCCTTCCCCTTCCAAACCTTAGACCCTTCCTTTATCATGAGATGTGATATCCAACTCCTTCCCATTCCATCCCTGAGACCCTTCCGATATCATGAGATGTGATATCTCAATGCTTCTAATATCAAACTTGAGACCCTCCCTATAGCATGAGATGTGATATCCAAGTCCTTCCCATTCCAATCCTGAGACCCTTCCTATAGCATGAGATGTGATATCTCAATGCTTCTAATACCAAACCTGAGACCCTTCCTATAACATGAGATGGGAATATCCAACTCCTTCCCATTCCAATCCTGAGACCCTTCCGATAGCAGAGATGTGATATCTCAATGCTTATACCAAACCTGAGATCCTTCCTATAACATGAGATGTGATATCCAACTCCTTCCCATTCCAATCCTGAGACACTTCCTATAGCATGAGATGTGATATCTCACTGCTTATACCAAACCTGAGACCCTTCCTATAGCATGAGATGTGATATCCAACTCCTTCCCATTCCAATCCTGAGACCCTTCCTATAGCATGAGATGTGATATCTCAATGCTTCTAATATCAAACTTGAGACCCTCCCTATAGCATGAGATGTGATATCCAAGTCTTTCCGATTCCAATCCTGAGACACTCCCTATAGCATGAAATGTGATATCCAAGTCCTTCCGATTCCAATCCTGAGACCCGTCCTATAACATGAGATGTGATATCCAAATCTTTCCCCTTCCAAACCTTAGACCCTTCCTTTATCATGAGATGGGATATCCAACTCCTTCCCATTCCAATCCTGAGACCCTTCCGATAGCAGAGATGTGATATCTCAATGCTTATACCAATCCTGAGACCCTTCCTATGGCCTGAGATGTCATATACAACTCCTTCCCAATCCAATCCTGAGACCCTTCCTATATCATGAGATGTGATATCTCAATGCTTATACCAAATATGAGACCCTTCCTATAGCATGAGATGTGATATCCAACTCCTTCCCATTCCAATCCTGAGACCCTTCCTATAGCATGAGATGTGATGTCTCAATGCTTCTAATACCAAACCTGAGATCCTTCCTATAACATGAGATGTGATATCCAACTCCTTCCCATTCCAATCCTGAGACCCTTCCTATAGCATGAGATGTGATGTCTCAATGCTTCTAATACCAAACCTGAGAACCTTCCTACAGCATGCGATGTGATATCTCAATGCTTCTAATACCAAACCTGAGACCAGTCCTATGACATGAGATTGGATATCCAACTCCTTCCCCTTCCAAACCTGAGACCCGTCCTATAGCATGAGATGTGATATCCAACTTCTTCCCATTCCAATCCTGAGACCCTTCCTATAACATGAGATGTGATGTCTCAATGCTTCTAATACCAAACCTGAGATCTTTCCTATAACATGAGATGTAATATCCAACTCCTTCCCATTCCAATCCTGAGACCCTTCCTATAGCATGAGATGTGCTATCGCAATGCTTATACCAAACCTGAGACCCTTCCTAAAGCTTGAGATGTGATATCCAACTCCTTCCCATTCCAATCCTGAGACCGTTCCTATAGCATGATATGTGATATCTCAATGCCTCTAATACCAAACCTGAGATCCTTCCTCTAACATGAAATGTGATATCGAACTCCTTCCCTTTCCAAACCTGAGAGCCTACCTATAGCATGAGATGTGATATCCAAGTCCTTCCCATTCCAATCCTTAGACCCTTCCTACAGCATGCAATATGATATCTCAATGATTCTAATAACAAACCTGAGACCCGTCCTATAACATGAGATGGGATATCCAACACCTTCCCATTCCAATCCTGAGACACTTCTGATAGCAGAGATGTGATATCTCAATGCTTATAACAAACCTGAGACCCTTCCTATAACATGAGATGTGATATCCAACTCCTTCCCGTTTCAAACCTGAGACCCTTCCTATAGCATATGTGATATCCAACTCCTTCCCATTCCAAACATGAGACCCTTCCTATAGCAAGAATGTAATATCCAACTCCTTCCCATTCCAATCCTGAGACCATTCCTATAGCATGAGATGTGATATCTCAATGCTTCTAATACCAAACCTGAGATCCTTTCTATGACATGAGATGTGATATCCAATTCCTCCCCATTCCAAACCTGAGAACCTTCCTACAGCATGCGATGTGATGTGATATCTCAATGCTTCTAATACCAAACCTGAGACCAGATCTATAACATGAGATTGGATATCCAACTCCTTCCCCTTCCAAACCTGAGACCCTTCCTATAGCATGAGATGTGATATCCAACTTCTTCCCATTCCAATCCTGAGACCCTTCCTATAACATGAGATGTGATGTCTCAATGCTTCTAATACCAAACCTGAGATCTTTCCTATAACATGAGATGTGATATCCAGCTCCTTCCCATTCCAATCCTGAGACCCTTCCTATAACATGAAATGTGATATCCAACTCCTTCCCATTCCAACCTGAGACCCTTCCTATAGCATGAGATGGGATATCCAACTCCTTCCAAATCCAATACTGATACCCTTCCAATAGCATGAGATGTGATATCCCAATGCTTCTACCAAACCTGAGAACCATACTATGGCATGAGATGTGATATCAAACTCCTTCCCATTCCAATCCTGAGACTCTTCCTATAGCTTGAGATGTGATATCCGAAATCCTTCCCATTCCAATTCTGAGACCCTTCCTATACCATGAGACTTGATATCTCAATGCTTCTAATACCAAACCTGAGACCCGTCCTATATCATGAGATGTGATATCCAAATCTTTCCCCTTCCAAACCTTAGACCCTTCCTTTATCATGAGATGTGATATCCAACTCCTTCCCATTCCAATCCTGAGACCCTTCCGATATCATGAGATTTGTTATCTCAATGCTTCTAATATCAAAATTGAGACCCGTCCTATAACATGAGATGTGATATCCAAATCTTTCCCCTTCCAAACCTTAGACCCTTCCTTTATCATGAGATGGGATATCCAACTCCTTCCCATTCCAATCCTGAGACCCTTCCGATAGCAGAGATGTGATATCTCAATGCTTATACCAATCCTGAGACCCTTCCTATGGCCTGAGATGTCATATACAACTCCTTCCCAATCCAATCCTGAGACCCTTCCTATAGCATGAGATGTGATATCTCAATGCTTATACCAGATCTGAGACCCTTCCTATAGCATGAGATGTGATATCCAACTCCTTCCCATTCCAATGTTAATGTTAATGTTAATGTTAATGTTAAAGGTCATTTGTACCGCGCACTATCACCACCGAAGCGGTCCCCTGGCGCTCTGGCGGCTCTGAAAAAGGGGAGGAGAGGGGGTGAGTTAGTAGGAATAAGCTGGAAAAGTGCAAGAGAGCAGTGATGTGCTGTTGGCAGCCTCAGCCCGGTGGTTCCGTCGGCTGGGCTTGGGGTGTTTTATGGTCCGTAGTCGTCGTGTGCTGTTGTGCAAGTCTATGTGTGGTTTGTTTTGTTGTTGCATTGTTGTGAAGTTTGTGCGGATTGCTGCGTTTAAGGCTTGTGGTTGTGTTTGGTTATAGTTTGAGAGGTGTATGCAGATGGATGGAATTGTTAGCTGGTTGGTTAGTTGGCATTGCTGTCCTTGCAATTGTGGGATTCCATCTAGGTCCGGTACATGCTAACAGTCACATTTCTATCTAGATGCCGCGCAGGCCAGGTTTATAATTCTAAGTGAGGTGCATGCTAAGAGTCACATATGCTAACAATCACATTTCTGAAATTCCATCTAGGTGTGGTATTTGCTAACAATCATATTTCTATCTAGATGCAACGCGGGCTAAGTTTGAGAATTCCGTCTAAGTGTGGCACATGCCAACAATCATATTACTGCCTAGATTTTGCGCAAACCTAGCTTGAGAATTCCATCTAGGTGTGGCAAATGCTAACAGTCACATTTCTGAAATTCCATCTAAGTGTGGCACATGCTAACAGTCACATTTCTGAAATTCCATCTAAGTGTGGCACATGCTAACAGTCACATTTCTGAAATTCCATCTAAGTGTGGCACATGCTAACAGTCACATTTCTGAAAATTCCATCTAGGTGTGGCACATGCTAAACAGTCACATTTCTATCTAGATGCCGCGCAAGCCAGGTTTATAATTCTAAGTGAGGTGCATGCTAAGAGTCACATATGCTAACAATCACATTTCTGAAATTCCATCTAGGTGTGGTATTTGCTAGCAATCATATTTTCTATCTAGATGCAACGCGGGCTAAGTTTGAGAATTCCGTCTAAGTGTGGCACATGCCAACAATCATATTACTGCCTAGATTTTGCGCAAACCTAGCTTGAGAATTCCATCTAGGTGTGGCAAATGCTAACAGTCACATTTCTGAAATTCCATCTAAGTGTGGCACATGCTAACAGTCACATTTCTGAAATTCCATCTAAGTGTGGCACATGCTAACAGTCACATTTCTGAAATTCCATCTAAGTGTGGCACATGCTAACAGTCACATTTCTGAAATTCCATCTAAGTGTGGCACATGCTAACAGTCACATTTTTGAAATTCCATCTAAGTGTGGTATATGCTAACAATCACATTTCTGTCTAGATTTGGCGCTTCTGTCTGAGAGTGGACATGCTAACATTCACAGTTCTATAAAGAGTGGACATGCAAGTATTATGGCACTCTATGTTATTGATAGGTAAGATAGAGTGGCAGGGGTTTTCTGGAGTAGAGTGATTGCTCTATTCCCCACCCATGCCACACTCACGGTTTTTGTTGGTGTCTGTTGGCTGCTGGCTTCCTTGGCTTCTCCTGCTGACACCTGCAGACACTTCCTGGAGTCGCCTCTGTTGGAGTCGCCCTTGGCCTCGGGGGCCTTAGCCGCTGGGGGCTGCCGGGCAGAGGGCTGCCCTGGGGGGATCGGTGATGAAGAGTGGATGCACCAATGGGAGGGAGGGAGGGCGGGCTGGGGAACCAGGAACGGGTGCGGGGAGGGAGGGATGCAAAGGCCTGCTACTGGGCACGGGCCCACCAGTCATAGGGCTGGGGGGAAAAAAACACCAGGAGGGTGCTGCTGGGGGCACACTCACCGTGCTCCGAGGGTTTAGAAAGGAGCCGGTGGGGGCCTCGCGAGTCGGTAGACTCGACACGAAACTCGGATGCACCAATGGGAGGGAGGGAGGGCGGGTCGGGAGGCGGGCTGGGGAACCAGGAACGGGTGCGGGGAGGGAGGGATGCAAAGGCCTGCTACTGGGCACGGGCCCACCAGTCATAGGGCTGGGGGGAAAAAAACACCAGGAGGGTGCTGCTGGGGGCACACTCACCACGCTCCGAGGGTTTAGAAAGGAGCCGGTGGGGGCCTCGCGAGTCGGTAGACTCGACACGAAACTCGGATGCACCAATGGGAGGGAGGGAGGGAGGGCGGGTCGGGAGGCGGGCTGGGGAACCAGGAACGGGTGCGGGGAGGGAGGGATGCAAAGGCCTGCTACTGGGCACGGGCCCACCAGTCATAGGGCTGGGGGGAAAAAAACACCAGGAGGGTGCTGCTGGGGGCACACTCACCGCGCTCCGAGGGTTTAGAAAGGAGCCAGTGGGGGCCTCGCGAGTCGGTAGACTCGACACGAAACTCGGATGCACCAATGGGAGGGAGGGAGGGCGGGTCGGGAGGCGGGCTGGGGAACCAGGAACGGGTGCGGGGAGGGAGGGATGCAAAGGCCTGCTACTGGGCACGGGCCCACCAGTCATAGGGCTGGGGGGAAAAAAAACACCAGGAGGGTGCTGCTGGGGGCACACTCACCGCGCTCCGAGGGTTTAGAAAGGAGCCGGTGGGGGCCTCGCGAGTCGGTAGACTCGACACGAAACTCGGATGCACCAATGGGAGGGAGGGAGGGCGGGTCGGGAGGCGGGCTGGGGAACCAGGAAAGGGTGCGGGGAGGGAGGGATGCCAAGGCCTGCTACTGGGCACGGGCCCACCAGTCATAGGGCTGGGGGGAAAAAAACACCAGGAGGGTGCTGCTGGGGGCACACTCACCGCGCTCCGAGGGTTTAGAAAGGAGCCGGTGGGGGCCTCGCGAGTCGGTAGACTCGACACGAAACTCGGATGCACCAATGGGAGGGAGGGAGGGCGGGTCGGGAGGCGGGCTGGGGAACCAGGAACGGGTGCGGGGAGGGAGGGATGCAAAGGCCTGCTACTGGGCACGGGCCTACCAGTCATAGGGCTGGGGGGAAAAAAACACCAGGAGGGTGCTGCTGGGGGCACACTCACCGCGCTCCGAGGGTTTAGAAAGGAGCCGGTGGGGGCCTCGCGAGTCGGTAGACTCGACTCGAAACTCGGATGCACCAATGGGAGGGAGGGAGGGCGGGTCGGGAGGCGGGCTGGGGAACCAGGAACGGGTGCGGGGAGGGAGGGATGCAAAGGCCTGCTACTGGGCACGGGCCCACCAGTCATAGGGCTGGGGGGAAAAAACACCAGGAGGGTGCTGCTGGGGGCACACTCACCGCGCTCCGAGGGTTTAGAAATCCTGAGACCCTTCCTATAGCATGAGATGTGATGTCTCAATGCTTCGAATACCAAACCTGAGAACCTTCCTACAGCATGCGATGTGATATCTCAATGCTTCTAATACCAAACCTGAGACCAGTCCTATAACATGAGATTGGATATCCAACTCCTTCCCCTTCCAAACCTGAGACCCTTCCTATAGCATGAGATGTGATATCCAACTTCTTCCCATTCCAATCCTGAGACCCTTCCTATAACATGAGATGTGATGTCTCAATGCTTCTAATACCAAACCTGAGATCTTTCCTATAACATGAGATGTAATATCCAACTCCTTCCCATTCCAATCCTGAGACCCTTCCTATAGCATGAGATGTGCTATCTCAATGCTTATACCAAACCTGAGACCCTTCCTAAAGCTTGAGATGTGATATCCAACTCCTTCCCATTCCAATCCTGAGACGCTTCCTATAGCATGATATGTGATATCTCAAGGCCTCTAATACCAAACCTGAGATCCTTCCTCTAACATGAAATGTGATATCCAACTCCTTCCCCTTCCAAACCTGAGAGCCTTCCTATAGCATGAGATATGATATCCAAGTCCTTCCCATTCCAATCCTGAGACCCTTCCTATAACATGAAATGTGATATCCAACTCCTTCCCATTCCAACCTGAGACCCTTCCTATAGCATGAGATGGGATATCCAACTCCTTCCAAATCCAATACTGATACCCTTCCAATAGCATGAGATGTGATATCCCAATGCTTCTACCAAACCTGAGACCCATACTATGGCATGAGATGTGATATCAAACTCCTTCCCATTCCAATCTTGAGACTCTTCCTATAGCTTGAGATGTGATATCCAACTCCTTCCCATTCCAATTCTGAGACCCTTCCTATGCCATGAGACTTGATATCTCAATGCTTCTAATACCAAACCTGAGACCCGTCCTATAACATGAGATGTGATATCCAAATCTTTCCCCTTCCAAACCTTAGACCCTTCCTTTATCATGAGATGTGATATCCAACTCCTTCCCATTCCAATCCTGAGACCCTTCCGATATCATGAGATTTGTTATCTCAATGCTTCTAATATCAAACTTGAGACCCTCCCTATAGCATGAGATGTGACATCCAAGTCCTCCCCATTCCAATCCTGAGACCCTTCCTATAGCATGAGATGTGATATCTCAATGCTTCTAATACCAAACCTGAGACCCTTCCTATAACATGAGATGGGATATCCAACTCCTTCCCATTCCAATCCTGAGACCCTTCCGATAGCAGAGATGTGATATCTCAATGCTTATACCAATCCTGGGACCCTTCCTATGGCCTGAGATGTCATATACAACTCCTTCCCAATCCAATCCTGAGACCCTTCCTATAGCATGAGATGTGATATCTCAATGCTTATACCAAATCTGAGACCCTTCCTATAGCATGAGATGTGATATCCAACTCCTTCCCATTCCAATCCTAAGACCCTTCCTATAGCATGAGATGTGATGTCTCAATGCTTCTAATACCAAACCTGAGATCCTTCCTATAACATGAGATGTGATATTCAACTCCTTCCCATTCCAATCCTGAGACCTTTCCTATAGCATGAGATGTGATGTCTCAATGCTTCTAATACCAAACCTGAGACCAGTCCTATAACATGAGATTGGATATTCAACTCCTTCCCCTTCCAAACCTGAGACCCTTCCTATAGCATGAGATGTGATATCCAACTTCTTCCCATTCCAATCCTGAGACCCTTCCTATAACATGAGATGTGATGTCTCAATGCTTCTAATACCAAACCGGAGATCTTTCCTATAACATGAGATGTGATATCCAACTCCTTCCCATTCCAATCCTGAGACCCTTCCTATAGCATGAGATGTGCTATCTCAATGCTTATACCAAACCTGAGACCCTTCCTAAAGCTTGAGATGTGATATCCAACTCCTTCCCATTCCAATCCTGAGACCCTTCCTATAGCATGAGATGTGATATCTCAAGGCCTCTAATACCAAACCTGAGATCCTTCCTCTAACATGAAATGTGATATCCAACTCCTTCCCCTTCCAAACCTGAGAGCCTTCCTATAGCATGAGATATGATATCCAAGTCCTTCCCATTCCAATCCTGAGACCCTTCCTATAACATGAAATGTGATATCCAACTCCTTCCCATTCCAACCTGAGACCCTTCCTATAGCATGAGATGGGATATCCAACTCCTTCCAAATCCAATACTGATACCCTTCCAATAGCATGAGATGTGATATCCCAATGCTTCTACCAAACCTGAGACCCATACTATGGCATGAGATGTGATATCAAACTCCTTCCCATTCCAATCCTGAGACTCTTCCTATAGCTTGAGATGTGATATCCAACTCCTTCCCATTCCAGTTCTGAGACCCTTCCTATGCCATGAGACTTGATATCTCAATGCTTCTAATACCAAACCTGAGACCCTTCCTTTAACATGAGATGTGATATCCAAATCCTTCCCATTCCAATCCTGAGACCCTTCCGATATCATGAGATTTGTTATCTCAATGCTTCTAATATCAAACTTGAGACCCTCCCTATAGCATGAGATGTGACATCCAAGTCCTCCCCATTCCAATCCTGAGACCCTTCCTATAGCATGAGATGTGATATCTCAATGCTTCTAATACCAAACCTGAGACCCTTCCTATAACATGAGATGGGATATCCAACTCCTTCCCATTCCAATCCTGAGACCCTTCCGATAGCAGAGATGTGATATCTCAATGCTTATACCAATCCTGAGACCCTTCCTATGGCCTGAGATGTCATATACAACTCCTTCCCAATCCAATCCTGAGACCCTTCCTATAGCATGAGATGTGATATCTCAATGCTTATACCAAATCTGAGACCCTTCCTATAGCATGAGATGGGATATCCAACTCCTTCCAAATCCAATACTGATACCCTTCCAATAGCATGAGATGTGATATCCCAATGCTTCTACCAAACCTGAGACCCATACTATAGCATGGGATGGGATATCCAACTCCTTCCAAATCCAATACTGATACCCTTCCAATAGCATGTGATGTGATATCCCAATGCTTCTACCAAACCTGAGACCCATACTATGGCATGAGATGTGATATCAAACTCATTCCCATTCCAATCCTGAGACTCTTCCTATAGCTTGAGATGTGATATCCAACACCTTCCCATTCCAATTCTGAGACCCTTCCTATGCCATGAGACTTGATATCTCAATGCTTCTAATACCAAACTTGAGACCCTCCCTATAGCATGAGATGTGACATCCAAGTCCTCCCCATTCCAATCCTGAGACCCTTCCTATAGCATGAGATGTGATATCTCAATGCTTCTAATACCAAACCTGAGACCCTTCCTATAACATGAGATGTGATTTCCAAATCCTTCCCCTTCCAAACCTGAGACCCTCCCTTTAGCATGAGATGTGATATACAACTCCTTCCCATTCCAATCCTGAGACCCTTCTGATAGCATGAGATGTGATATCTCAATGCCTCTAATACCAAACCTGAGATCCTATCTCTAACATGAAATGTGATATCCATCTCCTTCCTTTTCCAAACCTGAGACCCTTCCTATAGCATGAGATGTGATATCCAAGTCCTTCCCATTCCAATCCTGAGACCCTTCCTATAGCATGTGATGTGATATCTCAATGCTTATACCAAACCTGAGACCCTTCCTATGGCATGAGATGTCATATACAACTCCTTCCCATTCCAATCCTGAGACCCTTCCTATAGCATGAGATGTGATATCTCAATGCATATACCAAACCTGAGACCCTTCCTATAGCATGAGATGTGATATCCAACTTCTTCCCATTCCAATCCTGAGACCCTTCCTATAACATGAGATGTGATGTCTCAATGCTTCTAATACCAAACCTGAGATATTTCCTATAATATGAGATGTGATATCCAACTCCTTCCCATTCCAATCCTGAGACCCTTCCTATAGCATGAGATGTGATATCTCAATGCTTATACCAAACCTGAGAACCTTCCTATAGCTTGCGATGTGATATCCAACTCCTTCCCATTCCAATCCAGAGACCCTTCCTATAGCATGAGATGTGATATCTCAAGGCCTCTAATACCAAACCTGAGATCCTTCCTCTAACATGAAATGTGATATCCAACTCCTTCCCCTTCCAAACCTGAGAGCCTTCCTATAGCATGAGATATGATATCCAAGTCCTTCCCATTCCAATCCTGAGACCCTTTCTATAACATGAAATGTGATATCCAACTCCTTCCCATTCCAACCTGAGACCCTTCCTATAGCATGAGATGGGATATCCAACTCCTTCCAAATCCAATACTGATACCCTTCCGATAGCATGAGATGTGATATCCCAATGCTTCTACCAAACCTGAGACCCATACTATGGCATGAGATGTGATATCAAACTCCTTCCCATTCCAATCCTGAGACCCTTCCTATAGCTTGAGGTGTGATATCCAACTCCTTCCCATTCCAATTCTGAGACCCTTCTTATACCATGAGACTTGATATCTCAATGCTTCTAATACCAAACCTGAGACCCGTCCTATAACATGAGATGTGATATCCAAATCCTTCCCCTTCCAAACCTCAGACCCTTCCTTTATCATGAGATGTGATATCCAACTCCTTCCCATTCCAATCCTGAGACCCTTCCGATATCATGAGATTTGTTATCTAAATGCTTCTAATATCAAACTTGAGACCCTCCCTATAGCATGAGATGTGACATCCAAGTCCTTCCCATTCCAATCCTGAGACCCTTCCTATAGCATGAGATGTGATATCTCTATGCTTCTAATACCAAACCTGAGACCCTTCCTATAACATGAGATGGGATATCCAACTCCTTCCCATTCCAATCCTGAGACCCTTCCGATAGCAGAGATGTGATATCTCAATGCTTATACCAAACCTGAGACCCTTCCTATGGCCTGGGATGTCATATACAACTCCTTCCCATTCCAATCCTGAGACCCTTCCTATAGCATGAGATGTGATATCTCAATGCTTATACCAAATCTGAGACCCTTCCTATAGCATGAGATGTGATATCCAATTCCTTCCCATTCCAATCCTGAGACCCTTCCTATAGCATGAGATGTGATATCTCAATGCTTATACCAAACCTGAGAGCCTACCTATAGCATGAGATGTGATATCCAAGTCCATCCCATTCCAATCCTTAGACCCTTCCTACAGCATGCGATGTGATATCTCAATGATTCTAATACCAAACCAGAGACTCGTCCTATAACATGAGATGGGATATCCAACTCCTTCCCATTCCAATCCTGAGCCAATTCCGATAGCAGAGATGTGATATCTCAATGCTTATACCAAACCTGAGACCCTTCCTTTAGCATGAGATGTGATATCCAAATCCTTCACATTCCAATCCTGAGACCCTTCCTATAGCATGAGAAGGGATATCTCAATGCTTCTAATACCAAACCTGAGATCCTTCCTATAACATGAGATGTGATATCCAATTCCTTCCCATTCCAATCCGGAGACCCTTCCGATAGCAGAGATGTGATATCTCAATGCTTATACCAAACCTGAGACACTTCCTATGGCCTGAGATGTCATATACAACTCCTTCCCATTCCAATCCTGAGACCCTTCCTATAGCATGAGATGTGATATCTCAATGCTTATACCAAATCTGAGACCCTTCCTATAGCATGAGATGTGATATCCAACTCCTTCCCATTCCAATCATGAGACCCTTCCTATAGCATGAGATGTAATGTCTCAATGCTTCTAATACCAAACCTGAGATCCTTCCTATAACATGAGATGTGATATCCAACTCCTTCCCATTCCAATCCTGAGACCCTTATGAAAGCATGAGATGTGATATCTCAATGCTTCTAATACCAAACCTGAGATCCTTCCTATAACATGAGATGTGATTTCCAAATCCTTCCCATTCCAAACCTGAGACCCCCCCTTTAGCATGAGATGTGATATCCAACTCCTTCCCATTCCAATCCTGAGACCCTTCTGATAGCATGAGATGTGATATCTCAATGCCTCTAATACCAAACCTGAGATCCTACCTCTAACATGAAATGTGATATCCATCTCATTCCCTTTCCAAACCTGAGACCCTGCCTATAGCATGAGATGTGATATCCAAGTCCTTCCCTTTCCAATCCTGAGACCCTTCCTATAGCATGTGATGTGATATCTCAATGCTTATACCAAACCTGAGACCCTTCCTATGGCATGAGATGTCATATACAAATCCTTCCCATTCCAATCCTGAGACCCTTCCTATAGCATGAGATGTGATATCTCAATGCTTATACCAAATCTGAGACCTTTCCAAAAGCAAGAGATGTGATATCCAACTTCTTCCCATTCCAATCCTGAGACCCTTCCTATAACATGAGATGTGATGTCTCAATGCTTCTAATACCAAACCTGAGATCTTTCCTATAACATGAGATGTGATATCCAACTCCTTCCCATTCCAATGCTGAGACCCTTCCTATAGCATGAGATGTGATATCACAATGCTTATTCCAAACCTGAGACCGTTCCTATAGCTTGAGATGTGATATCCAACTCCTTCCCATTCCAATCCTGAGACCCTTCCTATAGCATGAGATGTGATATCTCAAGGCCTCTAATACCAAACCTGAGATCCTTCCTCTAACATGAAATGTGATATCCAACTCCTTCCCCTTCCAAACCTGAGAGCCTTCCTATAGCATGGGATATGATATCCAAGTCCTTCCCATTCCAATCCTGAGACCCTTCCTATAACATGAAATGTGATATCCAACTCCTTCCCATTCCGACCTGAGACCCTTCCTATATCATGAGATGGGATATCTCAATGCTTCTAATACCAAACCTGAGACTCTTCCTATAACATGAGATGGGATATCCAACTCCTTCCCATTCCAATCCTAAGACCCTTTCGATAGCAGAGATGTGATATCTCAATGCTTATACCAAACCTGAGACCCTTCCTACGGCATGAGATGTCATATACAACTCCTTCCCATTCCAATCCTGAGACCCTTCCTATAGCACGAGATGTGATATCTCAATGCTTATACCAAATCTGAGACCCTTCCTCTAGCATGAGATGTGATATCCAACTCCTTCCCATTCCAATCCTGAGAGCCTATCTATAGCATGAGATGTGATATCCAAGTCCTTCCCATTCCAATCCTGAGACACTTCCGATAGCAGAGATGTGATATCTCAATGCTTATACCAAACCTGAGACCCTTCCTATAACATGAGATGTGATATCCAACTCCTTCCCTTTCCAAACCTGAGAGCCTATCTATAGCATGAGATGTGATATCCAATTCCTTCCCATTCCAATCCTGAGACACTTCCGATAGCAGAGATGTGATATCTCAATGCTTATACCAAACCTGAGACCCTTCCTATAACATGAGATGTGATATCCAGCTCCTTCCCATTCCAATCCTGAGACACTTCCGATAGCATGAGATGTGATATCTCAATGCTTCTAATATCAAAACTGAGACCCTCCCTATAGCATGAGATGTGATATCTCACTGCTTATACCAAACCTGAGACCCTCCCTATAGCATGAGATGTGATATCCAACTCCTTCCCGTTCCAAACCTGAGACCCTTCCTTTAGCATGAGATGTGATATCTCAATGCTTCTAATATCAAAACTGAGACCCTCCCTATAGCATGACATGTGATATCTAAGTCCTTCCCATTCCAATCCTGAGACCCTTCCTATAGCATGAGATGTGATATCTCAATGCTTCTACCAAACCTGAGACCCTTCCTTTAGCATGAGATGTGATAACCAACTCCTTCCCATTCCAATCCTGAGACCCTTCCTATAGCATGAGATGTGATATCTCAATACTTCTAATACCAAACCTGAGATCCTTCCGATAACATGAGATGTGATATCCAAATCCTTCCCCTTCCAAACCTGAGACCCTCCCTTTAGCATGAGATGTGATATCCAACTCATTCCCATTCCAATCCTGAGAACCTTCTGATAGCATGAGATGTGATATCTCAATGCTTCTATACCAAACCTGAGATCCTTCCGATAGCATGAGATGTGATATCTCAATGCTTCTAATACCAAACCTGAGATCCTTCCTATAACATGAGATGTGATATCCAAATCCTTCCCCTTCCCAACCTGAGACCCTCCCTTTAGCATGAGATGTGATATCCAACTCCTTCCCATTCCAATCCTGAGACTCTTCTGATAGCATGAGATGTGATATCTCAATGCCTCTAATACCAAACCTGAGATCCTACCTCTAACATGAAATGTGATATCCAACTCTTTCCCCTTCCAAACCTGAGAGCCTTCCTATAGCATGAGATGTGATATCCAAGTCCTTCTAATTCCAATCCTGAGACCCTTCCTATAGCATGAGATGGGATATCCAACTCCTTCCAAATCCAATCCTGATACCCTTCCGATAGCATGAGATATGATATCCCAATGCTTCTACCAAACCTGAGACCCATACTATGGCATGAGATGTGATATCAAACTCCTTCCCCTTCCAAACCTTAGACACTTCCTTTATCATGAGATGTGATATCCAACTCCTTCCCATTCCATCCCTGAGACCCTTCCGATATCATGAGATGTGATATCTCAATGCTTCTAATATCAAACTTGAGACCCTCCTTATAGCATGAGATGTGATATCCAAGTCCTTCCCATTCCAATCCTGAGACCCTTCCTATAGCATGAGATGTGATATCTCAATGCTTCTATTACCAAACCTGAGACCCTTCCTATAACATGAGATGGGAATATCCAACTCCTTCCCATTCCAATCCTGAGACCCTTCCGATAGTAGAGATGTGATATCTCAATGCTTATACCAAACCTGAGATCCTTCCTATAACATGAGATGTGATATCCAACTCCTTCCCATTCCAATCCTGAGACACTTCCTATAGCATGAGATGTGATATCTCACTGCTTATACCAAACCTGAGACCCTCCCTATAGCATGAGATGGGATATCCAACTCCTTCCCATTCCAATCCTGAGACCCTTCCTATAGCATGAGATGTGATATCTCAATGCCTCTAATACCAAACCTGAGATCCTTCCTCTAACATGAAATGTGATATCCAACTCCTTCCCATTCCAATCCTGAGACACTTCCTATAGCATGAGATGTGATATCTAAATGCTTCTAATACCAAACTTGAGACTCTTCCTATAACATGAGATGGGATATCCAACTCCTTCCCATTACAATCCTTAGACCCTTCCTACAGCATGCAATATGATATCTCAATGATTCTAATAACAAACCTGAGACCCGTCCTATAACATGAGATGGGATATCCAACACCTTCCCATTCCAATCCTGAGACACTTCCGATAGCAGAGATGTGATATCTCAATGCTTATACCAAACCTGAGACCCTTCCTATAACATGAGATGTGATATCCAACTCCTTCCCATTCCAAACCTGAGACCCTTCCTATAGCATATGTGATATCCAACACATTCCCATTCCAAACATGAGACCCTTCCTATAGCAGGAATGTAATATCCAACTCCTTCCCATTCCAATCCTGAGACCATTCCTATAGCATGAGATGTGATATCTCAATGCTTCTAATACCAAACCTGAGATCCTTCCTATGACATGAGATGTGATATCCAATTCCTCCCCATTCCAAACCTGAGAACCTTCCTACAGCATGCGATGTGATATCTCAATGCTTCTAATACCAAACCTGAGACCAGTCCTATAACATGAGATTGGATATCCAACTCCTTCCCCTTCCAAACCTGAGACCCTTCCTATAGCATGAGATGTGATATCCAACTTCTTCCCATTCCAATCCTGAGACCCTTCCTATAACATGAGATGTGATGTCTCAATGCTTCTAATACCAAACCTGAGATCTTTCCTATAACATGAGATGTGATATCCAACTCCTTCCCATTCCAATCCTGAGACCCTTCCTATAGCATGAGATGTGCTATCTCAATGCTTATACCAAACCTGAGACCCTTCCTAAAGCTTGAGATGTGATATCCAACTCCTTCCCATTCCAATCCTGAGACCCTTCCTATAACATGAAATGTGATATCCAACTCCTTCCCATTCCAACCTGAGACCCTTTCTATAGCATGAGATGTGATATCTCAAGGCCTCTAATACCAAACCTGAGATCCTTCCTCTAACATGAAATGTGATATCCAACTCCTTCTCCTTCCAAACCTGAGAGCCTTCCTATAGCATGAGATATGATATCCAAGTCCTTCCCATTCCAATCCTGAGACCCTTCCTATAACATGAAATGTGATATCCAACTCCTTCCCATTCCAACCTGAGACCCTTCCTATAGCATGAGATGGGATATCCAACTCCTTCCAAATCCAATACTGATACCCTTCCAATAGCATGAGATGTGATATCCCAATGCTTCTATCAAACCTGAGAACCATACTATGGCATGAGATGTGATATCAAACTCCTTCCCATTCCAATCCTGAGACTCTTCCTATAGCTTGAGATGTGATATCCAACTCCTTCCCATTCCAATTCTGAAACCCTTCCTATACCATGAGACTTGATATCTCAATGCTTCTAATACCAAACCTGAGACCCGTCCTATAACATGAGATGTGATATCCAAATCTTTCCCCTTCCAAACCTTAGACCCTTCCTTTATCATGAGATGTGATATCCAACTCCTTCCCATTCCAATCCTGAGACCCTTCCGATATCATGAGATTTGTTATCTCAATGCTTCTAATATCAAAATTGAGACCCTCCCTATAGCATGAGATGGGATATCCAATTCCTTCCCATTCCAATCCTGAGACCCTTCCGATAGCAGAGATGTGATATCTCAATGCTTATACCAAATCTGAGACCCTTCCTATAGCATGAGATGTGATGTCTCAATGCTTCTAATACCAAACCTGAGATCCTTCCTATAACATGAGATGTGATATCCAACTCCTTCCCATTCCAATACTGAGACCCTTCCTATAGCATGAGATGTGCTATCTCAATGCTTATACCAAACCTGAGACCCTTCCTAAAGCTTGAGATGTGATATCCAACTCCTTCCCATTCCAATCCCGAGACCCTTCCTATAGCATGAGATGTGATATCTCAAGGCCTCTAATACCAAACCTGAGATCCTTCCTCTAACATGAAATGTGATATCCAACTCCTTCCCCTTCCAAACCTGAGAGCCTTCCTATAGCATGAGATATGATATCCAAGTCCTTCCCATTCCAATCCTGAGACCCTTCCTATAACATGAAATGTGATATCCAACTCCTTCCCATTCCAACCTGAGACCCTTCCTATAGCATGA
This sequence comes from Ambystoma mexicanum, assembly GCF_040938575.1. Classification (NCBI taxonomy): domain Eukaryota; kingdom Metazoa; phylum Chordata; class Amphibia; order Caudata; family Ambystomatidae; genus Ambystoma; species Ambystoma mexicanum. Next base: position 342,779,243 of record NC_090936.1, read on the forward strand.
GATGGGATATCCAACTCCTTCCAAATCCAATACTGATACCCTTCCAATAGCATGAGATGTGATATCCCAATGCTTCTACCAAACCTGAGACCCATACTATGGCATGAGATGTGATATCAAACTCCTTCCCATTCCAATCCTGAGACTCTTCCTATAGCTTGAGATGTGATATCCAACTCCTTCACATTCCAATTCTGAGACCCTTCCTATGCCATGAGACTTGATATCTCAATGCTTCTAATACCAAACCCGAGACCCGTCCTATAACATGAGATGTGATATCCAAATCTTTCCCCTTCCAAACCTTAGACCCTTCCTTTATCATGAGATGTGATATCCAACTCCTTCCCATTCCAATCCTGAGACCCTTCCGATATCATGAGATTTGTTATCTCAATGCTTCTAATATCAAACTTGAGACCCTCCCTATAGCATGAGATGTGACATCCAAGTCCTCCCCATTCCAATCCTGAGACCCTTCCTATAGCATGAGATGTGATATCTCAATGCTTATACCAAATCTGAGACACTTCCTATAGCATGAGATGTGATATCCAACTCCTTCCCATTCCAATCCTGAGACCCTTCCTATAGCATGAGATGTGATATACAACTCCTTCCCATTCCAATCCTGAGACCCTTATGATAGCATGAGATGTGATATCTCAATGCCTCTAATACCAAACCTGAGATACTTCCGATAGCATGAGATGTGATATCTCAATGCTTCTAATACCAAACCTGAGATCCTTCCAATAACATGAGATGTGATATACAACTCCTTCCCATTCCAATCCTGAGACCCTTATGATAGCATGAGATGTGATATCTCAATGCCTCTAATACCAAACCTGAGATACTTCCGATAGCATGAGATGTGATATCTCAATGCTTCTAATACCAAACCTGAGATCCTTCCTATAACATGAGATGTGATTTCCAAATCCTTCCCCTTCCAAACCTGAGACCCTCCATTTAGCATGAGATGTGATATACAACTCCTTCCCATTCCAATCCTGAGACCCTTCTGATAGCATGAGATGTGATATCTCAATGCCTCTAATACCAAACCTGAGATCCCATCTCTAACATGAAATGTGATATCCATCTCCTTCCCTTTCCAAATCTGAGGCCCTGCCTATAGCATGAGATGTGATATCCAAGTCCTTCCCATTCCAATCCTGAGACCCTTCCTATAGCATGTGATGTGATATCTCAATGCTTATACCAAACCTGAGACCCTTCCTATGGCATGAGATGTCATATACAACTCCTTCCCATTCCAATCCCGAGACCCTTCCTATAGCATGAGATGTGATATCTCAATGCTTATACCAAACCTGAGACCCTTCCTATAGCATGAGATGTGATATCCAACTTCTTCCCATTCCAATCCTGAGACCCTTCCTATAACATGAGATGTGATATCCAACTCCTTCCCATTCCAATCCTGAGACCCTTCCTATAGCATGAGATGTGATATCTCAAGGCCTCTAATACCAAACCTGAGATCCTTCCTCTAACATGAAATGTGATATCCAACTCCTTCCCCTTCCAAACCTGAGAGCCTTCCTATAGCATGAGATATGATATCCACGTCCTTCCCATTCCAATCCTGAGACCCTTCCTATAGCTTGAGGTGTGATATCCAACTCCTTCCCATTCCAATCCTGAGACCATTCCTATAGCATGAGATGTGATATCTCAATGCTTCTAATACCAAACCTGAGATCCTTCCTATGACATGAGATGTGATATCCAATTCCTCCCCATTCCAAACCTGAGAACCTTCCTACAGCATGCGATGTGATATCTCAATGCTTCTAATACCAAACCTGAGACCAGTCCTATAACATGAGATTGGATATCCAACTCCTTCCCCTTCCAAACCTGAGACCCTTCCTATAGCATGAGATGTGATATCCAACTTCTTCCCATTCCAATCCTGAGACCCTTCCTATAACATGAGATGTGATGTCTCAATGCTTCTAATACCAAACCTGAGATCTTTCCTATAACATGAGATGTGATATCCAACTCCTTCCCATTCCAATCCTGAGACCCTTCCTATAGCATGAGATGTGCTATCTCAATGCTTATACCAAACCTGAGACCCTTCCTAAAGCTTGAGATGTGATATCCAACTCCTTCCCATTCCAATCCTGAGACCCTTCCTATAACATGAAATGTGATATCCAACTCCTTCCCATTCCAACCTGAGACCCTTTCTATAGCATGAGATGTGATATCTCAAGGCCTCTAATACCAAACCTGAGATCCTTCCTCTAACATGAAATGTGATATCCAACTCCTTCTCCTTCCAAACCTGAGAGCCTTCCTATAGCATGAGATATGATATCCAAGTCCTTCCCATTCCAATCCTGAGACCCTTCCTATAACATGAAATGTGATATCCAACTCCTTCCCATTCCAACCTGAGACCCTTCCTATAGCATGAGATGGGATATCCAACTCCTTCCAAATCCAATACTGATACCCTTCCAATAGCATGAGATGTGATATCCCAATGCTTCTATCAAACCTGAGAACCATACTATGGCATGAGATGTGATATCAAACTCCTTCCCATTCCAATCCTGAGACTCTTCCTATAGCTTGAGATGTGATATCCAACTCCTTCCCATTCCAATTCTGAAACCCTTCCTATACCATGAGACTTGATATCTCAATGCTTCTAATACCAAACCTGAGACCCGTCCTATAACATGAGATGTGATATCCAAATCTTTCCCCTTCCAAACCTTAGACCCTTCCTTTATCATGAGATGTGATATCCAACTCCTTCCCATTCCAATCCTGAGACCCTTCCGATATCATGAGATTTGTTATCTCAATGCTTCTAATATCAAAATTGAGACCCTCCCTATAGCATGAGATGGGATATCCAATTCCTTCCCATTCCAATCCTGAGACCCTTCCGATAGCAGAGATGTGATGTCTCAATGCTTCTAATACCAAACCTGAGATCCTTCCTATAACATGAGATGTGATATCCAAGTCCATCCCATTCCAATCCTTAGACCCTTCCTACAGCATGCGATGTGATATCTCAATGCTTATACCAAACCTGAGACCCTTCCTAAAGCTTGAGATGTGATATCCAACTCCTTCCCATTCCAATCCCGAGACCCTTCCTATAGCATGAGATGTGATATCTCAAGGCCTCTAATACCAAACCTGAGATCCTTCCTCTAACATGAAATGTGATATCCAACTCCTTCCCCTTCCAAACCTGAGAGCCTTCCTATAGCATGAGATATGATATCCAAGTCCTTCCCATTCCAATCCTGAGACCCTTCCTATAACATGAAATGTGATATCCAACTCCTTCCCATTCCAACCTGAGACCCTTCCTATAGCATGAGATGGGATATCCAACTCCTTCCAAATCCAATACTGATACCCTTCCAATAGCATGAGATGTGATATCCCAATGCTTCTACCAAACCTGAGACCCATACTATGGCATGAGATGTGATATCAAACTCCTTCCCATTCCAATCCTGAGACTCTTCCTATAGCTTGAGATGTGATATCCAACTCCTTCACATTCCAATTCTGAGACCCTTCCTATGCCATGAGACTTGATATCTCAATGCTTCTAATACCAAACCCGAGACCCGTCCTATAACATGAGATGTGATATCCAAATCTTTCCCCTTCCAAACCTTAGACCCTTCCTTTATCATGAGATGTGATATCCAACTCCTTCCCATTCCAATCCTGAGACCCTTCCGATATCATGAGATTTGTTATCTCAATGCTTCTAATATCAAACTTGAGACCCTCCCTATAGCATGAGATGTGACATCCAAGTCCTCCCCATTCCAATCCTGAGACCCTTCCTATAGCATGAGATGTGATATCTCAATGCTTATACCAAATCTGAGACACTTCCTATAGCATGAGATGTGATATCCAACTCCTTCCCATTCCAATCCTGAGACCCTTCCTATAGCATGAGATGTGATATACAACTCCTTCCCATTCCAATCCTGAGACCCTTATGATAGCATGAGATGTGATATCTCAATGCCTCTAATACCAAACCTGAGATACTTCCGATAGCATGAGATGTGATATCTCAATGCTTCTAATACCAAACCTGAGATCCTTCCAATAACATGAGATGTGATATACAACTCCTTCCCATTCCAATCCTGAGACCCTTATGATAGCATGAGATGTGATATCTCAATGCCTCTAATACCAAACCTGAGATACTTCCGATAGCATGAGATGTGATATCTCAATGCTTCTAATACCAAACCTGAGATCCTTCCTATAACATGAGATGTGATTTCCAAATCCTTCCCCTTCCAAACCTGAGACCCTCCATTTAGCATGAGATGTGATATACAACTCCTTCCCATTCCAATCCTGAGACCCTTCTGATAGCATGAGATGTGATATCTCAATGCCTCTAATACCAAACCTGAGATCCCATCTCTAACATGAAATGTGATATCCATCTCCTTCCCTTTCCAAATCTGAGGCCCTGCCTATAGCATGAGATGTGATATCCAAGTCCTTCCCATTCCAATCCTGAGACCCTTCCTATAGCATGTGATGTGATATCTCAATGCTTATACCAAACCTGAGACCCTTCCTATGGCATGAGATGTCATATACAACTCCTTCCCATTCCAATCCCGAGACCCTTCCTATAGCATGAGATGTGATATCTCAATGCTTATACCAAACCTGAGACCCTTCCTATAGCATGAGATGTGATATCCAACTTCTTCCCATTCCAATCCTGAGACCCTTCCTATAACATGAGATGTGATATCCAACTCCTTCCCATTCCAATCCTGAGACCCTTCCTATAGCATGAGATGTGATATCTCAATGCTTATACCAAACCTGAGACCCTTCCTATAGCTTGAGATGTGATGTCCAACTCCTTCCCATTCCAATCCTGAGACCCTTCCTATAGCATGAGATGTGATATCTCAAGGCCTCTAATACCAAACAAGAGATCCTTCCTCTAACATGAAATGTGATATCCAACTCCTTCCCCTTCCAAACCTGAGAGCCTTCCTATAGCATGAGATATGATATCCACGTCCTTCCCATTCCAATCCTGAGACCCTTCCTATAGCTTGAGGTGTGATATCCAACTCCTTCCCATTCCAATTCTGAGACCCTTCTTATACCATGAGACTTGATATCTCAATGCTTCTAATACCAAACCTGAGACCCGTCCTATAACATGAGATGTGATATCCAAATCCTTCCCCTTCCAAACCTTAGACCCTTCCTTTATCATGAGATGTGATATCCAACTCCTTCCCATTCCAATCCTGAGACCCTTCGATATCATGAGATTTGTTATCTCAATGCTTCTAATATCAAACTTGAGACCCTCCCTATAGCATGAGATGTGACATCCAAGTCCTTCCCATTCCAATCCTGAGACCCTTCCTATAGCATGAGATGTGATATCTCTATGCTTCTAATACCAACCCTGAGACCATTCCTATAACATGAGATGGGATATCCAACTCCTTCCCATTCCAATCCTGAGACCCTTCTGATAGCAGAGATGTGATATCTCAATGCTTATACCAAACCTGAGACCCTTCCTATGGCCTGAGATGTCATATACAACTCCTTCCCATTCCAATCCTGAGACCCTTCCTTTAGCATGAGATGTGATGTCTCAATGCTTCTAATACCAAACCTGAGATCCTTCCTATAACATGAGATGTGATATCCAAGTCCATCCCATTCCAATCCTTAGACCCTTCCTACAGCATGCGATGTGATATCTCAATGCTTATACCAAACCTGAGACCCTTCCTAAAGCTTGAGATGTGATATCCAACTCCTTCCCATTCCAATCCCGAGACCCTTCCTATAGCATGAGATGTGATATCTCAAGGCCTCTAATACCAAACCTGAGATCCTTCCTCTAACATGAAATGTGATATCCAACTCCTTCCCCTTCCAAACCTGAGAGCCTTCCTATAGCATGAGATATGATATCCAAGTCCTTCCCATTCCAATCCTGAGACCCTTCCTATAACATGAAATGTGATATCCAACTCCTTCCCATTCCAACCTGAGACCCTTCCTATAGCATGAGATGGGATATCCAACTCCTTCCAAATCCAATACTGATACCCTTCCAATAGCATGAGATGTGATATCCCAATGCTTCTACCAAACCTGAGACCCATACTATGGCATGAGATGTGATATCAAACTCCTTCCCATTCCAATCCTGAGACTCTTCCTATAGCTTGAGATGTGATATCCAACTCCTTCACATTCCAATTCTGAGACCCTTCCTATGCCATGAGACTTGATATCTCAATGCTTCTAATACCAAACCCGAGACCCGTCCTATAACATGAGATGTGATATCCAAATCTTTCCCCTTCCAAACCTTAGACCCTTCCTTTATCATGAGATGTGATATCCAACTCCTTCCCATTCCAATCCTGAGACCCTTCCGATATCATGAGATTTGTTATCTCAATGCTTCTAATATCAAACTTGAGACCCTCCCTATAGCATGAGATGTGACATCCAAGTCCTCCCCATTCCAATCCTGAGACCCTTCCTATAGCATGAGATGTGATATCTCAATGCTTATACCAAATCTGAGACACTTCCTATAGCATGAGATGTGATATCCAACTCCTTCCCATTCCAATCCTGAGACCCTTCCTATAGCATGAGATGTGATATACAACTCCTTCCCATTCCAATCCTGAGACCCTTATGATAGCATGAGATGTGATATCTCAATGCCTCTAATACCAAACCTGAGATACTTCCGATAGCATGAGATGTGATATCTCAATGCTTCTAATACCAAACCTGAGATCCTTCCAATAACATGAGATGTGATATACAACTCCTTCCCATTCCAATCCTGAGACCCTTATGATAGCATGAGATGTGATATCTCAATGCCTCTAATACCAAACCTGAGATACTTCCGATAGCATGAGATGTGATATCTCAATGCTTCTAATACCAAACCTGAGATCCTTCCTATAACATGAGATGTGATTTCCAAATCCTTCCCCTTCCAAACCTGAGACCCTCCATTTAGCATGAGATGTGATATACAACTCCTTCCCATTCCAATCCTGAGACCCTTCTGATAGCATGAGATGTGATATCTCAATGCCTCTAATACCAAACCTGAGATCCCATCTCTAACATGAAATGTGATATCCATCTCCTTCCCTTTCCAAATCTGAGGCCCTGCCTATAGCATGAGATGTGATATCCAAGTCCTTCCCATTCCAATCCTGAGACCCTTCCTATAGCATGTGATGTGATATCTCAATGCTTATACCAAACCTGAGACCCTTCCTATGGCATGAGATGTCATATACAACTCCTTCCCATTCCAATCCCGAGACCCTTCCTATAGCATGAGATGTGATATCTCAATGCTTATACCAAACCTGAGACCCTTCCTATAGCATGAGATGTGATATCCAACTTCTTCCCATTCCAATCCTGAGACCCTTCCTATAACATGAGATGTGATATCCAACTCCTTCCCATTCCAATCCTGAGACCCTTCCTATAGCATGAGATGTGATATCTCAATGCTTATACCAAACCTGAGACCCTTCCTATAGCTTGAGATGTGATATCCAACTCCTTCCCATTCCAATCCTGAGACCCTTCCTATAGCATGAGATGTGATATCTCAAGGCCTCTAATACCAAACAAGAGATCCTTCCTCTAACATGAAATGTGATATCCAACTCCTTCCCCTTCCAAACCTGAGAGCCTTCCTATAGCATGAGATATGATATCCACGTCCTTCCCATTCCAATCCTGAGACCCTTCCTATAGCTTGAGGTGTGATATCCAACTCCTTCCCATTCCAATTCTGAGACCCTTCTTATACCATGAGACTTGATATCTCAATGCTTCTAATACCAAACCTGAGACCCGTCCTATAACATGAGATGTGATATCCAAATCCTTCCCCTTCCAAACCTTAGACCCTTCCTTTATCATGAGATGTGATATCCAACTCCTTCCCATTCCAATCCTGAGACCCTTCGATATCATGAGATTTGTTATCTCAATGCTTCTAATATCAAACTTGAGACCCTCCCTATAGCATGAGATGTGACATCCAAGTCCTTCCCATTCCAATCCTGAGACCCTTCCTATAGCATGAGATGTGATATCTCTATGCTTCTAATACCAACCCTGAGACCATTCCTATAACATGAGATGGGATATCCAACTCCTTCCCATTCCAATCCTGAGACCCTTCTGATAGCAGAGATGTGATATCTCAATGCTTATACCAAACCTGAGACCCTTCCTATGGCCTGAGATGTCATATACAACTCCTTCCCATTCCAATCCTGAGACCCTTCCTTTAGCATGAGATGTGATATCTCAATGCTTATACCAAAAATGAGAGCCTACCTATAGCATGAGATGTGATATCCAAGTCCATCCCATTCCAATCCTTAGACCCTTCCTACAGCATGCGATGTGATATCTCAATGATTCTAATACCAAACCAGAGACTCTTCCTATAACATGAGATGGGATATCCAACTCCTTCCCATTCCAATCCTGAGACCCTTCCTATAGCATGAGATGTGATATCTCAATGCTTATACCAAAAATGAGAGCCTACCTATAGCATGAGATGTGATATCCAAGTCCATCCCATTCCAATCCTTAGACCCTTCCTACAGCATGCGATGTGATATCTCAATGATTCTAATACCAAACCAGAGACTCTTCCTATAACATGAGATGGGATATCCAACTCCTTCCCATTCCAATCCTGAGCCGCTTCCGATAGCAGAGATGTGATATCTCAATGCTTATACCAAACCTGAGACCCTTCCTATAACATGAGATGTGATATCCAACTCCTTCCCGTTCCAAACCTGAGACACTAACTATAGCATATGTGATATCCAACTGCTTCCCATTCCAAACATGAGACCCTTCCTATAGCAAGAAAGTAATATCCAACTCCTACCCATTCCAATCCTGAGACCCTTCCTATAGCAAAAGATGTGATATCCAAATCCTTCCCATTCCAATCCTGAGACCCTTCCGATAACATGAGATGTGATATCCAACTCCTTCCCAATCAAATCCTGAGACCCTTCGTATAGCATGAGAAGGGATATCCAACTCCTTCCCAATCCAATCCTGAGACCCTTCCGATAGCAGAGACGTGATATCTCAATGCTTCTACCAAACCTGAGACCCTTCCTTTAGCATGAGATGTGATATCCAAATCCTTCACATTCCAATCCTGAGACCCTTCCTATAGCATGAGATGTGATATCTCAATGCTTCTAATACCAAACCTGAGATCCTTCCTATAACATGAGATGTGATATCCAATTCCTTCCCATTCCAAACCTGAGACCCTTCCTATTGGATGAGATGCGATATCCAACTCCTTCCCATTCCAACCCTGAGACCCTTCCTATAGCATGAGATGTGATGTCTCAATGCTTCTAATACCAAACCTGAGATCCTTCCTATAACATGAGATGTGATATCCAACTCCTTCCATTCCAATCCTGAGACCCGTCCTATAGCATGAGATGTGATATCTCAATGCTTATACCAAACCTGAGACAATTCCTATAGCATGAGATGTGATATCCAACTACTTCCCATTCCAATCCTGAGACCCTTCCTATAGCATGAGATGTGATATCTCAATGCTTCTAATACCAAACCTGAGATCCTTCCTCTAACATGAAATGTGATATCCAACTCCTTCCCTTTCCAAACCTAAGAGCCTATCTATAGCATGAGATGTGATATCCAAGTCCTTCCCATTCCAATCCTTAGACCCTTCCTACAGCATGCAATATGATATCTCAATGATTCTAATAACAAACCTGAGACCCGTCCTATAGCATGAGATATGATATCCAAGTCCTTCCCATTCCAATCCTGAGACCCTTCCTATAACATGAAATGTGATATCCAACTCCTTCCCATTCCAACCTGAGACCCTTCCTATAGCATGAGATGGGATATCCACCTTCTTCCAAATCCAATACTGATACCCTTCCGATAGCATGAGATGTGATATCCCAATGCTTCTACCAAACCTGAGACCCATACTATGGCATGAGATGTGATATCAAACTCCTTCCCATTCCGATCCTGAGACCCTTCCTATAGCTTGAGGTGTGATATCCAACTCCTTCCCATTCCAATTCTGAGACCCTTCTTATACCATGAGACTTGATATCTCAATGCTTCTAATACCAAACCTGAGACCCGTCCTATAACATGAGATGTGATATCCAAATCCTTCCCCTTCCAAACCTTAGACCCTTCTTTTATCATGAGATGTGGTATCCAACTCCTTCCCATTCCAATCCTGAGACCCTTCCTATAGCATGAGATGTGATATCTCTATGCTTCTAATACCAAACCTGAGACCCTTCCTATGGCCTTAGATGTCATATACAACTCCTTCCCATTCCAATCCTGAGACCCTTCCTTTAGCATGAGATGTGATATCTCAATGCTTATACCACATCTGAGACCCTTCCTATAGCATGAGATGTGATATCCAAATCCTTCCCATTCCAATCCTGAGACCCTTCCTATAGCATGTGATGTGATATCTCAATGCTTATACCAAACCTGAGAGCCTACCTATAGCATGAGATGTGATATCCAAGTCCATCCCATTCCAATCCTTAGACCCTTCCTACAGCATGCGATGTGATATCTCAATGATTCTAATACCAAACCAGAGACTCTTACTATAACATGAGATGGGATATCCAACTCCTTCCCATTCCAATCCTGAGCCGCTTCCGATAGCAGAGATGTGATATCTCAATGCTTATACCAAACCTGAGACCCTTCCTATAACATGAGATGTGATATCCAACTCCTTCCCGTTCCAAACCTGAGACACTAACTATAGCATATGTGATATCCAACTCCTTCCCATTCCAAACATGAGACCCTTCCTATAGCAAGAAAGTAATATCCAACTCCTACCCATTCCAATCCTGAGACCCTTCCTATAGCAAGAGATGTGATATCCAAATCCTTCCCATTCCAATCCTGAGACCCTTCCTATAACATGAGATGTGATATCCAACTCCTTCCCATTCCAACCTGAGACACTTCCTATAGCATGAGAAGGGATATCCAACTCCGTCCCAATCCAATCCTGAGACCCTTCCGATAGCAGAGATGTGATATCTCAATGCTTATACCAAACCTGAGACCCTTCCTATGGCATGAGATGTGATATCCAACTCCTTGCCATTCAAATCCTGAGACCCTTCCTATAGCATGAGAAGGGATATCCAACTCCTTCCCAATCCAATCCTGAGACCCTTCCGATAGCAGAGACGTGATATCTCAATGCTTCTACCAAACCTGAGACCCTTCCTTTAGCATGAGATGTGATATCCAAATCCTTCACATTCCAATCCTGAGACCCTTCCTATAGCATGAGATGTGATATCTCAATGCTTCTAATACCAAACCTGAGATCCTTCCTATAACATGAGATGTGATATCCAATTCCTTCCCATTCCAAACCTGAGACCCTTCCTATTGGATGAGATGTGATATCCAACTCCTTCCCATTCCAGCCCTGAGACCCTTCCTATAGCATGAGATGTGATGTCTCAATGCTTCTAATACCAAACCTGAGATCCTTCCTATAACATGAGATGTGATATCCAACTCCTTCCATTCCAATCCTGAGACCCGTCCTATAGCATGAGATGTGATATCTCAATGCTTATACCAAACCTGAGACCCTTCCTATAGCATGAGATGTGATATCCAACTACTTCCCATTCCAATCCTGAGACCCTTCCTATAGCATGAGATGTGATATCTCAATGCTTCTAATACCAAACCTGAGATCCTTCCTCTAACATGAAATGTGATATCCAACTCCTTCCCTTTCCAAACCTAAGAGCCTATCTATAGCATGAGATGTGATATCCAAGTCCTTCCCATTCCAACCCTTAGACCCTTCCTACAGCATGCAATATGATATCTCAATGATTCTAATAACAAACCTGAGACCCGTCCTATAACATGAGATGTGATATCCAACTCCTTCCCATTCCAATCCTGAGACACTTCCCATAGCAGAGATGTGATATCTCAATGCTTATACCAAACCTGAGACCCTTCCTATAACATGAGATGTGATATCCAAATCCTTCCCGTTCCAAACCTGAGACCCTTCCTTTAGCTTGAGATGTGATATCCAGCTCCTTCCCATTCCAATCCTGAGACACTTCCGATAGCATGAGATGTGATATCTCAATGCGTCTAATATCAAAACTGAGACCCTCCCTATAGCATATGTGATATCTAAGTCCTTCCCATTCCAATCCTGAGACACTCCCTATAGCATGAGATGTGATATCCAACTCTTTCCCATTCCAATCCTGAGACCCTTCCTATAGCATGAGATATGATATCTCAATACTTCTAATACCAAACGTGAGATCCTTCCGATAACATGAGATGTGATATCCAAATCCTTCCCCTTCCAAACCTGAGACCCTCCCTTTAGCATGAGATGTGATATCCAACTCCTTCCAATTCCAATCCTGAGACCCTTCTGATAGCATGAGATGTGATATCTCAATGCTTCTAATTCCAAACCTGAGATCCTTCCGATAGCATGAGATGTGATATCTCAATGCTTCTAATACCAAACCTGAGATCCTTCCTATAACATGAGATGTGATATCCAAATCCTTCCCCTTCCAAACCTGAGACCCTCCCTTTAGCATGAGATGTGATATCCAACTCCTTCCCATTCCATTCCTGAGACCCTTCTGATAGCATGAGATGTGATATCTCAATGCCTCTAATACCAAACCTGAGATCCTACCTCTAACATGAAATGTGATATCCAACTCTTTCCCCTTCCAAACCTGAGAGCCTTCCTATAGCATGAGATGTGATATCCAAGTCCTTCCCATTCCAATCCTGAGACCCTTCCTATAGCTTGAGATGTGATATCCAACTCCTTCCCATTCCAATTCTGAGACCCTTCCTATACTCTGAGACTTGATATCTCAATGCTTCTAATACCAAACCTGAGACCCGTAATATAACATGAGATGTGATATCCAAATCCTTCCCCTTCCAAACCTTAGACCCTTCCTTTATCATGAGATGTGATATCCAACTCCTTCCCATTCCAATCCTGAGACCCTTCCGATATCATGAGATGTGATATCTCAAAGCTTCTAACATCAAACTTGAGACCCTCCCTATAGCATGAGATGTGATATCCAAGTCCTTCCCATTCCAATCCTGAGACCTTTCCTATAGCATGAGATGTGATATCTCAATGCTTCTAATACCAAACCTGTGACCCTTCCTATAACATGAGATGGGGATATCCAACTCCTTCCCATTCCAATCCTGAGACCCTTCCGATAGCAGAGATGTGATATCTCAATGCTTATACCAAACCTGAGACCCTTCCTATGGCATGAGATGTGATATCCAACTCCTTGCCATTCAAATCCTGAGACCCTTCCTATAGCATGAGAAGGGATATCCAACTCCTTCCCAATCCAATCCTGAGACCCTTCCGATAGCAGAGACGTGATATCTCAATGCTTCTACCAAACCTGAGACCCTTCCTTTAGCATGAGATGTGATATCCAAATCCTTCACATTCCAATCCTGAGACCCTTCCTATAGCATGAGATTTGATATCTCAATGCTTCTAATACCAAACCTGAGATCCTTCCTATAACATGAGACTTGATATCCAATTCCTTCCCATTCCAAACCTGAGACCCTTCCTATTGGATGAGATGTGATATCCAACTCCTTCCCATTCCAACCCTGAGACCCTTCCTATAGCATGAGATGTGATGTCTCAATGCTTCTAATACCAAACCTGAGATCCTTCCTATAACATGAGATGTGATATCCAACTCCTTCCATTCCAATCCTGAGACCCGTCCTATAGCATGAGATGTGATATCTCAATGCTTATACCAAACCTGAGACCCTTCCTATAGCATGAGATGTGATATCCAATTACTTCCCATTCCAATCCTGAGACCCTTCGTATAGCATGAGATGTGATATCTCAATGCTTCTAATACCAAACCTGAGATCCTTCCTCTAACATGAAATGTGATATCCAACTCCTTCCCTTTCCAAACCTAAGAGCCTATCTATAGCATGAGATGTGATATCCAAGTCCTTCCCATTCCAATCCTTAGACCCTTCCTACAGCATGCAATATGATATCTCAATGATTCTAATAACAAACCTGAGACCCGTCCTATAGCATGAGAAATGATATCCAAGTCCTTCCCATTCCAATCCTGAGACCCTTCCTATAACATGAAATGTGATATCCAACTCCTTCCCATTCCAACCTGAGACCCTTCCTATAGCATGAGATGGGATATCCAACTTCCTCCAAATCCAATACTGATACCCTTCCGATAGCATGAGATGTGATATCCCAATGCTTCTACCAAACCTGAGACCCATACTATGGCATGAGATGTGATATCAAACTCCTTCCCATTCCAATCCTGAGACCCTTCCTATAGCTTGAGGTGTGATATCCAACTCCTTCCCATTCCAATTCTGAGACCCTTCTTATACCATGAGACTTGATATCTCAATGCTTCTAATACCAAACCTGAGACCCGTCCTATAACATGAGATGTGATATCCAAATCCTTCCCCTTCCAAACCTTAGACCCTTCCTTTATCATGAGATGTGATATCCAACTCCTTCCCATTCCAATCCTGAGACCCTTCCGATATCATGAGATTTGTTATCTCAATGCTTCTAATATCAAACTTGAGACCCTCCCTATAGCATGAGATGTGACATCCAAGTCCTTACCATTCCAATCCTGAGACCCTTCCTATAACATGAGATGTGATATCCAACTCCTTCCCATTCCAACCTGAGACACTTCCTATAGCATGAGAAGGGATATCTAACTCCTTCCCAATCCAATCCTGAGACCCTTCCGATAGCAGAGATGTGATATCTCAATGCTTATACCAAACCTGAGACCCCTCCTATGGCATGAGATGTGATATCCAACTCCTTGCCATTCACATCCTGAGACCCTTCCTATAGCATGAGATGTGATATCTCTATGCTTCTAATACCAAACCTGAGACCCTTCCTATAACATGAGATGGGATATCCAACTCCTTCCCATTCCAATCCTGAGACCCTTCCGATAGCAGAGATGTGATATCTCAATGCTTATACCAAACCTGAGAACCTTCCTATGGCCTGAGATGTCATATACAACTCCTTCCCATTCCAATCCTGAGACCCTTCCTTTAGCATGAGATGTGATATCTCAATGCTTATACCAAATCTGAGACCCTTCCTATAGCATGAGATGTGATATCCAATTCCTTCCCATTCCAATCCTGAGACCCTTCCTATAGCATGAGATGTGATATCTCAATGCTTATACCAAACCTGAGAGCCTACCTATAGCATGAGATGTGATATCCAAGTCCATCCCATTCCAATCCTTAGACCCTTCCTACAGCATGCGATGTGATATCTCAATGATTCTAATACCAAACCAGAGACTCTTCCTATAACATGAGATGGGATATCCAACTCCTTCCCATTCCAATCCTGAGCCGCTTCCGATAGCAGAGATGTGATATCTCAATGCTTATACCAAACCTGAGACCCTTCCTATAACATGAGATGTGATATCCAACTCCTTCCCGTTCCAAACCTGAGACACTAACTATAGCATATGTGATATCCAACTCCTTCCCATTCCAAACATGAGACCCTTCCTATAGCAAGAAAGTAATATCCAACTCCTACCCATTCCAATCCTGAGACCCTTCCTATAGCAAGAGATGTGATATCCAAATCCTTCCCATTCCAATCCTGAGACCCTTCCTATAACATGAGATGTGATATCCAACTCCTTCCCATTCCAACCTGAGACACTTCCTATAGCATGAGAAGGGATATCCAACTCCTTCCCAATCCAATCCTGAGACCCTTCCGATAACAGAGATGTGATATCTCAATGCTTATACCAAACCTGAGACCCTTCCTATGGCATGAGATGTGATATCCAACTCCTTCCCAATCCAATCCTGAGACCCTTCCGATAGCAGAGACGTGATATCTCAATGCTTCTACCAAACCTGAGACCCTTCCTTTAGCATGAGATGTGATATCCAAATCCTTCACATTCCAATCCTGAGACCCTTCCTATAGCATGAGATGTGATATCTCAATGCTTCTAATACCAAACCTGAGATCCTTCCTATAACATGAGATGTGATATCCAATTCCTTCCCATTCCAAACCTGAGACCCTTCCTATTGGATGAGATGTGATATCCAACTCCTTCCCATTCCAACCCTGAGACCCTTCCTATAGCATGAGATGTGATGTCTCAATGCTTCTAATACCAAACCTGAGATCCTTCCTATAACATGAGATGTGATATCCAACTCCTTCCATTCCAATCCTGAGACCAGTCCTATAGCATGAGATGTGATATCTCAATGCTTATACCAAACCTGAGACCCTTCCTATAGCATGAGATGTGATATCCAACTGCTTCCCATTCCCATCCTGAGACCCTTCCTATAGCATGAGATGTGATATCTCAATGCTTCTAATACCAAACCTGAGATCCTTCCTCTAACATGAAATGTGATATCCAACTCCTTCCCTTTCCAAACCTAAGAGCCTATCTATAGCATGAGATGTGATATCCAAGTCCTTCCCATTCCAACCCTTAGACCCTTCCTACAGCATGCAATATGATATCTCAATGATTCTAATAACAAACCTGAGACCCGTCCTATAACATGAGATGGGATATCCAACTCCTTCCCATTCCAATCCTGAGACACTTCCGATAGCAGAGATGTGATATCTCAATGCTTATACCAAACCTGAGACCCTTCCTATAACATGAGATGTGATATCCAAATCCTTCCCGTTCCAAACCTGAGACCCTTCCTTTAGCATGAGATGTGATATCCAGCACCTTCCCATTCCAATCCTGAGACACTTCCTATAGCATGAGATGTGATATCTCAATCCTTCTAATATCAAAACTGAGAACCTCCCTATAGCATGATATGTGATATCTAAGTCCATCCCATTCCAATCCTGAGACCCTCCCTATAGCATGAGATGTGATATCCAACTCCTTCCCATTCCAATCCTGAGACCCTTCCTATAGCATGAGATATGATATCTCAATACTTCTAATACCAAACGTGAGATCCTTCCGATAACATGAGATGTGATATCCAAATCCTTCCCCTTCAAATCCTGAGACCCTCCCTTTAGCATGAGATGTGATATCCAACTCCTTCCCATTCCATTCCTGAGACCCTTCTGATAGCATGAGATGTGATATCTCAATGCCTCTAATACCAAACCTGAGATCCTACCTCTAACATGAAATGTGATATCCAACTCTTTCCCCTTCCAAACCTGAGAGCCTTCCTATAGCATGAGATGTGATATCCAAGTCCTTCCCATTCCAATCCTGAGACCCTTCCTTTATCATGAGATGTGATATCCAACTCCTTCCCATTCCAATCCCGAGACCCTTCCTATAGCATGAGATGTGATATCTCAATGCTTCTAATACCAAACCTGAGACCCTTCCTATAACATGAGATGGGAATATCCAACTCCTTCCCATTCCAATCCTGAGACCCTTCCGATAGCAGAGATGTGATATCTCAATGCTTATACCAAACCTGAGATCCTTCCTATAACATGAGATGTGATATCCAACTCCTTCCCATTCCAATCCTGAGAAACTTACTATAGCATGAGATGTGATATCTCACTGCTTATACCAAACCTGAGACCCTTCCCATAGCATGAGATGTGATATCCAACTCCTTCCCATTCCAATCCTCAGACCCTTCCTATAGCATGAGATGTGATATCTCAATGCTTCTAATATCAAACTTGAGACCCTACCTATAGCATGAGATGTGATATCCAAGTCCTTCCCATTACAATCCTGAGACACTTCCTATAGCATGAGATGTGATATCCAACTCCTTCCCATTCCAATCCTGAGACCCTTCCTATAGCATGAGATGTGATATCTCAATGCTTCTAATATCAAAACTGAGAACCTCCCTATAGCATGATATGTGATATCTAAGTCCATCCCATTCCAATCCTGAGACCCTCCCTATAGCATGAGATGTGATATCTCAATGCTTCTAATATCAAAACTGAGAACCTCCCTATAGCATGATATGTGATATCTAAGTCCATCCCATTCCAATCCTGAGACCCTCCCTATAGCATGATATGTGATATCTAAGTCCATCCCATTCCAATCCTGAGACCCTTCCTATAGCAAGAGATGTGATATCCAAATCCTTCCCATTCCAATCCTGAGACCCTTCCTATAACATGAGATGTGATATCCAACTCCTTCCCATTCCAACCTGAGACACTTCCTATAGCATGAGAAGGGATATCCAACTCCTTCCCAATCCAATCCTGAGACCCTTCCGATAACAGAGATGTGATATCTCAATGCTTATACCAAACCTGAGACCCTTCCTATGGCATGAGATGTGATATCCAACTCCTTCCCAATCCAATCCTGAGACCCTTCCGATAGCAGAGACGTGATATCTCAATGCTTCTACCAAACCTGAGACCCTTCCTTTAGCATGAGATGTGATATCCAAATCCTTCACATTCCAATCCTGAGACCCTTCCTATAGCATGAGATGTGATATCTCAATGCTTCTAATACCAAACCTGAGATCCTTCCTATAACATGAGATGTGATATCCAATTCCTTCCCATTCCAAACCTGAGACCCTTCCTATTGGATGAGATGTGATATCCAACTCCTTCCCATTCCAACCCTGAGACCCTTCCTATAGCATGAGATGTGATGTCTCAATGCTTCTAATACCAAACCTGAGATCCTTCCTATAACATGAGATGTGATATCCAACTCCTTCCATTCCAATCCTGAGACCAGTCCTATAGCATGAGATGTGATATCTCAATGCTTATACCAAACCTGAGACCCTTCCTATAGCATGAGATGTGATATCCAACTGCTTCCCATTCCCATCCTGAGACCCTTCCTATAGCATGAGATGTGATATCTCAATGCTTCTAATACCAAACCTGAGATCCTTCCTCTAACATGAAATGTGATATCCAACTCCTTCCCTTTCCAAACCTAAGAGCCTATCTATAGCATGAGATGTGATATCCAAGTCCTTCCCATTCCAACCCTTAGACCCATCCTACAGCATGCAATATGATATCTCAATGATTCTAATAACAAACCTGAGACCCGTCCTATAACATGAGATGGGATATCCAACTCCTTCCCATTCCAATCCTGAGACACTTCCGATAGCAGAGATGTGATATCTCAATGCTTATACCAAACCTGAGACCCTTCCTATAACATGAGATGTGATATCCAAATCCTTCCCGTTCCAAACCTGAGACCCTTCCTTTAGCATGAGATGTGATATCCAGCACCTTCCCATTCCAATCCTGAGACACTTCCTATAGCATGAGATGTGATATCTCAATCCTTCTAATATCAAAACTGAGAACCTCCCTATAGCATGATATGTGATATCTAAGTCCATCCCATTCCAATCCTGAGACCCTCCCTATAGCATGAGATGTGATATCCAACTCCTTCCCATTCCAATCCTGAGACCCTTCCTATAGCATGAGATATGATATCTCAATACTTCTAATACCAAACGTGAGATCCTTCCGATAACATGAGATGTGATATCCAAATCCTTCCCCTTCAAATCCTGAGACCCTCCCTTTAGCATGAGATGTGATATCCAACTCCTTCCCATTCCATTCCTGAGACCCTTCTGATAGCATGAGATGTGATATCTCAATGCCTCTAATACCAAACCTGAGATCCTACCTCTAACATGAAATGTGATATCCAACTCTTTCCCCTTCCAAACCTGAGAGCCTTCCTATAGCATGAGATGTGATATCCAAGTCCTTCCCATTCCAATCCTGAGACCCTTCCTTTATCATGAGATGTGATATCCAACTCCTTCCCATTCCAATCCCGAGACCCTTCCTATAGCATGAGATGTGATATCTCAATGCTTCTAATACCAAACCTGAGACCCTTCCTATAACATGAGATGGGAATATCCAACTCCTTCCCATTCCAATCCTGAGACCCTTCCGATAGCAGAGATGTGATATCTCAATGCTTATACCAAACCTGAGATCCTTCCTATAACATGAGATGTGATATCCAACTCCTTCCCATTCCAATCCTGAGAAACTTACTATAGCATGAGATGTGATATCTCACTGCTTATACCAAACCTGAGACCCTTCCCATAGCATGAGATGTGATATCCAACTCCTTCCCATTCCAATCCTCAGACCCTTCCTATAGCATGAGATGTGATATCTCAATGCTTCTAATATCAAACTTGAGACCCTACCTATAGCATGAGATGTGATATCCAAGTCCTTCCCATTACAATCCTGAGACACTTCCTATAGCATGAGATGTGATATCCAACTCCTTCCCATTCCAATCCTGAGACCCTTCCTATAGCATGAGATGTGATATCTCAATGCTTCTAATATCAAAACTGAGAACCTCCCTATAGCATGATATGTGATATCTAAGT
Organism: Ambystoma mexicanum; assembly: GCF_040938575.1. Classification (NCBI taxonomy): domain Eukaryota; kingdom Metazoa; phylum Chordata; class Amphibia; order Caudata; family Ambystomatidae; genus Ambystoma; species Ambystoma mexicanum. The sequence goes on from NC_090936.1 coordinate 342,799,946, forward strand.
CCATCCCATTCCAATCCTGAGACCCTCCCTATAGCATGAGATGTGATATCCAACTCCTTCCCATTCCAATCCTGAGACCCTTCCTATAGCATGAGATATGATATCTCAATACTTCTAATACCAAACGTGAGATCCTTCCGATAACATGAGATGTGATATCCAAATCCTTCCCCTTCAAATCCTGAGACCCTCCCTTTAGCATGAGATGTGATATCCAACTCCTTCCTATTCCAATCCTGAGACTCTTCTGATAGCATGAGATGTGATATCCCAATGCTTCTAATACCAAACCTGAGATCCTTCCTATAACATGAGATGTGATATCCAAATCCTTCCCCTTCCAAACCTGAGACCCTCCCTTTAGCATGAGATGTGATATCCAACTCCTTCCCATTCCATTCCTGAGACCCTTCTGATAGCATGAGATGTGATATCTCAATGCCTCTAATACCAAACCTGAGATCCTACCTCTAACATGAAATGTGATATCCAACTCTTTCCCCTTCCAAACCTGAGAGCCTTCCTATAGCATGAGATGTGATATCCAAGTCCTTCCCATTCCAATCCTGAGACCCTTCCTTTATCATGAGATGTGATATCCAACTCCTTCCCATTCCAATCCCGAGACCCTTCCTATAGCATGAGATGTGATATCTCAATGCTTCTAATACCAAACCTGAGACCCTTCCTATAACATGAGATGGGAATATCCAACTCCTTCCCATTCCAATCCTGAGACCCTTCCGATAGCAGAGATGTGATATCTCAATGCTTATACCAAACCTGAGATCCTTCCTATAACATGAGATGTGATATCCAACTCCTTCCCATTCCAATCCTGAGACACTTACTATAGCATGAGATGTGATATCTCACTGCTTATACCAAACCTGAGACCCTTCCCATAGCATGAGATGTGATATCCAACTCCTTCCCATTCCAATCCTCAGACCCTTCCTATAGCATGAGATGTGATATCTCAATGCTTCTAATATCAAACTTGAGACCCTACCTATAGCATGAGATGTGATATCCAAGTCCTTCCCATTACAATCCTGAGACACTTCCTATAGCATGAGATGTGATATCCAACTCCTTCCCATTCCAATCCTGAGACCCTTCCTTTATCATGAGATGTGATATCCAACTCCTTCCCATTCCAAACCTGAGACCCTCCCTTTAGCATGAGATGTGATATCCAACTCCTTCCCATTCCAATCCTGAGACCCTTCTGATAGCATGAGATGTGATATCTCAATGCTTCTAATACCAAACCTGAGATCCTTCCGATAGCATGAGATGTGATATCTCAATGCTTCTAATACCAAACCTGAGATCCTTCCTATAACATGAGATGTGATATCCAAATCCTTCCCCTTCCAAACCTGAGACCCTCCCTTTAGCATGAGATGTGATATCCAACTCCTTCCCATTCCATTCCTGAGACCCTTCTGATAGCATGAGATGTGATATCTCAATGCCTCTAATACCAAACCTGAGATCCTACCTCTAACATGAAATGTGATATCCAACTCTTTCCCCTTCCAAACCTGAGAGCCTTCCTATAGCATGAGATGTGATATCCAAGTCCTTCCCATTCCAATTCTGAGACCCTTCCTATAGCTTGAGATGTGATATCCAACTCCTTCCCATTCCAATTCTGAGACCCTTCCTATACTCTGAGACTTGATATCTCAATGCTTCTAATATCAAACCTGAGACCCGTAATATAACATGAGATGTGTTATCCAAATCCTTCCCCTTCCAAACCTTAGACCCTTCCTTTATCATGAGATGTGATATCCAACTCCTTCCCATTCCAATCCTGAGACCCTTCCTATAGCATGAGATGTGATATCTCAATGCTTCTAATACCAAACCTGAGACCCTTCCTATAACATGAGATGGGAATATCCAACTCCTTCCCATTCCAATCCTGAGACCCTTCCGATAGCAGAGATGTGATATCTCAATGCTTATACCAAACCTGAGACCCTTCGTATGGCATGAGATGTGATATCCAACTCCTTGCCATTCAAATCCTGAGACCCTTCCTATAGCATGAGAAGGGATATCCAACTCCTTCCCAATCCAATCCTGAGACCCTTCCGATAGCAGAGACGTGATATCTCAATGCTTCTACCAAACCTGAGACCCTTCCTTTAGCATGAGATGTGATATCCAAATCCTTCACATTCCAATCCTGAAACCCTTCCTATAGCATGAGATGTGATATCTCAATGCTTCTAATACCAAACCTGAGATCCTTACTATAACATGAGATGTGATATCCAATTCCTTCCCATTCCAAACCTGAGACCCTTCCTATTGGATGAGTTGTGATATCCAACTCCTTCCCATTCCAACCCTGAGACCCTTCCTATAGCATGAGATGTGATGTCTCAATGATTCTAATACCAAACCTGAGATCCTTCCTATAACATGAGATGTGATATCCAACTCCTTCCATTCCAATCCTGAGACCCGTCCTATAGCATGAGATGTGATATCTCAATGCTTATACCAAACCTGTGACCCTTCCTATAGCATGAGATGTGATATCCAACTACTTCCCATTCCAATCCTGAGACCCTTCCTATAGCATGAGATGTGATATCTCAATGCTTCTAATACCAAACCTGAGATCCTTCCTCTAACATGAAATGTGATATCCAACTCCTTCCCTTTCCAAACCTAAGAGCCTATCTATAGCATGAGATGTGATATCCAGGTCCTTCCTATTCCAATCCTTAGACCCTTCCTACAGCATGCAATATGATATCTCAATGATTCTAATAACAAACCTGAGACCCGTCCTATAGCATGAGATATGATATCCAAGTCCTTCCCATTCCAATCCTGAGACCCTTCCTATAACATGAAATGTGATATCCAACTCCTTCCCATTCCAACCTGAGACCCTTCCTATAGCATGAGATGGGATATCCAACTTCTTCAAAATCCAATACTGATACCCTTCCGATAGCATGAGATGTGATATCCCAATGCTTCTACCAAACCTGAGACCCATACTATGGCATGAGATGTGATATCAAACTCCTTCCCATTCCAATCCTGAGACCCTTCCTATAGCTTGAGGTGTGATATCCAACTCCTTCCCATTCCAATTCTGAGACCCTTCTTATACCATGAGACTTGATATCTCAATGCTTCTAAACCCAAACCTGAGACCCGTCCTATAACATGAGATGTGATATCCAAATCCTTCCCCTTCCAAACCTTAGACCCTTCCTTTATCATGAGATGTGACATCCAAGTCCTTCCCATTCCAATCCTGAGACCCTTCCTATAGCATGAGATGTGATATCTCTATGCTTCTAATACCAAACCTGAGACCCTTCCTATAACATGAGATGGGATATCCAACTCCTTCCCATTCCAATCCTGAGACCTTTCCGATAGCAGAGATGTGATATCTCAATGCTTATACCAAACCTGAGAACCTTCCTATGGCCTGAGATGTCATATACAACTCCTTCCCATTCCAATCCTGAGACCCTTCCTTTAGCATGAGATGTGATATCTCAATGCTTATACCAAATCTGAGACCCTTCCTATAGCATGAGATGTGATATCCAATTCCTTCCCATTCCAATCCTGAGACCCTTCCTATAGCATGAGATGTGATATCTCAATGCTTATACCAAACCTGAGAGCCTACCTATAGCATGAGATGTGATATCCAAGTCCATCCCATTCCAATCCTTAGACCCTTCCTACAGCATGCGATGTGATATCTCAATGATTCTAATACCAAACCAGAGACTCTTCCTATAACATGAGATGGGATATCCAACTCCTTCCCATTCCAATCCTGAGCCGCTTCCGATAGCAGAGATGTGATATCTCAATGCTTATACCAAACCTGAGACCCTTCCTATAACATGAGATGTGATATCCAACTCCTTCCCGTTCCAAACCTGAGACACTAACTATAGCATATGTGATATCCAACTCCTTCCCATTCCAAACATGAGACCCTTCCTATAGCAAGAAAGTAATATCCAACTCCTACCCATTCCAATCCTGAGACCCTTCCTATAGCAAGAGATGTGATATCCAAATCCTTCCCATTCCAATCCTGAGACCCTTCCTATAACATGAGATGTGATATCCAACTCCTTCCCATTCCAACCTGAGACACTTCCTATAGCATGAGAAGGGATATCCAACTCCTTCCCAATCCAATCCTGAGACCCTTCCGATAGCAGAGATGTGATATCTCAATGCTTATACCAAACCTGAGACCCTTCCTATAGCATGAAAAGGGATATCCAACTCCTTCCCAATCCAATCCTGAGACCCTTCCGATAGCAGAGACGTGATATCTCAATGCTTCTACCAAACCTGAGACCCTTCCTTTAGCATGAGATGTGATATCCAAATCCTTCACATTCAAATCCTGAGACCCTTCCTATAGCATGAGATTTGGTATCTCAATGCTTCTAATACCAAACCTGAGATCCTTCCTATAACGTGAGATGTGATATCCAATTCCTTCCCATTCCAAACCTGAGACCCTTCCTATTGGATGAGATGTGATATCCAACTCCTTCCCATTTCAACCCTGAGACCCTTCCTATAGCATGAGATGTGATGTCTCAATGCTTCTAATACCAAACCTGAGATCCTTCCTATAACATGAGATGTGATATCCAACTCCTTCCATTCCAATCCTGAGACCCGTCCTATAGCATGAGATGTGATATCTCAATGCTCATACCAAACCTGAGACCCTTCCTATAGCATGAGATGTGATATCCAACTCCTTCCCATTCCAATCCTGAGACCCTTCCTATAGCATGAGATGTGATATCTCAATGCTTCTAATACCAAACCTGAGATCCTTCCTCTAACATGAAATGTGATATCCAACTCCTTCCCTTTCCAAACCTAAGAGCCTATCTATAGCATGAGATGTGATATCCAAGTCCTTCACATTCCAACCCTTAGACCCTTCCTACAGCATGCAATATGATATCTCAATGATTCTAATAACAAACCTGAGACCCGTCCTATAACATGAGATGGGATATCCAACTCCTTCCCATTCCAATCCTGAGACACTTCCGATAGCAGAGATGTGATATCTCAATGTTTATACCAAACCTGATACCCTTCCTATAACATGAGATGTGAAATTTAACTCCTTCCCGTTCCCAACCTGAGACCCTTCCTTTAGCATGAGATGTGATATCCAGCTCCTTCCCATTCCAATCCTGAGACACTTCCGATAGCATGAGATGTGATATCTCAATGCTTCTAATATCAAAACTGAGACCCTCCCTATAGCATGATATGTGATATCTAAGTCCTTCCCATTCCAATCCTGAGACCCTTCCTATAGCATGAGATGTGATATCTCAATGCTTCTACCAAACCTGAGACCCTTCCTTTAGCATGAGATGTGATATCCAACTCCTTCCCATTCCAATCCTGAGACCCTTCCTATAGCATGAGATGTGATATCTCAATACTTCTAATACCAAACCTGAGATCCTTCCGATAACATGAGATGTGATATCTCAATACTTCTAATACCAAACCTGAGATCCATCCTATAACATGAGATGTGATATCCAACTCCTTCCCTTTCCAAACCTAAGAGCCTATCTATAGCATGAGATGTGATATCCAGGTCCTTCCCATTCCAATCCTTAGACCCTTCCTACAGCATGCAATATGATATCTCAATGATTCTAATAACAAACCTGAGACCCGTCCTATAGCATGAGATATGATATCCAAGTCCTTCCCATTCCAATCCTGAGACCCTTCCTATAACATGAAATGTGATATCCAACTCCTTCCCATTCCAACCTGAGACCCTTCCTATAGCATGAGATGGGATATCCAACTTCTTCCAAATCCAATACTGATACCCTTCCGATAGCATGAGATGTGATATCCCAATGCTTCTACCAAACCTGAGAACCATACTATGGCATGAGATGTGATATCAAACTCCTTCCCAATCCAATCCTGAGACCCTTCCTATAGCTTGAGATGTGATATCCAACTCCTTCCCATTCCAATCCTGAGACCCTTCCGATATCATGAGATTTGTTATCTCAATGCTTCTAATATCAAACTTGAGACCCTCCCTATAGCATGAGATGTGACATCCAAGTCCTTCCCATTCCAATCCTGAGACCCTTCCTATAGCATGAGATGTGATATCTCTATGCTTCTAATACCGAACCTGAGACCCTTCCTATAACATGAGATGGGATATCCAACTCCTTCCCATTCCAATCCTGAGACCTTTCCGATAGCAGAGATGTGATATCTCAATGCTTATACCAAACCTGAGAACCTTCCTATGGCCTGAGATGTCATATACAACTCCTTCCCATTCCAATCCTGAGACCCTTCCTTTACCATGAGATGTGATATCTCAATGCTTATACCAAATCTGAGACCCTTCCTATAGCATGAGATGTGATATCCAATTCCTTCCCATTCCAATCCTGAGACCCTTCCTATAGCATGAGATGTGATATCTCAATGCTTATACCAAACCTGAGAGCCTACCTATAGCATGAGATGTGATATCCAAGTCCACCCCATTCCAATGCTTAGACCCTTCCTACAGCATGTGATGTGATATCTCAATGATTCTAATACCAAACCAGAGACTCTTCCTATAACATGAGATGGGATATCCAACTCCTTCCCATTCCAATCCTGAGCCGCTTCCGATAGCAGAGATGTGATATCTCAATGCTTATACCAAACCTGAGACCCTTCCTATAACATGAGATGTGATATCCAACTCCTTCCCGTTCCAAACCTGAGACACTAACTATAGCATATGTGATATCCAACTCCTTCCCATTCCAAACATGAGACCCTTCCTATAGCAAGAAAGTAATATCCAACTCCTACCCATTCCAATCCTGAGACCCTTCGTATAGCAAGAGATGTGATATCCAAATCCTTCCCATTCCAATCCTGAGACCCTTCCTATAACATGAGATGTGATATCCAACTCCTTCCCATTCCAACCTGAGACACTTCCTATAGCATGAGAAGGGATATCCAACTCCTTCCCAATCCAATCCTGAGACCCTTCCGATAGCAGAGATGTGATATCTCAATGCTTATACCAAACCTGAGACCCTTCCTATGGCATGAGATGTGATATCCAACTCCTTGCCATTCAAATCCTGAGACCCTTCCTATAGCATGAAAAGGGATATCCAACTCCTTCCCAATCCAATCCTGAGACCCTTCCGATAGCAGAGACGTGATATCTCAATGCTTCTACCAAACCTGAGACCCTTCCTTTAGCATGAGATGTGATATCCAAATCCTTCACATTCCAATCCTGAGACCCTTCCTATAGCATGAGATTTGATATCTCAATGCTTCTAATACCAAACCTGAGATCCTTCCTATAACATGAGATGTGATATCCAATTCCTTCCCATTCCAAACCTGAGACCCTTCCTATTGGATGAGATGTGATATCCAACTCCTTCCCATTCCAACCCTGAGACCCTTCCTATAGCATGAGATGTGATGTCTCAATGCTTCTAATACCAAACCTGAGATCCTTCCTATAACATGAGATGTGATATCCAACTCCTTCCATTCCAATCCTGAGACCCGTCCTATAGCATGAGATGTGATATCTCAATGCTTATACCAAACCTGAGACCCTTCCTATAGCATGAGATGTGATATCCAACTCCTTCCCATTCCAATCCTGAGACCCTTCCTATAGCATGAGATGTGATATCTCAATGCTTCTAATACCAAACCTGAGATCCTTCCTCTAACATGAAATGTGATATCCAACTCCTTCCCTTTCCAAACCTAAGAGCCTATCTATAGCATGAGATGTGATATCCAAGTCCTTCACATTCCAACCCTTAGACCCTTCCTACAGCATGCAATATGATATCTCAATGATTCTAATACCAAACCTGAGACCCTTCCTTTAGCGTGAGATGTGATATCCAAATCCTTCACATTCCAATCCTGAGACCCTTCCTATAGCATGAGATTTGATATCTCAATGCTTCTAATACCAAACCTGAGATCCTTCCTATAACATGAGATGTGATATCCAATTCCTTCCCATTCCAAACCTGAGACCCTTCCTATTGGATGAGATGTGATATCCAACTCCTTCCCATTCCAACCCTGAGACCCTTCCTATAGCATGAGATGTGATGTCTCAATGCTTCTAATACCAAACCTGAGATCCTTCCTATAACATGAGATGTGATATCCAACTCCTTCCATTCCAATCCTGAGACCCGTCCTATAGCATGAGATGTGATATCTCAATGCTTATACCAAACCTGAGACCCTTCCTATAGCATGAGATGTGATATCCAACTCCTTCCCATTCCAATCCTGAGACCCTTCCTATAGCATGAGATGTGATATCTCAATGCTTCTAATACCAAACCTGAGATCCTTCCTCTAACATGAAATGTGATATCCAACTCCTTCCCTTTCCAAACCTAAGAGCCTATCTATAGCATGAGATGTGATATCCAAGTCCTTCACATTCCAACCCTTAGACCCTTCCTACAGCATGCAATATGATATCTCAATGATTCTAATAACAAACCTGAGACCCGTCCTATAACATGAGATGTGATATCCAACTCCTTCCCATTCCAAACCTGAGACCCTTCCTTTAGCATGAGATGTGATATCCAGCTCCTTCCCATTCCAATCCTGAGACACTTCCGATAGCATGAGATGTGATATCTCAATGCTTCTAATATCAAAACTGAGACCCTCCCTATAGCATGATATGTGATATCTAAGTCCTTCCCATTCCAATCCTGAGACCCTTCCTATAGCATGAGATGTGATATCTCAATGCTTCTACCAAACCTGAGACCCTTCCTTTAGCATGAGATTTGATATCCAACTCCTTCCCATTCCAATCCTGAGACCCTTCCTATAGCATGAGATGTGATATCTCAATACTTCTAATACCAAACCTGAGATCCTTCCGATAACATGAGATGTGATATCTCAATACTTCTAATACCAAACCTGAGATCCATCCTATAACATGAGATGTGATATCCAACTCCTTCCCTTTCCAAACCTAAGAGCCTATCTATAGCATGAGATGTGATATCCAGGTCCTTCCCATTCCAATCCTTAGACCCTTCTACAGCATGCAATATGATATCTCAATGATTCTAATAACAAACCTGAGACCCGTCCTATAGCATGAGATATGATATCCAAGTACTTCCCATTCCAATCCTGAGACCCTTCCTATAACATGAAATGTGATATCCAAATCCTTCCCATTCCAACCTGAGACCCTTCCTATAGCATGAGATGGGATATCCAACTTCTTCCAAATCCAATACTGATACCCTTCCGATAGCATGAGATGTGATATCCCAATGCTTCTACCAAACCTGAGACCCATACTCTGGCATGAGATGTGATATCAAACTCCTTCCCATTCCAATCCTGAGACCCTTCCTAAAGCTTGAGGTGTGATATCCAACTCCTTCCCATTCCAATTCTGAGACCCTTCTTATACCATGAGACTTGATATCTCAATGCTTCTAATACCAAACCTGAGACCCGTCCTATAACATGAGATGTGATATCCAAATCCTTCCCCTTCCAAACCTTAGACCCTTCCTTTATCATGAGATGTGATATCCAACTCCTTCCCATTCCAATCCTGAGACCCTTCCGATATCATGAGATTTGTTATCTCAATGCTTCTAATATCAAACTTGAGACCCTCCCTATAGCATGAGATGTGACATCCAAGTCCTTCCCATTCCAATCCTGAGACCCTTCCTATAGCATGAGATGTGATATCTCTATGCTTCTAATACCAAACCTGAGACCCTTCCTATAACATGAGATGGGATATCCAACTCCTTCCCATTCCAATCCTGAGACCTTTCCGATAGCAGAGATGTGATATCTCAATGCTTATACCAAACCTGAGAACCTTCCTATGGCCTGAGATGTCATATACAACTCCTTCCCATTCCAATCCTGAGACCCTTCCTTTAGCATGAGATGTGATATCTCAATGCTTACACCAAATCTTAGACCCTTCCTATAGCATGAGATGTGATATCTCAATGCTTATACCAAACCTGAGAGCCTACCTATAACATGAGATGTGATATCCAAGTCCATCCCATTCCAATCCTTAGACCCTTCCTACAGCATGCGATGTGATATCTCAATGATTCTAATACCAAACCAGAGACTCTTCCTATAACATGAGATGGGATATCCAACTCCTTCCCATTCCAATCCTGAGCCGCTTCCGATAGCAGAGATGTGATATCTCAATGCTTATACCAAACCTGAGACCCTTCCTATAACATGAGATGTGATATCCAACTCCTTCCCGTTCCAAACCTGAGACACTAACTATAGCATATGTGATATCCACCTCCTTCCCATTCCAAACATGAGACCCTTCCTATAGCAAGAAAGTAATATCCAACTCCTACCCATTCCAATCCTGAGACCCTTCCTATAGCAAGAGATGTGATATCCAAATCCTTCCCATTCCAATCCTGAGACCCTTCCTATAACATGAGATGTGATATCCAACTCCTTCCCATTCCAACCTGAGACACTTCCTATAGCATGAGAAGGGATATCCAACTCCTTCCCAATCCAATCCTGAGACCCTTCCGATAGCAGAGATGTGATATCTCAATGCTTATACCAAACCTGAGACCCTTCCTATGGCATGAGATGTGATATCCAACTCCTTGCCATTCAAATCCTGAGACCCTTCCTATAGCATGAGAAGGGATATCCAACTCCTTCCCAATCCAATCCTGAGACCCTTCCGATAGCAGAGACGTGATATCTCAATGCTTCTACCAAACCTGAGACCCTTCCTTTAGCATGAGATGTGATATCCAAATCCTTCACATTCCAATCCTGAGACCCTTCCTATAGCATGAGATGTGATATCTCAATGCTTCTAATACCAAACCTGAGATCCTTCCTATAACATGAGATGTGATATCCAATTCCTTCCCATTCCAAACCTGAGACCCTTCCTATTGGATGAGATGTGATATCCAACTCCTTCCCATTCCAATCCTGAGACCCTTCCTATAGCATGAGATGTGATGTCTCAATGCTTCTAATACCAAACCTGAGATCCTTCCTATACATGAGATGTGATATCCAACTCCTTCCATTCCAATCCTGAGACCCGTCCTATAGCATGAGATGTGATATCTCAATGCTTATACCAAACCTGAGACCCTTCCTATAGCATGAGATGTGATATCCAACTGCTTCCCATTCCAATCCTGAGACCCTTCCTATAGCATGAGATGTGATATCTCAATGCTTCTAATACCAAACCTGAGATCCTTCCTCTAACATGAAATGTGATATCCAACTCCTTCCCTTTCCAAACCTAAGAGCCTATCTATAGCATGAGATGTGATATCCAAGTCCTTCACATTCCAACCCTTAGACCCTTCCTACAGCATGCAATATGATATCTCAATGATTCTAATAACAAACCTGAGACCCGTCCTATAACATGAGATGGGATATCCAACTCCTTCCCATTCCAATCCTGAGACACTTCCGATAGCAGAGATGTGATATCTCAATGCTTATACCAAACCTGAGACCCTTCCTATAACATGAGATGTGATATCCAAATCCTTCCCGTTCCAAACCTGAGACCCTTCCTTTAGCATGAGATGTGATATCCAAGTCCACCCCATTCCAATCCTTAGACCCTTCCTACAGCATGCGATGTGATATCTCAATGATTCTAATACCAAACCAGAGACTCTTCCTATAACATGAGATGGGATATCCAACTCCTTCCCATTCCAATCCTGAGCCGCTTCCGATAGCAGAGATGTGATATCTCAATGCTTATACCAAACCTGAGACCCTTCCTATAACATGAGATGTGATATCCAACTCCTTCCCGTTCCAAACCTGAGACACTAACTATAGCATATGTGATATCCAACTCCTTCCCATTCCAAACATGAGACCCTTCCTATAGCAAGAAAGTAATATCCAACTCCTAACCATTCCAATCCTGAGACCCTTCGTATAGCAAGAGATGTGATATCCAAATCCTTCCCATTCCAATCCTGAGACCCTTCCTATAACATGAGATGTGATATCCAACTCCTTCCCATTCCAACCTGAGACACTTCCTATAGCATGAGAAGGGATATCCAACTCCTTCCCAATCCAATCCTGAGACCCTTCGATAGCAGAGATGTGATATCTCAATACTTATACCAAACCTGAGACCCTTCCTATGGCATGAGATGTGATATCCAACTCCTTGCCATTCAAATCCTGAGACCCTTCCTATAGCATGAAAAGGGATATCCAACTCCTTCCCAATCCAATCCTGAGACCCTTCCGATAGCAGAGACATGATATCTCAATGCTTCTACCAAACCTGAGACCCTTCCTTTAGCATGAGATGTGATATCCAAATCCTTCACATTCCAATCCTGAGACCCTTCCTATAGCATGAGATTTGATATCTCAATGCTTCTAATACCAAACCTGAGATCCTTCCTATAACATGAGATGTGATATCCAATTCCTTCCCATTCCAAACCTGAGACCCTTCCTATTGGATGAGATGTGATATCCAACTCCTTCCCATTCCAACCCTGAGACCCTTCCTATAGCATGAGATGTGATGTCTCAATGTTTCTAATACCAAACCTGAGATCCTTCCTATAACATGAGATGTGATATCCAACTCCTTCCATTCCAATCATGAGACCCGTCCTATAGCATGAGATGTGATATCTCAATGCTTATACCAAACCTGAGAACCTTCCTATGGCCTGAGATGTCATATACAACTCCTTCCCATTCCAATCCTGAGACCCTTCCTTTACCATGAGATGTGATATCTCAATGCTTATACCAAATCTGAGACCCTTCCTATAGCATGAGATGTGATATCCAATTCCTTCCCATTCCAATCCTGAGACCCTTCCTATAGCATGAGATGTGATATCTCAATGCTTATACCAAACCTGAGAGCCTACCTATAGCATGAGATGTGATATCCAAGTCCACCCCATTCCAATGCTTAGACCCTTCCTACAGCATGTGATGTGATATCTCAATGATTCTAATACCAAACCAGAGACTCTTCCTATAACATGAGATGGGATATCCAACTCCTTCCCATTCCAATCCTGAGCCGCTTCCGATAGCAGAGATGTGATATCTCAATGCTTATACCAAACCTGAGACCCTTCCTATAACATGAGATGTGATATCCAACTCCTTCCCGTTCCAAACCTGAGACACTAACTATAGCATATGTGATATCCAACTCCTTCCCATTCCAAACATGAGACCCTTCCTATAGCAAGAAAGTAATATCCAACTCCTACCCATTCCAATCCTGAGACCCTTCGTATAGCAAGAGATGTGATATCCAAATCCTTCCCATTCCAATCCTGAGACCCTTCCTATAACATGAGATGTGATATCCAACTCCTTCCCATTCCAACCTGAGACACTTCCTATAGCATGAGAAGGGATATCCAACTCCTTCCCAATCCAATCCTGAGACCCTTCCGATAGCAGAGATGTGATATCTCAATGCTTATACCAAACCTGAGACCCTTCCTATGGCATGAGATGTGATATCCAACTCCTTGCCATTCAAATCCTGAGACCCTTCCTATAGCATGAAAAGGGATATCCAACTCCTTCCCAATCCAATCCTGAGACCCTTCCGATAGCAGAGACGTGATATCTCAATGCTTCTACCAAACCTGAGACCCTTCCTTTAGCATGAGATGTGATATCCAAATCCTTCACATTCCAATCCTGAGACCCTTCCTATAGCATGAGATTTGATATCTCAATGCTTCTAATACCAAACCTGAGATCCTTCCTATAACATGAGATGTGATATCCAATTCCTTCCCATTCCAAACCTGAGACCCTTCCTATTGGATGAGATGTGATATCCAACTCCTTCCCATTCCAACCCTGAGACCCTTCCTATAGCATGAGATGTGATGTCTCAATGCTTCTAATACCAAACCTGAGATCCTTCCTATAACATGAGATGTGATATCCAACTCCTTCCATTCCAATCCTGAGACCCGTCCTATAGCATGAGATGTGATATCTCAATGCTTATACCAAACCTGAGACCCTTCCTATAGCATGAGATGTGATATCCAACTCCTTCCCATTCCAATCCTGAGACCCTTCCTATAGCATGAGATGTGATATCTCAATGCTTCTAATACCAAACCTGAGATCCTTCCTCTAACATGAAATGTGATATCCAACTCCTTCCCTTTCCAAACCTAAGAGCCTATCTATAGCATGAGATGTGATATCCAAGTCCTTCACATTCCAACCCTTAGACCCTTCCTACAGCATGCAATATGATATCTCAATGATTCTAATACCAAACCTGAGACCCTTCCTTTAGCGTGAGATGTGATATCCAAATCCTTCACATTCCAATCCTGAGACCCTTCCTATAGCATGAGATTTGATATCTCAATGCTTCTAATACCAAACCTGAGATCCTTCCTATAACATGAGATGTGATATCCAATTCCTTCCCATTCCAAACCTGAGACCCTTCCTATTGGATGAGATGTGATATCCAACTCCTTCCCATTCCAACCCTGAGACCCTTCCTATAGCATGAGATGTGATGTCTCAATGCTTCTAATACCAAACCTGAGATCCTTCCTATAACATGAGATGTGATATCCAACTCCTTCCATTCCAATCCTGAGACCCGTCCTATAGCATGAGATGTGATATCTCAATGCTTATACCAAACCTGAGACCCTTCCTATAGCATGAGATGTGATATCCAACTCCTTCCCATTCCAATCCTGAGACCCTTCCTATAGCATGAGATGTGATATCTCAATGCTTCTAATACCAAACCTGAGATCCTTCCTCTAACATGAAATGTGATATCCAACTCCTTCCCTTTCCAAACCTAAGAGCCTATCTATAGCATGAGATGTGATATCCAAGTCCTTCACATTCCAACCCTTAGACCCTTCCTACAGCATGCAATATGATATCTCAATGATTCTAATAACAAACCTGAGACCCGTCCTATAACATGAGATGTGATATCCAACTCCTTCCCATTCCAAACCTGAGACCCTTCCTTTAGCATGAGATGTGATATCCAGCTCCTTCCCATTCCAATCCTGAGACACTTCCGATAGCATGAGATGTGATATCTCAATGCTTCTAATATCAAAACTGAGACCCTCCCTATAGCATGATATGTGATATCTAAGTCCTTCCCATTCCAATCCTGAGACCCTTCCTATAGCATGAGATGTGATATCTCAATGCTTCTACCAAACCTGAGACCCTTCCTTTAGCATGAGATTTGATATCCAACTCCTTCCCATTCCAATCCTGAGACCCTTCCTATAGCATGAGATGTGATATCTCAATACTTCTAATACCAAACCTGAGATCCTTCCGATAACATGAGATGTGATATCTCAATACTTCTAATACCAAACCTGAGATCCATCCTATAACATGAGATGTGATATCCAACTCCTTCCCTTTCCAAACCTAAGAGCCTATCTATAGCATGAGATGTGATATCCAGGTCCTTCCCATTCCAATCCTTAGACCCTTCTACAGCATGCAATATGATATCTCAATGATTCTAATAACAAACCTGAGACCCGTCCTATAGCATGAGATATGATATCCAAGTACTTCCCATTCCAATCCTGAGACCCTTCCTATAACATGAAATGTGATATCCAAATCCTTCCCATTCCAACCTGAGACCCTTCCTATAGCATGAGATGGGATATCCAACTTCTTCCAAATCCAATACTGATACCCTTCCGATAGCATGAGATGTGATATCCCAATGCTTCTACCAAACCTGAGACCCATACTCTGGCATGAGATGTGATATCAAACTCCTTCCCATTCCAATCCTGAGACCCTTCCTAAAGCTTGAGGTGTGATATCCAACTCCTTCCCATTCCAATTCTGAGACCCTTCTTATACCATGAGACTTGATATCTCAATGCTTCTAATACCAAACCTGAGACCCGTCCTATAACATGAGATGTGATATCCAAATCCTTCCCCTTCCAAACCTTAGACCCTTCCTTTATCATGAGATGTGATATCCAACTCCTTCCCATTCCAATCCTGAGACCCTTCCGATATCATGAGATTTGTTATCTCAATGCTTCTAATATCAAACTTGAGACCCTCCCTATAGCATGAGATGTGACATCCAAGTCCTTCCCATTCCAATCCTGAGACCCTTCCTATAGCATGAGATGTGATATCTCTATGCTTCTAATACCAAACCTGAGACCCTTCCTATAACATGAGATGGGATATCCAACTCCTTCCCATTCCAATCCTGAGACCTTTCCGATAGCAGAGATGTGATATCTCAATGCTTATACCAAACCTGAGAACCTTCCTATGGCCTGAGATGTCATATACAACTCCTTCCCATTCCAATCCTGAGACCCTTCCTTTAGCATGAGATGTGATATCTCAATGCTTACACCAAATCTTAGACCCTTCCTATAGCATGAGATGTGATATCTCAATGCTTATACCAAACCTGAGAGCCTACCTATAACATGAGATGTGATATCCAAGTCCATCCCATTCCAATCCTTAGACCCTTCCTACAGCATGCGATGTGATATCTCAATGATTCTAATACCAAACCAGAGACTCTTCCTATAACATGAGATGGGATATCCAACTCCTTCCCATTCCAATCCTGAGCCGCTTCCGATAGCAGAGATGTGATATCTCAATGCTTATACCAAACCTGAGACCCTTCCTATAACATGAGATGTGATATCCAACTCCTTCCCGTTCCAAACCTGAGACACTAACTATAGCATATGTGATATCCACCTCCTTCCCATTCCAAACATGAGACCCTTCCTATAGCAAGAAAGTAATATCCAACTCCTACCCATTCCAATCCTGAGACCCTTCCTATAGCAAGAGATGTGATATCCAAATCCTTCCCATTCCAATCCTGAGACCCTTCCTATAACATGAGATGTGATATCCAACTCCTTCCCATTCCAACCTGAGACACTTCCTATAGCATGAGAAGGGATATCCAACTCCTTCCCAATCCAATCCTGAGACCCTTCCGATAGCAGAGATGTGATATCTCAATGCTTATACCAAACCTGAGACCCTTCCTATGGCATGAGATGTGATATCCAACTCCTTGCCATTCAAATCCTGAGACCCTTCCTATAGCATGAGAAGGGATATCCAACTCCTTCCCAATCCAATCCTGAGACCCTTCCGATAGCAGAGACGTGATATCTCAATGCTTCTACCAAACCTGAGACCCTTCCTTTAGCATGAGATGTGATATCCAAATCCTTCACATTCCAATCCTGAGACCCTTCCTATAGCATGAGATGTGATATCTCAATGCTTCTAATACCAAACCTGAGATCCTTCCTATAACATGAGATGTGATATCCAATTCCTTCCCATTCCAAACCTGAGACCCTTCCTATTGGATGAGATGTGATATCCAACTCCTTCCCATTCCAATCCTGAGACCCTTCCTATAGCATGAGATGTGATGTCTCAATGCTTCTAATACCAAACCTGAGATCCTTCCTATACATGAGATGTGATATCCAACTCCTTCCATTCCAATCCTGAGACCCGTCCTATAGCATGAGATGTGATATCTCAATGCTTATACCAAACCTGAGACCCTTCCTATAGCATGAGATGTGATATCCAACTGCTTCCCATTCCAATCCTGAGACCCTTCCTATAGCATGAGATGTGATATCTCAATGCTTCTAATACCAAACCTGAGATCCTTCCTCTAACATGAAATGTGATATCCAACTCCTTCCCTTTCCAAACCTAAGAGCCTATCTATAGCATGAGATGTGATATCCAAGTCCTTCACATTCCAACCCTTAGACCCTTCCTACAGCATGCAATATGATATCTCAATGATTCTAATAACAAACCTGAGACCCGTCCTATAACATGAGATGGGATATCCAACTCCTTCCCATTCCAATCCTGAGACACTTCCGATAGCAGAGATGTGATATCTCAATGCTTATACCAAACCTGAGACCCTTCCTATAACATGAGATGTGATATCCAAATCCTTCCCGTTCCAAACCTGAGACCCTTCCTTTAGCATGAGATGTGATATCCAAGTCCACCCCATTCCAATCCTTAGACCCTTCCTACAGCATGCGATGTGATATCTCAATGATTCTAATACCAAACCAGAGACTCTTCCTATAACATGAGATGGGATATCCAACTCCTTCCCATTCCAATCCTGAGCCGCTTCCGATAGCAGAGATGTGATATCTCAATGCTTATACCAAACCTGAGACCCTTCCTATAACATGAGATGTGATATCCAACTCCTTCCCGTTCCAAACCTGAGACACTAACTATAGCATATGTGATATCCAACTCCTTCCCATTCCAAACATGAGACCCTTCCTATAGCAAGAAAGTAATATCCAACTCCTAACCATTCCAATCCTGAGACCCTTCGTATAGCAAGAGATGTGATATCCAAATCCTTCCCATTCCAATCCTGAGACCCTTCCTATAACATGAGATGTGATATCCAACTCCTTCCCATTCCAACCTGAGACACTTCCTATAGCATGAGAAGGGATATCCAACTCCTTCCCAATCCAATCCTGAGACCCTTCGATAGCAGAGATGTGATATCTCAATACTTATACCAAACCTGAGACCCTTCCTATGGCATGAGATGTGATATCCAACTCCTTGCCATTCAAATCCTGAGACCCTTCCTATAGCATGAAAAGGGATATCCAACTCCTTCCCAATCCAATCCTGAGACCCTTCCGATAGCAGAGACATGATATCTCAATGCTTCTACCAAACCTGAGACCCTTCCTTTAGCATGAGATGTGATATCCAAATCCTTCACATTCCAATCCTGAGACCCTTCCTATAGCATGAGATTTGATATCTCAATGCTTCTAATACCAAACCTGAGATCCTTCCTATAACATGAGATGTGATATCCAATTCCTTCCCATTCCAAACCTGAGACCCTTCCTATTGGATGAGATGTGATATCCAACTCCTTCCCATTCCAACCCTGAGACCCTTCCTATAGCATGAGATGTGATGTCTCAATGTTTCTAATACCAAACCTGAGATCCTTCCTATAACATGAGATGTGATATCCAACTCCTTCCATTCCAATCATGAGACCCGTCCTATAGCATGAGATGTGATATCTCAATGCTTATACCAAACCTGAGAACCTTCCTATGGCCTGAGATGTCATATACAACTCCTTCCCATTCCAATCCTGAGACCCTTCCTTTAGCATGAGATGTGATATCTCAATGCTTATACCAAATCTTAGACCCTTCCTATAGCATGAGATGTGATATCTCAATGCTTATACCAAACCTGAGAGCCTACCTATAACATGAGATGTGATATCCAAGTCCATCCCATTCCAATCCTTAGACCCTTCCTACAGCATGCGATGTGATATCTCAATGATTCTAATACCAAACCAGAGACTCTTCCTATAACATGAGATGGGATATCCAACTCCTTCCCATTCCAATCCTGAGCCGCTTCCGATAGCAGAGATGTGATATCTCAATGCTTATACCAAACCTGAGACCCTTCCTATAACATGAGATGTGATATCCAACTCCTTCCCGTTCCAAACCTGAGACACTAACTATAGCATATGTGATATCCACCTCCTTCCCATTCCAAACATGAGACCCTTCCTATAGCAAGAAAGTAATATCCAACTCCTACCCATTCCAATCCTGAGACCCTTCCTATAGCAAGAGATGTGATATCCAAATCCTTCCCATTCCAATCCTGAGACCCTTCCTATAACATGAGATGTGATATCCAACTCCTTCCCATTCCAACCTGAGACACTTCCTATAGCATGAGAAGGGATATCCAACTCCTTCCCAATCCAATCCTGAGACCCTTCCGATAGCAGAGATGTGATATCTCAATGCTTATACCAAACCTGAGACCCTTCCTATGGCATGAGATGTGATATCCAACTCCTTGCCATTCAAATCCTGAGACCCTTCCTATAGCATGAGAAGGGATATCCAACTCCTTCCCAATCCAATCCTGAGACCCTTCCGATAGCAGAGACGTGATATCTCAATGCTTCTACCAAACCTGAGACCCTTCCTTTAGCATGAGATGTGATATCCAAATCCTTCACATTCCAATCCTGAGACCCTTCCTATAGCATGAGATGTGATATCTCAATGCTTCTAATACCAAACCTGAGATCCTTCCTATAACATGAGATGTGATATCCAATTCCTTCCCATTCCAAACCTGAGACCCTTCCTATTGGATGAGATGTGATATCCAACTCCTTCCCATTCCAACCCTGAGACCCTTCCTATAGCATGAGATGTGATGTCTCAATGCTTCTAATACCAAACCTGAGATCCTTCCTATAACATGAGATGTGATATCCAACTCCTTCCATTCCAATCCTGAGACCCGTCCTATAGCATG
This sequence comes from Ambystoma mexicanum, assembly GCF_040938575.1. Lineage (NCBI taxonomy): Eukaryota > Metazoa > Chordata > Amphibia > Caudata > Ambystomatidae > Ambystoma > Ambystoma mexicanum. Next base: position 342,820,544 of record NC_090936.1, read on the forward strand.
AGATGTGATATCTCAATGCTTATACCAAACCTGAGACCCTTCCTATAGCATGAGATGTGATATCCAACTGCTTCCCATTCCAATCCTGAGACCCTTCCTATAGCATGAGATGTGATATCTCAATGCTTCTAATACCAAACCTGAGATCCTTCCTCTAACATGAAATGTGATATCCAACTCCTTCCCTTTCCAAACCTAAGAGCCTATCTATAGCATGAGATGTGATATCCAAGTCCTTCACATTCCAACCCTTAGACCCTTCCTACAGCATGCAATATGATATCTCAATGATTCTAATAACAAACCTGAGACCCATCCTATAACATGAGATGGGATATCCAACTCCTTCCCATTCCAATCCTGAGACATTTCCGATAGCAGAGATGTGATATCTCAATGCTTATACCAAACCTGAGACCCTTCCTATAACATGAGATGTGATATCCAAATCCTTCCCGTTCCAAACCTGAGACCCTTCCTTTAGCATGAGATGTGATATCCAGCTCCTTCCCATTCCAATCCTGAGACACTTCCGATAGCATGAGATGTGATATCTCAATGCTTCTAATATCAAAACTGAGACCCTCCCTATAGCATGATATGTGATATCTAAGTCCTTCCCATTCCAATCCTGAGACCCTCCCTATAGCATGAGATGTGATATCCAACTCCTTCCCATTCCAATCCTGAGACCCTTCCTATAGCATGAGATATGATATCTCAATACTTCTAATACCAAACGTGAGATCCTTCCGATAACATGAGATGTGATATCCAAATCCTTCCCCTTCCAAACCTGAGACCCTCCCTTTAGCATGAGATGTGATATCCAACTCCTTCCCATTCCATTCCTGAGACCCTTCTGATAGCATGAGATGTGATATCTCAATACCTCTAATACCAAACCTGAGATCCTACCTCTAACATGAAATGTGATATCCAACTCTTTCCCCTTCCAAACCTGAGAGCCTTCCAATAGCATGAGATGTGATATCCAAGTCCTTCCCATTCCAATCCTGAGACCCTTCCTATAGCTTGAGATGTGATATCCAACTCCTTCCCATTCCAATTCTGAGACCCTTCCTATACTATGAGACTTGATATCTCAATGCTTCTAATACCAAACGTGAGACCCGTAATATAACATGAGATGTGATATCCAAATCCTTCCCCTTCCAAACCTTAGACCCTTCCTTTATCATGAGATGTGATATCCAACTCCTTCCCATTCCAATCCTGAGACCCTTCCGATATCATGAGATGTGATATCTCAAAGCTTCTAATATCAAACTTGAGACCCTCCCTATAGCATGAGATGTGATATCCAAGTCCTTCCCATTCCAATCCTGAGACCCTTCCTATAGCATGAGATGTGATATCTCAATGCTTCTAATACCAAACCTGAGACCCTTCCTATAACATGAGATGGGAATATCCAACTCCTTCCCATTCCAATCCTGAGACCCTTCCGATAGCAGAGATGTGATATCTCAATGCTTATACCAAACCTGAGATCCTTCCTATAACAAGAGATGTGATATCCAACTCCTTCCCATTCCAATCCTGAGACACTTCCTATAGCATGAGATGTGATATCTCACTGCTTATACCAAACCTGAGACCCTTCCCATAGCATGAGATGTGATATCCAACTCCTTCCCATTCCAATCCTGAGACCCTTCCTATAGCATGAGATATGATATCTCAATACTTCTAATACCAAACGTGAGATCCTTCCGATAACATGAGATGTGATATCCAAATCCTTCCCCTTCCAAACCTGAGACCCTCCCTTTAGCATGAGATGTGATATCCAACTCCTTCCCATTCCAATCCTGAGACCCTTCTGATAGCATGAGATGTGATATCTCAATGCTTCTAATACCAAACCTGAGAGCCTTCCGATAGCATGAGATGTGATATCTCAATGCTTCTAATACCAAACCTGAGATCCTTCCTATAACATGAGATGTGATATCCAAATCCTTCCCCTTCCAAACCTGAGACCGTCCCTTTAGCATGAGATGTGATATCCAACTCCTTCCCATTCCATTCCTGAGACCCTTCTGATAGCATGAGATGTGATATCTCAATGCCTCTAATACCAAACCTGAGATCCTACCTCTAACATGAAATGTGATATCCAACTCTTTCCCCTTCCAAACCTGAGAGCCTTTCTATAGCATGAGATGTGATATCCAAGTCCTTCCCATTCCAATCCTGAGACCCTTCCTATAGCTTGAGATGTGATATCCAACTCCTTCCCATTCCAATTCTGAGACCCTTCCTATACACTGAGACTTGATATCTCAATGCTTCTAATACCAAACCTGAGACCCGTGATATAACATGAGATGTGATATCCAAATCCTTCCCCTTCCAAACCTTAGACCCTTCCTTTATCATGAGATGTGATATCCAACACCTTCCCATTCCAATCCTGAGACCCTTCCGATATCATGAGATGTGATATCTCAAAGCTTCTAATATCAAACTTGAGACCCTCCCTATAGCATGAGATGTGATATCCAAGTCCTTCCCATTCCAATCCTGAGACCCTTCCTATAGCATGAGATGTGATATCTCAATGCTTCTAATACCAAACCTGAGACCCTTCCTATAACATGAGATGGGAATATCCAACTCCTTCCCATTCCAATCCTGAGACCCTTCCGATAGCAGAGATGTGATATCTCAATGCTTATACCAAACCTGAGACCCTTCGTATGGCATGAGATGTGATATCCAACTCCTTGCCATTCAAATCCTGAGACCCTTCCTATAGCATGAGAAGGGATATCCAACTCCTTCCCAATCCAATCCTGAGACCCTTCCGATAGCAGAGACGTGATATCTCAATGCTTCTACCAAACCTGAGACCCTTCCTTTAGCATGAGATGTGATATCCAAATCCTTCACATTCCAATCCTGAGACCCTTCCTATAGCATGAGATGTGATATCTCAATGCTTCTAATACCAAACCTGAGATCCTTCCTATAACATGAGACGTGATATCCAATTCCTTCCCATTCCAAACCTGAGACCCTTCCTATAGCATGAGATGTGATGTCTCAATGCTTCTAATACCAAACCTGAGATCCTTCCTATAACATGAGATGTGATATCCAACTCCTTCCATTCCAATCCTGAGACCCATCCTATAGCATGAGATGTGATATCTCAATGCTTATACCAAACCTGAGACCCTTCCTATAGCATGAGATGTGATATCCAACTACTTCCCATTCCAATCCTGAGACCCTTCGTATAGCATGAGATGTGATATCTCAATGCTTCTAATACCAAACCTGAGATCCTTCCTCTAACATGAAATGTGATATCCAACTCCTTCCCTTTCCAAACCTAAGAGCCTATCTATAGCATGAGATGTGATATCCAAGTCCTTCCCATTCCAATCCTTAGACCCTTCCTACAGCATGCAATATGATATCTCAATGATTCTAATAACAAACCTGAGACCCGTCCTATAGCATGAGAAATGATATCCAAGTCCTTCCCATTCCAATCCTGAGACCCTTCCTATAACATGAAATGTGATATCCAACTCCTTCCCATTCCAACCTGAGACCCTTCCTATAGCATGAGATGGGATATCCAACTTCCTCCAAATCCAATACTGATACCCTTCCGATAGCATGAGATGTGATATCCCAATGCTTCTACCAAACCTGAGACCCATACTATGGCATGAGATGTGATATCAAACTCCTTCCCATTCCAATCCTGAGACCCTTCCTATAGCTTGAGGTGTGATATCCAACTCCTTCCCATTCCAATTCTGAGACCCTTCTTATACCATGAGACTTGATATCTCAATGCTTCTAATACCAAACCTGAGACCCGTCCTATAACATGAGATGTGATATCCAAATCCTTCCCCTTCCAAACCTTAGACCCTTCCTTTATCATGAGATGTGATATCCAACTCCTTCCCATTCCAATCCTGGGACCCTTCCGATATCATGAGATTTGTTATCTCAATGCTTCTAATATCAAACTTGAGACCCTCCCTATAGCATGAGATGTGACATCCAAGTCCTTCCCATTCCAATCCTGAGACCCTTCCTATAACATGAGATGTGATATCCAACTCCTTCCCATTCCAAACTGAGACACTTCCTATAGCATGAGAAGGGATATCTAACTCCTTCCCAATCCAATCCTGAGACCCTTCCGATAGCAGAGATGTGATATCTCAATGCTTATACCAAACCTGAGACCCTTCCTATGGCATGAGATGTGATATCCAACTCCTTGCCATTCACATCCTGAGACCCTTCCTATAGCATGTGATGTGATATCTCTATGCTTCTAATACCAAACCTGAGACCCTTCCTATAACATGAAATGTGATATCCAACTCCTTCCCTTTCCAAACCTAAGAGCCTATCTATAGCATGAGATGTGATATCCAAGTCCTTCACATTCCAACCCTTAGACCCTTCCTACAGCATGCAATATGATATCTCAATGATTCTAATAACAAACCTGAGACCCGTCCTATAACATGAGATGGGATATCCAACTCCTTCCCATTCCAATCCTGAGACGCTTCCGATAGCAGAGATGTGATATCTCAATGCTTATACCAAACCTGAGACCCTTCCTATAACATGAGATGTGATATCCAAATCCTTCCCGTTCCAAACCTGAGACCCTTCCTTTAGCATGAGATGTGATATCCAAGTCCACCCCATTCCAATCCTTAGACCCTTCCTACAGCATGCGATGTGATATCTCAATGATTCTAATACCAAACCAGAGACTCTTCCTATAACATGAGATGGGATATCCAACTCCTTCCCATTCCAATCCTGAGCCGCTTCCGATAGCAGAGATGTGATATCTCAATGCTTATACCAAACCTGAGACCCTTCCTATAACATGAGATGTGATATCCAACTCCTTCCCGTTCCAAACCTGAGACACTAACTATAGCATATGTGATATCCAACTCCTTCCCATTCCAAACATGAGACCCTTCCTATAGCAAGAAAGTAATATCCAACTCCTAACCATTCCAATCCTGAGACCCTTCGTATAGCAAGAGATGTGATATCCAAATCCTTCCCATTCCAATCCTGAGACCCTTCCTATAACATGAGATGTGATATCCAACTCCTTCCCATTCCAACCTGAGACACTTCCTATAGCATGAGAAGGGATATCCAACTCCTTCCCAATCCAATCCTGAGACCCTTCGATAGCAGAGATGTGATATCTCAATGCTTATACCAAACCTGAGACCCTTCCTATGGCATGAGATGTGATATCCAACTCCTTGCCATTCAAATCCTGAGACCCTTCCTATAGCATGAAAAGGGATATCCAACTCCTTCCCAATCCAATCCTGAGACCCTTCCGATAGCAGAGACATGATATCTCAATGCTTCTACCAAACCTGAGACCCTTCCTTTAGCATGAGATGTGATATCCAAATCCTTCACATTCCAATCCTGAGACCCTTCCTATAGCATGAGATTTGATATCTCAATGCTTCTAATACCAAACCTGAGATCCTTCCTATAACATGAGATGTGATATCCAATTCCTTCCCATTCCAAACCTGAGACCCTTCCTATTGGATGAGATGTGATATCCAACTCCTTCCCATTCCAACCCTGAGACCCTTCCTATAGCATGAGATGTGATGTCTCAATGTTTCTAATACCAAACCTGAGATCCTTCCTATGACATGAGATGTGATATCCAACTCCTTCCATTCCAATCATGAGACCCGTCCTATAGCATGAGATGTGATATCTCAATGCTTATACCAAACCTGAGAACCTTCCTATGGCCTGAGATGTCATATACAACTCCTTCCCATTCCAATCCTGAGACCCTTCCTTTAGCATGAGATGTGATATCTCAATGCTTATACCAAATCTTAGACCCTTCCTATAGCATGAGATGTGATATCTCAATGCTTATACCAAACCTGAGAGCCTACCTATAACATGAGATGTGATATCCAAGTCCATCCCATTCCAATCCTTAGACCCTTCCTACAGCATGCGATGTGATATCTCAATGATTCTAATACCAAACCAGAGACTCTTCCTATAACATGAGATGGGATATCCAACTCCTTCCCATTCCAATCCTGAGCCGCTTCCGATAGCAGAGATGTGATATCTCAATGCTTATACCAAACCTGAGACCCTTCCTATAACATGAGATGTGATATCCAACTGCTTCCCGTTCCAAACCTGAGACACTAACTATAGCATATGTGATATCCACCTCCTTCCCATTCCAAACATGAGACCCTTCCTATAGCAAGAAAGTAATATCCAACTCCTACCCATTCCAATCCTGAGACCCTTCCTATAGCAAGAGATGTGATATCCAAATCCTTCCCATTCCAATCCTGAGACCCTTCCTATAACATGAGATGTGATATCCAACTCCTTCCCATTCCAAACCTGAGACACTAACTATAGCATATGTGATATCCACCTCCTTCCCATTCCAAACATGAGACCCTTCCTATAGCAAGAAAGTAATATCCAACTCCTACCCATTCCAATCCTGAGACCCTTCCTATAGCAAGAGATGTGATATCCAAATCCTTCCCAATCCAATCCTGAGACCCTTCCGATAGCAGAGATGTGATATCTCAATGCTTATACCAAACCTGAGACCCTTCCTATGGCATGAGATGTGATATCCAACTCCTTGCCATTCAAATCCTGAGACCCTTCCTATAGCATGAGAAGGGATATCCAACTCCTTCCCAATCCAATCCTGAGACCCTTCCGATAGCAGAGACGTGATATCTCAATGCTTCTACCAAACCTGAGACCCTTCCTTTAGCATGAGATGTGATATCCAAATCCTTCACATTCCAATCCTGAGACCCTTCCTATAGCATGAGATGTGATATCTCAATGCTTCTAATACCAAACCTGAGATCCTTCCTATAACATGAGATGTGATATCCAATTCCTTCCCATTCCAAACCTGAGACCCTTCCTATTGGATGAGATGTGATATCCAACTCCTTCCCATTCCAACCCTGAGACCCTTCCTATAGCATGAGATGTGATGTCTCAATGCTTCTAATACCAAACCTGAGATCCTTCCTATAACATGAGATGTGATATCCAACTCCTTCCATTCCAATCCTGAGACCCGTCCTATAGCATGAGATGTGATATCTCAATGCTTATACCAAACCTGAGACCCTTCCTATAGCATGAGATGTGATATCCAACTGCTTCCCATTCCAATCCTGAGACCCTTCCTATAGCATGAGATGTGATATCTCAATGCTTCTAATACCAAACCTGAGATCCTTCCTCTAACATGAAATGTGATATCCAACTCCTTCCCTTTCCAAACCTAAGAGCCTATCTATAGCATGAGATGTGATATCCAAGTCCTTCACATTCCAACCCTTAGACCCTTCCTACAGCATGCAATATGATATCTCAATGATTCTAATAACAAACCTGAGACCCGTCCTATAACATGAGATGGGATATCCAACTCCTTCCCATTCCAATCCTGAGACATTTCCGATAGCAGAGATGTGATATCTCAATGCTTATACCAAACCTGAGACCCTTCCTATAACATGAGATGTGATATCCAACTCCTTCCCGTTCCAAACCTGAGACACTAACTATAGCATATGTGATATCCAACTCCTTCCCATTCCAAACATGAGACCCTTCCTATAGCAAGAAAGTAATATCCAACTCCTACCCATTCCAATCCTGAGACCCTTCCTATAACATGAGATGTGATATCCAACTCCTTCCCATTCCAACCTGAGACACTTCCTATAGCATGAGAAGGGATATCCAACTCCTTCCCAATCCAATCCTGAGACCCTTCCGATAGCAGAGATGTGATATCTCAATGCTTATACCAAACCTGAGACCCTTCCTATGGCATGAGATGTGATATCCAACTCCTTCCCAATCCAATCCTGAGACCCTTCCGATAGCAGAGACGTGATATCTCAATGCTTCTACCAAACCTGAGACCCTTCCTTTAGCATGAGATGTGATATCCAAATCCTTCACATTCCAATCCTGAGACCCTTCCTATAGCATGAGATGTGATATCTCAATGCTTCTAATACCAAACCTGAGATCCTTCCTATAACATGAGATGTGATATCCAATTCCTTCCCATTCCAAACCTGAGACCCTTCCTATTGGATGAGATGTGATATCCAACTCCTTCCCATTCCAACCCTGAGACCCTTTCTATAGCATGAGATGTGATGTCTCAATGCTTCTAATACCAAACCTGAGATCCTTCCTATAACATGAGATGTGATATCCAACTCCTTCCATTCCAATCCTGAGACCCGTCCTATAGCATGAGATGTGATATCTCAATGCTTATACCAAACCTGAGACCCTTCCTATAGCATGAGATGTGATATCCAACTGCTTCCCATTCCAATCCTGAGACCCTTCCTATAGCATGAGATGTGATATCTCAATGCTTCTAATACCAAACCTGAGATCCTTCCTCTAACATGAAATGTGATATCCAACTCCTTCCCTTTCCAAACCTAAGAGCCTATCTATGGCATGAGATGTGATATCCAAGTCCTTCCCATTCCAACCCTTAGACCCTTCCTACAGCATGCAATATGATATCTCAATGATTCTAATAACAAACCTGAGACCCGTCCTATAACATGAGATGGGATATCCAACTCCTTCCCATTCCAATCCTGAGACACTTCCGATAGCAGAGATGTGATATCTCAATGCTTATACCAAACCTGAGACCCTTCCTATAACATGAGATGTGATATCCAAATCCTTCCCGTTCCAAACCTGAGACCCTTCCTTTAGCATGAGATGTGATATCCAGCACCTTCCCATTCCAATCCTGAGACACTTCCTATAGCATGAGATGTGATATCTCAATGCTTCTAATATCAAAACTGAGACCCTCCCTATAGCATGATATGTGATATCTAAGTCCTTCCCATTCCAATCCTGAGACCCTCCCTATAGCATGAGATGTGATATCCAACTCCTTCCCATTCCAATCCTGAGACCCTTCCTATAGCATGAGTGATGATATCTCAATACTTCTAATACCAAACGTGAGATCCTTCCGATAACATGAGATGTGATATCCAAATCCTTCCCCTTCAAATCCTGAGACCCTCCCTTTAGCATGAGATGTGATATCCAACTCCTTCCTATTCCAATCCTGAGACTCTTCTGATAGCATGAGATGTGATATCTCATTGCTTCAAATACCAAACCTGAGATCCTTCCGATAGCATGAGATGTGATATCTCAATGCTTCTAATACCAAACCTGAGATCCTTCCTATAACATGAGATGTGATATCCAAATCCTTCCCCTTCCAAACCTGAGACCCTCCCTTTAGCATGAGATGTGATATCCAACTCCTTCCCATTCCATTCCTGAGACCCTTCTGATAGCATGAGGTGTGATATCTCAATGCCTCTAATACCAAACCTGAGATCCTACCTCTAACATGAAATGTGATATCCAACTCTTTCCCCTTCCAAACCTGAGAGCCTTCCTATAGCATGAGATGTGATATCCAAGTCCTTCCCATTCCAATCCTGAGACCCTTCCTTTATCATGAGATGTGATATCCAACTCCTTCCCATTCCAATCCTGAGACCCTTCCTATAGCATGAGATGTGATATCTCAATGCTTCTAATACCAAACCTGAGACCCTTCCTATAACATGAGATGGGAATATCCAACTCCTTCCCATTCCAATCCTGAGACCCTTCCGATAGCAGAGATGTGATATCTCAATGCTTATACCAAACCTGAGATCCTTCCTATAACATGAGATGTGATATCCAACTCCTTCCCATTCCAATCCTGAGACACTTACTATAGCATGAGATGTGATATCTCACTGCTTATACCAAACGTGAGACCCTTCCCATAGCATGAGATGTGATATCCAACTCCTTCCCATTCCAATCCTCAGACCCTTCCTATAGCATGAGATGTGATATCTCAATGCTTCTAATATCAAACTTGAGACCCTACCTATAGCATGAGATGTGATATCCAAGTCCTTCCCATTACAATCCTGAGACACTTCCTATAGCATGAGATGTGATATCCAACTCCTTCCCATTCCAATCCTGAGACCCTTCCTATAGCATGAGATATGATATCTCAATACTTCTAATACCAAACGTGAGATCCTTCCGATAACATGAGATGTGATATCCAAATCCTTCCCCTTCCAAACCTGAGACCCTCCCTTTAGCATGAGATGTGATATCCAACTCCTTCCCATTCCAATCCTGAGACCCTTCTGATAGCATGAGATGTGATATCTCAATGCTTCTAATACCAAACCTGAGATCCTTCCGATAGCATGAGATGTGATATCTCAATGCTTCTAATACCAAACCTGAGATCCTTCCTATAACATGAGATGTGATATCCAAATCCTTCCCCTTCCAAACCTGAGACCCTCCCTTTAGCATGAGATGTGATATCCAACTCCTTCCCATTCCATTCCTGAGACCCTTCTGATAGCATGAGATGTGATATCTCAATGCCTCTAATACCAAACCTGAGATCCTACCTCTAACATGAAATGTGATATCCAACTCTTTCCCCTTCCAAACCTGAGAGCCTTCCTATAGCATGAGATGTGATATCCAAGTCCTTCCCATTCCAATTCTGAGACCCTTCCTATAGCTTGAGATGTGATATCCAACTCCTTCCCATTCCAATTCTGAGACCCTTCCTATACTCTGAGACTTGATATCTCAATGCTTCTAATACCAAACCTGAGACCCGTAATATAACATGAGATGTGATATCCAAATCCTTCCCCTTCCAAACCTTAGACCCTTCCTTTATCATGAGATTTGATATCCAACTCCTTCCCATTCCAATCCTGAGACCCTTCCGATATCATGAGATGTGATATCTCAAAGCTTCTAATATCAAACTTGAGACCCTCCCTATAGCATGAGATGTGATATCCAAGTCCTTCCCATTCCAATCCTGAGACCCTTCCTATAGCATGAGATGTGATATCTCAATGCTTCTAATACCAAACCTGAGACCCTTCCTATAACATGAGATGGGAATATCCAACTCCTTCCCATTCCAATCCTGAGACCCTTCCGATAGCAGAGATGTGATATCTCAATGCTTATACCAAACCTGAGACCCTTCGTATGGCATGAGATGTGATATCCAACTCCTTGCGTTTCAAATCCTGAGACCCTTCCTATAGCATGAGAAGGGATATCCAACTCCTTCCCAATCCAATCCTGAGACCCTTCCGATAGCAGAGACGTGATATCTCAATGCTTCTACCAAACCTGAGACCCTTCCTTTAGCATGAGATGTGATATCCAAATCCTTCACATTCCAATCCTGAAACCCTTCCTATAGCATGAGATGTGATATCTCAATGCTTCTAATACCAAACCTGAGATCCTTCCTATAACATGAGATGTGATATCCAATTCCTTCCCATTCCAAACCTGAGACCCTTCCTATTGGATGAGTTGTGATATCCAACTCCTTCCCATTCAAACCCTGAGACCCTTCCTATAGCATGAGATGTGATGATTCAATGATTCTAATACCAAACCTGAGATCCTTCCTATAACATGAGATGTGATATCCAACTCCTTCCATTCCAATCCTGAGACCCGTCATTATAGCATGAGATGTGATATCTCAATGCTTATACCAAACCTGAGACCCTTCCTATAGCATGAGATGTGATATCCAACTACTTCCCATTCCAATCCTGAGACCCTTCCTATAGCATGAGATGTGATATCTCAATGCTTCTAATACCAAACCTGAGATCCTTCCTCTAACATGAAATGTGATATCCAACTCCTTCCCTTTCCAAACCTAAGAGCCTATCTATAGCATGAGATGTGATATCCAGGTCCTTCCTATTCCAATCCTTAGACCCTTCCTACAGCATGCAATATGATATCTCAATGATTCTAATAACAAACCTGAGACCCGTCCTATAGCATGAGATATGATATCCAAGTCCTTCCCATTCCAATCCTGAGACCCTTCCTATAACATGAAATGTGATATCCAACTCCTTCCCATTCCAACCTGAGACCCTTCCTATAGCATGAGATGGGATATCCAACTTCTTCAAAATCCAATACTGATACCCTTCCGATAGCATGAGATGTGATATCCCAATGCTTCTACCAAACCTGAGACCCATACTATGGCATGAGATGTGATATCAAACTCCTTCCCATTCCAATCCTGAGACCCTTCCTATAGCTTGAGGTGTGATATCCAACTCCTTCCCATTCCAATTCTGAGACCCTTCTTATACCATGAGACTTGATATCTCAATGCTTCTAATACCAAACCTGAGACCCGTCCTATAACATGAGATGTGATATCCAAATCCTTCCCCTTCCAAACCTTAGACCCTTCCTTTATCATGAGATGTGACATACAACTCCTTCCCATTCCAATCCTGAGACCCTTCCGATATCATGAGATTTGTTATCTCAATGCTTCTAATATCAAACTTGAGACCCTCCCTATAGCATGAGATGTGACATCCAAGTCCTTCCCATTCCAATCCTGAGACCCTTCCTATAGCATGAGATGTGATATCTCTATGCTTCTAATACCAAACCTGAGACCCTTCCTATAACATGAGATGGGATATCCAACTCCTTCCCATTCCAATCCTGAGACCTTTCCGATAGCAGAGATGTGATATCTCAATGCTTATACCAAAACTGAGAACCTTCCTATGGCCTGAGATGTCATATACAACTCCTTCCCATTCCAATCCTGAGACCCTTCCTTTAGCATGAGATGTGATATCTCAATGCTTATACCAAATCTGAGACCCTTCCTATAGCATGAGATGTGATATCCAATTCCTTCCCATTCCAATCCTGAGACCCTTCCTATAGCATGAGATGTGATATCTCAATGCTTATACCAAACCTGAGAGCCTACCTATAGCATGAGATGTGATATCCAAGTCCATCCCATTCCAATCCTTAGACCCTTCCTACAGCATGCGATGTGATATCTCAATGATTCTAATACCAAACCAGAGACTCTTCCTATAACATGAGATGGGATATCCAACTCCTTCCCATTCCAATCCTGAGCCGCTTCCGATAGCAGAGATGTGATATCTCAATGCTTATACCAAACCTGAGACCCTTCCTATAACATGAGATGTGATATCCAACTCCTTCCCGTTCCAAACCTGAGACACTAACTATAGCATATGTGATATCCAACTCCTTCCCATTCCAAACATGAGACCCTTCCTATAGCAAGAAAGTAATATCCAACTCCTATCCATTCCAATCCTGAGACCCTTCCTATAGCAAGAGATGTGATATCCAAATCCTTCCCATTCCAATCCTGAGACCCTTCCTATAACATGAGATGTGATATCCAACTCCTTCCCATTCCAACCTGAGACACTTCCTATAGCATGAGAAGGGATATCCAACTCCTTCCCAATCCAATCCTGAGACCCTTCCGATAGCAGAGATGTGATATCTCAATGCTTATACCAAACCTGAGACCCTTCCTATAGCATGAAAAGGGATATCCAACTCCTTCCCAATCCAATGCTGAGACCCTTCCGATAGCAGAGACGTGATATCTCAATGCTTCTACCAAACCTGAGACCCTTCCTTTAGCATGAGATGTGATATCCAACTCCTTCCCATTCCAATCATGACCTTTCCGATAGCAGAGATGTGATATCTCAATGCTTATACCAAACCTGAGAACCTTCCTATGGCCTGAGATGTCATATACAACTCCTTCCCATTCCAATCCTGAGACCCTTCCTTTAGCATGAGATGTGATATCTCAATGCTTATACCAAATCTGAGACCCTTCCTATAGCATGAGATGTGATATCCAATTCCTTCCCATTCCAATCCTGAGACCCTTCCTATAGCATGAGATGTGATATCTCAATGCTTATACCAAACCTGAGAGCCTACCTATAGCATGAGATGTGATATCCAAGTCCATCCCATTCCAATCCTTAGACCCTTCCTACAGCATGCGATGTGATATCTCAATGATTCTAATACCAAACCAGAGACTCTTCCTATAACATGAGATGGGATATCCAACTCCTTCCCATTCCAATCCTGAGCCGCTTCCGATAGCAGAGATGTGATATCTCAATGCTTATACCAAACCTGAGACCCTTCCTATAACATGAGATGTGATATCCAACTCCTTCCCGTTCCAAACCTGAGACACTAACTATAGCATATGTGATATCCAACTCCTTCCCATTCCAAACATGAGACCCTTCCTATAGCAAGAAAGTAATATCCAACTCCTACCCATTCCAATCCTGAGACCCTTCCTATAGCAAGAGATGTGATATCCAAATCCTTCCCATTCCAATCCTGAGACCCTTCCTATAACATGAGATGTGATATCCAACTCCTTCCCATTCCAACCTGAGACACTTCCTATAGCATGAGAAGGGATATCCAACTCCTTCCCAATCCAATCCTGAGACCCTTCCGATAGCAGAGATGTGATATCTCAATGCTTATACCAAACCTGAGACCCTTCCTATAGCATGAAAAGGGATATCCAACTCCTTCCCAATCCAATCCTGGGACCCTTCCGATAGCAGAGACGTGATATCTCAATGCTTCTACCAAACCTGAGACCCTTCCTTTAGCATGAGATGTGATATCCAAATCCTTCACATTCCAATCCTGAGACCCTTCCTATAGCATGAGATTTGATATCTCAATGCTTCTAATACCAAACCTGAGATCCTTCCTATAACATGAGATGTGATATCCAATTCCTTCCCATTCCAAACGTGAGACCCTTCCTATTGGATGAGATGTGATATCCAACTCCTTCCCATTTCAACCCTGAGACCCTTCCTATAGCATGAGATGTGATGTCTCAATGCTTCTAATACCAAACCTGAGATCCTTCCTATAACATGAGATGTGATATCCAACTCCTTCCATTCCAATCCTGAGACCCGTCCTATAGCATGAGATGTGATATCTCAATGCTTATACCAAACCTGAGACCCTTCCTATAGCATGAGATGTGATATCCAACTCCTTCCCATTCCAATCCGGAGACCCTTCCTATAGCATGAGATGTGATATCTCAATGCTTCTAATACCAAACCTGAGATCCTTCCTCTAACATGAAATGTGATATCCAACTCCTTCCCTTTCCAAACCTAAGAGCCTATCTATAGCATGAGATGTGATATCCAAGTCCTTCACATTCCAACCCTTAGACCCTTCCTACAGCATGCAATATGATATCTCAATGATTCTAATAACAAACCTGAGACCCGTCCTATAACATGAGATGGGATATCCAACTCCTTCCCATTCCAATCCTGAGACACTTCCGATAGCAGAGATGTGATATCTCAATGTTTATACCAAACCTGAGACCCTTCCTATAACATGAGATGTGAAATTTAACTCCTTCCCGTTCCCAACCTGAGACCCTTCCTTTAGCATGAGATGCGATATCTCAATGCTTCTAATATCAAAACTGAGACCCTCCCTATAGCATGATATGTGATATCTAAGTCCTTCCCATTCCAATCCTGAGACCCTTCCTATAGCATGAGATGTGATATCTCAATGCTTCTACCAAACCTGAGACCCTTCCTTTAGCATGAGATGTGATATCCAACTCCTTCCCATTCCAATCCTGAGACCCTTCCTATAGCATGAGATGTGATATCTCAATACTTCTAATACCAAACCTGAGATCCTTCCGATAACATGAGATGTGATATCTCAATACTTCTAATACCAAACCTGAGATCCATCCTATAACATGAGATGTGATATCCAACTCCTTCCCTTTCCAAACCTAAGAGCCTATCTATAGCATGAGATGTGATATCCAGGTCCTTCCCATTCCAATCCTTAGACCCTTCCTACAGCATGCAATATGATATCTCAATGATTCTAATAACAAACCTGAGACCCGTCCTATAGCATGAGATATGATATCCAAGTCCTTCCCATTCCAATCCTGAGACCCTTCCTATAACATGAAATGTGATATCCAACTCCTTCCCATTCCAACCTGAGACCCTTCCTATAGCATGAGATGGGATATCCAACTTCTTCCAAATCCAATACTGATACCCTTCCGATAGCATGAGATGTGATATCCCAATGCTTCTACCAAACCTGAGACCCATACTATGGCATGAGATGTGATATCAAACTCCTTCCCATTCCAATCCTGAGACCCTTCCTATAGCTTGAGGTGTGATATCCAACTCCTTCCCATTCCAATTCTGAGACCCTTCTTATACCATGAGACTTGATATCTCAATGCTTCTAATACCAAACCTGAGACCCGTCCTATAACATGAGATGTGATAACCAAATCCTTCCCCTTCCAAACCTTAGACCCTTCCTTTATCATGAGATGTGATATCCAACTCCTTCCCATTCCAATCCTGAGACCCTTCCGATATCATGAGATTTGTTATCTCAATGCTTCTAATATCAAACTTGAGACCCTCCCTATAGCATGAGATGTGACATCCAAGTCCTTCCCATTCCAATCCTGAGACCCTTCCTATAGCATGAGATGTGATATCTCTATGCTTCTAATACCAAACCTGAGATCCTTCCTATAACATGAGATGTGATATCCAAATCCTTCCCCTTCCAAACCTGAGACCCTCCCTTTAGCATGAGATGTGATATCCAACTCCTTCCCATTCCATTCCTGAGACCCTTCTGATAGCATGAGATGTGATATCTCAATGCCTCTAATACCAAACCTGAGATCCTACCTCTAACATGAAATGTGATATCCAACTCTTTCCCCTTCCAAACCTGAGAGCCTTCCTATAGCATGAGATGTGATATCCAAGTCCTTCCCATTCCAATTCTGAGACCCTTCCTATAGCTTGAGATGTGATATCCAACTCCTTCCCATTCCAATTCTGAGACCCTTCCTATACTCTGAGACTTGATATCTCAATGCTTCTAATACCAAACCTGAGACCCGTAATATAACATGAGATGTGATATCCAAATCCTTCCCCTTCCAAACCTTAGACCCTTCCTTTATCATGAGATTTGATATCCAACTCCTTCCCATTCCAATCCTGAGACCCTTCCGATATCATGAGATGTGATATCTCAAAGCTTCTAATATCAAACTTGAGACCCTCCCTATAGCATGAGATGTGATATCCAAGTCCTTCCCATTCCAATCCTGAGACCCTTCCTATAGCATGAGATGTGATATCTCAATGCTTCTAATACCAAACCTGAGACCCTTCCTATAACATGAGATGGGAATATCCAACTCCTTCCCATTCCAATCCTGAGACCCTTCCGATAGCAGAGATGTGATATCTCAATGCTTATACCAAACCTGAGACCCTTCGTATGGCATGAGATGTGATATCCAACTCCTTGCCTTTCAAATCCTGAGACCCTTCCTATAGCATGAGAAGGGATATCCAACTCCTTCCCAATCCAATCCTGAGACCCTTCCGATAGCAGAGACGTGATATCTCAATGCTTCTACCAAACCTGAGACCCTTCCTTTAGCATGAGATGTGATATCCAAATCCTTCACATTCCAATCCTGAAACCCTTCCTATAGCATGAGATGTGATATCTCAATGCTTCTAATACCAAACCTGAGATCCTTCCTATAACATGAGATGTGATATCCAATTCCTTCCCATTCCAAACCTGAGACCCTTCCTATTGGATGAGTTGTGATATCCAACTCCTTCCCATTCCAACCCTGAGACCCTTCCTATAGCATGAGATGTGATGTCTCAATGATTCTAATACCAAACCTGAGATCCTTCCTATAACATGAGATGTGATATCCAACTCCTTCCATTCCAATCCTGAGACCCGTCCTATAGCATGAGATGTGATATCTCAATGCTTATACCAAACCTGAGACCCTTCCTATAGCATGAGATGTGATATCCAACTACTTCCCATTCCAATCCTGAGACCCTTCCTATAGCATGAGATGTGATATCTCAATGCTTCTAATACCAAACCTGAGATCCTTCCTCTAACATGAAATGTGATATCCAACTCCTTCCCTTTCCAAACCTAAGAGCCTATCTATAGCATGAGATGTGATATCCAGGTCCTTCCTATTCCAATCCTTAGACCCTTCCTACAGCATGCAATATGATATCTCAATGATTCTAATAACAAACCTGAGACCCGTCCTATAGCATGAGATATGATATCCAAGTCCTTCCCATTCCAATCCTGAGACCCTTCCTATAACATGAAATGTGATATCCAACTCCTTCCCATTCCAACCTGAGACCCTTCCTATAGCATGAGATGGGATATCCAACTTCTTCAAAATCCAATACTGATACCCTTCCGATAGCATGAGATGTGATATCCCAATGCTTCTACCAAACCTGAGACCCATACTATGGCATGAGATGTGATATCAAACTCCTTCCCATTCCAATCCTGAGACCCTTCCTATAGCTTGAGGTGTGATATCCAACTCCTTCCCATTCCAATTCTGAGACCCTTCTTATACCATGAGACTTGATATCTCAATGCTTCTAATACCAAACCTGAGACCCGTCCTATAACATGAGATGTGATATCCAAATCCTTCCCCTTCCAAACCTTAGACCCTTCCTTTATCATGAGATGTGACATACAACTCCTTCCCATTCCAATCCTGAGACCCTTCCGATATCATGAGATTTGTTATCTCAATGCTTCTAATATCAAACTTGAGACCCTCCCTATAGCATGAGATGTGACATCCAAGTCCTTCCCATTCCAATCCTGAGACCCTTCCTATAGCATGAGATGTGATATCTCTATGCTTCTAATACCAAACCTGAGACCCTTCCTATAACATGAGATGGGATATCCAACTCCTTCCCATTCCAATCCTGAGACCTTTCCGATAGCAGAGATGTGATATCTCAATGCTTATACCAAAACTGAGAACCTTCCTATGGCCTGAGATGTCATATACAACTCCTTCCCATTCCAATCCTGAGACCCTTCCTTTAGCATGAGATGTGATATCTCAATGCTTATACCAAATCTGAGACCCTTCCTATAGCATGAGATGTGATATCCAATTCCTTCCCATTCCAATCCTGAGACCCTTCCTATAGCATGAGATGTGATATCTCAATGCTTATACCAAACCTGAGAGCCTACCTATAGCATGAGATGTGATATCCAAGTCCATCCCATTCCAATCCTTAGACCCTTCCTACAGCATGCGATGTGATATCTCAATGATTCTAATACCAAACCAGAGACTCTTCCTATAACATGAGATGGGATATCCAACTCCTTCCCATTCCAATCCTGAGCCGCTTCCGATAGCAGAGATGTGATATCTCAATGCTTATACCAAACCTGAGACCCTTCCTATAACATGAGATGTGATATCCAACTCCTTCCCGTTCCAAACCTGAGACACTAACTATAGCATATGTGATATCCAACTCCTTCCCATTCCAAACATGAGACCCTTCCTATAGCAAGAAAGTAATATCCAACTCCTACCCATTCCAATCCTGAGACCCTTCCTATAGCAAGAGATGTGATATCCAAATCCTTCCCATTCCAATCCTGAGACCCTTCCTATAACATGAGATGTGATATCCAACTCCTTCCCATTCCAACCTGAGACACTTCCTATAGCATGAGAAGGGATATCCAACTCCTTCCCAATCCAATCCTGAGACCCTTCCGATAGCAGAGATGTGATATCTCAATGCTTATACCAAACCTGAGACCCTTCCTATAGCATGAAAAGGGATATCCAACTCCTTCCCAATCCAATCCTGAGACCCTTCCGATAGCAGAGACGTGATATCTCAATGCTTCTACCAAACCTGAGACCCTTCCTTTAGCATGAGATGTGATATCCAACTCCTTCCCATTCCAATCCTGAGACCTTTCCGATAGCAGAGATGTGATATCTCAATGCTTATACCAAACCTGAGAACCTTCCTATGGCCTGAGATGTCATATACAACTCCTTCCCATTCCAATCCTGAGACCCTTCCTTTAGCATGAGATGTGATATCTCAATGCTTATACCAAATCTGAGACCCTTCCTATAGCATGAGATGTGATATCCAATTCCTTCCCATTCCAATCCTGAGACCCTTCCTATAGCATGAGATGTGATATCTCAATGCTTATACCAAACCTGAGAGCCTACCTATAGCATGAGATGTGATATCCAAGTCCATCCCATTCCAATCCTTAGACCCTTCCTACAGCATGCGATGTGATATCTCAATGATTCTAATACCAAACCAGAGACTCTTCCTATAACATGAGATGGGATATCCAACTCCTTCCCATTCCAATCCTGAGCCGCTTCCGATAGCAGAGATGTGATATCTCAATGCTTATACCAAACCTGAGACCCTTCCTATAACATGAGATGTGATATCCAACTCCTTCCCGTTCCAAACCTGAGACACTAACTATAGCATATGTGATATCCAACTCCTTCCCATTCCAAACATGAGACCCTTCCTATAGCAAGAAAGTAATATCCAACTCCTACCCATTCCAATCCTGAGACCCTTCCTATAGCAAGAGATGTGATATCCAAATCCTTCCCATTCCAATCCTGAGACCCTTCCTATAACATGAGATGTGATATCCAACTCCTTCCCATTCCAACCTGAGACACTTCCTATAGCATGAGAAGGGATATCCAACTCCTTCCCAATCCAATCCTGAGACCCTTCCGATAGCAGAGATGTGATATCTCAATGCTTATACCAAACCTGAGACCCTTCCTATAGCATGAAAAGGGATATCCAACTCCTTCCCAATCCAATCCTGAGACCCTTCCGATAGCAGAGACGTGATATCTCAATGCTTCTACCAAACCTGAGACCCTTCCTTTAGCATGAGATGTGATATCCAAATCCTTCACATTCCAATCCTGAGACCCTTCCTATAGCATGAGATTTGATATCTCAATGCTTCTAATACCAAACCTGAGATCCTTCCTATAACATGAGATGTGATATCCAATTCCTTCCCATTCCAAACCTGAGACCCTTCCTATTGGATGAGATGTGATATCCAACTCCTTCCCATTTCAACCCTGAGACCCTTCCTATAGCATGAGATGTGATGTCTCAATGCTTCTAATACCAAACCTGAGATCCTTCCTATAACATGAGATGTGATATCCAACTCCTTCCATTCCAATCCTGAGACCCGTCCTATAGCATGAGATGTGATATCTCAATGCTTATACCAAACCTGAGACCCTTCCTATAGCATGAGATGTGATATCCAACTCCTTCCCATTCCAATCCGGAGACCCTTCCTATAGCATGAGATGTGATATCTCAATGCTTCTAATACCAAACCTGAGATCCTTCCTCTAACATGAAATGTGATATCCAACTCCTTCCCTTTCCAAACCTAAGAGCCTATCTATAGCATGAGATGTGATATCCAAGTCCTTCACATTCCAACCCTTAGACCCTTCCTACAGCATGCAATATGATATCTCAATGATTCTAATAACAAACCTGAGACCCGTCCTATAACATGAGATGGGATATCCAACTCCTTCCCATTCCAATCCTGAGACACTTCCGATAGCAGAGATGTGATATCTCAATGTTTATACCAAACCTGAGACCCTTCCTATAACATGAGATGTGAAATTTAACTCCTTCCCGTTCCCAACCTGAGACCCTTCCTTTAGCATGAGATGCGATATCTCAATGCTTCTAATATCAAAACTGAGACCCTCCCTATAGCATGATATGTGATATCTAAGTCCTTCCCATTCCAATCCTGAGACCCTTCCTATAGCATGAGATGTGATATCTCAATGCTTCTACCAAACCTGAGACCCTTCCTTTAGCATGAGATGTGATATCCAACTCCTTCCCATTCCAATCCTGAGACCCTTCCTATAGCATGAGATGTGATATCTCAATATTTCTAATACCAAACCTGAGATCCTTCCGATAACATGAGATGTGATATCTCAATACTTCTAATACCAAACCTGAGATCCATCCTATAACATGAGATGTGATATCCAACTCCTTCCCTTTCCAAACCTAAGAGCCTATCTATAGCATGAGATGTGATATCCAGGTCCTTCCCATTCCAATCCTTAGACCCTTCCTACAGCATGCAATATGATATCTCAATGATTCTAATAACAAACCTGAGACCCGTCCTATAGCATGAGATATGATATCCAAGTCCTTCCCATTCCAATCCTGAGACCCTTCCTATAACATGAAATGTGATATCCAACTCCTTCCCATTCCAACCTGAGACCCTTCCTATAGCATGAGATGGGATATCCAACTTCTTCCAAATCCAATACTGATACCCTTCCGATAGCATGAGATGTGATATCCCAATGCTTCTACCAAACCTGAGACCCATACTATGGCATGAGATGTGATATCAAACTCCTTCCCATTCCAATCCTGAGACCCTTCCTATAGCTTGAGGTGTGATATCCAACTCCTTCCCATTCCAATTCTGAGACCCTTCTTATACCATGAGACTTGATATCTCAATGCTTCTAATACCAAACCTGAGACCCGTCCTATAACATGAGATGTGATAACCAAATCCTTCCCCTTCCAAACCTTAGACCCTTCCTTTATCATGAGATGTGATATCCAACTCCTTCCCATTCCAATCCTGAGACCCTTCCGATATCATGAGATTTGTTATCTCAATGCTTCTAATATCAAACTTGAGACCCTCCCTATAGCATGAGATGTGACATCCAAGTCCTTCCCATTCCAATCCTGAGACCCTTCCTATAGCATGAGATGTGATATCTCTATGCTTCTAATACCAAACCTGAGATCCTTCCTATAACATGAGATGTGATATCCAAATCCTTCCCCTTCCAAACCTGAGACCCTCCCTTTAGCATGAGATGTGATATCCAACTCCTTCCCATTCCATTCCTGAGACCCTTCTGATAGCATGAGATGTGATATCTCAATGCCTCTAATACCAAACCTGAGATCCTACCTCTAACATGAAATGTGATATCCAACTCTTTCCCCTTCCAAACCTGAGAGCCTTCCTATAGCATGAGATGTGATATCCAAGTCCTTCCCATTCCAATTCTGAGACCCTTCCTATAGCTTGAGATGTGATATCCAACTCCTTCCCATTCCAATTCTGAGACCCTTCCTATACTCTGAGACTTGATATCTCAATGCTTCTAATACCAAACCTGAGACCCGTAATATAACATGAGATGTGATATCCAAATCCTTCCCCTTCCAAACCTTAGACCCTTCCTTTATCATGAGATTTGATATCCAACTCCTTCCCATTCCAATCCTGAGACCCTTCCGATATCATGAGATGTGATATCTCAAAGCTTCTAATATCAAACTTGAGACCCTCCCTATAGCATGAGATGTGATATCCAAGTCCTTCCCATTCCAATCCTGAGACCCTTCCTATAGCATGAGATGTGATATCTCAATGCTTCTAATACCAAACCTGAGACCCTTCCTATAACATGAGATGGGAATATCCAACTCCTTCCCATTCCAATCCTGAGACCCTTCCGATAGCAGAGATGTGATATCTCAATGCTTATACCAAACCTGAGACCCTTCGTATGGCATGAGATGTGATATCCAACTCCTTGCCTTTCAAATCCTGAGACCCTTCCTATAGCATGAGAAGGGATATCCAACTCCTTCCCAATCCAATCCTGAGACCCTTCCGATAGCAGAGACGTGATATCTCAATGCTTCTACCAAACCTGAGACCCTTCCTTTAGCATGAGATGTGATATCCAAATCCTTCACATTCCAATCCTGAAACCCTTCCTATAGCATGAGATGTGATATCTCAATGCTTCTAATACCAAACCTGAGATCCTTCCTATAACATGAGATGTGATATCCAATTCCTTCCCATTCCAAACCTGAGACCCTTCCTATTGGATGAGTTGTGATATCCAACTCCTTCCCATTCCAACCCTGAGACCCTTCCTATAGCATGAGATGTGATGTCTCAATGATTCTAATACCAAACCTGAGATCCTTCCTATAACATGAGATGTGATATCCAACTCCTTCCATTCCAATCCTGAGACCCGTCCTATAGCATGAGATGTGATATCTCAATGCTTATACCAAACCTGAGACCCTTCCTATAGCATGAGATGTGATATCCAACTACTTCCCATTCCAATCCTGAGACCCTTCCTATAGCATGAGATGTGATATCTCAATGCTTCTAATACCAAACCTGAGATCCTTCCTCTAACATGAAATGTGATATCCAACTCCTTCCCTTTCCAAACCTAAGAGCCTATCTATAGCATGAGATGTGATATCCAGGTCCTTCCTATTCCAATCCTTAGACCCTTCCTACAGCATGCAATATGATATCTCAATGATTCTAATAACAAACCTGAGACCCGTCCTATAGCATGAGATATGATATCCAAGTCCTTCCCATTCCAATCCAGAGACCCTTCCTATAACATGAAATGTGATATCCAACTCCTTCCCATTCCAACCTGAGACCCTTCCTATAGCATGAGATGGGATATCCAACTTCTTCAAAATCCAATACTGATACCCTTCCGATAGCATGAGATGTGATATCCCAATGCTTCTACCAAACCTGAGACCCATACTATGGCATGAGATGTGATATCAAACTCCTTCCCATTCCAATCCTGAGACCCTTCCTATAGCTTGAGGTGTGATATCCAACTCCTTCCCATTCCAATTCTGAGACCCTTCTTATACCATGAGACTTGATATCTCAATGCTTCTAATACCAAACCTGAGACCCGTCCTATAACATGAGATGTGATATCCAAATCCTTCCCCTTCCAAACCTTAGACCCTTCCTTTATCATGAGATGTGACATACAACTCCTTCCCATTCCAATCCTGAGACCCTTCCGATATCATGAGATTTGTTATCTCAATGCTTCTAATATCAAACTTGAGACCCTCCCTATAGCATGAGATGTGACATCCAAGTCCTTCCCATTCCAATCCTGAGACCCTTCCTATAGCATGAGATGTGATATCTCTATGCTTCTAATACCAAACCTGAGACCCTTCCTATAACATGAGATGGGATATCCAACTCCTTCCCATTCCAATCCTGAGACCTTTCCGATAGCAGAGATGTGATATCTCAATGCTTATACCAAACCTGAGAACCTTCCTATGGCCTGAGATGTCATATACAACTCCTTCCCATTCCAATCCTGAGACCCTTCCTTTAGCATGAGATGTGATATCTCAATGCTTATACCAAATCTGAGACCCTTCCTATAGCATGAGATGTGATATCCAATTCCTTCCCATTCCAATTCTGAGACCCTTCCTATAGCATGAGATGTGATATCTCAATGCTTATACCAAACCTGAGAGCCTACCTATAGCATGAGATGTGATATCCAAGTCCATCCCATTCCAATCCTTAGACCCTTCCTACAGCATGCGATGTGATATCTCAATGATTCTAATACCAAACCAGAGACTCTTCCTATAACATGAGATGGGATATCCAACTCCTTCCCATTCCAATCCTGAGCCGCTTCCGATAGCAGAGATGTGATATCTCAATGCTTATACCAAACCTGAGACCCTTCCTATAACATGAGATGTGATATCCAACTCCTTCCCGTTCCAAACCTGAGACACTAACTATAGCATATGTGATATCCAACTCCTTCCCATTCCAAACATGAGACCCTTCCTATAGCAAGAAAGTAATATCCAACTCCTACCCATTCCAATCCTGAGACCCTTCCTATAGCAAGAGATGTGATATCCAAATCCTTCCCATTCCAATCCTGAGACCCTTCCTATAACATGAGATGTGATATCCAACTCCTTCCCATTCCAACCTGAGACACTTCCTATAGCATGAGAAGGGATATCCAACTCCTTCCCAATCCAATCCTGAGACCCTTCCGATAGCAGAGATGTGATATCTCAATGCTTATACCAAACCTGAGACCCTTCCTATAGCATGAAAAGGGATATCCAACTCCTTCCCAATCCAATCCTGAGACCCTTCCGATAGCAGAGACGTGATATCTCAATGCTTCTACCAAACCTGAGACCCTTCCTTTAGCATGAGATGTGATATCCAAATCCTTCACATTCCAATCCTGAGACCCTTCCTATAGCATGAGATTTGATATCTCAATGCTTCTAATACCAAACCTGAGATCCTTCCTATAACATGAGATGTGATATCCAATTCCTTCCCATTCAAACCTGAGACCCTTCCTATTGGATGAGATGTGATATCCAACTCCTTCCCATTTCAACCCTGAGACCCTTCCTATAGCATGAGATGTGATGTCTCAATGCTTCTAATACCAAACCTGAGATCCTTCCTATAACATGAGATGTGATATCCAACTCCTTCCATTCCAATCCTGAGACCCGTCCTATAGCATGAGATGTGATATCTCAATGCTTATACCAAACCTGAGACCCTTCCTATAGCATGAGATGTGATATCCAACTCCTTCCCATTCCAATCCGGAGACCCTTCCTATAGCATGAGATGTGATATCTCAATGCTTCTAATACCAAACCTGAGATCCTTCCTCTAACATGAAATGTGATATCCAACTCCTTCCCTTTCCAAACCTAAGAGCCTATCTATAGCATGAGATGTGATATCCAAGTCCTTCACATTCCAACCCTTAGACCCTTCCTACAGCATGCAATATGATATCTCAATGATTCTAATAACAAACCTGAGACCCGTCCTATAACATGAGATGGGATATCCAACTCCTTCCCATTCCAATCCTGAGACACTTCCGATAGCAGAGATGTGATATCTCAATGTTTATACCAAACCTGAGACCCTTCCTATAACATGAGATGTGAAATTTAACTCCTTCCCGTTCCCAACCTGAGACCCTTCCTTTAGCATGAGATGTGATATCCAGCTCCTTCCCATTCCAATCCTGAGACACTTCCGATAGCATGAGATGTGATATCTCAATGCTTCTAATATCAAAACTGAGACCCTCCCTATAGCATGATATGTGATATCTAAGTCCTTCCCATTCCAATCCTGAGACCCTTCCTATAGCATGAGATGTGATATCTCAATGCTTCTACCAAACCTGAGACCCTTCCTTTAGCATGAGATGTGATATCCAACTCCTTCCCATTCCAATCCTGAGACCCTTCCTATAGCATGAGATGTGATATCTCAATACTTCTAATACCAAACCTGAGATCCTTCCGATAACATGAGATGTGATATCTCAATACTTCTAATACCAAACCTGAGATCCATCCTATAACATGAGATGTGATATCCAACTCCTTCCCTTTCCAAACCTAAGAGCCTATCTATAGCATGAGATGTGATATCCAGGTCCTTCCCATTCCAATCCTTAGACCCTTCCTACAGCATGCAATATGATATCTCAATGATTCTAATAACAAACCTGAGACCCGTCCTATAGCATGAGATATGATATCCAAGTCCTTCCCATTCCAATCCTGAGACCCTTCCTATAACATGAAATGTGATATCCAACTCCTTCCCATTCCAACCTGAGACCCTTCCTATAGCATGAGATGGGATATCCAACTTCTTCCAAATCCAATACTGATACCCTTCCGATAGCATGAGATGTGATATCCCAATGCTTCTACCAAACCTGAGACCCATACTATGGCATGAGATGTGATATCAAACTCCTTCCCATTCCAATCCTGAGACCCTTCCTATAGCTTGAGGTGTGATATCCAACTCCTTCCCATTCCAATTCTGAGACCCTTCTTATACCATGAGACTTGATATCTCAATGCTTCTAATACCAAACCTGAGACCCGTCCTATAACATGAGATGTGATAACCAAATCCTTCCCCTTCCAAACCTTAGACCCTTCCTTTATCATGAGATGTGATATCCAACTCCTTCCCATTCCAATCCTGAGACCCTTCCGATATCATGAGATTTGTTATCTCAATGCTTCTAATATCAAACTTGAGACCCTCCCTATAGCATAAGATGTGACATCCAAGTCCTTCCCATTCCAATCCTGAGACCCTTCCTATAGCATGAGATGTGATATCTCTATGCTTCTAATACCAAACCTGAGACCCTTCCTATAACATGAGATGGGATATCCAACTCCTTCCCATTCCAATCCTGAGACCTTTCCGATTGCAGAGATGTGATATCTCAATGCTTATACCAAACCTGAGAACCTTCCTATGACCTGAGATGTCATATACAACTCCTTCCCATTCCAATCCTGAGACCCTTCCTTTACCATGAGATGTGATATCTCAATGCTTATACCAAATCTGAGACCCTTCCTATAGCATGAGATGTGATATCCAATTCCTTCCCATTCCAATCCTGAGACCCTTCCTATAGCATGAGATGTGATATCTCAATGCTTATACCAAACCTGAGAGCCTACCTATAGCATGAGATGTGATATCCAAGTCCACCCCATTCCAATCCTTAGACCCTTCCTACAGCATTTTATTTATTTATTTATTCAGATTTATTTAAAGCGCACATCAGCCCAGGGGCATCGTGGCGCTGTTACATGAATACATACATAGTCTGGTTACAATGGAAGGAAGATGGTTACAAAGCAATTTTCATTACAGGAAGCATTTTGTATCGAACACTTTTAGTATCAGATGTGTGCGAGCTGAGGTGGGTGAAGGGAAGGTGGAGTTAGTTGAATAGCGTGGTTTTGAGGGATTTGCGAAAGAGATACAGAGATGGTTCTGCTCTAAGCGCGTTGGGGAGGGCATTCCATAGCTTAGGTGCTATGTGAGGGAAGCCAATGCCGCCGGCTTTGGCTCTTTTTACAGTGGGTACTTGGAGTTGGTTGGCGTGGTGACTTCTTCTGGGGCGGATGGAGGAGTTCTTGGTTATAGTCTCAGATAGGTAGGGGGGTGCTGTGTGGTTAATGCATTTGTGTGTGAGGGTGAGGATTTTAAAGTTGATCCTTTCCTTGACTGGGAGCCAATGGACGCGTCTTCTGGCCTGTGAGATATGGTCAGTTTTGGTCATGTGTAGTGCAGCACGGAGGGCATTGTTTTGCACTATTTGGAGCTTGTTTAGGTTTTTTGATGAGGTGCCTGCCAGGAGGGCGTTACAGTAGTCCAGTCTGGCTCCTATAGTAGCATGCGATGTGATATCTCAATGATTCTAATACCAAACCAGAGACTCTTCCTATAACATGAGATGGGATATCCAACTCCTTCCCATTCCAATCCTGAGCCGCTTCCGATAGCAGAGATGTGATATCTCAATGCTTATACCAAACCTGAGACCCTTCCTATAACATGAGATGTGATATCCAACTCCTTCCCGTTCCAAACCTGAGACACTAACTATAGCATATGTGATATCCAACTCCTTCCCATTCCAAACATGAGACCCTTCCTATAGCAAGAAAGTAATATCCAACTCCTACCCATTCCAATCCTGAGACCCTTCGTATAGCAAGAGATGTGATATCCAAATCCTTCCCATTCCAATCCTGAGACCCTTCCTATAACATGAGATGTGATATCCAACTCCTTCCCATTCCAACCTGAGACACTTCCTATAGCATGAGAAGGGATATCCAACTCCTTCCCAATCCAATCCTGAGACCCTTCCGATAGCAGAGATGTGATATCTCAATGCTTATACCAAACCTGAGACCCTTCCTATGGCATGAGATGTGATATCCAACTCCTTGCCATTCAAATCCTGAGACCCTTCCTATAGCATGAAAAGGGATATCCAACTCCTTCCCAATCCAATCCTGAGACCCTTCCGATAGCAGAGACGTGATATCTCAATGCTTCTACCAAACCTGAGACCCTTCCTTTAGCATGAGATGTGATATCCAAATCCTTCACATTCCAATCCTGAGACCCTTCCTATAGCATGAGATTTGATATCTCAATGCTTCTAATACCAAACCTGAGATCCTTCCTATAACATGAGATGTGATATCCAATTCCTTCCCATTCCAAATCTGAGACCCTTCCTATTGGATGAGATGTGATATCCAACTCCTTCCCATTCCAACCCTGAGACCCTTCCTATAGCATGAGATGTGATGTCTCAAAGCTTCTAATACCAAACCTGAGATCCTTCCTATAACATGAGATGTGATATCCAACTCCTTCCATTCCAATCCTGAGACCCGTCCTATAGCATGAGATGTGATATCTCAATGCTTATACCAAACCTGAGACCCTTCCTATAGCATGAGATGTGATATCCAACTCCTTCCCATTCCAATCCTGAGACCCTTCCTATAGCATGAGATGTGATATCTCAATGCTTCTAATACCAAACCTGAGATCCTTCCTCTAACATGAAATGTGATATCCAACTCCTTCCCTTTCCAAACCTAAGAGCCTATCTATAGCATGAGATGTGATATCCAAGTCCTTCACATTCCAACCCTTAGACCCTTCCTACAGCATGCAATATGATATCTCAATGATTCTAATACCAAACCTGAGACCCTTCCTTTAGCATGAGATGTGATATCCAAATCCTTCACATTCCAATCCTGAGACCCTTCCTATAGCATGAGATTTGATATCTCAATGCTTCTAATACCAAACCTGAGATTCTTCCTATAACATGAGATGTGATATCCAATTCCTTCCCATTCCAAACCTGAGACCCTTCCTATTGGATGAGATGTGATATCCAACTCCTTCCCATTCCAACCCTGAGACCCTTCCTATAGCATGAGATGTGATGTCTCAATGCTTCTAATACCAAACCTGAGATCCTTCCTATAACATGAGATGTGATATCCAACTCCTTCCATTCCAATCCTGAGACCCGTCCTATAGCATGAGATGTGATATCTCAATGCTTATACCAAACCTGAGACCCTTCCTATAGCATGAGATGTGATATCCAACTCCTTCCCATTCCAATCCTGAGACCCTTCCTATAGCATGAGATGTGATATCTCAATGCTTCTAATACCAAACCTGAGATCCTTCCTCTAACATGAAATGTGATATCCAACTCCTTCCCTTTCCAAACCTAAGAGCCTATCTATAGCATGAGATGTGATATCCAAGTCCTTCACATTCCAACCCTTAGACCCTTCCTACAGCATGCAATATGATATCTCAATGATTCTAATAACAAACCTGAGACCCGTCCTATAACATGAGATGTGATATCCAACTCCTTCCCGTTCCAAACCTGAGACCCTTCCTTTAGCATGAGATGTGATATCCAGCTCCTTCCCATTCCAATCCTGAGACACTTACGATAGCATGAGATGTGATATCTCAATGCTTCTAATATCAAAACTGAGACCCTCCCTATAGCATGATATGTGATATCTAAGTCCTTCCCATTCCAATCCTGAGACCCTTCCTATAGCATGAGATGTGATATCTCAATGCTTCTACCAAACTTGAGACCCTTCCTTTAGCATGAGATGTGATATCCAAATCCTTCCCATTCCAATCCTGAGACCCTTCCTATAGCATGAGATGTGATATCTCAATACTTCTAATACCAAACCTGAGATCCTTCCGATAACATGAGATGTGATATCTCAATACTTCTAATACCAAACCTGAGATCCATCCTATAACATGAGATGTGATATCCAACTCCTTCCCTTTCCAAACCTAAGAGCCTATCTATAGCATGAGATGTGATATCCAGGTCCTTCCCATTCCAATCCTTAGACCCTTCCTACAGCATGCAATATGATATCTCAATGATTCTAATAACAAACCTGAGACCCGTCCTATAGCATGAGATGTGACATCCAAGTCCTTCCCATTCCAATCCTGAGACCCTTCCTATAACATGAGATGTGATATCCAACTCCTTCCCATTCCAACCTGAGACACTTCCTATAGCATGAGAAGGGATATCTAACTCCTTCCCAATCCAATCCTGAGACCCTTCCGATAGCAGAGATGTGATATCTCAATGCTTATACCAAACCTGAGACCCTTCCTATGGCATGAGATGTGATATCCAACTCCTTGCCATTCACATCCTGAGACCCTTCCTATAGCATGAGATGTGATATCTCTATGCTTCTAATACCAAACCTGAGACCCTTCCTATAACATGAGATGGGATATCCAACTCCTTCCCATTCCAATCCTGAGACCCTTCCGATAGCAGAGATGTGATATCTCAATGCTTATACCAAACCTGAGAACCTTCCTATGGCCTGAGATGTCATATACAACTCCTTCCCATTCCAATCCTGAGACCCTTCCTTTAGCATGAGATGTGATATCTCAATGCTTATACCAAATCTGAGACCCTTCCTATAGCATGAGATGTGATATCCAATTCCTTCCCATTCCAATCCTGAGACCCTTCCTATAGCATGAGATGTGATATCTCAATGCTTATACCAAACCTGAGAGCCTACCTATAGCATGAGATGTGATATCCAAGTCCATCCCATTCCAATCCTTAGACCCTTCCTACAGCATGCGATGTGATATCTCAATGATACTAATACCAAACCAGAGACTCTTCCTATAACATGAGATGGGATATCCAACTCCTTCCCATTCCAATCCTGAGCCGCTTCCGATAGCAGAGATGTGATATCTCAATGCTTATACCAAACCTGAGACCCTTCCTATAACATGAGATGTGATATCCAACTCCTTCCCGTTCCAAACCTGAGACACTAACTATAGCATATGTGATATCCAACTCCTTCCCATTCCAAACATGAGACCCTTCCTATAGCAAGAAAGTAATATCCAACTCCTACCCATTCCAATCCTGAGACCCTTCCTATAACATGAGATGTGATATCCAACTCCTTCCCATTCCAACCTGAGACACTTCCTATAGCATGAGAAGGGATATCCAACTCCTTCCCAATCCAATCCTGAGACCCTTCCGATAGCAGAGATGTGATATCTCAATGCTTATACCAAACCTGAGACCCTTCCTATGGCATGAGATGTGATATCCAACTCCTTCCCAATCCAATCCTGAGACCCTTCCGATAGCAGAGACGTGATATCTCAATGCTTCTACCAAACCTGAGACCCTTCCTTTAGCATGAGATGTGATATCCAAATCCTTCACATTCCAATCCTGAGACCCTTCCTATAGCATGAGATGTGATATCTCAATGCTTCTAATACCAAACCTGAGATCCTTCCTATAACATGAGATGTGATATCCAATTCCTTCCCATTCCAAACCTGAGACCCTTCCTATTGGATGAGATGTGATATCCAACTCCTTCCCATTCCAACCCTGAGACCCTTCCTATAGCATGAGATGTGATGTCTCAATGCTTCTAATACCAAACCTGAGATCCTTCCTATAACATGAGATGTGATATCCAACTCCTTCCATTCCAATCCTGAGACCCGTCCTATAGCATGAGATGTGATATCTCAATGCTTATACCAAACCTGAGACCCTTCCTATAGCATGAGATGTGATATCCAACTGCTTCCCATTCCAATCCTGAGACCCTTCCTATAGCATGAGATGTGATATCTCAATGCTTCTAATACCAAACCTGAGATCCTTCCTCTAACATGAAATGTGATATCCAACTCCTTCCCTTTCCAAACCTAAGAGCCTATCTATGGCATGAGATGTGATATCCAAGTCCTTCCCATTCCAACCCTTAGACCCTTCCTACAGCATGCAATATGATATCTCAATGATTCTAATAACAAACCTGAGACCCGTCCTATAACATGAGATGGGATATCCAACTCCTTCCCATTCCAATCCTGAGACACTTCCGATAGCAGAGATGTGATATCTCAATGCTTATACCAAACCTGAGACCCTTCCTATAACATGAGATGTGATATCCAGCACCTTCCCATTCCAATCCTGAGACACTTCCTATAGCATGAGATGTGATATCCAATTCCTTCCCATTGCAATCCTGAGACCCTTCCTATAGCATGAGTGATGATATCTCAATACTTCTAATACCAAACGTGAGATCCTTCCGATAACATGAGATGTGATATCCAAATCCTTCCCCTTCAAATCCTGAGACCCTCCCTTTAGCATGAGATGTGATATCCAACTCCTTCCTATTCCAATCCTGAGACCCTCCCTATAGCATGAGATGTGATATCCAACTCCTTCCCATTCCAATCCTGAGACCCTTCCTATAGCATGAGTGATGATATCTCAATACTTCTAATACCAAACGTGAGATCCTTCCGATAACATGAGATGTGATATCCAAATCCTTCCCCTTCAAATCCTGAGACCCTCCCTTTAGCATGAGATGTGATATC
The DNA here is from genome assembly GCF_040938575.1 of Ambystoma mexicanum. NCBI lineage: Eukaryota > Metazoa > Chordata > Amphibia > Caudata > Ambystomatidae > Ambystoma > Ambystoma mexicanum. The sequence continues at coordinate 342,854,891 of NC_090936.1, forward strand.
CAACTCCTTCCTATTCCAATCCTGAGACTCTTCTGATAGCATGAGATGTGATATCTCATTGCTTCAAATACCAAACCTGAGATCCTTCCGATAGCATGAGATGTGATATCTCAATGCTTCTAATACCAAACCTGAGATCCTTCCTATAACATGAGATGTGATATCCAAATCCTTCCCCTTCCAAACCTGAGACCCTCCCTTTAGCATGAGATGTGATATCCAACTCCTTCCCATTCCATTCCTGAGACCCTTCTGATAGCATGAGATGTGATATCTCAATGCCTCTAATACCAAACCTGAGATCCTACCTCTAACATGAAATGTGATATCCAACTCTTTCCCCTTCCAAACCTGAGAGCCTTCCTATAGCATGAGATGTGATATCCAAGTCCTTCCCATTCCAATCCTGAGACCCTTCCTTTATCATGAGATGTGATATCCAACTCCTTCCCATTCCAATCCTGAGACCCTTCCTATAGCATGAGATGTGATATCTCAATGCTTCTAATACCAAACCTGAGACCCTTCCTATAACATGAGATGGGAATATCCAACTCCTTCCCATTCCAATCCTGAGACCCTTCCGATAGCAGAGATGTGATATCTCAATGCTTATACCAAACCTGAGATCCTTCCTATAACATGAGATGTGATATCCAACTCCTTCCCATTCCAATCCTGAGACACTTACTATGGCATGAGATGTGATATCTCACTGCTTATACCAAACCTGAGACCCTTCCCATAGCATGAGATGTGATATCCAACTCCTTCCCATTCCAATCCTCAGACCCTTCCTATAGCATGAGATGTGATATCTCAATGCTTCTAATATCAAACTTGAGACCCTACCTATAGCATGAGATGTGATATCCAAGTCCTTCCCATTACAATCCTGAGACACTTCCTATAGCATGAGATGTGATATCCAACTCCTTCCCATTCCAATCCTGAGACCCTTCCTATAGCATGAGATATGATATCTCAATACTTCTAATACCAAACGTGAGATCCTTCCGATAACATGAGATGTGATATCCAAATCCTTCCCCTTCCAAACCTGAGACCCTCTCTTTAGCATGAGATGTGATATCCAACTCCTTCCCATTCCAATCCTGAGACCCTTCTGATAGCATGAGATGTGATATCTCAATGCTTCTAATACCAAACCTGAGATCCTTCCGATAGCATGAGATGTGATATCTCAATGCTTCTAATACCAAACCTGAGATCCTTCCTATAACATGAGATGTGATATCCAAATCCTTCCCCTTCCAAACCTGAGACCCTCCCTTTAGCATGAGATGTGATATCCAAATCCTTCACATTCCAATCCTGAGACCCTTCCTATAGCATGAGATGTGATATCTCAATGCTTCTAATACCAAACCTGAGATCCTTCCTATAACATGAGACGTGATATCCAATTCCTTCCCATTCCAAACCTGAGACCCTTCCTATAGCATGAGATGTGATGTCTCAATGCTTCTAATACCAAACCTGAGATCCTTCCTATAACATGAGATGTGATATCCAACTCCTTCCATTCCAATCCTGAGACCCGTCCTATAGCATGAGATGTGATATCTCAATGCTTATACCAAACCTGAGACCCTTCCTATAGCATGAGATGTGATATCCAACTACTTCCCATTCCAATCCTGAGACCCTTCGTATAGCATGAGATGTGATATCTCAATGCTTCTAATACCAAACCTGAGATCCTTCCTCTAACATGAAATGTGATATCCAACTCCTTCCCTTTCCAAACCTAAGAGCCTATCTATAGCATGAGATGTGATATCCAAGTCCTTCCCATTCCAATCCTTAGACCCTTCCTACAGCATGCAATATGATATCTCAATGATTCTAATAACAAACCTGAGACCCGTCCTATAGCATGAGAAATGATATCCAAGTCCTTCCCATTCCAATCCTGAGACCCTTCCTATAACATGAAATGTGATATCCAACTCCTTCCCATTCCAACCTGAGACCCTTCCTATAGCATGAGATGGGATATCCAACTTCCTCCAAATCCAATACTGATACCCTTCCGATAGCATGAGATGTGATATCCCAATGCTTCTACCAAACCTGAGACCCATACTATGGCATGAGATGTGATATCAAACTCCTTCCCATTCCAATCCTGAGACCCTTCCTATAGCTTGAGGTGTGATATCCAACTCCTTCCCATTCCAATTCTGAGACCCTTCTTATACCATGAGACTTGATATCTCAATGCTTCTAATACCAAACCTGAGACCCGTCCTATAACATGAGATGTGATATCCAAATCCTTCCCCTTCCAAACCTTAGACCCTTCCTTTATCATGAGATGTGATATCCAACTCCTTCCCATTCCAATCCTGGGACCCTTCCGATATCATGAGATTTGTTATCTCAATGCTTCTAATATCAAACTTGAGACCCTCCCTATAGCATGAGATGTGACATCCAAGTCCTTCCCATTCCAATCCTGAGACCCTTCCTATAACATGAGATGTGATATCCAACTCCTTCCCATTCCAAACTGAGACACTTCCTATAGCATGAGAAGGGATATCTAACTCCTTCCCAATCCAATCCTGAGACCCTTCCGATAGCAGAGATGTGATATCTCAATGCTTATACCAAACCTGAGACCCTTCCTATGGCATGAGATGTGATATCCAACTCCTTGCCATTCACATCCTGAGACCCTTCCTATAGCATGTGATGTGATATCTCTATGCTTCTAATACCAAACCTGAGACCCTTCCTATAACATGAAATGTGATATCCAACTCCTTCCCTTTCCAAACCTAAGAGCCTATCTATAGCATGAGATGTGATATCCAAGTCCTTCACATTCCAACCCTTAGACCCTTCCTACAGCATGCAATATGATATCTCAATGATTCTAATAACAAACCTGAGACCCGTCCTATAACATGAGATGGGATATCCAACTCCTTCCCATTCCAATCCTGAGACACTTCCGATAGCAGAGATGTGATATCTCAATGCTTATACCAAACCTGAGACCCTTCCTATAACATGAGATGTGATATCCAAATCCTTCCCGTTCCAAACCTGAGACCCTTCCTTTAGCATGAGATGTGATATCCAAGTCCACCCCATTCCAATCCTTAGACCCTTCCTACAGCATGCGATGTGATATCTCAATGATTCTAATACCAAACCAGAGACTCTTCCTATAACATGAGATGGGATATCCAACTCCTTCCCATTCCAATCCTGAGCCGCTTCCGATAGCAGAGATGTGATATCTCAATGCTTATACCAAACCTGAGACCCTTCCTATAACATGAGATGTGATATCCAACTCCTTCCCGTTCCAAACCTGAGACACTAACTATAGCATATGTGATATCCAACTCCTTCCCATTCCAAACATGAGACCCTTCCTATAGCAAGAAAGTAATATCCAACTCCTAACCATTCCAATCCTGAGACCCTTCGTATAGCAAGAGATGTGATATCCAAATCCTTCCCATTCCAATCCTGAGACCCTTCCTATAACATGAGATGTGATATCCAACTCCTTCCCATTCCAACCTGAGACACTTCCTATAGCATGAGAAGGGATATCCAACTCCTTCCCAATCCAATCCTGAGACCCTTCGATAGCAGAGATGTGATATCTCAATGCTTATACCAAACCTGAGACCCTTCCTATGGCATGAGATGTGATATCCAACTCCTTGCCATTCAAATCCTGAGACCCTTCCTATAGCATGAAAAGGGATATCCAACTCCTTCCCAATCCAATCCTGAGACCCTTCCGATAGCAGAGACATGATATCTCAATGCTTCTACCAAACCTGAGACCCTTCCTTTAGCATGAGATGTGATATCCAAATCCTTCACATTCCAATCCTGAGACCCTTCCTATAGCATGAGATTTGATATCTCAATGCTTCTAATACCAAACCTGAGATCCTTCCTATAACATGAGATGTGATATCCAATTCCTTCCCATTCCAAACCTGAGACCCTTCCTATTGGATGAGATGTGATATCCAACTCCTTCCCATTCCAACCCTGAGACCCTTCCTATAGCATGAGATGTGATGTCTCAATGTTTCTAATACCAAACCTGAGATCCTTCCTATAACATGAGATGTGATATCCAACTCCTTCCATTCCAATCATGAGACCCGTCCTATAGCATGAGATGTGATATCTCAATGCTTATACCAAACCTGAGAACCTTCCTATGGCCTGAGATGTCATATACAACTCCTTCCCATTCCAATCCTGAGACCCTTCCTTTAGCATGAGATGTGATATCTCAATGCTTATACCAAATCTTAGACCCTTCCTATAGCATGAGATGTGATATCTCAATGCTTATACCAAACCTGAGAGCCTACCTATAACATGAGATGTGATATCCAAGTCCATCCCATTCCAATCCTTAGACCCTTCCTACAGCATGCGATGTGATATCTCAATGATTCTAATACCAAACCAGAGACTCTTCCTATAACATGAGATGGGATATCCAACTCCTTCCCATTCCAATCCTGAGCCGCTTCCGATAGCAGAGATGTGATATCTCAATGCTTATACCAAACCTGAGACCCTTCCTATAACATGAGATGTGATATCCAACTCCTTCCCGTTCCAAACCTGAGACACTAACTATAGCATATGTGATATCCACCTCCTTCCCATTCCAAACATGAGACCCTTCCTATAGCAAGAAAGTAATATCCAACTCCTACCCATTCCAATCCTGAGACCCTTCCTATAGCAAGAGATGTGATATCCAAATCCTTCCCATTCCAATCCTGAGACCCTTCCTATAACATGAGATGTGATATCCAACTCCTTCCCATTCCAAACCTGAGACACTAACTATAGCATATGTGATATCCACCTCCTTCCCATTCCAAACATGAGACCCTTCCTATAGCAAGAAAGTAATATCCAACTCCTACCCATTCCAATCCTGAGACCCTTCCTATAGCAAGAGATGTGATATCCAAATCCTTCCCAATCCAATCCTGAGACCCTTCCGATAGCAGAGATGTGATATCTCAATGCTTATACCAAACCTGAGACCCTTCCTATGGCATGAGATGTGATATCCAACTCCTTGCCATTCAAATCCTGAGACCCTTCCTATAGCATGAGAAGGGATATCCAACTCCTTCCCAATCCAATCCTGAGACCCTTCCGATAGCAGAGACGTGATATCTCAATGCTTCTACCAAACCTGAGACCCTTCCTTTAGCATGAGATGTGATATCCAAATCCTTCACATTCCAATCCTGAGACCCTTCCTATAGCATGAGATGTGATATCTCAATGCTTCTAATACCAAACCTGAGATCCTTCCTATAACATGAGATGTGATATCCAATTCCTTCCCATTCCAAACCTGAGACCCTTCCTATTGGATGAGATGTGATATCCAACTCCTTCCCATTCCAACCCTGAGACCCTTCCTATAGCATGAGATGTGATGTCTCAATGCTTCTAATACCAAACCTGAGATCCTTCCTATAACATGAGATGTGATATCCAACTCCTTCCATTCCAATCCTGAGACCCGTCCTATAGCATGAGATGTGATATCTCAATGCTTATACCAAACCTGAGACCCTTCCTATAGCATGAGATGTGATATCCAACTGCTTCCCATTCCAATCCTGAGACCCTTCCTATAGCATGAGATGTGATATCTCAATGCTTCTAATACCAAACCTGAGATCCTTCCTCTAACATGAAATGTGATATCCAACTCCTTCCCTTTCCAAACCTAAGAGCCTATCTATAGCATGAGATGTGATATCCAAGTCCTTCACATTCCAACCCTTAGACCCTTCCTACAGCATGCAATATGATATCTCAATGATTCTAATAACAAACCTGAGACCCGTCCTATAACATGAGATGGGATATCCAACTCCTTCCCATTCCAATCCTGAGACATTTCCGATAGCAGAGATGTGATATCTCAATGCTTATACCAAACCTGAGACCCTTCCTATAACATGAGATGTGATATCCAACTCCTTCCCGTTCCAAACCTGAGACACTAACTATAGCATATGTGATATCCAACTCCTTCCCATTCCAAACATGAGACCCTTCCTATAGCAAGAAAGTAATATCCAACTCCTACCCATTCCAATCCTGAGACCCTTCCTATAACATGAGATGTGATATCCAACTCCTTCCCATTCCAACCTGAGACACTTCCTATAGCATGAGAAGGGATATCCAACTCCTTCCCAATCCAATCCTGAGACCCTTCCGATAGCAGAGATGTGATATCTCAATGCTTATACCAAACCTGAGACCCTTCCTATGGCATGAGATGTGATATCCAACTCCTTCCCAATCCAATCCTGAGACCCTTCCGATAGCAGAGACGTGATATCTCAATGCTTCTACCAAACCTGAGACCCTTCCTTTAGCATGAGATGTGATATCCAAATCCTTCACATTCCAATCCTGAGACCCTTCCTATAGCATGAGATGTGATATCTCAATGCTTCTAATACCAAACCTGAGATCCTTCCTATAACATGAGATGTGATATCCAATTCCTTCCCATTCCAAACCTGAGACCCTTCCTATTGGATGAGATGTGATATCCAACTCCTTCCCATTCCAACCCTGAGACCCTTTCTATAGCATGAGATGTGATGTCTCAATGCTTCTAATACCAAACCTGAGATCCTTCCTATAACATGAGATGTGATATCCAACTCCTTCCATTCCAATCCTGAGACCCGTCCTATAGCATGAGATGTGATATCTCAATGCTTATACCAAACCTGAGACCCTTCCTATAGCATGAGATGTGATATCCAACTGCTTCCCATTCCAATCCTGAGACCCTTCCTATAGCATGAGATGTGATATCTCAATGCTTCTAATACCAAACCTGAGATCCTTCCTCTAACATGAAATGTGATATCCAACTCCTTCCCTTTCCAAACCTAAGAGCCTATCTATGGCATGAGATGTGATATCCAAGTCCTTCCCATTCCAACCCTTAGACCCTTCCTACAGCATGCAATATGATATCTCAATGATTCTAATAACAAACCTGAGACCCGTCCTATAACATGAGATGGGATATCCAACTCCTTCCCATTCCAATCCTGAGACACTTCCGATAGCAGAGATGTGATATCTCAATGCTTATACCAAACCTGAGACCCTTCCTATAACATGAGATGTGATATCCAAATCCTTCCCGTTCCAAACCTGAGACCCTTCCTTTAGCATGAGATGTGATATCCAGCACCTTCCCATTCCAATCCTGAGACACTTCCTATAGCATGAGATGTGATATCTCAATGCTTCTAATATCAAAACTGAGACCCTCCCTATAGCATGATATGTGATATCTAAGTCCTTCCCATTCCAATCCTGAGACCCTCCCTATAGCATGAGATGTGATATCCAACTCCTTCCCATTCCAATCCTGAGACCCTTCCTATAGCATGAGTGATGATATCTCAATACTTCTAATACCAAACGTGAGATCCTTCCGATAACATGAGATGTGATATCCAAATCCTTCCCCTTCAAATCCTGAGACCCTCCCTTTAGCATGAGATGTGATATCCAACTCCGTCCTATTCCAACCCTGAGACTCTTCTGATAGCATGAGATGTGATATCTCATTGCTTCAAATACCAAACCTGAGATCCTTCCGATAGCATGAGATGTGATATCTCAATGCTTCTAATACCAAACCTGAGATCCTTCCTATAACATGAGATGTGATATCCAAATCCTTCCCCTTCCAAACCTGAGACCCTCCCTTTAGCATGAGATGTGATATCCAACTCCTTCCCATTCCATTCCTGAGACCCTTCTGATAGCATGAGGTGTGATATCTCAATGCCTCTAATACCAAACCTGAGATCCTACCTCTAACATGAAATGTGATATCCAACTCTTTCCCCTTCCAAACCTGAGAGCCTTCCTATAGCATGAGATGTGATATCCAAGTCCTTCCCATTCCAATCCTGAGACCCTTCCTTTATCATGAGATGTGATATCCAACTCCTTCCCATTCCAATCCTGAGACCCTTCCTATAGCATGAGATGTGATATCTCAATGCTTCTAATACCAAACCTGAGACCCTTCCTATAACATGAGATGGGAATATCCAACTCCTTCCCATTCCAATCCTGAGACCCTTCCGATAGCAGAGATGTGATATCTCAATGCTTATACCAAACCTGAGATCCTTCCTATAACATGAGATGTGATATCCAACTCCTTCCCATTCCAATCCTGAGACACTTACTATAGCATGAGATGTGATATCTCACTGCTTATACCAAACGTGAGACCCTTCCCATAGCATGAGATGTGATATCCAACTCCTTCCCATTCCAATCCTCAGACCCTTCCTATAGCATGAGATGTGATATCTCAATGCTTCTAATATCAAACTTGAGACCCTACCTATAGCATGAGATGTGATATCCAAGTCCTTCCCATTACAATCCTGAGACACTTCCTATAGCATGAGATGTGATATCCAACTCCTTCCCATTCCAATCCTGAGACCCTTCCTATAGCATGAGATATGATATCTCAATACTTCTAATACCAAACGTGAGATCCTTCCGATAACATGAGATGTGATATCCAAATCCTTCCCCTTCCAAACCTGAGACCCTCCCTTTAGCATGAGATGTGATATCCAACTCCTTCCCATTCCAATCCTGAGACCCTTCTGATAGCATGAGATGTGATATCTCAATGCTTCTAATACCAAACCTGAGATCCTTCCGATAGCATGAGATGTGATATCTCAATGCTTCTAATACCAAACCTGAGATCCTTCCTATAACATGAGATGTGATATCCAAATCCTTCCCCTTCCAAACCTGAGACCCTCCCTTTAGCATGAGATGTGATATCCAACTCCTTCCCATTCCATTCCTGAGACCCTTCTGATAGCATGAGATGTGATATCTCAATGCCTCTAATACCAAACCTGAGATCCTACCTCTAACATGAAATGTGATATCCAAGTCCTTCCCATTCCAATTCTGAGACCCTTCCTATAGCTTGAGATGTGATATCCAACTCCTTCCCATTCCAATTCTGAGACCCTTCCTATACTCTGAGACTTGATATCTCAATGCTTCTAATACCAAACCTGAGACCCGTAATATAACATGAGATGTGATATCCAAATCCTTCCCCTTCCAAACCTTAGACCCTTCCTTTATCATGAGATTTGATATCCAACTCCTTCCCATTCCAATCCTGAGACCCTTCCGATATCATGAGATGTGATATCTCAAAGCTTCTAATATCAAACTTGAGACCCTCCCTATAGCATGAGATGTGATATCCAAGTCCTTCCCATTCCAATCCTGAGACCCTTCCTATAGCATGAGATGTGATATCTCAATGCTTCTAATACCAAACCTGAGACCCTTCCTATAACATGAGATGGGAATATCCAACTCCTTCCCATTCCAATCCTGAGACCCTTCCGATAGCAGAGATGTGATATCTCAATGCTTATACCAAACCTGAGACCCTTCGTATGGCATGAGATGTGATATCCAACTCCTTGCCTTTCAAATCCTGAGACCCTTCCTATAGCATGAGAAGGGATATCCAACTCCTTCCCAATCCAATCCTGAGACCCTTCCGATAGCAGAGACGTGATATCTCAATGCTTCTACCAAACCTGAGACCCTTCCTTTAGCATGAGATGTGATATCCAAATCCTTCACATTCCAATCCTGAAACCCTTCCTATAGCATGAGATGTGATATCTCAATGCTTCTAATACCAAACCTGAGATCCTTCCTATAACATGAGATGTGATATCCAATTCCTTCCCATTCCAAACCTGAGACCCTTCCTATTGGACGAGTTGTGATATCCAACTCCTTCCCATTCAAACCCTGAGACCCTTCCTATAGCATGAGATGTGATGATTCAATGATTCTAATACCAAACCTGAGATCCTTCCTATAACATGAGATGTGATATCCAACTCCTTCCATTCCAATCCTGAGACCCGTCCTATAGCATGAGATGTGATATCTCAATGCTTATACCAAACCTGAGACCCTTCCTATAGCATGAGATGTGATATCCAACTACTTCCCATTCCAATCCTGAGACCCTTCCTATAGCATGAGATGTGATATCTCAATGCTTCTAATACCAAACCTGAGATCCTTCCTCTAACATGAAATGTGATATCCAACTCCTTCCCTTTCCAAACCTAAGAGCCTATCTATAGCATGAGATGTGATATCCAGGTCCTTCCTATTCCAATCCTTAGACCCTTCCTACAGCATGCAATATGATATCTCAATGATTCTAATAACAAACCTGAGACCCGTCCTATAGCATGAGATATGATATCCAAGTCCTTCCCATTCCAATCCTGAGACCCTTCCTATAACATGAAATGTGATATCCAACTCCTTCCCATTCCAACCTGAGACCCTTCCTATAGCATGAGATGGGATATCCAACTTCTTCAAAATCCAATACTGATACCCTTCCGATAGCATGAGATGTGATATCCCAATGCTTCTACCAAACCTGAGACCCATACTATGGCATGAGATGTGATATCAAACTCCTTCCCATTCCAATCCTGAGACCCTTCCTATAGCTTGAGGTGTGATATCCAACTCCTTCCCATTCCAATTCTGAGACCCTTCTTATACCATGAGACTTGATATCTCAATGCTTCTAATACCAAACCTGAGACCCGTCCTATAACATGAGATGTGATATCCAAATCCTTCCCCTTCCAAACCTTAGACCCTTCCTTTATCATGAGATGTGACATACAACTCCTTCCCATTCCAATCCTGAGACCCTTCCGATATCATGAGATTTGTTATCTCAATGCTTCTAATATCAAACTTGAGACCCTCCCTATAGCATGAGATGTGACATCCAAGTCCTTCCCATTCCAATCCTGAGACCCTTCCTATAGCATGAGATGTGATATCTCTATGCTTCTAATACCAAACCTGAGACCCTTCCTATAACATGAGATGGGATATCCAACTCCTTCCCATTCCAATCCTGAGACCTTTCCGATAGCAGAGATGTGATATCTCAATGCTTATACCAAACCTGAGAACCTTCCTATGGCCTGAGATGTCATATACAACTCCTTCCCATTCCAATCCTGAGACCCTTCCTTTAGCATGAGATGTGATATCTCAATGCTTATACCAAATCTGAGACCCTTCCTATAGCATGAGATGTGATATCCAATTCCTTCCCATTCCAATCCTGAGACCCTTCCTATAGCATGAGATGTGATATCTCAATGCTTATGAGAGCCTACCTATAGCATGAGATGTGATATCCAAGTCCATCCCATTCCAATCCTTAGACCCTTCCTACAGCATGCGATGTGATATCTCAATGATTCTAATACCAAACCAGAGACTCTTCCTATAACATGAGATGGGATATCCAACTCCTTCCCATTCCAATCCTGAGCCGCTTCCGATAGCAGAGATGTGATATCTCAATGCTTATACCAAACCTGAGACCCTTCCTATAACATGAGATGTGATATCCAACTCCTTCCCGTTCCAAACCTGAGACACTAACTATAGCATATGTGATATCCAACTCCTTCCCATTCCAAACATGAGACCCTTCCTATAGCAAGAAAGTAATATCCAACTCCTACCCATTCCAATCCTGAGACCCTTCCTATAGCAAGAGATGTGATATCCAAATCCTTCCCATTCCAATCCTGAGACCCTTCCTATAACATGAGATGTGATATCCAACTCCTTCCCATTCCAACCTGAGACACTTCCTATAGCATGAGAAGGGATATCCAACTCCTTCCCAATCCAATCCTGAGACCCTTCCGATAGCAGAGATGTGATATCTCAATGCTTATACCAAACCTGAGACCCTTCCTATAGCATGAAAAGGGATATCCAACTCCTTCCCAATCCAATCCTGAGACCCTTCCGATAGCAGAGACGTGATATCTCAATGCTTCTACCAAACCTGAGACCCTTCCTTTAGCATGAGATGTGATATCCAACTCCTTCCCATTCCAATCCTGAGACCTTTCCGATAGCAGAGATGTGATATCTCAATGCTTATACCAAACCTGAGAACCTTCCTATGGCCTGAGATGTCATATACAACTCCTTCCCATTCCAATCCTGAGACCCTTCCTTTAGCATGAGATGTGATATCTCAATGCTTATACCAAATCTGAGACCCTTCCTATAGCATGAGATGTGATATCCAATTCCTTCCCATTCCAATCCTGAGACCCTTCCTATAGCATGAGATGTGATATCTCAATGCTTATACCAAACCTGAGAGCCTACCTATAGCATGAGATGTGATATCCAAGTCCATCCCATTCCAATCCTTAGACCCTTCCTACAGCATGCGATGTGATATCTCAATGATTCTAATACCAAACCAGAGACTCTTCCTATAACATGAGATGGGATATCCAACTCCTTCCCATTCCAATCCTGAGCCGCTTCCGATAGCAGAGATGTGATATCTCAATGCTTATACCAAACCTGAGACCCTTCCTATAACATGAGATGTGATATCCAACTCCTTCCCGTTCCAAACCTGAGACACTAACTATAGCATATGTGATATCCAACTCCTTCCCATTCCAAACATGAGACCCTTCCTATAGCAAGAAAGTAATATCCAACTCCTACCCATTCCAATCCTGAGACCCTTCCTATAGCAAGAGATGTGATATCCAAATCCTTCCCATTCCAATCCTGAGACCCTTCCTATAACATGAGATGTGATATCCAACTCCTTCCCATTCCAACCTGAGACACTTCCTATAGCATGAGAAGGGATATCCAACTCCTTCCCAATCCAATCCTGAGACCCTTCCGATAGCAGAGATGTGATATCTCAATGCTTATACCAAACCTGAGACCCTTCCTATAGCATGAAAAGGGATATCCAACTCCTTCCCAATCCAATCCTGAGACCCTTCCGATAGCAGAGACGTGATATCTCAATGCTTCTACCAAACCTGAGACCCTTCCTTTAGCATGAGATGTGATATCCAAATCCTTCACATTCCAATCCTGAGACCCTTCCTATAGCATGAGATTTGATATCTCAATGCTTCTAATACCAAACCTGAGATCCTTCCTATAACATGAGATGTGATATCCAATTCCTTCCCATTCCAAACCTGAGACCCTTCCTATTGGATGAGATGTGATATCCAACTCCTTCCCATTTCAACCCTGAGACCCTTCCTATAGCATGAGATGTGATGTCTCAATGCTTCTAATACCAAACCTGAGATCCTTCCTATAACATGAGATGTGATATCCAACTCCTTCCATTCCAATCCTGAGACCCGTCCTATAGCATGAGATGTGATATCTCAATGCTTATACCAAACCTGAGACCCTTCCTATAGCATGAGATGTGATATCCAACTCCTTCCCATTCCAACCCGGAGACCCTTCCTATAGCATGAGATGTGATATCTCAATGCTTCTAATACCAAACCTGAGATCCTTCCTCTAACATGAAATGTGATATCCAACTCCTTCCCTTTCCAAACCTAAGAGCCTATCTATAGCATGAGATGTGATATCCAAGTCCTTCACATTCCAACCCTTAGACCCTTCCTACAGCATGCAATATGATATCTCAATGATTCTAATAACAAACCTGAGACCCGTCCTATAACATGAGATGGGATATCCAACTCCTTCCCATTCCAATCCTGAGACACTTCCGATAGCAGAGATGTGATATCTCAATGTTTATACCAAACCTGAGACCCTTCCTATAACATGAGATGTGAAATTTAACTCCTTCCCGTTCCCAACCTGAGACCCTTCCTTTAGCATGAGATGCGATGTCCAGCTCCTTCCCATTCCAATCCTGAGACACTTCCGATAGCATGAGATGTGATATCTCAATGCTTCTAATATCAAAACTGAGACCCTCCCTATAGCATGATATGTGATATCTAAGTCCTTCCCATTCCAATCCTGAGACCCTTCCTATAGCATGAGATGTGATATCTCAATGCTTCTACCAAACCTGAGACCCTTCCTTTAGCATGAGATGTGATATCCAACTCCTTCCCATTCCAATCCTGAGACCCTTCCTATAGCATGAGATGTGATATCTCAATACTTCTAATACCAAACCTGAGATCCTTCCGATAACATGAGATGTGATATCTCAATACTTCTAATACCAAACCTGAGATCCATCCTATAACATGAGATGTGATATCCAACTCCTTCCCTTTCCAAACCTAAGAGCCTATCTATAGCATGAGATGTGATATCCAGGTCCTTCCCATTCCAATCCTTAGACCCTTCCTACAGCATGCAATATGATATCTCAATGATTCTAATAACAAACCTGAGACCCATCCTATAGCATGAGATATGATATCCAAGTCCTTCCCATTCCAATCCTGAGACCCTTCCTATAACATGAAATGTGATATCCAACTCCTTCCCATTCCAACCTGAGACCCTTCCTATAGCATGAGATGGGATATCCAACTTCTTCCAAATCCAATACTGATACCCTTCCGATAGCATGAGATGTGATATCCCAATGCTTCTACCAAACCTGAGACCCATACTATGGCATGAGATGTGATATCAAACTCCTTCCCATTCCAATCCTGAGACCCTTCCTATAGCTTGAGGTGTGATATCCAACTCCTTCCCATTCCAATTCTGAGACCCTTCTTATACCATGAGACTTGATATCTCAATGCTTCTAATACCAAACCTGAGACCCGTCCTATAACATGAGATGTGATAACCAAATCCTTCCCCTTCCAAACCTTAGACCCTTCCTTTATCATGAGATGTGATATCCAACTCCTTCCCATTCCAATCCTGAGACCCTTCCGATATCATGAGATTTGTTATCTCAATGCTTCTAATATCAAACTTGAGACCCTCCCTATAGCATGAGATGTGACATCCAAGTCCTTCCCATTCCAATCCTGAGACCCTTCCTATAGCATGAGATGTGATATCTCTATGCTTCTAATACCAAACCTGAGATCCTTCCTATAACATGAGATGTGATATCCAAATCCTTCCCCTTCCAAACCTGAGACCCTCCCTTTAGCATGAGATGTGATATCCAACTCCTTCCCATTCCATTCCTGAGACCCTTCTGATAGCATGAGATGTGATATCTCAATGCCTCTAATACCAAACCTGAGATCCTACCTCTAACATGAAATGTGATATCCAACTCTTTCCCCTTCCAAACCTGAGAGCCTTCCTATAGCATGAGATGTGATATCCAAGTCCTTCCCATTCCAATTCTGAGACCCTTCCTATAGCTTGAGATGTGATATCCAACTCCTTCCCATTCCAATTCTGAGACCCTTCCTATACTCTGAGACTTGATATCTCAATGCTTCTAATACCAAACCTGAGACCCGTAATATAACATGAGATGTGATATCCAAATCCTTCCCCTTCCAAACCTTAGACCCTTCCTTTATCATGAGATTTGATATCCAACTCCTTCCCATTCCAATCCTGAGACCCTTCCGATATCATGAGATGTGATATCTCAAAGCTTCTAATATCAAACTTGAGACCCTCCCTATAGCATGAGATGTGATATCCAAGTCCTTCCCATTCCAATCCTGAGACCCTTCCTATAGCATGAGATGTGATATCTCAATGCTTCTAATACCAAACCTGAGACCCTTCCTATAACATGAGATGGGAATATCCAACTCCTTCCCATTCCAATCCTGAGACCCTTCCGATAGCAGAGATGTGATATCTCAATGCTTATACCAAACCTGAGACCCTTCGTATGGCATGAGATGTGATATCCAACTCCTTGCCTTTCAAATCCTGAGACCCTTCCTATAGCATGAGAAGGGATATCCAACTCCTTCCCAATCCAATCCTGAGACCCTTCCGATAGCAGAGACGTGATATCTCAATGCTTCTACCAAACCTGAGACCCTTCCTTTAGCATGAGATGTGATATCCAAATCCTTCACATTCCAATCCTGAAACCCTTCCTATAGCATGAGATGTGATATCTCAATGCTTCTAATACCAAACCTGAGATCCTTCCTATAACATGAGATGTGATATCCAATTCCTTCCCATTCCAAACCTGAGACCCTTCCTATTGGATGAGTTGTGATATCCAACTCCTTCCCATTCAAACCCTGAGACCCTTCCTATAGCATGAGATGTGATGTCTCAATGATTCTAATACCAAACCTGAGATCCTTCCTATAACATGAGATGTGATATCCAACTCCTTCCATTCCAATCCTGAGACCCGTCCTATAGCATGAGATGTGATATCTCAATGCTTATACCAAACCTGAGACCCTTCCTATAGCATGAGATGTGATATCCAACTACTTCCCATTCCAATCCTGAGACCCTTCCTATAGCATGAGATGTGATATCTCAATGCTTCTAATACCAAACCTGAGATCCTTCCTCTAACATGAAATGTGATATCCAACTCCTTCCCTTTCCAAACCTAAGAGCCTATCTATAGCATGAGATGTGATATCCAGGTCCTTCCTATTCCAATCCTTAGACCCTTCCTACAGCATGCAATATGATATCTCAATGATTCTAATAACAAACCTGAGACCCGTCCTATAGCATGAGATATGATATCCAAGTCCTTCCCATTCCAATCCTGAGACCCTTCCTATAACATGAAATGTGATATCCAACTCCTTCCCATTCCAACCTGAGACCCTTCCTATAGCATGAGATGGGATATCCAACTTCTTCAAAATCCAATACTGATACCCTTCCGATAGCATGAGATGTGATATCCCAATGCTTCTACCAAACCTGAGACCCATACTATGGCATGAGATGTGATATCAAACTCCTTCCCATTCCAATCCTGAGACCCTTCCTATAGCTTGAGGTGTGATATCCAACTCCTTCCCATTCCAATTCTGAGACCCTTCTTATACCATGAGACTTGATATCTCAATGCTTCTAATACCAAACCTGAGACCCGTCCTATAACATGAGATGTGATATCCAAATCCTTCCCCTTCCAAACCTTAGACCCTTCCTTTATCATGAGATGTGACATACAACTCCTTCCCATTCCAATCCTGAGACCCTTCCGATATCATGAGATTTGTTATCTCAATGCTTCTAATATCAAACTTGAGACCCTCCCTATAGCATGAGATGTGACATCCAAGTCCTTCCCATTCCAATCCTGAGACCCTTCCTATAGCATGAGATGTGATATCTCTATGCTTCTAATACCAAACCTGAGACCCTTCCTATAACATGAGATGGGATATCCAACTCCTTCCCATTCCAATCCTGAGACCTTTCCGATAGCAGAGATGTGATATCTCAATGCTTATACCAAACCTGAGAACCTTCCTATGGCCTGAGATGTCATATACAACTCCTTCCCATTCCAATCCTGAGACCCTTCCTTTAGCATGAGATGTGATATCTCAATGCTTATACCAAATCTGAGACCCTTCCTATAGCATGAGATGTGATATCCAATTCCTTCCCATTCCAATCCTGAGACCCTTCCTATAGCATGAGATGTGATATCCAATTCCTTCCCATTCCAATCCTGAGACCCTTCCTATAGCATGAGATGTGATATCTCAATACTTCTAATACCAAACCTGAGATCCTTCCGATAACATGAGATGTGATATCTCAATACTTCTAATACCAAACCTGAGATCCATCCTATAACATGAGATGTGATATCCAACTCC
This sequence comes from Ambystoma mexicanum, assembly GCF_040938575.1. NCBI lineage: Eukaryota > Metazoa > Chordata > Amphibia > Caudata > Ambystomatidae > Ambystoma > Ambystoma mexicanum. The sequence continues at coordinate 342,872,662 of NC_090936.1, forward strand.
TTCCCTTTCCAAACCTAAGAGCCTATCTATAGCATGAGATGTGATATCCAGGTCCTTCCCATTCCAATCCTTAGACCCTTCCTACAGCATGCAATATGATATCTCAATGATTCTAATAACAAACCTGAGACCCGTCCTATAGCATGAGATATGATATCCAAGTCCTTCCCATTCCAATCCTGAGACCCTTCCTATAACATGAAATGTGATATCCAACTCCTTCCCATTCCAACCTGAGACCCTTCCTATAGCATGAGATGGGATATCCAACTTCTTCCAAATCCAATACTGATACCCTTCCGATAGCATGAGATGTGATATCCCAATGCTTCTACCAAACCTGAGACCCATACTATGGCATGAGATGTGATATCAAACTCCTTCCCATTCCAATCCTGAGACCCTTCCTATAGCTTGAGGTGTGATATCCAACTCCTTCCCATTCCAATTCTGAGACCCTTCTTATACCATGAGACTTGATATCTCAATGCTTCTAATACCAAACCTGAGACCCGTCCTATAACATGAGATGTGATAACCAAATCCTTCCCCTTCCAAACCTTAGACCCTTCCTTTATCATGAGATGTGATATCCAACTCCTTCCCATTCCAATCCTGAGACCCTTCCGATATCATGAGATTTGTTATCTCAATGCTTCTAATATCAAACTTGAGACCCTCCCTATAGCATGAGATGTGACATCCAAGTCCTTCCCATTCCAATCCTGAGACCCTTCCTATAGCATGAGATGTGATATCTCTATGCTTCTAATACCAAACCTGAGATCCTTCCTATAACATGAGATGTGATATCCAAATCCTTCCCCTTCCAAACCTGAGACCCTCCCTTTAGCATGAGATGTGATATCCAACTCCTTCCCATTCCATTCCTGAGACCCTTCTGATAGCATGAGATGTGATATCTCAATGCCTCTAATACCAAACCTGAGATCCTACCTCTAACATGAAATGTGATATCCAACTCTTTCCCCTTCCAAACCTGAGAGCCTTCCTATAGCATGAGATGTGATATCCAAGTCCTTCCCATTCCAATTCTGAGACCCTTCCTATAGCTTGAGATGTGATATCCAACTCCTTCCCATTCCAATTCTGAGACCCTTCCTATACTCTGAGACTTGATATCTCAATGCTTCTAATACCAAACCTGAGACCCGTAATATAACATGAGATGTGATATCCAAATCCTTCCCCTTCCAAACCTTAGACCCTTCCTTTATCATGAGATTTGATATCCAACTCCTTCCCATTCCAATCCTGAGACCCTTCCGATATCATGAGATGTGATATCTCAAAGCTTCTAATATCAAACTTGAGACCCTCCCTATAGCATGAGATGTGATATTCAAGTCCTTCCCATTCCAATCCTGAGACCCTTCCTATAGCATGAGATGTGATATCTCAATGCTTCTAATACCAAACCTGAGACCCTTCCTATAACATGAGATGGGAATATCCAACTCCTTCCCATTCCAATCCTGAGACCCTTCCGATAGCAGAGATGTGATATCTCAATGCTTATACCAAACCTGAGACCCTTCGTATGGCATGAGATGTGATATCCAACTCCTTGCCTTTCAAATCCTGAGACCCTTCCTATAGCATGAGAAGGGATATCCAACTCCTTCCCAATCCAATCCTGAGACCCTTCCGATAGCAGAGACGTGATATCTCAATGCTTCTACCAAACCTGAGACCCTTCCTTTAGCATGAGATGTGATATCCAAATCCTTCACATTCCAATCCTGAAACCCTTCCTATAGCATGAGATGTGATATCTCAATGCTTCTAATACCAAACCTGAGATCCTTCCTATAACATGAGATGTGATATCCAATTCCTTCCCATTCCAAACCTGAGACCCTTCCTATTGGATGAGTTGTGATATCCAACTCCTTCCCATTCAAACCCTGAGACCCTTCCTATAGCATGAGATGTGATGTCTCAATGATTCTAATACCAAACCTGAGATCCTTCCTATAACATGAGATGTGATATCCAACTCCTTCCATTCCAATCCTGAGACCCGTCCTATAGCATGAGATGTGATATCTCAATGCTTATACCAAACCTGAGACCCTTCCTATAGCATGAGATGTGATATCCAACTACTTCCCATTCCAATCCTGAGACCCTTCCTATAGCATGAGATGTGATATCTCAATGCTTCTAATACCAAACCTGAGATCCTTCCTCTAACATGAAATGTGATATCCAACTCCTTCCCTTTCCAAACCTAAGAGCCTATCTATAGCATGAGATGTGATATCCAGGTCCTTCCTATTCCAATCCTTAGACCCTTCCTACAGCATGCAATATGATATCTCAATGATTCTAATAACAAACCTGAGACCCGTCCTATAGCATGAGATATGATATCCAAGTCCTTCCCATTCCAATCCTGAGACCCTTCCTATAACATGAAATGTGATATCCAACTCCTTCCCATTCCAACCTGAGACCCTTCCTATAGCATGAGATGGGATATCCAACTTCTTCAAAATCCAATACTGATACCCTTCCGATAGCATGAGATGTGATATCCCAATGCTTCTACCAAACCTGAGACCCATACTATGGCATGAGATGTGATATCAAACTCCTTCCCATTCCAATCCTGAGACCCTTCCTATAGCTTGAGGTGTGATATCCAACTCCTTCCCATTCCAATTCTGAGACCCTTCTTATACCATGAGACTTGATATCTCAATGCTTCTAATACCAAACCTGAGACCCGTCCTATAACATGAGATGTGATATCCAAATCCTTCCCCTTCCAAACCTTAGACCCTTCCTTTATCATGAGATGTGACATACAACTCCTTCCCATTCCAATCCTGAGACCCTTCCGATATCATGAGATTTGTTATCTCAATGCTTCTAATATCAAACTTGAGACCCTCCCTATAGCATGAGATGTGACATCCAAGTCCTTCCCATTCCAATCCTGAGACCCTTCCTATAGCATGAGATGTGATATCTCTATGCTTCTAATACCAAACCTGAGACCCTTCCTATAACATGAGATGGGATATCCAACTCCTTCCCATTCCAATCCTGAGACCTTTCCGATAGCAGAGATGTGATATCTCAATGCTTATACCAAACCTGAGAACCTTCCTATGGCCTGAGATGTCATATACAACTCCTTCCCATTCCAATCCTGAGACCCTTCCTTTAGCATGAGATGTGATATCTCAATGCTTATACCAAATCTGAGACCCTTCCTATAGCATGAGATGTGATATCCAATTCCTTCCCATTCCAATCCTGAGACCCTTCCTATAGCATGAGATGTGATATCTCAATGCTTATACCAAACCTGAGAGCCTACCTATAGCATGAGATGTGATATCCAAGTCCATCCCATTCCAATCCTTAGACCCTTCCTACAGCATGCGATGTGATACCTCAATGATTCTAATACCAAACCAGAGACTCTTCCTATAACATGAGATGGGATATCCAACTCCTTCCCATTCCAATCCTGAGCCGCTTCCGATAGAAGAGATGTGATATCTCAATGCTTATACCAAACCTGAGACCCTTCCTATAACATGAGATGTGATATCCAACTCCTTCCCGTTCCAAACCTGAGACACTAACTATAGCATATGTGATATCCAACTCCTTCCCATTCCAAACATGAGACCCTTCCTATAGCAAGAAAGTAATATCCAACTCCTACCCATTCCAATCCTGAGACCCTTCCTATAGCAAGAGATGTGATATCCAAATCCTTCCCATTCCAATCCTGAGACCCTTCCTATAACATGAGATGTGATATCCAACTCCTTCCCATTCCAACCTGAGACACTTCCTATAGCATGAGAAGGGATATTCAACTCCTTCCCAATCCAATCCTGAGACCCTTCCGATAGCAGAGATGTGATATCTCAATGCTTATACCAAACCTGAGACCCTTCCTATAGCATGAAAAGGGATATCCAACTCCTTCCCAATCCAATCCTGAGACCCTTCCGATAGCAGAGACGTGATATCTCAATGCTTCTACCAAACCTGAGACCCTTCCTTTAGCATGAGATGTGATATCCAAATCCTTCACATTCCAATCCTGAGACCCTTCCTATAGCATGAGATTTGATATCTCAATGCTTCTAATACCAAACCTGAGATCCTTCCTATAACATGAGATGTGATATCCAATTCCTTCCCATTCAAACCTGAGACCCTTCCTATTGGATGAGATGTGATATCCAACTCCTTCCCATTTCAACCCTGAGACCCTTCCTATAGCATGAGATGTGATGTCTCAATGCTTCTAATACCAAACCTGAGATCCTTCCTATAACATGAGATGTGATATCCAACTCCTTCCATTCCAATCCTGAGACCCGTCCTATAGCATGAGATGTGATATCTCAATGCTTATACCAAACCTGAGACCCTTCCTATAGCATGAGATGTGATATCCAACTCCTTCCCATTCCAATCCGGAGACCCTTCCTATAGCATGAGATGTGATATCTCAATGCTTCTAATACCAAACCTGAGATCCTTCCTCTAACATGAAATGTGATATCCAACTCCTTCCCTTTCCAAACCTAAGAGCCTATCTATAGCATGAGATGTGATATCCAAGTCCTTCACATTCCAACCCTTAGACCCTTCCTACAGCATGCAATATGATATCTCAATGATTCTAATAACAAACCTGAGACCCGTCCTATAACATGAGATGGGATATCCAACTCCTTCCCATTCCAATCCTGAGACACTTCCGATAGCAGAGATGTGATATCTCAATGTTTATACCAAACCTGAGACCCTTCCTATAACATGAGATGTGAAATTTAACTCCTTCCCGTTCCCAACCTGAGACCCTTCCTTTAGCATGAGATGTGATATCCAGCTCCTTCCCATTCCAATCCTGAGACACTTCCGATAGCATGAGATGTGATATCTCAATGCTTCTAATATCAAAACTGAGACCCTCCCTATAGCATGATATGTGATATCTAAGTCCTTCCCATTCCAATCCTGAGACCCTTCCTATAGCATGAGATGTGATATCTCAATGCTTCTACCAAACCTGAGACCCTTCCTTTAGCATGAGATGTGATATCCAACTCCTTCCCATTCCAATCCTGAGACCCTTCCTATAGCATGAGATGTGATATCTCAATACTTCTAATACCAAACCTGAGATCCTTCCGATAACATGAGATGTGATATCTCAATACTTCTAATACCAAACCTGAGATCCATCCTATAACATGAGATGTGATATCCAACTCCTTCCCTTTCCAAACCTAAGAGCCTATCTATAGCATGAGATGTGATATCCAGGTCCTTCCCATTCCAATCCTTAGACCCTTCCTACAGCATGCAATATGATATCTCAATGATTCTAATAACAAACCTGAGACCCGTCCTATAGCATGAGATATGATATCCAAGTCCTTCCCATTCCAATCCTGAGACCCTTCCTATAACATGAAATGTGATATCCAACTCCTTCCCATTCCAACCTGAGACCCTTCCTATAGCATGAGATGGGATATCCAACTTCTTCCAAATCCAATACTGATACCCTTCCGATAGCATGAGATGTGATATCCCAATGCTTCTACCAAACCTGAGACCCATACTATGGCATGAGATGTGATATCAAACTCCTTCCCATTCCAATCCTGAGACCCTTCCTATAGCTTGAGGTGTGATATCCAACTCCTTCCCATTCCAATTCTGAGACCCTTCTTATACCATGAGACTTGATATCTCAATGCTTCTAATACCAAACCTGAGACCCGTCCTATAACATGAGATGTGATAACCAAATCCTTCCCCTTCCAAACCTTAGACCCTTCCTTTATCATGAGATGTGATATCCAACTCCTTCCCATTCCAATCCTGAGACCCTTCCGATATCATGAGATTTGTTATCTCAATGCTTCTAATATCAAACTTGAGACCCTCCCTATAGCATAAGATGTGACATCCAAGTCCTTCCCATTCCAATCCTGAGACCCTTCCTATAGCATGAGATGTGATATCTCTATGCTTCTAATACCAAACCTGAGACCCTTCCTATAACATGAGATGGGATATCCAACTCCTTCCCATTCCAATCCTGAGACCTTTCCGATAGCAGAGATGTGATATCTCAATGCTTATACCAAACCTGAGAACCTTCCTATGACCTGAGATGTCATATACAACTCCTTCCCATTCCAATCCTGAGACCCTTCCTTTACCATGAGATGTGATATCTCAATGCTTATACCAAATCTGAGACCCTTCCTATAGCATGAGATGTGATATCCAATTCCTTCCCATTCCAATCCTGAGACCCTTCCTATAGCATGAGATGTGATATCTCAATGCTTATACCAAACCTGAGAGCCTACCTATAGCATGAGATGTGATATCCAAGTCCACCCCATTCCAATCCTTAGACCCTTCCTACAGCATTTTATTTATTTATTTATTCAGATTTATTTAAAGCGCACATCAGCCCAGGGGCATCGTGGCGCTGTTACATGAATACATACATAGTCTGGTTACAATGGAAGGAAGATGGTTACAAAGCAATTTTCATTACAGGAAGCATTTTGTATCGAACACTTTTAGTATCAGATGTGTGCGAGCTGAGGTGGGTGAAGGGAAGGTGGAGTTAGTTGAATAGCGTGGTTTTGAGGGATTTGCGAAAGAGATACAGAGATGGTTCTGCTCTAAGCGCGTTGGGGAGGGCATTCCATAGCTTAGGTGCTATGTGAGGGAAGCCAATGCCGCCGGCTTTGGCTCTTTTTACAGTGGGTACTTGGAGTTGGTTGGCGTGGTGACTTCTTCTGGGGCGGATGGAGGAGTTCTTGGTTATAGTCTCAGATAGGTAGGGGGGTGCTGTGTGGTTAATGCATTTGTGTGTGAGGGTGAGGATTTTAAAGTTGATCCTTTCCTTGACTGGGAGCCAATGGACGCGTCTTCTGGCCTGTGAGATATGGTCAGTTTTGGTCATGTGTAGTGCAGCACGGAGGGCATTGTTTTGCACTATTTGGAGCTTGTTTAGGTTTTTTGATGAGGTGCCTGCCAGGAGGGCGTTACAGTAGTCCAGTCTGGCTCCTATAGTAGCATGCGATGTGATATCTCAATGATTCTAATACCAAACCAGAGACTCTTCCTATAACATGAGATGGGATATCCAACTCCTTCCCATTCCAATCCTGAGCCGCTTCCGATAGCAGAGATGTGATATCTCAATGCTTATACCAAACCTGAGACCCTTCCTATAACATGAGATGTGATATCCAACTCCTTCCCGTTCCAAACCTGAGACACTAACTATAGCATATGTGATATCCAACTCCTTCCCATTCCAAACATGAGACCCTTCCTATAGCAAGAAAGTAATATCCAACTCCTACCCATTCCAATCCTGAGACCCTTCGTATAGCAAGAGATGTGATATCCAAATCCTTCCCATTCCAATCCTGAGACCCTTCCTATAACATGAGATGTGATATCCAACTCCTTCCCATTCCAACCTGAGACACTTCCTATAGCATGAGAAGGGATATCCAACTCCTTCCCAATCCAATCCTGAGACCCTTCCGATAGCAGAGATGTGATATCTCAATGCTTATACCAAACCTGAGACCCTTCCTATGGCATGAGATGTGATATCCAACTCCTTGCCATTCAAATCCTGAGACCCTTCCTATAGCATGAAAAGGGATATCCAACTCCTTCCCAATCCAATCCTGAGACCCTTCCGATAGCAGAGACGTGATATCTCAATGCTTCTACCAAACCTGAGACCCTTCCTTTAGCATGAGATGTGATATCCAAATCCTTCACATTCCAATCCTGAGACCCTTCCTATAGCATGAGATTTGATATCTCAATGCTTCTAATACCAAACCTGAGATCCTTCCTATAACATGAGATGTGATATCCAATTCCTTCCCATTCCAAATCTGAGACCCTTCCTATTGGATGAGATGTGATATCCAACTCCTTCCCATTCCAACCCTGAGACCCTTCCTATAACATGAGATGTGATGTCTCAAAGCTTCTAATACCAAACCTGAGATCCTTCCTATAACATGAGATGTGATATCCAACTCCTTCCATTCCAATCCTGAGACCCGTCCTATAGCATGAGATGTGATATCTCAATGCTTATACCAAACCTGAGACCCTTCCTATAGCATGAGATGTGATATCCAACTCCTTCCCATTCCAATCCTGAGACCCTTCCTATAGCATGAGATGTGATATCTCAATGCTTCTAATACCAAACCTGAGATCCTTCCTCTAACATGAAATGTGATATCCAACTCCTTCCCTTTCCAAACCTAAGAGCCTATCTATAGCATGAGATGTGATATCCAAGTCCTTCACATTCCAACCCTTAGACCCTTCCTACAGCATGCAATATGATATCTCAATGATTCTAATACCAAACCTGAGACCCTTCCTTTAGCATGAGATGTGATATCCAAATCCTTCACATTCCAATCCTGAGACCCTTCCTATAGCATGAGATTTGATATCTCAATGCTTCTAATACCAAACCTGAGATTCTTCCTATAACATGAGATGTGATATCCAATTCCTTCCCATTCCAAACCTGAGACCCTTCCTATTGGATGAGATGTGATATCCAACTCCTTCCCATTCCAACCCTGAGACCCTTCCTATAGCATGAGATGTGATGTCTCAATGCTTCTAATACCAAACCTGAGATCCTTCCTATAACATGAGATGTGATATCCAACTCCTTCCATTCCAATCCTGAGACCCGTCCTATAGCATGAGATGTGATATCTCAATGCTTATACCAAACCTGAGACCCTTCCTATAGCATGAGATGTGATATCCAACTCCTTCCCATTCCAATCCTGAGACCCTTCCTATAGCATGAGATGTGATATCTCAATGCTTCTAATACCAAACCTGAGATCCTTCCTCTAACATGAAATGTGATATCCAACTCCTTCCCTTTCCAAACCTAAGAGCCTATCTATAGCATGAGATGTGATATCCAAGTCCTTCACATTCCAACCCTTAGACCCTTCCTACAGCATGCAATATGATATCTCAATGATTCTAATAACAAACCTGAGACCCGTCCTATAACATGAGATGTGATATCCAACTCCTTCCCGTTCCAAACCTGAGACCCTTCCTTTAGCATGAGATGTGATATCCAGCTCCTTCCCATTCCAATCCTGAGACACTTCCGATAGCATGAGATGTGATATCTCAATGCTTCTTATATCAAAACTGAGACCCTCCCTATAGCATGATATGTGATATCTAAGTCCTTCCCATTCCAATCCTGAGACCCTTCCTATAGCATGAGATGTGATATCTCAATGCTTCTACCAAACTTGAGACCCTTCCTTTAGCATGAGATGTGATATCCAAATCCTTCCCATTCCAATCCTGAGACCCTTCCTATAGCATGAGATGTGATATCTCAATACTTCTAATACCAAACCTGAGATCCTTCCGATAACATGAGATGTGATATCTCAATACTTCTAATACCAAACCTGAGATCCATCCTATAACATGAGATGTGATATCCAACTCCTTCCCTTTCCAAACCTAAGAGCCTATCTATAGCATGAGATGTGATATCCAGGTCCTTCCCATTCCAATCCTTAGACCCTTCCTACAGCATGCAATATGATATCTCAATGATTCTAATAACAAACCTGAGACCCGTCCTATAGCATGAGATGTGACATCCAAGTCCTTCCCATTCCAATCCTGAGACCCTTCCTATAACATGAGATGTGATATCCAACTCCTTCCCATTCCAACCTGAGACACTTCCTATAGCATGAGAAGGGATATCTAACTCCTTCCCAATCCAATCCTGAGACCCTTCCGATAGCAGAGATGTGATATCTCAATGCTTATACCAAACCTGAGACCCTTCCTATGGCATGAGATGTGATATCCAACTCCTTGCCATTCACATCCTGAGACCCTTCCTATAGCATGAGATGTGATATCTCTATGCTTCTAATACCAAACCTGAGACCCTTCCTATAACATGAGATGGGATATCCAACTCCTTCCCATTCCAATCCTGAGACCCTTCCGATAGCAGAGATGTGATATCTCAATGCTTATACCAAACCTGAGAACCTTCCTATGGCCTGAGATGTCATATACAACTCCTTCCCATTCCAATCCTGAGACCCTTCCTTTAGCATGAGATGTGATATCTCAATGCTTATACCAAATCTGAGACCCTTCCTATAGCATGAGATGTGATATCCAATTCCTTCCCATTCCAATCCTGAGACCCTTCCTATAGCATGAGATGTGATATCTCAATGCTTATACCAAACCTGAGAGCCTACCTATAGCATGAGATGTGATATCCAAGTCCATCCCATTCCAATCCTTAGACCCTTCCTACAGCATGCGATGTGATATCTCAATGATACTAATACCAAACCAGAGACTCTTCCTATAACATGAGATGGGATATCCAACTCCTTCCCATTCCAATCCTGAGCCGCTTCCGATAGCAGAGATGTGATATCTCAATGCTTATACCAAACCTGAGACCCTTCCTATAACATGAGATGTGATATCCAACTCCTTCCCGTTCCAAACCTGAGACACTAACTATAGCATATGTGATATCCAACTCCTTCCCATTCCAAACATGAGACCCTTCCTATAGCAAGAAAGTAATATCCAACTCCTACCCATTCCAATCCTGAGACCCTTCCTATAACATGAGATGTGATATCCAACTCCTTCCCATTCCAACCTGAGACACTTCCTATAGCATGAGAAGGGATATCCAACTCCTTCCCAATCCAATCCTGAGACCCTTCCGATAGCAGAGATGTGATATCTCAATGCTTATACCAAACCTGAGACCCTTCCTATGGCATGAGATGTGATATCCAACTCCTTCCCAATCCAATCCTGAGACCCTTCCGATAGCAGAGACGTGATATCTCAATGCTTCTACCAAACCTGAGACCCTTCCTTTAGCATGAGATGTGATATCCAAATCCTTCACATTCCAATCCTGAGACCCTTCCTATAGCATGAGATGTGATATCTCAATGCTTCTAATACCAAACCTGAGATCCTTCCTATAACATGAGATGTGATATCCAATTCCTTCCCATTCCAAACCTGAGACCCTTCCTATTGGATGAGATGTGATATCCAACTCCTTCCCATTCCAACCCTGAGACCCTTCCTATAGCATGAGATGTGATGTCTCAATGCTTCTAATACCAAACCTGAGATCCTTCCTATAACATGAGATGTGATATCTCAATGCTTCTAATACCAAACCTGAGATCCTTCCTCTAACATGAAATGTGATATCCAACTCCTTCCCTTTCCAAACCTAAGAGCCTATCTATGGCATGAGATGTGATATCCAAGTCCTTCCCATTCCAACCCTTAGACCCTTCCTACAGCATGCAATATGATATCTCAATGATTCTAATAACAAACCTGAGACCCGTCCTATAACATGAGATGGGATATCCAACTCCTTCCCATTCCAATCCTGAGACACTTCCGATAGCAGAGATGTGATATCTCAATGCTTATACCAAACCTGAGACCCTTCCTATAACATGAGATGTGATATCCAGCACCTTCCCATTCCAATCCTGAGACACTTCCTATAGCATGAGATGTGATATCCAATTCCTTCCCATTCCAATCCTGAGACCCTTCCTATAGCATGAGTGATGATATCTCAATACTTCTAATACCAAACGTGAGATCCTTCCGATAACATGAGATGTGATATCCAAATCCTTCCCCTTCAAATCCTGAGACCCTCCCTTTAGCATGAGATGTGATATCCAACTCCTTCCTATTCCAATCCTGAGACCCTCCCTATAGCATGAGATGTGATATCCAACTCCTTCCCATTCCAATCCTGAGACCCTTCCTATAGCATGAGTGATGATATCTCAATACTTCTAATACCAAACGTGAGATCCTTCCGATAACATGAGATGTGATATCCAAATCCTTCCCCTTCAAATCCTGAGACCCTCCCTTTAGCATGAGATGTGATATCCAACTCCTTCCTATTCCAATCCTGAGACTATTCTGATAGCATGAGATGTGATATCTCATTGCTTCAAATACCAAACCTGAGATCCTTCCGATAGCATGAGATGTGATATCTCAATGCTTCTAATACCAAACCTGAGATCCTTCCTATAACATGAGATGTGATATCCAAATCCTTCCCCTTCCAAACCTGAGACCCTCCCTTTAGCATGAGATGTGATATCCAACTCCTTCCCATTCCATTCCTGAGACCCTTCTGATAGCATGAGATGTGATATCTCAATGCCTCTAATACCAAACCTGAGATCCTACCTCTAACATGAAATGTGATATCCAACTCTTTCCCCTTCCAAACCTGAGAGCCTTCCTATAGCATGAGATGTGATATCCAAGTCCTTCCCATTCCAATCCTGAGACCCTTCCTTTATCATGAGATGTGATATCCAACTCCTTCCCATTCCAATCCTGAGACCCTTCCTATAGCATGAGATGTGATATCTCAATGCTTCTAATACCAAACCTGAGACCCTTCCTATAACATGAGATGGGAATATCCAACTCCTTCCCATTCCAATCCTGAGACCCTTCCGATAGCAGAGATGTGATATCTCAATGCTTATACCAAACCTGAGATCCTTCCTATAACATGAGATGTGATATCCAACTCCTTCCCATTCCAATCCTGAGACACTTACTATGGCATGAGATGTGATATCTCACTGCTTATACCAAACCTGAGACCCTTCCCATAGCATGAGATGTGATATCCAACTCCTTCCCATTCCAATCCTCAGACCCTTCCTATAGCATGAGATGTGATATCTCAATGCTTCTAATATCAAACTTGAGACCCTACCTATAGCATGAGATGTGATATCCAAGTCCTTCCCATTACAATCCTGAGACACTTCCTATAGCATGAGATGTGATATCCAACTCCTTCCCATTCCAATCCTGAGACCCTTCCTATAGCATGAGATATGATATCTCAATACTTCTAATACCAAACGTGAGATCCTTCCGATAACATGAGATGTGATATCCAAATCCTTCCCCTTCCAAACCTGAGACCCTCTCTTTAGCATGAGATGTGATATCCAACTCCTTCCCATTCCAATCCTGAGACCCTTCTGATAGCATGAGATGTGATATCTCAATGCTTCTAATACCAAACCTGAGATCCTTCCGATAGCATGAGATGTGATATCTCAATGCTTCTAATACCAAACCTGAGATCCTTCCTATAACATGAGATGTGATATCCAAATCCTTCCCCTTCCAAACCTGAGACCCTCCCTTTAGCATGAGATGTGATATCCAACTCCTTCCCATTCCATTCCTGAGACCCTTCTGATAGCATGAGATGTGATATCTCAATGCCTCTAATACCAAACCTGAGATCCTACCTCTAACATGAAATGTGATATCCAACTCTTTCCCCTTCCAAACCTGAGAGCCTTCCTATAGCATGAGATGTGATATCCAAGTCCTTCCCATTCCAATTCTGAGACCCTTCCTATAGCTTGAGATGTGATATCCAACTCCTTCCCATTCCAATTCTGAGACCCTTCCTATACTCTGAGACTTGATATCTCAATGCTTCTAATACCAAACCTGAGACCCGTAATATAACATGAGATGTGATATCCAAATCCTTCCCCTTCCAAACCTTAGACCCTTCCTTTATCATGAGATTTGATATCCAACTCCTTCCCATTCCAATCCTGAGACCCTTCCGATATCATGAGATGTGATATCTCAAAGCTTCTAATATCAAACTTGAGACCCTCCCTATAGCATGAGATGTGATATCCAAGTCCTTCCCATTCCAATCCTGAGACCCTTCCTATAGCATGAGATGTGATATCTCAATGCTTCTAATACCAAACCTGAGACCCTTCCTATAACATGAGATGGGAATATCCAACTCCTTCCCATTCCAATCCTGAGACCCTTCCGATAGCAGAGATGTGATATCTCAATGCTTATACCAAACCTGAGACCCTTCGTATGGCATGAGATGTGATATCCAACTCCTTGCCATTCAAATCCTGAGACCCTTCCTATAGCATGAGAAGGGATATCCAACTCCTTCCCAATCCAATCCTGAGACCCTTCCGATAGCAGAGACGTGATATCTCAATGCTTCTACCAAACCTGAGACCCTTCCTTTAGCATGAGATGTGATATCCAAATCCTTCACATTCCAATCCTGAAACCCTTCCTATAGCATGAGATGTGATATCTCAATGCTTCTAATACCAAACCTGAGATCCTTCCTATAACATGAGATGTGATATCCAATTCCTTCCCATTCCAAACCTGAGACCCTTCCTATTGGATGAGTTGTGATATCCAACTCCTTCCCATTCCAACCCTGAGACCCTTCCTATAGCATGAGATGTGATGTCTCAATGATTCTAATACCAAACCTGAGATCCTTCCTATAACATGAGATGTGATATCCAACTCCTTCCATTCCAATCCTGAGACCCGTCCTATAGCATGAGATGTGATATCTCAATGCTTATACCAAACCTGAGACCCTTCCTATAGCATGAGATGTGATATCCAACTACTTCCCATTCCAATCCTGAGACCCTTCCTATAGCATGAGATGTGATATCTCAATGCTTCTAATACCAAACCTGAGATCCTTCCTCTAACATGAAATGTGATATCCAACTCCTTCCCTTTCCAAACCTAAGAGCCTATCTATAGCATGAGATGTGATATCCAGGTCCTTCCTATTCCAATCCTTAGACCCTTCCTACAGCATGCAATATGATATCTCAATGATTCTAATAACAAACCTGAGACCCGTCCTATAGCATGAGATATGATATCCAAGTCCTTCCCATTCCAATCCTGAGACCCTTCCTATAACATGAAATGTGATATCCAACTCCTTCCCATTCCAACCTGAGACCCTTCCTATAGCATGAGATGGGATATCCAACTTCTTCAAAATCCAATACTGATACCCTTCCGATAGCATGAGATGTGATATCCCAATGCTTCTACCAAACCTGAGACCCATACTATGGCATGAGATGTGATATCAAACTCCTTCCCATTCCAATCCTGAGACCCTTCCTATAGCTTGAGGTGTGATATCCAACTCCTTCCCATTCCAATTCTGAGACCCTTCTTATACCATGAGACTTGATATCTCAATGCTTCTAATAACAAACCTGAGACCCGTCCTATAACATGAGATGTGATATCCAAATCCTTCCCCTTCCAAACCTTAGACCCTTCCTTTATCATGAGATGTGACATACAACTCCTTCCCATTCCAATCCTGAGACCCTTCCGATATCATGAGATTTGTTATCTCAATGCTTCTAATATCAAACTTGAGACCCTCCCTATAGCATGAGATGTGACATCCAAGTCCTTCCCATTCCAATCCTGAGACCCTTCCTATAGCATGAGATGTGATATCTCTATGCTTCTAATACCAAACCTGAGACCCTTCCTATAACATGAGATGGGATATCCAACTCCTTCCCATTCCAATCCTGAGACCTTTCCGATAGCAGAGATGTGATATCTCAATGCTTATACCAAACCTGAGAACCTTCCTATGGCCTGAGATGTCATATACAACTCCTTCCCATTCCAATCCTGAGACCCTTCCTTTAGCATGAGATGTGATATCTCAATGCTTATACCAAATCTGAGACCCTTCCTATAGCATGAGATGTGATATCCAATTCGTTCCCATTCCAATCCTGAGACCCTTCCTATAGCATGAGATGTGATATCTCAATGCTTATACCAAACCTGAGAGCCTACCTATAGCATGAGATGTGATATCCAAGTCCATCCCATTCCAATCCTTAGACCCTTCCTACAGCATGCGATGTGATATCTCAATGATTCTAATACCAAACCAGAGACTCTTCCTATAACATGAGATGGGATATCCAACTCCTTCCCATTCCAATCCTGAGCCGCTTCCGATAGCAGAGATGTGATATCTCAATGCTTATACCAAACCTGAGACCCTTCCTATAACATGAGATGTGATATCCAACTCCTTCCCGTTCCAAACCTGAGACACTAACTATAGCATATGTGATATCCAGCTCCTTCCCATTCCAAACATGAGACCCTTCCTATAGCAAGAAAGTAATATCCAACTCCTACCCATTCCAATCCTGAGACCCTTCCTATAGCAAGAGATGTGATATCCAAATCCTTCCCATTCCAATCCTGAGACCCTTCCTATAACATGAGATGTGATATCCAACTCCTTCCCATTCCAACCTGAGACACTTCCTATAGCATGAGAAGGGATATCCAACTCCTTCCCAATCCAATCCTGAGACCCTTCCGATAGCAGAGATGTGATATCTCAATGCTTATACCAAACCTGAGACCCTTCCTATAGCATGAAAAGGGATATCCAACTCCTTCCCAATCCAATCCTGAGACCCTTCCGATAGCAGAGACGTGATATCTCAATGCTTCTACCAAACCTGAGACCCTTCCTTTAGCATGAGATGTGATATCCAAATCCTTCACATTCCAATCCTGAGACCCTTCCTATAGCATGAGATTTGATATCTCAATGCTTCTAATACCAAACCTGAGATCCTTCCTATAACATGAGATGTGATATCCATTTCCTTCCCATTCCAAACCTGAGACCCTTCCTATTGGATGAGATGTGATATCCAACTCCTTCCCATTTCAACCCTGAGACCCTTCCTATAGCATGAGATGTGATGTCTCAATGCTTCTAATACCAAACCTGAGATCCTTCCTATAACATGAGATGTGATATCCAACTCCTTCCATTCCAATCCTGAGACCCGTCCTATAGCATGAGATGTGATATCTCAATGCTTATACCAAACCTGAGACCCTTCCTATAGCATGAGATGTGATATCCAACTCCTTCCCATTCCAATCCGGAGACCCTTCCTATAGCATGAGATGTGATATCTCAATGCTTCTAATACCAAACCTGAGATCCTTCCTCTAACATGAAATGTGATATCCAACTCCTTCCCTTTCCAAACCTAAGAGCCTATCTATAGCATGAGATGTGATATCCAAGTCCTTCACATTCCAACCCTTAGACCCTTCCTACAGCATGCAATATGATATCTCAATGATTCTAATAACAAACCTGAGACCCGTCCTATAACTTGAAATGGGATATCCAACTCCTTCCCATTCCAATCCTGAGACACTTCCGATAGCAGAGATGTGATATCTCAATGTTTATACCAAACCTGAGACCCTTCCTATAACATGAGATGTGAAATTTAACTCCTTCCCGTTCCCAACCTGAGACCCTTCCTTTAGCATGAGATGTGATATCCAGCTCCTTCCCATTCCAATCCTGAGACACTTCCGATAGCATGAGATGTGATATCTCAATGCTTCTAATATCAAAACTGAGACCCTCCCTATAGCATGGTATGTGATATCTAAGTCCTTCCCATTCCAATCCTGAGACCCTTCCTATAGCATGAGATGTGATATCTCAATGCTTCTACCAAACCTGAGACCCTTCCTTTAGCATGAGATGTGATATCCAACTCCTTCCCATTCCAATCCTGAGACCCTTCCTATAGCATGAGATGTGATATCTCAATACTTCTAATACCAAACCTGAGATCCTTCCGATAACATGAGATGTGATATCTCAATACTTCTAATACCAAACCTGAGATCCATCCTATAACATGAGATGTGATATCCAACTCCTTCCCTTTCCAAACCTAAGAGCCTATCTATAGCATGAGATGTGATATCCAGGTCCTTCCCATTCCAATCCTTAGACCCTTCCTACAGCATGCAATATGATATCTCAATGATTCTAATAACAAACCTGAGACCCGTCCTATAGCATGAGATATGATATCCAAGTCCTTCCCATTCCAATCCTGAGACCCTTCCTATAACATGAAATGTGATATCCAACTCCTTCCCATTCCAACCTGATACCCTTCCGATAGCATGAGATGTGATATCCCAATGCTTCTACCAAACCTGAGACCCATACTATGGCATGAGATGTGATATCAAACTCCTTCCCATTCCAATCCTGAGACCCTTCCTATAGCTTGAGGTGTGATATCCAACTCCTTCCCATTCCAATTCTGAGACCCTTCTTATACCATGAGACTTAATATCTCAATGCTTCTAATACCAAACCTGAGACCCGTCCTATAACATGAGATGTGATAACCAAATCCTTCCCCTTCCAAACCTTAGACCCTTCCTTTATCATGAGATGTGATATCCAACTCCTTCCCATTCCAATCCTGAGACCCTTCCGATATCATGAGATTTGTTATCTCAATGCTTCTAATATCAAACTTGAGACCCTCCCTATAGCATGAGATGTGACATCCAAGTCCTTCCCATTCCAATCCTGAGACCCTTCCTATAGCATGAGATGTGATATCTCTATGCTTCTAATACCAAACCTGAGACCCTTCCTATAACATGAGATGGGATATCCAACTCCTTCCCATTCCAATCCTGAGACCTTTCCGATAGCAGAGATGTGATATCTCAATGCTTATACCAAACCTGAGAACCTTCCTATGGCCTGAGATGTCATATACAACTCCTTCCCATTCCAATCCTGAGACCCTTCCTTTACCATGAGATGTGATATCTCAATGCTTATACCAAATCTGAGACCCTTCCTATAGCATGAGATGTGATATCCAATTCCTTCCCATTCAAATCCTGAGACCCTTCCTATAGCATGAGATGTGATATCTCAATGCTTATACCAAACCTGAGAGCCTACCTATAGCATGAGATGTGATATCCAAGTCCATCCCATTCCAATCATTAGACCCTTCCTACAGCATGCGATGTGATATCTCAATGATTCTAATACCAAACCAGAGACTCTTCCTATAACATGAGATGGGATATCCAACTCCTTCCCATTCCAATCCTGAGCCGCTTCCGATAGCAGAGATGTGATATCTCAATGCTTATACCAAACCTGAGACCCTTCCTATAACATGAGATGTGATATCCAACTCCTTCCCGTTCCAAACCTGAGACACTAACTATAGCATATGTGATGTCCAACTCCTTCCCATTCCAAACATGAGACCCTTCCTATAGCAAGAAAGTAATATCCAACTCCTACCCATTCCAATCCTGAGACCCTTCCTATAGCAAGAGATGTGATATCCAAATCCTTCCCATTCCAATCCTGAGACCCTTCCTATAACATGAGATGTGATATCCAACTCCTTCCCATTCCAACCTGAGACACTTCCTATAGCATGAGAAGGGATATCCAACTCCTTCCCAATCCAATCCTGAGACCCTTCCGATAGCAGAGATGTGATATCTCAATGCTTATACCAAACCTGAGACCCTTCCTATAGCATGAAAAGGGATATCCAACTCCTTCCCAATCCAATCCTGAGACCCTTCCGATAGCAGAGACGTGATATCTCAATGCTTCTACCAAACCTGAGACCCTTCCTTTAGCATGAGATGTGATATCCAAATCCTTCACATTCCAATCCTGAGACCCTTCCTATAGCATGAAATTTGATATCTCAATGCTTCTAATACCAAACCTGAGATCCTTCCTATAACATGAGATGTGATATCCAATTCCTTCCCATTCCAAACCTGAGACCCTTCCTATTGGATGAGATGTGATATCCAACTCCTTCCCATTTCAACCCTGAGACCCTTCCTATAGCATGAGATGTGATGTCTCAATGCTTCTAATACCAAACCTGAGATCCTTCCTATAACATGAGATGTGATATCCAACTCCTTCCATTCCAATCCTGAGACCCGTCCTATAGCATGAGATGTGATATCTCAATGCTTATACCAAACCTGAGACCCTTCCTATAGCATGAGATGTGATATCCAACTCCTTCCCATTCCAATCCGGAGACCCTTCCTATAGCATGAGATGTGATATCTCAATGCTTCTAATACCAAACCTGAGATCCTTCCTCTAACATGAAATGTGATATCCAACTCCTTCCCTTTCCAAACCTAAGAGCCTATCTATAGCATGAGATGTGATATCCAAGTCCTTCACATTCCAACCCTTAGACCCTTCCTACAGCATGCAATATGATATCTCAATGATTCTAATAACAAACCTGAGACCCATCCTATAACATGAGATGGGATATCCAACTCCTTCCCATTCCAATCCTGAGACACTTCCGATAGCAGAGATGTGATATCTCAATGTTTATACCAAACCTGAGACCCTTCCTATAACATGAGATGTGAAATTTAACTCCTTCCCGTTCCCAACCTGAGACCCTTCCTTTAGCATGAGATGTGATATCCAGCTCCTTCCCATTCCAATCCTGAGACACTTCCGATAGCATGAGATGTGATATCTCAATGCTTCTAATATCAAAACTGAGACCCTCCCTATAGCATGATATGTGATATCTAAGTCCTTCCCATTCCAATCCTGAGACCCTTCCTATAGCATGAGATGTGATATCTCAATGCTTCTACCAAACCTGAGACCCTTCCTTTAGCATGAGATGTGATATCCAACTCCTTCCCATTCCAATCCTGAGACCCTTCCTATAGCATGAGATGTGATATCTCAATACTTCTAATACCAAACCTGAGATCCTTCCGATAACATGAGATGTGATATCTCAATACTTCTAATACCAAACCTGAGATCCATCCTATAACATGAGATGTGATATCCAACTCCTTCCCTTTCCAAACCTAAGAGCCTATCTATAGCATGAGATGTGATATCCAGGTCCTTCCCATTCCAATCCTTAGACCCTTCCTACAGCATGCAATATGATATCTCAATGATTCTAATAACAAACCTGAGACCCTTCCTATAGCAAGAGATGTGATATCCAAATCCTTCCCATTCCAATCCTGAGACCCTTCCTATAACATGAGATGTGATATCCAACTCCTTCCCATTCCAACCTGAGACACTTCCTATAGCATGAGAAGGGATATCCAACTCCTTCCCAATCCAATCCTGAGACCCTTCCGATAGCAGAGATGTGATATCTCAATGCTTATACCAAACCTGAGACCCTTCCTATAGCATGAAAAGGGATATCCAACTCCTTCCCAATCCAATCCTGAGACCCTTCCGATAGCAGAGACGTGATATCTCAATGCTTCTACCAAACCTGAGACCCTTCCTTTAGCATGAGATGTGATATCCAAATCCTTCACATTCCAATCCTGAGACCCTTCCTATAGCATGAAATTTGATATCTCAATGCTTCTAATACCAAACCTGAGATCCTTCCTATAACATGAGATGTGATATCCAATTCCTTCCCATTCCAAACCTGAGACCCTTCCTATTGGATGAGATGTGATATCCAACTCCTTCCCATTTCAACCCTGAGACCCTTCCTATAGCATGAGATGTGATGTCTCAATGCTTCTAATACCAAACCTGAGATCCTTCCTATAACATGAGATGTGATATCCAACTCCTTCCATTCCAATCCTGAGACCCGTCCTATAGCATGAGATGTGATATCTCAATGCTTATACCAAACCTGAGACCCTTCCTATAGCATGAGATGTGATATCCAACTCCTTCCCATTCCAATCCGGAGACCCTTCCTATAGCATGAGATGTGATATCTCAATGCTTCTAATACCAAACCTGAGATCCTTCCTCTAACATGAAATGTGATATCCAACTCCTTCCCTTTCCAAACCTAAGAGCCTATCTATAGCATGAGATGTGATATCCAAGTCCTTCACATTCCAACCCTTAGACCCTTCCTACAGCATGCAATATGATATCTCAATGATTCTAATAACAAACCTGAGACCCATCCTATAACATGAGATGGGATATCCAACTCCTTCCCATTCCAATCCTGAGACACTTCCGATAGCAGAGATGTGATATCTCAATGTTTATACCAAACCTGAGACCCTTCCTATAACATGAGATGTGAAATTTAACTCCTTCCCGTTCCCAACCTGAGACCCTTCCTTTAGCATGAGATGTGATATCCAGCTCCTTCCCATTCCAATCCTGAGACACTTCCGATAGCATGAGATGTGATATCTCAATGCTTCTAATATCAAAACTGAGACCCTCCCTATAGCATGATATGTGATATCTAAGTCCTTCCCATTCCAATCCTGAGACCCTTCCTATAGCATGAGATGTGATATCTCAATGCTTCTACCAAACCTGAGACCCTTCCTTTAGCATGAGATGTGATATCCAACTCCTTCCCATTCCAATCCTGAGACCCTTCCTATAGCATGAGATGTGATATCTCAATACTTCTAATACCAAACCTGAGATCCTTCCGATAACATGAGATGTGATATCTCAATACTTCTAATACCAAACCTGAGATCCATCCTATAACATGAGATGTGATATCCAACTCCTTCCCTTTCCAAACCTAAGAGCCTATCTATAGCATGAGATGTGATATCCAGGTCCTTCCCATTCCAATCCTTAGACCCTTCCTACAGCATGCAATATGATATCTCAATGATTCTAATAACAAACCTGAGACCCGTCCTATAGCATGAGATATGATATCCAAGTCCTTCCCATTCCAATCCTGAGACCCTTCCTATAACATGAAATGTGATATCCAACTCCTTCCCATTCCAACCTGAGACCCTTCCTATAGCATGAGATGGGATATCCAACTTCTTCCAAATCCAATACTGATACCCTTCCGATAGCATGAGATGTGATATCCCAATGCTTCTACCAAACCTGAGACCCATACTATGGCATGAGATGTGATATCAAACTCCTTCCCATTCCAATCCTGAGACCCTTCCTATAGCTTGAGGTGTGATATCCAACTCCTTCCCATTCCAATTCTGAGACCCTTCTTATACCATGAGACTTGATATCTCAATGCTTCTAATACCAAACCTGAGACCCGTCCTATAACATGAGATGTGATAACCAAATCCTTCCCCTTCCAAACCTTAGACCCTTCCTTTATCATGAGATGTGATATCCAACTCCTTCCCATTCCAATCCTGAGACCCTTCCGATATCATGAGATTTGTTATCTCAATGCTTCTAATATCAAACTTGAGACCCTCCCTATAGCATGAGATGTGACATCCAAGTCCTTCCCATTCCAATCCTGAGACCCTTCCTATAGCATGAGATGTGATATCTCTATGCTTCTAATACCAAACCTGAGACCCTTCCTATAACATGAGATGGGATATCCAACTCCTTCCCATTCCAATCCTGAGACCTTTCCGATAGCAGAGATGTGATATCTCAATGCTTATACCAAACCTGAGAACCTTCCTATGACCTGAGATGTCATATACAACTCCTTCCCATTCCAATCCTGAGACCCTTCCTTTACCATGAGATGTGATATCTCAATGCTTATACCAAATCTGAGACCCTTCCTATAGCATGAGATGTGATATCCAATTCCTTCCCATTCCAATCCTGAGACCCTTCCTATAGCATGAGATGTGATATCTCAATGCTTATACCAAACCTGAGAGCCTACCTATAGCATGAGATGTGATATCCAAGTCCACCCCATTCCAATCCTTAGACCCTTCCTACAGCATTTTATTTATTTATTTATTCAGATTTATTTAAAGCGCACATCAGCCCAGGGGCATCGTGGCGCTGTTACATGAATACATACATAGTCTGGTTACAATGGAAGGAAGATGGTTACAAAGCAATTTTCATTACAGGAAGCATTTCGTATCGAACACTTTTAGTATCAGATGTGTGCGAGCTGAGGTGGGTGAAGGGAAGGTGGAGTTAGTTGAATAGCGTGGTTTTGAGGGATTTGCGAAAGAGATACAGAGATGGTTCTGCTCTAAGCGCGTTGGGGAGGGCATTCCATAGCTTAGGTGCTATGTGAGGGAAGCCAATGCCGCCGGCTTTGGCTCTTTTTACAGTGGGTACTTGGAGTTGGTTGGCGTGGTGACTTCTTCTGGGGCGGATGGAGGAGTTCTTGGTTATAGTCTCAGATAGGTAGGGGGGTGCTGTGTGGTTAATGCATTTGTGTGTGAGGGTGAGGATTTTAAAGTTGATCCTTTCCTTGACTGGGAGCCAATGGACGCGTCTTCTGGCCTGTGAGATATGGTCAGTTTTGGTCATGTGTAGTGCAGCACGGAGGGCATTGTTTTGCACTATTTGGAGCTTGTTTAGGTTTTTTGATGAGGTGCCTGCCAGGAGGGCGTTACAGTAGTCCAGTCTGGCTCCTATAGTAGCATGCGATGTGATATCTCAATGATTCTAATACCAAACCAGAGACTCTTCCTATAACATGAGATGGGATATCCAACTCCTTCCCATTCCAATCCTGAGCCGCTTCCGATAGCAGAGATGTGATATCTCAATGCTTATACCAAACCTGAGACCCTTCCTATAACATGAGATGTGATATCCAACTCCTTCCCGTTCCAAACCTGAGACACTAACTATAGCATATGTGATATCCAACTCCTTCCCATTCCAAACATGAGACCCTTCCTATAGCAAGAAAGTAATATCCAACTCCTACCCATTCCAATCCTGAGACCGTTCGTATAGCAAGAGATGTGATATCCAAATCCTTCCCATTCCAATCCTGAGACCCTTCCTATAACATGAGATGTGATATCCAACTCCTTCCCATTCCAACCTGAGACACTTCCTATAGCATGAGAAGGGATATCCAACTCCTTCCCAATCCAATCCTGAGACCCTTCCGATAGCAGAGATGTGATATCTCAATGCTTATACCAAACCTGAGACCCTTCCTATGGCATGAGATGTGATATCCAACTCCTTGCCATTCAAATCCTGAGACCCTTCCTATAGCATGAAAAGGGATATCCAACTCCTTCCCAATCCAATCCTGAGACCCTTCCGATAGCAGAGACGTGATATCTCAATGCTTCTACCAAACCTGAGACCCTTCCTTTAGCATGAGATGTGATATCCAAATCCTTCACATTCCAATCCTGAGACCCTTCCTATAGCATGAGATTTGATATCTCAATGCTTCTAATACCAAACCTGAGATCCTTCCTATAACATGAGATGTGATATCCAATTCCTTCCCATTCCAAACCTGAGACCCTTCCTATTGGATGAGATGTGATATCCAACTCCTTCCCATTCCAACCCTGAGACCCTTCCTATAGCATGAGATGTGATGTCTCAATGCTTCTAATACCAAACCTGAGATCCTTCCTATAACATGAGATGTGATATCCAACTCCTTCCATTCCAATCCTGAGACCCGTCCTATAGCATGAGATGTGATATCTCAATGCTTATACCAAACCTGAGACCCTTCCTATAGCATGAGATGTGATATCCAACTCCTTCCCATTCCAATCCTGAGACCCTTCCTATAGCATGAGATGTGATATCTCAATGCTTCTAATACCAAACCTGAGATCCTTCCTCTAACATGAAATGTGATATCCAACTCCTTCCCTTTCCAAACCTAAGAGCCTATCTATAGCATGAGATGTGATATCCAAGTCCTTCACATTCCAACCCTTAGACCCTTCCTACAGCATGCAATATGATATCTCAATGATTCTAATACCAAACCTGAGACCCTTCCTTTAGCATGAGATGTGATATCCAAATCCTTCACATTCCAATCCTGAGACCCTTCCTATAGCATGAGATTTGATATCTCAATGCTTCTAATACCAAACCTGAGATTCTTCCTATAACATGAGATGTGATATCCAATTCCTTCCCATTCCAAACCTGAGACCCTTCCTATTGGATGAGATGTGATATCCAACTCCTTCCCATTCCAACCCTGAGACCCTTCCTATAGCATGAGATGTGATGTCTCAATGCTTCTAATACCAAACCTGAGATCCTTCCTATAACATGAGATGTGATATCCAACTCCTTCCATTCCAATCCTGAGACCCGTCCTATAGCATGAGATCTGATATCTCAATGCTTATACCAAACCTGAGACCCTTCCTATAGCATGAGATGTGATATCCAACTCCTTCCCATTCCAATCCTGAGACCCTTCCTATAGCATGAGATGTGATATCTCAATGCTTCTAATACCAAACCTGAGATCCTTCCTCTAACATGAAATGTGATATCCAACTCCTTCCCTTTCCAAACCTAAGAGCCTATCTATAGCATGAGATGTGATATCCATGTCCTTCACATTCCAACCCTTAGACCCTTCCTACAGCATGCAATATGATATCTCAATGATTCTAATAACAAACCTGAGACCCGTCCTATAACATGAGATGTGATATCCAACTCCTTCCCGTTCCAAACCTGAGACCCTTCCTTTAGCATGAGATGTGATATCCAGCTCCTTCCCATTCCAATCCTGAGACACTTCCGATAGCATGAGATGTGATATCTCAATGCTTCTAATATCAAAACTGAGACCCTCCCTATAGCATGATATGTGATATCTAAGTCCTTCCCATTCCAATCCTGAGACCCTTCCTATAGCATGAGATGTGATATCTCAATGCTTCTACCAAACTCGAGACCCTTCCTTTAGCATGAGATGTGATATCCAACTCCTTCCCATTCCAATCCTGAGACCCTTCCTATAGCATGAGATGTGATATCTCAATACTTCTAATACCAAACCTGAGATCTTTCCGATAACATGAGATGTGATATCTCAATACTTCTAATACCAAACCTGAGATCCATCCTATAACATGAGATGTGATATCCAACTCCTTCCCTTTCCAAACCTAAGAGCCTATCTATAGCATGAGATGTGATATCCAGGTCCTTCCCATTCCAATCCTTAGACCCTTCCTACAGCATGCAATATGATATCTCAATGATTCTAATAACAAACCTGAGACCCGTCCTATAGCATGAGATATGATATCCAAGTACTTCCCATTCCAATCCTGAGACCCTTCCTATAACATGAAATGTGATAGCCAACTCCTTCCCATTCCAACCTGAGACCCTTCCTATAGCATGAGATGGGATATCCAACTTCTTCCAAATCCAATACTGATACCCTTCCGATAGCATGAGATGTGATATCCCAATGCTTCTACCAAACCTGAGACCCATACTCTGGCATGAGATGTGATATCAAACTCCTTCCCATTCCAATCCTGAGACCCTTCCTAAAGCTTGAGGTGTGATATCCAACTCCTTCCCATTCCAATTCTGAGACCCTTCTTATACCATGAGACTTGATATCTCAATGCTTCTAATACCAAACCTGAGACCCGTCCTATAACATGAGATGTGATATCCAAATCCTTCCCCTTCCAAACCTTAGACCCTTCCTTTATCATGAGATGTGATATCCAACTCCTTCCCATTCCAATCCTGAGACCCTTCCGATATCATGAGATTTGTTATCTCAATGCTTCTAATATCAAACTTGAGACCCTCCCTATAGCATGAGATGTGACATCCAAGTCCTTCCCATTCCAATCCTGAGACCCTTCCTATAGCATGAGATGTGATATCTCTATGCTTCTAATACCAAACCTGAGACCCTTCCTATAACATGAGATGGGATATCCAACTCCTTCCCATTCCAATCCTGAGACCTTTCCGATAGCAGAGATGTGATATCTCAATGCTTATACCAAACCTGAGAACCTTCCTATGGCCTGAGATGTCATATACAACTCCTTCCCATTCCAATCCTGAGACCCTTCCTTTAGCATGAGATGTGATATCTCAATGCTTATACCAAATCTTAGACCCTTCCTATAGCATGAGATGTGATATCTCAATGCTTATACCAAACCTGAGAGCCTACCTATAACATGAGATGTGATATCCAAGTCCATCCCATTCCAATCCTTAGACCCTTCCTACAGCATGCGATGTGATATCTCAATGATTCTAATACCAAACCAGAGACTCTTCCTATAACATGAGATGGGATATCCAACTCCTTCCCATTCCAATCCTGAGCCGCTTCCGATAGCAGAGATGTGATATCTCAATGCTTATACCAAACCTGAGACCCTTCCTATAACATGAGATGTGATATCCAACTCCTTCCCGTTCCAAACCTGAGACACTAACTATAGCATATGTGATATCCACCTCCTTCCCATTCCAATCCTGAGACCCTTCCTATAGCAAGAGATGTGATATCCAAATTCTTCCCATTCCATTCCTGAGACCCTTCCTATAACATGAGATGTGATATCCAACTCCTTCCCATTCCAACCTGAGACACTTCCTATAGCATGAGAAGGGATATCCAACTCCTTCCCAATCCAATCCTGAGACCCTTCCGATAGCAGAGATGTGATATCTCAATGCTTATACCAAACCTGAGACCCTTCCTATGGCATGAGATGTGATATCCAACTCCTTGCCATTCAAATCCTGAGACCCTTCCTATAGCATGAGAAGGGATATCCAACTCCTTCCCAATCCAATCCTGAGACCCTTCCGATAGCAGAGACGTGATATCTCAATGCTTCTACCAAACCTGAGACCCTTCCTTTAGCATGAGATGTGATATCCAAATCCTTCACATTCCAATCCTGAGACCCTTCCTATAGCATGAGATGTGATATCTCAATGCTTCTAATACCAAACCTGAGATCCTTCCTATAACATGAGATGTGATATCCAATTCCTTCCCATTCCAAACCTGAGACCCTTCCTATTGGATGAGATGTGATATCCAACTCCTTCCCATTCCAACCCTGAGACCCTTCCTATAGCATGAGATGTGATGTCTCAATGCTTCTAATACCAAACCTGAGATCCTTCCTATAACATGAGATGTGATATCCAACTCCTTCCATTCCAATCCTGAGACCTGTCCTATAGCATGAGATGTGATATCTCAATGCTTATACCAAACCTGAGACCCTTCCTATAGCATGAGATGTGATATTCAACTGCTTCCCATTCCAATCCTGAGACCCTTCCTATAGCATGAGATGTGATATCTCAATGCTTCTAATACCAAACCTGAGATCCTTCCTCTAACATGAAATGTGATATCCAACTCCTTCCCTTTCCAAACCTAAGAGCCTATCTATAGCATGAGATGTGATATCCAAGTCCTTCACATTCCAACCCTTCCTACAGCATGCAATATGATATCTCAATGATTCTAATAACAAACCTGAGACCCGTCCTATAACATGAGATGGGATATCCAACTCCTTCCCATTCCAATCCTGAGACACTTCCGATAGCAGAGATGTGATATCTCAATGCTTATACCAAACCTGAGACCCTTCCTATAACATGAGATGTGATATCCAAATCCTTCCCGTTCCAAACCTGAGACCCTTCCTTTAGCATGAGATGTGATATCCAGCTCCTTCCCATTCCAATCCTGAGACACTTCCGATAGCATGAGATGTGATATCTCAATGCTTCTAATATCAAAACTGAGACCCTCCCTATAGCATGATATGTGATATCTAAGTCCTTCCCATTCCAATCCTGAGACCCTCCCTATAGCATGAGATGTGATATCCAACTCCTTCCCATTCCAATCCTGAGACCCTTCTGATAGCATGAGATGTGATATCTCAATGCCTCTAATACCAAACCTGAGATCCTACCTCTAACATGAAATGTGATATCCAACTCTTTCCCCTTCCAAACCTGAGAGCCTTCCTATAGCATGAGATGTGATATCCAAGTCCTTCCCATTCCAATCCTGAGACACTTCCTATAGCTTGAGATGTGATATCCAACTCCTTCCCATTCCAATTCTGAGACCCTTCCTATACTATGAGACTTGATATCTCAATACTTCTAATACCAAACGTGAGATCCTTCCGATAACATGAGATGTGATATCCAAATCCTTCCCCTTCCAAACCTGAGACCCTCCCTTTAGCATGAGATGTGATATCCAACTCCTTCCCATTCCATTCCTGAGACCCTTCTGATAGCATGAGATGTGATATCTCAATGCCTCTAATACCAAACCTGAGATCCTACCTCTAACATGAAATGTGATATCCAACTCTTTCCCCTTCCAAACCTGAGAGCCTTCCTATAGCATGAGATGTGATATCCAAGTCCTTCCCATTCCAATCCTGAGACACTTCCTATAGCTTGAGATGTGATATCCAACTCCTTCCCATTCCAATTCTGAGACCCTTCCTATACTATGAGACTTGATATCTCAATGCTTCTAATACCAAACGTGAGACCCGTAATATAACATGAGATGTGATATCCAAATCCTTCCCCTTCCAAACCTTAGACCCTTCCTTTATCATGAGATGTGATATCCAACTCCTTCCCATTCTAATCCTGAGACCCTTCCGATATCATGAGATGTGATATCTCAAAGCTTCTAATATCAAACTTGAGACCCTCCCTATAGCATGAGATGTGATATCCAAGTCCTTCCCATTCCAATCCTGAGACCCTTCCTATAGCATGAGATGTGATATCTCAATGCTTCTAATACCAAACCTGAGACCCTTCCTATAACATGAGATGGGAATATCCAACTCCTTCCCATTCCAATCCTGAGACCCTTCCGATAGCAGAGATGTGATATCTCAATGCTTATACCAAACCTGAGATCCTTCCTATAACAAGAGATGTGATATCCAACTCCTTCCCATTCCAATCCTGAGACACTTCCTATAGCATGAGATGTGATATCTCACTGCTTATACCAAACCCGAGACCCTTCCCATAGCATGAGATGTGATATCCAACTCCTTCCCATTCCAATCCTGAGACCCTTCCTATAGCATGAGATATGATATCTCAATACTTCTAATACCAAACGTGAGATCCTTCCGATAACATGAGATGTGATATCCAAATCCTTCCCCTTCCAAACCTGAGACCCTCCCTTTAGCATGAGATGTGATATCCAACTCCTTCCCATTCCAATCCTGAGACCCTTCTGATAGCATAAGATGTGATATCTCAATGCTTCTAATACCAAACCTGAGATCCTTCCGATAGCATGAGATGTGATATCTCAATGCTTCTAATACCAAACCTGAGATCCTTCCTATAACATGAGATGTGATATCCAAATCCTTCCCCTTCCAAACCTGAGACCGTCCCTTTAGCATGAGATGTGATATCCAACTCCTTCCCATTCCATTCCTGAGACCCTTCTGATAGCATGAGATGTGATATCTCAATGCCTCTAATACCAAACCTGAGATCCTACCTCTAACATGAAATGTGATATCCAACTCTTTCCCCTTCCAAACCTGAGAGCCTTTCTATAGCATGAGATGTGATATCCAAGTCCTTCCCATTCCAATCCTGAGACCCTTCCTATAGCTTGAGATGTGATATCCAACTCCTTCCCATTCCAATTCTGAGACCCTTCCTATACTCTGAGACTTGATATCTCAATGCTTCTAATACCAAACCTGAGACCCGTAATATAACATGAGATGTGATATCCAAATCCTTCCCCTTCCAAACCTTAGACCCTTCCTTTATCATGAGATGTGATATCCAACACCTTCCCATTCCAATCCTGAGACCCTTCCGATATCATGAGATGTGATATCTCAAAGCTTCTAATATCAAACTTGAGACCCTCCCTATAGCATGAGATGTGATATCCAAGTCCTTCCCATTCCAATCCTGAGACCCTTCCTATAGCATGAGATGTGATATCTCAATGCTTCTAATACCAAACCTGAGACCCTTCCTATAACATGAGATGGGAATATCCAACTCCTTCCCATTCCAATCCTGAGACCCTTCCGATAGCAGAGATGTGATATCTCAATGCTTATACCAAACCTGAGACCCTTTGTATGGCATGAGATGTGATATCCAACTCCTTGCCATTCAAATCCTGAGACCCTTCCTATAGCATGAGAAGGGATATCCAA
Organism: Ambystoma mexicanum; assembly: GCF_040938575.1. NCBI lineage: Eukaryota > Metazoa > Chordata > Amphibia > Caudata > Ambystomatidae > Ambystoma > Ambystoma mexicanum. The sequence goes on from NC_090936.1 coordinate 342,904,534, forward strand.
CTCCTTCCCAATCCAATCCTGAGACCCTTCCGATAGCAGAGACGTGATATCTCAATGCTTCTACCAAACCTGAGACCCTTCCTTTAGCATGAGATGTGATATCCAAATCCTTCACATTCCAATCCTGAGACCCTTCCTATAGCATGAGATGTGATATCTCAATGCTTCTAATACCAAACCTGAGATCCTTCCTATAACATGAGATGTGATATCCAATTCCTTCCCATTCCAAACCTGAGACCCTTCCTATTGGATGAGTTGTGATATCCAACTCCTTCCCATTCCAACCCTGAGACCCTTCCTATAGCATGAGATGTGATGTCTCAATGCTTCTAATACCAAACCTGAGATCCTTCCTATAACATGAGATGTGATATCCAACTCCTTCCATTCCAATCCTGAGACCGGTCCTATAGCATGAGATGTGATATCTCAATGCTTATACCAAACCTGAGACCCTTCCTATAGCATGAGATGTGATATCCAACTACTTCCCATTCCAATCCTGAGACCCTTCCTATAGCATGAGATGTGATATCTCAATGCTTCTAATACCAAACCTGAGATCCTTCCTCTAACATGAAATGTGATATCCAACTCCTTCCCTTTCCAAACCTAAGAGCCTATCTATAGCATGAGATGTGATATCCAGGTCCTTCCCATTCCAATCCTTAGACCCTTCCTACAGCATGCAATATGATATCTCAATGATTCTAATAACAAACCTGAGACCCGTCCTATAGCATGAGATATGATATCCAAGTCCTTCCCATTCCAATCCTGAGAGCCTTCCTATAACATGAAATGTGATATCCAACTCCTTCCCATTCCAACCTGAGACCCTTCCTATAGCATGAGATGGGATATCCAACTTCTTCCAAATCCAATACTGATACCCTTCCGATAGCATGAGATGTGATATCCCAATGCTTCTACCAAACCTGAGACCCATACTATGGCATGAGATGTGATATCAAACTCCTTCCCATTCCAATCCTGAGACCCTTCCTATAGCTTGAGGTGTGATATCCAACTCCTTCCCATTCCAATTCTGAGACCCTTCTTATACCATGAGACTTGATATCTCAATGCTTCTAATACCAAACCTGAGACCCGTCCTATAACATGAGATGTGATATCCAAATCCTTCCCCTTCCAAACCTTAGACCCTTCCTTTATCATGAGATGTGATATCCAACTCCTTCCCATTCCAATCCTGAGACCCTTCCGATATCATGAGATTTGTTATCTCAATGCTTCTAATATCAAACTTGAGACCCTCCCTATAGCATGAGATGTGACATCCAAGTCCTTCCCATTCCAATCCTGAGACCCTTCCTATAGCATGAGATGTGATATCTCTATGCTTCTAATACCAAACCTGAGACCCTTCCTATAACATGAGATGGGATATCCAACTCCTTCCCATTCCAATCCTGAGACCTTTCCGATAGCAGAGATGTGATATCTCAATGCTTATACCAAACCTGAGAACCTTCCTATGGCCTGAGATGTCATATACAACTCCTTCCCATTCCAATCCTGAGACCCTTCCTTTAGCATGAGATGTGATATCTCAATGCTTATACCAAATCTGAGACCCTTCCTATAGCATGAGATGTGATATCCAATTCCTTCCCATTCCAATCCTGAGACCCTTCCTATAACATGAGATGTGATATCCAACTCCTTCCCATTCCAACCTGAGACACTTCCTTTAGCATGAGAAGGGATATCCAACTCCTTCCCAATCCAATCCTGAGACCCTTCCGATAGCAGAGATGTGATATCTCAATGCTTATACCAAACCTGAGACCCTTCCTATGGCATGAGATGTGATATCCAACTCCTTGCCATTCAAATCCTGAGACCCTTCCTATAGCATGAAAAGGGATATCCAACTCCTTCCCAATCCAATCCTGAGACCCTTCCGATAGCAGAGACGTGATATCTCAATGCTTCTACCAAACCTGAGACCCTTCCTTTAGCATGAGATGTGATATCCAAATCCTTCACATTCCAATCCTGAGACCCTTCCTATAGCATGAGATTTGATATCTCAATGCTTCTAATACCAAACCTCAGATCCTTCCTATAACATGAGATGTGATATCCAATTCCTTCCCATTCCAAACCTGAGACCCTTCCTATTGGATGAGATGTGATATCCAACTCCTTCCCATTCCAACCCTGAGACCCTTCCTATAGCATGAGATGTGATGTCTCAATGCTTCTAATACCAAACCTGAGATCCTTCCTATAACATGAGATGTGATATCCAACTCCTTCCATTCCAATCCTGAGACCCGTCCTATAGCATGAGATGTGATATCTCAATGCTTATACCAAACCTGAGACCCTTCCTATAGTATGAGATGTGATATCCAACTCCTTCCCATTCCAATCCTGAGACCCTTCCTATAGCATGAGATGTGATATCTCAATGCTTCTAATACCAAACCTGAGATCCTTCCTCTAACATGAAATGTGATATCCAACTCCTTCTCTTTCCAAACCTAAGAGCCTATCTATAGCATGAGATGTGATATCCAAGTCCTTCACATTCCAACCCTTAGACCCTTCCTACAGCATGCAATATGATATCTCAATGATTCTAATAACAAACCTGAGACCCGTCCTATAACATGAGATGGGATATCCAACTCCTTCCCATTCCAATCCTGAGACACTTCCGATAGCAGAGATGTGATATCTCAATGTTTATACCAAACCTGAGACCCTTCCTATAACATGAGATGTGATATCCAACTCCTTCCCGTTCCAAACCTGAGACCCTTCCATTAGCATGAGATGTGATATCCAGCTCCTTCCCATTCCAATCCTGAGACAATTCCGATAGCATGAGATGTGATATCTCAATGCTTCTAATATCAAACCTGAGATCCTTCCTCTAACATGAAATGTGATATCCAACTCCTTCCCTTTCCAAACCTAAGAGCCTATCTATAGCATGAGATGTGATATCCAAGTCCTTCACATTCCAACCCTTAGACCCTTCCTACAGCATGCAATATGATATCTCAATGATTCTAATAACAAACCTGAGACCCGTCCTATAACATGAGATGGGATATCCAACTCCTTCCCATTCCAATCCTGAGACACTTCCGATAGCAGAGATGTGATATCTCAATGTTTATACCAAACCTGAGACCCTTCCTATAACATGAGATGTGATATCCAACTCCTTCCCGTTCCAAACCTGAGACCCTTCCTTTAGCATGAGATGTGATATCCAACTCCTTCCCATTCCAATCCTGAGACACTTCCGATAGCAGAGATGTGATATCTCAATGTTTATACCAAACCTGAGACCCTTCCTATAACATGAGATGTGATATCCAACTCCTTCCCGTTCCAAACCTGAGACCCTTCCTTTAGCATGAGATGTGATATCCAGCTCCTTCCCATTCCAATCCTGAGACACTTCCGATAGCAGAGATGTGATATCTCAATGCTTATACCAAACCTGAGACCCTTCCTATAACATGAGATGTGATATCCAAATCCTTCCCGTTCCAAACCTGAGACCCTTCCTTTAGCATGAGATGTGATATCCAGCTCCTTCCCATTCCAATCCTGAGACACTTCCGATAGCATGAGATGTGATATCTCAATGCTTCTAATATCAAAACTGAGACCCTCCCTATAGCATGATATGTGATATCTAAGTCCTTCCCATTCCAATCCTGAGACCCTCCCTATAGCATGAGATGTGATATCCAACTCCTTCCCATTCCAATCCTGAGACCCTTCTGATAGCATGAGATGTGATATCTCAATGCCTCTAATACCAAACCTGAGATCCTACCTCTAACATGAAATGTGATATCCAACTCTTTCCCCTTCCAAACCTGAGAGCCTTCCTATAGCATGAGATGTGATATCCAAGTCCTTCCCATTCCAATCCTGAGACACTTCCTATAGCTTGAGATGTGATATCCAACTCCTTCCCATTCCAATTCTGAGACCCTTCCTATACTATGAGACTTGATATCTCAATGCTTCTAATACCAAACGTGAGACCCGTAATATAACATGAGATGTGATATCCAAATCCTTCCCCTTCCAAACCTTAGACCCTTCCTTTATCATGAGATGTGATATCCAACTCCTTCCCATTCTAATCCTGAGACCCTTCCGATATCATGAGATGTGATATCTCAAAGCTTCTAATATCAAACTTGAGACCCTCCCTATAGCATGAGATGTGATATCCAAGTCCTTCCCATTCCAATCCTGAGACCCTTCCTATAGCATGAGATGTGATATCTCAATGCTTCTAATACCAAACCTGAGACCCTTCCTATAACATGAGATGGGAATATCCAACTCCTTCCCATTCCAATCCTGAGACCCTTCCGATAGCAGAGATGTGATATCTCAATGCTTATACCAAACCTGAGATCCTTCCTATAACAAGAGATGTGATATCCAACTCCTTCCCATTCCAATCCTGAGACACTTCCTATAGCATGAGATGTGATATCTCACTGCTTATACCAAACCTGAGACCCTTCCCATAGCATGAGATGTGATATCCAACTCCTTCCCATTCCAATCCTGAGACCCTTCCTATAGCATGAGATATGATATCTCAATACTTCTAATACCAAACGTGAGATCCTTCCGATAACATGAGATGTGATATCCAAATCCTTCCCCTTCCAAACCTGAGACCCTCCCTTTAGCATGAGATGTGATATCCAACTCCTTCCCATTCCAATCCTGAGACCCTTCTGATAGCATGAGATGTGATATCTCAATGCTTCTAATACCAAACCTGAGATCCTTCCGATAGCATGAGATGTGATATCTCAATGCTTCTAATACCAAACCTGAGATCCTTCCTATAACATGAGATGTGATATCCAACTCCTTCCCGTTCCAAACCTGAGACCCTTCCTTTAGCATGAGATGTGATATCCAACTCCTTCCCATTCCAATCCTGAGACACTTCCGATAGCAGAGATGTGATATCTCAATGTTTATACCAAACCTGAGACCCTTCCTATAACATGAGATGTGATATCCAACTCCTTCCCGTTCCAAACCTGAGACCCTTCCTTTAGCATGAGATGTGATATCCAGCTCCTTCCCATTCCAATCCTGAGACACTTCCGATAGCAGAGATGTGATATCTCAATGCTTATACCAAACCTGAGACCCTTCCTATAACATGAGATGTGATATCCAAATCCTTCCCGTTCTAAACCTGAGACCCTTCCTTTAGCATGAGATGTGATATCCAGCTCCTTCCCATTCCAATCCTGAGACACTTCCGATAGCATGAGATGTGATATCTCAATGCTTCTAATATCAAAACTGAGACCCTCCCTATAGCATGATATGTGATATCTAAGTCCTTCCCATTCCAATCCTGAGACCCTCCCTATAGCATGAGATGTGATATCCAACTCCTTCCCATTCCAATCCTGAGACCCTTCTGATAGCATGAGATGTGATATCTCAATGCCTCTAATACCAAACCTGAGATCCTACCTCTAACATGAAATGTGATATCCAACTCTTTCCCCTTCCAAACCTGAGAGCCTTCCTATAGCATGAGATGTGATATCCAAGTCCTTCCCATTCCAATCCTGAGACACTTCCTATAGCTTGAGATGTGATATCCAACTCCTTCCCATTCCAATTCTGAGACCCTTCCTATACTATGAGACTTGATATCTCAATGCTTCTAATACCAAACGTGAGACCCGTAATATAACATGAGATGTGATATCCAAATCCTTCCCCTTCCAAACCTTAGACCCTTCCTTTATCATGAGATGTGATATCCAACTCCTTCCCATTCTAATCCTGAGACCCTTCCGATATCATGAGATGTGATATCTCAAAGCTTCTAATATCAAACTTGAGACCCTCCCTATAGCATGAGATGTGATATCCACGTCCTTCCCATTCCAATCCTGAGACCCTTCCTATAGCATGAGATGTGATATCTCAATGCTTCTAATACCAAACCTGAGACCCTTCCTATAACATGAGATGGGAATATCCAACTCCTTCCCATTCCAATCCTGAGACCCTTCCGATAGCAGAGATGTGATATCTCAATGCTTATACCAAACCTGAGATCCTTCCTATAACAAGAGATGTGATATCCAACTCCTTCCCATTCCAATCCTGAGACACTTCCTATAGCATGAGATGTGATATCTCACTGCTTATACCAAACCTGAGACCCTTCCCATAGCATGAGATGTGATATCCAACTCCTTCCCATTCCAATCCTGAGACCCTTCCTATAGCATGAGATATGATATCTCAATACTTCTAATACCAAACGTGAGATCCTTCCGATAACATGAGATGTGATATCCAAATCCTTCCCCTTCCAAACCTGAGACCGTCCCTTTAGCATGAGATGTGATATCCAACTCCTTCCCATTCCATTCCTGAGACCCTTCTGATAGCATGAGATGTGATATCTCAATGCCTCTAATACCAAACCTGAGATCCTACCTCTAACATGAAATGTGATATCCAACTCTTTCCCCTTCCAAACCTGAGAGCCTTTCTATAGCATGAGATGTGATATCCAAGTCCTTCCCATTCCAATCCTGAGACCCTTCCTATAGCTTGAGATGTGATATCCAACTCCTTCCCATTCCAATTCTGAGACCCTTCCTATACTCTGAGACTTGATATCTCAATGCTTCTAATACCAAACCTGAGACCCGTAATACAACATGAGATGTGATATCCAAATCCTTCCCCTTCCAAACCTTAGACCCTTCCTTTATCATGAGATGTGATATCCAACACCTTCCCATTCCAATCCTGAGACCCTTCCGATATCATGAGATGTGATATCTCAAAGCTTCTAATATCAAACTTGAGACCCTCCCTATAGCATGAGATGTGATATCCAAGTCCTTCCCATTCCAATCCTGAGACCCTTCCTATAGCATGAGATGTGATATCTCAACGCTTCTAATACCAAACCTGAGACCCTTCCTATAACATGAGATGGGAATATCCAACTCCTTCCCATTCCAATCCTGAGACCCTTCCGATAGCAGAGATGTGATATCTCAATGCTTATACCAAACCTGAGACCCTTCGTATGGCATGAGATGTGATATCCAACTCCTTGCCATTCAAATCCTGAGACCCTTCCTATAGCATGAGAAGGGATATCCAACTCCTTCCCAATCCAATCCTGAGACCCTTCCGATAGCAGAGACGTGATATCTCAATGCTTCTACCAAACCTGAGACCCTTCCTTTAGCATGAGATGTGATATCCAAATCCTTCACATTCCAATCCTGAGACCCTTCCTATAGCATGAGATGTGATATCTCAATGCTTCTAATACCAAACCTGAGATCCTTCCTATAACATGAGATGTGATATCCAATTCCTTCCCATTCCAAACCTGAGACCCTTCCTATTGGATGAGTTGTGATATCCAACTCCTTCCCATTCCAACCCTGAGACCCTTCCTATAGCATGAGATGTGATGTCTCAATGCTTCTAATACCAAACCTGAGATCCTTCCTATAACATGAGATGTGATATCCAACTCCTTCCATTCCAATCCTGAGACCGGTCCTATAGCATGAGATGTGATATCTCAATGCTTATACCAAACCTGAGACCCTTCCTATAGCATGAGATGTGATATCCAACTACTTCCCATTCCAATCCTGAGACCCTTCCTATAGCATGAGATGTGATATCTCAATGCTTCTAATACCAAACCTGAGATTCTTCCTCTAACATGAAATGTGATATCCAACTCCTTCCCTTTCCAAACCTAAGAGCCTATCTATAGCATGAGATGTGATATCCAGGTCCTTCCCATTCCAATCCTTAGACCCTTCCTACAGCATGCAATATGATATCTCAATGATTCTAATAACAAACCTGAGACCCGTCCTATAGCATGAGATATGATATCCAAGTCCTTCCCATTCCAATCCTGAGACCCTTCCTATAACATGAAATGTGATATCCAACTCCTTCCCATTCCAACCTGAGACCCTTCCTATAGCATGAGATGGGATATCCAACTTCTTCCAAATCCAATACTGATACCCTTCCGATAGCATGAGATGTGATATCCCAATGCTTCTACCAAACCTGAGACCCATACTATGGCATGAGATGTGATATCAAACTCCTTCCCATTCCAATCCTGAGACCCTTCCTATAGCTTGAGGTGTGATATCCAACTCCTTCCCATTCCAATTCTGAGACCCTTCTTATACCATGAGACTTGATATCTCAATGCTTCTAATACCAAACCTGAGACCCGTCCTATAACATGAGATGTGATATCCAAATCCTTCCCCTTCCAAACCTTAGACCCTTCCTTTATCATGAGATGTGATATCCAACTCCTTCCCATTCCAATCCTGAGACCCTTCCGATATCATGAGATTTGTTATCTCAATGCTTCTAATATCAAACTTGAGACCCTCCCTATAGCATGAGATGTGACATCCAAGTCCTTCCCATTCCAATCCTGAGACCCTTCCTATAGCATGAGATGTGATATCTCTATGCTTCTAATACCAAACCTGAGACCCTTCCTATAACATGAGATGGGATATCCAACTCCTTCCCATTCCAATCCTGAGACCTTTCCGATAGCAGAGATGTGATATCTCAATGCTTATACCAAACCTGAGAACCTTCCTATGGCCTGAGATGTCATATACAACTCCTTCCCATTCCAATCCTGAGACCCTTCCTTTAGCATGAGATGTGATATCTCAATGCTTATACCAAATCTGAGACCCTTCCTATAGCATGAGATGTGATATCCAATTCCTTCCCATTCCAATCCTGAGACCCTTTCTATAACATGAGATGTGATATCCAACTCCTTCCCATTCCAACCTGAGACACTTCCTATAGCATGAGAAGGGATATCCAACTCCTTCCCAATCCAATCCTGAGACCCTTCCGATAGCAGAGATGTGATATCTCAATGCTTATACCAAACCTGAGACCCTTCCTATGGCATGAGATGTGATATCCAACTCCTTGCCATTCAAATCCTGAGACCCTTCCTATAGCATGAAAAGGGATATCCAACTCCTTCCCAATCCAATCCTGAGACCCTTCCGATAGCAGAGACGTGATATCTCAATGCTTCTACCAAACCTGAGACCCTTCCTTTAGCATGAGATGTGATATCCAAATCCTTCACATTCCAATCCTGAGACCCTTCCTATAGCATGAGATTTGATATCTCAATGCTTCTAATACCAAACCTGATATCCTTCCTATAACATGAGATGTGATATCCAATTCCTTCCCATTCCAAACCTGAGACCCTTCCTATTGGATGAGATGTGATATCCAACTCCTTCCCATTCCAACCCTGAGACCCTTCCTATAGCATGAGATGTGATGTCTCAATGCTTCTAATACCAAACCTGAGATCCTTCCTATAACATGAGATGTGATATCCAACTCCTTCCATTCCAATCCTGAGACCCGTCCTATAGCATGAGATGTGATATCTCAATGCTTATACCAAACCTGAGACCCTTCCTATAGTATGAGATGTGATATCCAACTCCTTCCCATTCCAATCCTGAGACCCTTCCTATAGCATGAGATGTGATATCTCAATGCTTCTAATAACAAACCTGAGATCCTTCCTCTAACATGAAATGTGATATCCAACTCCTTCCCTTTCCAAACCTAAGAGCCTATCTATAGCATGAGATGTGATATCCAAGTCCTTCACATTCCAACCCTTAGACCCTTCCTACAGCATGCAATATGATATCTCAATGATTCTAATAACAAACCTGAGACCCGTCCTATAACATGAGATGGGATATCCAACTCCTTCCCATTCCAATCCTGAGACACTTCCGATAGCAGAGATGTGATATCTCAATGTTTATACCAAACCTGAGACCCTTCCTATAACATGAGATGTGATATCCAACTCCTTCCCGTTCCAAACCTGAGACCCTTCCTTTAGCATGAGATGTGATATCCAGCTCCTTCCCATTCCAATCCTGAGACAATTCCGATAGCATGAGATGTGATATCTCAATGCTTCTAATATCAAACCTGAGATCCTTCCTCTAACATGAAATGTGATATCCAACTCCTTCCCTTTCCAAACCTAAGAGCCTATCTATAGCATGAGATGTGATATCCAAGTCCTTCACATTCCAACCCTTAGACCCTTCCTACAGCATGCAATATGATATCTCAATGATTCTAATAACAAACCTGAGACCCGTCCTATAACATGAGATGGGATATCCAACTCCTTCCCATTCCAATCCTGAGACACTTCCGATAGCAGAGATGTGATATCTCAATGTTTATACCAAACCTGAGACCCTTCCTATAACATGAGATGTGATATCCAACTCCTTCCCGTTCCAAACCTGAGACCCTTCCTTTAGCATGAGATGTGATATCCAACTCCTTCCCATTCCAATCCTGAGACACTTCCGATAGCAGAGATGTGATATCTCAATGTTTATACCAAACCTGAGACCCTTCCTATAACATGAGATGTGATATCCAACTCCTTCCCGTTCCAAACCTGAGACCCTTCCTTTAGCATGAGATGTGATATCCAGCTCCTTCCCATTCCAATCCTGAGACACTTCCGATAGCAGAGATGTGATATCTCAATGCTTATACCAAACCTGAGACCCTTCCTATAACATGAGATGTGATATCCAAATCCTTCCCGTTCCAAACCTGAGACCCTTCCTTTAGCATGAGATGTGATATCCAGCTCCTTCCCATTCCAATCCTGAGACACTTCCGATAGCATGAGATGTGATATCTCAATGCTTCTAATATCAAAACTGAGACCCTCCCTATAGCATGATATGTGATATCTAAGTCCTTCCCATTCCAATCCTGAGACCCTCCCTATAGCATGAGATGTGATATCCAACTCCTTCCCATTCCAATCCTGAGACCCTTCTGATAGCATGAGATGTGATATCTCAATGCCTCTAATACCAAACCTGAGATCCTACCTCTAACATGAAATGTGATATCCAACTCTTTCCCCTTCCAAACCTGAGAGCCTTCCTATTGCATGAGATGTGATATCCAAGTCCTTCCCATTCCAATCCTGAGACACTTCCTATAGCTTGAGATGTGATATCCAACTCCTTCCCATTCCAATTCTGAGACCCTTCCTATACTATGAGACTTGATATCTCAATGCTTCTAATACCAAACGTGAGACCCGTAATATAACATGAGATGTGATATCCAAATCCTTCCCCTTCCAAACCTTAGACCCTTCCTTTATCATGAGATGTGATATCCAACTCCTTCCCATTCTAATCCTGAGACCCTTCCGATATCATGAGATGTGATATCTCAAAGCTTCTAATATCAAACTTGAGACCCTCCCTATAGCATGAGATGTGATATCCAAGTCCTTCCCATTCCAATCCTGAGACCCTTCCTATAGCATGAGATGTGATATCTCAATGCTTCTAATACCAAACCTGAGACCCTTCCTATAACATGAGATGGGAATATCCAACTCCTTCCCATTCCAATCCTGAGACCCTTCCGATAGCAGAGATGTGATATCTCAATGCTTATACCAAACCTGAGATCCTTCCTATAACAAGAGATGTGATATCCAACTCCTTCCCATTCCAATCCTGAGACACTTCCTATAGCATGAGATGTGATATCTCACTGCTTATACCAAACCTGAGACCCTTCCCATAGCATGAGATGTGATATCCAACTCCTTCCCATTCCAATCCTGAGACCCTTCCTATAGCATGAGATATGATATCTCAATACTTCTAATACCAAACGTGAGATCCTTCCGATAACATGAGATGTGATATCCAAATCCTTCCCCTTCCAAACCTGAGACCCTCCCTTTAGCATGAGATGTGATATCCAACTCCTTCCCATTCCAATCCTGAGACCCTTCTGATAGCATGAGATGTGATATCTCAATGCTTCTAATACCAAACCTGAGATCCTTCCGATAGCATGAGATGTGATATCTCAATGCTTCTAATACCAAACCTGAGATCCTTCCTATAACATGAGATGTGATATCCAAATCCTTCCCCTTCCAAACCTGAGACCGTCCCTTTAGCATGAGATGTGATATCCAACTCCTTCCCATTCCATTCCTGAGACCCTTCTGATAGCATGAGATGTGATATCTCAATGCCTCTAATACCAAACCTGAGATCCTACCTCTAACATGAAATGTGATATCCAACTCTTTCCCCTTCCAAACCTGAGAGCCTTTCTATAGCATGAGATGTGATATCCAAGTCCTTCCCATTCCAATCCTGAGACCCTTCCTATAGCTTGAGATGTGATATCCAACTCCTTCCCATTCCAATTCTGAGACCCTTCCTATACTCTGCGACTTGATATCTCAATGCTTCTAATACCAAACCTGAGACCCGTAATATAACATGAGATGTGATATCCAAATCCTTCCCCTTCCAAACCTTAGACCCTTCCTTTATCATGAGATGTGATATCCAACACCTTCCCATTCCAATCCTGAGACCCTTCCGATATCATGAGATGTGATATCTCAAAGCTTCTAATATCAAACTTGAGACCCTCCCCATAGCATGAGATGTGATATCCAAGTCCTTCCCATTTCAATCCTGAGACCCTTCCTATAGCATGAGATGTGATATCTCAATGCTTCTAATACCAAACCTGAGACCCTTCCTATAACATGAGATGGGAATATCCAACTCCTTCCCATTCCAATCCTGAGACCCTTCCGATAGCAGAGATGTGATATCTCAATGCTTATACCAAACCTGAGACCCTTCGTATGGCATGAGATGTGATATCCAACTCCTTGCCATTCAAATCCTGAGACCCTTCCTATAGCATGAGAAGGGATATCCAACTCCTTCCCAATCCAATCCTGAGACCCTTCCGATAGCAGAGACGTGATATCTCAATGCTTCTACCAAACCTGAGACCCTTCCTTTAGCATGAGATATGATATCCAAATCCTTCACATTCCAATCCTGAGACCCTTCCTATAGCATGAGATGTGATATCTCAATGCTTCTAATACCAAACCTGAGATCCTTCCTATAACATGAGATGTGATATCCAACTCCTTCCATTCCAATCCTGAGACCGGTCCTATAGCATGAGATGTGATATCTCAATGCTTATACCAAACCTGAGACCCTTCCTATAGCATGAGATGTGATATCCAACTACTTCCCATTCCAATCCTCAGACCCTTCCTATAGCATGAGATGTGATATCTCAATGCTTCTAATACCAAACCTGAGATCCTTCCTCTAACATGAAATGTGATATCCAACTCCTTCCCTTTCCAAACCTAAGAGCCTATCTATAGCATGAGATGTGATATCCAGGTCCTTCCCATTCCAATCCTTAGACCCTTCCTACAGCATGCAATATGATATCTCAATTATTCTAATAACAAACCTGAGACCCGTCCTATAGCATGAGATATGATATCCAAGTCCTTCCCATTCCAATCCTGAGACCCTTCCTATAACATGAAATGTGATATCCAACTCCTTCCCATTCCAACCTGAGACCCTTCCTATAGCATGAGATGGGATATCCAACTTCTTCCAAATCCAATACTGATACCCTTCCGATAGCATGAGATGTGATATCCCAATGCTTCTACCAAACCTGAGACCCATACTATGGCATGAGATGTGATATCAAACTCCTTCCCATTCCAATCCTGAGACCCTTCCTATAGCTTGAGGTGTGATATCCAACTCCTTCCCATTCCAATTCTGAGACCCTTCTTATACCATGAGACTTGATATCTCAATGCTTCTAATACCAAACCTGAGACCCGTCCTATAACATGAGATGTGATATCCAAATCCTTCCCCTTCCAAACCTTAGACCCTTCCTTTATCATGAGATGTGATATCCAACTCCTTCCCATTCCAATCCTGAGACTCTTCCGATATCATGAGATTTGTTATCTCAATGCTTCTAATATCAAACTTGAGACCCTCCCTATAGCATGAGATGTGACATCCAAGTCCTTCCCATTCCAATCCTGAGACCCTTCCTATAGCATGAGATGTGATATCTCTATGCTTCTAATACCAAACCTGAGACCCTTCCTATAACATGAGATGGGATATCCAACTCCTTCCCATTCCAATCCTGAGACCTTTCCGATAGCAGAGATGTGATATCTCAATGCTTATACCAAACCTGAGAACCTTCCTATGGCCTGAGATGTCATATACAACTCCTTCCCATTCCAATCCTGAGACCCTTCCTTTAGCATGAGATGTGATATCTCAATGCTTATACCAAATCTGAGACCCTTCCTATAGCATGAGATGTGATATCCAATTCCTTCCCATTCCAATCCTGAGACCCTTTCTATAACATGAGATGTGATATCCAACTCCTTCCCATTCCAACCTGAGACACTTCCTATAGCATGAGAAGGGATATCCAACTCCTTCCCAATCCAATCCTGAGACCCTTCCGATAGCAGAGATGTGATATCTCAATGCTTATACCAAACCTGAGACCCTTCCTATGGCATGAGATGTGATATCCAACTCCTTGCCTTTCAAATCCTGAGACCCTTCCTATAGCATGAAAAGGGATATCCAACTCCTTCCCAATCCAATCCTGAGACCCTTCCGATAGCAGAGACGTGATATCTCAATGCTTCTACCAAACCTGAGACCCTTCCTTTAGCATGAGATGTGATATCCAAATCCTTCACATTCCAATCCTGAGACCCTTCCTATAGCATGAGATTTGATATCTCAATGCTTCTAATACCAAACCTGAGATCCTTCCTATAACATGAGATGTGATATCCAATTCCTTCCCATTCCAAACCTGAGACCCTTCCTATTGGATGAGATGTGATATCCAACTCCTTCCCATTCCAACCCTGAGACCCTTCCTATAGCATGAGATGTGATGTCTCAATGCTTCTAATACCAAACCTGAGATCCTTCCTATAACATGAGATGTGATATCCAACTCCTTCCATTCCAATCCTGAGACCCGTCCTATAGCATGAGATGTGATATCTCAATGCTTATACCAAACCTGAGACCCTTCCTATAGTATGAGATGTGATATCCAACTCCTTCCCATTCCAATCCTGAGACCCTTCCTATAGCATGAGATGTGATATCTCAATGCTTCTAATACCAAACCTGAGATCCTTCCTCTAACATGAAATGTGATATCCAACTCCTTCCCTTTCCAAACCTAAGAGCCTATCTATAGCATGATATGTGATATCCAAGTCCTTCACATTCCAACCCTTAGACCCTTCCTACAGCATGCAATATGATATCTCAATGATTCTAATAACAAACCTGAGACCCGTCCTATAACATGAGATGGGATATCCAACTCCTTCCCATTCCAATCCTGAGACACTTCCGATAGCAGAGATGTGATATCTCAATGTTTATACCAAACCTGAGACCCTTCCTATAACATGAGATGTGATATCCAACTCCTTCCCGTTCCAAACCTGAGACCCTTCCTTTAGCATGAGATGTGATATCCAGCTCCTTCCCATTCCAATCCTGAGACAATTCCGATAGCATGAGATGTGATATCTCAATGCTTCTAATATCAAACCTGAGATCCTTCCTCTAACATGAAATGTGATATCCAACTCCTTCCCTTTCCAAACCTAAGAGCCTATCTATAGCATGAGATGTGATATCCAAGTCCTTCACATTCCAACCCTTAGACCCTTCCTACAGCATGCAATATGATATCTCAATGATTCTAATAACAAACCTGAGACCCGTCCTATAACATGAGATGGGATATCCAACTCCTTCCCATTCCAATCCTGAGACACTTCCGATAGCAGAGATGTGATATCTCAATGTTTATACCAAACCTGAGACCCTTCCTATAACATGAGATGTGATATCCAACTCCTTCCCGTTCCAAACCTGAGACCCTTCCTTTAGCATGAGATGTGATATCCAACTCCTTCCCATTCCAATCCTGAGACACTTCCGATAGCAGAGATGTGATATCTCAATGTTTATACCAAACCTGAGACCCTTCCTATAACATGAGATGTGATATCCAACTCCTTCCCGTTCCAAACCTGAGACCCTTCCTTTAGCATGAGATGTGATATCCAGCTCCTTCCCATTCCAATCCTGAGACACTTCCGATAGCAGAGATGTGATATCTCAATGCTTATACCAAACCTGAGACCCTTCCTATAACATGAGATGTGATATCCAAATCCTTCCCGTTCCAAACCTGAGACCCTTCCTTTAGCATGAGATGTGATATCCAGCTCCTTCCCATTCCAATCCTGAGACACTTCCGATAGCATGAGATGTGATATCTCAATGCTTCTAATATCAAAACTGAGACCCTCCCTATAGCATGATATGTGATATCTAAGTCCTTCCCATTCCAATCCTGAGACCCTCCCTATAGCATGAGATGTGATATCCAACTCCTTCCCATTCCAATCCTGAGACCCTTCTGATAGCATGAGATGTGATATCTCAATGCCTCTAATACCAAACCTGAGATCCTACCTCTAACATGAAATGTGATATCCAACTCTTTCCCCTTCCAAACCTGAGAGCCTTCCTATTGCATGAGATGTGATATCCAAGTCCTTCCCATTCCAATCCTGAGACACTTCCTATAGCTTGAGATGTGATATCCAACTCCTTCCCATTCCAATTCTGAGACCCTTCCTATACTATGAGACTTGATATCTCAATGCTTCTAATACCAAACGTGAGACCCGTAATATAACATGAGATGTGATATCCAAATCCTTCCCCTTCCAAACCTTAGACCCTTCCTTTATCATGAGATGTGATATCCAACTCCTTCCCATTCTAATCCTGAGACCCTTCCGATATCATGAGATGTGATATCTCAAAGCTTCTAATATCAAACTTGAGACCCTCCCTATAGCATGAGATGTGATATCCAAGTCCTTCCCATTCCAATCCTGAGACCCTTCCTATAGCATGAGATGTGATATCTCAATGCTTCTAATACCAAACCTGAGACCCGTCCTATAACATGAGATGGGATATCCAACTCCTTCCCATTCCAATCCTGAAACACTTCCGATAGCAGAGATGTGATATCTCAATGTTTATACCAAACCTGAGACCCTTCCTATAACATGAGATGTGATATCCAACTCCTTCCCGTTCCAAACCTGAGACCCTTCCTTTAGCATGAGATGTGATATCCAGCTCCTTCCCATTCCAATCCTGAGACAATTCCGATAGCATGAGATGTGATATCTCAATGCTTCTAATATCAAACCTGAGATCCTTCCTCTAACATGAAATGTGATATCCAACTCCTTCCCTTTCCAAACCTAAGAGCCTATCTATAGCATGAGATGTGATATCCAAGTCCTTCACATTCCAACCCTTAGACCCTTCCTACAGCATGCAATATGATATCTCAATGATTCTAATAACAAACCTGAGACCCGTCCTATAACATGAGATGGGATATCCAACTCCTTCCCATTCCAATCCTGAGACACTTCCGATAGCAGAGATGTGATATCTCAATGTTTATACCAAACCTGAGACCCTTCCTATAACATGAGATGTGATATCCAACTCCTTCCCGTTCCAAACCTGAGACCCTTCCTTTAGCATGAGATGTGATATCCAACTCCTTCCCATTCCAATCCTGAGACACTTCCGATAGCAGAGATGTGATATCTCAATGTTTATACCAAACCTGAGACCCTTCCTATAACATGAGATGTGATATCCAACTCCTTCCCGTTCCAAACCTGAGACCCTTCCTTTAGCATGAGATGTGATATCCAGCTCCTTCCCATTCCAATCCTGAGACACTTCCGATAGCAGAGATGTGATATCTCAATGCTTATACCAAACCTGAGACCCTTCCTATAACATGAGATGTGATATCCAAATCCTTCCCGTTCCAAACCTGAGACCCTTCCTTTAGCATGAGATGTGATATCCAGCTCCTTCCCATTCCAATCCTGAGACACTTCCGATAGCATGAGATGTGATATCTCAATGCTTCTAATATCAAAACTGAGACCCTCCCTATAGCATGATATGTGATATCTAAGTCCTTCCCATTCCAATCCTGAGACCCTCCCTATAGCATGAGATGTGATATCCAACTCCTTCCCATTCCAATCCTGAGACCCTTCTGATAGCATGAGATGTGATATCTCAATGCCTCTAATACCAAACCTGAGATCCTACCTCTAACATGAAATGTGATATCCAACTCTTTCCCCTTCCAAACCTGAGAGCCTTCCTATTGCATGAGATGTGATATCCAAGTCCTTCCCATTCCAATCCTGAGACACTTCCTATAGCTTGAGATGTGATATCCAACTCCTTCCCATTCCAATTCTGAGACCCTTCCTATACTATGAGACTTGATATCTCAATGCTTCTAATACCAAACGTGAGACCCGTAATATAACATGAGATGTGATATCCAAATCCTTCCCCTTCCAAACCTTAGACCCTTCCTTTATCATGAGATGTGATATCCAACTCCTTCCCATTCTAATCCTGAGACCCTTCCGATATCATGAGATGTGATATCTCAAAGCTTCTAATATCAAACTTGAGACCCTCCCTATAGCATGAGATGTGATATCCAAGTCCTTCCCATTCCAATCCTGAGACCCTTCCTATAGCATGAGATGTGATATCTCAATGCTTCTAATACCAAACCTGAGACCCTTCCTATAACATGAGATGGGAATATCCAACTCCTTCCCATTCCAATCCTGAGACCCTTCCGATAGCAGAGATGTGATATCTCAATGCTTATACCAAACCTGAGATCCTTCCTATAACAAGAGATGTGATATCCAACTCCTTCCCATTCCAATCCTGAGACACTTCCTATAGCATGAGATGTGATATCTCACTGCTTATACCAAACCTGAGACCCTTCCCATAGCATGAGATGTGATATCCAACTCCTTCCCATTCCAATCCTGAGACCCTTCCTATAGCATGAGATATGATATCTCAATACTTCTAATACCAAACGTGAGATCCTTCCGATAACATGAGATGTGATATCCAAATCCTTCCCCTTCCAAACCTGAGACCCTCCCTTTAGCATGAGATGTGATATCCAACTCCTTCCCATTCCAATCCTGAGACCCTTCTGATAGCATGAGATGTGATATCTCAATGCTTCTAATACCAAACCTGAGATCCTTCCGATAGCATGAGATGTGATATCTCAATGCTTCTAATACCAAACCTGAGATCCTTCCTATAACATGAGATGTGATATCCAAATCCTTCCCCTTCCAAACCTGAGACCGTCCCTTTAGCATGAGATGTGATATCCAACTCCTTCCCATTCCATTCCTGAGACCCTTCTGATAGCATGAGATGTGATATCTCAATGCCTCTAATACCAAACCTGAGATCCTACCTCTAACATGAAATGTGATATCCAACTCTTTCCCCTTCCAAACCTGAGAGCCTTTCTATAGCATGAGATGTGATATCCAAGTCCTTCCCATTCCAATCCTGAGACCCTTCCTATAGCTTGAGATGTGATATCCAACTCCTTCCCATTCCAATTCTGAGACCCTTCCTATACTCTGAGACTTGATATCTCAATGCTTCTAATACCAAACCTGAGACCCGTAATATAACATGAGATGTGATATCCAAATCCTTCCCCTTCCAAACCTTAGACCCTTCCTTTATCATGAGATGTGATATCCAACACCTTCCCATTCCAATCCTGAGACCCTTCCGATATCATGAGATGTGATATCTCAAAGCTTCTAATATCAAACTTGAGACCCTCCCTATAGCATGAGATGTGATATCCAAGTCCTTCCCATTCCAATCCTGAGACCCTTCCTATAGCATGAGATGTGATATCTCAATGCTTCTAATACCAAACCTGAGACCCTTCCTATAACATGAGATGGGAATATCCAACTCCTTCCCATTCCAATCCTGAGACCCTTCCGATAGCAGAGATGTGATATCTCAATGCTTATACCAAACCTGAGACCCTTCGTATGGCATGAGATGTGATATCCAACTCCTTGCCATTCAAATCCTGAGACCCTTCCTATAGCATGAGAAGGGATATCCAACTCCTTCCCAATCCAATCCTGAGACCCTTCCGATAGCAGAGACGTGATATCTCAATGCTTCTACCAAACCTGAGACCCTTCCTTTAGCATGAGATGTGATATCCAAATCCTTCACATTCCAATCCTGAGACCCTTCCTATAGCATGAGATGTGATATCTCAATGCTTCTAATACCAAACCTGAGATCCTTCCTATAACATGAGATGTGATATCCAACTCCTTCCATTCCAATCCTGAGACCGGTCCTATAGCATGAGATGTGATATCTCAATGCTTATACCAAACCTGAGACCCTTCCTATAGCATGAGATGTGATATCCAACTACTTCCCATTCCAATCCTCAGACCCTTCCTATAGCATGAGATGTGATATCTCAATGCTTCTAATACCAAACCTGAGATCCTTCCTCTAACATGAAATGTGATATCCAACTCCTTCCCTTTCCAAACCTAAGAGCCTATCTATAGCATGAGATGTGATATCCAGGTCCTTCCCATTCCAATCCTTAGACCCTTCCTACAGCATGCAATATGATATCTCAATGATTCTAATAACAAACCTGAGACCCGTCCTATAGCATGAGATATGATATCCAAGTCCTTCCCATTCCAATCCTGAGACCCTTCCTATAACATGAAATGTGATATCCAACTCCTTCCCATTCCAACCTGAGACCCTTCCTATAGCATGAGATGGGATATCCAACTTCTTCCAAATCCAATACTGATACCCTTCCGATAGCATGAGATGTGATATCCCAATGCTTCTACCAAACCTGAGACCCATACTATGGCATGAGATGTGATATCAAACTCCTTCCCATTCCAATCCTGAGAACCTTCCTATAGCTTGAGGTGTGATATCCAACTCCTTCCCATTCCAATTCTGAGACCCTTCTTATACCATGAGACTTGATATCTCAATGCTTCTAATACCAAACCTGAGACCCGTCCTATAACATGAGATGTGATATCCAAATCCTTCCCCTTCCAAACCTTAGACCCTTCCTTTATCATGAGATGTGATATCCAACTCCTTCCCATTCCAATCCTGAGACCCTTCCGATATCATGAGATTTGTTATCTCAATGCTTCTAATATCAAACTTGAGACCCTCCCTATAGCATGAGATGTGACATCCAAGTCCTTCCCATTCCAATCCTGAGACCCTTCCTATAGCATGAGATGTGATATCTCTATGCTTCTAATACCAAACCTGAGACCCTTCCTATAACATGAGATGGGATATCCAACTCCTTCCCATTCCAATCCTGAGACCTTTCCGATAGCAGAGATGTGATATCTCAATGCTCATGCCAAACCTGAGAACCTTCCTATGGCCTGAGATGTCATATACAACTCCTTCCCATTCCAATCCTGAGACCCTTCCTTTAGCATGAGATGTGATATCTCAATGCTTATACCAAATCTGAGACCCTTCCTATAGCATGAGATGTGATATCCAATTCCTTCCCATTCCAATCCTGAGACCCTTTCTATAACATGAGATGTGATATCCAACTCCTTCCCATTCCAACCTGAGACACTTCCTATAGCATGAGAAGGGATATCCAACTCCTTCCCAATCCAATCCTGAGACCCTTCCGATAGCAGAGATGTGATATCTCAATGCTTATACCAAACCTGAGACCCTTCCTATGGCATGAGATGTGATATCCAACTACTTGCCATTCAAATCCTGAGACCCTTCCTATAGCATGAAAAGGGATATCCAACTCCTTCCCAATCCAATCCTGAGACCCTTCCGATAGCAGAGACGTGATATCTCAATGCTTCTACCAAACCTGAGACCCTTCCTTTAGCATGAGATGTGATATCCAAATCCTTCACATTCCAATCCTGAGACCCTTCCTATAGCATGAGATTTGATATCTCAATGCTTCTAATACCAAACCTGAGATCCTTCCTATAACATGAGATGTGATATCCAATTCCTTCCCATTCCAAACCTGAGACCCTTCCTATTGGATGAGATGTGATATCCAACTCCTTCCCATTCCAACCCTGAGACCCTTCCTATAGCATGAGATGTGATGTCTCAATGCTTCTAATACCAAACCTGAGATCCTTCCTATAACATGAGATGTGATATCCAACTCCTTCCATTCCAATCCTGAGACCCGTCCTATAGCATGAGATGTGATATCTCAATGCTTATACCAAACCTGAGACCCTTCCTATAGTATGAGATGTGATATCCAACTCCTTCCCATTCCAATCCTGAGACTCTTCCTATAGCATGAGATGTGATATCTCAATGCTTCTAATACCAAACCTGAGATCCTTCCTCTAACATGAAATGTGATATCCAACTCCTTCCCTTTCCAAACCTAAGAGCCTATCTATAGCATGAGATGTGATATCCAAGTCCTTCACATTCCAACCCTTAGACCCTTCCTACAGCATGCAATATGATATCTCAATGATTCTAATAACAAACCTGAGACCCGTCCTATAACGTGAGATGGGATATCCAACTCCTTCCCATTCCAATCCTGAGACACTTCCGATAGCAGAGATGTGATATCTCAATGTTTATACCAAACCTGAGACCCTTCCTATAACATGAGATGTGATATCCAACTCCTTCCCGTTCCAAACCTGAGACCCTTCCTTTAGCATGAGATGTGATATCCAGCTCCTTCCCATTCCAATCCTGAGACAATTCCGATAGCATGAGATGTGATATCTCAATGCTTCTAATATCAAAACTGAGACCCTCCCTATAGCATGATATGTGATATCTAAGTCCTTCCCATTCCAATCCTGAGACTCTTCCTATAGCATGAGATGTGATATCTCAATGCTTCTACCAAACCTGAGACCCTTCCTTTAGCATGAGATGTGATATCCAACTCCTTCCCATTCCAATCCTGAGACCCTTCCTATAGCATGAGATGTGATATCTCAATACTTCTAATACCAAACCTGAGATCCTTCCGATAACATGAGATGTGATATCTCAATACTTCTAATACCAAACCTGAGATCCATCCTATAACATGAGATGTGATATCCAACTCCTTCCCTTTCCAAACCTGAGAGCCGTTCTATAGCATGAGATATGATATCCAGGTCCTTCCCATTCCAATCCTTAGACCCTTCCTACAGCATGCAATATGATATCTCAATGATTCTAATAACAAACCTGAGACCCGTCCTATAGCATGAGATATGATATCCAAGTCCTTCCCATTCCAATCCTGAGACCCTTCCTATAACATGAAATGTGATATCCAACTCCTTCCCATTCCAACCTGAGACCCTTCCTATAGCATGAGATGGGATATCCAACTTCTTCCAAATCCAATACTGATACCCTTCCGATAGCATGAGATGTGATATCCCAATGCTTCTCCCAAACCTGAGACCCATACTATGGCATGAGATGTGACATCAAACTCCTTCCCATTCCAATCCTGAGACCCTTCCTATAGCTTGAGGTGTGATATCCAACTCCTTCCCATTCCAATTCTGAGACCCTTCTTATACCATGAGACTTGATATCTCAATGCTTCTAATACCAAACCTGAGACCCGTCCTATAACATGAGATGTGATATCCAAATCTTTCCCCTTCCAAACCTTGGACCCTTCCTTTATCATGAGATGTGATATCCAACTCTTTCCCATTCCAATCCTGAGACCCTTCCGATATCATGAGATTTGTTATCTCAATGCTTCTAATATCAAACTTGAGACCCTCCCTATAGCATGAGATGTGAGATCCAAGTCCTTCCCATTCCAATCCTGAGACCCTTCCTATAGCATGAGATGTGATATCTCTATGCTTCTAATACCAAACCTGAGACCCTTCCTATAACATGAGATGGGATATTCAACTCCTTCCCATTCCAATCCTGAGACCTTTCCGATAGCAGAGATGTGATATCTCAATGCTTATACCAAACCTGAGAACCTTCCTATGGCCTGAGATGTCATATACAACTCCTTCCCATTCCAATCCTGAGACCCTCCCTTTAGCATGAGATGTGATATCTCAATGCTTATTCCAATCCTGAGACCCTTCCTATAGCATGAGATGTGATATCTCAATGCTTATACCAAATGCTTGTACACTCCTCCCTTCAGACCTGGGGACGCCAAGAGTACGAAGCGTGGGAGAGTGACAAGGACTCGAAATACAACACAACCTGGCGGCAGTTACAGAGAAGGACTCCCTTGTAAGCTGGTCAGTCAACTGGATGGCCCAGAGACACTTCCGAAGGCTTACTTGGCAGGAGTTGATGAAGTCGCCGGGAATAGCTGTTCCTGCTATTCCAAAGGTCGAAGCACCAGTACAGGCCTTCTGGTTCGATCCAAGGAGGAAAGGGTTTCAAAGGACGACAGCAGTGCAAAGGAGGATTCCTTCAGCGGGTCACCAGCGAATCCTCGGTCCAGCCTCGTAGTTGCAGGATACTTGGCTCCTGTATTCCTTCGTTCGTGAGAACTCAGGAGATCGACATGGTAGTGGTGTTTCCAGCTCCCTCTTATCCACGGTTCCCTTCGCGCCAAAACGGAGGGGAGCCAATGGGAGATCCGCTCATCAACACACATACCATACGTGGACCAATCACGGACCACGGTGGTCCCAGGCATTCACACCACCCTAGACTCTCTGGCACCCAGGATGTGTATTGGGACCAGACATCCCAGCCCACACCCTGGAGGCACACAAAGGACATGTAGAAGCCCGCGAAAGCAACCACGTTTCGCGGGAAAGTACATGCCCAAATAAGTAAGGCCCCGGGTCGCCCGACCTGGGGAAGGTGAAGGGAGCAAGACGGTCAGTGGACAGGACAAAGGAGCCTCGTGGTCTGGCCATTTTGGGAGCCAGGCCACCATTTTGGGTTCAGTGCGAAAAACGTGCTCAGAACGCCAAAAGGAGCTCAAAATAAACAAAACGATCGCTGCCACCATTCCAGTCCCTGAATGACTTGCACCGATCAAAATACCATCCTAAAAGAGTATCTAGGGCCTGTAGAAGGCTAGAGACCCAAAGAGAGCTCTAACTTAGCTTACAGTGCCCTCTTGTGTCATGTTGCACTAAAGCCGCAACACGATAAAAGAAACTACGGGAAACAGCGTTCCCCGGTACTGACTGTCTTAAGGGCATGTCAGTTTCCCCGTAAGAAAGGAGCGAAAGCGCAGAGGAGTGCGGCAGAAGGCTGCACTTCTCTGGCAAAGTCAAGAACAAGGTGTAAAAGAACAGCAAAAAGTTTAGGGGTTGCCACATGGAAGGAAAATTACCTACAATTACGAAATCTTTCCTAACACATTCCAACCCTTAGACCCTTCCTACAGCATGCAATATGATATCTCAATGATTCTAATAACAAACCTGAGACCCGTCCTATAACATGAGATGGGATATCCAACTCCTTCCCATTCCAATCCTGAGACACTTCCGATAGCAGAGATGTGATATCTCAATGTTTATACCAAACCTGAGACCCATCCTATAACATGAGATGTGATATCCAGCTCCTTCCCATTCCAATCCTGAGACACTTCCGATAGCATGAGATGTGATATCTCAATGCTTCTAATATCAAAACTGAGACCCTCCCTATAGCATATGTGTTAGGAAAGATTTCATAATTGTAGGGAATTTTTCTTCCATGTGGCAACCCCTAAACTTTTTGCTGTTGTTTCTCACCTTGTTCTTGACTTTGCCAGAGAAGTGCAGCCTTCTGCCGCACTCCTCTGGGCTTTCGCTCCTTTCTTACGGGGAAACTGACATGCCCTTAAAACAGTCAGTACCGGGGAACGCTGTTTCCCGTAGTTTCTTTTATCATGTTGCGGCTTTAGTGCAACATGACACAAGAGGGCACTGTAAGCTAAGTTACAGCTCTCTTGGGTCTCTAGCCTTCTACAGACCCTAGATACTCTTTTAGGATGGTATTTGATCGGTGCAAGTCATTCAGGGACTCGAATGGTGGCAGCGATCGTTTTGTTTATTTTGAGCTCCTTTTGGTGTTCTGAGCACGTTTTTCGCACTGAACCCAAAATGGTGGCCTGGCTCCCAAAATGGCTAGTCCACGAGGCTCCTTTGTCCTGTCCACTGACCGTCTTGCTCCCTTCACCTTCCCCAGGTCGGGCGACCCGGGGCCTTCCTTAATTGGGCATGTACTTTCCCGCGAAACGTGGTTGCTTTCGCGGGCTTCTACATGTTGTTTGTGTGCCTCCAGGGTGTGGGCTGGGATGTCTGGTCCCAATACACATCCTGGGTGCCAGAGAGTCTAGGGTGGTATGAATGCCTGGGACCACCGTAGTCCGTGATTGGTCCACGTATGGTATGTGTGTTGATGAGCGGATCTCCCATTGGCTCCCCTCCGTTTTGGCGCGAAGGGAACCGTGGATAAGAGGGGGCTGGAAACACCACTACCATGTCGATCTCCTGAGTTCTCACGAACGAAGGAATACAGGAGCCAAGTATCCTGCAACTACGAGGCTGGACCGAGGAATCGCTGGTGACCCGCTGAAGGAATCCTCCTTTGCACTGCTGTCGTCCTTTGAAACCCTTTCCTCCTTGGATCGAACCAGAAGGCCTGTACTGGTGCTTCGACCTTTGGAATAGCAGGAACAGCTATTCCCGGCGACTTCATCATCTCCTGCCAAGTAAGCCTTCGGAAGTGTCTCTGGGCCATCCAGTTGACTGACCAGCTTACAAGGGAGTCCTGCTCTGTAACTGCCGCCAGGTTGTGTTGTATTTCGAGTCCTGGTCACTCTCCCACGCTTCGTACGCTTGGCGTCCCCAGGTCTGAAGGGAGGAGTGCACATTCCTTCCTTTAGCATGAGATGTGATATCCAACTCCTTCCCATTCCAATCCTGAGACCCTTCCTATAGCATGAGATGTGATATCTCAATACTTCTAATACCAAACCTGAGATCCTTCCGATAACATGAGATGTGATATCTCAATACTTCTAATACCAAACCTGAGATCCATCCTATAACATGAGATGTGATATCCAACTCCTTCCCTTTCCAAACCTGAGAGCCGTTCTATAGCATGAGATGTGATATCCAAGTCCTTCCCATTCCAATCCTGAGACCCTTCCTATAGCTTGAGATGTGATATCCAACTCCTTCCCATTCCAATTCTGAGACCCTTCCTATACTATGAGACTTGATATCTCAAAGCTTCTAATATCAAACTTGAGACCCTCCCTATAGCATGAGATGTGATATCCAAGTCCTTCCCATTCCAATCCTGAGACCCTTCCTATAGCATGAGATGTGATATCTCAATGCTTCTAATACCAAACCTGAGACCCTTCCTATAACATGAGATGGGAATATCCAACTCCTTCCCATTCCAATCCTGAGACCCTTCCGATAGCAGAGATGTGATATCTCAATGCTTATACCAAACCTGAGATCCTTCCTATAACATGAGATGTGATATCCAACTCCTTCCCATTCCAATCCTGAGACACTTCCTATAGCATGAGATGTGATATCTCACTGCTTATACCAAACCTGAGACCCTTCCCATAGCAGATGTGATATCCAACTCCTTCCCATTCCAATCCTCAGACCCTTCCTATAGCATGAGATGTGATGTCTCAATACTTCTAATACCAAACCTGAGATCCTTCCTATAACATGAGATGTGATATCCAACTCCTTCCACTCCAATCCTGAGACCCTTCCTATAGCATGAGATGTGATATCTCAATGCTTATACCAAACCTGAGACCCTTCCTATAGCATGAGATGTGATATCCAACTCCTTCCCATTCCAATCCTGAGACCCTTCCTATAGCCTGAGATGTGATATCACAATGCCTCTAATACCAAACCTGAGATCCTTCCTCTAACATGAAATGTGATATCCAACTCCTTCACTTTCCAAACCTGAGAGCCTATCTATAGCATGAGATGTGATATCCAAGTCCTTCCCATTCCAATCCTTAGACCCTTCCTACAGCATGCAATATGATATCTCAATGATTCTAATAAAAAACCTGAGACCCGTCCTATAACATGAGATGGGATATCCAACTCCTTCCCATTCCAATCCTGAGACACTTCCTTTAGCATGAGATGTGATATCCAGCTCCTTCCCATTCCAATCCTGAGACACTTCCGATAGCATGAGATGTGATATCTCAATGCTTCTAATATCAAAACTGAGACCCTCCCTATAGCATATGTGATATCTAAGTCCTACCCATTCCAATCCTGAGACCCTTCCTATAGCATGAGATGTGATATCTCAATGCTTCTACCAAAGCTGAGACCCTTCCTTTAGCATGAGATGTGATATCTAACTCCTTCCCATTCCAATCCTGAGACCCTTCCTATAGCATGAGATGTGATATCTCAATACTTCTAATACCAAACCTGAGATCCTTCCGATAACATGAGATGTGATATCTCAATACTTCTAATACCAAACCTGAGATCCATCCTATAACATGAGATGTGATATCCAACTCCTTCCCTTTCCAAACCTGAGAGCCGTTCTATAGCATGAGATGTGATATCCAGGTCCTTCCCATTCCAATCCTTAGACCCTTCCTACAGCATGCAATATGACATCTCAATGATTCTAATAACAAACCTGAGACCCGTCCTATAGCATGAGATATGATATCCAAGTCCTTCCCATTCCAATCCTGAGACCCTTCCTATAACATGAAATGTGATATCCAACTCCTTCCCATTCCAACCTGAGACCCTTCCTATAGCATGAGATGGGATATCCAACTTCTTCCAAATCCAATACTGATACCCTTCAGATAGCATGAGATGTGATATCCCAATGCTTCTACCAAACCTGAGACCCATACTATGGCATGAGATGTGATATCAAACTCCTTCCCATTCCAATCCTGAGAACCTTCCTATAGCTTGAGGTGTGATATCCAACTCCTTCCCATTCCAATTCTGAGACCCTTCTTATACCATGAGACTTGATATCTCAATGCTTCTAATACCAAACCTGAGACCCGTCCTATAACATGAGATGTGATATCCAAATCCTTCCCCTTCCAAACCTTAGACCCTTCCTTTATCATGAGATGTGATATCCAACTCCTTCCCATTCCAATCCTGAGACCCTTCCGATATCATGAGATTTGTTATCTCAATGCTTCTAATATCAAACTTGAGACCCTCCCTATAGCATGAGATGTGACATCCAAGTCCTTCCCATTCCAATCCTGAGACCCTTCCTATAGCATGAGATGTGATATCTCTATGCTTCTAATACCAAACCTGAGACCCTTCCTATAACATGAGATGGGATATCCAACTCCTTCCCATTCCAATCCTGAGACCTTTCCGATAGCAGAGATGTGATATCTCAATGCTCATGCCAAACCTGAGAACCTTCCTATGGCCTGAGATGTCATATACAACTCCTTCCCATTCCAATCCTGAGACCCTTCCTTTAGCATGAGATGTGATTATCTCAATGCTTATACCAAATCTGAGACCCTTCCTATAGCATGAGATGTGATATCCAATTCCTTCCCAATCCAATCCTGAGACCCTTCCTATAGCATGAGATGTGATATCTCAATGCTTATACCAAACCTGAGAGCCTACCTATAACATGAGATGTGATATCCAAGTCCATCCCATTCCAATCCCTAGACCCTTCCTACAGCATGCGATGTGATATCTCAATGATTCTAATACCAAACCAGAGACTCTTCCTATAACATGAGATGGGATATCCAACTCCTTCCCATTCCAATCCTGAGCCGCTTCCGATAGCAGAGATGTGATATCTCAATGCTTATACCAAACCTGAGACCCTTCCTATAGCATGAGATGTGATATCCAACTGCGTCCCATTCCAATCCTGAGACCCTTCCTATCGCATGAGATGTGATATCTCAATGCTTCTAATACCAAACCTGAGATCCTTCCTATAACATGAGATGTGATATCCAAATCCTTCCCCTTCCAAACCTGAGACCCTCCCTTTAGCATGAGATGTGATATCCAACTCCTTCCCATTCCATTCCTGAGACCCTTCTGATAGCATGAGATGTGATATCTCAATGCCTCTAATACCAAACCTGAGACCCTTCCTATAGCTTGAGATGTGATATCCAACTCTTTCCCCTTCCAAACCTGAGACCATTCCTATAGCATGAGATGTGATATCTCAATGCTTATACCAAACCTGAGAGCCTACCTATAACATGAGATGTGATATCCAAGTCCAACCCATTCCAATCCTTAGACCCTTCCTACAGCATGCAATGTGATATCTCAATTGATTCTAATACCAAACCAGAGACTCTTCCTATAACATGAGATGGGATATCCAACTCCTTCCCATTCCAATCCTGAGCCGCTTCCGATAGCAGAGATGTGATATCTCAATGCTTACACCAAACCTGAGACCCTTCCTATAACATGAGATGTGATATCCAACTCCTTCCCGTTCCAAACCTGAGACACTAACTATAGCATATGTGATATCCAACTCCTTCCCATTCCAAACATGAGACCCTTCCTATAGCAAGAAAGTAATATCCAACTCCTACCCATTCCAATCCTGAGACCCTTCCTATAGCAAGAGATGTGATATCCAAATCCTTCCCATTCCAATCCTGAGACCCTTCCTATAACATGAGATGTGATATCCAACTCCTTCCCATTCCAACCTGAGACACTTCCTATAGCATGAGAAGGGATATCAAACTCCTTCCCAATCCAATCCTGAGACCCTTCCGATAGCAGAGATGTGATATCTCAATGCTTATACCAAACCTGAGACCCTTCCTATGGCATGAGATGTGATATCCAACTCCTTGCCATTCAAATCCTGAGACCCTTCCTATAGCATGAGAAGGGATATCCAACTCCTTCCCAATCCAATCCTGAGACCCTTCCTATAGCATGAGATATATCTCAATACTTCAATACCAAACGTGAGATCCTTCCGATAACATGAGATGTGATATCCAAATCCTTCCCCTTCCAAACCTGAGGCCCTCCCTTTAGCATGAGATGTGATATCCAACTCCTTCCTATTCCAATCCTGAGACCCTTCTGATAGCATGAGATGTGATATCTCAATGCTTCTAATACCAAACCTGAGATCCTTCCTATAACATGAGATGTGATATCCAAATCCTTCCCCTTCCAAACCTGAGACCCTCCCTTTAGCACGAGATGTGATATCCAACTCCTTCCCATTCCATTCCTGAGACACTTCTGATAGCATGAGATGTGATATCTCAATGCCTCTAATACCAAACCTGAGATCCTACCTCTAACATGAAATGTGATATCCAACTCTTTCCCCTTCCAAACCTGAGAGCCTTCCTATAGCATGAGATGTGATATCCAAGTCCTTCCCATTCCAATCCTGAGACCCTTCCTATAGCTTGAGATGTGATATCCAACTCCTTCCCATTCCAATTCTGAGACCCTTCCTATACTATGAGACTTGATATCTCAATGCTTCTAATACCAAACCTGAGACCCGTAATATAACATGAGATGTGATATCCAAATCCTTCCCCTTCCAAACCTTAGACCCTTCCTTTATCATGAGATGTGATATCCAACTCCTTCCCATTCCAATCCTGAGACCCTTCCGATATCATGAGATGTGATATCTCAAAGCTTCTAATATCAAACTTGAGACCCTCCCTATAGCATGAGATGTGATATCCAAGTCCTTCCCATTCCAATCCTGAGACCCTTCCTATAGCATGAGATGTGATATCTCAATGCTTCTAATACCAAACCTGAGACCCTTCCTATAACATGAGATGGGAATATCCAACTCCTTCCCATTCCAATCCTGAGACCCTTCCGATAGCAGAGATGTGATATCTCAATGCTTATACCAAACCTGAGATCCTTCCTATAACATGAGATGTGATATCCAACTCCTTCCCATTCCAATCCTGAGACACTTCCTATAGCATGAGATGTGATATCTCACTGCTTATACCAAACCTGAGACCCTTCCCATAGCAGATGTGATATCCAACTCCTTCCCATTCCAATCCTCAGACCCTTCCTATAGCATGAGATGTGATGTCTCAATGCTTCTAATACCAAACCTGAGATCCTTCCTATAACATGAGATGTGATATCCAACTCCTTCCACTCCAATCCTGAGACCCTTCCTATAGCATGAGATGTGATATCTCAATGCTTATACCAAACCTGAGACCCTTCCTATAGCATGAGATGTGATATCCAACTCCTTCCCATTCCAATCCTGAGACCCTTCCTATAGCCTGAGATGTGATATCACAATGCCTCTAATACCAAACCTGAGATCCTTCCTCTAACATGAAATGTGATATCCAACTCCTTCACTTTCCAAACCTGAGAGCCTATCTATAGCATGAGATGTGATATCCAAGTCCTTCCCATTCCAATCCTTAGACCCTTCCTACAGCATGCAATATGATATCTCAATGATTCTAATAAAAAACCTGAGACCCGTCCTATAACATGAGATGGGATATCCAACTCCTTCCCATTCCAATCCTGAGACACTTCCTTTAGCATGAGATGTGATATCCAGCTCCTTCCCATTCCAATCCTGAGACACTTCCGATAGCATGAGATGTGATATCTCAATGCTTCTAATATCAAAACTGAGACCCTCCCTATAGCATATGTGATATCTAAGTCCTACCCATTCCAATCCTGAGACCCTTCCTATAGCATGAGATGTGATATCTCAATGCTTCTACCAAAGCTGAGACCCTTCCTTTAGCATGAGATGTGATATCTAACTCCTTCCCATTCCAATCCTGAGACCCTTCCTATAGCATGAGATGTGATATCTCAATACTTCTAATACCAAACCTGAGATCCTTCCGATAACATGAGATGTGATATCTCAATACTTCTAATACCAAACCTGAGATCCATCCTATAACATGAGATGTGATATCCAACTCCTTCCCTTTCCAAACCTGAGAGCCGTTCTATAGCATGAGATGTGATATCCAGGTCCTTCCCATTCCAATCCTTAGACCCTTCCTACAGCATGCAATATGATATCTCAATGATTCTAATAACAAACCTGAGACCCGTCCTATAGCATGAGATATGATATCCAAGTCCTTCCCATTCCAATCCTGAGACCCTTCCTATAACATGAAATGTGATATCCAACTCCTTCCCATTCCAACCTGAGACCCTTCCTATAGCATGAGATGGGATATCCAACTTCTTCCAAATCCAATACTGATACCCTTCCGATAGCATGAGATGTGATATCCCAATGCTTCTACCAAACCTGAGACCCATACTATGGCATGAGATGTGATATCAAACTCCTTCCCATTCCAATCCTGAGAACCTTCCTATAGCTTGAGGTGTGATATCCAACTCCTTCCCATTCCAATTCTGAGACCCTTCTTATACCATGAGACTTGATATCTCAATGCTTCTAATACCAAACCTGAGACACGTCCTATAACATGAGATGTGATATCCAAATCCTTCCCCTTCCAAACCTTAGACCCTTCCTTTATCATGAGATGTGATATCCAACTCCTTCCCATTCCAATCCTGAGACCCTTCCGATATCATGAGATTTGTTATCTCAATGCTTCTAATATCAAACTTGAGACCCTCCCTATAGCATGAGATGTGACATCCAAGTCCTTCCCATTCCAATCCTGAGACCCTTCCTATAGCATGAGATGTGATATCTCTATGCTTCTAATACCAAACCTGAGACCCTTCCTATAACATGAGATGGGATATCCAACTCCTTCCCATTCCAATCCTGAGACCTTTCCGATAGCAGAGATGTGATATCTCAATGCTCATGCCAAACCTGAGAACCTTCCTATGGCCTGAGATGTCATATACAACTCCTTCCCATTCCAATCCTGAGACCCTTCCTTTAGCATGAGATGTGATTATCTCAATGCTTATACCAAATCTGAGACCCTTCCTATAGCATGAGATGTGATATCCAATTCCTTCCCAATCCAATCCTGAGACCCTTCCTATAGCATGAGATGTGATATCCAACTGCGTCCCATTCCAATCCTGAGACCCTTCCTATCGCATGAGATGTGATATCTCAATGCTTCTAATACCAAACCTGAGATCCTTCCTATAACATGAGATGTGATATCCAAATCCTTCCCCTTCCAAACCTGAGACCCTCCCTTTAGCATGAGATGTGATATCCAACTCCTTCCCATTCCATTCCTGAGACCCTTCTGATAGCATGAGATGTGATATCTCAATGCCTCTAATACCAAACCTGAGACCCTTCCTATAGCTTGAGATGTGATATCCAACTCTTTCCCCTTCCAAACCTGAGACCATTCCTATAGCATGAGATGTGATATCTCAATGCTTATACCAAACCTGAGAGCCTACCTATAACATGAGATGTGATATCCAAGTCCAACCCATTCCAATCCTTAGACCCTTCCTACAGCATGCAATGTGATATCTCAATTGATTCTAATACCAAACCAGAGACTCTTCCTATAACATGAGATGGGATATCCAACTCCTTCCCATTCCAATCCTGAGCCGCTTCCGATAGCAGAGATGTGATATCTCAATGCTTACACCAAACCTGAGACCCTTCCTATAACATGAGATGTGATATCCAACTCCTTCCCGTTCCAAACCTGAGACACTAACTATAGCATATGTGATATCCAACTCCTTCCCATTCCAAACATGAGACCCTTCCTATAGCAAGAAAGTAATATCCAACTCCTACCCATTCCAATCCTGAGACCCTTCCTATAGCAAGAGATGTGATATCCAAATCCTTCCCATTCCAATCCTGAGACCCTTCCTATAACATGAGATGTGATATCCAACTCCTTCCCATTCCAACCTGAGACACTTCCTATAGCATGAGAAGGGATATCAAACTCCTTCCCAATCCAATCCTGAGACCCTTCCGATAGCAGAGATGTGATATCTCAATGCTTATACCAAACCTGAGACCCTTCCTATGGCATGAGATGTGATATCCAACTCCTTGCCATTCAAATCCTGAGACCCTTCCTATAGCATGAGAAGGGATATCCAACTCCTTCCCAATCCAATCCTGAGACCCTTCCTATAGCATGAGATATATCTCAATACTTCAATACCAAACGTGAGATCCTTCCGATAACATGAGATGTGATATCCAAATCCTTCCCCTTCCAAACCTGAGGCCCTCCCTTTAGCATGAGATGTGATATCCAACGCCTTCCTATTCCAATCCTGAGACCCTTCTGATAGCATGAGATGTGATATCTCAATGCTTCTAATACCAAACCTGAGATCCTTCCTATAACATGAGATGTGATATCCAAATCCTTCCCCTTCCAAACCTGAGACCCTCCCTTTAGCACGAGATGTGATATCCAACTCCTTCCCATTCCATTCCTGAGACACTTCTGATAGCATGAGATGTGATATCTCAATGCCTCTAATACCAAACCTGAGATCCTACCTCTAACATGAAATGTGATATCCAACTCTTTCCCCTTCCAAACCTGAGAGCCTTCCTATAGCATGAGATGTGATATCCAAGTCCTTCCCATTCCAATCCTGAGACCCTTCCTATAGCTTGAGATGTGATATCCAACTCCTTCCCATTCCAATTCTGAGACCCTTCCTATACTATGAGACTTGATATCTCAATGCTTCTAATACCAAACCTGAGACCCGTAATATAACATGAGATGTGATATCCAAATCCTTCCCCTTCCAAACCTTAGACCCTTCCTTTATCATGAGATGTGATATCCAACTCCTTCCCATTCCAATCCTGAGACCCTTCCGATATCATGAGATGTGATATCTCAAAGCTTCTAATATCAAACTTGAGACCCTCCCTATAGCATGAGATGTGATATCCAAGTCCTTCCCATTCCAATCCTGAGACCCTTCCTATAGCATGAGATGTGATATCTCAATGCTTCTAATACCAAACCTGAGACCCTTCCTATAACATGAGATGGGAATATCCAACTCCTTCCCATTCCAATCCTGAGACCCTTCCGATAGCAGAGATGTGATATCTCAATGCTTATACCAAACCTGAGATCCTTCCTATAACATGAGATGTGATATCCAACTCCTTCCCATTCCAATCCTGAGACACTTCCTATAGCATGAGATGTGATATCTCACTGCTTATACCAAACCTGAGACCCTTCCCATAGCAGATGTGATATCCAACTCCTTCCCATTCCAATCCTCAGACCCTTCCTATAGCATGAGATGTGATGTCTCAATGCTTCTAATACCAAACCTGAGATCCTTCCTATAACATGAGATGTGATATCCAACTCCTTCCACTCCAATCCTGAGACCCTTCCTATAGCATGAGATGTGATATCTCAATGCTTATACCAAACCTGAGACCCTTCCTATAGCATGAGATGTGATATCCAACTCCTTCCCATTCCAATCCTGAGACCCTTCCTATAGCCTGAGATGTGATATCACAATGCCTCTAATACCAAACCTGAGATCCTTCCTCTAACATGAAATGTGATATCCAACTCCTTCACTTTCCAAACCTGAGAGCCTATCTATAGCATGAGATGTGATATCCAAGTCCTTCCCATTCCAATCCTTAGACCCTTCCTACAGCATGCAATATGATATCTCAATGATTCTAATAAAAAACCTGAGACCCGTCCTATAACATGAGATGGGATATCCAACTCCTTCCCATTCCAATCCTGAGACACTTCCTTTAGCATGAGATGTGATATCCAGCTCCTTCCCATTCCAATCCTGAGACACTTCCGATAGCATGAGATGTGATATCTCAATGCTTCTAATATCAAAACTGAGACCCTCCCTATAGCATATGTGATATCTAAGTCCTACCCATTCCAATCCTGAGACCCTTCCTATAGCATGAGATGTGATATCTCAATGCTTCTACCAAAGCTGAGACCCTTCCTTTAGCATGAGATGTGATATCTAACTCCTTCCCATTCCAATCCTGAGACCCTTCCTATAGCATGAGATGTGATATCTCAATACTTCTAATACCAAACCTGAGATCCTTCCGATAACATGAGATGTGATATCTCAATACTTCTAATACCAAACCTGAGATCCATCCTATAACATGAGATGTGATATCCAACTCCTTCCCTTTCCAAACCTGAGAGCCGTTCTATAGCATGAGATGTGATATCCAGGTCCTTCCCATTCCAATCCTTAGACCCTTCCTACAGCATGCAATATGATATCTCAATGATTCTAATAACAAACCTGAGACCCGTCCTATAGCATGAGATATGATATCCAAGTCCTTCCCATTCCAATCCTGAGACCCTTCCTATAACATGAAATGTGATATCCAACTCCTTCCCATTCCAACCTGAGACCCTTCCTATAGCATGAGATGGGATATCCAACTTCTTCCAAATCCAATACTGATACCCTTCCGATAGCATGAGATGTGATATCCCAATGCTTCTACCAAACCTGAGACCCATACTATGGCATGAGATGTGATATCAAACTCCTTCCCATTCCAATCCTGAGAACCTTCCTATAGCTTGAGGTGTGATATCCAACTCCTTCCCATTCCAATTCTGAGACCCTTCTTATACCATGAGACTTGATATCTCAATGCTTCTAATACCAAACCTGAGACCCGTCCTATAACATGAGATGTGATATCCAAATCCTTCCCCTTCCAAACCTTAGACCCTTCCTTTATCATGAGATGTGATATC
This sequence comes from Ambystoma mexicanum, assembly GCF_040938575.1. NCBI lineage: Eukaryota > Metazoa > Chordata > Amphibia > Caudata > Ambystomatidae > Ambystoma > Ambystoma mexicanum. The sequence goes on from NC_090936.1 coordinate 342,942,388, forward strand.
CAACTCCTTCCCATTCCAATCCTGAGACCCTTCCGATATCATGAGATTTGTTATCTCAATGCTTCTAATATCAAACTTGAGACCCTCCCTATAGCATGAGATGTGACATCCAAGTCCTTCCCATTCCAATCCTGAGACCCTTCCTATAGCATGAGATGTGATATCTCTATGCTTCTAATACCAAACCTGAGACCCTTCCTATAACATGAGATGGGATATCCAACTCCTTCCCATTCCAATCCTGAGACCTTTCCGATAGCAGAGATGTGATATCTCAATGCTCATGCCAAACCTGAGAACCTTCCTATGGCCTGAGATGTCATATACAACTCCTTCCCATTCCAATCCTGAGACCCTTCCTTTAGCATGAAATGCGATTATCTCAATGCTTATACCAAATCTGAGACGCTTCCTATAGCATGAGATGTGATATCCAATTCCTTCCCAATCCAATCCTGAGACCCTTCCTATAGCATGAGATGTGATATCTCAATGCTTATACCAAACCTGAGAGCCTACCTATAACATGAGATGTGATATCCAAGTCCATCCCATTCCAATCCCTAGACCCTTCCTACAGCATGCGATGTGATATCTCAATGATTCTAATACCAAACCAGAGACTCTTCCTATAACATGAGATGGGATATCCAACTCCTTCCCATTCCAATCCTGAGCCGCTTCCGATAGCAGAGATGTGATATCTCAATGCTTATACCAAACCTGAGACCCTTCCTATAGCATGAGATGTGATATCCAACTGCGTCCCATTCCAATCCTGAGACCCTTCCTATCGCATGAGATGTGATATCTCAATGCTTCTAATACCAAACCTGAGATCCTTCCTATAACATGAGATGTGATATCCAAATCCTTCCCCTTCCAAACCTGAGACCCTCCCTTTAGCATGAGATGTGATATCCAACTCCTTCCCATTCCATTCCTGAGACCCTTCTGATAGCATGAGATGTGATATCTCAATGCCTCTAATACCAAACCTGAGACCCTTCCTATAGCTTGAGATGTGATATCCAACTCTTTCCCCTTCCAAACCTGAGACCATTCCTATAGCATGAGATGTGATATCTCAATGCTTATACCAAACCTGAGAGCCTACCTATAACATGAGATGTGATATCCAAGTCCAACCCATTCCAATCCTTAGACCCTTCCTACAGCATGCAATGTGATATCTCAATTGATTCTAATACCAAACCAGAGACTCTTCCTATAACATGAGATGGGATATCCAACTCCTTCCCATTCCAATCCTGAGCCGCTTCCGATAGCAGAGATGTGATATCTCAATGCTTACACCAAACCTGAGACCCTTCCGATAACATGAGATGTGATATCCAAATCCTTCCCCTTCCAAACCTGAGGCCCTCCCTATAGCATGAGATGTGATATCTCAATGCTTCTAATACCAAACCTGAGACCCTTCCTATAACATGAGATGGGAATATCCAACTCCTTCCCATTCCAATCCTGAGACCCTTCCGATAGCAGAGATGTGATATCTCAATGCTTATACCAAACCTGAGATCCTTCCTATAACATGAGATGTGATATCCAACTCCTTCCCATTCCAATCCTGAGACACTTCCTATAGCATGAGATGTGATATCTCACTGCTTATACCAAACCTGAGACCCTTCCCATAGCAGATGTGATATCCAACTCCTTCCCATTCCAATCCTCAGACCCTTCCTATAGCATGAGATGTGATGTCTCAATGCTTCTAATACCAAACCTGAGATCCTTCCTATAACATGAGATGTGATATCCAACTCCTTCCACTCCAATCCTGAGACCCTTCCTATAGCATGAGATGTGATATCTCAATGCTTATACCAAACCTGAGACCCTTCCTATAGCATGAGATGTGATATCCAACTCCTTCCCATTCCAATCCTGAGACCCTTCCTATAGCCTGAGATGTGATATCACAATGCCTCTAATACCAAACCTGAGATCCTTCCTCTAACATGAAATGTGATATCCAACTCCTTCACTTTCCAAACCTGAGAGCCTATCTATAGCATGAGATGTGATATCCAAGTCCTTCCCATTCCAATCCTTAGACCCTTCCTACAGCATGCAATATGATATCTCAATGATTCTAATAAAAAACCTGAGACCCGTCCTATAACATGAGATGGGATATCCAACTCCTTCCCATTCCAATCCTGAGACACTTCCTTTAGCATGAGATGTGATATCCAGCTCCTTCCCATTCCAATCCTGAGACACTTCCGATAGCATGAGATGTGATATCTCAATGCTTCTAATATCAAAACTGAGACCCTCCCTATAGCATATGTGATATCTAAGTCCTACCCATTCCAATCCTGAGACCCTTCCTATAGCATGAGATGTGATATCTCAATGCTTCTACCAAAGCTGAGACCCTTCCTTTAGCATGAGATGTGATATCTAACTCCTTCCCATTCCAATCCTGAGACCCTTCCTATAGCATGAGATGTGATATCTCAATACTTCTAATACCAAACCTGAGATCCTTCCGATAACATGAGATGTGATATCTCAATACTTCTAATACCAAACCTGAGATCCATCCTAGAACATGAGATGTGATATCCAAATCCTTCCCCTTCCAAACCTTAGACCCTTCCTTTATCATGAGATGTGATATCCAACTCCTTCCCATTCTAATCCTGAGACCCTTCCGATATCATGAGATGTGATATCTCAAAGCTTCTAATATCAAACTTGAGACCCTCCCTATAGCATGAGATGTGATATCCAAGTCCTTCCCATTCCAATCCTGAGACCCTTCCTATAGCATGAGATGTGATATCTCAATGCTTCTAATACCAAACCTGAGACCCTTCCTATAACATGAGATGGGAATATCCAACTCCTTCCCATTCCAATCCTGAGACCCTTCCGATAGCAGAGATGTGATATCTCAATGCTTATACCAAACCTGAGATCCTTCCTATAACAAGAGATGTGATATCCAACTCCTTCCCATTCCAATCCTGAGACACTTCCTATAGCATGAGATGTGATATCTCACTGCTTATACCAAACCTGAGACCCTTCCCATAGCATGAGATGTGATATCCAACTCCTTCCCATTCCAATCCTGAGACCCTTCCTATAGCATGAGATATGATATCTCAATACTTCTAATACCAAACGTGAGATCCTTCCGATAACATGAGATGTGATATCCAAATCCTTCCCCTTCCAAACCTGAGACCCTCCCTTTAGCATGAGATGTGATATCCAACTCCTTCCCATTCCAATCCTGAGACCCTTCTGATAGCATGAGATGTGATATCTCAATGCTTCTAATACCAAACCTGAGATCCTTCCGATAGCATGAGATGTGATATCTCAATGCTTCTAATACCAAACCTGAGATCCTTCCTATAACATGAGATGTGATATCCAAATCCTTCCCCTTCCAAACCTGAGACCGTCCCTTTAGCATGAGATGTGATATCCAACTCCTTCCCATTCCATTCCTGAGACCCTTCTGATAGCATGAGATGTGATATCTCAATGCCTCTAATACCAAACCTGAGATCCTACCTCTAACATGAAATGTGATATCCAACTCTTTCCCCTTTCAAACCTGAGAGCCTTTCTATAGCATGAGATGTGATATCCAAGTCCTTCCCATTCCAATCCTGAGACCCTTCCTATAGCTTGAGATGTGATATCCAACTCCTTCCCATTCCAATTCTGAGACCCTTCCTATACTCTGAGACTTGATATCTCAATGCTTCTAATACCAAACCTGAGACCCGTAATATAACATGAGATGTGATATCCAAATCCTTCCCCTTCCAAACCTTAGACCCTTCCTTTATCATGAGATGTGATATCCAACACCTTCCCATTCCAATCCTGAGACCCTTCCGATATCATGAGATGTGATATCTCAAAGCTTCTAATATCAAACTTGAGACCCTCCCTATAGCATGAGATGTGATATCCAAGTCCTTCCCATTCCAATCCTGAGACCCTTCCTATAGCATGAGATGTGATATCTCAATGCTTCTAATACCAAACCTGAGACCCTTCCTATAACATGAGATGGGAATATCCAACTCCTTCCCATTCCAATCCTGAGACCCTTCCGATAGCAGAGATGTGATATCTCAATGCTTATACCAAACCTGAGACCCTTCGTATGGCATGAGATGTGATATCCAACTCCTTGCCATTCAAATCCTGAGACCCTTCCTACAGCATGAGAAGGGATATCCAACTCCTTCCCAATCCAATCCTGAGACCCTTCCGATAGCAGAGACGTGATATCTCAATGCTTCTACCAAACCTGAGACCCTTCCTTTAGCATGAGATGTGATATCCAAATCCTTCACATTCCAATCCTGAGACCCTTCCTATAGCATGAGATGTGATATCTCAATGCTTCTAATACCAAACCTGAGATCCTTCCTATAACATGAGATGTGATATCCAACTCCTTCCATTCCAATCCTGAGACCGGTCCTATAGCATGAGATGTGATATCTCAATGCTTATACCAAACCTGAGACCCTTCCTATAGCATGAGATGTGATATCCAACTACTTCCCATTCCAATCCTCAGACCCTTCCTATAGCATGAGATGTGATATCTCAATGCTTCTAATACCAAACCTGAGATCCTTCCTCTAACATGAAATGTGATATCCAACTCCTTCCCTTTCCAAACCTAAGAGCCTATCTATAGCATGAGATGTGATATCCAGGTCCTTCCCATTCCAATCCTTAGACCCTTCCTACAGCATGCAATATGATATCTCAATGATTCTAATAACAAACCTGAGACCCGTCCTATAGCATGAGATATGATATCCAAGTCCTTCCCATTCCAATCCTGAGACCCTTCCTATAACATGAAATGTGATATCCAACTCCTTCCCAATCCAATCCTGAGACCCTTCCTATAGCATGAGATATATCTCAATACTTCAATACCAAACGTGAGATCCTTCCGATAACATGAGATGTGATATCCACATCCTTCCCCTTCCAAACCTGAGGCCCTCCCTTTAGCATGAGATGTGATATCCAACTCCTTCCTATTCCAATCCTGAGACCCTTCTGATAGCATGAGATGTGATATCTCAATGCTTCTAATACCAAACCTGAGATCCTTCCTATAACATGAGATGTGATATCCAAATCCTTCCCCTTCCAAACCTGAGACCCTCCCTTTAGCACGAGATGTGATATCCAACTCCTTCCCATTCCATTCCTGAGACACTTCTGATAGCATGAGATGTGATATCTCAATGCCTCTAATACCAAACCTGAGATCCTACCTCTAACATGAAATGTGATATCCAACTCTTTCCCCTTCCAAACCTGAGAGCCTTCCTATAGCATGAGATGTGATATCCAAGTCCTTCCCATTCCAATCCTGAGACCCTTCCATAGCTTGAGATGTGATATCCAACTCCTTCCCATTCCAATTCTGAGACCCTTCCTATACTATGAGACTTGATATCTCAATGCTTCTAATACCAAACATGAGACCCGTAATATAACATGAGATGTGATATCCAAATCCTTCCCATTCCAAACCTTAGACCCTTCCTTTATCATGAGATGTGATATCCAACTCCTTCCCATTCCAATCCTGAGACCCTTCCGATATCATGAGATGTGATATCTCAAAGCTTCTAATATCAAACTTGAGACCCTCCCTATAGCATGAGATGTGATATCCAAGTCCTTCCCATTCCAATCCTGAGACCCTTCCTATAGCATGAGATGTGATATCTCAATGCTTCTAATACCAAACCTGAGACCCTTCCTATAACATGAGATGGGAATATCCAACTCCTTCCCATTCCAATCCTGAGACCCTTCCGATAGCAGAGATGTGATATCTCAATGCTTATACCAAACCTGAGATCCTTCCTATAACATGAGATGTGATATCCAACTCCTTCCCATTCCAATCCTGAGACACTTCCTATAGCATGAGATGTGATATCTCACTGCTTATACCAAACCTGAGACCCTTCCCATAGCAGATGTGATATCCAACTCCTTCCCATTCCAATCCTCAGACCCTTCCTATAGCATGAGATGTGATGTCTCAATGCTTCTAATACCAAACCTGAGATCCTTCCTATAACATGAGATGTGATATCCAACTCCTTCCACTCCAATCCTGAGACCCTTCCTATAGCATGAGATGTGATATCTCAATGCTTATACCAAACCTGAGACCCTTCCTATAGCATGAGATGTGATATCCAACTCCTTCCCATTCCAATCCTGAGACCCTTCCTATAGCCTGAGATGTGATATCACAATGCCTCTAATACCAAACCTGAGATCCTTCCTCTAACATGAAATGTGATATCCAACTCCTTCACTTTCCAAACCTGAGAGCCTATCTATAGCATGAGATGTGATATCCAAGTCCTTCCCATTCCAATCCTTAGACCCTTCCTACAGCATGCAATATGATATCTCAATGATTCTAATAAAAAACCTGAGACCCGTCCTATAACATGAGATGGGATATCCAACTCCTTCCCATTCCAATCCTGAGACACTTCCTTTAGCATGAGATGTGATATCCAGCTCCTTCCCATTCCAATCCTGAGACACTTCCGATAGCATGAGATGTGATATCTCAATGCTTCTAATATCAAAACTGAGACCCTCCCTATAGCATATGTGATATCTAAGTCCTACCCATTCCAATCCTGAGACCCTTCCTATAGCATGAGATGTGATATCTCAATGCTTCTACCAAAGCTGAGACCCTTCCTTTAGCATGAGATGTGATATCTAACTCCTTCCCATTCCAATCCTGAGACCCTTCCTATAGCATGAGATGTGATATGTCAATACTTCTAATACCAAACCTGAGATCCTTCCGATAACATGAGATGTGATATCTCAATACTTCTAATACCAAACCTGAGATCCATCCTAGAACATGAGATGTGATATCCAAATCCTTCCCCTTCCAAACCTTAGACCCTTCCTTTATCATGAGATGTGATATCCAACTCCTTCCCATTCTAATCCTGAGACCCTTCCGATATCATGAGATGTGATATCTCAAAGCTTCTAATATCAAACTTGAGACCCTCCCTATAGCATGAGATGTGATATCCAAGTCCTTCCCATTCCAATCCTGAGACCCTTCCTATAGCATGAGATGTGATATCTCAATGCTTCTAATACCAAACCTGAGACCCTTCCTATAACATGAGATGGGAATATCCAACTCCTTCCCATTCCAATCCTGAGACCCTTCCGATAGCAGAGATGTGATATCTCAATGCTTATACCAAACCTGAGATCCTTCCTATAACAAGAGATGTGATATCCAACTCCTTCCCATTCCAATCCTGAGACACTTCCTATAGCATGAGATGTGATATCTCACTGCTTATACCAAACCTGAGACCCTTCCCATAGCATGAGATGTGATATCCAACTCCTTCCCATTCCAATCCTGAGACCCTTCCTATAGCATGAGATATGATATCTCAATACTTCTAATACCAAACGTGAGATCCTTCCGATAACATGAGATGTGATATCCAAATCCTTCCCCTTCCAAACCTGAGACCCTCCCTTTAGCATGAGATGTGATATCCAACTCCTTCCCATTCCAATCCTGAGACCCTTCTGATAGCATGAGATGTGATATCTCAATGCTTCTAATACCAAACCTGAGATCCTTCCGATAGCATGAGATGTGATATCTCAATGCTTCTAATACCAAACCTGAGATCCTTCCTATAACATGAGATGTGATATCCAAATCCTTCCCCTTCCAAACCTGAGACCGTCCCTTTAGCATGAGATGTGATATCCAACTCCTTCCCATTCCATTCCTGAGACCCTTCTGATAGCATGAGATGTGATATCTCAATGCCTCTAATACCAAACCTGAGATCCTACCTCTAACATGAAATGTGATATCCAACTCTTTCCCCTTTCAAACCTGAGAGCCTTTCTATAGCATGAGATGTGATATCCAAGTCCTTCCCATTCCAATCCTGAGACCCTTCCTATAGCTTGAGATGTGATATCCAACTCCTTCCCATTCCAATTCTGAGACCCTTCCTATACTCTGAGACTTGATATCTCAATGCTTCTAATACCAAACCTGAGACCCGTAATATAACATGAGATGTGATATCCAAATCCTTCCCCTTCCAAACCTTAGACCCTTCCTTTATCATGAGATGTGATATCCAACACCTTCCCATTCCAATCCTGAGACCCTTCCGATATCATGAGATGTGATATCTCAAAGCTTCTAATATCAAACTTGAGACCCTCCCTATAGCATGAGATGTGATATCCAAGTCCTTCCCATTCCAATCCTGAGACCCTTCCTATAGCATGAGATGTGATATCTCAATGCTTCTAATACCAAACCTGAGACCCTTCCTATAACATGAGATGGGAATATCCAACTCCTTCCCATTCCAATCCTGAGACCCTTCCGATAGCAGAGATGTGATATCTCAATGCTTATACCAAACCTGAGACCCTTCGTATGGCATGAGATGTGATATCCAACTCCTTGCCATTCAAATCCTGAGACCCTTCCTATAGCATGAGAAGGGATATCCAACTCCTTCCCAATCCAATCCTGAGACCCTTCCGATAGCAGAGACGTGATATCTCAATGCTTCTACCAAACCTGAGACCCTTCCTTTAGCATGAGATGTGATATCCAAATCCTTCACATTCCAATCCTGAGACCCTTCCTATAGCATGAGATGTGATATCTCAATGCTTCTAATACCAAACCTGAGATCCTTCCTATAACATGAGATGTGATATCCAACTCCTTCCATTCCAATCCTGAGACCGGTCCTATAGCATGAGATGTGATATCTCAATGCTTATACCAAACCTGAGACCCTTCCTATAGCATGAGATGTGATATCCAACTACTTCCCATTCCAATCCTCAGACCCTTCCTATAGCATGAGATGTGATATCTCAATGCTTCTAATACCAAACCTGAGATCCTTCCTCTAACATGAAATGTGATATCCAACTCCTTCCCTTTCCAAACCTAAGAGCCTATCTATAGCATGAGATGTGATATCCAGGTCCTTCCCATTCCAATCCTTAGACCCTTCCTACAGCATGCAATATGATATCTCAATGATTCTAATAACAAACCTGAGACCCGTCCTATAGCATGAGATATGATATCCAAGTCCTTCCCATTCCAATCCTGAGACCCTTCCTATAACATGAAATGTGATATCCAACTCCTTCCCAATCCAATCCTGAGACCCTTCCTATAGCATGAGATATATCTCAATACTTCAATACCAAACGTGAGATCCTTCCGATAACATGAGATGTGATATCCAAATCCTTCCCCTTCCAAACCTGAGGCCCTCCCTTTAGCATGAGATGTGATATCCAACTCCTTCCTATTCCAATCCTGAGACCCTTCTGATAGCATGAGATGTGATATCTCAATGCTTCTAATACCAAACCTGAGATCCTTCCTATAACATGAGATGTGATATCCAAATCCTTCCCCTTCCAAACCTGAGACCCTCCCTTTAGCACGAGATGTGATATCCAACTCCTTCCCATTCCATTCCTGAGACACTTCTGATAGCATGAGATGTGATATCTCAATGCCTCTAATACCAAACCTGAGATCCTACCTCTAACATGAAATGTGATATCCAACTCTTTCCCCTTCCAAACCTGAGAGCCTTCCTATAGCATGAGATGTGATATCCAAGTCCTTCCCATTCCAATCCTGAGACCCTTCCTATAGCTTGAGATGTGATATCCAACTCCTTCCCATTCCAATTCTGAGACCCTTCCTATACTATGAGACTTGATATCTCAATGCTTCTAATACCAAACCTGAGACCCGTAATATAACATGAGATGTGATATCCAAATCCTTCCCCTTCCAAACCTTAGACCCTTCCTTTATCATGAGATGTGATATCCAACTCCTTCCCATTCCAATCCTGAGACCCTTCCGATATCATGAGATGTGATATCTCAAAGCTTCTAATATCAAACTTGAGACCCTCCCTATAGCATGAGATGTGATATCCAAGTCCTTCCCATTCCAATCCTGAGACCCTTCCTATAGCATGAGATGTGATATCTCAATGCTTCTAATACCAAACCTGAGACCCTTCCTATAACATGAGATGGGAATATCCAACTCCTTCCCATTCCAATCCTGAGACCCTTCCGATAGCAGAGATGTGATATCTCAATGCTTATACCAAACCTGAGATCCTTCCTATAACATGAGATGTGATATCCAACTCCTTCCCATTCCAATCCTGAGACACTTCCTATAGCATGAGATGTGATATCTCACTGCTTATACCAAACCTGAGACCCTTCCCATAGCAGATGTGATATCCAACTCCTTCCCATTCCAATCCTCAGACCCTTCCTATAGCATGAGATGTGATGTCTCAATGCTTCTAATACCAAACCTGAGATCCTTCCTATAACATGAGATGTGATATCCAACTCCTTCCACTCCAATCCTGAGACCCTTCCTATAGCATGAGATGTGATATCTCAATGCTTATACCAAACCTGAGACCCTTCCTATAGCATGAGATGTGATATCCAACTCCTTCCCATTCCAATCCTGAGACCCTTCCTATAGCCTGAGATGTGATATCACAATGCCTCTAATACCAAACCTGAGATCCTTCCTCTAACATGAAATGTGATATCCAACTCCTTCACTTTCCAAACCTGAGAGCCTATCTATAGCATGAGATGTGATATCCAAGTCCTTCCCATTCCAATCCTTAGACCCTTCCTACAGCATGCAATATGATATCTCAATGATTCTAATAAAAAACCTGAGACCCGTCCTATAACATGAGATGGGATATCCAACTCCTTCCCATTCCAATCCTGAGACACTTCCTTTAGCATGAGATGTGATATCCAGCTCCTTCCCATTCCAATCCTGAGACACTTCCGATAGCATGAGATGTGATATCTCAATGCTTCTAATATCAAAACTGAGACCCTCCCTATAGCATATGTGATATCTAAGTCCTACCCATTCCAATCCTGAGACCCTTCCTATAGCATGAGATGTGATATCTCAATGCTTCTACCAAAGCTGAGACCCTTCCTTTAGCATGAGATGTGATATCCAACTCCTTCCCATTCCAATCCTGAGACCCTTCTTATAGCATGAGATGTGATATCTCAATACTTCTAATACCAAACCTGAGATCCTTCCGATAACATGAGATGTGATATCTCAATACTTCTAATACCAAACCTGAGATCCATCCTAGAACATGAGATGTGATATCCAAATCCTTCCCCTTCCAAACCTTAGACCCTTCCTTTATCATGAGATGTGATATCCAACTCCTTCCCATTCTAATCCTGAGACCCTTCCGATATCATGAGATGTGATATCTCAAAGCTTCTAATATCAAACTTGAGACCCTCCCTATAGCATGAGATGTGATATCCAAGTCCTTCCCATTCCAATCCTGAGACCCTTCCTATAGCATGAGATGTGATATCTCAATGCTTCTAATACCAAACCTGAGACCCTTCCTATAACATGAGATGGGAATATCCAACTCCTTCCCATTCCAATCCTGAGACCCTTCCGATAGCAGAGATGTGATATCTCAATGCTTATACCAAACCTGAGATCCTTCCTATAACAAGAGATGTGATATCCAACTCCTTCCCATTCTAATCCTGAGACACTTCCTATAGCATGAGATGTGATATCTCACTGCTTATACCAAACCTGAGACCCTTCCCATAGCATGAGATGTGATATCCAACTCCTTCCCATTCCAATCCTGAGACCCTTCCTATAGCATGAGATATGATATCTCAATACTTCTAATACCAAACGTGAGATCCTTCCGATAACATGAGATGTGATATCCAAATCCTTCCCCTTCCAAACCTGAGACCCTCCCTTTAGCATGAGATGTGATATCCAACTCCTTCCCATTCCAATCCTGAGACCCTTCTGATAGCATGAGATGTGATATCTCAATGCTTCTAATACCAAACCTGAGATCCTTCCGATAGCATGAGATGTGATATCTCAATGCTTCTAATACCAAACCTGAGATCCTTCCTATAACATGAGATGTGATATCCAAATCCTTCCCCTTCCAAACCTGAGACCGTCCCTTTAGCATGAGATGTGATATCCAACTCCTTCCCATTCCATTCTTGAGACCCTTCTGATAGCATGAGATGTGATATCTCAATGCCTCTAATACCAAACCTGAGATCCTACCTCTAACATGAAATGTGATATCCAACTCTTTCCCCTTCCAAACCTGAGAGCCTTTCTATAGCATGAGATGTGATATCCAAGTCCTTCCCATTCCAATCCTGAGACCCTTCCTATAGCTTGAGATGTGATATCCAACTCCTTCCCATTCCAATTCTGAGACCCTTCCTATACTCTGAGACTTGATATCTCAATGCTTCTAATACCAAACCTGAGACCCGTAATATAACATGAGATGTGATATCCAAATCCTTCCCCTTCCAAACCTTAGACCCTTCCTTTATCATGAGATGTGATATCCAACTCTTTCCCATTCCAATCCTGAGACCCTTCCGATATCATGAGATTTGTTATCTCAATGCTTCTAATATCAAACTTGAGACCCTCCCTATAGCATGAGATGTGAGATCCAAGTCCTTCCCATTCCAATCCTGAGACCCTTCCTATAGCATGAGATGTGATATCTCTATGCTTCTAATACCAAACCTGAGACCCTTCCTATAACATGAGATGGGATATTCAACTCCTTCCCATTCCAATCCTGAGACCTTTCCGATAGCAGAGATGTGATATCTCAATGCTTATACCAAACCTGAGAACCTTCCTATGGCCTGAGATGTCATATACAACTCCTTCCCATTCCAATCCTGAGACCCTCCCTTTAGCATGAGATGTGATATCTCAATGCTTATACCAAATCCGAGACCCTTCCTATAGCATGAGATGTGATATCCAATTCCTTCCCATTCCAATCCTGAGACCCTTCCTATAGCATGAGATGTGATATCTCAATGCTTATACCAAATGCTTGTACACTCCTCCCTTCAGACCTGGGGACGCCAAGCGTACGAAGCGTGGGAGAGTGACAAGGACTCGAAATACAACACAACCTGGCGGCAGTTACAGAGAAGGACTCCCTTGTAAGCTGGTCAGTCAACTGGATGGCCCAGAGACACTTCCGAAGGCTTACTTGGCAGGAGTTGATGAAGTCGCCGGGAATAGCTGTTCCTGCTATTCCAAAGGTCGAAGCACCAGTACAGGCCTTCTGGTTCGATCCAAGGAGGAAAGGGTTTCAAAGGACGACAGCAGTGCAAAGGAGGATTCCTTCAGCGGGTCACCAGCGATTCCTCGGTCCAGCCTCGTAGTTGCAGGATACTTGGCTCCTGTATTCCTTCGTTCGTGAGAACTCAGGAGATCGACATGGTAGTGGTGTTTCCAGCTCCCTCTTATCCACGGTTCCCTTCGCGCCAAAACGGAGGGGAGCCAATGGGAGATCCGCTCATCAACACACATACCATACGTGGACCAATCACGGACCACGGTGGTCCCAGGCATTCACACCACCCTAGACTCTCTGGCACCCAGGATGTGTATTGGGACCAGACATCCCAGCCCACACCCTGGAGGCACACAAAGGACATGTAGAAGCCCGCGAAAGCAACCACGTTTCGCGGGAAAGTACATGCCCAAATAAGTAAGGCCCCGGGTCGCCCGACCTGGGGAAGGTGAAGGGAGCAAGACGGTCAGTGGACAGGACAAAGGAGCCTCGTGGTCTGGCCATTTTGGGAGCCAGGCCACCATTTTGGGTTCAGTGCGAAAAACGTGCTCAGAACGCCAAAAGGAGCTCAAAATAAACAAAACGATCGCTGCCACCATTCCAGTCCCTGAATGACTTGCACCGATCAAAATACCATCCTAAAAGAGTATCTAGGGCCTGTAGAAGGCTAGAGACCCAAAGAGAGCTCTAACTTAGCTTACAGTGCCCTCTTGTGTCATGTTGCACTAAAGCCGCAACACGATAAAAGAAACTACGGGAAACAGCGTTCCCCGGTACTGACTGTCTTAAGGGCATGTCAGTTTCCCCGTAAGAAAGGAGCGAAAGCGCAGAGGAGTGCGGCAGAAGGCTGCACTTCTCTGGCAAAGTCAAGAACAAGGTGTAAAAGAACAGCAAAAAGTTTAGGGGTTGCCACATGGAAGGAAAATTACCTACAATTACGAAATCTTTCCTAACACATTCCAACCCTTAGACCCTTCCTACAGCATGCAATATGATATCTCAATGATTCTAATAACAAACCTGAGACCCGTCCTATAACATGAGATGGGATATCCAACTCCTTCCCATTCCAATCCTGAGACACTTCCGATAGCAGAGATGTGATATCTCAATGTTTATACCAAACCTGAGACCCGTCCTATAACATGAGATGTGATATCCAGCTCCTTCCCATTCCAATCCTGAGACACTTCCGATAGCATGAGATGTGATATCTCAATGCTTCTAATATCAAAACTGAGACCCTCCCTATAGCATATGTGTTAGGAAAGATTTCATAATTGTAGGGAATTTTTCTTCCATGTGGCAACCCCTAAACTTTTTGCTGTTGTTTCTCACCTTGTTCTTGACTTTGCCAGAGAAGTGCAGCCTTCTGCCGCACTCCTCTGGGCTTTCGCTCCTTTCTTACGGGGAAACTGACATGCCCTTAAAACAGTCAGTACCGGGGAACGCTGTTTCCCGTAGTTTCTTTTATCATGTTGCGGCTTTAGTGCAACATGACACAAGAGGGCACTGTAAGCTAAGTTACAGCTCTCTTGGGTCTCTAGCCTTCTACAGACCCTAGATACTCTTTTAGGATGGTATTTGATCGGTGCAAGTCATTCAGGGACTCGAATGGTGGCAGCGATCGTTTTGTTTATTTTGAGCTCCTTTTGGTGTTCTGAGCACGTTTTTCGCACTGAACCCAAAATGGTGGCCTGGCTCCCAAAATGGCTAGTCCACGAGGCTCCTTTGTCCTGTCCACTGACCGTCTTGCTCCCTTCACCTTCCCCAGGTCGGGCGACCCGGGGCCTTCCTTAATTGGGCATGTACTTTCCCGCGAAACGTGGTTGCTTTCGCGGGCTTCTACATGTTGTTTGTGTGCCTCCAGGGTGTGGGCTGGGATGTCTGGTCCCAATACACATCCTGGGTGCCAGAGAGTCTAGGGTGGTATGAATGCCTGGGACCACCGTAGTCCGTGATTGGTCCACGTATGGTATGTGTGTTGATGAGCGGATCTCCCATTGGCTCCCCTCCGTTTTGGCGCGAAGGGAACCGTGGATAAGAGGGGGCTGGAAACACCACTACCATGTCGATCTCCTGAGTTCTCACGAACGAAGGAATACAGGAGCCAAGTATCCTGCAACTACGAGGCTGGACCGAGGAATCGCTGGTGACCCGCTGAAGGAATCCTCCTTTGCACTGCTGTCGTCCTTTGAAACCCTTTCCTCCTTGGATCGAACCAGAAGGCCTGTACTGGTGCTTCGACCTTTGGAATAGCAGGAACAGCTATTCCCGGCGACTTCATCATCTCCTGCCAAGTAAGCCTTCGGAAGTGTCTCTGGGCCATCCAGTTGACTGACCAGCTTACAAGGGAGTCCTGCTCTGTAACTGCCGCCAGGTTGTGTTGTATTTCGAGTCCTGGTCACTCTCCCACGCTTCGTACGCTTGGCGTCCCCAGGTCTGAAGGGAGGAGTGCACATTCCTTCCTTTAGCATGAGATGTGATATCCAACTCCTTCCCATTCCAATCCTGAGACCCTTCCTATAGCATGAGATGTGATATCTCAATACTTCTAATACCAAACCTGAGATCCTTCCGATAACATGAGATGTGATATCTCAATACTTCTAATACCAAACCTGAGATCCATCCTATAACATGAGATGTGATATCTGTTAGGAAAGATTTCGTTATTGTAGGGAACTTTCCTTCCATGTGGCAACCCCTAAACTTTTTGCTATTGTTTTTAACCTTGATGTTGACTTTGCCAGAGAAGTACAGCCTTCGGCCGCACTTCTCTGGGCTTTCGCTCCTTTCTTACGGGGAAACTGACATGCCCTTAAGACAGTCAGTACCGGGGAACGCTGTTTCCCGTAGTTTCTTTTATCGTGTCGCCATTTTAGTGCAACACGACACAAGAGGGCACTGTAAGCTAAGTTACAGCTCTCTTGGGTCTCTAGCCTTCTACAGACCCTAGACACTCTTGTAGGATGGTTTTTGGATCGGTGCAAGTCATTCAGGGACTGGGCTGGTGGCAGCGATCATTTGGTTTGTTTTGAGCTCCTTTTGCCGTTCTGAGCACCTTTTTGCCGCGAACACAAAAGGGTGGCCCGGCTACCCAAAATGGCCGGACCACGAGGCTCCTTTGTCTCGTCCACTGTCCGTCTTGCTCCCTTTACCTTCCCCCGGGTCAGGCGACCCGGGGCCTTCCTTATTTGGGCATGTAGTTTCCCGCGAAACACGGTTGCTTTCGCGGGCTTCTACATGTCGTTTGAGTGCCCCCAGGATGTGGGCTGGGCTGTCTGGTCCCAATACACATCCTGGGTGCCAGAGAGTCTAGGGTGGTGTGAATGCCTGGGACCACTGTGGTCCGTGATTGGTCCACGTATGGTATGTGTGTTGATGAGCGGATCTCCCATTGGCTCCCCTCCGTTTTGGCGCGAAGGGAACCGTGGATAAGAGGGAGCTGGAAACACCACTACCAGGTCGATCTCCTGAGTTCTTACGAACCCAGGGATACAGGAGCCAAGTATCCTGCGAACACGAGGCTGGACCGAGGAATCGCTGGTGACCCCCTGAAGAACTTCTGCTCCTCATTGCTGTCGTCCGGTGAAGCCCTTTCCACCTAAGATCGAACAAGAAGGCCTGTACTGGCGCTTCGACCTATTGGAATAGCAGGACCAGCTATTCCCGGCACCTTCATCAACTCCTGCCGTAAGCCTTCGGAAGTGTCTCTGGGCCATCCAGTTGACTGACCAGCTTACTAAGGAGTCCTGCTCTGTAATCGCCGACAGGTTGGGTGGTATTCTGAGTCCGGGGCACGCTCACACGCTTCGTTTGCTTAGCAACCCTAAGCTAGAGGTGAACGGTGCTCGTTTGGCTTGAAGACACCCGGCCGTTCCGTTGCCCTGCCGTGGCGACAAAACTGTGCAGGATTCTTCGATCGGGACGTCTTTTTACTCTGCACGACGACGAGACGTTCCCTGCTCTTCAGAACCTGCCAGAAGCTGCATCTATCGAGGAGAAGCTCGGGCCTGCTTGCTTCGGGGACCGGTGAGTAGATTAGCTAGGATCTGGTCGCCCTCCTGCAGTGCCCCTTGCTTTTCCCCGCTGTAAATACAGCAACCCTTGTCCGTACTCGCGCCCTACTTCTGCCTCACAGTGGAGGCTGCGCTAGAGTCGCGGACCGTGTTCTCCTTCATTGGGGCACCCTACAGAGCTGTCCAACGTCCTCCGAAGAGCTTCACCTTCTGCCCATTGGCACCGGCGTGTGCAGGTACTTTTGAGCGCTAGGCTCCACTCTTCGTAGGGATTGGACTACCATCCAGTTAGGGGCCTCAGAAGGCGGACATATCACACGCATTGGTTCGCACTGCCTGTTTTCCTTCCCCTGCAGGTGGATAACATATTTCGTGCTGCTAATGCTGTGAAACTGTGTATTCTGTATATATATTGGGTGGATAGTGTATGTGTTGGTTTAATATCGTTGTATATTGCTGCTTTTACTGTGGTTATTAGTTTCAAGGCCTTATAATAAATGTGTATCTATTTTTGATATAAACAACTGTTTGGAGTAGTTTGTAAGCGCTCTTGCTTGGTGTGCTCACTGCGGGATTTCAGTCACCCTCACCCCTCTTGAGACCTAGTCTTGACCGCCGCGATCGCTACCTTGATTGGTCTGGCTTGTCCAGAGGTTACCCTGTTCCAAGTAATTAGGTTGGCCTTCTGAACTTCTGCGCCACCAGGACAGAGTTCAGAAATCCGTCTTAACAATATCCAACTCCTTCCCTTTCCAAACCTGAGAGCCGTTCTATAGCATGAGATGTGATATCCAGGTCCTTCCCATTCCAATCCTTAGACCCTTCCTACAGCATGCAATATGATATCTCAATGATTCTAATAACAAACCTGAGACCCGTCCTATAGCATGAGATATGATATCCAAGTCCTTCCCATTCCAATCCTGAGACCCTTCCTATAACATGAAATGTGATATCCAACTCCTTCCCATTCCAACCTGAGACCCTTCCTATAGCATGAGATGGGATATCCAACTTCTTCCAAATCCAATACTGATACCCTTCCGATAGCATGAGATGTGATATCCCAATGCTTCTACCAAACCTGAGACCCATACTATGGCATGAGATGTGATATCAAACTCCTTCCCATTCCAATCCTGAGAACCTTCCTATAGCTTGAGGTGTGATATCCAACTCCTTCCCATTCCAATTCTGAGACCCTTCTTATACCATGAGACTTGATATCTCAATGCTTCTAATACCAAACCTGAGACCCGTCCTATAACATGAGATGTGATATCCAAATCCTTCCCCTTCCAAACCTTAGACCCTTCCTTTATCATGAGATGTGATATCCAACTCCTTCCCATTCCAATCCTGAGACCCTTCCGATATCATGAGATTTGTTATCTCAATGCTTCTAATATCAAACTTGATACCCTCCCTATAGCATGAGATGTGACATCCAAGTCCTTCCCATTCCAATCCTGAGACCCTTCCTATAGCATGAGATGTGATATCTCTATGCTTCTAATACCAAACCTGAGACCCTTCCTATAACATGAGATGGGATATCCAACTCCTTCCCATTCCAATCCTGAGACCTTTCCGATAGCAGAGATGTGATATCTCAATGCTCATGCCAAACCTGAGAACCTTCCTATGGCCTGAGATGTCATATACAACTCCTTCCCATTCCAATCCTGAGACCCTTCCTTTAGCATGAGATGTGATTATCTCAATGCTTATACCAAATCTGAGACCCTTCCTATAGCATGAGATGTGATATCCAACTCCTTCCCGTTCCAAACCTGAGACACTAACTATAGCATATGTGATATCCAACTCCTTCCCATTCCAAACATGAGACCCTTCCTATAGCAAGAAAGTAATATCCAACTCCTACCCATTCCAATCCTGAGACCCTTCCTATAGCAAGAGATGTGATATCCAAATCCTTCCCATTCCAATCCTGAGACCCTTCCTATAACATGAGATGTGATATCCAACTCCTTCCCATTCCAACCTGAGACACTTCCTATAGCATGAGAAGGGATATCCAACTCCTTCCCAATCCAATCCTGAGACCCTTCCGATAGCAGAGATGTGATATCTCAATGCTTATACCAAACCTGAGACCCTTCCTATAGCATGAAAAGGGATATCCAATTCCTTCCCAATCCAATCCTGAGACCCTTCCTATAGCATGAGATGTGATATCTCAATGCTTATACCAAACCTGAGAGCCTACCTATAACATGAGATGTGATATCCAAGTCCATCCCATTCCAATCCCTAGACCCTTCCTACAGCATGCGATGTGATATCTCAATGATTCTAATACCAAACCAGAGACTCTTCCTATAACATGAGATGGGATATCCAACTCCTTCCCATACCAATCCTGAGCCGCTTCCGATAGCAGAGATGTGATATCTCAATGCTTATACCAAACCTGAGACCCTTCCTATAGCATGAGATGTGATATCCAACTGCGTCCCATTCCAATCCTGAGACCCTTCCTATAGCATGAGATGTGATATCTCAATGCTTCTAATACCAAACCTGAGATCCTTCCTATAACATGAGATGCGATATCCAAATCCTTCCCCTTCCAAACCTGAGACCCTCCCTTTAGCATGAGATGTGATATCCAACTCCTTCCCATTCCATTCCTGAGACCCTTCTGATAGCATGAGATGTGATATCTCAATGCCTCTAATACCAAACCTGAGACCCTTCCTATAGCTTGAGATGTGATATCCAACTCTTTCCCCTTCCAAACCTGAGACCATTCCTATAGCATGAGATGTGATATCTCAATGCTTATACCAAACCTGAGAGCCTACCTATAACATGAGATGTGATATCCAAGTCCATCCCATTCCAATCCTTAGACCCTTCCTACAGCATGCAATGTGATATCTCAATTGATTCTAATACCAAACCCGAGACTCTTCCTATAACATGAGATGGGATATCCAACTCCTTCCCATTCCAATCCTGAGCCGCTTCCGATAGCAGAGATGTGATATCTCAATGCTTACACCAAACCTGAGACCCTTCCTATAACATGAGATGTGATATCCAACTCCTTCCCGTTCCAAACCTGAGACACTAACTATAGCATATGTGATATCCAACTCCTTCCCATTCCAAACATGAGACCCTTCCTATAGCAAGAAAGTAATATCCAACTCCTACCCATTCCAATCCTGAGACCCTTCCTATAGCAAGAGATGTGATATCCAAATCCTTCCCATTCCAATCCTGAGACCCTTCCTATAACATGAGATGTGATATCCAACTCCTTCCCATTCCAACCTGAGACACTTCCTATAGCATGAGAAGGGATATCAAACTCCTTCCCAATCCAATCCTGAGACCCTTCCGATAGCAGAGATGTGATATCTCAATGCTTATACCAAACCTGAGACCCTTCCTATGGCATGAGATGTGATATCCAACTCCTTGCCATTCAAATCCTGAGACCCTTCCTATAGCATGAGAAGGGATATCCAACTCCTTCCCAATCCAATCCTGAGACCCTTCCTATAGCATGAGATATATCTCAATACTTCAATACCAAACGTGAGATCCTTCCGATAACATGAGATGTGATATCCAAATCCTTCCCCTTCCAAACCTGAGGCCCTCCCTTTAGCATGAGATGTGATATCCAACCCCTTCCTATTCCAATCCTGAGACCCTTCTGATAGCATGAGATGTGATATCTCAATGCTTCTAATACCAAACCTGAGATCCTTCCTATAACATGAGATGTGATATCCAAATCCTTCCCCTTCCAAACCTGAGACCCTCCCTTTAGCACGAGATGTGATATCCAACTCCTTCCCATTCCATTCCTGAGACACTTCTGATAGCATGAGATGTGATATCTCAATGCCTCTAATACCAAACCTGAGATCCTACCTCTAACATGAAATGTGATATCCAACTCTTTCCCCTTCCAAACCTGAGAGCCTTCCTATAGCATGAGATGTGATATCCAAGTCCTTCCCATTCCAATCCTGAGACCCTTCCTATAGCTTGAGATGTGATATCCAACTCCTTCCCATTCCAATTCTGAGACCCTTCCTATACTATGAGACTTGATATCTCAATGCTTCTAATACCAAACCTGAGACCCGTAATATAACATGAGATGTGATATCCAAATCCTTCCCCTTCCAAACCTTAGACCCTTCCTTTATCATGAGATGTGATATCCAACTCCTTCCCATTCCAATCCTGAGACCCTTCCGATATCATGAGATGTGATATCTCAAAGCTTCTAATATCAAACTTGAGACCCTCCCTATAGCATGAGATGTGATATCCAAGTCCTTCCCATTCCAATCCTGAGACCCTTCCTATAGCATGAGATGTGATATCTCAATGCTTCTAATACCAAACCTGAGACCCTTCCTATAACATGAGATGGGAATATCCAACTCCTTCCCATTCCAATCCTGAGACCCTTCCGATAGCAGAGATGTGATATCTCAATGCTTATACCAAACCTGAGATCCTTCCTATAACATGAGATGTGATATCCAACTCCTTCCCATTCCAATCCTGAGACACTTCCTATAGCATGAGATGTGATATCTCACTGCTTATACCAAACCTGAGACCCTTCCTATAGCATGAGATGTGATATCCAACTCCTTCCCATTCCAATCCTGAGACCCTTCCTATAGCCTGAGATGTGATATCACAATGCCTCTAATACCAAACCTGAGATCCTTCCTCTAACATGAAATGTGATATCCAACTCCTTCACTTTCCAAACCTGAGAGCCTATCTATAGCATGAGATGTGATATCCAAGTCCTTCCCATTCCAATCCTTAGACCCTTCCTACAGCATGCAATATGATATCTCAATGATTCTAATAAAAAACCTGAGACCCGTCCTATAACATGAGATGGGATATCCAACTCCTTCCCATTCCAATCCTGAGACACTTCCTTTAGCATGAGATGTGATATCCAGCTCCTTCCCATTCCAATCCTGAGACACTTCCGATAGCATGAGATGTGATATCTCAATGCTTCTAATATCAAAACTGAGACCCTCCCTATAGCATATGTGATATCTAAGTCCTACCCATTCCAATCCTGAGACCCTTCCTATAGCATGAGATGTGATATCTCAATGCTTCTACCAAAGCTGAGACCCTTCCTTTAGCATGAGATGTGATATCCAACTCCTTCCCATTCCAATCCTGAGACCCTTCTTATAGCATGAGATGTGATATCTCAATACTTCTAATACCAAACCTGAGATCCTTCCGATAACATGAGATGTGATATCTCAATACTTCTAATACCAAACCTGAGATCCATCCTAGAACATGAGATGTGATATCCAAATCCTTCCCCTTCCAAACCTTAGACCCTTCCTTTATCATGAGATGTGATATCCAACTCCTTCCCATTCTAATCCTGAGACCCTTCCGATATCATGAGATGTGATATCTCAAAGCTTCTAATATCAAACTTGAGACCCTCCCTATAGCATGAGATGTGATATCCAAGTCCTTCCCATTCCAATCCTGAGACCCTTCCTATAGCATGAGATGTGATATCTCAATGCTTCTAATACCAAACCTGAGACCCTTCCTATAACATGAGATGGGAATATCCAACTCCTTCCCATTCCAATCCTGAGACCCTTCCGATAGCAGAGATGTGATATCTCAATGCTTATACCAAACCTGAGATCCTTCCTATAACAAGAGATGTGATATCCAACTCCTTCCCATTCTAATCCTGAGACACTTCCTATAGCATGAGATGTGATATCTCACTGCTTATACCAAACCTGAGACCCTTCCCATAGCATGAGATGTGATATCCAACTCCTTCCCATTCCAATCCTGAGACCCTTCCTATAGCATGAGATATGATATCTCAATACTTCTAATACCAAACGTGAGATCCTTCCGATAACATGAGATGTGATATCCAAATCCTTCCCCTTCCAAACCTGAGACCCTCCCTTTAGCATGAGATGTGATATCCAACTCCTTCCCATTCCAATCCTGAGACCCTTCTGATAGCATGAGATGTGATATCTCAATGCTTCTAATACCAAACCTGAGATCCTTCCGATAGCATGAGATGTGATATCTCAATGCTTCTAATACCAAACCTGAGATCCTTCCTATAACATGAGATGTGATATCCAAATCCTTCCCCTTCCAAACCTGAGACCGTCCCTTTAGCATGAGATGTGATATCCAACTCCTTCCCATTCCATTCTTGAGACCCTTCTGATAGCATGAGATGTGATATCTCAATGCCTCTAATACCAAACCTGAGATCCTACCTCTAACATGAAATGTGATATCCAACTCTTTCCCCTTCCAAACCTGAGAGCCTTTCTATAGCATGAGATGTGATATCCAAGTCCTTCCCATTCCAATCCTGAGACCCTTCCTATAGCTTGAGATGTGATATCCAACTCCTTCCCATTCCAATTCTGAGACCCTTCCTATACTCTGAGACTTGATATCTCAATGCTTCTAATACCAAACCTGAGACCCGTAATATAACATGAGATGTGATATCCAAATCCTTCCCCTTCCAAACCTTAGACCCTTCCTTTATCATGAGATGTGATATCCAACTCTTTCCCATTCCAATCCTGAGACCCTTCCGATATCATGAGATTTGTTATCTCAATGCTTCTAATATCAAACTTGAGACCCTCCCTATAGCATGAGATGTGAGATCCAAGTCCTTCCCATTCCAATCCTGAGACCCTTCCTATAGCATGAGATGTGATATCTCTATGCTTCTAATACCAAACCTGAGACCCTTCCTATAACATGAGATGGGATATTCAACTCCTTCCCATTCCAATCCTGAGACCTTTCCGATAGCAGAGATGTGATATCTCAATGCTTATACCAAACCTGAGAACCTTCCTATGGCCTGAGATGTCATATACAACTCCTTCCCATTCCAATCCTGAGACCCTCCCTTTAGCATGAGATGTGATATCTCAATGCTTATACCAAATCCGAGACCCTTCCTATAGCATGAGATGTGATATCCAATTCCTTCCCATTCCAATCCTGAGACCCTTCCTATAGCATGAGATGTGATATCTCAATGCTTATACCAAATGCTTGTACACTCCTCCCTTCAGACCTGGGGACGCCAAGCGTACGAAGCGTGGGAGAGTGACAAGGACTCGAAATACAACACAACCTGGCGGCAGTTACAGAGAAGGACTCCCTTGTAAGCTGGTCAGTCAACTGGATGGCCCAGAGACACTTCCGAAGGCTTACTTGGCAGGAGTTGATGAAGTCGCCGGGAATAGCTGTTCCTGCTATTCCAAAGGTCGAAGCACCAGTACAGGCCTTCTGGTTCGATCCAAGGAGGAAAGGGTTTCAAAGGACGACAGCAGTGCAAAGGAGGATTCCTTCAGCGGGTCACCAGCGATTCCTCGGTCCAGCCTCGTAGTTGCAGGATACTTGGCTCCTGTATTCCTTCGTTCGTGAGAACTCAGGAGATCGACATGGTAGTGGTGTTTCCAGCTCCCTCTTATCCACGGTTCCCTTCGCGCCAAAACGGAGGGGAGCCAATGGGAGATCCGCTCATCAACACACATACCATACGTGGACCAATCACGGACCACGGTGGTCCCAGGCATTCACACCACCCTAGACTCTCTGGCACCCAGGATGTGTATTGGGACCAGACATCCCAGCCCACACCCTGGAGGCACACAAAGGACATGTAGAAGCCCGCGAAAGCAACCACGTTTCGCGGGAAAGTACATGCCCAAATAAGTAAGGCCCCGGGTCGCCCGACCTGGGGAAGGTGAAGGGAGCAAGACGGTCAGTGGACAGGACAAAGGAGCCTCGTGGTCTGGCCATTTTGGGAGCCAGGCCACCATTTTGGGTTCAGTGCGAAAAACGTGCTCAGAACGCCAAAAGGAGCTCAAAATAAACAAAACGATCGCTGCCACCATTCCAGTCCCTGAATGACTTGCACCGATCAAAATACCATCCTAAAAGAGTATCTAGGGCCTGTAGAAGGCTAGAGACCCAAAGAGAGCTCTAACTTAGCTTACAGTGCCCTCTTGTGTCATGTTGCACTAAAGCCGCAACACGATAAAAGAAACTACGGGAAACAGCGTTCCCCGGTACTGACTGTCTTAAGGGCATGTCAGTTTCCCCGTAAGAAAGGAGCGAAAGCGCAGAGGAGTGCGGCAGAAGGCTGCACTTCTCTGGCAAAGTCAAGAACAAGGTGTAAAAGAACAGCAAAAAGTTTAGGGGTTGCCACATGGAAGGAAAATTACCTACAATTACGAAATCTTTCCTAACACATTCCAACCCTTAGACCCTTCCTACAGCATGCAATATGATATCTCAATGATTCTAATAACAAACCTGAGACCCGTCCTATAACATGAGATGGGATATCCAACTCCTTCCCATTCCAATCCTGAGACACTTCCGATAGCAGAGATGTGATATCTCAATGTTTATACCAAACCTGAGACCCGTCCTATAACATGAGATGTGATATCCAGCTCCTTCCCATTCCAATCCTGAGACACTTCCGATAGCATGAGATGTGATATCTCAATGCTTCTAATATCAAAACTGAGACCCTCCCTATAGCATATGTGTTAGGAAAGATTTCATAATTGTAGGGAATTTTTCTTCCATGTGGCAACCCCTAAACTTTTTGCTGTTGTTTCTCACCTTGTTCTTGACTTTGCCAGAGAAGTGCAGCCTTCTGCCGCACTCCTCTGGGCTTTCGCTCCTTTCTTACGGGGAAACTGACATGCCCTTAAAACAGTCAGTACCGGGGAACGCTGTTTCCCGTAGTTTCTTTTATCATGTTGCGGCTTTAGTGCAACATGACACAAGAGGGCACTGTAAGCTAAGTTACAGCTCTCTTGGGTCTCTAGCCTTCTACAGACCCTAGATACTCTTTTAGGATGGTATTTGATCGGTGCAAGTCATTCAGGGACTCGAATGGTGGCAGCGATCGTTTTGTTTATTTTGAGCTCCTTTTGGTGTTCTGAGCACGTTTTTCGCACTGAACCCAAAATGGTGGCCTGGCTCCCAAAATGGCTAGTCCACGAGGCTCCTTTGTCCTGTCCACTGACCGTCTTGCTCCCTTCACCTTCCCCAGGTCGGGCGACCCGGGGCCTTCCTTAATTGGGCATGTACTTTCCCGCGAAACGTGGTTGCTTTCGCGGGCTTCTACATGTTGTTTGTGTGCCTCCAGGGTGTGGGCTGGGATGTCTGGTCCCAATACACATCCTGGGTGCCAGAGAGTCTAGGGTGGTATGAATGCCTGGGACCACCGTAGTCCGTGATTGGTCCACGTATGGTATGTGTGTTGATGAGCGGATCTCCCATTGGCTCCCCTCCGTTTTGGCGCGAAGGGAACCGTGGATAAGAGGGGGCTGGAAACACCACTACCATGTCGATCTCCTGAGTTCTCACGAACGAAGGAATACAGGAGCCAAGTATCCTGCAACTACGAGGCTGGACCGAGGAATCGCTGGTGACCCGCTGAAGGAATCCTCCTTTGCACTGCTGTCGTCCTTTGAAACCCTTTCCTCCTTGGATCGAACCAGAAGGCCTGTACTGGTGCTTCGACCTTTGGAATAGCAGGAACAGCTATTCCCGGCGACTTCATCATCTCCTGCCAAGTAAGCCTTCGGAAGTGTCTCTGGGCCATCCAGTTGACTGACCAGCTTACAAGGGAGTCCTGCTCTGTAACTGCCGCCAGGTTGTGTTGTATTTCGAGTCCTGGTCACTCTCCCACGCTTCGTACGCTTGGCGTCCCCAGGTCTGAAGGGAGGAGTGCACATTCCTTCCTTTAGCATGAGATGTGATATCCAACTCCTTCCCATTCCAATCCTGAGACCCTTCCTATAGCATGAGATGTGATATCTCAATACTTCAAATACCAAACCTGAGATCCTTCCGATAACATGAGATGTGATATCTCAATACTTCTAATACCAAACCTGAGATCCATCCTATAACATGAGATGTGATATCTGTTAGGAAAGATTTCGTTATTGTAGGGAACTTTCCTTCCATGTGGCAACCCCTAAACTTTTTGCTATTGTTTTTAACCTTGATGTTGACTTTGCCAGAGAAGTACAGCCTTCGGCCGCACTTCTCTGGGCTTTCGCTCCTTTCTTACGGGGAAACTGACATGCCCTTAAGACAGTCAGTACCGGGGAACGCTGTTTCCCGTAGTTTCTTTTATCGTGTCGCCATTTTAGTGCAACACGACACAAGAGGGCACTGTAAGCTAAGTTACAGCTCTCTTGGGTCTCTAGCCTTCTACAGACCCTAGACACTCTTGTAGGATGGTTTTTGGATCGGTGCAAGTCATTCAGGGACTGGGCTGGTGGCAGCGATCATTTGGTTTGTTTTGAGCTCCTTTTGCCGTTCTGAGCACCTTTTTGCCGCGAACACAAAAGGGTGGCCCGGCTACCCAAAATGGCCGGACCACGAGGCTCCTTTGTCTCGTCCACTGTCCGTCTTGCTCCCTTTACCTTCCCCCGGGTCAGGCGACCCGGGGCCTTCCTTATTTGGGCATGTAGTTTCCCGCGAAACACGGTTGCTTTCGCGGGCTTCTACATGTCGTTTGAGTGCCCCCAGGATGTGGGCTGGGCTGTCTGGTCCCAATACACATCCTGGGTGCCAGAGAGTCTAGGGTGGTGTGAATGCCTGGGACCACTGTGGTCCGTGATTGGTCCACGTATGGTATGTGTGTTGATGAGCGGATCTCCCATTGGCTCCCCTCCGTTTTGGCGCGAAGGGAACCGTGGATAAGAGGGAGCTGGAAACACCACTACCAGGTCGATCTCCTGAGTTCTTACGAACCCAGGGATACAGGAGCCAAGTATCCTGCGAACACGAGGCTGGACCGAGGAATCGCTGGTGACCCCCTGAAGAACTTCTGCTCCTCATTGCTGTCGTCCGGTGAAGCCCTTTCCACCTAAGATCGAACAAGAAGGCCTGTACTGGCGCTTCGACCTATTGGAATAGCAGGACCAGCTATTCCCGGCACCTTCATCAACTCCTGCCGTAAGCCTTCGGAAGTGTCTCTGGGCCATCCAGTTGACTGACCAGCTTACTAAGGAGTCCTGCTCTGTAATCGCCGACAGGTTGGGTGGTATTCTGAGTCCGGGGCACGCTCACACGCTTCGTTTGCTTAGCAACCCTAAGCTAGAGGTGAACGGTGCTCGTTTGGCTTGAAGACACCCGGCCGTTCCGTTGCCCTGCCGTGGCGACAAAACTGTGCAGGATTCTTCGATCGGGACGTCTTTTTACTCTGCACGACGACGAGACGTTCCCTGCTCTTCAGAACCTGCCAGAAGCTGCATCTATCGAGGAGAAGCTCGGGCCTGCTTGCTTCGGGGACCGGTGAGTAGATTAGCTAGGATCTGGTCGCCCTCCTGCAGTGCCCCTTGCTTTTCCCCGCTGTAAATACAGCAACCCTTGTCCGTACTCGCGCCCTACTTCTGCCTCACAGTGGAGGCTGCGCTAGAGTCGCGGACCGTGTTCTCCTTCATTGGGGCACCCTACAGAGCTGTCCAACGTCCTCCGAAGAGCTTCACCTTCTGCCCATTGGCACCGGCGTGTGCAGGTACTTTTGAGCGCTAGGCTCCACTCTTCGTAGGGATTGGACTACCATCCAGTTAGGGGCCTCAGAAGGCGGACATATCACACGCATTGGTTCGCACTGCCTGTTTTCCTTCCCCTGCAGGTGGATAACATATTTCGTGCTGCTAATGCTGTGAAACTGTGTATTCTGTATATATATTGGGTGGATAGTGTATGTGTTGGTTTAATATCGTTGTATATTGCTGCTTTTACTGTGGTTATTAGTTTCAAGGCCTTATAATAAATGTGTATCTATTTTTGATATAAACAACTGTTTGGAGTAGTTTGTAAGCGCTCTTGCTTGGTGTGCTCACTGCGGGATTTCAGTCACCCTCACCCCTCTTGAGACCTAGTCTTGACCGCCGCGATCGCTACCTTGATTGGTCTGGCTTGTCCAGAGGTTACCCTGTTCCAAGTAATTAGGTTGGCCTTCTGAACTTCTGCGCCACCAGGACAGAGTTCAGAAATCCGTCTTAACAATATCCAACTCCTTCCCTTTCCAAACCTGAGAGCCGTTCTATAGCATGAGATGTGATATCCAGGTCCTTCCCATTCCAATCCTTAGACCCTTCCTACAGCATGCAATATGATATCTCAATGATTCTAATAACAAACCTGAGACCCGTCCTATAGCATGAGATATGATATCCAAGTCCTTCCCATTCCAATCCTGAGACCCTTCCTATAACATGAAATGTGATATCCTACTCCTTCCCATTCCAACCTGAGACCCTTCCTATAGCATGAGATGGGATATCCAACTTCTTCCAAATCCAATACTGATACCCTTCCGATAGCATGAGATGTGATATCCCAATGCTTCTACCAAACCTGAGACCCATACTATGGCATGAGATGTGATATCAAACTCCTTCCCATTCCAATCCTGAGAACCTTCCTATAGCTTGAGGTGTGATATCCAACTCCTTCCCATTCCAATTCTGAGACCCTTCTTATACCATGAGACTTGATATCTCAATGCTTCTAATACCAAACCTGAGACCCGTCCTATAACATGAGATGTGATATCCAAATCCTTCCCCTTCCAAACCTTAGACCCTTCCTTTATCATGAGATGTGATATCCAACTCCTTCCCATTCCAATCCTGAGACCCTTCCGATATCATGAGATTTGTTATCTCAATGCTTCTAATATCAAACTTGATACCCTCCCTATAGCATGAGATGTGACATCCAAGTCCTTCCCATTCCAATCCTGAGACCCTTCCTATAGCATGAGATGTGATATCTCTATGCTTCTAATACCAAACCTGAGACCCTTCCTATAACATGAGATGGGATATCCAACTCCTTCCCATTCCAATCCTGAGACCTTTCCGATAGCAGAGATGTGATATCTCAATGCTCATGCCAAACCTGAGAACCTTCCTATGGCCTGAGATGTCATATACAACTCCTTCCCATTCCAATCCTGAGACCCTTCCTTTAGCATGAGATGTGATTATCTCAATGCTTATACCAAATCTGAGACCCTTCCTATAGCATGAGATGTGATATCCAACTCCTTCCCGTTCCAAACCTGAGACACTAACTATAGCATATGTGATATCCAACTCCTTCCCATTCCAAACATGAGACCCTTCCTATAGCAAGAAAGTAATATCCAACTCCTACCCATTCCAATCCTGAGACCCTTCCTATAGCAAGAGATGTGATATCCAAATCCTTCCCATTCCAATCCTGAGACCCTTCCTATAACATGAGATGTGATATCCAACTCCTTCCCATTCCAACCTGAGACACTTCCTATAGCATGAGAAGGGATATCCAACTCCTTCCCAATCCAATCCTGAGACCCTTCCGATAGCAGAGATGTGATATCTCAATGCTTATACCAAACCTGAGACCCTTCCTATAGCATGAAAAGGGATATCCAATTCCTTCCCAATCCAATCCTGAGACCCTTCCTATAGCATGAGATGTGATATCTCAATGCTTATACCAAACCTGAGAGCCTACCTATAACATGAGATGTGATATCCAAGTCCATCCCATTCCAATCCCTAGACCCTTCCTACAGCATGCGATGTGATATCTCAATGATTCTAATACCAAACCAGAGACTCTTCCTATAACATGAGATGGGATATCCAACTCCTTCCCATACCAATCCTGAGCCGCTTCCGATAGCAGAGATGTGATATCTCAATGCTTATACCAAACCTGAGACCCTTCCTATAGCATGAGATGTGATATCCAACTGCGTCCCATTCCAATCCTGAGACCCTTCCTATAGCATGAGATGTGATATCTCAATGCTTCTAATACCAAACCTGAGATCCTTCCTATAACATGAGATGCGATATCCAAATCCTTCCCCTTCCAAACCTGAGACCCTCCCTTTAGCATGAGATGTGATATCCAACTCCTTCCCATTCCATTCCTGAGACCCTTCTGATAGCATGAGATGTGATATCTCAATGCCTCTAATACCAAACCTGAGACCCTTCCTATAGCTTGAGATGTGATATCCAACTCTTTCCCCTTCCAAACCTGAGACCATTCCTATAGCATGAGATGTGATATCTCAATGCTTATACCAAACCTGAGAGCCTACCTATAACATGAGATGTGATATCCAAGTCCATCCCATTCCAATCCTTAGACCCTTCCTACAGCATGCAATGTGATATCTCAATTGATTCTAATACCAAACCAGAGACTCTTCCTATAACATGAGATGGGATATCCAACTCCTTCCCATTCCAATCCTGAGCCGCTTCCGATAGCAGAGATGTGATATCTCAATGCTTACACCAAACCTGAGACCCTTCCTATAACATGAGATGTGATATCCAACTCCTTCCCGTTCCAAACCTGAGACACTAACTATAGCATATGTGATATCCAACTCCTTCCCATTCCAAACATGAGACCCTTCCTATAGCAAGAAAGTAATATCCAACTCCTACCCATTCCAATCCTGAGACCCTTCCTATAGCAAGAGATGTGATATCCAAATCCTTCCCATTCCAATCCTGAGACCCTTCCTATAACATGAGATGTGATATCCAACTCCTTCCCATTCCAACCTGAGACACTTCCTATAGCATGAGAAGGGATATCAAACTCCTTCCCAATCCAATCCTGAGACCCTTCCGATAGCAGAGATGTGATATCTCAATGCTTATACCAAACCTGAGACCCTTCCTATGGCATGAGATGTGATATCCAACTCCTTGCCATTCAAATCCTGAGACCCTTCCTATAGCATGAGAAGGGATATCCAACTCCTTCCCAATCCAATCCTGAGACCCTTCCTATAGCATGAGATATATCTCAATACTTCAATACCAAACGTGAGATCCTTCCGATAACATGAGATGTGATATCCAAATCCTTCCCCTTCCAAACCTGAGGCCCTCCCTTTAGCATGAGATGTGATATCCAACCCCTTCCTATTCCAATCCTGAGACCCTTCTGATAGCATGAGATGTGATATCTCAATGCTTCTAATACCAAACCTGAGATCCTTCCTATAACATGAGATGTGATATCCAAATCCTTCCCCTTCCAAACCTGAGACCCTCCCTTTAGCACGAGATGTGATATCCAACTCCTTCCCATTCCATTCCTGAGACACTTCTGATAGCATGAGATGTGATATCTCAATGCCTCTAATACCAAACCTGAGATCCTACCTCTAACATGAAATGTGATATCCAACTCTTTCCCCTTCCAAACCTGAGAGCCTTCCTATAGCATGAGATGTGATATCCAAGTCCTTCCCATTCCAATCCTGAGACCCTTCCTATAGCTTGAGATGTGATATCCAACTCCTTCCCATTCCAATTCTGAGACCCTTCCTATACTATGAGACTTGATATCTCAATGCTTCTAATACCAAACCTGAGACCCGTAATATAACATGAGATGTGATATCCAAATCCTTCCCCTTCCAAACCTTAGACCCTTCCTTTATCATGAGATGTGATATCCAACTCCTTCCCATTCCAATCCTGAGACCCTTCCGATATCATGAGATGTGATATCTCAAAGCTTCTAATATCAAACTTGAGACCCTCCCTATAGCATGAGATGTGATATCCAAGTCCTTCCCATTCCAATCCTGAGACCCTTCCTATAGCATGAGATGTGATATCTCAATGCTTCTAATACCAAACCTGAGACCCTTCCTATAACATGAGATGGGAATATCCAACTCCTTCCCATTCCAATCCTGAGACCCTTCCGATAGCAGAGATGTGATATCTCAATGCTTATACCAAACCTGAGATCCTTCCTATAACATGAGATGTGATATCCAACTCCTTCCCATTCCAATCCTGAGACACTTCCTATAGCATGAGATGTGATATCTCACTGCTTATACCAAACCTGAGACCCTTCCCATAGCAGATGTGATATCCAACTCCTTCCCATTCCAATCCTCAGACCCTTCCTATAGCATGAGATGTGATGTCTCAATGCTTCTAATACCAAACCTGAGATCCTTCCTATAACATGAGATGTGATATCCAACTCCTTCCACTCCAATCCTGAGACCCTTCCTATAGCATGAGATGTGATATCTCAATGCTTATACCAAACCTGAGACCCTTCCTATAGCATGAGATGTGATATCCAACTCCTTCCCATTCCAATCCTGAGACCCTTCCTATAGCCTGAGATGTGATATCACAATGCCTCTAATACCAAACCTGAGATCCTTCCTCTAACATGAAATGTGATATCCAACTCCTTCACTTTCCAAACCTGAGAGCCTATCTATAGCATGAGATGTGATATCCAAGTCCTTCCCATTCCAATCCTTAGACCCTTCCTACAGCATGCAATATGATATCTCAATGATTCTAATAAAAAACCTGAGACCCGTCCTATAACATGAGATGGGA
Organism: Ambystoma mexicanum; assembly: GCF_040938575.1. Taxonomy (NCBI): domain Eukaryota; kingdom Metazoa; phylum Chordata; class Amphibia; order Caudata; family Ambystomatidae; genus Ambystoma; species Ambystoma mexicanum. The sequence continues at coordinate 342,976,270 of NC_090936.1, forward strand.
TATCCAACTCCTTCCCATTCCAATCCTGAGACACTTCCTTTAGCATGAGATGTGATATCCAGCTCCTTCCCATTCCAATCCTGAGACACTTCCGATAGCATGAGATGTGATATCTCAATGCTTCTAATATCAAAACTGAGACCCTCCCTATAGCATATGTGATATCTAAGTCCTACCCATTCCAATCCTGAGACCCTTCCTATAGCATGAGATGTGATATCTCAATGCCTCTTATACCAAACCTGAGATCCTTCCGATAACATGAGATGTGATATCTCAATACTTCTAATACCAAACCTGAGATCCATCCTATAACATGAGATGTGATATCCAAATCCTTCCCCTTCCAAACCTGAGACCCTCCCTTTAGCATGAGATGTGATATACAACTCCTTCCCATTCCAATCCTGAGACCCTTCTGATAGCATAAGATATGATATCTCAATGCTTCTATACCAAACCTGAGATCCTTCCGATAGCATGAGATGTGATATCTCAATACTTCTAATACCAAACCTGAGATCCTTCCTATAACATGAGATGTGATATCCAAGTCCTTCCCGTTCCAAACCTGAGACCCTTCCTTTAGCATGAGATGTGATATTCAACTCCTTCCCGTTCCAAACCTGAGACCCTTCCTTTAGCATGAGATGTGATATCCAGCTCCTTCCCATTCCAATCCTGAGACACTTCCGATAGCATGAGATTTGATATCTCAATGCTTCTAATATCAAAACTGAGACCCTCCCTATAGCATGATATGTGATATCTAAGTCCTTCCCATTCCAATCCTGAGACCCTTCCTATAGCATGAGATGTGATATCTCAATGCTTATCCTTGATTCCTGTCGTAAATTGATTTCCTTTGCAGGCCGACTCCTGTCACGAATGCCTTGTCTGCATGCATTCTCTCCTGGCCATTCGCTCACCGTGGCTATTTGCCTACCCCCTTCCTCTCTCAGTGGATGGACTTCTCCATCCTAGCCTCCTACCACTCAACTCCGCCTACTTGGAGAATTCAACATGAACCTGTATGCTTCCTGACCTGGACTTTTACGAGATCTGCAACTCTTCATGTCGCTGGCCCTACACACTGCAGGGAATACTCAGGATTTTGTGATCTCAGACCTCCCCCTCTGTAACCCTCTCAACAATCCTCTCCCGTGGTGATCAAGTTCTCATCTCCAAAGAAGGCTAACTGCCAGCTGTTCCTCCTCAGAGGAGTTCTCCCTTTCTGTCCCTGCTCCCTCCACCGTTTCGCGTTGCAAACACTCGCTTCCCAGCTCTCTGGTTTAGACGTGTGTTCCCTGCCTTCTCTCTTCCCGCTGCCTTCAAATCAAAAAATGAGCTCCAAAAGATACACAGTGCTCAGAATGCTCTATAACACCCATTATTCAACATATAGCCGTAACCCGCTAGACGTATTGAAACGTGCTGTAAACTAGCAAAAACAGCTAGAAAATGTACTTTCCTCGCGTTTTTGTAAATGCGAATTCTGGTGGGTTCCCATGTTGTATGTACTGTGTCCGTGCGTTTGTGTCGAATCCTGAAGTTTTTAATCACTGTTCTCCCATACAAGGGAGGGTCAAAATGTTTTGTTCACAGGCTGAATTTATACTGCTGAAATGCTCGCTTCCCTGCTCTCTGGTTTAGATGCGTGTTCCCTGCCTTCTCTCTTCCTACAGCCTTCCAATGAGCTCCACAAGATAGTGTTCAGAATGCTTTATAACCCCATTATTCAACATATAGCTGTAACCCGCTAGACGTATTGAAACGTGCTAAAAAACTAGCAAAAATAGCTAGAAAATGTACTTCCCTCGCGTTTTTGTAAATGCGAATTCTGGTGGGTTCCCATGTTGTATGTACTGTGTCCGTGCGTTTGTGTCGAATCCTGAAGTTTTTAATCACTGTTCTCCCATACTAGGGAGTGGGGGTCAACATCTGCTGTTCACAGGCTAAATGTATACGGCTGAAATCTTCAAGGCATTATCAGCTTTCCTGACTGTTTTGGAACGTTTATTTGCCATCTGTTAATGCAGTCGCCCTTTGTTCGTCGTTCCTTCTAGTTTACAGGCTGCACTCCCCTAGTGATCACATTCTTCTCTCCTATGCAGGCTAACTACCAGCTGCTCCTCCTCATAGGTGTTCATCCTTTCTGTCCCTGCTCCCTGCACCGTTTCGCGTTGCATGTACTCGCTTCCCAGCTCTCTGGTTGAGATGCGTGTTCCCTGCCTTCTCTCCTCTTGCTACAGCCTTCCAATTTGCTCCACAAGATACAGTGTTCAGAATGTTTTATAACACCCATTATTCAACATATAGCTGTAACCCGCTAGACGTATTGAAACGTGCTAAAAACTAGCAAAAACAGCTAGAAAATGTACTTCCCTCGCGTTTTGGTAAATGCAGGGTACACGCGTCTAAACCAGAAAGCAGGGAAGCGAGCATTTCAGCAGTATAAATTCAGCCTGTGAACAACACATTTTGACCCTCCCTTGTATGGGAGAAGAGTGGTTCAAAAGGCCAGGATTCGACTGAACAAACGCACGAACAGAGTACAAAATGGGAATCCACCAGAATTCGCATTTACCAAAACGCGAGGAAAGTACATTTTCTAGCTGTTTCTGCTCGTTTTTAGCACGTTTCAATAAGTCTAGCGGGTTACAGCAATATGTTGAATAATGGGTGTTATAAAGCATTCTGAACACTGTATCTTGTGGAGCTCATTGGAAGGCTGTAGGAAGAGGAGAGAAGGCAGGGAACACGCATCTAAACCAGAGAGCTGGGAAGCGAGTACATGCAACGCGAAACGGTGCAGGGAGCAGGGACAGAAAGGATGAACGCCTATGAGGAGCAGCAGCTGGTAGTCAGCCTGCTCTGGAGAGGAGAATGTGATCACCAGGGGAGTGCAGCCTGTAAAGTAGAAGGGACGATGAACACAGGGCGACTGCATTAACAGATGACAAATACACGTTCCAAAACAGTCAGGAAAGCTGATAATGCCTTGAAGATTTCAGCCGTATACATTCAGCCTGTGAACAGCAGTAGACGTTGACCCCCCCTTGTATGGGAGAACAGTGGTTAAAAACTTCAGGATTCGACAACAAACGCACGGACAGTATACATGGGAACCCATCAGAATTAGCATTTACAAAAACGCGAGGAAAGTACATTTTCTGGCTGTTTTTGCTAGTTTACAGCACGTATCAATACGTCTAGCGGGTTACGGCTATATGTTGAATAATGGGTGTTATAGAGCATTCTGAGCACTGTGTATCTTTTGGAGCTCATTTTTTGATTTGAAGGCAGCGGGAAGAGGAGAGAAGGCAGGGAACACGCGTCTAAACCAGAGAGCTGGGAAGCGAGTACTTGCAACGCGAAAAGGGCAGAAAGCAAGAAGGCCTCTGAGAAGGAAAAGCGTCTAAATAAGAGAGCAGGGAAGCGAGTGTTTGCAACGCGAAACGGCGCAGGGAGCAGGGACAGAAAGGGAGAACTCCTCTGAGGAGGAACAGCTGGCAGTTAGCCTTCTTTGAAGATGAGAACTTGATCACCACGGGAGAGGATTGTTGAGAGGGTTACAGAGGGGGAGGTCTGAGATCAGAAAATCCCGAGTATTCCCTGCAGTGTGTACGGCCAGCGACATGAAGAGTTGCAGATCTCGTAAAAGTCCAGGTCAGGAAGCATACAGGTTCATGTTGAATTCTCCAAGTAGGCGGAGTTGAGTGGTAGGAGGCTAGGATGGAGAAGTCCATCCACTGAGGGGGTAGGCAAATAGCCACGGTGAGCGAATGGCCAGGAGAGAATGCATGCAGACAAGGCATTCGTGACAGGAGTCGGCCTGCAAAGGAAATCAATTTACTACAGGAATCAAGGATAAGCATTGAGATATCACATCTCATGCTATAGGAAGGGTCTCAGGATTGGAATGGGAAGGACTTAGATATCACATATGCTATAGGGAGGGTCTCAGTTTAGATATTAGAAGCATTGAGATATCACATCTCATGCTATCGGAAGTGTCTCAGGATTGGAATGGGAAGGAGCTGGATATCACATATGCTAAAGGAAGGGTCTCAGGTTTGGAACGGGAAGGAGTTGGATATCACATCTCATGTTATAGGAAGGGTCTCAGGTTTGGTATAAACATTGAGATATCACAGCTCTGCTATCGGAAGTGTCTCAGGATTGGAATGGGAAGGAGTTGAATATCCCATCTCATGTTATAGGACGGGTCTCAGGTTTTTTTATTAGAATCATTGAGATATCATATTGCATGCTGTAGGAAGGGTCTAAGGATTGGAATGGGAAGGACTTAGATATCACATCTCATGCTATAGATAGGTTCTCAGGTTTGGAAAGTGAAGGAGTTGGATATCACATTTCATGTTAGAGGAAGGATCTCAGGTTTGGTATTAGGGGCATTGAGATATCACATCTCAGTCTATAGGAAGGGTCTCAGGATTGGAATGGGAAGGAGTTGGATATCACATCTCATGCTATAGGAAGGGTCTCAGGTTTGGTAGAAGCATTGAGATATCACATCTCATGCTATAGGAAGGGTCTCAGGATTGGAATGGAAGGAGTTGGATATCACATCTCATGTTATAGGAAGGATATCAGGTTTGGTATTAGAAGCATTGAGACATCACATCTCATGCTATAGGAAGGGTCTCAGGATTGGAATGGAAAGGAGTTGGATATCACATCTCATGCTATAGGAAGGGTCTCAGAATTGGAATGGGAAGGAGTTGGATATCACATCTCAAGCTATAGGAAGGGTCTCAGGATTAGAATGGGAAGGAGTTTGATATCACATCTCATGCCATAGTATGGGTCTCAGGTTTGGTAGAAGCATTGGGATATCACATCTCATGCTATCGGAAGGGTATCGGGATTGGATTTGGAAGGAGTTGGATATCCCATCTCATGCTATAGGAAGGGTCTCAGGTTGGAATGGGAAGGACTTGGATATCACATCTCATGCTATAGGAAGGGTCTCAGGTTTGGTATAAGCATTGAGATATCACATCTCATGCTATAGGACGGGTCTCAGGATTGGAATGGAAGGAGTTGGATATCACATCTCATGTTATAGGAAGGATCTCAGGTTTGGTATTAGAAGCATTGAGACATCACATCTCATGCTATAGGAAGGGTCTCAGGGTTGGAATGGGAAGGAGTTGGATATCACATCTCATCCAATAGGAAGGGTCTCAGGTTTGGAATGGGAAGGAATTGGATATCACATCTCATGTTATAGGAAGGATCTCAGGTTTGGTATTAGAAGCATTGAGATATCAAATCTCATGCTATAGGAAGGGTCTCAGGATTGGAATGTGAAGGATTTGGATATCACATCTCATGCTAAAGGACGGGTCTCAGGTTTGGTATTAGAATCATTGAGATATCATATTGCATGCTGTAGGAAGGGTCTAAGGGTTGGAATGTGAAGGACTTGGATATCACATCTCATGCTATAGATAGGCTCTTAGGTTTGGAAAGGGAAGGAGTTGGATATCACATTTCATGTTAGAGGAAGGATCTCAGGTTTGGTATTAGAAGCATTGAGATATCACATCTCATGCTATAGGAAGGGTCTCAGGATTGGAATGGGAAGGAGTTGGATATCACATCTCATGCTATAGGAAGGGTCTCAGGTTTGGTATAAGCATTGAGATATCACATCTCATGCTATAGGACGGGTCTCAGGATTGGAATGGAAGGAGTTGGATATCACATCTCATGTTATAGGAAGGATCTCAGGTTTGGTATTAGAAGCATTGAGACATCACATCTCATGCTATAGGAAGGGTCTCAGGGTTGGAATGGGAAGGAGTTGGATATCACATCTCATCCAATAGGAAGGGTCTCAGGTTTGGAATGGGAAGGAATTGGATATCACATCTCATGTTATAGGAAGGATCTCAGGTTTGGTATTAGAAGCATTGAGATATCAAATCTCATGCTATAGGAAGGGTCTCAGGGTTGGAATGTGAAGGATTTGGATATCACATCTCATGCTAAAGGAAGGGTCTCAGGTTTGGTAGAAGCATTGAGATATCACGTCTCTGCTATCGGAAGGGTCTCAGGATTGGATTGGGAAGGAGTTGGATATCCCTTTTCATGCTATAGGAAGGGTCTCAGGATTTGAATGGCAAGGAGTTGGATATCACATCTCATGCCATAGGAAGGGTCTCAGGTTTGGTATAAGCATTGAGATATCACATCTCTGCTATCGAAGGATCTCAGGATTGGATTGGGAAGGAGTTGGATATCCCTTCTCATGCTATAGGAAGTGTCTCAGGTTGGAATGGGAAGGAGTTGGATATCACATCTCATGTTATAGGAAGGGTCTCAGGATTGGAATGGGAAGGATTTGGATATCACATCTCTTGCTATACGAAGGGTCTCAGGATTGGAATGGGTAGGAGTTGGATATTACTTTCCTGCTATAGGAAGGGTCTCATGTTTGGAATGGGAAGGAGTTGGATATCACATATGCTATAGTTAGTGTCTCAGGTTTGGAACGGGAAGGAGTTGGATATCACATCTCATGTTATAGGAAGGGTCTCAGGTTTGGTATAAGCATTGAGATATCACATCTCTGCTATCGGAAGCGGCTCAGGATTGGAATGGGAAGGAGTTGGATATCCCATCTCATGTTATAGGAAGAGTCTCTGGTTTGGTATTAGAATCATTGAGATATCACATCGCATGCTGTAGGAAGGGTCTAAGGATTGGAATGGGGTGGACTTGGATATCACATCTCATGCTATAGGAAGGGTCTCAGGTTTGGTATAAGCATTGAGATATCACATCTCATGCTATAGGAAGGGTCTCAGGATTGGAATGGGAAGGAATTGGATATCACATCTCATGCTATAGGAAGGGTCTCAGATTTGGTATAAGCATTGAGATATCACATCTCATGGTAAAGGAAGGGTCTCAGGATTGGAATGGGAAGGAGTTGTATATGACATCTCAGGCCATAGGAAGGTTCTCAGGTTTGGTATAAGCATTGAGATATCACATCTCTGCTATCGGAAAGGTCTCAGGATTGGAATGGGAAGGAGTTGGATATCCCATCTCATGTTATAGGAAGGGTCTCAGGTTTGGTATTAGAAGCATAGAGATATCACATCTCATGCTTTAGGAAGGGTCTCAGGATTGGAATGGGAAGGACTTGGATGTCACATCTCATGCTATAGGGAGGGTCTCAAGTTTGATATTAGAAGCATTGAGATAACAAATCTCATGATATCGGAAGGGTCTCAGGATTGGAATGGGAAGGAGTTGGATATCACATCTCATGATAAAGGAAGGGTCTAAGGTTTGGAAGGGGAAGGATTTGGTTATCACATCTCATGTTATAGGACGGGTCTCAGGTTTGGTATTAGAAGCATTGAGATATCAAGTCTCATGGTATAAGAAGGGTCTCAGAATTGGAATGGGAAGGAGTTGGATATCACACCTCAAGCTATAGGAAGGGTCTCAGGATTGGAATGGGAAGGAGTTTGATATCACATCTCATGCCATAGTATGGGTCTCAGGTTTGGTAGAAGCATTGGGATATCACATCTCATGCTATTGGAAGGGTATCAGTATTGGATTTGGAAGAAGTTGGATATCCCATCTCATGCTATAGGAAGGGTCTCAGGTTGGAATGGGAAGGAGTTGGATATCACATTTCATGTTATAGGAAGGGTCTCAGGATTGGAATGGGAAGGACTTGGATATCATATCTCATGCTATAGGACGGGTCTCAGGTTTGTTATTAGAATCATTGAGATATCATATTGCATGCTGTAGGAAGGCTCTAAGGATTGGAATGGGAAGGACCTGGATATCACATCTCATGCTATAGATAGGCTCTTAGGTTTGGAAAGGGAAGGAGTTGGATATCACATTTCATGTTAGAGGAAGGATCTCAGGTTTGGTATTAGAAGCATTGAGATATCACATCTCATGCTATAGGAAGGGTCTCATGATTGGAATGGGAAGTAGTTGGATATCACATCTCATGCTATAGGAAGGGTCTCAGGTTTGGTATAAGCATTGAGATATCACATCTCATGCTATAGGACGGGTCTCAGGATTGGAATGGAAGGAGTTGGATATCACATCTCATGCTATAGATAGGCTCTTAGGTTTGGAAAGGGAAGGAGTTGGATATCACATTTCATGTTAGAGGAAGGATCTCAGGTTTGGTATTAGAAGCATTGAGATATCACATCTCATGCTATAGGAAGGGTCTCAGGTTTGGTATAAGCATTGAGATATCACATCTCATGCTATAGGACGGGTCTCAGGATTGGAATGGAAGGAGTTGGATATCACATCTCATGTTATAGGAAGGATCTCAGGTTTGGTATTAGAAGCATTGAGACATCACATCTCATGCTATAGGAAGGGTCTCAGGGTTGAAATGGGAAGGAGTTGGATATCACATCTCATCCAATAGGAAGGGTCTCAGGTTTGGAATGGGAAGGAATTGGATATCACATCTCATGTTATAGGAAGGATCTCAGGTTTGGTATTAGAAGCATTGAGATATCAAATCTCATGCTATAGGAAGGGTCTCAGGATTGGAATGTGAAGGATTTGGATATCACATCTCATGCTAAAGGAAGGGTCTCAGGTTTGGTAGAAGCATTGAGATATCACGTCTCTGCTATCGGAAGGGTCTCAGGATTGGATTGGGAAGGAGTTGGATATCCCTTTTCATGCTATAGGAAGGGTCTCAGGTTTGGTATAAGCATTGAGATATCACATCTCTGCTATCGGAAGGGTCTCAGGATTGGATTGTGAAGGAGTTGGATATCCCTTCTCATGCTATAGGAAGTGTCTCAGGTTGGAATGGGAAGGAGTTGGATATCACATCTCATGTTATAGGAAGGGTCTCAGGATTGGAATGGGAAGGATTTGGATATCACATCTCTTGCTATAGGAAGGGTCTCAGGATTGGAATGGGTAGGAGTTGGATATTACTTTCTTGCTATAGGAAGGGTCTCATGTTTGGAATGGGAAGGAGTTGGATATCACATATGCTATAGTTAGTGTCTCAGGTTTGGAACGGGAAGGAGTTGGATATCACATCTCATGTTATAGGAAGGGTCTCAGGTTTGGTATAAGCATTGAGATATCACATCTCTGCTATCGGAAGCGGCTCAGGATTGGAATTGGAAGGAGTTGGATATCCCATCTCATGTTATAGGAAGAGTCTCTGGTTTGGTATTAGAATCATTGAGATATCACATCGCATGCTGTAGGAAGGGTCTAAGGATTGGAATGGGATGGACTTGGATATCACATCTCATGCTATAGGTAGGCTCTCAGGTTTGGTATAAGCATTGAGATATCACATCTCATGCTATAGGAAGGGTCTCAGGATTGGAATGGGAAGGAATTGGATATCACATCTCATGCTATAGGAAGGGTCTCAGATTTGGTATAAGCATTGAGATATCACATCTCATGCTAAAGGAAGGGTCTCAGGATTGGAATGGGAAGGAGTTGTATATGACATCTCAGGCCATAGGAAGGTTCTCAGGTTTGGTATAAGCATTGAGATATCACATCTCTGCTATCGGAAAGGTCTCAGGATTGGAATGGGAAGGAGTTGGATATCCCATCTCATGTTATAGGAAGGGTCTCAGGTTTGGTATTAGAAGCATAGAGATATCACATCTCATGCTATAGGAAGGGTCTCAGATTTGGTATAAGCATTGAGATATCACATCTCATGCTAAAGGAAGGGTCTCAGGATTGGAATGGGAAGGAGTTGTATATGACATCTCAGGCCATAGGAAGGTTCTCAGGTTTGGTATAAGCATTGAGATATCACATCTCTGCTATCGGAAAGGGTCTCAGGATTGGAATGGGAAGGACTTGGATGTCACATCTCATGATAAAGGAAGGGTCTAAGGTTTGGAAGGGGAAGGATTTGGATATCACATCTCATGTTATAGGACGGGTCTCAGGTTTGGTATTAGAAGCATTGAGATATCAAGTCTCATGGTATAAGAAGGGTCTCAGAATTGGAATGGGAAGGAGTTGGATATCACACCTCAAGCTATAGGAAGGGTCTCAGGATTGGAATGGGAAGGAGTTTGATATCACATCTCATGCCATGGTATGGGTCTCAGGTTTGGTAGAAGCATTGGGATATCAAATCTCATGCTATCGGAAGGGTATCAGTATTGGATTTTGAAGAAGTTGGATATCCCATCTCATGCTAGAGGAAGGGTCTCAGGTTGGAATGGGAAGGAGTTGGATATCACATTTCATGTTATAGGAAGGGTCTCAGGATTGGAATGGGAAGGACTTGGATATCATATCTCATGCTATAGGACGGGTCTCAGGTTTGTTATTAGAATCATTGAGATATCATATTGCATGCTGTAGGAAGGGTCTAAGGATTGGAATAGGAAGGACCTGGATATCACATCTCATGCTATAGATATGCTCTTAGGTTTGGAAAGGGAAGGAGTTGGATATCACATTTCATGTTAGAGGAAGGATCTCAGGTTTGGTATTAGAAGCATTGAGATATCACATCTCATGCTATAGAAAGGGTCTCATGATTGGAATGGGAAGTAGTTGGATATCACATCTCTTGCTATAGGAAGGGTCTCAGGTTTGGTATAAGCATTGAGATATCACATCTCATGCTATAGGAAGGGTCTCAGGATTGGAATGGGAAGGAATTGGATATCACATCTCATGCTATAGGAAGGGTCTCAGATTTGGTATAAGCATTGAGATATCACATCTCATGCTAAAGGAAGGGTCTCAGGATTGGAATGGGAAGGAGTTGTATATGACATCTCAGGCCATAGGAAGGTTCTCAGGTTTGGTATAAGCATTGAGATATCACATCTCTGCTATCGGAAAGGTCTCAGGATTGGAATGGGAAGGAGTTGGATATCCCATCTCATGTTATAGGAAGGGTCAAAGGTTTGGTATTAGAAGCATAGAGATATCACATCTCATGCTATAGGAAGGGTCTCAGGATTGGAATGGGAAGGATTTGGATGTCACATCTCATGATAAAGGAAGGGTCTCAGGTTTGGAATGGGAAGGAATTGGATATCACATCTCATGTTATAGGAAGGATCTCAGGTTTGGTATTAGAAGCATTGAGATATCACATCTCATGCTATAGGAAGGGTTTCAGGATTGGAATGTGAAGGATTTGGATATCACATCTCATGCTAAAGGAAGGGTCACAGGTTTGGTAGAAGCATTGAGATATCACGTCTCTGCTATCGGAAGGGTCTCAGGATTGGATTGGGAAGGAGTTGGATATCCCTTCTCATGCTATAGGAAGGGTCTCAGGATTTGAATGGCAAGGAGTTGGATATCACATCTCATGCCATACGAAGGGTCTCAGGTTTGGTATAAGCATTGAGATATCACATCTCTGCTATCGGAAGGGTCTCAGGATTGGAATGGGAAGGAGTTGGATATCACATCTCATGTTATAGGAAGGATCTCAGGTTTGGTATTAGAATCATTGAGACATCACATCTCATGCTATAGGAAGTGTCTCAGTGTTGGAATGGGAAGGAGTTGGATATCACATCTCATCCAATAGGAAGGGTCTCAGGTTTGGAATGGGAAGGAATTGGATATCACATCTCATGTTATAGGTAGGCTCTCAGGTTTGGTATTAGAAGCATTGAGATATCACATCTCATGCTATAGGAAGGGTCTAAGATTTGGTATAAGCATTGAGATATCACATCTCATGCTAAAGGAAGGGTCTCAGGATTGGAATGGGAAGGAGTTGTATATGACATCTCAGGCCATAGGAAGGTTCTCAGGTTTGGTATAAGCATTGAGATATCACATCTCTGCTATCGGAAAGGTCTCAGGATTGGAATGGGAAGGAGTTGGATATCCCATCTCATGTTATAGGAAGGGTCTCAGGTTTGGTATTAGAAGCATAGAGATATCACATCTCATGCTATAGGAAGGGTCTCAGGATTGGAATGGGAAGGACTTGGATGTCACATCTCATGCTATAGGGAGGGTCTCAAGTTTGATATTAGAAGCATTGAGATAACAAATCTCATGATACCGGAAGGGTCTCAGGATTGGAATGGGAAGGAGTTGGATATCACATCTCATGATAAAGGAAGGGTCTAAAGTTTGGAGGGGGAAGGATTTGGATATCAAGTCTCATGGTATAAGAAGGGTCTCAGAATTGGAATGGGAAGGAGTTGGATATCACACCTCAAGCTTTAGGAAGGGTCTCAGGATTGGAATGGGAAGGAGTTTGATATCACATCTCATGCCAGAGTATGGGTCTCAGGTTTGGTAGAAGCATTGGGTTATCACATCTCATGCTATCGTAAGGGTATCAGTATTGGATTTGGAAGAAGTTGGATATCCCATCTCATGCTATAGGAAGGGTCTCAGGTTGGAATGGGAAGGAGTTGGATATCAAATCTCATGCTAAAGGAAGGGTCTCAGGTTTGGTAGAAGCATTGAGATATCACATCTCATGCTATAGGAAGGGTCTCAGGATTGGAATGGGAAGGACTTAGATATCACATATCATGCTATAGGGAGGGTCTCAGTTTTGATATTAGAAGCATTGAGATATCACATCTCATGCTATCGGAAGTGTCTCAGGATTGGAATGGGAAGGAGCTGGATATCACATCTCATGCTAAAGGAAGGGTCTCAGGTTTGGAACGGGAAGGAGTTGGATATCACATCTCATGTTATAGGACGGGTCTCAGGTTTGTTATTAGAATCATTGAGATATCATATTGCATGCTGTAGGAAGGGTCTAAGGGTTGGAATGTGAAGGACTTGGATATCACATCTCATGCTATAGATAGGCTCTTAGGTTTGGAAAGGGAAGGAGTTGGATATCACATTTCATGTTAGAGGAAGGATCTCAGGTTTGGTATTAGAAGCATTGAGATATCACATCTCATGCTATAGGAAGGGTCTCAGGATTGGAATGGGAAGGAGTTGGATATCACATCTCATGCTATAGGAAGGGTCTCAGGTTTGGTATAAGCATTGAGATATCACATCTCATGCTATAGGAAGGGTCTCAGGGTTGGAATGGGAAGGAGTTGGATATCACATCTTATCCAATAGGAAGGGTCTCAGGTTTGGAATGGGAAGGAATTGGATATCACATCTCATGTTATAGGAAGGATCTCAGGTTTGGTATTAGAAGCATTGAGATATCAAATCTCATGCTATAGGAAGGGTCTCAGGATTGGAATGTGAAGGATTTGGATATCACATCTCATGCTAAAGGAAGGGTCTCAGGTTTGGTATTAGAATCATTGAGATATCATATTGCATGCTGTAGGAAGGGTCTAAGGGTTGGAATGTGAAGGACTTGGATATCACATCTCATGCTATTGATAGGCTCTTAGGTTTGGAAAGGGAAGGAGTTGGATATCACATTTCATGTTAGAGGAAGGATCTCAGGGTTGGTATTAGAAGCATTGAGATATCACATCTCATGCTATAGGAAGGGTCTCAGGATTGGAATGGGAAGGAGTTGGATATCACATCTCATGCTATAGGAAGGGTCTCAGGTTTGGTATAAGCATTGAGATATCACATCTCATGCTATAGGACGGGTCTCAGGATTGGAATGGAAGGAGTTGGATATCACATCTCATGTTATAGGAAGGATCTCAGGTTTGGTATTAGAAGCATTGAGACATCACATCTCATGCTATAGGAAGGGTCTCAGGGTTGGAATGGGAAGGAGTTGGATATCACATCTCATCCAATAGGAAGGGTCTCAGGTTTGGAATGGGAAGGAATTGGATATCACATCTCATGTTATAGGAAGGATCTCAGGTTTGGTATTAGAAGCATTGAGATATCAAATCTCATGCTATATGAAGGGTCTCAGGATTGGAATGTGAAGGATTTGGATATCACATCTCATGCTAAAGGAAGGGTCTCAGGTTTGGTAGAAGCATTGAGATATCACGTCTCTGCTATCGGAAGGGTCTCAGGATTGGATTGGGAAGGAGTTGGATATCCCTTTTCATGCTATAGGAAGGGTCTCAGGATTTGAATGGCAAGGAGTTGGATATCACATCTCATGCCATAGGAAGGGTCTCAGGTTTGGTATAAGCATTGAGATATCACATCTCTGCTATCGGAAGGGTCTCAGGACTGGATTGGGAAGGAGTTGGATATCCCTTCTCATGCTATAGGAAGTGTCTCAGGTTGGAATGGGAAGGAGTTGGATATCACATCTCATGTTATAGGAAGGGTCTCAGGATTGGAATGGGAAGGATTTGGATATCACATCTCTTGCTACACGAAGGGTCTCAGGATTGGAATGGGTAGGAGTTGGATATTACTTTCTTGCTATAGGAAGGGTCTCATGTTTGGAATGGGAAGGAGTTGGATATCACATATGCTATAGTTAGTGTCTCAGGTTTGGAACGGGAAGGAGTTGGATATCACATCTCATGTTATAGGAAGGGTCTCAGGTTTGGTATAAGCATTGAGATATCACATCTCTGCTATCGGAAGCGGCTCAGGATTGGAATGGGAAGGAGTTGGATATCACATCTCATGCTATAGGTAGGCTCTCAGGTTTGGTATAAGCATTGAGATATCACATCTCATGCTATAGGAAGGGTCTCAGGATTGGAATGGGAAGGAATTGGATATCACATCTCATGCTATAGGAAGGGTCTCAGATTTGGTATAAGCATTGAGATATCACATCTCATGGTAAAGCAAGGGTCTCAGTATTGGAATGGGAAGGAGTTGTATATGACATCTCAGGCCATAGGAAGGTTCTCAGGTTTGGTATAAGCATTGAGATATCACATCTCTGCTATCGGAAAGGTCTCAGGATTGGAATGGGAAGGAGTTGGATAAGCCATCTCATGTTATAGGAAGGGTCTCAGGTTTGGTATTAGAAGCATAGAGATATCACATCTCATGCTATAGGAAGGGTCTCAGGATTGGAATGGGAAGGACTTGGATGTCACATCTCATGCTATAGGGAGGGTCTCAAGTTTGATATTAGAAGCATTGAGATAACAAATCTCATGATATCGGAAGGGTCTCAGGATTGGAATGGGAAGGAGTTGGATATCACATCTCATGATAAAGGAAGGGTCTAAGGTTTGGAAGGGGAAGGATTTGGTTATCACATCTCATGTTATAGGACGGGTCTCAGGTTTGGTATTAGAAGCATTGAGATATCAAGTCTCATGGTATAAGAAGGGTCTCAGAATTGGAATGGGAAGGAATTGGATATCACACCTCAAGCTATAGGAAGGGTCTCAGGATTGGAATGGGAAGGAGTTTGATATCACATCTCATGCCATAGTATGGGTCTCAGGTTTGGTAGAAGCATTGGGATATCACATCTCATGCTATCGGAAGGGTATCAGTATTGGATTTGGAAGAAGTTGGATATCCCATCTCATGCTATAGGAAGGGTCTCAGGTTGGAATGGGAAGGAGTTGGATATCACATTTCATGTTATAGGAAGGGTCTCAGGATTGGAATGGGAAGGACTTGGATATCATATCTCATGCTATAGGACGGGTCTCAGGTTTGTTATTAGAATCATTGAGATATCATATTGCATGCTGTAGGAAGGGTCTAAGGATTGGAATGGGAAGGACCTGGATATCACATCTCATGCTATAGATAGGCTCTTAGGTTTGGAAAGGGAAGGAGTTGGATATCACATCTCATGTTATAGGATGGATCTCAGGTTTGGTATTAGAAGTATTGAGATATCACATCTCATGTTATCGGAAGGATCTCAGGTTTGGTATTAGAAGTATTGAGATATCACATCTCATGCTATAGGAAGGGTCTCAGGATTGGAATGGGAAGGAGTTGGATATCACATCTCATGCTAAAGGAAGGGTCTCAGGTTTGGTAGAAGCATTGAGATATCACATCTCATGCTATAGGAAGGGTCTCAGGATTGGAATGGGAAGGACTTAGATATCACATATCATGCTATAGGGAGGGTCTCAGTTTTGATATTAGAAGCATTGAGATATCACATCTCATGCTATCGGAAGTGTCTCAGGATTGGAATGGGAAGGAGCTGGATATCACATCTCATGCTAAAGGAAGGGTCTCAGGTTGGGAACGGGAAGGAGTTAAATTTCACATCTCATGTTATAGGAAGGGTCTCAGGTTTGGTATAAACATTGAGATATCACATCTCTTCTATCGGAAGTGTCTCAGGATTGGAATGGGAAGGAGTTGGATATCCCATCTCATGTTATAGGACGGGTCTCAGGTTTGTTATTAGAATCATTGAGATATCATATTGCATGCTGTAGGAAGGGTCTAAGGGTTGGAATGTGAAGGACTTGGATATCACATCTCATGCTATAGATAGGCTCTTATGTTTGGAAAGGGAAGGAGTTGGATATCACATTTCATGTTAGAGGAAGGATCTCAGGTTTGGTATTAGAAGCATTGAGATATCACATCTCATGTTATAGGAAGGGTCTCAGGATTGGAATAGGAAGGAGTTGGATATCACATCTCATGCTATAGGAAGGGTCTCAGGTTTGGTATAAGCATTGAGATATCACATCTCATGCTATAGGACAGGTCTCAGGATTGGAATGGAAGGAGTTGGATATCACATCTCATGTTATAGGAAGGATCTCAGGTTTGGTATTAGAAGCATTGAGACATCACATCTCATGCTATAGGAAGGGTCTCAGGGTTGAAATGGGAAGGAGTTGGATATCACATCTCATCCAATAGGAAGGGTCTCAGGTTTGGAATGGGAAGGAATTGGATATCACATCTCATGTTATAGGAAGGATCTCAGGTTTGGTATTAGAAGCATTGAGATATCAAATCTCATGCTATAGGAAGGGTCTCAGGATTGGAATGTGAAGGATTTGGATATCACATCTCATGCTAAAGGAAGGGTCTCAGGTTTGGTAGAAGCATTGAGATATCACGTCTCTGCTATCGGAAGGGTCTCAGGATTGGATTGGGAAGGAGTTGGATATCCCTTTTCATGCTATAGGAAGGGTCTCAGGTTTGGTATAAGCATTGAGATATCACATCTCTGCTATCGGAAGGGTCTCAGGATTGGATTGGGAAGGAGTTGGATATCCCTTCTCATGCTATAGGAAGTGTCTCAGGTTGGAATGGGAAGGAGTTGGATATCACATCTCATGTTATAGGAAGGGTCTCAGGATTGGAATGGGAAGGATTTGGATATCACATCTCTTGCTATAGGAAGGGTCTCAGGATTGGAATGGGTAGGAGTTGGATATTACTTTCTTGCTATAGGAAGGGTCTCATGTTTGGAATGGGAAGGAGTTGGATATCACATATGCTATAGTTAGTGTCTCAGGTTTGGAACGGGAAGGAGTTGGATATCACATCTCATGTTATAGGAAGGGTCTCAGGTTTGGTATAAGCATTGAGATATCACATCTCTGCTATCGGAAGCGGCTCAGGATTGGAATGGGAAGGAGTTGGATATCCCATCTCATGTTATAGGAAGAGTCTCTGGTTTGGTATTAGAATCATTGAGATATCACATCGCATGCTGTAGGAAGGGTCTAAGGATTGGAATGGGATGGACTTGGATATCACATCTCATGCTATAGGTAGGCTCTCAGGTTTGGTATAAGCATTGAGATATCACATCTCATGCTATAGGAAGGGTCTCAGGATTGGAATGGGAAGGAATTGGATATCACATCTCATGCTATAGGAAGGGTCTCAGATTTGGTATAAGCATTGAGATATCACATCTCATGCTAAAGGAAGGGTCTCAGGATTGGAATGGGAAGGAGTTGTATATGACATCTCAGGCCATAGGAAGGTTCTCAGGTTTGGTATAAGCATTGAGATATCACATCTCTGCTATCGGAAAGGTCTCAGGATTGGAATGGGAAGGAGTTGGATATCCCATCTCATGTTATAGGAAGGGTCTCAGGTTTGGTATTAGAAGCATAGAGATATCACATCTCATGCTATAGGAAGGGTCTCAGGATTGGAATGGGAAGGACTTGGATGTCACATCTCATGATAAAGGAAGGGTCTAAGGTTTGGAAGGGGAAGGATTTGGATATCACATCTCATGTTATAGGACGGGTCTCAGGTTTGGTATTAGAAGCATTGAGATATCAAGTCTCATGGTATAAGAAGGGTCTCAGAATTGGAATGGGAAGGAGTTGGATATCACACCTCAAGCTATAGGAAGGGTCTCAGGATTGGAATGGGAAGGAGTTTGATATCACATCTCATGCCATAGTATGGGCCTCAGGTTTGGTAGAAGCATTGGGATATCACATCTCATGCTATCGGAAGGGTATCAGTATTGGATTTTGAAGAAGTTGGATATCCCATCTCATGCTATAGGAAGGGTCTCAGGTTGGAATGGGAAGGAGTTGGATATCACATTTCATGTTATAGGAAGGGTCTCAGGATTGGAATGGGAAGGACTTGGATATCATATCTCATGCTATAGGACGGGTCTCAGGTTTGTTATTAGAATCATTGAGATATCATATTGCATGCTGTAGGAAGGGTCTAAGGGTTGGAATGTGAAGGACTTGGATATCACATCTCATGCTATAGATAGGCTCTTAGGTTTGGAAAGGGAAGGAGTTGGATATCACATTTCATGTTAGAGGAAGGATCTCAGGTTTGGTATTAGAAGCATTGAGATATCACATCTCATGCTATAGGAAGGGTCTCAGGATTGGAATGGGAAGGAGTTGGATATCACATCTCATGCTATAGGAAGGGTCTCAGGTTTGGTATAAGCATTGAGATATCACATCTCATGCTATAGGACGGGTCTCAGGATTGGAATGGAAGGAGTTGGATATCACATCTCATGTTATAGGAAGGATCTCAGGTTTGTCATTAGAAGCATTGAGACATCACATCTCATGCTATAGGAAGGGTCTCAGGGTTGGAATGGGAAGGAGTTGGATATCACATCTCATCCAATAGGAAGGGTCTCAGGTTTGGAATGGGAAGGAATTGGATATCACATCTCATGTTATAGGAAGGATCTCAGGTTTGGTATTAGAAGCATTGAGATATCAAATCTCATGCTATAGGAAGGGTCTCAGGATTGGAATGTGAAGGATTTGGATATCACATCTCATGCTAAAGGAAGGGTCTCAGGTTTGGTAGAAGCATTGAGATATCACGTCTCTGCTATCGGAAGGGTCTCAGGATTGGATTGGGAAGGAGTTGGATATCCCTTTTCATGCTATAGGAAGGGTCTCAGGATTTGAATGGCAAGGAGTTGGATATCACATCTCATGCCATAGGAAGCGTCTCAGGTTTGGTATAAGCATTGAGATATCACATCTCTGCTATCGGAAGGGTCTCAGGATTGGATTGGGAAGGAGTTGGATATCCCTTCTCATGCTATAGGAAGTGTCTCAGGTTGAAATGGGAAGGAGTTGGATATCACATCTCATGTTATAGGAAGGGTCTCAGGATTGGAATGGGAAGGATTTGGATATCACATCTCTTGCTATACGAAGGGTCTCAGGATTGGAATGGGTAGGAGTTGGATATTACTTTCTTGCTATAGGAAGGGTCTCATGTTTGGAATGGGAAGGAGTTGGATATCACAGATGCTATAGTTAGTGTCTCAGGTTTGGAACGGGAAGGAGTTGGATATCACATCTCATGTTATAGGAAGGGTCTCAGGTTTGGTATAAGCATTGAGATATCACATCTCTGCTATCGGAAGCGGCTCAGGATTGGAATGGGAAGGAGTTGGATATCCCATCTCATGTTATAGGAAGAGTCTCTGGTTTGGTATTAGAATCATTGAGATATCACATCGCATGCTGTAGGAAGGGTCTAAGGATTGGAATGGGGTGGACTTGGATATCACATCTCATGCTATAGGTAGGCTCTCAGGTTTGGTATAAGCATTGAGATATCACATCTCATGCTATAGGAAGGGTCTCAGGATTGGAATGGGAAGGAATTGGATATCACATCTTATGCTATAGGAAGGGTCTCAGATTTGGTATAAGCATTGAGATATCACATCTCATGGTAAAGGAAGGGTCTCAGGATTGGAATGGGAAGGAGTTGTATATGACATCTCAGGCCATAGGAAGGTTCTCAGGTTTGGTATAAGCATTGAGATATCACATCTCTGCTATCGGAAAGGTCTCAGGATTGGAATGGGAAGGAGTTGGATATCCCATCTCATGTTATAGGAAGGGTCTCAGGTTTGGTATTAGAAGCATAGAGATATCACATCTCATGCTATAGGAAGGGTCTCAGGATTGGAATGGGAAGGACTTGGATGTCACATCTCATGCTATAGGGAGGGTCTCAAGTTTGATATTAGAAGCATTGAGATAACAAATCTCATGATATCGGAAGGGTCTCAGGATTGGAATGGGAAGGAGTTGGATATCACATCTCATGATAAAGGAAGGGTCTAAGGTTTGGAAGGGGAAGGATTTGGTTATCACATCTCATGTTATAGGACGGGTCTCAGGTTTGGTATTAGAAGCATTGAGATATCAAGTCTCATGGTATAAGAAGGGTCTCAGAATTGGAATGGGAAGGAGTTGGATATCACACCTCAAGCTATAGGAAGGGTCTCAGGATTGGAATGGGAAGGAGTTTGATATCACATCTCATGCCATAGTATGGGTCTCAGGTTTGGTAGAACCATTGGGATATCACATCGCATGCTATCGGAAGGGTATCAGTATTGGATTTGGAAGAAGTTGGATATCCCATCTCATGCTATAGGAAGGGTCTCAGGGTGGAATGGGAAGGAGTTGGATATCACATTTCATGTTATAGGAAGGGTCTCAGGATTGGAATGGGAAGGACTTGGATATCATATCTCATGCTATAGGACGGGTCTCAGGTTTGTTATTAGAATCATTGAGATATCATATTGCATGCTGTAGGAAGGGTCTAAGGATTGGAATGGGAAGGACCTGGATATCACATCTCATGCTATAAATAGGCTCTTAGGTTTGGAAAGGGAAGGAGTTGGATATCACATCTCATGTTATAGGATGGATCTCAGGTTTGGTATTAGAAGTATTGAGATATCACATCTCATGTTATCGGAAGGATCTCAGGTTTGGTATTAGAAGTATTGAGATATCACATCTCATGCTATAGGAAGGGTCTCAGGATTGGAATGGGAAGGAGTTGGATATCACATCTCATGCTAAAGGAAGGGTCTCAGGTTTGGTAGAAGCATTGAGATATCACATCTCATGCTATAGGAAGGGTCTCAGGATTGGAATGGGAAGGACTTAGATATCACATATCATGCTATAGGGAGGGTCTCAGTTTTGATATTAGAAGCATTGAGATATCACATCTCATGCTATCGGAAGTGTCTCAGGATTGGAATGGGAAGGAGCTGGATATCACATCTCATGCTAAAGGAAGGGTCTCAGGTTGGGAACGGGAAGGAGTTAAATTTCACATCTCATGTTATAGGAAGGGTCTCAGGTTTGGTATAAACATTGAGATATCACATCTCTGCTATCGGAAGTGTCTCAGGATTGGAATGGGAAGGAGTTGGATATCCCATCTCATGTTATAGGACGGGTCTCAGGTTTGTTATTAGAATCATTGAGATATCATATTGCATGCTGTAGGAAGGGTCTAAGGGTTGGAATGAGAAGGACTTGGATATCACATCTCATGCTATAGATAGGCTCTTAGGTTTGGAAAGGGAAGGAGTTGGATATCACATTTCATGTTAGAGGAAGGATCCCAGGTTTGGTATTAGAAGCATTGAGATATCACATCTCATGCTATAGGAAGGGTCTCAGGATTGGAATGGGAAGGAGTTGGATATCACATCTCATGCTATAGGAAGGGTCTCAGGTTTGGTATAAGCATTGAGATATCACATCTCATGCTATAGGACGGGTCTCAGGATTGGAATGGAAGGAGTTGGATATCACATCTCATGTTATAGGAAGGATCTCAGGTTTGGTATTAGAAGCATTGAGACATCACATCTCATGCAATAGGAAGGGTTTCAGGGTTGAAATGGGAAGGAGTTGGATATCACATCTCATCCAATAGGAAGGGTCTCAGGTTTGGAATGGGAAGGAATTGGATATCACATCTCATGTTATAGGAAGGATCTCAGGTTTGGTATTAGAAGCATTGAGATATCAAATCTCATGCTATAGGAAGGGTCTCAGGATTGGAATGTGAAGGATTTGGATATCACATCTCATGCTAAAGGAAGGGTCTCAGGTTTGGTAGAAGCATTGAGATATCACGTCTCTGCTATCGGAAGGGTCTCAGGATTGGATTGGGAAGGAGTTGGATATCCCTTTTCATGCTATAGGAAGGGTCTCAGGTTTGGTATAAGCATTGAGATATCACATCTCTGCTATCGGAAGGGTCTCAGGATTGGATTGGGAAGGAGTTGGATATCCCTTCTCATGCTATAGGAAGTGTCTCAGGTTGGAATGGGAAGGAGTTGGATATCACATCTCATGTTATAGGAAGGGTCTCAGGATTGGAATGGGAAGGATTTGGATATCACATCTCTTGCTATAGGAAGGGTCTCAGGATTGGAATGGGTAGGAGTTGGATATTACTTTCTTGCTATAGGAAGGGTCTCATGTTTGGAATGGGAAGGAGTTGGATATCACATATGCTATAGTTAGTGTCTCAGGTTTGGAACGGGAAGGAGTTGGATATCACATCTCATGTTATTGGAAGGGTCTCAGGTTTGGTATAAGCATTGAGATATCACATCTCTGCTATCGGAAGCGGCTCAGGATTGGAATGGGAAGGAGTTGGATATCCCATCTCATGTTATAGGAAGAGTCTCTGGTTTGGTATTAGAATCATTGAGATATCACATCGCATGCTGTAGGAAGGGTCTAAGGATTGGAATGGGATGGACTTGGATATCACATCTCATGCTATAGGTAGGCTCTCAGGTTTGGTATAAGCATTGAGATATCACATCTCATGCTATAGGAAGGGTCTCAGGATTGGAATGGGAAGGAATTGGATATCACATCTCATGCTATAGGAAGGGTCTCAGATTTGGTATAAGCATTGAGATATCACATCTCATGCTAAAGGAAGGGTCTCAGGATTGGAATGGGAAGGAGTTGTATATGACATCTCAGGCCATAGGAAGGTTCTCAGGTTTGGTATAAGCATTGAGATATCACATCTCTGCTATCGGAAAGGTCTCAGGATTGGAATGGGAAGGAGTTGGATATCCCATCTCATGTTATAGGAAGGGTCTCAGGTTTGGTATTAGAAGCATAGAGATATCACATCTCATGCTATAGGAAGGGTCTCAGGATTGGAATGGGAAGGAATTGGATATCACATCTCATGCTATAGGAAGGGTCTCAGATTTGGTATAAGCATTGAGATATCACATCTCATGGTAAAGCAAGGGTCTCAGTATTGGAATGGGAAGGAGTTGTATATGACATCTCAGGCCATAGGAAGGTTCTCAGGTTTGGTATAAGCATTGAGATATCACATCTCTGCTATCGGAAAGGTCTCAGGATTGGAATGGGAAGGAGTTGGATATCCCATCTCATGTTATAGGAAGGGTCTCAGGTTTGGTATTAGAAGCATAGAGATATCACATCTCATGCTATAGGAAGGGTCTCAGGATTGGAATGGGAAGGACTTGGATGTCACATCTCATGCTATAGGGAGGGTCTCAAGTTTGATATTAGAAGCATTGAGATAACAAATCTCATGATATCGGAAGGGTCTCAGGATTGGAATGGGAAGGAGTTGGATATCACATCTCATGATAAAGGAAGGGTCTAAGGTTTGGAAGGGGAAGGATTTGGTTATCACATCTCATGTTATAGGACGGGTCTCAGGTTTGGTATTAGAAGCATTGAGATATCAAGTCTCATGGTATAAGAAGGGTCTCAGAATTGGAATGGGAAGGAATTGGATATCACACCTCAAGCTATAGGAAGGGTCTCAGGATTGGAATGGGAAGGAGTTTGATATCACATCTCATGCCATAGTATGGGTCTCAGGTTTGGTAGAAGCATTGGGATATCACATCTCATGCTATCGGAAGGGTATCAGTATTGGATTTGGAAGAAGTTGGATATCCCATCTCATGCTATAGGAAGGGTCTCAGGTTGGAATGGGAAGGAGTTGGATATCACATTTCATGTTATAGGAAGGGTCTCAGGATTGGAATGGGAAGGACTTGGATATCATATCTCATGCTATAGGACGGGTCTCAGGTTTGTTATTAGAATCATTGAGATATCATATTGCATGCTGTAGGAAGGGTCTAAGGATTGGAATGGGAAGGACCTGGATATCACATCTCATGCTATAGATAGGCTCTTAGGTTTGGAAAGGGAAGGAGTTGGATATCACATCTCATGTTATAGGATGGATCTCAGGTTTGGTATTAGAAGTATTGAGATATCACATCTCATGTTATCGGAAGGATCTCAGGTTTGGTATTAGAAGTATTGAGATATCACATCTCATGCTATAGGAAGGGTCTCAGGATTGGAATGGGAAGGAGTTGGATATCACATCTCATGCTAAAGGAAGGGTCTCAGGTTTGGTAGAAGCATTGAGATATCACATCTCATGCTATAGGAAGGGTCTCAGGATTGGAATGGGAAGGACTTAGATATCACATATCATGCTATAGGGAGGGTCTCAGTTTTGATATTAGAAGCATTGAGATATCACATCTCATGCTATCGGAAGTGTCTCAGGATTGGAATGGGAAGGAGCTGGATATCACATCTCATGCTAAAGGAAGGGTCTCAGGTTGGGAACGGGAAGGAGTTAAATTTCACATCTCATGTTATAGGAAGGGTCTCAGGTTTGGTATAAACATTGAGATATCACATCTCTTCTATCGGAAGTGTCTCAGGATTGGAATGGGAAGGAGTTGGATATCCCATCTCATGTTATAGGACGGGTCTCAGGTTTGTTATTAGAATCATTGAGATATCATATTGCATGCTGTAGGAAGGGTCTAAGGGTTGGAATGTGAAGGACTTGGATATCACATCTCATGCTATAGATAGGCTCTTATGTTTGGAAAGGGAAGGAGTTGGATATCACATTTCATGTTAGAGGAAGGATCTCAGGTTTGGTATTAGAAGCATTGAGATATCACATCTCATGTTATAGGAAGGGTCTCAGGATTGGAATAGGAAGGAGTTGGATATCACATCTCATGCTATAGGAAGGGTCTCAGGTTTGGTATAAGCATTGAGATATCACATCTCATGCTATAGGACAGGTCTCAGGATTGGAATGGAAGGAGTTGGATATCACATCTCATGTTATAGGAAGGATCTCAGGTTTGGTATTAGAAGCATTGAGACATCACATCTCATGCTATAGGAAGGGTCTCAGGGTTGAAATGGGAAGGAGTTGGATATCACATCTCATCCAATAGGAAGGGTCTCAGGTTTGGAATGGGAAGGAATTGGATATCACATCTCATGTTATAGGAAGGATCTCAGGTTTGGTATTAGAAGCATTGAGATATCAAATCTCATGCTATAGGAAGGGTCTCAGGATTGGAATGTGAAGGATTTGGATATCACATCTCATGCTAAAGGAAGGGTCTCAGGTTTGGTAGAAGCATTGAGATATCACGTCTCTGCTATCGGAAGGGTCTCAGGATTGGATTGGGAAGGAGTTGGATATCCCTTTTCATGCTATAGGAAGGGTCTCAGGTTTGGTATAAGCATTGAGATATCACATCTCTGCTATCGGAAGGGTCTCAGGATTGGATTGGGAAGGAGTTGGATATCCCTTCTCATGCTATAGGAAGTGTCTCAGGTTGGAATGGGAAGGAGTTGGATATCACATCTCATGTTATAGGAAGGGTCTCAGGATTGGAATGGGAAGGATTTGGATATCACATCTCTTGCTATAGGAAGGGTCTCAGGATTGGAATGGGTAGGAGTTGGATATTACTTTCTTGCTATAGGAAGGGTCTCATGTTTGGAATGGGAAGGAGTTGGATATCACATATGCTATAGTTAGTGTCTCAGGTTTGGAACGGGAAGGAGTTGGATATCACATCTCATGTTATAGGAAGGGTCTCAGGTTTGGTATAAGCATTGAGATATCACATCTCTGCTATCGGAAGCGGCTCAGGATTGGAATGGGAAGGAGTTGGATATCCCATCTCATGTTATAGGAAGAGTCTCTGGTTTGGTATTAGAATCATTGAGATATCACATCGCATGCTGTAGGAAGGGTCTAAGGATTGGAATGGGATGGACTTGGATATCACATCTCATGCTATAGGTAGGCTCTCAGGTTTGGTATAAGCATTGAGATATCACATCTCATGCTATAGGAAGGGTCTCAGGATTGGAATGGGAAGGAATTGGATATCACATCTCATGCTATAGGAAGGGTCTCAGATTTGGTATAAGCATTGAGATATCACATCTCATGCTAAAGGAAGGGTCTCAGGATTGGAATGGGAAGGAGTTGTATATGACATCTCAGGCCATAGGAAGGTTCTCAGGTTTGGTATAAGCATTGAGATATCACATCTCTGCTATCGGAAAGGTCTCAGGATTGGAATGGGAAGGAGTTGGATATCCCATCTCATGTTATAGGAAGGGTCTCAGGTTTGGTATTAGAAGCATAGAGATATCACATCTCATGCTATAGGAAGGGTCTCAGGATTGGAATGGGAAGGACTTGGATGTCACATCTCATGATAAAGGAAGGGTCTAAGGTTTGGAAGGGGAAGGATTTGGATATCACATCTCATGTTATAGGACGGGTCTCAGGTTTGGTATTAGAAGCATTGAGATATCAAGTCTCATGGTATAAGAAGGGTCTCAGAATTGGAATGGGAAGGAGTTGGATATCACACCTCAAGCTATAGGAAGGGTCTCAGGATTGGAATGGGAAGGAGTTTGATATCACATCTCATGCCATAGTATGGGCCTCAGGTTTGGTAGAAGCATTGGGATATCACATCTCATGCTATCGGAAGGGTATCAGTATTGGATTTTGAAGAAGTTGGATATCCCATCTCATGCTATAGGAAGGGTCTCAGGTTGGAATGGGAAGGAGTTGGATATCACATTTCATGTTATAGGAAGGGTCTCAGGATTGGAATGGGAAGGACTTGGATATCATATCTCATGCTATAGGACGGGTCTCAGGTTTGTTATTAGAATCATTGAGATATCATATTGCATGCTGTAGGAAGGGTCTAAGGGTTGGAATGTGAAGGACTTGGATATCACATCTCATGCTATAGATAGGCTCTTAGGTTTGGAAAGGGAAGGAGTTGGATATCACATTTCATGTTAGAGGAAGGATCTCAGGTTTGGTATTAGAAGCATTGAGATATCACATCTCATGCTATAGGAAGGGTCTCAGGATTGGAATGGGAAGGAGTTGGATATCACATCTCATGCTATAGGAAGGGTCTCAGGTTTGGTATAAGCATTGAGATATCACATCTCATGCTATAGGACGGGTCTCAGGATTGGAATGGAAGGAGTTGGATATCACATCTCATGTTATAGGAAGGATCTCAGGTTTGTCATTAGAAGCATTGAGACATCACATCTCATGCTATAGGAAGGGTCTCAGGGTTGGAATGGGAAGGAGTTGGATATCACATCTCATCCAATAGGAAGGGTCTCAGGTTTGGAATGGGAAGGAATTGGATATCACATCTCATGTTATAGGAAGGATCTCAGGTTTGGTATTAGAAGCATTGAGATATCAAATCTCATGCTATAGGAAGGGTCTCAGGATTGGAATGTGAAGGATTTGGATATCACATCTCATGCTAAAGGAAGGGTCTCAGGTTTGGTAGAAGCATTGAGATATCACGTCTCTGCTATCGGAAGGGTCTCAGGATTGGATTGGGAAGGAGTTGGATATCCCTTTTCATGCTATAGGAAGGGTCTCAGGATTTGAATGGCAAGGAGTTGGATATCACATCTCATGCCATAGGAAGCGTCTCAGGTTTGGTATAAGCATTGAGATATCACATCTCTGCTATCGGAAGGGTCTCAGGATTGGATTGGGAAGGAGTTGGATATCCCTTCTCATGCTATAGGAAGTGTCTCAGGTTGAAATGGGAAGGAGTTGGATATCACATCTCATGTTATAGGAAGGGTCTCAGGATTGGAATGGGAAGGATTTGGATATCACATCTCTTGCTATACGAAGGGTCTCAGGATTGGAATGGGTAGGAGTTGGATATTACTTTCTTGCTATAGGAAGGGTCTCATGTTTGGAATGGGAAGGAGTTGGATATCACAGATGCTATAGTTAGTGTCTCAGGTTTGGAACGGGAAGGAGTTGGATATCACATCTCATGTTATAGGAAGGGTCTCAGGTTTGGTATAAGCATTGAGATATCACATCTCTGCTATCGGAAGCGGCTCAGGATTGGAATGGGAAGGAGTTGGATATCCCATCTCATGTTATAGGAAGAGTCTCTGGTTTGGTATTAGAATCATTGAGATATCACATCGCATGCTGTAGGAAGGGTCTAAGGATTGGAATGGGGTGGACTTGGATATCACATCTCATGCTATAGGTAGGCTCTCAGGTTTGGTATAAGCATTGAGATATCACATCTCATGCTATAGGAAGGGTCTCAGGATTGGAATGGGAAGGAATTGGATATCACATCTTATGCTATAGGAAGGGTCTCAGATTTGGTATAAGCATTGAGATATCACATCTCATGGTAAAGGAAGGGTCTCAGGATTGGAATGGGAAGGAGTTGTATATGACATCTCAGGCCATAGGAAGGTTCTCAGGTTTGGTATAAGCATTGAGATATCACATCTCTGCTATCGGAAAGGTCTCAGGATTGGAATGGGAAGGAGTTGGATATCCCATCTCATGTTATAGGAAGGGTCTCAGGTTTGGTATTAGAAGCATAGAGATATCACATCTCATGCTATAGGAAGGGTCTCAGGATTGGAATGGGAAGGACTTGGATGTCACATCTCATGCTATAGGGAGGGTCTCAAGTTTGATATTAGAAGCATTGAGATAACAAATCTCATGATATCGGAAGGGTCTCAGGATTGGAATGGGAAGGAGTTGGATATCACATCTCATGATAAAGGAAGGGTCTAAGGTTTGGAAGGGGAAGGATTTGGTTATCACATCTCATGTTATAGGACGGGTCTCAGGTTTGGTATTAGAAGCATTGAGATATCAAGTCTCATGGTATAAGAAGGGTCTCAGAATTGGAATGGGAAGGAGTTGGATATCACACCTCAAGCTATAGGAAGGGTCTCAGGATTGGAATGGGAAGGAGTTTGATATCACATCTCATGCCATAGTATGGGTCTCAGGTTTGGTAGAACCATTGGGATATCACATCTCATGCTATCGGAAGGGTATCAGTATTGGATTTGGAAGAAGTTGGATATCCCATCTCATGCTATAGGAAGGGTCTCAGGGTGGAATGGGAAGGAGTTGGATATCACATTTCATGTTATAGGAAGGGTCTCAGGATTGGAATGGGAAGGACTTGGATATCATATCTCATGCTATAGGACGGGTCTCAGGTTTGTTATTAGAATCATTGAGATATCATATTGCATGCTGTAGGAAGGGTCTAAGGATTGGAATGGGAAGGACCTGGATATCACATCTCATGCTATAAATAGGCTCTTAGGTTTGGAAAGGGAAGGAGTTGGATATCACATCTCATGTTATAGGATGGATCTCAGGTTTGGTATTAGAAGTATTGAGATATCACATCTCATGTTATCGGAAGGATCTCAGGTTTGGTATTAGAAGTATTGAGATATCACATCTCATGCTATAGGAAGGGTCTCAGGATTGGAATGGGAAGGAGTTGGATATCACATCTCATGCTAAAGGAAGGGTCTCAGGTTTGGTAGAAGCATTGAGATATCACATCTCATGCTATAGGAAGGGTCTCAGGATTGGAATGGGAAGGACTTAGATATCACATATCATGCTATAGGGAGGGTCTCAGTTTTGATATTAGAAGCATTGAGATATCACATCTCATGCTATCGGAAGTGTCTCAGGATTGGAATGGGAAGGAGCTGGATATCACATCTCATGCTAAAGGAAGGGTCTCAGGTTGGGAACGGGAAGGAGTTAAATTTCACATCTCATGTTATAGGAAGGGTCTCAGGTTTGGTATAAACATTGAGATATCACATCTCTGCTATCGGAAGTGTCTCAGGATTGGAATGGGAAGGAGTTGGATATCCCATCTCATGTTATAGGACGGGTCTCAGGTTTGTTATTAGAATCATTGAGATATCATATTGCATGCTGTAGGAAGGGTCTAAGGGTTGGAATGAGAAGGACTTGGATATCACATCTCATGCTATAGATAGGCTCTTAGGTTTGGAAAGGGAAGGAGTTGGATATCACATTTCATGTTAGAGGAAGGATCCCAGGTTTGGTATTAGAAGCATTGAGATATCACATCTCATGCTATAGGAAGGGTCTCAGGATTGGAATGGGAAGGAGTTGGATATCACATCTCATGCTATAGGAAGGGTCTCAGGTTTGGTATAAGCATTGAGATATCACATCTCATGCTATAGGACGGGTCTCAGGATTGGAATGGAAGGAGTTGGATATCACATCTCATGTTATAGGAAGGATCTCAGGTTTGGTATTAGAAGCATTGAGACATCACATCTCATGCAATAGGAAGGGTTTCAGGGTTGAAATGGGAAGGAGTTGGATATCACATCTCATCCAATAGGAAGGGTCTCAGGTTTGGAATGGGAAGGAATTGGATATCACATCTCATGTTATAGGAAGGATCTCAGGTTTGGTATTAGAAGCATTGAGATATCAAATCTCATGCTATAGGAAGGGTCTCAGGATTGGAATGTGAAGGATTTGGATATCACATCTCATGCTAAAGGAAGGGTCTCAGGTTTGGTAGAAGCATTGAGATATCACGTCTCTGCTATCGGAAGGGTCTCAGGATTGGATTGGGAAGGAGTTGGATATCCCTTTTCATGCTATAGGAAGGGTCTCAGGTTTGGTATAAGCATTGAGATATCACATCTCTGCTATCGGAAGGGTCTCAGGATTGGATTGGGAAGGAGTTGGATATCCCTTCTCATGCTATAGGAAGTGTCTCAGGATTGGAATGGGAAGGATTTGGATATCACATCTCTTGCTATAGGAAGGGTCTCAGGATTGGAATGGGTAGGAGTTGGATATTACTTTCTTGCTATAGGAAGGGTCTCATGTTTGGAATGGGAAGGAGTTGGATATCACATATGCTATAGTTAGTGTCTCAGGTTTGGAACGGGAAGGAGTTGGATATCACATCTCATGTTATTGGAAGGGTCTCAGGTTTGGTATAAGCATTGAGATATCACATCTCTGCTATCGGAAGCGGCTCAGGATTGGAATGGGAAGGAGTTGGATATCCCATCTCATGTTATAGGAAGAGTCTCTGGTTTGGTATTAGAATCATTGAGATATCACATCGCATGCTGTAGGAAGGGTCTAAGGATTGGAATGGGATGGACTTGGATATCACATCTCATGCTATAGGTAGGCTCTCAGGTTTGGTATAAGCATTGAGATATCACATCTCATGCTATAGGAAGGGTCTCAGGATTGGAATGGGAAGGAATTGGATATCACATCTCATGCTATAGGAAGGGTCTCAGATTTGGTATAAGCATTGAGATATCACATCTCATGCTAAAGGAAGGGTCTCAGGATTGGAATGGGAAGGAGTTGTATATGACATCTCAGGCCATAGGAAGGTTCTCAGGTTTGGTATAAGCATTGAGATATCACATCTCTGCTATCGGAAAGGTCTCAGGATTGGAATGGGAAGGAGTTGGATATCCCATCTCATGTTATAGGAAGGGTCTCAGGTTTGGTATTAGAAGCATAGAGATATCACATCTCATGCTATAGGAAGGGTCTCAGGATTGGAATGGGAAGCACTTGGATGTCACATCTCATGATAAAGGAAGGGTCTAAGGTTTGGAAGGGGAAGGATTTGGATATCACATCTCATGTTATAGGACGGGTCTCAGGTTTGGTATTAGAAGCATTGAGATATCAAGTCTCATGGTGTAAGAAGGGTCTCAGAATTGGAATGGGAAGGAGTTGGATATCACACCTCAAGCTATAGGAAGGGTCTCAGGATTGGAATGGGAAGGAGTTTGATATCACATCTCATGCCATAGTATGGGTCTCAGGTTTGGTAGAAGCATTGGGATATCACATCTCATGCTATCGGAAGGGTATCAGTATTGGATTTTGAAGAAGATGGATATCCCATCTCATGCTATAGGAAGGGTCTCAGGTTGGAATGGGAAGGAGTTGGATATCACATTTCATGTTATAGGAAGGGTCTCAGGATTGGAATGGGAAGGACTTGGATATCATATCTCATGCTATAGGACGGGTCTCAGGTTTGTTATTAGAATCATTGAGATATCATATTGCATGCTGTAGGAAGGGTCTAAGGATTGGAATAGGAAGGACCTGGATATCACATCTCATGCTATAGATAGGCTCTTAGGTTTGGAAAGGGAAGGAGTTGGATATCACATTTCATGTTAGAGGAAGGATCTCAGGTTTGGTATTAGAAGCATTGAGATATCACATCTCATGCTATAGGAAGGGTCTCAGGATTGGAATGGGAAGTAGTTGGATATCACATCTCATGCTATAGGAAGGGTCTCAGGTTTGGTATAAGCATTGAGATATCACATCTCATGCTATAGGACGGGTCTCAGGATTGGAATGGAAGGAGTTGGATATCACATCTCATGTTATAGGAAGGATCTCAGGTTTGGTATTAGAATCATTGAGACATCACATCTCATGCTATAGGAAGGGTCTCAGGGTTGGAATGGGAAGGAGTTGGATATCACAACTCATCCAATAGGAAGGGTCTCAGGTTTGGAATGGGAAGGAATTGGATATCACATCTCATGTTATAGGAAGGATCTCAGGTTTGGTATTAGAAGCATTGAGATATCACATCTCATGCTATAGGAAGGGTTTCAGGATTGGAATGTGAAGGATTTGGATATCACATCTCATGCTAAAGGAAGGGTCTCAGGTTTGGTAGAAGCATTGAGATATCACATCTCTGCTATCGGAAGGGTCTCAGGATTGGATTGGGAAGGAGTTGGATATCCCTTCTCATGCTATAGGAAGGGTCTCAGGATTTGAATGGCAAGGAGTTGGATATCACATCTCATGCCATACGAAGGGTCTCAGGTTTGGTATAAGCATTGAGATATCACATCTCTGCTATCGGAAGGGTCTCAGGATTGGAATGGGAAGGAGTTGGATATTCCCATCTCATGTTATAGGAAGGGTCTCAGGTTTGGTATTAGAAGCATAGAGATATCACATCTCATGCTATAGGAAGGGTCTCAGGATTGGAATGGGAAGGACTTGGATATCACATCTCATGCTATAGGGAGGGTCTCAAGTTTGATATTAGAAGCTTTGAGATATCACATCTCATGATATCGGAAGGGTCTCAGGATTGGAATGGGAAGGAGTTGGATATCACATCTCATGATAAAGGAAGGGTCTAAGGTTTGGAAGGGGAAGGATTTGGATATCACATCTCATGTTATATTACGGGTCTCAGGTTTGGTATTAGAAGCATTGAGATATCAAGTCTCAGAGTATAGGAAGGGTCT
This sequence comes from Ambystoma mexicanum, assembly GCF_040938575.1. Taxonomy (NCBI): domain Eukaryota; kingdom Metazoa; phylum Chordata; class Amphibia; order Caudata; family Ambystomatidae; genus Ambystoma; species Ambystoma mexicanum. Next base: position 343,009,950 of record NC_090936.1, read on the forward strand.
CAGAATTGGAATGGGAAGGAGTTGGATATCACATCTCAAGCTATAGGAAGGGTCTCAGAATTGGAATGGGAAGGACTTGGATATCACATCACATGCTATAGGAAGGCTCTCAGGTTTGGAAGGGGAAATAGTTGGATATCACATTTCATGTTAGAGGTAGGATCTCAGGTTTGGTATTAGAGGCATTGAGATATCACATCTCATGCTATCAGAAGGGTCTCAGGAATGGAATGGGAAGGAGTTGGATATCACATCTCATGCTAAAGGGAGGGTCTCAGGTTTGGAAGGGGAAGGATTTGGATATCACATCTCATGTTATAGGAAGGATCTCAGGTTTGGTATTAGAAGCATTGAGATATCACATCTCATGCTATCGGAAGGATCTCAGGTTTGGTATTAGAAGCATTGAGATATCACATCTCATGCTATCAGAAGGGTCTCAGGATTGGAATGGGAAGGAGTTGGATATCACATCTCATGCTAAAGGGAGGGTCTCAGGTTTGGAAGGGGAAGGATTTGGATATCACATCTCATGTTATCAGAAGGATCTCACGTTTGGTATTAGAAGTATTGAGATATCATACCTCATGCTATAGGAAGGGTCTCAGGATTGGAATGGGAAGGAGTTGGATATCACATCTCATGCTATAGGAAGTGTCTCAGGATTGTAATGGGAAGGACTTGGATATCACATCTCATGCTATAGGTAGGGTCTCAAGTTTGATATTAGAAGCATTGAGATATCACATCTCATGCTATAGGAAGGGTCTGAGGATTGGAATGGGAAGGAGTTGGATATCACATCTCATGCTATGGGAAGGGTCTCAGGTTTGGTATAAGCAGTGAGATATCACATCTCATGCTATAGTAAGTGTCTCAGGATTGGAATGGGAAGGAGTTGGATATCACATCTCATGTTATAGGAAGGATCTCAGGTTTGGTATAAGCATTGAGATATCACATCTCTGCTATCGGAAGGGTCTCAGGATTGGAATGGGAAGGAGTTGGATATTCCCATCTCATGTTATAGGAAGGGTCTCAGGTTTGGTATTAGAAGCATTGAGATATCACATCTCATGCTATAGGAAGGGTCTCAGGATTGGAATGGGAAGGAGTTGGATATCACATCTCATGATAAAGGAAGGGTCTCAGGATTGGAATGGGAAGGACTTGGATATCACATCTCATGCTATAGGAAGGCTCTCAGGTTTGGAAGGGGAAAGAGTTGGATATCACATTTCATGTTAGAGGTAGGATCTCAGGTTTGGTATTAGAGGCATTGAGATATCACATCTCATGCTATCAGAAGGGTCTCAGGAATGGAATGGGAAGGAGTTGGATATCACATCTCATGCTAAAGGGAGGGTCTCAGGTTTGGAAGGGGAAGGATTTGGATATCACATCTCATGTTATAGGAAGGATCTCAGGTTTGGTATTAGAAGCATTGAGATATCACATCTCATGCTATCAGAAGAGTCTCAGGATTGGAATAGGAAGGAGTTGGATATCACATCTCATGCTAAAGGGAGGGTCTCAGGATTTGAAGGGGAAGGATTTGGATATCACATCTCATGTTATCGGAAGGATCTCACGTTTGGTATTAGAAGTATTGAGATATCATATCTCATGCTATAGGAAGGGTCTCAGGATTGGAATGGGAAGGAGTTGGATATCACATCTCATGCTATAGGGAGGGTCTCAGGATTGGAATGGGAAGGACTTAGATATCACATATCATGCTATAGGGAGGGTCTCAGTTTTGATATTAGAAGCATTGAGATATCACATCTCATGCTATAGGAAGTGTCTCAGGATTGGAATGGGAAGGTGCTGGATATCACATCTCATGCTAAAGGAAGGGTCTCAGGTTTGGAACGGGAAGGATTTGGATATCACATCTCATGTTATAGGAAGGGTCTCAGGTTTGGTATAAGCATTGAGATATCACATCTCTGCTATCGGAAGTGTCTCAGGATTGGAATGGGAAGGAGTTGGATATCCCATCTCATGTTATAGGACGGGTCTCAGGTTTGTTATTAGAATCATTGAGATATCATATTGCATGCTGTAGGAAGGGTCTAAGGGTTGGGATGGGAAGGACTTGGATATCAGATCTCATGCTATAGATAGGCTCTTAGGTTTGGAAAGGGAAGGAGTTGGATATCACATTTCATGTTAGAGGAAGGATCTCAGGTTTGGTATTAGAAGCATTGAGATATCACATCTCATGCTATAGGAAGGGTCTCAGGATTGGAATGGGAAGCAGTTGGATATCACATCTCATGCTATAGGAAGGGTCTCAGGTTTGGTATAAGCATTGAGATATCACATCTCATGCTATAGGACGGGTCTCAGGATTGGAATGGAAGGAGTTGGATATCACATCTCATGTTATAGGAAGGATCTCAGGTTTGGTATTAGAAGCATTGAGACATCACATCTCATGCTATAGGAAGGGTCTCAGGGTTGGAATGGGAAGGAGTTGGATATCACATCTCATCCAATAGGAAGGGTCTCAGGTTTGGAATGGGAAGGAATTGGATATCACATCTCATGTTATAGGAAGGATCTCAGGTTTGGTATTAGAAGCATTGAGCTATAACATCTCATGCTATAGGAAGGGTCTCAGGATTGGAATGTGAAGGATTTGGATATCACATCTCATGCTAAAGGAAGGGTCTCAGGTTTGGTAGAAGCATTGAGATATCACGTCTCTGCTATCGGAAGGGTCTCAGGATTGGATTGGGAAGGAGTTGGATATCACATCTCATGCCATAGGAAGGGTCTCAGGTTTGGTATAAGCATTGAGATATCACATCTCTGCTATCGGAAGGGTCTCAGGATTGGATTGGGAAGGAGTTGGATATCCCTTCTCATGCTATAGGAAGTGTCTCAGGTTGGAATGGGAAGGAGTTGGATATCACATCTCATGTTATAGAAAGGGTCTCAGGATTGGAATGGGAAGGATTTGGATATCACATCTCTTGCTATAGGAAGGGTCTCAGGATTGGAATGGGTAGGAGTTGGATATTACTTTCTTGCTATAGGAAGGGTCTCATGTTTGGAATGGGAAGGAGTTGGATATCACATATGCTATAGTTAGTGTCTCAGGTTTGGAACGGGAAGGAGTTGGATATCACATCTCATGTTATAGGAAGGGTCTCAGGTTTGGTATAAGCATTGAGATATCACATCTCTGCTATCGGAAGCGGCTCAGGATTGGAATGGGAAGGAGTTGGATATCCCATCTCATGTTATAGGAAGAGTCTCTGGTTTGGTATTAGAATCATTGAGATATCACATCGCATGCTGTAGGAAGGGTCTAAGGATTGGAATGGGATGGACTTGGATATAACATCTCATGCTATAGGTAGGCTCTCAGGTTTGGTATAAGCATTGAGATATCACATCTCATGCTATAGGAAGGGTCTCAGGATTGGAATGGGAAGGAATTGGATATCACATCTCATGCTATAGGAAGGGTCTCAGATTTGGTATAAGCATTGAGATATCACATCTCATGCTAAAGGAAGGGTCTCAGGATTGGAATGGGAAGGAGTTGTATATGACATCTCAGGCCATAGGAAGGTTCTCAGGTTTGGTATAAGCATTGAGATATCACATCTCTGCTATCGGAAAGGTCTCAGGATTGGAATGGGAAGGAGTTGGATATCCCATCTCATGTTATAGGAAGGGTCTCAGGTTTGGTATTAGAAGCATAGAGATATCACATCTCATGCTATAGGAAGGGTCTCAGGATTGGAATGGGAAGGACTTGGATGTCACATCTCATGATAAAGGAAGGGTCTAAGGTTTGGAAGGGGAAGGATTTGGATATCACATCTCATGTTATAGGACGGGTCTCAGGTTTGGTATTAGAAGCATTGAGATATCAAGTCTCATGGTATAAGAAGGGTCTCAGAATTGGAATGGGAAGGAGTTGGATATCACACCTCAAGCTATAGGAAGGGTCTCAGGATTGGAATGGGAAGGAGTTTGATATCACATCTCATGCCATAGTATGGGTCTCAGGTTTGGTAGAAGCATTGGGATATCACATCTCATGCTATCGGAAGGGTATCAGTATTGGATTTTGAAGAAGATGGATATCCCATCTCATGCTATAGGAAGGGTCTCAGGTTGGAATGGGAAGGAGTTGGATATCACATTTCATGTTATAGGAAGGGTCTCAGGATTGGAATGGGAAGGACTTGGATATCATATCTCATGCTATAGGACGGGTCTCAGGTTTGTTATTAGAATCATTGAGATATCATATTGCATGCTGTAGGAAGGGTCTAAGGATTGGAATAGGAAGGACCTGGATATCACATCTCATGCTATAGATAGGCTCTTAGGTTTGGAAAGGGAAGGAGTTGGATATCACATTTCATGTTAGAGGAAGGATCTCAGGTTTGGTATTAGAAGCATTGAGATATCACATCTCATGCTATAGGAAGGGTCTCAGGATTGGAATGGGAAGTAGTTGGATATCACATCTCATGCTATAGGAAGGGTCTCAGGTTTGGTATAAGCATTGAGATATCACATCTCATGCTATAGGACGGGTCTCAGGATTGGAATGGAAGGAGTTGGATATCACATCTCATGTTATAGGAAGGATCTCAGGTTTGGTATTAGAATCATTGAGACATCACATCTCATGCTATAGGAAGGGTCTCAGGGTTGGAATGGGAAGGAGTTGGATATCACAACTCATCCAATAGGAAGGGTCTCAGGTTTGGAATGGGAAGGAATTGGATATCACATCTCATGTTATAGGAAGGATCTCAGGTTTGGTATTAGAAGCATTGAGATATCACATCTCATGCTATAGGAAGGGTTTCAGGATTGGAATGTGAAGGATTTGGATATCACATCTCATGCTAAAGGAAGGGTCTCAGGTTTGGTAGAAGCATTGAGATATCACATCTCTGCTATCGGAAGGGTCTCAGGATTGGATTGGGAAGGAGTTGGATATCCCTTCTCATGCTATAGGAAGGGTCTCAGGATTTGAATGGCAAGGAGTTGGATATCACATCTCATGCCATACGAAGGGTCTCAGGTTTGGTATAAGCATTGAGATATCACATCTCTGCTATCGGAAGGGTCTCAGGATTGGAATGGGAAGGAGTTGGATATTCCCATCTCATGTTATAGGAAGGGTCTCAGGTTTGGTATTAGAAGCATAGAGATATCACATCTCATGCTATAGGAAGGGTCTCAGGATTGGAATGGGAAGGACTTGGATATCACATCTCATGCTATAGGGAGGGTCTCAAGTTTGATATTAGAAGCTTTGAGATATCACATCTCATGATATCGGAAGGGTCTCAGGATTGGAATGGGAAGGAGTTGGATATCACATCTCATGATAAAGGAAGGGTCTAAGGTTTGGAAGGGGAAGGATTTGGATATCACATCTCATGTTATATTACGGGTCTCAGGTTTGGTATTAGAAGCATTGAGATATCAAGTCTCAGAGTATAGGAAGGGTCTCAGAATTGGAATGGGAAGGAGTTGGATATCACATCTCAAGCTATAGGAAGGGTCTCAGAATTGGAATGGGAAGGACTTGGATATCACATCTCATGCTATAGGAAGGCTCTCAGGTTTGGAAGGGGAAAGAGTTGGATATCACATTTCATGTTAGAGGTAGGATCTCAGGTTTGGTATTAGAGGCATTGAGATATCACATCTCATGCTATCAGAAGGGTCTCAGGAATGGAATGGGAAGGAGTTGGATATCACATCTCATGCTAAAGGGAGGGTCTCAGGTTTGGAAGGGGAAGGATTTGGATATCACATCTCATGTTATAGGAAGGATCTCAGGTTTGGTATTAGAAGAATTGAGATATCACATCTCATGCTATCGGAAGGATCTCAGGTTTGGTATTAGAAGCATTGAGATATCACATCTCATGCTATCAGAAGGGTCTCAGGATTGGAATGGGAAGGAGTTGGATATCACATCTCATGCTAAAGGGAGGGTCTCAGGTTTGGAAGGGGAAGGATTTGGATATCACATCTCATGTTATCAGAAGGATCTCACGTTTGGTATTAGAAGTATTGAGATATCATACCTCATGCTATAGGAAGGGTCTCAGGATTGGAATGGGAAGGAGTTGGATATCACATCTCATGCTATAGGAAGTGTCTCAGGATTGTAATGGGAAGGACTTGGATATCACATCTCATGCTATAGGTAGGGTCTCAAGTTTGATATTAGAAGCATTGAGATATCACATCTCATGCTATAGGAAGGGTCTGAGGATTGGAATGGGAAGGAGTTGGATATCACATCTCATGCTATAGGAAGGATCTCAGGTTTGGTATAAGCATTGAGATATCACATCTCTGCTATCGGAAGGGTCTCAGGATTGGAATGGGAAGGAGTTGGATATTCCCATCTCATGTTATAGGAAGGGTCTCAGGTTTGGTATTAGAAGCATTGAGATATCACATCTCATGCTATAGGAAGGGTCTCAGGATTGGAATGGGAAGGAGTTGGATATCACATCTCATGATAAAGGAAGGGTCTCAGGATTGGAATGGGAAGGACTTGGATATCACATCTCATGCTATAGGAAGGCTCTCAGGTTTGGAAGGGGAAAGAGTTGGATATCACCTTTCATGTTAGAGGTAGGATCTCAGGTTTGGTATTAGAGGCATTGAGATATCACATCTCATGCTATCAGAAGGGTCTCAGGAATGGAATGGGAAGGAGTTGGATATCACATCTCATGCTAAAGGGAGGGTCTCAGGTTTGGAAGGGGAAGGATTTGGATATCACATCTCATGTTATAGGAAGGATCTCAGGTTTGGTATTAGAAGCATTGAGATATCACATCTCATGCTATCAGAAGAGTCTCAGGATTGGAATAGGAAGGAGTTGGATATCACATCTCATGCTAAAGGGAGGGTCTCAGGATTTGAAGGGGAAGGATTTGGATATCACATCTCATGTTATCGGAAGGATCTCACGTTTGGTATTAGAAGTATTGAGATATCATATCTCATGCTATAGGAAGGGTCTCAGGATTGGAATGGGAAGGAGTTGGATATCACATCTCATGCTATAGGGAGGGTCTCAGGATTGGAATGGGAAGGACTTAGATATCACATATCATGCTATAGGGAGGGTCTCAGTTTTGATATTAGAAGCATTGAGATATCACATCTCATGCTATAGGAAGTGTCTCAGGATTGGAATGGGAAGGTGCTGGATATCACATCTCATGCTAAAGGAAGGGTCTCAGGTTTGGAACGGGAAGGATTTGGATATCACATCTCATGTTATAGGAAAGGTCTCAGGTTTGGTATAAGCATTGAGATATCACATCTCTGCTATCGGAAGTGTCTCAGGATTGGAATGGGAAGGAGTTGGATATCCCATCTCATGTTATAGGACGGGTCTCAGGTTTGTTATTAGAATCATTGAGATATCATATTGCATGCTGTAGGAAGGGTCTAAGGGTTGGAATGGGAAGGACTTGGATATCAGATCTCATGCTATAGATAGGCTCTTAGGTTTGGAAAGGGAAGGAGTTGGATATCACATTTCATGTTAGAGGAAGGATCTCAGGTTTGGTATTAGAAGCATTGAGATATCACATCTCATGCTATAGGAAGGGTCTCAGGATTGGAATGGGAAGCAGTTGGATATCACATCTCATGCTATAGGAAGGGTCTCAGGTTTGGTATAAGCATTGAGATATCACATCTAATGCTATAGGACGGGTCTCAGGATTGGAATGGAAGGAGTTGGATATCACATCTCATGTTATAGGAAGGATCTCAGGTTTGGTATTAGAAGCATTGAGACATCACATCTCATGCTATAGGAAGGGTCTCAGGGTTGGAATGGGAAGGAGTTGGATATCACATCTCATCCAATAGGAAGGGTCTCAGGTTTGGAATGGGAAGGAATTGGATATCACATCTCATGTTATAGGAAGGATCTCAGGTTTGGTATTAGAAGCATTGAGCTATCACATCTCATGCTATAGGAAGGGTCTCAGGATTGGAATGTGAAGGATTTGGATATCACATCTCATGCTAAAGGAAGGGTCTCAGGTTTGGTAGAAGCATTGAGATATCACGTCTCTGCTATCGGAAGGGTCTCAGGATTGGATTGGGAAGGAGTTGGATATCACATCTCATGCCATAGGAAGGGTCTCAGGTTTGGTATAAGCATTGAGATATCACATCTCTGCTATCGGAAGGGTCTCAGGATTGGATTGGGAAGGAGTTGGATATCCCTTCTCATGCTATAGGAAGTGTCTCAGGTTGGAATGGGAAGGAGTTGGATATCACATCTCATGTTATAGAAAGGGTCTCAGGATTGGAATGGGAAGGATTTGGATATCACATCTCTTGCTATAGGAAGGGTCTCAGGATTGGAATGGGTAGGAGTTGGATATTACTTTCTTGCTATAGGAAGGGTCTCATGTTTGGAATGGGAAGGAGTTGGATATCACATATGCTATAGTTAGTGTCTCAGGTTTGGAACGGGAAGGAGTTGGATATCACATCTCATGTTATAGGAAGGGTCTCAGGTTTGGTATAAGCATTGAGATATCACATCTCATGCTATAGGAAGGGTCTCAGATTTGGTATAAGCATTGAGATATCACATCTCATGCTAAAGGAAGGGTCTCAGGATTGGAATGGGAAGGAGTTGTATATGACATCTCAGGCAATAGGAAGGTTCTCAGGTTTGGTATAAGCATTGAGATATCACATCTCTGCTATCGGAAGGGTCTCAGGATTGGAATGGGAAGGAGTTGGATATCCCATCTCATGTTATAGGAAGGGTCTCAGGTTTGGTATTAGAAGCATAGAGATATCACACCTCATGCTATAGGAAGGGTCTCAGGATGTGAATGGCAAGGAGTTGGATATCACATCTCATGCCATAGGAAGGGTCTCAGGTTTGGTATAAGCATTGAGATATCACATCTCTGCTATCGGAAGGGTCTCAGGATTGGATTGGGAAGGAGTTAGATATCCCTTCTCATGCTATAGGAAGTGTCTCAGGTTGGAATGGGAAGGAGTTGGATATCACATCTCATGTTATAGGAAGGGTCTCAGGATTGGAATGGGAAGGACTTGGATGTCACATCTCATGCTATAGGGAGGGTCTCAAGTTTGATATTAGAAGCATTGAGATAACAAATCTCATGATATCGGAAGGGTCTCAGGATTGGAATGGGAAGGAGTTGGATATCACATCTCATGATAAAGGAAGGGTCTAAGGTTTGGAAGGGGAAGGATTTGGATATCACATCTCATGTTATAGGAAGGGTCTCAGGTTTGGTATTAGAAGCATAGAGATATCACACCTCATGCTATAGGAAGGGTCTCAGGATGTGAATGGCAAGGAGTTGGATATCACATCTCATGCCATAGGAAGGGTCTCAGGTTTGGTATAAGCATTGAGATATCACATCTCTGCTATCGGAAGGGTCTCAGGATTGGATTGGGAAGGAGTTAGATATCCCTTCTCATGCTATAGGAAGTGTCTCAGGTTGGAATGGGAAGGAGTTGGATATCACATCTCATGTTATAGGAAGGGTCTCAGGATTGGAATGGGAAGGACTTGGATGTCACATCTCATGCTATAGGGAGGGTCTCAAGTTTGATATTAGAAGCATTGAGATAACAAATCTCATGATATCGGAAGGGTCTCAGGATTGGAATGGGAAGGAGTTGGATATCACATCTCATGATAAAGGAAGGGTCTAAGGTTTGGAAGGGGAAGGATTTGGATATCACATCTCATGTTATAGGACGGGTCTCAGGTTTGATATTAGAAGCATTGAGATATCAAGTCTCATGGTATAAGAAGGGTCTCAGAATTGGAATGGGAAGGAGTTGGATATCACACCTCAAGCTATAGGAAGGGTCTCAGGATTGGAATGGGAAGGAGTTTGATATCACATCTCATGCCATAGTATGGGTCTCCGGTTTGGTAGAAGCATTGGGATATCACATCTCATGCTATCGGAAGGGTATCAGTATTGGATTTGGAGGAAGTTGGATATCCCATCTCATGCTATAGGAATGGTCTCAGGTTGGAATGGGAAGGAGTTGGATATCACATTTCATGTTATAGGAAGGGTCTCAGGATTGGAATGGGAAGGACTTGGATATCATTTCTCATGCTATAGGACGGGTCTCAGGTTTGTTATTAGAATCATTGAGATATCATATTGCATGCTGTAGGAAGGGTCTAAGGATTGGAATGGGAAGGACTTGGATATCACATCTCATGCTATAGATAGGCTCTTAGGTTTGGAAAGGGAAGGAGTTGGATATCACATTTCATGTTAGAGGAAGGATCTCAGGTTTGGTATTAGAAGCATTGAGATATCACATCTCATGCTATACGAAGGGTCTCAGGATTGGAATGGGAAGTAGTTGGATATCACATCTCATGCTATAGGAAGGGTCTCAGGTTTGGTATAAGCATTGAGATATCACATCTCATGCTATAGAACGGGTCTCAGGATTGGAATGGAAGGAGTTGGATATCACATCTCATGTTATAGGAAGGATCTCATGTTTGGTATTAGAAGCATTGAGACATCACATCTCATGCTATAGGAAGGGTCTCAGGGTTGGAATGGGAAGGAGTTGGATATCACATCTCATCCAATAGGAAGGGTCTCAGGTTTGGAATGGGAAGGAATTGGATATCACGTCTCATGTTATAGGAAGGATATCAGGTTTGGTATTAGAAGCATTGAGATATCAAATCTCATGCTATAGGAAGGGTCTCAGGATTGGAATGTGAAGGATTTGGATATCACATCTCATGCTAAAGGAAGGGTCTCAGGTTTGGTAGAAGCATTGAGATATCACGTCTCTGCTATCGGAAGGGTCTCAGGATTGGATTGGGAAGGAGTTGGATATCCCTTCTCATGCTATAGGAAGGGTCTCAGGATTTGAATGGCAAGGAGTTGGATATCACATCTCATGCCATAGGAAGGGTATCAGGTTTGGTATAAGCATTGAGATATCACATCTCTGCTATCGGAAGGGTCTCAGGATTGGAATGGGAAGGAGTTGGATATTCCCATCTCATGTTATAGGAAGGGTCATAGGTTTGGTATTAGAAGCATTGAGATATCACATCTCATGCTATAGGAAAGGTCTCAGGATTGGAATGGGAAGGACTTGGATATCACATCTCATGCTATAGGGAGGGTCTCAAGTTTGATATTAGAAGCTTTGAGATATCACATCTCATGATATCGGAAGGGTCTCAGGATTGGAATGGGAAGGAGTTGGATATCACATCTCATGATAAAGGAAGGGTCTAAGGTTTGGAAGGGGAAGGATTTGGATATCACATCTCATGTTATATTACGGGTCTCAGGTTTGGTATTAGAAGCATTGAGATATCAAGTCTCAGAGTATAGGAAGGGTCTCAGAATTGGAATGGGAAGGAGTTGGATATCACATCTCAAGCTATAGGAAGGGTCTCAGGATTGGAATGGGAAGGACTTGGATATCACATCTCATGCTATAGGAAGGCTCTCAGGTTTGGAAGGGGAAAGAGTTGGATATCACATTTCATGTTAGAGGTAGGATCTCAGGTTTAGTATTAGAGGCATTGAGATATCACATCTCATGCTATCAGAAGGGTCTCAGGAATGGAATGGGAAGGAGTTGGATATCACATCTCATGCTAAAGGGAGGGTCTCAGGTTTGGAAGGGGAAGGATTTGGATATCACATCTCATGTTATAGGAAGGATCTCAGGTTTGGTATTAGAAGCATTGAGATATCACATCTCATGCTATCGGAAGGATCTCAGGTTTGGAATTAGAAGCATTGAGATATCACATCTCATGCTATCAGAAGGGTCTCAGGATTGGAATTGGAAGGAGTTGGATATCACATCTCATGCTAAAGGGAGGGTCTCAGGTTTGGAAGGGGAAGGATTTGGATATCACATCTCATGTTATCGGAAGGATCTCACGTTTGGTATTAGAAGTATTGAGATATCATATCTCATGCTATAGGAAGGGTCTCAGGATTGGAATGGGAAAGAGTTGGATATCACATCTCATGCTATAGGGAGTGTCTCAGGATTGGAATGGGAAGGACTTAGATATCACATATCATGCTATAGGGAGGGTCTCAGTTTTGATATTAGAAGCATTGAGATATCACATCTCATGCTATCGGAAGTGTCTCAGGATTGGAATGGGAAGGAGCTGGATATCACATCTCAAGCTAAAGGAAGGGTCTCAGGTTTGGAACGGGAAGGATTTGGATATCACATCTCATGTTATAGGAAGGGTCTCAGGTTTGGTATAAGCATTGAGATATCACATCTCTGCTATCGGAAGTGTCTCAGGATTGGAATGGGAAGGAGTTGGATATCACATCTCATGTTATAGGACGGGTCTCAGGTTTGTTATTAGAATCATTGAGATATCATATTGCATGCTGTAGGAAGGGTCTAAGGGTTGGAATGGGAAGGACTTGGATATCACATCTCATGCTATAGATAGGCTCTTAGGTTTGGAAAGGGAAGGAGTTGGATATCACATTTCATGTTAGACGAAGGATCTCAGGTTTGGTATTAGAAGCATTGAGATATCACATCTCATGCTATAGGAAGGGTCTCAGGATTGGAATGGGAAGTAGTTGGATATCACATCTCATGCTATAGGAAGGGTCTCAGGTTTGGTATAAGCATTGAGATATCACATCTCATGCTATAGGACGGGTCTCAGGATTGGAATGGAAGGAGTTGGATATCACATCTCATGTTATAGGAAGGATCTCAGGTTTGGTATTAGAAGCATTGAGATATCACATCTCATGCTATAGGAAGGGTCTCAGGGTTGGAATGGGAAGGAGTTGGATATCACATCTCATCCAATAGGAAGGGTCTCAGGTTTGGAATGGGAAGGAATTGGATATCACATCTCATGTTATAGGAAGGATCTCAGGTTTGGTATTAGAAGCATTGAGATATCACATCTCATGCTATAGGAAGGGTCTCAGGATTGGAATGTGAAGGATTTGGATAGCACATCTCATGCTAAAGGAAGGGTCTCAGGTTTGGTAGAAGCATTGAGATATCACGTCTCTGCTATCGGAAGGGTCTCAGGATTGGATTGGGAAGGAGTTGGATATCCCTTCTCATGCTATAGGAAGGGTCTCAGGATTTGAATGGCAAGGAGTTGGATATCACATCTCATGCCATAGGAAGGGTCTCAGGATTGGAATGGGAAGGATTTGGATATCACATCTCTTGCTATAGCAAGGGTCTCAGGATTGGAATGGGTAGGAGTTGGATATTACTTTCTTGCTATGGGAAGGGTCTCATGTTTGGAATGGGAAGGAGTTGGATATCACATATGCTATAGTTAGTGTCTCAGGTTTGGAAAGGGAAGGAGTTGGATATCACATCTCATGTTATAGGAAGGGTCTCAGGTTTGGTATAAGCATTGAGATATCACATCTCTGCTATCGGAAGCGGCTCAGGATTGGAATGGGAAGGAGTTGGATATCCCATCTCATGTTATAGTAAGAGTCTCTGGTTTGGTATTAGAATCATTGAGATATCACATCGCATGCTGTAGGAAGGGTCTAAGGATTGGAATGGGATGGACTTGGATATCACATCTCATGCTATAGGTAGGCTCTCAGGTTTGGTATAAGCATTGAGATATCACATCTCATGCTATAGGAAGGGTCTCAGGATTGGAATGGGAAGGATTTGGATATCACATCTCATGCTATAGGAAGGGTCTCAGATGTGGTATAAGCATTGAGATATCACATCTCATGCTAAAGGAAGGGTCTCAGGATTGGAATGGGAAGGAGTTGTATATGACATCTAAGGCCATAGGAAGGGTCTCAGGTTTGGTATAAGCATTGAGATATCACATCTCTGCTATCGGAAGGGTCTCAGGATTGGAATGGGAAGGAGTTGGATATCCCATCTCATGTTATAGGAAGGGTCTCAGGTTTGGTATTAGAAGCATAGAGATATCACATCTCATGCTATAGGAAGGGTCTCAGGATTGGAATGGGAAGGAGTTGGATACCACATCTCATGATAAAAGAAGGGTCTAAGGTTTGGAAGGGGAAGGATTTGGATATCACATCTCATGTTATAGGACGGGTCTCAGGTTTGGTATTAGAAGCATTGAGATATCAAGTCTCATGGTATAAGAAGGGTCTCAGAATTGGAATGGGAAGGAGTTGGATATCACACCTCAAGCTATAGGAAGGGTCTCAGGATCGGAATGGGAAGGAGTTTGATATCACATCTCATGCCATAGTATGGGTCTCAGGTTTGGTAGAAGCATTGGGATATCACATCTCATGCTATCGGAAGGGTATCAGTATTGGATTTGGAAGAAGTTGGATATCCCATCTCATGCTATAGGAAGGGTCTCAGGTTGGAATGGGAAGGAGTTGGATATCACATTTCATGTTATAGGAAGGGTCTCAGGATTGGAATGGGAAGGACTTGGATATCATATCTCATGCTATAGGACGGGTCTCAGGTTTGTTTTTAGAATCATTGAGATATCATATTGCATGCTGTAGGAAGGGTCTAAGGATTGGAATGGGAAGGACTTGGATATCACATCTCATGCTATAGATAGGCTCTTAGGTTTGGAAAGGGAAGGAGTTGGATATCACATTTCATGTTAGAGGAAGGATCTCAGGTTTGGTATTAGAAGCATTGAGATATCACATCTCATGCTATAGGAAGGGTCTCAGGATTGGAATGGGAAGTAGTTGGATATCACATCTCATGCTATAGGAATTGTCTCAGGTTTGGTATAAGCATTGAGATATCACATCTCATGCTATAGGACGGGTCTCAGGATTGGAATGGAAGGAGTTGGATATCACATCTCATGTTATAGGAAGGATCTCAGGTTTGGTATTAGAAGCATTGAGACATCACATCTCATGCTATAGGAAGGGTCTCAGGGTTGGAATGGGAAGGAGTTGGATATCGCATCTCATCCAATAGGAAGGGTCTCAGGTTTGGAATGGGAAGGAATTGGATATCACATCTCATGTTATAGGAAGGATCTCAGGTTTGGTATTAGAAGCATTGAGATATCACATCTCATGCTATAGGAAGGGTCTCAGGATTGGAATGTGAAGGATTTGGATATCACATCTCATGCTAAAGGAAGGGTCTCAGGTTTGGTAGAAGCATTGAGATATCACGTCTCTGCTATCGGAAGGGTCTCAGGATTGGATTGGGAAGGAGTTGGATATCCCTTCTCATGCTATACGAAGGGTCTCAGGATTTGATTGGGAAGGAGTTGGATATCACATCTCATGTTATCGGAAGGGTCTCAGGATTGGAATGGGAAGGATTTGGATATCACATCTTTTGCTATAGGAAGGGTCTCAGGATTGGAATGGGTAGGAGTTGGATATTACTTTCTTGCTATGGGAAGGGTCTCATGTTTGGAATGGGAAGCAGTTGGATATCACATATGCTATAGTTAGTGTCTCAGGTTTGGAACGGGAAGGAGTTGGATATCACATCTCATGTTATAGGAAGGGTCTCATGTTTGGTATAAGCATTGAGATATCACATCTCTGCTATCGGAAGCGGCTCAGGATTGGAATGGGAAGGAGTTGGATATCCCATCTCATGTTATAGGAAGAGTCTCTGGTTTGGTATTAGAATCATTGAGATATCACATCGCATGCTGTAGGAAGGGTCCAAGGATTGGAATGGGATGGACTTGGATATCACATCTCATGCTATAGGTAGGCTCTCATTTTTGGTATAAGCATTGAGATATCACATCTCATGCTATAGGAAGGGTCTCAGGATTGGAATGGGAAGGAATTGGATATCACCTCTCATGCTATAGGAAGGGTCTCAGATTTGGTATAAGCATTGAGATATCACATCTCATGCTAAAGGAAGGGTCTCAGGATTGGAATGGGAAGGAGTTGTATATGACATCTCAGGCCATAGGAAGGGTCTCAGGTTTGGTATAAGCATTGAGATATCACATCTCTGCTATCAGAAGGGTCTCAGGATTGGAATGGGAAGGAGTTGGATATCCCATCTCATGTTATAGGAATGGTCTCAGGGTTGGTATTAGAAGCATAGAGATATCACATCTCATGCTATAGGAAGGGTCTCAGGATTGGAATGGGAAGGACTTGGATGTCACATCTCATGCTATAGGGAGGGTCTCAAGTTTGATATTAGAAGCATTGAGATAACAAATCTCATGATATCGGAAGGGTCTCAGGATTGGAATGGGAAGGAGTTGGATATCACATCTCATGATAAAGGAAGGGTCTAAGGTTTGGAAGGGGAAGGATTTGGATATCACATCTCATGTTATAGGACGGGTCTCAGGTTTGGTATTAGAAGCATTGAGATATCAAGTCTCATGGTATAAGAAGGGTCTCAGAATTGGAATGGGAAGGAGTTGGATATCACACCTCAAGCTATAGGAAGGGTCTCAGGATTGGAATGTGAAGGACTTGAATATCACATTTCATGTTATAGGAAGGGTCTCAGGATTGGTAGAAGCATTGGGATATCACATCTCATGCTATCGGAAGGGTATCAGTATTGGATTTGGAAGAAGTTGGATATCCCATCTCATGCTATAGGAAGGGTCTCAGGTTGGAATGGGAAGGAGTTGGATATCACATTTCATGTTATAGGAAGGGTCTCAGGATTGGAATGGGAAGGACGTGGATATCATATCTCATGCTATAGGAAGGCTCTCAGGTTTGGAAGGGGAAGGAGTTGGATATCACATTTCATGTTAGAGGAAGGATCTCAGGTTTGGTATTAGAGGCCTTGAGATATCACATCTCATGCTATAGGAAGGGTCTCAGGATTGGAATGGGAAGGAGTTGGATATCACATCTCAAGCTATAGGAAGGGTCTCAGGTTTGGTATAAGCATTGAGATATCACATCTCATGCTATAGGAAGGGTCTCAGGATTGGAATGGGAAGGAGTTGGATATCACATCTCATGTTATAGGAAATATCTCAGGTTTGGTATTAGAAGCATTGAGACATCACATCTCATGTTATAGGAAGGGTCTCAGGATTGGAATGGGAAGAAGTTGGATATCACATCTCATGCTATAGGAAGGGTCTCAGGTTTGGTATAAGCATTGAGATATCACATCTCATGCTATAGGAAGGGTCTCGGGATTGGAATGGGAAGGAGTTGTATATGACATCTCATGCCATAGGAAGGGTCTCAGGTTTGGTATAAGCATTGAGATATCACATCACATGCTATAGGAAGGGTCTCAGGATTGGAATGGGAAGGACTTGGATATCACATCTCATGCTATAGGCAGGGCCTCAGATTTGGAAAGGGAAGGAGATGGATATCACATTTCATGTTAGAGATGGGATCTCAGGTTTGGTATTAGAGGCATTGAGATATCACATCTCATGCTATCAGAAGGGTCTCAGGATTGGAATGGGAAGGAGTTGGATATCACATCTCATGCTATAGGAAGGGTCTCAGGTTTGGTATAAGCATTGAGATATCACATCTCATGCTATAGGACGGGTCTCAGGATTGGAATGGAAGGAGTTGGATATCACATCTCATGTTATAGGAAGGATCTCAGGTTTGGTATTAGAATCATTGAGACATCACATCTCATGCTATAGGAAGGGTCTCAGGGTTGGAATGGGAAGGAGTTGGATATCACAACTCATCCAATAGGAAGGGTCTCAGGTTTGGAATGGGAAGGAATTGGATATCACATCTCATGTTATAGGAAGGATCTCAGGTTTGGTATTAGAAGCATTGAGATATCACATCTCATGCTATAGGAAGGGTTTCAGGATTGGAATGTGAAGGATTTGGATATCACATCTCATGCTAAAGGAAGGGTCTCAGGTTTGGTAGAAGCATTGAGATATCACATCTCTGCTATCGGAAGGGTCTCAGGATTGGATTGGGAAGGAGTTGGATATCCCTTCTCATGCTATAGGAAGGGTCTCAGGATTTGAATGGCAAGGAGTTGGATATCACATCTCATGCCATACGAAGGGTCTCAGGTTTGGTATAAGCATTGAGATATCACATCTCTGCTATCGGAAGGGTCTCAGGATTGGAATGGGAAGGAGTTGGATATTCCCATCTCATGTTATAGGAAGGGTCTCAGGTTTGGTATTAGAAGCATAGAGATATCACATCTCATGCTATAGGAAGGGTCTCAGGATTGGAATGGGAAGGACTTGGATATCACATCTCATGCTATAGGGAGGGTCTCAAGTTTGATATTAGAAGCTTTGAGATATCACATCTCATGATATCGGAAGGGTCTCAGGATTGGAATGGGAAGGAGTTGGATATCACATCTCATGATAAAGGAAGGGTCTAAGGTTTGGAAGGGGAAGGATTTGGATATCACATCTCATGTTATATTACGGGTCTCAGGTTTGGTATTAGAAGCATTGAGATATCAAGTCTCAGAGTATAGGAAGGGTCTCAGAATTGGAATGGGAAGGAGTTGGATATCACATCTCAAGCTATAGGAAGGGTCTCAGAATTGGAATGGGAAGGACTTGGATATCACATCTCATGCTATAGAAAGGCTCTCAGGTTTGGAAGGGGAAAGAGTTGGATATCACATTTCATGTTAGAGGTAGGATCTCAGGTTTGGTATTAGAGGCATTGAGATATCACATCTCATGCTATCAGAAGGGTCTCAGGAATGGAATGGGAAGGAGTTGGATATCACATCTCATGCTAAAGGGAGGGTCTCAGGTTTGGAAGGGGAAGGATTTGGATATCACATCTCATGTTATAGGAAGGATCTCAGGTTTGGTATTAGAAGCATTGAGATATCACATCTCATGCTATCGGAAGGATCTCAGGTTTGGTATTAGAAGCATTGAGATATCACATCTCATGCTATCAGAAGGGTCTCAGGATTGGAATGGGAAGGAGTTGGATATCACATCTCATGCTAAAGGGAGGGTCTCAGGTTTGGAAGGGGAAGGATTTGGATATCACATCTCATGTTATCAGAAGGATCTCACGTTTGGTATTAGAAGTATTGAGATATCATACCTCATGCTATAGGAAGGGTCTCAGGATTGGAATGGGAAGGAGTTGGATATCACATCTCATGCTATAGGAAGTGTCTCAGGATTGTAATGGGAAGGACTTGGATATCACATCTCATGCTATAGGTAGGGTCTCAAGTTTGATATTAGAAGCATTGAGATATCACATCTCATGCTATAGGAAGGGTCTGAGGATTGGAATGGGAAGGAGTTGGATATCACATCTCATGCTATGGGAAGGGTCTCAGGTTTGGTATAAGCAGTGAGATATCACATCTCATGCTATAGTAAGTGTCTCAGGATTGGAATGGGAAGGAGTTGGATATCACATCTCATGTTATAGGAAGGATCTCAGGTTTGGTATAAGCATTGAGATATCACATCTCTGCTATCGGAAGGGTCTCAGGATTGGAATGGGAAGGAGTTGGATATTCCCATCTCATGTTATAGGAAGGGTCTCAGGTTTGGTATTAGAAGCATTGAGATATCACATCTCATGCTATAGGAAGGGTCTCAGGATTGGAATGGGAAGGAGTTGGATATCACATCTCATGATAAAGGAAGGGTCTCAGGATTGGAATGGGAAGGACTTGGATATCACATCTCATGCTATAGGAAGGCTCTCAGGTTTGGAAGGGGAAAGAGTTGGATATCACATTTCATGTTAGAGGTAGGATCTCAGGTTTGGTATTAGAGGCATTGAGATATCACATCTCATGCTATCAGAAGGGTCTCAGGAATGGAATGGGAAGGAGTTGGATATCACATCTCATGCTAAAGGGAGGGTCTCAGGTTTGGAAGGGGAAGGATTTGGATATCACATCTCATGTTATAGGAAGGATCTCAGGTTTGGTATTAGAAGCATTGAGATATCACATCTCATGCTATCAGAAGAGTCTCAGGATTGGAATAGGAAGGAGTTGGATATCACATCTCATGCTAAAGGGAGGGTCTCAGGATTTGAAGGGGAAGGATTTGGATATCACATCTCATGTTATCGGAAGGATCTCACGTTTGGTATTAGAAGTATTGAGATATCATATCTCATGCTATAGGAAGGGTCTCAGGATTGGAATGGGAAGGAGTTGGATATCACATCTCATGCTATAGGGAGGGTCTCAGGATTGGAATGGGAAGGACTTAGATATCACATATCATGCTATAGGGAGGGTCTCAGTTTTGATATTAGAAGCATTGAGATATCACATCTCATGCTATAGGAAGTGTCTCAGGATTGGAATGGGAAGGTGCTGGATATCACATCTCATGCTAAAGGAAGGGTCTCAGGTTTGGAACGGGAAGGATTTGGATATCACATCTCATGTTATAGGAAGGGTCTCAGGTTTGGTATAAGCATTGAGATATCACATCTCTGCTATCGGAAGTGTCTCAGGATTGGAATGGGAAGGAGTTGGATATCCCATCTCATGTTATAGGACGGGTCTCAGGTTTGTTATTAGAATCATTGAGATATCATATTGCATGCTGTAGGAAGGGTCTAAGGGTTGGAATGGGAAGGACTTGGATATCAGATCTCATGCTATAGATAGGCTCTTAGGTTTGGAAAGGGAAGGAGTTGGATATCACATTTCATGTTAGAGGAAGGATCTCAGGTTTGGTATTAGAAGCATTGAGATATCACATCTCATGCTATAGGAAGGGTCTCAGGATTGGAATGGGAAGCAGTTGGATATCACATCTCATGCTATAGGAAGGGTCTCAGGTTTGGTATAAGCATTGAGATATCACATCTCATGCTATAGGACGGGTCTCAGGATTGGAATGGAAGGAGTTGGATATCACATCTCATGTTATAGGAAGGATCTCAGGTTTGGTATTAGAAGCATTGAGACATCACATCTCATGCTATAGGAAGGGTCTCAGGGTTGGAATGGGAAGGAGTTGGATATCACATCTCATCCAATAGGAAGGGTCTCAGGTTTGGAATGGGAAGGAATTGGATATCACATCTCATGTTATAGGAAGGATCTCAGGTTTGGTATTAGAAGCATTGAGCTATAACATCTCATGCTATAGGAAGGGTCTCAGGATTGGAATGTGAAGGATTTGGATATCACATCTCATGCTAAAGGAAGGGTCTCAGGTTTGGTAGAAGCATTGAGATATCACGTCTCTGCTATCGGAAGGGTCTCAGGATTGGATTGGGAAGGAGTTGGATATCACATCTCATGCCATAGGAAGGGTCTCAGGTTTGGTATAAGCATTGAGATATCACATCTCTGCTATCGGAAGGGTCTCAGGATTGGATTGGGAAGGAGTTGGATATCCCTTCTCATGCTATAGGAAGTGTCTCAGGTTGGAATGGGAAGGAGTTGGATATCACATCTCATGTTATAGAAAGGGTCTCAGGATTGGAATGGGAAGGATTTGGATATCACATCTCTTGCTATAGGAAGGGTCTCAGGATTGGAATGGGTAGGAGTTGGATATTACTTTCTTGCTATAGGAAGGGTCTCATGTTTGGAATGGGAAGGAGTTGGATATCACATATGCTATAGTTAGTGTCTCAGGTTTGGAACGGGAAGGAGTTGGATATCACATCTCATGTTATAGGAAGGGTCTCAGGTTTGGTATAAGCATTGAGATATCACATCTCTGCTATCGGAAGCGGCTCAGGATTGGAATGGGAAGGAGTTGGATATCCCATCTCATGTTATAGGAAGAGTCTCTGGTTTGGTATTAGAATCATTGAGATATCACATCGCATGCTGTAGGAAGGGTCTAAGGATTGGAATGGGATGGACTTGGATATAACATCTCATGCTATAGGTAGGCTCTCAGGTTTGGTATAAGCATTGAGATATCACATCTCATGCTATAGGAAGGGTCTCAGGATTGGAATGGGAAGGAATTGGATATCACATCTCATGCTATAGGAAGGGTCTCAGATTTGGTATAAGCATTGAGATATCACATCTCATGCTAAAGGAAGGGTCTCAGGATTGGAATGGGAAGGAGTTGTATATGACATCTCAGGCCATAGGAAGGTTCTCAGGTTTGGTATAAGCATTGAGATATCACATCTCTGCTATCGGAAAGGTCTCAGGATTGGAATGGGAAGGAGTTGGATATCCCATCTCATGTTATAGGAAGGGTCTCAGGTTTGGTATTAGAAGCATAGAGATATCACATCTCATGCTATAGGAAGGGTCTCAGGATTGGAATGGGAAGGACTTGGATGTCACATCTCATGATAAAGGAAGGGTCTCAGGTTTGGAATGGGAAGGAATTGGATATCACATCTCATGTTATATTACGGGTCTCAGGTTTGGTATTAGAAGCATTGAGATATCAAGTCTCAGAGTATAGGAAGGGTCTCAGAATTGGAATGGGAAGGAGTTGGATATCACATCTCAAGCTATAGGAAGGGTCTCAGAATTGGAATGGGAAGGACTTGGATATCACATCTCATGCTATAGGAAGGCTCTCAGGTTTGGAAGGGGAAAGAGTTGGATATCACATTTCATGTTAGAGGTAGGATCTCAGGTTTGGTATTAGAGGCATTGAGATATCACATCTCATGCTATCAGAAGGGTCTCAGGAATGGAATGGGAAGGAGTTGGATATCACATCTCATGCTAAAGGGAGGGTCTCAGGTTTGGAAGGGGAAGGATTTGGATATCACATCTCATGTTATAGGAAGGATCTCAGGTTTGGTATTAGAAGAATTGAGATATCACATCTCATGCTATCGGAAGGATCTCAGGTTTGGTATTAGAAGCATTGAGATATCACATCTCATGCTATCAGAAGGGTCTCAGGATTGGAATGGGAAGGAGTTGGATATCACATCTCATGCTAAAGGGAGGGTCTCAGGTTTGGAAGGGGAAGGATTTGGATATCACATCTCATGTTATCAGAAGGATCTCACGTTTGGTATTAGAAGTATTGAGATATCATACCTCATGCTATAGGAAGGGTCTCAGGATTGGAATGGGAAGGAGTTGGATATCACATCTCATGCTATAGGAAGTGTCTCAGGATTGTAATGGGAAGGACTTGGATATCACATCTCATGCTATAGGTAGGGTCTCAAGTTTGATATTAGAAGCATTGAGATATCACATCTCATGCTATAGGAAGGGTCTGAGGATTGGAATGGGAAGGAGTTGGATATCACATCTCATGCTATAGGAAGGATCTCAGGTTTGGTATAAGCATTGAGATATCACATCTCTGCTATCGGAAGGGTCTCAGGATTGGAATGGGAAGGAGTTGGATATTCCCATCTCATGTTATAGGAAGGGTCTCAGGTTTGGTATTAGAAGCATTGAGATATCACATCTCATGCTATAGGAAGGGTCTCAGGATTGGAATGGGAAGGAGTTGGATATCACATCTCATGATAAAGGAAGGGTCTCAGGATTGGAATGGGAAGGACTTGGATATCACATCTCATGCTATAGGAAGGCTCTCAGGTTTGGAAGGGGAAAGAGTTGGATATCACCTTTCATGTTAGAGGTAGGATCTCAGGTTTGGTATTAGAGGCATTGAGATATCACATCTCATGCTATCAGAAGGGTCTCAGGAATGGAATGGGAAGGAGTTGGATATCACATCTCATGCTAAAGGGAGGGTCTCAGGTTTGGAAGGGGAAGGATTTGGATATCACATCTCATGTTATAGGAAGGATCTCAGGTTTGGTATTAGAAGCATTGAGATATCACATCTCATGCTATCAGAAGAGTCTCAGGATTGGAATAGGAAGGAGTTGGATATCACATCTCATGCTAAAGGGAGGGTCTCAGGATTTGAAGGGGAAGGATTTGGATATCACATCTCATGTTATCGGAAGGATCTCACGTTTGGTATTAGAAGTATTGAGATATCATATCTCATGCTATAGGAAGGGTCTCAGGATTGGAATGGGAAGGAGTTGGATATCACATCTCATGCTATAGGGAGGGTCTCAGGATTGGAATGGGAAGGACTTAGATATCACATATCATGCTATAGGGAGGGTCTCAGTTTTGATATTAGAAGCATTGAGATATCACATCTCATGCTATAGGAAGTGTCTCAGGATTGGAATGGGAAGGTGCTGGATATCACATCTCATGCTAAAGGAAGGGTCTCAGGTTTGGAACGGGAAGGATTTGGATATCACATCTCATGTTATAGGAAAGGTCTCAGGTTTGGTATAAGCATTGAGATATCACATCTCTGCTATCGGAAGTGTCTCAGGATTGGAATGGGAAGGAGTTGGATATCCCATCTCATGTTATAGGACGGGTCTCAGGTTTGTTATTAGAATCATTGAGATATCATATTGCATGCTGTAGGAAGGGTCTAAGGGTTGGAATGGGAAGGACTTGGATATCAGATCTCATGCTATAGATAGGCTCTTAGGTTTGGAAAGGGAAGGAGTTGGATATCACATTTCATGTTAGAGGAAGGATCTCAGGTTTGGTATTAGAAGCATTGAGATATCACATCTCATGCTATAGGAAGGGTCTCAGGATTGGAATGGGAAGCAGTTGGATATCACATCTCATGCTATAGGAAGGGTCTCAGGTTTGGTATAAGCATTGAGATATCACATCTAATGCTATAGGACGGGTCTCAGGATTGGAATGGAAGGAGTTGGATATCACATCTCATGTTATAGGAAGGATCTCAGGTTTGGTATTAGAAGCATTGAGACATCACATCTCATGCTATAGGAAGGGTCTCAGGGTTGGAATGGGAAGGAGTTGGATATCACATCTCATCCAATAGGAAGGGTCTCAGGTTTGGAATGGGAAGGAATTGGATATCACATCTCATGTTATAGGAAGGATCTCAGGTTTGGTATTAGAAGCATTGAGCTATCACATCTCATGCTATAGGAAGGGTCTCAGGATTGGAATGTGAAGGATTTGGATATCACATCTCATGCTAAAGGAAGGGTCTCAGGTTTGGTAGAAGCATTGAGATATCACGTCTCTGCTATCGGAAGGGTCTCAGGATTGGATTGGGAAGGAGTTGGATATCACATCTCATGCCATAGGAAGGGTCTCAGGTTTGGTATAAGCATTGAGATATCACATCTCTGCTATCGGAAGGGTCTCAGGATTGGATTGGGAAGGAGTTGGATATCCCTTCTCATGCTATAGGAAGTGTCTCAGGTTGGAATGGGAAGGAGTTGGATATCACATCTCATGTTATAGAAAGGGTCTCAGGATTGGAATGGGAAGGATTTGGATATCACATCTCTTGCTATAGGAAGGGTCTCAGGATTGGAATGGGTAGGAGTTGGATATTACTTTCTTGCTATAGGAAGGGTCTCATGTTTGGAATGGGAAGGAGTTGGATATCACATATGCTATAGTTAGTGTCTCAGGTTTGGAACGGGAAGGAGTTGGATATCACATCTCATGTTATAGGAAGGGTCTCAGGTTTGGTATAAGCATTGAGATATCACATCTCATGCTATAGGAAGGGTCTCAGATTTGGTATAAGCATTGAGATATCACATCTCATGCTAAAGGAAGGGTCTCAGGATTGGAATGGGAAGGAGTTGTATATGACATCTCAGGCAATAGGAAGGTTCTCAGGTTTGGTATAAGCATTGAGATATCACATCTCTGCTATCGGAAGGGTCTCAGGATTGGAATGGGAAGGAGTTGGATATCCCATCTCATGTTATAGGAAGGGTCTCAGGTTTGGTATTAGAAGCATAGAGATATCACACCTCATGCTATAGGAAGGGTCTCAGGATGTGAATGGCAAGGAGTTGGATATCACATCTCATGCCATAGGAAGGGTCTCAGGTTTGGTATAAGCATTGAGATATCACATCTCTGCTATCGGAAGGGTCTCAGGATTGGATTGGGAAGGAGTTAGATATCCCTTCTCATGCTATAGGAAGTGTCTCAGGTTGGAATGGGAAGGAGTTGGATATCACATCTCATGTTATAGGAAGGGTCTCAGGATTGGAATGGGAAGGACTTGGATGTCACATCTCATGCTATAGGGAGGGTCTCAAGTTTGATATTAGAAGCATTGAGATAACAAATCTCATGATATCGGAAGGGTCTCAGGATTGGAATGGGAAGGAGTTGGATATCACATCTCATGATAAAGGAAGGGTCTAAGGTTTGGAAGGGGAAGGATTTGGATATCACATCTCATGTTATAGGAAGGGTCTCAGGTTTGGTATTAGAAGCATAGAGATATCACACCTCATGCTATAGGAAGGGTCTCAGGATGTGAATGGCAAGGAGTTGGATATCACATCTCATGCCATAGGAAGGGTCTCAGGTTTGGTATAAGCATTGAGATATCACATCTCTGCTATCGGAAGGGTCTCAGGATTGGATTGGGAAGGAGTTAGATATCCCTTCTCATGCTATAGGAAGTGTCTCAGGTTGGAATGGGAAGGAGTTGGATATCACATCTCATGTTATAGGAAGGGTCTCAGGATTGGAATGGGAAGGACTTGGATGTCACATCTCATGCTATAGGGAGGGTCTCAAGTTTGATATTAGAAGCATTGAGATAACAAATCTCATGATATCGGAAGGGTCTCAGGATTGGAATGGGAAGGAGTTGGATATCACATCTCATGATAAAGGAAGGGTCTAAGGTTTGGAAGGGGAAGGATTTGGATATCACATCTCATGTTATAGGACGGGTCTCAGGTTTGATATTAGAAGCATTGAGATATCAAGTCTCATGGTATAAGAAGGGTCTCAGAATTGGAATGGGAAGGAGTTGGATATCACACCTCAAGCTATAGGAAGGGTCTCAGGATTGGAATGGGAAGGAGTTTGATATCACATCTCATGCCATAGTATGGGTCTCCGGTTTGGTAGAAGCATTGGGATATCACATCTCATGCTATCGGAAGGGTATCAGTATTGGATTTGGAGGAAGTTGGATATCCCATCTCATGCTATAGGAATGGTCTCAGGTTGGAATGGGAAGGAGTTGGATATCACATTTCATGTTATAGGAAGGGTCTCAGGATTGGAATGGGAAGGACTTGGATATCATTTCTCATGCTATAGGACGGGTCTCAGGTTTGTTATTAGAATCATTGAGATATCATATTGCATGCTGTAGGAAGGGTCTAAGGATTGGAATGGGAAGGACTTGGATATCACATCTCATGCTATAGATAGGCTCTTAGGTTTGGAAAGGGAAGGAGTTGGATATCACATTTCATGTTAGAGGAAGGATCTCAGGTTTGGTATTAGAAGCATTGAGATATCACATCTCATGCTATACGAAGGGTCTCAGGATTGGAATGGGAAGTAGTTGGATATCACATCTCATGCTATAGGAAGGGTCTCAGGTTTGGTATAAGCATTGAGATATCACATCTCATGCTATAGAACGGGTCTCAGGATTGGAATGGAAGGAGTTGGATATCACATCTCATGTTATAGGAAGGATCTCATGTTTGGTATTAGAAGCATTGAGACATCACATCTCATGCTATAGGAAGGGTCTCAGGGTTGGAATGGGAAGGAGTTGGATATCACATCTCATCCAATAGGAAGGGTCTCAGGTTTGGAATGGGAAGGAATTGGATATCACGTCTCATGTTATAGGAAGGATATCAGGTTTGGTATTAGAAGCATTGAGATATCAAATCTCATGCTATAGGAAGGGTCTCAGGATTGGAATGTGAAGGATTTGGATATCACATCTCATGCTAAAGGAAGGGTCTCAGGTTTGGTAGAAGCATTGAGATATCACGTCTCTGCTATCGGAAGGGTCTCAGGATTGGATTGGGAAGGAGTTGGATATCCCTTCTCATGCTATAGGAAGGGTCTCAGGATTTGAATGGCAAGGAGTTGGATATCACATCTCATGCCATAGGAAGGGTATCAGGTTTGGTATAAGCATTGAGATATCACATCTCTGCTATCGGAAGGGTCTCAGGATTGGAATGGGAAGGAGTTGGATATTCCCATCTCATGTTATAGGAAGGGTCATAGGTTTGGTATTAGAAGCATTGAGATATCACATCTCATGCTATAGGAAAGGTCTCAGGATTGGAATGGGAAGGACTTGGATATCACATCTCATGCTATAGGGAGGGTCTCAAGTTTGATATTAGAAGCTTTGAGATATCACATCTCATGATATCGGAAGGGTCTCAGGATTGGAATGGGAAGGAGTTGGATATCACATCTCATGATAAAGGAAGGGTCTAAGGTTTGGAAGGGGAAGGATTTGGATATCACATCTCATGTTATATTACGGGTCTCAGGTTTGGTATTAGAAGCATTGAGATATCAAGTCTCAGAGTATAGGAAGGGTCTCAGAATTGGAATGGGAAGGAGTTGGATATCACATCTCAAGCTATAGGAAGGGTCTCAGGATTGGAATGGGAAGGACTTGGATATCACATCTCATGCTATAGGAAGGCTCTCAGGTTTGGAAGGGGAAAGAGTTGGATATCACATTTCATGTTAGAGGTAGGATCTCAGGTTTAGTATTAGAGGCATTGAGATATCACATCTCATGCTATCAGAAGGGTCTCAGGAATGGAATGGGAAGGAGTTGGATATCACATCTCATGCTAAAGGGAGGGTCTCAGGTTTGGAAGGGGAAGGATTTGGATATCACATCTCATGTTATAGGAAGGATCTCAGGTTTGGTATTAGAAGCATTGAGATATCACATCTCATGCTATCGGAAGGATCTCAGGTTTGGAATTAGAAGCATTGAGATATCACATCTCATGCTATCAGAAGGGTCTCAGGATTGGAATTGGAAGGAGTTGGATATCACATCTCATGCTAAAGGGAGGGTCTCAGGTTTGGAAGGGGAAGGATTTGGATATCACATCTCATGTTATCGGAAGGATCTCACGTTTGGTATTAGAAGTATTGAGATATCATATCTCATGCTATAGGAAGGGTCTCAGGATTGGAATGGGAAAGAGTTGGATATCACATCTCATGCTATAGGGAGTGTCTCAGGATTGGAATGGGAAGGACTTAGATATCACATATCATGCTATAGGGAGGGTCTCAGTTTTGATATTAGAAGCATTGAGATATCACATCTCATGCTATCGGAAGTGTCTCAGGATTGGAATGGGAAGGAGCTGGATATCACATCTCAAGCTAAAGGAAGGGTCTCAGGTTTGGAACGGGAAGGATTTGGATATCACATCTCATGTTATAGGAAGGGTCTCAGGTTTGGTATAAGCATTGAGATATCACATCTCTGCTATCGGAAGTGTCTCAGGATTGGAATGGGAAGGAGTTGGATATCACATCTCATGTTATAGGACGGGTCTCAGGTTTGTTATTAGAATCATTGAGATATCATATTGCATGCTGTAGGAAGGGTCTAAGGGTTGGAATGGGAAGGACTTGGATATCACATCTCATGCTATAGATAGGCTCTTAGGTTTGGAAAGGGAAGGAGTTGGATATCACATTTCATGTTAGACGAAGGATCTCAGGTTTGGTATTAGAAGCATTGAGATATCACATCTCATGCTATAGGAAGGGTCTCAGGATTGGAATGGGAAGTAGTTGGATATCACATCTCATGCTATAGGAAGGGTCTCAGGTTTGGTATAAGCATTGAGATATCACATCTCATGCTATAGGACGGGTCTCAGGATTGGAATGGAAGGAGTTGGATATCACATCTCATGTTATAGGAAGGATCTCAGGTTTGGTATTAGAAGCATTGAGATATCACATCTCATGCTATAGGAAGGGTCTCAGGGTTGGAATGGGAAGGAGTTGGATATCACATCTCATCCAATAGGAAGGGTCTCAGGTTTGGAATGGGAAGGAATTGGATATCACATCTCATGTTATAGGAAGGATCTCAGGTTTGGTATTAGAAGCATTGAGATATCACATCTCATGCTATAGGAAGGGTCTCAGGATTGGAATGTGAAGGATTTGGATAGCACATCTCATGCTAAAGGAAGGGTCTCAGGTTTGGTAGAAGCATTGAGATATCACGTCTCTGCTATCGGAAGGGTCTCAGGATTGGATTGGGAAGGAGTTGGATATCCCTTCTCATGCTATAGGAAGGGTCTCAGGATTTGAATGGCAAGGAGTTGGATATCACATCTCATGCCATAGGAAGGGTCTCAGGATTGGAATGGGAAGGATTTGGATATCACATCTCTTGCTATAGCAAGGGTCTCAGGATTGGAATGGGTAGGAGTTGGATATTACTTTCTTGCTATGGGAAGGGTCTCATGTTTGGAATGGGAAGGAGTTGGATATCACATATGCTATAGTTAGTGTCTCAGGTTTGGAAAGGGAAGGAGTTGGATATCACATCTCATGTTATAGGAAGGGTCTCAGGTTTGGTATAAGCATTGAGATATCACATCTCTGCTATCGGAAGCGGCTCAGGATTGGAATGGGAAGGAGTTGGATATCCCATCTCATGTTATAGTAAGAGTCTCTGGTTTGGTATTAGAATCATTGAGATATCACATCGCATGCTGTAGGAAGGGTCTAAGGATTGGAATGGGATGGACTTGGATATCACATCTCATGCTATAGGTAGGCTCTCAGGTTTGGTATAAGCATTGAGATATCACATCTCATGCTATAGGAAGGGTCTCAGGATTGGAATGGGAAGGATTTGGATATCACATCTCATGCTATAGGAAGGGTCTCAGATGTGGTATAAGCATTGAGATATCACATCTCATGCTAAAGGAAGGGTCTCAGGATTGGAATGGGAAGGAGTTGTATATGACATCTAAGGCCATAGGAAGGGTCTCAGGTTTGGTATAAGCATTGAGATATCACATCTCTGCTATCGGAAGGGTCTCAGGATTGGAATGGGAAGGAGTTGGATATCCCATCTCATGTTATAGGAAGGGTCTCAGGTTTGGTATTAGAAGCATAGAGATATCACATCTCATGCTATAGGAAGGGTCTCAGGATTGGAATGGGAAGGAGTTGGATACCACATCTCATGATAAAAGAAGGGTCTAAGGTTTGGAAGGGGAAGGATTTGGATATCACATCTCATGTTATAGGACGGGTCTCAGGTTTGGTATTAGAAGCATTGAGATATCAAGTCTCATGGTATAAGAAGGGTCTCAGAATTGGAATGGGAAGGAGTTGGATATCACACCTCAAGCTATAGGAAGGGTCTCAGGATCGGAATGGGAAGGAGTTTGATATCACATCTCATGCCATAGTATGGGTCTCAGGTTTGGTAGAAGCATTGGGATATCACATCTCATGCTATCGGAAGGGTATCAGTATTGGATTTGGAAGAAGTTGGATATCCCATCTCATGCTATAGGAAGGGTCTCAGGTTGGAATGGGAAGGAGTTGGATATCACATTTCATGTTATAGGAAGGGTCTCAGGATTGGAATGGGAAGGACTTGGATATCATATCTCATGCTATAGGACGGGTCTCAGGTTTGTTTTTAGAATCATTGAGATATCATATTGCATGCTGTAGGAAGGGTCTAAGGATTGGAATGGGAAGGACTTGGATATCACATCTCATGCTATAGATAGGCTCTTAGGTTTGGAAAGGGAAGGAGTTGGATATCACATTTCATGTTAGAGGAAGGATCTCAGGTTTGGTATTAGAAGCATTGAGATATCACATCTCATGCTATAGGAAGGGTCTCAGGATTGGAATGGGAAGTAGTTGGATATCACATCTCATGCTATAGGAATTGTCTCAGGTTTGGTATAAGCATTGAGATATCACATCTCATGCTATAGGACGGGTCTCAGGATTGGAATGGAAGGAGTTGGATATCACATCTCATGTTATAGGAAGGATCTCAGGTTTGGTATTAGAAGCATTGAGACATCACATCTCATGCTATAGGAAGGGTCTCAGGGTTGGAATGGGAAGGAGTTGGATATCGCATCTCATCCAATAGGAAGGGTCTCAGGTTTGGAATGGGAAGGAATTGGATATCACATCTCATGTTATAGGAAGGATCTCAGGTTTGGTATTAGAAGCATTGAGATATCACATCTCATGCTATAGGAAGGGTCTCAGGATTGGAATGTGAAGGATTTGGATATCACATCTCATGCTAAAGGAAGGGTCTCAGGTTTGGTAGAAGCATTGAGATATCACGTCTCTGCTATCGGAAGGGTCTCAGGATTGGATTGGGAAGGAGTTGGATATCCCTTCTCATGCTATACGAAGGGTCTCAGGATTTGATTGGGAAGGAGTTGGATATCACATCTCATGTTATCGGAAGGGTCTCAGGATTGGAATGGGAAGGATTTGGATATCACATCTTTTGCTATAGGAAGGGTCTCAGGATTGGAATGGGTA
This sequence comes from Ambystoma mexicanum, assembly GCF_040938575.1. Lineage (NCBI taxonomy): Eukaryota > Metazoa > Chordata > Amphibia > Caudata > Ambystomatidae > Ambystoma > Ambystoma mexicanum. Next base: position 343,042,296 of record NC_090936.1, read on the forward strand.
GGAGTTGGATATTACTTTCTTGCTATGGGAAGGGTCTCATGTTTGGAATGGGAAGCAGTTGGATATCACATATGCTATAGTTAGTGTCTCAGGTTTGGAACGGGAAGGAGTTGGATATCACATCTCATGTTATAGGAAGGGTCTCATGTTTGGTATAAGCATTGAGATATCACATCTCTGCTATCGGAAGCGGCTCAGGATTGGAATGGGAAGGAGTTGGATATCCCATCTCATGTTATAGGAAGAGTCTCTGGTTTGGTATTAGAATCATTGAGATATCACATCGCATGCTGTAGGAAGGGTCCAAGGATTGGAATGGGATGGACTTGGATATCACATCTCATGCTATAGGTAGGCTCTCATTTTTGGTATAAGCATTGAGATATCACATCTCATGCTATAGGAAGGGTCTCAGGATTGGAATGGGAAGGAATTGGATATCACCTCTCATGCTATAGGAAGGGTCTCAGATTTGGTATAAGCATTGAGATATCACATCTCATGCTAAAGGAAGGGTCTCAGGATTGGAATGGGAAGGAGTTGTATATGACATCTCAGGCCATAGGAAGGGTCTCAGGTTTGGTATAAGCATTGAGATATCACATCTCTGCTATCAGAAGGGTCTCAGGATTGGAATGGGAAGGAGTTGGATATCCCATCTCATGTTATAGGAATGGTCTCAGGGTTGGTATTAGAAGCATAGAGATATCACATCTCATGCTATAGGAAGGGTCTCAGGATTGGAATGGGAAGGACTTGGATGTCACATCTCATGCTATAGGGAGGGTCTCAAGTTTGATATTAGAAGCATTGAGATAACAAATCTCATGATATCGGAAGGGTCTCAGGATTGGAATGGGAAGGAGTTGGATATCACATCTCATGATAAAGGAAGGGTCTAAGGTTTGGAAGGGGAAGGATTTGGATATCACATCTCATGTTATAGGACGGGTCTCAGGTTTGGTATTAGAAGCATTGAGATATCAAGTCTCATGGTATAAGAAGGGTCTCAGAATTGGAATGGGAAGGAGTTGGATATCACACCTCAAGCTATAGGAAGGGTCTCAGGATTGGAATGTGAAGGACTTGAATATCACATTTCATGTTATAGGAAGGGTCTCAGGATTGGTAGAAGCATTGGGATATCACATCTCATGCTATCGGAAGGGTATCAGTATTGGATTTGGAAGAAGTTGGATATCCCATCTCATGCTATAGGAAGGGTCTCAGGTTGGAATGGGAAGGAGTTGGATATCACATTTCATGTTATAGGAAGGGTCTCAGGATTGGAATGGGAAGGACGTGGATATCATATCTCATGCTATAGGAAGGCTCTCAGGTTTGGAAGGGGAAGGAGTTGGATATCACATTTCATGTTAGAGGAAGGATCTCAGGTTTGGTATTAGAGGCCTTGAGATATCACATCTCATGCTATAGGAAGGGTCTCAGGATTGGAATGGGAAGGAGTTGGATATCACATCTCAAGCTATAGGAAGGGTCTCAGGTTTGGTATAAGCATTGAGATATCACATCTCATGCTATAGGAAGGGTCTCAGGATTGGAATGGGAAGGAGTTGGATATCACATCTCATGTTATAGGAAATATCTCAGGTTTGGTATTAGAAGCATTGAGACATCACATCTCATGTTATAGGAAGGGTCTCAGGATTGGAATGGGAAGAAGTTGGATATCACATCTCATGCTATAGGAAGGGTCTCAGGTTTGGTATAAGCATTGAGATATCACATCTCATGCTATAGGAAGGGTCTCGGGATTGGAATGGGAAGGAGTTGTATATGACATCTCATGCCATAGGAAGGGTCTCAGGTTTGGTATAAGCATTGAGATATCACATCACATGCTATAGGAAGGGTCTCAGGATTGGAATGGGAAGGACTTGGATATCACATCTCATGCTATAGGCAGGGCCTCAGATTTGGAAAGGGAAGGAGATGGATATCACATTTCATGTTAGAGATGGGATCTCAGGTTTGGTATTAGAGGCATTGAGATATCACATCTCATGCTATCAGAAGGGTCTCAGGATTGGAATGGGAAGGAGTTGGATATCACATCTGTTAGGAAAGATTTCGTTATTGTAGGGAACTTTCCTTCCATGTGGCAACCCCTAAACTTTTTGCTATTGTTTTCAACCTGTTTTCTTGACTTTGCCAGAGAAGTGCAGCCTTCTGCTGTACTCCTCTGGGCTTTCGCTCCTTTCTTACGGGGAAACTGACATGCCCTTAAGACAGTCAGTACCGGGGAACGCTGTTTCCCGTAGTTTCTTTTATCGTGTCGCCATTTTAGTGCAACACGACACAAGAGGGCACTGTAAGCTAAGTTACAGCTCTCTTGGGTCTCTAGCCTTCTACAGACCCTAGACACTCTTGTAGGATGGTTTTTGGATCGGTGCAAGTCATTCAGGGACTGGGCTGGTGGCAGCGATCATTTGGTTTATTTTGAGCTCCTTTTGCCGTTCTGAGCACGTTTTTGCCGCGAACACAAAAGGGTGGCCCGGCTACACAAAATGGCCGGACCACGAGGCTCCTTTGTCTAGTCCACTGTCCGTCTTGCTCCCTTTACCTTCCCCCGGGTCAGGCGACCCGGGGCCTTCCTTATTTGGGCATGTAGTTTCCCGCGAAACACGGTTGCTTTCGCGGGCTTCTACATGTCGTTTGAGTGCCCCCAGGATGTGGGATGGGCTGTCTGGTCCCAATACACATCCTGGGTGCCAGAGAGTCTAGGGTGGTGTGAATGCCTGGGACCACTGTGGTCCGTGATTGGTCCACGTATGGTATGGGTGTTGATGAGCGGATCTCCCATTGGCTCCCCTCCGTTTTGGCGCGAAGGGAACCGTGGATAAGAGGGAGCTGGAAACACCACTACCATGTCGATCTCCTGAGTTCTTACGAACCCAGGGATACAGGAGCCAAGTATCCTGCGAACACGAGGCTGGACCGAGGAATCGCTGGTGACCCCCTGAAGAACTTCTGCTCCTCATTGCTGTCGTCCGGTGAAGCCCTTTCCACCTAAGATCGAACAAGAAGGCCTGTACTGGCGCTTCGACCTATTGGAATAGCAGGACCAGCTATTCCCGGCACCTTCATCAACTCCTGCTGTAAGCCTTCGGAAGTGTCTCTGGGCCATCCAGTTGACTGACCAGCTTACTAAGGAGGTCTGCTCTGTAATCGCTGACAGGTTGGGTGGTATTCTGAGTCCGGGGCATGCTCACACGCTTCGTTTGCTTAGCAGTCCTAAGCTAGAGGTGAGCAGTGCTCGTTTGGCTTGAATACACCCGGCCGTTCCGTTGCCCTGCTGTGGCGACAAAACTGTGCTTGTTTCTTCGATCGGGACGTCTTTTTACTCTGCACGACGACGAGACGTTCCCTGCTCTTCAGAACCTGCCAGAAGCTGCATCTATCGAGGAGAAGCTCGGGCCTGCTTGCTTCGGGGACCGGTGAGTAGATTAGCTAGGATCTGGTCGCCCTCCTGCAGTGCCCCTTGCTTTTCCCCGCTGTGAATACAGCACCCCTTGTCCGTACTCGCGCCCTGCTTCTGCCTCACAGTGGAGGCTGCGCTAGAGTCGCGGACCGTGTTCTCCTTCATTAGAGCTCCCTACAGAGCTGTTCAACGTCCTCCGAAGAGCTTCACCTTCTGCCCATTGGCACCGGCGTGTGCAGGTACTTTTGAGCGCTAGGCTCCACTCTTCGTAGGGATTGGACTACCATCCAGTTAGGGGCCTCAGAAGGCGGACATATCACTCGCATTGGTTCGCACTGCCTGTTTTCCTTCCCCTGCAGGTGGATAACATATTTCGTGCTGCTAATGCTGTGAAACTGTGTATTCTGTATATATATTGGGTGGATAGTGTATGTGTTGGTTTAATATCGTTGTATATTGCTGCTTTTACTGTGGTTATTAGTTTCAAGGCCTTATAATAAATGTGTATCTATTTTTGATATAAACAACTGTTTGGAGTAGTTTGTAAGCGCTCTTGCTTTGTGTGCTCACTGTGGGCTTTCAGTCACACTCACCCCTCTTGAGACCTAGTCTTGACCGCCGCGATCGCTACCTTGATTGGTCTGGCTTGTCCAGAGGTTACCCTGTTCCAAGTAATTAGGTTGGCCTTCTGAACTTCTGCGCCACCAGGACAGAGTTCAGAAATCCGTCTTAACAAATTGGTGTACAGCGGTGGGATACGACTGAAGGTATCCAGTGTTGCGCTCGAACTAAGGCATTTCAGGTTATTCCAACCAGGACACGCAGTAAAGTATTGAATATAACGTTAAAAAGGCCATAGTCCTATCAACAGTATGGAAACGAATACTTTATTAACCTTAAATGCTTCGAAATCTGAAACATTGAAGAAGATGTGTGCGGAGAGAGGGGTTTCCTCTCAAGGCACTAAATTGGAAATGATCCAGAGAATCGTGGCGTGGCAAGAAGCGCAGCTTGACGCTATAACTTCCGAGGACAGTGCAGAAGGTGGTGGGGCTGCTCTCACTGGCAGAACCGACGGTTCTGCCGCTGCACTGATCCATCACGACCACGAGGACAGGGAGGATGTAATGTCTAACGTTTCCTCTGCCAGTGTTGATGGGGAGGCTATGCTTGAATTCAAGAAGCAAGAGCTGCGGTTTAGGCAGCAGGAGCTTGAATTCAGCATAGCCAAACTGAAAATCGACCAGGCAGAAAAACAAAAAGACAGGGATCACCAGTTGGAACTGGCCAAGCTTCAGTTCGCAAATGGGTCCAAGGGTCCTGGACATGGTTCTGGGGCTTCCTCTCATCCACGGTTTCCAAAAGATCTGCTCAGTGTGTATGAGGAACGAAATGACATTATGGACTGGTTAAATGCGTTTGAGTATGCATGCGAGGTTCAAGAGGTTGATAATGCGGATAAGATTGCATGGTTACTCAGCAGACTGCCCCATTCTGGTTGCAGTGCCATTATGGAAATGTCGAAGGCTGAGCGCGCTGATTTTGCAATGTTGAAGCAGACTCTCATTTTAAAGTTTGGGAAGACTCCGACCCAATATTTAAAAAGGTTTAGAGAGTATAAGAAAAAGGAAGGTGGTACTTGGGTGTCGTATGTAGCTGAGTCCCTGAAAAACTTGACTGGCTGGGTTGAAGGTTATAAGGTTTCTACCTTCGAAGGCATGATCAATCTGGTCATGCTGGAACACATTTTTGCTTCTTCTTCCCCGGAGCTTAAGCAGCATTTGGCCGATTCGAAGGAGATAGATCCTAAGAAGCTGGCCATTGCAGCAGACTTATGGGTGTCACATCGAGTGTCCCATAAGGACAAAACTCATCCTGGTAAGCAGGAGGAAGGGAAAAAGACCAAAGATATGGAGGGTGGGGAATCTGCTAAATCATCTTCCCATAAGGGCCACAAAAAGAAAAATAAGGGTAAGCCATCCGAGAACTCACAGGGTAGTGGAGGTTCGCCTCCGAAACAGAACTCTGGTTATAATAAGCCTCCCTACGTAAACAGACCCAATGGGGCTTGTTTTTCTTGTGGAGCAACTGACCATGTGAAGGGGGATCCCCGTTGTAAGGTTAGACCTTTGGGGGTCCACTCCGCTAATCTGGCCTTCTCCTCCTACGAGGAAGAAGAGATTACAGGAGCATCCTTCTCCTCAGACTCATTTCCCAGCGGAATAGAGGCTGAGGTAGTTTTAGTGTCCCTGGGTTCCTGGGAGCCTAAAGTCGCAGAGGCGTATGCTAGGATTCCGGATAATACCAAGCACTACTTTAAAGACAGTGTGCTGATCAATGGAGTGGATACTCCAGCTCTTAGGGATAGTGGGTGCAGTCGAACTGTAGTGGATTCTACCTTGGTAGACTCAGAGGAAGTTGCCAGAGCTACTCTGATGCCCACTAAGTTGGCTGACGGCCCCCTCCGTATGTTTCCCGTGATCCCTGTTAATCTAACTTTAAATGGTACAGCAGTTAGGATTCCAGTGAGCATTCAGAGAAACGTCCCGGGAAAGGTCTTGTTGGGCAATGATCTCAGAGCTCTAGGGCTCGTAGGAGACACTGCCGAAAGACCCTACACACGGTCTCAAGCACGGGCAGCATTGGCCAAGTCCAATACGCCGCCCCAGCCGAAGGGGAAACCCAAGGCGAAAGGAGTCAACAAGTCCCGACGGGGGAAAGAGAATATTCCCCCGAACTCGCCTACCACTGCGGTGGAGGGAGTTGGTCAATCGCCCGAGCCTGACGAGGAGGTGGCGATGCCTGAAGTGTTCGACCCCAACGACCATCCTGAACTAAAAGACTTGTTAGTTGAAGGAGGTCCTGATAGGGACGACTTCAGTAAGGGCCAACGTGAGTGCCCATCTCTGGAAGGCCTAAGGAGACAGGCCTGCTCCCAGCTTGAGGGTGAACCTCCTGGGAAGCATCGGATTTATTGGGAAGGTGGACTCCTGTACAGTGAGCCCACAGAGTCTACAGAAGGAGACCATAGGAGGTTGGTGGTTCCCCTTTCTGTTAGACCCTTCCTCCTGCAGTTGGCGCATGAAGTTCCCCTTGCTGGTCACCTTGGAATGAAGAGGACCAAGCAAAGGTTATCTATGCACTTCTACTGGCCCAAGATGGGGGTGCAAGTAGAAAGTCACTGCAGGAGTTGTGCCTCCTGCCAGTTGTCTGGTAAGGTTGGCGCGACAATCCAAGCTCCGTTGGTACCGCTCCCAGTTGTGGGGGTACCATTTGAAAGGGTAGGGATCGACATCGTTGGTCCCCTTGACCCGCAAACATCCTCAGGCAATAGGTTTATCCTGGTGCTGGTCGACCATGCAACCAGGTATCCTGAGGCCATCCCATTAAAGACTGTAACTGCCAAGTCAGTTGCAAAAGCTTTACTCGGCATATTTACTAGGGTTGGCTTCCCTAAAGAAGTTGTGTCAGATCGTGGCAGCAACTTTATGTCGAAGTATATGCAGGCTATGTGGAAAGAATGTGGGGTCACCTACAAGTTCTCTTCTGCATACCACCCCCAGACCAATGGTCTGGTGGAGCGTTTCAACAGAACGCTAAAGAGCATGATTGGGGCTCTGGAGGAGCCCCAGAGGAGGAAATGGGACCTTCTTTTACCATGCTTGTTGTTTGCCTACAGAGAGGTACCACAGGAGGGTGTTGGCTTCAGCCCCTTCGAACTTCTGTTCGGTCATCCCGTACGGGGACCCTTAGCCATCGTCAAAGAGGGATGGGAGATGCCCACTCCCCCTGTTACTACCAATGTAGTTGACTATGTGCTAGGGCTCAGAAAACGGATGGTACTCCTGATGGGCTTGGCTAGTGAAAAGTTGAAGGCAGGACAAGCGCTGGTGAAACATTGGTACGACCAGAAAGCTTCCTTAATTCACTTTACCCCTGGTCAGCAAGTCCTGATCATGAACCCTATAAGGCCTCGCGCTTTACAGGACAAATGGTCAGGCCCTTACACAGTGGTGGAGCCCCTGGGTGAGGTGAACTATTTAGTGGACCTTGGAAGGCCTGGACAGGCTCCAAAAGTGTTCCACGTAAATAGGCTGAAGGCTTTCGTCCCAAGAGTCGAAATCGCAGCACTGCTACTGGCGTCAGACGTTGAGGAAGAGGAGTCAGAACCTCTTCCCGACCTGTTCCAAAGCGGTCCTTCAGATAGCTCCGTTGAGGGTGTCCGAGTGGCCCCTCACCTGACTTCTGATCAGCAGGCTGAGGTGAAAAGTTTGCTTAGGCAGTTTTCCCCCCTGTTTTCACAGTCGCCTGGTTTGACACCTTGGTGCAAACATAACATTGACACAGGAGACAGTGTACCTACCAAAAGTAGGGGATACAGGATGTCGGATAAAGTACGGTCTTATATTAAGACCGAGGTCAACAAGATGTTAGACCTTGGGGTGATTGAACCCTCTAGTAGTCCTTGGTCCAGTCCTGTGGTTCTGGTTCCAAAGGCAGGCACCTCTGAATTGAGGTTCTGCGTGGATTACAGGGCTCTGAATGCTGTCACCAAGACAGACGCTCACCCCTTGCCTCGAACTGACGAGCTGGTGGATACCTTGGGTGCCTCCAAGTACCTCAGCACGTTTGACCTGACTGCGGGCTATTGGCAAATAGCTTTAGCAGAACATGCCAAGGAGAAGACAGCATTTTCAACTCCCGACGGGCTTTACCAATTCCGGGTAATGCCGTTCGGATTGAAGAATGCACCTGCCACTTTCCAGAGGCTTGTGAATCATGTGTTGAATGGGTTGGACGAATTCTGTCTTGCATATCTGGACGATATAGCAGTTTTCAGTGCCACCTGGGAAGACCATGTGAAACACCTCGGGATTGTGCTCCAGGCTCTTCAGAAAGCCCACTTGACCATAAAGGCGAGTAAATGCCAGATTGGACAAGGCTCAGTGGTTTACCTTGGGCATGAAGTAGGTGGAGGAAGGATACAGCCTCTCCCCAGTAAAGTACAAGCAGTACAAGACTGGCCTACCCCCACTACACAAACCCAAGTGAGAGCCTTCTTAGGACTCACGGGTTATTACCGCAATTTTATGGCAGACTATGGCACCATAGCTGCTCCTCTGACTGCCCTCACAACTCCGAAGAAACCCAAGAAGGTAACTTGGACTGACGAGTGTGAGAAGGCCTTCAATGGCTTGAAAGACTCCTTGTGCCAGGCCCCTGTGCTCAGGGCCCCTGATTATCAAAGACCTTTTATCGTGCAGACGGATGCCTCTGACACTGGGATAGGAGCTGTACTATCACAAGTAGATGAGAAGGGTAAGGAACACCCTATCGGTTTTATTAGTCGCCAGCTTAAGGACAGAGAGCTCAGATGGTCCACGGTAGAGAAAGAATGTTTCTCTGTTGTGTGGGCCCTAAGGAAGCTGCGGCCCTACCTCTATGGGACCCACTTCACTGTGCAGACTGACCATAAGCCGTTAAAGTGGCTAATGAACATGAAGGGGGAGAATCCAAAGTTGCTTAGGTGGTCCATAAGTCTACAAGGCTTCGACTTCACTATTGAGCATAGGCCAGGTGTCCAACATAGCAATGCTGATGGGTTGTCCAGAATGTTTTACCGACCTGAACAAGAGACTCATCCAGGGGTGGATTAGTTCCCCCTGTCCATAGTCTGGGAGGGGCGAGTGTTAGGAAAGATTTCGTTATTGTAGGGAACTTTCCTTCCATGTGGCAACCCCTAAACTTTTTGCTATTGTTTTCAACCTGTTTTCTTGACTTTGCCAGAGAAGTGCAGCCTTCTGCTGTACTCCTCTGGGCTTTCGCTCCTTTCTTACGGGGAAACTGACATGCCCTTAAGACAGTCAGTACCGGGGAACGCTGTTTCCCGTAGTTTCTTTTATCGTGTCGCCATTTTAGTGCAACACGACACAAGAGGGCACTGTAAGCTAAGTTACAGCTCTCTTGGGTCTCTAGCCTTCTACAGACCCTAGACACTCTTGTAGGATGGTTTTTGGATCGGTGCAAGTCATTCAGGGACTGGGCTGGTGGCAGCGATCATTTGGTTTATTTTGAGCTCCTTTTGCCGTTCTGAGCACGTTTTTGCCGCGAACACAAAAGGGTGGCCCGGCTACACAAAATGGCCGGACCACGAGGCTCCTTTGTCTAGTCCACTGTCCGTCTTGCTCCCTTTACCTTCCCCCGGGTCAGGCGACCCGGGGCCTTCCTTATTTGGGCATGTAGTTTCCCGCGAAACACGGTTGCTTTCGCGGGCTTCTACATGTCGTTTGAGTGCCCCCAGGATGTGGGATGGGCTGTCTGGTCCCAATACACATCCTGGGTGCCAGAGAGTCTAGGGTGGTGTGAATGCCTGGGACCACTGTGGTCCGTGATTGGTCCACGTATGGTATGGGTGTTGATGAGCGGATCTCCCATTGGCTCCCCTCCGTTTTGGCGCGAAGGGAACCGTGGATAAGAGGGAGCTGGAAACACCACTACCATGTCGATCTCCTGAGTTCTTACGAACCCAGGGATACAGGAGCCAAGTATCCTGCGAACACGAGGCTGGACCGAGGAATCGCTGGTGACCCCCTGAAGAACTTCTGCTCCTCATTGCTGTCGTCCGGTGAAGCCCTTTCCACCTAAGATCGAACAAGAAGGCCTGTACTGGCGCTTCGACCTATTGGAATAGCAGGACCAGCTATTCCCGGCACCTTCATCAACTCCTGCTGTAAGCCTTCGGAAGTGTCTCTGGGCCATCCAGTTGACTGACCAGCTTACTAAGGAGGTCTGCTCTGTAATCGCTGACAGGTTGGGTGGTATTCTGAGTCCGGGGCATGCTCACACGCTTCGTTTGCTTAGCAGTCCTAAGCTAGAGGTGAGCAGTGCTCGTTTGGCTTGAATACACCCGGCCGTTCCGTTGCCCTGCTGTGGCGACAAAACTGTGCTTGTTTCTTCGATCGGGACGTCTTTTTACTCTGCACGACGACGAGACGTTCCCTGCTCTTCAGAACCTGCCAGAAGCTGCATCTATCGAGGAGAAGCTCGGGCCTGCTTGCTTCGGGGACCGGTGAGTAGATTAGCTAGGATCTGGTCGCCCTCCTGCAGTGCCCCTTGCTTTTCCCCGCTGTGAATACAGCACCCCTTGTCCGTACTCGCGCCCTGCTTCTGCCTCACAGTGGAGGCTGCGCTAGAGTCGCGGACCGTGTTCTCCTTCATTAGAGCTCCCTACAGAGCTGTTCAACGTCCTCCGAAGAGCTTCACCTTCTGCCCATTGGCACCGGCGTGTGCAGGTACTTTTGAGCGCTAGGCTCCACTCTTCGTAGGGATTGGACTACCATCCAGTTAGGGGCCTCAGAAGGCGGACATATCACTCGCATTGGTTCGCACTGCCTGTTTTCCTTCCCCTGCAGGTGGATAACATATTTCGTGCTGCTAATGCTGTGAAACTGTGTATTCTGTATATATATTGGGTGGATAGTGTATGTGTTGGTTTAATATCGTTGTATATTGCTGCTTTTACTGTGGTTATTAGTTTCAAGGCCTTATAATAAATGTGTATCTATTTTTGATATAAACAACTGTTTGGAGTAGTTTGTAAGCGCTCTTGCTTTGTGTGCTCACTGTGGGCTTTCAGTCACACTCACCCCTCTTGAGACCTAGTCTTGACCGCCGCGATCGCTACCTTGATTGGTCTGGCTTGTCCAGAGGTTACCCTGTTCCAAGTAATTAGGTTGGCCTTCTGAACTTCTGCGCCACCAGGACAGAGTTCAGAAATCCGTCTTAACAACATCTCATGCTATAGGAAGGGTCTCAGGTTTGGTATAAGCATTGAGATATCACATCTCATGCTATAGGACGGGTCTCAGGATTGGAATGGAAGGAGTTGGATATCACATCTCATGTTATAGGAAGGATCTCAGGTTTGGTATTAGAATCATTGAGACATCACATCTCATGCTATAGGAAGGGTCTCAGGGTTGGAATGGGAAGGAGTTGGATATCACAACTCATCCAATAGGAAGGGTCTCAGGTTTGGAATGGGAAGGAATTGGATATCACATCTCATGTTATAGGAAGGATCTCAGGTTTGGTATTAGAAGCATTGAGATATCACATCTCATGCTATAGGAAGGGTTTCAGGATTGGAATGTGAAGGATTTGGATATCACATCTCATGCTAAAGGAAGGGTCTCAGGTTTGGTAGAAGCATTGAGATATCACATCTCTGCTATCGGAAGGGTCTCAGGATTGGATTGGGAAGGAGTTGGATATCCCTTCTCATGCTATAGGAAGGGTCTCAGGATTTGAATGGCAAGGAGTTGGATATCACATCTCATGCCATACGAAGGGTCTCAGGTTTGGTATAAGCATTGAGATATCACATCTCTGCTATCGGAAGGGTCTCAGGATTGGAATGGGAAGGAGTTGGATATTCCCATCTCATGTTATAGGAAGGGTCTCAGGTTTGGTATTAGAAGCATAGAGATATCACATCTCATGCTATAGGAAGGGTCTCAGGATTGGAATGGGAAGGACTTGGATATCACATCTCATGCTATAGGGAGGGTCTCAAGTTTGATATTAGAAGCTTTGAGATATCACATCTCATGATATCGGAAGGGTCTCAGGATTGGAATGGGAAGGAGTTGGATATCACATCTCATGATAAAGGAAGGGTCTAAGGTTTGGAAGGGGAAGGATTTGGATATCACATCTCATGTTATATTACGGGTCTCAGGTTTGGTATTAGAAGCATTGAGATATCAAGTCTCAGAGTATAGGAAGGGTCTCAGAATTGGAATGGGAAGGAGTTGGATATCACATCTCAAGCTATAGGAAGGGTCTCAGAATTGGAATGGGAAGGACTTGGATATCACATCTCATGCTATAGAAAGGCTCTCAGGTTTGGAAGGGGAAAGAGTTGGATATCACATTTCATGTTAGAGGTAGGATCTCAGGTTTGGTATTAGAGGCATTGAGATATCACATCTCATGCTATCAGAAGGGTCTCAGGAATGGAATGGGAAGGAGTTGGATATCACATCTCATGCTAAAGGGAGGGTCTCAGGTTTGGAAGGGGAAGGATTTGGATATCACATCTCATGTTATAGGAAGGATCTCAGGTTTGGTATTAGAAGCATTGAGATATCACATCTCATGCTATCGGAAGGATCTCAGGTTTGGTATTAGAAGCATTGAGATATCACATCTCATGCTATCAGAAGGGTCTCAGGATTGGAATGGGAAGGAGTTGGATATCACATCTCATGCTAAAGGGAGGGTCTCAGGTTTGGAAGGGGAAGGATTTGGATATCACATCTCATGTTATCAGAAGGATCTCACGTTTGGTATTAGAAGTATTGAGATATCATACCTCATGCTATAGGAAGGGTCTCAGGATTGGAATGGGAAGGAGTTGGATATCACATCTCATGCTATAGGAAGTGTCTCAGGATTGTAATGGGAAGGACTTGGATATCACATCTCATGCTATAGGTAGGGTCTCAAGTTTGATATTAGAAGCATTGAGATATCACATCTCATGCTATAGGAAGGGTCTGAGGATTGGAATGGGAAGGAGTTGGATATCACATCTCATGCTATGGGAAGGGTCTCAGGTTTGGTATAAGCAGTGAGATATCACATCTCATGCTATAGTAAGTGTCTCAGGATTGGAATGGGAAGGAGTTGGATATCACATCTCATGTTATAGGAAGGATCTCAGGTTTGGTATAAGCATTGAGATATCACATCTCTGCTATCGGAAGGGTCTCAGGATTGGAATGGGAAGGAGTTGGATATTCCCATCTCATGTTATAGGAAGGGTCTCAGGTTTGGTATTAGAAGCATTGAGATATCACATCTCATGCTATAGGAAGGGTCTCAGGATTGGAATGGGAAGGAGTTGGATATCACATCTCATGATAAAGGAAGGGTCTCAGGATTGGAATGGGAAGGACTTGGATATCACATCTCATGCTATAGGAAGGCTCTCAGGTTTGGAAGGGGAAAGAGTTGGATATCACATTTCATGTTAGAGGTAGGATCTCAGGTTTGGTATTAGAGGCATTGAGATATCACATCTCATGCTATCAGAAGGGTCTCAGGAATGGAATGGGAAGGAGTTGGATATCACATCTCATGCTAAAGGGAGGGTCTCAGGTTTGGAAGGGGAAGGATTTGGATATCACATCTCATGTTATAGGAAGGATCTCAGGTTTGGTATTAGAAGCATTGAGATATCACATCTCATGCTATCAGAAGAGTCTCAGGATTGGAATAGGAAGGAGTTGGATATCACATCTCATGCTAAAGGGAGGGTCTCAGGATTTGAAGGGGAAGGATTTGGATATCACATCTCATGTTATCGGAAGGATCTCACGTTTGGTATTAGAAGTATTGAGATATCATATCTCATGCTATAGGAAGGGTCTCAGGATTGGAATGGGAAGGAGTTGGATATCACATCTCATGCTATAGGGAGGGTCTCAGGATTGGAATGGGAAGGACTTAGATATCACATATCATGCTATAGGGAGGGTCTCAGTTTTGATATTAGAAGCATTGAGATATCACATCTCATGCTATAGGAAGTGTCTCAGGATTGGAATGGGAAGGTGCTGGATATCACATCTCATGCTAAAGGAAGGGTCTCAGGTTTGGAACGGGAAGGATTTGGATATCACATCTCATGTTATAGGAAGGGTCTCAGGTTTGGTATAAGCATTGAGATATCACATCTCTGCTATCGGAAGTGTCTCAGGATTGGAATGGGAAGGAGTTGGATATCCCATCTCATGTTATAGGACGGGTCTCAGGTTTGTTATTAGAATCATTGAGATATCATATTGCATGCTGTAGGAAGGGTCTAAGGGTTGGAATGGGAAGGACTTGGATATCAGATCTCATGCTATAGATAGGCTCTTAGGTTTGGAAAGGGAAGGAGTTGGATATCACATTTCATGTTAGAGGAAGGATCTCAGGTTTGGTATTAGAAGCATTGAGATATCACATCTCATGCTATAGGAAGGGTCTCAGGATTGGAATGGGAAGCAGTTGGATATCACATCTCATGCTATAGGAAGGGTCTCAGGTTTGGTATAAGCATTGAGATATCACATCTCATGCTATAGGACGGGTCTCAGGATTGGAATGGAAGGAGTTGGATATCACATCTCATGTTATAGGAAGGATCTCAGGTTTGGTATTAGAAGCATTGAGACATCACATCTCATGCTATAGGAAGGGTCTCAGGGTTGGAATGGGAAGGAGTTGGATATCACATCTCATCCAATAGGAAGGGTCTCAGGTTTGGAATGGGAAGGAATTGGATATCACATCTCATGTTATAGGAAGGATCTCAGGTTTGGTATTAGAAGCATTGAGCTATAACATCTCATGCTATAGGAAGGGTCTCAGGATTGGAATGTGAAGGATTTGGATATCACATCTCATGCTAAAGGAAGGGTCTCAGGTTTGGTAGAAGCATTGAGATATCACGTCTCTGCTATCGGAAGGGTCTCAGGATTGGATTGGGAAGGAGTTGGATATCACATCTCATGCCATAGGAAGGGTCTCAGGTTTGGTATAAGCATTGAGATATCACATCTCTGCTATCGGAAGGGTCTCAGGATTGGATTGGGAAGGAGTTGGATATCCCTTCTCATGCTATAGGAAGTGTCTCAGGTTGGAATGGGAAGGAGTTGGATATCACATCTCATGTTATAGAAAGGGTCTCAGGATTGGAATGGGAAGGATTTGGATATCACATCTCTTGCTATAGGAAGGGTCTCAGGATTGGAATGGGTAGGAGTTGGATATTACTTTCTTGCTATAGGAAGGGTCTCATGTTTGGAATGGGAAGGAGTTGGATATCACATATGCTATAGTTAGTGTCTCAGGTTTGGAACGGGAAGGAGTTGGATATCACATCTCATGTTATAGGAAGGGTCTCAGGTTTGGTATAAGCATTGAGATATCACATCTCTGCTATCGGAAGCGGCTCAGGATTGGAATGGGAAGGAGTTGGATATCCCATCTCATGTTATAGGAAGAGTCTCTGGTTTGGTATTAGAATCATTGAGATATCACATCGCATGCTGTAGGAAGGGTCTAAGGATTGGAATGGGATGGACTTGGATATAACATCTCATGCTATAGGTAGGCTCTCAGGTTTGGTATAAGCATTGAGATATCACATCTCATGCTATAGGAAGGGTCTCAGGATTGGAATGGGAAGGAATTGGATATCACATCTCATGCTATAGGAAGGGTCTCAGATTTGGTATAAGCATTGAGATATCACATCTCATGCTAAAGGAAGGGTCTCAGGATTGGAATGGGAAGGAGTTGTATATGACATCTCAGGCCATAGGAAGGTTCTCAGGTTTGGTATAAGCATTGAGATATCACATCTCTGCTATCGGAAAGGTCTCAGGATTGGAATGGGAAGGAGTTGGATATCCCATCTCATGTTATAGGAAGGGTCTCAGGTTTGGTATTAGAAGCATAGAGATATCACATCTCATGCTATAGATAGGCTCTTAGGTTTGGAAAGGGAAGGAGTTGGATATCACATTTCATGTTAGACGAAGGATCTCAGGTTTGGTATTAGAAGCATTGAGATATCACATCTCATGCTATAGGAAGGGTCTCAGGATTGGAATGGGAAGTAGTTGGATATCACATCTCATGCTATAGGAAGGGTCTCAGGTTTGGTATAAGCATTGAGATATCACATCTCATGCTATAGGACGGGTCTCAGGATTGGAATGGAAGGAGTTGGATATCACATCTCATGTTATAGGAAGGATCTCAGGTTTGGTATTAGAAGCATTGAGATATCACATCTCATGCTATAGGAAGGGTCTCAGGGTTGGAATGGGAAGGAGTTGGATATCACATCTCATCCAATAGGAAGGGTCTCAGGTTTGGAATGGGAAGGAATTGGATATCACATCTCATGTTATAGGAAGGATCTCAGGTTTGGTATTAGAAGCATTGAGATATCACATCTCATGCTATAGGAAGGGTCTCAGGATTGGAATGTGAAGGATTTGGATAGCACATCTCATGCTAAAGGAAGGGTCTCAGGTTTGGTAGAAGCATTGAGATATCACGTCTCTGCTATCGGAAGGGTCTCAGGATTGGATTGGGAAGGAGTTGGATATCCCTTCTCATGCTATAGGAAGGGTCTCAGGATTTGAATGGCAAGGAGTTGGATATCACATCTCATGCCATAGGAAGGGTCTCAGGATTGGAATGGGAAGGATATGGATATCACATCTCTTGCTATAGCAAGGGTCTCAGGATTGGAATGGGTAGGAGTTGGATATTACTTTCTTGCTATGGGAAGGGTCTCATGTTTGGAATGGGAAGGAGTTGGATATCACATATGCTATAGTTAGTGTCTCAGGTTTGGAAAGGGAAGGAGTTGGATATCACATCTCATGTTATAGGAAGGGTCTCAGGTTTGGTATAAGCATTGAGATATCACATCTCTGCTATCGGAAGCGGCTCAGGATTGGAATGGGAAGGAGTTGGATATCCCATCTCATGTTATAGTAAGAGTCTCTGGTTTGGTATTAGAATCATTGAGATATCACATCGCATGCTGTAGGAAGGGTCTAAGGATTGGAATGGGATGGACTTGGATATCACATCTCATGCTATAGGTAGGCTCTCAGGTTTGGTATAAGCATTGAGATATCACATCTCATGCTATAGGAAGGGTCTCAGGATTGGAATGGGAAGGATTTGGATATCACATCTCATGCTATAGGAAGGGTCTCAGATGTGGTATAAGCATTGAGATATCACATCTCATGCTAAAGGAAGGGTCTCAGGATTGGAATGGGAAGGAGTTGTATATGACATCTAAGGCCATAGGAAGGGTCTCAGGTTTGGTATAAGCATTGAGATATCACATCTCTGCTATCGGAAGGGTCTCAGGATTGGAATGGGAAGGAGTTGGATATCCCATCTCATGTTATAGGAAGGGTCTCAGGTTTGGTATTAGAAGCATAGAGATATCACATCTCATGCTATAGGAAGGGTCTCAGGATTGGAATGGGAAGGAGTTGGATACCACATCTCATGATAAAAGAAGGGTCTAAGGTTTGGAAGGGGAAGGATTTGGATATCACATCTCATGTTATAGGACGGGTCTCAGGTTTGGTATTAGAAGCATTGAGATATCAAGTCTCATGGTATAAGAAGGGTCTCAGAATTGGAATGGGAAGGAGTTGGATATCACACCTCAAGCTATAGGAAGGGTCTCAGGATCGGAATGGGAAGGAGTTTGATATCACATCTCATGCCATAGTATGGGTCTCAGGTTTGGTAGAAGCATTGGGATATCACATCTCATGCTATCGGAAGGGTATCAGTATTGGATTTGGAAGAAGTTGGATATCCCATCTCATGCTATAGGAAGGGTCTCAGGTTGGAATGGGAAGGAGTTGGATATCACATTTCATGTTATAGGAAGGGTCTCAGGATTGGAATGGGAAGGACTTGGATATCATATCTCATGCTATAGGACGGGTCTCAGGTTTGTTTTTAGAATCATTGAGATATCATATTGCATGCTGTAGGAAGGGTCTAAGGATTGGAATGGGAAGGACTTGGATATCACATCTCATGCTATAGATAGGCTCTTAGGTTTGGAAAGGGAAGGAGTTGGATATCACATTTCATGTTAGAGGAAGGATCTCAGGTTTGGTATTAGAAGCATTGAGATATCACATCTCATGCTATAGGAAGGGTCTCAGGATTGGAATGGGAAGTAGTTGGATATCACATCTCATGCTATAGGAATTGTCTCAGGTTTGGTATAAGCATTGAGATATCACATCTCATGCTATAGGACGGGTCTCAGGATTGGAATGGAAGGAGTTGGATATCACATCTCATGTTATAGGAAGGATCTCAGGTTTGGTATTAGAAGCATTGAGACATCACATCTCATGCTATAGGAAGGGTCTCAGGGTTGGAATGGGAAGGAGTTGGATATCGCATCTCATCCAATAGGAAGGGTCTCAGGTTTGGAATGGGAAGGAATTGGATATCACATCTCATGTTATAGGAAGGATCTCAGGTTTGGTATTAGAAGCATTGAGATATCACATCTCATGCTATAGGAAGGGTCTCAGGATTGGAATGTGAAGGATTTGGATATCACATCTCATGCTAAAGGAAGGGTCTCAGGTTTGGTAGAAGCATTGAGATATCACGTCTCTGCTATCGGAAGGGTCTCAGGATTGGATTGGGAAGGAGTTGGATATCCCTTCTCATGCTATACGAAGGGTCTCAGGATTTGATTGGGAAGGAGTTGGATATCACATCTCATGTTATCGGAAGGGTCTCAGGATTGGAATGGGAAGGATTTGGATATCACATCTTTTGCTATAGGAAGGGTCTCAGGATTGGAATGGGTAGGAGTTGGATATTACTTTCTTGCTATGGGAAGGGTCTCATGTTTGGAATGGGAAGCAGTTGGATATCACATATGCTATAGTTAGTGTCTCAGGTTTGGAACGGGAAGGAGTTGGATATCACATCTCATGTTATAGGAAGGGTCTCATGTTTGGTATAAGCATTGAGATATCACATCTCTGCTATCGGAAGCGGCTCAGGATTGGAATGGGAAGGAGTTGGATATCCCATCTCATGTTATAGGAAGAGTCTCTGGTTTGGTATTAGAATCATTGAGATATCACATCGCATGCTGTAGGAAGGGTCCAAGGATTGGAATGGGATGGACTTGGATATCACATCTCATGCTATAGGTAGGCTCTCATTTTTGGTATAAGCATTGAGATATCACATCTCATGCTATAGGAAGGGTCTCAGGATTGGAATGGGAAGGAATTGGATATCACCTCTCATGCTATAGGAAGGGTCTCAGATTTGGTATAAGCATTGAGATATCACATCTCATGCTAAAGGAAGGGTCTCAGGATTGGAATGGGAAGGAGTTGTATATGACATCTCAGGCCATAGGAAGGGTCTCAGGTTTGGTATAAGCATTGAGATATCACATCTCTGCTATCAGAAGGGTCTCAGGATTGGAATGGGAAGGAGTTGGATATCCCATCTCATGTTATAGGAATGGTCTCAGGGTTGGTATTAGAAGCATAGAGATATCACATCTCATGCTATAGGAAGGGTCTCAGGATTGGAATGGGAAGGACTTGGATGTCACATCTCATGCTATAGGGAGGGTCTCAAGTTTGATATTAGAAGCATTGAGATAACAAATCTCATGATATCGGAAGGGTCTCAGGATTGGAATGGGAAGGAGTTGGATATCACATCTCATGATAAAGGAAGGGTCTAAGGTTTGGAAGGGGAAGGATTTGGATATCACATCTCATGTTATAGGACGGGTCTCAGGTTTGGTATTAGAAGCATTGAGATATCAAGTCTCATGGTATAAGAAGGGTCTCAGAATTGGAATGGGAAGGAGTTGGATATCACACCTCAAGCTATAGGAAGGGTCTCAGGATTGGAATGTGAAGGACTTGAATATCACATTTCATGTTATAGGAAGGGTCTCAGGATTGGTAGAAGCATTGGGATATCACATCTCATGCTATCGGAAGGGTATCAGTATTGGATTTGGAAGAAGTTGGATATCCCATCTCATGCTATAGGAAGGGTCTCAGGTTGGAATGGGAAGGAGTTGGATATCACATTTCATGTTATAGGAAGGGTCTCAGGATTGGAATGGGAAGGACGTGGATATCATATCTCATGCTATAGGAAGGCTCTCAGGTTTGGAAGGGGAAGGAGTTGGATATCACATTTCATGTTAGAGGAAGGATCTCAGGTTTGGTATTAGAGGCCTTGAGATATCACATCTCATGCTATAGGAAGGGTCTCAGGATTGGAATGGGAAGGAGTTGGATATCACATCTCAAGCTATAGGAAGGGTCTCAGGTTTGGTATAAGCATTGAGATATCACATCTCATGCTATAGGAAGGGTCTCAGGATTGGAATGGGAAGGAGTTGGATATCACATCTCATGTTATAGGAAATATCTCAGGTTTGGTATTAGAAGCATTGAGACATCACATCTCATGTTATAGGAAGGGTCTCAGGATTGGAATGGGAAGAAGTTGGATATCACATCTCATGCTATAGGAAGGGTCTCAGGTTTGGTATAAGCATTGAGATATCACATCTCATGCTATAGGAAGGGTCTCGGGATTGGAATGGGAAGGAGTTGTATATGACATCTCATGCCATAGGAAGGGTCTCAGGTTTGGTATAAGCATTGAGATATCACATCACATGCTATAGGAAGGGTCTCAGGATTGGAATGGGAAGGACTTGGATATCACATCTCATGCTATAGGCAGGGCCTCAGATTTGGAAAGGGAAGGAGATGGATATCACATTTCATGTTAGAGATGGGATCTCAGGTTTGGTATTAGAGGCATTGAGATATCACATCTCATGCTATCAGAAGGGTCTCAGGATTGGAATGGGAAGGAGTTGGATATCACATCTCATGCTATAGGAAGGGTCTCAGGTTTGGTATAAGCATTGAGATATCACATCTCATGCTATAGGACGGGTCTCAGGATTGGAATGGAAGGAGTTGGATATCACATCTCATGTTATAGGAAGGATCTCAGGTTTGGTATTAGAATCATTGAGACATCACATCTCATGCTATAGGAAGGGTCTCAGGGTTGGAATGGGAAGGAGTTGGATATCACAACTCATCCAATAGGAAGGGTCTCAGGTTTGGAATGGGAAGGAATTGGATATCACATCTCATGTTATAGGAAGGATCTCAGGTTTGGTATTAGAAGCATTGAGATATCACATCTCATGCTATAGGAAGGGTTTCAGGATTGGAATGTGAAGGATTTGGATATCACATCTCATGCTAAAGGAAGGGTCTCAGGTTTGGTAGAAGCATTGAGATATCACATCTCTGCTATCGGAAGGGTCTCAGGATTGGATTGGGAAGGAGTTGGATATCCCTTCTCATGCTATAGGAAGGGTCTCAGGATTTGAATGGCAAGGAGTTGGATATCACATCTCATGCCATACGAAGGGTCTCAGGTTTGGTATAAGCATTGAGATATCACATCTCTGCTATCGGAAGGGTCTCAGGATTGGAATGGGAAGGAGTTGGATATTCCCATCTCATGTTATAGGAAGGGTCTCAGGTTTGGTATTAGAAGCATAGAGATATCACATCTCATGCTATAGGAAGGGTCTCAGGATTGGAATGGGAAGGACTTGGATATCACATCTCATGCTATAGGGAGGGTCTCAAGTTTGATATTAGAAGCTTTGAGATATCACATCTCATGATATCGGAAGGGTCTCAGGATTGGAATGGGAAGGAGTTGGATATCACATCTCATGATAAAGGAAGGGTCTAAGGTTTGGAAGGGGAAGGATTTGGATATCACATCTCATGTTATATTACGGGTCTCAGGTTTGGTATTAGAAGCATTGAGATATCAAGTCTCAGAGTATAGGAAGGGTCTCAGAATTGGAATGGGAAGGAGTTGGATATCACATCTCAAGCTATAGGAAGGGTCTCAGAATTGGAATGGGAAGGACTTGGATATCACATCTCATGCTATAGAAAGGCTCTCAGGTTTGGAAGGGGAAAGAGTTGGATATCACATTTCATGTTAGAGGTAGGATCTCAGGTTTGGTATTAGAGGCATTGAGATATCACATCTCATGCTATCAGAAGGGTCTCAGGAATGGAATGGGAAGGAGTTGGATATCACATCTCATGCTAAAGGGAGGGTCTCAGGTTTGGAAGGGGAAGGATTTGGATATCACATCTCATGTTATAGGAAGGATCTCAGGTTTGGTATTAGAAGCATTGAGATATCACATCTCATGCTATCGGAAGGATCTCAGGTTTGGTATTAGAAGCATTGAGATATCACATCTCATGCTATCAGAAGGGTCTCAGGATTGGAATGGGAAGGAGTTGGATATCACATCTCATGCTAAAGGGAGGGTCTCAGGTTTGGAAGGGGAAGGATTTGGATATCACATCTCATGTTATCAGAAGGATCTCACGTTTGGTATTAGAAGTATTGAGATATCATACCTCATGCTATAGGAAGGGTCTCAGGATTGGAATGGGAAGGAGTTGGATATCACATCTCATGCTATAGGAAGTGTCTCAGGATTGTAATGGGAAGGACTTGGATATCACATCTCATGCTATAGGTAGGGTCTCAAGTTTGATATTAGAAGCATTGAGATATCACATCTCATGCTATAGGAAGGGTCTGAGGATTGGAATGGGAAGGAGTTGGATATCACATCTCATGCTATGGGAAGGGTCTCAGGTTTGGTATAAGCAGTGAGATATCACATCTCATGCTATAGTAAGTGTCTCAGGATTGGAATGGGAAGGAGTTGGATATCACATCTCATGTTATAGGAAGGATCTCAGGTTTGGTATAAGCATTGAGATATCACATCTCTGCTATCGGAAGGGTCTCAGGATTGGAATGGGAAGGAGTTGGATATTCCCATCTCATGTTATAGGAAGGGTCTCAGGTTTGGTATTAGAAGCATTGAGATATCACATCTCATGCTATAGGAAGGGTCTCAGGATTGGAATGGGAAGGAGTTGGATATCACATCTCATGATAAAGGAAGGGTCTCAGGATTGGAATGGGAAGGACTTGGATATCACATCTCATGCTATAGGAAGGCTCTCAGGTTTGGAAGGGGAAAGAGTTGGATATCACATTTCATGTTAGAGGTAGGATCTCAGGTTTGGTATTAGAGGCATTGAGATATCACATCTCATGCTATCAGAAGGGTCTCAGGAATGGAATGGGAAGGAGTTGGATATCACATCTCATGCTAAAGGGAGGGTCTCAGGTTTGGAAGGGGAAGGATTTGGATATCACATCTCATGTTATAGGAAGGATCTCAGGTTTGGTATTAGAAGCATTGAGATATCACATCTCATGCTATCAGAAGAGTCTCAGGATTGGAATAGGAAGGAGTTGGATATCACATCTCATGCTAAAGGGAGGGTCTCAGGATTTGAAGGGGAAGGATTTGGATATCACATCTCATGTTATCGGAAGGATCTCACGTTTGGTATTAGAAGTATTGAGATATCATATCTCATGCTATAGGAAGGGTCTCAGGATTGGAATGGGAAGGAGTTGGATATCACATCTCATGCTATAGGGAGGGTCTCAGGATTGGAATGGGAAGGACTTAGATATCACATATCATGCTATAGGGAGGGTCTCAGTTTTGATATTAGAAGCATTGAGATATCACATCTCATGCTATAGGAAGTGTCTCAGGATTGGAATGGGAAGGTGCTGGATATCACATCTCATGCTAAAGGAAGGGTCTCAGGTTTGGAACGGGAAGGATTTGGATATCACATCTCATGTTATAGGAAGGGTCTCAGGTTTGGTATAAGCATTGAGATATCACATCTCTGCTATCGGAAGTGTCTCAGGATTGGAATGGGAAGGAGTTGGATATCCCATCTCATGTTATAGGACGGGTCTCAGGTTTGTTATTAGAATCATTGAGATATCATATTGCATGCTGTAGGAAGGGTCTAAGGGTTGGAATGGGAAGGACTTGGATATCAGATCTCATGCTATAGATAGGCTCTTAGGTTTGGAAAGGGAAGGAGTTGGATATCACATTTCATGTTAGAGGAAGGATCTCAGGTTTGGTATTAGAAGCATTGAGATATCACATCTCATGCTATAGGAAGGGTCTCAGGATTGGAATGGGAAGCAGTTGGATATCACATCTCATGCTATAGGAAGGGTCTCAGGTTTGGTATAAGCATTGAGATATCACATCTCATGCTATAGGACGGGTCTCAGGATTGGAATGGAAGGAGTTGGATATCACATCTCATGTTATAGGAAGGATCTCAGGTTTGGTATTAGAAGCATTGAGACATCACATCTCATGCTATAGGAAGGGTCTCAGGGTTGGAATGGGAAGGAGTTGGATATCACATCTCATCCATTAGGAAGGGTCTCAGGTTTGGAATGGGAAGGAATTGGATATCACATCTCATGTTATAGGAAGGATCTCAGGTTTGGTATTAGAAGCATTGAGCTATAACATCTCATGCTATAGGAAGGGTCTCAGGATTGGAATGTGAAGGATTTGGATATCACATCTCATGCTAAAGGAAGGGTCTCAGGTTTGGTAGAAGCATTGAGATATCACGTCTCTGCTATCGGAAGGGTCTCAGGATTGGATTGGGAAGGAGTTGGATATCACATCTCATGCCATAGGAAGGGTCTCAGGTTTGGTATAAGCATTGAGATATCACATCTCTGCTATCGGAAGGGTCTCAGGATTGGATTGGGAAGGAGTTGGATATCCCTTCTCATGCTATAGGAAGTGTCTCAGGTTGGAATGGGAAGGAGTTGGATATCACATCTCATGTTATAGAAAGGGTCTCAGGATTGGAATGGGAAGGATTTGGATATCACATCTCTTGCTATAGGAAGGGTCTCAGGATTGGAATGGGTAGGAGTTGGATATTACTTTCTTGCTATAGGAAGGGTCTCATGTTTGGAATGGGAAGGAGTTGGATATCACATATGCTATAGTTAGTGTCTCAGGTTTGGAACGGGAAGGAGTTGGATATCACATCTCATGTTATAGGAAGGGTCTCAGGTTTGGTATAAGCATTGAGATATCACATCTCTGCTATCGGAAGCGGCTCAGGATTGGAATGGGAAGGAGTTGGATATCCCATCTCATGTTATAGGAAGAGTCTCTGGTTTGGTATTAGAATCATTGAGATATCACATCGCATGCTGTAGGAAGGGTCTAAGGATTGGAATGGGATGGACTTGGATATAACATCTCATGCTATAGGTAGGCTCTCAGGTTTGGTATAAGCATTGAGATATCACATCTCATGCTATAGGAAGGGTCTCAGGATTGGAATGGGAAGGAATTGGATATCACATCTCATGCTATAGGAAGGGTCTCAGATTTGGTATAAGCATTGAGATATCACATCTCATGCTAAAGGAAGGGTCTCAGGATTGGAATGGGAAGGAGTTGTATATGACATCTCAGGCCATAGGAAGGTTCTCAGGTTTGGTATAAGCATTGAGATATCACATCTCTGCTATCGGAAAGGTCTCAGGATTGGAATGGGAAGGAGTTGGATATCCCATCTCATGTTATAGGAAGGGTCTCAGGTTTGGTATTAGAAGCATAGAGATATCACATCTCATGCTATAGGAAGGGTCTCAGGATTGGAATGGGAAGGACTTGGATGTCACATCTCATGATAAAGGAAGGATCTAAGGTTTGGAAGGGGAAGGATTTGGATATCACATCTCATGTTATAGGACGGGTCTCAGGTTTGGTATTAGAAGCATTGAGATATCAAGTCTCATGGTATAAGAAGGGTCTCAGAATTGGAATGGGAAGGAGTTGGATATCACACCTCAAGCTATAGGAAGGGTCTCAGGATTGGAATGGGAAGGAGTTTGATATCACATCTCATGCCATAGTATGGGTCTCAGGTTTGGTAGAAGCATTGGGATATCACATCTCATGCTATCGGAAGGGTATCAGTATTGGATTTTGAAGAAGATGGATATCCCATCTCATGCTATAGGAAGGGTCTCAGGTTGGAATGGGAAGGAGTTGGATATCACATTTCATGTTAGAGGAAGGGTCTCAGGTTTGGTATAAGCATTGAGATATCACATCTCATGCTATAGGACGGGTCTCAGGATTGGAATGGAAGGAGTTGGATATCACATCTCATGTTATAGGAAGGATCTCAGGTTTGGTATTAGAATCATTGAGACATCACATCTCATGCTATAGGAAGGGTCTCAGGATTGGAATGGGAAGGAGTTGTATATGACATCTCAGGCCATAGGAAGGTTCTCAGGTTTGGTATAAGCATTGAGATATCACATCTCTGCTATCGGAAAGGTCTCAGGATTGGAATGGGAAGGAGTTGGATATCCCATCTCATGTTATAGGAAGGGTCTCAGGTTTGGTATTAGAAGCATAGAGATATCACATCTCATGCTATAGGAAGGGTCTCAGGATTGGAATGGGAAGGACTTGGATGTCACATCTCATGATAAAGGAAGGATCTAAGGTTTGGAAGGGGAAGGATTTGGATATCACATCTCATGTTATAGGACGGGTCTCAGGTTTGGTATTAGAAGCATTGAGATATCAAGTCTCATGGTATAAGAAGGGTCTCAGAATTGGAATGGGAAGGAGTTGGATATCACACCTCAAGCTATAGGAAGGGTCTCAGGATTGGAATGGGAAGGAGTTTGATATCACATCTCATGCCATAGTATGGGTCTCAGGTTTGGTAGAAGCATTGGGATATCACATCTCATGCTATCGGAAGGGTATCAGTATTGGATTTTGAAGAAGATGGATATCCCATCTCATGCTATAGGAAGGGTCTCAGGTTGGAATGGGAAGGAGTTGGATATCACATTTCATGTTATAGGAAGGGTCTCAGGATTGGAATGGGAAGGACTTGGATATCATATCTCATGCTATAGGACGGGTCTCAGGTTTGTTATTAGAATCATTGAGATATCATATTGCATGCTGTAGGAAGGGTCTAAGGATTGGAATAGGAAGGACCTGGATATCACATCTCATGCTATAGATAGGCTCTTAGGTTTGGAAAGGGAAGGAGTTGGATATCACATTTCATGTTAGAGGAAGGGTCTCAGGTTTGGTATAAGCATTGAGATATCACATCTCATGCTATAGGACGGGTCTCAGGATTGGAATGGAAGGAGTTGGATATCACATCTCATGTTATAGGAAGGATCTCAGGTTTGGTATTAGAATCATTGAGACATCACATCTCATGCTATAGGAAGGGTCTCAGGATTGGAATGTGAAGGATTTGGATATCACATCTCATGTTATAGGAAGGATCTCAGGTTTGGAATGGGAAGGAATTGGATATCACATCTCATGTTATAGGAAGGATCTCAGGTTTGGTATTAGAAGCATTGAGATATCACATCTCATGCTATAGGAAGGGTTTCAGGATTGGAATGTGAAGGATTTGGATATCACATCTCATGCTAAAGGAAGGGTCTCAGGTTTGGTAGAAGCATTGAGATATCACATCTCTGCTATCGGAAGGGTCTCAGTATTGGATTGGGAAGGAGTTGGATATCCCTTCTCATGCTATAGGAAGGGTCTCAGGATTTGAATGGCAAGGAGTTGGATATCACATCTCATGCCATACGAAGGGTCTCAGGTTTGGTATAAGCATTGAGATATCACATCTCTGCTATCGGAAGGGTCTCAGGATTGGAATGGGAAGGAGTTGGATATTCCCATCTCATGTTGTAGGAAGGGTCTCAGGTTTGGTATTAGAAGCATAGAGATATCACATCTCATGCTATAGGAAGGGTCTCAGGATTGGAATGGGAAGGACTTGGATATCACATCTCATGCTATAGGGAGGGTCTCAAGTTTGATATTAGAAGCTTTGAGATATCACATCTCATGATATCGGAAGGGTCTCAGGATTGGAATGGGAAGGAGTTGGATATCACATCTCATGATAAAGGAAGGGTCTAAGGTTTGGAAGGGGAAGGATTTGGATATCACATCTCATGTTATATTACGGGTCTCAGGTTTGGTATTAGAAGCATTGAGATATCAAGTCTCAGAGTATAGGAAGGGTCTCAGAATTGGAATGGGAAGGAGTTGGATATCACATCTCAAGCTACAGGAAGGGTCTCAGAATTGGAATGGGAAGGACTTGGATATCACATCTCATGCTATAGGAAGGCTCTCAGGTTTGGAAGTGGAAAGAGTTGGATATCACATTTCATGTTAGAGGTAGGATCTCAGGTTTGGTATTAGAGGCATTGAGATATCACATCTCATGCTATCAGAAGGGTCTCAGGAATGGAATGGGAAGGAGTTGGATATCACATCTCATGCTAAAGGGAGGGTCTCAGGTTTGGAAGGGGAAGGATCTGGATATCACATCTCATGTTATAGGAAGGATCTCAGGTTTGGTATTAGAAGCATTGAGATATCACATCTCATGCTATCGGAAGGATCTCAGGTTTGGTATTAGAAGCATTGAGATATCACATCTCATGCTATCAGAAGGGTCTCAGGATTGGAATGGGAAGGAGTTGGATATCACATCTCATGCTAAAGGGAGGGTCTCAGGTTTGGAAGGGGAAGGATTTGGATATCACATCTCATGTTATCAGAAGGATCTCACGTTTGGTATTAGAAGTATTGAGATATCATACCTCATGCTATAGGAAGGGTCTCAGGATTAGAATGGGAAGGAGTTGGATATCACATCTCATGCTATAGGAAGTGTCTCAGGATTGTAATGGGAAGGACTTGGATATCACATCTCATGCTATAGGTAGGGTCTCAAGTTTGATATTAGAAGCATTGAGATATCACATCTCATGCTATAGGAAGGGTCTGAGGATTGGAATGGGAAGGAGTTGGATATCACATCTCATGCTATGGGAAGGGTCTCAGGTTTGGTATAAGCAGTGAGATATCACATCTCATGCTATAGTAAGTGTCTCAGGATTGGAATGGGAAGGAGTTGGATATCACATCTCATGTTATAGGAAGGATCTCAGGTTTGGTATAAGCATTGAGATATCACATCTCTGCTATCGGAAGGGTCTCAGGATTGGAATGGGAAGGAGTTGGATATTCCCATCTCATGTTATAGGAAGGGTCTCAGGTTTGGTATTAGAAGCATTGAGATATCACATCTCATGCTATAGGAAGGGTCTCAGGATTGGAATGGGAAGGAGTTGGATATCACATCTCATGATAAAGGAAGGGTCTCAGGATTGGAATGGGAAGGACTTGGATATCACATCTCATGCTATAGGAAGGCTCTCAGGTTTGGAAGGGGAAAGAGTTGGATATCACATTTCATGTTAGAGGTAGGATCTCAGGTTTGGTATTAGAGGCATTGAGATATCACATCTCATGCTATCAGAAGGGTCTCAGGAATGGAATGGGAAGGAGTTGGATATCACATCTCATGCTAAAGGGAGGGTCTCAGGTTTGGAAGGGGAAGGATTTGGATATCACATCTCATGTTATAGGAAGGATCTCAGGTTTGGTATTAG
The DNA here is from genome assembly GCF_040938575.1 of Ambystoma mexicanum. Classification (NCBI taxonomy): domain Eukaryota; kingdom Metazoa; phylum Chordata; class Amphibia; order Caudata; family Ambystomatidae; genus Ambystoma; species Ambystoma mexicanum. Next base: position 343,071,895 of record NC_090936.1, read on the forward strand.
AAGCATTGAGATATCACATCTCATGCTATCAGAAGAGTCTCAGGATTGGAATAGGAAGGAGTTGGATATCACATCTCATGCTAAAGGGAGGGTCTCAGGATTTGAAGGGGAAGGATTTGGATATCACATCTCATGTTATCGGAAGGATCTCACGTTTGGTATTAGAAGTATTGAGATATCATATCTCATGCTATAGGAAGGGTCTCAGGATTGGAATGGGAAGGAGTTGGATATCACATCTCATGCTATAGGGAGGGTCTCAGGATTGGAATGGGAAGGACTTAGATATCACATATCATGCTATAGGGAGGGTCTCAGTTTTGATATTAGAAGCATTGAGATATCACATCTCATGCTATAGGAAGTGTCTCAGGATTGGAATGGGAAGGTGCTGGATATCACATCTCATGCTAAAGGAAGGGTCTCAGGTTTGGAACGGGAAGGATTTGGATATCACATCTCATGTTATAGGAAGGGTCTCAGGTTTGGTATAAGCATTGAGATATCACATCTCTGCTATCGGAAGTGTCTCAGGATTGGAATGGGAAGGAGTTGGATATCCCATCTCATGTTATAGGACGGGTCTCAGGTTTGTTATTAGAATCATTGAGATATCATATTGCATGCTGTAGGAAGGGTCTAAGGGTTGGAATGGGAAGGACTTGGATATCAGATCTCATGCTATAGATAGGCTCTTAGGTTTGGAAAGGGAAGGAGTTGGATATCACATTTCATGTTAGAGGAAGGATCTCAGGTTTGGTATTAGAAGCATTGAGATATCACATCTCATGCTATAGGAAGGGTCTCAGGATTGGAATGGGAAGCAGTTGGATATCACATCTCATGCTATAGGAAGGGTCTCAGGTTTGGTATAAGCATTGAGATATCACATCTCATGCTATAGGACGGGTCTCAGGATTGGAATGGAAGGAGTTGGATATCACATCTCATGTTATAGGAAGGATCTCACGTTTGGTATTAGAAGCATTGAGACATCACATCTCATGCTATAGGAAGGGTCTCAGGGTTGGAATGGGAAGGAGTTGGATATCACATCTCATCCAATAGGAAGGGTCTCAGGTTTGGAATGGGAAGGAATTGGATATCACATCTCATGTTATAGGAAGGATCTCAGGTTTGGTATTAGAAGCATTGAGCTATCACATCTCATGCTATAGGAAGGGTCTCAGGATTGGAATGTGAAGGATTTGGATATCACATCTCATGCTAAAGGAAGGGTCTCAGGTTTGGTAGAAGCATTGAGATATCACGTCTCTGCTATCGGAAGGGTCTCAGGATTGGATTGGGAAGGAGTTGGATATCACATCTCATGCCATAGGAAGGGTCTCAGGTTTGGTATAAGCATTGAGATATCACATCTCTGCTATCGGAAGGGTCTCAGGATTGGATTGGGAAGGAGTTGGATATCCCTTCTCATGCTATAGGTAGTGTCTCAGGTTGGAATGGGAAGGAGTTGGATATCACATCTCATGTTATAGAAAGGGTCTCAGGATTGGAATGGGAAGGATTTGGATATCACATCTCTTGCTATAGGAAGGGTCTCAGGATTGGAATGGGTAGGAGTTGGATATTACTTTCTTGCTATAGGAAGGGTCTCATGTTTGGAATGGGAAGGAGTTGGATATCACATATGCTATAGTTAGTGTCTCAGGTTTGGAACGGGAAGGAGTTGGATATCACATCTCATGTTATAGGAAGGGTCTCAGGTTTGGTATAAGCATTGAGATATCACATCTCTGCTATCGGAAGCGGCTCAGGATTGGAATGGGAAGGAGTTGGATATCCCATCTCATGTTATAGGAAGAGTCTCTGGTTTGGTATTAGAATCATTGAGATATCACATCGCATGCTGTAGGAAGGGTCTAAGGATTGGAATGGGATGGACTTGGATATAACATCTCATGCTATAGGTAGGCTCTCAGGTTTGGTATAAGCATTGAGATATCACATCTCATGCTATAGGAAGGGTCTCAGGATTGGAATGGGAAGGAGTTGTATATGACATCTCAGGCCATAGGAAGGTTCTCAGGTTTGGTATAAGCATTGAGATATCACATCTCTGCTATCGGAAGGGTCTCAGGATTGGAATGGGAAGGAGTTGGATATCCCATCTCATGTTATAGGAAGGGTCTCAGGTTTGGTATTAGAAGCATAGAGATATCACACCTCATGCTATAGGAAGGGTCTCAGGATGTGAATGGCAAGGAGTTGGATATCACATCTCATGCCATAGGAAGGGTCACAGGTTTGGTATAAGCATTGAGATATCACATCTCTGCTATCGGAAGGGTCTCAGGATTGGATTGGGAAGGAGTTAGATATCCCTTCTCATGCTATAGGAAGTGTCTCAGGTTGGAATGGGAAGGAGTTGGATATCACATCTCATGTTATAGGAAGGGTCTCAGGATTGGAATGGGAAGGACTTGGATGTCACATCTCATGCTATAGGGAGGGTCTCAAGTTTGATATTAGAAGCATTGAGATAACAAATCTCATGATATCGGAAGGGTCTCAGGATTGGAATGGGAAGGAGTTGGATATCACATCTCATGATAAAGGAAGGGTCTAAGGTTTGGAAGGGGAAGGATTTGGATATCACATCTCATGTTATAGGACGGGTCTCAGGTTTGGTATTAGAAGCATTGAGATATCAAGTCTCATGGTATAAGAAGGGTCTCAGAATTGGAATGGGAAGGAGTTGGATATCACACCTCAAGCTATAGGAAGGGTCTCAGGATTGGAATGGGAAGGAGTTTGATATCACATCTCATGCCATAGTATGGGTCTCCGGTTTGGTAGAAGCATTGGGATATCACATCTCATGCTATCGGAAGGGTATCAGTATTGGATTTGGAGGAAGTTGGATATCCCATCTCATGCTATAGGAAGGGTCTCAGGTTGGAATGGGAAGGAGTTGGATATCACATTTCATGTTATAGGAAGGGTCTCAGGATTGGAATGGGAAGGACTTGGATATCATTTCTCATGCTATAGGACGGGTCTCAGGTTTGTTATTAGAATCATTGAGATATCATATTGCATGCTGTAGGAAGGGTCTAAGGATTGGAATGGGAAGGACTTGGATATCACATCTCATGCTATAGATAGGCTCTTAGGTTTGGAAAGGGAAGGAGTTGGATATCACATTTCATGTTAGAGGAAGGATCTCAGGTTTGGTATTAGAAGCATTGAGATATCACATCTCATGCTATACGAAGGGTCTCAGGATTGGAATGGGAAGTAGTTGGATATCACATCTCATGCTATAGGAAGGGTCTCAGGTTTGGTATAAGCATTGAGATATCACATCTCATGCTATAGGACGGGTCTCAGGATTGGAATGGAAGGAGTTGGATATCACATCTCATGTTATAGGAAGGATCTCATGTTTGGTATTAGAAGCATTGAGACATCACATCTCATGCTATAGGAAGGGTCTCAGGGTTGGAATGGGAAGGAGTTGGATATCACATCTCATCCAATAGGAAGGGTCTCAGGTTTGGAATGGGAAGGAATTGGATATCACGTCTCATGTTATAGGAAGGATATCAGGTTTGGTATTAGAAGCATTGAGATATCAAATCTCATGCTATAGGAAGGGTCTCAGGATTGGAATGTGAAGGATTTGGATATCACATCTCATGCTAAAGGAAGGGTCTCAGGTTTGGTAGAAGCATTGATATATCACGTCTCTGCTATCGGAAGGGTCTCAGGATTGGATTGGGAAGGAGTTGGATATCCCTTCTCATGCTATAGGAAGGGTCTCAGGATTTGAATGGCAAGGAGTTGGATATCACATCTCATGCCATAGGAAGGGTATCAGGTTTGGTATAAGCATTGAGATATCACATCTCTGCTATCGGAAGGGTCTCAGGATTGGAATGGGAAGGAGTTGGATATTCCCATCTCATGTTATAGGAAGGGTCACAGGTTTGGTATTAGAAGCATTGAGATATCACATCTCATGCTATAGGAAAGGTCTCAGGATTGGAATGGGAAGGACTTGGATATCACATCTCATGCTATAGGGAGGGTCTCAAGTTTGATATTAGAAGCTTTGAGATATCACATCTCATGATATCGGAAGGGTCTCAGGATTGGAATGGGAAGGAGTTGGATATCACATCTCATGATAAAGGAAGGGTCTAAGGTTTGGAAGGGGAACGATTTGGATATCACATCTCATGTTATATTACGGGTCTCAGGTTTGGTATTAGAAGCATTGAGATATCAAGTCTCAGAGTATAGGAAGGGTCTCAGAATTGGAATGGGAAGGAGTTGGATATCACATCTCAAGCTATAGGAAGGGTCTCAGGATTGGAATGGGAAGGACTTGGATATCACATCTCATGCTATAGGAAGGCTCTCAGGTTTGGAAGGGGAAAGAGTGGATATCACATTTCATGTTAGAGGTAGGATCTCAGGTTTAGTATTAGAGGCATTGAGATATCACATCTCATGCTATCAGAAGGGTCTCAGGAATGGAATGGGAAGGAGTTGGATATCACATCTCATGCTAAAGGGAGGGTCTCAGGTTTGGAAGGGGAAGGATTTGGATATCACATCTCATGTTATAGGAAGGATCTCAGGTTTGGTATTAGAAGCATTGAGATATCACATCTCATGCTATCGGAAGGATCTCAGGTTTGGAATTAGAAGCATTGAGATATCACATCTCATGCTATCAGAAGGGTCTCAGGATTGGAATTGGAAGGAGTTGGATATCACATCTCATGCTAAAGGGAGGGTCTCAGGTTTGGAAGGGGAAGGATTTGGATATCACATCTCATGTTATCGGAAGGATCTCACGTTTGGTATTAGAAGTATTGAGATATCATATCTCATGCTATAGGAAGGGTCTCAGGATTGGAATGGGAAAGAGTTGGATATCACATCTCATGCTATAGGGAGTGTCTCAGGATTGGAATGGGAAGGACTTAGATATCACATATCATGCTATAGGGAGGGTCTCAGTTTTGATATTAGAAGCATTGAGATATCACATCTCATGCTATCGGAAGTGTCTCAGGATTGGAATGGGAAGGAGCTGGATATCACATCTCAAGCTAAAGGAAGGGTCTCAGGTTTGGAACGGGAAGGATTTGGATATCACATCTCATGTTATAGGAAGGGTCTCAGGTTTGGTATAAGCATTGAGATATCACATCTCTGCTATCGGAAGTGTCTCAGGATTGGAATGGGAAGGAGTTGGATATCACATCTCATGTTATAGGACGGGTCTCAGGTTTGTTATTAGAATCATTGAGATATCATATTGCATGCTGTAGGAAGGGTCTAAGGGTTGGAATGGGAAGGACTTGGATATCACATCTCATGCTATAGATAGGCTCTTAGGTTTGGAAAGGGAAGGAGTTGGATATCACATTTCATGTTAGACGAAGGATCTCAGGTTTGGTATTAGAAGCATTGAGATATCACATCTCATGCTATAGGAAGGGTCTCAGGATTGGAATGGGAAGTAGTTGGATATCACATCTCATGCTATAGGAAGGGTCTCAGGTTTGGTATAAGCATTGAGATATCACATCTCATGCTATAGGACGGGTCTCAGGATTGGAATGGAAGGAGTTGGATATCACATCTCATGTTATAGGAAGGATCTCAGGTTTGGTATTAGAAGCATTGAGACATCACATCTCATGCTATAGGAAGGGTCTCAGGGTTGGAATGGGAAGGAGTTGGATATCACATCTTATCCAATAGGAAGGGTCTCAGGTTTGGAATGGGAAGGAATTGGATATCACATCTCATGTTATAGGAAGGATCTCAGGTTTGGTATTAGAAGCATTGAGATATCACATCTCATGCTATAGGAAGGGTCTCAGGATTGGAATGTGAAGGATTTGGATAGCACATCTCATGCTAAAGGAAGGGTCTCAGGTTTGGTAGAAGCATTGAGATATCACGTCTCTGCTATCGGAAGGGTCTCAGGATTGGATTGGGAAGGAGTTGGATATCCCTTCTCATGCTATAGGAAGGTTCTCAGGATTTGAATGGCAAGGAGTTGGATATCACATCTCATGCCATAGGAAGGGTCTCAGGATTGGAATGGGAAGGATTTGGATATCACATCTCTTGCTATAGGAAGGGTCTCAGGATTGGAATGGGTAGGAGTTGGATATTACTTTCTTGCTATAGGAAGGGTCTCATGTTTGGAATGGGAAGGAGTTGGATATCACATATGCTATAGTTAGTGTCTCAGGTTTGGAACGGGAAGGAGTTGGATATCACATCTCATGTTATAGGAAGGGTCTCAGGTTTGGTATAAGCATTGAGATATCACATCTCTGCTATCGGAAGCGGCTCAGGATTATAATGGGAAGGAGTTGGATATCCCATCTCATGTTATAGTAAGAGTCTCTGGTTTGGTATTAGAATCATTGAGATATCACATCGCATGCTGTAGGAAGGGTCTAAGGATTGGAATGGGATGGACTTGGATATCACATCTCATGCTATAGGTAGGCTCTCAGGTTTGGTATAAGCATTGAGATATCACATCTCATGCTATAGGAAGGGTCTCAGGATTGGAATGGGAAGGATTTGGATATCACATCTCATGCTATAGGAAGGGTCTCAGATGTGGTATAAGCATTGAGATATCACATCTCATGCTAAAGGAAGGGTCTCAGGATTGGAATGGGAAGGAGTTGTATATGACATCTAAGGCTATAGGAAGGGTCTCAGGTTTGGTATAAGCATTGAGATATCACATCTCTGCTATCGGAAGGGTCTCAGGATTGGAATGGGAAGGAGTTGGATATCCCATCTCATGTTATAGGAAGGGTCTCAGGTTTGGTATTAGAAGCATAGAGATATCACATCTCATGCTATAGGAAGGGTCTCAGGATTGGAATGGGAAGGAGTTGGATACCACATCTCATGATAAAAGAAGGGTCTAAGGTTTGGAAGGGGAAGGATTTGGATATCACATCTCATGTTATAGGACGGGTCTCAGGTTTGGTATTAGAAGCATTGAGATATCAAGTCTCATGGTATAAGAAGGGTCTCAGAATTGGAATGGGAAGGAGTTGGATATCACACCTCAAGCTATAGGAAGGGTCTCAGGATCGGAATGGGAAGGAGTTTGATATCACATCTCATGCCATAGTATGGGTCTCAGGTTTGGTAGAAGCATTGGGATATCACATCTCATGCTATCGGAAGGGTATCAGTATTGGATTTGGAAGAAGTTGGATATCCCATCTCATGCTATAGGAAGGGTCTCAGGTTGGAATGGGAAGGAGTTGGATATCACATTTCATGTTATAGGAAGGGTCTCAGGATTGGAATGGGAAGGACTTGGATATCATATCTCATGCTATAGGACGGGTCTCAGGTTTGTTATTAGAATCATTGAGATATCATATTGCATGCTGTAGGAAGGGTCTAAGGATTGGAATGGGAAGGACTTGGATATCACATCTCATGCTATAGATAGGCTCTTAGGTTTGGAAAGGGAAGGAGTTGGATATCACATTTCATGTTAGAGGAAGGATCTCAGGTTTGGTATTAGAAGCATTGAGATATCACATCTCATGCTATAGGAAGGGTCTCAGGATTGGAATGGGAAGTAGTTGGATATCACATCTCATGCTATAGGAATTGTCTCAGGTTTGGTATAAGCATTGAGATATCACATCTCATGCTATAGGACGGGTCTCAGGATTGGAATGGAAGGAGTTGGATATCACATCTCATGTTATAGGAAGGATCTCAGGTTTGGTATTAGAAGCATTGAGACATCACATCTCATGCTATAGGAAGGGTCTCAGGGTTGGAATGGGAAGGAGTTGGATATCGCATCTCATCCAATAGGAAGGGTCTCAGGTTTGGAATGGGAAGGAATTGGATATCACATCTCATGTTATAGGAAGGATCTCAGGTTTGGTATTAGAAGCATTGAGATATCACATCTCATGCTATAGGAAGGGTCTCAGGATTGGAATGTGAAGGATTTGGATATCACATCTCATGCTAAAGGAAGGGTCTCAGGTTTGGTAGAAGCATTGAGATATCACGTCTCTGCTATCGGAAGGGTCTCAGGATTGGATTGGGAAGGAGTTGGATATCCCTTCTCATGCTATACGAAGGGTCTCAGGATTTGATTGGGAAGGAGTTGGATATCACATCTCATGTTATCGGAAGGGTCTCAGGATTGGAATGGGAAGGATTTGGATATCACATCTTTTGCTATAGGAAGGGTCTCAGGATTGGAATGGGTAGGAGTTGGATATTACTTTCTTGCTATAGGAAGGGTCTCATGTTTGGAATGGGAAGCAGTTGGATATCACATATGCTATAGTTAGTGTCTCAGGTTTGGAACGGGAAGGAGTTGGATATCACATCTCATGTTATAGGAAGGGTCTCAGGTTTGGTATAAGCATTGAGATATCACATCTCTGCTATCGGAAGCGGCTCAGGATTGGAATGGGAAGGAGTTGGATATCCCATCTCATGTTATAGGAAGAGTCTCTGGTTTGGTATTAGAATCATTGAGATATCACATCGCATGCTGTAGGAAGGGTCTAAGGATTGGAATGGGATGGACTTGGATATCACATCTCATGCTATAGGTAGGCTCTCATTTTTGGTATAAGCATTGAGATATCACATCTCATGCTATAGGAAGGGTCTCAGGATTGGAATGGGAAGGAATTGGATATCACCTCTCATGCTATAGGAAGGGTCTCAGATTTGGTATAAGCATTGAGATATCACATCTCATGCTAAAGGAAGGGTCTCAGGATTGGAATGGGAAGGAGTTGTATATGACATCTCAGGCCATAGGAAGGGTCTCAGGTTTGGTATAAGCATTGAGATATCACATCTCTGCTATCAGAAGGGTCTCAGGATTGGAATGGGAAGGAGTTGGATATCCCATCTCATGTTATAGGAATGGTCTCAGGGTTGGTATTAGAAGCATAGAGATATCACATCTCATGCTATAGGAAGGGTCTCAGGATTGGAATGGGAAGGACTTGGATGTCACATCTCATGCTATAGGGAGGGTCTCAAGTTTGATATTAGAAGCATTGAGATAACAAATCTCATGATATCGGAAGGGTCTCAGGATTGGAATGGGAAGGAATTGGATATCACATCTCATGATAAAGGAAGGGTCTAAGGTTTGGAAGGGGAAGGATTTGGATATCACATCTCATGTTATAGGACGGGTCTCAGGTTTGGTATTAGAAGCATTGAGATATCAAGTCTCATGGTATAAGAAGGGTCTCAGAATTGGAATGGGAAGGAGTTGGATATCCGACCTCAAGCTATAGGAAGGGTCTCAGGATTGGAATGGGAAGGACTTGAATATGACATTTCATGTTATAGGAAGGGTCTCAGGATTGGTAGAAGCATTGGGATATCACATCTCATGCTATCGGAAGGGTATCAGTATTGGATTTGGAAGAAGTTGGATATCCCATCTCATGCTATAGGAAGGGTCTCAGGTTGGAATGGGAAGGAGTTGGATATCACATTTCATGTTATAGGAAGGGTCTCAGGATTGGAATGGGAAGGACGTGGATATCATATCTCATGCTATAGGAAGGCTCTCAGGTTTGGAAGGGGAAGGAGTTGGATATCACATTTCATGTTAGAGGAAGGATCTCAGGTTTGGTATTAGAGGCCTTGAGATATCACATCTCATGCTATAGGAAGGGTCTCAGGATTGGAATGGGAAGGAGTTGGATATCACATCTCAAGCTATAGGAAGGGTCTCAGGTTTGGTATAAGCATTGAGATATCACATCTCATGCTATAGGAAGGGTCTCAGGATTGGAATGGGAAGGAGTTGGATATCACATCTCATGTTATAGGAAATATCTCAGGTTTGGTATTAGAAGCATTGAGACATCACATCTCATGTTATAGGAAGGGTCTCAGGATTGGAATGGGAAGAAGTTGGATATCACATCTCATGCTATAGGAAGGGTCTCAGGTTTGGTATAAGCATTGAGATATCACATCTCATGCTATAGGAAGGGTCTCGGGATTGGAATGGGAAGGAGTTGTATATGACATCTCATGCCATAGGAAGGGTCTCAGGTTTGGTATAAGCATTGAGATATCACATCACATGCTATAGGAAGGGTCTCAGGATTGGAATGGGAAGGACTTGGATATCACATCTCATGCTATAGGCAGGGCCTCAGATTTAGAAAGGGAAGGAGATGGATATCACATTTCATGTTAGAGATGGGATCTCAGGTTTGGTATTAGAGGCATTGAGATATCACATCTCATGCTATCAGAAGGGTCTCAGGATTGGAATGGGAAGGAGTTGTATATCACATCTCATGCTAAATGGAGGGTCTCAGGTTTGGAAGGGGAAGGATATGGAAATCACATCTCATGTTATAGGAAGGATCTCAGGTTTGGTATTAGAAGCATTGAGATATCACATCTCATGCTATCGGAAGTATCTCAGGTTTGGTATTAGAGGCATTGAGATATCACATCTCATGCTATCATAAGGGTCTCAGGATTGGAATGGGAAGGAGTTGTATATCACATCTCATGTTATTGGAAGGATCTCAGGTTTGGTATTAGAAGCATTGAGACATCACATCTCATGCTATAGGAAGGGTCTCAGGATTGGAATGGGAAGGAGTTGGATATCACATCTCATGCTATAGGAAGTGTCTCAGATTTGGTATAAGCATTGATATATCACATCTCATGCTATAGGAAGGGTCTCAGGATTGGAATGGGGAGGACTTGGATGTTACATCTCATGCTATAGGGAGGGTCTCAAGTTTGATATTAGAAGCATTGAGATAACAAATCTCATGATATCGGAAGGGTCTCAGGATTGGAATGGGAAGGAGTTGGATATCACATCTCATGATAAAGGAAGGGTCTAAGGTTTGGAAGGGGAAAGATTTGGATATCACATCTCATGTTATAGGACGGGTCTCGGGTTTGGTATTAGAAGCATTGAGATATCAAGTCTCATGGCATAGGAAGGGTCTCAGAATTGGAATGTGAAGGAGTTGGATATCACATCTCAAGCTATAGGAAGAGTCTCAGGATTGGAATGGGAAGGAGTTTGATATCACATCTCATGCCATAGTATGGGTCTCAGGTTTGGTAGAAGCATTGGGATATCACATCTCATGCTATTGGAAGGGTATCAGTATTGGATTTGGAAGGAGTTGGATATCCCATCTCATGCTATAGGAAGGGTCTCAGGTTGGAATGGGAAGGAGTTGGATATCACATTTCATGTTATAGGAAGGGTCTCAGGATTGGAATGGGAAGGACTTGGATATCATATCTCATGCTATAGGAAGGCTCTCAGGTTTGGAAGGGGAAGGAGTTGGATATCACATTTCATGTTAGAGGAAGGATCTCAGGTTTGATATTAGAGGCCTTGAGATATCACATCTCATGCTATAGGAAGGGTCTCGGGATTGGAATGGGAAGGAGTTGGATATCACATCTCAAGCTTTAGGAAGGGTCTCAGGTTTGGTATAAGCATTGAGATAGCACATCTCATGCTATAGGAAGGGTCTCAGGATTGGAATGGGAAGGAGTTGGATATCACATCTCATGTTATAGGAAGGATCTCAGGTTTGGTATTAGAAGCATTGAGACATCACATCTCATGCTATAGGAAGGGTCTCAGATTTGGTATAAGCATTGAGATATCACATCTCTGCTATCGGAAGGGTCTCAGGATTGGAATGGGAAGGAATTGGATATCCCATCTCATGCTATAGGGAGGGTCTCAATTTTGATATTAGAAGCATTGAGATAACACATCACATGCTATAGGAAGGGTCTCAGGATTGGAATGGGAAGGACTTGGATATCACATCTCATGCTATAGGCAGGGCCTCAGATTTGGAAAGGGAAGGAGATGGATATCACATTTCATGTTAGAGATGGGATCTCAGGTTTGGTATTAGAGGCATTGAGATATCACATCTCATGCTATCAGAAGGGTCTCAGGATTGGAATGGGAAGGAGTTGTATATCACATCTCATGCTAAATGGAGGGTCTCAGGTTTGGAAGGGGAAGGATATGGAAATCACATCTCATGTTATAGGAAGGATCTCAGGTTTGGTATTAGAAGCATTGAGATATCACATCTCATGCTATCGGAAGTATCTCAGGTTTGGTATTAGAGGCATTGAGATATCACATCTCATGCTATCATAAGGGTCTCAGGATTGGAATGGGAAGGAGTTGTATATCACATCTCATGTTATTGGAAGGATCTCAGGTTTGGTATTAGAAGCATTGAGACATCACATCTCATGCTATAGGAAGGGTCTCAGGATTGGAATGGGAAGGAGTTGGATATCACATCTCATGCTATAGGAAGTGTCTCAGATTTGGTATAAGCATTGATATATCACATCTCATGCTATAGGAAGGGTCTCAGGATTGGAATGGGGAGGACTTGGATGTTACATCTCATGCTATAGGGAGGGTCTCAAGTTTGATATTAGAAGCATTGAGATAACAAATCTCATGATATCGGAAGGGTCTCAGGATTGGAATGGGAAGGAGTTGGATATCACATCTCATGATAAAGGAAGGGTCTAAGGTTTGGAAGGGGAAAGATTTGGATATCACATCTCATGCTATAGGAAGTGTCTCAGATTTGGTATAAGCATTGATATATCACATCTCATGCTATAGGAAGGGTCTCAGGATTGGAATGGGGAGGACTTGGATGTTACATCTCATGCTATAGGGAGGGTCTCAAGTTTGATATTAGAAGCATTGAGATAACAAATCTCATGATATCGGAAGGGTCTCAGGATTGGAATGGGAAGGAGTTGGATATCACATCTCATGTTATAGGAAGGATCTCAGGTTTGGTATTAGAAGCATTGAGACATCACATCTCATGCTATAGGAAGGGTCTCAGATTTGGTATAAGCATTGAGATATCACATCTCTGCTATCGGAAGGGTCTCAGGATTGGAATGGGAAGGAATTGGATATCCCATCTCATGCTATAGGGAGGGTCTCAATTTTGATATTAGAAGCATTGAGATAACACATCACATGCTATAGGAAGGGTCTCAGGATTGGAATGGGAAGGACTTGGATATCACATCTCATGCTATAGGCAGGGCCTCAGATTTGGAAAGGGAAGGAGATGGATATCACATTTCATGTTAGAGATGGGATCTCAGGTTTGGTATTAGAGGCATTGAGATATCACATCTCATGCTATCAGAAGGGTCTCAGGATTGGAATGGGAAGGAGTTGTATATCACATCTCATGCTATAGGAAGGCTCTCAGGTTTGGAAGGGGAAGGAGTTGGATATCACATTTCATGTTAGAGGAAGGATCTCAGGTTTGGTATTAGAGGCCTTGAGATATCACATCTCATGCTATAGGAAGGGTCTCGGGATTGGAATGGGAAGGAGTTGGATATCACATCTCAAGCTTTAGGAAGGGTCTCAGGTTTGGTATAAGCATTGAGATAGCACATCTCATGCTATAGGAAGGGTCTCAGGATTGGAATGGGAAGGAGTTGGATATCACATCTCATGTTATAGGAAGGATCTCAGGTTTGGTATTAGAAGCATTGAGACATCACATCTCATGCTATAGGAAGGGTCTCAGATTTGGTATAAGCATTGAGATATCACATCTCTGCTATCGGAAGGGTCTCAGGATTGGAATGGGAAGGAATTGGATATCCCATCTCATGCTATAGGGAGGGTCTCAATTTTGATATTAGAAGCATTGAGATAACAAATCTCATGATATCGGAAGGGTCTCAGGATTGGAATGGGAAGGAGTTGGATATCACATCTCATGATAAAGGAAGGGTCTAAGGTTTGGAAGGGGAAAGATTTGGATATCACATCTCATGTTATAGGACGGGTCTCAGGTTTGGTATTAGAAGCATTGAGATATCAAGTCTCATGGTATAGGAAGGGTTTCAGAATTGGAATGGGAAGGAGTTGGATATCACATCTCAAGCTATAGGAAGAGTCTCAGGATTGGAATGGGAAGGAGTTTGATATCACATCTCATGCCATAGTATGGTTCTCAGGTTTGATAGAAGCATTGGGATATCACATCTCATGCTATTGGAAGGGTATCAGTATTGGATTTGGAAGGAGTTGGATATCCCATCTCATGCTATAGGAAGGGTCTCAGGTTGGAATGGGAAGGAGTTGGATATCACATTTCATGTTATAGGAAGGGTCTCAGGATTGGAATGGGAAGGACTTGGATATCATATCTCATGCTATAGGAAGGCTCTCAGGTTTGGAAGGAGAAGGAGTTGGATATCACATTTCATGTTAGAGGAAGGATCTCAGGTTTGGTATTAGAGGCCTTGAGATATCACATCTCATGCTATAGAAAGGGTCTCAGGTTGGAATGGGAAGGAGTTGGATATCACATTTCATGTTATAGGAAGGGTCTCAGGATTGGAATGGGAAGGAGTTGGATATCACATCTCAAGCTTTAGGAAGGGTCTCAGGTTTGGTATAAGCATTGAGATAGCACATCTCATGCTATAGGAAGGGTCTCAGGATTGGAATGGGAAGGAGTTGAATATCACATCTCATGTTATAGGAAAGATCTCAGGTTTGGTATTAGAAGCATTGAGACATCACATCTCATGTTATAGGAAGGGTCTCAGGATTGGAATGGGAAGAAGTTGGATATCACATCTCATGCTATAGGAAGGGTCTCAGGTTTGGAAGGGGAAGGAGTTGGATATCCAATCTCATGTTATAGGACTGGTCTCAGGTTTGGTATTAGAAGCATTGAGATATCACATTGCATGCTGTAGGAAGGTTCTCAGGTTTGGAATGGGGAGGAATTGGATATAACATCTCATGTCATAGGAAGGATCTCAGGTTTGGTATTAGAAGCATTGAGATATCACATCTCATGCTATAGGAATGGTCTCAGGATTGGAATGGGAAGGAGTTGGATATTACATTCCTGCTATAGGAAGGGTCTCATGTTTGGAATGGGAATGTGTTGGATATCACATATGCTATAGGAAGGGTCTCAGGTTTGGAACGGGAAGGAGTTGGATATCACATCTCATGTTATAGGAAGGGTCTCAGGTTTGGTATAAGCATTGAGATATCACATCTCTACTATCGGAAGGGTCTCAGGATTGGAATGGGAAGGAGTTGGATATTCCCATCTCATGTTATAGGAAGGGTCTCAGGTTTGGTAATAGAAGCATTGAGATATCATATTGCATGCTGTAGGAAGGGTCTAAGGATTGGAATGGGAAGGAGTTGGATATCCCATCTCATGTTATAGGAAGAGTCTCAAGTTTGGTATTAGAAGCATTTAGATATCACATCTCATGCTATAGGAAGTGTCTCAGGATTGGAATGGGAAGGAGTTGGATATCACATTTCATGTTAGAGGAAGGATCTCAGGTTTGGTATTAGAGGCATTGAGATATCACATCTCATGCTATAGGAAGGGTCTCAGGATTGGAATGGGAAGGAGTTGGATATCACATCTCATGCTATAGGGAGGGTCTCAGGTTTGGTATAAGCAGTGAGATATCACATCTCATGCTATAGGAAGTGTCTCAGGATTGGAATGGGAAGGAGTTGGATATCACATCTCATGTTATAGGAAGGATCTCAGGTTTGGTATAAGCATTGAGATATCACATCTCTACTATCGGAAGGGTCTCAGGATTGGAATGGGAAGGAGTTGGATATTCCCATCTCATGTTATAGGAAGGGTCTCAGGTTTGGTAATAGAAGCATTGAGATATCACATCTCATGCTATAGGAAGGGTCTCAGGATTGGAATGGGAAGGACTTGGATATCACATCTCATGCTATAAGGAGGGTCTCAAGTTTGATATTAGAAGCATTGAGATATCACATCTCATGATATCGGAAGGGTCTCAGGGATGGAATGGGAAGGAGTTGGATATCACATCTCATGATAAAGGAAGTGTCTAAGGTTTGGAAGGGGAAGGAGTTTGATATCACATCTCATGCCATAGTATGGGTCTCAGGTTTGGTAGAAGCATTGGGATATCACATCTCATGCTATCGGAAGGGTATCAGGATTGGATTTGGAAGGAGTTGGATATCCCATCTCATGCTATAGGAAGGGTCTCAGGATTGGAATTAGAAGGACTTGGATATCACATCTCATGCTATAGGAAGGCTCTCAGGTTTGGAAGGGGAAAGAGTTGGATATCACATTTCATGTTAGAGGTAGGATCTCAGGTTTGGTATTAGAGGCATTGAGATATCACATCTCATGCTATCAGAAGAGTCTCAGGATTGGAATGGGAAGGAGTTGGATATCACATCTCATGCTAAAGGGAGGGTCTCAGGTTGGGAAGGGGAAGGATTTGGATATCACATCTCATGTTATAGGAAGGATCTCAGGTTTGGTATTAGAAGCATTGAGATATCACATCTCATGCTATCGGAAGGATCTCAGGTTTGGTATAGAAGCATTGAGATATCACATCTCATGCTATCAGAAGGTTCTCAGGATTGGAATGGGAATGAGTTGGATATCACATCTCATGCTAAAGGGAGGGTCTCAGGTTTGGAAGGGGAAGGGTTTGGATATCACATCTCATGTTATCGGAAGGATCTCAGGTTTGGTATTAGAAGTATTGAGATATCACATCTCATGCTATAGGAAGGGTCTCAGGATTGGAATGGTAAGGAGTTGGTTATCACATCTCATGCTAAAGGAAGGGTCTCAGGTTTGGTAGAAGCATTGAGATATCACATCTCATGCTATAGGAAGGGTCTCAGGATTGGAATGGGAAGGACTTAGATATCACATATCATGCTATAGGGAGGGTCTCAGTTTTGATATTAGAAGCATTGAGATATCACATCTCATGCTATCGGAAGTGTCTCAGGATTGGAATGGGAAGGAGCTGGATATCACATCTCATGCTAAAGGAAGGGTCTCAGGTTTGGAACGGGAAGGAGTTGGATATCACATCTCATGCTATAGGGAGGGTCTCAGGTTTGGTATAAGCAGTGAGATATCACATCTCATGCTATAGGGAGGGTCTCAGTTTTGATATTAGAAGCATTGAGATATCACATCTCATGCTATCGGAAGTGTCTCAGGATTGGAATGGGAAGGAGCTGGATATCACATCTCATGTTATAGGAAGGGTCTCAGGTTTGGTATAAGCATTGAGATATCACATCTCTGCTATCGGAAGTGTCTCAGGATTGGAATGGGAAGGAATTGGATATCACATCTCATGCTATAGATAGGCTCTCAGGTTTGGAAAGGGAAGGAGTTGGATATCACATCTCATGTTATAGGAAGGGTCTCAGGTTTGGTATAAGCATTGAGATATCACATCTCTGCTATCGGAAGTGTCTCAGGATTGGAATGGGAAGGACTTGGATATCACATCTCATGCTATAGATAGGCTCTCAGGATTGGAATGGGAAGGAGTTGGATATCACATCTCATGCTAGAGGAAGGGTCTCAGATTTGGTATAAGCATTGAGATATCACATCTCGTGCTATAGGAAGGGTCTCAGGATTGGAATGGGAAGGAGTTGTATATGACATCTCATGCCGTAGGAAGGGTCTCAGGTTTGGTATAAGCATTGAGATATCACATCTCTGCTATCGAAAGGGTCTTAGGATTGGAATGGGAAGGAGTTGGATATCCCATCTCATGTTATAGGAAGAGTCTCAGGTTTGGTATTAGAAGCATTGAGATATCCCATCTCATGATATAGGAAGGGTCTCAGGTTGGAATGGGAAGGAGTTGGATATCACATTTCATGTTATAGGAAGGGTCTCAGGATTGGAATGGGAAGGACTTGGATATCATATCCCATGCTATAGGAAGGCTCTCAGGTTTGGAAGGGGAAGGAGTTGGATATCACATTTCATGTTAGAGGAAGGATCTCAGGTTTGGTATTAGAGGCCTTGAGATATCACATCTCATGCTATAGGAAGGGTCTCAGGATTGGAATGGGAAGGAGTTGGATATCACATCTCAAGCTATAGGAACGGTCTCAGGTTTGGTTTAAGCATTGTGATATCACATCTCATGCTATAGGAAGGGTCTCAGCATTGGAATGGGAAGGAGTTGGATATCACATCTCATGTTATAGGAAAGATCTCAGGTTTGGTATTAGAAGCATTGAGACATCACATCTCATGTTATAGGAAGGGTCTCAGGATTGGAATGGGAAGAAGTTGGATATCACATCTCTTGCTTTTGGAAAGGTCTCAGATTTGGTATAAGCATTGAGATATCACATCTCATGCTATAGGAAGGGTCTCAGGATTGGAATGGGAAGGAGTTGTATATGACATCTCATGCCATAGGAAGGGTCTCAGGTTTGGTATAAGCATTGAGATATCACATCACATGCTATAGGAAGGGTCTCAGGATTGGAATGGGAAGGACTTGGATATCACATCTCATGCTATAGGCAGGGTCTCAGGTTTGGAAAGGGAATGAGATGGATATCACATTTCATGTTAGAGGTAGGATCTCAGGTTTGGTATTAGAGGCATTGAGATATCACATCTCATGCTATCAGAAGGGTCTCAGGATTGGAATGGGAAGGAGTTGGATATCACATCTCATGCTAAAGGGGGGGGTCTCAGGTTTGGAAGGGGAAGGATTTGGAAATCACATCTCATGTTATAGGAAGGATCTCAGGTTTGGTATTAGAAGCATTGAGATATCACATCTCATGCTTTCATAAGGGTCTCAGGATTGGAATGGGAAGGAGTTGGATATCACATCTCATGTTATAGGAAGGATCTCAGGTTTGGTATTAGAAGCATTGAGACATTACATCTCATGCTATAGGAAGGGTCTCATGATTGGAATGGGAAGGAGTTGGATATCACATCTCATGCTATAGGAAGGGTCTCAGATTTGGTATAAGCATTGAGATATCACATCTCATGCTATAGGAAGGGTCTCAGGATTGGAATGGGAAGGAGTTGTATATGACATCTCAGGCCATAGGAAGTGTCTCAGGTTTGGTATAAGCATTGAGATATCACATCTCTGCTATCGGAAGGGTCTCAGGATTGGAATGGGAAGGAATTGGATATCACATCTCATGTTATAGGAAGGATCTCAGGTTTGGTATTAGAAGCATTGAGATATCCCTTCTCATGCTATAGGAAGGGTCTCAGGATTGGAATGTGAAGGATTTGGATATCACATCTCATGCTAAAGGAAGGGTCTCAGGTTTGGTAGAAGCATTGAGATATCACGTCTCTGCTATCGGAAGGGTCTCAGGATTGGATTGGGAAGGAGTTGGATATCCCTTCTCATGCTATAGGAAGTGTCTCAGGTTGGAATGGGAAGGAGTTGGATATCACATCTCATGTTATAGGAAGGGTCTCAGGATTGGAATGGGAAGGATTTGGATATCACATCTCTTGCTATAGGAAGGGTCTCAGGATTGGAATGGGTAGGAGTTGGATATTACTTTCTTGCTATAGGAAGGGTCTCATGTTTGGAATGGGAAGGAGTTGGATATCACATATGCTATAGTTAGTGTCTCAGGTTTGGAACGGGAAGGAGTTGGATATCACATCTCATGTTATAGGAAGGGTCTCAGGTTTGGTATAAGCATTGAGATATCACATCTCTGCTATCGGAATTGGCTCAGGATTGGAATGGGAAGGAGTTGGATATCCCATCTCATGTTATAGGACGAGTCTCTGGTTTGGTATTAGAATCATTGAGATATCACATCGCATGCTGTAGGAAGGGTCTAAGGATTGGAATGGGATGGACTTGGATATCACATCTCATGCTATAGGTAGGCTCTCAGGTTTGGTATAAGCATTGAGATATCACATCTCATGCTATAGGAAGGGTCTCAGGATTGGAATGGGAAGGAATTGGATATCACATCTCATGCTATAGGAAGGGTCTCAGATTTGGTATAAGCATTGAGATATCACATCTCATGCTATAGGAAGGGTCTCAGGATTGGAATGGGAAGGAGTTGTATATGACATCCCAGGCCATAGGAAGGGTCTCAGGTTTGGTATAAGCATTGAGATATCACATCTCTGCTATCGGAAGGGTCTCAGGATTGGAATGGGAAGGAGTTGGATATCCCATCTCATGTTATAGGAAGGGTCTCAGGTTTGGTATTAGAAGCAAAGAGATATCACATCTCATGCTATAGGAATGGTCTCAGGATTGGAATGGGAAGGACTTGGATGTCACATCTCATGCTATAGGGAGGGTCTCAAGTTTGATATTAGAAGCATTTAGATAACAAATCTCATGATATCGGAAGGGTCTCAGGATTGGAATGGGAAGGAGTTGGATATCACATCTCATGATAAAGGAAGGGTCTGAGGTTTGGAAGGGGAAGGATTTGGATATCACATCTCATGTTATAGGACGGGTCTCAGGTTTGGTATTAGAAGCATTGAGATATCAAGTCTCATGGTATAAGAAGGGTCTCAGAATTGGAATGGGAAGGAGTTGGATATCACACCTCAAGCTATAGGAAGGGTCTCAGGATTGGAATGGGAAGGAGTTTGATATCACATCTCATGCCATAGTATGGGTCTCAGGTTTGGTAGAAGCATTGGGATATCACATCTCATGCTATCGGAAGGGTATCAGTATTGGATTTGGAAGGAGTTGGATATCCCATCTCATGCTATAGGAAGGGTCTCAGGTTGGAATGGGAAGGAGTTGGATATCACATTTCATGTTATAGAAAGGGTCTCAGGATTGGAATGGGAAGGACTTGGATATCATATCTCATGCTATAGGAAGGCTCTCAGGTTTGGAAGGGGAAGGAGTTGGATATCACATTTCATGTTAGAGGAAGGATCTCAGGTTTGGTATTAGAGGCCTTGAGATATCACATCTCATGCTATAGGAAGGGTCTCGGGATTGGAATGGGAAGGAGTTGGATATCACATCTCAAGCTTTAGGAAGGGTCTCAGGTTTGGTATAAGCATTGAGATAGCACATCTCATGCTATAGGAAGGGTCTCAGGATTGGAATGGGAAGGAGTTGGATATCACATCTCATGTTATATGAAGGATCTCAGGTTTGGTATTAGAAGCATTGAGACATCACATCTCATGCTATAGGAAGGGTCTCAGATTTGGTATAAGCATTGAGATATCACATCTCTGCTATCGGAAGGGTCTCAGGATTGGAATGGGAAGGAATTGGATATCCCATCTCATGCTATAGGGAGGGTCTCAATTTTGATATTAGAAGCATTGAGATAACAAATCTCATGATATCGGAAGGGTCTCAGGATTGGAATGGGAAGGAGTTGGATATCACATCTCATGATAAAGGAAGGGTCTAAGGTTTGGAAGGGGAAAGATTTGGATATCACATCTCATGTTATAGGACGGGTCTCAGGTTTGGTATTAGAAGCATTGAGATATCAAGTCTCATGGTATAGGAAGGGTTTCAGAATTGGAATGGGAAGGAGTTGGATATCACATCTCAAGCTATAGTTAGAGTCTCAGGATTGGAATGGGAAGGAGTTTGATATCACATCTCATGCCATAGTATGGTTCTCAGGTTTGATAGAAGCATTGGGATATCACATCTCATGCTATTGGAAGGGTATCAGTATTGGATTTGGAAGGAGTTGGATATCCCATCTCATGCTATAGGAAGGGTCTCAGGTTGGAATGGGAAGGAGTTGGATATCACATTTCATGTTATAGGAAGGGTCTCAGGATTGGAATGGGAAGGACTTGGATATCATATCTCATGCTATAGGAAGGCTCTCAGGTTTGGAAGGAGAAGGAGTTGGATATCACATTTGATG
Organism: Ambystoma mexicanum; assembly: GCF_040938575.1. Taxonomy (NCBI): domain Eukaryota; kingdom Metazoa; phylum Chordata; class Amphibia; order Caudata; family Ambystomatidae; genus Ambystoma; species Ambystoma mexicanum. Next base: position 343,093,718 of record NC_090936.1, read on the forward strand.
TTAGAGGAAGGATCTCAGGTTTGGTATTAGAGGCCTTGAGATATCACATCTCATGCTATAGAAAGGGTCTCAGGTTGGAATGGGAAGGAGTTGGATATCACATTTCATGTTATAGGAAGGGTCTCAGGATTGGAATGGGAAGGAGTTGGATATCACATCTCAAGCTTTAGGAAGGGTCTCAGGTTTGGTATAAGCATTGAGATAGCACATCTCATGCTATAGGAAGGGTCTCAGGATTGGAATGGGAAGGAGTTGGATATCACATCTCATGTTATAGGAAAGATCTCAGGTTTGGTATTAGAAGCATTGAGACATCACATCTCATGTTATAGGAAGGGTCTCAGGATTGGAATGGGAAGAAGTTGGATATCACATCTCATGCTATAGGAAGGGTCTCAGGTTTGGAAGGGGAAGGAGTTGGATATCCAATCTCATGTTATAGGACTGGTCTCAGGTTTGGTATTAGAAGCATTGAGATATCACATTGCATGCTGTAGGAAGGTTCTCAGGTTTGGAATGGGGAGGAATTGGATATCACATCTCATGTCATAGGAAGGATCTCAGGTTTGGTATTAGAAGCATTGAGATATCACATCTCATGCTATAGGAATGGTCTCAGGATTGGAATGGGAAGGAGTTGGATATTACATTCCTGCTATAGGAAGGGTCTCATGTTTGGAATGGGAATGTGTTGGATATCACATATGCTATAGGAAGGGTCTCAGGTTTGGAACGGGAAGGAGTTGGATATCACATCTCATGTTATAGGAAGGGTCTCAGGTTTGGTATAAGCATTGAGATATCACATCTCTGCTATCGGAAGTGTCTCAGGATTGGAATGGGAAGGTGTTGGATATCCCATCTCATGTTATAGGACGGGTCTCAGGTTTGTTATTAGAATCATTGAGATATCATATTGCATGCTGTAGGAAGGGTCTAAGGATTGGAATGGGAAGGAGTTGGATATCCCATCTCATGTTATAGGAAGAGTCCCAAGTTTGGTATTAGAAGCATTTAGATATCACATCTCATGCTATAGGAAGTGTCTCAGGATTGGAATGGGAAGGAGTTGGATATCACATTTCATGTTAGAGGAAGGATCTCAGGTTTGGTATTAGAGGCATTGAGATATCACATCTCATGCTATAGGAAGGGTCTCAGGATTGGAATGGGAAGGAGTTGGATATCACATTTCATGTTAGAGGAAGGATCTCAGGTTTGGTATTAGAGGCATTGAGATATCACATCTCATGCTATAGGAAGGGTCTCAGGATTGGAATGGGAAGGAGTTGGATATCACATTTCATGTTAGAGGAAGGATCTCAGGTTTGGTATTAGAGGCATTGAGATATCACATCTCATGCTATAGGGAGGGTCTCAGGTTTGGTATAAGCAGTGAGATATCACATCTCATGCTATAGGAAGTGTCTCAGGATTGGAATGGGAAGGAGTTGGATATCACATCTCATGTTATAGGAAGGATCTCAGGTTTGGTATAAGCATTGAGATATCACATCTCTACTATCGGAAGGGTCTCAGGATTGGAATGGGAAGGAGTTGGATATTCCCATCTCATGTTATAGGAAGGGTCTCAGGTTTGGTAATAGAAGCATTGAGATATCACATCTCATGCTATAGGAAGGGTCTCAGGATTGGAATGGGAAGGACTTGGATATCACATCTCATGCTATAAGGAGGGTCTCAAGTTTGATATTAGAAGCATTGAGATATCACATCTCATGATATCGGAAGGGTCTCAGGGATGGAATGGGAAGGAGTTGGATATCACATCTCATGATAAAGGAAGTGTCTAAGGTTTGGAAGGGGAAGGAGTTTGATATCACATCTCATGCCATAGTATGGGTCTCAGGTTTGGTAGAAGCATTGGGATATCACATCTCATGCTATCGGAAGGGTATCAGGATTGGATTTGGAAGGAGTTGGATATCCCATCTCATGCTATAGGAAGGGTCTCAGGATTGGAATTAGAAGGACTTGGATATCACATCTCATGCTATAGGAAGGCTCTCAGGTTTGGAAGGGGAAAGAGTTGGATATCACATTTCATGTTAGAGGTAGGATCTCAGGTTTGGTATTAGAGGCATTGAGATATCACATCTCATGCTATCAGAAGAGTCTCAGGATTGGAATGGGAAGGAGTTGGATATCACATCTCATGCTAAAGGGAGGGTCTCAGGTTGGGAAGGGGAAGGATTTGGATATCACATCTCATGTTATAGGAAGGATCTCAGGTTTGGTATTAGAAGCATTGAGATATCACATCTCATGCTATCGGAAGGATCTCAGATTTGGTATAGAAGCATTGAGATATCACATCTCATGCTATTAGAAGGTTCTCAGGATTGGAATGGGAATGAGTTGGATATCACATCTCATGCTAAAGGGAGGGTCTCAGGTTTGGAAGGGGAAGGGTTTGGATATCACATCTCATGTTATCGGAAGGATCTCAGGTTTGGTATTAGAAGTATTGAGATATCACATCTCATTCTATAGGAAGGGTCTCAGGATTGGAATGGTAAGGAGTTGGTTATCACATCTCATGCTAAAGGAAGGGTCTCAGGTTTGGTAGAAGCATTGAGATATCACATCTCATGCTATAGGAAGGGTCTCAGGATTGGAATGGGAAGCACTTAGATATCACATATCATGCTATAGGGAGCGTCTCAGTTTTGATATTAGAAGCATTGAGATATCACATCTCATGCTATCGGAAGTGTCTCAGGATTGGAATGGGAAGGAGCTGGATATCACATCTCATGCTAAAGGAAGGGTCTCAGGTTTGGAACGGGAAGGAGTTGGATATCACATCTCATGCTATAGGGAGGGTCTCAGGTTTGGTATAAGCAGTGAGATATCACATCTCATGCTATAGGGAGGGTCTCAGTTTTGATATTAGAAGCATTGAGATATCACATCTCATGCTATCGGAAGTGTCTCAGGATTGGAATGGGAAGGAGATGGATATCACATCTCATGTTATAGGAAGGGTCTCAGGTTTGGTATAAGCATTGAGATATCACATCTCTGCTATCGGAAGTGTCTCAGGATTGGAATGGGAAGGAATTGGATATCACATCTCATGCTATAGATAGGCTCTCAGGTTTGGAAAGGGAAGGAGTTGGATATCACATCTCATGTTATAGGAAGGGTCTCAGGTTTGGTATAAGCATTGAGATATCACATCTCTGCTATCGGAAGTGTCTCAGGATTGGAATGGGAAGGACTTGGATATCACATCTCATGCTATAGATAGGCTCTCAGGATTGGAATGGGAAGGAGTTGGATATCACATCTCATGCTAGAGGAAGGGTCTCAGATTTGGTATAAGCATTGAGATATCACATCTCGTGCTATAGAAAGGGTCTCAAGATTGGAATGGGAAGGAGTTGTATATGACATCTCATGCCGTAGGAAGGGTCTCAGGTTTGGTATAAGCATTGAGATATCACATCTCTGCTATCGAAAGGGTCTTAGGATTGGAATGGGAAGGAGTTGGATATCCCATCTCATGTTATAGGAAGAGTCTCAGGTTTGGTATTAGAAGCATTGAGATATCCCATCTCATGATATAGGAAGGGTCTCAGGTTGGAATGGGAAGGAGTTGGATATCACATTTCATGTTATAGGAAGGGTCTCAGGATTGGAATGGGAAGGACTTGGATATCATATCCCATGCTATAGGAAGGCTCTCAGGTTTGGAAGGGGAAGGAGTTGGATATCACATTTCATGTTAGAGGAAGGATCTCAGGTTTGGTATTAGAGGCCTTGAGATATCACATCTCATGCTATAGGAAGGGTCTCAGGATTGGAATGGGAAGGAGTTGGATATCACATCTCAAGCTATAGGAACGGTCTCAGGTTTGGTATAAGCATTGTGATATCACATCTCATGCTATAGGAAGGGTCTCAGCATTGGAATGGGAAGGAGTTGGATATCACATCTCATGTTATAGGAAAGATCTCAGGTTTGGTATTAGAAGCATTGAGACATCACATCTCATGTTATAGGAAGGGTCTCAGGATTGGAATGGGAAGAAGTTGGATATCACATCTCTTGCTTTTGGAAAGGTCTCAGATTTGGTATAAGCATTGAGATATCACATCTCATGCTATAGGAAGGGTCTCAGGATTGGAATGGGAAGGAGTTGTATATGACATCTCATGCCATAGGAAGGGTCTCAGGTTTGGTATAAGCATTGAGATATCACATCACATGCTATAGGAAGGATCTCAGGATTGGAATGGGAAGGACTTGGATATCACATCTCATGCTATAGGCAGGGTCTCAGGTTTGGAAAGGGAATGAGATGGATATCACATTTCATGTTAGAGGTAGGATCTCAGGTTTGGTATTAGAGGCATTGAGATATCACATCTCATGCTATCAGAAGGGTCTCAGGATTGGAATGGGAAGGAGTTGGATATCACATCTCATGCTAAAGGGGGGGGTCTCAGGTTTGGAAGGGGAAGGATTTGGAAATCACATCTCATGTTATAGGAAGGATCTCAGGTTTGGTATTAGAAGCATTGAGATATCACATCTCATGCTTTCATAAGGGTCTCAGGATTGGAATGGGAAGGAGTTGGATATCACATCTCATGTTATAGGAAGGATCTCAGGTTTGGTATTAGAAGCATTGAGACATTGCATCTCATGCTATAGGAAGGGTCTCATGATTGGAATGGGAAGGAGTTGGATATCACATCTCATGCTATAGGAAGGGTCTCAGATTTGGTATAAGCATTGAGATATCACATCTCATGCTATAGGAAGGGTCTCAGGATTGGAATGGGAAGGAGTTGTATATGACATCTCAGGCCATAGGAAGTGTCTCAGGTTTGGTATAAGCATTGAGATATCACATCTCTGCTATCGGAAGGGTCTCAGGATTGGAATGGGAAGGAATTGGATATCACATCTCATGTTATAGGAAGGATCTCAGGTTTGGTATTAGAAGCATTGAGATATCCCTTCTCATGCTATAGGAAGGGTCTCAGGATTGGAATGTGAAGGATTTGGATATCACATCTCATGCTAAAGGAAGGGTCTCAGGTTTGGTAGAAGCATTGAGATATCACGTCTCTGCTATCGGAAGGGTCTCAGGATTGGATTGGGAAGGAGTTGGATATCCCTTCTCATGCTATAGGAAGTGTCTCAGGTTGGAATGGGAAGGAGTTGGATATCACATCTCATGTTATAGGAAGGGTCTCAGGATTGGAATGGGAAGGATTTGGATATCACATCTCTTGCTATAGGAAGGGTCTCAGGATTGGAATGGGTAGGAGTTGGATATTACTTTCTTGCTATAGGAAGGGTCTCATGTTTGGAATGGGAAGGAGTTGGATATCACATATGCTATAGTTAGTGTCTCAGGTTTGGAACGGGAAGGAGTTGGATATCACATCTCATGTTATAGGAAGGGTCTCAGGTTTGGTATAAGCATTGAGATATCACATCTCTGCTATCGGAATTGGCTCAGGATTGGAATGGGAAGGAGTTGGATATCCCATCTCATGCTATAGGAAGGCTCTCAGGTTTGGAAGGGGAAAGAGTTGGATATCACATTTCATGTTAGAGGTAGGATCTCAGGTTTGGTATTAGAGGCATTGAGATATCACATCTCATGCTATCAGAAGAGTCTCAGGATTGGAATGGGAAGGAGTTGGATATCACATCTCATGCTAAAGGGAGGGTCTCAGGTTGGGAAGGGGAAGGATTTGGATATCACATCTCATGTTATAGGAAGGATCTCAGGTTTGGTATTAGAAGCATTGAGATATCACATCTCATGCTATCGGAAGGATCTCAGATTTGGTATAGAAGCATTGAGATATCACATCTCATGCTATTAGAAGGTTCTCAGGATTGGAATGGGAATGAGTTGGATATCACATCTCATGCTAAAGGGAGGGTCTCAGGTTTGGAAGGGGAAGGGTTTGGATATCACATCTCATGTTATCGGAAGGATCTCAGGTTTGGTATTAGAAGTATTGAGATATCACATCTCATTCTATAGGAAGGGTCTCAGGATTGGAATGGTAAGGAGTTGGTTATCACATCTCATGCTAAAGGAAGGGTCTCAGGTTTGGTAGAAGCATTGAGATATCACATCTCATGCTATAGGAAGGGTCTCAGGATTGGAATGGGAAGGACTTAGATATCACATATCATGCTATAGGGAGCGTCTCAGTTTTGATATTAGAAGCATTGAGATATCACATCTCATGCTATCGGAAGTGTCTCAGGATTGGAATGGGAAGGAGCTGGATATCACATCTCATGCTAAAGGAAGGGTCTCAGGTTTGGAACGGGAAGGAGTTGGATATCACATCTCATGCTATAGGGAGGGTCTCAGGTTTGGTATAAGCAGTGAGATATCACATCTCATGCTATAGGGAGGGTCTCAGTTTTGATATTAGAAGCATTGAGATATCACATCTCATGCTATCGGAAGTGTCTCAGGATTGGAATGGGAAGGAGCTGGATATCACATCTCGTGTTATAGGAAGGGTCTCAGGTTTGGTATAAGCATTGAGATATCACATCTCTGCTATCGGAAGTGTCTCAGGATTGGAATGGGAAGGAATTGGATATCACATCTCATGCTATAGATAGGCTCTCAGGTTTGGAAAGGGAAGGAGTTGGATATCACATCTCATGTTATAGGAAGGGTCTCAGGTTTGGTATAAGCATTGAGATATCACATCTCTGCTATCGGAAGTGTCTCAGGATTGGAATGGGAAGGAATTGGATATCACATCTCATGCTATAGATAGGCTCTCAGGTTTGGAAAGGGAAGGAGTTGGATATCACATTTCATGTTAGAGGAAGGATCTCAGGTTTGGTATTAGAGGCCTTGAGATATCACATCTCATGCTATAGGAAGGGTCTCGGGATTGGAATGGGAAGGAGTTGGATATCACATCTCAAGCTTTAGGAAGGGTCTCAGGTTTGGTATAAGCATTGAGATAGCACATCTCATGCTATAGGAAGGGTCTCAGGATTGGAATGGGAAGGAGTTGGATATCACATCTCATGTTATAGGAAGGATCTCAGGTTTGGTATTAGAAGCATTGAGACATCACATCTCATGCTATAGGAAGGGTCTCAGATTTGGTATAAGCATTGAGATATCACATCTCTGCTATCGGAAGGGTCTCAGGATTGGAATGGGAAGGAATTGGATATCCCATCTCATGCTATAGGGAGGGTCTCAATTTTGATATTAGAAGCATTGAGATAACAAATCTCATGATATCGGAAGGGTCTCAGGATTGGAATGGGAAGGAGTTGGATATCACATCTCATGATAAAGGAAGGGTCTAAGGTTTGGAAGGGGAAAGATTTGGATATCACATCTCATGTTATAGGACGGGTCTCAGGTTTGGTATTAGAAGCATTGAGATATCAAGTCTCATGGTATAGGAAGGGTTTCAGAATTGGAATGGGAAGGAGTTGGATATCACATCTCAAGCTATAGGAAGAGTCTCAGGATTGGAATGGGAAGGAGTTTGATATCACATCTCATGCCATAGTATGGTTCTCAGGTTTGATAGAAGCATTGGGATATCACATCTCATGCTATTGGAAGGGTATCAGTATTGGATTTGGAAGGAGTTGGATATCCCATCTCATGCTATAGGAAGGGTCTCAGGTTGGAATGGGAAGGAGTTGGATATCACATTTCATGTTATAGGAAGGGTCTCAGGATTGGAATGGGAAGGACTTGGATATCATATCTCATGCTATAGGAAGGCTCTCAGGTTTGGAAGGAGAAGGAGTTGGATATCACATTTCATGTTAGAGGAAGGATCTCAGGTTTGGTATTAGAGGCCTTGAGATATCACATCTCATGCTATAGAAAGGGTCTCAGGTTGGAATGGGAAGGAGTTGGATATCACATTTCATGTTATAGGAAGGGTCTCAGGATTGGAATGGGAAGGAGTTGGATATCACATCTCAAGCTTTAGGAAGGGTCTCAGGTTTGGTATAAGCATTGAGATAGCACATCTCATGCTATAGGAAGGGTCTCAGGATTGGAATGGGAAGGAGTTGAATATCACATCTCATGTTATAGGAAAGATCTCAGGTTTGGTATTAGAAGCATTGAGACATCACATCTCATGTTATAGGAAGGGTCTCAGGATTGGAATGGGAAGAAGTTGGATATCACATCTCATGCTATAGGAAGGGTCTCAGGTTTGGAAGGGGAAGGAGTTGGATATCCAATCTCATGTTATAGGACTGGTCTCAGGTTTGGTATTAGAAGCATTGAGATATCACATTGCATGCTGTAGGAAGGTTCTCAGGTTTGGAATGGGGAGGAATTGGATATAACATCTCATGTCATAGGAAGGATCTCAGGTTTGGTATTAGAAGCATTGAGATATCACATCTCATGCTATAGGAATGGTCTCAGGATTGGAATGGGAAGGAGTTGGATATTACATTCCTGCTATAGGAAGGGTCTCATGTTTGGAATGGGAATGTGTTGGATATCACATATGCTATAGGAAGGGTCTCAGGTTTGGAACGGGAAGGAGTTGGATATCACATCTCATGTTATAGGAAGGGTCTCAGGTTTGGTATAAGCATTGAGATATCACATCTCTACTATCGGAAGGGTCTCAGGATTGGAATGGGAAGGAGTTGGATATTCCCATCTCATGTTATAGGAAGGGTCTCAGGTTTGGTAATAGAAGCATTGAGATATCATATTGCATGCTGTAGGAAGGGTCTAAGGATTGGAATGGGAAGGAGTTGGATATCCCATCTCATGTTATAGGAAGAGTCTCAAGTTTGGTATTAGAAGCATTTAGATATCACATCTCATGCTATAGGAAGTGTCTCAGGATTGGAATGGGAAGGAGTTGGATATCACATTTCATGTTAGAGGAAGGATCTCAGGTTTGGTATTAGAGGCATTGAGATATCACATCTCATGCTATAGGAAGGGTCTCAGGATTGGAATGGGAAGGAGTTGGATATCACATCTCATGCTATAGGGAGGGTCTCAGGTTTGGTATAAGCAGTGAGATATCACATCTCATGCTATAGGAAGTGTCTCAGGATTGGAATGGGAAGGAGTTGGATATCACATCTCATGTTATAGGAAGGATCTCAGGTTTGGTATAAGCATTGAGATATCACATCTCTACTATCGGAAGGGTCTCAGGATTGGAATGGGAAGGAGTTGGATATTCCCATCTCATGTTATAGGAAGGGTCTCAGGTTTGGTAATAGAAGCATTGAGATATCACATCTCATGCTATAGGAAGGGTCTCAGGATTGGAATGGGAAGGACTTGGATATCACATCTCATGCTATAAGGAGGGTCTCAAGTTTGATATTAGAAGCATTGAGATATCACATCTCATGATATCGGAAGGGTCTCAGGGATGGAATGGGAAGGAGTTGGATATCACATCTCATGATAAAGGAAGTGTCTAAGGTTTGGAAGGGGAAGGAGTTTGATATCACATCTCATGCCATAGTATGGGTCTCAGGTTTGGTAGAAGCATTGGGATATCACATCTCATGCTATCGGAAGGGTATCAGGATTGGATTTGGAAGGAGTTGGATATCCCATCTCATGCTATAGGAAGGGTCTCAGGATTGGAATTAGAAGGACTTGGATATCACATCTCATGCTATAGGAAGGCTCTCAGGTTTGGAAGGGGAAAGAGTTGGATATCACATTTCATGTTAGAGGTAGGATCTCAGGTTTGGTATTAGAGGCATTGAGATATCACATCTCATGCTATCAGAAGAGTCTCAGGATTGGAATGGGAAGGAGTTGGATATCACATCTCATGCTAAAGGGAGGGTCTCAGGTTGGGAAGGGGAAGGATTTGGATATCACATCTCATGTTATAGGAAGGATCTCAGGTTTGGTATTAGAAGCATTGAGATATCACATCTCATGCTATCGGAAGGATCTCAGGTTTGGTATAGAAGCATTGAGATATCACATCTCATGCTATCAGAAGGTTCTCAGGATTGGAATGGGAATGAGTTGGATATCACATCTCATGCTAAAGGGAGGGTCTCAGGTTTGGAAGGGGAAGGGTTTGGATATCACATCTCATGTTATCGGAAGGATCTCAGGTTTGGTATTAGAAGTATTGAGATATCACATCTCATGCTATAGGAAGGGTCTCAGGATTGGAATGGTAAGGAGTTGGTTATCACATCTCATGCTAAAGGAAGGGTCTCAGGTTTGGTAGAAGCATTGAGATATCACATCTCATGCTATAGGAAGGGTCTCAGGATTGGAATGGGAAGGACTTAGATATCACATATCATGCTATAGGGAGGGTCTCAGTTTTGATATTAGAAGCATTGAGATATCACATCTCATGCTATCGGAAGTGTCTCAGGATTGGAATGGGAAGGAGCTGGATATCACATCTCATGCTAAAGGAAGGGTCTCAGGTTTGGAACGGGAAGGAGTTGGATATCACATCTCATGCTATAGGGAGGGTCTCAGGTTTGGTATAAGCAGTGAGATATCACATCTCATGCTATAGGGAGGGTCTCAGTTTTGATATTAGAAGCATTGAGATATCACATCTCATGCTATCGGAAGTGTCTCAGGATTGGAATGGGAAGGAGCTGGATATCACATCTCATGTTATAGGAAGGGTCTCAGGTTTGGTATAAGCATTGAGATATCACATCTCTGCTATCGGAAGTGTCTCAGGATTGGAATGGGAAGGAATTGGATATCACATCTCATGCTATAGATAGGCTCTCAGGTTTGGAAAGGGAAGGAGTTGGATATCACATCTCATGTTATAGGAAGGGTCTCAGGTTTGGTATAAGCATTGAGATATCACATCTCTGCTATCGGAAGTGTCTCAGGATTGGAATGGGAAGGACTTGGATATCACATCTCATGCTATAGATAGGCTCTCAGGATTGGAATGGGAAGGAGTTGGATATCACATCTCATGCTAGAGGAAGGGTCTCAGATTTGGTATAAGCATTGAGATATCACATCTCGTGCTATAGGAAGGGTCTCAGGATTGGAATGGGAAGGAGTTGTATATGACATCTCATGCCGTAGGAAGGGTCTCAGGTTTGGTATAAGCATTGAGATATCACATCTCTGCTATCGAAAGGGTCTTAGGATTGGAATGGGAAGGAGTTGGATATCCCATCTCATGTTATAGGAAGAGTCTCAGGTTTGGTATTAGAAGCATTGAGATATCCCATCTCATGATATAGGAAGGGTCTCAGGTTGGAATGGGAAGGAGTTGGATATCACATTTCATGTTATAGGAAGGGTCTCAGGATTGGAATGGGAAGGACTTGGATATCATATCCCATGCTATAGGAAGGCTCTCAGGTTTGGAAGGGGAAGGAGTTGGATATCACATTTCATGTTAGAGGAAGGATCTCAGGTTTGGTATTAGAGGCCTTGAGATATCACATCTCATGCTATAGGAAGGGTCTCAGGATTGGAATGGGAAGGAGTTGGATATCACATCTCAAGCTATAGGAACGGTCTCAGGTTTGGTTTAAGCATTGTGATATCACATCTCATGCTATAGGAAGGGTCTCAGCATTGGAATGGGAAGGAGTTGGATATCACATCTCATGTTATAGGAAAGATCTCAGGTTTGGTATTAGAAGCATTGAGACATCACATCTCATGTTATAGGAAGGGTCTCAGGATTGGAATGGGAAGAAGTTGGATATCACATCTCTTGCTTTTGGAAAGGTCTCAGATTTGGTATAAGCATTGAGATATCACATCTCATGCTATAGGAAGGGTCTCAGGATTGGAATGGGAAGGAGTTGTATATGACATCTCATGCCATAGGAAGGGTCTCAGGTTTGGTATAAGCATTGAGATATCACATCACATGCTATAGGAAGGGTCTCAGGATTGGAATGGGAAGGACTTGGATATCACATCTCATGCTATAGGCAGGGTCTCAGGTTTGGAAAGGGAATGAGATGGATATCACATTTCATGTTAGAGGTAGGATCTCAGGTTTGGTATTAGAGGCATTGAGATATCACATCTCATGCTATCAGAAGGGTCTCAGGATTGGAATGGGAAGGAGTTGGATATCACATCTCATGCTAAAGGGGGGGGTCTCAGGTTTGGAAGGGGAAGGATTTGGAAATCACATCTCATGTTATAGGAAGGATCTCAGGTTTGGTATTAGAAGCATTGAGATATCACATCTCATGCTTTCATAAGGGTCTCAGGATTGGAATGGGAAGGAGTTGGATATCACATCTCATGTTATAGGAAGGATCTCAGGTTTGGTATTAGAAGCATTGAGACATTACATCTCATGCTATAGGAAGGGTCTCATGATTGGAATGGGAAGGAGTTGGATATCACATCTCATGCTATAGGAAGGGTCTCAGATTTGGTATAAGCATTGAGATATCACATCTCATGCTATAGGAAGGGTCTCAGGATTGGAATGGGAAGGAGTTGTATATGACATCTCAGGCCATAGGAAGTGTCTCAGGTTTGGTATAAGCATTGAGATATCACATCTCTGCTATCGGAAGGGTCTCAGGATTGGAATGGGAAGGAATTGGATATCACATCTCATGTTATAGGAAGGATCTCAGGTTTGGTATTAGAAGCATTGAGATATCCCTTCTCATGCTATAGGAAGGGTCTCAGGATTGGAATGTGAAGGATTTGGATATCACATCTCATGCTAAAGGAAGGGTCTCAGGTTTGGTAGAAGCATTGAGATATCACGTCTCTGCTATCGGAAGGGTCTCAGGATTGGATTGGGAAGGAGTTGGATATCCCTTCTCATGCTATAGGAAGTGTCTCAGGTTGGAATGGGAAGGAGTTGGATATCACATCTCATGTTATAGGAAGGGTCTCAGGATTGGAATGGGAAGGATTTGGATATCACATCTCTTGCTATAGGAAGGGTCTCAGGATTGGAATGGGTAGGAGTTGGATATTACTTTCTTGCTATAGGAAGGGTCTCATGTTTGGAATGGGAAGGAGTTGGATATCACATATGCTATAGTTAGTGTCTCAGGTTTGGAACGGGAAGGAGTTGGATATCACATCTCATGTTATAGGAAGGGTCTCAGGTTTGGTATAAGCATTGAGATATCACATCTCTGCTATCGGAATTGGCTCAGGATTGGAATGGGAAGGAGTTGGATATCCCATCTCATGTTATAGGACGAGTCTCTGGTTTGGTATTAGAATCATTGAGATATCACATCGCATGCTGTAGGAAGGGTCTAAGGATTGGAATGGGATGGACTTGGATATCACATCTCATGCTATAGGTAGGCTCTCAGGTTTGGTATAAGCATTGAGATATCACATCTCATGCTATAGGAAGGGTCTCAGGATTGGAATGGGAAGGAATTGGATATCACATCTCATGCTATAGGAAGGGTCTCAGATTTGGTATAAGCATTGAGATATCACATCTCATGCTATAGGAAGGGTCTCAGGATTGGAATGGGAAGGAGTTGTATATGACATCCCAGGCCATAGGAAGGGTCTCAGGTTTGGTATAAGCATTGAGATATCACATCTCTGCTATCGGAAGGGTCTCAGGATTGGAATGGGAAGGAGTTGGATATCCCATCTCATGTTATAGGAAGGGTCTCAGGTTTGGTATTAGAAGCAAAGAGATATCACATCTCATGCTATAGGAATGGTCTCAGGATTGGAATGGGAAGGACTTGGATGTCACATCTCATGCTATAGGGAGGGTCTCAAGTTTGATATTAGAAGCATTTAGATAACAAATCTCATGATATCGGAAGGGTCTCAGGATTGGAATGGGAAGGAGTTGGATATCACATCTCATGATAAAGGAAGGGTCTGAGGTTTGGAAGGGGAAGGATTTGGATATCACATCTCATGTTATAGGACGGGTCTCAGGTTTGGTATTAGAAGCATTGAGATATCAAGTCTCATGGTATAAGAAGGGTCTCAGAATTGGAATGGGAAGGAGTTGGATATCACACCTCAAGCTATAGGAAGGGTCTCAGGATTGGAATGGGAAGGAGTTTGATATCACATCTCATGCCATAGTATGGGTCTCAGGTTTGGTAGAAGCATTGGGATATCACATCTCATGCTATCGGAAGGGTATCAGTATTGGATTTGGAAGGAGTTGGATATCCCATCTCATGCTATAGGAAGGGTCTCAGGTTGGAATGGGAAGGAGTTGGATATCACATTTCATGTTATAGAAAGGGTCTCAGGATTGGAATGGGAAGGACTTGGATATCATATCTCATGCTATAGGAAGGCTCTCAGGTTTGGAAGGGGAAGGAGTTGGATATCACATTTCATGTTAGAGGAAGGATCTCAGGTTTGGTATTAGAGGCCTTGAGATATCACATCTCATGCTATAGGAAGGGTCTCGGGATTGGAATGGGAAGGAGTTGGATATCACATCTCAAGCTTTAGGAAGGGTCTCAGGTTTGGTATAAGCATTGAGATAGCACATCTCATGCTATAGGAAGGGTCTCAGGATTGGAATGGGAAGGAGTTGGATATCACATCTCATGTTATATGAAGGATCTCAGGTTTGGTATTAGAAGCATTGAGACATCACATCTCATGCTATAGGAAGGGTCTCAGATTTGGTATAAGCATTGAGATATCACATCTCTGCTATCGGAAGGGTCTCAGGATTGGAATGGGAAGGAATTGGATATCCCATCTCATGCTATAGGGAGGGTCTCAATTTTGATATTAGAAGCATTGAGATAACAAATCTCATGATATCGGAAGGGTCTCAGGATTGGAATGGGAAGGAGTTGGATATCACATCTCATGATAAAGGAAGGGTCTAAGGTTTGGAAGGGGAAAGATTTGGATATCACATCTCATGTTATAGGACGGGTCTCAGGTTTGGTATTAGAAGCATTGAGATATCAAGTCTCATGGTATAGGAAGGGTTTCAGAATTGGAATGGGAAGGAGTTGGATATCACATCTCAAGCTATAGTTAGAGTCTCAGGATTGGAATGGGAAGGAGTTTGATATCACATCTCATGCCATAGTATGGTTCTCAGGTTTGATAGAAGCATTGGGATATCACATCTCATGCTATTGGAAGGGTATCAGTATTGGATTTGGAAGGAGTTGGATATCCCATCTCATGCTATAGGAAGGGTCTCAGGTTGGAATGGGAAGGAGTTGGATATCACATTTCATGTTATAGGAAGGGTCTCAGGATTGGAATGGGAAGGACTTGGATATCATATCTCATGCTATAGGAAGGCTCTCAGGTTTGGAAGGAGAAGGAGTTGGATATCACATTTGATGTTAGAGGAAGGATCTCAGGTTTGGTATTAGAGGCCTTGAGATATCACATCTCATGCTATAGAAAGGGTCTCAGGTTGGAATGGGAAGGAGTTGGATATCACATTTCATGTTATAGGAAGGGTCTCAGGATTGGAATGGGAAGGAGTTGGATATCACATCTCAAGCTTTAGGAAGGGTCTCAGGTTTGGTATAAGCATTGAGATAGCACATCTCATGCTATAGGAAGGGTCTCAGGATTGGAATGGGAAGGAGTTGGATATCACATCTCATGTTATAGGAAGGGTCTCAGGTTTGGTATAAGCATTGAGATATCACATCTCTGCTATCGGAATTGGCTCAGGATTGGAATGGGAAGGAGTTGGATATCCCATCTCATGTTATAGGACGAGTCTCTGGTTTGGTATTAGAATCATTGAGATATCACATCGCATGCTGTAGGAAGGGTCTAAGGATTGGAATGGGATGGACTTGGATATCACATCTCATGCTATAGGTAGGCTCTCAGGTTTGGTATAAGCATTGAGATATCACATCTCATGCTATAGGAAGGGTCTCAGGATTGGAATGGGAAGGAATTGGATATCACATCTCATGCTATAGGAAGGGTCTCAGATTTGGTATAAGCATTGAGATATCACATCTCATGCTATAGGAAGGGTCTCAGGATTGGAATGGGAAGGAGTTGTATATGACATCCCAGGCCATAGGAAGGGTCTCAGGTTTGGTATAAGCATTGAGATATCACATCTCTGCTATCGGAAGGGTCTCAGGATTGGAATGGGAAGGAGTTGGATATCCCATCTCATGTTATAGGAAGGGTCTCAGGTTTGGTATTAGAAGCAAAGAGATATCACATCTCATGCTATAGGAATGGTCTCAGGATTGGAATGGGAAGGACTTGGATGTCACATCTCATGCTATAGGGAGGGTCTCAAGTTTGATATTAGAAGCATTTAGATAACAAATCTCATGATATCGGAAGGGTCTCAGGATTGGAATGGGAAGGAGTTGGATATCACATCTCATGATAAAGGAAGGGTCTGAGGTTTGGAAGGGGAAGGATTTGGATATCACATCTCATGTTATAGGACGGGTCTCAGGTTTGGTATTAGAAGCATTGAGATATCAAGTCTCATGGTATAAGAAGGGTCTCAGAATTGGAATGGGAAGGAGTTGGATATCACACCTCAAGCTATAGGAAGGGTCTCAGGATTGGAATGGGAAGGAGTTTGATATCACATCTCATGCCATAGTATGGGTCTCAGGTTTGGTAGAAGCATTGGGATATCACATCTCATGCTATCGGAAGGGTATCAGTATTGGATTTGGAAGGAGTTGGATATCCCATCTCATGCTATAGGAAGGGTCTCAGGTTGGAATGGGAAGGAGTTGGATATCACATTTCATGTTATAGAAAGGGTCTCAGGATTGGAATGGGAAGGACTTGGATATCATATCTCATGCTATAGGAAGGCTCTCAGGTTTGGAAGGGGAAGGAGTTGGATATCACATTTCATGTTAGAGGAAGGATCTCAGGTTTGGTATTAGAGGCCTTGAGATATCACATCTCATGCTATAGGAAGGGTCTCGGGATTGGAATGGGAAGGAGTTGGATATCACATCTCAAGCTTTAGGAAGGGTCTCAGGTTTGGTATAAGCATTGAGATAGCACATCTCATGCTATAGGAAGGGTCTCAGGATTGGAATGGGAAGGAGTTGGATATCACATCTCATGTTATATGAAGGATCTCAGGTTTGGTATTAGAAGCATTGAGACATCACATCTCATGCTATAGGAAGGGTCTCAGATTTGGTATAAGCATTGAGATATCACATCTCTGCTATCGGAAGGGTCTCAGGATTGGAATGGGAAGGAATTGGATATCCCATCTCATGCTATAGGGAGGGTCTCAATTTTGATATTAGAAGCATTGAGATAACAAATCTCATGATATCGGAAGGGTCTCAGGATTGGAATGGGAAGGAGTTGGATATCACATCTCATGATAAAGGAAGGGTCTAAGGTTTGGAAGGGGAAAGATTTGGATATCACATCTCATGTTATAGGACGGGTCTCAGGTTTGGTATTAGAAGCATTGAGATATCAAGTCTCATGGTATAGGAAGGGTTTCAGAATTGGAATGGGAAGGAGTTGGATATCACATCTCAAGCTATAGTTAGAGTCTCAGGATTGGAATGGGAAGGAGTTTGATATCACATCTCATGCCATAGTATGGTTCTCAGGTTTGATAGAAGCATTGGGATATCACATCTCATGCTATTGGAAGGGTATCAGTATTGGATTTGGAAGGAGTTGGATATCCCATCTCATGCTATAGGAAGGGTCTCAGGTTGGAATGGGAAGGAGTTGGATATCACATTTCATGTTATAGGAAGGGTCTCAGGATTGGAATGGGAAGGACTTGGATATCATATCTCATGCTATAGGAAGGCTCTCAGGTTTGGAAGGAGAAGGAGTTGGATATCACATTTGATGTTAGAGGAAGGATCTCAGGTTTGGTATTAGAGGCCTTGAGATATCACATCTCATGCTATAGAAAGGGTCTCAGGTTGGAATGGGAAGGAGTTGGATATCACATTTCATGTTATAGGAAGGGTCTCAGGATTGGAATGGGAAGGAGTTGGATATCACATCTCAAGCTTTAGGAAGGGTCTCAGGTTTGGTATAAGCATTGAGATAGCACATCTCATGCTATAGGAAGGGTCTCAGGATTGGAATGGGAAGGAGTTGGATATCACATCTCATGTTATAGGAAAGATCTCAGGTTTGGTATTAGAAGCATTGAGACATCACATCTCATGTTATAGGAAGGGTCTCAGGATTGGAATGGGAAGAAGTTGGATATCACATCTCATGCTATAGGAAGGGTCTCAGGTTTGGAAGGGGAAGGAGTTGGATATCCAATCTCATGTTATAGGACTGGTCTCAGGTTTGGTATTAGAAGCATTGAGATATCACATTGCATGCTGTAGGAAGGTTCTCAGGTTTGGAATGGGGAGGAATTGGATATCACATCTCATGTCATAGGAAGGATCTCAGGTTTGGTATTAGAAGCATTGAGATATCACATCTCATGCTATAGGAATGGTCTCAGGATTGGAATGGGAAGGAGTTGGATATTACATTCCTGCTATAGGAAGGGTCTCATGTTTGGAATGGGAATGTGTTGGATATCACATATGCTATAGGAAGGGTCTCAGGTTTGGAACGGGAAGGAGTTGGATATCACATCTCATGTTATAGGAAGGGTCTCAGGTTTGGTATAAGCATTGAGATATCACATCTCTGCTATCGGAAGTGTCTCAGGATTGGAATGGGAAGGTGTTGGATATCCCATCTCATGTTATAGGACGGGTCTCAGGTTTGTTATTAGAATCATTGAGATATCATATTGCATGCTGTAGGAAGGGTCTAAGGATTGGAATGGGAAGGAGTTGGATATCCCATCTCATGTTATAGGAAGAGTCCCAAGTTTGGTATTAGAAGCATTTAGATATCACATCTCATGCTATAGGAAGTGTCTCAGGATTGGAATGGGAAGGAGTTGGATATCACATTTCATGTTAGAGGAAGGATCTCAGGTTTGGTATTAGAGGCATTGAGATATCACATCTCATGCTATAGGAAGGGTCTCAGGATTGGAATGGGAAGGAGTTGGATATCACATTTCATGTTAGAGGAAGGATCTCAGGTTTGGTATTAGAGGCATTGAGATATCACATCTCATGCTATAGGAAGGGTCTCAGGATTGGAATGGGAAGGAGTTGGATATCACATTTCATGTTAGAGGAAGGATCTCAGGTTTGGTATTAGAGGCATTGAGATATCACATCTCATGCTATAGGGAGGGTCTCAGGTTTGGTATAAGCAGTGAGATATCACATCTCATGCTATAGGAAGTGTCTCAGGATTGGAATGGGAAGGAGTTGGATATCACATCTCATGTTATAGGAAGGATCTCAGGTTTGGTATAAGCATTGAGATATCACATCTCTACTATCGGAAGGGTCTCAGGATTGGAATGGGAAGGAGTTGGATATTCCCATCTCATGTTATAGGAAGGGTCTCAGGTTTGGTAATAGAAGCATTGAGATATCACATCTCATGCTATAGGAAGGGTCTCAGGATTGGAATGGGAAGGACTTGGATATCACATCTCATGCTATAAGGAGGGTCTCAAGTTTGATATTAGAAGCATTGAGATATCACATCTCATGATATCGGAAGGGTCTCAGGGATGGAATGGGAAGGAGTTGGATATCACATCTCATGATAAAGGAAGTGTCTAAGGTTTGGAAGGGGAAGGAGTTTGATATCACATCTCATGCCATAGTATGGGTCTCAGGTTTGGTAGAAGCATTGGGATATCACATCTCATGCTATCGGAAGGGTATCAGGATTGGATTTGGAAGGAGTTGGATATCCCATCTCATGCTATAGGAAGGGTCTCAGGATTGGAATTAGAAGGACTTGGATATCACATCTCATGCTATAGGAAGGCTCTCAGGTTTGGAAGGGGAAAGAGTTGGATATCACATTTCATGTTAGAGGTAGGGTCTCAGGATTGGAATGGGAAGGAGTTGGATATCACATCTCAAGCTATAGGAACGGTCTCAGGTTTGGTATAAGCATTGTGATATCACATCTCATGCTATAGGAAGGGTCTCAGCATTGGAATGGGAAGGAGTTGGATATCACATCTCATGTTATAGGAAAGATCTCAGGTTTGGTATTAGAAGCATTGAGACATCACATCTCATGTTATAGGAAGGGTCTCAGGATTGGAATGGGAAGAAGTTGGATATCACATCTCTTGCTTTTGGAAAGGTCTCAGATTTGGTATAAGCATTGAGATATCACATCTCATGCTATAGGAAGGGTCTCAGGATTGGAATGGGAAGGAGTTGTATATGACATCTCATGCCATAGGAAGGGTCTCAGGTTTGGTATAAGCATTGAGATATCACATCACATGCTATAGGAAGGATCTCAGGATTGGAATGGGAAGGACTTGGATATCACATCTCATGCTATAGGCAGGGTCTCAGGTTTGGAAAGGGAATGAGATGGATATCACATTTCATGTTAGAGGTAGGATCTCAGGTTTGGTATTAGAGGCATTGAGATATCACATCTCATGCTATCAGAAGGGTCTCAGGATTGGAATGGGAAGGAGTTGGATATCACATCTCATGCTAAAGGGGGGGGTCTCAGGTTTGGAAGGGGAAGGATTTGGAAATCACATCTCATGTTATAGGAAGGATCTCAGGTTTGGTATTAGAAGCATTGAGATATCACATCTCATGCTTTCATAAGGGTCTCAGGATTGGAATGGGAAGGAGTTGGATATCACATCTCATGTTATAGGAAGGATCTCAGGTTTGGTATTAGAAGCATTGAGACATTGCATCTCATGCTATAGGAAGGGTCTCATGATTGGAATGGGAAGGAGTTGGATATCACATCTCATGCTATAGGAAGGGTCTCAGATTTGGTATAAGCATTGAGATATCACATCTCATGCTATAGGAAGGGTCTCAGGATTGGAATGGGAAGGAGTTGTATATGACATCTCAGGCCATAGGAAGTGTCTCAGGTTTGGTATAAGCATTGAGATATCACATCTCTGCTATCGGAAGGGTCTCAGGATTGGAATGGGAAGGAATTGGATATCACATCTCATGTTATAGGAAGGATCTCAGGTTTGGTATTAGAAGCATTGAGATATCCCTTCTCATGCTATAGGAAGGGTCTCAGGATTGGAATGTGAAGGATTTGGATATCACATCTCATGCTAAAGGAAGGGTCTCAGGTTTGGTAGAAGCATTGAGATATCACGTCTCTGCTATCGGAAGGGTCTCAGGATTGGATTGGGAAGGAGTTGGATATCCCTTCTCATGCTATAGGAAGTGTCTCAGGTTGGAATGGGAAGGAGTTGGATATCACATCTCATGTTATAGGAAGGGTCTCAGGATTGGAATGGGAAGGATTTGGATATCACATCTCTTGCTATAGGAAGGGTCTCAGGATTGGAATGGGTAGGAGTTGGATATTACTTTCTTGCTATAGGAAGGGTCTCATGTTTGGAATGGGAAGGAGTTGGATATCACATATGCTATAGTTAGTGTCTCAGGTTTGGAACGGGAAGGAGTTGGATATCACATCTCATGTTATAGGAAGGGTCTCAGGTTTGGTATAAGCATTGAGATATCACATCTCTGCTATCGGAATTGGCTCAGGATTGGAATGGGAAGGAGTTGGATATCCCATCTCATGCTATAGGAAGGCTCTCAGGTTTGGAAGGGGAAAGAGTTGGATATCACATTTCATGTTAGAGGTAGGATCTCAGGTTTGGTATTAGAGGCATTGAGATATCACATCTCATGCTATCAGAAGAGTCTCAGGATTGGAATGGGAAGGAGTTGGATATCACATCTCATGCTAAAGGGAGGGTCTCAGGTTGGGAAGGGGAAGGATTTGGATATCACATCTCATGTTATAGGAAGGATCTCAGGTTTGGTATTAGAAGCATTGAGATATCACATCTCATGCTATCGGAAGGATCTCAGATTTGGTATAGAAGCATTGAGATATCACATCTCATGCTATTAGAAGGTTCTCAGGATTGGAATGGGAATGAGTTGGATATCACATCTCATGCTAAAGGGAGGGTCTCAGGTTTGGAAGGGGAAGGGTTTGGATATCACATCTCATGTTATCGGAAGGATCTCAGGTTTGGTATTAGAAGTATTGAGATATCACATCTCATTCTATAGGAAGGGTCTCAGGATTGGAATGGTAAGGAGTTGGTTATCACATCTCATGCTAAAGGAAGGGTCTCAGGTTTGGTAGAAGCATTGAGATATCACATCTCATGCTATAGGAAGGGTCTCAGGATTGGAATGGGAAGGACTTAGATATCACATATCATGCTATAGGGAGCGTCTCAGTTTTGATATTAGAAGCATTGAGATATCACATCTCATGCTATCGGAAGTGTCTCAGGATTGGAATGGGAAGGAGCTGGATATCACATCTCATGCTAAAGGAAGGGTCTCAGGTTTGGAACGGGAAGGAGTTGGATATCACATCTCATGCTATAGGGAGGGTCTCAGGTTTGGTATAAGCAGTGAGATATCACATCTCATGCTATAGGGAGGGTCTCAGTTTTGATATTAGAAGCATTGAGATATCACATCTCATGCTATCGGAAGTGTCTCAGGATTGGAATGGGAAGGAGCTGGATATCACATCTCGTGTTATAGGAAGGGTCTCAGGTTTGGTATAAGCATTGAGATATCACATCTCTGCTATCGGAAGTGTCTCAGGATTGGAATGGGAAGGAATTGGATATCACATCTCATGCTATAGATAGGCTCTCAGGTTTGGAAAGGGAAGGAGTTGGATATCACATCTCATGTTATAGGAAGGGTCTCAGGTTTGGTATAAGCATTGAGATATCACATCTCTGCTATCGGAAGTGTCTCAGGATTGGAATGGGAAGGACTTGGATATCACATCTCATGCTATAGATAGGCTCTCAGGATTGGAATGGGAAGGAGTTGGATATCACATCTCATGCTAGAGGAAGGGTCTCAGATTTGGTATAAGCATTGAGATATCACATCTCGTGCTATAGGAAGGGTCTCAGGATTGGAATGGGAAGGAGTTGTATATGACATCTCATGCCGTAGGAAGGGTCTCAGGTTTGGTATAAGCATTGAGATATCACATCTCTGCTATCGAAAGGGTCTTAGGATTGGAATGGGAAGGAGTTGGATATCCCATCTCATGTTATAGGAAGAGTCTCAGGTTTGGTATTAGAAGCATTGAGATATCCCATCTCATGATATAGGAAGGGTCTCAGGTTGGAATGGGAAGGAGTTGGATATCACATTTCATGTTATAGGAAGGGTCTCAGGATTGGAATGGGAAGGACTTGGATATCATATCCCATGCTATAGGAAGGCTCTCAGGTTTGGAAGGGGAAGGAGTTGGATATCACATTTCATGTTAGAGGAAGGATCTCAGGTTTGGTATTAGAGGCCTTGAGATATCACATCTCATGCTATCAGAAGGGTCTCAGGATTGGAATGGGAAGGAGTTGGATATCACATCTCATGCTAAAGGGGGGGGGGTCTCAGGTTTGGAAGGGGAAGGATTTGGAAATCACATCTCATGTTATAGGAAGGATCTCAGGTTTGGTATTAGAAGCATTGAGATATCACATCTCATGCTTTCATAAGGGTCTCAGGATTGGAATGGGAAGGAGTTGGATATCACATCTCATGTTATAGGAAGGATCTCAGGTTTGGTATTAGAAGCATTGAGACATTGCATCTCATGCTATAGGAAGGGTCTCATGATTGGAATGGGAAGGAGTTGGATATCACATCTCATGCTATAGGAAGGGTCTCAGATTTGGTATAAGCATTGAGATATCACATCTCATGCTATAGGAAGGGTCTCAGGATTGGAATGGGAAGGAGTTGTATATGACATCTCAGGCCATAGGAAGTGTCTCAGGTTTGGTATAAGCATTGAGATATCACATCTCTGCTATCGGAAGGGTCTCAGGATTGGAATGGGAAGGAATTGGATATCACATCTCATGTTATAGGAAGGATCTCAGGTTTGGTATTAGAAGCATTGAGATATCCCTTCTCATGCTATAGGAAGGGTCTCAGGATTGGAATGTGAAGGATTTGGATATCACATCTCATGCTAAAGGAAGGGTCTCAGGTTTGGTAGAAGCATTGAGATATCACGTCTCTGCTATCGGAAGGGTCTCAGGATTGGATTGGGAAGGAGTTGGATATCCCTTCTCATGCTATAGGAAGTGTCTCAGGTTGGAATGGGAAGGAGTTGGATATCACATCTCATGTTATAGGAAGGGTCTCAGGATTGGAATGGGAAGGATTTGGATAACACATCTCTTGCTATAGGAAGGGTCTCAGGATTGGAATGGGTAGGAGTTGGATATTACTTTCTTGCTATAGGAAGGGTCTCATGTTTGGAATGGGAAGGAGTTGGATATCACATATGCTATAGTTAGTGTCTCAGGTTTGGAACGGGAAGGAGTTGGATATCACATCTCATGTTATAGGAAGGGTCTCAGGTTTGGTATAAGCATTGAGATATCACATCTCTGCTATCGGAATTGGCTCAGGATTGGAATGGGAAGGAGTTGGATATCCCATCTCATGTTATAGGACGAGTCTCTGGTTTGGTATTAGAATCATTGAGATATCACATCGCATGCTGTAGGAAGGGTCTAAGGATTGGAATGGGATGGACTTGGATATCACATCTCATGCTATAGGTAGGCTCTCAGGTTTGGTATAAGCATTGAGATATCACATCTCATGCTATAGGAAGGGTCTCAGGATTGGAATGGGAAGGAATTGGATATCACATCTCATGCTATAGGAAGGGTCTCAGATTTGGTATAAGCATTGAGATATCACATCTCATGCTATAGGAAGGGTCTCAGGATTGGAATGGGAAGGAGTTGTATATGACATCCCAGGCCATAGGAAGGGTCTCAGGTTTGGTATAAGCATTGAGATATCACATCTCTGCTATCGGAAGGGTCTCAGGATTGGAATGGGAAGGAGTTGGATATCCCATCTCATGTTATAGGAAGGGTCTCAGGTTTGGTATTAGAAGCATAGAGATATCACATCTCATGCTATAGGAATGGTCTCAGGATTGGAATGGGAAGGACTTGGATGTCACATCTCATGCTATAGGGAGGGTCTCAAGTTTGATATTAGAAGCATTTAGATAACAAATCTCATGATATCGGAAGGGTCTCAGGATTGGAATGGGAAGGAGTTGGATATCACATCTCATGATAAAGGAAGGGTCTGAGGTTTGGAAGGGGAAGGATTTGGATATCACATCTCATGTTATAGGACGGGTCTCAGGTTTGGTATTAGAAGCATTGAGATATCAAGTCTCATGGTATAAGAAGGGTCTCAGAATTGGAATGGGAAGGAGTTGGATATCACACCTCAAGCTATAGGAAGGGTCTCAGGATTGGAATGGGAAGGAGTTTGATATCACATCTCATGCCATAGTATGGGTCTCAGGTTTGGTAGAAGCATTGGGATATCACATCTCATGCTATCGGAAGGGTATCAGTATTGGATTTGGAAGGAGTTGGATATCCCATCTCATGCTATAGGAAGGGTCTCAGGTTGGAATGGGAAGGAGTTGGATATCACATTTCATGTTATAGAAAGGGTCTCAGGATTGGAATGGGAAGGACTTGGATATCATATCTCATGCTATAGGAAGGCTCTCAGGTTTGGAAGGGGAAGGAGTTGGATATCACATTTCATGTTAGAGGAAGGATCTCAGGTTTGGTATTAGAGGCCTTGAGATATCACATCTCATGCTATAGGAAGGGTCTCTGGATTGGAATGGGAAGGAGTTGGATATCACATCTCAAGCTATAGGAAGGGTCTCAGGTTTGGTATAAGCATTGAGATATCACATCTCATGCGATAGGAAGGGTCTCAGGATTGGAATGGGAAGGAGTTGGATATCACATCTCATGTTATAGGAAATATCTCAGGTTTGGTATTAGAAGCATTGAGACATCACATCTCATGTTATAGGAAGGGTCTCAGGATTGGAATGGGAAGAAGTTGGATATCACATCTCATGCTATAGGAAGGGTCTCAGGTTTGGTATAAGCATTGAGATATCACATCTCATGCTATAGGAAGGGTCTCGGGATTGGAATGGGAAGGAGTTGTATATGACATCTCATGCCATAGGAAGGGTCTCAGGTTTGGTATAAGCATTGAGATATCACATCACATGCTATAGGAAGGGTCTCAGGATTGGAATGGGATGGACTTGGATATCACATCTCATGCTATAGGCAGGGCCTCAGATTTGGAAAGGGAAGGAGATGGATATCACATTTCATGTTAGAGATGGGATCTCAGGTTTGGTATTAGAGGCATTGAGATATCACATCTCATGCTATCAGAAGGGTCTCAGGATTGGAATGGGAAGGAGTTGTATATCACATCTCATGCTAAATGGAGGGTCTCAGGTTTGGAAGGGGAAGGATTTGGAAATCACATCTCATGTTATAGGAAGGATCTCAGGTTTGGTATTAGAAGCATTGAGATATCACATCTCATGCTATCGGAAGTATCTCAGGTTTGGTATTAGAGGCATTGAGATATCACATCTCATGCTATCATAAGGGTCTCAGGATTGGAATGGGAAGGAGTTGTATATCACATCTCATGTTATTGGAAGGATCTCAGGTTTGGTATTAGAAGCATTGAGACATCACATCTCATGCTATAGGAAGGGTCTCAGGATTGGAATGGGAAGGAGTTGGATATCACATCTCATGCTATAGGAAGTGTCTCAGATTTGGTATAAGCATTGATATATCACATCTCATGCTATAGGAAGGGTCTCAGGATTGGAATGGGGAGGACTTGGATGTCACATCTCATGCTATAGGGAGGGTCTCAAGTTTGATATTAGAAGCATTGAGATAACAAATCTCATGATATCGGAAGGGTCTCAGGATTGGAATGGGAAGGAGTTGGATATCACATCTCATGATAAAGGAAGGGTCTAAGGTTTGGAAGGGTAAAGATTTGGATATCACATCTCATGTTATAGGACGGGTCTCGGGTTTGGTATTAGAAGCATTGAGATATCAAGTCTCATGGCATAGGAAGGGTCTCAGAATTGGAATGTGAAGGAGTTGGATATCACATCTCAAGCTATAGGAAGAGTCTCAGGATTGGAATGGGAAGGAGTTTGATATCACATCTCATGCCATAGTATGGGTCTCAGGTTTGGTAGAAGCATTGGGATATCACATCTCATGCTATTGGAAGGGTATCAGTATTGGATTTGGAAGGAGTTGGATATCCCATCTCATGCTATAGGAAGGGTCTCAGGTTGGAATGGGAAGGAGTTGGATATCACATTTCATGTTATAGGAAGGGTCTCAGGATTGGAATGGGAAGGACTTGGATATCATATCTCATGCTATAGGAAGGCTCTCAGGTTTGGAAGGGGAAGGAGTTGGATATCACATTTCATGTTAGAGGAAGGATCTCAGGTTTGGTATTAGAGGCCTTGAGATATCACATCTCATGCTATAGGAAGGGTCTCGGGATTGGAATGGGAAGGAGTTGGATATCACATCTCAAGCTTTAGGAAGGGTCTCAGGTTTGGTATAAGCATTGAGATAGCACATCTCATGCTATAGGAAGGGTCTTAGGATTGGAATGGGAACGAGTTGGATATCACATCTCATGTTATAGGAAGGATCTCAGGTTTGGTATTAGAGGCCTTGAGATATCACATCGCATGCTGTAGGAAGGGTCTAAGGATTGGAATGGGGTGGACTTGGATATCACATCTCATGCTATAGGTAGGCTCTCAGATTTGGTATAAGCATTGAGATATCACATCTCATGCTATAGGAAGGGTCTCAGGATTGGAATGGGAAGGAATTGGATATCACATCTCATGCTATAGGAAGGGTCTCAGATTTGGTATAAGCATTGAGATATCACATCTCATGGTAAAGGAAGGGTCTCAGGATTGGAATGGGAAGGAGTTGTATATGACATCTCAGGCCATAGGAAGGTTCTCAGGTTTGGTATAAGCATTGAGATATCACATCTCTGCTATCGGAAAGGTCTCAGGATTGGAATGGGAAGGAGTTGGATATCCCATCTCATGTTATAGGAAGGGTCTCAGGTTTGGTATTAGAAGCATAGAGATATCACATCTCATGCTTTAGGAAGGGTCTCAGGATTGGAATGGGAAGGACTTGGATGTCACATCTCATGCTATAGGGAGGGTCTCAAGTTTGATATTAGAAGCATTGAGATAACAAATCTCATGATATCGGAAGGGTCTCAGGATTGGAATGGGAAGGAGTTGGATATCACATCTCATGATAAAGGAAGGGTCTAAG
Source organism: Ambystoma mexicanum (assembly GCF_040938575.1). NCBI lineage: Eukaryota > Metazoa > Chordata > Amphibia > Caudata > Ambystomatidae > Ambystoma > Ambystoma mexicanum. The sequence goes on from NC_090936.1 coordinate 343,122,032, forward strand.
GTTTGGAAGGGGAAGGATTTGGTTATCACATCTCATGTTATAGGACGGGTCTCAGGTTTGGTATTAGAAGCATTGGGATATCAAGTCTCATGGTATAAGAAGGGTCTCAGAATTGGAATGGGAAGGAGTTGGATATCACACCTCAAGCTATAGGAAGGGTCTCAGGATTGGAATGGGAAGGAGTTTGATATCACATCTCATGCCATAGTATGGGTCTCAGGTTTGGTAGAAGCATTGGGATATCACATCTCATGCTATCGGAAGGGTATCAGTATTGGATTTGGAAGAAGTTAGATATCCCATCTCATGCTATAGGAAGGGTCTCAGGTTGGAATGGGAAGGAGTTGGATATCACATTTCATGTTATAGGAAGGGTCTCAGGATTGGAATGGGAAGGACTTGGATATCATATCTCATGCTATAGGACGGGTCTCAGGTTTGTTATTAGAATCATTGAGATATCATATTGCATGCTGTAGGAAGGGTCTAAGGATTGGAATGGGAAGGACCTGGATATCACATCTCATGCTATAGATAGTCTCTTAGGTTTGGAAAGGGAAGGAGTTGGATATCACATTTCATGTTAGAGGAAGGATCTCAGGTTTGGTATTAGAAGCATTGAGATATCACATCTCATGCTATAGGAAGGGTCTCATGATTGGAATGGGAAGTAGTTGGATATCACATCTCATGCTATAGGAAGGGTCTCAGGTTTGGTATAAGCATTGAGATATCACATCTCATGCTATAGGACGGGTCTCAGGATTGGAATGGAAGGAGTTGGATATCACATCTCATGCTATAGATAGGCTCTTAGGTTTGGAAAGGGAAGGAGTTGGATATCACATTTCATGTTAGAGGAAGGATCTCAGGTTTGGTATTAGAAGCATTGAGATATCACATCTCATGCTATAGGAAGGGTCTCAGGTTTGGTATAAGCATTGAGATATCACATCTCATGCTATAGGACGGGTCTCAGGATTGGAATGGAAGGAGTTGGATATCACATCTCATGTTATAGGAAGGATCTCAGGTTTGGTATTAGAAGCATTGAGACATCACATCTCATGCTATAGGAAGGGTCTCAGGGTTGAAATGGGAAGGAGTTGGATATCACATCTCATCCAATAGGAAGGGTCTCAGGTTTGGAATGGGAAGGAATTGGATATCACATCTCATGTTATAGGAAGGATCTCAGGTTTGGTATTAGAAGCATTGAGATATCAAATCTCATGCTATAGGAAGGGTCTCAGGATTGGAATGTGAAGGATTTGGATATCACATCTCATGCTAAAGGAAGGGTCTCAGGTTTGGTAGAAGCATTGAGATATCACGTCTCTGCTATCGGAAGGGTCTCAGGATTGGATTGGGAAGGAGTTGGATATCCCTTTTCATGCTATAGGAAGGGTCTCAGGTTTGGTATAAGCATTGAGATATCACATCTCTGCTATCGGAAGGGTCTCAGGATTGGATTGGGAAGGAGTTGGATATCCCTTCTCATGCTATAGGAAGTGTCTCAGGTTGGAATGGGAAGGAGTTGGATATCACATCTCATGTTATAGGAAGGGTCTCAGGATTGGAATGGGAAGGATTTGGATATCACATCTCTTGCTATAGGAAGGGTCTCAGGATTGGAATGGGTAGGAGTTGGATATTACTTTCTTGCTATAGGAAGGGTCTCATGTTTGGAATGGGAAGGGGTTGGATATCACATATGCTATAGTTAGTGTCTCAGGTTTGGAACGGGAAGGAGTTGGATATCACATCTCATGTTATAGGAAGGGTCTCAGGTTTGGTATAAGCATTGAGATATCACATCTCTGCTATCGGAAGCGGCTCAGGATTGGAATGGGAAGGAGTTGGATATCCCATCTCATGTTATAGGAAGAGTCTCTGGTTTGGTATTAGAATCATTGAGATATCACATCGCATGCTGTAGGAAGGGTCTAAGGATTGGAATGGGATGGACTTGGATATCACATCTCATGCTATAGGTAGGCTCTCAGGTTTGGTATAAGCATTGAGATATCACATCTCATGCTATAGGAAGGGTCTCAGGATTGGAATGGGAAGGAATTGGATATCACATCTCATGCTATAGGAAGGGTCTCAGATTTGGTATAAGCATTGAGATATCACATCTCATGCTAAAGGAAGGGTCTCAGGATTGGAATGGGAAGGAGTTGTATATGACATCTCAGGCCATAGGAAGGTTCTCAGGTTTGGTATAAGCATTGAGATATCACATCTCTGCTATCGGAAAGGTCTCAGGATTGGAATGGGAAGGAGTTGGATATCCCATCTCATGTTATAGGAAGGGTCTCAGGTTTGGTATTAGAAGCATAGAGATATCACATCTCATGCTATAGGAAGGGTCTCAGATTTGGTATAAGCATTGAGATATCACATCTCATGCTAAAGGAAGGGTCTCAGGATTGGAATGGGAAGGAGTTGTATATGACATCTCAGGCCATAGGAAGGTTCTCAGGTTTGGTATAAGCATTGAGATATCACATCTCTGCTATCGGAAAGGGTCTCAGGATTGGAATGGGAAGGACTTGGATGTCACATCTCATGATAAAGGAAGGGTCTAAGGTTTGGAAGGGGAAGGATTTGGATATCACATCTCATGTTATAGGACGGGTCTCAGGTTTGGTATTAGAAGCATTGAGATATCAAGTCTCATGGTATAGGAAGGGTCTCAGAATTGGAATGGGAAGGAGTTGGATATCACACCTCAAGCTATAGGAAGGGTCTCAGGATTGGAATGGGAAGGAGTTTGATATCACATCTCATGCCATGGTATGGGTCTCAGGTTTGGTAGAAGCATTGGGATATCACATCTCATGCTATCGGAAGGGTATCAGTATTGGATTTTGAAGAAGTTGGATATCCCATCTCATGCTATAGGAAGGGTCTCAGGTTGGAATGGGAAGGAGTTGGATATCACATTTCATGTTATAGGAAGGGTCTCAGGATTGGAATGGGAAGGACTTGGATATCATATCTCATGCTATAGGACGGGTCTCAGGTTTGTTATTAGAATCATTGAGATATCATATTGCATGCTGTAGGAAGGGTCTAAGGATTGGAATAGGAAGGACCTGGATATCACATCTCATGCTATAGATAGGCTCTTAGGTTTGGAAAGGGAAGGAGTTGGATATCACATTTCATGTTAGAGGAAGGATCTCAGGTTTGGTATTAGAAGCATTGAGATATCACATCTCATGCTATCGGAAGGGTCTCATGATTGGAATGGGAAGTAGTTGGATATCACATCTCATGCTATAGAAAGGGTCTCAGGTTTGGTATAAGCATTGAGATATCACATCTCATGCTATAGGACGGGTCTCAGGATTGGAATGGAAGGAGTTGGATATCACATCTCATGTTATAGGAAGGATCTCAGGTTTGGTATAAGCATTGAGATATCACATCTCATGCTATAGGAAGGGTCTCAGGATTGGAATGGGAAGGAATTGGATATCACATCTCATGCTATAGGAAGGGTCTCAGATTTGGTATAAGCATTGAGATATCACATCTCATGCTAAAGGAAGGGTCTCAGGATTGGAATGGGAAGGAGTTGTATATGACATCTCAGGCCATAGGAAGGTTCTCAGGTTTGGTATAAGCATTGAGATATCACATCTCTGCTATCGGAAAGGTCTCAGGATTGGAATGGGAAGGAGTTGGATATCCCATCTCATGTTATAGGAAGGGTCAAAGGTTTGGTATTAGAAGCATAGAGATATCACATCTCATGCTATAGGAAGGGTCTCAGGATTGGAATGGGAAGGATTTGGATGTCACATCTCATGATAAAGGAAGGGTCTCAGGTTTGGAATGGGAAGGAATTGGATATCACATCTCATGTTATAGGAAGGATCTCAGGTTTGGTATTAGAAGCATTGAGATATCACATCTCATGCTATAGGAAGGGTTTCAGGATTGGAATGTGAAGGATTTGGATATCACATCTCATGCTAAAGGAAGGGTCACAGGTTTGGTAGAAGCATTGAGATATCACGTCTCTGCTATCGGAAGGGTCTCAGGATTGGATTGGGAAGGAGTTGGATATCCCTTCTCATGCTATAGGAAGGGTCTCAGGATTTGAATGGCAAGGAGTTGGATATCACATCTCATGCCATACGAAGGGTCTCAGGTTTGGTATAAGCATTGAGATATCACATCTCTGCTATCGGAAGGGTCTCAGGATTGGAATGGGAAGGAGTTGTATATGACATCTCATGCCATAGGAAGGGTCTCAGGTTTGGTAGAAGCATTGAGATATCACGTCTCTGCTATCGGAAGGGTCTCAGGATTGGATTGGGAAGGAGTTGGATATCCCTTCCCATGCTATAGGAAGGGTCTCAGGATTTGAATGGCAAGGAGTTGGATATCACATCTCATGCCATAGGAAGGGTCTCAGGTTTGGTATAAGCATTGAGATATCACATCTCTGCTATCGGAAGGGTCTCAGGATTGGATTGGGAAGGAGTTGGATATCCCTTCTCATGCTATAGGAAGTGTCTCAGGTTGGAATGGGAAGGAGTTGGATATCACATCTCATGTTATAGGAAGGGTCTAAGGATTGGAATGGGAAGGATTTGGATATCACATCTCTTGCTATAGGAAGAGTCTCAGGATTGGAATGGGTAGGAGTTGGATATTACTTTCTTGCTATAGGAAGGGTCTCATGTTTGGAATGGGAAGGAGGTGGATATCACATATGCTATAGTTAGTGTCTCAGGTTTGGAACGGGAAGGAGTTGGATATCACATCTCATGTTATAGGAAGGGTCTCAGGTTTGGTATAAGCATTGAGATATCACATCTCTGCTATCGGAAGCGGCTCAGGATTGGAATGGGAAGGAGTTGGATATCCCATCTCATGTTATAGGAAGAGTCTCTGGTTTGGTATTAGAATCATTGAGATATCACATCGCATGCTGTAGGAAGGGTCTAAGGATTGGAATGGGATGGACTTGGATATCACATCTCATGTTATAGGTAGGCTCTCAGGTTTGGTATAAGCATTGAGATATCACATCTCATGCTATAGGAAGGGTCTAAGATTTGGTATAAGCATTGAGATATCACATCTCATGCTAAAGGAAGGGTCTCAGGATTGGAATGGGAAGGAGTTGTATATGACATCTCAGGCCATAGGAAGGTTCTCAGGTTTGGTATAAGCATTGAGATATCACATCTCTGCTATCGGAAAGGTCTCAGGATTGGAATGGGAAGGAGTTGGATATCCCATCTCATGTTATAGGAAGGGTCTCAGGTTTGGTATTAGAAGCATAGAGATATCACATCTCATGCTATAGGAAGGGTCTCAGGATTGGAATGGGAAGGACTTGGATGTCACATCTCATGCTATAGGGAGGGTCTCAAGTTTGATATTAGAAGCATTGAGATAACAAATCTCATGATACCGGAAGGGTCTCAGGATTGGAATGGGAAGGAGTTGGATATCACATCTCATGATAAAGGAAGGGTCTAAGGTTTGGAGGGGGAAGGATTTGGATATCAAGTCTCATGGTATAAGAAGGGTCTCAGAATTGGAATGGGAAGGAGTTGGATATCACACCTCAAGCTTTAGGAAGGGTCTCAGGATTGGAATGGGAAGGAGTTTGATATCACATCTCATGCCAGAGTATGGGTCTCAGGTTTGGTAGAAGCATTGGGATATCACATCTCATGCTATCGGAAGGGTATCAGTATTGGATTTGGAAGAAGTTGGATATCCCATCTCATGCTATAGGAAGGGTCTCAGGTTGGAATGGGAAGGAGTTGGATATCAAATCTCATGCTAAAGGAAGGGTCTCAGGTTTGGTAGAAGCATTGATATATCACATCTCATGCTATAGGAAGGGTCTCAGGATTGGAATGGGAAGGACTTAGATATCACATATCATGCTATAGGGAGGGTCTCAGTTTTGATATTAGAAGCATTGAGATATCACATCTCATGCTATCGGAAGTGTCTCAGGATTGGAATGGGAAGGAGCTGGATATCACATCTCATGCTAAAGGAAGGGTCTCAGGTTTGGAACGGGAAGGAGTTGGATATCACATCTCATGTTATAGGACGGGTCTCAGGTTTGTTATTAGAATCATTGAGATATCATATTGCATGCTGTAGGAAGGGTCTAAGGGTTGGAATGTGAAGGACTTGGATATCACATCTCATGCTATAGATAGGCTCTTAGGTTTGGAAAGGGAAGGAGTTGGATATCACATTTCATGTTAGAGGAAGGATCTCAGGTTTGGTATTAGAAGCATTGAGATATCACATCTCATGCTATAGGAAGGGTCTCAGGATTGGAATGGGAAGGAGTTGGATATCACATCTCATGCTATAGGAAGGGTCTCAGGTTTGGTATAAGCATTGAGATATCACATCTCATGCTATAGGACGGGTCTCAGGATTGGAATGGAAGGAGTTGGATATCACATCTCATGTTATAGGAAGGATCTCAGGTTTGGTATTAGAAGCATTGAGATATCAAATCTCATGCTATAGGAAGGGTCTCAGGATTGGAATGTGAAGGATTTGGATATCACATCTCATGCTAAAGGAAGGGTCTCAGGTTTGGTATTAGAATCATTGAGATATCATATTGCATGCTGTAGGAAGGGTCTAAGGGTTGGAATGTGAAGGACTTGGATATCACATCTCATGCTATTGATAGGCTCTTAGGTTTGGAAAGGGAAGGAGTTGGATATCACATTTCATGTTAGAAGAAGGATCTCAGGTTTGGTATTAGAAGCATTGAGATATCACATCTCATGCTATAGGAAGGGTCTCAGGATTGGAATGGGAAGGAGTTGGATATCACATCTCATGCTATAGGAAGGGTCTCAGGTTTGGTATAAGCATTGAGATATCACATCTCATGCTATAGGACGGGTCTCAGGATTGGAATGGAAGGAGTTGGATATCACATCTCATGTTATAGGAAGGATCTCAGGTTTGGTATTAGAAGCATTGAGACATCACATCTCATGCTATAGGAAGGGTCTCAGGGTTGGAATGGGAAGGAGTTGGATATCACATCTCATCCAATAGGAAGGGTCTCAGGTTTGGAATGGGAAGGAATTGGATATCACATCTCATGTTATAGGAAGGATCTCAGGTTTGGTATTAGAAGCATTGAGATATCAAATCTCATGCTATATGAAGGGTCTCAGGATTGGAATGTGAAGGATTTGGATATCACATCTCATGCTAAAGGAAGGGTCTCAGGTTTGGTAGAAGCATTGAGATATCACGTCTCTGCTATCGGAAGGGTCTCAGGATTGGATTGGGAAGGAGTTGGATATCCCTTTTCATGCTATAGGAAGGGTCTCAGGATTTGAATGGCAAGGAGTTGGATATCACATCTCATGCCATAGGAAGGGTCTCAGGTTTGGTATAAGCATTGAGATATCACATCTCTGCTATCGGAAGGGTCTCAGGATTGGATTGGGAAGGAGTTGGATATCCCTTCTCATGCTATAGGAAGTGTCTCAGGTTGGAATGGGAAGGAGTTGGATATCACATCTCATGTTATAGGAAGGGTCTCAGGATTGGAATGGGAAGGATTTGGATATCACATCTCTTGCTACACGAAGGGTCTCAGGATTGGAATGGGTAGGAGTTGGATATTACTTTCTTGCTATAGGAAGGGTCTCATGTTTGGAATGGGAAGGAGTTGGATATCACATATGCTATAGTTAGTGTCTCAGGTTTGGAACGGGAAGGAGTTGGATATCACATCTCATGTTATAGGAAGGGTCTCAGGTTTGGTATAAGCATTGAGATATCACATCTCTGCTATCGGAAGCGGCTCAGGATTGGAATCGGAAGGAGTTGGATATCCCATCTCATGTTATAGGAAGAGTCTCTGGTTTGGTATTAGAATCATTGAGATATCACATCGCATGCTGTAGGAAGGGTCTAAGGATTGGAATGGGGTGGACTTGGATATCACATCTCATGCTATAGGTAGGCTCTCAGGTTTGGTATAAGCATTGAGATATCACATCTCATGCTATAGGAAGGGTCTCAGGATTGGAATGGGAAGGAATTGGATATCACATCTCATGCTATAGGAAGGGTCTCAGATTTGGTATAAGCATTGAGATATCACATCTCATGGTAAAGCAAGGGTCTCAGGATTGGAATGGGAAGGAGTTGTATATGACATCTCAGGCCATAGGAAGGTTCTCAGGTTTGGTATAAGCATTGAGATATCACATCTCTGCTATCGGAAAGGTCTCAGGATTGGAATGGGAAGGAGTTGGATATCCCATCTCATGTTATAGGAAGGGTCTCAGGTTTGGTATTAGAAGCATAGAGATATCACATCTCATGCTATAGGAAGGGTCTCAGGATTGGAATGGGAAGGACTTGGATGTCACATCTCATGCTATAGGGAGGGTCTCAAGTTTGATATTAGAAGCATTGAGATAACAAATCTCATGATATCGGAAGGGTCTCAGGATTGGAATGGGAAGGAGTTGGATATCACATCTCATGATAAAGGAAGGGTCTAAGGTTTGGAAGGGGAAGGATTTGGTTATCACATCTCATGTTATAGGACGGGTCTCAGGTTTGGTATTAGAGGCATTGAGATATCAATTCTCATGGTATAAGAAGGGTCTCAGAATTGGAATGGGAAGGAGTTGGATATCACACCTCAAGCTATAGGAAGGGTCTCAGGATTGGAATGGGAAGGAGTTTGATATCACATCTCATGCCATAGTATGGGTCTCAGGTTTGGTAGAAGCATTGGGATATCACATCTCATGCTATCGGAAGGGTATCAGTATTGGATTTGGAAGAAGTTGGATATCCCATCTCATGCTATAGGAAGGGTCTCAGGTTGGAATGGGAAGGAGTTGGATATCACATTTCATGTTATAGGAAGGGTCTCAGGATTGGAATGGGAAGGACTTGGATATCATATCTCATGCTATAGGACGGGTCTCAGGTTTGTTATTAGAATCATTGAGATATCATATTGCATGCTGTAAGAAGGGTCTAAGGATTGGAATGGGAAGGACCTGGATATCACATCTCATGCTATAGATAGGCTCTTAGGTTTGGAAAGGGAAGGAGTTGGATATCACATCTCATGTTATAGGATGGATCTCAGGTTTGGTATTAGAAGTATTGAGATATCACATCTCATGCTATAGGAAGGGTCTCAGGATTGGAATGGGAAGGAGTTGGATATCACATCTCATGCTAAAGGAAGGGTCTCAGGTTTGGTAGAAGCATTGAGATATCACATCTCATGCTATAGGAAGGGTCTCAGGATTGGAATGGGAAGGACTTAGATATCACATATCATGCTATAGGGAGGGTCTCAGTTTTGATATTAGAAGCATTGAGATATCACATCTCATGCTATCGGAAGTGTCTCAGGATTGGAATGGGAAGGAGCTGGATATCACATCTCATGCTAAAGGAAGGGTCTCAGGTTGGGAACGGGAAGGAGTTAAATTTCACATCTCATGTTATAGGAAGGGTCTCAGGTTTGGTATAAACATTGAGATATCACATCTCTGCTATCGGAAGTGTCTCAGGATTGGAATGGGAAGGAGTTGGATATCCCATCTCATGTTATAGGACGGGTCTCAGGTTTGTTATTAGAATCATTGAGATATCATATTGCATGCTGTAGGAAGGGTCTAAGGGTTGGAATGTGAAGGACTTGGATATCACATCTCATGCTATAGATAGGCTCTTATGTTTGGAAAGGGAAGGAGTTGGATATCACATTTCATGTTAGAGGAAGGATCTCAGGTTTGGTATTAGAAGCATTGAGATATCACATCTCATGCTATAGGAAGGGTCTCAGGATTGGAATGGGAAGGAGTTGGATATCACATCTCATGCTATAGGAAGGGTCTCAGGTTTGGTATAAGCATTGAGATATCACATCTCATGCTATAGGACAGGTCTCAGGATTGGAATGGAAGGAGTTGGATATCACATCTCATGTTATAGGAAGGATCTCAGGTTTGGTATTAGAAGCATTGAGACATCACATCTCATGCTATAGGAAGGGTCTCAGGGTTGAAATGGGAAGGAGTTGGATATCACATCTCATCCAATAGGAAGGGTCTCAGGTTTGGAATGGGAAGGAATTGGATATCACATCTCATGTTATAGGAAGGATCTCAGGTTTGGTATTAGAAGCATTGAGATATCAAATCTCATGCTATAGGAAGGGTCTCAGGATTGGAATGTGAAGGATTTGGATATCACATCTCATGCTAAAGGAAGGGTCTCAGGTTTGGTAGAAGCATTGAGATATCACGTCTCTGCTATCGGAAGGGTCTCAGGATTGGATTGGGAAGGAGTTGGATATCCCTTTTCATGCTATAGGAAGGGTCTCAGGTTTGGTATAAGCATTGAGATATCACATCTCTGCTATCGGAAGGGTCTCAGGATTGGATTGGGAAGGAGTTGGATATCCCTTCTCATGCTATAGGAAGTGTCTCAGGTTGGAATGGGAAGGAGTTGGATATCACATCTCATGTTATAGGAAGGGTCTCAGGATTGGAATGGGAAGGATTTGGATATCACATCTCTTGCTATAGGAAGGGTCTCAGGATTGGAATGGGTAGGAGTTGGATATTACTTTCTTGCTATAGGAAGGGTCTCATGTTTGGAATGGGAAGGAGTTGGATATCACATATGCTATAGTTAGTGTCTCCGGTTTGGAACGGGAAGGAGTTGGATATCACATCTCATGTTATAGGAAGGGTCTCAGGTTTGGTATAAGCATTGAGATATCACATCTCTGCTATCGGAAGCGGCTCAGGATTGGAATGGGAAGGAGTTGGATATCCCATCTCATGTTATAGGAAGAGTCTCTGGTTTGGTATTAGAATCATTGAGATATCACATCGCATGCTGTAGGAAGGGTCTAAGGATTGGAATGGGATGGACTTGGATATCACATCTCATGCTATAGGTAGGCTCTCAGGTTTGGTATAAGCATTGAGATATCACATCTCATGCTATAGGAAGGGTCTCAGGATTGGAATGGGAAGGAATTGGATATCACATCTCATGCTATAGGAAGGGTCTCAGATTTGGTATAAGCATTGAGATATCACATCTCATGCTAAAGGAAGGGTCTCAGGATTGGAATGGGAAGGAGTTGTATATGACATCTCAGGCCATAGGAAGGTTCTCAGGTTTGGTATAAGCATTGAGATATCACATCTCTGCTATCGGAAAGGTCTCAGGATTGGAATGGGAAGGAGTTGGATATCCCATCTCATGTTATAGGAAGGGTCTCAGGTTTGGTATTAGAAGCATAGAGATATCACATCTCATGCTATAGGAAGGGTCTCAGGATTGGAATGGGAAGGACTTGGATGTCACATCTCATGATAAAGGAAGGGTCTAAGGTTTGGAAGGGGAAGGATTTGGATATCACATCTCATGTTATAGGACGGGTCTCAGGTTTGGTATTAGAAGCATTGAGATATCAAGTCTCATGGTATAAGAAGGGTCTCAGAATTGGAATGGGAAGGAGTTGGATATCACACCTCAAGCTATAGGAAGGGTCTCAGGATTGGAATGGGAAGGAGTTTGATATCACATCTCATGCCATAGTATGGGTCTCAGGTTTGGTAGAAGCATTGGGATATCACATCTCATGCTATCGGAAGGGTATCAGTATTGGATTTTGAAGAGGTTGGATATCCCATCTCATGCTATAGGAAGGGTCTCAGGTTGGAATGGGAAGGAGTTGGATATCACATTTCATGTTATAGGAAGGGTCTCAGGATTGGAATGGGAAGGACTTGGATATCATATCTCATGCTATAGGACGGGTCTCAGGTTTGTTATTAGAATCATTGAGATATCATATTGCATGCTGTAGGAAGGGTCTAAGGGTTGGAATGTGAAGGACTTGGATATCACATCTCATGCTATAGATAGGCTCTTAGGTTTGGAAAGGGAAGGAGTTGGATATCACATTTCATGTTAGAGGAAGGATCTCAGGTTTGGTATTAGAAGCATTGAGATATCACATCTCATGCTATAGGAAGGGTCTCAGGATTGGAATGGGAAGGAGTTGGATATCACATCTCATGCTATAGGAAGGGTCTCAGGTTTGGTATAAGCATTGAGATATCACATCTCATGCTATAGGACGGGTCTCAGGATTGGAATGGAAGGAGTTGGATATCACATCTCATGTTATAGGAAGGATCTCAGGTTTGGTATTAGAAGCATTGAGACATCACATCTCATGCTATAGGAAGGGTCTCAGGGTTGGAATGGGAAGGAGTTGGATATCACATCTCATCCAATAGGAAGGGTCTCAGGTTTGGAATGGGAAGGAATTGGATATCACATCTCATGTTATAGGAAGGATCTCAGGTTTGGTATTAGAAGCATTGAGATATCAAATCTCATGCTATAGGAAGGGTCTCAGGATTGGAATGTGAAGGATTTGGATATCACATCTCATGCTAAAGGAAGGGTCTCAGGTTTGGTAGAAGCATTGAGATATCACGTCTCTGCTATCGGAAGGGTCTCAGGATTGGATTGGGAAGGAGTTGGATATCCCTTTTCATGCTATAGGAAGGGTCTCAGGATTTGAATGGCAAGGAGTTGGATATCACATCTCATGCCATAGGAAGGGTCTCAGGTTTGGTATAAGCATTGAGATATCACATCTCTGCTATCGGAAGGGTCTCAGGATTGGATTGGGAAGGAGTTGGATATCCCTTCTCATGCTATAGGAAGTGTCTCAGGTTGGAATGGGAAGGAGTTGGATATCACATCTCATGTTATAGGAAGGGTCTCAGGATTGGAATGGGAAGGATTTGGATATCACATCTCTTGCTATACGAAGGGTCTCAGGATTGGAATGGGTAGGAGTTGGATATTACTTTCTTGCTATAGGAAGGGTCTCATGTTTGGAATGGGAAGGAGTTGGATATCACAGATGCTATAGTTAGTGTCTCAGGTTTGGAACGGGAAGGAGTTGGATATCACATCTCATGTTATAGGAAGGGTCTCAGGTTTGCTATAAGCATTGAGATATCACATCTCTGCTATCGGAAGCGGCTCAGGATTGGAATGGGAAGGAGTTGGATATCCCATCTCATGTTATAGGAAGAGTCTCTGGTTTGGTATTAGAATCATTGAGATATCACATCGCATGCTGTAGGAAGGGTCTAAGGATTGGAATGGGGTGGACTTGGATATCACATCTCATGCTATAGGTAGGCTCTCAGGTTTGGTATAAGCATTGAGATATCACATCTCATGCTATAGGAAGGGTCTCAGGATTGGAATGGGAAGGAATTGGATATCACATCTCATGCTATAGGAAGGGTCTCAGATGTGGTATAAGCATTGAGATATCACATCTCATGGTAAAGGAAGGGTCTCAGGATTGGAATGGGAAGGAGTTGTATATGACATCTCAGGCCATAGGAAGGTTCTCAGGTTTGGTATAAGCATTGAGATATCACATCTCTGCTATCGGAAAGGTCTCAGGATTGGAATGGGAAGGAGTTGGATATCCCATCTCATGTTATAGGAAGGGTCTCAGGTTTGGTATTAGAAGCATAGAGATATCACATCTCATGCTATAGGAAGGGTCTCAGGATTGGAATGGGAAGGACTTGGATGTCACATCTCATGCTATAGGGAGGGTCTCAAGTTTGATATTAGAAGCATTGAGATAACAAATCTCATGATATCGGAAGGGTCTCAGGATTGGAATGGGAAGGAGTTGGATATCACATCTCATGATAAAGGAAGGGTCTAAGGTTTGGAAGGGGAAGGATTTGGTTATCACATCTCATGTTATAGGATGGGTCTCAGGTTTGGTATTAGAAGCATTGAGATATCAAGTCTCATGGTATAAGAAGGGTCTCAGAATTGGAATGGGAAGGAGTTGGATATCACACCTCAAGCTATAGGAAGGGTCTCAGGATTGGAATGGGAAGGAGTTTGATATCACATCTCATGCCATAGTATGGGTCTCAGGTTTGGTAGAACCATTGGGATATCACATCTCATGCTATCGGAAGGGTATCAGTATTGGATTTGGAAGAAGTTGGATATCCCATCTCATGCTATAGGAAGGGTCTCAGGGTGGAATGGGAAGGAGTTGGATATCACATTTCATGTTATAGGAAGGGTCTCAGGATTGGAATGGGAAGGACTTGGATATCATATCTCATGCTATAGGACGGGTCTCAGGTTTGTTATTAGAATCATTGAGATATCATATTGCATGCTGTAGGAAGGGTCTAAGGATTGGAATGGGAAGGACCTGGATATCACATCTCATGCTATAGATAGGCTCTTAGGTTTGGAAAGGGAAGGAGTTGGATATCACATCTCATGTTATAGGATGGATCTCAGGTTTGGTATTAGAAGTATTGAGATATCACATCTCATGTTATCGGAAGGATCTCAGGTTTGGTATTAGAAGTATTGAGATATCACATCTCATGCTATAGGAAGGGTCTCAGGATTGGAATGGGAAGGAGTTGGATATCACATCTCATGCTAAAGGAAGGGTCTCAGGTTTGGTAGAAGCATTGAGATATCACATCTCATGCTATAGGAAGGGTCTCAGGATTGGAATGGGAAGGACTTAGATATCACATATCATGCTATAGGGAGGGTCTCAGTTTTGATATTAGAAGCATTGAGATATCACATCTCATGCTATCGGAAGTGTCTCAGGATTGGAATGGGAAGGAGCTGGATATCACATCTCATGCTAAAGGAAGGGTCTCAGGTTGGGAACGGGAAGGAGTTAAATTTCACATCTCATGTTATAGGAAGGGTCTCAGGTTTGGTATAAACATTGAGATATCACATCTCTGCTATCGGAAGTGTCTCAGGATTGGAATGGGAAGGAGTTGGATATCCCATCTCATGTTATAGGACGGGTCTCAGGTTTGTTATTAGAATCATTGAGATATCATATTGCATGCTGTAGGAAGGGTCTAAGGGTTGGAATGAGAAGGACTTGGATATCACATCTCATGCTATAGATAGGCTCTTAGGTTTGGAAAGGGAAGGAGTTGGATATCACATTTCATGTTAGAGGAAGGATCCCAGGTTTGGTATTAGAAGCATTGAGATATCACATCTCATGCTATAGGAAGGGTCTCAGGATTGGAATGGGAAGGAGTTGGATATCACATCTCATGCTATAGGAAGGGTCTCAGGTTTGGTATAAGCATTGAGATATCACATCTCATGCTATAGGACAGGTCTCAGGATTGGAATGGAAGGAGTTGGATATCACATCTCATGTTATAGGAAGGATCTCAGGTTTGGTATTAGAAGCATTGAGACATCACATCTCATGCTATAGGAAGGGTCTCAGGGTTGAAATGGGAAGGAGTTGGATATCACATCTCATCCAATAGGAAGGGTCTCAGGTTTGGAATGGGAAGGAATTGGATATCACATCTCATGTTATAGGAAGGATCTCAGGTTTGGTATTAGAAGCATTGAGATATCAAATCTCATGCTATAGGAAGGGTCTCAGGATTGGAATGTGAAGGATTTGGATATCACATCTCATGCTAAAGGAAGGGTCTCAGGTTTGGTAGAAGCATTGAGATATCACGTCTCTGCTATCGGAAGGGTCTCAGGATTGGATTGGGAAGGAGTTGGATATCCCTTTTCATGCTATAGGAAGGGTCTCAGGTTTGGTATAAGCATTGAGATATCACATCTCTGCTATCGGAAGGGTCTCAGGATTGGATTGGGAAGGAGTTGGATATCCCTTCTCATGCTATAGGAAGTGTCTCAGGTTGGAATGGGAAGGAGTTGGATATCACATCTCATGTTATAGGAAGGGTCTCAGGATTGGAATGGGAAGGATTTGGATATCACATCTCTTGCTATAGGAAGGGTCTCAGGATTGGAATGGGTAGGAGTTGGATATTACTTTCTTGCTATAGGAAGGGTCTCATGTTTGGAATGGGAAGGAGTTGGATATCACACATGCTATAGTTAGTGTCTCAGGTTTGGAACGGGAAGGAGTTGGATATCACATCTCATGTTATAGGAAGGGTCTCAGGTTTGGTATAAGCATTGAGATATCACATCTCTGCTATCGGAAGCGGCTCAGGATTGGAATGGGAAGGAGTTGGATATCCCATCTCATGTTATAGGAAGAGTCTCTGGTTTGGTATTAGAATCATTGAGATATCACATCGCATGCTGTAGGAAGGGTCTAAGGATTGGAATTGGATGGACTTGGATATCACATCTCATGCTATAGGTAGGCTCTCAGGTTTGGTATAAGCATTGAGATATCACATCTCATGCTATAGGAAGGGTCTCAGGATTGGAATGGGAAGGAATTGGATATCACATCTCATGCTATAGGAAGGGTCTCAGATTTGGTATAAGCATTGAGATATCACATCTCATGCTAAAGGAAGGGTCTCAGGATTGGAATGGGAAGGAGTTGTATATGACATCTCAGGCCATAGGAAGGTTCTCAGGTTTGGTATAAGCATTGAGATATCACATCTCTGCTATCGGAAAGGTCTCAGGATTGGAATGGGAAGGAGTTGGATATCCCATCTCATGTTATAGGAAGGGTCTCAGGTTTGGTATTAGAAGCATAGAGATATCACATCTCATGCTATAGGAAGGGTCTCAGGATTGGAATGGGAAGGACTTGGATGTCACATCTCATGATAAAGGAAGGGTCTAAGGTTTGGAAGGGGAAGGATTTGGATATCACATCTCATGTTATAGGACGGGTCTCAGGTTTGGTATTAGAAGCATTGAGATATCAAGTCTCATGGTATAAGAAGGGTCTCAGAATTGGAATGGGAAGGAGTTGGATATCACACCTCAAGCTATAGGAAGGGTCTCAGGATTGGAATGGGAAGGAGTTTGATATCACATCTCATGCCATAGTATGGGTCTCAGGTTTGGTAGAAGCATTGGGATATCACATCTCATGCTATCGGAAGGGTATCAGTATTGGATTTTGAAGAAGTTGGATATCCCATCTCATGCTATAGGAAGGGTCTCAGGTTGGAATGGGAAGGAGTTGGATATCACATTTCATGTTATAGGAAGGGTCTCAGGATTGGAATGGGAAGGACTTGGATATCATATCTCATGCTATAGGACGGGTCTCAGGTTTGTTATTAGAATCATTGAGATATCATATTGCATGCTGTAGGAAGGGTCTAAGGGTTGGAATGTGAAGGACTTGGATATCACATCTCATGCTATAGATAGGCTCTTAGGTTTGGAAAGGGAAGGAGTTGGATATCACATTTCATGTTAGAGGAAGGATCTCAGGTTTGGTATTAGAAGCATTGAGATATCACATCTCATGCTATAGGAAGGGTCTCAGGATTGGAATGGGAAGGAGTTGGATATCACATCTCATGCTATAGGAAGGGTCTCAGGTTTGGTATAAGCATTGAGATATCACATCTCATGCTATAGGACGGGTCTCAGGATTGGAATGGAAGGAGTTGGATATCACATCTCATGTTATAGGAAGGATCTCAGGTTTGGTATTAGAAGCATTGAGACATCACATCTCATGCTATAGGAAGGGTCTCAGGGTTGGAATGGGAAGGAGTTGGATATCACATCTCATCCAATAGGAAGGGTCTCAGGTTTGGAATGGGAAGGAATTGGATATCACATCTCATGTTATAGGAAGGATCTCAGGTTTGGTATTAGAAGCATTGAGATATCAAATCTCATGCTATAGGAAGGGTCTCAGGATTGGAATGTGAAGGATTTGGATATCACATCTCATACTAAAGGAAGGGTCTCAGGTTTGGTAGAAGCATTGAGATATCACGTCTCTGCTATCGGAAGGGTCTCAGGATTGGATTGGGAAGGAGTTGGATATCCCTTTTCATGCTATAGGAAGGGTCTCAGGATTTGAATGGCAAGGAGTTGGATATCACATCACATGCCATAGGAAGGGTCTCAGGTTTGGTATAAGCATTGAGATATCACATCTCTGCTATCGGAAGGGTCTCAGGATTGGATTGGGAAGGAGTTGGATATCCCTTCTCATGCTATAGGAAGTGTCTCAGGTTGGAATGGGAAGGAGTTGGATATCACATCTCATGTTATAGGAAGGGTCTCAGGATTGGAATGGGAAGGATTTGGATATCACATCTCTTGCTATACGAAGGGTCTCAGGATTGGAATGGGTAGGAGTTGGATATTACTTTCTTGCTATAGGAAGGGTCTCATGTTTGGAATGGGAAGGAGTTGGATATCACAGATGCTATAGTTAATGTCTCAGGTTTGGAACGGGAAGGAGTTGGATATCACATCTCATGTTATAGGAAGGGTCTCAGGTTTGGTATAAGCATTGAGATATGACATCTCTGCTATCGGAAGCGGCTCAGGATTGGAATGGGAAGGAGTTGGATATCCCATCTCATGTTATAGGAAGAGTCTCTGGTTTGGTATTAGAATCATTGAGATATCACATCGCATGCTGTAGGAAGGGTCTAAGGATTGGAATGGGGTGGACTTGGATATCACATCTCATGCTATAGGTAGGCTCTCAGGTTTGGTATAAGCATTGAGATATCACATCTCATGCTATAGGAAGGGTCTCAGGATTGGAATGGGAAGGAATTGGATATCACATCTCATGCTATAGGAAGGGTCTCAGATTTGGTATAAGCATTGAGATATCACATCTCATGGTAAAGGAAGGGTCTCAGGATTGGAATGGGAAGGAGTTGTATATGACATCTCAGGCCATAGGAAGGTTCTCAGGTTTGGTATAAGCATTGAGATATCACATCTCTGCTATCGGAAAGGTCTCAGGATTGGAATGAGAAGGAGTTGGATATCCCATCTCATGTTATAGGAAGGGTCTCAGGTTTGGTATTAGAAGCATAGAGATATCACATCTCATGCTATAGGAAGGGTCTCAGGATTGGAATGGGAAGGACTTGGATGTCACATC
This sequence comes from Ambystoma mexicanum, assembly GCF_040938575.1. NCBI lineage: Eukaryota > Metazoa > Chordata > Amphibia > Caudata > Ambystomatidae > Ambystoma > Ambystoma mexicanum. The sequence goes on from NC_090936.1 coordinate 343,141,020, forward strand.
TCATGCTATAGGGAGGGTCTCAAGTTTGATATTAGAAGCATTGAGATAACAAATCTCATGATATCGGAAGGGTCTCAGGATTGGAATGGGAAGGAGTTGGATATCACATCTCATGATAAAGGAAGGGTCTAAGGTTTGGAAGGGGAAGGATTTGGTTATCACATCTCATGTTATAGAACGGGTCTCAGGTTTGGTATTAGAAGCATTGAGATATCAAGTCTCATGGTATAAGAAGGGTCTCAGAATTGGAATGGGAAGGAGTTGGATATCACACCTCAAGCTATAGGAAGGGTCTCAGGATTGGAATGGGAAGGAGTTTGATATCACATCTCATGCCATAGTATGGGTCTCAGGTTTGGTACAACCATTGGGATATCACATCTCATGCTATCGGAAGGGTATCAGTATTGGATTTGGAAGAAGTTGGATATCCCATCTCATGCTATAGGAAGGGTCTCAGGGTGGAATGGGAAGGAGTTGGATATCACATTTCATGTTATAGGAAGGGTCTCAGGATTGGAATGGGAAGGACTTGGATATCATATCTCATGCTATAGGACGGGTCTCAGGTTTGTTATTAGAATCATTGAGATATCATATTGCATGCTGTAGGAAGGGTCTAAGGATTGGAATGGGAAGGACCTGGATATCACATCTCATGCTATAGATAGGCTCTTAGGTTTGGAAAGGGAAGGAGTTGGATATCACATCTCATGTTATAGGATGGATCTCAGGTTTGGTATTAGAAGTATTGAGATATCACATCTCATGTTATCGGAAGGATCTCAGGTTTGGTATTAGAAGTATTGAGATATCACATCTCATGCTATAGGAAGGGTCTCAGGATTGGAATGGGAAGGAGTTGGATATCACATCTCATGCTAAAGGAAGGGTCTCAGGTTTGGTAGAAGCATTGAGATATCACATCTCATGCTATAGGAAGGGTCTCAGGATTGGAATGGGAAGGACTTAGATATCACATATCATGCTATAGGGAGGGTCTCAGTTTTGATATTAGAAGCATTGAGATATCACATCTCATGCTATCGGAAGTGTCTCAGGATTGGAATGGGAAGGAGCTGGATATCACATCTCATGCTAAAGGAAGGGTCTCAGGTTGGGAACGGGAAGGAGTTAAATTTCACATCTCATGTTATAGGAAGGGTCTCAGGTTTGGTATAAACATTGAGATATCACATCTCTGCTATCGGAAGTGTCTCAGGATTGGAATGGGAAGGAGTTGGATATCCCATCTCATGTTATAGGACGGGTCTCAGGTTTGTTATTAGAATCATTGAGATATCATATTGCATGCTGTAGGAAGGGTCTAAGGGTTGGAATGAGAAGGACTTGGATATCACATCTCATGCTATAGATAGGCTCTTAGGTTTGGAAAGGGAAGGAGTTGGATATCACATTTCATGTTAGAGGAAGGATCCCAGGTTTGGTATTAGAAGCATTGAGATATCACATCTCATGCTATAGGAAGGGTCTCAGGATTGGAATGGGAAGGAGTTGGATATCACATCTCATGCTATAGGAAGGGTCTCAGGTTTGGTATAAGCATTGAGATATCACATCTCATGCTATAGGACGGGTCTCAGGATTGGAATGGCAGGAGTTGGATATCACATCTCATGTTATAGGAAGGATCTCAGGTTTGGTATTAGAAGCATTGAGACATCACATCTCATGCAATAGGAAGGGTCTCAGGGTTGAAATGGGAAGGAGTTGGATATCACATCTCATCCAATAGGAAGGGTCTCAGGTTTGGAATGGGAAGGAATTGGATATCACATCTCATGTTATAGGAAGGATCTCAGGTTTGGTATTAGAAGCATTGAGATATCAAATCTCATGCTATAGGAAGGGTCTCAGGATTGGAATGTGAAGGATTTGGATATCACATCTCATGCTAAAGGAAGGGTCTCAGGTTTGGTAGAAGCATTGAGATATCACGTCTCTGCTATCGGAAGGGTCTCAGGATTGGATTGGGAAGGAGTTGGATATCCCTTTTCATGCTATAGGAAGGGTCTCAGGTTTGGTATAAGCATTGAGATATCACATCTCTGCTATCGGAAGGGTCTCAGGATTGGATTGGGAAGGAGTTGGATATCCCTTCTCATGCTATAGGAAGTGTCTCAGGTTGGAATGGGAAGGAGTTGGATATCACATCTCATGTTATAGGAAGGGTCTCAGGATTGGAATGGGAAGGATTTGGATATCACATCTCTTGCTATAGGAAGGGTCTCAGGATTGGAATGGGTAGGAGTTGGATATTACTTTCTTGCTATAGGAAGGGTCTCATGTTTGGAATGGGAAGGAGTTGGATATCACATATGCTATAGTTAGTGTCTCAGGTTTGGAACGGGAAGGAGTTGGATATCACATCTCATGTTATAGGAAGGGTCTCAGGTTTGGTATAAGCATTGAGATATCACATCTCTGCTATCGGAAGCGGCTCAGGATTGGAATGGGAAGGAGTTGGATATCCCATCTCATGTTATAGGAAGAGTCTCTGGTTTGGTATTAGAATCATTGAGATATCACATCGCATGCTGTAGGAAGGGTCTAAGGATTGGAATGGGATGGACTTGGATATCACATCTCATGCTATAGGTAGGCTCTCAGGTTTGGTATAAGCATTGAGATATCACATCTCATGCTATAGGAAGGGTCTCAGGATTGGAATGGGAAGGAATTGGATATCACATCTCATGCTATAGGAAGGGTCTCAGATTTGGTATAAGCATTGAGATATCACATCTCATGCTAAAGGAAGGGTCTCAGGATTGGAATGGGAAGGAGTTGTATATGACATCTCAGGCCATAGGAAGGTTCTCAGGTTTGGTATAAGCATTGAGATATCACATCTCTGCTATCGGAAAGGTCTCAGGATTGGAATGGGAAGGAGTTGGATATCCCATCTCATGTTATAGGAAGGGTCTCAGGTTTGGTATTAGAAGCATAGAGATATCACATCTCATGCTATAGGAAGGGTCTCAGGATTGGAATGGGAAGGACTTGGATGTCACATCTCATGATAAAGGAAGGGTCTAAGGTTTGGAAGGGGAAGGATTTGGATATCACATCTCATGTTATAGGACGGGTCTCAGGTTTGGTATTAGAAGCATTGAGATATCAAGTCTCATGGTATAAGAAGGGTCTCAGAATTGGAATGGGAAGGAGTTGGATATCACACCTCAAGCTATAGGAAGGGTCTCAGGATTGGAATGGGAAGGAGTTTGATATCACATCTCATGCCATAGTATGGGTCTCAGGTTTGGTAGAAGCATTGGGATATCACATCTCATGCTATCGGAAGGGTATCAGTATTGGATTTTGAAGAAGATGGATATCCCATCTCATGCTATAGGAAGGGTCTCAGGTTGGAATGGGAAGGAGTTGGATATCACATTTCATGTTATAGGAAGGGTCTCAGTATTGCAATGGGAAGGACTTGGATATCATATCTCATGCTATAGGACGGGTCTCAGGTTTGTTATTAGAATCATTGAGATATCATATTGCATGCTGTAGGAAGGGTCTAAGGATTGGAATAGGAAGGACCTGGATATCACATCTCATGCTATAGATAGGCTCTTAGGTTTGGAAAGGGAAGGAGTTGGATATCACATTTCATGTTAGAGGAAGGATCTCAGGTTTGGTATTAGAAGCATTGAGATATCACATCTCATGCTATAGGAAGGGTCTCAGGATTGGAATGGGAAGTAGTTGGATATCACATCTCATGCTATAGGAAGGGTCTCAGGTTTGGTATAAGCATTGAGATATCACATCTCATGCTATAGGACGGGTCTCAGGATTGGAATGGAAGGAGTTGGATATCACATCTCATGTTATAGGAAGGATCTCAGGTTTGGTATTAGAATCATTGAGACATCACATCTCATGCTATAGGAAGGGTCTCAGGGTTGGAATGGGAAGGAGTTGGATATCACAATTCATCCAATAGGAAGGGTCTCAGGTTTGGAATGGGAAGGAATTGGATATCACATCTCATGTTATAGGAAGGATCTCAGGTTTGGTATTAGAAGCATTGAGATATCACATCTCATGCTATAGGAAGGGTTTCAGGATTGGAATGTGAAGGATTTGGATATCACATCTCATGCTAAAGGAAGGGTCTCAGGTTTGGTAGAAGCATTGAGATATCACATCTCTGCTATCGGAAGGGTCTCAGGATTGGATTGGGAAGGAGTTGGATATCCCTTCTCATGCTATAGGAAGGGTCTCAGGATTTGAATGGCAAGGAGTTGGATATCACATCTCATGCCATACGAAGGGTCTCAGGTTTGGTATAAGCATTGAGATATCACATCTCTGCTATCGGAAGGGTCTCAGGATTGGAATGGGAAGGAGTTGGATATTCCCATCTCATGTTATAGGAAGGGTCTCAGGTTTGGTATTAGAAGCATAGAGATATCACATCTCATGCTATAGGAAGGGTCTCAGGATTGGAATGGGAAGGACTTGGATCTCACATCTCATGCTATAGGGAGGGTCTCAAGTTTGATATTAGAAGCTTTGAGATATCACATCTCATGATATCGGAAGGGTCTCAGGATTGGAATGGGAAGGAGTTGGATATCACATCTCATGATAAAGGAAGGGTCTAAGGTTTGGAAGGGGAAGGATTTGGATATCACATCTCATGTTATATTACGGGTCTCAGGTTTGGTATTAGAAGCATTGAGATATCAAGTCTCAGAGTATAGGAAGGGTCTCAGAATTGGAATGGGAAGGAGTTGGATATCACATCTCAAGCTATAGGAAGGGTCTCAGAATTGGAATGGGAAGGACTTGGATATCACATCTCATGCTATAGGAAGGCTCTCAGGTTTGGAAGGGGAAAGAGTTGGATATCACATTTCATGTTAGAGGTAGGATCTCAGGTTTGGTATTAGAGGCATTGAGATATCACATCTCATGCTATCAGAAGGGTCTCAGGAATGGAATGGGAAGGAGTTGGATATCACATCTCATGCTAAAGGGAGGGTCTCAGGTTTGGAAGGGGAAGGATTTGGATATCACATCTCATGTTATAGGAAGGGTCTCAGGTTTGGTATAAGCATTGAGATATCACATCTCTGCTATCGGAAGTGTCTCAGGATTGGAATGGGAAGGAGTTGGATATCCCATCTCATGTTATAGGACGGGTCTCAGGTTTGTTATTAGAATCATTGAGATATCATATTGCATGCTGTAGGAAGGGTCTAAGGGTTGGAATGGGAAGGACTTGGATATCAGATCTCATGCTATAGATAGGCTCTTAGGTTTGGAAAGGGAAGGAGTTGGATATCACATTTCATGTTAGAGGAAGGATCTCAGGTTTGGTATTAGAAGCATTGAGATATCACGTCTCATGCTATAGGAAGGGTCTCAGGTTTGGTATAAGCATTGAGATATCACATCTCATGCTATAGGACGGGTCTCAGGATTGGAATGGAAGGAGTTGGATATCACATCTCATGTTATAGGAAGGATCTCAGGTTTGGTATTAGAAGCATTGAGACATCACATCTCATGCTATAGGAAGGGTCTCAGGGTTGGAATGGGAAGGAGTTGGATATCACATCTCATCCAATAGGAAGGGTCTCAGGTTTGGAATGGGAAGGAATTGGATATCACATCTCATGTTATAGGAAGGATCTCAGGTTTGGTATTAGAAGCATTGAGCTATCACATCTCATGCTATAGGAAGGGTCTCAGGATTGGAATGTGAAGGATTTGGATATCACATCTCATGCTAAAGGAAGGGTCTCAGGTTTGGTAGAAGCATTGAGATATCACGTCTCTGCTATCGGAAGGGTCTCAGGATTGGATTGGGAAGGAGTTGGATATCACATCTCATGCCATAGGAAGGGTCTCAGGTTTGGTATAAGCATTGAGATATCACATCTCTGCTATCGGAAGCGTCTCAGGATTGGATTGGGAAGGAGTTGGATATCCCTTCTCATGCTATAGGAAGTGTCTCAGGTTGGAATGGGAAGGAGTTGGATATCACATCTCATGTTATAGAAAGGGTCTCAGGATTGGAATGGGAAGGATTTGGATATCACATCTCTTGCTATAGGAAGGGTCTCAGGATTGGAATGGGTAGGAGTTGGATATTACTTTCTTGCTATAGGAAGGGTCTCATGTTTGGAATGGGAAGGAGTTGGATATCACATATGCTATAGTTAGTGTCTCAGGTTTGGAATGGGAAGGAGTTGGATATCACATCTCATGTTATAGGAAGGGTCTCAGGTTTGGTATAAGCATTGAGATATCACATCTCTGCTATCGGAAGCGGCTCAGGATTGGAATGGGAAGGAGTTGGATATCCCATCTCATGTTATAGGAAGAGTCTCTGGTTTGGTATTAGAATCATTGAGATATCACATCGCATGCTGTAGGAAGGGTCTAAGGATTGGAATGGGATGGACTTGGATATAACATCTCATGCTATAGGTAGGCTCTCAGGTTTGGTATAAGCATTGAGATATCACATCTCATGCTATAGGAAGGGTCTCAGGATTGGAATGGGAAGGAATTGGATATCACATCTCATGCTATAGGAAGGGTCTCAGATTTGGTATAAGCATTGAGATATCACATCTCATGCTAAAGGAAGGGTCTCAGGATTGGAATGGGAAGGAGTTGTATATGACATCTCAGGCCATAGGAAGGTTCTCAGGTTTGGTATAAGCATTGAGATATCACATCTCTGCTATCGGAAGGGTCTCAGGATTGGAATGGGAAGGAGTTGGATATCCCATCTCATGTTATAGGAAGGGTCTCAGGTTTGGTATTAGAAGCATAGAGATATCACACCTCATGCTATAGGAAGGGTCTCAGGATGTGAATGGCAAGGAGTTGGATATCACATCTCATGCCATAGGAAGGGTCTCAGGTTTGGTATAAGCATTGAGATATCACATCTCTGCTATCGGAAGGGTCTCAGGATTGGATTGGGAAGGAGTTAGATATCCCTTCTCATGCTATAGGAAGTGTCTCAGGTTGGAATGGGAAGGAGTTGGATATCACATCTCATGTTATAGGAAGGGTCTCAGGATTGGAATGGGAAGGACTTGGATGTCACATCTCATGCTATAGGGAGGGTCTCAAGTTTGATATTAGAAGCATTGAGATAACAAATCTCATGATATCGGAAGGGTCTCAGGATTGGAATGGGAAGGAGTTGGATATCACATCTCATGATAAAGGAAGGGTCTAAGGTTTGGAAGGGGAAGGATTTGGATATCACATCTCATGTTATAGGACGGGTCTCAGGTTTGGTATTAGAAGCATTGAGATATCAAGTCTCATGGTATAAGAAGGGTCTCAGAATTGGAATGGGAAGGAGTTGGATATCACACCTCAAGCTATAGGAAGGGTCTCAGGATTGGAATGGGAAGGAGTTTGATATCACATCTCATGCCATAGTATGGGTCTCCGGTTTGGTAGAAGCATTGGGATATCACATCTCATGCTATCGGAAGGGTATCAGTATTGGATTTGGAGGAAGTTGGATATCCCATCTCATGCTATAGGAAGGGTCTCAGGTTGGAATGGGAAGGAGTTGGATATCACATTTCATGTTATAGGAAGGGTCTCAGGATTGGAATGGGAAGGACTTGGATATCATTTCTCATGCTATAGGACGGGTCTCAGGTTTGTTATTAGAATCATTGAGATATCATATTGCATGCTGTAGGAAGGGTCTAATGATTGGAATGGGAAGGACTTGGATATCACATCTCATGCTATAGATAGGCTCTTAGGTTTGGAAAGGGAAGGAGTTGGATATCACATTTCATGTTAGAGGAAGGATCTCAGGTTTGGTATTAGAAGCATTGAGATATCACATCTCATGCTATACGAAGGGTCTCAGGATTGGAATGGGAAGTAGTTGGATATCACATCTCATGCTATAGGAAGGGTCTCAGGTTTGGTATAAGCATTGAGATATCACATCTCATGCTATAGGACGGGTCTCAGGATTGGAATAGAAGGAGTTGGATATCACATCTCATGTTATAGGAAGGATCTCATGTTTGGTATTAGAAGCATTGAGACATCACATCTCATGCTATAGGAAGGGTCTCAGGGTTGGAATGGGAAGGAGTTGGATATCACATCTCATCCAATAGGAAGGGTCTCAGGTTTGGAATGGGAAGGAATTGGATATCACGTCTCATGTTATAGGAAGGATATCAGGTTTGGTATTAGAAGCATTGAGACATCACATCTCATGCTATAGGAAGGGTCTCAGGGTTGGAATGGGAAGGAGTTGGATATCACATCTCATCCAATAGGAAGGGTCTCAGGTTTGGAATGGGAAGGAATTGGATATCACGTCTCATGTTATAGGAAGGATATCAGGTTTGGTATTAGAAGCATTGAGATATCACATCTCATGCTAAAGGAAGGGTCTCAGGTTTGGTAGAAGCATTGAGATATCACGTCTCTGCTATCGGAAGGGTCTCAGGATTGGATTGGGAAGGAGTTGGATATCCCTTCTCATGCTATAGGAAGGGTCTCAGGATTTGAATGGCAAGGAGTTGGATATCACATCTCATGCCATAGGAAGGGTATCAGGTTTGGTATAAGCATTGAGATATCACATCTCTGCTATCGGAAGGGTCTCAGGATTGGAATGGGAAGGAGTTGGATATTCCCATCTCATGTTATAGGAAGGGTCACAGGTTTGGTATTAGAAGCATTGAGATATCACATCTCATGCTATAGGAAAGGTCTCAGGATTGGAATGGGAAGGACTTGGATATCACATCTCATGCTATAGGGAGGGTCTCAAGTTTGATATTAGAAGCTTTGAGATATCACATCTCATGATATCGGAAGGGTCTCAGGATTGGTATGGGAAGGAGTTGGATATCACATCTCATGATAAAGGAAGGGTCTAAGGTTTGGAAGGGGAAGGATTTGGATATCACATCTCATGTTATATTACGGGTCTCAGGTTTGGTATTAGAAGCATTGAGATATCAAGTCTCAGAGTATAGGAAGGGTCTCAGAATTGGAATGGGAAGGAGTTGGATATCACATCTCAAGCTATAGGAAGGGTCTCAGGATTGGAATGGGAAGGACTTGGATATCACATCTCATGCTATAGGAAGGCTCTCAGGTTTGGAAGGGGAAAGAGTTGGATATCACATTTCATGTTAGAGGTAGGATCTCAGGTTTGGTATTAGAGGCATTGAGATATCACATCTCATGCTATCAGAAGGGTCTCAGGAATGGAATGGGAAGGAGTTGGATATCACATCTCATGCTAAAGGGAGGGTCTCAGGTTTGGAAGGGGAAGGATTTGGATATCACATCTCATGTTATAGGAAGGATCTCAGGTTTGGTATTAGAAGCATTGAGATATCACATCTCATGCTATCGGAAGGATCTCAGGTTTGGAATTAGAAGCATTGAGATATCACATCTCATGCTATCAGAAGGGTCTCAGGATTGGAATTGGAAGGAGTTGGATATCACATCTCATGCTAAAGGGAGGGTCTCAGGTTTGGAAGGGGAAGGATTTGGATATCACATCTCATGTTATCGGAAGGATCTCACGTTTGGTATTAGAAGTATTGAGATATCATATCTCATGCTATAGGAAGGGTCTCAGGATTGGAATGGGAAAGAGTTGGATATCACATCTCATGCTATAGGGAGTGTCTCAGGATTGGAATGGGAAGGACTTAGATATCACATATCATGCTATAGGGAGGGTCTCAGTTTTGATATTAGAAGCATTGAGATATCACATCTCATGCTATCGGAAGTGTCTCAGGATTGGAATGGGAAGGAGCTGGATATCACATCTCAAGCTAAAGGAAGGGTCTCAGGTTTGGAACGGGAAGGATTTGGATATCACATCTCATGTTATAGGAAGGGTCTCAGGTTTGGTATAAGCATTGAGATATCACATCTCTGCTATCGGAAGTGTCTCAGGATTGGAATGGGAAGGAGTTGGATATCACATCTCATGTTATAGGACGGGTCTCAGGTTTGTTATTAGAATCATTGAGATATCATATTGCATGCTGTAGGAAGGGTATAAGGGTTGGAATGGGAAGGACTTGGATATCACATCTCATGCTATAGATAGGCTCTTAGGTTTGGAAAGGGAAGGAGTTGGATATCACATTTCATGTTAGACGAAGGATCTCAGGTTTGGTATTAGAAGCATTGAGATATCACATCTCATGCTATAGGAAGGGTCTCAGGATTGGAATGGGAAGTAGTTGGATATCACATCTCATGCTATAGGAAGGGTCTCAGGTTTGGTATAAGCATTGAGATATCACATCTCATGCTATAGGACGGGTCTCAGGATTGGAATGGAAGGAGTTGGATATCACATCTCATGTTATAGGAAGGATCTCAGGTTTGGTATTAGAAGCATTGAGACATCACATCTCATGCTATAGGAAGGGTCTCAGGGTTGGAATGGGAAGGAGTTGGATATCACATCTCATCCAATAGGAAGGGTCTCAGGTTTGGAATGGGAAGGAATTGGATATCACATCTCATGTTATAGGAAGGATCTCAGGTTTGGTATTAGAAGCATTGAGATATCACATCTCATGCTATAGGAAGGGTCTCAGGATTGGAATGTGAAGGATTTGGATAGCACATCTCATGCTAAAGGAAGGGTCTCAGGTTTGGTAGAAGCATTGAGATATCACGTCTCTGCTATCGGAAGGGTCTCAGGATTGGATTGGGAAGGAGTTGGATATCCCTTCTCATGCTATAGGAAGGGTCTCAGGATTTGAATGGCAAGGAGTTGGATATCACATCTCATGCCATAGGAAGGGTCTCAGGATTGGAATGGGAAGGATTTGGATATCACATCTCTTGCTATAGGAAGGGTCTCAGGATTGGAATGGGTAGGAGTTGGATATTACTTTCTTGCTATAGGAAGGGTCTCATGTTTGGAATGGGAAGGAGTTGGATATCACATATGCTATAGTTAGTGTCTCAGGTTTGGAACGGGAAGGAGTTGGATATCACATCTCATGTTATAGGAAGGGTCTCAGGTTTGGTATAAGCATTGAGATATCACATCTCTGCTATCGGAAGCGGCTCAGGATTGGAATGGGAAGGAGTTGGATATCCCATCTCATGTTATAGTAAGAGTCTCTGGTTTGGTATTAGAATCATTGAGATATCACATCGCATGCTGTAGGAAGGGTCTAAGGATTGGAATGGGATGGACTTGGATATCACATCTCATGCTATAGGTAGGCTCTCAGGTTTGGTATAAGCATTGAGATATCACATCTCATGCTATAGGAAGGGTCTCAGGATTGGAATGGGAAGGATTTGGATATCACATCTCATGCTATAGGAAGGGTCTCAGATGTGGTATAAGCATTGAGATATCACATCTCATGCTAAAGGAAGGGTCTCAGGATTGGAATGGGAAGGAGTTGTATATGACATCTAAGGCCATAGGAAGGGTCTCAGGTTTGGTATAAGCATTGAGATATCACATCTCTGCTATCGGAAGGGTCTCAGGATTGGAATGGGAAGTAGTTGGATATCACATCTCATGCTATAGGAAGGGTCTCAGGTTTGGTATAAGCATTGAGATATCACATCTCATGCTATAGGACGGGTCTCAGGATTGGAATGGAAGGAGTTGGATATCACATCTCATGTTATAGGAAGGATCTCAGGTTTGGTATTAGAAGCATTGAGACATCACATCTCATGCTATAGGAAGGGTCTCAGGGTTGGAATGGGAAGGAGTTGGATATCACATCTCATCCAATAGGAAGGGTCTCAGGTTTGGAATGGGAAGGAATTGGATATCACATCTCATGTTATAGGAAGGATCTCAGGTTTGGTATTAGAAGCATTGAGATATCACATCTCATGCTATAGGAAGGGTCTCAGGATTGGAATGTGAAGGATTTGGATAGCACATCTCATGCTAAAGGAAGGGTCTCAGGTTTGGTAGAAGCATTGAGATATCACGTCTCTGCTATCGGAAGGGTCTCAGGATTGGATTGGGAAGGAGTTGGATATCCCTTCTCATGCTATAGGAAGGGTCTCAGGATTTGAATGGCAAGGAGTTGGATATCACATCTCATGCCATAGGAAGGGTCTCAGGATTGGAATGGGAAGGATTTGGATATCACATCTCTTGCTATAGGAAGGGTCTCAGGATTGGAATGGGTAGGAGTTGGATATTACTTTCTTGCTATAGGAAGGGTCTCATGTTTGGAATGGGAAGGAGTTGGATATCACATATGCTATAGTTAGTGTCTCAGGTTTGGAACGGGAAGGAGTTGGATATCACATCTCATGTTATAGGAAGGGTCTCAGGTTTGGTATAAGCATTGAGATATCACATCTCTGCTATCGGAAGCGGCTCAGGATTGGAATGGGAAGGAGTTGGATATCCCATCTCATGTTATAGTAAGAGTCTCTGGTTTGGTATTAGAATCATTGAGATATCACATCGCATGCTGTAGGAAGGGTCTAAGGATTGGAATGGGATGGACTTGGATATCACATCTCATGCTATAGGTAGGCTCTCAGGTTTGGTATAAGCATTGAGATATCACATCTCATGCTATAGGAAGGGTCTCGGGATTGGAATGGGAAGGATTTGGATATCACATCTCATGCTATAGGAAGGGTCTCAGATGTGGTATAAGCATTGAGATATCACATCTCATGCTAAAGGAAGGGTCTCAGGATTGGAATGGGAAGGAGTTGTATATGACATCTAAGGCCATAGGAAGGGTCTCAGGTTTGGTATAAGCATTGAGATATCACATCTCTGCTATCGGAAGGGTCTCAGGATTGGAATGGGAAGGAGTTGGATATCCCATCTCATGTTATAGGAAGGGTCTCAGGTTTGGTATTAGAAGCATAGAGATATCACATCTCATGCTATAGGAAGGGTCTCAGGATTGGAATGGGAAGGAGTTGGATACCACATCTCATGATAAAAGAAGGGTCTAAGGTTTGGAAGGGGAAGGATTTGGATATCACATCTCATGTTATAGGACGGGTCTCAGGTTTGGTATTAGAAGCATTGAGATATCAAGTCTCATGGTATAAGAAGGGTCTCAGAATTGGAATGGGAAGGAGTTGGATATCACACCTCAAGCTATAGGAAGGGTCTCAGGATCGGAATGGGAAGGAGTTTGATATCACATCTCATGCCATAGTATGGGTCTCAGGTTTGGTAGAAGCATTGGGATATCACATCTCATGCTATCGGAAGGGTATCAGTATTGGATTTGGAAGAAGTTGGATATCCCATCTCATGCTATAGGAAGGGTCTCAGGTTGGAATGGGAAGGAGTTGGATATCACATTTCATGTTATAGGAAGGGTCTCAGGATTGGAATGGGAAGGACTTGGATATCATATCTCATGCTATAGGACGGGTCTCAGGTTTGTTATTAGAATCATTGAGATATCATATTGCATGCTGTAGGAAGGGTCTAAGGATTGGAATGGGAAGGACTTGGATATCACATCTCATGCTATAGATAGGCTCTTAGGTTTGGAAAGGGAAGGAGTTGGATATCACATTTCATGTTAGAGGAAGGATCTCAGGTTTGGTATTAGAAGCATTGAGATATCACATCTCATGCTATAGGAAGGGTCTCAGGATTGGAATGGGAAGTAGTTGGATATCACATCTCATGCTATAGGAATTGTCTCAGGTTTGGTATAAGCATTGAGATATCACATCTCATGCTATAGGACGGGTCTCAGGATTGGAATGGAAGGAGTTGGATATCACATCTCATGTTATAGGAAGGATCTCAGGTTTGGTATTAGAAGCATTGAGACATCACATCTCATGCTATAGGAAGGGTCTCAGGGTTGGAATGGGAAGGAGTTGGATATCGCATCTCATCCAATAGGAAGGGTCTCAGGTTTGGAATGGGAAGGAATTGGATATCACATCTCATGTTATAGGAAGGATCTCAGGTTTGGTATTAGAAGCATTGAGATATCACATCTCATGCTATAGGAAGGGTCTCAGGATTGGAATGTGAAGGATTTGGATATCACATCTCATGCTAAAGGAAGGGTCTCAGGTTTGGTAGAAGCATTGAGATATCACGTCTCTGCTATCGGAAGGGTCTCAGGATTGGATTGGGAAGGAGTTGGATATCCCTTCTCATGCTATACGAAGGGTCTCAGGATTTGATTGGGAAGGAGTTGGATATCACATCTCATGTTATCGGAAGGGTCTCAGGATTGGAATGGGAAGGATTTGGATATCACATCTTTTGCTATAGGAAGGGTCTCAGGATTGGAATGGGTAGGAGTTGGATATTACTTTCTTGCTATAGGAAGGGTCTCATGTTTGGAATGGGAAGCAGTTGGATATCACATATGCTATAGTTAGTGTCTCAGGTTTGGAACGGGAAGGAGTTGGATATCACATCTCATGTTATAGGAAGGGTCTCAGGTTTGGTATAAGCATTGAGATATCACATCTCTGCTATCGGAAGCGGCTCAGGATTGGAATGGGAAGGAGTTGGATATCCCATCTCATGTTATAGGAAGAGTCTCTGGTTTGGTATTAGAATCATTGAGATATCACATCGCATGCTGTAGGAAGGGTCTAAGGATTGGAATGGGATGGACTTGGATATCACATCTCATGCTATAGGTAGGCTCTCATTTTTGGTATAAGCATTGAGATATCACATCTCATGCTATAGGAAGGGTCTCAGGATTGGAATGGGAAGGAATTGGATATCACCTCTCATGCTATAGGAAGGGTCTCAGATTTGGTATAAGCATTGAGATATCACATCTCATGCTAAAGGAAGGGTCTCAGGATTGGAATGGGAAGGAGTTGTATATGACATCTCAGGCCATAGGAAGGGTCTCAGGTTTGGTATAAGCATTGAGATATCACATCTCTGCTATCAGAAGGGTCTCAGGATTGGAATGGGAAGGAGTTGGATATCCCATCTCATGTTATAGGAATGGTCTCAGGGTTGGTATTAGAAGCATAGAGATATCACATCTCATGCTATAGGAAGGGTCTCAGGATTGGAATGGGAAGGACTTGGATGTCACATCTCATGCTATAGGGAGGGTCTCAAGTTTGATATTAGAAGCATTGAGATAACAAATCTCATGATATCGGAAGGGTCTCAGGATTGCAATGGGAAGGAGTTGGATATCACATCTCATGATAAAGGAAGGGTCTAAGGTTTGGAAGGGGAAGGATTTGGATATCACATCTCATGTTATAGGACGGGTCTCAGGTTTGGTATTAGAAGCATTGAGATATCAAGTCTCATGGTATAAGAAGGGTCTCAGAATTGGAATGGGAAGGAGTTGGATATCACACCTCAAGCTATAGGAAGGGTCTCAGGATTGGAATGGGAAGGAGTTGAATATCACATTTCATGTTATAGGAAGGGTCTCAGGATTGGTAGAAGCATTGGGATATCACATCTCATGCTATCGGAAGGGTATCAGTATTGGATTTGGAAGAAGTTGGATATCCCATCTCATGCTATAGGAAGGGTCTCAGGTTGGAATGGGAAGGAGTTGGATATCACATTTCATGTTATAGGAAGGGTCTCAGGATTGGAATGGGAAGGACGTGGATATCATATCTCATGCTATAGGAAGGCTCTCAGGTTTGGAAGGGGAAGGAGTTGGATATCACATTTCATGTTAGAGGAAGGATCTCAGGTTTGGTATTAGAGGCCTTGAGATATCACATCTCATGCTATAGGAAGGGTCTCAGGATTGGAATGAGAAGGAGTTGGATATCACATCTCAAGCTATAGGAAGGGTCTCAGGTTTGGTATAAGCATTGAGATATCACATCTCATGCTATAGGAAGGGTCTCAGGATTGGAATGGGAAGGAGTTGGATATCACATCTCATGTTATAGGAAATATCTCAGGTTTGGTATTAGAAGCATTGAGACATCACATCTCATGTTATAGGAAGGGTCTCAGGATTGGAATGGGAAGAAGTTGGATATCACATCTCATGCTATAGGAAGGGTCTCAGGTTTGGTATAAGCATTGAGATATCACATCTCATGCTATAGGAAGGGTCTCGGGATTGGAATGGGAAGGAGTTGTATATGACATCTCATGCCATAGGAAGGGTCTCAGGTTTGGTATAAGCATTGAGATATCACATCACATGCTATAGGAAGGGTCTCAGGATTGGAATGGGAAGGACTTGGATATCACATCTCATGCTATAGGCAGGGCCTCAGATTTGGAAAGGGAAGGAGATGGATATCACATTTCATGTTAGAGATGGGATCTCAGGTTTGGTATTAGAGGCATTGAGATATCACATCTCATGCTATCAGAAGGGTCTCAGGATTGGAATGGGAAGGAGTTGTATATCACATCTCATGCTAAATGGAGGGTCTCAGGTTTGGAAGGGGAAGGATATGGAAATCACATCTCATGTTATAGGAAGGATCTCAGGTTTGGTATTAGAAGCATTGAGATATCACATCTCATGCTATCGGAAGTATCTCAGGTTTGGTATTAGAGGCATTGAGATATCACATCTCATGCTATCATAAGGGTCTCAGGATTGGAATGGGAAGGAGTTGTATATCACATCTCATGTTATTGGAAGGATCTCAGGTTTGGTATTAGAAGCATTGAGACATCACATCTCATGCTATAGGAAGGGTCTCAGGATTGGAATGGGAAGGAGTTGGATATCACATCTCATGCTATAGGAAGTGTCTCAGATTTGGTATAAGCATTGATATATCACATCTCATGCTATAGGAAGGGTCTCAGGATTGGAATGGGGAGGACTTGGATGTTACATCTCATGCTATAGGGAGGGTCTCAAGTTTGATATTAGAAGCATTGAGATAACAAATCTCATGATATCGGAAGGGTCTCAGGATTGGAATGGGAAGGAGTTGGATATCACATCTCATGATAAAGGAAGGGTCTAAGGTTTGGAAGGGGAAAGATTTGGATATCACATCTCATGTTATAGGACGGGTCTCGGGTTTGGTATTAGAAGCATTGAGATATCAAGTCTCATGGCATAGGAAGGGTCTCAGAATTGGAATGTGAAGGAGTTGGATATCACATCTCAAGCTATAGGAAGAGTCTCAGGATTGGAATGGGAAGGAGTTTGATATCACATCTCATGCCATAGTATGGGTCTCAGGTTTGGTAGAAGCATTGGGATATCACATCTCATGCTATTGGAAGGGTATCAGTATTGGATTTGGAAGGAGTTGGATATCCCATCTCATGCTATAGGAAGGGTCTCAGGTTGGAATGGGAAGGAGTTGGATATCACATTTCATGTTATAGGAAGGGTCTCAGGATTGGAATGGGAAGGACTTGGATATCATATCTCATGCTATAGGAAGGCTCTCAGGTTTGGAAGGGGAAGGAGTTGGATATCACATTTCATGTTAGAGGAAGGATCTCAGGTTTGGTATTAGAGGCCTTGAGATATCACATCTCATGCTATAGGAAGGGTCTCGGGATTGGAATGGGAAGGAGTTGGATATCACATCTCAAGCTTTAGGAAGGGTCTCAGGTTTGGTATAAGCATTGAGATAGCACATCTCATGCTATAGGAAGGGTCTCAGGATTGGAATGGGAAGGAGTTGGATATCACATCTCATGTTATAGGAAGGATCTCAGGTTTGGTATTAGAAGCATTGAGACATCACATCTCTGCTATCGGAAGGGTCTCAGGATTGGAATGGGAAGGAATTGGATATCCCATCTCATGCTATAGGGAGGGTCTCAATTTTGATATTAGAAGCATTGAGATAACAAATCTCATGATATCGGAAGGGTCTCAGGATTGGAATGGGAAGGAGTTGGATATCACATCTCATGATAAAGGAAGGGTCTAAGGTTTGGAAGGGGAAAGATTTGGATATCACATCTCATGTTATAGGACGGGTCTCAGGTTTGGTATTAGAAGCATTGAGATATCAAGTCTCATGGTATAGGAAGGGTTTCAGAATTGGAATGGGAAGGAGTTGGATATCACATCTCAAGCTATAGGAAGAGTCTCAGGATTGGAATGGGAAGGAGTTTGATATCACATCTCATGCCATAGTATGGTTCTCAGGTTTGATAGAAGCATTGGGATATCACATCTCATGCTATTGGAAGGGTATCAGTATTGGATTTGGAAGGAGTTGGATATCCCATCTCATGCTATAGGAAGGGTCTCAGGTTGGAATGGGAAGGAGTTGGATATCACATTTCATGTTATAGGAAGGGTCTCAGGATTGGAATGGGAAGGACTTGGATATCATATCTCATGCTATAGGAAGGCTCTCAGGTTTGGAAGGAGAAGGAGTTGGATATCACATTTCATGTTAGAGGAAGGATCTCAGGTTTGGTATTAGAGGCCTTGAGATATCACATCTCATGCTATAGAAAGGGTCTCAGGTTGGAATGGGAAGGAGTTGGATATCACATTTCATGTTATAGGAAGGGTCTCAGGATTGGAATGGGAAGGAGTTGGATATCACATCTCAAGCTTTAGGAAGGGTCTCAGGTTTGGTATAAGCATTGAGATAGCACATCTCATGCTATAGGAAGGGTCTCAGGATTGGAATGGGAAGGAGTTGGATATCACATCTCATGTTATAGGAAAGATCTCAGGTTTGGTATTAGAAGCATTGAGACATCACATCTCATGTTATAGGAAGGGTCTCAGGATTGGAATGGGAAGAAGTTGGATATCACATCTCATGCTATAGGAAGGGTCTCAGGTTTGGAAGGGGAAGGAGTTGGATATCCAATCTCATGTTATAGGACTGGTCTCAGGTTTGGTATTAGAAGCATTGAGATATCACATTGCATGCTGTAGGAAGGTTCTCAGGTTTGGAATGGGGAGGAATTGGATATCACATCTCATGTCATAGGAAGGATCTCAGGTTTGGAATTAGAAGCATTGAGATATCACATCTCATGCTATAGGAATGGTCTCAGGATTGGAATGGGAAGGAGTTGGATATTACATTCCTGCTATAGGAAGGGTCTCATGTTTGGAATGGGAATGTGTTGGATATCACATATGCTATAGGAAGGGTCTCAGGTTTGGAACGGGAAGGAGTTGGATATCACATCTCATGTTATAGGAAGGGTCTCAGGTTTGGTATAAGCATTGAGATATCACATCTCTGCTATCGGAAGTGTCTCAGGATTGGAATGGGAAGGTGTTGGATATCCCATCTCATGTTATAGGACGGGTCTCAGGTTTGTTATTAGAATCATTGAGATATCATATTGCATGCTGTAGGAAGGGTCTAAGGATTGGAATGGGAAGGAGTTGGATATCCCATCTCATGTTATAGGAAGAGTCTCAAGTTTGGTATTAGAAGCATTTAGATATCACATCTCATGCTATAGGAAGTGTCTCAGGATTGGTATGGGAAGGAGTTGGATATCACATTTCATGTTAGAGGAAGGATCTCAGGTTTGGTATTAGAGGCATTGAGATATCACATCTCATGCTATAGGAAGGGTCTCAGGATTGGAATGGGAAGGAGTTGGATATCACATCTCATGCTATAGGGAGGGTCTCAGGTTTGGTATAAGCAGTGAGATATCACATCTCATGCTATAGGAAGTGTCTCAGGATTGGAATGGGAAGGAGTTGGATATCACATCTCATGTTATAGGAAGGATCTCAGGTTTGGTATAAGCATTGAGATATCACATCTCTACTATCGGAAGGGTCTCAGGATTGGAATGGGAAGGAGTTGGATATTCCCATCTCATGTTATAGGAAGGGTCTCAGGTTTGGTAATAGAAGCATTGAGATATCACATCTCATGCTATAGGAAGGGTCTCAGGATTGGAATGGGAAGGACTTGGATATCACATCTCATGCTATAAGGAGGGTCTCAAGTTTGATATTAGAAGCATTGAGATATCACATCTCATGATATCGGAAGGGTCTCAGGGATGGAATGGGAAGGAGTTGGATATCACATCTCATGATAAAGGAAGTGTCTAAGGTTTGGAAGGGGAAGGAGTTTGATATCACATCTCATGCCATAGTATGGGTCTCAGGTTTGGTAGAAGCATTGGGATATCACATCTCATGCTATCGGAAGGGTATCAGGATTGGATTTGGAAGGAGTTGGATATCCCATCTCATGCTATAGGAAGGGTCTCAGGATTGGAATTAGAAGGACTTGGATATCACATCTCATGCTATAGGAAGGCTCTCAGGTTTGGAAGGGGAAAGAGTTGGATATCACATTTCATGTTAGAGGTAGGATCTCAGGTTTGGTATTAGAGGCATTGAGATATCACATCTCATGCTATCAGAAGAGTCTCAGGATTGGAATGGGAAGGAGTTGGATATCACATCTCATGCTAAAGGGAGGGTCTCAGGTTGGGAAGGGGAAGGATTTGGATATCACATCTCATGTTATAGGAAGGATCTCAGGTTTGGTATTAGAAGCATTGAGATATCACATCTCATGCTATCGGAAGGATCTCAGGTTTGGTATAGAAGCATTGAGATATCACATCTCATGCTATCAGAAGGTTCTCAGGATTGGAATGGGAATGAGTTGGATATCACATCTCATGCTAAAGGGAGGGTCTCAGGTTTGGAAGGGGAAGGGTTTGGATATCACATCTCATGTTATCGGAAGGATCTCAGGTTTGGTATTAGAAGTATTGAGATATCACATCTCATGCTATAGGAAGGGTCTCAGGATTGGAATGGTAAGGAGTTGGTTATCACATCCCATGCTAAAGGTAGGGTCTCAGGTTTGGTAGAAGCATTGAGATATCACATCTCATGCTATAGGAAGGGTCTCAGGATTGGAATGGGAAGGACTTAGATATCACATATCATGCTATAGGGAGGGTCTCAGTTTTGATATTAGAAGCATTGAGATATCACATCTCATGCTATCGGAAGTGTCTCAGGATTGGAATGGGAAGGAGCTGGATATCACATCTCATGCTAAAGGAAGGGTCTCAGGTTTGGAACTGGAAGGAGTTGGATATCACATCTCATGCTATAGGGAGGGTCTCAGGTTTGGTATAAGCAGTGAGATATCACATCTCATGCTATAGGGAGGGTCTCAGTTTTGATATCAGAAGCATTGAGATATCACATCTCATGCTATCGGAAGTGTCTCAGGATTGGAATGGGAAGGAGCTGGATATCACATCTCATGTTATAGGAAGGGTCTCAGGTTTGGTATAAGCATTGAGATATCACATCTCTGCTATCGGAAGTGTCTCAGGATTGGAATGGGAAGGAATTGGATATCACATCTCATGCTATAGATAGGCTCTCAGGTTTGGAAAGGGAAGGAGTTGGATATCACATCTCATGTTATAGGAAGGGTCTCAGGTTTGGTATAAGCATTGAGATATCACATCTCTGCTATCGGAAGTGTCTCAGGATTGGAATGGGAAGGACTTGGATATCACATCTCATGCTATAGATAGGCTCTCAGGATTGGAATGGGAAGGAGTTGGATATCACATCTCATGCTAGAGGAAGGGTCTCAGATTTGGTATAAGCATTGAGATATCACATCTCGTGCTATAGGAAGGGTCTCAGGATTGGAATGGGAAGGAGTTGTATATGACATCTCATGCCGTAGGAAGGGTCTCAGGTTTGGTATAAGCATTGAGATATCACATCTCTGCTATCGAAAGGGTCTTAGGATTGGAATGGGAAGGAGTTGGATATCCCATCTCATGTTATAGGAAGAGTCTCAGGTTTGGTATTAGAAGCATTGAGATATCCCATCTCATGATATAGGAAATGTCTCAGGTTGGAATGGGAAGGAGTTGGATATCACATTTCATGTTATAGGAAGGGTCTCAGGATTGGAATGGGAAGGACTTGGATATCATATCCCATGCTATAGGAAGGCTCTCAGGTTTGGAAGGGGAAGGAGTTGGATATCACATTTCATGTTAGAGGAAGGATCTCAGGTTTGGTATTAGAGGCCTTGAGATATCACATCTCATGCTATAGGAAGGGTCTCAGGATTGGAATGGGATGGAGTTGGATATCACATCTCAAGCTATAGGAACGGTCTCAGGTTTGGTATAAGCATTGTGATATCACATCTCATGCTATAGGAAGGGTCTCAGCATTGGAATGGGAAGGAGTTGGATATCACATCTCATGTTATAGGAAAGATCTCAGGTTTGGTATTAGAAGCATTGAGACATCACATCTCATGTTATAGGAAGGGTCTCAGGATTGGAATGGGAAGAAGTTGGATATCACATCTCTTGCTTTTGGAAAGGTCTCAGATTTGGTATAAGCATTGAGATATCACATCTCATGCTATAGGAAGGGTCTCAGGATTGGAATGGGAAGGAGTTGTATATGACATCTCATGCCATAGGAAGGGTCTCAGGTTTGGTATAAGCATTGAGATATCACATCACATGCTATAGGAAGGGTCTCAGGATTGGAATGGGAAGGACTTGGATATCACATCTCATGCTATAGGCAGGGTCTCAGGTTTGGAAAGGGAATGAGATGGATATCACATTTCATGTTAGAGGTAGGATCTCAGGTTTGGTATTAGAGGCATTGAGATATCACATCTCATGCTATCAGAAGGGTCTCAGGATTGGAATGGGAAGGAGTTGGATATCACATCTCATGCTAAAGGGGGGGGTCTCAGGTTTGGAAGGGGAAGGATTTGGAAATCACATCTCATGTTATAGGAAGGATCTCAGGTTTGGTATTAGAAGCATTGAGATATCACATCTCATGCTTTCATAAGGGTCTCAGGATTGGAATGGGAAGGAGTTGGATATCACATCTCATGTTATAGGAAGGATCTCAGGTTTGGTATAAGAAGCATTGAGACATTACATCTCATGCTATAGGAAGGGTCTCATGATTGGAATGGGAAGGAGTTGGATATCACATCTCATGCTATAGGAAGGGTCTCAGATTTGGTATAAGCATTGAGATATCACATCTCATGCTATAGGAAGGGTCTCAGGATTGGAATGGGAAGGAGTTGTATATGACATCTCAGGCCATAGGAAGTGTCTCAGGTTTGGTATAAGCATTGAGATATCACATCTCTGCTATCGGAAGGGTCTCAGGATTGGAATGGGAAGGAATTGGATATCACATCTCATGTTATAGGAAGGATCTCAGGTTTGGTATTAGAAGCATTGAGATATCCCTTCTCATGCTATAGGAAGGGTCTCAAGATTGGAATGTGAAGGATTTGGATATCACATCTCATGCTAAAGGAAGGGTCTCAGGTTTGGTAGAAGCATTGAGATATCACGTCTCTGCTATCGGAAGGGTCTCAGGATTGGATTGGGAAGGAGTTGGATATCCCTTCTCATGCTATAGGAAGTGTCTCAGGTTGGAATGGGAAGGAGTTGGATATCACATCTCATGTTATAGGAAGGGTCTCAGGATTGGAATGGGAAGGATTTGGATATCACATCTCTTTCTATAGGAAGGGTCTCAGGATTGGAATGGGTAGGAGTTGGATATTACTTTCTTGCTATAGGAAGGGTCTCATGTTTGGAATGGGAAGGAGTTGGATATCACATATGCTATAGTTAGTGTCTCAGGTTTGGAACGGGAAGGAGTTGGATATCACATCTCATGTTATAGGAAGGGTCTCAGGTTTGGTATAAGCATTGAGATATCACATCTCTGCTATCGGAATTGGCTCAGGATTGGAATGGGAAGGAGTTGGATATCCCATCTCATGTTATAGGACGAGTCTCTGGTTTGGTATTAGAATCATTGAGATATCACATCGCATGCTGTAGGAAGGGTCTAAGGATTGGAATGGGATGGACTTGGATATCACATCTCATGCTATAGGTAGGCTCTCAGGTTTGGTATAAGCATTGAGATATCACATCTCATGCTATAGGAAGGGTCTCAGGATTGGAACGGGAAGGAATTGGATATCACATCTCATGCTATAGGAAGGGTCTCAGATTTGGTATAAGCATTGAGATATCACATCTCATGCTATAGGAAGGGTCTCAGGATTGGAATGGGAAGGAGTTGTATATGACATCCCAGGCCATAGGAAGGGTCTCAGGTTTGGTATAAGCATTGAGATATCACATCTCTGCTATCGGAAGGGTCTCAGGATTGGAATGGGAAGGAGTTGGATATCCCATCTCATGTTATAGGAAGGGTCTCAGGTTTGGTATTAGAAGCATAGAGATATCACATCTCATGCTATAGGAATGGTCTCAGGATTGGAATGGGAAGGACTTGGATGTCACATCTCATGCTATAGGGAGGGTCTCAAGTTTGATATTAGAAGCATTTAGATAACAAATCTCATGATATCGGAAGGGTCTCAGGATTGGAATGGGAAGGAGTTGGATATCACATCTCATGATAAAGGAAGGGTCTGAGGTTTGGAAGGGGAAGGATTTGGATATCACATCTCATGTTATAGGACGGGTCTCAGGTTTGGTATTAGAAGCATTGAGATATCAAGTCTCATGGTATAAGAAGGGTCTCAGAATTGGAATGGGAAGGAGTTGGATATCACACCTCAAGCTATAGGAAGGGTCTCAGGATTGGAATGGGAAGGAGTTTGATATCACATCTCATGCCATAGTATGGGTCTCAGGTTTGGTAGAAGCATTGGGATATCACATCTCATGCTATCGGAAGGGTATCAGTATTGGATTTGGAAGGAGTTGGATATCCCATCTCATGCTATAGGAAGGGTCTCAGGTTGGAATGGGAAGGAGTTGGATATCACATTTCATGTTATAGAAAGGGTCTCAGGATTGGAATGGGAAGGACTTGGATATCATATCTCATGCTATAGGAAGGCTCTCAGGTTTGGAAGGGGAAGGAGTTGGATATCACATTTCATGTTAGAGGAAGGATCTCAGGTTTGGTATTAGAGGCCTTGAGATATCACATCTCATGCTATAGGAAGGGTCTCGGGATTGGAATGGGAAGGAGTTGGATATCACATCTCAAGCTTTAGGAAGGGTCTCAGGTTTGGTATAAGCATTGAGATAGCACATCTCATGCTATAGGAAGGGTCTCAGGATTGGAATGGGAAGGAGTTGGATATCACATCTCATGTTATAGGAAGGATCTCAGGTTTGGTATTAGAAGCATTGAGACATCACATCTCATGCTATAGGAAGGGTCTCAGATTTGGTATAAGCATTGAGATATCACATCTCTGCTATTGGAAGGGTCTCAGGATTGGAATGGGAAGGAATTGGATATCCCATCTCATGCTATAGGGAGGGTCTCAATTTTGATATTAGAAGCATTGAGATAACAAATCTCATGATATCGGAAGGGTCTCAGGATTGGAATGGGAAGGAGTTGGATATCACATCTCATGATAAAGGAAGGGTCTAAGGTTTGGAAGGGGAAAGATTTGGATATCACATCTCATGTTATAGGACGGGTCTCAGGTTTGGTATTAGAAGCATTGAGATATCAAGTCTCATGGTATAGGAAGGGTTTCAGAATTGGAATGGGAAGGAGTTGGATATCACATCTCAAGCTATAGTTAGAGTCTCAGGATTGGAATGGGAAGGAGTTTGATATCACATCTCATGCCATAGTATGGTTCTCAGGTTTGATAGAAGCATTGGGATATCACATCTCATGCTATTGGAAGGGTATCAGTATTGGATTTGGAAGGAGTTGGATATCCCATCTCATGCTATAGGAAGGGTCTCAGGTTGGAATGGGAAGGAGTTGGATATCACATTTCATGTTATAGGAAGGGTCTCAGGTTTGGAATGGGAAGGACTTGGATATCATATCTCATGCTATAGGAAGGCTCTCAGGTTTGGAAGGAGAAGGAGTTGGATATCACATTTCATGTTAGAGGAAGGATCTCAGGTTTGGTATTAGAGGCCTTGAGATAACACATCTCATGCTATAGAAAGGGTCTCAGGTTGGAATGGGAAGGAGTTGGATATCACATTTCATGTTATAGGAAGGGTCTCAGGATTGGAATGGGAAGGAGTTGGATATCACATCTCAAGCTTTAGGAAGGATCTCAGGTTTGGTATAAGCATTGAGATAGCACATCTCATGCTATAGGAAGGGTCTCAGGATTGGAATGGGAAGGAGTTGGATATCACATCTCATGTTATAGGAAAGATCTCAGGTTTGGTATTAGAAGCATTGAGACATCACATCTCATGTTATAGGAAGGGTCTCAGGATTGGAATGGGAAGAAGTTGGATATCACATCTCATGCTATAGGAAGGGTCTCAGGTTTGGAAGGGGAAGGAGTTGGATATCCAATCTCATGTTATAGGACTGGTCTCAGGTTTGGTATTAGAAGCCTTGAGATATCACATTGCATGCTGTAGGAAGGTTCTCAGGTTTGGAATGGGGAGGAATTGGATATCACATCTCATGTCATAGGAAGGATCTCAGGTTTGGTATTAGAAGCATTGAGATATCACATCTCATGCTATAGGAATGGTCTCAGGATTGGAATGGGAAGGAGTTGGATATTACATTCCTGCTATAGGAAGGGTCTCATGTTTGGAATGGGAATGTGTTGGATATCGCATATGCTATAGGAAGGGTCTCAGGTTTGGAACGGGAAGGAGTTGGATATCACATCTCATGTTATAGGAAGGGTCTCAGGTTTGGTATAAGCATTGAGATATCACATCTCTGCTATCGGAAGTGTCTCAGGATTGGAATGGGAAGGTGTTGGATATCCCATCTCATGTTATAGGACGGGCCTCAGGTTTGTTATTAGAATCATTGAGATATCATATTGCATGCTGTAGGAAGGGTCTAAGGATTGGAATGGGAAGGAGTTGGATATCCCATCTCATGTTATAGGAAGAGTCTCAAGTTTGGTATTAGAAGCATTTAGATATCACATCTCATGCTATAGGAAGTGTCTCAGGATTGGAATGGGAAGGAGTTGGATATCACATTTCATGTTAGAGGAAGGATCTCAGGTTTGGTATTAGAGGCATTGAGATATCACATCTCATGCTATATGAAGGGTCTCAGGATTGGAATGGGAAGGAGTTGGATATCACATCTCATGCTATAGGGAGGGTCTCAGGTTTGGTATAAGCAGTGAGATATCACATCTCATGCTATAGGAAGTGTCTCAGGATTGGAATGGGAAGGAGTTGGATATCACATCTCATGTTATAGGAAGGATCTCAGGTTTGGTATAAGCATTGAGATATCACATCTCTACTATCGGAAGGGTCTCAGGATTGGAATGGGAAGGAGTTGGATATTCCCATCTCATGTTATAGGAAGGGTCTCAGGTTTGGTAATAGAAGCATTGAGATATCACATCTCATGCTATAGGAAGGGTCTCAGGATTGGAATGGGAAGGACTTGGATATCACATCTCATGCTATAAGGAGGGTCTCAAGTTTGATATTAGAAGCATTGAGATATCACATCTCATGATATCGGAAGGGTCTCAGGGATGGAATGGGAAGGAGTTGGATATCACATCTCATGATAAAGGAAGTGTCTAAGGTTTGGAAGGGGAAGGAGTTTGATATCACATCTCATGCCATAGTATGGGTCTCAGGTTTGGTAGAAGCATTGGGATATCACATCTCATGCTATCGGAAGGGTATCAGGATTGGATTTGGAAGGAGTTGGATATCCCATCTCATGCTATAGGAAGGGTCTCAGGATTGGAATTAGAAGGACTTGGATATCACATCTCATGCTATAGGAAGGCTCTCAGGTTTGGAAGGGGAAAGAGTTGGATATCACATTTCATGTTAGAGGTAGGATCTCAGGTTTGGTATTAGAGGCATTGAGATATCACATCTCATGCTATCAGAAGAGTCTCAGGATTGGAATGGGAAGGAGTTGGATATCACATCTCATGCTAAAGGGAGGGTCTCAGGTTGGGAAGGGGAAGGATTTGGATATCACATCTCATGTTATAGGAAGGATCTCAGGTTTGGTATTAGAAGCATTGAGATATCACATCTCATGCTATCGGAAGGATCTCAGGTTTGGTATAGAAGCATTGAGATATCACATCTCATGCTATTAGAAGGTTCTCAGGATTGGAATGGGAATGAGTTGGATATCACATCTCATGCTAAAGGGAGGGTCTCAGGTTTGGAAGGGGAAGGGTTTGGATATCACATCTCATGTTATCGGAAGGATCTCAGGTTTGGTATTAGAAGTATTGAGATATCACATCTCATGCTATAGGAAGGGTCTCAGGATTGGAATGGTAAGGAGTTGGTTATCACATCTCATGCTAAAGGAAGGGTCTCAGGTTTGGTAGAAGCATTGAGATATCACATCTCATGCTATAGGAAGGGTCTCAGGATTGGAATGGGAAGGACTTAGATATCACATATCATGCTATAGGGAGCATCTCAGTTTTGATATTAGAAGCATTGAGATATCACATCTCATGCTATCGGAAGTGTCTCAGGATTGGAATGGGAAGGAGCTGGATATCACATCTCATGCTAAAGGAAGGGTCTCAGGTTTGGAACGGGAAGGAGTTGGATATCACATCTCATGCTATAGGGAGGGTCTCAGGTTTGGTATAAGCAGTGAGATATCACATCTCATGCTATAGGGAGGGTCTCAGTTTTGATATTAGAAGCATTGAGATATCACATCTCATGCTATCGGAAGTGTCTCAGGATTGGAATGGGAAGGAATTGGATATCACATCTCATGCTATAGATAGGCTCTCAGGTTTGGAAAGGGAAGGAGTTGGATATCACATCTCATGTTATAGGAAGGGTCTCAGGTTTGGTATAAGCATTGAGATATCACATCTCTGCTATCGGAAGTGTCTCAGGATTGGAATGGGAAGGACTTGGATATCACATCTCATGCTATAGATAGGCTCTCAGGATTGGAATGGGAAGGAGTTGGATATCACATCTCATGCTAGAGGAAGGGTCTCAGATTTGGTATAAGCATTGAGATATCACATCTCGTGCTATAGGAAGGGTCTCAGGATTGGAATGGGAAGGAGTTGTATATGACATCTCATGCCGTAGGAAGGGTCTCAGGTTTGGTATAAGCATTGAGATATCACATCTCTGCTATCGAAATGGTCTTAGGATTGGAATGGGAAGGAGTTGGATATCCCATCTCATGTTATAGGAAGAGTCTCAGGTTTGGTATTAGAAGCATTGAGATATCCCATCTCATGATATAGGAAGGGTCTCAGGTTGGAATGGGAAGGAGTTGGATATCACATTTCATGTTATAGGAAGGGTCTCAGGATTGGAATGGGAAGGACTTGGATATCATATCCCATGCTATAGGAAGGCTCTCAGGTTTGGAAGGGGAAGGAGTTGGATATCACATTTCATGTTAGAGGAAGGATCTCAGGTTTGGTATTAGAGGCCTTGAGATATCACATCTCATGCTATAGGAAGGGTCTCAGGATTGGAATGGGAAGGAGCTGGATATCACATCTCATGTTATAGGAAAGATCTCAGGTTTGGTATTAGAAGCATTGAGACATCACATCTCATGTTATAGGAAGGGTCTCAGGATTGGAATGGGAAGAAGTTGGATATCACATCTCTTGCTTTTGGAAAGGTCTCAGATTTGGTATAAGCATTGAGATATCACATCTCATGCTATAGGAAGGGTCTCAGGATTGGAATGGGAAGGAGTTGTATATGACATCTCATGCCATAGGAAGGGTCTCAGGTTTGGTATAAGCATTGAGATATTACATCACATGCTATAGGAAGGGTCTCAGGATTGAAATGGGAAGGACTTGGATATCACATCTCATGCTATAGGCAGGGTCTCAGGTTTGGAAAGGGAATGAGATGGATATCACATTTCATGTTAGAGGTAGGATCTCAGGTTTGGTATTAGAGGCATTGAGATATCACATCTCATGCTATCAGAAGGGTCTCAGGATTGGAATGGGAAGGAGTTGGATATCACATCTCATGCTAAAGGGGGGGTCTCAGGTTTGGAAGGGGAAGGATTTGGAAATCACATCTCATGTTATAGGAAGGATCTCAGGTTTGGTATTAGAAGCATTGAGATATCACATCTCATGCTTTCATAAGGGTCTCAGGATTGGAATGGGAAGGAGTTGGATATCACATCTCATGTTATAGGAAGGATCTCAGGTTTGGTATTAGAAGCATTGAGACATTACATCTCATGCTATAGGAAGGGTCTCATGATTGGAATGGGAAGGAGTTGGATATCACATCTCATGCTATAGGAAGGGTCTCAGATTTGGTATAAGCATTGAGATATCACATCTCATGCTATAGGAAGGGTCTCAGGATTGGAATGGGAAGGAGTTGTATATGACATCTCAGGCCATAGGAAGTGTCTCAGGTTTGGTATAAGCATTGAGATATCACATCTCTGCTATCGGAAGGGTCTCGGGATTGGAATGGGAAGGAATTGGATATCACATCTCATGTTATAGGAAGGATCTCAGGTTTGGTATTAGAAGCATTGAGATATCCCTTCTCATGCTATAGGAAGGGTCTCAGGATTGGAATGTGAAGGATTTGGATATCACATCTCATGCTAAAGGAAGGGTCTCAGGTTTGGTAGAAGCATTGAGATATCACGTCTCTGCTATCGGAAGGGTCTCAGGATTGGATTGGGAAGGAGTTGGATATCCCTTCTCATGCTATAGGAAGTGTCTCAGGTTGGAATGGGAAGGAGTTGGATATCACATCTCATGTTATAGGAAGGGTCTCAGGATTGGAATGGGAAGGATTTGGATATCACATCTCTTGCTATAGGAAGGGTCTCAGGATTGGAATGGGTAGGAGTTGGATATTACTTTCTTGCTATAGGAAGGGTCTCATGTTTGGAATGGGAAGGAGTTGGATATCACATATGCTATAGTTAGTGTCTCAGGTTTGGAACGGGAAGGAGTTGGATATCACATCTCATGTTATAGGAAGGGTCTCAGGTTTGGTATAAGCATTGAGATATCACATCTCTGCTATCGGAATTGGCTCAGGATTGGAATGGGAAGGAGTTGGATATCCCATCTCATGTTATAGGACGAGTCTCTGGTTTGGTATTAGAATCATTGAGATATCACATCGCATGCTGTAGGAAGGGTCTAAGGATTGGAATGGGATGGACTTGGATATCACATCTCATGCTATAGGTAGGCTCTCAGGTTTGGTATAAGCATTGAGATATCACATCTCATGCTATAGGAAGGGTCTCAGGATTGGAATGGGAAGGAATTGGATATCACATCTCATGCTATAGGAAGGGTCTCAGATTTGGTATAAGCATTGAGATATCACATCTCATGCTATAGGAAGGGTCTCAGGATTGGAATGGGAAGGAGTTGTATATGACATCCCAGGCCATAGGAAGGGTCTCAGGTTTGGTATAAGCATTGAGATATCACATCTCTGCTATCGGAAGGGTCTCAGGATTGGAATGGGAAGGAGTTGGATATCCCATCTCATGTTATAGGAAGGGTCTCAGGTTTGGTATTAGAAGCATAGAGATATCACATCTCATGCTATAGGAATGGTCTCAGGATTGGAATGGGAAGGACTTGGATGTCACATCTCATGCTATAGGGAGGGTCTCAAGTTTGATATTAGAAGCATTTAGATAACAAATCTCATGATATCGGAAGGGTCTCAGGATTGGAATGGGAAGGAGTTGGATATCACATCTCATGATAAAGGAAGGGTCTGAGGTTTGGAAGGGGAAGGATTTGGATATCACATCTCATGTTATAGGACGGGTCTCAGGTTTGGTATTAGAAGCATTGAGATATCAAGTCTCATGGTATAGGAAGGGTTTCAGAATTGGAATGGGAAGGAGTTGGATATCACATCTCAAGCTATAGTTAGAGTCTCAGGATTGGAATGGGAAGGAGTTTGATATCACATCTCATGCCATAGTATGGTTCTCAGGTTTGATAGAAGCATTGGGATATCACATCTCATGCTATTGGAAGGGTATCAGTATTGGATTTGGAAGGAGTTGGATATCCCATCTCATGCTATAGGAAGGGTCTCAGGTTGGAATGGGAAGGAGTTGGATATCACATTTCATGTTATAGGAAGGGTCTCAGGTTTGGAATGGGAAGGACTTGGATATCATATCTCATGCTATAGGAAGGCTCTCAGGTTTGGAAGGAGAAGGAGTTGGATATCACATTTCATGTTAGAGGAAGGATCTCAGGTTTGGTATTAGAGGCCTTGAGATATCACATCTCATGCTATAGGAAGGGTCTCAGGATTGGAATGGGAAGGAGTTGGATATCACATCTCAAGCTATAGGAACGGTCTCAGGTTTGGTATAAGCATTGTGATATCACATCTCATGCTATAGGAAGGGTCTCAGCATTGGAATGGGAAGGAGCTGGATATCACATCTCATGTTATAGGAAAGATCTCAGGTTTGGTATTAGAAGCATTGAGACATCACATCTCATGTTATAGGAAGGGTCTCAGGATTGGAATGGGAAGAAGTTGGATATCACATCTCTTGCTTTTGGAAAGGTCTCAGATTTGGTATAAGCATTGAGATATCACATCTCATGCTATAGGAAGGGTCTCAGGATTGGTATAAGCATTGAGATATCACATCTCTGCTATCGAAATGGTCTTAGGATTGGAATGGGAAGGAGTTGGATATCCCATCTCATGTTATAGGAAGAGTCTCAGGTTTGGTATTAGAAGCATTGAGATATCCCATCTCATGATATAGGAAGGGTCTCAGGTTGGAATGGGAAGGAGTTGGATATCACATTTCATGTTATAGGAAGGGTCTCAGGATTGGAATGGGAAGGACTTGGATATCATATCCCATGCTATAGGAAGGCTCTCAGGTTTGGAAGGGGAAGGAGTTGGATATCACATTTCATGTTAGAGGAAGGATCTCAGGTTTGGTATTAGAGGCCTTGAGATATCACATCTCATGCTATAGGAAGGGTCTCAGGATTGGAATGGGAAGGAGTTGGATATCACATCTCAAGCTATAGGAACGGTCTCAGGTTTGGTATAAGCATTGTGATATCACATCTCATGCTATAGGAAGGGTCTCAGCATTGGAATGGGAAGGAGCTGGATATCACATCTCATGTTATAGGAAAGATCTCAGGTTTGGTATTAGAAGCATTGAGACATCACATCTCATGTTATAGGAAGGGTCTCAGGATTTGAATGGGAAGAAGTTGGATATCACATCTCTTGCTTTTGGAAAGGTCTCAGATTTGGTATAAGCATTGAGATATCACATCTCATGCTATAGGAAGGGTCTCAGGATTGGAATGGGAAGGAGTTGTATATGACATCTCATGCCATAGGAAGGGTCTCAGGTTTGGTATAAGCATTGAGATATCACATCACATGCTATAGGAAGGGTCTCAGGATTGGAATGGGAAGGACTTGGATATCACATCTCATGCTATAGGCAGGGTCTCAGGTTTGGAAAGGGAATGAGATGGATATCACATTTCATGTTAGAGGTAGGATCTCAGGTTTGGTATTAGAGGCATTGAGATATCACATCTCATGCTATCAGAAGGGTCTCAGGATTGGAATGGGAAGGAGTTGGATATCACATCTCATGCTAAAGGGGGGGTCTCAGGTTTGGAAGGGGAAGGATTTGGAAATCACATCTCATGTTATAGGAAGGATCTCAGGTTTGGTATTAGAAGCATTGAGATATCACATCTCATGCTTTCATAAGGGTCTCAGGATTGGAATGGGAAGGAGTTGGATATCACATCTCATGTTATAGGAAGGATCTCAGGTTTGGTATTAGAAGCATTGAGACATTACATCTCATGCTATAGGAAGGGTCTCATGATTCGAATGGGAAGGAGTTGGATATCACATCTCATGCTATAGGAAGGGTCTCAGATTTGGTATAAGCATTGAGATATCACATCTCATGCTATAGGAAGGGTCTCAGGATTGGAATGGGAAGGAGTTGTATATGACATCTCAGGCCATAGGAAGTGTCTCAGGTTTGGTATAAGCATTGAGATATCACATCTCTGCTATCGGAAGGGTCTCGGGATTGGAATGGGAAGGAATTGGATATCACATCTCATGTTATAGGAAGGATCTCAGGTTTGGTATTAGAAGCATTGAGATATCCCTTCTCATGCTATAGGAAGGGTCTCAGGATTGGAATGTGAAGGATTTGGATATCACATCTCATGCTAAAGGAAGGGTCTCAGGTTTGGTAGAAGCATTGAGATATCACGTCTCTGCTATCGGAAGGGTCTCAGGATTGGATTGGGAAGGAGTTGGATATCCCTTCTCATGCTATAGGAAGTGTCTCAGGTTGGAATGGGAAGGAGTTGGATATCACATCTCATGTTATAGGAAGGGTCTCAGGATTGGAATGGGAAGGATTTGGATATCACATCTCTTGCTATAGGAAGGGTCTCAGGATTGGAATGGGTAGGAGTTGGATATTACTTTCTTGCTATAGGAAGGGTCTCATGTTTGGAATGGGAAGGAGTTGGATATCACATATGCTATAGTTAGTGTCTCAGGTTTGGAACGGGAAGGAGTTGGATATCACATCTCATGTTATAGGAAGGGTCTCAGGTTTGGTATAAGCATTGAGATATCACATCTCTGCTATCGGAATTGGCTCAGGATTGGAATGGGAAGGAGTTGGATATCCCATCTCATGTTATAGGACGAGTCTCTGGTTTGGTATTAGAATCATTGAGATATCACATCGCATGCTGTAGGAAGGGTCTAAGGATTGGAATGGGATGGACTTGGATATCACATCTCATGCTATAGGTAGGCTCTCAGGTTTGGTATAAGCATTGAGATATCACATCTCATGCTATAGGAAGGGTCTCAGGATTGGAATGGGAAGGAATTGGATATCACATCTCATGCTATAGGAAGGGTCTCAGATTTGGTATAAGCATTGAGATATCACATCTCATGCTATAGGAAGGGTCTCAGGATTGGAATGGGAAGGAGTTGTATATGACATCCCAGGCCATAGGAAGGGTCTCAGGTTTGGTATAAGCATTGAGATATCACATCTCTGCTATCGGAAGGGTCTCAGGATTGGAATGGGAAGGAGTTGGATATCCCATCTCATGTTATAGGAAGGGTCTCAGGTTTGGTATTAGAAGCATAGAGATATCACATCTCATGCTATAGGAATGGTCTCAGGATTGGAATGGGAAGGACTTGGATGTCACATCTCATGCTATAGGGAGGGTCTCAAGTTTGATATTAGAAGCATTTAGATAACAAATCTCATGATATCGGAAGGGTCTCAGGATTGGAATGGGAAGGAGTTGGATATCACATCTCATGATAAAGGAAGGGTCTGAGGTTTGGAAGGGGAAGGATTTGGATATCACATCTCATGTTATAGGACGGGTCTCAGGTTTGGTATTAGAAGCATTGAGATATCAAGTCTCATGGTATAGGAAGGGTTTCAGAATTGGAATGGGAAGGAGTTGGATATCACATCTCAAGCTATAGTTAGAGTCTCAGGATTGGAATGGGAAGGAGTTTGATATCACATCTCATGCCATAGTATGGTTCTCAGGTTTGATAGAAGCATTGGGATATCACATCTCATGCTATTGGAAGGGTATCAGTATTGGATTTGGAAGGAGTTGGATATCCCATCTCATGCTATAGGAAGGGTCTCAGGTTGGAATGGGAAGGAGTTGGATATCACATTTCATGTTATAGGAAGGGTCTCAGGTTTGGAATGGGAAGGACTTGGATATCATATCTCATGCTATAGGAAGGCTCTCAGGTTTGGAAGGAGAAGGAGTTGGATATCACATTTCATGTTAGAGGAAGGATCTCAGGTTTGGTATTAGAGGCCTTGAGATATCACATCTCATGCTATAGAAAGGGTCTCAGGTTGGAATGGGAAGAAGTTGGATATCACATCTCATGCTATAGGAAGGGTCTCAGGTTTGGAAGGGGAAGGAGTTGGATATCCAATCTCATGTTATAGGACTGGTCTCAGGTTTGGTATTAGAAGCCTTGAGATATCACATTGCATGCTGTAGGAAGGTTCTCAGGTTTGGAATGGGAAGGAGTTGGATATTACATTCCTGCTATAGGAAGGGTCTCATGTTTGGAATGGGAATGTGTTGGATATCACATATGCTATAGGAAGGGTCTCAGGATTGGAATGGGAAGGAGTTGGATATCACATCTCAAGCTTTAGGAAGGATCTCAGGTTTGGTATAAGCATTGAGATAGCACATCTCATGCTATAGGAAGGGTCTCAGGATTGGAATGGGAAGGAGTTGGATATCACATCTCATGTTATAGGAAAGATCTCAGGTTTGGTATTAGAAGCATTGAGACATCACATCTCATGTTATAGGAAGGGTCTCAGGATTGGAATGGGAAGAAGTTGGATATCACATCTCATGCTATAGGAAGGGTCTCAGGTTTGGAAGGGGAAGGAGTTGGATATCCAATCTCATGTTATAGGACTGGTCTCAGGTTTGGTATTAGAAGCCTTGAGATATCACATTGCATGCTGTAGGAAGGTTCTCAGGTTTGGAATGGGAAGGAGTTGGATATTACATTCCTGCTATAGGAAGGGTCTCATGTTTGGAATGGGAATGTGTTGGATATCACATATGCTATAGGAAGGGTCTCAGGTTTGGAACGGGAAGGAGTTGGATATCACATCTCATGTTATAGGAAGGGTCTCAGGTTTGGTATAAGCATTGAGATATCACATCTCTGCTATCGGAAGTGTCTCAGGATTGGAATGGGAAGGTGTTGGATATCCCATCTCATGTTATAGGACGGGCCTCAGGTTTGTTATTAGAATCATTGAGATATCATATTGCATGCTGTAGGAAGGGTCTAAGGATTGGAATGGGAAGGAGTTGGATATCCCATCTCATGTTATAGGAAGAGTCTCAAGTTTGGTATTAGAAGCATTTAGATATCACATCTCATGCTATAGGAAGTGTCTCAGGATTGGAATGGGAAGGAGTTGGATATCACATTTCATGTTAGAGGAAGGATCTCAGGTTTGGTATTAGAGGCATTGAGATATCACATCTCATGCTATAGGAAGGGTCTCAGGATTGGAATGGGAAGGAGTTGGATATCACATCTCATGCTATAGGGAGGGTCTCAGGTTTGGTATAAGCAGTGAGATATCACATCTCATGCTATAGGAAGTGTCTCAGGATTGGAATGGGAAGGAGTTGGATATCACATCTCATGTTATAGGAAGGATCTCAGGTTTGGTATAAGCATTGAGATATCACATCTCTACTATCGGAAGGGTCTCAGGATTGGAATGGGAAGGAGTTGGATATTCCCATCTCATGTTATAGGAAGGGTCTCAGGTTTGGTAATAGAAGCATTGAGATATCACATCTCATGCTATAGGAAGGGTCTCAGGATTGGAATGGGAAGGACTTGGATATCACATCTCATGCTATAAGGAGGGTCTCAAGTTTGATATTAGAAGCATTGAGATATCACATCTCATGATATCGGAAGGGTCTCAGGGATGGAATGGGAAGGAGTTGGATATCACATCTCATGATAAAGGAAGTGTCTAAGGTTTGGAAGGGGAAGGAGTTTGATATCACATCTCATGCCATAGTATGGGTCTCAGGTTTGGTAGAAGCATTGGGATATCACATCTCATGCTATCGGAAGGGTATCAGGATTGGATTTGGAAGGAGTTGGATATCCCATCTCATGCTATAGGAAGGGTTTCAGGATTGGAATTAGAAGGACTTGGATATCACATCTCATGCTATAGGAAGGCTCTCAGGTTTGGAAGGGGAAAGAGTTGGATATCACATTTCATGTTAGAGGTAGGATCTCAGGTTTGGTATTAGAGGCATTGAGATATCACATCTCATGCTATCAGAAGAGTCTCAGGATTGGAATGGGAAGGAGTTGGATATCACATCTCATGCTAAAGGGAGGGTCTCAGGTTGGGAAGGGGAAGGATTTGGATATCACATCTCATGTTATAGGAAGGATCTCAGGTTTGGTATTAGAAGCACTGAGATATCACATCTCATGCTATCGGAAGGATCTCAGGTTTGGTATAGAAGCATTGAGATATCACATCTCATGCTATTAGAAGGTTCTCAGGATTGGAATGGGAATGAGTTGGATATCACATCTCATGCTAAAGGGAGGGTCTCAGGTTTGGAAGGGGAAGGGTTTGGATATCACATCTCATGTTATCGGAAGGATCTCAGGTTTGGTATTAGAAGTATTGAGATATCACATCTCATGCTATAGGAAGGGTCTCAGGATTGGAATGGTAAGGAGTTGGTTATCACATCTCATGCTAAAGGAAGGGTCTCAGGTTTGGTAGAAGCATTGAGATATCACATCTCATGCTATAGGAAGGGTCTCAGGATTGGAATGGGAAGGACTTAGATATCACATATCATGCTATAGGGAGCATCTCAGTTTTGATATTAGAAGCATTGAGATATCACATCTCATGCTATCGGAAGTGTCTCAGGATTGGAATGGGAAGGAGCTGGATATCACATCTCATGCTAAAGGAAGGGTCTCAGGTTTGGAACGGGAAGGAGTTGGATATCACATCTCATGCTATAGGGAGGGTCTCAGGTTTGGTATAAGCAGTGAGATATCACATCTCATGCTATAGGGAGGGTCTCAGTTTTGATATTAGAAGCATTGAGATATCACATCTCATGCTATCGGAAGTGTCTCAGGATTGGAATGGGAAGGAATTGGATATCACATCTCATGCTATAGATAGGCTCTCAGGTTTGGAAAGGGAAGGAGTTGGATATCACATCTCATGTTATAGGAAGGGTCTCAGGTTTGGTATAAGCATTGAGATATCACATCTCTGCTATCGGAAGTGTCTCAGGATTGGAATGGGAAGGACTTGGATATCACATCTCATGCTATAGATAGGCTCTCAGGATTGGAATGGGAAGGAGTTGGATATCACATCTCATGCTAGAGGAAGGGTCTCAGATTTGGTATAAGCATTGAGATATCACATCTCGTGCTATAGGAAGGGTCTCAGGATTGGAATGGGAAGGAGTTGTATATGACATCTCATGCCGTAGGAAGGGTCTCAGGTTTGGTATAAGCATTGAGATATCACATCTCTGCTATCGAAATGGTCTTAGGATTGGAATGGGAAGGAGTTGGATATCCCATCTCATGTTATAGGAAGAGTCTCAGGTTTGGTATTAGAAGCATTGAGATATCCCATCTCATGATATAGGAAGGGTCTCAGGTTGGAATGGGAAGGAGTTGGATATCACATTTCATGTTATAGGAAGGGTCTCAGGATTGGAATGGGAAGGACTTGGATATCATATCCCATGCTATAGGAAGGCTCTCAGGTTTGGAAGGGGAAGGAGTTGGATATCACATTTCATGTTAGAGGAAGGATCTCAGGTTTGGTATTAGAGGCCTTGAGATATCACATCTCATGCTATAGGAAGGGTCTCAGGATTGGAATGGGAAGGAGTTGGATATCACATCTCAAGCTATAGGAACGGTCTCAGGTTTGGTATAAGCATTGTGATATCACATCTCATGCTATAGGAAGGGTCTCAGCATTGGAATGGGAAGGAGCTGGATATCACATCTCATGTTATAGGAAAGATCTCAGGTTTGGTATTAGAAGCATTGAGACATCACATCTCATGTTACAGGAAGGGTCTCAGGATTGGAATGGGAAGAAGTTGGATATCACATCTCTTGCTTTTGGAAAGGTCTCAGATTTGGTATAAGCATTGAGATATCACATCTCATGCTATAGGAAGGGTCTCAGGATTGGAATGGGAAGGAGTTGTATATGACATCTCATGCCATAGGAAGGGTCTCAGGTTTGGTATAAGCATTGAGATATCACATCACATGCTATAGGAAGGGTCTCAGGATTGGAATGGGAAGGACTTGGATATCACATCTCATGCTATAGGCAGGGTCTCAGGTTTGGAAAGGGAATGAGATGGATATCACATTTCATGTTAGAGGTAGGATCTCAGGTTTGGTATTAGAGGCATTGAGATATCACATCTCATGCTATCAGAAGGGTCTCAGGATTGGAATGGGAAGGAGTTGGATATCACATCTCATGCTAAAGGGGGGGGTCTCAGGTTTGGAAGGGGAAGGATTTGGAAATCACATCTCATGTTATAGGAAGGATCTCAGGTTTGGTATTAGAAGCATTGAGATATCACATCTCATGCTTTCATAAGGGTCTCAGGATTGGAATGGGAAGGAGTTGGATATCACATCTCATGTTATAGGAAGGATCTCAGGTTTGGTATTAGAAGCATTGAGACATTACATCTCATGCTATAGGAAGGGTCTCATGATTGGAATGGGAAGGAGTTGGATATCACATCTCATGCTATAGGAAGGGTCTCAGATTTGGTATAAGCATTGAGATATCACATCTCATGCTATAGGAAGGGTCTCAGGATTGGAATGGGAAGGAGTTGTATATGACATCTCAGGCCATAGGAAGTGTCTCAGGTTTGGTATAAGCATTGAGATATCACATCTCTGCTATCGGAAGGGTCTCGGGATTGGAATGGGAAGGATTTGGATATCACATCTCATGCTAAAGGAAGGGTCTCAGGTTTGGTAGAAGCATTGAGATATCACGTCTCTGCTATCGGAAGGGTCTCAGGATTGGATTGGGAAGGAGTTGGATATCCCTTCTCATGCTATAGGAAGTGTCTCAGGTTGGAATGGGAAGGAGTTGGATATCACATCTCATGTTATAGGAAGGGTCTCAGGATTGGAATGGGAAGGATTTGGATATCACATCTCTTGCTATAGGAAGGGTCTCAGGATTGGAATGGGTAGGAGTTGGATATTACTTTCTTGCTATAGGAAGGGTCTCATGTTTGGAATGGGAAGGAGTTGGATATCACATATGCTATAGTTAGTGTCTCAGGTTTGGAACGGGAAGGAGTTGGATATCACATCTCATGTTATAGGAAGGGTCTCAGGTTTGGTATAAGCATTGAGATATCACATCTCTGCTATCGGAATT
Organism: Ambystoma mexicanum; assembly: GCF_040938575.1. Taxonomy (NCBI): domain Eukaryota; kingdom Metazoa; phylum Chordata; class Amphibia; order Caudata; family Ambystomatidae; genus Ambystoma; species Ambystoma mexicanum. The sequence goes on from NC_090936.1 coordinate 343,182,032, forward strand.
GGCTCAGGATTGGAATGGGAAGGAGTTGGATATCCCATCTCATGTTATAGGACGAGTCTCTGGTTTGGTATTAGAATCATTGAGATATCACATCGCATGCTGTAGGAAGGGTCTAAGGATTGGAATGGGATGGACTTGGATATCACATCTCATGCTATAGGTAGGCTCTCAGGTTTGGTATAAGCATTGAGATATCACATCTCATGCTATAGGAAGGGTCTCAGGATTGGAATGGGAAGGAATTGGATATCACATCTCATGCTATAGGAAGGGTCTCAGATTTGGTATAAGCATTGAGATATCACATCTCATGCTATAGGAAGGGTCTCAGGATTGGAATGGGAAGGAGTTGTATATGACATCCCAGGCCATAGGAAGGGTCTCAGGTTTGGTATAAGCATTGAGATATCACATCTCTGCTATCGGAAGGGTCTCAGGATTGGAATGGGAAGGAGTTGGATATCCCATCTCATGTTATAGGAAGGGTCTCAGGTTTGGTATTAGAAGCATAGAGATATCACATCTCATGCTATAGGAATGGTCTCAGGATTGGAATGGGAAGGACTTGGATGTCACATCTCATGCTATAGGGAGGGTCTCAAGTTTGATATTAGAAGCATTTAGATAACAAATCTCATGATATCGGAAGGGTCTCAGGATTGGAATGGGAAGGAGTTAAATATCACATCTCATGATAAAGGAAGGGTCTGAGGTTTGGAAGGGGAAGGATTTGGATATCACATCTCATGTTATAGGACGGGTCTCAGGTTTGGTATTAGAAGCATTGAGATATCAAGTCTCATGGTATAAGAAGGGTCTCAGAATTGGAATGGGAAGGAGTTGGATATCACACCTCAAGCTACAGGAAGGGTCTCAGGATTGGAATGGGAAGGAGTTTGATATCACATCTCATGCCATAGTATGGGTCTCAGGTTTGGTAGAAGCATTGGGATATCACATCTCATGCTATCGGAAGGGTATCAGTATTGGATTTGGAAGGAGTTGGATATCCCATCTCATGCTATAGGAAGGGTCTCAGGTTGGAATGGGAAGGAGTTGGATATCACATTTCATGTTATAGAAAGGGTCTCAGGATTGGAATGGGAAGGACTTGGATATCATATCTCATGCTATAGGAAGGCTCTCAGGTTTGGAAGGGGAAGGAGTTGGATATCACATTTCATGTTAGAGGAAGGATCTCAGGTTTGGTATTAGAGGCCTTGAGATATCACATCTCATGCTATAGGAAGGGTCTCTGGATTGGAATGGGAAGGAGTTGGATATCACATCTCAAGCTATAGGAAGGGTCTCAGGTTTGGTATAAGCATTGAGATATCACATCTCATGCTATAGGAAGGGTCTCAGGATTGGAATGGGAAGGAGTTGGATATCACATCTCATGTTATAGGAAATATCTCAGGTTTGGTATTAGAAGCATTGAGACATCACATCTCATGTTATAGGAAGGGTCTCAGGATTGGAATGGGAAGAAGTTGGATATCACATCTCATGCTATAGGAAGGGTCTCAGGTTTGGTATAAGCATTGAGATATCACATCTCATGCTATAGGAAGGGTCTCGGGATTGGAATGGGAAGGAGTTGTATATGACATCTCATGCCATAGGAAGGGTCTCAGGTTTGGTATAAGCATTGAGATATCACATCACATGCTATAGGAAGGGTCTCAGGATTGGAATGGGAAGGACTTGGATATCACATCTCATGCTATAGGCAGGGCCTCAGATTTGGAAAGGGAAGGAGATGGATATCACATTTCATGTTAGAGATGGGATCTCAGGTTTGGTATTAGAGGCATTGAGATATCACATCTCATGCTATCAGAAGGGTCTCAGGATTGGAATGGGAAGGAGTTGTATATCACATCTCATGCTAAATGGAGGGTCTCAGGTTTGGAAGGGGAAGGATTTGGAAATCACATCTCATGTTATAGGAAGGATCTCAGGTTTGGTATTAGAAGCATTGAGATATCACATCTCATGCTATCGGAAGTATCTCAGGTTTGGTATTAGAGGCATTGAGATATCACATCTCATGCTATCATAAGGGTCTCAGGATTGGAATGGGAAGGAGTTGTATATCACATCTCATGTTATTGGAAGGATCTCAGGTTTGGTATTAGAAGCATTGAGACATCACATCTCATGCTATAGGAAGGGTCTCAGGATTGGAATGGGAAGGAGTTGGATATCACATCTCATGCTATAGGAAGTGTCTCAGATTTGGTATAAGCATTGATATATCACATCTCATGCTATAGGAAGGGTCTCAGGATTGGAATGGGGAGGACTTGGATGTCACATCTCATGCTATAGGGAGGGTCTCAAGTTTGATATTAGAAGCATTGAGATAACAAATCTCATGATATCGGAAGGGTCTCAGGATTGGAATGGGAAGGAGTTGGATATCACATCTCATGATAAAGGAAGGGTCTAAGGTTTGGAAGGGGAAAGATTTGGATATCACATCTCATGTTATAGGACGGGTCTCGGGTTTGGTATTAGAAGCATTGAGATATCAAGTCTCATGGCATAGGAAGGGTCTCAGAATTGGAATGTGAAGGAGTTGGATATCACATCTCAAGCTATAGGAAGAGTCTCAGGATTGGAATGGGAAGGAGTTTGATATCACATCTCATGCCATAGTATGGGTCTCAGGTTTGGTAGAAGCATTGGGATATCACATCTCATGCTATTGGAAGGGTATCAGTATTGGATTTGGAAGGAGTTGGATATCCCATCTCATGCTATAGGAAGGGTCTCAGGTTGGAATGGGAAGGAGTTGGATATCACATTTCATGTTATAGGAAGGGTCTCAGGATTGGAATGGGAAGGACTTGGATATCATATCTCATGCTATAGGAAGACTCTCAGGTTTGGAAGGGGAAGGAGTTGGATATCACATTTCATGTTAGAGGAAGGATCTCAGGTTTGGTATTAGAGGCCTTGAGATATCACATCTCATGCTATAGGAAGGGTCTCGGGATTGGAATGGGAAGGAGTTGGATATCACATCTCAAGCTTTAGGAAGGGTCTCAGGTTTGGTATAAGCATTGAGATAGCACATCTCATGCTATAGGAAGGGTCTCAGGATTGGAATGGGAAGGAGTTGGATATCACATCTCATGTTATAGGAAGGATCTCAGGTTTGGTATTAGAAGCATTGAGACATCACATCTCATGCTATAGGAAGGGTCTCAGATTTGGTATAAGCATTGAGATATCACATCTCTGCTATCGGAAGGGTCTCAGGATTGGAATGGGAAGGAATTGGATATCCCATCTCATGCTATAGGGAGGGTCTCAATTTTGATATTAGAAGCATTGAGATAACAAATCTCATGATATCGGAAGGGTCTCAGGATTGGAATGGGAAGGAGTTGGATATCACATCTCATGATAAAGGAAGGGTCTAAGGTTTGGAAGGGGAAAGATTTGGATATCACATCTCATGTTATAGGACGGGTCTCAGGTTTGGTATTAGAAGCATTGAGATATCAAGTCTCATGGTATAGGAAGGGTTTCAGAATTGGAATGGGAAGGAGTTGGATATCACATCTCAAGCTATAGGAAGAGTCTCAGGATTGGAATGGGAAGGAGTTTGATATCACATCTCATGCCATAGTATGGTTCTCAGGTTTGATAGAAGCATTGGGATATCACATCTCATGCTATTGGAAGGGTATCAGTATTGGATTTGGAAGGAGTTGGATATCCCATCTCATGCTATAGGAAGGGTCTCAGGTTGGAATGGGAAGGAGTTGGATATCACATTTCATGTTATAGGAAGGGTCTCAGGATTGGAATGGGAAGGACTTGGATATCATATCTCATGCTATAGGAAGGCTCTCAGGTTTGGAAGGAGAAGGAGTTGGATATCACATTTCATGTTAGAGGAAGGATCTCAGGTTTGGTATTAGAGGCCTTGAGATATCACATCTCATGCTATAGAAAGGGTCTCAGGTTGGAATGGGAAGGAGTTGGATATCACATTTCATGTTATAGGAAGGGTCTCAGGATTGGAATGGGAAGGAGTTGGATATCACATCTCAAGCTTTAGGAAGGGTCTCAGGTTTGGTATAAGCATTGAGATAGCACATCTCATGCTATAGGAAGGGTCTCAGGATTGGAATGGGAAGGAGTTGGATATCACATCTCATGTTATAGGAAAGATCTCAGGTTTGGTATTAGAAGCATTGAGACATCACATCTCATGTTATAGGAAGGGTCTCAGGATTGGAATGGGAAGAAGTTGGATATCACATCTCATGCTATAGGAAGGGTCTCAGGTTTGGAAGGGGAAGGAGTTGGATATCCAATCTCATGTTATAGGACTGGTCTCAGGTTTGGTATTAGAAGCATTGAGATATCACATCGCATGCTGTAGGAAGGTTCTCAGGTTTGGAATGGGGAGGAATTGGATATCACATCTCATGTCATAGGAAGGATCTCAGGTTTGGTATTAGAAGCATTGAGATATCACATCTCATGCTATAGGAAGTGTCTCAGGATTGGAATGGGAAGGAGTTGGATATCACATTTCATGTTAGAGGAAGGATCTCAGGTTTGGTATTAGAGGCATTGAGATATCAAATCTCATGCTATAGGAAGGGTCTCAGGATTGGAATGGGAAGGAGTTGGATATCACATCTCATGCTATAGGGAGGGTCTCAGGTTTGGTATAAGCAGTGAGATATCACATCTCATGCTATAGGAAGTGTCTCAGGATTGGAATGGGAAGGAGTTGTATATCACATCTCATGTTATAGGAAGGATCTCAGGTTTGGTATAAGCATTGAGATATCACATCTCTACTATCGGAAGGGTCTCAGGATTGGAATGGGAAGGAGTTGTATATTCCCATCTCATGTTATAGGAAGGGTCTCAGGTTTGGTAATAGAAGCATTGAGATATCACATCTCATGCTATAGGAAGGGTCTCAGGATTGGAATGGGAAGGACTTGGATATCACATCTCATGCTATAAGGAGGGTCTCAAGTTTTATATTAGAAGCATTGAGATATCACATCTCATGATATCGGAAGGGTCTCAGGGATGGAATGGGAAGGAGTTGGATATCACATCTCATGATAAAGGAAGTGTCTAAGGTTTGGAAGGGGAAGGAGTTTGATATCACATCTCATGCCATAGTATGGGTCTCAGGTTTGGTAGAAGCATTGGGATATCACATCTCATGCTATCGGAAGGGTATCAGGATTGGATTTGGAAGGAGTTGGATATCCCATCTCATGCTATAGGAAGGGTCTCAGGATTGGAATTAGAAGGACTTGGATATCACATCTCATGCTATAGGAAGGCTCTCAGGTTTGGAAGGGGAAAGAGTTGGATATCACATTTCATGTTAGAGGTAGGATCTCATTTTTGGTATTAGAGGCATTGAGATATCACATCTCATGCTATCAGAAGAGTCTCAGGATTGGAATGGGAAGGAGTTGGATATCACATCTCATGCTAAAGGGAGGGTCTCAGGTTGGGAAGGGGAAGGATTTGGATATCACATCTCATGTTATAGGAAGGATCTCAGGTTTGGTATTAGAAGCATTGAGATATCACATCTCATGCTATCGGAAGGATCTCAGGTTTGGTATAGAAGCATTGAGATATCACATCTCATGCTATCAGAAGGTTCTCAGGATTGGAATGGGAATGAGTTGGATATCACATCTCATGCTAAAGGGAGGGTCTCAGGTTTGGAAGGGGAAGGATTTGGATATCACATCTCATGTTATCGGAAGGATCTCAGGTTTGGTATTAGAAGTATTGAGATATCACATCTCATGCTATAGGAAGGGTCTCAGGATTGGAATGGGAAGGAGTTGGTTATCACATCTCATGCTAAAGGAAGGGTCTCAGGTTTGGTAGAAGCATTGAGATATCACATCTCATGCTATAGGAAGGGTCTCAGGATTGGAATGGGAAGGACTTAGATATCACATATCATACTATAGGGAGGGTCTCAGTTTTGATATTAGAAGCATTGAGATATCACATCTCATGCTATCGGAAGTGTCTCAGGATTGGAATGGGAAGGAGCTGGATATCACATCTCATGCTAAAGGAAGGGTCTCAGGTTTGGAACGGGAAGGAGTTGGATATCACATCTCATGCTATAGGGAGGGTCTCAGGTTTGGTATAAGCAGTGAGATATCACATCTCATGCTATAGGGAGGGTCTCAGTTTTGATATTAGAAGCATTGGGATATCACATCTCATGCTATCGGAAGTGTCTCAGGATTGGAATGGGAAGGAGCTGGATATCACATCTCATGTTATAGGAAGGGTCTCAGGTTTGGTATAAGCATTGAGATATCACATCTCTGCTATCGGAAGTGTCTCAGGATTGGAATGGGAAGGAATTGGATATCACATCTCATGCTATAGATAGGCTCTCAGGTTTGGAAAGGGAAGGAGTTGGATATCACATCTCATGTTATAGGAAGGGTCTCAGGTTTGGTATAAGCATTGAGATATCACATCTCTGCTATCGGAAGTGTCTCAGGATTGGAATGGGAAGGACTTGGATATCACATCTCATGCTATAGATAGGCTCTCAGGATTGGAATGGGAAGGAGTTGGATATCACATCTCATGCTAGAGGAAGGGTCTCAGATTTGGTATAAGCATTGAGATATCACATCTCGTGCTATAGGAAGGGTCTCAGGATTGGAATGGGAAGGAGTTGTATATGACATCTCATGCCGTAGGAAGGGTCTCAGGTTTGGTATAAGCATTGAGATATCACATCTCTGCTATCGAAATGGTCTTAGGATTGGAATGGGAAGGAGTTGGATATCCCATCTCATGTTATAGGAAGAGTCTCAGGTTTGGTATTAGAAGCATTGAGATATCCCATCTCATGATATAGGAAGGGTCTCAGGTTGGAATGGGAAGGAGTTGGATATCACATTTCATGTTATAGGAAGGGTCTCAGGATTGGAATGGGAAGGACTTGGATATCATATCCCATGCTATAGGAAGGCTCTCAGGTTTGGAAGGGGAAGGAGTTGGATATCACATTTCATGTTAGAGGAAGGATCTCAGGTTTGGTATTAGAGGCCTTGAGATATCACATCTCATGCTATAGGAAGGGTCTCAGGATTGGAATGGGAAGGAGTTGGATATCACATCTCAAGCTATAGGAACGGTCTCAGGTTTGGTATAAGCATTGTGATATCACATCTCATGCTATAGGAAGGGTCTCAGCATTGGAATGGGAAGGAGCTGGATATCACATCTCATGTTATAGGAAAGATCTCAGGTTTGGTATTAGAAGCATTGAGACATCACATCTCATGTTACAGGAAGGGTCTCAGGATTGGAATGGGAAGAAGTTGGATATCACATCTCTTGCTTTTGGAAAGGTCTCAGATTTGGTATAAGCATTGAGATATCACATCTCATGCTATAGGAAGGGTCTCAGGATTGGAATGGGAAGGAGTTGTATATGACATCTCATGCCATAGGAAGGGTCTCAGGTTTGGTATAAGCATTGAGATATCACATCACATGCTATAGGAAGGGTCTCAGGATTGGAATGGGAAGGACTTGGATATCACATCTCATGCTATAGGCAGGGTCTCAGGTTTGGAAAGGGAATGAGATGGATATCACATTTCATGTTAGAGGTAGGATCTCAGGTTTGGTATTAGAGGCATTGAGATATCACATCTCATGCTATCAGAAGGGTCTCAGGATTGGAATGGGAAGGAGTTGGATATCACATCTCATGCTAAAGGGGGGGGTCTCAGGTTTGGAAGGGGAAGGATTTGGAAATCACATCTCATGTTATAGGAAGGATCTCAGGTTTGGTATTAGAAGCATTGAGATATCACATCTCATGCTTTCATAAGGGTCTCAGGATTGGAATGGGAAGGAGTTGGATATCACATCTCATGTTATAGGAAGGATCTCAGGTTTGGTATTAGAAGCATTGAGACATTACATCTCATGCTATAGGAAGGGTCTCATGATTGGAATGGGAAGGAGTTGGATATCACATCTCATGCTATAGGAAGGGTCTCAGATTTGGTATAAGCATTGAGATATCACATCTCATGCTATAGGAAGGGTCTCAGGATTGGAATGGGAAGGAGTTGTATATGACATCTCAGGCCATAGGAAGTGTCTCAGGTTTGGTATAAGCATTGAGATATCACATCTCTGCTATCGGAATGGTCTCGGGATTGGAATGGGAAGGAATTGGATATCACATCTCATGTTATAGGAAGGATCTCAGGTTTGGTATTAGAAGCATTGAGATATCCCTTCTCATGCTATAGGAAGGGTCTCAGGATTGGAATGTGAAGGATTTGGATATCACATCTCATGCTAAAGGAAGGGTCTCAGGTTTGGTAGAAGCATTGAGATATCACGTCTCTGCTATCGGAAGGGTCTCAGGATTGGATTGGGAAGGAGTTGGATATCCCTTCTCATGCTATAGGAAGTGTCTCAGGTTGGAATGGGAAGGAGTTGGATATCACATCTCATGTTATAGGAAGGGTCTCAGGATTGGAATGGGAAGGATTTGGATATCACATCTCTTGCTATAGGAAGGGTCTCAGGATTGGAATGGGTAGGAGTTGGATATTACTTTCTTGCTATAGGAAGGGTCTCATGTTTGGAATGGGAAGGAGTTGGATATCACATATGCTATAGTTAGTGTCTCAGGTTTGGAACGGGAAGGAGTTGGATATCACATCTCATGTTATAGGAAGGGTCTCAGGTTTGGTATAAGCATTGAGATATCACATCTCTGCTATCGGAATTGGCTCAGGATTGGAATGGGAAGGAGTTGGATATCCCATCTCATGTTATAGGACGAGTCTCTGGTTTGGTATTAGAATCATTGAGATATCACATCGCATGCTGTAGGAAGGGTCTAAGGATTGGAATGGGATGGACTTGGATATCACATCTCATGCTATAGGTAGGCTCTCAGGTTTGGTATAAGCATTGAGATATCACATCTCATGCTATAGGAAGGGTCTCAGGATTGGAATGGGAAGGAATTGGATATCACATCTCATGCTATAGGAAGGGTCTCAGATTTGGTATAAGCATTGAGATATCACATCTCATGCTATAGGAAGGGTCTCAGGATTGGAATGGGAAGGAGTTGTATATGACATCCCAGGCCATAGGAAGGGTCTCAGGTTTGGTATAAGCATTGAGATATCACATCTCTGCTATCGGAAGGGTCTCAGGATTGGAATGGGAAGGAGTTGGATATCCCATCTCATGTTATAGGAAGGGTCTCAGGTTTGGTATTAGAAGCATAGAGATATCACATCTCATGCTATAGGAATGGTCTCAGGATTGGAATGGGAAGGACTTGGATGTCACATCTCATGCTATAGGGAGGGTCTCAAGTTTGATATTAGAAGCATTTAGATAACAAATCTCATGATATCGGAAGGGTCTCAGGATTGGAATGGGAAGGAGTTAAATATCACATCTCATGATAAAGGAAGGGTCTGAGGTTTGGAAGGGGAAGGATTTGGATATCACATCTCATGTTATAGGACGGGTCTCAGGTTTAGTATTAGAAGCATTGAGATATCAAGTCTCATGGTATAAGAAGGGTCTCAGAATTGGAATGGGAAGGAGTTGGATATCACACCTCAAGCTACAGGAAGGGTCTCAGGATTGGAATGGGAAGGAGTTTGATATCACATCTCATGCCATAGTATGGGTCTCAGGTTTGGTAGAAGCATTGGGATATCACATCTCATGCTATCGGAAGGGTATCAGTATTGGATTTGGAAGGAGTTGGATATCCCATCTCATGCTATAGGAAGGGTCTCAGGTTGGAATGGGAAGGAGTTGGATATCACATTTCATGTTATAGAAAGGGTCTCAGGATTGGAATGGGAAGGACTTGGATATCATATCTCATGCTATAGGAAGGCTCTCAGGTTTGGAAGGGGAAGGAGTTGGATATCACATTTCATGTTAGAGGAAGGATCTCAGGTTTGGTATTAGAGGCCTTGAGATATCACATCTCATGCTATAGGAAGGGTCTCTGGATTGGAATGGGAAGGAGTTGGATATCACATCTCAAGCTATAGGAAGGGTCTCAGGTTTGGTATAAGCATTGAGATATCACATCTCATGCTATAGGAAGGGTCTCAGGATTGGAATGGGAAGGAGTTGGATATCACATCTCATGTTATAGGAAATATCTCAGGTTTGGTATTAGAAGCATTGAGACATCACATCTCATGTTATAGGAAGGGTCTCAGGATTGGAATGGGAAGAAGTTGGATATCACATCTCATGCTATAGGAAGGGTCTCAGGTTTGGTATAAGCATTGAGATATCACATCTCATGCTATAGGAAGGGTCTCGGGATTGGAATGGGAAGGAGTTGTATATGACATCTCATGCCATAGGAAGGGTCTCAGGTTTGGTATAAGCATTGAGATATCACATCACATGCTATAGGAAGGGTCTCAGGATTGGAATGGGAAGGACTTGGATATCACATCTCATGCTATAGGCAGGGCCTCAGATTTGGAAAGGGAAGGAGATGGATATCACATTTCATGTTAGAGATGGGATCTCAGGTTTGGTATTAGAGGCATTGAGATATCACATCTCATGCTATCAGAAGGGTCTCAGGATTGGAATGGGAAGGAGTTGTATATCACATCTCATGCTAAATGGAGGGTCTCAGGTTTGGAAGGGGAAGGATTTGGAAATCACATCTCATGTTATAGGAAGGATCTCAGGTTTGGTATTAGAAGCATTGAGATATCACATCTCATGCTATCGGAAGTATCTCAGGTTTGGTATTAGAGGCATTGAGATATCACATCTCATGCTATCATAAGGGTCTCAGGATTGGAATGGGAAGGAGTTGTATATCACATCTCATGTTATTGGAAGGATCTCAGGTTTGGTATTAGAAGCATTGAGACATCACATCTCATGCTATAGGAAGGGTCTCAGGATTGGAATGGGAAGGAGTTGGATATCACATCTCATGCTATAGGAAGTGTCTCAGATTTGGTATAAGCATTGATATATCACATCTCATGCTATAGGAAGGGTCTCAGGATTGGAATGGGGAGGACTTGGATGTCACATCTCATGCTATAGGGAGGGTCTCAAGTTTGATATTAGAAGCATTGAGATAACAAATCTCATGATATCGGAAGGGTCTCAGGATTGGAATGGGAAGGAGTTGGATATCACATCTCATGATAAAGGAAGGGTCTAAGGTTTGGAAGGGGAAAGATTTGGATATCACATCTCATGTTATAGGACGGGTCTCGGGTTTGGTATTAGAAGCATTGAGATATCAAGTCTCATGGCATAGGAAGGGTCTCAGAATTGGAATGTGAAGGAGTTGGATATCACATCTCAAGCTATAGGAAGAGTCTCAGGATTGGAATGGGAAGGAGTTTGATATCACATCTCATGCCATAGTATGGGTCTCAGGTTTGGTAGAAGCATTGGGATATCACATCTCATGCTATTGGAAGGGTATCAGTATTGGATTTGGAAGGAGTTGGATATCCCATCTCATGCTATAGGAAGGGTCTCAGGTTGGAATGGGAAGGAGTTGGATATCACATTTCATGTTATAGGAAGGGTCTCAGGATTGGAATGGGAAGGACTTGGATATCATATCTCATGCTATAGGAAGGCTCTCAGGTTTGGAAGGGGAAGGAGTTGGATATCACATTTCATGTTAGAGGAAGGATCTCAGGTTTGGTATTAGAGGCCTTGAGATATCACATCTCATGCTATAGGAAGGGTCTCGGGATTGGAATGGGAAGGAGTTGGATATCACATCTCAAGCTTTAGGAAGGGTCTCAGGTTTGGTATAAGCATTGAGATAGCACATCTCATGCTATAGGAAGGGTCTCAGGATTGGAATGGGAAGGAGTTGGATATCACATCTCATGTTATAGGAAGGATCTCAGGTTTGGTATTAGAAGCATTGAGACATCACATCTCATGCTATAGGAAGGGTCTCAGATTTGGTATAAGCATTGAGATATCACATCTCTGCTATCGGAAGGGTCTCAGGATTGGAATGGGAAGGAATTGGATATCCCATCTCATGCTATAGGGAGGGTCTCAATTTTGATATTAGAAGCATTGAGATAACAAATCTCATGATATCGGAAGGGTCTCAGGATTGGAATGGGAAGGAGTTGGATATCACATCTCATGATAAAGGAAGGGTCTAAGGTTTGGAAGGGGAAAGATTTGGATATCACATCTCATGTTATAGGACGGGTCTCAGGTTTGGTATTAGAAGCATTGAGATATCAAGTCTCATGGTATAGGAAGGGTTTCAGAATTGGAATGGGAAGGAGTTGGATATCACATCTCAAGCTATAGGAAGAGTCTCAGGATTGGAATGGGAAGGAGTTTGATATCACATCTCATGCCATAGTATGGTTCTCAGGTTTGATAGAAGCATTGGGATATCACATCTCATGCTATTGGAAGGGTATCAGTATTGGATTTGGAAGGAGTTGGATATCCCATCTCATGCTATAGGAAGGGTCTCAGGTTGGAATGGGAAGGAGTTGGATATCACATTTCATGTTATAGGAAGGGTCTCAGGATTGGAATGGGAAGGACTTGGATATCATATCTCATGCTATAGGAAGGCTCTCAGGTTTGGAAGGAGAAGGAGTTGGATATCACATTTCATGTTAGAGGAAGGATCTCAGGTTTGGTATTAGAGGCCTTGAGATATCACATCTCATGCTATAGAAAGGGTCTCAGGTTGGAATGGGAAGGAGTTGGATATCACATTTCATGTTATAGGAAGGGTCTCAGGATTGGAATGGGAAGGAGTTGGATATCACATCTCAAGCTTTAGGAAGGGTCTCAGGTTTGGTATAAGCATTGAGATAGCACATCTCATGCTATAGGAAGGGTCTCAGGATTGGAATGGGAAGGAGTTGGATATCACATCTCATGTTATAGGAAAGATCTCAGGTTTGGTATTAGAAGCATTGAGACATCACATCTCATGTTATAGGAAGGGTCTCAGGATTGGAATGGGAAGAAGTTGGATATCACATCTCATGCTATAGGAAGGGTCTCAGGTTTGGAAGGGGAAGGAGTTGGATATCCAATCTCATGTTATAGGACTGGTCTCAGGTTTGGTATTAGAAGCATTGAGATATCACATCGCATGCTGTAGGAAGGTTCTCAGGTTTGGAATGGGGAGGAATTGGATATCACATCTCATGTCATAGGAAGGATCTCAGGTTTGGTATTAGAAGCATTGAGATATCACATCTCATGCTATAGGAAGTGTCTCAGGATTGGAATGGGAAGGAGTTGGATATCACATTTCATGTTAGAGGAAGGATCTCAGGTTTGGTATTAGAGGCATTGAGATATCACATCTCATGCTATAGGAAGGGTCTCAGGATTGGAATGGGAAGGAGTTGGATATCACATCTCATGCTATAGGGAGGGTCTCAGGTTTGGTATAAGCAGTGAGATATCACATCTCATGCTATAGGAAGTGTCTCAGGATTGGAATGGGAAGGAGTTGTATATCACATCTCATGTTATAGGAAGGATCTCAGGTTTGGTATAAGCATTGAGATATCACATCTCTACTATCGGAAGGGTCTCAGGATTGGAATGGGAAGGAGTTGTATATTCCCATCTCATGTTATAGGAAGGGTCTCAGGTTTGGTAATAGAAGCATTGAGATATCACATCTCATGCTATAGGAAGGGTCTCAGGATTGGAATGGGAAGGACTTGGATATCACATCTCATGCTATAAGGAGGGTCTCAAGTTTTATATTAGAAGCATTGAGATATCACATCTCATGATATCGGAAGGGTCTCAGGGATGGAATGGGAAGGAGTTGGATATCACATCTCATGATAAAGGAAGTGTCTAAGGTTTGGAAGGGGAAGGAGTTTGATATCACATCTCATGCCATAGTATGGGTCTCAGGTTTGGTAGAAGCATTGGGATATCACATCTCATGCTATCGGAAGGGTATCAGGATTGGATTTGGAAGGAGTTGGATATCCCATCTCATGCTATAGGAAGGGTCTCAGGATTGGAATTAGAAGGACTTGGATATCACATCTCATGCTATAGGAAGGCTCTCAGGTTTGGAAGGGGAAAGAGTTGGATATCACATTTCATGTTAGAGGTAGGATCTCATTTTTGGTATTAGAGGCATTGAGATATCACATCTCATGCTATCAGAAGAGTCTCAGGATTGGAATGGGAAGGAGTTGGATATCACATCTCATGCTAAAGGGAGGGTCTCAGGTTGGGAAGGGGAAGGATTTGGATATCACATCTCATGTTATAGGAAGGATCTCAGGTTTGGTATTAGAAGCATTGAGATATCACATCTCATGCTATCGGAAGGATCTCAGGTTTGGTATAGAAGCATTGAGATATCACATCTCATGCTATCAGAAGGTTCTCAGGATTGGAATGGGAATGAGTTGGATATCACATCTCATGCTAAAGGGAGGGTCTCAGGTTTGGAAGGGGAAGGATTTGGATATCACATCTCATGTTATCGGAAGGATCTCAGGTTTGGTATTAGAAGTATTGAGATATCACATCTCATGCTATAGGAAGGGTCTCAGGATTGGAATGGGAAGGAGTTGGTTATCACATCTCATGCTAAAGGAAGGGTCTCAGGTTTGGTAGAAGCATTGAGATATCACATCTCATGCTATAGGAAGGGTCTCAGGATTGGAATGGGAAGGACTTAGATATCACATATCATACTATAGGGAGGGTCTCAGTTTTGATATTAGAAGCATTGAGATATCACATCTCATGCTATCGGAAGTGTCTCAGGATTGGAATGGGAAGGAGCTGGATATCACATCTCATGCTAAAGGAAGGGTCTCAGGTTTGGAACGGGAAGGAGTTGGATATCACATCTCATGCTATAGGGAGGGTCTCAGGTTTGGTATAAGCAGTGAGATATCACATCTCATGCTATAGGGAGGGTCTCAGTTTTGATATTAGAAGCATTGGGATATCACATCTCATGCTATCGGAAGTGTCTCAGGATTGGAATGGGAAGGAGCTGGATATCACATCTCATGTTATAGGAAGGGTCTCAGGTTTGGTATAAGCATTGAGATATCACATCTCTGCTATCGGAAGTGTCTCAGGATTGGAATGGGAAGGAATTGGATATCACATCTCATGCTATAGATAGGCTCTCAGGTTTGGAAAGGGAAGGAGTTGGATATCACATCTCATGTTATAGGAAGGGTCTCAGGTTTGGTATAAGCATTGAGATATCACATCTCTGCTATCGGAAGTGTCTCAGGATTGGAATGGGAAGGACTTGGATATCACATCTCATGCTATAGATAGGCACTCAGGATTGGAATGGGAAGGAGTTGGATACACATCTCATGCTAGAGGAAGGGTCTCAGATTTGGTATAAGCATTGAGATATCACATCTCGTGCTATAGGAAGGGTCTCAGGATTGGAATGGGAAGGAGTTGTATATGACATCTCATGCCGTAGGAAGGGTCTCAGGTTTGGTATAAGCATTGAGATATCACATCTCTGCTATCGAAAGGGTCTTAGGATTGGAATGGGAAGGAGTTGGATATCCCATCTCATGTTATAGGAAGAGTCTCAGGTTTGGTATTAGAAGCATTGAGATATCCCATCTCATGATATAGGAAGGGTCTCAGGTTGGAATGGGAAGGAGTTGGATATCACATTTCATGTTATAGGAAGGGTCTCAGGATTGGAATGGGAAGGACTTGGATATCATATCCCATGCTATAGGAAGGCTCTCAGGTTTGGAAGGGGAAGGAGTTGGATATCACATTTCATGTTAGAGGAAGGATCTCAGGTTTGGTATTAGAGGCCTTGAGATATCACATCTCATGCTATAGGAAGGGTCTCAGGATTGGAATGGGAAGGAGTTGGATATCACATCTCAAGCTATAGGAACGGTCTCAGGTTTGGTATAAGCATTGTGATATCACATCTCATGCTATAGGAAGGGTCTCAGCATTGGAATGGGAAGGAGTTGGATATCACATCTCATGTTATAGGAAAGATCTCAGGTTTGGTATTAGAAGCATTGAGACATCACATCTCATGTTATAGGAAGGGTCTCAGGATTGGAATGGGAAGAAGTTGGATATCACATCTCTTGCTTTTGGAAAGGTCTCAGATTTGGTATAAGCATTGAGATATCACATCTCATGCTATAGGAAGGAAGGGTCTCAGGATTGGAATGGGAAGGAGTTGTATATGACATCTCATGCCATAGGAAGGGTCTCAGGTTTGGTATAAGCATTGAGATATCACATCACATGCTATAGGAAGGGTCTCAGGATTGGAATGGGAAGGACTTGGATATCACATCTCATGCTATAGGCAGGGTCTCAGGTTTGGAAAGGGAATGAGATGGATATCACATTTCATGTTAGAGGTAGGATCTCAGGTTTGGTATTAGAGGTATTGAGATATCACATCTCATGCTATCAGAAGGGTCTCAGGATTGGAATGGGAAGGAGTTGGATATCACATCTCATGCTAAAGGGGGGGGTCTCAGGTTTGGAAGGGGAAGGATTTGGAAATCACATCTCATGTTATAGGAAGGATCTCAGGTTTGGTATTAGAAGCATTGAGATATCACATCTCATGCTTTCATAAGGGTCTCAGGATTGGAATGGGAAGGATTTGGATATCACATCTCTTGCTACAGGAAGGGTCTCAGGATTGGAATGGGTAGGAGTTGGATATTACTTTCTTGCTATAGGAAGGGTCTCATGTTTGGAATGGGAAGGAGTTGGATATCACATATGCTATAGTTAGTGTCTCAGGTTTGGAACGGGAAGGAGTTGGATATCACATCTCATGTTATAGGAAGGGTCTCAGGTTTGGTATAAGCATTGAGATATCACATCTCTGCTATCGGAATTGGCTCAGGATTGGAATGGGAAGGAGTTGGATATTCCATCTCATGTTATAGGACGAGTCTCTGGTTTGGTATTAGAATCATTGAGATATCACATCGCATGAAGTAGGAAGGGTCTAAGGATTGGAATGGGATGGACTTGGATATCACATCTCATGCTATAGGTAGGCTCTCAGGTTTGGTATAAGCATTGAGATATCACATCTCATGCTATAGGAAGGGTCTCAGGATTGGAATGGGAAGGAATTGGATATCACATCTCATGCTATAGGAAGGGTCTCAGATTTGGTATAAGCATTGAGATATCACATCTCATGCTATAGGAAGGGTCTCAGGATTGGAATGGGAAGGAGTTGTATATGACATCCCAGGCCATAGGAAGGGTCTCAGGTTTGGTATAAGCATTGAGATATCACATCTCTGCTATCGGAAGGGTCTCAGGATTGGAATGGGAAGGAGTTGGATATCCCATCTCATGTTATAGGAAGGGTCTCAGGTTTGGTATTAGAAGCATAGGGATATCACATCTCATGCTATAGGAATGGTCTCAGGATTGGAATGGGAAGGACTTGGATGTCACATCTCATGCATAGGGAGGGTCTCAAGTTAGAAGCATTTAGATAACAAATCTCATGATATCGGAAGGGTCTCAGGATTGGAATGGGAAGGAGTTGGATATCACATCTCATGATAAAGGAAGGGTCTGAGGTTTGGAAGGGGAAGGATTTGGATATCACATCTCATGTTATAGGACGGGTCTCAGGTTTGGTATTAGAAGCATTGAGATATCAAGTCTCATGGTATAAGAAGGGTCTCAGAATTGGAATGGGAAGGAGTTGGATATCACACCTCAAGCTATAGGAAGGGTCTCAGGATTGGAATGGGAAGGAGTTTGATATCACATCTCATGCCATAGTATGGGTCTCAGGTTTGGTAGAAGCATTGGGATATCACATCTCATGCTATCGGAAGGGTATCAGTATTGGATTTGGAAGGAGTTGGATATCCCATCTCATGCTATAGGAAGGGTCTCAGGTTGGAATGGGAAGGAGTTGGATATCACATTTCATGTTATAGAAAGGGTCTCAGGATTGGAATGGGAAGGACTTGGATATCATATCTCATGCTATAGGAAGGCTCTCAGGTTTGGAAGGGGAAGGAGTTGGATATCACATTTCATGTTAGAGGAAGGATCTCAGGTTTGGTATTAGAGGCCTTGAGATATCACATCTCATGCTATAGGAAGGGTCTCTGGATTGGAATGGGAAGGAGTTGGATATCACATCGCAAGCTATAGGAAGGTTCTCAGGTTTGGTATAAGCATTGAGATATCACATCTCATGCTATAGGAAGGGTCTCAGGATTGGAATGGGAAGGAGTTGGATATCACATCTCATATTATAGGAAATATCTCAGGTTTGGTATTAGAAGCATTGAGACATCACATCTCATGTTATAGGAAGGGTCTCAGGATTGGAATGGGAAGAAGTTGGATATCACATCTCATGCTATAGGAAGGGTCTCAGGTTTGGTATATGCATTGAGATATCACATCTCATGCTATAGGAAGGGTCTCAGGATTGGAATGGGAAGGAGTTGTATATGACATCTCATGCCATAGGAAGGGTCTCAGGTTTGGTATAAGCATTGAGATATCACATCACATGCTATAGGAAGGGTCTCAGGATTGGAGTGGGAAGGACTTGGATATCACATCTCATGCTATAGGCAGGGTCTCAGGTTTGGAAAGGGAAGGAGATGGATATCACATTTCATGTTAGAGATAGGATCTCAGGTTTGGTATTAGAGGCATTGAGATATCACATCTCATGCTATCAGAAGGGTCTCAGGATTGGAATGGGAAGGAGTTGTATATCACATCTCATGCTAAAGGGAGGGTCTCAGGTTTGGAAGGGGAAGGATTTGGAAATCACATCTCATGTTATAGGAAGGGTCTCAGGTTTGGTATTAGAAGCATTGAGATATCACATCTCATGCTATAGGAAGGGTCTCAGGATTGGAATGGGGAGGACTTGGATGTCACATCTCATGCTATAGGGAGGGTCTCAAGTTTGATATTAGAAGCATTGAGATAACAAATCTCATGATATCGGAAGGGTCTCAGGATTGGAATGGGAAGGAGTTGGATATCACATCTCATGATAATGGAAGGGTCTAAGGTTTGGAAGGGGAAAGATTTGGATATCACATCTCATGTTATAGGACGGGTCTCAGGTTTGGTATTAGAAGCATTGAGATATCAAGTCTCATGGCATAGGAAGGGTCTCAGAATTGGAATGGGAAGGAGTTGGATATCACATCTCAAGCTATAGGAAGAGTCTCAGGTTTGGAATGGGAATGAGTTTGATATCACATCTCATGCCATAGTATGGGTCTCAGGTTTGGTAGAAGCATTGGGATATCACATCACATGCTATTGGAAGGGTATCAGTATTGGATTTGGAAGGAGTTGGATATCCCATCCCATGCTATAGTATGGGTCTCAGGTTTGGTAGAAGCATTGGGATATCACATCTCATGCTATTGGAAGGGTATCAGTATTGGATTTGGAAGGAGTTGGATATCCCATCTCATGCTATAGGAAGGGTCTCAGATTTGGTATAAGCATTGAGATATCACATCTCATGCTATAGGAAGGGTCTCAGGATTGGATTGGGAAGGAGTTGTATATGACATCTCAGGCCATAGGAAGGGTCTCAGGATTGGTATAAGCATTGAGATATCACATCTCTGCTATCGGAAGGGTCTCAGGATTGGAATGGGAAGGAGTTGGATATCCCATCTCATGTTATAGGAAGGGTCTCAGGTTTGGTATTAGAAGCATTGAGATATCACATCTCATGCTATAGGAAGGGTCTCAGGATTGGAATGGGGAGGACTTGGATGTCACATCTCATGCTATAGGGAGGGTCTCAAGTTTGATATTAGAAGCATTGAGATAACAAATCTCATGATATCGGAAGGGTCTCAGGATTGGAATGGGAAGGAGTTGGATATCACATCTCATGATAAAGGAAGGGTCTAAGGTTTGGAAGGGGAAAGATTTGGATATCACATCTCATGTTATAGGACGGGTCTCAGGTTTGGTATTAGAAGCATTGAGATATCAAGTCTCATGGCATAGGAAGGGTCTCAGAACTGGAATGGGAAGGAGTTGGATATCACATCTCAAGCTATAGGAAGAGTCTCAGGATTGGAATGGGAAGGAGTTTGATATCACATCTCATGCCATAGTATGGGTCTCAGGTTTGGTAGAAGCATTGGGATATCACATCTCATGCTATTGGAAGGGTATCAGTATTGGATTTGGAAGGAGTTGGATATCCCATCTCATGCTATTGGAAGGGTCTCAGGTTGGAATGGGAAGGAGTTGGATATCACATTTCATGTTATAGGAAGGGTCTCAGGATTGGAATGGGAAGGACTTGGATATCATATCTCATGCTATAAAAAGGCTCTCAGGTTTGGAAGGGGAAGGAGTTGGATATCACATTTCATGTTAGAGGAAGGATCTCAGGTTTGGTATTAGAGGCTTTGAGATATCACATCTCATGCTATAGGAAGGGTCTCAGGATTGTAATGGGAAGGAGTTGGATATCACATCTCAAGCTTTAGGAAGGGTCTCAGGTTTGGTATAAGCATTGAGATAGCACATCTCATGCAATATGAAGGGTCTCAGGATTGGAATGGGAAGGAGTTGGATATCACATCTCATGTTATAGGAAAGATCTCCGGTTTGGTATTAGAAGCATTGAGACATCACATCTCATGTTATAGGAAGGGTCTCAGGATTGGAATGGGAAGAAGTTGGATATCACATCTCATGCTATAGGAAGGGTCTCAGGTTTGGAAGGGGAAGGAGTTGGATATCCAATCTCATGTTATAGGACTGGTCGCAGGTTTGGTATTAGAAGCATTGAGACATCACATCTCATGCTATAGGAAGGGTCTCAGGATTGGAATGGGAAGGAGTTGAATATCACATCTCATGTTATAGGAAGGATCTCAGGTTTGGTATTAGAAGCATTGAGACATCACATCTCATGCTATAGGAAGGGTCTTAGGATTGGAATGGGAAGGAGTTGGATATCACATCTCATGCTATAGGAAGGGTCTCAGATTTGGTAGAAGCATTGGGATATCACATCTCATGCTATTGGAAGGGTATCAGTATTGGATTTGGAAGGAGTTGGATATCCCATCTCATGCTATTGGAAGGGTCTCAGGTTGGAATGGGAAGGAGTTGGATATCACATTTCATGTTATAGGAAGGGTCTCAGGATTGGAATGGGAAGGACTTGGATATCATATCTCATGCTATAAAAAGGCTCTCAGGTTTGGAAGGGGAAGGAGTTGGATATCACATTTCATGTTAGAGGAAGGATCTCAGGTTTGGTATTAGAGGCCTTGAGATATCACATCTCATGCTATAGGAAGGGTCTCAGGATTGGAATGGGAAGGAGTTGGATATCACATCTCAAGCTTTAGGAAGGGTCTCAGGTTTGGTATAAGCATTGAGATAGCACATCTCATGCTATAGGAAGGGTCTCAGGATTGGAATGGGAAGGAGTTGGATATCACATCTCATGTTATAGGAAAGATCTCCGGTTTGGTATTAGAAGCATTGAGACATCACATCTCATGTTATAGGAAGGGTCTCAGGATTGGAATGGGAAGAAGTTGGATATCACATCTCATGCTATAGGAAGGGTCTCAGGTTTGGAAGGGGAAGGAGTTGGATATCCAATCTCATGTTATAGGACTGGTCTCAGGTTTGGTATTAGAAGCATTGAGACATCACATCTCATGCTATAGGAAGGGTCTCAGGATTGGAATGGGAAGGAGTTGAATATCACATCTCATGTTATAGGAAGGATCTCAGGTTTGGTATTAGAAGCATTGAGACATCACATCTCATGCTATAGGAAGGGTCTTAGGATTGGAATGGGAAGGAGTTGGATATCACATCTCATGCTATAGGAAGGGTCTCAGATTTGGTATAAGCATTGAGATATCACATCTCATGCTATAGGAAGGGTCTCAGGATTGGATTGGGAAGGAGTTGTATATGACATCTCAGGCCATAGGAAGGGTCCCAGGATTGGTATAAGCATTGAGATATCACATCTCTGCTATCGGAAGGGTCTCAGGATTGGAATGGGAAGGAGTTGGATATCCCATCTCATGTTATAGGAAGGGTCTCAGGTTTGGTATTAGAAGCATTGAGATATCACATCTCATGCTATAGGAAATGTCTCAGGATTGGAATGGGGAGGACTTGGATGTCCCATCTCATGCTATAGGGAGGGTCTCAAGTTTGATATTAGAAGCATTGAGATAACAAATCTCATGATATCGGAATGGTCTCAGGATTGGAATGGGAAGGAGTTGGATATCACATCTCATGATAAAGGAAGGGTCTAAGGTTTGGAAGGGGAAATATTTGGATATCACATCTCATGTTATAGGACGGGTCTCAGGTTTGGTATTAGAAGCATTGAGATATCAAGTCTCATGGCATAGGAAGGGTCTCAGAATTGGAATGGGAAGGAGTTGGATATCACATCTCAAGCTATAGGAAGAGTCTCATGATTGGAATGGGAAGGAGTTTGATATCACATCTCATGCCATAGTATGGGTCTCAGGTTTGGTAGAAGCATTGGGATATCACATCTCATGCTATTGGAAGGGTATCAGTATTGGATTTGGAAGGAGTTGGATATCCCATCTCATGCTATAGGAAGGGTCTCAGGTTGGAATGGGAAGGAGTTGGATATCACATTTCATGTTATAGGAAGGGTCTCAGGATTGGAATGGGAAGGACTTGGATATCATATCTCATGCTATAGGAAGGCTCTCAGGTTTGGAAGGGGAAGGAGTTGGATATCACATTTCATGTTAGAGGAAGGATCTCAGGTTTGGTATTAGAGGCCTTGAGATATCACATATCATGCTATAGGAAGCGTCTCAGGATTGGAATGGGAAGGAGTTGGATATCACATTTCAAGCTTAAGGAAGGGTCTCAGGTTTGGTATAAGCATTGAGATAGCACATCTCATGCTATAGGAAGGGTCTCAGGATTGGAATGGGAAGGATTTGGATATTACATCTCATGTTATAGGAAAGATCTCAGGTTTGGTATTAGAAGCATTGAGACATCACATCTCATGTTATAGGAAGGGTCTCAGGATTGGAATGGGAAGAAGTTGGATATCACATCTCATGCTATAGGAAGGGTCTCAGGTTTGGAAGGGGAAGGAGTTGGATATCCAATCTCATGTTATAGGACTGGTCTCAGGTTTGGTATTAGAAGCATTGAGATATCACATCGCATGCTGTAGGAAGGTTCTCAGGTTTGGTATTCGAAGCATTGAGACATCACATCTCATGCTATAGGAAGGGTCTCAGGATTGGAATGGGAAGGAGTTGGATATCACATCTCATGTTATAGGAAGGATCTCAGGTTTGGTATTAGAAGCATTGAGACATCACATCTCATGCTATAGGAAGGGTCTCAGGATTTCTAAACCCTCGGAGCGCGGTGAGTGTGCCCCCAGCAGCACCCTCCTGGTGTTTTTTTCCCCCCAGCCCTATGACTGGTGGGCCCGTGCCCAGTAGCAGGCCTTTGCATCCCTCCCTCCCCGCACCCGTTCCTGGTTCCCCAGCCCGCCTCCCGACCCGCCCTCCCTCCCTCCCATTGGTGCATCCGAGTTTCGTGTCGAGTCTACCGACTCGCGAGGCCCCCACCGGCTCCTTTCTAAACCCTCGGAGCGCGGTGAGTGTGCCCCCAGCAGCACCCTCCTGGTGTTTTTTTCCCCCCAGCCCTATGACTGGTGGGCCCGTGCCCAGTAGCAGGCCTTTGCATCCCTCCCTCCCCGCACCCGTTCCTGGTTCCCCAGCCCGCCTCCCGACCCGCCCTCCCTCCCTCCCATTGGTGCATCCGAGTTTCGTGTCGAGTCTACCGACTCGCGAGGCCCCCACCGGCTCCTTTCTAAACCCTCGGAGCGCGGTGAGTGTGCCCCCAGCAGCACCCTCCTGGTGTTTTTTTCCCCCCAGCCCTATGACTGGTGGGCCCGTGCCCAGTAGCAGGCCTTTGCATCCCTCCCTCCCCGCACCCGTTCCTGGTTCCCCAGCCCGCCTCCCGACCCGCCCTCCCTCCCTCCCATTGGTGCATCCGAGTTTCGTGTCGAGTCTACCGACTCGCGAGGCCCCCACCGGCTCCTTTCTAAACCCTCGGAGCGCGGTGAGTGTGCCCCCAGCAGCACCCTCCTGGTGTTTTTTTCCCCCCAGCCCTATGACTGGTGGGCCCATGCCCAGTAGCAGGCCTTTGCATCCCTCCCTCCCCGCACCCGTTCCTGGTTCCCCAGCCCGCCTCCCGACCCGCCCTCCCTCCCTCCCTCCCATTGGTGCATCCGAGTTTCGTGTCGAGTCTACCGACTCGCGAGGCCCCCACCGGCTCCTTTCTAAACCCTCGGAGCGCGGTGAGTGTGCCCCCAGCAGCACCCTCCTGGTGTTTTTTTCCCCCCAGCCCTATGACTGGTGGGCCCGTGCCCAGTAGCAGGCCTTTGCATCCCTCCCTCCCCGCACCCGTTCCTGGTTCCCCAGCCCGCCTCCCGACCCGCCCTCCCTCCCTCCCATTGGTGCATCCGAGTTTCGTGTCGAGTCTACCGACTCGCGAGGCCCCCACCGGCTCCTTTCTAAACCCTCGGAGCGCGGTGAGTGTGCCCCCAGCAGCACCCTCCTGGTGTTTTTTTCCCCCCAGCCCTATGACTGGTGGGCCCGTGCCCAGTAGCAGGCCTTTGCATCCCTCCCTCCCCGCACCCGTTCCTGGTTCCCCAGCCCGCCTCCCGACCCGCCCTCCCTCCCTCCCATTGGTGCATCCGAGTTTCGTGTCGAGTCTACCGACTCGCGAGGCCCCCACCGGCTCCTTTCTAAACCCTCGGAGCGCGGTGAGTGTGCCCCCAGCAGCACCCTCCTGGTGTTTTTTTCCCCCCAGCCCTATGACTGGTGGGCCCGTGCCCAGTAGCAGGCCTTGGCATCCCTCCCTCCCCGCACCCGTTCCTGGTTCCCCAGCCCGCCTCCCGACCCGCCCTCCCTCCCTCCCTCCCATTGGTGCATCCGAGTTTCGTGTCGAGTCTACCGACTCGCGAGGCCCCCACCGGCTCCTTTCTAAACCCTCGGAGCGCGGTGAGTGTGCCCCCAGCAGCACCCTCCTGGTGTTTTTTTTCCCCCCAGCCCTATGACTGGTGGGCCCGTGCCCAGTAGCAGGCCTTTGCATCCCTCCCTCCCCGCACCCGTTCCTGGTTCCCCAGCCCGCCTCCCGACCCGCCCTCCCTCCCTCCCATTGGTGCATCCGAGTTTCGTGTCGAGTCTACCGACTCGCGAGGCCCCCACCGGCTCCTTTCTAAACCCTCGGAGCGCGGTGAGTGTGCCCCCAGCAGCACCCTCCTGGTGTTTTTTTCCCCCCAGCCCTATGACTGGTGGGCCCATGCCCAGTAGCAGGCCTTTGCATCCCTCCCTCCCCGCACCCGTTCCTGGTTCCCCAGCCCGCCTCCCGACCCGCCCTCCCTCCCTCCCTCCCTCCCATTGGTGCATCCGAGTTTCGTGTCGAGTCTACCGACTCGCGAGGCCCCCACCGGCTCCTTTCTAAACCCTCGGAGCGCGGTGAGTGTGCCCCCAGCAGCACCCTCCTGGTGTTTTTTTCCCCCCAGCCCTATGACTGGTGGGCCCGTGCCCAGTAGCAGGCCTTTGCATCCCTCCCTCCCCGCACCCGTTCCTGGTTCCCCAGCCCGCCTCCCGACCCGCCCTCCCTCCCTCCCATTGGTGCATCCGAGTTTCGTGTCGAGTCTACCGACTCGCGAGGCCCCCACCGGCTCCTTTCTAAACCCTCGGAGCGCGGTGAGTGTGCCCCCAGCAGCACCCTCCTGGTGTTTTTTTCCCCCCAGCCCTATGACTGGTGGGCCCGTGCCCAGTAGCAGGCCTTTGCATCCCTCCCTCCCCGCACCCGTTCCTGGTTCCCCAGCCCGCCCTCCCTCCCTCCCATTGGTGCATCCACTCTTCATCACCGGTCCCCCCAGGGCAGCCCTCTGCCCGGCAGCCCCCAGCGGCTAAGGGCCCCGAGGCCAAGGGCGACTCCAACAGAGGCGACTCCAGGAAGTGTCTGCAGGTGTCAGCAGGAGAAGCCAAGGAAGCCAGCAGCCAACAGACACCAACAAAAACCGTGAGTGTGGCATGGGTGGGGAATAGAGCAATCACTCTACTCCAGAAAACCCCTGCCACTCTATCTTACCTATCAATAACATAGAGTGCCATAATACTTGCATGTCCACTCTTTATAGAACTGTGAATGTTAGCATGTCCACTCTCAGACAGAAGCGCCAAATCTAGACAGAAATGTGACTGTTAGCATGTGCCACACTTAGATGGAATTTCAGAAATGTGACTGTTAGCATGTGCCACACTTAGATGGAATTTCAGAAATGTGACTGTTAGCATGTGCCACACTTAGATGGAATTTCAGAAATGTGACTGTTAGCATTTGCCACACCTAGATGGAATTCTCAAGCTAGGTTTGCGCAAAATCTAGGCAGTAATATGATTGTTGGCATGTGCCACACTTAGACGGAATTCTCAAACTTAGCCCGCGTTGCATCTAGATAGAAAATATGATTGCTAGCAAATACCACACCTAGATGGAATTTCAGAAATGTGATTGTTAGCATATGTGACTCTTAGCATGCACCTCACTTAGAATTATAAACCTGGCTTGCGCGGCATCTAGATAGAAATGTGACTGTTTAGCATGTGCCACACCTAGATGGAATTTTCAGAAATGTGACTGTTAGCATTTGCCACACCTAGATGGAATTCTCAAGCTAGGTTTGTGCAAAATCTAGGCAGTAATATGATTGTTGGCATGTGCCACACTTAGACGGAATTCTCAAACTTAGCCCGCGTTGCATCTAGATAGAAATATGATTGTTAGCAAATACCACACCTAGATGGAATTTCAGAAATGTGATTGTTAGCATATGTGACTCTTAGCATGCACCTCACTTAGAATTATAAACCTGGCCTGCGCGGCATCTAGATAGAAATGTGACTGTTAGCATGTACCGGACCTAGATGGAATCCCACAATTGCAAGGACAGCAATGCCAACTAACCAACCAGCTAACAATTCCATCCATCTGCATACACCTCTCAAACTATAACCAAACACAACCACAAGCCTTAAACGCAGCAATCCGCACAAACTGCACAACAATGCAACAACAAAACAAACCACACATAGACTTGCACAACAGCACACGACGACTACGGACCATAAAACACCCCAAGCCCAGCCGACGGAACCACCGGGCTGAGGCTGCCAACAGCACATCACTGCTCTCTTGCACTTTTCCAGCTTATTCCTACTAACCCACCCCCTCTCCTCCCCTTTTTCAGAGCCGCCAGAGCGCCAGGGGACCGCTTCGGTGGTGATAGTGCGCGGTACAAATGACCTTTAACATTAACATTAACATTAACATTGGAATGGGAAGGAGTTGGATATCACATCTCATGCTATAGGAAGGGTCTCAGATTTGGTATAAGCATTGAGATATCACATCTCATGCTATAGGAAGGGTCTCAGGATTGGATTGGGAAGGAGTTGTATATGACATCTCAGGCCATAGGAAGGGTCTCAGGATTGGTATAAGCATTGAGATATCACATCTCTGCTATCGGAAGGGTCTCAGGATTGGAATGGGAAGGAGTTGGATATCCCATCTCATGATAAAGGAAGGGTCTAAGGTTTGGAAGGGGAAAGATTTGGATATCACATCTCATGTTATAGGACGGGTCTCAATTTTGATATTAGAAGCATTGAGATAACAAATCTCATGATATCGGAAGGGTCTCAGGATTGGAATGGGAAGGAGTTGGATATCACATCTCATGATAAAGGAAGGGTCTAAGGTTTGGAAGGGGAAAGATTTGGATATCACATCTCATGATATAGGACGGGTCTCAGGTTTGGTATTAGAAGCATTGAGATATCAAGTCTCATGGTATAGGAAGGGTCTCAGAATTGGAATGGGAAGGATTTCGGATATCACATCTCAAGCTATAGGAAGAGTCTCAGGATTGGAATGGGAAGGAGTTTGATATCACATCTCATGCCATAGTATGGTTCTCAGGTTTGGTAGAAGCATTGGGATATCACATCTCATGCTATTGGAAGGGTATCAGTATTGGATTTGGAAGGAGTTGGATATCCCATCTCATGCTATAGGAAGGGTCTCAGGTTGGAATGGGAAGGAGTTGGATATCACATTTCATGTTATAGGAAGGGTCTCAGGATTGGAATGGGAAGGAGTTGGATATCACATCTCATGTTATAGGAAAGATCTCAGGTTTGGAATAGGAAGAAGTTGGATATCACATCTCATGCTATAGGAAGGGTCTCAGGTTTGGAAGGGGAAGGAGTTGGATATCCAATCTCATGTTATAGATCTGGTCTCAGGTTTGGTATTAGAAGCATTGAGATATCACATCACATCGCATGCTGTAGGAAGGTTCTCAGGTTTGGAATGGGGAGGAATTGGATATCACATCTCATGTCATAGAAAGGATCTCAGGTTTGGTATTAGAAGCATTGAGATATCACATCTCATGCTATAGGAATGGTCTCAGGATTGGAATGGGAAGGAGTTGGATATTACATTCTTGCTATAGGAAGGGTCTCATGTTTGGAATGGGAAGGAGTTGGATATCACATATGCTATAGGAAGGGTCTCAGGTTTGAAACGGGAAGGAGTTGGATATCACATCTCATGTTATAGGAAGGGTCTCAGGTTTGTTATAAGCATTGAGATATCACATCTCTGCTATCAGAAGTGTCTCAGGATTGGAATGGGAAGGTGTTGGATATCCCATCTCATGTTATAGGACGGGTCTCAGGTTTGTTATTAGAATCATTGAGATATCATATTGCATGCTGTAGGAAGGGTCTAAGGATTGGAATGGGAAGGACTTGGATATCACATCTCATGCTATAGGTAGGCTCTCAGGTTTGGAAAGGGAAGGAGTTCGATATCACATTTCATGTTAGAGGAAGGATCTCAGGTTTGGTATTAGAGGCATTGAGATATCACATATCATGCTATAGGAACGGTCTCAGGATTGGAATGGGAAGGAGTTGGATATCACATCTCAAGCTTTAGGAAGGGTCTCAGGTTTGGTATAAGCATTGCGATAGCACATCTCATGCTATAGGAAGGGTCTCAGGATTGGAATGGGAAGGAGTTGGATATTACATCTCATGTTATAGGAAAGATCTCAGGTTTGGTATTAGAAGCATTGAGACATCACATCTCATGTTATAGGAAGGGTCTCAGGATTGGAATGGGAAGAAGTTGGATATCACATCTCATGCTATAGGACGGGTCTCAGGTTTGGAAGGGGAAGGAGTTGGATATCCAATCTCATGTCATAGGACTGGTCTCAGGTTTGGTATTAGAAGCATTGAGATATCACATCGCATGCTGTAGGAAGGTTCTCAGGTTTGGTATTAGAAGCATTGAGACATCACATCTCATGCTATAGGAAGGGTCTCAGGATTGGAATGGGAAGGAGTTGGATATCACATCTCATGTTATAGGAAGGATCTCAGGTTTGGTATTAGAAGCATTGAGACATCACATCTCATGCTATAGGAAGGGTCTCAGGATTGGAATGGGAAGGAGTTGGATATCACATCTCATGCTATAGGAAGGGTCTCATATTTGGTATAAGCATTGAGATATCACATCTCATGATATAGGAAGGGTCTCAGGATTGGATTGGGAAGGAGTTGTATATGACATCTCAGGCCATAGGAAGGGTCTCAGGATTGGTATAAGCATTGAGATATCACATCTCTGCTATCGGAAGGGTCTCAGGATTGGAATGGGAAGGAGTTGGATATCCCATCTCATGATAAAGGAAGGGTCTAAGGTTTGGAAGGGGAAAGATTTGGATATCACATCTCATGTTATAGGACGGGTCTCAGGATTGGAATCGGAAGGACTTGGATATCACATCTCATGCTATAGGGAGTGTCTCAGGATTGGAATCGGAAAGACTTGGATATCACATCTCATGCTATAGGGAGGGTCTCAAGTTTGATATTAGAAGCATTGAGATATCACATCTCATGCTATAGGAAGGGTCTCAGGATTGGAATGGGAAGGAGTTGGATATCACATCTCATGCTATAGGAAGGGTCTCAGGTTTGGTATAAGCAGTGAGATATCACATATCATGCTATAGGAAGTGTCTCAGGATTGGAATGGGAAGGAGTTGGATATCACATCTCATGTTATAGGAAGAATCTCAGGTTTGGTATAAGCATTGAGATATCACATCTCTGCTATCGGAAGGGTCTCAGGATTGGAATGGGAAGGAGTTGGATATTCCCATCTCATGTTATAGGAAGGGTCTCAGGTTTGGTATTAGAAGCATTGAGATATCACATCTCATGCTATAGGAAGGGTCTCAGGATTGGAATGGGAAGGACTTGGATATCACATCTCATGCTATAGGGAGGGTCCAAGTTTGATATTAGAAGCATTGAGATATCACATCTCATGATATCGGAAGGGTCTCAGGGATGGAATGGGAAGGAGTTGGATATCACATCTCATGATAAAGGAAGGGTCTAAGGTTTGGAAGGGGAAGGAGTTTGATATCACATCTCATGCCATAGTATGGGTCTCAGGTTTGGTAGAAGCATTGGGATATCACATCTCATGCTATCGGAAGGGTATCAGGATTGGATTTGGAAGGAGTTGGATATCCCATCTCATGCTATAGGAAGGGTCTCAGGTTGGAATGGGAAGGAGTTGGATATCACATCTCATGTTATAGGAAGAGTCTCAGGATTGGAATGGGAAGGACTTGGATATCACATCTCATGCTATTGGAAGGCTCTCAGGTTTGGAAGGGGAAAGAGTTGGATATAACATTTCATGTTAGAGGTAGGATCTCAGGTTTGGTATTAGAGGCATTGAGATATCACATCTCATGCTATCAGAAGAGTCTCAGGATTGGAATGGGAAGGAGTTGGATATCACATCTCATGCTAAAGGGGAGGGTCTCAGGTTTGGAAGGGGAAGGATTTGGATATCACATCTCATGTTATAGGAAGGATCTCAGGTTTGGTATTAGAAGCATTGAGATATCACATCTCATGCTATCGGAAGGATCTCAGGTTTGGTATAGAAGCATTGAGATATCACATCTCATGCTATCAGAAGGGTCTCAGGATTGGAATGGGAAGGAGTTGGATATCACATCTCATGCTAAAGGGAGGGTCTCAGGTTTGGAAGGGGAAGGATTTGGATATCACATCTCATGTTATCGGAAGGATCTCAGGTTTGGTATTAGAAGTATTGAGATATCACATCTCATGCTATAGGAAGGGTCTCAGGATTGGAATGGGAAGGAGTTGGCTATCACATCTCATGCTAAAGGAAGGGTCTCAGGTTTGGTAGAAGCATTGAGATATCACATCTCATGCTATAGGAAGGGTCTCAGGATTGGAATGGGAAGGACTTAGATATCACATATCATGCTATAGGGAGGGTCTCAGTTTTGATATTAGAAGCATTGAGATATCACATCTCATGCTATCGGAAGTGTCTCAGGATTGGAATGGGAAGGAGTTGGATATCACATCTCATGATAAAGGAAGGGTCTAAGGTTTGGAAGGGGAAGGAGTTTGATATCACATCTCATGCCATAGTATGGGTCTCAGGTTTGGTAGAAGCATTGGGATATCACATCTCATGCTATCGGAAGGGTATCAGGATTGGATTTGGAAGGAGTTGGATATCCCATCTCATGCTATAGGAAGGGTCTCAGGTTGGAATGGGAAGGAGTTGGATATCACATCTCATGTTATAGGAAGGGTCTCAGTATTGGAATGGGAAGGACTTGGATATCACATCTCATGCTATAGGAAGGCTCTCAGGTTTGGAAGGGGAAAGAGTTGGATATCACATTTCATGTTAGAGGTAGGATCTCAGGTTTGGTATTAGAGGCATTGAGATATCACATCTCATGCTATCAGAAGAGTCTCAGGATTGGAATGGGAAGGACTTGGATATCACATCTCATGCTATAGGGAGGGTCTCAAGTTTGATATTAGAAGCATTGAGATATCACATCTCATGATATCGGAAGGGTCTCAGGGATGGAATGGGAAGGAGTTGGATATCACATCTCATGATAAACGAAGGGTCTATGGTTTGGAAGGGGAAGGAGTTTGATATCACATCTCATGCCATAGTATGGGTCTCAGGTTTGGTAGAAGCATTGGGATATCACATCTCATGCTATCGGAAGGGTATCAGGATTGGATTTGGAAGGAGTTGGATATCCCATCTCATGCTATAGGAAGGGTCTCAGGTTGGAATGGGAAGGAGTTGGATATCACATCTCATGTTATAGGAAGGGTCTCAGGATTGGAATGGGAAGGACTTGGATATCACATCTCATGCTATAGGAAGGCTCTCAGGTTTGGAAGGGGAAAGAGTTGGATATCACATTTCATGTTAGAGGTAGGATCTCAGGTTTGGTATTAGAGGCATTGAGATATCACATCTCATGCTATCAGAAGGGTCTCAGGTTGGAATGGGAAGGACTTGGATATCACATCTCATACTATAGGAAGGCTCTCAGGTTTGGAAGGGGAAGGATTTGGATATCACATCTCATGTTATAGGAAGGATCTCAGGTTTGGTATTAGAAGCATTGAGATATCACATCTCATGCTATCGGAATGATCTCAGGTTTGGTATAGAAGCATTGAGATATCACATCTCATGCTATCAGAAGGGTCTCAGGATTGGAATGGGAAGGAGTTGGATATCACATCTCATGCTAAAGGGAGGGTCTCAGGTTTGGAAGGGGAAGGATTTGGATATCACATCTCATGTTATAGGAAGGGTCTCAGGATTGGAATGGGAAGGACTTGGATATCACATCTCATGCTATAGGAAGGCTCTCAGGTTTGGAAGGGGAAGGATTTGGATATCACATCTCATGTTATAGGAAGGATCTCAGGTTTGGTATTAGAAGCATTGAGATATCACATCTCATGCTATCGGAAGGATCTCAGGTTTGGTATAGAAGCATTGAGATATCACATCTCATGCTATCAGAAGGGTCTCAGGATTGGAATGGGAAGGAGTTGGATATCACATCTCATGCTAAAGGGAGGGTCTCAGGTTTGGAAGGGGAAGGATTTGGATATCACATCTCATGTTATCGGAAGGATCTCAGGTTTGGTATTAGAAGTATTGAGATATCACATCTCATGCTATAGGAAGGGTCTCAGGATTGGAATGGGAAGGAGTTGGTTATCACATATCATGCTATAGGGAGGGTCTCAGTTTTGATATTAGAAGCATTGAGATATCACATCTCATGCTATCGGAAGTGTCTCAGGATTGGAATGGGAAGGAGCTGGATATCACATCTCATGCTAAAGGAAGGGTCTCACGTTTGGAACGGGAAGGAGTTGGATATCACATCTCATGTTATAGGAAGGGTCTCAGGTTTGGTATAAGCATTGAGATATCACATCTCTGCTATCGGAAGTGTCTCAGGATTGGAATGGGAAGGACTTGGATATCACATCTCATGCTATAGATAGGCTCTCAGGTTTGGAAAGGGAAGGAGTTGGATATCACATTTCATGTTAGAGGAAGGATCTCAGGTTTGGTATTAGAGGCATTGAGATATCACATCTCACTCTATAGGAAGGGTCTCAGGATTGGAATGGGAAGGAGTTGGATATCACATCTCATGCTATAGGAAGGGTCTCAGGATTGGAATGGGAAGGAGTTGGATATCACATCTCATGCTATAGGAAGGGTCTCAGGTTTGGTATAAGCATTGAGATATCACATCTCGTGCTATAGGAAGGGTCTCAGGATTGGAATGGGAAGGAGTTGGATATCACATCTCATGCTATAGGAAGGGTCTCAGATTTGGTATAAG
The DNA here is from genome assembly GCF_040938575.1 of Ambystoma mexicanum. Taxonomy (NCBI): domain Eukaryota; kingdom Metazoa; phylum Chordata; class Amphibia; order Caudata; family Ambystomatidae; genus Ambystoma; species Ambystoma mexicanum. Next base: position 343,216,044 of record NC_090936.1, read on the forward strand.
CATTGAGATATCACATCTCATGCTATAGGAAGGGTCTCAGGATTGGAATGGGAAGCAGTTGGATATCACATCTCAGGCCATAGGAAGGGTCTCAGGTTTGGTATAAGCATTGAGATATCACATCTCTGCTATCGGAAGGGTCTCAGGATTGGAATGGGAAGGAGTTGGATATCCCATCTCATGTTATAGGAAGAGTCTCAGGTTTGGTATTAGAAGCATTGAGATATCCCATCTCATGCTATAGGAAGGGTCTCAGGTTGGAATGGGAAGGAGTTAGATATCACATCTCATGCTATAGGGAGGGTCTCAAGTTTGATATTAGAAGCATTGAGATATCACATCTCATGATATCGGAAGGGTCTCAGGGATGGAATGGGAAGGAGTTGGATATCACATCTCATGATAAACGAAGGGTCTATGGTTTGGAAGGGGAAGGAGTTTGATATCACATCTCATGCCATAGTATGGGTCTCAGGTTTGGAAGAAGCATTGGGATATCACATCTCATGCTATCTGAAGGGTATCAGGATTGGATTTGGAAGGAGTTGGATATCCCATCTCATGCTATAGGAAGGGTCTCAGGTTGGAATGGGAAGGAGTTGGATATCACATCTCATGTTATAGGAAGGGTCTCAGGATTGGAATGGGAAGGACTTGGATATCACATCTCATGCTATAGGAAGGCTCTCAGGTTTGGAAGGGGAAAGAGTTGGATATCACATTTCATGTTAGAGGTAGGATCTCAGGTTTGGTATTAGAGGCATTGAGATATCACATCTCATGCTATCAGAAGAGTCTCAGGATTGGAATGGGAAGGAGTTGGATATCACATCTCATGCTAAAGTGAGGGTCTCAGGTTTGGAAGGGGAAGGATTTGGATATCACATCTCATGTTATAGGAAGGGTCTCAGGATTGGAATGGGAAGGACTTGGATATCACATCTCATGCTATAGGAAGGCTCTCAGGTTTGGAAGGGGAAGGATTTGGATATCACATCTCATGTTATAGGAAGGATCTCAGGTTTGGTATTAGAAGCATTGAGATATCACATCTCATGCTATCAGAAGGGTCTCAGGATTGGAATGGGAAGGAGTTGGATATCACATCTCATGCTAAAGGGAGGGTCTCAGGTTTGGAAGGGGAAGGATTTGGATATCACATCTCATGTTATCGGAAGGATCTCAGGTTTGGTATTAGAAGTATTGAGATATCACATCTCATGCTATAGGAAGGGTCTCAGGATTGGAATGGGAAGGAGTTGGTTATCACATATCATGCTATAGGGAGGGTCTCAGTTTTGATATTAGAAGCATTGAGATATCACATCTCATGCTATCGGAAGTGTCTAAGGATTGGAATGGGAAGGAGCTGGATATCACATCTCATGCTAAAGGAAGGGTCTCACGTTTGGAACGGGAAGGAGTTGGATATCACATCTCATGTTATCGGAAGGATCTCAGGTTTGGTATTAGAAGTATTGAGATATCACATCTCATGCTATAGGAAGGGTCTCAGGATTGGAATGGGAAGGAGTTGGTTATCACATATCATGCTATAGGGAGGGTCTCAGTTTTGATATTAGAAGCATTGAGATATCACATCTCATGCTATCGGAAGTGTCTCAGGATTGGAATGGGAAGGAGCTGGATATCACATCTCATGCTAAAGGAAGGGTCTCACGTTTGGAACGGGAAGGAGTTGGATATCACATCTCATGTTATAGGAAGGGTCTCAGGTTTGGTATAAGCATTGAGATATCACATCTCTGCTATCGGAAGTGTCTCAGGATTGGAATGGGAAGGACTTGGATATCACATCTCATGCTATAGATAGGCTCTCAGGTTTGGAAAGGGAAGGAGTTGGATATCACATTTCATGTTAGAGGAAGGATCTCAGGTTTGGTATTAGAGGCATTGAGATATCACATCTCACTCTATAGGAAGGGTCTCAGGATTGGAATGGGAAGGAGTTGGATATCACATCTCATGCTATAGGAAGGGTCTCAGGATTGGAATGGGAAGGAGTTGGATATCACATCTCATGCTATAGGAAGGGTCTCAGGTTTGGTATAAGCATTGAGATATCACATCTCGTGCTATAGGAAGGGTCTCAGGATTGGAATGGGAAGGAGTTGGATATCACATCTCATGCTATAGGAAGGGTCTCAGATTTGGTATAAGCATTGAGATATCACATCTCATGCTATAGGAAGGGTCTCAGGATTGGAATGGGAAGCAGTTGGATATCACATCTCAGGCCATAGGAAGGGTCTCAGGTTTGGTATAAGCATTGAGATATCACATCTCTGCTATCGGAAGGGTCTCAGGATTGGAATGGGAAGGAGTTGGATATCCCATCTCATGTTATAGGAAGAGTCTCAGGTTTGGTATTAGAAGCATTGAGATATCCCATCTCATGCTATAGGAAGGGTCTCAGGTTGGAATGGGAAGGAGTTAGATATCACATCTCATGCTATAGGGAGGGTCTCAAGTTTGATATTAGAAGCATTGAGATATCACATCTCATGATATCGGAAGGGTCTCAGGGATGGAATGGGAAGGAGTTGGATATCACATCTCATGATAAACGAAGGGTCTATGGTTTGGAAGGGGAAGGAGTTTGATATCACATCTCATGCCATAGTATGGGTCTCAGGTTTGGAAGAAGCATTGGGATATCACATCTCATGCTATCTGAAGGGTATCAGGATTGGATTTGGAAGGAGTTGGATATCCCATCTCATGCTATAGGAAGGGTCTCAGGTTGGAATGGGAAGGAGTTGGATATCACATCTCATGTTATAGGAAGGGTCTCAGGATTGGAATGGGAAGGACTTGGATATCACATCTCATGCTATAGGAAGGCTCTCAGGTTTGGAAGGGGAAAGAGTTGGATATCACATTTCATGTTAGAGGTAGGATCTCAGGTTTGGTATTAGAGGCATTGAGATATCACATCTCATGCTATCAGAAGAGTCTCAGGATTGGAATGGGAAGGAGTTGGATATCACATCTCATGCTAAAGGGAGGGTCTCAGGTTTGGAACGGGAAGGATTTGGATATCACATCTCATGTTATAGGAAGGATCTCAGGTTTGGTATTAGAAGCATTGAGATATCACATCTCATGCTATCGGAAGGATCTCAGGTTTGGTATAGAAGCATTGAGATATCACATCTCATGCTATCAGAAGGGTCTCAGGATTGGAATGGGAAGGAGTTGGATATCACATCTCATGCTAAAGGGAGGGTCTCAGGTTTGGAAGGGGAAGGATTTGGATATCACATCTCATGTTATCGGAAGGATCTCAGGTTTGGTATTAGAAGTATTGAGATATCACATCTCATGCTATAGGAAGGGTCTCAGGATTGGAATGGGAAGGAGTTGGTTATCACATCTCATGCTAAAGGAAGGGTCTCAGGTTTGGTAGAAGCATTGAGATATCACATCTCATGCTATGGGAAGGGTCTCAGGATTGGAATGGGAAGGACTTAGATATCACATATCATGCTATAGGGAGGGTCTCAGTTTTGATATTAGAAGCATTGAGATATCACATCTCATGCTATCGGAAGTGTCTCAGGATTGGAATGGGAAGGAGCTGGATATCACATCTCATGCTAAAGGAAGGGTCTCATGTTTGGAACGGGAAGGAGTTGGATATCACATCTCATGTTATAGGAAGGGTCTCAGGTTTGGTATAAGCATTGAGATATCACATCTCTGCTATCGGAAGTGTCTCAGGATTGGAATGGGAAGGACTTGGATATCACATCTCATGCTATAGATAGGCTCTCAGGTTTGGAAAGGGAAGGAGTTGGATATCACATTTCATGTTAGAGGAAGGATCTCAGGTTTGGTATTAGAGGCATTGAGATATCACATCTCAGGCTATAGGAAGGGTCTCAGGATTGGAATGGGAAGGAGTTGGATATCACATCTCATGCTATAGGAAGGGTCTCAGGATTGGAATGGGAAGGAGTTGGATATCACATCTCATGCTATAGGAAGGGTCTCAGGTTTGGTATAAGCATTGAGATATCACATCTCGTGCTATAGGAAGGGTCTCAGGATTGGAATGGGAAGGAATTGTATATGACATCTCATGCTATAGACAGGGTCTCAGGGTTGGAAATGGAAGGAGATGGATATCACATTTCATGTTAGAGGTAGGATCTCAGGTTTGGTATTAGAGGCATTGAGATATCACATCTCATGCTATCAGAAGGGTCTCAGGATTGGAATGGGAAGGAGTTGGATATCACATCTCATGCTAAAGGGAGGGTCTCAGGTTTGGAAGGGGAAGGATTTGGAAATCACATCTCATGTTATAGGAAGGATCTCAGGTTTGGTATTAGAAGCATTGAGATATCACATCTCATGCTATCATAAGGGTCTCAGGATTGGAATCGGAAGGAGTTGGATATCACATCTCATGTTATAGGAAGGATCTCAGGTTTGGTATTAGAAGCATTGAGACATCACATCTCATGCTATAGGAAGGGTCTCAGGATTGGAATGGGAAGGAGTTGGATATCACATCTCATGCTATAGGAAGGGTCTCAGATTTGGTATAAGCATTGAGATATCACATCTCATGCTATAGGAAGGGTCTCAGGATTGGAATGGGAAGCAGTTGGATATCACATCTCAGGCCATAGGAATGGTCTCAGGTTTGGTATAAGCATTGAGATATCACATCTCTGCTATCGGAAGGGTCTCAGGATTGGAATGGGAAGGAGTTGGATATCCCATCTCATGTTATAGGAAGAGTCTCAGGTTTGGTATTAGAAGCATTGAGATATCCCATCTCATGCTATAGGAAGGGTCTCAGGTTGGAATGGGAAGGAGTTGGATATCACATTTCATGTTATAGGAAGGGTCTCAGGATTGGAATTGGAAGGACTTGGCTATCATATCTCATGCTATAGGAAGGCTCTCAGGTTTGGAAGGGGAAGGAGTTGGATATCACATTTCATGTTAGAGGAACAATCTCAGGTTTGGTATTAGAGGCCTTGAGATATCACATCTCATGCTATAGGAAGGGTCTCAGGATTGGAATGGGAAGGAGTTGGATATCACATCTCAAGCTATAGGAACGGTCTCAGGTTTGGTATAAGCATTGTGATATCACATCTCATGCTATAGGAAGGGTCTCAGGATTGGAATGGGAAGGAGTTGGATATCACATCTCATGTTATAGGAAAGATCTCAGGTTTGGTATTAGAAGCATTGAGACATCACATCTCATGCTATCAGAAGTGTCTCAGGATTGGAATGGGAAGGAGTTGGATATCACATCTCATGATAAAGGAATGGTCTAAGTTTTGGAAGGGGAAGGAGTTTGATATCACATCTCATGCCATAGTATGGGTCTCCGGTTTGGTAGAAGCATTGGGATATCACATCTCATGCTATCGGAAGGGTATCAGGATTGGATTTGGAAGGAGTTGGATATCCCATCTCATGCTATAGGAAGGGTCTCAGGTTGGAATGGGAAGGAGTTGGATATCACATCTCATGTTATAGGAAGGGTCTCAGGATTGGAATGGGAAGGACTTGGATATCACATCTCATGCTATAGGAAGGCTCTCAGGTTTGGAAGGGGAAAGAGTTGGATATCACATTTCATGTTAGAGGTAGGATCTCAGGTTTGGTATTAGAGGCATTGAGATATCACATCTCATGCTATCAGAAGAGTCTCAGGATTAGAATGGGAAGGACTTCGATATCACATCTCATGCTATAGGGAGGGTCTCAAGTTTGATATTAGAAGCATTGAGATATCACATCTCATGATATCGGAAGGGTCTCAGGGATGGAATGGGAAGGAGTTGGATATCACATCTCATGATAAACGAAGGGTCTATGGTTTGGAAGGGGAAGGAGTTTGATATCACATCTCATGCCATAGTATGGGTCTCAGGTTTGGTAGTAGCATTGGGATATCACATCTCATGCTATCGGAAGGGTATCAGGATTGGATTTGGAAGGAGTTGGATATCCCATCTCATGCTATAGGAAGGGTCTCAGGTTGGAATGGGAAGGAGTTGGATATCACATCTCATGTTATAGGAAGGGTCTCAGGATTGGAATGGGAAGGACTTGGATATCACATCTCATGCTATAGGAAGGCTCTCAGGTTTGGAAGGGGAAAGAGTTGGATATCACATTTCATGTTAGAGGTAGGATCTCAGGTTTGGTATTAGAGGCATTGAGATATCACATCTCATGCTATCAGAAGAGTCTCAGGATTGGAATGGGAAGGAGTTGGATATCACATCTCATGCTAAAGGGAGGGTCTCAGGTTTGGAAGGGGAAGGATTTGGATATCACATCTCATGTTATAGGAAGGATCTCAGGTTTGGTATTAGAAGCATTGAGATATCACATCTCATGCTATCGGAAGGATCTCAGGTTTGGTATAGAAGCATTGAGATATCACATCTCATGCTATCAGAAGGGTCTCAGGATTGGAATGGGAAGGAGTTGGATATCACATCTCATGCTAAAGGGAGGGTCTCAGGTTTGGAAGGGGAAGGATTTGGATATCACATCTCATGTTATTGGAAGGATCTCAGGTTTGGTATTAGAAGTATTGAGATATCACATCTCATGCTATAGGAAGGGTCTCAGGATTGGAATGGGAAGGAGTTGGTTATCACATCTCATGCTAAAGGAAGGGTCTCAGGTTTGGTAGAAGCATTGAGATATCACATCTCATGCTATGGGTAGGGTCTCAGGATTGGAATGGGAAGGACTTAGATATCACATATCATGCTATAGGGAGGGTCTCAGTTTTGATATTAGAAGCATTGAGATATCACATCTCATGCTATCGGAAGTGTCTCAGGATTGGAATGGGAAGGAGCTGGATATCACATCTCATGCTAAAGGAAGGGTCTCACGTTTGGAACGGGAAGGAGTTGGATATCACATCTCATGTTATAGGAAGGGTCTCAGGTTTGGTATAAGCATTGAGATATTACATCTCTGCTATCGGAAGTGTCTCAGGATTGGAATGGGAAGGACTTGGATATCACATCTCATGCTATAGATAGGCTCTCAGGTTTGGAAAGGGAAGGAGTTGGATATCACATTTCATGTTAGAGGAAGGATCTCAGGTTTGGTATTAGAGGCATTGAGATATCACATCTCAGGCTATAGGAAGGGTCTCAGGATTGGAATGGGAAGGAGTTGGATATCACATCTCATGCTATAGGAAGGGTCTCAGGATTGGAATGGGAAGGAGTTGGATATCACATCTCATGCTATAGGAAGGGTCTCAGGTTTGGTATAAGCATTGAGATATCACATCTCGTGCTATAGGAAGGGTCTCAGGATTGGAATGGGAAGGAATTGTATATGACATCTCATGCTATAGACAGGGTCTCAGGGTTGGAAATGGAAGGAGATGGATATCACATTTCATGTTAGAGGTAGGATCTCAGGTTTGGTATTAGTGACATTGAGATATCACATCTCATGCTATCAGAAGGGTCTCAGGATTGGAATGGGAAGGAGTTGGATATCACATCTCATGCTAAAGGGAGGGTCTCAGGTTTGGAAGGGGAAGGATTTGGAAATCACATCTCATGTTATAGGAAGGATCTCAGGTTTGGTATTAGAAGCATTGAGATATCACATCTCATGCTATCATAAGGGTCTCAGGATTGGAATCGGAAGGAGTTGGATATCACATCTCATGTTATAGGAAGGATCTCAGGTTTGGTATTAGAAGCATTGAGATATCACATCTCATGCTATAGGAAGGGTCTCAGGATTGGAATGGGAAGGAGTTGGATATCACATCTCATGCTATAGGAAGGGTCTCAGATTTGGTATAAGCATTGAGATATCACATCTCATGCTATAGGAAGGGTCTCAGGATTGGAATGGGAAGCAGTTGGATATCACATCTCAGGCCATAGGAAGGGTCTCAGGTTTGGTATAAGTATTGAGATATCACATCTCTGCTATCGGAAGGGTCTCAGGATTGGAATGGGAAGGAGTTGGATATCCCATCTCATGTTATAGGAAGAGTCTCAGGTTTGGTATTAGAAGCATTGAGATATCCCATCTCATGCTATAGGAAGGGTCTCAGGTTGGAATGGGAAGGAGTTGGATATCACATTTCATGTTATAGGAAGGGTCTCAGGATTGGAATTAGAAGGACTTGGCTATCATATCTCATGCTATAGGAAGGCTCTCAGGTTTGGAAGGGGAAGGAGTTGGATATCACATTTCATGTTAGAGGAACAATCTCAGGTTTGGTATTAGAGGCGTTGAGATATCACATCTCATGCTATAGGAAGGGTCTCAGGATTGGAATGGGAAGGAGTTGGATATCACATCTCAAGCTATAGGAACGGTCTCAGGTTTGGTATAAGCATTGTGATATCACATCTCATGCTATAGGAAGGGTCTCAGGATTGGAATGGGAAGGAGTTGGATATCACATCTCATGTTATAGGAAAGATCTCAGGTTTGGTATTAGAAGCATTGAGACATCACATCTCATGTTATAGGAAGGGTCTCAGGATTGGAATGGGAAGAAGTTGGATATCACATCTCATGCTATAGGAAGGGTCTCAGGTTTGGTATAAGCATTGAGATATCACATCTCATGCTATAGGAAGGGTCTCAGGATTGGAATGGGAAGGAGTTGTATATGACATCTCATGCCATAGGAAGGGTCTCAGGTTTGGTATAAGCATTGAGATATCACATCACATGCTATAGGAAGGGTCTCAGGATTGTAATGGGAAGGACTTGGATATCACATCTCATGCTATAGGCAGGGTCTCAGGTTTGGAAAGGGAAGGAGATGGATATCACATTTCATGTTAGAGGTAGGATCTCAGGTTTGGTATTAGAGGCATTGAAATATCACATCTCATGCTATCAGAAGGGTCTCAGGATTAGAATGGGAAGGAGTTGGATATCACATCTCATGCTAAAGGGAGGGTCTCAGGTTTGGAAGGGGAAGGATTTGGAAATCACATCTCATGTTATAGGAAGGATCTCAGGTTTGGTACTAGAAGCATTGAGATATCACATCTCATGCTATCAGAAGTATCTCAGGTTTGGTATTAGAGGCATTGAGATATCACATCTCATGCTATCATAAGGGTCTCAGGATTGGAATGGGAAGGGGTTGGATATCACATCTCATGTTATAGGAAGGATCTCAAGTTTGGTATTAGAAGCATTGAGACATCACATCTCATGCTATAGGAAGGGTCTCAGGATTGGAATGGGAAGGAGTTGGATATCACATCTCATGCTATAGGAAGGGTCTCGGATTTGGTATAAGCATTGAGATATCACATCTCATGCTATAGGAAGGGTCTCAGGTATGGAATGGGAAGGAGTTGTATATGACAAATCAGGCCATAGGAAGGGTCTCAGGATTGGTATAAGCATTGAGATATCACATCTCTGCTATCGGAAGGGTCTCAGGATTGGAATGGGAAGGAGTTGGATATCCCATCTCATGTTATAGGAAGGGTCTCAGGTTTGGTATTAGAAGCATTGAGATATCACATCTCATTCTATAGGAAGAGTCTCAGGATTGGAATGGGGAGGACTTGGATGTCACATCTCATGCTATAGGGAGGGTCTAAGGTTTGGAAGGGGAAGGATTTGGATATCACATCTCATGTTATAGGACGGGTCTCAGGTTTTGTATTAGAAGCATTGAGATATCAAGTCTCATGGTATAGGAAGGGTCTCAGAATTGGAATGGGAAGGAGTTGGATATCACATCTCAAGCTATAGGTAGGGTCTCAGGATTGGAATGGGAAGGAGTTTGATATCACATCTCATGCCATAGTATGGTTCTCAGGTTTGGTAGAAGCATTGGGATATCACATCTCATGCTATTGGAAGGGTATCAGTATGGGATTTGGAAGGAGTTGGATATCCCATCTCATGCTATAGGAAGGGTCTCAGGTTGGAATGGGAAGGAGTTGGATATCACATTTCATGTTATAGGAAGGGTCTCAGGATTGGAATGGGAAGGAGTTGGATATCACAACTCAAGCTTTAGGAAGGGTCTCAGGTTTGGTATAAGCATTGAGATAGCACATCTCATGCTATAGGAAGGGTCTCAGGATTGGAATGGGAAGGAGTTGGATATCACATCTCATGTTATAGGAAAGATCTCAGGTTTGGTATTAGAAGCATTGAGACATCACATCTCATGTTATAGGAAGGGTCTCAGGATTGGAATGGGAAGAAGTTGGATATCACATCTCATGCTATAGGAAGGGTCTCAGATTTGGAAGGGGAAGGAGTTGGATATCCAATCTCATGTTATAGGACTGGTCTCAGGTTTGGTATTAGAAGCATTGAGATATCACATTGCATGCTGTAGGAAGGTTCTCAGGTTTGGAATGGGGAGGAATTGGATATCACATCTCATGTCATAGGAAGGATCTCAGGTTTGGTATTAGAAGCATTGAGATATCACATCTAATGCTATAGGAATGGTCTCAGGATTGGAATGGGAAGGAGTTGGATATTACATTCTTGCTATAGGAAGGGTCTCATGTTTGGAATGGGAAGGAGTTGGATATCACATATGCTATAGGAAGGGTCTCAGGTTTGAAACGGGAAGGAGTTGGATATCACATCTCATGTTATAGGAAGGGTCTCAGGTTTGAAACCGGAAGGAGTTGGATATCACATCTCATGTTATAGGACGGGTCTCAGGTTTGTTATTAGAATCATTGAGATATCATATTGCATGCTGTAGGAAGGGTCTAAGGATTGGAATGGGAAGGACTTGGATATCACATCTCATGCTATAGGTAGGCTCTCAGGTTTGGAAAGGGAAGGAGTTCGATATCACATTTCATGTTAGAGGAAGGATCTCAGGTTTGGTATTAGAGGCATTGAGATATCACATATCATGCTATAGGAAGGGTCTCAGGATTGGAATGGGAAGGAGTTGGATATCACATCTCAAGCTTTAGGAAGGGTCTCAGGTTTGGTATAAGCATTGAGAAAGCACATCTCATGCTATAGGAAGGGTCTCAGGATTGGAATGGGAAGGAGTTGGATATTACATCTCATGTTATAGGAAAGATCTCAGGTTTGGTATTAGAAGCATTGAGACATCACATCTCATGTTATAGGAAGGGTCTCAGGATTGGAATGGGAAGAAGTTGGATATCACATCTCATGCTATAGGAAGGGTCTCAGGTTTGGAAGGGGAAGGAGTTGGATATCCAATCTCATGTTATAGGACTGGTCTCAGGTTTGGTATTAGAAGCATTGAGATATCACATCGCATGCTGTAGGAAGGTTCTCAGGTTTGGTATTAGAAGCATTGAGACATCACATCTCATGCTATAGGAAGGGTCTCAGGATTGGGATGGGAAGGAGTTGGATATCACATCTCATGTTATAGGAAGGATCTCAGGTTTGGTATTAGAAGCATTGAGACATCACATCTCATGCTATAGGAAGGACCTCAGGATTGGAATGGGAAGGAGTTGGATATCACATCTCATGCTATAGGAAGGGTCTCAGATTTGGTATAAGCATCGAGATATCACATCTCATGCTATAGGAAGGGTCTCGGGATTGGAATGGGAAGGAGTTGGATATCACATCTCATGCCATAGGAAGGGTCTTAGGTTTGGTATAAGCATTGAGATATCACATCTCTGCTATTGGAAGAGTCTCAGGATTGGAATGGGAAGGAGTTGGATATCCCATCTCATGTTATAGGAAGAGTCTCAGGTTTGGTATTAGAAGCATTGAGATATCACATCTCATGCTATAGGAAGTGTCTCAGGATTGGAATGGGAAGGACTTGGGTATCACATCTCATGCTATAGGGAGGGTCTCAAGTTTGATATTAGAAGCATTGAGATATCACATCTCATGCTATAGGAAGGGTCTCAGGATTGGAATGGGAAGGAGTTGGATATCACATCTCATTCTATAGGAAGGGTCACAGGTTTGGTATAAGCAGTGAGATATCACATCTCATGCTATAGGAAGTGTCTCAGGATTGGAATGGGAAGGAGTTGGATATCACATCTCATGTTATAGGAAGGATCTCAGGTTTGGTATAAGCATTGAGATATCACATCTCTGCTATCGGAAGGGTCTCAGGATTGGAATGGGAAGGAGTTGGATATTCCCATCTCATGTTATAGGAAGGGTCTCAGGTTTGGTATTAGAAGCATTGACATATCCCATCTCATGATATAGGAAGGGTCCCAGGTTGGAATGGGAAGGAGTAGGATATCACATTTCATGTTATAGGAAGGGTCTCAGGATTGGAATGGGAAGGACTTGGATATCATATCTCATGCTATAGGAAGGCTCTCAGGTTTGGAAGGGGAAGGAGTTGGATATCACATTTCATGTTAGAGGAAGGATCTCAGGTTTGGTATTAGAGGCCTTGAGATATCACATCTCATGCTATAGGAAGGGTCTCAGGATTGGAATGGGAAGGAGTTGGATATCACATCTCAAGCTATAGGAACGGTCTCAGGTTTGGTATAAGCATTGTGATATCACATCTCATGCTATAGGAAGGGTCTCAGGATTGGAATGGGAAGGAGTTGGATATCACATCTCATGTTATAGGAAAGATCTCAGGTTTGGTATTAGAAGCATTGAGACATCACATCTCATGTTATAGGAACGGTCTCAGGTTTGGAATGGGAAGAAGTTGGATATCACATCTCATGCTATAGGAAGGGTCTCAGGTTTGGTATAAGCATTGAGATATCACATCTCATGCTATAGGAAGGGTCTCAGGATTGGAATGGGAAGGAGTTGTATATGACATCTCATGCCATACGAAGGGTCTCAGGTTTGGTATAAGCATTGAGATATCACATCACATGCTGTAGGAAGGGTCTCAGGATTGGAATGGGAAGGACTTGGATATCACATCTCATGCTATAGGCAGGGTCTCAGGTTTGGAAAGGGAAGGAGATGGATATCACATTTCATGTTAGAGGTAGGATCTCAGGTTTGGAATTAGAGGCATTGAGATATCACATCTCATGCTATCAGAAGGGTCTCAGGATTGGAATGGGAAGGAGTTGGATATCACATCTCATGCTAAAGGGAGGGTCTCAGGTTTGGAAGGGGGAGGATTTGGAAATCACATCTCATGTTATAGGAAGGATCTCAGGTTTGGTATTAGAAGCATTGAGATATCACATCTCATGCTATCGGAAGTATCTCAGGTTTGGTATTAGAGGCATTGAGATATCACATCTCATGCTATCATAAGGGTCTCAGGATTGGAATGGGAAGGAGTTGGATATCACATCTTATGTTATAGGAAGGATCTCAGGTTTGGTATTAGAAGCATTGAGACATCACATCTCATGCTATAGGAAGGGTCTCAGGATTGGAATGGGAAGGAGTTGGATATCACATCTCATGCTATAGGAAGGGTCTCAGGTTTGGTATAAGCATTGAGATATCACATCTCATGCTATAGGAAGGGTCTCAGGATTGGAATGGGAAGGAGTTGTATATGACATCTCAGGCCATAGGAAGGGTCTCAGGTTTGGTATAAGCATTGAGATATCACATCTCTGCTATCGGAAGGGTCTCAGGATTGGAATGGGAATGAGTTGGATATCCCATCTCATGTTATAGGAAGAGTCTCAGGTTTGGTATTAGAAGCATTGAGATATCCCATCTCATGCTATAGGAAGGGTCTCAGGTTGGAGTGGGAAGGAGTTGGATATCACATTTCATGTCATAGGAAGGGTCTCAGGATTGGAATTGGAAGGACTTGGCTATCATATCTCATGCTATAGGAAGGCTCTCAGGTTTGGAAGGGGAAGGAGTTGGATATCACATTTCATGTTAGAGGAACGATCTCAGGTTTGGTATTAGAGGCCTTGAGATATCACATCTCATGCTATAGGAAGGGTCTCAGGATTGGAATGGGAAGGAGTTGGATATCACATCTCATGCTAAAGGGAGGGTCTCAGGTTTGGAAGGGGAAGGATTTGGAAATCACATCTCATGTTATAGGAAGGATCTCAGGTTTGGTATTAGAAGCATTGAGATATCACATCTCATGCTATCGGAAGTATCTCAGGTTTGGTATTAGAGGCATTGAGATATCACATCTCATGCTATCATAAGGGTCTCAGGATTGGAATGGGAAGGAGTTGGATATCACATCTCATGTTATAGGAAGGCTCTCAGGTTTGGAAGGGGAAGGAGTTGGATATCACATTTCATGTTAGAGGAACGATCTCAGGTTTGGTATTAGAGGCCTTGAGATATCACATCTCATGCTATAGGAAGGGTCTCAGGATTGGAATGGGAAGGAGTTGGATATCACATCTCAAGCTATAGGAACGGTCTCAGGTTTGGTATAAGCATTGTGATATCACATCTCATGCTATAGGAAGGGTCTCAGGATTGGAATGGGAAGGAGTTGGATATCACATCTCATGTTATAGGAAAGATCTCAGGTTTGGTATTAGAAGCATTGCGACATCACATCTCATGTTATAGGAAGGGTCTCAGGATTGGAATGGGAAGAAGTTGGATATCACATCTCATGCTATAGGAAGGGTCTCAGGTTTGGTATAAGCATTGAGATATCACATCTCATGCTATCGGAAGTATCTCAGGTTTGGTATTAGAGGCATTGAGATATCACATCTCATGCTATCATAAGGGTCTCAGGATTGGAATGGGAAGGAGTTGGATATCACATCTCATGTTATAGGAAGGCTCTCAGGTTTGGAAGGGGAAGGAGTTGGATATCACATTTCATGTTAGATGAACGATCTCAGGTTTGGTATTAGAGGCCTTGAGATATCACATCTCATGCTATAGGAAGGGTCTCAGGATTGGAATGGGAAGGAGTTGGATATCACATCTCAAGCTATAGGAACGGTCTCAGGTTTGGTATAAGCATTGTGATATCACATCTCATGCTATAGGAAGGGTCTCAGGATTGGAATGGGAAGGAGTTGGATATCACATCTCATGTTATAGGAAAGATCTCAGGTTTGGTATTAGAAGCATTGCGACATCACATCTCATGTTATAGGAAGGGTCTCAGGATTGGAATGGGAAGAAGTTGGATATCCCATCTCATGCTATAGGAAGGGTCTCAGGTTGGAATGGGAAGGAGTTGGATATCACATTTCATGTTATAGGAAGGGTCTCAGGATTGGAATGGGAAGGAGTTGGATATCACAACTCAAGCTTTAGGAAGGGTCTCAGGTTTGGTATAAGCATTGAGATAGCACATCTCATGCTATAGGAAGGGTCTCAGGATTGGAATGGGAAGGAGTTGGATATCACATCTCATGTTATAGGAAAGATCTCAGGTTTGGTATTAGAAGCATTGAGACATCACATCTCATGTTATAGGAAGGGTCTTAGGATTGGAATGGGAAGAAGTTGGATATCACATCTCATGCTATAGGAAGGGTCTCAGGTTTGGAAGGGGAAGGAGTTGGATATCCAATCTCATGTTATAGGACTGGTCTCAGGTTTGGTATTAGAAGCATTGAGATATCACATCGCATGCTGTAGGAAGGTTCTCAGGTTTGGAATGGGGAGGAATTGGATATCACATCTCATGTCATAGGAAGGATCTCAGGTTTGGTATTAGAAGCATTGAGATATCACATCTCATGCTATAGGAATGGTCTCAGGATTGGAATGGGAAGGAGTTGGATATTACATTCTTGCTATAGGAAGGGTCTCATGTTTGGAATAGGAAGGAGTTGGATATCACATATGCTATAGGAAGGGTCTCAGGTTTGAAACGGGAAGGAGTTGGATATCACATCTCATGTTATAGGAAGGGTCTCAGGTTTGAAACCGGAAGGAGTTGGATATCACATCTCATGTTATAGGACGGGTCTCAGGTTTGTTATTAGAATCATTGAGATATCATATTGCATGCTGTAGGAAGGGTCTAAGGATTGGAATGGGAAGGACTTGGATATCACATCTCATGCTATAGGTAGGCTCTCAGGTTTGGAAAGGGAAGGAGTTCGATATCACATTTCATGTTAGAGGAAGGATCTCAGGTTTGGTATTAGAGGCATTGAGATATCACATATCATGCTATAGGAAGGGTCTCAGGATTGGAATGGGAAGGAGTTGGATATCACATCTCAAGCTTTAGGAAGGGTCTCAGGTTTGGTATAAGCATTGAGAAAGCACATCTCATGCTATAGGAAGGGTCTCAGGATTGGAATGGGAAGGAGTTGGATATTACATCTCATGTTATAGGAAAGATCTCAGGTTTGGTATTAGAAGCATTGAGACATCACATCTCATGTTATAGGAAGGGTCTCAGGATTGGAATGGGAAGAAGTTGGATATCACATCTCATGCTATAGGAAGGGTCTCAGGTTTGGAAGGGGAAGGAGTTGGATATCCAATCTCATGTTATAGGACTGGTCTCAGGTTTGGTATTAGAAGCATTGAGATATCACATTGCATGCTGTAGGAAGGTTCTCAGGTTTGGTATTAGAAGCATTGAGACATCACATCTCATGCTATAGGAAGGGTCTCAGGATTGGGATGGGAAGGAGTTGGATATCACATCTCATGTTATAGGAAGGATCTCAGGTTTGGTATTAGAAGCATTGAGACATCACATCTCATGCTATAGGAAGGACCTCAGGATTGGAATGGGAAGGAGTTGGATATCACATCTCATGCTATAGGAAGGGTCTCAGATTTGGTATAAGCATCGAGATATCACATCTCATGCTATAGGAAGGGTCTCGGGATTGGAATGGGAAGGAGTTGGATATCACATCTCATGCCATAGGAAGGGTCTTAGGTTTGGTATAAGCATTGAGATATCACATCTCTGCTATTGGAAGAGTCTCAGGATTGGAATGGGAAGGAGTTGGATATCCCATCTCATGTTATAGGAAGAGTCTCAGGTTTGGTATTAGAAGCATTGAGATATCACATCTCATGCTATAGGAAGTGTCTCAGGATTGGAATGGGAAGGACTTGGGTATCACATCTCATGCTATAGGGAGGGTCTCAAGTTTGATATTAGAAGCATTGAGATATCACATCTCATGCTATAGGAAGGGTCTCAGGATTGGAATGGGAAGGAGTTGGATATCACATCTCATTCTATAGGAAGGGTCTCAGGTTTGGTATAAGCAGTGAGATATCACATCTCATGCTATAGGAAGTGTCTCAGGATTGGAATGGGAAGGAGTTGGATATCACATCTCATGTTATAGGAAGGATCTCAGGTTTGGTATAAGCATTGAGATATCACATCTCTGCTATCGGAAGGGTCTCAGGATTGGAATGGGAAGGAGTTGGATATTCCCATCTCATGTTATAGGAAGGGTCTCAGGTTTGGTATTAGAAGCATTGAGATATCCCATCTCATGATATAGGAAGGGTCCCAGGTTGGAATGGGAAGGAATAGGATATCACATTTCATGTTATAGGAAGGGTCTCAGGATTGGAATGGGAAGGACTTGGATATCATATCTCATGCTATAGGAAGGCTCTCAGGTTTGGAAGGGGAAGGAGTTGGATATCACATTTCATGTTAGAGGAAGGATCTCAGGTTTGGTATTAGAGGCCTTGAGATATCACATCTCATGCTATAGGAAGGGTCTCAGGATTGGAATGGGAAGGAGTTGGATATCACATCTCAAGCTATAGGAACGGTCTCAGGTTTGGTATAAGCATTGTGATATCACATCTCATGCTATAGGAAGGGTCTCAGGATTGGAATGGGAAGGAGTTGGATATTCCCATCTCATGTTATAGGAAGGGTCTCAGGTTTGGTATTAGAAGCATTGAGATATCCCATCTCATGATATAGGAAGGGTCCCAGGTTGGAATGGGAAGGAGTAGGATATCACATTTCATGTTATAGGAAGGGTCTCAGGATTGGAATGGGAAGGACTTGGATATCATATCTCATGCTATAGGAAGGCTCTCAGGTTTGGAAGGGGAAGGAGTTGGATATCACATTTCATGTTAGAGGAAGGATCTCAGGTTTGGTATTAGAGGCCTTGAGATATCACATCTCATGGTATAGGAAGGGTCTCAGGATTGGAATGGGAAGGAGTTGGATATCACATCTCAAGCTATAGGAACGGTCTCAGGTTTGGTATAAGCATTGTGATATCACATCTCATGCTATAGGAAGGGTCTCAGGATTGGAATGGGAAGGAGTTGGATATCACATCTCATGTTATAGGAAAGATCTCAGGTTTGGTATTAGAAGCATTGAGACATCACATCTCATGTTATAGGAACGGTCTCAGGTTTGGAATGGGAAGAAGTTGGATATCACATCTCATGCTATAGGAAGGGTCTCAGGTTTGGTATAAGCATTGAGATATCACATCTCATGCTATAGGAAGGGTCTCAGGATTGGAATGGGAAGGAGTTGTATATGACATCTCATGCCATACGAAGGGTCTCAGGTTTGGTATAAGCATTGAGATATCACATCACATGCTATAGGAAGGGTCTCAGGATTGGAATGGGAAGGACTTGGATATCACATCTCATGCTATAGTCAGGGTCTCAGGTTTGGAAAGGGAAGGAGATAGATATCACATTTCATGTTAGAGGTAGGATCTCAGGTTTGGAATTAGAGGCATTGAGATATCACATCTCATGCTATCAGAAGGGTCTCAGGATTGGAATGGGAAGGAGTTGGATATCACATCTCATGCTAAAGGGAGGGTCTCAGGTTTGGAAGGGGGAGGATTTGGAAATCACATCTCATGTTATAGGAAGGATCTCAGGTTTGGTATTAGAAGCATTGAGATATCACATCTCATGCTATCGGAAGTATCTCAGGTTTGGTATTAGAGGCATTGAGATATCACATCTCATGCTATCATAAGGGTCTCAGGATTGGAATGGGAAGGAGTTGGATATCACATCTCATGTTATAGGAAGGATCTCAGGTTTGGTATTAGAAGCATTGAGACATCACATCTCATGCTATAGGAAGGGTCTCAGGATTGGAATGGGAAGGAGTTGGATATCACATCTCATGCTATAGGAAGGGTCTCAGGTTTGGTATAAGCATTGAGATATCACATCTCATGCTATAGGAAGGGTCTCAGGATTGGAATGGGAAGGAGTTGTATATGACATCTCAGGCCATAGGAAGGGTCTCAGGTTTGGTATAAGCATTGAGATATCACATCTCTGCTATCGGAAGGGTCTCAGGATTGGAATGGGAATGAGTTGGATATCCCATCTCATGTTATAGGAAGAGTCTCAGGTTTGGTATTAGAAGCATTGAGATATCCCATCTCATGCTATAGGAAGGGTCTCAGGTTGGAGTGGGAAGGAGTTGGATATCACATTTCATGTTATAGGAAGGGTCTCAGGGTTGGAATTGGAAGGACTTGGCTATCATATCTCATGCTATAGGAAGGCTCTCAGGTTTGGAAGGGGAAGGAGTTGGATATCACATTTCATGTTAGAGGAACGATCTCAGGTTTGGTATTAGAGGCCTTGAGATATCACATCTCATGCTATAGGAAGGGTCTCAGGATTGGAATGGGAAGAAGTTGGATATCACATCTCATGCTAAAGGGAGGGTCTCAGGTTTGGAAGGGGAAGGATTTGGAAATCACATCTCATGTTATAGGAAGGATCTCAGGTTTGGTATTAGAAGCATTGAGATATCACATCTCATGCTATCGGAAGTATCTCAGGTTTGGTATTAGAGGCATTGAGATATCACATCTCATGCTATCATAAGGGTCTCAGGATTGGAATGGGAAGGAGTTGGATATCACATCTCATGTTATAGGAAGGCTCTCAGGTTTGGAAGGGGAAGGAGTTGGATATCACATTTCATGTTAGAGGAACGATCTCAGGTTTGGTATTAGAGGCCTTGAGATATCACATCTCATGCTATAGGAAGGGTCTCAGGATTGGAATGGGAAGGAGTTGGATATCACATCTCAAGCTATAGGAACGGTCTCAGGTTTGGTATAAGCATTGTGATATCACATCTCATGCTATAGGAAGGGTCTC
Source organism: Ambystoma mexicanum (assembly GCF_040938575.1). Lineage (NCBI taxonomy): Eukaryota > Metazoa > Chordata > Amphibia > Caudata > Ambystomatidae > Ambystoma > Ambystoma mexicanum. The sequence goes on from NC_090936.1 coordinate 343,236,072, forward strand.
AGGATTGGAATGGGAAGGAGTTGGATATCACATCTCATGTTATAGGAAAGATCTCAGGTTTGGTATTAGAAGCATTGCGACATCACATCTCATGTTATAGGAAGGGTCTCAGGATTGGAATGGGAAGAAGTTGGATATCACATCTCATGCTATAGGAAGGGTCTCAGGTTTGGTATAAGCATTGAGATATCACATCTCATTCTATAGGCAGGGTCTCAGGTTTGGAAAGGGAAGGAGATGGATATCGCATTTCATGTTAGAGGTAGGATCTCAGGTTTGGTATTAGAGGCATTGAAATATCACATCTCATGCTATCAGAAGGGTCTCAGGATTGGAATGGGAAGGAGTTGGATATCACATCTCATGCTAAAGGGAGGGTCTCAGGTTTGGAAGGGGAAGGATTTGGAAATCACATCTCATGTTATAGGAAGGATCTCAGGTTTGGTATTAGAAGCATTGAGATATCACATCTCATGCTATCAGAAGTATCTCAGGTTTGGTATTAGAGGCATTGAGATATCACATCTCATGCTATCATAAGGGTCTCAGGATTGGAATGGGAAGGAGTTGGATATCACATCTCATGTTATAGGAAGGCTCTCAGGATTGTAATGGGAAGGAGTTGGATATCACATCTCAAGCTATAGGAACGGTCTCAGGTTTGGTATAAGCATTGTGATATCACATCTCATGCTATAGGAAGGGTCTCAGGATTGGAAGGGGAAGGAGTTGGATATCACATCTCATGTTATAGGAAAGATCTCAGGTTTGGTATTAGAAGCATTGCGACATCACATCTCATGTTATAGGAAGGGTCTCAGGATTGGAATGGGAAGAAGTTGGATATCACATCTCATGCTATAGGAAGGGTCTCAGGTTTGGTATAAGCATTGAGATATCACATCTCATGCTATAGGAAGGGTCTCAGGATTGGAATGGGAAGGAGTTGTATATGACATCTCATGCCATAGGAAGGGTCTCAGGTTTGGTATAAGCATTGAGATATCACATCACATGCTATAGGAAGGGTCTCAGGATTGGAATGGAAAGGACTTGGATATCACATCTCATGCTATAGGCAGGGTCTCAGGTTTGGAAAGGGAAGGAGATGGATATCACATTTCATGTTAGAGGTAGGATCTCAGGTTTGGTATTAGAGGCATTGAAATATCACATCTCATGCTATCAGATGGGTCTCAGGATTGGAATGGGAAGGAGTTGGATATCACATATCATGCTAAAGGGAGGGTCTCAGGTTTGGAAGGGGAAGGATTTGGAAATCACATCTCATGTTATAGGAAGGATCTCAGGTTTGGTATTAGAAGCATTGAGATATCACATCTCATGCTATCGGAAGTATCTCAGGTTTGGTATTAGAGGCATTGAGATATCACATCTCATGCTACCATAAGGGTCTCAGGATTGGAATGGGAAGGAGTTGGATATCACATCTCATGTTATAGGAAGGATCTCAGGTTTGGTATTAGAAGCATTGAGACATCACATCTCATGCTATAGGAAGGGTCTCAGGATTGGAATGGGAAGGAGTTGGATATCACATCTCATGCTATAGGAAGGGTCTCAGATTTGGTATAAGCATTGAGATATCACATCTCATGCTATAGGAAGGTTCTCAGGATTGGAATGGGAAGGAGTTGTATATGACATCTCAGGCCATAGGAAGGGTCTCAGGTTTGGTAAAAGCATTGAGATATCACATCTCTGCTTTCGGAAGGGTCTCAGGATTAGAATGGGAAGGAGTTGGATATCAAATCTCATGTTATAGGAAGGGTCTCAGGTTTGGTATTAGAAGCATTGAGACATCACATCTCATGTTATAGGAAGGGTCTCAGGATTGGAATGGGAAGAAGTTGGATATCACATCTCATGCTATAGGAAGGGTCTCAGGTTTGGTATAAGCATTGAGATATCACATCTCATGCTATAGGAAGGGTCTCAGGATTGGAATGGGAAGGAGTTGTATATGACATCTCATGCCATAGGAAGGGTCTCAGGTTTGGTATAAGCATTGAGATATCACATCACATGCTATAGGAAGGGTCTCAGGATTGGAATGGGAAGGACTTGGATATCACATCTCATGCTATAGGCAGGGTCTCAGGTTTGGAAAGGGAAGGAGATGGATATCACATTTCATGTTAGAGGTAGGATCTCAGGTTTGGTATTAGAGGCATTGAAATATCACATCTCATGCTATCAGAAGGGTCTCAGGATTGGAATAGGAAGGAGTTGGATATCACATCTCATGCTAAAGGGAGGGTCTCAGGTTTGGAAGTGGAAGGATTTGGAAATCACATCTCATGTTATAGGAAGGATCTCAGGTTTGGTATTAGAAGCATTGAGATATCACATCTCATGCTATCAGAAGTATCTCAGGTTTGGTATTAGAGGCATTGAGATATCACATCTCATGCTATCATAAGGGTCTCAGGATTGGAATGGGAAGGAGTTGGATATCACATCTCATGTTATAGGAAGGATCTCAGGTTTGGTATTAGAAGAATTGAGACATCACATCTCATGCTTAGGAAGGGTCTCAGGATTGGAATGGGAAGAAGTTGGATATCACATCTCATGCTATAGGAAGGGTATCAGATTTGGTATAAGCATTGAGATAATACATCTAATGCAATAGGAAGGGTCTCAGGATTGGAATGGGAAGGAGTTGCATATGACATCTCAGGCCATAGGAAGGGTCTCAGGTTTGGTAAAAGCATTGAGATATCACATCTCTGCTATCGGAAGGGTCTCAGGATTGGAATGGGAAGGAGTTGGATATCCCAAATCATGTTATAGGAAGGGTCTCAGGTTTGGTATTAGAAGCATTGAGATATCACATCTCATGCTATAGGAAGGGTCTCAGGATTGGAATGGGGAGGTCTTGGATGTCACATCTCATGTTATAGGAAGGCTCTCAGGTTTGGAAGGGGAAGGAGTTGGATATCACATTTCATGTTAGAGGAACAATCTCAGGTTTGGTATTAGAGGCCTTGAGATATCACATCTCATGCTATAGGAAGGGTCTCAGGATTGGAATGGGAAGGAGTTGGATATCACATCTCAAGCTATAGGAACGGTCTCAGGTTTGGTATTAGAAGCATTGAGACATCACATCTCATGTTATAGGAAGGGTTTCAGGATTGGAATGGGAAGAAGTTGGATATCACATCTCATGCTATAGGAAGGGTCTCAGGTTTGGAAGGGGAAGGAGTTGGATATCCAATCTCATGTTATAGGACTGGTCTCAGTTTTGGTATTAGAAGCATTGAGATATCACATCGCATGCTGTAGGAAGGTTCTCAGGTTTGGTATTAGAAGCATTGAGACATCACATCTCATGCTATAGGAAGGGTCTCAGGATTGGGATGGGAAGGAGTTGGATATCACATCTCATGTTATAGGAAGGATCTCAGGTTTGGTATTAGAAGCATTGAGACATCACATCTCATGCTATAGGAAGGACCTCAGGATTGGAATGGGAAGGAGTTGGATATCACATCTCATGCTATAGGAAGGGTCTCAGATTTGGTATAAGCATCGAGATATCACATCTCATGCTATAGGAAGGGTCTCGGGATTGGAATGGGAAGGAGTTGGATATCACATCTCATGCCATAGGAAGGGTCTTAGGTTTGGTATAAGCATTGAGATATCACATCTCTGCTATTGGAAGAGTCTCAGGATTGGAATGGGAAGGAGTTGGATATCCCATCTCATGTTATAGGAAGAGTCTCAGGATTGGTATTAGAAGCATTGAGATATCACATCTCATGCTATAGGAAGTGTCTCAGGATTGGAATGGGAAGGACTTGGGTATCACATCTCATGCTATAGGGAGGGTCTCAAGTTTGATATTAGAAGCATTGAGATATCACATCTCATGCTATAGGAAGGGTCTCAGGATTGGAATGGGAAGGAGTTGGATATCACATCTCATTCTATAGGAAGGGTCTCAGGTTTGGTATAAGCAGTGAGATATCACATCTCATGCTATAGGAAGTGTCTCAGGATTGGAATGGGAAGGAGTTGGATATCACATCTCATGTTATAGGAAGGATCTCAGGTTTGGTATAAGCATTGAGATATCACATCTCTGCTATCGGAAGGGTCTCAGGATTGGAATGGGAAGGAGTTGGATATTCCCATCTCATGTTATAGGAAGGGTCTCAGGTTTGGTATTAGAAGCATTGAGATATCCCATCTCATGATATAGGAAGGGTCCCAGGTTGGAATGGGAAGGAGTAGGATATCACATTTCATGTTATAGGAAGGGTCTCAGGATTGCAATGGGAAGGACTTGGATATCATATCTCATGCTATAGGAAGGCTCTCAGGTTTGGAAGGGGAAGGAGTTGGATATCACATTTCATGTTAGAGGAAGGATCTCAGGTTTGGTATTAGAGGCCTTGAGATATCACATCTCATGCTATAGGAAGGGTCTCAGGATTGGAATGGGAAGGAGTTGGATATCACATCTCAAGCTATAGGAACGGTCTCAGGTTTGGTATAAGCATTGTGATATCACATCTCATGCTATAGGAAGGGTCTCAGGATTGGAATGGGAAGGAGTTGGATATCACATCTCATGTTATAGGAAAGATCTCAGGTTTGGTATTAGAAGCATTGAGACATCACATCTCATGTTATAGGAACGGTCTCAGGTTTGGAATGGGAAGAAGTTGGATATCACATCTCATGCTATAGGAAGGGTCTCAGGTTTGGTATAAGCATTGAGATATCACATCTCATGCTATAGGAAGGGTCTCAGGATTGGAATGGGAAGGAGTTGTATATGACATCTCATGCCATACGAAGGGTCTCAGGTTTGGTATAAGCATTGAGATATCACATCACATGCTATAGGAAGGGTCTCAGGATTGGAATGGGAAGGACTTGGATATCACATCTCATGCTATAGGCAGGGTCTCAGGTTTGGAAAGGGAAGGAGATGGATATCACATTTCATGTTAGAGGTAGGATCTCAGGTTTGGAATTAGAGGTATTGAGATATCACATCTCATGCTATCAGAAGGGTCTCAGGATTGGAATGGGAAGGAGTTGGATATCACATCTCATGCTAAAGGGAGGGTCTCAGGTTTGGAAGGGGGAGGATTTGGAAATCACATCTCATGTTATAGGAAGGATCTCAGGTTTGGTATTAGAAGCATTGAGATATCACATCTCATGCTATCGGAAGTATCTCAGGTTTGGTATTAGAGGCATTGAGATATCACATCTCATGCTATCATAAGGGTCTCAGGATTGGAATGGGAAGGAGTTGGATATCACATCTCATGTTATAGGAAGGATCTCAGGTTTGGTATTAGAAGCATTGAGACATCACATCTCATGCTATAGGAAGGGTCTCAGGATTGGAATGGGAAGGAGTTGGATATCACATCTCATGCTATAGGAAGGGTCTCAGGTTTGGTATAAGCATTGAGATATCACATCTCATGCTATAGGAAGGGTCTCAGGATTGGAATGGGAAGGAGTTGTATATGACATCTCAGGCCATAGGAAGGGTCTCAGGTTTGGTATAAGCATTGAGATATCACATCTCTGCTATCGGAAGGGTCTCAGGATTGGAATGGGAATGAGTTGGATATCCCATCTCATGTTATAGGAAGAGTCTCAGGTTTGGTATTAGAAGCATTGAGATATCCCATCTCATGCTATAGGAAGGGTCTCAGGTTGGAGTGGGAAGGAGTTGGATATCACATTTCATGTTATAGGAAGGGTCTCAGGGTTGGAATTGGAAGGACTTGGCTATCATATCTCATGCTATAGGAAGGCTCTCAGGTTTGGAAGGGGAAGGAGTTGGATATCACATTTCATGTTAGAGGAACGATCTCAGGTTTGGTATTAGAGGCCTTGAGATATCACATCTCATGCTATAGGAAGGGTCTCAGGATTGGAATGGGAAGAAGTTGGATATCACATCTCATGCTAAAGGGAGGGTCTCAGGTTTGGAAGGGGAAGGATTTGGAAATCACATCTCATGTTATAGGAAGGATCTCAGGTTTGGTATTAGAAGCATTGAGATATCACATCTCATGCTATCGGAAGTATCTCAGGTTTGGTATTAGAGGCATTGAGATATCACATCTCATGCTATCATAAGGGTCTCAGGATTGGAATGGGAAGGAGTTGGATATCACATCTCATGTTATAGGAAGGCTCTCAGGTTTGGAAGGGGAAGGAGTTGGATATCACATTTCATGTTAGAGGAACGATCTCAGGTTTGGTATTAGAGGCCTTGAGATATCACATCTCATGCTATAGGAAGGGTCTCAGGATTGGAATGGGAAGGAGTTGGATATCACATCTCAAGCTATAGGAACGGTCTCAGGTTTGGTATAAGCATTGTGATATCACATCTCATGCTATAGGAAGGGTCTCAGGATTGGAATGGGAAGGAGTTGGATATCACATCTCATGTTATAGGAAAGATCTCAGGTTTGGTATTAGAAGCATTGCGACATCACATCTCATGTTATAGGAAGGGTCTCAGGATTGGAATGGGAAGAAGTTGGATATCACATCTCATGCTATAGGAAGGGTCTCAGGTTTGGTATAAGCATTGAGATATCACATCTCATGCTATAGGCAGGGTCTCAGGTTTGGAAAGGGAAGGAGATGGATATCGCATTTCATGTTAGAGGTAGGATCTCAGGTTTGGTATTAGAGGCATTGAAATATCACATCTCATGCTATCAGAAGGGTCTCAGGATTGGAATGGGAAGGAGTTGGATATCACATCTCATGCTAAAGGGAGGGTCTCAGGTTTGGAAGGGGAAGGATTTGGAAATCACATCTCATGTTATAGGAAGGATCTCAGGTTTGGTATTAGAAGCATTGAGATATCACATCTCATGCTATCAGAAGTATCTCAGGTTTGGTATTAGAGGCATTGAGATATCACATCTCATGCTATCATAAGGGTCTCAGGATTGGAATGGGAAGGAGTTGGATATCACATCTCATGTTATAGGAAGGCTCTCAGGATTGTAATGGGAAGGAGTTGGATATCACATCTCAAGCTATAGGAACGGTCTCAGGTTTGGTATAAGCATTGTGATATCACATCTCATGCTATAGGAAGGGTCTCAGGATTGGAAGGGGAAGGAGTTGGATATCACATCTCATGTTATAGGAAAGATCTCAGGTTTGGTATTAGAAGCATTGCGACATCACATCTCATGTTATAGGAAGGGTCTCAGGATTGGAATGGGAAGAAGTTGGATATCACATCTCATGCTATAGGAAGGGTCTCAGGTTTGGTATAAGCATTGAGATATCACATCTCATGCTATAGGAAGGGTCTCAGGATTGGAATGGGAAGGAGTTGTATATGACATCTCATGCCATAGGAAGGGTCTCAGGTTTGGTATAAGCATTGAGATATCACATCACATGCTATAGGAAGGGTCTCAGGATTGGAATGGAAAGGACTTGGATATCACATCTCATGCTATAGGCAGGGTCTCAGGTTTGGAAAGGGAAGGAGATGGATATCACATTTCATGTTAGAGGTAGGATCTCAGGTTTGGTATTAGAGGCATTGAAATATCACATCTCATGCTATCAGATGGGTCTCAGGATTGGAATGGGAAGGAGTTGGATATCACATATCATGCTAAAGGGAGGGTCTCAGGTTTGGAAGGGGAAGGATTTGGAAATCACATCTCATGTTATAGGAAGGATCTCAGGTTTGGTATTAGAAGCATTGAGATATCACATCTCATGCTATCGGAAGTATCTCAGGTTTGGTATTAGAGGCATTGAGATATCACATCTCATGCTATCATAAGGGTCTCAGGATTGGAATGGGAAGGAGTTGGATATCACATCTCATGTTATAGGAAGGATCTCAGGTTTGGTATTAGAAGCATTGAGACATCACATCTCATGCTATAGGAAGGGTCTCAGGATTGGAATGGGAAGGAGTTGGATATCACATCTCATGCTATAGGAAGGGTCTCAGATTTGGTATAAGCATTGAGATATCACATCTCATGCTATAGGAAGGTTCTCAGGATTGGAATGGGAAGGAGTTGTATATGACATCTCAGGCCATAGGAAGGGTCTCAGGTTTGGTAAAAGCATTGAGATATCACATCTCTGCTTTCGGAAGGGTCTCAGGATTAGAATGGGAAGGAGTTGGATATCAAATCTCATGTTATAGGAAGGGTCTCAGGTTTGGTATTAGAAGCATTGAGACATCACATCTCATGTTATAGGAAGGGTCTCAGGATTGGAATGGGAAGAAGTTGGATATCACATCTCATGCTATAGGAAGGGTCTCAGGTTTGGTATAAGCATTGAGATATCACATCTCATGCTATAGGAAGGGTCTCAGGATTGGAATGGGAAGGAGTTGTATATGACATCTCATGCCATAGGAAGGGTCTCAGGTTTGGTATAAGCATTGAGATATCACATCACATGCTATAGGAAGGGTCTCAGGATTGGAATGGGAAGGACTTGGATATCACATCTCATGCTATAGGCAGGGTCTCAGGTTTGGAAAGGGAAGGAGATGGATATCACATTTCATGTTAGAGGTAGGATCTCAGGTTTGGTATTAGAGGCATTGAAATATCACATCTCATGCTATCAGAAGGGTCTCAGGATTGGAATAGGAAGGAGTTGGATATCACATCTCATGCTAAAGGGAGGGTCTCAGGTTTGGAAGTGGAAGGATTTGGAAATCACATCTCATGTTATAGGAAGGATCTCAGGTTTGGTATTAGAAGCATTGAGATATCACATCTCATGCTATCAGAAGTATCTCAGGTTTGGTATTAGAGGCATTGAGATATCACATCTCATGCTATCATAAGGGTCTCAGGATTGGAATGGGAAGGAGTTGGATATCACATCTCATGTTATAGGAAGGATCTCAGGTTTGGTATTAGAAGAATTGAGACATCACATCTCATGCTTAGGAAGGGTCTCAGGATTGGAATGGGAAGAAGTTGGATATTACATCTCATGCTATAGGAAGGGTCTCAGATTTGGTATAAGCATTGAGATAATACATCTAATGCAATAGGAAGGGTCTCAGGATTGGAATGGGAAGGAGTTGCATATGACATCTCAGGCCATAGGAAGGGTCTCAGGTTTGGTAAAAGCATTGAGATATCACATCTCTGCTATCGGAAGGGTCTCAGGATTGGAATGGGAAGGAGTTGGATATCCCAAATCATGTTATAGGAAGGGTCTCAGGTTTGGTATTAGAAGCATTGAGATATCACATCTCATGCTATAGGAAGGGTCTCAGGATTGGAATGGGGAGGTCTTGGATGTCACATCTCATGTTATAGGAAGGCTCTCAGGTTTGGAAGGGGAAGGAGTTGGATATCACATTTCATGTTAGAGGAACAATCTCAGGTTTGGTATTAGAGGCCTTGAGATATCACATCTCATGCTATAGGAAGGGTCTCAGGATTGGAATGGGAAGGAGTTGGATATCACATCTCAAGCTATAGGAACGGTCTCAGGTTTGGTATAAGCATTGTGATATCACATCTCATGCTATAGGAAGGGTCTCAGGATTGGAATGGGAAGGAGTTGGATATCACATCTCATGTTATAGGAAAGATCTCAGGTTTGGTATTAGAAGCATTGCGACATCACATCTCATGTTATAGGAAGGGTCTCAGGATTGAAATGGGAAGAAGTTGGATATCACATCTCATGCTATAGGAAGGGTCTCAGGTTTGGTATAAGCATTGAGATATCACATCTCATGCTATAGGAAGGGTCTCAGGATTGGAATGGAAAGGAGTTGTATATGACATCTCATGCCATAGGAAGGGTCTCAGGTTTGGTATAAGCATTGAGATATCACATCACATGCTATAGGAAGGGTCTCAGGATTGGAATGGAAAGGACTTGGATATCACATCTCATGCTATAGGCAGGGTCTCAGGTTTGGAAAGGGAAGGAGATGGATATCACATTTCATGTTAGAGGTAGGATCTCAGGTTTGGTATTAGAGGCATTGAGATATCACATCTCATGCTATCATAAGGGTCTCAGGATTGGAATGGGAAGGAGTTGGATATCACATCTCATGTTATAGGAAGGATCTCAGGTTTGGTATTAGAAGAATTGAGACATCACATCTCATGCTTAGGAAGGGTCTCAGGATTGGAATGGGAAGAAGTTGGATATCACATCTCATGCTATAGGAAGGGTCTCAGATTTGGTATAAGCATTGAGATAATACATCTAATGCAATAGGAAGGGTCTCAGGATTGGAATGGGAAGGAGTTGCATATGACATCTCAGGCCATAGGAAGGGTCTCAGGTTTGGTAAAAGCATTGAGATATCACATCTCTGCTATCGGAAGGGTCTCAGGATTGGAATGGGAAGGAGTTGGATATCCCAAATCATGTTATAGGAAGGGTCTCAGGTTTGGTATTAGAAGCATTGAGATATCACATCTCATGCTATAGGAAGGGTCTCAGGATTGGAATGGGGAGGTCTTGGATGTCACATCTCATGTTATAGGAAGGCTCTCAGGTTTGGAAGGGGAAGGAGTTGGATATCACATTTCATGTTAGAGGAACAATCTCAGGTTTGGTATTAGAGGCCTTGAGATATCACATCTCATGCTATAGGAAGGGTCTCAGGATTGGAATGGGAAGGAGTTGGATATCACATCACAAGCTATAGGAACGGTCTCAGGTTTGGTATAAGCATTGTGATATCACATCTCATGCTATAGGAAGGGTCTCAGGATTGGAATGGGAAGGAGTTGGATATCACATCTCATGTTATAGGAAAGATCTCAGGTTTGGTATTAGAAGCATTGCGACATCACATCTCATGTTATAGGAAGGGTCTCAGGATTGAAATGGGAAGAAGTTGGATATCACATCTCATGCTATAGGAAGGGTCTCAGGTTTGGTATAAGCATTGAGATATCACATCTCATGCTATAGGAAGGGTCTCAGGATTGGAATGGAAAGGAGTTGTATATGACATCTCATGCCATAGGAAGGGTCTCAGGTTTGGTATAAGCATTGAGATATCACATCACATGCTATAGGAAGGGTCTCAGGATTGGAATGGAAAGGACTTGGATATCACATCTCATGCTATAGGCAGGGTCTCAGGTTTGGAAAGGGAAGGAGATGGATATCACATTTCATGTTAGAGGTAGGATCTCAGGTTTGGTATTAGAGGCATTGAAATATCACATCTCTTGCTATCAGATGGGTCTCAGGATTGGAATGGGAAGGAGTTGGATATCACATCTCATGCTAAAGGGAGGGTCTCAGGTTTGGAAGGGGAAGGATTTGGAAATCACATCTCATGTTATAGGAAGGATCTCAGGTTTGGTATTAGAAGCATTGAGATATCACATCTCATGCTATCGGAAGTATCTCAGGTTTGGTATTAGAGGCATTGAGATATCACATCTCATGCTATCATAAGGGTCTCAGGATTGGAATGGGAAGGAGTTGGATATCACATCTCATGTTATAGGAAGGATCTCAGGTTTGGTATTAGAAGCATTGAGACATCACATCTCATGCTATAGGAAGGGTCTCAGGATTGGAATGGGAAGGAGTTGGATATCACATCTCATGCTATAGGAAGGGTCTCAGATTTGGTATAAGCATTGAGATATCACATCACATGCTATAGGAAGGGTCTCAGGATTGGAATGGGAAGGACTTGGATATCACATCTCATGCTATAGGCAGGGTCTCAGGTTTGGAAAGGGAAGGAGATGGATATCACATTTCATGTTAGAGGTAGGATCTCAGGTTTGGTATTAGAGGCATTGAAATATCACATCTCATGCTATCAGAAGGGTCTCAGGATTGGAATGGGAAGGAGTTGGATATCACATCTCATGCTAAAGGGAGGGTCTCAGGTTTGGAAGTGGAAGGATTTGGAAATCACATCTCATGTTATAGGAAGGATCTCAGGTTTGGTATTAGAAGCATTGAGATATCACATCTCATGCTATCAGAAGTATCTCAGGTTTGGTATTAGAAGAATTGAGACATCACATCTCATGCTATAGGAAGGGTCTCAGGATTGGAATGGGAAGAAGTTGGATATCACATCTCATGCTATAGGAAGGGTCTCAGATTTGGTATAAGCATTGAGATATCACATCTAATGCTATAGGAAGGGTCTCAGGATTGGAATGGGAAGGAGTTGCATATGACATCTCAGGCCATAGGAAGGGTCTCAGGTTTGGTATAAGCATTGAGATATCACATCTCTGCTATCGAAAGGGTCTCAGGATTGGAATGGGAAGGAGTTGGATATCCCAAATCATGTTATAGGAAGGGTCTCAGGTTTGGTATTAGAAGCATTGAGATATCACATCTCATGCTATAGGAAGGGTCTCAGGATTGGAATGGGGAGGACTTGGATGTCACATCTCATGTTATAGGGAGGGTCTCAAGTTTGATATTAGAACCATTGAGATAACTAATCTCATGATATCGGAAGGGTCTCAGGATTGGAATGGGAAGGAATTGGATATCACATCTCATGATAAAGGAAGGGTCTAAGGTTTGGAAGGGGAAGGAATTGGATATCACATCTCATGTTATAGGACGGGTCTCAGGTTTGGTATTAGAAGCATTGAGATATCAAGTCTCATGGTATAGGAAGGGTCTCAGAATTGGAATGGGAAGGAGTTGGATATCACATCTCAAGCTATAGGTAGGGTCTCAGGATTGGAATGGGAAGGAGTTTGATATCACATCTCATGCCATAGTATGGGTCTCAGGTTTGGTAGAAGCATTGGGATATCATATCTCATGCTATCAGAAGGGTATCAGTATTGGATTTGGAAGGAGTTGGATATCCCATCTCATGCTATAGGAAGGGTCTCAGGTTGGAATGGGAAGGAATTGGATATCACATTTCATGTTATAGGAAGGCTCTCAGGTTTGGAAGGGGAAGGAGTTGGATATCACATTTCATGTTAGAGGAAGGATCTCAGGTTTGGTATTAGAGGCCTTGAGATATCACATCTCATGCTATAGGAAGGGTCTCAGGATTGGAATGGGAAGGAGTTGGATATCACATCTCAAGCTATAGGAAGGGTCTCAGGATTGGAATGGGAAGGAGTTGGATATCACATCTCATGTTATAGGAAAGATCTCAGGTTTGGTATTAGAAGCATTGAGACATCACATCTCATGTTATAGGAAGGGTCTCAGGATTGGAATGGGAAGAAGTTGGATATCACATCTCATGCTATAGGAAGAGTCTCAGGTTTGGAAGGGGAAGGAGTTGGATATCCAATCTCATGTTATAGGACTGGTCTCGGGTTTGGTATTAGAAGCATTGAGATATCACATCGCATGCTGTAGGAAGGTTCTCAGGTTTGGAATGGGGAGGAATTGGATATCACATCTCATGTCATAGGAAGGATCTCAGGTTTGGTATTAGAAGCATTGAGATATCACATCTCATGCTATAGGAATGGTCTCAGGATTGGAATGGGAAGGAGTTGGATATTACACTCTTGCTATAGGAAGGGTCTCATGTTTGGAATGGGAAGGAGTTGGATATCACATATGCTATAGGAAGGGTCTCAGGTTTGGACCGGGAAGGAGTTGGATATCACATCTCATGTTATAGGAAGGGTCTCAGGTTTGGTATAAGCATTGAGATATCACATCTCTGCTATCGGAAGTGTCTCAGGATTGGAATGGGAAGGAGTTGGATATCCCATCTCATGTTATAGGACGGGTCTCAGGTTTGTTATTAGAATCATTGAGATATCATATTGCATGCTGTAGGAAGGGTCTAAGGATTGGAATGGGAAGGACTTGGATATCACATCTCATGCTATAGGTAGACTCTCAGGTTTGGAAAGGGAAGGAGTTGGATATCACATTTCATGTTAGAGGAAGGATCTCAGGTTTGGTATTAGAGGCATTGAGATATCACATCTCATGCTATAGGAAGAGTCTCAGGATTGGAATGGGAAGGAGTTGGATATCACATCTCATGCTATAGGAAGGGTCTCAGGTTTGGTATAAGCATTGAGATATCACATCTCATGCTATAGGAAGGGTCTCGGGATTGGAATGGGAAGGAGTTGGATATCACATCTCATGTTATAGGAAGGATCTCAGGTTTGGTATTAGAAGCATTGAGACATCACATCTCATGCTATAGGAAGGGTCTCAGGATTGGAATGGGAAGGAGTTGGATATCACATCTCATGCTATAGGAAGGGTCTCAGGTTTGGTATAAGCATTGAGATATCACATTTCATGCTATAGGAAGGGTCTCAGGATTGGAATGGGAAGGAGTTGTATATGACATCTCATGCCATAGGAAGGGTCTTAGGTTTGGTATAAGCATTGAGATATCACATCTCTGCTATCGGAAGGGTCTCAGGATTGGAATGGGAAGAAGTTGGATATCCCATCTCATGTTATAGGAAGAGTCTCAGGTTTGGTATTAGAAGCATTGAGACATCACATCGCATGCTGTAGGAAGGGTCTCAGGATTGGAATGGGAAGGACTTGGGTATCACATCTCATGCTATAGGGAGGGTCTCAAGTTTGATATTAGAAGCATTGAGATATCACATCTCATGCTATAGGAAGGGTCTCAGGATTGGAATGGGAAGGAGTTGGATATCACATCTCATGCTATAGGAAGGGTCTCAGGTTTGGTATAAGCAGTGAGATATCACATCTCATGCTATAGGAAGTGTCTCAGGATTGGAATGGGAAGGAGTTGGATATCACATCTCATGTTATAGGAAGGATCTCAGGTTTGGTATAAGCATTGAGATATCACATCTCTGCTATCGGAAGGGTCTCAGGATTGGAATGGGAAGGAGTTGGATATTCCCATCTCATGTTATAAGAAGGGTCTCAGGTTTGGTATTAGAAGCATTGAGATATCACATCTCATGCTATAGGAAGGGTCTCAGGATTGGAATGGGAAGGACTTGGATATCACATCTCATGCTATAGGGAGGGTCTCAAGTTTGATATTAGAAGCATTGAGATATCACATCTCATGATATCGGAAGAGTCTCAGGATTGGAATGGGAAGGAGTTGGATATCACATCTCATGATAAAGGAAGGGTCTAAGGTTTGGAAGGGGAAGGATTTGGATATCACATCTCATGTTATAGGACGGGTCTCAGGTTTGGTATTAGAAGCATTGAGATATCAAGTCTCATTGTATAGGAAGGGTCTCAGAATTGGAATGGGAAGGAGTTGGATATCACATCTCAAGCTATAGGAAGGGTCTCAGGATTGGAATGGGAAGGAGTTTGATATCACATCTCATGCCATAGTATGGGTCTCAGGTTTGGTAGAAGCATTGGGATATCACATCTCATGCTATAGGAAGGGTCTCAGGTTGGAATGGGAAGGAGTTGGATATCACATCTCATGTTATCGGAAGGGTCTCAGGATTGGATTGGAATGGGAAGGACTTGGATATCACATCTCATGCTATAGGAAGGCTCTCAGGTTTGCAACGGGAAAGAGTTGGATATCACATTTCATGTTAGAGGTAGGATCTCAGGTTTGGTATTAGAGGCATTGAGATATCACATCTCATGCTATCAGAAGAGTCTCAGAATTGGAATGGGAAGGAGTTGGATATCACATCTCATGCCATAGTATGGGTCTCAGGTTTGGTAGAAGCATTGGGATATCACATCTCATGCTATCGGAAGGATTTCAGGATTGGATTTGGAAGGAGTTGGATATCCCATCTCATGCTATAGGAAGGGTCTCAGGTTGGAATGGGAAGGAGTTTGATATCACATCTCATGCCATAGTATGGGTCTCAGGTTTGGTAGAAGCATTGGGATATCAGATCTCATGCTATCGGAAGGGTATCAGGATTGGATTTGGAAGGAGTTGGATATCCCATCTCATGCTATAGGAAGGGTCTCAGGTTGGAATGGGAAGGAGTTGGATATCACATCTCATGTTATAGGAAAGGTCTCAGGATTGGAATGGAAAGGACTTGGATATCATATCTCATGCTATAGGAAGGCTCTCAGGTTTGGAAGGGGAAGGAGTTGGATATCACATTTCATGTTAGAGGAAGGATCTCAGGTTTGGTATTAGAGGCATTGAGATATCACATCTCATGCTATAGGAAGGGTCTCAGGATTGGAATGGGAAGGAGTTGGATATCACATCTCAAGCTATAGGAAGGGTCTCAGGTTTGGTATAAGCATTGAGATATCACATCTCATGCTATAGGAATGGTCTCAGGATTGGAATGGGAAGGAGTTGGATATCACATCTCATGTTATAGGAAAGATCTCAGGTTTGGTATTAGAAGCATTGAGATATCACATCTCATGCTATAAGCAGGGTCTCAGGATTGGAATGGGAAGGAGTTGTATATGGCATCTCATGCCATAGGAAGGGTCTCAGGTTTGGTATAAGCATTGAGATATCACATCTCATGCTATAGGAAGGGTCTCGGGATTGGAATGGGAAGGACTTGGATATCACATCTCATGCTATAGGCAGGATCTCAGGTTTGGAATGGGAAGGAGTTGGATATCATATTTCATGTTAGAGGTAGGATCTCAGGTTTGGTATTAGAGGCATTGAGATATCACATCTCATGCTATCAGAAGGGTCTCAGGATTGGAATGGGAAGGAGTTGGATATCACATCTCATGCTAAAGGGAGGGTCTCAGGTTTGGAAGGGGAAGGATTTGGATATCACATCTCATGTTATAGGAAGGATCTCAGGTTTGGTATTAGAAGCATTGAGATATCACATCTCATGCTATCGGAAGTATCTCAGGTTTGGTATTAGAGGCATTGAGATATCACATCTCATGCTATCATAAGTGTCTCAGGATTGGAATGGGAAGGAGTTGGATATCACATTTCATGCTAAAGGGAGGGTCTCAGGTTTGGAAGGGGAAGGATTTGGATATCACATCACATGTTATAAGAAGGATCTCAGGTTTGGTATTAGAAGCATTGAGATGTCACATCTCATGCTATCGGAAGGGTCTCAGGATTGGAATGGGAA
Organism: Ambystoma mexicanum; assembly: GCF_040938575.1. NCBI lineage: Eukaryota > Metazoa > Chordata > Amphibia > Caudata > Ambystomatidae > Ambystoma > Ambystoma mexicanum. The sequence continues at coordinate 343,253,126 of NC_090936.1, forward strand.
GGAGTTGGATATCACATCTTATGCTATAGGAAGGGTCTCAGGTTTGGAACGGGAAGGAGTTGGATATCACATCTCATGTTATAGGAAGAGTCTCCGGTTTGGTATAAGCATTGAGATATCACATCTCTGCAATCGGAAGTGTCTCAGGATTGGGATGGGAAGGAGTTGGATATCACATCTCATGCTATAGGAAGGGTCTCAGGTTTGGAACGGGAAGGGGTTGGATATCCCATCTTATGTTATAGGACGGGTCTCAGGTTTGGTATTAGAAGCATTGAGATATCACATCGCATGCTGTAGGAAAGGTCTCAGGATTGGAATGGGAAGGAGTTGGATATTACATTCTTGCTATAGAAAGGGTCTCATGTTTGGAATGGGAAGGAGTTGGATATCACATATGCTATAGGAAGGGTCTCAGGTTTGGAACGGAAAGGAGTTGGATATCACATCTCATGCTATACGAAGGGTCTCAGGTTTGGAATAAGCATTGAGATATCACATCTCTGCTATCGGAAGTGTCTCAGGATTGGAATGGGAAGGAGTTGGATATCACATCTCATGTTATAGGACGGGTCTCAGGTTTGTTATTAGAATCATTGAGATATCATATTGTATGCTGTAGGAAGGGTCTAAGGATTGGAATGGGATGGTCTTGGATATCACATCTCATGCTATCGGTAGGCTCTCAGGTTTGGAAAGGGAAGGAGTTGGATATCACATTTCATGTTAGAGGAAGGATCTCAGGTTTGGTATTAGAGGCATTGAGATATCACATCTCATGCTATAGGAAGGGTCTCAGGATTGGAATGGGAAGGAGTTGGATATCACATCTCATGCTATAGGAAGGGTCTCATGTTTGGAATGGGAAGGAGTTGGATATCACATATGCTATAGGAAGGGTCTCAAGTTTGGAACGGGAAGGAGTTGGATATCACATCTCATGCTAAAGGAAGGGTCTCAGGTTTGGAATAAGCATTGAGATATCACATCTCTGCTATCGGAAGTGTCTCAGGATTGGAATGGGAAGGAGTTGGATATCACATCTCATGTTATAGGACGGGTCTCAGGTTTGTTATTAGAATCATTGAGATATCATATTGTATGCTGTAGGAAGGGTCTAAGGATTGGAATGGGAAGGTCTTGGATATCACATCTCATGCTATAGGTAGGCTCTCAGGTTTGGAAAGGGAAGGAGTTGGATATCACATTTCATGTTAGAGGAAGGATCTCAGATTTGGTATTAGAGGCATTGAGATATCACATCTCATGCTATAGGAAGGGTCTCAGGATTGGAATGGGAAGGAGTTGGATATCACATCTCATGCTATAGGAAGGGTCTCAGGTTTGGTATAAACATTGAGATATCACATCTCATGCTATAGGAAGGGTCTCAGGATTGGAATGGGAAGGAGTTGGATATCACATCTGATGTTATAGGAAGGATCTCAGGTTTGGTATTAGAAGCATTGAGACATCACATCTCATGCTATAGGAAGGATCTCAGGATTGAAATGAGAAGGAGTTGGATATCACATCTCATGCTATAGGAAGGGTCTTAGGTTTGGTATAAGCATTGAGATATCACATCTCATGCTATAGGAAGGGTCTCAGGATTGGAATGGGAAGGAGTTGTATATGACATCTCATGCCATAGGAAGGGTCTCAGGTTTGGTATAAGCATTGAGATATCACATCTCTGCTATCGGAAGGGTCTCAGGATTGGAATGGGAAGGAGTTGGATATCCCATCTCATGTTATAGGAAGAGTCTCAGGTTTGGTATTAGAAGCATTGAGATATCACATCTCATGCTATAGGAATGGTCTCAGGATTGGAATGGGAAGGAGTTTGATATCACATCTCATGCCATGTATGGGTCTCAGGTTTGGTATAAGCATTGAGATATCACATCTCATGCTATAGGAAGGGTCTCAGGATTGGAATGGGAAGGAGTTGTATATGACATCTCATGCCATAGGAAGGGTCTCAGGTTTGGTATAAGCATTGAGATATCACATCTCTGCTATCGGAAGGGTCTCAGGATTGGAATGGGAAGGAGTTGGATATCCCATCTCATGTTATAGGAAGAGTCTCAGGTTTGGTATTAGAAGCATTGAGATATCACATCTCATGCTATAGGAAGTGTCTCAGGATTGGAATGGGAAGGAGTTTGATATCACATCTCATGCCATGTATGGGTCTCAGGTTTTGTAGAAGCATTGGGATATCACATCTCATGCTATCGGAAGGGTATCAGGATTGGATTTGGAAGGATTTGGATATCACATTTCATGTTATAGGAAGGATCTCAGGTTTGGTATTAGAAGCATTGAGATATCACATCTCATGCTATCGGGAGGATCTCAGGTTTGGTATTATAGGCATTAAGATATCACATCTCATGCTATCAGAAGGGTCTCAGGATTGGAATGGGAAGGAGTTGGATATCACATCTCAAGCTATAGGAAGGGTCTCAGGATTGGAATGAGAAGGAGTTGGATATCACATCTCATGCTATAGGAAGGGTCTCAGGTCTGGAATCGGAAGGAGTTGTATATGACATTTCATACCATAGGAAGGGTCTCAGGTTTGGTATAAGCATTGAGATATCACATCTCTGCTATTGGAAGGGTCTCAGGATTGGAATGGGAAGGAGTTGGATATCCCATCTCATTATAGGAAGGGTCTCAGGTTTGGTATTAGAAGCATTGAGATATCACATCTCATGGTATAGGACGGGTCTCAGGATTGGAATGGGAAGGACATGGATATCACATCTCTTGTTATAGGAAGGGTCTCAGGTTTGGTATTAGAAGCATTGCAATATCACATCTCATGCTATAGGAAGGGTCTCAGGATTGGAATGGGAAGGACTTGGATATCCCATCTCATGTTATAGGAAGAAGGGTCCCAGGTTTGGTATTAGAAGCATTGAGATATCACATCTCATGCTATAGGAAGGGTCTCAGAATTGGAATGGGGAGGAGTTGGATATCACATCTCAAGCTATAGGAAGGGTCTCAGGATTGGAATGGGAAGGACTTGGATATCACATCTCATGCTATAGGAAGGCTCTAAGGTTTGGAAGGGGAAGGAGTTGGATATCACATTTCATGTTAGAGGTAGGATCTCAGGTTTGGTATTAGAGGCATTGAGATATCACATCTCATGCTATCAGAAGGATCTCAGGATTGGAATGGGAAGGATTTGGATATTACATCTCGTGTTATAGGAATGATCTCAGGTTTGGTATTAGAAGCATTGAGATATCACATCTCATGCTATCGGAAGGATCTCAGGTTTGGTGTTAGAAGCATTGAGATATCAAATCTCATGCTATAGGAAGGGTCTCAGGATAGGAATGGGAAGGAGTTGGATATCACATCTCATGCTATAGGAAGGGTCTCAGGATTTGAATGGGAAGGAGTTGTATATGACATCTCATGCCACAGGAAGGGTCTCAGGTTTGGTATAAGCATTGAGATATCACATCTCTGCTATCGGAAGGGTCTCAGGATTGGAATGGGAAGGAGTTGGATATCCCATGTTATGTTATAGGAATGGTCTCAGGTTTGGTATTAGAAGCTTTGAGATATCACATCTCATGCTATCAGAAGGGTCTCAGGATTGGAATGGGAAGGAGTCTGATATCACATCTCATGCTAAAGGAAGGGTCTCAGGTTTGGTATTAGAAGCATTGAGATATCACATCTCATGGTATAGGAAGAATCTCAGGTTTGGTATTAGAGACATTGAGATATCACATCTCATGCTATCAGAAGGGTCTCAGGATTGGTATGGGAAGGAGTCGGATATCACATCTCATGCTAAAGGGAGGGTCTCAGGTTTGGTATTAGAAGCATTGAGATATCACATCTCATGTTATAGGAAGAATCTCAGGTTTGGTATTAGAGGCATTGAGATATCACATCTCATGCTATAGGAAGGGTCTCAGGATTGGAATGGGAAGGAGTTGGATATCACATCTCATGCTAAAGGAAGGGTCTCGGTTTTGGTAGAAGCATTGAGATATCACATCTCATGCTATCAGAAGGGTCTCAGGATTGGTATGGGAATGAGTCGGATATTACATCTCATGCTAAAGGGAGGGTCTCAGGTTTGGTATTAGAAGCATTGAGATATCACATCTCATGTTATAGGAAGAATCTCAGGTTTGGTATTAGAAGCATTGAAATATCACATCTCATGCTATAGGAAGGGTCTCAGGATTGGAATGGGAAGGAGTTGGATATCACATCTCAAGCTATAGGAAGGGTCTCAGGATTGGAATGAGAAGGAGTTGGATATCACATCTCATGCTATAGGAAGGGTCTCAGGTCTGGAATCGGAAGGAGTTGTATATGACATTTCATGCCATAGGAAGGGTCTCAGGTTTGGTATAAGCATTGAGATATCACATCTCTGCTATTGGAAGGGTCTCAGGATTGGAATGGGAAGGAGTTGGATATCCCATCTCATGTTATAGGAAGGGTCCCAGGTTTGGTATTAGAAGCATTGAGATATCACATCTCATTGTATAGGACGGGTCTCAGGATTGGAATGGGAAGGACATGGATATCACATCTCTTGTTATAGGAAGGGTCTCAGGTTTGGTATTAGAAGCATTGAGATATCACATCTCATGCTATAGGAAGGGTCTCAGGATTGGAAAGGGAAGGACTTGGATATCCCATCTCATGTTATAGGAAGGCTCCCAGGTTTGGTATTAGAAGCATTGAGATATCACATCTCATGCTATAGGAAGGGTCTCAGAATTGGAATGGGGAGGAGTTGGATATCACATCTCAAGCTATAGGAAGGGTCTCAGGATTGGAATGGGAAGGACTTGGATATCACACCTCATGCTATAGGAAGGCTCTCAGGTTTGGAAGGGGAAGGAGTTGGATATCACATTTCATGTTAGAGGTAGGATCTCAGGCTTGGTATTAGAGGCATTGAGATATCACATCTCATGCTATCAGAAGGATCTCAGGATTGGAATGGGAAGGAGTTGGATATCACATCTCATGCTAAAGGGAGGGTCTCAGGTTTGGAAGGGGAAGGATTTGGATATTACATCTCGTGTTATAGGAATGATCTCAGGTTTGCTATTAGAAGCATTGATATATCACATCTCATGCTATCGGAAGGATCTCAGGTTTGGTGTTAGAAGCATTGAGATATCAAATCTCATGCTATAGGAAGGGTCTCAGGATTGGAATGGGAAGGAGTTGGATATTACATCTCATGCTATAGGAAGGGTCTCAGGATTGGAATGGGAAGGAGTTGTATATGACAACTCATGCCACAGGAAGGGTCTCAGGTTTGGTATAAGCATTGAGATATCACATCTCTGCTATCGGAAGGGTCTCAGGATTGGAATGGGAAGGAGTTGGATATCCCATCTTATGTTATAGGAAGGGTCTCAGGTTTGGTATTAGAAGCATTGAGATATCACATCTCATGCTATCAGAAGGGTCTCAGGATTGGAATGGGAAGGAGTCGGATATCACATCTCATGCTAAAGGGAGGGTCTCAGGTTTGGTATTAGAAGCATTGAGATATCACATCTCATGTTATAGGAAGAATCTCAGGTTTGGTATTAGAGGCATTGAGATATCACATCTCATGCTATCAGAAGGGTCTCAGGATTGGTATGGGAAGGAGTCGGATATCACATCTCATGCTAAAGGGAGGGTCTCAGGTTTGGTATTAGAAGCATTGAGATATCACATCTCATGTTATAGGAAGAATCTCAGGTTTGGTATTAGAGGCATTGAGATATCACATCTCATGCTATAGGAAGGGTCTCAGGATTGGAATGGGAAGGAGTTGGATATCACATCTCATGCTAAAGGAAGGGTCTCAGTTTTGGTAGAAGCATTGAGATATCACATCTCATGGTATAGGAAGGGTCTCAGTATTGGAATGGGAAGGAGTTGGATATCACATCTCATCCAATAGGAGGGATCTCAGGATTGGAATGGGAAGGATTTGGATGTCACATCTCTTGCTATAGGAAGGGTCTCAGTTTTTTTATTAGAAACAGTGAGATATCACATCTCATGCTATAGGAAGGGTTTCAGGATTGGAATGGGAAGGATTTGTATATCACATCTCATGCTAAAGGAAGGGTCTCAGGTTTGGAAGGGGAAGGATTTGGATATCATATCTCATGTTATAGGACGGGTCGCAGGTTTGGTATTAGAAGCTTTGAGATATCACATCTCATGCTATAGGAAGGTCTCAGGATTGGAATGGGAAGGAGTTGGATATCCCTTCTCATGCTATAGGAAGGTTCTCAGGTTGGAATGGGAAGGAGTTGGATATCACATCTCATGTTATAGGAAGGGTCTCAGGATTGGAATGGGAAGGATTTGGATATCACATCTCTTGCTATAGGAAGGGTCTCAGGTTGTTTATTAGAAACATTGAGATATCACATCTCATGCTATAGGAAGGGTTTCAGGATTGGAATGGGAAGGATTTGGATATCACAACTCATGCTAAAGGAAGGGTCTCAGGTTTGGAAGGGGAAGGATTTGGATATCATATCTCATGTTATAGGACGGGTCCCAGGTTTGGTATTAGAAGCTTTGAGATATCACATCTCATGCTATAGGAAGGGTCTCAGGATTGGAATGGGAAGGAGTTGGATATCACATCTCATGCTAAAGGAAGGGACTCAGGTTTGATAGAAGCATTGAGATATCACATCTCATGCTATAGGAAGGGTCTCAGGATTGGAATGGGAAGGAGTTGGATATCACATCTCATGCCATAGGAAGGGTCTCAGGTTTGGTACAAGCATTGAGATATCACATCTCTGCTATCGGAAGGGTCTCAGGATAGGAATGGGAAGGAGTTGGATATCACATCTCAAGCTATCTCAGGATTGGAATGGGAAGGAGTTTGATATCACATCTCAAGCTATAGGAAGGTTCTCAGGTTTGGAAGGGGAAGGATTTGAATCTCACATCTCATGTTTTAGGACGGGTCTCAGGTTTGGTATTAGAAGCATTAAGATATCACATCTCATGGTATAGGAAGGGTCTCAGGATTGGAATGGGAAGGAGTTGGATATCACATCTCAAGCTATCACAGGATTGGAATGGGAAGGAGTTTGATATCACATCTCAAGCTATAGGAAGGGTCTCAGGTTTGGAAAGGGAAGGATTTGGATTTCACATCTCATGTTATAGGATGGTTCTCATGTTTGGTTTTAGAAGCATTGAGATATCACATCTAATGCTATCGGAAGGGTCTCAGGTTTGGAAAGGGAAGGATTTGGATTTCACATATGTTATTGGATGGTTCTCAGGTTTGGTTTTAGAAGCATTAAGATATCACATCTCATGCTATAGGAAGGGCCTCAGGTTTTGGAATGGGAAGGAGTTGGATACACATCTCATGTTATAGGAAGGATCTCAGGTTTGGTATTAGAAAAATTGTGATATCACATATCATGCTATAGGAAGGGTCTCAGGATTGGAATGGGAAGGAGTTGGATATGACATCTCATGCCACAGGAAGGGTCTCAGGTTTGGTATAAGCATTGAGATATCACATCTCTGCTATCGGAAGGGTCTCAGGATTGGAATGGGAAGGAGTTGGATATCCCATCTTATGTTATAGGAAGGGTCTCAGGTTTGGTGTTAGAAGCATTGAGATATCACATCTCATGCTATCAGAAGGGTCTCAGGATTGGAATGGGAAGGAGTCGGATATCACATCTCATGCTAAAGGGAGGGTCTCAGGTTTGGTATTAGAAGCATTGAGATATCACATCTCATGTTATAGGAAGAATCTCTGGTTTGGTATTAGAGGCATTGAGATATCACATCTCATGCTATCAGAAGGGTCTCAGGATTGGAATGGGAAGGAGTCGGATATCACATCTCATGCTAAAGGGAGGGTCTCAGGTTTGGTATTAGAAGCATTGAGATATCACATCTCATGTTATAGGAAGAATCTCAGGTTTGGTATTAGAGGCATTGAGATATCACATCTCATGTTATAGGAAGGGTCTCAGGATTGGAATGGGAAGGATTTGGATATCACATCTCTTGCTATAGGAAGAGTCTCAAGTTTTTTATTAGAAACATTGAGATATCACATCTCATGCTATAGGAAGGGTTTCAGGATTGGAATGGGAAGGATTTGGATATCACATCTCATGCTAAAGGAAGGGTCTCAGGTTTGGAAGGGGAAGGATTTGGATATCATATCTCATGTTATAGGACGGGTCCCAGGTTTGGTATTAGAAGCTTTGAAATATTACATCTCATGCTATAGGAAGGGTCTCAGGATTGGAATGGGAAGGAGTTGGATATCACATCTCATGCTAAAGGAAGGGACTCAGGTTTGATAGAAGCATTGAGATATCACATCTCATGCTATAGGAAGGGTCTCAGGATTGGAATGGGAAGGAGTTGGATATCATATCTCATGTCATAGGAAGGGTCTCAGGTTTGGTCTAAGCATTGAGATATCACATCTCTGCTATCGGAAGGGTCTCAGGATAGGAATGGGAAGGACTTAGATATCACATTCCATGCTATAGGGAGGGTCTCAGGTTTGGAAAGGGAAGGATTTGGATTTCACATCTCATGTTATAGGATGGTTCTCATGTTTGGTTTTAGAAGCATTGAGATATCACATGTAATGCTATCGGAAGTGTCTCAGGTTTGGAAAGGGAAGGATTTGGATTTCACATATGTTATTGGATGGTTCTCAGGTTTGGTTTTAGAAGCATTAAGATATCACATCTCAGGCTATAGGAAGGGTCTCAGGTTTGGAATGGGAAGGAGTTGGATACACATCTCATGTTATAGGAAGGATCTCAGGTTTGGTATTAGAAAAATTGTGATATCACATATCATGCTATAGGAAGGGTCTCAGGATTGGAATGGGAAGGAGTTGGATATCACATCTCATGCTAAAGGGAGGGTCTCAGGTTTGGTATTAGAAGCATTGAGATATCACATCTCATGTTATAGGAAGAATCTCAGGTTTGGTATTAGAGGCATTGAGATATCACATCTCATGCTATCAGAAGGGTCTCAGGATTGGTATGGGAAGGAGTCGGATATCACATCTCATGCTAAAGGGAGGGTCTCAGGTTTGGTATTAGAATCATTGTGATATCACATCTCATGTTATAGGAAGAATGCAGGTTTGGTATTAGAGGCATTGAGATATCACATCTCATGCTATAGGAAGGGTCTCAGGATTGGAATGGGAAGGAGTTGGATATCACATCTCATGCTAAAGGAAGGGTCTCAGTTTTGGTAGAAGCATTGAGATATCACATCTCATGGTATAGGAAGGGTCTCAGTATTGGAATGGGAAGGAGTTGGATATCACATCTCATCCAATAGGAAGGATCTCAGGATTGGAATGGTGAAGGATTTGGATGTCACATCTCTTGCTATAGGAAGGGTCTCAGTTTTTTTATTAGAAACATTGAGATATCACATCTCATGCTATAGGAAGGGTTTCAGGATTGGAATGGGAAGGATTTGTATATCACATCTCATGCTAAAGGAAGGGTCTCAGGTTTGGAAGGGGAAGGATTTGGATATCATATCTCATGTTATAGGACGGGTCGCAGGTTTGGTATTAGAAGCTTTGAGATATCACATCTCATGCTATAGGAAGGTCTCAGGATTGGAATGGGAAGGAGTTGGATATCCCTTCTCATGCTATAGGAAGGTTCTCAGGTTGGAATGGGAAGGAGTTGGATGTCACATCTCATGTTATAGGAAGGGTCTCAGGATTGGAATGGGAAGGATTTGGATATCACATCTCTTGCTATAGGAAGGGTCTCAGGTTTTTTATTAGAAACATTGAGATATCACATCTCATGCTATAGGAAGGGTTTCAGGATTGGAATGGGAAGGATTTGGATATCACAACTCATGCTAAAGGAAGGGTCTCAGGTTTGGAAGGGGAAGGATTTGGATATCATATCTCATGTTATAGGACGGGTCGCAGGTTTGGTATTAGAAGCTTTGAGATATCACATCTCATGCTATAGGAAGGTCTCAGGATTGGAATGGGAAGGAGTTGGATATCCCTTCTCATGCTATAGGAAGGTTCTCAGGTTGGAATGGGAAGGAGTTGGATGTCACATCTCATGTTATAGGAAGGGTCTCAGGATTGGAATGGGAAGGATTTGGATATCACATCTCTTGCTATAGGAAGGGTCTCAGGTTTTTTATTAGAAACATTGAGATATCACATCTCATGCTATAGGAAGGGTTTCAGGATTGGAATGGGAAGGATTTGGATATCACAACTCATGCTAAAGGAAGGGTCTCAGGTTTGGAAGGGGAAGGATTTGGATATCATATCTCATGTTATAGGACGGGTCCCAGGTTTGGTATTAGAAGCTTTGAGATATCACATCTCATGCTATAGGAAGGGTCTCAGGATTGGAATGGGAAGGAGTTGGATATCACATCTCATGCTAAAGGAAGGGACTCAGGTTTGATAGAAGCATTGAGATATCACATCTCATGCTATAGGAAGGGTCTCAGGATTGGAATGGGAAGGAGTTGGATATCACATCTCATGCCATAGGAAGGGTCTCAGGTTTGGTACAAGCAATGAGATATCACATCTCTGCTATCGGAAGGGTCTCAGGATAGGAATGGGAAGGAGTTGGATATCACATCTCAAGCTATCTCAGGATTGGAATGGGAAGGAGTTTGATATCACATCTCAAGCTATAGGAAGGTTCTCAGGTTTGGAAGGGGAAGGATTTGGATCTCACATCTCATGTTTTAGGACGGGTCTCAGGTTTGGTATTAGAAGCATTGAGATATCACATCTCATGGTATAGGAAGGGTCTCAGGATTGGAATGGGAAGGAGTTGGATATCACATCTCAAGCTATCACAGGATTGGATCGGGAAGGAGTTTGATATCACATCTCAAGCTATAGGAAGGGTCTCAGGTTTGGAAAGGGAAGGATTTGGATTTCACATCTCATGTTATAGGATGGTTCTCATGTTTGGTTTTAGAAGCATTGAGATATCACATCTAATGCTATCGGAAGGGTCTCAGGTTTGGAAAGGGAAGGATTTGGATTTCACATATGTTATTGGATGGTTCTCAGGTTTGGTTTTAGAAGCATTAAGATATCACATCTCATGCTATAGGAAGGGTCTCAGGTTTTGGAATGGGAAGGAGTTGGATACACATCTCATGTTATAGGAAGGATCTCAGGTTTGGTATTAGAAAAATTGTGATATCACATATCATGCTATAGGAAGGGTCTCAGGATTGGAATGGGAAGGAGTTGGATATGACATCTCATGCCACAGGAAGGGTCTCAGGTTTGGTATAAGCATTGAGATATCACATCTCTGCTATCGGAAGGGTCTCAGGATTGGAATGGGAAGGAGTTGGATATCCCATCTTATGTTATAGGAAGGGTCTCAGGTTTGGTGTTAGAAGCATTGAGATATCACATCTCATGCTATCAGAAGGGTCTCAGGATTGGAATGGGAAGGAGTCGGATATCACATCTCATGCTAAAGGGAGGGTCTCAGGTTTGGTATTAGAAGCATTGAGATATCACATCTCATGTTATAGGAAGAATCTCTGGTTTGGTATTAGAGGCATTGAGATATCACATCTCATGCTATAAGAAGGGTCTCAGGATTGGAATGGGAAGGAGTCGGATATCACATCTCATGCTAAAGGGAGGGTCTCAGGTTTGGTATTAGAAGCATTGAGATATCACATCTCATGTTATAGGAAGAATCTCAGGTTTGGTATTAGAGGCATTGAGATATCACATCTCATGTTATAGGAAGGGTCTCAGGATTGGAATGGGAAGGATTTGGATATCATATCTCTTGCTATAGGAAGAGTCTCAAGTTTTTTATTAGAAACATTGAGATATCACATCTCATGCTATAGGAAGGGTTTCAGGATTGGAATGGGAAGGATTTGGATATCACATCTTATGCTAAAGGAAGGGTCTCAGGTTTGGAAGGGGAAGGATTTGGATATCATATCTCATGTTATAGGACGGGTCCCAGGTTTGGTATTAGAAGCTTTGAAATATCACATCTCATGCTATAGGAAGGGTCTCAGGATTGGAATGGGAAGGAGTTGGATATCACATCTCATGCTAAAGGAAGGGACTCAGGTTTGATAGAAGCATTGAGATATCACATCTCATGCTATAGGAAGGGTCTCAGGATTGGAATGGGAAGGAGTTGGATATCACATCTCATGTCATAGGAAGGGTCTCAGGTTTGGTCCAAGCATTGAGATATCACATCTCTGCTATCGGAAGGGTCTCAGGATAGGAATGGGAAGGACTTAGATATCACATTCCATGCTATATGGAGGGTCTCAGGTTTGGAAAGGGAAGGATTTGGATTTCACATCTCATGTTATAGGATGGTTCTCATGTTTGGTTTTAGAAGCATTGAGATATCACATGTAATGCTATCGGAAGTGTCTCAGGTTTGGAAAGGGAAGGATTTGGATTTCACATATGTTATTGGATGGTTCTCAGGTTTGGTTTTAGAAGCATTAAGATATCACATCTCAGGCTATAGGAAGGGTCTCAGGTTTGGAATGGGAAGGAGTTGGATACACATCTCATGTTATAGGAAGGATCTCAGGTTTGGTATTAGAAAAATTGTGATATCACATATCATGCTATAGGAAGGGTCTCAGGATTGGAATGGGAAGGAGTTGGATATCACATCTCATGCTAAAGGAAAGATCTCAGGTTTGGAAGGGGAAGGATTTGGATCTCACATCTCATGTTTTAGGACGGGTGTCAGGATGGTATTAGAAGCATTGAGATATCACATCTCATGGTATAGGAAGGGTCTCAGGATTGGAATGGGAAGGAGTTGGATATCACATCTCAAGCTATCTCAGGATTGGAATGGGAAGGAGTTTGATATCACATCTCATGCAATCGGAAGGGTCTCAGGTTTGGAATGGGAAGGAGTTGGATATCACATCTCATGTTTTAGGAAGGATCTCAGGTTTATTATTAGAAGCATTGAGATATCACATCTCATGCTATAGGAAGGGTCTCAGGATTGGAATCGGAAGGAGTTGTATTTGACATCTCATGCCATAGGAAGGGTCTCAGGTTTGGTATAAGCATTGAGATATCACATCTCTGCTATCGGAAGGGTCTCAGGATTGGAATGGGAAGGACTTGAATATCACATCCCATGTTATAGCAAGGGTCTCAGGTTTGGTATTAGAAGCATTGAGATATCACATCTCATGCTATAGGAAGGGTCTCAGGATTGGAATGGGAACGACTTGGATATCACATCTCATGATAAAGGAAGGGTCTAAATTTTGGAAGGGGAAGGATTTGGATATCACATCTCATGTTATGGGACCGGTCTCAGGTTTGGTATTAGAAGCATTGAGATATCAAGTCCCATGGTATAGGACGGGTCTCAGAATTGGAATGGGAAGGAGTTGGATATCACATCTCAAGCTATAGGAAGGGTGTCAGGATTGGAATGGGAAGGAGTTTGATATCACATCTCATGCCATGGTATGGGTCTCAGGTTTTGTAGAAGCATTGGGATATCATATCTCATGCTATCGGAAGGGTATCAGGATTGGATTTGGAAGGAGTTGGATATCCCATCTCATGCTATAGGAAGGGTCTCAGGTTGGAATGGGAAGGAATTGGATATCACATCTCATGTTATAGGAAGGGTATCAGGATTGGAATGGGAAGGACTTGGATATCACATCTCATGCTATAGGAAGGCTATCAGGTTTGGAAGGGGAAGGAGTTGCATATCAAATTTCATTTTAGAGGTAGGATCTCAGGTTTGGTATTAGAGGCATTGAGATATCACATCTCATGCTATAGGAAGGGTCTCACGATTGGAATGGGAAGGATTTGGATATCACATCTCATGCTGTAGGAAGGGTCTCAGGTTTGGTATAAGCATTGAGATATCACATCTCATGCTATAGAAACGGTCTCAAGATTGCAATGGGAAGGAGTTGGATATCACATCTCATGTTATAGGAAGGATCTCAGATTTGGTATTAGAAGCATTGAGACATCACATCTCATGCTATAGGAAGGGTCTCAGGATTGGAATGGGAAGGAGTTGGATATCACATCTCATGTTATAGGAAGGGTCTCAGGATTGGAATGGGAAGCACTTCGATATCACATCTCATGTTATAGGAAGGCTCCCAGGTTTAGAAGGGGAAGGAGTTGGATATCACATTTCATGTTAGAGGTAGGATCTCAGGTTTGGTATTAGAGGCATTGAGATATAACATCTCATGCTATCAGAAGGGTCTCAGGATTGGAATGGGAAGGAGTTGGATATCACATCTCATGCTAAAGGGAGGGTCTCAGGTTTGGAAGGGGAAGGATTTGGATATCACATCTCATGCTATAGGAAGGGTCTCAGGATTGGAATGGGAAGGATTTGGATATCACATCCCATGCTATAGGAAGGGTCTCAGGTTTGGTATAAGCATTGAGATATCACATCTCATGCTATAGGAAGGGTCTCAGGATTGGAATGGGAAGGAGTTGGATATCACATTTCATGCTATAGGTAGGCTCTCAGTTTTGGAAAGGGAAGGTTTTGGATATCACATCTCATGCTATAGGAAGGGTCTCACAATTGGAATGGGAAGGATTTGGATATCACATCTCATGCTATAGGAAGGGTCTCAGGATTGGAATGGGAAGGAGTTGGATATCACATCTCATGCTATAGGAAGGGTCTCAGGAATGGAATGGGAAGGAGTTTTATATGACATCTCATGCCATAGGAAGGATCTCAGGTTTGGTATTAGAAGCATTGAGACATCACATCTCATGTTATAGGAAGGGTCTCAGGATTGGAATGGGAAGGAGTTGGATATCACATCTCATGCTATAGGAAGGGTCTCAGGTTTGGTATAAGCATTGAGATATCACATCTCATGCTATAGGAAGGGTCTCAGGATTGGAATGGGAAGGAGTTGTATATGACATCTCATGCCATAGGAAGGGTCTCAGGTTTGGTATCAGCATTGAGATATCACATCTCTGCTATCGGAAGGGTCTCAGGATTCGAATGGGAAGGAGTTGGATATCCCATCTTATGTTATAGGAAGGGTCTCAGGTTTGGTATTAGAAGCATTGAGATATCACATCTCATGCTATAGGAAGGGTCTCAGGATTGGAATGGGAAGGAGTTGGATATCACATCTCATGCTATAGGAAGGTGTAGTATTATAACCTTCTAATTGGAGCTGCCTGACCTCTATGGGACATGCCTGACAACATTATAGTATGTAGGATCATACGCTTGGAATCCAGGTGTCGATAGAGTTCTAGAAGAGAGGGCTGCAATCAAACCACAACTGTCCAGCTCCCTTTACAGTTAGCAGCTTCCCTCCTCCTTTCATACATGTAACTTGTTTAAGTTAGTAAATGTAGCATTTAATAAATATACTTACGTTACATAAACGTCTCCTACTGTCATATATAATTTCCCGTTCCGGTCTACTTCATTGGCGACGAAGGTGGGATTCGTACTTCATCCATGTATACGGAGCTGCTCCGCTCATGCCCGGGTGTAGCAGCGGCTCCGTCTTCCAGATCCTGAAGGTAACGCTCGGCATTTCGCCCCAACGCATCATCCTGGCGCTGCGTCCCAATCGCTTCATTAAGGCATATGAGGAACTCGATTGATGTGCTGGGCTGCGCTGCACATTACCAAGTTGTGCCAGCCTTTTTTTTATGTGAAACTCGATCGATGTGCTGGGCCGCGCTATACGTTACCAAACTGCCTCAGCCTTTCCTTCGGTTTCCTCCGTGGACACTGTTCATCCAAGTTCGCGCATGCGTTGAATGCACCGAAGAAGGAAGGAGTCATTAAAGGGACAGTACGCTGTTTTGTTGTTCGCTTTCTCCAATGCAAACCTGTGCATTGGAAGCAAATAAAGTACCGACCTCATCATCAGGGGCATATTACTCGCTGGGGCTTACATTACAAGTTCAAGGAATCGTTGATGTTGAGCACTATACAAGTGAATATTAACCCTGTAAATGGTACTGAGGATCCATTTCTCTACTGACAAGAGGTGGTTGAACACAGTTACTCAATCAAAATAAATACATGCACAATGATAGGTATTATATAGGATGAGCTGAGTACATCACGTTTTCTGGACATTACTGTGCCCCACATACAGGTTTTTTTGCAGATTGTGAGCTTGCACAAATTCCAACCAAGTTGTCATGGCGTTTAGCAGTGTGCCTCCGCCTGCTTTCTTTATGCCCAGCACTGATGAACCTGCCTTGCCTTGGAAGAGGTGGATAAAATCCTTTGAACATTATGCAGGTGTGATTTGTGGTCCCAATTGTGGCGCAGAAAAGAGGAAATCATTACTCTTGCACTGTTTAGGTCCGGTTGGACAAGAAAAATATGAAACACTTCCAGAATTACCAGAAGAGGAGAGTGTGGACCTAAATGAATACCAGCGAGCTGTAAAAAAAATTGACAAACACTTTGAAAAGAAAGTGAGCATAATTTTAGAACGTTACAAGTTAGGCAAACGCACACAGGAGGAGGGAGAAAGTGTGGAAAAGTTTGTCACTGCTTTGAGGAAATTAGCAAAGTCATGCAATTTCAATGAGCAACTGGATGAGAGACTCAGAGACCAATTTATGTTAGAGTGTCGCAGTAGCAAAGTGAGGGAAAGACTGTGGTCGGAAAGTGATCCTTCTCTTGACATTGTTCTCCGAGTGGCAAAAGAAGTAGAACACACTGAAGAGTGTGTTAAAGAATTAGAAAATAAGATGAAACAAGTAAAGATAGGAAGCACCAATAGTAAAACGCATGATACACTTGATGAGGAGTCAATTTCCATGATCAACAATGATATCATTAAAAGGAGATCTGTCACAAAACAATACAATTTGTCGAAGACGGACAAAGGGTCAAGCAAATATAGTCAAAAAGGGCCATCATACGAGGTTTCTAAAAAAAACATTCCAGAGAATCAATCAAGGAAAGTGGGAAGAAAACGCCAAGGAAGGTGTTATAGATGCGGAAATGTGAATCATTGGGCTGATGACCCGGACTGTCCAGCACTAAAGATCATTTGTAGCAAGTGCAAAGGGAAGGGTCACTTCTCTAAATGTTGCAGATCACGTGACAATGCCATGAACTGGATAGGAGACAATTCTGATAGTGATCGCAGTGAGAGAGAAATTCAAGAAGATTGTGTATGCACCATAACTGATGATGATGACGATGAAGAAGTGTTGGAAAGTCCCAGGGCCATGGTGTCGATTGACGGAAATGAAGTATGTATGATGGTTGATACTGGTGCAAAATATACGCTTCTGCCAAGACAATTTTGGAACAAAAATAAACATGAGTTTTTACATGAGACAGATATCAATCCAAGAGCATATGGAGGTGTGAAGATCAATGTCATTGGTTGGCATTGGGGAAAGTTGAAATTTAAGAACAGAGTTGCCAAAGGCAAGATATACATCACTGGTGAAGGGAAAACTGCCCTGCTCAGTTGGACCCACCAGAGTAAATTACGAGTGAAAGTGGATTCCACCAGCTCGGAATCAGTTTTGTCTATAAGTGGTAGCAATTCTGAATCAAGTAATGGTGGCAATGTTATAGGTAAAGCTGGTTTGCTAAAGGTTTTCCGAGATAAAATAGGATGTCTGCAAGGTTATACTCATCAGATATTACTCAAACCAGACCAAAAACCTATAGCTCAAAGATTAAGAAACATTCCGTTAGCTGTACGAGAAGAAGTCAGTAAGGAAATAAGGAAAATGGAAGAAGATGGAATCATAGAAAGTATTGATGCCAGTGAATGGGTTTCACCACTTGTTGTGATACGGAAAAAATCTGGAAAACTTAGAATTTGCGTTGACCTACGTGAGTTAAACAAATGTGTCATACCTGATCGGCATCCGTTACCAAATATACAAGAAATTGTGTCTACCATTGGACCTTCTAAAATATTTTCAACTCTTGACTTATCATCTGCTTACCATCAAATCAAACTTCACACAAGTTCAAGGAAATTGACTGCGTTCATAACTCCTGATGGTTTGTATCAATTTAAAAGAATGCCGTTCGGATTAGTGTCAGCAGCATCAGTGTTCCAGAAGGTGATGCATGGGATGTTCAAAGATACCAAAGGTGTGATTTGTTTTCAAGATGATATATTGATTCATGCTATCACTCAAGAACTACATGACGAGAGACTATTACATGTATGTAAAAAATTATGCGATGCAGGCATGACTTTAAGCAAGGACAAATGCAAGATAAATTGCACAGAAATTGAATATTTGGGACATAAAATTACAGCAGAAGGAATTTTTCCGAAACCACAATTAGTCAACACCATTGTGGAAATGCCGAGCCCGAGTAACAAGGATGAGATTCGTACATTTATTGGTATGGCTGAGTACTATTCTAAATTTGTCAAGGATTTTGCTATCCATACTGTTCCATTACGAGAGGCACTTAAGAAGAAATTGTTTGAATGGAATGAAGAATGTGAAGATGAATTCAATTGTATAAAGAATGCGATAAATTCTGCTCCTGCATTAAAGAATTTTAGTACCAGTGACAAGATTATCATCACTACGGATGCCAGCAACGTAGGCCTAGGGGCTGTGTTGTCCCAAGAGAAGGATGGGCATGAAGCTATAATTGCTTTTGCATCGAGATTACTCAAGGGAGCAGAGATTTCATATGCCACTATAGAGAAGGAAGCTTTAGCCATCAAGTGGGCAGCTGACAAGTTTAGAAGCTTTATATGGGGAAACCATGTTGAGTTTCGAACTGATCATAAGCCCTTAACTCAAGTATTCATGTCAAAGGGTCTTAATAAAGTTTCCAACAGGATGAGAAGATGGGTCATGATGCTGCAAGAGTTCAAATACACTGTGACATATGTTCCAGGAATAAAGAATGTGTCTGCTGATTGCTTATCTCGCTTAACTAACATTTCTGAGGTGGTCGATGAAGATGAAGACATGGAAGTTGTCTTCTGCGTGGAAACTTCTTCCATATCAAAGGATGATTGGGATCATGCCGAATCAAATGATCATAACATCAAGAAATTGAAAAATTTAATTCAAAGTCATGAGTGTATGAAGAAATCTAAATTTGAAGAAGCCAACTTAAGTGTTTTTTGGCCTGTTGCAGATGAACTTCATGTACACGGGGATTTTATGATGAGAGGAGATAAAGTCATTCCTCCGACGGATCTGCGTTCAAAGATTATAGAACTAGGACATGAGGGTCATCAAGGAGTAATAAAGACCAAACAAAGAATTAGGAATGACTATTGGTGGCCTGGCTGCGATCTGCAGATCGAGCGATATATTAGGGAATGTATCCTTTGTTGTGATGATGAGAAAAAGTGTGTGGGTTCCAGGCAACCAATGGTTATTACCGACATTCCCAATAGTGCTTGGAGGGATATAAGTATGGATGTTTTAGGTCCCATATGTTGTAAAGGTGTACAAAAATATTGTTTGGTAGTCATAGACCTCCTCACCAGGTGGGTAGAGATTTTAATTACCTATAGTGTCACGGGCAAAACTGTGGTTGAATTTTTATCAAATATATGTGAGAGGGAAGGGTATCCAGGAAGTATTCTTTCCGACAACGGTACTCAATTTAAGTCTAAAGAAGTGGCAGACTTCTGTAAAAAATTTGCCATTGAGCATAAGACCAGCTCCATTTACCATCCCCAAACTAATGGATTAGTGGAACGTTTTAATAAAATCTTGAAAGAAACCATCAGGATGGCTTGGGCCAATGGGATGGATTGGGAAGATGCTGTCAGGGAGAAAGTAATTGCACATCGTTTTACACCACATACCAGTACAGGTATTTCTCCCTTTGAGCATAGTAGGGGAAGGAAAGCAAACACCACATTGGCTCCCATTTGGCTTATCAAAGAGAGTAAGGAAATAGAGAAGGATCTAGTAAATGCAAAGAAAAAAATTAGGGAAATGCAAAAGAGAAACAAGATAAATTATGATAAGAAGGTATGTAACAACAAATATGATATGTCTACGGCTGTTGGTAAGTTGGTCAAGGTGTTACTTCCTCCTGCTCTAAGAAGTGGACCATGCAAATGGTCCAAACCCATTAAGGTAATAGAGGCTTTTCGCCATGCTGTCAGAACAGAGGATAAAAGGATATGGAATGTGGAAAGAATTTGGATGTGTGAAAGTAAGGTTCTTAACGAGAAAGAAAAGAGAAATGTAGGGCAGAAGATGGACAGAAATGTTAGAATTTCTAGAAATGTGAACGGTGGGGCGAAGAGTGATTGTTATAGTACTGTTAAGAAGAAATGTGATGGCAAATCTGAACAACCTCAATTTTCCTTGCCAACTACCTCCAGATATGATGGAGGCATGTCCAGATCCGGCAGATCTTATCGTTTGCCGAAAAGGATGGAAGACTATGTGGAATTTACATGAACCAGCTAGAACAATTGTCCGTCAGTCTATGTACATAGTTTGTGAACAATAGAAAGGGAAGGAGATGTGTAGTATTATAACCTTCTAATTGGAGCTGCCTGACCTCTATGGGACATGCCTGACTACATTATAGTATGTAGGATCATACGCTTGGAATCCAGGTGTCGATACAGTTCTAGAAGAGAGGGCTGCAATCAAACCACAACTGTCCAGCTCCCTTTACAGTTAGCAGCTTCCCTCCTCCTTTCATACATGTAACTTGTTTACGTTAGTAAATGTAGCATTTAATAAATATACTTACGTTACATAAACGTCTCCTACTGTCATATATAATTTCCCATTCCGGTCTACTTCAGAAGGGTCTCAGGAATGGAATGGGAAGGAGTTTTATATGACATCTCATGCCATAGGAAGGATCTCAGGTTTGGTATTAGAAGCATTGAGACATCACATCTCATGTTATAGGAAGGGTCTCAGGATTGGAATGGGAAGGAGTTGGATATCACATCTCATGCTATAGGAAGGGTCTCAGGTTTGGTATAAGCATTGAGATATCACATCTCATGCTATAGGAAGGGTCTCAGGATTGGAATGGGAAGGAGTTGTATATGACATCTCATGCCATAGGAAGGGTCTCAGGTTTGGTATCAGCATTGAGATATCACATCTCTGCTATCGGAAGGGTCTCAGGATTCGAATGGGAAGGAGTTGGATATCCCATCTTATGTTATAGGAAGGGTCTCAGGTTTGGTATTAGAAGCATTGAGATATCACATCTCATGCTATAGGAAGGGTCTCAGGATTGGAATAGGAAGGACTTGAATATCCCATCTCATGCTATAGGGAGGCTCTCACGTTTGGAAAGGGAAGGAGTTGGATATCACATTTCATGTTAGAGGTAGGATCTCAGGTTTGGTATTAGAGGCATTGAATATCACATCTCATGCTATCAGAAGGGTCTCAGGATTGGAATGGGAAGGAGTTGGATATCACATCTCATGCTAAAGGGAGGGTCTCAGGTTTGGAAGGGGAAGGATTTTGATATCACATCTCATGTTATAGGAAGGATCTCAGGTTTGGTATTAGAGGGATTGAGATATCACATCTCATGCTATCGGAAGGGTATCAGGATTGGATATGGAAGTAGTTGGATATCCCATCTCATGCTATAGGAAGGGTCTCAGGTTGGAATGGGAAGGAGTTGGATATCACATCTCATGTTATAGGAAGGGTCTCAGGATTGGAATGGGAAATACTTCGATATCACATCTCATGCTATAGGAAGGCTCTCAGGTTTGCAAGGGGAAGGAGTTGGATATCACATTTCATGTAGAGGTAGGATCTCAGGTTTGGTATTAGAGGCATTGAGATATCACATCTCATGCTATCAGAAATGTCTCAGGATTGGAATGGGAAGGAGTTGGATATCACATCTCATGCTAAAGGGAGGGTCTCTGGTTTGGAAGGGGAAGGATTTGGATATCACATCTCATGTTATAGGAAGGATCTCAGGTTTGGTATTAGAAGCATTGAGATATCACATCTCATGCTATAGGAAGGGTCTCAGGTTTAGAATGGGAAGGAATTGGATATCACATCTCATGTCATAGGAAGGATATCAGGTTTGGTATTAGAAGCATTGAGATATCACATCTCATGCTATAGGAATGGTCTCAGGATTGGAATGGGAAGGAGTTGGATATTAGATTCTTGCTATAGAAAGGGTCTCAGGTTTAGAACGGGAAGGAGTTGGATATCACATCTCATGTTATAGGAAGGGTCTCAGGTTTGGTCTAAGTATTGAGATATCACATCTCTGCTATCAGAAGTTTCTCAGGATTGAAATGGGAAGGAGTTGGATATCCCATCTCATGTTATAGGACGGGTCTCAGGTTTGGTAATAGGATCTCAGGTTTGGTATTAGAGGCATTTAGATATCACATCTCATGCTATAGGAAGGGTCTCAGGATTGGAATGGGAAGGATTTGGATATCACATCTCATGCTATAGGAAGGGTCTCAGGTTTGGTATAAGCATTGAGATATCACATCTCATGCTATAGGAAGGGTCTCAGGATTGGAATGGGAAGGAGTTGGATATCACATCTCATGCCATAGGAAGGGTCTCAGGTTTGGTACAAGCATTGAGATATCACATCTCTGCTATCGGAAGGGTCTCAGGATAGGAATGGGAAGGAGTTGGATATCACATCTCAAGCTATCTCAGGATTGGAATGGGAAGGAGTTTGATATCACATCTCAAGCTATAGGAAGGTTCTCAGGTTTGGAGGGGGAAGGATTTGGATCTCACATCTCATGTTTTAGGACGGGTCTCAGGTTTGGTATTAGAAGCATTGAAATATCACATCTCATGGTATAGGAAGGGTCTCAGGATTGGAATGGGAAGGAGTTGGATATCACATCTCCAGCTATCACAGGATTGGAATGGGAAGGAGTTTGATATCACATCTCAAGCTATAGGAAGGGTCTCAGGTTTGGAAAGGGAAGGATTTGGATTTCACATCTCATGTTATAGGATGGTTCTCATGTTTGGTTTTAGAAGCATTGAGATATCACATCTAATGCTATCGGAAGGGTCTCAGGTTTGGAAAGGGAAGGATTTGGATTTCACATATGTTATTGGATGGTTCTCAGGTTTGGTTTTAGAAGCATTAAGATATCACATCTCATGCTATAGGAAGGGTCTCAGGTTTTGGAATGGGAAGGAGTTGGATACACATCTCATGTTATAGGAAGGATCTCAGGTTTGGTATTAGAAAAATTGTGATATCACATATCATGCTATAGGAAGGGTCTCAGGATTGGAATGGGAAGGAGTTGGATATGACATCTCATGCCACAGGAAGGGTCTCAGGTTTGGTATAAGCATTGAGATATCACATCTCTGCTATCGGAAGGGTCTCAGGATTGGAATGGGAAGGAGCTGGATATCCCATCTTATGTTATAGGAAGGGTCTCAGGTTTGGTATTAGAAGCATTGAGATATCACATCTCATGCTATCAGAAGGGTCT
Organism: Ambystoma mexicanum; assembly: GCF_040938575.1. Classification (NCBI taxonomy): domain Eukaryota; kingdom Metazoa; phylum Chordata; class Amphibia; order Caudata; family Ambystomatidae; genus Ambystoma; species Ambystoma mexicanum. Next base: position 343,276,664 of record NC_090936.1, read on the forward strand.
CAGGATTGGAATGGGAAGGAGTCGGATATCACATCTCATGCTAAAGGGAGGGTCTCAGGTTTGGTATTAGAAGCATTGAGATATCACATCTCATGTTACAGGAAGAATCTCTGGTTTGGTATTAGAGGCAATGATATATCACATCTCATGCTATCAGAAGGGTCTCAGGATTGGAATGGGAAGGAGTCGGATATCACATCTCATGCTAAAGAGAGGGTCTCAGGTTTGGTATTAGAAGCATTGAGATATCACATCTCATGTTATAGGAAGGGTCTCAGGATTGGAATGGGAAGGATTTGGATATCACATCTCTTGCTATAGGAAGAGTCTCAGGTTTTTTATTAGAAACATTGAGATATCACATCTCATGCTAAAGGAAGGGTCTCAGGTTTGGAAGGGGAAGGATTTGGATATCATATCTCATGTTATAGGACGGGTCGCAGGTTTGGTATTAGAAGCTTTAAAATATCACATCTCATGCTATAGGAAGGGTCTCAGGATTGGAATGGGAAGGAGTTGGATATCACATCTCATGCTAAAGGAAGGGACTCAGGTTTGATAGAAGCATTGAGATATCACATCTCATGCTATAGGAAGGGTCTCAAGATTGAAATGGGAAGGAGTTGGATATCACATCTCATGCCATAGGAAGGGTCTCAGGTTTGGTCCAAGCATTGAGATATCACATCTCTGCTATCGGAAGGGTCTCAGGATAGGAATGGGAAGGACTTAGACATCACATCTCATGCTATAGGGAGGGTCTCAGGTTTGGAAAGGGAAGGATTTGGATTTCACATCTCATGTTATAGGATGGTTCTCATGTTTGGTTTTAGAAGCATTGAGATATCACATCTAATGCTATCGGAAGGGTCTCAGGTTTGGAAAGGGAAGGATTTGGATTTCACATATGTTATTGGATGGTTCTCAGGTTTGGTTTTAGAAGCATTAAGATATCACATCTCAGGCTATAGGAAGGGTCTCAGGTTTGGAATGGGAAGGAGTTGGATACACATCTCATGTTATAGGAAGGATCTCAGGTTTGGTATTAGAAAAATTGTGATATCACATATCATGCTATAGGAAGGGTCTCAGGATTGGAATGGGAAGGAGTTGGATATCACATCTCATGCTAAAGGAAAGATCTCAGGTTTGGAAGGGGAAGGATTTGGACATCACATCTCATGTTTTAGGACGGGTGTCAGGTTTGGTATTAGAAGCATTGAGATATCACATCTCATGGTATAGGAAGGGTCTCAGGATTGGAATGGGAAGGAGTTGGATATCACATCTCATGCTAAAGGAAAGATCTCAGGTTTGGAAGGGGAAGGATTTGGACATCACATCTCATGTTTTAGGACGGGTGTCAGGTTTGGTATTAGAAGCATTGAGAGATCACATCTCATGGTATAGGAAGGGTCTCAGGATTGGAATGGGAAGGAGTTGGATATCACATCTCATGCTAAAGGAAAGATCTCAGGTTTGGAAGGGGAAGGATTTGGACATCACATCTCATGTTTTAGGACGGGTGTCAGGTTTGGTATTAGAAGCATTGAGATATCACATCTCATGGTATAGGAAGGGTCTCAGGATTGGAATGGGAAGGAGTTTGATATCACATCTCATGCAATCGGAAGGGTCTCAGGTTTGGAATGGGAAGGAGTTGGATATCACATCTCATGTTATAGGAAGGATCTCAGGTTTATTATTATAAGCATTGAGATATCACATCTCATGCTATAGGAAGGGTCTCAGGATTGGAATCGGAAGGAGTTGTATTTGACATCTCATGCCATAGGAAGGGTCTCAGGTTTGGTATAAGCATTGAGATATCACATCTCTGCTATCGGAAGGGTCTCAGGATTGGAATGGGAAGGAGTTGGATATCCCATCTCATGATAGGAAGGGTCTCAGGTTTGGTATTAGAAGCATTGAGATATCACATCTCATGCTATAGGAAGGGTCTCAGGATTGGAATGGGAAGGACTTGAATATCACATCTCATGTTATAGCAAGGGTCTCAGGTTTGGTATTAGAAGCATTGAGATATCACATCTCATGCTATAGGAAGTGTCTCAGGATTGGAATGGGAACGACTTGGATATCACATCTCATGATAAAGGAAGGGTCTAAGGTTTGGAAGGGGGAGGATTTGGATATCACATCTCATGTTATAGGACCGGTCTCAGGTTTGGTATTAGAAGCATTGAGATATCAAGTCCCATGGTATAGGACGGGTCTCAGAATTGGAATGGGAAGGAGTTGGATATCACATCTCAAGCTATAGGAAGGGTGTCAGGATTGGAATGGGAAGGAGTTTGATATCACATCTCATGCCATGGTATGGGTCTCAGGTTTTGTAGAAGCATTGGGATATCACATCTCATGCTATCGGAAGGGTATCAGGATTGGATTTGGAAGGAGTTGGATATCCCATCTCATGCTATAGGAAGGGTCTCAGGTTGGAATGGGAAGGAGTTGGATATCACATCTCATGTTATAGGAAGGGTATCAGGATTGGAATGGGAAGCACTTCGATATCACATCTCATGTTATAGGAAGGCTCCCAGGTTTAGAAGGGGAAGGAGTTGGATATCACATTTCATGTTAGAGGTAGGATCTCAGGTTTGGTATTAGAGGCATTGAGATATAACATCTCATGCTATCAGAAGGGTCTCAGGGTTGGAATGGGAAGGAGTTGGATATCACATCTCATGCTAAAGGGAGGGTCTCAGGTTTGGAAGGGGAAGGATTTGGATATCACATCTCATGCTATAGGAAGGGTCTCAGGATTGGAATGGGAAGGAGTTGGATATCACATCTCATGCTATAGGTAGGCTCTCAGTTTTGGAAAGGGAAGGTTTTGGATATCACATCTCATGCTATAGGAAGGGTCTCACGATTGGAATGGGAAGGATTTGGATATCACATCTCATGCTATAGGAAGGGTCTCAGGATTGGAATGGGAAGGAGTTGGATATCACATCTCATGCTATAGGAAGGGTCTCAGGAATGGAATGGGAAGGAGTTTTATATGACATCTCATGCCATAGGAAGGATCTCAGGTTTGGTATTAGAAGCATTGAGACATCACATCTCATGTTATAGGAAGGGTCTCAGGATTGGAATGGGAAGGAGTTGGATATCACATCTCATGCTATAGGAAGCGTCTCAGGTTTGGTATAAGCATTGAGATATCACATCTCATGCTATAGGAATGGTCTCAGGATTGGAATGGGAAGGAGTTGTATATGACATCTCATGCCATAGGAAGGGTCTCAGGTTTGGTATCAGCATTGAGATATCACATCTCTGCTATCGGAAGGGTCTCAGGATTGGAATGGGAAGGAGTTGGATATCCCATCTTATGTTATAGGAAGGGTCTCAGGTTTGGTATTAGAAGCATTGAGATATCACATCTCATGCTATAGGAAGGGTCTCAGGATTGGAATGGGAAGGACTTGAATATCCCATCTCATGCTATAGGGAGGCTCTCACGTTTGGAAAGGGAAGGAGTTGGATATCACATTTCATGTTAGAGGTAGGATCTCAGGTTTGGTATTAGAGGCATTGAATATCACATCTCATGCTATCAGAAGGGTCTCAGGATTGGAATGGGAAGGAGTTGGATATCACATCTCATGCTAAAGGGAGGGTCTCAGGTTTGGAAGGGGAAGGATTTTGATATCACATCTCATGTTATAGGAAGGATCTCAGGTTTGGTATTAGAGGGATTGAGATATCACATCTCATGCTATCGGAAGGGTATCAGGATTGGATTTGGAAGTAGTTGGATATCCCATCTCATGCTATAGGAAGGGTCTCAGGTTGGAATGGGAAGGAGTTGGATATCACATCTCATGTTATAGGAAGGGTCTCAGGATTGGAATGGGAAATACTTCGATATCACATCTCATGCTATAGGAAGGCTCTCAGGTTTGCAAGGGGAAGGAGTTGGATATCACATTTCATGTTAGAGGTAGGATCTCAGGTTTGGTATTAGAGGCATTGAGATATCACATCTCATGCTATCAGAAATGTCTCAGGATTGGAATGGGAAGGAGTTGGATATCACATCTCATGCTAAAGGGAGGGTCTCTGGTTTGGAAGGGGAAGGATTTGGATATCACATCTCATGTTTTAGGAAGGATCTCAGGTTTGGTATTAGAAGCATTGAGATATCACATCTCATGCTATAGGAAGGGTCTCAGGTTTGGAATGGGAAGGAATTGGATATCACATCTCATGTCATAGGAAGGATCTCAGGTTTGGTATTAGAAGCATTGAGATATCACATCTCATGCTATAGGAATGGTCTCAGGATTGGAATGGGAAGCAGTTGGATATTAGATTCTTGCTATAGAAAGGGTCTCAGGTTTGGAACGGGAAGGAGTTGGATATCACATCTCATGTTATAGGAAGGGTCTCAGGTTTGGTCTAAGCATTGAGATATCCCATCTCATGCTATAGGAAGGGTCTCAGGTTGGAATGGGAAGGAGTTGGATATCACATCTCATGTTAAAGGAAGGGTCTCAGGATTGGAATGGGAAGGACTTGGATATCACATCTCATGCTAAAGGGAGGGTCTCAGGTTTGGAAGGGGAAGGGTTTGGATATCACATCTCATGCTATAGGAAGGGTCTCAGGATTGGAATGGGAAGGGGTTGGATATCACATCTCATGCTATAGGTAGGCTCTCAGTTTTGGAAAGGGAAGGTTTTGGATATCACATCTCATGCTATAGGAAGGGTCTCACGATTGGAATGGGAAGGATTTGGATATCACATCTCATGCTATAGGAAGGGTCTCAGGATTGGAATGGGAAGGAGTTGGATATCACATCTCATGCTATAGGAAGGGTCTCAGGAATGGAATGGGAAGGAGTTTTATATGACATCTCATGCCATAGGAAGGATCTCAGGTTTGGTATTAGAAGCATTGAGACATCACATCTCATGTTATAGGAAGGGTCTCAGGATTGGAATGGGAAGGAGTTGGATATCACATCTCATGCTATAGGAAGGGTCACAGGTTTGGTATAAGCATTGAGATATCACATCTCATGCTATAGGAATGGTCTCAGGATTGGAATGGGAAGGAGTTGTATATGACATCTCATGCCATAGGAAGGGTCTCAGGTTTGGTATCAGCATTGAGATATCACATCTCTGCTATCGGAAGGGTCTCAGGATTGGAATGGGAAGGAGTTGGATATCCCATCTTATGTTATAGGAAGGGTCTCAGGTTTGGTATTAGAAGCATTGAGATATCACATCTCATGCTATAGGAAGGGTCTCAGGATTGGAATGGGAAGGACTTGAATATCCCATCTCATGCTATAGGGAGGCTCTCACGTTTGGAAAGGGAAGGAGTTGGATATCACATTTCATGTTAGAGGTAGGATCTCAGGTTTGGTATTAGAGGCATTGAATATCACATCTCATGCTATCAGAAGGGTCTCAGGATTGGAATGGGAAGGAGTTGGATATCACATCTCATGCTAAAGGGAGGGTCTCAGGTTTGGAAGGGGAAGGATTTTGATATCACATCTCATGTTATAGGAAGGATCTCAGGTTTGGTATTAGAGGGATTGAGATATCACATCTCATGCTATCGGAAGGGTATCAGGATTGGATTTGGAAGTAGTTGGATATCCCATCTCATGCTATAGGAAGGGTCTCAGGTTGGAATGGGAAGGAGTTGGATATCACATCTCATGTTATAGGAAGGGTCTCAGGATTGGAATGGGAAATACTTCGATATCACATCTCATGCTATAGGAAGGCTCTCAGGTTTGCAAGGGGAAGGAGTTGGATATCACATTTCATGTTAGAGGTAGGATCTCAGGTTTGGTATTAGAGGCATTGAGATATCACATCTCATGCTATCAGAAATGTCTCAGGATTGGAATGGGAAGGAGTTGGATATCACATCTCATGCTAAAGGGAGGGTCTCTGGTTTGGAAGGGGAAGGATTTGGATATCACATCTCATGTTTTAGGAAGGATCTCAGGTTTGGTATTAGAAGCATTGAGATATCACATCTCATGCTATAGGAAGGGTTTCAGGTTTGGAATGGGAAGGAATTGGATATCACATCTCATGTCATAGGAAGGATCTCAGGTTTGGTATTAGAAGCATTGAGATATCACATCTCATGCTATAGGAATGGTCTCAGGATTGGAATGGGAAGCAGTTGGATATTAGATTCTTGCTATAGAAAGGGTCTCAGGTTTGGAACGGGAAGGAGTTGGATATCACATCTCATGTTATAGGAAGGGTCTCAGGTTTGGTCTAAGCATTGAGATATCCCATCTCATGCTATAGGAAGGGTCTCAGGTTGGAATGGGAAGGAGTTGGATATCACATCTCATGTTAAAGGAAGGGTCTCAGGATTGGAATGGGAAGGACTTGGATATCACATCTCATGCTAAAGGGAGGGTCTCAGGTTTGGAAGGGGAAGGGTTTGGATATCACATCTCATGCTATAGGAAGGGTCTCAGGATTGGAATGGGAAGGGGTTGGATATCACATCTCATGCTATAGGTAGGCTCTCAGTTTTGGAAAGGGAAGGTTTTGGATATCACATCTCATGCTATAGGAAGGGTCTCACGATTGGAATGGGAAGGATTTGGATATCACATCTCATGCTATAGGAAGGGTCTCAGGATTGGAATGGGAAGGAGTTGGATATCACATCTCATGCTATAGGAAGGGTCTCAGGAATGGAATGGGAAGGAGTTTTATATGACATCTCATGCCATAGGAAGGATCTCAGGTTTGGTATTAGAAGCATTGAGACATCACATCTCATGTTATAGGAAGGGTCTCAGGATTGGAATGGGAAGGAGTTGGATATCACATCTCATGCTATAGGAAGGGTCACAGGTTTGGTATAAGCATTGAGATATCACATCTCATGCTATAGGAATGGTCTCAGGATTGGAATGGGAAGGAGTTGTATATGACATCTCATGCCATAGGAAGGGTCTCAGGTTTGGTATCAGCATTGAGATATCACATCTCTGCTATCGGAAGGGTCTCAGGATTGGAATGGGAAGGAGTTGGATATCCCATCTTATGTTATAGGAAGGGTCTCAGGTTTGGTATTAGAAGCATTGAGATATCACATCTCATGCTATAGGAAGGGTCTCAGGATTGGAATGGGAAGGACTTGAATATCCCATCTCATGCTATAGGGAGGCTCTCACGTTTGGAAAGGGAAGGAGTTGGATATCACATTTCATGTTAGAGGTAGGATCTCAGGTTTGGTATTAGAGGCATTGAATATCACATCTCATGCTATCAGAAGGGTCTCAGGATTGGAATGGGAAGGAGTTGGATATCACATCTCATGCTAAAGGGAGGGTCTCAGGTTTGGAAGGGGAAGGATTTTGATATCACATCTCATGTTATAGGAAGGATCTCAGGTTTGGTATTAGAGGGATTGAGATATCACATCTCATGCTATCGGAAGGGTATCAGGATTGGATTTGGAAGTAGTTGGATATCCCATCTCATGCTATAGGAAGGGTCTCAGGTTGGAATGGGAAGGAGTTGGATATCACATCTCATGTTATAGGAAGGGTCTCAGGATTGGAATGGGAAATACTTCGATATCACATCTCATGCTATAGGAAGGCTCTCAGGTTTGCAAGGGGAAGGAGTTGGATATCACATTTCATGTTAGAGGTAGGATCTCAGGTTTGGTATTAGAGGCATTGAGATATCACATCTCATGCTATCAGAAATGTCTCAGGATTGGAATGGGAAGGAGTTGGATATCACATCTCATGCTAAAGGGAGGGTCTCTGGTTTGGAAGGGGAAGGATTTGGATATCACATCTCATGTTTTAGGAAGGATCTCAGGTTTGGTATTAGAAGCATTGAGATATCACATCTCATGCTATAGGAAGGGTTTCAGGTTTGGAATGGGAAGGAATTGGATATCACATCTCATGTCATAGGAAGGATCTCAGGTTTGGTATTAGAAGCATTGAGATATCACATCTCATGCTATAGGAATGGTCTCAGGATTGGAATGGGAAGCAGTTGGATATTAGATTCTTGCTATAGAAAGGGTCTCAGGTTTGGAACGGGAAGGAGTTGGATATCCCATCTCATGTTATAGGACGGGTCTCAGGTTTGGTAATAGAATCATTGAGATATCACATCTCATGCTGTAGGAAGTGTCTAAGGATTGGAATGGGAAGGACTTGGATATCACATCTCATGCTATAGGTAGACTCTCAGGTTTGGAAAGGGAAGGAGTGGGATATCACATTTCATGTTCAAGGAAGGATCTCAGGTTTGGTATTAGAGGCATTGAGATATCACATCTCATGCTATAGGAAGGGTCTCAGGATTGGAATGGGAAGGATTTGGATATCACATCTCATGCTATAGGAAGGGTCTCAGGTTTGGTATAAGCATTGAGATATCACATCTCATGCTATAGGAAGGGTCTCAGGATTGGAATGGGAAGGAGTTGGATATCACATCTCATGCTATAGGTAGGCTCTCAGGTTTGGAAAGGGAAGGATTTGGATATCACATTTCATGTTAGAGGAAGGATCTCAGGTTTGGTATTAGAGGCATTGAGATATCACATCTCATGTTATAGGAAGGGTCTCACGATTGGAATGGGAAGGATTTGGATATCACATCTCATGCTATAGGAAGGGTCTGAGGTTTGGTATAAGCATTGAAATATCACATCCCATGCTATAGGAAGGGTCTCAGGATTGGAATGGAAGGAGTTGGATATCACATCTCATGTTATAGGAAGGATCTCAGATTTGGTATTAGAAGCATTGAGACATCACATCTCATGCTATAGGAAGGGTCTCAGGATTGGAATGGGAAGGAGTTGGATATCACATCTCATGTTATAGGAAGGGTCTCAGGATTGGAATGGGAAGGACTTCGATATCACATCTCATGTTATAGGAAGGCTCCCAGGTTTGGAAGGGGAAGGAGTTGGATATCACATTTCATGTTAGAGGTAGAATCTCAGGTTTGGTATTAGAGGCATTGAGATATAACATCTCATGCTATCAGAAGGGTCTCAGGATTGGAATGGGAAGGAGTTGGATATCACATCTCATGCTAAAGGGAGGGTCTCAGGTTTGGAAGGGGAAGGATTTGAATATCACATCTCGTGTTATAGGAAGGATCTCAGGTTTGGTATTAGAAGAATTCAAATATCACATCTCATGCTATCTGAAGGATCTCAGGTTTGGTATTAGAAGCATTGAGATATCACATCTCATGCTATCAGAACGGTCTCAGGATTGGAATGGGAAGGAGTTGGATATCACCTCTCATGCTAAAGGGAGGGTCTCTGGTTTGGAAGGGGAAGGATTTGGATATCACATCTCATGTTATAGGAAGGATCTCAGGTTTGTTATTAGAAGCATTGAGATATCACATCTCATGCTATAGGAAGGGTCTCAGGATTGGAATGGGAAGGAGTTGGATATCATATCTCATGCTATAGGAAGGGTCTCAGGAATGGAATGGGAAGGAGTTTTAAATGACATCTCATGCCATAGGAAGGATCTCATGTTTGGTATTAGAAGCATTGAGACATCACATCTCATGTTATAGGAAGGGTATCAGGATTGGAATGGGAAGGAGTTGGATATCACATCTCATGCTATAGGAAGGGTCTCAGGTTTGGTATAAGCATTGAGATATCACATCTCATGCTATAGGAAGGGTCTCAGGATTGGAATGGGAAGGAGTTGTATATGACATCTCATGCCATATTAAGGGTCTCAGGTTTGGTATAAGCATTGAGATATCACATCTCTGCTATCGGAAGGGTCTCAAGATTGGAATGGGAAGGACTAGGATATCACATCTCATGCTATAGGAAGGGTCTCAGGATTGGAATGGGAAGGACTTGGATAGCACATCTCATGTTATAGGAAGGGTCTCAGGTTTGGTATTAGAAGCATTGAGATATCACATCTCATGCTATAGGAAGGGTCTCAGGAATGGAATGGGAAGGACTTGGATATCACATCTCATGATAAAGGAAGGGTCTAAGGTTTGGAAGGGGAAGGATTTGGATATCACATCTCATGTTATAGGACGGGTCTCAGGTTTGGTATTAGAAGCATTGTGATATCACATCTCATGCTATAGGAAGTGTCTCGGGATTGGAATGGGAAGGAGTTGGATATCACATCTCATGCTATAGGAAGGGTTTCAGGTTTGGTAGAAGCATTGAGATATCACATCTCATGCTATAGGAAGAGTCTCAGGTTTGGGAAGGGAAGGATTTGGATTTCACATCTCATGTTATAGATGGTTCTCATGTTTGGTTTTTGAAGCATTGAGATATCACATCTCATGCTATCGGAAGGGTCTCAGGTTTGGAATGGGAAGGAGTTGGATATCACATCTCATGTTATAGGAAGGATCTCATGTTTGGTATTAGAAGCATTGAGATATCACATCTCATGCTATAGGAAGGGTCTCCGGATTGGAATGTGAAGGATTTGGATATTACATCTCATGCTAAAGGAAGGGTCTGAGGTTTGGAATGGGAAGGAGTTGAATATGACATCTCTTGTTATAGGGATTTGAATGGCAAGGAGTTGGATATCACATCTCATGCCATAGGAAGGGTCTCAGGTTTGGTATAAGCATTGAGACATTGAGATATCACATCTCTGCTATCGGAAGGGTCTCAGGATTGGATTGGGAAGGAGTTGGATATCCCTTCTCATGCTATAGGAAGGGTCTCAGGTTGGAATGGGAAGGAGTTGGATATCACATCTCATGTTATAGGAAGGGTCTCAGGATTGGAATGGGAAGGATTTGGATATCGCATCTCATGTTATAGGAAGGGTTTTAGGATTGGAATGGGAAGTATTTGGATATTACATCTCATGCTAAAGGAAGGGTCTCAGGTTTGGAAGGGGAAGGATTTGGATATCATATCTCATGCTAAAGGAAGGGTCTCAGGTTTGGTATTAGAAGCATTGAGATATCACATCTCATGGTATAGGAAGGGTCTCAGGGTTGGAATGGGAAGGAGTTGGATATCACATCTCATCCAATAGGAAGGGTCTCAGGTTTGGAATGGGAAGGAATTGGATATCACATCTCATGTCATAGGAAGGGTCTCAGGTTTGGTAGAAGCGTTGAAATATCACATCTCTGCTATCGGAAGGGTCTCAGGATTGGATTGGGAAGGAGTTGGATATCCCTTCTCATGCTATAGGAAGGGTCTCAGGATTTGAATGGCAAGGAGTTGGATATCACATATCATGCCATAGGAAGGGTCTCAGGTTTGGCATAAGAAGGAGTTGGATATCCCATCTCATGCTATAGGAAGGGTCTCAGGATTGGAATGGGAAGGAGTTGGATATCACATCTCATGTTATTGGAAAGATCTCAGGTTTGGTATTAGAAGCATTGAGACATCACATCTCATGTTATAGGAAGGGTCTTAGGATTGGAATGGGAAGAAGTTGGATATCAAATCTCATGCTATAGGAAGGGTCTCAGGTTTGGTATAAGCATTGAGATATCACATCTCATGCTATAGGAAGGGTCTCAGGATTGGAATGGGAAGGAGTTGTATATGACATCTCATGCCATAGGAAGGGTCTCAGGTTTGGTATACGCATTGAGATATCACATCACATGCTATAGGAAGGGTCTCAGGATTGGAATGGGAAGGACTTGAATATCACATCTCATGCTATAGGCAGGGTCTCAGGTTTGGAAAGGGAAGGAGATGGATATCACATTTCATGTTAGAGGTAGGATCTCAGGTTTGGTATTAGAGGCATTGAGATATCACATCTCATGCTATCAGAAGGGTCTCAGGATTGGAATGGGAAGGAGTTGTATATCACATCTCATGCTAAAGGGAGGGTCTCAGGTTTGGAACGGGAAGGATTTGGAAATCACATCTCATGTTATAGGAAGGATCTCAGGTTTGGTATTAAAAGCATTGAGATATCACATCTCATGCTATCGGAAGTATCTCAGGTTTGGTATTAGAGGCATTGAGATATCACATCTCATGCTATCATAAGGGTCTCAGGATTGGAATGGGAAGGAGTTGGATATCACATCTCATGTTATAGGAAGGATCTCAGGTTTGGTATTAGAAGCATTGAGATATCACATCTCATGCTATAGGAAGGGTCTCAGGATTGGAATGGGAAGGAGTTGGATATCACATCTTATGCTATAGGAAGGGTCTCAGATTTGGTATAAGCATTGAGATATCACATCTCATGCTATAGGAAGGGTCTCAGGATTGGAATGGGAAGGAGTTGGATATCACATCTCATGCTATAGGAAGGGTCTCAGGTTTGGAACGGGAAGGAGTTAGATATCACATCTCATGTTATAGGAAGAGTCTCAGGTTTGGTATAAGCATTGAGATATCACATCTCTGCTATCGGAGGTGTCTCAGGATTGGGATGGGAAGGAATTGGATATCACATCTCATGCTATAGGAAGGGTATCAGGTTTGGAACGGGAAGGAGTTGGATATCCCATCTCATGTTATAGGACAGGTCTCAGGTTTGATATTAGAAGCATTGAGATATCACATCTCTGCTATTGGAAGGGTCTCAGGATTGGAATGGGAAGGACTTGGATATCAGAATTCATGTTATAGGAAGGGTCTCAGGTTTGGTATTAGAAGCATTGAGATATCACATCTCATGCTATAGGAAGGGTCTCAGGATTGAAATGGGAAGGACTTGGATATCACATCTCATGTTATAGGAAGGGTCTCAGGTTTGGTATTAGAAGCATTGAGATATCACATCTCATGCTATAGGAAGGGTCTCAGGATTGAAATGGGAAGGACTTGGATATCACATCTCATGTTATAGGAAGGGTCTCAGGAATGGAATGGGAAGGATTTAGATATCACATCTCATGTTATTGGACCGGTCTCAGGTTTGGTATTAGAAGCATTGAGATATCAAGTCTCATGCTATAGGAAGGGTCTCAGGAATGGAATGGGAAGGATTTAGATATCACATCTCATGTTATTGGACCGGTCTCAGGTTTGGTATTAGAAGCATTGAGATATCAAGTCTCATGGTATAGGACGGGAGTTTGATATCACATCTCATGCCATGGTATGGGTCTCAGGTTTTGTAGAAGCATTGGGATATCACATCTCATGCTATCGGAAGGGTATCAGGATTGGATTTGGAAGGAGTTGGATATCCCATCTCATGCTATAGGAAGGGTCTCAGGTTGGAATGGGAAGGAGTTGGATATGACATATCATGTTATAGGAAGGGTCTCAGGATTGGAATGGGAAGGACTTGGATATCACATCTCATGCTGTAGGAAGGCTCTCAGGTTTGGAAAGGGAAGGAGTTGGATATCACATTTCATGTAAGGGTAGGATCTCAGGTTTGGTATTAGAGGCATTGAGATATCACATCTCATGCTATCAGAAGGGTATCAGGATTGGAATGGGAAGGAGTTGGATATCACATCTCATGCTAAAGGGAGGGTCTCAGGTTCGGAAGGGGAAGGATTTGGATATCACATCTCATGTTATGGGAAGGATCTCAGGTTTGGTATTAGAAGCATTGAGATATCACATCTCATGCTATCGGAAGGATCTCAGGTTTGGTATTAGAAGCATTGAGATATCACATCTCATGCTATAGGAAGGGTCTCAGGATTGGAATGGGAAGGAGTTGGATATCACATCTCATGTTATAGGAAGGATCTCAGGTTTGGTATTAGAAGCATTGAGATATCACATCTCATGCTATAGGACTGGTCTCAGGATTGGAATGGGAAGGAGTTGGATATCACATCTCATGCTAAAGGAAGGGTCTCAGTTTTGGTAGAAGCATTGAGATTTCACATATCATGCTATAGGAAGGGTCTCAGGATTGGAATGGGAAGGAGTTGGATATCACATCTCATGCTATAGGAAGGGTCTCAGGTTTGGTATAAGCATTGAGATATCACATCTCTGCTATCGGAAGGGTCTCAGGATTGGAATGGGAAGGACTTAGATATCACATCTCATGCTATAGGGAGGGTCTCAGTATTGATATTAGAAGCATTGAGATATCACATCTCAAGCTATCGGAAGGGTCTCAGGATTGGAATGGGAAGGAGTTGGATATCACATCTCATGTTATAGGAAGAGTCTCATGCTAAGACCTGATAGACCCTTCCTATAACATGAGATGGCAATATCCAACTCCTTCCCATTCCAATCCTGAGACCCTTCCGATAGCAGAGATGTGATATCTCAATGCTTATACCAAACCTGAGACCTTTCCTATAGCATGAGATGTGATATCCAACGCCTTCCCATTCCAATACTGAGACCCTTCCTATACCATGAGATGTGATATCTCAATGCTTCTAATATCAAACTTGAGACCCTCCCTATAGCATGAGATGTGATATCCAAGTCCTTCCCATTCCAATCCTGAGACACTTCCTATAGCATGAGATGTGATATCTCAATGCTTCTAATATCAAACCTGAGACTCTTCCTATAACATGAGATGGGATATCCAACTCCTTCCCATTCCAATCCTGAGACCCTTCCGAAAGCAGAGATGTGATATCTCAATGCTTATACCAAACCTGAGACCCTTCCTATGGCATGCGATGTCATATACAGATCCTTCCCATTCCAATCCTGAGACCCTTCCTATAGCATGAGATGTGATATCTCAATGCTTATACCAAACCTAAAACCCTTCCTATAGCATGAGATGTGATATCCAACTCCTTCCCATTCCAATCCTGAGACCCTTCCTATAGCATGAGATGTGATATCCAATGGCTCTAATACCAAACCTGAGATCCTTCCTCTAACATGAAATGTGATATCCAACTCCTTCCCTTTCCAAACCTGAGAGCCTACCTATAGCATGAGAAGTGATATCCAAGTCCTTCCCATTCCAATCCTTAGACCCTTCCTACAGCATGCAATATGATATCTCAATGATTCTAATAACAAACCTGAGACCCGTCCTATAACATGAGATGTGATATCCAACTCCTTCCCATTCCAATCCTGAGACACTTCCGATAGCAGAGATGTGATATCTCAATGCTTATACCAAACCTGAGACCCTTCCTATAACATGAGATGTGATATCCAATTCCTTCCCATTCCAAACCTGAGACCCTTCCGACAGCTTGTGATGTGATATCTCAATGCTTCTAATACCAAACCTGAGACCAGTCCTATAACATGAGATGGGATATCCAACTCCTTCCCGTTCCAAACCTGAGACCCTTCCTATAGCATGAGATGTGATATCCAACTCCTTCCCATCCCAATCCTGAGACACTTCCGATTGCAGAGATGTGATATCTCAATGCTTATACCAAATCTGAGACTCTTCCTATAACATGAGATGTGATATCCAGCTCCTTCCCGTTCCAAACCTGAGATCCTTCCTATAGCATGAGATGTGATATCCAACTCCTTCCCATTCCAATCCTGAGACCCTTATGATAGCATGAGATGTGATATCTCAATGCCTCTAATACCAAATCTGAGATTCTTCCGATAGCATGAGATGTGATATCTCAATGCTTCTTATACCAAACCTGAGATCCTTCCTATAACATGAGATGTGATATCCAAATCCTTCCCCTTCCAAACCTGAGACCCTCCCTTTAGCATGAGATGTGATATCCAAGTCCTTCCCATTCCAATCCTGAGACCCTTCCTATAGCATGTGATGTGATATCTCAATGCTTATACCAAACCTGAGACCCTTCCTATGGCATGAGATGTCATATACAACTCCTTCCCATTCCAATCCTGAGCCCTTCCTATATCATGAGATGTGATATCTCAATGCTTATACCAAACCTGAGACCCTTCCTATAGCTTGAGATGTGATATCCAACTCCTTCCCATTCCAATCCTGAGACCCTTCCTATAGCATGAGATGTGATATCTCAATACTTCTAATACCAAACCTGAGATCCTTCTGATAACATGAGATGTGATATCCAAATCCTTCCCCTTCCAAACCTGAGACCCTCCCTTTAGCATGAGATGTGATATCCAACTCCTTCCGATTCCAATCCTGAGACCATTCTGATAGCATGAGATGTGATATCTCAATGCTTCTAATACCAAACCTGAGATCCTTCCGATAGCATGAGATGTGATATCTCAATGCTTCTAATACCAAACTTGAGATCCTTCCTATAACATGAGATGTGATATCCAAATCCTTCCCCTTCCAAACCTGAGACCCTCCCTTTAGCATGAGATGTGATATCCAACTCCTTCCCATTCCAATCCTGAGACCCTTCTGATAGCATGAGATGTGATATCTCAATGCCTCTAATACCAAACCTGAGATCCTACCTCTAACATGAAATGTGATATCCAACTCTTTCCCCTTCCAAACCTGAGAGCCTTCCTATAGCATGAGATGTGATATCCAAGTCCTTCCCATTCCAATCCTGAGACCCTTCCTATAACATGAGATGTGATATCCAACTCCTTCCCATTCCAACCTGAGACCCTTCCTATAGCATGAGATGGGATATCCAGCTCCTTCCAAATCCAATCCTGATACCCTTCCGATAGCATGAGATGTGATATCCCAATGCTTATACCAAACCTGAGACCCATACTATTGCATGAGATGTGATATCAAACTCCTTCTCATTCCAATTCTGAGACCCTTCCTATACCATGAGACTTGATATCTCAATGCTTCTAATACCAAACCTGAGACCCGTCCTATAACATGAGATGTGATATCCAAATCCTTCCCATTCCAATCCTGAGACCCTTCCGATATCGTGAGATGTGATATCTCAATGCTTCTAATATCAAACTTGAGACCCTCCCTATAGCATGAGATGTGATATCCAAGTCCTTCCCTTTCCAATCCTGAGACCCTTCCTATAGCATGAGATGTGATATCTCAATGCTTCTAATACCAAACCTGAGACCCTTCCTATAACATGAGATGGGAATATCCAACTCCTTCCGTTCCAATCCTGAGACCCTTCCGATAGAAGAGATGTGATATCTCAATGCTTATACCAAACCTCAGATCCTTCCTATAGCATGAGATGTGATATCCTACTCCTTCCCATTCCAATCCTGAGACCCTTCCTATAGCATAAGATGTGATATCTCAATGCTTCTAATATCAAACTTGAGACCCTCCCTATAGCATGAGATGTGATATCCAAGTCCTTCCCATTCCAATCCTGAGACACTTCCTATAGCATGAGATGTGATATCTCAATGCTTCTAATACCAAACCTGAGACCCTTCCTATAACATGAGATGGGAATATCCAACTCCTTCCCATTCCAATCCTGAGACCCTTCCGATAGAAGAGATGTGATATCTCAATGCTTATACCAAACCTCAGATCCTTCCTATAGCATGAGATGTGATATCCTACTCCTTCCCATTCCAATCCTGAGACCCTTCCTATAGCATAAGATGTGATATCTCAATGCTTCTAATATCAAACTTGAGACCCTCCCTATAGCATGAGATGTGATATCCAAGTCCTTCCCATTCCAATCCTGAGACACTTCCTATAGCATGAGATGTGATATCTCAATGCTTCTAATACCAAACCTGAGACTCTTCCTATAACATGAGATGGGATATCCAACTCCTTCCCATTCCAATCCTGAGACCCTTCCGATAGCAGAGATGTGATATCTCAAAGCTTATACCAAACCTGAGACCCTTCCCATGGCTTGAGATGTCATATACAACTCCTTCCCATTCCAATCCTGAGACCCTTCCGATAGCATGAGATGTGATATCTCAATGCTTATACCAAACCTGAGACCCTTCCTATAGCATGAGATGTGATATCCAACTCCTTCCCATTCCAATCCTGAGACCCTTCCTGTAGCATGAGATGTGATGTCTCAATGCTTCTAATACCAAACCTGAGATCCTTCGTTTAACATGAGATGTGATATCCAACTCCTTCCATTCCAATCCTGAGACCCTTCCTATAGCATGAGATGTGATATCTCAATGCTTATACCAAACCCGAGACCCTTCCTATAGCATGAGATGTGATATCCAACTCCTTCCCATTCCAATCCTGAGACCCTTCCTATAGCATGAGATGTGATATCTCAATGCCTCTAATACCAAACCTGAGATCCTTCCTCTAACATGAAATGTGATATCCAACTCCTTCCCATTCCAATCCTGAGACCCTTCCGATAGAAGAGATGTGATATCTCAATGCTTATACCAAACCTCAGATCCTTCCTATAGCATGAGATGTGATATCCTACTCCTTCCCATTCCAATCCTGAGACCCTTCCTATAGCATAAGATGTGATATCTCAATGCTTCTAATATCAAACTTGAGACCCTCCCTATAGCATGAGATGTGATATCCAAGTCCTTCCCATTCCAATCCTGAGACACTTCCTATAGCATGAGATGTGATATCTCAATGCTTCTAATACCAAACCTGAGACTCTTCCTATAACATGAGATGGGATATCCAACTCCTTCCCATTCCAATCCTGAGACCCTTCCGATAGCAGAGATGTGATATCTCAAAGCTTATACCAAACCTGAGACCCTTCCCATGGCTTGAGATGTCATATACAACTCCTTCCCATTCCAATCCTGAGACCCTTCCGATAGCATGAGATGTGATATCTCAATGCTTATACCAAACCTGAGACCCTTCCTATAGCATGAGATGTGATATCCAACTCCTTCCCATTCCAATCCTGAGACCCTTCCTGTAGCATGAGATGTGATGTCTCAATGCTTCTAATACCAAACCTGAGATCCTTCGTTTAACATGAGATGTGATATCCAACTCCTTCCATTCCAATCCTGAGACCCTTCCTATAGCATGAGATGTGATATCTCAATGCTTATACCAAACCCGAGACCCTTCCTATAGCATGAGATGTGATATCCAACTCCTTCCCATTCCAATCCTGAGACCCTTCCTATAGCATGAGATGTGATATCTCAATGCCTCTAATACCAAACCTGAGATCCTTCCTCTAACATGAAATGTGATATCCAACTCCTTCCCTTTCCAAACCTGAGAGCCTATCCATAGCATGAAATGTGATATCCAAGTCCTTCCCATTCCAATCCTTAGACCCTTCCTACAGCATGCAATATATATGATATCTCAATGATTCTAATAACAATCCTGAGACCCGTCCTATAACATGAGATGGGATATCCAACTCCTTCCCATCCCAATCCTGAGACACTTCCGATTGCAGAGATGTGATATCTCAATGCTTATACCAAACCTGAGACTCTTCCTATAACATGAGATGTGATATCTGTTAGGAAAGATTTCGTAATTGTAGGTAATTTTCCTTCCATGTGGCAACCCCTAAACTTTTTGCTGTTGTTTTTCACCTTGTTCTCGACTTTGCCAGAGAAGTGCAGCCTTCTGCCGCACTCCTCTGGGCTTTCGCTCCTTTCCTACGGGGAAACTGACATGGCCTTAAGACAGTCAGTACCAGGAAACGCTGTTTTCCGTAGTTTCTTTTATCATGTTGCGGCTTTCGTGCAACATGACACAAGAGGGCACTGTAAGCTAAGTTACTGCTCTCTTGGGATTCTAGCCTTCTACAGGCCCTAGATACTCTTTCAGGATTGTAACTGATTGGTGCAAGTGATTCACGGACAGGAATGGTGGCAGCGATCGTTTCTTGTGTTTTGAGCTCCTTTTGGCGTTCTAAGCGCGTTTCTCGCACTTAACCCAAAATGGTGGCCTGGCTCCCAAAATGGCCAGACCACGAGGCTCCTTTGTCCTGTCCGCTGACCGTCTTGCTCCCTTCACCTTCCCCAGGTCGAGCCGACCCGGGGCCTTCCTTATTTGGGCATGTACTTT
This sequence comes from Ambystoma mexicanum, assembly GCF_040938575.1. Classification (NCBI taxonomy): domain Eukaryota; kingdom Metazoa; phylum Chordata; class Amphibia; order Caudata; family Ambystomatidae; genus Ambystoma; species Ambystoma mexicanum. The sequence continues at coordinate 343,296,537 of NC_090936.1, forward strand.
CCAGCGAAACACGGATGCTTTCGCGGGCTTCTACATGTCTTGTGTGTGCCTCCAGGATGTGGGCTGGGATGTCTGGTCCCGTGTGAATGCCTGGGACCACCGTGGTCCGTGATAGGTCCACGAATGGTGTGAGTGTTGATGAGCGGATCTCCCATTGGGTCCCCACCGTTTTGGCGCGAAGGGAACCGTGGATAAGAGGGGGCTGGAAACACCACTACCATGTCGATCTCCTGAGTTCTCACGAACAAAGGAATACAGGAGCCAAGTATCCTGCAACCAAGAGGCTGAACCGAGGAATCGCTGGTGACCCGCTGAAGGACTGCTCCTCTGCACTGCTGTCACCTTTTGAAACCCTTTTCGCCTTTGATCGAACCAGAAGGCCTGTACTGGTACTTCGTCCCTTGGAATAGCGGGGACAGCTATTCTCGGCATCTTCACCAGCTCCTGCTAGTAAGCATTCGGAAGCGTCTCTGGGCCATCCAGCAGACTGACCAGCCTACACAGGAGTCTTGCTCTGTAACTGCCACCAGGTTGTGTAGTATATCGAGTCCTTGTCACTCTCACACGATTCGTACACTTGGCGTTCCCAGGTCTGAAGTGAGTAGTGTACATTTGGCTCAGATACACACGGCCGCTCCGTTGCCCTGCTGTGGTAACAAACTGTGCGGGTTCCTTCGTTTGGGACGTCTTTTACTCAACTCTGCTGCTGCAGACTCAACACGACGACGAGACGTCCCCTGCTCTTCTGAACCTGCCAGCGACTGAAACTGACGCGGAGAAGCCTGAGTCTGCTTGCATCGGGGACCGGTGAGTAGCATAGCTAGGAACTGGTCGCCCTCCTGCAGGAGCCCATAGCTTTTCCCCGCTGTGTCAAAACAGCACGCCTTTCCGTACTCGCGCTCTGCTTCTGCCCACAGTGGAGGCTGCGCTTGAGTCGCGGAACACTGTTCTTCTTCGTTTGTGCACTAAACTGAACTGCCTGATCTCCCTCGAAGAGACTCCCCTTTTGCCCGTTGGCACCAGCGTGTGCAGGTACTTTTGAGCACAAGGCTCCACTCTTCGTAGGGCTCGGACTTCCTTTTAGTTAGGTGCCTCTGAAGGCGGACTGGGTCTAAGCATTATTTTGCACTGCCTGTTTTCCTTCCCTTTTAGGTGGACTACACATTTCGTGCATCTAACGCTTGAGACTTGTTTGTATTTGTATATATATTGTATTGGTATGGTATGTGTTGGTTTACTAGAGTTGTATTGTTATTTCTCGCTACGGTCATTGTTTTAAAGGCCTTGGAATAAATGTGTATATATTTTTAATATAGCACCTGTTTGGAGTAGTTTGTAAGTGTCCTTGCTTTGTGTGCTCATTGCAGGCTTTCAGTCACCCTCACCCCTCTTGAGACCTAGTCTTGACCGCCGCGATCGCTACCTTGATTGGTCTGGCTTGTCCAGAGGTTACCCTGTTCCAAGTAATTAGGTTGGCCTTCTGAACTTCTGCGCCACCAGGACAGAGTTCAGAAATCCGTCTTAACAAATTGGTGTACAGCGGTGGGATACCACTGAAGGTATCCAGTGTTGCGCACGAACTAGGCATTTCAAGTTATTCCTACCAGGACACGTAGTGAATTGTTGTAGTATAACTTTAAAAAGGCCATAGTCCTATCTAACAGTATGGAAACAAATACCTTGTTAACTTTAAATGCTTCCAAATCAGAAAAATTGAAAAAGATGTGTGCGGAGAGAGGTGTTTCCTCTCAAGGCACGAAATTGGATATGAGCCAAAGAATCGTGGCGTGGCAAGAAGCGCAGCTTGACGCTATAACTTCTGAGGACAGTGCGGAAGGAGGTGGGGCTGCTCTCACTGGTAGAACCGACGGTTCTGCCGCTGCACTGATCCACCGCGACCACGAGGACAGGGAGGATGAGATGTATAATGTTTCCTCTGCCAGTGTTGATGGGGAGGCTATGCTTGAATTCAAGAAGCAAGAGCTGCGGTTTAGGCAGAAGGAGCTTGAATTCAGCATAGCCAAACTAAAAATCGAACAGTCAGGAAAACAGAAAGACAGGGATCACCAGTTGGAACTGGCCAAGCTTCAGGTTGAAAATGGGTCCAAGGGTCCTGGACATGGGTCTGGGGCCTCCTCTCATCCACGGTTTCCGAAAGATCTGGTCAGTGTGTATGAGAAAAGGAATGACATTATGGACTGGCTGAATGCGTTTGAGTATGCATGCGAAGTTCAACAAGTTGACAATGCTGATAAGATTGCTTGGTTACTCAGCAGACTGCCCCATTCTGGCTGTAGTGCCATTATGGAAATGTCGAAGGCTGAGCGAGCTGATTTTGCAATGTTAAAGCAAACTCTCATTTTAAAGTTTGGGAAGACTCCGGCCCAATATTTGAAACGATTCATAGAGTATAAGAAAAAGGAAGGTGGTACTTGGGTATCTTATGTCACTGAATCCTTGAAAAACTTAACTGGCTGGGTCGAAGGTTATAAGGTTTCTACCTTCGAAGGCATGATAAATCTTGTCATGCTGGAACACATTTTTGCATCTTCTTCCCCGGAGCTTAAGCAGCATTTGGCCGATTCGAAGGAGATAGATCCTAAGAAGCTGGCCATTGCAGCAGACTTATGGGTGTCACATCGAGTGTCCCATAAGGACAAAACTCATCCTGGTAAGCAGGAGGAAGGGAAAAAGTCCAAAGATAAGGAGGGTGGAGAATCTAATAAATCTTCTTCTCAAAAGGGCCACAAAAAGAAAAATAAGGGTAAGACACAAGAGAACTCACAGGGTAGTGGAGGTCAGCCTCCGAAACAGAACTCTGGTTACAATAAGCCTCCCTATGTAAACAGACCCAATGGATCTTGTTTTGCTTGTGGAGCAACTGACCACGTGAAGGGGGATCCCCGGTGTAAGGTTAGACCTTTGGGGGTCCACTCCGCTAATCTGGCCTTCTCCTCCTACGAGGAAGAAGAGATTACAGGAGCATCCTTCTCCTCAGACTCATTTCCCAGCGGGATAGAGGCTGAGGTAGTTTTAGTTTCCCTGGGTTCCTGGGAGCCTAAAGTCGCAGAGGCTTATGCTAGGATTCCAGATAATACCAAGCACTACTTTAAAGACAGTGTGCTGATCAATGGAGTAACTCTTAGGGATAGTGGGTGCTTAGGGATAGTGGGTGCAGTCGAACTGTAGTGGATTCTACCTTGGTAGACTCAGAGGAAGTTGCCAGAGCTACTCTGATGCCCACTAAGTTGGCTGACGGCCCACTCCGTATGTTCCCACTCCGTATGTTCCCAGTAATACCTGTAAATCTTACTTTAAATGGTACAGCAGTCAGGATTCCAGTGAGCATTCATAGAAACGTCCCGGGAAAGGTCTTGTTAGGTAATGATCTCAGAGCTTTAGGGCTCGTAGGAGACACTGCCGAAAGACCCTACACACGGTCTCAAGCACGGGCAGCATTGGCCAAGACCAATACGCCGCCCCAGCCGAAGGGGAAACCCAAGGCGAAAGGAGTCAACAAGTCAAGACGAGGGAAAGAGAATATTCCCCCGAGCTCGCCTACCACTGCGGTGGAGGAAGTTGGTCAATCGCCCGGGCCTGACGAGGAGGTGGCGATGCCTGAAGTATTTGACCCCAACGACCATCCTGAACTAAAAGACTTGTTAGTTGAAGGAGGTCCTGATAGGGACGAATTCAGTAAAGGCCAACGTGAGTGCACATCTATGGAAGGCCTAAGGAGACAGGCCTGCTCCCAGCTTGAGGGTGAACCTCCTGGGACGCATAGGATTTATTGGGAAGGTGGACTCCTGTATAGTGAGCCCACAGAGTCTACAGAAGGAGACCATAGGAGGTTGGTGGTTCCCCTTGCTGTTAGGCCCTTCCTCCTGCAGTTGGCGCATGAAGTGCTCCTTGCTGGTCACCTTGGTATTAAGAGGACCAAGCAAAGGTTATCCATGCACTTCTACTGGCCCAAGATGGGGGTGCAAGTAGAAAGTCACTGCAGGAGTTGTGCCTCCTGCCAGTTATCTGGTAAGGTTGGCTCGACAATCCAAGCTCCTTTGGTACCGCTCCCAGTTGTGGGGGTACCATTTGAAAGGGTAGGGATCGACATCGTTGGTCCCCTTGACCCGCAAACATCCTCGGGCAATAGGTTTATCCTGGTGCTGGTCGACCATGCAACCAGATATCCTGAGGCCATCCCATTGAAAACTGTAACTGCCAAGTCAGTTGCAAAAGCTTTACTTGGCATATTTACTAGGGTTGGCTTCCCTAAAGAAGTTGTGTCAGATCGTGGCAGCAACTTTATGTCGAAGTATATGCAGGCTATGTGGAAAGAATGTGGGGTCACCTACAAGTTCTCTTCTGCATACCACCCCCAGACCAATGGTCTGGTGGAACGTTTCAACAGAATGTTAAAAAGCATGATTGGGGCTCTGGAGAAGCTTCAGAGAAGACAATGGGATCTTCTTTTACCATGCTTACTGTTTGCCTACCGAGAGGTACCACAGGAGGGTGTTGGCTTCAGCCCCTTCAAACTTCTGTTTGGTCATCCTGTACGGGGACCCTTAGCCATAGTCAAAGAGGGATGGGAGATGCCCACTCCCCCTGTTACTACCAACGTAGTTGATTATGTGCTAGGGCTCAGAAAACGGATGGTACTTCTGATGGGCTTGGCTAGTGATAAATTGAAGGCAGTACAAGCGCTGGTGAAACATTGGTACGACCAGAAAGCTTCCCTCATCAACTTTACACCTGGTCAGCAAATCCTGATCATGAATCCCATAAGGCCTTGAGCTTTACAGGACAAATGGTCAGGCCCTTACACAGTGGTGGAGCCCCTGGGTGAGGTTAACTATTTAGTGGACCTTGGAAGGCCTGGACAGGCTCCAAAAGTGTTTCACGTGAATAGGCTGAAGGCTTTCGTCCCAAGAGTCGAAATCGCAGCACTGTTACTGGCTTCAGATGTTGAGGAAGAGGAGTCTGAACCTCTCCCCGACCTGTTCCAAAGCGGTCCTTCAGATAGCTCCTTTGAGGGTGTCCGAGTGGCCCCTCACCTGACTTCTGATCAGCAGGCTGAGGTGAAAAGTTTGCTTAGGCAGTTTTCCCCCCTGTTTTCACAGTCGCCTGGTTTGACACCTTGGTGCAAACATAACATAGACACAGGAGACAGTGTACCTACCAAAAGTAGGGGATACAGGATGTCAGACAAGACCGAGGTCAACAAGATGTTAGACCTTGGGGTGATTGAACCCTCTAGTAGTCCTTGGTCCAGCCCTGTGGTTTTCGTTCCAAAGGCAGGCACTTCTGAATTGAGGTTCTGCGTGGATTACAGGGCTCTGAATGCTGTCACCAAGACAGATGCACACCCCTTGCCTCGAACAGATGAGCTGGTGGATACTTTGGGTGCATCCAAGTACCTCAGCACGTTTGACCTCACTGCTGGCTATTGGCAAATAGCTTTAGCAGAACATGCCAAGGAGAAGACAGCGTTTTCTACTCCAGACGGCCTTTACCAATTCCGGGTAATGCCGTTCGGGTTGAAGAATGCACCTGCCACTTTCCAGAGGCTTGTGCATCATGTTTTGAATGGGTTGGACGAATTCTGTCTTGCATATCTGGACGATATAGCAGTTTTCAGTGCCACCTGGGAAGACCATGTGAAACACCTCGGGATTGTGCTCCAGGCTCTTCAGAAAGCACACTTGACCATAAAGGCTAGTAAACGCCAGATTGGACAAGGCTCAGTGTTTTACCTTGGACATGAAGTAGGTGGAGGGAGGATACAGCCTCTACCCAGTAAAGTACAAGCAGTACAAGACTGGCCTACCCCCACTACACAAACCCAAGTGAGAGCCTTCTTAGGACTCACGGGGTATTACCGCAATTTTGTGGCAGACTATGGCACCATAGCTGCCCCTCTGACTGCCCTCACAACTCTGAAGAAACCCAAGAAGGTAACTTGGACCGACGAGTGTGAGAAGGCCTTCAATGGCTTAAAAGACTCCTTGTGCCAGGCCCCTGTCCTCAGGGCCCCTGATTATCAAAGACCTTTTATCGTGCAGACGGACGCCTCTGACACTGGGATAGGAGCTGTACTATCGCAAGTAGATGAGAAGGGTAAGGAACACCCTATTGGTTTTATTAGTCGCCAGTTTAAGGACAGAGAGCTCAGATGGTCCACGGTAGAGAAAGAATGTTTCTCTGTTGTGTGGGCCCTAAGGAAGCTGAGGCCCTACCTCTATGGGACCCACTTCACTGTGCAAACTGACCATAAGCCCTTAAAGTGGATAATAAACATGAAGGGGGAGAATCCAAAGTTGCTTAGGTGGTCCATAAGTCTACAAGGCTTCAACTTCACTATTGAGCATAGGCCAGGTGTCCAACATAGCAATGCTGATGGGTTGTGCAGAATGTTTAACCGACCTGAACAAGAGACTCATCCAGGGGTGGATTAGTTCCCCCTGTCCATAGTCTGGGAGGGGCGAGTGTTAGGAAAGATTTCGTAATTGTAGGTAATTTTCCTTCCATGTGGCAACCCCTAAACTTTTTGCTGTTGTTTTTCACCTTGTTCTCGACTTTGCCCGAGAAGTGCAGCCTTCTGCCGCACTCCTCTGGGCTTTCGCTCCTTTCTTACGGGGAAACTGTCATGCCCTTAAGACAGTCAGTACCAGGAAACGCTGGTTTCCGTAGTTTCTTGTATCATGTTGCGGCTTTCGTGCAACATGACACAAGAGGGCACTGTAAGCTAAGTTACTGCTCTCTTGGGTCTCTAGCCTTCTACAGGCCCTAGATACTCTTTCAGGATTGTAACTGATCGGTGCAAGTGATTCACGGACGGGAATGGTGGCAGCGATCGTTTCTTGTGTTTTGAGCTCCTTTTGGCGTTCTAAGCGCGTTTCTCGCGCTTAACCCAAAATGGTGGCCTAGATCCCAAAATGGCCAGACCACGAGGCTCCTTTGTCCTGTCCGCTGACCGTCTTGCTCCCTTCACCTTCCCCAGGTCGAGCCGACCTGGGGCCTTCCCTATTTGGGCATGTGCTTTCCCGCGAAACACAGATGCTTTCGCAGGCTTCTACATGTCTTTGTGTGCCTCCAGGATGTGGGCTGGGATGTCTGGTCCCAATACACATCCTGGGTGCCAGAGAGTCTAGGGTGGTGTGAATGCCTGGGACCACCGTGGTCCGTGATAGGTCCACGAATGGTGTGAGTGTTGATGAGCGGATCTCCCATTGGGTCCCCTCCGTTTTGGCGCGAAGGGAACCGTGGATAAGAGGGGGCTGGAAACACCACTACCATGTCGATCTCCTGAGTTCTCACGAACGAAGGAATACAGGAGCCAAGTATCCTGCAACCAAGAGGCTGAACCGAGGAATCGCTGGTGACCCGCTGAAGGACTGCTCCTCTGCACTGCTGTCGCCTTGTGAAAACCCTTTTCACCTTTGATCGAACCAGAAGGCCTGTACTGGTACTTCGACCCTTGGAATAGCGGGGAAAGCTATTCTCGGCATCTTCACCATCTCCTGCTAGTAAGCCTTCGGAAGCGTCTCTGGGCCATCCAGCAGACTGACCAGCCTACACAGGAGTCTTGCTCTTTAACCTCCGCCAGGTTGTGTAGTATATGGAGTCCTTGTCACTCTCACATGATTCGTACACTTGGCGTTCCCAGGTCTGAAGTGAGTAGTGTACATTTGGCTCAGATACACACCGCCGCTCCGTTGCCCTGCTGTGGTAACAAACTGTGCGGGTTCCTTCGTTTGGGACGTCTTTTACTCAACTCTGCTGCTGCAGACTAAACACGACGACGAGACGTCCCCTGCTCTTCTGAACCTGCCAGCGACTGAAACTGACGCGGAGAAGCCTGGGTCTGCTTGCATCGTGGACCGGTGAGTAGCATAGCTAGGAACTGGTCGCCCTCCTGCAGGAGCCCATAGCTTTTCCCCGCTGTGTCAAAACAGCACGCCTTTCCGTACTCGCGCTCTGCTTCTGCCCACAGTGGAGGCTGCGCTTGAGTCGCGGAACACTGTTCTTCTTCGTTTGTGCACTAAACTGAACTGCCTGATCTCCCTCGAAGAGACTCCCCTTTTGCCTGTTGACACCAGCGTGTGCAGGTACTTTTGAGCACAAGGCTCCACTCTTCGTAGGGCTCGGACTTCCTTTTAGTTAGGTGCCTCTGAAGGCGGACTGGGTCTAAGCATTATTTCGCACTGCCTGTTTTCCTTCCCTTTTAGGTGGACTACACATTTCGTGCATCTAACGCTTGAGACTTGTTTGTATTTGTATATATATTGTATTGGTATGGTATGTGTTGGTTTACTAGAGTTGTATTGTGATTTCTCGCTACGGTCATTGTTTTAAAGGCCTTGGAATAAATGTGTATATATTTTTAATATAGCACCTGTTTGGAGTAGTTTGTAAGTGTCCTTGCTTTGTGTGCTCATTGCGGGCTTTCAGTCACCCTCACCTCTCTTGAGACCTAGTCTTGACCGCCGCGATCGCTACCTTGATTGGTCTGGCTTGTCCAGAGGTTACCCTGTTCCAAGAAATTAGGTTGGCCATCTGAACTTCTGCGCCACCAGAACAGAGTTCAGAAATCCGTCTTAACAATATCCAACTCCTTCCCGTTCCAAACCTGAGACCCTTCCTATAGCATGAGATGTGATATCCAACTCCTTCCCATCCCAATCCTGAGACATTTCCGATTGCAGAGATGTGATATCTCAATGCTTATACCAAACCTGAGACTCTTCCTATAACATGAGATGTGATATCCAACTCCTTCCAGTTCCAAACCTGAGACCCTTCCTATAGCATGAGATGTGATATCCAACTCCTTCCCATTCCAATCCTGAGACCCTTCCGATAGCATGAGATGTGATATCTCAATGCTTCTAATACCAAACCTGAGATCCTTCCTATAACATGCGATGTGATATCCAAATTCTTCCCCTTCCAAACCTGAGACCCTCCCTTTAGCATGAGATGTGATATCCAACTCCTTCCCATTCCAATCCTGAGACCCTTATGATAGCATGAAATGTGATATCTCAATGCCTCTAATACCAAACCTGAGATCCTTCCTGTAACATGAGATGTGATATCCAAATCCTTCCCCTTCCAAACCTGAGACCCTCCCTTTAGCATGAGATGTGATATCCAACTCCTTCCCATTCCAATCCTGAGACCCTTCTGATAGCATGAGATGTGATATCTCAATGCCTCTAATACCAAACCTGATATCCTACCTCTAACATGAAATGTGATATCCAACTCCTTCCCTTTCCAAACCTGAGACCCTGCCTATAGCATGAGATGTGATATCCAAGTCCTTCCCATTCCAATCCTGAGACCCTTCCTATAGCATGTGATGTGATATCTCAATGCTTATACCAAACCTGAGACCCTTCCTATGGCATGAGATGTCATATACAACTCCTTCCCATTCCAATCCTGAGACCCTTCCTATAGCATGTGATGTGATATCTCAATGCTTATACCAAACCTGAGACCCTTCCTATAGCTTGAGATGTGATATCCAACTCCTTCCCATTCCAATCCTGAGACCCTTCCTATAGCATGAGATGTGATATCTCAATACTTCTAATACCAAACCTGAGATCCTTCCGATAACATGAGATGTGATATCCAAATCCTTCCCCTTCCAAACCTGAGACCCTCCCTTTAGCATGAGATGTGATATCCAACTCCTTCCCATTCCAATCCTGAGACCCTTCTGATAGCATGAGATGTGATATCTCAATGCTTCTAATACCAAACCTGAGATCCTTCCGATAGCATGAGATGTGATATCTCAATGCTTCTAATACCAAACCTGAGCTCCTTCTTATAACATGAGATGTGATATCCAAATCCTTCCCCTTCCAAACCTGAGACCCTCCCTTTAGCATGAGATGTGATATCCAACTCCTTCCCATTCCAATCCTGAGACCCTTCTGATAGCATGAGATGTGATGTCTCAATGCCTCTAATACCAAACCTGAGATCCTACCTCTAACATGAAATGTGATATCCAACTCTTTCCCCTTCCAAACCTGAGAGCCTTCCTATAGCATGAGATGTGATATCCAACTCCTTCCCGTTCCAAACCTGAGACCCTTCCTATAGCATGAGATGTGATATCCAACTCCTTCCCATCCCAATCCTGAGACATTTCCGATTGCAGAGATGTGATATCTCAATGCTTATACCAAACCTGAGACTCTTCCTATAACATGAGATGTGATATCCAACTCCTTCCCGTTCCAAACCTGAGACCCTTCCTATAGCATGAGATGTGATTTCCAACTCCTTCCCATTCCAATCCTGAGACCCTTCCGATAGCATGAGATGTGATATCTCAATGCTTCTAATACCAAACCTGAGATCCTTCCTATAACATGTGATGTGATATCCAAATTCTTCCCCTTCCAAACCTGAGACCCTCCCTTTAGCATGAGATGTGATATCCAACTCCTTCCCATTCCAATCCTGAGACCCTTATGATAGCATGAGATGTGATATCTCAATGCCTCTAATATCAAACCTGAGATCCTTCCTATAACATGAGATGTGATATCCAAATCCTTACCCTTCCAAACCTGAGACCCTCCCTTTAGCATGAGATGTGATATCCAACTCCTTCCCATTCCAATCCTGAGACCCTTCCTATAGCATGTGATGTGATATCTCAATGCTTATACCAAACCTGAGACCCTTCCTATGGCATGAGATGTCATATACAACACCTTCCCATTCCAATCCTGAGACCCTTCCTATAGCATGTGATGTGATATCTCAATGCTTATACCAAACCTGAGACCCTTCCTATAGCTTGAGATGTAATATCCAACTCCTTCCCATTCCAATCCTGAGACCCTTCCTATAGCATGAGATGTGATATCTCAATACTTCTAATACCAAACCTGAGATCCTTCCGATAACATGAGATGTGATATCCAAATCCTTCCCCTTCCAAACCTGAGACCCTCCCTTTAGCATGAGATGTGATATCCAACTCCTTCCCATTCCAATCCTGAGAACCTTCTGATAGCATGAGATGTGATATCTCAATGCTTCTAATACCAAACCTGAGCTCCTTCTTATAACATGAGATGTGATATCCAAATCCTTCCCCTTCCAAACCTGAGACCCTCCCTTTAGCATAAGATGTGATATCCAACTCCTTCCCATTCCAATCCTGAGACCCTTCTGATAGCATGAGATGTGATATCTCAATGCCTCTAATACCAAACCTGAGATCCTACCTCTAACATGAAATGTGATATCCAACTCTTTCCCCTTCCAAACCTGAGAGCCTTCCTATAGCATGAGATGTGATATCCAAGTCCTTCCCATTCCAATCCCGAGACCCTTCCTATAACATGAGATGTGATATCCAACTCCTTCCCATTCCAACCTGAGACCCTTTCTATAGCATGAGATGGGATATCCAACTCCTTCCAAATCCAATCCTGATACCCTTCCGATAGCATGAGATGTGATATCCCAATGCTTATACCAAACCTGAGACCCATACTATGGCATGAGATGTGATATCAAACTCCTTCCCATTCCAATCCTGAGACCCTTCCTATAGCTTGAGATGTGATATCCAACTCCTTCCAATTCCAATTCTGAGACCCTTCCTATACCATGAGACTTGATATCTCAATGCTTCTAATACCAAACCTGAGACCCGCCCTATAACATGAGATGTGATATCCAAATCCTTCCCCTTCCAAACCTTAGACCCTTCCTTTATCATGAGATGTGATATCCAACTCCTTCCCATTCCAATCCTGAGACCCTTCCGATATCATGAGATGTGATATCTCAATGCTTCTAATATCAAACTTGAGACCCTCCCTATAGCATGAGATGTGATATCCAAGTCCTTCCCATTCCAATCCTGAGACCCTTCCTATAGCATGAGATGTGATGTCTCAATGCTTCTAATACCAAACCTGAGACCCCTCCTATAACATGAGATGGGAATATCCAACTCCTTCCCATTCCAATCCTGAGACCCTTCCGATAGCAGAGATGTGATATCTGAATGCTTATACCAAACCTGAGATCCTTCCTATAACATGAGATGTGATATCCAACTCCTTCCCATTCCAATCCTGAGACACTTCCTATAGCATGAGATGTGATATCTCACTGCTTATACCAAACCTGAGACCTTTCCTATAGCATGAGATGTGATATCCAACTCCTTCCCATTCCAATCCTGAGACCCTTCCTATAGCATGAGATGTGATATCTCAATGCTTCTAATATCAAACGTGAGACCCTCCCTATAGCATGAGATGTGATATCCAAGTCCTTCCAATTCCAATCCTGAGACACTTCCTATAGCATGAGATGTGATATCTCAATGCTTCTAATACCAAACCTGAGACTCTTCCTATAACATGAGATGGGATATCCAACTCCTTCCCATTCCAATCCTGAGACCTTTCCGATAGCAGAGATGTGATATCTCAATGCTTATACCAAACCTGAGACCCTTCCTACGGCATGAGATGTCATATACAACTCCTTCCCATTCCAATCCTGAGACCCTTCCTATAGCATGAGATGTGATATCTCAATGCTTATACCAAACAAGAGACCCTTCCTATAGCATGAGATGTGATATCCAACTCCTTCCCATTCCAATCCTGAGACCCTTCCTATAGCATGAGATGTGATATCTCAATGCTTATACCAAACCTGAGACCTTTCCTATAGCATGAGATGTGATATCCAACTCCTTCCCATTCCAATGCTGAGACCCTTCCTATAGCATGAGATGTGATATCTCAATGCTTCTAATATCAAACCTGAGAGCCTATCCATAGCATGAGATGTGATATCCAAGTCCTTCCCATTCCAATCCTTAGACCCTTCCTACAGCATGCAATATGATATCTCAATGATTCTAATAACAATCCTGAGACCTGTCCTATAACATGAGATGGGATATCCAACTCCTTCCCATTCCAATCCTGAGACACTTCCGATAGCAGAGATGTGATATCTCAATGCTTATACCAAACCTGAGACCCTTCCTATAACATGAGATCGGCTATCCAACTCCTTCCCGTTCCAAACCTGAGACCCTTCCTTTAGCATGAGATGTGATATCCAGCTCCTTCCCATTCCAATCCTGAGACACTTCCGATAGCATGAGATGTGATATCTCAATGCTTCTAATATCAAAACTGAGACCCTCCCTATAGCATGATATGTGATATCTAAGTCCTTTCCATTCCAATCCTGAGACCCTTCCTATAGCATGAGATGTGATATCTCAATGCTTCTACCAAACCTGAGACCCTTCCTTTAGCATGAGATGTGATATCCAACTCCTTCCCATTCCAATCCTGAGACCCTTCCTATAGCATGAGATGTGATATCTCAATACTTCTAATACCAAACCTGAGATCCTTCCGATAACATGAGATGTGATATCCAAATCCTTCCCCTTCCAAACCTGAGACCCTCCCTTTAGCATGAGATGTGATATCCAACTCCTTCCCATTCCAATCCTGAGAACCTTCTGATAGCATGAGATGTGATATCTCAATGCTTCTAATACCAAACCTCAGATCCTTCCGATAGCATGAGATGTGATATCTCAATGCTTCTAATACCAAACCTGAGATCCTTCCTATAACATGAGATGTGATATCCAAATCCTTCCCCTTCCAAACCTGAGACCCTCCCTTTAGCATGAGATGTGATATCTCATTGCCTTTAATACCAAACCTGAGATCCTACCTCTAACATGAAATGTGATATCCAACTCTTTCCCCTTCCAAACCTGAGAGCCTTCCTATAGCATGAGATGTGATATCCAAGTCCTTCCCATTCCAATCCTGAGACCCTTCCTATAACATGAGATGTGATATCCAACTCCTTCCCATTCCAACCTGAGACCCTTCCTATAGCATGAGATGTGATATCTCAATGCCTCTAATACCAAACCTGAGATCCTTCCTCTAACATGAAATGTGATATCCAACTCCTTCCCTTTCCAAACCTGAGATCCTATCTATAGCATGAGATGTGATATCCAAGTCCTTCCCATTCCAATCCTTAGACCCTTCCTACAGCATGCAATATGATATCTCAATGATTCTAATAACAAACCTGAGACCCGTCCTATAACATGAGATGGGATATCCAACTCCTTCCCATTCCAATCCTGAGACACTTCCGATAGCAGAGATGTGATATCTCAATGCTTATACCAAACCTGAGACCCATCCTATAACATGAGATGTGATATCCAACTCCTTCCCGTTCCAAACCTGAGACCCTTCCTTTAGCATGAGATGTGATATCCAGCTCCTTCCCATTCCAAACCTGAGACACTTCCGATAGCATGAGATGTGATATCTCAATGCTTCTAATATCAAAACTGAGACCCTCCCTATAGCATGATATGTGATATCTAAGTCCTTCCCATTCCAATCCTGAGACCCTTCCTATAGCATGAGATGTGATATCTCAATGCTTCTACCAAACCTGAGACCCTTCCTTTAGCATGAGATGTGATATCCAACTCCTTCCCATTCCAATCCTGAGACCCTTCCTATAGCATGAGATGTGATATCTCAATACTTCTAATACCAAACCTGAGATCCTTCCGATAACATGAGATGTGATATCCAAATCCTTCCCCTTCCAAAACTGAGACCCTCCCTTTAGCATGAGATGTGATATCCAACTCCTTCCCATTCCAATCCTGAGAACCTTCTGATAGCATGAGATGTGATATCTCAATGCTTCTAATACCAAACCTGAGATCCTTCCGATAGCATGAGATGTGATATCTCAATGCTTCTAATACCAAACCTGAGATCCTTCCTATAACATGAGATGTGATATCCAAATCCTTCCCCTTCCAAACCTGAGACCCTCCCTTTAGCATGAGATGTGATATCTCATTGCCTTTAATACCAAACCTGAGACCCTTCCTATGGCATGAGATGTCATATACAACTCCTTCCCATTCCAATCCTGAGACCCTTCCTATAGCATGTGATGTGATATCTCAATGCTTATACCAAACCTGAGACCCTTCCTATAGCTTGAGATGTGATATCCAACTCCTTCCCATTCCAATCCTGAGACCCTTCCTATAGCATGAGATGTGATATCTCAATACTTCTAATACCAAACCTGAGATCCTTCCGATAACATGAGATGTGATATCCAAATCCTTCCCCTTCCAAACCTGGGACCCTCCCTTTAGCATGAGATGTGATATCCAACTCCTTCCCATTCCAATCCTGAGACCCTTCTGATAGCATGAGATGTGATATCTCAATGCTTCTAATACCAAACCTGAGATCCTTCCGATAGCATGAGATGTGATATCTCAATGCTTCTAATACCAAACCTGAGCTCCTTCTTATAACATGAGATGTGATATCCAAATCCTTCCCCTTCCAAACCTGAGACCCTCCCTTTAGCATGAGATGTGATATCCAACTCCTTCCCATTCCAATCCTGAGACCCTTCTGATAGCATGAGATGTGATGTCTCAATGCCTCTAATACCAAACCTGAGATCCTACCTCTAACATGAAATGTGATATCCAACTCTTTCCCCTTCCAAACCTGAGAGCCTTCCTATAGCATGAGATGTGATATCCAACTCCTTCCCGTTCCAAACCTGAGACCCTTCCTATAGCATGAGATGTGATATCCAACTCCTTCCCATCCCAATCCTGAGACATTTCCGATTGCAGAGATGTGATATCTCAATGCTTATACCAAACCTGAGACTCTTCCTATAACATGAGATGTGATATCCAACTCCTTCCCGTTCCAAACCTGAGACCCTTCCTATAGCATGAGATGTGATTTCCAACTCCTTCCCATTCCAATCCTGAGACCCTTCCGATAGCATGAGATGTGATATCTCAATGCTTCTAATACCAAACCTGAGATCCTTCCTATAACATGAGATGTGATATCCAAATCCTTACCCTTCCAAACCTGAGACCCTCCCTTTAGCATGAGATGTGATATCCAACTCCTTCCCATTCCAATCCTGAGACCCTTCCTATAGCATGTGATGTGATATATCAATGCTTATACCAAACCTGAGACCCTTCCTATGGCATGAGATGTCATATACAACACCTTCCCATTCCAATCCTGAGACCCTTCCTATAGCATGTAATGTGATATCTCAATGCTTATACCAAGCCTGAGACCCTTCCTATAGCTTGAGATGTAATATCCAACTCCTTCCCATTCCAATCCTGAGACCCTTCCTATAGCATGAGATGTGATATCTCAATACTTCTAATACCAAACCTGAGATCCTTCCGATAACATGAGATGTGATATCCAAATCCTTCCCCTTCCAAACCTGAGAACCTCCCTTTAGCATGAGATGTGATATCCAACTCCTTCCCATTGCAATCCTGAGACCCTTCTGATAGCATGAGATGTGATATCTCAATGCTTCTAATACCAAACCTGAGCTCCTTCTTATAACATGAGATGTGATATCCAAATCCTTCCCCTTCCAAACCTGAGACCCTCCCTTTAGCATAAGATGTGATATCCAACTCCTTCCCATTCCAATCCTGAGACCCTTCTGATAGCATGAGATGTGATATCTCAATGCCTCTAATACCAAACCTGAGATCCTACCTCTAACATGAAATGTGATATCCAACTCTTTCCCCTTCCAAACCTGAGAGCCTTCCTATAGCATGAGATGTGATATCCAAGTCCTTCCCATTCCAATCCCGAGACCCTTCCTATAACATGAGATGTGATATCCAACTCCTTCCCATTCCAACCTGAGACCCTTTCTATAGCATGAGATGGGATATCCAACTCCTTCCAAATCCAATCCTGATACCCTTCCGATAGCATGAGATGTGATATCCCAATGCTTATACCAAACCTGAGACCCATACTATGGCATGAGATGTGATATCAAACTCCTTCCCATTCCAATCCTGAGACCCTTCCTATAGCTTGAGATGTGATATCCAACTCCTTCCAATTCCAATTCTGAGACCCTTCCTATACCATGAGACTTGATATCTCAATGCTTCTAATACCAAACCTGAGACCCGCCCTATAACATGAGATGTGATATCCAAATCCTTCCCCTTCCAAACCTTAGACCCTTCCTTTATCATGAGATGTGATATCCAACTCCTTCCCATTCCAATCCTGAGACCCTTCCGATATCATGAGATGTGATATCTCAATGCTTCTAATATCAAACTTGAGACCCTCCCTATAGCATGAGATGTGATATCCAAGTCCTTCCCATTCCAATCCTGAGACCCTTCCTATAGCATGAGATGTGATGTCTCAATGCTTCTAATACCAAACCTGAGACCCTTCCTATAACATGAGATGGGAATATCCAACTCCTTCCCATTCCAATCCTGAGACCCTTCCGATAGCAGAGATGTGATATCTGAATGCTTATACCAAACCTGAGATCCTTCCTATAACATGAGATGTGATATCCAACTCCTTCCCATTCCAATCCTGAGACACTTCCTATAGCATGAGATGTGATATCTCACTGCTTATACCAAACCTGAGACCTTTCCTATAGCATGAGATGTGATATCCAACTCCTTCCCATTCCAATCCTGAGACCCTTCCTATAGCATGAGATGTGATATCTCAATGCTTCTAATATCAAACGTGAGACCCTCCCTATAGCATGAGATGTGATATCCAAGTCCTTCCAATTCCAATCCTGAGACACTTCCTATAGCATGAGATGTGATATCTCAATGCTTCTAATACCAAACCTGAGACTCTTCCTATAACATGAGATGGGATATCCAACTCCTTCCCATTCCAATCCTGAGACCTTTCCGATAGCAGAGATGTGATATCTCAATGCTTATACCCAACCTGAGACCCTTCCTACGGCATGAGATGTTATATACAACTCCTTCCCATTCC
This sequence comes from Ambystoma mexicanum, assembly GCF_040938575.1. Lineage (NCBI taxonomy): Eukaryota > Metazoa > Chordata > Amphibia > Caudata > Ambystomatidae > Ambystoma > Ambystoma mexicanum. Next base: position 343,314,485 of record NC_090936.1, read on the forward strand.
AATCCTGAGACCCTTCCTATAGCATGAGATGTGATATCTCAATGCTTATACCAAACCAGAGACCCTTCCTATAGCATGAGATGTGATATCCAACTCCTTCCCATTCCAATCCTGAGACCCTTCCTATAGCATGAGATGTGATATCTCAATGCTTATACCAAACCTGAGACCTTTCCTATAGCATGAGATGTGATATCCAACTCCTTCCCATTCCAATCCTGAGACCCTTCCTATAGCATGAGATGTGATATCTCAATGCTTCTAATATCAAACCTGAGAGCCTATCCATAGCATGAGATGTGATATCCAAGTCCTTCCCATTCCAATCCTTAGACCCTTCCTACAGCATGCAATATGATATCTCAATGATTCTAATAACAATCCTGAGACCCGTCCTATAACATGAGATGGGATATCCAACTCCTTCCCATTCCAATCCTGAGACACTTCCGATAGCAGAGATGTGATATCTCAATGCTTATACCAAACCTGAGACCCTTCCTATAACATGAGATCGGCTATCCAACTCCTTCCCGTTCCAAACCTGAGACCCTTCCTTTAGCATGAGATGTGATATCCAGCTCCTTCCCATTCCAATCCTGAGACACTTCCGATAGCATGAGATGTGATATCTCAATGCTTCTAATATCAAAACTGAGACCCTCCCTATAGCATGATATGTGATATCTAAGTCCTTCCCATTCCAATCCTGAGACCCTTCCTATAGCATGAGATGTGATATCTCAATGCTTCTACCAAACCTGAGACCCTTCCTTTAGCATGAGATGTGATATCCAACTCCTTCCCATTCCAATCCTGAGACCCTTCCTATAGCATGAGATGTGATATCTCAATACTTCTAATACCAAACCTGAGATCCTTCCGATAACATGAGATGTGATATCCAAATCCTTCCCCTTCCAAACCTGAGACCCTCCCTTTAGCATGAGATGTGATATCCAACTCCTTCCCATTCCAATCCTGAGACCCTTCCAAAAACAAGAGATGTGATATCCAAATCCTTCCCATTCCAATCCTGAGACCCTTCCTATGGCATGAGATGTGATATCCAACTCCTTGCCATTCAAATCCTGAGACCCTTCCTATAGCATGAGAAGGGATATCCAACTCCTTCCCAATCCAATCCTGAGACCCTTCCGATAGCAGAGACGTGATATCTCAATGCTTCTACCAAACCTGAGACCCTTCCTTTAGCATGAGATGTGCTATCCAAATCCTTCACATTCCAATCCTGAGACCCTTCCTATAGCATGAGATGTGATATCTCAATGCTTCTAATACCAAACCTCAGATCCTTCCGATAGCATGAGATGTGATATCTCAATGCTTCTAATACCAAACCTGAGATCCTTCCTATAACATGAGATGTGATATCCAAATCCTTCCCCTTCCAAACCTGAGACCCTCCCTTTAGCATGAGATGTGATATCTCATTGCCTTTAATACCAAACCTGAGATCCTACCTCTAACATGAAATGTGATATCCAACTCTTTCCCCTTCCAAACCTGAGAGCCTTCCTATAGCATGAGATGTGATATCCAAGTCCTTCCCATTCCAATCCTGAGACCCTTCCTATAACATGAGATGTGATATCCAACTCCTTCCCATTCCAACCTGAGACCCTTCCTATAGCATGAGATGTGATATCTCAATGCCTCTAATACCAAACCTGAGATCCTTCCTCTAACATGAAATGTGATATCCAACTCCTTCCCTTTCCAAACCTGAGATCCTATCTATAGCATGAGATGTGATATCCAAGTCCTTCCCATTCCAATCCTTAGACCCTTCCTACAGCATGCAATATGATATCTCAATGATTCTAATAACAAACCTGAGACCCGTCCTATAACATGAGATGGGATATCCAACTCCTTCCCATTCCAATCCTGAGACACTTCCGATAGCAGAGATGTGATATCTCAATGCTTATACCAAACCTGAGACCCTTCCTATAACATGAGATGTGATATCCAACTCCTTCCCGTTCCAAACCTGAGACCCTTCCTTTAGCATGAGATGTGATATCCAGCTCCTTCCCATTCCAAACCTGAGACACTTCCGATAGCATGAGATGTGATATCTCAATGCTTCTAATATCAAAACTGAGACCCTCCCTATAGCATGATATGTGATATCTAAGTCCTTCCCATTCCAATCCTGAGACCCTTCCTATAGCATGAGATGTGATATCTCAATGCTTCTACCAAACCTGAGACCCTTCCTTTAGCATGAGATGTGATAGCCAACTCCTTCCCATTCCAATCCTGAGACCCTTCCTATAGCATGAGATGTGATATCTCAATACTTCTAATACCAAACCTGAGATCCTTCCGATAACATGAGATGTGATATCCAAATCCTTCCCCTTCCAAAACTGAGACCCTCCCTTTAGCATGAGATGTGATATCCAACTCCTTCCCATTCCAATCCTGAGAACCTTCTGATAGCATGAGATGTGATATCTCAATGCTTCTAATACCAAACCTGAGATCCTTCCGATAGCATGAGATGTGATATCTCAATGCTTCTAATACCAAACCTGAGATCCTTCCTATAACATGAGATGTGATATCCAAATCCTTCCCCTTCCAAACCTGAGACCCTCCCTTTAGCATGAGATGTGATATCTCATTGCCTTTAATACCAAACCTGAGATCCTACCTCTAACATGAAATGTGATATCCAACTCTTTCCCCTTCCAAACCTGAGAGCCTTCCTATAGCATGAGATGTGATATCCAAGTCCTTCCCATTCCAATCCTGAGACCCTTCCTATAACATGAGATGTGATATCCAACTCCTTCCCATTCCAACCTGAGACCCTTCCTATAGCATGAGATGTGATATCTCAATGCCTCTAATACCAAACCTGAGATCCTTCCTCCAACATGAAATGTGATATCCAACTCCTTCCCTTTCCAAACCTGAGAGCCTATCTATAGCATGAGATGTGATATCCAAGTCCTTCCCATTCCAATCCTTAGACCCTTCCTACAGCATGCAATATGATATCTCAATGATTCTAATAACAAACCTGAGACCCGTCCTATAACATGAGATGGGATATCCAACTCCTTCCCATTCCAATCCTGAGACACTTCCGATAGCAGAGATGTGATATCTCAATGCTTATACCAAACCTGAGACCCTTCCTATAACATGAGATGTGATATCCAACTCCTTCCCGTTCCAAACCTGAGACCCTTCCTTTAGCATGAGATGTGATATCCAGCTCCTTCCCATTCCAAACCTGAGACACTTCCGATAGCATGAGATGTGATATCTCAATGCTTCTAATATCAAAACTGAGACCCTCCCTATAGCATGATATGTGATATCTAAGTCCTTCCCATTCCAATCCTGAGACCCTTCCTATAGCATGAGATGTGATATCTCAATACTTCTAATACCAAACCTGAGATCCTTCCGATAACATGAGATGTGATATCCAAATCCTTCCCCTTCCAAAACTGAGACCCTCCCTTTAGCATGAGATGTGATATCCAACTCCTTCCCATTCCAATCCTGAGAACCTTCTGATAGCATGAGATGTGATATCTCAATGCTTCTAATACCAAACCTGAGATCCTTCCGATAGCATGAGATGTGATATCTCAATGCTTCTAATACCAAACCTGAGATCCTTCCTATAACATGAGATGTGATATCCAAATCCTTCCCCTTCCAAACCTGAGACCCTCCCTTTAGCATGAGATGTGATATCTCATTGCCTTTAATACCAAACCTGAGACCCTTCCTATGGCATGAGATGTCATATACAACTCCTTCCCATTCCAATCCTGAGACCCTTCCTATAGCATGTGATGTGATATCTCAATGCTTATACCAAACCTGAGACCCTTCCTATAGCTTGAGATGTGATATCCAACTCCTTCCCATTCCAATCCTGAGACCCTTCCTATAGCATGAGATGTGATATCTCAATACTTCTAATACCAAACCTGAGATCCTTCCGATAACATGAGATGTGATATCCAAATCCTTCCCCTTCCAAACCTGGGACCCTCCCTTTAGCATGAGATGTGATATCCAACTCCTTCCCATTCCAATCCTGAGACCCTTCTGATAGCATGAGATGTGATATCTCAATGCTTCTAATACCAAACCTGAGATCCTTCCGATAGCATGAGATGTGATATCTCAATGCTTCTAATACCAAACCTGAGCTCCTTCTTATAACATGAGATGTGATATCCAAATCCTTCCCCTTCCAAACCTGAGACCCTCCCTTTAGCATGAGATGTGATATCCAACTCCTTCCCATTCCAATCCTGAGACCCTTCTGATAGCATGAGATGTGATGTCTCAATGCCTCTAATACCAAACCTGAGATCCTACCTCTAACATGAAATGTGATATCCAACTCTTTCCCCTTCCAAACCTGAGAGCCTTCCTATAGCATGAGATGTGATATCCAACTCCTTCCCGTTCCAAACCTGAGACCCTTCCTATAGCATGAGATGTGATATCCAACTCCTTCCCATCCCAATCCTGAGACATTTCCGATTGCAGAGATGTGATATCTCAATGCTTATACCAAACCTGAGACTCTTCCTATAACATGAGATGTGATATCCAACTCCTTCCCGTTCCAAACCTGAGACCCTTCCTATAGCATGAGATGTGATTTCCAACTCCTTCCCATTCCAATCCTGAGACCCTTCCGATAGCATGAGATGTGATATCTCAATGCTTCTAATACCAAACCTGAGATCCTTCCTATAACATGAGATGTGATATCCAAATCCTTACCCTTCCAAACCTGAGACCCTCCCTTTAGCATGAGATGTGATATCCAACTCCTTCCCATTCCAATCCTGAGACCCTTCCTATAGCATGTGATGTGATATATCAATGCTTATACCAAACCTGAGACCCTTCCTATGGCATGAGATGTCATATACAACACCTTCCCATTCCAATCCTGAGACCCTTCCTATAGCATGTAATGTGATATCTCAATGCTTATACCAAGCCTGAGACCCTTCCTATAGCTTGAGATGTAATATCCAACTCCTTCCCATTCCAATCCTGAGACCCTTCCTATAGCATGAGATGTGATATCTCAATACTTCTAATACCAAACCTGAGATCCTTCCGATAACATGAGATGTGATATCCAAATCCTTCCCCTTCCAAACCTGAGAACCTCCCTTTAGCATGAGATGTGATATCCAACTCCTTCCCATTGCAATCCTGAGACCCTTCTGATAGCATGAGATGTGATATCTCAATGCTTCTAATACCAAACCTGAGCTCCTTCTTATAACATGAGATGTGATATCCAAATCCTTCCCCTTCCAAACCTGAGACCCTCCCTTTAGCATAAGATGTGATATCCAACTCCTTCCCATTCCAATCCTGAGACCCTTCTGATAGCATGAGATGTGATATCTCAATGCCTCTAATACCAAACCTGAGATCCTACCTCTAACATGAAATGTGATATCCAACTCTTTCCCCTTCCAAACCTGAGAGCCTTCCTATAGCATGAGATGTGATATCCAAGTCCTTCCCATTCCAATCCCGAGACCCTTCCTATAACATGAGATGTGATATCCAACTCCTTCCCATTCCAACCTGAGACCCTTTCTATAGCATGAGATGGGATATCCAACTCCTTCCAAATCCAATCCTGATACCCTTCCGATAGCATGAGATGTGATATCCCAATGCTTATACCAAACCTGAGACCCATACTATGGCATGAGATGTGATATCAAACTCCTTCCCATTCCAATCCTGAGACCCTTCCTATAGCTTGAGATGTGATATCCAACTCCTTCCAATTCCAATTCTGAGACCCTTCCTATACCATGAGACTTGATATCTCAATGCTTCTAATACCAAACCTGAGACCCGCCCTATAACATGAGATGTGATATCCAAATCCTTCCCCTTCCAAACCTTAGACCCTTCCTTTATCATGAGATGTGATATCCAACTCCTTCCCATTCCAATCCTGAGACCCTTCCGATATCATGAGATGTGATATCTCAATGCTTCTAATATCAAACTTGAGACCCTCCCTATAGCATGAGATGTGATATCCAAGTCCTTCCCATTCCAATCCTGAGACCCTTCCTATAGCATGAGATGTGATGTCTCAATGCTTCTAATACCAAACCTGAGACCCTTCCTATAACATGAGATGGGAATATCCAACTCCTTCCCATTCCAATCCTGAGACCCTTCCGATAGCAGAGATGTGATATCTGAATGCTTATACCAAACCTGAGATCCTTCCTATAACATGAGATGTGATATCCAACTCCTTCCCATTCCAATCCTGAGACACTTCCTATAGCATGAGATGTGATATCTCACTGCTTATACCAAACCTGAGACCTTTCCTATAGCATGAGATGTGATATCCAACTCCTTCCCATTCCAATCCTGAGACCCTTCCTATAGCATGAGATGTGATATCTCAATGCTTCTAATATCAAACGTGAGACCCTCCCTATAGCATGAGATGTGATATCCAAGTCCTTCCAATTCCAATCCTGAGACACTTCCTATAGCATGAGATGTGATATCTCAATGCTTCTAATACCAAACCTGAGACTCTTCCTATAACATGAGATGGGATATCCAACTCCTTCCCATTCCAATCCTGAGACCTTTCCGATAGCAGAGATGTGATATCTCAATGCTTATACCCAACCTGAGACCCTTCCTACGGCATGAGATGTTATATACAACTCCTTCCCATTCCAATCCTGAGACCCTTCCTATAGCATGAGATGTGATATCTCAATGCTTATACCAAACCAGAGACCCTTCCTATAGCATGAGATGTGATATCCAACTCCTTCCCATTCCAATCCTGAGACCCTTCCTATAGCATGAGATGTGATATCTCAATGCTTATACCAAACCTGAGACCTTTCCTATAGCATGAGATGTGATATCCAACTCCTTCCCATTCCAATCCTGAGACCCTTCCTATAGCATGAGATGTGATATCTCAATGCTTCTAATATCAAACCTGAGAGCCTATCCATAGCATGAGATGTGATATCCAAGTCCTTCCCATTCCAATCCTTAGACCCTTCCTACAGCATGCAATATGATATCTCAATGATTCTAATAACAATCCTGAGACCCGTCCTATAACATGAGATGGGATATCCAACTCCTTCCCATTCCAATCCTGAGACACTTCCGATAGCAGAGATGTGATATCTCAATGCTTATACCAAACCTGAGACCCTTCCTATAACATGAGATCGGCTATCCAACTCCTTCCCGTTCCAAACCTGAGACCCTTCCTTTAGCATGAGATGTGATATCCAGCTCCTTCCCATTCCAATCCTGAGACACTTCCGATAGCATGAGATGTGATATCTCAATGCTTCTAATATCAAAACTGAGACCCTCCCTATAGCATGATATGTGATATCTAAGTCCTTCCCATTCCAATCCTGAGACCCTTCCTATAGCATGAGATGTGATATCTCAATGCTTCTACCAAACCTGAGACCCTTCCTTTAGCATGAGATGTGATATCCAACTCCTTCCCATTCCAATCCTGAGACCCTTCCTATAGCATGAGATGTGATATCTCAATACTTCTAATACCAAACCTGAGATCCTTCCGATAACATGAGATGTGATATCCAAATCCTTCCCCTTCCAAACCTGAGACCCTCCCTTTAGCATGAGATGTGATATCCAACTCCTTCCCATTCCAATCCTGAGACCCTTCCTATAGCAAGAGATGTGATATCCAAATCCTTCCCATTCCAATCCTGAGACCCTTCCTATGGCATGAGATGTGATATCCAACTCCTTGCCATTCAAATCCTGAGACCCTTCCTATAGCATGAGAAGGGATATCCAACTCCTTCCCAATCCAATCCTGAGACCCTTCCGATAGCAGAGACGTGATATCTCAATGCTTCTACCAAACCTGAGACCCTTCCTTTAGCATGAGATGTGCTATCCAAATCCTTCACATTCCAATCCTGAGACCCTTCCTATAGCATGAGATGTGATATCTCAATGCTTCTAATACCAAACCTCAGATCCTTCCGATAGCATGAGATGTGATATCTCAATGCTTCTAATACCAAACCTGAGATCCTTCCTATAACATGAGATGTGATATCCAAATCCTTCCCCTTCCAAACCTGAGACCCTCCCTTTAGCATGAGATGTGATATCTCATTGCCTTTAATACCAAACCTGAGATCCTACCTCTAACATGAAATGTGATATCCAACTCTTTCCCCTTCCAAACCTGAGAGCCTTCCTATAGCATGAGATGTGATATCCAAGTCCTTCCCATTCCAATCCTGAGACCCTTCCTATAACATGAGATGTGATATCCAACTCCTTCCCATTCCAACCTGAGACCCTTCCTATAGCATGAGATGTGATATCTCAATGCCTCTAATACCAAACCTGAGATCCTTCCTCTAACATGAAATGTGATATCCAACTCCTTCCCTTTCCAAACCTGAGATCCTATCTATAGCATGAGATGTGATATCCAAGTCCTTCCCATTCCAATCCTTAGACCCTTCCTACAGCATGCAATATGATATCTCAATGATTCTAATAACAAACCTGAGACCCGTCCTATAACATGAGATGGGATATCCAACTCCTTCCCATTCCAATCCTGAGACACTTCCGATAGCAGAGATGTGATATCTCAATGCTTATACCAAACCTGAGACCCTTCCTATAACATGAGATGTGATATCCAACTCCTTCCCGTTCCAAACCTGAGACCCTTCCTTTAGCATGAGATGTGATATCCAGCTCCTTCCCATTCCAAACCTGAGACACTTCCGATAGCATGAGATGTGATATCTCAATGCTTCTAATATCAAAACTGAGACCCTCCCTATAGCATGATATGTGATATCTAAGTCCTTCCCATTCCAATCCTGAGACCCTTCCTATAGCATGAGATGTGATATCTCAATGCTTCTACCAAACCTGAGACCCTTCCTTTAGCATGAGATGTGATATCCAACTCCTTCCCATTCCAATCCTGAGACCCTTCCTATAGCATGAGATGTGATATCTCAATACTTCTAATACCAAACCTGAGATCCTTCCGATAACATGAGATGTGATATCCAAATCCTTCCCCTTCCAAAACTGAGACCCTCCCTTTAGCATGAGATGTGATATCCAACTCCTTCCCATTCCAATCCTGAGAACCTTCTGATAGCATGAGATGTGATATCTCAATGCTTCTAATACCAAACCTGAGATCCTTCCGATAGCATGAGATGTGATATCTCAATGCTTCTAATACCAAACCTGAGATCCTTCCTATAACATGAGATGTGATATCCAAATCCTTCCCCTTCCAAACCTGAGACCCTCCCTTTAGCATGAGATGTGATATCTCATTGCCTTTAATACCAAACCTGAGATCCTACCTCTAACATGAAATGTGATATCCAACTCTTTCCCCTTCCAAACCTGAGAGCCTTCCTATAGCATGAGATGTGATATCCAAGTCCTTCCCATTCCAATCCTGAGACCCTTCCTATAACATGAGATGTGATATCCAACTCCTTCCCATTCCAACCTGAGACCCTTCCTATAGCATGAGATGTGATATCTCAATGCCTCTAATACCAAACCTGAGATCCTTCCTCCAACATGAAATGTGATATCCAACTCCTTCCCTTTCCAAACCTGAGAGCCTATCTATAGCATGAGATGTGATATCCAAGTCCTTCCCATTCCAATCCTTAGACCCTTCCTACAGCATGCAATATGATATCTCAATGATTCTAATAACAAACCTGAGACCCGTCCTATAACATGAGATGGGATATCCAACTCCTTCCCATTCCAATCCTGAGACACTTCCGATAGCAGAGATGTGATATCTCAATGCTTATACCAAACCTGAGACCCTTCCTATAACATGAGATGTGATATCCAACTCCTTCCCGTTCCAAACCTGAGACCCTTCCTTTAGCATGAGATGTGATATCCAGCTCCTTCCCATTCCAAACCTGAGACACTTCCGATAGCATGAGATGTGATATCTCAATGCTTCTAATATCAAAACTGAGACCCTCCCTATAGCATGATATGTGATATCTAAGTCCTTCCCATTCCAATCCTGAGACCCTTCCTATAGCATGAGATGTGATATCTCAATGCTTCTACCAAACCTGAGACCCTTCCTTTAGCATGAGATGTGATATCCAACTCCTTCCCATTCCAATCCTGAGACCCTTCCTATAGCATGAGATGTGATATCTCAATACTTCTAATACCAAACCTGAGATCCTTCCGATAACATGAGATGTGATATCCAAATCCTTCCCCTTCCAAACCTGGAACCCTCCCTTTAGTATGAGATGTGATATCCAACTCCTTCCCATTCCAATCCTGAGACCATTCTGATAGCATGAGATGTGATATCTCAATGCTTCTAATAACAAACCTGAGATCCTTCCTATAACATGAGATGTGATATCCAAATCCTTCCCCTTCCAAACCTGAGACCCTCCCTTTAGCATGAGATGTGATATCCAACTCCTTCCCATTCCAATCCTGAGACCCTTCTGATAGCATGAGATGTGATATCTCAATGCCTCTAATACCAAACCTGAGATCCTACCTCTAACATGAAATGTGATATCCAACTCTTTCCCCTTCCAAACCTGAGAGCCTTCCTATAGCATGAGATGTGATATCCAAGTCCATCCCATTCCAATCATGAGACCCTTCCTATAACATGAGATGGGATATCCAACTCCTTCCCATTCCAATCCTGAGACCCTTCCTATAGCAGAGATGTGATATCTCAATGCTTATACCAAACCTGAGACCCTTCCTACGGCATGAGATGTCATATACAACTCCTTCCCATTCCAATCCTGAGACCCTTCCTATAGCATGAGATGTGATGTCTCAATGCTTCTAATACCAAACCTGAGATCCTTCCTATAACATGAGATGTGATATCCAACTCCTTCCCATTCCAATCCTGAGACCCTTCCTATAGCATGAGATGTGATATCTCAATGCTTATACCAAACCTGAGACCCTTCCTATAGCATGAGATGTGATATCCAACTCCTTCCCATTCCAATCCTGAGACCCTTCCTATAGCATGAGATGTGATATCCAACGCCTTCCCTTTCCAAACCTGAGACCCATCCTATAACATGAGATGGGATATCCAACTTCTTCCCATTCCAATCCTGAGACACTTCCGATAGCAGAGATGTGATATCTCAATGCTTATATCAAACCTGAGACGCTTCCTACAACATGAGATGTGATATCGAACTCCTTCCCGTTCCAAACCTGAGACCCTTCCTATACCATATGTGATATCCAACTCCTTCCCATTCCAAACATGAGACCCTTCCTATAGCAAGAATGTAATATCCAACTCCTTCCCATTCCAATCCTGAGACCATTCCTATAGCATGAGATGTGATATCTCAATGCTTCTAATACCAAACCTGAGATCATTCCTATGACATGAGATGTGATATCCAATTCCTTCCCATTCCAAACCGGAGACCCTTCCTACAACATGCAATGTGATATCTCATTGCTTCTAATACCAAACCTGAGACCAGTCCTATAACATGAGATGGGATATCCAACTCCTTCCCGTTCCAAACCTGAGACCCTTGCTATAGCATGAGATGTGATATCTCAATGCTTCTAAAGCCAAACCTGAGATCCTTCCGATAGCATGATATGTGATATCTCAATGCTTCTAATACCAAACCTGAGATCCTTCCGATAGCATGAGATGTGATATCTCAATGCTTCTAATACCAATCCTGAGATCCTTCCTATAACATGAGATGTGATATCCAAATCCTTCCCCTTCCAAACCTGAGACCCTCCCTTTAGCATGAGGTCTCAGGTTTGGTATTAGAAGCATTGAGATATCACATCTCATGCTATAGGAAGGGTCTCAGGATTGGAATGGGAAGGACTTGGATGTCACATCTCATGCTATAGGGAGGGTCTCAAGTTTGATATTAGAAGCATTGAGATAACAAATCTCATGATATCGGAAGGGTCTCAGGATTGGAATGGGAAGGAGTTGGATATCACATCTCATGATAAAGGAAGGGTCTAAGGTTTGGAAGGGGAAGGATTTGGATATCACATCTCATGTTATAGGACGGGTCTCAGGTTTGGTATTAGAAGCATTGAGATATCAAGTCTCATGGTATAAGAAGGGTCTCAGAATTGGAATGGGAAGGAGTTGGATATCACATCTCAAGCTATAGGAAGCGTCTCAGGATTGGAATGGGAAGGAGTTTGATATCACATCTCATGCCATAGTATGGTTCTCAGGTTTGGTAGAAGCATTGGGATATCACATCTCATGCTATCGGAAGGGTATCAGTATTGGATTTGGAAGGAGTTGGATATCCCATCTCATGCTATAGGAAGGGTCTCAGGTTGGAATGGGAAGGAGTTGGATATCATATCTCATGCTATAGGAAGGTTCTCAGGTTTGGAAAGGGAAGGAGTTGGATATCACATTTCATGTTAGAGGAAGGATCTCAGGTTTGGTATTAGAGGCCTTGAGATATCACATCTCATGCTATCGGAAGGGTCTCAGGATTGGAATGGGAAGGAGTTGGATATCACATCTCAAGCTATAGGAAGGGTCTCAGGTTTGGTATAAGCATTGAGATATCACATCTCATGCTATAGGAAGGGTCTCTGGATTGGAATGGGAAGAAGTTGGATATCACATCTCATGCTATAGGAAGGGTCTCAGGTTTGGTATAAGCATTGATATATCACATCTCATGCTATAGGAAGGGTCTCAGGATTGGAATGGGAAGGAGTTGTATATGACATCTCATGCCATAGGAAGGGTCTCAGGTTTGGTATAAGCATTGAGATATCACATCACATGCTATAGGAAGGGTCTCAGGATTGGAATGGGAAGGACTTGGATATCACATCTCATGCTATAGGCAGGGTCTCAGGTTTGGAAAGGGAAGGAGATGGATATCACATTTCATGTTAGAGGTAGGATCTCAGGTTTGGTATTAGAGGCATTGAGATATCACATCTCATGCTATCAGAAGGGTCTCAGGATTGGAATGGGAAGGAGTTGGATATCACATCTCATGCTAAAGGGAGGGTCTCAGGTTTGGAAGGGGAAGGATTTGGAAATCACATCTCATATTATAGGAAGGATCTCAGGTTTGGTATTAGAAGCATTGAGATATCACATCCTATGCTATCGGAAGGATCTCAGGTTTGGTATAAGAGGCATTGAGATATCACATCTCATGCTATCATAAGGGTCTCAGGATTGGAATGGGAAGGAGTTGGATATCACATCTCATGTTATAGGAAGGATCTCAGGTTTGGTATTAGAAGCATTGAGACATCACATCTCATGCTATAGGAAGGGTCTCAGGATTGGAATGGGAAGGAGTTGGATATCACATCTCATGCTATAGGAAGGGTCTCAGATTTGGTATAAGCATTGAGATATCACATCTCATGCTATAGGAAGGGTCTCAGGATTGGAATGGGAAGGAGTTGTATATGACATCTCAGGCCATAGGAAGAGTCTCAGGTTTGATATAAGCATTGAGATATCACATCTCTGCTATCGGAAGGGTCTCAGGATTGGAATGGGAAGGAGTTGGATATCCCATCTGAGTTGGATATCCCATCTCATGTTATAGGAAGGGTCTCAAGTTTGGTATTAGAAGCATTGAGATATCACATCTCATGCTATAGGAAGGGTCTCAGGATTGGAATGGGGAGGACTTGGATGTCACATCTCATGCTATAGGGAGGGTCTCAAGTTTGATATTAGAAGCATTGAGATAACAAATCTTATGATATCGGAAGGGTCTCAGGATTGGAATGGGAAGGAGTTGGATATCACATCTCATGATAAAGGAAGGGTCTAAGGTTTGGAAGGGGAAGGATTTGGATATCACATCTCATGTTATAGGACGGGTCTCAGGTTTGGTATTAGAAGCATTGAGATATCAAGTCTCATGGTATAGGAAGGGTCTCAGAATTGGAATGGGAAGAAATTGGATATCACATCTCAAGCTATAGGAAGGGTCTCAGGATTGGAATGGGAAGGAGTTTGATATCACATCTCATGCCATAGTATGGGTCTCAGATTTGGTCGAAGCATTGGGATATCACATCTCATGCTATCGGAATGGTATCAGTATTGGATTTGGAAGGAGTTGGATATCCCATCTCATGCTATAGGAAAGGTCTCAGGTTGGAATGGGATGGAGTTGGATATCACATTTCATGTTATAGGAAGGGTCTCATGTTTGGAATGGGAAGGAGTTGGATATCACATTTCATGTTAGAGGAAGGATCTCAGGTTTGTTATTAGAGGCCTTGAGATATCACATTTCATGTTATAGGAAGGGTCTCAGGTTTGGAATGGGAAGGAATTGGATATCACATCTCATGTTATAGGAAGGATCTCAGGTTTGGTATTAGAACCATTGAGATATCACATCTCATGCTCTAGGAAGGGTCTCAGGATTGGAATGCGAAGGATTTGGATATCACATCTCATGCTAAAGGAAGGGTCTCAGGTTTGGTAGAAGCGTTGAGATATCACATCTCTGCTATCGGAAGGGTCTCAGGATTGGATTGGGAAGGAGTTGGATATCCCTTCCCATGCTATAAAAGGGTCTCAGGATTTGAATGGCAAGGAGTTGGATATCACATATCATGCCATAGGAAGGGTCTCAGGTTTGGTATAAGCATTGAGATATCACATCTCTGCTATCGGAAGGGTCTCCGGATTGGATTGGGAAGGAGTTGGATATCCCTTCTCATGCTATGGGAAGTGTCTCAGGTTGGAATGGGAAGGAGTTGGATATCACATCTCATGTTATAGGAAGGGTCTCAGGATTGGAATGGGAAGGATTTGGATATCACATCTCTTGCTATAGGAAGGGTCTCAGGATTGGAATGGGTAGGAGTTGGATATTACATTCTTGCTATAGGAAGGGTCTCATGTTTGGAATGGAAGGAGTTGGATATCACATATGCTATAGGAAGTGTCTCAGGTTTGGAACGGGAAGGAGTTGGATATCACATCTCATGTTAGAGGAAGGATCTCAGGTTTGGTATTAGAGGCCTTGAGATATCACATCTCATGCTATAGGAAGGGTCTCAGGTTTGGTATAAGCATTGAGATATCACATCTCATGCTATAGGAAGGGTCCCAGGATTGGAATGGGAAGGAGTTGTATATGACATCTCATGCCATAAGAAGGGTCTCAGGTTTGGTATAAGCATTGAGATATCACATCACATGCTATAGGAAGGGTCTCAGGATTGGAATGGGAAGGACTTGGATATCACAGCTCATGCTATAGGCAGGGTCTCAGGTTTGGAAAGGGAAGGAGATGGATATCACATTTCATGTTAGAGGTAGGATCTCAGGTTTGGTATTAGAGGCATTGAGATATCACATCTCATGCTATCAGAAGGGTCTCAGGATTGGAATGGGAAGGAGTTGTATATCACATCTCATGCTAAAGGGAGGGTCTCAGGTTTGGAAGGGGAAGGATTTGAATATCACATCACATGTTATAGGAAGGATCTCAGGTTTGGTATTAGAGGCATTGAGATATCACATCTCATGCTATCGGAAGGGTCTCAGGATTAGAATAGGAAGGAGTTGGATATCACATCTCATGCTATAGGAAGGGTCTCAGGTTTGGAACGGGAAGGAGTTGGATATCACATCTCGTGTTATAGGAAGAGTCTCAGGTTTGGTATAAGCATTGAGATATCACATCTCTGCAATTGGAAGTGTCTCAGGATTGGGATGGGAAGGATTTGGATATCACATCTCATGCTATAGGAAGGGTCTCAGGTTTGGAACGGGAAGGAGTTGGATATCACATCTCATGTTATAGGAAGAGTCTCAGGTTTGGTATAAGCATTGAGATATCAAATCTCTGCAATCGGAAGTGTCTCAGGATTGGAACGGGAAGGAGTTGGATATCCCATCTCATGTTATAGGACTGGTCTCAGGTTTGGTATTAGAAGCATTGAGATATCACATCGCATGCTGTAGGAAGGGTGTCAGGTTTGGAATGGGAAGGAATTGGATATCAAATCTCATGTCATAGGAAGGATCTCAGGTTTGGTATTAGAAGCATTGAGATATCACATCTCATGCTATAGGAATGGTCTCAGGATTGGAATGGGAAGGAGTTGGATATTACATTCTTGCTATGGGAAGGGTCTCATGTTTGGAATTGGAAGGAGTTGGATATCACATATGCTATAGGAAGGGTCTCAGGTTTGGAATGGGAAGGAGTTGGATATCACATCTCATGTTATAGGAAGGGTCTCAGGTTGGTATACGCATTGAGATATCACATCTCTGCTATCGGAAGGGTCTCAGGATTGGAATGGGAAGGAGTTGGATATCCCATCTCATGTTATAGGAAGGGTCTCAGGTTTGGTATTAGAAGCATTGAGATATCACATCTCATGCTATAGGAAGGGTCTCAGGATTGGAATGGGTAGGACTTGGATGTCACATCTCATGCTATAGGGAGGGTCTCAAGTTTGATATTAGAAGCATTGAGATAACAAATCTCATGATATCGGAAGGGTCTCAGGATTGGAACGGGAAGGAGTTGGATATCACATCTCATGATAAAGGAAGGGTCTAAGGTTTGGAAGGGGAAGGATTTGGATATCACATCTCATGTTATAGGACGGGTCTCAGGTTTGGTATTAGAAGCATTGAGATATCAAGTCTCATGGTATAGGAAGGGTTTCAGAATTGGAATGGGAAGGAGTTGGATATCACATCTCAAGCTATAGGAAGGGTCTCAGGATTGGAATGGGAAGGCGTTTGATATCACATCTTATGCCATAGTATGGGTCTCAGGTTTGGTAGAAGCATTGGGATATCACATCTCATGCTATTGGAAGGGTATCAGTATTGGATTTGGAAGGAGTTGGATATCCCATCTCATGCTATAGGAAGGGTCTCAGGTTGGAATGGGAAGGAGTTGGATATCACATTTCATGTTATAGGAAGTGTTAGGAAAGATTTCGTTATTGTAGGGAACTTTCCTTCCATGTGGCAACCCCTAAACTTTTTGCTATTGTTTTCAACCTGTTTCTTGACTTTGCCAGAGAAGTGCAGCCTTCTGCCGTACTCCTCTGGGCTTTCGCTCCTTTCTTACGGGGAAACTGACATGCCCTTAAGACAGTCAGTACCGGGGAACGCTGTTTCCCGTAGTTTCTTTTATCGTGTCGCCATTTTAGTGCAACACGACACAAGAGGGCACTGTAAGCTAAGTTACAGCTCTCTTGGGTCTCTAGCCTTCTACAGACCCTAGACACTCTTGTAGGATGGTTTTTGGATCGGTGCAAGTCATTCAGGGACTGGGCTGGTGGCAGCGATCATTTGGTTTATTTTGAGCTCCTTTTGCCGTTCTGAGCACCTTTTTGCCGCGAACACAAAAGGGTGGCCCGGCTACCCAAAATGGCCGGACCACGAGGCTCCTTTGTCTCGTCCACTGTCCGTCTTGCTCCCTTTACCTTCCCCCGGGTCAGGCGACCCGGGGCCTTCCTTATTTGGGCATGTAGTTTCCCGCGAAACACGGTTGCTTTCGCGGGCTTCTACATGTCGTTTGAGTGCCCCCAGGATGTGGGCTGGGCTGTCTGGTCCCAATACACATCCTGGGTGCCAGAGAGTCTAGGGTGGTGTGAATGCCTGGGACCACTGTGGTCCGTGATTGGTCCACGTATGGTATGTGTGTTGATGAGCGGATCTCCCATTGGCTCCCCTCCGTTTTGGCGCGAAGGGAACCGTGGATAAGAGGGGGCTGGAAACACCACTACCATGTCGATCTCCTGAGTTCTTACGAACCCAGGGATACAGGAGCCAAGTATCCTGCGAACACGAGGCTGGACCGAGGAATCGCTGGTGACCCCCTGAAGAACTTCTGCTCCTCATTGCTGTCGTCCGGTGAAGCCCTTTCCACCTAAGATCGAACAAGAAGGCCTGTACTGGCGCTTCGACCTATTGGAATAGCAGGACCAGCTATTCCCGGCACCTTCATCAACTCCTGCCGTAAGCCTTCGGAAGTGTCTCTGGGCCATCCAGTTGACTGACCAGCTTACTAAGGAGTCCTGCTCTGTAATCGCCGACAGGTTGGGTGGTATTCTGAGTCCGGGGCACGCTCACACGCTTTGTTTGCTCAGCAACCCTAAGCTAGAGGTGAGCGGTGCTCGTTTGGCTTGAATACACCCGGCCGTTCCGTTGCCCTGCCGTGGCGACAAAACTGTGCTTGTTTCTTCGATCGGGACGTCTTTTTACTCTGCACGACGACGAGACGTTCCCTGCTCTTCAGAACCTGCCAGAAGCTGCATCTATCGAGGAGAAGCTCGGGCCTGCTTGCTTCGGGGACCGGTGAGTAGATTAGCTAGGATCTGGTCGCCCTCCTGCAGTGCCCCTTGCTTTTCCCCGCTGTAAATACAGCACCCCTTGTCCGTACTCGCGCCCTACCTCTGCCTCACAGTGGAGGCTGCGCTAGAGTCGCGGACCGTGTTCTCCTTCATTAGGGCACCCTACAGAGCTGTCCAACGTCCTCCGAAGAGCTTCACCTTCTGCCCATTGGCACCGGCGTGTGCAGGTACTTTTGAGCGCTAGGCTCCACTCTTCGTAGGGATTGGACTACCATCCAGTTAGGGGCCTCAGAAGGCGGACATATTACACGCATTGGTTCGCACTGCCTGTTTTCCTTCCCCTGCAGGTGGATAACATATTTCGTGCTGCTAATGCTGTGAAACTGTGTATTCTGTATATATATTGGGTGGATAGTGTATGTGTTGGTTTAATATCGTTGTATATTGCTGCTTTTACTGTGGTTATTAGTTTCAAGGCCTTATAATAAATGTGTATCTATTTTTGATATAAACAACTGTTTGGAGTAGTTTGTAAGCGCTCTTGCTTTGTGTGCTCACTGCGGGCTTTCAGTCACCCTCACCCCTCTTGAGACCTAGTCTTGACCGCCGCGATCGCTACCTTGATTGGTCTGGCTTGTCCAGAGGTTACCCTGTTCCAAGTAATTAGGTTGGCCTTCTGAACTTCTGCGCCACCAGGACAGAGTTCAGAAATCCGTCTTAACAAATTGGTGTACAGCGGTGGGATACGACTGAAGGTATCCAGTGTTGCGCACGAGCTAAGGCGTTTTCAGGTTATTCCAACCAGGACACGCAGTAAAGTATTGAATATAACGTTAAAAAGGCCATAGTCCTATCAACAGTATGGAAACGAATACTTTGTTAACCTTAAATGCTTCGAAATCTGAAACATTGAAGAAGATGTGTGCGGAGAGAGGGGTTTCCTCTCAAGGCACTAAATTGGAAATGATCCAGAGAATCGTGGCGTGGCAAGAAGCGCAGCTTGACGCTATAACTTCCGAGGACAGTGCAGAAGGTGGTGGGGCTGCTCTCACTGGCAGAACCGACGGTTCTGCCGCTGCACTGATCCATCACGACCACGAGGACAGGGAGGATGTAATGTCTAATGTTTCCTCTGCCAGTGTTGATGGGGAGGCTATGCTTGAATTCAAGAAGCAAGAGCTGCGGTTTAGGCAGCAGGAGCTTGAATTCAGCATAGCCAAACTGAAAATCGACCAGGCAGAAAAACAAAAAGACAGGGATCACCAGTTGGAACTGGCCAAGCTTCAGTTCGCAAATGGGTCCAAGGGTCCTGGACATGGTTCTGGGGCTTCCTCTCATCCACGGTTTCCAAAAGATCTGCTCAGTGTGTATGAGGAACGAAATGACATTATGGACTGGTTGAATGCGTTTGAATATGCATGCGAGGTTCAAGAGGTTGATAATGCGGATAAGATTGCATGGTTACTCAGCAGACTGCCCCATTCTGGTTGCAGTGCCATTATGGAAATGTCGAAGGCTGAGCGCGCTGATTTTGCAATGTTGAAGCAGACTCTCATTTTAAAGTTTGGGAAGACTCCGACCCAATATTTGAAAAGGTTTAGAGAGTATAAGAAAAAGGAAGGTGGTACTTGGGTGTCGTATGTAGCTGAGTCCCTGAAAAACTTGACTGGCTGGGTTGAAGGTTATAAGGTTTCTACCTTCGAAGGCATGATCAATCTGGTCATGCTGGAACACATTTTTGCTTCTTCTTCCCCGGAGCTTAAGCAGCATTTGGCCGATTCGAAGGAGATAGATCCTAAGAAGCTGGCCATTGCAGCAGATTTATGGGTGTCACATCGAGTGTCCCATAAGGACAAAACTCATCCTGGTAAGCAGGAGGAAGGGAAAAAGTCCAAAGATGTGGAGGGTGGGGAATCTGCTAAATCTTCTTCCCATAAGGGCCACAAAAAGAAAAATAAGGGTAAGCCATCCGAGAACTCACAGGGTAGTGGAGGTTCGCCTCCGAAACAGAACTCTGGTTATAATAAGCCTCCCTACGTAAACAGACCCAATGGGGCTTGTTTTTCTTGTGGAGCAACTGACCATGTGAAGGGGGATCCCCGTTGTAAGGTTAGACCTTTGGGGGTCCACTCCGCTAATCTGGCCTTCTCCTCCTACGAGGAAGAAGAGATTACAGGAGCATCCTTCTCCTCAGACTCATTTCCCAGCGGAATAGAGGCTGAGGTAGTTTTAGTGTCCCTGGGTTCCTGGGAGCCTAAAGTCGCAGAGGCGTATGCTAGAATTCCGGATAATACCAAGCACTACTTTAAAGACAGTGTGCTGATCAATGGAGTGGATACTCCAGCTCTTAGGGATAGTGGGTGCAGTCGAACTGTAGTGGATTCTACCTTGGTAGACTCAGAGGAAGTTGCCAGAGCTACTCTGATGCCCACTAAGTTGGCTGACGGCCCCCTCCGTATGTTTCCCGTGATCCCTGTTAATCTAACTTTAAATGGTACAGCAGTTAGGATTCCAGTGAGCATTCAGAGAAACGTCCCGGGAAAGGTCTTGTTGGGCAATGATCTCAGAGCTCTAGGGCTCGTAGGAGACACTGCCGAAAGACCCTACCCACGGTCTCAAGCACGGGCAGCATTGGCCAAGTCCAATACGCCGCCCCAGCCGAAGGGGAAACCCAAGGCGAAAGGAGTCAACAAGTCCCGACGGGGGAAAGAGAATATTCCCCCGAACTCGCCTACCACTGCGGTGGAGGGAGTTGGTCAATCGCCCGAGCCTGACGAGGAGGTGGCGATGCCTGAAGTGTTCGACCCCAACGACCATCCTGAACTAAAAGACTTGTTAGTTGAAGGAGGTCCTGATAGGGACGACTTCAGTAAGGGCCAAAGTGAGTGCCCATCTCTGGAAGGCCTAAGGAGACAGGCCTGCTCCCAGCTTGAGGGTGAACCTCCTGGGTTGCAAAGGATTTACCAGGAAGGTGGACTCCTTTATAGTGAGCCCACAGAGTCTACAGAAGGAGACCATAGGAGGTTGGTGGTTTCCCTTGCTGTTAGGCCCTTCCTCCTGCAGTTGGCGCATGTCGTTCACCTTGCTGGTCACCTTGGTATGAGGAGGACCAAGCAAAGGTTATCCATGCACTTCTACTGGCCCAAGATGGGGGTGCAAGTAGAAAGTCACTGCAGGAGTTGTGCCTCCTGCCAGTTGTCTGGTAAGGTTGGCGCGACAATCCAAGCTCCGTTGGTACCGCTCCCAGTTGTGGGGGTACCATTTGAAAGGGTAGGGATCGACATGGTTGGTCCCCTTGACCCGCAAACATCCTCAGGCAATAGGTTTATCCTGGTGCTGGTCGACCATGCAACCAGGTATCCTGAGGCCGTCCCATTTACAACTGTAACTGCCAAGCCAGTTGCAGAAGCTTTACTCGGCATGTTTACTAGGGTTGGCTTCCCTAAAGAAGTTGTGTCGGATCATGGCAGCAACTTTATGTCGAAGTATAGGCAGGCTATGTGGAAAGAATGTGGGGTCACCTACAGGTTCTCTTCTGCATACCGCCCCCAGACCGATGGTCTGGGGGGGCGTCTTAACAGGACGTTAAAAAGCATGATTGGGGCTCTGGAGGAGCCTCAGAGAAGAAAATGGGATCTTCTTGTTTCATGCTTACCGTTTGCCTACCGAGAGGTACCACAGGAGGGTGTTGGCTTCAGCCCCTTCGAACTTCTGTTCGGTCATCCCGTACGGGGACCCTTAGCCATTGTCAAGGAGGGATGGGAGATGCCCACTCCCCCGGTTACTACCAATGTAGTTGATTATGTGCTAGGGCTCAGAAAACGGATGGTACTTCTGA
Source organism: Ambystoma mexicanum (assembly GCF_040938575.1). Lineage (NCBI taxonomy): Eukaryota > Metazoa > Chordata > Amphibia > Caudata > Ambystomatidae > Ambystoma > Ambystoma mexicanum. The sequence goes on from NC_090936.1 coordinate 343,336,788, forward strand.
TGGGCTTGGCCAGTGATAAATTGAAGGCAGGGCAAGCGCTGGTGAAACATTGGTACGACCAGAAAGCTTCCCTCATCAACTTTACACTTGGTCAGCAAGTCCTGATCATGAATCTCATAAGGCCTCGAGCTTTACAGGACAAATGGTCAGGCCCTTGCCCAGTGGTGGAGCCCCTGGGTGAGGTTAGCTATTCAGTGGACCTTGGAAGGCCTGGACAGGCTCTAAAAGTGTTTCACGTGAATAGGCTGAAGGCTTTCGGCCCAAGCGTCGAAATCGCAGCACTGCTACTGGCTTCAGACGTTGTGGGAGAGGAGTCTGAACCTCTCCCCGACCTGTTCCCAAGCAGTCCTTCAGTTAGCTCTTCTGAGGGTGTCCCAGTGGCCCCTCACCAAAATGGACAAGGCTCAGTGGTTTACCTTGGACATGAAGTAGGTGGAGGGAGGAGACAGCCTCTATCCAGTAAGGTACCAGCGGTACAAGACTGGCCTACCCCCACTACGCAAACCCAAGTGAGAGCCTTCTTAGGACTCACGGGTTATTACCGCAATTTTGTGGCAGACTATGGCACCATAGCTGCTCCTCTGACTGCCCTCACAACTCCGAAGAAACCCAAGAAGGTAACTTGGACTGACGAGTGTGAGAAGGCCTTCAATGGCTTGAAAGACTCCTTGTGCCAGGCCCCTGTGCTCAGGGCCCCTGATTATCAAAGACCTTTTATCGTGCAGACGGATGCCTCTGACACTGGGATAGGAGCTGTACTATCACAAGTAGATGAGAAGGGTAAGGAACACCCTATCGGTTTTATTAGTCGCCAGCTTAAGGACAGAGAGCTCAGATGGTCCACGGTAGAGAAAGAATGTTTCTCTGTTGTGTGGGCCCTAAGGAAGCTGCGGCCCTACCTCTATGGGACCCACTTCACTGTGCAGACTGACCATAAGCCGTTAAAGTGGCTAATGAACATGAAGGGGGAGAATCCAAAGTTGCTTAGGTGGTCCATAAGTCTACAAGGCTTCGACTTCACTATTGAGCATAGGCCAGGTGTCCAACATAGCAATGCTGATGGGTTGTCCAGAATGTTTTACCGACCTGAACAAGAGACTCATCCAGGGGTGGATTAGTTCCCCCTGTCCATAGTCTGGGAGGGGCGAGTGTTAGGAAAGATTTCGTTATTGTAGGGAACTTTCCTTCCATGTGGCAACCCCTAAACTTTTTGCTATTGTTTTCAACCTGTTTCTTGACTTTGCCAGAGAAGTGCAGCCTTCTGCCGTACTCCTCTGGGCTTTCGCTCCTTTCTTACGGGGAAACTGACATGCCCTTAAGACAGTCAGTACCGGGGAACGCTGTTTCCCGTAGTTTCTTTTATCGTGTCGCCATTTTAGTGCAACACGACACAAGAGGGCACTGTAAGCTAAGTTACAGCTCTCTTGGGTCTCTAGCCTTCTACAGACCCTAGACACTCTTGTAGGATGGTTTTTGGATCGGTGCAAGTCATTCAGGGACTGGGCTGGTGGCAGCGATCATTTGGTTTATTTTGAGCTCCTTTTGCCGTTCTGAGCACCTTTTTGCCGCGAACACAAAAGGGTGGCCCGGCTACCCAAAATGGCCGGACCACGAGGCTCCTTTGTCTCGTCCACTGTCCGTCTTGCTCCCTTTACCTTCCCCCGGGTCAGGCGACCCGGGGCCTTCCTTATTTGGGCATGTAGTTTCCCGCGAAACACGGTTGCTTTCGCGGGCTTCTACATGTCGTTTGAGTGCCCCCAGGATGTGGGCTGGGCTGTCTGGTCCCAATACACATCCTGGGTGCCAGAGAGTCTAGGGTGGTGTGAATGCCTGGGACCACTGTGGTCCGTGATTGGTCCACGTATGGTATGTGTGTTGATGAGCGGATCTCCCATTGGCTCCCCTCCGTTTTGGCGCGAAGGGAACCGTGGATAAGAGGGGGCTGGAAACACCACTACCATGTCGATCTCCTGAGTTCTTACGAACCCAGGGATACAGGAGCCAAGTATCCTGCGAACACGAGGCTGGACCGAGGAATCGCTGGTGACCCCCTGAAGAACTTCTGCTCCTCATTGCTGTCGTCCGGTGAAGCCCTTTCCACCTAAGATCGAACAAGAAGGCCTGTACTGGCGCTTCGACCTATTGGAATAGCAGGACCAGCTATTCCCGGCACCTTCATCAACTCCTGCCGTAAGCCTTCGGAAGTGTCTCTGGGCCATCCAGTTGACTGACCAGCTTACTAAGGAGTCCTGCTCTGTAATCGCCGACAGGTTGGGTGGTATTCTGAGTCCGGGGCACGCTCACACGCTTTGTTTGCTCAGCAACCCTAAGCTAGAGGTGAGCGGTGCTCGTTTGGCTTGAATACACCCGGCCGTTCCGTTGCCCTGCCGTGGCGACAAAACTGTGCTTGTTTCTTCGATCGGGACGTCTTTTTACTCTGCACGACGACGAGACGTTCCCTGCTCTTCAGAACCTGCCAGAAGCTGCATCTATCGAGGAGAAGCTCGGGCCTGCTTGCTTCGGGGACCGGTGAGTAGATTAGCTAGGATCTGGTCGCCCTCCTGCAGTGCCCCTTGCTTTTCCCCGCTGTAAATACAGCACCCCTTGTCCGTACTCGCGCCCTACCTCTGCCTCACAGTGGAGGCTGCGCTAGAGTCGCGGACCGTGTTCTCCTTCATTAGGGCACCCTACAGAGCTGTCCAACGTCCTCCGAAGAGCTTCACCTTCTGCCCATTGGCACCGGCGTGTGCAGGTACTTTTGAGCGCTAGGCTCCACTCTTCGTAGGGATTGGACTACCATCCAGTTAGGGGCCTCAGAAGGCGGACATATTACACGCATTGGTTCGCACTGCCTGTTTTCCTTCCCCTGCAGGTGGATAACATATTTCGTGCTGCTAATGCTGTGAAACTGTGTATTCTGTATATATATTGGGTGGATAGTGTATGTGTTGGTTTAATATCGTTGTATATTGCTGCTTTTACTGTGGTTATTAGTTTCAAGGCCTTATAATAAATGTGTATCTATTTTTGATATAAACAACTGTTTGGAGTAGTTTGTAAGCGCTCTTGCTTTGTGTGCTCACTGCGGGCTTTCAGTCACCCTCACCCCTCTTGAGACCTAGTCTTGACCGCCGCGATCGCTACCTTGATTGGTCTGGCTTGTCCAGAGGTTACCCTGTTCCAAGTAATTAGGTTGGCCTTCTGAACTTCTGCGCCACCAGGACAGAGTTCAGAAATCCGTCTTAACAGGAAGGGTCTCAGGATTGGAATGGGAAGGACTTGGATATCATATCTCATGCTATAGGAAGGCTCTCAGGTTTGGAAGGGGAAGGAGTTGGATATCACATTTCATGTTAGAGGAAGGATCTCAGGTTTGGTATTAGAGGCCTTGAGATATCACATCTCATGCTATAGGAAGGGTCTCGGGATTGGAATGGGAAGGAGTTCGATATCACATCTCAAGCTATAGGAAGGGTCTCAGGTTTGGTATAAGCATTGAGATATCACATCTCATGCTATAGGAAGGGTCTCAGGATTGGAATGGGAAGGAGTTGGATATCACATCTCATATTATAGGAAAGATCTCAGGTTTGGTATTAGAAGCATTGAGACATCACATCTCATGTTATAGGAAGGGTCTTAGGATTGGAATGGGAAGAAGTTGGATATCACATCTCATGCTATAGGAAGGGTCTCAGGTTTGGTATAAGCATTGAGATATCACATCTCATGCTATAGGAAGGGTCTCAGGATTGGAATGGGAAGGAGTTGTATATGACATCTCATGCCATAGGAAGGGTCTCAGGTTTGGTATAAGTATTGAGATATCACATCACATGCTATAGGAAGGGTCTCAGGATTGGAATGGGAAGGACTTGAATATCACATCTCATGCTGTAGGCAGGGTCTCAGGTTTGGAAAGGGAAGGAGATGGATATCACATTTCATGTTAGAGGTAGGATCTCAGGTTTGGTATTAGAGGCATTGAGATATCACATCTCATGCTATCAGAAGGGTCTCAGGATTGGAATGGGAAGGAGTTGTATATCACATCTCATGCTAAAGGGATGGTCTCAGGTTTGGTAGGGGAAGGATTTGGAAATCACATCTCATGTTATAGGAAGGATCTCAGGTTTGGTATTAGAAGCATTGAGATATCACATCTCATGCTATCGGAAGTATCTCAGGTTTGGTATTAGAGGCATTGAGATATCACATCTCATGCTATCATAAGGGTCTCAGGATTGGAATGGGAAGGAGTTGGATATCACATCTCATGTTATAGGAAGGATCTCAGGTTTGGTATTAGAAGCATTGAGATATCACATCTCATGCTATAGGAAGGGTCTCAGGATTGGAATGGGAAGGAGTTGGATATCACATCTCATGCTATAGGAAGGGTCTCAGATTTGGTATAAGCATTGAGATATCACATCTCATGCTATAGGAAGGGTCTCAGGATTGGAATGGGAAGGAGTTGGATATCACATCTCATGCTATAGGAAGGGTCTCAGGTTTGGAACGGGAAGGAGTTAGATATCACATCTCATGTTATAGGAAGAGTCTCAGGTTTGGTATAAGCATTGAGATATCACATCTCTGCTATCGGAGGTGTCTCAGGATTGGGATGGGAAGGAATTGGATATCACATCTCATGCTATAGGAAGGGTATCAGGTTTGGAACGGGAAGGAGTTGGATATCCCATCTCATGTTATAGGACAGGTCTCAGGTTTGATATTAGAAGCATTGAGATATCACATCTCTGCCATTGGAAGGGTCTCAGGATTGGAATGGGAAGGACTTGGATATCAGAATTCATGTTATAGGAAGGGTCTCAGGTTTGGTATTAGAAGCATTGAGATATCACATCTCATGCTATAGGAAGGGTCTCAGGATTGAAATGGGAAGGACTTGGATATCACATCTCATGTTATAGGAAGGGTCTCAGGTTTGGTATTAGAAGCATTGAGATATCACATCTCATGCTATAGGAAGGGTCTCCGGAATGGAATGGGAAGGACTTGGATATCACATCTCATGATAAAGGAAGGGTCTAAGGTTTGGAAGGGGAAGGATTTGGATATCACATCTCATGTTATTGGACCGGTCTCAGGTTTGGTATTAGAAGCATTGAGATATCAAGTCTCATGGTATAGGACGGGAGTTTGATATCACATCTCATGCCATGGTATGGGTCTCAGGTTTTGTAGAAGCATTGGGATATCACATCTCATGCTATCGGAAGGGTATCAGGATTGGTTTTGGAAGGAGTTGGATATCCCATCTCATGCTATAGGAAGGGTCTCAGGTTGGAATGGGAAGGAGTTGGATATGACATCTCATGTTATAGAAAGGGTCTCAGGATTGGAATGGGAAGGACTTGGATATCACATCTCATGCTGTAGGAAGGCTCTCAGGTTTGGAAAGGGAAGGAGTTGGATATCACATTTCATGTTAGAGGTAGGATCTCAGGTTTGGTATTAGAGGCATTGAGATATCACATCTCATGCTATCAGAAGGGTATCAGGATTGGAATGAGAAGGAGTTGGATATCACATCTCATGCTAAAGGGAGGGTCTCAGGTTCGGAAGGGGAAGGATTTGGATATCACATCTCATGTTATAGGAAGTATCTCAGGTTTGGTATTAGAAGCATTGAGATATCACATCTCATGCTATCGGAAGGATCTCAGGTTTGGTATTAGAAGCATTGAGATATCACATCTCATGCTATAGGAAGGGTCTCAGGATTGGAATGGGAAGGAGTTGGATATCACATCTCATGTTATAGGAAGGATTTCAGGTTTGGTATTAGAAGCATTGAGATATCACATCTCATGCTATAGGACTGGTCTCAGGATTGGAATGGGAAGGAGTTGTATATCACATCTCATGCTAAAGGAAGGGTCTCAGTTTTGGTAGAAGCATTGAGATTTCACATATCATGCTATAGGAAGGGTCTCAGGATTGGAATGGGAAGGAGTTGGATATCACATCTCATGCTATAGGAAGGGTCTCAGGTTTGGTATAAGCATTGAGATATCACATCTCATGCTAAAGGGAGGGTCTCAGGTTCGGAAGGGGAAGGATTTGGATATCACACCTCATGTTATAGGAAGTATCTCAGGTTTGGTATTAGAAGCATTGAGATATCACATCTCATGCTATCGGAAGGATCTCAGGTTTGGTATTAGAAGCATTGAGATATCACATCTCATGCTATAGGAAGGGTCTCAGGATTGGAATGGGAAGGATTTGGATATCACATCTCATGTTATAGGAAGGATCTCAGGTTTGGTATTAGAAGCATTGAGATATCACATCTCATGCTATAGGACTGGTCTCGGGATTGGAATGGGAAGGAGTTGGATATCACATCTCATGCTAAAGGAAGGGTCTCAGTTTTCGTAGAAGCATTGAGATTTCACATATCATGCTATAGGAAGGGTCTCAGGATTGGAATCGGAAGGAGTTGGATATCACATCTCATGCTATAGGAAGGGTCTCAGGTTTGGTATAAGCATTGAGATATTACATCTTTGCTATCGCAAGGGTCTCAGGATTGGAATGGGAAGGACTTAGATATCACATCTCATGCTATAGGGAGGGTCTCAGTATTGATATTAGAAGCATTGAGATATCACATCTCAAGCTATCGGAAGGGTCTCAGGATTGGAATGGGAAGGAGTTGGATATCACATCTCATGCTATAGGAAGGGTCTCAGGTTAGGAACGGGAAGGAGATGGATATCACATTTCATGTTAGAGGTAGGATCTCAGGTTTGGTATTAGAGGCATTGAGATATCACATCTCATGCTATCAGAAGGGTCTCAGGATTGGAATGGGAAGGAGTTGGATATCACATTTCATGCTAAAGGGAGGGTCTCAGGTTTGGAAGGGGAAGGATTTGGAAATCACATCTCATATTATAGGAAGGATCTCAGGTTTGGTATTAGAAGCATTGAGATATCACATCTCATGCTATCGGAAGGATCTCAGGTTTGGTATAAGAGGCATTGAGATATCACATCTCATGCTATCATAAGGGTCTCAGGATTGGAATGGGAAGGAGTTGGATATCAGATCTCATGTTATAGGAAGGATCTCAGGTTTGGTATTAGAAGCATTGAGACATCACATCTCATGCTATAGGAAGGGTCTCAGGATTGGAATGGGAAGGAGTTGGATATCACATCTCATGCTATAGGAAGGGTCTCAGGTTTGGTATAAGCATTGAGATATCACATCTCATGCTATAGGAAGGGTCTCAGGATTGGAATGGGAAGGATTTGGATATCACATCTTATGCTATAGGAAGGGTCTCAGGTTTGGTATAAGCATTGATATATCACATCTCATGCTATAGGAAGGGTCTCAGGATTGGAATGGGAAGAAGTTGGATATCACATCTCATGCTATAGGAAGGGTCTCAGGTTTGGTATAAGCATTGAGATATCACATCTCATGCTATAGGAAGGGTCTCAGGGTTGGAATGGGAAGGAGTTGTATAGGACATCTCATGCCATAGGAAGGGTCTCAGGTTTGGTATAAGCATTGAGATATCACATCACATGCTATAGGAAGGGTCTCAGGATTGGAATGGGAAGGACTTGGATATCACAACTCATGCTATAGGCAGGATCTCAGGTTTGGAAAGGGAAGGAGATGGATATCACATTTCATGTTAGAGGTAGGATCTCAGGTTTGGTATTAGAGGCATTGAGATATCACATCTCATGCTATCAGAAGGGTCTCAGGATTGGAATGGGAAGGAGTTGGATATCACATTTCATGCTAAAGGGAGGGTCTCAGGTTTGGAAGGGGAAGGCTTTGGAAATCACATCTCATATTATAGGAAGGATCTCAGGTTTGGTATTAGAAGCATTGAGATATCACATCTCATGCTATCGGAAGGATCTCAGGTTTGGTATAAGAGGCATTGAGATATCACATCTCATGCTATCATAAGGGTCTCAGGATTGGAATGGGAAGGAGTTGGATATCACATCTCATGTTATAGGAAGGATCTCAGGTTTGGTATTAGAAGCATTGAGACATCACATCTCATGCTATAGGAAGGGTCTCAGGATTGGAATGGGAAGGAGTTGGATATCACATCTCATGCTATAGGAAGGGTCTCAGGTTTGGTATAAGCATTGAGATATCACATCTCATGCTATAGGAAGGGTCTCAGGATTGGAATGGGAAGGATTTGGATATCACATCTTATGCTATAGGAAGGGTCTCAGGTTTGGTATAAGCATGGAGATATCACTTCTCATGCTATAGGAAGGGTCTCAGGATTGGAATGGGAAGGAGTTGGATATCACATCTCATGCTATAGGAAGGGTCTCAGATTTGGTATAAGCATTGAGATATCACATCTCATGCTATAGGAAGGGTCTCAGGATTGGAATGGGAAGGAGTTGTATATGAGATCTCAGGCCATAGGAAGGGTCTCAGATTTGGTATAAGCATTGAGATATCACATCTCATGATATCGGAAGGGTCTCAGGATTGGAATGGGAAGGAGTTGGAATCACATCTCATGATAAAGGAAGGGTCTAAGGTTTGGAAGGGGAAGGATTTGGATATCACATCTCATGTTATAGGACGGGTCTCAGGTTTGGTATTAGAAGCATTGAGATATCAAGTCTCATGGTATAAGAAGGGTCTCAGGATTGGAATGTAAAGGAGTTTGATATCACATCTCATGCCATAGTATGGGTCTCAGGTTTGGTAGAAGCATTGGGAAATCACATCTCATGCTATCGGAAGAATATCAGTATTGGATTTGGAAGGAGTTGGATATCCCATCTCATGCTATAGGAAGGGTCTCAGGTTGGAATGGGAAGGAGTTGGATATCACATCTCATGCTATAGGAAGGGTCTCAGGATTGGAATGGGAAGGAGTTGTATATGCCATCTCATGCCATAGGAAGGGTCTCAGGTTTGGTATAAGCATTGAGATATCACATCACATGCTATAGGAAGGGTCTCAGGATTGGAATGGGAAGGACTTGGATATCACATATCATGCTATAGGCAGGGTCTCAGGTTTGGAAAGGGAAGGAGATGGATATCACATTTCATGTTAGAGGTAGGATCTCAGGTTTGGTATTAGAGGCATTGAGATATCACATCTCATGCTATCAGAAGGGTCTCAGGATTGGAATGGGAAGGAGTTGGATATCACATCTCATGCTAAAGGGAGGGTCTCAGGTTTGGAAGGGGAAGGATTTGGAAATCACATCTCATATTATAGGAAGGATCTCAGGTTTGGTATTAGAAGCATTGAGATATCACATCTCATGCTATCGGAAGGATCTCAGGTTTGGTATTAGAAGCATTGAGATATCACATCTCATGCTATCATAAGGGTCTCAGGATTGGAATGGGAAGGAGTTGTATATGACATCTCATGCCATAGGAAGGGTCTCAGGTTTGGTATAAGCATTGAGATATCACATCACATGCTATAGGAAGGGTCTCAGGATTGGAATGGGAAGGACTTGGATATCACATCTCATGCTAAAGGGAGGGTCTCAGGTTTGGAAGGGGAAGGATTTGGATATCACATCTCATGTTATAGGAAGGATCTCAGGTTTGGTATAAGAAGCATTGAGATATCACATCTCATGCTATCGGAAGAATCTCAGATTTGGTATTAGAGGCATTGAGATATCACATCTCATGCTATCATAAGGGTCTCAGGATTGGAATGGGAAGGAGTTGGATATCACATCTCATGCTATAGGAAGGATCTCAGGTTTGGAACGGGAAGGAGCTGGATATCACATCTCATGTTATAGGAAGAGTCTCAGATTTGGTATAAGCATTGAGATATCACATCTCTGCAATCGGAAGTGTCTCAGGATTGGGATGGGAAGGAGTTGGATATCACATCTCATGCTATAGGAAGGGTCTCAGGTTTGGAACGGGAAGGAGTTGGATATCCCATCTCATGTTATAGGACTGGTCTCAGGTTTGGTATTAGAAGCATTGAGATATCACATCACATGCTGTCGGAAGGGTCTCAGGTTTGGAATGGGAAGGAATTGGATATCACATCTCATGTTATAGGAAGGGTCTCAGGTTTGGTATAAGCATTGAGATATCACATCTCTGCTATCGGAAGTGTCTCAGGATTGGAATGGGAAGGAGTTGGATATCACATCTCATGTTATAGGACGGGTCTCAGGTTTGTTATTAGAATCATTGAGATATCATATTGCATGCTGTAGGAAGGGTCTAAGGATTGGAATGGGAAGGACTTGGATATCACATCTCATGCTATAGGTAGGCTCTCAGGTTTGGAAAGGGAAGGAGTTGGATATCACATTTCATGTTAGAGGAAGGATCTCAGGTTTGGTATTAGAGCCATTGGATATCACATCTCATGCTATAGGAAGGGTCTCAGGATTGGAATGGGAAGGAGTTGGATATCACATCTCATGCTATAGGAAGGGTTTTAGGTTTGGTATAAGCATTGAGATATCACATCTCATGCTATAGGAAGGGTCTCAGGATTGGAATGGGAAGGATCTGTATATGACATCTCATGCCATAGGAAGGGTCTCAGGTTTGGTATAAGCATTGAGATATCACATCTCTGCTTTCGGAAGGGTCTCAGGATTGGAATGGGAAGGAGTTGGATATCCCATCTCATGTTATAGGAAGAGTCTCAGGTTTGATATTAGAAGCATTGAGATATCACATCTCATGCTATAGGAAGTGTCTCAGGATTGGAATGGGAAGGACTTGGATATCACATCTCATGCTATAGGGAGGGTCTCAAGTTTGATATTAGAAGCATTGAGATATCACATCTCATGGTATAGGAAGGGTCTCAGTATTGGAATGGGAAGGCGTTGGATATCACATCTCATGCTATAGGAAAGGTCTCAGGTTTGGTATAAGCATTGAGATATCACATCTCTGCTATCGGAAGGGTCTCAGGATTGGAATGGGAAGGAGTTGGATATTCCCATCTCATGTTATAGGAAGGGTCTATCAGGTCTTAGCATGAGACTCTTCCTATAACATGAGATGTGATATCCAACTCCTTCCCATTCCAATCCTGAGACCCTTCCGATAGCTTGAGATGTGATATCTCAATGCTTCTAATATCAATACTGAGACCCTCCCTATAGCATGAGATGTGATATCTAAGTCCTTCCCATTCCAATCCTGAGACCCTTCCGATAGCAGAGATGTGATATCTCAATGCTTATACCAAACCTGAGACCCTTCCTATAGCATGAGATGTGATATCCAACTCCTTCCCATTCCAATCCTGAGACCCTTCCTATAGCATGATATGTGAAATCTCAATGCTTCTACCAAAACTGAGACCCTTCCTTTAGCATGAGATGTGATATCCAACTCCTTCCCATTCCAATCCTGAGACCAGTCCTATAGCATGAGATGTGATATCTCAATGCTTCTAATACCAAACCTGAGATCCTTCCTATAACATGAGATGTGATATCCAACTCCTTCCCATTCCAATCCTGAGACCCTTCCTATAGCATGAGATGTGATATCTCAATGCTTCTAATACCAAACCTGAGATCCTTCCGATAGCATGAGATGTGATATCTCAATGCTTCTAATACCAAACCTGAGATCCTTCCTATAACATGAGATGTGATATCCAAATCCTTCCCCTTCCGAACCTGAGACCCTCCCTTTAGCATGAGATGTGATATCCAACTCCTTCCCATTCCAATCCTGATACCCTTCTGATAGCATGAGATGTGATATCTCAATGCCTCTAATACCAAACCTGAGATCCTACCCTTACATGAAATGTGATATCCAACTCCTTCCCTTTCCAAACCTGAGAGCCTTCCTACAGCATGAGATGTGATATCCAAGTCCTTCCCATTCCAATCCTGAGACCCTTCCTATAACATGATATGTCATATCCAACTCCTTCCCATTCCAACCTGAGACCCTTCCTATAGCATGAGATGGGATATCCAACTCCTTCCAAATCCAATCCTGATACCCTTCCGATAGCATGAGATGTGATATCCCAATGCTTCTACAAAACCTGAGACCCATACCATGGCATGAGATGTGATATCAAACTCCCGTCCTATACCATGAGACTTGATATCTCAATGCTTCTAATACCAAACCTGAGACCGGTCCAATAACATGAGATGTGATATCTAAATCCTTCCCATTCCATTCCTGAGACCCTTCCTATAGCATGAGATGTGATATCTCAATGCTTCTAATACCAAACCTGAGACCCTTCCTATAACATGAGATGTGATATCCAAGTCCTTCCCATTTCAATCCTGAGACCCTTCCTATAGCATGAGATGTGATATCTCAATGCTTCTAATACCAAACCTGAGACCCTTCCTATAACATGAGATGTGATATCCAAGTCCTTCCCATTTCAATCCTGAGACCCTTCCTATAGCATGAGATGTGATATCTCAATGCTTCTAATACCAAACCTGAGACCCTTCCTATAACATGAATTCTGATATCCAAGTCCTTCCCATTCCAATCCTGAGACCCTTCCAATAGCAGAGATGTGATATCTCAATGCTTCTAATATCAAACCTGAGACCTGTCCTATAACATGAGATGGGATATCCAACTCCTTCCCGTTCCAAACCTGATACCCTTCCTATAGCATGAGATGTGATATCCAATTCCTTCCCATCCCAATCCTGAGACACCTCCGATAGCAGAGATGTGATATCTCAATGCTTATACCAAACCTGAGACTCTTCCTATAACATGAGATGTGATATCTAACTCCTTCCCGTTCCAAACCTGAGACCCTTCCTATAGCATGAGATGTGATATCCAACTCCTTCCCATTCCAATCCTGAGACCCTTCCTATAGCATGAGATGTGATATCTCAATGCTTATACCAAATCTGAGACCCTTCCTATAGCATAAGATGTGATATCCAACTCCTTCCCATTCCAATCCTGAGACCCTTCCTATAGCATGAGATGTGATATCTCAATGCTTCTAATACCAAACCTGAGATCCTTCCTATAACATGAGATGTGATATCCAACTCCTTCCCATTCCAATCCTGAGACCCTTATGATAGCATGAGATGTGATATCTCAATGCCTCTAATACCAAACCTGAGATACTTCCGATAGCATGAGATGTGATATCTCAATGCTTTTAATACCAAACCTGAGATCCTTCCTATAACATGAGATGTGATTTCCAAATCCTTCCCGTTCCAAACCTGAGACCCTCCCTTTAGCATGAGATGTGATATACAACTCCTTCCCATTCCAATCATGAGACCCTTCTGATAGCATGAGATGTGATATCTCAATGCCTCTAATACCAAACCTGAGATCCTACCTCTAACATGAAATGTGATATCCATCTCCTTCCCTTTCCAAACCTGAGACCCTGCCTATAGCATGAGATGTGATATTCAAGTCCTTCCCATTCCAATCCTGAGACCCTTCCTATAGCATGTGATGTGATATCTCAATGCGTATACCAAACCTGAGACCCTTCCTATGGCATGAGATGTCATATACAACTCCTTCCCATTCCAATCCTGAGACCCTTCCTATAGCATGAGATGTGATATCTCAATGCTTATACCAAACCTGAGACCCTTCCTATAGCATGAGATTTGATATCCAACTTCTTCCCATTCCAATCCTAAGACCCTTCCTATAACATGAGATGTGATGTCTCAATGCTTCTAATACCAAACCTGAGATCTTTCCTATAACATGAGATGTGATATCCAACTCCTTCCCATTCCAATCCTGAGACCCTTCCTATAGCATGAGATGGGATATCCAACTCCTTCTTATGCCAAACCTGAGACCCTTCCTATGGCATGATATGTGATATCCAACTCCTTGCCATTCAAATCCTGAGACCCTTCCTATAGCATGAGAAGGGATATCCAACTCCTTCCCAATCCAATCCTGAGACCCTTCCGATAGCAGAGATGTGATATTTCAACGCTTCTACCAAACCTGAGACCCTTCCTATGACATGAGATGTGATATCCAATTCCTTCCCATTCCAAACCTGAGACCCTTCCTATTGGATGAGATGTGATATCCAACTCCTTCCCATTCCAACCCTGAGACCCTTCCTATACCATGAGATGTGATATCTCAATGCTTCTAATACCAAACCTGAGACCCTTCCTTTAGCATGAGATATGATATCCAAATCCTTCCCCTTCCAAACCTGAGACCCTTCCTTTAGCATGAGATGTGATATCCAAATACTTCCCATTCCAATCCTAAAACCCTTCCTATAACATGAGATGCGATATCCAAATCCTTCCCATTCCAATCCTGAGACCCTTCCTATAACATGAGATGTGATATCCAACTCCTTCCCATTCCAACCTGAGACCCTTCCTATAGCATGAGAAGGGATATCCAACTCCTTCCCAATCCAATCCTGAGACCCTTCCAATAGCAGAGATGTGATATCTCAATGTCTCAATGCTTATACCAAACCTGAGACCCTTCCTATGGCATGAGATGTGATATCCAACTCCTTGCCATTCAAATCCCTATAACAGGAGATGTCATATTCAACTCCTTCCCATTCCAAACCTCAGACCCTTCCTTTAGCATGAGATGTAATATCCAAATCCTTCACATTCCAATCCGGAGACCCTTCCTATAGCATGAGATGTGATATCTCAATGCTTCTAATACCAAACATGAGATCCTTCCTATAACATGAGATGTGATATCCAACTCCTTCCCATTCCAAACCTGAGACCCTTCCGATAGCATGAGATGTGATATCTCAATGCTTCAAAAACCAAACATGAGAACCATCTATAACATGAGATGTGAAATCCAAATCCTTCCCTTCCCAAACCTGAGACTCTTCCTATAGCATGAGATGTGATATCTCAATGCTTCTACCAAACCTGAAACCCTTCCTATAGCATGAGATGTGATATCCAACTCCTTCCCATTCCAATCCCGAGACACTTCCTATAGCATGAGATGTGATATCACAATGCTTCTAATACCAAACCTGAGACCCGTCCTATAACATGAGATGTGATATCCAAATCCTTCCCCTTCCAAACCTTAGACCCTTCCTTTATCATGAGATGTGATATCCAAGTCCTTCCCATTCCATTCCTGAGACCCTTCCTATAGCATGAGATGTGATATCTCAATGCTTCTAATACCAAACCTGAGACCCTTCCTATAACATGAGATGTGCTATCCAAGTCCTTCCCATTCCAATCCTGAGACCCTTCCTATAGCATGAGATGTGATATCCTAGTCCTTCCCATTCCAATCTTGAGACCCTTCCGATAGCAGAGATGTGATATCTCAATGCTTATACCAAACCTGAGACCCTTAATATGGCATGAGATGTCATATACAACTCCTTCCCATTCCAATCCTGAGACCCTTCCTATAGCATGAGATGTGATATCTCAATGCTTATACCAAACCTGAGACCCTTCCTATAGCATGAGATGTGATATCCAACTCCTTCCCATTCCAATCCTGATACCCTTCCTATAACATGAGATGTGATGTCTCAATGCTTCTAATACCAAACATGAGATCCTTCCTATGGCATGAGATGTCATTTAAAACTCCTTCCCATTCCATTCCTGAGACCCTTCCTATAGCATGAGATATGATATCCAACTCCTTCCCATTCCAATCCTGAGACCCTTCCTATAGCATGAGATGTGATATCTCAATGCTTCTAATAACAAACCTGAGATCCTTCCTATAACATGAGATGTGATATCCAAATCCTTCCCCTTCCAAACCAGAGACCCTCCCTTTAGCATGAGAGGTGATATCCAACTCCTTCCCATTCCAATCCTGAGACCGTTCTGATAGCATGAGATGTGATATCTCAATGCTTCTAATACCAAACCTGAGATCCTTCAGATAGCATGAGATGTGATATTTGAATTCTTCTAATACCAAACCTGAGATCCTTCCTATAACACGAGATGTGATATTCAAATCCTTCCCCTTCCAAACCTGAGACCCTCCCTTTAGCATGAGATGTGATATCCAACTCCTTCCCATTCCAATCCTGAGACCCTTCTGATAGCATGAGATGTTATATCTCAATGCCTCTAATACCAAACCTGAGATTCTACCTCTAACATGAAATGTGATATCCAACTCCTTCCCCTTCCAAACCTGGGAGCCTTCCTATAACATGAGATGTGATATCGAAGTCCTTCCCATTCCAATCCTGAGACCCTTCCTATAACATGAGATGTGATATCCAACTCCTTCCCATTCCAATCCTGAGAACCTTCCTATAGCATGAGATGTGATGTCTCAATGCTTCTAATACCAAATCTGAGATCCTTCCTATAACATGAGATGTGATATCCAACTCCTTCCATTCCAATCCTGAGACCCTTCCTATAGCATGGGATGTGATATTTCAATGCTTATACCAAACCTCAGACCCTTCCTATAGCATGAGATGTGATATCCAAATCCTTCCCATTCCAATCGTGAGACCCTTCCTATAACATGAGATGTGATATCTCAATGCCTCTAATACCAAACCTGAGATCCTTCCTCTAACATGAAATGTGATATCCAAATCCTTCCCTTTCCAAACCTGAGAGCCTACCTATAGCATGAGATGTGATATCCAACTCCTTCCCATTCCAATCCTGAGACCCTTCCTATAGCATGAGATGTGATATCTCAATGCTTATACCAAACCTGAGACCCTTCCTATAGCATGAGATGTGATATCCAAATCCTTCCCATTCCAATCCTGAGACCCTTCCTATAGCATGAGATGTGATATCTCAATGCCTCTAATACCAAACCTGAGATCCTTCCTTGAACATGAAATGTGATATCCCACTCCTTCCCTTTCCAAACCTGAGAGTCTACCTATAGCATGAGATGTGATATCCAAGTCCTTCCCATTCCAATCCTTAGACACTTCCTACAGCATGAGATGTGATATCTCAATGATTCTATTACCAAACCTGAGACCCGTCCTATAACATGAGATGGGATATCCAACTCCTTCCCATTTCAATCCTGAGAAACTTCCGATAGCAGAGATGTGATATCTCAATGCTTAGACCAAACCTGAGACCCTTCCTATAACATGAGATGTGATATCCAACTCCTTCCCGTTCCAAACCTGAGACCCTTTCTATAGCAAGAATCTAATATCCAACTGCTTCCCATTCCAATCCTGAGACCATTCCTATAGCATGAGATGTGATATCTCAATGCTTCTAATACCAAACCTGAGATCCTTCCTATGACATGAGATGTGATATCCAATTCCTTCCCATTCCAAACCTGAAACCCTTCCTATAGCATGAGATGTGATATCTCAATGCTTCTAATACCAAACCTGAGATCCTTCCTAAAACATGAGATGTGATATCCAAATCCTTCCCCTTCCAAACCAGAGACCCTCCCTTTAGCATGAGATGTGATATCCAACTCCTTCCCATTCCAATCCTGAGACATTTCTGATAGCATGAGATGTGATATCTCAATGCCTCTAATACCAAACCTGAGATCCTACCTCTAACATGAAATGTGATATCCAACTCCTTCCCCTTGCAAACCTGAGAGCCTTCCTATAGCATGAGATGTGATATCGAAGTATTTCCCATTCCAATCCTGAGACCCTTCCTATAACATGAGATGTGATATCCAACTCCTTCCCATTCCAACCTGAGACCCTTCCTATAGCATGAGATGGGATATCCAACTACTTCCAAATCCAATCCTGATACCCTTCCGATAGCATGAGATGTGATATCTCAATCCCTCTAATACCAAACCTGAGATCCTTCCTATAACATGAGATGTGATATCAAAATCCTTCCCCTTCCAAACCTGAGACCCTCCCTTTAGCATGAGATGTGATATCCAACTCCTTCCCATTCCAATCCTGAGACCCTTCTGATAGCATGAGATGTGATATTCAATGCCTCTAATACCAAACCTGAGATCCTACCTCTAACATGAAATGTGATATCCAACTCCTTCCCTTTCCAAACGTGAGAGCCTCCCTATAGCATGAGATGGGATATTCAAGTCCTTCCCATTCCAATCCTGAGACCCTTCCTATAGCATGAGATGTGATATCTCAATGCTTCTAATACCAAACCTGAGACCCTTCCTATAACATAAGATGGGATATCCAACTCCTTCCCATTCCAATCCTGAGACCCTTCCGATAGCAGAGATGTGATATCTCAATGCTGATACCAAACCTGAGACCCTTCCTATGGCATGAGATGTCATATACAACTCCTTCCCATTCCAATCCTGAGACCATTCCTATAGCATGAGATGTGATATCTCAATGCTTATACCAAACCTGAGACCCTTCCTATAGCATGAGATGTGATATCCAACTCCTTCCCATTCCAATCCTGAGACCCTTCTGATAGCATGAGATGTGATATTCAATGCCTCTAATACCAAACCTGAGATCCTACCTCTAACATGAAATGTGATATCCAACTCCTTCCCTTTCCAAACGTGAGAGCCTCCCTATAGCATGAGATGGGATATTCAAGTCCTTCCCATTCCAATCCTGAGACCCTTCCTATAGCATGAGATGTGATATCTCAATGCTTCTAATACCAAACCTGAGACCCTTCCTATAACATAAGATGGGATATCCAACTCCTTCCCATTCCAATCCTGAGACCCTTCCGATAGCAGAGATGTGATATCTCAATGCTGATACCAAACCTGAGACCCTTCCTATGGCATGAGATGTCATATACAACTCCTTCCCATTCCAATCCTGAGACCCTTCCTATAACATGAGATGTGATGTCTCAATGCTTCTAATACCAAACCTGAGATCCTTCCTATGGCATGAGATGTCATATAAAACTCCTTCCCATTCCATTCCTGAGACCCTTCCTATAGCATGAGATGTGATATCCAACTCCTTCCCATTCCAATCCTGAGACCCTTCCTATAGCATGAGATGTGATATCCAAATCCTTCCCATTCGAATCGTGAGACCCTTCCTATAGCATGAGATGTGATATCCAAAACCTTCCCTTTCCAAAACTGAGAGCCTACCTATAGCATGAGATGTGATATCCAACCCCTTCCCATTCCAATCCTGAGACCCTTCCTATAGCATGAGATGTGATATCCAAATCCTTCCCCTTCCAAACCTGAGACCCTCCCTTTAGCATGAGATGTGATATCCAACTCCTTCCCATTCCAATTCTGAGACCCTTCTGATAGCATGAGATGTTATATCTCAATGCCTCTAATACCAAACCTGAGATCCTACCTCTAACATGAAATGTGATATCCAACTCCTTCCCCTTCTAAACCTGGGAGCCTTCCTATAACATGAGATGTGATATCCAAGTCCTTCCCATTCCAATCCTGAGACCCTTCCTTTAACATGAGATGTGATATCCAACTCCTTCCCATTCCAACCTGAGACCCTTCCTATAGCATGAGATGGGATATCTCAATGCTTAGACCAAACCTGAGACCCTTCCTATAACATGAGATGTGATATCCAACTCCTTCCCGTTCCAAACCTGAGACCCTTTCTATAGCAAGAATCTAATATCCAACTGCTTCCCATTCCAATCCTGAGACCATTCCTATAGCATGAGATGTGATATCTCAATGCTTCTAATACCAAACCTGAGATCCTTCCTATGACATGAGATGTGATATCCAATTCCTTCCCATTCCAAACCTGAGACCCTTCCTATAGCATGAGATGTGATATCCCAATGCTTCTAATACCAAACCTGAGATCCTTCCTAAAACATGAGATGTGATATCCAAATCCTTCCCCTTCCAAACCAGAGACCCTCCCTTTAGCATGAGATGTGATATCCAACTCCTTCCCATTCCAATCCTGAGACATTTCTGATAGCATGAGATGTGATATCTCAATGCCTCTAATACCAAACCTGAGATCCTACCTCTAACATGAAATGTGATATCCAACTCCTTCCCCTTGCAAACCTGAGAGCCTTCCTATAGCATGAGATGTGATATCGAAGTATTTCCCATTCCAATCCTGAGACCCTTCCTATAACATGAGATGTGATATCCAACTCCTTCCCATTCCAACCTGAGACCCTTCCTATAGCATGAGATGGGATATCCAACTACTTCCAAATCCAATCCTGATACCCTTCCGATAGCATGAGATGTGATATCTCAATCCCTCTAATACCAAACCTGAGATCCTTCCTATAACATGAGATGTGATATCAAAATCCTTCCCCTTCCAAACCTGAGACCCTCCCTTTAGCATGAGATGTGATATCCAACTCCTTCCCATTCCAATCCTGAGACCCTTCTGATAGCATGAGATGTGATATTCAATGCCTCTAATACCAAACCTGAGATCCTACCTCTAACATGAAATGTGATATCCAACTCCTTCCCTTTCCAAACGTGAGAGCCTCCCTATAGCATGAGATGGGATATTCAAGTCCTTCCCATTCCAATCCTGAGACCCTTCCTATAGCATGAGATGTGATATCTCAATGCTTCTAATACCAAACCTGAGACCCTTCCTATAACATAAGATGGGATATCCAACTCCTTCCCATTCCAATCCTGAGACCCTTCCGATAGCAGAGATGTGATATCTCAATGCTGATACCAAACCTGAGACCCTTCCTATGGCATGAGATGTCATATACAACTCCTTCCCATTCCAATCCTGAGACCATTCCCATAGCATGAGATGTGATATCTCAATGCTTATACCAAACCTGAGACGCTTCCTATAGCATGAGATGTGATATCCAACTCCTTCCCATTCCAATCCTGAGACCCTTCCTATAACATGAGATGTGATGTCTCAATGCTTCTAATACCAAACCTGAGATCCTTCCTATGGCATGAGATGTCATATAAAACTCCTTCCCATTCCATTCCTGAGACCCTTCCTATAGCATGAGATGTGATATCCAACTCCTTCCCATTCCAATCCTGAGACCCTTCCTATAGCATGAGATGTGATATCCAAATCCTTCCCATTCCAATCGTGAGACCCTTCCTATAGCATGAGATGTGATATCCAAAACCTTCCCTTTCCAAAACTGAGAGCCTACCTATAGCATGAGATGTGATATCCAACTCCTTCCCATTCCAATCCTGAGACCCTTCCTATAGCATGAGATGTGATATCCAAATCCTTCCCCTTCCAAACCTGAGACCCTCCCTTTAGCATGAGATGTGATATCCAACTCCTTCCCATTCCAACCCTGAGACCCTTCTGATAGCATGAGATGTTATATCTCAATGCCTCTAATACCAAACCTGAGATCCTACCTCTAACATGAAATGTGATATCCAACTCCTTCCCCTTCTAAACCTGGGAGCCTTCCTATAACATGAGATGTGATATCGAAGTGCTTCCCATTCCAATCCTGAGACCCTTCCTATAACATGAGATGTGATATCCAACTCCTTCCCATTCCAATCCTGAGACCCTTCCTATAGCATGAGATGTGATGTCTCAATGCTTCTAATACCAAATCTGAGATCCTTCCTATAACATGAAATGTGATATCCAACTCCTTCCCCTTCTAAACCTGGGAGCCTTCCTATAGCATGAGATGTGATATCCAAGTCCTTCCCATTCCAATCCTGATACCCTTCCTATAACATGAGATGTGATATCCAACTCCTTCCCATTCCAACCTGAGACCCTTCCTATAGCATGAGATGGGATATCCAACTCCTTCCAAATCCAATCCTGATACCCTTCCGATAGCATGAGATGTGATATCCCAATGCTTCTACAAAACCTGAGACCCATACCATGGCATGAGATGTGATATCAAACTCCTTCCCATTCCAATCCTGACACCCTTCCTATAGCTTGAGATGTGATATCCAACTCCTTCCCATTCCAATTCTGAGACCCGTCCTATACCATGGGACTTGATATCTCAATGCTTCTAATACCAAACCTGAGACCGGTCCTATAACATGAGATGTGATATCCAAATCCTCCCCCTTCCAAACCTTAGACCCTTCCTTTATCATGAGATGTGATATCCAAGTCGTTCCCATTCCAATCCTGAGACACTTCCTATAGCATGAGATGTGATATCTCAATGCTTCTAATACCAAACCTGAGACCCTTGCTATAACATGAGATGTGATATTCAAGTCCTTCCCATTCCAATCCTGAGACCCTTCCTATAGCATGAGATGTGATATCTCAATGCTTCTAATACCAAACCTGAGACCCTTCCTATCATGAGATGGGATATCCAACTCCTTCCCATTCCAATCCTGAGACCCTTCCGATAGCAGAGATGTGATATCTCAATGCTTATACCAAACCTGAGACCCTTCCTATGGCATGAGATGTCAAATACAACTCCTTCCGATTCCAATCCTGAGACCCTTCCTATAGCATGAGATGTGATATCTCAATGCTTCTAATAATAAACCTGAGATCCTTCCTATAACATGAGATGTGATATCCAACTCCTTCCCATTCCAAACCTGAGACCCTTCCGATTGCATGAGATGTGATATCAAACTCCTTCCCATTCCAATCCTGAGACCCTTCCTATACCATGAGATGTGATATCTCAATGCTTCTAATACCAAACCTGACACCCGTCCTAAAACATGAGATGTGATGTCCAAATCCTTCCCCTTCCAAACCTGAGATATTTCCTTTAGCATGAGATGTGATATCCAACTCCTTCCCATTCCAATCCTGAGACCCTTCCTATACCATGAGATGTGATCTCTCAATGCTTCTAATACCAAACCTGACACCCGTCCTAAAACATGAGATGTGATGTCCAAATCCTTCCCCTTCCAAACCTGAGATCGTTCCTTTAGCATGAGATGTGATATCCAACTCCTTCCCATTCCAATCCTGAGACCCTTCCTATACCATGAGATGTGATATCTCAATGCTTCTAATACCAAACCTGACACCCGTCCTAAAACATGAGATGTGATGTCCAAATCCTTCCCCTTCCAAACCTGAGATCTTTCCTTTAGCATGAGATGTGATATCCAACTCCTTCCCATTCCAATCCTGAGACCCTTCCTATAGCATGATATGTGATATCACAATTTTTCTAATACCAAACCTGAGATCCTTCCTATAACATGAGATGTGTATCCAACTCCTTCCCATTCCAAACCTGAGACCCTTCCTATTGCCTGAGATGTGATATCTTAATGCTTCTAAAACCAAACCTGAGAACCATCCAATAACATATGTGAAATCCAAATCCTTCCCTTTCCAAACCTGAGACCCTTCCGATAGCATTAGATGTGATATCTCAATGCTTCTAAAACCAAACATGAGAACCATCCTATAACATGAGATGTGAAATCCAAATCCTTCCCTTTCCAAACCTGAGACCCTCCCTATAGCATGAGATGTGATGTCTAAGTCCTTCCCATTCCTATCCTGAGACCCTTCCGATAGCAGAGATGTGATATCTCAATGCTTGGACCAAACCTGAGACCCTTCCTATGGCATGAGATGTGATATCCAACTCCTTCCCATTTCAATCTTGAGACCCTTCCTATAGCATGAGATGTGATATCTCAATGCTTCTATCAAACCTGAGTCCCTTCCTTTAGCATGAGATGTGATATCCAACTCCTTCCCATTCCAATCCTGAGACCCTTCCTATAGCATGAGATGTGATATTTTAAAGCTTCTAATACCAAACCTGCGACCCGTCCTATAACATGAGATATGATATCCAAATCCTTCCCCTTCCAAACCTGAGACCCTTCCTTTAGCATGAGATGTGATATCTCAATGTTTCTAATAAAAAACCTGAGACTCTTCCTATAGCAAGAGATGTGATATCCAAATCCTTCCCATTCCAATCCTGAGACCCTTCCTATAACATGAGATGTGATATCTCAATGCTTCTAATACCAAACCTGAGACCCTCCCTTTAGCATGAGATGTGATATCCGACTCCTTCCCATTCCAATCCTGAGACCCTTCTGATAGCATGAGATGTGATATATCAATGCCTCTAATACCAAACCAGAGATTCTTCCTGTAACATGAGATGTGATATCTCAATGCTTCTAATACCAAACCTGAGACCCTCCCTTTAGCATGAGATGTGATATCCGACTCCTTCCCATTCCAATCCTGAGACCCTTCTGATAGCATGAGATGTGATATCTCAATGCTTCTAATACCAAACCTGAGACCCTTCCTATAACATAAGATGGGATATCCAGCTCCTTCCCATTCCAATCCTGAGACCCTTCCGATAGCAGAGATGTGATATCTCAATGCTTATACCAAACCTGAGACCCTTCCTGTGGCATGAGATGTCATATCCAACTCCTTCCCATTCCAATCCTGAGACCCTTCCTATAGCATGATATGTGATATCACAATTTTTCTAATACCAAACCTGAGATCCTTCCTATAACATGAGATGTGTATCCAACTCCTTCCCATTCCAAAACCTGAGACCCTTCCTATAGCATGAGATGTGATATCTTAATGCTTCTAAAACCAAACCTGAGAACCATCCAATAACATATGTGAAATCCAAATCCTTCCCTTTCCAAACCTGAGACCCTTCCGATAGCATTAGATGTGATATCTCAATGCTTCTAAAACCAAACATGAGAACCATCCTATAACATGAGATGTGAAATCCAAATCCTTCCCTTTCCAAACCTGAGACCCTTCCTATAGCTTGAGATGTGATATCAAACTCCTTCCCATTCCAATCCTGTGATAGCTGGAGATGTGATATCCAACTCCTTCCCATTCCAATCCTGAGACCCTTCCTATACCATGAGATGTGATATTTCAATGCTTCTAATACCAAACCTGAGACCCGTCCTAAAACATGAGATGTGAGATCCAAATCCTTCCCCCTCCAAACCTGAGAACCTTCCTATAGCTTGAGATGTGATATCAAACTCCTTCCCATTCCAATCCTGAGATAGCTTGAGATGTGATATCCAACTCCTTCCCATTCCTATCCTGAGACCCTTCCGATAGCAGAGATGTGATATCTCAATGCTTGTACCAAACCTGAGACCCTTCCTATGGCATGAGATGTGATATCCAACTCCTTCCCATTCCAATCCTGAGACCCTTCCTATAGCATGAGATGTGATATCTCAATGCTTATACCAAACCTGAGACCCTTCCTATAGCATGAGATGTGATATCCAAATCCTTCCCATTCCAATCCTGAGACCCTTCCTATAGCATGAGATGTGATATCTAAATGCCTCTAATACCAAACCTGAGATCCTATTACCAAACCTGAGACCCGTCCTATAACATGAGATGGGATATCCAACTCCTTCCCATTTCAATCCTGAGAAACTTCTGATAGCAGAGATGTGATATCTCAATACTTAGACCAAACCTGAGACCCTTCCTATAACATGAGATGTGATATCCAACTCCTTCCCGTTCTAAACCTGAGACCCTTTCTATAGCAAGAATCTAATATCCAACTCCTTCCCATTCCAATCCTGAGACCATTCCTATAGCATGAGATGTGATATCTCAATGCTTCTAATACCAAACCTGATATCCTTCCTATGACATGAGATGTGATATCCAATTCCTTCCCATTCCAAACCTGAGACCCTTCCTATAGCATGAGATGTGATATCTCAATGCTTCTAATACCAAACCTGAGATCCTTCCTATAACATGAGATGTGATATCCAAATCCTTCCCCTTCCAAACCAGAGACCCTCCCTTTAGCATGAGATGTGATATCCAACTCCTTCCCATTCCAATCCTGAGACATTTCTGATAGCATGAGATGTGATATCTCAATGCCTCTAATACCAAACCTGAGATCCTACCTCTACATGAAATGTGATATCCAACTCCTTCCCCTTGCAAACCTGAGAGCCTTCCTATAGCATGAGATGTGATATCGAAGTATTTCCCATTCCAATCCTGAGACCCTTCCTATAACATGAGATGTGATATCCAACTCCTTCCCATTCCAACCTGAGACCCTTCCTATAGCATGAGATGGGATATCCAACTACTTCCATATCCAATCCTGATACCCTTCCGATAGCATGAGATGTGATATCTCAATCCCTCTAATACCAAACCTGAGATCCTTCCTATAACATGAGATGTGATATCAAAATCCGTCCCCTTCCAAACCTGAGACCCTCCCTTTAGCATGAGATGTGATATCCAACTCCTTCCCATTCCAATCCTGAGACCCTTCTGATAGCATGAGATGTGATATTCAATGCCTCTAATACCAAACCTGAGATCCTACCTCTAACATGAAATGTGATATCCAACTCCTTCCCTTTCCAAACGTGAGAGCCTCCCTATAGCATGAGATGGGATATTCAAGTCCTTCCTATTCCAATCCTGAGACCCTTCCTATAGCATGAGATGTGATATCTCAATGCTTCTAATACCAAACCTGAGACCCTTCCTATAACATAAGATGGGATATCCAACTCCTTCCCATTCGAATCCTGAGACCCTTCCGATAGCAGAGATGTGATATCTCAATGCTGATACCAAACCTGAGACCCTTCCTCTGGCATGAGATGTCATATACAACTCCTTCCCATTCCAATCCTGAGACCCTTCCTATAGCATGAGATGTGATATCTCAATGCTTATACCAAACCTGAGACCCTTCCTATAGCATGAGATGTGATATCCAACTCCTTCCCATTCCAATCCTGAGACCCTTCCTATAACATGAGATGTGATGTCGCAATGCTTCTAATACCAAACCTGAGATCCTTCCTATGGCATGAGATGTCATATAAAACTCCTTCCCATTCCATTCCTGAGACCCTTCTGAAGTAGACCGGAATGGGAAATTATATATGACAGTAGGAGACGTTTATGTAACGTAAGTATATTTATTAAATGCTACATTTACTAACGTAAACAAGTTACATGTATGAAAGGAGGAGGGAAGCTGCTAACTGTAAAGGGAGCTGGACAGTTGTGGTTTGATTGCAGCCCTCTCTTCTAGAACTCTATCGACACCTGGATTCCAAGCGTATGATCCTACATACTATAATGTAGTCAGGCATGTCCCATAGAGGTCAGGCAGCTCCAATTAGAAGGTTATAATACTACACATCTCCTTCCCTTTCTATTGTTCACAAACTATGTACATAGACTGACGGACAATTGTTCTAGCTGGTTCATGTAAATTCCACATAGTCTTCCATCCTTTTCGGCAAACAATAAGATCTGCCGGATCTGGACATGCCTCCATCATATCTGGAGGTAGTTGGCAAGGAAAATTGAGGTTGTTCAGATTTGCCATCACATTTCTTCTTAACAGTACTATAACAATCACTCTTCGCCCCACCGTTCACATTTCTAGAAATTCTAACATTTCTGTCCATCTTCTGCCCTACATTTCTCTTTTCTTTCTCGTTAAGAACCTTACTTTCACACATCCAAATTCTTTCCACATTCCATATCCTTTTATCCTCTGTTCTGACAGCATGGCGAAAAGCCTCTATTACCTTAATGGGTTTGGACCATTTGCATGGTCCACTTCTTAGAGCAGGAGGAAGTAACACCTTGACCAACTTACCAACAGCCGTAGACATATCATATTTGTTGTTACATACCTTCTTATCATAATTTATCTTGTTTCTCTTTTGCATTTCCCTATTTTTTTTCTTTGCATTTACTAGATCCTTCTCTATTTCCTTACTCTCTTTGATAAGCCAAATGGGAGCCAATGTGGTGTTTGCTTTCCTTCCCCTACTATGCTCAAAGGGAGAAATACCTGTACTGGTATGTGGTGTAAAACGATGTGCAATTACTTTCTCCCTGACAGCATCTTCCCAATCCATCCCATTGGCCCAAGCCATCCTGATGGTTTCTTTCAAGATTTTATTAAAACGTTCCACTAATCCATTAGTTTGGGGATGGTAAATGGAGCTGGTCTTATGCTCAATGGCACATTTTTTACAGAAGTCTGCCACTTCTTTAGACTTAAATTGAGTACCGTTGTCGGAAAGAATACTTCCTGGATACCCTTCCCTCTCACATATATTTGATAAAAATTCAACCACAGTTTTGCCCGTGACACTATAGGTAATTAAAATCTCTACCCACCTGGTGAGGAGGTCTATGACTACCAAACAATATTTTTGTACACCTTTACAACATATGGGACCTAAAACATCCATACTTATATCCCTCCAAGCACTATTGGGAATGTCGGTAATAACCATTGGTTGCCTGGAACCCACACACTTTTTCTCATCATCACAACAAAGGATACATTCCCTAATATATCGCTCGATCTGCAGATCGCAGCCAGGCCACCAATAGTCATTCCTAATTCTTTGTTTGGTCTTTATTACTCCTTGATGACCCTCATGTCCTAGTTCTATAATCTTTGAACGCAGATCCGTCGGAGGAATGACTTTATCTCCTCTCATCATAAAATCCCCGTGTACATGAAGTTCATCTGCAACAGGCCAAAAAACACTTAAGTTGGCTTCTTCAAATTTAGATTTCTTCATACACTCATGACTTTGAATTAAATTTTTCAATTTCTTGATGTTATGATCATTTGATTCGGCATGATCCCAATCATCCTTTGATATGGAAGAAGTTTCCACGCAGAAGACAACTTCCATGTCTTCATCTTCATCGACCACCTCAGAAATGTTAGTTAAGCGAGATAAGCAATCAGCAGACACATTCTTTATTCCTGGAACATATGTCACAGTGTATTTGAACTCTTGCAGCATCATGACCCATCTTCTCATCCTGTTGGAAACTTTATTAAGACCCTTTGACATGAATACTTGAGTTAAGGGCTTATGATCAGTTCGAAACTCAACATGGTTTCCCCATATAAAGCTTCTAAACTTGTCAGCTGCCCACTTGATGGCTAAAGCTTCCTTCTCTATAGTGGCATATGAAATCTCTGCTCCCTTGAGTAATCTCGATGCAAAAGCAATTATAGCTTCATGCCCATCCTTCTCTTGGGACAACACAGCCCCTAGGCCTACGTTGCTGGCATCCGTAGTGATGATAATCTTGTCACTGGTACTAAAATTCTTTAATGCAGGAGCAGAATTTATCGCATTCTTATTACAATTGAATTCATCTTCACATTCTTCATTCCATTCAAACAATTTCTTCTTAAGTGCCTCTCGTAATGGAACAGTATGGATAGCAAAATCCTTGACAAATTTAGAATAGTACTCAGCCATACCAATAAATGTACGAATCTCATCCTTGTTACTCGGGCTCGGCATTTCCACAATGGTGTTGACTAATTGTGGTTTCGGAAAAATTCCTTCTGCTGTAATTTTATGTCCCAAATATTCAATTTCTGTGCAATTTATCTTGCATTTGTCCTTGCTTAAAGTCATGCCTGCATCGCATAATTTTTTACATACATGTAATAGTCTCTCGTCATGTAGTTCTTGAGTGATAGCATGAATCAATATATCATCTTGAAAACAAATCACACCTTTGGTATCTTTGAACATCCCATGCATCACCTTCTGGAACACTGATGCTGCTGACACTAATCCGAACGGCATTCTTTTAAATTGATACAAACCATCAGGAGTTATGAACGCAGTCAATTTCCTTGAACTTGTGTGAAGTTTGATTTGATGGTAAGCAGATGATAAGTCAAGAGTTGAAAATATTTTAGAAGGTCCAATGGTAGACACAATTTCTTGTATATTTGGTAACGGATGCCGATCAGGTATGACACATTTGTTTAACTCACGTAGGTCAACGCAAATTCTAAGTTTTCCAGATTTTTTCCGTATCACAACAAGTGGTGAAACCCATTCACTGGCATCAATACTTTCTATGATTCCATCTTCTTCCATTTTCCTTATTTCCTTACTGACTTCCTCTCGTACAGCTAACGGAATGTTTCTTAATCTTTGAGCTATAGGTTTTTGGTCTGGTTTGAGTAATATCTGATGAGTATAACCTTGCAGACATCCTATTTTATCTCGGAAAACCTTTAGCAAACCAGCTTTACCTATAACATTGCCACCATTACTTGATTCAGAATTGCTACCACTTATAGACAAAACTGATTCCGAGCTGGTGGAATCCACTTTCACTCGTAATTTACTCTGGTGGGTCCAACTGAGCAGGGCAGTTTTCCCTTCACCAGTGATGTATATCTTGCCTTTGGCAACTCTGTTCTTAAATTTCAACTTTCCCCAATGCCAACCAATGACATTGATCTTCACACCTCCATATGCTCTTGGATTGATATCTGTCTCATGTAAAAACTCATGTTTATTTTTGTTCCAAAATTGTCTTGGCAGAAGCGTATATTTTGCACCAGTATCAACCATCATACATACTTCATTTCCGTCAATCGACACCATGGCCCTGGGACTTTCCAACACTTCTTCATCGTCATCATCATCAGTTATGGTGCATACACAATCTTCTTGAATTTCTCTCTCACTGCGATCACTATCAGAATTGTCTCCTATCCAGTTCATGGCATTGTCACGTGATCTGCAACATTTAGAGAAGTGACCCTTCCCTTTGCACTTGCTACAAATGATCTTTAGTGCTGGACAGTCCGGGTCATCAGCCCAATGATTCACATTTCCGCATCTATAACACCTTCCTTGGCGTTTTCTTCCCACTTTCCTTGATTGATTCTCTGGAATGTTTTTTTTAGAAACCTCGTATGATGGCCCTTTTTGACTATATTTGCTTGACCCTTTGTCCGTCTTCGACAAATTGTATTGTTTTGTGACAGATCTCCTTTTAATGATATCATTGTTGATCATGGAAATTGACTCCTCATCAAGTGTATCATGCGTTTTACTATTGGTGCTTCCTATCTTTACTTGTTTCATCTTATTTTCTAATTCTTTAACACACTCTTCAGTGTGTTCTACTTCTTTTGCCACTCGGAGAACAATGTCAAGAGAAGGATCACTTTCCGACCACAGTCTTTCCCTCACTTTGCTACTGCGACACTCTAACATAAATTGGTCTCTGAGTCTCTCATCCAGTTGCTCATTGAAATTGCATGACTTTGCTAATTTCCTCAAAGCAGTGACAAACTTTTCCACACTTTCTCCCTCCTCCTGTGTGCGTTTGCCGAACTTGTAACGTTCTAAAATTATGCTCACTTTCTTTTCAAAGTGTTTGTCAATTTTTTTTACAGCTCGCTGGTATTCATTTAGGTCCACACTCTCCTCTTCTGGTAATTCTGGAAGTGTTTCATATTTTTCTTGTCCAACCGGACCTAAACAGTGCAAGAGTAATGATTTCCTCTTTTCTGCGCCACAATTGGGACCACAAATCACACCTGCATAATGTTCAAAGGATTTTATCCACCTCTTCCAAGGCAAGGCAGGTTCATCAGTGCTGGGCATAAAGAAAGCAGGCGGAGGCACACTGCTAAACGCCATGACAACTTGGTTGGAATTTGTGCAAGCTCACAATCTGCAAAAAAAACTGTATGTGGGGCACAGTAATGTCCAGAAAACGTGATGTACTCAGCTCATCCTATATAATACCTATCATTGTGCATGTATTTATTTTGATTGAGTAACTGTGTTCAACCACCTCTTGTCAGTAGAGAAATGGATCCTCAGTACCATTTACAGGGTTAATATTCACTTGTATAGTGCTCAACATCAACGATTCCTTGAACTTGTAATGTAAGCCCCAGCGAGTAATATGCCCCTGATGATGACGTCGGTACTTTATTTGCTTCCAATGCACAGGTTTGCATTGGAGAAAGCGAACAACAAAACAGCGTACTGTCCCTTTAATGACTCCTTCCTTCTTCGGTGCATTCAACGCATGCGCGAACTTGGATGAACAGTGTCCACGGAGGAAACCGAAGGAAAGGCTGAGGCAGTTTGGTAACGTATAGCGCGGCCCAGCACATCGATCGAGTTTCACATAAAAAAAAAGGCTGGCACAACTTGGTAATGTGCAGCGCAGCCCAGCACATCAATCGAGTTCCTCATATGCCTTAATGAAGCGATTGGGACGCAGCGCCAGGATGATGCGTTGGGGCGAAATGCCGAGCGTTACCTTCAGGATCTGGAAGACGGAGCCGCTGCTACACCCGGGCATGAGCGGAGCAGCTCCGTATACATGGATGAAGTACGAATCCCACCTTCGTCGCCAATGAAGTAGACCGGAACGGGAAATTATATATGACAGTAGGAGACGTTTATGTAACGTAAGTATATTTATTAAATGCTACATTTACTAACTTAAACAAGTTACATGTATGAAAGGAGGAGGGAAGCTGCTAACTGTAAAGGGAGCTGGACAGTTGTGGTTTGATTGCAGCCCTCTCTTCTAGAACTCTATCGACACCTGGATTCCAAGCGTATGATCCTACATACTATAATGTAGTCAGGCATGTCCCATAGAGGTCAGGCAGCTCCAATTAGAAGGTTATAATACTACACCTTCCTATAGCATGAGATGTGATATCCAACTCCTTCCCATTCCAATCCTGAGACCCTTCCTATAGCATGAGATGTGATATCTCAATGCTTCTAATACCAAACCTGAGACCCTTCCTATAACATAAGATGGGATATCCAACTCCTTCCCATTCGAATCCTGAGACCCTTCCGATAGCAGAGATGTGATATCTCAATGCTGATACCAAACCTGAGACCCTTCCTATGGCATGAGATGTCATATACAACTCCTTCCCATTCCAATCCTGAGACCCTTCCTATAGCATGAGATGTGATATCTCAATGCTTATACCAAACCTGAGACCCTTCCTATAGCATGAGATGTGATATCCAACTCCTTCCCATTCCAATCCTGAGACCCTTCCTATAACATGAGATGTGATGTCTCAATGCTTCTAATACCAAACCTGAGATCCTTCCTATGGCATGAGATGTCATATAAAACTCCTTCCCATTCCATTCCTGAGACCCTTCCTATAGCATGAGATGTGATATCCAACTCCTTCCCATTCCAATCCTGAGACCCTTCCTATAGCATGAGATGTGATATCCAAATCCTTCCCATTCCAATTGTGAGACCCTTCCTATAGCATGAGATGTGATATCCAAAACCTTCCCTTTCCAAAACTGAGAGCCTACCTATAGCATGAAATGTGATATCCAACTCCTTCCCATTCCAATCCTGAGACCCTTCCTATAGCATGAGATGTGATATCTCAATGCTTATACCAAACCTGAGACCCTTCCTATAGCATGGGATGTGATATCCAAATCCTTCCCATTCCAATCCTGAGACCCTTCCTATAGCATGAGATGTGATATCCAAATCCTTCCCCTTCCAAACCTGAGACCCTCCCTTTAGCATGAGATGTGATATCCAACTCCTTCCCATTCCAATCCTGAGACCCTTCTGATAGCATGAGATGTTATATCTCAATGCCTCTAATACCAAACCTGAGATCCTACCTCTAACATGAAATGTGATATCCAACTCCTTCCCCTTCTAAACCTGGGAGCCTTCCTATAACATGAGATATGATATCGAAGTGCTTCCCATTCCAATCCTGAGACCCTTCCTATAACATGAGATGTGATATCCAACTCCTTCCCATTCCAATCCTGAGACCCTTCCTATAGCATGAGATGTGATGTCTCAATGCTTCTAATACCAAATCTGAGATCCTTCCTATAACATGAGATGTGATATCCAACTCCTTCCCATTGCAATCTTGAGACCGTTTCTATAGCATGAGATGTGATATCTCAATGCTTATACCAAACCTGAGACCCTTCCTACAGCATGAGATGTGATATCCAAATCCTTCCCATTCCAATCGTGAGACCCTTCCTATAGCATGAGATGTGATATCTCAATGCCTCTAATACCAAACCTGAGATCCTACCTCTAAAATGAAATTTGATATGCAACTCCTTCCCCTTCCAAACCTGATAGCCTTCCTATAGCATGAGATGTGATATCCAAGTCCTTCCCATTCCAATCCTGATACCCTTCCTATAACATGAGATGTGATATCCAATTCCTTCCCATTCCAACCTGAGACCCTTCCTATAGCATGAGATGGGATATCCAACTCCTTCCAAATCCAATCCTGATACCCTTCCGATAGCATGAGATATGATATCCCAATGCTTCTACAAAACCTGAGACCCATACCATGGCATGAGATGTGATATCAAACTCCTTCCCATTCCAATCCTGACACCCTTCCTATAGCTTGAGATGTGATATCCAACTCCTTCCCATTCCAATTCTGAGACCCGTCCTATACCATGGGACTTGATATCTCAATGCTTCTAATACCAAACCTGAGACCGGTCCCATAACATGAGATGTGATATCCAAATCCTTCCCCTTCCAAAATTTAGACCCTTCCTTTATCATGAGATGTGATATCCAAGTCGTTCCCATTCCAATCCTGAGACCCTTCCTATAGCATGAGATGTGATATCTCAATGCTTCTAATACCAAACCTGAGACCCTTGCTATAACATGGGATGTGATATTCAAGTCCTTCCCATTCCAATCCTGAGACCCTTCCGATAGCAGAGATGTGATATCTCAATGCTTATACCAAACCTGAGACCCTTCCTATGGCATGAGATGTCAAATACAACTCCTTCCGATTCCAATCCTGAGACCCTTCCTATAGCATGAGATGTGATATCTCAATGCTTCTAATAATAAACCTGAGATCCTTCCTAAAACATGAGATGTGATATCCAACTCCTTCCCATTCCAAACCTGAGACCCTTCCGATTGCATGAGATGTGATATCAAACTCCTTCCCATTCCAATCCTGAGATAGCTTGAGATGTGATATCCAACTCCTTCCCATTCCAATCCTGAGACCCTTCCTATACCATGAGATGTGATATCTCAATGCTTCTAATACCATCCTGACACCCGTCCTAAAACATGAGATGTGAGATCCAAATCCTTCCCCTTCCAAACCTGAGATCTTTCCTTTAGCATGAGATGTGATATCCAACTCCTTCCCATTCCAATCCTGAGACCCTTCCTATAGCATGATATGTGATATCACAATTTTTCTAATACCAAACCTGAGATCCTTCCTATAACATGAGATGTGTATCCAACTCCTTCCCATTCCAAACCTGAGACCCTTCCTATAGCCTGAGATGTGATATCTTAATGCTTCTAAAACCAAACCTGAGAACCATCCAATAACATATGTGAAATCCAAATCCTTCCCTTTCCGAACCTGAGACACTTCCGATAGCATTACATGTGATATCTCAATGCTTCTAAAACCAAACATGAGAACCATCCTATAACATGAGATGTGAAATCCAAATCCTTCCCTTTCCAAACCTGAGACCCTCCATATAGCATGGAATGTGATATCTAAGTCCTTCCCATTCCTATCCTGAGACCCTTCCGATAGCAGAGATGTGATATCTCAATGCTTGGACCAAACCTGAGACCCTTCCTATGACATGAGATGTGATATCCAACTCCTTCCCATTCCAATCCTGAGACCCTTCCTATAGCATGAGATGTGATATCTCAATGCTTCTATCAAACCTGAGTCCCTTCCTTTAGCATGAGATGTGATATCCAACTCCTTCCCATTCCAATCCTGAGACCCTTCCTATAGCATGAGATGTGATATTTCAAAGCTTCTAATACCAAACCTGGGACCCGTCCTATAACATGAGATATGATATCCAAATCCTTCCCCTTCCAAACCTGAGACCCTTCCTTTAGCATAAGATGTGATATCCAAATCCTTCCCATTCCAATCCTGAAACCCTTCCTATAGCATGAGATGTGATATCTCAATGTTTCTAATAAAAAACTTGAGACTCTTCCTATAGCAAGAGATATGATATCCAAATCCTTCCCATTCCAATCCTGAGACCCTTCCTATAACATGAGATGTGATATCTCAATGCCTCTAATACCAAACCTGAGATTCTTCCTATAACATGAGATGTGATATCTCAATGCTTCTAATACCAAACCTGAGACCCTCCCTTTAGCATGAGATGTGATATCCGACTCCTTCCCATTCCAATCCTGAGACCCTTCTTATAGCATGAGATGTGATATCTCAATGCCTCTAATACCAAACCAGAGATTCTTCCTATAACATGAGATGTGATATCTCAATGCTTCTAATACCAAACCTGAGACCCTCCATTTAGCATGAGATGTGATATCCGACTCCTTTCCATTCCAATCCTGAGACCCTTCTGATAGCATGAGATGTGATATCTCAATGCTTCTAACACCAAACCTGAGACCCTTCCTATAACATAAGATGGGATATCCAACTCCTTCCCATTCCAATCCTGAGACCCTTCCGATAGCAGAGATGTGATATCTCAATGCTTATACCAAACCTGAGACCCTTCCTGTGGCATGAGATGTCATATCCAACTCCTTCCCATTCCAATCCTGAGACCCTTCCTATAGCATGATATGTGATATCACAATTTTTCTAATACCAAACCTGAGATCCTTCCTATAACATGAGATGTGTATCCAACTCCTTCCCATTCCAAAACCTGAGACCCTTCCTATAGCATGAGATGTGATATCTTAATGCTTCTAAAACCAAACCTGAGAACCATCCAATAACATATGTGAAATCCAAATCCTTCCCTTTCCAAACCTGAGACCCTTCCGATAGTATTAGATGTGATATCTCAATGCTTCTAAAACCAAACATGAGAACCATCCTATAACATGAGATGTGAAATCCAAATCCTTCCCTTTCCAAACCTGAGACCCTTCCTATAGCTTGAGATGTGATATCAAACTCCTTCCCGATCCAATCCTGTGATAGCTTGAGATGTGATATCCAACTCCTTCCCATTCCTATCCTGAGACCCTTCCGATAGCAGAGATGTGATATCTCATTGCTTGTACCAAACCTGAGACCCTTCCTATGGCATGAGATGTGATATCCAACTCCTTCCCATTCCAATCCTGAGACCCTTCCTATAGCATGAGATGTGATATCTCAATGCTTCTATCAAACCTGAGTCCCTTCCTTTAGCATGAGATGTGATATCCAACTCCTTCCCATTCCAATCCTGAGACCCTTCCTATAGCATGAGATGTGATATCTCAAAGCTTCTAATACCAAACCTGGGACCCGTCCTATAACATGAGATATGATATCCAAATCCTTCCCCTTCCAAACCTGAGACCCTTCCTTTAGCATGAGTTGTGATATCCAAATCCTTCCCATTCCAATCCTGAAACCCTTCCTATAGCATGAGATGTGATATCTCAATGTTTCTAATAAAAAACCTGAGACCCTTCCTATAGCAAGAGATGTGATATCCAAATCCTTCCCATTCCAATCCTGAGACCCTTCCTATAACATGAGATGTGACATCCAACTCCTTCCCATTCCAACCTGAGAACCTTCCTATAGCATGAGAAGGGATATCCAACTCCTTCCCATTCCAATCCTGAGACCTTCCTATAGCATGAGATGTGATATCTCAAAGCTTCTAATACCAAACCTGCGACCCGTCCTATAACATGAGATATGATATCCAAATCCTTCCCCTTCCAAACCTGAGACCCTTCCTTTAGCATGAGATGTGATATACAAATCCTTCCCATTCCAATCCTGAAACCCTTCCTATAGCATGAGATGTGATATCTCAATGTTTCTAATAAAAAAACTGAGACCCTTCCTATAGCAAGAGATGTGACATCCAAATCCTTCCCATTCCAATCCTGAGATCCTTCCTATTGGATGAGATGTGATATCCAACTCCTTCCCATTCCAATCCTGAGACCCTTCCTATAGCATGAGATGTGATATCTCAATGCCTCTAATACCAAACCTGAGATTCTTCCTATAACATGAGATGTGATATCTCAATGATTCTAATACCAAACCTGAGACCCTCCCTTTAGCATGAGATGTGATATCCGACTCCTTCCCATACCAATCCTGAGACCCTTCTGATAGCATGAGATGTGATATCTCAATGCCTCTAATACCAAACCTGAGATTCTTCCTATAACATGAGATGTGATATCTCAATGCTTCTAATACCAAACCTGAGACCCTCCCTTTAGCATGAGATGTGATATCCAACTCCTTCCCATTCCAATCCTGAGACCCTTCCTATAGCATGATATGTGATATCACAATTTTTCTAATACCAAACCTGAGATCCTTCCTATAACATGAGATGTGTATCCAACTCCTTCCCATTCCAAACCTGAGACCCTTCCTATAGCCTGAGATGTGATATCTTAATGCTTCTAAAACCAAACCTGAGAACCATCCAATAACATATGTGAAATCCAAATCCTTCCCTTTCCAAACCTGAGACACTTCCGATAGCATTACATGTGATATCTCAATGCTTCTAAAACCAAACATGAGAACCATCCTATAACATGAGATGTGAAATCCAAATCCTTCCCTTTCCAAACCTGAGACCCTCCCTATAGCATGGAATGTGATATCTAAGTCCTTCCCATTCCTATCCTGAGACCCTTCCGATAGCAGAGATGTGATATCTCAATGCTTAGACCAAACCTGAGACCCTTCCTATGACATGAGATATGATATCCAACTCCTTCCCATTCCAATCCTGAGACCCTTCCTATAGCATGAGATGTGATATCTCAATGCTTCTATCAAACCTGAGTCCCTTCCTTTAGCATGAGATGTGATATCCAACTCCTTCCCATTCCAATCCTGAGACCCTTCCTATAGCATGAGATGTAATATTTCAAAGCTTCTAATACCAAACCTGGGACCCGTCCTATAACATGAGATATGATATCCAAATCCTTCCCCTTCCAAACCTGAGACCCTTCCTTTAGCATGAGATGTGATATCCAAATCCTTCCCATTCCAATCCTGAAACCCTTCCTATAGCAGGAGATGTGATATCTCAATGTTTCTAATAAAAAACTTGAGACTCTTCCTATAGCAAGAGATGTGATATCCAAATCCTTCCCATTCCAATCCTGAGACCCTTCCTATAACATGAGATGTGATATCTCAATGCCTCTAATACCAAACCTGAGATTCTTCCTATAACATGAGATGTGATATCTCAATGCTTCTAATACCAAACCTGAGACCCTCCCTTTAGCATGAGATGTGATATCCGACTCCATCCCATTCCAATCCTGAGACCCTTCTGATAGCATGAGATGTGATATCTCAATGCCTCTAATACCAAACCAGAGATTCTTCCTATAACAT
Organism: Ambystoma mexicanum; assembly: GCF_040938575.1. Classification (NCBI taxonomy): domain Eukaryota; kingdom Metazoa; phylum Chordata; class Amphibia; order Caudata; family Ambystomatidae; genus Ambystoma; species Ambystoma mexicanum. The sequence continues at coordinate 343,375,989 of NC_090936.1, forward strand.
GAGATGTGATATCTCAATGCTTCTAATACCAAACCTGAGACCCTCCCTTTAGCATGAGATGTGATATCCGACTCCTTCCCATTCCAATCCTGAGACCCTTCTGATAGCATGAGATGTGATATCTCAATGCTTCTAACACCAAACCTGAGACCCTTCCTATAACATAAGATGGGATATCCAACTCCTTCCCATTCCAATCCTGAGACCCTTCCGATAGCAGAGATGTGATATCTCAATGCTTATACCAAACCTGAGACCCTTCCTGTGGCATGAGATGTCATATCCAACTCCTTCCCATTCCAATCCTGAGACCCTTCCTATAGCATGATATGTGATATCACAATTTTTCTAATACCAAACCTGAGATCCTTCCTATAACATGAGATGTGTATCCAACTCCTTCCCATTCCAAAACCTGAGAGCCTTCCTATAGCATGAGATGTGTTATCTTAATTCTTCTAAAACCAAACCTGAGAACCATCCAATAACATATGTGAAATCCAAATCCTTCCCTTTCCAAACCTGAGACCCTTCCGATAGCATTAGATGTGATATCTCAATGCTTCTAAAACCAAACATGAGAACCATCCTATAACATGAGATGTGAAATCCAAATCCTTCCCTTTCCAAACCTGAGACCCTTCCTATAGCTTGAGATGTGATATCAAACTCCTTCCCATTCCAATCCTGTGATAGCTTGAGATGTGATATCCAACTCCTTCCCATTCCAATCCTGAGACCCTTCCTATACCATGAGATGTGATATCTTAATGCTTCTAATACCAAACCTGAGACCCGTCCTAAAACATGAGATGTGAGATTCAAATCCTTCCCCTTCCAAACCTGAGAACCTTCCTATAGCTTGAGATGTGATATCAAACTCCTTCCCATTCCAATCCTGAGATAGCTTGAGATGTGATATCCAACTCCTTCCCATTCCTATCCTGAGACCCTTCCGATAGCAGAGATGTGATATCTCAATGCTTGTACCAAACCTGAGACCCTTCCTATGGCATGAGATGTGATATCCAACTCCTTCCCATTCCAATCCTGAGACCCTTCCTATAGCATGAGATGTGATATCTCAATGCTTCTATCAAACCTGAGTCCCTTCCTTTAGCATGAGATGTGATATCCAACTCCTTCCCATTCCAATCCTGAGACCCTTCCTATAGCATGAGATGTGATATCTCAAAGCTTCTAATACCAAACCTGGGACCCGTCCTATAACATGAGATATGATATCCAAATCCTTCCCCTTCCAAACCTGAGACCCTTCCTTTAGCATGAGTTGTGATATCCAAATCCTTCCCATTCCAATCCTGAAACCCTTCCTATAGCATGAGATGTGATATCTCAATGTTTCTAATAAAAAACCTGAGACCCTTCCTATAGCAAGAGATGTGATATCCAAATCCTTCCCATTCCAATCCTGAGACCCTTCCTATAACATGAGATGTGATATCCAACTCCTTCCCATTCCAACCTGAGAACCTTCCTATAGCATGAGAAGGGATATCCAACTCCTTCCCATTCCAATCCTGAGACCTTCCTATAGCATGAGATGTGATATCTCAAAGCTTCTAATACCAAACCTGCGACCCGTCCTATAACATGAGATATGATATCCAAATCCTTCCCCTTCCAAACCTGAGACCCTTCCTTTAGCATGAGATGTGATATACAAATCCTTCCCATTCCAATCCTGAAACCCTTCCTATAGCATGAGATGTGATATCTCAATGTTTCTAATAAAAAAACTGAGACCCTTCCTATAGCAAGAGATGTGACATCCAAATCCTTCCCATTCCAATCCTGAGATCCTTCCTATTGGATGAGATGTGATATCCAACTCCTTCCCATTCCAATACTGAGACCCTTCCTATACCATGAGATGTGATATCTCAATGCTTCTACCAAAACTGAGACCCTTCCTTTAGCATGAGATGTGATATCCAACTCCTTCCCATTCCAATCCTGAGACCCTTCCTATAGCATGAGATGTGATATCTCAATGCCTCTAATACCAAACCTGAGATTCTTCCTATAACATGAGATGTGATATCTCAATGCTTCTAATACCAAACCTGAGACCCTCCCTTTAGCATGAGATGTGATATCCGACTCCTTCCCATACCAATCCTGAGACCCTTCTGATAGCATGAGATGTGATATCTCAATGCCTCTAATACCAAACCTGAGATTCTTCCTATAACATGAGATGTGATATCTCAATGCTTCTAATACCAAACCTGAGACCCTCCCTTTAGCATGAGATGTGATATCCGACTCCTTCCCATTCCAATCCTGAGACCCTTCTGATAGCATGAGATGTGATATCTCAATGCTTCTAATACCAAACCTGAGACCCTTCCTATAACATAAGATGGGATATCCAACTCCTTCCCATTCCAATCCTGAGACCCTTCCGATAGCAGAGATGTGATATCTCAATGCTTATACCAAACCTGAGACCCTTCCTGTGGCATGAGTTGTCATATACAACTCCTTCCCATTCCAATCCTGAGACCCTTCCTATAGCATGAGATGTAATATCCAACTCCTTCCCATTCCAATCCTGAGACCCTTCCTATAGCATGAGATTTGATATCTCAATGCTTCTAACACCAAACCTGAGATCCTTCCGATAGCATTAGATGTGATATCTCAATGCTTCTAATAGCAAACCTGAGATCATTCCTATAACACGAGATGTAATATCCAAATCCTTCCCCTTCCAAACCTGAGACCCTCCCTTTAGCATGAGATGTGATATCCAACTCCTTCCCATTCCAATCCTGAGATCCTTCTGATAGCATGAGATGTGATATCTCAATGCCTCTAATACCAAGCCTGAGATCCTACCTCTAACATGAAATGTGATATCCAACTCCTTCCCCTTCCAAACCTGAGAGCCTTCCTATAGCATGAGGTGTGATATCCAAGTCCTTCCCATTCCAATCCTGAGACCCTTCCTATAGCTTGAGATGTGATATCCAACTCCTCCCCATTCCAATTCTGAGACCCTTCCTATAGCATGAGATGTGATATCTCAATGCTTCTAATACCAAACCTGGGACCCTTCCTATAACATGAGATGGGATATCCAAGTCCTTCCCTTTCCAATCCTGAGACCCTTCCTATAGCATGAGATGTGATATCTCAATGCTTCTAATACCAAACCTGAGACCCTTCCTATAACAAGAGATGTGATATCCATGTCCTTCCCATTCCAATCCTGAGACCCGTCCTATACAATGAGATGTGATATCTCAATGCTTCTAATACCAAACCTGGGACCCTTCCTATAACATGAGATGGGATATCCAACTCCTTCCCATTCCAATCCTGAGACCCTTCCAATAGCAGAGATGTGATATCTCAATGCTTATACCAAACCTGAGACCCTTCCTATGGCATGAAATGTCATATACAACTCCTTCCGATTCCAGACCTGAGACCCTTCCTATAGCATGAGATGTGATATCCAACTCCTTCTCATTCCAATCCTGAGACCCTTCCTATAGCTTGAGATGTGATATCCAACTCCTTCCCATTCCAATCCTGAGACCCTTCCTATAGCATGAGATGTGATATTTCAATGCTTCTAATACCAAACCTGAGATTCTTCCTATAACATGAGATGTGATATCTCAATGCTTCTAATACCAAACCTGAGACCCTCCCTTTAGCATGAGATGTGATATCCGACTCATTCCCATACCAATCCTGAGACCCTTCTGATAGCATGAGATGTGATATCTCAATGCTTCTACCAAAACCGAGACCCTTCCTTTAGCATGAGATGTGATATCCAACTCCTTCCCATTCCAATCCTGAGACCCTTCCTATAGCATGAGATGTGATATCTCAATGCCTCTAATACCAAACCTGAGATTCTTCCTATAACATGAGATGTGATATCTCAATGCTTCTAATACCATACCTGAGACCCTCCCTTTAGCATGAGATGTGATATCCGACTCCTTCCCATACCAATCCTGAGACCCTTCTGATAGCATGAGATGTGATATCTCAATGCCTCTAATACCAAACCTGAGATTCTTCCTATACCATGAGATGTGATATCTCAATGCTTCTAATACCAAACCTGAGACCCTCCCTTTAGCATGAGATGTGATATCAGACTCCTTCCCATTCCAATCCTGAGACCCTTCTGATAGCATGAGATGTGATATCTCAAAGCTTCTAATACCAAACCTGAGACCATTCCTATAACATAAGATGGGATATCCAACTCCTTCCCATTCCAATCCTGAGACCCTTCCGATAGCAGAGATGTGATATCTCAATGCTTATACCAAACCTGAGACCCTTCCTGTGGCATGAGATATCATATACAACTCCTTCCCATTCCAATCCTGAGACCCTTCCTATAGCATGAGATGTGATATCCAACTCCTTCCCATTCCTATCCTGAGACCCTTCCTATAGCATGAGATTTGATATCTCAATGCTTCTAACACCAAACCTGAGATCCTTCCGATAGCATGAGATGTGATATCTCAATGCTTCTAATACCAAACCTGAGATCATTCCTATAACACGAGATGTAATATCCAAATCCTTCCCCTTCCAAACCTGAGACCCTCCCTTTAGCATGAGATGTGATATCCAACTCCTTCCCATTCCAATCCTGAGATCCTTCTGATAGCATGAGATGTGATATCTCAATGCCTCTAATACCAAACCTGAGATCCTACCTCTAACATGAAATGTGATATCCAACTCCTTCCCCTTCCAAACCTTAGAGCCTTCCTATAGCATGAGATGTGATATCCAAGTCCTTCCCATTCCAATCCTGAGACCCTTCCTATAGCTTGAGATGTGATATCCAACTCCTCCCCATTCCAATTCTGAGACCCTTCCTATAGCATGAGATGTGATATCTCAATGCTTCTAATACCAAACCTGGGACCCTTCTTCCTATAACATGAGATGGGATATCCAAGTCCTTCCCATTCCAATCCTGAGACCCTTCCTATAGCATGAGATGTGATATCGCAATGCTTCTAATACCAAACCTGAGACCCTTCCTATAACAAGAGATGTGATATCCATGTCCTTCCCATTCCAATCCTGAGACCCGTCCTATACCATGAGATGTGATATCTCAATGCTTCTAATACCAAACCTGAGACCCTTCCTATAATGAGATGGGATATCCAACTCCTTCCCATTCCAATCCTGAGACCCTTCCAATAGCAGAGATGTGATATCTCAATGCTTATACCAAACCTGAGACCCTTCCTATGGTATGAAATGTCATATACAACTCCTTCCGATTCCAGACCTGAGACCCTTCCTATAGCATGAGATGTGATATCCAACTCCTTCTCATTCCAATCCTGAGACCCTTCCTATAGCTTGAGATGTGATATCCAACTCCTTCCCATTCCAATCCTGAGACCCTTCTGATAGCATGAGATGTGATATCTTAATGCCTATAATACCAAACCTGAGATCCTTCCGATAGCATGAGATGTGATATCTCAATGCTTCTAATACCAAACCTGAGATCCTTCCTATAACATGAAATGTGATATCCAAATCCTTCCAAATCCAATCCTGATACCCTTCCGATAGCATGAGATGTGATATCCCAATGCTTCTACAAAACCTGAGACCCATACATGGCATGAGATGTGATATCAAACTCCTTCCCATTCCAATCCTGAGACCCTTCCTATAGCATGAGATGTGATATCGCAATGCTTCTAATACCAAACCTGAGACCCTTCCTATAACAAGAGATGTGATATCCATGTCCTTCCCATTCCAATCCTGAGACCCGTCCTATACCATGAGATGTGATATCTCAATGCTTCTAATACCAAACCTGAGACCCTTCCTATAATGAATTGGGATATCCAACTCCTTCCCATTCCAATCCTGAGACCCTTCCAATAGCAGAGATGTGATATCTCAATGCTTATACCAAACCTGAGACCCTTCCTATGGTATGAAATGTCATATACAACTCCTTCCGATTCCAGACCTGAGACCCTTCCTATAGCATGAGATGTGATATCCAACTCCTTCTCATTCCAATCCTGAGACCCTTCCTATAGCTTGAGATGTGATATCCAACTCCTTCCCATTCCAATCCTGAGACCCTTCTGATAGCATGAGATGTGATATCTTAATGCCTATAATACCAAACCTGAGATCCTTCCGATAGCATGAGATGTGATATCTCAATGCTTCTAATACCAAACCTGAGATCCTTCCTATAACATGAAATGTGATATCCAAATCCTTCCAAATCCAATCCTGATACCCTTCCGATAGCATGAGATGTGATATCCCAATGCTTCTACAAAACCTGAGACCCATACATGGCATGAGATGTGATATCAAACTCCTTCCCATTCCAATCCTGAGACACTTCCTATAGCATGAGATGTGATATCTCAATGCTTCTAATACCAAACCTGAGACTCTTCCTATAACATGAGATGTGATATCCAACTCCTTCCCATTCCAATCCTGAGACCCTTCCGATAGCAGAGATGTGATATCTCAATGCTTATACCAAACCTGAGACCCTTCCTATGGCATGAGATGTCATATACAACTCCTTCCCATTCCAATCCTGAGACCCTTCCTATAGCATGAGATGTGATATCTCAATGCTTATACCAAACCTGAGACCCATACATGGCATGAGATGTGATATCAAACTCCTTCCCATTCCAATCCTGAGACCATTCCTATAGCATGAGATGTGATATCTCAATGCTTCTAATACCAAACCTGAGACTCTTCCTATAACATGAGATGGGATATCCAACTCCTTCCCATTCCAATCCTGAGACCCTTCCGATAGCAGAGATGTGATATCTCAATGCTTATACCAAACCTGAGACCCTTCCTATGGCATGAGATGTCATATACAACTCCTTCCCATTCCAATCCTGAGACCCTTCCTATAGCATGAGATGTGAAATCTCAATGCTTATACCAAACCTAAGACCCTTCCTATAGCATGAGATGTGATATCCAACTCCTTCTCATTTCAATCCTGAGATCCTTCCTATAGCATGAGATGTGATGTCTCAATGCTTCTAATACCAAACCTGAGATCCTTCCTATAACATCAGATGTGATATCCAACTCCTTCCCATTCCAATCCTGAGACCCTTCCTATAGCATGAGATGTGATATCTCAATGTTTATACCAAACCTGAGACCCTTCCTATAGCATGAGATGTGATATCCAACTCCTTCCCATTCCAATCCTGAGACCCTTCCTATAGCATGAGATGTGATATCTCAATGCCTCTAATACCAAATCTGAGATCCTTCCTCTAACATGAAATGTGATATCCAACTCCTTCCCTTTCCAAACCTGAGAGCCTACCTATAGCATGAGATGTGATATCCAAGACCTTCCCATTCCAATCCTTAGACCCTTCCTACAGCATACAATATGATATCTCAATGATTCTAATAACAAACCTGAGACCCGTCCTATAACATGAGATGTGATATCCAACTCCTTCCCATTCCAATCCTGAGACACTTCCGATAGCAGAGATGTGATATCTCAATGCTTATTCCAAACCTGAGGCCCTTCCTTTAGCATGAGATGTGATATCCAACTCCTTCCCGTTCCAAACCTGAGACCCTTCCTATAGCATATGTGATATCCAACTCCTTCCCATTCCAAACATGAGACCCTTCCTATAGCATGAGATGTGATATCCAACTCCTTCCCATTCCAATCCTGAGACCCTTCCTATAGCATGAGATGTGATATCTCAATGCCTCTAATACCAAACCTGAGATCCTTCCTCTAACATGAAATGTGATATCCAACTCCTTCCCTTTCCAAACCTGAGAGCCTACCGATAGCATGAGATGTGATATCCAAGACCATCCCATTCCAATCCTTAGACCCTTCCTACAGCATACAATATGATATCTCAATGATTCTAATAACAAACCTGAGACCCGTCCTATAACATGAGATGTGATATCCAACTCCTTCCCATTCCAATCCTGAGACACTTCCGATAGCAGAGATGTGATATCTCAATGCTTATTCCAAACCTGAGACCCTTCGTATAGCATGAGATGTGATATCCAACTCCTTTCCGTTCCAAACCTGAGACCCTTCCTATAGCATATGTGATATCCAACTCCTTCCCATTCCAAACATGAGACCCTTCCTATAGCAAGAATGTAATATCCAACTCCTTCCCATTCCAATCCTGAGACCCTTCCTACAGCATGCGATGTGATATCTCAATGCTTCTAATACCAAACCTGAGACCCGTCCTATAACATAAAATGGGATATCCAACCCCTTCCCGTTCCAAACCTGAGACCCTTCCTATAGCATGAGATGTGATATCCAACTCCTTCCCATCCCAATCCTGAGACACTTCCGATTGCAGAGATGTGATATCTCAATGCTTATACCAAACCGGAGACTCTTCCTATAACATGAGATGTGATATCCAACTCCTTCCCGTTCCAAACCTGAGACCCTTCCTATAGCATAAGATGTGATATCCAACTCCTTCCCATTCCAATCCTGAGACCCTTCCGATAGCATGAGATGTGACATCTCAATGCTTCTAATACCAAACCTGAGATCCTTCTTATAACATGTGATGTGATATCCAAATCCTTCCCCTTCCAAACCTGAGACCCTCCCTTTAGCATGAAATGTGATATCCAACTCCTTCCCATTCCAATCCTGAGACCCTTATGATAGCATGAGATGTGATATCTCAATGCCTCTAATACCAAACCTGAGATACTTCCGATAGCATGAGATGTGATATCTCAATGCTTCTAATACCAAACCTGAGATCCTTCCTATAACATGAGATGTGATATCCAAATCCTTCCCCTTCCAAACCTGAGACCCTCCCTTTAGCATGAGATGTGATATCCAACTCCTTCCCATTCCAATCCTGAGACCCTTCTGATAGCATGAGATGTGATATCTCAATGCCTCTAATACCAAACCTGAGATCCTACCTCTAACATGAAATATGATATCCAACTCCTTCCCTTTCCAAACCTGAGATCCTGCCTATAGCATGAGATGTGATATCCAAGTCCTTCCCATTCCAATCCGGAGACCCTTCCTATAGCATGAGATGTGATATCTCAATGCTTATACCAAACCTGAGACCCTTCCTATGGCATGAGATGCCATATACAACTCCTTCCCATTCCAATCCTGAGACCCTGCTTATAGCATGAGATGTGATATCTCAATGCTTCTAATACCAAACCTGAGATCTTTCCTATAACATGAGATGTGATATCCAACTCCTTCCCATTCCAATCCTGAGACCATTCCTATAGCATGAGATGTGATATCTCAATGCTTATACCAAACCTGAGACCCTTCCTATAGCTTGAGATGTGATATCCAACTCCTTCCCATTCCAATCCTGAGACCCTTCCTATAGCATGAGATGTGATATCTCAATGCCTCTAATACCAAACCTGAGATCCTTCCTCTAACATGAAATGTGATATCCAACTCCTTCCCCTTCCAAACCTGAGAGCCTTCCTATAGCATGAGATATGATATCCAAGTCCTTTCCATTCCAATCCTGAGACCTTTCCTATAACATGAGATGTGATATCCAACTCCTTCCCATTCCAACCTGAGACCCTTCCTATAGCATGAGATGGGATATCCAACTCCTTCCAAATCCAATCCTGATACCCTTCCGATAGCATGAGATCTGATATCCCAATGCTTCTACCAAACCTGAGACCCATACTATGGCATGAGATGTGATATCAAACTCCTTCCCATTCCAACCTGAGACCCTTCCTATAGCATGAGATGGGATATCCAACTCCTTCCAAATCCAATCCTGAAATCCTTCCGATAGCATGAGATGTGATATCCCAATGCTTCTACCAAACCTGAGACCCATACTATGGCATGAGATGTGATATCCAACTCCTTCCCATTCCAATTCTGAGACTCTTCTGATAGCATGAGATGTGATATCTCAATGCCTCTAATACCAAACCTGAGATCCTACCTCTAACATGAAATGTGATATCCAACTCTTTCCCGTTGCAAACCTGAGAGCCTTCCTATAGCATGAGATGTGATATCCAAGTCCTTCCCATTCCAATCCTGAGACCCTTCCTATAACATGAGATGTGATATCCAACTCCTTCCCATTCCAACCTGAGACCCTTCCTATAGCATGAGATGTGATATCCCAATGCTTCTACCAAACCTGAGACCCATACTATGGCATGAGATGTGATATCAAACTCCTTCCCATTCCAATCCTGAGACCCTTCCTATAGCTTGAGATGTGATATCCAACTCCTTCCCATTCCAATTCTGAGACCCTTCCTATACAATGAGACTTGATATCTCAATGCTTCTAATACCAAACCTGAGACCCGTCCTATAACATGAGATGTGATATCCAAATCCTTCCCCTTCCAAACCTTAGACCCTTCCTTTATCATGAGATGTGATATCCAACTCCTTCCCATTCCAATCCTGAGACTCTTCCGATATCATGAGATGTGATATCTCAATGCTTCTAATATCAAACTTGAGACCCTCCCTATAGCATGAGATGTGATATCCAAGTCCTTCCCATTCCAATCCTGAGACCCTTCCTATAGCATGAGATGTGATATCTCAATGCTTCTAATACCAAACCTGAGACCCTTCTTATAACATGAGATGGGAATATCCAACTCCTTCCCATTCCAATCCTGAGACCCTTCCGATAGCAGAGATGTGATATCTCAATGCTTATACCAAACCTGAGATCCTTCCTATAACATGAGATGTGATATCCAACTCCTTCCCATTCCAATCCTGAGACACTTCCTATAGCATGAGATGTGATATCTCACTGCTTATACCAAACCTGAGACCCTTCCTATAGCATGAGATGTGATATCCAACTCCTTCCCATTCCAATCCTGAGACCCTTCCTATAGCATGAGATGTGATATCTCAATGCTTCTAATATCAAACTTGAGACCCTCCCTATAGCATGAGATGTGATACCCAAGTCCTTCCCATTCCAATCCTGAGACCCTTCCTACAGCATGCGATGTGATGTCTCAATGCTTCTAATACCAAACCTGAGACTCTTCCTATAACATGAGATGAGATATCCAACTTCTTCCCATTCCAATCCTGAGACCCTTCCGATAGCAGAGATGTGATATCTCAATGCTTATACCAAACCTAAGACCCTTCCTATGGCATGAGATGTCATATACAACTCCTTCCCATTCCAATCCTGAGACCCTTCCTATAGCATGAAATGTGATATCTCAATGCTTATACCAAACCTGAGACCCTTCCTATAGCATGAGATGTGATATCCAACTCCTTCCCATTCCAATCCTGAGACCCTTCCTATAGCATGAGATGTGATGTCTCAATGCTTCTAATACCAAACCTGAGATCCTTCCTATAACATGAGATGTGATATCCAACTCCTTCCCATTCCAATCCCGAGACCCTTCCTATAGCATGAGATGTGATATCTCAATGCTTATACCAAACCTGAGACCCTTCCTATAGCATGAGATGTGATATCCAACTCCTTCCCATTCCAATCCTGAGACTCTTCCTATAGCATGAGATGTGATATCTCAATGCCTCTAATACCAAACCTGAGATCCTTCCTCTAACATGAAATGTGATATCCAACTCCTTCCCTTTCCAAACCTGAGAGTCTACCTATAGCATGAGATGTGATATCCAAGTCCTTCCCATTCCAATCCTTAGACCCTTCCTACAGCATGCAATATGATATCTCAATGATTCTAATAACAAACCTGAGACCCGTCCTATAACATGAGATGGGATATCCAACTCCTTCCCATTCCAATCCTGAGACACTTCCGATAGCAGAGATGTGATATCTCAATGCTTATACCAAACCTGAGACCCTTCCTATAACATGAGATGTGATATCCAACTCCTTCCCGGTCCAAACCTGAGACCCTTCCTATAGCATATGTGATATCCAACTCCTTCCCATTCCAAACATGAGACCCTTCCTATAGCAAGAGTGTAATATCCAACTCCTTCCCATTCCAATCCTGAGACCATTCCTATAGCATGAGATGTGATATCTCAATGCTTCTAATACCAAACCTGAGATCCTTCCTATGACATGAGATGTGATATCCAATTCCTCCCCATTCCAAACCTGAGAACCTTCCTACAGCATGCGATGTGATATCTCAATGCTTCTAATACCAAACCCGAGACCAGTCCTATAACATGAGATTGGATATCCAACTCCTTCCCCTTCCAAACCTGAGACTCTTCCTATAGCATGAGATGTGATATCCAACTTCTTCCCATTCCAATCCTGAGACCCTTCCTATAACATGAGATGTGATGTCTCAATGCTTCTAATACCAAACCTGAGATCTTTCCTATAACATGAGATGTGATATCCAACTCCTTCCCATTCCAATCCTGAGACCCTTCCTATAGCTTGAGATGTGATATCCAACTCCTTCCCATTCCAATCCCGAGACCCTTCCTATAGCATGAGATGTGATATCTCAAGGCCTCTAATACCAAACCTGAGATCCTTCCTCTAACATGACATGTGATATCCAACTCCTTCCCCTTCCAAACCTGAGAGCCTTCCTATAACATGAAATGTGATATCCAATTCCTTCCCATTTCAACCTGAGACCCTTCCTATAGCATGAGATGGGATATCCAACTCCTTCCAAATCCAATACTGATACCCTTCCGATAGCATGAGATATGATATCCCAATGCTTCTACCAAACCTGAGACCCATACTATGGCATGAGATGTGATATCAAACTCCTTCCCATTCCAATCCTGAGACCCTACCTATAGCTTGAGATGTGATATCCAACTCCTTCCCATTCCAATTCTGAGACCCTTCCTATACCATGAGACTTGATATCTCAATGCTTCTAATACCAAACCTGAGACCCGTCCTATAACATGAGATGTGATATCCAAATCCTTCCCCTTCCAAACCTTAGACCCTTCCTTTATCATGAGATGTGATATCCAATTCCTTCCCATTCCAATCCTGAGACCCTTCCGATATCATGAGATTAGTTATCTCAATGCTTCTAATATCAAACTTGAGACCCTCCCTATAACATGAGATGTGACATCCAAGTCCTCCCCATTCCAATCCTGAGACCCTTCCTATAGCATGAGATGTGATATCTCAATGCTTCTAATACCAAACCTGAGACCCTTCCTATAACATGATTTGGGATATCCAACTCCTTCCCATTCCAATCCTGAGACCCTTTCGATAGCAGAGATGTGATATCTCAATGCTTATACCAAACCTGAGACCCTTCCTATGGCCTGAGATGTCATATGCAACTCCTTCCCATTCCAATCCTGAGACCCTTCCTATAGCATTAGATGTGATATCTCAATGCTTATACCAAATCTGAGACCCTTCCTATAGCATGAGATGTGATATCCAACTTCTTCCCATTCCAATCCTGAGACCCTTCCTATAGCATGAGATGTGATGTCTCAATTCTTCTAATACCAAACCTGAGATACTTCTGATAGCATGAGATGTGATATCTCAATGCTTCTAATACCAAACCTGAGATCCTTCCTATAACATGAGATGTGATTTCCAAATCCTTCCACTTCCAAACCTGAGACCCTCCCTTTAGCATGAGATGTGATATCCAACTCCTTCCCATTCCAATCCTGAGACCCTTCTGATAGCATGAGATGTGATATTTCAATGCCTCTAATACCAAACCTGAGATCCTACCTCTAACATGAAATGTGATATCCATCTCCTTCCCTTTCCAAACCTGAGACCCTGCCTATAGCATGAGATGTGATATCCAAGTCCTTCCCATTCCAATCCTGAGACCCTTCCTATAGCATGTGATGTGATATCTCAATGCTTATACCAAATCTGAGACCCTTCCTATAGCATGAGATGTGATATCCAACTCCTTCCCATTCCAATCCTGAGACCCTTCCTATAGCATGAGATGTGATGTCTCAATGCTTCTAATACCAAACCTGAGATCCTTCCTATAACATGAGATGTGATATCCAACTCCTTCCCATTCCAATCCTGAGACCCTTATGATAGCATGAGATGTGATATCTCAATGCCTCTAATACCAAACCTGAGATACTTCCGATAGCATGAGATGTGATATCTCAATGCTTCTAATACCAAACCTGAGATCCTTCCTATAACATGAGATGTGATTTCCAAATCCTTCCCCTTCCAAACCTGAGACCCTCCCTTTAGCATGAGATGTGATATCCAACTCCTTCCCATTCCAATCCTGAGACCCATCTGATAGCAAGAGATGTGATATTTCAATGCCTCTAATACCAAACCTGAGATCCTACCTCTAACATGAAATGTGATATCCATCTCCTTCCCTTTCCAAACCTGAGACCCTGCCTATAGCATGAGATGTGATATCCAAGTCCTTTCCATTCCAATCCTGAGACCCTTCCTATAGCATGTGATGTGATATCTCAATGCTTATACCAAACCTGAGACCCTTCCTATGGCATGAGATGTCATATACAACTCCTTTCCATTCCAATCCTGAGACCCTTCCTATAGCATGAGATGTGATATCTCAATGCTTATACCAAACCTGAGACCCTTCCTATAGCATGAGATGTGATATCCAACTTCTTCCCATTCCAATCCTGAGACCCTTCCTATAACATGAGATGTGATGTCGCAATGCTTCTAATACCAAACCTGAGATCTTTCCTATAACATGAGATGTGATATCCAACTCCTTCCCATTCCAATCCTGAGACCCTTCCTATAGCATGAGATGTGATATCACAATGCTTATACCAAACCTGAGACCGTTCCTATAGCTTGAGATGTGATATCCAACTCCTTCCCATTCCAATCCTGAGACCCTTCCTATAGCATGAGATGTGATATCTCAAGGCCTCTAATACCAAACCTGAGATTGTTCCTCTAACATGAAATGTGATATCCAACTCCTTCCCCTTCCAAACCTGAGAGCCTTCCTATAACATGAGATGTGACATCCAAGACCTCCCCATTCCAATCCTGAGACCCTTCCTATAGCATGAGATGTGATATCTCAATGCTTCTAATACCAAACCTGAGACCCTTCCTATAACATGATTTGGGATATCCAACTCCTTCCCATTCCAATCCTGAGACCCTTCCGATAGCAGAGATGTGATATCTCAATGCTTTTACCAAACCTGAGACCCTTCCTATGGCCTGAGATGTCATATGCAACTCCTTCCCATTCCAATCCTGAGACCCTTCCTATTGCATTAGATGTATTATCTCAATGCTTATACCAAATCTGAGACCCTTCCTATAGCATGAGATGTGATATCCAACTTCTTCCCATTCCAATCCTGAGACCCTTCCTAAGCATGAGATGTGATGTCTCAATTCTTCTAATACCAAACCTGAGATCCTTCCTATAACATGAGATGTGATATCCAACTCCTTCCCATTCCAATCCTGAGACCCTTATGATAGCATGAGATGTGATATCTCAATGCCTCTAATACCAAACCTGAGATACTTCTGATAGCATGAGATGTGATATCTCAATGCTTCTAATACCAAACCTGAGATCCTTCCTATAACATGAGATGTGATTTCCAAATCCTTCCACTTCCAAACCTGAGACCCTCCCTTTAGCATGAGATGTGATATCCAACTCCTTCCCATTCCAATCCTGAGACCCTTCTGATAGCATGAGATGTGATATTTCAATGCCTCTAATACCAAACCTGAGATCCTACCTCTAACATGAAATGTGATATCCATCTCCTTCCCTTTCCAAACCTGAGACCCTGCCTATAGCATGAGATGTGATATCCAAGTCCTTCCCATTCCAATCCTGAGACCCTTCCTATAGCATGTGATGTGATATCTCAATGCTTATACCAAACCTGAGACCCTTCCTATGGCATGAGATGTCATATACAACTCCTTCCCATTCCAATCCTGAGACCCTTCCTATAGCATGAGATGTGATATCTCAATGCTTATACCAAACCTGAGACCCTTCCTATAGCATGAGATGTGATATCCAACTTCTTCCCATTCCAATCCTGAGACCCTTCCTATAACATGAGATGTGATGTCTCAATGCTTCTAATACCAAACCTGAGACCCTTCCTATAACATGAGATTTGATATCCAACTCCTTCCCATTCCAATCCTGAGACCCTTCCGAAAGCAGAGATGTGATATCTCAATGCTTTTACCAAACCTGAGACCCTTGCTATGGCCTGAGATGTCATATACAACTCCTTCCCATTCCAATCCTGAGAACCTTCCTATAGCATGAGATGTGATATCTCAATGCTTATACCAAATCTGAGACCCTTCCTATAGCATGAGATGTGATATCCAACTCCTTCCCATTCCAATCCTGAGACCCTTCCTATAGCATGAGATGTGATGTCTCAATGCTTCTAATACCAAACCTGAGATCCTTCCTATAACATGAGATGTGATATCCAACTCCTTCCCATTCCAATCCTGAGACCCTTATGATAGCATGAGAAGTGATATCTCAATGCCTCTAATACCAAACCTGAGATACTTCCGATAGCATGAGATGTGATATCTCAATGCTTCTAATACCAAACCTGAGATCCTTCCTATAACATGAGATGTGATTTCCAAATCCTTCCCCTTCCAAACCTGAGACCCTCCCTTTAGCATGAGATGTGATATCCAACTCCTTCCCATTCCAATCCTGAGACCCATCTGATAGCATGAGATGTGATATTTCAATGCCTCTAATACCAAACCTGAGATCCTACCTCTAACATGAAATGTGATATCCATCTCCTTCCCTTTCCAAACCTGAGACCCTGCCTATAGCATGAGATGTGATATCCAAGTCCTTCCCATTCCAATCCTGAGACCCTTCCTATAGCATGTGATGTGATATCTCAATGCTTATACCAAACCTGAGACCCTTCCTATGGCATGAGATGTCATATACAACTCCTTCCCATTCCAATCCTGAGACCCTTCCTATAGCATGAGATGTGATATCTCAATGCTTATACCAAACCTGAGACCCTTCCTATAGCATGAGATGTGATATCCAACTTCTTCCCATTCCAATCCTGAGACCCTTCCTATAACATGAGATGTGATGTCGCAATGCTTCTAATACCAAACCTGAGATCTTTCCTATAACATGAGATGTGATATCCAACTCCTTCCCCTTCCAATCCTGAGACCCTTCCTATAGCATGAGATGTGATATCACAATGCTTATACCAAACCTGAGACCGTTCCTATAGCTTGAGATGTGATATCCAACTCCTTCCCATTACAATCCTGAGAGCCTTCCTATAACATGAGATGTGATATCCAACTCCTTCCCATTCCAATCCTGAGACCCTTATGATAGCATGAGATGTGATATCTCAATGCCTCTAATACCAAACCTGAGATACTTCTGATAGCATGAGATGTGATATCTCAATGCTTCTAATACCAAACCTGAGATCCTTCCTATAACATGAGATGTGATTTCCAAATCCTTCCCCTTCCAAACCTGAGACCCTCCCTTTAGCATGAGATGTGATATCCAACTCCTTCCCATTCCAATCCTGAGACCCTTCTGATAGCATGAGATGTGATATTTCAATGCCTCTAATACCAAACCTGAGATCCTACCTCTAACATGAAATGTGATATCCATCTCCTTCCCTTTCCAAACCTGAGACCCTGCCTATAGCATGAGATGTGATATCTCAATGCTTATACCAAACCTGAGACCCTTCCTATAGCATGAGATGTGATATCCAACTTCTTCCCATTCCAATCCTGAGACCCTTCCTATAACATGAGATGTGATGTCGCAATGCTTCTAATACCAAACCTGAGATCTTTCCTATAACATGAGATGTGATATCCAACTCCTTCCCATTCCAATCCTGAGACCCTTCCTATAGCATGAGATGTGATATCACAATGCTTATACCAAACCTGAGACCGTTCCTATAGCTTGAGATGTGATATCCAACTCCTTCCCATTCCAATCCTGAGACCCTTCCTATAGCATGAGATGTGATATCTCAAGGCCTCTAATACCAAACCTGAGATCGTTCCTCTAACATGAAATGTGATATCCAACTCCTTCCCCTTCCAAACCTGAGAGCCTTCCTATAACATGAGATGTGATATCCAACTCCTTCCCATTCCAATCCTGAGACCCTTATGATAGCATGAGATGTGATATCTCAATGCCTCTAATACCAAACCTGAGATACTTCCGATAGCATGAGATGTGATATCTCAATGCTTCTAATACCAAACCTGAGATCCTTCCTATAACATGAGATGTGATTTCCAAATCCTTCCCCTTCCAAACCTGAGACCCTCCCTTTAGCATGAGATGTGATATCCAACTCCTTCCCATTCCAATCCTGAGACCCTTCCTATAGCATGAGATGTGATATCTCAAGGCCTCTAATACCAAACCTGAGATCGTTCCTCTAACATGAAATGTGATATCCAACTCCTTCCCCTTCCAAACCTGAGAGCCTTCCTATAGCATGAGATATGATAGCCAAGTCCTTCCAATTCCAACCCTGAGACCCTTCCTATAACATGAAATGTGATATCCAACTCCTTCCCACTCCAACCTGAGACCCTTCCTATAGCATGAGATGGGATATCTCAATGCTTCTAATACCAAACCTGAGACTCTTCCTATAACATGAGATGGGATATCCAACTCATTCCCATTCCAATCCTGAGACCCTTCCGATAGCAGAGATGTGATATCTCAATGCTTATACCAAACCTGAGACCCTTCCTATGGCCTGAGATGTCATATACAACTCCTTCCCATTCCAATCCTGAGACCCTTCCTATAGCATGAGATGTGATATCTCAATGCTTATACCAAACCTGAGACCCTTCCTATAGCATGAGATGTGATATCCAACTCCTTCCCATTCCAATCCTGAGACCCTTCCTATAGCATGAGATGTGATGTCTCAATGCTTCTAATACCAAACCTGAGATCCTTCCTATAACATGAGATGTGATATCCAACTCCTTCCCATTCCAATCCTGAGACCCTTATGATAGCATGAGATGTGATATCTCAATGCCTCTAATACCAAACCTGAGATACTTCCGATAGCATGAGATGTGATATCTCAATGCTTCTAATACCAAACCTGAGATCCTTCCTATAACATGAGATGTGATTTCCAAATCCTCCCCCTTCCAAACCTGAGACCCTCCCTTTAGCATGAGATGTGATATCCAACTCCTTCCCATTCCAATCCTGAGACCCTTCTGATAGCATGAGATGTGATATCTCAATGCCTCTAATTCCAAACCTGAGATCCTACCTCTAACATGAAATGTGATATACATCTCCTTCCCTTTCCAAACCTGAGACCCTGCCTATAGCATGAGATGTGATATCCAAGTCCTTCCCATTCCAATCCTGAGACCCTTCCTATAGCATGTGATGTGATATCTCAATGCTTATACCAAACCTGAGACCCTTCGTATGGCATGAGATGTCATATACAACTCCTTCCCATTCCAATCCTGAGACCCTTCCTATAGCATGAGATGTGATATCTCAATGCTTATACCAAACCTGAGACCCTTCCTATAGCATGAGATGTGATATCCAACTTCTTCCCATTCCAAACCTGAGACCGTTCCTATTACATGAGATGTGATGTCTCAATGCTTCTAATACCAAACCTGAGATCTTTCCTATAACATGAGATGTGATATCCAACTCCTTCCCATTCCAATCCTGAGACCCTTCCTATAGCATGAGATGTGATATCACAATGCTTATACCAAACCTGAGACCGTTCCTATAGCTTGAGATGTGATATCCAACTCCTTCCCATTCCAATCCTGAGACCCTTCCTATAGCATGAGATGTGATATCTCAAGGCCTCTAATACCAAACCTGAGATCCTTCCTCTAACATGAAATGTGATATCCAACTCCTTCCCCTTCCAAACCTGAGAGCCTTCCTATAGCATGAGATATGATATCCAAGTCCTTCCCATTCCAATCCTGAGACCCTTCCTATAACATGAAATGTGATATCCTACTCCTTCCCATTCCAACCTGGGACCCTTCCTATATCATGAGATGGGATATCTCAATGCTTCTAATACCAAACCTGAGACCCTTCCTATAACATGAGATGGGAATATCCAACTCCTTCCCATTCCAATCCTGAGACCCTTCCGATAGCAGAGATGTGATATCTCAATGCTTATACCAAACCTGAGATCCTTCCTATAACATGAGATGTGATATCCAACTCCTTCCCATTCCAATCCTGAGACACTTCCTATAGCATGAGATGTGATATCTCACTGCTTATACCAAACCTGAGACCCTTCCTATAGAATGAGATGTGATATCCAACTCCTTCCCATTCCAATCCTGAGACCCTTCCTATAGCATGAGATGTGATATCTCAATGCTTCTAATATCAAACTTGAGACCCTCCCTATAGCATGAGATGTGATACCCAAGTCCTTCCCATTCCAATCCTGAGACACTTCCTATAGCATGAGATGTGATATCTCAATGCTTCTAATACCAATCCTGAGACTCTTCCTATAACATGAGATGGGATATCCAACTCCTTCCCATTCCAATCCTGAGACTCTTCCAATAGCAGAGATGTGATATCTCAATGCTTATACCAAACCTAAGACCCTTCCTATGGCATGAGATGTGATATCCAACTCCTTCCCATTCCAATCCCGAGACCCTTCCTATAGCATGAGATGTGATATCTCGATGCTTATACCAAATCTGAGACCCTTCCTATAGCATGAGATGTGATATCCAACTCCTTCCCATTCCAATCCTGAGGTCCTTCCTATAGCATGAGATGTGATGTCTCAATGCTTCTAATACCAAACCTGAGATCCTTCCTATAACATGAGATGTGATATCCAACTCCTTCCCATCCCAATCCTGAGACCCTTCCTATAGCATGAGATGTGATGTCTCAATGCTTCTAATACCAAACCTGAGAACCTTCCTACAGCATGCGATGTGATATCTCAATGCTTCTAATACCAAAACTGAGACCAGTCCTATAACATGAGATTGGATATCCAACTCCTTCCCCTTCCAAACCTGAGACCCTTCCTATAGCATGAGATGTGATATCCAACTTCTTCCCATTCCAATCCTGAAACCCTTCCTATAACATGAGATGTGATGTCTCAATGCTTCTAATACCAAACCTGAGATCTTTCCTATAACATGAGATGTAATATCCAACTCCTTCCCATTCCAATCCTGAGACCCTTCCTATAGCATGAGATGTGCTTTCTCAATGCTTATACCAAACCTGAGACCCTTCCTAAAGCTTGAGATGTGATATCCAACTCCTTCCCATTCCAATCCTGAGACCCTTCCTATAGCATGATATGTGATATCTCAATGCCTCTAATACCAAACCTGAGATCCTTCCTCTAACATGAAATGTGATATCGAACTCCTTCCCTTTCCAAACCTGAGAGCCTACCTATAGCATGAGATGTGATATCCAAGTCCTTCCCATTCCAATCCTTAGACCCTTCCTACAGCATGCAATATGATATCTCAATGATTCTAATAACAAACCTGAGACCCTTCCTATAACATGAGATGTGATATCCAACTCCTTCCCGTTTCAAACCTGAGACCCTTCCTATAACATGAGATGTGATATCCAACTCCTTCCCGTTTCAAACCTGAGACCCTTCCTATAGCATATGTGATATCCAACTCCTTCCCCTTCCAAACCTGAGACCCTTCCTATAGCATGAGATGTGATATCCAACTTCTTCCCATTCCAATCCTGAGACCCTTCCTATAACATGAGATGTGATGTCTCAATGCTTCTAATACCAAACCTGAGATCTTTCCTATAACATGAGATGTGATATCCAACTCCTTCCCATTCCAATCCTGAGACCCTTCCTATAGCATGAGATGTGCTATCTCAATGCTTATACCAAACCTGAGACCCTTCCTAAAGCTTGAGTTGTGATATCCAACTCCTTCCCATTCCAATCCTGAGACCCTTCCTATAACATGAAATGTGATATCCAACTCCTTCCCATTCCAACCTGAGACCCTTCCTATAGCATGAGATGGGATATCCAACTTCTTCCCATTCCAATCCTGAGACCCTTCCTATAACATGAGATGTGATGTCGCAATGCTTCTAATACCAAACCTGAGATCTTTCCTATAACATGAGATGTGATATCCAACTCCTTCCCATTCCAATCCTGAGACCCTTCCTATAGCATGAGATGTGATATCACAATGCTTATACCAAACCTGAGACCGTTCCTATAGCTTGAGATGTGATATCCAACTCCTTCCCATTCCAATCCTGAGACCCTTCCTATAGCATGAGATGTGATATCTCAAGGCCTCTAATACCAAACCTGAGATCGTTCCTCTAACATGAAATGTGATATCCAACTCCTTCCCCTTCCAAACCTGAGAGCCTTCCTATAACATGAGATGTGATATCCAACTCCTTCCCATTCCAATCCTGAGACCCTTATGATAGCATGAGATGTGATATCTCAATGCCTCTAATACCAAACCTGAGATACTTCCGATAGCATGAGATGTGATATCTCAATGCTTATACCAAACCTGAGACCCTTCCTATAGCATGAGATGTGATATCCAACTTCTTCCCATTCCAATCCTGAGACCCTTCCTATAACATGAGATGTGATGTCGCAATGCTTCTAATACCAAACCTGAGATCTTTCCTATAACATGAGATGTGATATCCAACTCCTTCCCATTCCAATCCTGAGACCCTCCCTATAGCATGAGATGTGATATCACAATGCTTATACCAAACCTGAGACCGTTCCTATAGCTTGAGATGTGATATCCAACTCCTTCCCATTCCAATCCTGAGACCCTTCCTATAGCATGAGATGTGATATCTCAAGGCCTCTAATACCAAACCTGAGATCGTTCCTCTAACATGAAATGTGATATCCAACTCCTTCCCCTTCCAAACCTGAGAGCCTTCCTATAACATGAGATGTGATATCCAACTCCTTCCCATTCCAATCCTGAGACCCTTATGATAGCATGAGATGTGATATCTCAATGCCTCTAATACCAAACCTGAGATACTTCCGATAGCATGAGATGTGATATCTCAATGCTTCTAATACCAAACCTGAGATCCTTCCTATAACATGAGATGTGATTTCCAAATCCTTCCCCTTCCAAACCTGAGACCCTCCCTTTAGCATGAGATGTGATATCCAACTCCTTCCCATTCCAATCCTGAGACCCTTCCTATAGCATGAGATGTGATATCTCAAGGCCTCTAATACCAAACCTGAGATCGTTCCTCTAACATGAAATGTGATATCCAACTCCTTCCCCTTCCAAACCTGAGAGCCTTCCTATAGCATGAGATATGATAGCCAAGTCCTTCCAATTCCAATCCTGAGACCCTTCCTATAACATGAAATGTGATATCCAACTCCTTCCCACTCCAACCTGAGACCCTTCCTATAGCATGAGATGGGATATCTCAATGCTTCTAATACCAAACCTGAGACTCTTCCTATAACATGAGATGGGATATCCAACTCATTCCCATTCCAATCCTGAGACCCTTCCGATAGCAGAGATGTGATATCTCAATGCTTATACCAAACCTGAGACCCTTCCTATGGCCTGAGATGTCATATACAACTCCTTCCCATTCCAATCCTGAGACCCTTCCTATAGCATGAGATGTGATATCTCAATGCTTATACCAAACCTGAGACCCTTCCTATAGCATGAGATGTGATATCCAACTCCTTCCCATTCCAATCCTGAGACCCTTCCTATAGCATGAGATGTGATGTCTCAATGCTTCTAATACCAAACCTGAGATCCTTCCTATAACATGAGATGTGATATCCAACTCCTTCCCATTCCAATCCTGAGACCCTTCTGATAGCATGAGATGTGATATTTCAATGCCTCTAATACCAAACCTGAGATCCTACCTCTAACATGAAATGTGATATCCATCTCCTTCCCTTTCCAAACCTGAGACCCTTCCTATGGCATGAGATGTCATATACAACTCCTTCCCATTCCAATCCTGAGACCCTTCCTATAGCATGAGATGTGATATCTCAATGCTTATACCAAACCTGAGACCCTTCCTATAGCATGAGATGTGATATCCAACTTCTTCCCATTCCAATCCTGAGACCCTTCCTATAACATGAGATGTGATGTCTCAATGCTTCTAATACCAAACCTGAGACCCTTCCTATAACATGAGATGGGATATCCAACTCCTTCCCATTCCAATCCTGAGACCCTTCCGAAAGCAGAGATGTGATATCTCAATGCTTTTACCAAACCTGAGACCCTTCCTATGGCCTGAGATGTCATATACAACTCCTTCCCATTCCAATCCTGAGAACCTTCCTATAGCATGAGATGTGATATCTCAATGCTTATACCAAATCTGAGACCCTTCCTATAGCATGAGATGTGATATCCAACTCCTTCCCATTCCAATCCTGAGACCCTTCCTATAGCATGAGATGTGATGTCTCAATGCTTCTAATACCAAACCTGAGATCCTTCCTATAACATGAGATGTGATATCCAACTCCTTCCCATTCCAATCCTGAGACCCTTATGATAGCATGAGATGTGATATCTCAATGCCTCTAATACCAAACCTGAGATACTTCCGATAGCATGAGATGTGATATCTCAATGCTTCTAATACCAAACCTGAGATCCTTCCTATAACATGAGATGTGATTTCCAAATCCTTCCCCTTCCAAACCTGAGACACTCCCTTTAGCATGAGATGTGATATCCAACTCCTTCCCATTCCAATCCTGAGACCCATCTGATAGCATGAGATGTGATATTTCAATGCCTCTAATACCAAACCTGAGATCCTACCTCTAACATGAAATGTGATATCCATCTCCTTCCCTTTCCAAACCTGAGACCCTGCCTATAGCATGAGATGTGATATCCAAGTCCTTTCCATTCCAATCCTGAGACCCTTCCTATAGCATGTGATGTGATATCTCAATGCTTATACCAAACCTGAGACCCTTCCTATGGCATGAGATTTCATATACAACTCCTTCCCATTCCAATCCTGAGACCCTTCCTATAGCATGAGATGTGATATCTCAATGCTTATACCAAACCTGAGACCCTTCCTATAGCATGAGATGTGATATCCAACTTCTTTCCCTTCCAATCCTGAGACCCTTCCTATAACATGAGATGTGATGTCGCAATGCTTCTAATACCAAACCTGAGATCTTTCCTATAACATGAGATGTGATATCCAACTCCTTCCCCTTCCAATCCTGAGACCCTTCCTATAGCATGAGATGTGATATCACAATGCTTATACCAAACCTGAGACCGTTCCTATAGCTTGAGATGTGATATCCAACTCCTTCCCATTACAATCCTGAGAGCCTTCCTATAACATGAGATGTGATATCCAACTCCTTCCCATTCCAATCCTGAGACCCTTATGATAGCATGAGATGTGATATCTCAATGCCTCTAATACCAAACCTGAGATACTTCCGATAGCATGAGATGTGATATCTCAATGCTTCTAATACCAAACCTGAGATCCTTCCTATAACATGAGATGTGATTTCCAAATCCTTCCCCTTCCAAACCTGAGACCCTCCCTTTAGCATGAGATGTGATATCCAACTCCTTCCCATTCCAATCCTGAGACCCTTCTGATAGCATGAGATGTGATATTTCAATGCCTCTAATACCAAACCTGAGATCCTACCTCTAACATGAAATGTGATATCCATCTCCTTCCCTTTCCAAACCTGAGACCCTGCCTATAGCATGAGATGTGATATCTCAATGCTTATACCAAACCTGAGACCCTTCCTATAGCATGAGATGTGATATCCAACTTCTTCCCATTCCAATCCTGAGACCCTTCCTATAACATGAGATGTGATGTCGCAATGCTTCTAATACCAAACCTGAGATCTTTCCTATAACATGAGATGTGATATCCAACTCCTTCCCATTCCAATCCTGAGACCCTTCCTATAGCATGAGATGTGATATCACAATGCTTATACCAAACCTGAGACCGTTCCTATAGCTTGAGATGTGATATCCAACTCCTTCCCATTCCAATCCTGAGACCCTTCCTATAGCATGAGATGTGATATCTCAAGGCCTCTAATACCAAACCTGAGATCGTTCCTCTAACATGAAATGTGATATCCAACTCCTTCCCCTTCCAAACCTGAGAGCCTTCCTATAACATGAGATGTGATATCCAACTCCTTCCCATTCCAATCCTGAGACCCTTATGATAGCATGAGATGTGATATCTCAATGCCTCTAATACCAAACCTGAGATACTTCCGATAGCATGAGATGTGATATCTCAATGCTTCTAATACCAAACCTGAGATCCTTCCTATAACATGAGATGTGATTTCCAAATCCTTCCCCTTCCAAACCTGAGACCCTCCCTTTAGCATGAGATGTGATATCCAACTCCTTCCCATTCCAATCCTGAGACCCTTCCTATAGCATGAGATGTGATATCTCAAGGCCTCTAATACCAAACCTGAGATCGTTCCTCTAACATGAAATGTGATATCCAACTCCTTCCCCTTCCAAACCTGAGAGCCTTCCTATAGCATGAGATATGATAGCCAAGTCCTTCCAATTCCAATCCTGAGACCCTTCCAATAACATGAAATGTGATATCCAACTCCTTCCCACTCCAACCTGAGACCCTTCCTATAGCATGAGATGGGATATCTCAATGCTTCTAATACCAAACCTGAGACTCTTCCTATAACATGAGATGGGATATCCAACTCATTCCCATTCCAATCCTGAGACCCTTCCAATAGCAGAGATGTGATATCTCAATGCTTATACCAAACCTGAGACCCTTCCTATGGCCTGAGATGTCATATACAACTCCTTCCCATTCCAATCCTGAGACCCTTCCTATAGCATGAGATGTGATATCTCAATGCTTATACCAAACCTGAGACCCTTCCTATAGCATGAGATGTGATATCCAACTCCTTCCCATTCCAATCCTGAGACCCTTCCTATAGCATGAGATGTGATGTCTCAATGCTTCTAATACCAAACCTGAGATCCTTCCTATAACATGAGATGTGATATCCAACTCCTTCCCATTCCAATCCTGAGACCCTTATGATAGCATGAGATGTGATATCTCAATGCCTCTAATACCAAACCTGAGATACTTCCGATAGCATGAGATGTGATATCTCAATGCTTCTAATACCAAACCTGAGATCCTTCCTATAACATGAGATGTGATTTCCAAATCCTCCCCCTTCCAAACCTGAGACCCTCCCTTTAGCATGAGATGTGATATCCAACTCCTTCCCATTCCAATCCTGAGACCCTTCTGATAGCATGAGATGTGATATCTCAATGCCTCTAATTCCAAACCTGAGATCCTACCTCTAACATGAAATGTGATATCTATCTCCTTCCTCTCCAAACCTGAGACCCTGCCTATAGCATGAGATGTGATATCCAAGTCCTTCCCATTCCAATCCTGAGACCCTTCCTATAGCATGTGATGTGATATCTCAATGCTTATACCAAACCTGAGACCCTTCGTATGGCATGAGATGTCATATACAACTCCTTCCCATTCCAATCCTGAGACCCTTCCTATAGCATGAGATGTGATATCTCAATGCTTATACCAAACCTGAGACCCTTCCTATAGCATGAGATGTGATATCCAACTTCTTCCCATTCCAAACCTGAGACCGTTCCTATAACATGAGATGTGATGTCTCAATGCTTCTAATACCAAACCTGAGATCTTTCCTATAACATGAGATGTGATATCCAACTCCTTCCCATTCCAATCCTGAGACCCTTCCTATAGCATGAGATGTGATATCACAATGCTTATACCAAACCTGAGACCGTTCCTATAGCTTGAGATGTGATATCCAACTCCTTCCCATTCCAATCCTGAGACCCTTCCTATAGCATGAGATGTGATATCTCAAGGCCTCTAATACCAAACCTGAGATCCTTCCTCTAACATGAAATGTGATATCCAACTCCTTCCCCTTCCAAACCTGAGAGCCTTCCTATAGCATGAGATATGATATCCAAGTCCTTCCCATTCCAATCCTGAGACCCTTCCTATAACATGAAATGTGATATCCTACTCCTTCCCATTCCAACCTGGGACCCTTCCTATATCATGAGATGGGATATCTCAATGCTTCTAATACCAAACCTGAGACCCTTCCTATAACATGAGATGGGAATATCCAACTCCTTCCCATTCCAATCCTGAGACCCTTCCTATAGCATGAGATGTGATATCACAATGCTTATACCAAACCTGAGACCGTTCCTATAGCTTGAGATGTGATATCCAACTCCTTCCCATTCCAATCCTGAGACCCTTCCTATAGCATGAGATGTGATATCTCAAGGCCTCTAATACCAAACCTGAGATCCTTCCTCTAACATGAAATGTGATATCCAACTCCTTCCCCTTCCAAACCTGAGAGCCTTCCTATAGCATGAGATATGATATCCAAGTCCTTCCCATTCCAATCCTGAGACCCTTCCTATAACATGAAATGTGATATCCTACTCCTTCCCATTCCAACCTGGGACCCTTCCTATATCATGAGATGGGATATCTCAATGCTTCTAATACCAAACCTGAGACCCTTCCTATAACATGAGATGGGAATATCCAACTCCTTCCCATTCCAATCCTGAGACCCTTCCGACAGCAGAGATGTGATATCTCAATGCTTATACCAAACCTGAGATCCTTCCTATAACATGAGATGTGATATCCAACTCCTTCCCATTCCAATCCTGAGACACTTCCTATAGCATGAGATGTGATATCTCACTGCTTATACCAAACCTGAGACCCTTCCTATAGAATGAGATGTGATATCCAACTCCTTCCCATTCCAATCCTGAGACCCTTCCTATAGCATGAGATGTGATATCTCAATGCTTCTAATATCAAACTTGAGACCCTCCCTATAGCATGAGATGTGATACCCAAGTCCTTCCCATTCCAATCCTGAGACACTTCGTATAGCATGAGATGTGATATCTCAATGCTTCTAATACCAACCCTGAGACTCTTCCTATAACATGAGATGGGATATCCAACTCCTTCCCATTCCAATCCTGAGACTCTTCCAATAGCAGAGATGTGATATCTCAATGCTTATACCAAACCTAAGACCCTTCCTATGGCATGAGATGTGATATCCAACTCCTTCCCATTCCAATCCCGAGACCCTTCCTATAGCATGAGATGTGATATCTCGATGCTTATACCAAATCTGAGACCCTTCCTATAGCATGAGATGTGATATCCAACTCCTTCCCATTCCAATCCTGAGGTCCTTCCTATAGCATGAGATGTGATGTCTCAATGCTTCTAATACCAAACCTGAGATCCTTCCTATAACATGAGATGTGATATCCAACTCCTTCCCATCCCAATCCTGAGACCCTTCCTATAGCATGAGATGTGATGTCTCAATGCTTCTAATACCAAACCTGAGAACCTTCCTACAGCATGCGATGTGATATCTCAATGCTTCTAATACCAAACCTGAGATCTTTCCTATAACATGAGATGTAATATCCAACTCCTTCCCATTCCAATCCTGAGACCCTTCCTATAGCATGAGATGTGCTTTCTCAATGCTTATACCAAACCTGAGACCCTTCCTAAAGCTTGAGATGTGATATCCAACTCCTTCCCATTCCAATCCTGAGACCCTTCCTATAGCATGATATGTGATATCTCAATGCCTCTAATACCAAACCTGAGATCCTTCCTCTAACATGAAATGTGATATCGAACTCCTTCCCTTTCCAAACCTGAGAGCCTACCTATAGCATGAGATGTGATATCCAAGTCCTTCCCATTCCAATCCTTAGACCCTTCCTACAGCATGCAATATGATATCTCAATGATTCTA
This sequence comes from Ambystoma mexicanum, assembly GCF_040938575.1. Taxonomy (NCBI): domain Eukaryota; kingdom Metazoa; phylum Chordata; class Amphibia; order Caudata; family Ambystomatidae; genus Ambystoma; species Ambystoma mexicanum. The sequence goes on from NC_090936.1 coordinate 343,406,101, forward strand.
ATAACAAACCTGAGACCCGTCCTATAACATGAGATGTGATATCCAACTCCTTCCGGTTTCAAACCTGAGACCCTTCCTATAACATGAGATGTGATATCCAACTCCTTCCCGTTTCAAACCTGAGACCCTTCCTATAGCATATGTGATATCCAACTCCTTCCCATTCCAAACATGAGACCCTTCCTATAGCAAGAATGTAATATCCAACTCCTTCCCATTCCAATCCTGAGACCATTCCTATAGCATGAGATGTGATATCTCAATGCTTCTAATACCAAACCTGAGATCCTTCCTATGACATGAGATGTGATATCCAATTCCTCCCCATTCCAAACCTGAGAACCTTCCTACAGCATGCGATGTGATATCTCAATGCTTCTAATACCAAACCTGAGACCAGTCCTATAACATGAGATTGGATATCCAACTCCTTCCCCTTCCAAACCTGAGACCCTTCCTATAGCATGAGATGTGATATCCAACTTCTTCCCATTCCAATCCTGAGACCCTTCCTATAACATGAGATGTGATGTCTCAATGCTTCTAATACCAAACCTGAGATCTTTCCTATAACATGAGATGTGATATCCAACTCCTTCCCATTCCAATCCTGAGACCCTTCCTATAGCATGAGATGTGCTATCTCAATGCTTATACCAAACCTGAGACCCTTCCTAAAGCTTGAGTTGTGATATCCAACTCCTTCCCATTCCAATCCTGAGACCCTTCCTATAACATGAAATGTGATATCCAACTCCTTCCCATTCCAACCTGAGACCCTTCCTATAGCATGAGATGGGATATCCAACTTCTTCCCATTCCAATCCTGAGACCCTTCCTATAACATGAGATGTGATGTCGCAATGCTTCTAATACCAAACCTGAGATCTTTCCTATAACATGAGATGTGATATCCAACTCCTTCCCATTCCAATCCTCAGACCCTTCCTATAGCATGAGATGTGATATCACAATGCTTATACCAAACCTGAGACCGTTCCTATAGCTTGAGATGTGATATCCAACTCCTTCCCATTCCAATCCTGAGACCCTTCCTATAGCATGAGATGTGATATCTCAAGGCCTCTAATACCAAACCTGAGATCGTTCATCTAACATGAAATGTGATATCCAACTCCTTCCCCTTCCAAACCTGAGAGCCTTCCTATAACATGAGATGTGATATCCAACTCCTTCCCATTCCAATCCTGAGACCCTTATGATAGCATGAGATGTGATATCTCAATGCCTCTAATACCAAACCTGAGATACTTCCGATAGCATGAGATGTGATATCTCAATGCTTATACCAAACCTGAGACCCTTCCTATAGCATGAGATGTGATATCCAACTTCTTCCCATTCCAATCCTGAGACCCTTCCTATAACATGAGATGTGATGTCGCAATGCTTCTAATACCAAACCTGAGATCTTTCCTATAACATGAGATGTGATATCCAACTCCTTCCCATTCCAATCCTGAGACCCTTCCTATAGCATGAGATGTGATATCACAATGCTTACACCAAACCTGAGACCGTTCCTATAGCTTGAGATGTGATATCCAACTCCTTCCCATTCCAATCCTGAGACCCTTCCTATAGCATGAGATGTGATATCTCAAGGCCTCTAATACCAAACCTGAGATCGTTCCTCTAACATGAAATGTGATATCCAACTCCTTCCCCTTCCAAACCTGAGAGCCTTCCTATAACATGAGATGTGATATCCAACTCCTTCCCATTCCAATCCTGAGACCCTCATGATAGCATGAGATGTGATATCTCAATGCCTCTAATACCAAACCTGAGATACTTCCGATAGCATGAGATGTGATATCTCAATGCTTCTAATACCAAACCTGAGATCCTTCCTATAACATGAGATGTGATTTCCAAATCCTTCCCCTTCCAAACCTGAGACCCTCCCTTTAGCATGAGATGTGATATCCAACTCCTTCCCATTCCAATCCTGAGACCCTTCCTATAGCATGAGATGTGATATCTCAAGGCCTCTAATACCAAACCTGAGATCGTTCCTCTAACATGAAATGTGATATCCAACTCCTTCCCCTTCCAAACCTGAGAGCCTTCCTATAGCATGAGATATGATAGCCAAGTCCTTCCAATTCCAATCCTGAGACCCTTCCTATAACATGAAATGTGATATCCAACTCCTTCCCACTCCAACCTGAGACCCTTCCTATAGCATGAGATGGGATATCTCAATGCTTCTAATACCAAACCTGAGACTCTTCCTATAACATGAGATGGGATATCCAACTCATTCCCATTCCAATCCTGAGACCCTTCCGATAGCAGAGATGTGATATCTCAATGCTTATACCAAACCTGAGACCCTTCCTATGGCCTGAGATGTCATATACAACTCCTTCCCATTCCAATCCTGAGACCCTTCCTATAGCATGAGATGTGATATCTCAATGCTTATACCAAACCTGAGACCCTTCCTATAGCATGAGATGTGATATCCAACTCCTTCCCATTCCAATCCTGAGACCCTTCCTATAGCATGAGATGTGATGTCTCAATGCTTCTAATACCAAACCTGAGATCCTTCCTATAACATGAGATGTGATATCCAACTCCTTCCCATTCCAATCCTGAGACCCTTATGATAGCATGAGATGTGATATCTCAATGCCTCTAATACCAAACCTGAGATACTTCCGATAGCATGAGATGTGATATCTCAATGCTTCTAATACCAAACCTGAGATCCTTCCTATAACATGAGATGTGATTTCCAAATCCTCCCCCTTCCAAACCTGAGACCCTCCCTTTAGCATGAGATGTGATATCCAACTCCTTCCCATTCCAATCCTGAGACCCTTCTGATAGCATGAGATGTGATATCTCAATGCCTCTAATTCCAAACCTGAGATCCTACCTCTAACATGAAATGTGATATCCATCTCCTTCCCTTTCCAAACCTGAGACCCTGCCTATAGCATGAGATGTGATATCCAAGTCCTTCCCATTCCAATCCTGAGACCCTTCCTACAGCATGTGATGTGATATCTCAATGCTTATACCAAACCTGAGACCCTTCGTATGGCATGAGATGTCATATACAACTCCTTCCCATTCGAATCCTGAGACCCTTCCTATAGCATGAGATGTGATATCTCAATGCTTATACCAAACCTGAGACCCTTCCTATAGCATGAGATGTGATATCCAACTTCTTCCCATTCCAAACCTGAGACCGTTCCTATAACATGAGATGTGATGTCTCAATGCTTCTAATACCAAACCTGAGATCTTTCCTATAACATGAGATGTGATATCCAACTCCTTCCCATTCCACTCCTGAGACCCTTCCTATAGCATGAGATGTGATATCACAATGCTTATACCAAACCTGAGACCGTTCCTATAGCTTGAGATGTGATATCCAACTGCTTCCCATTCCAATCCTGAGACCCTTCTATAGCATGAGATGTGATATCTCAAGGCCTCTAATACCAAACCTGAGATCCTTCCTCTAACATGAAATGTGATATCCAACTCCTTCCCCTTCCAAACCTGAGAGCCTTCCTATAGCATGAGATATGATATCCAAGTCCTTCCCATTCCAATCCTGAGACCCTTCCTATAACATGAAATGTGATATCCTACTCCTTCCCATTCCAACCTGGGACCCTTCCTATATCATGAGATGGGATATGTCAATGCTTCTAATACCAAACCTGAGACCCTTCCTATAACATGAGATGGGAATATCCAACTCCTTCCCATTCCAATCCTGAGACCCTTCCGATATCAGAGATGTGATATCTCAATGCTTATACCAAACCTGAGATCCTTCCTATAACATGAGATGTGATATCCAACTCCTTCCCATTCCAATCCTGAGACACTTCCTATAGCATGAGATGTGATATCTCACTGCTTATACCAAACCTGTGACCCTTCCTATAGAATGAGATGTGATATCCAACTCCTTCCCATTCCAATCCTGAGACCCTTCCTATAGCATGAGATGTGATATCTCAATGCTTCTAATATCAAACTTGAGACCCTCCCTATAGCATGAGATGTGATACCCAAGTCCTTCCCATTCCAATCCTGAGACACTTCCTATAGCATGAGATGTGATATCTCAATGCTTCTAATACCAAACCTGAGACTCTTCCTATAACATGAGATGGGATATCCAACTCCTTCCCATTCCAATCCTGAGACTCTTCCAATAGCAGAGATGTGATATCTCAATGCTTATACCAAACCTAAGACCCTTCCTATGGCATGAGATGTGATATCCAACTCCTTCCCATTCCAATCCCGAGACCCTTCCTATAGCATGAGATGTGATATCTCGATGCTTATACCAAATCTGAGACCCTTCCTATAGCATGAGATGTGATATCCAACTCCTTCCCATTCCAATCCTGAGGTCCTTCCTATAGCATGAGATGTGATGTCTCAATGCTTCTAATACCAAACCTGAGATCCTTCCTATAACATGAGATGTGATATCCAACTCCTTCCCATCCCAATCCTGAGACCCTTCCTATAGCATGAGATGTGATGTCTCAATGCTTCTAATACCAAACCTGAGAACCTTCCTACAGCATGCGATGTGATATCTCAATGCTTCTAATACCAAACCTGAGACCAGTCCTATAGCATGAGATGTGATATCCAACTTCTTCCCATTCCAATCCTGAGACCCTTCCTATAAAATGAGATGTGATGTCTCAATGCTTCTAATACCAAACCTGAGATCTTTCCTATAACATGAGATGTAATATCCAACTCCTTCCCATTCCAATCCTGAGACCCTTCCTATAGCATGAGATGTGCTTTCTCAATGCTTATACCAAACCTGAGACCCTTCCTAAAGCTTGAGATGTGATATCCAACTCCTTCCCATTCCAATCCTGAGACCCTTCCTATAGCATGATATGTGATATCTCAATGCCTCTAATACCAAACCTGAGATCCTTCCTCTAACATGAAATGTGATATCGAACTCCTTCCCTTTCCAAACCTGAGAGCCTACCTATAGCATGAGATGTGATATCCAAGTCCTTCCCATTCCAATCCTTAGACCCTTCCTACAGCATGCAATATGATATCTCAATGATTCTAATAACAAACCTGAGACCCGTCCTATAACATGAGATGTGATATCCAACTCCTTCCGGTTTCAAACCTGAGACCCTTCCTATAACATGAGATGTGATATCCAACTCCTTCCCGTTTCAAACCTGAGACCCTTCCTATAGCATATGTGATATCCAACTCCTTCCCATTCCAAACATGAGACCCTTCCTATAGCAAGAATGTAATATCCAACTCCTTCCCATTCCAATCCTGAGACCATTCCTATAGCATTAGATGTGATATCTCAATGCTTCTAATACCAAACCTGAGATCCTTCCTATGACATGAGATGTGATATCCAATTCCTCCCCATTCCAAACCTGAGAACCTTCCTACAGCATGCAATGTGATATCTCAATGCTTCTAATACCAAACCTGAGATCTTTCCTATAACATGAGATGTGATATCCAACTCCTTCCCATTCCAATCCTGAGACCCTTCCTATAGCATGAGATGTGCTATCTCAATGCTTATACCAAACCTGAGACCCTTCCTAAAGCTTGAGTTGTGATATCCAACTCCTTCCCATTCCAATCCTGAGACCCTTCCTATAACATGAAATGTGATATCCAACTCCTTCCCATTCCAACCTGAGACCCTTCCTATAGCATGAGATGGGATATCCAACTCCTTCCAAATCCAATACTGATACCCTTCCAATAGCATGAGATGTGATATCCCAATGCTTCTACCAAACCTGAGAACCATACTATGGCATGAGATGTGATATCAAACTCCTTCCCATTCCAATCCTGAGACCCTACCTATAGCTTGAGATGTGATATCCAACTCCTTCCCATTCCAATTCTGAGACCCTTCCTATACCATGAGACTTGATATCTCAATGCTTCTAATACAAAACCTGAGACCCGTCCTATAACATGAGATGTGATATCCAAATCCTTCCCCTTCCAAACCTTAGACCCTCCCTATAGCATGAGATGTGACATCCAAGTCCTCCCCATTCCAATCCTGAGACTCTTCCTATAGCATGAGATGTGATATCTCAATGCTTCTAATACCAAACCTGAGACCCTTCCTATAACATGAGATGGGATATCCAACTCCTTCCCATTCCAATCCTGAGACCCTTCCGATAGCAGAGATGTGATATCTCAATGCTTATACCAATCCTGAGACCCTTCCTATGGCCTGATTTGTCATATACAACTCCTTCCCATTCCATACCTGAGACCCTTCCTATAGCATGAGATGTGATATCTCAATGCTTATACCAAATCCGAGACCCTTCCTATAGCATGAGATGTGATATCCAACTCCTTCCCATTCCAATCCTGAGACCCTTCCTATAGCATGAGATGTGATGTCTCAATGCTTCTAATACCAAACTTGAGATCCTTCCTATAACATGAGATGTGATATCCAACCCCTTCCCATTCCAATCCTGAGACCCTTATGATAGCATGAGATGTGATATCTCAATGCCTCTAATACCAAACCTGAGATACTTCTGATAGCATGAGATGTGATATCTCAATGCTTCTAGTACCAAACCTGAGATCCTTCCTATAACATGAGATGTGATTTCCAAATCCTTCCACTTCCAAACCTGAGACCCTCCCTTTAGCATGAGATGTGATATCCAACTCCTTCCCATTCCAATCCTGAGACCCTTCTGATAGCATGAGATGTGATATTTCAATGCCTCTAATACCAAACCTGAGATCCTACCTCTAACATGAAATGTGATATCCATCTCCTTCCCTTTCCAAACCTGAGACCCTGCCTATAGCATGAGATGTGATATCAAAAGTCCTTCCCATTCCAATCCTGAGACCCTTCCTATAGCATGTGATGTGATATCTCAATGCTTATACCAAACCTGAGACCCTTCCTATGGCATGAGATGTCATATACAACTCCTTCCCATTCCAATCCTGAGACCCTTCCTATAGCATGAGATGTGATATCTCAATGCTTATACCAAACCTGAGACCCTTCCTATAGCATGAGATGTGATATCCAACTTCTTCCCATTCCAATCCTGAGACCCTTCCTATAACATGAGATGTGATGTCTCAATGCTTCTAATACCAAACCTGAGACCCTTCCTATAACATGAGATGGGATATCCAACTCCTTCCCATTAAAATCCTGAGACCATTCCGATAGCAGAGATGTGATATCTCAATGCTTATACCAAACCTGACACCCTTCCTATGGCCTGAGATGTCATATACAACTCCTTCCCATTCCAATCCTGAGACCGTTCCTATAGCATGAGATGTGATATCTCAATGCTTATACCAAATCTGAGACCCTTCCTATAGCATGAGATGTGATATCCAACTCCTTCCCATTCCAATCCAGAGACCCTTCCTATAGCATGAGATGTGATGTCTCAATGCTTCTAATACCAAACCTGAGATCCTTCCTATAACATGAGATGTGATATCCAACTCCTTCCCATTCCAATCCTGAGACCCTTATGATAGCATGAGATGTGATATCTCAATGCCTCTAATACCAAACCTGAGATACTTCCGATAGCATGAGATGTGATATCTCAATGCTTCTAATTACAAACCTGAGATCCTTCCTATAACATGAGATGTGATTTCCAAATCCTTCCCCTTCCAAACCTGAGACCCTCCCTTTAGCATGAGATGTGATATCCAACTCCTTCCCATTCCAATCCTGAGACACTTCTGATAGCATGAGATGTGATATTTCAATGCCTCTAATACCAAACCTGAGATCCTACCTCTAACATGAAATGTGATATCCATCTCCTTCCCTTTCCAAACCTGAGACCCTGCCTATAGCATGAGATGTGATATCCAAGTCCTTCCCATTACAATCCTGAGACCCTTCCTATAGCATGTGATGTGATATCTCAGTGCTTATACCAAACCTGAGACCCTTCCTATGGCATGAGATGTCATATACAACTCCTTCCCATTCCAATCCTGAGACCCTTCCTATAGCATGAGATGTGATATCTCAATGCTTATACCAAACCTGAGACCCTTCCTATAGCATGAGATGTGATATCCAACTTCTTCCCATTCCAATCCTGAGACCCTTCCTATAACATGAGATGTGATGTCTCAATGCTTCTAATACCAAACCTGAGATCTTTCCTATAACATGAGATGTGATATCCAACTCCTTCCCATTCCAATCCTGAGACCCTTCCTATAGCATGAGATGTGATATCACAATGCTTATACCAAACCTGAGACCGTTCCTATAGCTTGAGATGTGATATCCAACTCCTTCCCATTCCAATCCTGAGACCCTTCCTATAGCATGAGATGTGATATCTCAACGCCTCTAATACCAAACCTGAGATTGTTCCTCTAACATGAAATGTGATATCCAACTCCTTCCCCTTCCAAACCTGAGAGCCTTCCTATAGCATGAGATATGATAGCCAAGTCCTTCTAATTCCAATCCTGAGACCCTTCCTATAACATGAAATGTGATATCCAACTCCTTCCCATTCCAACCTGAGACCCTTCCTATAGCATGAGATGGGATATCTCAATGCTTCTAATACCAAACCTGAGACTCTTCCTATAACATGAGATGGGATATCCAACTCCTTCCCATTCCAATCCTGAGACCCTTCCGATAGCAGAGATGTGATATCTCAATGCTTATACCAAACCTGAGACCCTTCCTATGGCCTGAGATGTGATATCCAACTGCTTCCCATTCCAATCCTGAGACCCTTCCTATAGCATGAGATGTGATATCTCAATGCTTATACCAAATCTGAGACCCTTCCTATAGCATGAGATGTGATATCCAACTCCTTCCCATTCCAATCCTGAGACCCTTCCTATAGCATGAGATGTGATATCTCAATGCTTCTAATACCAAACCTGAGATCCTTCCTATAACATGAGATGTGATATCCAACTCCTTCCGATTCCAATCCTGAGACCCTTATGATAGCATGAGATGTGATATCTCAATGCTTCTAATACCAAACCTGAGATCCTTCCTATAACATGAGATGTGATTTCCAAATCCTTCCCCTTCCAAACCTGAGACCCTCCCTTTAGCATGAGATGTGATATCCAACTCCTTCCCATTCCAATCCTGAGACCCTTCTGATAGCATGAGATGTGATATCTCAATGTCACTAATACCAAACCTGAGATCCTACCTCTAACATGAAATGTGATATCCATCTCCTTCCATTTCCAACCCTGAGACCCTGTCTATAGCATGAGATGTCATATACAATTCCTTCCCATTCCAATCCTGAGACCCTTCCTATAGCACGAGATGTGATATCTCAATGCTTATACCAAACCTGAGACCCTTCCTATAGCATGAGATGTGATATCCAACTCCTTCCCATTCCAATCCTGAGACCCTTCCTATAGCATGAGATGTGATATCCAACTCCTTCCCATTCCAATCCTGAGACCCTTCCTATAGCCTGAGATGTGATATCTCAATGCCTCTAATACCAAACCTGAGATCCTTCCTCTAACATGAAATGTGATATCCAACTCCTTCCCTTTCCAAACCTGAGAGCCTATCTATAGCATGAGATGTGATATCCAAGTCCTTCCCATTCCAATCCTGAGACACTTCCGATAGCAGAGATGTAATATCTCAATGCTTATACCAAACCTGAGACCCTTCCTATAACATGAGATGTGATATCCAACTCCTTCCCGTTCCAAACGTGAGACCCTTCCTTTAGCATGAGATGTGATATCCAGCTCCTTCCCATTCCAATCCTGAGACACTTCCGATAGCATGAGATGTGATATCTCAATGCTTCTAATATCAAAACTGAGACCCTCCCTATAGCATGATATGTGATATCTAAGTCCTTCCCATTCCAATCCTGAGACCCTACCCATAGCATGAGATGTGATATCTCAATGCTTCTACCAAACCTGAGACCCTTCCTTTAGCATGAGATGTGATAACCAACTCCTTCCCATTCCAATCCTGAGACCCTTCCTATAGCATGAGATGTGATATCTCAATACTTCTAATACCAAACCTGAGATCCTTCCAATAACATGAGATGTGATATCCAAATCCTTCCCCTTCCAAACCTGAGACCCTCCCTTTAGCATGAGATGTGATATCCAACTCCTTCCCATTCCAATCCTGAGACCCTTCTGATAGCATGAGATGTGATATCTCAATGCTTCTATACCAAACCTGAGATCCTTCCGATAGCATGAGATGTGATATCTCAATGCTTCTAATACCAAACCTGAGATCCTTCCTATAACATGAGATGTGATATCCAAATCCTTCCCCTTCCAAACCTGAGACCCTCCCTTTAGCATGAGATGTGATATCCAACTCCTTCCCATTCCAATCCTGAGACTCTTCTGATAGCATGAGATGTGATATCTCAATGCCTCTAATACCAAACCTGAGATCCTACCTCTAACATGAAATGTGATATCCAACTCTTTCCCCTTCCAAACCTGAGAGCCTTCCTATAGCATGAGATGTGATATCCAAGTCCTTCCCATTCCAATCCTGAGACCCTTCCTATAACATGAGATGTGATATCCAACTCCTTCCCATTCCAACCTGAGACCCTTCCTATAGCATGAGATGGGATATCCAACTCCTTCCAAATCCAATCCTGATACCCTTCCGATAGCATGAGATGTGATATCCCAATGCTACTACCAAACCTGAGACCCATACTATGGCATGAGATGTGATATCAAACTCCTTCCCCTTCCAAACCATAGACCCTTCGTTTATCATGAGATGTGATATCCAACTCCTTCCCATTCCATCCCTGAGACCCTTCCGATATCATGAGATGTGATATCTCAATGCTTCTAATATCAAACTTGAGACCCTCCCTATAGCATGAGATGTGATATCGAAGTCCTTCCCATTCCAATCCTGAGACTCTTCTGATAGCATGAGATGTGATATCTCAATGCCTCTAATACCAAACCTGAGATCCTACCTCTAACATGAAATGTGATATCCAACTCTTTCCCCTTCCAAACCTGAGAGCCTTCCTATAGCATGAGATGTGATATCCAAGTCCTTCCCATTCCAATCCTGAGACCCTTCCTATAACATGAGATGTGATATCCAACTCCTTCCCATTCCAACCTGAGACCCTTCCTATAGCATGAGATGGGATATCCAACTCCTTCCAAATCCAATCCTGATACCCTTCCGATAGCATGAGATGTGATATCCCAATGCTTCTACCAAACCGGAGACCCATACTATGGCATGAGATGTGATATCAAACTCCTTCCCCTTCCAAAACTTAGACCATTCCTTTATCATGAGATGTGATATCCAACTCCTTCCCATTCCAATCCTGAGACACTTCTGATAGCATGAGATGTGATGTCTCAATGCTTCTAATACCAAACCTGAGATCTTTCCTATAACATGAGATGTGATATCCAACTCCTTCCCATTCCAATCCTGAGACCCTTCCTATAGCATGAGATGTGATATCACAATGCTTATACCAAACCTGAGACCGTTCCTATAGCTTGAGATGTGATATCCAACTCCTTCCCATTCCAATCCTGAGACCCTTCCTATAACATGAGATGTGATATCTCAAGGCCTCTAATACCAAACCTGAGATTGTTCCTCTAACATGAAATGTGATATCCAACTCCTTCCCCTTCCAAACCTGAGAGCCTTCCTATAGCATGAGATATGATAGCCAAGTCCTTCCAATTCCAATCCTTAGACCCTTCCTATAACATGAAATGTGATATCCAACTCCTTCCCATTCCAACCTGAGACCCTTCCTATAGCATGAGATGGGATATCTCAATGCTTCTAATACCAAACCTGAGACTCTTCCTATAACATGAGATGGGATATCCAACTCCTTCCCATTCCAATCCTGAGACCCTTCCGATAGCAGAGATGTGATATCTCAATGCTTATACCAAACCTGAGACCATTCCTATGGCCTGAGATGTGATATCCAACTGCTTCCCATTCCAATCCTGAGACCCTTCCTATAGCATGAGATGTGATATCTCAATGCTTATACCAAATCTGAGACCCTTCCTATAGCATGAGATGTGATATCCAACTCCTTCCCATTCCAATCCTGAGACCCTTCCTATAGCATGAGATGTGATGTCTCAATGCTTCTAATACCAAACCTGAGATCCTTCCTATAACATGAGATGTGATATCCAACTCCTTCCGATTCCAATCCTGAGACCCTTATGATAGCATGAGATGTGATATCTCAATGCTTCTAATACAAAACCTGAGATCCTTCCTATAACATGAGATGTGATTTCCAAATCCTTCCCCTTCCAAACCTGAGACCCTCCCTTTAGCATGAGATGTGATATCCAACTCCTTCCCATTCCAATCCTGAGACCCTTCTGATAGCATGAGATGTGATATCTCAATGCCTCTAATACCAAACCTGAGATCCTACCTCTAACATGAAATGTGATATCCATCTCCTTCCATTTCCAACCCTGAGACCCTGTCTATAGCATGAGATGTCATATACAATTCCTTCCCATTCCAATCCTGAGACCCTTCCTATAGCACGAGATGTGATATCTCAATGCTTATACCAAACCTGAGACCCTTCCTATAGCATGAGATGTGATATCCAACTCCTTCCAATTCCAATCCTGAGACCCTTCCTATAGCATGAGATGTGATATCCAACTCCTTCCCATTCCAATCCTGAGACCCTTCCTATAGCCTGAGATGTGATATCTCAATGCCTCTAATACCAAACCTGAGATCCTTCCTCTAACATGAAATGTGATATCCAACTCCTTCCCTTTCCAAACCTGAGAGCCTATCTATAGCATGAGATGTGATATCCAAGTCCTTCCCATTCCAATCCTGAGACACTTCCGATAGCAGAGATGTGATATCTCAATGCTTATACCAAACCTGAGACCCTTCCTATAACATGAGATGTGATATCCAACTCCTTCCCGTTCCAAACATGAGACCCTTCCTTTAGCATGAGATGTGATATCCAGCTCCTTCCCATTCCAATCCTGAGACACTTCCGATAGCATGAGATGTGATATCTCAATGCTTCTAATATCAAAACTGAGACCCTCCCTATAGCATGATATGTGATATCTAAGTCCTTCCCATTCCAATCCTGAGACCCTTCCCATAGCATGAGATGTGATATCTCAATGCTTCTACCAAACCTGAGACCCTTCCTTTAGCATGAGATGTGATAACCAACTCCTTCCCATTCCAATCCTGAGACCCTTCCTATAGCATGAGATGTGATATCTCAATACTTCTAATACCAAACCTGAGATCCTTCCGATAACATGAGATGTGATATCCAAATCCTTCCCCTTCCAAACCTGAGACCCTCCCTTTAGCATGAGATGTGATATCCAACTCCTTCCCATTCCAATCCTGAGACCCTTCTGATAGCATGAGATGTGATATCTCAATGCTTCTATACCAAACCTGAGATCCTTCCGATAGCATGAGATGTGATATCTCAATGCTTCTAATACCAAACCTGAGATCCTTCCTATAACATGAGATGTGATATCCAAATCCTTCCCCTTCCAAACCTGAGACCCTCCCTTTAGCATGAGATGTGATATCCAACTCCTTCCCATTCCAATCCTGAGACTCTTCTGATAGCATGAGATGTGATATCTCAATGCCTCTAATACCAAACCTGAGATCCTACCTCTAACATGAAATGTGATATCCAACTCTTTCCCCTTCCAAACCTGAGAGCCTTCCTATAGCATGAGATGTGATATCCAAGTCCTTCCCATTCCAATCCTGAGACCCTTCCTATAACATGAGATGTGATATCCAACTCCTTCCCATTCCAACCTGAGACCCTTCCTATAGCATGAGATGGGATATCCAACTCCTTCCAAATCCAATCCTGATACCCTTCAGATAGCATGAGATGTGATATCCCAATGCTTCTACCAAACCTGAGACCCATACTATGGCATGAGATGTGATATCAAACTCCTTCCCCTTCCAAACCATAGACCCTTCGTTTATCATGAAATGTGATATCCAACTCCTTCCCATTCCATCCCTGAGACCCTTCCGATATCATGAGATGTGATATCTCAATGCTTCTAATATCAAACTTGAGACCCTCCCTATAGCATGAGATGTGATATCCAACTCCTTCCCATTCCAACCTGAGACCCTTCCTATAGCATGAGATGGGATATCTCAATGCTTCTAATACCAAACCTGAGACTCTTCCTATAACATGAGATGGGATATCCAACTCCTTCCCATTCCAATCCTGAGACCCTTCCGATAGCAGAGATGTGATATCTCAATGCTTATACCAAACCTGAGACCCTTCCTATGGCCTGAGATGTGATATCCAACTGCTTCCCATTCCAATCCTGAGACCCTTCCTATAGCATGAGATGTGATATCTCAATGCTTATACCAAATCTGAGACCCTTCCTATAGCATGAGATGTGATATCCAACTCCTTCCCATTCCAATCCTGAGACCCTTCCTATAGCACGAGATGTGATATCTCAATGCTTATACCAAACCTGAGACCCTTCCTATAGCATGAGATGTGATATCCAACTCCTTCCCATTCCAATCCTGAGACCCTTCCTATAGCATGAGATGTGATATCCAACTCCTTCCCATTCCAATCCTGAGACCCTTCCTATAGAGTGAGATGTGATATCTCAAAGCCTCTAATACCAAACCTGAGATCCTTCCTCTAACATGAAATGTGATATCCAACTCCTTCCCTTTCCAAACCGGAGAGCCTATCTATAGCATGAGATGTGATATCCAAGTCCTTCCCATTCCAATCCTGAGACACTTCCGATAGCAGAGATGTGATATCTCAATGCTTATACCAAACCTGAGACCCTTCCTATAACATGAGATGTGATATCCAACTCCTTCCCGTTCCAAACGTGAGACCCTTCCTTTAGCATGAGATGTGATATCCAGCTCCTTCCCATTCCAATCCTGAGACACTTCCGATAGCATGAGATGTGATATCTCAATGCTTCTAATATCAAAACTGAGACCCTCCCTATAGCATGATATGTGATATCTAAGTCCTTCCCATTCCAATCCTGAGACCCTTCCCATAGCATGAGATGTGATATCTCAATGCTTCTACCAAACCTGAGACCCTTCCTTTAGCATGAGATGTGATAACCAACTCCTTCCCATTCCAATCCTGAGACCCTTCCTATAGCATGAGATGTGATATCTCAATACTTCTAATACCAAACCTGAGATCCTTCCGATAACATGAGATGTGATATCCAAATCCTTCCCCTTCCAAACCTGAGACCCTCCCTTTAGCATGAGATGTGATATCCAACTCCTTCCCATTCCAATCCTGAGACCCTTCTGATAGCATGAGATGTGATATCTCAATGCTTCTATACCAAACCTGAGATCCTTTCGATAGCATGAGATGTGATATCTCAATGCTTCTAATACCAAACCTGAGATCCTTCCTATAACATGAGATGTGATATCCAAATCCTTCCCCTTCCAAACCTGAGAGCCTTCCTATAGCATGAGATGTGATATCCAAGTCCTTCCCATTCCAATCCTGAGACCCTTCCTATAACATGAGATGTGATATCCAAATCCTTCCCCTTCCAAACCTGAGACCCTCCCTTTAGCATGAGATGTGATATCCAACTCCTTCCCATTCCAATCCTGAGACCCTTCTGATAGCATGAGATGTGATATCTCAATGCTTCTATACCAAACCTGAGATCATTCCGATAGCATGAGATGTGATATCTCAATGCTTCTAATACCAAACCTGAGATCCTTCCTATAACATGAGATGTGATATCCAAATCCTTCCCCTTCCAAACCTGAGAGCCTTCCTATAGCATGAGATGTGATATCCAAGTCCTTCCCATTCCAACCTGAGACCCTTCTGATAGCATGAGATGTGATATCTCAATGCCTCTAATACCAAACCTGACATCCTACCTCTAACATGAAATGTGATATCCAACTCTTTCCCCTTCCAAACCTGAGAGCCTTCCTATAGCATGAGATGTGATATCCAAGTCCTTCCCATTCCAATCCTGAGACCCTTCCTATAACATGAGATGTGATATCCAACTCCTTCCCATTCCAACCTGAGACCCTTCCTATAGCATGAGATGGGATATCCAACTCCTTCCAAATCCAATCCTGATACCCTTCCGATAGCATGAGATGTGATATCCCAATGCTTCTACCAAACCTGAGACCCATACTATGGCATGAGATGTGATATCAAACTCCTTCCCCTTCCAAACCATAGACCCTTCGTTTATCATGAGATGTGATATCCAACTCCTTCCCATTCCATCCCTGAGACCCTTCCGATATCATGAGATGTGATATCTCAATGCTTCTAATATCAAACTTGAGACCCTCCCTATAGCATGAGATGTGATATCCAAGTCCTTCCCATTCCAATCCTGAGACTCTTCTGATAGCATGAGATGTGATATCTCAATGCCTCTAATACCAAACCTGAGATCCTACCTCTAACATGAAATGTGATATCCAACTCTTTCCCCTTCCAAACCTGAGAGCCTTCCTATAGCATGAGATGTGATATCCAAGTCCTTCCCATTCCAATCCTGAGACCCTTCCTATAACATGAGATGTGATATCCAACTCCTTCCCATTCCAACCTGAGACCCTTCCTATAGCATGAGATGGGATATCCAACTCCTTCCAAATCCAATCCTGATACCCTTCCGATAGCATGAGATGTGATATCCCAATGCTTCTACCAAACCTGAGACCCATACTATGGCATGAGATGTGATATCAAACTCCTTCCCCTTCCAAACCTTAGACCCTTCCTTTATCATGAGATGTGATATCCAACTCCTTCCCATTCCAATCCTGAGACACTTCCGATAGCATGAGATGTGATATCTCAATGCTTCTAATATCAAAACTGAGACCCTCCCTATAGCATGATATGTGATATCTAAGTCCTTCCCATTCCAATCCTGAGACCCTTCCTATAGCATGAGATGTGATATCTCAATGCTTCTACCAAACCTGAGACCCTTCCTTTAGCATGAGATGTGATAGCCAACTCCTTCCCATTCCAATCCTGAGACCCTTCCTATAGCATGAGATGTGATATCTCAATACTTCTAATACCAAACCTGAGATCCTTCCGATAACATGAGATGTGATATCCAAATCCTTCCCCTTCCAAACCTGAGACCCTCCCTTTAGCATGAGATGTGATATCCAACTCCTTCCCATTCCAATCCTGAGACCCTTCTGATAGCATGAGATGTGATATCTCAATGCTTCTATACCAAACCTGAGATCCTTCCGATAGCATGAGATGTGATATCTCAATGCTTCTATACCAAACCTGAGATCCTTCCGATAGCATGATATGTGATATCTCAATGCTTCTAATACCAAACCTGAGATCCTTCCTATAACATGAGATGTGATATCCAAATCCTTCCCCTTCCAAACCTGAGACCCTCCCTTTAGCATGAGATGTGATATCCAACTCCTTCCCATTCCAATCCTGAGACCCTTCTGATAGCATGAGATGTGATATCTCAATGCTTCTATACCAAACCTGAGATCCTTTCGATAGCATGAGATGTGATATCTCAATGCTTCTAATACCAAACCTGAGATCCTTCCTATAACATGAGATGTGATATCCAAATCCTTCCCCTTCCAAACCTGAGAGCCTTCCTATAGCATGAGATGTGATATCCAAGTCCTTCCCATTCCAATCCTGAGACCCTTCCTATAACATGAGATGTGATATCCAAATCCTTCCCCTTCCAAACCTGAGACCCTCCCTTTAGCATGAGATGTGATATCCAACTCCTTCCCATTCCAATCCTGAGACCCTTCTGATAGCATGAGATGTGATATCTCAATGCTTCTATACCAAACCTGAGATCATTCCGATAGCATGAGATGTGATATCTCAATGCTTCTAATACCAAACCTGAGATCCTTCCTATAACATGAGATGTGATATCCAAATCCTTCCCCTTCCAAACCTGAGAGCCTTCCTATAGCATGAGATGTGATATCCAAGTCCTTCCCATTCCAACCTGAGACCCTTCTGATAGCATGAGATGTGATATCTCAATGCCTCTAATACCAAACCTGAGATCCTACCTCTAACATGAAATGTGATATCCAACTCTTTCCCCTTCCAAACCTGAGAGCCTTCCTATAGCATGAGATGTGATATCCAAGTCCTTCCCATTCCAATCCTGAGACCCTTCCTATAACATGAGATGTGATATCCAACTCCTTCCCATTCCAACCTGAGACCCTTCCTATAGCATGAGATGGGATATCCAACTCCTTCCAAATCCAATCCTGATACCCTTCCGATAGCATGAGATGTGATATCCCAATGCTTCTACCAAACCTGAGACCCATACTATGGCATGAGATGTGATATCAAACTCCTTCCCCTTCCAAACCATAGACCCTTCGTTTATCATGAGATGTGATATCCAACTCCTTCCCATTCCATCCCTGAGACCCTTCCGATATCATGAGATGTGATATCTCAATGCTTCTAATATCAAACTTGAGACCCTCCCTATAGCATGAGATGTGATATCCAAGTCCTTCCCATTCCAATCCTGAGACTCTTCTGATAGCATGAGATGTGATATCTCAATGCCTCTAATACCAAACCTGAGATCCTACCTCTAACATGAAATGTGATATCCAACTCTTTCCCCTTCCAAACCTGAGAGCCTTCCTATAGCATGAGATGTGATATCCAAGTCCTTCCCATTCCAATCCTGAGACCCTTCCTATAACATGAGATGTGATATCCAACTCCTTCCCATTCCAACCTGAGACCCTTCCTATAGCATGAGATGGGATATCCAACTCCTTCCAAATCCAATCCTGATACCCTTCCGATAGCATGAGATGTGATATCCCAATGCTTCTACCAAACCTGAGACCCATACTATGGCATGAGATGTGATATCAAACTCCTTCCCCTTCCAAACCTTAGACCCTTCCTTTATCATGAGATGTGATATCCAACTCCTTCCCATTCCAATCCTGAGACACTTCCGATAGCATGAGATGTGATATCTCAATGCTTCTAATATCAAAACTGAGACCCTCCCTATAGCATGATATGTGATATCTAAGTCCTTCCCATTCCAATCCTGAGACCCTTCCTATAGCATGAGATGTGATATCTCAATGCTTCTACCAAACCTGAGACCCTTCCTTTAGCATGAGATGTGATAGCCAACTCCTTCCCATTCCAATCCTGAGACCCTTCCTATAGCATGAGATGTGATATCTCAATACTTCTAATACCAAACCTGAGATCCTTCCGATAACATGAGATGTGATATCCAAATCCTTCCCCTTCCAAACCTGAGACCCTCCCTTTAGCATGAGATGTGATATCCAACTCCTTCCCATTCCAATCCTGAGACCCTTCTGATAGCATGAGATGTGATATCTCAATGCTTCTATACCAAACCTGAGATCCTTCCGATAGCATGATATGTGATATCTCAATGCTTCTAATACCAAACCTGAGATCCTTCCTATAACATGAGATGTGATATCCAAATCCTTCCCCTTCCAAACCTGAGACCCTCCCCTTTAGCATGAGATGTGATATCCAACTCCTTCCCATTCCAATCCTGAGACTCTTTTGATAGCATGAGATGTGATATCTCAATGCCTCTAATACCAAACCTGAGATCCTACCTCTAACATGAAATGTTATATCCAACTCTTTCCCCTTCCAAACCTGAGAGCCTTCCAATAGCATGAGATGTGATATCCAAGTCCTTCCCATTCCAATCCTGAGACTCTTCCTATAACATGAGATGTGATATCCAACTCCTTCCCATTCCAACCTGAGACCCTTCCTATAGCATGAGATGGGATATCCAACTCCTTCCAAATCCAATCCTGATACCCTTCCGATAGCATGAGATGTGATATCCCAATGCTTCTACCAAACCTGAGACCCATACTATGGCATGAGATGTGATATCAAACTCCTTCCCCTTCCAAACCTTAGACCCTTCCTTTATCATGAGATGTGATATCCAACTCCTTCCCATTCCATCCCTGAGACCCTTCCGATATCATGAGATGTGATATCTCAATGCTTCTAATACCAAACCTGAGACCCTTCCTATAACATGAGATGGGAATATCCAACTCCTTCCCATTCCAATCCTGAGACCCTTCCGATAGCAGAGATGTGATATCTCAATGCTTATACCAAACCTGAGATCCTTCCTATAACATGAGATGTGATATCCAACTCCTTCCCATTCCAATCCTGAGACACTTCCTATAGCATGAGATGTGATATCTCACTGCTTATACCAAACCTGAGACCCTTCCTATAGCATGAGATGTGATATCCAACTCCTTCCCATTCCAATCCTGAGACCCTTCCTATAGCATGAGATGTGATATCTCAATGCTTCTAATATCAAACTTGAGACCCTCCCTATAGCATGAGATGTGATATCCAAGTCTTTCCGATTCCAATCCTGAGACACTCCCTATAGCATGAGATGTGATATCCAAGTCCTTCCGATTCCAATCCTGAGACCCGTCCTATAACATGAGATGTGATATCCAAATCTTTCCCCTTCCAAACCTTAGACCCTTCCTTTATCATGAGATGTGATATCCAACTCCTTCCCATTCCAATCCTGAGACCCTTCCGATAGCAGAGATGTGATATCTCAATGCTTATACCAATCCTGAGACCCTTCCTATGGCCTGAGATGTCATATACAACTCCTTCCCAATCCAATCCTGAGACCCTTCCTATATCATGAGATGTGATATCTCAATGCTTATACCAAATATGAGACCCTTCCTATAGCATGAGATGTGATATCCAACTCCTTCCCATTCCAATCCTGAGACCCTTCCTATAGCATGAGATGTGATGTCTCAATGCTTCTAATACCAAACCTGAGATCCTTCCTATAACATGAGATGTGATATCCAACTCCTTCCCATTCCAATCCTGAGACCCTTCCTATAGCATGAGATGTGATGTCTCAATGCTTCTAATACCAAACCTGAGAACCTTCCTACAGCATGAGATGTGATATCTCAATGCTTCTAATACCAAACCTGAGACCAGTCCTATGACATGAGATTGGATATCCAACTCCTTCCCCTTCCAAACCTGAGACCCGTCCTATAGCATGAGATGTGATATCCAACTTCTTCCCATTCCAATCCTGAGACCCTTCCTATAACATGAGATGTGATGTCTCAATGCTTCTAATACCAAACCTGAGATCTTTCCTATAACATGAGATGTAATATCCAACTCCTTCCCATTCCAATCCTGAGACCCTTCCTATAGCATGAGATGTGCTATCGCAATGCTTATACCAAACCTGAGACCCTTCCTAAAGCTTGAGATGTGATATCCAACTCCTTCCCATTCCAATCCTGAGACCGTTCCTATAGCATGATATGTGATATCTCAATGCCTCTAATACCAAACCTGAGATCCTTCCTCTAACATGAAATGTGATATCGAACTCCTTCCCTTTCCAAACCTGAGAGCCTACCTATAGCATGAGATGTGATATCCAAGTCCTTCCCATTCCAATCCTTAGACCCTTCCTACAGCATGCAATATGATATCTCAATGATTCTAATAACAAACCTGAGACCCGTCCTATAACATGAGATGGGATATCCAACACCTTCCCATTCCAATCCTGAGACACTTCTGATAGCAGAGATGTGATATCTCAATGCTTATAACAAACCTGAGACCCTTCCTATAACATGAGATGTGATATCCAACTCCTTCCCGTTTCAAACCTGAGACCCTTCCTATAGCATATGTGATATCCAACTCCTTCCCATTCCAAACATGAGACCCTTCCTATAGCAAGAATGTAATATCCAACTCCTTCCCATTCCAATCCTGAGACCATTCCTATAGCATGAGATGTGATATCTCAATGCTTCTAATACCAAACCTGAGATCCTTTCTATGACATGAGATGTGATATCCAATTCCTCCCCATTCCAAACCTGAGAACCTTCCTACAGCATGCGATGTGATGTGATATCTCAATGCTTCTAATACCAAACCTGAGACCAGATCTATAACATGAGATTGGATATCCAACTCCTTCCCCTTCCAAACCTGAGACCCTTCCTATAGCATGAGATGTGATATCCAACTTCTTCCTATTCCAATCCTGAGACCCTTCCTATAACATGAGATGTGATGTCTCAATGCTTCTAATACCAAACCTGAGATCTTTCCTATAACATGAGATGTGATATCCAACTCCTTCCCATTCCAATCCTGAGACCCTTCCTATAACATGAAATGTGATATCCAACTCCTTCCCATTCCAACCTGAGACCCTTAGCATGAGATGGGATATCCAACTCCTTCCAAATCCAATACTGATACCCTTCCAATAGCATGAGATGTGATATCCCAATGCTTCTACCAAACCTGAGAACCATACTATGGCATGAGATGTGATATCAAACTCCTTCCCATTCCAATCCTGAGACTCTTCCTATAGCTTGAGATGTGATATCCGAAATCCTTCCCATTCCAATTCTGAGACCCTTCCTATACCATGAGACTTGATATCTCAATGCTTCTAATACCAAACCTGAGACCCGTCCTATATCATGAGATGTGATATCCAAATCTTTCCCCTTCCAAACCTTAGACCCTTCCTTTATCATGAGATGTGATATCCAACTCCTTCCCATTCCAATCCTGAGACCCTTCCGATATCATGAGATTTGTTATCTCAATGCTTCTAATATCAAAATTGAGACCCGTCCTATAACATGAGATGTGATATCCAAATCTTTCCCCTTCCAAACCTTAGACCCTTCCTTTATCATGAGATGGGATATCCAACTCCTTCCCATTCCAATCCTGAGACCCTTCCTATAGCATGAGATGTGATGTCTCAATGCTTCGAATACCAAACCTGAGAACCTTCCTACAGCATGCGATGTGATATCTCAATGCTTCTAATACCAAACCTGAGACCAGTCCTATAACATGAGATTGGATATCCAACTCCTTCCCCTTCCAAACCTGAGACCCTTCCTATAGCATGAGATGTGATATCCAACTTCTTCCCATTCCAATCCTGAGACCCTTCCTATAACATGAGATGTGATGTCTCAATGCTTCTAATACCAAACCTGAGATCTTTCCTATAACATGAGATGTAATATCCAACTCCTTCCCATTCCAATCCTGAGACCCTTCCTATAGCATGAGATGTGCTATCTCAATGCTTATACCAAACCTGAGACCCTTCCTAAAGCTTGAGATGTGATATCCAACTCCTTCCCATTCCAATCCTGAGACGCTTCCTATAGCATGATATGTGATATCTCAAGGCCTCTAATACCAAACCTGAGATCCTTCCTCTAACATGAAATGTGATATCCAACTCCTTCCCCTTCCAAACCTGAGAGCCTTCCTATAGCATGAGATATGATATCCAAGTCCTTCCCATTCCAATCCTGAGACCCTTCCTATAACATGAAATGTGATATCCAACTCCTTCCCATTCCAACCTGAGACCCTTCCTATAGCATGAGATGGGATATCCAACTCCTTCCAAATCCAATACTGATACCCTTCCAATAGCATGAGATGTGATATCCCAATGCTTCTACCAAACCTGAGACCCATACTATGGCATGAGATGTGATATCAAACTCCTTCCCATTCCAATCATGAGACTCTTCCTATAGCTTGAGATGTGATATCCAACTCCTTCCCATTCCAATTCTGAGACCCTTCCTATGCCATGAGACTTGATATCTCAATGCTTCTAATACCAAACCTGAGACCCGTCCTATAACATGAGATGTGATATCCAAATATTTCCCCTTCCAAACCTTAGACCCTTCCTTTATCATGAGATGTGATATCCAACTCCTTCCCATTCCAATCCTGAGACCCTTCCGATATCATGAGATTTGTTATCTCAATGCTTCTAATATCAAACTTGAGACCCTCCCTATAGCATGAGATGTGACATCCAAGTCCTCCCCATTCCAATCCTGAGACCCTTCCTATAGCATGAGATGTGATATCTCAATGCTTCTAATACCAAACCTGAGACCCTTCCTATAACATGAGATGGGATATCCAACTCCTTCCCATTCCAATCCTGAGACCCTTCCGATAGCAGAGATGTGATATCTCAATGCTTATACCAATCCTGGGACCCTTCCTATGGCCTGAGATGTCATATACAACTCCTTCCCAATCCAATCCTGAGACCCTTCCTATAGCATGAGATGTGATATCTCAATGCTTATACCAAATCTGAGACCCTTCCTATAGCATGAGATGTGATATCCAACTCCTTCCCATTCCAATCCTAAGACCCTTCCTATAGCATGAGATGTGATGTCTCAATGCTTCTAATACCAAACCTGAGATCCTTCCTATAACATGAGATGTGATATTCAACTCCTTCCCATTCCAATCCTGAGACCCTTCCTATAGCATGAGATGTGATGTCTCAATGCTTCTAATACCAAACCTGAGACCAGTCCTATAACATGAGATTGGATATCCAACTCCTTCCCCTTCCAAACCTGAGACCCTTCCTATAGCATGAGATGTGATATCCAACTTCTTCCCATTCCAATCCTGAGACCCTTCCTATAACATGAGATGTGATGTCTCAATGCTTCTAATACCAAACCGGAGATCTTTCCTATAACATGAGATGTGATATCCAACTCCTTCCCATTCCAATCCTGAGACCCTTCCTATAGCATGAGATGTGCTATCTCAATGCTTATACCAAACCTGAGACCCTTCCTAAAGCTTGAGATGTGATATCCAACTCCTTCCCATTCCAATCCTGAGACCCTTCCTATAGCATGAGATGTGATATCTCAAGGCCTCTAATACCAAACCTGAGATCCTTCCTCTAACATGAAATGTGATATCCAACTCCTTCCCCTTCCAAACCTGAGAGCCTTTTTATAGCATGAGATATGATATCCAAGTCCTTCCCATTCCAATCCTGAGACCCTTCCTATAACATGAAATGTGATATCCAACTCCTTCCCATTCCAACCTGAGACCCTTCCAATAGCATGAGATGGGATATCCAACTCCTTCCAAATCCAATACTGATACCCTTCCAATAGCATGAGATGTGATATCCCAATGCTTCTACCAAACCTGAGACCCATACTATGGCATCAGATGTGATATCAAACTCCTTCCCATTCCAATCCTGAGACTCTTCCTATAGCTTGAGATGTGATATCCAACTCCTTCCCATTCCAGTTCTGAGACCCTTCCTATGCCATGAGACTTGATATCTCAATGCTTCTAATACCAAACCTGAGACCCGTCCTATAACATGAGATGTGATATCCAAATCTTTCCCCTTCCAAACCTTAGACCCTTCCTTTATCATGAGATGTGATATCCAACTCCTTCCCATTCCAATCCTGAGACCCTTCCGATATCATGAGATTTGTTATCTCAATGCTTCTAATATCAAACTTGAGACCCTCCCTATAGCATGAGATGTGACATCCAAGTCCTCCCCATTCCAATCCTGAGACCCTTCCTATAGCATGAGATGTGATATCTCAATGCTTCTAATACCAAACCTGAGACCCTTCCTATAACATGAGATGGGATATCCAACTCCTTCCCATTCCAATCCTGAGACCCTTCCGATAGCAGAGATGTGATATCTCAATGCTTATACCAATCCTGAGACCCTTCCTATGGCCTGAGATGTCATATACAACTCCTTCCCAATCCAATCCTGAGACCCTTCCTATAGCATGAGATGTGATATCTCAATGCTTATACCAAATCTGAGACCCTTCCTATAGCATGAGATGGGATATCCAACTCCTTCCAAATCCAATACTGATACCCTTCCAATAGCATGAGATGTGATATCCCAATGCTTCTACCAAACCTGAGACCCATACTATAGCATGGGATGGGATATCCAACTCCTTCCAAATCCAATACTGATACCCTTCCAATAGCATGTGATGTGATATCCCAATGCTTCTACCAAACCTGAGACCCATACTATGGCATGAGATGTGATATCAAACTCATTCCCATTCCAAACCTGAGACTCTTCCTATAGCTTGAGATGTGATATCCAACTCCTTCCCATTCCAATTCTGAGACCCTTCCTATGCCATGAGACTTGATATCTCAATGCTTCTAATACCAAACCTGAGACCCGTCCTATAACATGAGATGTGATATCCAAATCTTTCCCCTTCCAAACCTTAGACCCTTCCATTATCATGAGATGTGATATCCAACTCCTTCCCATTCCAATCCTGAGACCCTTCCGATATCATGAGATTTGTTATCTCAATGCTTCTAATATCAAACTTGAGACCCTCCCTATAGCATGAGATGTGACATCCAAGTCCTCCCCATTCCAATCCTGAGACCCTTCCTATAGCATGAGATGTGATATCTCAATGCTTCTAATACCAAACCTGAGACCCTTCCTATAACATGAGATGTGATTTCCAAATCCTTCCCCTTCCAAACCTGAGACCCTCCCTTTAGCATGAGATGTGATATACAACTCCTTCCCATTCCAATCCTGAGACCCTTCCTATAACATGAGATGTGACATCCAAGTCCTTCCCATTCCAATCCTGAGACCATTCCTATAGCATGAGATGTGATATCTCTATGCTTCTAATACCAAACCTGAGACCCTTCCTATAACATGAGATGGGATATCCAACTCCTTCCCATTCCAATCCTGAGACCCTTCCGATAGCAGAGATGTGATATCTCAATGCTTATACCAAACCTGAGACCCTTCCTATGGCCTGGGATGTCATATACAACTCCTTCCCATTCCAATCCTGAGACCCTTCCTATAGCATGAGATGTGATATCTCAATGCTTATACCAAATCTGAGACCCTTCGTATAGCATGAGATGTGATATCCAATTCCTTCCCATTCCAATCCTGAGACCCTTCCTATAGCATGAGATGTGATATCTCAATGCTTATACCAAACCTGAGAGCCTACCTATAGCATGAGATGTGATATCCAAGTCCATCCCATTCCAATCCTTAGACCCTTCCTACAGCATGCGATGTGATATCTCAATGATTCTAATACCAAACCAGAGACTCGTCCTATAACATGAGATGGGATATCCAACTCCTTCCCATTCCAATCCTGAGCCAATTCCGATAGCAGAGATGTGATATCTCAATGCTTATACCAAACCTGAGACCCTTCCTATAACATGAGATGTGATATCCAACTCCTTCCCGTTCCAAACCTGAGACACTAACTATAGCATATGTGATATCCAACTCCTTCCCATTCCAAACATGAGACCCTTCCTATAGCAAGAAAGTAATATCCAACTCCTACCCATTCCAATCCTGAGACCCTTCCTATAGCAAGAGATGTGATATCCAAATCCTTCCCATTCCAATCCTGAGACCCTTATGAAAGCATGAGATGTGATATCTCAATGCTTCTAATACCAAACCTGAGATCCTTCCTATAACATGAGATGTGATTTCCAAATCCTTCCCCTTCCAAACCTGAGACCCCCCCCTTTAGCATGAGATGTGATATCCAACTCCTTCCCATTCCAATCCTGAGACCCTTCTGATAGCATGAGATGTGATATCTCAATACCTCTAATACCAAACCTGATATCCTACCTCTAACATGAAATGTGATATCCATCTCATTCCCATTCCAATCCTGAGACCCTTCCTATAGCATGTGATGTGATATCTCAATGCTTATACCAAACCTGAGACCCTTCCTATGGCATGAGATGTCATATACAACTCCTTCCCATTCCAATCCTGAGACCCTTCCTTCCTATAGCATGAGATGTGATATCTCAATGCTTATACCAAATCTGAGACCTTTCCAAAAGCAAGAGATGTGATATCCAACTTCTTCCCATTCCAATCCTGAGACCCTTCCTATAACATGAGATGTGATGTCTCAATGCTTCTAATACCAAACCTGAGATCTTTCCTATAACATGAGATGTGATATCCAACTCCTTCCCATTCCAATGCTGAGACCCTTCCTATAGCATGAGATGTGATATCACAATGCTTATACCAAACCTGAGACCGTTCCTATAGCTTGAGATGTGATATCCAACTCCTTCCCATTCCAATCCCGAGACCCTTCCTATAGCATGAGATGTGATATCTCAAGGCCTCTAATACCAAACCTGAGATCCTTCCTCTAACATGAAATGTGATATCCAACTCCTTCCCCTTCCAAACCTGAGAGCCTTCCTATAGCATGGGATATGATATCCAGGTCCTTCCCATTCCAATCCTGAGACCCTTCCTATAACATGAAATGTGATATCCAACTCCTTCCCATTCCAACCTGAGACCCTTCCTATATCATGAGATGGGATATCTCAATGCTTCTAATACCAAACCTGAGACTCTTCCTATAACATGAGATGGGATATCCAACTCCTTCCCATTCCAATCCTAAGACCCTTTCGATAGCAGAGATGTGATATCTCAATGCTTATACCAAACCTGAGACCCTTCCTACGGCATGAGATGTCATATACAACTCCTTCCCATTCCAATCCTGAGACCCTTCCTATAGCACGAGATGTGATATCTCAATGCTTATACCAAATCTGAGACCCTTCCTCTAGCATGAGATGTGATATCCAACTCCTTCCCATTCCAATCCTGAGAGCCTATCTATAGCATGAGATGTGATATCCAAGTCCTTCCCATTCCAATCCTGAGACACTTCCGATAGCAGAGATGTGATATCTCAATGCTTATACCAAACCTGAGACCCTTCCTATAACATGAGATGTGATATCCAACTCCTTCCCTTTCCAAACCTGAGAGCCTATCTATAGCATGAGATGTGATATCCAATTCCTTCCCATTCCAATCCTGAGACACTTCCGATAGCAGAGATGTGATATCTCAATGCTTATACCAAACCTGAGACCCTTCCTATAACATGAGATGTGATATCCAGCTCCTTCCCATTCCAATCCTGAGACACTTCCGATAGCATGAGATGTGATATCTCAATGCTTCTAATATCAAAACTGAGACCCTCCCTATAGCATGAGATGTGATATCTCACTGCTTATACCAAACCTGAGACCCTCCCTATAGCATGAGATGTGATATCCAACACCTTCCAGTTCCAAACCTGAGACCCTTCCTTTAGCATGAGATGTGATATCCAGCTCCTTCCCATTCCAATCCTGAGACACTTCCGATAGCATGAGATGTGATATCTCAATGCTTCTAATATCAAAACTGAGACCCTCCCTATAGCATGATATGTGATATCTAAGTCCTTCCCATTCCAATCCTGAGACCCTTCCTATAGCATGAGATGTGATATCTCAATGCTTCTACCAAACCTGAGACCCTTCCTTTAGCATGAGATGTGATAACCAACTCCTTACCATTCCAATCCTGAGACCCTTCCTATAGCATGAGATGTGATATCTCAATACTTCTAATACCAAACCTGAGATCCTTCCGATAACATGAGATGTGATATCCAAACCCTTCCCCTTCCAAACCTGAGACCCTCCCTTTAGCATGAGATGTGATATCCAACTCATTCCCATTCCAATCCTGAGAACCTTCTGATAGCATGAGATGTGATATCTCAATGCTTCTATACCAAACCTGAGATCCTTCCGATAGCATGAGATGTGATATCTCAATGCTTCTAATACCAAACCTGAGATCCTTCCTATAACATGAGATGTGATATCCAAATCCTTCCCCTTCCCAACCTGAGACCCTCCCTTTAGCATGAGATGTGATATCCAACTCCTTCCCATTCCAATCCTGAGACTCTTCTGATAGCATGAGATGTGATATCTCAATGCCTCTAATACCAAAAATGAGATCCTACCTCTAACATGAAATGTGATATCCAACTCTTTCCCCTTCCAAACCTGAGAGCCTTCCTATAGCATGAGATGTGATATCCAAGTCCTTCTAATTCCAATCCTGAGACCCTTCCTATAGCATGAGATGGGATATCCAACTCCTTCCAAATCCAATCCTGATACCCTTCCGATAGCATGAGATGTGATATCCCAATGCTTCTACCAAACCTGAGACCCATACTATGGCATGAGATGTGATATCAAACTCCTTCCCCTTCCAAACCTTAGACACTTCCTTTATCATGAGATGTGATATCCAACTCCTTCCCATTCCATCCCTGAGACCCTTCCGATATCATGAGATGTGATATCTCAATGCTTCTAATATCAAACTTGAGACCCTCCTTATAGCATGAGATGTGATATCCAAGTCCTTCCCATTCCAATCCTGAGACCCTTCCTATAGCATGAGATGTGATATCTCAATGCTTCTATTACCAAACCTGAGACCCTTCCTATAACATGAGATGGGAATATCCAACTCCTTCCCATTCCAATCCTGAGACCCTTCCGATAGTAGAGATGTGATATCTCAATGCTTATACCAAACCTGAGATCCTTCCTATAACATGAGATGTGATATCCAACTCCTTCCCATTCCAATCCTGAGACACTTCCTATAGCATGAGATGTGATATCTCACTGCTTATACCAAACCTGAGACCCTCCCTATAGCATGAGATGTGATATCCAACTCCTTCCCATTCCAATCCTGAGACCCTTCCTATAGCATGAGATGTGATATCTCAATGCCTCTAATACCAAACCTGAGATCCTCCTTCCTCTAACATGACATGTGATATCCAACTCCTTCCCATTCCAATCCTGAGACACTTCCTATAGCATGAGATGTGATATCTAAATGCTTCTAATACCAAACTTGAGACTCTTCCTATAACATGAGATGGGATATCCAACTCCTTCCCATTCCAATCCTTAGACCCTTCCTACAGCATGCAATATGATATCTCAATGATTCTAATAACAAACCTGAGACCCGTCCTATAACATGAGATGGGATATCCAACACCTTCCCATTCCAATCCTGAGACACTTCCGATAGCAGAGATGTGATATCTCAATGCTTATACCAAACCTGAGACCCTTCCTATAACATGAGATGTGATATCCAACTCCTTCCCGTTCCAAACCTGAGACCCTTCCTATAGCATATGTGATATCCAACACATTCCCATTCCAAACATGAGACCCTTCCTATAGCAGGAATGTAATATCCAACTCCTTCCCATTCCAATCCTGAGACCATTCCTATAGCATGAGATGTGATATCTCAATGCTTCTAATACCAAACCTGAGATCCTTCCTATGACATGAGATGTGATATCCAATTCCTCCCCATTCCAAACCTGAGAACCTTCCTACAGCATGCAATGTGATATCTCAATGCTTCTAATACCAAACCTGAGACCAGTCCTATAACATGAGATTGGATATCCAACTCCTTCCCCTTCCAAACCTGAGACCCTTCCTATAGCATCAGATGTGATATCCAACTTCTTCCCATTCCAATCCTGAGACCCTTCCTATAACATGAGATGTGATGTCTCAATGCTTCTAATACCAAACCTGAGATCTTTCCTATAACATGAGATGTGATATCCAACTCCTTCCCATTCCAATCCTGAGACCCTTCCTATAGCATGAGATGTGCTATCTCAATGCTTATACCAAACCTGAGACCCTTCCTAAAGCTTGAGATGTGATATCCAACTCCTTCCCATTCCAATCCTGAGACCCTTCCTATAACATGAAATGTGATATCCAACTCCTTCCCATTCCAACCTGAGACCCTTTCTATAGCATGAGATGTGATATCTCAAGGCCTCTAATACCAAACCTGAGATCCTTCCTCTAACATGAAATGTGATATCCAACTCCTTCTCCTTCCAAACCTGAGAGCCTTCCTATAGCATGAGATATGATATCCAAGTCCTTCCCATTCCAATCCTGAGACCCTTCCTATAACATGAAATGTGATATCCAACTCCTTCCCATTCCAACCTGAGACCCTTCCTATAGCATGAGATGGGATATCCAACTCCTTCCAAATCCAATACTGATACCCTTCCAATAGCATGAGATGTGATATCCCAATGCTTCTATCAAACCTGAGAACCATACTATGGCATGAGATGTGATATCAAACTCCTTCCCATTCCAATCCTGAGACTCTTCCTATAGCTTGAGATGTGATATCCAACTCCTTCCCATTCCAATTCTGAAACCCTTCCTATACCATGAGACTTGATATCTCAATGCTTCTAATACCAAACCTGAGACCCGTCCTATAACATGAGATGTGATATCCAAATCTTTCCCCTTCCAAACCTTAGACCCTTCCTTTATCATGAGATGTGATATCCAACTCCTTCCCATTCCAATCCTGAGACCCTTCCGATATCATGAGATTTGTTATCTCAATGCTTCTAATATCAAAATTGAGACCCTCCCTATAGCATGAGATGGGATATCCAATTCCTTCCCATTCCAATCCTGAGACCCTTCCGATAGCAGAGATGTGATATCTCAATGCTTATACCAAATCTGAGACCCTTCCTATAGCATGAGATGTGATGTCTCAATGCTTCTAATACCAAGCCTGAGATCCTTCCTATAACATGAGATGTGATATCCAACTCCTTCC
The DNA here is from genome assembly GCF_040938575.1 of Ambystoma mexicanum. Classification (NCBI taxonomy): domain Eukaryota; kingdom Metazoa; phylum Chordata; class Amphibia; order Caudata; family Ambystomatidae; genus Ambystoma; species Ambystoma mexicanum. The sequence continues at coordinate 343,438,882 of NC_090936.1, forward strand.
CATTCCAATCCTGAGACCCTTCCTATAGCATGAGAAGTGCTATCTCAATGCTTATACCAAACCTGAGACCCTTCCTAAAGCTTGAGATGTGATATCCAACTCCTTCCCATTCCAATCCCGAGACCCTTCCTATAGCATGAGATGTGATATCTCAAGGCCTCTAATACCAAACCTGAGATCCTTCCTCTAACATGAAATGTGATATCCAACTCCTTCCCCTTCCAAACCTGAGAGCCTTCCTATAGCATGAGATATGATATCCAAGTCCTTCCCATTCCAATCCTGAGACCCTTCCTATAACATGAAATGTGATATCCAACTCCTTCCCATTCCAACCTGAGACCCTTCCTATAGCATGAGATGGGATATCCAACTCCTTCCAAATCCAATACTGATACCCTTCCAATAGCATGAGATGTGATATCCCAATGCTTCTACCAAACCTGAGACCCATACTATGGCATGAGATGTGATATCAAACTCCTTCCCATTCCAATCCTGAGACTCTTCCTATAGCTTGAGATGTGATATCCAACTCCTTCACATTCCAATTCTGAGACCCTTCCTATGCCATGAGACTTGATATCTCAATGCTTCTAATACCAAACCCGAGACCCGTCCTATAACATGAGATGTGATATCCAAATCTTTCCCCTTCCAAACCTTAGACCCTTCCTTTATCATGAGATGTGATATCCAACTCCTTCCCATTCCAATCCTGAGACCCTTCCGATATCATGAGATTTGTTATCTCAATGCTTCTAATATCAAACTTGAGACCCTCCCTATAGCATGAGATGTAACATCCAAGTCCTCCCCATTCCAATCCTGAGACCCTTCCTATAGCATGAGATGTGATATATCAATGCTTATACCAAATCTGAGACACTTCCTATAGCATGAGATGTGATATCCAACTCCTTCCCATTCCAATCCTGAGACCCTTCCTATAGCATGAGATGTGATGTCTCAATGCTTCTAATACCAAACCTGAGATCCTTCCAATAACATGAGATGTGATATACAACTCCTTCCCATTCCAATCCTGAGACCCTTATGATAGCATGAGATGTGATATCTCAATGCCTCTAATACCAAACCTGAGATACTTCCGATAGCATGAGATGTGATATCTCAATGCTTCTAATACCAAACCTGAGATCCTTCCTATAACATGAGATGTGATTTCCATATCCTTCCCCTTCCAAACCTGAGACCCTCCATTTAGCATGAGATGTGATATACAACTCCTTCCCATTCCAATCCTGAGACCATTCTGATAGCATGAGATGTGATATCTCAATGCCTCTAATACCAAACCTGAGATCCCATCTCTAACATGAAATGTGATATCCATCTCCTTCCCTTTCCAAATCTGAGGCCCTGACTATAGCATGAGATGTGATATCCAAGTCCTTCCCATTCCAATTCTGAGACCCTTCCTATAGCATGTGATGTGATATCTCAATGCTTATACCAAACCTGAGACCCTTCCTATGGCATGAGATGTCATATACAACTCCTTCCCATTCCAATCCCGAGACCCTTCCTATAGCATGAGATGTGATATCTCAATGCTTATACCAAACCTGAGACCCTTCCTATAGCATGAGATGTGATATCCAACTTCTTCCCATTCCAATCCTGAGACCCTTCCTATAACATGAGATGTGATGTCTCAATGCTTCTAATACCAAACCTGAGATATTTCCTATAACATGAGATGTGATATCCAACTCCTTCCCATTCCAATCCTGAGACCCTTCCTATAGCATGAGATGTGATATCTCAATGCTTATACCAAACCTGAGACCCTTCCTATAGCTTGAGATGTGATATCCAACTCCTTCCCATTCCAATCCTGAGACCCTTCCTATAGCATGAGATGTGATATCTCAAGGCCTCTAATACCAAACCTGAGATCCTTCCTCTAACATGAAATGTGATATCCAACTCCTTCCCCTTCCAAACCTGAGAGCCTTCCTATAGCATGAGATATGATATCCACGTCCTTCCCATTCCAATCCTGAGACCCTTCCTATAACATGAAATGTGATATCCAACTCCTTCCCATTCCAACCTGAGACCCTTCCTATAGCATGAGATGGGATATCCAACTTCTTCCAAATCCAATACTGATACCCTTCCGATAGCATGAGATGTGATATCCCAATGCTTCTACCAATCCTGAGACCCTTCCTATAACATGAAATGTGATATTCAACTCCTTCCCATTCCAATCCTGAGACCCTTCCTATAGCTTGAGGTGTGATATCCAACTCCTTCCCATTCCAATTCTGAGACCCTTCTTATACCATGAGACTTGATATCTCAATGCTTCTAATACCAAACCTGAGACCCGTCCTATAACATGAGATGTGATATCCAAATCCTTCCCCTTCCAAACCTTAGACCCTTCCTTTATCATGAGATGTGATATCCAACTCCTTCCCATTCCAATCCTGAGACCCTTCCGATATCATGAGATTTGTTATCTCAATGCTTCTAATATCAAACTTGAGACCCTCCCTATAGCATGAGATGTGACATCCAAGTCCTTCCCATTCCAATCCTGAGACCCTTCCTATAGCATGAGATGTGATATCTCTATGCTTCTAATACCAACCCTGAGACCATTCCTATAACATGAGATGGGATATCCAACTCCTTCCCATTCCAATCCTGAGACCCTTCTGATAGCAGAGATGTGATATCCCAATGCTTATACCAAACCTGAGACCCTTCCTATGGCCTGAGATGTCATATACAACTCCTTCCCATTCCAATCCTGAGACCCTTCCTTTAGCATGAGATGTGATATCTCAATGCTTATACCAAATCTGAGACCCTTCCTATAGCATGAGAGGTGATATCCAATTCCTTCCCATTCCAATCCTGAGACCCTTCCTATAGCATGAGATGTGATATCTCAATGCTTATACCAAAAATGAGAGCCTACCTATAGCATGAGATGTGATATCCAAGTCCATCCCATTCCAATCCTTAGACCCTTCCTACAGCATGCGATGTGATATCTCAATGATTCTAATACCAAACCAGAGACTCTTCCTATAACATGAGATGGGATATCCAACTCCTTCCCATTCCAATCCTGAGCCGCTTCCGATAGCAGAGATGTGATATCTCAATGCTTATACCAAACCTGAGACCCTTCCTATAACATGAGATGTGATATCCAACTCCTTCCCGTTCCAAACCTGAGACACTAACTATAGCATATGTGATATCCAACTGCTTCCCATTCCAAACATGAGACCCTTCCTATAGCAAGAAAGTAATATCCAACTCCTACCCATTCCAATCCTGAGACCCTTCCTATAGCAAAAGATGTGATATCCAAATCCTTCCCATTCCAATCCTGAGACCCTTCCGATAACATGAGATGTGATATCCAACTCCTTCCCAATCAAATCCTGAGACCCTTCGTATAGCATGAGAAGGGATATCCAACTCCTTCCCAATCCAATCCTGAGACCCTTCCGATAGCAGAGACGTGATATCTCAATGCTTCTACCAAACCTGAGACCCTTCCTTTAGCATGAGATGTGATATCCAAATCCTTCACATTCCAATCCTGAGACCCTTCCTATAGCATGAGATGTGATATCTCAATGCTTCTAATACCAAACCTGAGATCCTTCCTATAACATGAGATGTGATATCCAATTCCTTCCCATTCCAAACCTGAGACCCTTCCTATTGGATGAGATGCGATATCCAACTCCTTCCCATTCCAACCCTGAGACCCTTCCTATAGCATGAGATGTGATGTCTCAATGCTTCTAATACCAAACCTGAGATCCTTCCTATAACATGAGATGTGATATCCAACTCCTTCCATTCCAATCCTGAGACCCGTCCTATAGCATGAGATGTGATATCTCAATTCTTATACCAAACCTGAGACAATTCCTATAGCATGAGATGTGATATCCAACTACTTCCCATTCCAATCCTGAGACCCTTCCTATAGCATGAGATGTGATATCTCAATGCTTCTAATACCAAACCTGAGATCCTTCCTCTAACATGAAATGTGATATCCAACTCCTTCCCTTTCCAAACCTAAGAGCCTATCTATAGCATGAGATGTGATATCCAAGTCCTTCCCATTCCAATCCTTAGACCCTTCCTATAACATGAAATGTGATATCCAACTCCTTCCCATTCCAACCTGAGACCCGTCCTATAGCATGAGATATGATATCCAAGTCCTTCCCATTCCAATCCTGAGACCCTTCCTATAACATGAAATGTGATATCCAACTCCTTCCCATTCCAACCTGAGACCCTTCCTATAGCATGAGATGGGATATCCAACTTCTTCCAAATCCAATACTGATACCCTTCCGATAGCATGAGATGTGATATCCCAATGCTTCTACCAAACCTGAGACCCATACTATGGCATGAGATGTGATATCAAACTCCTTCCCATTCCGATCCTGAGACCCTTCCTATAGCTTGAGGTGTGATATCCAACTCCTTCCCATTCCAATTCTGAGACCCTTCTTATACCATGAGACTTGATATCTCAATGCTTCTAATACCAAACCTGAGACCCGTCCTATAACATGAGATGTGATATCCAAATCCTTCCCCTTCCAAACCTTAGACCCTTCTTTTATCATGAGATGTGGTATCCAACTCCTTCCCATTCCAATCCTGAGACCCTTCCTATAGCATGAGATGTGATATCTCTATGCTTCTAATACCAAACCTGAGACCCTTCCTATAACATGAGATGGGATATCCAACTCCTTCCCATTCCAATCCTGAGACCCTTCCGATAGCAGAGATGTGATATCTCAATGCTTATACCAAACCTGAGACCCTTCCTATGGCCTTAGATGTCATATACAACTCCTTCCCATTCCAATCCTGAGACCCTTCCTTTAGCATGAGATGTGATATCTCAATGCTTATACCACATCTGAGACCCTTCCTATAGCATGAGATGTGATATCCAAATCCTTCCCATTCCAATCCTGAGACCCTTCCTATAGCATGAGATGTGATATCTCAATGCTTATACCAAACCTGAGAGCCTACCTATAGCATGAGATGTGATATCCAAGTCCATCCCATTCCAATCCTTAGACCCTTCCTACAGCATGCGATGTGATATCTCAATGATTCTAATACCAAACCAGAGACTCTTACTATAACATGAGATGGGATATCCAACTCCTTCCCATTCCAATCCTGAGCCGCTTCCGATAGCAGAGATGTGATATCTCAATGCTTATACCAAACCTGAGACCCTTCCTATAACATGAGATGTGATATCCAACTCCTTCCCGTTCCAAACCTGAGACACTAACTATAGCATATGTGATATCCAACTCCTTCCCATTCCAAACATGAGACCCTTCCTATAGCAAGAAAGTAATATCCAACTCCTACTCATTCCAATCCTGAGACCCTTCCTATAGCAAGAGATGTGATATCCAAATCCTTCCCATTCCAATCCTGAGACCCTTCCTATGGCATGAGATGTGATATCCAACTCCTTGCCATTCAAATCCTGAGACCCTTCCTATAGCATGAGAAGGGATATCCAACTCCTTCCCAATCCAATCCTGAGACCCTTCCGATAGCAGAGACGTGATATCTCAATGCTTCTACCAAACCTGAGACCCTTCCTTTAGCATGAGATGTGCTATCCAAATCCTTCACATTCCAATCCTGAGACCCTTCCTATAGCATGAGATGTGATATCTCAATGCTTCTAATACCAAACCTGAGATCCTTCCTATAACATGAGATGTGATATCCAATTCCTTCCCATTCCAAACCTGAGACCCTTCCTATTGGATGAGATGTGATATCCAACTCCTTCCCATTCCAACCCTGAGACCCTTCCTATAGCATGAGATGTGATGTCTCAATGCTTCTAATACCAAACCTGAGATCCTTCCTATAACATGAGATGTGATATCCAACTCCTTCCATTCCAATCCTGAGACCCGTCCTATAGCATGAGATGTGATATCTCAATGCTTATACCAAACCTGAGACCCTTCCTATAGCATGAGATGTGATATCCAACTACTTCCCATTCCAATCCTGAGACCCTTCCGATAGCAGAGATGTGATATCTCAATGCTTATACCAAACCTGAGACCCTTCCTATGGCCTTAGATGTCATATACAACTCCTTCCCATTCCAATCCTGAGACCCTTCCTTTAGCATGAGATGTGATATCTCAATGCTTATACCACATCTGAGACCCTTCCTATAGCATGAGATGTGATATCCAAATCCTTCCCATTCCAATCCTGAGACCCTTCCTATAGCATGAGATGTGATATCTCAATGCTTATACCAAACCTGAGAGCCTACCTATAGCATGAGATGTGATATCCAAGTCCATCCCATTCCAATCCTTAGACCCTTCCTACAGCATGCGATGTGATATCTCAATGATTCTAATACCAAACCAGAGACTCTTACTATAACATGAGATGGGATATCCAACTCCTTCCCATTCCAATCCTGAGCCGCTTCCGATAGCAGAGATGTGATATCTCAATGCTTATACCAAACCTGAGACCCTTCCTATAACATGAGATGTGATATCCAACTCCTTCCCGTTCCAAACCTGAGACACTAACTATAGCATATGTGATATCCAACTCCTTCCCATTCCAAACATGAGACCCTTCCTATAGCAAGAAAGTAATATCCAACTCCTACCCATTCCAATCCTGAGACCTTTCCTATAGCAAGAGATGTGATATCCAAATCCTTCCCATTCCAATCCTGAGACCCTTCCTATGGCATGAGATGTGATATCCAACTCCTTGCCATTCAAATCCTGAGACCCTTCCTATAGCATGAGAAGGGATATCCAACTCCTTCCCAATCCAATCCTGAGACCCTTCCGATAGCAGAGACGTGATATCTCAATGCTTCTACCAAACCTGAGACCCTTCCTTTAGCATGAGATGTGCTATCCAAATCCTTCACATTCCAATCCTGAGACCCTTCCTATAGCATGAGATGTGATATCTCAATGCTTCTAATACCAAACCTGAGATCCTTCCTATAACATGAGATGTGATATCCAATTCCTTCCCATTCCAAACCTGAGACCCTTCCTATTGGATGAGATGTGATATCCAACTCCTTCCCATTCCAACCCTGAGACCCTTCCTATAGCATGAGATGTGATGTCTCAATGCTTCTAATACCAAACCTGAGATCCTTCCTATAACATGAGATGTGATATCCAACTCCTTCCATTCCAATCCTGAGACCCGTCCTATAGCATGAGATGTGATATCTCAATGCTTATACCAAACCTGAGACCCTTCCTATAGCATGAGATGTGATATCCAACTACTTCCCATTCCAATCCTGAGACCCTTCCTATAGCATGAGATGTGATATCTCAATGCTTCTAATACCAAACCTGAGATCCTTCGTCTAACATGAAATGTGATATCCAACTCCTTCCCTTTCCAAACCTAAGAGCCTATCTATAGCATGAGATGTGATATCCAAGTCCTTCCCATTCCAACCCTTAGACCCTTCCTACAGCATGCAATATGATATCTCAATGATTCTAATAACAAACCTGAGACCCGTCCTATAACATGAGATGTGATATCCAACTCCTTCCCATTCCAATCCTGAGACACTTCCGATAGCAGAGATGTGATATCTCAATGCTTATACCAAACCTGAGACCCTTCCTATAACATGAGATGTGATATCCAAATCCTTCCCGTTCCAAACCTGAGACCCTTCCTTTAGCTTGAGATGTGATATCCAGCTCCTTCCCATTCCAATCCTGAGACACTTCCGATAGCATGAGATGTGATATCTCAATGCTTCTAATATCAAAACTGAGACCCTCCCTATAGCATGATATGTGATATCTAAGTCCTTCCCATTCCAATCCTGAGACACTCCCTATAGCATGAGATGTGATATCCAACTCTTTCCCATTCCAATCCTGAGACCCTTCCTATAGCATGAGATATGATATCTCAATACTTCTAATACCAAACGTGAGATCCTTCCGATAACATGAGATGTGATATCCAAATCCTTCCCCTTCCAAACCTGAGACCCTCCCTTTAGCATGAGATGTGATATCCAACTCCTTCCAATTCCAATCCTGAGACCCTTCTGATAGCATGAGATGTGATATCTCAATGCTTCTAATTCCAAACCTGAGATCCTTCCGATAGCATGAGATGTGATATCTCAATGCTTCTAATACCAAACCTGAGATCCTTCCTATAACATGAGATGTGATATCCAAATCCTTCCCCTTCCAAACCTGAGACCCTCCCTTTAGCATGAGATGTGATATCCAACTCCTTCCCATTCCATTCCTGAGACCCTTCTGATAGCATGAGATGTGATATCTCAATGCCTCTAATACCAAACCTGAGATCCTACCTCTAACATGAAATGTGATATCCAACTCTTTCCCCTTCCAAACCTGAGAGCCTTCCTATAGCATGAGATGTGATATCCAAGTCCTTCCCATTCCAATCCTGAGACCCTTCCTATAGCTTGAGATGTGATATCCAACTCCTTCCCATTCCAATTCTGAGACCCTTCCTATACTCTGAGACTTGATATCTCAATGCTTCTAATACCAAACCTGAGACCCGTAATATAACATGAGATGTGATATCCAAATCCTTCCCCTTCCAAACCTTAGACCCTTCCTTTATCATGAGATGTGATATCCAACTCCTTCCCATTCCAATCCTGAGACCCTTCCGATATCATGAGATGTGATATCTCAAAGCTTCTAATATCAAACTTGAGACCCTCCCTATAGCATGAGATGTGATATCCAAGTCCTTCCCATTCCAATCCTGAGACCTTTCCTATAGCATGAGATGTGATATCTCAATGCTTCTAATACCAAACCTGTGACCCTTCCTATAACATGAGATGGGAATATCCAACTCCTTCCCATTCCAATCCTGAGACCCTTCCGATAGCAGAGATGTGATATCTCAATGCTTATACCAAACCTGATACCCTTCCTATGGCATGAGATGTGATATCCAACTCCTTGCCATTCAAATCCTGAGACCCTTCCTATAGCATGAGAAGGGATATCCAACTCCTTCCCAATCCAATCCTGAGACCCTTCCGATAGCAGAGACGTGATATCTCAATGCTTCTACCAAACCTGAGACCCTTCCTTTAGCATGAGATGTGATATCCAAATCCTTCACATTCCAATCCTGAGACCCTTCCTATAGCATGAGTTTTGATATCTCAATGCTTCTAATACCAAACCTGATATCCTTCCTATAACATGAGACGTGATATCCAATTCCTTCCCATTCCAAACCTGAGACCCTTCCTATTGGATGAGATGTGATATCCAACTCCTTCCCATTCCAACCCTGAGACCCTTCCTATAGCATGAGATGTGATGTCTCAATGCTTCTAATACCAAACATGAGATCCTTCCTATAACATGAGATGTGATATCCAACTCCTTCCATTCCAATCCTGAGACCCGTCCTATAGCATGAGATGTGATATCTCAATGCTTATACCAAACCTGAGACCCTTCCTATAGCATGAGATGTGATATCCAACTACTTCCCATTCCAATCCTGAGACCCTTCGTATAGCATGAGATGTGATATCTCAATGCTTCTAATACCAAACCTGAGATCCTTCCTCTAACATGAAATGTGATATCCAACTCCTTCCCTTTCCAAACCTAAGAGCCTATCTATAGCATGAGATGTGATATCCAAGTCCTTCCCATTCCAATCCTTAGACCCTTCCTACAGCATGCAATATGATATCTCAATGATTCTAATAACAAACCTGAGACCCGTCCTATAGCATGAGAAATGATATCCAAGTCCTTCCCATTCCAATCCTGAGACCCTTCCTATAACATGAAATGTGATATCCAACTCCTTCCCATTCCAACCTGAGACCCTTCCTATAGCATGAGATGGGATATCCAACTTCCTCCAAATCCAATACTGATACCCTTCCGATAGCATGAGATGTGATATCCCAATGCTTCTACCAAACCGGAGACCCATACTATGGCATGAGATGTGATATCAAACTCCTTCCCATTCCAATCCTGAGACCCTTCCTATAGCTTGAGGTGTGATATCCAACTCCTTCCCATTCCAATTCTGAGACCCTTCTTATACCATGAGACTTGATATCTCAATGCTTCTAATACCAAACCTGAGACCCGTCCTATAACATGAGATGTGATATCCAAATCCTTCCCCTTCCAAACCTTAGACCCTTCCTTTATCATGAGATGTGATATCCAACTCCTTCCCATTCCAATCCTGAGACCCTTCCGATATCATGAGATTTGTTATCTCAATGCTTCTAATATCAAACTTGAGACCCTCCCTATAGCATGAGATGTGACATCCAAGTCCTTCCCATTCCAATCCTGAGACCCTTCCTATAACATGAGATGTGATATCCAACTCCTTCCCATTCCAACCTGAGACACTTCCTATAGCATGAGAAGGGATATCTAACTCCTTCCCAATCCAATCCTGAGACCCTTCCGATAGCAGAGATGTGATATCTCAATGCTTATACCAAACCTGAGACCCTTCCTATGGCATGAGATGTGATATCCAACTCCTTGCCATTCACATCCTGAGACCCTTCCTATAGCATGAGGTGTGATATCTCTATGCTTCTAATACCAAACCTGAGACCCTTCCTATAACATGAGATGGGATATCCAACTCCTTCCCATTCCAATCTTGAGACCCTTCCGATAGCAGAGATGTGATATCTCAATGCTTATACCAAACCTGAGAACCTTCCTATGGCCTGAGATGTCATATACAACTCCTTCCCATTCCAATCCTGAGACCCTTCCTTTAGCATGAGATGTGATATCTCAATGCTTATACCAAATCTGAGACCCTTCCTATAGCATGAGATGTGATATCCAATTCCTTCCCATTCCAATCCTGAGACCCTTCCTATAGCATGAGATGTGATATCTCAATGCTTATACCAAACCTGAGAGCCTACCTATAGCATGAGATGTTATATCCAAGTCCATCCCATTCCAATCCTAGACCCTTCCTACAGCATGCGATGTGATATCTCAATGATTCTAATACCAAACCAGAGACTCTTCCTATAACATGAGATGGGATATCCAACTCCTTCCCATTCCAATCCTGAGCCGCTTCCGATAGCAGAGATGTGATATCTCAATGCTTATACCAAACCTGAGACCCTTCCTATAACATGAGATGTGATATCCAACTCCTTCCCGTTCCAAACCTGAGACACTAACTATAGCATATGTGATATCCAACTCCTTCCCATTCCAAACATGAGACCCTTCCTATAGCAAGAAAGTAATATCCAACTCCTACCCATTCCAATCCTGAGACCCTTCCTATAGCAAGAGATGTGATATCCAAATCCTTACCATTCCAATCCTGAGACCCTTTCTATAACATGAGATGTGATATCCAACTCCTTCCCATTCCAACCTGAGACACTTCCTATAGCATGAGAAGGGATATCCAACTCCTTCCCAATCCAATCCTGAGACCCTTCCGATAGCAGAGATGTGATATCTCAATGCTTATACCAAACCTGAGACCCTTCCTATGGCATGAGATGTGATATCCAACTCCTTCCCAATCCAATCCTGAGACCCTTCAGATAGCAGAGACGTGATATCTCAATGCTTCTACCAAACCTGAGACCCTTCCTTTAGCATGAGATGTGATATCCAAATCCTTCACATTCCAATCCTGAGACCCTTCCTATAGCATGAGATGTGATAGCTCAATGCTTCTAATACCAAACCTGAGATCCTTCCTATAACATGAGATGTGATATCCAATTCCTTCCCATTCCAAACCTGAGACCCTTCCTATTGGATGAGATGTGATATCCAACTCCTTCGCATTCCAACCCTGAGACCCTTCCTATAGCATGAGATGTGATGTCTCAATGCTTCTAATACCAAACCTGAGATCCTTCCTATAACATGAGATGTGATATCCAACTCCTTCCATTCCAATCCTGAGACCCGTCCTATAGCATGAGATGTGATATCTCAATGCTTATACCAAACCTGAGACCCTTCCTATAGCATGAGATGTGATATCCAACTGCTTCCCATTCCAATCCTGAGACCCTTCCTATAGCATGAGATGTGATATCTCAATGCTTCTAATACCAAACCTGAGATCCTTCCTCTAACATGAAATGTGATATCCAACTCCTTCCCTTTCCAAACCTAAGAGCCTATCTATAGCATGAGATCTGATATCCAAGTCCTTCCCATTCCAACCCTTAGACCCTTCCTACAGCATGCAATATGATATCTCAATGATTCTAATAACAAACCTGAGACCCGTCCTATAACATGAGATGGGATATCCAACTCCTTCCCATTCCAATCCTGAGACACTTCCGATAGCAGAGATGTGATATCTCAATGCTTATACCAAACCTGAGACCCTTCCTATAACATGAGATGTGATATCCAAATCCTTCCCGTTCCAAACCTGAGACCCTTCCTTTAGCATGAGATGTGATATCCAGCACCTTCCCATTCCAATCCTGAGACACTTCCTATAGCATGAGATGTGATATCTCAATGCTTCTAATATCAAAACTGAGACCCTCCCTATAGCATGATATGTGATATCTAAGTCCTTCCCATTCCAATCCTGAGACCCTCCCTATAGCATGAGATGTGATATCCAACTCCTTCCCATTCCAATCCTGAGACCCTTCCTATAGCATGAGATATGATATCTCAATACTTCTAATACCAAACGTGAGATCCTTCCGATAACATGAGATGTGATATCCAAATCCTTCCCCTTCAAATCCTGAGACCCTCCCTTTAGCATGAGATGTGATATCCAACTCCTTCCTATTCCAATCCTGAGACTCTTCTGATAGCATGAGATGTGATATCTCAATGCTTCTAATACCAAACCTGAGATCCTTCCTATAACATGAGATGTGATATCCAAATCCTTCCCCTTCCAAACCTGAGACCCTCCCTTTAGCATGAGATGTGATATCCAACTCCTTCCCATTCCATTCCTGAGACCCTTCTGATAGCATGAGATGTGATATCTCAATGCCTCTAATACCAAACCTGAGATCCTACCTCTAACATGAAATGTGATATCCAACTCTTTCCCCTTCCAAACCTGAGAGCCTTCATATAGCATGAGATGTGATATCCAAGTCCTTCCCATTCCAATCCTGAGACCCTTCCTTTATCATGAGATGTGATATCCAACTCCTTCCCATTCCAATCCTGAGACCCTTCCTATAGCATGAGATGTGATATCTCAATGCTTCTAATACCAAACCTGAGACCCTTCCTATAACATGAGATGGGAATATCCAACTCCTTCCCATTCCAATCCTGAGACCCTTCCGATAGCAGAGATGTGATATCTCAATGCTTATACCAAACCTGAGATCCTTCCTATAACATGAGATGTGATATCCAACTCCTTCCCATTCCAATCCTGAGACACTTACTATAGCATGAGATGTGATATCTCACTGCTTATACCAAACCTGAGACCCTTCCCATAGCATGAGATGTGATATCCAACTCCTTCCCATTCCAATCCTCAGACCCTTCCTATAGCATGAGATGTGATATCTCAATGCTTCTAATATCAAACTTGAGACCCTACCTATAGCATGAGATGTGATATCCAAGTCCTTCCCATTACAATCCTGAGACACTTCCTATAGCATGAGATGTGATATCCAACTCCTTCCCATTCCAATCCTGAGACCCTTCCTATAGCATGAGGTATGATATCTCAATACTTCTAATACCAAACGTGAGATCCTTCTGATAACATGAGTTGTGATATCCAAATCCTTCCCCTTCCAAACCTGAGACCCTACCTTTAGCATGAGATGTGATATCCAACTCCTTCCCATTCCAATCCTGAGACCCTTCTGATAGCATGAGATGTGATATCTCAATGCTTCTAATACCAAACCTGAGATCCTTCCGATAGCATGAGATGTGATATCTCAATGCTTCTAATACCAAACCTGAGATCCTTCCTATAACATGAGATGTGATATCCAAATCCTTCCCCTTCCAAACCTGAGACCCTCCCTTTAGCATGAGATGTGATATCCAACTCCTTCCCATTCCATTCCTGAGACCCTTCTGATAGCATGAGATGTGATATCCAAGTCCTTCCCATTCCAATTCTGAGACCCTTCCTATAGCTTGAGATGTGATATCCAACTCCTTCCCATTCCAATTCTGAGACCCTTCCTATACTCTGAGACTTGATATCTCAATGCTTCTAATACCAAACCTCAGACCCGTAATATAACATGAGATGTGATATCCAAATCCTTCCCCTTCCAAACCTTAGACCCTTCCTTTATCATGAGATGTGATATCCAACTCCTTCCCATTCCAATCCTGAGACCCTTCCGATATCATGAGATGTGATATCTCAAAGCTTCTAATATCAAACTTGAGACCCTCCCTATAGCATGAGATGTGAGATCCAAGTCCTTCCCATTCCAATCCTGAGACCCTTCCTATAGCATGAGATGTGATATCTCTATGCTTCTAATACCAAACCTGAGACCCTTCCTATAACATGAGATGGGAATATCCAACTCCTTCCCATTCCAATCCTGAGACCCTTCCGATAGCAGAGATGTGATATCTCAATGCTTATACCAAACCTGAGACCCTTCGTATGGCATGAGATGTGATATCCAACTCCTTGCCATTCAAATCCTGAGACCCTTCCTATAGCATGAGAAGGGATATCCAACTCCTTCCCAATCCAATCCTGAGACCCTTCCGATAGCAGAGATGTGATATCTCAATGCTTCTACCAAACCTGAGACCCTTCCTTTAGCATGAGACGTGATATCCAAATCCTTCACATTCCAATCCTGAAACCCTTCCTATAGCATGAGATGTGATATCTCAATGCTTCTAATACCAAACCTGAGATCCTTCCTATAACATGAGATGTGATATCCAATTCCTTCCCATTCCAAACCTGAGACCCTTCCTATTGGATGAGTTGTGATATCCAACTCCTTCCCATTCCAACCCTGAGACCCTTCCTATAGCATGAGATGTGATGTCTCAATGATTCTAATACCAAACCTGAGATCCTTCCTATAACATGAGATGTGATATCCAACTCCTTCCATTCCAATCCTGAGACCCGTCCTATAGCATGAGATGTGATATCTCAATGCTTATACCAAACCTGAGACCCTTCCTATAGCATGAGATGTGATATCCAACTACTTCCCATTCCAATCCTGAGACCCTTCCTATAGCATGAGATGTGATATCTCAATGCTTCTAATACCAAACCTGAGATCCTTCCTCTAACATGAAATGTGATATCCAACTCCTTCCCTTTCCAAACCTAAGAGCCTATCTATAGCATGAGATGTGATATCCAGGTCCTTCCTATTCCAATCCTTAGACCCTTCCTACAGCATGCAATATGATATCTCAATGATTCTAATAACAAACCTGAGACCCGTCCTATAGCATGAGATATGATATCCAAGTCCTTCCCATTCCAATCCTGAGACCCTTCCTATAACATGAAATGTGATATCCAACTCCTTCCCATTCCAACCTGAGACCCTTCCTATAGCATGAGATGGGATATCCATCTTCTTCAAAATCCAATACTGATACCCTTCCGATAGCATGAGATGTGATATCCCAATGCTTCTACCAAACCTGAGACCCATACTATGGCATGAGATGTGATATCAAACTCCTTCCCATTCCAATCCTGAGACCCTTCCTATAGCTTGAGGTGTGATATCCAACTCCTTCCCATTCCAATTCTGAGACCATTCTTATACCATGAGACTTGATATCTCAATGCTTCTAATACCAAACCTGAGACCCGTCCTATAACATGAGATGTGATATCCAAATCCTTCCCCTTCCAAACCTTAGACCCTTCCTTTATCATGAGATGTGACATCCAAGTCTTTCCCATTCCAATCCTGAGACCCTTCCTATAGCATGAGATGTGATATCTCTATGCTTCTAATACCAAACCTGAGACCCTTCCTATAACATGAGATGGGATATCCAACTCCTTCCCATTCCAATCCTGAGACCTTTCCGATAGCAGAGATGTGATATCTCAATGCTTATACCAAACCTGAGAACCTTCCTATGGCCTGAGATGTCATATACAACTCCTTCCCATTCCAATCCTGAGACCCTTCCTTTAGCATGAGATGTGATATCTCAATGCTTATACCAAATCTGCGACCCTTCCTATAGCATGAGATGTGATATCCAATTCCTTCCCATTCCAATCCTGAGACCCTTCCTATAGCATGAGATGTGATATCTCAATGCTTATACCAAACCTGAGAGCCTACCTATAGCATGAGATGTGATATCCAAGTCCATCCCATTCCAATCCTTAGACCCTTCCTACAGCATGCGATGTGATATCTCAATGATTCTAATACCAAACCAGAGACTCTTCCTATAACATGAGATGGGATATCCAACTCCTTCCCATTCCAATTCTGAGACCCTTCCTATACTCTGAGACTTGATATCTCAATTCTTCTAATACCAAACCTGAGACCCGTAATATAACATGAGATGTGATATCCAAATCCTTCCCCTTCCAAACCTTAGACCCTTCCTTTATCATGAGATGTGATATCCAACTCCTTCCCATTCCAAACCTGAGACCCTTCCGATATCATGAGATGTGATATCTCAAAGCTTCTAATATCAAACTTGAGACCCTCCCTATAGCATGAGATGTGAGATCCAAGTCCTTCCCATTCCAATCCTGAGACCCTTCCTATAGCATGAGATGTGATATCTCTATGCTTCTAATACCAAACCTGAGACCCTTCCTATAACATGAGATGGGAATATCCAACTCCTTCCCATTCCAATCCTGAGACCCTTCCGATAGCAGAGATGTGATATCTCAATGCTTATACCAAACCTGAGACCCTTCGTATGGCATGAGATGTGATATCCAACTCCTTGCCATTCAAATCCTGAGACCCTTCCTATAGCATGAGAAGGGATATCCAACTCCTTCCCAATCCAATCCTGAGACCCTTCCGATAGCAGAGATGTGATATCTCAATGCTTCTACCAAACCTGAGACCCTTCCTTTAGCATGAGATGTGATATCCAAATCCTTCACATTCCAATCCTGAAACCCTTCCTATAGCATGAGATGTGATATCTCAATGCTTCTAATACCAAACCTGAGATCCTTCCTATAACATGAGATGTGATATCCAATTCCTTCCCATTCCAAACCTGAGACCCTTCCTATTGGATGAGTTGTGATATCCAACTCCTTCCCATTCCAACCCTGAGACCCTTCCTATAGCATGAGATGTGATGTCTCAATGATTCTAATACCAAACCTGAGATCCTTCCTATAACATGAGATGTGATATCCAACTCCTTCCATTCCAATCCTGAGACCCGTCCTATAGCATGAGATGTGATATCTCAATGCTTATACCAAACCTGAGACCCTTCCTATAGCATGAGATGTGATATCCAACTACTTCCCATTCCAATCCTGAGACCCTTCCTATAGCATGAGATGTGATATCTCAATGCTTCTAATACCAAACCTGAGATCCTTCCTCTAACATGAAATGTGATATCCAACTCCTTCCCTTTCCAAACCTAAGAGCCTATCTATAGCATGAGATGTGATATCCAGGTCCTTCCTATTCCAATCCTTAGACCCTTCCTACAGCATGCAATATGATATCTCAATGATTCTAATAACAAACCTGAGACCCGTCCTATAGCATGAGATATGATATCCAAGTCCTTCCCATTCCAATCCTGAGACCCTTCCTATAACATGAAATGTGATATCCAACTCCTTCCCATTCCAACCTGAGACCCTTCCTATAGCATGAGATGGGATATCCATCTTCTTCAAAATCCAATACTGATACCCTTCCGATAGCATGAGATGTGATATCCCAATGCTTCTACCAAACCTGAGACCCATACTATGGCATGAGATGTGATATCAAACTCCTTCCCATTCCAATCCTGAGACCCTTCCTATAGCTTGAGGTGTGATATCCAACTCCTTCCCATTCCAATTCTGAGACCCTTCTTATACCATGAGACTTGATATCTCAATGCTTCTAATACCAAACCTGAGACCCGTCCTATAACATGAGATGTGATATCCAAATCCTTCCCCTTCCAAACCTTAGACCCTTCCTTTATCATGAGATGTGACATCCAAGTCTTTCCCATTCCAATCCTGAGACCCTTCCTATAGCATGAGATGTGATATCTCTATGCTTCTAATACCAAACCTGAGACCCTTCCTATAACATGAGATGGGATATCCAACTCCTTCCCATTCCAATCCTGAGACCTTTCCGATAGCAGAGATGTGATATCTCAATGCTTATACCAAACCTGAGAACCTTCCTATGGCCTGAGATGTCATATACAACTCCTTCCCATTCCAATCCTGAGACCCTTCCTTTAGCATGAGATGTGATATCTCAATGCTTATACCAAATCTGAGACCCTTCCTATAGCATGAGATGTGATATCCAATTCCTTCCCATTCCAATCCTGAGACCCTTCCTATAGCATGAGATGTGATATCTCAATGCTTATACCAAACCTGAGAGCCTACCTATAGCATGAGATGTGATATCCAAGTCCATCCCATTCCAATCCTTAGACCCTTCCTACAGCATGCGATGTGATATCTCAATGATTCTAATACCAAACCAGAGACTCTTCCTATAACATGAGATGGGATATCCAACTCCTTCCCATTCCAATCCTGAGCCGCTTCCGATAGCAGAGATGTGATATCTCAATGCTTATACCAAACCTGAGACCCTTCCTATAACATGAGATGTGATATCCAACTCCTTCCCGTTCCAAACCTGAGACACTAACTATAGCATATGTGATATCCAACTCCTTCCCATTCCAAACATGAGACCCTTCCTATAGCAAGAAAGTAATATCCAACTCCTACCCATTCCAATCCTGAGACCCTTCCTATAGCAAGAGATGTGATATCCAAATCCTTCCCATTCCAATCCTGAGACCCTTCCTATAACATGAGATGTGATATCCAACTCCTTCCCATTCCAACCTGAGACACTTCCTATAGCATGAGAAGGGATATCCAACTCCTTCCCAATCCAATCCTGAGACCCTTCCGATAGCAGAGATGTGATATCTCAATGCTTATACCAAACCTGAGACCCTTCCTATAGCATGAAAAGGGATATCCAACTCCTTCCCAATCCAATCCTGAGACCCTTCCGATAGCAGAGACGTGATATCTCAATGCTTCTACCAAACCTGAGACCCTTCCTTTAGCATGAGATGTGATATCCAAATCCTTCACATTCCAATCCTGAGACCCTTCCTATAGCATGAGATTTGATATCTCAATGCTTCTAATACCAAACCTGAGATCCTTCCTATAACATGAGATGTGATATCCAATTCCTTCCCATTCCAAACCTGAGACCCTTCCTATTGGATGAGATGTGATATCCAACTCCTTCCCATTTCAACCCTGAGACCCTTCCTATTGCATGAGATGTGATGTCTCAATGCTTCTAATACCAAACCTGAGATCCTTCCTATAACATGAGATGTGATATCCAACTCCTTCCATTCCAATCCTGAGACCCGTCCTATAGCATGAGATGTGATATCTCAATGCTTATACCAAACCTGAGACCCTTCCTATAGCATGAGATGTGATATCCAACTCCTTCCCATTCCAATCCTGAGACCCTTCCTATAGCATGAGATGTGATATCTCAATGCTTCTAATACCAAACCTGGGATCCTTCCTCTAACATGAAATGTGATATCCAACTCCTTCCCTTTCCAAACCTAAGAGCCTATCTATAGCATGAGATGTGATATCCAAGTCCTTCTCATTCCAACCCTTAGACCCTTCCTACAGCATGCAATATGATATCTCAATGATTCTAATAACAAACCTGAGACCCGTCCTATAACATGAGATGGGATATCCAACTCCTTCCCATTCCAATCCTGAGACACTTCCGATAGCAGAGATGTGATATCTCAATGTTTATACCAAACCTGAGACCCTTCCTATAACATGAGATGTGAAATTTAACTCCTTCCCGTTCCCAACCTGAGACCCTTCCTTTAGCATGAGATGTGATATCCAGCTCCTTCCCATTCCAATCCTGAGACACTTCCGATAGCATGAGATGTGATATCTCAATGCTTCTAATATCAAAACTGAGACCCTCCCTATAGCATGATATGTGATATCTAAGTCCTTCCCATTCCAATCCTGAGACCCTTCCTATAGCATGAGATGTGATATCTCAATGCTTCTACCAAACCTGAGACCCTTCCTTTAGCATGAGATGTGATATCCAACTCCTTCCCATTCCAATCCTGAGACCCTTCCTATAGCATGAGATGTGATATCTCAATACTTCTAATACCAAACCTGAGATCCTTCCGATAACATGAGATGTGATATCTCAATACTTCTAATACCAAACCTGAGATCCATCCTATAACATGAGATGTGATATCCAACTCCTTCCCTTTCCAAACCTAAGAGCCTATCTATAGCATGAGATGTGATATCCAGGTCCTTCCCATTCCAATCCTTAGACCCTTCCTACAGCATGCAATATGATATCTCAATGATTCTAATAACAAACCTGAGACCCGTCCTATAGCATGAGATATGATATCCAAGTCCTTCCCATTCCAATCCTGAGACCCTTCCTATAACATGAAATGTGATATCCAACTCCTTCCCATTCCACCCTGAGACCCTTCCTATAGCATGAGATGGGATATCCAACTTCTTCCAAATCCAATACTGATACCCTTCCGATAGCATGAGATGTGATATCCCAATAGTTCTACCAAACCTGAGACCCATACTATGGCATGAGATGTGATATCAAACTCCTTCCCATTCCAATCCTGAGACCCTTCCTATAGCTTGAGGTGTGATATCCAACTCCTTCCCATTCCAATTCTGAGACCCTTCTTATACCATGAGACTTGATATCTCAATGCTTCTAATACCAAACCTGAGACCCGTCCTATAACATGAGATGTGATAACCAAATCCTTCCCCTTCCAAACCTTAGACCCTTCCTTTATCATGAGATGTGATATCCAACTCCTTCCCATTCCAATCCTGAGACCCTTCCGATATCATGAGATTTGTTATCTCAATGCTTCTAATATCAAACTTGAGACCCTCCCTATAGCATGAGATGTGACATCCAAGTCCTTCCCATTCCAATCCTGAGACCCTTCCTATAGCATGAGATGTGATATCTCTATGCTTCTAATACCAAACCTGAGACCCTTCCTATAACATGAGATGGGATATCCAACTCCTTCCCATTCCAATCCTGAGACCTTTCCGATAGCAGAGATGTGATATCTCAATGCTTATACCAAACCTGAGAACCTTCCTATGGCCTGAGATGTCATATACAACTCCTTCCCATTCCAATCCTGAGACCCTTCCTTTACCATGAGATGTGATATCTCAATGCTTATACCAAATCTGAGACCCTTCCTATAGCATGAGATGTGATATCCAATTCCTTCCCATTCCAATCCTGAGACCCTTCCTATAGCATGAGATGTGATATCTCAATGCTTATACCAAACCTGAGAGCCTACCTATAGCATGAGATGTGATATCCAAGTCCACCCCATTCCAATCCTTAGACCCTTCCTACAGCATGCGATGTGATATCTCAATGATTCTAATACCAAACCAGAGACTCTTCCTATAACATGAGATGGGATATCCAACTCCTTCCCATTCCAATCCTGAGCCGCTTCCGATAGCAGAGATGTGATATCTCAATGCTTATACCAAACCTGAGACCCTTCCTATAACATGAGATGTGATATCCAACTCCTTCCCGTTCCAAACCTGAGACACTAACTATAGCATCTGTGATATCCAACTCCTTCCCATTCCAAACATGAGACCCTTCCTATAGCAAGAAAGTAATATCCAACTCCTACCCATTCCAATCCTGAGACCCTTCGTATAGCAAGAGATGTGATATCCAAATCCTTCCCATTCCAATCCTGAGACCCTTCCTATAACATGAGATGTGATATCCAACTCCTTCCCATTCCAACCTGAGACACTTCCTATAGCATGAGAAGGGATATCCAACTCCTTCCCAATCCAATCCTGAGACCCTTCCGATAGCAGAGATGTGATATCTCAATGCTTATACCAAACCTGAGACCCTTCCTATGGCATGTGATGTGATATCCAACTCCTTGCCATTCAAATCCTGAGACCCTTCCTATAGCATGAAAAGGGATATCCAACTCCTTCCCAATCCAATCCTGAGACTCTTCCGATAGCAGAGACGTGATATCTCAATGCTTCTACCAAACCTGAGACCCTTCCTTTAGCATGAGATGTGATATCCAAATCCTTCACATTCCAATCCTGAGACCCTTCCTATAGCATGAGATTTGATATCTCAATGCTTCTAATACCAAACCTGAGATCCTTCCTATAACATGAGATGTGATATCCAATTCCTTCCCATTCCAAACCTGAGACCCTTCCTATTGGATGAGATGTGATATCCAACTCCTTCCCATTCCAACCCTGAGACCCTTCCTATAGCATGAGATGTGATGTCTCAATGCTTCTAATACCAAACCTGAGATCCTTCCTATAACATGAGATGTGATATCCAACTCCTTCCATTCCAATCCTGAGACCCGTCCTATAGCATGAGATGTGATATCTCAATGCTTATACCAAACCTGAGACCCTTCCTATAGCATGAGATGTGATATCCAACTCCTTCCCATTCCAATCCTGAGACCCTTCCTATAGCATGAGATGTGATATCTCAATGCTTCTAATACCAAACCTGAGATCCTTCCTCTAACATGAAATGTGATATCCAACTCCTTCCCTTTCCAAACCTAAGAGCCTATCTATAGCATGAGATGTGATATCCAAGTCCTTCACATTCCAACCCTTAGACCCTTCCTACAGCATGCAATATGATATCTCAATGATTCTAATAACAAACCTGAGACCCGTCCTATAGCATGAGATATGATATCCAAGTCCTTCCCATTCCAATCCTGAGACCCTTCCTATAACATGAAATGTGATATCCAACTCCTTCCCATTCCAACCTGAGACCCTTCCTATAGCATGAGATGGGATATCCAACTTCTTCAAAATCCAATACTGATACCCTTCCGATAGCATGAGATGTGATATCCCAATGCTTCTACCAAACCTGAGACCCATACTATGGCATGAGATGTGATATCAAACTCCTTCCCATTCCAATCCTGAGACCCTTCCTATAGCTTGAGGTGTGATATCCAACTCCTTCCCATTCCAATTCTGAGACCCTTCTTATACCATGAGACTTGATATCTCAATGCTTCTAATACCAAACCTGAGACCCGTCCTATAACATGAGATGTGATATCCAAATCCTTCCCCTTCCAAACCTTAGACCCTTCCTTTATCATGAGATGTGACATCCAAGTCCTTCCCATTCCAATCCTGAGACCCTTCCTATAGCATGAGATGTGATATCTCTATGCTTCTAATACCAAACCTGAGACCCTTCCTATAACATGAGATGGGATATCCAACTCCTTCCCATTCCAATCCTGAGACCTTTCCGATAGCAGAGATGTGATATCTCAATGCTTATACCAAACCTGAGAACCTTCCTATGGCCTGAGATGTCATATACAACTCCTTCCCATTCCAATCCTGAGACCCTTCCTTTAGCATGAGATGTGATATCTCAATGCTTATACCAAATCTGAGACCCTTCCTATAGCATGAGATGTGATATCCAATTCCTTCCCATTCCAATCCTGAGACCCTTCCTATAGCATGAGATGTGATATCTCAATGCTTATACCAAACCTGAGAGCCTACCTATAGCATGAGATGTGATATCCAAGTCCATCCCATTCCAATCCTTAGACCCTTCCTACAGCATGCGATGTGATATCTCAATGATTCTAATACCAAACCAGAGACTCTTCCTATAACATGAGATGGGATATCCAACTCCTTCCCATTCCAATCCTGAGCCGCTTCCGATAGCAGAGATGTGATATCTCAATGCTTATACCAAACCTGAGACCCTTCCTATAACATGAGATGTGATATCCAACTCCTTCCCGTTCCAAACCTGAGACACTAACTATAGCATATGTGATATCCAACTCCTTCCCATTCCAAACATGAGACCCTTCCTATAGCAAGAAAGTAATATCCAACTCCTACCCATTCCAATCCTGAGACCCTTCCTATAGCAAGAGATGTGATATCCAAATCCTTCCCATTCCAATCCTGAGACCCTTCCTATAACATGAGATGTGATATCCAACTCCTTCCCATTCCAACCTGAGACACTTCCTATAGCATGAGAAGGGATATCCAACTCCTTCCCAATCCAATCCTGAGACCCTTCCGATAGCAGAGATGTGATATCTCAATGCTTATACCAAACCTGAGACCCTTCCTATAGCATGAAAAGGGATATCCAACTCCTTCCCAATCCAATCCTGAGACCCTTCCGATAGCAGAGACGTGATATCTCAATGCTTCTACCAAACCTGAGACCCTTCCTTTAGCATGAGATGTGATATCCAAATCCTTCACATTCCAATCCTGAGACCCTTCCTATAGCATGAGATTTGATATCTCAATGCTTCTAATACCAAACCTGAGATCCTTCCTATAACATGAGATGTGATATCCAATTCCTTTCCATTCCAAACCTGAGACCCTTCCTATTGGATGAGATGTGATATCCAACTCCTTCCCATTTCAACCCTGAGACCCTTCCTATAGCATGAGATGTGATGTCTCAATGCTTCTAATACCAAACCTGAGATCCTTCCTATAACATGAGATGTGATATCCAACTCCTTCCATTCCAATCCTGAGACCTGTCCTATAGCATGAGATGTGATATCTCAATGCTTATACCAAACCTGAGACCCTTCCTATAGCATGAGATGTGATATCCAACTCCTTCCCATTCCAATCCTGAGACCCTTCCTATAGCATGAGATGTGATATCTCAATGCTTCTAATACCAAACCTGAGATCCTTCCTCTAACATGAAATGTGATATCCAACTCCTTCCCTTTCCAAACATAAGAGCCTATCTATAGCATGAGATGTGATATCCAAGTCCTTCACATTCCAACCCTTAGACCCTTCCTACAGCATGCAATATGATATCTCAATGATTCTAATAACAAACCTGAGACCCGTCCTATAACATGAGATGGGATATCCAACTCCTTCCCATTCCAATCCTGAGACACTTCCGATAGCAGAGATGTGATATCTCAATGTTTATACCAAACCTGAGACCCTTCCTATAACATGAGATGTGAAATTTAACTCCTTCCCGTTCCCAACCTGAGACCCTTCCTTTAGCATGAGATGTGATATCCAGCTCCTTCCCATTCCAATCCTGAGACACTTCCGATAGCATGAGATGTGATATCTCAATGCTTCTAATATCAAAACTGAGACCCTCCCTATAGCATGATATGTGATATCTAAGTCCTTCCCATTCCAATCCTGAGACCCTTCCTATAGCATGAGATGTGATATCTCAATGCTTCTACCAAACCTGAGACCCTTCCTTTAGCATGAGATGTGATATCCAACTCCTTCCCATTCCAATCCTGAGACCCTTCCTATAGCATGAGATGTGATATCTCAATACTTCTAATACCAAACCTGAGATCCATCCTATAACATGAGATGTGATATCCAACTCCTTCCCTTTCCAAACCTAAGAGCCTATCTATAGCATGAGATGTGATATCCAGGTCCTTCCCATTCCAATCCTTAGACCCTTCCTACAGCATGCAATATGATATCTCAATGATTCTAATAACAAACCTGAGACCCGTCCTATAGCATGAGATATGATATCCAAGTCCTTCCCATTCCAATCCTGAGACCCTTCCTATAACATGAAATGTGATATCCAACTCCTTCCCATTCCAACCTGAGACCCTTCCTATAGCATGAGATGGGATATCCAACTTCTTCCAAATCCAATACTGATACCCTTCCGATAGCATGAGATGTGATATCCCAATGCTTCTACCAAACCTGAGACCCATACTATGGCATGAGATGTGATATCAAACTCCTTCCCATTCCAATCCTGAGACCCTTCCTATAGCTTGAGGTGTGATATCCAACTCCTTCCCATTCCAATTCTGAGACCCTTCTTATACCATGAGAATTGATATCTCAATGCTTCTAATACCAAACCTGAGACCCGTCCTATAACATGAGATGTGATAACCAAATCCTTCCCCTTCCAAACCTTAGACCCTTCCTTTATCATGAGATGTGATATCCAACTCCTTCCCATTCCAATCCTGAGACCCTTCCGATATCATGAGATTTGTTATCTCAATGCTTCTAATATCAAACTTGAGACCCTCCCTATAGCATGAGATGTGACATCCAAGTCCTTCCCATTCCAATCCTGAGACCCTTCCTATAGCATGAGATGTGATATCTCTATGCTTCTAATACCAAACCTGAGACCCTTCCTATAACATGAGATGGGATATCCAACTCCTTCCCATTCCAATCCTGAGACCTTTCCGATAGCAGAGATGTGATATCTCAATGCTTATACCAAACCTGAGAACCTTCCTATGGCCTGAGATGTCATATACAACTCCTTCCCATTCCAATCCTGAGACCCTTGCTTTACCATGAGATGTGATATCTCAATGCTTATACCAAATCTGAGACCCTTCCTATAGCATGAGATGTGATATCCAATTCCTTCCCATTCCAATCCTGAGACCCTTCCTATAGCATGAGATGTGATATCTCAATGCTTATACCAAACCTGAGAGCCTACCTATAGCATGAGATGTGATATCCAAGTCCACCCCATTCCAATCCTTAGACCCTTCCTACAGCATGCGATGTGATATCTCAATGATTATAATACCAAACCAGAGACCCTTCCTTTAGCATGAGATGTGATATCCAAATCCTTCACATTCCAATCCTGAGACCCTTCCTATAGCATGAGATTTGATATCTCAATGCTTCTAATACCAAACCTGAGATCCTTCCTATAACATGAGATGTGATATCCAATTCCTTCCCATTCCAAACCTGAGACCCTTCCTATTGGATAAGATGTGATATCCAACTCCTTCCCATTCCAACCCTGAGACCCTTCCTATAGCATGAGATGTGATGTCTCAATGCTTCTAATACCAAACCTGAGATCCTTCCTATAACATGAGATGTGATATCCAACTCCTTCCATTCCAATCCTGAGACCCGTCCTATAGCATGAGATGTGATATCTCAATGCTTATACCAAACCTGAGACCCTTCCTATAGCATGAGATGTGATATCCAACTCCTTCCCATTCCAATCCTGAGACCCTTCCTATAGCATGAGATGTGATATCTCAATGCTTCTAATACCAAACCTGAGATCCTTCCTCTAACATGAAATGTGATATCCAACTCCTTCCCTTTCCAAACCTAAGAGCCTATCTATAGCATGAGATGTGATATCCAAGTCCTTCACATTCCAACCCTTAGACCCTTCCTACAGCATGCAATATGATATCTCAATGATTCTAATAACAAACCTGAGACCCTTCCTTTAGCATGAGATGTGATATCCAGCTCCTTCCCATTCCAATCCTGAGACACTTCCGATAGCATGAGATGTGATATCTCAATGCTTCTAATATCAAAACTGAGACCCTCCCTATAGCATGATATGTGATATCTAAGTCCTTCCCATTCCAATCCTGAGACCCTTCCTATAGCATGAGATGTGATATCTCAATGCTTCTACCAAACCTGAGACCCTTCCTTTAGCATGAGATTTGATATCCAACTCCTTCCCATTCCAACCTGAGACCCTTCCTATAGCATGAGATGGGATATCCAACTTCTTCCAAATCCAATACTGATACCCTTCCGATAGCATGAGATGTGATATCCCAATGCTTCTACCAAACCTGAGACCCATACTCTGGCATGAGATGTGATATCAAACTCCTTCCCATTCCAATCCTGAGACCCTTCCTAAAGCTTGAGGTGTGATATCCAACTCCTTCCCATTCCAATTCTGAGACCCTTCTTATACCATGAGACTTGATATCCAAATCCTTCCCCCTCCAAACCTTAGACCCTTCCTTTATCATGAGATGTGATATCCAACTCCTTCCCATTCCAATCCTGAGACCCTTCCGGTATCATGAGATTTGTTATCTCAATGCTTCTAATATCAAACTTGAGACCCTCCCTATAGCATGAGATGTGACATCCAAGTCCTTCCCATTCCAATCCTGAGACCCTTCCTATAGCATGAGATGTGATATCTCTATGCTTCTAATACCAAACCTGAGACCCTTCCTATAACATGAGATGGGATATCCAACTCCTTCCCATTCCAATCCTGAGACCTTTCCGATAGCAGAGATGTGATATCTCAATGCTTATACCAAACCTGAGAACCTTCCTATGGCCTGAGATGTCATATACAACTCCTTCCCATTCCAATCCTGAGACCCTTCCTTTAGAATGAGATGTGATATCTCAATGCTTATACCAAATCTTAGACCCTTCCTATAGCATGAGATGTGATATCTCAATGCTTATACCAAACCTGAGAGCCTACCTATAACATGAGATGTGATATCCAAGTCCATCCCATTCCAATCCTTAGACCCTTCCTACAGCATGCGATGTGATATCTCAATGATTCTAATACCAAACCAGAGACTCTTCCTATAACATGAGATGGGATATCCAACTCCTTCCCATTCCAATCCTGAGGTGCTTCCGATAGCAGAGATGTGATATCTCAATGCTTATACCAAACCTGAGACCCTTCCTATAACATGAGATGTGATATCCAACTCCTTCCCGTTCCAAACCTGAGACACTAACTATAGCATATGTGATATCCACCTCCTTCCCATTCCAAACATGAGACCCTTCCTATAGCAAGAAAGTAATATCCAACTCCTACCCATTCCAATCCTGAGACCCTTCCTATAGCAAGAGATGTGATATCCAAATCCTTCCCATTCCAATCCTGAGACCCTTCCTATAACATGAGATGTGATATCCAACTCCTTCCCATTCCAACCTGAGACACTTCCTATAGCATGAGAAGGGATATCCAACTCCTTCCCAATCCAATCCTGAGACCCTTCCGATAGCAGAGATGTGATATCTCAATGCTTATACCAAACCTGAGACCCTTCCTATGGCATGAGATGTGATATCCAACTCCTTGCCATTCAAATCCTGAGACCCTTCCTATAGCATGAGAAGGGATATCCAACTCCTTCCCAATCCAATCCTGAGACCCTTCCGATAGCAGAGACGTGATATCTCAATGCTTCTACCAAACCTGAGACCCTTCCTTTAGCATGAGATGTGATATCCAAATCCTTCACATTCCAATCCTGAGACCCTTCCTATAGCATGAGATGTGATATCTCAATGCTTCTAATACCAAACCTGAGATCCTTCCTATAACATGAGATGTGATATCCAATTCCTTCCCATTCCAAACCTGAGACCCTTCCTATTGGATGAGATGTGATATCCAACTCCTTCCCATTCCAACCCTGAGACCCTTCCTATAGCATGAGATGTGATGTCTCAATGATTCTAATATCAAACCTGAGATCCTTCCTATAACATGAGATGTGATATCCAACTCCTTCCCATTCCAATCCTGAGACCCTTCCGATAGCAGAGATGTGATATCTCAATGCTTATACCAAACCTGAGACCCTTCGTATGGCATGAGATGTGATATCCAACTCCTTGCCATTCAAATCCTGAGACCCTTCCTATAGCATGAGAAGGGATATCCAACTCCTTCCCAATCCAATCCTGAGACCCTTCCGATAGCAGAGACGTGATATCTCAATGCTTCTACCAAACCTGTGACCCTTCCTTTAGCATGAGATGTGATATCCAAATCCTTCACATTCCAATCCTGAAACCCTTCCTATAGCATGAGATGTGATATCTCAATGCTTCTAATACCAAACCTGAGATCCTTCCTATAACATGAGATGTGATATCCAATTCCTTCCCATTCCAAACCTGAGACCCTTCCTTTATCATGAGATGTGACATCCAAATCCTTCCCATTCCAATCCTGAGACCCTTCCTATAGCATGAGATGTGATATCTCTATGCTTCTAATACCAAACCTTTGACCCTTCCTATAACATGAGATGGGATATCCAACTCCTTCCCATTCCAATCCTGAGACCTTTCCGATAGCGGAGATGTGATATCTCAATGCTTATACCAAACCTGAGAACCTTCCTATGGCCTGAGATGTCATATACAACTCCTTCCCATTCCAATCCTGAGACCCTTCCTTTAGCATGAGATGTGATATCTCAATGCTTATACCAAATCTGAGACCCTTCCTATAGCATGAGATGTGATATCCAATTCCTTCCAATTCCAATCCTGAGACCCTTCCTATAGCATGAGATGTGATATCTCAATGCTTATACCAAACCTGAGATCCTTCCTATAACATGAGATGTGATATCCAACTCCTTCCATTCCAATCCTGAGACCCGTCCTATAGCATGAGATGTGATATCTCAATGCTTATACCAAACCTGAGACCCTTCCTATAGCATGAGATGTGATATCCAACTACTTCCCATTCCAATCATGAGACCCTTCCTATAGCATGAGATGTGATATCTCAATGCTTCTAATACCAAACCTGAGATCCTTCCTCTAACATGAAATGTGATATCCAACTCCTTCCCTTTCCAAACCTAAGAGCCTATCTATGGCATGAGATGTGATATCCAGGTCCTTCCTATTCCAATCCTTAGACCCTTCCTACAGCATGCAATATGATATCTCAATGATTCTAATAACAAACCTGAGACCCGTCCTATAGCATGAGATATGATATCCAAGTCCTTCCCATTCCAATCCTGAGACCCTTCCTATAACATGAAATGTGATATCCAACTCCTTCCCATTCCAACCTGAGACCCTTCCTATAGCATGAGATGGGATATCCAACTTCTTCAAAATCCAATACTGATACCCTTCCGATAGCATGAGATGTGATATCCCAATGCTTCTACCAAACCTGAGACCCATACCATGGCATGAGATGTGATATCAAACTCCTTCCCATTCCAATCCTGAGACCCTTCCTATAGCTTGAGGTGTGATATCCAACTCCTTCCCATTCCAATTCTGAGACCCTTCTTATACCATGAGACTTGATATCTCAATGCTTCTAATACCAAACCTGAGACCCGTCCTATAACATGAGATGTGATATCCAAATCCTTCCCCTTCCAAACCTTAGACCCTTCCTTTATCATGAGATGTGACATCCAAGTCCTTCCCATTCCAATCCTGAGACCCTTTCCGATAGCAGAGATGTGATATCTCAATGCTTATACCAAACCAGAGAACCTTCCTATGGCCTGAGATGTCATATACAACTCCTTCCCATTCCAATCCTGAGACCCTTCCTTTAGCATGAGATGTGATATCTCAATGCTTATACCAAATCTGAGACCCTTCCTATAGCATGAGATGTGATATCTCTATGCTTCTAATACCAAACCTGAGACCCTTCCTATAACATGAGATGGGATATCCAACTCCTTCCATTCCAATCCTGAGACCTTTCCGATAGCAGAGATGTGATATCTCAATGCTTATACCAAACCTGAGAACCTTCCTATGGCCTGAGATGTCATATACAACTCCTTCCCATTCCAATCCTGAGACCCTTCCTTTAGCATGAGATGTGATATCTCAATGCTTATACCAAATCTGAGACCCTTCCTATAGCATGAGATGTGATATCCAAGTCCATCCCATTCCAATCCTTAGACCCTTCCTACAGCATGCGATGTGATATCTCAATGATTCTAATACCAAACCAGAGACTCTTCCTATAACATGAGATGGGATATCCAACTCCTTCCCATTCCAATCCTGAGCCGCTTCCGATAGCAGAGATGTGATATCTCAATGCTTATACCAAACCTGAGACCCTTCCTATAACATGAGATGTGATATCCAACTCCTTCCCGTTCCAAACCTGAGACACTAACTATAGCATATGTGATATCCAACTCCTTCCCATTCCAAACATGAGACCCTTCCTATAGCAAGAAAGTAATATCCAACTCCTACCCATTCCAATCCTGAGACCCTTCCTATAGCAAGAGATGTGATATCCAAATCCTTCCCATTCCAATCCTGAGACCCTTCCTATAACATGAGATGTGATATCCAACTCCTTCCCATTCCAACCTGAGACACTTCCTATAGCATGAGAAGGGATATCCAACTCCTTCCCAATCCAATCCTGAGACCCTTCCGATAGCAGAGATGTGATATCTCAATGCTTATACCAAACCTGAGACCCTTCCTATAGCATGAAAAGGGATATCCAACTCCTTCCCAATCCAATCCTGAGACCCTTCCGATAGCAGAGACGTGATATCTCAATGCTTCTACCAAACCTGAGACCCTTCCTTTAGCATGAGATGTGATATCCAAATCCTTCACATTCCAATCCTGAGACCCTTCCTATAGCATGAGATTTGATATCTCAATGCTTCTAATACCAAACCTAAGATCCTTCCTATAACATGAGATGTGATATCCAATTCCTTCCCATTCCAAACCTGAGACCCTTCCTATTGGATGAGATGTGATATCCAACTCCTTCCCATTTCAACCCTGAGACCCTTCCTATAGCATGAGATGTGATGTCTCAATGCTTCTAATACCAAACCTGAGATCCTTCCTATAACATGAGATGTGATATCCAACTCCTTCCATTCCAATCCTGAGACCCGTCCTATAGCATGAGATGTGATATCTCAATGCTTATACCAAACCTGAGACCCTTCCTATAGCATGAGATGTGATATCTCAATGCTTCTAATACCAAACCTGAGATCCTTCCTCTAACATGAAATGTGATATCCAACTCCTTCCCTTTCCAAACCTAAGAGCCTATCTATAGCATGAGATGTGATATCCAACTCCTTCCATTCCAATCCTGAGACCCGTCCTATAGCATGAGATGTGATATCTCAATGCTTATACCAAACCTGAGACCCTTCCTATAGCATGAGATGTGATATCCAACTACTTCCCATTCCAATCATGAGACCCTTCCTATAGCATGAGATGTGATATCTCAATGCTTCTAATACCAAACCTGAGATCCTTCCTCTAACATGAAATGTGATATCCAACTCCTTCCCTTTCCAAACCTAAGAGCCTATCTATAGCATGAGATGTGATATCCAGGTCCTTCCCATTCCAATCCTTAGACCCTTCCTACAGCATGCAATATGATATCTCAATGATTCTAATAACAAACCTGAGACCCGTCCTATAGCATGAGATATGATATCCAAGTCCTTCCCATTCCAATCCTGAGACCCTTCCTATAACATGAAATGTGATATCCAACTCCTTCCCATTCCAACCTGAGACCCTTCCTATAGCATGAGATGGGATATCCAACTTCTTCCAAATCCAATACTGATACCCTTCCGATAGCATGAGATGTGATATCCCAATGCTTCTACCAAACCTGAGACCCATACTATGGCATGAGATGTGATATCAAACTCCTTCCCATTCCAATCCTGAGACCCTTCCTATAGCTTGAGGTGTGATATCCAACTCCTTCCCATTCCAATTCTGAGACCCTTCTTATACCATGAGACTTGATATCTCAATGCTTCTAATACCAAACCTGAGACCCGTCCTATAACATGAGATGTGATAACCAAATCCTTCCCCTTCCAAACCTTAGACCCTTCCTTTATCATGAGATGTGATATCCAACTCCTTCCCATTCCAATCCTGAGACCCTTCCAATATCATGAGATTTGTTATCTCAATGCTTCTAATATCAAACTTGAGACCCTCCCTATAGCATGAGATGTGACATCCAAGTCCTTCCCATTCCAATCCTGAGACCCTTCCTAAAGCATGAGATGTGATATCTCTATGCTTCTAATACCAAACCTGAGACCCTTCCTATAACATGAGATGGGATATCCAACTCCTTCCCATTCCAATCCTGAGACCTTTCCGATAGCAGAGATGTGATATCTCAATGCTTATACCAAACCTGAGAACCTTCCTATGGCCTGAGATGTCATATACAACTCCTTCCCATTCCAATCCTGAGACCCTTCCTTTACCATGAGATGTGATATCTCAATGCTTATACCAAATCTGAGACCCTTCCTATAGCATGAGATGTGATATCCAATTCCTTCCCATTCCAATCCTGAGACCCTTCCTATAGCATGAGATGTGATATCTCAATGCTTATACCAAACCTGAGAGCCTACCTATAGCATGAGATGTGATATCCAAGTCCACCCCATTCCAATCCTTAGACCCTTCCTACAGCATGCGATGTGATATCTCAAGGCCTCTAATACCAAACCTGAGATCCTTCCTATAACATGAGATGTGATATCCAACTCCTTCCCATTCCAATCCTGAGACCCTTCCTATAGCATGAGATGTGCTATCTCAATGCTTATACCAAACCTGAGACCCTTCCTAAAGCTTGAGATGTGATATCCAACTCCTTCCCATTCCAATCCCGAGACCCTTCCTATAGCATGAGATGTGATATCTCAAGGCCTCTAATACCAAACCTGAGATCCTTCCTCTAACATGAAATGTGATATCCAACTCCTTCCCCTTCCAAACCTGAGAGCCTTCCTATAGCATGAGATATGATATCCAAGTCCTTCCCATTCCAATCCTGAGACCCTTCCTATAACATGAAATGTGATATCCAACTCCTTCCCATTCCAACCTGAGACCCTTCCTATAGCATGAGATGGGATATCCAACTCCTTCCAAATCCAATACTGATACCCTTCCAATAGCATGAGATGTGATATCCCAATGCTTCTACCAAACCTGAGACCCATACTATGGCATGAGATGTGATATCAAACTCCTTCCCGTTCCAATCCTGAGACTCTTCCTATAGCTTGAGATGTGATATCCAACTCCTTCACATTCCAATTCTGAGACCCTTCCTATGCCATGAGACTTGATATCTCAATGCTTCTAATACCAAACCCGAGACCCGTCCTATAACATGAGATGTGATATCCAAATCTTTCCCCTTCCAAACCTTAGACCCTTCCTTTATCATGAGATGTGATATCCAACTCCTTCCCATTCCAATCCTGAGACCCTTCCGATATCATGAGATTTGTTATCTCAATGCTTCTAATATCAAACTTGAGACCCTCCCTATAGCATGAGATGTGACATCCAAGTCCTCCCCATTCCAATCCTGAGACCCTTCCTATAGCATGAGATGTGATATATCAATGCTTATACCAAATCTGAGACACTTTCTATAGCATGAGATGTGATATCCAACTCCTTCCCATTCCAATCCTGAGACCCTTCCTATAGCATGAGATGTGATGTCTCAATGCTTCTAATACCAAACCTGAGATCCTTCCAATAACATGAGATGTGATATACAACTCCTTCCCATTCCAATCCTGAGACCCTTATGATAGCATGAGATGTGATATCTCAATGCCTCTAATACCAAACCTGAGATACTTCCGATAGCATGAGATGTGATATCTCAATGCTTCTAATACCAAACCTGAGATCCTTCCTATAACATGAGATGTGATTTCCAAATCCTTCCCCTTCCAAACCTGAGACCCTCCATTTAGCATGAGATGTGATATACAACTCCTTCCCATTCCAATCCTGAGACCCTTCTGATAGCATGAGATGTGATATCTCAATGCCTCTAATACCAAACCTGAGATCCCATCTCTAACATGAAATGTGATATCCATCTCCTTCCCTTTCCAAATCTGAGGCCCTGCCTATAGCATGAGATGTGATATCCAAGTCCTTCCCATTCCAATCCTGAGACCCTTCCTATAGCATGTGATGTGATATCTCAATGCTTATACCAAACCTGAGACCCTTCCTATGGCATGAGATGTCATATACAACTCCTTCCCATTCCAATCCCGAGACCCTTCCTATAGCATGAGATGTGATATCTCAATGCTTATACCAAACCTGAGACCCTTCCTATAGCATGAGATGTGATATCCAACTTCTTCCCATTCCAATCCTGAGACCCTTCCTATAACATGAGATGTGATGTCTCAATGCTTCTAATACCAAACCTGAGATATTTCCTATAACATGAGATGTGATATCCAACTCCTTCCCATTCCAATCCTGAGACCCTTCCTATAGCATGAGATGTGATATCTCAATGCTTATACCAAACCTGAGACCCTTCCTATAGCTTGAGATGTGATATCCAACTCCTTCCCATTCCAATCCAGAGACCCTTCCTATAGCATGAGATGTGATATCTCAAGGCCTCTAATACCAAACCTGAGATCCTTCCTCTAACATGAAATGTGATATCCAACTCCTTCCCCTTCCAAACCTGAGAGCCTTCCTATAGCATGAGATATGATATCCAAGTCCTTCCCATTCCAATCCTGAGACCCTTTCTATAACATGAAATGTGATATCCAACTCCTTCCCATTCCAACCTGAGACCCTTCCTATAGCATGAGATGGGATATCCAACTCCTTCCAAATCCAATACTGATACCCTTCCGATAGCATGAGATGTGATATCCCAATGCTTCTACCAAACCTGAGACCCATACTATGGCATGAGATGTGATATCAAACTCCTTCCCATTCCAATCCTGAGACCCTTCCTATAGCTTGAGGTGTGATATCCAACTCCTTCCCATTCCAATTCTGAGACCCTTCTTATACCATGAGACTTGATATCTCAATGCTTCTAATACCAAACCTGAGACCCGTCCTATAACATGAGATGTGATATCCAAATCCTTCCCCTTCCAAACCTCAGACCCTTCCTTTATCATGAGATGTGATATCCAACTCCTTCCCATTCCAATCCTGAGACCCTTCCGATATCATGAGATTTGTTATCTAAATGCTTCTAATATCAAACTTGAGACCCTCCCTATAGCATGAGATGTGACATCCAAGTCCTTCCCATTCCAATCCTGAGACCATTCCTATAGCATGAGATGTGATATCTCTATGCTTCTAATACCAAACCTGAGACCCTTCCTATAACATGAGATGGGATATCCAACTCCTTCCCATTCCAATCCTGAGACCCTTCCGATAGCAGAGATGTGATATCTCAATGCTTATACCAAACCTGAGACCCTTCCTATGGCCTGGGATGTCATATACAACTCCTTCCCATTCCAATCCTGAGACCCTTCCTATAGCATGAGATGTGATATCTCAATGCTTATACCAAATCTGAGACCCTTCCTATAGCATGAGATGTGATATCCAATTCCTTCCCATTCCAATCCTGAGACCCTTCCTATAGCATGAGATGTGATATCTCAATGCTTATGCCAAACCTGAGAGCCTACCTATAGCATGAGATGTGATATCCAAGTCCATCCCATTCCAATCCTTAGACCCTTCCTACAGCATGCGATGTGATATCTCAATGATTCTAATACCAAACCAGAGACTCGTCCTATAACATGAGATGGGATATCCAACTCCTTCCCATTCCAATCCTTTGCCAATTCCGATAGCAGAGATGTGATATCTCAATGCTTATACCAAACCTGAGACCCTTCCTATAACATGAGATGTGATATCCAACTCCTTCCCGTTCCAAACCTGAGACACTAACTATAGCATATGTGATATCCAACTCCTTCCCATTCCAAACATGAGACGCTTCCTATAGCAAGAAAGTAATATCCAACTCCTACCCATTCCAATCCTGAGACCCTTCCTATAGCAAGAGATGTGATATCCAAATCCTTCCCATTCCAATCCTGAGACCCTTCCTATAACATGAGATGTGATATCCAACTCCTTCCCATTCCAACCTGAGACACTTCCTATAGCATGAGAAGGGATATCCAACTCCTTCCCAATCCAATCCTGAGACCCTTCCGATAGCAGAGACGTGATATCTCAATGCTTCTACCAAACCTGAGACCCTTCCTTTAGCATGAGATGTGATATCCAAATCCTTCACATTCCAATCCTGAGACCCTTCCTATAGCATGAGAAGGGATATCTCAATGCTTCTAATACCAAACCTGAGATCCTTCCTATAACATGAGATGTGATATCCAATTCCTTCCCATTCCAATCCTGAGACCCTTCCGATAGCAGAGATGTGATATCTCAATGCTTATACCAAACCTGAGACACTTCCTATGGCCTGAGATGTCATATACAACTCCTTCCCATTCCAATCCTGAGACCCTTCCTATAGCATGAGATGTGATATCTCAATGCTTATACCAAATCTGAGACCCTTCCTATAGCATGAGATCTGATATCCAACTCCTTCCCATTCCAATCATGAGACCCTTCCTATAGCATGAGATGCAATGTCTCAATGCTTCTAATACCAAACCTGAGATCCTTCCTATAACATGAGATGTGATATCCAACTCCTTCCCATTCCAATCCTGAGACCCTTATGAAAGCATGAGATGTGATATCTCAATGCTTCTAATACCAAACCTGAGATCCTTCCTATAACATGAGATGTGATTTCCAAATCCTTCCCCTTCCAAACCTGAGACCCCCCCCTTTAGCATGAGATGTGATATCCAACTCCTTCCCATTCCAATCCTGAGACCCTTCTGATAGCATGAGATGTGATATCTCAATGCCTCTAATACCAAACCTGAGATCCTACCTCTAACATGAAATGTGATATCCATCTCATTCCCTTTCCAAACCTGAGACCCTGCCTATAGCATGAGATGTGATATCCAAGTCCTTCCCATTCCAATCCTGAGACCCTTCCTATAGCATGTGATGTGATATCTCAATGCTTATACCAAACCTGAGACCCTTCCTATGGCATGAGATGTCATATACAACTCCTTCCCATTCCAATCCTGAGACCCTTCCTATAGCATGAGATGTGATATCTCAATGCTTATACCAAATCTGAGACCTTTCCAAAAGCAAGAGATGTGATATCCAACTTCTTCCCATTCCAATCCTGAGACCCTTCCTATAACATGAGATGTGATGTCTCAATGCTTCTAATACCAAACCTGAGATCTTTCCTATAACATGAGATGTGATATCCAACTCCTTCCCATTCCAATGCTGAGACCCTTCCTATAGCATGAGATGTGATATCACAATGCTTATACCAAACCTGAGACCGTTCCTATAGCTTGAGATGTGATATCCAACTCCTTCCCATTCCAATCCTGAGACCCTTCCTATAGCATGAGATGTGATATCTCAAGGCCTCTAATACCAAACCTGAGATCCTTCCTCTAACATGAAATGTGATATCCAACTCCTTCCCCTTCCAAACCTGAGAGCCTTCCTATAGCATGGGATATGATATCCAAGTCCTTCCCATTCCAATCCTGAGACCCTTCCTATAACATGAAATGTGATATCCAACTCCTTCCCATTCCAACCTGAGACCCTTCCTATATCATGAGATGGGATATCTCAATGCTTCTAATACCAAACCTGAGACTCTTCCTATAACATGAGATGGGATATCCAACTCCTTCCCATTCCAATCCTAAGACCCTTTCGATAGCAGAGATGTGATATCTCAATGCTTATACCAAACCTGAGACCCTTCCTACGGCATGAGATGTCATATACAACTCCTTCCCATTCCAATCCTGAGACCCTTCCTATAGCACGAGATGTGATATCTCAATGCTTATACCAAATCTGAGACCCTTCCTCTAGCATGAGATGTGATATCCAACTCCTTCCCATTCCAATCCTGAGAGCCTATCTATAGCATGAGATGTGATATCCAAGTCCTTCCCATTCCAATCCTGAGACACTTCCGATAGCAGAGATGTGATATCTCAATGCTTATACCAAACCTGAGACCCTTCCTATAACATGAGATGTGATATCCAACTCCTTCCCTTTCCAAACCTGAGAGCCTATCTATAGCATGAGATGTGATATCCAATTCCTTCCCATTCCAATCCTGAGACACTTCCGATAGCAGAGATGTGATATCTCAATGCTTATACCAAACCTGAGACCCTTCCTATAACATGAGATGTGATATCCAGCTCCTTCCCATTCCAATCCTGAGACACTTCCGATAGCATGAGATGTGATATCTCAATGCTTCTAATATCAAAACTGAGACCCTCCCTATAGCATGAGATGTGATATCTCACTGCTTATACCAAACCTGAGACCCTCCCTATAGCATGAGATGTGATATCCAACTCCTTCCCGTTCCAAACCTGAGACCCTTCCTTTAGCATGAGATGTGATATCCAGCTCCTTCCCATTCCAATCCTGAGACACTTCCGATAGCATGAGATGTGATATCTCAATGCTTCTAATATCAAAACTGAGACGCTCCCTATAGCATGATATGTGATATCTAAGTCCTTCCCATTCCAATCCTGAGACCCTTCCTATAGCATGAGATGTGATATCTCAATGCTTCTACCAAACCTGAGACCCTTCCTTTAGCATGAGATGTGATAACCAACTCCTTACCATTCCAATCCTGAGACCCTTCCTATAGCATGAGATGTGATATCCAACTCCTTCCCATTCCAATCCTGAGACCCTTCCGATATCATGAGATTTGTTATCTCAATGCTTCTAATATCAAACTTGAGACCCTCCCTATAGCATGAGATGTGACATCCAAGTCCTTCCCATTCCAATCCTGAGACCCTTCCTATAGCATGAGATGTGATATCTCTATGCTTCTAATACCAAACCTGAGACCCTTCCTATAACATGAGATGGGATATCCAACTCCTTCCCATTCCAATCCTGAGACCTTTCCGATAGCAGAGATGTGATATCTCAATGCTTATACCAAACCTGAGAACCTTCCTATGGCCTGAGAAGTCATATACAACTCCTTCCCATTCCAATCCTGAGACCCTTGCTTTACCATGAGATGTGATATCTCAATGCTTATACCAAATCTGAGACCCTTCCTATAGCATGAGATGTGATATCCAATTCCTTCCCATTCCAATCCTGAGACCCTTCCTATAACATGAGATGTGATGTCTCAATGCTTCTAATACCAAACCTGAGATCTTTCCTATAACATGAGATGTGATATCCAACTCCTTCCCATTCCAATGCTGAGACCCTTCCTATAGCATGAGATGTGATATCACAATGCTTATACCAAACCTGAGACCGTTCCTATAGCTTGAGATGTGATATCCAACTCCTTCCCATTCCAATCCTGAGACCCTTCCTATAGCATGAGATGTGATATCTCAAGGCCTCTAATACAAAACCTGAGATCCTTCCTCTAACATGAAATGTGATATCCAACTCCTTCCCCTTCCAAACCTGAGAGCCTTCCTATAGCATGGGATATGATATCCAAGTCCTTCCCATTCCAATCCTGAGACCCTTCCTATAACATGAAATGTGATATCCAACTCCTTCCCATTCCAACCTGAGACCCTTCCTATATCATGAGATGGGATATCTCAATGCTTCTAATACCAAACCTGAGACTCTTCCTATAACATGAGATGGGATATCCAACTCCTTCCCATTCCAATCCTAAGACCCTTTCGATAGCAGAGATGTGATATCTCAATGCTTATACCAAACCTGAGACCCTTCCTACGGCATGAGATGTCATATACAACTCCTTCCCATTCCAATCCTGAGACCCTTCCTATAGCACGAGATGTGATATCTCAATGCTTATACCAAATCTGAGACCCTTCCTCTAGCATGAGATGTGATATCCAACTCCTTCCCATTCCAATCCTGAGAGCCTATCTATAGCATGAGATGTGATATCCAAGTCCTTCCCATTCCAATCCTGAGACACTTCCGATAGCAGAGATGTGATATCTCAATGCTTATACCAAACCTGAGACCCTTCCTATAACATGAGATGTGATATCCAACTCCTTCCCTTTCCAAACCTGAGAGCCTATCTATAGCATGAGATGTGATATCCAATTCCTTCCCATTCGAATCCTGAGACACTTCCGATAGCAGAGATGTGATATCTCAATGCTTATACCAAACCTGAGACCCTTCCTATAACATGAGATGTGATATCCAGCTCCTTCCCATTCCAATCCTGAGACACTTCCGATAGCATGAGATGTGATATCTCAATGCTTCTAATATCAAAACTGAGACCCTCCCTATAGCATGAGATGTGATATCTCACTGCTTATACCAAACCTGAGACCCTCCCTATAGCATGAGATGTGATATCCAACTCCTTCCCGTTCCAAACCTGAGACCCTTCCTTTAGCATGAGATGTGATATCCAGCTCCTTCCCATTCCAATCCTGAGACACTTCCGATAGCATGAGATGTGATATCTCAATGCTTCTAATATCAAAAATGAGACGCTCCCTATAGCATGATATGTGATATCTAAGTCCTTCCCATTCCAATCCTGAGACCCTTCCTATAGCATGAGATGTGATATCTCAATGCTTCTACCAAACCTGAGACCCTTCCTTTAGCATGAGATGTGATAACCAACTCCTTACCATTCCAATCCTGAGACCCTTCCTATAGCATGAGATGTGATATCCAACTCCTTCCCATTCCAATCCTGAGACCCTTCCGATATCATGAGATTTGTTATCTCAATGCTTCTAATATCAAACTTGAGACCCTCCCTATAGCATGAGATGTGACATCCAAGTCCTTCCCATTCCAATCCTGAGACCCTTCCTATAGCATGAGATGTGATATCTCTATGCTTCTAATACCAAACCTGAGACCCTTCCTATAACATGAGATGGGATATCCAACTCCTTCCCATTCCAATCCTGAGACCTTTCCGATAGCAGAGATGTGATATCTCAATGCTTATACCAAACCTGAGAACCTTCCTATGGCCTGAGATGTCATATACAACTCCTTCCCATTCCAATCCTGAGACCCTTGCTTTACCATGAGATGTGATATCTCAATGCTTATACCAAATCTGAGACCCTTCCTATAGCATGAGATGTGATATCCAATTCCTTCCCATTCCAATCCTGAGACCCTTCCTATAGCATGAGATGTGATATCTCAATGCTTATACCAAACCTGAGAGCCTACCTATAGCATGAGATGTGATATCCAAGTCCACCCCATTCCAATCCTTAGACCCTTCCTACAGCATGCGATGTGATATCTCAATGATTCTAATACCAAACCAGAGACTCTTCCTATAACATGAGATGGGATATCCAACTCCTTCCCATTCCAATCCTGAGCCGCTTCCGATAGCAGAGATGTGATATCTCAATGCTTATACCAAACCTGAGACCCTTCCTATAACATGAGATGTGATATCCAACTCCTTCCCGTTCCAAACCTGAGACACTAACTATAGCATATGTGATATCCAACTCCTTCCCATTCCAAACATGAGACCCTTCCTATAGCAAGAAAGTAATATCCAACTCCTACCCATTCCAATCCTGAGACCCTTCGTGTAGCAAGAGATGTGATATCCAAATCCTTCCCATTCCAATCCTGAGACCCTTCCTATAACATGAGATGTGATATCCAACTCCTTCCCATTCCAACCTGAGACACTTCCTATAGCATGAGAAGGGATATCCAACTCCTTCCCAATCCAATCCTGAGACCCTTCCGATAGCAGAGATGTGATATCTCAATGCTTATACCAAACCTGAGACCCTTCCTATGGCATGAGATGTGATATCCAACTCCTTGCCATTCAAATCCTGAGACCCTTCCTATAGCATGAAAAGGGATATCCAACTCCTTCCCAATCCAATCCTGAGACCCTTCCGATAGCAGAGACGTGATATCTCAATGCTTCTACCAAACCTGAGACCCTTCCTTTAGCATGAGATGTGATATCCAAATCCTTCACATTCCAATCCTGAGACCCTTCATATAGCATGAGATTTGATATCTCAATGCTTCTAATACCAAACCTGAGATCCTTCCTATAACATGAGATGTGATATCCAATTCCTTCCCATTCCAAACCTGAGACCCTTCCTATTGGATGAGATGTGATATCCAACTCCTTCCCATTCCAACCCTGAGACCCTTCCTATAGCATGAGATGTGATGTCTCAATGCTTCTAATACCAAACCTGAGATCCTTCCTATAACATGAGATGTGATATCCAACTCC
Source organism: Ambystoma mexicanum (assembly GCF_040938575.1). NCBI lineage: Eukaryota > Metazoa > Chordata > Amphibia > Caudata > Ambystomatidae > Ambystoma > Ambystoma mexicanum. Next base: position 343,483,268 of record NC_090936.1, read on the forward strand.
TTCCATTCCAATCCTGAGACCCGTCCTATAGCATGAGATGTGATATCTCAATGCTTATACCAAACCTGAGACCCTTCCTATAGCATGAGATGTGATATCCAACTCCTTCCCATTCCAATCCTGAGACCCTTCCTATAGCATGAGATGTGATATCTCAATGCTTCTAATACCAAACCTGAGATCCTTCTTCTAACATGAAATGTGATATCCAACTCCTTCCCTTTCCAAACCTAAGAGCCTATCAATAGCATGAGATGTGATATCCAAGTCCTTCACATTCCAACCCTTAGACCCTTCCTACAGCATGCAATATGATATCTCAATGATTCTAATACCAAACCTGAGACCCTTCCTTTAGCATGAGATGTGATATCCAAATCCTTCACATTCCAATCCTGAGACCCTTCCTATAGCATGAGATTTGATATCTCAATGCTTCTAATACCAAACCTGAGATCCTTCCTATAACATGAGATGTGATATCCAATTCCTTCCCATTCCAAACCTGAGACCCTTCCTATTGGATAAGATGTGATATCCAACTCCTTCCCATTCCAACCCTGAGACCCTTTCTATAGCATGAGATGTGATGTCTCAATGCTTCTAATACCAAACCTGAGATCCTTCCTATAACATGAGATGTGATATCCAACTCCTTCCATTCCAATCCTGAGACCCGTCCTATAGCATGAGATGTGATATCTCAATGCTTATACCAAACCTGAGACCCTTCCTATAGCATGAGATGTGATATCCAACTCCTTCCCATTCCAATCCTGAGACCCTTCCTATAGCATGAGATGTGATATCTCAATGCTTCTAATACCAAACCTGAGATCCTTCCTCTAACATGAAATGTGATATCCAACTCCTTCCCTTTCCAAACCTAAGAGCCTATCTATAGCATGAGATGTGATATCCAAGTCCTTCACATTCCAACCCTTAGACCCTTCCTACAGCATGCAATATGATATCTCAATGATTCTAATAACAAACCTGAGACCCGTCCTATAACATGAGATGTGATATCCAACTCCTTCCCGTTCCAAACCTGAGACCCTTCCTTTAGCATGAGATGTGATATCTAAGTCCTTCCCATTCCAATCCTGAGACCCTTCCTATAGCATGAGATGTGATATCTCAATGCTTCTACCAAACCTGAGACCCTTCCTTTAGCATGAGATTTGATATCCAACTCCTTCCCATTCCAACCTGAGACCCTTCCTATAGCATGAGATGGGATATCCAACTTCTTCCAAATCCAATACTGATACCCTTCCGATAGCATGAGATGTGATATCCCAATGCTTCTACCAAACCTGAGACCCATACTCTGGCATGAGATGTGATATCAAACTCCTTCCCATTCCAATCCTGAGACCCTTCCTAAAGCTTGAGGTGTGATATCCAACTCCTTCCCATTCCAATTCTGAGACCCTTCTTATACCATGAGACTTGATATCCAAATCCTTCCCCCTCCAAACCTAAGACCCTTCCTTTATCATGAGATGTGATATCCAACTCCTTCCCATTCCAATCCTGAGACCCTTCCGGTATCATGAGATTTGTTATCTCAATGCTTCTAATATCAAACTTGAGACCCTCCCTATAGCATGAGATGTGACATCCAAGTCCTTCCCATTCCAATCCTGAGACCCTTCCTATAGCATGAGATGTGATATCTCTATGCTTCTAATACCAAACCTGAGACCCTTCCTATAACATGAGATGGGATATCCAACTCCTTCCCATTCCAATCCTGAGACCTTTCCGATAGCAGAGATGTGATATCTCAATGCTTATACCAAACCTGAGAACCTTCCTATGGCCTGAGATGTCATATACAACTCCTTCCCATTCCAATCCTGAGACCCTTCCTTTAGCATGAGATGTGATATCTCAATGCTTATACCAAATCTTAGACCCTTCCTATAGCATGAGATGTGATATCTCAATGCTTATACCAAACCTGAGAGCCTACCTATAACATGAGATGTGATATCCAAGTCCATCCCATTCCAATCCTTAGACCCTTCCTACAGCATGCGATGTGATATCTCAATGATTCTAATACCAAACCAGAGACTCTTCCTATAACATGAGATGGGATATTCAACTCCTTCCCATTCCAATCCTGAGGCGCTTCCGATAGCAGAGATGTGATATCTCAATGCTTATACCAAACCTGAGACCCTTCCTATAACATGAGATGTGATATCCAACTCCTTCCCGTTCCAAACCTGAGACACTAACTATAGCATATGTGATATCCACCTCCTTCCCATTCCAAACATGAGACCCTTCCTATAGCAAGAAAGTAATATCCAACTCCTACCCATTCCAATCCTGAGACCCTTCCTATAGCAAGAGATGTGATATCCAAATCCTTCCCATTCCAATCCTGAGACCCTTCCTATAACATGAGATGTGATATCCAACTCCTTCCCATTCCAACCTGAGACACTTCCTATAGCATGAGAAGGGATATCCAACTCCTTCCCAATCCAATCCTGAGACCCTTCCGATAGCAGAGATGTGATATCTCAATGCTTATACCAAACCTGAGACCCTTCCTATGGCATGAGATGTGATATCCAACTCCTTGCCATTCAAATCCTGAGACCCTTCCTATAGCATGAGAAGGGATATCCAACTCCTTCCCAATCCAATCCTGAGACCCTTCCGATAGCAGAGACGTGATATCTCAATGCTTCTACCAAACCTGAGACCCTTCCTTTAGCATGAGATGTGATATCCAAATCCTTCACATTCCAATCCTGAGACCCTTCCTATAGCATGAGATGTGATATCTCAATGCTTCTAATACCAAACCTGAGATCCTTCCTATAACATGAGATGTGATATCCAATTCCTTCCCATTCCAAACCTGAGACCCTTCCTATTGGATGAGATGTGATATCCAACTCCTTCCCATTCCAACCCTGAGACCCTTCCTATAGCATGAGATGTGATGTCTCAATGATTCTAATATCAAACCTGAGATCCTTCCTATAACATGAGATGTGATATCCAACTCCTTCCCATTCCAATCCTGAGACCCTTCCGATAGCAGAGATGTGATATCTCAATGCTTATACCAAACCTGAGACCCTTCGTATGGCATGAGATGTGATATCCAACTCCTTGCCATTCAAATCCTGAGACCCTTCCTATAGCATGAGAAGGGATATCCAACTCCTTCCCAATCCAATCCTGAGACCCTTCCGATACAGAGACGTGATATCTCAATGCTTCTACCAAACCTGTGACCCTTCCTTTAGCATGAGATGTGATATCCAAATCCTTCACATTCCAATCCTGAAACCCTTCCTATAGCATGAGATGTGATATCTCAATGCTTCTAATACCAAACCTGAGATCCTTCCTATAACATGAGATGTGATATCCAATTCCTTCCCATTCCAAACCTGAGACCCTTCCTTTATCATGAAATGTGACATCCAAATCCTTCCCATTCCAATCCTGAGACCCTTCCTATAGCATGAGATGTGATATCTCTATGCTTCTAATACCAAACCTTTGACCCTTCCTATAACATGAGATGGGATATCCAACTCCTTCCCATTCCAATCCTGAGACCTTTCCGATAGCAGAGATGTGATATCTCAATGCTTATACCAAACCTGAGAACCTTCCTATGGCCTGAGATGTCATATACAACTCCTTCCCATTCCAATCCTGAGACCCTTCCTTTAGCATGAGATGTGATATCTCAATGCTTATACCAAATCTGAGACCCTTCCTATAGCATGAGATGTGATATCCAATTCCTTCCCATTCCAATCCTGAGACCCTTCCTATAGCATGAGATGTGATATCTCAATGCTTATACCAAACCTGAGATCCTTCCTATAACATGAGATGTGATATCCAACTCCTTCCATTCCAATCCTGAGACCCGTCCTATAGCATGAGATGTGATATCTCAATGCTTATACCAAACCTGAGACCCTTCCTATAGCATGAGATGTGATATCCAACTACTTCCCATTCCAATCATGAGACCCTTCCTATAGCATGAGATGTGATATCTCAATGCTTCTAATACCAAACCTGAGATCCTTCCTCTAACATGAAATGTGATATCCAACTCCTTCCCTTTCCAAACCTAAGAGCCTATCTATAGCATGAGATGTGATATCCAGGTCCTTCCTATTCCAATCCTTAGACCCTTCCTACAGCATGCAATATGATATCTCAATGATTCTAATAACAAACCTGAGACCCGTCCTATAGCATGAGATATGATATCCAAGTCCTTCCCATTCCAATCCTGAGACCCTTCCTATAACATGAAATGTGATATCCAACTCCTTCCCATTCCAACCTGAGACCCTTCCTATAGCATGAGATGGGATATCCAACTTCTTCAAAATCCAATACTGATACCCTTCCGATAGCATGAGATGTGATATCCCAATGCTTCTACCAAACCTGAGACCCATACCATGGCATGAGATGTGATATCAAACTCCTTCCCATTCCAATCCTGAGACCCTTCCTATAGCTTGAGGTGTGATATCCAACTCCTTCCCATTCCAATTCTGAGACCCTTCTTATACCATGAGACTTGATATCTCAATGCTTCTAATACCAAACCTGAGACCCGTCCTATAACATGAGATGTGATATCCAAATCCTTCCCCTTCCAAACCTTAGACCCTTCCTTTATCATGAGATGTGACATCCAAGTCCTTCCCATTCCAATCCTGAGACCCTTTCCGATAGCAGAGATGTGATATCTCAATGCTTATACCAAACCTGAGAACCTTCCTATGGCCTGAGATGTCATATACAACTCCTTCCCATTCCAATCCTGAGACCCTTCCTTTAGCATGAGATGTGATATCTCAATGCTTATACCAAATCTGAGACCCTTCCTATAGCATGAGATGTGATATCTCTATGCTTCTAATACCAAACCTGAGACCCTTCCTATAACATGAGATGGGATATCCAACTCCTTCCCATTCCAATCCTGAGACCTTTCCGATAGCAGAGATGTGATATCTCAATGCTTATACCAAACCTGAGAACCTTCCTATGGCCTGAGATGTCATATACAACTCCTTCCCATTCCAATCCTGAGACCCTTCCTTTAGCATGAGATGTGATATCTCAATGCTTATAAAAAATCTGAGACCCTTCCTATAGCATGAGATGTGATATCCAATTCCTTCCCATTCCAATCCTGAGACCCTTCCTATAGCATGAGATGTGATATCTCAATGCTTATACCAAACCTGAGAGCCTACCTATAGCATGAGATGTGATATCCAAGTCCATCCCATTCCAATCCTTAGACCCTTCCTACAGCATGCGATGTGATATCTCAATGATTCTAATACCAAACCAGAGACTCTTCCTATAACATGAGATGGGATATCCAACTCCTTCCCATTCCAATCCTGAGCCGCTTCCGATAGCAGAGATGTGATATCTCAATGCTTATACCAAACCTGAGACCCTTCCTATAACATGAGATGTGATATCCAACTCCTTCCCGTTCCAAACCTGAGACACTAACTATAGCATATGTGATATCCAACTCCTTCCCATTCCAAACATGAGACCCTTCCTATAGCAAGAAAGTAATATCCAACTCCTACCCATTCCAATCCTGAGACCCTTCCTATAGCAAGAGATGTGATATCCAAATCCTTCCCATTCCAATCCTGAGACCCTTCCTATAACATGAGATGTGATATCCAACTCCTTCCCATTCCAACCTGAGACACTTCCTATAGCATGAGAAGGGATATCCAACTCCTTCCCAATCCAATCCTGAGACCCTTCCGATAGCAGAGATGTGATATCTCAATGCTTATACCAAACCTGAGACCCTTCCTATAGCATGAAAAGGGATATCCAACTCCTTCCCAATCCAATCCTGAGACCCTTCCGATAGCAGAGACGTGATATCTCAATGCTTCTACCAAACCTGAGACCCTTCCTTTAGCATGAGATGTGATATCCAAATCCTTCACATTCCAATCCTGAGACCCTTCCTATAGCATGAGATTTGATATCTCAATGCTTCTAATACCAAACCTAAGATCCTTCCTATAACATGAGATGTGATATCCAATTCCTTCCCATTCCAAACCTGAGACCCTTCCTATTGGATGAGATGTGATATCTCAATGCTTATACCAAACCTGAGACCCTTCCTATAGCATGAGATGTGATATCCAACTACTTCCCATTCCAATCATGAGACCCTTCCTATAGCATGAGATGTGATATCTCAATGCTTCTAATACCAAACCTGAGATCCTTCCTCTAACATGAAATGTGATATCCAACTCCTTCCCTTTCCAAACCTAAGAGCCTATCTATAGCATGAGATGTGATATCCAGGTCCTTCCTATTCCAATCCTTAGACCCTTCCTACAGCATGCAATATGATATCTCAATGATTCTAATAACAAACCTGAGACCCGTCCTATAGCATGAGATATGATATCCAAGTCCTTCCCATTCCAATCCTGAGACCCTTCCTATAACATGAAATGTGATATCCAACTCCTTCCCATTCCAACCTGAGACCCTTCCTATAGCATGAGATGGGATATCCAACTTCTTCAAAATCCAATACTGATACCCTTCCGATAGCATGAGATGTGATATCCCAATGCTTCTACCAAACCTGAGACCCATACCATGGCATGAGATGTGATATCAAACTCCTTCCCATTCCAATCCTGAGACCCTTCCTATAGCTTGAGGTGTGATATCCAACTCCTTCCCATTCCAATTCTGAGACCCTTCTTATACCATGAGACTTGATATCTCAATGCTTCTAATACCAAACCTGAGACCCGTCCTATAACATGAGATGTGATATCCAAATCCTTCCCCTTCCAAACCTTAGACCCTTCCTTTATCATGAGATGTGACATCCAAGTCCTTCCCATTCCAATCCTGAGACCCTTTCCGATAGCAGAGATGTGATATCTCAATGCTTATACCAAACCTGAGAACCTTCCTATGGCCTGAGATGTCATATACAACTCCTTCCCATTCCAATCCTAAGACCCTTCCTTTAGCATGAGATGTGATATCTCAATGCTTATACCAAATCTGAGACCCTTCCTATAGCATGAGATGTGATATCTCTATGCTTCTAATACCAAACCTGAGACCCTTCCTATAACATGAGATGGGATATCCAACTCCTTCCCATTCCAATCCTGAGACCTTTCCGATAGCAGAGATGTGATATCTCAATGCTTATACCAAACCTGAGAACCTTCCTATGGCCTGAGATGTCATATACAACTCCTTCCCATTCCAATCCTGAGACCCTTCCTTTAGCATGAGATGTGATATCTCAATGCTTATACCAAATCTGAGACCCTTCCTATAGCATGAGATGTGATATCCAATTCCTTCCCATTCCAATCCTGAGACCCTTCCTATAGCATGAGATGTGATATCTCAATGCTTATACCAAACCTGAGAGCCTACCTATAGCATGAGATGTGATATCCAAGTCCATCCCATTCCAATCCTTAGACCCTTCCTACAGCATGCGATGTGATATCTCAATGATTCTAATACCAAACCAGAGACTCTTCCTATAACATGAGATGGGATATCCAACTCCTTCCCATTCCAATCCTGAGCCGCTTCCGATAGCAGAGATGTGATATCTCAATGCTTATACCAAACCTGAGACCCTTCCTATAACATGAGATGTGATATCCAACTCCTTCCCGTTCCAAACCTGAGACACTAACTATAGCATATGTGATATCCAACTCCTTCCCATTCCAAACATGAGACCCTTCCTATAGCAAGAAAGTAATATCCAACTCCTACCCATTCCAATCCTGAGACCCTTCCTATAGCAAGAGATGTGATATCCAAATCCTTCCCATTCCAATCCTGAGACCCTTCCTATAACATGAGATGTGATATCCAACTCCTTCCCATTCCAACCTGAGACACTTCCTATAGCATGAGAAGGGATATCCAACTCCTTCCCAATCCAATCCTGAGACCCTTCCGATAGCAGAGATGTGATATCTCAATGCTTATACCAAACCTGAGACCCTTCCTATAGCATGAAAAGGGATATCCAACTCCTTCCCAATCCAATCCTGAGACCCTTCCGATAGCAGAGACGTGATATCTCAATGCTTCTACCAAACCTGAGACCCTTCCTTTAGCATGAGATGTGATATCCAAATCCTTCACATTCCAATCCTGAGACCCTTCCTATAGCATGAGATTTGATATCTCAATGCTTCTAATACCAAACCTAAGATCCTTCCTATAACATGAGATGTGATATCCAATTCCTTCCCATTCCAAACCTGAGACCCTTCCTATTGGATGAGATGTGATATCCAACTCCTTCCCATTTCAACCCTGAGACCCTTCCTATAGCATGAGATGTGATGTCTCAATGCTTCTAATACCAAACCTGAGATCCTTCCTATAACATGAGATGTGATATCCAACTCCTTCCATTCCAATCCTGAGACCCGTCCTATAGCATGAGATGTGATATCTCAATGCTTATACCAAACCTGAGACCCTTCCTATAGCATGAGATGTGATATCTCAATGCTTCTAATACCAAACCTGAGATCCTTCCTCTAACATGAAATGTGATATCCAACTCCTTCCCTTTCCAAACCTAAGAGCCTATCTATAGCATGAGATGTGATATCCAACTCCTTCCATTCCAATCCTGAGACCCGTCCTATAGCATGAGATGTGATATCTCAATGCTTATACCAAACCTGAGACCCTTCCTATAGCATGAGATGTGATATCCAACTACTTCCCATTCCAATCATGAGACCCTTCCTATAGCATGAGATGTGATATCTCAATGCTTCTAATACCAAACCTGAGATCCTTCCTCTAACATGAAATGTGATATCCAACTCCTTCCCTTTCCAAACCTAAGAGCCTATCTATAGCATGAGATGTGATATCCAGGTCCTTCCCATTCCAATCCTTAGACCCTTCCTACAGCATGCAATATGATATCTCAATGATTCTAATAACAAACCTGAGACCCGTCCTATAGCATGAGATATGATATCCAAGTCCTTCCCATTCCAATCCTGAGACCCTTCCTATAACATGAAATGTGATATCCAACTCCTTCCCATTCCAACCTGAGACCCTTCCTATAGCATGAGATGGGATATCCAACTTCTTCCAAATCCAATACTGATACCCTTCCGATAGCATGAGATGTTATATCCCAATGCTTCTACCAAACCTGAGACCCATACTATGGCATGAGATGTGATATCAAACTCCTTCCCATTCCAATCCTGAGACCCTTCCTATAGCTTGAGGTGTGATATCCAACTCCTTCCCATTCCAATTCTGAGACCCTTCTTATACCATGAGACTTGATATCTCAATGCTTCTAATACCAAACCTGAGACCCGTCCTATAACATGAGATGTGATAACCAAATCCTTCCCCTTCCAAACCTTAGACCCTTCCTTTATCATGAGATGTGATATCCAACTCCTTCCCATTCCAATCCTGAGACCCTTCCGATATCATGAGATTTGTTATCTCAATGCTTCTAATATCAAACTTGAGACCCTCCCTATAGCATGAGATGTGACATCCAAGTCCTTCCCATTCCAATCCTGAGACCCTTCCTAAAGCATGAGATGTGATATCTCTATGCGTCTAATACCAAACCTGAGACCCTTCCTATAACATGAGATGGGATATCCAACTCCTTCCCATTCCAATCCTGAGACCTTTCCGATAGCAGAGATGTGATATCTCAATGCTTATACCAAACCTGAGAACCTTCCTATGGCCTGAGATGTCATATACAACTCCTTCCCATTCCAATCCTGAGACCCTTCCTTTACCATGAGATGTGATATCTCAATGCTTATACCAAATCTGAGACCCTTCCTATAGCATGAGATGTGATATCCAATTCCTTCCCATTCCAATCCTGAGACCCTTCCTATAGCATGAGATGTGATATCTCAATGCTTATACCAAACCTGAGAGCCTACCTATAGCATGAGATGTGATATCCAAGTCCACCCCATTCCAATCCTTAGACCCTTCCTACAGCATGCGATGTGATATCTCAAGGCCTCTAATACCAAACCTGAGATCCTTCCTATAACATGAGATGTGATATCCAACTCCTTCCCATTCCAATCCTGAGACCCTTCCTATAGCATGAGATGTGCTATCTCAATGCTTATACCAAACCTGAGACCCTTCCTAAAGCTTGAGATGTGATATCCAACTCCTTCCCATTCCAATCCCGAGACCCTTCCTATAGCCTGAGATGTGATATCTCAAGGCCTCTAATACCAAACCTGAGATCCTTCCTCTAACATGAAATGTGATATCCAACTCCTTCCCCTTCCAAACCTGAGAGCCTTCCTATAGCATGAGATATGATATCCAAGTCCTTCCCATTCCAATCCTGAGACCCTTCCTATAACATGAAATGTGATATCCAACTCCTTCCCATTCCAACCTGAGACCCTTCCTATAGCATGAGATGGGATATCCAACTCCTTCCAAATCCAATACTGATACCCTTCCAATAGCATGAGATGTGATATCCCAATGCTTCTACCAAACCTGAGACCCATACTATGGCATGAGATGTGATATAAAACTCCTTCCCATTCCAATCCTGAGACTCTTCCTATAGCTTGAGATGTGATATCCAACTCCTTCACATTCCAATTCTGAGACCCTTCCTATGCCATGAGACTTGATATCTCAATGCTTCTAATACCAAACCCGAGACCCGTCCTATAACATGAGATGTGATATCCAAATCTTTCCCCTTCCAAACCTTAGACCCTTCCTTTATCATGAGATGTGATATCCAACTCCTTCCCATTCCAATCCTGAGACCCTTCCGATATCATGAGATTTGTTATCTCAATGCTTCTAATATCAAACTTGAGACCCTCCCTATAGCATGAGATGTGACATCCAAGTCCTCCCCATTCCAATCCTGAGACCCTTCCTATAGCATGAGATGTGATATATCAATGCTTATACCAAATCTGAGACACTTTCTATAGCATGAGATGTGATATCCAACTCCTTCCCATTCCAATCCTGAGACCCTTCCTATAGCATGAGATGTGATGTCTCAATGCTTCTAATACCAAACCTGAGATCCTTCCAATAACATGAGATGTGATATACAACTCCTTCCCATTCCAATCCTGAGACCCTTATGATAGCATGAGATGTGATATCTCAATGCCTCTAATACCAAACCTGAGATACTTCCGATAGCATGAGATGTGATATCTCAATGCTTCTAATACCAAACCTGAGATCCTTCCTATAACATGAGATGTGATTTCCAAATCCTTCCCCTTCCAAACCTGAGACCCTCCATTTAGCATGAGATGTGATATACAACTCCTTCCCATTCCAATCCTGAGACCCTTCTGATAGCATGAGATGTGATATCTCAATGCCTCTAATACCAAACCTGAGATCCCATCTCTAACATGAAATGTGATATCCATCTCCTTCCCTTTCCAAATCTGAGGCCCTGCCTATAGCATGAGATGTGATATCCAAGTCCTTCCCATTCCAATCCTGAGACCCTTCCTATAGCATGTGATGTGATATCTCAATGCTTATACCAAACCTGAGACCCTTCCTATGGCATGAGATGTCATATACAACTCCTTCCCATTCCAATCCCGAGACCCTTCCTATAGCATGAGATGTGATATCTCAATGCTTATACCAAACCTGAGACCCTTCCTATAGCATGAGATGTGATATCCAACTTCTTCCCATTCCAATCCTGAGACCCTTCCTATAACATGAGATGTGATGTCTCAATGCTTCTAATACCAAACCTGAGATATTTCCTATAACATGAGATGTGATATCCAACTCCTTCCCATTCCAATCCTGAGACCCTTCCTATAGCATGAGATGTGATATCTCAATGCTTATACCAAACCTGAGACCCTTCCTATAGCTTGAGATGTGATATCCAACTCCTTCCCATTCCAATCCAGAGACCCTTCCTATAGCATGAGATGTGATATCTCAAGGCCTCTAATACCAAACCTGAGATCCTTCCTCTAACATGAAATGTGATATCCAACTCCTTCCCCTTCCAAACCTGAGAGCCTTCCTATAGCATGAGATATGATATCCAAGTCCTTCCCATTCCAATCCTGAGACCCTTTCTATAACATGAAATGTGATATCCAACTCCTTCCCATTCCAACCTGAGACCCTTCCTATAGCATGAGATGGGACATCCAACTCCTTCCAAATCCAATACTGATACCCTTCCGATAGCATGAGATGTGATATCCCAATGCTTCTACCAAACCTGAGACCCATACTATGGCATGAGATGTGATATCAAACTCCTTCCCATTCCAATCCTGAGACCCTTCCTATAGCTTGAGGTGTGATATCCAACTCCTTCCCATTCCAATTCTGAGACCCTTCTTATACCATGAGACTTGATATCTCAATGCTTCTAATACCAAACCTGAGACCCGTCCTATAACATGAGATGTGATATCCAAATCCTTCCCCTTCCAAACCTCAGACCCTTCCTTTATCATGAGATGTGATATCCAACTCCTTCCCATTCCAATCCTGAGACCCTTCCGATATCATGAGATTTGTTATCTAAATGCGTCTAATATCAAACTTGAGACCCTCCCTATAGCATGAGATGTGACATCCAAGTCCTTCCCATTCCAATCCTGAGACCATTCCTATAGCATGAGATGTGATATCTCTATGCTTCTAATACCAAACCTGAGACCCTTCCTATAACATGAGATGGGATATCCAACTCCTTCCCATTCCAATCCTGAGACCCTTCCGATAGCAGAGATGTGATATCTCAATGCTTATACCAAACCTGAGACCCTTCCTATGGCCTGGGATGTCATATACAACTCCTTCCCATTCCAATACTGAGACCCTTCCTATAGCATGAGATGTGATATCTCAATGCTTATACCAAATCTGAGACCCTTCCTATAGCATGAGATGTGATATCCAATTCCTTCCCATTCCAATCCTGAGACCCTTCCTATAGCATGAGATGTGATATCTCAATGCTTATACCAAACCTGAGAGCCTACCTATAGCATGAGATGTGATATCCAAGTCCATCCCATTCCAATCCTTAGACCCTTCCTACAGCATGCGATGTGATATCTCAATGATTCTAATACCAAACCAGAGACTCGTCCTATAACATGAGATGGGATATCCAACTCCTTCCCATTCCAATCCTGAGCCAATTCCGATAGCAGAGATGTGATATCTCAATGCTTATACCAAACCTGAGACCCTTCCTATAACATGAGATGTGATATCCAACTCCTTCCCGTTCCAAACCTGAGACACTAACTATAGCATATGTGATATCCAACTCCTTCCCATTCCAAACATGAGACCCTTCCTATAGCAAGAAAGTAATATCCAACTCCTACCCATTCCAATCCTGAGACCCTTCCTATAGCAAGAGATGTGATATCCAAATCCTTCCCATTCCAATCCTGAGACCCTTCCTATAACATGAGATGTGATATCCAACTCCTTCCCATTCCAACCTGAGACACTTCCTATAGCATGAGAAGGGATATCCAACTCCTTCCCAATCCAATCCTGAGACCCTTCCGATAGCAGAGACGTGATATCTCAATGCTTCTACCAAACCTGAGACCCTTCCTTTAGCATGAGATGTGATATCCAAATCCTTCACATTCCAATCCTGAGACCCTTCCTATAGCATGAGAAGGGATATCTCAATGCTTCTAATACCAAACCTGAGATCCTTCCTATAACATGAGATGTGATATCCAATTCCTTCCCATTCCAATCCTGAGACCCTTCCGATAGCAGAGATGTGATATCTCAATGCTTATACCAAACCTGAGACACTTCCTATGGCCTGAGATGTCATATACAACTCCTTCCCATTCCAATCCTGAGACCCTTCCTATAGCATGAGATGTGATATCTCAATGCTTATACCAAATCTGAGACCCTTCCTATAGCATGAGATGTGATATCCAACTCCTTCCCATTCCAATCATGAGACCCTTCCTATAGCATGAGATGCAATGTCTCAATGCTTCTAATACCAAACCTGAGATCCTTCCTATAACATGAGATGTGATATCCAACTCCTTCCCATTCCAATCCTGAGACCCTTATGAAAGCATGAGATGTGATATCTCAATGCTTCTAATACCAAACCTGAGATCCTTCCTATAACATGAGATGTGATTTCCAAATCCTTCCCCTTCCAAACCTGAGACCCCCCCTTTAGCATGAGATGTGATATCCAACTCCTTCCCATTCCAATCCTGAGACCCTTCTGATAGCATGAGATGTGATATCTCAATGCCTCTAATACCAAACCTGAGATCCTACCTCTAACATGAAATGTGATATCCATCTCATTCCCTTTCCAAACCTGAGACCCTGCCTATAGCATGAGATGTGATATCCAAGTCCTTCCCATTCCAATCCTGAGACCCTTCCTATAGCATGTGATGTGATATCTCAATGCTTATACCAAACCTGAGACCCTTCCTATGGCATGAGATGTCATATACAACTCCTTCCCATTCCAATCCTGAGACCCTTCCTATAGCATGAGATGTGATATCTCAATGCTTATACCAAATCTGAGACCTTTCCAAAAGCAAGAGATGTGATATCCAACTTCTTCCCATTCCAATCCTGAGACCCTTCCTATAACATGAGATGTGATGTCTCAATGCTTCTAATACCAAACCTGAGATCTTTCCTATAACATGAGATGTGATATCCAACTCCTTCCCATTCCAATGCTGAGACCCTTCCTATAGCATGAGATGTGATATCACAATGCTTATACCAAACCCGAGACCGTTCCTATAGCTTGAGATGTGATATCCAACTCCTTCCCATTCCAATCCTGAGACCCTTCCTATAGCATGAGATGTGATATCTCAAGGCCTCTAATACCAAACCTGAGATCCTTCCTCTAACATGAAATCTGATATCCAACTCCTTCCCCTTCCAAACCTGAGAGCCTTCCTATAGCATGGGATATGATATCCAAGTCCTTCCCATTCCAATCCTGAGACCCTTCCTATAACATGAAATGTGATATCCAACTCCTTCCCATTCCAACCTGAGACCCTTCCTATATCATGAGATGGGATATCTCAATGCTTCTAATACCAAACCTGAGACTCTTCCTATAACATGAGATGGGATATCCAACTCCTTCCCATTCCAATCCTAAGACCCTTTCGATAGCAGAGATGTGATATCTCAATGCTTATACCAAACCTGAGACCCTTCCTACGGCATGAGATGTCATATACAACTCCTTCCCATTCCAATCCTGAGACCCTTCCTATAGCACGAGATGTGATATCTCAATGCTTATACCAAATCTGAGACCCTTCCTCTAGCATGAGATGTGATATCCAACTCCTTCCCATTCCAATCCTGAGAGCCTATCTATAGCATGAGATGTGATATCCAAGTCCTTCCCATTCCAATCCTGAGACACTTCCGATAGCAGAGATGTGATATCTCAATGCTTATACCAAACCTGAGACCCTTCCTATAACATGAGATGTGATATCCAACTCCTTCCCTTTCCAAACCTGAGAGCCTATCTATAGCATGAGATGTGATATCCAATTCCTTCCCATTCCAATCCTGAGACACTTCCGATAGCAGAGATGTGATATCTCAATGCTTATACCAAACCTGAGACCCTTCCTATAACATGAGATGTGATATCCAGCTCCTTCCCATTCCAATCCTGAGACACTTCCGATAGCATGAGATGTGATATCTCAATGCTTCTAATATCAAAACTGAGACCCTCCCTATAGCATGAGATGTGATATCTCACTGCTTATACCAAACCTGAGACCCTCCCTATAGCATGAGATGTGATATCCAACTCCTTCCCGTTCCAAACCTGAGACCCTTCCTTTAGCATGAGATGTGATATCCAGCTCCTTCCCATTCCAATCCTGAGACACTTCCGATAGCATGAGATGTGATATCTCAATGCTTCTAATATCAAAACTGAGACGCTCCCTATAGCATGATATGTGATATCTAAGTCCTTCCCATTCCAATCCTGAGACCCTTCCTATACCATGAGATGTGATATCTCAATGCTTCTACCAAACCTGAGACCCTTCCTTTAGCATGAGATGTGATAACCAACTCCTTACCATTCCAATCCTGAGACCCTTCCTATAGCATGAGATGTGATATCTCAATACTTCTAATACCAAACCTGAGATCCTTCCGATAACATGAGATGTGATATCCAAACCCTTCCCCTTCCAAACCTGAGACCCTCCCTTTAGCATGAGATGTGATATCCAACTCATTCCCATTCCAATCCTGAGAACCTTCTAATAGCATGAGATGTGATATCTCAATGCTTCTATACCAAACCTGAGATCCTTCCGATAGCATGAGATGTGATATCTCAATGCTTCTAATACCAAACCTGAGATCCTTCCTATAACATGAGATGTGATATCCAAATCCTTCCCCTTCCCAACCTGAGACCCTCCCTTTAGCATGAGATGTGATATCCAACTCCTTCCCATTCCAATCCTGAGACTCTTCTGATAGCATGAGATGTGATATCTCAATGCCTCTAATACCAAACCTGAGATCCTACCTCTAACATGAAATGTGATATCCAACTCTTTCCCCTTCCAAACCTGAGAGCCTTCCTATAGCATGAGATGTGATATCCAAGTCCTTCTAATTCCAATCCTGAGACCCTTCCTATAGCATGAGATGGGATATCCAACTCCTTCCAAATCCAATCCTGATACCCTTCCGATAGCATGAGATGTGATATCCCAATGCTTCTACCAAACCTGAGACCCATACTATGGCATGAGATGTGATATCAAACTCCTTCCCCTTCCAAACCTTAGACACTTCCTTTATCATGAGATGTGATATCCAACTCCTTCCCATTCCATCCCTGAGACCCTTCCGATATCATGAGATGTGATATCTCAATGCTTCTAATATCAAACTTGAGACCCTCCTTATAGCATGAGATGTGATATCCAAGTCCTTCCCATTCCAATCCTGAGACCCTTCCTATAGCATGAGATGTGATATCTCAATGCTTCTATTACCAAACCTGAGACCCTTCCTATAACATGAGATGGGAATATCCAACTTCTTCCCATTCCAATCCTGAGACCCTTCCGATAGTAGAGATGTGATATCTCAATGCTTATACCAAACCTGAGATCCTTCCTATAACATGAGATGTGATATCCAACTCCTTCCCATTCCAATCCTGAGACACTTCCTATAGCATGAGATGTGATATCTCACTGCTTATACCAAACCTGAGACCCTCCCTATAGCATGAGATGTGATATCCAACTCCTTCCCATTCCAATCCTGAGACCCTTCGTATAGCATGAGATGTGATATCTCAATGCCTCTAATACCAAACCTGAGATCCTTCCTCTAACATGGAATGTGATATCCAACTCCTTCCCATTCCAATCCTGAGACACTTCCTATAGCATGAGATGTGATATCTAAATGCTTCTAATACCAAACTTGGGACTCTTCCTATAACATGAGATGGGATATCCAACTCCTTCCCATTCCAATCCTTAGACCCTTCCTACAGCATGCAATATGATATCTCAATGATTCTAATAACAAACCTGAGACCCGTCCTATAACATGAGATGGGATATCCAACACCTTCCCATTCCAATCCTGAGACACTTCCGATAGCAGAGATGTGATATCTCAATGCTTATACCAAACCTGAGACCCTTCCTATAACATGAGATGTGATATCCAACTCCTTCCCGTTCCAAACCTGAGACCCTTCCTATAGCATATGTGATATCCAACACATTCCCATTCCAAACATGAGACCCTTCCTATAGCAGGAATGTAATATCCAACTCCTTCCCATTCCAATCCTGAGACCATTCCTATAGCATGAGATGTGATATCTCAATGCTTCTAATACCAAACCTGAGATCCTTCCTATGACATGAGATGTGATATCCAATTCCTCCCCATTCCAAACCTGAGAACCTTCCTACAGCATGCAATGTGATATCTCAATGCTTCTAATACCAAACCTGAGACCAGTCCTATAACATGAGATTGGATATCCAACTCCTTCCCCTTCCAAACCTGAGACCCTTCCTATAGCATGAGATGTGATATCCAACTTCTTCCCATTCCAATCCTGAGACCCTTCCTATAACATGAGATGTGATGTCTCAATGCTTCTAATACCAAACCTGAGATCTTTCCTATAACATGAGATGTGATATCCAACTCCTTCCCATTCCAATCCTGAGACCCTTCCTATAGCATGAGATGTGCTATCTCAATGCTTATACCAAACCTGAGACCCTTCCTAAAGCTTGAGATGTGATATCCAACTCCTTCCCATTCCAATCCTGAGACCCTTCCTATAACATGAAATGTGATATCCAACTCCTTCCCATTCCAACCTGAGACCCTTTCTATAGCATGAGATGTGATATCTCAAGGCCTCTAATACCAAACCTGAGATCCTTCCTCTAACATGAAATGTGATATCCAACTCCTTCTCCTTCCAAACCTGAGAGCCTTCCTATAGCATGAGATATGATATCCAAGTCCTTCCCATTCCAATCCTGAGACCCTTCCTATAACATGAAATGTGATATCCAACTCCTTCCCATTCCAACCTGAGACCCTTCCTATAGCATGAGATGGGATATCCAACTCCTTCCAAATCCAATACTGATACCCTTCCAATAGCATGAGATGTGATATCCCAATGCTTCTATCAAACCTGAGAACCATACTATGGCATGAGATGTGATATCAAACTCCTTCCCATTCCAATCCTGAGACTCTAACTATAGCTTGAGATGTGATATCCAACTCCTTCCCATTCCAATTCTGAAACCCTTCCTATACCATGAGACTTGATATCTCAATGCTTCTAATACCAAACCTGAGACCCGTCCTATAACATGAGATGTGATATCCAAATATTTCCCCTTCCAAACCTTAGACCCTTCCTTTATCATGAGATGTGATATCCAACTCCTTCCCATTCCAATCCTGAGACCCTTCCGATATCATGAGATTTGTTATCTCAATGCTTCTAATATCAAAATTGAGACCCTCCCTATAGCATGAGATGGGATATCCAATTCCTTCCCATTCCAATCCTGAGACCCTTCCGATAGCAGAGATGTGATATCTCAATGCTTATACCAAATCTGAGACCCTTCCTATAGCATGAGATGTGATGTCTCAATGCTTCTAATACCAAACCTGAGATCCTTCCTATAACATGAGATGTGATATCCAACTCCTTCCCATTCCAATCCTGAGACCCTTCCTATAGCATGAGATGTGCTATCTCAATGCTTATACCAAACCTGAGACCCTTCCTAAAGCTTGAGATGTGATATCCAACTCCTTCCCATTCCAATCCCGAGACCCTTCCTATAGCATGAGATGTGATATCTCAAGGCCTCTAATACCAAACCTGAGATCCTTCCTCTAACATGAAATGTGATATCCAACTCCTTCCCCTTCCAAACCTGAGAGCCTTCCTATAGCATGAGATATGATATCCAAGTCCTTCCCATTCCAATCCTGAGACCCTTTCTATAACATGAAATGTGATATCCAACTCCTTCCCATTCCAACCTGAGACCCTTCCTATAGCATGAGATGGGATATCCAACTCCTTCCAAATCCAATACTGATACCCTTCCGATAGCATGAGATGTGATATCCCAATGCTTCTACCAAACCTGAGACCCATACTATGGCATGAGATGTGATATCAAACTCCTTCCCATTCCAATCCTGAGACCCTTCCTATAGCTTGAGGTGTGATATCCAACTCCTTCCCATTCCAATTCTGAGACCCTTCTTATACCATGAGACTTGATATCTCAATGCTTCTAATACCAAACCTGAGACCCGTCCTATAACATGAGATGTGATATCCAAATCCTTCCCCTTCCAAACCTCAGACCCTTCCTTTATCATGAGATGTGATATCCAACTCCTTCCCATTCCAATCCTGAGACCCTTCCGATATCATGAGATTTGTTATCTAAATGCTTCTAATATCAAACTTGAGACCCTCCCTATAGCATGAGATGTGACATCCAAGTCCTTCCCATTCCAATCCTGAGACCATTCCTATAGCATGAGATGTGATATCTCTATGCTTCTAATACCAAACCTGAGACCCTTCCTATAACATGAGATGGGATATCCAACTCCTTCCCATTCCAATCCTGAGACCCTTCCGATAGCAGAGATGTGATATCTCAATGCTTATACCAAACCTGAGACCCTTCCTATGGCCTGGGATGTCATATACAACTCCTTCCCATTCCAATCCTGAGACCCTTCCTATAGCATGAGATGTGATATCTCAATGCTTATACCAAATCTGAGACCCTTCCTATAGCATGAGATGTGATATCCAATTCCTTCCCATTCCAATCCTGAGACCCTTCCTATAGCATGAGATGTGATATCTCAATGCTTATACCAAACCTGAGAGCCTACCTATAGCATGAGATGTGATATCCAAGTCCATCCCATTCCAATCCTTAGACCCTTCCTACAGCATGCGATGTGATATCTCAATGATTCTAATACCAAACCAGAGACTCGTCCTATAACATGAGATGGGATATCCAACTCCTTCCCATTCCAATCCTGAGCCAATTCCGATAGCAGAGTTGTGATATCTCAATGCTTATACCAAACCTGAGACCCTTCCTATAACATGAGATGTGATATCCAACTCCTTCCCGTTCCAAACCTGAGACACTAACTATAGCATATGTGATATCCAACTCCTTCCCATTCCAAACATGAGACCCTTCCTATAGCAAGAAAGTAATATCCAACTCCTACCCATTCCAATCCTGAGACCCTTCCTATAGCAAGAGATGTGATATCCAGATCCTTCCCATTCCAATCCTGAGACCCTTCCTATAACATGAGATGTGATATCCAACTCCTTCCCATTCCAACCTGAGACACTTCCTATAGCATGAGAAGGGATATCCAACTCCTTCCCAATCCAATCCTGAGACCCTTCCGATAGCAGAGACGTGATATCTCAATGCTTCTACCAAACCTGAGACCCTTCCTTTAGCATGAGATGTGATATCCAAATCCTTCACATTCCAATCCTGAGACCCTTCCTATAGCATGAGAAGGGATATCTCAATGCTTCTAATACCAAACCTGAGATCCTTCCTATAACATGAGATGTGATATCCAATTCCTTCCCATTCCAATCCTGAGACCCTTCCGATAGCAGAGATGTGATATCTCAATGCTTATACCAAACCTGAGACACTTCCTATGGCCTGAGATGTCATATACAACTCCTTCCCATTCCAATCCTGAGACCCTTCCTATAGCATGAGATGTGATATCTCAATGCTTATACCAAATCTGAGACCCTTCCTATAGCATGAGATGTGATATCCAACTCCTTCCCATTCCAATCATGAGACCCTTCCTATAGCATGAGATGTAATGTCTCAATGCTTCTAATACCAAACCTGAGATCCTTCCTATAACATGAGATGTGATATCCAACTCCTTCCCATTCCAATCCTGAGACCCTTATGAAAGCATGAGATGTGATATCTCAATGCTTCTAATACCAAACCTGAGATCCTTCCTATAACATGAGATGTGATTTCCAAATCCTTCCCCTTCCAAACCTGAGACCCCCCCCTTTAGCATGAGATGTGATATCCAACTCCTTCCCATTCCAATCCTGAGACCCTTCTGATAGCATGAGATGTGATATCTCAATGCCTCTAATACCAAACCTGAGATCCTACCTCTAACATGAAATGTGATATCCATCTCATTCCCTTTCCAAACCTGAGACCCTGCCTATAGCATGAGATGTGATATCCAAGTCCTTCCCATTCCAATCCTGAGACCCTTCCTATAGCATGTGATGTGATATCTCAATGCTTATACCAAACCTGAGACCCTTCCTATGGCATGAGATGTCATATACAACTCCTTCCCATTCCAATCCTGAGACCCTTTCTATAGCATGAGATGTGATATCTCAATGCTTATACCAAATCTGAGACCTTTCCAAAAGCAAGAGATGTGATATCCAACTTCTTCCCATTCCAATCCTGAGACCCTTCCTATAACATGAGATGTGAGGTCTCAATGCTTCTAATACCAAACCTGAGATCTTTCCTATAACATGAGATGTGATATCCAACTCCTTCCCATTCCAATGCTGAGACCCTTCCTATAGCATGAGATGTGATATCACAATGCTTATACCAAACCTGAGACCGTTCCTATAGCTTGAGATGTGATATCCAACTCCTTCCCATTCCAATCCTGAGACCCTTCCTATAGCATGAGATGTGATATCTCAAGGCCTCTAATACCAAACCTGAGATCCTTCCTCTAACATGAAATGTGATATCCAACTCCTTCCCCTTCCAAACCTGAGAGCCTTCCAATAGCATGGGATATGATATCCAAGTCCTTCCCATTCCAATCCTGAGACCCTTCCTATAACATGAAATGTGATATCCAACTCCTTCCCATTCCAACCTGAGACCCTTCCTATATCATGAGATGGGATATCTCAATGCTTCTAATACCAAACCTGAGACTCTTCCTATAACATGAGATGGGATATCCAACTCCTTCCCATTCCAATCCTAAGACCCTTTTGATAGCAGAGATGTGATATCTCAATGCTTATACCAAACCTGAGACCCTTCCTACGGCATGAGATGTCATATACAACTCCTTCCCATTCCAATCCTGAGACCCTTCCTATAGCACGAGATGTGATATCTCAATGCTTATACCAAATCTGAGACCCTTCCTCTAGCATGAGATGTGATATCCAACTCCTTCCCATTCCAATCCTGAGAGCCTATCTATAGCATGAGATGTGATATCCAAGTCCTTCCCATTCCAATCCTGAGACACTTCCGATAGCAGAGATGTGATATCTCAATGCTTATACCAAACCTGAGACCCTTCCTATAACATGAGATGTGATATCCAACTCCTTCCCTTTCCAAACCTGAGAGCCTATCTATAGCATGAGATGTGATATCCAATTCCTTCCCATTCCAATCCTGAGACACTTCCGATAGCAGAGATGTGATATCTCAATGCTTATACCAAACCTGAGACCCTTCCTATAACATGAGATGTGATATCCAGCTCCTTCCCATTCCAATCCTGAGACACTTCCGATAGCATGAGATGTGATATCTCAATGCTTCTAATATCAAAACTGAGACCCTCCCTATAGCATGAGATGTGATATCTCACTGCTTATACCAAACCTGAGACCCTCCCTATAGCATGAGATGTGATATCCAACTCCTTCCCGTTCCAAACCTGAGACCCTTCCTTTAGCATGAGATGTGATATCCAGCTCCTTCCCATTCCAATCCTGAGACACTTCCGATAGCATGAGATGTGATATCTCAATGCTTCTAATATCAAAACTGAGACCCTCCCTATAGCATGATATGTGATATCTAAGTCCTTCCCATTCCAATCCTGAGACCCTTCCTATAGCATGAGATGTGATATCTCAATGCTTCTACCAAACCTGAGACCCTTCCTTTAGCATGAGATGTGATAACCAACTCCTTACCATTCCAATCCTGAGACCCTTCCTATAGCATGAGATGTGATATCTCAATACTTCTAATACCAAACCTGAGATCCTTCCGATAACATGAGATGTGATATCCAAACCCTTCCCCTTCCAAACCTGAGACCCTCCCTTTAGCATGAGATGTGATATCCAACTCATTCCCATTCCAATCCTGAGAACCTTCTGATAGCATGAGATGTGATATCTCAATGCTTCTATACCAAACCTGAGATCCTTCCGATAGCATGAGATGTGATATCTCAATGCTTCTAATACCAAACCTGAGATCCTTCCTATAACATGAGATGTGATATCCAAATCCTTCCCCTTCCCAACCTGAGACCCTCCCTTTAGCATGAGATGTGATATCCAACTCCTTCCCATTCCAATCCTGAGACTCTTCTGATAGCATGAGATGTGATATCTCAATGCCTCTAATACCAAACCTGAGATCCTACCTCTAACATGAAATGTGATATCCAACTCTTTCCCCTTCCAAACCTGAGAGCCTTCCTATAGCATGAGATGTGATATCCAAGTCCTTCTAATTCCAATCCTGAGACCCTTCCTATAGCATGAGATGGGATATCCAACTCCTTCCAAATCCAATCCTGATACCCTTCCGATAGCATGAGATGTGATATCCCAATGCTTCTACCAAACCTGAGACCCATACTATGGCATGAGATGTGATATCAAACTCCTTCCCCTTCCAAACCTTAGACACTTCCTTTATCATGAGATGTGATATCCAACTCCTTCCCATTCCATCCCTGAGACCCTTCCGATATCATGAGATGTGATATCTCAATGCTTCTAATATCAAACTTGAGACCCTCCTTATAGCATGAGATGTGATATCCAAGTCCTTCCCATTCCAATCCTGAGACCCTTCCTATAGCATGAGATGTGATATCTCAATGCTTCTATTAACAAACCTGAGACCCTTCCTATAACATGAGATGGGAATATCCAACTCCTTCCCATTCCAATCCTGAGACCCTTCCGATAGTAGAGATGTGATATCTCAATGCTTATACCAAACCTGAGATCCTTCCTATAACATGAGATGTGATATCCAACTCCTTCCCATTCCAATCCTGAGACCCTTCCTATAGCATGAGATGTGATATCTCAATGCCTCTAATACCAAACCTGAGATCCTTCCTCTAACATGAAATGTGATATCCAACTCCTTCCCATTCCAATCCTGAGACACTTCCTATAGCATGAGATGTGATATCTAAATGCTTCTAATACCAAACTTGAGACTCTTCCTATAACATGAGATGGGATATCCAACTCCTTCCCATTCCAATCCTTAGACCCTTCCTACAGCATGCAATATGATATCTCAATGATTCTAATAACAAACCTGAGACCCGTCCTATAACATGAGATGGGATATCCAACACCTTCCCATTCCAATCCTGAGACACGTCCGATAGCAGAGATGTGATATCTCAATGCTTATACCAAACCTGAGACCCTTCCTATAACATGAGATGTGATATCCAACTCCTTCCCGTTCCAAACCTGAGACCCTTCCTATAGCATATGTGATATCCAACACATTCCCATTCCAAACATGAGACCCTTCCTATAGCAGGAATGTAATATCCAACTCCTTCCCATTCCAATCCTGAGACCATTCCTATAGCATGAGATGTGATATCTCAATGCTTCTAATACCAAACCTGAGATCCTTCCTATGACATGAGATGTGATATCCAATTCCTCCCCATTCCAAACCTGAGAACCTTCCAACAGCATGCAATGTGATATCTCAATGCTTCTAATACCAAACCTGAGACCAGTCCTATAACATGAGATTGGATATCCAACTCCTTCCCCTTCCAAACCTGAGACCCTTCCTATAGCATGAGATGTGATATCCAACTTCTTCCCATTCCAATCCTGAGACCCTTCCTATAACATGAGATGTGATGTCTCAATGCTTCTAATACCAAACCTGAGATCTTTCCTATAACATGAGATGTGATATTCAACTCCTTCCCATTCCAATCCTGAGACCCTTCCTATAGCATGAGATGTGCTATCTCAATGCTTATACCAAACCTGAGACCCTTCCTAAAGCTTGAGATGTGATATCCAACTCCTTCCCATTCCAATCCTGAGACCCTTCCTATAACATGAAATGTGATATCCAACTCCTTCCCATTCCAACCTGAGACCCTTTCTATAGCATGAGATGTGATATCTCAAGGCCTCTAATACCAAACCTGAGATCCTTCCTCTAACATGAAATGTGATATCCAACTCCTTCTCCTTCCAAACCTGAGAGCCTTCCTATAGCATGAGATATGATATCCAAGTCCTTCCCATTCCAATCCTGAGACCCTTCCTATAACATGAAATGTGATATCCAACTCCTTCCCATTCCAACCTGAGACCCTTCCTATAGCATGAGATGGGATATCCAACTCCTTCCAAATCCAATACTGATACCCTTCCAATAGCATGAGATGTGATATCCCAATGCTTCTATCAAACCTGAGAACCATACTATGGCATGAGATGTGATATCAAACTCCTTCCCATTCCAATCCTGAGACTCTTCCTATAGCTTGAGATGTGATATCCAACTCCTTCCCATTCCAATTCTGAAACCCTTCCTATACCATGAGACTTGATATCTCAATGCTTCTAATACCAAACCTGAGACCCGTCCTATAACATGAGATGTGATATCCAAATCTTTCCCCTTCCAAACCTTAGACCCTTCCTTTATCATGAGATGTGATATCCAACTCCTTCCCATTCCAATCCTGAGACCCTTCCGATATCATGAGATTTGTTATCTCAATGCTTCTAATATCAAAATTGAGACCCTCCCTATAGCATGAGATGGGATATCCAATTCCTTCCCATTCCAATCCTGAGACCCTTCCGATAGCAGAGATGTGATATCTCAATGCTTATACCAAATCTGAGACCCTTCCTATAGCATGAGATGTGATGTCTCAATGCTTCTAATACCAAACCTGAGATCCTTCCTATAACATGAGATGTGATATCCAACTCCTTCCCATTCCAATCCTGAGACCCTTCCTATAGCATGAGATGTGCTATCTCAATGCTTATACCAAACCTGAGACCCTTCCTAAAGCTTGAGATGTGATATCCAACTCCTTCCCATTCCAATCCCGAGACCCTTCCTATAGCATGAGATGTGATATCTCAAGGCCTCTAATACCAAACCTGAGATCCTTCCTCTAACATGAAATGTGATATCCAACTCCTTCCCCTTCCAAACCTGAGAGCCTTCCTATAGCATGAGATGTGATATACAACTCCTTCCCATTCCAATCCTGAGACCCTTCTGATAGCATGAGATGTGATATCTCAATGCCTCTAATACCAAACCTGAGATCCCATCTCTAACATGAAATGTGATATCCATCTCCTTCCCTTTCCAAATCTGAGGCCCTGCCTATAGCATGAGATGTGATATCCAAGTCCTTCCCATTCCAATCCTGAGACCCTTCCTATAGCATGTGATGTGTTATCTCAATGCTTCTAATATCAAAATTGAGACCCTCCCTATAGCATGAGATGGGATATCCAATTCCTTCCCATTCCAATCCTGAGACCCTTCCGATAGCAGAGATGTGATATCTCAATGCTTATACCAAATCTGAGACCCTTCCTATAGCATGAGATGTGATGTCTCAATGCTTCTAATACCAAACCTGAGATCCTTCCTATAACATGAGATGTGATATCCAAGTCCTTCCCATTCCAATCCTGAGACCCTTCCTATAGCATGTGATGTGTTATCTCAATGCTTCTAATATCAAAATTGAGACCCTCCCTATAGCATGAGATGGGATATCCAATTCCTTCCCATTCCAATCCTGAGACCCTTCCGATAGCATGAGATGTGATATATCAATGCTTATACCAAATCTGAGACACTTCCTATAGCATGAGATGTGATATCCAAATCTTTCCCCTTCCAAACCTTAGACCCTTCCTTTATCATGAGATGTGATATCCAACTCCTTCCCATTCCAATCCTGAGACCCTTCCGATATCATGAGATTTGTTATCTCAATGCTTCTAATATCAAACTTGAGACCCTCCCTATAGCATGAGATGTAACATCCAAGTCCTCCCCATTCCAATCCTGAGACCCTTCCTATAGCATGAGATGTGATATATCAATGCTTATACCAAATCTGAGACACTTCCTATAGCATGAGATGTGATATCCAACTCCTTCCCATTCCAATCCTGAGACCCTTCCTATAGCATGAGATGTGATGTCTCAATGCTTCTAATACCAAACCTGAGATCCTTCCAATAACATGAGATGTGATATACAACTCCTTCCCATTCCAATCCTGAGACCCTTATGATAGCATGAGATGTGATATCTCAATGCCTCTAATACCAAACCTGAGATACTTCCGATAGCATGAGATGTGATATCTCAATGCTTCTAATACCAAACCTGAGATCCTTCCTATAACATGAGATGTGATTTCCATATCCTTCCCCTTCCAAACCTGAGACCCTCCATTTAGCATGAGATGTGATATACAACTCCTTCCCATTCCAATCCTGAGACCCTTCTGATAGCATGAGATGTGATATCTCAATGCCTCTAATACCAAACCTGAGATCCCATCTCTAACATGAAATGTGATATCCATCTCCTTCCCTTTCCAAATCTGAGGCCCTGCCTATAGCATGAGATGTGATATCCAAGTCCTTCCCATTCCAATCCTGAGACCCTTCCTATAGCATGTGATGTGTTATCTCAATGCTTCTAATATCAAAATTGAGACCCTCCCTATAGCATGAGATGGGATATCCAATTCCTTCCCATTCCAATCCTGAGACCCTTCCGATAGCAGAGATGTGATATCTCAATGCTTATACCAAATCTGAGACCCTTCCTATAGCATGAGATGTGATGTCTCAATGCTTCTAATACCAAACCTGAGATCCTTCCTATAACATGAGATGTGATATCCAACTCCTTCCCATTCCAATCCTGAGACCCTTCCTATAGCATGAGATGTGCTATCTCAATGCTTATACCAAACCTGAGACCCTTCCTAAAGCTTGAGATGTGATATCCAACTCCTTCCCATTCCAATCCCGAGACCCTTCCTATAGCATGAGATGTGATATCTCAAGGCCTCTAATACCAAACCTGAGATCCTTCCTCTAACATGAAATGTGATATCCAACTCCTTCCCCTTCCAAACCTGAGAGCCTTCCTATAGCATGAGATATGATATCCAAGTCCTTCCCATTCCAATCCTGAGACCCTTCCTATAACATGAAATGTGATATCCAACTCCTTCCCATTCCAACCTGAGACCCTTCCTATAGCATGAGATGGGATATCCAACTCCTTCCAAATCCAATACTGATACCCTTCCAATAGCATGAGATGTGATATCCCAATGCTTCTACCAAACCTGAGACCCATACTATGGCATGAGATGTGATATCAAACTCCTTCCCATTCCAATCCTGAGACTCTTCCTATAGCTTGAGATGTGATATCCAACTCCTTCACATTCCAATTCTGAGACCCTTCCTATGCCATGAGACTTGATATCTCAATGCTTCTAATACCAAACCCGAGACCCGTCCTATAACATGAGATGTGATATCCAAATCTTTCCCCTTCCAAACCTTAGACCCTTCCTTTATCATGAGATGTGATATCCAACTCCTTCCCATTCCAATCCTGAGACCCTTCCGATATCATGAGATTTGTTATCTCAATGCTTCTAATATCAAACTTGAGACCCTCCCTATAGCATGAGATGTAACATCCAAGTCCTCCCCATTCCAATCCTGAGACCCTTCCTATAGCATGAGATGTGATATATCAATGCTTATACCAAATCTGAGACACTTCCTATAGCATGAGATGTGATATCCAACTCCTTCCCATTCCAATCCTGAGACCCTTCCTATAGCATGAGATGTGATGTCTCAATGCTTCTAATACCAAACCTGAGATCCTTCCAATAACATGAGATGTGATATACAACTCCTTCCCATTCCAATCCTGAGACCCTTATGATAGCATGAGATGTGATATCTCAATGCCTCTAATACCAAACCTGAGATACTTCCGATAGCATGAGATGTGATATCTCAATGCTTCTAATACCAAACCTGAGATCCTTCCTATAACATGAGATGTGATTTCCATATCCTTCCCCTTCCAAACCTGAGACCCTCCATTTAGCATGAGATGTGATATACAACTCCTTCCCATTCCAATCCTGAGACCCTTCTGATAGCATGAGATGTGATATCTCAATGCCTCTAATACCAAACCTGAGATCCCATCTCTAACATGAAATGTGATATCCATCTCCTTCCCTTTCCAAATCTGAGGCCCTGCCTATAGCATGAGATGTGATATCCAAGTCCTTCCCATTCCAATCCTGAGACCCTTCCTATAGCATGTGATGTGATATCTCAATGCTTATACCAAACCTGAGACCCTTCCTATGGCATGAGATGTCATATACAACTCCTTCCCATTCCAATCCCGAGACCCTTCCTATAGCATGAGATGTGATATCTCAATGCTTATACCAAACCTGAGACCCTTCCTATAGCATGAGATGTGATATCCAACTTCTTCCCATTCCAATCCTGAGACCCTTCCTATAACATGAGATGTGATGTCTCAATGCTTCTAATACCAAACCTGAGATATTTCCTATAACATGAGATGTGATATCCAACTCCTTCCCATTCCAATCCTGAGACCCTTCCTATAGCATGAGATGTGATATCTCAATGCTTATACCAAACCTGAGACCCTTCCTATAGCTTGAGATGTGATATCCAACTCCTTCCCATTCCAATCCTGAGACCCTTCCTATAGCATGAGATGTGATATCTCAAGGCCTCTAATACCAAACCTGAGATCCTTCCTCTAAAATGAAATGTGATATCCAACTCCTTCCCCTTCCAAACCTGAGAGCCTTCCTATAGCATGAGATATGATATCCACGTCCTTCCCATTCCAATCCTGAGACCCTTCCTATAACATGAAATGTGATATCCAACTCCTTCCCATTCCAACCTGAGACCCTTCCTATAGCATGAGATGGGATATCCAACTTCTTCCAAATCCAATACTGATACCCTTCCGATAGCATGAGATGTGATATCCCAATGCTTCTACCAATCCTGAGACCCTTCCTATAACATGAAATGTGATATTCAAGTCCTTCCCATTCCAATCCTGAGACCCTTCCTATAGCTTGAGGTGTGATATCCAACTCCTTCCCATTCCAATTCTGAGACCCTTCTTATACCATGAGACTTGATATCTCAATGCTTCTAATACCAAACCTGAGACCCGTCCTATAACATGAGATGTGATATCCAAATCCTTCCCCTTCCAAACCTTAGACCCTTCCTTTATCATGAGATGTGATATCCAACTCCTTCCCATTCCAATCCTGAGACCCTTCCGATATCATGAGATTTGTTATCTCAATGCTTCTAATATCAAACTTGAGACCCTCCCTATAGCATGAGATGTGACATCCAAGTCCTTCCCATTCCAATCCTGAGACCCTTCCTATAGCATGAGATGTGATATCTCTATGCTTCTAATACCAACCCTGAGACCATTCCTATAACATGAGATGGGATATCCAACTCCTTCTCATTCCAATCCTGAGACCCTTCTGATAGCAGAGATGTGATATCTCAATGCTTATACCAAACCTGAGACCCTTCCTATGGCCTGAGATGTCATATACAACTCCTTCCCATTCCAATCCTGAGACCCTTCCTTTAGCATGAGATGTGATATCTCAATGCTTATACCAAATCTGAGACCCTTCCTATAGCATGAGAGGTGATATCCAATTCCTTCCCATTCCAATCCTGAGACCCTTCCTATAGCATGAGATGTGATATCTCAATGCTTATACCAAAAATGAGAGCCTACCTATAGCATGAGATGTGATATCCAAGTCCATCCCATTCCAATCCTTAGACCCTTCCTACAGCATGCGATGTGATATCTCAATGATTCTAATACCAAACCAGAGACTCTTCCTATAACATGAGATGGGATATCCAACTCCTTCCCATTCCAATCCTGAGCCGCTTCCGATAGCAGAGATGTGATATCTCAATGCTTATACCAAACCTGAGACCCTTCCTATAACATGAGATGTGATATCCAACTCCTTCCCGTTCCAAACCTGAGACACTAACTATAGCATATGTGATATCCAACTGCTTCCCATTCCAAACATGAGACCCTTCCTATAGCAAGAAAGTAATATCCAACTCCTACCCATTCCAATCCTGAGACCCTTCCTATAGCAAAAGATGTGATATCCAAATCCTTCCCATTCCAATCCTGAGACCCTTCCGATAACATGAGATGTGATATCCAACTCCTTCCCAATCAAATCCTGAGACCCTTCGTATAGCATGAGAAGGGATATCCAACTCCTTCCCAATCCAATCCTGAGACCCTTCCGATAGCAGAGACGTGATATCTCAATGCTTCTACCAAACCTGAGACCCTTCCTTTAGCATGAGATGTGATATCCAAATCCTTCACATTCCAATCCTGAGACCCTTCCTATAGCATGAGATGTGATATCTCAATGCTTCTAATACCAAACCTGAGATCCTTCCTATAACATGAGATGTGATATCCAATTCCTTCCCATTCCAAACCTGAGACCCTTCCTATTGGATGAGATGCGATATCCAACTCCTTCCCATTCCAACCCTGAGACCCTTCCTATAGCATGAGATGTGATGTCTCAATGCTTCTAATACCAAACCTGAGATCCTTCCTATAACATGAGATGTGATATCCAACTCCTTCCATTCCAATCCTGAGACCCGTCCTATAGCATGAGATGTGATATCTCAATGCTTATACCAAACCTGAGACAATTCCTATAGCATGAGATGTGATATCCAACTACTTCCCATTCCAATCCTGAGACCCTTCCTATAGCATGAGATGTGATATCTCAATGCTTCTAATACCAAACCTGAGATCCTTCCTCTAACATGAAATGTGATATCCAACTCCTTCCCTTTCCAAACCTAAGAGCCTATCTATAGCATGAGATGTGATATCCAAGTCCTTCCCATTCCAATCCTTAGACCCTTCCTACAGCATGCAATATGATATCTCAATGATTCTAATAACAAACCTGAGACCCGTCCTATAGCATGAGATATGATATCCAAGTCCTTCCCATTCCAATCCTGAGACCCTTCCTATAACATGAAATGTGATATCCAACTCCTTCCCATTCCAACCTGAGACCCTTCCTATAGCATGAGATGGGATATCCAACTTCTTCCAAATCCAATACTGATACCCTTCCGATAGCATGAGATGTGATATCCCAATGCTTCTACCAAACCTGAGACCCATACTATGGCATGAGATGTGATATCAAACTCCTTCCCATTCCGATCCTGAGACCCTTCCTATAGCTTGAGGTGTGATATCCAACTCCTTCCCATTCCAATTCTGAGACCCTTCTTATACCATGAGACTTGATATCTCAATGCTTCTAATACCAAACCTGAGACCCGTCCTATAACATGAGATGTGATATCCAAATCCTTCCCCTTCCAAACCTTAGACCCTTCTTTTATCATGAGATGTGGTATCCAACTCCTTCCCATTCCAATCCTGAGACCCTTCCTATAGCATGAGATGTGATATCTCTATGCTTCTAATACCAAACCTGAGACCCTTCCTATAACATGAGATGGGATATCCAACTCCTTCCCATTCCAATCCTGAGACCCTTCCGATAGCAGAGATGTGATATCTCAATGCTTATACCAAACCTGAGACCCTTCCTATGGCCTTAGATGTCATATACAACTCCTTCCCATTCCAATCCTGAGACCCTTCCTTTAGCATGAGATGTGATATCTCAATGCTTATACCACATCTGAGACCCTTCCTATAGCATGAGATGTGATATCCAAATCCTTCCCATTCCAATCCTGAGACCCTTCCTATAGCATGAGATGTGATATCTCAATGCTTATACCAAACCTGAGAGCCTACCTATAGCATGAGATGTGATATCCAAGTCCATCCCATTCCAATCCTTAGACCCTTCCTACAGCATGCGATGTGATATCTCAATGATTCTAATACCAAACCAGAGACTCTTACTATAACATGAGATGGGATATCCAACTTCTTCCCATTCCAATCCTGAGCCGCTTCCGATAGCAGAGATGTGATATCTCAATGCTTATACCAAACCTGAGACCCTTCCTATAACATGAGATGTGATATCCAACTCCTTCCCGTTCCAAACCTGAGACACTAACTATAGCATATGTGATATCCAACTCCTTCCCATTCCAAACATGAGACCCTTCCTATAGCAAGAAAGTAATATCCAACTCCTACCCATTCCAATCCCGAGACCCTTCCTATAGCAAGAGATGTGATATCCAAATCCTTCCCATTCCAATCCTGAGACCCTTCCTATGGCATGAGATGTGATATCCAACTCCTTGCCATTCAAATCCTGAGACCCTTCCTATAGCATGAGAAGGGATATCCAACTCCTTCCCAATCCAATCCTGAGACCCTTCCGATAGCAGAGACGTGATATCTCAATGCTTCTACCAAACCTGAGACCCTTCCTTTAGCATGAGATGTGCTATCCAAATCCTTCACATTCCAATCCTGAGACCCTTCCTATAGCATGAGATGTGATATCTCAATGCTTCTAATACCAAACCTGAGATCCTTCCTATAACATGAGATGTGATATCCAATTCCTTCCCATTCCAAACCTGAGACCCTTCCTATTGGATGAGATGTGATATCCAACTCCTTCCCATTCCAACCCTGAGACCCTTCCTATAGCATGAGATGTGATGTCTCAATGCTTCTAATACCAAACCTGAGATCCTTCCTATAACATGAGATGTGATATCCAACTCCTTCCATTCCAATCCTGAGACCCGTCCTATAGCATGAGATGTGATATCTCAATGCTTATACCAAACCTGAGACCCTTCCTATAGCATGAGATGTGATATCCAACTACTTCCCATTCCAATCCTGAGACCCTTCCTATAGCATGAGATGTGATATCTCAATGCTTCTAATACCAAACCTGAGATCCTTCGTCTAACATGAAATGTGATATCCAACTCCTTCCCTTTCCAAACCTAAGAGCCTATCTATAGCATGAGATGTGATATCCAAGTCCTTCCCATTCCAACCCTTAGACCCTTCCTACAGCATGCAATATGATATCTCAATGATTCTAATAACAAACCTGAGACCCGTCCTATAACATGAGATGTGATATCCAACTCCTTCCCATTCCAATCCTGAGACACTTCCGATAGCAGAGATGTGATATCTCAATGCTTATACCAAACCTGAGACCCTTCCTATAACATGAGATGTGATATCCAAATCCTTCCCGTTCCAAACCTGAGACCCTTCCTTTAGCTTGAGATGTGATATCCAGCTCCTTCCCATTCCAATCCTGAGACACTTCCGATAGCATGAGATGTGATATCTCAATGCTTCTAATATCAAAACTGAGACCCTCCCTATAGCATGATATGTGATATCTAAGTCCTTCCCATTCCAATCCTGAGACACTCCCTATAGCATGAGATGTGATATCCAACTCTTTCCCATTCCAATCCTGAGACCCTTCCTATAGCATGAGATATGATATCTCAATACTTCTAATACCAAACGTGAGATCCTTCCGATAACATGAGATGTGATATCCAAATCCTTCCCCTTCCAAACCTGAGACCCTCCCTTTAGCATGAGATGTGATATCCAACTCCTTCCAATTCCAATCCTGAGACCCTTCTGATAGCATGAGATGTGATATCTCAATGCTTCTAATTCCAAACCTGAGATCCTTCCGATAGCATGAGATGTGATATCTCAATGCTTCTAATACCAAACCTGAGATCCTTCCTATAACATGAGATGTGATATCCAAATCCTTCCCCTTCCAAACCTGAGACCCTCCCTTTAGCATGAGATGTGATATCCAACTCCTTCCCATTCCATTCCTGAGACCCTTCTGATAGCATGAGATGTGATATCTCAATGCCTCTAATACTAAACCTGAGATCCTACCTCTAACATGAAATGTGATATCCAACTCTTTCCCCTTCCAAACCTGAGAGCCTTCCTATAGCATGAGATGTGATATCTAAGTCCTTCCCATTCCAATCCTGAGACCCTTCCTATAGCTTGAGATGTGATATCCAACTCCTTCCCATTCCAATTCTGAGACCCTTCCTATACTCTGAGACTTGATATCTCAATGCTTCTAATACCAAACCTGAGACCCGTAATATAACATGAGATGTGATATCCAAATCCTTCCCCTTCCAAACCTTAGACCCTTCCTTTATCATGAGATGTGATATCCAACTCCTTCCCATTCCAATCCTGAGACCCTTCCGATATCATGAGATGTGATATCTCAAAGCTTCTAATATCAAACTTGAGACCCTCCCTATAGCATGAGATGTGATATCCAAGTCCTTCCCATTCCAATCCTGAGACCTTTCCTATAGCATGAGATGTGATATCTCAATGCTTCTAATACCAAACCTGTGACCCTTCCTATAACATGAGATGGGAATATCCAACTCCTTCCCATTCCAATCCTGAGACCCTTCCGATAGCAGAGATGTGATATCTCAATGCTTATACCAAACCTGATACCCTTCCTATGGCATGAGATGTGATATCCAACTCCTTGCCATTCAAATCCTGAGACCCTTCCTATAGCATGAGAAGGTATATCCAACTCCTTCCCAATCCAATCCTGAGACCCTTCCGATTGCAGAGACGTGATATCTCAATGCTTCTACCAAACCTGAGACCCTTCCTTTAGCATGAGATGTGATATCCAAATCCTTCACATTCCAATCCTGAGACCCTTCCTATAGCATGAGATTTGATATCTCAATGCTTCTAATACCAAACCTGATATCCTTCCTATAACATGAGACGTGATATCCAATTCCTTCCCATTCCAAACCTGAGACCCTTCCTATTGGATGAGATGTGATATCCAACTCCTTCCCATTCCAACCCTGAGACCCTTCCTATAGCATGAGATGTGATGTCTCAATGCTTCTAATACCAAACATGAGATCCTTCCTATAACATGAGATGTGATATCCAACTCCTTCCATTCCAATCCTGAGACCCGTCCTATAGCATGAGATGTGATATCTCAATGCTTATACCAAACCTGAGACCCTTCCTATAGCATGAGATGTGATATCCAACTACTTCCCATTCCAATCCTGAGACCCTTCGTATAGCATGAGATGTGATATCTCAATGCTTCTAATACCAAACCTGAGATCCTTCCTCTAACATGAAATGTGATATCCAACTCCTTCCCTTTCCAAACCTAAGAGCCTATCTATAGCATGAGATGTGATATCCAAGTCCTTCCCATTCCAATCCTTAGACCCTTCCTACAGCATGCAATATGATATCTCAATGATTCTAATAACAAACCTGAGACCCGTCCTATAGCATGAGAAATGATATCCAAGTCCTTCCCATTCCAATCCTGAGACCCTTCCTATAACATGAAATGTGATATCCAACTCCTTCCCATTCCAACCTGAGACCCTTCCTATAGCATGAGATGGGATATCCAACTTCCTCCAAATCCAATACTGATACCCTTCCGATAGCATGAGATGTGATATCCCAATGCTTCTACCAAACCGGAGACCCATACTATGGCATGAGATGTGATATCAAACTCCTTCCCATTCCAATCCTGAGACCCTTCCTATAGCTTGAGGTGTGATATCCAACTCCTTCCCATTCCAATTCTGAGACCCTTCTTATACCATGAGACTTGATATCTCAATGCTTCTAATACCAAACCTGAGACCCGTCCTATAACATGAGATGTGATATCCAAATCCTTCCCCTTCCAAACCTTAGACCCTTCCTTTATCATGAGATGTGATATCCAACTCCTTCCCATTCCAATCCTGAGACCCTTCCGATATCATGAGATTTGTTATCTCAATGCTTCTAATATCAAACTTGAGACCCTCCCTATAGCATGAGATGTGACATCCAAGTCCTTCCCATTCCAATCCTGAGACCCTTCCTATAACATGAGATGTGATATCCAACTCCTTCCCATTCCAACCTGAGACACTTCCTATAGCATGAGAAGGGATATCTAACTCCTTCCCAATCCAATCCTGAGACCCTTCCGATAGCAGAGATGTGATATCTCAATGCTTATACCAAACCTGAGACCCTTCCTATGGCATGAGATGTGATATCCAACTCCTTGCCATTCACATCCTGAGACCCTTCCTATAGCATGAGGTGTGATATCTCTATGCTTCTAATACCAAACCTGAGACCCTTCCTATAACATGAGATGGGATATCCAACTCCTTCCCATTCCAATCCTGAGACCCTTCCGATAGCAGAGATGTGATATCTCAATGCTTATACCAAACCTGAGAACCTTCCTATGGCCTGAGATGTCATATACAACTCCTTCCCATTCCAATCCTGAGACCCTTCCTATAGCATGAGATGTGATATCTCAATGCTTATACCAAACCTGAGAGCCTACCTATAGCATGAGATGTTATATCCAAGTCCATCCCATTCCAATCCTTAGACCCTTCCTACAGCATGCGATGTGATATCTCAATGATTCTAATACCAAACCAGAGACTCTTCCTATAACATGAGATGGGATATCCAACTCCTTCCCATTCCAATCCTGAGCCGCTTCCGATAGCAGAGATGTGATATCTCAATGCTTATACCAAACCTGAGACCCTTCCTATAACATGAGATGTGATATCCAACTCCTTCCCGTTCCAAACCTGAGACACTAACTATAGCATATGTGATATCCAACTCCTTCCCATTCCAAACATGAGACCCTTCCTATAGCAAGAAAGTAATATCCAACTCCTACCCATTCCAATCCTGAGACCCTTCCTATAGCAAGAGATGTGATATCCAAATCCTTCCCATTCCAATCCTGAGACCCTTTCTATAACATGAGATGTGATATCCAACTCCTTCCCATTCCAACCTGAGACACTTCCTATAGCATGAGAAGGGATATCCAACCCCTTCCCAATCCAATCCTGAGACCCTTCCGATAGCAGAGATGTGATATCTCAATGCTTATACCAAACCTGAGACCCTTCCTATGGCATGAGATGTGATATCCAACTCCTTCCCAATCCAATCCTGAGACCCTTCCGATAGCAGAGACGTGATATCTCAATGCTTCTACCAAACCTGAGACCCTTCCTTTAGCATGAGATGTGATATCCAAATCCTTCACATTCCAATCCTGAGACCCTTCCTATAGCATGAGATGTGATAGCTCAATGCTTCTAATACCAAACCTGAGATCCTTCCTATAACATGAGATGTGATATCCAATTCCTTCCCATTCCAAACCTGAGACCCTTCCTATTGGATGAGATGTGATATCCAACTCCTTCCCATTCCAACCCTGAGACCCTTCCTATAGCATGAGATGTGATGTCTCAATGCTTCTAATACCAAACGTGAGATCCTTCCTATAACATGAGATGTGATATCCAACTCCTTCCATTCCAATCCTGAGACCCGTCCTATAGCATGAGATGTGATATCTCAATGCTTATACCAAACCTGAGACCCTTCCTATAGCATGAGATGTGATATCCAACTGCTTCCCATTCCAATCCTGAGACCCTTCTTATAGCATGAGATGTGATATCTCAATGCTTCTAATACCAAACCTGAGATCCTTCCTCTAACATGAAATGTGATATCCAACTCCTTCCCTTTCCAAACCTAAGTGCCTATCTATAGCATGAGATCTGATATCCAAGTCCTTCCCATTCCAACCCTTAGACCCTTCCTACAGCATGCAATATGATATCTCAATGATTCTAATAACAAACCTGAGACCCGTCCTATAACATGAGATGGGATATCCAACTCCTTCCCATTCCAATCCTGAGACACTTCCGATAGCAGAGATGTGATATCTCAATGCTTATACCAAACCTGAGACCCTTCCTATAACATGAGATGTGATATCCAAATCCTTCCCGTTCCAAACCTGAGACCCTTCCTTTAGCATGAGATGTGATATCCAGCACCTTCCCATTCCAATCCTGAGACACTTCCTATAGCATGAGATGTGATATCTCAATGCTTCTAATATCAAAACTGAGACCCTCCCTATAGCATGATATGTGATATCTAAGTCCTTCCCATTCCAATCCTGAGACCCTCCCTATAGCATGAGATGTGATATCCAACTCCTTCCCATTCCAATCCTGAGACCCTTCCTATAGCATGAGATATGATATCTCAATACTTCTAATACCAAACGTGAGATCCTTCCGATAACATGAGATGTGATATCCAAATCCTTCCCCTTCAAATCCTGAGACCCTCCCTTTAGCATGAGATGTGATATCCAACTCCTTCCTATTCCAATCCTGAGACTCTTCTGATAGCATGAGATGTGATATCTCAATGCTTCTAATACCAAACCTGAGATCCTTCCTATAACATGAGATGTGATATCCAAATCCTTCCCCTTCCAAACCTGAGACCCTCCCTTTAGCATGAGATGTGATATCCAACTCCTTCCCATTCCATTCCTGAGACCCTTCTGATAGCATGAGATGTGATATCTCAATGCCTCTAATACCAAACCTGATATCCTACCTCTAACATGAAATGTGATATCCAACTCTTTCCCCTTCCAAACCTGAGAGCCTTCCTATAGCATGAGATGTGATATCCAAGTCCTTCCCATTCCAATCCTGAGACCCTTCCTTTATCATGAGATGTGATATCCAACTCCTTCCCATTCCAATCCTGAGACCCTTCCTATAGCATGAGATGTGATATCTCAATGCTTCTAATACCAAACCTGAGACCCTTCCTATAACATGAGATGGGAATATCCAACTCCTTCCCATTCCAATCCTGAGACCCTTCCGATAGCAGAGATGTGATATCTCAATGCTTATACCAAACCTGAGATCCTTCCTATAACATGAGATGTGATATCCAACTCCTTCCCATTCCAATCCTGAGACACTTACTATAGCATGAGATGTGATATCTCACTGCTTATACCAAACCTGAGACCCTTCCCATAGCATGAGATGTGATATCCAACTCCTTCCCATTCCAATCCTCAGACCCTTCCTATAGCATGAGATGTGATATCTCAATGCTTCTAATATCAAACTTGAGACCCTACCTATAGCATGAGATGTGATATCCAAGTCCTTCCCATTACAATCCTGAGACACTTCCTATAGCATGAGATGTGATATCCAACTCCTTCCCATTCCAATCCTGAGACCCTTCCTATAGCATGAGGTATGATATCTCAATACTTCTAATACCAAACGTGAGATCCTTCTGATAACATGAGATGTGATATCCAAATCCTTCCCCTTCCAAACCTGAGACCCTCCCTTTAGCATGAGATGTGATATCCAACTCCTTCCCATTCCAATCCTGAGACCCTTCTGATAGCATGAGATGTGATATCTCAATGCTTCTAATACCAAACCTGAGATCCTTCCGATAGCATGAGATGTGATATCTCAATGCTTCTAATACCAAACCTGAGATCCTTCCTATAACATGAGATGTGATATCCAAATCCTTCCCCTTCCAAACCTGAGACCCTCCCTTTAGCATGAGATGTGATATCCAACTCCTTCCCATTCCATTCCTGAGACCCTTCTGATAGCATGAGATGTGATATCTCAATGCCTCTAATACCAAACCTGAGATCCTACCTCTAACATGAAATGTGATATCCAACTCTTTCCCCTTCCAAACCTGAGAGCCTTCCTATAGCATGAGATGTGATATCCAAGTCCTTCCCATTCCAATTCTGAGACCCTTCCTATAGCTTGAGATGTGATATCCAACTCCTTCCCATTCCAATTCTGAGACCCTTCCTATACTCTGAGACTTGATATCTCAATGCTTCTAATACCAAACCTGAGACCCGTAATATAACATGAGATGTGATATCCAAATCCTTCCCCTTCCAAACCTTAGACCCTTCCTTTATCATGAGATGTGATATCCAACTCCTTCCCATTCCAATCCTGAGACCCTTCCGATATCATGAGATGTGATATCTCAATGCTTCTAATAACAAACCTGAGACCCTTCCTATAACATGAGATGTGATATCCAAGTCCTTCCCATTCCAATCTTGAGACCCTTCCTATAACATGAGATGTGATATCCAACTCCTTCCCAACCCAATCCTGAGACCCGTCCGATAGCATGAGATATGATATCTCAATGCTTCTAATACCAAACCACAGACCCGTCCTATAACTTGAGATGTGAATTCCAAATCCTTCCCCTTCCAAACCTGAGACCCTTCCTTTAGCATGAGATGTGATATCCATCTCCTTCCCATTCCAATCCTGAGACCCTTCCTATAGCATGAGATGTGATATCTCAATGCTTCTAATACCAAACCTGAGACCCTCATTATAGCGAGAGATGTGATATCGAAGTCCTTCCCATTCCAATCCTGACACCCTTCCTATAACATGAGATGTGATATCCAACTCTTCCCATCCAATTCTGAGACACTTCCTATAACATGAGATGTGATATCCAACTCCTTCCCAATCCAATCCTGAGACCCTTCCGATAGCATGAGATGTGATATCTCAATGCTTCTAATACCAAACCTGAGACCCTCCCTATAGCGTGAGATGTGAAATCAAAGTCCTTCCCATTCCAATCCTGATACCCTTCCTATAACATGAGATGTGATATCCAACTCCTTCCAATTCCAACCTGTGACCCTTCCTATAGCATGAGATGCGATATCCAACTCCTTCCCAATCCAATCCTGAGACCCTTCTGATAGCATGAGATGTGATATCTTAATGCTTCTAGCAAACCTGAGACCTTCCCATGGCATGAGATGTGATATTAAACTCCTTCCCATTCCAATCCTGAGACCCTTCCTATAGCATGAGATGTGATATCCAACTCCTTCCCATTCCAATCCTGAGACCC
The DNA here is from genome assembly GCF_040938575.1 of Ambystoma mexicanum. Classification (NCBI taxonomy): domain Eukaryota; kingdom Metazoa; phylum Chordata; class Amphibia; order Caudata; family Ambystomatidae; genus Ambystoma; species Ambystoma mexicanum. The sequence continues at coordinate 343,526,149 of NC_090936.1, forward strand.
GCCTTATACTAAGAGATGTTATATCTCAATGCTTCTAATACCAAACCTGAGACTGTCCTATAACATGAGATGTGGTATCTCAATGCTTCTAATAACAAACCTGAGACCCTTCCTATAACATGAGATGTGATATCCATGACCTTCCCATTCCAATCTTGAGACCCTTCCTATAAAATGAGATGTGATATCCAACTCCTTCCCAATCCAATCCTGAGACCCTTCCGATAGCATGAGATATGATATCTCAATGCTTCTAATACCAAACCACAGACCCGTCCTATAATTTGAGATGTGATATCCAAATCCTTCCCCTTCCAAACCTGAGACCCTTCCTTTATCATGAGATGTGATATCCAACTCCTTCCCATTCCAATCCTGAGACCCTTCCTATAGCATGAGATGTGATATCCCAATGCTTCTACCAAACCTGAGACCCTTCCTATAGCATGAGATGTGATATCAAACTCTTCCCATCCAATCCTGAGACCCTTCCTATAACATGAGATGTGATATCCAACTCCTTCCCAATCCAATCCTGAGACCCTTCCGATAGCATGAGATATGATATCTCAATGCTTCTAATATCAAACCTGAGACCCTCCCTATAGCATGAGATGTGATATCCAACTCCTTCCCATTCCAATCCTGAGACCCTTCCGATAGCATGAGATGTGATATCCAACTCCTTCCAATTCCAACCTGTGACCCTTCCTATAGCATGAGATATGATATCCAACTTCTTCCCATTCCAATCCTGAGACCCTTCCTATAACATGAGATGTGATATCCAACTCCTTCCCAATCCAATCCTGAGACCCTTCCGATAGCATGAGATATGATATCTCAATGCTTCTAATAACAAACCCGAGACCCTTCCTATAACATGAGATGTGATATCCAACTCCTTCCCAATCCAATCCTGAGACCCTTCCGATAGCATGAGACATGATATCTCAATGCTTCTAATACCAAACCACAGACCCGTCCTATAAAGTGAGATGTGATATCCAAACCCTTCCCCTTCCAAACCTGAGACCCTTCCTTTAGCATGAGATGTGATATCCAACTCCTTCCCATTCCAATCCTGAGACCCTTCCTATAGCATGAGATGTGATATCCTAATGCTTCCACCAAACCTGAGACCCTTCCTTTAGCATGAGATGTGATATCCAACTCCTTCCCATTCCAATCCTGAGCCCCTTCCTATAGTATGAGATGTGATATCTCAATGCTATTAATACCAAACCTGAGATCCTTCCTATAACATGAGCTGTGATATCCAACTCCTTCCCAATCCAATCCTGAGACCCTTCCGATAGCATGAGATGTGATATCTCAATGCTTCTAATATCAAACCTGAGACCCTCCCATTAGCATGAGATGTGATTTCCAACTCCTTCCCATTCCAAACCTGAGACCCTTCTTATATCATGAGATATGATATCCAACTCCTTCCCATTCCAATCCTGAGACCCTTCCTATAGCATGAGATGTGATATCTTAATGCTTGTAATACAAAACTTGAGACCCTTCCTATAGCATGAGATGTGATATCCAACATCTTCCCATTCCTATCCTGAGACCCTTCTGATAGCATGAGATGTGATATCTCAATGCTTCTAATACCAAACCTGAGACCCTCCCTATAGCGTGAGATGTGATATCAAAGTCCTTCCCATTCCAATCCTGATACTCTTCCTATAACATGAGATGTGATATCCAACTCCTTCCAATTCCAACCTGTGACCCTTCCTATATCATGAGATGGGATATCCAACTCCTTCCCAATCCAATCCTGAGACCCTTCCGATAGCATGAGATGTGATATCTTAATGCTTCTAGCAAACCTGAGACCTTCCCATGGCATGAGATGTGATATCAAACTCCTTCCCATTCCAATCCTGAGACCCTTCCTATAGCATGAGATGTGATATCCAACTCCTTCCCATTCCAATCCTGAGACCCGTCCTTTACCATGAGATGTTATATCTCAATGCTTCTAATACCAAACATGAGACTGTCCTATAACATGAGATATGATATCTCAATGCTTCTAATACCGAACCACAGACCTTTCCTATAACTTGAGATGTGATATCCAAATCCTTCCCCTTCCAAACCTGAGACCCTTCCTTTAGCATGAGATGTGATATCCAACTCCTTCCCATTGCAATCCTGAGACCCTTCGATAGCATGAGATGTGATATCTCAATGATTCTAATATGAAACCTGAGACCCTCCCTATAGCATGATATGTGATATCCAACTCCTTCCCATTCCAATTTTGAGACCCTTCCTATAACATGAGATGTGATATCCAAGTCCTTCCCATTCCAATCCTGAGACCCTTCCTATAACATGAGATGTGATATCCAACTCCTTCCCAATCCAATCCTGAGACCCTTCCGATAGCATGAGATATGATATCTCAATGCTTCTAATACCAAACCACAGACCCGTCCTATAACTTGAGATGTGATATCCAACTCCTTCCCATTCCAATCCTGAGACCCTTCCGATAGCATGAGATGTGATATCCAACTCCTTCCAATTCCAACCTGTGACCCTTCCTATATCATGAGATGGGATATCCAACTCCTTCCCAATCCAATCCTGAGACCCTTCCGATAGCATGAGGTGTGATATCTTAATGCTTCTAGCAAACCTGAGACCTTCCCATGGCATGAGATGTGATATCAAACTCCTTCCCATTCCAATCCTGAGACCCTTCCTACAGCATGAGATGTGATATCCAACTGCTTCCCATTCCAATCCTGAGACCCGTCCTTTACCATGAGATGTTATATCTCAATGCTTCTAATACCAAACATGAGACTGTCCTATAACATGAGATATGATATCTCAATGCTTCTAATACCGAACCACAGACCTGTCCCATAACTTGAGATGTGATATCCAAATCCTTCCCCTTCCAAACCTGAGACCCTTCCTTTAGCATGAGATGTGATATCCAACTCCTTCCCATTCCAATCCTGAGACCCGTCCTATACCATGAGATGTTATATCTCAATGCTTCTAATACCAAACATGAGACTGTCCTTTAACATGAGATATGATATCTCAATGCTTCTAATACCGATCCATAGACCTGTCCTATAACTTGAGATGTGATATCCAAATCCTTCCCCTTCCAAACCTGAGACCCTTCCTTTAGCATGAGATGTGATATCCAACTCCTTCCCATTCCAATCCTGAGACCCTTCCGATAGCATGAGATGTGATATCTCAATGATTCTAATATGAAACCTGAGACCCTCCCTATAGCATGAGATGTGATATCCAAATCCTTCCCATTCAAATCCTGAGACCCTTCCTATAGCATGAGATGTGATATCCAACTCCTTCCCATTCCAATCCTGAGACCCGTCCTATACCATGAGATATGATATCTCAATGCTTCTAATACCAAACCTGAGACTGTCCTATAACATGAGATGCGATATCTCAATGCTTCTAATAACAAACCTGAGACCCTTCCTATAACATGAGATGTGATATCCAAATCCTTCCCATTCCAATCCTGAGACCCTTCCTATAACATGAGATATGATATCTCAATGCTTCTAATACCAAACCACAGACCCGTCCTATAAATTGAGATGTGATATACAACTCCTTCCCAATCCAATCCTGAGACCCTTCCGATAGCATGAGATATGATATCTCAATGCTTCTAATACCAAACCACAGACCCGTCCTATAAATTGAGATGTGATATACAACTCCTTCCCAATCCAATCCTGAGACCCTTCCGATAGCATGAGATATGATATCTCAATGCTTCTAATATCAAACCTGAGACCCTCCCTATAGCATGAGATGTGATATCCAACTCCTTCCCATTCCAATCTTGAGACCCTTCCGATAGCATGAGATGTGATATCCAACTCCTTCCAATTCCAACCTGTGACCCTTCCTATAGCATGAGATGGGATATCCAACTCCTTCCAAATCCAATCCTGAGACCCTTCCGATAGCATGAGATGTGATATCTCAAGGCCTCTAATACCAAACCTGAGATCCTTCCTCTAACATGAAATGTGATATCCAACTCCTTCCCCTTCCAAACCTGAGAGCCTTCCTATAGCATGAGATATGATATCCAAGTCCTTCTCATTCCAATCCTGAGACCCTTCCTATAACATGAAATGTGATATCCAACTCCTTCCCATTCCAACCTGAGACCCTTCCTATAGCATGAGATGGGATATCCAACTTCTTCCAAATCCAATGCTGATACCCTTCCGATAGCATGAGATGTGATATCCCAATGCTTCTACCAAACCTGAGACCCATACTATGGCATGAGATGTGATATAAAACTCCTTCCCATTCCAATCCTGAGACCCTTCCTATAGCTTGAGGTGTGATATCCAACTCCTTCCCATTCCAATTCTGAGACCCTTCTTATACCATGAGACTTAATATCTCAATGCTTCTAATACCAAACCTGAGACCCGACCTATAACATGAGATGTGATATCCAACTCCTTCCCATTCCAATCCTGAGACCCTTCCGATATCATGAGATTTGTTATCTCAATGCTTCTAATATCAAACTTGAGACCCTCCCTATAGCATGAGATGTGACATCCAAGTCCTTCCCATTCCAATCCTGAGACCCTTCCTATAGCATGAGATGTGATATCTCTATGCTTCTAATACCAAACCTGAGACCATTCCTATAACATGAGATGGGATATCCAACTCCTTCCCATTCCAATCCTGAGACCCTTCCGATAGCAGAGATGTGATATCTCAATGCTTATACCAAACCTGAGACCCTTCCTATGGCCTGAGATGTCATATACAACTCCTTCCCATTCCAATCCTGAGACCCTTCCTTTAGCATGAGATGTGATATCTCAATGCTTATACCAAATCTGAGACCATTCCTATAGCATGAGATGTGATATCCAATTCCTTCCCATTCCAATCCTGAGACCCTTCCTATAGCATGAGATGTGATATCCCAATGCTTATACCAAACCTGAGAGCCTACCTATAGCATGAGATGTGATATCCAAGTCCATCCCATTCCAATCCTTAGACCCTTCCTACAGCATGCAATGTGATATTTCAATGATTCTAATACCAAACCAGAGACTCTTCCTATAACATGAGATGGGATATCCAACTCCTTCCCATTACAATCCTGAGCCGCTTCCGATAGCAGAGATGTGATATCTCAATGCTTATACCAAACCTGAGACCCTTCCTATAACATGAGATGTGATATCCAACTCCTTCCCGTTCCAAACCTGAGACACTAACTATAGCATATGTGATATCCAACTGCTTCCCATTCCAAACATGAGACCCTTCCTATAGCAAGAAAGTAATATCCAACTCCTCCCCATTCCAATCCTGAGACCCTTCCTATAGCATGAGATGTGATATCTCAATGCTTCTAATACCAAACCTGAGACCCTTCCTATAACATGAGATGTCATATACAACTCCTTCCCAATCCAATCCTGAGACCCTTCCTATAGCATGAGATGTGATATCTCAATGCTTATACCAAATCTGAGACCCTTCCTATAGCATGAAATGTGATATCCAACTCCTTCCCATTCCAATCCTGAGACCCTTCCTATAGCATGAGATGTGATGTCTCAATGCTTCTAATACCAAACCTGAGATCCTTCCAATAACATGAGATGTGATATCCAACTCCTTCCCATTCCAATCCTGAGACCCTTATGATAGCATGAGATGTGATATCTCAATGCTTCTAATACCAAACCTGAGATCCTTCCTATAACATGAGATGTGATTTCCAAATCCTTCCCCTTCCAAACCTGAGACCCTCCATTTAGCATGAGATGTGATACACAACTCCTTCCCATTCCAATCCTGAGACCCTTCTGATAGCATGAGATGTGATATCTCAATGCCTCTAATATCAAACCTGAGATCCTATCTCTAACATGAAATGTGATATCCATCTCCTTCCCTTTCCAAACCTGAGGCCCTGCCTATAGCATGAGATGTGATATCCAAGTCCTTCCCATTCCAATCCTGAGACCCTTCCTATAGCATGTGATGTGATATCTCAATGCTTATACCAAACGTGAGACCCTTCCTATGGCATGAGATGTCATATACAACTCCTTCCCATTACAATCCTGAGACCCTTCCTATAGCATGAGATGTGATATCTCAATGCTTATACCAAACCTGAGACCCTTCCTATAGCTTGAGATGTGATATCCAACTCCTTCCCATTCCAATCCTGAGACCCTTCCTATAGCATGAGATGTGATATCTCAAGGCCTCTAATACCAAACCTGAGATCCTTCCTCTAACATGAAATGTGATATCCAACTCCTTCCCCTTCCAAACCTGAGAGCCTTCCTATAGCATGAGATATGATATCCAAGTCCTTCCCATTCCAATCCTGAGACCCTTCCTATAACATGAAATGTGATATCCAACTCCTTCCCATTCCAACCTGAGAACCTTCCTATAGCATGAGATGGGATATCCAACTTCTTCCAAATCCAATACTGATACCCTTCCGATAGCATGAGATGTGATATCCCAATGCTTCTACCAAACCTGAGACCCATACTATGGCTTAGATGTGATATCAAACTCCTTCCCATTCCAATCCTGAGACCCTTCCTATAGCTTGAGGTGTGATATCCAACTCCTTCCCATTCCAATTCTGAGACCCTTCTTATACCATGATACTTGATATCTCAATGCTTCTAATACCAAACCTGAGACCCGTCCTATAACATGAGATGTGATATCCAAATCCTTCCCCTTCCAAACCTTAGACCCTTCCTTTATCATGAGATGTGATATCCAACTCCTTCCCATTCCAATCCTGAGACCCTTCCGATATCATGAGATTTGTTATCTCAATGCTTCTAATATCAAACTTGAGACCCTCCCTATAGCATGAGATGTGACATCCAAGTCCTTCCCATTCCAATCCTGAGACCCTTCCTATAGCATGAGATGTGATATCTCTATGCTTCTAATACCAAACCTGAGACCATTCCTATAACATGAGATGGGATATCCAACTCCTTCCCATTCCAATCCTGAGACCCTTCCGATAGCAGAGATGTGATATCTCAATGCTTATACCAAACCTGAGACCCTTCCTATGGCCTGAGATGTCATATACAACTCCTTCCCATTCCAATCCTGAGACCCTTCCTTTAGCATGAGATGTGATATCTCAATGCTTATACCAAATCTGAGACCATTCCTATAGCATGAGATGTGATATCCAATTCCTTCCCATTCCAATCCTGAGACCCTTCCTATAGCATGAGATGTGATATCTCAATGCTTATACCAAACCTGAGAGCCTACCTATAGCATGAGATGTGATATCCAAGTCCATCCCATTTCAATCCTTAGACCCTTCCTACAGCATGCGATGTGATATTTCAATGATTCTAATACCAAACCAGAGACTCTTCCTATAACATGAGATGGGATATCCAACTCCTTCCCATTACAATCCTGAGCCGCTTCCGATAGCAGAGATGTGATATCTCAATGCTTATACCAAACCTGAGACCCTTCCTATAACATGAGATGTGATATCCAACTCCTTCCCGTTCCAAACCTGAGACACTAACTATAGCATATGTGATATCCAACTGCTTCCCATTCCAAACATGAGACCCTTCCTATAGCAAGAAAGTAATATCCAACTCCTACCCATTCCAATCCTGAGACCCTTCCTTTAGCATGAGATGTGATATCCAAATCCTTCACATTCCAATCCTGAGACCCTTCCTATAGCATGAGATGTGATATCTCAATGCTTCTAATACCAAACCTGAGATCCTTCCTATAACATGAGATGTGATATCCAATTCCTTCCCATTCCAAACCTGAGACCCTTCCTATTGGATGAGATGTGATATCCAACTCCTTCCCATTCCAACCCTGAGACCCTTCCTATAGCATGAGATGTGATGTCTCAATGCTTCTAATACCAAACCTGAGATCCTTCCTATAACATGAGATGTGATATCCAACTCCTTCCATTCCAATCCTGAGACCCGTCCTATAGCATGAGATGTGATATCTCAATGCTTATACCAAACCTGAGACCCTTCCTATAGCATGAGATGTGATATCCAACTACTTCCCATTCCAATCCTGAGACCCTTCCTATAGCATGAGATGTGATATCTCAATGCTTCTAATACCAAACCTGAGATCCTTCCTCTAACATGAAATGTGATATCCAACTCCTTCCCTTTCCAAACCTAAGAGCCTATCTATAGCATGAGATGTGATATCCAAGTCCTTCCCATTCCAATCCTTAGACCCTTCCTACAGCATGCAATATGATATCTCAATGATTCTAATAACAAACCTGAGACCCGTCCTATAGCATGAGATATGATATCCAAGTCCTTCCCATTCCAATCCTGAGACCCTTCCTATAACATGAAATGTGATATCCAACTCCTTCCCATTCCAACCTGAGACCCTTCCTATAGCATGAGATGGGATATCCAACTTCTTCCAAATCCAATACTGGTACCCTTCCGATAGCATGAGATGTGATATCCCAATGCTTCTACCAAACCTGAGACCCATACTATGGCATGAGATGTGATATCAAACTCCTTCCCATTCCAATCCTGAGACCCTTCCTATAGCTTGAGGTGTGATATCCAACTCCTTCCCATTCCAATTCTGAGACCCTTCTTATACCATGAGACTTGATATCTCAATGCTTCTAATACCAAACCTGAGACCCGTCCTATAACATGAGATGTGATATCCAAATCCTTCCCCTTCCAAACCTTAGACCCTTCCTTTATCATGAGATGTGGTATCCAACTCCTTCCCATTCCAATCCTGAGACCCTTCCGATATCATGAGATTTGTTATCTCAATGCTTCTAATATCAAACTTGAGACCCTCCCTATAGCATGAGATGTGACATCCAAGTCCTTCCCATTCCAATCCTGAGACCCTTCCTATAGCATGAGATGTGATATCTCTATGCTTCTAATACCAAACCTGAGACCCTTCCTATAGCATGAGATGTGACATCCAAGTCCTTCCCATTCCAATCCTGAGACCCTTCCTTTAGCATGAGATGTGATATCTCAATGCTTATACCAAATCTGAGACCCTTCCTATAGAGCATGAGATGTGATATCCAAATCCTTCCCATTCCAATCCTGAGACCCTTCCTATAGCATGAGATGTGATATCTCAATGCTTATACCAAACCTGAGAGCCTACCTATAGCATGAGATGTGATATCCAAGTCCATCCCATTCCAATCCTTAGACCCTTCCTACAGCATGCGATGTGATATCTCAATGATTCTAATACCAAACCAGAGACTCTTACTATAACATGAGATGGGATATCCAACTCCTTCCCATTCCAATCCTGAGCCGCTTCCGATAGCAGAGATGTGATATCTCAATGCTTATACCAAACCTGAGACCCTTCCTATAACATGAGATGTGATATCCAACTCCTTCCCGTTCCAAACCTGAGACACTAACTATAGCATATGTGATATCCAACTCCTTCCCATTCCAAACATGAGACCCTTCCTATAGCAAGAAAGTAATATCCAACTCCTACCCATTCCAATCCTGTGACCCTTCCTATAGCAAGAGATGTGATATCCAAATCCTTCCCATTCCAATCCTGAGACCCTTCCTATAACATGAGATGTGATATCCAACTCCTTCCCATTCCAACCTGAGACACTTACTATAGCATGAGAAGGGATATCCAACTCCTTCCCAATCCAATCCTGAGACCCTTCCGATAGCAGAGATGTGATATCTCAATGCTTATACCAAACCTGAGACCCTTCCTATAACATGAGATGTGATATCCAACTCCTTCCCGTTCCAAACCTGAGACACTAACTATAGCATATGTGATATCCAACTGCTTCCCATTCCAAACATGAGACCCTTCCTATAGCAAGAAAGTAATATCCAACTCCTACCCATTCCAATCCTGAGACCCTTCCTTTAGCATGAGATGTGATATCCAAATCCTTCACATTCCAATCCTGAGACCCTTCCTATAGCATGAAATGTGATATCTCAATGCTTCTAATACCAAACCTGAGATCCTTCCTATATGAGATGTGATATCCAATTCCTTCCCATTCCAAACCTGAGACCCTTCCTATTGGATGAGATGTGATATCCAACTCCTTCCCATTCCAACCCTGAGACCCTTCCTATAGCATGAGATGTGATGTCTCAATGCTTCTAATACCAAACCTGAGATCCTTCCTATAACATGAGATGTGATATCCAACTCCTTCCATTCCAATCCTGAGACCCGTCCTATAGCATGAGATGTGATATCTCAATGCTTATACCAAACCTGAGACCCTTCCTATAGCATGAGATGTGATATCCAACTACTTCCCATTCCAATCCTGAGACCCTTCCTATAGCATGAGATGTGATATCTCAATGCTTCTAATACCAAACCTGAGATCCTTCCTCTAACATGAAATGTGATATCCAACTCCTTCCCTTTCCAAACCTAAGAGCCTATCTATAGCATGAGATGTGATATCCAAGTCCTTCCCATTCCAATCCTTAGACCCTTCCTTCAGCATGCAATATGATATCTCAATGATTCTAATAACAAACCTGAGACCCGTCCTATAGCATGAGATATGATATCCAACTCCTTCCCATTCCAATCCTGAGACCCTTCCTATAACATGAAATGTGATATCCAACTCCTTCCCATTCCAACCTGAGACCCTTCCTATAGCATGAGATGGGATATCCAACTTCTTCCAAATCCAATACTGATACCCTTCCGATAGCATGAGATGTGATATCCCAATGCTTCTACCAAACCTGAGACCCATACTATGGCATGAGATGTGATATCAAACTCCTTCCCATTCCAATCCTGAGACCCTTCCTATAGCTTGAGGTGTGATATCCAACTCCTTCCCATTCCAATTCTGAGACCCTTCTTATACCATGAGACTTGATATCTCAATGCTTCTAATACCAAACCTGAGACCCGTCCTATAACATGAGATGTGATATCCAAATCCTTCCCCTTCCAAACCTTAGACCCTTCCTTTATCATGAGATGTGGTATCCAATTTCTTCCCATTCCAATCCTGAGACCCTTCCGATATCATGAGATTTGTTATCTCAATGCTTCTAATATCAAACTTGAGACCCTCCCTATAGCATGAGATGTGACATCCAAGTCCTTCCCATTCCAATCCTGAGACCCTTCCTATAGCATGAGATGTGATATCTCTATGCTTCTAATACCAAACCTGAGACCCTTCCTATAACATGAGATGGGATATCCAACTCCTTCCCATTCCAATCCTGAGACCCTTCCGATAGCAGAGATGTGATATCTCAATGCTTATACCAAACCTGAGACCCTTCCTATGGCCTGAGATGTCATATACAACTCCTTCCCATTCCAATCCTGAGACCCTTCCTTTAGCATGAGATGTGATATCTCAATGCTTATACCAAATCTGAGACCCTTCCTATAGAGCATGAGATGTGATATCCAAATCCTTCCCATTCCAATCCTGAGACCCTTCCTATAGCATGAGATGTGATATCTCAATGCTTATACCAAACCTGAGAGCCTACCTATAGCATGAGATGTGATATCCAAGTCCATCCCATTCCAATCCTTAGACCCTTCCTACAGCATGCGATGTGATATCTCAATGATTCTAATACCAAACCAGAGACTCTTAATATAACATGAGATGGGATATCCAACTCCTTCCCATTCCAATCCTGAGCCGCTTCCGATAGCAGAGATGTGATATCTCAATGCTTATACCAAACCTGAGACCCTTCCTATAACATGAGATGTGATATCCAACTCCTTCCCGTTCCAAACCTGAGACAGTAACTATAGCAAGAAAGTAATATCCAACTCCTACGCATTCCAATCCTGTGACCCTTCCTATAGCAAGAGATGTGATATCCAAATCCTTCCCATTCCAATCCTGAGACCCTTCCTATAACATGAGATGCGATATCCAACTCCTTCCCATTCCAACCTGAGACACTTCCTATAGCATGAGAAGGGATATCCAACTCCTTCCCAATCCAATCCTGAGACCCTTCCGATAGCAGAGATGTGATATCTCAATGCTTATACCAAACCTGAGACCCTTCCTATAACATGAGATGTGATATCCAACTCCTTCCCGTTCCAAACCTGAGACACTAACTATAGCATATGTGATATCCAACTGCTTCCCATTCCAAACATGAGACCCTTCCTATAGCAAGAAAGTAATATCCAACTCCTACCCATTCCAATCCTGAGACCCTTCCTTTAGCATGAGATGTGATATCCAAATCCTTCACATTCCAATCCTGAGACCCTTCCTATAGCATGAGATGTGATATCTCAATGCTTCTAATACCAAACCTGAGATCCTTCCTATAACATGAGATGTGATATCCAATTCCTTCCCATTCCAAACCTGAGACCCTTCCTATTGGATGAGATGTGATATCCAACTCCTTCCCATTCCAACCCTGAGACCCTTCCTATAGCATGAGATGTGATGTCTCAATGCTTCTAATACCAAACCTGAGATCCTTCCTATAACATGAGATGTGATATCCAACTCCTTCCATTCCAATCCTGAGACCCGTCCTATAGCATGAGATGTGATATCTCAATGCTTATACCAAACCTGAGACCCTTCCTATAGCATGAGATGTGATATCCAACTACTTCCCATTCCAATCCTGAGACCCTTCCTATAGCATGAGATGTGATATCTCAATGCTTCTAATACCAAACCTGAGATCCTTCCTCTAACATGAAATGTGATATCCAACTCCTTCCCTTTCCAAACCTAAGAGCCTATCTATAGCATGAGATGTGATATCCAAGTCCTTCCCATTCCAATCCTCAGACCCTTCCTACAGCATGCAATATGATATCTCAATGATTCTAATAACAAACCTGAGACCCGTCCTATAGCATGAGATATGATATCCAACTCCTTCCCATTCCAATCCTGAGACCCTTCCTATAACATGAAATGTGATATCCAACTCCTTCCCATTCCAACCTGAGACCCTTCCTATAGCATGAGATGGGATATCCAACTTCTTCCAAATCCAATACTGATACCCTTCCGATAGCATGAGATGTGATATCCCAATGCTTCTACCAAACCTGAGACCCTTCCTATAGAGCATGAGATGTGACATCCAAGTCCTTCCCATTCCAATCCTGAGACCCTTCCTATAGCATGAGATGTGATATCTCTATGCTTCTAATACCAAACCTGAGACCCTTCCTATAACATGAGATGGGATATCCAACTCCTTCCCATTCCAATCCTGAGACCCTTCCTTTAGCATGAGATGTGATATCTCAATGCTTATACCAAATCTGAGACCCTTCCTATAGAGCATGAGATGTGATATCCAAATCCTTCCCATTCCAATCCTGAGACCCTTCCTATAGCATGAGATGTGATATCTCAATGCTTATACCAAACCTGAGAGCCTACCTATAGCATGAGATGTGATATCCAAGTCCATCCCATTCCAATCCTTAGACCCTTCCTACAGCATGCGATGTGATATCTCAATGATTCTAATACCAAACCAGAGACTCTTACTATAACATGAGATGGGATATCCAACTCCTTCCCATTCCAATCCTGAGCCGCTTCCGATAGCAGAGATGTGATATCTCAATGCTTATACCAAACCTGAGACCCTTCCTATAACATGAGATGTGATATCCAACTCCTTCCCGTTCCAAACCTGAGACACTAACTATAGCATGTGTGATATCCAACTCCTTCCCATTCCAAACATGAGACCCTTCCTATAGCAAGAAAGTAATATCCAACTCCTACCCATTCCAATCCTGTGACCCTTCCTATAGCAAGAGATGTGATATCCAAATCCTTCCCATTCCAATCCTGAGACCCTTCCTATAACATGAGATGCGATATCCAACTCCTTCCCATTCCAACCTGAGACACTTCCTATAGCATGAGAAGGGATATCCAACTCCTTCCCAATCCAATCCTGAGACCCTTCCGATAGCAGAGATGTGATATCTCAATGCTTATACCAAACCTGAGATCCTTCCTATAACATGAGATGTGATATCCAACTCCTTCCCGTTCCAAACCTGAGACACTAACTATAGCATGTGTGATATCCAACTCCTTCCCATTCCAAACATGAGATCCTTCCTATAGCAAGAAAGTAATATCCAACTCCTACCCATTCCAATCCTGTGACCCTTCCTATAGCAAGAGATGTGATATCCAAATCCTTCCCATTCCAATCCTGAGACCCTTCCTATAACATGAGATGCGATATCCAACTCCTTCCCATTCCAACCTGAGACACTTCCTATAGCATGAGAAGGGATATCCAACTCCTTCCCAATCCAATCCTGAGACCCTTCCGATAGCAGAGACGTGATATCTCAATGTTCTACCAAACCTGAGACCCTTCCTTTAGCATGAGATGTGATATCCAAATCCTTCACATTCCAATCCTGAGACCCTTCCTATAGCATGAGATGTGATATCTCAATGCTTCTAATACCAAACCTGAGATCCTTCCTATAACATAAGATGTGATATCCAATTCCTTCCCATTCCAAACCTGAGACCCTTCCTATTGGATGAGAGGTGATATCCAACTCCTTCCCATTCCAACCCTGAGACCCTTCCTATAGCATGAGATGTGATGTCTCAATGCTTCTAATACCAAACCTGAGATCCTTCCTATAGCATGAGATGTGATATCCAACTACTTCCCATTCCAAACCTGAGACCCTTCCTATTGGATGAGATGTGATATCCAACTCCTTCCATTCCAATCCTGAGACCCGTCCTATAGCATGAGATGTGATATCTCAATGCTTATACCAAACCTGAGACCCTTCCTATAGCATGAGATGTGATATCTAACTACTTCCCATTCCAATCCTGAGACCCTTCCTATAGCATGAGATGTGATATCTCAATGCTTCTAATACCAAACCTGAGATCCTTCCTCTAACATGAAATGTGATATCAAACTCCTTCCCTTTCCAAACCTAAGAGCCTATCTATAGCATGAGATGTGATATCCAAGTCCTTCCCATTCCAACCCTTAGACCCTTCCTACAGCATGCAATATGATATCTCAATGATTCTAATAACAAACCTGAGACCCGTCCTATAACATGAGATGGGATATCCAACTCCTTCCCATTCCAATCCTGAGACACTTCCGATAGCAGAGATGTGATATCTCAATGCTTATACCAAACCTGAGACCCTTCCTATAACATGAGATGTGATATCCAAATCCTTCCCGTTCCAAACCTGAGACCCTTCCTTTAGCATGAGATGTGATATCCAGCTCCTTCCCATTCCAATCCTGAGACACTTCCGATAGCATATGTGATATCTCAATGCTTCTAATATCAAAACTGAGACCCTCCCTATAGCATGATATGTGATATCTAAGTCCTTCCCATTCCAATCCTGAGACACTCCCTGTCGATGTGATATCCAACTCTTTCCCATTCCAATCCTGAGACCCTTCCTATAGCATGAGATATGATATCTCAATACTTCTAATACCAAACGTGAGATCCTTCCGATAACATGAGATGTGATATCCAAATCCTTCCCCTTCCAAACCTGAGACCCTCCCTTTAGCATGAGATGTGATACCCAACTCCCTCCCATTCCAATCCTGAGACCCTTCTGATAGCATGAGATTTGATATCTCAATGCTTCTAATACCAAACCTGAGATCCTTCCGATAGCATGAGATGTGATATCTCAATGCTTCTAATACCAAACCTGAGATCCTTCCTATAACATTAGATGTGATATCCGAATCCTTCCCCTTCCAAACCTGAGACCCTCCCTTTAGCATGAGATGATATCCAACTCTTTCCCATTCCATTCCTGAGACCCTTCTGATAGCAGAGATGTGATATCTCAATGCCTCTAATACCAAACCTGAGATCCTACCTCTAACATGAAATGTGATATCCAACTCTTTCCCCTTCCAAACCTGAGACCCTTCCTATAGCATGAGATGTGATGTCTCAATGCTTCTAATACCAAACCTGAGATCCTTCCTATAACATGAGATGTGATATCCAACTCCTTCCATTCCAATCCTGAGACCCGTCCTATAGCATGAGATGTGATATCTCAATGCTTATACCAAACCTGAGACCCTTCCTATAGCATGAGATGTGATATCCAACTACTTCCCATTCCAATCCTGAGACCCTTCCTATAGCATGAGATGTGATATCTCAATGCCTCTAATACCAAACCTGAGATCCTTCCTCTAACATGAAATGTGATATCCAACTCCTTCCCTTTCCAAACCTAAGAGCCTATCTATAGCATGAGATGTGATATCCAAGTCCTTCCCATTCCAACCCTTAGACCCTTCCTACAGCATGAGATGATATCCAACTCTTTCCCATTCCATTCCTGAGACCCTTCTGATAGCAGAGATGTGATATCTCAATGCTTATACCAAACCTGAGACCCTTCCTATAGCATGAGATGTGATATCCAACTACTTCCCATTCCAATCCTGAGACCCTTCCTATAGCATGAGATGTGATATCTCAATGCCTCTAATACCAAACCTGAGATCCTTCCTCTAACATGAAATGTGATATCCAACTCCTTCCCGTTCCAAACCTGAGACCCTTCCTTTAGCATGAGATGTGATATCCAGCTCCTTCCCATTGCAATCTTGAGACACTTCCGATAGCATGAGATGTGATATCTCAATGCTTCTAATATCAAAACTGAGACCCTTCCTATAGCATGAGATGTGATATCTCAATGCTTCTACCAAACCTGAGACCCATCCTTTAGCATGAGATGTGATATCCAACTCCTTCCCATTCCAATCCTGAGACCCTTCCTATAGCATGAGATGTGATATCTCATTACTTCTAATACCAAACCTGAGATCCTTCCGATAACATGAGATGTGATATCTGAATACTTCTAATACCAAACCTGAGATCCATCCTATAACATGAGATGTGATATCCAAATCCTTCGCCTTCCAAACCTGAGACCCTCCCGTTAGCATTAGATGTGATATCCAACTCCTTCCCATTCCAATCCTGAGACCCTTCTGATAGCATAAGATATATCTCAATGCTTCTATACCAAACCTGAGATCCTTCCGATAGCATGAGATGTGATATCTCAATACTTATA
The DNA here is from genome assembly GCF_040938575.1 of Ambystoma mexicanum. Lineage (NCBI taxonomy): Eukaryota > Metazoa > Chordata > Amphibia > Caudata > Ambystomatidae > Ambystoma > Ambystoma mexicanum. The sequence goes on from NC_090936.1 coordinate 343,543,409, forward strand.
ATACCAAACCTGAGATCCTTCCTATAACATGAGATGTGATATCCAAATCCTTATCTTCCAAACCTGAGACCCTCCCTTTAGCATGAGATGTGATATCCAACTCCTTCCCATTCCAATCCTGAGACTCTTCTGATACCATAAGATATATCTCAATGCATCTATACCAAACCTGAGATCCTTCTGATAGCATGAGATGTGATATCTCAATACTTCTAATACCAAACCTGAGATCCTACCTCTAACATGAAATGTGATATCCAACTCTTTCCCCTTGCAAACCTGAGAGCCTTCCTATAGCATGAGATGTGATATCCAAGTCCTTCCCATTCCAATCCTGAGACCCTTCCTATAACATGAGATGTGATATCCAACTCCTTCCCATTCCAACCTGAGACCCTTCCTATAGCATGAGATGGGATATCCAACTCCTTCCAAATCCAATCCCGATACGCTTCCGATAGCATGAGATGTGATATCCCAATGCTTCTACCAAACCTGAGACCCTTCCTATAGCTTGAGATGTGATATCCAATTCCTTCCCATTCCAATTCTGAGACCCTTCCTATACCATGAGACTAGATATCTCAATGCTTCTAATACCAAACCTGAGACCCGTCCTATAACATGAGATGTGATATCCAAATCCCTCCCCTTCCAAACCTTAGACCCTTCCTTTATAATGAGATGTGATATCCAACTCCTTCCCATTCCAATCTTGAGACCCTTCAGATATCATGAAATGTGATATCTCAATGCTTCTAATATCAAACTTGAGACCCTCCCTATAGCATGAGATGTGATATCCAAGTCCTTCCCATTCCTATCCTGAGACCCTTCCTATAGCATGAGATGTGATATCTCATTGCTTCTAATACCAAACCTGAGACCCTTCCTATAACATGAGATGGGAATATCCAACTCCTTCCCATTCCAATCCTGAGACACATCCTATAGCATGAGATGTGATATCCAACTCCTTCCCATTCCAATCCTGAGACCCTTCCTATAGCATGAGATGTGATATCTCAATGCTTCTAATATCAAACTTGAGACCCTCCCTATAGCATGAGATGTGATAGCCAAGTCCTTCCCATTCCAATCCTGAGACACTTCCTATAGCATGAGATGTGATATCTCAATGCTTCTAATACCAAACCTGAGACTCTTCCTATAACATGAGATGGGATATCCAACTCCTTCCCATTCCAATCCTGAGAAACTTTCGATAGCAGAGATGTGATATCTCAATGTTTATACCAAACCTGAGACCCTCCCTACGGCATGAGATGTCATATACAACTCCTTCCCATTCCAATCCTGAGACCCTTCCTATAGCATGAGATGTGATATCCAACTCCTTCCCATTCCAATCCTGAGACCCTTCCTATAGCACGAGATGTGATATCCAACTCCTTCCCATTCCAATCCTGAGACCCTTCCTATAGCCTGAGATGTGATATCTCAATGCCTCTAATACCAAACCTGAGATCCTTCCTCTAACATGAAATGTGATATCCAACTCCTTCACTTTCCAAACCAGAGAGCCTATCTATAGCATGAGATGTGATATCCAAGTCCTTCCCATTCCAACCCTTAGACCCTTCCTACAGCATGAAATATGATATCTCAATGATTTTAATAAAAAACCTGAGACCCGTCCTATAACATGAGATGGGATATCCAAATCCTTCCCATTCCAATCCTGATACACTTCCGATAGCAGAGATGTGATATCTCAATGTTTATACCAAACCTGAGACCCTTCCTATAACATGAGATGTGATATCCAACTCCTTCCCGTTCCAAACCTGAGACCCTTCCTTCAACATGAGATGTGATATCCAGCTCCTTCCCATTCCAATCCTGAGACACTTCCGATAGCATGAGATGTGATATCTCAATGCTTCTAATATCAAAACTGAGACCCTCCCTATAGCATGATATGTGATATCTAAGTCCTTCCCATTCCAATCCTGAGACCCTTGTCTCAGATGAGATGTGATATCTCAATGCTTATCCTTGATTCCTGTAGTAAATTGATTTCCTTTGCAGGCCGACTCCTGTCACGAATGCCTTGTCTGCTTGCATTCTCTCCTGGCCATTCTCTCACCGTGGCTATTTGCCTACCCCCTTCCTCTCTCAGTGGATGGACTTCTCCATCCTAGCCTCCTACAACTCAACTCCGCCTACTTGGAGAATTCAACATGAACCTGTATGCTTCCTGACCTGGACTTTTACGAGATCTGCAACTCTTCATGTCGCTGGCCCTACACACTGCAGGGAATACTCAGGATTTTCTGATCTTCAGACCTCCCCCTCTGTAACCCTCTCAACAATCCTCTCCCGTGGTGATCAAGTTCTCATCTCCAAAGAAGGCTAACTGCCAGCTGTTCCTCCTCAGAGGAGTTCTCCCTTTCTGTCCCTGCTCCCTGCACCGTTTCGCGTTGCAAACACTCGCTTCCCTGCTCTCTGGTTTAGACGCTTTTCCTTCTCAGAGGCCTTCTTGCTTTCTGCCCTTTTCGCGTTGCAAGTACTCGCTTCCCAGCTCTCTGGTTTAGACGCGTGTTCCCTGCCTTCTCTCCTCTTCCCGCTGCCTTCAAATCAAAAAATGAGCTCCAAAAGATACACAGTGCTCAGAATGCTCTATAACACCCATTATTCAACATATAGCCGTAACCCGCTAGACGTATTGAAACGTGCTGTAAACTAGCAAAAACAGCTAGAAAATGTACTTTCCTCGCGTTTTTGTAAATGCTATTTCTGATGGGTTCCCATGTATGTACTGTCCGTGCGTTTGTTGTCGAATCCTGAAGTTTTTAACCACTGTTCTCCCATACAAGGGGGGGGGGGGGGTCAACGTCTACTGCTGTTCACAGGCTGAATGTATACGGCTGAAATCTTCAAGGCATTATCAGCTTTCCTGACTGTTTTGTAACGTGTATTGGCCATCTGTTAATGTAGTCGCCCTGTGTTCATCGTCCCTTCTACTTTACAGGCTGCACTCCCCTGGTGATCACATTCTCCTCTCCAGAGCAGGCTGACTACCAGCTGCTCCTCCTCATAGGCGTTCTTCCTTTCTGTCCCTGCTCCCTGCACCGTTTCGCGTTGCATGTACTCGCTTCCAGGCTCTCTGGTTTAGATACGTGTTCCCTGCCTTCTCTCCTCTTCCTACAGCCTTCCAATGAGCTCCACAAGATAGTGTTCAGAATGCTTTATAACACCCATTATTTAACATATAGCTGTAACCCGCTAGACGTATTGAAACGTGCTAAAAACGAGCAGAAACCGCTAGAAAATGTACTTTCCTCGCGTTTTGGTAAATGCGAATTGTGGTGGATTCCCATTTTGTACTCTGTTCGTGCGTTTGTTCAGTCGAATCCTGGTCTTTTGAACCACTCTTCTCCCATACAAGGGAGGGTCAAAATGTGTTGTTCACAGGCTGAATTTATACTGCTGAAATGCTCGCTTCCCTGCTTATCCTTGATTCCTGTAGTAAATTGATTTCCTTTGCAGGCCGACTCCTGTCACGAATGCCTTGTCTGCTTGCATTCTCTCCTGGCCATTCTCTCACCGTGGCTATTTGCCTACCCCCTTCCTCTCTCAGTGGATGGACTTCTCCATCCTAGCCTCCTACAACTCAACTCCGCCTACTTGGAGAATTCAACATGAACCTGTATGCTTCCTGACCTGGACTTTTACGAGATCTGCAACTCTTCATGTCGCTGGCCCTACACACTGCAGGGAATACTCAGGATTTTCTGATCTTCAGACCTCCCCCTCTGTAACCCTCTCAACAATCCTCTCCCGTGGTGATCAAGTTCTCATCTCCAAAGAAGGCTAACTGCCAGCTGTTCCTCCTCAGAGGAGTTCTCCCTTTCTGTCCCTGCTCCCTGCACCGTTTCGCGTTGCAAACACTCGCTTCCCTGCTCTCTGGTTTAGACGCTTTTCCTTCTCAGAGGCCTTCTTGCTTTCTGCCCTTTTCGCGTTGCAAGTACTCGCTTCCCAGCTCTCTGGTTTAGACGCGTGTTCCCTGCCTTCTCTCCTCTTCCCGCTGCCTTCAAATCAAAAAATGAGCTCCAAAAGATACACAGTGCTCAGAATGCTCTATAACACCCATTATTCAACATATAGCCGTAACCCGCTAGACGTATTGAAACGTGCTGTAAACTAGCAAAAACAGCTAGAAAATGTACTTTCCTCGCGTTTTTGTAAATGCTATTTCTGATGGGTTCCCATGTATGTACTGTCCGTGCGTTTGTTGTCGAATCCTGAAGTTTTTAACCACTGTTCTCCCATACAAGGGGGGGGGGGGGTCAACGTCTACTGCTGTTCACAGGCTGAATGTATACGGCTGAAATCTTCAAGGCATTATCAGCTTTCCTGACTGTTTTGTAACGTGTATTGGCCATCTGTTAATGTAGTCGCCCTGTGTTCATCGTCCCTTCTACTTTACAGGCTGCACTCCCCTGGTGATCACATTCTCCTCTCCAGAGCAGGCTGACTACCAGCTGCTCCTCCTCATAGGCGTTCTTCCTTTCTGTCCCTGCTCCCTGCACCGTTTCGCGTTGCATGTACTCGCTTCCAGGCTCTCTGGTTTAGATACGTGTTCCCTGCCTTCTCTCCTCTTCCTACAGCCTTCCAATGAGCTCCACAAGATAGTGTTCAGAATGCTTTATAACACCCATTATTTAACATATAGCTGTAACCCGCTAGACGTATTGAAACGTGCTAAAAACGAGCAGAAACCGCTAGAAAATGTACTTTCCTCGCGTTTTGGTAAATGCGAATTGTGGTGGATTCCCATTTTGTACTCTGTTCGTGCGTTTGTTCAGTCGAATCCTGGTCTTTTGAACCACTCTTCTCCCATACAAGGGAGGGTCAAAATGTGTTGTTCACAGGCTGAATTTATACTGCTGAAATGCTCGCTTCCCTGCTTTCTGGTTTAGACGCGTGTACCCTGCATTTACCAAAACGCGAGGGAAGTACTTTTTCTAGCTGTTTTTGCTAGTTTTTAGCACGTTTCAATACGTCTAGCGGGTTACAGCTATATGTTGAATAATGGGTGTTATAAAGCATTCTGAACACTATCTTGTGGAGCAAATTGGAAGGCTGTAGCAAGAGGAGAGAAGGCAGGGAACACGCATATCAACCAGAGAGCTGGGAAGCGAGTACATGCAACGCGAAACGGTGCAGGGAGCAGGGACAGAAAGGATGAACACCTATGAGGAGGAGCAGCTGGTAGTTAGCCTGCATAGGAGAGAAGAATGTGATCACTAGGGGAGTGCAGCCTGTAAACTAAAAGGAACGATGAACAAAGGGCGACTGTATTAACAGATGGCAAATACACGTTCCAAAACAGTCAGGAAAGCTGATAATGCCTTGAATATTTCAGCCGTATACATTCAGCCTGTGAACAGCAGTAGATGTTGACCCCCCCCTCCCTAGTATGGGAGAACAGTGGTTAAAAACTTCAGGATTCGACAACAAACGCACGGACACAGTACATACAACATGGGAACCCACCAGAATTCGCATTTACAAAAACGCGAGGGAAGTACATTTTCTAGCTATTTTTGCTAGTTTTTAGCACGTTTCAATACGTCTAGCGGGTTACAGCTATATGTTGAATAATGGGGTTATAAAGCATTCTGAACACTATCTTGTGGAGCTCATTGGAAGGCTGTAGGAAGAGGAGAGAAGGCAGGGAACACGCATCTAAACCAGAGAGCTGGGAAGCGAGTACATGCAACGCGAAACGGTGCAGGGAGCAGGGACAGAAAGGTGGAACGCCTCTGAGGAGGAGCAGCTGGTAGTTAGCCTGCTCTGGAGAGGAGAATGTGATCACCACGGGAGTCCAGCCTTGAAACAAGAAGGGACGATGAAAACATGCTGACTGGAATAACAGATGGCAAATACACTTTCCAGAACAGTCGGTTTACCCGATAATGCATTGACGATTTCAGCAGTATACATTCAGCCTGTGAACAGTAGATTTTGTTCCCCCCCTTGTATGGGTGACGAGTGGTTACAAACATCAGGATTCGACTGAACAAATGCACGAACAGAGTACAAAATGGGAATCCACGAGAATTCGTATTTACCAAAACGCGAGGAAAGAACATTTTCTAGCTATTTTTGCTAGTTTTTAGCACTTTTCAATACGTCTAGCGGGTTACAGCTATATCTTGAATAATGGGTGTTATAAAGCATTCTGAGCACCGTGTATCTTTTGAAGCTCATTTGTTGATTTGAAGGCAGCGGGAAGAGAGAGAAGGCAGGGAACACACGTCTAAACCAGAGAGCTGGGAAGCGAGTTGTTCTCTGCAACGCGAAACGATGCAGAGAACAAGCACAGAAAGGAAGAAGGAAAAGCGTCAAAACCAGAGAGCAGGGAAGCGAGTGTTTGCAACGCGAAACGGTGCAGAGAGCAGGGACAGAAAGGGAGAACTCCACTGAGGAGGAACAGCTGTAGTTAGCCTTCTTTGGAGATGAGAACTTGATCACCACGGGAGAGGATTGTTGAGAGGGTTACATAGGGGGATGTCTGAGATCAGAAAATCCTGAGTATTTCCTGCAGTGTGTGGGGCCAGAGACATGAAGAGTTGCAGATCTCGTAAAAGTCCAGGTCAGGAAGCATACAGGTTCATTTTGAATTCTCCAAGTATGGAGAAGTCCATCCACTGAGAGAGGAAGGGGGTAGGCAAATAGCCACGGTGAGAAATTGGCCAGGAAAGAGAGAAGGCATTCGTGAGAGGAGTCGGCCTGCAAAGGAAAGCAATTTACTACAGGAATCAAGGATACTCCCCCTCAAGAACGGTTGGATCTGGGCATGGAGAGGAACTTGTCATCAGGGAGGAAAGTGTCAGAGCTCGAGACAGCGCTGGCCGTCATCCATGTCTCGGTTAGACCAAGGACATCAAGGTCGGGTTCTTCCAGGAAATGGCAGATGTCAGATGAGTGTTAACTGAGTGAGAGTTGAGAATGGGGAGGGGTACAAATCAGTAATCCTTGCGGAGGTGTAGAAGGAGCCTGACCTAGGGCACATGAGGAAGGAGAGAGGAAAGGAAGCAGAAGAAGGGAGAGAAGACACAGCAGGAGTGCATTATCAATCCGGGAGCTAGGAGTGGTGAGGTTAGACGGGGAGGTCTGAGTCTCAGGATTTGAATGGGAAGTTCGAAATCACATGTCATGCTATAGGAAGAGTCTCAGGATTGGAATGGGAAGGAGTTGGATATGATATCTATTGTTATAGGGAGGGTCTCAGGTTTGGTATTAGAAGCACTGAGATATCAAATCACATCCTATCGGAAGGATCTCGGGTTTGGTATTGGAAGAAATGAGATTTCAAATCAGGCTGTGGGAATGGTCTCGGGTATGGTATTGGAAGGGGTGAAAAATCACATTTCATGCTACAGGAAGGGTCACAAGTTTGGAATGGGAAGGAGTTGGATTTCACATATACTACGGGAAGGGCCTCAGGTTTGGTATTAGAAGCATAGAGATATCACATCTCATGTTATAGGAAGGGTCTCGATTGGAATGGGAAGGAGTTGGATATCACATCTCATGTTATAGGGAGGGTCTCAGTTTTGATATTAGAAGCATTGAGATATCACATATGCTATTGGAAGGCTCTCAGTATTGGAATGGGAAGGAGTTGGATATCACATCTCATGCTATCGGAAGGGTCTCAGGATTGGAATGGGAAGTAGTTGGATATCACATATGCTAAAGGAAAGGTCTCAGGTTTGGAATGGGAAGGAGTTGGATATCACGTCTCATGTTATAGGAAGGGTCTCAGGATTGGAATGGGAAGGAGTTGAATATCACATCTCATGCTAAAGGAAGGGTCATCAGGTTCGGTATAAGCATTGAGATATTACATCTCTGCTATCGGAAGGGTCTCAGGATAGGAATGTGAAGGACTTAGATTTCACATCTCATACTATAGGGAGGGTCTCAGTTTTGATATTAGAAGCATTGAGCTATCACATCTCATGCTATCGGAAAGGTCTCAGGATTGGAATGGGATGGAGTTGGATATCACATCTCAAGCTATCTCAGGATTGTAATGGGAAGGAGTTTGATATCACATATCAAGCTATAGGAAGGGTCTCAGGTTTGGAAGGGGAAGGATTTGGATCTCACATCTCAAGCTATCTCAGGATTGGAATGGGAAGGAGTTTGATATTTCATCTCAAGCTATAGGAAGGGTCTCAGGTTTGGAAAGGGAAGGATTTGGATTTCACATCTCATGTTATAGCATGGTTCTCATGTTTGGTTTTAGAAGCATTGAGCTATCACATCTCATGCTATCGGAAGGGTCTCAGGATTGGAATGGGATGGAGTTGGATATCACATCTCAAGCTATCTCAGGATTGGAATGGGAAGGAGTTTGATATTTCATCTCAAGCTATAGGAAGGGTCTCAGGTTTGGAAAGGGAAGGATTTGGATTTGACATCTCATGTTATAGGATGGTTCTCATGTTTGGTTTTAGCAGCATTGAGATATCACATCTCATGCTATCGGAAGGGTCTCAGGTTTGGAATGGGAAGGAGTTGGATATCACATCTCTGCTATCTGAAGGGTCTCAGGATTGGAATGGGAAGGAGTTGGATATCCCATCTCGATATAGGAAGGGTCTCAGGTTTGGTATTAGAAGCAATGAGATATCACATCTCATGCTATAGGAAGGGTCTAAGGTTTGGAAGGGGAGGGATTTGGGTATCACATCTCATGTTATAGGACCGGTCTCAGGTTTGGTATTTGATGCATTGAGATATCAAGTCTCATGGTATAGGACGGGTCTCAGAATTGGAATGAGAAGGAGTTGGATATCACATCTCAAGCTATAGGAAGGGTCTCATGATTGGAATGGGAAGGAGTTGGATATCACATCTCATGTTATAGGAAGGGTCTCAGGATTGGAATGGGAAGGACTTGGATATCACATCTCATTCTATAGGAAGGCTCTCAGGGTTGGAAGGGGAAGGAGTTGGATATCACATTTCATGTTAGAGGTAGGATCTCAGGTTTGGTTTTAGAGGCATTGAGATATCACATCTCATGCTATAGGAAGGGTCTCAGGATTGGAATGGGAAGGAGTTGGATATCAAATCTCATGCTAAAGGGATGGTCTAAGGTTTGGAAGGGGAGGGATTTTGACATCATATCTCATGTTATTGGAAGGATCTCAGGTTTGGTATTAGAAGCATTGAGATATCACATCTCATGCTATCGGAAGGGTCTTAGGTTTGGTATAAGCATTGAGATATCACATCTCTGCTATCGGAAGGGTCTCAGGATTGGAATGGGAAGGATTTGGATATCACAATTCATGTTATAGGAAGGGTCTCAGGTTTGGTATTAGAAGCATTGAGATATCACATCTCATGCTATAGGAAGGGTCTCAGGAATGGAATGGGAAGGACTTGGATATCACATCTCATGATAAAGGAAGGGTCTAAGGTTTGGAAGGGGAAGGATTTGGATATCACATCTCATGTAATTGGACCGGTCTCAGGTTTGGTATTAGAAGCATTGATGGTCTCATGGTATAGGACGGGAGTTTGATATCACATCTCATGCCATGGTATGGGTGTCAGGTTTTGTAGAAGCATTGGGATATCACATATCATGCTATCGGAAGGGTATCAGGATTGGATTTGGAAGGAGTTGGATATCCCATCTCATGCTATAGGAAGGGTCTCAGGTTGGAATAGAAGGAGTTGGATATCACATCTCATGTTATAGGAAGGGTCTCAGGATTGGAATGGGAAGGACTTGGATATCACATCTCATGCTGTAGGAAGGGTCTCAGGTTTGGAAAAGGAAGGAGTTGGATATCACATTTCATGTTAGAGGTAGGATCTCAGGTTTGGTATTAGAGGCATTGAGATATCACATCTCATGCTATCAGAAGGGTATCAGGATTGGAATGGGAAGGAGTTGGATATCACATCTCATGCTAAAGGGAGGGTCTCAGGTTTGGAATGGGAAGGATTTGGATATCACATCTCATGTTATAGGAAGGACCTTAGGTTTGGTATTAGAGGCATTGAGATATCACATCTCATGCTAAAGGGAGGGTCTCAGGTTTGGATTTGGAAGGAGTTGGATATCCCATCTCATGCTATAGGAAGGGTCTCAGGTTGGAATAGAAGGAGTTGGATATCACATCTCATGTTATAGGAAGGGTCTCAGGATTGGAATGGGAAGGACTTGGATATCACATCTCATGCTATAGGAAGGGTCTCGGGATTGGAATGGGAAGGAGTTGGATATCACATGTTATAGGAAGGATCTCAGGTTTGGTATTAGAAGCATTGAGATATCACATCTCATGCTATAGGAAGGGTCTCAGGATTGGAATGGGAAGGAGTTGGATATCACATCTCATGCTATGGGAAGGGTCTCAGGTTTGGTATAAGCATTGAAATATCACATCTCTGCTATCGGAAGGGTCTCAGGATTGGAATGGGAGGAGCTGGATATCACATCTCATGCTAAAGGAAGGGTCTCAGGTTTGGAAGGGGAAGGATTTGGCTATCACATCTCATGTTATAGGACGGGTCTCAGGTTTGGTATTAGAAGCATTGTGATATCACATCTCATGCTATAGGATGTGTCTCAGGATTGGAATGGGAAGGAGTTGGATATCACATCTCATGCTATAGGAAGGGTTTCAGGTTTGGTAGAAGCATTGAGATATCACATCTCATGCTATAGGAAGAGTCTCAGGTTTGGGAAGGGAAGGATTTGGATTTCGCATCTCATGTTATAGGATGGTTCTCATGTTTGGTTTTTGAAGCATTGAGATATCACATCTCATGCTATCGGAAGGGTCTCAGGTTTGGAATGGGAAGGAGTTGGATATCACATCTCATGTTATAGGAAGGGTCTCAAGATTGAAATGGGAAGGATTTGGATATCACATCTCTTGCTATAGGAAGGGTCTCAGGTTTTCTATTAGAAACATTGAGATATGACATCTCATGCTATAGGAAGGGTTTCAGTATTGGAATGGGAAGGATTTGGATTTCACATCTCATGTTATAGGATGGTTCTCATGTTTGGTTTTAGAAGCATTGAGCTATCACATCTCATGCTATCGGAAGGGTCTCAGGATTGGAATGGGATGGAGTTGGATATCACATCTCAAGCTATCTCAGGATTGGAATGGGAAGGAGTTTGATATTTCATCTCAAGCTATAGGAAGGGTCTCAGGTTTGGAAAGGGAAGGATTTGGATTTCACATCTCATGTTATAGGATGGTTCGCATGTTTGGTTTTAGAAGCATTGAGATATCACATCTCATGCTATCGGAAGGGTCTCAGGTTTGGAATGGGAAGGAGTTGGATATCACATCTCTGCTATCTGAAGGGTCTCAGGATTGGAATGGGAAGGAGTTGGATATCCCATCTCGTTATAGGAAGGGTCTCAGGTTTGGTATTAGAAGCAATGAGATATCACATCTCATGCTATAGGAAGGGTCTAAGGTTTGGAAGGGGACGGATTTGGGTATCACATCTCATGTTATAGGACCGGTCTCAGGTTTGGTATTTGAAGCATTGAGATATCAAGTCTCATGGTATAGGACGGGTCTCAGAATTGGAATGAGAAGGAGTTGGATATCACATCTCAAGCTATAGGAAGGGTCTCATGATTGGAATGGGAAGGAGTTGGATATCACATCTCATGTTATAGGAAGGGTCTCAGGATTGGAATGGGAAGGACTTGGATATCACATCTCATTCTATAGGAAGGCTCTCAGGGTTGGAAGGGGAAGGAGTTGGATATCACATTTCATGTTAGAGGTAGGATCTCAGGTTTGGTTTTAGAGGCATTGAGATATCACATCTCATGCTATAGGAAGGGTCTCAGGATTGGAATGGGAAGGAGTTGGATATCAAATCTCATGCTAAAGGGATGGTCTAAGGTTTGGAAGGGGAGGGATTTGGACATCATATCTCATGTTATTGGAAGGATCTCAGGTTTGGTATTAGAAGCATTGAGATATCACATCTCATGCTATCGGAAGGGTCTTAGGTTTGGTATAAGCATTGAGATATCACATCTCTGCTATCGGAAGGGTCTCAGGATTGGAATGGGAAGGATTTGGTTATCACAATTCATGTTATAGGAAGGGTCTCAGGTTTGGTATTAGAAGCATTGAGATATCACATCTCATGCTATAGGAAGGGTCTCAGGAATGGAATGGGAAGGACTTGGATGTCACATCTCATGATAAAGGAAGGGTCTAAGGTTTGGAAGGGGAAGGATTTGGATATCACATCTCATGTTATTGGACCGGTCTCAGGTTTGGTATTAGAAGCATTGAGATATCAAGTCTCATGGTATAGGACGGGAGTTTGATATCACATCTCATGCCATGGTATGGGTGTCAGGTTTTGTAGAAGCATTGGGATATCACATCTCATGCTATCGGAAGGGTATCAGGATTGGATTTGGAAGGAGTTGGATATCCCATCTCATGCTATAGGAAGGGTCTCAGGTTGGAATAGAAGGAGTTGGATATCACATCTCATGTTATAGGAAGGGTCTCAGGATTGGAATGGGAAGGACTTGGATATCACATCTCATGCTGTAGGAAGGGTCTCAGGTTTGGAAGGGGAAGGATTTGGATATCATATCTCATGTTATAGGACCGGTCCCAGGTCTGGTATTAGAAGCATTGAGATATCACATCTCATGCTATAGGAGGAGTCTCAGGATTGGAATGGGAAGGAGTTGGATATCACGTCTCATGTTATAGGAAGGGTCTCAGGTTTGGAAAAGGAAGGAGTTGGATATCACATTTCATGTTAGAGGTAGGATCTCAGGTTTGGTATTAGAGGCATTGAGATATCACAGCTCATGCTATCAGAAGGGTATCAGGATTGGAATGGGAAGGAGTTGGATATCACATCTCATGCTAAAGGGAGGGTCTCAGGTTTGGAATGGGAAGGATTTGGATATCACATCTCATGTTATAGGAAGGACCTTAGGTTTAGTATTAGAAGCATTGAGATATCACATCTCATGCTATAGGAAGGGTCTCGGGATTGGAATGGGAAGGAGTTGGATATCACATGTTATAGGAAGGATCTCAGGTTTGGTATTAGAAGCATTGAGATATCACATCTCATGCTATAGGAAGGGTCTCAGGATTGGAATGGGAAGGAGTTGGATATCACATCTCATGCTATGGGAAGGGTCTCAGGTTTGGTATAAGCATTGAAATATCACATCTCTGCTATCGGAAGGGTCTCAGGATTGGAATGGGAGGAGCTGGATATCACATCTCATGTTATAGGACGGGTCTCAGGTTTGGTATTAGAAGCATTGTGATATCACATCTCATGCTATAGGATGTGTCTCAGGATTGGAATGGGAAGGAGTTGGATATCACATCTCATGCTATAGGAAGGGTTTCAGGTTTGGTAGAAGCATTGAGATATCACATCTCATGCTATAGGAAGAGTCTCAGGTTTGGGAAGGGAAGGATTTGGATTTCACATCTCATGTTATAGGATGGTTCTCATGTTTGGTTTTTGAAGCATTGAGATATCACATCTCATGCTATCGGAAGGGTCTCAGGTTTGGAATGGGAAGGAGTTGGATATCACATCTCATGCTAAAGGAAGGGTCTCAGGTTGGAATGGGTAGGAGTTGGATATCACATCTCATGTTATAGGAAGGGTCTCAAGATTGAAATGGGAAGGATTTGGATATCACATCTCTTGCTATAGGAAGGGTCTCAGGTTTTCTATTAGAAACATTGAGATATGACATCTCATGCTATAGGAAGGGTTTCAGTATTGGAATGGGAAGGATTTGGATTTCACATCTCATGTTATAGGATGGTTCTCATGTTTGGTTTTAAAAGCATTGAGCTATCACATCTCATGCTATCGGAAGGGTCTCAGTGGAATGGGATGGAGTTGGATATCACATCTCAAGCTATCTCAGGATTGGAATGGGAAGGAGTTTGATATTTCATCTCAAGCTATAGGAAGGGTCTCAGGTTTGGAAAGGGAAGGATTTGGATTTCACATCTCATGTTATAGGATGGTTCTCATGTTTGGTTTTAGAAGCATTGAGATATCACATCTCATGCTATCGGAAGGGTCTCAGGTTTGGAATGGGAAGGAGTTGGATATCACATCTCTGCTATCTGAAGGGTCTCAGGATTGGAATGGGAAGGAGTTGGATATCCCATCTCGTTATAGGAAGGGTCTCAGGTTTGGTATTAGAAGCAATGAGATATCACATCTCATGCTATAGGAAGGGTCTAAGGTTTGGAAGGGGACGGATTTGGGTATCACATCTCATGTTATAGGACCGGTCTCAGGTTTGGTATTTGAAGCATTGAGATATCAAGTCTCATGGTATAGGACGGGTCTCAGAATTGGAATGAGAAGGAGTTGGATATCACATCTCAAGCTATAGGAAGGGTCTCATGATTGGAATGGGAAGGAGTTGGATATCACATCTCATGTTATAGGAAGGGTCTCAGGATTGGAATGGGAAGGACTTGGATATCACATCTCATTCTATAGGAAGGCTCTCAGGGTTGGAAGGGGAAGGAGTTGGATATCACATTTCATGTTAGAGGTAGGATCTCAGGTTTGGTTTTAGAGGCATTGAGATATCACATCTCATGCTATAGGAAGGGTCTCAGGATTGGAATGGGAAGGAGTTGGATATCAAATCTCATGCTAAAGGAATGGTCTAAGGTTTGGAAGGGGAGGGATTTGGACATCATATCTCATGTTATTGGAATTATCTCAGGTTTGGTATTAGAAGCATTGAGATATCACATCTCATGCTATCGGAAGGGTCTTAGGTTTGGTATAAGCATTGAGATATCACATCTCTGCTATCGGAAGGGTCTCAGGATTGGAATGGGAAGGATTTGGTTATCACAATTCATGTTATAGGAAGGGTCTCAGGTTTGGTATTAGAAGCATTGAGATATCACATCTCATGCTATCGGAAGGGTCTTAGGTTTGGTATAAGCATTGAGATATCACATCTCTGCTATCGGAAGGGTCTCAGGATTGGAATGGGAAGGATTTGGTTATCACAATTCATGTTATAGGAAGGGTCTCAGGTTTGGTATTAGAAGCATTGAGATATCACATCTCATGCTATAGGAAGGGTCTCAGGAATGGAATGGGAAGGACTTGGATATCACATCTCATGATAAAGGAAGGGTCTAAGGTTTGGAAGGGGAAGGATTTGGATATCACATCTCATGTTATTGGACCGGTCTCAGGTTTGGTATTAGAAGCATTGAGATATCAAGTCTCATGGTATAGGACGGGAGTTTGATATCACATCTCATGCCATGGTATGGGTGTCAGGTTTTGTAGAAGCATTGGGATATCACATCTCATGCTATCGGAAGGGTATCAGGATTGGATTTGGAAGGAGTTGGATATCCCATCTCATGCTATAGGAAGGGTCTCAGGTTGGAATAGAAGGAGTTGGATATCACATCTCTTATAGGAAGGGTCTCAGGATTGGAATGGGAAGGACTTGGATATCACATCTCATGCTGTAGGAAGGGTCTCAGGTTTGGAAGGGGAAGGATTTGGATATCATATCTCATGTTATAGGACCGGTCCCAGGTCTGGTATAAGAAGCATTGAGATATCACATCTCATGCTATAGGAGGAGTCTCAGGATTGGAATGGGAAGGAGTTGGATATCACGTCTCATGTTATAGGAAGGGTCTCAGGTTTGGAAAAGGAAGGAGTTGGATATCACATTTCATGTTAGAGGTAGGATCTCAGGTTTGGTATTAGAGGCATTGAGATATCACATCTCATGCTATCAGAAGGGTATCAGGATTGGAATGGGAAGGAGTTGGATATCACATCTCATGCTAAAGGGAGGGTCTCAGGTTTGGAATGGGAAGGATTTGGATATCACATCTCATGTTATAGGAAGGACCTTAGGTTTAGTATTAGAAGCATTGAGATATCACATCTCATGCTATAGGAAGGGTCTCGGGATTGGAATGGGAAGGAGTTGGATATCACATGTTATAGGAAGGATCTCAGGTTTGGTATTAGAAGCATTGAGATATCACATCTCATGCTATAGGAAGGGTCTCAGGATTGGAATGGGAAGGAGTTGGATATCACATCTCATGCTATGGGAAGGGTCTCAGGTTTGGTATAAGCATTGAAATATCACATCTCTGCTATCGGAAGGGTCTCAGGATTGGAATGGGAGGAGCTGGATATCACATCTCATGTTATAGGACGGGTCTCAGGTTTGGTATTAGAAGCATTGTGATATCACATCTCATGCTATAGGATGTGTCTCAGGATTGGAATGGGAAGGAGTTGGATATCACATCTCATGCTATAGGAAGGGTTTCAGGTTTGGTAGAAGCATTGAGATATCACATCTCATGCTATAGGAAGAGTCTCAGGTTTGGGAAGGGAAGGATTTGGATTTCACATCTCATGTTATAGGATGGTTCTCATGTTTGGTTTTTGAAGCATTGAGATATCACATCTCATGCTATCGGAAGGGTCTCAGGTTTGGAATGGGAAGGAGTTGGATATCACATCTCATGCTAAAGGAAGGGTCTCAGGTTGGAATGGGTAGGGGTTGGATATCACATCTCATGTTATAGGAAGGGTCTCAAGATTGAAATGGGAAGGATTTGGATATCACATCTCTTGCTATAGGAAGGGTCTCAGGTTTTCTATTAGAAACATTGAGATATGACATCTCATGCTATAGGAAGGGTTTCAGTATTGGAATGGGAAGGATTTGGATTTCACATCTCATGTTATAGGATGGTTCTCATGTTTGGTTTTAGAAGCATTGAGCTATCACATCTCATGCTATCGGAAGGGTCTCAGGATTGGAATGGGATGGAGTTGGATATCACATCTCAAGCTATCTCAGGATTGGAATGGGAAGGAGTTTGATATTTCATCTCAAGCTATAGGAAGGGTCTCAGGTTTGGAAAGGGAAGGATTTGGATTTCACATCTCATGTTATAGGATGGTTCTCATGTTTGGTTTTAGAAGCATTGAGATATCACATCTCATGCTATCGGAAGGGTCTCAGGTTTGGAATGGGAAGGAGTTGGATATCACATCTCTGCTATCTGAAGGGTCTCAGGATTGGAATGGGAAGGAGTTGGATATCCCATCTCGTTATAGGAAGGGTCTCAGGTTTGGTATTAGAAGCAATGAGATATCACATCTCATGCTATAGGAAGGGTCTAAGGTTTGGAAGGGGACGGATTTGGGTATCACATCTCATGTTATAGGACCGGTCTCAGGTTTGATATTTGAAGCATTGAGATATCAAGTCTCATGGTATAGGACGGGTCTCAGAATTGGAATGAGAAGGAGTTGGATATCACATCTCAAGCTATAGGAAGGGTCTCATGATTGGAATGGGAAGGAGTTGGATATCACATCTCATGTTATAGGAAGGGTCTCAGGATTGGAATGGGAAGGACTTGGATATCACATCTCATTCTATAGGAAGGCTCTCAAGGTTGGAAGGGGAAGGAGTTGGATATCACATTTCATGTTAGAGGTAGGATCTCAGGTTTGGTTTTAGAGGCATTGAGATATCACATCTCATGCTATAGGAAGGGTCTCAGGATTGGAATGGGAAGGAGTTGGATATCAAATCTCATGCTAAAGGGATGGTCTAAGGTTTGGAAGGGGAGGGATTTGGACATCATATCTCATGTTATTGGAAGGATCTCAGGTTTGGTATTAGAAGCATTGAGATATCACATCTCATGCTATCGGAAGGGTCTTAGGTTTGGTATAAGCATTGAGATATCACATCTCTGCTATCGGAAGGGTCTCAGGATTGGAATGGGAAGGATTTGGATATCACAATTCATGTTATAGGAAGGGTCTCAGGTTTGGTATTAGAAGCATTGAGATATCACCTCTCATGCTATAGGAAGGGTCTCAGGAATGGAATGGGAAGGACTTGGATATCACATCTCATGATAAAGGAAGGGTCTAAGGTTTGGAAGGGGAAGGAGTTGGATATCACATTTCATGTTAGAGGAAGGATCTCAGGTTTGGTATTAGAGGCCTTGAGATATAACATCTCATGCTATAGGAAGGGTCTCAGGATTGGAATGGGAAGGAGTTGGATATCACATCTCAAGCTATAGGAAGGGTCTCAGGTTTGGTATAAGCATTGAGATATCACATCTCATGCTATAGGAAGGGTCTCAGGATTTGAATGGGAAGAAGTTGGATATCACATCTCATGCTATAGGAAGGGTCTCAGGTTTGGTATAAGCATTGAGATATCACATCTCATGCTATAGGAAGGGTCTCAGGGTTGGAATGGGAAGGAGTTGTATATGACATCTCATGCCATAGGAAGGGTCTCAGGTTTGGTATAAGCATTGAGATATCACATCACATGCTATAGGAAGGGTCTCAGGATTGGAATGGGAAGGACTTGGATATCATATCTCATGCTATAGGCAGGGTCTCAGGTTTGGAAAGGGAAGGAGATGGATATCACATTTCATGTTAGAGGTGGGATCTCAGGTTTGGTATTAGAGGCATTGAGATACCACATCTCATGCTATCAGAAGGGTCTCAGGATTGGAATGGGAAGGAGTTGGATATCACATTTAATGCTAAAGGGAGGGTCTCAGGTTTGGTATAAGCATTGAGATATCACATCTCATGCTATAGGAAGGGTCTCAGGATTGGAATGGGAAGGATTTGGATATCACATCTTATGCTATAGGAAGGGTCTCAGGTTTGGTATAAGCATTGAGATATCACATCTCATGCTGTAGGAAGGGTCTCAGGATTGGAATGGGAAGAAGTTGGATATCAATATCACATCTCATGCTATAGGAAGGGTCTCAGGTTTGGTATAAGCATTGAGATATCACATCTCATGCTATAGGAAGGGTCTCAGGGTTGGAATGGGAAGGAGTTGCATATGACATCTCATGCCATAGGAAGGGTCTCAGGTTTGGTATAAGCATTGAGATATCACATCACATGCTATAGGAAGGGTCTCAGGATTGGAATGGGAAGGACTTGGATATCACATCTCATGCTATAGGCAGGGTCTCAGGTTTGGAAAGGGAATGAGGTGGATATCACATTTCATGTTAGAGGTAGGATCTCAGGTTTGGTATTAGAGGCATTGAGATATCACATCTCATGCTATCAGAAGGGTCTCAGGATTGGAATGGGAAGGAGTTGGATATCACATTTCATGCTAAAGGGAGGGTCTCAGGTTTGGAAGGGGAAGGATTTGGAAATCACATCTCATATTATAGGAAGGATCTCAGGTTTGGTATTAGAAGCATTGAGATATCACATCTCATGCTATCGGAAGGATCTCAGGTTTGGTATAAGAGGCATTGAGATATCACATCTCATGCTATCATAAGGGTCTCAGGATTGGAATGGGAAGGAGTTGGATATCACATCTCATGTTATAGGAAGGATCTCAGGTTTGGTATTAGAAGCATTGAGACATCACATCTCATGCTATAGGAAGGGTCTCAGGATTGGAATGGGAAGGAGTTGGATATCACATCTCATGCTATAGGAAGGGTCTCAGGTTTGGTATAAGCATTGAGATATCACATCTCATGCTATAGGAAGGGTCTCAGGATTGGAATGGGAAGGATTTGGATATCACATCTTATGCTATAGGAAGGGTCTCAGGTTTGGTATAAGCATGGAGATATCACTTCTCATGCTATAGGAAGGGTCTCAGGATTGGAATGGGAAGGAGTTGGATATCACATCTCATGCTATAGGAAGGGTCTCAGATTTGGTATAAGCATTGAGATATCACATCTCATGCTATAGGAAGGGTCTCAGGATTGGAATGGGAAGGAGTTGGATATCACATCTCATGATAAAGGAAGGGTCTAAGGTTTGGAAGGGGAAGGATTTGGATATCACATCTCATGTTATAGGACGGGTCTCAGGTTTGGTATTAGAAGCATTGAGATATCAAGTCTCATGGTATAAGAAGGGTCTCAGGATTGGAATGGGAAGGAGTTGGATATCACATCTCATGCCATAGTATGGGTCTCAGGTTTGGTAGAAGCATTGGGATATCACATCTCATGCTATCGGAAGGGTATCAGTATTGGATTTGGAAGGAGTTGGATATCCCATCTCATGCTATAGGAAAGGTCTCAGGTTGGAATGGGAAGGAGTTGGATATCACATTTCATGTTATAGGAAGGGTCTCAGGATTGGATTGGGAAGGACTTGGATATCATATCTTATGCTATAGGAAGGCTCTCAGGTTTGGAAGGGGAAGGAGTTGGATATCACATTTCATGTTAGAGGAAGGATCTCAGGTTTGGTATTAGAGGCCTTGAGATATCACATCTCATGCTATAGGAAGGGTCTCAGGATTGGAATGGGAAGGAGTTGGATATCACATCTCAAGCTATAGGAAGGGTCTCAGGTTTGGTATACGCATTGAGATATCACATCTCATGCTATAGGAAGGGTCTCAGGATTGGAATGGGAAGAAGTTGGATATCACATCTCATGCTATAGGAAGGGTCTCAGGATTGGAATGGGAAGGAGTTGTATATGCCATCTCATGCCATAGGAAGGGTCTCAGGTTTGGTATAAGCATTGAGATATCACATCACATGCTATAGGAAGGGTCTCAGGATTGGAATGGGAAGGACTTGGATATCACATATCATGCTATAGGCAGGGTCTCAGGTTTGGAAAGGGAAGGAGATGGATATCACATTTCATGTTAGAGGTAGGATCTCAGGTTTGGTATTAGACGCATTGAGATATCACATCTCATGCTATCAGAAGGGTCTCAGGATTGGAATGGGAAGGAGTTGGATATCACATCTCATGCTAAAGGGAGGGTCTAAGGTTTGGAAGGGGAAGGATTTGGAAATCACATCTCATATTATAGGAAGGATCTCAGGTTTGGTATTAGAAGCATTGAGATATCACATCTCATGCTATCGGAAGGATCTCAGGTTTGTTATAAGAGGCATTGAGATATCACATCTCATGCTATCATAAGGGTCTCAGGATTGGAATGGGAAGGAGTTGGATATCACATCTCATGTTATAGGAAGGATCTCAGGTTTGGTATTGGAAGCATTGAGACATCACATCTCATGCTATAGGAAGGGTCTCAGGATTGGAATGGGAAGGAGTTGTATATCACATCTCATGCTATAGGAAGGGTCTCAGATTTGGTATAAGCATTGAGATATCACATCTCATGCTATAGGAAGGGTCTCAGGATTGGAATGGGAAGGAGTTGTATATGACATCTCAGGCCATAGGAAGGGTCTCAGGTTTGATATAAGCATTGAGATATCACATCTCTGCTATCGGAAGGGTCTCAGGATTGGAATGGGAAGGAGTTGGATATCCCATCTGAGTTGGATATCCCATCTCATGTTATAGGAAGTGTCTCAGGTTTGGTATTAGAAGCATTGAGATATCACATCTCATGCTATAGGAAGGGTCTCAGGATTGTAATGGGGAGGACTTGGATGTCACATCTCATGCTATAGGGAGGGTCTCAAGTTTGATATTAGAAGCATTGAGATAACAAATGTCATGATATCGGAAGGGTCTCAGGATTGGAATGGGAAGGAGTTGGATATCACATCTCATGATAAAGGAAGGGTCTAAGGTTTGGAAGGGGAAGGATTTGGATATCACATCTCATGTTATAGGACGGGTCTCAGGTTTGGTATTAGAAGCATTGAGATATCAAGTCTCATGGTATAGGAAGGGTCTCAGAATTGGAATCGGAAGAAGTTGGATATCACATCTCAAGCTATAGGAAGGGTCTCAGGATTGGAATGGGAAGGAGTTTGATATCACATCTCATGCCATAGTATGGGTCTCAGATTTGGTAGAAGCATTGGGATATCACATCTCATGCTATCGGAATGGTATCAGTATTGGATTTGGAAGGAGTTGGATATCCCATCTCATGCTATAAGAAAGGTCTCAGGTTGGAATGGGATGGAGTTGGATATCACATTTCATGTTAGAGGAAGGATCTCAGGTTTGGTATTAGAGGCCTTGAGATATCACATCTCATGCTATAGGAAGGGTCTCAGGATTGGAATGGGAAGGAGTTGGATATCACATCTCATGCTATAGGAAGGGTCTCAGGATTGGAATTGGAAGGAGTTGGATATCCCATCTCATGTTATAGGACGGGTCTCAGGTTTGTTATTAGAATCATTGAGATATCATATTGCACGCTGCAGGAAGGGTCTAAGGATTGGAATGGGAAGGACTTGGATATCACATCTCATGCTATAGATAGGCTCTCAGATTTGGAAAGGGAAGGAGTTGGATATCACATTTCATGTTAGAGGAAGGATCTTAGGTTTGGTATTAGAGGCATTGAGATATCACATCTCATGCTATAGGAAGCGTCTCAGGATTGGAATGGGAAGGAGTTGGGTATCACATCTCATGCTATAGGAAGGGTCTCAGGATTGGTATAAGTATTGAGATATAACATCTCATGCTATAGGAAGGGTCTCAGGATTGGAATGGAAGGAGTTGGATATCACATCTCATGTTATAGGAAGGATCTCAGGTTTGGTATTAGAAGCATTGAGACATCACATCTCATGCTATAGGAAGGGTCTCAGGATTGGAATGGGAAGGAGTTGGATATCACATCTCATGCTATAGGAAGGGTCTCAGGTTTGGTATAAGCATTGAGATATCACATCTCATGCTATAGGAAGGGTCTCAGGATTGGAATGGGAAGGAGTTGTATATGACATCTCATGCCGTAGGAAGGGTCTCAGGTTTCGTATAAGCATTGAGATATCACAACTCTGCTATTGGAAGGGTCTCAGGATTGGAATGGGAAGGAGTTGGATATCCCATCTCATGTTATAGGAAGAGTCTCAGGTTTGGTATTAGAAGCATTGGATATCACATATCATGCTATAGGAAGTGTCTCAGGATTGGAATGGGAAGGACTTGGATATCACATCTCATGCTATAGGGAGGGTCTCAAGTTTGATATTAGAAGCATTGAGATATCACATCTCATGCTATAGGAAGGGTCTCAGGATTGGAATGGGAAGGAGTTGGATATCACATCTCATGCTATAGGAAGGGTCTCATGATTGGAATGGGAAGGAGTTGGATATCACATCTCATGTTATAGGAAGGATCTCAGGTTTGGTATAAGCATTGAGATATCACATCTCTGCTATCGGAAGGGTCTCAGGATTGGAATGGGAAGGAGTTGGATATTCCCATCTCATGTTATAGGAAGGGTCTCAGGTTTGGTATTAGAAGCATTGAGATATCACATCTCATGCTGTAGGAAGGGTCTCAGGATTGGAATTGGAAGGAGTTGGATATCACATCTCATGCTATAGGAAGGATCACAGGTTTGGTATTAGAAGCATTGAGATATCACATCTCATGCTATCAGAAGGGTCTCAGGATTGGAATGGGAAGGAGTTGGATATCACATCTCATGCTATAGGAAGGGTCTCAGGTTTGGAACGGGAAGGAGTTGGATATCATATCTCATGTTATAGGAAGAGTCTCAGGTTTGGTATAAGCATTGAGATATCACATCTCTGCTCTCGGAGGTGTCTCAGGATTGGGATGGGAGGGAGTTGGATATCACATCTCATGCTATAGGAAGGGTATCAGGTTTGGAACGGGAAGGAGTTGGATATCCCATCTCATGTTATAGGACGGGTCTCAGGTTTGGTATTAGAAGCATTGAGATATCACATCGCATGCTGTAGGAAGGATCTCAGGTTTGGAATGGGAAGGAATTGGATATCACATCTCATGTCATAGGAAGTATCTCAGGTTTGGTATTAGAAGCATTGAGATATCACATCTCATGCTTTAGGAATGGTCTCAGGATTGGAATGGGTAGGAGTTGGATATTACGTTCTTGCTATAGGAAGGGTCTCATGTTTGGAATGGGAAGGAGTTGGATATCACATATGCTATAGGAAGGGTCTCAGGTTTGGAACGGGAAGGAGTTGGATATCACATCTCATGCTATAGGTAGGCTCTCAGGTTTGGTATAAGCATTGAGATATCACATCTCATGCTTTAGGAAGGGTCTCAGGATTGGAATGGGAAGGATTTGGATATCACATCTCATGCTATAGGAAGGGTCTCAGGTTTGGTATAAGCATGGAGATATCACTTCTCATGCTATAGGAAGTGTCTCAGGATTGGAATGGGAAGGAGTTGGATATCACATCTCATGTTATAGGAAGGATCTCAGGTTTGGTATTAGAAGCATTGAGACATCACATCTCATGCTATAGGAAGGGTCTCAGGATTGGAATGGGAAGTAGTTGGATATCACATCTCATGCTAAAGGGAGGGTCTCAGGTTTGGAAGGGGAAGGATTTGGATATTACATCTTGTGTTATAGGAATGATCTCAGGTTTGGTATTAGAAGCATTCAGATATCACATCTCATGCTATCGGAAGGATCTCAGGTTTAGTATTAAAAGCATTGAGATATCAAATCTCAAGCTATAGGAAGGGTCGCAGGATTGGAATGGGTAGGAGTTCGATATCATATCTCATGCTATAGGAAGGGTCTCAGGTTTGGTATAAGTATTGAGATATCACATCTCATGCTACAGGAAGGGTCTCAGGATTGGAATGGGAAGGAGTTGTATATGACATCTCATGCCACAGGAAGGGTCTCAGGTTTGGTATAAGCATTGAGATATCACATCTCTGCTATCGGAAGGGTCTCAGGATTGGAATGGGAAGGAGTTGGATATCCCATCTTACGTTATAGGAAGGGTCTCAGGTTTGGTATTAGAAGCATTGAGATATCACATCTCATGCTATAGGAAGGGTCTCAGGATTGGAATGGGAAGGACTTGGATATCACATCTCATTCTATAGGGAGGGTCTCACGTTTGGAAAGGGAAGGAGTTGGATATCACATTTCATGTTAGATGTAGGATCTCAGGTTTGGTATTAGAGGCATTGAGATATCACATCTCATGCTATCAGAAGGGTCTCAGGATTGGAATGGGAAGGAGTTGGATATCACATCTCATGCTAAAGGGAGGGTCTCAGGAATGGAAGGGGAAGGATTTGGATATCACATCTCATGTTATAGGAAGGATCTCAGGTTTGGTATTAGAAGCATTGAGATATCACATCTCATGCTATCGGAAGGATCTCAGGTTTGGTATTAGAGGCATTGAGATATCACATCTCATGCTAAAGGGAGGGTCTCAGATTTGGAAGGGGAAGGATTTGGATATCACATCTCTTGTTATAGAAAGGATCACAGGTTTGGTATTAGAAGCATTGAGATATCACATCTCATGCTATGGGAAGGGTCTCAGGATTGGAATGGGAAGGAGTTGGATATCGCATCTCATGCTATAGGAAGGGTCTCAGGTTTGGAACGGGAAGGAGTTAGATATCACATCTCATGTTATAGTAAGAGTCTCAAGTTTGGTATAAGCATTGAGATTTCACATCTCTGCTATCGGAGGTGTCTCAGGATTGGGATGGGAAGGAATTGGATATCACATCTCATGCTATAGGAAGGGTATCAGGTTTGGAAAGGGAAGGAGTTGTATATCCCATCTCATGTTATAGGACGGGTCTCAATTTTGAGATTAGAAGCATTGAGATATCACATCACATGCTGTAGGAAGGGTCTCAGGTTTGGAATGAGAAGGATTTAGATATCACATCTCATGTCATAGGAAGGATCTCAGGTTTGGTATAAGCATTGAGATATCACATCTCTGCTATTGGAAAGGTCTCAAGATTGGAATGGGAAGGACTTGGATATCACAATTCATGTTATAGGAAGGGTCTCAGGTTTGGTATTAGAAGCATTGAGATATCACATCTCATGCTATAGGAAGGGTCTCAGGAGTGGAATGGGAAGGAGTTGGATATCACATCTCATGATAAAGGAAGGGTCTAAGGTTTGGAAGGGGAAGGATTTGGATATCACATCTCATGTTATTGGACTGGTCTCAGGTTTGGTATTAGAAGCATTGAGATATCAAGTCTCATGATATAGGACGGGAGTTTGATATCACATCTCATGCCATGGTATGGGTCTCAGGTTTTGTAGAAGCATTGGGATATCACATCTCATGCTATCGGAAGGATATCAGGATTAGATTTGGAAGGAGTTGGATATCCCATCTCATGCTATAGGAAGGGTCTCAGGTTGGAATGGGAAGGAGTTGGATATCACATCTCATGTTATAGGAAGGGTCTCAGGATTGGAATGGGAAGGACTTGGATATCACATCTCATGCTGTAGGAAGGCTCTCAGGTTTGGAAAGGGAAGGAGTTGGATATCACATTTCATGTTAGAGGTAGGATCTCAGGTTTGGTATTAGAGGCATTGAGATATCACATCTCATGCTATCAGAAGGGTATCAGGATTGGAATGGGAAGGAATTGGATATCACATCTCATGCTAAAGGGAGGGTCTCAGGTTTGGTATTAGAAGCATTGAGATATCACATCTCATGCTATAGGAAGGGTCTCAGGATTGGAATGGGAAGGAGTTGGATATCACATCTCATGTTATAGGAAGGATCTCAGGTTTGGTATTAGAAGCATTGAGATATCACATCTCATGCTATAGGAAGGGTCTCAGGATTGGAATGGGAAGGAGTTGGATATCACATCTCATGCTAAAGGAAGGGTCTCAGTTTTGGTAGAAGCATTGAGATATCACATCTCATGCTATAGGAAGGGTCTCAGGATTGGAATGGGAAGGAGTTGGATATCACATCTCGTGCTATAGGAAGGGTCTCAGGTTTGGTATAAGCATTGAGATATCACATCTCTGCTATCGGAAGGGTCTCAGGATTGGAATGGGAAGGACTTAGATATCACATCTCATGCTATAGGGAGGGTCTCAGTATTGATATTAGAAGCATTGAGATATCACATCTCATGCTATCGGAAGGGTCTCAGGATTGGAATGGGAAGGAGTTGGATATCACATTTCATGTTAGAGGAAGGATCTTAGGTTTGGTATTAGAGGCATTGAGATATCACATCTCATGCTATAGGAAGCGTCTCAGGATTGGAATGGGAAGGAGTTGGGTATCACATCTCATGCTATAGGAAGGGTCTCAGGATTGGTATAAGTATTGAGATATAACATCTCATGCTATAGGAAGGGTCTCAGGATTGGAATGGAAGGAGTTGGATATCACATCTCATGTTATAGGAAGGATCTCAGGTTTGGTATTAGAAGCATTGAGACATCACATCTCATGCTATAGGAAGGGTCTCAGGATTGGAATGGGAAGGAGTTGGATATCACATCTCATGCTATAGGAAGGGTCTCAGGTTTGGTATAAGCATTGAGATATCACATCTCATGCTATAGGAAGGGTCTCAGGATTGGAATGGGAAGGAGTTGTATATGACATCTCATGCCGTAGGAAGGGTCTCAGGTTTCGTATAAGCATTGAGATATCACATCTCTGCTATTGGAAGGGTCTCAGGATTGGAATGGGAAGGAGTTGGATATCCCATCTCATGTTATAGGAAGAGTCTCAGGTTTGGTATTAGAAGCATTGGATATCACATATCATGCTATAGGAAGTGTCTCAGGATTGGAATGGGAAGGACTTGGATATCACATCTCATGCTATAGGGAGGGTCTCAAGTTTGATATTAGAAGCATTGAGATATCACATCTCATGCTATAGGAAGGGTCTCAGGATTGGAATGGGAAGGAGTTGGATATCACATCTCATGCTATAGGAAGGGACTCATGATTGGAATGGGAAGGAGTTGGATATCACATCTCATGTTATAGGAAGGATCACAGGTTTGGTATAAGCATTGAGATATCACATCTCTGCTATCGGAAGGGTCTCAGGATTGGAATGGGAAGGAGTTGGATATTCCCATCTCATGTTATAGGAAGGGTCTCAGGTTTGGTATTAGAAGCATTGAGATATCACATCTCATGCTGTAGGAAGGGTCTCAGGATTGGAATGGGAAGGAGTTGGATATCACATCTCATGTTATAGGAAGGATCTCAGGTTTGGTATAAGCATTGAGATATCACATCTCTGCTATCGGAAGGGTCTCAGGATTGGAAGGGGAAGGAGTTGGATATCACATTTCATGTTAGAGGAAGGATCTCAGGTTTGGTATTAGAGGCCTTGAGATATCACATCTCATGCTATAGGAAGGGTCTCAGGATTGGAATGGGAAGGAGTTGGATATCACATCTCAAGCTATAGGAAGGGTCTCAGGTTTGGTATACGCATTGAGATATCACATCTCTGCTATCGGAAGGGTCTCAGGATTGGAAGGGGAAGGAGTTGGATATCACATTTCATGTTAGAGGAAGGATCTCAGGTTTGGAAAGGGAAGGAGATGGATATCACATTTCATGTTAGAGGTAGGATCTCAGGTTTGGTATTAGAGGCATTGAGATATCACATCTCATGCTATCAGAAGGGTCTCATGATTGGAATGGGAAGGAGTTGGATATCACATCTCATGTTATAGGAAGGATCTCAGGTTTGGTATAAGCATTGAGATATCACATCTCTGCTATCGGAAGGGTCTCAGGATTGGAAGGGGAAGGAGTTGGATATCACATTTCATGTTAGAGGAAGGATCTCAGGTTTGGTATTAGAGGCCTTGAGATATCACATCTCATGCTATAGGAAGGGTCTCAGGATTGGAATGGGAAGGAGTTGGATATCACATCTCAAGCTATAGGAAGGGTCTCAGGTTTGGTATACGCATTGAGATATCACATCTCATGCTATAGGAAGGGTCTCAGGATTGGAATGGGAAGAAGTTGGATATCACATCTCATGCTATAGGAAGGGTCTCAGGATTGGAATGGGAAGGAGTTGTATATGCCATCTCATGCCATAGGAAGGGTCTCAGGTTTGGTATAAGCATTGAGATATCACATCACATGCTATAGGAAGGGTCTCAGGATTGGAATGGGAAGGAGTTGGATATCACATCTCATGCTAAAGGAAGGGTCTAAGGTTTGGAAGGGGAAGGATTTGGAAATCACATCTCATATTATAGGAAGGATCTCAGGTTTGGTATTAGAAGCATTGAGATATCACATCTCATGCTATCCGAAGGATCTCAGGTTTGTTATAAGAGGCATTGAGATATCACATCTCATGCTATCATAAGGGTCTCAGGATTGGAATGGGAAGGAGTTGGATATCACATCTCATGTTATAGGAAGGATCTCAGGTTTGGTATTGGAAGCATTGAGACATCACATCTCATGCTATAGGAAGGGTCTCAGGATTGGAATGGGAAGGAGTTGTATATCACATCTCATGCTATAGGAAGGGTCTCAGATTTGGTATAAGCATTGAGATATCACATCTCATGCTATAGGAAGGGTCTCAGGATTGGAATGGGAAGGAGTTGTATATGACATCTCAGGCCATAGGAAGGGTCTCAGGTTTGATATAAGCATTGAGATATCACATCTCTGCTATCGGAAGGGTCTCAGGATTGGAATGGGAAGGAGTTGGATATCCCATCTGAGTTGGATATCCCATCTCATGTTATAGGAAGGGTCTCAGGTTTGGTATTAGAAGCATTGAGATATCACATCTCATGCTATAGGAAGGGTCTCAGGATTGTAATGGGGAGGACTTGGATGTCACATCTCATGCTATAGGGAGGGTCTCAAGTTTGATATTAGAAGCATTGAGATAACAAATGTCATGATATCGGAAGGGTCTCAGGATTGGAATGGGAAGGAGTTGGATATCACATCTCATGATGAAGGAAGGGTCTAAGGTTTGGAAGGGGAAGGATTTGGATATCACATCTCATGTTATAGGACGGGTCTCAGGTTTGGTATTAGAAGCATTGAGATATCAAGTCTCATGGTATAGGAAGGGTCTCAGAATTGGAATCGGAAGAAGTTGGATATCACATCTCAAGCTATAGGAAGGGTCTCAGGATTGGAATGGGAAGGAGTTTGATATCACATCTCATGCCATAGTATGGGTCTCAGATTTGGTAGAAGCATTGGGATATCAAATCTCATGCTATCGGAATGGTATCAGTATTGGATTTGGAAGGAGTTGGATATCCCATCTCATGCTATAAGAAAGGTCTCAGGTTGGAATGGGATGGAGTTGGATATCACATTTCATGTTATAGGAAGGGTCTCAGGATTGGAATGGGAAGGACTTGGATATCATATCTCATGCTATAGGAAGGCTCTCAGGTTTGGAAGGGGAAGGAGTTGGATATCACATTTCATGTTAGAGGAAGGATCTCAGGTTTGGTATTAGAGGCCTTGGGATATCACATCTCATGCTATAGGAAGGGTCTCAGGATTGGAATGGGAAGGAGTTGGATATCACATCTCATGCTATAGGAAGGGTCTCAGGATTGGAATTGGAAGGAGTTGGATATCCCATCTCATGTTATAGGACGGGTCTCAGGTTTGTTATTAGAATCATTGAGATATCATATTGCACGCTGCAGGAAGGGTCTAAGGATTGGAATGGGAAGGACTTGGATATCACATCTCATGCTATAGATAGGCTCTCAGATTTGGAAAGGGAAGGAGTTGGATATCACATTTCATGTTAGAGGAAGGATCTTAGGTTTGGTATTAGAGGCATTGAGATATCACATCTCATGCTATAGGAAGCGTCTCAGGATTGGAATGGGAAGGAGTTGGGTATCACATCTCATGCTATAGGAAGGGTCTCAGGATTGGTATAAGTATTGAGATATAACATCTCATGCTATAGGAAGGGTCTCAGGATTGGAATGGAAGGAGTTGGATATCACATCTCATGTTATAGGAAGGATCTCAGGTTTGGTATTAGAAGCATTGAGACATCACATCTCATGCTATAGGAAGGGTCTCAGGATTGGAATGGGAAGGAGTTGGATATCACATCTCATGCTATAGGAAGGGTCTCAGGTTTGGTATAAGCATTGAGATATCACATCTCATGCTATAGGAAGGGTCTCAGGATTGGAATGGGAAGGAGTTGTATATGACATCTCATGCCGTAGGAAGGGTCTCAGGTTTCGTATAAGCATTGAGATATCACATCTCTGCTATTGGAAGGGTCTCAGGATTGGAATGGGAAGGAGTTGGATATCCCATCTCATGTTATAGGAAGAGTCTCAGGTTTGGTATTAGAAGCATTGGATATCACATATCATGCTATAGGAAGTGTCTCAGGATTGGAATGGGAAGGACTTGGATATCACATCTCATGCTATAGGGAGGGTCTCAAGTTTGATATTAGAAGCATTGAGATATCACATCTCATGCTATAGGAAGGGTCTCAGGATTGGAATGGGAAGGAGTTGGATATCACATCTCATGCTATAGGAAGGGTCTCATGATTGGAATGGGAAGGAGTTGGATATCACATCTCATGTTATAGGAAGGATCTCAGGTTTGGTATAAGCATTGAGATATCACATCTCTGCTATCGGAAGGGTCTCAGGATTGGAATGGGAAGGAGTTGGATATTCCCATCTCATGTTATAGGAAGGGTCTCAGGTTTGGTATTAGAAGCATTGAGATATCACATCTCATGCTGTAGGAAGGGTCTCAGGATTGGAATTGGAAGGAGTTGGATATCACATCTCATGCTATAGGAAGGATCACAGGTTTGGTATTAGAAGCATTGAGATATCACATCTCATGCTATCGGAAGGATCTCAGGTTTGTTATAAGAGGCATTGAGATATCACATCTCATGCTATCATAAGGGTCTCAGGATTGGAATGGGAAGGAGTTGGATATCACATCTCATGTTATAGGAAGGATCTCAGGTTTGGTATTGGAAGCATTGAGACATCACATCTCATGCTATAGGAAGGGTCTCAGGATTGGAATGGGAAGGAGTTGTATATCACATCTCATGCTATAGGAAGGGTCTCATGATTGGAATGGGAAGGAGTTGGATATCACATCTCATGTTATAGGAAGGATCTCAGGTTTGGTATAAGCATTGAGATATCACATCTCTGCTATCGGAAGGGTCTCAGGATTGGAATGGGAAGGAGTTGGATATTCCCATCTCATGTTATAGGAAGGGTCTCAGGTTTGGTATTAGAAGCATTGAGATATCACATCTCATGCTAAAGGAAGGGTCTAAGGTTTGGAAGGGGAAGGATTTGGAAATCACATCTCATATTATAGGAAGGATCTCAGGTTTGGTATTAGAAGCATTGAGATATCACATCTCATGCTATCGGAAGGATCTCAGGTTTGTTATAAGAGGCATTGAGATATCACATCTCATGCTATCATAAGGGTCTCAGGATTGGAATGGGAAGGAGTTGGATATCACATCTCATGTTATAGGAAGGATCTCAGGTTTGGTATTGGAAGCATTGAGACATCACATCTCATGCTATAGGAAGGGTCTCAGGATTGGAATGGGAAGGAGTTGTATATCACATCTCATGCTATAGGAAGGGTCTCAGATTTGGTATAAGCATTGAGATATCACATCTCATGCTATAGGAAGGGTCTCAGGATTGGAATGGGAAGGAGTTGTATATGACATCTCAGGCCATAGGAAGGGTCTCAGGTTTGATATAAGCATTGAGATATCACATCTCTGCTATCGGAAGGGTCTCAGGATTGGAATGGGAAGGAGTTGGATATCCCATCTGAGTTGGATATCCCATCTCATGTTATAGGAAGGGTCTCAGGTTTGGTATTAGAAGCATTGAGATATCACATCTCATGCTATAGGAAGGGTCTCAGGATTGTAATGGGGAGGACTTGGATGTCACATCTCATGCTATAGGGAGGGTCTCAAGTTTGATATTAGAAGCATTGAGATAACAAATGTCATGATATCGGAAGGGTCTCAGGATTGGAATGGGAAGGAGTTGGATATCACATCTCATGATAAAGGAAGGGTCTAAGGTTTGGAAGGGGAAGGATTTGGATATCACATCTCATGTTATAGGACGGGTCTCAGGTTTGGTATTAGAAGCATTGAGATATCAAGTCTCATGGTATAGGAAGGGTCTCAGAATTGGAATCGGAAGAAGTTGGATATCACATCTCAAGCTATAGGAAGGGTCTCAGGATTGGAATGGGAAGGAGTTTGATATCACATCTCATGCCATAGTATGGGTCTCAGATTTGGTAGAAGCATTGGGATATCACATCTCATGCTATCGGAATGGTATCAGTATTGGATTTGGAAGGAGTTGGATATCCCATCTCATGCTATAAGAAAGGTCTCAGGTTGGAATGGGATGGAGTTGGATATCACATTTCATGTTATAGGAAGGGTCTCAGGATTGGAATGGGAAGGACTTGGATATCATATCTCATGCTATAGGAAGGCTCTCAGGTTTGGAAGGGGAAGGAGTTGGATATCACATTTCATGTTAGAGGAAGGATCTCAGGTTTGGTATTAGAGGCCTTG
Organism: Ambystoma mexicanum; assembly: GCF_040938575.1. Taxonomy (NCBI): domain Eukaryota; kingdom Metazoa; phylum Chordata; class Amphibia; order Caudata; family Ambystomatidae; genus Ambystoma; species Ambystoma mexicanum. The sequence goes on from NC_090936.1 coordinate 343,576,879, forward strand.
AGATATCACATCTCATGCTATAGGAAGGGTCTCAGGATTGGAATGGGAAGGAGTTGGATATCACATCTCATGCTATAGGAAGGGTCTCAGGATTGGAATTGGAAGGAGTTGGATATCCCATCTCATGTTATAGGACGGGTCTCAGGTTTGTTATTAGAATCATTGAGATATCATATTGCACGCTGCAGGAAGGGTCTAAGGATTGGAATGGGAAGGACTTGGATATCACATCTCATGCTATAGATAGGCTCTCAGATTTGGAAAGGGAAGGAGTTGGATATCACATTTCATGTTAGAGGAAGGATCTTAGGTTTGGTATTAGAGGCATTGAGATATCACATCTCATGCTATAGGAAGCGTCTCAGGATTGGAATGGGAAGGAGTTGGGTATCACATCTCATGCTATAGGAAGGGTCTCAGGATTGGTATAAGTATTGAGATATAACATCTCATGCTATAGGAAGGGTCTCAGGATTGGAATGGAAGGAGTTGGATATCACATCTCATGTTATAGGAAGGATCTCAGGTTTGGTATTAGAAGCATTGAGACATCACATCTCATGCTATAGGAAGGGTCTCAGGATTGGAATGGGAAGGAGTTGGATATCACATCTCATGCTATAGGAAGGGTCTCAGGTTTGGTATAAGCATTGAGATATCACATCTCATGCTATAGGAAGGGTCTCAGGATTGGAATGGGAAGGAGTTGTATATGACATCTCATGCCGTAGGAAGGGTCTCAGGTTTCGTATAAGCATTGAGATATCACATCTCTGCTATTGGAAGGGTCTCAGGATTGGAATGGGAAGGAGTTGGATATCCCATCTCATGTTATAGGAAGAGTCTCAGGTTTGGTATTAGAAGCATTGGATATCACAAATCATGCTATAGGAAGTGTCTCAGGATTGGAATGGGAAGGACTTGGATATCACATCTCATGCTATAGGGAGGGTCTCAAGTTTGATATTAGAAGCATTGAGATATCACATCTCATGCTATAGGAAGGGTCTCAGGATTGGAATGGGAAGGAGTTGGATATCACATCTCATGCTATAGGAAGGGTCTCATGATTGGAATGGGAAGGAGTTGGATATCACATCTCATGTTATAGGAAGGATCTCAGGTTTGGTATAAGCATTGAGATATCACATCTCTGCTATCGGAAGGGTCTCAGGATTGGAATGGGAAGGAGTTGGATATTCCCATCTCATGTTATAGGAAGGGTCTCAGGTTTGGTATTAGAAGCATTGAGATATCACATCTCATGCTGTAGGAAGGGTCTCAGGATTGGAATTGGAAGGAGTTGGATATCACATCTCATGCTATAGGAAGGATCACAGGTTTGGTATTAGAAGCATTGAGATATCACATCTCATGCTATCAGAAGGGTCTCAGGATTGGAATGGGAAGGAGTTGGATATCACATCTCATGCTATAGGAAGGGTCTCAGGTTTGGAACGGGAAGGAGTTGGATATCATATCTCATGTTATAGGAAGAGTCTCAGGTTTGGTATAAGCATTGAGATATCACATCTCTGCTCTCGGAGGTGTCTCAGGATTGGGATGGGAAGGAGTTGGATATCACATCTCATGCTATAGGAAGGGTATCAGGTTTGGAACGGGAAGGAGTTGGATATCCCATCTCATGTTATAGGACGGGTCTCAGGTTTGGTATTAGAAGCATTGAGATATCACATCGCATGCTGTAGGAAGGATCTCAGGTTTGGAATGGGAAGGAATTGGATATCACATCTCATGTCATAGGAAGTATCTCAGGTTTGGTATTAGAAGCATTGAGATATCACATCTCATGCTTTAGGAATGGTCTCAGGATTGGAATGGGTAGGAGTTGGATATTACGTTCTTGCTATAGGAAGGGTCTCATGTTTGGAATGGGAAGGAGTTGGATATCACATATGCTATAGGAAGGGTCTCAGGTTTGGAACGGGAAGGAGTTGGATATCACATCTCATGCTATAGGTAGGCTCTCAGGTTTGGTATAAGCATTGAGATATCACATCTCATGCTATAGGAAGGGTCTCAGGATTGGAATGGGAAGGATTTGGATATCACATCTCATGCTATAGGAAGGGTCTCAGGTTTGGTATAAGCATGGAGATATCACTTCTCATGCTATAGGAAGTGTCTCAGGATTGGAATGGGAAGGAGTTGGATATCACATCTCATGTTATAGGAAGGATCTCAGGTTTGGTATTAGAAGCATTGAGACATCACATCTCATGCTATAGGAAGGGTCTCAGGATTGGAATGGGAAGTAGTTGGATATCACATCTCATGCTAAAGGGAGGGTCTCAGGTTTGGAAGGGGAAGGATTTGGATATTACATCTTGTGTTATAGGAATGATCTCAGGTTTGGTATTAGAAGCATTCAGATATCACATCTCATGCTATCGGAAGGATCTCAGGTTTAGTATTAAAAGCATTGAGATATCAAATCTCAAGCTATAGGAAGGGTCGCAGGATTGGAATGGGTAGGAGTTCGATATCATATCTCATGCTATAGGAAGGGTCTCAGGTTTGGTATAAGTATTGAGATATCACATCTCATGCTACAGGAAGGGTCTCAGGATTGGAATGGGAAGGAGTTGTATATGACATCTCATGCCACAGGAAGGGTCTCAGGTTTGGTATAAGCATTGAGATATCACATCTCTGCTATCGGAAGGGTCTCAGGATTGAAATGGGAAGGAGTTGGATATCCCATCTTACGTTATAGGAAGGGTCTCAGGTTTGGTATTAGAAGCATTGAGATATCACATCTCATGCTATAGGAAGGGTCTCAGGATTGGAATGGGAAGGACTTGGATATCACATCTCATTCTATAGGGAGGGTCTCACGTTTGGAAAGGGAAGGAGTTGGATATCACATTTCATGTTAGATGTAGGATCTCAGGTTTGGTATTAGAGGCATTGAGATATCACATCTCATGCTATCAGAAGGGTCTCAGGATTGGAATGGGAAGGAGTTGGATATCACATCTCATGCTAAAGGGAGGGTCTCAGGAATGGAAGGGGAAGGATTTGGATATCACATCTCATGTTATAGGAAGGATCTCAGGTTTGGTATTAGAAGCATTGAGATATCACATCTCATGCTATCGGAAGGATCTCAGGTTTGGTATTAGAGGCATTGAGATATCACATCTCATGCTAAAGGGAGGGTCTCAGATTTGGAAGGGGAAGGATTTGGATATCACATCTCTTGTTATAGAAAGGATCACAGGTTTGGTATTAGAAGCATTGAGATATCACATCTCATGCTATGGGAAGGGTCTCAGGATTGGAATGGGAAGGAGTTGGATATCGCATCTCATGCTATAGGAAGGGTCTCAGGTTTGGAACGGGAAGGAGTTAGATATCACATCTCATGTTATAGTAAGAGTCTCAAGTTTGGTATAAGCATTGAGATTTCACATCTCTGCTATCGGAGGTGTCTCAGGATTGGGATGGGAAGGAATTGGATATCACATCTCATGCTATAGGAAGGGTATCAGGTTTGGAAAGGGAAGGAGTTGTATATCCCATCTCATGTTATAGGACGGGTCTCAATTTTGAGATTAGAAGCATTGAGATATCACATCACATGCTGTAGGAAGGGTCTCAGGTTTGGAATGAGAAGGATTTAGATATCACATCTCATGTCATAGGAAGGATCTCAGGTTTGGTATAAGCATTGAGATATCACATCTCTGCTATTGGAAAGGTCTCAAGATTGGAATGGGAAGGACTTGGATATCACAATTCATGTTATAGGAAGGGTCTCAGGTTTGGTATTAGAAGCATTGAGATATCACATCTCATGCTATAGGAAGGGTCTCAGGAGTGGAATGGGAAGGAGTTGGATATCACATCTCATGATAAAGGAAGGGTCTAAGGTTTGGAAGGGGAAGGATTTGGATATCACATCTCATGTTATTGGACTGGTCTCAGGTTTGGTATTAGAAGCATTGAGATATCAAGTCTCATGATATAGGACGGGAGTTTGATATCACATCTCATGCCATGGTATGGGTCTCAGGTTTTGTAGAAGCATTGGGATATCACATCTCATGCTATCGGAAGGATATCAGGATTAGATTTGGAAGGAGTTGGATATCCCATCTCATGCTATAGGAAGGGTCTCAGGTTGGAATGGGAAGGAGTTGGATATCACATCTCATGTTATAGGAAGGGTCTCAGGATTGGAATGGGAAGGACTTGGATATCACATCTCATGCTGTAGGAAGGCTCTCAGGTTTGGAAAGGGAAGGAGTTGGATATCACATTTCATGTTAGAGGTAGGATCTCAGGTTTGGTATTAGAGGCATTGAGATATCACATCTCATGCTATCAGAAGGGTATCAGGATTGGAATGGGAAGGAATTGGATATCAGATCTCATGCTAAAGGGAGGGTCTCAGGTTTGGTATTAGAAGCATTGAGATATCACATCTCATGCTATCGGAAGGATCTCAGGTTTGGTATTAGAAGCATTGAGATATCACATCTCATGCTATAGGAAGGGTCTCAGGATTGGAATGGGAAGGAGTTGGATATCACATCTCATGTTATAGGAAGGATCTCAGGTTTGGTATTAGAAGCATTGAGATATCACATCTCATGCTATAGGAAGGGTCTCAGGATTGGAATGGGAAGGAGTTGGATATCACATCTCATGCTAAAGGAAGGGTCTCAGTTTTGGTAGAAGCATTGAGATATCACATCTCATGCTATAGGAAGGGTCTCAGGATTGGAATGGGAAGGAGTTGGACATCACATCTCGTGCTATAGGAAGGGTCTCAGGTTTGGTATAAGCATTGAGATATCACATCTCTGCTATCGGAAGGGTCTCAGGATTGGAATGGGAAGGACTTAGATATCACATCTCATGCTATAGGGAGGGTCTCAGTATTGATATTAGAAGCATTGAGATATCACATCTCATGCTATCGGAAGGGTCTCAGGATTGGAATGGGAAGGAGTTGGATATCACATTTCATGTTAGAGGAAGGATCTTAGGTTTGGTATTAGAGGCATTGAGATATCACATCTCATGCTATAGGAAGCGTCTCAGGATTGGAATGGGAAGGAGTTGGGTATCACATCTCATGCTATAGGAAGGGTCTCAGGATTGGTATAAGTATTGAGATATAACATCTCATGCTATAGGAAGGGTCTCAGGATTGGAATGGAAGGAGTTGGATATCACATCTCATGTTATAGGAAGGATCTCAGGTTTGGTATTAGAAGCATTGAGACATCACATCTCATGCTATAGGAAGGGTCTCAGGATTGGAATGGGAAGGAGTTGGATATCACATCTCATGCTATAGGAAGGGTCTCAGGTTTGGTATAAGCATTGAGATATCACATCTCATGCTATAGGAAGGGTCTCAGGATTGGAATGGGAAGGAGTTGTATATGACATCTCATGCCGTAGGAAGGGTCTCAGGTTTCGTATAAGCATTGAGATATCACATCTCTGCTATTGGAAGGGTCTCAGGATTGGAATGGGAAGGAGTTGGATATCCCATCTCATGTTATAGGAAGAGTCTCAGGTTTGGTATTAGAAGCATTGGATATCACATATCATGCTATAGGAAGTGTCTCAGGATTGGAATGGGAAGGACTTGGATATCACATCTCATGCTATAGGGAGGGTCTCAAGTTTGATATTAGAAGCATTGAGATATCACATCTCATGCTATAGGAAGGGTCTCAGGATTGGAATGGGAAGGAGTTGGATATCACATCTCATGCTATAGGAAGGGTCTCATGATTGGAATGGGAAGGAGTTGGATATCACATCTCATGTTATAGGAAGGATCACAGGTTTGGTATAAGCATTGAGATATCACATCTCTGCTATCGGAAGGGTCTCAGGATTGGAATGGGAAGGAGTTGGATATTCCCATCTCATGTTATAGGAAGGGTCTCAGGTTTGGTATTAGAAGCATTGAGATATCACATCTCATGCTGTAGGAAGGGTCTCAGGATTGGAATGGGAAGGAGTTGGATATCACATCTCATGTTATAGGAAGGATCTCAGGTTTGGTATAAGCATTGAGATATCACATCTCTGCTATCGGAAGGGTCTCAGGATTGGAAGGGGAAGGAGTTGGATATCACATTTCATGTTAGAGGAAGGATCTCAGGTTTGGTATTAGAGGCCTTGAGATATCACATCTCATGCTATAGGAAGGGTCTCAGGATTGGAATGGGAAGGAGTTGGATATCACATCTCAAGCTATAGGAAGGGTCTCAGGTTTGGTATACGCATTGAGATATCACATCTCTGCTATCGGAAGGGTCTCAGGATTGGAAGGGGAAGGAGTTGGATATCACATTTCATGTTAGAGGAAGGATCTCAGGTTTGGAAAGGGAAGGAGATGGATATCACATTTCATGTTAGAGGTAGGATCTCAGGTTTGGTATTAGAGGCATTGAGATATCACATCTCATGCTATCAGAAGGGTCTCATGATTGGAATGGGAAGGAGTTGGATATCACATCTCATGTTATAGGAAGGATCTCAGGTTTGGTATAAGCATTGAGATATCACATCTCTGCTATCGGAAGGGTCTCAGGATTGGAAGGGGAAGGAGTTGGATATCACATTTCATGTTAGAGGAAGGATCTCAGGTTTGGTATTAGAGGCCTTGAGATATCACATCTCATGCTATAGGAAGGGTCTCAGGATTGGAATGGGAAGGAGTTGGATATCACATCTCAAGCTATAGGAAGGGTCTCAGGTTTGGTATACGCATTGAGATATCACATCTCATGCTATAGGAAGGGTCTCAGGATTGGAATGGGAAGAAGTTGGATATCACATCTCATGCTATAGGAAGGGTCTCAGGATTGGAATGGGAAGGAGTTGTATATGCCATCTCATGCCATAGGAAGGGTCTCAGGTTTGGTATAAGCATTGAGATATCACATCACATGCTATAGGAAGGGTCTCAGGATTGGAAAGGGAAGGAGATGGATATCACATTTCATGTTAGAGGTAGGATCTCAGGTTTGGTATCAGAGGCATTGAGATATCACATCTCATGCTATCAGAAGGGTCTCAGGATTGGAATGGGAAGGAGTTGGATATCACATCTCATGCTAAAGGAAGGGTCTAAGGTTTGGAAGGGGAAGGATTTGGAAATCACATCTCATATTATAGGAAGGATCTCAGGTTTGGTATTAGAAGCATTGAGATATCACATCTCATGCTATCGGAAGGATCTCAGGTTTGTTATAAGAGGCATTGAGATATCACATCTCATGCTATCATAAGGGTCTCAGGATTGGAATGGGAAGGAGTTGGATATCACATCTCATGTTATAGGAAGGATCTCAGGTTTGGTATTGGAAGCATTGAGACATCACATCTCATGCTATAGGAAGGGTCTCAGGATTGGAATGGGAAGGAGTTGTATATCACATCTCATGCTATAGGAAGGGTCTCAGATTTGGTATAAGCATTGAGATATCACATCTCATGCTATAGGAAGGGTCTCAGGATTGGAATGGGAAGGAGTTGTATATGACATCTCAGGCCATAGGAAGGGTCTCAGGTTTGATATAAGCATTGAGATATCACATCTCTGCTATCGGAAGGGTCTCAGGATTGGAATGGGAAGGAGTTGGATATCCCATCTGAGTTGGATATCCCATCTCATGTTATAGGAAGGGTCTCAGGTTTGGTATTAGAAGCATTGAGATATCACATCTCATGCTATAGGAAGGGTCTCAGGATTGTAATGGGGAGGACTTGGATGTCACATCTCATGCTATAGGGAGGGTCTCAAGTTTGATATTAGAAGCATTGAGATAACAAATGTCATGATATCGGAAGGGTCTCAGGATTGGAATGGGAAGGAGTTGGATATCACATCTCATGATAAAGGAAGGGTCTAAGGTTTGGAAGGGGAAGGATTTGGATATCACATCTCATGTTATAGGACGGGTCTCAGGTTTGGTATTAGAAGCATTGAGATATCAAGTCTCATGGTATAGGAAGGGTCTCAGAATTGGAATCGGAAGAAGTTGGATATCACATCTCAAGCTATAGGAAGGGTCTCAGGATTGGAATGGGAAGGAGTTTGATATCACATCTCATGCCATAGTATGGGTCTCAGATTTGGTAGAAGCATTGGGATATCACATCTCATGCTATCGGAATGGTATCAGTATTGGATTTGGAAGGAGTTGGATATCCCATCTCATGCTATAAGAAAGGTCTCAGGTTGGAATGGGATGGAGTTGGATATCACATTTCATGTTATAGGAAGGGTCTCAGGATTGGAATGGGAAGGACTTGGATATCATATCTCATGCTATAGGAAGGCTCTCAGGTTTGGAAGGGGAAGGAGTTGGATATCACATTTCATGTTAGAGGAAGGATCTCAGGTTTGGTATTAGAGGCCTTGAGATATCACATCTCATGCTATAGGAAGGGTCTCAGGATTGGAATGGGAAGGAGTTGGATATCACATCTCATGCTATAGGAAGGGTCTCAGGATTGGAATTGGAAGGAGTTGGATATCCCATCTCATGTTATAGGACGGGTCTCAGGTTTGTTATTAGAATCATTGAGATATCATATTGCACGCTGCAGGAAGGGTCTAAGGATTGGAATGGGAAGGACTTGGATATCACATCTCATGCTATAGATAGGCTCTCAGATTTGGAAAGGGAAGGAGTTGGATATCACATTTCATGTTAGAGGAAGGATCTTAGGTTTGGTATTAGAGGCATTGAGATATCACATCTCATGCTATAGGAAGCGTCTCAGGATTGGAATGGGAAGGAGTTGGGTATCACATCTCATGCTATAGGAAGGGTCTCAGGATTGGTATAAGTATTGAGATATAACATCTCATGCTATAGGAAGGGTCTCAGTATTGGAATGGAAGGAGTTGGATATCACATCTCATGTTATAGGAAGGATCTCAGGTTTGGTATTAGAAGCATTGAGACATCACATCTCATGCTATAGGAAGGGTCTCAGGATTGGAATGGGAAGGAGTTGGATATCACATCTCATGCTATAGGAAGGGTCTCAGGTTTGGTATAAGCATTGAGATATCACATCTCATGCTATAGGAAGGGTCTCAGGATTGGAATGGGAAGGAGTTGTATATGACATCTCATGCCGTAGGAAGGGTCTCAGGTTTCGTATAAGCATTGAGATATCACATCTCTGCTATTGGAAGGGTCTCAGGATTGGAATGGGAAGGAGTTGGATATCCCATCTCATGTTATAGGAAGAGTCTCAGGTTTGGTATTAGAAGCATTGGATATCACATATCATGCTATAGGAAGTGTCTCAGGATTGGAATGGGAAGGACTTGGATATCACATCTCATGCTATAGGGAGGGTCTCAAGTTTGATATTAGAAGCATTGAGATATCACATCTCATGCTATAGGAAGGGTCTCAGGATTGGAATGGGAAGGAGTTGGATATCACATCTCATGCTATAGGAAGGGTCTCATGATTGGAATGGGAAGGAGTTGGATATCACATCTCATGTTATAGGAAGGATCTCAGGTTTGGTATAAGCATTGAGATATCACATCTCTGCTATCGGAAGGGTCTCAGGATTGGAATGGGAAGGAGTTGGATATTCCCATCTCATGTTATAGGAAGGGTCTCAGGTTTGGTATTAGAAGCATTGAGATATCACATCTCATGCTGTAGGAAGGGTCTCAGGATTGGAATTGGAAGGAGTTGGATATCACATCTCATGCTATAGGAAGGATCACAGGTTTGGTATTAGAAGCATTGAGATATCACATCTCATGCTATCAGAAGGGTCTCAGGATTGGAATGGGAAGGAGTTGGATATCACATCTCATGCTATAGGAAGGGTCTCAGGTTTGGAACGGGAAGGAGTTGGATATCATATCTCATGTTATAGGAAGAGTCTCAGGTTTGGTATAAGCATTGAGATATCACATCTCTGCTCTCGGAGGTGTCTCAGGATTGGGATGGGAAGGAGTTGGATATCACATCTCATGCTATAGGAAGGGTATCAGGTTTGGAACGGGAAGGAGTTGGATATCCCATCTCATGTTATAGGACGGGTCTCAGGTTTGGTATTAGAAGCATTGAGATATCACATCGCATGCTGTAGGAAGGATCTCAGGTTTGGAATGGGAAGGAATTGGATATCACATCTCATGTCATAGGAAGTATCTCAGGTTTGGTATTAGAAGCATTGAGATATCACATCTCATGCTTTAGGAATGGTCTCAGGATTGGAATGGGTAGGAGTTGGATATTACGTTCTTGCTATAGGAAGGGTCTCATGTTTGGAATGGGAAGGAGTTGGATATCACATATGCTATAGGAAGGGTCTCAGGTTTGGAACGGGAAGGAGTTGGATATCACATCTCATGCTATAGGTAGGCTCTCAGGTTTGGTATAAGCATTGAGATATCACATCTCATGCTATAGGAAGGGTCTCAGGATTGGAATGGGAAGGATTTGGATATCACATCTCATGCTATAGGAAGGGTCTCAGGTTTGGTATAAGCATGGAGATATCACTTCTCATGCTATAGGAAGTGTCTCAGGATTGGAATGGGAAGGAGTTGGATATCACATCTCATGTTATAGGAAGGATCTCAGGTTTGGTATTAGAAGCATTGAGACATCACATCTCATGCTATAGGAAGGGTCTCAGGATTGGAATGGGAAGTAGTTGGATATCACATCTCATGCTAAAGGGAGGGTCTCAGGTTTGGAAGGGGAAGGATTTGGATATTACATCTTGTGTTATAGGAATGATCTCAGGTTTGGTATTAGAAGCATTCAGATATCACATCTCATGCTATCGGAAGGATCTCAGGTTTAGTATTAAAAGCATTGAGATATCAAATCTCAAGCTATAGGAAGGGTCGCAGGATTGGAATGGGTAGGAGTTCGATATCATATCTCATGCTATAGGAAGGGTCTCAGGTTTGGTATAAGTATTGAGATATCACATCTCATGCTACAGGAAGGGTCTCAGGATTGGAATGGGAAGGAGTTGTATATGACATCTCATGCCACAGGAAGGGTCTCAGGTTTGGTATAAGCATTGAGATATCACATCTCTGCTATCGGAAGGGTCTCAGGATTGGAATGGGAAGGAGTTGGATATCCCATCTTACGTTATAGGAAGGGTCTCAGGTTTGGTATTAGAAGCATTGAGATATCACATCTCATGCTATAGGAAGGGTCTCAGGATTGGAATGGGAAGGACTTGGATATCACATCTCATTCTATAGGGAGGGTCTCACGTTTGGAAAGGGAAGGAGTTGGATATCACATTTCATGTTAGATGTAGGATCTCAGGTTTGGTATTAGAGGCATTGAGATATCACATCTCATGCTATCAGAAGGGTCTCAGGATTGGAATGGGAAGGAGTTGGATATCACATCTCATGCTAAAGGGAGGGTCTCAGGAATGGAAGGGGAAGGATTTGGATATCACATCTCATGTTATAGGAAGGATCTCAGGTTTGGTATTAGAAGCATTGAGATATCACATCTCATGCTATCGGAAGGATCTCAGGTTTGGTATTAGAGGCATTGAGATATCACATCTCATGCTAAAGGGAGGGTCTCAGATTTGGAAGGGGAAGGATTTGGATATCACATCTCTTGTTATAGAAAGGATCACAGGTTTGGTATTAGAAGCATTGAGATATCACATCTCATGCTATGGGAAGGGTCTCAGGATTGGAATGGGAAGGAGTTGGATATCGCATCTCATGCTATAGGAAGGGTCTCAGGTTTGGAACGGGAAGGAGTTAGATATCACATCTCATGTTATAGTAAGAGTCTCAGGTTTGGTATAAGCATTGAGATTTCACATCTCTGCTATCGGAGGTGCCTCAGGATTGGGATGGGAAGGAATTGGATATCACATCTCATGCTATAGGAAGGGTATCAGGTTTGGAAAGGGAAGGAGTTGTATATCCCATCTCATGTTATAGGACGGGTCTCAATTTTGAGATTAGAAGCATTGAGATATCACATCACATGCTGTAGGAAGGGTCTCAGGTTTGGAATGAGAAGGATTTAGATATCACATCTCATGTCATAGGAAGGATCTCAGGTTTGGTATAAGTATTGAGATATCACATCTCTGCTATTGGAAAGGTCTCAAGATTGGAATGGGAAGGACTTGGATATCACAATTCATGTTATAGGAAGGGTCTCAGGTTTGGTATTAGAAGCATTGAGATATGACATCTCATGCTATAGGAAGGGTCTCAGGATTGGAATGGGAAGGACTTGGATATCACATCTCATGTTATAGGAAGGGTCTCAGGTTTGGTATTAGAAGCATTGAGATATCACATCTCATGCTATAGGAAGGGTCTCAGGAGTGGAATGGGAAGGAGTTGGATATCACATCTCATGATAAAGGAAGGGTCTAAGGTTTGGAAGGGGAAGGATTTGGATATCACATCTCATGTTATTGGACTGGTCTCAGGTTTGGTATTAGAAGCATTGAGATATCAAGTCTCATGATATAGGACGGGAGTTTGATATCACATCTCATGCCATGGTATGGGTCTCAGGTTTTGTAGAAGCATTGGGATATCACATCTCATGCTATCGGAAGGATATCAGGATTAGATTTGGAAGGAGTTGGATATCCCATCTCATGCTATAGGAAGGGTCTCAGGTTGGAATGGGAAGGAGTTGGATATCACATCTCATGTTATAGGAAGGGTCTCAGGATTGGAATGGGAAGGACTTGGATATCACATCTCATGCTGTAGGAAGGCTCTCAGGTTTGGAAAGGGAAGGAGTTGGATATCACATTTCATGTTAGAGGTAGGATCTCAGGTTTGGTATTAGAGGCATTGAGATATCACATCTCATGCTATCAGAAGGGTATCAGGATTGGAATGGGAAGGAATTGGATATCACATCTCATGCTAAAGGGAGGGTCTCAGGTTTGGTATTAGAAGCATTGAGATATCACATCTCATGCTATCGGAAGGATCTCAGGTTTGGTATTAGAAGCATTGAGATATCACATCTCATGCTATAGGAAGGGTCTCAGGATTGGAATGGGAAGGAGTTGGATATCACATCTCATGTTATAGGAAGGATCTCAGGTTTGGTATTAGAAGCATTGAGATATCACATCTCATGCTATAGGAAGGGTCTCAGGATTGGAATGGGAAGGAGTTGGATATCACATCTCATGCTAAAGGAAGGGTCTCAGTTTTGGTAGAAGCATTGAGATATCACATCTCATGCTATAGGAAGGGTCTCAGGATTGGAATGGGAAGGAGTTGGATATCACATCTCGTGCTATAGGAAGGGTCTCAGGTTTGGTATAAGCATTGAGATATCACATCTCTGCTATCGGAAGGGTCTCAGGATTGGAATGGGAAGGACTTAGATATCACATCTCATGCTATAGGGAGGGTCTCAGTATTGATATTAGAAGCATTGAGATATCACATCTCATGCTATCGGAAGGGTCTCAGGATTGGAATGGAAGGAGCTGGATATCACATCTCATGCTAAGACCTGATATACCCTTCCTATAAAATGAGATGGGAATATCCAACTCCTTCCCATTCCAATCCTGAGACCCTTCCGATAGCAGAGATGTGATATCTCAATGCTTATACCAAACCTGATACCCTTCCTATAGCATGAGATGTGATATCCAACTCCTTCCCATTCCAATCCTGAGTCCCTTCCTATAGCATGAGATGTGATATCTCAATGCTTCTAATATCAAACTTGAGACCCTCCCTATAGCATGAGATGTGATATCCAAGTCCTTCACATTCCAATCCTGAGACACTTCCTATAGCATGAGATGTGATATCTCAATGCTTCTAATACCAAACCTGAGACTCTTCCTATAACATGAGATGGGATATCCAACTCCTTCCCATTCCAATCCTGAGACCCTTCCAAAAGCAGAGATGTGATATCTCAATGCTTATACCAAACCTGAGACCCTTCCTATGGCATGAGATGTCATATACATATCCTTCCCATTCCAATCCTGAGACCCTTCCTATAGCATGAGATGTGATATCTCAATGCTTATACCAAACCTGAGACCCTTCCTATAGCATGAGATGTAATATCCAACTCCTTCCCATTCCAATCCTGAGACCCTTCCTATAGCATGAGATGTGATATCTCAATGCCTCTAATACCAAACCTGAGATCCTTCCTCTAACATGAAATGTGATATCCAACACCTTCCCTTTCCAAACCTGAGAGCCTACCTATAGCTTGAGATGTGATATCCAAGTCCTTCCCATTCCAATCCTTAGACCCTTCCTACAGCATGCAATATGTTATCTCAATGATTCTAATAACAAACCTGAGACCCGTCCTATAACATGAGATGGGATATCCAACTCCTTCCCATTCCAATCCTGAGACACTTCCGATAGCAGAGATGTGATATCTCAATGCTTATACCAAACCTGAGACCCTTCCTATAACATGAGATGTGATATCCAACTCCTTCCAAATCCAATCCTGATACCCTTCCGATAGCATGAGATGTGATATCCCAATGCTTCTACCAAACCTGAGACCCATACTATGGCATGAGATGTGATATCAAACTCCTTCCCATTCCAATCCTGAGACCCTTCCTATAGCTTGAGATGTGATGTCCAACTCCTTCCCATTCCAATTCTGAGACCCTTCCTATACCATGAGACTTGATATCTCAATGCTTCTAAAACCAAACCTGAGACCCGTCCTATAACATGAGATGTGATATCCAAATCCTTCCCCTTCCAAACCTTAGACCCTTCCTTTATCATGAGATGTGATATCCAACTCCTTCCCATTCCAATCCTGAGACCCTTCCGATATCATGAGATGTGATATCTCAATGCTTCTAATATCAAACTTGAGACCCTCCCTATAGCATGAGATGTGATATCCAAGTCCTTCCCATTCCAATCCTGAGACCCTTCCTATAACATGAGATGGGAATATCCAACTCCTTCCCATTCCAATCCTGAGACCCTTCCGATAACAGATGTTAGGAAAGATTTCGTTATTGTAGGGAACTTTCCTTCCATGTGGCAACCCCTAAACTTTTTGCTATTGTTTTCAACCTGTTTCTTGACTTTGCCAGAGAAGTGCAGCCTTCTGCCGTACTCCTCTGGGCTTTCGCTCCTTTCTTACGGGGAAACTGACATGCCCTTAAGACAGTCAGTACCGGGGAACGCTGTTTCCCGTAGTTTCTTTTATCGTGTCGCCATTTTAGTGCAACACGACACAAGAGGGCACTGTAAGCTAAGTTACAGCTCTCTTGGGTCTCTAGCCTTCTACAGACCCTAGACACTCTTGTAGGATGGTTTTTGGATCGGTGCAAGTCATTCAGGGACTGGGCTGGTGGCAGCGATCATTTGGTTTATTTTGAGCTCCTTTTGCCGTTCTGAGCACCTTTTTGCCGCGAACACAAAAGGGTGGCCCGGCTACCCAAAATGGCCGGACCACGAGGCTCCTTTGTCTCGTCCACTGTCCGTCTTGCTCCCTTTACCTTCCCCCGGGTCAGGCGACCCGGGGCCTTCCTTATTTGGGCATGTAGTTTCCCGCGAAACACGGTTGCTTTCGCGGGCTTCTACATGTCGTTTGAGTGCCCCCAGGATGTGGGCTGGGCTGTCTGGTCCCAATACACATCCTGGGTGCCAGAGAGTCTAGGGTGGTGTGAATGCCTGGGACCACTGTGGTCCGTGATTGGTCCACGTATGGTATGTGTGTTGATGAGCGGATCTCCCATTGGCTCCCCTCCGTTTTGGCGCGAAGGGAACCGTGGATAAGAGGGGGCTGGAAACACCACTACCATGTCGATCTCCTGAGTTCTTACGAACCCAGGGATACAGGAGCCAAGTATCCTGCGAACACGAGGCTGGACCGAGGAATCGCTGGTGACCCCCTGAAGAACTTCTGCTCCTCATTGCTGTCGTCCGGTGAAGCCCTTTCCACCTAAGATCGAACAAGAAGGCCTGTACTGGCGCTTCGACCTATTGGAATAGCAGGACCAGCTATTCCCGGCACCTTCATCAACTCCTGCTGTAAGCCTTCGGAAGTGTCTCTGGGCCATCCAGTTGACTGACCAGCTTACTAAGGAGGCCTGCTCTGTAATCGCCGACAGGTTGGGTGGTATTCTGAGTCCGGGGCATGCTCACACGCTTCGTTTGCTTAGCAGTCCTAAGCTAGAGGTGAGCAGTGCTCGTTTGGCTTGAATACACCCGGCCGTTCCGTTGCCCTGCTGTGGCGACAAAACTGTGCTTGTTTCTTCGATCGGGACGTCTTTTTACTCTGCACGACGACGAGACGTTCCCTGCTCTTCAGAACCTGCCAGAAGCTGTATCTATCGAGGAGAAGCTCGGGCCTGCTTGCTTCGGGGACCGGTGAGTAGATTAGCTAGGATCTGGTCGCCCTCCTGCAGTGCCCCTTGCTTTTCCCCGCTGTAAATACAGCACCCCTTGTCCGTACTCGCGCCCTGCTTCTGCCTCACAGTGGAGGCTGCGCTAGAGTCGCGGACCGTGTTCTCCTTCATTAGAGCTCCCTACAGAGCTGTTCAACGTCCTCCGAAGAGCTTCACCTTCTGCCCATTGGCACCGGCGTGTGCAGGTACTTTTGAGCGCTAGGCTCCACTCTTCGTAGGGATTGGACTACCATCTAGTTAGGGGCCTCAGAAGGCGGACATATCACACGCATTGGTTCGCACTGCCTGTTTTCCTTCCCCTGCAGGTGGATAACATATTTCGTGCTGCTAATGCTGTGAAACTGTGTATTCTGTATATATATTGGGTGGATAGTGTATGTGTTGGTTTAATATCGTTGTATATTGCTGCTTTTACTGTAGTTATTAGTTTCAAGGCCTTATAATAAATGTGTATCTATTTTTGATATAAACAACTGTTTGGAGTAGTTTGTAAGCGCTCTTGCTTTGTGTGCTCATTGCGGGCTTTCAGTCACCCTCACCCCTCTTGAGACCTAGTCTTGACCGCCGCGATCGCTACCTTGATTGGTCTGGCTTGTCCAGAGGTTACCCTGTTCCAAGTAATTAGGTTGGCCTTCTGAACCTCTGCGCCACCAGGACAGAGTTCAGAAATCCGTCTTAACAAATTGGTGTACAGCGGTGGGATACGACTGAAGGTATCCAGTGTTGCGCACGAGCTAAGGCGTTTTCAGGTTATTCCAACCAGGACACGCAGTAAAGTATTGAATATAACGTTAAAAAGGCCATAGTCCTATCAACAGTATGGAAACGAATACTTTGTTAACCTTAAATGCTTCGAAATCTGAAACATTGAAGAAGATGTGTGCGGAGAGAGGGGTTTCCTCTCAAGGCACTAAATTGGAAATGATCCAGAGAATCGTGGCGTGGCAAGAAGCGCAGCTTGACGCTATAACTTCCGAGGACAGTGCAGAAGGTGGTGGGGCTGCTCTCACTGGCAGAACCGACGGTTCTGCCGCTGCACTGATCCATCACGACCACGAGGACAGGGAGGATGTAATGTCTAATGTTTCCTCTGCCAGTGTTGATGGGGAGGCTATGCTTGAATTCAAGAAGCAAGAGCTGCGGTTTAGGCAGCAGGAGCTTGAATTCAGCATAGCCAAACTGAAAATCGACCAGGCAGAAAAACAAAAAGACAGGGATCACCAGTTGGAACTGGCCAAGCTTCAGTTCGCAAATGGGTCCAAGGGTCCTGGACATGGTTCTGGGGCTTCCTCTCATCCACGGTTTCCAAAAGATCTGCTCAGTGTGTATGAGGAACGAAATGACATTATGGACTGGTTGAATGCGTTTGAATATGCATGCGAGGTTCAAGAGGTTGATAATGCGGATAAGATTGCATGGTTACTCAGCAGACTGCCCCATTCTGGTTGCAGTGCCATTATGGAAATGTCGAAGGCTGAGCGCGCTGATTTTGCAATGTTGAAGCAGACTCTCATTTTAAAGTTTGGGAAGACTCCGACCCAATATTTGAAAAGGTTTAGAGAGTATAAGAAAAAGGAAGGTGGTACTTGGGTGTCGTATGTAGCTGAGTCCCTGAAAAACTTGACTGGCTGGGTTGAAGGTTATAAGGTTTCTACCTTCGAAGGCATGATCAATCTGGTCATGCTGGAACACATTTTTGCTTCTTCTTCCCCGGAGCTTAAGCAGCATTTGGCCGATTCGAAGGAGATAGATCCTAAGAAGCTGGCCATTGCAGCAGATTTATGGGTGTCACATCGAGTGTCCCATAAGGACAAAACTCATCCTGGTAAGCAGGAGGAAGGGAAAAAGTCCAAAGATGTGGAGGGTGGGGAATCTGCTAAATCTTCTTCCCATAAGGGCCACAAAAAGAAAAATAAGGGTAAGCCATCCGAGAACTCACAGGGTAGTGGAGGTTCGCCTCCGAAACAGAACTCTGGTTATAATAAGCCTCCCTACGTAAACAGACCCAATGGGGCTTGTTTTTCTTGTGGAGCAACTGACCATGTGAAGGGGGATCCCCGTTGTAAGGTTAGACCTTTGGGGGTCCACTCCGCTAATCTGGCCTTCTCCTCCTACGAGGAAGAAGAGATTACAGGAGCATCCTTCTCCTCAGACTCATTTCCCAGCGGAATAGAGGCTGAGGTAGTTTTAGTGTCCCTGGGTTCCTGGGAGCCTAAAGTCGCAGAGGCGTATGCTAGAATTCCGGATAATACCAAGCACTACTTTAAAGACAGTGTGCTGATCAATGGAGTGGATACTCCAGCTCTTAGGGATAGTGGGTGCAGTCGAACTGTAGTGGATTCTACCTTGGTAGACTCAGAGGAAGTTGCCAGAGCTACTCTGATGCCCACTAAGTTGGCTGACGGCCCCCTCCGTATGTTTCCCGTGATCCCTGTTAATCTAACTTTAAATGGTACAGCAGTTAGGATTCCAGTGAGCATTCAGAGAAACGTCCCGGGAAAGGTCTTGTTGGGCAATGATCTCAGAGCTCTAGGGCTCGTAGGAGACACTGCCGAAAGACCCTACCCACGGTCTCAAGCACGGGCAGCATTGGCCAAGTCCAATACGCCGCCCCAGCCGAAGGGGAAACCCAAGGCGAAAGGAGTCAACAAGTCCCGACGGGGGAAAGAGAATATTCCCCCGAACTCGCCTACCACTGCGGTGGAGGGAGTTGGTCAATCGCCCGAGCCTGACGAGGAGGTGGCGATGCCTGAAGTGTTCGACCCCAACGACCATCCTGAACTAAAAGACTTGTTAGTTGAAGGAGGTCCTGATAGGGACGACTTCAGTAAGGGCCAAAGTGAGTGCCCATCTCTGGAAGGCCTAAGGAGACAGGCCTGCTCCCAGCTTGAGGGTGAACCTCCTGGGTTGCAAAGGATTTACCAGGAAGGTGGACTCCTTTATAGTGAGCCCACAGAGTCTACAGAAGGAGACCATAGGAGGTTGGTGGTTTCCCTTGCTGTTAGGCCCTTCCTCCTGCAGTTGGCGCATGTCGTTCACCTTGCTGGTCACCTTGGTATGAGGAGGACCAAGCAAAGGTTATCCATGCACTTCTACTGGCCCAAGATGGGGGTGCAAGTAGAAAGTCACTGCAGGAGTTGTGCCTCCTGCCAGTTGTCTGGTAAGGTTGGCGCGACAATCCAAGCTCCGTTGGTACCGCTCCCAGTTGTGGGGGTACCATTTGAAAGGGTAGGGATCGACATGGTTGGTCCCCTTGACCCGCAAACATCCTCAGGCAATAGGTTTATCCTGGTGCTGGTCGACCATGCAACCAGGTATCCTGAGGCCGTCCCATTTACAACTGTAACTGCCAAGCCAGTTGCAGAAGCTTTACTCGGCATGTTTACTAGGGTTGGCTTCCCTAAAGAAGTTGTGTCGGATCATGGCAGCAACTTTATGTCGAAGTATAGGCAGGCTATGTGGAAAGAATGTGGGGTCACCTACAGGTTCTCTTCTGCATACCGCCCCCAGACCGATGGTCTGGGGGGGCGTCTTAACAGGACGTTAAAAAGCATGATTGGGGCTCTGGAGGAGCCTCAGAGAAGAAAATGGGATCTTCTTGTTTCATGCTTACCGTTTGCCTACCGAGAGGTACCACAGGAGGGTGTTGGCTTCAGCCCCTTCGAACTTCTGTTCGGTCATCCCGTACGGGGACCCTTAGCCATTGTCAAGGAGGGATGGGAGATGCCCACTCCCCCGGTTACTACCAATGTAGTTGATTATGTGCTAGGGCTCAGAAAACGGATGGTACTTCTGATGGGCTTGGCCAGTGATAAATTGAAGGCAGGGCAAGCGCTGGTGAAACATTGGTACGACCAGAAAGCTTCCCTCATCAACTTTACACTTGGTCAGCAAGTCCTGATCATGAATCTCATAAGGCCTCGAGCTTTACAGGACAAATGGTCAGGCCCTTGCCCAGTGGTGGAGCCCCTGGGTGAGGTTAGCTATTCAGTGGACCTTGGAAGGCCTGGACAGGCTCTAAAAGTGTTTCACGTGAATAGGCTGAAGGCTTTCGGCCCAAGCGTCGAAATCGCAGCACTGCTACTGGCTTCAGACGTTGTGGGAGAGGAGTCTGAACCTCTCCCCGACCTGTTCCCAAGCAGTCCTTCAGTTAGCTCTTCTGAGGGTGTCCCAGTGGCCCCTCACCAAAATGGACAAGGCTCAGTGGTTTACCTTGGACATGAAGTAGGTGGAGGGAGGAGACAGCCTCTATCCAGTAAGGTACCAGCGGTACAAGACTGGCCTACCCCCACTACGCAAACCCAAGTGAGAGCCTTCTTAGGACTCACGGGTTATTACCGCAATTTTGTGGCAGACTATGGCACCATAGCTGCTCCTCTGACTGCCCTCACAACTCCGAAGAAACCCAAGAAGGTAACTTGGACTGACGAGTGTGAGAAGGCCTTCAATGGCTTGAAAGACTCCTTGTGCCAGGCCCCTGTGCTCAGGGCCCCTGATTATCAAAGACCTTTTATCGTGCAGACGGATGCCTCTGACACTGGGATAGGAGCTGTACTATCACAAGTAGATGAGAAGGGTAAGGAACACCCTATCGGTTTTATTAGTCGCCAGCTTAAGGACAGAGAGCTCAGATGGTCCACGGTAGAGAAAGAATGTTTCTCTGTTGTGTGGGCCCTAAGGAAGCTGCGGCCCTACCTCTATGGGACCCACTTCACTGTGCAGACTGACCATAAGCCGTTAAAGTGGCTAATGAACATGAAGGGGGAGAATCCAAAGTTGCTTAGGTGGTCCATAAGTCTACAAGGCTTCGACTTCACTATTGAGCATAGGCCAGGTGTCCAACATAGCAATGCTGATGGGTTGTCCAGAATGTTTTACCGACCTGAACAAGAGACTCATCCAGGGGTGGATTAGTTCCCCCTGTCCATAGTCTGGGAGGGGCGAGTGTTAGGAAAGATTTCGTTATTGTAGGGAACTTTCCTTCCATGTGGCAACCCCTAAACTTTTTGCTATTGTTTTCAACCTGTTTCTTGACTTTGCCAGAGAAGTGCAGCCTTCTGCCGTACTCCTCTGGGCTTTCGCTCCTTTCTTACGGGGAAACTGACATGCCCTTAAGACAGTCAGTACCGGGGAACGCTGTTTCCCGTAGTTTCTTTTATCGTGTCGCCATTTTAGTGCAACACGACACAAGAGGGCACTGTAAGCTAAGTTACAGCTCTCTTGGGTCTCTAGCCTTCTACAGACCCTAGACACTCTTGTAGGATGGTTTTTGGATCGGTGCAAGTCATTCAGGGACTGGGCTGGTGGCAGCGATCATTTGGTTTATTTTGAGCTCCTTTTGCCGTTCTGAGCACCTTTTTGCCGCGAACACAAAAGGGTGGCCCGGCTACCCAAAATGGCCGGACCACGAGGCTCCTTTGTCTCGTCCACTGTCCGTCTTGCTCCCTTTACCTTCCCCCGGGTCAGGCGACCCGGGGCCTTCCTTATTTGGGCATGTAGTTTCCCGCGAAACACGGTTGCTTTCGCGGGCTTCTACATGTCGTTTGAGTGCCCCCAGGATGTGGGCTGGGCTGTCTGGTCCCAATACACATCCTGGGTGCCAGAGAGTCTAGGGTGGTGTGAATGCCTGGGACCACTGTGGTCCGTGATTGGTCCACGTATGGTATGTGTGTTGATGAGCGGATCTCCCATTGGCTCCCCTCCGTTTTGGCGCGAAGGGAACCGTGGATAAGAGGGGGCTGGAAACACCACTACCATGTCGATCTCCTGAGTTCTTACGAACCCAGGGATACAGGAGCCAAGTATCCTGCGAACACGAGGCTGGACCGAGGAATCGCTGGTGACCCCCTGAAGAACTTCTGCTCCTCATTGCTGTCGTCCGGTGAAGCCCTTTCCACCTAAGATCGAACAAGAAGGCCTGTACTGGCGCTTCGACCTATTGGAATAGCAGGACCAGCTATTCCCGGCACCTTCATCAACTCCTGCTGTAAGCCTTCGGAAGTGTCTCTGGGCCATCCAGTTGACTGACCAGCTTACTAAGGAGGCCTGCTCTGTAATCGCCGACAGGTTGGGTGGTATTCTGAGTCCGGGGCATGCTCACACGCTTCGTTTGCTTAGCAGTCCTAAGCTAGAGGTGAGCAGTGCTCGTTTGGCTTGAATACACCCGGCCGTTCCGTTGCCCTGCTGTGGCGACAAAACTGTGCTTGTTTCTTCGATCGGGACGTCTTTTTACTCTGCACGACGACGAGACGTTCCCTGCTCTTCAGAACCTGCCAGAAGCTGTATCTATCGAGGAGAAGCTCGGGCCTGCTTGCTTCGGGGACCGGTGAGTAGATTAGCTAGGATCTGGTCGCCCTCCTGCAGTGCCCCTTGCTTTTCCCCGCTGTAAATACAGCACCCCTTGTCCGTACTCGCGCCCTGCTTCTGCCTCACAGTGGAGGCTGCGCTAGAGTCGCGGACCGTGTTCTCCTTCATTAGAGCTCCCTACAGAGCTGTTCAACGTCCTCCGAAGAGCTTCACCTTCTGCCCATTGGCACCGGCGTGTGCAGGTACTTTTGAGCGCTAGGCTCCACTCTTCGTAGGGATTGGACTACCATCTAGTTAGGGGCCTCAGAAGGCGGACATATCACACGCATTGGTTCGCACTGCCTGTTTTCCTTCCCCTGCAGGTGGATAACATATTTCGTGCTGCTAATGCTGTGAAACTGTGTATTCTGTATATATATTGGGTGGATAGTGTATGTGTTGGTTTAATATCGTTGTATATTGCTGCTTTTACTGTAGTTATTAGTTTCAAGGCCTTATAATAAATGTGTATCTATTTTTGATATAAACAACTGTTTGGAGTAGTTTGTAAGCGCTCTTGCTTTGTGTGCTCATTGCGGGCTTTCAGTCACCCTCACCCCTCTTGAGACCTAGTCTTGACCGCCGCGATCGCTACCTTGATTGGTCTGGCTTGTCCAGAGGTTACCCTGTTCCAAGTAATTAGGTTGGCCTTCTGAACCTCTGCGCCACCAGGACAGAGTTCAGAAATCCGTCTTAACAACAGAGATGTGATATCTCAATGCTTATACCAAACCTGAGATCCTTCCTATAACATTTGATGTAATATCCAACTTCTTCCCATTCCAATCCTGAGACACTTCCTATAGCATGAGATGTGATATCTCACTGCTTATACCAAACCTGAGACCCTTCCTATAGCATGAGATGTGATATCCAACTCCTTCCCATTCCAATCCTGAGACCCTTCCTATAGCATGAGATGAGATATCTCAATGCTTCTAATACCAAACCTGAGACTCTTCCTATAACATGAGATGGGATATCCAACTCCTTCCCATTGCAATCCTGAGACCCTTCCGATAGTAGAGATGTGATATCTCACTGCTTATACCAAACCTGAGACCCTTCCTATAGCATGAGATGTGATATCCAACTCCTTCCCATTCCAATCCTGAGACCCTTCCTATAGCATGAGATGCGATATCTCAATGCTTATACCAAACCTGAGACCCTTCATATAGCATGAGATGTGAAATCCAACTCCTTCCTATTACAATTCTGAGACCCTTCCTATAGCATGAGATGTGATGTCTCAATGCTTTTAATACCAAACCTGAGATCCTTCCTATAACATGAGATGTGATATCCAACTCCTTCCATTCCAATCCTGAGACACTTCCTATAGCATGAGATGTGATATCTCAATGCTTCTAATACCAAACCTGAGACTCTTCCTATAACATGAGATGGGATATCCAACTCCTTCCCATTCCAATCCTGAGACCCTTCCAAAAGCAGAGATGTGATATCTCAATGCTTATACCAAACCTGAGACCCTTCCTATGGCATGAGATGTCATATACATATCCTTCCCATTCCAATCCTAAAACCCTTCCTATAGCATGAGATATGATATCTCAATGCTTATACCAAACCTGAGACCCTTCCTATAGCATGAGATGTGATATCCAAGTCCTTCCCATTCCAATCCTTAGACCCTTCCTATAGCATGCAATATGATATCTCAATGAATCTAATACCAAACCTGAGACTCTTCCTATAACATGAGATGGGATATCCAACTCCTTCCCATTCCAATCCTGAGACCCTTCCAAAAGCAGAGATGTGATATCTCAATGCTTATACCAAACCTGAGACCCTTCCTATGGCATGAGATGTCATATACATATCCTTCCCATTCCAATCCTGAGACCCTTCCTATAGCATGAGATGTGATATCTCAATGCTTATACCAAACCTGAGACCCTTCCTATAGCATGAGATGTGCTATCCAAGTCCTTCCCATTCCAATCCTGAGACCTTTCCTATAGCATGCAATATGATATCTCAATGATTCTAATAACAAACCTGAGACCCGTCCTATAACATGAGCTGGGATATCCAACTCCTTCCCATTCCAATCCTGAGACCCTTCCAATAGCAGAGATGTGATATCTCAATGCTTATACCAAACCTGAGACCCTTCCTACGGCATGAGATGTCATATACAACTCCTTCCCATTCCAATCCTGAGACCCTTCCCATAGCATGAGATGTGATATCTCAATGCTTATACCAAACCTGAGACCGTTCATATAGCATGAGATGTGATATCCAACTCCTTCCCATTACAATCCTGAGTCCCTTCCTATAGCATGAGATGTGATGTCTCAATGCTTCTAATACCAAACCTGAGATCCTTCCTATAACATGAGATGTGATATCCAACTTCTTCCATTCCAATCCTGAGACCCTTCCTATAGCATGAGATGTGATATCTCAATGCTTCTAATATCAAACTTGAGACCCTCCCCATAGCATGAGATGTGATATCCAATTCCTTCCCATTCCAATCCTGAGACACTTCCTATAGCATGAGATGTGATATCTCAATGCTTCTAATACCAAACCTGAGACTCCTCCTATAACATGAGATGGGATATCCATATCCTTCCCATTCCAATCCTGAGACCCTTCCAAAAGCAGAGATGTGATATCTCAATGCTTATACCAAACCTGAGACCCTTCTTATGTCATGAGATGTCATATACATATCCTTCCCATTCCAATCCTGAGACCCTTCCTATAGCATGAGATGTGATATCTCAATGCTTATACCAAACCTGAGACCCTTCCTATAGCATGAGATGTGATATCCAACTCCTTCCCATTCCAATCCTGAGACCCTTCCTATAGCATGAGATGTGATATTTCAATGCCTCTAATACCAAACCTGAGATCCTTCCTCTAACATGAAATGTGATATCCAACTCCTTCCCTTTCCAAACCTGAGAGCCTACCTATAGCATGAGATGTGATATCCAAGTCCTTCCCATTCCAATCCTTAGACCCTTCCTATAGCATGCAATATGATATCTCAATGATTCTAATAACAAACCTGAGACCCGTCCTATAACATGAGATGGGATATCCAACTCCTTCCCATTCCAATCCTGAGACACTTCCGATAGCAGAAATGTGATATCTCAATGCTTATACCAAACCTGAGACCCTTCCTATAACATGAGATGTGATATCCAACTCCTTCCCATTCCAAACCTGAGACCCTTCCTATAGCATATGTGATATCCAACTCCTTCCAATTCCAAACATGAGACCCTTCCCATAGCAAGAATGTAATATCCAACTCCTTCCCATTCCAATCCTGAGACCATTCCTATAGCATGAGATGTGATATCTCAATGCTTCTAATACCAAACCTGAGATCCTTCCTATGACATGAGATGTGATATCCAATTCCTTCCCATTCCAAACCTGAGACCCTTCCTACAGCATGCGATGTGATATCTCAATGCTTCTAATACCAAACCTGAGACCAGTCCTATAACATGAGATGGGATATCCAACTCCTTCCCGTTCCAATCCTGAGACACTTCCGATTGCAGAGATGTGATATCTCAATGCTTATAGCAAACCTGAGACTCTTCCTATAACATGAGATGTGATATCCAACTCCTTCCCGTTCCAAACCTGAGACCCTTCCTATAGCATGAGATGTGATATCCAACTCCTTCCCATTCCAATCCTGAGACCCTTCAGATAGCATGAGATGTGATATCTCAATGCCTCTAATACCAAACCTGAGATCGTTCCTATAACATGTGATGTGATATTCAATTCCTTCCCCTTCCAAACCTGAGACCCTCCCTTTAGCATGAGATGTGATATCCAACTCCTTCCCATTCCAATCATGAGACCCTTATGATAGCATGAGATGTGATATCTCAATGCCTCTAATACCAAACCTGAGATACTTCCGATAGCATGAGATGTGATATCTCAATGCTTCTAATACCAAACCTGAGATCCTTCCTATAACATGAGATGTGATATCCAACTCCTTCCCATTCCAATCCTGAGACCCTTCTGATAGCATGAGATGTGATATCTCAATGCCTCTAATACCAAACCTGAGATCCTACCTCTAGAATGAAATGTGATATCCAACTCCTTCCCTTTCCAAACCTGAGAGCCTACCTATAGCATGAGATGTGATATCCAAGTCCTTCCCATTCCAATCCTTAGACCCTTCCTATAGCATGCAATATGATATCTCAATGATTCTAATAACAAACCTGAGACCGTCCTATAACATGAGATGGGATATCCAACTCCTTCCCATTCCAATCCTGAGACACTTCCGATAGCAGAGATGTGATATCTCAATGCTTATACCAAACCTGAGACCCTTCCTATAACATGAGATGTGATATCCAACTCCTTCCAATTCCAAACATGAGACCCTTCCCATAGCAAGAATGTAATATCCAACTCCTTCCCATTCCAATCCTGAGACCATTCCTATAGCATGAGATGTGATATCTCAATGCTTCTAATACCAAACCTGAGATCCTTCCTATGACATGAGATGTGACATCCAATTCCTTCCCATTCCAAACCTGAGACCCTTCCTACAGCATGCGATGTGATATCTCAATGCTTCTAATACCAAACCTGAGACCAGTCCTATAACATGAGATGGGATATCCAACTCCTTCCCGTTCCAATCCTGAGACACTTCCGATTGCAGAGATGTGATATCTCAATGCTTATACCAAACCTGAGACTCTTCCTATAACATGAGATGT
The DNA here is from genome assembly GCF_040938575.1 of Ambystoma mexicanum. Lineage (NCBI taxonomy): Eukaryota > Metazoa > Chordata > Amphibia > Caudata > Ambystomatidae > Ambystoma > Ambystoma mexicanum. Next base: position 343,604,442 of record NC_090936.1, read on the forward strand.
GATATACAACTCCTTCCCGTTCCAAACCTGAGACCCTTCCTATAGCATGAGATGTGATATCCAACTCCTTCCCATTCCAATCCTGAGACCCTTCCGATAGCATGAGATGTGATATCTCAATGCCTCTAATACTAAACCTGAGATCCTTCCTATAACATGTGATGTGATATTCAATTCCTTCCCCTTCCAAACCTGAGACCCTCCCTTTAGCATGAGATGTGATATCCAACTCCTTCCCATTCCAATCCTGAGACCCTTATGATAGCATGAGATGTGATATCTCAATGCCTCTAATACCAAACCTGAGATACTTCCGATAGCATGAGATGTGATATCTCAATGCTTCTAATACCAAACCTGAGATCCTTCCTATAACATGAGATGTGATATCCAACTCCTTCCCATTCCAATCCTGAGACCCTTCTGATAGCATGAGATGTGATATCTCAATGCCTCTAATACCAAACCTGAGATCCTTCCTATAACATGAAATGTGATATTCAATTCCTTCCCCTTCCCAACCTGAGACCCTCCCTTTAGCATGAGATGTGATATCCAACTCCTTCCTATTCCAATCCTGAGACTCTTCTGATAGCATGAGATGGGATATCCAACTCCTTCCCATTCCAATCCCGATACCCTTCCTATAGCATGAGATGTGATATCCAACTCCTTCCCATTCCAACCTGAGACACTTCCTATAGCATGAGAAGGGATATCCAACTCCTTCCCAATCCAATTCTGAGACCCTTCCTATACTCTGAGACTTGATTTCTCAATGCTTCTAATACCAAACCTGAGATCCTTCCTATAACATGAGATGGGATATCCAACTCCTTCCCATCCCAATCCTGAGACACTTCCGATTGCAGAGATGTGATATCTCAATGCTTATACCAAACCTGAGACTCTTCCTATAACATGAGATGTGATATCTGTTAGGAAAGATTTAATAATTGTAGGTAATGTTCCTTCCATGTGGCAACCCCTAAAATTTTTGCTGTTGTTTTTCACCTTGTTCTCGACTTTGCCAGAGAAGTGCAGCCTTCTGCCGCACTCCTCCGGGCTTTCGCTCCTTTCTTACGGGGAAACTGACATGCCCTTAAGACAGTCAGTACCGGGAAACGCTGTTTTCCGTAGTTTCTTTTATCATGTTGCGGCTTTCGTGCAACATGACACAAGAGGGCACTGTAAGCTAAGTTGCTGCTCTCTTGGGATTCTAGCCTTCTACAGGCCCTAGATACTCTTTCAGGATTGTAACTGATCGGTGCAAGTGATTCACGGACGGGAATGGTGGCAGCGATCGTTTCTTGTGTTTTGAGCTCCTTTTGGCGTTCTAAGCACGTTTCTCGCACTTAACCCAAAATGGTGGCCTGGCTCCCAAAATGGCCAGACCACGAGGCTCCTTTGTCCTGTCCGCTGACCGTCTTGCTCCCTTCACCTTCCCCAGGTCGAGCCGACCCGGGGCCTTCCTTATTTGGGCATGTACTTTCCCGCGAAACACGGATGCTTTCGCGGGCTTCTACATGTCTTGTGTGTCTCCAGTATGTGGGCTGGGATGTCTGGTCCCGTGTGAATGCCTGGGACCACCGTGGTCCGTGATAGGTCCACGAGTGGTGTGAGTGTTGATGAGCGGATCTCCCATTGGGTCCCCACCGTTTTGGCGCGAAGGGAACCGTGGATAAGAGGGGGCTGGAAACACCACTACCATGTCGATCTCCTGAGTTCTCACGAACGAAGGAATACAGGAGCCAAGTATCCTGCAACCAAGAGGCTGAACCGAGGAATCGCTGGTGACCCGCTGAAGGACTGCTCCTCTGCACTGCTGTCGCCTTGTGAAACCCTTTTCACCTTTGATCGAACCAGAAGGCCTGTACTAGTACTTCGACCCTTGGAATAGCGGGGACAGCTATTCTCGGCATCTTCACCATCTCCTGCTAGTAAGTCTTCGGAAGCGTCTCTGGGCCATCCAGCAGACTGACCAGCCTACACAGGAGTCTTGCTCTGTAACCGCCACCAGGTTGTGTAGTATATCGAGTCCTTGTCACTCTCACACGATTCGTACACTTGGCGTTCCCAGGTCTGAAGTGAGTAGTGTACATTTGGCTCAGATACACACGGCCGCTCCGTTGCCCTGCTGTGGTAACAAACTGTGCGGGTTCCTTCGTTTGGGACATCTTTTACTCAACTCTGCTGCTGCAGACTCAACACGACGACGAGACGTCCCCTGCTCTTCTGAACCTGCCAGCGACTGAAACTGACGCGGAGAAGCCTGGGTCTGCTTGCATCGGGGTCCGGTGAGTAGCATAGCTAGGAACTGGTCGCCCTCCTGCAGGAGCCCATAGCTTTTCCCCGCTGTGTCAAAACAGCACGCCTTTCCGTACTCGCGCTCTGCTTCTGCCCACAATGGAGGCTGCGCTTGAGTCGCGGAACACTGTTGTTCTTCGTTTGTGCACTAAACTGAACTGCCTGATCTCCCTCGAAGAGACTCCCCTTTTGCCCGTTGGCACCAGCGTGTGCAGGTACTTTTGAGCACAAGGCTCCACTCTTCGTAGGGCTCGGACCTCCTTTCAGTTAGGTGCCTCTGAAGGCGGACTGGGTCTAAGCATTATTTCGCACTGCCTGTTTTCCTTCCCTTTTAGGTGGACTACACATTTCGTGCATCTAACGCTTGAGACTTGTTTGTATTTGTATATATATTGTATTGGTATGGTATGTGTTGGTTTACTAGAGTTGTATTGTGATTTCTCGCTACGGTCATTGTTTTAAAGGCCTTGGAATAAATGTGTATATATTTTTAATATAGCACCTGTTTGGAGTAGTTTGTAAGTGTCCTTGCTTTGTGTGCTCATTGCAGGCTTTCAGTCACCCTCACCCCTCTTGAGACCTAGTCTTGACTGCCGCGATCGCTACCTTGATTGGTCTGGCTTGTCCAGAGGTTACCCAGTTCCAAGTAATTAGGTTGGCCTTCTGAACTTCTGCGCCACCAGGACAGAGTTCAGAAATCCGTCTTAACAAATTGGTGTACAGCGGTGGGATACGACTGAAGGTATCCAGTGTTGCGCACGAACTAAGGCATTTCAAGTTATTCCTACCAGGACACGTAGTGAATTGTTGTAGTATAACTTTAAAAAGGCCATAGTCCTATCTAACAGTATGGAAACAAATACCTTGTTAACTTTAAATGCTTCCAAATCAGAAACATTGAAAAAAATGTGTGCGGAGAGAGGTGTTTCCTCTCAAGGCACGAAATTGGATATGATCCAAAGAATCGTGGCGTGGCAAGAAGCGCAGCTTGACGCTATAACTTCTGAGGACAGTGCGGAAGGAGGTGGGGCTGCTCTCACTGGTAAAACCGACGGTTCTGCCGCTGCACTGATCCACCGCGACCACGAGGACGGAGGATGAGATGTCTAATGTTTCCTCTGCCAGTGTTGATGGGGAGGCTATGCTTGAATTCAAGAAGCAAGAGCTGCGGTTTAGGCAGAAGGAGCTTGAATTCAGCATAGCCAAACTAAAAATCGAACAGTCAGAAAAACAGAAAGACAGGGATCACCAGTTGGAACTGGCCAAGCTTCAGGTTGCAAATGGGTCCAAGGGTCCTGGACATGGGCCTCCTCTCATCCACGGTTTCCGAAAGATCTGGTCATTGTGTATGAGGAAAGGAATGACATTATGGACTGGATGAATGCGTTTGAGTATGCATGTGAAGTTCAACAAGTTGACAATGCTGATAAGATTGCCTGGTTACTCAGCAGACTGCCCCATTCTGGCTGTAGTGCCATTATGGAAATGTCGAAGGCTGAGCAAGCTGATTTCGCAATGTTAAAGCAAACTCTCATTTTAAAGTTTGAGAAGACTCCGGCCCAATATTTGAAACGATTCATAGAGTATAAGAAAAAGGAAGGTGGTACTTGGGTATCTTATGTCACTGAATCCTTGAAAAACTTAACTGGCTGGGTCGAAGGTTATAAGGTTTCTACCTTCGAAGGCATGATAAATCTTGTCATGCTGGAACACATTTTTGCATCTTCTTCCCCGGAGCTTAAGCAGCATTTGGCCGATTCGAAGGAGATAGATCCTAAGAAGCTGGCCATTGCAGCAGACTTATGGGTGTCACATCGAGTGTCCCATAAGGACAAAACTCATCCTGGTAAGCAGGAGGAAGGGAAAAAGTCCAAAGATAAGGAGGGTGGAGAATCTGATAAATCTTCTTCTCAAAAGGGCCACAAAAAGAAAAATAAGGGTAAGACACAAGAGAACTCACAGGGTAGTGAAGGTCAGCCTCCGAAACAGAACTCTGGTTACAATAAGCCTCCCTATGTAAACAGACCCAATGGATCTTGTTTTGCTTGTGGAGCAACTGACCACGTGAAGGGGGATCCCCGGTGTAAGGTTTGACCTTTGGGGGTCCACTCCGCTAATCTGGCCTTCTCCTCCTACGAGGAAGAAGAGATTACAGGAGCATCCTTCTCCTCAGACTCATTTCCCAGCGGGATAGAGGCTGAGGTAGTTTTAGTTTCCCTGGGTTCCTGGGAGCCTAAAGTCGCAGAGGCTTATGCTAGGATTACAGATAATACCAAGCACTACTTTAAAGACAGTGTGCTGATCAATGGAGTAGATACTCCAGCTCTTAGGGATAGTGGGTGCAGTCGAACTGTAGTGGATTCTACCTTGGTAGACTCAGAGGAAGTTGCCAGAGCTACTCTGATGCCCACTAAGTTGGCTGACGGCCCACTCCGTATGTTCCCAGTAATACCTGTAAATCTTACTTTAAATGGTACAGCAGTCAGGATTCCAGTGAGCATTCAGAGAAACGTCCCGGGAAAGGTCTTGTTAGGTAATGATCTCAGAGCTTTAGGGCTCGTAGGAGACACTGCCGAAAGACCCTACACACGGTCTCAAGCACGGGCAGCATTGGCCAAGACCAATACACCGCCCCAGCCGAAGGGGAAACCCAAGGCGAAAGGATTCAACAAATCAAGACGAGGGAAAGAGAATATTCCCCCGAGCTCGCCTACCACTGCGGTGGAGGAAGTTGGTCAATCGCCCGGGCCTGACGAGGAGGTGGCGATGCCTGAAGTATTTGACCCCAACGACCATCCTGAAGTAAAAGACTTGTTAGTTGAAGGAGGTCCTGATAGGGACGAATTCAGTAAAGGCCAACGTGAGTGCCCATCTCTGGAAGGCCTAAGGAGACAGGCCTGCTCCCAGCTTGAGGGTGAACCTCCTGGGACGCATAGGATTTATTGGGAAGGTGGACTCCTGTATAGTGAGCCCACAGAGTCTACAGAAGGAGACCATAGGAGGTTGGTGGTTCCCCTTGCTGTTAGGCCCTTCCTCCTGCAGTTGGCGCATGAAGTGCTCCTTGCTGGTCACCTTGGTATTAAGAGGAGCAAGCAAAGGTTATCGATGCACTTCTACTGGCCCAAGATGGGGGTGCAAGTAGAAAGTCACTGCAGGAGTTGTGCCTCCTGCCAGTTATCTGGTAAGGTTGGCTCGACAATCCAAGCTCCGTTGGTACCGCTCCCAGTTGTGGGGGTACCATTTGAAAGGGTAGGGATCGACATCGTTGGTCCCCTTGACCCACAAACATCCTCGGGCAATAGGTTTATCGTGGTGCTGGTCGACCATGCAACCAGATATCCTGAGGCCATCCCATTGAAAACTGTAACTGCCAAGTCAGTTGCAAAAGCTTTACTTGGCATATTTACTAGGGTTGGCTTCCCTAAAGAAGTTGTGTCAGATCGTGGCAGCAACTTTATGTCGAAGTATATGCAGGCTATGTGGAAAGAATGTGGGGTCACCTACAAGTTCTCTTCTGCATACCACCCCCAGACCAATGGTCTGGTGGAACGTTTCAACAGAACGCTAAAAAGCATGATTGGGGCTCTGGAGAAGCTTCAGAGAAGACAATGGGATCTTCTTTTACCATGCTTACTGTTTGCCTACCGAGAGGTACCACAGGAGGGTGTTGGCTTCAGCCCCTTCAAACTTCTGTTTGGTCATCCTGTACGGGGACCCTTAGCCATAGTCAAAGAGGGATGGGAGATGCCCACTCCCCCTGTTACTACCAACGTAGTTGATTATGTGCTAGGGCTCAGAAAACGGATGGTACTTCTGATGGGCTTGGCTAGTGATAAATTGAAGGCAGGACAAGCACTGGTGAAACATTGGTACGACCAGAAAGCTTCCCTCATCAACTTTAAACCTGGTCAGCAAGTCCTGATCATGAATCCCATAAGGCCTTGAGCTTTACAGGACAAATGGTCAGGCCCTTACACAGTGGTGGAGCCCCTGGGTGAGGTTAACTATTTAGTGGACCTTGGAAGGCCTGGACAGGCTCCAAAAGTGTTTCACGTGAATAGGCTGAAGGCTTTCGTCCCAAGAGTCGAAATCGCAGCACGGTTACTGGCTTCAGATGTTGAGGAAGAGGAGTCTGAACCTCTCCCCGACCTGTTCCAAAGCGGTCCTTCAGATAGCTCCTTTGAGGGTTTCCGAGGGGCCCCTCACCTGACTTCTGATCAGCATGCTGAGGTGAAAAGTTTGCTTAGGCAGTTTTCCCCCCTGTTTTCACAGTCGCCTGGTTTGACACCTTGGTGCAAACATAACATAGACACAGGAGACAGTGTACCTACCAAAAGTAGGGGATACAGGATGTCAGATAAAGTACGGTCTTATATTAAGACCGAGGTCAACAAGATGTTAGACCTTGGGGTGATTGAACCCTCTAGTAGTCCTTGGTCCAGCCCTGTGGTTTTCGTTCCAAAGGCAGGCACTTCTGAATTGAGGTTCTGCGTGGATTACAGGGCTCTGAATGCTGTCACCAAGACAGATGCACACCCCTTGCCTCGAACAGATGAGCTGGTGGATACTATGGGTGCCTCCAAGTACCTCAGCACGTTTGACCTCACTGCTGGCTATTGGCAAATAGCTTTAGCAGAACATGCCAAGGAGAATACAGCGTTTTCTACTCCAGACGGCCTTTACCAATTCCGGGTAATGCCGTTCGGGTTGAAGAATGCACCTGCCACTTTCCAGAGGCTTGTGCATCATGTTTTGAATGGGTTGGACGAATCCTGTCTTGCATATCTGGACGATATAGCAGTTTTCAGTGCCACCTGGGAAAACCATGTGAAACACCTCGGGATTGTGCTCCAGGCTCTTCAGAAAGCACACTTGACCATAAAGGCTAGTAAATGCCAGATTGGACAAGGCTCAGTGTTTTACCTTGGACATGAAGTAGGTGGAGGGAGGATACAGCCTGTACCCAGTAAAGTACAAGCAGTACAAGACTGGCCTACCCCCACTACACAAACCCAAGTGAGAGCCTTCTTAGGACTCACAGGGTATTACCGCAATTTTGTGGCAGACTATGGCACCATAGCTGCCCCTCTGACTGCCCTCACAACTCTGAAGAAACCCAAGAAGGTAACTTGGACCGACGAGTGTGAGAAGGCCTTCAATGGCTTAAAAGACTCCTTGTGCCAGGCCCCTGTCCTCAGGGCCCCTGATTATCAAAGACCTTTTATCGTGCAGACGGACGCCTCTGACACTGGGATAGGAGCTGTACTATCGCAAGTAGATGAGAAGGGTAAGGAACACCCTATTGGTTTTATTAGTCGCCAGTTTAAGGACAGAGAGCTCAGATGGTCCACGGTAGAGAAAGAATGTTTCTCTGTTGTGTGGGCCCTAAGGAAGCTGAGGCCCTACCTCTATGGGACCCACGTCAATGTGCAAACTGACCATAAGCCCTTAAAGTGGCTAATAAACATGAAGGGGGAGAATCCAAAGTTGCTTAGGTGGTCCATAAGTCTACAAGGCTTCGACTTCACTATTGAGCATAGGCCAGGTGTCCAACATAGCAATGCTGATGGGTTGTGCAGAATGTTTAACCGACCTGAACAAGAGACTCATCCAGGGGTGGATTAGTTCCCCCTGTCCATAGTCTGGGAGGGGCAAGTGTTAGGAAAGATTTCGTAATTGTAGGTAATTTTCCTTCCATGTGGCAACCCCTAAACTTTTTGCTGTTGTTTTTCACCTTGTTCTCGACTTTGCCAGAGAAGTGCAGCCTTCTGCCGCACTCCTCTGGGCTTTCGCTCCTTTCTTACGGGGAAACTGTCATGCCCTTAAGACAGTCAGTACCAGGAAACGCTCGTTTCCGTAGTTTCTTTTATCATGTTGCGGCTTTCGTGCAACATGACACAAGAGGGCACTGTAAGATAAGTTACTGCTCTCTTGGGTCTCTAGCCTTCTACAGGCCCTAGATACTCTTCCAGGATTGTAACTGATCGGTGCAAGTGATTCACGGACGGGAATGGTGGCAGCGATCGTTTATTGTGTTTTGAGCTCTTTTTGGCGTTCTAAGCGCGTTTCTCGCGCTTAACCCAAAATGGTGGCCTAGAGCCCAAAATGGCCAGACCACGAGGCTCCTTTGTCCTGTCCGCTGACCATCTTGCTCCCTTCACCTTCCCCAGGTCAAGCCGACCTGGGGCCTTCCTTATTTGGGCATGTACTTTCCCGCGAAACACAGATGCTTTCGCGGGCTTCTACATGTCTTGTGTGTGCCTCCAGGATGTGGGCTGGGATGTCTGGTCCCAATACACATCCTGGGTGCCAGAGAGTCTAGTGTGGTGTGATTGCCTGGGACCACCGTGGTCCGTGATAGGTCCACGAATGGTGTGAGTGTTGATGAGCGGATCTCCCATTGGGTCCCCTCCGTTTGGCGCGAAGGGAACCGTGGATAAGAGGGGGCTGGAAACACCACTACCATGTCGATCTCCTGAACGAAGGAATACAGGAGCCAAGTATCCTGCAACCAAGAGGCTGAACCAAGGAATCGCTGGTGACCCGCTGAAGGACTGCTCCTCTGCATTGCTGTCGCATTGTGAAACCCTTTTCACCTTTGATCGAACCAGAAGGCCTGTACTGGTAATTCGACCCTTGGAATAGCGGGGACAGCTATTCTCGGCATCTTCACCATCTCTGCTAGTAAGCCTTCGGAAGCGTCTCTGGGCCATCCAGCAGACTGACCAGCCTACACAGGAGTCTTGCTCTGTAACCGCCGTCAGGTTTGGAAAGGGAAGGAGTTGGATATCACATTTCATTTTAGAGGTAGGATCTCAGGTTTGGTATTAGAGGCATTGAGATATCACATCTCATGCTATCAGAAGGGTCTCAGGATTGGAATGGGAAGGAGTTGGATATCACATTTCATGTTAGAGGAAGGATCTCAGGTTTGGTATTAGAAGCATTGAGATATCACATCTCATGCTATAGGAAGGGTCTCAGGATTGGAAAGGGAAGGACTTGGATATCACATCTCATGCTATAGGAAGGCTCTTAGGTTTGGAAAGGGAAAGAGTTGGATATCACATTTCATGTTAGAGGTAGGATCCCAGGTTTGGTATTAGAGGCATTGAGATATCACATTTCATGCTATCAGAAGGGTCTCAGGAATGGAATGGGAAGGAGTTGGATATCACATCTCATGCCATAGGAAGGGTCTCAGGTTTGGTATAAGCATTGAGATATCACATCTATGCTATAGGTAGGCTCTCAGGTTTGGAAAGGGAAGGAGTTGGATATCACATTTCATGCTAGAGGTAGGATCTCAGGTTTGGTATTAGAGGCATTGAGATATCACATCTCATGCTATCAGAAGGGTCTCAGGATTGGAATGGGAAGGAGTTGGATATCACATCTCATGTTATAGGAAGGATCTCAGGTTTGGTATTAGAAGCATTGAGATATCACATCTCATGCTATCGGAAGTATCTCAGGTTTGGTATTAGAGGCATTGAGATATCACATCTCATGCTATCATAAGGGTCTCAGGATTGGAATGGGAAGGAGTTGGATATCACATCTCATGCTATCGGAAGGGTCTCAGGATTGGAATGGGAAGGAGTTGGATATCACATCTCATGCTATAGGAAGGGTCTCAGGTTTGGAACGGGAAGGAGTTGGATATCACATCTCATGTTATAGGAAGAGTCTCAGGTTTGGTATAAGCATTGAGATATCACATCTCTGCAATCGGAAGTGTCTCAGGATTGGAACGGGAAGGAGTTGGATATCCCATCTCATGTTATAGGACTGGTCTCAGGTTTGGTATTAGAAGCATTGAGATATCACATCGCATGCTGTAGGAAGGGTCTCAGGTTTGGAATGGGAAGGAATTGGATATCACATCTCATGTCATAGGAAGGATCTCAGGTTTGGTATTAGAAGCATTGAGATATCACATCTCATGCTATAGGAATGGTCTCAGGATTGGAATGGGAAGGAGTTGGATATTACATTCTTGCTATGGGAAGGGTCTCATGTTTGGAATTGGAAGGAGTTGGATATCACATATGCTATAGGAAGGGTCTCAGGTTTGGAATGGGAAGGAGTTGGATATCACATCTCATGTTATAGGACGGGTCTCAGGTTTGTTATTAGAATCATTGAGATATCATATTGCATGCTATAGGAAGGGTCTAAGGATTGGAATGGGAAGGACTTGGATATCACATCTCATGCTATAGGCAGGCTCTCAGGTTTGGAAAGGGAAGGAGTTGGATATCACATTTCATGTTAGAGGAAGGATCTCAGGTTTGGTATTAGAGGCATTGAGATATCACATCTCATGCTATAGGAAGGGTCTCAGGATTGGAATGGGAAGGAGTTGGATATCACATCTCATGCTATAGGAAGGGTCTCAGGTTTGGTATAAGCATTGAGATATCACATCTCTGCTATCGGAAGTGTCTCAGGATTGGAATGGGAAGGAGTTGGATATCCCATCTCATGTTATAGGACGGGTCTCAGGTTTGTTATTAGAATCATTGAGATATCATATTGCATGCTATAGGAAGGGTCTAAGGATTGGAATGGGAAGGACTTGGATATCACATCTCATGCTATAGGTAGGCTCTCAGGTTTGGAAAGGGAAGGAGTTGGATATCACATTTCATGTTAGAGGAAGGATCTCAGGTTTGGTATTAGAGGCATTGAGATATCACATCTCATGCTATAGGAAGGGTCTCAGGATTGGAATGGGAAGGAGTTGGATATCACATCTCATGCTATAGGAAGGGTCTCAGGTTTGGTATAAGCATTGAGATATCACATCTCATGCTATAGGAAGGGTCTCAGGATTGGAATGGGAAGGATACAGGGTACACGCGTCTAAACCAGAGAGCAGGGAAGCGAGCATTTCAGCAGTATAAATTCAGCCTGTGAACAACACATTTTGACCCTCCCTTGTATGGGAGAAGAGTGGTTCAAAAGACCAGGATTCCACTGAACAAACACACGAACAGAGTACAAAATGGGAATCCACCAGAATTCGCATTTACCAAAACGCGAGGAAAGTACATTTTCTTGCTGTTTCTGCTCGTTTTTAGCATGTTTCAATACGTCTAGCGGGTTACAGCTATATGTTGAATAATGGGTGTTATAAAGCATTCTGAACACTGTATCTTGTGGAGCTCATTGGAAGGCTGTAGGAAGAGGAGAGAAGGCAGGGAACACGCATCTAAACTAGAGAGCTGGGAAGCGAGTACATGCAACGCGAAACGGTGCAGGGAGCAGGGACAGAAAGGATGAACGCCTATGAGGAGGAGCAGCTGGTAGTCAGCCTGCTCTGGAGAGGAGAATGTGATCACCAGGGGAGTGCAGCCTGTAAAGTAGAAGGGACGATGAACACAGGGCGACTGCATTAACAGATGGCAAATACACGTTCCAAAACAGTCAGGAAAGCTGATAATGCCTTGAAGGTTTCAGCCGTATACATTCAGCCTGTGAACAGCAGTAGACGTTGACCCCCCCCCCCCCTTGTATGGGAGAACAGTGGTTAAAAACTTCAGGATTCGACAACAAACGCACGGACAGTACATACATGGGAACCCATCAGAATTAGCATTTACAAAAACGCGAGGAAAGTACATTTTCTAGCTGTTTTTGCTAGTTTACAGCACGTTTCAATACGTCTAGCGGGTTACGGCTATATGTTGAATAATGGGTGTTATAGAGCATTCTGAGCACTGTGTATCTTTTGGAGCTCATTTTTTGATTTGAAGGCAGCGGGAAGAGGAGAGAAGGCAGGGAACACGCGTCTAAACCAGAGAGCTGGGAAGCGAGTACTTGCAACGCGAAAAGGGCAGAAAGGAAGAAGGCCTCTGAGAAGGAAAAGCGTCTAAACCAGAGAGCAGGGAAGCGAGTGTTTGCAACGCGAAACGGTGCAGGGAGCAGGGACAGAAAGGGAGAACTCCTCTGAGGAGGAACAGCTGGCAGTTAGCCTTCTTTGGAGATGAGAACCTGATCACCACGGGAGAGGATTGTTGAGAGGGTTACAGAGGGGGAGGTCTGAGATCAGAAAATCCTGAGTATTCCCTGCAGTGTGTAGGGCCAGCGACATGAAGAGTTGCAGATCTCGTAAAAGTCCAGGTCAGGAAGCATACAGGTTCATGTTGAATTCTCCAAGTAGGCGGAGTTGAGTGGTAGGAGGCTAGGATGGAGAAGTCCATCCACTGAGAGAGGAAGGGGGTAGGCAAATAGCCACGGTGAGAGAATGGCCAGAAGAGAATGCATGCAGACAAGGCATTCGTGACAGGAGTCGGCCTGCAAAGGAAATCAATTTACTACAGGAATCAAGGATAAGCATTGAGATATCACATCTCATGCTATAGGAAGGGTCTCAGGATTGGAATGGGAAGGACTTAGATATCACATATGCTATAGGGAGGGTCTCAGTTTTGATATTAGAAGCATTGAGATATCACATCTCATGCTATCGGAAGTGTCTCAGGATTGGAATGGGAAGGAGCTGGATATCACATCTCATGCTAAAGGAAGGGTCTCAGGTTTGGAACGGGAAGGAGTTGGATATCACATCTCATGTTATAGGAAGGGTCTCAGGTTTGGTATAAACATTGAGATATCACATCTCTGCTATCGGAAGTGTCTCAGGATTGGAATGGGAAGGAGTTGGATATCCCATCTCATGTTATAGGACGGGTCTCAGGTTTTTTATTAAAATCATTGAGATATCATATTGCATGCTGTAGGAAGGGTCTAAGGATTGGAATGGGAAGGACTTGGATATCACATCTCATGCTATAGATAGGGTCTCAGGTTTGGAAAGTGAAGGAGGTGGATATCACATTTCATGTTAGAGGAAGGATCTCAGGTTTGGTATTAGAGGCATTGAGATATCACATCTCAGGCTATAGGAAGGGTCTCAGGATTGGAATGGGAAGGAGTTGGATATCACATCTCATGCTATAGGAAGGGTCTCAGGTTTTGTTATAAGCATTGAGATATCACATCTCATGCTGTAGGAAGGGTCTCAGGATTGGAATGGAAGGAGTTGGATATCACATCTCATGTTATAGGAAGGATCTCAGGTTTGGTATTAGAAGCATTGAGACATCACATCTCATGCTATAGGAAGGGTCTCAGGATTGGAATGGGAAGGAGTTGGATATCACATCTCATGCTATAGGAAGGGTCTCAGGATTGGAATGGGAAGGAGTTGTATATGACATCTCATGCCGTAGGGAGGGTCTCAGGTTTGGTATAAACATTGAGATATCACATCTCTGCTATCGAAAGGGTCTCAGGATTGGAATGGGAAGGAGTTGGATATCCCATCTCATGTTATAGGAAGAGTCTCAGGTTTGGTATTAGAAGCATTGAGATATCACATCTCATGCTATAAGAAGGGTCTCAGGATTGGAATGGGAAGGAGTTGGATATCACATCTAATGCTATAGGAAGGGTCTCAGGTTTGGTATAAGCAGTGAGATATCACATCTCATGCTATAGGAAGTGTCTCAGGATTGGAATGGGAAGGAGTTGGATATCACATCTCATGTTATAGGAAGGATCTCAGGTTTGGTATAAGCATTGAGATATCACATCTCTGCTATCGGAAGGGTCTCAGGATTGGAATGGGAAGGAGTTGGATATTCCCATGTCATGTTATAGGAAGGGTCTCAGGTTTGGTATTAGAAGCATTGAGATATCACAACTCATGCTATAGGAAGGGTCTCAGGATTGGAATGGGAAGGACTTGGATATCACATCTCATGTTATAGGACGGGTCTCAGGTTTGGTATTAGAAGCATTGCGATATCAAGTCTCATGGTATAGGAAGGGTCTCAGAATTGGAATGTGAAGGAGTTGGATATCACATCTCATGCTATAGGAAGGGTCTCAGGATTAGAATGGGAAGGAGTTTGATATCACATCTCATGCCATAGTATGGGTCTCAGGTTTGGTAGAAGCATTGGGATATCACATCTCATGCTATCGGAAGGGTATCGGGATTGGATTTGGAAGGAGTTGGATATCCCATCTCATGCTATAGGAAGGGTCTCAGGTTAGAATGGGAAGGAGTTGGATATCACATCTCATGTTATAGGAAGGGTCTCAGGATTGGAATGGGAAGGACTTGGATATCACATCTCATGCTATAGGAAGGCTCTCAGGTTTGCAAGGGGAAAGAGTTGGATATCACATTTCATGTTAGAGGTAGGATCTCAGGTTTGGTATTAGAAGTATTGAGATATCACATCTCATGCTATCAGAAGGATCTCAGGTTTGGTATAGAAGCATTGAGATATCATATCTTATGCTATCAGAAGAGTCTCAGGATTGGAATGGGAAGGAGTTGGATATCACATCTCATGCTAAAGGGAGGGTCTCAGGTTTGGAAGATAAGGATTTGGATATCACATCTCATGTTATAGGAAGGATCTCAGGTTTGGTATTAGAAGTATTGAGATATCACATCTCATGCTATAGGAAGGGTCTCAGGATTGGAATGGGAAGGAGTTGGATATCACATCTCATGCTAAAGGAAGGGTCTCAGGTTTGGTAGAAGCATTGAGATATCACATCTCATGCTATAGGAAGGGTCTCAGGATTGGAATGGGAAGGACTTAGATATCACATATCATGCTATAGGGAGATTCTCAGTTTTGATATTAGAAGCATTGAGATATCACATCTCATGCTATCGGAAGTGTCTCAGGATTGGAATGGGAAGGAGCTGGATATCACATCTCATGCTAAAGGAAGGGTCTCAGGTTTGGAACGGGAAGGAGTTGGATATCACATCTCATGTTATAGGAAGGGTCTCAGGTTTGGTATAAACATTGGGATATCACATCTCATGCTATCGGAAGGGTATCGGGATTGGATTTGGAAGGAGTTGGATATCCCATCTCATGCTATAGGAAGGGTCTCAGGTTAGAATGGGAAGGAGTTGGATATCACATCTCATGTTATAGGAAGGGTCTCAGGATTGGAATGGGAAGGACTTGGATATCACATCTCATGCTATAGGAAGGCTCTCAGGTTTGGAAAGTGAAGGAGTTGGATATCACATTTCATGTTTGAGGAAGGATCTCAGGTTTGGTATTAGAGGCATTGAGATATCACATCTCAGGCTATAGGAAGGGTCTCAGGATTGGAATGGGAAGGAGTTGGATATCCCATCTCATGTTATAGGAAGAGTCTCAGGTTTGGTATTAGAAGCATTGAGATATCACATCTCATGCTATAAGAAGGGTCTCAGGATTGGAATGGGAAGGAGTTGGATATCACATCTAATGCTATAGGAAGGGTCTTAGTTTGGTATAAGCAGTGAGATATCACATCTCATGCTATAGGAAGTGTCTCAGGATTGGAATGGGAAGGAGTTGGATATCACATCTCATGTTATAGGAAGGATCTCAGGTTTGGTATAAGCATTGAGATATCACATCTCTGCTATCGGAAGGGTCTCAGGATTGGAATGGGAAGGAGTTGGATATCACATCTCATGCTAAAGGGAGGGTCTCAGGTTTGGTATTAGAAGCATTGAGATATCACAACTCATGCTATAGGAAGGGTCTCAGGATTGGAATGGGAAGGACTTGGATATCACATCTCATGTTATAGGACGGGTCTCAGGTTTGGTATTAGAAGCATTGAGATATCAAGTCTCATGGTATAGGAAGGGTCTCAGAATTGGAATGTGAAGGAGTTGGATATCACATCTCATGCTATAGGAAGGGTCTCAGGATTAGAATGGGAAGGAGTTTGATATCACATCTCATGCCATAGTATGGGTCTCAGGTTTGGTAGAAGCATTGGGATATCACATCTCATGCTATCGGAAGGGTATCGGGATTGGATTTGGAAGGAGTTGGATATCCCATCTCATGCTATAGGAAGGGTCTCAGGTTAGAATGGGAAGGAGTTGGATATCACATCTCATGTTATAGGAAGGGTCTCAGGATTGGAATGGGAAGGACTTGGATATCACATCTCATGCTATAGGAAGGCTCTCAGGTTTGCAAGGGGAAAGAGTTGGATATCACATTTCATGTTAGAGGTAGGATCTCAGGTTTGGTATTAGAAGTATTGAGATATCACATCTCATGCTATCAGAAGGATCTCAGGTTTGGTATAGAAGCATTGAGATATCATATCTTATGCTATCAGAAGAGTCTCAGGATTGGAATGGGAAGGAGTTGGATATCACATCTCATGCTAAAGGGAGGGTCTCAGGTTTGGAAGATAAGGATTTGGATATCACATCTCATGTTATAGGAAGGATCTCAGGTTTGGTATTAGAAGTATTGAGATATCACATCTCATGCTATCGCAAGGATCTCAGGTTTGGTATAGAAGCATTGAGATATCATATCTTATGCTATCAGAAGGGTCTCAGGATTGGAATGGGAAGGAGTTGGATATCACATCTCATGCTAAAGGGAGGGTCTCAGGTTTGGAAGGGGAAGGATTTGGATATCACATCTCATGTTATAGGATGGATCTCAGGTTTGGTATTAGAAGTATTGAGATATCACATCTCATGTTATCGGAAGGATCTCAGGTTTGGTATTAGAAGTATTGAGATATCACATCTCATGCTATAGGAAGGGTCTCAGGATTGGAATGGGAAGGAGTTGGATATCACATCTCATGCTAAAGGAAGGGTCTCAGGTTTGGTAGAAGCATTGAGATATCACATCTCATGCTATAGGAAGGGTCTCAGGATTGGAATGGGAAGGACTTAGATATCACATATCATGCTATAGGGAGATTCTCAGTTTTGATATTAGAAGCATTGAGATATCACATCTCATGCTATCGGAAGTGTCTCAGGATTGGAATGGGAAGGAGCTGGATATCACATCTCATGCTAAAGGAAGGGTCTCAGGTTTGGAACGGGAAGGAGTTGGATATCACATCTCATGTTATAGGAAGGGTCTCAGGTTTGGTATAAACATTGAGATATCAAATCTCTGCTATCGGAAGTGTCTCAGGATTGGAATGGGAAGGAGTTGGATATCCCATCTCATGTTATAGGACGGGTCTCAGGTTTGGAAAGTGAAGGAGTTGGATATCACATTTCATGTTTGAGGAAGGATCTCAGGTTTGGTATTAGAGGCATTGAGATATCACATCTCAGGCTATAGGAAGGGTCTCAGGATTGGAATGGGAAGGAGTTGGATATCACATCTCATGCTATAGGAAGGGTCTCAGGTTTGGTATAAGCATTGAGATATCACATCTCATGCTATAGGAAGGGTCTCAGGATTGGAATGGAAGGAGTTGGATATCACATCTCATGTTATAGGAAGGATCTCAGGTTTGGTATTAGAAGCATTGAGACATCACATCTCATGCTATAGGAAGGGTCTCAGGATTGGAATGGGAAGGAGTTGGATATCACATCTCATGCTATAGGAAGGGTCTCAGGATTGGAATGGGAAGGAGTTGAATATGACATCTCATGCCGTAGGAAGGGTCTCAGGTTTGGTATAAACATTGAGATATCACATCTCTGCTATCAAAAGGGTCTCAGGATTGGAATGGGAAGGAGTTGGATATCCCATCTCATGTTATAGGAAGAGTCTCAGGTTTGGTATTAGAAGCATTGAGATATCACATCTCATGCTATAGGAAGTGTCTCAGGATTGGAATGGGAAGGACTTGGATATCACATCTCATGCTATAGGTAGGGTCTCAAGTTTGATATTAGAAGCATTGAGATATCACATCTCATGCTATAGGAAGGGTCTGAGGATTGGAATGGGAAGGAGTTGGATATCACATCTCATGCTATGGGAAGGGTCTCAGGTTTGGTATAAGCAGTGAGATATCACATCTCATGCTATAGGAAGTGTCTCTGGATTGGAATGGGAAGGAGTTGGATATCACATCTCATGTTATAGGAAGGATCTCAGGTTTGGTATAAGCATTGAGATATCACATCTCTGCTATCGGAAGGGTCTCAGGTTTGGAATGGGAAGGAGTTGGATATTCCCATCTCATGTTATAGGAAGGGTCTCAGGTTTGGTATTAGAAGCATTGAGATATCCCATCTCATGCTATAGGAAGGGTCTCAGGATTGGAATGGGAAGGACTTGGATATCACATCTCATGCTATAGGGAGGGTCTCAAGTTTGATATTAGAAGCATTGAGATATCACATTTCATGATATCGGAAGGGTCTCAAGATTGGAATGGGAAGGAGTTGGATATCACATCTCATGATAAAGGAAGGGTCTAAGGTTTGGAAGGGGAAGGATTTGGATATCACATCTCATGTTATAGGACGGGTCTCAGGTTTGGTATTAGAAGCATTGAGATATCAAGTCTCATGGTATAGGAAGGGTCTCAGAATTGGAATGGGAAGGAGTTGGATATCACATCTCAAGCTATAGGAAGGGTCTCAGGATTAGAATGGGAAGGAGTTTGATATCACATCTCATGCCATAGTATGGGTCTCAGGTTTGGTAGAAGCATTGGGATATCACATCTCATGCTATCGGAAGGGTATCGGGATTGGATTTGGAAGGAGTTGGATATCCCATCTCATGCTATAGGAAGGGTCTCAGGTTGGAATGGGAAGGAGTTGGATATCACATCTCATGTTATAGGAAGTGTCTCAGGATTGGAATGGGAAGGACTTGGATATCACATCTCATGCTATAGGAAGGCTCTCAGGTTTGCAAGGGGAAAGAGTTGGATATCACATTTCATGTTAGAGGTAGGATCTCAGGTTTGGTATTAGAAGTATTGAGATATCACATCTCATGCTCTCAGAAGGATCTCAGGTTTGGTATAGAAGCATTGAGATATCATATCTTATGCTATCAGAAGAGTCTCAGGATTGGAATGGGAAGGAGTTGGATATCACATCTCATGCTAAAGGGAGGGTCTCAGGTTTGGAAGATAAGGATTTTGATATCACATCTCATGTTATAGGAAGGATCTCAGGTTTGGTATTAGAAGTATTGAGATATCACATCTCATGCTATCGGAAGGATCTCAGGTTTGCTATAGAAGCATTGAGATATCATATCTTATGCTATCAGAAGGGTCTCAGGATTGGAATGTGAAGGAATTGGATATCACATCTCATGCTAAAGGGAGGGTCTCAGGCTTGGAAGGGGAAGGATTTGGATATCACATCTCATGTTATAAGATGGATCTCAGGTTTGGTATTAGAAGTATTGAGATATCACATCTCATGTTATCGGAAGGATCTCAGGTTTGGTATTAGAAGTATTGAGATATCACATCTCATGCTATAGGAAGAGTCTCAGGATTGGAATGGGAAGGAGTTGGATATCACATCTCATGCTAAAGGAAGGGTCTCAGGTTTGGTAGAAGCATTGAGATATCACATCTCATGCTATAGGAAGGGTCTCAGGGTTGGAATGGGAAGGAGCTGGATATCACATCTCATGCTAAAGGAAGGGTCTCAGGTTTGGAACGGGAAGGAGTTGGATATCACATCTCATGTTATAGGAAGGGTCTCAGGTTTGGTATAAACATTGAGATATCACATCTCTGCTATCGGAAGTGTCTCAGGATTGGAATGGGAAGGAGTTGGATATCCCATCTCATGTTATAGGAAGAGTCTCAGGTTTGGTATTAGAAGCATTGAGATATCACATCTCATGCTATAGGAAGTGTCTCAGGATTGGAATGGGAAGGACTTGGATATCACATATCATGCTATAGGTAGGGTCTCAAGTTTGATATTAGAAGCATTGAGATATCACATCTCATGCTATAGGAAGGGTCTGAGGATTGGAATGGGAAGGAGTTGGATATCACATCTCATGCTATGGGAAGGGTCTCAGGTTTGGTATAAGCAGTGAGATATCACATCTCATGCTATAGGAAGTGTCTCAGGATTGGAATGGGAAGGAGTTGGATATCACATCTCATGTTATAGGAAGGATCTCAGGTTTGGTATAAGCATTGAGATATTACATCTCTGCTATCGGAAGGGTCTCAGGATTGGAATGGGAAGGAGTTGGATATTCCCATCTCATGTTATAGGAAGGGTCTCAGGTTTGGTATTAGAAGCATTGAGATATCACATCTCATGCTATAGGAAGAGTCTCAGGTTTGGGAAGGGAAGGATTTGGATTTCACATCTCATGTTATAGGATGGTTCTCATGTTTGGTTTTTGAAGCATTGAGATATCACATCTCCTGCTATCGGAAGGGTCTCAGGTTTGGAATGGGAAGGAGTTGGATATCACATCTCATGCTAAAGGAAGGGTCTCAGGTTGGAATGGGTAGGAGTTGGATATCACATCTCATGTTATAGGAAGGGTCTCAAGATTGAAATGGGAAGGATTTGGATATCACATCTCTTGCTATAGGAAGGGTCTCAGGTTTTCTATTAGAAACATTGAGATATGACATCTCATGCTATAGGAAGGGTTTCAGTATTGGAATGGGAAGGATTTGGATTTCACATCTCATGTTATAGGATGGTTCTCATGTTTGGTTTTAGAATCATTGAGCTATCACATCTCATGCTATCGGAAGGGTCTCAGGATTGGAATGGGATGGAGTTGGATATCACATCTCAAGCTATCTCAGGATTGGAATGGGAAGGAGTTTGATATTTCATCTCAAGCTATAGGAAGGGTCTCAGGTTTGGAAAGGGAAGGATTTGGATTTCACATCTCATGTTATAGGATGGTTCTCATGTTTGGTTTTAGAAGCATTGAGATATCACATCTCATGCTATCGGAAGGGTCTCAGGTTTGGAATGGGAAGGAGTTGGATATCACATCTCTGCTATCTGAAGGGTCTCAGGATTGGAATGGGAAGGAGTTGGATATCCCATCTCGTTATAGGAAGGGTCTCAGGTTTGGTATTAGAAGCAATGAGATATCACATCTCATGCTATAGGAAGGGTCTAAGGTTTGGAAGGGGACGGATTTGGGTATCACATCTCATGTTATAGGACCGGTCTCAGGTTTGGTATTTGAAGCATTGAGATATCAAGTCTCATGGTATAGGACGGGTCTCAGAATTGGAATGAGTAGGAGTTGGATATCACATCTCAAGCTATAGGAAGGGTCTCATGATTGGAATGGGAAGGAGTTGGATATCACATCTCATGTTATAGGAAGGGTCTCAGGATTGGAATGGGAAGGACTTGGATATCACATCTCATTCTATAGGAAGGCTCTCAAGGTTGGAAGGGGAAGGAGTTGGATATCACATTTCATGTTAGAGGTAGGATCTCAGGTTTGGATTTAGGTGCTTGAGATATCACATCTCATGCTATAGGAAGGGTCTCAGGATTGGAATGGGAAGGAGTTGGATATCAAATCTCATGCTAAAGGGATGGTCTAAGGTTTGGAAGGGGAGGGATTTGGACATCATATCTCATGTTATTGGAAGGATCTCAGGTTTGGTATTAGAAGCATTGAGATATCACATCTCATGCTATCGGAAGGGTCTTAGGTTTGGTATAAGCATTGAGATATCACATCTCTGCTATCCGAAGGGTCTCAGGATTGGAATGGGAAGGATTTGGATATCACAATTCATGTTATAGGAAGGGTCTCAGGTTTGGTATTAGAAGCATTGAGATATCACATCTCATGCTATAGAAAGGGTCTCAGGAATGGAATGGGAAGGACTTGGATATCACATCTCATGATAAAGGAAGGGTCTAAGGTTTGGAAGGGGAAGGATTTGGATATCACATCTCATGTTATTGGACCGGTCTCAGGTTTGGTATTAGAAGCATTGAGATATCAAGTCTCATGGTATAGGACGGGAGTTTGATATCACATCTCATGCCATGGTATGGGTGTCAGGTGTTGTAGAAGCATTGGGATATCACATCTCATGCTATCGGAAGTTTATCAGGATTGGATTTGGAAGGAGTTGGATATCCCATCTCATGCTATAGGAAGGGTCTCAGGTTGGAACAGAAGGAGTTGGATATCACATCTCATGTTATAGGAAGGGTCTCAGGATTGGAATGGGAATGACTTGGATATCACATCTCATGCTGTAGGAAGGGTCTCAGGTTTGGAAGGGGAAGGATTTGGATATCATATCTCATGTTATAGGACCGGTCCCAGGTCTGGTATTAGAAGCATTGAGATATCACATCTCATGCTATAGGAGGAGTCTCAGGATTGGAATGGGAAGGAGTTGGATATCACGTCTCATGTTATAGGAAGGATCTCAGGTTTGGAAAAGGAAGGAGTTGGATATCACATTTCATGTTAGAGGTAGGATCTCAGGTTTGGTATTAGAGGCATTGAGATATCACATCTCACGCTATCAGAAGGGTATCAGGATTGGAATGGGAAGGAGTTGGATATCACATCTCATGCTAAAGGGAGGGTCTCAGGTTTGGAATGGGAAGGATTTGGATATCACATCCCATGTTATAGGAAGGACCTTAGGTTTGGTATTAGAAGCATTGAGATATCACATCTCATGCTATAGGAAGGGTCTCGGGATTGGAATGGGAAGGAGTTGGATATCACATGTTATAGGAAGGATCTCAGTTTTGGTATTAGAAGCATTGAGATATCACATCTCATGCTATAGGAAGGGTCTCAGGATTGGAATGGGAAGGAGTTGGATATCACATCTCATGCTATGGGAAGGGTCTCAGGTTTGGTATAAGCATTGAAATATCACATTTCTGCTATCTGAAGGGTCTCAGGATTGGAATGGGAGGAGCTGGATATCACATCTCATGCTAAAGGAAGGGTCTCAGGTTTGGAAGGGGAAGGATTTGGATATCACATCTCATGTTATAGGACGGGTCTCAGGTTTGGTATTAGAAGCATTGTGATATCACATCTCATGCTATAGGATGTGTCTCAGGATTGGAATGGGAAGGAGTTGGATATCACATCTCATGCTATAGGAAGGGTTTCAGGTTTGGTAGAAGCATTGAGATATCACATCTCATGCTATAGGAAGAGTCTCAGGTTTGGGAAGGGAAGGATTTGGATTTCACATCTCATGTTATAGGATGGTTCTCATGTTTGGTTTTTGAAGCATTGAGATATCACATCTCATGCTATCGGAAGGGTCTCAGGTTTGGAATCGGAAGGAGTTGGATATCACATCTCATGTTATAGGAAGGGTCTCAGGATTGGAATGGGAAGGATTTGGATATCACATCTCTTGCTATAGGAAGGGTCTCAGGTTTTTTATTAGAAACATTGAGATATCACATCTCATGCTATAGGAAGGGTTTTAGGATTGGAATGGGAAGTATTTGGATATCACATCTCATGCTAAAGTAAGGGTCTCAGGTCTGGAATGGGAAGGAATTGGATATCACATCTCATGTTATAGGAAGGGTCTCAGGTTTTTTATTAGAAACATTGAGATATCACATCTCATGTTATAGGACGGTTCCCAGGTTTGAAATTAGAAGCATTGAGATATCACATCTCATGGTATAGGAAGGGTCTCAGGGTTGGAATGGGAAGGAATTGGATATCCCTTCTCATGCTAAAGGAAGGGTCTCAGGTTGGAATGGGTAGGAGTTGGATATCACATCTCATGTTATAAGAAGGGTCTCAAGATTGAAATGGGAAGGATTTGGATATCACATCTCTTGCTATAGGAAGGGTCTCAGGTTTTCTATTAGAAACATTGAGATATGACATCTCATGCTATAGGAAGGGTTTCAGTATTGGAATGGGAAGGATTTGGATTTCACATCTCATGTTATAGGATGGTTCTCATGTTTGGTTTTAGAAGCATTGAGCTATCACATCTCATGCTATCGGAAGGGTCTCAGGATTGGAATGGGATGGAGTTGGATATCACATCTCAAGCTATCTCAGGATTGGAATGGGAAGGAGTTTGATATTTCATCTCAAGCTATAGGAAGGGTCTCAGGTTTGGAAAGGGAAGGATTTGGATTTCACATCTCATGTTATAGGATGGTTCTCATGTTTGGTTTTAGAAGCATTGAGATATCACATCTCATGCTATCGGAAGGGTCTCAGGTTTGGAATGGGAAGGAGTTGGATATCACATCTCTGCTATCTGAAGGGTCTCAGGATTGGAATGGGAAGGAGTTTGATATCCCATCTCGTTATAGGAAGGGTCTCAGGTTTGGTATTAGAAGCAATGAGATATCACATCTCATGCTATAGGAAGGATCTAAGGTTTGGAAGGGGACGGATTTGGGTATCACATCTCATGTTATAGGACCGGTCTCAGGTTTGGTATTTGAAGCATTGAGATATCAAGTCTCATGGTATAGGACGGGTCTCAGAATTGGAATGAGAAGGAGTTGGATATCACATCTCAAGCTATAGGAAGGGTCTCATGATTGGAATGGGAAGGAGTTGGATATCACATCTCATGTTATAGGAAGGGTCTCAGGATTGGAATGGGAAGGACTTGGATATCACATCTCATTCTATAGGAAGGCTCTCAGGGTTGGAAGGGGAAGGAGTTGGATATCACATTTCATGTTAGAGGTAGGATCTCAGGTTTGGTTTTAGAGGCATTGAAATATCACATCTCATGCTATAGGAAGGGTCTCAGGATTGGAATGGGAAGGAGTTGGATATCAAATCTCATGCTAAAGGGATGGTCTAAGGTTTGGAAGGGGAGGGATTTGGACATCATATCTCATGTTATTGGAAGGATCTCAGGTTTGCTATTAGAAGCATTGAGATATCACATCTCATGCTATCGGAAGGGTCTTAGGTTTGGTATAAGCATTGAGATATCACATCTCTGCTATCGGAAGGGTCTCAGGATTGGAATGGGAAGGATTTGGATATCACAATTCATGTTATAGGAAGGGTCTCAGGTTTGGTATTAGAAGCATTGAGATATCACATCTCATGCTATAGGAAGGGTCTCAGGAATGGAATGGGAAGGACTTGGATATCACATCTCATGATAAAGGAAGGGTCTAAGGTTTGGAAGGGGAAGGATTTGGATATCACATCTCATGTTATTGGACCGGTCTCAGGTTTGGTATTAGAAGCATTGAGATATCAAGTCTCATGGTATAGGAGGAGTCTCAGGATTGGAATGGGAAGGAGTTGGATATCACGTCTCATGCCATGGTATGGGTGTCAGGTTTTGTAGAAGCATTGGGATATCACATCTCATGCTATCGGAAGGGTATCAGGATTGGATTTGGAAGGAGTTGGATATCCCATCTCATGCTATAGGAAGGGTCTCAGGTTGGAATAGAAGGAGTTGGATATCACATCTCATGTTATAGGAAGGGTCTCAGGATTGGAATGGGAAGGACTTGGATATCACATCTCATGCTGTAGGAAGGGTCTCAGGTTTGGAAGGGGAAGGATTTGGATATCATATCTCATGTTAAAGGACCGGTCCCAGGTCTGGTATTAGAAGCATTGAGATATCACATCTCATGCTATAGGAGGAGTCTCAGGATTGGAATGGGAAGGAGTTGGATATCACGTC
The DNA here is from genome assembly GCF_040938575.1 of Ambystoma mexicanum. Taxonomy (NCBI): domain Eukaryota; kingdom Metazoa; phylum Chordata; class Amphibia; order Caudata; family Ambystomatidae; genus Ambystoma; species Ambystoma mexicanum. Next base: position 343,630,194 of record NC_090936.1, read on the forward strand.
TCATGTTATAGGAAGGGTCTCAGGATTGGAATGGGAAGGAGTTGAATATCACATCTCATGCTAAAGGAAGGGTATCAGGTTTGATAGAAGCATTGAGATATCACATCTCATGCTATAGGAAGGAACTCAGGATTGGAATGGGAAGGAGTTGGATATCACATCTAATGCCATAGGAAGGGTCATCAGGTTTGGTATAAGCATTGAGATATCACATCTCATGCTATCGGAAGGGTTTCAGGTTTGGAATGGGAAGGAGTTGGATATCACATCTCTGCTATCTGAAGGGTCTCAGAATTGGAATGGGAAGGAGTTGGATATCCCATCTCGTTATAGGAAGGGTCTCAGGTTTGGTATTAGAAGCAATGAGATATCACATCTCATGCTATAGGAAGGGTCTAAGGTTTGGAAGGGGACGGATTTGGGTATCAGATCTCATGTTATAGGACCGGTCTCAGGTTTGGTATTTGAAGCATTGAGATATCAAGTCTCATGGTATAGGACGGGTCGCAGAATTGGAATGAGAAGGAGTTGGATATCACATCTCAAGCTATAGGAAGGGTCTCATGATTGGAATGGGAAGGAGTTGGATATGACATCTCATGTTATAGGAAGGGTCTCAGGATTGGAATGGGAAGGACTTGGATATCACATCTCTTTCTATAGGAAGGCTCTCAGGGTTGGAAGGGGAAGGAGTTGGATATCACATTTCATGTTAGAGGTAGGATCTCAGGTTTGGTTTTAGAGGCATTGAGATATCACATCTCATGCCATCAGAAGGGTCTCAGGATTGGAATGGGAAGGAGTTGGATATCAAATCTCATGCTAAAGGGATGGTCTAAGGTTTGGAAGGGGAGGGATTTGGACATAATATCTCATGTTATTGGAAGGATCTCAGGTTTGGTATTAGAAGCATTGAGATATCACATCTCATGCTATCGGAAGGGTCTTAGGTTTGGTATAAGCATTGAGATATCACATCTCTGCTATCGGAAGGGTCTCAGGATTGGAATGGGAAGGATTTGGATATCACAATTCATGTTATAGGAAGGGTCTCAGGTTTGGTATTAGAAGCATTGAGATATCACATCTCATGCTATAGGAAGGGTCTCAGGATTGGAATGGGAAGGACTTGGATATCACATCTCATGTTATAGGAAGGGTCTCAGGTTTGGTATTAGAAGCATTGAGATATCACATCTCATGCTATAGGAAGGGTCTCAGGAATGGAATGGGAAGGACTTGGATATCACATCTCATGATAAAGGAAGGGTCTAAGGTTTGGAAGGGGAAGGATTTGGATATCACATCTCATGTTATTGGACCGGTCTCAGGTTTGGTATTAGAAGCATTGAGATATCAAGTCTCATGGTATAGGACGGGAGTTTGATATCACATCTCATGCTATAGGAAGGGTCTCAGGTTGGAATAGAAGGAGTTGGATGTCACATCTCATGTTATAGGAAGGGTCTCAGGATTGGAATGGGAAGGACTTGGATATCACATCTCATGCTGTAGGAAGGGTCTCAGGTTTGGAAAAGGAAGGAGTTGGATATCACATTTCATGTTAGAGGTAGGATCTCAGGTTTGGTATTAGAGGCATTGAGATATCACATCTCATGCTATCAGAAGGGTATCAGGATTGGAATGGGAAGGAGTTGGATATCACATCTCATGCTAAAGGGAGGGTCTCAGGTTTCAAATGGGAAGGATTTGGATATCACATCTCATGCTATAGGAAGGACCTTAGGTTTGGTATTAGAAGCATTGAGATATCACATCTCATGCTATAGGAAGGGTCTCGGGATTGGAATGGGAAGGAGTTGGATATCACATCTCATGTTATAGGAAGGATCTCAGGTTTGGTATTAGAAGCATTGAGATATCACATCTCATGCTATAGGAAGGGTCTCAGGTTTGGTATAAGCATTGAAATATCACATCTCATGCTATAGGAAGAGTCTCAGGTTTGGGAAGGGAAGGATTTGGATTTCACATCTCATGTTATAGGAAGGGTCTCAGGTTTGGAATGGGAAGGAGTTGGATATCACATCTCATGTTATAGGAAGGGTCTCAGGTTTGGAATGGGAAGGAGTTGGATATGACATCTCTTGTTATAGGGAGGGTCTCAGGATTTGAATGGTAAGGAGTTGGATATCACATCTCATGCTATAGGAAGGGTCTCAGGTTGGAATGGGAAGGGTTGGATATCACATCTCATGTTATATACAGGAAGGGTCTCAGGATTGGAATGGGAAGGATTTGGATATCACATCTCTTGCTATAGGAAGGGTCTCAGGTTTTTTATTAGAAACATTAAGATATCACATCTCATGCTATAGGAAGGGTTTTAGGATTGGAATGGGAAGTATTTGGATATCACATCTCATGCTAAAGGAAGGGTCTCACGTCTGGAATGGGAAGGAATTGGATATCACATCTCATGTTATAGGAAGGGTCTCAGGTTTTTTATTAGAAACATTGAGATATCACATCTCATGTTATAGGACGGTTCCCAGGTTTGGTATTAGAAGCATTGAGATATCACATCTCATGGTATAGAAAGGGTCTCAGGGTTGGAATGGGAAGGAGTTGGATATCACATCTCATCCAATAGGAAGGGTCTCAGGTTTGGAATGGGAAGGAATTGGATATCACATCTCATGTTATAGGAGGATCTCAGGTTTGGTATTAGAAGCATTGCGATATCACATCTCATGCTATAGGAAGGGTCTCAGGATTGGAATGTGAAGGATTTGGATATCACATCTCATGCTAAAGGAAGGGTCTCAGGTTTGGTAGAAGCATTGAGATATCACATCTCATGCTATAGGAAGGGTCTCAGGATTTGAATGGCAAGGAGTTGGATATCACATCTCATGCCATAGGAAGGGTTTCAGGTTTGGTATAAGCATTGAGATATCACATCTCTGCTATCGGAAGGTTCTCAGGATTGGATTGGGAATGAGTTGGATATCCCTTCTTATGCTATAGGAAGTGTCTCAGGTTGGAAGGGGAAGGAGTTGAATATCACATCTCATGTTATAGGAAGGGTCTCAGGATTGGAATGGGAAGGATTTGGATATCACATCTCTTGCTATAGGAAGGGTCTCAGGATTGGAATGGGAAGGATTTGGATATCACATCTCATGTCATAGGAAGGATCTCAGGTTTGGTATTAGAAGCATTGATATATCACATCTCATGCTATAGGAATGGTCTCAGGATTGGAATGGGTAGGAGTTGGATATTACATTCTTGCTATAGGAAGGGTCTCATGTTTGGAATGGGAAGGAGTTGGATATCACATATGCTTTAGGAAGTGTCTCAGGTTTGGAACGGGAAGGAGTTGGATATCACATCTCATGCTATAGGAAGGGTCTCAGGATTTGAATGGGAAGAAGTTGGATATCACATCTCATGCTATAGGAAGGGTCTCAGGTTTGGTATAAGCATTGAGATATCACATCTCATGCTATAGGAAGGGTCTCAGGTTTGGTATAAGCATGGAGATATCACTTCTCATGCTATAGGAAGGGTCTCAGGATTGGAATGGGAAGGTGTTGGATATCACATCTCATGCTATAGGAAGGGTCTCAGATTTGGTATAAGCATTGAGATATCACATCTCATGCTATAGGAAGGGTCTCAGGATTGGAATGGGAAGGAGTTGTATATGACATCTCAGGCCTTAGGAAGGGTCTCAGGTTTGGTATAAGCATTGAGATATCACATCTCTGCTATCGGAAGGGTCTCAGGATTGGAATGGGAAGGAGTTGGATATCCCATCTCATGTTATAGGAAGGGTCTCAGGTTTGGTATTAGAAGCATTGAGATATCACATCTCATGCTATAGGAAGGGTCTCAGGATTGGAATGGGAAGGACTTGGATGTCACATCTCATGCTATAGGGAGGGTCTCAAGTTTGATATTAGAAGCATTGAGATAACAAATCTCATGATATCGGAAGGGTCTCAGGATTGGAATGGGAAGGAGTTGGATATCACATCTCATGATAAAGGAAGGGTCTAAGGTTTGGAAGGGGAAGGATTTGGATATCACATCTCATGTTATAGGAAGGGTCTCAGGATTGGAATGGGAAGGATTTGGATATCACATCTCTTGCTATAGGAAGGGTCTCAGGATTGGAATGGGAAGGATTTGGATATCACATCTCATGTCATAGGAAGGATCTCAGGTTTGGTATTAGAAGCATTGATATATCACATCTCATGCTATAGGAATGGTCTCAGGATTGGAATGGGTAGGAGTTGGATATTACATTCTTGCTATAGGAAGGGTCTCATGTTTGGAATGGGAAGGAGTTGGATATCACATATGCTTTAGGAAGTGTCTCAGGTTTGGAACGGGAAGGAGTTGGATATCACATCTCATGTTATAGGAAGGGTCTCAGGTTTGGTATAAGCATTGAGATATCACATCTCTGCTATCAGGAGTGGCTCAGGATTGGAATGGGAAGGAGTTGGATATCCCATCTCATGTTAAAGGACAGGTCTCTGGTTTGGTATTAGAATCATTGAGCTATCACATCGCATGCTGTAGGAAGGGTCTAAGGATTGGAATGGGATGGACTTGGATATCACATCCCATGCTATAGGTAGGCTCTCAGGTTTGGTATAAGCATTGAGATATCACATCTCATGCTATAGGAAGGGTCTCAGGTTTGGTATAAGCATGGAGATATCACTTCTCATGCTATAGGAAGGGTCTCAGGATTGGAATGGGAAGGTGTTGGATATCACATCTCATGCTATAGGAAGGGTCTCAGATTTGGTATAAGCATTGAGATATCACATCTCATGCTATAGGAAGGGTCTCAGGATTGGAATGGGAAGGAGTTGTATATGACATCTCAGGCCTTAGGAAGGGTCTCAGGTTTGGTATAAGCATTGAGATATCACATCTCTGCTATCGGAAGGGTCTCAGGATTGGAATGGGAAGGAGTTGGATATCCCATCTCATGTTATAGGAAGGGTCTCAGGTTTGGTATTAGAAGCATTGAGATATCACATCTCATGCTATAGGAAGGGTCTCAGGATTGGAATGGGAAGGACTTGGATGTCACATCTCATGCTATAGGGAGGGTCTCAAGTTTGATATTAGAAGCATTGAGATAACAAATCTCATGATATCGGAAGGGTCTCAGGATTGGAATGGGAAGGAGTTGGATATCACATCTCATGATAAAGGAAGGGTCTAAGGTTTGGAAGGGGAAGGATTTGGATATCACATCTCATGTTATAGGACGGGTCTCAGGTTTGGTATTAGAAGCATTGAGATATCAAGTCTCATGGTATAAGAAGGGTCTCAGAATTGGAATGGGAAGAATTTGGATATCACATCTCAAGCTATAGGAAGCGTCTCAGGATTGGAATGGGAAGGAGTTTGATATCACATCTCATGCCATAGTATGGGTCTCAGGTTTGGTAGAAGCATTGGGATATCACATCTCATGCTATCGGAAGGGTATCAGTATTGGATTTGGAAGGAGTTGGATATCCCATCTCATGCTAAAGGAAGGGTCTCAGGTCAGAATGGGAATGAGTTGGATATCACATTTCATGTTATAGGAAGGATCTCAGGTTTGGTATTAGAGGCCTTGAGATATCACATCTCATGCTATAGGAAGGGTCTCAGGATTGGAAGGGGAAGGAGTTGGATATCACATTTCATGTTAGAGGAAGGCTCTCAGGTTTGGAAGGGGAAGGAGTTGGATATCACATTTCATGTTAGAGGAAGGATCTCAGGTTTGGTATTAGAGGCCTTGAGATATCACATCTCATGCTATAGGAAGGGTCTCAGGATTGGAATGGGAAGGAGTTGGATATCACATCTCAAGCTATAGGAAGGGTCTCGGGTTTGGTATAAGCATTGAGATATCACATCTCATGCTATAGGAAGGGTCTCAGGATTTGAATGGGAAGAAGTTGGATATCACATCTCATGCTATAGGAAGGGTCTCAGGTTTGGTATAAGCATTGAGATATCACATCTCATGCTATAGGAAGGGTCTCAGGGTTGGAATGGGAAGGAGTTGTATATGACATCTCATGCCATAGGAAGGGTCTCAGGTTTGGTATAAGCATTGAGATATCACATCACATGCTATAGGAAGGGTCTCAGGATTGGAATGGGAAGGACTTGGATATCACATCTCATGCTATAGGCAGGGTCTCAGGTTTGGAAAGGGAAGGAGATGGATTTCACATTTCATGTTAGAGGTAGGATCTCAGGTTTGGTATTAGAGGCATTGAGATACCACATCTCATGCTATCAGAAGGGTCTCAGGATTGGAATGGGAAGGAGTTGGATATCACATTTCATGCTAAAGGGAGGGTCTCAGGTTTGGTATAAGCATTGAGATATCACATCTCATGCTATAGGAAGGGTCTCAGGATTGGAATGGGAAGAAGTTGGATATCACATCTCATGCTATAGGAAGGGTCTCAGGTTTGGTATAAGCATTGAGATATCACATCTCATGCTATAGGAAGGGTCTCAGGGTTGGAATGGGAAGGAGTTGCATATGACATCTCATGCCATAGGAAGGGTCTCAGGTTTGGTATAAGCATTGAGATATCACATCACATGCTATAGGAAGGGTCTCAGGATTGGAATGGGAAGGACTTGGATATCACATCTCATGCTATAGGCAGGGTCTCAGGTTTGGAAAGGGAAGGAGATGGATATCACATTTCATGTTAGAGGTAGGATCTCAGGTTTGGTATTAGAGGCATTGAGATATCACATCTCATGCTATCAGAAGGGTCTCAGGATTGGAATGGGAAGGAGTTGGATATCACATTTCATGCTAAAGGGAGGGTCTCAGGTTTGGAAGGGGAAGGATTTGGAAATCACATCTCATATTATAGGAAGGATCTCAGGTTTGGTATTAGAAGCATTGAGATATCACATCTCATGCTATCGGAAGGATCTCAGGTTTGGTATAAGAGGCATTGAGATATCACATCTCATGCTATCATAAGGGTCTCAGGATTGGAATGGGAAGGAGTTGGATATCACATCTCATGTTATAGGAAGGATCTCAGGTTTGGTATTAGAAGCATTGAGACATCACATCTCATGCTATAGGAAGGGTCTCAGGATTGGAATGGGAAGGAGTTGGATATCACATCTCATGCTATAGGAAGGGTCTCAGATTTGGTATAAGCATTGAGATATCACATCTCATGCTATAGGAAGGGTCTCAGGATTGGAATGGGAAGGATTTGGATATCACATCTTATGCTATAGGAAGGGTCTCAGGTTTGGTATAAGCATGGAGATATCACTTCTCATGCTATAGGAAGGGTCTCAGGATTGGAATGGGAAGGAGTTGGATATCACATCTCATGCTATAGGAAGGGTCTCAGATTTGGTATAAGCATTGAGATATCACATCTCATGCTATAGGAAGGGTCTCAGGATTGGAATGGGAAGGAGTTGTATATGACATCTCAGGCCATAGGAAGGGTCTCAGATTTGGTATAAGCATTGAGATATCACATCTCATGATATCGGAAGGGTCTCAGGATTGGAATGGGAAGGAGTTGGATATCACATCTCATGATAAAGGAAGGGTCTAAGGTTTGGAAGGGGAAGGATTTGGATATCACATCTCATGTTATAGGACGGGTCTCAGGTTTGGTATTAGAAGCATTGAGATATCAAGTCTCATGGTATAAGAAGGGTCTCAGGATTGGAATGGGAAGGAGTTGGATATCACATCTCCTGCCATAGTATGGGTCTCAGGTTTGGTAGAAGCATTGGGATATCACATCTCATGCTATCGGAAGGGTATCAGTATTGGATTTGGAAGGAGTTGGATATCCCATCTCATGCTATAGGAAAGGTCTCAGGTTGGAATGGGAAGGAGTTGGATATCACATTTCATGTTATAGGAAGGGTCTCAGGATTGGAATGGGAAGGACTTGGATATCATATCTCATGCTATAGGAAGGCTCTCAGGTTTGGAAGGGGAAGGAGTTGGATATCACATTTCATGTTAGAGGAAGGATCTCAGGTTTGGTATTAGAGGCCTTGAGATATCACATCTCATGCTATAGGAAGGGTCTCAGGATTGGAATGGGAAGGAGTTGGATATCACATCTCAAGCTATAGGAAGGGTCTCAGGTTTGGTATAAGCATTGAGATATCACATCTCATGCTATAGGAAGGGTCTCAGGATTGGAATGGGAAGAAGTTGGATATCACATCTCATGCTATAGGAAGGGTCTCGGGATTGGAATGGGAAGGAGTTGTATATGCCATCTCATGCCATAGGAAGGGTCTCAGGTTTGGTATAAGCATTGAGATATCACATCACATGCTATAGGAAGGGTCTCAGGATTGGAATGGGAAGGACTTGGATATCACATATCATGCTATAGGCAGGGTCTCAGGTTTGGAAAGGGAAGGAGATGGATATCACATTTCATGTTAGAGGTAGGATCTCAGGTTTGGTATTAGAGGCATTGAGATATCACATCTCATGCTATCAGAAGGGTCTCAGGATTGGAATGGGAAGGAGTTGGATATCACATCTCATGCTAAAGGGAGGGTCTAAGGTTTGGAAGGGGAAGGATTTGGAAATCACATCTCATATTATAGGAAGGATCTCAGGTTTGGTATTAGAAGCATTGAGATATCACATCTCATGCTATCGGAAGGATCTCAGGTTTGTTATAAGAGGCATTGAGATATCACATCTCATGCTATAGGAAGGGTCTCAGGATTGGAATGGGAAGGAGTTGGATATCACATCTCATGCTATAGGAAGGGTCTCAGATTTGGTATAAGCATTGAGATATCACATCTCATGCTATAGGAAGGGTCTCAGGATTGGAATGGGAAGGAGTTGTATATGACATCTCAGGCCATAGGAAGGGTCTCAGGTTTGATATAAGCATTGAGATATCACATCTCTGCTATCGGAAGGGTCTCAGGATTGGAATGGGAAGGAGTTGGATATCCCATCTGAGTTGGATATCCCATCTCATGTTATAGGAAGGGTCTCAGGTTTGGTATTAGAAGCATTGAGATATCACATCTCATGCTATAGGAAGGGTCTCAGGATTGTAATGGGGAGGACTTGGATGTCACATCTCATGCTATAGGGATGGTCTCAAGTTTGATATTAGAAGCATTGAGATAACAAATGTCATGATATCGGAAGGGTATCAGGATTGGAATGGGAAGGAGTTGGATATCACATCTCATGATAAAGGAAGGGTCTAAGGTTTGGAAGGGGAAGGGTTTGGATATCACATCTCATGTTATAGGACGGGTCTCAGGTTTGGTATTAGAAGCATTGAGATATCAAGTCTCATGGTATAGGAAGGGTCTCAGAATTGGAATCGGAAGAAGTTGTATATCACATCTCAAGCTATAGGAAGGGTCTCAGGATTGGAATGGGAAGGAGTTTGATATCACATCTCATGCCATAGTATGGGTCTCAGATTTGGTAGAAGCATTGGGATATCACATCTCATGCTATCGGAATGGTATCAGTATTGGATTTGGAAGGAGTTGGATATCCCATCTCATGCTATAGGAAAGGTCTCAGGTTGGAATGGGATGGAGTTGGATATCACATATCATGTTATAGGAAGGGTCTCAGGATTGGAATGGGAAGGACTTGGATATCATATCTCATGCTATAGGAAGGCTCTCAGGTTTGGAAGGGGAAGGAGTTGGATATCACATTTCATGTTAGAGGAAGGATCTCAGGTTTGGTATTAGAGGCCTTGAGATATCACATCTCATGCTATAGGAAGGGTCTCAGGATTGGAATTGGAAGGAGTTGGATATCCCATCTCATGTTATAGGACGGGTCTCAGGTTTGTTATTAGAATCATTGAGATATCATATTGCACGCTGCAGGAAGGGTCTAAGGATTGGAATGGGAAGGACTTGGATATCACATCTCATGCTATAGATAGGCTCTCAGATTTGGAAAGGGAAGGAGTTGGATATCACATTTCATGTTAGAGGAAGGATCTTAGGTTTGGCATTAGAGGCATTGAGATATCACATCTCATGCTATAGGAAGCGTCTCAGGATTGGAATGGGAAGGAGTTGGGTATCACATCTCATGCTATAGGAAGGGTCTCAGGATTGGTATAAGTATTGAGATATAACATCTCATGCTATAGGAAGGGTCTCAGGATTGGAATGGAAGGAGTTGGTTATCACATCTCATGTTATAGGAAGGATCTCAGGTTTGGTATTAGAAGCATTGAGACATCACATCTCATGCTATAGGAAGGGTCTCAGGATTGGAATGGGAAGGAGTTGGATATCACATCTCATGCTATAGGAAGGGTCTCAGGTTTGGTATAAGCATTGAGATATCACATCTCATGCTATAGGAAGGGTCTCAGGATTGGAATGGGAAGGAGTTGTATATGACATCTCATGCCGTAGGAAGGGTCTCAGGTTTCGTATAAGCATTGAGATATCACATCTCTGCTATTGGAAGGGTCTCAGGATTGGAATGGGAAGGAGTTGGATATCCCATCTCATGTTATAGGAAGAGTCTCAGGTTTGGTATTAGAAGCATTGGATATCACATATCATGCTATAGGAAGTGTCTCAGGATTGGAATGGGAAGGACTTGGATATCACATCTCATGCTATAGGGAGGGTCTCAAGTTTGATATTAGAAGCATTGAGATATCACATCTCATGCTATAGGAAGGGTCTCAGGATTGGAATGGGAAGGAGTTGGATATCACATCTCATGCTATAGGAAGGGTCTCAGGTTTGGTATAAGCAGTGAGATATCACATCTCATGCTATAGGAAGGGTCTCATGGTTGGAATGGGAAGGAGTTGGATATCACATCTCATGTTATAGGAAGGATCTCAGGTTTGGTATAAGCATTGAGATATCACATCTCTGCTATCGGAAGGGTCTCAGGATTGGAATGGGAAGTAGTTGGATATTCCCATCTCATGTTATAGGAAGGGTCTCAGGTTTGGTATTAGAAGCATTGAGATATCACATCTCATGCTGTAGGAAGGGTCTCAGGATTGGAATTGGAAGGAGTTGGATATCACATCTCATGCTATAGGAAGGATCACAGGTTTGGTATTAGAAGCATTGAGATATCACATCTCATGCTATCAGAAGGGTCTCAGGATTGGAATGGGAAGGAGTTGGATATCACATCTCATGCTATAGGAAGGGTCTCAGGTTTGGAACGGGAAGGAGTTGGATATCATATCTCATGTTATAGGAAGAGTCTCAGGTTTGGTATAAGCATTGAGATATCACATCTCTGCTATCGGAGGTGTCTCAGGATTGGGATGGGAAGGAGTTGGATATCACATCTCATGCTATAGGAAGGGTATCAGGTTTGGAACGGGAAGGAGTTGGATATCCTATCTCATGTTATAGGACGGGTCTCAGGTTTGGTATTAGAAGCATTGAGATATCACATCGCATGCTGTAGGAAGGATCTCAGGTTTGGAATGGGAAGGAATTGGATATCACATCTCATGTCATAGGAAGTATCTCAGGTTTGGTATTAGAAGCATTGAGATATCACATCTCATGCTTTAGGAATGGTCTCAGGATTGGAATGGGTAGGAGTTGGATATTACGTTCTTGCTATAGGAAGGGTCTCATGTTTGGAATGGGAAGGAGTTGGATATCACATATGCTATAGGAAGGGTCTCAGGTTTGGAACGGGAAGGAGTTGGATATCACATCTCATGCTATAGGTAGGCTCTCAGGTTTGGTATAAGCATTGAGATATCACATCTCATGCTATAGGAAGGGTCTCAGGATTGGAATGGGAAGGATTTGGATATCACATCTCATGCTATAGGAAGGGTCTCAGGTTTGGTATAAGCATGGAGATATCACTTCTCATGCTATAGGAAGTGTCTCAGGATTGGAATGGGAAGGAGTTGGATATCACATCTCATGTTATAGGAAGGATCTCAGGTTTGGTATTAGAAGCATTGAGACATCACATCTCATGCTATAGGAAGGGTCTCAGGATTGGAATGGGAAGTAGTTGGATATCACATCTCATGCTAAAGGGAGGGTCTCAGGTTTGGAAGGGGAAGGATTTGGATATTACATCTTGTGTTATAGGAATGATCTCAGGTTTGGTATTAGAAGCATTCAGATATCACATCTCATGCTATCGGAAGGATCTCAGGTTTAGTATTAAAAGCATTGAGATATCAAATCTCATGCTATAGGAAGGGTCGCAGGATTGGAATGGGAAGGAGTTCGATATCACATCTCATGCTATAGGAAGGGTCTCAGGTTTGGTATAAGTATTGAGATATCACATCTCATGCTATAGGAAGGGTCTCAGGGTTGGAATGGGAAGGAGTTGTATATGACATCTCATGCCACAGGAAGGGTCTCAGGTTTGGTATAAGCATTGAGATATCACATCTCTGCTATCGGAAGGGTCTCAGGATTCGAATGGGAAGGAGTTGGATATCCCATCTTACGTTATAGGAAGGGTCTCAGGTTTGGTATTAGAAGCATTGAGATATCACATCTCATGCTATAGGAAGGGTCTCAGGATTGGAATGGGAAGGACTTGGATATCACATCTCATTCTATAGGGAGGGTCTCACGTTTGGAAAGGGAAGGAGTTGGATATCACATTTCATGTTAGATGTAGGATCTCAGGTTTGGTATTAGAGGCATTGAGATATCACATCTCATGCTATCAGAAGGGTCTCAGGATTGGAATGGGAAGGAGTTGGATATCACATCTCATGCTAAAGGGAGGTTCTCAGGAATGGAAGGGGAAGGATTTGGATATCACATCTCATGTTATAGGAAGGATCTCAGGTTTGGTATTAGAAGCATTGAGATATCACATCTCATGCTATCGGAAGGATCTCAGGTTTGGTATTAGAGGCATTGAGATATCACATCTCATGCTAAAGGGAGGGTCTCAGATTTGGAAGGGGAAGGATTTGGATATCACATCTCTTGTTATAGGAAGGATCACAGGTTTGGTATTAGAAGCATTGAGATATCACATCTCATGCTATGGGAAGGGTCTCAGGATTGGAATGGGAAGGAGTTGCATATCGCATCTCATGCTATAGGAAGGGTCTCAGGTTTGGAACGGGAAGGAGTTAGATATCACATCTCATGTTATAGTAAGAGTCTCAGGTTTGGTATAAGCATTGAGATTTCACATCTCTGCTATCGGGGGTGTCTCAGGATTGGGATGGGAAGGAATTGGATATCACATCTCATGCTATAGGAAGGGTATCAGGTTTGGAACGGGAAGGAGTTGGATATCCCATCTCATGTTATAGGACGGGTCTCAGTTTTGAGATTAGAAGCATTGAGATATCACATCACATGCTGTAGGAAGGGTCTCAGGTTTGGAATGAGAAGGATTTAGATATCACATCTCATGTCATAGGAAGGATCTCAGGTTTGGTATAAGCATTGAGATATCACATCTCTGCTATTGGAAAGGTCTCAAGATTGGAATGGGAAGGACTTGGATATCACAATTCATGTTATAGGAAGGGTCTCAGGTTTGGTATTAGAAGCATTGAGATATGACATCTCATGCTATAGGAAGGGTCTCAGGATTGGAATGGGAAGGACTTGGATATCACATCTCATGTTATAGGAAGGGTCTCAGGTTTGGTATTAGAAGCATTGAGATATCACATCTCATGCTATAGGAAGGGTCTCAGGAGTGGAATGGGAAGGAGTTGGATATCACATCTCATGATAAAGGAAGGGTCTAAGGTTTGGAAGGGGAAGGATTTGGATATCACATCTCATGTTATTGGACTGGTCTCAGGTTTGGTATTAGAAGCATTGAGATATCAAGTCTCATGATATAGGACGGGAGTTTGATATCACATCTCATGCCATGGTATGGGTCTCAGGTTTTGTAGAAGCATTGGGATATCACATCTCATGCTATCGGAAGGATATCAGGATTAGATTTGGAAGGAGTTGGATATCCCATCTCATGCTATAGGAAGGGTCTCAGGTTGGAATGGGAAGGAGTTGGATATCACATCTCATGTTATAGGAAGGGTCTCAGGATTGGAATGGGAAGGACTTGGATATCACATCTCATGCTGTAGGAAGGCTCTCAGGTTTGGAAAGGGAAGGAGTTGGATATCACATTTCATGTTAGAGGTAGGATCTCAGGTTTGGTATTAGAGGCATTGAGATATCACATCTCATGCTATCAGAAGGGTATCAGGATTGGAATGGGAAGGAATTGGATATCACATCTCATGCTAAAGGGAGGGTCTCAGGTTTGGTATTAGAAGCATTGAGATATCACATCTCATGCTATCCGAAGGATCTCAGGTTTGGTATTAGAAGCATTGAGAAATCACATCTCATGCTATAGGAAGGGTCTCAGGATTGGAATGGGAAGGAGTTGGATATCACATCTCATGTTATAGGAAGGATCTCAGGTTTGGTATTAGAAGCATTGAGATATCACATCTCATGCTATAGGAAGGGTCTCAGGATTGGAATGGGAAGGAGTTGGATATCACATCTCATGCTAAAGGAAGGGTCTCAGTTTTGGTAGAAGCATTGAGATATCACATTTCATGCTATAGGAAGGGTCTCAGGATTGGAATGGGAAGGAGTTGGATATCACATCTCGTGCTATAGGAAGGGTCTCAGGTTTGGTATAAGCATTGAGATATCACATCTCTGCTATCGGAAGGGTCTCATGATTGGAATGGGAAGGACTTAGATATCACATCTCATGCTATAGGGAGGGTCTTAGTATTGATATTAGAAGCATTGAGATATCACATCTCATGCTATCGGAAGGGTCTCAGGATTGGAATGGAAGGAGCTGGATATCACATTTCATGCTTAGACCTGATATACCCTTCCTATAAAATGAGATGGGAATATCCAACTCCTTCCCATTCCAATCCTGAGACCCTTCCGATAGCAGAGATGTGATATCTCAATGCTTATACCAAACCTGAGATCCTTCCTATAACATGAGGTGTGATATCCAACTCCTTCCCATTCCAATCCTGAGACACTTCCTATAGCATGAGATGTGATATCTCACTGCTTATACCAAACCTGATACCCTTCCTATAGCATGAGATGTGATATCCAACTCCTTCCCATTCCAATCCTGAGTCCCTTCCTATAGCATGAGATGTGATATCTCAATGCTTCTAATATCAAACTTGAGACCCTCCCTATAGCATGAGATGTGAAATCCAAGTCCTTCACATTCCAATCCTGAGACACTTCCTATAGCATGAGATGTGATATCTCAATGCTTCTAATACCAAACCTGAGACTCTTCCTATAACATGAGATGGGATATCCAACTCCTTCCCATTCCAATCCTGAGACCCTTCCTATAGCATGAGATGTGATATCTCAATGCCTCTAATACCAAACCTGAGATCCTTCCTCTAACATGAAATGTGATATCCAACACCTTCCCTTTCCAAACCTGAGAGCCTACCTATAGCTTGAGATGTGATATCCAAGTCCTTCCCATTCCAATCCTTAGACCCTTCCTACAGCATGCAATATGATATCTCAATGATTCTAATAACAAACCTGAGACCCGTCCTATAACATGAGATGGGATATCCAACTCCTTCCCATTCCAATCCTGATACCCTTCCGATAGCATGAGATGTGATATCCCAATGCTTCTACCAAACCTGAGACCCATACTATGGCATGAGATGTGATATCAAACTCCTTCCCATTCCAATCCTGAGACCCTTCCTATAGCTTGAGATGTGATGTCCAACTCCTTCCCATTCCAATTCTGAGACCCTTCCTATACCATGAGACTTGATATCTCAATGCTTCTAAAACCAAACCTGAGACCCGTCCTATAACATGAGATGTGATATCCAAATCCTTCCCCTTCCAAACCTTAGACCCTTCCTTTATCATGAGATGTGATATCCAACTCCTTCCCATTCCAATCCTGAGACCCTTCCGATATCATGAGATGTGATATCTCAATGCTTCTAATATCAAACTTGAGACCCTCCCTATAGCATGAGATGTGATATCCAAGTCCTTCCCATTCCAATCCTGAGACCCTTCCTATAACATGAGATGTGATATTTCAATGCTTATACCAAACCTGAGACCCTTCATATAGCATGAGATGTGAAATCCAACTCCTTCCCATTCCAATCCTGAGACCCTTCCGATAGTAGAGATGTGATATCTCACTCCTTATACCAAACCTGAGACCCTTCCTATAGCATGAGATGTGATATCCAACTCCTTCCCATTCCAATCCTGAGACCCTTCCTATAGCATGAGATGTGATATTTCAATGCTTATACCAAACCTGAGACCCTTCATATAGCATGAGATGTGAAATCCAACTCCTTCCCATTACAATCCTGAGACCCTTCCTATAGCATGAGATGTGATGTCTCAATGCTTTTAATACCAAACCTGAGATCCTTCCTATAACATGAGATGTGATATCCAACTCCTTCTATTCCAATCCTGAGACCCTTCCTATAGCATGAGATGTGATATCTCAATGCTTCTAATATCAAACTTGAGACCCTCCCTATAGCATGAGATGTGATATCCAAGTCCTTCCCATTCCAATCCTGAGACACTTCCTATAGCATGAGATGTGATATCTCAATGCTTCTAATACCAAACCTGAGACTCTTCCTATAACATGAGATGGGATATCCAACTCCTTCCCATTCCAATCCTGAGACCCTTCCAAAAGCAGAGATGTGATATCTCAATGCTTATTCCAAACCTGAGACCCTTCCTATGGCATGAGATGTCATATACATATCCTTCCCATTCCAATCCTAAGACCCTTCCTATAGCATGAGATGTGATATCTCAATGCTTATACCAAACCTGAGACCCTTCCTATAGCATGAGATGTGATATCCAAGTCCTTCCCATTCCAATCCTGAGACCCTTCCTATAGCATGCAATATGATATCTCAATGATTCTAATAACAAACCTGAGACCCGTCCTATAACATGAGATGGGATATCCAACTCCTTCCCATTCCAATCCTGAGACCCTTCCAATAGCAGAGATGTGATATCTCAATGCTTATATCAAACCTGAGACCCTTCCTACGGCATGAGATGTCATATACAACTCCTTCCCATTCCAATCCTGAGACCCTTCCCATAGCATGAGATGTGATATCTCAATGCTTATACCAAACCTGAGACCCTTCATACAGCATGAGATGTGATATCCAACTCCTTCCCATTACAATCCTGAGTCCCTTCCTATAGCATGAGATGTGATGTCTCAATGCTTCTAATACCAAACCTGAGATCCTTCCTATAACATGAGATGTGATATCCAACTCCTTCCATTCCAATCCTGAGACCCTTCCTATAGCATGAGATGTGATATCTCAATGCTTCTAATATCAAACTTGAGACCCTCCCTATAGCATGAGATGTGATATCCAATTCCTTCCCATTCCAATCCTGAGACACTTCCTATAGCATGAGATGTGATATCTCAATGCTTCTAATACCAAACCTGAGACTCCTCCTATAACATGAGATGGGATATCCATATCCTTCCCATTCCAATCCTGAGACCCTTCCAAAAGCAGAGATGTGATATCTCAATGCTTATACCAAACCTGAGACCCTTCTTATGTCATGAGATGTCATATACATATCCTTCCCATTCCAATTCTGAGACCCTTCCTATAGCATGAGATGTGATATCTCAATGCTTATACCAAACCTGAGACCCTTCATATAGCATGAGATGTGAAATCCAACTCCTTCCCATTACAATCCTGAGACCCTTCCTATAGCATGAGATGTGATGTCTCAATGCTTTTAATACCAAACCTGAGATCCTTCCTATAACATGAGATGTCATATACAACTCCTTCCCATTCCAATCCTGAGACCCTTCCCATAGCATGAGATGTGATATCTCAATGCTTATACCAAACCTGAGACCCTTCCTATAGCATGAGATGTGATGTCTCAATGCTTCTAATACCAAACCTGAGATCCTTCCTATAACATGAGATGTGATATCCAACTCCTTCCATTCCAATCCTGAGACCCTTCCTATAGCATGAGATGTGATATCTCAATGCTTCTAATATCAAACTTGAGACCCTCCCTATAGCATGAGATGTGATATCCAAGTCCTTCCCATTCCAATCCTGAGACACTTCCTATAGCATGAGATGTGATATCTCAATGCTTCTAATACCAAACCTGAGACTCTTCCTATAACATGAGATGGGATATCCAACTCCTTCCCATTCCAATCCTGAGACCCTTCCAAAAGCAGAGATGTGATATCTCAATGCTTATACCAAACCTGAGACCCTTCCTATGGCATGAGATGTCATATACATATCCTTCCCATTACAATCCTAAGACCCTTCCTATAGCATGAGATGTGATATCTCAATGCTTATACCAAACCTGAGACCCTTCCTATAGCATGAGATGTGATATCCAAGTCCTTCCCATTCCAATCCTTAGACCCTTCCTATAGCATGCAATATGATATCTCAATGAATCTAATACCAAACCTGAGACTCTTCCTATAACATGAGATGGGATATCCAACTCCTTCCCATTCCAATCCTGAGACCCTTCCAAAAGCAGAGATGTGATATCTCAATGCTTATACCAAACTTGAGACCCTTCCTATGGCATGAGATGTCATATACATATCCTTCCCATTCCAATCCTGAGACCCTTCCTATAGCATGAGATGTGATATCTCAATGCTTATACCAAACCTGAGACCCTTCCTATAGCATGAGATGTGATATCCAAGTCCTTCCCATTCCAATCCTGAGACCCTTCCTATAGCATGCAATATGATATCTCAATGATTCTAATAACAAACCTGAGACCCGTCCTATAACATGAGATGGGATATCCAACTCCTTCCCATTCCAATCCTGAGACCCTTCCAATAGCAGAGATGTGATATCTCAATGCTTATACCAAACCTGAGACCCTTCCTACGGCATGATATGTCATATACAACTCCTTCCCATTCCAATCCTGAGACCCTTCCCATAGCATGAGATGTGATATCTCAATGCTTATACCAAACCTGAGACCCTTCATATAGCATGAGATGTGATATCCAACTCCTTCCCATTACAATCCTGAGTCCCTTCCTATAGCATGAGATGTGATGTCTCAATGCTTCTAATACCAAACCTGAGATCCTTCCTATAACATGAGATGTGATATCCAACTCCTTCCATTCCAATCCTGAGACCCTTCCTATAGCATGAGATGTGATATCTCAATGCTTCTAATATCAAACTTGAGACCCTCCCTATAGCATGAGATGTGATATCCAAGTCCTTCCCATTCCAATCCTGAGACACTTCCTATAGCATGAGATGTGATATCTCAATGCTTCTAATACCAAACCTGAGACTCTTCCTATAACATGAGATGGGATATCCAACTCCTTCCCATTCCAATCCTGAGACCCTTCCAAAAGCAGAGATGTGATATCTCAATGCTTATACCAAACCTGAGACCCTTCCTATGGCATGAGATGTCATATACATATCCTTCCCATTCCAATCCTAAGACCCTTCCTATAGCATGAGATGTGATATCTCAATGCTTATACCAAACCTGAGACCCTTCCTATAGCATGAGATGTGATATCCAAGTCCTTCCCATTCCAATCCTTAGACCCTTCCTATAGCATGCAATATGATATCTCAATGAATCTAATACCAAACCTGAGACTCTTCCTATAACATGAGATGGGATATCCAACTCCTTCCCATTCCAATCCTGAGACCCTTCCAAAAGCAGAGATGTGATATCTCAATGCTTATACCAAACCTGAGACCCTTCCTATGGCATGAGATGTCATATACATATCCTTCCCATTCCAATCCTGAGACCCTTCCTATAGCATGAGATGTGATATCTCAATGCTTATACCAAACCTGAGACCCTTCCTATAGCATGAGATGTGATATCCAAGTCCTTCCCATTCCAATCCTGAGACCCTTCCTATAGCATGCAATATGATATCTCAATGATTCTAATAACAAACCTGAGACCCGTCCTATAACATGAGATGGGATATCCAGCTCCTTCCCATTCCAATCCTGAGACCCTTCCAATAGCAGAGATGTGATATCTCAATGCTTATACCAAACCTGAGACCCTTCCTACGGCATGAGATGTCATATACAACTCCTTCCCATTCCAATCCTGAGACCCTTACCATAGCATGAGATGTGATATCTCAATGCTTATACCAAACCTGAGACCCTTCATATAGCATGAGATGTGATATCCAACTCCTTCCCATTACAATCCTGAGTCCCTTCCTATAGCATGAGATGTGATGTCTCAATGCTTCTAATACCAAACCTGAGATCCTTCCTATAACATGAGATGTGATATCCAACTCCTTCCATTCCAATCCTGAGACCCTTCCTATAGCATGAGATGTGATATCTCAATGCTTCTAATATCAAACTTGAGACCATCCCTATAGCATGACATGTGATATCCAATTCCTTCCCATTCCAATCCTGAGACACTTCCTATAGCATGAGATGTGATATCTCAATGCTTCTAATACCAAACCTGAGACTCCTCCTATAACATGAGATGGGATATCCATATCCTTCCCATTCCAATCCTGAGACCCTTCCAAAAGCAGAGATGTGATATCTCAATGCTTATACCAAACCTGAGACCCTTCTTATGTCATGAGATGTCATATACATATCCTTCCCATTCCAATCCTGAGACCCTTCCTATAGCATGAGATGTGATATCTCAATGCTTATACCAAACCTGAGACCCTTCCTATAGCATGAGATGTGATATCCAACTCCTTCCCATTCCAATCCTGAGACCCTTCCTATAGCATGAGATGTGATATCTCAATGCCTCTAATACCAAACCTGAGATCCTTCCTCTAACATGAAATGTGATATCCAACTCCTTCCCTTTCCAAACCTGAGAGCCTACCTATAGCATGAGATGTGATATCCAAGTCCTTCCCATTCCAATCCTTAGACCCTTCCTATAGCATGCAATATGATATCTCAATGATTCTAATAACAAACCTGAGACCCGTCCTATAACATGAGATGGGATATCCAACTCCTTCCCATTCCAATCCTGAGACACTTCCGATAGCAGAGATGTGATATCTCAATGCTTATACCAAACCTGAGACCCTTACTATAACATGAGATGTGATATCCAACTCCTTCCCATTCCAAACCTGAGACCCTTCCTATAGCATATGTGATATCCAACTCCTTCCAATTCCAAACATGAGACCCTTCCCATAGCAAGAATGTAATATCCAACTCCTTCCCATTCCAATCCTGAGACCATTCCTATAGCATGAGATGTGATATCTCAATGCTTCTAATACCAAACCTGAGATCCTTCCTATGCCATGAGATGTGATATCCAATTCCTTCCCATTCCAAACCTGAGACCCTTCCTACAGCATGCGATGTGATATCTCAATGCTTCTAATACCAAACCTGAGACCAGTCCTATAACATGAGATGGGATATCCAACTCCTTCCCGTTCCAAACCTGAGACCCTTCCTATAGCATGAGATGTGATATCCAACTCCTTCCCATTCCAATCCTGAGACCCTTCAGATAGCATGAGATGTGATATCTCAATGCCTCTAATACCAAACCTGAGATCCTTCCTATAACATGTGATGTGATATTCAATTCCTTCCCCTTCCAAACCTGAGACCCTCCCTTTAGCATGAGATGTGATATCCAACTCCTTCCCATTCCAATCCTGAGACCCTTATGATAGCATGAGATGTGATATCTCAATGCCTCTAATACCAAACCTGAGATACTTCCGATAGCATGAGATGTGATATCTCAATGCTTCTAATACCAAACCTGAGATCCTTCCTATAACATGAGATGTGATATCCAACTCCTTCCCATTCCAATCCTGAGACCCTTCTGATAGCATGAGATGTGATATCTCAATGCCTCTAATACCAAACCTGAGATCCTACCTCTAGAATGAAATGTGATATCCAACTCCTTCCCTTTCCAAACCTGAGAGCCTACCTATAGCATGAGATGTGATATCCAAGTCCTTCCCATTCCAATCCTTAGACCCTTCCTATAGCATGCAATATGATATCTCAATGATTCTAATAACAAACCTGAGACCCGTCCTATAACATGAGATGGGATATCCAACTCCTTCCCATTCCAATCCTGAGACACTTCCGACAGCAGAGATGTGATATCTCAATGCTTATACCAAACCTGAGACCCTTCCTATAACATGAGATGTGATATACAACTCATTCCAATTCCAAACATGAGACCCTTCCCATAGCAAGAATGTAATATCCAACTCCTTCCCATTCCAATCCTGAGACCATTCCTATAGCATGAGATGTGATATCTCAATGCTTCTAATACCAAACCTGAGATCCTTCCTATGACATGA
The DNA here is from genome assembly GCF_040938575.1 of Ambystoma mexicanum. Taxonomy (NCBI): domain Eukaryota; kingdom Metazoa; phylum Chordata; class Amphibia; order Caudata; family Ambystomatidae; genus Ambystoma; species Ambystoma mexicanum. The sequence continues at coordinate 343,652,689 of NC_090936.1, forward strand.
GATGTGATATCCAATTCCTTCCCATTCCAAACCTGAGACCCTTCCTACAGCATGCGATGTGATATCTCAATGCTTCTAATACCAAACCTGAGACCAGTCCTATAACATGAGATGGGATATCCAACTCCTTCCCGTTCCAATCCTGAGACACTTCCGATTGCAGAGATGTGATATCTCAATGCTTATACCAAACCTGAGACTCTTCCTATAACATGAGATGTGATATACAACTCCTTCCCGTTCCAAACCTGAGACCCTTCCTATAGCATGAGATGTGATATCCAACTCCTTCCCATTCCAATCCTGAGACCCTTCCGATAGCATGAGATGTGATATCTCAATGCCTCTAATACTAAACCTGAGATCCTTCCTATAACATGTGATGTGATATTCAATTCCTTCCCCTTCCAAACCTGAGACCCTCCCTTTAGCATGAGATGTGATATCCAACTCCTTCCCATTCCAATCCTGAGACCCTTATGATAGCATGAGATGTGATATCTCAATGCCTCTAATACCAAACCTGAGATACTTCCGATAGCATGAGATGTGATATCTCAATGCTTCTAATACCAAACCTGAGATCCTTCCTATAACATGAGATGTGATATCCAACTCCTTCCCATTCCAATCCTGAGACCCTTCTGATAGCATGAGATGTGATATCTCAATGCCTCTAATACCAAACCTGAGATCCTTCCTATAACATGAAATGTGATATTCAATTCCTTCCCCTTCCAAACCTGAGACCCTCCCTTTAGCATGAGATGTGATATCCAACTCCTTCCTATTCCAATCCTGAGACTCTTCTGATAGCATGAGATGGGATATCCAACTCCTTCCCATTCCAATCCCGATACCCTTCCTATAGCATGAGATGTGATATCCAACTCCTTCCCATTCCAACCTGAGAACCTTCCTATAGCATGAGAAGGGATATCCAACTCCTTCCCAATCCAATTCTGAGACCCTTCCTATACTCTGAGACTTGATATCTCAATGCTTCTAATACCAAACCTGAGATCCTTCCTATAACATGAGATGGGATATCCAACTCCTTCCCATCCCAATCCTGAGACACTTCCGATTGCAGAGATGTGATATCTCAATGCTTATACCAAACCTGAGACTCTTCCTATAACATGAGATGTGATATCTGTTAGGAAAGATTTAATAATTGTAGGTAATGTTCCTTCCATGTGGCAACCCCTAAAATTTTTGCTGTTGTTTTTCACCTTGTTCTCGACTTTGCCAGAGAAGTGCAGCCTTCTGCCGCACTCCTCCGGGCTTTCGCTCCTTTCTTACGGGGAAACTGACATGCCCTTAAGACAGTCAGTACCGGGAAACGCTGTTTTCCGTAGTTTCTTTTATCATGTTGCGGCTTTCGTGCAACATGACACAAGAGGGCACTGTAAGCTAAGTTGCTGCTCTCTTGGGATTCTAGCCTTCTACAGGCCCTAGATACTCTTTCAGGATTGTAACTGATCGGTGCAAGTGATTCACGGACGGGAATGGTGGCAGCGATCGTTTCTTGTGTTTTGAGCTCCTTTTGGCGTTCTAAGCACGTTTCTCGCACTTAACCCAAAATGGTGGCCTGGCTCCCAAAATGGCCAGACCACGAGGCTCCTTTGTCCTGTCCGCTGACCGTCTTGCTCCCTTCACCTTCCCCAGGTCGAGCCGACCCGGGGCCTTCCTTATTTGGGCATGTACTTTCCCGCGAAACACGGATGCTTTCGCGGGCTTCTACATGTCTTGTGTGTGCCTCCAGTATGTGGGCTGGGATGTCTGGTCCCGTGTGAATGCCTGGGACCACCGTGGTCCGTGATAGGTCCACGAGTGGTGTGAGTGTTGATGAGCGGATCTCCCATTGGGTCCCCACCGTTTTGGCGCGAAGGGAACCGTGGATAAGAGGGGGCTGGAAACACCACTACCATGTCGATCTCCTGAGTTCTCACGAACGAAGGAATACAGGAGCCAAGTATCCTGCAACCAAGAGGCTGAACCGAGGAATCGCTGGTGACCCGCTGAAGGACTGCTCCTCTGCACTGCTGTCGCCTTGTGAAACCCTTTTCACCTTTGATCGAACCAGAAGGCCTGTACTAGTACTTCGACCCTTGGAATAGCGGGGACAGCTATTCTCGGCATCTTCACCATCTCCTGCTAGTAAGTCTTCGGAAGCGTCTCTGGGCCATCCAGCAGACTGACCAGCCTACACAGGAGTCTTGCTCTGTAACCGCCACCAGGTTGTGTAGTATATCGAGTCCTTGTCACTCTCACACGATTCGTACACTTGGCGTTCCCAGGTCTGAAGTGAGTAGTGTACATTTGGCTCAGATACACACGGCCGCTCCGTTGCCCTGCTGTGGTAACAAACTGTGCGGCTTCCTTCGTTTGGGACGTCTTTTACTCAACTCTGCTGCTGCAGACTCAACACGACGACGAGACGTCCCCTGCTCTTCTGAACCTGCCAGCGACTGAAACTGACGCAGAGAAGCCTGGGTCTGCTTGCATCGGGGTCCGGTGAGTAGCATAGCTAGGAACTGGTCGCCCTCCTGCAGGAGCCCATAGCTTTTCCCCGCTGTGTCAAAACAGCACGCCTTTCCGTACTCGCGCTCTGCTTCTGCCCACAATGGAGGCTGCGCTTGAGTCGCGGAACACTGTTGTTCTTCGTTTGTGCACTAAACTGAACTGCCTGATCTCCCTCGAAGAGACTCCCCTTTTGCCCGTTGGCACCAGCGTGTGCAGGTACTTTTGAGCACAAGGCTACACTCTTCGTAGGGCTCGGACCTCCTTTTAGTTAGGTGCCTCTGAAGGCGGACTGGGTCTAAGCATTATTTCGCACTGCCTGTTTTCCTTCCCTTTTAGGTGGACTACACATTTCGTGCATCTAACGCTTGAGACTTGTTTGTATTTGTATATATATTGTATTGGTATGGTATGTGTTGGTTTACTAGAGTTGTATTGTGATTTCTCGCTACGGTCATTGTTTTAAAGGCCTTGGAATAAATGTGTATATATTTTTAATATAGCACCTGTTTGGAGTAGTTTGTAAGTGTCCTTGCTTTGTGTGTGTCATGATCTCTGCTTCCAAAAGGTCAGGGTTTTCCCAACTCCCTTGGAAGCAGATCCATAACCCAGGTTCCGAGTGCCAACCAGTCCCAATTGGGACCTTTTGGACCCAGTCCTGGCGCCAGTGGCACCAGGCTCATAAATATGCCCAGTCCCAGCGCTGGAAGCGCCGGGCTCATAATGCTTGGGTGGACTTACCTGCAGCAGACCATGCTGCTTACTTGCCTGCCAGTTGAGCCTCTGATCCTCTTCTGTTTGGAACTACTTTTCCTGTTGGGTGGGGCTGGAGCCACTCCCTAGATTCAGAACACTGGAACTCTTCTGGAAGGCAGGAACTCTTTTCTTACCAGGAACTCTTTTCTTACCTAGGCGTGGCTGTGGAAGGAGACACCTAAGCACTACAGGAGGCTATTTAAACCACACCCGGTGGATGAATCTTGCTTTGCGTTATTCTGCACCCTCTGCAGCAGAACGCTCATCGTGTCTTCTGCATCCGGTCCTGGGCCTAAGGAAAAAGGCTTACCATCCTGACTCCAGTCTTCAGCAACACCTATAAAGACAAGAAAGAACAGGTTAGCATTCCGGCATCTGAAAGGAAAAGGCTTACCATCCTGAATCCAGTCTTCAGCAACACCTATAAAGACAAGAAAGAACAGGTTAGTATTCCGGCATCTGAAAGGCAAAGGCTTACCTACTCTTCGTGCGTTCCGGAGGTCTTCACACTGCATTCCGGCATCTGAAAGACAAAAGCTTACCAACTCTTCACACGCTCCTGAGGCCGTCGGCGCTGCATCCCGCATCTGAAAGATAAAACAAGGTGCGTTTAAATACATTGGGGAACTTTAATACTCACGTGCCAATACTCCTTTCCACATCTAACCCAGTGGGTATTCCGGCACCCTGCAGCCGCACCGAACTTGTACCTGCAAAATAAAAAGACAGTTAGAGCGCATCGTGAAGCTGGCAACAAGCGCTTACTTACGTGCTTCCAGGCGCTTCTATTCCTCACACGGGCTCCATCTTCAACTCACTTCAGCCCGTCATCCGCCATCGCCGGAACCCTGCAAAACAAGAGACATCATTATTAAAGACTTTAAAGACATTTGAGTTACTCGAAACTTACCGTTCGTGCAGTAAACGACGGACAGCAGTCCTCTGAAGTCAAGAGGCCTGCGCTACCTATCCAGTGAGGAAACTGGTTACAGCACCCTGCCCCGAGGCAGATGGAGAGCTCGGCATTCACTTACCTAAGGTGAGAGCGTTAACCTTTGGGGGTCTACAGGAGAGGAGAAGAGGAAAGAGATAGGGACACCCCAATAACCCCAGTTCATTAACCCCCATATTTTCTATCTGCAGACATCTTACTCTACACGTCAGGCATACAGTGCACAGAGGTCCAGCCCAAAGAGCCAACCGGGTGCTGCACATCACCTTTGAAGATACGGTAGTCGCCCAGTCAAGACCGGCGCCTCTGCGAGAATCAGGTGAGCGTTACAGTGTGCTCATTGCAGGCTTTCAGTCACCCTCATCCCTCTTGAGACCTAGTCTTGACCGCCGCGATCGCTACCTTGATTGGTCTGGCTTGTCCAGAGGTTACCCAGTTCCAAGTAATTAGGTTGGCCTTCTGAACTTCTGCGCCACCAGGACAGAGTTCAGAAATCCGTCTTAACAAATTGGTGTACAGCGGTGGGATACGACTGAAGGTATCCAGTGTTGCGCACGAACTAAGGCATTTCAAGTTATTCCTACCAGGACACGTAGTGAATTGTTGTAGTATAACTTTAAAAAGGCCATAGTCCTATCTAACAGTATGGAAACAAATACCTTGTTAACTTTAAATGCTTCCAAATCAGAAACATTGAAAAAAATGTGTGCGGAGAGAGGTGTTTCCTCTCAAGGCACGAAATTGGATATGATCCAAAGAATCGTGGCGTGGCAAGAAGCGCAGCTTGACGCTATAACTTCTGAGGACAGTGCGGAAGGAGGTGGGGCTGCTCTCACTGGTAAAACCGACGGTTCTGCCGCTGCACTGATCCACCGCGACCACGAGGACGGAGGATGAGATGTCTAATGTTTCCTCTGCCAGTGTTGATGGGGAGGCTATGCTTGAATTCAAGAAGCAAGAGCTGCGGTTTAGGCAGAAGGAGCTTGAATTCAGCATAGCCAAACTAAAAATCGAACAGTCAGAAAAACAGAAAGACAGGGATCACCCGTTGGAACTGGCCAAGCTTCAGGTTGCAAATGGGTCCAAGGGTCCTGGACATGGGTCTGGGGCCTCCTCTCATCCACGGTTTCCGAAAGATCTGGTCATTGTGTATGAGGAAAGGAATGACATTATGGACTGGATGAATGCGTTTGAGTATGCATGTGAAGTTCAACAAGTTGACAATGCTGATAAGATTGCCTGGTTACTCAGCAGACTGCCCCATTCTGGCTGTAGTGCCATTATGGAAATGTCGAAGGCTGAGCAAGCTGATTTCGCAATGTTAAAGCAAACTCTCATTTTAAAGTTTGAGAAGACTCCGGCCCAATATTTGAAGCGATTCATAGAGTATAAGAAAAAGGAAGGTGGTACTTGGGTATCTTATGTCACTGAATCCTTGAAAAACTTAACTGGCTGGGTCGAAGGTTATAAGGTTTCTACCTTCGAAGGCATGATAAATCTTGTCATGCTGGAACACATTTTTGCATCTTCTTCCCCGGAGCTTAAGCAGCATTTGGCCGATTCGAAGGAGATAGATCCTAAGAAGCTGGCCATTGCAGCAGACTTATGGGTGTCACATCGAGTGTCCCATAAGGACAAAACTCATCCTGGTAAGCAGGAGGAAGGGAAAAAGTCCAAAGATAAGGAGGGTGAAGAATCTGATAAATCTTCTTCTCAAAAGGGCCACAAAAAGAAAAATAAGGGTAAGACACAAGAGAACTCACAGGGTAGTGAAGGTCAGCCTCCGAAACAGAACTCTGGTTACAATAAGCCTCCCTATGTAAACAGACCCAATGGATCTTGTTTTGCTTGTGGAGCAACTGACCACGTGAAGGGGGATCCCCGGTGTAAGGTTTGACCTTTGGGGGTCCACTCCGCTAATCTGGCCTTCTCCTCCTATGAGGAAGAAGAGATTACAGGATCATCCTTCTCCTCAGACTCATTTCCCAGCGGGATAGAGGCTGAGGTAGTTTTAGTTTCCCTGGGTTCCTGGGAGCCTAAAGTCGCAGAGGCTTATGCTAGGATTACAGATAATACCAAGCACTACTTTAAAGACAGTGTGCTGGTCAATGGAGTAGATACTCCAGCTCTTAGGGATAGTGGGTGCAGTCGAACTGTAGTGGATTCTACCTTGGTAGACTCAGAGGAAGTTGCCAGAGCTACTCTGATGCCCACTAAGTTGGCTGACGGCCCACTCCGTATGTTCCCAGTAATACCTGTAAATCTTACTTTAAACGGTACAGCAGTCAGGATTCCAGTGAGCATTCAGAGAAACGTCCCGGGAAAGGTCTTGTTAGGTAATGATCTCAGAGCTTTAGGGCTCGTAGGAGACACTGCCGAAAGACCCTACACACGGTCTCAAGCACGGGCAGCATTGGCCAAGACCAATACGCCGCCCCAGCCGAAGGGGAAACCCAAGGCGAAAGGAGTCAACAAGTCAAGACGAGGGAAAGAGAATATTCCCCCGAGCTCGCCTACCACTGCGGTGGAGGAAGTTGGTCAATCGCCCGGGCCTGACGAGGAGGTGGCGATGCCTGAAGTATTTGACCCCAACGACCATCCTGAAGTAAAAGACTTGTTAGTTGAAGGAGGTCCTGATAGGGACGAATTCAGTAAAGGCCAACGTGAGTGCCCATCTCTGGAAGGCCTAAGGAGACAGGCCTGCTCCCAGCTTGAGGGTGAACCTCCTGGGACGCATAGGATTTATTGGGAAGGTGGACTCCTGTATAGTGAGCCCACAGAGTCTACAGAAGGAGACCATAGGAGGTTGGTGGTTCCCCTTGCTGTTAGGCCCTTCCTCCTGCAGTTGGCGCATGAAGTGCTCCTTGCTGGTCACCTTGGTATTAAGAGGAGCAAGCAAAGGTTATCGATGCACTTCTACTGGCCCAAGATGGGGGTGCAAGTAGAAAGTCACTGCAGGAGTTGTGCCTCCTGCCAGTTATCTGGTAAGGTTGGCTCGACAATCCAAGCTCCGTTGGTACCGCTCCCAGTTGTGGGGGTACCATTTGAAAGGGTAGGGATCGACATCGTTGGTCCCCTTGACCCACAAACATCCTCGGGCAATAGGTTTATCGTGGTGCTGGTCGACCATGCAACCAGATATCCTGAGGCCATCCCATTGAAAACTGTAACTGCCAAGTCGGTTGCAAAAGCTTTACTTGGCATATTTACTAGGGTTGGCTTCCCTAAAGAAGTTGTGTCAGATCGTGGCAGCAACTTTATGTCGAAGTATATGCAGGCTATGTGGAAAGAATGTGGGGTCACCTACAAGTTCTCTTCTGCATACCACCCCCAGACCAATGGTCTGGTGGAACGTTTCAACAGAACGTTAAAAAGCATGATTGGGGCTCTGGAGAAGCTTCAGAGAAGACAATGGGATCTTCTTTTACCATGCTTACTGTTTGCCTACCGAGAGTTACCACAGGAGGGTGTTGGCTTCAGCCCCTTCAAACTTCTGTTTGGTCATCCTGTACGGGGACCCTTAGCCATAGTCAAAGAGGGATGGGAGATGCCCACTCCCCCTGTTACTACCAACGTAGTTGATTATGTGCTAGGGCTCAGAAAACGGATGGTACTTCTGATGGGCTTGGCTAGTGATAAATTGAAGGCAGGACAAGCACTGGTGAAACATTGGTACGACCATAAAGCTTCCCTCATCAACTTTACACCTGGTCAGCAAGTCCTGATCATGAATCCCATAAGGCCTTGAGCTTTACAGGACAAATGGTCAGGCCCTTACACAGTGGTGGAGCCCCTGGGTGAGGTTAACTATTTAGTGGACCTTGGAAGGCCTGGACAGGCTCCAAAAGTGTTTCACGTGAATAGGCTGAAGGCTTTCGTCCCAAGAGTCGAAATCGCAGCACGTTACTGGCTTCAGATGTTGAGGAAGAGGAGTCTGAACCTCTCCCCGACCTGTTCCAAAGCGGTCCTTCAGATAGCTCCTTTGAGGGTGTCCGAGGGGCCCCTCACCTGACTTCTGATCAGCATGCTGAGGTGAAAAGTTTGCTTAGGCAGTTTTCCCCCCTGTTTTCACAGTCGCCTGGTTTGACACCTTGGTGCAAACATAACATAGACACAGGAGACAGTGTACCTACCAAAAGTAGGGGATACAGGATGTCAGACAAAGTACGGTCTTATATTAAGACCGAGGTCAACAAGATGTTAGACCTTGGGGTGATTGAACCCTCTAGTAGTCCTTGGTCCAGCCCTGTGGTTTTTGTTCCAAAGGCAGGCACTTCTGAATTGAGGTTCTGCGTGGATTACAGGGCTCTGAATGCTGTCACCAAGACAGATGCACACCCCTTGCCTCGAACAGATGAGCTGGTGGATACTTTGGGTGCCTCCAAGTACCTCAGCACGTTTGACCTCACTGCTGGCTATTGGCAAATAGCTTTAGCAGAACATGCCAAAGAGAATACAGCGTTTTCTACTCCAGACGGCCTTTACCAATTCCGGGTAATGCCGTTCGGGTTGAAGAATGCACCTGCCACTTTCCAGAGGCTTGTGCATCATGTTTTGAATGGGTTGGACGAATTCTGTCTTGCATATCTGGACGATATAGCAGTTTTCAGTGCCACCTGGGAAAACCATGTGAAACACCTCGGGATTGTGCTCCAGGCTCTTCAGAAAGCACACTTGACCATAAAGGCTAGTAAATGCCAGATTGGACAAGGCTCAGTGTTTTACCTTGGACATGAAGTAGGTGGAGGGAGGATACAGCCTGTACCCAGTAAAGTACAAGCAGTACAAGACTGGCCTACCCCCACTACACAAACCCAAGTAAGAGCCTTCTTAGGACTCACGGGGTATTACCGCAATTTTGTGGCAGACTATGGCACCATAGCTGCCCCTCTGACTGCCCTCACAACTCTGAAGAAACCCAAGAAGGTAACTTGGACCGACGAGTGTGAGAAGGCCTTCAATGGCTTAAAAGACTCCTTGTGCCAGGCCCCTGTCCTCAGGGCCCCTGATTATCAAAGACCTTTTATCGTGCAGACGGACGCCTCTGACACTGGGATAGGAGCTGTACTATCGCAAGTAGATGAGAAGGGTAAGGAACACCCTATTGGTTTTATTAGTCGCCAGTTTAAGGACAGAGAGCTCAGATGGTCCACGGTAGAGAAAGAATGTTTCTCTGTTGTGTGGGCCCTAAGGAAGCTGAGGCCCTACCTCTATGGGACCCACGTCACTGTGCAAACTGACCATAAGCCCTTAAAGTGGCTAATAAACATGAAGGGGGAGAATCCAAAGTTGCTTAGGTGGTCCATAAGTCTACAAGGCTTCGACTTCACTATTGAGCATAGGCCAGGTGTACAACATAGCAATGCTGATGGGTTGTGCAGAATGTTTAACCGACCTGAACAAGAGACTCATCCAGGGGTGGATTAGTTCCCCCTGTCCATAGTCTGGGAGGGGCGAGTGTTAGGAAAGATTTCGTAATTGTAGGTAATTTTCCTTCCATGTGGCAACCCCTAAACTTTTTGCTGTTGTTTTTCACCTTGTTCTCGACTTTGCCAGAGAAGTGCAGCCTTCTGCCGCACTCCTCTGGGCTTTCGCTCCTTTCTTACGGGGAAACTGTCATGCCCTTAAGACAGTCAGTACCAGGAAACGCTCGTTTCCGTAGTTTCTTTTATCATGTTGCGGCTTTCGTGCAACATGACACAAGAGGGCACTGTAAGATAAGTTACTGCTCTCTTGGGTCTCTAGCCTTCTACAGGCCCTAGATACTCTTCCAGGATTGTAACTGATCGGTGCAAGTGATTCGCGGACGGGAATGGTGGCAGCGATCGTTTATTGTGTTTTGAGCTCCTTTTGGCGTTCTAAGCGCGTTTCTCGCGCTTAACCCAAAATGGTGGCCTAGAGCCCAAAATGGCCAGACCACGAGGCTCCTTTGTCCTGTCCGCTGACCATCTTGCTCCCTTCACCTTCCCCAGGTCGAGCCGACCTGGGGCCTTCCTTATTTGGGCATGTACTTTCCCGCGAAACACAGATGCTTTCGCGGGCTTCTACATGTCTTGTGTGTGCCTCCAGGATGTGGGCTGGGATGTCTGGTCCCAATACACATCCTGGGTGCCAGAGAGTCTAGTGTGGTGTGAATGCCTGGGACCACCGTGGTCCGTGATAGGTCCACGAATGGTGTGAGTGTTGATGAGCGGATCTCCCATTGGGTCCCCTCCATTTTGGCGCGAAGGGAACCGTGGATAAGAGGGGGCTGGAAACACCACTACCATGTCGATCTCCTGAGTTCTCACGAACGAAGGAATACAGGAGCCAAGTATCCTGCAACCAAGAGGCTGAACCGAGGAATCGCTGGTGACCCGCTGAAGGACTGCTCCTCTGCATTGCTGTCGCATTGTGAAACCCTTTTCACCTTTGATCGAACCAGAAGGCCTGTACTGGTAATTCGACCCTTGGAATAGCGGGGACAGCTATTCTCGGCATCTTCACCATCTCTGCTAGTAAGCCTTCGGAAGCGTCTCTGGGCCATCCAGCAGACTGACCAGCCTACACAGGAGTCTTGCTCTGTAACTGCCGCCAGGTTGTGTAGTATATCGAGTCCTTGTCACTCTCACATGATTCGTACACTTGGCGTTCCCAGGTCTGAAGTGAGTAGTGTACATTTGGCTCAGATACACACCGCCGCTCCATTGCCCTGCTGTGGTAACAAACTGTGCGGGTTCCTTCGTTTGGGACGTCTTTTACTCAACTCTGCTGCTGCAGACTCAACACGACGACGAGACATTGAGATATCACACCTCATGCTATAGGAAGGGTCTCAGGATTGGAATGGGAAGGACTTGGATATCACATCTCATGCTATAGGCAGGGTCTCAGGTTTGGAAAGGGAGGGAGTTGGATATCACATTTCATTTTAGAGGTAGGATCTCAGGTTTGGTATTAGAGGCATTGAGATATCACATCTCATGCTATCAAAAGGGTCTCAGGATTGGAATGGGAAGGAGTTGGATATCACATTTCATGTTAGAGGAAGGATCTCAGGTTTGGTATTAGAAGCATTGAGATATCACATCTCATGCTATAGGAAGGGTCTCAGGATTGGAATGGGAAGGACTTGGATATCACATCTCATGCTATAGGAAGGCTCTTAGGTTTGGAAAGGGAAAGAGTTGGATATCACATTTCATGTTAGAGGTAGGATCTCAGGTTTGGTATTAGAGGCATTGAGATATCACATTTCATGCTATCAGAAGGGTCTCAGGAATGGAATGGGAAGGAGTTGGATATCACATCTCATGCCATAGGAAGGGTCTCAGGTTTGGTATAAGCATTGAGATATCACATCTCTGCTATCGGAAGGGTCTCAGGATTGGATTGGGAAGGAGTTGGATATCCCTTCTCATGCTATAGGAAGTGTCTCAGGTTGGAATGGGAAGGAGTTGGATATCACATCTCATGCTATAGGAAGGGTATCGGGATTGGAATGGGAAGGAGTTGGATATCACATCTCATGCTAAAGGGAGGGTCTCAGGTTTGGAAGGGGAAGGAATTGGATATCACATCTCATGTCATAGGAAGGATCTCAGGTTTGGTATTAGAAGCATTGAGATATCACATCTCATGCTATAGGAATGGTCTCAACATTGGAATGGGAAGGAGTTGGATATTACATTCTTGCTATGGGAAGGGTCTCATGTTTGGAATTGGAAGGAGTTGGATATCACATCTCATGTGATAGGAAGGGTCTCAGGTTTGGTATAAGCATTGAGATATCACATCTCTTCTATCGGAAGTGTCTCAGGATTGGAATGGGAAGGAGTTGGATATCCCATCTCATGTTATAGGACGGGTCTCAGGTTTGTTATTAGAATCATTGAGATATCATATTGCATGCTATAGGAAGGGTCTAAGGATTGGAATGGGAAGGACTTGGATATCACATCTCATGCTATAGGTAGGCTCTCAGGTTTGGAAAGGGAAGGAGTTGGATATCACATTTCATGCTAGAGGTAGGATCTCAGGTTTGGTATTAGAGGCATTGAGATATCACATCTCATGCTATCAGAAGGGTCTCAGGATTGGAATGGGAAGGAGTTGGATATCACATCTCATGTTATAGGAAGGATCTCAGGTTTGGTATTAGAAGCATTGAGATATCACATCTCATGCTATCGGAAGTATCTCAGGTTTGGTATTAGAGGCATTGAGATATCACATCTCATGCTATCATAAGGGTCTCAGGATTGGAATGGGAAGGAGTTGGATATCACATCTCATGCTAAAAGGAGGGTCTCAGGTTTGGAAGGGGAAGGAATTGAATATCACATCACATGTTATAGGAAGGATCTCAGGTTTGGTATTAGAGGCATTGAGATATCACATCTCATGCTATCGGAAGGGTCTCAGGATTGGAATGGGAAGGAGTTGGATATCACATCTCATGCTATAGGAAGGGTCTCAGGTTTGGAACGGGAAGGAGTTGGATATCACATCTCATGTTATAGGAAGAGTCTCAGGTTTGGTATAAGCATTGAGATATCACATCTCTGCAATCGGAAGTGTCTCAGGATTGGAACGGGAAGGAGTTGGATATCCCATCTCATGTTATAGGACTGGTCTCAGGTTTGGTATTAGAAGCATTGAGATATCACATCGCATGCTGTAGGAAGGGTCTCAGGTTTGGAATGGGAAGGAATTGGATATCACATCTCATGTCATAGGAAGGATCTCAGGTTTGGTATTAGAAGCATTGAGATATCACATCTCATGCTATAGGAATGGTCTCAGGATTGGAATGGGAAGGAGTTGGATATTACATTCTTGCTATGGGAAGGGTCTCATGTTTGGAATTGGAAGGAGTTGGATATCACATATGCTATAGGAAGGGTCTCAGGTTTGGAATGGGAAGGAGTTGGATATCACATCTCATGTTATAGGAAGGGTCTCAGGTTTGGTATAAGCATTGAGATATCACATCTCTGCTATCGGAAGTGTCTCAGGATTGGAATGGGAAGGAGTTGGATATCCCATCTCATGTTATAGGACGGGTCTCAGGTTTGTTATTAGAATCATTGAGATATCATATTGCATGCTATAGGAAGGGTCTAAGGATTGGAATGGGAAGGACTTGGATATCACATCTCATGCTATAGGTAGGCTCTCAGGTTTGGAATGGGAAGGAGTTGGATATCACATTTCATGTTAGAGGAAGGATCTCAGGTTTGGTATTAGAGGCATTGAGATATCACATCTCATGCTATAGGAAGGGTCTCAGGATTGGAATGGGAAGGAGTTGGATATCACATCTCATGCTATAGGAAGGGTCTCAGGTTTGGTATAAGCATTGAGATATCACATCTCATGCTATAAGAAGGGTCTCAGGATTGGAATGGGAAGGATACAGGGTACACGCGTCTAAACCAGAGAGCAGGGAAGCGAGCATTTCAGCAGTATAAATTCAGCCTGTGAACAACACATTTTGACCCTCCCTTGTATGGGAGAAGAGTGGTTCAAAAGACCAGGATTCGACTGAACAAACGCACGAACAGAGTACAAAATGGGAATCCACCAGAATTTGCATTTACCAAAACGCGAGGAAAGTACATTTTCTAGCTGTTTCTGCTCGTTTTTAGCATGTTTCAATACGTCTAGCGGGTTACAGCTATATGTTGAATAATGGGTGTTATAAAGCATTCTGAACACTGTATCTTGTGGAGCTCATTGGAAGGCTGTAGGAAGAGGAGAGAAGGCAGGGAACACGCATCTAAACTAGAGAGCTGGGAAGCGAGTACATGCAACGCGAAACGGTGCAGGGAGCAGGGACAGAAAGGATGAACGCCTATGAGGAGGAGCAGCTGGTAGTCAGCCTGCTCTGGAGAGGAGAATGTGATCACCAGGGGAGTGCAGCCTGTAAAGTAGAAGGGACAATGAACACAGGGCGACTGCATTAACAGATGGCAAATACACGTTCCAAAACAGTCAGGAAAGCTGATAATGCCTTGAAGGTTTCAGCCGTATACATTCAGCCTGTGAACAGCAGTAGACGTTGACCCCCCCCCCCTTGTATGGGAGAACAGTGGTTAAAAACTTCAGGATTCGACAACAAACGCACGGACAGTACATACATGGGAACCCATCAGAATTAGCATTTACAAAAACGCGAGGAAAGTACATTTTCTAGCTGTTTTTGCTAGTTTACAGCATGTTTCAATACGTCTAGCGGGTTATGTAAGGATATTTGGCATGTTACAGCACAGAGTACAGCACTACTGCGCAAGTAGCATTTTTTTTTTGCAGCACCACCACAAGGGTGCGGTGCATTGCTATATGGGTTAGCAGATTAACAAGGAAAGACAGACTATTCAGTCAAAAACGATTTTAACATATAAGATGCAAATCTATTTTTACAGTTAAAAGCACACGTGTTCATTTAAAAATGCACACTATTTTTCACCTGAAATGCCTATATTGCTAGAGACACATTTGAAAATTAACAGCTAACCTATTAACCATTAACCTGACTAATAAAACCTTATTTTAATATAACCCACTAATAAAATGTGTTCTCTACTGCAGAATTAGGCATACTTTGAAAACCAGTTAAATGAGTGTGCAGATTTTTTTCCTCTCTTCTCTGCCTGATTATCCGTGTTGTTGTGCACAGTAACTGCAGGAGGAAGGAAGTCAGATTTGCAACAATTGCAAATGTATAAGCGAAACTATTGTTGAAGAGTAGGAGGATGAGAGATGATGGATTTCATTGGAACACGTCATAAAGAGGGCTGAGAGGAAAGTTTTAGTGGGCAGTAGCAGGGAAAAAGACAGGCAGACATCTTTCTGCACTACTGGGGAGAAGACCTGGCTGTGGGGGTGTCCTGCTGCAGTCGAGACTGGGGAAAGCTGAAAGAATTACCTTTCCACTGGCAGAGGCAGTCCTATCTGAAAAAGCTGAGAATTCCAGGCAATGACCCCGGCTTGAGAAGGCAAGCGTTCCTTTTTGCTGGAATTAAGCCAAGAGAGCCACATTCACAGAGAGAAGCCTCTGAACAGATAAGGTAATTACCTAACTGGGGGAGCTGTGTGTGTGCACGAAAGTATGCAGTCAGTGTAGAAAAATGAAAGTCCCGTGCGTGTCTTAATCAAGTGCTAATGTTGCAATTTAAGTTCTGTTCTCCGCCACTATAATTGCAGTGTGTCATTGAAAATGCTTTGATTGTTCCATTTTATTGCTGTAAAGAATGAGATCATGTCTAAATGCAACTTTTATAATACAGAAAATATTTGAAAACAGACGGGTGGTTTATTTTCTATTTACCATTACAATGCCAATGATGTGGGGAGATTTTTAAACAGTGCAATGGTCATTTTAAGACAGATGTGTGTATGTCAGAATCAGTATGAATAATTGTGAGTGACTGTAGTATAACTTGTTGGAGGTACATGAGCCAACGGGAAGAGAGACTCTCTGAACATAGCTCCCTGCCGTATATAAGGTAGTGGAAATTACCACAAGACTACCACATATAGCTCTCTGTCGTAAATAAGTCAGTGAGTTTGCCCATGGTGGCGCACCAACACTATCACTGGAAATTGTGGTATCTCTAGAATGCAGGTCTGAGGTCTCTCTAGTGATCACACGAAAAATCTAAGCGAAGATAAGGGATTCTGGACATTGGGGCCACAAATAAAACAAGGGAATTATGCTCACCAAAATACCACCAACCACGTATACCAAATATGCAGGTCTGGGTGCTGAAATAATGCATGTCCATTGTATTATTGTTGCACATGGCCAAATCTGAATACAAAGAGTGATTATTGCTAAGTTATTTTTCGGCGGTAATAAAATACCGTCAGGCCCCAAATCTCCACAAAATACCCTACATATTTATGGTGCGTTACAGGCCGGGAAAGTGATCATAGAGTACCTACTGGGCGTGGCAAGCGTGTCTCACACTGCCATTTGCACATTAAAGGGAACCCATTTTATAATAGCAGTGTGCCACTAAAAACGAATTTCAGAATGTCACAAAGGGAAACCACATTCTCAGATCTAGTGCAATATTTAGAGGCAAAGTTATTTGCACATGGGAATTGGTCTTCGAACAGTACCTTAGAATGGAGTAACCGCATTCAGGGTGAGGTGCAGAAAGAAAAACTAGACAATATTTTTGCAGAAGGCAGCATAATTCAGGTCTGCCTTACAAGATTATTGAATGCAGCCGATAAAAGTGCAGAGAAAGACTGTTTAATACGGCTATGCGGCAAAATATGGTTTATTTTAAACAAGTCCCTGCGAATGCAAGAGAATGATACTCAGCTAATTAACAGGTTAAAGACTGAATTAGATGGGGCAAGTAAAAATCAGGAAATGTTGAGAGCAGAATTGGATGTATGCCAAAAAGACATGCAATTAAAATGCAGAGACTTTGATACTCAGTTATCCAAAAGCAAGAAACAATTTGAAGATAGTGAGCAAGAATTGACGCACTTAAAAGCCTTAGTGGATCACATTAGGCAGGATAAAGATGAGGTTGTTTCAGAAATGCAGATTTTACAAAAAGAACATTGCGAAAAAGAAGGTGATCTCCAGAGTGCAGAACAAGAAATGATTAAAATGATCCAAGAAAGAGACAAGAGAAATAAAGAGTTCAATGAATGCCAAATGCAAATGTGCGATATGCAGGAGACAATTTAGAGAGTAAAAGAATTAGATCAGGCAATCTAGCGCAATCCAGAATCACTTCATGGACGCTGGCATTACAAGGTTTTCCCGTAGAAGTAAGATATGGACAAAATAAAAAGAGCCCAATTGCTCAAGGGTTAGCTGACTTACATGACTGTGCAGCTGGACAAATAACAAATGAAATGGATGTGGAAGCTAGTTTACAGGAATTTGAACAATCACCACACAAAGCTTTTGATGAAAAAACATGCAAGGATTTGCCAACTGTATATGTGGATGGTTGTGCTTTTCACATTGAAAATGACAGTAATAAACAATTAGTGGCAGGAATAGGAAATGTCTGGTTGAAATGTGAAGGCGTTCCTAGTATAGGGATGAGGATTGGAGATAGGAGCAGTCAGGTGGCGGAATTGGCAGCCATCTATAAAGCAATTGCTACTGCAGTTGATAAAAAGTTCAGTGAAATTGTCCTGGTGACTGATTCTGACTATGCACGGAATAGCTTTGTGGAGTATTTGCCTGGTTGGAAAGCAAGAGGCATGGTTACATACAACAAAAAGCCACTTAAACATGGAAAAATGATACAAGCCATAGACAAATTGGTGTCAGAAAATAATTTAACAATATACTGGAGAAAAATTCGTGGGCATTTAAAAACACCAGGAGAGGATAAGGAGGGAAATGATAAGGCAGACCATCTGGCTAAGATTGGGGCTGTGATGGGAGAATTGCTACCTATTGATTATTTAATGGGTGAAATACAAATTGATGCAGTCACACGTTCTAAAGCACCAAAGGAGGTAGATCAACCGGTGGTGCAGTGGAGTCATGACACGCCAGACCAAGATTTGATTGAGGCACAAAAGAATGATCAAATTTTGGGAATCTATTATAATCATTTGATAGATCCTGAACAAAATCCTTTAACAGAAAAAGATTGCATGGGAAAAGAAGAGTTGAGGGTGTTATTAAAGAACAAAACACGAATTAGATTACAGGATGGGCTCATGATTAGAGAGTCCATAACAGGGCAAATACAGTGGGTAGTACCCCTTTCATTCAGAGGACTAATGCTACACCATGCACATGATGCCATAACTGCAGGCCATAGGGGTTCACAAAAGACATTAGAAATACTAAAAGATTATGCTTACTGGCCACATATGTCCCAAGATGTGGAATTATATACTAGAGGATGTCTAGTATGCGCCCAATTTAAACCTGCTTCACCAATGCATAGAGCACCATTGATGAAAAGAGGCCTAACTCTCCCATGGTCAGATTTGCAAATAGACTATGTAGGTCCTTTAAAAAGGTCGAGCAGGGGACACCGCTATATTTTGAGTGTGGTATGTTTGATGTCAAAGTGGATTGAGTGCATTCCCGCACCAGATTGTAGTGCGCAAACAGCAGCCACATTGCTGGTGAACCATGTGTTCTCAAGGTTTGGGTTGCCACAAAGAATTGAGTCAGACAGAGGAAGTCATTTCACAAGTACTCTAATGAGTAAGGTATGGCAAATACTAGGTGTGAAAAGGAAACTACATATCGCATATCGGGCGGCGTCTTCAGGTACAGTTGAAAGAAGCAATAGGTCTGTTGTGGATATTTTAAAGAAATTTGTGGCAGAAGCAGGTTCCAGCTGGGATTTGCGTTTACCATTGGTAATGATGGCAATCAGGTCGACTCCTGCCAAAGCAACAGGTGTTAGCCCCCATGAGGTCTTAACAGGTAGGAAAATGGTGTTACCACAACACCTACTATACAGAACACATGAGCAAACTCTAGTGAGTGCATCCACAGTTCATGAATATATTGATGAACTGAGGAGGCATTTGCAACATGCATTTGCTTTTGTGCAGAGAAATCTGGAAAGAGCTGCTGACAGTGCTAAGTCATATTATGACAAAAAGACATCAGTAAAGGAATACAATGTAGGGGATCAGGTGTACAAGTTTCATTTTGGAAAAAGTAAACAGAAAAATTCTAAATTTCTGGCAGCCTGGCAGGGGCCATTTCGAATTATAGATAAAGTCTCTCCTGTAGTGTATAAAATTTTGAAAAATGAAGGTGAAACAGCAATAGAGCAGTTTGTCCATGTAAATCAAATCAAACCATGCCATCCCAGACATGAGATCAGGCAGCTTGAGCATGTGGAAACGGATAGAGTCCCTTGAGAAAATAAATGGGTGTGATCAGGAGGCAGTGACAAAGAAGTTAAAAAAAAGTTGATTGTTAGGATGGCACATAAACACTGTAATATATGTGAAAATATATAAAATAAATAAATAAATAAATAAATAAATAAATAAATAAATGCACATATAACGGAAGCTCGTGGTTGGTGTGCAGAGAGAAAGTGTATTAAATATTGAATGCTGTTTTATATGTGTTTGTTTTCTTTTAACTTGTGTTTAATTTCAGAAAAAAGAAAAAAGAAACGAAGTATTTTTACCAAGCATGTTTTATTTTTGGCAAAAGGATGAAGTTAGTATTGTGCTATGTACTTAATCTGTTTATTTTCTATTTTGATTTAGACAATTAACATTATTTGGTCGGAGGTTCCGGGATCAGAGGCCACGGGAGACGATGGAGTCCTGGAGTCCCCTGGATGAAGACCAAAAGATGCCTGCCTCCAGGTGGAGGTGAAGACAAAATAACCGGAATGCCAAAAGAGATGACTACTGTGGATTCAAGATTGCCAAGATGAAAAAGTACTCGAATGAACCGAATAACATCGCTGGCCGGGACATACCAAAAGAGACAAAGCAAAAGTTCCGGCATATGAAGTTCCACGTATTTATTATTTTAATTATTTATTTTAACTTGTTATATTACTTATTTGTTTTAGTTAGTTGTTTTATTTCATTGTTTTTAATTGACTTGGAAAATTTAAACTTAAAGTAATGCCACTTCCACTGAGAAGGCAAATGTGGAACATTTTATGAACTGATGGACTCAGATGAAATGTTGATTGCAAATTTTCATTGATGCACATGAATATTCATTTTGTTGGATTGCTATATTGTAAAAAAAAAAAAAAAGAACAAGTTGTTTTTAGAGATTGGCTTGGATTATAGCCAAGTTCTAAAAACAAAAGGAGGGTATATGTAAGGATATTTGGCATGTTACAGCACAGAGTACAGCACTACTGC
Source organism: Ambystoma mexicanum (assembly GCF_040938575.1). Taxonomy (NCBI): domain Eukaryota; kingdom Metazoa; phylum Chordata; class Amphibia; order Caudata; family Ambystomatidae; genus Ambystoma; species Ambystoma mexicanum. Next base: position 343,672,760 of record NC_090936.1, read on the forward strand.
GCAAGTAGCATTTTTTTTTGCAGCACCACCACAAGGGTGCGGTGCATTGCTATATGGGTTAGCAGATTAACAAGGAAAGACAGACTATTCAGTCAAAAACGATTTTAACATATAAGATGCAAATCTATTTTTACAGTTAAAAGCACACGTGTTCATTTAAAAATGCACACTATTTTTCACCTGAAATGCCTATATTGCTAGAGACACATTTGAAAATTAACAGCTAACCTATTAACCATTAACCTGACTAATAAAACCTTATTTTAATATAACCCACTAATAAAATGTGTTCTCTACTGCAGAATTAGGCATACTTTGAAAACCAGTTAAATGAGTGTGCAGATTTTTTTCCTCTCTTCTCTGCCTGATTATCCGTGTTGTTGTGCACAGTAACTGCAGGAGGAAGGAAGTCAGATTTGCAACAATTGCAAATGTATAAGCGAAACTATTGTTGAAGAGTAGGAGGATGAGAGATGATGGATTTCATTGGAACACGTCATAAAGAGGGCTGAGAGGAAAGTTTTAGTGGGCAGTAGCAGGGAAAAAGACAGGCAGACATCTTTCTGCACTACTGGGGAGAAGACCTGGCTGTGGGGGTGTCCTGCTGCAGTCGAGACTGGGGAAAGCTGAAAGAATTACCTTTCCACTGGCAGAGGCAGTCCTATCTGAAAAAGCTGAGAATTCCAGGCAATGACCCCGGCTTGAGAAGGCAAGCGTTCCTTTTTGCTGGAATTAAGCCAAGAGAGCCACATTCACAGAGAGAAGCCTCTGAACAGATAAGGTAATTACCTAACTGGGGGAGCTGTGTGTGTGCACGAAAGTATGCAGTCAGTGTAGAAAAATGAAAGTCCCGTGCGTGTCTTAATCAAGTGCTAATGTTGCAATTTAAGTTCTGTTCTCCGCCACTATAATTGCAGTGTGTCATTGAAAATGCTTTGATTGTTCCATTTTATTGCTGTAAAGAATGAGATCATGTCTAAATGCAACTTTTATAATACAGAAAATATTTGAAAACAGACGGGTGGTTTATTTTCTATTTACCATTACAATGCCAATGATGTGGGGAGATTTTTAAACAGTGCAATGGTCATTTTAAGACAGATGTGTGTATGTCAGAATCAGTATGAATAATTGTGAGTGACTGTAGTATAACTTGTTGGAGGTACATGAGCCAACGGGAAGAGAGACTCTCTGAACATAGCTCCCTGCCGTATATAAGGTAGTGGAAATTACCACAAGACTACCACATATAGCTCTCTGTCGTAAATAAGTCAGTGAGTTTGCCCATGGTGGCGCACCAACACTATCACTGGAAATTGTGGTATCTCTAGAATGCAGGTCTGAGGTCTCTCTAGTGATCACACGAAAAATCTAAGCGAAGATAAGGGATTCTGGACATTGGGGCCACAAATAAAACAAGGGAATTATGCTCACCAAAATACCACCAACCACGTATACCAAATATGCAGGTCTGGGTGCTGAAATAATGCATGTCCATTGTATTATTGTTGCACATGGCCAAATCTGAATACAAAGAGTGATTATTGCTAAGTTATTTTTCGGCGGTAATAAAATACCGTCAGGCCCCAAATCTCCACAAAATACCCTACAGTTACGGCTATATGTTGAATAATGGGTGTTATAGAGCATTCTGAGCACTGTGTATCTTTTGGAGCTCATTTTTTGATTTGAAGGCAGCGGGAAGAGGAGAGAAGGCAGGGAACACGCGTCTAAACCAGAGAGCTGGGAAGCGAGTACTTGCAACGCGAAAAGGGCAGAAAGGAAGAAGGCCTCTGAGAAGGAAAAGCGTCTAAACCAGAGAGCAGGGAAGCGAGTGTTTGCAACGCGAAACGGTGCAGGGAGCAGGGACAGAAAGGGAGAACTCCTCTGAGGAGGAAAAGCTGGCTGTTAGCCTTCTTTGGAGATGAGAACTTGATCACCACGGGAGAGGATTGTTGAGAGGGTTACAGAGGGGGAGGTCTGAGATCAGAAAATCCTGAGTATTCCCTGCAGTGTGTAGGGCCAGCGACATGAAGAGTTGCAGATCTCGTAAAAGTCCAGGTCAGGAAGCATACAGGTTCATGTTGAATTCTCCAAGTAAGCGGAGTTGAGTGGTAGGAGGCTAGGATGGAGAAGTCCATCCACTGAGAGAGGAAGGGGGTAGGCAAATAGCCACGGTGAGAGAATGGCCAGGAGAGAATGCATGCAGACAAGGCATTCGTGACAGGAGTCGGCCTGCAAAGGAAATCAATTTACTACAGGAATCAAGGATAAGCATTGAGATATCACATCTCATGCTATAGGAAGGGTCTCAGGATTGGAATGGGAAGGACTTAGATATCACATATGCTATAGGGAGGGTCTCAGTTTTGATATTAGAAGCATTGAGATATCACATCTCATGCTATCGGAAGTGTCTCAGGATTGGAATGGGAAGGAGCTGGATATCACATCTCATGCTAAAGGAAGGGTCTCAGGTTTGGAACGGGAAGGAGTTGGATATCACATCTCATGTTATAGGAAGGGTCTCAGGTTTGGTATAAACATTGAGATATCACATCTCTGCTATCGGAAGTGTCTCAGGATTGGAATGGGAAGGAGTTGGATATCCCATCTCATGTTATAGGACGGGTCTCAGGTTTTTTATTAAAATCATTGAGATATCATATTGCATGCTGTAGGAAGGGTCTAAGGATTGGAATGGGAAGGACTTGGATATCACATCTCATGCTATAGATAGGCTCTCAGGTTTGGAAAGTGAAGGAGTTGGATATCACATTTCATGTTAGAGGAAGGATCTCAGGTTTGGTATTAGAGGCATTGAGATATCACATCTCAGGCTATAGGAAGGGTCTCAGGATTGAAATGGATAGGAGTTGGATATCACATCTCATGCTATAGGAAGGGTCTCAGGTTTTGTTATAAGCATTGAGATATCACATCTCATGCTGTAGGAAGGGTCTCAGGATTGGAATGGAAGGAGTTGGATATCACATCTCATGTTATAGGAAGGATCTCAGGTTTGGTATTAGAAGCATTGAGACATCACATCTCATGCTATAGGAAGGGTCTCAGGATTGGAATGGGAAGGAGTTGGATATCACATCTCATGCTATAGGAAGGGTCTCAGGATTGGAATGGGAAGGAGTTGTATATGACATCTCATGCCGTAGGGAGGGTCTCAGGTTTGGTATAAACATTGAGATATCACATCTCTGCTATCGAAAGGGTCTCAGGATTGGAATGGGAAGGAGTTGGATATCCCATCTCATGTTATAGGAAGAGTCTCAGGTTTGGTATTAGAAGCATTGAGATATCACATCTCATGCTATAGGAAGTGTCTCAGGATTGGAATGGGAAGGACTTGGGTATCACATCTCATGCTATAGGGAGGGTCTCAAGTTAATATTAGAAGCATTGAGATATCACATCTCATGCTATAAGAAGGGTCTCAGGATTGGAATGGGAAGGAGTTGGATATCACATCGCATGCTATAGGAAGGGTCTCAGGTTTGGTATAAGCAGTGAGATATCACATCTCATGCTATAGGAAGTGTCTCAGGATTGGAATGGGAAGGAGTTGGATATCACATCTCATGTTATAGGAAGGATCTCAGGTTTGGTATAAGCATTGAGATATCACATCTCTGCTATCAGAAGGGTCTCAGGATTGGAATGGGAAGGAGTTGGATATTCCCATGTCATGTTATAGGAAGGGTCTCAGGTTTGGTATTAGAAGCATTGAGATATCACAACTCATGCTATAGGAAGGGTCTCAGGATTGGAATGGGAAGGACTTGGATATCACATCTCATGCTATAGGGAGGGTCTCAAGTTTGATATTATAAGCATTGAGATATCACATTTCATGATATCGGAAGGGTCTCAAGATTGAAATGGGAAGGAGTTGGATATCACATCTCATGATAAAGGAAGGGTCTAAGGTTTGGAAGGGGAAGGATTTGGATATCACATCTCATGTTATAGGACGGGTCTCAGGTTTGGTATTAGAAGCATTGAGATATCAAGTCTCATGGTATAGGAAGGGTCTCAGAATTGGAATGTGAAGGAGTTGGATATCACATCTCAAGCTATAGGAAGGGTCTCAGGATTAGAATGGGAAGGAGTTTGATATCACATCTCATGCCATAGTATGGGTCTCAGGTTTGGTAGAAGCATTGGGATATCACATCTCATGCTATCGGAAGGGTATCGGGATTGGATTTGGAAGGAGTTGGATATCCCATCTCATGCTATAGGAAGGGTCTCAGGTTAGAATGGGAAGGAGTTGGATATCACATCTCATGTTATAGGAAGGGTCTCAGGATTGGAATGGGAAGGACTTGGATATCACATCTCATGCTATAGGAAGGCTCTCAGGTTTGCAAGGGGAAAGAGTTGGATATCACATTTCATGTTAGAGGTAGGATCTCAGGTTTGGTATTAGAAGTATTGAGATATCACATCTCATGCTATCAGAAGGATCTCAGGTTTGGTATAGAAGCATTGAGATATCATATCTTATGCTATCAGAAGAGTCTCAGGATTGGAATGGGAAGGAGTTGGATATCACATCTCATGCTAAAGGGAGGGTCTCAGGTTTGGAAGATAAGGATTTGGATATCACATCTCATGTTATAGGAAGGATCTCAGGTTTGGTATTAGAAGTATTGAGATATCACATCTCATGCTATCGCAAGGATCTCAGGTTTGGTATAGAAGCATTGAGATATCATATCTTATGCTATCAGAAGGGTCTCAGGATTGGAATGGGAAGGAGTTGGATATCACATCTGATGCTAAAGGGAGGGTCTCAGGTTTGGAAGGGGAAGGATTTGGATATCACATCTCATGTTATAGGATGGATCTCAGGTTTGGTATTAGAAGTATTGAGATATCACATCTCATGTTATCGGAAGGATCTCAGGTTTGGTATTAGAAATATTGAGATATCACATCTCATGCTATAGGAAGGGTCTCAGGATTGGAATGGGAAGGAGTTGGATATCACATCTCATGCTAAAGGAAGGGTCTCAGGTTTGGTAGAAGCATTGGGATATCACATCTCATGCTATCGGAAGGGTATCGGGATTGGATTTGGAAGGAGTTGGATATCCCATCTCATGCTATAGGAAGGGTCTCAGGTTATAATGGGAAGGAGTTGGATATCACATCTCATGTTATAGGAAGGGTCTCAGGATTGGAATGGGAAGGACTTGGATATCACATCTCATGCTATGGGAAGGCTCTCAGGTTTGCAAGGGAAAAGAGTTGGATATCACATTTCATGTTAGAGGTAGGATCTCAGGTTTGGTATTAGAAGTATTGAGATATCACATCTCATGCTATCAGAAGGATCTCAGGTTTGGTATAGAAGCATTGAGATATCATATCTTATGCTATCAGAAGAGTCTCAGGATTGGAATGGGAAGGAGTTGGATATCACATCTCATGCTAAAGGGAGGGTCTCAGGTTTGGAAGATAAGGATTTGGATATCACATCTCATGTTATAGGAAGGATCTCAGGTTTGGTATTAGAAGTATTGAGATATCACATCTCATGCTATCGCAAGGATCTCAGGTTTGGTATAGAAGCATTGAGATATCATATCTTATGCTATCAGAAGGGTCTCAGGATTGGAATGGGAAGGAGTTGGATATCACATCTCATGCTAAAGGGAGGGTCTCAGGTTTGGAAGGGGAAGGATTTGGATATCACATCTCATGTTATAGGATGGATCTCAGGTTTGGTATTAGAAGTATTGAGATATCACATCTCATGTTATCGGAAGGATCTCAGGTTTGGTATTAGAAATATTGAGATATCACATCTCATGCTATAGGAAGGGTCTCAGGATTGGAATGGGAAGAAGTTGGATATCACATCTCATGCTATAGGAAGGGTCTCAGGATTGGAATGGGAAGGACTTAGATATCACATATCATGCTATAGGGAGATTCTCAGTTTTGATATTAGAAGCATTGAGATATCACATCTCATGCTATCGGAAGTATCTCAGGATTGGAATGGGAAGGAGCTGGATATCACATCTCATGCTAAAGGAAGGGTCTCAGGTTTGGAACGGGAAGGACTTGGATATCACATCTCATGTTATAGGAAGGGTCTCAGGTTTGGTATAAACATTGAGATATCAAATCTCTGCTATCGGAAGTGTCTCAGGATTGGAATGGGAAGGAGTTGGATATCCCATCTCATGTTATAGGACGGGTCTCAGGTTTGGAAAGTGAAGGAGTTGGATATCACATTTCATGTTAGAGGAAGGATCTCAGGTTTGGTATTAGAGGCATTGAGATATCACATCTCAGGCTATAGGAAGGGTCTCAGGATTGGAATGGGAAGGAGTTGGATATCACATCTCATGCTATAGGAAGGGTCTCAGGTTTGGTATAAGCATTGAGATATCACATCTCATGCTATAGGAAGGGTCTCAGGATTGGAATGGAAGGAGTTGGATATCACATCTCATGTTATAGGAAGGATCTCAGGTTTGGTATTAGAAGCATTGAGACATCACATCTCATGCTATAGGAAGGGTCTCAGGATTGGAATGGGAAGGAGTTGGATATCACATCTCATGCTTTAGGAAGGGTCTCAGGATTGGAATGGGAAGGAGTTGAATATGACATCTCATGCCGTAGGAAGGGTCTCAGGTTTGGTATAAACATTGAGATATCACATCTCTGCTATCAAAAGGGTCTCAGGATTGGAATGGGAAGGAGTTGGATATCCCATCTCATGTTATAGGAAGAGTCTCAGGTTTGGTATTAGAAGCATTGAGATATCACATCTCATGCTATAGGAAGTGTCTCAGGATTGGAATGGGAAGGACTTGGATATCACATCTCATGCTATCGGTAGGGTCTCAAGTTTGATATTAGAAGCATTGAGATATCACATCTCATGCTATAGGAAGGGTCTGAGGATTGGAATGGGAAGGAGTTGGATATCACATCTCATGTTATGGGAAGGGTCTCAGGTTTGGTATAAGCAGTGAGATATCACATCTCATGCTATAGGAAGTGTCTCAGGATTGGAATGGGAAGGAGTTGGATATCACATCTCATGTTATAGGAAGGATCTCAGGTTTGGTATAAGCATTGAGATATCACATCTCTGCTATCGGAAGGGTCTCAGGATTGGAATGGGAAGGAGTTGGATATTCCCATCTCATGTTATAGGAAGGGTCTCAGGTTTGGTATTAGAAGCATTGAGATATCCCATCTCATGCTATAGGAAGGGTCTCAGGATTGGAATGGGAAGGACTTGGATATCACATCTCATGCTATAGGGAGGGTCTCAAGTTTGATATTAGAAGCATTGAGATATCACATTTCATGATATCGGAAGGGTCTCAAGATTGGAATGGGAAGGAGTTGGATATCACATCTCATGATAAAGGAAGGGTCTAAGGTTTGGAAGGGGAAGGATTTGGATATCACATCTCATGTTATAGGACGGGTCTCAGGTTTGGTATTAGAAGCATTGAGATATCAAGTCTCATGGTATAGGAAGGGTCTCAGAATTGGAATGGGAAGGAGTTGGATATCACATCTCAAGCTATAGGAAGGGTCTCAGGATTAGAATGGGAAGGAGTTTGATATCACATCTCATGCCATAGTATGGGTCTCAGGTTTGGTAGAAGCATTGGGATATCACATCTCATGCTATCGGAAGGGTATCGGGATTGGATTTGGAAGGAGTTGGATATCCCATCTCATGCTATAGGAAGGGTCTCAGGTTAGAATGGGAAGGAGTTGGATATCACATCTCATGTTATAGGAAGGGTCTCAGGATTGGAATGGGAAGGACTTGGATATCACATCTCATGCTATAGGAAGGCTCTCAGGTTTGCAAGGGGAAAGAGTTGGATATCACATTTCATGTTAGAGGTAGGATCTCAGGTTTGGTATTAGAAGTATTGAGATATCACATCTCATGCTATCAGAAGGATCTCAGGTTTGGTATAGAAGCATTGAGATATCATATCTTATGCTATCAGAAGAGTCTCAGGATTGGAATGGGAAGGAGTTGGATATCACATCTCATGCTAAAGGGAGGGTCTCAGGTTTGGAAGATAAGGATTTGGATATCACATCTCATGTTATAGGAAGGATCTCAGGTTTGGTATTAGAAGTATTGAGATATCACATCTCATGCTATCGCAAGGATCTCAGGTTTGGTATAGAAGCATTGAGATATCATATCTTTTGCTATCAGAAGGGTCTCAGGATTGGAATGGGAAGGAGTTGGATATCACATCTGATGCTAAAGGGAGGGTCTCAGGTTTGGAAGGGGAAGGATTTGGATATCACATCTCATGTTATAGGATGGATCTCAGGTTTGGTATTAGAAGTATTGAGATATCACATCTCATGTTATCGAAAGGATCTCAGGTTTGGTATTAGAAATATTGAGATATCACATCTCATGCTATAGGAAGGGTCTCAGGATTGGAATGGGAAGGAGTTGGATATCACATCTCATGCTAAAGGAAGGGTCTCAGGTTTGGTAGAAGCATTGGGATATCACATCTCATGCTATCGGAAGGGTATCGGGATTGGATTTGGAAGGAGTTGGATATCCCATCTCATGCTATAGGAAGGGTCTCAGGTTAGAATGGGAAGGAGTTGGATATCACATCTCATGTTATAGGAAGGGTCTCAGGATTGGAATGGGAAGGACTTGGATATCACATATCATGCTATGGGAAGGCTCTCAGGTTTGCAAGGGAAAAGAGTTGGATATCACATTTCATGTTAGAGGTAGGATCTCAGGTTTGGTATTAGAAGTATTGAGATATCACATCTCATGCTATCAGAAGGATCTCAGGTTTGGTATAGAAGCATTGAGATATCATATCTTATGCTATCAGAAGAGTCTCAGGATTGGAATGGGAAGGAGTTGGATATCACATCTCATGCTAAAGGGAGGGTCTCAGGTTTGGAAGATAAGGATTTGGATATCACATCTCATGTTATAGGAAGGATCTCAGGTTTGGTATTAGAAGTATTGAGATATCACATCTCATGCTATCGCAAGGATCTCAGGTTTGGTATAGAAGCATTGAGATATCATATCTTATGCTATCAGAAGGGTCTCAGGATTGGAATGGGAAGGAGTTGGATATCACATCTCATGCTAAAGGGAGGGTCTCAGGTTTGGAAGGGGAAGGATTTGGATATCACATCTCATGTTATAGGATGGATCTCAGGTTTGGTATTAGAAGTATTGAGATATCACATCTCATGTTATCGGAAGGATCTCAGGTTTGGTATTAGAAATATTGAGATATCACATCTCATGCTATAGGAAGGGTCTCAGGATTGGAATGGGAAGAAGTTGGATATCACATCTCATGCTATAGGAAGGGTCTCAGGATTGGAATGGGAAGGACTTAGATATCACATATCATGCTATAGGGAGATTCTCAGTTTTGATATTAGAAGCATTGAGATATCACATCTCATGCTATCGGAAGTGTCTCAGGATTGGAATGGGAAGGAGCTGGATATCACATCTCATGCTAAAGGAAGGGTCTCAGGTTTGGAACGGGAAGGACTTGGATATCACATCTCATGTTATAGGAAGGGTCTCAGGTTTGGTATAAACATTGAGATATCAAATCTCTGCTATCGGAAGTGTCTCAGGATTGGAATGGGAAGGAGTTGGATATCCCATCTCATGTTATAGGACGGGTCTCAGGTTTGGAAAGTGAAGGAGTTGGATATCACATTTCATGCTATGGGAAGGCTCTCAGGTTTGCAAGGGAAAAGAGTTGGATATCACATTTCATGTTAGAGGTAGGATCTCAGGTTTGGTATTAGAAGTATTGAGATATCACATCTCATGCTATCAGAAGGATCTCAGGTTTGGTATAGAAGCATTGAGATATCATATCTTATGCTATCAGAAGAGTCTCAGGATTGGAATGGGAAGGAGTTGGATATCACATCTCATGCTAAAGGGAGGGTCTCAGGTTTGGAAGATAAGGATTTGGATATCACATCTCATGTTATAGGAAGGATCTCAGGTTTGGTATTAGAAGTATTGAGATATCACATCTCATGCTATCGCAAGGATCTCAGGTTTGGTATAGAAGCATTGAGATATCATATCTTATGCTATCAGAAGGGTCTCAGGATTGGAATGGGAAGGAGTTGGATATCACATCTCATGCTAAAGGGAGGGTCTCAGGTTTGGAAGGGGAAGGATTTGGATATCACATCTCATGTTATAGGATGGATCTCAGGTTTGGTATTAGAAGTATTGAGATATCACATCTCATGTTATCGGAAGGATCTCAGGTTTGGTATTAGAAATATTGAGATATCACATCTCATGCTATAGGAAGGGTCTCAGGATTGGAATGGGAAGAAGTTGGATATCACATCTCATGCTATAGGAAGGGTCTCAGGATTGGAATGGGAAGGACTTAGATATCACATATCATGCTATAGGGAGATTCTCAGTTTTGATATTAGAAGCATTGAGATATCACATCTCATGCTATCGGAAGTGTCTCAGGATTGGAATGGGAAGGAGCTGGATATCACATCTCATGCTAAAGGAAGGGTCTCAGGTTTGGAACGGGAAGGACTTGGATATCACATCTCATGTTATAGGAAGGGTCTCAGGTTTGGTATAAACATTGAGATATCAAATCTCTGCTATCGGAAGTGTCTCAGGATTGGAATGGGAAGGAGTTGGATATCCCATCTCATGTTATAGGACGGGTCTCAGGTTTGGAAAGTGAAGGAGTTGGATATCACATTTCATGTTAGAGGAAGGATCTCAGGTTTGGTATTAGAGGCATTGAGATATCACATCTCAGGCTATAGGAAGGGTCTCAGGATTGGAATGGGAAGGAGTTGGATATCACATCTCATGCTATAGGAAGGGTCTCAGGTTTGGTATAAGCATTGAGATATCACATCTCATGCTATAGGAAGGGTCTCAGGATTGGAATGGAAGGAGTTGGATATCACATCTCATGTTATAGGAAGGATCTCAGGTTTGGTATTAGAAGCATTGAGACATCACATCTCATGCTATAGGAAGGGTCTCAGGATTGGAATGGGAAGGAGTTGGATATCACATCTCATGCTTTAGGAAGGGTCTCAGGATTGGAATGGGAAGGAGTTGAATATGACTTCTCATGCCGTAGGAAGGGTCTCAGGTTTGGTATAAACATTGAGATATCACATCTCTGCTATCAAAAGGGTCTCAGGATTGGAATGGGAAGGAGTTGGATATCCCATCTCATGTTATAGGAAGAGTCTCAGGTTTGGTATTAGAAGCATTGAGATATCACATCTCATGCTATAGGAAGTGTCTCAGGATTGGAATGGGAAGGACTTGGATATCACATCTCATGCTATCGGTAGGGTCTCAAGTTTGATATTAGAAGCATTGAGATATCACATCTCATGCTATAGGAAGGGTCTGAGGATTGGAATGGGAAGGAGTTGGATATCACATCTCATGTTATGGGAAGGGTCTCAGGTTTGGTATAAGCAGTGAGATATCACATCTCATGCTATAGGAAGTGTCTCAGGATTGGAATGGGAAGGAGTTGGATATCACATCTCATGTTATAGGAAGGATCTCAGGTTTGGTATAAGCATTGAGATATCACATCTCTGCTATCGGAAGGGTCTCAGGATTGGAATGGGAAGGAGTTGGATATTCCCATCTCATGTTATAGGAAGGGTCTCAGGTTTGGTATTAGAAGCATTGAGATATCCCATCTCATGCTATAGGAAGGGTCTCAGGATTGGAATGGGAAGGACTTGGATATCACATCTCATGCTATAGGGAGGGTCTCAAGTTTGATATTAGAAGCATTGAGATATCACATTTCATGATATCGGAAGGGTCTCAAGATTGGAATGGGAAGGAGTTGGATATCACATCTCATGATAAAGGAAGGGTCTAAGGTTTGGAAGGGGAAGGATTTGGATATCACATCTCATGTTATAGGACGGGTCTCAGGTTTGGTATTAGAAGCATTGAGATATCAAGTCTCATGGTATAGGAAGGGTCTCAGAATTGGAAGGAGTTGGATATCACATCTCAAGCTATAGGAAGGGTCTCAGGATTAGAATGGGAAGGAGTTTGATATCACATCTCATGCCATAGTATGGGTCTCAGGTTTGGTAGAAGCATTGGGATATCACATCTCATGCTATCGGAAGGGTATCGGGATTGGATTTGGAAGGAGTTGGATATCCCATCTCATGCTATAGGAAGGGTCTCAGGTTGGAATGGGAAGGAGTTGGATATCACATCTCATGTTATAGGAAGTGTCTCAGGATTGGAATGGGAAGGACTTGGATATCACATCTCATGCTATAGGAAGGCTCTCAGGTTTGCAAGGGGAAAGAGTTGGATATCACATTACATGTTAGAGGTAGGATCTCAGGTTTGGTATTAGAAGTATTGAGATATCACATCTCATGCTCTCAGAAGGATCTCAGGTTTGGTATAGAAGCATTGAGATATCATATCTTATGCTATCAGAAGAGTCTCAGGATTGGAATGGGAAGGAGTTGGATATCACATCTCATGCTAAAGGGAGGGTCTCAGGTTTGGAAGATAAGGATTTGGATATCACATCTCATGTTATAGGAAGGATCTCAGGTTTGGTATTAGAAGTATTGAGATATCACATCTCATGCTATCGGAAGGATCTCAGGTTTGGTATAGAAGCATTGAGATATCATATCTTATGCTATGAGAAGGGTCTCAGGATTGGAATGGGAAGGAGTTGGATATCACATCTCATGCTAAAGGGAGGGTCTCAGGTTTGGAAGGGGAAGGATTTGGATATCACATCTCATGTTATAGGATGGATCTCAGGTTTGGTATTAGAAGTATTGAGATATCACATCTCATGTTATCGGAAGGATCTCAGGTTTGGTATTAGAAGTATTGAGATATCACATCTCATGCTATAGAAAGGGTCTCAGGATTGGAATGGGAAGGAGTTGGATATCACATCTCATGCTAAAGGAAGGGTCTCAGGTTTGGTAGAAGCATTGAGATATCACATCTCATGCTATAGGAAGGGTCTCAGGGTTGGAATGGGAAGGACTTAGATATCACATATCATGCTATAGGGAGGGTCTCAGTTTTGATATTAGAAGCATTGAGATATCACATCTCATGCTATCGGAAGTGTCTCAGGATTGGAATGGGAAGGAGCTGGATATCACATCTCATGCTAAAGGAAGGGTCTCAGGTTTGGAACGGGAAGGAGTTGGATATCACATCTCATGTTATAGGAAGGGTCTCAGGTTTGGTATAAACATTGAGATATCACATCTCTGCTATCGGAAGTGTCTCAGGATTGGAATGGGAAGGAGTTGGATATCCCATCTCATGTTATAGGAAGAGTCTCAGGTTTGGTATTAGAAGCATTGAGATATCACATCTCATGCTATAGGAAGTGTCTCAGGATTGGAATGGGAAGGAGTTGGATATCACATCTCATGCTATAGGTAGGGTCTCAAGTTTGATATTAGAAGCATTGAGATATCACATCTCATGCTATAGGAAGGGTCTGAGGATTGGAATGGGAAGGAGTTGGATATCACATCTCATGCTATGGGAAGGGTCTCAGGTTTGGTATAAGCAGTGAGATATCACATCTCATGCTGTAGGAAGTGTCTCAGGATTGGAATGGGAAGGAGTTGGATATCACATCTCATGTTATAGGAAGGATCTCAGGTTTGGTATAAGCATTGAGATATCACATCTCTGCTATCGGAAGGGTCTCAGGATTGGAATGGGAAGGAGTTGGATATTCCCATCTCATGTTATAGGAAGGGTCTCAGGTTTGGTATTAGAAGCATTGAGATATCACATCTCATGCTATAGGAAGGGTCTCAGGATTGGAATGGGAAGGACTTGGATATCACATCTCATGCTATAGGGAGGGTCTCAAGTTTGATATTAGAAGCTTTGAGATATCACATCTCATGATATCGGAAGGGTCTCAGGATTGGAATGGGAAGGAGTTGGATATCACGTCTCATGATAAAGGAAGGGTCTAAGGTTTGTAAGGGGAAGGATTTGGATATCACATCTCATGTTATATTACGGGTCTCAGGTTTGGTATTAGAAGCATTGAGATATCAAGTCTCATAGTATAGGAAGGGTCTCAGAATTGGAATGGGAAGGAGTTGAATATCACATCTCAAGCTATAGGAAGGGTCTCAGGATTGGAATGGGAAGGACTTGGATATCACATCTCATGCTATAGGAAGGCTCTCAGGTTTGGAAGGGGAAAGAGTTGGATATCACATTTCATGTTAGAGGTAGGATCTCAGGTTTGGTATTAGAGGCATTGAGATATCACATCTCATGCTATCAGAAGGGTCTCAGGAATGGAATGGGAAGGAGTTGGATATCACATCTCATGCTAAAGGGAGGGTCTCAGGTTTGGAAGGGGAAGGATTTGGATATCACATCTCATGTTATAGGAAGGATCTCAGGTTTGGTATTAGAAGCATTGAGATATCACATCTCATGCTATCGGAAGGATCTCAGGTTTGGTATTAGAAGCATTGAGATATCACATCTCATGCTATCAGAAGAGTCTCAGGATTGGAATAGGACGGAGTTGGATATCACATCTCATGCTAAAGGGAGGGTCTCAGGTTTGGAAGGGGAAGGATTTGGATATCACATCTCATGTTATCGGAAGGATCTCATGTTTGGTATTAGAAGTATTGAGATATCATATCTCATGCTATAGGAAGGGTCTCAGGATTGGAATGGGAAGGAGTTGGATATCACATCTCATGCTATAGGGAGGGTCTCAGGATTGGAATGGGAAGGACTTAGATATCACATATCATGCTATAGGGAGGGTCTCAGTTTTGATATTAGAAGCATTGAGATATCACATCTCATGCTATCGGAAGTGTCTCAGGATTGGAATGGGAAGGAGCTGGATATCACATCTCATGCTAAAGGAAGGGTCTGAGGTTTGGAACGGGAAGGATTTGGATATCACATCTCATGTTATAGGAAGGGTCTCAGGTTTGGTATAAGCATTGAGATATCACATCTCTGCTATCGGAAGTGTCTCAGGATTGGAATGGGAAGGAGTTGGATATCCCATCTCATGTTATAGGACGGGTCTCAGGTTTGTTATTAGAATCATTGAGATATCATATTGCATGCTGTAGGAAGTGTCTCAGGATTGGAATGGGAAGGAGTTGGATATCACATTTCATGTTAGAGGAAGGATCTCAGGTTTGGTATTAGAAGCATTGAGATATCACATCTCATGCTATAGGAAGGGTCTCAGGATTGGAATGGGAAGCAGTTCGATATCACATCTCATGCTATAGGAAGGGTCTCAGGTTTGGTATAAGCATTGAGATATCAAATCTCATGCTATAGGACGGTTCTCAGGATTGGAATGGAAGGAGTTGGATATCACATCTCATGTTATAGGAAGGATCTCAGATTTGGTATTAGAAGCATTGAGACATCACATCTCATGCTATAGGAAGGGTCTCAGGGTTGGAATGGGAAAGAGTTGGATATCACATCTCATCCAATAGGAAGGGTCTCAGGTTTGGAATGGGAAGGAATTGGATATCACATCTCATGTTATAGGAAGGATCTCAGGTTTGGTATTAGAAGCATTGAGATATCACATCTCATGCTATAGGAAGGGTCTCAGGATTGGAATGTGAAGGATTTGGATATCACATCTCATGCTAAAGGAAGGGTCTCAGGTTTGGTAGAAGCATTGAGATATCACGTCTCTGCTATCGGAAGGGTCTCAGGATTGGATTGGGAAGGAGTTGGATATCCCTTCTCATGCTATAGGAAGGGTCTCAGGATTTGAATGGCAAGGAGTTGGATATCACATCTCATGCCATAGGAAGGGTCTCAGGTTTGGTATAAGCATTGAGATATCACATCTCTGCTATCGGAAGGGTCTCAGGATTGGATTGGGAAGGAGTTGGATATCCCTTCTCATGCTATAGGAAGTGTCTCAGGTTGGAATGGGAAGGAGTTGGATATCACATCTCATGTTATAGGAAGGGTCTCAGGATTGGAATGGGAAGGATTTGGATATCACATCTCTTGCTATAGGAAGGGTCTCAGGATTGGAATGGGTAGGAGTTGGATATTACTTTCTTGCTATAGGAAGGGTCTAATGTTTGGAATGGGAAGGAGTTGGATATCACATATGCTATAGTTAGTGTCTCAGGTTTGGAACGGGAAGGAGTTGGATATCACATCTCATGTTATAGGAAGGGTCTCAGGTTTGGTATAAGCATTGAGATATCACATCTCTGCTATCGGAAGCGGCTCAGGATTGGAATGGGAAGGAGTTGGATATCCCATCTCATGTTATAGGAAGAGTCTCTGGTTTGTTATTAGAATCATTGAGATATCACATTGCATGCTGTAGGAAGGGTCTAAGGATTGGAATGGGATGGACTTGGATATAACATCTCATGCTATAGGTAGGCTCTCAGGTTTGGTATAAGCATTGAGATATCACATCTCATGCTATAGGAAGGGTCTCAGGATTGGAATGGGAAGGAATTGGATATCACATCTCATGCTATAGGAAGGGTCTCAGATTTGGTATAAGCATTGAGATATCACATCTCTGCTATCGGAAAGGTCTCAGGATTGGAATGGGAAGGAGTTGGATATCCCATCTCATGTTATAGGAAGGGTCTCAGGTTTGGTATTAGAAGCATAGAGATATCACATCTCATGCTATAGGAAGGGTCTCAGGATTGGAATGGGAAGGACTTGGATTTCACATCTCAAGCTATAGGGAGGTTCTCAAGTTTGATATTAGAAGCATTGAGATAACAAATCTCATGATATCGGAAGGGTCTCAGGATTGGAATGGGAAGGAGTTGGATATCACATCTCATGATAAAGGAAGGGTCTAAGGTTTGGAAGGGGAAGGATTTGGATATCACATCTCATGTTATAGGACGGGTCTCAGGTTTGGTATTAGAAGCCTTGAGATATCAAGTCTCATGGTATAAGAAGGGTCTCAGAATTGGAATGGGAAGGAGTTGGATATCACACCTCAAGCTATAGGAAGGGTCTCAGGATTGGAATGGGAAGGAGTTTGATATCACATCTCATGCCATAGTATGGGTCTCAGGTTTGGTAGAAGCATTGGGATATCACATCTCATGCTATCGGAAGGGTCTCAGGTTGGAATGGGAAGGAGTTGGATATCACATTTCATGTTATAGGAAGGGTCTCAGGATTGGAATGGGAAGGACTTGGATATTATATCTCATGCTATAGGACGTGTCTCAGGTTTGTTATTAGAATCATTGAGATATCAAATTGCATGCTGTAGGAAGGGTCTAAGGATTGGAATGGGAAGGACCTGGATATCACATCTCAAGCTATAGATAGGCTCTTAGGTTTGGAAAGGGAAGGAGTTGGATATCACATTTCATGTTAGAGGAAGGATCTCAGGTTTGGTATTAGAAGCATTGAGATATCACATCTCATGCTATAGGAAGGGTCTCAGGATTGGAATGGGAAGTAGTTGGATATCACATCTCATGCTATAGGAAGGGTCTCAGGTTTGGTATAAGCATTGAGATATCACATCTCATGCTATAGGACGGGTCTCAGGATTGGAATGGAAGGAGTTGGATATCACATCTCATGTTATAGGAAGGATCTCAAGTTTGGTATTAGAAGCATTGAGACATCACATCTCATGCTATAGGAAGGGTCTCAGGGTTGGAATGGGAAGGAGTTGGATATCACAACTCATCCAATAGGAAGGGTCTCAGGTTTGGAATGGGAAGGAATTGGATATCACATCTCATGTTATAGGAAGGATCTCAGGTTTGGTATTAGAAGCATTGAGATATCACATCTCATGCTATAGGAAGGGTCTCAGGATTGGAATGGGAAGGAGTTGGATATCACATCTCATGCTATAGGAAGGGTCTCAGGTTTGGTAGAAGCATTGAGATATCACGTCTCTGCTATTGGAAGGGTCTCAGGATTGGATTGGGAAGGAGTTGGATATCCCTTCTCATGCTATAGGAAGGGTCTCAGGATTTGAATTGCAAGGAGTTGGATATCACATCTCATGCCATAGGAAGGGTCTCAGGTTTGGTATAAGCATTGAGATATCACATCTCTGCTATCGGAAGGGTCTCAGGATTGGAATGGGAAGGAGTTGGATATTCCCATCTCATGTTATAGGAAGGGTCTCAAGTTTGATATTAGAAGCTTTGCGATATCACATCTCATGATATCGGAAGGGTCTCAGGATTGGAATGGGAAGGAGTTGGATATCACATCTCATGATAAAGGAAGGGTCTAAGGTTTGGAAGGGGAAGGATTTGGATATCACATCTCATGTTATATTACGGGTCTCAGGTTTGGTATTAGAAGCATTGAGATATCAAGTCTCAGAGTATAGGAAGGGTCTCAGAATTGGAATGGGAAGGAGTTGGATATCACATCTCAAGCTATAGGAAGGGTCTCAGGATTGGAATGGGAAGGACTTGGATATCACATCTCATGCTATAGGAAGGCTCTCAGGTTTGGAAGGGGAAAGAGTTGGATATCACATTTCATGTTAGAGGTAGGATCTCAGGTTTGGTATTAGAGGCATTGAGATATCACATCTCATGCTATCGGAAGGGTCTCAGGAAGGGAATGGGAAGGAGTACGATATCACATCTCATGCTAATGGAAGGGTCTCAGGTTTGGAAGGGGAAGGATTTGGATATCACATCTCATGTTATAGGAAGGATCTCAGGTTTGGTATTAGAAGCATTGAGATATCACATCTCATGCTATCGGAAGGATCTCAGGATTGGAATGGGAAGGAGTTGGATATCACATCTCATGCTATAGGAAGTGTCTCAGGATTGGAATGGGAAGGACTTGGATATCACATCTCATGCTATAGGTAGGGTCTCAAGTTTGATATTAGAAGCATTGAGATATCACATCTCATGCTATAGGAAGGGTCTGAGGATTGGAATGGGAAGGAGTTGGATATCACCTCTCATGCTATGGGAAGGGTCTCAGGTTTGGTATAAGCAGTGAGATATCACATCTCATGCTATAGGAAGTGTCTCAGGATTGGAATGGGAAGGAGTTGGATATCACATCTCATGTTATAGGAAGGATCTCAGGTTTGGATAAGCATTGAGATATCACATCTCTGCTATCGGAAGGGTCTCAGGATTGGAATGGGAAGGAGTTGGATATTCCCATCTCATGTTATAGGAAGGGTCTCAGGTTTGGTATTAGAAGCATTGAGATATCACATCTCATGCTATAGGAAGGGTCTCAGGATTGGAATGGGAAGGACTTGGATATCACATCTCATGCTATAGGGAGGGTCTCAAGTTTGATATTAGAAGCTTTGAGATATCACATGTCATGATATCGGAAGGGTCTCAGGATTGGAATGGGAAGGAGTTGGATATCACATCTCATGATAAAGGAAGGGTCTAAGGTTTGGAAGGGGAAGGATTTGGATATCACATCTCATGTTATATTACGGGTCTCACGTTTGGTATTAGAAGCATTGAGATATCAAGTCTCATAGTATAGGAAGGGTCTCAGAATTGGAATGGGAAGGAGTTGGATATCACATCTCAAGCTATAGGAAGGGTCTCAGGATTGGAATGGGAAGGACTTGGATATCACATCTCATGCTATAGGAAGGCTCTCAGGTTTGGAAGGGGAAGGATTTGGATATCACATCTCATGTTATAGGAAGGATCTCAGGTTTGGTATTAGAGGCATTGAGATATCACATTTCATGCTATCAGAAGGGTCTCAGGAATGGAATGGGAAGGAGTTGGATATCACATCTCATGCTAAAGGGAGGGTCTCAGGTTTGGAAGGGGAAGGATTTGGATATCACATCTCATGTTATAGGAAGGATCTCAGGTTTGGTATTAGAAGCATTGAGATATCACATCTCATGCTATCGGAAGGATCTCAGGTTTGGTATTAGAAGCATTGAGATATCACATCTCATGCTATCAGAAGAGTCTCAGGATTGGAATAGGAAGGAGTTGGATATCACATCTCATGCTAAAGGGAGGGTCTCAGGTTTGGAAGGGGAAGGATTTGGATATCACATCTCATGTTATCGGAAGGATCTCAGGTTTGGTATTAGAAGCATTGAGATATCACATCTCATGCTATCGGAAGGATCTCAGGTTTGGTATTAGAAGCATTGAGATATCACATCTCATGCTATCAGAAGAGTCTCAGGATTGGAATAGGAAGGAGTTGGATATCACATCTCATGCTATAGGAAGGATCTCAGGATTGGAATGGGAAGGAGTTGGATATCACATCTCATGCTATAGGGAGGGTCTCAGGATTGGAATGGGAAGGACTTAGATATCACATATCATGCTATAGGGAGGGTCTCAGTTTTGATATTAGAAGCATTGAGATATCACATCTCATGCTATCGGAAGTGTCTCAGGATTGGAATGGGAAGGTGCTGGATATCACATCTCATGCTAAAGGAAGGGTCTCAGGTTTGGAACGGGAAGGATTTGGATATCACATCTCATGTTATAGGAAGGGTCTCAGGTTTGGTTTAAGCATTGAGATATCACATCTCTGCTATCGGAAGTGTCTCAGGATTGGAATGGGAAGGAGTTGGATATCCCATCTCATGTTATAGGACGGGTCTCAGGTTTGTTATTAGAATCATTGAGATATCATATTGCATGCTGTAGGAAGGGTCTAAGGGTTGGAATGGGAAGGACTTGGATATCACATCTCATGCTATAGATAGGCTCTTAGGTTTGGAAAGGGAAGGAGTTGGATATCACATTTCATGTTAGAGGAAGGATCTCAGGTTTGGTATTAGAAGCATTGAGATATCACATCTCATGCTATAGGAAGGGTCTCAGGATTGGAATGGGAAGCAGTTGGATATCACATCTCATGCTATAGGAAGGGTCTCAGGTTTGGTATGAGCATTGAGATATCACATCTCATGCTATAGGACGGGTCTCAGGATTGGAATGGAAGGAGTTGGATATCACATCTCATGTTATAGGAAGGATCTCAGGTTTGGTATTAGAAGCATTGAGACATCACATCTCATGCTATAGGAAGGGTCTCAGGGTTGGAATGGGAAGGAGTTGGATATCACATCTCATCCAATAGGAAGGGTCTCAGGTTTGGAATGGGAAGGAATTGGATATCACATCTCATGTTATAGGAAGGATCTCAGGTTTGGTATTAGAAGCATTGAGATATCACATCTCATGCTATAGGAAGGGTCTCAGGATTGGAATGTGAAGGATTTGGATATCACATCTCATGCTAAAGGAAGGGTCTCAGGTTTGGTAGAAGCATTGAGATATCACGTCTCTGCTATCGGAAGGGTCTCAGGATTGGATTGGGAAGGAGTTGGATATCACATCTCATGCCATAGGAAGGGTCTCAGGTTTGGATTGGGAAGGAGTTGGATATCCCTTCTCATGCTATAGGAAGTGTCTCAGGTTGGAATGGGAAGGAGTTGGATATCACATCTCATGTCATAGGAAGGATCTCAGGTTTGGATAAGCATTGAGATATCACATCTCTGCTATCGGAAGGGTCTCAGGATTGGAATGGGAAGGAGTTGGATATTCCCATCTCATGTTATAGGAAGGGTCTCAGGTTTGGTATTAGAAGCATTGAGATATCACATCTCATGCTATAGGAAGGGTCTCAAGTTTGATATTAGAAGCTTTGAGATATCACATCTCATGATATCGGAAGGGTCTCAGGATTGGAATGGGAAGGAGTTGGATATCACATCTCATGATAAAGGAAGGGTCTAAGGTTTGGAAGGGGAAGGATTTGGATATCACATCTCATGTTATATTACGGGTCTCACGTTTGGTATTAGAAGCATTGAGATATCAAGTCTCATAGTATAGGAAGGGTCTCAGAATTGGAATGGGAAGGAGTTGGATATCACATCTCAAGCTATAGGAAGGGTCTCAGGATTGGAATGGGAAGGACTTGGATATCACATCTCATGCTATAGGAAGGCTCTCAGGTTTGGAAGGGGAAAGAGTTGGATATCACATTTCATGTTAGAGGTAGGATCTCAGGTTTGGTATTAGAGGCATTGAGATATCACATTTCATGCTATCAGAAGGGTCTCAGGAATGGAATGGGAAGGAGTTGGATATCACATCTCATGCTAAAGGGAGGGTCTCAGGTTTGGAAGGGGAAGGATTTGGATATCAAATCTCATGTTATAGGAAGGATCTCAGGTTTGGTATTAGAAGCATTGAGATATCACATCTCATGCTATCGGAAGGATCTCAGGTTTGGTATTAGAAGCATTGAGATATCACATCTCATGCTATCAGAAGAGTCTCAGGATTGGAATAGGAAGGAGTTGGATATCACATCTCATGCTAAAGGGAGGGTCTCAGGTTTGGAAGGGGAAGGATTTGGATATCACATCTCATGTTATCGGAAGGATCTCACGTTTGGTATTAGAAGTATTGAGATATCATATCTCATGCTATAGGAAGGTTCTCAGGATTGGAATGGGAAGGAGTTGGATATCACATCTCATGCTATAGGGAGGGTCTCAGGATTGGAATGGGAAGGACTTAGATATCACATATCATGCTATAGGGAGGGTCTCAGTTTTGATATTAGAAGCATTGAGATATCACATCTCATGCTATCGGAAGTGTCTCAGGATTGGAATGTGAAGGTGCTGGATATCACATCTCATGCTAAAGGAAGGGTCTCAGGTTTGGAACGGGAAGGATTTGGATATCACATCTCATTTTATAGGAAGGGTCTCAGGTTTGGTATAAGCATTGAGATATCACATCTCTGCTATCGAAAGTGTCTCAGGATTGGAATGGGAAGGAGTTGGATATCCCATCTCATGTTATAGGACGGGTCTCAGGTTTATTAGAATCATTGAGATATCATATTGCATGCTGTAGGAAGGGTCTAAGGGTTGGAATGGGAAGGAATTGGATATCACATCTCATGCTATAGATAGGCTCTTAGGTTTGGAAAGGGAAGGAGTTGGATATCACATTTCATGTTAGAGGAAGGATCTCAGGTTTGGTATTAGAAGCATTGCGATATCACATCTCATGCTATAGGAAGGGTCTCAGGATTGGAATGGGAAGCAGTTGGATATCACATCTCATGCTATAGGAAGGGTCTCAGGTTTGGTATAAGCATTGAGATATCACATCTCATGCTATAGGACGGGTCTCAGGATTGGAATGGAAGGAGTTGGATATCACATCTCATGTTATAGGAAGGATCTCATGTTTGGTATTAGAAGCATTGAGACATCACATCTCATGCTATAGGAAGGGTCTCAGGGTTGGAATGGGAAGGAGTTGGATATCACATCTCATCCAATAGGAAGGGTCTCAGGTTTGGAATGGGAAGGAATTGGATATCACATCTCATGTTATAGGAAGGCTCTCAGGTTTGGTATTAGAAGCATTGAGATATCACATCTCATGCTATAGGAAGGGTCTCAGGATTGGAATGTGAAGGATTTGGATATCACATCTCATGCTAAAGGAAGGGTCTCAGGTTTGGTAGAAGCATTGAGATATCACGTCTCTGCTATCGGAAGGGTCTCAGGATTGGATTGGGAAGGAGTTGGATATCACATCTCATGCCATAGGAAGGGTCTCAGGTTTGGTATAAGCATTGAGATATCACATCTCTGCTATCGGAAGGGTCTCAGGATTGGATTGGGAAGGAGTTGGATATCCCTTCTCATGCTATAGGAAGTGTCTCAGGTTGGAATGGGAAGGAGTTGGATATCACATCTCATGTTATAGGAAGGATCTCAGGTTTGGATAAGCATTGAGATATCACATCTCTGCTATCGGAAGGGTCTCAGGATTGGAATGGGAAGGAGTTGGATATTCTCATCTCATGTTATAGGAAGGGTCTCAGGTTTGGTATTAGAAGCATTGAGATATCACATCTCATGCTATAGGAAGGGTCTCAGGATTGGAATGGGAAGGACTTGGATATCACATCTCATGCTATAGGGAGGGTCTCAAGTTTGATATTAGAAGCTTTGAGATATCACATCTCATGATATCGGAAGGGTCTCAGGATTGGAATGGGAAGGAGTTGGATATCACATCTCATGATAAAGGAAGGGTCTAAGGTTTGGAAGGGGAAGGATTTGGATATCACATCTCATGTTATATTACGGGTCTCACGTTTGGTATTAGAAGCATTGAGATATCAAGTCTCATAGTATAGGAAGGGTCTCAGAATTGGAATGGGAAGGAGTTGGATATCACATCTCAAGCTATAGGAAGGGTCTCAGGATTGGAATGGGAAGGACTTGGATATCACATCTCATGCTATAGGAAGGCTCTCGGGTTTGGAAGGGGAAAGAGTTGGATATCACATTTCATGTTAGAGGTAGGATCTCAGGTTTGGTATTAGAGGCATTGAGATATCACATTTCATGCTATCAGAAGGGTCTCAGGAATGGAATGGGAAGGAGTTGGATATCACATCTCATGCTAAAGGGAGGGTCTCAGGTTTGGAAGGGGAAGGATTTGGATATCACATCTCATGTTATAGGAAGGGTCTCAGGTTTGGTATTAGAAGCATTGAGATATCACATCTCTGCTATCGGAAGTGTCTCAGGATTGGAATGGGAAGGAGTTGGATATCCCATCTCATGTTATAGGACGGGTCTCAGGTTTGTTATTAGAATCATTGAGATATCATATTGCATGCTGTAGGAAGGGTCTAAGGGTTGGAATGGGAAGGACTTGGATATCATATCTCATGCTATACATAGGCTCTTAGGTTTGGAAAGGGAAGGAGTTGGATATCACATTTCATGTTAGAGGAAGGATCTCAGGTTTTGTATTAGAAGCATTGAGATATCACATCTCATGCTATAGGAAGGGTCTCAGGATTGGAATGGGAAGCAGTTGGATATCACATCTCATGCTATAGGAAGGGTCTCAGGTTTGGTATAAGCATTGAGATATCACATCTCATGCTATAGGACGGGTCTCAGGATTGGAATGGAAGGAGTTGGATATCACATCTCATGTTATAGGAAGGATCTCAGGTTTGGTATTAGAAGCATTGAGACGTCACATCTCATGCTATAGGAAGGGTCTCAGGGTTGGAATGGGAAGCAGTTGGATATCACATCTCATGCTATAGGAAGGGTCTCAGGTTTGGTATAAGCATTGAGATATCACATCTCATGCTATAGGACGGGTCTCAGGATTGGAATGGAAGGAGTTGGATATCACATTTCATGTTAGAGGAAGGATCTCAGGTTTGGTATTAGAAGCATTGAGATATCACATCTCATGCTATAGGAAGGGTCTCAGGATTGGAATGGGAAGCAGTTGGATATCACATCTCATGCTATAGGAAGGGTCTCAGGTTTGGTATAAGCATTGAGATATCACATCTCATGCTATAGGACGGGTCTCAGGATTGGAATGGGAAGGAATTGGATATCACATCTCATGTTATAGGAAGGATCTCAGGTTTGGTATTAGAAGCATTGAGATATCACATCTCATGCTATAGGAAGGGTCTCAGGATTGGAATGTGAAGGATTTGGATATCACATCTCATGCTAAAGGAAGGGTCTCAGGTTTGGTAGAAGCATTGAGATATCACGTCTCTGCTATCGGAAGAGTCGCAGGATTGGATTGGGAAGGAGTTGGATATCACATCTCATGCCATAGGAAGGGTCTCAGGTTTGGTATAAGCATTGAGATATCACATCTCTGCTATCGGAAGGGTCTCAGGATTGGATTGGGAAGGAGTTGGATATCCCTTCTCATGCTATAGGAAGTGTCTCAGGTTGGAATGGGAAGGAGTTGGATATCACATCTCATGTTATAGGAAGGATCTCAGGTTTGGATAAGCATTGAGATATCACATCTCTGCTATCGGAAGGGTCTCAGGATTGGAATGGGAAGGAGTTGGATATTCCCATCTCATGTTATAGGAAGGGTCTCAGGTTTGGTATTAGAAGCATTGAGATATCACATCTCATGCTATAGGAAGGGTCTCAGGATTGGAATGGGAAAGACTTGGATATCACATCTCATGCTATAGGGAGGGTCTCAAGTTTGATATTAGAAGCTTTGAGATATCACATCTCATGATATCGGAAGGGTCTCAGGATTGGAATGGGAAGGAGTTGGATATCACATCTCATGATAAAGGAAGGGTCTAAGGTTTGGAAGGGGAAGGATTTGGATATCACATCTCATGTTATATTACGGGTCTCACGTTTGGTATTAGAAGCATTGAGATATCAAGTCTCATAGTATAGGAAGGGTCTCAGAATTGGAATGGGAAGGAGTTGGATATCACATCTCAAGCTCTAGGAAGGGTCTCAGGATTGGAATGGGAAGGACTTGGATATCACATCTCATGCTATAGGAAGGCTCTCAGGTTTGGAAGGGGAAAGAGTTGGATATCACATTTCATGTTAGAGGTAGGATCTCAGGTTTGGTATTAGAGGCATTGAGATATCACATTTCATGCTATCAGAAGGGTCTCAGGAATGGAATGGGAAGGAGTTGGATATCACATCTCATGCTAAAGGGAGGGTCTCAGGTTTGGAAGGGGAAGGATTTGGATATCACATCTCATGTTATAGGAAGGATCTCAGGTTTGGTATTAGAAGCATTGAGATATCACATCTCATGCTATCGGAAGGATCTCAGGTTTGGTATTAGAAGCATTGAGATATCACATCTCATGCTATCAGAAGAGTCTCAGGATTGGAATAGGAAGGAGTTGGATATCACATCTCATGCTAAAGGGAGGGTCTCAGGTTTGGAAGGGGAAGGATTTGGATATCACATCTCATGTTATCGGAAGGATCTCACGTTTGGTATTAGAAGTATTGAGATATCATATCTCATGCTATAGGAAGGGTCTCAGGATTGGAATGGGAAGGAGTTGGATATCACATCTCATGCTATAGGGAGGGTCTCAGTTTTGATATTAGAAGCATTGAGATATCACATCTCATGCTATCGGAAGTGTCTCAGGATTGGAATGGGAAGGTGCTGGATATCACATCTCATGCTAAAGGAAGGGTCTCAGGTTTGGAACGGGAAGGATTTGAATATCACATCTCATGTTATAGGAAGGGTCTCAGGTTTGGTATAAGCATTGAGATATCACATCTCTGCTATCGGAAGTGTCTCAGGATTGGAATGGGAAGGAGTTGGATATCCCATCTCATGTTATAGGACGGGTCTCAGGTTTGTTATTAGAATCATTGAGATATCATATTGCATGCTGTAGGAAGGGTCTAAGGGTTGGAATGGGAAGGACTTGGATATCACATCTCATGCTATAGATAGGCTCTTAGGTTTGGAAAGGGAAGGAGTTGGATATCACATTTCATGTTAGAGGAAGGATCTCAGGTTTGGTATTAGAAGCATTGAGATATCACATCTCATGCTATAGGAAGGGTCTCAGGATTGGAATGGGAAGCAGTTGGATATCACATCTCATGCTATAGGAAGGGTCTCAGGTTTGGATAAGCATTGAGATATCACATCTCTGCTATCGGAAGGGTCTCAGGATTGGAATGGGAAGGAGGTGGATATTCTCATCTCATGTTATAGGAAGGGTCTCAGGTTTGGTATTAGAAGCATTGAGATATCACATCTCATGCTATAGGAAGGGTCTCAGGATTGGAATGGGAAGGACTTGGATATCACATCTCATGCTATAGGGAGGGTCTCAAGTTTGATATTAGAAGCTTTGAGATATCACATCTCATGATATCGGAAGGATCTCAGGTTTGGTATTAGAAGCATTGAGATATCACATCTCATGCTATCAGAAGAGTCTCAGGATTGGAATAGGAAGGAGTTGGATATCACATCTCATGCTAAAGGGAGGGTCTCAGGTTTGGAAGGGGAAGGATTTGGATATCACATCTCATGTTATCGGAAGGATCTCACGTTTGGTATTAGAAGTATTGAGATATCATATCTCATGCTATAGGAAGGGTCTCAGGATTGGAATGGGAAGGAGTTGGATATCACATCTCATGCTATAGGGAGGGTCTCAGGATTGGAATGGGAAGGACTTAGATATCACATATCATGCTATAGGGAGGGTCTCAGTTTTGATATTAGAGGCATTGAGATATCACATTTCATGCTATCAGAAGGGTCTCAGGAATGGAATGGGAAGGAGTTGGATATCACATCTCATGCTAAAGGGAGGGTCTCAGGTTTGGAAGGGGAAGGATTTGGATATCACATCTCATGTTATAGGAAGGGTCTCAGGTTTGGTATTAGAAGCATTGAGATATCACATCTCTGCTATCGGAAGTGCCTCAGGATTGGAATGGGAAGGAGTTGGATATCCCATCTCATGTTATAGGACGGGTCTCAGGTTTGTTATTAGAATCATTGAGATATCATATTGCATGCTGTAGGAAGGGTCTAAGGGTTGGAATGGGAAGGACTTGGATATCACATCTCATGCTATAGATAGGCTCTTAGGTTTGGAAAGGGAAGGAGTTGGATATCACATTTCATGTTAGAGGAAGGATCTCAGGTTTGGTATTAGAAGCATTGAGATATCACATCTCATGCTATAGGAAGGGTCTCAGGATTGGAATGGGAAGCAGTTGGATATCACATCTCATGCTATAGGAAGGGTCTCAGGTTTGGTATAAGCATTGAGATATCACATCTCATGCTATAGGACGGGTCTCAGGATTGGAATGGAAGGAGTTGGATATCACATCTCATGTTATAGGAAGGATCTCAGGTTTGGTATTAGAAGCATTGAGACATCACATCTCATGCTATAGGAAGGGTCTCAGGGTTGGAATTGGAAGCAGTTGGATATCACATCTCATGCTATAGGAAGGGTCTCAGGTTTGGTATAAGCATTGAGATATCACATCTCATGCTATAGGACGGGTCTCAGGATTGGAATGGAAGGAGTTGGATATCACATTTCATGTTAGAGGAAGGATCTCAGGTTTGGTATTAGAAGCATTGAGATATCACATCTCATGCTATAGGAAGGGTCTCAGGATTGGAATGGGAAGCAGTTGGATATCACATCTCATGCTATAGGAAGGGTCTCAGGTTTGGTATAAGCATTGAGATATCACATCTCATGCTATAGGACGGGTCTCAGGATTGGAATGGGAAGGAATTGGATATCACATCTCATGTTATAGGAAGGATCTCAGGTTTGGTATTAGAAGCATTGAGATATCACATCTCATGCTATAGGAAGGGTCTCAGGTTTGGAATGTGAAGGATTTGGATATCACATCTCATGCTAAAGGAAGGGTCTCAGGTTTGGTAGAAGCATTGAGATATCACGTCTCTGCTATCGGAAGGGTCTCAGGATTGGATTGGGAAGGAGTTGGATATCACATCTCATGCCATAGGAAGGGTCTCAGGTTTGGTATAAGCATTGAGATATCACATCTCTGCTATCGGAAGGGTCTCAGGATTGGATTGGGAAGGAGTTGGATATCCCTTCTCATGCTATAGGAAGTGTCTCAGGTTGGAATGGGAAGGAGTTGGATATCACATCTCATGTTATAGGAAGGATCTCAGGTTTGGATAAGCATTGAGATATCACATCTCTGCTATCGGAAGGGTCTCAGGATTGGAATGGGAAGGAGTTGGATATTCCCATCTCATGTTATAGGAAGGGTCTCAGGTTTGGTATTAGAAGCATTGAGATATCACATCTCATGCTATAGGAAGGGTCTCAGGATTGGAATGGGAAGGACTTGGATATCACATCTCATGCTATAGGGAGGGTCTCAAGTTTGATATTAGAAGCTTTGAGATATCACATCTCATGATATCGGAAGGGTCTCAGGATTGGAATGGGAAGGAGTTGGATATCACATCTCATGATAAAGGAAGGGTCTAAGGTTTGGAAGGGGAAGGATTTGGATATCACATCTCATGTTATATTACGGGTCTCACGTTTGGTATTAGAAGCATTGAGATATCAAGTCTCATAGTATAGGAAGGGTCTCAGAATTGGAATGGGAAGGAGTTGGATATCACATCTCAAGCTCTAGGAAGGGTCTCAGGATTGGAATGGGAAGGACTTGGATATCACATCTCATGCTATAGGAAGGCTCTCAGGTTTGGAAGGGGAAAGAGTTGGATATCACATTTCATGTTAGAGGTAGGATCTCAGGTTTGGTATTAGAGGCATTGAGATATCACATTTCATGCTATCAGAAGGGTCTCAGGAATGGAATGGGAAGGAGTTGGATATCACATCTCATGCTAAAGGGAGGGTCTCAGGTTTGGAAGGGGAAGGATTTGGATATCACATCTCATGTTATAGGAAGGATCTCAGGTTTGGTATTAGAAGCATTGAGATATCACATCTCATGCTATCGGAAGGATCTCAGGTTTGGTATTAGAAGCATTGAGATATCACATCTCATGCTATCAGAAGAGTCTCAGGATTGGAATAGGAAGGAGTTGGATATCACATCTCATGCTAAAGGGAGGGTCTCAGGTTTGGAAGGGGAAGGATTTGGATATCACATCTCATGTTATCGGAAGGATCTCACGTTTGGTATTAGAAGTATTGAGATATCATATCTCATGCTATAGGAAGGGTCTCAGGATTGGAATGGGAAGGAGTTGGATATCACATCTCATGCTATAGGGAGGGTCTCAGGATTGGAATGGGAAGGACTTAGATATCACATATCATGCTATAGGGAAGGTCTCAGTTTTGATATTAGAAGCATTGAGATATCACATCTCATGCTATCGGAAGTGTCTCAGGATTGGAATGGGAAGGTGCTGGATATCACATCTCATGCTAAAGGAAGGGTCTCAGGTTTGGAACGGGAAGGATTTGGATATCACATCTCATGTTATAGGAAGGGTCTCAGGTTTGGTATAAGCATTGAGATATCACATCTCTGCTATCGGAAGTGTCTCAGGATTGGAATGGGAAGGAGTTGGATATCCCATCTCATGTTATAGGACGGGTCTCAGGTTTGTTATTAGAATCATTGAGATATCATATTGCATGCTGTAGGAAGGGTCTAAGGGTTGGAATGGGAAGGACTTGGATATCACATCTCATGCTATAGATAGGCTCTTAGGTTTGGAAAGGGAAGGAGTTGGATATCACATTTCATGTTAGAGGAAGGATCTCAGGTTTGGTATTAGAAGCATTGAGATATCACATCTCATGCTATAGGAAGGGTCTCAGGATTGGAATGGGAAGCAGTTGGATATCACATCTCATGCTATAGGAAGGGTCTCAGGTTTGGTATAAGCATTGAGATATCACATCTCATGCTATAGGACGGGTCTCAGGATTGGAATGGAAGGAGTTGAATATCACATCTCATGTTATAGGAAGGATCTCAGGTTTGGTATTAGAAGCATTGAGACATCACATCTCATGCTATAGGAAGGGTCTCAGGGTTGGAATGGGAAGGAGTTGGATATCACATCTCATCCAATAGGAAGGGTCTCAGGTTTGGAATGGGAAGGAATTGGATATCACATCTCATGTTATAGGAAGGATCTCAGGTTTGGTATTAGAAGCATTGAGATATCACATCTCATGCTATAGGAAGGGTCTCAGGATTGGAATGTGAAGGATTTGGATATCACATCTCATGCTAAAGGAAGGGTCTCAGGTTTGGTAGAAGCATTGAGATATCACGTCTCTGCTATCGGAAGGGTCTCAGGATTGGATTGGGAAGGAGTTGGATATCCCTTCTCATGCTATAGGAAGGGTCTCAGGATTTGAATGGCAAGGAGTTGGATATCACATCTCATGCCATAGGAAGGGTCTCAGGTTTGGTATAAGCATTGAGATATCACATCTCTGCTATCGGAAGGGTCTCAGGATTGGAATGGGAAGGAGTTGGATATTCCCATCTCATGTTATAGGAAGGGTCTCAGGTTTGGTATTAGAAGCATTGAGATATCACATCTCATGCTATAGGAAGGGTCTCAGGATTGGAATGGGAAGGGCTTGGATATCACATCTCATGCTATAGGGAGGGTCTCAAGTTTGATATTAGAAGCTTTGAGATATCACATGTCATGATATCGGAAGGGTCTCAGGATTGGAATGGGAAGGAGTTGGATATCACATCTCATGATAAAGGAAGGGTCTAAGGTTTGGAAGGGGAAGGATTTGGATATCACATCTCATGTTATATTACGGGTCTCAGGTTTGGTATTAGAAGTATTGAGATATCAAGTCTCAGAGTATAGGAAGGGTCTCAGAATTGGAATGGGAAGAAGTTGGATATCACATCTCAAGCTATAGGAAGGGTCTCAGGATTGGAATGGGAAGGACTTGGATATCACATCTCATGCTATAGGAAGGCTCTCAGGTTTGGAAGGGGAAAGAGTTGGATATCACATTTCATGTTAGAGGTAGGATCTCAGGTTTGGTATTAGAGGCATTGAGATATCACATCTCATGCTATCAGAAGGGTCTCAGGAATGGAATGGGAAGGAGTTGGATATCACATTTCATGCTAAAGGGAGGGTCTCAGGTTTGGAAGGGGAAGGATTTGGATATCACATCTCATGTTATAGGAAGGATCTCAGGTTTGGTATTAGAAGCATTGAGATATCACATCTCATGCTATCGGAAGGATCTCAGGTTTGGTATTAGAAGCATTGAGATATCACATCTCATGCTATCAGAAGGGTCTCAGGATTGGAATGGGAAGGAGTTGGATATCACATCTCATGCTAAAGGGAGGGTCTCAGGTTTGGTAGAAGCATTGAGATATCACGTCTCTGCTATCGGAAGGGTCTCAGGATTGGATTGGGAAGGAGTTGGATATCCCTTCTCATGCTATAGGAAGGGTCTCAGGATTTGAATGGCAAGGAGTTGGATATCACATCTCATGCCATAGGAAGGGTCTCAGGATTGGAATGTGAAGGATTTGGATATCACATCTCATGCTAAAGGAAGAGTCTCAGGTTTGGTAGAAGCATTGAGATATCACGTCTCTGCTATCGGAAGGGTCTCAGGATTGGATTGGGAAGGAGTTGGATATCCCTTCTCATGCTATAGGAAGGGTCTCAGGATTTGAATGGCAAGGAGTTGGATATCACATCTCATGCCATAGGAAGGGTCTCAGGTTTGGTATAAGCATTGAGATATCACATCTCTGCTATCGGAAGGGTCTCAGGATTGGATTGGGAAGGAGTTGGATATCCCTTCTCATGCTATAGGAAGTGTCTCAGGTTGGAATGGGAAGGAGTTGGATATCACATCTCATGTTATAGGAAGGGTCTCAGGATTGGAATGGGAAGGATTTGGATATCACATCTCTTGCTATAGGAAGGGTCTCAGGATTGGAATGGGTAGGAGTTGGATATTACTTTCTTGCTATAGGAAGGGTCTCATGTTTGGAATGGGAAGGAGTTGGATATCACATATGCTATAGTTAGTGTCTCAGGTTTGGAACAGGAAGGAGTTGGATATCGCATCTCATGTTATAGTAAGAGTCTCTGGTTTGGTATTAGAATCATTGAGATATCACATCGCATGCTGTAGGAAGGGTCTAAGGATTGGAATGGGATGGACTTGGATATCACATCTCATGCTATAGGTAGGCTCTCAGGTTTGGTATAAGCATTGAGATATCACATCTCATGCTATAGGAAGGGTCTCAGGATTGGAATGGGAAGGATTTGGATATCACATCTCATGCTGTAGGAAGGGTCTCAGATTTGGTATAAGCATTGAGATATCACATCTCATGCTAAAGGAAGGGTCTCAGGATTGGAATGGGAAGGAGTTGTACATGACATCTCAGGCCATAGGAAGGGTCTCAGGTTTGGTATAAGCATTGAGATATCACATCTCTGCTATCGGAAGGGTCTCAGGATTGGAATGGGAAGGAGTTGGATATCCCATCTCATGTTATAGGAAGGGTCTCAGGTTTGGTATTAGAAGCATAGAGATATCACATCTCATGCTATAGGAAGGGTCTCAGGATTGGAATGGGAAGGACTTGGATGTCACATCTCATGCTATAGGGAGGGTCTCAAGTTTGATATTAGAAGCATTGAGATAACAAATCTCATGATATCGGAAGGGTCTCAGGATTGGAATGGGAAGGAGTTGGATACCACATCTCATGATAAAGGAAGGGTCTAAGGTTTGGAAGGGGAAGGATTTGGATATCACATCTCATGTTATAGGACGGGTCTCAGGTTTGGTAGAAGCATTGGGATATCACATCTCATGCTATCGGAAGGGTATCAGTATTGGATTTGGAAGAAGTTGGATATCCCATCTCATGCTATAGGAAGGGTCTCAGGTTGGAATGGGAAGGAGTTGGATATCACATTTCATGTTATAGGAAGGGTCTCAGGATTGGAATGGGAAGGACTTGGATATCATATCTCATGCTATAGGACGGGTCTCAGGTTTGTTATTAGAATCATTGAGATATCATATTGCATGCTGTAGGAAGGGTCTAAGGATTGGAATGGGAAGGACTTGGATATCACATCTCATGCTATAGATAGGCTCTTAGGTTTGGAAAGGGAAGGAGTTGGATATCACATTTCATGTTAGAGGAAGGATCTCAGGTTTGGTATTAGAAGCATTGAGATATCACATCTCATGCTATAGGAAGGGTCTCAGGATTGGAATGGGAAGTAGTTGGATATCACATCTCATGCTATAGGAAGGGTCTCAGGTTTGGTATAAGCATTGAGATATCACATCTCATGCTATAGGACGGGTCTCAGGATTGGAATGGGAAGGAGTTGGATATTCCCATCTCATGTTATAGGAAGGGTCTCAGGTTTGGTATTAGAAGCATTGAGATATCACATCTCATGCTATAGGAAGGGTCTCAGGATTGGAATGGGAAGGACTTGGATATCACATCTCATGCTATAGGGAGGGTCTCAAGTTTGATATTAGAAGCTTTGAGATATCACATCTCATGATATCGGAAGGGTCTCAGGATTGGAATGGGAAGGAGTTGGATATCACATCTCATGATAAAGGAAGTGTTAGGAAAGATTTCGCAATTGTAGGCAATTTTCCTTCCATGTGGCAACCCCTAAACTTTTTGCTGTTGTTTTTCACCTTGTTCTTGACTTTGCCAGAGAAGTGCAGCCTTCTGCTGCACTCCTCTGGGCTTTCGCTCCTTTTCTTATGGGGAAACTGACATGCCCTTAAGACAGTCAGTACCGGGGAACGCTGTTTCCCGTAGTTTCTTTTATCGTGTTGCGGCTTTAGTGCAACATGACACAAGAGGGCACTGTAAGCTAAATTACAGCTCTCTTGGGTCTCTAGCCTTCTACAGGCCCTAGATACTCGTTTAGGATTGTATTTGATCGGTGCAAGTCATTCAGGGACTGGAATGGTGGCAGCGATCGTTTTGTGTATTTTGAGCTCCTTTTGCCGTTCTGAGCGCATTTTTCGCGCTGAACCCAAAATGGTGGCCTAGCTCCCAAAATGGCCAGACCACGAGGCTCCTTTGTCCTGTCCACTGACCGTCTTGCTCCCTTCACCTTCCCCAGGTCGAGCGACCCGGGGCCTTCCTTATTTGGGCATGTACTTTCCCGCGAAACACGGATGCTTTCGCAGGCTTCTACATGTCTTTTGTGTGCCTCCAGGGTGTGGGCTGGGATGTCTGGTCCCAATACACATCCTGGGTGCCAGAGAGTCTAGGGTAGTGTGAATGCCTGGGACCACCGTGGTCCGTGATTGGTCCACGTATGGTATGTGTGTTGATGAGCGGATCTCCCATTGGCTCCCCTCTGTTTTGGCGCGAAAGGAACCGTGGATAAGAGGGGGCTGGAAACACCACTACCATGTCGATCTCCTGAGTTCTCATGAACGAAGGAATACAGGAGCCAAGTATCCTGCAACCAAGAGGCTGGACCGAGGAATCGCTGGTGACCCGCTGAAGGACTCCTCCTTTGCACTGCTGTCGTCCTGTGAAACCCTTTCCTCCTTTGATCGAACCAGAAGGCCTGTACTGGTACTTCGACCTTTGGAATAGCAGGAACAGCTATTCCCGGCGACTTCATCATCTCCTGCCAAGTAAGCCTTCGGAAGTGTCTCTGGGCCATCCAGTTGACTGACCAGCTTACAAGGGAGTCCTGCTCTGTAACCGCCGCCAGGTTGTGTTGTATCCCGAGTCCTTGTCACTCTCCCACGCTTCGTGCACTTGGCGTTCCCAGGTCTGAAGGGAGGAGTGTACATTTGGCTCGGATACACACGGCCGCTCCGTTGCCCTGCGGTGGTGACAAAACTGTGCAGTTTTCTTCGATTGGGACGTCTTTTTGCTCTACACGACTACGAGGCATTTCCCGACTCTTCTGAACCTGCCAGCTGCTGAAACTAACGTGGAGAAGCCTGGGTCTGCTTGTATCGGGGACCGGTGAGTAGTATAGCTAGGATCTGGTCGCCCTCCTGCAGTAGCCCATTGCTTTTCCCCACTGTGTAAAAACAGCACCCTTTTGTCCGTACTCGCGCTCTGCTTCTGCTCGCTGTGGAGGCTGCGCTTGAGTCGCGGAACCTGTTCTTCTTCTGTGGTGCACTAACCCGAACTGCCTGACTTCCTCCGAAGAGCTTCTCCTTTTGCCCGTTGGCACCAGCGTGGGCAGGTACTTTGAGCACAAGGCTCCACTCTTCGCAGGGCTCGGACTTCCATCTAGTTAGGTGCCTCTGAAGGCGAACTGAGTCTAAAGCATTATCGCACTGCCTGTTTTCCTTCCCTTGCAGGTGGACTACACATTTCGTGCCTCTAATGCTTGAGACTGTCGTGTTTGTATATATATTGTGTTGATATGGTATGTGCTGGCTTAATATTGTGATATTGTGATTTTCTCGCTACGGTCGTTGTTTTAAAGGCCTTAAAATAAATGTGTTTATATTTTTGATATAACACCTGTTTGGAGTAGTTTGTAAGCGCTCTTGCTTTGTGTGCTCATTGCGGGCTTTCAGTCACCCTCACCCCTCTTGAGACCTAGTCTTGACCGCCGCGATCGCTACCTTGATTGGTCTGGCTCGTCCAGAGGTTACCCTGTACCAAGTAATTAGGTTGGCCTTCTGAACTTCTGCGCCACCAGGACAGAGTTCAGAAATCCGTCTTAACAGGAAGGGTCTAAGGTTTGGAAGGGGAAGGATTTGGATATCACATCTCATGTTATATTACGGGTCTCAGGTTTGGTATTAGAAGCATTGAGACATCAAGTCTCAGAGTATAGGAAGGGTCTCAGAATTGGAATGGGAAGGAGTTGGTTATCACATCTCAAGCTATAGGAAGGGTCTCAGGATTGGAATGGGAAGGACTTGGATATCACATCTCATGCTATAGGAAGGCTCTCAGGTTTGGAAGGGGAAAGAGTTGGATATCACATTTCATGTTAGAGGTAGGATCTCAGGTTTGGTATTAGAGGCATTGAGATATCACATCTCATGCTATCAGAAGGGTCTCAGGAATGGAATGGGAAGGAGTTGGATATCACATCTCATGCTAAAGGGAGGGTCTCAGGTTTGGAAGGGGAAGGATTTGGATATCACATCTCATGTTATTGGAAGGATCTCAGGTTTGGTATTAGAAGCATTGAGATATCACATCTCATGCTATCGGAAGGATCTCAGGTTTGGTATTAGAAGCATTGAGATATCACATCTCATGCTATCATAAGGGTCTCAGGATTGGAATGGGAAGGAGTTGGATATCACATCTCATGCTAAAGGGAGGGTCTCAGGTTTGGAAGGGGAAGGATTTGGATATCACATCTCATGTTATCGGAAGGATCTCACGTTTGGTATTAGAAGTATTGAGATATCATATCTCATGCTATAGGAAGGGTCTCAGGATTGGAATGGGAAAGAGTTGGATATCACATCTCATGCTATAGGGAGTGTCTCAGGATTGGAATGGGAAGGACTTAGATATCACATATCATGCTCTAGGGAGGGTCTCAGTTTTGATATTAGAACCATTGAGATATCACATCTCATGCTATCGGAAGTGTCTCAGGATTGGAATGGGAAGGAGCTGGATATCACATCTCATGCTAAAGGAAGGGTCTCAGGTTTGGAACGGGAAGGATTTGGATATCACATCTCATGTTATAGGAAGGGTCTCAGGTTTGGTATAAGCATTGAGATATCACATCTCTGCTATCGGAAGTGTCTCAGGATTGGAATGGGAAGGAGTTGGATATCCCATCTCATGTTATAGGACGGGTCTCAGGTTTGTTATTATAATCATTGAGATATCATATTGCATGCTGTAGGAAGGGTCTAAGAGTTGGAATGGGAAGGACTTGGATATCACATCTCATGCTATAGATAGGCTCTTAGGTTTGGAAAGGGAAGGAGTTGGATATCACATTTCATGTTAGAGGAAGGATCTCAGGTTTGGTATTAGAAGCATTGAGATATCACATCTCATGCTATAGGAAGGGTTTCAGGATTGGAATGGGAAGTAGTTGGATATCACATCTCATGCTATAGGAAGGGTCTCAGGTTTGGTATAAGCATTGAGATATCACATCTCATGCTATAGGACGGGTCTCAGGATTGGAATGGAAGGAGTTGGATATCACATCTCATGTTATAGGAAAGATCTCAGGTTTGGTATTAGAAGCATTGAGACATCACATCTCATGCTATAGGAAGGGTCTCAGGGTTGGAATGGGAAGGAGTTGGATATCACATCTCATCCAATAGGAAGGGTCTCAGGTTTGGAATGGGAAGGAATTGGATATCACATCTCATGTTATAGGAAGGATCTCAGGTTTGGTATTAGAAGCATTGAGATATCACATCTCATGCTATAGGAAGGGTCTCAGGATTGGAATGTGAAGGATTTGGATATCACATCTCATGCTAAAGGAAGGGTCTCAGGTTTGGTAGAAGCATTGAGATATCACGTCTCTGCTTTCGGAAGGGTCTCAGGATTGGATTGGGAAGGAGTTGGATATCCCTTCTCATGCTATAGGAAGGGTCTCAGGATTTGAATGGCAAGGAGTTGGATATCACATCTCATGCCATAGGAAGGGTCTCAGGTTTGGTATAAGCATTGAGATATCACATCTCTGCTATCGGAAGGGTCTCAGGATTGGATTGGGAAGGAGTTGGATATTACTTTCTTGCTATAGGAAGGGTCTCATGTTTGGAATGGGAAGGAGTTGGATATCACATATGCTATAGTTAGTGTCTCAGGTTTGGAATGGGAAGGAGTTGGATATCACATCTCATGTTATAGGAAGGGTCTCAGGTTTGGTATAAGCATTGAGATATCACATCTCTGCTATCGGAAGCGGCTCAGGATTGGAATGGGAAGGAGTTGGATATCCCATCTCATGTTATAGTAAGAGTCTCTGGTTTGGTATTAGAATCATTGAGATATCAAATTGCATGCTGTAGGAAGGGTCTAAGGATTAGAATGGGATGGACTTGGATATCATATCTCATGCTATAGGTAGGCTCTCAGGTTTGGTATAAGCATTGAGATATCACATCTCATGCTATAGGAAGGGTCTCAGGATTGGAATGGGAAGGATTTGGATATCACATCTCATGCTATAGGAAGGGTCTCAGATTTGGTATAAGCATTGAGATATCACATCTCATGCTAAAGGAAGGGTCTCAGGATTGGAATGGGAAGGAGTTGGATGTCACATCTCATGCTATAGGGAGGGTCTCAAGTTTGATATTAGAAGCATTGAGATAACAAATCTCATGATATCGGAAGGGTCTCAGGATTGGAATGGGAAGGAGTTGGATACCACATCTCATGATAAAGGAAGGGTCTAAGGTTTGGAAGGGGAAGGATTTGGATATCACATCTCATGTTATAGGACGGGTCTCAGGTTTGGTATTAGAAGCATTGAGATATCAAGTCTCATGGTATAAGAAGGGTCTCAGAATTGGAATGGGAAGAAGTTGGATATCACACCTCAAGCTATAGGAAGGGTCTCAGGATTGGAATGGGAAGGAGTTTGATATCACATCTCATGCCATAGTATGGGTCTCAGGTTTGGTAGAAGCATTGGGATATCACATCTCATGCTATCGGAAGGGTATCAGTATTGGATTTGGAAGAAGTTGGATATCCCATCTCATGCTATAGGAAGGGTCTCAGGTTGGAATGGGAAGGAGTTGGATATCACATTTCATGTTATAGGAAGGGTCTCAGGATTGGAATGGGAAGGACTTGGATATCATATCTCATGCTATAGGACGGGTCTCAGGTTTGTTATTAGAATCATTGAGATATCATATTGCATGCTGTAGGAAGGGTCTAAGGATTGGAATGGGAAGGACTTGGATATCACATCTCATGCTATAGATAGGCTCTTAGGTTTGGAAAGGGAAGGAGTTGGATATCACATTTCATGTTAGAGGAAGGATCTCAGGTTTGGTATTAGAAGCATTGAGATATCACATCTCATGCTATAGGAAGGGTCTCAGGATTGGAATGGGAAGTAGTTGGATATCACATCTCATGCTATAGGAAGGGTCTCAGGTTTGGTATAAGCATTGAGATATCACATCTCATGTTATAGGAAGGATCTCAGGTTTGGTGTTAGAAGCATTGAGACATCACATCTCATGCTATAGGAAGGGTCTCAGGGTTGGAATGGGAAGGAGTTGGATATCACATCTCATCCAATAGGAAGGGTCTCAGGTTTGGAATGGGAAGGAATTGGATATCACATCTCATGTTATAGGAAGGATCTCAGGTTTGGTATTAGAAGCATTGAGATATCACATCTCATGCTATAGGAAGGGTCTCAGGATTGGAATGTGAAGGATTTGGATATCACATCTCATGCTAAAGGAAGGGTCTCAGGTTTGGTAGAAGCATTGAGATATCACGTCTCTGCTATCGGAAGGGTCTCAGGATTGGATTGGGAAGGAGTTGGATATCCCTTCTTATGCTATAGGAAGGGTCTCAGGATTTGAATGGCAAGGAGTTGGATATCACATCTCATGCCATAGGAAGGGTCTCAGGTTTGGTATAAGCATTGAGATATCACATCTCTGCTATCGGAAGGGTCTCAGGATTGGAATGGGAAGGAGTTGGATATTCCCATCTCATGTTATAGGAAGGGTCTCAGGTTTGGTATTAGAAGCATTGATATATCACATCTCATGCTATAGGAAGGGCCTCAGGATTGGAATGGGAAGGACTTGGATATCACATCTCATGCTATAGGGAGGGTCTCAAGATTGATATTAGAAGCTTTGAGATATCACATCTCATGATATCGGAAGGGTCTCAGGATTGGAATGGGAAGGAGTTGGATATCACATCTCATGATAAAGGAAGGGTCTAAGGTTTGGAAGGGGAAGGATTTGGATATCACATCTCATGGTATATTACGGGTCTCAGGTTTGGTATTAGAAGCATTGAGATATCAAGTCTCAGAGTATAGGAAGGGTCTCAGAATTGGAATGGGAAGGAGTTGGATATCACATCTCAAGCTATAGGAAGGGTCTCAGGATTGGAATGGGAAGGACTTGGATATCACATTTCATGCTATAGGAAGGCTCTCAGGTTTGGAAGGGGAAAGAGTTGGATATCACATTTCATATTAGAGGTAGGATCTCAGGTTTGGTATTAGAGGCATTGAGATATCACATCTCATGCTATCAGAAGGGTCTCAGGAATGGAATGGGAAGGAGTTGGATATCACATCTCATGCTAAAGGGAGGGTCTCAGGTTTGGAAGGGGAAGGATTTGGATATCACATCTCATGTTATAGGAAGGATCTCAGGTTTGGTATTAGAAGCATTGAGATATCACATCTCATGCTATCGGAAGGATCTCAGGTTTGGTATTAGAAGCATTGAGATATCACATCTCATGCTATCAGAAGGGTCTAAGGATTGGAATGGGAAGGAGTTGGATATCACATCTCATGCTAAAGGGAGGGTCTCAGGTTTGGAAGGGGAAGGATTTGGATATCACATCTCATGTTATCGGAAGGATCTCACGTTTGGTATTAGAAGTATTGAGATATCATATCTCATGCTATAGGAAGGGTCTCAGGATTGGAATGGGAAAGAGTTGGATATCACATCTCATGCGATAGGGAGTGTCTCAGGATTGGAATGGGAAGGACTTAGATATCACATATCATGCTATAGGGAGGGTCTCAGTTTTGATATTAGAAGCATTGAGATATCACATCTCATGCTATC
Source organism: Ambystoma mexicanum (assembly GCF_040938575.1). Lineage (NCBI taxonomy): Eukaryota > Metazoa > Chordata > Amphibia > Caudata > Ambystomatidae > Ambystoma > Ambystoma mexicanum. The sequence continues at coordinate 343,715,028 of NC_090936.1, forward strand.
GGAAGTGTCTCAGGATTGGAATGGGAAGGAGCTGGATATCACATCTCATGCTAAAGGAAGGGTCTCAGGTTTGGAACGGGAAGGATTTGGATATCACATCTCATGTTATAGGAAGGGTCTCAGGTTTGGTATAAGCATTGAGATATCACATCTCTGCTATCGGAAGTGTCTCAGGATTGGAATGGGAAGGAGTTGGATATCCCATCTCATGTTATAGGACGGGTCTCAGGTTTGTTATTAGAATCATTGAGATATCATATTGCATGCTGTAGGAAGGGTCTAAGGGTTGGAATGGGAAGGACTTGGATATCACATCTCATGCTATAGATAGGCTCTTAGGTTTGGAAAGGGAAGGAGTTGGATATCACATTTCATGTTAGAGGAAGGATCTCAGGTTTGGTATTAGAAGCATTGAGATATCACATCTCATGCTATAGGAAGGGTCTCAGGATTGGAATGGGAAGTAGTTGGATATCACATCTCATGCTATAGGAAGGGTCTCAGGTTTGGTATAAGCATTGAGATATCACATCTCATGCTATAGGACGGGTCTCAGGATTGGAATGGAAGGAGTTGGATATCACATCTCATGTTATAGGAATGATCTCAGGTTTGGTATTAGAAGCATTGAGACATCACATCTCATGCTATAGGAAGGGTCTCAGGGTTGGAATGGGAAGGAGTTGGATATCACATCTCATCCAATAGGAAGGGTCTCAGGTTTGGAATGGGAAGGAATTGGATATCACATCTCATGTTATAGGAAGGATCTCAGGTTTGGTATTAGAAGTATTGAGTTATCACATCTCATGCTATAGGAAGGGTCTCAGGATTGGAATGTGAAGGATTTGGATATTACATTTCATGCTAAAGGAAGGGTCTCAGGTTTGGTAGAAGCATTGAAATATCACGTCTCTGCTATCGGAAGGGTCTCAGGATTGGATTGGGAAGGAGTTGGATATCCCTTCTCATGCTATAGGAAGGGTCTCAGGATTTGAATGGCAAGGAGTTGGATATCACATCTCATGCCATAGGAAGGGTCTCAGGTTTGGTATAAGCATTGAGATATCACATCTCTGCTATCGGAAGGGTCTCAGGATTGGATTGGGAAGGAGTTGGATATCCCTTCTCATGCTATAGGAAGTGTCTCAGGTTGGAATTGGAAGGAGTTGGATATCACATCTCATGTTATAGGAAGGGTCTCAGGATTGGAATGGGAAGGATTTGGAGATTACATTTCATGCTAAAGGAAGGGTCTCAGGTTTGGTAGAAGCATTGAAATATCACGTCTCTGCTATCGGAAGGGTCTCAGGATTGGATTGGGAAGGAGTTGGATATCCCTTCTCATGCTATAGGAAGGGTCTCAGGATTTGAATGGCAAGGAGTTGGATATCACATCTCATGCCATAGGAAGGGTCTCAGGTTTGGTATAAGCATTGAGATATCACATCTCTGCTATCGGATGTGTCTCAGGATTGGAATGGGAAGGAGTTGGATATCCCATCTCATGTTATAGGACGGGTCTCAGGTTTGTTATTAGAATCATTGAGATATCATATTGCATGCTGTAGGAAGGGTCTAAGGGTTGGAATGGGAAGGACTTGGATATCACATCTCATGCTATAGATAGGCTCTTAGGTTTGGAAAGGGAAGGAGTTGGATATCACATTTCATGTTAGAGGAAGGATCTCAGGTTTGGTATTAGAAGCATTGAGATATCACATCTCATGCTATAGGAAGGGTCTCAGGATTGGAATGGGAAGTAGTTGGATATCACATCTCATGCTATAGGAAGGGTCTCAGGTTTGGTATAAGCATTGAGATATCACATCTCATGCTATAGGACGGGTCTCAGGATTGGAATGGAAGGAGTTGGATATCACATCTCATGTTATAGGAAGGATCTCAGGTTTGGTATTAGAAGCATTGAGACATCACATCTCATGCTATAGGAAGGGTCTCAGGGTTGGAATGGGAAGGAGTTGGATATCACATCTCATCCAATAGGAAGGGTCTCAGGTTTGGAATGGGAAGGAATTGGATATCACATCTCATGTTATAGGAAGGATCTCAGGTTTGGTATTAGAAGCATTGAGATATCACATCTCATGCTATAGGAAGGGTCTCAGGATTGGAATGTGAAGGATTTGGATATTACATTTCATGCTAAAGGAAGGGTCTCAGGTTTGGTAGAAGCATTGAAATATCACGTCTCTGCTATCGGAAGGGTCTCAGGACTGGATTGGGAAGGAGTTGGATATCCCTTCTCATGCTATAGGAAGGGTCTCAGGATTTGAATGGCAAGGAGTTGGATATCACATCTCATGCCATAGGAAGGGTCTCAGGTTTGGTATAAGCATTGAGATATCACATCTCTGCTATCGGAAGGGTCTCAGGATTGGATTGGGAAGGAGTTGGATATCCCTTCTCATGCTATAGGAAGTGTCTCAGGTTGGAATAGGAAGGAGTTGGATATCACATCTCATGTTATAGGAAGGGTCTCAGGATTGGAATGGGAAGGATTTGGATATCACATCTCTTGCTATAGGAAGGGTCTCAGGATTGGAATGGGTAGGAGTTGGATATTACTTTCTTGCTATAGGAAGGGTCTCATGTTTGGAATGGGAAGGAGTTGGATATCACATATGCTACAGTTAGTGTCTCAGGTTTGGAACGGGAAGGAGTTGGATATCACATCTCATGTTATAGGAAGGGTCTCAGGTTTGGTATAAGCATTGAGATATCACATCTCTGCTATCGGAAGCGGCTCAGGATTGGAATGGGAAGGAGTTGGATATCCCATCTCATGTTATAGTAAGAGTCTCTGGTTTGGTATTAGATTCATTGAGATATCACATCGCATGCTGTAGGAAGGGTCTAAGGATTGGAATGGGATGGACTTGGATATCACATCTCATGCTATAGGTAGGCTCTCAGGTTTGGTATAAGCATTGAGATATCACATCTCATGCTATAGGAAGGGTCTCAGGATTGGAATGGGAAGCATTTGGATATCACATCTCATGCTATAGGAAGGGTCTCAGATTTGGTATAAGCATTGAGATATCACATCTCATGCTAAAGGAAGGGTCTCAGGATTGGAATGGGAAGGAGTTGTATATGACATCTCAGGCCATAGGAAGAGTCTCAGGTTTGGTATAAGCATTGAGATATCACATCTCTGCTATCGGAAGGGTCTCAGGATTGGAATGGGAAGGAGTTGGATATCCCATCTCATGTTATAGGAAGGGTCTCAGGTTTGGTATTAGAAGCATAGAGATATCACATCTCATGCTATAGGAAGGGTCTCAGGATTGGAATGGGAAGGACTTGGATGTCACATCTCATGCTATAGGGAGGGTCTCAAGTTTGATATTAGAAGCATTGAGATAACAAATCTCATGATATCGGAAGGGTCTCAGGATTGGAATGGGAAGGAGTTGGATATCACATCTCATGATAAAGGAAGGGTCTAAGGTTTGGAAGGGGAAGGATTTGGATATCACATCTCATGTTATAGGACGGGTCTCAGGTTTGGTATTAGAAGCATTGAGATATCAAGTCTCATGGTATAAGAAGGGTCTCAGAATTGGAATGGGAAGGAGTTGGATATCACACCTCAAGCTATAGGAAGGGTCTCAGGATTGGAATGGGAAGGAGTTTGATATCACATCTCATGCCATAGTATGGGTCTCAGGTTTGGTAGAAGCATTGGGATATCACATCTCATGCTATCGGAAGGGTATCAGTATTGGATTTGGAAGAAGTTGGATATCCCATCTCATGCTATAGGAAGGGTCTCAGGTTGGAATGGGAAGGAGTTGGATATCACATCTCATGCTAAAGGAAGGGTCTCAGGTTTGGAACGGGAAGGATTTGGATATCACATCTCATGTTATAGGAAGGGTCTCAGGTTTGGTATAAGCATTGAGATATCACATCTCTGCTATCGGAAGTGTCTCAGGATTGGAATGGGAAGGAGTTGGATATCCCATCTCATGTTATAGGACGGGTCTCAGGTTTGTTATTAGAATCATTGAGATATCATATTGCATGCTGTAGGAAGGGTCTAAGGGTTGGAATGGGAAGGACTTGGATATCACATCTCATGCTATAGATAGGCTCTTAGGTTTGGAAAGGGAAGGAGTTGGATATCACATTTCATGTTAGAGGAAGGATCTCAGGTTTGGTATTAGAAGCATTGAGATATCACATCTCATGCTATAGGAAGGGTCTCAGGATTGGAATGGGAAGTAGTTGGATATCACATCTCATGCTATAGGAAGGGTCTCAGGTTTGGTATAAGCATTGAGATATCACATCTCATGCTATAGGACGGGTCTCAGGATTGGAATGGAAGGAGTTGGATATCACATCTCATGTTATAGGAATGATCTCAGGTTTGGTATTAGAAGCATTGAGACATCACATCTCATGCTATAGGAAGGGTCTCAGGGTTGGAATGGGAAGGAGATGGATATCACATCTCATCCAATAGGAAGGGTCTCAGGTTTGGAATGGGAAGGAATTGGATATCACATCTCATGTTATAGGAAGGATCTCAGGTTTGGTATTAGAAGCATTGAGATATCACATCTCATGCTATAGGAAGGGTCTCAGGATTGGAATGTGAAGGATTTGGATATTACATTTCATGCTAAAGGAAGGGTCTCAGGTTTGGTAGAAGCATTGAAATATCACGTCTCTGCTATCGGAAGGGTCTCAGGATTGGATTGGGAAGGAGTTGGATATCCCTTCTCATGCTATAGGAAGGGTCTCAGGATTTGAATGGCAAGGAGTTGGATATCACATCTCATGCCATAGGAAGGGTCTCAGGTTTGGTATAAGCATTGAGATATCACATCTCTGCTATCGGAAGGGTCTCAGGATTGGATTGGGAAGGAGTTGGATATCCCTTCTCATGCTATAGGAAGTGTCTCAGGTTGGAATTGGAAGGAGTTGGATATCACATCTCATGTTATAGGAAGGGTCTCAGGATTGGAATGGGAAGGATTTGGAGATTACATTTCATGCTAAAGGAAGGGTCTCAGGTTTGGTAGAAGCATTGAAATATCACGTCTCTGCTATCGGAAGGGTCTCAGGATTGGATTGGGAAGGAGTTGGATATCCCTTCTCATGCTATAGGAAGGGTCTCAGGATTTGAATGGCAAGGAGTTGGATATCACATCTCATGCCATAGGAAGGGTCTCAGGTTTGGTATAAGCATTGAGATATCACATCTCTGCTATCGGATGTGTCTCAGGATTGGAATGGGAAGGAGTTGGATATCCCATCTCATGTTATAGGACGGGTCTCAGGTTTGTTATTAGAATCATTGAGATATCATATTGCATGCTGTAGGAAGCGTCTAAGGGTTGGAATGGGAAGGACTTGGATATCACATCTCATGCTATAGATAGGCTCTTAGGTTTGGAAAGGGAAGGAGTTGGATATCACATTTCATGTTAGAGGAAGGATCTCAGGTTTGGTATTAGAAGCATTGAGATATCACATCTCATGCTATAGGAAGGGTCTCAGGATTGGAATGGGAAGTAGTTGGATATCACATCTCATGCTATAGGAAGGGTCTCAGGTTTGGTATAAGCATTGAGATATCACATCTCATGCTATAGGACGGGTCTCAGGATGGGAATGGAAGGAGTTGGATATCACATCTCATGTTATAGGAAGGATCTCAGGTTTGGTATTAGAAGCATTGAGACATCACATCTCATGCTATAGGAAGGGTCTCAGGGTTGGAATGGGAAGGAGTTGGATATCACATCTCATCCAATAGGAAGGGTCTCAGGTTTGGAATGGGAAGGAATTGGATATCACATCTCATGTTATAGGAAGGATCTCAGGTTTGGTATTAGAAGCATTGAGATATCACATCTCATGCTATAGGAAGGGTCTCAGGATTGGAATGTGAAGGATTTGGATATTACATTTCATGCTAAAGGAAGGGTCTCAGGTTTGGTAGAAGCATTGAAATATCACGTCTCTGCTATCGGAAGGGTCTCAGGATTGGATTGGGAAGGAGTTGGATATCCCTTCTCATGCTATAGGAAGGGTCTCAGGATTTGAATGGCAAGGAGTTGGATATCACATCTCATGCCATAGGAAGGGTCTCAGGTTTGGTATAAGCATTGAGATATCACATCTCTGCTATCGGAAGGGTCTCAGGATTGGATTGGGAAGGAGTTGGATATCCCTTCTCATGCTATAGGAAGTGTCTCAGGTTGGAATAGGAAGGAGTTGGATATCACATCTCATGTTATAGGAAGGGTCTCAGGGTTGGAATGGGAAGGATTTGGATATCACATCTCTTGCTATAGGAAGGGTCTCAGGATTGGATTGGGTAGGAGTTGGATATTACTTTCTTGCTATAGGAAGGGTCTCATGTTTGGAATGGGAAGGAGTTGGATATCACATATGCTACAGTTAGTGTCTCAGGTTTGGAACGGGAAGGAGTTGGATATCACATCTCATGTTATAGGAAGGGTCTCAGGTTTGGTATAAGCATTGAGATATCACATCTCTGCTATAGGAAGGGTCTCAGGATTGGAATGGGAAGGACTTGGATGTCACATCTCATGCTATAGGGAGGGTCTCAAGTTTGATATTAGAAGCATTGAGATAACAAATCTCATGATATCGGAAGGGTCTCAGGATTGGAATGGGAAGGAGTTGGATATCACATCTCATGATAAAGGAAGGGTCTAAGGTTTGGAAGGGGAAGGATTTGGATATCACATCTCATGTTATAGGACGGGTCTCAGGTTTGGTATTAGAAGCATTGAGATATCAAGTCTCATGGTATAAGAAGGGTCTCAGAATTGGAATGGGAAGGAGTTGGATATCACACCTCAAGCTATAGGAAGGGTCTCAGGATTGGAATGGGAAGGAGTTTGATGTCACATCTCATGCCATAGTATGGGTCTCAGGTTTGGTAGAAGCATTGGGATATCACATCTCATGCTATCGGAAGGGTATCAGTATTGGATTTGGAAGAAGTTGGATATCCCATCTCATGCTATAGGAAGGGTCTCAGGTTGGAATGGGAAGGAGTTGGATATCACATTTCATGTTATAGGAAGGGTCTCAGGATTGGAATGGGAAGGACTTGGATATCATATCTCATGCTATAGGAAGGCTCTCAGGTTTGGAAGGGGAAGGAGTTGGATATCACATTTCATGTTAGAGGAAGGATCTCAGGTTTGGTATTAGAGGCCTTGAGATATCACATCTCATGCTATAGGAAGGGTCTCAGGATTGGAATGGGAAGGAGTTGGATATCACATCTCAAGCTATAGGAAGGGTCTCAGGTTTGGTATAAGCATTGAGATATCACATCTCATGCTATAGGAAGGGTCTCAGGATTGGAATGGGAAGGAGTTGGATATCACATCTCATGTTAAAGGAAATATCTTAGGTTTGGTATTAGAAGCATTGAGACATCACATCTCATGTTATAGGAAGGGTCTCAGGATTGGAATGGGAAGAAGTTGGATATCACATCTCATGCTATAGGAAGGGTCTCAGGTTTGGTATAAGCATTGAGATATCACATCTCATGCTATAGGAAGGGTCTCAGGATTGGAATGGGAAGGAGTTGTATATGACATCTCATGCCATAGGAAGGGTCTCAAATTTGGTATAAGCATTGAGATATCACATCACATGCTATAGGAAGGGTCTCAGGATTGGAATGGGAAGGACTTGGATATCACATCTCATGCTATAGGCAGGGCCTCAGGTTTGGAAAGGGAAGGAGTTGGATATCACATCTCATGTTATAGGAAGGGTCTCAGGGTTGGAATGGGAAGGATTTGGATATCACATCTCTTGCTATAGGAAGGGTCTCAGGATTGGATTGGGTAGGAGTTGGATATTACTTTCTTGCTATAGGAAGGGTCTCATGTTTGGAATGGGAAGGAGTTGGATATCACATATGCTACAGTTAGTGTCTCAGGTTTGGAACGGGAAGGAGTTGGATATCACATCTCATGTTATAGGAAGGGTCTCAGGTTTGGTATAAGCATTGAGATATCACATCTCTGCTATCGGAAGCGGCTCAAGATTGGAATGGGAAGGAGTTGGATATCCCATCTCATGTTATAGTAAGAGTCTCTGGTTTGGTATTAGATTCATTGAGATATCACATCGCATGCTGTAGGAAGGGTCTAAGGATTGGAATGGGATGGACTTGGATATCACATCTCATGCTATAGGTAGGCTCTCAGGTTTGGTATAAGCATTGAGATATCACATCTCATGCTATAGGAAGGGTCTCAGGATTGGAATGGGAAGGATTTGGATATCACATCTCATGCTATAGGAAGGGTCTCAGATTTGGTATAAGCATTGAGATATCACATCTCATGCTAAAGGAAGGGTCTCAGGATTGGAATGGGAAGGAGTTGTATATGACATCTCAGGCCATAGGAAGAGTCTCAGGTTTGGTATAAGCATTGAGATATCACATCTCTGCTATCGGAAGGGTCTCAGGATTGGAATGGGAAGGAGTTGGATATCCCATCTCATGTTATAGGAAGGGTCTCAGGTTTGGTATTAGAAGCATAGAGATATCACATCTCATGCTATAGGAAGGGTCTAAGGATTGGAATGGGAGAGACTTTGATGTCACATCTCATGCTATAGGGAGGGTCTCAAGTTTGATATTAGAAGCATTGAGATAACAAATCTCATGATATCGGAAGGGTCTCAGGATTGGAATGGTAAGGAGTTGGATATCACATCTCATGATAAAGGAAGGGTCTAAGGTTTGGAAGGGGAAGGATTTGGATATCACATCTCATGTTATAGGACGGGTCTCAGGTTTGGTATTAGAAGCATTGAGATATCAAGTCTCATGGTATAAGAAGGGTCTCAGAATTGGAATGGGAAGGAGTTGGATATCACACCTCAAGCTATAGGAAGGGCACCAGGATTGGAATGGGAAGGAGTTTGATATCACATCTCATGCCATAGTATGGGTCTCAGGTTTGGTAGAAGCATTGGGATATCACATCTCATGCTATCGGAAGGGTATCAGTATTGGATTTGGAAGAAGTTGGATATCCCATCTCATGCTATAGGAAGGGTCTCAGGTTGGAATGGGAAGGAGTTGGATATCACATTTCATGTTATAGGAAGGGTCTCAGGATTGGAATGGGAAGGACTTGGATATCATATCTCATGCTATAGGACGGGTCTCAGGTTTGTTATTAGAATCATTGAGATATCATATTGCATGCTGTAGGAAGGGTCTAAGGATTGGAATGGGAAGGACTTGGATATCGCATCTCATGCTATAGATAGGCTCTTAGGTTTGGAAAGGGAAGGAGTTGGATATCACATTTCATGTTAGAGGAAGGATCTCAGGTTTGGTATTAGAAGCATTGAGATATCACATCTCATGCTATAGGAAGGGTCTCAGGATTGGAATGGGAAGTAGTTGGATATCACATCTCATGCTATAGGAAGGGTCTCAGGTTTGGTATAAGCATTGAGATATCACATCTCATGCTATAGGACGGGTCTCAGGATTGGAATGGAAGGAGTTGGATATCACATCACATGTTATAGGAAGGATCTCAGGTTTGGTATTAGAAGCATTGAGACATCACATCTCATGCTATAGGAAGGGTCTCAGGGTTGGAATGGGAAGGAGTTGGATATCGCATCTCATCCAATAGGAAGGGTCTCAGGATTGGAATGGGAAGGAATTGGATATCACATCTCATGTTATAGGAAGGATCTCAGGTTTGGTATTAGAAGCATTGAGATATCACATCTCATGCTATCGGAAGGGTCTCAGGATTGGATTGGGAAGGAGTTGGATATCCCTTCTCATGCTATAGGAAGGGTCTCATGATTTGAATGGGAAGGAGTTGGATATCACATCTCATGTTATAGGAAGGGTCTCAGGATTGGAATGGGAAGGATTTGGATATCACATCTCTTGCTATAGGAAGGGTCTCAGGATTGGAATGGGTAGGAGTTGGAAATTACTTTCTTGCTATAGGAAGGGTCTCATGTTTGGAATGGGAAGCAGTTGGATATCACATATGCTATAGTTAGTGTCTCAGGTTTGGAACGGGAAGGAGTTGGATATCACATCTCATGTTATAGGAAGGGTCTCAGGTTTGGTATAAGCATTGCGATATCACATCTCTGCTATCGGAAGCGGCTCAGGATTGGAATGGGAAGGAGTTGGATATCCCATCTCATGTTATAGGAAGAGTCTCTGGTTTGGTATTAGAATCATTGAGATATCACATCGCATGCTATAGGAAGGGTCTCAGGATTGGAATGGGAAGGAATTGGATATCACATCTCATGCTATAGGAAGGGTCTCAGATTTGGTATAAGCATTGAGATATCACATCTCATGCTAAAGGAAGGGTCTCAGGATTGGAATGGGAAGGAGTTGTATATGACATCTCAGGCCATAGGAAGGGTCTCAGGTTTGGTATAAGCATTGAGATATCACATCTCTGCTATCGGAAGGGTCTCAGGATTGGAATGGGAAGGAGTTGGATATCCCATCTCATGTTATAGGAATGGTCTCAGGTTTGGTATTAGAAGCATAGAGATATCACATCTCATGCTATAGGAAGGGTCTCAGGATTGGAATGGGAAGGACTTGGATGTCACATCTCATGCTATAGGGAGGGTCTCAAGTTTGATATTAGAAGCATTGAGATAACAAATCTCATGATATCGGAAGGGTCTCAGGATTGGAATGGGAAGGAGTTGGATATCACATCTCATGATAAAGGAAGGGTCTAAGGTTTGGAAGGGGAAGGATTTGGATATCACATCTCATGTTATAGGACGGGTCTCAGGTTTGGTATTAGAAGCATTGAGATATCAAGTCTCATGGTATAAGAAGGGTCTCAGAATTGGAATGGGAAGGAGTTGGATATCACACCTCAAGCTATAGGAAGGGTCTCAGGATTGGAATGGGAAGGAGTTTGATGTCACATCTCATGCCATAGTATGGGTCTCAGGTTTGGTAGAAGCATTGGGATATCACATCTCATGCTATCGGAAGGGTATCAGTATTGGATTTGGAAGAAGTTGGATATCCCATCTCATGCTATAGGAAGGGTCTAAGGTTGGAATGGGAAGGAGTTGGATATCACATTTCATGTTATAGGAAGGGTCTCAGGATTGGAATGGGAAGGACTTGGATATCATATCTCATGCTATAGGAAGGCTCTCAGGTTTGGAAGGGGAAGGAGTTGGATATCACATTTCATGTTAGAGGAAGGATCTCAGGTTTGGTATTAGAGGCCTTGAGATATCACATCTCATGCTATAGGAAGGGTCTCAGGATTGGAATGGGAAGGAGTTGGATATCACATCTCATGTTAAAGGAAATATCTCAGGTTTGGTATTAGAAGCATTGAGACATCACATCTCATGTTATAGGAAGGGTCTCAGGATTGGAATGGGAAGAAGTTGGATATCACATCTCATGCTATAGGAAGGGTCTCAGGTTTGGTATAAGCATTGAGATATCACATCTCATGCTATAGGAAGGGTCTCAGGATTGGAATGGGAAGGAGTTGTATATGACATCTCATGCCATAGGAAGGGTCTCAAATTTGGTATAAGCATTGAGATATCACATCACATGCTATAGGAAGGGTCTCAGGATTGGAATGGGAAGGACTTGGATATCACATCTCATGCTATAGGCAGGGCCTCAGGTTTGGAAAGGGAAGGTGTTGGATATCACATCTCATGTTATAGGAAGGGTCTCAGGTTTGGTATAAGCATTGAGATATCACATCTCTGCTATCGGAAGCGGCTCAGGATTGGAATGGGAAGGAGTTGGATATCCCATCTCATGTTATAGGAAGAGTCTCTGGTTTGGTATTAGAATCATTGAGATATCACATCGCATGCTGTAGGAAGGGTCTAAGGATTGGAATGGGATGGACTTGGATATCACATCTCATGCTATAGGTAGGCTCTCAGGTTTGGTATAAGCATTGAGATATCACATCTCATGCTATAGGAAGGGTCTCAGGATTGGAATGGGAAGGAATTGGATATCACATCTCATGCTATAGGAAGGGTCTCAGATTTGGTATAAGCATTGAGATATCACATCTCATGCTAAAGAAAGGGTCTCGGGATTGGAATGGGAAGGAGTTGTATATGACATCTCAGGCCATAGGAAGGGTCTCAGGTTTGGTATAAGCATTGAGATATCACATCTCTGCTATCGGAAGGGTCTCAGGATTGGAATGGGAAGGAGTTGGATATCCCATCTCATGTTATAGGAATGGTCTCAGGTTTGGTATTAGAAGCATAGAGATATCACATCTCATGCTACAGGAAGGGTCTCAGGATTGGAATGGGAAGGACTTGGATGTCACATCTCATGCTATAGGGAGGGTCTCAAGTTTGATATTAGAAGCATTGAGATAACAAATCTCATGATATCTGAAGGGTCTCAGGATTGGAATGGGAAGGAGTTGGATATTACATCTCATGATAAAGGAAGGGCCTAAGGTTTGGAAGGGGAAGGATTTGGATATCACATCTCATGTTATAGGACGGGTCTCAGGTTTGGTATTAGAAGCATTGAGATATCAAGTCTCATGGTATAAGAAGGGTCTCAGAATAGGAATGGGAAGGAGTTGGATATCACACCTCAAGCTATAGGAAGGGTCTCAGGATTGGAATGGGAAGGAGTTTGATATCACATCTCATGCCATAGTATGGGTCTCAGGTTTGGTAGAAGCATTGGGATATCACATCTCATGCTATCGGAAGGGTATCAGTATTGGATTTGGAAGAAGTTGGATATCCCATCTCATGCTATAGGAAGGGTCTCAGGTTGGAATGGGAAGGAGTTGGATTTCACATTTCATGTTATAGGAAGGGTCTCAGGATTGGAATGGGAAGGACTTGGATATCATATCTCATGCTATAGGAAGGCTCTCAGGTTTGGAAGGGGAAGGAGTTGGATATCACATCTCAAGCTATAGGAAGGGTCTCAGGATTGGAATGGGAAGGAGTTGGATATCACATCTCAAGCTATAGGAAGGGTCTCAGGTTTGGTATAAGCATTGAGATATCACATCTCATGCTATAGGAAGGGTCTCAGGATTGGAATGGGAAGAAGTTGGATATCACATCTCATGCTATAGGAAGGGTCTCAGGTTTGGTATAAGCATTGAGATATCACATCTCATGCTATAGGAAGGGTCTCAGGATTGGAATGGGAAGGAGTTGTATATGACATCTCATGCCATAGGAAGGGTCTCAGGTTTGGTATAAGCATTGAGATATCACATCACATGCTATAGGAAGGGTCTCAGGATTGGAATGGGAAGGACTTGGATATCACATCTCATGCTATAGGCAGGGCCTCAGGTTTGGAAAGGGAAGGAGATGGATATCACATTTCATGTTAGAGATAGGATCTCAGGTTTGGTATTAGAGGCATTGAGATATCACATCTCATGCTATCAGAAGGGTCTCAGGATTGGAATGGGAAGGAGTTGTATATCACATCTCATGCTAAATGGAGGGTCTCAGGTTTGGAAGGGGAAGGATTTGGAAATCACATCTCATGTTATAGGAAGGATCTCAGGTTTGGTATTAGAAGCATTGAGATATCACATCTCATGCTATCGGAAGTATCTCAGGTTTGGTATTAGAAGCATTGAGACATCACATCTCATGCTATAGGAAGGGTCTCAGGATTGGAATGGGAAGGAGTTGGATATCACATCTCATGCTATAGGAAGGGTCTCAGATTTGGTATAAGCATTGAGATATCACATCTCATGCTAAAGGAAGGGTCTCAGGATTGGATTGGGAAGGAGTTGTATATGACATCTCATGTTATAGGAAGGGTCTCAGGTTTGGTATTAGAAGCATTGAGATATCACATCTCATGCTATAGGAAGGGTCTCAGGATTGGAATGGGGAGGACTTGGATGTCACATCTCATGCTATAGGGAGGGTCTCAAGTTTGATATTAGAAGCATTGAGATAACAAATCTCATGATCTCGGAAGAGTCTCAGGATTGGAATGGGAAGGAGTTGGATATCACATCTCATGATAAAGGAAGGGTCTAAGGTTTGGAAGGGGAAAGATTTGGATATCACATCTCATGTTATAGGACGGGTCTCAGGTTTGGTATCAGAAGCATTGAGATATCAAGTCTCATGGCATAGGAAGGGTCTCAGAATTGGAATGGGAAGGAGTTGGATATCACATCTCAAGCTATAGGAAGAGTCTCAGGATTGGAATGGGAATGAGTTTGATATCACAACTCATGCCATAGTATGGGTCTCAGGTTTGGTAGAAGCATTGGGATATCACATCTCATGCTATTGGAAGGGTATCAGTATTGGATTTGGAAGGAGTTGGATATCCCATCTCATGCTATAGGAAGGGTCTCAGGTTGGAATGGGAAGGAGTTGGATATCACATTTCATGTTATAGGAAGGGTCTCAGGATTGGAATGGGAAGGACTTGGATATCATATCTCATGCTATAGGAAGGCTCTCAGGTTTGGAAGGGTAAGGAGTTGGATATCACATTTCATGTTAGAGGAAGGATCTCAGGTTTGGTATTAGAGGCCTTGAGATATCACATCTCATGCTATAGGAAGGGTCTCAGGATTGGAATGGGAAGGAGTTGGATATAACATCTCAAGCTTTAGGAAGGGTCTCAGGTTTGGTATAAGCATTGAGATAGCACATCTCATGCTATAGGAAGGGTCTCAGGATTGGAATGGATGGGAAGGAGTTGGATATCACATCTCATGTTATAGGAAAGATCTCAGGTTTGGTATTAGAAGCATTGAGACATCACATCTCATGTTATAGGAAGGGTCTCAGGATTGGAATGGGAAGAAGTTGGATATCACATCTCATGCTATAGGAAGGATCTCAGGTTTGGAAGGGGAAGGAGTTGGATATCCAATGTCATGTTATAGGACTGTTCTCAGGTTTGGTATTAGAAGCATTGAGATATCACATTGCATGCTGTAGGAAGGTTCTCAGGTTTGGTATTAGAAGCATTGAGACATCACATCTCATGCTATAGGAAGGGTCTCAGGATTGGAATGGGAAGGAGTTGGATATCACATCTCATGTTATAGGAAGGATCTCAGGTTTGGTATTAGAAGCATTGAGACATCACATCTCATGCTATAGGAAGGGTCTAAGGATTTGAATGGGAAGGAGTTGGATATCACATCTCATGCTATAGGAAGGGTCTCACATTTGGTATAAGCATTGAGATATCACATCTCATGCTATAGGAAGGGTCTCAGGATTGGATTGGGAAGGAGTTGTATATGACATCTCAGGCCATAGGAAGGGTCTCAGGATTGGTATAAGCATTGAGATATCACATCTCTGCTATCGGAAGGGTCTCAGGATTGGAATGGGAAGGAGTTGGATATCACATCTCATGTTATAGGAAATATCTCAGGTTTGGTATTAGAAGCATTGAGACATCACATCTCATGTTATAGGAAGGGTCTCAGGATTGGATTGGGAAGGAGTTGTATATGACATCTCATGTTATAGGAAGGGTCTCAGGTTTGGTATTAGAAGCATTGAGATATCACATCTCATGCTATAGGAAGGGTCTCAGGATTGGAATGGGGAGGACTTGGATGTCACATCTCATGCTATAGGGAGGGTCTCAAGTTTGATATTAGAAGCATTGAGATAACAAATCTCATGATCTCGGAAGAGTCTCAGGATTGGAATGGGAAGGAGTTGGATATCACATCTCATGATAAAGGAAGGGTCTAAGGTTTGGAAGGGGAAAGATTTGGATATCACATCTCATGTTATAGGACGGGTCTCAGGTTTGGTATCAGAAGCATTGAGATATCAAGTCTCATGGCATAGGAAGGGTCTCAGAATTGGAATGGGAAGGAGTTGGATATCACATCTCAAGCTATAGGAAGAGTCTCAGGATTGGAATGGGAATGAGTTTGATATCACAACTCATGCCATAGTATGGGTCTCAGGTTTGGTAGAAGCATTGGGATATCACATCTCATGCTATTGGAAGGGTATCAGTATTGGATTTGGAAGGAGTTGGATATCCCATCTCATGCTATAGGAAGGGTCTCAGGTTGGAATGGGAAGGAGTTGGATATCACATTTCATGTTATAGGAAGGGTCTCAGGATTGGAATGGGAAGGACTTGGATATCATATCTCATGCTATAGGAAGGCTCTCAGGTTTGGAAGGGTAAGGAGTTGGATATCACATTTCATGTTAGAGGAAGGATCTCAGGTTTGGTATTAGAGGCCTTGAGATATCACATCTCATGCTATAGGAAGGGTCTCAGGATTGGAATGGGAAGGAGTTGGATATAACATCTCAAGCTTTAGGAAGGGTCTCAGGTTTGGTATAAGCATTGAGATAGCACATCTCATGCTATAGGAAGGGTCTCAGGATTGGAATGGATGGGAAGGAGTTGGATATCACATCTCATGTTATAGGAAAGATCTCAGGTTTGGTATTAGAAGCATTGAGACATCACATCTCATGTTATAGGAAGGGTCTCAGGATTGGAATGGGAAGAAGTTGGATATCACATCTCATGCTATAGGAAGGATCTCAGGTTTGGAAGGGGAAGGAGTTGGATATCCAATGTCATGTTATAGGACTGTTCTCAGGTTTGGTATTAGAAGCATTGAGATATCACATTGCATGCTGTAGGAAGGTTCTCAGGTTTGGTATTAGAAGCATTGAGACATCACATCTCATGCTATAGGAAGGGTCTCAGGATTGGAATGGGAAGGAGTTGGATATCACATCTCATGTTATAGGAAGGATCTCAGGTTTGGTATTAGAAGCATTGAGACATCACATCTCATGCTATAGGAAGGGTCTAAGGATTTGAATGGGAAGGAGTTGGATATCACATCTCATGCTATAGGAAGGGTCTCACATTTGGTATAAGCATTGAGATATCACATCTCATGCTATAGGAAGGGTCTCAGGATTGGATTGGGAAGGAGTTGTATATGACATCTCAGGCCATAGGAAGGGTCTCAGGATTGGTATAAGCATTGAGATATCACATCTCTGCTATCGGAAGGGTCTCAGGATTGGAATGGGAAGGAGTTGGATATCACATCTCATGTTATAGGAAATATCTCAGGTTTGGTATTAGAAGCATTGAGACATCACATCTCATGTTATAGGAAGGGTCTCAGGATTGGAATGGGAAGAAGTTGGATATCACATCTCATGCTATAGGAAGGGTCTCAGGTTTGGTATAAGCATTGAGATATCACATCTCATGCTATAGGAAGGGTCTCAGGATTGGAATGGGAAGGAGTTGTATATGACATCTCATGCCATAGGAAGGGTCTCAGGTTTGGTATAAGCATTGAGATATCACATCACATGCTATAGGAAGGGTCTCAGGATTGGAATGGGAAGGACTTGGATATCACATCTCATGCTATAGGCAGGGCCTCAGGTTTGGAAAGGGAAGGAGATGGATATCACATTTCATGTTAGAGATAGGATCTCAGGTTTGGTATTAGAGGCATTGAGATATCACATCTCATGCTATCAGAAGGGTCTCAGGATTGGAATGGGAAGGAGTTGTATATCACATCTCATGCTAAATGGAGGGTCTCAGGTTTGGAAGGGGAAGGATTTGGAAATCACATCTCATGTTATAGGAAGGATCTCAGGTTTGGTATTAGAAGCATTGAGATATCACATCTCATGCTATCGGAAGTATCTCAGGTTTGGTATTAGAAGCATTGAGACATCACATCTCATGCTATAGGAAGGGTCTCAGGATTGGAATGGGAAGGAGTTGGATATCACATCTCATGCTATAGGAAGGGTCTCAGATTTGGTATAAGCATTGAGATATCACATCTCATGCTAAAGGAAGGGTCTCAGGATTGGATTGGGAAGGAGTTGTATATGACATCTCATGTTATAGGAAGGGTCTCAGGTTTGGTATTAGAAGCATTGAGATATCACATCTCATGCTATAGGAAGGGTCTCAGGATTGGAATGGGGAGGACTTGGATGTCACATCTCATGCTATAGGGAGGGTCTCAAGTTTGATATTAGAAGCATTGAGATAACAAATCTCATGATCTCGGAAGAGTCTCAGGATTGGAATGGGAAGGAGTTGGATATCACATCTCATGATAAAGGAAGGGTCTAAGGTTTGGAAGGGGAAAGATTTGGATATCACATCTCATGTTATAGGACGGGTCTCAGGTTTGGTATCAGAAGCATTGAGATATCAAGTCTCATGGCATAGGAAGGGTCTCAGAATTGGAATGGGAAGGAGTTGGATATCACATCTCAAGCTATAGGAAGAGTCTCAGGATTGGAATGGGAATGAGTTTGATATCACATTTCATGTTATAGGAAGGGTCTCAGGATTGGAATGGGAAGGACTTGGATATCATATCTCATGCTATAGGAAGGCTCTCAGGTTTGGAAGGGTAAGGAGTTGGATATCACATTTCATGTTAGAGGAAGGATCTCAGGTTTGGTATTAGAGGCCTTGAGATATCACATCTCATGCTATAGGAAGGGTCTCAGGATTGGAATGGGAAGGAGTTGGATATAACATCTCAAGCTTTAGGAAGGGTCTCAGGTTTGGTATAAGCATTGAGATAGCACATCTCATGCTATAGGAAGGGTCTCAGGATTGGAATGGATGGGAAGGAGTTGGATATCACATCTCATGTTATAGGAAAGATCTCAGGTTTGGTATTAGAAGCATTGAGACATCACATCTCATGTTATAGGAAGGGTCTCAGGATTGGAATGGGAAGAAGTTGGATATCACATCTCATGCTATAGGAAGGGTCTCAGGTTTGGAAGGGGAAGGAGTTGGATATCCAATGTCATGTTATAGGTCTGTTCTCAGGTTTGGTATTAGAAGCATTGAGATATCACATTGCATGCTGTAGGAAGGTTCTCAGGTTTGGTATTAGAAGCATTGAGACATCACATCTCATGCTATAGGAAGGGTCTCAGGATTGGAATGGGAAGGAGTTGGATATCACATCTCATGTTATAGGAAGGATCTCAGGTTTGGTATTAGAAGCATTGAGACATCACATCTCATGCTATAGGAAGGGTCTAAGGATTTGAATGGGAAGGAGTTGGATATCACATCTCATGCTATAGGAAGGGTCTCACATTTGGTATAAGCATTGAGATATCACATCTCATGCTATAGGAAGGGTCTCAGGATTGGATTGGGAAGGAGTTGTATATGACATCTCAGGCCATAGGAAGGGTCTCAGGATTGGTATAAGCATTGAGATATCACATCTCTGCTATCGGAAGGGTCTCAGGATTGGAATGGGAAGGAGTTGGATATCACATCTCATGTTATAGGAAATATCTCAGGTTTGGTATTAGAAGCATTGAGACATCACATCTCATGTTATAGGAAGGGTCTCAGGATTGGAATGGGAAGAAGTTGGATATCACATCTCATGCTATAGGAAGGGTCTCAGGTTTGGTATAAGCATTGAGATATCACATCTCATGCTATAGGAAGGGTCTCAGGATTGGAATGGGAAGGAGTTGTATATGACATCTCATGCCATAGGAAGGGTCTCAGGTTTGGTATAAGCATTGAGATATCACATCACATGCTATAGGAAGGGTCTCAGGATTGGAATGGGAAGGACTTGGATATCACATCTCATGCTATAGGCAGGGCCTCAGGTTTGGAAAGGGAAGGAGATGGATATCACATTTCATGTTAGAGATAGGATCTCAGGTTTGGTATTAGAGGCATTGAGATATCACATCTCATGCTATCAGAAGGGTCTCAGGATTGGAATGGGAAGTAGTTGTATATCACATCTCATGCTAAATGGAGGGTCTCAGGTTTGGAAGGGGAAGGATTTGGAAATCACATCTCATGTTATAGGAAGGATCTCAGGTTTGGTATTAGAAGCATTGAGATATCACATCTCATGCTATCGGAAGTATCTCAGGTTTGGTATTAGAAGCATTGAGACATCACATCTCATGCTATAGGAAGGGTCTCAGGATTGGAATGGGAAGGAGTTGGATATCACATCTCATGCTATAGGAAGGGTCTCAGATTTGGTATAAGCATTGAGATATCACATCTCATGCTAAAGGAAGGGTCTCAGGATTGGAATGGGGAGGACTTGGATGTCACATCTCATGCTATAGGGAGGGTCTCAAGTTTGATATTAGAAGCATTGAGATAACAAATCTCATGATCTCGGAAGAGTCTCAGGATTGGAATGGGAAGGAGTTGGATATCACATCTCATGATAAAGGAAGGGTCTAAGGTTTGGAAGGGGAAAGATTTGGATATCACATCTCATGTTATAGGACGGGTCTCAGGTTTGGTATCAGAAGCATTGAGATATCAAGTCTCATGGCATAGGAAGGGTCTCAGAATTGGAATGGGAAGGAGTTGGATATCACATCTCAAGCTATAGGAAGAGTCTCAGGATTGGAATGGGAATGAGTTTGATATCACAACTCATGCCATAGTATGGGTCTCAGGTTTGGTAGAAGCATTGGGATATCACATCTCATGCTATTGGAAGGGTATCAGTATTGGATTTGGAAGGAGTTGGATATCCCATCTCATGCTATAGGAAGGGTCTCAGGTTGGAATGGGAAGGAGTTGGATATCACATTTCATGTTATAGGAAGGGTCTCAGGATTGGAATGGGAAGGACTTGGATATCATATCTCATGCTATAGGAAGGCTCTCAGGTTTGGAAGGGTAAGGAGTTGGATATCACATTTCATGTTAGAGGAAGGATCTCAGGTTTGGTATTAGAGGCCTTGAGATATCACATCTCATGCTATAGGAAGGGTCTCAGGATTGGAATGGGAAGGAGTTGGATATAACATCTCAAGCTTTAGGAAGGGTCTCAGGTTTGGTATAAGCATTGAGATAGCACATCTCATGCTATAGGAAGGGTCTCAGGATTGGAATGGATGGGAAGGAGTTGGATATCACATCTCATGTTATAGGAAAGATCTCAGGTTTGGTATTAGAAGCATTGAGACATCACATCTCATGTTATAGGAAGGGTCTCAGGATTGGAATGGGAAGAAGTTGGATATCACATCTCATGCTATAGGAAGGGTCTCAGGTTTGGAAGGGGAAGGAGTTGGATATCCAATGTCATGTTATAGGACTGTTCTCAGGTTTGGTATTAGAAGCATTGAGATATCACATTGTATGCTGTAGGAAGGTTCTCAGGTTTGGTATTAGAAGCATTGAGACATCACATCTCATGCTATAGGAAGGGTCTCAGGATTGGAATGGGAAGGAGTTGGATATCACATCTCATGTTATAGGAAGGATCTCAGGTTTGGTATTAGAAGCATTGAGACATCACATCTCATGCTATAGGAAGGGTCTAAGGATTTGAATGGGAAGGAGTTGGATATCACATCTCATGCTATAGGAAGGGTCTCACATTTGGTATAAGCATTGAGATATCACATCTCATGCTATAGGAAGGGTCTCAGGATTGGATTGGGAAGGAGTTGTATATGACATCTCAGGCCATAGGAAGGGTCTCAGGATTGGTATAAGCATTGAGATATCACATCTCTGCTATCGGAAGGGTCTCAGGATTGGAATGGGAAGGAGTTGGATATCCCATCTCATGTTATAGGAAGGGTCTCAGGTTTGGTATTAGAAGCATTAAGATATCACATCTCATGCTATAGGAAGGGTCTCAGGATTGGAATGGGGAGGACTTGGATGTCACATCTCATGCTATAGGGAGGGTCTCAAGTTTGATGTTAGGAGCATTGAGATAACAAATCTCATGATATCGGAAGGGTCTCAGGATTGGAATGGGAAGGAGTTGGATATCACATCTCATGATAAAGGAAGGGTCTAAGGTTTGGAAGGGGAAAGATTTGGATATCACATCTCATGTTATAGGACGGGTCTCAGGTTTGGTATTAGAAGCATTGAGATATCAAGTCTCATGGCATAGGAAGGGTCTCAGAATTGGAATTTGAAGGAGTTGGATATCACATCTCAAGCTATATGAAGAGTCTCAGGATTGGAATGGGAAGGAGTTTGATATCACATCTCATGCCATAGTATGGGTCTCAGGTTTGGTAGAAGCATTGGGATATCACATCTCATGCTATAGGAAGGCTCTCAGGTTTGGAAGGGGAAGGAGTTGGATATCACATTTCATGTTAGAGGAAGGATCTCAGGTTTGGTATTAGAGGCCTTGAGATATCACATCTCATGCTATAGGAAGGGTCTCAGGATTGGAATGGGAAGGAGTTGGATATCACATCTCAAACTTTAGGAAGGGTCTCAGGTTTGGTATAAGCATTGAGATAGCACATCTCATGCTATAGGAAGGGTCTCAGGATTGGAATGGGAAGGAGTTGGATATCACATCTCATGTTATAGGAAGGATCTCAGGTTTGGTATTAGAAGCATTGAGACATCACATCTCATGCTATAGGAAGGGTCTCAGGATTGGAATGGGAAGGAGTTGGATATCACATCTCATGCTATAGGAAGGGTCTCAGATTTGGTATAAGCATTGAGATATCACATCTCTGCTATCGGAAGGGTCTCAGAATTGGAAAGTGAAGGAGTTGGATATCACATCTCAAGCTATATGAAGAGTCTCAGGATTGGAATGGGAAGGAGTTTGATATCACATCTCATGCCATAGTATGGGTCTCAGGTTTGGTAGAAGCATTGGGATATCACATCTCATGCTATTGGAAGGGTATCAGTATTGGATTTGGAAGGAGTTGGATATCCCATCTCATGCTATAGGAAGGGTCTCAGGTTGGAATGGGAAGGAGTTGGATATCACATTTCATGTTATAGGAAGGGTCTCAGGATTGGAATGGGAAGGACTTGGATATCATATCTCATGCTATAGGAAGGCTCTCAGGTTTGGAAGGGGAAGGAGTTGGATATCACATTTCATGTTAGAGGAAGGATCTCAGGTTCGGTATTAGAGGCCTTGAGATATCACATCTCATGCTATAGGAAGGGTCTCAGGATTGGAATGGGAAGGAGTTGGATATCACATCTCAAGCTTTAGGAAGGGTCTCAGGTTTGGTATAAGCATTGAGATAGCACATCTCATGCTATAGGAAGGGTCTCAGGATTGGAATGGGAAGGAGTTGGATATCACATCTCATGTTATAGGAAGGATCTCAGGTTTGGTATTAGAAGCATTGAGACATCACATCTCATGCTATAGGAAGGGTCTCAGGATTGGAATGGGAAGGAGTTGGATATCACATCTCATGCTATAGGAAGGGTCTCAGATTTGGTATAAGCATTAAGATATCACATCTCTGCTATCGGAAGGGTCTCAGGATTGGAATGGGAAGGAGTTGGATATCCCATCTCATGCTATAGGGAGGGTCTCAATTGTGATATTAGAAGCATTGAGATAACAAATCTCATGATATCGGAAGGGTCTCAGGATTGGAATGGGAAGGAGTTGGATATCACATCTCATGATAAAGGAAGGGTCTAAGGTTTGGAAGGGGAAAGATTTGGATATCACATCTCATGTTATAGGACGGGTCTCAGGTTTGGTATTATAAGCATTGAGATATCAAGTCTCATGGTATAGGAAGTGTCTCAGAATTGGAATGGGAAGGAGTTGAATATCACATCTCAAGCTATAGGAAGAGTCTCAGGATTGGAATGGGAAGGAGTTTGATATCACATCTCATGCCATAGTATGGTTCTCAGGTTTGATAGAAGCATTGGGATATCACATCTCATGCTATTGGAAGGGTATCAGTATTGGATTTGGAAGGAGTTGGATATCCCATCTCATGCTATAGGAAGGGTCTCAGGTTGGAATGGGAAGGAGTTGGATATCACATTTCATGTTATAGGAAGGGTCTCAGGATTGGAATGGGAAGGACTTGGATATCATATCTCATGCTATAGGAAGGCTCTCAGGTTTGGAAGGAGAAGGAGTTGGATATCACATTTCATGTTAGAGGAAGGATCTCAGGTTTGGTATTAGAGGCCTTGAGATATCACATCTCATGCTATAGGAAGGGTCTCAGGTTGGAATGGGAAGGAGTTGGATATCACATTTCATGTTATAGGAAGGGTCTCAGGATTGGAATGGGAAGGAGTTGGATATCACATCTCAAGCTTTAGGAAGGGTCTCAGGTTTGGTATAAGCATTGAGATAGCACATCTCATGCTATAGGAAGGGTCTCAGAATTGGAATGGGAAGGAGTTGGATATCACATCTCATGTTATAGGAAAGATCTCAGGTTTGGTATTAGAAGCATTGAGACATCACATCTCATGTTATAGGAAGGGTCTCAGGATTGGAATGGGAAGAAGTTGGATATCACATCTCATGCTATAGGAAGGGTCTCAGGTTTGGAAGGAGAAGGAGTTGGATATCCAATCTCATGTTATAGGACTGGTCTCAGGTTTGGTATTAGAAGCATTGAGATATCACATCGCATGCTGTAGGAAGGTTCTCAGGTTTGGAATGGGGAGGAATTGGATATCACATCTCATGTCATAGGAATGATCTCAGGTTTGGTATTAGAAGCACTGAGATATCACATCTCATGCTATAGGAATGGTCTCAGGATTGGAATGGGAAGGAGTTGGATATTACATTCCTGCTATAGGAAGGGTCTCATGTTTGGAATGGGAATGTGTTGGATATCACATATGCTATAGGAAGGGTCTCAGGTTTGGAACGGGAAGGAGTTGGATATCACATCTCATGTTATAGGAAGGGTCTCAGGTTTGGTATAAGCATTGAGATATCACATCTCTGCTATCGGAAGTATCTCAGGATTGGAATGGGAAGGTGTTGGATATCCCATCTCATGTTATAGGACGGGTCTCAGGTTTGTTATTAGAATCATTGAGATATCATATTGCATGCTGTAGGAAGGGTCTAAGGATTGGAATGGGAAGGAGTTGGATATCCCATCTCATGTTATAGGAAGAGTCTCAAGTTTGGTATTAGAAGCATTTAGATATCACATCTCATGCTATAGGAAGTGTCTCAGGATTGGAATGGGAAGGAGTTGGATATCACATTTCATGTTAGAGGAAGGATCTCAGGTTTGGTATTAGAAGCATTGAGATATCACATCTCATGCTATCGGAAGGGTCTCAGGATTGGAATGGGAAGGACTTGGATATCACATCTCATGCTATAGGGAGGGTCTCAAGTTTGATATTAGAAGCATTGAGATATCATATCTCATGCTATAGGAAGGGTCTCAGGATTGGAATGGGAAGGAGTTGGATATCACATCTCATGGTAAAGGAAGTGTCTAAGGTTTGGAAGGGGAAGGAGTTGGATATCCCATCTCATGCTATAGGAAGGGTCTCAGGTTGGAATGGGAAGGAGTTGGATATCACATCTCATGTTATAGGAAGGGTCTCAGGATTGGAATTAGAAGGACTTGGATATCACATCTCATGCTATAGGAAGGCTCTCAGGTTTGGAAGGGGAAAGAGTTGGATATCACATTTCATGTTAGAGGTAGGATCTCAGGTTTGGTATTAGAAGCATTGAGATATCACATCTCATGCTATCGGAAGGATCTCAGGTTTGGCATAGAAGCATTGAGATATCACATCTCATGCTATAGGAAGGGTTTCAGGATTGGAATGGGAAGGAGTTGGATATCACATCTCATGTTATAGGAAGGATCTCAGGTTTGGTATTAGAAGCATTGAGACATCACATCTCATGCTATCGGAAGGGTCTCAGGATTGGAATGGGAAGGACTTGGATATCACATCTCATGCTATAAGGAGGGTCTCAAGTTTGATATTAGAAGCATTGAGATATCACATCTCATGATATCGGAAGGGTCTCAGGGATGGAATGGGAAGGAGTTGGATATCACATCTCATGATAAAGGAAGTGTCTAAGGTTTGGAAGGGGAAGGAGTTGGATATCCCATCTCATGCTATAGGAAGGGTCTCAGGTTGGAATGGGAAGGAGTTGGATATCACATCTCATGTTATAGGAAGGGTCTCAGGATTGGAATTAGAAGGACTTGGATATCACATCTCATGCTATAGGAAGGCTCTCAGGTTTGGAAGGGGAAAGAGTTGGATATCACATTTCATGTTAGAGGTAGGATCTCAGGTTTGGTATTAGTGGCATTGAGATATCACATCTCATGCTATCAGAAGAGTCTCAGGATTGGAATGGGAAGGAGTTGGATATCACATCTCATGCTAAAGGGAGGGTCTCAGGTTTGGAAGGGGAAGGATTTGGATATCACATCTCATGTTATAGGAAGGATCTCAGGTTTGGTATTAGAAGCATTGAGATATCACATCTCATGCTATCGGAAGGATCTTAGGTTTGGTATAGAAGCATTGAGATATCACATCTCATGTTATCGGAAGGATCTCAGGTTTGGTATTAGAAGTATTGAGATATCACATCTCATGCTATAGGAAGGGTCTCAGGATTGGAATGGGAAGGAGTTGGTTATCACATCTCATGCTAAAGGAAGGGTCTCAGGTTTGGTAGAAGCATTGAGATATCACATCTCATGCTATAGGAAGGGTCTCAGGATTGGAATGGGAAGGACTTAGATATCACATATCATGCTATAGGAAGGGTCTCAGGTTTGGTATAAGCATTGAGATATCACATCTCTGCTATCGGAAGTGTCTCAGGATTGGAATGGGAAGGACTTGGATATCACATCTCATGCTAAAGGAAGGGTCTCAGGTTTGGAACGGGAAGGAGTTGGATATCACATCTCATGTTATAGGGAGGGTCTCAGTTTTGATATTAGAAGCATTGAGATATCACATCGCATGCTATCGGAAGTGTCTCAGGATTGGAATGGGAAGGAGCTGGATATCACATCTCATGCTAAAGGAAGGGTCTCAGGTTTGGAACGGGAAGGAGTTGGATATCACATCTCATGTTATAGGAAGGGTCTCAGGTTTGGTATAAGCATTGAGATATCACATCTCTGCTATCGGAAGTGTCTCAGGATTGGAATGGGAAGGACTTGGATATCACATCTCATGCTATAGATAGGCTCTCAGGTTTGGAAAGGGAAGGAGTTGGATATCACATTTCATGTTAGAGGAAGGATCTCAGGTTTGGTATTAGAGGCATTGAGATATCAGATCTCAGGCTATAGGAAGGGTCTCAGGATTGGAATGGGAAGGAGTTGGATATCACATCTCATGCTATAGGAAGGGTCTCAGGATTGGAATGGGAAGGAGTTGGATATCACATCTCATGCTAGAGGAAGGGTCTCAGGTTTGGTATAAGCATTGAGATATCACATCTCGTGCTATAGGAAGGGTCTCAGGATTGGAATGGGAAGGAGTTGTATATGACATCTCATGCCGTAGGAAGGGTCTCAGGTTTGGTATAAGCATTGAGATATCACATCTCTGCTATCGAAAGGGTCTTAGGATTGGAATGGGAAGGAGTTGGATATCCCATCTCATGTTATAGGAAGAGTCTCAGGTTTGGTATTAGAAGCATTGAGATATCCCATCTCATGATATAGGAAGGGTCTCAGGTTGGAATGGGAAGGAGTTGGATATCACATTTCATGTTATAGGAAGGGTCTCAGGATTGGAATGGGAAGGACTTGGATATCATATCCCATGCTATAGAAAGGCTCTCAGGTTTGGAAGGGGAAGGAGTTGGATATCACATTTCATGTTAGAGGAAGGATCTCAGGTTTGGTATTAGAGGCCTTGAGATATCACATCTCATGCTATAGGAAGGGTCTCAGGATTGGAATGGGAAGGAGTTGGATATCACATCTCAAGCTATAGGAACGGTCTCAGGTTTGGTATAAGCATTGTGATTTCACATCTCATGCTATAGGATGGGTCTCAGGATTGGAATGGGAAGGAGTTGGATATCACATCTCATGTTATAGGAAAGATCTCAGGTTTGGTATTAGAAGCATTGAGACATCACATCTCATGTTATAGGAAGGGTCTCAGGATTGGAATGGGAAGAAGTTGGATATCACATCTCATGCTATAGGAAGGGTCTCAGGTTTGGTATAAGCATTGAGATATCACATCTCATGCTATAGGAAGGGTCTCAGGATTGGAATGGGAAGGAGTTGTATATGACATCTCATGCCATAGGAAGGGTCTCAGGTATGGTATAAGCATTGAGATATCACATCACATGCTATAGGAAGGGTCTCAGGATTGGAATGGGAAGGACTTGGATATCACATCTCATGCTATAGGCAGGGTCTCAGGTTTGGAAAGGGAATGAGATGGATATCACATTTCATGTTAGAGGTAGGATCTCAGGTTTGGTATTAGAGGCATTGAGATATCACATCTCATGATATCAGAAGGGTCTCAGGATTGGAATGGGAAGGAGTTGGATATCACATCTCATGCTAAAGGGAGGGTCTCAGGTTTGGAAGGGGAAGGATTTGGAAATCACATCTCATGTTATAGGAAGGATCTCAGGTTTGGTATTAGAAGCATTGAGATATCACATCTCATGCTTTCATAAGGGTCTCAGGATTGGAATGGGAAGGAGTTGGATATCACATCTTATGTTATAGGAAGGATCTCAGGTTTGGTATTAGAAGCATTGAGACATCACATCTCATGCTATAGGAAGGGTCTCAGGATTGGAATGGGAAGGAGTTGGATATCACATCTCATGCTATAGGAAGGGTCTCAGATTTGGTATAAGCATTGAGATATCACATCTCATGCTATAGGAAGGGTCTCAGGATTGGAATGGGAAGGAGTTGTATATGACATCTCAGGCCATAGGAAGGGTCTCAGGTTTGGTATAAGCATTGAGATATCACATCTCTGCTATCGGAAGGGTCTCAGGATTGGAATGGGAAGGAATTGGATATCACATCTCATGTTATAGGAAGGATCTCAGGTTTGGTATTAGAAGCATTGAGATATCCCTTCTCATGCTATAGGAAGGGTCTCAGGATTGGAATGTGAAGGATTTGGATATCACATCTCTTGCTATAGGAAGGGTCTCAGGATTGGAATGGGTAGGAGTTGGATATTACTTTCTTGCTATAGGAAGGGTCTCTATCACATATGCTATAGTTAGTGTCTCAGGTTTGGAACGGGAAGGAGTTGGATATCACATCTCATGCTATAGGAAGGGTCTCAGATTTGGTATAAGCATTGAGATATCACATCTCATGCTAAAGGAAGGGTCTCAGGGTTGGAATGGGGAGGACTTGGATGTCACATCTCATGCTATAGGGAGGGTCTCAAGTTTGATATTAGAAGCATTGAGATAACAAATCTCATGATCTCGGAAGAGTCTCAGGATTGGAATGGGAAGGAGTTGGATATCACATCTCATGATAAAGGAAGGGTCTAAGGTTTGGAAGGGGAAAGATTTGGATATCACATCTCATGTTATAGGACGGGTCTCAGGTTTGGTATCAGAAGCATTGAGATATCAAGTCTCATGGCATAGGAAGGGTCTCAGAATTGGAATGGGAAGGAGTTGGATATCACATCTCAAGCTATAGGAAGAGTCTCAGGATTGGAATGGGAATGAGTTTGATATCACAACTCATGCCATAGTATGGGTCTCAGGTTTGGTAGAAGCATTGGGATATCACATCTCATGCTATTGGAAGGGTATCAGTATTGGATTTGGAAGGAGTTGGATATCCCATCTCATGCTATAGGAAGGGTCTCAGGTTGGAATGGGAAGGAGTTGGATATCACATTTCATGTTATAGGAAGGGTCTCAGGATTGGAATGGGAAGGACTTGGATATCATATCTCATGCTATAGGAAGGCTCTCAGGTTTGGAAGGGTAAGGAGTTGGATATCACATTTCATGTTAGAGGAAGGATCTCAGGTTTGGTATTAGAGGCCTTGAGATATCACATCTCATGCTATAGGAAGGGTCTCAGGATTGGAATGGGAAGGAGTTGGATATAACATCTCAAGCTTTAGGAAGGGTCTCAGGTTTGGTATAAGCATTGAGATAGCACATCTCATGCTATAGGAAGGGTCTCAGGATTGGAATGGATGGGAAGGAGTTGGATATCACATCTCATGTTATAGGAAAGATCTCAGGTTTGGTATTAGAAGCATTGAGACATCACATCTCATGTTATAGGAAGGGTCTCAGGATTGGAATGGGAAGAAGTTGGATATCACATCTCATGCTATAGGAAGGGTCTCAGGTTTGGAAGGGGAAGGAGTTGGATATCCAATGTCATGTTATAGGACTGTTCTCAGGTTTGGTATTAGAAGCATTGAGATATCACATTGTATGCTGTAGGAAGGTTCTCAGGTTTGGTATTAGAAGCATTGAGACATCACATCTCATGCTATAGGAAGGGTCTCAGGATTGGAATGGGAAGGAGTTGGATATCACATCTCATGTTATAGGAAGGATCTCAGGTTTGGTATTAGAAGCATTGAGACATCACATCTCATGCTATAGGAAGGGTCTAAGGATTTGAATGGGAAGGAGTTGGATATCACATCTCATGCTATAGGAAGGGTCTCACATTTGGTATAAGTATTGAGATATCACATCTCATGCTATAGGAAGGGTCTCAGGATTGGATTGGGAAGGAGTTGTATATGACATCTCAGGCCATAGGAAGGGTCTCAGGATTGGTATAAGCATTGAGATATCACATCTCTGCTATCGGAAGGGTCTCAGGATTGGAATGGGAAGGAGTTGGATATCCCATCTCATGTTATAGGAAGGGTCTCAGGTTTGGTATTAGAAGCATTAAGATATCACATCTCATGCTATAGGAAGGGTCTCAGGATTGGAATGGGGAGGACTTGGATGTCACATCTCATGCTATAGGGAGGGTCTCAAGTTTGATGTTAGGAGCATTGAGATAACAAATCTCATGATATCGGAAGGGTCTCAGGATTGGAATGGGAAGGAGTTGGATATCACATCTCATGATAAAGGAAGGGTCTAAGGTTTGGAAGGGGAAAGATTTGGATATCACATCTCATGTTATAGGACGGGTCTCAGGTTTGGTATTAGAAGCATTGAGATATCAAGTCTCATGGCATAGGAAGGGTCTCAGAATTGGAATTTGAAGGAGTTGGATATCACATCTCAAGCTATATGAAGAGTCTCAGGATTGGAATGGGAAGGAGTTTGATATCACATCTCATGCCATAGTATGGGTCTCAGGTTTGGTAGAAGCATTGGGATATCACATCTCATGCTATAGGAAGGCTCTCAGGTTTGGAAGGGGAAGGAGTTGGATATCACATTTCATGTTAGAGGAAGGATCTCAGGTTTGGTATTAGAGGCCTTGAGATATCACATCTCATGCTATAGGAAGGGTCTCAGGATTGGAATGGGAAGGAGTTGGATATCACATCTCAAACTTTAGGAAGGGTCTCAGGTTTGGTATAAGCATTGAGATAGCACATCTCATGCTATAGGAAGGGTCTCAGGATTGGAATGGGAAGGAGTTGGATATCACATCTCATGTTATAGGAAGGATCTCAGGTTTGGTATTAGAAGCATTGAGACATCACATCTCATGCTATAGGAAGGGTCTCAGGATTGGAATGGGAAGGAGTTGGATATCACATCTCATGCTATAGGAAGGGTCTCAGATTTGGTATAAGCATTGAGATATCACATCTCTGCTATCGGAAGGGTCTCAGAATTGGAAAGTGAAGGAGTTGGATATCACATCTCAAGCTATATGAAGAGTCTCAGGATTGGAATGGGAAGGAGTTTGATATCACATCTCATGCCATAGTATGGGTCTCAGGTTTGGTAGAAGCATTGGGATATCACATCTCATGCTATTGGAAGGGTATCAGTATTGGATTTGGAAGGAGTTGGATATCCCATCTCATGCTATAGGAAGGGTCTCAGGTTGGAATGGGAAGGAGTTGGATATCACATTTCATGTTATAGGAAGGGTCTCAGGATTGGAATGGGAAGGACTTGGATATCATATCTCATGCTATAGGAAGGCTCTCAGGTTTGGAAGGGGAAGGAGTTGGATATCACATTTCATGTTAGAGGAAGGATCTCAGGTTCGGTATTAGAGGCCTTGAGATATCACATCTCATGCTATAGGAAGGGTCTCAGGATTGGAATGGGAAGGAGTTGGATATCACATCTCAAGCTTTAGGAAGGGTCTCAGGTTTGGTATAAGCATTGAGATAGCACATCTCATGCTATAGGAAGGGTCTCAGGATTGGAATGGGAAGGAGTTGGATATCACATCTCATGTTATAGGAAGGATCTCAGGTTTGGTATTAGAAGCATTGAGACATCACATCTCATGCTATAGGAAGGGTCTCAGGATTGGAATGGGAAGGAGTTGGATATCACATCTCATGCTATAGGAAGGGTCTCAGATTTGGTATAAGCATTAAGATATCACATCTCTGCTATCGGAAGGGTCTCAGGATTGGAATGGGAAGGAGTTGGATATCCCATCTCATGCTATAGGGAGGGTCTCAATTGTGATATTAGAAGCATTGAGATAACAAATCTCATGATATCGGAAGGGTCTCAGGATTGGAATGGGAAGGAGTTGGATATCACATCTCATGATAAAGGAAGGGTCTAAGGTTTGGAAGGGGAAAGATTTGGATATCACATCTCATGTTATAGGACGGGTCTCAGGTTTGGTATTATAAGCATTGAGATATCAAGTCTCATGGTATAGGAAGTGTCTCAGAATTGGAATGGGAAGGAGTTGAATATCACATCTCAAGCTATAGGAAGAGTCTCAGGATTGGAATGGGAAGGAGTTTGATATCACATCTCATGCCATAGTATGGTTCTCAGGTTTGATAGAAGCATTGGGATATCACATCTCATGCTATTGGAAGGGTATCAGTATTGGATTTGGAAGGAGTTGGATATCCCATCTCATGCTATAGGAAGGGTCTCAGGTTGGAATGGGAAGGAGTTGGATATCACATTTCATGTTATAGGAAGGGTCTCAGGATTGGAATGGGAAGGACTTGGATATCATATCTCATGCTATAGGAAGGCTCTCAGGTTTGGAAGGAGAAGGAGTTGGATATCACATTTCATGTTAGAGGAAGGATCTCAGGTTTGGTATTAGAGGCCTTGAGATATCACATCTCATGCTATAGGAAGGGTCTCAGGTTGGAATGGGAAGGAGTTGGATATCACATTTCATGTTATAGGAAGGGTCTCAGGATTGGAATGGGAAGGAGTTGGATATCACATCTCAAGCTTTAGGAAGGGTCTCAGGTTTGGTATAAGCATTGAGATAGCACATCTCATGCTATAGGAAGGGTCTCAGAATTGGAATGGGAAGGAGTTGGATATCACATCTCATGTTATAGGAAAGATCTCAGGTTTGGTATTAGAAGCATTGAGACATCACATCTCATGTTATAGGAAGGGTCTCAGGATTGGAATGGGAAGAAGTTGGATATCACATCTCATGCTATAGGAAGGGTCTCAGGTTTGGAAGGAGAAGGAGTTGGATATCCAATCTCATGTTATAGGACTGGTCTCAGGTTTGGTATTAGAAGCATTGAGATATCACATCGCATGCTGTAGGAAGGTTCTCAGGTTTGGAATGGGGAGGAATTGGATATCACATCTCATGTCATAGGAATGATCTCAGGTTTGGTATTAGAAGCACTGAGATATCACATCTCATGCTATAGGAATGGTCTCAGGATTGGAATGGGAAGGAGTTGGATATTACATTCCTGCTATAGGAAGGGTCTCATGTTTGGAATGGGAATGTGTTGGATATCACATATGCTATAGGAAGGGTCTCAGGTTTGGAACGGGAAGGAGTTGGATATCACATCTCATGTTATAGGAAGGGTCTCAGGTTTGGTATAAGCATTGAGATATCACATCTCTGCTATCGGAAGTATCTCAGGATTGGAATGGGAAGGTGTTGGATATCCCATCTCATGTTATAGGACGGGTCTCAGGTTTGTTATTAGAATCATTGAGATATCATATTGCATGCTGTAGGAAGGGTCTAAGGATTGGAATGGGAAGGAGTTGGATATCCCATCTCATGTTATAGGAAGAGTCTCAAGTTTGGTATTAGAAGCATTTAGATATCACATCTCATGCTATAGGAAGTGTCTCAGGATTGGAATGGGAAGGAGTTGGATATCACATTTCATGTTAGAGGAAGGATCTCAGGTTTGGTATTAGAAGCATTGAGATATCACATCTCATGCTATCGGAAGGGTCTCAGGATTGGAATGGGAAGGACTTGGATATCACATCTCATGCTATAGGGAGGGTCTCAAGTTTGATATTAGAAGCATTGAGATATCATATCTCATGCTATAGGAAGGGTCTCAGGATTGGAATGGGAAGGAGTTGGATATCACATCTCATGGTAAAGGATGTGTCTAAGGTTTGGAAGGGGAAGGAGTTGGATATCCCATCTCATGCTATAGGAAGGGTCTCAGGTTGGAATGGGAAGGAGTTGGATATCACATCTCATGTTATAGGAAGGGTCTCAGGATTGGAATTAGAAGGACTTGGATATCACATCTCATGCTATAGGAAGGCTCTCAGGTTTGGAAGGGGAAAGAGTTGGATATCACATTTCATGTTAGAGGTAGGATCTCAGGTTTGGTATTAGAAGCATTGAGATATCACATCTCATGCTATCGGAAGGATCTCAGGTTTGGCATAGAAGCATTGAGATATCACATCTCATGCTATAGGAAGGGTTTCAGGATTGGAATGGGAAGGAGTTGGATATCACATCTCATGTTATAGGAAGGATCTCAGGTTTGGTATTAGAAGCATTGAGACATCACATCTCATGCTATCGGAAGGGTCTCAGGATTGGAATGGGAAGGACTTGGATATCACATCTCATGCTATAAGGAGGGTCTCAAGTTTGATATTAGAAGCATTGAGATATCACATCTCATGATATCGGAAGGGTCTCAGGGATGGAATGGGAAGGAGTTGGATATCACATCTCATGATAAAGGAAGTGTCTAAGGTTTGGAAGGGGAAGGAGTTGGATATCCCATCTCATGCTATAGGAAGGGTCTCAGGTTGGAATGGGAAGGAGTTGGATATCACATCTCATGTTATAGGAAGGGTCTCAGGATTGGAATTAGAAGGACTTGGATATCACATCTCATGCTATAGGAAGGCTCTCAGGTTTGGAAGGGGAAAGAGTTGGATATCACATTTCATGTTAGAGGTAGGATCTCAGGTTTGGTATTAGTGGCATTGAGATATCACATCTCATGCTATCAGAAGAGTCTCAGGATTGGAATGGGAAGGAGTTGGATATCACATCTCATGCTAAAGGGAGGGTCTCAGGTTTGGAAGGGGAAGGATTTGGATATCACATCTCATGTTATAGGAAGGATCTCAGGTTTGGTATTAGAAGCATTGAGATATCACATCTCATGCTATCGGAAGGATCTTAGGTTTGGTATAGAAGCATTGAGATATCACATCTCATGTTATCGGAAGGATCTCAGGTTTGGTATTAGAAGTATTGAGATATCACATCTCATGCTATAGGAAGGGTCTCAGGATTGGAATGGGAAGGAGTTGGTTATCACATCTCATGCTAAAGGAAGGGTCTCAGGTTTGGTAGAAGCATTGAGATATCACATCTCATGCTATAGGAAGGGTCTCAGGATTGGAATGGGAAGGACTTAGATATCACATATCATGCTATAGGAAGGGTCTCAGGTTTGGTATAAGCATTGAGATATCACATCTCTGCTATCGGAAGTGTCTCAGGATTGGAATGGGAAGGACTTGGATATCACATCTCATGCTAAAGGAAGGGTCTCAGGTTTGGAACGGGAAGGAGTTGGATATCACATCTCATGTTATAGGGAGGGTCTCAGTTTTGATATTAGAAGCATTGAGATATCACATCGCATGCTATCGGAAGTGTCTCAGGATTGGAATGGGAAGGAGCTGGATATCACATCTCATGCTAAAGGAAGGGTCTCAGGTTTGGAACGGGAAGGAGTTGGATATCACATCTCATGTTATAGGAAGGGTCTCAGGTTTGGTATAAGCATTGAGATATCACATCTCTGCTATCGGAAGTGTCTCAGGATTGGAATGGGAAGGACTTGGATATCACATCTCATGCTATAGATAGGCTCTCAGGTTTGGAAAGGGAAGGAGTTGGATATCACATTTCATGTTAGAGGAAGGATCTCAGGTTTGGTATTAGAGGCATTGAGATATCAGATCTCAGGCTATAGGAAGGGTCTCAGGATTGGAATGGGAAGGAGTTGGATATCACATCTCATGCTATAGGAAGGGTCTCAGGATTGGAATGGGAAGGAGTTGGATATCACATCTCATGCTAGAGGAAGGGTCTCAGGTTTGGTATAAGCATTGAGATATCACATCTCGTGCTATAGGAAGGGTCTCAGGATTGGAATGGGAAGGAGTTGTATATGACATCTCATGCCGTAGGAAGGGTCTCAGGTTTGGTATAAGCATTGAGATATCACATCTCTGCTATCGAAAGGGTCTTAGGATTGGAATGGGAAGGAGTTGGATATCCCATCTCATGTTATAGGAAGAGTCTCAGGTTTGGTATTAGAAGCATTGAGATATCCCATCTCATGATATAGGAAGGGTCTCAGGTTGGAATGGGAAGGAGTTGGATATCACATTTCATGTTATAGGAAGGGTCTCAGGATTGGAATGGGAAGGACTTGGATATCATATCCCATGCTATAGAAAGGCTCTCAGGTTTGGAAGGGGAAGGAGTTGGATATCACATTTCATGTTAGAGGAAGGATCTCAGGTTTGGTATTAGAGGCCT
Source organism: Ambystoma mexicanum (assembly GCF_040938575.1). Classification (NCBI taxonomy): domain Eukaryota; kingdom Metazoa; phylum Chordata; class Amphibia; order Caudata; family Ambystomatidae; genus Ambystoma; species Ambystoma mexicanum. The sequence goes on from NC_090936.1 coordinate 343,751,862, forward strand.
TGAGATATCACATCTCATGCTATAGGAAGGGTCTCAGGATTGGAATGGGAAGGAGTTGGATATCACATCTCAAGCTATAGGAACGGTCTCAGGTTTGGTATAAGCATTGTGATTTCACATCTCATGCTATAGGATGGGTCTCAGGATTGGAATGGGAAGGAGTTGGATATCACATCTCATGTTATAGGAAAGATCTCAGGTTTGGTATTAGAAGCATTGAGACATCACATCTCATGTTATAGGAAGGGTCTCAGGATTGGAATGGGAAGAAGTTGGATATCACATCTCATGCTATAGGAAGGGTCTCAGGTTTGGTATAAGCATTGAGATATCACATCTCATGCTATAGGAAGGGTCTCAGGATTGGAATGGGAAGGAGTTGTATATGACATCTCATGCCATAGGAAGGGTCTCAGGTATGGTATAAGCATTGAGATATCACATCACATGCTATAGGAAGGGTCTCAGGATTGGAATGGGAAGGACTTGGATATCACATCTCATGCTATAGGCAGGGTCTCAGGTTTGGAAAGGGAATGAGATGGATATCACATTTCATGTTAGAGGTAGGATCTCAGGTTTGGTATTAGAGGCATTGAGATATCACATCTCATGATATCAGAAGGGTCTCAGGATTGGAATGGGAAGGAGTTGGATATCACATCTCATGCTAAAGGGAGGGTCTCAGGTTTGGAAGGGGAAGGATTTGGAAATCACATCTCATGTTATAGGAAGGATCTCAGGTTTGGTATTAGAAGCATTGAGATATCACATCTCATGCTTTCATAAGGGTCTCAGGATTGGAATGGGAAGGAGTTGGATATCACATCTTATGTTATAGGAAGGATCTCAGGTTTGGTATTAGAAGCATTGAGACATCACATCTCATGCTATAGGAAGGGTCTCAGGATTGGAATGGGAAGGAGTTGGATATCACATCTCATGCTATAGGAAGGGTCTCAGATTTGGTATAAGCATTGAGATATCACATCTCATGCTATAGGAAGGGTCTCAGGATTGGAATGGGAAGGAGTTGTATATGACATCTCAGGCCATAGGAAGGGTCTCAGGTTTGGTATAAGCATTGAGATATCACATCTCTGCTATCGGAAGGGTCTCAGGATTGGAATGGGAAGGAATTGGATATCACATCTCATGTTATAGGAAGGATCTCAGGTTTGGTATTAGAAGCATTGAGATATCCCTTCTCATGCTATAGGAAGGGTCTCAGGATTGGAATGTGAAGGATTTGGATATCACATCTCTTGCTATAGGAAGGGTCTCAGGATTGGAATGGGTAGGAGTTGGATATTACTTTCTTGCTATAGGAAGGGTCTCTATCACATATGCTATAGTTAGTGTCTCAGGTTTGGAACGGGAAGGAGTTGGATATCACATCTCATGTTATAGGAAGGGTCTCAGGTTTGGTATAAGCATTGAGATATCACATCTCTGCTATCGGAAGTGGCTCAGGATTGCAATGGGAAGGAGTTGGATATCCCATCTCATGTTATAGGACGAGTCTCTGGTTTGGTATTAGAATCATTGAGATATCACATTGCATGCTGTAGGAAGGGTCTAAGGATTGGAATGGGATGGACTTGGATATCACATCTCATGCTATAGATAGGCTCTTAGGTTTGGAAAGGGAAGGAGTTGGATATCACATTTCATGTTAGAGGAAGGATCTCAGGTTTGGTATTAGAAGCATTGAGATATCACATCTCATGCTATAGGAAGGGTCTCAGGATTGGAATGGGAAGGAGCTGGATATCACATCTCATGCTAAAGGAAGGGTCTCAGGTTTGGAACGGGAAGGTTTTGGATGTCACATCTCATGTTATAGGAAGGGTCTCAGGTTTGGTATAAGCATTGAGATATCACATCTCTGCTATCGGATGTGTCTCAGGATTGGAATGGGAAGGAGTTGGATATCCCATCTCATGTTATAGGACGGGTCTCAGGTTTGTTATTAGAATCATTGAGATATCATATTGCATGCTGTAGGAAGGGTCTAAGGGTTGGAATGGGAAGGACTTGGATATCACATCTCATGCTATAGATAGGCTCTTAGGTTTGGAAAGGGAAGGAGTTGGATATCACATTTCATGTTAGAGGAAGGATCTCAGGTTTGGTATTAGAAGCATTGAGATATCACATCTCATGCTATAGGAAGGTTCTCAGGATTGGAATGGGAAGTAGTTGGATATCACATCTCATGCTATAGGAAGGGTCTCAGGTTTGGTATAAGCATTGAGATATCACATCTCATGCTATAGGACGGGTCTCAGGATTGGAATGGAAGGAGTTGGATATCACATCTCATGTTATAGGAAGGATCTCAGGTTTGGTATTAGAAGCATTGAGACATCACATCTCATGCTATAGGAAGGGTCTCAGGGTTGGAATGGGAAGGAGTTGGATATCACATCTCATCCAATAGGAAGGGTCTCAGGTTTGGAATGGGAAGGAATTGGATATCACATCTCATGTTATAGGAAGGATCTCAGGTTTGGTATTAGAATCATTGAGATATCACATCTCATGCTATAGGAAGGGTCTCAGGATTGGAATGTGAAGGATTTGGATATCACATCTCATGCTAAAGGAAGGGTCTCAGGTTTGGTAGAAGCATTGAGATATCACGTCTCTGCTATCGGAAGGGTCTCAGGATTGGATTGGGAAGGAGTTGGATATCCCTTCTCATGCTATAGGAAGGGTCTCAGGATTTGAATGGCAAGGAGTTGGATATCACATCTCATGCCATAGGAAGGGTCTCAGGTATGGTATAAGCATTGAGATATCACATCTCTGCTATCGGAAGGGTCTCAGGATTGGATTGGGAAGGAGTTGGATATCCCTTCTCATGCTATAGGAAGTGTCTCAGGTTGGAATGGGAAGGAGTTGGATATCACATCTCATGTTATAGGAAGGGTCTCAGGATTGGAATGGGAAGGATTTGGATATCACATCTCTTGCTATAGGAAGGGTCTCAGGATTGGAATGGGTAGGAGTTGGATATTACTTTCTTGCTATAGGAAGGGTCTCATGTTTGGAATGGGAAGGAGTTGGATATCACATATGCTATAGTTAGTGTCTCAGGTTTGGAACGGGAAGGAGTTGGATATCACATCTCATGTTATAGGAAGGGTCTCAGGTTTGGTATAAGCATTGAGATATCACATCTCTGCTATCGGAAGCGGCTCAGGAGTGGAATGGGAAGGAGTTGGATATCCCATCTCATGTTATAGGAAGAGTCTCTGGTTTGGTATTAGAATCATTGAGATATCACATCGCATGCTGTAGGAAGGGTCTAAGGATTGGAATGGGATGGACTTGGATATCACATCTCATGCTATAGGTAGGCTCTCAGGTTTGGTATAAGCATTGAGATATCACATCTCATGCTATAGGAAGGGTCTCAGGATTGGAATGGGAAGGACTTGGATGTCACATCTCATGCTAAAGGAAGGGTCTCAGGATTGGAATGGGAAGGAGTTGTATATGACATCTCAGGCCATAGGAAGGGTCTCAGGTTTGGTATAAGCATTGAGATATCACATCTCTGCTATCGGAAGGGTCTCAGGATTGGAATGGGAAGGAGTTGGATATCCCATCTCATCTTATAGGAAGGGTCTCAGGTTTGGTATTAGAAGCATAGAGATATCACATCTCATGCTATAGGAAGGGTCTCAGGATTGGAATGGGAAGGACTTGGATGTCACATCTCATGCTATAGGGAGGGTCTCAAGTTTGATATTAGAAGCATTGAGATACCAAATCTCATGATATCGGAAGGGTCTCAGGATTGGAATGGGAAGGAGTTGGATACCACATCTCATGATAAAGGAAGGGTCTAAGGTTTGGAAGGGGAAGGATTTGGATATCACATCTCATGTTATAGGACGGGTCTCAGGTTTGGTATTAGAAGCATTGAGATATCAAGTCTCATGGTATAAGAAGGGTCTCAGAATTGGAATGGGAAGGAGTTGGATATCACACCTCAAGCTATAGGAAGGGTCTCAGGATTGGAATGGGAAGGAGTTTGATATCACATCTCATGCCATAGTATGGGTCTCAGGTTTGGTAGAAGCATTGGGATATCACATCTCATGCTATCGGAAGGGTATCAGTATTGGATTTGGAAGAAGTTGGATATCCCATCTCATGCTATAGGAAGGGTCTCAGGTTGGAATGGGAAGGAGTTGGATATCACATTTCATGTTATAGGAAGGGTCTCAGGATTGGAATGGGAAGGACTTGGATATCATATCTCATGCTATAGGACGGGTCTCAGGTTTGTTATTAGAATCATTGAGATATCATATTGCATGCTGTAGGAAGGGTCTAAGGATTGGAATGGGACGGACTTGGATATCACATCTCATGCTATAGATAGGCTCTTAGGTTTGGAAAGGGAAGGAGTTGGATATCACATTTCATGTTAGAGGAAGGATCTCAGGTTTGGTATTAGAAGCATTGAGATATCACATCTCATGCTATAGGAAGGATCTCAGGATTGGAATGGGAAGTAGTTGGATATCACATCTCATGCTATAGGAAGGGTCTCAGGTTTGGTATAAGCATTGAGATATCACATCTCATGCTATAGGACGGGTCTCAGGATTGGAATGGAAGGAGTTGGATATCACATCTCATGTTATAGGAAGGATCTCAGGTTTGGTATTAGAAGCATTGAGACATCACATCTCATGCTATAGGAAGGGTCTCAGGGTTGGAATGGGAAGGAGTTGGATATCACATCTCATCCAATAGGAAGGGTCTCAGGTTTGGAATGGGAAGGAATTGGATATCACATCTCATGTTATAGGAAGGATCTGTGGTTTGGTATTAGAAGCATTGAGATATCACATCTCATGCTATAGGAAGGGTCTCAGGATTGGAATGTGAAGGATTTGGATATCACATCTCATGCTAAAGGAAGGGTCTCAGGTTTGGTAGAAGCATTGAGATATCACGTCTCTGCTATCGGAAGGGTCTCAGGATTGGATTGGGAAGGAGTTGGATATCCCTTCTCATGTTATAGGAAGGGTCTCAGGATTCGAATGGGAAGGAGTTGGATATCACATCTCATGTTATAGGAAGGGTCTCAGGATTGGAATGGGAAGGATTTGGATATCACATCTCTTGCTATAGGAAGGGTCTCAGGATTGGAATGGGTAGGAGTTGGATATTACTTTCTTGCTATAGGAAGGGTCTCATGTTTGGAATGGAAAGCAGTTGGATATCACATATGCTATAGTTAGTGTCTCAGGTTTGGAACGGGAAGGAGTTGGATATCCCATCTCATGTTATAGGAAGAGTCTCTGGTTCGGTATTAGAATCATTGAGATATCACATCGCATGCTGTAGGAAGGGTCTAAGGATTGGAATGGGATGGACTTGGATATCACATCTCATGCTATAGGTAGGCTCTCAGGTTTGGTATAAGCATTGAGATATCACATCTCATGCTATAGGAAGGGTCTCAGGATTGGAATGGGAAGGAATTGGATATCACATCTCATGCTATAGGAAGGGTCTCAGATTTGGTATAAGCATTGAGATATCACATCTCATGCTAAAGAAAGGGTCTCAGGATTGGAATGGGAAGGAGTTGTATATGACATCTCAGGCCATAGGAAAGGTCTCAGGTTTGGTATAAGCATTGAGATATCACATCTCTGCTATCGGAAGGGTCTCAGGATTGGAATGGGAAGGAGTTGTATATCCCATCTCATGTTATAGGAATGGTCTCAGGTTTGGTATTAGAAGCATAGAGATATCACATCTCATGCTACAGGAAGGGTCTCAGGATTGGAATGGGAAGGACTTGGATGTCACATCTCATGCTATAGGGAGGGTCTCAAGTTTGATATTAGAAGCATTGAGATAACAAATCTCATGATATCGGAAGGGTCTCAGGATTGGAATGGGAAGGAGTTGGATATTACATCTCATGATAAAGGAAGGGTCTAAGGTTTGGAAGGGGAAGGATTTGGATATCACATCTCATGTTATAGGACGGGTCTCAGGTTTGGTATTAGAAGCATTGAGATATCAAGTCTCATGGTATAAGAAGGGTCTCAGAATTGGAATGGGAAGGAGTTGGATATCACACCTCAAGCTATAGGAAGGGTCTCAGGATTGGAATGGGAAGGAGTTTGATATCACATCTCATGCCATAGTATGGATCTCAGGTTTGGTAGAAGCATTGGGATATCACATCTCATGCTATCGGAAGGGTATCAGTATTGGATTTGGAAGAAGTTGGATATCCCATCTCATGCTATAGGAAGGGTCTCAGGTTGGAATGGGAAGGAGTTGGATATCACAATTCATGTTATAGGAAGGGTCTCAGGATTGGAATGGGAAGGACTTGGATATCATATCTCATGCTATAGGAAGGCTCTCAGGTTTGGAAGGGGAAGGAGTTGGATATCACATCTCAAGCTATAGGAAGGGTCTCAGGATTGGAATGGGAAGGAGTTGGATATCACATCTCAAGCTATAGGAAGGGTCTCAGGTTTGGTATAAGCATTGAGATATCACATCTCATGCTATAGGAAGGGTCTCAGGATTGGAATGGGAAGGAGTTGGATATCACATCTCATGTTATAGGAAATATCTCAGGTTTGGTATTAGAAGCATTGAGACATCACATCTCATGTTATAGGAAGGGTCTCAGGATTGGAATGGGAAGAAGTTGGATATCACATCTCATGCTATAGGAAGGGTCTCAGGTTTGGTATAAGCATTGAGATATCACATCTCATGCTATAGGAAGGGTCTCAGGATTGGAATGGGAAGGAGTTGTATATGACATCTCATGCCATAGGAAGGGTCTCAGGTTTGGTATAAGCATTGAGATATCACATCACATGCTATAGGAAGGGTCTCAGGATTGGAATGGGAAGGACTTGGATATCACATCTCATGCTATAGGCAGGGCCTCAGGTTTGGAAAGGGAAGGAGATGGATATCACATTTCATGTTAGAGATAGGATCTCAGGTTTGGTATTAGAGGCATTGAGATATCACATCTCATGCTATCAGAAGGGTCTCAGGATTGGAATGGGAAGGAGTTGTATATCACATCTCATGCTAAATGGAGGGTCTCAGGTTTGGAAGGGGAAGGATTTGGAAATCACATCTCATGTTATAGGAAGGATCTCAGGTTTGGTATTAGAAGCATTGAGATATCACATCTCATGCTATCGGAAGTATCTCAGGTTTGGTATTAGAAGCATTGAGACATCACATCTCATGCTATAGGAAGGGTCTCAGGATTGGAATGGGAAGGAGTTGGATATCACATCTCATGCTATAGGAAGGGTCTCAGATTTGGTATAAGCATTGAGATATCACATCTCATGCTATAGGAAGGGTCTCAGGATTGGATTGGGAAGGAGTTGTATATGACATCTCATGTTATAGGAAGGGTCTCAGGTTTGGTATTAGAAGCATTGAGATATCACATCTCATGCTATAGGAAGGGTCTCAGGATTGAAATGGGGAGGACTTGGATGTCACATCTCATGCTATAGGGAGGGTCTCAAGTTTGATATTAGAAGCATTGAGATAACAAATCTCATGATATCGGAAGGGTCTCAGGATTGGAATGGGAAGGAGTTGGATATCACATCTCATGATAAAGGAAGGGTCTAAGGTTTGGAAGGGGAAAGATTTGGATATCACATCTCATGTTATAGGACGGGTCTCAGGTTTGGTATCAGAAGCATTGAGATATCAAGTCTCATGGCATAGGAAGGGTCTCAGAATTGGAATGGGAAGGAGTTGGATATCACATCTCAAGCTATAGGAAGAGTCTCAGGATTGGAATGGGAATGAGTTTGATATCACATCTCATGCCATAGTATGGGTCTCAGGTTTGGTAGAAGCATTGGGATATCACATCTCATGCTATTGGAAGGGTATCAGTATTGGATTTGGAAGGAGTTGGATATCCCATCTCATGCTATAGGAAGGGTCTCAGTTTGGAATGGGAAGGAGTTGGATATCACATTTCATGTTATAGGAAGGGTCTCAGGATTGGAATGGGAAGGACTTGGATATCATATCTCATGCTATAGGAAGGCTCTCAGGTTTGGAAGGGGAAGGAGTTGGATATCACATTTCATGTTAGAGGAAGGATCTCAGGTTTGGTATTAGAGGCCTTGAGATATCACATCTCATGCTATAGGAAGGGTCTCAGGATTGGAATGGGAAGGAGTTGGATATAACATCTCAAGCTTTAGGAAGGGTCTCAGGTTTGGTATAAGCATTGAGATAGCACATCTCATGCTATAGGAAGGGTCTCAGGATTGGAATGGATGGGAAGGAGTTGGATATCACATCTCATGTTATAGGAAAGATCTCAGGTTTGGTATTAGAAGCATTGAGACATCACATCTCATGTTATAGGAAGGGTCTCAGGATTGGAATGGGAAGAAGTTGGATATCACATCTCATGCTATAGGAAGGGTCTCAGGTTTGGAAGGGGAAGGAGTTGGATATCCAATCTCATGTTATAGGACTGGTCTCAGGTTTGGTATTAGAAGCATTCAGATATCACATCGCATGCTGTAGGAAGGTTCTCAGGTTTGGTATTAGAAGCATTGAGACATCACATCTCATGCTATAGGAAGGGTCTCAGGATTGGAATGGGAAGGAGTTGGATATCACATCTCATGTTATAGGAAGGATCTCAGGTTTGGTATTAGAAGCATTGAGACATCACATCTCATGCTATAGGAAGGGTCTCAGGATTTGAATGGGAAGGAGTTGGATATCACATCTCATGCTATAGGAAGGGTCTCACATTTGGTATAAGCATTGAGATATCACATCTCATGCTATAGGAAGGGTCTCAGGATTGGATTGGGAAGGAGTTGTATATGACATCTCAGGCCATAGGAAGGGTCTCAGGATTGGTATAAGCATTGAGATATCACATCTCTGCTATCGGAAGGGTCTCAGGATTGGAATGGGAAGGAGTTGGATATCCCATCTCATGTTATAGGAAGGGTCTCAGGTTTGGTATTAGAAGCATTGAGATATCACATCTCATGCTATAGGAAGGGTCTCAGGATTGGAATGGGGAGGACTTGGATGTCACATCTCATGCTATAGGGAGGGTCTCAAGTTTGATATTAGAAGCAGTGAGATAACAAATCTCATGATATCGGAAGGGTCTCAGGATTGGAATGGGAAGGAGTTGGATATCACATCTCATGATAAAGGAAGGGTCTAAGGTTTGGAAGGGGAAAGATTTGGATATCACATCTCATGTTATAGGACGGGTCTCAGGTTTGGTATTAGAAGCATTGAGATATCAAGTCTCATGGCATAGGAAGGGTCTCAGAATTGGAATTTGAAGGAGTTGGATATCACATCTCAAGCTATATGAAGAGTCTCAGGATTGGAATGGGAAGGAGTTTGATATCACATCTCATGCCATAGTATGGGTCTCAGGTTTGGTAGAAGCATTGGGATATCACATCTCATGCTATAGGAAGGCTCTCAGGTTTGGAAGGGGAAGGAGTTGGATATCACATTTCATGTTAGAGGAAGGATCTCAGGTTTGGTATTAGAGGCCTTGAGATATCACATCTCATGCTATAGGAAGGGTCTCAGGATTGGAATGGGAAGGAGTTGGATATCACATCTCAAGCTTTAGGAAGGGTCTCAGGTTTGGTATAAGCATTGAGATAGCACATCTCATGCTATAGGAAGGGTCTCAGGATTGGAATGGGAAGGAGTTGGATATCACATCTCATGTTATAGGAAGGATCTCAGGTTTGGTATTAGAAGCATTGAGACATCACATCTCATGCTATAGAAAGGGTCTCAGGATTGGAATGGGAAGGAGTTGGATATCACATCTCATGCTATAGGAAGGGTCTCAGATTTGGTATAAGCATTGAGATATCACATCTCTGCTATCGGAAGGGTCTCAGAATTGGAAAGTGAAGGAGTTGGATATCACATCTCAAGCTATATGAAGAGTCTCAGGATTGGAATGGGAAGGAGTTTGATATCACATCTCATGCCATAGTATGGGTCTCAGGTTTGGTAGAAGCATTGGGATATCACATCTCATGCTATTGGAAGGGTATCAGTATTGCATTTGGAAGGAGTTGGATATCCCATCTCATGCTATAGGAAGGGTCTCAGGTTGGAATGGGAAGGAGTTGGATATCAAATTTCATGTTATAGGAAGGGTCTCAGGATTGGAATGGGAAGGACTTGGATATCATATCTCATGCTATAGGAAGGCTCTCAGGTTTGGAAGGGGAAGGAGTTGGATATCACATTTCATGTTAGAGGAAGGATCTCAGGTTTGGTATTAGAGGCCTTGAGATATCACATCTCATGCTATAGGAAGGGTCTCAGGATTGGAATGGGAAGGAGTTGGATATCACATCTCAAGCTTTAGGAAGGGTCTCAGGTTTGGTATAAGCATTGAGATAGCACATCTCATGCTATAGGAAGGGTCTCAGGATTGGAATGGGAAGGAGTTGGATATCACATCTCATGTTATAGGAAGGATCTCAGGTTTGGTATTAGAAGCATTGAGACATCACATCTCATGCTATAGGAAGGGTCTCAGGATTGGAATGGGAAGGAGTTGGATATCACATCTCATGCTATAGGAAGGGTCTCAGATTTGGTATAAGCATTGAGATATCACATCTCTGCTATCGGAAGGGTCTCAGGATTGGAATGGGAAGGAGTTGGATATCCCATCTCATGCTATAGGGAGGGTCTCAATTGTGATATTAGAAGCATTGAGATAACAAATCTCATGATATCGGAAGGGTCTCAGGATTGGAATGGGAAGGAGTTGGATATCACATCTCATGATAAAGGAAGGGTCTAAGGTTTGGAAGGGGAAAGATTTGGATATCACATCTCATGTTATAGGACGGGTCTCAGGTTTGGTATTATAAGCATTGAGATATCAAGTCTCATGGTATAGGAAGTGTCTCAGAATTGGAATGGGAAGGAGTTGAATATCACATCTCAAGCTATAGGAAGAGTCTCAGGATTGGAATGGGAAGGAGTTTGATATCACATCTCATGCCATAGTATGGTTCTCAGGTTTGATAGAAGCATTGGGATATCACATCTCATGCTATTGGAAGGGTATCAGTATTGGATTTGGAAGGAGTTGGATATCCCATCTCATGCTATAGGAAGGGTCTCAGGTTGGAATGGGAAGGAGTTGGATATCACATTTCATGTTATAGGAAGGGTCTCAGGATTGGAATGGGAAGGACTTGGATATCATATCTCATGCTATAGGAAGGCTCTCAGGTTTGGAAGGAGAAGGAGTTGGATATCACATTTCATGTTAGAGGAAGGATCTCAGGTTTGGTATTAGAGGCCTTGAGATATCACATCTCATGCTATAGGAAGGGTCTCAGGTTGGAATGGGAAGGAGTTGGATATCACATTTCATGTTATAGGAAGGGTCTCAGGATTGGAATGGGAAGGAGTTGGATATCACATCTCAAGCTTTAGGAAGGGTCTCAGGTTTGGTATAAGCATTGAGATAGCACATCTCATGCTATAGGAAGGGTCTCAGGATTGGAATGGGAAGGAGTTGGATATCACATCTCATGTTATAGGAAAGATCTCAGGTTTGGTATTAGAAGCATTGAGACATCACATCTCATGTTATAGGAATGGTCTCAGGATTGGAATGGGAAGAAGTTGGATATCACATCTCATGCTATAGGAAGGGTCTCAGGTTTGGAAGGAGAAGGAGTTGGATATCCAATCTCATGTTATAGGACTGGTCTCAGGTTTGGTATTAGAAGCATTGAGATATCACATCGCATGCTGTAGGAAGGTTCTCAGGTTTGGAATGGGGAGGAATTGGATATCACATCTCATGTCATAGGAAGGATCTCAGGTTTGGTATTAGAAGCACTGAGATATCACATCTCATGCTATAGGAATGGTCTCAGGATTGGAATAGGAAGGAGTTGGATATTACATTCCTGCTATAGGAAGGGTCTCATGTTTGGAATGGGAATGTGTTGGATATCACATATGCTATAGGAAGGGTCTCAGGTTTGGAACGGGAAGGAGTTGGATATCACATCTCATGTTATAGGAAGGGTCTCAGGTTTGGTATAAGCATTGAGATATCACATCTCTGCTATCGGAAGTGTCTCAGGATTGGAATGGGAAGGTGTTGGATATCCCATCTCATGTTATAGGACGGGTCTCAGGTTTGTTATTAGAATCATTGAGATATCATATTGCATGCTGTAGGAAGGGTCTAAGGATTGGAATGGGAAGGAGTTGGATATCCCATCTCATGTTATAGGAAGAGTCTCAAGTTTGGTATTAGAAGCATTTAGATATCACATCTCATGCTATAGGAAGTGTCTCAGGATTGGAATGGGAAGGAGTTGGATATCACATTTCATGTTAGAGGAAGGATCTCAGGTTTGGTATTAGAAGCATTGAGATATCACATCTCATGCTATCGGAAGGATCTCAGGATTGGAATGGGAAGGACTTGGATATCACATCTCATGCTATAGGGAGGGTCTCAAGTTTGATATTAGAAGCATTGAGATATCATATCTCATGCTATAGGAAGGGTCTCAGGATTGGAATGGGAAGGAGTTGGATATCACATCTCATGATAAAGGAAGTGTCTAAGGTTTGGAAGGGGAAGGAGTTGGATATCCCATCTCATGCTATAGGAAGGGTCTCAGGTTGGAATGGGAAGGAGTTGGATATCACATCTCATGTTATAGGAAGGGTCTCAGGATTGGAATTAGAAGGACTTGGATATCACATCTCATGCTATAGGAAGGCTCTCAGGTTTGGAAGGGGAAAGAGTTGGATATCACATTTCATGTTAGAGGTAGGATCTCAGGTTTGGTATTAGAAGCATTGAGATATCACATCTCATGCTATCGGAAGGATCTCAGGTTTGGTATAGAAGCATTGAGATATCACATCTCATGCTATAGGAAGGGTCTCAGGATTGGAATGGGAAGGAGTTGGATATCACATCTCATGCTATAAGGAGGGTCTCAAGTTTGATATTAGAAGCATTGAGATATCACATCTCATGATATCGGAAGGGTCTCAGGGATGGAATGGGAAGGAGTTGGATATCACATCTCATGATAAAGGAAGTGTCTAAGGTTTGGAAGGGGAAGGAGTTGGATATCCCATCTCATGCTATAGGAAGGGTCTCAGGTTGGAATGGGAAGGAGTTGGATATCACATCTCATGTTATAGGAAGGGTCTCAGGATTGGAATTAGAAGGACTTGGATATCACATCTCATGCTATAGGAAGGCTCTCAGGTTTGGAAGGGGAAAGAGTTGGATATCACATTTCATGTTAGAGGTAGGATCTCAGGTTTGGTATTAGTGGCATTGAGATATCACATCTCATGCTATCAGAAGAGTCTCAGGATTGGAATGGGAAGGAGTTGGATATCACATCTCATGCTAAAGGGAGGGTCTCAGGTTTGGAAGGGGAAGGATTTGGATATCACATCTCATGTTATAGGAAGGATCTCAGGTTTGGTATTAGAAGCATTGAGATATCACATCTCATGCTATCGGAAGGATCTCAGGTTTGGTATAGAAGCATTGAGATATCACATCTCATGCTATCAGAAGGTTCTCAGGATTGGAATGGGAAGGAGTTGAATATCACATCTCATGCTAAAGGGAGGGTCTCAGGTTTGGAAGGGGAAGGATTTGGATATCACATCTCATGTTATCGGAAGGATCTCAGGTTTGGTATTAGAAGTATTGAGATATCACATCTCATGCTATAGGAAGGGTCTCAGGATTGGAATGGGAAGGAGTTGGTTATCACATCTCATGCTAAAGGATGGGTCTCAGGTTTGGTAGAAGCATTGAGATATCACATCTCATGCTATAGGAAGGGTCTCAGGATTGGAATGGGAAGGACTTAGATATCACATATCATGCTATAGGGAGGGTCTCAGTTTTGATATTAGAAGCATTGAGATATCACATCGCATGCTATCGGAAGTGTCTCAGGATTGGAATGGGAAGGAGCTGGATATCACATCTCATGCTAAAGGAAGGGTCTCAGGTTTGGAACGGGAAGGAGTTGGATATCACATCTCATGTTATAGGAAGGGTCTCAGGTTTGGTATAAGCATTGAGATATCACATCTCTGCTATCGGAAGTGTCTCAGGATTGGAATGGGAAGGACTTGGATATCACATCTCATGCTATAGATAGGCTCTCAGGTTTGAAAAGGGAAGGAGTTGGATATCACATTTCATGTTAGAGGAAGGATCTCAGGTTTGGTATTAGAGGCATTGAGATATCAGATCTCAGGCTATAGGAAGGGTCTCAGGATTGGAATGGGAAGGAGTTGGATATCACATCTCATGCTATAGGAAGGGTCTCAGGATTGGAATGGGAAGGAGTTGGATATCACATCTCATGCTAGAGGAAGGGTCTCAGGTTTGGTATAAGCATTGAGATATCACATCTCGTGCTATAGGAAGGGTCTCAGGATTGGAATGGGAAGGAGTTGTAAATGACATCTCATGCCGTAGGAAGGGTCTCAGGTTTGGTATAAGCATGGAGATATCACATCTCTGCTATCGAAAGGGTCTTAGGATTGGAATGGGAAGGAGTTGGATATCCCATCTCATGTTATAGGAAGAGTCTCAGGTTTGGTATTAGAAGCATTGAGATATCCCATCTCATGATATAGGAAGGGTCTCAGGTTGGAATGGGAAGGAGTTGGATATCACATTTCATGTTATAGGAAGGGTCTCAGGATTGGAATGGGAAGGACTTGGATATCATATCCCATGCTATAGGAAGGCTCTCAGGTTTGGAAGGGGAAGGAGTTGGATATCACATTTCATGTTAGAGGAAGGATCTCAGGTTTGGTATTAGAGGCCTTGAGATATCACATCTCATGCTATAGGAAGGGTCTCAGGATTGGAATGGGAAGGAGTTGGATATCACATCTCAAGCTATAGGAACGGTCTCAGGTTTGGTATAAGCATTGTGATATCACATCTCATGCTATAGGAAGGGTCTCAGGATTGGAATGGGAAGGAGTTGGATATCACATCTCATGTTATAGGAAAGATCTCAGGTTTGGTATTAGAAGCATTGAGACATTACATCTCATGTTATAGGAAGGGTCTCAGGATTGGAATGGGAAGAAGTTGGATATCACATCTCTTGCTATAGGAAGGGTCTCAGATTTGGTATAAGCATTGAGATATCACATCTCATGCTATAGGAAGGGTCTCAGGATTGGAATGGGAAGGAGTTGTATATGACATCTCATGCCATAGGAAGGGTCTCAGGTTTGGTATAAGCATTGAGATATCACATCACATGCTATAGGAAGGGTCTCAGGATTGGAATGGGAAGGACTTGGATATCACATCTCATGCTATAGGCAGGGTCTCAGGTTTGGAAAGGGAATGAGATGGATATCACATTTCATGTTAGAGGTAGGATCTCAGGTTTGGTATTAGAGGCATTGAGATATCACATCTCATGCTATCAGAAGGGTCTCAGGATTGGAATGGGAAGGAGTTGGATATCACATCTCATGCTAAAGGGAGGGTCTCAGGTTTGGAAGGGGAAGGATTTGGAAATCACATCTCATGTTATAGGAAGGATCTCAGGTTTGGTATTAGAAGCATTGAGATATCACATCTCATGCTTTCATAAGGGTCTCAGGATTGGAATGGGAAGGAGTTGGATATCACATCTCATGTTATAGGAAGGATCTCAGGTTTGGTATTAGAAGCATTGAGACATCACATCTCATGCTATAGGAAGGGTCTCAGGATTGGAATGGGAAGGAGTTGGATATCACATCTCATGCTATAGGAAGGGTCTCAGATTTGGTATAAGCATTGAGATATCACATCTCATGCTATAGGAAGGGTCTCAGGATTGGAATGGGAAGGAGTTGTATATGACATCTCAGGCCATAGGAAGGGTCTCAGGTTTGGTATAAGCATTGAGATATCACATCTCTGCTATCGGAAGGGTCTCAGGATTGGAATGGGAAGGAATTGGATATCACATCTCATGTTATAGGAAGGATCTCAGGTTTGGTATTAGAAGCATTGAGATATCCCTTCTCATGCTATAGGAAGGGTCTCAGGATTGGAATGTGAAGGATTTGGATATCACATCTCATGCTAAAGGAAGGGTCTCAGGTTTGGTAGAAGCATTGAGATATCACGTCTCTGCTATCGGAAGGGTCTCAGGATTGGATTGGGAAGGAGTTGGATATCGCTTCTCATGCTATAGGAAGGGTCTCAGGTTTGGTATAAGCATTGAGATATCACATCTCTGCTATCGGAAGGGTCTCAGGATTGGATTGGGAAGGAGTTGGATATCCCATCTCATGCTATAGGAAGGGTCTCAGGTTGGAATGGGAAGGAGTTGGATATCACATCTCATGTTATAGGAAGGGTCTCAGGATTGGAATTAGAAGGACTTGGATATCACATCTCATGCTATAGGAAGGCTCTCAGGTTTGGAAGGGGAAAGAGTTGGATATCACATTTCATGTTAGAGGTAGGATCTCAGGTTTGGTATTAGTGGCATTGAGATATCACATCTCATGCTATCAGAAGAGTCTCAGGATTGGAATGGGAAGGAGTTGGATATCACATCTCATGCTAAAGGGAGGGTCTCAGGTTTGGAAGGGGAAGGATTTGGATATCACATCTCATGTTATAGGAAGGATCTCAGGTTTGGTATTAGAAGCATTGAGATATCACATCTCATGCTATCGGAAGGATCTCAGGTTTGGTATAGAAGCATTGAGATATCACATCTCATGCTATCAGAAGGTTCTCAGGATTGGAATGGGAAGGAGTTGAATATCACATCTCATGCTAAAGGGAGGGTCTCAGGTTTGGAAGGGGAAGGATTTGGATATCACATCTCATGTTATCGGAAGGATCTCAGGTTTGGTATTAGAAGTATTGAGATATCACATCTCATGCTATAGGAAGGGTCTCAGGATTGGAATGGGAAGGAGTTGGTTATCACATCTCATGCTAAAGGATGGGTCTCAGGTTTGGTAGAAGCATTGAGATATCACATCTCATGCTATAGGAAGGGTCTCAGGATTGGAATGGGAAGGACTTAGATATCACATATCATGCTATAGGGGGGGTCTCAGTTTTGATATTAGAAGCATTGAGATATCACATCGCATGCTATCGGAAGTGTCTCAGGATTGGAATGGGAAGGAGCTGGATATCACATCTCATGCTAAAGGAAGGGTCTCAGGTTTGGAACGGGAAGGAGTTGGATATCACATCTCATGTTATAGGAAGGGTCTCAGGTTTGGTATAAGCATTGAGATATCACATCTCTGCTATCGGAAGTGTCTCAGGATTGGAATGGGAAGGACTTGGATATCACATCTCATGCTATAGATAGGCTCTCAGGTTTGGAAAGGGAAGGAGTTGGATATCACATTTCATGTTAGAGGAAGGATCTCAGGTTTGGTATTAGAGGCATTGAGATATCAGATCTCAGGCTATAGGAAGGGTCTCAGGATTGGAATGGGAAGGAGTTGGATATCACATCTCATGCTATAGGAAGGGTCTCAGGATTGGAATGGGAAGGAGTTGGATATCACATCTCATGCTAGAGGAAGGGTCTCAGGTTTGGTATAAGCATTGAGATATCACATCTCGTGCTATAGGAAGGGTCTCAGGATTGGAATGGGAAGGAGTTGTAAATGACATCTCATGCCGTAGGAAGGGTCTCAGGTTTGGTATAAGCATGGAGATATCACATCTCTGCTATCGAAAGGGTCTTAGGATTGGAATGGGAAGGAGTTGGATATCCCATCTCATGTTATAGGAAGAGTCTCAGGTTTGGTATTAGAAGCATTGAGATATCCCATCTCATGATATAGGAAGGGTCTCAGGTTGGAATGGGAAGGAGTTGGATATCACATTTCATGTTATAGGAAGGGTCTCAGGATTGGAATGGGAAGGACTTGGATATCATATCCCATGCTATAGGAAGGCTCTCAGGTTTGGAAGGGGAAGGAGTTGGATATCACATTTCATGTTAGAGGAAGGATCTCAGGTTTGGTATTAGAGGCCTTGAGATATCACATCTCATGCTATAGGAAGGGTCTCAGGATTGGAATGGGAAGGAGTTGGATATCACATCTCAAGCTATAGGAACGGTCTCAGGTTTGGTATAAGCATTGTGATATCACATCTCATGCTATAGGAAGGGTCTCAGGATTGGAATGGGAAGGAGTTGGATATCACATCTCATGTTATAGGAAAGATCTCAGGTTTGGTATTAGAAGCATTGAGACATCACATCTCATGTTATAGGAAGGGTCTCAGGATTGGAATGGGAAGAAGTTGGATATCACATCTCTTGCTATAGGAAGGGTCTCAGATTTGGTATAAGCATTGAGATATCACATCTCATGCTATAGGAAGGGTCTCAGGATTGGAATGGGAAGGAGTTGTATATGACATCTCATGCCATAGGAAGGGTCTCAGGTTTGGTATAAGCATTGAGATATCACATCACATGCTATAGGAAGGGTCTCAGGATTGGAATGGGAAGGACTTGGATATCACATCTCATGCTATAGGCAGGGTCTCAGGTTTGGAAAGGGAATGAGATGGATATCACATTTCATGTTAGAGGTAGGATCTCAGGTTTGGTATTAGAGGCATTGAGATATCACATCTCATGCTATCAGAAGGGTCTCAGGATTGGAATGGGAAGGAGTTGGATATCACATCTCATGCTAAAGGGAGGGTCTCAGGTTTGGAAGGGGAAGGATTTGGAAATCACATCTCATGTTATAGGAAGGATCTCAGGTTTGGTATTAGAAGCATTGAGATATCACATCTCATGCTTTCATAAGGGTCTCAGGATTGGAATGGGAAGGAGTTGGATATCACATCTCATGTTATAGGAAGGATCTCAGGTTTGGTATTAGAAGCATTGAGACATCACATCTCATGCTATAGGAAGGGTCTCAGGATTGGAATGGGAAGGAGTTGGATATCACATCTCATGCTATAGGAAGGGTCTCAGATTTGGTATAAGCATTGAGATATCACATCTCATGCTATAGGAAGGGTCTCAGGATTGGAATGGGAAGGAGTTGTATATGACATCTCAGGCCATAGGAAGGGTCTCAGGTTTGGTATAAGCATTGAGATATCACATCTCTGCTATCGGAAGGGTCTCAGGATTGGAATGGGAAGGAATTGGATATCACATCTCATGTTATAGGAAGGATCTCAGGTTTGGTATTAGAAGCATTGAGATATCCCTTCTCATGCTATAGGAAGGGTCTCAGGATTGGAATGTGAAGGATTTGGATATCACATCTCATGCTAAAGGAAGGGTCTCAGGTTTGGTAGAAGCATTGAGATATCACGTCTCTGCTATCGGAAGGGTCTCAGGATTGGATTGGGAAGGAGTTGGATATCGCTTCTCATGCTATAGGAAGGGTCTCAGGTTTGGTATAAGCATTGAGATATCACATCTCTGCTATCGGAAGGGTCTCAGGATTGGATTGGGAAGGAGTTGGATATCCCTTCTCATGCTATAGGAAGTGTCTCAGGTTGGAATGGGAAGGAGTTGGATATCACATCTCATGTTATAGGAAGGGTCTCAGGATTGGAATGGGAAGGATTTGGATATCACATCTCTTGCTATAGGAAGGGTCTCAGGATTGGAATGGGTAGGAGTTGGATATTACTTTCTTGCTATAGTTAGTGTCTCAGGTTTGGAACGGGAAGGAGTTGGATATCACATCTCATGTTATAGGAAGGGTCTCAGGTTTGGTATAAGCATTGAGATATCACATCTCTGCTATCGGAAGTGGCTCAGGATTGGAATGGGAAGGAGTTGGATATCCCATCTCATGTTATAGGACGAGTCTCTGGTTTGGTATTAGAATCATTGAGATATCACATTGCATGCTGTAGGAAGGGTCTAAGGATTGGAATGGGATGGACTTAGATATCACATCTCATGCTATAGGTAGGCTCTCAGGTTTGGTATAAGCATTGAGATATCACATCTCATGCTATAGGAAGGGTCTCAGGATTGGAATGGGAAGGAATTGGATATCACATCTCATGCTATAGGAAAGGTCTCAGATTTGGTATAAGCATTGAGATATCACATCTCATGCTATAGGAAGGGTCTCAGGATTGGAATGGGAAGGAGTTGTATATGACATCCCAGGCCATAGGAAGGGTCTCAGGTTTGGTATAAGCATTGAGATATCACATCTCTGCTATCGGAAGGGTCTCAGGATTGGAATGGGAAGGAGTTGGATATCCCATCTCATGTTATAGGAAGGGTCTCAGGTTTGGTATTAGAAGCATAGAGATATCACATCTCATGCTATAGGAAGGGTCTCAGGATTGGAATGGGAAAGACTTGGATGTCACATCTCATGCTATAGGGAGGGTCTCAAGTTTGATATTAGAAGCATTGAGATAACAAATCTCATGATATCGGAAGGGTCTCAGGATTGGAATGGGAAGGAGTTGGATATCACATCTCATGATAAAGGAAGGGTCTGAGGTTTGGAAGGGGAAGGATTTGGATATCACATCTCATGTTATAGGACAGGTCTCAGGTTTGGTATTAGAAGCATTGAGATATCAAGTCTCATGGTATAAGAAGAGTCTCAGAATTGGAATGGGAAGGAGTTGGATATCACACCTCAAGCTATAGGAAGGGTCTCAGGATTGGAATGGGAAGGAGTTTGATATCACATCTCATGCCATAGTATGGGTCTCAGGTTTGGTAGAAGCATTGGGATATCACATCTCATGCTATCGGAAGGGTATCAGTATTGGATTTGGAAGGAGTTGGATATCCCATCTCATGCTATAGGAAGGGTCTCAGGTTGGAATGGGAAGGAGTTGGATATCACATTTCATGTTATAGAAAGGGTCTCAGGATTGGAATGGGAAGGACTTGGATATCATATCTCATGCTATAGGAAGGCTCTCAGGTTTGGAAGGGGAAGGAGTTGGATATCACATTTCATGTTAGAGGAAGGATCTCAGGTTTGGTATTAGAGGCCTTGAGATATCACATCTCATGCTATAGGAAGGGTCTCTGGATTGGAATGGGAAGGAGTTGGATATCACATCTCAAGCTATAGGAAGGGTCTCAGGTTTGGTATAAGCATTGAGATAGCACATCTCATGCTATAGGAAGGGTCTCAGGATTGGAATGGGAAGGAGTTGGATATCACATCTCATGTTATAGGAAGGATCTCAGGTTTGGTATTAGAAGCATTGAGACATCACATCTCATGCTATAGGAAGGGTCTCAGGATTGGAATGGGAAGGAGTTGGATATCACATCTCATGCTATAGGAAGGGTCTCAGGTTTGGTATATGCATTGAGATATCACATCTCATGCTATAGGAAGGGTCTCAGGATTGGAATGGGAAGGAGTTGTATATGACATCTCATGCCATAGGAAGGGTCTCAGGTTTGGTATAAGCATTGAGATATCACATCACATGCTATAGAAAGGGTCTCAGGATTGGAATGGGAAGGACTTGGATATCACATCTCATGCTATAGGCAGGGTCTCAGGTTTGGAAAGGGAAGGAGATGGATATCACATTTCATGTTAGAGATAGGATCTCAGGTTTGGTATTAGAGGCATTGAGATATCACATCTCATGCTATCAGAAGGGTCTCAGGATTGGAATGGGAAGGAGTTGTATATCACATCTCATGCTAAAGGGAGGGTCTCAGGTTTGGAAGGGGAAGGATTTGGAAATCACATCTCATGTTATAGGAAGGGTCTCAGGTTTGGTATTAGAAGCATTGAGATATCACATCTCATGCTATAGGAAGGGTCTCAGGATTGGAATGGGGAGGACTTGGATGTCACATCTCATGCTATAGGGAGGGTCTCAAGTTTGATATTAGAAGCATTGAGATAACAAATCTCATGATATCGGAAGGGTCTCAGGATTGGAATGGGAAGGAGTTGGATATCACATCTCATGATAATGGAAGGGTCTAAGGTTTGGAAGGGGAAAGATTTGGATATCACATCTCATGTTATAGAACAGGTCTCAGGTTTGGTATTAGATGCATTGAGATATCAAGTCTCATGGCATAGGTAGGGTCTCAGAATTGGAATGGGAAGGAGTTGGATATCACATCTCAAGCTATAGGAAGAGTCTCAGGATTGGAATGGGAATGAGTTTGATATCAGATCTCATGCCATAGTATGGGTCTCAGGTTTGGTAGAAGCATTGGGATATCACATCACATGCTATTGGAAGGGTATCAGTATTGGATTTGGAAGGAGTTGAATATCCCATCTCATGCTATAGTATGGGTCTCAGGTTTGGTAGAAGCATTGGGATATCACATCTCATGCTATTGGAAGGGTATCAGTATTGGCTTTGGAAGGAGTTGGATATCCCATCTCATGCTATAGGAAGGGTCTCAGATTTGGTATAAGCATTGAGATATCACATCTCATGCTATAGGAAGGGTCTCAGGATTGGATTGGGAAGGAGTTGTATATGACATCTCAGGCCATAGGAAGGGTCTCAGGATTGGTATAAGCATTGAGATATCACATCTCTGCTATCGGAAGGGTCTCAGGATTGGAATGGGAAGGAGTTGGATATCCCATCTCATGTTATAGGAAGAGTCTCAGGTTTGGTATTAGAAGCATTGAGATATCACATCTCATGCTATAGGAAGGGTCTCAGGATTGGAATGGGGAGGACTTGGATGTCACATCTCATGCTATAGGGAGGGTCTCAAGTTTGATATTAGAAGCATTGAGATAACAAATCTCATGATATCGGAAGGGTCTCGGGATTGGAATGGGAAGGAGTTGGATATCACATCTCATGATAAAGGAAGGGTCTAAGGTTTGGAAGGGGAAAGATTTGGATATCACATCTCATGTTATAGGACAGGTCTCAGGTTTGGTATTAGAAGCATTGAGATATCAAGTCTCATGGCATAGGAAGGGTCTCAGAATTGGAATGGGAAGAAGTTGGATATCACATCTCAAGCTATAGGAAGAGTCTCAGGATTGGAATGGGAAGGAGTTTGATATCACATCTCATGCCATAGTATGGGTCTCAGGTTTGGTAGAAGCATTGGGATATCACATCTCATGCTATTGGAAGGGTATCAGTATTGGATTTGGAAGGAGTTGGATATCCCATCTCATGCTATAGGAAGGGTCTCAGGTTGGAATGGGAAGGACTTGGATATCATATCA
The DNA here is from genome assembly GCF_040938575.1 of Ambystoma mexicanum. Taxonomy (NCBI): domain Eukaryota; kingdom Metazoa; phylum Chordata; class Amphibia; order Caudata; family Ambystomatidae; genus Ambystoma; species Ambystoma mexicanum. The sequence continues at coordinate 343,775,172 of NC_090936.1, forward strand.
CATGCTATAGGAAGGGTCTCAGGTTTGGAAGGGGAAGGAGTTGGATATCACATTTCATGTTAGAGGAAGGATCTCAGGTTTGGTATTAGAGGCCTTGAGATATCACATCTCATGCTATAGGAAGGGTCTCTGGATTGGAATGGGAAGGAGTTGGATATCACATCTCAAGCTATAGGAAGGGTCTCAGGTTTGGTATAAGCATTGAGATATCACATCTCATGCTATAGGAAGGGTCTCAGGATTGGAATGGGAAGGAGTTGGATATCACATCTCATATTATAGGAAATATCTCAGGTTTGGTATTAGAAGCATTGAGACATCACATCTCATGTTATAGGAAGGGTCTCAGGATTGGAATGGGAAGAAGTTGGATATCACATCTCATGCTATAGGAAAGGTCTCAGGTTTGGTATATGCATTGAGATATCACATCTCATGCTATAGGAAGGGTCTCAGGATTGGAATGGGAAGGAGTTGTATATGACATCTCATGCCATAGGAAGGGTCTCAGGTTTGGTATAAGCATTGAGATATCACATCACATGCTATAGAAAGGGTCTCAGGATTGGAATGGGAAGGACTTGGATATCACATCTCATGCTATAGGCAGGGTCTCAGGTTTGGAAAGGGAAGGAGATGGATATCACATTTCATGTTAGAGATAGGATCTCAGGTTTGGTATTAGAGGCATTGAGATATCACATCTCATGCTATCAGAAGGGTCTCAGGATTGGAATGGGAAGGAGTTGTATATCACATCTCATGCTAAAGGGAGGGTCTCAGGTTTGGAAGGGGAAGGTTTTGGAAATCACATCTCATGTTATAGGAAGGGTCTCAGGTTTCGTATTAGAAGCATTGAGATATCACATCTCATGCTATAGGAAGGGTCTCAGGATTGGAATGGGGAGGACTTGAATGTCACATCTCATGCTATAGGGAGGGTCTCAAGTTTGATATTAGAAGCATTGAGATAACAAATCTCATGATATCGGAAGGGTCTCAGGATTGGAATGGGAAGGAGTTGGATATCACATCTCATGATAATGGAAGGCTCTCAGGTTTGGAAGGGGAAGGAGTCGGATATCACATTTCATGTTAGAGGAAGGATCTCAGGTTTGGTATTAGAGGCCTTGAGATATCACATCTCATGCTATAGGAAGGGTCTCAGGATTGGAATGGGAAGGAGTTGGATATCACATCTCAAGCTTTAGGAAGGGTCTCAGGTTTGGTATAAGCATTGAGATAGCACATCTCATGCTATAGGAAGGGTTTCAGGATTGGAATGGGAAGGAGTTGGATATCACATCTCATGTTATAGGAAAGATCTCCGGTTTGGTATTAGAAGCATTGAGACATCACATCTCATGTTATAGGAAGGGTCTCAGGATTGGAATGGGAAGAAGTTGGATATCACATCTCATGCTATAGGAAGGGTCTCAGGTTTGGAAGGGGAAAGAGTTGGATATCCAATCTCATGTTATAGGACTGGTCTCAGGTTTGGTATTAGAAGCATTGAGATATCACATTGCATGCTGTAGGAAGGTTCTCAGGTTTGGTATTAGAAGCATTGAGACATCACATCTCATGCTATAGGAAGGGTCTCAGGATTGGAATGGGAAGGAGTTGGATATCACATCTCATGTTATAGGAAGGATTTCAGGTTTGGTATTAGAAGCATTGAGACATCACATCTCATGCTATAGGAAGGGTCTCAGGATTGGAATGGGAAGGAGTTGGATATCACATCTCATGCTATAGGAAGGGTCTCAGATTTGGTATAAGCATTGAGATATCACATCTCATGCTATAGGAAGGGTCTCAGGATTGGATTGGGAAGGAGTTGTATATGACATCTCAGGCCATAGGAAGGGTCTCAGGATTGGTATAAGCATTGAGATATCACATCTCTGCTATCGGAAGGGTCTCAGGATTGGAATGGGAAGGAGTTGGATATCCCATCTCATGTTATAGGAAGGGTCTCAGGTTTGGTATTAGAAGCATTGAGATATCACATCTCATGCTATAGGAAGGGTCTCAGGATTGGAATGGGGAGGACTTGGATGTCACATCTCATGCTATAGGGAGGGTCTCAAGTTTGATATTAGAAGCATTGAGATAACAAATCTCATGATATCGGAAGGGTCTCAGGATTGGAATGGGAAGGAGTTGGATATCACATCTCATGATAAAGGAAGGGTCTAAGTTTTGGAAGGGGAAAGATTTGGATATCACATCCCATGTTATAGGATGGGTCTCAGGTTTGGTATTAGAAGCATTGAGATATCAAGTCTCATGGCATAGGAAGGGTCTCAGAATTGGAATGGGAAGGAGTTGGATATCACATCTCAAGCTATAGGAAGAGTCTCAAGATTGGAATGGGAAGGAGTTTGATATCACATCTCATGCCATAGTATGGGTCTCAGGTTTGGTAGAAGCATTGGGATATCACATCTCATGCTATTGGAAGGGTATCAATATTGGATTTGGAAGGAGTTGGATATCCCATCTCATGCTATAGGAAGGGTCTCAGGTTGGAATGGGAAGGAGTTGGATATCACATTTCATGTTAGAGGAACGATCTCAGGTTTGGTATTAGAGGCCTTGAGATATCACATATCATGCTATAGGAAGGGTCTCAGGATTGGAATGGGAAGGAGTTGGATATCACATCTCAAGCTTTAGGAAGGGTCTCAGGTTTGGTATAAGCATTGCGATAGCACATCTCATGCTATAGGAAGGGTCTCAGGATTGGAATGGGAAGGAGTTGGATATTACATCTCATGTTATAGGAAAGATCTCAGGTTTGGTATTAGAAGCATTGAGACATCACATCTCATGTTATAGGAAGGGTCTCAGGATTGGAATGGGAAGAAGTTGGATATCACATCTCATGCTATAGGAAGGGTCTCAGGTTTGGAAGGGGAAGGAGTTGGATATCCAATCTCATGTTATAGGACTGGTCTCAGGTTTGGTATTAGAAGCATTGAGATATCACATCGCATGCTGTAGGAAGGTTCTCAGGTTTGGTATTAGAAGCATTGAGACATCACATCTCATGCTATAGGAAGGGTCTCAGGATTGGAATGGGAAGGAGTTGGATATCACATCTCATGTTATAGGAAGGATCTCAGGTTTGGTATTAGAAGCATTGAGACATCACATCTCATGCTATAGGAAGGGTCTCAGGATTGGAATTTGAAGGAGTTGGGTATCACATCTCATGCTATAGGAAGGGTCTCAGATTTGGTATTAGCATTGAGATGTCACATCTCATGATATAGGAAGGGTCTCAGGATTGGATTGGGAAGGAGTTGTATATGACATCTCAGGCCATAGGAAGGGTCTCAGGATTGGTATAAGCATTGAGATATCACATCTCTGCTATCGGAAGGGTCTCAGGATTGGAATGGGAAGGAGTTGGATATCCCATCTCATGATAAAGGAAGGGTCTAAGGTTTGGAAGGGGAAAGATTTGGATATCACATCTCATGTTATAGGACGGGTCTCAATTTTGATATTAGAAGCATTGAGATAACAAATCTCATGATATCTGAAGGGTCTCAGGATTGGAATGGGAAGGAGTTGGATATCACATCTCATGATAAAGGAAGGGTCTAAGGTTTGGAAGGGGAAAGATTTTGATATCACATCTCATGTTATAGGACGGGTCTCAGGTTTGGTATTAGAAGCATTGAGATATCAAGTCTCATGGTATAGGAAGGGTCTCAGAATTGCAATGGGAAGGATTTGGATATCACATCTCAAGCTATAGGAAGAGTCTCAGGATTGGAATGGGAAGGAGTTTGATATCACATCTCATGCCATAGTATGGTTCTCAGGTTTGGTAGAAGCATTGGGATATCACATCTCATGCTATTGGAAGGGTATCAGTATTGGATTTGGAAGGAGTTGGATATCCCATCTCATGCTATAGGAAGGGTCTCAGGTTGGAATGGGAAAGAGTTGGATATCACATTTCATGTTATAGGAACGGTCTCAGGATTGGAATGGGAAGGAGTTGGATATCACATCTCAAGCTTTAGGAAGGGTCTCAGGTTTGGTATAAGCATTGAGATAGCACATCTCATGCTATAGGAAGGGTCTCAGGATTGGAATGGGAAGGAGTTGGATATCACATCTCATGTTATAGGAAAGATCTCAGGTTTGGTATTAGAAGCATTGAGACATCACATCTCATGTTATAGGAAGGGTCTCAGGATTGGAATGGGAAGAAGTTGGATATCACATCTCATGCTATAGGAAGGGTCTCAGGTTTGGTATTAGAAGCATTGAGATATCACATCGCATGCTGTAGGAAGGTTCTCAGGTTTGGAATGGGGAGGAATTGGATATCACATCTAATGTCATAGGAAGGATCTCAGGTTTGGTATTAGAAGCATTGAGATATCACATCTCATGCTATAGGAATGGTCTCAGGATTGGAATGGGAAGGAGTTGGATATTACATTCTTGCTATAGGAAGGGTCTCATGTTTGGAATGGGAAGGAGTTGGATATCACATATGCTATAGGAAGGGTCTCAGGTTTGAAACGGGAAGGAGTTGGATATCACATCTCATGTTATAGGAAGGGTCTCAGGTTTGGTATAAGCATTGAGATATCACATCTCTGCTATCGGAAGTGTCTCAGGATTGGAATGGGAAGGTGTTGGATATCCCATCTCATGTTATAGGACGGGTCTCAGGTTTGTTATTAGAATCATTGAGATATCATATTGCATGCTGTAGGAAGGGTCTAAGGATTGGAATGGGAAGGACTTGGAAATCACATCTCATGCTATAGGTAGGCTCTCAGGTTTGGAAAGGGAAGGAGTTCGATATCACATTTCATGTTAGAGGAAGGATCTCAGGTTTGGTATTAGAGGCATTGAGATATCACATCTCATCCTATAGGAAGGGACTCAGGATTGGAATGGGAAGGAGTTGGATATCACATCTCATGCTATAGGAAGGGTCTCAGGTTTGGTATAAGCATTGAGATATCACATCTCATGCTATAGGAAGGGTCTCAGGATTGGAATGGGAAGGAGTTGGATATCACATCTCATGTTATAGGAAGGATCTCAGGTTTGGTATTAGAAGCATTGAGACATCACATCTCATGCTATCGGAAGGGTCTCAGGATTGGAATGGGAAGGAGTTGGATATCCCATCTCATGCTATAGGGAGGGTATCAAGTTTGATATTAGAAGCATTGAGATATCACATCTCATGCTATAGGAAGGGTCTCAGGATTGGAATGGGAAGGAGTTGGATATCACATCTCATGCTATAGGAAGGGTCTCAGGTTTGGTATAAGCAGTGAGATATCACATCTCATGCTATAGGAAGTGTCTCAGGATTGGAATGGGAAGGAGTTGGATATCACATCTCATGTTATAGGAAGGATCTCAGGTTTGGTATAAGCAAAGAGATATCACATCTCTGCTATCGGAAGGGTCTCAGGATTGGAATGGGAAGGAGTTGGATATTCCCATCTCATGTTATAGGAAGGGTCTCAGGTTTGGTATTAGAAGCATTGAGATATCACATCTCATGCTATAGGAAGGATCTCAGGATTGGAATGGGAAGGACTTGGATATCACATCTCATGCTATAGGGAGGGTCTCAAGTTTGATATTAGAAGAATTGAGATATCACATCTCATGATATCAGAAGGGTCTCAGGGATGGAATGGGAAGGAGTTGGACATCACATCTCATGATAAAGGAAGGGTCTAAGGTTTGGAAGGGGAAGGAGTTTGATATCACATCTCATGCCATAGTATGGGTCTCAGGTTTGGTAGAAGCATTGGGATATCACATCTCATGCTATCGGAAGGGTATCAGGATTGGATTTGGAAGGAGTTGGATATCCCATCTCATGCTATAGGAAGGGTCTCAGGTTGGAATGGGAAGGAGTTGGATATCACATCTCATGTTATAGGAAGGGTCTCAGGATTGGAATGGGAAGGACTTGGATATCACATCTCATGCTATAGGAAGGCTCTCAGGTTTGGAAGGGGAAAGAGTTGGATATCACATTTCATGTTAGAGGTAGGATCTCAGGTTTGGTATTAGAGGCATTGAGATATCACATCTCATGCTATCAGAAGAGTCTCAGAATTGGAATGGGAAGGAGTTGGATATCACATCTCATGCTAAAGGGAGGGTCTCAGGTTTGGAAGGGGAAGGATTTGGATATCACATCTCATGTTATAGGAAGGATCTCAGGTTTGGTATTGGAAGCATTGAGATATCACATCTCATGCTATCGGAAGGATCTCAGGTTTGGTATAGAAACATTGAGATATCACATCTCATGCTATCAGAAGGGTCTCAGGATTTGAATGGGAAGGAGTTGGATATCACATCTCATGCTAAAGGGAGGGTCTCAGGTTTGGAAGGGGAAGGATTTGGATATCACATCTCATGTTATCGGAAGGATCTCAGGTTTGGTATTAGAAGTATTGAGATATCACATCTCATGCTATAGGAAGGGTCTCAGGATTGGAATGGGAAGGAGTTGGTTATCACATCTCATGCTAAAGGAAGGGTCTCAGGTTTGGTAGAAGCATTGAGATATCACATCTCATGCTATAGGAAGGGTCTCAGGATTGGAATGGGAAGGATTTAGATATCACATATCATGCTATAGGGAGGGTCTCAGTTTTGATATTAGAAGCATTGAGATATCACATCTCATGCTATCGGAAGTGTCTCAGGATTGGAATGGGAAGGAGCTGGATATCACATCTCATGCTAAAGGAAGGGTCTCAGGTTTGGAACGGGAAGGAGTTGGATATCACATCTCATGTTATAGGAAGGGTCTCAGGTTTGGTATAAGCATTGAGATATCACATCTCTGCTATCGGAAGTGTCTCAGGATTGGAATGGGAAGGACTTGGATATCACATCTCATGCTATAGATAGGCTCTCAGGTTTGGAAAGGGAAGGAGTTGGATATCACATTTCATGTTAGAGGAAGGATCTCAGGTTTGGTATTAGAGGCATTGAGATATCACATCTCAGGCTATAGGAAGGGTCTCAGGATTGGAATGGGAAGGAGTTGGATATCACATCTCATGCTATAGGAAGGGTCTCAGGATTGGAATGGGAAGGAGTTGGATATCACATCTCATGCTATAGGAAGGGTCTCAGGTTTGGTATAAGCATTGAGATATCACATCTCGTGCTATAGGAAGGGTCTCAGGATTGGAATGGGAAGGAGTTGTATATGACATCTCATGCTATAGACAGGGTCTCAGGTTTGGAAAGGGAAGGAGATGGATATCACATTTCATGTTAGAGGTAGGATCTCAGGTTTGGTATTAGAGGCATTGAGATATCACATCTCATGCTATCAGAAGGGTCTCAGGATTGGAATGGGAAGGAGTTGGATATCACATCTCATGCTAAAGGGAGGGTCTCAGGTTTGGAAGGGGAAGGATTTGGAAATCACATCTCATGTTATAGGAAGGATCTCAGGTTTGGTATTAGAAGCATTGAGATATCACATCTCATGCTATCATAAGGGTCTCAGGATTGGAATCGGAAGGAGTTGGATATCACATCTCATGTTATAGGAAGGATCTCAGGTTTGGTATTAGAAGCATTGAGACATCACATCTCATGCTATAGGAAGGGTCTCAGGATTGGAATGGGAAGGAGTTGGATATCACATCTCATGCTATAGGAAGGGTCTCAGATTTGGTATAAGCATTGAGATATCACATCTCATGCTATAGGAAGGGACTCAGGATTGTAATGGGAAGCAGTTGGATATCACATCTCAGGCCATAGGAAGGGTCTCAGGTTTGGTATAAGCATTGAGATATCACATCTCTGCTATCGGAAGGGTCTCAGGATTGGAATGGGAAGGAGTTGGATATCCCATCTCATGTTATAGGAAGAGTCTCAGGTTTGGTATTAGAAGCATTGAGATATCCCATCTCATGCTATAGGAAGGGTCTCAGGTTGGAATGGGAAGGAGTTGGATATCACATTTCATGTTATAGGAAGGGTCTCAGGATTGGATGGGAAGGACTTGGATATCATATCTCATGCTATAGGAAGGCTCTCAGGTTTGGAAGGGGAAGGAGTTGGATATCACATTTCATGTTAGAGGAAGGATCTCAGGTTTGGTATTAGAGGCCTTGAGATATCACATCTCATGCTATAGGAAGGCTCTCAGGATTGGAATGGGAAGGAGTTGGATATCACATCTCAAGCTATAGGAAGGGTCTCAGGTTTGGTATAAGCATTGAGATATCACATCTCATGCTATAGGAAGGGTCTCAGGATTGGAATGGGAAGGAGTTGGATATCACATCTCATGTTATAGGAAAGATCTCAGGTTTGGTATTAGAAGCATTGAGACATCACATCTCATGTTATAGGAAGGGTCTCAGGATTGGAATGGGAAGAAGTTGGATATCACATCTCATGCTATAGGAAGGGTCTCAGGTTTGGAAGGGGAAGGAGTTGGATATCCAATCTCATGTTATAGGACTGGTCTCGGGTTTGGTATTAGAAGCATTGAGATATCACATCGCATGCTGTAGGAAGGTTCTCAGGTTTGGAATGGGGAGGAATTGGATATCACATCTCATGTCATAGGAAGGATCTCAGGTTTGGTATTAGAAGCATTGAGATATCACATCTCATGCTATAGGAATGGTCTCAGGATTGGAATGGGAAGGAGTTGGATATTACATTCTTGCTATAGGAAGGGTCTCATGTTTGGAATGGGAAGGAGTTGGATATCACATATGCTATAGGAAGGGTCTCAGGTTTGGACCGGGAAGGAGTAGGATATCACATCTCATGTTATAGGAAGGGTCTCAGGTTTGGTATAAGCATTGAGATATCACATCTCTGCTATCGGAAGTGTCTCAGGATTGGAATGGGAAGGAGTTGGATATCCCATCTCATGTTATAGGATGGGTCTCAGGTTTGTTATTAGAATCATTGAGATATCATATTGCATGCTGTAGGAAGGGTCTAAGGATTGGAATGGGAAGGACTTGGATATCACATCTCATGATATAGGTAGGCTCTCAGGTTTGGAAAGGGAAGGAGTTGGATATCACATTTCATGTTAGAGGAAGGATCTCAGGTTTGGTATTAGAGGCATTGAGATATCACATTTCATGCTATAGGAAGGGTCTCAGGATTGGAATGGGAAGGAGTTGGATATCACATCTCATGCTATAGGAAGGGTCTCAGGTTTGGTATAAGCATCGAGATATCACATCTCATGCTATAGGAAGGGTCTCGGGATTGGAATGGGAAGGAGTTGGATATCACATCTCATGTTATAGGAAGGATCTCAGGTTTGGTATTAGAAGCATTGAGACATCACATCTCATGCTATAGGAAGGGTCTCAGGATTGGAATGGGAAGGAGTTGGATATCACATCTCATGCTATAGGAAGGGTCTCAGGTTTGGTATAAGCATTGAGATATCACATCTCATGCTATAGGAAGTGTCTCAGGATTGGAATGGGAAGGACTTGGGTATCACATCTCATGCTATAGGGAGGGTCTCAAGTTTGATATTAGAAGCATTGAGATATCACATCTCATGCTATAGGAAGGGTCTCAGGATTGGAATGGGAAGGAGTTGGATATCACATCTCAAGCTTTAGGAAGGGTCTCAGGTTTGGTATAAGCATTGAGATAGCACATCTCATGCTATAGGAAGGGTCTCAGGATTGGAATGGGAAGGAGTTGGATATTACATCTCATGTTATAGGAAAGATCTCAGGTTTGGTATTAGAAGCATTGAGACATCACATCTCATGTTATAGGAAGGGTCTCAGGATTGGAATGGGAAGAAGTTGGATATCACATCTCATGCTATAGGAAGGGTCTCAGGTTTGGAAGGGGAAGGAGTTGGATATCCAATCTCATGTTATAGGACTGGTCTCAGGTTTGGTATTAGAAGCATTGAGATATCTCATCGCATGCTGTAGGAAGGTTCTCAGGTTTGGTATTAGAAGCATTGAGACATCACATCTCATGCTATAGGAAGGGTCTCAGGATTGGAATGGGAAGGAGTTGGATATCACATCTCATGTTATAGGAAGGATCTCAGGTTTGGTATTAGAAGCATTGAGACATCACATCTCATGCTATAGGAAGGGTTTCAGGATTGGAATGGGAAGGAGTTGGATATCACATCTCATGCTATAGGAAGGGTCTCAGATTTGGTATAAGCATTGAGATATCACATCTCATGCTATAGGAAGGGTCTCAGGATTCTATTGGGAAGGAGTTGTATATGACATCTCAGGCCATAGGAAGGGTCTCAGGATTGGTATAAGCATTGAGATATCACATCTCTGCTATCGGAAGGGTCTCAGGATTGGAATGGGAAGGAGTTGGATATCCCATCACATGATAAAGGAAGGGTCTAAGGTTTGGAAGGGGAAAGATTTGGATATCACATCTCATGTTATAGGCGGGTCTCAATTTTGATATTAGAAGCATTGAGATAACAAATCTCATGATATCGGAAGGGTCTCAGGATTGGAATGGGAAGGAGTTGGATATCACATCTCATGATAAAGGAAGGGTCTAAGGTTTGGAAGGGGAAAGATTTGGATATCACATCTCATGTTATAGGATGGGTCTCAGGTTTGGTATTAGAAGCATTGAGATATCAAGTCTCATGGTATAGGAAGGGTCTCAGAATTGGAATGGGAAGGATTTCGGATATCACATCTCAAGCTATAGGAAGAGTCTCAGGATTGGAATGGGAAGGTGTTTGATATCACATCTCATGCCATAGTATGGTTCTCAGGTTTGGTAGAAGCATTGGGATATCACATCTCATGCTATTGGAAGGGTATCAGTATTGGATTTGGAAGGAGTTGGATATCCCATCTCATGCTATAGGAAGGGTCTCAGGTTGGAATGGGAAGGAGTTGGATATCACATTTCATGTTATAGGAAGGGTCTCAGGATTGGAATGGGAAGGAGTTGGATATCACATCTCAAGCTTTAGGAAGGGTCTCAGGTTTGGTATAAGCATTGAGATAGCACATCTCATGCTATAGGAAGGGTCTCAGGATTGGAATGGGAAGGAGTTGGATATCACATCTCATGTTATAGGAAAGATCTCAGGTTTGGTATTAGAAGCATTGAGATATCACATCGCATGCTGTAGGAAGGTTCTCAGGTTTGGAATGGGGAGGAATTGGATATCACATCTCATGTCATAGGAAGGATCTCAGGTTTGGTATTCGAAGCATTGAGATATCACATCTCATGCTATAGGAATGGTCTCAGGATTGGAATGGGAAGGAGTTGGATATTACATTCTTGCTATAGGAAGGGTCTCATGTTTGGAATGGGAAGGAGTTGGATATCACATATGCTATAGGAAGGGTCTCAGGTTTGAAACGGGAAGGAGTTGGATATCACATCTCATGTTATAGGAAGGGTCTCAGGTTTGAAACGGGAAGGAGTTGGATATCACATCTCATGTTATAGGACGGGTCTAAGGTTTGTTATTAGAATCATTGAGATATCATATTGCATGCTGTAGGAAGGGTCTAAGGATTGGAATGGGAAGGACTTGGATATCACATCTCATGCTATAGGTAGGCTCTCAGGTTTGGAAAGGGAAGGAGTTCGATATCACATTTAATGTTAGAGGAAGGATCTCAGGTTTGGTATTAGAGGCATTGAGATATCACATATCATGCTATAGGAAGGGTCTCAGGATTGGAATGGGAAGGAGTTGGATATCACATCTCATGCTATAGGAAGGGTCTCAGGATTGGAATGGGAAGGAGTTGGATATTACATCTCATGTTATAGGAAAGATCTCAGGTTTGGTATTAGAAGCATTGAGACATCACATCTCATGTTATAGGAAGGGTCTCAGGATTGGAATGGGAAGGAGTTGGATATCCAATCTCATGTTATAGGACTGGTCTCAGGTTTGGTATTAGAAGCATTGAGATATCACATTGCATGCTGTAGGAAGGTTCTCAGGTTTGGTATTAGAAGCATTGTGACATCACATCTCATGCTATAGGAAGGGTCTCAGGATTGGAATGGGAAGGAGTTGGATATCACATCTCATGCTATAGGAAGGGTCTCAGATTTGGTATAAGCATCGAGATATCACATCTCATGCTATAGGAAGGGTCTCGGGATTGGAATGGGAAGGAGTTGGATATCCCATCTCATGTCATAGGAAGAGTCTCAGGTTTGGTATTAGAAGCATTGAGATATCACATCTCATGCTATAGGAAGTGTCTCAGGATTGGAATGGGAAGGACTTGGGTATCACATCTCATGCTATAGGGAGGGTCTCAAGTTTGATATTAGAAGCATTGAGATATAACATCTCATGCTATAGGAAGGGTCTCAGAATTGGAATGGGAAGGAGTTGGATATCACATCTCATTCTATCGGAAGGGTCTCAGGTTTGGTATAAGCAGTGAGATATCACATCTCATGCTATAGGAAGTGTCTCAGGATTGGAATGGGAAGGAGTTGGATATCACATCTCATGTTATAGGAAGGATCTCAGGTTTGGTATAAGCATTGAGATATCACATCTCTGCTATCGGAAGGGTCTCAGGATTGGAATGGGAAGGAGTTGGATATTCCCATCTCATGTTATAGGAAGGGTCTCAGGTTTGGTATTAGAAGCATTGAGATATCCCATCTCATGATATAGGAAGGGTCCCAGGTTGGAATGGGAAGGAGTAGGATATCACATTTCATGTTATAGGAAGGGTCTCAGGATTGGAATGGGAAGGACTTGGATATCATATCTCATGCTATAGGAAGGCTCTCAGGTTTGGAAGGGGAAGGAGTTGGATATCACATTTCATGTTAGAGGAAGGATCTCAGGTTTTGTATTAGAGGCCTTGAGATATCACATCTCATGCTATAGGAAGGGTCTCAGGATTGGAATGGGAAGGAGTTGGATATCACATCTCAAGCTATAGGAACGGTCTCAGGTTTGGTATAAGCATTGTGATATCACATCTCATGCTATAGGAAGGGTCTCAGGATTGGAATGGGAAGGAGTTGGATATCACATCTCATGTTATAGGAAAGATCTCAGGTTTGGTATTAGAAGCATTGAGACATCACATCTCATGTTATAGGAAGGGTCTCAGGATTGGAATGGGAAGAAGTTGGATATCACATCTCATGCTATAGGAAGGGTCTCAGGTTTGGTATAAGCATTGAGATATCACATCTCATGCTATAGGAAGGGTCTCAGTATTGGAATGGGAAGGAGTTGTATATGACATCTCATGCCATAGGAAGGGTCTCAGGTTTGGTATAAGCATTGAGATATCACATCACATGCTATAGGAAGGGTCTCAGGATTGGAATGGGAAGGACTTGGATATCACATCTCATGCTATAGGCAGGGTCTCAGATTTGGAAAGGGAAGGAGATGGATATCACATTTCATGTTAGAGGTAGGATCTCAAGTTTGGAATTAGAGGCATTGAGATATCACATCTCATGCTATCAGAAGGGTCTCAGGATTGGAATGGGAAGGAGTTGGATATCACATCTCATGTTATAGGAAGGATCTCAGGTTTGGTATTAGAAGCATTGAGACATCACATCTCATGCTATAGGAAGTGTCTCAGGATTGGAATGGGAAGGAGTTGGATATCACATCTCATGCTATAGGAAGGGTCTCAGATTTGGTATAAGCATTGAGATATCACATCTCTTGCTATAGGAAGGGTCTCAGGATTGGAATGGGAAGGAGTTGTATATGACATCTCAGGCCATAGGAAGGGTCTCAGGTTTGGAATAAGCATTAAGATATCACATCTCTGCTATCGGAAGGGTCTCAGGATTGGAATGGGAATGAGTTGGATATCACATCTCAAGCTATAGGAACGGTCTCAGGTTTGGTATAAGCATTGTGATATCACATCTCAAGCTATAGGAAGGGTCTCAGGATTGGAATGGGAAGGAGTTGGATATCACATCTCATGTTATAGGAAGAGTCTCAGGTTTGGTATTAGAAGCATTGAGATATCCCATCTCATGCTATAGGAAGGGTCTCAGGTTGGAATGGGAAGGAGTTGGATATCACATTTCATGTTATAGGAAGGGTCTCAGGATTGGAATTGGAAGGACTTGGCTATCATATCTCATGCTATAGGAAGGCTCTCAGGTTTGGAAGGGGAAGGAGTTGGATATCACATTTCATGTTAGAGGAACGATCTCAGGTTTGGTATTAGAGGCCTTGAGATATCACATCTCATGCTATAGGAAGGGTCTCAGGATTGGAATGGGAAGGAGTTGGATATCACATCTCAAGCTATAGGAACGGTCTCAGGTTTGGTATAAGCATTGTGATATCACATCTCATGCTATAGGAAGGGTCTCAGGATTGGAATGGGAAGGAGTTGGATATCACATCTCATGTTATAGGAAAGATCTCAGGTTTGGTATTAGAAGCATTGCGACATCACATCTCATGTTATAGGAAGGGTCTCAGGATTGGAATGGGAAGAAGTTGGATATCACATCTCATGCTATAGGAAGGGTCTCAGGTTTGGTATAAGCATTGAGATATCACATCTCATGCTATAGGAAGGGTCTCAGGTTTGGAATGGGAAGGAGTTGTATATGACATCTCATGCCATAGGAAGGGTCTCAGGTTTGGTATAAGCATTGAGATATCACATCACATGCTATAGGAAGGGTCTCAGGATTGGAATGGAAAGGACTTGGATATCACATCTCATGCTATAGGCAGGGTCTCAGGTTTGGAAAGGGAAGGAGATGGATATCACATTTCATTTTAGAGGTAGGATCTCAGGTTTGGTATTAGAGGCATTGAAATATCACATCTCATGCTATCAGAAGGGTCTCAGGATTGGAATGGGAAGGAGTTGGATATCACATCTCATGCTAAAGGGAGGGTCTCAGGTTTGGAAGGGGAAGGATTTGGAAATCACATCTCATGTTATAGGAAGGATCTCAGGTTTGGTATTAGAAGCATTGAGATATCACATCTCATGCTATCGGAAGTATCTCAGGTTTGGTATTAGAGGCATTGAGATATCACATCTCATGCTATCATAAGGGTCTCAGGATTGGAATGGGAAGGAGTTGGATATCACATCTCATGTTATAGGAAGGCTCTCAGGTTTGGAAGGGGAAGGAGTTGGATATCACATTTCATGTTAGAGGAACGATCTCAGGTTTGGTATTAGAGGCCTTGAGATATCACATCTCATGCTATAGGAAGGGTCTCAGGATTGGAATGGGAAGGAGTTGGATATCACATCTCAAGCTATAGGAACGGTCTCAGGTTTGGTATAAGCATTGTGATATCACATCTCATGCTATAGGAAGGGTCTCAGGATTGGAATGGGAAGGAGTTGGATATCACATCTCATGTTATAGGAAGGGTCTCAGGATTGAAATGGGAAGGAGTTGTATATGACATCTCATGCTATAGGCAGGGTCTCAGGTTTGGAAAGGGAAGGAGATGGATATCACATTTCATTTTAGAGGTAGGATCTCAGGTTTGGTATTAGAGGCATTGAAATATCACATCTCATGCTATCAGAAGGGTCTCAGGATTGGAATGGGAAGGAGTTGGATATCACATCTCATGCTAAAGGGAGGGTCTCAGGTTTGGAAGGGGAAGGATTTGGAAATCACATCTCATGTTATAGGAAGGATCTCAGGTTTGGTATTAGAAGCATTGAGATATCACATCTCATGCTATCGGAAGTATCTCAGGTTTGGTATTAGAGGCATTGAGATATCACATCTCATGCTATCATAAGGGTCTCAGGATTGGAATGGGAAGGAGTTGGATATCACATCTCATGTTATAGGAAGGCTCTCAGGTTTGGAAGGGGAAGGAGTTGGATATCACATTTCATGTTAGAGGAACGATCTCAGGTTTGGTATTAGAGGCCTTGAGATATCACATCTCATGCTATAGGAAGGGTCTCAGGATTGGAATGGGAAGGAGTTGGATATCACATCTCAAGCTATAGGAACGGTCTCAGGTTTGGTATAAGCATTGTGATATCACATCTCATGCTATAGGAAGGGTCTCAGGATTGGAATGGGAAGGAGTTGGATATCACATCTCATGTTATAGGAAGGGTCTCAGGATTGAAATGGGAAGGAGTTGTATATGACATCTCATGCCATAGGAAGGGTCTCAGGTTTGGTATAAGAATTGAGATATCACATCACATGCTATAGGAAGGGTCTCAGGATTGGAATGGAAAGGACTTGGATATCACATCTCATGCTATAGGCAGGGTCTCAGGTTTGGAAAGGGAAGGAGATGGATATCACATTTCATGTTAGAGGTAGGATCTCAGGTTTGGTATTAGAGGCATTGAAATATCACATCTCATGCTATCAGATGGGTCTCAGGATTGGAATGGGAAGGAGTTTGATATCACATCTCATGCTAAAGGGAGCGTCTCAGGTTTGGAAGGGGAAGGATTTGGAAATCACATCTCATGTTATAGGAAGGATCTCAGGTTTGGTATTAGAAGCATTGAGATATCACATCTCATGCTATCGGAAGTATCTCAGGTTTGGTATTAGAGGCATTGAGATATCACATCTCATGCTATCATAAGGGTCTCAGGATTGGAATGGGAAGAAGTTGGATATCACATCTCATGCTATAGGAAGGGTCTCAGGTTTGGTATAAGCATTGAGATATCACATCTCATGCTATAGGAAGGGTCTCAGTATTGGAATGGGAAGGAGTTGTATATGACATCTCATGCCATAGGAAGGGTCTCAGGTTTGGTATAAGCATTGAGATATCACATCACATGCTATAGGAAGGGTCTCAGGATTGGAATGGGAAGGACTTGGATATCACATCTCATGCTATAGGCAGGGTCTCAGATTTGGAAAGGGAAGGAGATGGATATCACATTTCATGTTAGAGGTAGGATCTCAAGTTTGGAATTAGAGGCATTGAGATATCACATCTCATGCTATCAGAAGGGTCTCAGGATTGGAATGGGAAGGAGTTGGATATCACATCTCATGTTATAGGAAGGATCTCAGGTTTGGTATTAGAAGCATTGAGACATCACATCTCATGCTATAGGAAGTGTCTCAGGATTGGAATGGGAAGGAGTTGGATATCACATCTCATGCTATAGGAAGGGTCTCAGATTTGGTATAAGCATTGAGATATCACATCTCTTGCTATAGGAAGGGTCTCAGGATTGGAATGGGAAGGAGTTGTATATGACATCTCAGGCCATAGGAAGGGTCTCAGGTTTGGAATAAGCATTAAGATATCACATCTCTGCTATCGGAAGGGTCTCAGGATTGGAATGGGAATGAGTTGGATATCACATCTCAAGCTATAGGAACGGTCTCAGGTTTGGTATAAGCATTGTGATATCACATCTCAAGCTATAGGAAGGGTCTCAGGATTGGAATGGGAAGGAGTTGGATATCACATCTCATGTTATAGGAAGAGTCTCAGGTTTGGTATTAGAAGCATTGAGATATCCCATCTCATGCTATAGGAAGGGTCTCAGGTTGGAATGGGAAGGAGTTGGATATCACATTTCATGTTATAGGAAGGGTCTCAGGATTGGAATTGGAAGGACTTGGCTATCATATCTCATGCTATAGGAAGGCTCTCAGGTTTGGAAGGGGAAGGAGTTGGATATCACATTTCATGTTAGAGGAACGATCTCAGGTTTGGTATTAGAGGCCTTGAGATATCACATCTCATGCTATAGGAAGGGTCTCAGGATTGGAATGGGAAGGAGTTGGATATCACATCTCAAGCTATAGGAACGGTCTCAGGTTTGGTATAAGCATTGTGATATCACATCTCATGCTATAGGAAGGGTCTCAGGATTGGAATGGGAAGGAGTTGGATATCACATCTCATGTTATAGGAAAGATCTCAGGTTTGGTATTAGAAGCATTGCGACATCACATCTCATGTTATAGGAAGGGTCTCAGGATTGGAATGGGAAGAAGTTGGATATCACATCTCATGCTATAGGAAGGGTCTCAGGTTTGGTATAAGCATTGAGATATCACATCTCATGCTATAGGAAGGGTCTCAGGTTTGGAATGGGAAGGAGTTGTATATGACATCTCATGCCATAGGAAGGGTCTCAGGTTTGGTATAAGCATTGAGATATCACATCACATGCTATAGGAAGGGTCTCAGGATTGGAATGGAAAGGACTTGGATATCACATCTCATGCTATAGGCAGGGTCTCAGGTTTGGAAAGGGAAGGAGATGGATATCACATTTCATTTTAGAGGTAGGATCTCAGGTTTGGTATTAGAGGCATTGAAATATCACATCTCATGCTATCAGAAGGGTCTCAGGATTGGAATGGGAAGGAGTTGGATATCACATCTCATGCTAAAGGGAGGGTCTCAGGTTTGGAAGGGGAAGGATTTGGAAATCACATCTCATGTTATAGGAAGGATCTCAGGTTTGGTATTAGAAGCATTGAGATATCACATCTCATGCTATCGGAAGTATCTCAGGTTTGGTATTAGAGGCATTGAGATATCACATCTCATGCTATCATAAGGGTCTCAGGATTGGAATGGGAAGGAGTTGGATATCACATCTCATGTTATAGGAAGGCTCTCAGGTTTGGAAGGGGAAGGAGTTGGATATCACATTTCATGTTAGAGGAACGATCTCAGGTTTGGTATTAGAGGCCTTGAGATATCACATCTCATGCTATAGGAAGGGTCTCAGGATTGGAATGGGAAGGAGTTGGATATCACATCTCAAGCTATAGGAACGGTCTCAGGTTTGGTATAAGCATTGTGATATCACATCTCATGCTATAGGAAGGGTCTCAGGATTGGAATGGGAAGGAGTTGGATATCACATCTCATGTTATAGGAAGGGTCTCAGGATTGAAATGGGAAGGAGTTGTATATGACATCTCATGCTATAGGCAGGGTCTCAGGTTTGGAAAGGGAAGGAGATGGATATCACATTTCATTTTAGAGGTAGGATCTCAGGTTTGGTATTAGAGGCATTGAAATATCACATCTCATGCTATCAGAAGGGTCTCAGGATTGGAATGGGAAGGAGTTGGATATCACATCTCATGCTAAAGGGAGGGTCTCAGGTTTGGAAGGGGAAGGATTTGGAAATCACATCTCATGTTATAGGAAGGATCTCAGGTTTGGTATTAGAAGCATTGAGATATCACATCTCATGCTATCGGAAGTATCTCAGGTTTGGTATTAGAGGCATTGAGATATCACATCTCATGCTATCATAAGGGTCTCAGGATTGGAATGGGAAGGAGTTGGATATCACATCTCATGTTATAGGAAGGCTCTCAGGTTTGGAAGGGGAAGGAGTTGGATATCACATTTCATGTTAGAGGAACGATCTCAGGTTTGGTATTAGAGGCCTTGAGATATCACATCTCATGCTATAGGAAGGGTCTCAGGATTGGAATGGGAAGGAGTTGGATATCACATCTCAAGCTATAGGAACGGTCTCAGGTTTGGTATAAGCATTGTGATATCACATCTCATGCTATAGGAAGGGTCTCAGGATTGGAATGGGAAGGAGTTGGATATCACATCTCATGTTATAGGAAGGGTCTCAGGATTGAAATGGGAAGGAGTTGTATATGACATCTCATGCCATAGGAAGGGTCTCAGGTTTGGTATAAGAATTGAGATATCACATCACATGCTATAGGAAGGGTCTCAGGATTGGAATGGAAAGGACTTGGATATCACATCTCATGCTATAGGCAGGGTCTCAGGTTTGGAAAGGGAAGGAGATGGATATCACATTTCATGTTAGAGGTAGGATCTCAGGTTTGGTATTAGAGGCCTTGAGATATCACATCTCATGCTATAGGAAGGGTCTCAGGATTGGAATGGGAAGGAGTTGGATATCACATCTCAAGCTTTAGGAAGGGTCTCAGGTTTGGTATAAGCATTGAGATAGCACATCTCATGCTATAGGAAGGGTTTCAGGATTGGAATGGGAAGGAGTTGGATATCACATCTCATGTTATAGGAAAGATCTCCGGTTTGGTATTAGAAGCATTGAGACATCACATCTCATGTTATAGGAAGGGTCTCAGGATTGGAATGGGAAGAAGTTGGATATCACATCTCATGCTATAGGAAGGGTCTCAGGTTTGGAAGGGGAAAGAGTTGGATATCCAATCTCATGTTATAGGACTGGTCTCAGGTTTGGTATTAGAAGCATTGAGATATCACATTGCATGCTGTAGGAAGGTTCTCAGGTTTGGTATTAGAAGCATTGAGACATCACATCTCATGCTATAGGAAGGGTCTCAGGATTGGAATGGGAAGGAGTTGGATATCACATCTCATGTTATAGGAAGGATTTCAGGTTTGGTATTAGAAGCATTGAGACATCACATCTCATGCTATAGGAAGGGTCTCAGGATTGGAATGGGAAGGAGTTGGATATCACATCTCATGCTATAGGAAGGGTCTCAGATTTGGTATAAGCATTGAGATATCACATCTCATGCTATAGGAAGGGTCTCAGGATTGGATTGGGAAGGAGTTGTATATGACATCTCAGGCCATAGGAAGGGTCTCAGGATTGGTATAAGCATTGAGATATCACATCTCTGCTATCGGAAGGGTCTCAGGATTGGAATGGGAAGGAGTTGGATATCCCATCTCATGTTATAGGAAGGGTCTCAGGTTTGGTATTAGAAGCATTGAGATATCACATCTCATGCTATAGGAAGGGTCTCAGGATTGGAATGGGGAGGACTTGGATGTCACATCTCATGCTATAGGGAGGGTCTCAAGTTTGATATTAGAAGCATTGAGATAACAAATCTCATGATATCGGAAGGGTCTCAGGATTGGAATGGGAAGGAGTTGGATATCACATCTCATGATAAAGGAAGGGTCTAAGTTTTGGAAGGGGAAAGATTTGGATATCACATCCCATGTTATAGGATGGGTCTCAGGTTTGGTATTAGAAGCATTGAGATATCAAGTCTCATGGCATAGGAAGGGTCTCAGAATTGGAATGGGAAGGAGTTGGATATCACATCTCAAGCTATAGGAAGAGTCTCAAGATTGGAATGGGAAGGAGTTTGATATCACATCTCATGCCATAGTATGGGTCTCAGGTTTGGTAGAAGCATTGGGATATCACATCTCATGCTATTGGAAGGGTATCAATATTGGATTTGGAAGGAGTTGGATATCCCATCTCATGCTATAGGAAGGGTCTCAGGTTGGAATGGGAAGGAGTTGGATATCACATTTCATGTTAGAGGAACGATCTCAGGTTTGGTATTAGAGGCCTTGAGATATCACATATCATGCTATAGGAAGGGTCTCAGGATTGGAATGGGAAGGAGTTGGATATCACATCTCAAGCTTTAGGAAGGGTCTCAGGTTTGGTATAAGCATTGCGATAGCACATCTCATGCTATAGGAAGGGTCTCAGGATTGGAATGGGAAGGAGTTGGATATTACATCTCATGTTATAGGAAAGATCTCAGGTTTGGTATTAGAAGCATTGAGACATCACATCTCATGTTATAGGAAGGGTCTCAGGATTGGAATGGGAAGAAGTTGGATATCACATCTCATGCTATAGGAAGGGTCTCAGGTTTGGAAGGGGAAGGAGTTGGATATCCAATCTCATGTTATAGGACTGGTCTCAGGTTTGGTATTAGAAGCATTGAGATATCACATCGCATGCTGTAGGAAGGTTCTCAGGTTTGGTATTAGAAGCATTGAGACATCACATCTCATGCTATAGGAAGGGTCTCAGGATTGGAATGGGAAGGAGTTGGATATCACATCTCATGTTATAGGAAGGATCTCAGGTTTGGTATTAGAAGCATTGAGACATCACATCTCATGCTATAGGAAGGGTCTCAGGATTGGAATTTGAAGGAGTTGGGTATCACATCTCATGCTATAGGAAGGGTCTCAGATTTGGTATTAGCATTGAGATGTCACATCTCATGATATAGGAAGGGTCTCAGGATTGGATTGGGAAGGAGTTGTATATGACATCTCAGGCCATAGGAAGGGTCTCAGGATTGGTATAAGCATTGAGATATCACATCTCTGCTATCGGAAGGGTCTCAGGATTGGAAGGGGAAAGATTTGGATATCACATCTCATGTTATAGGACGGGTCTCAATTTTGATATTAGAAGCATTGAGATAACAAATCTCATGATATCTGAAGGGTCTCAGGATTGGAATGGGAAGGAGTTGGATATCACATCTCATGATAAAGGAAGGGTCTAAGGTTTGGAACGGGAAAGATTTTGATATCACATCTCATGTTATAGGACGGGTCTCAGGTTTGGTATTAGAAGCATTGAGATATCAAGTCTCATGGTATAGGAAGGGTCTCAGAATTGCAATGGGAAGGATTTGGATATCACATCTCAAGCTATAGGAAGAGTCTCAGGATTGGAATGGGAAGGAGTTTGATATCACATCTCATGCCATAGTATGGTTCTCAGGTTTGGTAGAAGCATTGGGATATCACATCTCATGCTATTGGAAGGGTATCAGTATTGGATTTGGAAGGAGTTGGATATCCCATCTCATGCTATAGGAAGGGTCTCAGGTTGGAATGGGAAAGAGTTGGATATCACATTTCATGTTATAGGAACGGTCTCAGGATTGGAATGGGAAGGAGTTGGATATCACATCTCAAGCTTTAGGAAGGGTCTCAGGTTTGGTATAAGCATTGAGATAGCACATCTCATGCTATAGGAAGGGTCTCAGGATTGGAATGGGAAGGAGTTGGATATCACATCTCATGTTATAGGAAAGATCTCAGGTTTGGTATTAGAAGCATTGAGACATCACATCTCATGTTATAGGAAGGGTCTCAGGATTGGAATGGGAAGAAGTTGGATATCACATCTCATGCTATAGGAAGGGTCTCAGGTTTGGTATTAGAAGCATTGAGATATCACATCGCATGCTGTAGGAAGGTTCTCAGGTTTGGAATGGGGAGGAATTGGATATCACATCTAATGTCATAGGAAGGATCTCAGGTTTGGTATTAGAAGCATTGAGATATCACATCTCATGCTATAGGAATGGTCTCAGGATTGGAATGGGAAGGAGTTGGATATTACATTCTTGCTATAGGAAGGGTCTCATGTTTGGAATGGGAAGGAGTTGGATATCACATATGCTATAGGAAGGGTCTCAGGTTTGAAACGGGAAGGAGTTGGATATCACATCTCATGTTATAGGAAGGGTCTCAGGTTTGGTATAAGCATTGAGATATCACATCTCTGCTATCGGAAGTGTCTCAGGATTGGAATGGGAAGGTGTTGGATATCCCATCTCATGTTATAGGACGGGTCTCAGGTTTGTTATTAGAATCATTGAGATATCATATTGCATGCTGTAGGAAGGGTCTAAGGATTGGAATGGGAAGGACTTGGAAATCACATCTCATGCTATAGGTAGGCTCTCAGGTTTGGAAAGGGAAGGAGTTCGATATCACATTTCATGTTAGAGGAAGGATCTCAGGTTTGGTATTAGAGGCATTGAGATATCACATCTCATCCTATAGGAAGGGACTCAGGATTGGAATGGGAAGGAGTTGGATATCACATCTCATGCTATAGGAAGGGTCTCAGGTTTGGTATAAGCATTGAGATATCACATCTCATGCTATAGGAAGGGTCTCAGGATTGGAATGGGAAGGAGTTGGATATCACATCTCATGTTATAGGAAGGATCTCAGGTTTGGTATTAGAAGCATTGAGACATCACATCTCATGCTATCGGAAGGGTCTCAGGATTGGAATGGGAAGGAGTTGGATATCCCATCTCATGCTATAGGGAGGGTATCAAGTTTGATATTAGAAGCATTGAGATATCACATCTCATGCTATAGGAAGGGTCTCAGGATTGGAATGGGAAGGAGTTGGATATCACATCTCATGCTATAGGAAGGGTCTCAGGTTTGGTATAAGCAGTGAGATATCACATCTCATGCTATAGGAAGTGTCTCAGGATTGGAATGGGAAGGAGTTGGATATCACATCTCATGTTATAGGAAGGATCTCAGGTTTGGTATAAGCAAAGAGATATCACATCTCTGCTATCGGAAGGGTCTCAGGATTGGAATGGGAAGGAGTTGGATATTCCCATCTCATGTTATAGGAAGGGTCTCAGGTTTGGTATTAGAAGCATTGAGATATCACATCTCATGCTATAGGAAGGATCTCAGGATTGGAATGGGAAGGACTTGGATATCACATCTCATGCTATAGGGAGGGTCTCAAGTTTGATATTAGAAGAATTGAGATATCACATCTCATGATATCGGAAGGGTCTCAGGGATGGAATGGGAAGGAGTTGGACATCACATCTCATGATAAAGGAAGGGTCTAAGGTTTGGAAGGGGAAGGAGTTTGATATCACATCTCATGCCATAGTATGGGTCTCAGGTTTGGTAGAAGCATTGGGATATCACATCTCATGCTATCGGAAGGGTATCAGGATTGGATTTGGAAGGAGTTGGATATCCCATCTCATGCTATAGGAAGGGTCTCAGGTTGGAATGGGAAGGAGTTGGATATCACATCTCATGTTATAGGAAGGGTCTCAGGATTGGAATGGGAAGGACTTGGATATCACATCTCATGCTATAGGAAGGCTCTCAGGTTTGGAAGGGGAAAGAGTTGGATATCACATTTCATGTTAGAGGTAGGATCTCAGGTTTGGTATTAGAGGCATTGAGATATCACATCTCATGCTATCAGAAGAGTCTCAGAATTGGAATGGGAAGGAGTTGGATATCACATCTCATGCTAAAGGGAGGGTCTCAGGTTTGGAAGGGGAAGGATTTGGATATCACATCTCATGTTATAGGAAGGATCTCAGGTTTGGTATTGGAAGCATTGAGATATCACATCTCATGCTATCGGAAGGATCTCAGGTTTGGTATAGAAACATTGAGATATCACATCTCATGCTATCAGAAGGGTCTCAGGATTTGAATGGGAAGGAGTTGGATATCACATCTCATGCTAAAGGGAGGGTCTCAGGTTTGGAAGGGGAAGGATTTGGATATCACATCTCATGTTATCGGAAGGATCTCAGGTTTGGTATTAGAAGTATTGAGATATCACATCTCATGCTATAGGAAGGGTCTCAGGATTGGAATGGGAAGGAGTTGGTTATCACATCTCATGCTAAAGGAAGGGTCTCAGGTTTGGTAGAAGCATTGAGATATCACATCTCATGCTATAGGAAGGGTCTCAGGATTGGAATGGGAAGGATTTAGATATCACATATCATGCTATAGGGAGGGTCTCAGTTTTGATATTAGAAGCATTGAGATATCACATCTCATGCTATCGGAAGTGTCTCAGGATTGGAATGGGAAGGAGCTGGATATCACATCTCATGCTAAAGGAAGGGTCTCAGGTTTGGAACGGGAAGGAGTTGGATATCACATCTCATGTTATAGGAAGGGTCTCAGGTTTGGTATAAGCATTGAGATATCACATCTCTGCTATCGGAAGTGTCTCAGGATTGGAATGGGAAGGACTTGGATATCACATCTCATGCTATAGATAGGCTCTCAGGTTTGGAAAGGGAAGGAGTTGGATATCACATTTCATGTTAGAGGAAGGATCTCAGGTTTGGTATTAGAGGCATTGAGATATCACATCTCAGGCTATAGGAAGGGTCTCAGGATTGGAATGGGAAGGAGTTGGATATCACATCTCATGCTATAGGAAGGGTCTCAGGATTGGAATGGGAAGGAGTTGGATATCACATCTCATGCTATAGGAAGGGTCTCAGGTTTGGTATAAGCATTGAGATATCACATCTCGTGCTATAGGAAGGGTCTCAGGATTGGAATGGGAAGGAGTTGTATATGACATCTCATGCTATAGACAGGGTCTCAGGTTTGGAAAGGGAAGGAGATGGATATCACATTTCATGTTAGAGGTAGGATCTCAGGTTTGGTATTAGAGGCATTGAGATATCACATCTCATGCTATCAGAAGGGTCTCAGGATTGGAATGGGAAGGAGTTGGATATCACATCTCATGCTAAAGGGAGGGTCTCAGGTTTGGAAGGGGAAGGATTTGGAAATCACATCTCATGTTATAGGAAGGATCTCAGGTTTGGTATTAGAAGCATTGAGATATCACATCTCATGCTATCATAAGGGTCTCAGGATTGGAATCGGAAGGAGTTGGATATCACATCTCATGTTATAGGAAGGATCTCAGGTTTGGTATTAGAAGCATTGAGACATCACATCTCATGCTATAGGAAGGGTCTCAGGATTGGAATGGGAAGGAGTTGGATATCACATCTCATGCTATAGGAAGGGTCTCAGATTTGGTATAAGCATTGAGATATCACATCTCATGCTATAGGAAGGGACTCAGGATTGTAATGGGAAGCAGTTGGATATCACATCTCAGGCCATAGGAAGGGTCTCAGGTTTGGTATAAGCATTGAGATATCACATCTCTGCTATCGGAAGGGTCTCAGGATTGGAATGGGAAGGAGTTGGATATCCCATCTCATGTTATAGGAAGAGTCTCAGGTTTGGTATTAGAAGCATTGAGATATCCCATCTCATGCTATAGGAAGGGTCTCAGGTTGGAATGGGAAGGAGTTGGATATCACATTTCATGTTATAGGAAGGGTCTCAGGATTGGATGGGAAGGACTTGGATATCATATCTCATGCTATAGGAAGGCTCTCAGGTTTGGAAGGGGAAGGAGTTGGATATCACATTTCATGTTAGAGGAAGGATCTCAGGTTTGGTATTAGAGGCCTTGAGATATCACATCTCATGCTATAGGAAGGCTCTCAGGATTGGAATGGGAAGGAGTTGGATATCACATCTCAAGCTATAGGAAGGGTCTCAGGTTTGGTATAAGCATTGAGATATCACATCTCATGCTATAGGAAGGGTCTCAGGATTGGAATGGGAAGGAGTTGGATATCACATCTCATGTTATAGGAAAGATCTCAGGTTTGGTATTAGAAGCATTGAGACATCACATCTCATGTTATAGGAAGGGTCTCAGGATTGGAATGGGAAGAAGTTGGATATCACATCTCATGCTATAGGAAGGGTCTCAGGTTTGGAAGGGGAAGGAGTTGGATATCCAATCTCATGTTATAGGACTGGTCTCGGGTTTGGTATTAGAAGCATTGAGATATCACATCGCATGCTGTAGGAAGGTTCTCAGGTTTGGAATGGGGAGGAATTGGATATCACATCTCATGTCATAGGAAGGATCTCAGGTTTGGTATTAGAAGCATTGAGATATCACATCTCATGCTATAGGAATGGTCTCAGGATTGGAATGGGAAGGAGTTGGATATTACATTCTTGCTATAGGAAGGGTCTCATGTTTGGAATGGGAAGGAGTTGGATATCACATATGCTATAGGAAGGGTCTCAGGTTTGGACCGGGAAGGAGTAGGATATCACATCTCATGTTATAGGAAGGGTCTCAGGTTTGGTATAAGCATTGAGATATCACATCTCTGCTATCGGAAGTGTCTCAGGATTGGAATGGGAAGGAGTTGGATATCCCATCTCATGTTATAGGATGGGTCTCAGGTTTGTTATTAGAATCATTGAGATATCATATTGCATGCTGTAGGAAGGGTCTAAGGATTGGAATGGGAAGGACTTGGATATCACATCTCATGATATAGGTAGGCTCTCAGGTTTGGAAAGGGAAGGAGTTGGATATCACATTTCATGTTAGAGGAAGGATCTCAGGTTTGGTATTAGAGGCATTGAGATATCACATTTCATGCTATAGGAAGGGTCTCAGGATTGGAATGGGAAGGAGTTGGATATCACATCTCATGCTATAGGAAGGGTCTCAGGTTTGGTATAAGCATCGAGATATCACATCTCATGCTATAGGAAGGGTCTCGGGATTGGAATGGGAAGGAGTTGGATATCACATCTCATGTTATAGGAAGGATCTCAGGTTTGGTATTAGAAGCATTGAGACATCACATCTCATGCTATAGGAAGGGTCTCAGGATTGGAATGGGAAGGAGTTGGATATCACATCTCATGCTATAGGAAGGGTCTCAGGTTTGGTATAAGCATTGAGATATCACATCTCATGCTATAGGAAGTGTCTCAGGATTGGAATGGGAAGGACTTGGGTATCACATCTCATGCTATAGGGAGGGTCTCAAGTTTGATATTAGAAGCATTGAGATATCACATCTCATGCTATAGGAAGGGTCTCAGGATTGGAATGGGAAGGAGTTGGATATCACATCTCAAGCTTTAGGAAGGGTCTCAGGTTTGGTATAAGCATTGAGATAGCACATCTCATGCTATAGGAAGGGTCTCAGGATTGGAATGGGAAGGAGTTGGATATTACATCTCATGTTATAGGAAAGATCTCAGGTTTGGTATTAGAAGCATTGAGACATCACATCTCATGTTATAGGAAGGGTCTCAGGATTGGAATGGGAAGAAGTTGGATATCACATCTCATGCTATAGGAAGGGTCTCAGGTTTGGAAGGGGAAGGAGTTGGATATCCAATCTCATGTTATAGGACTGGTCTCAGGTTTGGTATTAGAAGCATTGAGATATCTCATCGCATGCTGTAGGAAGGTTCTCAGGTTTGGTATTAGAAGCATTGAGACATCACATCTCATGCTATAGGAAGGGTCTCAGGATTGGAATGGGAAGGAGTTGGATATCACATCTCATGTTATAGGAAGGATCTCAGGTTTGGTATTAGAAGCATTGAGACATCACATCTCATGCTATAGGAAGGGTTTCAGGATTGGAATGGGAAGGAGTTGGATATCACATCTCATGCTATAGGAAGGGTCTCAGATTTGGTATAAGCATTGAGATATCACATCTCATGCTATAGGAAGGGTCTCAGGATTCTATTGGGAAGGAGTTGTATATGACATCTCAGGCCATAGGAAGGGTCTCAGGATTGGTATAAGCATTGAGATATCACATCTCTGCTATCGGAAGGGTCTCAGGATTGGAATGGGAAGGAGTTGGATATCCCATCACATGATAAAGGAAGGGTCTAAGGTTTGGAAGGGGAAAGATTTGGATATCACATCTCATGTTATAGGCGGGTCTCAATTTTGATATTAGAAGCATTGAGATAACAAATCTCATGATATCGGAAGGGTCTCAGGATTGGAATGGGAAGGAGTTGGATATCACATCTCATGATAAAGGAAGGGTCTAAGGTTTGGAAGGGGAAAGATTTGGATATCACATCTCATGTTATAGGATGGGTCTCAGGTTTGGTATTAGAAGCATTGAGATATCAAGTCTCATGGTATAGGAAGGGTCTCAGAATTGGAATGGGAAGGATTTCGGATATCACATCTCAAGCTATAGGAAGAGTCTCAGGATTGGAATGGGAAGGTGTTTGATATCACATCTCATGCCATAGTATGGTTCTCAGGTTTGGTAGAAGCATTGGGATATCACATCTCATGCTATTGGAAGGGTATCAGTATTGGATTTGGAAGGAGTTGGATATCCCATCTCATGCTATAGGAAGGGTCTCAGGTTGGAATGGGAAGGAGTTGGATATCACATTTCATGTTATAGGAAGGGTCTCAGGATTGGAATGGGAAGGAGTTGGATATCACATCTCAAGCTTTAGGAAGGGTCTCAGGTTTGGTATAAGCATTGAGATAGCACATCTCATGCTATAGGAAGGGTCTCAGGATTGGAATGGGAAGGAGTTGGATATCACATCTCATGTTATAGGAAAGATCTCAGGTTTGGTATTAGAAGCATTGAGATATCACATCGCATGCTGTAGGAAGGTTCTCAGGTTTGGAATGGGGAGGAATTGGATATCACATCTCATGTCATAGGAAGGATCTCAGGTTTGGTATTCGAAGCATTGAGATATCACATCTCATGCTATAGGAATGGTCTCAGGATTGGAATGGGAAGGAGTTGGATATTACATTCTTGCTATAGGAAGGGTCTCATGTTTGGAATGGGAAGGAGTTGGATATCACATATGCTATAGGAAGGGTCTCAGGTTTGAAACGGGAAGGAGTTGGATATCACATCTCATGTTATAGGAAGGGTCTCAGGTTTGAAACGGGAAGGAGTTGGATATCACATCTCATGTTATAGGACGGGTCTAAGGTTTGTTATTAGAATCATTGAGATATCATATTGCATGCTGTAGGAAGGGTCTAAGGATTGGAATGGGAAGGACTTGGATATCACATCTCATGCTATAGGTAGGCTCTCAGGTTTGGAAAGGGAAGGAGTTCGATATCACATTTAATGTTAGAGGAAGGATCTCAGGTTTGGTATTAGAGGCATTGAGATATCACATATCATGCTATAGGAAGGGTCTCAGGATTGGAATGGGAAGGAGTTGGATATCACATCTCATGCTATAGGAAGGGTCTCAGGATTGGAATGGGAAGGAGTTGGATATTACATCTCATGTTATAGGAAAGATCTCAGGTTTGGTATTAGAAGCATTGAGACATCACATCTCATGTTATAGGAAGGGTCTCAGGATTGGAATGGGAAGGAGTTGGATATCCAATCTCATGTTATAGGACTGGTCTCAGGTTTGGTATTAGAAGCATTGAGATATCACATTGCATGCTGTAGGAAGGTTCTCAGGTTTGGTATTAGAAGCATTGTGACATCACATCTCATGCTATAGGAAGGGTCTCAGGATTGGAATGGGAAGGAGTTGGATATCACATCTCATGCTATAGGAAGGGTCTCAGATTTGGTATAAGCATCGAGATATCACATCTCATGCTATAGGAAGGGTCTCGGGATTGGAATGGGAAGGAGTTGGATATCCCATCTCATGTCATAGGAAGAGTCTCAGGTTTGGTATTAGAAGCATTGAGATATCACATCTCATGCTATAGGAAGTGTCTCAGGATTGGAATGGGAAGGACTTGGGTATCACATCTCATGCTATAGGGAGGGTCTCAAGTTTGATATTAGAAGCATTGAGATATAACATCTCATGCTATAGGAAGGGTCTCAGAATTGGAATGGGAAGGAGTTGGATATCACATCTCATTCTATCGGAAGGGTCTCAGGTTTGGTATAAGCAGTGAGATATCACATCTCATGCTATAGGAAGTGTCTCAGGATTGGAATGGGAAGGAGTTGGATATCACATCTCATGTTATAGGAAGGATCTCAGGTTTGGTATAAGCATTGAGATATCACATCTCTGCTATCGGAAGGGTCTCAGGATTGGAATGGGAAGGAGTTGGATATTCCCATCTCATGTTATAGGAAGGGTCTCAGGTTTGGTATTAGAAGCATTGAGATATCCCATCTCATGATATAGGAAGGGTCCCAGGTTGGAATGGGAAGGAGTAGGATATCACATTTCATGTTATAGGAAGGGTCTCAGGATTGGAATGGGAAGGACTTGGATATCATATCTCATGCTATAGGAAGGCTCTCAGGTTTGGAAGGGGAAGGAGTTGGATATCACATTTCATGTTAGAGGAAGGATCTCAGGTTTTGTATTAGAGGCCTTGAGATATCACATCTCATGCTATAGGAAGGGTCTCAGGATTGGAATGGGAAGGAGTTGGATATCACATCTCAAGCTATAGGAACGGTCTCAGGTTTGGTATAAGCATTGTGATATCACATCTCATGCTATAGGAAGGGTCTCAGGATTGGAATGGGAAGGAGTTGGATATCACATCTCATGTTATAGGAAAGATCTCAGGTTTGGTATTAGAAGCATTGAGACATCACATCTCATGTTATAGGAAGGGTCTCAGGATTGGAATGGGAAGAAGTTGGATATCACATCTCATGCTATAGGAAGGGTCTCAGGTTTGGTATAAGCATTGAGATATCACATCTCATGCTATAGGAAGGGTCTCAGTATTGGAATGGGAAGGAGTTGTATATGACATCTCATGCCATAGGAAGGGTCTCAGGTTTGGTATAAGCATTGAGATATCACATCACATGCTATAGGAAGGGTCTCAGGATTGGAATGGGAAGGACTTGGATATCACATCTCATGCTATAGGCAGGGTCTCAGATTTGGAAAGGGAAGGAGATGGATATCACATTTCATGTTAGAGGTAGGATCTCAAGTTTGGAATTAGAGGCATTGAGATATCACATCTCATGCTATCAGAAGGGTCTCAGGATTGGAATGGGAAGGAGTTGGATATCACATCTCATGTTATAGGAAGGATCTCAGGTTTGGTATTAGAAGCATTGAGACATCACATCTCATGCTATAGGAAGTGTCTCAGGATTGGAATGGGAAGGAGTTGGATATCACATCTCATGCTATAGGAAGGGTCTCAGATTTGGTATAAGCATTGAGATATCACATCTCTTGCTATAGGAAGGGTCTCAGGATTGGAATGGGAAGGAGTTGTATATGACATCTCAGGCCATAGGAAGGGTCTCAGGTTTGGAATAAGCATTAAGATATCACATCTCTGCTATCGGAAGGGTCTCAGGATTGGAATGGGAATGAGTTGGATATCACATCTCAAGCTATAGGAACGGTCTCAGGTTTGGTATAAGCATTGTGATATCACATCTCAAGCTATAGGAAGGGTCTCAGGATTGGAATGGGAAGGAGTTGGATATCACATCTCATGTTATAGGAAGAGTCTCAGGTTTGGTATTAGAAGCATTGAGATATCCCATCTCATGCTATAGGAAGGGTCTCAGGTTGGAATGGGAAGGAGTTGGATATCACATTTCATGTTATAGGAAGGGTCTCAGGATTGGAATTGGAAGGACTTGGCTATCATATCTCATGCTATAGGAAGGCTCTCAGGTTTGGAAGGGGAAGGAGTTGGATATCACATTTCATGTTAGAGGAACGATCTCAGGTTTGGTATTAGAGGCCTTGAGATATCACATCTCATGCTATAGGAAGGGTCTCAGGATTGGAATGGGAAGGAGTTGGATATCACATCTCAAGCTATAGGAACGGTCTCAGGTTTGGTATAAGCATTGTGATATCACATCTCATGCTATAGGAAGGGTCTCAGGATTGGAATGGGAAGGAGTTGGATATCACATCTCATGTTATAGGAAAGATCTCAGGTTTGGTATTAGAAGCATTGCGACATCACATCTCATGTTATAGGAAGGGTCTCAGGATTGGAATGGGAAGAAGTTGGATATCACATCTCATGCTATAGGAAGGGTCTCAGGTTTGGTATAAGCATTGAGATATCACATCTCATGCTATAGGAAGGGTCTCAGGTTTGGAATGGGAAGGAGTTGTATATGACATCTCATGCCATAGGAAGGGTCTCAGGTTTGGTATAAGCATTGAGATATCACATCACATGCTATAGGAAGGGTCTCAGGATTGGAATGGAAAGGACTTGGATATCACATCTCATGCTATAGGCAGGGTCTCAGGTTTGGAAAGGGAAGGAGATGGATATCACATTTCATTTTAGAGGTAGGATCTCAGGTTTGGTATTAGAGGCATTGAAATATCACATCTCATGCTATCAGAAGGGTCTCAGGATTGGAATGGGAAGGAGTTGGATATCACATCTCATGCTAAAGGGAGGGTCTCAGGTTTGGAAGGGGAAGGATTTGGAAATCACATCTCATGTTATAGGAAGGATCTCAGGTTTGGTATTAGAAGCATTGAGATATCACATCTCATGCTATCGGAAGTATCTCAGGTTTGGTATTAGAGGCATTGAGATATCACATCTCATGCTATCATAAGGGTCTCAGGATTGGAATGGGAAGGAGTTGGATATCACATCTCATGTTATAGGAAGGCTCTCAGGTTTGGAAGGGGAAGGAGTTGGATATCACATTTCATGTTAGAGGAACGATCTCAGGTTTGGTATTAGAGGCCTTGAGATATCACATCTCATGCTATAGGAAGGGTCTCAGGATTGGAATGGGAAGGAGTTGGATATCACATCTCAAGCTATAGGAACGGTCTCAGGTTTGGTATAAGCATTGTGATATCACATCTCATGCTATAGGAAGGGTCTCAGGATTGGAATGGGAAGGAGTTGGATATCACATCTCATGTTATAGGAAGGGTCTCAGGATTGAAATGGGAAGGAGTTGTATATGACATCTCATGCTATAGGCAGGGTCTCAGGTTTGGAAAGGGAAGGAGATGGATATCACATTTCATTTTAGAGGTAGGATCTCAGGTTTGGTATTAGAGGCATTGAAATATCACATCTCATGCTATCAGAAGGGTCTCAGGATTGGAATGGGAAGGAGTTGGATATCACATCTCATGCTAAAGGGAGGGTCTCAGGTTTGGAAGGGGAAGGATTTGGAAATCACATCTCATGTTATAGGAAGGATCTCAGGTTTGGTATTAGAAGCATTGAGATATCACATCTCATGCTATCGGAAGTATCTCAGGTTTGGTATTAGAGGCATTGAGATATCACATCTCATGCTATCATAAGGGTCTCAGGATTGGAATGGGAAGGAGTTGGATATCACATCTCATGTTATAGGAAGGCTCTCAGGTTTGGAAGGGGAAGGAGTTGGATATCACATTTCATGTTAGAGGAACGATCTCAGGTTTGGTATTAGAGGCCTTGAGATATCACATCTCATGCTATAGGAAGGGTCTCAGGATTGGAATGGGAAGGAGTTGGATATCACATCTCAAGCTATAGGAACGGTCTCAGGTTTGGTATAAGCATTGTGATATCACATCTCATGCTATAGGAAGGGTCTCAGGATTGGAATGGGAAGGAGTTGGATATCACATCTCATGTTATAGGAAGGGTCTCAGGATTGAAATGGGAAGGAGTTGTATATGACATCTCATGCCATAGGAAGGGTCTCAGGTTTGGTATAAGAATTGAGATATCACATCACATGCTATAGGAAGGGTCTCAGGATTGGAATGGAAAGGACTTGGATATCACATCTCATGCTATAGGCAGGGTCTCAGGTTTGGAAAGGGAAGGAGATGGATATCACATTTCATGTTAGAGGTAGGATCTCAGGTTTGGTATTAGAGGCATTGAAATATCACATCTCATGCTATCAGATGGGTCTCAGGATTGGAATGGGAAGGAGTTTGATATCACATCTCATGCTAAAGGGAGCGTCTCAGGTTTGGAAGGGGAAGGATTTGGAAATCACATCTCATGTTATAGGAAGGATCTCAGGTTTGGTATTAGAAGCATTGAGATATCACATCTCATGCTATCGGAAGTATCTCAGGTTTGGTATTAGAGGCATTGAGATATCACATCTCATGCTATCATAAGGGTCTCAGGATTGGAATGGGAAGAAGTTGGATATCACATCTCATGCTATAGGAAGGGTCTCAGGTTTGGTATAAGCATTGAGATATCACATCTCATGCTATAGGAAGGGTCTCAGTATTGGAATGGGAAGGAGTTGTATATGACATCTCATGCCATAGGAAGGGTCTCAGGTTTGGTATAAGCATTGAGATATCACATCACATGCTATAGGAAGGGTCTCAGGATTGGAATGGGAAGGACTTGGATATCACATCTCATGCTATAGGCAGGGTCTCAGATTTGGAAAGGGAAGGAGATGGATATCACATTTCATGTTAGAGGTAGGATCTCAAGTTTGGAATTAGAGGCATTGAGATATCACATCTCATGCTATCAGAAGGGTCTCAGGATTGGAATGGGAAGGAGTTGGATATCACATCTCATGTTATAGGAAGGATCTCAGGTTTGGTATTAGAAGCATTGAGACATCACATCTCATGCTATAGGAAGTGTCTCAGGATTGGAATGGG
Organism: Ambystoma mexicanum; assembly: GCF_040938575.1. Taxonomy (NCBI): domain Eukaryota; kingdom Metazoa; phylum Chordata; class Amphibia; order Caudata; family Ambystomatidae; genus Ambystoma; species Ambystoma mexicanum. The sequence continues at coordinate 343,810,975 of NC_090936.1, forward strand.
AAGGAGTTGGATATCACATCTCATGCTATAGGAAGGGTCTCAGATTTGGTATAAGCATTGAGATATCACATCTCTTGCTATAGGAAGGGTCTCAGGATTGGAATGGGAAGGAGTTGTATATGACATCTCAGGCCATAGGAAGGGTCTCAGGTTTGGAATAAGCATTAAGATATCACATCTCTGCTATCGGAAGGGTCTCAGGATTGGAATGGGAATGAGTTGGATATCACATCTCAAGCTATAGGAACGGTCTCAGGTTTGGTATAAGCATTGTGATATCACATCTCAAGCTATAGGAAGGGTCTCAGGATTGGAATGGGAAGGAGTTGGATATCACATCTCATGTTATAGGAAGAGTCTCAGGTTTGGTATTAGAAGCATTGAGATATCCCATCTCATGCTATAGGAAGGGTCTCAGGTTGGAATGGGAAGGAGTTGGATATCACATTTCATGTTATAGGAAGGGTCTCAGGATTGGAATTGGAAGGACTTGGCTATCATATCTCATGCTATAGGAAGGCTCTCAGGTTTGGAAGGGGAAGGAGTTGGATATCACATTTCATGTTAGAGGAACGATCTCAGGTTTGGTATTAGAGGCCTTGAGATATCACATCTCATGCTATAGGAAGGGTCTCAGGATTGGAATGGGAAGGAGTTGGATATCACATCTCAAGCTATAGGAACGGTCTCAGGTTTGGTATAAGCATTGTGATATCACATCTCATGCTATAGGAAGGGTCTCAGGATTGGAATGGGAAGGAGTTGGATATCACATCTCATGTTATAGGAAAGATCTCAGGTTTGGTATTAGAAGCATTGCGACATCACATCTCATGTTATAGGAAGGGTCTCAGGATTGGAATGGGAAGAAGTTGGATATCACATCTCATGCTATAGGAAGGGTCTCAGGTTTGGTATAAGCATTGAGATATCACATCTCATGCTATAGGAAGGGTCTCAGGTTTGGAATGGGAAGGAGTTGTATATGACATCTCATGCCATAGGAAGGGTCTCAGGTTTGGTATAAGCATTGAGATATCACATCACATGCTATAGGAAGGGTCTCAGGATTGGAATGGAAAGGACTTGGATATCACATCTCATGCTATAGGCAGGGTCTCAGGTTTGGAAAGGGAAGGAGATGGATATCACATTTCATTTTAGAGGTAGGATCTCAGGTTTGGTATTAGAGGCATTGAAATATCACATCTCATGCTATCAGAAGGGTCTCAGGATTGGAATGGGAAGGAGTTGGATATCACATCTCATGCTAAAGGGAGGGTCTCAGGTTTGGAAGGGGAAGGATTTGGAAATCACATCTCATGTTATAGGAAGGATCTCAGGTTTGGTATTAGAAGCATTGAGATATCACATCTCATGCTATCGGAAGTATCTCAGGTTTGGTATTAGAGGCATTGAGATATCACATCTCATGCTATCATAAGGGTCTCAGGATTGGAATGGGAAGGAGTTGGATATCACATCTCATGTTATAGGAAGGCTCTCAGGTTTGGAAGGGGAAGGAGTTGGATATCACATTTCATGTTAGAGGAACGATCTCAGGTTTGGTATTAGAGGCCTTGAGATATCACATCTCATGCTATAGGAAGGGTCTCAGGATTGGAATGGGAAGGAGTTGGATATCACATCTCAAGCTATAGGAACGGTCTCAGGTTTGGTATAAGCATTGTGATATCACATCTCATGCTATAGGAAGGGTCTCAGGATTGGAATGGGAAGGAGTTGGATATCACATCTCATGTTATAGGAAGGGTCTCAGGATTGAAATGGGAAGGAGTTGTATATGACATCTCATGCTATAGGCAGGGTCTCAGGTTTGGAAAGGGAAGGAGATGGATATCACATTTCATTTTAGAGGTAGGATCTCAGGTTTGGTATTAGAGGCATTGAAATATCACATCTCATGCTATCAGAAGGGTCTCAGGATTGGAATGGGAAGGAGTTGGATATCACATCTCATGCTAAAGGGAGGGTCTCAGGTTTGGAAGGGGAAGGATTTGGAAATCACATCTCATGTTATAGGAAGGATCTCAGGTTTGGTATTAGAAGCATTGAGATATCACATCTCATGCTATCGGAAGTATCTCAGGTTTGGTATTAGAGGCATTGAGATATCACATCTCATGCTATCATAAGGGTCTCAGGATTGGAATGGGAAGGAGTTGGATATCACATCTCATGTTATAGGAAGGCTCTCAGGTTTGGAAGGGGAAGGAGTTGGATATCACATTTCATGTTAGAGGAACGATCTCAGGTTTGGTATTAGAGGCCTTGAGATATCACATCTCATGCTATAGGAAGGGTCTCAGGATTGGAATGGGAAGGAGTTGGATATCACATCTCAAGCTATAGGAACGGTCTCAGGTTTGGTATAAGCATTGTGATATCACATCTCATGCTATAGGAAGGGTCTCAGGATTGGAATGGGAAGGAGTTGGATATCACATCTCATGTTATAGGAAGGGTCTCAGGATTGAAATGGGAAGGAGTTGTATATGACATCTCATGCCATAGGAAGGGTCTCAGGTTTGGTATAAGAATTGAGATATCACATCACATGCTATAGGAAGGGTCTCAGGATTGGAATGGAAAGGACTTGGATATCACATCTCATGCTATAGGCAGGGTCTCAGGTTTGGAAAGGGAAGGAGATGGATATCACATTTCATGTTAGAGGTAGGATCTCAGGTTTGGTATTAGAGGCATTGAAATATCACATCTCATGCTATCAGATGGGTCTCAGGATTGGAATGGGAAGGAGTTTGATATCACATCTCATGCTAAAGGGAGCGTCTCAGGTTTGGAAGGGGAAGGATTTGGAAATCACATCTCATGTTATAGGAAGGATCTCAGGTTTGGTATTAGAAGCATTGAGATATCACATCTCATGCTATAGGAAGTATCTCAGGTTTGGTATTAGAGGCATTGAGATATCACATCTCATGCTATCATAAGGGTCTCAGGATTGGAATGGGAAGGAGTTGGATATCACATCTCATGTTATAGGAAGGATCTCAGGTTTGGTATTAGAAGAATTGAGACATCACATCTCATGCTATAGGAAGGGTCTCAGGATTGGAATGGGAAGGAGTTGGATATCACATCTCATGCTATAGGAAGGGTCTCAGATTTGGTATAAGCATTGAGATATCACATCTCATGCTATAGGAAGGGTCTCAGGATTGGAATGGGAAGTAGTTGTATATGACATCTCAGGCCATAGGAAGGGTCTCAGGTTTGGTAAAAGCATTGAGATATCACATCTCTGCTTCGGAAGGGTCTCAGGATTGGAATGGGAAGGAGTTGGATATCCCATCTCATGTTATAGGAAGGGTCTCAGGTTTGGTATTAGAAGCATTGAGACATCACATCTCATGTTATAGGAAGGGTCTCAGGATTGGAATGGGAAGAAGTTGGATATCACATCTCATGCTATAGGAAGGGTCTCAGGTTTGGTATAAGCATTGAGATATCACATCTCATGCTATAGGAAGGGTCTCAGGATTGGAATGGGAAGCAGTTGGATATCACATCTCAGGCCATAGGAAGGGTCTCAGGTTTGGTATAAGCATTGAGATATCACATCTCTGCTATCGGAAGGGTCTCAGGATTGGAATGGGAAGGAGTTGGATATCCCATCTCATGTTATAGGAAGAGTCTCAGGTTTGGTATTAGAAGCATTGAGATATCACATCTCATGCTATAGGAAGGGTCTCAGGTTTGGAAGGGGAAGGAGTTGGATATCCAATCTCATGTTATAGGACTGGTCTCAGGTTTGGTATTAGAAGCATTGAGATATCACATCGCATGCTGTAGGAAGGTTCTCAGGTTTGGTATTAGAAGCATTGAGACATCACATCTCATGCTATAGGAAGGGTCTCAGGATTGGAATGGGAAGGAGTTGTATATCACATCTCATGTTATAGGAAGGATCTCAGGTTTGGTATTAGAAGCATTGAGACATCACATCTCATGCTATAGGAAGGGTCTCAGGATTGGAATGGGAAGGAGTTGGATATCACATCTCATGCTATAGGAAGGGTCTCAGATTTGGTATAAGCATTGAGATATCACATCTCATGCTATAGGAAGGGTCTCAGGATTCTATTGGGAAGGAGTTGTATATGACATCTCAGGCCATAGGAAGGGTCTCAGGATTGGTATAAGCATTGAGATATCACATCTCTGCTATCGGAAGGGTCTCAGGATTGGAATGGGAAGGAGTTGGATATCCCATCACATGATAAAGGAAGGGTCTAAGGTTTGGAAGGGGAAAGATTTGGATATCACATCTCATGTTATAGGCGGGTCTCAATTTTGATATTAGAAGCATTGAGATAACAAATCTCATGATATCGGAAGGGTCTCAGGATTGGAATGGGAAGGAGTTGGATATCGCATCTCATGATAAAGGAAGGGTCTAAGGTTTGGAAGGGGAAAGATTTGGATATCACATCTCATGGTATAGGAAGGGTCTCAGAATTGGAATGGGACGGATTTCGGATATCACATCTCAAGCTATAGGAAGAGTCTCAGGATTGGAATGGGAAGGAGTTTGATATCACATCTCATGCCATAGTATGGTTCTCAGGTTTGGTAGAAGCATTGGGATATCACATCTCATGCTATTGGAAGGGTATCAGTATTGGATTTGGAAGGAGTTGGATATCCCATCTCATGCTATAGGAAGGGTCTCAGGTTGGAATGGGAAGGAGTTGGATATCACATTTCATGTTATAGGAAGGGTCTCAGGATTGGAATGGGAAGGAGTTGGATATCACATCTCAAGCTTTAGGAAGGGTCTCAGGTTTGGTATAAGCATTGAGATAGCACATCTCATGCTATAGGAAGGGTCTCAGGATTGGAATGGGAAGGAGTTGGATATCACATCTCATGTTATAGGAAAGATCTCAGGTTTGGTATTAGAAGCATTGAGACATCACATCTCATGTTATAGGAAGGGTCTCAGGATTGGAATGGGAACAAGTTGGATATCACATCTCATGCTATAGGAAGGGTCTCAGGTTTGGAAGGGGAAGGAGTTGGATATCCAATCTCATGTTATAGGACTGGTCTCAGGTTTGGTATTAGAAGCATTGAGATATCACATTGCATGCTGTAGGAAGGTTCTCAGGTTTGGAATGGGGAGGAATTGGATATCACATCTCATGTCATAGGAAGGATCTCAGGTTTGGTATTCGAAGCATTGAGATATCACATCTCATGCTATAGGAATGGTCTCAGGATTGGAATGGGAAGGAGTTGGATATTACATTCTTGCTATAGGAAGGGTCTCATGTTTGGAATGGGAAGGAGTTGGATATCACATATGCTATAGGAAGGGTCTCAGGTTTGAAACGGGAAGGAGTTGGATATCACATCTCATGTTATAGGAAGGGTCTCAGGTTTGAAACGGGAAGGAGTTGGATATCACATCTCATGTTATAGGACGGGTCTCAGGTTTGTTATTAGAATCATTGAGATATCATATTGCATGCTGTAGGAAGGGTCTAAGGATTGGAATGGGAAGGACTTGGATATCACATCTCATTCTATAGGTAGGCTCTCAGGTTTGGAAAGGGAAGGAGTTCGATATCACATTTCATGTTAGAGGAAGGATCTCAGGTTTGGTATTAGAGGCATTGAGATATCACATATCATGCTATAGGAAGGGTCTCAGGATTGGAATGGGAAGGAGTTGGATATCACATCTCAAGCTTTAGGAAGGGTCTCAGGTTTGGTATAAGCATTGAGATAGCACATCTCATGCTATAGGAAGGGTCTCAGGATTGGCATGAGACCCTGCCTATAGCATGAGATGTGATATCCAAGTCCTTTCCATTCCAATCCTGAGACCCTTCCTATAGCATGTGATGTGATATCTCAATGCTTATACCAAACCTGAGACCCTTCCTATGGCATGAGATGTCATATAAGACTCCTTCCCATTCCAATCCTGAGACCCTTCCTATAGCATGAGATGTGATATCTCAATGCTTATACCAAACCTGAGACCCTTCCTATAGCATGAGATGTGATATCCAACTTCTTCCCATTCCAATCCTGAGACCCTTCCTATTACATGAGATGTGATGTTGCAATGCTTCTAATACCAAACCTGAGATCTTTCCTATAACATGAGATGTGATATCCAACTCCTTCCCATTCCAATCCTGAGACCCTTCCTATAGCATGAGATGTGATATCACAATGCTTATACCAAACCTGAGACCGTTCCTATAGCTTGAGATGTGATATCGAACTCCTTCCCATTCCAATCCTGAGACCCTTCCTATAGCATGAGATGTGATATCTCAAGGCCTCTAATACCAAACCTGAGATCGTTCCTCTAACATGAAAAGTGATATCCAACTCCTTCCCCTTCCAAACCTGAGAGCCTTCCTATAACATGAGATGTGACATCCAAGTCCTCCCCATTCCAATCCTGAGACCCTTCCTATAGCATGAGATGTGATATCTCAATGCTTCTAATACCAAACCTGAGACCCTTCCTATAACATGATTTGGGATATCCAACTCCTTCCCATTCCAATCCTGAGACGTTCCGATAGCAGAGATGTGATATCTCAATGCTTATACCAAACCTGAGACCCTTCCTATGGCCTGAGATGTCATATGCAACTCCTTCCCATTCCAATCCTGAGACCCTTCCTATAGCATTAGATGTGATATCTCAATGCTTATACCAAATCTGAGACCCTTCCTATAGCATGAGATGTGATATCCAACTTCTTCCCATTCCAATCCTGAGACCCTTCCTATAGCATGAGATGTGATGTCTCAATTCTTCTAATACCAAACCTGAGATCCTTCCAATAACATGAGATGTGATATCCAACTCCTTCCCATTCCAATCCTGAGACCCTTATGATAGCATGAGATGTGATATCTCAATGCTTCTAATACCAAACCTGAGATCCTTCCTATAACATGAGATGTGATTTCCAAATCCTTCCTCTTCCAAACCTGAGACCCTCCCTTTAGCATGAGATGTGATATCCAACTCCTTCCCATTCCAATCCTGAGACCCTTATGATAGCATGAGATGTGATATCTCAATGCTTCTAATACCAAACCTGAGATCCTTCCTATAACATGAGATGTGATTTCCAAATCCTTCCTCTTCCAAACCTGAGACCCTCCCTTTAGCATGAAATGTGATATCCATCTCCTTCCCTTTCCAAACCTGAGACCCTGCCTATAGCATGAGATGTGATATCCAAGTCCTTCCCATTCCAATCCTGAGACCCTTCCTATAGCATGTGATGTGATATCTCAATGCTTATACCAAACCTGAGACCCTTCCTATGGCATGAGATGTCATATACAACTCCTTCCCATTCCAATCCTGAGACCCTTCCTATAGCATGAGATGTGATATCTCAATGCTTATACCAAACCTGAGACCCTTCCTATAGCATGAGATGTGATATCCAACTTCTTCCCATTCCAATCCTGAGACCCTTCCTATAACATGAGATGTGATGTCTCAATGCTTCTAATACCAAACCTGAGACCCTTCCTATAACATGAGATGGGATATCCAACTCCTTCCCATTCCAATCCTGAGACCCTTCCGATAGCAGAGATGTGATATCTCAATGCTTTTACCAAACCTGAGACCCTTCCTATGGCCTGAGATGTCATATACAACTCCTTCCCATTCCAATCCTGAGACCCTTCCTATAGCATGAGATGTGATATCTCAATGCTTATACCAAATCTGAGACCCTTCCTATAGCATGAGATGTGATGTCTCAATTCTTCTAATACCAAACCTGAGATCCTTCCTATAACATGAGATGTGATATCCAACTCCTTCCCATTCCAATCCTGAGACCCTTATGATAGCATGAGATGTGATATCTCAATGCCTCTAATACCAAACCTGAGATACTTCCGATAGCATGAGATGTGATATCTCAATGCTTCTATTACCAAACCTGAGATCCTTCCTATAACATGAGATGTGATTTCCAAATCCTTCCCCTTCCAAACCTGAGACCCTCCCTTTAGCATGAGATGTGATATCAAACTCCTTCCCATTCCAATCCTGAGACCCATCTGATAGCATGAGATGTGATATTTCAATGCCTCTAATACCAAACCTGAGATCCTACCTCTAACATGAAATGTGATATCCATCTCCTTCCCTTTCCAAACCTGAGACCCTGCCTATAGCATGAGATGTGATATCCAAGTCCTTTCCATTCCAATCCTGAGACCCTTCCTATAGCATGTGATGTGATATCTCAATTCTTATACCAAACCTGAGACCCTTCCTATGGCATGAGATGTCATATACAACTCCTTCCCATTCCAATCCTGAGACCCTTCCTATAACATGAGATGTGATATCCAACTCCTTCCCATTCCAATCCTGAGACCCTTCCTATAGCATGAGATGTGATATCTCAATTCTTATACCAAACCTGAGACCCTTCCTATGGCATGAAATGTGATATCCAACTCCTTCCCCTTCCAAACCTGAGAGCCTTCCTATAACATGAGATGTGATATCCAACTCCTTCCCATTCCAAACATGAGATGTGATATCCAACTCCTTCCCATTCCAATCCTGAGACCCTTCCTATAGCATGAGATGTGATATCACAATGCTTATACCAAACCTGAGACCGTTCCTATAGCTTGAGATGTGATATCCAACTCCTTCCCATTCCAATCCTGAGACCCTTCCTATAGCATGAGATGTGATATCTCAAGGCCTCTAATACCAAATCGTTCCTCTAACATGAAATGTGATATCCAACTCCTTCCCCTTCCAAACCTGAGAGCCTTCCTATAACATGAGATGTGATATCCAACTCCTTCCCATTCCAATCCTGAGACCCTTATGATAGCATGAGATGTGATATCTCAATGCCTCTAATACCAAACCTGAGATACTTCCGATAGCATGAGATGTGATATCTCAATGCTTCTAATACCAAACCTGAGATCCTTCCTATAACATGAGATGTGATTTCCAAATCCTTCCCCTTCCAAACCTGAGACCCTCCCTTTAGCATGAGATGTGATATCCAACTCCTTCCCATTCCAATCCTGAGACCCTTCTGATAGCATGAGATGTGATATTTCAATGCCTCTAATACCAAACCTGAGATCCTACCTCTAAAATGAAATGTGATATCCATCTCCTTCCCTTTCCAAACCTGAGACCCTGCCTATAGCATGAGATGTGATATCCAAGTCCTTTCCATTCCAATCCTGAGACCCTTCCTATAGCATGTGATGTGATATCTCAATGCTTATACCAAACCTGAGACCCTTCCTATGGCATGAGATGTCATATACAACTCCTTCCCATTCCAAACCTGAGACCCTTCCTATAGCATGAGATGTGATATCTCAATGCTTATACCAAACCTGAGACCCTTCCTTTAGCATGAGATGTGATATCCAACTTCTTCCCATTCCAATCCTGAGACCCTTCCTATAACATGAGATGTGATGTCGCAATGCTTCTAATACCAAACCTGAGATCTTTCCTATAACATGAGATGTGATATCCAACTCCTTCCCATTCCAATCCTGAGACCCTTCCTATAGCATGAGATGTGATATCACAATGCTTATACCAAACCTGAGACCGCTCCTATAGCTTGAGATGTGATATCCAACTCCTTCCCATTCCAATCCTGAGACCCTTCCTATAGCATGAGATGTGATATCTCAAGGCCTCTAATACCAAACCTGAGATCGTTCCTCTAACATGAAATGTGATATCCAACTCCTTCCCCTTCCAAACCTGAGAGCCTTCCTATAGCATGAGATATGATAGCCAAGTCCTTCCAATTCCAATCCTGAGACCCTTCCTATAACATGAAATGTGATATCCAACTCCTTCCCATTCCAACCTGAGACCCCTCCTATAGCATGAGATGGGATATCTCAATGCTTCTAATACCAAACCTGAGACTCTTCCTATAACATGAGATGTGATATCCAACTCCTTCCCATTCCAATCCTGAGACCCTTCCTATAGCATGAGATGTGATATCACAATGCTTATACCAAACCTGAGACCGTTCCTATAGCTTGAGATGTGATATCCAACTCATTCCCATTCCAATCCTGAGACCCTTCCGATAGCAGAGATGTGATATCTCAATGCTTATTCCAAACCTGAGACCCTTCCTATGGCCTGAGATGTCATATACAACTCCTTCCCATTCCAATCCCGAGACCCTTCCTATAGCATGAGATTTGATATCTCAATGCTTATACCAAATCTGAGACCCTTCCTATAGCATGAGATGTGATATCCAACTCCTTCCCATTCCAATCCTGAGACCCTTCCTATAGCATGAGATGTGATGTCTCAATGCTTCTAATACCAAACCTGAGATCCTTCCTATAACATGAGATGTGATATCCAACTCCTTCCCATTCCAATCCTGAGACCCTTATGATAGCATGAGATGTGATATCTCAATGCCTCTAATACCAAACCTGAGATACTTCCAATAGCATGAGATGTGATATCTCAAAGCTTCTAATACCAAACCTGAGATCCTTCCTATAACATGAGATGTGATTTCCAAATCCTCCCGCTTCCAAACCTGAGACCCTCCCTTTAGCATGAGATGTGATATCCAACTCCTTCCCATTCCAATCCTGAGACCCTTCTGTTAGCATGAGATGTGATATCTCAATGCCTCTAATTCCAAACCTGAGATCCTACCTCTAACATGAAATGTGATATCCATCTCCTTCCCTTTCCAAATCTGAGACCCTGCCTATAGCATGAGATGTGATATCCAAGTCCTTCCCATTCCAATCCTGAGACCCTTCCTATAGCATGTGATGTGATATCTCAATGCTTATACCAAACCTGAGACCCTTCCTATGGCATGAGATGTCATATACAACTCCTTCCCATTCCAATACTGAGACCCTTCCTATAGCATGGGATGTGATATCTCAATGCTTATACCAAACCTGAGACCCTTCCTATAGCATGAGATGTGATATCCAACTTCTTCCCATTCCAATCCTGAGACCCTTCCTATAACATGAGATGTGATGTCTCAATGCTTCTAATACCAAACCTGAGATCTTTCCTATAACATGAGATGTGATATCCAACTCCTTCCCATTCCAATCCTGAGACCCTTCCTATAGCATGAGATGTGATATCTCAAGGCCTCTAATACCAAACCTGAGATCCTTCCTCTAACATGAAATGTGATATCCAACTCCTTCCCCTTCGAAACCTGAGAGCCTTCCTATAGCATGAGATATGATATCCAAGTCCTTCCCATTCCAATCCTGAGACCCTTCCTATAACATGAAATGTGATATCCTACTCCTTCCCATTCCAACCTGGGACCCTTCCTATATCATGAGATGGGATAGCTCAATGCTTCTAATACCAAACCTGAGACCCTTCCTATAACATGAGATGGGAATATCCAACTCCTTCCCATTCCAATCCTGAGACCCTTCCGATAGCAGAGATGGGATATCTCAATACTTATACCAAACCTGAGATCCTTCCTATAACATGAGATGTAATATCCAACTCCTTCCCATTCCAATCCTGAGACACTTCCTATAGCATGAGATGTGATATCTCACTGCTTATATCAAACCTGAGACCCTTCCGATAGAATGAGATGTGATATCCAACTCCTTCCCATTCCAATCCTGAGACCCTTCCTATAGCATGAGATGTGATATCTCAATGCTTCTAATATCAAACTTGAGACCCTCCCTATAGCATGAGATGTGATACCCAAGTCCTTCCCATTCCAATCCTGAGACACTTCCTATAGCATGAGATGTGATATCTCAATGCTTCTAATACCAAACCTGAGACTCTTCCTATAACATGAGATGGGATATCCAACTCCTTCCCATTCCAATCCTGAGACCCTTCCAATAGCAGAGATGTGATATCTCAATTCTTATACCAAACCTAAGACCCTTCCTATGTCATGAGATGTGATATCCAACTCCTTCCCATTCCAATCCCGAGACCCTTCCTATAGCATGAGATGTGATATCTCGATGCTTATACCAAATCTGAGACCCTTCCTATAGCATGAGATGTGATATCCAACTCCTTCCCATTCCAATCCTGAGACCCTGTCATGATCTCTGCTTCCAAAAGGTCAGGGTTTTCCCAACTCCCTTGGAAGCAGATCCATAACCCAGGTTCCGAGTGCCAACCAGTCCCAATTGGGACCTTTTGGACCCAGTCCTGGCGCCAGTGGCACCAGGCTCATAAATATGCCCAGTCCCAGCGCTGGAAGCGCCGGGCTCATAATGCTTGGGTGGACTTACCTGCAGCAGACCATGCTGCTTACTTGCCTGCCAGTTGAGCCTCTGATCCTCTTCTGTTTGGAACTACTTTTCCTGTTGGGTGGGGCTGGAGCCACTCCCTAGATTCAGAACACTGGAACTCTTCTGGAAGGCAGGAACTCTTTTTTTACCAGGAACTCTTTTCTTACTTAGGCGTGGCTGTGGAAGGAGACACCTAAGCACTACAGGAGGCTATTTAAACCACACCCGGTGGATGAATCTTGCTTTGCGTTATTCTGCACCCTCTGCAGCAGAACGCTCATCGTGTCTTCTGCATCCGGTCCTGGGCCTAAGGAAAAAGGCTTACCATCCTGAATCCAGTCTTCAGCAACACCTATAAAGACAAGAAAGAACAGGTTAGCATTCCGGCATCTGAAAGGCAAAGGCTTACTTACTCTTCGTGCGCTCCGGAGGTCTTCACACTGCATTCCGGCATCTGAAAGACAAAAGCTTACCAACTCTTTGCACGCTCCGGAGGCCGTCAGCGCTGCATCTCGCATCTGAAAGACAAAACAAGGTGCGTTTAAAGACATTGGGGAACTTTAATACTCACGTGCCATTACTCCTTTCCACATCTAACCCAGTGGGTATCCCGGCACCCTGCAGCCGCTCCGAACTTGTACCTGCAAAATAAAAAGACAGTTAGAGCGCTTTGTGAAGCTGGCAACAAGCGCTTACTTACGTGCTTCCAGGCGCTTCTATTCATCACACGGGCTCCATCTTCAACTCACTGCAGCCCGTCATCCGCCATCGCCGGAACCCTGCAAAACAAGAGACATCATTATTAAAGACTTTAAAGACATTTGAGTTACTCGAAACTTACCGTTCGTGCAGTAAACGACGGACAGCAGTCCTCTGAAGTCAAGAGGCCTGCGCTACCTATCCAGTGAAGAAACTGGCTACAGCACCCTGCCCCGAGGCAGATGGAGAGCTCGGCATTCACTTACCTAAGGTGAGAGCGTTAACCTGTGGGGGTCTACAGGAGAGGAGAAGAGGAAAGAGATAGGGACACCCCAATAACCCCAGTTCATTAACCCCGTATTTTCTATCTGCAGACATCTTACTCTGCACGTCAGGCATACAGGGCACAGAGGTCCAGCCCAAAGAGCCAATCGGGTGCTGCACATCACCTTTGAAGATACGGTAGTCGCCCAGTCAAGACCGGCGCCTCTGCGAGAATCAGGTGAGCGTTACAGAACGCAAAGCCTACCGCAAAACTCTCGCCCAGGCGCTATGGAAACCTCGGATACTGACCACCTAGCCCAGTTACTTGGGGAACTAAGGGCAGAAGTGCATGCAGCTCGTCAGGAAACGAACGCTCTAAGAAGGGAACTAATTATTTCCAAGGAGAGAACAGATGATCTTGCTAGACAATTGCTACAGTCACAAGCCGGACAGACCCCGCTACCCGCATCAGGGGCAAATCTTCCTTCAACATCCTCTATGAATCCAGTGCAGATCAACCTACCTGGGAATGTCCCTCTGGCTCAGCCCGAACGATTTTCTGGTGACCCAAAGAGGTTTGCGGTATTTATCAATCAGTGCCGGTTGCACTTCTTATGCCGGCCAGCAGCCTTTCCAACTGATCAAGCTAAAGTAGCTTTTGTACTTTCGTACCTTAGTGGCAATGCGGCAGACTGGTCGATCCCTCTAGTTAATCAAGATGATCCGGTTCTCCATGATTTTCAAGCCTTTCAGCTTAGTATGGAAAAACTGTTCGCAAGACATGCACAGGGGCAGGCCTTGGACAATGAGCTTCTTTCGTTGCGACAGGGTAATCAAGACCTTTTGGCTTATATTGCATCTTTCAATAGACTAATAGTGGAAACTCAATGGCCTGAGGACAAAAGGATTACGCTGTTTTATAGAGGTCTACGTGGAGAGCTCAAAGACGTTTTAGCCCAAGTAGTGAATCCCCCACAAGACTGTTCGGATTATATAGACTTGGTCATTCAAATAGATCACAGACTGCAGAACAGGAAGGCCGATCGTTCCAAGTTTGATGCTCGAGTATTTTCCAAACCGCCAACTCCTTCCAAAGGAGTAGACTCCGGGGAACCCATGCAAATAGGGGGTCTGAAAGGTCCTCTAACACAAAGGGAGCGGGAAAGGAGAAAACAGTTGCAATTATGCCTATATTGTGGAAACTCAGGGCACTTTCTTCGAGACTGTCCGGTGAAACCTGCCAAGAAGGCAGTAGGAGCTGCAGTTACCACAGTTACAAACTCTGAGCAGGGAAACGACCTCGCCCGACAAGAATAGAGGTCCTCTTGCCGAGCGTGAAAACCAGTTCCGTGACCTCGCATTTCGTGATACCTATGGTCCTCATTAGCCCTGATAATCCGGGTCGATTACATGCAATTGAAGCTTACGTCGACAGCGGTGCCATCGGCAATTATGTGGATCATGAAATGGTTTTGAGGATGAATCTTACTCTTTGTCCCAAGGCTGTAAAGGACGTCATTACTACGGTGGATGGTACGGAGATAGCCTCCGGGCCAGTAACGCACACCACTCAAGAGGTGACGCTAGTAAGTCAAGATGGACACCATGAGAAGATCGTGTTCGATGTGATCAAGGCCCCTCAGTTCCAGATTATTCTAGGAATACCTTGGTTAGAGAAACACAATCCTCTGATCGATTGGCGAGCAAGAACGGTCCAGTTTCCAGAATGTGTCTCTACGTGTCACCCTCCACCTGGTGTTGCACTGGCAGCAATTTCTTCAGAGACTCCCCAGTTACCTCCCGAATACCTAGAATACCAAGATGTTTTCCGGAAGGAGCAGGCTAGCTCTCTACCACCTCATAGGTCTTATGACTGCCAGATAGACCTGATACCTGGATCTACTCCTCCTTGTAGTAGAATTTATGCCCTCACCGAGCCTGAGAACCTTCACCTTCGACAATACCTGGATCAATACCTGGCAAATGGGTTTATTCGTCCCTCCAAGTCCCCTGCCTCTTCAGCTTTGTTCTTCGTTCCAAAAAAGGAAGGAGACCTTAGAACTTGTATCGATTATCGCTCCCTGAACCAGATCACCGTTAAGAATAGATATCCGTTACCTTTGATCCCTGAACTCCTGGACCAAGTCAGAAAAGCATGCATATATACAAAGCTGGATCTTAGAGGAGCTTACCACTTGGTACGAGTAAAAGAGGGCGATGAATGGAAGACGGCCTTCCGCACCAAGTATGGGCTATTTGAATATCAGGTCATGCCCTTCGGACTTTGCAATGCCCCGGCCGCCTTTCAATATTTTATGAACGATGTCCTCAGAGAGCTCATAGATGTGTGTGTTGTTGTTTACATCGACGACATTCTCGTTTATTCTTCATCGGAATCTGAACATCGGAAACACGTGAAAATGGTCCTCGAAAGATTGCGTCAACACAAACTTTTCGCTAAATTGGAAAAATGTGTTTTCAACGTGACTGAAGTTGAATTCTTGGGATTCATATTATCACCTGGCGGAGTGCGTATGGATTCAAAGAAGGTCGATGCAGTTCTCAAATGGCCATCACCATCCTCCGTAAAAGGTGTGCAAAGCATGTTAGGCTTCGCTAACTTTTACCGCAGGTTTATCCCCGAGTTCTCTCGAATAGTCCAGCCCATCACTGCCTTGTTAAAGAAAAACAAACGTTTTGAATGGTCTACCGAGGCGGAACAAGCTTTCCAGGATTTGAAGACTAAATTTATCTCTGCACCAATCTTAAAACACCCTCGCCCCGAACTCCCCTATATCGTGGAAACTGATGCTTCAAGCCTTGCCATGGGGGCAGTTCTATCACAAAAGGACCCGGTAACCAATCAGTTGCATCCCGTGGCATTTTGGTCCCGCAAATTCTCGCCTCCTGAAGTCAATTACACGATTACTGACAAGGAACTTCTGGCTATCAAGTCTGCCTTTAAGGCTTGGCGGCATTATCTGCTGGGGGCCCGACACACCGTTACTGTGATTACGGATCACCGAAACCTGCAATATTTGAAAACCGCAAAAGCCCAATCCTCTAGACAACTCCGTTGGGCATTATTCTTTGCCGAGTTTGACTTCATAATTACCTATCGACCTGGTACCAAGAACGGTAAAGCCGATGCCCTTTCTCGGATGGGAGTGGAAGAACACTTGATCAACCCTAAACCTGTACCAATCATTCCCGAACAAAGAATTCTGGGTGTAATCACCACAGAATCCATAGAGGAAGTTAAAGATAAAGCCAGGCAACTTGTAACTCCAGCAGACATACAGAATTGGCATCTGCAGGGAAAGGACTTTGCAGTAAAGGACAACTTATTGTATTTCCAAGAACGATTATACCTACCCAGCACAGATTTACAGAAAAAAGTCATCTCTTGTTATCACGACTCTTTAATGGAAGGTCATCCCGGTATAGCCAAGACCTCAGAAAAGATCAAGCGCTACTTCTGGTGGCCATCTTGGAAAAAAGATATCAGAGACTTTATAATGTCCTGTGGAGTATGCGCCCAAAACAAGAGTCAAAAGGAAAGACCAGCAGGCCTCTTACGCCCTATTGACATCCCACCTCGCCCTTGGCATACGCTTTCTATGGACTTCATCACCGATCTACCTCCATGCTCCGGATACAATACGATTCTAGTAATCGTGGACTTATTCTCCAAGATGGCGCATTTCATTCCGCTCAAAGGCTTGCCAACAGCAGCAACTCTGGCCCGAGAATTTCTCGAAAACATCGTCCGACTGCACGGTTTTCCTTCGGTTCTAATTTCGGATCAAGGTAGTCAATTTATTTCTCATTTTTGGCGAAGTTGCTGTCGGTCGGCTCAAATTGATGTGAGACTATCGACCAGTCACCACCCTCAGACCGACGGACAAACCGAGAGGACCAATCAAACTCTGGAACAGTATTTACGCTGCATGCTGCAACAAACTGAAAAAACTTGGAAAGATATCCTTTGGATAGCCGAGTATGCCTACAATAACTCTGTCCATTCGGGAACTGGGAAAACCCCGTTTTTTCTTTTGTACGGCAGTCACCCTCGAACCTCGGAGTTGGATCCCCTCCAAGATCTTGAAACACCAGCAGTAGACTACCTGCATTCTACAATCACCCAAGCCTTTAAGGAAGCTGTTTCTCACCTTCAAAGGGCTAAAGAACAATACAAGAAAGGAGCAGATCAATATCGGAAGGAAGCCCCTCACTATCAAGTAGGGGATCAAGTCTGGTTATCCACCAGATATCTATCTCTAAAAGGGCCACGCACATTCAACCCAAGATACCTTGGTCCCTATTCCATCACTACCATAGTAAACCCAGTAGCGGTCAAGTTGGACTTGCCCCCGCACATGAAGATACATCCGGTCTTCCACGTCTCTCTATTAAAACCCGTGCAACCTCAAACCCGACTAACCAAATCTCCAAAACCTATCCTAGTTGATGGAGAACTCGAGTTTGAAGTCAAAAGCATTCTGGACTCCAAGATCTCCAAATCTAAACTATTCTACCTAATTGACTGGAAAGGCTACGGCCCCCAAGAGAGATCCTGGGAACCTGCTGAATATGTCCACGCTCCTCGCCTAATCAAAAGATTTCACCGAACATTTCCTGACAAGCCAAAACCCCCGGAGAAGCCCGGTTTGGGAGGGGCCTTGAGGGGGGGTACTGTCATGATCTCTGCTTCCAAAAGGTCAGGGTTTTCCCAACTCCCTTGGAAGCAGATCCATAACCCAGGTTCCGAGTGCCAACCAGTCCCAATTGGGACCTTTTGGACCCAGTCCTGGCGCCAGTGACACCAGGCTCATAAATATGCCCAGTCCCAGCGCTGGAAGCGCTGGGCTCATAATGCTTGGGTGGACTTACCTGCAGCAGACCATGCTGCTTACTTGCCTGCCAGTTGAGCCTCTGATCCTCTTCTGTTTGGAACTACTTTTCCTGTTGGGTGGGGCTGGAGCCACTCCCTAGATTCAGAACACTGGAACTCTTCTGGAAGGCAGGAACTCTTTTTTTACCAGGAACTCTTTTCTTACTTAGGCGTGGCTGTGGAAGGAGACACCTAAGCACTACAGGAGGCTATTTAAACCACACCCGGTGGATGAATCTTGCTTTGCGTTATTCTGCACCCTCTGCAGCAGAACGCTCATCGTGTCTTCTGCATCCGGTCCTGGGCCTAAGGAAAAAGGCTTACCATCCTGAATCCAGTCTTCAGCAACACCTATAAAGACAAGAAAGAACAGGTTAGCATTCCGGCATCTGAAAGGCAAAGGCTTACTTACTCTTCGTGCGCTCCGGAGGTCTTCACACTGCATTCCGGCATCTGAAAGACAAAAGCTTACCAACTCTTCGCACGCTCCGGAGGCCGTCAGCGCTGCATCTCGCATCTGAAAGAAAAAACAAGGTGCGTTTAAAGACATTGGGGAACTTTAATACTCACGTGCCATTACTCCTTTCCACATCTAACCCAATGGGTATCCCGGCACCCTGCAGCCGCTCCGAACTTGTACCTGCAAAATAAAAAGACAGTTAGAGCGCTTTGTGAAGCTGGCAACAAGCGCTTACTTACGTGCTTCCAGGCGCTTCTATTCATCACACGGGCTCCATCTTCAACTCACTGCAGCCCGTCATCCGCCATCGCCGGAACCCTGCAAAACAAGAGACATCATTATTAAAGACTTTAAAGACATTTGAGTTACTCGAAACTTACCGTTCGTGCAGTAAACGACGGACAGCAGTCCTCTGAAGTCAAGAGGCCTGCGCTACCTATCCAGTGAAGAAACTGGCTACAGCACCCTGCCCCGAGGCAGATGGAGAGCTCGGCATTCACTTACCTAAGGTGAGAGCGTTAACCTGTGGGGGTCTACAGGAGAGGAGAAGAGGAAAGAGATAGGGACACCCCAATAACCCCAGTTCATTAACCCCGTATTTTCTATCTGCAGACATCTTACTCTGCACGTCAGGCATACAGGGCACAGAGGTCCAGCCCAAAGAGCCAATCGGGTGCTGCACATCACCTTTGAAGATACGGTAGTCGCCCAGTCAAGATCGGCGCCTCTGCGAGAATCAGGTGAGCGTTACAGACCCTTCCTATAGCATGAGATGTGATGTCTCAATGCTTCTAATACCAAACCTGAGAACCTTCCTACAGCATGCGATGTGATATCTCAATGCTTCTAATACCAAACCTGAGACCAGTCCTATAACATGAGATTGGATATCCAACTCCTTCCCCTTCCAAACCTGAGACCCTTCCTATAGCATGAGATGTGATATCCAACTTCTTCCCATTCCAATCCTGAGACCCTTCCTATAACATGAGATGTGATGTCTCAATGCTTCTAATACCAAACCTGAGATCTTTCCTATAACATGAGATGTAATATCCAACTCCTTCCCAAAGGGAAGGAGTTGGATGTCACATTTCATGTTAGAGGTAGGATCTCAGGTTTGGTATTAGAGGCATTGAGATATCACATCTCATGCTATCCGAAGGGTCTCAGGATTGGAATGGGAAGGAGTTGGATATCACATCTCATGCTAAAGGGAGGGTCTCAGGTTTGGCAGGGGAAGGATTTGGATATCACATCTCATGTTATAGGAAGGATCTCAGGTTTGGTATTAGAAGCATTGAGATATCACATCTCATGCTATCGGAAGTGTCTCAGGTTTGGTATTAGAGGCATTGAGATATCACATCTCATGCTATCATAAGGGTCTCAGGATTGGAATGGGAAGGAGTTGGATATCACATCTCATGCTAAAGGGAGGGTCTCAGGTTTGGAAGGGGAAGGATTTGAATATCACATCACATGTTATAGGAAGGATCTCAGGTTTGGTATTAGAGGCATTGAGATATCACATCTCATGCTATCGGAAGGGTCTCAGGATTGGAATGGGAAGGAGTTGGATATCACATCTCATGCTATAAGAAGGGTCTCAGGTTTGGAACGGGAAGAAGTTGGATATCACATCTCATGTTATAGGAAGAGTCTCAGGTTTGGTATAAGCATTGAGATATCACATCTCTGCAATCGGAAGTGTCTCAGGATTGGGATGGGAAGGATTTGGATATCACATCTCATGCTATAGGAAGGGTCTCAGGTTTGGAACGGGAAGGAGTTGGATATCACATCTCATGTTATAGGAAGAGTCTCAGGTTTGGTATAAGCATTGAGATATCACATCTCTGCAATCGGAAGTGTCTCAGGATTGGAACGGGAAGGAGTTGGATATCCCATCTCATGTTATAGGACTGGTCTCAGGTTTGGTATTAGAAGCATTGAGATATCACATCGCATGCTGTAGGAAGGGTCTCAGGTTTGGAATGGGAAGGAATTGGATATCACATCTCATGTCATAGGAAGGATCTCAGGTTTGGTATAAGAAGCATTGAGATATCACATCTCATGCTATAGGAATGGTCTCAGGATTGGAATGGGAAGGAGTTGGATATTACATTCTTGCTATGGGAAGGGTCTCATGTTTGGAATTGGAAGGAGTTGGATATCACATATGCTATAGGAAGGGTCTCAGGTTTGGAATGGGAAGGAGTTGGATATCACATCTCATGTTATAGGAAGGGTCTCAGGTTTGGTATAATCATTGAGATATCACATCTCTGCTATCGGAAGTGTCTCAGGATTGGAATGGGAAGGAGTTGGATATCCCATCTCATGTTATAGGACGGGTCTCAGGTTTGTTATTAGAATCATTGAGATATCATATTGCATGCTATAGGAAGGGTCTAAGGATTGGAATGGGAAGGACTTGGATATCACATCTCATGCTATAGGTAGGCTCTCAGGTTTGGAAAGGGAAGGAGTTGGATATCACATTTCATGTTAGAGGAAGGATCTCAGGTTTGGTATAAGCATTGAGATATCACATCTCATGCTATAGGAAGGGTCTCAGGATTGGAATGGGAAGGATATGTATATGACATCTCATGCCATAGGAAGGGTCTCAGGTTTGGTATAAGCATTGAGATATCACATCTCTGCTTTTGGAAGGGTCTCAGGATTGGAATCGGAAGGAGTTGGATATCCCATCTCATGTTATAGGAAGAGTCTCAGGTTTGGTATTAGAAGCATTGAGATATCACATCTCATGCTATAGGAAGTGTCTCAGGATTGGAATGGGAAGGGATTGGATATCACATCTCATGCTATAGGGAGGGTCTCAAGTTTGATATTAGAAGCATTGAGATATCACATCTCATGCTATAGGAAGGGTCTCAGGATTGGAATGGAAGGAGTTGGATATCACATCTCATGTTATAGGAAGGATCTCAGGTTTGGTATTAGAAGCATTGAGACATCACATCTCATGCTATAGGAAGGGTCTCAGGATTGTAATGGGAAGGAGTTGGATATCACATCTCATGCTATATGAAGGGTCTCAGGTTTGGTATAAGCATTGAGATATCACATCTCATGCTATAGGAAGGGTCTCAGGATTGGAATGGGAAGGAGTTGTATATGACATCTCATGCCGTAGGAAGGGTCTCAGGTTTGGTATAAGCATTGAGATATCACATCTCTGCTATCGGAAGGGTCTCAGGATTGGAATGGGAAGGAGTTGGATATCCCATCTCATGTTATAGGACGGGTCTCAGGTTTGTTATTAGAATCATTGAGATATCATATTGCATGCTATAGGAAGGGTCTAAGGATTGGAATTGGAAGGACTTGGATATCACATCTCATGCTATAGGTAGGCTCTCAGGTTTGGAAAGGGAAGGAGTTGGATATCACATTTCATGTTAGAGGAAGGATCTCAGGTTTGGTATTAGAGGCATTGAGATATCACATCTCATGCTATAGGAAGGGTCTCAGGATTGGAATGGGAAGGAGTTAGATATCACATCTCATGCTATAGGAAGGGTCTCAGGATTGGAATGGGAAGGAATTGGATATCACATCTCATGCTATAGGGAGGGTCTCAAGTTTGATATTAGAAGCATTGAGATATCACATCTCATGCTATAGGAAGGGTCTCAGGATTGGAATGGAAGGAGTTGGATATCACATCTCATGTTATAGGAAGGATCTCAGGTTTGGTATTAGAAGCATTGAGACATCACATCTCATGCTATAGGAAGGGTCTCAGGATTGTAATGGGAAGGAGTTGGATATCACATCTCATGCTATATGAAGGGTCTCAGGTTTGGTATAAGCATTGAGATATCACATCTCATGCTATAGGAAGGGTCTCAGGATTGGAATGGGAAGGAGTTGTATATGACATCTCATGCCGTAGGAAGGGTCTCAGGTTTGGTATAAGCATTGAGATATCACATCTCTGCTATCGGAAGGGTCTCAGGATTGGAATGGGAAGGAGTTGGATATCCCATCTCATGTTATAGGACGGGTCTCAGGTTTGTTATTAGAATCATTGAGATATCATATTGCATGCTATAGGAAGGGTCTAAGGATTGGAATTGGAAGGACTTGGATATCACATCTCATGCTATAGGTAGGCTCTCAGGTTTGGAAAGGGAAGGAGTTGGATATCACATTTCATGTTAGAGGAAGGATCTCAGGTTTGGTATTAGAGGCATTGAGATATCACATCTCATGCTATAGGAAGGGTCTCAGGATTGGAATGGGAAGGAGTTAGATATCACATCTCATGCTATAGGAAGGGTCTCAGGTTTGGTATAAGCATTGAGATATCACATCTCATGCTATAGGAAGGGTCTCAGGATTGGAATGGGAAGGATATGTATATGACATCTCATGCCATAGGAAGGGTCTCAGGTTTGGTATAAGCATTGAGATATCACATCTATGCTTTTGGAAGGGTCTCAGGATTGGAATGGGAAGGAGTTGGATATCCCATCTCATGTTATAGGAAGAGTCTCAGGTTTGGTATTAGAAGCATTGGGATATCACATCTCATGCTATAGGAAGTGTCTCAGGATTGGAATGGGAAGGACTTGGATATCACATCTCATGCTATAGGGAGGGTCTCAAGTTTGATATTAGAAGCATTGAGATATCACATCTCATGCTATAGGAAGGGTCTCAGGATTGGAATGGAAGGAGTTGGATATCACATCTCATGTTTTAGGAAGGATCTCAGGTTTGGTATTAGAAGCATTGAGACATCACATCTCATGCTATAGGAAGGGTCTCAGGATTGGAATGGGAAGGAGTTGGATATCACATCTCATGCTATATGAAGGGTCTCAGGTTTGGTATAAGCATTGAGATATCACATCTCATGCTATAGGAAGGGTCTCAGGATTGGAATGGGAAGGAGTTGTATATGGCATCTCATGCCGTAGGAAGGGTCTCAGGTTTGGTATAAGCATTGAGATATCACATCTCTGCTATCGTAAGGGTCTCAGGATTGGAATGGGAAGGAGTTGGATATCCCATCTCATGTTATAGGAAGAGTCTCAGGTTTGGTATTAGAAGCATTGAGATATCACATCTCATGCTATAGGAAGGGTCTCAGGATTGGAATGGGAAGGAGTTGGATATCACATCTCATGCTATAGGAAGGGTCTCAGGTTTGGTATAAGCATTGAGATATCACATCTCATGCTATAGGAAGGGTCTCAGGATTGGAATGGGAAGGAGTTGGATATCACATCTCATGTTATAGGAAGGATCTCAGGTTTGGTATTAGAAGCATTGAGACATCACATCTCATGCTATAGGAAGGGTCTCAGGATTGGAATGGGAAGGAGTTGTATATGACATCTCATGCCGTAGGAAGGGTCTCAGGTTTGGTATAAGCATTGAGATATCACATCTCTGCTATCGGAAGGGTCTCAGGATTGGAATGGGAAGGAGTTGGATATCCCATCTCATGTTATAGGAAGGGTCTCATGATTGGAATGGGAAGGACTTGGATATCACATCTCATGCTATAGGAAGGCTCTCAGGTTTGGAAGGGGAAAGAGTTGGATATCACATTTCATGTTAGAGGTAGGATCTCAGGTTTGGTATTAGAGGCATTGAGATATCACATCTCATGCTATCAGAAGGGTCTCAGGATTGGAATGGGAAGGAGTTGGATATCACATCTCATACTAAAGGGATGGTCTCAGGTTTGGAAGGGGAAGGATTTGGATATCACATCTCATGTTATAAGAAGGATCTCAGGTTTGGTATTAGAAGCATTGAGATATCACATCTCATGCTATCAGAAGGGTCTCAGGATAGGAATGGGAAGGAGTTGGATATCACATCTCATGCTAAAGGGAGGGTCTCAGGTTTGGAAGGGGAAGGATTTGGATATCACATCTTATGTTATCGGAAGGATCTCAGGTTTGGTATTAGAAGCATTGAGACATCACATCTCATGCTATAGGAAGGGTCTCAGGATTGGAATGGGAAGGAGTTGGATATCACATCTCATGCTATATGAAGGGTCTCAGGTTTGGTATAAGCATTGAGATATCACATCTCATGCTATAGGAAGGGTCTCAGGATTGGAATGGGAAGGAGTTGTATATGGCATCTCATGCCGTAGGAAGGGTCTCAGGTTTGGTATAAGCATTGAGATATCACATCTATGCTATCGTAAGGGTCTCAGGATTGGAATGGGAAGGAGTTGGATATCCCATCTCATGTTATGGGAAGAGTCTCAGGTTTGGTATTAGAAGCATTGAGATATCACATCTCATGCTATAGGAAGGGTCTCAGGATTGGAATGGGAAGGAGTTGGATATCACAGCTCATGCTATAGGAAGGGTCTCAGGTTTGGTATAAGCATTGAGATATCACATCTCATGCTATAGGAAGGGTCTCAGGATTCGAATGGGAAGGAGTTGGATATCACATCTCATGTTATAGGAAGGATCTCAGGTTTGGTATTAGAAGCATTGAGACATCACATCTCATGCTATAGGAAGGGTCTCAGGATTGGAATGGGAAGGAGTTGCATATGACATCTCATGCCGTAGGAAGGGTCTCAGGTTTGGTATAAGCATTGAGATATCACATCTCTGCTATCGGAAGGGTCTCAGGATTGGAATGGGAAGGAGTTGGATATCCCATCTCATGTTATAGGAAGGGTCTCATGATTGGAATGGGAAGGACTTGGATATCACATCTCATGCTATAGGAAGGCTCTCAGGTTTGGAAGGGGAAAGAGTTGGATATCACATTTCATGTTAGAGGTAGGATCTCAGGTTTGGTATTAGAGGCATTGAGATATCACATCTCATGCTATCAAAAGGGTCTCAGGATTGGAATGGGAAGGAGTTGGATATCACATCTCATACTAAAGGGAGGGTCTCAGGTTTGGAAGGGGAAGGATTTGAATATCACATCTCATGTTATAAGAAGGATCTCAGGTTTGGTATTAGAAGCATTGAGATATCACATCTCATGCTATCAGAAGGGTCTCAGGATAGGAATGGGAAGGAGTTGGATATCACATCTCATGCTAAAGGGAGGGTCTCAGGTTTGGAAGGGGAAGGATTTGGATATCACATCTTATGTTATCGGAAGGATCTCAGGTTTGGTATTAGAAGTATTGAGATATCACATCTCATGCTATAGGAAGGGTTTCAGGATTGGAATGGGAACGAGTTGGATATCACATCTCATGCTAAAGGAAGGGTCTCAGGTTTGGTAGAAGCATTGAGATATCACATCTCATGCTATAGGAAGGGTCTCAGGATTGGAATGGGAAGGACTTAGATATCACATATCATGCTATAGGGAGGGTCTCAGTTTTGATATTAGAAGCATTGAGATATCACATCTCATGCTATCGGAAGTGTCTCAGGATTGGAATGGGAAGGAGCTGGATATCACATCTCATGCTAAAGGAAGGGTCTCAGGTTTGGAACGGGAAGGAGTTGGATATCACATCTCATGTTATAGGAAGGGTCTCAGGTTGGTATAAGCATTGAGATATCACATCTCTGCTATCGGAAGTGTCTCAGGATTGGAATGGGAAGGAGTTGGATATCCCATCTCATGTTATAGGACGGGTCTCAGGTTTGTTATTAGAATCATTGAGATATCATATTGCATGCTGTAGGAAGGGTCTAAGGATTGGAATGGGAAGGACTTGGATATCACATCTCATGCTATAGATAGGCTCTCAGGTTTGGAAAGGGAAGGAGTTGGATATCACATTTCATGTTAGAGGAAGGATCTCAGGTTTGGTATTAGAGGCATTGAGATATCACATCTCATGCTATAGGAAGGGTCTCAGGTTGGAATTGGAAGGAGTTGGATATCACATCTCATGTTATAGGAAGTGTCTCAGGATTGGAATGGGAAGGACTTGGATATCACATCTCATGCTATAGGAAGGCTCTCAGGTTTGGAAGGGGAAAGAGTTGGATATCACATTTCATGTTAGAGGTAGGATCTCAGGTTTGGTATTAGAGGCAATGAGAAATCACATCTCATGCTATCAGAAGGGTCTCAGGATTGGAATGGGAAGGAGTTGGATATCACATCTCATGCTAAAGGGAGGGTCTCAGGTTTGGAAGGGGAAGGATTTGGATATCACATCTCATGTTATAGGAAGGATCTCAGGTTTGGTATTAGAAGCATTGAGATATCACATCTCATGCTATCGGAAGGATCTCAGGTTTGGTATTAGAAGCATTGAGATATCACATCTCATGCTATCAGAAGGTTCTCAGGATTGGAATGGGAAGGAGTTGGATATCCCATCTCATGCTAAAGGGAGGGTCTCAGGTTTGGAAGGGGAAGGATTTGGATATCACATCTCATGTTATCGGAAGGATCTCAGGTTTGGTATTAGAAGTATTGAGATATCACATCTCATGCTATAGGAAGGGTCTCAGGATTGGAATGGGAAGGAGTTGGATATCACATCTCATGCTAAAGGAAGGGTCTCAGGTTTGGTAGAAGCATTGAGATATCACATCTCATGCTATAGGAAGGGTCTCAGGATTGGAATGGGAAGGACTTAGATATCACATATCATGCTATAGGATAGGGAGGGTCTCAGTTTTGATATTAGAAGCATTGAGATATCACATCTCATGCTATCGGAAGTGTCTCAGGATTGGAATGGGAAGGAGCTGGATATCACATCTCATGCTAAAGGAAGGGTCTCAGGTTTGGAACGGGAAGGAGTTGGATATCCGATCTCATGTTATAGGAAGGGTCTCAGGTTTGGTATAAGCATTGAGATATCACATCTCTGCTATCGGAAGTGTCTCAGGATTGGAATGGGAAGGAGTTGGATATCCCATCTCATGTTATAGGACGGGTCTCAGGATTGTTATTAGAATCATTGAGATATCATATTGCATGCTGTAGGAAGGGTCTAAGGATTGGAATGGGAAGGACTTGGATATCACATCTCATGCTATGGATAGGCTCTCAGGTTTGGAAAGGGAAGGAGTTGGATATCACATTTCATGTTAGAGGAAGGATCTCAGGTTTGGTATTAGAGGCATTGAGATATCACATCTCATGCTATAGGAAGGGTCTCAGGATTGGAATGGGAAGGAGTTGGATATCACATCTCATGTTATAGGAAGGGTCTCAGGTTTGGTATAAGCATTGAGATATCACATCTCATGCTATAGGAAGGGTCTCAGGATTGGAATGGAAGGAGTTGAATATCACATCTCATGTTATAGGAAGGATCTCAGGTTTGGTATTAGAAGCATTGAGACATCACATCTCATGCTATAGGAAGTGTCTCAGGATTGGAATGGGAAGGACTTGGATATCACATCTCATGCTATAGGGAGTGTCTCAAGTTTGATATTAGAAGCATTGAGATATCACATCTCATGCTATAGGAAGGGTCTGAGGATTGGAATGGGAAGGAGTTGGATATCACATCTCATGCTATAGGAAGGGTCTCAGGTTTGGTATAAGCAGTGAGATATCACGTATCATGCTATAGGAAGTGTCTCAGGATTGGAATGGGAAGGAGTTGGATATCACATCTCATGTTATAGGAAGGATCTCAGGTTTGGTATAAGCATTGAGATATCACATCTCTGCTATCGGAAGGGTCTCAGGATTGGAATGGGAAGGAGTTGGATATTCCCATCTCATGTTATAGGAAGGGTCTCAGGTTTGGTATTTGAAGCATTGAGACATCACATCTCATGCTATAGGAAGGGTCTCAGGATTGCAATGGGAAGGACTTGGATATCACATCTCATGCTATAGGGAGGGTCTCAAGTTTGATATTAGAAGCATTGAGATATCACATCTCATGATATCGGAAGGATCTCAGGATTGGAATGGGAAGGAGTTGGATATCACATCTCATGATAAAAGAAGGGTCTAAGGTTGGGAAGGGGAAGGATTTGGATATCACATCTCATGTTATAGGACCGGTCTGAGGTTTGGTATTAGAAGCATTGAGATATCAAGTCTCATGGTATAGGAAGGGTCTCAGAATTGGAATGGGAAGGAGTTGGATATCACATCTCAAGCTATAGGAAGGGTCTCAGGATTGGAATGGGAAGGAGTTTGATATCACATCTCATGCCATAGTACGGGTCTCAGGTTTGGTATAAGCATTGGGATATCCCATCTCATGCTATAGGAAGGGTCTCAGGTTGGAATGGGAAGGAGTTGGATATCACATCCCATGTTATAGGAAGGGTCTCAGGATTGGAATGGGAAGGACTTGGATATCACATCTCATGCTATAGGAAGGCTCTCAGGTTTGGAAGGGGAAAGAGTTGGATATCACATTTCATGTTAGAGGTAGGATCTCAGGTTTGGTATAAGAGGCATTGAGATATCACATCTCATGCTATCAGAAGGGTCCCAGGATTGGAATGGGAAGGAGTTGGATATCACATCTCATGCTAAAGTGAGGGTCTCAGGTTTGGAAGGGGAAGGATTTGGATATCACATCTCATGTTATAGGAAGGATCTCAGGTTTGGTATTAGAAGCATTGAGATATCACATCTCATGCTATCAGAAGGTTCTCAGGATTGGAATGGGAAGGATTTGGATATCACATCTCATGTTATCGGAAGGATCTCAGGTTTGGTATTAGAAGTATTGAGATATCACATCTCATGCTATAGGAAGGGTCTCAGGATTGGAATGGGAAGGAGTTGGATATCACATCTCATGCTAAAGGAACGGTCTCAGGTTTGGTAGAAGCATTGAGATATCACATCTCATGCTATAGGAAGGGTCTCAAGATTGGAATGGGAAGGACTTAGATATCACATATCATGCTATAGGGAGGGTCTCATTTTTGATATTAGAAGCATTGAGATATCACATCTCATGCTATCGGAAGTGTCTCAGGATTGGAATGGGAAGGAGCTGGATATCACATCTCATGCTAAAGGAAGGGTCTCAGGTTTAAAACGGGAAGGAGTTGGATATCCGATCTCATGTTATAGGAAGGGTCTCAGGTTTGGTATAAGCATTGAGATATCACATCTCTGCTATCGGAAGTGTCTCAGGATTGGAATGGGAAGGAGTTGGATATCCCCTCTCATGTTATAGGACGGGTCTCAGGATTGTTATTAGAATCATTGAGATATCATATTGCATGCTGTAGGAAGGGTCTAAGGATTGGAATGGGAAGGACTTGGATATCACATCTCATGCTATGGATAGGCTCTCAGGTTTGGAAAGGGAAGGAGTTGGATATCACATTTCATGTTAGAGGAAGGATCTCAGGTTTGGTATTAGAGGCATTGAGATATCACATCTCATGCTATAGGAAGGGTCTCAGGATTGGAATGGGAAGGAGTTGGATATCACATCTCATGCTAAAGGAAGGGTCTCAGGTTTAGTATAAGCATTGAGATATCACATCTCATTCTATAGGAAGGGTCTCAGGATTGGAATGGAAGGAGTTGGATTTCACATCTCATGTTATGGGAAGGATCTCAGGTTTGGTATTAGAAGCATTGAGACATCACATCTCATGCTATAGGAAGGGTCTCAGGATTGGAATGGGAAGGAGTTGGATATCACATCTCATGCTATAGGAAGGGTCTCAGGTTTGGTATAAGCAGTGAGATATCACGTATCATGCTATAGGAAGTGTCTCAGGATTGGAATGGGAAGGAGTTGGATATCACATCTCATGTTATAGGAAGGATCTCAGGTTTGGTATAAGCATTGAGATATCACATCTCTGCTATCGGAAGGGTCTCAGGATTGGAATGGGAAGGAGTTGGATATTCCCATCTCATGTTATAGGAAGGGTCTCAGGTTTGGTATTTGAAGCATTGAGACATCACATCTCATGCTATAGGAAGGGTCTCAGGATTGCAATGGGAAGGACTTGGATATCACATCTCATGCTATAGGGAGGGTCTCAAGTTTGATATTAGAAGCATTGAGATATCACATCTCATGATATCGGAAGGATCTCAGGATTGGAATGGGAAGGAGTTGGATATCACATCTCATGATAAAAGAAGGGTCTAAGGTTGGGAAGGGGAAGGATTTGGATATCACATCTCATGTTATAGGACCGGTCTCAGGTTTGGTATTAGAAGCATTGAGATATCAAGTCTCATGGTATAGGAAGGGTCTCAGAATTGGAATGGGAAGGAGTTGGATATCACATCTCAAGCTATAGGAAGGGTCTCAGGATTGGAATGGGAAGGAGTTTGATATCACATCTCATGCCATAGTACGGGTCTCAGGTTTGGTATAAGCATTGGGATATCCCATCTCATGCTATAGGAAGGGTCTCAGGTTGGAATGGGAAGGAGTTGGATATCACATCCCATGTTATAGGAAGGGTCTCAGGATTGGAATGGGAAGGACTTGGATATCACATCTCATGCTATAGGAAGGCTCTCAGGTTTGGAAGGGGAAAGAGTTGGATATCACATTTCATGTTAGAGGTAGGATCTCAGGTTTGGTATAAGAGGCATTGAGATATCACATCTCATGCTATCAGAAGGGTCTCAGGATTGGAATGGGAAGGAGTTGGATATCACATCTCATGCTAAAGTGAGGGTCTCAGGTTTGGAAGGGGAAGGATTTGGATATCACATCTCATGTTATAGGAAGGATCTCAGGTTTGGTATTAGAAGCATTGAGATATCACATCTCATGCTATCAGAAGGTTCTCAGGATTGGAATGGGAAGGAGTTGGATATCACATCTCATGCTAAAGGGAGGGTCTCAGGTTTGGAAGGGGAAGGATTTGGATATCACATCTCATGTTATCGGAAGGATCTCAGGTTTGGTATTAGAAGTATTGAGATATCACATCTCATGCTATAGGAAGGGTCTCAGGATTGGAATGGGAAGGAGTTGGATATCACATCTCATGCTAAAGGAACGGTCTCAGGTTTGGTAGAAGCATTGAGATATCACATCTCATGCTATAGGAAGGTTCTCAAGATTAGAATGGGAAGGACTTAGATATCACATATCATGCTATAGGGAGGGTCTCATTTTTGATATTAGAAGCATTGAGATATCACATCTCATGCTATCGGAAGTGTCTCAGGATTGGAATGGGAAGGAGCTGGATATCACATCTCATGCTAAAGGAAGGGTCTCAGGTTTGGAACGGGAAGGAGTTGGATATCCGATCTCATGTTATAGGAAGGGTCTCAGGTTTGGTATAAGCATTGAGATATCACATCTCTGCTATCGGAAGTGTCTCAGGATTGGAATGGGAAGGAGTTGGATATCCCCTCTCATGTTATAGGACGGGTCTCAGGATTGTTATTAGAATCATTGAGATATCATATTGCATGCTGTAGGAAGGGTCTAAGGATTGGAATGGGAAGGACTTGGATATCACATCTCATGCTATGGATAGGCTCTCAGGTTTGGAAAGGGAAGGAGTTGGATATCACATTTCATGTTAGAGGAAGGATCTCAGGTTTGGTATTAGAGGCATTGAGATATCACATCTCATGCTATAGGAAGGGTCTCAGGATTGGAATGGGAAGGAGTTGGATATCACATCTCATGCTAAAGGAAGGGTCTCAGGTTTAGTATAAGCATTGAGATATCACATCCCATTCTATCGGAAGGGTCTCAGGATTGGAATGGAAGGAGTTGGATTTCACATCTCATGTTATAGGAAGGATCTCAGGTTTGGTATTAGAAGCATTGAGACATCACATCTCATGCTATAGGAAGGGTCTCAGGATTGGAATGGGAAGGAGTTGGATATCACATCTCATGCTATAGGAAGGGTCTCAGGTTTGGTATTAGAGGCATTGAGATATCACATCTCATGCTATAGGAAGGGTCTCAGGATTGGAATGGGAAGGAGTTGGATATCACATCTCATGCTAAAGGAAGGGTCTCAGGTTTAGTATAAGCATTGAGATATCACATCCCATTCTATAGGAAGGGTCTCAGGATTGGAATGGAAGGAGTTGGATATCACATTTCATGTTAGAGGAAGGATCTCAGGTTTGGTATTAGAGGCATTGAGATATCACATCTCATGCTATAGGAAGGGTCTCAGGATTGGAATGGGAAGGAGTTGGATATCACATCTCATGCTAAAGGAAGGGTCTCAGGTTTAGTATAAGCATTGAGATATCACATCCCATTCTATAGGAAGGGTCTCAGGATTGGAATGGAAGGAGTTGGATTTCACATCTCATGTTATAGGAAGGATCTCAGGTTTGGTATTAGAAGCATTGAGACATCACATCTCATGCTATAGGAAGGGTCTCAGGATTGGAATGGGAAGGAGTTGGATATCACATCTCATGCTAAAGTGAGGGTCTCAGGTTTGGAAGGGGAAGGATTTGGATATCACATCTCATGTTATAGGAAGGATCTCAGATTTGGTATTAGAAGCATTGAGATATCACATCTCATGCTATCAGAAGGTTCTCAGGATTGGAATGGGAAGGAGTTGGATATCACATCTCATGCTAAAGGGAGGGTCTCAGGTTTGGAAGGGGAAGGATTTGGATATCACATCTCATGTTATCGGAAGGATCTCAGGTTTGGTATTAGAAGTATTGAGATATCACATCTCATGCTATAGGAAGGGTCTCAGGATTGGAATGGGAAGGAGTTGGATATCACATCTCATGCTAAAGGAACGGTCTCAGGTTTGGTAGAAGCATTGAGATATCACATCTCATGCTATAGGAAGGTTCTCAAGATTAGAATGGGAAGGACTTAGATATCACATATCATGCTATAGGGAGGGTCTCATTTTTGATATTAGAAGCATTGAGATATCACATCTCATGCTATCGGAAGTGTCTCAGGATTGGAATGGGAAGGAGCTGGATATCACATCTCATGCTAAAGGAAGGGTCTCAGGTTTGGAACGGGAAGGAGTTGGATATCCGATCTCATGTTATAGGAAGGGTCTCAGGTTTGGTATAAGCATTGAGATATCACATCTCTGCTATCGGAAGTGTCTCAGGATTGGAATGGGAAGGAGTTGGATATCCCCTCTCATGTTATAGGACGGGTCTCAGGATTGTTATTAGAATCATTGAGGTATCATATTGCATGCTGTAGGAAGGGTCTAAGGATTGGAATGGGAAGGACTTGGATATCACATCTCATGCTATGGATAGGCTCTCAGGTTTGGAAAGGGAAGGAGTTGGATATCACATTTCATGTTAGAGGAAGGATCTCAGGTTTGGTATTAGAGGCATTGAGATATCACATCTCATGCTATAGGAAGGGTCTCAGGATTGGAATGGGAAGGAGTTGGATATCACATCTCATGCTAAAGGAAGGGTCTCAGGTTTAGTATAAGCATTGAGATATCACATCCCATTCTATAGGAAGGGTCTCAGGATTGGAATGGAAGGAGTTGGATTTCACATCTCATGTTATAGGAAGGATCCCAGGTTTGGTATTAGAAGCATTGAGACATCACATCTCATGCTATAGGAAGGGTCTCAGGATTGGAATGGGAAGGAGTTGGATATCACATCTCATGCTATAGGAAGGGTCTCAGGTTTGGTATAAGCATTGAGATATCACATCTCATGCTATAGGAAGGGTCTCTGGATTGGAATGGGAAGAAGTTGGATATCACATCTCATGCTATAGGAAGGGTCTCAGGTTGGAATGGGAAGGAGTTGGATATCATATCTCATGCTATAGGAAGGTTCTCAGGTTTGGAAAGGGAAGGAGTTGGATATCACATTTCATGTTAGAGGAAGGATCTCAGGTTTGGTATTAGAGGCCTTGAGATATCACATCTCATGCTATCGGAAGGGTCTCAGGATTGGAATGGGAAGGAGTTGGATATCACATCTCAAGCTATAGGAAGGCTCTCAGGTTTGGTATAAGCATTGAGATATCACATCTCATGCTATAGGAAGGGTCTCTGGATTGGAATGGGAAGAAGTTGGATATCACATCTCATGCTATAGGAAGGGTCTCAGGTTTGGTATAAGCATTGAGATATCACATCTCATGCTATAGGAAGGGTCTCAGGATTGGAATGGGAAGGAGTTGTATATGACATCTCATGCCATAGGAAGGATCTCAGGTTTGGTATTAGAGGCATTGAGATATCACATCTCATGCTATAGGAAGGGTCTCAGGATTGGAATGGGAAGGAGTTGGATATCACATCTCATGCTAAAGGAAGGGTCTCAGGTTTAGTATAAGCATTGAGATATCACATCCCATTCTATAGGAAGGGTCTCAGGATTGGAATGGAAGGAGTTGGATTTCACATCTCATGTTATAGGAAGGATCCCAGGTTTGGTATTAGAAGCATTGAGACATCACATCTCATGCTATAGGAAGGGTCTCAGGATTGGAATGGGAAGGAGTTGGATATCACATCTCATGCTATAGGAAGGGTCTCAGGTTTGGTATAAGCATTGAGATATCACATCTCATGCTATAGGAAGGGTCTCTGGATTGGAATGGGAAGAAGTTGGATATCACATCTCATGCTATAGGAAGGGTCTCAGGTTGGAATGGGAAGGAGTTGGATATCATATCTCATGCTATAGGAAGGTTCTCAGGTTTGGAAAGGGAAGGAGTTGGATATCACATTTCATGTTAGAGGAAGGATCTCAGGTTTGGTATTAGAGGCCTTGAGATATCACATCTCATGCTATCGGAAGGGTCTCAGGATTGGAATGGGAAGGAGTTGGATATCACATCTCAAGCTATAGGAAGGCTCTCAGGTTTGGTATAAGCATTGAGATATCACATCTCATGCTATAGGAAGGGTCTCTGGATTGGAATGGGAAGAAGTTGGATATCACATCTCATGCTATAGGAAGGGTCTCAGGTTTGGTATAAGCATTGAGATATCACATCTCATGCTATAGGAAGGGTCTCAGGATTGGAATGGGAAGGAGTTGTATATGACATCTCATGCCATAGGAAGGATCTCAGGTTTGGTATTAGAGGCATTGAGATATCACATCTCATGCTATAGGAAGGGTCTCAGGATTGGAATGGGAAGGAGTTGGATATCACATCTCATGCTAAAGGAAGGGTCTCAGGTTTAGTATAAGCATTGAGATATCACATCCCATTCTATAGGAAGGGTCTCAGGATTGGAATGGAAGGAGTTGGATTTCACATCTCATGTTATAGGAAGGATCTCAGGTTTGGTATTAGAAGCATTGAGACATCACATCTCATGCTATAGGAAGGGTCTCAGGATTGGAATGGGAAGGAGTTGGATATCACATCTCATGCTAAAGTGAGGGTCTCAGGTTTGGAAGGGGAAGGATTTGGATATCACATCTCATGTTATAGGAAGGATCTCAGATTTGGTATTAGAAGCATTGAGATATCACATCTCATGCTATCAGAAGGTTCTCAGGATTGGAATGGGAAGGAGTTGGATATCACATCTCATGCTAAAGGGAGGGTCTCAGGTTTGGAAGGGGAAGGATTTGGATATCACATCTCATGTTATCGGAAGGATCTCAGGTTTGGTATTAGAAGTATTGAGATATCACATCTCATGCTATAGGAAGGGTCTCAGGATTGGAATGGGAAGGAGTTGGATATCACATCTCATGCTAAAGGAACGGTCTCAGGTTTGGTAGAAGCATTGAGATATCACATCTCATGCTATAGGAAGGTTCTCAAGATTAGAATGGGAAGGACTTAGATATCACATATCATGCTATAGGGAGGGTCTCATTTTTGATATTAGAAGCATTGAGATATCACATCTCATGCTATCGGAAGTGTCTCAGGATTGGAATGGGAAGGAGCTGGATATCACATCTCATGCTAAAGGAAGGGTCTCAGGTTTGGAACGGGAAGGAGTTGGATATCCGATCTCATGTTATAGGAAGGGTCTCAGGTTTGGTATAAGCATTGAGATATCACATCTCTGCTATCGGAAGTGTCTCAGGATTGGAATGGGAAGGAGTTGGATATCCCCTCTCATGTTATAGGACGGGTCTCAGGATTGTTATTAGAATCATTGAGGTATCATATTGCATGCTGTAGGAAGGGTCTAAGGATTGGAATGGGAAGGACTTGGATATCACATCTCATGCTATGGATAGGCTCTCAGGTTTGGAAAGGGAAGGAGTTGGATATCACATTTCATGTTAGAGGAAGGATCTCAGGTTTGGTATTAGAGGCATTGAGATATCACATCTCATGCTATAGGAAGGGTCTCAGGATTGGAATGGGAAGGAGTTGGATATCACATCTCATGCTAAAGGAAGGGTCTCAGGTTTAGTATAAGCATTGAGATATCACATCCCATTCTATAGGAAGGGTCTCAGGATTGGAATGGAAGGAGTTGGATTTCACATCTCATGTTATAGGAAGGATCCCAGGTTTGGTATTAGAAGCATTGAGACATCACATCTCATGCTATAGGAAGGGTCTCAGGATTGGAATGGGAAGGAGTTGGATATCACATCTCATGCTATAGGAAGGGTCTCAGGTTTGGTATAAGCATTGAGATATCACATCTCATGCTATAGGAAGGGTCAGGAGTTGTATATGACATCTCATGCCGTAGGAAGGGTCTCAGGTTTGGTATAAGCATTGAGATATCACATCTCTGCTATCGGAAGGGTCTCAGGATTCCAATGGGAAGGAGTTGGATATCCCACTCATGTTATAGGAAGAGTCTCAGGTTTGGTATTAGAAGCATTGAGATATCACATCTCATGCTATAGGAAGTGTCTCAAGATTGGAATGAGGACTTGGATATCACATCTCATGCTATAGGGAGGGTCTCAAGTTTGATATTAGAAGCATTGAGATATCACATCTCATGCTATAGGAAGGGTCTCAGGATTGGAATGGCAAGGAGTTGGATATCACATCTCATGCTATAGGAAGGGTCTCAGGTTTGGTATAAGCAGTGAGATATCACATCTCATGCTATAGGAAGTGTCTCAGGATTGGAATGGGAAGGAGTTGGATATCACATCTCATGTTATAGGAAGGATCTCAGGTTTGGTATAAGCATTGAGATATCACATGTTTGCTATCGGAAGGGTCTCAGGATTGGAATGGGAAGGAGTTGGATATTCCCATCTCATGTTATAGGAAGGGTCTCAGGTTTGGTATTAGAAGCATTGAGACATCACATCTCATGCTATAGGAAGGGTCTCAGGATTGAAATGGGAAGGACTTGGATATCACATCTCATGCTATAGGGAGGGTCTCGAGTTTGATATTAGAAGCATTGAGATATCACATCTCATGATATCGGAAGGGTCTCAGGATTGGAATGGGAAGGAGTTGGATATCACATCTCATGATAAAGGAAGGGTCTAAGGTTTGGAAGGGGAAGGATTTGGATATCACATCTCATGTTATAGGACGGGTCTCAGGTTTGGTATTAGAAGCATTGAGATATCAAGTCTCATGGTATAGGAAGAGTCTCAGAATTGGAATGGGAAGGAGTTGGATATCATATCTCAAGCTATAGGAAGGGTCTCAGGATTGGAATGGGAAGGAGTTTGATATCACATCTCATGCCATAGTATGGGTCTCAGGTTTGGTATAAGCATTGGGATATCAAATCTCATGCTATCGGAAGGGTATCAGGATTGGAAATCCAAGGAGTTGGATATCCCATCTCATGCTATAGGAAGGGTCTCAGGTTGGAATGGGAAGGAGTTGGATATCACATCTCATGCTAAAGGGAGGGTCTCAGGTTTGGAAGGGGAAGGATTTGGATATCACATCTCATGTTATAGGAAGGATCTCAGGTTTGGTATTAGAAGCATTGAGATATCACATCTCATGCTATCGGAAGGGTCTCAGGATTAGAATGGGAAGGAGTTGGATATCACATCTCATGCTATAGGAAGGGTCTCAGGTTTGGAACGGGAAGGAGTTGGATATCACATCTCATGTTATAGGAAGAGTCTCAGGTTTGGTATAAGCATTGAGATATCACATCTCTGCAATCGGAAATGTCTCAGGATTGGGATGGGAAGGAGTTGGATATCACATCTCATGCTATAGGAAGGGTCTCAGGTTTGGAACGGGAAGGAGTTGGATATTGTTAAGAAAGATTTCTGAACTCTGTCCTGGTGGCGCAGAAGTTCAGATGGCCAACCTAATTTCTTGGAACAGGGTAACCTCTGGACAAGCCAGACCAATCAAGGTAGCGATCGCGGCGGTCAAGACTAGGTCTCAAGAGAGGTGAGGGTGACTGAAAGCCCGCAATGAGCACACAAAGCAAGGACACTTACAAACTACTCCAAACAGGTGCTATATTAAAAATATATACACATTTATTCCAAGGCCTTTAAAACAATGACCGTAGCGAGAAATCACAATACAACTCTAGTAA
This sequence comes from Ambystoma mexicanum, assembly GCF_040938575.1. Taxonomy (NCBI): domain Eukaryota; kingdom Metazoa; phylum Chordata; class Amphibia; order Caudata; family Ambystomatidae; genus Ambystoma; species Ambystoma mexicanum. The sequence goes on from NC_090936.1 coordinate 343,849,988, forward strand.
ACTAACACATACCATACCAATACAATATATATACAAATACAAACAAGTCTCAAGCGTTAGATGCACGAAATGTGTAGTCCACCTAAAAGGGAAGGAAAACAGGCAGTGCGAAATAATGCTTAGACCCAGTCCGCCTTCAGAGGCACCTAACTAAAAGGAAGTCCGAGCCCTACGAAGAGTGGAGCCTTGTGCTCAAAAGTACCTGCACACGCTGGTGCCAACGGGCAAAAGGGGAGTCTCTTCGAGGGAGATCAGGCAGTTCAGTTTAGAGCACAAACGAAGAAGAACAGTGTTCCGCGACTCAAGCGCAGCCTCCACTGTGGGCAGAAGCAGAGCGCGAGTACGGAAAGGCGTGCTGTTTTGACACAGCGGGAAAAAGCTATGGGCTCCTGCAGGAGGGCGACCAGTTCCTAGCTATGCTACTCACCGGTCCACGATGCAAGCAGACCCAGGCTTCAGTCGCTGGCAGGTTCAGAAGAGCAGGGGACGTCTCATCGCCGTGTTTAGTCTGCAGCAGCAGAGTTGAGTAAAAGACGTCCCAAAAGAAGGAACCCGCACAGTTTGTTACCACAGCAGGGCAACGGAGCGGCGGTGTGTATCTGAGCCAAATGTACACTACTCACTTCAGACCTGGGAACGCCAAGTGTACGAATCATGTGAGAGTGACAAGGACTCGATATACTACACAACCTGGCGGCGGTTACAGAGCAAGACTCCTGTGTAGGCTGGTCAGTCTGCTGGATGGCCCAGAGACGCTTCCGAAGGCTTACTAGCAGGAGATGGTGAAAATGCCGAGAATAGCTGTCCCCGCTATTCCAAGGGTCGAAGTACCAGTACAGGCCTTCTGGTTCGATCAAAGGTGAAAAGGGTTTCACAAGGCGACAGCAGTGCAGAGGAGCAGTCCTTCAGCGGGTCACCAGCGATTCCTCGGTTCAGCCTCTTGGTTGCAGGATACTTGGCTCCTGTATTCCTTCGTTCGTGAGAACTCAGGAGATCGACATGGTAGTGGTGTTTCCAGCCCCCTCTTATCCACGGTTCCCTTCGCGCCAAAACGGAGGGGACCAAATGGGAGATCCGCTCATCAACACTCACACCATTCGTGGACCTATCACGGACCACGGTGGTCCCAGGCATTCACACCACCCTAGACTCTCTGGCACCCAGGATGTGTATTGGGACCAGACATCCCAGCCCACATCCTGGAGGCACACACAAGACATGTAGAAGCCTGCGAAAGCATCTGTGTTTCGCGGGAAAGCACATGCCCAAATAAGGAAGGCCCCAGGTCGGCTCGACCTGGGGAAGGTGAAGGGAGCAAGACGGTCAGCGGACAGGACAAAGGAGCCTCGTGGTCTGGCCATTTTGGGATCTAGGCCACCATTTTGGGTTAAGCGCGAGAAACGCGCTTAGAACGCCAAAAGGAGCTCAAAACACAAGAAACGATCGCTGCCACCATTCCCGTCCGTGAATCACTTGCACCGATCAGTTACAATCCTGAAAGAGTATCTAGGGCCTGTAGAAGGCTAGAGACCCAAGAGAGCAGTAACTTAGCTTACAGTGCCCTCTTGTGTCATGTTGCACGAAAGCTGCAACATGATACAAGAAACTACGGAAACCAGCGTTTCCTGGTACTGACTGTCTTAAGGGCATGACAGTTTCCCCGTAAGAAAGGAGCGAAAGCCCAGAGGAGTGCGGCAGAAGGCTGCACTTCTCGGGCAAAGTCGAGAACAAGGTGAAAAACAACAGCAAAAAGTTTAGGGGTTGCCACATGGAAGGAAAATTACCTACAATTACGAAATCTTTCCTAACACTCGCCCCTCCCAGACTATGGACAGGGGGAACTAATCCACCCCTGGATGAGTCTCTTGTTCAGGTCGGTTAAACATTCTGCACAACCCATCAGCATTGCTATGTTGGACACCTGGCCTATGCTCAATAGTGAAGTCGAAGCCTTGTAGACTTATGGACCACCTAAGCAACTTTGGATTCTCCCCCTTCATGTTTATTAGCCACTTTAAGGGCTTATGGTCAGTTTGCACAGTGAAGTGGGTCCCATAGAGGTAGGGCCTCAGCTTCCTTAGGGCCCACACAACAGAGAAACATTCTTTCTCTACCGTGGACCATCTGAGCTCTCTGTCCTTAAACTGGCGACTAATAAAACCAATAGGGTGTTCCTTACCCTTCTCATCTACTTGCGATAGTACAGCTCCTATCCCAGTGTCAGAGGCGTCCGTCTGCACGATAAAAGGTCTTTGATAATCAGGGGCCCTGAGGACAGGGGCCTGGCACAAGGAGTCTTTTAAGCCATTGAAGGCCTTCTCACACTCGTCGGTCCAAGTTACCTTCTTGGGTTTCTTCAGAGTTGTGAGGGCAGTCAGAGGGGCAGCTATGGTGCCATAGTCTGCCACAAAATTGCGGTAATACCCGTGAGTCCTAAGAAGGCTCTCACTTGGGTTTGTGTAGTGGGGGTAGGCCAGTCTTGTACTGCTTGTACTTTACTGGGTAGAGGCTGTATCCTCCCTCCACCTACTTCATGTCCAAGGTAAAACACTGAGCCTTGTCCAATCTGGCGTTTACTAGCCTTTATGGTCAAGTGTGCTTTCTGAAGAGCCTGGAGCACAATCCCGAGGTGTTTCACATGGTCTTCCCAGGTGGCACTGAAAACTGCTATATCGTCCAGATATGCAAGACAGAATTCGTCCAACCCATTCAAAACATGATGCACAAGCCTCTGGAAAGTGGCAGGTGCATTCTTCAACCCGAACGGCATTACCCGGAATTGGTAAAGGCCGTCTGGAGTAGAAAACGCTGTCTTCTCCTTGGCATGTTCTGCTAAAGCTATTTGCCAATAGCCAGCAGTGAGGTCAAACATGCTGAGGTACTTGGAGGCACCCAAAGTATCCACCAGCTCATCTGTTCGAGGCAAGGGGTGTGCATCTGTCTTGGTGACAGCATTCAGAGCCCTGTAATCCACGCAGAACCTCATTTCAGAAGTGCCTGCCTTTGGAACAAAAACCACAGGGCTGGACCAAGGACTACTAGAGGGTTCAATCACCCCAAGGTCTAACATCTTGTTGACCTCGGTCTTAATATAAGACCGTACTTTGTCTGACATCCTGTATCCCCTACTTTTGGTAGGTACACTGTCTCCTGTGTCTATGTTATGTTTGCACCAAGGTGTCAAACCAGGCGACTGTGAAAACAGGGGGGAAAACTGCCTAAGCAAACTTTTCACCTCAGCCTGCTGATCAGAAGTCAGGTGAGGGGCCACTCGGACACCCTCAAAGGAGCTATCTGAAGGACCGCTTTGGAACAGGTCGGGGAGAGGTTCAGACTCCTCTTCCTCAACATCTGAAGCCAGTAACAGTGCTGCGATTTCGACTCTTGGGACGAAAGCCTTCAGCCTATTCACGTGAAACACTTTTGGAGCCTGTCCAGGCCTTCCAAGGTCCACTAAATAGTTAACCTCACCCAGGGGCTCCACCACTGTGTAAGGGCCTGACCATTTGTCCTGTAAAGCTCAAGGCCTTATGGGATTCATGATCAGGACTTGCTGACCAGGTGTAAAGTTGATGAGGGAAGCTTTCTGGTCGTACCAATGTTTCACCAGCGCTTGTACTGCCTTCAATTTATCACTAGCCAAGCCCATCAGAAGTACCATCCGTTTTCTGAGCCCTAGCACATAATCAACTACGTTGGTAGTAACAGGGGGAGTGGGCATCTCCCATCCCTCTTTGACTATGGCTAAGGGTCCCCGTGCAGGATGACCAAACAGAAGTTTGAAGGGGCTGAAGCCAACACCCTCCTGTGGTACCTCTCGGTAGGCAAACAGTAAGCATGGTAAAAGAAGATCCCATTGTCTTCTCTGAAGCTTCTCCAGAGCCCCAATCATGCTTTTTAACGTTCTGTTGAAACGTTCCACCAGACCATTGGTCTGGGGGTGTTATGCAGAAGAGAACTTGTAGGTGACCCCACATTCTTTCCACATAGCCTGCATATACTTCGACATAAAGTTGCTGCCACGATCTGACACAACTTCTTTAGGGAAGCCAACCCTAGTAAATATGCCAAGTAAAGCTTTTGCAACTGACTTGGCAGTTACAGTTTTCAATGGGATGGCCTCAGGATATCTGGTTGCATGGTCGACCAGCACCAGGATAAACCTATTGCCCGAGGATGTTTGCGGGTCAAGGGGACCAACGATGTCGATCCCTACCCTTTCAAATGGTACCCCCACAACTGGGAGCGGTACCAACGGAGCTTGGAATGTCGAGCCAACCTTACCAGATAACTGGCAGGAGGCACAACTCCTGCAGTGACTTTCTACTTGCACCCCCATCTTGGGCCAGTAGAAGTGCATGGATAACCTTTGCTTGGTCCTCTTAATACCAAGGTGACCAGCAAGGAGCACTTCATGCGCCAACTGCAGGAGGAAGGGCCTAACAGCAAGGGGAACCACCAACCTCCTATGGTCTCCTTCTGTAGACTCTGTGGGCTCACTATACAGGAGTCCACCTTCCCAATAAATCCTATGCGTCCCAGGAGGTTCACCCTCAAGCTGGGAGCAGGCCTGTCTCCTTAGGCCTTCCAGAGATGGGCACTCACGTTGGCCTTTACTGAATTCGTCCCTATCAGGACCTCCTTCAACTAACAAGTCTTTTAGTTCAGGATGGTCGTTGGGGTCAAATACTTCAGGCATCGCCACCTCCTCGTCAAGCCCGGGCGATTGACCAACTTCCTCCACCGCAGTGCTAGGCGAGCTCGGGGGAATATTCTCTTTCCCTCGTCTTGACTTGTTGACTCCTTTCGCCTTGGGTTTCCCCTTCGGCTGGGGCGGCGTATTGGTCTTGGCCAATGCTGCCCGTGCTTGAGACCGTGTGTAGGGTCTTTCGGCAGTGTCTCCTACGAGCCCTAAAGCTCTGAGATCATTACCTAACAAGACCTTTCCCGGGACGTTTCTCTGAATGCTCACTGGAATCCTGACTGCTGTACCATTTAAATTAAGATTTACAGGTATTACTGGGAACATACGGAGTGGGCCGTCAGCCAACTTAGTGGGCATCAGAGTAGCTCTGGCAACTTCCTCTGAGTCTACCAAGGTAGAATCCACTACAGTTCGACTGCACCCACTATCCCTAAGAGCTGGAGTATCTACTCCATTTATCAGCACACTGTCTTTAAAGTAGTGCTTGGTATTATCTGGAATCCTAGCATAAGCCTCTGCGACTTTAGGCTCCCAGGAACCCAGGGAAACTAAAACTACCTCAGCCTCTATCCCGCTGGGAAATGAGTCTGAGGAGAAGGATGCTCCTGTAATCTCTTCTTCCTCGTAGGAGGAGAAGGCCAGATTAGCGGAGTGGACCCCCAAAGGTCTAACCTTACACCGGGGATCCCCCTTCACGTGGTCAGTTGCTCCACAAGCAAAACAAGATCCATTGGGTCTGTTTACATAGGGAGGCTTATTGTAACCAGAGTTCTGTTTCGGAGGCTGACCTCCACTACCCTGTGAGTTCTCTTGTGTCTTACCCTTATTTTTCTTTTTGTGGCCCTTTTGAGAAGAAGATTTATCAGATTCTCCACCCTCCTTATCTTTGGACTTTTTCCCTTCCTCCTGCTTACCAGGATGAGTTTTGTCCTTATGGGACACTCGATGTGACACCCATAAGTCTGCTGCAATGGCCAGCTTCTTAGGATCTATCTCCTTCGAATCGGCCAAATGCTGCTTAAGCTCCGGGGAAGAAGATGCAAAAATGTGTTCCAGCATGACAAGATTTATCATGCCTTCGAAGGTAGAAACCTTATAACCTTCGACCCAGCCAGTTAAGTTTTTCAAGGATTCAGTGACATAAGATACCCAAGTACCACCTTCCTTTTTCTTATACTCTATGAATCGTTTCAAATATTGGGCCGGAGTCTTCCCAAACTTTAAAATGAGAGTTTGCTTTAACATTGCGAAATCAGCTCGCTCAGCCTTCGACATTTCCATAATGGCACTACAGCCAGAATGGGGCAGTCTGCTGAGTAACCAGGCAATCTTATCAGCATTGTCAACTTGTTGAACTTCGCATGCATACTCAAACGCATTCAGCCAGTCCATAATGTCATTCCTTTCCTCATACACACTGACCAGATATTTCGGAAACCATGGATGAGAGGAGGCCCCAGACCCATGTCCAGGACCCTTGGACCCATTTGCAACCTGAAGCTTGGCCAGTTCCAACTGGTGATCCCTGTCTTTCTGTTTTTCTGACTGTTCGATTTTTAGTTTGGCTATGCTGAATTCAAGCTCCTTCTGCCTAAACCGCAGCTCTTGCTTCTTGAATTCAAGCATAGCCTCCCCATCAACACTGGCAGAGGAAACATTAGACATCTCATCCTCCCTGTCCTCGTGGTCGCGGTGGATCAGTGCAGCGGCAGAACCATTGGTTCTACCAGTGAGAGCAGCCCCACCTCCTTCCGCACTGTCCTCAGAAGTTATAGCGTCAAGCTGCGCTTCTTGCCACGCTACGATTCTTTGGATCATATCGAATTTCGTGCCTTGAGAGGAAACACCTCTCTCCGCACACATCTTTTTCAATGTTTCTGATTTGGAAGCATTTAAAGTTAACAAGGTATTTGTTTCCATACTGTTAGATAGGACTATGGCCTTTTTAAAGTTATACTACAACAATTCACTACGTGTCCTGGTAGGAATAACTTGAAATGCCTTAGTTCGTGCGCAACACTGGATACCTTCAGTGGTATCCCACCGCTGTACACCAATTTGTTAAGACGGATTTCTGAACTCTGTCCTGGTGGCGCAGAAGTTCAGAAGGCCAACCTAATTACTTGGAACAGGGTAACCTCTGGACAAGCCAGACCAATCAAGGTAGCGATCACGGCGGTCAAGACTAGGTCTCAAGAGGGGTGAGGGTGACTGAAAGCCTGCAATGAGCACACAAATCAAGGACACTTACAAACTACTCCAAACAGGTGCTATATTAAAAATATATACACATTTATTCCAAGGCCTTTAAAACAATGACCGTAGCGAGAAATCACAATACAACTCTAGTAAACCAACACATACCATACCAATACAATATATATACAAATACAAACAAGTCTCAAGCGTTAGATGCACGAAATGTGTAGTCCACCTAAAAGGGAAGGAAAACAGGCAGTGCGAAATAATGCTTAGACCCAGTCCGCCTTCAGAGGCACCTAACTAAAAGGAAGTCCGAGCCCTACGAAGAGTGGAGCCTTGTGCTCAAAAGTACCTGCACACGCTGGTGCCAACGGGCAAAAGGGGAGTCTCTTCGAGGGAGATCAGGCAGTTCAGTTTAGTGCACAAACGAAGAAGAACAGTGTTCCGCGACTCAAGCGCAGCCTCCACTGTGGGCAGAAGCAGAGCGCGAGTACGGAAAGGCATGCTGTTTTGACACAGCGGGGAAAAGCTATGGGCTCCTGCAGGAGGGCGACCAGTTCCTAGCTATGCTACTCACCGGTCCCCGATGCAAGCAGACCCAGGCTTCTCCGCGTCAGTTTCAGTCGCTGGCAGGTTCAGAAGAGCAGGGGACGTCTCGTCGTCGTGTTGAGTCTGCAGCAGCAGAGTTGAGTAAAAGACGTCCCAAACGAAGGAACCCGCACAGTTTGTTACCACAGCAGGGCAACGGAGCGGCCGTGTGTATCTGAGCCAAATGTACACTACTCACTTCAGACCTGGGAACGCCAAGTGTACGAATCGTGTGAGAGTGACAAGGACTCGATATACTATACAACCTGGTGGCAGTTACAGAGCAAGACTCCTGTGTAGGCTGGTCAGTCTGCTGGATGGCCCAGAGACGCTTCCGAAGGCTTACTAGCAGGAGCTGGTGAAGATGCCGAGAATAGCTGTCCCCGCTATTCCAAGGGTCGAAGTACTAGTACAGGCCTTCTGGTTCGATCAAAGGTGAAAAGGGTTTCACAAGGTGACAGCAGTGCAGAGGAGCAGTCCTTCAGCGGGTCACCAGCGATTCCTCGGTTCAGCCTCTTGGTTGCAGGATACTTGGCTCCTGTATTCCTTCGTTCGTGAGAACTCAGGAGATCGACATGGTAGTGGTGTTTCCAGCCCCCTCTTATCCACGGTTCCCTTCGCGCCAACACGGTGGGGACCCAATGGGAGATCCGCTCATCAACACTCACAGCATTCGTGGACCTATCACGGACCACGGTGGTCCCAGGCATTCACACGGGACCAGACATCCCAGCCCACATCCTGGAGGCACACACAAGACATGTAGAAGCCCGCGAAAGCATCTGTGTTTCGCGGGAAAGTACATGCCCAAATATGGAAGGCCCCGGGTCGGCTCGACCTGGGGAAGGTGAAGGGAGCAAGACGGTCAGCGGACAGGACAAAGGAGCCTCGTGGTCTGGCCATTTTGGGAGCCACGCCACCATTTTGGGTTAAGTGCGAGAAACGCGCTTAGAATGCCAAAAGGAGCTCAAAACACAAGAAACGATTGCTGCCACCATTCCCGTCCGTGAATCACTTGCACCGATCAGTTACAATCCTGAAAGAGTATCTAGGGCCTGTAGAAGGCTAGAATCCCAAGAGAGCAGTAACTTAGCTTACAGTGCCCTCTTGTGTCATGTTGCACGAAAGCCGCAACATGATAAAAGAAACTACGGAAAACAGCGTTTCCCGGTACTGACTGTCTTAAGGCCATGTCAGTTTCCCCGTAGGAAAGGTGCGAAAGCCCAGAGGAGTGCGGCAGAAGGCTGCACTTCTCTGGCAAAGTCGAGAACAAGGTGAAAAACAACAGCAAAAAGTTTAGGGGTTGCCACATGGAAGGAAAATTACCTACAATTACGAAATCTTTCCTAACAGATATCACATCTCATGTTATAGGAAGAGTCTCAGGTTTGGTATAAGCATTGAGATATCACATCTCTGCAATCGGAAGTGTCTCAGGATTGGGATGGGAAGGAGTTGGATATCCCATCTCATGTTATAGGACGGGTCTCAGGTTTGTTATTAGAATCATTGAGATATCATATATATTGCATGCTGTAGGAAGGGTCTAAGGATTGGAATGGGAAGGACTTGGATATCACATCTCATGCTATGGATAGGCTCTCAGGTTTGGAAAGGGAAGGAGTTGGATATCACATTTCATGTTAGAGGAATGATCTCAGGTTTGGTATTAGAGGCATTGAGATATCACATCTCATGCTATAGGAAGGGTCTCAGGATTGGAATGGGAAGGAGTTGGATATCACATCTCATGCTATAGGAAGGGTCTCAGGTTTGGTATAAGCATTGAGATATCACATCTCATGCTATAGGAAGGGTCTCAGGATTGGAATGGAAGGAGTTGGATATCACATCTCATGTTAAACGAAGGATTTCAGGTTTGGTATTAGAAGCATTGAGACATCACATCTCATGCTATAGGAAGGGTCTCAGGATTGGAATGGGAAGGAGTTGGATATCACATCTCATGCTATAGGAAGGGTCTCAGGTTTGGTATAAGCATTGAGATATCACATCTCATGCTATCGGAAGGGTCTCAGGATTGGAATGGGAAGGAGATGTATATGACATCTCAAGCCATAGGAAGGGTCTCAGGTTTGGTATAAGCTTTGAGATATCACATCTCTGCTATCGGAAGGGTCTCAGGATTGGATATCCCATCTCATGTTATAGGAAGAGTCTCAGGTTTGGTATTAGAAGCATTGAGATATCACATCTCATGCTATAGGAAGGGTCTCAGGATTGGAATGGGAAGGACTTGGATATCACATCTCATGCTATAGGGAGGGTCTCAAGTTTGATATTAGAAGCATTGAGATATCACATCTTATGCTATAGGAAGGGTCTCAGGATTGGAATGGGAAGGAGTAGGATATCACATCTCATGCTATAGGAAGGATCTCAGGTTTGGTATAAGCATTGAGATATCACATCTCTTCTATCGGAAGGGTCTCAGGATTGGAATGGGAAGGAGTTGGATATTCCCATCTCATGTTATAGGAAGGGTCTCAGGTTTGGTATTAGAAGCATTGAGATATCACATCTCATGCTATAGGAAGGGTCTCAGGATTGGAATGGGAAGGACTTGGATAATCCATCTCATGCTATAGGGAGGGTCTCAAGTTTGATATTAGAAGCATTGAGATATCACATCTCACGATATCGGAAGGGTCTCAGGATTGAAATGGGAAGGAGTTGGATATCACATCTCATGATAAAGGAAGGGTCTAAGGTTTGGAAGGGGAAGGATTTGGATATCACATCTCATGTTATAGGAAGGGTCTCAGAATTGGAATGAGAAGGAGTTGGATATCACATCTCAAGCTATAGGAAGGGTGTCAGGATTGGAATGGGAAGGAGTTTGATATCACATCTCATGCAATAGTATGGGTCTCAGGTTTGGTATAAGCATTGGGATATCACATCTCATGCTATCGGAAGGATATCAGGATTGGATTTGGAAGGAGCTGGATATCCCATCTCATGCTATAGGAAGGGTCTCAGGTTGGAATGGGAAGGAGTTGGATATCACATCTCATGTTATAGGAAGGGTCTCAGGATTGGAATGGGAAGGACTTGGATATCACATCTCATGCTATAGGAAGGCTCTCAGGTTTGGAAGGGGAAAGAGTTGGATATCACATTTCATGTTAGAGGTAGGATCTCAGGTTTGGTATTAGAGGCATTGAGATATCACATCTCATGCTATCAGAAGGGTCTCAGGATTGGAATGGGAAGGAGTTGGATATCACATCTCATGCTAAAGGGAGGGTCTCAGGTTTGGAAGGGGAAGGATTTGGATATCGCATCTCATGCTATCGGAAGGATCTCAGGTTTGGTATTAGAAGCATTGAGATATCACATCTCATGCTATCAGAATGGTCTCAGGATTGGAATCGGAAGGAGTTGGATATCACATCTCATGCTAAAGGGAGGGTCTCAGGTTTGGAAGGGGAAGGATTTGGATATCACATCTCATGTTATCAGAAGGATCTCAGGTTTGGTATTAGAAGTATTGAGATATCACATCTCATGCTATAGGAAGGGTCTCAGGATTGGAATGGGAAGGAGTTGGATATCACATCTCAAGCTATAGGAAGGGTCTCAGGTTTGGTATAAGCATTGAGATATCACATCACATGCTATAGGAAGGGCCTCAGGATTGGAATGGGAAGGAGTTGGATATCACATCTCATGTTATAGGAAAGATCTCAGGTTTGGTATTAGAAGCATTGAGACATCACATCTCATGTTATAGGAAGGGTCTCAGGATTGGAATGGGAAGGAGTTGTATATGACATCTCATGCCATAGGAAGGGTCTCAGGTTTGGTATAAGCATTGAGATATCACATCACATGCTATAGGAAGGGTCTCAGGATTGGAATGGGAAGGACTTGGATATCACATCTCATGCTAAAGGGAGGGTCTCAGGTTTGGAAGGGGAAGGATTTGGATATCACATCTCATGTTATAGGAAGGATCTCAGGTTTGGTATTAGAGGCATTGAGATATCACATCTCATGCTATAGGAAGGGTCTCAGGATTGGAATGGGAAGGAGTTGGATATCACCTCTCATGCTATAGGAAGGGTCTCAGGTTTGGTATAAGCATTGAGATATCACATCTCATGCTATAGGAAGGGTCTCAGGATTGGAATCGAAGGAGTTGGATATCACATCTCATGTTAAACGAAGGATTTCAGGTTTGGTATTAGAAGCATTGAGACATCACATCTCATGCTATAGGAAGGGTCTCAGGATTGGAATGGGAAGGAGTTGGATATCACATCTCATGCTATAGGAAGGGTCTCAGGATTGGAATGGAAGGAGTTGGATATCACATCTCATGTTAAACGAAGGATTTCAGGTTTGGTATTAGAAGCATTGAGACATCACATCTCATGCTATAGGAAGGGTCTCAGGATTGGAATGGGAAGGAGTTGGATATCACATCTCATGCTATAGGAAGGGTCTCAGGTTTGGTATAAGCATTGAGATATCACATCTCATGCTATCGGAAGGGTCTCAGGATTGGAATGGGAAGGAGTTGTATATGACATCTCAAGCCATAGGAAGGGTCTCAGGTTTGGTATAAGCTTTGAGATATCACATCTCTGCTATCGGAAGGGTCTCAGGATTGGATATCCCATCTCATGTTATAGGAAGAGTCTCAGGTTTGGTATTAGAAGCATTGAGATATCACATCTCATGCTATAGGAAGTGTCTCAGGATTGGAATGGGAAGGACTTGGATATCACATCTCATGCTATAGGGAGGGTCTCAAGTTTGATATTAGAAGCATTGAGATATCACATCTTATGCTATAGGAAGGGTCTCAGGATTGGAATGGGAAGGAGTAGGATATCACATCTCATGCTATAGGAAGGATCTCAGGTTTGGTATAAGCATTGAGATATCACATCTCTTCTATCGGAAGGGTCTCAGGATTGGAATGGGAAGGAGTTGGATATTCCCATTTCATGTTATAGGAAGGGTCTAACATGAAATGTGATATCCATCTCCTTCCCTTTCCAAACCTGAGGCCCTGCCTATAGCATGAGATGTGATATTCAAGTCCTTCCCATTCCAATCCTGAGACCCTTCCTATAGCATGTGATGTGATATCTCAATGCGTATACCAAACCTGAGACCCTTCCTATGGCATGAGATGTGATATACAACTCCTTCCCATTCCAATCCTAAGACCCTTCCTATAACATGAGATGTGATGTCTCAATGCTTCTAATACCAAACCTGAGATCTTTCCTATAAAATGAGATGTGATATCCAACTCCTTCCCATTCCAATCCTGAGACCCTTCCTATAGCATGAGATGTGATATCTCAATGCTTATACCAAACCTGAGACCCTTCCTATAGCTTGAGATGTGATATCCAACTCCTTCCCATTCCAATCCTGAGACCCTTCCTATAGCATGAGATGTGATATCTCAAGGCCTCTAATACCAAACCTGAGATCCTTCCTCTAACATGAAATGTGATATCCAACTCCTTTCCCTTCCTAACCTGAGACCCTTCCTATAGCATGAGATGTGATATCCAACTCCTTCCCATTCCAATCCTGAGACCCTTCCGATAGCTTGAGATGTGATATCTCAATGCTTCTAATATCAATACTGAGACCCTCCCTATAGCATGAGATGTGATATCTAAGTCCTTCCCATTCCAATCCTGAGACCCTTCCGGTAGCAGAGATGTGATATCTCAATGCTTATACCAAACCTGAGACCCTTCCTATAGCATGAGATATGATATCCAACTCCTTCCCATTCCAATCCTGAGACCCTTCCTATAGCATGATATGTGAAATCTCAATGCTTCTACCAAAACTGAGACCCTTCCTTTAGCATGAGATGTGATATCCAACTCCTTCCCATTCCAATCCTGAGACCAGTCCTATAGCATGAGATGTGATATCTCAATGCTTCTAATACCAAACCTGAGATCCTTCCTATAACATGAGATGTGATATCCAAATCCTTCCCCTTCCGAACCTGAGACCCTCCGTTTAGCATGAGATGTGATATCCAACTCCTTCCCATTCCAATCCTGATACCCTTCTGATAGCATGAGATGTGATATCTCAATGCCTCTAATACCAAACCTGAGATCCTACCTCTAACATGAAATGTGATATCCAACTCCTTCCCTTTCCAAACCTGAGAGCCTTCCTACAGCATGAGATGTGATATCCAAGTCCTTCCCATTCCAATCCTGAGACCCTTCCTATAACATGAGATGCCATATCCAACTCCTTCCCATTCCAACCTGAGACCCTTCCTATAGCATGAGATGGGATATCCAACTCCTTCTTATGCCAAACCTGAGACCCTTCCTATGGCATGAGATGGGATATCCAACTCCTTCCCAATCCAATCCTGAGACCCTTCCGATAGCAGAGATGTGATATCTCAACGCTTCTACCAAACCTGAGACCCTTCCTATAACATGAGATGTGATATCCAATTCTTCCCATTCCAAACCTGAGACCCTTCCTATTGGATGAAATGTGATATCCAACTCCTTTCCATTCCAACTCTGAGACCCTTCCTATACCATGAGATGTGATATCTCAATGCTTCTAATACCAAACCTGGGTCCCGTCCTATAACATGAGATATGATATCCAAATCCTTCCCCTTCCAAACCTGAGACCCTTCCTTTAGCATGAGATGTGATATCCAAATACTTCCCATTCCAATCCTAAAACCCTTCCTATAGCATGAGATGTGATATCTCAATGTTTCTAATAAAAAACCTGAGACCCTTCCTATAGCAAGAGATACGATATCCAAATCCTTCCCATTCCAATCCTGAGACCCTTCCTATAACATGAGATGTTATATCCAACTCCTTCCCATTCCAACCTGAGACCCTTCCTATAGCATGAGAAGGGATATCCAACTCCTTCCCAATCCAATCCTGAGACCCTTCCGATAGCAGAGATGTGATATCTCAATGCTTATACCAAACCTGAGACCCTTCCTATGGCATGAGATGTGATATCTCAATGCTTCAAAAACCAAACATGAGAACCATCCTATAACATGAGATGTGAAATCCAAATCCTTCCCTTCCCAAACCTGAGACTCTTCCTATAGCATGAGATGTGATATCTCAATGCTTCTACCAAACCTGAAACCCTTCCTATAGCATGAGATCTGATATCCAAGTCCTTCCCATTCCAATCCTGAAACACTTCCTATAGCATGAGATGTGATATCTCAATGCTTCTAATACCAAACCTGAGACCCTTCCTATAACATGAGATGTGATATCCAACTCCTTCCCATTCCAATCCTGATACCCTTCCTATAGCATGAGATGTGATATCTCAATGCTTATACCAAACCTGAGACCCTTCCTATAGCATGAGATGTGATATCCAACTCCTTCCCATTCCAATCCTGATACCCTTCCTATAACATGAGATGTGATGTCTCAATGCTTCTAATACCAAACATGAGATCCTTCCTATGGCATGAGATGTCATATAAAACTCCTTCCCATTCCATTCCTGAGACCCTTCCTATAGCATGAGATATGATATCCAACTCCTTCCCATTCCAATCCTGAGACCCTTCCGATAGCATGAGATGTGATATCTCAATGCTTCTAATAACAAACCTGAGATCCTTCCTATAACATGAGATGTGATATCCAAATCCTTCCCCTTCCAAACCAGAGACCCTCCCTTTAGAATGAGATGTGATATCCAACTCCTTCCCATTCCAATCCTGAGACCGTTCTGATAGCATGAGATGTGATATCTCAATGCTTCTAATACCAAACCTGAGATCCTTCCGATAGCATGAGATGTGATATTTCAATTCTTCTAATACCAAACCTGAGATCCTTCCTATAACACGAGATGTGATATTCAAATCCTTCCCCTTCCAAACCTGAGACTCTCCCTTTAGCATGAGATGTGATATCCAACTCCTTCCCATTCCAATCCTGAGACCCTTCTGATAGCATGAGATGTTATATCTCAATGCCTCTAATACCA
The DNA here is from genome assembly GCF_040938575.1 of Ambystoma mexicanum. Lineage (NCBI taxonomy): Eukaryota > Metazoa > Chordata > Amphibia > Caudata > Ambystomatidae > Ambystoma > Ambystoma mexicanum. Next base: position 343,865,511 of record NC_090936.1, read on the forward strand.
AACCTGAGATTCTACCTCTAACATGAAATGTGATATCCAACTCCTTCCCCTTCCAAACCTGGGAGCCTTCCTATAACATGAGATGTGATATCGAAGCCCTTCCCATTCCAATCCTGAGACCCTTCCTATAACATGAGATGTGATATCCAACTCCTTCCCATTCCAATCCTGAGACCCTTCCTATAGCATGAGATGTGATGTCTCAATGATTCTAATACCAAATCTGAGATCCTTCCTATAACATGAGATGTGATATCAAACTCCTTCCATTCCAATCCTGAGACCCTTCCTATAGCATGGGATGTGATATTTCAATGCTTATACCAAACCTGAGACCCTTCCTATAGCATGAGATGTGATATCCAAATCCTTCCCATTCCAATCGTGAGACCCTTCCTATAGCATGAGATGTGATATCTCAATGCCTCTAATACCAAACCTGAGATCCTTCCTCTAACATGAAATGTGATATCCAAATCCTTCCCTTTCCAAACCTGAGAGCCTACCTATAGCATGAGATGTGATATCCAACTCCTTCCCATTCCAATCCTGAGACCCTTCCTATAGCATGAGATGTGATATCTCAATGCTTCTAATACCAAACCTGAGAGCCTTCCTATAGCATGAGATGTGATATCGAAGTATTTCCCATTCCAATCCTGAGACCCTTCCTATAACACGAGATGTGATATCCAACTCCTTCCCATTCCAACCTGATACCCTTCCTATAGCATGAGATGGGATATCCAACTACTTCCAAATCCAATTCTGATACCCTTCCGATAGCATGAGATGTGATATCTCAATCCCTCTAATACCAAACCTGAGATCCTACCTCTAACATGAAATGTGATATCCAACTCCTTCCCTTTCCAAATGTGAGAGCCTCACTATAGCATGAGATGGGATATTCAAGTCCTTCCCATTCCAATCCTGAGACCCTTCCTATAGCATGAGATGTGATATCTCAATGCTTCTAATACCAAACCTGAGACCCTTCCTATAACATAAGATGGGATATCCAACTCCTTCCCATTCCAATACTGAGACCCTTCCGATAGCAGAGATGTGATATCTCAATGCTGATACCAAACCTGAGACCCTTCCTATGGCATGAGATGTCATATACAACTCCTTCCCATTCCAATCCTGAGACCCTTCCTATAGCATGAGATGTGATATCTCAATGCTTATACCAAACCTGAGACCCTTCCTATAGCATGAGATGTGATATCCAACTCCTTCCCATTCCAATCCTGAGACCCTTCCTATAACATGAGATGTGATGTCTCAATGCTTCTAATACCAAACCTGAGATCCTTCCTATGGCATGAGATGTCATATAAAACTCCTTCCCATTCCATTCCTGAGACCCTTCCTATAGCATGAGATGTGATATCCAACTCCTTCCCATTCAAATCCTGAGACCCTTCCTATAGCATGAGATGTGATATCCAAATCCTTCCCATTCCAATCGTGAGACCCTTCCTATAGCATGAGATGTGATATCCAAAACCTTCCCTTTCCAAAGCTGAGAGCCTACTTATAGCATGAGATGTGATATCCAACTCCTTCCCATTCCAATCCTGAGACCCTTCCTATAGCATGAGATGTGATATCCAAATCCTTCCACTTCCAAACCTGAGACCCTCCCTTTAGCATGAGATGTGATATCCAACTCCTTCCCATTCCAATCCTGAGACCCTTCTGATAGCATGAGATGTTATATCTCAATGCCTCTAATACCAAACCTGAGATCCTACCTCTAACATGAAATGTGATATCCAACTCCTTCCCCTTCTAAACCTGGGAGCCTTCCTATAACATGAGATGTGATATCGAAGTGCTTCCCATTCCAATCCTGAGACCCTTCCTATAACATGAGATGTGATATCCAACTCCTTCCCATTCCAATCCTGAGACCCTTCCTATAGCATGAGATGTGATGTCTCAATGCTTCTAATACCAAATCTGAGATCCTTCCTATAACATGAGATGTGATATCCAACTCCTTCCCATTGCAATCTTGAGACCGTTTCTATAGCATGAGATGTGATATCTCAATGCTTATACCAAACCTGAGACCCTTCCTATAGCATGAGATGTGATATCCAAATCCTTCCCATTCCAATCGTGAGACCCTTCCTATAGCATGAGATGTGATATCTCAATGCCTCTAATATCAAACCTGAGATCCTACCTCTATAATGAAATTTGATATGCAACTCCTTCCCCTTCCAAACCTGATAGCCTTCCTATAGCATGAGATGTGATATCCAAGTCCTTCCCATTCCAATCCTGATACCCTTCCTATAACATGAGATGTGATATCCAACTCCTTCCCATTCCAACCTGAGACCCTTCCTATAGCATGAGATGGGATATCCAACTCCTTCCAAATCCAATCCTGATACCCTTCCGATAGCATGAGATGTGATATCCCAATGCTTCTACAAAACCTGAGACCCATACCATGGCATGAGATGTGATATCAAACTCCTTCCCATTCCAATCCTGACACCCTTCCTATAGCTTGAGATGTGATGTCCAACTCCTTCCCATTCCAATTCTGAGACCCGTCCTATACCATGGGACTTGATATATCAATGCTTCTAATACCAAACCTGAGACCGGTCCTATAACATGAGATGTGATATCCAAATCCTTCCCCTTCCAAACCTTAGACCCTTCCTTTATCATGAGATGTGATATCCAAGTCGTTCCCATTCCAATCCTGAGACCCTTCCTATAGCATGAGAAGTGATATCTCAATGCTTCTAATACCAAACCTGAGACCCTTGCTATAACATGAGATGTGATATTCAAGGCCTTCCCATTCCAATCCTGAGACCCTTCCTATAGCATGAGATGTGATATCTCAATGCTTCTAATACCAAACCTGAGACCCTTCCTATAATGAGATGGGATATCCAACTCCTTCCCATTCCAATCCTGAGACCCTTCTGATAGCAGAGATGTGATATCTCAATGCTTATACCAAACCTGAGACCCTTCCTATGGCATGAGATGTCAAATACAACTCCTTCCGATTCCAATCCTGAGACCCTTCCTATAGCATGAGATGTGATATCTCAATGCTTCTAATAATAAACCTGAGATCCTTCCTATAACATGAGATGTGATATCCAACTCCTTCCCATTCCAAACCTGAGACCCTTCCGATTGCATGAGATGTGATATCAAACTCCTTCCCATTCCAATCCTGAGACCCTTCCTATACCATGAGATGTGATATCTCAATGCTTCTAATACCAAACCTGACACCCGTCCTAAAACATGAGATGTGATGTCCAAATCCTTCCCCTTCCAAACCTGAGATCTTTCCTTTAGCATGAGATGTGATATCCAACTCCTTCCCATTCCAATCCTGAGACCCTTCCTATACCATGAGATGTGATATCTCAATGCTTCTAATACCAAACCTGACACCCGTCCTAAAACATGAGATGTGATGTCCAAATCCTTCCCCTTCCAAACCTGAGATCTTTCCTTTAGCATGAGATGTGATATCCAACTCCTTCCCATTCCAATCCTGAGACCCTTCCTATAGTATGATATGTGATATCACAATTTTTCTAATACCAAACCTGAGATCCTTCCTATAACATGAGATGTGTATCCAACTCCTTCCCATTCCAAACCTGAGACCCTTCCTATAGCCTGAGATGTGATATCTTAATGCTTCTAAAACCAAACCTGAGAACCATCCAATAACATATGTGAAATCCAAATCCTTCCCTTTCCAAACCTGAGACCCTTCCGATAGCATTAGATGTGATATCTCAATGCTTCTAAAACCAAACATGAGAACCATCCTATAACATGAGATGTGAAATCCAAATCCTTCCCTTTCCAAACCTGAGACCCTCCCTATAGCATGAGATGTGATATCTAAGTCCTTCCCATTTCTATCCTGAGACCCTTCCGATAGCAGAGATGTGATATCTCAATGCTTGGACCAAACCTGAGACCCTTCCTATGGCATGAGATGTGATATCCAACTCCTTCCCATTCCAATCTTGAGACCCTTCCTATAGCATGAGATGTGATATCTCAATGCTTCTATCAAACCTGAGTCCCTTCCTTTAGCATGAGATGTGATATCCAACTCCTTCCCATTCCAATCCTGAGACCCTTCCTATAGCATGAGATGTGATATTTCAAAGCTTCTAATACCAAACCTGGGACCCGTCCTATAACATGAGATATGATATCCAAATCCTTCCCCTTCCAAACCTGAGACCCTTCCTTTAGCATGAGATGTGATATCTCAATGTTTCTAATAAAAACCTGAGACTCTTCCTATAGCAAGAGATGTGATATCCAAATCCTTCCCATTCCAATCCTGAGACCCTTCCTATAACATGAGATGTGATATCTCAATGCCTCTAATACCAAACCTGAGATTCTTCCTATAACATGAGATGTGATATCTCAATGCTTCTAATACCAAACCTGAGACCCTCCCTTTAGCATGAGATATGATATCCGACTCCTTCCCATTCCAATCCTGAGACCCTTCTGATAGCATGAGATGTGATATCTCAATGCCTCTAATACCAAACCAGAGATTCTTCCTATAAAATGACATGTGATATCTCAATTCTTGTAATACCAAACCTGAGACCCTCCCTTTAGCATGAGATGTGATATCGGACTCCTTCCCATTCCAATCCTGAGACCCTTCTGATAGCATGAGATGTGATATCTCAATGCTTCTAATACCAAACCTGAGACCCTTCCTATAACAAAAGATGGGATATCCAACTCCTTCCCATTCCAATCCTGAGACCCTTCCGATAGCAGAGATGTGATATCTCAATGCTTATACCAAACCTGAGACCCTTCCTCTAGCATGAGATGTCATATCCAACTCCTTCCCATTCCAATCCTGAGACCCTTCCTATAGCATGATATGTGATATCACAATTTTTCTAATACCAAACCTGAGATCCTTCCTATAACATGAGATGTGTATCCAACTCCTTCCCATTCCAAAACCTGAGACCCTTCCTATAGCATGAGATGTGATATCTTAATGCTTCTAAAACCAAACCTGAGAACCATCCAATAACATATGTGAAATCCAAATCCTTCCCTTTCCAAACCTGAGACCCTTCCGATAGCATTAGATGTGATATCTCAATGCTTCTAAAACCAAACATGAGAACCATCCTATAACATGAGATGTGAAATCCAAATCCTTCCCTTTCCAAACCTGAGACCCTTCCTATAGCTTGAGATGTGATATCAAACTCCTTCCCATTCCAATCCTGTGATAGCTTGAGATGTGATATCCAACTCCTTCCCATTCCAATCCTGAGACCCTTCCTATACCATGAGATGTGATATCTCAATGCTTCTAATACCAAACCTGAGACTCGTCCTAAAACATGAGATGTGAGATCCAAATCCTTCCCCCTCCAAACCTGGGAACCTTCCTATAGCTTGAGATGTGATATCAAACTCCTTCCCATTCCAATCCTGAGATAGCTTGAGATGTGATATCCAACTCCTTCCCATTCCTATCCTGAGACCCTTCCGATAGCAGAGATGTGATATCTCAATGCTTGTACCAAACCTGAGACCCTTCCTATGGCATGAGATGTGATATCCAACTCCTTCCCATTCCAATCCTGAGACCCTTCCTATAGCATGAGATGTGATATCTCAATGCTTATACCAAACCTGAGACCCTTCCTATAGCATGAGATGTGATATCCAAATCCTTCCCATTCCAATCCTGAGACCCTTCCTATAGCATGAGATGTGATATCTCAATGCCTCTAATACCAAACCTGAGATCCTTCCTTGAACATGAAATGTGATATCCCACTCCTTCCCTTTCCAAACCTGAGAGTCTACCTATAGCATGAGATGTGATATCCAAGTCCTTCCCATTCCAATCCTTAGAGACTTACTACAGCATGAGATGTGATATCTCAATGATTCTATTACCAAACCTGAGACCCGTCCTATAACATGAGATGGGATATCCAACTCCTTCCCATTTCAATCCTGAGAAACTTCTGATAGCAGAGATGTGATATCTCAATGCTTAGACCAAACCTGAGACCCTTCCTATAACATGAGATGTGATATCCAACTCCTTCCCGTTCCAAACCTGAGACCCTTTCTATAGCAAGAATCTAATATCCAACTCCTTCCCATTCCAATCCTGAGACCATTCCTATAGCATGAGATGTGATATCTTAATGCTTCTAATACCAAACCTGAGATCCTTCCTATGACATGAGATGTGATATCCGATTCCTTCCCATTCCAAACCTGAGACCCTTCCTATAGCATGAGATGTGATATCTCAATGCTTCTAATACCAAACCTGAGATCCTTCCTATAACATGAGATGTGATATCCAAATCCTTCCCCTTCCAAACCAGAGACCCTCCCTTTAGCATGAGATGTGATATCCAACTCCTTCCCATTCCAATCCTGAGACATTTCTGATAGCATGAGATGTGATATCTCAATGCCTCTAATACCAAACCTGAGATCCTACCTCTAACATGAAATGTGATATCCAACTCCTTCCCCATGCCAACCTGAGAGCCTTCCTATAGCATGAGATGTGATATCGAAGTATTTCCCATTCCAATCCTGAGACCCTTCCTATAACATGAGATGTGATATCCAACTCCTTCCCATTCCAACCTGAGACCCTTCCTATAGCATGAGATGGGATATCCAACTACTTCCAAATCCAATCCTGATACCCTTCCGATAGCATGAGATGTGATATCGCAATCCCTCTAATACCAAACCTGAGATCCTTCCTATAACATGAGATGTGATATCAAAATCCTTCCCCTTCCAAACCTGAGACCCTCCCTTTAGCATGAGATGTGATATCCAACTCCTTCCCATTCCAATCCTGAGACCCTTCTGATAGCATGAGATGTGATATTCAATGCCTCTAATACCAAACCTGAGATCCTACCTCTAACATGAAATGTGATATCCAACTCCTTCCCTTTCCAAACGTGAGAGCCTCCCTATAGCATGAGATGGGATATTCAAGTCCTTCCCATTCCAATCCTGAGACCCTTCCTATAGCATGAGATGTGATATCTCAATGCTTCTAATACCAAACCTGAGACCCTTCCTATAACATAAGATGGGATATCCAACTCCTTCCCATTCCAATCCTGAGACCCTTCCGATAGCAGAGATGTGATATCTCAATGCTGATACCAAACCTGAGACCCTTCCTATGGCATGAGATGTCATATACAACTCCTTCCCATTCCAATCCTGAGACCCTTCCTATAGCATGAGATGTGATATCTCAATGCTTATAACAAACCTGAGACCCTTCCTATAGCATGAGATGTGATATCCAACTCCTTCCCATTCCAATCCTGAGACCCTTCCTATAACATGAGATGTGATGTCTCAATGCTTCTAATACCAAACCTGAGATCCTTCCTATGGCATGAGATGTCATATAAAACTCCTTCCCATTCCATTCCTGAGACCCTTCCTATAGCATGAGATGTGTTATCCAACTCCTTCCCATTCCAATCCTGAGACCCTTCCTATAGCATGAGATGTGATATCCAAATCCTTCCCATTCCAATCGTGAGACCCTTCCTATAGCATGAGATGTGATATCCAAAACCTTCCCTTTCCAAAACTGAGAGCCTACCTATAGCATGAAATGTGATATCCAACTCCTTCCCATTCCAATCCTGAGACCCTTCCTATAGCATGAGATGGGATATCTCAATGCTTATACCAAACCTGAGACCCTTCCTATAGCATGAGATGTGATATCCAAATCCTTCCCATTCCAATCCTGAGACCCTTCCTATAGCATGAGATGTGATATCCAAATCCTTCCCCTTCCAAACCTGAGACCCTCCCTTTAGCATGAGATGTGATATCCAACTCCTTCCCATTCCAATCCTGAGACCCTTCTGATAGCATGAGATGTTATATCTCAATGCCTCTAATACCAAACCTGAGATCCTACCTCTAACATGAAATGTGATATCCAACTCCTTCCCCTTCTAAACCTGGGAGCCTTCCTATAACATGAGATGTGATATCGAAGTGCTTCCCCTTCCAATCCTGAGACCCTTCCTATAACATGAGATGTGATATCCAACTCCTTCCCATTCCAATCCTGAGACCCTTCCTACTTCATGAGATGTGATGTCTCAATGCTTCTAATACCAAATCTGAGATCCTTCCTATAACATGAGATGTGATATCCAACTCCATCCCATTGCAATCTTGAGACCGTTTCTATAGCATGAGATGTGATATGTCAATGCTTATACCAAACCTGAGACCCTTCCTATAGCATGAGATGTGATATCCAAATCCTTCCCATTCCAATCGTGAGACCCTTCCTATAACATGAGATGTGATATCCAATTCCTTCCCATTCCAACCTGAGACCCTTCCTTTAGCATGAGATGTGATATCCAACTCCTTCCCATTCCAATCCTGAGACCCTTCTGATAGCATGAGATGTGATATTCAATGCCTCTAATACCAAACCTGAGATCCTACCTCTAACATGAAATGTGATATCCAACTCCTTCCCTTTCCAAACGTGAGAGCCTCCCTATAGCATGAGATGGGATATTCAAGTCCTTCCCATTCCAATCCTGAGACCCTTCCTATAGCATGAGATGTGATATCTCAATGCTTCTAATACCAAACCTGAGACCCTTCCTATAACATAAGATGGGATATCCAACTCCTTCCCATTCCAATCCTGAGACCCTTCCGATAGCAGAGATGTGATATCTCAATGCTGATACCAAACCTGAGACCCTTCCTATGGCATGAGATGTCATATACAACTCCTTCCCATTCCAATCCTGAGACCCTTCCTATAGCATGAGATGTGATATCTCAATGCTTATAACAAACCTGAGACCCTTCCTATAGCATGAGATGTGATATCCAACTCCTTCCCATTCCAATCCTGAGACCCTTCCTATAACATGAGATGTGATGTCTCAATGCTTCTAATACCAAACCTGAGATCCTTCCTATGGCATGAGATGTCATATAAAACTCCTTCCCATTCCATTCCTGAGACCCTTCCTATAGCATGAGATGTGTTATCCAACTCCTTCCCATTCCAATCCTGAGACCCTTCCTATAGCATGAGATGTGATATCCAAATCCTTCCCATTCCAATCGTGAGACCCTTCCTATAGCATGAGATGTGATATCCAAAACCTTCCCTTTCCAAAACTGAGAGCCTACCTATAGCATGAAATGTGATATCCAACTCCTTCCCATTCCAATCCTGAGACCCTTCCTATAGCATGAGATGGGATATCTCAATGCTTATACCAAACCTGAGACCCTTCCTATAGCATGAGATGTGATATCCAAATCCTTCCCATTCCAATCCTGAGACCCTTCCTATAGCATGAGATGTGATATCCAAATCCTTCCCCTTCCAAACCTGAGACCCTCCCTTTAGCATGAGATGTGATATCCAACTCCTTCCCATTCCAATCCTGAGACCCTTCTGATAGCATGAGATGTTATATCTCAATGCCTCTAATACCAAACCTGAGATCCTACCTCTAACATGAAATGTGATATCCAACTCCTTCCCCTTCTAAACCTGGGAGCCTTCCTATAACATGAGATGTGATATCGAAGTGCTTCCCCTTCCAATCCTGAGACCCTTCCTATAACATGAGATGTGATATCCAACTCCTTCCCATTCCAATCCTGAGACCCTTCCTACTTCATGAGATGTGATGTCTCAATGCTTCTAATACCAAATCTGAGATCCTTCCTATAACATGAGATGTGATATCCAACTCCATCCCATTGCAATCTTGAGACCGTTTCTATAGCATGAGATGTGATATGTCAATGCTTATACCAAACCTGAGACCCTTCCTATAGCATGAGATGTGATATCCAAATCCTTCCCATTCCAATCGTGAGACCCTTCCTATAACATGAGATGTGATATCCAATTCCTTCCCATTCCAACCTGAGACCCTTCCTATAGCATGAGATGGGATATCCAACTCCTTCCAAATCCAATCCTGATACCCTTCCGATAGCATGAGATGTGATATCCCAATGCTTCTACAAAACCTGAGACCCATACCATGGCATGAGATGTGATATCAAACTCCTTCCCATTCCAAGCCTGACACCCGTCCTATACCATGGGACTTGATATCTCAATGCTTCTAATACCACACCTGAGACCGGTCCTATAACATGAGATGTGATATCCAAATCCTTCCCCTTCCAAACCATAGACCCTTCCTTTATCATGAGATGTGATATCCAATTCGTTCCCATTCCAATCCTGAGACCCTTCCTATAGCATGAGATGTGATATCTCAATGCTTCTAATACCAAACCTGAGACCCTTGCTATAACATGAGATGTGATAATCAAGTACTTCCCATTCCAATCCTGAGACCCTTCCGATAGCAGAGATGTGATATCTCAATGCTTATACCAAACCTGAGACCCTTCCTATGGCATGAGATGTCAAATACAACTCCTTCCGATTCCAATCCTGAGACCCTTCCTATAGCATGAGATGTGATATCTCAATGCTTCTAATAATAAACCTGAGATCCTTCCTATAACATGAGATGTGATATCCAACTCCTTCCCATTCCAAACCTGAGACCCTTCCGATTGCATGAGATGTGATATCAAACTCCTTCCCATTCCAATCCTGAGATAGCTTGAGATGTGATATCCAACTCCTTCCCATTCCAATCCTGAGACCCTTCCTACACCATGAGATGTGATATCTCAATGCTTCTAATACCAAACCTGACACCCGTCCTAAAACATGAGATGTGAGATCCAAATCCTTCCCCTTCCAAACCTGAGATCTTTCCTTTAGCATGAGATGTGATATCCAACTCCTTCCCATTCCAATCCTGAGACCCTTCCTATAGCATGATATGTGATATCACAATTTTTCTAATACCAAACCTGAGATCCTTCCTATAACATGAGATGTGTATCCAACTCCTTCCCATTCCAATCCTGAGACCCTTCCTATAGCATGAGATGTGATATCTCAATGCTTCTATCAAACCTGTGTCCCTTCCTTTAGCAAGAGATGTGATATCCAACTCCTTCCCATTCCAATCCTGAGACCCTTCCTATAGCATGAGATGTGATATTTCAAAGCTTCTAATACCAAACCTGGGACCCGTCCTATAACATGGGATATGATATCCAAATCCTTCCCCTTCCAAACCTGAGACCCCTCCTTTAGCATGAGATGTGATATCCAAATCCTTCCCATTCCAATCCTGAAACCCTTCCTATAGCATGAGATGTGATATCTCAATGTTTCTAATAAAAAACTTGAGACTCTTCCTATAGCAAGAGATGTGATATCCAAATCCTTCCCATTCCAATCCTGAGACCCTTCCTATAACATGAGATGTGATATCTCAATGCCTCTAATACCAAACCTGAGATTCTTCCTATAACATGAGATGTGATATCTCAATGCTTCTAATACCAAACCTGAGACCCTCCCTTTAGCATGAGATGTGATATCCGACTCCTTCCCATTCCAATCCTGAGACCCTTCTGATAGCATGAGATGTGATATCTCAATGCCTCTAATACCAAACCAGAGATTCTTCCTATAACATGAGATGTGATATCTCAATGCTTCTAATACCAAACCTGAGACCCTCCCTTTAGCATGAGATGTGATATCCGACTCCTTCCCATTCTAATCCTGAGACCCTTCCGATAGCAGAGATGTGATATCTCAATGCTTATACCAAACCTGAGACCCTTCCTGTGGCATGAGATGTCATATCCAACTCCTTCCCATTCCAATCCTGAGACCCTTCCTATAGCATGATATGTGATATCACAATTTTTCTAATACCAAACCTGAGATCCTTCCTATAACATGAGATGTGTATCCAACTCCCTCCCATTCCAAAACCTGAGACCCTTCCTATAGCATGAGATGTGATATCTTAATGCTTCTAAAACCAAACCTGAGAACCATCCAATAACATATGTGAAATCCAAATCCTTCCCTTTCCAAACCTGAGACCCTTCCGATAGCATTAGATGTGATATCTCAATGCTTCTAAAACCAAACATGAGAACCATCCTATAACATGAGATGTGAAATCCAAATCCTTCCCTTTCCAAACCTGAGACCCTTCCTATAGCTTGAGATGTGATATCAAACTCCTTCCCATTCCAATCCTGTGATAGCTTGAGATGTGATATCCAACTCCTTCCCATTCCAATCCTGAGACCCTTCCTATACCATGAGATGTGATATCTCAATGCTTCTAATACCAAACCTGAGACCCGCCCTAAAACATGAGATGTGAGATCCAAATCCTTCCAATTCCAAACCTGAGAACCTTCCTATAGCTTGAGATGTGATATCAAACTCCTTCCCATTCCAATCCTGAGATAGCTTGAGATGTGATATCCAACTCCTTCCCATTCCTATCCTGAGACCCTTCCGATAGCAGAGATGTGATATCTCAATGCTTGTACCAAACCTGAGACCCTTCCTATGGCATGAGATGTGATATCCAACTCCTTCCCATTCCAATCCTGAGACCCTTCCTATAGCATGAGATGTGATAGCTCAATGCTTCTATCAAACCTGAGTCCCTTCCTTTAGCATGAGATGTGATATCCAACTCCTTCCCATTCCAATCCTGAGACCCTTCCTATAGCATGAGATGTGATATCTCAAAGCTTCTAATACCAAACCTGGGACCCGTCCTATAACATGAGATATGATATCCAAATCCTTCCCCTTCCAAACCTGAGACCCTTCCTTTAGCATGAGATGTGATATCCAAATCCTTCCCATTCCAATCCTGAAACCCTTCCTATAGCATGAGATGTGATATCTCAATGTTTCTAATAAAAAACCTGAGACCCTTCCTATAGCAAGAGATGTGATATCCAAATCCTTCCCATTCCAATCCTGAGACCCTTCCTATAACATGAGATGTGATATCCAACTCCTTCCCATTCCAACCTGAGAACCTTCCTATAGCATGAGAAGGGATATCCAACTCCTTCCCATTCCAATCCTGAGACCTTCCTATAGCATGAGATGTGATATCTCAAAGCTTCTAATACCAAACCTGCAACCCGTCCTACAACATGAGATATGATATCCAAATCCTTCCCCTTCCAAACCTGAGACCCTTCCTTTAGCATGAGATGTGATATACAAATCCTTCCCATTCCAATCCTGAAACCCTTCCTATAGCATGAGATGTGATATCTCAATGTTTCTAATAAAAAAAACTGAGACCCTTCCTATAGCAAGAGATGTGACATCCAAATCCTTCCCATTCCAATCCTGAGATCCTTCCTATTGGATGAGATGTGATATCCAACTCCTTCCCATTCCAATACTGAGACCCTTCCTATACCATGAGATGTGATATCTCAATGCTTCTACCAAAACTGAGACCCTTCCTTTAGCATGAGATGTGATATCCAACTCCTTCCCATTCCAATCCTGAGACCCTTCCTATAGCATGAGATGTGATATCTCAATGCCTCTAATACCAAACCTGAGAATCTTCCTATAACATGAGATGTGATATCTCAATGCTTCTAATACCAAACCTGAGACCCTCCCTTTAGCATGAGATGTGATGTCCGACTCCTTCCCATACCAATCCTGAGACCCTTCTGATAGCATGAGATGTGATATCTCAATGCCTCTAATACCAAACCTGAGATTCTTCCTATAACATGAGATATGATATCTCAATGCTTCTAATACCAAACCTGAGACCCTCCCTTTAGCATGAGATGTGATATCCGACTCCTTCCCATTCCAATCCTGAGACCCTTCTGATAGCATGAGATGTGATATCTCAATGCTTCTAATACCAAACCTGAGACCCTTCCTATAACATAAGATGGGATATCCAACTCCTTCCCATTCCAATCCTGAGACCCTTCCGATAGCAGAGATGTGATATCTCAATGCTTATACCAAACCTGAGACCCTTCCTGTGGCATGAGATGTCATATACAACTCCTTCCCATTCCTATCCTGAGACCCTTCCTATAGCATGAGATGTGATATCCAACTCCTTCCCATTCCAATCCTGAGACCCTTCCTATAGCATGAGATTTGATATCTCAATGCTTCTAACACCAAACCTGAGATCCTTCCGATAGCATGAGATGTGATATCTCAATGCTTCTAATACCAAACCTGAGATCATTCCTATAACACGAGATGTAATATCCAAATCCTTCCCCTTCCAAACCTGAGACCCTCCCTTTAGCATGAGATGTGATATCCAACTCCTTCCCATTCCAATCCTGAGATCCTTCTGATAGCATGAGATGTGATATCTCAATGCCTCTAATACCAAACCTGAGATCCTACCTCTAACATGAAATGTGATATCCAACTCCTTCCCCTTCCAAACCTGAGAGCCTTCCTATAGCATGAGATGTGATATCCAAGTCCTTCCCATTCCAATCCTGAGACCCTTCCTATAGCTTGAGATGTGATATCCAACTCCTCCCCATTCCAATTCTGAGACCCTTCCTATAGCATGAGATGTGATATCTCAATGCTTCTAATACCAAACCTGGGACCCTTCCTATAACATGAGATGGGATATCCAAGTCCTTCCCATTCCAATCCTGAGACCCTTCCTATAGCATGAGATGTGATATCTCAATGCTTCTAATACCAAACCTGAGACCCTTCCTATAACAAGAGATGTGATATCCATGTCCTTCCCATTCCAATCCTGTGACCCGTCCTATACCATGAAATGTGATATCTCAATGCTTCTAATACCAAACCTGAGACCCTTCCTATAATGAGATGGGATATCCAACTCCTTCCCATTCCAATCCTGAGACCCTTCCAATAGCAGAGATGTGATATCTCAATGCTTATACCAAACCTGAGACCCTTCCTATGGCATGAAATGTCATATACAACTCCTTCCGATTCCAGACCTGAGACCCTTCCTATAGCATGAGATGTGATATCCAACTCCTTCTCATTCCAATCCTGAGACCCTTCCTATAGCTTGAGATGTGATATCCAACTCCTTCCCATTCCAATCCTGAGACCCTTCCTATAGCATGAGATGTGATATCTCAATGCTTCTAATACCAAACCTGAGATCCTTCCTATAACATGAGATGTGATATCCAAATCCTTCCACTTCCAAACCTGAGACCCTCCCTTTAGCATGAGATGTGATATCCGACTCCTTCTCATTCCAATCCTGAGACCCTTCTGATAGCATGAGATGTGATATCTCAGTGCCTATAATACCAAACCTGAGATCCTTCCTATAGCATGAGATGTGATATCTCAATGCTTCTAATACCAAACCTGAGACTCTTCCTATAACATGAGATGGGATATCCAACTCCTTCCCATTCCAATCCTGAGACCCTTCCGATAGCAGAGATGTGATATCTCAATGCTTATACCAAACCTGAGACCCTTCCTATGGCATGAGATGTCATATACAACTCCTTCCCATTCCAATCCTGAGACCCTTCCTATAGCATGAGATGTGATATCTCAATGCTTATACCAAACCTGAGACCCATACATGGCATGAGATGTGATATCAAACTCCTTCCCATTCCAATCCTGAGACACTTCCTATAGCATGAGATGTGATATCTCAATGCTTCTAATACCAAACCTGAGACTCTTCCTATAACATGAGATGGGATATCCAACTCCTTCCCATTCCAAACCTGAGACCCTTCCGATAGCAGAGATGTGATATCTCAATGCTTATACCAAACCTGAGACCCTTCCTATGGCATGAGATGTCATATACAACTCCTTCCCATTCCAATCCTGAGACCCTTCCTATAGCATGAGATGTGATATCTCAATGCTTATACCAAACCTGAGACCCATACATGGCATGAGATGTGATATCAAACTCCTTCCCATTCCAATCCTGAGACCATTCCTATAGCATGAGATGTGATATCTCAATGCTTCTAATACCAAACCTGAGACTCTTCCTATAACATGAGATGGGATATCCAACTCCTTCCCATTCCAATCCTGAGACCCTTCCGATAGCAGAGATGTGATATCTCAATGCTTATACCAAACCTGAGACCCTTCCTATGGCATGAGATGTCATATACAACTCCTTCCCATTCCAATCCTGAGACCCTTCCTATAGCATGAGATGTGATATCTCAATGCTTATACCAAACCTGAGACCCTTCCTATAGCATGAGATGTGATATCCAACTCCTTCCCATTTCAATCCTGAGACCCTTCCTATAGCATGAAATGCGATGTCTCAATGCTTCTAATACCAAACCTGAGATCCTTCCTATAACATCAGATGTGATATCCAACTCCTTCCCATTCCAATCCTGAGACCCTTCCTATAGCATGAGATGTGATATCTCAATGTTTATACCAAACCTGAGATCCTTCCTATAACATCAGATGTGATATCCAACTCCTTCCCATTCCAATCCTGAGACCCTTATGATAGCATGAGATGTGATATCTCAATGCCTCAAATACCAAACCTGAGATACTTCCGATAGCATGAGATGTGATATCTCAATGCTTCTAATACCAAACCTGAGATCCTTCCTATAACATGAGATGTGATATCCAAATCCTTCCCCTTCCAAACCTGAGACCCTCCCTTTAGCATGAGATGTGATATCCAACTCCTTCCCATTCCAATCGTGAGACCCTTCTGATAGCATGAGATGTGATATCTCAATGCCTCTAATACCAAACCTGAGATCCTACCTCTAACATGAAATATGATATCCAACTCCTTCCCTTTCCAAACCTGAGATCCTGCCTATAGCATGAGATGTGATATCCAAGTCCTTCCCATTCCAATCCTGAGACCCTTCCTATAGCATGAGATGTGATATCTCAATGCTTATACCAAACCTGAGACCCTTCCTATGGCATGAGATGCCATATACAACTCCTTCCCATTCCAATCCTGAGACCCTGCTTATAGCATGAGATGTGATATCTCAATGCTTCTAATACCAAACCTGAGATCTTTCCTATAACATGAGATGTGATATCCAACTCCTTCCCATTCCAATCCTGAGACCATTCCTATAGCATGAGATGTGATATCTCAATGTTTATACCAAACCTGAGACCCTTCCTATAGCTTGAGATGTGATATCCAACTCCTTCCCATTCCAATCCTGAGACCCTTCCTATAGCATGAGATGTGATATCTCAATGCCTCTAATACCAAATCTGAGATCCTTCCTCTAACATGAAATGTGATATCCAACTCCTTCCCTTTCCAAACCTGAGAGCCTACCTATAGCATGAGATGTGATATCCAAGACCTTCCCATTCCAATCCTTAGACCCTTCCTACAGCATACAATATGATATCTCAATGATTCTAATAACAAACCTGAGACCCGTCCTATAACATGAGATGTGATATCCAACTCCTTCCCATTCCAATCCTGAGACACTTCCGATAGCAGAGATGTGATATCTCAATGCTTATTCCAAACCTGAGACCCTTCCTATAGCATGAGATGTGATATCCAACTCCTTCCCGTTCCAAACCTGAGACCCTTCCTATAGCATATGTGATATCCAACTCCTTCCCATTCCAAACATGAGACCCTTCCTATAGCATGAGATGTGATATCCAACTCCTTCCCATTCCAATCCTGAGACCCTTCCTATAGCATGAGATGTGATATCTCAATGCCTCTAATACCAAACCTGAGATCCTTCCTCTAACATGAAATGTGATATCCAACTCCTTCCCTTTCCAAACCTGAGAGCCTACCTATAGCATGAGATGTGATATCCAAGACCTTCCCATTCCAATCCTTAGACCCTTCCTACAGCATACAATATGATATCTCAATGATTCTAATAACAAACCTGAGACCCGTCCTATAACATGAGATGTGATATCCAACTCCTTCCCATTCCAATGCTGAGACACTTCCGATAGCAGAGATGTGCTATCTCAATGCTTATTCCAAACCTGAGACCCTTCCTATAGCATGAGTTGTGATATCCAACACCTTCCCGTTCCAAACCTGAGACCCTTCCTATAGCATATGTTATATCCAACTCCTTCCCATTCCAAACATGAGACCCTTCCTATAGCAAGAATGTAATATCCAACTCGTTCCCATTCCAATCCTGAGACCCTTCCTACAGCATGCGATGTGATATCTCAATGTTTCTAATACCAAACCTGAGACCCGTCCTATAACATGAGATGGGATATCCAACTCCTTCCCGTTCCAAACCTGAGACCCTTCCTATAGCATGAGATGTGATATCCAACTCCTTCCCATCCCAATCCTGAGACACTTCCGATTGCAGAGATGTGATATCTCAATGCTTATACCAAACCTGAGACTCTTCCTATAACATGAGATGTGATATCCAACTCCTTCCCATTCCAATCCGGAGACCCTTATGATAGCATGAGATGTGATATCTCAATGCCTCAAATACCAAACCTGAGATACTTCCGATAGCATGAGATGTGATATCTCAATGCTTCTAATACCAAACCTGAGATCCTTCCTATAACATGAGATGTGATATCCAAATCCTTCCCCTTCCAAACCTGAGACCCTCCCTTTAGCATGAGATGTGATATCCAACTCCTTCCCATTCCAATCGTGAGACCCTTCTGATAGCATGAGATGTGATATCTCAATGCCTCTAATACCAAACCTGAGATCCTACCTCTAACATGAAATATGATATCCAACTCCTTCCCTTTCCAAACCTGAGATCCTGCCTATAGCATGAGATGTGATATCCAAGTCCTTCCCATTCCAATCCTGAGACCCTTCCTATAGCATGAGATGTGATATCTCAATGCTTATACCAAACCTGAGACCCTTCCTATGGCATGAGATGCCATATACAACTCCTTCCCATTCCAATCCTGAGACCCTGCTTATAGCATGAGATGTGATATCTCAATGCTTCTAATACCAAACCTGAGATCTTTCCTATAACATGAGATGTGATATCCAACTCCTTCCCATTCCAATCCTGAGACCATTCCTATAGCATGAGATGTGATATCTCAATGCTTATACCAAACCTGAGACCCTTCCTATAGCTTGAGATGTGATATCCAACTCCTTCCCATTCCAATCCTGAGACCCTTCCTATAGCATGAGATGTGATATCTCAATGCCTCTAATACCAAACCTGAGATCCTTCCTCTAACATGAAATGTGATATCCAACTCCTTCCCCTTCCAAACCTGAGAGCCTTCCTATAGCATGAGATATGATATCCAAGTCCTTTCCATTCCAATCCTGAGACCCTTCCTATAACATGAGATGTGATATCCAACTCCTTCCCATTCCAACCTGAGACCCTTCCTATAGCATGAGATGGGATATCCAACTCCTTCCAAATCCAATCCTGATACCCTTCCGATAGCATGAGATGTGATATCCCAATGCTTCTACCAAACCTGAGACCCATACTATGGCATGAGATGTGATATCACACTCCTTCCCATTCCAACCTGAGACCCTTCCTATAGCATGAGATGGGATATCCAACTCCTTCCAAATCCAATCCTGAAATCCTTCCGATAGCATGAGATGTGATATCCCAATGCTTCTACCAAACCTGAGACCCATACTATGGCATGAGATGTGATATCCAACTCCTTCCCATTCCAATTCTGAGACTCTTCTGATAGCATGAGATGTGATATCTCAATGCCTCTAATACCAAACCTGAGATCCTACCTCTAACATGAAATGTGATATCCAACTCTTTCCCGTTGCAAACCTGAGAGCCTTCCTATAGCATGAGATGTGATATCCAAGTCCTTCCCATTCCAATCCTGAGACCCTTCCTATAACATGAGATGTGATATCCACTCCTTCCCATTCCAACCTGAGACCCTTCCTATAGCATGAGATGGGATATCCAACTCCTTCCAAATCCAATCCTGATAACCTTCCGATAGCATGAGATGTGATATCCCAATGCTTCTACCAAACCTGAGACCCATACTATGGCATGGGATGTGATATCAAACTCCTTCCCATTCCAATCCTGAGACCCTTCCTATAGCTTGAGATGTGATATCCAACTCCTTCCCATTCCAATCCTGAGACCCTTCCTATAGCATGAGATGTGATATCTCAATGCCTCTAATACCAAATCTGAGATCCTTCCTCTAACATGAAATGTGATATCCAACTCCTTCCCTTTCCAAACCTGAGAGCCTACCTATAGCATGAGATGTGATATCCAAGACCTTCCCATTCCAATCCTTAGACCCTTCCTACAGCATACAATATGATATCTCAATGATTCTAATAACAAACCTGAGACCCGTCCTATAACATGAGATGTGATATCCAACTCCTTCCCATTCCAATCCTGAGACACTTCCGATAGCAGAGATGTGATATCTCAATGCTTATTCCAAACCTGAGACCCTTCCTATAGCATGAGATGTGATATCCAACTCCTTCCCGTTCCAAACCTGAGACCCTTCCTATAGCATATGTGATATCCAACTCCTTCCCATTCCAAACATGAGACCCTTCCTATAGCATGAGATGTGATATCCAACTCCTTCCCATTCCAATCCTGAGACCCTTCCTATAGCATGAGATGTGATATCTCAATGCCTCTAATACCAAACCTGAGATCCTTCCTCTAACATGAAATGTGATATCCAACTCCTTCCCTTTCCAAACCTGAGAGCCTACCTATAGCATGAGATGTGATATCCAAGACCTTCCCATTCCAATCCTTAGACCCTTCCTACAGCATACAATATGATATCTCAATGATTCTAATAACAAACCTGAGACCCGTCCTATAACATGAGATGTGATATCCAACTCCTTCCCATTCCAATGCTGAGACACTTCCGATAGCAGAGATGTGCTATCTCAATGCTTATTCCAAACCTGAGACCCTTCCTATAGCATGAGTTGTGATATCCAACACCTTCCCGTTCCAAACCTGAGACCCTTCCTATAGCATATGTTATATCCAACTCCTTCCCATTCCAAACATGAGACCCTTCCTATAGCAAGAATGTAATATCCAACTCGTTCCCATTCCAATCCTGAGACCCTTCCTACAGCATGCGATGTGATATCTCAATGTTTCTAATACCAAACCTGAGACCCGTCCTATAACATGAGATGGGATATCCAACTCCTTCCCGTTCCAAACCTGAGACCCTTCCTATAGCATGAGATGTGATATCCAACTCCTTCCCATCCCAATCCTGAGACACTTCCGATTGCAGAGATGTGATATCTCAATGCTTATACCAAACCTGAGACTCTTCCTATAACATGAGATGTGATATCCAACTCCTTCCCATTCTAATCCGGAGACCCTTATGATAGCATGAGATGTGATATCTCAATGCCTCAAATACCAAACCTGAGATACTTCCGATAGCATGAGATGTGATATCTCAATGCTTCTAATACCAAACCTGAGATCCTTCCTATAACATGAGATGTGATATCCAAATCCTTCCCCTTCCAAACCTGAGACCCTCCCTTTAGCATGAGATGTGATATCCAACTCCTTCCCATTCCAATCGTGAGACCCTTCTGATAGCATGAGATGTGATATCTCAATGCCTCTAATACCAAACCTGAGATCCTACCTCTAACATGAAATATGATATCCAACTCCTTCCCTTTCCAAACCTGAGATCCTGCCTATAGCATGAGATGTGATATCCAAGTCCTTCCCATTCCAATCCTGAGACCCTTCCTATAGCATGAGATGTGATATCTCAATGCTTATACCAAACCTGAGACCCTTCCTATGGCATGAGATGCCATATACAACTCCTTCCCATTCCAATCCTGAGACCCTGCTTATAGCATGAGATGTGATATCTCAATGCTTCTAATACCAAACCTGAGATCTTTCCTATAACATGAGATGTGATATCCAACTCCTTCCCATTCCAATCCTGAGACCATTCCTATAGCATGAGATGTGATATCTCAATGCTTATACCAAACCTGAGACCCTTCCTATAGCTTGATATGTGATATCCAACTCCTTCCCATTCCAATCCTGAGACCCTTCCTATAGCATGAGATGTGATATCTCAATGCCTCTAATACCAAACCTGAGATCCTTCCTCTAACATGAAATGTGATATCCAACTCCTTCCCCTTCCAAACCTGAGAGCCTTCCTATAGCATGAGATATGATATCCAAGTCCTTTCCATTCCAATCCTGAGACCCTTCCTATAACATGAGATGTGATATCCAACTCCTTCCCATTCCAACCTGAGACCCTTCCTATAGCATGAGATGGGATATCCAACTCCTTCCAAATCCAATCCTGATACCCTTCCGATAGCATGAGATGTGATATCCCAATGCTTCTACCAAACCTGAGACCCATACTATGGCATGAGATGTGATATCACACTCCTTCCCATTCCAACCTGAGACCCTTCCTATAGCATGAGATGGGATATCCAACTCCTTCCAAATCCAATCCTGAAATCCTTCCGATAGCATGAGATGTGATATCCCAATGCTTCTACCAAACCTGAGACCCATACTATGGCATGAGATGTGATATCCAACTCCTTCCCATTCCAATTCTGAGACTCTTCTGATAGCATGAGATGTGATATCTCAATGCCTCTAATACCAAACCTGAGATCCTACCTCTAACATGAAATGTGATATCCAACTCTTTCCCGTTGCAAACCTGAGAGCCTTCCTATAGCATGAGATGTGATATCCAAGTCCTTCCCATTCCAATCCTGAGACCCTTCCTATAACATGAGATGTGATATCCACTCCTTCCCATTCCAACCTGAGACCCTTCCTATAGCATGAGATGGGATATCCAACTCCTTCCAAATCCAATCCTGATAACCTTCCGATAGCATGAGATGTGATATCCCAATGCTTCTACCAAACCTGAGACCCATACTATGGCATGGGATGTGATATCAAACTCCTTCCCATTCCAATCCTGAGACCCTTCCTATAGCTTGAGATGTGATATCCAACTCCTTCCCATTCCAATTCTGAGACCCTTCCTATACAATGAGACTTGATATCTCAATGCTTCTAATACCAAACCTGAGACCCGTCCTATAACATGAGATGTGATATCCAAATCCTTCCCCTTCCAAACCTTAGACCCTTCCTTTATCATGAGATGTGATATCCAACTCCTTCCCATTCCAATCCTGAGACTCTTCCGATATCATGAGATGTGATATCTCAATGCTTCTAATATCAAACTTGAGACCCTCCCTATAGCATGAGATGTGATATCCAAGTCCTTCCCATTCCAATCCTGAGACCCTTCCTATAGCATGAGATGTGATATCTCAATGCTTCTAATACCAAACCTGAGACCCTTCCTATAACATGAGATGGGAATATCCAACTCCTTCCAATTCCAATCCTGAGACCCTTCCGATAGCAGAGATGTGATATCTCAATGCTTATACCAAACCTGAGATCCTTCCTATAACATGAGATGTGATATCCAACTCCTTCCCATTCCAATCCTGAGACACTTCCTATAGCATGAGATGTGATATCTCACTGCTTATACCAAACCTGAGACCCTTCCTATAGCATGAGATGTGATATCCAACTCCTTCCCATTCCAATCCTGAGACCCTTCCTATAGCATGAGATGTGATATCTCAATGCTTCTAATATCAAACTTGAGACCCTCCCTATAGCATGAGATGTGATACCCAAGTCCTTCCCATTCCAATCCTGAGACCCTTCCTACAGCATGCGATGTGATGTCTCAATGCTTCTAATACCAAACCTGAGACTCTTCCTATAACATGAGATGGGATATCCAACTCCTTCCCATTCCAATCCTGAGACCCTTCCGATAGCAGAGATGTGATATCTCAATGCTTATACCAAACCTAAGACCCTTCCTATGGCATGAGATGTCATATACAACTCCTTCCCATTCCAATCCTGAGACCCTTCCGATAGCAGAGATGTGATATCTCAATGCTTATACCAAACATAAGACCCTTCCTATGGCATGAGATGTGTTATCCAACTCCTTCCCATTCCAATCCTGAGACCCTTCCTATAGCATGAGATGTGATGTCTCAATGCTTCTAATACCAAACCTGAGATCCTTCCTATAACATGAGATGTGATATCCAACTCCTTCCCATTCCAATCCCGAGACCCTTCCTATAGCATGAGATGTGATATCTCAATGCTTATACCAAACCTGAGACCCTTCCTATAGCATGAGATGTGATATCCAACTCCTTCCCATTCCAATCCTGAGACTCTTCCTATAGCATGAGATGTGATATCTCAATGCCTCTAATACCAAACCTGAGATCCTTCCTCTAACATGAAATGTGATATCCAACTCCTTCCCTTTCCAAACCTGAGAGCCTACCTATAGCATGAGATGTGATATCCAAGTCCTTCCCATTCCAATCCTTAGACCCTTCCTACAGCATGCAATATGATATCTCAATGATTCTAATAACAAACCTGAGACCCGTCCTATAACATGAGATGGGATATCCAACTCCTTCCCATTCCAATCTTGAGACACTTCCGATAGCAGAGATGTGATATCTCAATGCTTATACCAAACCTGAGACCCTTCCTATAACATGAGATGTGATATCCAACTCCTTCCCGGTCCAAACCTGAGACCCTTCCTATAGCATATGTGATATCCAACTCCTTCCCATTCCAATCCTGAGACCATTCCTATAGCATGAGATGTGATATCTCAATGCTTCTAATACCAAACCTGAGATCCTTCCTATGACATGAGATGTGATATCCAATTCCTCCCCATTCCAAACCTGAGAACCTTCCTACAGCATGCGATGTGATATCTCAATGCTTCTAATACCAAACCCGAGACCAGTCCTATAACATGAGATTGGATATCCAACTCCTTCCCCTTCCAAACCTGAGACTCTTCCTATAGCATGAGATGTGATATCCAACTTCTTCCCATTCCAATCCTGAGACCCTTCCTATAACATGAGATGTGATGTCTCAATGCTTCTAATACCAAACCTGAGATCTTTCCTATAACATGAGAAGTGATATCCAACTCCTTCCCATTCCAATCCTGAGACACTTCCTATAGCATGAGATGTGATATCTCAATGCTTATACCAAACCTGAGACCCTTCCTATAGCTTGAGATGTGATATCCAACTCCTTCCCATTCCAATCCTGAGACCCTTCCTATAGCATGAGATGTGATATCTCAAGGCCTCTAATACCAAACCTGAGATCCTTCCTCTAACATGAAATGTGATATCCAACTCCTTCCCCTTCCAAACCTGAGAGCCTTCCTATAACATGAAATGTGATATCCAATTCCTTCCCATTCCAACCTGAGACCCTTCCTATAGCATGAGATGGGATATCCAACTCCTTCCAAATCCAATACTGATACCCTTCCGATAGCATGAGATGTGATATCCCAATGCTTCTACCAAACCTGAGACCCATACTATGGCATGAGATGTGATATCAAACTCCTTCCCATTCCAATCCTGAGACCCTACCTATAGCTTGAGATGTGATATCCAACTCCTTCCCATTCCAATTCTGAGACCCTTCCTATACCATGAGACTTGATATCTCAATGCTTCTAATACCAAACCTGAGACCCGTCCTATAACATGAGATGTGATATCCAAATCCTTCCCCTTCCAAACCTTAGACCCTTCCTTTATCATGAGATGTGATATCCAATTCCTTCCCATTCCAATCCTGAGACCCTCCCGATATCATGAGATTTGTTATCTCAATGCTTCTAATATCAAACTTGAGACCCTCCCTATAACATGAGATGTGACATCCAAGTCCTCCCCATTCCAATCCTGAGACCCTTCCTATAGCATGAGATGTGATATCGCAATGCTTCTAATACCAAACCTGAGACCCTTCCTATAACATGATTTGGGATATCCAATTCCTTCCCATTCCAATCCTGAGACCCTTCCGATAGCAGAGATGTGATATCTCAATGCTTATACCAAACCTGAGACCCTTCCTATGGCCTGAGATGTCATATGCAACTCCTTCTCATTCCAATCCTGAGCCCCTTCCTATAGCATTAGATGTGATATCTCAATGCTTATACCAAATCTGAGACCCTTCCTATAGCATGAGATGTGATATCCAACTCCTTCCCATTCCAATCCTGAGACCCTTCTGATAGCATGAGATGTGATATTTCAATGCCTCTAATACCAAACCTGAGATCCTACCTCTAACATGAAATGTGATATCCATCTCCTTCCCTTTCCAAACCTGAGACCCTGCCTATAGCATGAGATGTGATATCCAAGTCCTTTCCATTCCAATCCTGAGACCCTTCCTATAGCATGTGATGTGATATCTCAATGCTTATACCGAACCTGAGACCCTTCCTATGGCATGACATGTCATATACAACTCCTACCCATTGCAATCCTGAGACCCTTCCTATAGCATGAGATGTGATATCTCAATGCTTATACCAAACCTGAGACCCTTCCTATAGCATGAGATGTGATATCTCAATGCTTCTAATACCAAACCTGAGATCCTTCCTATAACATGAGATGTGATTTCGAAATCCTTCCCCTTCCAAACCTGAGACCCTCCCTTTAGCATGTGATGTGATATCTCAATGCTTATACCAAACCTGAGACCCTTCCTATAGCATGAGATGTTATTTCTCAATGCTTCTAATACCAAACCTGAGATCCTTCCTATAACATGAGATGTGATATCCAACTCCTCCCCCTTCCAAACCTGAGAGCCTTCCTATAACATGAGATGTGATATCCAACTCCTTCCCATTCCAATCCTGAGACCCATATGATAGCATGAGATGTGATATCTCAATGCTTCTAATACCAAACCTGAGATACTTCCGATAGCATGAGATGTGATATCTCAATGCTTCTAATACCAAACCTGAGATCCTTCCTATAACATGAGATGTGATTTCCAAATCCTTCCCCTTCCAAACCTGAGACCCTCCCTTTAGCATGAGATGTGATATCCAACTCCTTCCCATTCCAATCCTGAGACCCTTCTGATAGCATGAGATGTGATATTTCAATGCCTCTAATACCAAACCTGAGATCCTACCTCTAACATGAAATGTGATATCCATCTCCTTCCCTTTCCAAACCTGAGACCCTGCCTATAGCATGAGATGTGATATCCAAGTCCTTTCCATTCCAATCCTGAGACCCTTCCTATAGCATGTGATGTTATATCTCAATGCTTATACCTAACCTGAGACCCTTCCTATGGCATGAGATGTCATATACAACTCCTTCCCATTCCAAACCTGAGACCCTTCCTATAGCATGAGATGTGATATCTCAATGCTTATACCAAACCTGAGACCCTTCCTATAGCATGAGATGTGATATCCAACTTCTTCCCATTCCAATCCTGAGACCCTTCCTATAACATGAGATGTGATGTCGCAATGCTTCTAATACCAAACCTGAGATCTTTCCTATAACATGAGATGTGATATCCAACTCCTTCCCATTCCAATCCTGAGACCCTTCCTATAACATGAGATGTGATGTCGCAATGCTTCTAATACCAAACCTGAGATCTTTCCTATAACATGAGATGTGATATCCAACTCCTTCCCATTCCAATCCTGAGACCCTTCCTATAGCATGAGATGTGATATCACAATGCTTATACCAAACCTGAGACCGTTCCTATAGCTTGAGATGTGATATCCAACTCCTTCCCATTCCAATCCTGAGACCCTTCCTATAGCATGAGATGTGATATCTCAAGGCCTCTAATACCAAACCTGAGATCGTTCCTCTAACATGAAATGTGATATCCAACTCCTCCCCCTTCCAAACCTGAGAGCCTTCCTATAACATGAGATGTGATATCCAACTCCTTCCCATTCCAATCCTGAGACCCATATGATAGCATGAGATGTGATATCTCAATGCCTCTAATACCAAACCTGAGATACTTCCGATAGCATGAGATGTGATATCTCAATGCTTCTTATACCAAACCTGAGATCCTTCCTATAACATGAGATGTGATTTCCAAATCCTTCCCCTTCCAAACCTGAGACCCTCCCTTTAGCATGAGATGTGATATCCAACTCCTTCCCATTCCAATCCTGAGACCCTTCTGATAGCATGAGATGTGATATTTCAATGCCTCTAATACCAAACCTGAGATCCTACCTCTAACATGAAATGTGATATCCATCTCCTTCCCTTTCCAAACCTGAGACCCTGCCTATAGCATGAGATGTGATATCCAAGTCCTTTCCATTCCAATCCTGAGACCCTTCCTATAGCATGTGATGTGATATCTCAATGCTTATACCTAACCTGAGACCCTTCCTATGGCATGAGATGTCATATACAACTCCTTCCCATTCCAAACCTGAGACCCTTCCTATAGCATGAGATGTGATATCTCAATGCTTATACCAAACCTGAGACCCTTCCTATAGCATGAGATGTGATATCCAACTTCTTCCCATTCCAATCCTGAGACCCTTCCTATAACATGAGATGTGATGTCGCAATGCTTCTAATACCAAACCTGAGATCTTTCCTATAACATGAGATGTGATATCCAACTCCTTCCCATTCCAATCCTGAGACCCTTCCTATAGCATGAGATGTGATATCACAATGCCTACCACATATGTATGCACTCCGATTGTCCTATTTTATGTATATTGTTTGAATACTATTATCTATGCCCTATTAAAACTGTATTATTGTCATTTACCTGTAACCTGATGTTCAAAGCGCACATATACCCCCGGGTCAAGAGCGCTATATAAATGAACAAACAAACAAACAAACAAACAAATGCTTATACCAAACCTGAGACCGTTCCTATAGCTTGAGATGTGATATCCAACTCCTTCCCATTCCAATCCTGAGACCCTTCCTATAGCATGAGATGTGATATCTCAAGGCCTCTAATACCAAACCTGAGACTCTTCCTATAACATGAGATGGGATATCCAACTCATTCCCATTCCAATCCTGAGACCCTTCCGATAGCAGAGATGTGATATCTCAATGCTTATACCTAACCTGAGACCCTTCCTATGGCATGAGATGTCATATACAACTCCTTCCTATTCCAAACCTGAGACCCTTCCTATAGCATGAGATGTGATATCTCAATGCTTATACCAAACCTGAGACCCTTCCTATAGCATGAGATGTGATATCCAACTTCTTCCCATTCCAATCCTGAGACCCTTCCTATAACATGAGATGTGATGTCTCAATGCTTCTAATACCAAACCTGAGATCTTTCCTATAACATGAGATGTGATATCCAACTCCTTCCCATTCCAATCCTGAGACCCTTCCTATAGCATGAGATGTGATATCACAATGCTTATACCAAACCTGAGACCGTTCCTATAGCTTGAGATGTGATATCCAACTCCTTCCCATTCCAATCCTGAGACCCTTCCTATAGCATGAGATGTGATATCTCAAGGCCTCTAATACCAAACCTGAGATCCTTCCTCTAACATGAAATGTGATATCCAACTCCTTCCCCTTCCAAACCTGAGAGCCTTCCTATAGCATGAGATATGATATCCAAGTCCTTCCCATTCCAATCCTGAGACCCTTCCTATAACATGAAATGTGATATCCTACTCCTTCCCATTCCAACCTGGGACCCTTCCTATATCATGAGATGGGATATCTCAATGCTTCTAATACCAAACCTGAGACCCTTCCTATAACATGAGATGGGAATATCCAACTCCTTCCCATTCCAATCCTGAGACCCTTCCGATAGCAGAGATCTGATATCTCAATGCTTATACCAAACCTGAGATCCTTCCTATAACATGAGATGTGATATCCAACTCCTTCCCATTCCAATCCTGAGACACTTCCTATAGCATGAGATGTGATATCTCACTGCTTATACCAAACCTGAGACCCTTCCTATAGAATGAGATGTAATATCCAACTCCTTCCCATTCCAATCCTGAGACCCTTCCTATAGCATGAGATGTGATATCTCAATGCTTCTAATATCAAACTTGAGACCCTCCCTATAGCATGAGATGTGATACCCAAGTCCTTCCCATTCCAATCCTGAGACACGTCCTATAGCATGAGATGTGATATCTCAATGCTTCTAATACCAAACCTGAGACTCTTCCTATAACATGAGATAGGATATCCAACTCCTTCCCATTCCAATCCTGAGACCCTTCCAATAGCAGAGATGTGATATCTCAATGCGTATACCAAACCTAAGACCCTTCCTATGGCATGAGATGTGATATCCAACTCCTTCCCATTCCAATACCGAGACCCTTCCTATAGCATGAGATGTGATATCTCGATGCTTATACCAAATCTGAGACCCTTCCTATAGCATGAGATGTGATATCCAACTCCTTCCCATTCCAATCCTGAGGCCCTTCCTATAGCATGAGATGTGATGTCTCAATGCTTCTAATACCAAACCTGAGATCCTTCCTATAACATGAGATGTGATATCCAACTCCTTCCCATTCCAATCCTGAGACCCTTCCTATAGCATGAGATGTGATGTCTCAATGCTTCTAATACCAAACCTGAGAACCTTCCTACAGCATGCGATGTGATATCTCAATGCTTCTAATACCAAACCTGAGACCAGTCCTATAACATGAGATTGGATATCCAACTCCTTCCCCTTCCAAACCTGAGACCCTTCCTATAGCATGAGATGTGATATCCAACTTCTTCCCATTCCAATCCTGAGACCCTTCCTATAACATGAGATGTGATGTCTCAATGCTTCTAATACCAAACCTGAGATCTTTCCTATAACATGAGATGTAATATCCAACTCCTTCCCATTCCAATCCTGAGACCCTTCCTATAGCATGAGATGTGCTATCTCAATGCTTATACCAAACCTGAGACCCTTCCTAAAGCTTGAGATGTGACATCCAACTCCTTCCCATTCCAATCCTGAGACCCTTCCTATAGCATGAGATGTGATGTCTCAATGCTTCTAATACCAAACCTGAGAACCTTCCTACAGAATGCGATGTGATATCTCAATGCTTCTAATACCAAACCTGAGACCAGTCCTATAACATGAGATTGGATATCCAACTCCTTCCCCTTCCAAACCTGAGACCCTTCCTATAGCATGAGATGTGATATCCAACTTCTTCCCATTCCAATCCTGAGACCCTTCCTATAGCATGAGATGTGATATCTCAATGCTTCTAATACCAAACCTGAGATCTTTCCTATAACATGAGATGTAATATCGAACTCCTTCCCATTCCAATCCTGAGACCCCTCCTATAGCATGAGATGTGCTATCTCAATGCTTATACCAAACCTGAGACCCTTCCTATAGCATGAGATGTGCTATCTCAATGCTTATACCAAACCTGAGACCCTTCCTAAAGCTTGAGATGTGATATCCAACTCCTTCCCATTCCAATCCTGAGACCCTTCCTATAGCATGATATGTGATATCTCAATGCCTCTAATACCAAACCTGAGATCCTTCCTCTAACATGAAATGTGATATCGAACTCCTTCCCTTTCCAAACCTGAGAGCCTACCTATAGCATGAGATGTGATATCCAAGTCCTTCCCATTCCAATCCTTAGACCCTTCCTACAGCATGCAATATGATATCTCAATGATTCTAATAACAAACCCGAGACCCGTCCTATAACATGAGATGTGATATCCAACTCCTTCCCGTTTCAAACCTGAGACCCTTCCTATAACATGAGATGTGATATCCAACTCCTTCCCGTTTCAAACCTGAGACCCTTCCTATAGCATATGTGATATCCAACTCCTTCCCATTCCAAACATGAGACCCTTCCTATAGCAAGAATGTAATATCCAACTCCTTCCCATTCCAATCCTGAGACCATTCCTATAGCATGAGATGTGATATCTCAATGCTTCTAATACCAAACCTGAGATCCTTCCTATGACATGAGATGTGATATCCAATTCCTCCCCATTCCAAACCTGAGAACCTTCCTACAGCATGCGATGTGATATCTCAATGCTTCTAATACCAAACCTGAGACCAGTCCTATAACATGAGATTGGATATCCAACTCCTTCCCCTTCCAAACCTGAGACCCTTCCTATAGCATGAGATGTGATATCCAACTTCTTCCCATTCCAATCCTGAGACCCTTCCTATAACATGAGATGTGATGTCTCAATGCTTCTAATACCAAACCTGAGATCTTTCCTATAACATGAGATGTGATATCCAACTCCTTCCCATTCCAATCCTGAGACCCTTCCTATAGCATGAGATGTGCTATCTCAATGCTTATACCAAACCTGAGACCCTTCCTAAAGCTTGAGATGTGATATCCAACTCCTTCCCATTCCAATCCTGAGACTCTTCCTATAGCTTGAGATGTGATATCCGAAATCCTTCCCATTCCAATTCTGAGACCCTTCCTATACTATGAGACTTGATATCTCAATGCTTCTAATACCAAACCTGAGACCCGTCCTATAACATGAGATGTGATATCCAAATCTTTCCCCTTCCAAACCTTAGACCCTTCCTTTATCATGAGATGTGATATCCAACTCCTTCCCATTCCAATCCTGAGACCCTTCCGATATCATGAGATTTGTTATCTCAATGCTTCTAAAATCAAAATTGAGACCCGCCTATAACATGAGATGTGATATCCAAATCTTTCCCCTTCCAAACCTTAGACCCTTCCTTTATCATGAGATGCGATATCCAACTCCTTCCCATTCCAATCCTGAGACCCTCCCGATAGCAGAGATGTGATATCTCAATGCTTATACCAATCCTGAGACCCTTCCTATGGCCTGAGATGTCATATACAACTCCTTCCCAATCCAATCCTGAGACCCTTCCTATAGCATGAGATGTGATATCCAACTCCTTCCCATTCCAATCCTGAGACCCTTCCTATAGCATGAGATGTGATGTCTCAATGCTTCTAATACCAAACCTGAGATCCTTCCTATAACATGAGATGTGATATCCAACTCCTTCCCATTCCAATCCTGAGACCCTTCCTACAGAATGAGATGTGATGTCTCAATGCTTCTAATACCAAACCTGAGATCTTTCCTATAACATGAGATGTAATATCCAACTCCTTCCCATTCCAATCCTGAGACCCTTCCTATAGCATGAGATGTGCTATCTCAATGCTTATACCAAACCTGAGACCCTTCCTATAGCATGAAATGTGATACCCAAGTCCTTCCCATTCCAATCCTGAGACACTTCCTATAGCATGAGATGTGATATCTCAATGCTTATACCAAACCTGAGACCCTTCCTATAGCATGAGATGTGATATCCAACTCCTTCCCATTCCAATCCTGAGACCCTTCCTATAGCATGAGATGTGATGTCTCAATGCTTCTAATACCAAACCTGAGATCCTTCCTATAACATGAGATGTGATATCCAACTCCTTCCCATTCCAATCCCGAGACCCTTCCTATAGCATGAGATGTGATATCTCGATGCTTATACCAAACCTGAGACCCTTCCTATAGCATGAGATGTGATATCCAACTCCTTCCCATTCCAATCCTGAGACCCTTCCTATAGCATGAGATGTGATATCTCAATGCCTCTAATACCAAACCTGAGATCCTTCCTCTAACATGAAATGTGATATCCAACTCCTTCCCTTTCCAAACCTGAGAGCCTACCTATAGCATGAGATGTGATATCCAAGTCCTTCCCATTCCAATCCTTAGACCCTTCCTACAGCATGCAATATGATATCTCAATGATTCTAATAACAAACCTGAGACCCATCCTATAACATGAGATGGGATATCCAACTCCTTCCCATTCCAATCCTGAGACACTTCCGATAGCAGAGATGTGATATCTCAATGCTTATACCAAACCTGAGACCCTTCCTATAACATGAGATGTGATATCCAACTCCTTCCCGGTCCAAACCTGAGACCCTTCCTATAGCATATGTGATATCCAACTCCTTCCCATTCCAAACATGAGACCCTTCCTATAGCAAGAATGTAATATCCAACTCCTTCCCATTCCAATCCTGAGACCATTCCTATAGCATGAGATGTGATATCTCAATGCTTCTAATACCAACCTGAGATCCTTCCTATGACATGAGATGTGATATCCAATTCCTCCCCATTCCAAACCTGAGAACCTTCCTACAGCATGCGATGTGATATCTCAATGCTTCTAATACCAAACCCGAGACCAGTCCTATAACATGAGATTGGATATCCAACTCCTTCCCCTTCCAAACCTGAGACCCTTCCTATAGCATGAGATGTGATATCCAACTTCTTCCCATTCCACTCCTGAGACCCTTCCTATAACATGAGATGTGATGTCTCAATGCTTCTAATACCAAACCTGAGATCTTTCCTATAACATGAGATATGATATCCAACTCCTTCCCATTCCAATCCTGAGACCCTTCCTATAGCATGAGATGTGATATCTCAATGCTTATACCAAACGTGAGACCCTTCCTATAGCTTGAGATGTGATATCCAACTCCTTCCCATTCCAATCCTGAGACCCTTCCTATAGCATGAGATGTGATATCTCAAGGCCTCTAATACCAAACCTGAGATCCTTCCTCTAACATGAAATGTGATATACAACTCCTTCCCCTTCCAAACCTGAGAGCCTTCCTATAGCATGAGATATGATATCCAAGTCCTTCCAATCCAATCCTGAGACCCTTCCTATAACATGAAATGTGATATCCAACTCCTTCCCATTCCAACCTGAGACCCTTCCTATAGCATGAGATGGGATATCCAACTCCTTCCAAATCCAATACTGATACCCTTCCGATAGCATGAGATGTGATATCCCAATGCTTCTACCAAACCTGAGACCCATACTATGGCATGAGATGTGATATCAAACTCCTTCCCATTCCAATCCTGAGACCCTACCTATAGCTTGAGATGTGATATCCAACTCCTTCCCATTCCAATTCTGAGACCCTTCCTATACCATGAGACTTGATATCTCAATGCTTCTAATACGAAACCTGAGACCCGTCCTATAACATGAGATGTGATATCCAAATCCTTCCCCTTCCAAACCTTAGACCCTTCCTTTATCATGAGATGTGATATCCAATTGCTTCCCATTCCAATCCTGAGACCCTTCCGATATCATGAGATTTGTTATCTCAATGCTTCTAATATCAAACTTGAGACCCTCCCTATAGCATGAGATGTGACATCCAAGTCCTCCCCATTCCAATCCTGAGACTCTTCCTATAGCATGAGATGTGATATCTCAATGCTTCTAATACCAAACCTGAGACCCTTCCTATAACATGAGATGGGATATCCAACTCCTTCCCATTCCAATCCTGAGACCCTTCCGATAGCAGAGATGTGATATCTCAATGCTTATACCAAACCTGAGACCCTTCCTATGGCCTGATTTGTCATATACAACTCCTTCCCATTCCAATCCTGAGACCCTTCCTATAGCATGAGATGTGATATCTCAATGCTTATACCAAATCCGAGACCCTTCCTATAGCATGAGATGTGATATCCAACTCCTTCCCATTCCAATCCTGAGACCCTTCCTATAGCATGAGATGTGATGTCTCAATGCTTCTAATACCAAACCTGAGATACTTCCTATAACATGAGATGTGATCTCCAACCCCTTCCCATTCCAATCCTGAGACCCTTATGATAGCATGAGATGTGATATCTCAATGCCTCTAATACCAAACCTGAGATACTTCTGATAGCATGAGATGTGATATCTCAATGCTTCTAGTACCAAACCTGAGATCCTTCCTATAACATGAGATGTGATTTCCAAATCCTTCCACTTCCAAACCTGAGACCCTCCCTTTAGCATGAGATGTGATATCCAACTCCTTCCCATTCCAATCCTGAGACCCTTCTGATAGCGTGAGATGTGATATTTCAATGCCTCTAATACCAAACCTGAGATACTACCTCTAACATGAAATGTGATATCCATCTCCTTCCCTTTCCAAACCTGAGACCCTGCCTATAGCATGAGATGTGATATCAAAAGTCCTTCCCATTCCAATCCTGAGACCCTTCCTATAGCATGTGATGTGATATCTCAATGCTTATACCAAACCTGAGACCCTTCCTATGGCATGAGATGTCATATACAACTCCTTCCCATTCCAATCCTGAGACCCTTCCTATAGCATGAGATGTGATATCTCAATGCTAATACCAAACCTGAGACCCTTCCTATAGCATGAGATGTGATATCCAACTTCTTCCCATTCCAATCCTGAGACCCTTCCTATAACATGAGATGTGATGTCTCAATGCTTCTAATACCAAACCTGAGACCCTTCCTATAACATGAGATGGGATATCCAACTCCTTCCCATTCCAATCCTGAGACCCTTCCGATAGCAGAGATGTGATATCTCAATGCTTATACCAAACCTGAGACCCTTCCTATGGCCTGAGATGTCATATACAACTCCTTCCCATTCCAATCCTGAGACCGTTCCTATAGCATGAGATGTGATATCTCAATGCTTATACCAAATCTGAGACCCTTCCTATAGCATGAGATGTGATATCCAACTCCTTCCCATTCCAATCCTGAGACCCTTCCTATAGCATGAGATGTGATGTCTCAATGCTTCTAATACCAAACCTGAGATCCTTCCTATAACATGAGATGTGATATCCAACTCCTTCCCATTCCAATCCTGAGACCCTTATGATAGCATGAGATGTGATATCTCAATGCCTCTAATACCAAACCTGAGATACTTCCGATAGCATGAGATGTGATATCTCAATGCTTCTAATACCAAACCTGAGATCCTTCCTATAACATGAGATGTGATTTCCAAATCCTTCCCCTTCCAAACCTGAGACCCTCCCTTTAGCATGAGATGTGATATCCAACTCCTTCCCATTCCAATCCTGAGACCCTTCTGATAGCATGAGATGTGATATTTCAATGCCTCTAATACCAAACCTGAGATCCTACCTCTAACATGAAATGTGATATCCATCTCCTTCCCTTTCCAAACCTGAGACCCTGCCTATAGCATGAGATGTGATATCCAAGTCCTTCCCATTACAATCCTGAGACCCTTCCTATAGCATGTGATGTGATATCTCAATGCTTATACCAAACCTGAGACCCTTCCTATGGCATGAGATGTCATATACAACTCCTTCCCATTCCAAACCTGAGACCCTTCCTATAGCATGAGATGTGATATCTCAATGCTTATACCAAACCTGAGACGCTTCCTATAGCATGAGATGTGATATCCAACTTCTTCCCATTCCAATCCTGAGACCCTTCCTATAACATGAGGTGTGATGTCTCAATGCTTCTAATACCAAACCTGAGATCTTTCCTATAACATGAGATGTGATATCCAACTCCTTCCCATTCCAATCCTGAGACCCTTCCTATAGCATGAGATGTGATATCACAATGCTTATACCAAACCTGAGACTGTTCCTATAGCTTGAGATGTGATATCCAACTCCTTCCCATTCCAATACTGAGACCCTTCCTATAGCATGAGATGTGATATCTCAAGGCCTCTAATACCAAACCTGAGGTGGTTCCTCTAACATGAAATGTGATATCCAAGTCCTTCCCCTTCCAAACCTGAGAGCCTTCCTATAGCATGAGATATGATAGCCAAGTCCTTCCAATTCCAATCCTGAGACCCTTCCTATAACATGAAATGTGATATCCAACTCCTTCCCATTCCAACCTGAGACCCTTCCTATAGCATGAGATGGGATATCTCAATGCTTCTAATACCAAACCTGAGACTCTTCCTATAACATGAGATGGGATATCCAACTCCTTCCCATTCCAATCCTGAGACCCTTCCGATAGCAGAGATGTGATATCTCAATGCTTATACCAAACCTGAGACCCTTCCTATGGCCTGAGATGTGATATCCAACTGCTTCCCATTCCAATCCTGAGACCCTTCCTATAGCATGAGATGTGATGTCTCAATGCTTTTAATACCAAACCTGAGATCCTTCCTATAACATGAGATGTGATTTCCAAATCCTTCCCCTTCCAAACCTGAGACCCTCCCTTTAGCATGAGATGTGATATCCAACTCCTTCCCATTCCAATCCTGAGACCCTTCTGATAGCATGAGATGTGATATCTCAATGCCTCTAATACCAAACCTGAGATCCTACCTCTAACATGAAATGTGATATCCATATCCTTCCCTTTCCAAACCTGAGACCCTGTCTATAGCATGAGATGTCATACACAACTCCTTCCCATTCCAATCCTGAGACCCTTCCTATAGCACGAGATGTGATATCTCAATGCTTATACCAAACCTGAGACCCTTCCTATAGCATGAGATGTGATATCCAACTCCTTCCCATTCCAATCCTGAGACCCTTCCTATAGCATGAGATGTGATATCCAACTCCTTCCCATTCCAATCCTGAGACCCTTCCTATAGCCTGAGATGTGATATCTCAATGCCTCTAATACCAAACCTGAGATCCTTCCTCTAACATGAAATGTGATATCCAACTCCTTCCCTTTCCAAACCTGAGAGCCTATCTATAGCATGAGATGTGATATCCAAGTCCTTCCCATTCCAATCCTGAGACACTTCCGATAGCAGAGATGTGATATCTCAATGCTTATACCAAACCTGAGACCCTTCCTATAACATGAGATGTGATATCCAACTCCTTCCCGTTCCAAACCTGAGACCCTTCCTTTAGCATGAGATGTGATATCCAGCTCCTTCCCATTCCAATCCTAAGACACTTCCGATAGCATGAGATGTGATATCTCAATGCTTCTAATATCAAAACTGAGACCCTCCCTATAGCATGATATGTGATATCTAAGTCCTTCCCATTCCAATCCTGAGACCCTTCCTATAGCATGAGATGTGATATCTCAATGCTTCTACCAAACCTGAGACCCTTCCTTTAGCATGAGATGTGATAACCAACTCCTTCCCATTCCAATCCTGAGACCCTTCCTATAGCATGAGATGTGATATCTCAATACTTCTAATACCAAACCTGAGATCCATCCGATAACATGAGATGTGATATCCAAATCCTTCCCCTTCCAAACCTGAGACCCTCCCTTTAGCATGAGATGTGATATCCAACTCCTTCCCATTCCAATCCTGAGACCCTTCTGATAGCATGAGATGTGATATCTCAATGCTTCTATACCAAACCTGAGATCCTTCCGATAGCATGAGATGTGATATCTCAATGCTTCTAATACCAAACCTGAGATCCTTCCTATAACATGAAATGTGATATCCAACTCTTTCCCCTTCCAAACCTGAGAGCCTTCCTATAGCATGAGATGTGATATCCAAGTCCTTCCCATTCCAATCCTGAGACCCTTCCTATAACTTGAGATGTGATATCCAACTCCTTCCCATTCCAACCTGAGACCCTTCCTATAGCATGAGATGGGATATCCAACTCCTTCCAAATCCAATCCTGATACCCTTCCGATAGCATGAGATGTGATATCCCAATGCTTCTACCAAACCTGAGACCCATACTATGGCATGAGATGTGATATCAAACTCCTTCCCCTTCCAAACCTTAGACCCTTCCTTTATCATGAGATGTGATATCCAACTCCTTCCCATTCCATCCCTGAGACCATTCCTATAGCATGAGATGTGATATCTCAATGCTTCTAAAACCAAACCTGAGACCCTTCCTATAACATGAGATGGGAATATCCAACTCCTTCCCGATCCAATCCTGAGACCCTTCCGATAGCAGAGATGTGATATCTCAATGCTTATACCAAACCTGAGATCCTTCCTATAACATGAGATGTGATATCCAACTCCTTCCCATTCCAATCCTGAGATACTTCCTATAGCATGAGATGTGATATCTCACTGCTTATACCAAACCTGAGACCCTTCCTATAGCATGAGATGTGATATCCAACTCCTTCCCATTCCAATCCTGAGACCCTTCCTATAGTATGAGATGTGATATCTCAATGCTTCTAATATCAAACTTGAGACCCTCCCTATAGCATGAGATGTGATATCCAAGTCCTTCCGATTCCAATCCTGAGACACTTCCTATAGCATGAGATGTGATATCTCAATGCTTCTAATACCAAACCTGAGACTCTTCCTATAACATGAGATGGGATATCCAACTCCTTCCCATTCCAATCCTGAGACCCTTCCGATAGCATGAGATGTGATGTCTCAATGCTTCTAATACCAAACCTGAGATCCTTCCTATAACATGAGATGTGATATCCAACTCCTTCCCATTCCAATCCTGAGACCCTTCCTATAGCATGAGATGTGATATCCAACTCCTTCCCATTCCAATCCTGAGACCCTTCCTATAGCATGAGATGTGATATCTCAATGCCTCTAATACCAAACCTGAGATCCTTCCTCTAACATGAAATGTGATATCGAACTCCTTCCCTTTCCAAACCTGAGAGCCTACCTATAGCATGAGATGGGATATCCAACACCTTCCCATTCCAATCCTGAGACACTTCCGATAGCAGAGATGTGATATCTCAATGCTTATACCAAAACTGAGACCCTTCCTATAACATGAGATGTGATATCCAACTCCTTCCCATTCCAATCCTGAGACTCTTCCTATAGCTTGAGATGTGATATCCAAATCCTTCCCATTCCAATCCTGAGACTCTTCCGATATCATGAGATTTGTTATCTCAATGCTTCTAATATCAAAATTGAGACCCGTCCTATAACATGAGATGTGATATCCAAACCTTTCCCCTTCCAAACCTTAGACCCTTCCTTTATCATGAGATGGGATATCCAACTCCTTCCCATTCCAATCCTGAGACCCTTCCGATAGCAGAGATGTGATATCTCAATGCTTATACCAATCCTGAGACCCTTCCTATGGCCTGAGATGTCATATACAACTCCTTCCCAATCCAATCCTGAGACCCTTCCAATATCATGAGATGTGATATCTCAATGCTTATACCAAATATGAGACCCTTCCTATAGCATGAGATGTGATATCCAACTCCTTCCCATTCCAATCCTGAGACCCTTCCTATAGCATGAGATGTGATGTCTCAATGCTTCTAATACCACACCTGAGAACCTTCCTACAGCATGCGATGTGATATCTCAATGCTTCTAATACCAAACCTGAGACCAGTCCTATAACATGAGATTGGATATCCAACTCCTTCCCATTCCAAACCTGAGACCCTTCCTATAGCATGAGATGTGATATCCAACTTCTTCCCATTCCAATCCTGAGACCCTTCCTATAACATGAGATGTGATGTCTCAATGCTTCTAATACCAATCCTGAGATCTTTCCTATAACATGAGATGTAATATCCAACTCCTTCCCATTCCAATCCTGAGACCCTTCCTATAGCATGGAATGTGCTATCCCAATGCTTATACCAAACCTGAGACCCTTCCTAAAGCTTGAGATGTGATATCCAACTCCTTCCCATTCCAATCCTGAGACCCTTCCTATAGCATGATATATCATATCTCAATGCCTCTAATACCAAACCTGAGATCCTTCCTCTAACATGAAATGTGATATCGAACTCCTTCCCTTTCCAAACCTGAGAGCCTACCTATAGCATGAGATGTGATATCCAAGTCCTTCCCATTCCAATCCTTAGACCCTTCCTACAGCATGCAATATGATATCTCAATGATTCTAATAACAAACCTGAGACCCGTCCTATAACATGAGATGGGATATCCAACACCTTCCCATTCCAATCCTGAGACACTTCCGATAGCAGAGATGTGATATCTCAATGCTTATAACAAACCTGAGACCCTTCCTATAACATGAGATGTGATATCCAACTCCTTCCCGTTTCAAACCTGAGACCCTTCCTATAGCATATGTGATATCCAACTCCTTCCCATTCCAAACATGAGACCCTTCCTATAGCAAGAATGTAATATCCAACTCCTTCCCATTCCAATCCTGAGACCATTCCTATAGCATGAGATGTGATATCTCAATGCTTCTAATACCAAACCTGAGATCCTTCCTATGACATGAGATGTGATATCCAATTCCTCCCCATTCCAAACCTGAGCACCTTCCTACAGCATGCGATGTGATATCTCAATGCTTCTAATACCAAACCTGAGACCAGTCCTATAACATGAGATTGGTTATCCAACTCCTTCCCCTTCCAAACCTGAGACCCTTCCTATAGCATGAGATGTGATATCCAACTTCTTCCCATTCCAATCCTGAGACCCTTCCTATAACATGATATGTGATGTCTCAATGCTTCTAATACCAAACCTGAGATCTTTCCTATAACATGAGATGTGATATCCAACTCCTTCCCATTCCAATCCTGAGACCCTTCCTATAGCATGAGATGTGCTATCTCAATGCTTATACCAAACCTGAGACCCTTCCTAAAGCTTGAGATGTGATATCCAACTCCTTCCCATTCCAATCCTGAGACCCTTCCTATAACATGAAATTTGATATCCAACTCCTTCCCATTCCAACCTGAGACCCTTCCTATAGCATGAGATGGGATATCCAACTCCTTCCAAATCCAATACTGATACCCTTCCAATAGCATGAGATGTGATATCCCAATGCTTCTACCAAACCTGAGAACCATACTATGGCATGAGATGTGATATCAAACTCCTTCCCATTCCAATCCTGAGACTCTTCCTATAGCTTGAGATGTGATATCCGAAATCCTTCCCATTCCAATTCTGAGACCCTTCCTATACCATGAGACTTGATATCTCAATGCTTCTAATACCAAACCTGAGACCCGTCCTATAACATGAGATGTGATATCCAAATCTTTCCCCTTCCAAACCTTAGACCCTTCCTTTATCATGAGATGTGATATCCAACTCCTTCCCATTCCAATCCTGAGACCCTTCCGATATCATGAGATTTGTTATCTCAATGCTTCTAATATCAAAATTGAGACCCGTCCTATAACATGAGATGTGATATCCAAATCTTTCCCCTTCCATACCTTAGACCCTTCCTTTATCATGAGATGGGATATCCAACTCCTTCCCATTCCAATCCTGAGACCCTTCCGATAGCAGAGATGTGATATCTCAATGCTTATACCAATCCTGAGACCCTTCCTATGGCCTGAGATGTCATATACAACTCCTTCCCAATCCGATCCTGAGACCCTTCCTATAGCATGAGATGTGATATCTCAATGCTTATACCAAATCTGAGACCCTTCCTATAGCATGCAATGTGATATCCAACTCCTTCCCATTCCAATCCTGAGACCGTTCCTATAGCATGAGATGTGATGTCTCAATGCTTCTAATACCAAACCTGAGATCCTTCCTACAACATGAGATGTGATATCCAACTCCTTCCCATTCCAATCCTGAGACCCTTCCTATAGCATGAGATGTGATGTCTCAATGCTTCTAATACCAAACCTGAGAACCTTCCTACAGCATGCGATGTGATATCACAATGCTTCTAATACCAAACCTGAGACCAGTCCTATAACATGAGATTGGATATCCAACTCCTTCCCCTTCCAAACCTGAGACCCTTCCTATAGCATGAGATGTGATATCCAACTTCTTCCCATTCCAATCGTGAGACCCTTCCTATAACATGAGATGTGATGTCTCAATGCTTCTAATACCAAACCTGAGATCTTTCCTATAACATGAGATGTAATATCCAACTCCTTCCCATTCCAATCCTGAGACCCTTCCTATAGCATGAGATGTGATATCTCAATGCTTATACCAAACCTGAGACCCTTCCTAAAGCTTGAGATGTGATATCCAACTCCTTCCCATTCCAATCCTGAGACCCTTCCTATAGCGTGATATGTGATATCTCAAGGCCTCTAATACCAAACCTGAGATCCTTCCTCTAACATGAAATGTGATATCCAACTCCATCCCCTTCCAAACCTGAGAGCC
The DNA here is from genome assembly GCF_040938575.1 of Ambystoma mexicanum. NCBI lineage: Eukaryota > Metazoa > Chordata > Amphibia > Caudata > Ambystomatidae > Ambystoma > Ambystoma mexicanum. The sequence goes on from NC_090936.1 coordinate 343,909,585, forward strand.
TTCCTATAGCATGAGATATGATATCCAAGTCCTTCCCATTCCAATCCTGAGACCCTTCCTATAACATGAAATGTGATATCCAACTCCTTCCCATTCCAACCTGAGACCCTTCCTATAGCATGAGATGGGATATCCAACTCCTTTCAAATCCAATACTGATACCCTTCCAATAGCATGAGATGTGATATCCCAATGCTTCTACCAAACCTGAGACCCATACTATGGCATGAGATGTGATATCAAACTCCTTCCCATTCCAATCATGAGACTCTTCCTATAGCTTGAGATGTGATATCCAACTCCTTCCCATTCCAATTCTGAGACCATTCCTATGCCATGAGACTTGATATCTCAATGCTTCTAATACCAAACCTGAGACCCGTCCTATAACATGAGATGTGATATCCAAATCTTTCCCCTTCCAAACCTTAGACCCTTCCTTTATCATGAGATGTGATATCCAACTCCTTCCCATTCCAATCCTGAGACCCTTCCGATATCATGAGATTTGTTATCTCAATGCTTCTAATATCAAACTTGAGACCCTCCCTATAGCATGAGATGTGACATCCAAGTCCTCCCCATTCCAATCCTGAGACCCTTCCTATAGCATGAGATGTGATATCTCAATGCTTCTAATACCAAACCTGAGACCCTTCCTATAACATGAGATGGGATATCCAACTCCTTCCCATTCCAATCCTGAGACCCTTCCGATAGCAGAGATGTGATATCTCAATGCTTATACCAATCCTGAGACCCTTCCTATGGCCTGAGATGTCATATACAACTCCTTCCCAATCCAATCCTGAGACCCTTCTTATAGCATGAGATGTGATATCTCAATGCTTATACCAAATCTGAGACCCTTCCTATAGCATGAGATGTGATATCCAACTCCTTCCCATTCCAATCCTGAGACCCTTCCTATAGCATGAGATGTGATATCTCAATGCTTCTAATACCAAACCTGAGACCAGTCCTATAACATGAGATTGGTTATCCAACTCCTTCCCCTTCCACACCTGAGACCCTTCCTATAGCATGAGATGTGATATCCAACTTCTTCCCATTCCAATCCTGAGACCCTTCCTATAACATGATATGTGATGTCTCAATGCTTCTAATACCAAACCTGAGATCTTTCCTATAACATGAGATGTGATATCCAACTCCTTCCCATTCCAATCCTGAGACCCTTCCTATAGCATGAGATGTGCTATCTCAATGCTTATACCAAACCTGAGACCCTTCCTAAAGCTTGAGATGTGATATCCAACTCCTTCCCATTCCAATCCTGAGACCCTTCCTATAACATGAAATTTGATATCCAACTCCTTCCCATTCCAACCTGAGACCCTTCCTATAGCATGAGATGGGATATCCAACTCCTTCCAAATCCAATACTGATACCCTTCCAATAGCATGAGATGTGATATCCCAATGCTTCTACCAAACCTGAGAACCATACTATGGCATGCGATGTGATATCAAACTCCTTCCCATTCCAATCCTGAGACTCTTCCTATAGCTTGAGATGTGATATCCGAAATCCTTCCCATTCCAATTCTGAGACCCTTCCTATACCATGAGACTTGATATCTCAATGCTTCTAATACCAAACCTGAGACCCGTCCTATAACATGAGATGTGATATCCAAATCTTTCCCCTTCCAAACCTTAGACCCTTCCTTTATCATGAGATGTGATATCCAACTCCTTCCCATTCCAATCCTGAGACCCTTCCGATATCATGAGATTTGTTATCTCAATGCTTCTAATATCAAAATTGAGACCCGTCCTATAACATGAGATGTGATATCCAAATCTTTCCCCTTCCAAACCTTAGACCCTTCCTTTATCATGAGATGGGATATCCAACTCCTTCCCATTCCAATCCTGAGACCCTTCCGATAGCAGAGATGTGATATCTCAATGCTTATACCAATCCTGAGACCCTTCCTATGGCCTGAGATGTCATATACAACTCCTTCCCAATCCGATCCTGAGACCCTTCCTATAGCATGAGATGTGATATCTCAATGCTTATACCAAATCTGAGACCCTTCCTATAGCATGCGATGTGATATCCAACTCCTTCCCATTCCAATCCTGAGACCTTTCCTATAGCATGAGATGTGATGTCTCAATGCTTCTAATACCAAACCTGAGATCCTTCCTACAACATGAGATGTGATATCCAACTCCTTCCCATTCCAATCCTGAGACCCTTCCTATAGCATGAGATGTGATGTCTCAATGCTTCTAATACCAAACCTGAGAACCTTCCTACAGCATGCGATGTGATATCTCAATGCTTCTAATACCAAACCTGAGACCAGTCCTATAACATGAGATTGGATATCCAACTCCTTCCCCTTCCAAACCTGAGACCCTTCCTATAGCATGAGATGTGATATCCAACTTCTTCCCATTCCAATCGTGAGACCCTTCCTATAACATGAGATGTGATGTCTCAATGCTTCTAATACCAAACCTGAGATCTTTCCTATAACATGAGATGTAATATCCAACTCCTTCCCATTCCAATCCTGAGACCCTTCCTATAGCATGAGATGTGCTATCTCAATGCTTATACCAAACCTGAGACCCTTCCTAAAGCTTGAGATGTGATATCCAACTCCTTCCCATTCCAATCCTGAGACCCTTCCTATAGCGTGATATGTGATATCTCAAGGCCTCTAATACCAAACCTGAGATCCTTCCTCTAACATGAAATGTGATATCCAACTCCTTCCCCTTCCAAACCTGAGAGCCTTCCTATAGCATGAGATATGATATCCAAGTCCTTCCCATTCCAATCCTGAGACCCTTCCTATAACATGAAATGTGATATCCAACTCCTTCCCATTCCAACCTGAGACCCTTCCTATAGCATGAGATGGGATATCCAACTCCTTTCAAATCCAATACTGATACCCTTCCAATAGCATGAGATGTGATATCCCAATGCTTCTACCAAACCTGAGACCCATACTATGGCATGAGATGTGATATCAAACTCCTTCCCATTCCAATCATGAGACTCTTCCTATAGCTTGAGATGTGATATCCAACTCCTTCCCATTCCAATTCTGAGACCCTTCCTATGCCATGAGACTTGATATCTCAATGCTTCTGATACCAAACCTGAGACCCGTCCTATAACATGAGATGTGATATCCAAATCTTTCCCCTTCCAAACCTTAGACCCTTCCTTTATCATGAGATGTGATATCCAACTCCTTCCCATTCCAATCCTGAGACCCTTCCGATATCATGAGATTTGTTATCTCAATGCTTCTAATATCAAACTTGAGACCCTCCCTATAGCATGAGATGTGACATCCAAGTCCTCCCCATTCCAATCCTGAGACCCTTCCTATAGCATGAGATGTGATATCTCAATGCTTCTAATACCAAACCTGAGACCCTTCCTATAACATGAGATGGGATATCCAACTCCTTCCCATTCCAATCCTGAGACCCTTCCGATAGCAGAGATGTGATATCTCAATGCTTATACCAATCCTGAGACCCTTCCTATGGCCTGAGATGTCATATACAACTCCTTCCCAATCCAATCCTGAGACCCTTCTTATAGCATGAGATGTGATATCTCAATGCTTATACCAAATCTGAGACCCTTCCTATAGCATGAGATGTGATATCCAACTCCTTCCCATTCCAATCCTGAGACCCTTCCTATAGCATGAGATGTGATATCTCAATGCTTCTAATACCAAACCTGAGATCCTTCCTATAACATGAGATGTGATATCCAACTCCTTCCCATTCCAATCCTGAGACCCTTCCGATAGCATGAGATGTGATATCCCAATGCTTCTTCCAAACCTGAGACCCATACTATGGCATGAGATGTGATATCAAACTCCTTCCCATTCCAATCCTGAGACCCTTCCTATAGCTTGAGGTGTGATAACCAACTCCTTCCCATTCCAATTCTGAGACCCTTCTTATACCATGAGACTTGATATCTCAAGGCTTCTAATACCAAACCTGAGACCGGTCCTATAACATGAGATGTGATATCCAAATCCTTCCCCTTCCAAACCTCAGACCCTTCCTTTATCATGAGATGTGATATCCAACTCCTTCCCATTCCAATCCTGAGACCCTTCCGATATCATGAGATTTGTTATCTCAATGCTTCTAATATCAAACTTGAGACCCTCCCTATAGCATGAGATGTGACATCCAAGTCCTTCCCATTCCAATCCTGAGACCCTTCCGATATCATGAGATTTGTTATCTCAATGCTTCTAATATCAAACGTGAGACCCTCCCTATAGCATGAGATGTGACATCCAAGTCCTCCCCATTCCAATCCTGAGACCCTTCCTATAGCATGAGATGTGATATCTCAATGCTTCTAATACCAAACCTGAGACCCTTTCTATAACATGAGATGTGATTTCCAAATACTTCCCCTTCCAAACCTGAGACCCTCCCTTTAGCATGAGATGTGATATACAACTCTTCCCATTCCAATCCTGAGACCCTTCTGATAGCATGAGATGTGATATCTCAATGCCTCTAATACCAAACCTGAGATCCTATCTCTAACATGAAATGTGATATCCATCTCCTTCCCTTTCCAAACCTGAGACCCTGCCTATAGCATGAGATGTGATATCCAGGTCCTTCCCATTCCAATCCTGAGACCCTTCCTATAGCATGTGATGTGATATCTCAATGCTTATACCAAACCTGAGACCCTTCCTATGGCATGAGATGTCATATACAACTCCTTCCCATTCCAATCCAGAGACCCTTCCTATAGCATGAGATGTGATATCTCAATGCATCTACCAAACCTGAGACCCTTCCTATAGCATGAGATGTGATATCCAACTTCTTCCCATTCCAATCCTGAGACCCTTCCTATAACATGAGATGTGATGTCTCAATGCTTCTAATACCAAACCTGAGATATTTCCTATAATATGAGATGTGATATCCAACTCCTTCCCATTCCAATCCTGAGACCCTTCCTATAGCATGAGATGTGATATCTCAATGCTTATACCAAACCTGAGACCCTTCCTATAGCTTGAGATGTGATATCCAACTCCTTCCCATTCCAATCCAGAGACCCTTCCTATAGCATGAGATGTGATATCTCAAGGCCTCTAATACCAAACCTGAGATCCTTCCTCTAACATGAAATGTGATATCCAACTCCTTCCAAATCCAATACTGATACCCTTCCGATAGCATGAGATGTGATATCCCAATGCTTCTACCAAACCTGAGACCCATACTATGGCATGAGATGTGATATCAAACTCCTTCCCATTCCAATCCTGAGACCCTTCCTATAGCTTGAGGTGTGATATCCAACTCCTTCCCATTCCAATTCTGAGACCCTTCTTATACCATGAGACTTGATATCTCAATGTTTCTAATACCAAACCTGAGACCGGTCCTATAACATGAGATGTGATATCCAAATCCTTCCCCTTCCAAACCTCAGACCCTTCCTTTATCATGAGATGTGATATCCAACTCCTTCCCATTCCAATCCTGAGACCCTTCCGATATCATGAGATTTGTTATCTCAATGCTTCTAATATCAAACTTGAGACCCTCCCTATAGCATGAGATGTGACATCCAAGTCCTTCCCATTCCAATCCTGAGACCCTTCCTATAGCATGAGATGTGATATCTCTATGCTTCTAATACCAAACCTGAGACCCTTCCTATAACATGAGATGGGATATCCAACTCCTTCCCATTCCAATCCTGAGACCCTTCCGATAGCAGAGATGTGATATCTCAATGCTTATACCAAACCTGAGACCCTTCCTATGGCCTGGGATGTCATTTACAACTCCTTCCCATTCCAATCCTGAGACCCTTCCTATAGCATGAGATGTGACATCCATGTCCTTCCCATTCCAATCCTGAGACCCTTCCTATAGCATGAGATGTGATATCTCTATGCTTCTAATACCAAACCTGAGACCCTTCCTATAACATGAGATGGGATATCCAACTCCTTCCCATTCCAATCCTGAGACCCTTCCGATAGCAGAGATGTGATATCTCAATGCTTATACCAAACCTGAGACCCTTCCTATAACATGAGATGTGATATCCAACTCCTTCCCATTCCAAACATGAGACCCTTCCTATAGCAAGAAAGTAATATCCAACTCCTACCCATTCCAATCCTGAGACCCTTCCTATAGCAAGAGATGTGATATCCAAATCCTTCCCATTCCAATCCTGAGACCCTTCCTATAACATGAGATGTGATATTCAACTCCTTCCCATTCCAACCTGAGACACTTCCTATAGCATGAGAAGGGATATCCAACTCCTTCCCAATCCAATCCTGAGACCCTTCCGATAGCAGAGATGTGATATCTCAATGCTTATACCAAACCTGAGACCCTTCCTAGAGCATGAGAAGGGATATCCAACTCCTTCCCAATTCAATCCTGAGACCCTTCTGATAGCAGAGACGTGATATCTCAATGCTTCTACCAAACCTGAGACCCTTCCTTTAGCATGAGATGTGATATCCAAATCCTTCACATTCCAATCCTGAGACCCTTCCTATAGCATGAGATGTGATATCTCAATGCTTCTAATACCAAACCTGAGACCCTTTCTATAACATGAGATGTGATTTCCAAATACTTCCCCTTCCAAACCTGAGACCCTCCCTTTAGCATGAGATGTGATATACAACTCTTCCCATTCCAATCCTGAGACCCTTCTGATAGCATGAGATGTGATATCTCAATGCCTCTAATACCAAACCTGAGATCCTATCTCTAACATGAAATGTGATATCCATCTCCTTCCCTTTCCAAACCTGAGACCCTGCCTATAGCATGAGATGTGATATCCAGGTCCTTCCCATTCCAATCCTGAGACCCTTCCTATAGCATGTGATGTGATATTTCAATGCTTATACCAAACCTGAGACCCTTCCTATGGCATGAGATGTCATATACAACTCCTTCCCATTCCAATCCAGAGACCCTTCCTATAGCATGAGATGTGATATCTCAATGCATCTACCAAACCTGAGACCCTTCCTATAGCATGAGATGTGATATCCAACTTCTTCCCATTCCAATCCTGAGACCCTTCCTATAACATGAGATGTGATGTCTCAATGCTTCTAATACCAAACCTGAGATATTTCCTATAATATGAGATGTGATATCCAACTCCTTCCCATTCCAATCCTGAGACCCTTCCTATAGCATGAGATGTGATATCTCAATGCTTATACCAAACCTGAGACCCTTCCTATAGCTTGAGATGTGATATCCAAATCCTTCCCATTCCAATCCTGAGACCCTTCCTATAACATGAGATGTGATATTCAACTCCTTCCCATTCCAACCTGAGACACTTCCTATAGCATGAGAAGGGATATCCAACTCCTTCCCAATCCAATCCTGAGACCCTTCCGATAGCAGAGATGTGATATCTCAATGCTTATACCAAACCTGAGACCCTTCCTAGAGCATGAGAAGGGATATCCAACTCCTTCCCAATTCAATCCTGAGACCCTTCTGATAGCAGAGACGTGATATCTCAATGCTTCTACCAAACCTGAGACCCTTCCTTTAGCATGAGATGTGATATCCAAATCCTTCACATTCCAATCCTGAGACCCTTCCTATAGCATGAGATGTGATATCTCAATGCTTCTAATACCAAACCTGAGACCCTTTCTATAACATGAGATGTGATTTCCAAATACTTCCCCTTCCAAACCTGAGACCCTCCCTTTAGCATGAGATGTGATATACAACTCTTCCCATTCCAATCCTGAGACCCTTCTGATAGCATGAGATGTGATATCTCAATGCCTCTAATACCAAACCTGAGATCCTATCTCTAACATGAAATGTGATATCCATCTCCTTCCCTTTCCAAACCTGAGACCCTGCCTATAGCATGAGATGTGATATCCAGGTCCTTCCCATTCCAATCCTGAGACCCTTCCTATAGCATGTGATGTGATATTTCAATGCTTATACCAAACCTGAGACCCTTCCTATGGCATGAGATGTCATATACAACTCCTTCCCATTCCAATCCAGAGACCCTTCCTATAGCATGAGATGTGATATCTCAATGCATCTACCAAACCTGAGACCCTTCCTATAGCATGAGATGTGATATCCAACTTCTTCCCATTCCAATCCTGAGACCCTTCCTATAACATGAGATGTGATGTCTCAATGCTTCTAATACCAAACCTGAGATATTTCCTATAATATGAGATGTGATATCCAACTCCTTCCCATTCCAATCCTGAGACCCTTCCTATAGCATGAGATGTGATATCTCAATGCTTATACCAAACCTGAGACCCTTCCTATAGCTTGAGATGTGATATCCAACTCCTTCCCATTCCAATCCAGAGACCCTTCCTATAGCATGAGATGTGATATCTCAAGGCCTCTAATACCAAACCTGAGATCCTTCCTCTAACATGAAATGTGATATCCAACTCCTTCCAAATCCAATACTGATACCCTTCCGATAGCATGAGATGTGATATCCCAATGCTTCTACCAAACCTGAGACCCATACTATGGCATGAGATGTGATATCAAACTCCTTCCCATTCCAATCCTGAGACCCTTCCTATAGCTTGAGGTGTGATATCCAACTCCTTCCCATTCCAATTCTGAGACCCTTCTTATACCATGAGACTTGATATCTCAATGTTTCTAATACCAAACCTGAGACCGGTCCTATAACATGAGATGTGATATCCAAATCCTTCCCCTTCCAAACCTCAGACCCTTCCTTTATCATGAGATGTGATACCCAACTCCTTCCCATTCCAATCCTGAGACCCTTCCGATATCATGAGATTTGTTATCTCAATGCTTCTAATATCAAACTTGAGACCCTCCCTATAGCATGAGATGTGACATCCAAGTCCTTCCCATTCCAATCCTGAGACCCTTCCTATAGCATGAGATGTGATATCTCTATGCTTCTAATACCAAACCTGAGACCCTTCCTATAACATGAGATGGGATATCCAACTCCTTCCCATTCCAATCCTGAGACCCTTCCGATAGCAGAGATGTGATATCTCAATGCTTATACCAAACCTGAGACCCTTCCTATGGCCTGGGATGTCATTTACAACTCCTTCCCATTCCAATCCTGAGACCCTTCCTATAGCATGAGATGTGACATCCATGTCCTTCCCATTCCAATCCTGAGACCCTTCCTATAGCATGAGATGTGATATCTCTATGCTTCTAATACCAAACCTGAGACCCTTCCTATAACATGAGATGGGATATCCAACTCCTTCCCATTCCAATCCTGAGACCCTTCCGATAGCAGAGATGTGATATCTCAATGCTTATACCAAACCTGAGACCCTTCCTATAACATGAGATGTGATATCCAACTCCTTCCCATTCCAAACATGAGACCCTTCCTATAGCAAGAAAGTAATATCCAACTCCTACCCATTCCAATCCTGAGACCCTTCCTATAGCAAGAGATGTGATATCCAAATCCTTCCCATTCCAATCCTGAGACCCTTCCTATAACATGAGATGTGATATTCAACTCCTTCCCATTCCAACCTGAGACACTTCCTATAGCATGAGAAGGGATATCCAACTCCTTCCCAATCCAATCCTGAGACCCTTCCGATAGCAGAGATGTGATATCTCAATGCTTATACCAAACCTGAGACCCTTCCTAGAGCATGAGAAGGGATATCCAACTCCTTCCCAATTCAATCCTGAGACCCTTCTGATAGCAGAGACGTGATATCTCAATGCTTCTACCAAACCTGAGACCCTTCCTTTAGCATGAGATGTGATATCCAAATCCTTCACATTCCAATCCTGAGACCCTTCCTATAGCATGAGAAGGGATATCTCAATGCTTCTAATACCAAACCTGAGATCCTTCCTATAACATGAGATGTGATATCCAATTCCTTCCCATTCCAATCCTGAGACCCTTCCGATAGCAGAGATGTGATATCTCAATGCTTATACCAAACCTGAGACCCTTCCTATGGCCTGAGATGTGATATCCAACTCCTTCCCATTCCAATCCTGAGACCCTTCCTATAGCATGAGATGTGATGTCTCAATGCTTCTAATACCAAACCTGAGATCCTTCCTATAACATGAGATGTGATATCCAACTCCTTCCCATTCCAATCCTGAGACCCTTATGAAAGCATGAGATGTGATATCTCAATGGTTCTAATACCAAACCTGAGATCCTTCCTATAACATGAGATGTGATTTCCAAATCCTTCCCCTTCCAAACCTGAGACCCTCCCTTTAGCATGAGATGTGATATCCAACTCCTTCCCATTCCAATCCTGAGACCCTTCTGATAGCATGAGATGTGATATCTCAATGCCTCTAATACCAAACCTGAGATCCTACCTCTAACATGAAATGTGATATCCATCTCATTCCCTGTCCAAACCTGAGACCCTGCCTATAGCATGAGATGTGATATCCAAGTCCTTCCCATTCCAATCCTGAGACCCTTCCTATAGCATGTGATGTGATATCTCAATGCTTATACCGAACCTGAGGCCCTTCCTTTGGCATGAGATGTCATATACAACTCCTTCCCATTCCAATCCTGAGACCCTTCCTATAGCATGAGATGTGATATCTCAATGCTTATACCAAATCTGAGACCCTTCCTATAGCAAGAGATGTGATATCCAACTTCTTCCCATTCCAATCCTGAGACCCTTCCTATAACATGAGATGTGATGTCTCAATGCTTCTAATACCAAACCTGAGATCTTTCCTATAACATGAGATGTGATATCCAACTCCTTCCCATTCCAATCCTGAGACCCTTCCTATAGCATGAGATGTGATATCACAATGCTTATACCAAACCTGAGACCGTTCCTATAGCTTGAGATGTGATATCCAACTCCTTCCCATTCCAATCCTGAGACCCTTCCTATAGCATGAGATGTGATATCTCAAGGCCTCTAATACCAAACCTGAGATCCTTTCTCTAACATGAAATGTGATATCCAACTCCTTCCCCTTCCAAACCTGAGAGCCTTCCTATAGCATGGGATATGATATGCAAGTCCTTCCCATTCCAATCCTGAGACCCTTCCTATAACATGAAATGTGATATCCAATTCCTTCCCATTCCAACCTGAGACCCTTCCTATATCATGAGATGGGATATCTCAATGCTTCTAATACCAAACCTGAGACTCTTCCTATAACATGAGATGGGATATCCAACTCCTTCCCATTCCAATCCTAAGACCCTTTCGATAGCAGAGATGTGATATCTCAATGCTTATACCAAACCTGAGACCCTTCCTACGGCATGAGATGTCATATACAACTCCTTCCCATTCCAATCCTGAGACCCTTCCTATAGTACAAGATGTGATATCTCAATGCTTATACCAAACCTGAGACCCTTCCTCTAGCATGAGATGTGATATCCAACTCCTCCCCATTCCAATCCTGAGACCCTTCCTATAGCATGAGATGTGATATCCAACTCCTTCCCATTCCAATCCTGAGACCCTTCCTATAGCCTGAGATCTGATATCTCAATGCCTCTAATACCAAACCTGAGATCCTTCCTCTAACATGAAATGTGATATCCAACTCCTTCCCTTTCCAAACCTGAGAGCCTATCTATAGCATGAGATGTGATATCCAAGTCCTTCCCATTCCAATCCTGAGACACTTCCGATAGCAGAGATGTGATATCTCAATGCTTATACCAAACCTGAGACCCTTCCTATAACATGAGATGTGATATCCAACTCCTTCCCGTTCCAAACCTGAGACCCTTCCTTTAGCATGAGATGTGATATCCAGCTCCTTCCCATTCCAATCCTGAGACACTTCCGATAGCATGAGATGTGATATCTCAATGCTTCTAATATCAAAACTGAGACCCTCCCTATAGCATGATATGTGATATCTAAGTCCTTCCCATTCCAATCCTGAGACCCTTCCTATAGCATGAGATGTGATATCTCAATGCTTCTACCAAAACTGAGACCCTTCCTTTAGCATGAGATGTGATAACCAACTCCTTCCCATTCCAATCCTGAGACCCTTCCTATAGCATGAGATGTGATATCTCAATACTTCTAATACCAAACCTGAGATCCTTCCGATAACATGAGATGTGATATCCAAATCCTTCCCCTTCCAAACCTGAGACCCTCCCTTTAGCATGAGATGTGATATCCAACTCCTTCCCATTCCAATCCTGAGAACCTTCTGATAGCATGAGAGGTGATATCTCAATGCTTCTATACCAAACCTGAGATCCTTCCGATAGCATGAGATGTGATATCTCAATGCTTCTAATACCAAACCTGAGTGCCTTCCTATAACATGAGATGTGATATCCAAATCCTTCCCCTTCCAAACCTGAGACCCTCCCTTTAGCATGAGATGTGATATCCAACTCCTTCCCATTCCATCCCTGAGACCCTTCCGATATCATGAGATGTGATATCTCAATGCCTCTAATACCAAACCTGAGATCCTACCTCTAACATGAAATGTGATATCCAACTCTTTCCCCTTCCAAACCTGAGAGCCTTCCTATAGCATGAGATGTGATATCCAAGTCCTTCTAATTCCAATCCTGAGACCCTTCCTATAACATGAGATGTGATATCCAACTCCTTCCCATTCCAACCTGAGACCCTTCCTATAGCATGAGATGGGATATCCAACTCCTTCCAAATCCAATCCTGATACCCTTCCGATAGCATGAGATGTGATATCCCAATGCTTCTACCAAACCTGAGACCCATACTATGGCATGAGATGTGATATGAAACTCCTTCCCCTTCCAAACCTTAGACACTTCCTTTATCATGAGATGTGATATCCAACTCCTTCCCATTCCATCCCTGAGACCCTTCCGATATCATGAGATGTGATATCTCAATGCTTCTAATATCAAACTTGAGACCCTCCTTATAGCATGAGATGTGATATCCAAGTCCTTCCCATTCCAATCCTGAGACCCTTCCTATAGCATGAGATGTGATATCTCAATGCTTCTAATACCAAACCTGAGACCCTTCCTATAACATGAGATGGGAATATCCAACTCCTTCCCATTCCAATCCTGAGACCCTTCCGATAGTAGAGATGTGATATCTCAATGCTTATACCAAACCTGAGATCCTTCCTATAACATGAGATGTGATATCCAACTCCTTCCGATTCCAATCCTGAGACACTTCCTATAGCATGAGATGTGATATCTCACTGCTTATACCAAACCTGAGACCCTTCCTATAGCATGAGATGAGATGTGATATCCAAGTCCTTCCCATTCCAATCCTGAGACCCTTCCTATAGCATGAGATGTGATATCTCAATGCTTATACCAAACCTGAGACCCTTCCTATAGCATGAGATGTGATATCAAACTCCTTCCCATTCCAATCCTGAGACCCTTCCTATAGCATGAGATGTGATATCTCAATGCCTCTAATACCAAACCTGAGATCCTTCCTCTAACATGAAATGTGATATCCAACTCCTTCCCATTCCAATCCTGAGACACTTCCTATAGCATGAGATGTGATATCTAAATGCTTCTAATACCAAACTTGAGACTCTTCCTATAACATGAGATGGGATATCCAACTCCTTCCCATTCCAATCCTTAGACCCTTCCTACAGCATGCAATATGATATCTCAATGATTATAATAACAAACCTGAGACCCGTCCTATAACATGAGATGGGATATCCAACACCTTCCCATTCCAATCCTGAGACACTTCCGATAGCAGAGATGTGATATCTCAATGCTTATACCAAACCTGAGACCCTTCCTATAACATGAGATGTGATATCCAACTCCTTCCCGTTCCAAACCTGAGACCCTTCCTATAGCATATGTGATATCCAACACATTCCCATTCCAAACATGAGACCCTTCCTATAGCAGGAATGTAATATCCAACTCCTTCCCATTCCAATCCTGAGAGCATTCCTATAGCATGAGATGTGATATCTCAATGCTTCTAATACCAAACCTGAGATCCTTCCTATGACATGAGATGTGATATCCAATTCCTCCCCATTCCAAACCTGAGAACCTTCCTACAGCATGCGATGTGATATCTCAATGCTTCTAATACCAAACCTGAGACCAGTCCTATAACATGAGATTGGATATTCAAATCCTTCCCCTTCCAAACCTGAGACCCTTCCTATAGCATGAGATGTGATATCCAACTTCTTCCCATTCCAATCCTGAGACCCTTCCTATAACATGAGATGTGATGTCTCAATGCTTCTAATACCAAACCTGAGATCTTTCCTATAACATGAGATGTGATATCCAACTCCTTCCCATTCCAATCCTGAGACCCTTCCTGTAGCATGAGATGTGCTATCTCAATGCTTATACCAAACCTGAGACCCTTCCTAAAGTTTGAGATGTGATATCCAACTCCTTCCCATTCCAATCCTGAGACCCTTCCTATAACATGAAATGTGATATCCAACTCCTTCCCATTCCAACCTGAGACCCTTCCTATAGCATGAGATGTGATATCTCAAGGCCTCTAATACCAAACCTGAGATCCTTCCTCTAACATGAAATGTGATATCCAACTCCTTCTCCTTCCAAACCTGAGAGCCTTCCTATAGCATGAGATATGATATCCAAGTCCTTCCCATTCCAATCCTGAGACCCTTCCTATAACATGAAATGTGATATCCAACTCCTTCCCATTCCAACCTGAGACCCTTCCTATAGCATGAGATGGGATATCCAACCCCTTACAAATCCAATACTGATACCCTTCCAATAGCATGAGATGTGATATCCCAATGCTTCTATCAAACCTGAGAACCATACTATGGCATGAGATGTGATATCAAACTCCTTCCCATTACAATCCTGAGACTCTTCCTATAGCTTGAGATGTGATATCCAACTCCTTCCCATTCCAATTCTGAGACCCTTCCTATACCATGAGACTTGATATCTCAATGCTTCTAATACCCAACCTGAGACCCGTCCTATAACATGAGATGTGATATCCAAATCTTTCCCCTTCCAAACCTTAGACCCTTCCTTTATCATGAGATGTGATATCCAACTCCTTCCCATTCCAATCCTGAGACCCTTCCGATATCATGAGATTTGTTATCTCAATGCTTCTAATATCAAAATTGAGACCCTCCCTATAGCATGAGATGGGATATCCAACTCCTTCCCATTCCAATCCTGAGACCCTTCCGATAGCAGAGATGTGATATCTCAATGCTTATACCAAATCTGAGACCCTTCCTATAGCATGAGATGTGATATCCAACTCCTTCCCATTCCAATCCTGAGACCCTTCCTATAGCATGAGATGTGATGTCTCAATGCTTCTAATACCAAACCTGAGATCCTTCCTATAACATGAGATGTGATATCCAACTCCTTCCCATTCCAATCCTCAGACCCTTCCTATAGCATGAGATGTGCTATCTCAATGCTTATACCAAACCTGAGACCCTTCCTAAAGCTTGAGATGTGATATCCAACTCCTTCCCATTCCAATCCTGAGACCCTTCCTATAGCATGAGATGTGATATCTCAAGGCCTCTAATACCAAACCTGAGATCCTTCCTCTAACATGAAATGTGATATCCAACTCCTTCCCATTCCAATCCTGAGACCCTTCCTATAACATGAAATGTGATATCCAACTCCTTCCCATTCCAACCTGAGACCCTTCCTATAGCATGAGATGGGATATCCAACTCCTTCCAAATCCAATACTGATACCCTTCCAATAGCATGAGATGTGATATCCCAATGCTTCTACCAAACGTGAGACCCAAACTATGGCATGAGATGTGATATCAAACTCCTTCCCATTCCAATCCTGAGACTCTTCCTATAGCTTGAGATGTGATATCCAACTCCTTCACATTCCAATTCTGAGACCCTTCCTATGCCATGAGACTTGATATCTCAATGCTTCTAATACCAAACCTGAGACCCGTCCTATAACATGAGATGTGATATCCAAATCTTTCCGCTTCCAAACCTTAGACCCTTCCTTTATCATGAGATGTGATATCCAACTCCTTCCCATTCCATTCCTGAGTCCCTTCCGATATCATGAGATTTGTTATCTCAATGCTTCTAATATCAAACTTGAGACCCTCGCTATAGCATGAGAAGTGACATCCAAGTCCTCCCCATTCCAATCCTGAGACCCTTCCTATAGCATGAGATGTGATATCTCAATGCTTCTAATACCAAACCTGAGACCCTTCCTATAACATGAGATGGGATATCCAACTCCTTCCCATTCCAATCCTGAGACCCTTCCGATAGCAGAGATGTGATATCTCAATGCTTATACCAATCCTGAGACCCTTCCTATGGCCTGAGATGTCATATACAACTCCTTCCCAATCCAATCCTGAGACCTTTCCTATAGCATGAGATGTGATATCTCAATGCTTATACCAAATGTGAGACCATTCCTATAGCATGAGAAGTGATATCCAACTCCTTCCCATTCCAATCCTGAGACCCTTCCTATAGCATGAGATGTGATGTCTCAATGCTTCTAATACCAAACCTGAGATCCTTCCTATAACATGAGATGTGATATCCAACTCCTTCCCATTCCAATCCTGAGACCCTTCCTATAACATGAGATGTGATGTCTCAATGCTTCTAATACCAAACCTGAGAACCTTCCTACAGCATGCGATGTGATATCTCAATGCTTCTAATACCAAACCTGAGACCAGTCCTATAACATGAGATGTGATATCCAACTCCTTCCCCTTCCAAACCTGAGACCCTTCCTATAACATGAGATGTGATGTCTCAATGCTTCTAATACCAAACCTGAGAACCTTCCTACAGCATGCGATGTGATATCTCAATGCTTCTAATACCAAACCTGAGACCAGTCCTATAACATGAGATGTGATATCCAACTTCTTCCCATTCCAATCCTGAGACCCTTCCTATAACATGAGATGTGATGTCTCAATGCTTCTAATACCAAACCTGAGATCTTTCCTATAACATGAGATGTGATATCCAACTCCTTCCCATTCCAATCCTGAGACCCTTCCTATAGCATGAGATGTGCTATGTCAATGCTTATACCAAACCTGAGACCCTTCCTAAAGCTTGAGATGTGATATCCAACTCCTTCCCATTCCAATACTGAGACCCTTCATATAGCATGAGATGTGATATCTCAAGGCCTCTAATACCAAACCTGAGATCCTTCCTCTAACATGAAATGTGATATCCAACTCCTTCCCCTTCCAAACCTGAGAGCCTTCCTATAGCATGAGATATGATATCCAAGTCCTTCCCATTCCAATCCTGAGACCCTTCCTATAACATGAAATGTGATATCCAACTCCTTCCCATTCCAACCTGAGACCCTTCCTATAGCATGAGATGGGATATCCAACTCCTTCCAAATCCAATACTGATACCCTTCCAATAGCATGAGATGTGATATCCCAATGCTTCTACCAAACCTGAGACCCATACTATGGCATGAGATGTGATATCAAACTCATTCCCATTCCAATCCTGAGACTCTTCCTATAGCTTGAGATGTGATATCCAACTCCTTCCCATTCCAATTCTGAGACCCTTCCTATAGCATGAGATGTGATATCTCAATGCTTCTAATACCAAACCTGAGACCCTTCCTATAACATGAGATGTGATTTCCAAATCCTTCCCCTTCCAAACCTGAGACCCTCCCTTTAGCATGAGATGTGATATACAACTCCTTCCCATTCCAATCCTGAGACCCTTCTGATAGCATGAGTTGTGATATCTCAATGCCTCTAATACCAAACCTGAGATCCTATCTCTAACATGAAATGTGATATCCATCTCCTTCCCTTTCCAAACCTGAGACCCTGCCTATAGCATGAGATGTGATATCCAAGTCCTTCCCATTCCAATCCTGAGACCCTTCCTATAGCATGTGATGTGATATCTCAATGCTTATACCAAACCTGAGACCCTTCCTATGGCATGAGATGTCATATACAACTCCTTCCCATTCCAATCCCGAGACCCTTCCTATAGCATGAGATGTGATATCTCAATGCATATACCAAACCTGAGACCCTTCCTATAGCATGAGATGTGATATCCAATTTCTTCCCATTCCAATCCTGAGACCCTTCCTATAACATGAGATGTGATGTATCAATGCTTCTAATACCAAACCTGAGATATTTCCTATAATATGAGATGTGATATCCAACTCCTTCCCATTCCAATCCTGAGACCCTTCCTATAGCATGAGATGTGATATCTCAATGCTTATACCAAACCTGAGACCCTTCCTATAGCTTGAGATGTGATATCCAACTGCTTCCCATTCCAATCCAGAGACCCTTCCTATAGCATGAGATGTGATATCTCAAGGCCTCTAATACCAAACCTGAGATCCTTCCTCTAACATGAAATGTGATATCCAACTCCTTCCAAATCCAATACTGATACCCTTCCGATAGCATGAGATGTGATATCCCAATGCTTCTACCAAACCTGAGACCCATACTATGGCATGAGATGTGATATCAAACTCCTTCCCATTCCAATCCTGAGACCCTTCCTATAGCTTGAGGTGTGATATCCAACTCCTTCCCATTCCAATTCTGAGACCCTTCTTATACCATGAGACTTGATATCTCAATGCTTCTAATACCAAACCTGAGACCCGTCCTATAACATGAGATGTGATATCCAAATCCTTCCCCTTCCAAACCTCAGACCCTTCCTTTATCATGAGATGTGATATCCAACTCCTTCCCATTCCAATCCTGAGACCCTTCCGATATCATGAGATTTGTTATCTCAATGCTTCTAATATCAAACTTGAGACCCTCCCTATAGCATGAGATGTGACATCCAAGTCCTTCCCATTCCAATCCTGAGACCCTTCCTATAGCATGAGATGTGATATCTCTATGCTTCTTATACCAAACCTGAGACCCTTCCTATAACATGAGATGGGATATCCAACTCCTTCCCATTCCAATCCTGAGACCCTTCCGATAGCAGAGATGTGATATCTCAATGCTTATACCAAACCTGAGACCCTTCCTATGGCCTGGGATGTCATTTACAACTCCTTCCCATTCCAATCCTGAGCCCCTTCCTATAGCATGAGATGTGACATCCAAGTCCTTCCCATTCCAATCCTGAGACCCTTCCTATAGCATGAGATGTGATATCTCTATGCTTCTAATACCAAACCTGAGACCCTTCCTATAACATGAGATGGGATATCCAACTCCTTCCCATTCCAATCCTGAGACCCTTCCGATAGCAGAGATGTGATATCTCAATGCTTATACCAAACCTGAGACCCTTCCTATAACATGAGATGTGATATCCAACTCCTTCCCCTTCCAAACTTCAGACCCTTCCTTTATCATGAGATGTGATATCCAACTCCTTCCCATTCCAATCCTGAGACCCTTCCGATATCATGAGATTTGTTATCTCAATGCTTCTAATATCAAACTTGAGACCCTCCCTATAGCATGAGATGTGACATCCAAGTCCTTCCCATTCCAATCCTGAGACCCTTCCTATAGCATGAGATGTGATATCTCTATGCTTCTAATACCAAACCTGAGACCCTTCCTATAACATGAGATGGGATATCCAACTCCTTCCCATTCCAATCCTGAGACCCTTCCGATAGCAGAGATGTGATATCTCAATGCTTATACCAAACCTGAGACCCTTCCTATGGCCTGGGATGTCATTTACAACTCCTTCCCATTCCAATCCTGAGACCCTTCCTATAGCATGAGATGTGACATCCAAGTCCTTCCCATTCCAATCCTGAGACCCTTCCTATAGCATGAGATGTGATATCTCTATGCTTCTAATACCAAACCTGAGACCCTTCCTATAACATGAGATGGGATATCCAACTCCTTCCCATTCCAATCCTGAGACCCTTCCGATAGCAGAGATGTGATATCTCAATGCTTATACCAAACCTGAGACCCTTCCTATAACATGAGATGTGATATCCAACTCCTTCCCATTCCAAACATGAGACCCTTCCTATAGCAAGAAAGTAATATCCAACTCCTACCCATTCCAATCCTGAGACCCTTCCTATAGCAAGAGATGTGATATCCAAATCCTTCCCATTCCAATCTTGAGACCCTTCCTATAACATGAGATGTGATATCCAACTCCTTCCCATTCCAACCTGAGACACTTCCTATAGCATGAGAAGGGATATCCAACTCCTTCCCAATCCAATCCTGAGACCCTTCCGATAGCAGAGATGTGATATCTCAATGCTTATACCAAACCTGAGACCCTTCCTAGAGCATGAGAAGGGATATCCAACTCCTTCCCAATCCAATCCTGAGACCCTTCCCATAGCAGAGACGTGATATCTCAATGCTTCTACCAAACCTGAGACCCTTCCTTTAGCATGAGATGCGATATCCAAATCCTTCACATTCCAATCCTGAGACCCTTCCTATAGCATGAGAAGGGATATCTCAATGCTTCTAATACCAAACCTGAGATCCTTCCTATAACATGAGATGTGATATCCAATTCCTTCCCATTCCAATCCTGAGACCCTTCCGATAGCAGAGATGTGATATCTCGATGCTTATACCAAACCTGAGACCCTTCCTATGGCCTGAGATGTCATATACAACTCCTTCCCATTCCAATCCTGAGACCCTTCCTATAGCATGAGATGTGATATCTCAATGCTTATACCAAATCTGAGACCCTTCCTATAGCATGAGATGTGATATCCAACTCCTTTCCATTCCAATCCTGAGACCCTTCCTATAGCATGAGATGTGATGTCTCAATGCTTCTAATACCAAACCTGAGATCCTTCCTATAACATGAGATGTGATATCCAACTCCTTCCCATTCCAATCCTGAGACCCTTATGAAAGCATGAGATGTGATATCTCAATGGTTCTAATACCAAACCTGAGATCCTTCCTATAACATGAGATGTGATTTCCAAATCCTTCCCCTTCCAAACCTGAGACCCTCCCTTTAGCATGAGATGTGATATCCAACTCCTTCCCATTCCAATCCTGAGACCCTTCTGATAGCATGAGACGTGATATCTCAATGCCTCTAATACCAAACCTGAGATCCTACCTCTAACATGAAATGTGATATCCATCTCATTCCCTTTCCAAACCTGAGACCCTGCCTATAGCATGAGATGTGATATCCAAGTCCTTCCCATTCCAATCCTGAGACCCTTCCTATAGCATGTGATGTGATATCTCAATGCTTATACCAAACATGAGACCCTTCCTATGGCATGAGATGTCATATACAACTCCTTCCCATTCCAATCCTGAGACCCTTCCTATAGCATGAGATGTGATATATCAATGCTTATACCAAATCTGAGACCCTTCCTATAGCAAGAGATGTGATATCCAACTTCTTCCCATTCCAATCCTGAGACCCTTCATATAACATGAGATGTGATGTCTCAATGCTTCTAATACCAAACCTGAGATCTTTCCTATAACATGAGATGTGATATCCAACTCCTTCCCATTCCAATCCTGAGACCCTTCCTATAGCATGAGATGTGATATCACAATGCTTATACCAAACCTGAGACCGTTCCTATAGCTTGAGATGTGATATCCAACTCCTTCCCATTCCAATCCTGAGACCCTTCCTATAGCATGAGATGTGATATCTCAAGGCCTCTAATACCAAATCTGAGATCCTTCCTCTAACATGAAATGTGATATCCAACTCCTTCCCCTTCCAAACCTGAGAGCCTTCCTATAGCATGGGATATGATATGCAAGTCCTTCCCATTCCAATCCTGAGACCCTTCCTATAACATGAAATGTGATATCCAACTCCTTCCCATTCCAACCTGAGACCCTTCCTATATCATGAGATGGGATATCTCAATGCTTCTAATACCAAACCTGAGACTCTTCCTATAACATGAGATGGGATATCCAACTCCTTCCCATTCCAATCCTAAGACCCTTTCGATAGCAGAGATGTGATATCTCAATGCTTATACCAAACCTGAGACCCTTCCTACGGCATGAGATGTCATATACAACTACTTCCCATTCCAACCTGAGACCCTTCCTATAGCACGAGATGTGATATCTCAATGCTTATACCAAACCTGAGACCCTTCCTCTAGCATGAGATGTGATATCCAACTCCTTCCCATTCCAATCCTGAGACCCTTCCTATAGCATGAGATGTGATATCCAACTCCTTCCCATTCCAATCCTGAGACCCTTCCTATAGCCTGAGATCTGATATCTCAATGCCTCTAATACCAAACCTGAGATCCTTCCTCTAACATGAAATGTGATATCCAACTCCTTCCCTTTCCAAACCTGAGAGCCTATCTATAGCATGAGATGTGATATCCAAGTCCTTCCCATTCCAATCCTGAGACCCTTCCTATAGCATGAGATGTGATATCTCAATGCTTATACCAAACCTGAGACCCTTCCTATAGCATGAGATGTGATATCAAACTCCTTCCCATTCCAATCCTGAGACCCTTCCTATAGCATGAGATGTGATATCTCAATGCCTCCAATACCAAACCTGAGATCCTTCCTCTAACATGAAATGTGATATCCAACTCCTTCCCATTCCAATCCTGAGACACTTCCTATAGCATGAGATGTGATATCTAAATGCTTCTAATACCAAACTTGAGACTCTTCCTATAACATGAGATGGGATATCTAACTCCTTCCCATTCCAATCCTTAGACCCTTCCTACAGCATGCAATATGATATCTCAATGATTCTAATAACAAACCTGAGACCCGTCCTATAACATGAGATGGGATATACAACACCTTCCCATTCCAATCCTGAGACACTTCCGATAGCAGAGATGTGATATCTCAATGCTTATACCAAACCTGAGACCCTTCCTATAACATGAGATGTGATATCCAACTCCTTCCCGTTCCAAACCTGAGACCCTTCCTATAGCATATGTGATATCCAACACATTCCCATTCCAAACATGAGACCCTTCCTATAGCAGGAATGTAATATCCAACTCCTTCCCATTCCAATCCTGAGAGCATTCCTATAGCATGAGATGTGATATCTCAATGCTTCTAATACCAAACCTGAGATCCTTCCTATGACATAAATAAAAATAATAATAATAATAATAATTAGGCTTTTATATAGCGCTACAAACCCTCAGGTATCTGAGCGCTGCTTATTATTACCCACGGTGTGTGGTGCTCATTTATCGACCTCGGAAGGATGAAAGGCTGAGTTTGGCCCCGCCGGGATTCGAACCTGCGTTAACAGGCTCTGCACGGGTGTCAAAGCGGGCGCTCTACTCGCTGTGCCACTTGACCGGCTTTGAGATGTGATATCCAATTCCTCCCCATTCCAAACCTGAGAACCTTCCTACAGCATGCGATGTGATATCTCAATGCTTCTAATACCAAACCTGAGACCAGTCCTATAACATGAGATTGGATATCCAACTCCTTCCCCTTCCAAACCTGAGACCCTTCCTATAGCATGAGATGTGATATCCAACTTCTTCCCATTCCAATCCTGAGACCCTTCCTATAACATGAGATGTGATGTCTCAATGCTTCTAATACCAAACCTGAGATCTTTCCTATAACATGAGATGTGATATCCAACTCCTTCCCATTCCAATCCTGAGACCCTTCCTGTAGCATGAGATGTGCTATCTCAATGCTTATACCAAACCTGAGACCCTTCCTAAAGCTTGAGATGTGATATCCAACTCCTTCCCATTCCAATCCTGAGACCCTTCCTATAACATGAAATGTGATATCCAACTCCTTCCCATTCCAACCTGAGACCCTTCCTATAGCATGCGATGTGATATCTCAAGGCCTCTAATACCAAACCTGAGATCCTTCCTCTAACATGAAATGTGATATCCAACTCCTTCTCCTTCCAAACCTGAGAGCCTTCCTATAGCATGAGATATGATATCCAAGTCCTTCCCATTCCAATCCTGAGACCCTTCCTATAACATGAAATGTGATATCCAACTCCTTCCCATTCCAACCTGAGACCCTTCCTATAGCATGAGATGGGATATCCAACCCCTTACAAATCCAATACTGATACCCTTCCAATAGCATGAGTTGTGATATCCCAATGCTTCTATCAAACCTGAGAATCATACTATGGCTTGAGATGTGATATCAAACTCCTTCCCATTACAATCCTGAGACTCTTCCTATAGCTTGAGATGTGATATCCAACTCCTTCCCATTCCAATTCTGAGACCCTTCCTATACCATGAGACTTGATATCTCAATGCTTCTAATACCAAACCTGAGACCCGTCCTATAACATGAGATGTGATATCCAAATCTTTCCCCTTCCAAACCTTAGACCCTTCCTTTATCATGAGATGTGATATCCAACTCCTTCCCATTCCAATCCTGAGACCCTTCCGATATCATGAGATTTGTTATCTCAATGCTTCTAATATCAAAATTGAGACCCTCCCTATAGCATGAGATGGGATATCCAACTCCTTCCCATTCCAATCCTGAGACCCTTCCGATAGCAGAGATGTGATATCTCAATGCTTATACCAAATCTGAGACCCTTCCTATAGCATGAGATGTGATATCCAACTCCTTCCCATTCCAATCCTGAGACCCTTCCTATAGCATGAGATGTGATGTCTCAATGCTTCTAATACCAAACCTGAGATCCTTCCTATAACATGAGATGTGATATCCAACTCCTTCCCATTCCAATCCTCAGACCCTTCCTATAGCATGAGATGTGATATCTCAATGCTTATACCAAACCTGAGACCCTTCCTATAGCTTGAGATGTGATATCCAACTGCTTCCCATTCCAATCCAGAGACCCTTCCTATAGCATGAGATGTGATATCTCAAGGCCTCTAATACCAAACCTGAGATCCTTCCTCTAACATGAAATGTGATATCCAACTCCTTCCAAAATCCAATACTGATACCCTTCCGATAGCATGAGATGTGATATCCCAATGCTTCTACCAAACCTGAGACCCATACTATGGCATGAGATGTGATATCAAACTCATTCCCATTCCAATCCTGAGACTCTTCCTATAGCTTGAGATGTGATATCCAACTCCTTCCCATTCCAATTCTGAGACCCTTCTTATACCATGAGATTTGATATCTCAATGCTTCTAATACCAAACCTGAGACCCGTCCTATAACATGAGATGTGATATCCAA
This sequence comes from Ambystoma mexicanum, assembly GCF_040938575.1. NCBI lineage: Eukaryota > Metazoa > Chordata > Amphibia > Caudata > Ambystomatidae > Ambystoma > Ambystoma mexicanum. The sequence goes on from NC_090936.1 coordinate 343,934,902, forward strand.
ATCCTTCCCCTTCCAAACCTCAGACCCTTCCTTTATCATGAGATGTGATATCCAACTCCTTCCCATTCCAATCCTGAGACCCTTCCGATATCATGAGATTTGTTATCTCAATGCTTCTAATACCAAACCTGAGACCCTTCCTATAACATGAGATGGGATATCCAACTCCTTCCCATTCCAATCCTGAGACCCTTCCGATAGCAGAGATGTGATATCTCAATGCTTATACCAAACCTGAGACCCTTCCTATGGCCTGGGATGTCATTTACAACTCCTTCCCATTCCAATCCTGAGACCCTTCCTATAGCATGAGATGTGACATCCAAGTCCTTCCCATTCCAATCCTGAGACCCTTCCTATAGCATGAGATGTGATATCTCTATGCTTCTAATACCAAACCTGAGACCCTTCCTATAACATGAGATGGGATATCCAACCCCTTCCCATTCCAATCCTGAGACCCTTCCGATAGCAGAGATGTGATATCTCAATGCTTATACCAAACCTGAGACCCTTCCTATAACATGAGATGTGATATCCAACTCCTTCCCCTTCCAAACCTCAGACCCTTCCTTTATCATGAGATGTGATATCCAACTCCTTCCCATTCCAATCCTGAGACCCTTCCGATATCATGAGATTTGTTATCTCAATGCTTCTAAAATCAAACTTGAGACCCTCCCTATAGCATGAGATGTGACATCCAAGTCCTTCCCATTCCAATCCTGAGACCCTTCCTATAGCATGAGATGTGATATCTCTATGCTTCTAATACCAAACCTGAGACCCTTCCTATAACATGAGATGGGATATCCAACTCCTTCCCATTCCAATCCTGAGACCCTTCCGATAGCAGAGATGTGATATCTCAATGCTTATACCAAACCTGAGACCCTTCCTATGGCCTGGGATGTCATTTACAACTCCTTCCCATTCCAATCCTGAGACCCTTCCTATAGCATGAGATGTGACATCCAAGTCCTTCCCATTCCAATCCTGAGACCCTTCCTATAGCATGAGATGTGATATCTCTATGCTTCTAATACCAAACCTGAGACCCTTCCTATAACATGAGATGGGATATCCAACTCCTTCCCATTCCAATCCTGAGACCCTTCCGATAGCAGAGATGTGATATCTCAATGCTTATACCAAACCTGAGACCCTTCCTATAACATGAGATGTGATATCCAACTCCTTCCCATTCCAAACATGAGACCCTTCCTATAGCAAGAAAGTAATATCCAACTCCTACCCATTCCAATCCTGAGACCCTTCCTATAGCAAGAGATGTGATATCCAAATCCTTCCCATTCCAATCTTGAGACCCTTCCTATAACATGAGATGTGATATCCAACTCCTTCCCATTCCAACCTGAGACACTTCCTATAGCATGAGAAGGGATATCCAACTCCTTCCCAATCCAATCATGAGACCCTTCCGATAGCAGAGATGTGATATCTCAATGCTTATACCAAACCTGAGACCCTTCCTAGAGCATGAGAAGGGATATCCAACTCCTTCCCAATCCAATCCTGAGACCCTTCCGATAGCAGAGACGTGATATCTCAATGCTTCTACCAAACCTGAGACCCTTCCTTTAGCATGAGATGTGATATCCAAATCCTTCACATTCCAATCCTGAGACCCTTCCTATAGCATGAGAAGGGATATCTCAATGCTTCTAATACCAAACCTGAGATCCTTCCTATAACATGAGATGTGATATCCAATTCCTTCCCATTCCAATCCTGAGACCCTTCCGATAGCAGAGATGTGATATCTCGATGCTTATACCAAACCTGAGACCCTTCCTATGGCCTGAGATGTCATATACAACTCCTTCCCATTCCAATCCTGAGACCCTTCCTATAGCATGAGATGTGATATCTCAATGCTTATACCAAATCTGAGACCCTTCCTATAGCATGAGATGTGATATCCAACTCCTTCCCATTCCAATCCTGAGACCCTTCCTATAGCATGAGATGTGATGTCTCAATGCTTCTAATACCAAACCTGAGATCCTTCCTATAACATGAGATGTGATATCCAACTCCTTCCCATTCCAATCCTGAGACCCTTATGAAAGCATGAGATGTGATATCTCAATGGTTCTAATACCAAACCTGAGATCCTTCCTATAACATGAGATGTGATTTCCAAATCCTTCCCCTTCCAAACCTGAGACCCTCCCTTTAGCATGAGATGTGATATCCAACTCCTTCCCATTCCAATCCTGAGACCCTTCTGATAGCATGAGATGTGATATCTCAATGCCTCTAATACCAAACCTGAGATCCTACCTCTAACATGAAATGTGATATCCATCTCATTCCCTTTCCAAACCTGAGACCCTGCCTATAGCATGAGATGTGATATCCAAGTCCTTCCCATTCCAATCCTGAGACCCTTCCTATAGCATGTGATGTGATATCTCAATGCTTATACCAAACATGAGACCCTTCCTATGGCATGAGATGTCATATACAACTCCTTCCCATTCCAATCCTGAGACCCTTCCTATAGCATGAGATGTGATATATCAATGCTTATACCAAATCTGAGACCCTTCCTATAGCAAGAGATGTGATATCCAACTCCTTCCCATTCCAATCCTGAGACCCTTCCTATAGCATGAGATGTGATATCTCAAGGCCTCTAATACCAAACCTGAGATCCTTCCTCTAACATGAAATGTGATATCCAACTCCTTCCCCTTCCAAACCTGAGAGCCTTCCTATAGCATGGGATATGATATGCAAGTCCTTCCCATTCCAATCCTGAGACCCTTCATATAACATGAGATGTGATGTCTCAATGCTTCTAATACCAAACCTGAGATCTTTCCTATAACATGAGATGTGATATCCAACTCCTTCCCATTCCAATCCTGAGACCATTCCTATAGCATGAGATGTGATATCACAATGCTTATACCAAACCTGAGACCGTTCCTATAGCTTGAGATGTGATATCCAACTCCTTCCCATTCCAATCCTGAGACCCTTCCTATAGCATGAGATGTGATATCTCAAGGCCTCTAATACCAAACCTGAGATCCTTCCTCTAACATGAAATGTGATATCCAACTCCTTCCCCTTCCAAACCTGAGAGCCTTCCTATAGCATGGGATATGATATGCAAGTCCTTCCCATTCCAATCCTGAGACCCTTCCTATAACATGAAATGTGATATCCAACTCCTTCCCATTCCAACCTGAGACCCTTCCTATATCATGAGATGGGATATCCCAATGCTTCTAATACCAAACCTGAGACTCTTCCTATAACATGAGATGGGATATCCAACTCCTTCCCATTCCAATCCTAAGACCCTTTCGATAGCAGAGATGTGATATCTCAATGCTTATACCAAACCTGAGACCCTTCCTACGGCATGAGATGTCATATACAACTCCTTCCCATTCCAACCTGAGACCCTTCCTATAGCACGAGATGTGATATCTCAATGCTTATACCAAACCTGAGACCCTTCCTCTAGCATGAGATGTACTATCCAACTCCTTCCCATTCCAATCCTGAGACCCTTCCTATAGCATGAGATGTGATATCCAACTCCTTCCCATTCCAATCCTGAGACCCTTCCTATAGCCTGAGATCTGATATCTCAATGCCTCTAATACCAATCCTGAGATCCTTCCTCTAACATGAAATGTGATATCCAACTCCTTCCCTTTCCAAACCTGAGAGCCTATCTATAGCATGAGATGTGATATCCAAGTCCTTCCCATTCCAATCCTAAAACACTTCCGATAGCAGAGATGTGATATCTCAATGCTTATACCAAACCTGAGACCCTTCCTATAACATGAGATGTGATATCCAACTCCTTCCCGTTCCAAACCTGAGACCCTTCCTTTAGCATGAGATGTGATATCCAGCTCCTTCCCATTCCAATCCTGAGACACTTCCGATAGCATGAGATGTGATATCTCAATGCTTCTAATATCAAAACTGAGACCCTCCCTATAGCATGATATGTGATATCTAAGTCCATCCCATTCCAATCCTGAGACCCTTCCTATAGCATGAGATGTGATATCTCAATGCTTCTACCAAACCTGAGACCCTTCCTTTAGCATGAGATGTGATAACCAACTCCTTCCCATTCCAATCCTGAGACCCTTCCTATAGCATGAGATGTGATATCTCAATACTTCTAATACCAAACCTGAGATCCTTCCGATAACATGAGATGTGATATCCAAATCTTTCCCCTTCCAAACCTGAGACCCTCCCTTTAGCATTTGATGTGATATCCAACTCCTTCCCATTCCAATCCTGAGAACCTTCTGATAGCATGAGATGTGATATCTCAATGCTTCTATACCAAACCTGAGATCCTTCCGATAGCATGAGATGTGATATCTCAATGCTTCTAATACCAAACCTGAGTTCCTTCCTATAACATGAGATGTGATATCCAAATCCTTCCCCTTCCAAACCTGAGACACTCCCTTTAGCATGAGATGTGATATCCAACTCCTTCCCATTCCAATCCTGAGACTCTTCTGATAGCATGAGATGTGATATCTCAATGCCTCTAATACCAAACCTGAGATCCTACCTCTAACATGAAATGTGATATCCAACTCTTTCCCCTTCCAAACCTGAGAGCCTTCCTATAGCATGAGATGTGATATCCAAGTCCTTCTAATTCCAATCCTGAGACCCTTCCTATAACATGAGATGTGATATCCAACTCCTTCCCATTCCAACCTGAGACCCTTCCTATAGCATGAGATGGGATATCCAACTCCTTCCAAATCCAATCCTGATACCCTTCCGATAGCATGAGATGTGATATCCCAATGCTTCTACCAAACCTGAGACCCATACTATGGCATGAGATGTGATATCAAACTCCTTCCCCTTCCAAACCTTAGACACTTCCTTTATCATGAGATGTAATATCCAACTCCTTCCCATTCCATCCCTGAGACCCTTTCGATATCATGAGATGTGATATCTCAATGCTTCTAATATCAAACTTGAGACCCTCCTTATAGCATGAGATGTGATATCCAAGTCCTTCCCATTCCAATCCTGAGACCCTTCCTATAGCATGAGATGTGATATCTCAATGCTTCTAATACCAAACCTGAGACCCTTCCTATAACATGAGATGGGAATATCCAACTCCTTCCCATTCCAATCCTGAGAGCCTTCCGATAGTAGAGATGTGATATCTCAATGCTTATACCAAACCTGAGATCCTTCCTATAACATGAGATGTGATATCCAACTCCTTCCCATTCCAATCCTGAGACACTTCCTATAGCATGAGATGTGATATCTCACTGCTTATACCAAACCTGAGACCCTTGCTATAGCATGAGATGTGATATCCAACTCCTTCCCATTCCAATCCTGAGACCCTTCCTATAGCATGAGATATGATATCTCAATGCTTCTAATATCAAACTTGAGACCCTCCCTATAGCATGAGATGTGATATCCAAGTCCTTCCCATTCCAATCCTGAGACCCTTCCGATAGCATGAGATGTGATGTCTCAATGCTTCTAATACCAAACCTGAGATCCTTCCTATAACATGAGATGTGATATCCAACTCCTTCCCATTCCAATCCTGAGACCCTTCCTATAGCATGAGATGTGATATCTCAATGCTTATACCAAACCTGAGACCCTTCCTATAGCATGAGATGTGATATCCAACTCCTTCCCATTCCAATCCTGAGACCCTTCCTATAGCATTAGATGTGATATCTCAATGCTTATACCAAACCTGAGATCCTTCCTCTAACATGAAATGTGATATCCAACTCCTTCCCATTCCAATCCTGAGACACTTCCTATAGCATGAGATGTGATATCTAAATGCTTCTATACCAAACTTGAGACTCTTCCTATAACATGAGATGGGATATCCAACTCCTTCCCATTCCAATCCTTAGACCCTTCCTACAGCATGCAATATGATATCTCAATTATTCTAATAACAAACCTGAGACCCGTCCTATAACATGAGATGGGATATCCAACACCTTCCCATTCCAATCCTGAGACACTTCCGATAGCAGAGATGTGATATCTCAATGCTTATACCAAACCTGAGACCCTTCCTATAACATAAGATGTGATATCCAACTCCTTCCCGTTCCAAACCTGAGACCCTTCCTATAGCATATGTGATATCCAACACATTCCCATTCCAAACATGAGACCCTTCCTATAGCAGGAATGTAATATCCAACTCCTTCCCATTCCAATCCTGAGACCATTCCTATAGCATGAGATGTGATATCTCAATGCTTCTACCAAACCTGAGACCCTTCCTTTAGCATGAGATGTGATAACCAACTCCTTCCCATTCCAATCCTGAGACCCTTCCTATAGCATGAGATGTGATATCTCAATACTTCTAATACCAAACATGAGATCCTTCCGATAACATGAGATGTGATATCCAAATCTTTCCCCTTCCAAACCTGAGACCCTCCCTTTAGCATGAGATGTGATATCCAACTCCTTCCCATTCCAATCCTGAGAACCTTCTGATAGCATGAGATGTGATATCTCAATGCTTCTATACCAAACCTGAGATCCTTCCGATAGCATGAGATGTGATATCTCAATGCTTCTAATACCAAACCTGAGTTCCTTCCTATAACATGAGATGTGATATCCAAATCCTTCCCCTTCCAAACCTGAGACCCTCCCTTTAGCATGAGATGTGATATCCAACTCCTTCCCATTCCAATCCTGAGACTCTTCTGATAGCATGAGATGTGATATCTCAATGCCTCTAATACCAAACCTGAGATCCTACCTCTAACATGAAATGTGATATCCAACTCTTTCCCCTTCCAAACCTGAGAGCCTTCCTATAGCATGAGATGTGATATCCAAGTCCTTCTAATTCCAATCCTGAGACCCTTCCTATAACATGAGATGTGATATCCAACTCCTTCCCATTCCAACCTGAGACCCTTCCTATAGCATGAGATGGGATATCCAACTCCTTCCAAATCCAATCCTGATACCCTTCCGATAGCATGAGATGTGATATCCCAATGCTTCTACCAAACCTGAGACCCATACTATGGCATGAGATGTGATATCAAACTCCTTCCCCTTCCAAACCTTAGACACTTCCTTTATCATGAGATGTGATATCCAACTCCTTCCCATTCCATCCCTGAGACCCTTTCGATATCATGAGATGTGATATCTCAATGCTTCTAATATCAAACTTGAGACCCTCCTTATAGCATGAGATGTGATATCCAAGTCCTTCCCATTCCAATCCTGAGACCCTTCCTATAGCATGAGATGTGATATCTCAATGCTTCTAATACCAAACCTGAGACCCTTCCTATAACATGAGATGGGAATATCCAACTCCTTCCCATTCCAATCCTGAGAGCCTTCCGATAGTAGAGATGTGATATCTCAATGCTTATACCAAACCTGAGATCCTTCCTATAACATGAGATGTGATATCCAACTCCTTCCCATTCCAATCCTGAGACACTTCCTATAGCATGAGATGTGATATCTCACTGCTTATACCAAACCTGAGACCCTTGCTATAGCATGAGATGTGATATCCAACTCCTTCCCATTCCAATCCTGAGACCCTTCCTATAGCATGAGATATGATATCTCAATGCTTCTAATATCAAACTTGAGACTCTTCCTATAACATGAGATGGGATATCCAACTCCTTCCCATTCCAATCCTTAGACCCTTCCTACAGCATGCAATATGATATCTCAATGATTCTAATAACAAACCTGAGACCCGTCCTATAACATGAGATGGGATATCCAACACCTTCCCATTCCAATCCTGAGACACTTCCGATAGCAGAGATGTGATATCTCAATGCTTATACCAAACCTGAGACCCTTCCTATAACATGAGATGTGATATCCAACTCCTTCCCGTTCCAAACCTGAGACCCTTCCTATAGCATATGTGATATCCAACACATTCCCATTCCAAACATGAGACCCTTCCTATAGCAGGAATGTAATATCCAACTCCTTCCCATTCCAATCCTGAGACCATTCCTATAGCATGAGATGTGATATCTCAATGCTTCTAATACCAAACCTGAGATCCTTCCTATGACATGAGATGTGATATCCAATTCCTCCCCATTCCAAACCTGAGAACCTTCCTACAGCATGCGATGTGATATCTCAATGCTTCTAATACCAAACCTGAGACCAGTCCTATAACATGAGATTGGATATCCAACTCCTTCCCCTTCCAAACCTGAGACCCTTCCTATAGCATGAGATGTGATATCCAACTTCTTCCCATTCCAATCCTGAGACCCTTCCTATAACATGAGATGCGATGTCTCAATGCTTCTAATACCAAACCTGAGATCTTTCCTATAACATGAGATGTGATATCCAACTCCTTCCCATTCCAATCCTGAGACCCTTCCTGTAGCATGAGATGTGCTATCTCAATGCTTATACCAAACCTGAGACCCTTCCTAAAGCTTGAGATGTGATATCCAACTCCTTCCCATTCCAATCCTGAGACCCTTCCTAAAGCTTGAGATGTGATATCCAACTCCTTCCCATTCCAATCCTGAGACCCTTCCTATAGCATGAGATGTGATATCTCAAGGCCTCTAATACCAAACCTGAGATCCTTCCTCTAACATGAAATGTGATATCCAACTCCTTCCCCTTCCAAACCTGAGAGCCTTCCTATAGCATGAGATATGATATCCAAGTCCTTCCCATTCCAATCCTGAGACCCTTCCTATAACATGAAATGTGATATCCAACTCCTTCCCATTCCAACCTGAGACCCTTCCTATAGCATGAGATGGGATATCCAACTCCTTCCAAATCCAATACTGATACCCTTCCAATAGCATGAGATGTGATATCCCAATGCTTCTACCAAACCTGAGACCCATACTATGGCATGAGATGTGATATCAAACTCCTTCCCATTCCAATCCTGAGACTCTTCCTATAGCTTGAGATGTGATATCCAACTCCTTCACATTCCAATTCTGAGACCCTTCCTATGCCATGAGACTTGATATCTCAATGCTTCTAATACCAAACCTGAGACCCGTCCTAAAACATCAGATGTGATATCCAAATCTTTCCCCTTCCAAACCTTAGACCCTTCCTTTATCATGAGATGTGATATCCAACTCCTTCCCATTCCATTCCTGAGACCCTTCCGATATCATGAGATTTGTTATCTCAATGCTTCTAATATCAAACTTGAGACCCTCGCTATAGCATGAGATGTGACATCCAAGTCCTCCCCATTCCAATCCTGAGACCCTTCCTATATCATGAGATGTGATATCTCAATGCTTCTAATACCAAACCTGAGACCCTTCCTATAACATGAGATGGGATATCCAACTCCTTCCCATTCCAATCCTGAGACCCTTCCGATAGCAGAGATGTGATATCTCAATGCTTATACCAATCCTGAGACCCTTCCTATGGCCTGAGATGTCATATACAACTCCTTTCCAATCCAATCCTGAGACCCTTCCTATAGCATGAGATGTGATATCTCAATGCTTATACCAAATGTGAGACCCTTCCTATAGCATGAGATGTGATATCCAACTCCTTCCCATTCCAATCCTGAGACCCTTCCTATAGCATGAGATGTGATGTCTCAATGCTTCTAATACCAAACCTGAGATCCTTCCTATAACATGAGATGTGATATCCAACTCCTTCCCATTCCAATCCTGAGACCCTTCCTATAGCATGAGATGTGATGTCTCAATGCTTCTAATACCAAACCTGAGAACCTTCCTACAGCATGCGATGTGATATCTCAATGCTTCTAATACCAAACCTGAGACCAGTCCTATAACATGAGATTGGATATCCAACTCCTTCCCCTTCCAAACCTGAGACCCTTCCTCTAGCATGAGATGTGATATCCAACTCCTTCCCATTCCAATCCTGAGACCCTTCCTATAGCATGAGATGTGATATCCAACTCCTTCCCATTCCAATCCTGAGACCCTTCCTATAGCCTGAGATCTGATATCTCAATGCCTCTAATACCAAACCTGAGATCCTTCCTCTAACATGAAATGTGATATCCAACTCCTTCCCTTTCCAAACCTGAGAGCCTATCTATAGCATGAGATGTGATATCCAAGTCCTTCCCATTCCAATCCTGAGACACTTCCGATAGCAGAGATGTGATATCTCAATGCTTATACCAAACCTGAGACCCTTCCTATAACATGAGATGTGATATCCAACTCCTTCCCGTTCCAAACCTGAGACCCTTCCTTTAGCATGAGATGTGATATCCAGCTCCTTCCCATTCCAATCCTGAGACACTTCCGATAGCATGAGATGTGATATCTCAATGCTTCTAATATCAAAACTGAGACCCTCCCTATAGCATGATATGTGATATCTAAGTCCATCCCATTCCAATCCTGAGACCCTTCCTATAGCATGAGATGTGATATCTCAATGCTTCTACCAAACCTGAGACCCTTCCTTTAGCATGAGATGTGATAACCAACTCCTTCCCATTCCAATCCTGAGACCCTTCCTATAGCATGAGATGTGATATCTCAATACTTCTAATACCAAACCTGAGATCCTTCCGATAACATGAGATGTGATATCCAAATCTTTCCCCTTCCAAACCTGAGACCCTCCCTTTAGCATGAGATGTGATATCCAACTCCTTCCCATTCCAATCCTGAGAACCTTCTGATAGCATGAGATGTGATATCTCAATGCTTCTATACCAAACCTGAGATCCTTCCGATAGCATGAGATGTGATATCTCAATGCTTCTAATACCAAACCTGAGTTCCTTCCTATAACATGAGATGTGATATCCAAATCCTTCCCCTTCCAAACCTGAGACCCTCCCTTTAGCATGAGATGTGATATCCAACTCCTTCCCATTCCAATCCTGAGACTCTTCTGATAGCATGAGATGTGATATCTCAATGCCTCTAATACCAAACCTGAGATCCTACCTCTAACATGAAATGTGATATCCAACTCTTTCCCCTTCCAAACCTGAGAGCCTTCCTATAGCATGAGATGTGATATCCAAGTCCTTCTAATTCCAATCCTGAGACCCTTCCTATAACATGAGATGTGATATCCAACTCCTTCCCATTCCAACCTGAGACCCTTCCTATAGCATGAGATGGGATATCCAACTCCTTCCAAATCCAATCCTGATACCCTTCCGATAGCATGAGATGTGATATCCCAATGCTTCTACCAAACCTGAGACCCATACTATGGCATGAGATGTGATATCAAACTCCTTCCCCTTCCAAACCTTAGACACTTCCTTTATCATGAGATGTGATATCCAACTCCTTCCCATTCCATCCCTGAGACCCTTTCGATATCATGAGATGTGATATCTCAATGCTTCTAATATCAAACTTGAGACCCTCCTTATAGCATGAGATGTGATATCCAAGTCCTTCCCATTCCAATCCTGAGACCCTTCCTATAGCATGAGATGTGATATCTCAATGCTTCTAATACCAAACCTGAGACCCTTCCTATAACATGAGATGGGAATATCCAACTCCTTCCCATTCCAATCCTGAGACCCTTCCGATAGTAGAGATGTGATATCTCAATGCTTATACCAAACCTGAGATCCTTCCTATAACATGAGATGTGATATCCAACTCCTTCCCATTCCAATCCTGAGACACTTCCTATAGCATGAGATGTGATATCTCACTGCTTATACCAAACCTGAGACCCTTGCTATAGCATGAGATGAGATGTGATATCCAACTCCTTCCCATTCCAATCCTGAGACCCTTCCTATAGCATGAGATATGATATCTCAATGCTTCTAATATCAAACTTGAGACCCTCCCTATAGCATGAGATGTGATATCCAAGTCCTTCCCATTCCAATCCTGAGACCCTTCCGATAGCATGAGATGTGATGTCTCAATGCTTCTAATACCAAACCTAAGATCCTTCCTATAACATGAGATGTGATATCCAACTCCTTCCCATTCCAATCCTGAGACCCTTCCTATAGCATGAGATGTGATATCTCAATGCTTATACCAAACCTGAGACCCTTCCTATAGCATGAGATGTGATATCCAACTCCTTCCCATTCCAATCCTGAGACCCTTCCTATAGCATGAGATGTGATATCTCAATGCCTCTAATACCAAACCTGAGATCCTTCCTCTAACATGAAATGTGATATCCAACTCCTTCCCATTCCAATCCTGAGACACTTCCTATAGCATGAGATGTGATATCTAAATGCTTCTAATACCAAACTTGAGACTCTTCCTATAACATGAGATGGGATATCCAACTCCTTCCCATTCCAATCCTTAGACCCTTCCTACAGCATGCAATATGATATCTCAATGATTCTAATAACAAACCTGAGACCCGTCCTATAACATGAGATGGGATATCCAACACCTTCCCATTCCAATCCTGAGACACTTCCGATAGCAGAGATGTGATATCTCAATGCTTATACCAAACCTGAGACCCTTCCTATAACATGAGATGTGATATCCAACTCCTTCCCGTTCCAAACCTGAGACCCTTCCTATAGCATATGTGATATCCAACACATTCCCATTCCAAACATGAGACCCTTCCTATAGCAGGAATGTAATATCCAACTCCTTCCCATTCCAATCCTGAGACCATTCCTATAGCATGAGATGTGATATCTCAATGCTTCTAATACCAAACCTGAGATCCTTCCTATGACATGAGATGTGATATCCAATTCCTCCCCATTCCAAACCTGAGAACCTTCCTACAGCATGCGATGTGATATCTCAATGCTTCTAATACCAAACCTGAGACCAGTCCTATAACATGAGATTGGATATCCAACTCCTTCCCATTCCAATCCTGAGACCCTTCCTATAACATGAGATGTGATGTCTCAATGCTTCTAATACCAAACCTGAGATCTTTCCTATAACATGAGATGTGATATCCAACTCCTTCCCATTCCAATCCTGAGACCCTTCCTGTAGCATGAGATGTGCTATCTCAATGCTTATACCAAACCTGAGACCCTTCCTAAAGCTTGAGATGTGATATCCAACTCCTTCCCATTCCAATCCTGAGACCCTTCCTAAAGCTTGAGATGTGATATCCAACTCCTTCCCATTCCAATCCTGAGACCCTTCCTATAGCATGAGATGTGATATCTCAAGGCCTCTAATACCAAACCTGAGATCCTTCCTCTAACATGAAATGTGATATCCAACTCCTTCCCCTTCCAAACCTGAGAGCCTTCCTATAGCATGAGATATGATATCCAAGTCCTTCCCATTCCAATCCTGAGACCCTTCCTATAACATGAAATGTGATATCCAACTCCTTCCCATTCCAACCTGAGACCCTTCCTATAGCATGAGATGGGATATCCAACTCCTTCCAAATCCAATACTGATACCCTTCCAATAGCATGAGATGTGATATCCCAATGCTTCTACCAAACCTGAGACCCATACTATGGCATGAGATGTGATATCAAACTCCTTCCCATTCCAATCCTGAGACTCTTCCTATAGCTTGAGATGTGATATCCAACTCCTTCACATTCCAATTCTGAGACCCTTCCTATGCCATGAGACTTGATATCTCAATGCTTCTAATACCAAACCTGAGACCCGTCCTAAAACATCAGATGTGATATCCAAATCTTTCCCCTTCCAAACCTTAGACCCTTCCTTTATCATGAGATGTGATATCAAACTCCTTCCCATTCCATTCCTGAGACCCTTCCGATATCATGAGATTTGTTATCTCAATGCTTCTAATATCAAACTTGAGACCCTCGCTATAGCATGAGATGTGACATCCAAGTCCTCCCCATTCCAATCCTGAGACCCTTCCTATAGCATGAGATGTGATATCTCAATGCTTCTAATACCAAACCTGAGACCCTTCCTATAACATGAGATGGGATATCCAACTCCTTCCCATTCCAATCCTGAGACCCTTCCGATAGCAGAGATGTGATATCTCAATGCTTATACCAATCCTGAGACCCTTCCTATGGCCTGAGATGTCATATACAACTCCTTCCCAATCCAATCCTGAGACCCTTCCTATAGCATGAGATGTGATATCTCAATGCTTATACCAAATGTGAGACCCTTCCTATAGCATGAGATGTGATATCCAACTCCTTCCCATTCCAATCCTGAGACCCTTCCTATAGCATGAGATGTGATGTCTCAATGCTTCTAATACCAAACCTGAGATCCTTCCTATAACATGAGATGTGATATCCAACTCCTTCCCATTCCAATCCTGACACCCTTCCTATAGCATGAGATGTGATGTCTCAATGCTTCTAATACCAAACCTGAGAACCTTCCTACAGCATGCGATGTGATATCTCAATGCTTCTAATACCAAACCTGAGACCAGTCCTATAACATGAGATTGGATATCCAACTCCTTCCCCTTCCAAACCTGAGACCCTTCCTATAGCATGAGATGTGATAACCCACTTCTTCCCATTCCAATCCTGAGACCCTTCCTATAACATGAGATGTGATGTCTCAATGCTTCTAATACCAAACCTGAGATCTTTCCTATAACATGAGATGTGATATCCAACTCCTTCCCATTCCAATCCTGAGACCCTTCCTATAGCATGAGATGTGCTTTGTCAATGCTTATACCAAACCTGAGACCCTTCCTAAAGCTTGAGATGTGATATCCAACTCCTTCCCATTCCAATCCTGAGACCCTTCCTATAGCATGAGATGTGATATCTCAAGGCCTCTAATACCAAACCTGAGATCCTTCCTCTAACATGAAATGTGATATCCAACTCCTTCCCCTTCCAAACCTGAGAGCCTTCCTATAGCATGAGATATGATATCCAAGTCCTTCCCATTCCAATCCTGAGACCCTTCCTATAACATGAAATGTGATATCCAACTCCTTCCCATTCCAACCTGAGACCCTTCCTATAGCATGAGATGGGATATCCAACTCCTTCCAAATCCAATACTGATACCCTTCCAATAGCATGAGATGTGATATCCCAATGCTTCTACCAAACCTGAGACCCATACTATGGCATGAGATGTGATATCAAACTCATTCCCATTCCAATCCTGAGACTCTTCCTATAGCTTAAGATGTGATATCCAACTCCTTCCCATTCCAATTCTGAGACCCTTCCTATGCCATGAGACTTGATATCTCAATGCTTCTAATACCAAACCTGAGACCCGTCCTATAACATGAGATGTGATATCCAAATCTTTCCCCTTCCAAACCTTAGACCCTTCCTTTATCATGAGATGTGATATCCAACTCCTTCCCATTCCAATCCTGAGACCCTTCCGATATCATGAGATTTGTTATCTCAATGCTTCTAATATCAAACTTGAGACCCTCCCTATAGCATGAGATGTGACATCCAAGTCCTCCCCATTCCAATCCTGAGACCCTTCCTATAGCATGAGATGTGATATCTCAATGCTTCTAATACCAAACCTGAGACCCTTCCTATAACATGAGATGTCATATACAACTCCTTCCCAATCCAATCCTGAGACCCTTCCTATAGCATGAGATGTGATATCTCAATGCTTATACCAAATCTGAGACCCTTCCTATAGCATGAGATGTGATATCCAACTTCTTCCCATTCCAATCCTGAGACCCTTCCTATAACATGAGATGTGATGTCTCAATGCTTCTAATACCAAACCTGAGATCTTTCCTATAACATGAGATGTGATATCCAACTCCTTCCCATTCCAATCCTGAGACCCTTCCTATAGCATGAGATGTGCTATGTCAATGCTTATACCAAACCTGAGACCCTTCCTAAAGCTTGAGATGTGATATCCAACTCCTTCCCATTCCAATCCTGAGACCCTTCCTATAGCATGAGATGTGATATCTCAAGGCCTCTAATACCAAACCTGAGATCCTTCCTCTAACATGAAATGTGATATCCAACTCCTTCCCCTTCCAAACCTGAGAGCCTTCCTATAGCATGAGATATGATATCCAAGTCCTTCCCATTCCAATCCTGAGACCCTTCCTATAACATGAAATGTGATATCCAACTCCTTCCCATTCCAACCTGAGACCCTTCCTATAGCATGAGATGGGATATCCAACTCCTTCCAAATCCAATACTGATACCCTTCCAATAGCATGAGATGTGATATCCCAATGCTTCTACCAAACCTGAGACCCATACTATGGCATGAGATGTGATATCAAACTCATTCCCATTCCAATCCTGAGACTCTTCCTATAGCTTAAGATGTGATATCCAACTCCTTCCCATTCCAATTCTGAGACCCTTCCTATGCCATGAGACTTGATATCTCAATGCTTCTAATACCAAACCTGAGACCCGTCCTATAACATGAGATGTGATATCCAAATCTTTCCCCTTCCAAACCTTAGACCCTTCCTTTATCATGAGATGTGATATCCAACTCCTTCCCATTCCAATCCTGAGACCCTTCCGATATCATGAGATTTGTTATCTCAATGCTTCTAATATCAAACTTGAGACCCTCCCTATAGCATGAGATGTGACATCCAAGTCCTCCCCATTCCAATCCTGAGACCCTTCCTATAGCATGAGATGTGATATCTCAATGCTTCTAATACCAAACCTGAGACCCTTCCTATAACATGAGATGTCATATACAACTCCATCCCAATCCAATCCTGAGACCCTTCCTATAGCATGAGATGTGATATCTCAATGCTTATACCAAATCTGAGACCCTTCCTATAGCATGAGATGTGATATCCAACTCCTTCCCATTCCAATCCTGAGACCCTTCCTATAGCATGAGATGTGATGTCTCAATGCTTCTAATACCAAACCTGAGATCCTTCCAATAACATGAGATGTGATATCCAACTCCTTCCCATTCCAATCCTGAGACCATTATGATAGCATGAGATGTGATATCTCAATGCCTCTAATACCAAACCTGAGATACTTCTGATAGCATGAGATGTGATATCTCAATGCTTCTAATACCAAACCTGAGATCCTTCCTATAACATGAGATGTGATTTCCAAATCCTTCCCCTTCCAAACCTGAGACCCTCCATTTAGCATGAGATGTGATATACAACTCCTTCCCATTCCAATCCTGAGACCCTTCTGATAGCATGAGATGTGATATCTCAATGCCTCTAATACCAAACCTGAGATCCTATCTCTAACATGAAATGTGATATCCATCTCCTTCCCTTTCCAAACATGAGGCCCTGCCTATAGCATGAGATGTGATATCCAAGTCCTTCCCATTCCAATCCTGAGACCCTTCCTATAGCATGTGATGTGATATCTCAATGCTTATACCAAACCTGAGACCCTTCCTATGGCATGAGATGTCATATACAACTCCTTCCCATTCCAATCCTGAGACCCTTCCTATAGCATGAGATGTGATATCTCAATGCTTATACCAAACCTGAGACCCTTCCTATAGCTTGAGATGTGATATCCAACTCCTTCCCATTCCAATCCTGAGACCCTTCCTATAGCTTGAGATGTGATATCCAACTCCTTCCCGTTCCAAACCTGAGAGCCTTCCTATAGCATGAGATATGATATCCAAGTCCTTCCCATTCCAATCCTGAGACCCTTCCTATAACATGAAATGTGATATCCAACTCCTTCCCATTCCAACCTGAGACCCTTCCTATAGCATGAGATGGGATATAAAACTTCTTCCAAATCCAATACTGATACCCTTCCGATAGCATGAGATTTGATATCCCGATGCTTCTACCAAACCTGAGACCCATACTATGGCATGAGATGTGATATCAAACTCCTTCCCGTTCCAATCCTGAGACCCTTCCTATAGCTTGAGGTGTGATATCCAACTCCTTCCCATTCCAATTCTGAGACCCTTCTTATACCATGAGACTTGATATCTCAATGCTTCTAATACCAAACCTGAGACCCGTCCTATAACATGAGATGTGATATCCAAATCCTTCCGCTTCCAAACCTTAGACCCTTCCTTTATCATGAGATGTGGTATCCAACTCCTTCCCATTCCAATCCTGAGATCCTTCCGATAGCAGAGATGTGATATCTCAATGCTTATACCAAACCTGAGACCCTTCCTATGGCCTGAGATGTCATATACAACTCCTTCCCATTCCAATCCTGAGACCCTTCCTTTAGCATGAGATGTGATATCTCAATACTTATACCAAATCTGAGACCCTTCCTATAGCATGAGATGTGATATCCAAATCATTCCCATTCCAATCCTGAGACCCTTCCTATAGCATGAGATGTGATATCTCAATGCTTATACCAAACCTGAGAGCCTAACTATAGCATGAGATGTGATATCCAAGTCCATCCCATTCCAATCCTTAGACCCTTCCTACAGCATGCGATGTGATATCTCAATGATTCTAATACCAAACCAGAGACTCTTCCTATAACATGAGATGGGATATCCAACTCCTTCCCATTCCAATCCTGAGCCGCTTCCGATAGCAGAGATGTGATATCTCAATGCTTATACCAAACCTCAGACCCTTCCTATAACATGAGATGTGATATCCAACTCCTTCCCGTTCCAAACCTGAGACACTAACTATAGCATATGTGATATCCAACTCCTTCCCATTCCAAACATGAGACCCTTCCTATAGCAAGAAAGTAATATCCAACTCATACCCATTCCAATCCTGAGACCCTTCCTATAGCAAGAGATGTGATATCCAAATCCTTCCCATTCCAATCCTGAGACCCTTCCTATAACAAGAGATGTGATATCCAACTCCTTCCCATTCCAACCTGAGACACTTCCTATAGCATGAGAAGGGATATCCAACTCCTTCCCAATCCAATCCTGAGACCCTTCCGATAGCAGAGATGTGATATCTCAATGCTTATACCAAACCTGAGACCCTTCCTATGGCATGAGATGTGATATCCAACTCCTTGCCATTCAAATCCTGAGACACTTCCTATAGCATGAGAAGGGATATCCAACTCCTTCCCAATCCAATCCTGAGACCCTTCCGATAGCAGAGACGTGATATCTCAATGCTTCTACCAAACCTGAGACCCTTCCTTTAGCATGAGATGTGATATCCAAATCCTTCACATTCCAATCCTGAGACCCTTCCTATAGCATGAGATGTGATATCTCAATGCTTCTAATACCAAACCTGAGATCCTTCCTATAACATGAGATGTGATATCCAATTCCTTCCCATTCCAAACCTGAGACCCTTCCTATTGGATGAGATGTGATATCCAACTCCTTCCCATTCCAACCCTGAGACCCTTCCTATAGCATGAGATGTGATGTCTCAATGCTTCTAATACCAAACCTGAGATCCTTCCTATAACATGAGATGTGATATCCAACTCCTTCCATTCCAATCCTGAGACCCGTCCTATAGCATGAGATGTGATATCTCAATGCTTATACCAAACCTGAGACCCTTCCTATAGCATGAGATGTGATATCCAACTACTTCCCATTCCAATCCTGAGACCCTTCCTATAGCATGAGATGTGATATCTCAATGCTTCTAATACCAAACCTGAGATCCTTCCTCTAACATGAAATGTGATATCCAACTCATTCCCTTTCCCAACCTAAGAGCCTATCTATAGCATGAGATGTGATATCCAAGTCCTTCCCATTCCAACCCTTAGACCCTTCCTACAGCATGCAATATGATATCTCAATGATTCTAATAACAAACCTGAGACCCGTCCTATAACATGAGATGGGATATCCAACACCTTCCCATTCCAATCCTGAGACACTTCCGATAGCAGAGATGTGATATCTCAATGCTTATACCAAACCTGAGACCCTTCCTATAACATGAGATGTGATATCCAAATCCTTCCCGTTCCAAACCTGAGACCCTTCCTTTAGCATGAGATGTGATATCCAGCTCCTTCCCATTCCAATCCTGAGACCCTTCCTATAGCATGAGATGTGATATCTCAATGCTTCTAATACCAAACCTGAGATCCTTCCTCTAACATGAAATGTGATATCCAACTCCTTCCCTTTCCAAACCTAAGAGCCTATCTATAGCATGAGATGTGATATCCAAGTCCATCCCATTCCAATCCTTAGACCCTTCCTACAGCATGCAATGTGATATCTCAATGATTCTAATACCAAACCAGAGACTCGTCCTATAAAATGAGATGGGATATCCAACTCCTTCCCATTCCAATCCTGAGCCACTTCCGATAGCAGAGATGTGATATCTCAATGCTTATACCAAACCTGAGACCCTTCCTATAACATGAGATGTGATATCCAACTCCTTCCCATTCCAATCCTGAGACTCTTCTGATAGCATGAGATGTGATATCTCAATGCCTCTAATACCAAACCTGAGATCCTACCTCTAACATGAAATGTGATATCCAACTCTTTCCCCTTCCAAACCTGAGAGCCTTCCTATAGCATGAGATGTGATATCCAAGTCCTTCTAATTCCAATCCTGAGACCCTTCCTATAACATGAGATGTGATATCCAACTCCTAACCATTCCAACCTGAGACCCTTCCTATAGCATGAGATGGGATATCCAACTCCTTCCAAATCCAATCCTGATACCCTTCCGATAGCATGAGATGTGATATCCCAATGCTTCTACCAAACCTGAGACCCTTCCTATAACATGAGATGTGATATCCAACTCCTTCCCGTTCTAAACCTGAGACACTAACTATAGCATATGTGATATCCAACTCCTTCCCATTCCAAACATGAGACCCTTCCTATAGCAAGAAAGTAATATCCAACTCCTACCCATTCCAATCCTGAGACCCTTCCTATAGCATGAGATGTGATATCTCACTGCTTATACCAAACCTGAGACCCTTCCTATAGCATGAGATGTGATATCCAACTCCTTCCCATTCCAATCCTGAGACCCTTCCTATAGCATGAGATATGATATCTCAATGCTTCTAATATCAAACTTGAGACCCTCCCTATAGCATGAGATGTGATATCCAAGTCCTTCCCATTCCAATCCTGAGACCCTTCCGATAGCATGAGATGTGATGTCTCAATGCTTCTAATACCAAACCTGAGATCCTTCCTATAACATGAGATGTGATATCCAACTCCTTCCCATTCCAATCCTGAGACCCTTCCTATAGCATGAGATGTGATATCTCAATGCTTATACCAAACCTGAGACCCTTCCTATAGCATGAGATGTGATATCCAGCTCCTTCCCATTCCAATCCCGAGACTCTTCTGATAGCATGAGATGTGATATCTCAATGCTTCTAATATCAAAACTGAGACCCTCCCTATAGCATGATATGTGATATCTAAGTCTTTCCCATTCCAATCCTGAGACCCTTCCTATAGCATGAGATGTGATATCTCAATGCTTCTACCAAACCTGAGACCCTTCCTTTAGCATGAGATGTGATAACCAACTCCTTCCCATTCCAATCCTGAGACCCTTCCTATAGCATGAGATGTGATATCTCAATACTTCTAATACCAAACCTGAGATCCTTCCGATAACATGAGATGTGATATCCAAATCCTTCCCCTTCCAAACCTGAGACCCTCCCTTTAGCATGAGATGTGATATCCACCTCCTTCCCATTCCAATCCTGAGAACCTTCTGATAGCATGAGATGTGATATCTCAATGCTTCTATACCAAACCTGAGATCCTTCCGATAGCATGAGATGTGATATCTCAATGCTTCTAATACCAAACCTGAGATCCTTCCTATAACATGAGATGTGATATCCAAATCCTTCCCCTTCCAAACCTGAGACCCTCCCTTTAGCATGAGATGTGATATCCAACTCCTTCCCATTCCAATCATGAGACTCTTCTGATAGCATGAGATGTGATATCTCAATGCCTCTAATACCAAACCTGAGATCCTACCTCTAACATGAAATGTGATATCCAACTCTTTCCCCTTCCAAACCTGAGAGCCTTCCTATAGCATGAGATGTGATATCCAAGTCCTTCTAATTCCAATCCTGAGACCCTTCCTATAACATGAGATGTGATATCCAACTCCTTCCCATTCCAACCTGAGACCTTCCTATAGCATGAGATGGGATATCCAACTCCTTCCAAATCCAATCCTGATACCTTTCCGATAGCATGAGATGTGATATCCCAATGCTTCTACCAAACCTGAGACCCTTCCTATAACATGAGATGTGATATCCAACTCCTTCCCGTTCCAAACCTGAGACACTAACTATAGCATATGTGATATCCAACTCCTTCCCATTCCAAACATGAGACCCTTCCTATAGCAAGAAAGTAATATCCAACTCCTACCCATTCCAATCCTGAGACCCTTCCTATAGCAAGAGATGTGATATCCAAATCCTTCCCATTCCAATCCTGAGACCCTTCCTATAACATGAGATGTGATATCCAACTCCTTCCCATTCCAACCTGAGGCACTTCCTATAGCATGAGAAGGGATATCCAACTCCTTCCCAATCCAATCCTGAGACCCTTGCGATAGCAGAGATGTGATATCTCAATGCTTATACCAAACCTGAGACCCTTCCTATAGCATGAGAAGGGATATCCAACTCCTTCCCAATCCAATCCTGAGACCCTTCCGATAGCAGAGACGTGATATCTCAATGCTTCTACCAAACCTGAGACCCATCCTTTAGCATGAGATGTGATATCCAAATCCTTCACATTCCAATCCTGAGACCCTTCCTATAGCATGAGAAGGGATATCTCAATGCTTCTAATACCAAACCTGAGATCCTTCCTATAACATGAGATGTGATATCCAATTCCTTCCCATTCCAATCCTGAGACCCTTCCAATAGCAGAGATGTGATATCTCAATGCTTATACCAAACCTGAGACCCTTCCTATGGCCTGAGATGTCATATACAACTCCTTCCCATTCCAATCCTGAGACCCTTCCTATAGCATGAGATGTGATATCTCAATGCTTATACCAAATCTGAGACCCTTCCTATAGCATGAGATGTGATATCCAACTCCTTCCCATTCCAATCCTGAGACCCTTCCTATAGCATGAGATGTGATGTCTCAATGCTTCTAATACCAAACCTGAGATCCTTCCTATAACATGAGAAGTGATATCCAACTCCTTCCCATTCCAATCCTGAGACCCTTATGAAAGCATGAGATGTGATATCTCAATGCTTCTAATACCAAACCTGAGATCCTTCCTATAACATGAGATGTGATTTCCAAATCCTTCTCCTTCCAAACCTGAGACCCTCCCTTTAGCATGAGATGTGATATCCATCTCCTTCCCATTCCAATCCTGAGACCCTTCTGATAGCATGAGATGTGATATCTCAATGCCTCTAATACCAGACCTGAGATCCTACCTCTAACATGAAATGTGATATCCATCTCATTCCCTTTCCAAACCTGAGACCCTGCCTATAGCATGAGATGTGATATCCAAGTCCTTCCCATTCCAATCCTGAGACCCTTCCTATAGCATGTGATGTGATATCTCAATGCTTATACCAAACCTGAGACCCTTCCTATGGCATGAGATGTCATATACAACTCCTTCCCATTCCAATCCTGAGACCCTTCCTATAGCATGAGATGTGATATCTCAATGCTTATACCAAACCTGAGACCCTTCCTATAGCATTAGATGTGATATCCAACTTCTTCCCATTCCAATCCTGAGACCCTTCCTATAACATGAGATGTGATGTCTCAATGCTTCTAATACCAAACCTGAGATCTTTCCTATAACATGAGATGTGATATCCAACTCCTTCCCATTCCAATCCTGAGACCCTTCCTATAGCATGAGATGTGATATCACAATGCTCATACCAAACCTGAGACCGTTCCTATAGCTTGAGATGTGATATCCAACTCCTTCCCATTCCAATCCTGAGACCCTTCCTATAGCATGAGATGTGATATCTCAAGGCCTCTAATACCAAACCTGAGATCCTACCTCTAACACAAAATGTGATATCCAACTCCTTCCCCTTCCAAACCTGAGAGCCTTCCTATAGCATGGGATATGATATCCAAGTCCTTCCCATTCCAATCCTGAGACCCTTCCTATAACATGAAATGTGATATCCAACTCCTTCCCATTCCAACCTGAGACCCTTCCTATATCATGAGATGGGATATCTCAATGCTTCTAATACCAAACCTGAGACTCTTCCTATAACATGAGATGGGATATCCAACTCCTTCCCATTCCAATCCTGAGACCCTTCCTATAGCACGTGATGTGATATCTCAATGCTTATACCAAACCTGAGACCCTTCCTCTAGAATGAGATGTGATATCCAACTCCTTCCCATTCCAATCCTGAGACCCTTCCTATAGCATGAGATGTGATATCCAACTCCTTCCCATTCCAATCCTGAGACCCTTCCTATAGCCTGAGATCTGATATCTCAATGCCTCTAATACCAAACATGAGATCCTTCCTCTAACATGAAATGTGATATCCAACTCCTTCCCTTTCCAAACCTGAGAGCCTATCTATAGCATGAGATGTGATATCCAAGTCCTTCCCATTCCAATCCTGAGACACTTCCGATAGCAGAGATGTGATAGCTCAATGCTTATACCAAACCTGAGACCCTTCCTATAACATGAGATGTGATATCCAACTCCTTCCCGTTCCAAACCTGAGACCCTTCCTTTAGCATGAGATGTGATATCCAGCTCCTTCCCATTCCAATCCTGAGACCCTTCTGATAGCATGAGATGTGATATCTCAATGCTTCTAATATCAAAACTGAGACCCTCCCTATAGCATGATATGTGATATCTAAGTCTTTTCCATTCCAATCCTGAGACCCTTCCTATAGCATGAGATGTGATATCTCAATGCTTCTACCAAACCTGAGACCCTTCCTTTAGCATGAGATGTGATAACCAACTCCTTCCCATTCCAATCCTGAGACCCTTCCTATAGCATGAGATGTGATATCTCAATACTTCTAATACCAAACCTGAGATCCTTCCGATAACATGAGATGTGATATCCAAATCCTTCCCCTTCCAAACCTGAGACCCTCCCTTTAGCATGAGATGTGATATCCACCTCCTTCCCATTCCAATCCTGAGAACCTTCTGATAGCATGAGTTGTGATATCTCAATGCTTCTATACCAAACCTGAGATCCTTCCGATAGCATGAGATGTGATATCTCAATGCTTCTAATACCAAACCTGAGATCCTTCCTATAACATGAGATGTGATATCCAAATCCTTCCCCTTCCAAACCTGAGACCCTCCCTTTAGCATGAGATGTGATATCCAACTCCTTCCCATTCCAATCCTGAGACTCTTCTGATAGCATGAGATGTGATATCTCAATGCCTCTAATACCAAACCTGAGATCCTACCTATAACATGAAATGTGATATCCAACTCTTTCCCCTTCCAAACCTGAGAGCCTTCCTATAGCATGAGATGGGATATCCAAGTCCTTCTAATTTCAATCCTGAGACCCTTCCTATAACATGAGATGTGATATCCAACTCCTTCCCATTCCAACCTGAGACCCTTCCTATAGCATGAGATGGGATATCCAACTCCTTCCAAATCCAATCCTGATACCCTTCCGATAGCATGAGATGTGATATCCCAATGCTTCTACCAAACCTGAGACCCATACTATGGCATGAGATGTGATATCAAACTCCTTCCCCTTCCAAACCTTAGACACTTCCTTTATCATGAGATGTGATATCCAACTCCTTCCCATTCCATCCCTGAGACCCTTCCGATATCATGAGATGTGATATCTCAATGCTTCTAATATCAAACTTGAGACCCTCCTTATAGCATGAGATGTGATATCCAAGTCCTTCCCATTCCAATCCTGAGACCCTTCCTATAGCATGAGATGTGATATCTCAATGCTTCTAATACCAAACCTGAGACCCTTCCTATAACATGATATGGGAATATCCAACTCCTTCCCATTCCAATCCTGAGACCCTTCCGATAGTAGAGATGTGATATCTCAATGCTTATACCAAACCTGAGATCCTTCCTATAACATGAGATGTGATATCCAACTCCTTCCCATTCCAATCCTGAGACACTTCCTATAGCATGAGATGTGATATCTCACTGCTTATACCAAACCTGAGACCCTTCCTATAGCATGAGATGTGATATCCAACTCCTTCCCATTCCAATCCTGAGACCTTTCCTATAGCATGAGATATGATATCTCAATGCTTCTAATATCAAACTTGAGACCCTCCCTATAGCATGAGATGTGATATCCAAGTCCTTCCCATTCCAATCCTGAGACCCTTCCGATAGCATGAGATGTGATGTCTCAATGCTTCTAATACCAAACCTGAGATCCTTCCTATAACATGAGATGTGATATCCAACTCCTTCCCATTCCAATCCTGAGACCCTTCCTATAGCATGAGATGTGATATCTCAATGCTTATACCAAACCTGAGACCCTTCCTATAGCATGAGATGTGATATCCAACTCCTTCCCATTCCAATCCTGAGACCCTTCCTATAGCATGAGATGTGATATCTCAATGCCTCTAATACCAAACCTGAGATCCTTCCTCTAACATGAAATGTGATATCCAACTCCTTCCCATTCCAATCCTGAGACACTTCCTATAGCATGAGATGTGATAGCTAAATGCTTCTAATACCAAACTTGAGACTCTTCCTATAACATGAGATGGGATATCCAACTCCTTCCCATTCCAATCCTTAGACCCTTCCTACAGCATGCAATATGATATCTCAATGATTCTAATAACAAACCTGAGACCCATCCTATAACATGAGATGGGATATCCAACACCTTCCCATTCCAATCCTGAGACACTTCCGATAGCAGAGATGTGATATCTCAATGCTTATACCAAACCTGAGACCCTTCCTATAACATGAGATGTGATTTCCAACTCCTTCCCGTTCCAAACCTGAGACCCTTCCTATAGCATATGTGATATCCAACACATTCCCATTCCAAACATGAGACCCTTCCTATAGCAGGAATGTAATATCCAACTCCTTCCCATTCCAATCCTGAGACCATTCCTATAGCATGAGATGTGATATCTCAATGCTTCTAATACCAAACCTGAGATCCTTCCTATGACATGAGATGTGATATCCAATTCCTCCCCATTCCAAACCTGAGAACCTTCCTACAGCATGAGAAGGGATATCTCAATGCTTCTAATACCAAACCTGAGATCCTTCCTATAACATGAGATGTGATATCCAATTCCTTCCCATTCCAATCCTGAGACCCTTCCGATAGCAGAGTTGTGATATCTCAATGCTTATACCAAACCTGAGACCCTTCCTATGGCCTGAGATGTCATATACAAGTCCTTCCCATTCCAATCCTGAGACCCTTCCTATAGCATGAGATGTGATATCTCAATTCTTATACCAAATCTGAGACCCTTCCTATAGCATGAGATGTGATATCCAACTCCTTCCCATTCCAATCCTGAGACCCTTCCTATAGCATGAGATGTGATGTCTCAATGCTTCTAATACCAAACCTGAGATCCTTCCTATAACATGAGATGTGATATCCAACTCCTTCCCATTCCAATCCTGAGACCCTTATGAAAGCATGAGATGTGATATCTCAATGCTTCTAATACCAAACCTGAGATCCTTCCTATAACATGAGATGTGATTTCCAAATCCTTCCCCTTCCAAACCTGATACCATCCCTTTAGCATGAGATGTGATATCCAACTCCTTCCCATTCCAATCCTGAGACCCTTCTGATAGCATGAGATGTGATATCTCAATGCCTCTAATACCAAACCTGAGATCCTACCTCTAACATGAAATGTGATATCCATCTCATTCCCTTTCCAAACCTGAGACCCTGCCTATAGCATGAGATGTGATATCCAAGTCCTTCCCATTCCAATCCTGAGACCCTTCCTATAGCATGTGATGTGATATCTCAATGCTTATACCAAACCTGAGACCCTTCCTATGGCATGAGATGTCATATACAACTCCTTCCCATTCCAATCCTGAGACCCTTCCTATAGCATGAGATGTGATATCTCAATGCTTATACCAAACCTGAGACCCTTCCTATAGCATGAGATGTGATATCCAACTTCTTCCCATTCCAATCCTGAGACCCTTCCTATAACATGAGATGTGATGTCTCAATGCTTCTAATACCAAACCTGAGATCTTTCCTATAACATGAGATGTGATATCCAACTCCTTCCCATTCCAATCCTGAGACCCTTCCTATAGCATGAGATGTGATATCACAATGCTTATACCAAACCTGAGACCGTTCCTATAGCTTGAGATGTGACATCCAACTCCTTCTCATTCCAATCCTGAGACCCTTCCTATAGCATGAGATGTGATATCTCAAGGCCTCTAATACCAAACCTGAGATCCTTCCTCTAACATGAAATGTGATATCCAACTCCTTCCCCTTCCAAACCTGAGAGCCTTCCTATAGCATGGGATATGATATCCAAGTCCTTCCCATTCCAATCCTGAGACCCTTCCTATAACATGAAATGTGATATCCAACTCCTTCCCATTCCAACCTGAGACCCTTCCTATATCATGAGATGGGATATCTCAATGCTTCTAATACCAAACCTGAGACTCTTCCTATAACATGAGATGGGATATCCAACTCCTTCCCATTCCAATCCTAAGACCCTTTTGATAGCAGAGATGTGATATCTCAATGCTTATACCAAACCTGAGACCCTTCCTACGGCATGAGATGTCATATACAACTCCTTCCCATTCCAATCCTGAGACCCTTCCCATAGCACGAGATGTGATATCTCAATGCTTGTACCAAACCTGAGACCCTTCCTCTAGAATGAGATGTGATATCCAACTCCTTCCCATTCCAATCCTGAGACCCTTCCTATAGCATGAGATGTGATATCCAACTCCTTCCCATTCCAATCCTGAGACCCTTCCTATAGCCTGAGATCTGATATCTCAATGCCTCTAATACCAAACCTGAGATCCTTCCTCTAACATGAAATGTGATATCCAACTCCTTCCCTTTCCAAACCTGAGAGCCTATCTATAGCATGAGATGTGATATCCAAGTCCTTCCCATTCCAATCCTGAGACACTTCCGATAGCAGAGATGTGATATCTCAATGCTTATACCAAACCTGAGACCCTTCCTATAACATGAGATGTGATATCCAACTCCTTCCCGTTCCAAACCTGAGACCCTTCCTTTAGCATGAGATGTGATATCCAGCTCCTTCCCATTCCAATCCTGAGACCCTTCTGATAGCATGAGATGTGATATCTCAATGCTTCTAATATCAAAACTGAGACCCTCCCTATAGCATGATATGTGATATCTAAGTCCTTCCCATTCCAATCCTGAGACCCTTCCTATAGCATGAGATGTGATATCTCAATGCTTCTACCAAACCTGAGACCCTTCCTTTAGCATGAGATGTGATATCCAACTCCTTCCCATTCCAATCCTGAGACACTTCCTATAGCATGAGATGTGATAGCTAAATGCTTCTAATACCAAACTTGAGACTCTTCCTATAACATGAGATGGGATATCCAACTCCTTCCCATTCCAATCCTTAGACCCTTCCTACAGCATGCAATATGATATCTCAATGATTCTAATAACAAACCTGAGACCCATCCTATAACATGAGATGGGATATCCAACACCTTCCCATTCCAATCCTGAGACACTTCCGATAGCAGAGATGTGATATCTCAATGCTTATACCAAACCTGAGACCCTTCCTATAACATGAGATGTGATTTCCAACTCCTTCCCGTTCCAAACCTGAGACCCTTCCTATAGCATATGTGATATCCAACACATTCCCATTCCAAACATGAGACCCTTCCTATAGCAGGAATGTAATATCCAACTCCTTCCCATTCCAATCCTGAGACCATTCCTATAGCATGAGATGTGATATCTCAATGCTTTTAATACCAAACCTGAGATCCTTCCTATGACATGAGATGTGATATCCAATTCCTCCCCATTCCAAACCTGAGAACCTTCCTACAGCATGAGAAGGGATATCTCAATGCTTCTAATACCAAACCTGAGATCCTTCCTATAACATGAGATGTGATATCCAATTCCTTCCCATTCCAATCCTGAGACCCTTCCGATAGCAGAGTTGTGATATCTCAATGCTTATACCAAACCTGAGACCCTTCCTATGGCCTGAGATGTCATATACAAGTCCTTCCCATTCCAATCCTGAGACCCTTCCTATAGCATGAGATGTGATATCTCAATTCTTATACCAAATCTGAGACCCTTCCTATAGCATGAGATGTGATATCCAACTCCTTCCCATTCCAATCCTGAGACCCTTCCTATAGCATGAGATGTGATGTCTCAATGCTTCTAATACCAAACCTGAGATCCTTCCTATAACATGAGATGTGATATCCAACTCCTTCCCATTCCAATCCTGAGACCCTTATGAAAGCATGAGATGTGATATCTCAATGCTTCTAATACCAAACCTGAGATCCTTCCTATAACATGAGATGTGATTTCCAAATCCTTCCCCTTCCAAACCTGAGACCATCCCTTTAGCATGAGATGTGATATCCAACTCCTTCCCATTCCAATCCTGAGACCCTTCTGATAGCATGAGATGTGATATCTCAATGCCTCTAATACCAAACCTGAGATCCTACCTCTAACATGAAATGTGATATCCATCTCATTCCCTTTCCAAACCTGAGACCCTGCCTATAGCATGAGATGTGATATCCAAGTCCTTCCCATTCCAATCCTGAGACCCTTCCTATAGCATGTGATGTGATATCTCAATGCTTATACCAAACCTGAGACCCTTCCTATGGCATGAGATGTCATATACAACTCCTTCCCATTCCAATCCTGAGACCCTTCCTATAGCATGAGATGTGATATCTCAATGCTTATACCAAACCTGAGACCCTTCCTATAGCATGAGATGTGATATCCAACTTCTTCCCATTCCAATCCTGAGACCCTTCCTATAACATGAGATGTGATGTCTCAATGCTTCTAATACCAAACCTGAGATCTTTCCTATAACATGAGATGTGATATCCAACTCCTTCCCATTCCAATCCTGAGACCCTTCCTATAGCATGAGATGTGATATCACAATGCTTATACCAAACCTGAGACCGTTCCTATAGCTTGAGATGTGACATCCAACTCCTTCTCATTCCAATCCTGAGACCCTTCCTATAGCATGAGATGTGATATCTCAAGGCCTCTAATACCAAACCTGAGATCCTTCCTCTAACATGAAATGTGATATCCAACTCCTTCCCCTTCCAAACCTGAGAGCCTTCCTATAGCATGGGATATGATATCCAAGTCCTTCCCATTCCAATCCTGAGACCCTTCCTATAACATGAAATGTGATATCCAACTCCTTCCCATTCCAACCTGAGACCCTTCCTATATCATGAGATGGGATATCTCAATGCTTCTAATACCAAACCTGAGACTCTTCCTATAACATGAGATGGGATATCCAACTCCTTCCCATTCCAATCCTAAGACCCTTTTGATAGCAGAGATGTGATATCTCAATGCTTATACCAAACCTGAGACCCTTCC
This sequence comes from Ambystoma mexicanum, assembly GCF_040938575.1. Lineage (NCBI taxonomy): Eukaryota > Metazoa > Chordata > Amphibia > Caudata > Ambystomatidae > Ambystoma > Ambystoma mexicanum. Next base: position 343,966,571 of record NC_090936.1, read on the forward strand.
TACGGCATGAGATGTCATATACAACTCCTTCCCATTCCAATCCTGAGACCCTTCCCATAGCACGAGATGTGATATCTCAATGCTTGTACCAAACCTGAGACCCTTCCTCTAGAATGAGATGTGATATCCAACTCCTTCCCATTCCAATCCTGAGACCCTTCCTATAGCATGAGATGTGATATCCAACTCCTTTCCATTCCAATCCTGAGACCCTTCCTATAGCCTGAGATCTGATATCTCAATGCCTCTAATACCAAACCTGAGACCCTCCCTTTAGCATGAGATGTGATATCCACCTCCTTCCCATTCCAATCCTGAGAACCTTCTGATAGCATGAGATGTGATATCTCAATGCTTCTATACCAAACCTGAGATCCTTCCGATAGCATGAGATGTGATATCTCAATGCTTCTAATACCAAACCTGAGATCCTTCCTATAACATGAGATGTGATAATCAAATCCTTCCCCTTCCAAACCTGAGACCCTCCCTTTAGCATGAGATGTGATATCCAACTCCTTCCCATTCCAATCCTGAGACTCTTCTGATAGCATGAGATGTGATATCTCAATGCCTCTAATACCAAACCTGAGATCCTACCTCTAACATGAAATGTGATATCCAACTCTTTCCCCTTCCAAACCTGAGAGCCTTCCTATAGCATGAGATGTGATATCCAAGTCCTTCTAATTCCAATCTTGAGACCCTTCCTATAACATGAGATGTGATATCCAACTCCTTCCCATTCCAACCTGAGACCCTTCCTATAGCATGAGATGGGATATCCAACTCCTTCCAAATCCAATCCTGATACCCTTCCGATAGCATGAGATGTGATATCCCAATGCTTCTACCAAACCTGAGACCCATACTATGGCATGAGATGTGATATCAAACTCCTTCCCCTTCCAAACCTTAGACACTTCCTTTATCATGAGATGTGATATCCAACTCCTTCCCATTCCATCCCTGAGACCCTTCCGATATCATGAGATGTGATATCTCAATGCTTCTAATATCAAACTTGAGACCCTCCTTATAGCATGAGATGTGATATCCAAGTCCTTCCCATTCCAATCCTGAGACCCTTCCTATAGCATGAGATGTGATATCTCAATGCTTCTAATACCAAACCTGAGACCCTTCCTATAACATGAGATGGGAATATCCAACTCCTTCCCATTCCAATCCTGAGACCCTTCCGATAGTAGAGATGTGATATCTCAATGCTTATACCAAACCTGAGATCCTTCCTATAACATGAGATGTGATATCCAACTCCTTCCCATTCCAATCCTGAGACACTTCCTATAGCATGAGATGTGATATCTCACTGCTTATACCAAACCTGAGACCCTTCCTATAGCATGAGATGTGATATCCAACTCCTTCCCATTCCAATCCTGAGACCCTTCCGATAGCATGAGATGTGATGTCTCAATGCTTCTAATACCAAACCTGAGATCCTTCCTATAACATGAGATGTGATATCCAACTCCTTCCCATTCCAATCCTGAGACCCTTCCTATAGCATTAGATGTGATATCTCAATGCTTATACCAAACCTGAGACCCTTCCTATAGCATGAGATGTGATATCCAACTCCTTCCCATTCCAATCCTGAGACCCTTCCTATAGCATGAGATGTGATATCTCAATGCCTCTAATACCAAACCTGAGATCCTTCCTCTAACATGAAATGTGATATCCAACTCCTTCCCATTCCAATCCTGAGACACTTCCTATAGCATGAGTTGTGATAGCTTAATGCTTCTAATACCAAACTTGAGACTCTTCCTATAACATGAGATGGGATATCCAACTCCTTCCCATTCCAATCCTTAGACCCTTCCTACAGCATGCAATATGATATCTCAATGATTCTAATAACAAACCTGAGACCCGTCCTATAACATGAGATGGGATATCCAACACCTTCCCATTCCAATCCTGAGACACTTCCGATAGCATATGTGATATCCAACACATTACCATTCCAAACATGAGACCCTTCCTATAGCAGGAATGTAATAATCAACTCCTTCCCATTCCAATCCTGAGACCATTCCTATAGCATGAGATGTGATATCTCAATGCCTCTAATACCAAACCTGAGATCCTTCCTCTAACATGAAATGTGATATCCAACTCCTTCCCATTCCAATCCTGAGACACTTCCTATAGCATGAGATGTGATATCTCAATGCTTATACCAAACCTGAGACCCTTCCTATAACATGAGATGTGATATCCAACTCCTTCCCGTTCCAAACCTGAGACCCTTCCTATAGCATATGTGATATCCAACACATTACCATTCCAAACATGAGACCCTTCCTATAGCAGGAATGTAATATCCAACTCCTTCCCATTCCAATCCTGAGACCATTCCTATAGCATGAGATGTGATATCTCAATGCTTCTAATACCAAACCTGAGATCCTTCCTATGACATGAGATGTGATATCCAATTCCTCCCCATTCCAAACCTGAGAACCTTACTACAGCATGCGATGTGATATCTCAATGCTTCTAATACCAAACCTGAGACCAGTCCTATAACATGAGATTGGATATCCAACTCCTTCCCCTTCCAAACCTGAGACCCTTCCTATAGCATGAGATGTGATATCCAACTTCTTTCCATTGCAATCCTGAGACCCTTCCTATAACATGAGATGTGATATCCAAGTCCTTCCCATTCCAATCCTGAGACACTTCCGATAGCAGAGATGTGATATCCTAATGCTTATACCAAACCTGAGACCCTTCCTATAACATGAGATGTGATATCCAACTCCTTCCCGTTCCAAACCTGAGACCCTTCCTTTAGCATGAGATGTGATATCCAGCTCCTTCCCATTCCAATCCTGAGACCCTTCTGATAGCATGAGATGTGATATCTCAATGCTTCTAATATTAAACTGAGACCCTCCATATAGCATGATATGTGATATCTAAGTCCTTCCCATTCCAATCCTGAGACCCTTCCTATAGCATGAGATGTGATACCTCAATGCTTCTACCAAACCTGAGACCCTTCCTTTAGCATGAGATGTGATAACCAACTCCTTCCCATTCCAATCCTGAGACCCTTCCTATAGCATGAGACGTGATATCTCAATACTTCTAATACCAAACCTGAGATCCTTCCGATAACATGAGATGTGATATCCAAATCCTTCCCCTTCCACCCTGAGACCCTCCCTTTAGTATGAGATGTGATATCCAACTCCTTCCCATTCCAATCCTGAGAACCTTCTGATAGCATGAGATGTGATATCTCAATGCTTCTATACCAAACCTGAGATCCTTCCGATAGCATGAGATGTGATATCTCAATGCTTCTAATACCAAACCTGAGATCCTTCCTATAACATGAGATGTGATATCCAAATCCTTCCCCTTCCAAACCTGAGACCCTCCCTTTAGCATGAGATGTGATATCCAACTCCTTCCCATTCCAATCCTGAGACTCTTCTGATAGCATGAGATGTGATATCTCAATGCCTCTAATACCAAACCTGAGATCCTACCTCTAACATTAAATGTGATATCCAACTCTTTCCCCTTCCAAACCTGAGAGCCTTCCTATAGCATGAGATGTGATATCCAAGTCCTTCTAATTCCAATCCTGAGACCCTTCCTATAACATGAGATGTGATATCCAACTCCTTCCCATTCCATCCCTGAGACCCTTCCGATATCATGAGATGTGATATCTCAATGCTTCTAATATCAAACTTGAGACCCTCCTTATAGCATGAGATGTGATATCCAAGTCCTTCCCATTCCAATCCTGAGACCCTTCCTATAGCATGAGATGTGATATCTCAATGCTTCTAATACCAAACCTGAGACCCTTCCTATAACATGAGATGGGAATATCCAACTCCTTCCCATTCCAATCCTGAGACCCTTCGGATAGTAGAGATGTGATATCTCAATGCTTATACCAAACCTGAGATCCTTCCTATAACATGAGATGTGATATCCAACTCCTTCCCATTCCAATCCTGAGACACTTCCTATAGCATGAGATGTGATATCTCACTGCTTATACCAAACCTGAGACCCTTCCTATAGCATGAGATGTGATATCCAACTCCTTCCCATTCCAATCCTGAGACCCTTCCTATAGCATGAGATATGATATCTCAATGCTTCTAATATCAAACTTGAGACCCTCCCTATAGCATGAGATGTGATATCCAAGTCCTTCCCATTCCAATCCTGAGACCCTTCCGATAGCATGAGATGTGATATCTCAATGCTTATACCAAACCTGAGACCCTTCCTATAGCATGAGATGTGATATCCAACTCCTTCCCATTCCAATCCTGAGACCCTTCCTATAGCATGAGATGTGATATCTCAATGCCTCTAATACCAAACCTGAGATCCTTCCTCTAACATGAAATGTGATATCCAACTCCTTCCCATTCCAATCCTGAGACACTTCCTATAGCATGAGATGTGATAGCTAAATGCTTCTAATACCAAACTTGAGACTCTTCCTATAACATGAGATGGGATATCCAACTCCTTCCCATTCCAATCCTTAGACCCTTCCTACAGCATGCAATATGATATCTCAATGATTCTGATAACAAACCTGAGACCCGTCCTATAACATGAGATGGGATATCCAACACCTTCCCATTCCAATCCTGAGACACTTCCGATAGTAGAGATGTGATATCTCAATGCTTATACCAAACCTGAGACCCTTCCTATAACATGAGATGTGATATCCAACTCCTTCCCGTTCCAAACCTGAGACCCTTCCTATAGCATATGTGATATCCAACACATTCCCATTCCAAACATGAGACCCTTCCTATAGCAGGAATGTAATATCCAACTCCTTCCCATTCCAATCCTGAGACCATTCCTATAGCATGAGATTTGATATCTCAATGCTTCTAATACCAAACCTGAGATCCTTCCTATGACATGAGATGTGATATCCAATTCCTCCCCATTCCAAACCTGAGAACCTTCCTACAGCATGCGATGTGATATCTCAATGCTTCTAATACCAAACCTGAGACCAGTCCTATAACATGAGATTGGATATCCAACTCCTTCCCCTTCCAAACCTGAGACCCTTCCTATAGCATGAGATGTGATATCCAACTTCTTCCCATTCCAATCCTGAGACCCTTCCTATAACATGAGATGTGATGTCTCAATGCTTCTAATACCAAACCTGAGATCTTTCCTATAACATGAGATGTGATATCCAACTCCTTCCCATTCCAATCCTGAGACCCTTCCTATAGCATGAGATGTGCTATCTCAATGCTTATACCAAACCGGAGACCCTTCCTAAAGCTTGAGATGTGATATCCAACTCCTTCCCATTCCAATCCTGAGACCCTTCCTATAACATGAAATGTGATATCCAACTCCTTCCCATTCCAACCTGAGACCCTTCCTATAGCATGAGATGTGATATCTCAAGGCCTCTAATACCAAACCTGAGATCCTTCCTCTAACACGAAATGTGATATCCAACTCCTTCTCCTTCCAAACCTGAGAGCCTTCCTATAGCATGAGATATGATATCCAAGTCCTTCCCATTCCAATCCTGAGACCCTTCCTATAACATGAAATGTGATATCCAACTCCTTCCCATTCCAACCTGAGACCCTTCCTATAGCATGAGATGGGATATCCAACTCCTTCCAAATCCAATACTGATACCCTTTCAATAGCATGAGATGTGATATCCCAATGCTTCTATCAAACCTGAGAACCATACTATGGCATGAGATGTGATATCAAACTCCTTCCCATTCCAATCCTGAGACTCTTCCTATAGCTTAAGATGTGATATCCAACTCCTTCCCATTCCAATTCTGAGACCCTTCCTATACCATGAGACTTGATATCTCAATGCTTCTAATACCAAACCTGAGACCCGTCCTATAACATGAGATGTGATATCCAAATCTTTCCCCTTCCAAACCTTAGACCCTTCCTTTATCATGAGATGTGATATCCAACTCCTTCCCATTCCAATCCTGAGACCCTTCCGATATCATGAGATTTGTTATCTCAATGCTTCTAATATCAAAATTGAGACCCTCCCTATAGCATGAGATGGGATATCCAACTCCTTCCCATTCCAATCCTGAGACCCTTCCGATAGCAGAGATGTGATATCTCAATGCTTATACCAAATCTGAGACCCTTCCTATAGCATGAGATGTGATATCCAACTCCTTCCCATTCCAATCCTGAGACCCTTCCGATAGCATGAGATGTGATGTCTCAATGCTTCTAATACCAAACCTGAGATCCTTCCTATAACATGAGATGTGATATCCAACTCCTTCCCATTCCAATCCTGAGACCCTTCCTATAGCATGAGATGTGCTATCTCAATGCTTATACCAAACCTGAGACCCTTCCTAAAGCTTGAGATGTGATATCCAACTCCTTCCCATTCCAATCCTGAGACCCTTCCTATAGCATGAGATGTGATATCTCAAGGCCTCTAATACCAAACCTGAGATCCTTCCTCTAACATGAAATGTGATATCCAACTCCTTCCCCTTCCAAACCTGAGAGCCTTCCTATAGCATGAGATATGATATCCAAGTCCTTCCCATTCCAATCCTGAGACCCTTCCTATAACATGAAATGTGATATCCAACTCCTTCCCATTCCAACCTGAGACCCTTCCTATAGCATGAGATGGGATATCCAACACCTTCCAAATCCAATACTGATACCCTTCCAATAGCATGAGATGTGATATCCCAATGCTTCTACCAAACCTGAGACCCATACTATGGCATGAGATGTGATATCAAACTCCTTCCCATTCCAATCCTGAGACTCTTCCTATAGCTTGAGATGTGATATCCAACTCCTTCACATTCCAATTCTGAGACCCTTCCTATGCCATGAGACTTGATATCTCAATGCTTCTAATACCAAACCTGAGACCCGTCCTATAACATGAGATGTGATATCCAAATCTTTCCCCTTCCAAACCTTAGACCCTTCCTTTATCATGAGATGTGATATCCAACTCCTTCCCATTCCAATCCTGAGACCCTTCCGATATCATGAGATTTGTTATCTCAATGCTTCTAATATCAAACTTGAGACCCTCCCTATAGCATGAGATGTGACATCCAAGTCCTCCCCATTCCAATCCTGAGACCCTTCCTATAGCATGAGATGTGATATCTCAATGCTTCTAATACCAAACCTGAGACCCTTCCTGTAACATGAGATGGGATATCCAACTCCTTCCCATTCCAATCCTGAGACCCTTCCGATAGCAGAGATGTGATATCTCAATGCTTATACCAATCCTGAGACCCGTCCTATGGCCTGAGATGTCATATACAACTCCTTCTCAATCCAATCCTGAGTCCCTTCCTATAGCATGAGATGTGATATCTCAATGCTTATACCAAATGTGAGACCCTTCCTATAGCATGAGATGTGATATCCAACTCCTTCCCATTCCAATCCTGAGACCCTTCCTATAGCATGAGATGTGATGTCTCAATGCTTCTAATACCAAACCTGAGATCCTTCCTATAACATGAGATGTCATATCCAACTCCTTCCCATTCCAATCCTGAGACCCTTCCTATAGCATGAGATGTGATGTCTCAATGCTTCTAATACCAAACCTGAGAACCTTCCTACAGCATGCGATGTGATATCTCAATGCTTCTAATACCAAACCTGAGACCAGTCCTATAACATGAGATTGGATATCCAACTCCTTCCCCTTCCAAACCTGAGACCCTTCCTATAGCATGAGATGTGATATCCAACTTCTTCCCATTCCAATCCTGACACCCTTCCTATAACATGAGATGTGATGTCTCAATGCTTCTAATACCAAACCTGAGATCTTTCCTATAACATGAGATGTGATATCCAACTCCTTCCCATTCCAATCCTGAGACCCTTCCTATAGCATGAGATGTGCTATCTCAATGCTTATACCAAACCTGAGACCCTTCCTAAAGCTTGAGATGTGATATCCAACTCCTTCCCATTCCAATCCTGAGACCCTTCCTATAGCATGAGATGTGATATCTCAAGGCCTCTAATACCAAACCTGAGATCCTTCCTCTAACATGAAATGTGATATCCAACTCCTTCCCCTTCCAAACCTGAGAGCCTTCCTATAGCATGAGATATGATATCCAAGTCCTTCCCATTCCAATCCTGAGACCCTTCCTATAACATGAAATGTGATATCCAACTCCTTCCCATTCCAACCTGAGACCCTTCCTATAGCATGAGATGGGATATCCAACTCCTTCCCATTCCAATCCTGAGACCCTTCCTATAACATGAGATGTGATGTCTCAATGCTTCTAATACCAAACCTGAGATCTTTCCTATAACATGAGATGTGATATCCAACTCCTTCCCATTCCAATCCTGAGACCCTTCCTATAGCATGAGATGTGCTATCTCAATGCTTATACCAAACCTGAGACCCTTCCTAAAGCTTGAGATGTGATATCCAACTCCTTCCCATTCCAATCCTGAGACCCTTCCTATAGCATGAGATGTGATATCTCAAGGCCTCTAATACCAAACCTGAGATCCTTCCTCTAACATGAAATGTGATATCCAACTCCTTCCCCTTCCAAACCTGAGAGCCTTCCTATAGCATGAGATATGATATCCAAGTCCTTCCCATTCCAATCCTGAGACCCTTCCTATAACATGAAATGTGATATCCAACTCCTTCCCATTCTAACCTGAGACCCTTCCTATAGCATGAGATGGGATATCCAACTCCTTCCAAATCCAATACTGATACACTTCCAATAGCATGAATTGTGATATCCCAATGCTTCTACCAAACCTGAGACCCATACTATGGCATGAGATGTGATATCAAACTCATTCCCATTCCAATCCTGAGACTCTTCCTATAGCTTGACATGTGATATCCAACTCCTTCCCATTCCAATTCTGAGACCCTTCCTATGCCATGAGACTTGATATCTCAATGCTTCTAATACCAAACTTGAGACCCGTCCTATAACATGAGATGTGATATCCAAATCTTTCCCCTTCCAAACCTTAGACCCTTCCTTTATCATGAGATGTGATATCCAACTCCTTCCCATTCCAATCCTGAGACCCTTCCGATATCATGAGATTTGTTATCTCAATGCTTCTAATATCAAACTTGAGACCCTCCCTATAGCATGAGATGTGACATCCAAGTCCTCCCCATTCCAATCCTGAGACCCTTCCTATAGCATGAGATGTGATATCTCAATGCTTCTAAAACCAAACCTGAGACCCTTCCTATAACATGAGATGTCATATACAACTCCTTCCCAATCCAATCCTGAGACCCTTCCTATAGCATGAGATGTGATATCTCAATGCTTATACCAAATCTGAGACCCTTCCTATAGCATGAGATGTGATATCCAACTCCTTCCCATTCCAATCCTGAGACCCTTCCTATAGCATGAGATGTGATGTCTCAATGCTTCTAATACCAAACCTGAGATCCTTCCAATAACATGAGATGTGATATCCAACTCCTTCCCATTCCAATCCTGAGACCCTTATGATAGCATGAGATGTGATATCTCAATGCCTCTAATACCAAACCTGAGATACGTCCGATAGCATGAGATGTGATATCTCAATGCTTCTAATACCAAACCTGAGATCCTTCCTATAACATGAGATGTGATTTCCAAATCCTTCCCCTTCCACACCTGAGACCCTCCATTTAGCATGAGATGTGATATACAACTCCTTCCCATTCCAATCCTGAGACCCTTCTGATAGCATGAGATGTGATATCTCAATGCCTCTAATACCAAACCTGAGATCCTATCTCTAACATGAAATGTGATATCCATCTCCTTCCCTTTCCAAACCTGAGGCCCTGCCTATAGCATGAGATGTGATATCCAGGTCCTTCCCATTCCAATCCTGAGACCCTTCCTATAGCATGTGATGTGATATCTCAATGCTTATACCAAACCTGAGACCCTTCCTATGGCATGAGATGTCATATACAACTCCTTCCCATTCCAATCCTGAGACCCTTCCTATAGCATGAGATGTGATATCTCAATGCTTATACCAAACCTGAGACCCTTCCTATAGCATGAGATGTGATATCCAACTTCTTCCCATTCCAATCCTGAGACCCTTCCTATAACATGAGATATGATGTCTCAATGCTTCTAATACCAAACCTGAGATATTTCCTATAACATGAGATGTGATATCCAACTCCTTCCCATTCCAATCCTGAGACCCTTCCTATAGCATGAGATGTGATATCTCAATGCTTATACCAAACCTGAGACCCTTCCTATAGCTTGAGATGTGATATCCAACTCCTTCCCATTCCAATCCTGAGACCCTTCCTATAGCATGAGATGTGATATCTCAAGGCCTCTAATACCAAACCTGAGATCCTTCCTCTAACATGAAATGTGATATCCAACTCCTTCCCCTTCCAAACCTGAGAGCCTTCCTATAGCATGAGATATGATATCCAAGTCCTTCCCATTCCAATCCTGAGACCCTTCCTATAACATGAAATGTGATATCCAACTCCTTCCCATTCCAACCTGAGACCCTTCCTATAGCATGAGATGGGATATCCAACTTCTTCCAAATCCAATACTGATACCCTTCCGATAGCATGAGATGTGATATCCCAATGCTTCTACCAAACCTGAGACCCATACTTTGGCATGATATGTGATATCAAACTCCTTCCCATTCCAATCCTGAGACCCTTCCTATAGCTTGAGGTGTGATATCCAACTCCTTCCCATTCCAATTCTGAGACCCTTCTTATACCATGAGACTTGATATCTCAATGCTTATACCAAACCTGAGACCCTTCCTATAGCATGAGATGTGATATCCAACTTCTTCCCATTCCAATCCTGAGACCCTTCCTATAACATGAGATATGATGTCTCAATGCTTCTAATACCAAACCTGAGATATTTCCTATAACATGAGATGTGATATCCAACTCCTTCCCATTCCAATTCTGAGACCCTTCCGATATCATGAGATGTGATATCTCTATGCTTCTAATACCAAACCTGAGACCATTCCTATAACATGAGATGGGATATCCAACTCCTTCCCATTCCAATCCTGAGACCCTTCCGATAGCAGAGATGTGATATCTCAATGCTTATACCAAACCTGAGACCCTTCCTATGGCCTGAGATGTCATATACAACACCTTCCCATTCCAATCCTGAGACCCTTCCTTTAGCATGAGATGTGATATCTCAATGCTTATACCAAATCTGAGACCCTTCCTATAGCATGAGATATGATATCCAATTCCTTCCCATTCCAATCCTGAGACCCTTCCTATAGCATGAGATGTGATATCTCAATGCTTATACCAAACCTGAGACCCTTCCTATAACATGAGATGTGATATCCAACTCCTTCCCGTTCCAAACCTGAGACACTAACTATAGCATATGTGATATCCAACTGCTTCCCATTCCAAACATGAGACCCTTCCTATAGCAAGAATGTAATATCCAACTCCTACCCATTCCAATCCTGAGACCCTTCCTATAGCAAGAGATGTGATATCCAAATCCTTCCCATTCCAATCCTGAGACCCTTCCTATATCATGAGATGTGATATCCAACTCCTTCCCATTCAAATCCTGAGACCCTTCCTATAGCATGAGAAGGGATATCCAACTCCTTCCCAATCCAATCCTGAGACCCTTCCGATAGCAGAGATCTGATATCTCAATTCTTCTACCAAACCTGAGACCCTTCCTTTAGCATGAGATGTGATATCCAAATCCTTCACATTCCAATCCTGAGACCCTTCCTATAGCATGAGATGTGATATCTCAATGCTTCTAATACCAAACCTGAGATCCTTCCTATAACATGAGATGTGATATCCAATTCCTTCCCATTCCAAACCTGAGACCCTTCCTATTGGATGAGATGCGATATCCAACTCCTTCCCATTCCAACCCTGAGACCCTTCCTATAGCATGAGATGTGATGTCTCAATGCTTCTAATACCAAACCTGAGATCCTTCCTCTAACATGAAATGTGATATCCAACTCCTTCCCTTTCCAAACCTGAGAGCCTATCTATAGGATGAGATGTGATATCCAAGTCCTTCCCATTCCAATCCTTAGACCCTTCCTACAGCATGCAATATGATATCTCAATGATTCTAATAACAAACCTGAGACCCATCCTATAGCATGAGATATGATATCCATGTCCTTCCCATTCCAATCCTGAGACCCTTCCTATAGCAAGAGATGGGATATCCAACTTCTTCCAAATCCAATACTGATACCCTTCCGATAGCATGAGATGTGATATCCCAATGCTTCTACCAAACCTGAGACCCATACTATGGCATGAGATGTGATATCAAACTCCTTCCCATTCCAATCCTGAGACCCTTCCTATAGCTTGAGGTGTGATATCCAACTCCTTCCCATTCCAATCCTGAGACCCTTCCTATAGCATGAGATGTGATATCCAACTCCTTCCCATTCCAATCCTGAGACCCTTCCGATAGCAGAGATGTGATATCTCAATGCTTATACCAAACCTGAGACCCTTCCTATGGCCTGAGATGTCATATACAACTCCTTCCCATTCCAATCCTGAGACCCTTCCTTTAGCATGAGATGTGATATCTCAATGCTTATACCAAATCTGAGACCCTTCCTATAGCATGAGATGTGATATCCAAATCCTTCCCATTCCAATCCTGAGACCCTTCCTATAGCATGAGATGTGATATCTCAATGCTTATACCAAACCTGAGAGCCTACCTATAGCATGAGATGTGATATCCAAGTCCATCCCATTCCAATCCTTAGACCCTTCCTACAGCATGCGATGTGATATCTCAATGATTCTAATACCAAACCAGAGACTCTTACTATAACATGAGATGGGATATCCAACTCCTTCCCATTCCAATCCTGAGCCGCTTCCGATAGCAGAGATGTGATATCTCAATGCTTATACCAAACCTGAGACCCTTCCTATAACATGAGATGTGATATCCAACTCCTTCCCGTTCCAAACCTGAGACACTAACTATAGCATATGTGATATCCAACTCCTTCCCATTCCAAACATGAGACCCTTCCTATAGCAAGAAAGTAATATCCAACTCCTACCCATTCCAATCCTGAGACCCTTCCTATAGCAAGAGATGTGATATCCAAATCCTTCCCATTCCAATCCTGAGACCCTTCCTATAACATGAGATGTGATATCCAACTCCTTCCCATTCCAACCTGAGACACTTCCTATAGCATGAGAAGGGATATCCAACTCCTTCCCAATCCAATCCTGAGACCCTTCCGATAGCAGAGATGTGATATCTCAATGCTTATACCAAACCTGAGACCCTTCCTATGGCATGAGATGTGATATCCAACTCCTTGCCATTCAAATCCTGAGACCCTTCCTATAGCATGAGAAGGGATATCCAACTCCTTCCCGATCCAATCCTGAGACCCTTCCGATAGCAGAGACGTGATATCTCAATGCTTCTACCAAACCTGATACCCTTCCTTTAGCATGAGATGTGATATCCAAATCCTTCACATTCCAATCCTGAGACCCTTCCTATAGCATGAGATGTGATATCTCAATGCTTCTAATACCAAACCTGAGATCCTTCCTATAACATGAGATGTGATATCCAATTCCTTCCCATTCCAAACCTGAGACCCTTCCTATTGGATGAGATGTGATATCCAACTCCTTCCCATTCCAACCCTGAGACCCTTCCTATAGCATGAGATGTGATGTCTCAATGCTTCTAATACCAAACCTGAGATCCTTCCTATAACATGAGATGTGATATCCAACTCCTTCCATTCCAATCCTGAGACCCGTCCTATAGCATGATATGTGATATCTCAATGCTTATACCAAACCTGAGACCCTTCCTATAGCATGAGATGTGATATCCAACTACTTCCCATTCCAATCCTGAGACCCTTCCTATAGCATGAGATGTGATATCTCAATGCTTCTAATACCAAACCTGAGATCCTTCCTCTAACATGAAATGTGATATCCAACTCCTTCCCTTTCCAAACCTAAGAGCCTATCTATAGCATGAGATGTGATATCCAAGTCCTTCCCATTCCAACCCTTAGACCCTTCCTACAGCATGCAATATGATATCTCAATGATTCTAATAACAAACCTGAGACCCGTCCTATAACATGAGATGGGATATCCAACTCCTTCCCATTCCAATCCTGAGACACTTCCGATAGCAGAGATGTGATATCTCAATGCTTATACCAAACCTGAGACCCTTCCTATAACATGAGATGTGATATCCAGCTCCTTCCCATTCCAATCCTGAGACACTTCCGATAGCATGAGATGTGATATCTCAATGCTTCTAATATCAAAACTGAGACCCTCCCTATAGCATGATATGTGATATCTAAGTCCTTCCCATTCCAATCCTGAGACCCTCCCTATAGCATGATATGTGATATCTAAGTCCTTCCCATTCCAATCCTGAGACCCTTCCTATAGCATGAGATATGATATCTCAATACTTCTAATACCAAACGTGAGATCCTTCCGATAACATGAGATGTGATATCCAAATCCTTCCCATTCCAATCCTGAGACCCTTCTGATAGCATGAGATGTGATATCTCAATGCTTCTAATACCAAACCTGAGATCCTTCCGATAGCATGAGATGTGATATCTCAAGGCCTCTAATACCAAACCTGAGATCCTTCCTCTAACATGAAATGTGATATCCAACTCCTTCTCCTTCCAAACCTGGGAGCCTTCCTATAGCATGAGATATGATATCCAAGTCCTTCCCATTCCAATCCTGAGACCCTTCCTATAACATGAAATGTGATATCCAACTCCTTCCCATTCCAACCTGAGACCCTTCCTATAGCATGAGATTTGATATCCAACTCCTTCCAAATCCAATACTGATACCCTTCCAATAGCATGAGATGTGATATTCCAATGCTTCTATCAAACCTGAGAACCATACTATGGCATGAGATGTGATATCAAACTCCTTCCCATTCCAATCCTGAGACTCTTCCTATAGCTTGAGATGTGATATCCAACTCCTTCCCATTCCAATTCTGAGACCCTTCCTATACCATGAGACTTGATATCTCAATGCTTCTAATACCAAACCTGAGACCCGCCCTATAACATGAGATGTGATATCCAAATCCTTCCCCTTCCAAACCTTAGGCCCTTCCTTTATCATGAGATGTGATATCCAACTCCTTCCCATTCCAATCCTGAGACCCTTCCGATATCATGAGATGTGATATCTCAATGCTTCTAATATCAAACTTGAGACCCTCCCTATAGCATGAGATGTGATATCCAAGTCCTTCCCATTCCAATCCTGAGACCCTTCCTATAGCATGAGATGTGATGTCTCAATGCTTCTAATACCAAACCTGAGACCCTTCCTATAACATGAGATGGGAATATCCAACTCCTTCCCATTCCAATCCTGAGACCCTTCCGATAGCAGAGATGTGATATCTCAATGCTTATACCAAACCTGAGATCCTTCCTATAACATGAGATGTGATATCCAACTCCTTCCCATTCCAATCCTGAGACACATCCTATAGCATGAGATGTGATATCTCACTGCTTATACCAAACCTGAGACCCTTCCTATAGCATGAGATGTGATATCCAACTCCTTCCCATTCCAATCCTGAGACCCTTCCTATAGCATGAGATGTGATATCTCAATGCTTCTAATATCAAACGTGAGACCCTCCCTATAGCATGAGATGGGATATCCAACTCCTTCCCATTCCAATCCTGAGACCTTTCCGATAGCAGAGATGTGATATCTCAATGCTTACACCAAACCTGAGACCCTTCCTACGGCATGAGATGTCATATACAACTCCTTCCCATTCCAATCCTGAGACCATTCCTATAGCATGAGATGTGATATCTCAATGCTTATACCAAACCAGAGACCCTTCCTATAGCATGAGATGTGATATCCAACTCCTTCCCATTCCAATCCTGAGACCCTTCCTATAGCATGAGATGTGATGTCTCAATGCTTCTAATACCAAACCTGAGATCCTTCCTATAACATGAGATGTGATATCCAACTCCTTCCATTCCAATCCTGAGACGCTTCCTATAGCATGAGATGTGATATCTCAATGCCTCTAATACCAAACCTGAGATCCTTCCTCTAACATGAAATGTGATATCCAACTCCTTCCCTTTCCAAACCTGAGAGCCTATCCATAGCATGAGATGTGATATCCAAGTCCTTCCCATTCCAATCCTTAGACCCTTCCTACAGCATGCAATATATCTCAATGATTCTAATAACAATCCTGAGACCCGTCCTATAACATGAGATGGGATATCCAACTCCTTCCCATTCCAATCATGAGACACTTCCGATAGCAGAGATGTGATATCTCAATGCTTATACCAAACCTGAGACCCTTCCTATAACATGAGATCGGCTATCCAACTCCTTCCCGTTCCAAACCTGAGACCCTTCCTTTAGCATGAGATGTGATATCCAGCTCCTTCCCATTCCAATCCTGAGACACTTCCGATAGCATGAGATGTGATATCTCAATGCTTCTAATATCAAAACTGAGACCCTCCCTATAGCATGATATGTGATATCTAAGTCCTTCCCATTCCAATCCTGAGACCCTTCCTATAGCATGAGATGTGATATCTCAATGCTTCTACCAAACCTGAGACCCTTCCTTTAGCATGAGATGTGATATCCAACTCCTTCCGATTCCAATCCTGAGACCCTTCCTATAGCATGAGATGTGATATCTCAATACTTCTAATACCAAACCTGAGATCCTTCCGATAACATGAGATGTGATATCCAAATCCTTCCCCTTCCAAACCTGAGACCCTCCCTTTAGCATGAGATGTGATATCCAACTCCTTCCCATTCCAATCCTGAGAACCTTCTGATAGCATGAGATGTGATATCTCAATGCTTCTAATACCAAACCTGAGATCCTTCCGATAGCATGAGATGTGATATCTCAATGCTTCTAATACCAAACCTGAGATCCTTCCTATAACATGAGATGTGATATCCAAATCCTTCCCCTTCCAAACCTGAGACCCTCCCTTTAGCATGAGATGTGATATCCAACTCCTTCCCATTCCAATCCTGAGACCCTTCTGATAGCATGAGATGTGATATCTCATTGCCTCTAATACCAAACCTGAGATCCTACCTCTAACATGAAATGTGATATCCAACTCTTTCCCCTTCCAAACCTGAGAGCCTTCCTATAGCATGAGATGTGATATCCAAGTCCTTCCCATTCCAATCCTGAGACCCTTCATATAACATGAGATGTGATATCCAACTCCTTCCCATTCCAACCTGAGACCCTTCCTATAGCATGAGATGTGATATCTCAATGCCTCTAATACCAAACCTGAGATCCTTCCTCTAACATGAAATGTGATATCCAACTCCTTCCCTTTCCAAACCTGAGAGCCTATCTATAACATGAGATGTGATATCCAAGTCCTTCCCATTCCAATCCTTAGACCCTTCCTACAGCATGCAATATGATATC
Source organism: Ambystoma mexicanum (assembly GCF_040938575.1). Taxonomy (NCBI): domain Eukaryota; kingdom Metazoa; phylum Chordata; class Amphibia; order Caudata; family Ambystomatidae; genus Ambystoma; species Ambystoma mexicanum. Next base: position 343,984,216 of record NC_090936.1, read on the forward strand.
TCAATGATTCTAATAACAAACCTGAGACCCGTCCTATAACATGAGATGGGATATCCAACTCCTTCCCATTCCAATCCTGAGACACTTCCGATAGCAGAGATGTGATATCTCAATGCTTATACCAAACCTGAGACCCTTCCTATAACATGAGATGTGATATCCAACTCCTTCCTGTTCCAAACCTGAGACCCTTCCTTTAGCATGAGATGTGATATCCAGCTCCTTCCCATTCCAAACCTGAGACACTTCCGATAGCATGAGATGTGATATCTCAATGCTTCTAATATCAAAACTGAGACCCTCCCTATAGCATGATATGTGATATCTAAGTCCTTCCCATTCCAATCCTGAGACCCTTCCTATAGCATGAGATGTGATATCTCAATGCTTCTACCAAACCTGAGACCCTTCCTTTAGCATGAGATGTGATATCCAACTCCTTCCCATTCCAATCCTGAGACCCTTCCTATAGCATGAGATGTGATATCTCAATACTTCTAATACCAAACCTGAGATCCTTCCGATAACATGAGATGTGATATCCAAATCCTTCCCCTTCCAAACCTGAGACCCTCCCTTTAGCATGAGATGTGATATCCAACTCCTTCCCATTCCAATCCTGAGACCCTTCTGATAGCATGAGATGTGATATCTCAATGCTTCTAATACCAAACCTGAGATCCTTCCTATAACATGAGATGTGATATCCAACTCCTTCCCATTCCAATCCTGAGACCCTTCTGATAGCATGAGATGTGATATCTCAATGCCTCTAATACCAAACCTGAGATCCTACCTCTAACATGAAATGTGATATCCAACTCTTTCCCCTTCCAAACCTGAGACCCTCCCTTTAGCATGAGATGTGATATCCAACTCCTTCCGATTCCAATCCTGAGACCCTTCCTATAGCATGAGATGTGATATCTCAATACTTCTAATACCAAACCTGAGATCCTTCCGATAACATGAGATGTGATATCCAAATCCTTCCCCTTCCAAACCTGAGACCCTCCCTTTAGCATGAGATGTGATATCCAACTCCTTCCCATTCCAATCCTGAGAACCTTCTGATAGCATGAGATGTGATATCTCAATGCTTCTAATACCAAACCTGAGATCCTTCCGATAGCATGAGATGTGATATCTCAATGCTTCTAATACCAAACCTGAGATCCTTCCTATAACATGAGATGTGATATCCAAATCCTTCCCCTTCCAAACCTGAGACCCTCCCTTTAGCATGAGATGTGATATCCAACTCCTTCCCATTCCAATCCTGAGACCCTTCTGATAGCATGAGATGTGATATCTCATTGCCTCTAATACCAAACCTGAGATCCTACCTCTAACATGAAATGTGATATCCAACTCTTTCCCCTTCCAAACCTGAGAGCCTTCCTATAGCATGAGATGTGATATCCAAGTCCTTCCCATTCCAATCCTGAGACCCTTCATATAACATGAGATGTGATATCCAACTCCTTCCCATTCCAACCTGAGACCCTTCCTATAGCATGAGATGTGATATCTCAATGCCTCTAATACCAAACCTGAGATCCTTCCTCTAACATGAAATGTGATATCCAACTCCTTCCCTTTCCAAACCTGAGAGCCTATCTATAGCATGAGATGTGATATCCAAGTCCTTCCCATTCCAATCCTTAGACCCTTCCTACAGCATGCAATATGATATCTCAATGATTCTAATAACAAACCTGAGACCCGTCCTATAACATGAGATGGGATATCCAACTCCTTCCCATTCCAATCCTGAGACACTTCCGATAGCAGAGATGTGATATCTCAATGCTTATACCAAACCTGAGACCCTTCCTATAACATGAGATGTGATATCCAACTCCTTCCTGTTCCAAACCTGAGACCCTTCCTTTAGCATGAGATGTGATATCCAGCTCCTTCCCATTCCAAACCTGAGACACTTCCGATAGCATGAGATGTGATATCTCAATGCTTCTAATATCAAAACTGAGACCCTCCCTATAGCATGATATGTGATATCTAAGTCCTTCCCATTCCAATCCTGAGACCCTTCCTATAGCATGAGATGTGATATCTCAATGCTTCTACCAAACCTGAGACCCTTCCTTTAGCATGAGATGTGATATCCAACTCCTTCCCATTCCAATCCTGAGACCCTTCCTATAGCATGAGATGTGATATCTCAATACTTCTAATACCAAACCTGAGATCCTTCCGATAACATGAGATGTGATATCCAAATCCTTCCCCTTCCAAACCTGAGACCCTCCCTTTAGCATGAGATGTGATATCCAACTCCTTCCCATTCCAATCCTGAGACCCTTCTGATAGCATGAGATGTGATATCTCAATGCTTCTAATACCAAACCTGAGATCCTTCCTATAACATGAGATGTGATATCCAAATCCTTCCCCTTCCAAACCTGAAACCCTCCCTTTAGCATGAGATGTGATATCCAACTCCTTCCCATTCCAATCCTGAGACCCTTCTGATAGCATGAGATGTGATATCTCAATGCCTCTAATACCAAACCTGAGATCCTACCTCTAACATGAAATGTGATATCCAACTCTTTCCCCTTCCAAACCTGAGAGCCTTCCTATAGCATGAGATGTGATATCCAAGTCCTTCCCATTCCAATCATGAGACCCTTCCTATAACATGAGATGGGATATCCAATTCCTTCCCATTCCAATCCTGAGACCCTTCCTATAGCAGAGATGTGATATCTCAATGCTTATACCAAACCTGAGACCCTTCCTACGGCATGAGATGTCATATACAACTCCATCCCATTCCAATCTTGAGACCCTTCCTATAGCATGAGATGTGATGTCTCAATGCTTCTAATACCAAACCTGAGATCCTTCCTATAACATGAGATGTGATATCCAACTCCTTCCCATTCCAATCCTGAGACCCTTCCTATAGCATGAGATGTGATATCTCAATGCTTATACCAAACCTGAGACCCTTCCTATAGCATGAGATGTGATATCCAACTCCTTCCCATTCCAATCCTGAGACCCTTCCTATAGCATGAGATGTGATATCCAACGCCTTCCCTTTCCAAACCTGAGAGCCTACCTATAGCATGAGATGTGATATCCAAGTCCTTCCCATTCCAATCCTTAGACCCTTCCTACAGCATGCAATATGATATCTCAATGATTCTAATAACAAACCTGAGACCCGTCCTATAACATGAGATGGGATATCCAACTTCTTCCCATTCCAATCCTGAGACACTTCCGATAGCAGAGATGTGATATCTCAATGCTTATATCAAACCTGAGACGCTTCCTATAACATGAGATGTGATATCCAACTCCTTCCCGTTCCAAACCTGAGACCCTTCCTATAGCATATGTGATATCCAACTCCTTCCCATTCCAAACATGAGACCCTTCCTATAGCATGAGATGTGATATCTCAATGCTTCTAATACCAAACCTGAGATCCTTCCTATGACATGAGATGTGATATCCAATTCCTTCCCATTCCAAACCTGAGACCCTTCCTACAACATGCAATGTGATATCTCAATGCTTCTAATACCAAACCTGAGACCAGTCCTATAACATGAGATGGGATATCCAACTCCTTCCCGTTCCAAACCTGAGACCCTTCCTATAGCATGAGATGTGATATCTCAATGCTTCTAATGCCAAACCTGAGATCCTTCCGATAGCATGAGATGTGATATCTCAATGCTTCTAATACCAAACCTGAGATCCTTCCGATAGCATGAGATGTGATATCTCAATGCTTCTAATACCAATCCTGAGATCCTTCCTATAACATGAAATGTGATATCCAAATCCTTCCCCTTCCAAACCTGAGACCCTCCCTTTAGCATGAGGTCTCAGGTTTGGTATTAGAAGCATTGAGATATCACATCTCATGCTATAGGAAGGGTCTCAGGATTGGAATGGGAAGGACTTGGATGTCACATCTCATGCTATAGGGAGGGTCTCAAGTTTGATATTAGAAGCATTGAGATAACAAATCTCATGATATCGGAAGGGTCTCAGGATAGGAATGGGAAGGAGTTGGATATCACATCTCATGATAAAGGAAGGGTCTAAGGTTTGGAAGGGGAAGGATTTGGATATCACATCTCATGTTATAGGACGGGTCTCAGGTTTGGTATTAGAAGCATTGAGATATCAAGTCTCATGGTATAAGAAGGGTCTCAGAATTGGAATGGGAAGGAGTTGGATATCACATCTCAAGCTATAGGAAGCGTCTCAGGATTGGAATGGGAAGGAGTTTGATATCACATCTCATGCCATAGTATGGTTCTCAGGTTTGGTAGAAGCATTGGGATATCACATCTCATGCTATCGGAAGGGTATCAGTATTGGATTTGGAAGGAGTTGGATATCCCATCTCATGCTATAGGAAGGGTCTCAGGTTGGAATGGGAAGGAGTTGGATATCATATCTCATGCTATAGGAAGGTTCTCAGGTTTGGAAGGGGAAGGAGTTGGATATCACATTTCATGTTAGAGGAAGGATCTCAGGTTTGGTATTAGAGGCCTTGAGATATCACATCTCATGCTATCGGAAGGGTCTCAGGATTGGAATGGGAAGGAGTTGGATATCACATCTCAAGCTATAGGAAGGGTCTCAGGTTTGGTATAAGCATTGAGATATCACATCTCATGCTATAGGAAGGGTCTCTGGATTGGAATGGGAAGAAGTTGGATATCACATCTCATGCTATAGGAAGGGTCTCAGGTTTGGTATAAGAATTGAGATATCACATCTCATGCTATAGGAAGGGTCTCAGGATTGGAATGGGAAGGAGTTGTATATGACATCTCATGCCATAGGAAGGGTCTCAGGTTTGGTATAAGCATTGAGATATCACATCACATGCTATAGGAAGGGTCTCAGGATTGGAATGGGAAGGACTTGGATATCACATCTCATGCTATAGGCAGGGTCTCAGGTTTGGAAAGGGAAGGAGATGGATATCACATTTCATGTTAGAGGTAGGATCTCAGGTTTGGTATTAGAGGCATTGAGATATCACATCTCATGCTATCAGAAGGGTCTCAGGATTGGAATGGGAAGGAGTTGGATATCACATCTCATGCTAAAGGGAGGGTCTCAGGTTTGGAAGGGGAAGGATTTGGAAATCACATCTCATATTATAGGAAGGATCTCAGGTTTGGTATTAGAAGCATTGAGATATCACATCTCATGCTATCGGAAGGATCTCAGGTTTGGTATAAGAGGCATTGAGATATCACATCTCATGCTATCATAAGGGTCTCAGGATTGGAATGGGAAGGAGTTGGATATCACATCTCATGCTATAGGAAGGGTCTCAGGATTGGAATGGGAAGGAGTTGGATATCACATCTCATGCTATAGGAAGGGTCTCAGATTTGGTATAAGCATTGAGATATCACATCTCATGCTATAGGAAGGGTCTCAGGATTGGAATGGGAAGGAGTTGTATATGACATCTCAGGCCATAGGAAGGGTCTCAGGTTTGATATAAGCATTGAGATATCACATCTCTGCTATCGGAAGGGTCTCAGGATTGGAATGGGAAGGAGTTGGATATCCCATCTGAGTTGGATATCCCATCTCATGTTATAGGAAGGGTCTCAGGTTTGGTATTAGAAGCATTGAGATATCACATCTCATGCTATAGGAAGGGTCTCAGGATTGGAATGGGGAGGACTTGGATGTCACATCTCATGCTATAGGGAGGGTCTCAAGTTTGATATTAGAAGCATTGAGATAACAAATCTCATGATATCGGAAGGGTCTCAGGATTGGAATGGGAAGGAGTTGGATATCACATCTCATGATAAAGGAAGGGTCTAAGGTTTGGAAGGGGAAGGATTTGGATATCACATCTCATGTTATAGGACGGGTCTCAGGTTTGGTATTAGAAGCATTGAGATATCAAGTCTCATGGTATAGGAAGGGTCTCAGAATTGGAATGGGAAGAAGTTGGATATCACATCTCAAGCTATAGGAAGGGTCTCAGGATTGGAATGGGAAGGAGTTTGATATCACATCTCATGCCATCGTATGGGTCTCAGATTTGGTAGAAGCATTGGGATATCACATCTCATGCTATCGGAATGGTATCAGTATTGGATTTGGAAGGAGTTGGATATCACATTTCATGTTATAGGAAGGGTCTCAGGTTTGGAATGGGAAGGAGTTGGATAGCACATTTCATGTTAGAGGAAGGATCTCAGGTTTGGTATTAGAGGCCTTGAGATATCACATTTCATGTTATAGGAAGGGTCTCAGGTTTGGAATGGGAAGGAATTGGATATCACATCTCATGTTATAGGAAGGATCTCAGGTTTGGTATTAGAACCATTGAGATATCACATCTCATGCTATAGGAAGGGTCTCAGGATTGGAATGCGAAGGATTTGGATATCACATCTCATGCTAAAGGAAGGGTCTCAGGTTTGGTAGAAGCGTTGAGATATCACATCTCTGCTATCGGAAGGGTCTCAGGATTGGATTGGGAAGGAGTTGGATATCCCTTCTCATGCTATAGGAAGTGTCTCAGGTTGGAATGGGAAGGAGTTGGATATCACATTTCATGTTATAGGAAGGGTCTCAGGATTGGAATGGGAAGGATTTGGATATCACATCTCTTGCTATAGGAAGGGTCTCAGGATTGGAATGGGTAGGAGTTGGATATTACATTCTTGCTATAGGAAGGGTCTCATGTTTGGAATGGAAGGAGTTGGATATCACATATGCTATAGGAAGTGTCTCAGGTTTGGAACGGGAAGGAGTTGGATATCACATCTCATGTTAGAGGAAGGATCTCAGGTTTGGTATTAGAGGCCTTGAGATATCACATCTCATGCTATAGGAAGGGTCTCAGGTTTGGTATAAGCATTGAGATATCACATCTCATGCTATAGGAAGGGTCCCAGGATTGGAATGGGAAGGAGTTGTATATGACATCTCATGCCATAAGAAGGGTCTCAGGTTTGGTATAAGCATTGAGATATCACATCACATGCTATAGGAAGGGTCTCAGGATTGGAATTGGAAGGACTTGGATATCACAGCTCATGCTATAGGCAGGGTCTCAGGTTTGGAAAGGGAAGGAGATGGATATCACATTTCATGTTAGAGGTAGGATCTCAGGTTTGGTATTAGAGGCATTGAGATATCACATCTCATGCTATCAGAAGGGTCTCAGGATTGGAATGGGAAGGAGTTGTATATCACATCTCATGCTTAAGGGAGGGTCTCAGGTTTGGAAGGGGAAGGATTTGAATATCACATCACATGTTATAGGAAGGATCTCAGGTTTGGTATTAGAGGCATTGAGATATCACATCTCATGCTATCGGAAGGGTCTCAGGATTGGAATGGGAAGGAGTTGGATATCACATCTCATGCTATAGGAAGGGTCTCAGGTTTGGTATAAGCATTGAGATATCACATCTCTGCAATTGGAAGTGTCTCAGGATCGGGATGGGAAGGATTTGGATATCACATCTCATGCTATAGGAAGGGTCTCAGGTTTGGAACGGGAAGGAGTTGGATATCACATCTCATGTTATACGAAGAGTCTCAGGTTTGGTATAAGCATTGAGATATCAAATCTCTGCAATCGGATGTGTCTCAGGATTGGAATGGGAAGGAGTTGGATATCCCATCTCATGTTATAGGAAGGGTCTCAGGTTTGGTATTAGAAGCATTGAGATATCACATCTCATGCTATAGGAAGGATCTCAGGTTTGGTATTAGAAGCATTGAGATATCACATCTCATGCTATAGGAATGGTCTCAGGATTGGAATGGGAAGGAGTTGGATATCACATCTCATGTTATAGGAAGGGTCTCAGGTTGGTATACGCATTGAGATATCACATCTCTGCTATCGGAAGGGTCTCAGGATTGGAATGGGAAGGAGTTGGATATCCCATCTCATGTTATAGGAAGGGTCTCAGGTTTGGTATTAGAAGCATTGAGATATCACATCTCATGCTATAGGAAGGGTCTCAGGATTGGAATGGGGAGGACTTGGATGTCACATCTCATGCTATAGGGAGGGTCTCAAGTTTGATATTAGAAGCATTGAGATAACAAATCTCATGATATCGGAAGGGTCTCAGGATTGGAATGGTAAGGAGTTGGATATCACATCTCATGATAATGGAAGGGTCTAAGGTTTGGAAGGGGAAGGATTTGGATATCACATCTCATGTTATAGGACGGGTCTCAGGTTTGGTATTAGAAGCATTGAGATATCAAGTCTCATGGTATAGGAAGGGTCTCAGAATTGGAATGGGAAGGAGTTGGATATCACATCTCAAGCTATAGGAAGGGTCTCAGGATTGGAATGGGAAGGAGTTTGATATCACATCTTATGCCATAGTATGGGTCTCAGGTTTGGTAGAAGCATTGGGATATCACATCTCATGCTATCGGAAGGGTATCAGTATTGGATTTGGAAGGAGTTGGATATCCCATCTCATGCTATAGGAAGGGTCTCAGGTTGGAATGGGAAGGAGTTGGATATCACATTTCATGTTATAGGAAGGGTCTCAGGATTGGAATGGGAAGGACTTGGATATCATATCTCATGCTATAGGAAGGCTCTCAGGTTTGGAAGGGGAAGGAGTTGGATATCACATTTCATGTTAGAGGAAGGATCTCAGGTTTGGTATTAGAGGCCTTGAGATATCACATCTCATGCTATAGGAAGGGTCTCAGGATTGGAATGGGAAGGAGTTGGATATCACATCTGTTAAGACGGATTTCTGAACTCTGTCCTGGTTGCGCAGAAGTTCAGAAGACCAACCTAATTACTTGGAACAGGGTAACCTCTGGACAAGCCAGACCAATCAAGGTAGCGATCGCGGCGGTCAAGACTAGGTCTCAAGAGGGGTGAGGGTGACTGAAAGCCCGCAATGAGCACACAAAGCAAGAGCGCTTACAAACTACTCCAAACAGGTGTTATATCAAAAATATAAACACATTTATTTTAAGGCCTTTAAAACAACGACCGTAGCGAGAAAATCACAATATCACAATATTAAACCAACACATACCATATCAACACAATATATATACAAATACCACAGTCGCTAGCGTTATAAGCACGAAATGTGTAGTCCACCTGAAAGGGAAGGAAAACAGGCAGTGCGATAACGCTTTAGACTCAGTTCGCCTTCAGAGGCACCTAACTAGATGGAAGTCCGAGCCCTGCAAAGAGTGGAGCCTTGTGCTCAAAGTACCTGCCACGCCGGTGCCAACGGGCAAAAGGAGAAGCTCTTCGGAGGAAGTCAGGCAGTTCGGGTTAGTGCACAGCAGAAGGAGAACAGGTTCCGCAACTCAAGCGCAGCCTCCACAGCGGGCAGAAGCAGAGCGCGAGTACGGCCAAAAGGGTGCTGTTTTTACACAGCAGGGAAAAGCAATGGGATACTGCAGGAGGGCGACCAGATCCTAGCTAAACTACTCACCGGTCCCCGAAGCAAGCAGGCCCAGGCTTCTCCACGTTAGTTTCAGCAGCTGGCAGGTTCAGAAGAGCAGGGAACGCCTTGTAGTCGTGTAGAGCAAAAAGACGTCCCAATCGACGAAACCAGCACAGTTTGTTGTCGCAGCAGGACAACGGAGCGGCCGTGTGTATCTGAGCCAAATGTACACTCCTCCCTTCAGACTTGGGAACGCCAAGTGTACGAAGCGTGGGAGAGTGACCAGGACTTGAAATACAACATAACCTGGCGGCGGTTACAGAGCAGGACTCCCTTGCAAGCTGGTCAGTCAACTGGATGGCCCCGAGACACTTCCGAAGGCTTACTTGGCAGGAGATGATGAAGTCGCCGGGAATAGCTGTTCCTGCTATTCCAAAGGTCGAAGCACCAGTACAGGCCTTCTGGTTCGATCAAAGGAGGAAAGGGTTTCACAGGATGACAGCAGTGCAAAGGAGGATTCCTTCAGCGGGTCACCAGCGATTCCTCGGTCCAGCCTCTTGGTTGCAGGATACTTGGCTCCTGTATTCCTTCGTTCGTGAGAACTCAGGAGATCGACATGGTAGTGGTGTTTCCAGCCCCCTCTTATCCACGGTTCCCTTCGCGCCAAAACGGAGGGGAGCCAATGGGAAATCCGCTCATCAACACACATACCATACATGGACCAATCACGGACCACGGTGGTCCCAGGCATTCACACCACCCTAGACTCTCTGGCACCCAGGATGTGTATTGGGACCAGACATCCCAGCCCACACCCTGGAGGCACACAAAAGACATGTAGAAGCCCGCGAAAGCAACCACGTTTCGCGGGAAAGTACATGCCCAAATAAGGAAGGCCCCGGGTCGCTCGACCTGGGGAAGGTGAAGGGAGCAAGACGGTCAATGGACAGGACAAAGGAGCCTCGTGGTCTGGCCATTTTGGGAGCCAGGCCACCATTTTGGGTTCAGTGCGAAAAACGCGCTCAGAACGCCAAAAGGAGCTCAAAATACACAAATCGATCGCTGCCACCATTCCAGTCCCTGAATGACTTGCACCGATCAAATACAATCCTAAACGAGTATCTAGGGCCTGTAGAAGGCTAGAGACCCAAGAGAGCTGTAACTTAGCTTACAGTGCCCTCTTGTGTCATGTTGCACTAAAGCTGCAACATGATAAAAGAAACTACGGGAAACAGCGTTCCCCGGTACTGACTGTCTTAAGGGCATGTCAGTTTCCCCATAAGAAAAGGAGCGAAAGCCCAGAGGAGTGCGGCAGAAGGCTGCACTTCTCTGGCAAAGTCAAGAACAAGGTGAAAAACAACAGCAAAAAGTTTAGGGGTTGCCACATGGAAGGAAAATTACCTACAATTATGAAATCTTTCCTAACACTCGCCCCTCCCAGACTATGGACAGGGGGAACTAACCCACCCCTGGATGAGTCTCTTGTTCAGGTCGGTTAAACATTCTGGACAACCCATCAGCATTGCTATGTTGGACACCTGGCCTATGCTCAATAGTGAAGTTGAAGCCTTGTAGACTTATGGACCACCTAAGCAACTTTGGATTCTCCCCCTTCATGTTCATTAGCCACTTTAACGGCTTATGGTCAGTCTGCACAGTGAAGTGGGTCCCATAGAGGTAGGGCCTCAGCTTCCTTAGGGCCCACACAACAGAGAAACATTCTTTCTCTACCGTGGACCATCTGAGCTCTCTGTCCTTAAGCTGGCGACTAATAAAACCGATAGGGTGTTCCTTACCCTTCTCATCTACTTGTGATAGTACAGCTCCTATCCCAGTGTCAGAGGCATCCGTCTGCACGATAAAAGGTCTTTGATAATCCGGGGCCCTAAGGACAGAGGCCTGGCACAAGGAGTCTTTTAAGCCATTGAAGGCCTTCTCACACTCGTCGGTCCAAGTTACCGTCTTGGGTTTCTTCGGAGTTGTGAGGGCAGTCAGAGGAGCAGCTATGGTGCCATAGTCTGCCACAAAATTGCGGTAATACCCTGTGAGTCCTAAGAATGCTCTCACTTGGGTTTGCGTAGTGGGGGTAGGCCAGTCTCGTACTGCTTGTACTTTACTGGGTAGAGGCTGTATCCTCCCTCCACCTACTTCATGTCCAAGGTAAACCACTGAGCCTTGTCCAATCTGGCATTTACTAGCCTTTATGGTCAAGTGGGCTTTCTGAAGAGCCTGGAGCACAATCCTGAGGTGTTTCACATGGTCTTCCCAGGTGGCACTGAAAACTGCTATATCGTCCAGATATGCAAGGCAGAATTCGTCCAACCCATTCAACACATGATTCACAAGCCTCTGGAAAGTGGCAGGTGCATTCTTCAACCCGAACTGCATTACCCGGAATTGGTAAAGGCCGTCTGGAGTAGAAAATGCTGTCTTCTCCTTGGCATGTTCTGCTAAAGCTATTTGCCAATAGCCAGCAGTGAGGTCAAACGTGCTGAGGTACTTGGAGGCACCCAAAGTATCCACCAGCTCATCTGTTCGAGGCGAGGGGTGTGCATCTGTCTTGGTGACAGCATTCAGAGCCCTGTAATCCACGCAGAACCTCAATTCAGAAGTGCCTGCTTTTGGAACCAACACCACAGGACTGGACCAAGGACTACTAGAGGGTTCAATCACCCCAAGGTCTAACATCTTGTTGACCTCGGTCTTAATATAAGACCGTACTTTATCTGACATCCTGTATCCCCTACTTTTGGTAGGTACACTGTCTCCTGTGTCAATGTTATGTTTGCACCAAGGTGTCAAACCAGGGGACTGTGAAAACAGGGGGGAAAACTGCCTAAGCAAACTTTTCACCTCAGCCTGCTGATCAGAAGTCAGGTGAGGGGCCACTCGGACACCCTCAAAGGAGCTATCTGAAGGACCGCTTTGGAACAGGTCGGGAAGAGGTTCAGACTCCTCTTCCTCAACGTCTGAAGCCAGTAGCAGTGCTGCGATTTCGACTCTTGGGACGAAAGCCTTCAGCCTATTCACGTGAAACACTTTTGGAGCCTGTCCAGGCCTTCCAAGGTCCACTAAATAGTTAACCTCACCCAGGGGCTCCACCACTGTGTAAGGGCCTGACCATTTGTCCTGTAAAGAGCGAGGCCTTATTGGATTCATGATCAGGACTTGCTGACCAGGTGTAAAGTTGATGAGGGAAGCTTTCTGGTCGTACCAATGTTTCACCAGCGCTTGCCCTGCCTTCAATTTATCACTAGCCAAGCCCATCAGAAGTACCATCCGTTTTCTGAGCCCTAGCACATAATCAACTACATTGGTAGTAACAGGGGGAGTGGGCATCTCCCATCCCTCTTTGACGATGGCTAAGGGTCCCCGTACGGGATGACCGAACAGAAGTTCGAAGGGGCTGAAGCCAACACCCTCCTGTGGTACCTCTCGGTAGGCAAACAGTAAGCATGGTAACAGAAGATCCCCTTTTCTTCTCTGAGGCTCCTCCAGAGCCCCAATCATGCTCTTTAACGTTCTGTTGAAACGTTCCACCAGACCATTGGTCTGGGGGTGGTATGCAGAAGAGAACTTTTAGGTGACCCCACATTCTTTCCACATAGCCTGCATATACTTCGACATAAAGTTGGTGCCACGATCTGACACAACTTCTTTAGGGAAGCCAACCCTAGTAAATATACCGAGTAAAGCTTTTGCAACTGACTTGGCAGTTACAGTTTTCAATGGGATGGCCTCAGGATACCTGGTTGCATGGTCGACCAGCACCAGGATAAACCTATTGCCCGAGGATGTTTGCGGGTCAAGGGGACCAACGATGTCGATCCCTACCCTTTCAAATGGTACCCCCACAACTGGGAGCGGTACCAACGGAGCTTGGATTGTCGCGCCAACCTTACCAGACAACTGGCAGGAGGCACAACTCCTGCAGTGACTTTCTACTTGCACCCCCATCTTGGGCCAGTAGAAGTGCATGGATAACCTTTGCTTGGTCCTCTTCATACCAAGGTGACCAGCAAGGGGAACTTCATGCGCCAACTGCAGGAGGAAGGGCCTAACAGCAAGGGGAACCACCAACCTCCTATGGTATCCTTCTGTAGACTCTGTGGGCTCACTATACAGGAGTCCACCTTCCCAATAAATCCTATGCTTCCCAGGAGGTTCACCCTCAAGCTGGGAGCAGGCCTGTCTCCTTAGGCCTTCCAGAGATGGGCACTCACGTTGGCCTTTACTGAATTCGTCCCTATCAGGACCTCCTTCAACTAACAAGTCTTTTAGTTCAGGATGATCGTTGGGGTCGAATACTTCAGGCATCGCCACCTCCTCGTCAGGCCCGGGCGATTGACCAACTTCCTCCACCGCAGTGGTAGGCGAGCTCGGGGGAATATTCTCTTTCCCTCGTTTTGACTTGTAGACTCCTTTCGCCTTGGGTTTCCCCTTCGGCTGGGGCGGCGTATTGGACTTGGCCAATGCTGCCCGTGCTTGAGACCGTGTGTAGGGTCTTTCGGCAGTGTCTCCTACGAGCCCTAAAGCTCTGAGATCATTACCCAACAAGACCTTTCCCGGGACGTTTCTCTGAATGCTCACTGGAATCCTGACTGCTGTACCATTTAAAGTAAGATTTACAGGGATCACGGGAAACATACGGAGGGGGCCGTCAGCCAACTTAGTGGGCATCAGAGTAGCTCTGGCAACTTCCTCTGAGTCTACCAAGGTAGAATCCACTACAGTGCGACTGCACCCACTATCCCTAAGAGCTGGAGTATCCACTCCATTGATCAGCACACTGTCTTTAAAGTAGTGCTTGGTATTATCCGGAATCCTAGCATAAGCCTCCGCGAATTTAGGCTCCCAGGAACCCAGGGACACTAAAACTACCTCAGCCTCTATTCCACTGGGAAATGAGTCTGAGGAGAAGGATGCTCCTGTAATCTCTTCTTCCTCGTAGGAGGAGAAGGCCAGATTAGCGGAGTGGACCCCCAAAGGTCTAACCTTACACCGGGGATCCCCCTTCACATGGTCAGTTGCTCCACAAGAAAAACAAGCCCCAGTGGGTCTGTTTACGTAGGGAGGCTTATTGTAACCAGAGTTCTGTTTCGGAGGCTGACCTCCACTACCCTGTGAGTTCTCTTGTGTCTTACCCTTGTTTTTCTTTTTGTGGCCCTTATGGGAAGAAGATTTAGCAGATTCCCCACCCTCCATATCTTTGGACTTTTTCCCTTCCTCCTGCTTACCAGGATGAGTTTTGTCCTTATGGGACACTCGATGTGACACCCATAAGTCTGCTGCAATGGCCAGCTTCTTAGGATCTATCTCCTTCGAATCGGCCAAATGCTGCTTAAGCTCCGGGGAAGAAGAAGCAAAAATATGTTCCAGCATGACAAGATTTATCATGCCTTCGAAGGTAGAAACCTTATAACCTTCGACCCAGCCAGTTAAGTTTTTCAAAGATTCAGCGACATAAGATACCCAAGTACCACCTTCCTTTTTCTTATACTCTCGAAAACGCTTTAAATATTGGGCCGGAGTCTTCCCAAACTTTAAAATGAGAGTTTGCTTTAACATTGCGAAATCAGCCCGCTCAGCCTTCGACATTTCCATAATGGTACTACAGCCAGAATGGGGAAGTCTACTGAGCAACCACGCAATCTTATCAGCATTGTCAACTTCTTGAACCTCGCATGCATACTCAAACGCATTCAGCCAGTCCATAATGTCATTCCTTTCTTCATACACACTGAGCAGATCTTTCGGAAACCGTGGATGAGAGGAAGCCCCAGACCCATGTCTAGGACCCTTGGACCCATTTGCAACCTGAAGCTTGGCCATTTCCAACTGGTGATCCCTGTCTTTCTGTTTTTCTGCCTGTTCGATTTTTAGTTTGGCTATGCTGAATTCAAGCTCCTGCTGCCTAAACCGCAGCTCTTGCTTCTTGAATTCAAGCATAGCCTCCCCATCAACACTGGCAGAGGAAACATTAGACATCACATCCTCCCTGTCCTCGTGGTCGCGATGGATCAGTGCAGCGGCAGAACCGTCGGTTCTACCAGTGAGAGCAGCCCCACCACCTTCTGCACTGTCCTCAGAAGTTATAGCGTCAAGCTGCGCTTCTTGCCACGCCACGATTCTCTGGATCATTTCCAATTTTGTGCCTTGAGAGGAAACACCTCTCTCCGCACACATCTTTTTCAGCGTTTCTGATTTGGAAGCATTTAAAGTTAACAAGGTATTTGTTTCCATACTATTTGATAGGACTATGGCCTTTTTAAAGTTATACTACAACAATTCACTACGTGTACTGGTTGGAATAACCTGAAATGCCTTAGTTCGAGCGCAACACTGGATACCTTCAGTCGTATCCCACCGCTGTACACCAATTTGTTAAGACGGATTTCTGAACTCTGTCCTGGTGGCGCAGAAGTTCAGAAGGCCAACCTAATTACTTGGAACAGGGTAACCTCTGGACAAGCCAGACCAATCAAGGTAGCGATCGCGGCGGTCAAGACTATATCACATCTCATGCTTAAGGGAGGGTCTCAGGTTTGGAAGGTTTGGAAGGGGAAGGATTTGAATATCACATCACATGTTATAGGAAGGATCTCAGGTTTGGTATTAGAGGCATTGAGATATCACATCTCATGCTATCGGAAGGGTCTCAGGATTGGAATGGGAAGGAGTTGGATATCACATCTCATGCTATAGGAAGGGTCTCAGGTTTGGTATAAGCATTGAGATATCACATCTCTGCAATTGGAAGTGTCTCAGGATCGGGATGGGAAGGATTTGGATATCACATCTCATGCTATAGGAAGGGTCTCAGGTTTGGAACGGGAAGGAGTTGGATATCACATCTCATGTTATACGAAGAGTCTCAGGTTTGGTATAAGCATTGAGATATCAAATCTCTGCAATCGGATGTGTCTCAGGATTGGAATGGGAAGGAGTTGGATATCCCATCTCATGTTATAGGAAGGGTCTCAGGTTTGGTATTAGAAGCATTGAGATATCACATCTCATGCTATAGGAAGGATCTCAGGTTTGGTATTAGAAGCATTGAGATATCACATCTCATGCTATAGGAATGGTCTCAGGATTGGAATGGGAAGGAGTTGGATATCACATCTCATGTTATAGGAAGGGTCTCAGGTTGGTATACGCATTGAGATATCACATCTCTGCTATCGGAAGGGTCTCAGGATTGGAATGGGAAGGAGTTGGATATCCCATCTCATGTTATAGGAAGGGTCTCAGGTTTGGTATTAGAAGCATTGAGATATCACATCTCATGCTATAGGAAGGGTCTCAGGATTGGAATGGGGAGGACTTGGATGTCACATCTCATGCTATAGGGAGGGTCTCAAGTTTGATATTAGAAGCATTGAGATAACAAATCTCATGATATCGGAAGGGTCTCAGGATTGGAATGGTAAGGAGTTGGATATCACATCTCATGATAATGGAAGGGTCTAAGGTTTGGAAGGGGAAGGATTTGGATATCACATCTCATGTTATAGGACGGGTCTCAGGTTTGGTATTAGAAGCATTGAGATATCAAGTCTCATGGTATAGGAAGGGTCTCAGAATTGGAATGGGAAGGAGTTGGATATCACATCTCAAGCTATAGGAAGGGTCTCAGGATTGGAATGGGAAGGAGTTTGATATCACATCTTATGCCATAGTATGGGTCTCAGGTTTGGTAGAAGCATTGGGATATCACATCTCATGCTATCGGAAGGGTATCAGTATTGGATTTGGAAGGAGTTGGATATCCCATCTCATGCTATAGGAAGGGTCTCAGGTTGGAATGGGAAGGAGTTGGATATCACATTTCATGTTATAGGAAGGGTCTCAGGATTGGAATGGGAAGGACTTGGATATCATATCTCATGCTATAGGAAGGCTCTCAGGTTTGGAAGGGGAAGGAGTTGGATATCACATTTCATGTTAGAGGAAGGATCTCAGGTTTGGTATTAGAGGCCTTGAGATATCACATCTCATGCTATAGGAAGGGTCTCAGGATTGGAATGGGAAGGAGTTGGATATCACATCTGTTAAGACGGATTTCTGAACTCTGTCCTGGTTGCGCAGAAGTTCAGAAGACCAACCTAATTACTTGGAACAGGGTAACCTCTGGACAAGCCAGACCAATCAAGGTAGCGATCGCGGCGGTCAAGACTAGGTCTCAAGAGGGGTGAGGGTGACTGAAAGCCCGCAATGAGCACACAAAGCAAGAGCGCTTACAAACTACTCCAAACAGGTGTTATATCAAAAATATAAACACATTTATTTTAAGGCCTTTAAAACAACGACCGTAGCGAGAAAATCACAATATCACAATATTAAACCAACACATACCATATCAACACAATATATATACAAATACCACAGTCGCTAGCGTTATAAGCACGAAATGTGTAGTCCACCTGAAAGGGAAGGAAAACAGGCAGTGCGATAACGCTTTAGACTCAGTTCGCCTTCAGAGGCACCTAACTAGATGGAAGTCCGAGCCCTGCGAAGAGTGGAGCCTTGTGCTCAAAGTACCTGCCACGCCGGTGCCAACGGGCAAAAGGAGGAGCTCTTCGGAGGAAGTCAGGCAGTTCGGGTTAGTGCACAGCAGAAGGAGAACAGGTTCCGCAACTCAAGCGCAGCCTCCACAGCGGGCAGAAGCAGAGCGCGAGTACGGCCAAAAGGGTGCTGTTTTTACACAGCAGGGAAAAGCAATGGGATACTGCAGGAGGGCGACCAGATCCTAGCTAAACTACTCACCGGTCCCCGAAGCAAGCAGACCCAGGCTTCTCCACGTTAGTTTCAGCAGCTGGCAGGTTCAGAAGAGCAGGGAACGCCTCGTAGTCGTGTAGAGCAAAAAGACGTCCCAATCGACGAAACCAGCACAGTTTGTTGCCGCAGCAGGACAACGGAGCGGCCGTGTGTATCTGAGCCAAATGTACACTCCTCCCTTCAGACTTGGGAACGCCAAGTGTACGAAGCGTGGGAGAGTGACCAGGACTTGAAATACAACACAACCTGGCGGCGGTTACAGAGCAGGACTCCCTTGTAAGCTGGTCAGTCAACTGGATGGCCCAGAGACACTTCCGAAGGCTTACTTGGCAGGAGATGATGAAGTCGCCGGGAATAGCTGTTCCTGCTATTCCAAAGGTCGAAGCACCAGTACAGGCCTTCTGGTTCGATCAAAGGAGGAAAGGGTTTCACAGGACGACAGCAGTGCAAAGGAGGATTCCTTCAGCTGGTCACCAGCGATTCCTCGGTCCAGCCTCTTGGTTGCAGGATACTTGGCTCCTGTATTCCTTCGTTCGTGAGAACTCAGGAGATCGACATGGTAGTGGTGTTTCCAGCCCCCTCTTATCCACGGTTCCCTTCGCGCCAAAACGGAGGGGAGCCAATGGGAGATCCGCTCATCAACACACATACCATACGTGGACCAATCACGGACCACGGTGGTCCCAGGCATTCACACCACCCTAGACTCTCTGGCACCCAGGATGTGTATTGGGACCAGAAATCCCAGCCCACACCCTGGAGGCACACAAAAGACATGTAGAAGCCCGCGAAAGCAACCACGTTTCGCAGGAAAGTACATGCCCAAATAAGGAAGGCCCTGGGTCGCTCGACCTGGGGAAGGTGAAGGGAGCAAGACGGTCAATGGACAGGACAAAGGAGCCTCGTGGTCTGGCCATTTTGGGAGCCAGGCCACCATTTTGGGTTCAGTGCGAAAAACGCGCTCAGAACGCCAAAAGGAGCTCAAAATACACAAATCAATCGCTGCCACCATTCCAGTCCCTGAATGACTTGCACCGATCAAATACAATCCTAAACGAGTATCTAGGGCCTGTAGAAGGCTAGAGACCCAAGAGAGCTGTAACTTAGCTTACAGTGCCCTCTTGTGTCATGTTGCACTAAAGCTGCAACATGATAAAAGAAACTACGGGAAACAGCGTTCCCCGGTACTGACTGTCTTAAGGGCATGTCAGTTTCCCCATAAGAAAAGGAGCGAAAGCCCAGAGGAGTGCGGCAGAAGGCTGCACTTCTCTGGCAAAGTCAAGAACAAGGTGAAAAACAACAGCAAAAAGTTTAGGGGTTGCCACATGGAAGGAAAATTACCTACAATTATGAAATCTTTCCTAACAACATCTCAAGCCATAGGAAGGGTCTCAGGTTTGGTATAAACATTGAGATATCACATCTCATGCTATAGGAAGGGTCTCAGGATTAGAATGGGAAGGAGTTGGATATCACATCTCATATTATAGGAAAGATCTCAGGTTTGGTATTAGAAGCATTGAGACATCACATCTCATGTTATAGGAAGGGTCTTAGGATTGGAATGGGAAGAAGTTGGATATCACATCTCATGCTATAGGAAGGGTCTCAGGATTGGAATGGGAAGGAGTTGTATATGACATCTCATGCCATAGGAAGGGTCTCAGGTTTGGTATAAGCATTGAGATATCACATCACATGCTATAGGAAGGGTCTCAGGATTGGAATGGGAAGGACTTCAATATCACATCTCATGCTATAGGCAGGGTCTCAGGTTTGGAAAGGGAAGGAGATGGATATCAAATTTCATGTTAGAGGTAGGATCTCAGGTTTGGTATTAGAGGCATTGAGATATCACATCTCATGCTATCAGAAGGGTCTCAGGATTGGAATGGGAAGGAGTTGTATATCACATCTCATGCTAAAGGGATGGTCTCAGGTTTGGAAGGGGAAGGATTTGGAAATCACATCTCATGTTATAGGAAGGATCTCAGGTTTGGTATTAGAAGCATTGAGATATCACATCTCATGCTATCGGAAGTATCTCAGGTTTGGTATTAGAGGCATTGAGATATCACATCTCATGCTATCATAAGGGTCTCAGGATTGGAATGGGAAGGAGTTGGATATCACATCTCATGTTATAGGAAGGATCTCAGGTTTGGTATTAGAAGCATTGAGATATCACATCTCATGCTATAGGAAGGGTCTCAGGATTGGAATGGGAAGGAGTTGGATATCACATCTCATGCTATAGGAAGGGTCTCAGATTTGGTATAAGCATTGAGATATCACATCTCATGCTATAGGAAGGGTCTCAGGATTGGAATGGGAAGGAGTTGGATATCACATCTCATGCTATAGGAAGGGTCTCAGGTTTGGAACGGGAAGGAGTTAGATATCACATCTCATGTTATAGGAAGAGTCTCAGGTTTGGTATAAGCATTGAGATATCACATCTCTGCTATCGGAGGTGTCTCGGGATTGGGATGGGAAGGAATTGGATATCACATCTCATGCTATAGGAAGGGTATCAGGTTTGCAACGGGAAGGAGTTGGATATCCCATCTCATGTTATAGGACAGGTCTCAGGTTTGATATTAGAAGCATTGAGATATCACATCTCTGCTATTGGAAGGGTCTCAGGATTGGAATGGGAAGGACTTGGATATCAGAATTCATGTTATAGGAAGGGTCTCAGGTTTGGTATTAGAAGCATTGAGATATCACATCTCATGCTATAGGAAGGGTCTCAGGATTGAAATGGGAAGGACTTGGATATCACATCTCATGTTATAGGAAGGGTCTCAGGTTTGGTATTAGAAGCATTGAGATATCACATCTCATGCTATAGGAAGGGTCTCAGGAATGGAATGGGAAGGACTTGGATATCACATCTCATGATAAAGGAAGGGTCTAAGGTTTGGAAGGGGAAGGATTTGGATATCACATCTCATGTTATTGGACCGGTCTCAGGTTTGGTATTAGAAGCATTGAGATATCAAGTCTCATGGTATAGGACGGGAGTTTGATATCACATCTCATGTCATGGTATGGGTCTCAGGTTTTGTAGAAGCATTGGGATATCACATCTCATGCTATCGGAACGGTATCAGGATTGGTTTTGGAAGGAGTTGGATATCCCATCTCATGCTATAGGAAGGGTCTCAGGTTGGAATGGGAAGGAGTTGGATATGACATCTCATGTTATAGGAAGGGTCTCAGGATTGGAATGGGAAGGACTTGGATATCACATCTCATGCTGTAGGAAGGCTCTCAGGTTTGGAAAGGGAAGGAGTTGGATATCACATTTCATGTTAAAGGTAGGATCTCAGGTTTGGTATTAGAGGCATTGAGATATCACATCTCATGCTATCAGAAGGGTATCAGGATTGGAATGGGAAGGAGTTGGATATCACATCTCATGCTAAAGGGAGGGTCTCAGGTTCGGAAGGGGAAGGATTTGGATATCACATCTCATGTTATAGTAAGGATCTCAGGTTTGGTATTAGAAGCATTGAGATATCACATCTCATGCTATCGGAAGGATCTCAGGTTTGGTATTAGAAGCATTGAGATATCACATCTCATGCTATAGGAAGGGTCTCAGGATTGGAATGGGAAGGAGTTGGATATCACATCTCATGATAAAGGAAGGGTCTAAGGTTTGGAAGGGGAAGGAGTTTGATGTCACATCTTATGCCATAGTATGGGTCTCAGGTTTGGTAGAAGCATTGGGATATCACATCTCATGCTATTGGAAGGGTATCAGTATTGGATTTGGAAGGAGTTGGATATCCCATCTCATGCTATAGGAAGGGTCTCAGGTTGGAATGGGAAGGAGTTGGATATCACATTTCATGTTATAGGAAGGGTCTCAGGATTGGAATGGGAAGCACTTGGATATCATATCTCATGCTATAGGAAGGCTCTCAGGTTTGGAAGGGGAAGGAGTTGGATATCACATTTCATGTTAGAGGAAGGATCTCAGGTTTGGTATTAGAGGCCTTGAGATATCACATCTCATGCTATAGGAAGGGTCTCAGGATTGGAATGGGAAGGAGTTGGATATCACATCTCAAGCTATAGGAAGGGTCTCAGGTTTGGTATAAGCATTGAGATATCACATCTCATGCTATAGGAAGGGTCTCAGGATTGGAATGGGAAGGAGTTGGATATCACATCTCATGTTGTAGGAAAGATCTCAGGTTTGGTATTAGAAGCATTGAGACATCACATCTCATGTTATAGGAAGGGTCTTAGGATTGGAATGGGAAGAAGTTGGATATCACATCTCATGCTATAGGAAGGGTCTCAGGTTTGGTATAAGCATTGAGATATCACATCTCATGCTATAGGAAGGGTCTCAGGATTGGAATGGGAAGGAGTTGTATATGACATCTCATGCCATAGGAAGGGTCTCAGGTTTGGTATAAGCATTGAGATATCACATCACATGCTATATAAAGGGTCTCAGGATTGGAATGGGAAGGACTTGGATATCACATCTCATGCTATAGGCAGGGTCTCAGGTTTGGAAAGGGAAGGAGATGGATATCAAATTTCATGTTAGAGGTAGGATCTCAGGTTTGGTATTAGAGGCATTGAGATATCACATCTCATGCTATCAGAAGGGTCTCAGGATTGGAATGGGAAGGAGTTGTATATCACATCTCATGCTAAAGGGATGGTCTCAGGTTTGGAAGGGGAAGGATTTGGAAATCACATCTCATGTTATAGGAAGGATCTCAGGTTTGGTATTAGAAGCAATGAGATATCACATCTCATGCTATCAGAAGTATCTCAGGTTTGGTATTAGAGGCATTGAGATATCACATCTCATGCTATCATAAGGGTCTCAGGATTGGAATGGGAAGGAGTTGGATATCACATCTCATGTTATAGGAAGGATCTCAGGTTTGGTATTAGAAGCATTGAGATATCACATCTCATGCTATAGGAAGGGTCTCAGGATTGGAATGGGAAGGAGTTGGATATCACATCTCATGCTATAGGAAGGGTCTCAGATTTGGTATAAGCATTGAGATATCACATCTCATGCTATAGGAAGGGTCTCAGGATTGGAATGGGAAGGAGTTGGATATCACATCTCATGCTATAGGAAGGGTCTCAGGTTTGGAACGGGAAGGAGTTAGATATCACATCTCATGTTATAGGAAGAGTCTCAGGTTTGGTATAAGCATTGAGATATCACATCTCTGCTATCGGAGGTGTCTCGGGATTGGGATGGGAAGGAATTGGATATCACATCTCATGCTATAGGAAGGGTATCAGGTTTGGAACGGGAAGGAGTTGGATATCCCATCTCATGTTATAGGACAGGTCTCAGGTTTGATATTAGAAGCATTGAGATATCACATCTCTGCTATTGGAAGGGTCTCAGGATTGGAATGGGAAGGACTTGGATATCAGAATTCATGTTATAGGAAGGGTCTCAGGTTTGGTATTAGAAGCATTGAGATATCAAATCTCATGCTATAGGAAGGGTCTCAGGATTGAAATGGGAAGGACTTGGATATCACATCTCATGTTATAGGAAGGGTCTCAGGTTTGGTATTAGAAGCATTGAAATATCACATCTCATGCTATAGGAAGGGTCTCAGGAATGGAATGGGAAGGACTTGGATATCACATCTCATGATAAAGGAAGGGTCTAAGGTTTGGAAGGGGAAGGATTTGGATACCACATCTCATGTTATTGGACCAGTCTCAGGTTTGGTATTAGAAGCATTGAGATATCAAGTCTCATGGTATAGGACGGGAGTTTGATATCACATCTCATGCCATGGTATGGGTCTTAGGTTTTGTAGAAGCATTGGGATATCACATCTCATGCTATCGGAAGGGTATCAGGATTGGTTTTGGAAGGAGTTGGATATCCCATCTCATGCTATAGGAAGGGTCTCAGGTTGGAATGGGAAGGAGTTGGATATGACATCTCATGTTGTAGGAAGGGTCTCAGGATTGGAATGGGAAGGACTTGGATATCACATCTCATGCTGTAGGAAGGCTCTCAGGTTTGGAAAGGGAAGGAGTTGGATATCACATTTCATGTTAGAGGTAGGATCTCAGGTTTGGTATTAGAGGCATTGAGATATCACATCTCATGCTATCAGAAGGGTATCAGGATTGGAATGGGAAGGAGTTGGATATCACATCTCATGCTAAAGGGAGGGTCTCAGGTTCGGAAGGGGAAGGATTTGGATATCACATCTCATGTTATAGGAAGGATCTCAGGTTTGGTATTAGAAGCATTGAGATATCACATCTCATGCTATCGGAAGGATCTCAGGTTTGGTATTAGAAGCATTGAGATATCACATCTCATGCTATAGGAAGGGTCTCAGGATTGGAATGGGAAGGAGTTGGATATCACATCTCATGATAAAGGAAGGGTCTAAGGTTTGGAAGGGGAAGGATTTGGATATCACATCTCATGTTATAGGACGGGTCTCAGGTTTGGTATTAGAAGCATTGAGATATCAAGTCTCATGGTATAGGAAGGGTCTCAGAATTGGAATCGGAAGGAGTTGGATATCACATCTCAAGCTATAGGAAGGGTCTCAGGATTGGAATGGGAAGGAGTTTGATGTCACATCTTATGCCATAGTATGGGTCTCAGGTTTGGTAGAAGCATTGGGATATCACATCTCATGCTATTGGAAGGGTATCAGTATTGGATTTGGAAGGAGTTGGATATCCCATCTCATGCTATAGGAAGGGTCTCAGGTTGGAATGGGAAGGAGTTGGATATCACATTTCATGTTATAGGAAGGGTCTCAGGATTGGAATGGGAAGGACTTGGATATCATATCTCATGCTATAGGAAGGCTCTCAGGTTTGGAAGGGGAAGGAGTTGGATATCACATTTCATGTTAGAGGAAGGATCTCAGGTTTGGTATTAGAGGCCTTGAGATATCACATCTCATGCTATAGGAAGGGTCTCAGGATTGGAATGGGAAGGAGTTGGATATCACATCTCAAGCTATAGGAAGGGTCTCAGGTTTGGTATAAGCATTGAGATATCACATCTCATGCTATAGGAAGGGTCTCAGGATTGGAATGGGAAGGAGTTGGATATCACATCTCATGTTATAGGAAAGATCTCAGGTTTGGTATTAGAAGCATTGAGACATCACATCTCATGTTATAGGAAGGGTCTTAGGATTGGAATGGGAAGAAGTTGGATATCACATCTCATGCTATAGGAAGGGTCTCAGGATTGGAATGGGAAGGAGTTGTATATGACATCTCATGCCATGGGAAGGGTCTCAGGTTTGGTATAAGCATTGAGATATCACATCACATGCTATATGAAGGGTCTCAGGATTGGAATGGGAAGGACTTGGATATCACATCTCATGCTATAGGCAGGGTCTCAGGTTTGGAAAGGGAAGGAGATGGATATCACATTTCATGTTAGAGGTAGGATCTCAGGTTTGGTATTAGAGGCATTGAGATATCACATCTCATGCTACCAGAAGGGTCTCAGGATTGGAATGGGAAGGAGTTGTATATCACATCTCATGCTAAAGGGAGGGTCTCAGGTTTGGAAGGGGAAGGATTTGGAAATCACATCTCATGTTATAGGAAGGATCTCAGGTTTGGTATTAGAAGCATTGAGATATCACATCTCATGCTATCGGAAGTATCTCAGGTTTGGTATTAGAGGCATTGAGATATCACATCTCATGCTATCATAAGGGTCTCAGGATTGGAATGGGAAGGAGTTGGATATCACATCTCTTGTTATAGGAAGGATCTCAGGTTTGGTATTAGAAGCATTGAGATATCACATCTCATGCTATAGGAAGGGTCTCAGGATTGGAATGGGAAGGAGTTGGATATCACATCTCATGCTATAGGAAGGGTCTCAGATTTGGTATAAGCATTGAGATATCACATCTCATGCTATAGGAAGGGTCTCAGGATTGGAATGGGAAGGAATTGGATATCACATCTCATGCTATAGGAAGGGTCTCAGGTTTGGAACGGGAAGGAGTTAGATATCACATCTCATGTTATAGGAAGAGTCTCAGGTTTGGTATAAGCATTGAGATATCACATCTCTGCTATCGGAGGTGTCTCAGGATTGGGATGGGAAGGAATTGGATATCACATCTCATGCTATAGGAAGGGTATCAGGTTTGGAACGGGAAGGAGTTGGATATCCCATCTCATGTTATAGGACAGGTCTCAGGTTTGATATTAGAAGCATTGAGATATCACATCTCTGCTATGGAAGGTCTCAGGATTGGAATGGGAAGGACTTGGATATCAGAATTCATGTTATAGGAAGGGTCTCAGGTTTGGTATTAGAAGCATTGAGATATCACATCTCATGCTATAGGAAGGGTCTCAGGATTGAAATGGGAAGGACTTGGATATCACATCTCATGTTATAGGAAGGGTCTCAGGTTTGGTATTAGAAGCATTGAGATATCACATCTCATGCTATAGGAAGGGTCTCAGGAATGGAATGGGAAGGACTTGGATATCACATCTCATGATAAAGGAAGGGTCTAAGGTTTGGAAGGGGAAGGATTTGGATATCACATCTCATGTTATTGGACCGGTCTCAGGTTTGGTATTAGAAGCATTGAGATATCAAGTCTCATGGTATGGGACGGGAGTTTGATATCACATCTCATGCCATGGTATGGGTATCAGGTTTTGTAGAAGCATTGGGATATCACATCTCATGCTATCGGAAGGGTATCAGGATTGGATTTGGAAGGAGTTGGATATCCCATCTCATGCTATAGGAAGGGTCTCAGGTTGGAATGGGAAGGAGTTGGATATGACATCTCATGTTATAGGAAGGGTCTCAGGATTGGAATGGGAAGGACTTGGATATCACATCTCATGCTGTAGGAAGGCTCTCAGGTTTGGAAAGGGAAGGAGTTGGATATCACATTTCATGTTAGAGGTAGGATCTCAGGTTTGGTATTAGAGGCATTGAGATATCACATCTCATGCTATCAGAAGGGTATCAGGATTGGAATGGGAAGGAGTTGGATATCACATCTCATGCTAAAGGGAGGGTCTCAGGTTCGGAAGGGGAAGGATTTGGATATCACATCTCATGTTATAGGAAGGATCTCAGGTTTGGTATTAGAAGCATTGAGATATCACATCTCATGCTATCGGAAGGATCTCAGGTTTGGTATTAGAAGCATTGAGATATCACATCTCATGCGATAGGAAGGGTCTCAGGATTGGAATGGGAAGGAGTTGGATATCACATCTCATGTTATAGGAAGGATCTCAGGTTTGGTATTAGAAGCATTGAGATATCACATCTCATGCTATAGGACTGGTCTCAGGATTGGAATGGGAAGGAGTTGGATATCACATCGCATGCTAAAGGAAGGGTCTCAGTTTTGGTAGAAGCATTGAGATTTCACATATCATGCTATAGGAAGGGTCTCAGGATTGGAATGGGAAGGAGTTGGATATCACATCTCATGCTATAGGAAGGGTCTCAGGTTTGGTATAAGCATTGAGATATCACATCTCTGCTATCGGAAGGGTCTCAGGATTGGAATGGGAAGGAGTTGGATATCACACCTCATGCTATAGGAAGGGTCTCAGGTTAGGAACGGGAAGGAGTTGGATATCACATCTCATGTTATAGGAAGAGTCTCATGCTAAGACCTGATAGACCCTTCCTATAACATGAGATGGGAATATCCAACTCCTTCCCATTCCAATCCTGAGACCCTTCCGATAGCAGAGATGTGATATCTCAATGCTTATACCAAACCTGAGACCCTTCCTATAGCATGAGATGTGATATCCAACTCCTTCCCATTCCAATACTGAGACCCTTCCTATAGCATGAGATGTGATATCTCAATGCTTCTAATATCGAACTTGAGACCCTCCCTATAGCATGAGATGTGATATCCAAGTCCTTCCCATTCCAATCCTGAGACACTTCCTATAGCATGAGATGTGATATCTCAATGCTTCTAATACCAAACCTGAGACTCTTCCTATAACATGAGATGGGATATCCAACTCCTTCCCATTACAATCCTGAGACCCTTCCGAAAGCAAAGATGTGATATCTCAATGCTTATACCAAACCTGAGACCCTTCCTATGGCATGATATGTCATATACAGATCCTTCCCATTCCAATCCTGAGACCCTTCCTATAGCATGAGATGTGATATCTCAATGCTTATACCAAACCTAAAACCCTTCCTATAGCATGAGATGTGATATCCAACTCCTTCCCATTCCAATCCTGAGACCCTTCCTATAGCATGAGATGTGATATCCAATGGCTCTAATACCAAACCTGAGATCCTTCCTCTAACATTAAATGTGATATCCAACTCCTTCTCTTTCCAAACCTGAGAGCCTACCTATAGCATGAGATGTGATATCCAAGTCCTTCCCATTCCAATCCTTAGACCCTTCCTACAGCA
Organism: Ambystoma mexicanum; assembly: GCF_040938575.1. NCBI lineage: Eukaryota > Metazoa > Chordata > Amphibia > Caudata > Ambystomatidae > Ambystoma > Ambystoma mexicanum. Next base: position 344,012,887 of record NC_090936.1, read on the forward strand.
TGCAATATGATATCTCAATGATTCTAATAACAAACCTGAGACCCGTCCTATAACATGAGATGTGATATCCAACTCCTTCCCATTCCAATCCTGAGACACTTCCGATAGCAGAGATGTGATATCTCAATGCTTCTAATACCAAACCTGAGACCAGTTCTATAACATGAGATGGGATATCCAACTCCTTCCCATCCCAATCCTTAGACACTTCCGATTGCAGAGATTTGATATCTCAATGCTTATACCAAACCTGAGACTCTTCCTATAACATGAGATGTGATATCCAACTCCTTCCTGTTCCAAACCTGAGACCCTTCCTATAGCATGAGATGTGATATCCAACTCCTTCCCATCCCAATCCTGAGACACTTCCGATTGCAGAGATTTGATATCTCAATGCTTATACCAAACCTGAGACTCTTCCTATAACATGAGATGTGATATCCAACTCCTTCCCGTTCCAAACCTGAGACCCTTCCTATAGCATGAGATGTGATATCCAACTCCTTCCCATTCCAATCCTGAGACCCTTATGATAGCATGAGATGTGATATCTCAATGCCTCTAATACCAAATCTGAGATTCTTCCGATAGCATGAGATGTGATATCTCAATGCTTCTTATACCAAACCTGAGATCCTTCCTATAACATGAGATGTGATATCCAAATCCTTCCCCTTCCAAACCTGAGACCCTCCCTTTAGCATGAGATGTGATATCCAACTCCTTCCCATTCCAACCTGAGACCCTTCCTATAGCATGAGATGGGATATCCAACTCCTTGGAATTCCAATCCTGATACCCTTCCGATAGCATGAGATTTGATATCCCAAAGCTTATACCAAACCTGAGACCCATACTATGGCATGAGATGTGATATCAAACTCCTTCCTATTCCAATCCTGAGACCCTTCCTATAGCTTGAGATGTGATATCCAACTCCTTCCCATTCCAATTCTGAGACCCTTCCTATACCATGAGACTTGATATCTCAATGCTTCTAATACCAAACCTGAGACCCGTCCTATAACATGAGATGTGATATCCAAATCCTTCCCCTTCCAAACCTTAGACCCTTCCTTTATCATGAGATGTGATATCCAACTCCTTCCCATTCCAATCCTGAGACCCTTCCGATATCATGAGATGTGATATCTCAATGCTTCTAATATCAAACTCGAGACCCTCCCTATAGCATGAGATGTGATATCCAAGTCCTTCCCATTCCAATCCTGAGACCCTTCCTATAGCATGAGATGTTATGTCTCAATGCTTCTAATACCAAACCTGAGACCCTTCCTATAACATGAGATGTGATATCCAACTCCTTCCCATTCCAATCCTGAGACACTTCCTATAGCATGAGATGTGATATCTCACTGCTTATACCAAACCTGAGACCCTTCCTATAGCATGAGATGTGATATCCAACTCCTTCCCATTCCAATACTGAGACCCTTCCTATAGCATGAGATGTGATATCTCACTGCTTATACCAAACCTGAGACCCTTCCTATAGCATGAGATGTGATATCCAACTCCTTCCCATTCCAATACTGAGACCCTTCCTATAGCATGAGATGTGATATCTCAATGCTTCTAATACCAAACCTGAGACTCTTCCTATAACATGAGATGGGATATCCAACTCCTTCCCATTGCAATCCTGAGACCCTTCCGATAGCAGAGATGTGATATCTCAATGCTTATACCAAACCTGAGACCCTTCCTACGGCATGAGATGTCATATACAACTCCTTCCCATTCCAATCCTGAGACCCTTCCTATAGCATGAGATGTGATATCTCAATGCTTATACCAAACCTGAGACCCTTCCTATTGCATGAGATGTGATATCCAACTCCTTCCCATTCCAATCCTGAGACCCTTCCTATAGCATGAGATGTGATGTCTCAATGCTTCCAATACCAAACCTGAGATCCTTCCTATAACATGAGATGTGAAATCCAACTCCTTCCATTCCAATCCTGAGACCCTTCCTATAGCATGAGATGTGATATGTCAATGCTTATACTAAACCTGAGACCCTTCCTTTAGCATGAGATGTGATATCCAACTCCTTCCCATTCCAATCCTGAGACCCTTCCTATAGCATGAGATGTGATATCTCAATGCCTCTAATACCAAACCTGAGATCCTTCCTCTAACATGAAATGTGATATCCAACTCCTTCCCTTTCCAAACCTGAGAGCCTATCCATAGCATGAGATGTGATATCCAACTCCTTCCCATTCTAATCCTGAGACACTTCCGATAGCAGAGATGTGATATCTCAATGCTTATACCAAACCTGAGACCCTTCCTATAACATGAGATCGGATATCCAACTCCTTCCCGTTCCAAACCTGAGACCCTTCCTTTAGCATGAGATGTGATATCCAGCTCCTTCCCATTCCAAACCTGAGACACTTCCGATAGCATGAGATGTGATATCTCAATGCTTCTAATATCAAAAATGAGACCCTCCTTATAGCATGATATGTGATATCTAAGTCCTTCCCATTCCAATCTTGAGACCCTTCCTATAGCATGAGATGTGATATCTCAATGCTTCTACCAAACCTGAGACCGTTCCTTTAGCATGAGATGTGATATCCAACTGCTTCCCATTCCAATCCTGAGACCCTTCCTATAGCATGAGATGTGATATCTCAATGCTTATACCAAACCTGAGACCCTTCCTATAGCATGAGATGTGATATCCAACTCCTTCCCATTCCAATCCTGATACCCTTCCTATAACATGAGATGTGATGTCTCAATGCTTCTAATACCAAACCTGAGATCCTTCCGATAACATGAGATGTGATATCCAAATCCTTCCCCTTCCAAACCTGAGACCCTCCCTTTAGCATGAGATGTGATATCCAACTCCTTCCCATTCCAATCCTGAGAACATTCTGATAGCATGAGATGTGATATCTCAATGCTTCTAATACCAAACCTGAGATCCTTCCTATAACATGAGATGTGATATCCAAATCCTTCCCCTTCCAAACTTGAGACCCTCACTTTAGCATGAGATGTGATATCCAACTCCTTCCCATTCCAATCCTGAGACCCTTCTGATAGCATGAGATGTGATATCTCAATGCCTCTTATACCAAACCTGAGATCCTACCTCTAACATGAAATGTGATATCCAACTCTTTCCCCTTCCAAACCTGAGAGCCTTCCTATAGCATGAGATGTGATATCCAAGTCCTTCCCATTCCAATCCTGAGACCCTTCCTATAACATGAGATGTGATATCCAACTCCTTCCCATTCCAACCTGAGACCCTTCCTATAGCATGAGATGGGATATCCCAATGCTTATACCAAACCTGAGACCCATACTATGGCATGAGATGTGATATCAAACTCCTTCCCATTCCAATCCTGACACCCTTCCCATAGCTTGAGATGTGATATCCAACTCCTTCCCATTCCAATTCTGAGACCCTTCCTATACCATGAGACTTGATATCTCAATGCTTCTAATACCAAACCTGAGACCGGTCCTATAACATGAGATGTGATATCCAAATCCTTCCCCTTCCAAACCTTAGACCCTTCTTTTATCATGAGATGTGATATCCAACTCCTTCCCATTCCAATCCTGAGATCCTTCCGATATCATGAGATGTGATATCTCAATGCTTCTAATATCAAACTTGAGACCCTCCCTATAGCATGAGATGTGATATCCAAGTCCTTCCCATTGCAATCCTGAGACCCTTCCTATAGCATGAGATGTGATGTCGTAATGCTTCAAATACCAAACCTGAGACCCTTCCTATAACATGAGATCGGAATATCCAACTCCTTCCCATTCCAATCCTGAGACCCTTCCGATAGCAGAGATGTGATATCTCAATGCTTATACCAAAACTGAGATCCTTCCTATAACATGAGATGTGATATCCAACTCCTTCCCATTCCAATCCTGAGACACTTCCTATAGCATGAGATGTGATATCTCACTGCTTATACCAAACCTGAGACCCTTCCTATAGCTTGAGATGTGATATCCAACTCCTTCCCATTCCAATCCTGAGACCCTTCCTATAGCATGAGATGTGATATCTCAATGCTTCTAATATCAAACTTGAGACACTCCCTATAGCATGAGATGTGATATCCAAGTCCTTCCCATTCCAATCCTAAGACACTTCCTATAGCATGAGATGTGATGTCTCAATGCTTCTAATACCAAACCTGAGATCCTTTCTATAACATGAGATGTGATATCCAACTTCTTCCATTCCAATCCTGAGACCCTTCCTATAGCATGAGATGTGATATCTCAATGCTTATACCAAACCTGAGACTCTTCCTATAACATGAGATGTGATATCAAACTCATTCCCATTCCAATCCTGAGACCCTTCCTATAGCATGAGATGTGATATCTCAATGCCTCTAATGCCAAACCTGAGATCCTTCCTCTAACATGAAATGTGATATCCAACTCCTTCCCTTTCCAAACCTGAGAGCCTATCCATAGCATGAGATGTGATATCCAAGTCCTTCCCATTCCAATCCTTAGACCCTTCCTACAGCATGCAATATGATATCTCAATGATTCTAATAACAATCCTGAGACCCGTCCTGTAACATGAGATGGGATATCCAACTCAATCCCATTCCAATCCTGAGACTCTTCCGATAGCAGATTTGTGATATCTCAATGCTTATACCAAACCTGAGACCCTTCCTATAACATGAGATCGGATATCCAACTCCTTCCCGTTCCAAACCTGAGACCCTTCCTTTAGCATGAGATGTGATATCCAGCTCCTTCCCATTCCAATCCTGAGACACTTCCGATAGCATGAGATGTGATATCTCAATGCTTCTAATATCAAAACTGAGACCCTCCCTATAGCATGATATGTGATATCTAAGTCCTTCCCATTCCAATCCTGAGACCCTTCCTATAGCATGAGATGTGATATCTCAATGCTTCTACCAAACCTGAGACCCTTCCTTTAGCATGAGATGTGATATCCAACTCCTTCCCATTCCAACACTGAGACCCTTCCTATAGCATGAGATGTGATATCTCAATGCTTCTAATATCAAAACTGAGACCCTCCCTATAGCATGATATGTGATATCTAAGTCCTTCCCATTCCAATCCTGAGACCCTTCCTATAGCATGAGATGTGATATCTCAATGCTTCTACCAAACCTGAGATCCTTCCGATAACATGAGATGTGATATCCAAATCCTTCCCCTTCCAAACCTGAGACCCTCCCTTTAGCATGAGATGGGATATCCAACTCCTTCCCATTCCAATCCTGAGAACCTTCTGATAGCATGAGATGTGATATCTCAATGCTTCTAATACCAAACCTGAGATCCTTCCGATAGCATGAGATGTGATATCTCAATGCTTCTAATACCAAACCTGAGATCCTTCCTATAACATGAGATGTGATATCCAAATCCTTCCCCTTCCAAACCTGAGACCCTCCCTTTAGCATGAGATGTGATATCCAACTCCTTCCCATTCCAATCCTGAGACCCTTCTGATAGCATGAGATGTGATATCTCATTGCCTCTAATACCAAACCTGAGATCCTACCTCTAACATGAAATGTGATATCCAACTCTTTCCCCTTCCAAACCTGAGAGCCTTCCTATAGCATGAGATGTGATATCCAAGTCCTTCCCATTCCAATCCTGAGACCCTTCCTATAACATGAGATGTGATATCCAACTCGTTCCCATTCCAATCCTGAGACCCATCCTATAGCATGAGATGTGATATCTCAATACTTCTAATACCAAACCTGAGATCCTTCCGATAACATGAGATGTGATATCCAAATCCTTCCCCTTCCAAACCTGAGACCCTCCCTTTAGCATGAGATGTGATATCTAAGTCCTTCCCATTCCAATCCTGGGACCCTTCCTATAGCATGAGATGTGATATCTCAATGCTTCTACCAAACCTGAGACCCTTCCTTTAGCATGAGATGTGATATCCAACTCGTTCCCATTCCAATCCTGAGACCCATCCTATAGCATGAGATGTGATATCTCAATACTTCTAATACCAAACCTGAGATCCTTCCGATAACATGAGATGTGATATCCAAATCCTTCCCCTTCCAAACCTGAGACCCTCCCTTTAGCATGAGATGTGATATCCAACTCCTTCCCATTCCTATCCTGAGACCCTTCTGATAGCATGAGATGTGATATCTCAATGCTTCTAATACCAAACCTGAGATCCTTCCTATAACATGAGATGTGATATCCAAATCCTTCCCCTTCCAAACCTGAGACCCTCCCTTTAGCATGAGATGTGATATCCAACTCCTTCCCATTCCAATCCTGAGACCCTTCTGATAGCATGAGATGTGATATCTCAATGCCTCTAATACCAAACCTGAGATCCTACCTCTAACATGAAATGTGATATCCAACTCTTTCCCCTTCCAAACCTGAGAGCCTTCCTATAGCATGAGATGTGATATCCAAGTCCTTCCCATTCCAATCATGAGACCCTTCCTATAACATGAGATGGGATATCCAACTCCTTCCCATTCCAATCCTGAGACCCTTCCGATAGCAGAGATGTGATATCTCAATGCTTATACCAAACCTGAGACCCTTCCTACGGCATGAGATGTCATATACAACTCCTTCCCATTCCAATCCTGAGACCCTTCCTATAGCATGAGATGTGATGTCTCAATGCTTCTAATACCAAACCTGAGATCCTTCCTATAACATGAGATGTGATATCCAACTCCTTCCCATTCCAATCCTGAGACCCTTCCTATAGCATGAGATGTGATATCTCAATGCTTATACCAAACCTGAGACCCTTCCTATAGCATGAGATGTGATATCCAACTCCTTCCCATTCCAATCCTGAGACCCTTCCTATAGCATGAGATGTGATATCTCAATGCTTCTAATACCAAACCTGAGACTCTTCCTATAACATGAGATGGGATATCCAACTCCTTCCCATTCCAATCCTGAGACCCTTACGATATCAGAGATGTGATATCTCAATGCTTATACCAAACCTGAGACCCTTCCTACGGCATGAGATGTCATATACAACTCCTTCCTATTCCAATCCTGAGACCCTTCCTATAGCATGAGATGTGATATCTCAATGCTTATATCAAACCTGAGACCCTTCATATAGCATGTGATGTGATATCCAACTCCTTCCCATTCCAATCCTGAGACCCTTCCTATAGCATGAGATGTGATGTCTCAATGCTTCTAATACCAAACCTGAGATCCTTCCTAAAACATGAGATGTGATATCCAACTCCTTCCATTCCAATCCTGAGACCCTTCCTATGGCATGAGATGTGATATCTCAATGCTTCTAATATCAAACTTGAGACCCTCCCTATAGCATGAGATGTGATATCCAAGTCCTTCCCATTCCAATCCTGAGACACTTCCTATAGCATGAGATGTGATATCTCAATGCTTCTAATACCAAACCTGAGACTCTTCCTATAACATGAGATGGGATATCCAACTCCTTCCCATTCCAATCCTGAGACCCTTCCAAAAGCATAGATGTGATATCTCAATGCTTATACCAAACCTGAGACCCTTCCTATGGCATGAGATGTCATATACATATCCTTCCCATTCCAATCCTGAGACCCTTCCTATAGCATGAGATGTGATATCTCAATGCTTATACCAAACCTGAGACCCTTCCTATAGCATGAGATGTGATATCTAACTCCTTCCCATTCCAATCCTGAGACCCTTCCTATAGCATGAGATGTGATATCTCAATGCCTCTAATACCAAACCTGAGATCCTTCCTCTAACATGAAATGTGATATCCAACTCCTTCCCTTTCCAAACCTGAGAGCCTACCTATAGCATGACATGTGATATCCAAGTCCTTCCAATTCCAATCCTTAGACCCTTCCTATAGCATGCAATATGATATCTCAATGATTCTAATAACAAACCTGAGACCCGTCCTATAACATGAGATGGGATATCCAACTCCTTCCCATTCCAATCTTGAGACCCTTCCGATAGCAGAGATGTGATATCTCAATGCTTATACCAAACCTGAGACCCTTCCTACGGCATGAGATGTCATATACAACTCCTTCCCATTCCAATCCTGAGACCCTTCCTATAGCATGAGATGTGATATCTCAATGCTTATACCAAACCTGAGACCCTTCATATAGCATGAGATGTGATATCCAACTCCTTCCCATTACAATCCTGAGACCCTTCCTATAGCATGAGATGTGATGTCTCAATGCTTCTAATACCAAACCTGAGATCCTTCCTATAAAATGAGATGTGATATCCAACTCCTTCCATTCCAATCCTGAGACCCTTCCTATAGCATGAGATGTGATATCTCAATGCTTCTAATATCAAACTTGAGACCCTCCCTATAGCATGAGATGTGATATCCAATTCCTTCCCATTCCAATCCTGAGACACTTCCTATAGCATGAGATGTGATATCTCAATGCTTCTAATACCAAACCTGAGACTCTTCCTATAACATGAGATGGGATATCCAACTCCTTCCGATTCCAATCCTGAGACCCTTCCAAAAGCAGAGATGTGATATCTCAATGCTTATACCAAACCTGAGACCCTTCCTATGGCATGAGATGTCATATACATATCCTTCCCATTCCAATCCTGAGACCCTTCCTATAGCATGAGATGTGATATCTCAATGCTTATACCAAACCTGAGATCCTTCCTCTAACATGAAATGTGATATCTAACTCCTTCCCTTTCCAAACCTGAGAGCCTACCTATAGTATGAGATGTGATATCCAAGTCCTTACTATTCCAATCCTTAGACCATTCCTATAGCATGCAATATGATATCTCAATGATTCTAATAACAAACCTGAGACCCGTCCTATAACATGAGATGGGATATCCAACTCCTTCCCATTCCAATCCTGAGACACTTCCGATAGCAGAGATGTGATATCTCAATGCTTATACCAAACCTGAGACCCTTCCTATAACATGAGATGTGATATCCAACTCCTTCCCATTCCAAACCTGAGACCCTTCCTATAGCATATGTGATATCCAACTCCTTCCAATTCCAAACATGAGACCCTTCCCATAGCAAGAATGTAATATCCAACTCCTTCCCATTCCAATCCTGAGACCATTCCTATAGCATGAGATGTGATATCTCAATGCTTCTTATACCAAACCTGAGATCCTTCCTATGACATGAGATGTGATATCCAATTCCTTCCCATTCCAAACCTGAGACCCTTCCTACAGCATGCGATGTGATATCTCAATGCTTCTAATACCAAACCTGAGACCAGTCCTATAACATGAGATGGGATATCCAACTCCTTCCCGTTCCAATCCTGAGACACTTCCGATTGCAGAGATGTGATATCTCAATGCTTATACCAAACCTGAGACTCTTCCTATAACATGATATGTGATATCCAACTCCTTCCCGTTCCAAACCTGAGACCCTTCCTATAGCATGAGATGTGATATCCAAATCCTTCCCATCCCAATCCTGAGACACTTCCGATTGCAGAGATGTGATATCTCAATGCTTATACCAAACCTGAGACTCTTCCTATAACATGAGATGTGATATCCAACTCCTTCCCGTTCCAAACCTGAGACCCTTCCTATAGCATGAGATGTGATATCCAACTCCTTCCCATTCCAATCCTGAGATCCTTACGATAGCATGAGATGTGATATCTCAATGCCTCTAATACCAAACCTGAGATCCTTCCTATAACATGTGATGTGATATTCAAATCCTTCCCCTTCCAAACCTGAGACCCTCCCTTTAGCATGAGATGTGATATCCAACTCCTTCCCATTCCAATCCTGAGACCCTTATGATAGCATGAGATGTGATATCTCAATGCCTCTAATACCAAACCTGAGATACTTCCGATAGCATGAGATGTGATATCTCAATGCTTCTAATACCAAACCTGAGATCCTTCCTATAACATGAGATGTGATATCCAAATCCTTCCCCTGCCAAACCTGAGACCCTCCCTTTAGCATGAGATGTGATATCCAACTCCTTCCCATTCCAATCCTGAGACCCTTCGGATAGCATTAGATGTGATATCTCAATGCCTCTAATACCAAACCTGAGATCCTACCTCTAACATGAAATGTGACATCCAACTCCTTCCCTTTCCAAACCTGAGACCCTGGCTATAGCATGAGATGTGATATCCAAGTCCTTCCCATTCCAATCCTGAGACCCTTCCTATAGCATGAGATGTGATATCTCAATGCTTATACCAAACCTGAGACCCTTCCTATAGCATGAGATGTGATATCCAACTTCTTCCCATTCCAATCATGAGACCCTTCCTATAACATGAGATGTGATGTCTCAATGCTTCTAATACCAAACCTGAGATCTTTCCTATAACATGAGATGTGATATCCAACTCCTTCCCATCCTAATCCTGAGACACTTCCGATTGCAGAGATGTGATGTCTCAATGCTTCTAATACCAAACCTGAGATCTTTCCTTAAACATGAGATGTGATATCCAACTCCTTCCCGTTCCAAACCTGAGACCCTTCCTATAGCATGAGATGTGATATCCAACTCCTTCCCATTCCAATCCTGAGACCCTTCCGATAGCATGAGATGTGATATCTCAATGCTTCTAATACCAAACCTGAGATCCTTCCTATAACATGTGATGTGATATTCAAATCCTTCCCCTTCCAAACCTGAGACCCTCCCTTTAGCATGAGATGTGATATCCAACTCCTTCCCATTCCAATCCTGAGACCCTTACGATAGCATGAGATGTGATATCTCAATGCCTCCAATACCAAACCTGATATACTTCCGAAAGCATGAGATGTGATATCTCAATGCTTCTAATACAAAACCTGAGATCCTTCCTATAACATGAGATGTGATATCCAAATCCTTCCCCTTCCAAACCTGAGACCCTCCCTTTAGCATGAGATGTGATATCCAACTCCTTCCCATTCCAATCCTGAGACCCTTCTGATAGCATGAGATGTGATATCTCAATGCCTCTAACACCAAACCTGAGATCCTACCTCTAACATGAAATGTGATATCCAACTCCTTCCCTATCCAAACCTGAGACCCTGCCTATAGCATGAGATGTGATATCCAAGTCCTTCCCATTCCAATCCTGAGACCCTTCCTATAGCATGAGATGTGATATCTCAATGCTTATACCAAACCTGAGACCCTTCCTATAGCATGAGATGTGATATCCACCTTCTTCCAATTCCAATCATGAGACCCTTCCTATAACATGAGATGTGATGTCTCAATGCTTCTAATATCAAACCTGAGATCTTTCCTATAACATGAGATGTGATATCCAACTCCTTCCCATCCTAATCCTGAGACACTTCCGATTGCAGAGATGTGATGTCTCAATGCTTCTAATACCAAACCTGAGATCTTTCCTTAAACATGAGATGTGATATCCAACTCCTTCCCGTTCCAAACCTGAGACCCTTCCTATAGCATGAGATGTGATATCCAACTCCTTCCCATTCCAATCCTGAGACCATTCCGATAGCATGAGATGTGATATCTCAATGCTTCTAATACCAAACCTGAGTTCCTTCCTATAACATGTGATGTGATATTCAAATCCTTCCCCTTCCAAACCTGAGACCCTCCCTTTAGCATGAAATGTGATATCCAACTCCTTCCCATTCCAATCCTGAGACCCTTACGATAGCATGAGATGTGATATCTCAATGCCTCCAATACCAAACCTGATATACTTCCGATAGCATGAGATGTGATATCTCAATGCTTCTAATACAAAACCTGAGATCCTTCCTATAACATGAGATGTGATATCCAAATCCTTCCCCTTCCAAACCTGAGACCCTCCCTTTAGCATGAGATGTGATATCCAACTTCTTCCCATTCCAATCATGAGACCCTTCCTATAACATGAGATGTGATGTCTCAATGCTTCTAATACCAAACCTGAGATCTTTCCTATAACATGAGATGTGATATCCAACTTCTTCCCATTCCAATCATGAGACCCTTCCTATAACATGAGATGTGATGTCTCAATGCTTCTAATACCAAACCTGAGATCCTTCCTATAACATGTGATGTGATATTCAAATCCTTCCCCTTCCAAACCTGAGACCCTCCCTTTAGCATGAGAGGTGATATCCAACTCCTTCCCATTCCAATCCTGAGACCCTTACGATAGCATGAGATGTGATATCTCAATGCCTCCAATACCAAACCTGATATACTTCCGATAGCATGAGATGTGATATCTCAATGCTTCTAATACAAAACCTGAGATCCTTCCTATAACATGTGATGTGATATTCAAATCCTTCCCATTCCAATCCTGAGACCCTTCTGATAGCATGAGATGTGATATCTCAATGCCTCTAATACCAAACCTGAGATCCTACCTCTAACATGAAATGTGATATCCAACTCCTTCCCTTTCCAAACCTGAGACCCTGCCTATAGCATGAGATGTGATATCCAACTCCTTCCCATTCCAATCCTGAGACCCTTCCTATAGCATGAGATGTGATATCTCAATGCCTCTAATACCAAACCTGAGATCCTTCCTCTAACATGAAATGTGATATCCAACTCCTTCCCTTTCCAAACCTGAGAGCCTATCCATAGCATGAGATGTGATATCCAAGTCCTTCCCATTCCAATCCTTAGACCCTTCCTACAGCATGCAATATGATATCTCAATGATTCTAATAACAATCCTGAGACCCGTCCTATAACATGAGATGGGATATCCAACTCCTTCCCATCCCAATCCTGAGACACTTCTGATTGCAGAGATGTGATATCTCAATGCTTATACCAAACCTGAGACTCTTCCTATAACGTGAGATGTGATATCTGTTAGGAAAGATTTAATAATTGTAGGTAATTTTCCTTCCATGTGGCAACCCCTAAACTTTTTGCTGTTGTTTTTCACCTTGTTCTCGACTTTGCCAGAGAAGTGCAGCCTTCTGCCGCACTCCTCTGGGCTTTCGCTCCTTTCTTACGGGGAAACTGACATGCCCTTAAGACAGTCAGTACCGGGAAACGCTGTTTTCCGTAGTTTCTTTTATCATGTTGCGGCTTTCGTGCAACATGACACAAGAGGGCACTGTAAGCTAAGTTGCTGCTCTCTTGGGATTCTAGCCTTCTACAGGCCCTAGATACTCTTTCAGGATTGTAACTGATCGGTGCAAGTGATTCACGGACGGGAATGGTGGCAGCGATCGTTTCTTGTGTTTTGAGCTCCTTTTGGCGTTCTAAGCACGTTTCTCGCACTTAACCCAAAATGGTGGCCTGGCTCCCAAAATGGCCAGACCACGAGGCTCCTTTGTCCTGTCCGCTGACCGTCTTGCTCCCTTCACCTTCCCCAGGTCAAGCCGACCCGGGGCCTTCCTTATTTGGGCATGTACTTTCCCGCGAAACACGGATGCTTTCGCGGGCTTCTACATGTCTTGTGTGTGCCTCCAGTATGTGGGCTGGGATGTCTGGTCCCGTGTGAATGCCTGGGACCACCATGGTCCGTGATAGGTCCACGAATGGTGTGAGTGTTGATGAGCGGATCTCCCATTGGGTCCCCACCGTTTTGGCGCGAAGGGAACCGTGGATAAGAGGGGGCTGGAAACACCACTACCATGTCGATCTCCTGAGTTCTCACGAACGAAGGAATACAGGAGCCAAGTATCCTGCAACCAAGAGGCTGAACCGAGGAATCGCTGGTGACCCGCTGAGGGACTGCTCCTCTGCACTGCTGTCGCCTTGTGAAACCCTTTTCACCTTTGATCGAACCAGAAGGCCTGTACTAGTACTTCGACCCTTGGAATAGCGGGGACAGCTATTCTCGGCATCCTCACCATCTCCTGCTAGTAAGCCTTCGGAAGCGTCTCTGGGCCATCCAGCAGACTGACCAGCCTACACAGGAGTCTTGCTCTGTAACCGCCACCAGGTTGTGTAGTATATCGAGTCCTTGTCACTCTCACACGATTCGTACACTTGGCGTTCCCAGGTCTGAAGTGAGTAGTGTACATTTGGCTCAGATACACACGGCCGCTCCGTTGCCCTGCTGTGGTAACAAACTGTGCGGGTTCCTTCGTTTGGGACGTCTTTTACTCAACTCTGCTGCTGCAGACTCAACACGACGACGAGACGTCCCCTGCTCTTCTGAACCTGCCAGCGACTGAAACTGACGCGGAGAAGCCTGGGTCTGCTTGCATCGGGGTCCGGTGAGTACCATAGCTAGGAACTGGTCGCCCTCCTGCAGGAGCCCATAGCTTTTCCCCGCTGTGTCAAAACAGCACGCCTTTCCGTACTCGCGCTCTGCTTCTGCCCACAGTGGAGGCTGCGCTTGAGTCGCGGAACACTGTTGTTCTTCGTTTGTGCACTAAACTGAACTGCCTGATCTCCCTCGAAGAGACTCCCCTTTTGCCCGTTGGCACCAGCGTGTGCAGGTACTTTTGAGCACAAGGCTCTACTCTTCGTAGGGCTCGGACTTCCTTTTAGTTAGGTGCCTCTGAAGGCGGACTGGGTCTAAGCATTATTTCGCACTGCCTGTTTTCCTTCCCTTTTAGGTGGACTACACATTTCGTGCATCTAACGCTTGAGACTTGTTTGTATTTGTATATATATTGTATTGGTATGGTATGTGTTGGTTTACTAGAGTTGTATTGTGATTTCTCGCTACGGTCATTGTTTTAAAGGCCTTGGAATAAATGTGTATATATTTTTAATATAGCACCTGTTTGGAGTAGTTTGTAAGTGTCCTTGCTTTGTGTGCTCATTGCAGGCTTTCAGTCACCCTCACCCCTCTTGAGACCTAGTCTTGACCGCCGCGATCGCTACCTTGATTGGTCTGGCTTGTCCAGAGGTTACCCTGTTCCAAGTAATTAGGTTGGCCTTCTGAACTTCTGCGCCACCAGGACAGAGTTCAGAAATCCGTCTTAACAAATTGGTGTACAGCGGTGGGATACGACTGAAGGTATCCAGTGTTGCGCACGAACTAAGGCATTTCAAGTTATTCCTACCAGGACACGTAGTGAATTGTTGTAGTATAACTTTAAAAAGGCCATAGTCCTATCTAACAGTATGGAAACAAATACCTTGTTAACTTTAAATGCTTCCAAATCAGAAACATTGAAAAAAATGTGTGCGGAGAGAGGTGTTTCCTCTCAAGGCACGAAATTGGATATGATCCAAAGAATCGTGGCGTGGCAAGAAGTGCAGCTTGACGCTATAACTTCTGAGGACAGTGCGGAAGGAGGTGGGGCTGCTCTCACTGGTAGAACCAACGGTTCTGCCGCTGCACTGATCCACCGCGACCACGAGGACAGGGAGGATGAGATGTCTAATGTTTCCTCTGCCAGTGTTGATGGGGAGGCTATGCTTGAATTCAAGAAGCAAGAGCTGCGGTTTAGGCAGAAGGAGCTTGAATTCAGCATAGCCAAACTAAAAATCGAACAGTCAGAAAAACAGAAAGACAGGGATCACCAGTTGGAACTGGCCAAGCTTCAGGTTGCAAATGGGTCCAAGGGTCCTGGACATGGGTCTGGGGCCTCCTCTCATCCACGGTTTCCGAAAGATCTGGTCATTGTGTATGAGGAAAGGAATGACATTATGGACTGGATGAATGCGTTTGAGTATGCATGCGAAGTTCAACAAGTTGACAATGCTGATAAGATTACCTGGTTACTCAGCAGACTGCCCCATTCTGGCTGTAGTGCCATTATGGAAATGTCGAAGGCTGAGCAAGCTGATTTCGCAATGTTAAAGCAAACTCTCATTTTAAAGTTTGGGAAGACTCCGGCCCAATATTTGAAACGATTCATAGAGTATAAGAAAAAGGAAGGTGGTACTTGGGTATCTTATGTCACTGAATCCTTGAAAAACTTAACTGGCTGGGTTGAAGGTTATAAGGTTTCTACCTTCGAAGGCATGATAAATCTTTTCATGCTGGAACACATTTTTGCATCTTCTTCCCCGGAGCTTAAGCAGCATTTGGCCGATTCGAAGGAGATAGATCCTAAGAAGCTGGCCATTGCAGCAGACTTATGGGTGTCACATCAAGTGTCCCATAAGGACAAAACTCATCCTGGTAAGCAGGAGGAAGGGAAAAAGTCCAAAGATATGGAGGGTGGAGAATCTGATAAATCTTCTTCTCAAAAGGGCCACAAAAAGAAAAATAAGGGTAAGACACAAGAGAACTCACAGGGTAGTGGTGGTCAGCCTCCGAAACAGAACTCTGGTTACAATAAGCCTCCCTATGTAAACAGACCCAATGGATCTTGTTTTGCTTGTGGAGCAACTGACCACGTGAAGGGGGATCCCCCGTGTAAGGTTTGACCTTTGGGGGTCCACTCCGCTAATCTGGCCTTCTCCTCCTACGAGGAAGAAGAGATTACAGGAGCATCCTTCTCCTCAGACTCATTTCCCAGTGGGATAGAGGCTGAGGTAGTTTTAGTTTCCCTGGGTTCCTGGGAGCCTAAAGTCGCAGAGGCTTATGCTAGGATTACAGATAATACCAAGCACTACTTTAAAGACAGTGTGCTGATCAATGGAGTAGATACTCCAGCTCTTAGGGATAGTGGGTGCAGTCGAACTGTAGTGGATTCTACCTTGGTAGACTCAGAGGAAGTTGCCAGAGCTACTCTGATGCCCACTAAGTTGGCTGACGGCCCACTCCGTATGTTCCCAGTAATACCTGTAAATCTTACTTTAAATGGTACAGCAGTCAGGATTCCAGTGAGCATTCAGAGAAACGTCCCGGGAAAGGTCTTGTTAGGTAATGATCTCAGAGCTTTAGGGCTCGTAGGAGACACTGCCGAAAGACCCTACACACGGTCTCAAGCACGGGCAGCATTGGCCAAGACCAATACGCCGCCCCAGCCGAAGGGGAAACCCAAGGCGAAAGGAGTCAACAAGTCAAGACGAGGGAAAGAGAATATTCCCCCGAGCTCGCCTACCACTGCGGTGGAGGAAGTTGGTCAATCGCCCGGGCCTGACGAGGAGGTGGCGATGCCTGAAGTATTTGACCCCAACGACCATCCTGAACTAAAAGACTTGTTAGTTGAAGGAGGTCCTGATAGGGACGAATTCAGTAAAGGCCAACGTGAGTGCCCATCTCTGGAAGGCCTAAGGAGACAGGCCTGCTCCCAGCTTGAGGGTGAACCTCCTGGGACGCATAGGATTTATTGGGAAGGTGGACTCCTGTATAGTGAGCCCACAGAGTCTACAGAAGGAGACCATAGGAGGTTGGTGGTTCCCCTTGCTGTTAGGCCCTTCCTCCTGCAGTTGACGCATGAAGTGCTCCTTGCTGGTCACCTTGGTATTAAGAGGAGCAAGCAAAGGTTATCCATGCACTTCTACTGGCCCAAGATGGGGGTGCAAGTAGAAAGTCACTACAGGAGTTGTGCCTCCTGCCAGTTATCTGGTAAGGTTGGCTCGACAATCCAAGCTCCGTTGGTACCGCTCCCAGTTGTGGGGGTACCATTTGAAAGGGTAGGGATCGACATCGTTGGTCCCCTTGACCCGCAAACATCCTCGGGCAATAGGTTTATCCTGGTGCTGGTCGACCATGCAACCAGATATCCTGAGGCCATCCCATTGAAAACTGTAACTGCCAAGTCAGTTGCAAAAGCTTTACTTGGCATATTTACTAGGGTTGGCTTCCCTAAAGAAGTTGTGTCAGATCGTGGCAGCAACTTTATTTCGAAGTATATGCAGGCTATGTGGAAAGAATGTGGGGTCACCTACAAGTTCTCTTCTGCATACCACCCCCAGACCAATGGTCTGGTGGAACGTTTCAACAGAACGTTAGAAAAGCATGATTGGGGCTCTGGAGAAGCTTCAGAGAAGACAATGGGATCTTCTTTTACCATGCTTACTGTTTGCCTACCGAGAGGTACCACAGGAGGGTGTTGGCTTCAGCCCCTTCAAACTTCTGTTTGGTCATCCTGTACGGGGACCCTTAGCCATAGTCAAAGAGGGATGGGAGATGCCCACTCCCCCTGTTACTACCAACGTAGTTGATTATGTGCTAGGGCTCAAAAAACGGATGGTACTTCTGATGGGCTTGGCTAGTGATAAATTGAAGGCAGGACAAGCACTGGTGAAACATTGGTACGACCAGAAAGCTTCCCTCATCAACTTTACACCTGGTCAGCAAGTCCTGATCATGAATCCCATAAGGCCTTGAGCTTTACAGGACAAATGGTCAGGCCCTTACACAGTGGTGGAGCCCCTGGGTGAGGTTAACTATTTAGTGGACCTTGGAAGGCCTGGACAGGCTCCAAAAGTGTTTCACGTGAATAGGCTGAAGGCTTTCGTCCCAAGAGTCGAAATCGCAGCACTGTTACTGGCTTCAGATGTTGAGGAAGAGGAGTCTGAACCTCTCCCCGACCTGTTCCAAAGCGGTCCTTCAGATAGCTCCTTTGAGGGTGTCCGAGGGGCCCCTCACCTGACTTCTGATCAGCAGGCTGAGGTGAAAAGTTTGCTTAGGCAGTTTTCCCCCCTGTTTTCACAGTCGCCTGGTTTGACACCTTGGTGCAAACATAACATAGACACAGGAGACAGTGTACCTACCAAAAGTAGGGGATACAGGATGTCAGACAAAGTACGGTCTTATATTAAGACCGAGGTCAACAAGATGTTAGGCCTTGGGGTGATTGAACCCTCTACTAGTCCTTGGTCCAGCCCTGTGGTTTTCGTTCCAAAGGCAGGCACTTCTGAATTGAGGTTCTGCGTGGATTACAGGGCTCTGAATGCTGTCACCAAGACAGATGCACACCCCTTGCCTCGAACAGATGAGCTGGTGGATACTTTGGTTGCCTCCAAGTACCTCAGCACGTTTGACCTCACTGCTGGCTATTGGCAAATAGCTTTAGCAGAACATGCCAAGGAGAAGACAGCGTTTTCTACTCCAGACGGCCTTTACCAATTCCGGGTAATGCCGTTCGGGTTGAAGAATGCACCTGCCACTTTCCAGAGGCTTGTGCATCATGTTTTGAATGGGTTGGACGAATTCTGTCTTGCATATCTGGACGATATAGCAGTTTTCAGTGCCACCTGGGAAGACCATGTGAAACACCTCGGGATTGTGCTCCAGGCTCTTCAGAAAGCACACTTGACCATAAAGGCTAGTAAATGCCAGATTGGACAAGGCTCAGTGTTTTACCTTGGACATGAAGTAGGTGGAGGGAGGATACAGCCTCCCCAGTAAAGTACAAGCAGTACAAGACTGGCCTACCCCCACTACACAAACCCAAGTGAGAGCCTTCTTAGGACTCACGGGGTATTACCGCAATTTTGTGGCAGACTATGGCACCATAGCTGCCCCTCTGACTGCCCTCACAACTCTGAAGAAACCCAAGAAGGTAACTTGGACCGACGAGTGTGAGAAGGCCTTCAATGGCTTAAAAGACTCCTTGTGCCAGGCCCCTGTCCTCAGGGCCCCTGATTATCAAAGACATTTTACCGTGCAGACGGACGCCTCTGACACTGGGATAGGAGCTGTACTATCGCAAGTAGATGAGAAGGGTAAGGAACACCCTATTGGTTTTATTAGTCGCCAGTTTAAGGACAGAGAGCTCAGATGGTCCACGGTAGAGAAAGAATGTTTCTCTGTTGTGTGGGCCCTAAGGAAGCTGAGGCCCTACCTCTATGGGACCCACTTCACTGTGCAAACTGACCATATGCCCTTAAAGTGGCTAATAAACATGAAGGGGGAGAATCCAAAGTTGCTTAGGTGGTCCATAAGTCTACAAGGCTTCGACTTCACTATTGAGCATAGGCCAGGTGTCCAACATAGCAATGATGATGGGTTGTGCAGAATGTTTAACCGACCTGAACAAGAGACTCATCCAGGGGTGGATTAGTTCCCCCTGTCCATAGTCTGGGAGGGGTGAGTGTTAGGAAAGATTTCGTAATTGTAGGTAATTTTCCTTCCATGTGGCAACCCCTAAACTTTTTGCTGTTGTTTTTCACCTTGTTCTCGACTTTGCCCGAGAAGTGCAGCCTTCTGCTGCACTCCTCTGGGCTTTCGCTCCTTTCTTACGGGGAAACTGCCATGCCCTTAAGACAGTCAGTACCAGGAAACGCTGGTTTCCGTAGTTTCTTGTATCATGTTGCAGCTTTCGTGCAACATGACACAAGAGGGCACTGTAAGCTAAGTTACTGCTCTCTTGGATCTCTAGCCTTCTACAGGCCCTAGATACTCTTTCAGGATTGTAACTGATCGGTGCAAGTGATTCACGGACGGGAATGGTGGCAGCGATCGTTTCTTGTGTTTTGAGCTCCTTTTGGCGTTCTAAGCGCGTTTCTCGCGCTTAACCCAAAATGGTGGCCTAGATCCCAAAATGGCCAGACCACGAGGCTCCTTTGTCCTGTCCGCTGACCGTCTTGCTCCCTTCACCTTCCCCAGGTCGAGCCGACCTGGGGCCTTCCTTATTTGGGCATGTGCTTTCCCGCGAAACACAGATGCTTTCGCAGGCTTCTACATGTCTTGTGTGTGCCTCCAGGATGTGGGCTGGGATGTCTGGTCCCAATACACATCCTGGGTGCCAGAGAGTCTAGGGTGGTGTGAATGCCTGGGACCACCGTGGTCCGTGATAGGTCCACGAATGGTGTGAGTATTGATGAGCGGATCTCCCATTTGGTCCCCTCCGTTTTGGCGCGAAGGGAACCGTGGATAAGAGGGGGCTGGAAACACCACTACCATGTCGATCTCCTGAGTTCTCACGAACGAAGGAATACAGGAGCCAAGTATCCTGCAACCAAGAGGATGAACCGAGGAATCGCTGGTGACCCGCTGAAGGACTGCTCCTCTGCACTGCTGTCGCCTTGTGAAACCCTTTTCACCTTTGATCGAACCAGAAGGCCTGTACTGGTACTTCGACCCTTGGAATAGCGGGGACAGCTATTCTCGGCATCTTCACCATCTCCTGCTAGTAAGCCTTCGGAAGCGTCTCTGGGCCATCCAGCAGACTGACCAGCCTACACAGGAGTCTTGCTCTGTAACCGCCGCCAGGTTGTGTAGTATATCGAGTCCTTGTCACTCTCACATGATTCGTACACTTGGCGTTCCCAGGTCTGAAGTGAGTAGTGTACATTTGGCTCAGATACACACCGCCGCTCCGTTGCCCTGCTGTGGTAACAAACTGTGCGGGTTCCTTCGTTTGGGACGTCTTTTACTCAACTCTGCTGCTGCAGACTCAACACGACGACGAGACATTGAGATATCACATCTCATGCTATAGGAAGGGTCTCAGGATTGGAATGGGAAGGACTTGGATATCACATCTCATGCTATAGGCAGGGTCTCAGGTTTGGAAAGGGAAGGAGTTGGATATCACATTTCATTTTAGAGGTAGGATCTCAGGTTTGGTATTAGAGGCATTGAGATATCACATCTCATGCTATCAGAAGGGTCTCAGGATTGGAATGGGAAGGAGTTGGATATCACATCTCATGTTATAGGAAGGATCTCAGGTTTGGTATTAGAAGCATTGAGATATCACATCTCATGCTATCGGAAGTATCTCAGGTTTGGTATTAGAGGCATTGAGATATCACATCTCATGCTATCATAAGGGTCTCAGGATTGGAATGGGAAGGAGTTGGATATCACATCTCATGCTAAAGGGAGGGTCTCAGGTTTGGAAGGGGAAGGAATTGAATATCACATCACATGTTATAGGAAGGATCTCAGGTTTGGTATTAGAGGCATTGAGATATCACATCTCATGCTATCGGAAGGGTCTCAGGATTGGAATGGGAAGGAGTTGGATATCACATCTCATGCTATAGGAAGGGTCTCAGGTTTGGAACGGGAAGGAGTTGTATATCACATCTCATGTTATAGGAAGAGTCTCAGGTTTGGTATAAGCATTGAGATATCACATCTCTGCAATCGGAAGTGTCTCAGGATTGGAACGGGAAGGAGTTGGATATCCCATCTCATGTTATAGGACTGGTCTCAGGTTTGGTATTAGAAGCATTGAGATATCACATCGCATGCTGTAGGAAGGGTCTCAGGTTTGGAATGGGAAGGAATTGGATATCACATCTCATGTCATAGGAAGGATCTCAGGTTTGGTATTAGAAGCATTGAGATATCACATCTCATGCTATAGGAGTGGTCTCAGGATTGGAATGGGAAGGAGTTGGATATTACATTCTTGCTATGGGAAGGGTCTCATGTTTGGAATTGGAAGGAGTTGGATATCACATCTCATGTTATAGGAAGGGTCTCAGGTTTGGTATAAGCATTGAGATATCACATCTCTGCTATCGGAAGTGTCTCAGGATTGGAATGGGAAGGAGTTGGATATCCCATCTCATGTTATAGGACGGGTCTCAGGTTTGTTATTAGAATCATTGAGATATCATATTGCATGCTATAGGAAGGGTCTAAAGATTGGAATGGGAAGGACTTGGATATCACATCTCATGCTATAGGTAGGCTCTCAGGTTTGGAAAGGGAAGGAGTTGGATATCACATTTCATGCTAGAGGTAGGATCTCAGGTTTGGTATTAGAGGCATTGAGATATCACATCTCATGCTATCAGAAGGGTCTCAGGATTGGAATGGGAAGGAGTTGGATATCACATCTCATGTTAGGAAAGATCTCAGGTTTGGTATTAGAAGCATTGAGATATCACATCTCATGCTATCGGAAGTATCTCAGGTTTGGTATTAGAGGCATTGAGATATCACATCTCATGCTATCATAAGGGTCTCAGGATTGGAATGGGAAGGAGTTGGATATCACATCTCATGCTAAAGGGAGGGTCTCAGGTTTGGAAGGGGAAGGAATTGAATATCACATCACATGTTATAGGAAGGATCTCAGGTTTGGTATTAGAGGCATTGAGATATCACATCTCATGCTATCGGAAGGGTCTCAGGATTGGAATGGGAAGGAGTTGGATATCACATCTCATGCTATAGGAATTGTCTCAGGTTTGGAAAGGGAAGGAGTTGGATATCACATTTCATGTTAGAGGAAGGATCTCAGGTTTGGTATTAGAGGCATTGAGATATCACATCTCATGCTATAGGAAGGGTCTCAGGATTGGAACGGGAAGGAGTTGGATATCCCATCTCATGTTATAGGACTGGTCTCAGATTTGGTATTAGAAGCATTGAGATATCACATCGCATGCTGTAGGAAGGGTCTCAGGTTTGGAATGGGAAGGAATTGGATATCACATCTCATGTCATAGGAAGGATCTCAGGTTTGGTATTAGAAGCATTGAGATATCACATCTCATGCTATAGGAATGGTCTCAGGATTGGAATGGGAAGGAGTTGGATATTACATTCTTGCTATGGGAAGGGTCTCATGTTTGGAATTGGAAGGAGTTGGTTATCACATATGCTATAGGAAGGGTCTCAGGTTTGGAATGGGAAGGAGTTGGATATCACATCTCATGTTATAGGAAGGGTCTCAGGTTTGGTATAAGCATTGAGATATCACATCTCTGCTATCGGAAGTGTCTAAGGATTGGAATGGGAAGGAGTTGGATATCCCATCTCATGTTATAGAACTGGTCTCAGGTTTGTTATTAGAATCATTGAGATATCATATTGCATGCTATAGGAAGGGTCTAAGGATTGGAATGGGAAGGACTTGGATATCACATCTCATGCTATAGGTAGGCTCTCAGGTTTGGAAAGGGAAGTAGTTGGATATCACATTTCATGTTAGAGGAAGGATCTCAGGTTTGGTATTAGAGGCATTGAGATATCACATCTCATGCTATAGGAAGGGTCTCAGGATTGGAATGGGAAGGAGTTGGATATCCCATCTCATGTTATAGGAAGAGTCTCAGGATTGGTATTAGAAGCATTGAGATATCACATGTCATGCTATAGGAAGTGTCTCAGGATTGGAATGGGAAGGAATTGGATATCACATCTCATGCTATAGGGAGGGTCTCAGGATTGGAATGGGAAGGAGTTGGATATCCCATCTCATGTTATAGGAAGAGTCTCAGGATTGGTATTAGAAGCATTGAGATATCACATCCCATGCTATAGGAAGGGTCTCAGGATTGGAATGGAAGGAGTTGGATATCAGATCTCATGTTATAGGAAGGATCTCAGGTTTGGTATTAGAAGCATTGAGACATCACATCTCATGCTATAGGAAGGGACGCAGGATTGTAATGGGAAGGAGTTGGATATCACATCTCATGCTATATGAAGGGTCTCAGGTTTGGTATAAGCATTGAGATATCACATCTCATGCTATGGGAAGGGTCTCAGGATTGGAATGGGAAGGAGTTGTATATGACATCTCATGCCGTAGGAAGGGTCTCAGGTTTGGTATAAGCATTGAGATATCACATCTCTGCTATCGGAAGGGTCTCAGGATTGGAATGGGAAGGACTTGGATATCACATCTCATGCTATAGGAAGGGGCTCAGGTTTGGTATAAGCATTGAGATATCACATCTCATGCTATAGGAAGGGTCTCAGGATTGGAATGGGAAGGATATGTATATGACATCTCATGCCATAGGAAGGGTCTCAGGTTTGGTATAAGCATTGAGATATCACATCTCTGCTTTTGGAAGGGTCTCAGGATTGGAATGGGAAGGAGTTGGATATCCCATCTCATGTTATAGGAAGAGTCTCAGGTTTGGTATTAGATTCATTGAGATATCATATTGCATGCTATAGGAAGGGTCTAAGGATTGGAATGGGAAGGACTTGGATATCACATCTCATGCTATAGGAAGGGTCTCAGGTTTGGTATAAGCATTGAGATATCACATCTCATGCAATAGGAAGGGTCTCAGGATTGGAATGGGAAGGATATGTATATGACATCTCATGCCATAGGAAGGGTCTCAGGTTTGGTATAAGCATTGAGATATCACATCTCTGCTTTTGGAAGGGTCTCAGGATTGGAATGGGAAGGAGTTGGATATCCCATCTCATGTTATAGGAAGAGTCTCAGGTTTGGTATTAGAAGCATTGAGATATCACATCTCATGCTATAGGAAGTGTCTCAGGATTGGAATGGGAAGGACTTGGATATCACATCTCATGCTATAGGGAGGGTCTCAAGTTTGATATTAGAAGCATTGAGATATCACATCTCATGCTATAGGAAGGGTCTCAGGATTGGAATGGAAGGAGTTGGATATCACATCTCATGCTAAAGGGAGGGTCTCTGGTTTTGAAGGGGAAGGATTTGGATATCACATCTCATGTTATAGGAAGGATCTCAGGTTTGGTATAGCAGTGAGATATCACATCTCTACTATCGGAAGGGTCTCAGGATTGGAATGGGAAGGAGTTGGATATCCCATCTCATGTTATAGGAAGAGTCTCAGGTTTGGTATTAGAAGCATTGAGATATCTCATCTCATGCTATAGGAAGGGTCTCAGGATTGGAATGGGAAGGAGTTGGATATCACATCTCATGCTATAGGAAGGGTCTCAGGTTTGGTATAAGCAGTGAGATATCACATCTCATGCTATAGGAAGTGTCTCAGGATTGTAATGGGAAGGAGTTGGATTTCACATCTCATGCTATAGGAAGGGTCTCAGGTTTGGTATAAGCATTGAGATATCACATCTCATGCTATAGGAAGGGTCTCAGGATTGGAATGGGAAGGAGTTGGATATCACATCTCATGCTATAGGAAGGGTCTCAGGTTTGGTATAAGCAGTGAGATATCACATCTCTACTATCGGAAGGGTCTCAGGATTGGAATGGGAAGGAGTTGGATATCCCATCTCATGTTATAGGAAGAGTCTCAGGTTTGGTATTAGAAGCATTGAGATATCTCATCTCATGCTATAGGAAGGGTCTCAGGATTGGAATGGGAAGGAGTTGGATATCACATCTCATGCTATAGGAAGGGTCTCAGGTTTGGTATAAGCAGTGAGATATCACATCTCATGCTATAGGAAGTGTCTCAGGATTGGAATGGGAAGAAGTTGGATATTACATCTCATGTTATAGGAAGGATCTCAGGTTTGGTATAAGCATTGAGATATCACATCTCTGTTATCGGAAGGGTCTAAGGATTGAAATGGGACGGAGTTGGATATTCCTATCTCATGTTATAGGAAGGGTCTCAGGATTGGAATGGGAAGGACTTGGATATCACATCTCATGCTATAGGGAGGGTCTCAAGTTTGATATTAGAAGCATTGAGATACCACATCTCATGATATCGGAAGGGTCTCAGGATTGGAATGGGAAGGAGTTGGATATCACATCTCATGATAAAGGAAGGGTCTAAGGTTTGGAAGGGGAAGGATTTGGATATCACATCTCATGTTATAGGACGGGTCTCAGGTTCTGTATTAGAAGCATTGAGATATCAAGTCTCATGGTATAGGAAGGGTCTCAGAATTGGAATGGGAAGGAGTTGGATATCACATCTCAAGCTATAGGAAGGGTCTCAGGATTGGAATGGGAAGGAGTTTCATATCACATCTCATGCCATAGTATGGGTCTCAGGTTTGGTAGAAGCATTGGGATATCACATCTCATGCTATCGGAAGGGTATCAGGATTGGATTTGGAAGGAGTTGGATATCACATCTCATGTTATAGGAAGGGTCTCAGGTTTGGTATAAGCATTGAGATATCACATCTCTGCTATCGGAAGTGTCTCAGGATTGGAATGGGAAGGAGTTGGATATCCCATGTCATGTGATAGGACGGGTCTCAGGTTTGTTATTAGAATCATTGAGATATCATATTGCATGCTGTAGGAAGGGTCTAAGGATTGGAATGGGAAGGACTTGGATATCACATCTCAAGCTATAAGTAGGCTCTCAGGTTTGGAAAGGGAAGGTGTTGGATATCACATTTCATGTTAGAGGAAGGATCTCAGGTTTGGTATTAGAGGCATTGCGATATCACATCTCATACTATAGGAAGGGTCTCAGGATTGGAATGGGAAGGAGTTGGATATCACATCTCATGCTATAGGAAGAGTCTCAGGTTTGGTATTAGAAGCATTGAGATATCACATCTCATGCTATAGGAAGTGTCTCAGGATTGGAATGTGAAGGACTTGGATATCACATCTCATGCTATAGGGAGGGTCTCAAGTTTGATATTAGAAGCATTGAGATATCACATCTCATGCTATAGGAAGGGACTCAGGATTGGAATGGGAAGGAGTTGGATATCACATCTCATGCTATAGGAAGGGTATCAGGTTTGGTATAAGCAGTGAGATATCACATCTCATGCTATAGGAAGTGTCTCAGGATTGGAATGGGAAGGAGTTGGATATCACACCTCATGTTATAGGAAGGATCTCAGGTTTGGTATAAGCATTGAGATATCACATCTCTGCTATCGGAAGGGTCTCAGGATTGGAATGGGAAGGAGTTGGATATTCCCATCTCATTTTATAGGAAGGGTATATCAAGTCTTAGCATGAGATGTGATATCCAGCTCCTTCCATTCCAATCCTGAGACCCTTCCGATAGCATGAGATGTGATATCTCAATGCTTCTAATATCAATACTGAGACCCTCCCTATAGCATGAGATGTGATATCTAAGTCTTTCCCATTCCAATCCTGAGACCCTTCCGATAGCAGGGATGTGATATCTCAATGCTTATACCAAACCTGAGACCCTTCCTATAGCACGAGATGTGATATCCAACTCCTTCCCATTGCAATCCTGAGACCCTTCCTATAGCATGAGATGTGATGTCGTAATGCTTCAAATACCAAACCTGAGACCCTTCCTATAACATGAGATCGGAATATCCAACTCCTTCCCATTCCAATCCTGAGACCCTTCCGATAGCAGAGATGTGATATCTCAATGCTTATACCAAAACTGAGATCCTTCCTATAACATGAGATGTGATATCCAACTCCTTCCCATTCTAATCCTGAGACACTTCCTATAGCATGAGATGTGATATCTCACTGCTTATACCAAACCTGAGACCCTTCCTATAGCTTGAGATGGGATATCCAACTCAATCCCATTCCAATCCTGAGACTCTTCCGATAGCAGATTTGTGATATCTCAATGCTTATACCAAACCTGAGACCCTTCCTATAACATGAGATCGGATATCCAACTCCTTCCCGTTCCAAACCTGAGACCCTTCCTTTAGCATGAGATGTGATATCCAGCTCCTTCCCATTCCAATCCTGAGACACTTCTGATAGCATGAGATGTGATATCTCAATGCTTCTAATATCAAAACTGAGACCCTCCCTATAGCATGATATGTGATATCTAAGTCCTTCCCATTCCAATCCTGAGACCCTTCCTATAGCATGAGATGTGATATCTCAATGCTTCTACCAAACCTGAGACCCTTCCTTTAGCATGAGATGTGATATCCAACTCCTTCCCATTCCAACACTGAGACCCTTCCTATAGCATGAGATGTGATATCTCAATACTTCTAATACCAAACCTGAGATCCTTCTGATAACATGAGATGTGATATCCAAATCCTTCCCCTTCCAAACCTGAGACCCTCCCTTTAGCATGAGATGGGATATCCAACTCCTTCCCATTCCAATCCTGAGAACCTTCTGATAGCATGAGATGTGATATCTCAATGCTTCTAATACCAAACCTGAGATCCTTCCGATAGCATGAGATGTGATATCTCAATGCTTCTAATACCAAACCTGAGATCCTTCCTATAACATGAGATGTGATATCCAAATCCTTCCCCTTCCAAACCTGAGACCCTCCCTTTAGCATGAGATGTGATATCCAACTCCTTCCCATTCCAATCCTGAGACCCTTCTGATAGCATGAGATGTGATATCTCATTGCCTCTAATACCAAACCTGAGATCCTACCTCTAACATGAAATGTGATATCCAACTCTTTCCCCTTCCAAACCTGAGAGCCTTCCTATAGCATGAGATGTGATATCCAAGTCCTTCCCATTCCAATCCTGAGACCCTTCCTATAACATGAGATGTGATATCCAACTCGTTCCCATTCCAATCCTAAGACCCATCCTATAGCATGAGATGTGATATCTCAATACTTCTAATACCAAACCTGAGATCCTTCCGATAACATGAGATGTGATATCCAAATCCTTCCCCTTCCAAACCTGAGACCCTCCCTTTAGCATGAGATGTGATATCAAAGTCCTTCCCATTCCAATCCTGAGACCCTTCCTATAGCATGAGATGTGATATCTCAATGCTTCTACCAAACCTGAGACCCTTCCTTTAGCATGAGATGTGATATCCAACTCGTTCCCATTCCAATCCTGAGACCCATCCTATAGCATGAGATGTGATATCTGAATACTTCTAATACCAAACCTGAGATCCTTCCGATAACATGAGATGTGATATCCAAATCCTTCCCCTTCCAAACCTGAGACCCTCCCTTTAGCATGAGATGTGATATCCAACTCCTTCCCATTCCTATCCTGAGACCCTTCTGATAGCATGAGATGTGATATCTCAATGCTTCTAATACCAAACCTGAGATCCTTCCTATAACATGAGATGTGATATCCAAATCCTTCCCCTTCCAAACCTGAGACCCTCCCTTTAGCATGAGATGTGATATCCAACTCCTTCCCATTCCAATCCTGAGACCCTTCTGATAGCATGAGATGTGATATCTCAATGCCTCTAATACCAAACCTGAGATCCTACCTCTAACATGAAATGTTATATCCAACTCTTTCCCCTTCCAAACCTGAGAGCCTTCCTATAGCATGAGATGTGATATCCAAGTCCTTCCCATTCCAATCATGAGACCCTTCCTATAACATGAGATGGGATATCCAACTCCTTCCCATTCCAATCCTGAGACCCTTCCGATAGCAGAGATGTGATATCTCAATGCTTATACCAAACCTGAGACCCTTCCTACGGCATGAGATGTCATATACAACTCCTTCCCATTCCAATCCTGAGACCCTTCCTATAGCATGAGATGTGATGTCTCAATGCTTCTAATACCAAACCTGAGATCCTTCCTATAACATGAGATGTGATATCCAACTCCTTCCCATTCCAATCCTGAGACCCTTCCTATAGCATGAGATGTGATATCTCAATGCTTATACCAAACCTGAGACCCTTCCTATAGCATGAGATGTGATATCCAACTCCTTCCCATTCCAATCCTGAGACCCTTCCTATAGCATGAGATGTGATATCTCAATGCTTCTAATACCAAACCTGAGACTCTTCCTATAACATGAGATGGGAGATCCAACTCCTTCCCATTCCAATCCTGAGACCCTTACGATATCAGAGATGTGATATCTCAATGCT
Source organism: Ambystoma mexicanum (assembly GCF_040938575.1). Lineage (NCBI taxonomy): Eukaryota > Metazoa > Chordata > Amphibia > Caudata > Ambystomatidae > Ambystoma > Ambystoma mexicanum. The sequence continues at coordinate 344,043,205 of NC_090936.1, forward strand.
TATACCAAACCTGAGACCCTTCCTACGGCATGAGATGTCATATACAACTCCTTCCCATTCCAATCCTGAGACCCTTCCTATAGCATGAGATGTGATATCTCAATGCTTATATCAAACCTGAGACCCTTCATATAGCATGAGATGTGATATCCAACTCCTTCCCATTCCAATCCTGAGACCCTTCCTATAGCATGAGATGTGATGTCTCAATGCTTCTAATACCAAACCTGAGATCCTTCCTAAAACATGAGATGTGATATCCAACTCCTTCCATTCCAATCCTGAGACCCTTCCTATGGCATGAGATGTGATATCTCAATGCTTCTAATATCAAACTTGAGACCCTCCCTATAGCATGAGATGTGATATCCAAGTCCTTCCCATTCCAATCCTGAGACACTTCCTATAGCATGAGATGTGATATCTCAATGCTTCTAATACCAAACCTGAGACTCTTCCTATAACATGCGATGGGATATCCAACTCCTTCCCATTCCAATCCTGAGACCCTTCCAAAAGCATAGATGTGATATCTCAATGCTTATACCAAACCTGAGACCCTTCCTATGGCATGAGATGTCATATACATATCCTTCCCATTCCAATCCTGAGACCCTTCCTATAGCATGAGATGTGATATCTCAATGCTTATACCAAACCTGAGACCCTTCCTATAGCATGAGATGTGATATCTAACTCCTTCCCATTCCAATCCTGAGACCCTTCCTATAGCATGAGATGTGATATCTCAATGCCTCTAATACCAAACCTGAGATCCTTCCTCTAACATGAAATGTGATATCCAACTCCTTCCCTTTCCAAACCTGAGAGCCTACCTATAGCATGACATGTGATATCCAAGTCCTTCCAATTCCAATCCTTAGACCCTTCCTGTAGCATGCAATATGATATCTCAATGATTCTAATAACAAACCTGAGACCCGTCCTATAACATGAGATGGGATATCCAACTCCTTCCCATTCCAATCTTGAGACCCTTCCGATAGCAGAGATGTGATATCTCAATGCTTATACCAAACCTGAGACCCTTCCTACGGCATGAGATGTCATATACAACTCCTTCCCATTCCAATCCTGAGACCCTTCCTATAGCATGAGATGTGATATCTCAATGCTTATACCAAACCTGAGACCCTTCATATAGCATGAGATGTGATATCCAACTCCTTCCCATTACAATCCTGAGACCCTTCCTATAGCATGAGATGTGATGTCTCAATGCTTCTAATACCAAACCTGAGATCCTTCCTATAAAATGAGATGTGATATCCAACTCCTTCCATTCCAATCCTGAGACCCTTCCTATAGCATGAGATGTGATATCTCAATGCTTCTAATATCAAACTTGAGACCCTCCCTATAGCATGAGATGTGATATCCAATTCCTTCCCATTCCAATCCTGAGACACTTCCTATAGCATGAGATGTGATATCTCAATGCTTCTAATACCAAACCTGAGACTCTTCCTATAACATGAGATGGGATATCCAACTCCTTCCGATTCCAATCCTGAGACCCTTCCAAAAGCAGAGATGTGATATCTCAATGCTTATACCAAACCTGAGACCCTTCCTATGGCATGAGATGTCATATACATATCCTTCCCATTCCAATCCTGAGACCCTTCCTATAGCATGAGATGTGATATCTCAATGCTTATACCAAACCTGAGATCCTTCCTCTAACATGAAATGTGATATCTAACTCTTTCCCTTTCCAAACCTGAGAGCCTACCTATAGCATGAGATGTGATATCCAAGTCCTTCCCATTCCAATCCTTAGACCCTTCCTATAGCATGCAATATGATATCTCAATGATTCTAATAACAAACCTGAGACCCGTCCTATAACATGAGATGTGCTATCCAACTCCTTCCCATTCCAAACCTGAGACCCTTCCTATAGCATATGTGATATCCAACTCCTTCCAATTCCAAACATGAGACCCTTCCCATAGCAAGAATGTAATATCCAACTCCTTCCCATTCCAATCCTGAGACCATTCCTATAGCATGAGATGTGATATCTCAATGCTTCTTATACCAAACCTGAGATCCTTCCTATGACATGAGATGTGATATCCAATTCCTTCCCATTCCAAACCTGAGACCCTTCCTACAGCATGCGATGTGATATCTCAATGCTTCTAATACCAAACCTGAGACCAGTCCTATAACATGAGATGGGATATCCAACTCCTTCCCGTTCCAATCCTGAGACACTTCCGATTGCAGAGATGTGATATCTCAATGCTTATACCAAACCTGAGACTCTTCCTATAACATGAGATGTGATATCCAACTCCTTCCCGTTCCAAACCTGAGACCCTTCCTATAGCATAAGATGTGATATCCAAATCCTTCCCATCCCAATCCTGAGACACTTCCGATTGCAGAGATGTGATATCTCAATGCTTATACCAAACCTGAGACTCTTCCTATAACATGAGATGTGATATCCAACTCCTTCCCGTTCCAAACCTGAGACCCTTCCTATAGCATGAGATGTGATATCCAACTCCTTCCCATTCCAATCCTGAGACCCTTCCGATAGCATGAGATGTGATATCTCAATGCCTCTAATACCAAACCTGAGATCCTTCCTATAACATGTGATGTGATATTCAAATCCTTCCCCTTCCAAACCTGAGACCCTCCCTTTAGCAGGAGATGTGATATCCAACTCCTTCCCATTCCAATCCTGAGACCCTTATTATAGCATGAGATGTGATATCTCAATGCCTCTAATACCAAACCTGAGATACTTCCGATAGCATGAGATGTGATATCTCAATGCTTCTAATACCAAACCTGAGATCCTTCCTATAACATGAGATGTGATATCCAAATCCTTCCCCTGCCAAACCTGAGACCCTCCCTTTAGCATGAGATGTGATATCCAACTCCTTCCCATTCCAATCCTGAGACCCTTCGGATAGCATGAGATGTGATATCTCAATGCCTCTAATACCAAACCTGAGATCCTACCTCTAACATGAAATGTGACATCCAACTCCTTCCCTTTCCAAACCTGAGACCCTGGCTATAGCATGAGATGTGATATCCAAGTCCTTCCCATTCCAATCCTGAGACCCTTCCTATAGCATGAGATGTGATATCTCAATGCTTATACCAAACCTGAGACCCTTCCTATAGCATGAGATGTGATATCCAACTTCTTCCCATTCCAATCATGAGACCCTTCCTATAACATGAGATGTGATGTCTCAATGCTTCTAATACCAAACCTGAGATCTTTCCTATAACATGAGATGTGATATCCAACTCCTTCCCATCCTAATCCTGAGACACTTCCGATTGCAGAGATGTGATGTCTCAATGCTTCTAATACCAAACCTGAGATCTTTCCTTAAACATGAGATGTGATATCCAACTCCTTCCCGTTCCAAACCTGAGACCCTTCCTATAGCATGAGATGTGATATCCAACTCCTTCCCATTCCAATCCTGAGACCCTTCCGATAGCATGAGATGTGATATCTCAATGCCTCTAATACCAAACCTGAGATCCTTCCTATAACATGTGATGTGATATTCAAATCCTTCCCCTTCCAAACCTGAGACCCTCCCTTTAGCATGAGATGTGATATCCAACTCCTTCCCATTCCAATCCTGAGACCCTTATGATAGCATGAGATGTGATATCTCAATGCCTCTAATACCAAACATGAGATACTTCCGATAGCATGAGATGTGATATCTCAATGCTTCTAATACCAAACCTGAGACCCTTCCTATAGCATGAGATGTGATATCTCAATGCTTATACCAAATCTGAGACCCTTCCTATAGCATAAGATGTGATATCCAACTCCTTCCCATTCCAATCCTGAGACCCTTCCTATAGCATGAGATGTGATATCTCAATGCTTCTAATACCAAACCTGAGATCCTTCCTATAACATGAGATGTGATATCCAACTCCTTCCCATTCCAATCCTGAGACCCTTATGATAGCATGAGATGTGATATCTCAATGCCTCTAATACCAAACCTGAGATACTTCCGATAGCATGAGATGTGATATCTCAATGCTTTTAATACCAAACCTGAGATCCTTCCTATAACATGAGATGTGATTTCCAAATCCTTCCCCTTCCAAACCTGAGACCCTCCCTTTAGCATGAGATGTGATATACAACTCCTTCCCATTCCAATCCTGAGACCCTTCTGATAGCATGAGATGTGATATCGCAATGCCTCTAATACCAAACCTGAGATCCTGCCTCTAACATGAAATGTGATATCCATCTCCTTCCCTTTCCAAACCTGAGACCCTGCCTATAGCATGAGATGTGATATTCAAGTCCTTCCCATTCCAATCCTGAGACTCTTCCTATAGCATGTGATGTGATATCTCAATGCTTATACCAAACCTGAGACCCTTCCTATGGCATGAGATGTCATATACAACTCCTTCCCATTCCAATCCTGAGACCCTTCCTATAGCATGAGATGTGATATCTCAATGCTTATACCAAACCTGAGACCCTTCCTATAGCATGAGATGTGATATCCAACTCCTTCCCATTCCAATCCTGAGACCCTTCCTATAACATGAGATGTGATGTCTCAATGCTTCTAATACCAAACCTGAGATCCTTCCTACGGCATGAGATGTCATATAAAACTCCTTCCCATTCCATTCCTGAGACCCTTCCTATAGCATGAGATGTGATATCCAACTCCTTCCCATTCCAATCCTGAGACCCTTCCTATAGCATGAGATGTGATATCCAAATCCTTCCCATTCCAATAGTGAAACCCTTCCTATAGCATGAGATGTGATATCTCAATGCTTATACCAAACCTCAGACCCTGCCTATGGCATGAGATTTGATATCCAAATACTTCCCATTCCAATCCTGAGACCCTTCCTATAGCATGAGATGTGATATCCAAATCCTTCCCCTTCCAAACCTGAGACCCTCCCTTTAGCATGAGATGTGATATCCAACTTCTTCCCATTCCAATCCTGAGACCCTTCTGATAGCATGAGATGTTATATCTCAATGCCTCTAATACCAAACCTGAGATCCTACCTCTAAAATCAAATTTGCTATGCAACTCCTTCCCCTTCCAAACCTGATAGCCTTCCTATAGCATGAGATGTGTTATCCAAGTCCTTCCCATTCCAATCCTGATACCCTTTCTATAGCATGAGATGTGATATCTCAATGCTTATACCAAACCTGAGACCCTTCCTATAGCATGAGATGTGATATCCAAATCCTTCCCATTCCAAACGTGAGACCCTTCCTATAGCATGAGATGTGATATCTCAATGCCTCTAATACCAAACCTGAGATCCTACCTCTAAAATGAAATTTGATATGCAACTCCTTCCCCTTCCAAACCTGATAGCCTTCCTATAGCATGAGATGTGTTATCCAAGTCCTTCCTATTCCAATCCTGATACCCTTCCTATAACATGAGATGTGATATCCAATTCCATCCCATTCCAACCTGAGACCCTTCCTATAGCATGAGATGGGATATCCAACTCCTTCCAAATCCAATCCTGATACCCTTCCGATAGCATGAGATGTGATATCCCAATGCTTCTACAAAACCTGAGACCCATACCATGGCATGAGATGTGATATCAAACTCCTTCCCATTCCAATCCTGACACCCTTCCTATAGCTTGAGATGTGATATCCAACTCCTTCCCATTCCAATTCTGAGACCCGTCCTATACCATGGGACTTGATATCTCAATGCTTCTAATACCAAACCTGAGACCGGTCCTATAACATGAGATGTGATATCCAAATCTTTCCCCTTCCAAACCTTAGACCCTTCCTTTCATGAGATGTGATATCCAAGTCGTTCCCATTCCAATCCTGAGACCCTTCCTATAGCATGAGATGTGATATCTCAATGCTTCTAATACCAAACCTGAGACCCCTGCTATAACATGAGATGTGATATTCAAGTCCTTCCCATTCCAATCCTGAGACCCTTCCTATAGCATGAGATGTGATATCTCAATGCTTCTAATACCAAACCTGAGACCCTTCCTATAATGAGATGGGATATCCAACTCCTTCCCATTCCAATCCTGAGACCCTTCCGATAGCAGAGATGTGATATCTCAATGCTTATACCAAACCTGAGACCCTTCCTATGGCATGAGATGTCAAATACAACTCCTTCCGATTCCAATCCTGAGACCCTTCCTATAGCATGAGATGTGATATCTCAATGCTTCTAATAATAAACCTGAGATCCTTCCTATAACATGAGATGTGATATCCAACTCCTTCCCGTTCCAAACCTGAGACCCTTCCGATTGCATGAGATGTGATATCAAACTCCTTCCCATTCCAATCCTGAGATAGCTTGAGATGTGATATCCAACTCCTTCCCATTCCAATCCTGAGACCCTTCCTATACCATGAGATGTGATATCTCAATGCTTCTAATACCAAACCTGACACCCGTCCTAAAACATGAGATGTGAGATCCAAATCCTTCCCCTTCCAAACCTGAGATCTTTCCTTTAGCATGAGATGTGATATCCAACTCCTTCCCATTCCAATCCTGAGACCCTTCCTATAGCATGATATGTGATATCACAATTTTTCTAATACCAAACCTGAGATCCTTCCTATAACATGAGATGTGTATCCAACTCCTTCCCATTCCAAACCTGAGACCCTTCCTATAGCCTGAGATGTGATATCTTAATGCTTCTAAAACCAAACCTGAGAACCATCCAATAACATATGTGAAATCCAAATCCGTCCCTTTCCAAACCTGAGACCCTTCCGATAGCATTACATGTGATATCTCAATGCTTCTAAAACCAAACATGAGAACCATCCTATAACATGAGATGTGAAATCCAAATCCTTCCCTTTCCAAACCTGAGACCCTCCCTATAGCATGGGATGTGATATCTAAGTCCTTCCCATTCCTATCCTGAGACCCTTCCGATAGCAGAGATGTGATATCTCAATGCTTGGACCAAACCTGAGGCCCTTCCTATGACATGAGATGTGATATCCAACTCCTTCCCATTCCAATCCTGAGACCCTTCCTATAGCATGAGATGTGATATCTCAATGCTTCTATCAAACCTGAGTCCCTTCCTTTAGCATGAGATGTGATATCCAACTCCTTCCCATTCCAATCCTGAGACCCTTCCTATAGCATGAGATGTGATATTTCAAAGCTTCTAATACCAAACCTGGGACCCGTCCTATAACATGAGATGTGATATCCAAATCCTTCCCCTTCCAAACCTGAGACCCTTCCTTTAGCATGAGATGTGATATCCAAATCCTTCCCATTCCAATCCTGAAACCCTTCCTATAGCATGAGATGTGATATCTCAATGTTTCTAATAAAAAACCTGAGACTCTTCCTATAGCAAGAGATGTGATATCCGACTCCTTCCCATTCCAATCCTGAGACCCTTCTGATAGCATGAGATGTGATATCTCAATGCCTCTAATACCAAACCAGAGATTCTTCCTATAACATGAGATGTGATATCTCAATGCTTCTAATACCAAACCTGAGACCCGCCCTTTAGCATGAGATGTGATATCCGACTCCTTCCCATTCCAATCCTGAGACCCTTCTGATAGCATGAGATGTGATATCTCAATGCTTCTAACACCAAACCTGAGACCCTTCCTATAACATAAGATGGGATATCCAACTCCTTCCCATTCCAATCCTGAGACCCTTCCGATGGCAGAGATGTGATATCTCAATGCTTATACCAAACCTGAGACCCTTCCTGTGGCATGAGATGTCATATCCAACTCCTTCCCATTCCAATCCTGAGACCCTTCCTATAGCATGATATGTGATATCACAATTTTTCTAATACCAAACCTGAGATCCTTCCTATAACATGAGATGTGTATCCAACTCCTTCCCATTCCAAAACCTGAGACCCTTCCTATAGCATGAGATGTGATATCTTAATGCTTCTAAAACCAAACCTGAGAACCACCCAATAACATATGTGAAATCCAAATCCTTCCCTTTCCAAACCTGAGACCCTTCCGATAGCATTAGATGTGATATCTCAATGCTTCTAAAACCAAACATGAGAACCATCCTATAACATGAGATGTGAAATCCAAATCCTTCCCTTTCCAAACCTGAGACCCTTCCTATAGCTTGAGATGTGATATCAAACTCCTTCCCATTCCAATCCTGTGATAGCTTGAGATGTGATATCCAACTCCTTCCCATTCCAATCCTGAGACCCTTCCTATACCATGAGATGTGATATCTCAATGCTTCTAATACCAAACCTGAGACCCGTCCTAAAACATGAGATGTGAGATCCAAATCCTTCCCCTTCCAAACCTGAGAACCTTCCTATAGCTTGAGATGTGATATCAAACTCCTTCCCATTCCAATCCTGAGATAGCTTGAGATGTGATATCCAACTCCTTCCCATTTCTATCCTGAGACCCTTCCGATAGCAGAGATGTGATATCTCAATGCTTGTACCAAACCTGAGACCTTTCCTATGGCATGAGATGTGATATCCAACTCCTTCCCATTCCAATCCTGAGACCCTTCCTATAGCATGAGATGTGATATCTCAATGCTTCTATCAAACCTGAGTTCCTTCCTTTAGCATGAGATGTGATATCCAACTCCTTCCCATTCCAATCCTGAGACCCTTCCTATAGCATGAGATGTGATATCTCAAAGCTTCTAATACCAAACCTGGAACCCGTCCTATAACATGAGATATGATATCCAAATCCTTCCGTTCCAAACCTGAGACCCTTCCTTTAGCATGAGATGTGATATCCAAATCCTTCCCATTCCAATCCTGAAACCCTTCCTATAGCATGAGATGTGATATCTCAATGTTTCTAATAAAAAACCTGAGACCCTTCCTATAGCAAGAGATGTGATATCCAAATCCTTCCCATTCCAATCCTGAGACGCTTCCTATAACATGAGATGTGATATCCAACTCCTTCCCATTCCAACCTGAGAACCTTCCTATAGCATGAGAAGGGATATCCAACTCCTTCCCATTCCAATCCTGAGACCTTCCTATAGCATGAGATGTGATATCTCAAAGCTTCTAATACCAAACCTGCGACCCGATCTATAACATGAGATATGATATCCAAATCCTTCCCCTTCCAAACCTGAGACCCTTCCTTTAGCATGAGATGTGATATACAAATCCTTCCCCTTCCAAACCTGAGAACCTTCCTATAGCTTGAGATGTGATATCAAACTCCTTCCCATTCCAATCCTGAGATAGCTTTAGATGTGATATCCAACTCCTTCCCATTTCTATCCTGAGACCCTTCCGATAGCAGAGATGTGATATCTCAATGCTTGTACCAAACCTGAGACCTTTCCTATGGCATGAGATGTGATATCCAACTCCTTCCCATTCCAATCCTGAGACCCTTCCTATAGCATGAGATGTGATATCTCAAAGCTTCTAATACCAAACCTGCGACCCGTCCTATAACATGAGATATGATATCCAAATCCTTCCCCTTCCAAACCTGAGACCCTTCCTTTAGCATGAAATGTGAGATCCAAATCCTTCCCCTTCCAAACCTGAGAACCTTCCTATAGCTTGAGATGTGATATCAAACTCCTTCCCATTCCAATCCTGAGATAGCTTGAGATGTGATATCCAACTCCTTCCCATTTCTATCCTGAGACCCTTCCGATAGCAGAGATGTGATATCTCAATGCTTGTACCAAACCTGAGACCTTTCCTATGGCATGAGATGTGATATCCAACTCCTTCCCATTCCAATCCTGAGACCCTTCCTATAGCATGAGATGTGATATCTCAATGCTTCTATCAAACCTGAGTTCCTTCCTTTAGCATGAGATGTGATATCCAACTCCTTCCCATTCCAATCCTGAGACCCTTCCTATAGCATGAGATGTGATATCTCAAAGCTTCTAATACCAAACCTGGGACCCGTCCTATAACATGAGATATGATATCCAAATCCTTCCTTTCCAAACCTGAGACCCTTCCTTTAGCATGAGATGTGATATCCAAATCCTTCCCATTCCAATCCTGAAACCCTTCCTATAGCATGAGATGTGATATCTCAATGTTTCTAATAAAAAACCTGAGACCCTTCCTATAGCAAGAGATGTGATATCCAAATCCTTCCCATTCCAATCCTGAGACCCTTCCTATAACATGAGATGTGATATCCAACCCCTTCCCATTCCAACCTGAGAACCTTCCTATAGCATGAGAAGGGATATCCAACTCCTTCCCATTCCAATACTGAGACCTTCCTATAGCATGAGATGTGATATCTCAAAGCTTCTAATACCAAACCTGCGACCCGTCCTATAACATGAGATATGATATCCAAATCCTTCCCCTTCCAAACCTGAGACCCTTCCTTTAGCATGAGATGTGATATACAAATCCTTCCCATTCCAATCCTGAAACCCTTCCTATAGCATGAGATGTGATATCTCAATGTTTCTAATAAAAAAAACTGAGACCCTTCCTATAGCAAGAGATGTGACATCCAAATCCTTCCCATTCCAATCCTGAGATCCTTCCTATTGGATGAGATGTGATTTCCAACTCCTTCCCATTCCAATACTGAGACCCTTCCTATACCATGAGATGTGATATCTCAATGCTTCTACCAAAACTGAGACCCTTCCTTTAGCATGAGATGTGATATCCAACTCCTTTCCATTCCAATCCTGAGACCCTTCCTATAGCATGAGATGTGATATCTCAATGCCTCTAATACCAAACCAGAGATTCTTCCTATAACATGAGATGTGATATCTCAATGCTTCTAATACCAAACCTGAGACCCTCCCTTTAGCATGAGATGTGATATCCGACTCCTTCCCATACCAATCCTGAGACCCTTCTGATAGCATGAGATGTGATATCTCAATGCCTCTAATACCAAACCTGAGATTCTTCCTATAACATGAGATGTGATATCTCAATGCTTCTAATACCAAACCTGAGACCCTCCCTTTAGCATGGGATGTGATATCCAACTCCTTCCCATTCCAATCCTGAGACCCTTCTGATAGCATGAGATGTGATATCTCAATGCTTCTAATACCAAACCTGAGACCCTTCCTATAACATAAGATGGGATATCCAACTCCTTCCCATTCCAATCCTGAGACCCTTCCGATAGCAGAGATGTGATATCTCAATGCTTATACCAAACCTGAGACCCTTCCTGTGGCATGAGATGTCATATACAACTCCTTCCCATTCCAATCCTGAGACCCTTCCTATAGCATGAGATGTGATATCCAACTCCTTCCCATTCCAATCCTGAGACCCTTCCTATAGCATGAGATTTGATATCTCAATGCTTCTAACACCAAACCTGAGATCCTTCCGATAGCATGAGATGTGATATCTCAATGCTTCTAATACCAAACCTGAGATCATTCCTATAACACGAGATGTAATATCCAAATCCTTCCCCTTCCAAACCTGAGACCCTCCCTTTAGCATGAGATGTGATATCCAACTCCTTCCCATTCCAATCCTGAGATCCTTCTGATAGCATGAGATGTGATATCTCAATGCCTCTAATACCAAACCTGAGATCCTACCTCTAACATGAAATGTGATATCCAACTCCTTCCCCTTCCAAACCTGAGAGCCTCCCTATACCATGAGATGTGATATCCAAGTCCTTCCCATTCCAATCCTGAGACCCTTCCTATAGCTTGAGATGTGATATCCAACTCCTCCCCATTCCAATTCTGAGACCCTTCCTATAGCATGAGATGTGATATCTCAATGCTTCTAATACCAAACCTGGGACCCTTCCTATAACATGAGATGGGATATCCAAAACCTTCCCATTCCAATCCTGAGACCCTTCCTATAGCATGAGATATGATATCTGAATGCTTCTAATACCAAACCTGAGACCCTTCCTATAACAAGAGATGTGATATCCATGTCCTTCCCATTCCAATCCTGAGACCCGTCCTATACCATGAGATGTGATATCTCAATGCTTCTAATACCAAACCTGAGACCCTTCCTATAATGAGATGGGATATCCAACTCCTTCCCATTCCAATCCTGAGACCCTTCCAATAGCAGAGATGTGATATCTCAATGCTCATACCAAACCTGAGACCCTTCCTATGGCATGAAATGTCATATACAACTCCTTCCGATTCCAGACCTGAGACCCTTCCTATAGCATGAGATGTGATATCCAACTCCTTCTCATTCCAATCCTGAGACCCTTCCTATAGCTTGAGATGTGATATCCAACTACTTCCCATTCCAATCCTGAGACCCTTCCTATAGCATGAGATGTGATATCTCAATGCTTCTAATACCAAACCTGAGATCCTTCCTATAACATGAGATGTGATATCCAAATCCTTCCACTTCCAAACCTGAGACCCTCCCTTTAGCATGAGATGTGATATCCGACTCCTTCCCATTCCAATCCTGAGACCTTTCTGATAGCATGAGATGTGATATCTCAATGTCTATAATACCAAACCTGAGATCCTTCCGATAGCATGAGATGTGATATCTCAATGCTTCTAATACCAAACTGAGATCCTTCCTATAACATTAAATGTGATATCCAAATCCTTCCAAATCCAATCCTGATACCCTTCCGATAGCATGAGATGTGATATCCCAATGCTTCTACAAAACCTGAGACCCATACATGGCATGAGATGTGATATCAAACTCCTTCCCATTCCAATCCTGAGACACTTCCTATAGCATGAGATGTGATATCTCAATGCTTCTAATAGCAAACCTGAGACTCTTCCTATAACATGAGATGGGATATCCAACTCCTTCCCATTCCAATCCTGAGACCCTTCCGATAGCAGAGGTGTGATATCTCAATGCTTATACCAAACCTGAGACCCTTCCTATGGCATGAGATGTCATATACAACTCCTTCCCATTCCAATCCTGAGACCCTTCCTATAGCATGAGATGTGATATCTCAATGCTTATACCAAACCTGAGACCCATACATGGCATGAGATGTGATATCAAACTCCTTCCCATTCCAATACTGAGACCATTCCTATAGCATGAGATGTGATATCTCAATGCTTCTAATACCAAACCTGAGACTCTTCCTATAACATGAGATGGGATATCCAACTCCTTCCCATTCCAATCCTGAGACCCTTCCGATAGCAGAGATGTGATATCTCAATGCTTATACCAAACCTGAGACCCTTCCTATGGCATGAGATGTCATATACAACTCCTTCACATTCCAATCCTGAGACCCTTCCTATAGCATGAGATGTGATATCTCAATGCTTCTAATACCAAACCTGAGACCCTTCCTATAACATGAATTCTGATATCCAAGTCCTTCCCATTCCAATCCTGAGACCCTTCCAATAGCAGAGATGTGATATCTCAATGCTTCTAATATCAAACCTGAGACCTGTCCTATAACATGAGATGGGATATCCAACTCCTTCCCGTTCCAAACCTGATACCCTTCCTATAGCATGAGATGTGATATCCAATTCCTTCCCATCCCAATCCTGAGACACCTCCGATAGCAGAGATGTGATATCTCGATGCTTATACCAAACCTGAGACTCTTCCTATAACATGAGATGTGATATCTAACTCCTTCCCGTTCCAAACCTGAGACCCTTCCTATAGCATGAGATGTGATATCCAACTCCTTCCCATTCCAATCCTGAGACCCTTCCTATAGCATGAGATGTGATATCTCAATGCTTATACCAAATCTGAGACCCTTCCTATAGCATAAGATGTGATATCCAACTCCTTCCCATTCCAATACTGAGACCCTTCCTATAGCATGAGATGTGATATCTCAATGCTTCTAATACCAAACCTGAGATCCTTCCTATAACATGAGATGTGATATCCAACTCCTTCCCATTCCAATCCTGAGACCCTTATGATAGCATGAGATGTGATATCTCAATGCCTCTAATACCAAACCTGAGATACTTCCGATAGCATGAGATGTGATATCTCAATGCTTTTAATACCAAACCTGAGATCCTTCCTATAACATGAGATGTGATTTCCAAATCCTTCCCCTTCCAAACCTGAGACCCTCCCTTTAGCATGAGATGTGATATACAACTCCTTCCCATTCCAATCCTGAGACCCTTCTGATAGCATGAGATGTGATATCGCAATGCCTCTAATACCAAACCTGAGATCCTACCTCTAACATGAAATGTGATATCCATCTCCTTCCCTTTCCAAACCTGAGACCCTGCCTATAGCATGAGATGTGATATTCAAGTCCTTCCCATTCCAATCCTGAGACCCTTCCTATAGCATGTGATGTGATATCTCAATGCGTATACCAAACCTGAGACCCTTCCTATGGCATGAGATGTCATATACAACTCCTTCCCATTCCAATCCTGAGACCCTTCCTATAGCATGAGATGTGATATCTCAATGCTTATACCAAACCTGAGACCCTTCCTATGGCATGAGATGTCATATACAACTCCTTCCCATTCCAATCCTGAGACCCTTCCTATAGCATGAGATGTGATATCTCAATGCTTATACCAAACCTGAGACCCTTCCTATAGCATGAGATGTGATATCCAACTCCTTCCCATTCCAATCCTGAGACCCTTCCTATAACATGAGATGTGATGTCTCAATGCTTCTAATACCAAACCTGAGATCCTTCCTACGGCATGAGATGTCATATAAAACTCCTTCCCATTCCATTCCTGAGACCCTTCCTATAGCATGAGATGTGATATCCAACTCCTTCCCATTCCAATCCTGAGACCCTTCCTATAGCATGAGATGTGATATCCAAATCCTTCCCATTCCAATCGTGAGACCCTTCCTATAGCATGAGATGTGATATCCAAAACCTTCCCTTTCCAAAACTGAGAGCCTACCTATAGCATGAAATGTGATATCCAACTCCTTCCCATTCCAATCCTGAGACCCTTCTTATAGCATGAGATGTGATATCTCAATGCTTATACCAAACCTGAGACCCTTCCTATGGCATGAGATTTGATATCCAAATCCTTCCCATTCCAATCCTGAGACCCTTCCTATAGCATGAGATTTGATATCCAAATCCTTCCCCTTCCAAACCTGAGACCCTCCCTTTAGCATGAGATGTGATATCCAACTTCTTCCCATTCCAATCCTGAGACCCTTCTGATAGCATGAGATGTTATATCTCAATGCCTCTAATACCAAACCTGAGATCCTACCTCTAACATGAAATGTGATATCCAACTCCTTCCCCTTCTAAACCTGGGAGCCTTCCTATAACATGAGATGTGATATCGAAGTGCTTCCCATTCCAATCCTGAGACCCTTCCTATAACATGAGATGTGATATCCAACTCCTTCCCATTCCAATCCTGAGACCCTTCCTATAGCATGAGATGTGATGTCTCAATGCTTCTAATACCAAATCTGAGATCCTTCCTATAACATGAGATGTGATATCCAACTCCTTCCCATTGCAATCTTGAGACCCTTCCTATAGCATGAGATGTGATATCTCAATGCCTCTAATACCAAACCTGAGATCCTACCTCTAAAATGAAATTTGATATGCAACTCCTTCCCCTTCCAAACCTGATAGCCTTCCTATAGCATGAGATGTGTTATCCAAGTCCTTCCCATTCCAATCCTGATACCCTTTCTATAGCATGAGATGTGATATCTCAATGCCTTTACCAAACCTGAGACCCTTCCTATAGCATGAGATGTGATATCCAAATCCTTCCCATTCCAAACGTGAGACCCTTCCTATAGCATGAGATGTGATATCTCAATGCCTCTAATACCAAACCTGAGATCCTACCTCTAAAATGAAATTTGATATGCAAATCCTTCCCCTTCCAAACCTGATAGCCTTCCTATAGCATGAGATGTGTTATCCAAGTCCTTCCCATTCCAATCATGATACCCTTCCTATAACATGAGATGTGATATCCAATTCCATCCCATTCCAACCTGAGACCCTTCCTATAGCATGAGATGGGACATCCAACTCCTTCCAAATCCAATCCTGATACCCTTCCGATAGCATGAGATGTGATATCCCAATGCTTCTACAAAACCTGAGACCCATCCCATGGCATGAGATGTGATATCAAACTCCTTCCCATTCCAATCCTGACACCCTTCCTATAGCTTGAGATGTGATATCCAACTCCTTCCCATTCCAATTCTGAGACCCGTCCTATACCATGGGACTTGATATCTCAATGCTTCTAAAACCAAACCTGAGACCGGTCCTATAACATGAGATGTGATATCCAAATCCTTCCCCTTCCAAACCTTAGACCCTTCCTTTATCATGAGATGTGATATCCAAGTCGTTCCCATTCCAATCCTGAGACCCTTCCTATAGCATGAGATGTGATATCTCAATGCTTATACCAAATCTGAGACCCTTCCTATAGCATAAGATGTGATATCCAACTCCTTCCCATTCCAATACTGAGACCCTTCCTATAGCATGAGATGTGATATCTCAATGCTTCTAATACCAAACCTGAGATCCTTCCTATAACATGAGATGTGATATCCAACTCCTTCCCATTCCAATCCTGAGACCCTTATGATAGCATGAGATGTGATATCTCAATGCCTCTAATACCAAACCTGAGATACTTCCGATAGCATGAGATGTGATATCTCAATGCTTTTAATACCAAACCTGAGATCCTTCCTATAACATGAGATGTGATTTCCAAATCCTTCCCCTTCCAAACCTGAGACCCTCCCTTTAGCATGAGATGTGATATACAACTCCTTCCCATTCCAATCCTGAGACCCTTCTGATAGCATGAGATGTGATATCGCAATGCCTCTAATACCAAACCTGAGATCCTACCTCTAACATGAAATGTGATATCCATCTCCTTCCCTTTCCAAACCTGAGACCCTGCCTATAGCATGAGATGTGATATTCAAGTCCTTCCCATTCCAATCCTGAGACCCTTCCTATAGCATGTGATGTGATATCTCAATGCGTATACCAAACCTGAGACCCTTCCTATGGCATGAGATGTCATATACAACTCCTTCCCATTCCAATCCTGAGACCCTTCCTATAGCATGAGATGTGATATCTCAATGCTTATACCAAACCTGAGACCCTTCCTATGGCATGAGATGTCATATACAACTCCTTCCCATTCCAATCCTGAGACCCTTCCTATAGCATGAGATGTGATATCTCAATGCTTATACCAAACCTGAGACCCTTCCTATAGCATGAGATGTGATATCCAACTCCTTCCCATTCCAATCCTGAGACCCTTCCTATAACATGAGATGTGATGTCTCAATGCTTCTAATACCAAACCTGAGATCCTTCCTACGGCATGAGATGTCATATAAAACTCCTTCCCATTCCATTCCTGAGACCCTTCCTATAGCATGAGATGTGATATCCAACTCCTTCCCATTCCAATCCTGAGACCCTTCCTATAGCATGAGATGTGATATCCAAATCCTTCCCATTCCAATCGTGAGACCCTTCCTATAGCATGAGATGTGATATCCAAAACCTTCCCTTTCCAAAACTGAGAGCCTACCTATAGCATGAAATGTGATATCCAACTCCTTCCCATTCCAATCCTGAGACCCTTCTTATAGCATGAGATGTGATATCTCAATGCTTATACCAAACCTGAGACCCTTCCTATGGCATGAGATTTGATATCCAAATCCTTCCCATTCCAATCCTGAGACCCTTCCTATAGCATGAGATTTGATATCCAAATCCTTCCCCTTCCAAACCTGAGACCCTCCCTTTAGCATGAGATGTGATATCCAACTTCTTCCCATTCCAATCCTGAGACCCTTCTGATAGCATGAGATGTTATATCTCAATGCCTCTAATACCAAACCTGAGATCCTACCTCTAACATGAAATGTGATATCCAACTCCTTCCCCTTCTAAACCTGGGAGCCTTCCTATAACATGAGATGTGATATCGAAGTGCTTCCCATTCCAATCCTGAGACCCTTCCTATAACATGAGATGTGATATCCAACTCCTTCCCATTCCAATCCTGAGACCCTTCCTATAGCATGAGATGTGATGTCTCAATGCTTCTAATACCAAATCTGAGATCCTTCCTATAACATGAGATGTGATATCCAACTCCTTCCCATTGCAATCTTGAGACCCTTCCTATAGCATGAGATGTGATATCTCAATGCCTCTAATACCAAACCTGAGATCCTACCTCTAAAATGAAATTTGATATGCAACTCCTTCCCCTTCCAAACCTGATAGCCTTCCTATAGCATGAGATGTGTTATCCAAGTCCTTCCCATTCCAATCCTGATACCCTTTCTATAGCATGAGATGTGATATCTCAATGCCTTTACCAAACCTGAGACCCTTCCTATAGCATGAGATGTGATATCCAAATCCTTCCCATTCCAAACGTGAGACCCTTCCTATAGCATGAGATGTGATATCTCAATGCCTCTAATACCAAACCTGAGATCCTACCTCTAAAATGAAATTTGATATGCAAATCCTTCCCCTTCCAAACCTGATAGCCTTCCTATAGCATGAGATGTGTTATCCAAGTCCTTCCCATTCCAATCATGATACCCTTCCTATAACATGAGATGTGATATCCAATTCCATCCCATTCCAACCTGAGACCCTTCCTATAGCATGAGATGGGACATCCAACTCCTTCCAAATCCAATCCTGATACCCTTCCGATAGCATGAGATGTGATATCCCAATGCTTCTACAAAACCTGAGACCCATCCCATGGCATGAGATGTGATATCAAACTCCTTCCCATTCCAATCCTGACACCCTTCCTATAGCTTGAGATGTGATATCCAACTCCTTCCCATTCCAATTCTGAGACCCGTCCTATACCATGGGACTTGATATCTCAATGCTTCTAAAACCAAACCTGAGACCGGTCCTATAACATGAGATGTGATATCCAAATCCTTCCCCTTCCAAACCTTAGACCCTTCCTTTATCATGAGATGTGATATCCAAGTCGTTCCCATTCCAATCCTGAGACCCTTCCTATAGCATGAGATGTGATATCTCAATGCTTCTAATACCAAACCTGAGACCCTTGCTATAACATGAGATGTGATATTCAAGTCCTTCCCATTCCAATCCTGAGACCCTTCCTATAGCATGAGATGTGATATCTCAATGCTTCTAATACCAAACCTGAGACCCTTCCTATAATGAGATGGGATATCCAACTCCTTCCCATTCCAATCCTGAGACCCTTCCGATAGCAGAGATGTGATATCTCAATGCTTATACCAAACCTGAGACCCTTCCTATGGCATGAGATGTCAAATACAACTCTTTCCGATTCCAATCCTGAGACCCTTCCTATAGCATGAGATGTGATATCTCAATGCTTCTAATAATAAACCTGAGATCCTTCCTATAACATGAGATGTGATATCCAACTCCTTCCCATTCCAAACCTGAGACCCTTCCGATTGCATGAGATGTGATATCAAACTCCTTCCCATTCCAATCCTGAGATAGCTTGAGATGTGATATCCAACTCCTTCCCATTCCAATCCTGAGACCCTTCCTATACCATGAGATGTGATATCTCAATGCTTCTAATACCAAACCTGACACTCGTCCTAAAACATGAGATGTGAGATCCAAATCCTTGCCCTTCCAAACCTGAGATCTTTCCTTTAGCATGAGATGTGATATCCAACTCCTTCCCATTCCAATCCTGAGACCCTTCCTATAGCATGAGATGTGATATCACAATTTTTCTAATACCAAACCTGAGAT
The DNA here is from genome assembly GCF_040938575.1 of Ambystoma mexicanum. Taxonomy (NCBI): domain Eukaryota; kingdom Metazoa; phylum Chordata; class Amphibia; order Caudata; family Ambystomatidae; genus Ambystoma; species Ambystoma mexicanum. The sequence goes on from NC_090936.1 coordinate 344,063,048, forward strand.
CCTTCCTATAACATGAGATGTGTATCCAACTCCTTCCCATTCCAAACCTGAGACCCTTCCTATAGCCTGAGATGTGATATCTTAATGCTTCTAAAACCAAACCTGAGAACCATCCAATAACATATGTGAAATCCAAATCCGTCCCTTTCCAAACCTGAGACCCTTCCGATAGCATTACATGTGATATCTCAATGCTTCTAAAACCAAACATGAGAACCATCCTATAACATGAGATGTGAAATCCAAATCCTTCCCTTTCCAAACCTGAGACCCTCCCTATAGCATGGGATGTGATATCTAAGTCCTTCCCATTCCTATCCTGAGACCCTTCCGATAGCAGAGATGTGATATCTCAATGCTTGGACCAAACCTGAGGCCCTTCCTATGACATGAGATGTGATATCCAACTCCTTCCCATTCCAATCCTGAGACCTTTCCTATAGCATGAGATGTGATATTTCAAAGCTTCTAATACCAAACCTGGGACCCGTCCTATAACATGAGATATGATATCCAAATCCTTCCCATTCCAAACCTGAGACCCTTCCTTTAGCATGAGATGTGATATCCAAATCCTTCCCATTCCAATCCTGAAACCCTTCCTATAGCATGAGATGTGATATCTCAATGTTTCTAATAAAAAACCTGAGACTCTTCCTATAGCAAGAAATGTGATATCCAAATCCTTCCCATTCCAATCCTGAGACCCTTCCTATAACATGAGATGTGATATTTCAATGCCTCTAATACCAAACCTGAGATTCTTCCTATAACATGAGATGTGATATCTCAATGCTTCTAATACCAAACCTGAGACCCTCCCTTTAGCATGAGATGTGATATCCGACTCCTTCCCATTCCAATCCTGAGACCCTTCTGATAGCATGAGATGTGATATCTCAATGCCTCTAATACCAAACCAGAGATTCTTCCTATAACATGAGATGTGATATCTCAATGCTTCTAATACCAAACCTGAGACCCTCCCTTTAGCATGAGATGTGATATCCGACTCCTTCCCATTCCAATCCTGAGACCCTTCTGATAGCATGAGATGTGATATCTCAATGCTTCTAACACCAAACCTGAGACCCTTCCTATAACATAAGATGGGATATCCAACTCCTTCCCATTCCAATCCTGAGACCCTTCCGATAGCAGAGATGTGATATCTCAATGCTTATACCAAACCTGAGACCCTTCCTGTGGCATGAGATGTCATATCCAACTCCTTCCCATTCCAATCCTGAGACCCTTCCTATAGCATGATATGTGATATCACAATTTTTCTAATACCAAACCTGAGATCCTTCCTATAACATGAGATGTGTATCCAACTCCTTCCCATTCCAAAACCTGAGACCCTTCCTATAGCATGAGATGTGATATCTTAATGCTTCTAAAACCAAACCTGAGAACCATCCAATAACATATGTGAAATCCAAATCCTTCCCTTTCCAAACCTGAGACCCTTCCGATAGCATTAGATGTGATATCTCAATGCTTCTAAAACCAAACATGAGAACCATCCTATAACATGAGATGTGAAATCCAAATCCTTCCCTTTCCAAACCTGAGACCCTTCCTATAGCTTGAGATGTGATATCAAACTCCTTCCCATTCCAATCCTTTGATAGCTTGAGATGTGATATCCAACTCCTTCCCATTCCAATACTGAGACCCTTCCTATACCATGAGATGTGATATCTCAATGCTTCTAATACCAAACCCGAGACCCGTCCTAAAACATGAGATGTGAGATCCAAATCCTTCCCCTTCCAAACCTGAGAACCTTCCTATAGCTTGAGATGTGATATCAAACTCCTTCCCATTCCAATCCTGAGATAGCTTGAGATGTGATATCCAACTCCTTCCCATTTCTATCCTGAGACCCTTCCGATAGCAGAGATGTGATATCTCAATGCTTGTACCAAACCTGAGACTCTTCCTATGGCATGAGATGTGATATCCAACTCCTTCCCATTCCAATCCTGAGACCCTTCCTATAGCATGAGATGTGATATCTCAATGCTTCTATCAAACCTGAGTTCCTTCCTTTAGCATGAGATGTGATATCCAACTCCTTCCCATTCCAATCCTGAGACCCTTCCTATAGCATGAGATGTGATATCTCAAAGCTTCTAATACCAAACCTGGGACCCGTCCTATAACATGAGATATGATATCCAAATCCTTCCGTTCCAAACCTGAGACCCTTCCTTTAGCATGAGATGTGATATCCAAATCCTTCCCATTCCAATCCTGAAACCCTTCCTATAGCATGAGATGTGATATCTCAATGTTTCTAATAAAAAACCTGAGACCCTTCCTATAGCAAGAGATGTGATATCCAAATCCTTCCCATTCCAATCCTGAGACCCTTCCTATAACATGAGATGTGATATCCAACTCCTTCCCATTCCAACCTGAGAACCTTCCTATAGCATGAGAAGGGATATCCAACTCCTTCCCATTCCAATCCTGAGACCTTCCTATAGCATGAGATGTGATATCTCAAAGCTTCTAATACCAAACCTGCGACCCGTCCTATAACATGAGATATGATATCCAAATCCTTCCCCTTCCAAACCTGAGACCCTTCCTTTAGCATGAGATGTGATATACAAATCCTTCCCATTCCAATCCTGAAACCCTTCCTATAGCATGAGATGTGATATCTCAATGTTTCTAATAAAAAAACTGAGACCCTTCCTATAGCAAGAGATGTGACATCCAAATCCTTCCCATTCCAATCCTGAGATCCTTCCTATTGGATGAGATGTGATATCCAACTCCTTCCCATTCCAATACTGAGACCCTTCCTATACCATGAGATGTGATATCTCAATGCTTCTACCAAAACTGAGACCCTTCCTTTAGCATGAGATGTGATATCCAACTCCTTTCCATTCCAATCCTGAGACCCTTCCTATAGCATGAGATGTGATATCTCAATGCCTCTAATACCAAACCAGAGATTCTTCCTATAACATGAGATGTGATATCTCAATGCTTCTAATACCAAACCTGATACCCTCCCTTTAGCATGAGATGTGATATCCGACTCCTTCCCATACCAATCCTGAGACCCTTCTGATAGCATGAGATGTGATATCTCAATGCCTCTAATACCAAACCTGAGATTCTTCCTATAACATGAGATGTGATATCTCAATGCTTCTAATACCAAACCTGAGACCCTCCCTTTAGCATGAGATGTGATATCCAACTCCTTCCCATTCCAATCCTGAGACCCTTCTGATAGCATGAGATGTGATATCTCAATGCTTCTAATACCAAACCTGAGACCCTTCCTATAACATAAGATGGGATATCCAACTCCTTCCCATTCCAATCCTGAGACCCTTCCGATAGCAGAGATGTGATATCTCAATGCTTATACCAAACCTGAGACCCTTCCTGTGGCATGAGATGTCATATACAACTCCTTCCCATTCCAATCCTGAGACCCTTCCTATAGCATGAGATGTGATATCCAACTCCTTCCCATTCCAATCCTGAGACCCTTCCTATAGCATGAGATTTGATATCTCAATGCTTCTAACACCAAACCTGAGATCCTTCCGATAGCATGAGATGTGATATCCCAATGCTTCTAATACCAAACCTGAGATCATTCCTATAACACGAGATGTAATATCCAAATCCTTCCCCTTCCAAACCTGAGACCCTCCCATTAGCATGAGATGTGATATCCAACTCCTTCCCATTCCAATCCTGAGATCCTTCTGATAGCATGAGATGTAATATCTCAATGCTTCTAAAACCAAACATGAGAACCATCCTATAACATGAGATGTGAAATCCAAATCTTTCCCCTTCCAAACCTTAGACCCTTCCTTTATCATGAGATGTGATATCCAACTCCTTCCCATTCCAATCCTGAGACCCTTCCGATATCATGAGATTTGTTATCTCAATGCTTCTAATATCAAAATTGAGACCCGTCCTATAACATGAGATGTGATATCCAAATCTTTCCCCTTCCAAACCTTAGACCCTTCCTTTATCATGAGATGTGATATCCAACTCCTTCCCATTCCAATCCTGAGACCCTTCCGATATCATGAGATTTGTTATCTCAATGCTTCTAATATCAAAATTGAGACCCGTCCTATAACATGAGATGTGATATCCAAATCTTTCCCCTTCCAAACCTTAGACCCTTCCTTTATCATGAGATGGGATATCCAACTCCTTCCCATTCCAATCCTGAGACCCTTCCGATAGCATGAGATGTGATATCTCAAAGCTTCTAATACCAAACCTGGGACCCGTCCTATAACATGAGATATGATATCCAAATCCTTCCGTTCCAAACCTGAGACCCTTCCTTTAGCATGAGATGTGATATCCAAATCCTTCCCATTCCAATCCTGAAACCCTTCCTATAGCATGAGATGTGATATCTCAATGTTTCTAATAAAAAACCTGAGACCCTTCCTATAGCAAGAGATGTGATATCCAAATCCTTCCCATTCCAATCCTGAGACCCTTCCTATAACATGAGATGTGATATCCAACTCCTTCCCATTCCAACCTGAGAACCTTCCTATAGCATGAGAAGGGATATCCAACTCCTTCCCATTCCAATCCTGAGACCTTCCTATAGCATGAGATGTGATATCTCAAAGCTTCTAATACCAAACCTGCGACCCGTCCTATAACATGAGATATGATATCCAAATCCTTCCCCTTCCAAACCTGAGACCCTTCCTTTAGCATGAGATGTGATATACAAATCCTTCCCATTCCAATCCTGAAACCCTTCCTATAGCATGAGATGTGATATCTCAATGTTTCTAATAAAAAAACTGAGACCCTTCCTATAGCAAGAGATGTGACATCCAAATCCTTCCCATTCCAATCCTGAGATCCTTCCTATTGGATGAGATGTGATATCCAACTCCTTCCCATTCCAATACTGAGACCCTTCCTATACCATGAGATGTGATATCTCAATGCTTCTACCAAAACTGAGACCCTTCCTTTAGCATGAGATGTGATATCCAACTCCTTTCCATTCCAATCCTGAGACCCTTCCTATAGCATGAGATGTGATATCTCAATGCCTCTAATACCAAACCAGAGATTCTTCCTATAACATGAGATGTGATATCTCAATGCTTCTAATACCAAACCTGATACCCTCCCTTTAGCATGAGATGTGATATCCGACTCCTTCCCATACCAATCCTGAGACCCTTCTGATAGCATGAGATGTGATATCTCAATGCCTCTAATACCAAACCTGAGATTCTTCCTATAACATGAGATGTGATATCTCAATGCTTCTAATACCAAACCTGAGACCCTCCCTTTAGCATGAGATGTGATATCCAACTCCTTCCCATTCCAATCCTGAGACCCTTCTGATAGCATGAGATGTGATATCTCAATGCTTCTAATACCAAACCTGAGACCCTTCCTATAACATAAGATGGGATATCCAACTCCTTCCCATTCCAATCCTGAGACCCTTCCGATAGCAGAGATGTGATATCTCAATGCTTATACCAAACCTGAGACCCTTCCTGTGGCATGAGATGTCATATACAACTCCTTCCCATTCCAATCCTGAGACCCTTCCTATAGCATGAGATGTGATATCCAACTCCTTCCCATTCCAATCCTGAGACCCTTCCTATAGCATGAGATTTGATATCTCAATGCTTCTAACACCAAACCTGAGATCCTTCCGATAGCATGAGATGTGATATCCCAATGCTTCTAATACCAAACCTGAGATCATTCCTATAACACGAGATGTAATATCCAAATCCTTCCCCTTCCAAACCTGAGACCCTCCCATTAGCATGAGATGTGATATCCAACTCCTTCCCATTCCAATCCTGAGATCCTTCTGATAGCATGAGATGTAATATCTCAATGCTTCTAAAACCAAACATGAGAACCATCCTATAACATGAGATGTGAAATCCAAATCCTTCCCTTTCCAAACCTGAGACCCTCCCTATAGCATGGGATGTGATATCTAAGTCCTTCCCATTCCTATCCTGAGACCCTTCCGATAGCAGAGATGTGATATCTCAATGCTTGGACCAAACCTGAGGCCCTTCCTATGACATGAGATGTGATATCCAACTCCTTCCCATTCCAATCCTGAGACCTTTCCTATAGCATGAGATGTGATATTTCAAAGCTTCTAATACCAAACCTGGGACCCGTCCTATAACATGAGATATGATATCCAAATCCTTCCCATTCCAAACCTGAGACCCTTCCTTTAGCATGAGATGTGATATCCAAATCCTTCCCATTCCAATCCTGAAACCCTTCCTATAGCATGAGATGTGATATCTCAATGTTTCTAATAAAAAACCTGAGACTCTTCCTATAGCAAGAAATGTGATATCCAAATCCTTCCCATTCCAATCCTGAGACCCTTCCTATAACATGAGATGTGATATTTCAATGCCTCTAATACCAAACCTGAGATTCTTCCTATAACATGAGATGTGATATCTCAATGCTTCTAATACCAAACCTGAGACCCTCCCTTTAGCATGAGATGTGATATCCGACTCCTTCCCATTCCAATCCTGAGACCCTTCTGATAGCATGAGATGTGATATCTCAATGCCTCTAATACCAAACCAGAGATTCTTCCTATAACATGAGATGTGATATCTCAATGCTTCTAATACCAAACCTGAGACCCTCCCTTTAGCATGAGATGTGATATCCGACTCCTTCCCATTCCAATCCTGAGACCCTTCTGATAGCATGAGATGTGATATCTCAATGCTTCTAACACCAAACCTGAGACCCTTCCTATAACATAAGATGGGATATCCAACTCTTTCCCATTCCAATCCTGAGACCCTTCCGATAGCAGAGATGTGATATCTCAATGCTTATACCAAACCTGAGACCCTTCCTGTGGCATGAGATGTCATTTCCAACTCCTTCCCATTCCAATCCTGAGACCCTTCCTATAGCATGATATGTGATATCACAATTTTTCTAATACCAAACCTGAGATCCTTCCTATAACATGAGATGTGTATCCAACTCCTTCCCATTCCAAAACCTGAGACCCTTCCTATAGCATGAGATGTGATATCTTAATGCTTCTAAAACCAAACCTGAGAACCATCCAATAACATATGTGAAATCCAAATCCTTCCCTTTCCAAACCTGAGACCCTTCCGATAGCATTAGATGTGATATCTCAATGCTTCTAAAACCAAACATGAGAACCATCCTATAACATGAGATGTGAAATCCAAATCCTTCCCTTTCCAAACCTGAGACCCTTCCTATAGCTTGAGATGTGATATCAAACTCCTTCCCATTCCAATCCTTTGATAGCTTGAGATGTGATATCCAACTCCTTCCCATTCCAATACTGAGACCCTTCCTATACCATGAGATGTGATATCTCAATGCTTCTAATACCAAACCCGAGACCCGTCCTAAAACATGAGATGTGAGATCCAAATCCTTCCCCTTCCAAACCTGAGAACCTTCCTATAGCTTGAGATGTGATATCAAACTCCTTCCCATTCCAATCCTGAGATAGCTTGAGATGTGATATCCAACTCCTTCCCATTTCTATCCTGAGACCCTTCCGATAGCAGAGATGTGATATCTCAATGCTTGTACCAAACCTGAGACCCTTCCTATGGCATGAGATGTGATATCCAACTCCTTCCCATTCCAATCCTGAGACCCTTCCTATAGCATGAGATGTGATATCTCAATGCTTCTATCAAACCTGAGTTCCTTCCTTTAGCATGAGATGTGATATCCAACTCCTTCCCATTCCAATCCTGAGACCCTTCCTATAGCATGAGATGTGATATCTCAAAGCTTCTAATACCAAACCTGGGACCCGTCCTATAACATGAGATATGATATCCAAATCCTTCCGTTCCAAACCTGAGACCCTTCCTTTAGCATGAGATGTGATATCCAAATCCTTCCCATTCCAATCCTGAAACCCTTCCTATAGCATGAGATGTGATATCTCAATGTTTCTAATAAAAAACCTGAGACCCTTCCTATAGCAAGAGATGTGATATCCAAATCCTTCCCATTCCAATCCTGAGACCCTTCCTATAACATGAGATGTGATATCCAACTCCTTCCCATTCCAACCTGAGAACCTTCCTATAGCATGAGAAGGGATATCCAACTCCTTCCCATTCCAATCCTGAGACCTTCCTATAGCATGAGATGTGATATCTCAAAGCTTCTAATACCAAACCTGCGACCCGTCCTATAACATGAGATATGATATCCAAATCCTTCCCCTTCCAAACCTGAGACCCTTCCTTTAGCATGAGATGTGATATACAAATCCTTCCCATTCCAATCCTGAAACCCTTCCTATAGCATGAGATGTGATATCTCAATGTTTCTAATAAAAAAACTGAGACCCTTCCTATAGCAAGAGATGTGACATCCAAATCCTTCCCTTTCCAATCCTGAGATCCTTCCTATTGGATGAGATGTGATATCCAACTCCTTCCCATTCCAATACTGAGACCCTTCCTATACCATGAGATGTGATATCTCAATGCTTCTACCAAAACTGAGACCCTTCCTTTAGCATGAGATGTGATATCCAACTCCTTTCCATTCCAATCCTGAGACCCTTCCTATAGCATGAGATGTGATATCTCAATGCCTCTAATACCAAACCAGAGATTCTTCCTATAACATGAGATGTGATATCTCAATGCTTCTAATACCAAACCTGAGACCCTCCCTTTAGCATGAGATGTGATATCCGACTCCTTCCCATACCAATCCTGAGACCCTTCTGATAGCATGAGATGTGATATCTCAATGCCTCTAATACCAAACCTGAGATTCTTCCTATAACATGAGATGTGATATCTCAATGCTTCTAATACCAAACCTGAGACCCTCCCTTTAGCATGAGATGTGATATCCAACTCCTTCCCATTCCAATCCTGAGACCCTTCTGATAGCATGAGATGTGATATCTCAATGCTTCTAATACCAAACCTGAGACCCTTCCTATAACATAAGATGGGATATCCAACTCCTTCCCATTCCAATCCTGAGACCCTTCCGATAGCAGAGATGTGATATCTCAATGCTTATACCAAACCTGAGACCCTTCCTGTGGCATGAGATGTCATATACAACTCCTTCCCATTCCAATCCTGAGACCCTTCCTATAGCATGAGATGTGATATCCAACTCCTTCCCATTCCAATCCTGAGACCCTTCCTATAGCATGAGATTTGATATCTCAATGCTTCTAACACCAAACCTGAGATCCTTCCGATAGCATGAGATGTGATATCCCAATGCTTCTAATACCAAACCTGAGATCATTCCTATAACACGAGATGTAATATCCAAATCCTTCCCCTTCCAAACCTGAGACCCTCCCTTTAGCATGAGATGTGATATCCAACTCCTTCCCATTCCAATCCTGAGATCCTTCTGATAGCATGAGATGTAATATCTCAATGCCTCTAATACCAAACCTGAGATCCTACCTCTAACATGAAATGTGATATCCAACTCCTTCCCCTTCCAAACCTGAGAGCCTCCCTATACCATGAGATGTGATATCCAAGTCCTTCCCATTCCAATCCTGAGACCCTTCCTATAGCTTGAGATGTGATATCCAACTCCTCCCCATTCCAATTCTGAGACCCTTCCTATAGCATGAGATGTGATATCTCAATGCTTCTAATACCAAACCTGGGACCCTTCCTATAACATGAGATGGGATATCCAAGTCCTTCCCATTCCAATCCTGAGACCCTTCCTATAGCATGAGATATGATATCTCAATGCTTCTAATACCAAACCTGAGACCCTTCCTATAACAAGAGATGTGATATCCATGTCCTTCCCATTCCAATCCTGAGACCCGTCCTATACCATGAGATGTGATATCTCAATGCTTCTAATACCAAACCTGAGACCCTTCCTATAATGAGATGGGATATCCAACTCCTTCCCATTCCAATCCTGAGACCCTTCCAATAGCAGAGATGTGATATCTCAATGCTCATACCAAACCTGAGACCCTTCCTATGGCATGAAATGTCATATACAACTCCTTCCGATTCCAGACCTGAGACCCTTCCTATAGCATGAGATGTGATATCCAACTCCTTCTCATTCCAATCCTGAGACCCTTCCTATAGCTTGAGATGTGATATCCAACTCCTTCCCATTCCAATCCTGAGACCCTTCCTATAGCATGAGATGTGATATCTCAATGCTTCTAATACCAAACCTGAGATCCTTCCTATAACATGAGATGTGATATCCAAATCCTTCCACTTCCAAACCTGAGACCCTCCCTTTAGCATGAGATGTGATATCCGACTCCTTCCCATTCCAATCCTGAGACCCTTCTGATAGCATGAGATGTGATATCTCAATGCCTATAATACCAAACCTGAGATCCTTCCGATAGCATGAGATGTGATATCTCAATGCTTCTAATACCAAACCTGAGATCCTTCCTATAACATTAAATGTGATATCCAAATCCTTCCAAATCTAATCCTGATACCCTTCCGATAGCATGAGATGTGATATCCCAATGCTTCTACAAAACCTGAGACCCATACATGGCATGAGATGTGATATCAAACTCCTTCCCATTCCAATCCTGAGACACTTCCTATAGCATGAGATGTGATATCTCAATGCTTCTAATAGCAAACCTGAGACTCTTCCTATAACATGAGATGGGATATCCAACTCCTTCCCATTCCAATCCTGAGACCCTTCCTATAGCATGAGATGTGATATCTCAATGCTTATACCAAACCTGAGACCCATACATGGCATGAGATGTGATATCAAACTCCTTCCCATTCCAATCCTGAGACCATTCCTATAGCATGAGATGTGATATCTCAATGCTTCTAATACCAAACCTGAGACCCTTCCTATAGCATGAGATGTGATATCTCAATGCCTCTAATACCAAATCTGATATCCTTCCTCTAACATGAAATGTGATATCCAACTCCTTCCCTTTCCAAACCTGAGAGCCTACCTATAGCATGAGATGTGATATCCAAGACCTTCCCATTCCAATCCTTAGACCCTTCCTACAGCATACAATATGATATCTCAATGATTCTAATAACAAACCTGAGACCCGTCCTATAACATGAGATGTGATATCCAACTCCTTCCCAATCCAATCCTGAGACACTTCCGATAGCAGAGATGTGATATCTCAATGCTTATTCCAAACCTGAGACCCTTCCTATAGCATGAGATGTGATATCCAACTCCTTCCCGTTCCAAACCTGAGACCCTTCCTATAGCATATGTGATATCCAACTCCTTCCCATTCCAAACATGAGACCCTTCCTATAGCATGAGATGTGATATCCAACTCCTTCCCATTCCAATCCTGAGACCCGTCCTATAGCATGAGATGTGATATCTCAATGCCTCTAATACCAAACCTGAGATCCTTCCTCTAACATGAAATGTGATATCCAACTCCTGCCCTTTCCAAAGCTGAGAGCCTACCTATAGCATGAGATGTAATATCCAAGACCTTCCCATTTCAATCCTTAGACCCTTCCTACAGCATACAATATGATATCTCAATGATTCTAATAACAAACCTGAGACCCGTCCTATAACATGAGATGTGATATCCAACTCCTTCCCATTCCAATCCTGAGACACTTCCCATAGCAGAGATGTGATATCTCAATGCTTATTCCAAACCTGAGACCCTTCCTATAGCATGAGATGTGATATCCAACTCCTTCCCGTTCCAAACCTGAGACCCTTCCTATAGCATATGTGATATCCACCTCCTTCCCATTCCAAACATGAGACCCTTCCTATAGCAAGAATGTAATATCCAACTCCTTCCCATTCCAATCCTGAGACCCTTCCTACAGCATGCGATGTGATATCTCAATGCTTCTAATACCAAACCTGAGACCCGTCCTATAACATGAGATGGGATATCCAACTCCTTCCCGTTCCAAACCTGAGACCCTTCCTATAGCATGAGATGTGATATCCAACTCCTTCCCATCCCAATCCTGAGACACTTCCGATTGCAGAGATGTGATATCTCAATGCTTATACCAAACCTGAGACTCTTCCTATAACATGAGATGTGATATCCAACTCCTTCCCGTTCCAAACCTGAGACCCTTCTTATAGCATAAGATGTGATATCCAACTCCTTCCCATTCCAATCCTGAGACCCTTCCGATAGCATGAGATGTGATATCTCAATGCTTCTAATACCAAACCTGAGATCCTTCTTATAACATGTGATGTGATATCCAAATCCTTCCCCTTCCAAACCTGAGACCCTCCCTTTAGCATGAAATGTGATATCCAACTCCTTCCCATTCCAATCATGAGACCCTTATGATAGCATGAGATGTGATATCTCAATGCCTCTAATACCAAACCTGAGATACTTCCGATAGCATGAGATGTGATATCTCAATGCTTCTAATACCAAACCTGAGATCCTTCCTATAACATGAGATGTGATATCCAAATCCTTCCCCTTCCAAACCTGAGACCCTCCCTTTAGCATGAGATGTGATATCCAACTCCTTCCCATTCCAATCCTGAGACCCTTCTGATAGCATGAGATGTGATATCTCAATGCCTCTAATACCAAACCTGAGATCCTACCTCTAACATGAAATATGATATCCAACTCCTTCCCTTTCCAAACCTGAGATCCTGCCTATAGCATGAGATGTGATATCCAAGTCCTTCCCATTCCAATCCCGAGACCCTTCCTATAGCATGAGATGTGATATCTCAATGCTTATACCAAACCTGAGACCCGTCCTATGGCATGAGATGCCATATACAACTCCTTCCCATTCCAATCCTGAGACCCTGCTTATAGCATGAGATGTGATATCTCAATGCTTCTAATACCAAACCTGAGATCTTTCCTATAACATGAGATGTGATATCCAACTCCTTCCCATTCCAATCCTGAGACCATTCCTATAGCATGAGATGTGATATCTCAATGCTTATACCAAACCTGAGACCCTTCCTATAGCTTGAGATGTGATATCCAACTCCTTCCCATTCCAATCCTGAGACCCTTCCTATAGCATGAGATGTGATATCTCAATGCCTCTAATACCAAACCTGAGATCCTTCCTCTAACATGAAATGTGATATCCAACTCCTTCCCCTTCCAAACCTGAGAGCCTTCCTATAGCATGAGATATGATATCCAAGTCCTTTCCATTCCAATCCTGAGACCCTTCCTATAACATGAGATGTGATATCCAACTCCTTCCCATTCCAACCTGAGACCCTTCCTATAGCATGAGATGGGATATCCAACTCCTTCCAAACCCAATCCTGATACCCTTCCGATAGCATGAGATGTGATATCCCAATGCTTCTACCAAACCTGAGACCCATACTATGGCATGAGATGTGATATCAAACTCCTTCCCATTCCAACCTGAGACCCTTCCTATAGCATGAGATGGGATATCCAACTCCTTCCAAATCCAATCCTGAAATCCTTCCGATAGCATGAGATGTGATATCCCAATGCTTCTACCAAACCTGAGACCCATACTATGGCATGAGATGTGATATCCAACTCCTTCCCATTCCAATTCGGAGACTCTTCTGATAGCATGAGATGTGATATCTCAATGCCTCTAATACCAAACCTGAGATCCTACCTCTAACATGAAATGTGATATCCAACTCTTTCCCGTTGCAAACCTGGGAGCCTTCCTATGGCATGAGATGTGATATCCAAGTCCTTCCCATTCCAATCCTGAGACCCTTCCTATAACATGAGATGTGATATCCAACTCCTTCCCATTCCAACCTGAGACCCTTCCTATAGCATGAGATGGGATATCCAACTCCTTCCAAATCCAATCCTGATACCCTTCCGATAGCATGAGATGTGATATCCAACTCCTTCCCATTCCAATTCTGAGACCCTTCCAATACAATGAGACTTGATATCTCAATGCTTCTAATACCAAACCTGAGACCCGTCCTATAACATGAGATGTGATATCCAAATCCTTCCCCTTCCAAACCTTAGACCCTTCCTTTATCATGAGATGTGATATCCAACTCCTTCCCATTCCAATCCTGAGACCCTTCCTATAGCATGAGATGTGATATCTCAATGCCTCTAATACCAAACCTGAGATCCTTCCTCTAACATGAAATGTGATATCCAACTCCTTCCCCTTCCAAACCTGAGAGCCTTCCTATAGCATGAGATATGATATCCAAGTCCTTTCCATTCCAATCCTGAGACCCTTCCTATAACATGAGATGTGATATCCAACTCCTTCCCATTCCAACCTGAGACCCTTCCTATAGCATGAGATGGGATATCCAACTCCTTCCAAATCCAATCCTGATACCCTTCCGATAGCATGAGATGTGATATCCCAATGCTTCTACCAAACCTGAGACCCATACTATGGCATGAGATGTGATATCAAACTCCTTCCCATTCCAACCTGAGACCCTTCCTATAGCATGAGATGGGATATCCAACTCCTTCCAAATCCAATCCTGAAATCCTTCCGATAGCATGAGATGTGATATCCCAATGCTTCTACCAAACCTGAGACCCATACTATGGCATGAGATGTGATATCCAACTCCTTCCCATTCCAATTCGGAGACTCTTCTGATAGCATGAGATGTGATATCTCAATGCCTCTAATACCAAACCTGAGATCCTACCTCTAACATGAAATGTGATATCCAACTCTTTCCCGTTGCAAACCTGGGAGCCTTCCTATGGCATGAGATGTGATATCCAAGTCCTTCCCATTCCAAACCTGAGACCCTTCCTATAACATGAGATGTGATATCCAACTCCTTCCCATTCCAACCCGAGACCCTTCCTATAGCATGAGATGGGATATCCAACTCCTTCCAAATCCAATCCTGATACCCTTCCGATAGCATGAGATGTGATATCCAACTCCTTCCCATTCCAATTCTGAGACCCTTCCTATACAATGAGACTTGATATCTCAATGCTTCTAATACCAAACCTGAGACCCGTCCTATAACATGAGATGTGATATCCAAATCCTTCCCCTTCCAAACCTTAGACCCTTCCTTTATCATGAGATGTGATATCCAACTCCTTCCCATTCCAATCCTGAGACTCTTCCGATATCATGAGATGTGATATCTCAATGCTTCTAATATCAAACTTGAGACCCTCCCTATAGCATGAGATGTGATATCCAAGTCCTTCCCATTCCAATCCTGAGACCCTTCCTATAGCATGAGATGTGATATCTCAATGCTTCTAATACCAAACCTGAGACCCTTCCTATAACATGAGATGGGAATATCCAACTCCTTCCCATTCCAATCCTGAGACCCTTCCGATAGCAGAGATGTGATATCTCAATGCTTATACCAAACCTGAGATCCTTCCTATAACATGAGATGTGATATCCAACTCCTTCCCATTCCAATCCTGAGACACTTCCTATAGCATGAGATGTGATATCTCACTGCTTATACCAAACCTGAGACCCTTCCTATAGCATGAGATGTGATATCTCAATGCTTCTAATATCAAACTTGAGACCCTCCCTATAGCATGAGATGTGATACCCAAGTCCTTCCCATTCCAATCCTGAGACCCTTCCTACAGCATGCGATGTGATGTCTCAATGCTTCTAATACCAAACCTGAGACTCTTCCTATAACATGAGATGGGATATCCAACTCCTTCCCATTCCAATCCTGAGACCCTTCCGATAGCAGAGATGTGATATCTCAATGCTTATACCAAACCTAAGACCCTTCCTATGGCATGAGATGTCATATACAACTCCTTCCCATTCCAATCCTGAGACCCTTCCTATAGCATGAGATGTGATATCTCAATGCTTATACCAAACCTGAGACCCTTCCTATAGCATGAGATGTGATATCCAACTCCTTCCCATTCCAATCCTGAGACCCTTCCTATAGCATGAGATGTGATGTCTCAATGCTTCTAATACCAAACCTGAGATCCTTCCTATAACATGAGATGTGATATCCAACTCCTTCCCATTCCAATCCCGAGACCCTTCCTATAGCATGAGATGTGATATCTCAATGCTTATACCAAGCCTGAGACACTTCCTATAGCATGAGATGTGATATCCAATTCCTTCCCATTCCAATCCTGAGACTCTTCCTATAGCATGAGATGTGATATCTCAATGCCTGTAATACCAAACCTAAGATCCTTCCTCTAACATGAAATGTGATATCCAACTCCTTCCCTTTCCAAACCTGAGAGCCTACGTATAGCATGAGATGTGATATCCAAGTCCTTCCCATTCCAATCCTTAGACCCTTCCTACAGCATGCAATATGATATCTCAATGATTCTAATAACAAACCTGAGACCCGTCCTATAACATGAGATGGGATATCCAACTCCTTCCCATTCCAATCCTGAGACACTTCCGATAGCAGAGATGTGATATCTCAATGCTTATACCAAACCTGAGACCCTTCCTATAACATGAGATGTGATATCCAACTCCTTCCCGGTCCAAACCTGTGACCCTTCCTATAGCATATGTGATATCCAACTCCTTCTCATTCCAAACATGAGACCCTTCCTATAGCAAGAGTGTAATATCCAACTCCTTCCCATTCCAATCCTGAGACCATTCCTATAGCATGAGATGTGATATCTCAATGCTTCTAATACCAAACCTGAGATCCTTCCTATGAACATGAGATGTGATATCCAATTCCTCCCCATTCCAAACCTGAGAACCTTCCTACAGCATGCGATGTGATATCTCAATGCTTCTAATACCAAACCCGAGACCAGTCCTATAACATGAGATTGGATATCCAACTCCTTCCCCTTCCAAACCTGAGACTCTTCCTATAGCATGAGATGTGATATCCAACTTCTTCCCATTCCAATCCTGAGACCCTTCCTATAACATGAGATGTGATGTCTCAATGCTTCTAATACCAAACCTGAGATCTTTCCTATAACATGAGATGTGATATCCAACTCCTTCACATTCCAATCCTGAGACCCTTCCTATAGCATGAGATGTGATATCTCAATGCTTATACCAAACCTGAGACCCTTCCTATAGCTTGAGATGTGATATCCAACTCCTTCCCATTCCAATCCTGAGACCCTTCCTATAGCATGAGATGTGATATCTCAAGGCCTCTAATACCAAACCTGAGATCCTTCCTCTGGCATGAAATGTGATATCCAACTCCTTCCCCTTCCAAACCTGAGAGCCTTCCTATAACATGAAATGTGATATCCAATTCCTTCCCATTCCAACCCGAGACCCTTCCTATAGCATGAGATGGGATATCCAACTCCTTCCAAATCCAATACTGATACCCTTCCGATAGCATGAGATGTGATATCCCAATGCTTCTACCAAACCTGAGACCCATACTATGGCATGAGATGTGATATCAAACTCCTTCCCATTCCAATCCTGAGACCCTACCTATAGCTTGAGATGTGATCTCCAACTCCTTCCCATTCCAATTCTGAGACCCTTCCTATACCATGAGACTTGATATCTCAATGCTTCTAATATCAAACTTGAGACCCTCCCTATAACATGAGATGTGATATCCAAATCCTTCCCCTTCCAAACCTTAGACCTTTCCTTTATAATGAGATGTGATATCCAATTCCTTCCCATTCCAATCCTGAGACCCTTCCGATATCATGAGATTTGTTATCTTAATGCTTCTAATATCAAACTTGAGACCCTCCCTATAACATGAGATGTGACATCCAAGTCCTCCCCATTCCAATCCTGAGACCCTTCCGATAGCAGAGATGTGATATCTCAATGCTTCTAATACCAAACCTGAGACCCTTCCTATAACATGATTTGGGATATCCAACTCCTTCCCATTCCAATCCTGAGACCCTTCCGATAGCAGAGATGTGATATCTCAATGCTTATACCAAACCTGAGACCCTTCCTATGGCCTGAGATGTCATATGCAACTCCTTCCCATTCCAATCCTGAGACCCTTCCTATAGCATTAGATGTGATATCTCAATGCTTATACCAAATCTGAGACCCTTCCTATATCAAGAATGTAATATCCAACTCCTTCCCATTCCAATCCTGAGACCCTTCCTACAGCATGCGATGTGATATCTCAATGCTTCTAATACCAAACCTGAGACCCGTCCTTCAACATGAGATGGGATATCCAACTCCTTCCCGTTCCAAACCTGAGACTCTTCCTATAGCATGAGATGTGATATCTCAATGCCTGTAATACCAAACCTAAGATCCTTCCTCTAACATGAAATGTGATATCCAACTCCTTCCCTTTCCAAACCTGAGAGCCTACGTATAGCATGAGATGTGATATCCAAGTCCTTCCCATTCCAATCCTTAGACCCTTCCTACAGCATGCAATATGATATCTCAATGATTCTAATAACAAACCTGAGACCCGTCCTATAACATGAGATGGGATATCCAACTCCTTCCCATTCCAATCCTGAGACACTTCCGATAGCAGAGATGTGATATCTCAATGCTTATACCAAACCTGAGACCCTTCCTATAACATGAGATGTGATATCCAACTCCTTCCCGGTCCAAACCTGTGACCCTTCCTATAGCATATGTGATATCCAACTCCTTCTCATTCCAAACATGAGACCCTTCCTATAGCAAGAGTGTAATATCCAACTCCTTCCCATTCCAATCCTGAGACCATTCCTATAGCATGAGATGTGATATCTCAATGCTTCTAATACCAAACCTGAGATCCTTCCTATGAACATGAGATGTGATATCCAATTCCTCCCCATTCCAAACCTGAGAACCTTCCTACAGCATGCGATGTGATATCTCAATGCTTCTAATACCAAACCCGAGACCAGTCCTATAACATGAGATTGGATATCCAACTCCTTCCCCTTCCAAACCTGAGACTCTTCCTATAGCATGAGATGTGATATCCAACTTCTTCCCATTCCAATCCTGAGACCCTTCCTATAACATGAGATGTGATGTCTCAATGCTTCTAATACCAAACCTGAGATCTTTCCTATAACATGAGATGTGATATCCAACTCCTTCACATTCCAATCCTGAGACCCTTCCTATAGCATGAGATGTGATATCTCAATGCTTATACCAAACCTGAGACCCTTCCTATAGCTTGAGATGTGATATCCAACTCCTTCCCATTCCAATCCTGAGACCCTTCCTATAGCATGAGATGTGATATCTCAAGGCCTCTAATACCAAACCTGAGATCCTTCCTCTGGCATGAAATGTGATATCCAACTCCTTCCCCTTCCAAACCTGAGAGCCTTCCTATAACATGAAATGTGATATCCAATTCCTTCCCATTCCAACCCGAGACCCTTCCTATAGCATGAGATGGGATATCCAACTCCTTCCAAATCCAATACTGATACCCTTCCGATAGCATGAGATGTGATATCCCAATGCTTCTACCAAACCTGAGACCCATACTATGGCATGAGATGTGATATCAAACTCCTTCCCATTCCAATCCTGAGACCCTACCTATAGCTTGAGATGTGATCTCCAACTCCTTCCCATTCCAATTCTGAGACCCTTCCTATACCATGAGACTTGATATCTCAATGCTTCTAATATCAAACTTGAGACCCTCCCTATAACATGAGATGTGATATCCAAATCCTTCCCCTTCCAAACCTTAGACCTTTCCTTTATAATGAGATGTGATATCCAATTCCTTCCCATTCCAATCCTGAGACCCTTCCGATATCATGAGATTTGTTATCTTAATGCTTCTAATATCAAACTTGAGACCCTCCCTATAACATGAGATGTGACATCCAAGTCCTCCCCATTCCAATCCTGAGACCCTTCCGATAGCAGAGATGTGATATCTCAATGCTTCTAATACCAAACCTGAGACCCTTCCTATAACATGATTTGGGATATCCAACTCCTTCCCATTCCAATCCTGAGACCCTTCCGATAGCAGAGATGTGATATCTCAATGCTTATACCAAACCTGAGACCCTTCCTATGGCCTGAGATGTCATATGCAACTCCTTCCCATTCCAATCCTGAGACCCTTCCTATAGCATTAGATGTGATATCTCAATGCTTATACCAAATCTGAGACCCTTCCGATATCAAGAATGTAATATCCAACTCCTTCCCATTCCAATCCTGAGACCCTTCCTACAGCATGCGATGTGATATCTCAATGCTTCTAATACCAAACCTGAGACCCGTCCTTTAACATGAGATGGGATATCCAACTCCTTCCCGTTCCAAACCTGAGACCCTTCCTATAGCATGAGATGTGATATCCAACTCCTTCCCATCCCAATCCTGAGACACTTCCGATTGCAGAGATGTGATATCTCAATGCTTATACCAAACCTGAGACTCTTCCTATAACATGAGATGTGATATCCAACTCCTTCCCGTTCCAAACCTGAGACCCTTCCTATAGCATAAGATGTGATATCCAACTCCTTCCCATTCCAATCCTGAGACCCTTCCGATAGCATGAGATGTGATATCTCAATGCTTCTAATACCAAACCTGAGATCCTTCTTATAACATGTGATGTGATATCCAAATCCTTCCCCTTCCAAACCTGAGACCCTCCCTTTAGCATGAAATGTGATATCCAACTCCTTCCCATTCCAATCATGAGACCCTTATGATAGCATGAGATGTGATATCTCAATGCCTCTAATACCAAACCTGAGATACTTCCGATAGCATGAGATGTGATATCTCAATGCTTCTAATACCAAACCTGAGATCCTTCCTATAACATGAGATGTGATATCCAAATCCTTCCCCTTCCAAACCTGAGACCCTCCCTTTAGCATGAGATGTGATATCCAACTCCTTCCCATTCCAATCCTGAGACCCTTCTGATAGCATGAGATGTGATATCTCAATGCTTATACCAAGCCTGAGACACTTCCTATAGCATGAGATGTGATATCCAACTCCTTCCGATTCCAATCCTGAGACTCTTCCTATAGCATGAGATGTGATATCTCAATGCCTGTAATACCAAACCTAAGATCCTTCCTCTAACATGAAATGTGATATCCAACTCCTTCCCTTTCCAAACCTGAGAGCCTACGTATAGCATGAGATGTGATATCCAAGTCCTTCCCATTCCAATCCTTAGACCCTTCCTACAGCATGCAATATGATATCTCAATGATTCTAATAACAAACCTGAGACCCGTCCTATAACATGAGATGGGATATCCAACTCCTTCCCATTCCAATCCTGAGACACTTCCGATAGCAGAGATGTGATATCTCAATGCTTATACCAAACCTGAGACCCTTCCTATAACATGAGATGTGATATCCAACTCCTTCCCGGTCCAAACCTGTGACCCTTCCTATAGCATATGTGATATCCAACTCCTTCTCATTCCAAACATGAGACCCTTCCTATAGCAAGAGTGTAATATCCAACTCCTTCCCATTCCAATCCTGAGACCATTCCTATAGCATGAGATGTGATATCTCAATGCTTCTAATACCAAACCTGAGATCCTTCCTATGAACATGAGATGTGATATCCAATTCCTCCCCATTCCAAACCTGATAACCTTCCTACAGCATGCGATGTGATATCTCAATGCTTCTAATACCAAACCCGAGACCAGTCCTATAACATGAGATTGGATATCCAACTCCTTCCCCTTCCAAACCTGAGACTCTTCCTATAGCATGAGATGTGATATCCAACTTCTTCCCATTCCAATCCTGAGACCCTTCCTATAACATGAGATGTGATGTCTCAATGCTTCTAATACCAAACCTGAGATCTTTCCTATAACATGAGATGTGATATCCAACTCCTTCACATTCCAATCCTGAGACCCTTCCTATAGCATGAGATGTGATATCTCAATGCTTATACCAAACCTGAGACCCTTCCTATAGCTTGAGATGTGATATCCAACTCCTTCCCATTCCAATCCTGAGACCCTTCCTATAGCATGAGATGTGATATCTCAAGGCCTCTAATACCAAACCTGAGATCCTTCCTCTGGCATGAAATGTGATATCCAACTCCTTCCCCTTCCAAACCTGAGAGCCTTCCTATAACATGAAATGTGATATCCAATTCCTTCCCATTCCAACCCGAGACCCTTCCTATAGCATGAGATGGGATATCCAACTCCTTCCAAATCCAATACTGATACCCTTCCGATAGCATGAGATGTGATATCCCAATGCTTCTACCAAACCTGAGACCCATACTATGGCATGAGATGTGATATCAAATTCCTTCCCATTCCAATCCTGAGACCCTACCTATAGCTTGAGATGTGATATCCAACTCCTTCCCATTCCAATTCTGAGACCCTTCCTATACCATGAGACTTGATATCTCAATGCTTCTAATATCAAACTTGAGACCCTCCCTATAACATGAGATGTGATATCCAAATCCTTCCCCTTCCAAACCTTAGACCTTTCCTTTATAATGAGATGTGATATCCAATTCCTTCCCATTCCAATCCTGAGACCCTTCCGATATCATGAGATTTGTTATCTTAATGCTTCTAATATCAAACTTGAGACCCTCCCTATAACATGAGATGTGACATCCAAGTCCTCCCCATTCCAATCCTGAGACCCTTCCGATAGCAGAGATGTGATATCTCAATGCTTCTAATACCAAACCTGAGACCCTTCCTATAACATGATTTGGGATATCCAACTCCTTCCCATTCCAATCCTGAGACCCTTCCGATAGCAGAGATGTGATATCTCAATGCTTATACCAAACCTGAGACCCTTCCTATGGCCTGAGATGTCATATGCAACTCCTTCCCATTCCAATCCTGAGACCCTTCCTATAGCATTAGATGTGATATCTCAATGCTTATACCAAATCTGAGACCCTTCCTATAGCAAGAATGTAATATCCAACTCCTTCCCATTCCAATCCTGAGACCCTTCCTACAGCATGCGATGTGATATCTCAATGCTTCTAATACCAAACCTGAGACCCGTCCTTTAACATGAGATGGGATATCCAACTCCTTCCCGTTCCAAACCTGAGACCCTTCCTATAGCATGAGATGTGATATCCAACTCCTTCCCATCCCAATCCTGAGACACTTCCGATTGCAGAGATGTGATATCTCAATGCTTATACCAAACCTGAGACTCTTCCTATAACATGAGATGTGATATCCAACTCCTTCCCGTTCCAAACCTGAGACCCTTCCTATAGCATAAGATGTGATATCCACCTCCTTCCCATTCCAATCCTGAGACCCTTCCGATAGCATGAGATGTGATATCTCAATGCTTCTAATACCAAACCTGAGATCCTTCTTATAACATGTGATGTGATATCCAAATCCTTCCCCTTCCAAACCTGAGACCCTCCCTTTAGCATGAAATGTGATATCCAACTCCTTCCCATTCCAATCATGAGACCCTTATGATAGCATGAGATGTGATATCTCAATGCCTCTAATACCAAACCTGAGATACTTCCGATAGCATGAGATGTGATATCTCAATGCTTCTAATACCAAACCTGAGATCCTTCCTATAACATGAGATGTGATATCCAAATCCTTCCCCTTCCAAACCTGAGACCCTCCCTTTAGCATGAGATGTGATATCCAACTCCTTCCCATTCCAATCCTGAGACCCTTCTGATAGCATGAGATGTGATATCTCAATGCCTCTAATACCAAACCTGAGATCCTACCTCTAACATGAAATATGATATCCAACTCCTTCCCTTTCCAAACCTGAGATCCTGCCTATAGCATGAGATGTGATATCCAAGTCCTTCCCATTCCAATCCTGAGACCCTTCCTATAGCATGAGATGTGATATCTCAATGCTTATACCAAACCTGAGACCCTTCCTATGGCATGAGATGCCATATACAACTCCTTCCCATTCCAATCCTGAGACCCTGCTTATAGCATGAGATGTGATATCTCAATGCTTCTAATACCAAACCTGAGATCCTTCCTCTAACATGAAATGTGATATCCAACTCCTTCCCCTTCCAAACCTGAGAGCCTTCCTATAGCATGAGATATGATATCCAAGTCCTTTCCATTCCAATCCTGAGACCCTTCCTATAACATGTGATGTGATATCCAACTCCTTCCCATTCCAACCTGAGACCCTTCCAATAGCATGAGATGGGATATCCAACTCCTTCCAAATCCAATCCTGATACCCTTCCGATAGCATGAGATGTGATATCCCAATGCTTCTACCAAACCTGAGACCCATACTATGGCATGAGATGTGATATCAAACTCCTTCCCATTCCAACCTGAGACCCTTCCTATAGCATGAGATGGGATATCCAACTCCTTCCAAATCCAATCCTGAAATCCTTCCGATAGCATGAGATGTGATATCCCAATGCTTCTACCAAACCTGAGACCCATACTATGGCATGAGATGTGATATCCAACTCCTTCCCATTCCAATTTGGAGACTCTTCTGATAGCATGAGATGTGATATCTCAATGCCTCTAATACCAAACCTGAGATCCTACCTCTAACATGAAATGTGATATCCAACTCTTTCCCGTTGCAAACCTGGGAGCCTTCCTATGGCATGAGATGTGATATCCAAGTCCTTCCCATTCCAATCCTGAGACCCTTCCTATAACATGAGATGTGATATCCAACTCCTTCCCATTCCAACCTGAGACCCTTCCTATAGCATGAGATGGGATATCCAACTCCTTCCAAATCCAATCCTGATACCCTTCCGATAGCATGAGATGTGATATCCAACTCCTTCCCATTCCAATTCTGAGACCCTTCCTATACAATGAGACTTGATATCTCAATGCTTCTAATACCAAACCTGAGACCCGTCCTATAACATGAGATGTGATATCCAAATCCTTCCCCTTCCAAACCTTAGACCCTTCCTTTATCATGAGATGTGATATCCAACTCCTTCCCATTCCAATCCTGAGACTCTTCCGATATCATGAGATGTGATATCTCAATGCTTCTAATATCAAACTTGAGACCCTCCCTATAGCATGAGATGTGATATCCAAGTCCTTCCCATTCCAATCCTGAGACCCTTCCTACAGCATGCGATGTGATGTCTCAATGCTTCTAATACCAAACCTGAGACTCTTCCTATAACATGAGATGGGATATCCAACTCCTTCCCATTCCAATCCTGAGACCCTTCCGATAGCAGAGATGTGATATCTCAATGCTTATACCAAACCTAAGACCCTTCCTATGGCATGAGATGTCATATACAACTCCTTCCCATTCCAATCCTGAGACCCTTCCTATAGCATGAGATGTGATATCTCAATGCTTATACCAAACCTGAGACCCTTCCTATAGCATGAGATGTGATATCCAACTCCTTCCCATTCCAATCCTGAGACCCGTCCTATAGCATGAGATGTGATGTCTCAATGCTTCTAATACCAAACCTGAGATCCTTCCTATAACATGAGATGTGATATCCAACTCCTTCCCATTCCAATCCCGAGACCCTTCCTATAGCATGAGATGTGATATCTCAATGCTTATACCAAACCTGAGACACTTCCTATAGCATGAGATGTGATATCCAACTCCTTCCCATTCCAATCCTGAGACCCTTCCTATAGCATGAGATGTGATATCTCAATGCCTCTAATACCAAACCTGAGATCCTACCTCTAACATGAAATGTGATATCCAACTCTTTCCCGTTGCAAACCTGGGAGCCTTCCTATGGCATGAGATGTGATATCCAAGTCCTTCCCATTCCAATCCTGAGACCCTTCCTATAACATGAGATGTGATATCCAACTCCTTCCCATTCCAACCTGAGACCCTTCCTATAGCATGAGATGGGATATCCAACTCCTTCCAAATCCAATCCTGATACCCTTCCGATAGCATGAGATGTGATATCCAACTCCTTCCCATTCCAATTCTGAGACCCTTCCTATACAATGAGACTTGATATCTCAATGCTTCTAATACCAAACCTGAGACCCGTCCTATAACATGAGATGTGATATCCAAATCCTTCCCCTTCCAAACCTTAGACCCTTCCTTTATCATGAGATGTGATATCCAACTCCTTCCCATTCCAATCCTGAGACTCTTCCGATATCATGAGATGTGATATCTCAATGCTTCTAATATCAAACTTGAGACCCTCCCTATAGCATGAGATGTGATATCCAAGTCCTTCCCATTCCAATCCTGAGACCCTTCCTACAGCATGCGATGTGATGTCTCAATGCTTCTAATACCAAACCTGAGACTCTTCCTATAACATGAGATGGGATATCCAACTCCTTCCCATTCCAATCCTGAGACCCTTCCGATAGCAGAGATGTGATATCTCAATGCTTATACCAAACCTAAGACCCTTCCTATGGTATGAGATGTCATATACAACTCCTTCCCATTCCAATCCTGAGACCCTTCCTATAGCATGAGATGTGATATCTCAATGCTTATACCAAACCTGAGACCCTTCCTATAGCATGAGATGTGATATCCAACTCCTTCCCATTCCAATCCTGAGACCCTTCCTATAGCATGAGATGTGATGTCTCAATGCTTCTAATACCAAACCTGAGATCCTTCCTATAACATGAGATGTGATATCCAACTCCTTCCCATTCCAATCCCGAGACCCTTCCTATAGCATGAGATGTGATATCTCAATGCTTATACCAAACCTGAGACACTTCCTATAGCATGAGATGTGATATCCAACTCCTTCCCATTCCAATCCTGAGACTCTTCCTATAGCATGAGATGTGATATCTCAATGCCTGTAATACCAAACCTAAGATCCTTCCTCTAACATGAAATGTGATATCCAACTCCTTCCCTTTCCAAACCTGAGAGCCTACGTATAGCATGAGATGTGATATCCAAGTCCTTCCCATTCCAATCCTTAGACCCTTCCTACAGCATGCAATATGATATCTCAATGATTCTAATAACAAACCTGAGACCCGTCCTATAACATGAGATGGGATATCCAACTCCTTCCCATTCCAATCCTGGGACACTTACGATAGCAGAGATGTGATATCTCAATGCTTATACCAAACCTGAGACCCTTCCTATAACATGAGATGTGATATCCAACTCCTTCCCGGTCCAAACCTGTGACCCTTCCTATAGCATATGTGATATCCAACTCCTTCCCATTCCAAACATGAGACCCTTCCTATAGCAAGAGTGTAATATCCAACTCCTTCCCATTCCAATCCTGAGACCATTCCTATAGCATGAGATGTGATATCTCAATGCTTCTAATACCAAACCTGAGATCCTTCCTATGAACATGAGATGTGATATCCAATTCCTCCCCATTCCAAACCTGAGAACCTTCCTACAGCATGCAATGTGATATCTCAATGCTTCTAATACCAAACCCGAGACCAGTCCTATAACATGAGATTGGATATCCAACTCCTTCCCCTTCCAAACCTGAGACTCTTCCTATAGCATGAGATGTGATATCCAACTTCTTCCCATTCCAATCCTGAGACCCTTCCTATAACATGAGATGTGATGTCTCAATGCTTCTAATACCAAACCTGAGATCTTTCCTATAACATGAGATGTGATATCCAACTCCTTCACATTCCAATCCTGAGACCCTTCCTATAGCATGAGATGTGGTATCTCAATGCTTATACCAAACCTGAGACCCTTCCTATAGCTTGAGATGTGATATCCAACTCCTTCCCATTCCAATCCTGAGACCCTTCCTATAGCATGAGATGTGATATCTCAAGGCCTCTAATACCAAACCTGAGATCCTTCCTCTGGCATGAAATGTGATATCCAACTCCTTCCCCTTCCAAACCTGAGAGCCTTCCTATAACATGAAATGTGATATCCAATTCCTTCCCATTCCAACCCGAGACCCTTCCTATAGCATGAGATGGGATATCCAACTCCTTCCAAATCCAATACTGATACCCTTCCGATAGCATGAGATGTGATATCCCAATGCTTCTACCAAACCTGAGACCCATACTATGGCATGAGATGTGATATCAAACTCCTTCCCATTCCAATCCTGAGACCCTACCTATAGCTTGAGATGTGATATCCAACTCCTTCCCATTCCAATTCTGAGACCCTTCCTATACCATGAGACTTGATATCTCAATGCTTCTAATATCAAACTTGAGACCCTCCCTATAACATGAGATGTGATATCCAAATCCTTCCCCTTCCAAACCTTAGACCTTTCCTTTATAATGAGATGTGATATCCAATTCCTTCCCATTCCAATCCTGAGACCCTTCCGATATCATGAGATTTGTTATCTTAATGCTTCTAATATCAAACTTGAGACCCTCCCTATAACATGAGATGTGACATCCAAGTCCTCCCCATTCCAATCCTGAGACCCTTCCGATAGCAGAGATGTGATATCTCAATGCTTCTAATACCAAACCTGAGACCCTTCCTATAACATGATTTGGGATATCCAACTCCTTCCCATTCCAATCCTGAGACCCTTCCGATAGCAGAGATGTGATATCTCAATGCTTATACCAAACCTGAGACCCTTCCTATGGCCTGAGATGTCATATGCAACTCCTTCCCATTCCAATCCTGAGACCCTTCCTATAGCATTAGATGTGATATCTCAATGCTTATACCAAATCTGAGACCCTTCCTATAGCAAGAATGTAATATCCAACTCCTTCCCATTCCAATCCTGAGACCCTTCCTACAGCATGCGATGTGATATCTCAATGCTTCTAATACCAAACCTGAGACCCGTCCTTTAACATGAGATGGGATATCCAACTCCTTCCCGTTCCAAACCTGAGACCCTTCCTATAGCATGAGATGTGATATCCAACTCCTTCCCATCCCAATCCTGAGACACTTCCGATTGCAGAGATGTGATATCTCAATGCTTATACCAAACCTGAGACTCTTCCTATAACATGAGATGTGATATCCAACTCCTTCCCGTTCCAAACCTGAGACCCTTCCTATAGCATAAGATGTGATATCCAACTCCTTCCCATTCCAATCCTGAGACCCTTCCGATAGCATGAGATGTGATATCTCAATGCTTCTAATACCAAACCTGAGATCCTTCTTATAACATGTGATGTGATATCCAAATCCTTCCCCTTCCAAACCTGAGACCCTCCCTTTAGCATGAAATGTGATATCCAACTCCTTCCCATTCCAATCATGAGACCCTTATGATAGCATGAGATGTGATATCTCAATGCCTCTAATACCAAACCTGAGATACTTCCGATAGCATGAGATGTGATATCTCAATGCTTCTAATACCAAACCTGAGATCCTTCCTATAACATGAGATGTGATATCCAAATCCTTCCCCTTCCAAACCTGAGACCCTCCCTTTAGCATGAGATGTGATATCCAACTCCTTCCCATTCCAATCCTGAGACCCTTCTGATAGCATGAGATGTGATATCTCAATGCCTCTAATACCAAACCTGAGATCCTACCTCTAACATGAAATATGATATCCAACTCCTTCCCTTTCCAAACCTGAGATCCTGCCTATAGCATGAGATGTGATATCCAAGTCCTTCCCATTCCAATCCTGAGACCCTTCCTATAGCATGAGATGTGATATCTCAATGCTTATACCAAACCTGAGACCCTTCCTATGGCATGAGATGCCATATACAACTCCTTCCCATTCCAATCCTGAGACCCTGCTTATAGCATGAGATGTGATATCTCAATGCTTCTAATACCAAACCTGAGATCCTTCCTCTAACATGAAATGTGATATCCAACTCCTTCCCCTTCCAAACCTGAGAGCCTTCCTATAGCATGAGATATGATATCCAAGTCCTTTCCATTCCAATCCTGAGACCCTTCCTATAACATGAGATGTGATATCCAACTCCTTCCCATTCCAACCTGAGACCCTTCCTATAGCATGAGATGGGATATCCAACTCCTTCCAAATCCAATCCTGATACCCTTCCGATAGCATGAGATGTGATATCCCAATGCTTCTACCAAACCTGAGACCCATACTATGGCATGAGATGTGATATCAAACTCCTTCCCATTCCAACCTGAGACCCTTCCTATAGCATGAGATGGGATATCCAACTCCTTCCAAATCCAATCCTGAAATCCTTCCGATAGCATGAGATGTGATATCCCAATGCTTCTACCAAACCTGAGACCCATACTATGGCATGAGATGTGATATCCAACTCCTTCCCATTCCAATTCGGAGACTCTTCTGATAGCATGAGATGTGATATCTCAATGCCTCTAATACCAAACCTGAGATCCTACCTCTAACATGAAATGTGATATCCAACTCTTTCCCGTTGCAAACCTGGGAGCCTTCCTATGGCATGAGATGTGATATCCAAGTCCTTCCCATTCCAATCCTGAGACCCTTCCTATAACATGAGATGTGATATCCAACTCCTTCCCATTCCAACCTGAGACCCTTCCTATAGCATGAGATGAGATATCCAACTCCTTCCAAATCCAATCCTGATACCCTTCCGATAGCATGAGATGTGATATCCAACTCCTTCCCATTCCAATTCTGAGACCCTTCCTATACAATGAGACTTGATATCTCAATGCTTCTAATACCAAACCTGAGACCCGTCCTATAACATGAGATGTGATATCCAAATCCTTCCCCTTCCAAACCTTAGACCCTTCCTTTATCATGAGATGTGATATCCAACTCCTTCCCATTCCAATCCTGAGACTCTTCCGATATCATGAGATGTGATATCTCAATGCTTCTAATATCAAACTTGAGACCCTCCCTATAGCATGAGATGTGATATCCAAGTCCTTCCCATTCCAATCCTGAGACCCTTCCTATAGCATGAGATGTGATATCTCAATGCTTCTAATACCAAACCTGAGACCCTTCCTATAACATGAGATGGGAATATCCAACTCCTTCCCATTCCAATCCTGAGACCCTTCCGATAGCAGAGATGTGATATCTCAATGCTTATACCAAACCTGAGATCCTTCCTATAACATGAGATGTGATATCCAACTCCTTCCCATTCCAATCCTGAGACACTTCCTATAGCATGAGATGTGATATCTCACTGCTTATACCAAACCTGAGATCCTTCCTATAGCATGAGATGTGATATCTCAATGCTTCTAATATCAAACTTGAGACCCTCCCTATAGCATGAGATGTGATACCCAAGTCCTTCCCATTCCAATCCTGAGACCCTTCCTACAGCATGCGATGTGATGTCTCAATGCTTCTAATACCAAACCTGAGACTCTTCCTATAACATGAGATGGGATATCCAACTCCTTCCCATTCCAATCCTGAGACCCTTCCGATAGCAGAGATGTGATATCTCAATGCTTATACCAAACCTAAGACCCTTCCTATGGCATGAGATGTCATATACAACTCCTTCCCATTCCAATCCTGAGACCCTTCCTATAGCATGAGATGTGATATCTCAATGCTTATACCAAACCTGAGACCCTTCCTATAGCATGAGATGTGATATCCAACTCCTTCCCATTCCAATCCTGAGACCCTTCCTATAGCATGAGATGTGATGTCTCAATGCTTCTAATACCAAACCTGAGATCCTTCCTATAACATGAGATGTGATATCCAACTCCTTCCCATTCCAATCCCGAGACCCTTCCTATAGCATGAGATGTGATATCTCAATGCTTATACCAAACCTGAGACCCTTCCTATAGCATGAGATGTGATATCCAACTCCTTCCCATTCCAATCCTGAGACTCTTCCTATAGCATGAGATGTGATATCTCAATGCCTGTAATACCAAACCTAAGATCCTTCCTCTAACATGAAATGTGATATCCAACTCCTTCCCTTTCCAAACCTGAGAGCCTACGTATAGCATGAGATGTGATATCCAAGTCCTTCCCATTCCAATCCTTAGACCCTTCCTACAGCATGCAATATGATATCTCAATGATTCTAATAACAAACCTGAGACCCGTCCTATAACATGAGATGGGATATCCAACTCCTTCCCATTCCAATCCTGAGACACTTACGATAGCAGAGATGTGATATCTCAATGCTTATACCAAACCTGAGACCCTTCCTATAACATGAGATGTGATATCCAACTCCTTCCCGGTCCAAACCTGTGACCCTTCCTATAGCATATGTGATATCCAACTCCTTCCCATTCCAAACATGAGACCCTTCCTATAGCAAGAGTGTAATATCCAACTCCTTCCCATTCCAATCCTGAGACCATTCCTATAGCATGAGATGTGATATCTCAATGCTTCTAATACCAAACCTGAGATCCTTCCTATGAACATGAGATGTGATATCCAATTCCTCCCCATTCCAAACCTGAGAACCTTCCTACAGCATGCAATGTGATATCTCAATGCTTCTAATACCAAACCCGAGACCAGTCCTATAACATGAGATTGGATATCCAACTCCTTCCCCTTCCAAACCTGAGACTCTTCCTATAGCATGAGATGTGATATCCAACTTCTTCCCATTCCAATCCTGAGACCCTTCCTATAACATGAGATGTGATGTCTCAATGCTTCTAATACCAAACCTGAGATCTTTCCTATAACATGAGATGTGATATCCAACTCCTTCACATTCCAATCCTGAGACCCTTCCTATAGCATGAGATGTGATATCTCAATGCTTATACCAAACCTGAGACCCTTCCTATAGCTTGAGATGTGATATCCAACTCCTTCCCATTCCAATCCTGAGACCCTTCCTATAGCATGAGATGTGATATCTCAAGGCCTCTAATACCAAACCTGAGATCCTTCCTCTGACATGAAATGTGATATCCAACTCCTTCCCCTTCCAAACCTGAGAGCCTTCCTATAACATGAAATGTGATATCCAATTCCTTCCCATTCCAACCCGAGACCCTTCCTATAGCATGAGATGTGATATCCAACTCCTTCCAAATCCAATACTGATACCCTTCCGATAGCATGAGATGTGATATCCCAATGCTTCTACCAAACCTGAGACCCATACTATGGCATGAGATGTGATATCAAACTCCTTCCCATTCCAATCCTGAGACCCTACCTATAGCTTGAGATGTGATATCCAACTCCTTCCCATTCCAATTCTGAGACCCTTCCTATACCATGAGACTTGATATCTCAATGCTTCTAATATCAAACTTGAGACCCTCCCTATAACATGAGATGTGATATCCAAATCCTTCCCCTTCCAAACCTTAGACCCTTCCTTTATAATGAGATGTGATATCCAATTCCTTCCCATTCCAATCCTGAGACCCTTCCGATATCATGAGATTTGTTATCTTAATGCTTCTAATATCAAACTTGAGACCCTCCCTATAACATGAGATGTGACATCCAAGTCCTCCCCATTCCAATCCTGAGACCCTTCCGATAGCAGAGATGTGATATCTCAATGCTTCTAATACCAAACCTGAGACCCTTCCTATAACATGATTTGGGATATCCAACTCCTTCCCATTCCAATCCTGAGACCCTTCCGATAGCAGAGATGTGATATCTCAATGCTTATACCAAACCTGAGACCCTTCCTATGGCCTGAGATGTCATATGCAACTCCTTCCCATTCCAATCCTGAGACCCTTCCTATAGCATTAGATGTGATATCTCAATGCTTATACCAAATCTGAGACCCTTCCTATAGCAAGAATGTAATATCCAACTCCTTCCCATTCCAATCCTGAGACCCTTCCTACAGCATGCGATGTGATATCTCAATGCTTCTAATACCAAACCTGAGACCCGTCCTTTAACATGAGATGGGATATCCAACTCCTTCCCGTTCCAAACCTGAGACCCTTCCTATAGCATGAGATGTGATATCCAACTCCTTCCCATCCCAATCCTGAGACACTTCCGATTGCAGAGATGTGATATCTCAATGCTTATACCAAACCTGAGACTCTTCATATAACATGAGATGTGATATCCAACTCCTTCCCGTTCCAAACCTGAGACCCTTCCTATAGCATAAGATGTGATATCCAACTCCTTCCCATTCCAATCCTGAGACCCTTCCGATAGCATGAGATGTGATATCTCAATGCTTCTAATACCAAACCTGAGATCCTTCTTATAACATGTGATGTGATATCCAAATCCTTCCCCTTCCAAACCTGAGACCCTCCCTTTAGCATGAAATGTGATATCCAACTCCTTCCCATTCCAATCATGAGACCCTTATGATAGCATGAGATGTGATATCTCAATGCTTCTAATACCAAACCTGAGATCCTTCCTATAACATGAGATGTGATATCCAAATCCTTCCCCTTCCAAACCTGAGACCCTCCCTTTAGCATGAGATGTGATATCCAACTCCTTCCCATTCCAATCCTGAGACCCTTCTGATAGCATGAGATGTGATATCTCAATGCCTCTAATACCAAACCTGAGATCCTACCTCTAACATGAAATATGATATCCAACTCCTTCCCTTTCCAAACCTGAGATCCTGCCTATAGCATGAGATGTGATATCCAAGTCCTTCCCATTCCAATCCTGAGACCCTTCCTATAGCATGAGATGTGATATCTCAATGCTTATACCAAACCTGAGACCCTTCCTATGGCATGAGATGCCATATACAACTCCTTCCCATTCCAATCCTGAGACCCTGCTTATAGCATGAGATGTGATATCTCAATGCTTCTAATACCAAACCTGAGATCCTTCCTCTAACATGAAATGTGATATCCAACTCCTTCCCCTTCCAAACCTGAGAGCCTTCCTATAGCATGAGATATGATATCCAAGTCCTTTCCATTCCAATCCTGAGACCCTTCCTATAACATGAGATGTGATATCCAACTCCTTCCCATTCCAACCTGAGACCCTTCCTATAGCATGAGATGGGATATCCAACTCCTTCCAAATCCAATCCTGATACCCTTCCGATAGCATGAGATGTGATATCCCAATGCTTCTACCAAACCTGAGACCCATACTATGGCATGAGATGTGATATCAAACTCCTTCCCATTCCAACCTGAGACCCTTCCTATAGCATGAGATGGGATATCCAACTCCTTCCAAATCCAATCCTGAAATCCTTCCGATAGCATGAGATGTGATATCCCAATGCTTCTACCAAACCTGAGACCCATACTATGGCATGAGATGTGATATCCAACTCCTTCCCATTCCAATTCGGAGACTCTTCTGATAGCATGAGATGTGATATCTCAATGCCTCTAATACCAAACCTGAGATCCTACCTCTAACATGAAATGTGATATCCAACTCTTTCCCGTTGCAAACCTGGGAGCCTTCCTATGGCATGAGATGTGATATCCAAGTCCTTCCCATTCCAATCCTGAGACCCTTCCTATAACATGAGATGTGATATCCAACTCCTTCCCATTCCAACCTGAGACCCTTCCTATAGCATGAGATGAGATATCCAACTCCTTCCAAATCCAATCCTGATACCCTTCCGATAGCATGAGATGTGATATCCAACTCCTTCCCATTCCAATTCTGAGACCCTTCCTATACAATGAGACTTGATATCTCAATGCTTCTAATACCAAACCTGAGACCCGTCCTATAACATGAGATGTGATATCCAAATCCTTCCCCTTCCAAACCTTAGACCCTTCCTTTATCATGAGATGTGATATCCAACTCCTTCCCATTCCAATCCTGAGACTCTTCCGATATCATGAGATGTGATATCTCAATGCTTCTAATATCAAACTTGAGACCCTCCCTATAGCATGAGATGTGATATCCAAGTCCTTCCCATTCCAATCCTGAGACCCTTCCTATAGCATGAGATGTGATATCTCAATGCTTCTAATACCAAACCTGAGACCCTTCCTATAACATGAGATGGGAATATCCAACTCCTTCCCATTCCAATCCTGAGACCCTTCCGATAGCAGAGATGTGATATCTCAATGCTTATACCAAACCTGAGATCCTTCCTATAACATGAGATGTGATATCCAACTCCTTCCCATTCCAATCCTGAGACACTTACTATAGCATGAGATGTGATATCTCACTGCTTATACCAAACCTGAGACCCTTCCTATAGCATGAGATGTGATATCTCAATGCTTCTAATATCAAACTTGAGACCCTCCCTATAGCATGAGATGTGATACCCAAGTCCTTCCCATTCCAATCCTGAGACCCTTCCTACAGCATGCGATGTGATGTCTCAATGCTTCTAATACCAAACCTGAGACTCTTCCTATAACATGAGATGGGATATCCAACTCCTTCCCATTCCAATCCTGGGACCCTTCCGATAGCAGAGATGTGATATCTCAATGCTTATACCAAACCTAAGACCCTTCCTATGGCATGAGATGTCATATACAACTCCTTCCCATTCCAATCCTGAGACCCTTCCTATAGCATGAGATGTGATATCTCAATGCTTATACCAAACCTGAGACCCTTCCTATAGCATGAGATGTGATATCCAACTCCTTCCCATTCCAATCCTGAGACCCTTCCTATAGCATGAGATGTGATGTCTCAATGCTTCTAATACCAAACCTGAGATCCTTCCTATAACATGAGATGTGATATCCAACTCCTTCCCATTCCAATCCCGAGACCCTTCCTATAGCATGAGATGTGATATCTCAATG
This sequence comes from Ambystoma mexicanum, assembly GCF_040938575.1. Lineage (NCBI taxonomy): Eukaryota > Metazoa > Chordata > Amphibia > Caudata > Ambystomatidae > Ambystoma > Ambystoma mexicanum. Next base: position 344,099,752 of record NC_090936.1, read on the forward strand.
CTTATACCAAACCTGAGACCCTTCCTATAGCATGAGATGTGATATCCAACTCCTTCCCATTCCAATTCGGAGACTCTTCTGATAGCATGAGATGTGATATCTCAATGCCTCTAATACCAAACCTGAGATCCTACCTCTAACATGAAATGTGATATCCAACTCTTTCCCGTTGCAAACCTGGGAGCCTTCCTATGGCATGAGATGTGATATCCAAGTCCTTCCCATTCCAATCCTGAGACCCTTCCTATAACATGAGATGTGATATCCAACTCCTTCCCATTCCAACCTGAGACCCTTCCTATAGCATGAGATGAGATATCCAACTCATTCCAAATCCAATCCTGATACCCTTCCGATAGCATGAGATGTGATATCCAACTCCTTCCCATTCCAATTCTGAGACCCTTCCTATACAATGAGACTTGATATCTCAATGCTTCTAATACCAAACCTGAGACCCGTCCTATAACATGAGATGTGATATCCAAATCCTTCCCCTTCCAAACCTTAGACCCTTCCTTTATCATGAGATGTGATATCCAACTCCTTCCCATTCCAATCCTGAGACTCTTCCGATATCATGAGATGTGATATCTCAATGCTTCTAATATCAAACTTGAGACCCTCCCTATAGCATGAGATGTGATATCCAAGTCCTTCCCATTCCAATCCTGAGACCCTTCCTATAGCATGAGATGTGATATCTCAATGCTTCTAATACCAAACCTGAGACCCTTCCTATAACATGAGATGGGAATATCCAACTCCTTCCCATTCCAATCCTGAGACCCTTCCGATAGCAGAGATGTGATATCTCAATGCTTATACCAAACCTGAGATCCTTCCTATAACATGAGATGTGATATCCAACTCCTTCCCATTCCAATCCTGAGACACTTCCTATAGCATGAGATGTGATATCTCACTGCTTATACCAAACCTGAGACCCTTCCTATAGCATGAGATGTGATATCTCAATGCTTCTAATATCAAACTTGAGACCCTCCCTATAGCATGAGATGTGATACCCAAGTCCTTCCCATTCCAATCCTGAGACCCTTCCTACAGCATGCGATGTGATGTCTCAATGCTTCTAATACCAAACCTGAGACTCTTCCTATAACATGAGATGGGATATCCAACTCCTTCCCATTCCAATCCTGGGACCCTTCCGATAGCAGAGATGTGATATCTCAATGCTTATACCAAACCTAAGACCCTTCCTATGGCATGAGATGTCATATACAACTCCTTCCCATTCCAATCCTGAGACCCTTCCTATAGCATGAGATGTGATATCTCAATGCTTATACCAAACCTGAGACCCTTCCTATAGCATGAGATGTGATATCCAACTCCTTCCCATTCCAATCCTGAGACCCTTCCTATAGCATGAGATGTGATGTCTCAATGCTTCTAATACCAAACCTGAGATCCTTCCTATAACATGAGATGTGATATCCAACTCCTTCCCATTCCAATCCCGAGACCCTTCCTATAGCATGAGATGTGATATCTCAATGCTTATACCAAACCTGAGACCCTTCCTATAGCATGAGATGTGATATCCAACTCCTTCCCATTCCAATCCTGAGACTCTTCCTATAGCATGAGATGTGATATCTCAATGCCTGTAATACCAAACCTAAGATCCTTCCTCTAACATGAAATGTGATATCCAACTCCTTCCCTTTCCAAACCTGAGAGCCTACGTATAGCATGAGATGTGATATCCAAGTCCTTCCCATTCCAATCCTTAGACCCTTCCTACAGCATGCAATATGATATCTCAATGATTCTAATAACAAACCTGAGACCCGTCCTATAACATGAGATGGGATATCCAACTCCTTCCCATTCCAATCCTGAGACACTTCCGATAGCAGAGATGTGATATCTCAATGCTTATACCAAACCTGAGACCCTTCCTATAACATGAGATGTGATATCCAACTCCTTCCCGGTCCAAACCTGTGACCCTTCCTATAGCATATGTGATATCCAACTCCTTCCCATTCCAAACATGAGACCCTTCCTATAGCAAGAGTGTAATATCCAACTCCTTCCCATTCCAATCCTGAGACCATTCCTATAGCATGAGATGTGATATCTCAATGCTTCTAATACCAAACCTGAGATCCTTCCTATGAACATGAGATGTGATATCCAATTCCTCCCCATTCCAAACCTGAGAACCTTCCTACAGCATGCGATGTGATATCTCAATGCTTCTAATACCAAACCCGAGACCAGTCCTATAACATGAGATTGGATATCCAACTCCTTCCCCTTCCAAACCTGAGACTCCTCCTATAGCATGAGATGTGATATCCAACTTCTTCCCATTCCAATCCTGAGACCCTTCCTATAACATGAGATGTGATGTCTCAATGCTTCTAATACCAAACCTGAGATCTTTCCTATAACATGAGATGTGATATCCAACTCCTTCACATTCCAATCCTGAGACCCTTCCTATAGCATGAGATGTGATATCTCAATGCTTATACCAAACCTGAGACCCTTCCTATAGCTTGAGATGTGATATCCAACTCCTTCCCATTCCAATCCTGAGACCCTTCCTATAGCATGAGATGTGATATCTCAAGGCCTCTAATACCAAACCTGAGATCCTTCCTCTGACATGAAATGTGATATCCAACTCCTTCCCCTTCCAAACCTGAGAGCTTTCCTATAACATGAAATGTGATATCCAATTCCTTCCCATTCCAACCCGAGACCCTTCCTATAGCATGAGATGGGATATCCAACTCCTTCCAAATCCAATACTGATACCCTTCCGATAGCATGAGATGTGATATCCCAATGCTTCTACCAAACCTGAGACCCATACTATGGCATGAGATGTGATATCAAACTCCTTCCCATTCCAATCCTGAGACCCTACCTATAGCTTGAGATGTGATATCCAACTCCTTCCCATTCCAATTCTGAGACCCTTCCTATACCATGAGACTTGATATCTCAATGCTTCTAATATCAAACTTGAGACCCTCCCTATAACATGAGATGTGATATCCAAATCCTTCCCCTTCCAAACCTTAGACCCTTCCTTTATCATGAGATGTGATATCCAATTCCTTCCCATTCCAATCCTGAAACCCTTCCGATATCATGAGATTTGTTATCTTAATGCTTCTAATATCAAACTTGAGACCCTCCCTATAACATGAGATGTGACATCCAAGTCCTCCCCATTCCAATCCTGAGACCCTTCCGATAGCAGAGATGTGATATCTCAATGCTTCTAATACCAAACCTGAGACCCTTCCTATAACATGATTTGGGATATCCAACTCCTTCCCATTCCAATCCTGAGACCCTTCCGATAGCAGAGATGTGATATCTCAATGCTTATACCAAACCTGAGACCCTTCCTATGGCCTGAGATGTCATATGCAACTCCTTCCCATTCCAATCCTGAGACCCTTCCTATAGCATTAGATGTGATATCTCAATGCTTATACCAAATCTGAGACCCTTCCTATAGCAAGAATGTAATATCCAACTCCTTCCCATTCCAATCCTGAGACCCTTCCTACAGCATGCGATGTGATATCTCAATGCTTCTAATACCAAACCTGAGACCAGTCCTTTAACATGAGATGGGATATCCAACTCCTTCCCGTTCCAAACCTGAGACCCTTCCTATAGCATGAGATGTGATATCCAACTCCTTCCCATCCCAATCCTGAGACACTTCCGATTGCAGAGATGTGATATCTCAATGCTTATACCAAACCTGAGACTCTTCCTATAACATGAGATGTGATATCCAACTCCTTCCCGTTCCAAACCTGAGACCCTTCCTATAGCATAAGATGTGATATCCAACTCCTTCCCATTCCAATCCTGAGACCCTTCCGATAGCATGAGATGTGATATCTCAATGCTTCTAATACCAAACCTGAGATCCTTCTTATAACATGTGATGTGATATCCAAATCCTTCCCCTTCCAAACCTGAGACCCTCCCTTTAGCATGAAATGTGATATCCAACTCCTTCCCATTCCAATCATGAGACCCTTATGATAGCATGAGATGTGATATCTCAATGCCTCTAATACCAAACCTGAGATACTTCCGATAGCATGAGATGTGATATCTCAATGCTTCTAATACCAAACCTGAGATCCTTCCTATAACATGAGATGTGATATCCAAATCCTTCCCCTTCCAAACCTGAGACCCTCCCTTTAGCATGAGATGTGATATCCAACTCCTTCCCATTCCAATCCTGAGACCCTTCCTATAGCATGAGATGTGATATCTCAATGCCTCTAATACCAAACCTGAGATCCTTCCTCTAACATGAAATGTGATATCCAACTCCTTCCCCTTCCAAACCTGAGAGCCTTCCTATAGCATGAGATATGATATCCAAGTCCTTTCCATTCCAATCCTGAGACCCTTCCTATAACATGAGATGTGATATCCAACTCCTTCCCATTCCAACCTGAGACCCTTCCTATAGCATGAGATGGGATATCCAACTCCTTCCAAATCCAATCCTGATACCCTTCCGATAGCATGAGATGTGATATCCCAATGCTTCTACCAAACCTGAGACCCATACTATGGCATGAGATGTGATATCAAACTCCTTCCCATTCCAACCTGAGACCCTTCCTATAGCATGAGATGGGATATCCAACTCCTTTCAAATCCAATCCTGAAATCCTTCCGATAGCATGAGATGTGATATCCCAATGCTTCTACCAAACCTGAGACCCATACTATGGCATGAGATGTGATATCCAACTCCTTCCCATTCCAATTCGGAGACTCTTCTGATAGCATGAGATGTGATATCGCAATGCCTCTAATACCAAACCTGAGATCCTACCTCTAACATGAAATGTGATATCCAACTCTTTCCCGTTGCAAACCTGAGAGCCTTCCTATAGCATGAGATGTGATATCCAAGTCCTTCCCATTCCAATCCTGAGACCCTTCCTATAACATGAGATGTGATATCCAACTCCTTCCCATTCCAACCTGAGACCCTTCCTATAGCATGAGATGGGATATCCAACTCCTTCCAAATCCAATCCTCATACCCTTCCGATAGCATGAGATGTGATATCCAACTCCTTCCCATTCCAATTCTGAGACCCTTCCTATACAATGAGACTTGATATTACAATGCTTCTAATACCAAACCTGAGACCCGTCCTATAACATGAGATGTGATATCCAAATCCTTCCCCTTCCAAACCTTAGACCCTTCCTTTATCATGAGATGTGATATCCAACTCCTTCCCATTCCAATCCTGAGACTCTTCCGATATCATGAGATGTGATATCTCAATGCTTCTAATATCAAACTTGAGACCCTCCCTATAGCATGAGATGTGATATCCAAGACCTTCCCATTCCAATCCTGAGACCCTTCCTATAGCATGAGATGTGATATCTCAATGCTTCTAATACCAAACCTGAGACCCTTCCTATAACATGAGATGGGAATATCCAACTCCTTCCCATTCCAATCCTGAGACCCTTCCGATAGCAGAGATGTGATATCTCAATGCTTATACCAAACCTGAGATCCTTCCTATAACATGAGATGTGATATCCAACTCCTTCCCATTCCAATCCTGAGACACTTCCTATAGCATGAGATGTGATATCTCACTGCTTATACCAAACCTGAGACCCTTCCTATAGCATGAGATGTGATATCCAACTCCTTCCCATTCCAATCCTGAGACCCTTCCTATAGCATGAGATGTGATATCTCAATGCTTCTAATATCAAACTTGAGACCCTCCCTATAGCATGAGATGTGATACCCAAGTCCTTCCCATTCCAATCCTGAGACCCTTCCTACAGCATGCGATGTGATGTCTCAATGCTTCTAATACCAAACCTGAGACTCTTCCTATAACATGAGATGGGATATCCAACTCCTTCCCATTCCAATCCTGAGACCCTTCCGATAGCAGAGTTGTGATATCTCAATGCTTATACCAAACCTAAGACCCTTCCTATGGCATGAGATGTCATATACAACTCCTTCCCATTCCCATCCTGAGACCCTTCCTATAGCATGAGATGTGATATCTCAATGCTTATACCAAACCTGAGACCCTTCCTATAGCATGAGATGTGATATCCAACTCCTTCCCATTCCAATCCTGAGACCCTTCCTATAGCATGAGATGTGATGTCTCAATGCTTCTAATACCAAACCTGAGATCCTTCCTATAACATGAGATGTGATATCGAACTCCTTCCCATTCCAATCCCGAGACCCTTCCTATAGCATGAGATGTGATATCTCAATGCTTATACCAAACCTGAGACCCTTCCTATAGCATGAGATGTGATATCCAACTCCTTCCATTCCAATCCTGAGACTCTTCCTATAGCATGAGATGTGATATCTCAATGCCTCTAATACCAAACCTGAGATCCTTCCTCTAACATGAAATGTGATATCCAACTCCTTCCCTTTCCAAACCTGAGAGCCTACCTATAGAATGAGATGTGATATCCAAGTCCTTCCCATTCCAATCCTTAGACCCTTCCTACAGCATGCAATATGATATATCAATGATTCTAATAACAAACCTGAGACCCGTCCTATAACATGAGATGGGATATCCAACTCCTTCCCATTCCAATCCTGAGACACTTCCGATAGCATAGATGTGATATCTCAATGCTTATACCAAACCTGAGACCCTTCCTATAACATGAGATGTGATATCCAACTCCTTCCCGGTCCAAACCTGAGACCCTTCCTATAGCATATGTGATATCCAACTCCTTCCCATTCCAAACATGAGACCCTTCCTATAGCAAGAGTGTAATATCCAACTCCTTCCCATTCCAATCCTGAGACCATTCCTATAGCATGAGATGTGATATCTCAATGCTTCTAATACCAAACCTGAGATCCTTCCTATGAACATGAGATGTGATATCCAATTCCTCCCCATTCCAAACCTGAGAACCATCCTACAGCATGCGATGTGATATCTCAATGCTTCTATTACCAAACCCGAGACCAGTCCTATAACATGAGATTGGATATCCAACTCCTTCCCCTTCCAAACCTGAGACTCTTCCTATAGCATGAGATGTGATATCCAACTTCTTCCCATTCCAATCCTGAGACCCTTCCTATAACATGAGATGTGATGTCTCAATGCTTCTAATACCAAACCTGAGATCTTTCCTATAACATGAGATGTGATATCCAACTCCTTCACATTCCAATCCAGAGACCCTTCCTATAGCATGAGATGTGATATCTCAATGCTTATACCAAACCTGAGACCCTTCCTATAGTTGAGATGTGATATCCAACTCCTTCCCATTCCAATCATGAGACCCTTCCTATATCATGAGATGTGATATCTCAAGGCCTCTAATACCAAACCTGAGATCCTTCCTCTGACATGAAATGTGATATCCAACTCCTTCCCCTTCCAAACCTGAGAGCCTTCCTATAACATGAAATGTGATATCCAATTCCTTCCCATTCCAACCCGAGACCCTTCCTATAGCATGAGATGGGATATCCAACTCCTTCCAAATCCAATACTGATACCCTTCCGATAGCATGAGATGTGATATCCCAATGCTTCTACCAAACCTGAGACCCATACTATGGCATGAGATGTGATATCCAACTCCTTCCCATTCCAATTCTGAGACCCTTCCTATAACATGAGACTTGATATCTCAATGCTTCTAATACCAAACCTGAGACCCGTCCTATAACATGAGATGTGATATCCAAATCCTTCCCCTTCCAAACCTTAGACCCTTCCTTTATCATGAGATGTGATATCCAATTCCTTCCCATTCCAATCCTGAGACCCTTCCGATATCATGAGATTTGTTATCTTAATGCTTCTAATATCAAACTTGAGACCCTCCCTATAACATGAGATGTGACATCCAAGTCCTCCCCATTCCAATCCTGAGACCCTTCCTATAGCATGAGATGTGATATCTCAATGCTTCTAATACCAAACCTGAGACCTTTCCTATAACATGATTTGGGATATCCAACTCCTTCCCATTCCAATCCTGAGACCCTTCCGATAGCAGAGATGTGATATCTCAATGCTTATACCAAACCTGAGACCCTTCCTATGGCCTGAGATGTCATATGCAACTCCTTCCCATTCCAATCCTGAGACCCTTCCTATAGCATTAGATGTGATATCTCAATGCTTATACCAAATCTGAGACCCTTCCTATAGCATGAGATGTGATATCCAACTTCTTCCCATTCCAATCCTGAGACCCTTCCTATAGCATGAGATTTGATGTCTCAATTCTTCTAATACCAAACCTGAGATCCTTCCTATAACATGAGATGTGATATCCAACTCCTTCCCATTCCAATGCTGAGACCCTTATGATAGCATGAGATGGGATATCCAACTCCTTCCAAATCCAATCCTCATACCCTTCCGATAGCATGAGATGTGATATCCAACTCCTTCCCATTCCAATTCTGAGACCCTTCCTATGCAATGAGACTTGATATTTCAATGCTTCTAATACCAAACCTGAGACCCGTCCTATAACATGAGATGTGATATCCAAATCCTTCCCCTTCCAAACCTTAGACCCTTCCTTTATCATGAGATGTGATATCCAACTCCTTCCCATTCCAATCCTGAGACTCTTCCGATATCATGAGATGTGATATCTCAATGCTTCTAATATCAAACTTGAGACCCTCCCTATAGCATGAGATGTGATATCCAAGTCCTTCTCATTCCAATCCTGAGACCCTTCCTATAGCATGAGATGTGATATCTCAATGCTTCTAATACCAAACCTGAGACCCTTCCTATAACATGAGATGGGAATATCCAACTCCTTCCCATTCCAATCCTGAGACCCTTCCGATAGCAGAGATGTGATATCTCAATGCTTATACCAAACCTGAGATCCTTCCTATAACATGAGATGTGATATCCAACTCCTTCCCATTCCAATCCTGAGACACTTCCTATAGCATGAGATGTGATATCTCACTGCTTATACCAAACCTGAGACCCTTCCTATAGCATGAGATGTGATATCCAACTCCTTCCCATTCCAATCCTGAGACCCTTCCTATAGCATGAGATGTGATATCTCAATGCTTCTAATATCAAACTTGAGACCCTCCCTATAGCATGAGATGTGATACCCAAGTCCTTCCCATTCCAATCCTGAGACCCTTCCTACAGCATGCGATGTGATGTCTCAATGCTTCTAATACCAAACCTGAGACTCTTCCTATAACATGAGATGGGATATCCAACTCCTTCCCATTCCAATCCTGAGACCCTTCCGATAGCAGAGATGTGATATCTCAATGCTTATACCAAACCTAAGACCCTTCCTATGGCATGAGATGTCACATACAACTCCTTCCCATTCCAATCCTGAGACCCTTCCTATAGCATGAGATGTGATATCTCAATGCTTATACCAAACCTGAGACCCTTCCTATAGCATGAGATGTGATATCCAACTCCTTCCCATTCCAATCCTGAGACCCTTCCTATAGCATGAGATGTGATGTCTCAATGCTTCTAATACCAAACCTGAGATCCTTCCTATAACATGAGATGTGATATCCAACTCCTTCCCATTCCAATCCCGAGACCCTTCCTATAGCATGAGATGTGATATCTCAATGCTTATACCAAACCTGAGACCCTTCCGATAGCATGAGATGTGATATCCAACTCCTTCCATTCCAATCCTGAGACTCTTCCTATAGCATGGGATGTGATATCTCAATGCCTCTAATACCAAACCTGAGATCCTTCCTCTAACATGAAATGTGATATCCAACTCCTTCCCTTTCCAAACCTGAGAGCCTACCTATAGCATGAGATGTGATATCCAAGTCCTTCCCATTCCAATCCTTAGACCCTTCCTACAGCATGCAATATGATATCTCAATGATTCTAATAACAAACCTGAGACCCGTCCTATAACATGAGATGGGATATCCAACTCCTTCCCATTCCAATCCTGAGACACTTCCGATAGCAGAGATGTGATATCTCAATGCTTATACCAAACCTGAGACCCTTCCTATAACATGAGATGTGATATCCAACTCCTTCCCGGTCCAAACCTGAGACCCTTCCTATAGCATATGTGATATCCAACTCCTTCCCATTCCAAACATGAGACCCTTCCTATAGCAAGAGTGTAATATCCAACTCCTTCCCATTCCAATCCTGAGACCATTCCTATAGCATGAGATGTGATATCTCAATGCTTCTAATACCAAACCTGAGATCCTTCCTATGAACATGAGATGTGATATCCAATTCCTCCCCATTCCAAACCTGAGAACCTTCCTACAGCATGCGATGTGATATCTCATTGCTTCTAATACCAAACCCGAGACCAGTCCTATAACATGAGATTGGATATCCAACTCCTTCCCCTTCCAAACCTGAGACTCTTCCTATAGCATGAGATGTGATATCCAACTTCTTCCCATTCCAATCCTGAGACCCTTCCTATAACATGAGATGTGATGTCTCAATGCTTCTAATACCAAACCTGAGATCTTTCCTATAACATGAGATGTGATATCCAACTCCTTCACATTCCAATCCTGAGACCCTTCCTATAGCATGAGATTTGATATCTCAATGCTTATACCAAACCTGAGACCCTTCCTATAGTTGAGATGTGATATCCAACTCCTTCCCATTCCAATCATGAGACCCTTCCTATATCATGAGATGTGATATCTCAAGGCCTCTAATACCAAACCTGAGATCCTTCCTCTGACATGAAATGTGATATCCAACTCCTTCCCCTTCCAAACCTGAGAGCCTTCCTATAACATGAAATGTGATATCCAATTCCTTCCCATTCCAACCCGAGACCCTTCCTATAGCATGAGATGGGATATCCAACTCCTTCCAAATCCAATACTGATACCCTTCCGATAGCATGAGATGTGATATCCCAATGCTTCTACCAAACCTGAAACCCATACTATGGCATGAGATGTGATATCCAACTCCTTCCCATTCCAATTCTGAGACCCTCCTATAACATGAGACTTGATATCTCAATGCTTCTAATACCAGACCTGAGACCCGTCCTATAACATGAGATGTGATATCCAAATCCTTCCCCTTCCAAACCTTAGACCCTTCCTTTATCATGAGATGTGATATCCAATTCCTTCCCATTCCAATCCTGAGACCCTTCCGATATCATGAGATTTGTTATCTTAATGCTTCTAATATCAAACTTGAGACCCTCCCTATAACATGAGATGTGACATCCAAGTCCTCCCCATTCCAATCCTGAGACCCTTCCTATAGCATGAGATGTGATATCTCAATGCTTCTAATACCATACCTGAGACCCTTCCTATAACATGATTTGGGATATCCAACTCCTTCCCATTCCAATCCTGAGACCCTTCCGATAGCAGAGATGTGATATCTCAATGCTTATACCAAACCTGAGACCCTTCCTATGGCCTGAGATGTCATATGCAACTCCTTCCCATTCCAATCCTGAGACCCTTCCTATAGCATTAGATGTGATATCTCAATGCTTATACCAAATCTGAGACCCTTCCTATAGCATGAGATGTGATATCCAACTTCTTCCCATTCCAATCCTGAGACCCTTCCTATAGCATGAGATTTGATGTCTCAATTCTTCTAATACCAAACCTGAGATCCTTCCTATAACATGAGATGTGATATCCAACTCCTTCCCATTCCAATGCTGAGACCCTTATGATAGCATGAGATGTGATATCTCAATGCCTCTAATACCAAACCTGAGATACTTCTGATAGCATGAGATGTGATATCTCAATGCTTCTAATACCAAACCTGAGATCCTTCCTATAACATGAGATGTGATTTCCAAATCCTTCGACTTCCAAACCTGAGACCCTCCCTTTAGCATGAGATGTGATATCCAACTCCTTCCCATTCCAATCCTGAGACCCTTCTGATAGCATGAGATGTGATATTTCAATGCCTCTAATACCAAACCTGAGATCCTACCTCTAACATGAAATGTGATATCCATCTCCTTCCCTTTCCAAACCTGAGACCCTGCCTATAGCATGAGATGTGATATCCAAGTCCTTCCCATTCCAATCCTGAGACCCTTCCTATAGCATGTGATGTGATATCTCAATGCTTCTAATACCAAACCTGAGATCCTTCCTCTAACATGAAATGTGATATCCAACTCCTTCCCCTTCCAAACCTGAGAGCCTTCCTATAGCATGAGATATGATATCCAAGTCCTTTCCATTCCAATCCTGAGACCCTTCCTATAACATGAGATGTGATATCCAACTCCTTCCCATTCCAACCTGAGACCCTTCCTATAGCATGAGATGGGATATCCAACTCCTTCCAAATCCAATCCTGATACCCTTCCGATAGCATGAGATGTGATATCCCAATGCTTCTACCAAACCTGAGACCCATACTATGGCATGAGATGTGATATCAAACTCCTTCCCATTCCAACCTGAGACCCTTCCTATAGCATGAGATGGGATATCCAACTCCTTCCAAATCCAATCCTGAAATCCTTCCGATAGCATGAGATGTGATATCCCAATGCTTCTACCAAACCTGAGACCCATACTATGGCATGAGATGTGATATCCAACTCCTTCCCATTCCAATTCGGAGACTCTTCTGATAGCATGAGATGTGATATCTCAATGCCTCTAATACCAAACCTGAGATCCTACCTCTAACATGAAATGTGATATCCAACTCTTTCCCGTTGCAAACCTGGGAGCCTTCCTATGGCATGAGATGTGATATCCAAGTCCTTCCCATTCCAATCCTGAGACCCTTCCTATAACATGAGATGTGATATCCAACTCCTTCCCATTCCAACCTGAGACCCTTCCTATAGCATGAGATGAGATATCCAACTCCTTCCAAATCCAATCCTGATACCCTTCCGATAGCATGAGATGTGATATCCAACTCCTTCCCATTCCAATTCTGAGACCCTTCCTATACAATGAGACTTGATATCTCAATGCTTCTAATACCAAACCTGAGACCCGTCCTATAACATGAGATGTGATATCCAAATCCTTCCCCTTCCAAACCTTAGACCCTTCCTTTATCATGAGATGTGATATCTGTTAAGACGGATTTCTGAACTCTGTCCTGGTGGCGCAGAGGTTCAGAAGGCCAACCTAATTACTTGGAACAGGGTAACCTCTGGACAAGCCAGACCAATCAAGGTAGCGATCGCGGCGGTCAAGACTAGGTCTCAAGAGGGGTGAGGGTGACTGAAAGCCCACAGTGAGCACACAAAGCAAGAGCGCTTACAAACTACTCCAAACAGTTGTTTATATCAAAAATAGATACACATTTATTATAAGGCCTTGAAACTAATAACCACAGTAAAAGCAGCAATATACAACGATATTAAACCAACACATACACTATCCACCCAATATATATACAGAATACACAGTTTCACAGCATTAGCAGCACGAAATATGTTATCCACCTGCAGGGGAAGGAAAACAGGCAGTGCGAAACAATGCGTGTGATATGTCCGCCTTCTGAGGCCCCTAACTAGATGGTAGTCCAATCCCTACGAAGAGTGGAGCCTAGCGCTCAAAAGTACCTGCACACGCCGGTGCCAATGGGCAGAAGGTGAAGCTCTTCGGAGGACGTTGAACAGCTCTGTAGGGAGCTCTAATGAAGGAGAACACGGTCCGCGACTCTAGCGCAGCCTCCACTGTGAGGCAGAAGCAGGGCGCGAGTACGGACAAGGGGTGCTGTATTCACAGCGGGGAAAAGCAAGGGGCACTGCAGGAGGGCGACCAGATCCTAGCTAATCTACTCACCGGTCCCCGAAGCAAGCAGGCCCGAGCTTCTCCTCGATAGATGCAGCTTCTGGCAGGTTCTGAAGAGCAGGGAACGTCTCGTCGTCGTGCAGAGTAAAAAGACGTCCCGATCGAAGAAACAAGCACAGTTTTGTCGCCACAGCAGGGCAACGGAACGGCCGGGTGTATTCAAGCCAAACGAGCACCGCTCACCTCTAGCTTAGGACTGCTAAGCAAACGAAGCGTGTGAGCATGCCCCGGACTCAGAATACCACCCAACCTGTCAGCGATTACAGAGCAGACCTCCTTAGTAAGCTGGTCAGTCAACTGGATGGCCCAGAGACACTTCCGAAGGCTTACAGCAGGAGTTGATGAAGGTGCCGGGAATAGCTGGTCCTGCTATTCCAATAGGTCGAAGCGCCAGTACAGGCCTTCTTGTTCGATCTTAGGTGGAAAGGGCTTCACCGGACGACAGCAATGAGGAGCAGAAGTTCTTCAGGGGGTCACCAGTGATTCCTCGGTCCAGCCTCGTGTTCGCAGGATACTTGGCTCCTGTATCCCTGGGTTCGTAAGAACTCAGGAGATCGACATGGTAGTGGTGTTTCCAGCTCCCTCTTATCCACGGTTCCCTTCGCGCCAAAACGGAGGGGAGCCAATGGGAGATCCGCTCATCAACACACATACCATACGTGGACCAATCACGGACCACAGTGGTCCCAGGCATTCACACCACCCTAGACTCTCTGGCACCCAGGATGTGTATTGGGACCAGACAGCCCAGCCCACATCCTGGGGGCACTCAAACGACATGTAGAAGCCCGCGAAAGCAACCGTGTTTCGCGGGAAACTACATGCCCAAATAAGGAAGGCCCCGGGTCGCCTGACCTGGGGGAAGGTAAAGGGAGCAAGACGGACAGTGGACGAGACAAAGGAGCCTCGTGGTCCGGCCATTTTGTGTAGCCGGGCCACCCTTTTGTGTTCGCGGCAAAAACGTGCTCAGAACGGCAAAAGGAGCTCAAAATAAACCAAATGATCGCTGCCACCAGCCCAGTCCCTGAATGACTTGCACCGATCCAAAAACCATCCTACAAGAGTGTCTAGGGTCTGTAGAAGGCTAGAGACCCAAGAGAGCTGTAACTTAGCTTACAGTGCCCTCTTGTGTCGTGTTGCACTAAAATGGCGACACGATAAAAGAAACTACGGGAAACAGCGTTCCCCGGTACTGACTGTCTTAAGGGCATGTCAGTTTCCCCGTAAGAAAGGAGCGAAAGCCCAGAGGAGTACAGCAGAAGGCTGCACTTCTCTGGCAAAGTCAAGAAAACAGGTTGAAAACAATAGCAAAAAGTTTAGGGGTTGCCACATGGAAGGAAAGTTCCCTACAATAACGAAATCTTTCCTAACAATATCCAACTCCTTCCCATTCCAATCCTGAGACTCTTCCGATATCATGAGATGTGATATCTCAATGCTTCTAATATCAAACTTGAGACCCTCCCTATAGCATGAGATGTGATATCCAAGTCCTTCCCATTCCAATCCTGAGACCCTTCCTATAGCATGAGATGTGATATCTCAATGCTTCTAATACCAAACCTGAGACCCTTCCTATAACATGAGATGGGAATATCCAACTCCTTCCCATTCCAATCCTGAGACCCTTCCGATAGCAGAGATGTGATATCTCAATGCTTATACCAAACCTGAGATCCTTCCTATAACATGAGATGTGATATCCAACTCCTTCCCATTCCAATCCTGAGACACTTCCTATAGCATGAGATGTGATATCTCACTGCTTATACCAAACCTGAGACCCTTCCTATAGCATGAGATGTGATATCTCAATGCTTCTAATATCAAACTTGAGACCCTCCCTATAGCATGAGATGTGATACCCAAGTCCTTCCCATTCCAATCTTGAGACCCTTCCTACAGCATGCGATGTGATGTCTCAATGCTTCTAATACCAAACCTGAGACTCTTCCTATAACATGAGATGGGATATCCAACTCCTTCCCATTCCAATCCTGGGACCCTTCCGATAGCAGAGATGTGATATCTCAATGCTTATACCAAACCTAAGACCCTTCCTATGGCATGAGATGTCATATACAACTCCTTCCCATTCCAATCCTGAGACCCTTCCTATAGCATGAGATGTGATATCTCAATGCTTATACCAAACCTGAGACCCTTCCTATAGCATGAGATGTGATATCCAACTCCTTCCCATTCCAATCCTGAGACCCTTCCTATAGCATGAGATGTGATGTCTCAATGCTTCTAATACCAAACCTGAGATCCTTCCTATAACATGAGATGTGATATCCAACTCCTTCCCATTCCAATCCCGAGACCCTTCCTATAGCATGAGATGTGATATCTCAATGCTTATACCAAACCTGAGACCCTTCCTATAGCATGAGATGTGATATCCAACTCCTTCCCATTCCAATTCGGAGACTCTTCTGATAGCATGAGATGTGATATCTCAATGCCTCTAATACCAAACCTGAGATCCTACCTCTAACATGAAATGTGATATCCAACTCTTTCCCGTTGCAAACCTGGGAGCCTTCCTATGGCATGAGATGTGATATCCAAGTCCTTCCCATTCCAATCCTGAGACCCTTCCTATAACATGAGATGTGATATCCAACTCCTTCCCATTCCAACCTGAGACCCTTCCTATAGCATGAGATGAGATATCCAACTCATTCCAAATCCAATCCTGATACCCTTCCGATAGCATGAGATGTGATATCCAACTCCTTCCCATTCCAATTCTGAGACCCTTCCTATACAATGAGACTTGATATCTCAATGCTTCTAATACCAAACCTGAGACCCGTCCTATAACATGAGATGTGATATCCAAATCCTTCCCCTTCCAAACCTTAGACCCTTCCTTTATCATGAGATGTGATATCCAACTCCTTCCCATTCCAATCCTGAGACTCTTCCGATATCATGAGATGTGATATCTCAATGCTTCTAATATCAAACTTGAGACCCTCCCTATAGCATGAGATGTGATATCCAAGTCCTTCCCATTCCAATCCTGAGACCCTTCCTATAGCATGAGATGTGATATCTCAATGCTTCTAATACCAAACCTGAGACCCTTCCTATAACATGAGATGGGAATATCCAACTCCTTCCCATTCCAATCCTGAGACTCTTCCGATAGCAGAGATGTGATATCTCAATGCTTATACCAAACCTGAGATCCTTCCTATAACATGAGATGTGATATCCAACTCCTTCCCATTCCAATCCTGAGACACTTCCTATAGCATGAGATGTGATATCTCACTGCTTATACCAAACCTGAGACCCTTCCTATAGCATGAGATGTGATATCTCAATGCTTCTAATATCAAACTTGAGACCCTCCCTATAGCATGAGATGTGATACCCAAGTCCTTCCCATTCCAATCCTGAGACCCTTCCTACAGCATGCGATGTGATGTCTCAATGCTTCTAATACCAAACCTGAGACTCTTCCTATAACATGAGATGGGATATCCAACTCCTTCCCATTCCAATCCTGGGACCCTTCCGATAGCAGAGATGTGATATCTCAATGCTTATACCAAACCTAAGACCCTTCCTATGGCATGAGATGTCATATACAACTCCTTCCCATTCCAATCCTGAGACCCTTCCTATAGCATGAGATGTGATATCTCAATGCTTATACCAAACCTGAGACCCTTCCTATAGCATGAGATGTGATATCCAACTCCTTCCCATTCCAATCCTGAGACCCTTCCTATAGCATGAGATGTGATGTCTCAATGCTTCTAATACCAAACCTGAGATCCTTCCTATAACATGAGATGTGATATCCAACTCCTTCCCATTCCAATCCCGAGACCCTTCCTATAGCATGAGATGTGATATCTCAATGCTTATACCAAACCTGAGACCCTTCCTATAGCATGAGATGTGATATCCAACTCCTTCCCATTCCAATCCTGAGACTCTTCCTATAGCATGAGATGTGATATCTCAATGCCTGTAATACCAAACCTAAGATCCTTCCTCTAACATGAAATGTGATATCCAACTCCTTCCCTTTCCAAACCTGAGAGCCTACGTATAGCATGAGATGTGATATCCAAGTCCTTCCCATTCCAATCCTTAGACCCTTCCTACAGCATGCAATATGATATCTCAATGATTCTAATAACAAACCTGAGACCCGTCCTATAACATGAGATGGGATATCCAACTCCTTCCCATTCCAATCCTGAGACACTTCCGATAGCAGAGATGTGATATCTCAATGCTTATACCAAACCTGAGACCCTTCCTATAACATGAGATGTGATATCCAACTCCTTCCCGGTCCAAACCTGTGACCCTTCCTATAGCATATGTGATATCCAACTCCTTCCCATTCCAAACATGAGACCCTTCCTATAGCAAGAGTGTAATATCCAACTCCTTCCCATTCCAATCCTGAGACCATTCCTATAGCATGAGATGTGATATCTCAATGCTTCTAATACCAAACCTGAGATCCTTCCTATGAACATGAGATGTGATATCCAATTCCTCCCCATTCCAAACCTGAGAACCTTCCTACAGCATGCGATGTGATATCTCAATGCTTCTAATACCAAACCCGAGACCAGTCCTATAACATGAGATTGGATATCCAACTCCTTCCCCTTCCAAACCTGAGACTCCTCCTATAGCATGAGATGTGATATCCAACTTCTTCCCATTCCAATCCTGAGACCCTTCCTATAACATGAGATGTGATGTCTCAATGCTTCTAATACCAAACCTGAGATCTTTCCTATAACATGAGATGTGATATCCAACTCCTTCACATTCCAATCCTGAGACCCTTCCTATAGCATGAGATGTGATATCTCAATGCTTATACCAAACCTGAGACCCTTCCTATAGCTTGAGATGTGATATCCAACTCCTTCCCATTCCAATCCTGAGACCCTTCCTATAGCATGAGATGTGATATCTCAAGGCCTCTAATACCAAACCTGAGATCCTTCCTCTGACATGAAATGTGATATCCAACTCCTTCCCCTTCCAAACCTGAGAGCTTTCCTATAACATGAAATGTGATATCCAATTCCTTCCCATTCCAACCCGAGACCCTTCCTATAGCATGAGATGGGATATCCAACTCCTTCCAAATCCAATACTGATACCCTTCCGATAGCATGAGATGTGATATCCCAATGCTTCTACCAAACCTGAGACCCATACTATGGCATGAGATGTGATATCAAACTCCTTCCCATTCCAATCCTGAGACCCTACCTATAGCTTGAGATGTGATATCCAACTCCTTCCCATTCCAATTCTGAGACCCTTCCTATACCATGAGACTTGATATCTCAATGCTTCTAATATCAAACTTGAGACCCTCCCTATAACATGAGATGTGATATCCAAATCCTTCCCCTTCCAAACCTTAGACCCTTCCTTTATCATGAGATGTGATATCCAATTCCTTCCCATTCCAATCCTGAGACCCTTCCGATATCATGAGATTTGTTATCTTAATGCTTCTAATATCAAACTTGAGACCCTCCCTATAACATGAGATGTGACATCCAAGTCCTCCCCATTCCAATCCTGAGACCCTTCCGATAGCAGAGATGTGATATCTCAATGCTTCTAATACCAAACCTGAGACCCTTCCTATAACATGATTTGGGATATCCAACTCCTTCCCATTCCAATCCTGAGACCCTTCCGATAGCAGAGATGTGATATCTCAATGCTTATACCAAACCTGAGACCCTTCCTATGGCCTGAGATGTCATATGCAACTCCTTCCCATTCCAATCCTGAGACCCTTCCTATAGCATTAGATGTGATATCTCAATGCTTATACCAAATCTGAGACCCTTCCTATAGCAAGAATGTAATATCCAACTCCTTCCCATTCCAATCCTGAGACCCTTCCTACAGCATGCGATGTGATATCTCAATGCTTCTAATACCAAACCTGAGACCAGTCCTTTAACATGAGATGGGATATCCAACTCCTTCCCGTTCCAAACCTGAGACCCTTCCTATAGCATGAGATGTGATATCCAACTCCTTCCCATCCCAATCCTGAGACACTTCCGATTGCAGAGATGTGATATCTCAATGCTTATACCAAACCTGAGACTCTTCCTATAACATGAGATGTGATATCCAACTCCTTCCCGTTCCAAACCTGAGACCCTTCCTATAGCATAAGATGTGATATCCAACTCCTTCCCATTCCAATCCTGAGACCCTTCCGATAGCATGAGATGTGATATCTCAATGCTTCTAATACCAAACCTGAGATCCTTCTTATAACATGTGATGTGATATCCAAATCCTTCCCCTTCCAAACCTGAGACCCTCCCTTTAGCATGAAATGTGATATCCAACTCCTTCCCATTCCAATCATGAGACCCTTATGATAGCATGAGATGTGATATCTCAATGCCTCTAATACCAAACCTGAGATACTTCCGATAGCATGAGATGTGATATCTCAATGCTTCTAATACCAAACCTGAGATCCTTCCTATAACATGAGATGTGATATCCAAATCCTTCCCCTTCCAAACCTGAGACCCTCCCTTTAGCATGAGATGTGATATCCAACTCCTTCCCATTCCAATCCTGAGACCCTTCCTATAGCATGAGATGTGATATCTCAATGCCTCTAATACCAAACCTGAGATCCTTCCTCTAACATGAAATGTGATATCCAACTCCTTCCCCTTCCAAACCTGAGAGCCTTCCTATAGCATGAGATATGATATCCAAGTCCTTTCCATTCCAATCCTGAGACCCTTCCTATAACATGAGATGTGATATCCAACTCCTTCCCATTCCAACCTGAGACCCTTCCTATAGCATGAGATGGGATATCCAACTCCTTCCAAATCCAATCCTGATACCCTTCCGATAGCATGAGATGTGATATCCCAATGCTTCTACCAAACCTGAGACCCATACTATGGCATGAGATGTGATATCAAACTCCTTCCCATTCCAACCTGAGACCCTTCCTATAGCATGAGATGGGATATCCAACTCCTTTCAAATCCAATCCTGAAATCCTTCCGATAGCATGAGATGTGATATCCCAATGCTTCTACCAAACCTGAGACCCATACTATGGCATGAGATGTGATATCCAACTCCTTCCCATTCCAATTCGGAGACTCTTCTGATAGCATGAGATGTGATATCGCAATGCCTCTAATACCAAACCTGAGATCCTACCTCTAACATGAAATGTGATATCCAACTCTTTCCCGTTGCAAACCTGAGAGCCTTCCTATAGCATGAGATGTGATATCCAAGTCCTTCCCATTCCAATCCTGAGACCCTTCCTATAACATGAGATGTGATATCCAACTCCTTCCCATTCCAACCTGAGACCCTTCCTATAGCATGAGATGGGATATCCAACTCCTTCCAAATCCAATCCTCATACCCTTCCGATAGCATGAGATGTGATATCCAACTCCTTCCCATTCCAATTCTGAGACCCTTCCTATACAATGAGACTTGATATTACAATGCTTCTAATACCAAACCTGAGACCCGTCCTATAACATGAGATGTGATATCCAAATCCTTCCCCTTCCAAACCTTAGACCCTTCCTTTATCATGAGATGTGATATCCAACTCCTTCCCATTCCAATCCTGAGACTCTTCCGATATCATGAGATGTGATATCTCAATGCTTCTAATATCAAACTTGAGACCCTCCCTATAGCATGAGATGTGATATCCAAGACCTTCCCATTCCAATCCTGAGACCCTTCCTATAGCATGAGATGTGATATCTCAATGCTTCTAATACCAAACCTGAGACCCTTCCTATAACATGAGATGGGAATATCCAACTCCTTCCCATTCCAATCCTGAGACCCTTCCGATAGCAGAGATGTGATATCTCAATGCTTATACCAAACCTGAGATCCTTCCTATAACATGAGATGTGATATCCAACTCCTTCCCATTCCAATCCTGAGACACTTCCTATAGCATGAGATGTGATATCTCACTGCTTATACCAAACCTGAGACCCTTCCTATAGCATGAGATGTGATATCCAACTCCTTCCCATTCCAATCCTGAGACCCTTCCTATAGCATGAGATGTGATATCTCAATGCTTCTAATATCAAACTTGAGACCCTCCCTATAGCATGAGATGTGATACCCAAGTCCTTCCCATTCCAATCCTGAGACCCTTCCTACAGCATGCGATGTGATGTCTCAATGCTTCTAATACCAAACCTGAGACTCTTCCTATAACATGAGATGGGATATCCAACTCCTTCCCATTCCAATCCTGAGACCCTTCCGATAGCAGAGTTGTGATATCTCAATGCTTATACCAAACCTAAGACCCTTCCTATGGCATGAGATGTCATATACAACTCCTTCCCATTCCCATCCTGAGACCCTTCCTATAGCATGAGATGTGATATCTCAATGCTTATACCAAACCTGAGACCCTTCCTATAGCATGAGATGTGATATCCAACTCCTTCCCATTCCAATCCTGAGACCCTTCCTATAGCATGAGATGTGATGTCTCAATGCTTCTAATACCAAACCTGAGATCCTTCCTATAACATGAGATGTGATATCCAACTCCTTCCCATTCCAATCCCGAGACCCTTCCTATAGCATGAGATGTGATATCTCAATGCTTATACCAAACCTGAGACCCTTCCTATAGCATGAGATGTGATATCCAACTCCTTCCATTCCAATCCTGAGACTCTTCCTATAGCATGAGATGTGATATCTCAATGCCTCTAATACCAAACCTGAGATCCTTCCTCTAACATGAAATGTGATATCCAACTCCTTCCCTTTCCAAACCTGAGAGCCTACCTATAGAATGAGATGTGATATCCAAGTCCTTCCCATTCCAATCCTTAGACCCTTCCTACAGCATGCAATATGATATATCAATGATTCTAATAACAAACCTGAGACCCGTCCTATAACATGAGATGGGATATCCAACTCCTTCCCATTCCAATCCTGAGACACTTCCGATAGCATAGATGTGATATCTCAATGCTTATACCAAACCTGAGACCCTTCCTATAACATGAGATGTGATATCCAACTCCTTCCCGGTCCAAACCTGAGACCCTTCCTATAGCATATGTGATATCCAACTCCTTCCCATTCCAAACATGAGACCCTTCCTATAGCAAGAGTGTAATATCCAACTCCTTCCCATTCCAATCCTGAGACCATTCCTATAGCATGAGATGTGATATCTCAATGCTTCTAATACCAAACCTGAGATCCTTCCTATGAACATGAGATGTGATATCCAATTCCTCCCCATTCCAAACCTGAGAACCATCCTACAGCATGCGATGTGATATCTCAATGCTTCTATTACCAAACCCGAGACCAGTCCTATAACATGAGATTGGATATCCAACTCCTTCCCCTTCCAAACCTGAGACTCTTCCTATAGCATGAGATGTGATATCCAACTTCTTCCCATTCCAATCCTGAGACCCTTCCTATAACATGAGATGTGATGTCTCAATGCTTCTAATACCAAACCTGAGATCTTTCCTATAACATGAGATGTGATATCCAACTCCTTCACATTCCAATCCAGAGACCCTTCCTATAGCATGAGATGTGATATCTCAATGCTTATACCAAACCTGAGACCCTTCCTATAGTTGAGATGTGATATCCAACTCCTTCCCATTCCAATCATGAGACCCTTCCTATATCATGAGATGTGATATCTCAAGGCCTCTAATACCAAACCTGAGATCCTTCCTCTGACATGAAATGTGATATCCAACTCCTTCCCCTTCCAAACCTGAGAGCCTTCCTATAACATGAAATGTGATATCCAATTCCTTCCCATTCCAACCCGAGACCCTTCCTATAGCATGAGATGGGATATCCAACTCCTTCCAAATCCAATACTGATACCCTTCCGATAGCATGAGATGTGATATCCCAATGCTTCTACCAAACCTGAGACCCATACTATGGCATGAGATGTGATATCCAACTCCTTCCCATTCCAATTCTGAGACCCTTCCTATAACATGAGACTTGATATCTCAATGCTTCTAATACCAAACCTGAGACCCGTCCTATAACATGAGATGTGATATCCAAATCCTTCCCCTTCCAAACCTTAGACCCTTCCTTTATCATGAGATGTGATATCCAATTCCTTCCCATTCCAATCCTGAGACCCTTCCGATATCATGAGATTTGTTATCTTAATGCTTCTAATATCAAACTTGAGACCCTCCCTATAACATGAGATGTGACATCCAAGTCCTCCCCATTCCAATCCTGAGACCCTTCCTATAGCATGAGATGTGATATCTCAATGCTTCTAATACCAAACCTGAGACCTTTCCTATAACATGATTTGGGATATCCAACTCCTTCCCATTCCAATCCTGAGACCCTTCCGATAGCAGAGATGTGATATCTCAATGCTTATACCAAACCTGAGACCCTTCCTATGGCCTGAGATGTCATATGCAACTCCTTCCCATTCCAATCCTGAGACCCTTCCTATAGCATTAGATGTGATATCTCAATGCTTATACCAAATCTGAGACCCTTCCTATAGCATGAGATGTGATATCCAACTTCTTCCCATTCCAATCCTGAGACCCTTCCTATAGCATGAGATTTGATGTCTCAATTCTTCTAATACCAAACCTGAGATCCTTCCTATAACATGAGATGTGATATCCAACTCCTTCCCATTCCAATGCTGAGACCCTTATGATAGCATGAGATGGGATATCCAACTCCTTCCAAATCCAATCCTCATACCCTTCCGATAGCATGAGATGTGATATCCAACTCCTTCCCATTCCAATTCTGAGACCCTTCCTATGCAATGAGACTTGATATTTCAATGCTTCTAATACCAAACCTGAGACCCGTCCTATAACATGAGATGTGATATCCAAATCCTTCCCCTTCCAAACCTTAGACCCTTCCTTTATCATGAGATGTGATATCCAACTCCTTCCCATTCCAATCCTGAGACTCTTCCGATATCATGAGATGTGATATCTCAATGCTTCTAATATCAAACTTGAGACCCTCCCTATAGCATGAGATGTGATATCCAAGTCCTTCTCATTCCAATCCTGAGACCCTTCCTATAGCATGAGATGTGATATCTCAATGCTTCTAATACCAAACCTGAGACCCTTCCTATAACATGAGATGGGAATATCCAACTCCTTCCCATTCCAATCCTGAGACCCTTCCGATAGCAGAGATGTGATATCTCAATGCTTATACCAAACCTGAGATCCTTCCTATAACATGAGATGTGATATCCAACTCCTTCCCATTCCAATCCTGAGACACTTCCTATAGCATGAGATGTGATATCTCACTGCTTATACCAAACCTGAGACCCTTCCTATAGCATGAGATGTGATATCCAACTCCTTCCCATTCCAATCCTGAGACCCTTCCTATAGCATGAGATGTGATATCTCAATGCTTCTAATATCAAACTTGAGACCCTCCCTATAGCATGAGATGTGATACCCAAGTCCTTCCCATTCCAATCCTGAGACCCTTCCTACAGCATGCGATGTGATGTCTCAATGCTTCTAATACCAAACCTGAGACTCTTCCTATAACATGAGATGGGATATCCAACTCCTTCCCATTCCAATCCTGAGACCCTTCCGATAGCAGAGATGTGATATCTCAATGCTTATACCAAACCTAAGACCCTTCCTATGGCATGAGATGTCACATACAACTCCTTCCCATTCCAATCCTGAGACCCTTCCTATAGCATGAGATGTGATATCTCAATGCTTATACCAAACCTGAGACCCTTCCTATAGCATGAGATGTGATATCCAACTCCTTCCCATTCCAATCCTGAGACCCTTCCTATAGCATGAGATGTGATGTCTCAATGCTTCTAATACCAAACCTGAGATCCTTCCTATAACATGAGATGTGATATCCAACTCCTTCCCATTCCAATCCCGAGACCCTTCCTATAGCATGAGATGTGATATCTCAATGCTTATACCAAACCTGAGACCCTTCCGATAGCATGAGATGTGATATCCAACTCCTTCCATTCCAATCCTGAGACTCTTCCTATAGCATGGGATGTGATATCTCAATGCCTCTAATACCAAACCTGAGATCCTTCCTCTAACATGAAATGTGATATCCAACTCCTTCCCTTTCCAAACCTGAGAGCCTACCTATAGCATGAGATGTGATATCCAAGTCCTTCCCATTCCAATCCTTAGACCCTTCCTACAGCATGCAATATGATATCTCAATGATTCTAATAACAAACCTGAGACCCGTCCTATAACATGAGATGGGATATCCAACTCCTTCCCATTCCAATCCTGAGACACTTCCGATAGCAGAGATGTGATATCTCAATGCTTATACCAAACCTGAGACCCTTCCTATAACATGAGATGTGATATCCAACTCCTTCCCGGTCCAAACCTGAGACCCTTCCTATAGCATATGTGATATCCAACTCCTTCCCATTCCAAACATGAGACCCTTCCTATAGCAAGAGTGTAATATCCAACTCCTTCCCATTCCAATCCTGAGACCATTCCTATAGCATGAGATGTGATATCTCAATGCTTCTAATACCAAACCTGAGATCCTTCCTATGAACATGAGATGTGATATCCAATTCCTCCCCATTCCAAACCTGAGAACCTTCCTACAGCATGCGATGTGATATCTCATTGCTTCTAATACCAAACCCGAGACCAGTCCTATAACATGAGATTGGATATCCAACTCCTTCCCCTTCCAAACCTGAGACTCTTCCTATAGCATGAGATGTGATATCCAACTTCTTCCCATTCCAATCCTGAGACCCTTCCTATAACATGAGATGTGATGTCTCAATGCTTCTAATACCAAACCTGAGATCTTTCCTATAACATGAGATGTGATATCCAACTCCTTCACATTCCAATCCTGAGACCCTTCCTATAGCATGAGATTTGATATCTCAATGCTTATACCAAACCTGAGACCCTTCCTATAGTTGAGATGTGATATCCAACTCCTTCCCATTCCAATCATGAGACCCTTCCTATATCATGAGATGTGATATCTCAAGGCCTCTAATACCAAACCTGAGATCCTTCCTCTGACATGAAATGTGATATCCAACTCCTTCCCCTTCCAAACCTGAGAGCCTTCCTATAACATGAAATGTGATATCCAATTCCTTCCCATTCCAACCCGAGACCCTTCCTATAGCATGAGATGGGATATCCAACTCCTTCCAAATCCAATACTGATACCCTTCCGATAGCATGAGATGTGATATCCCAATGCTTCTACCAAACCTGAAACCCATACTATGGCATGAGATGTGATATCCAACTCCTTCCCATTCCAATTCTGAGACCCTCCTATAACATGAGACTTGATATCTCAATGCTTCTAATACCAAACCTGAGACCCGTCCTATAACATGAGATGTGATATCCAAATCCTTCCCCTTCCAAACCTTAGACCCTTCCTTTATCATGAGATGTGATATCCAATTCCTTCCCATTCCAATCCTGAGACCCTTCCGATATCATGAGATTTGTTATCTTAATGCTTCTAATATCAAACTTGAGACCCTCCCTATAACATGAGATGTGACATCCAAGTCCTCCCCATTCCAATCCTGAGACCCTTCCTATAGCATGAGATGTGATATCTCAATGCTTCTAATACCATACCTGAGACCCTTCCTATAACATGATTTGGGATATCCAACTCCTTCCCATTCCAATCCTGAGACCCTTCCGATAGCAGAGATGTGATATCTCAATGCTTATACCAAACCTGAGACCCTTCCTATGGCCTGAGATGTCATATGCAACTCCTTCCCATTCCAATCCTGAGACCCTTCCTATAGCATTAGATGTGATATCTCAATGCTTATACCAAATCTGAGACCCTTCCTATAGCATGAGATGTGATATCCAACTTCTTCCCATTCCAATCCTGAGACCCTTCCTATAGCATGAGATTTGATGTCTCAATTCTTCTAATACCAAACCTGAGATCCTTCCTATAACATGAGATGTGATATCCAACTCCTTCCCATTCCAATGCTGAGACCCTTATGATAGCATGAGATGTGATATCTCAATGCCTCTAATACCAAACCTGAGATACTTCTGATAGCATGAGATGTGATATCTCAATGCTTCTAATACCAAACCTGAGATCCTTCCTATAACATGAGATGTGATTTCCAAATCCTTCGACTTCCAAACCTGAGACCCTCCCTTTAGCATGAGATGTGATATCCAACTCCTTCCCATTCCAATCCTGAGACCCTTCTGATAGCATGAGATGTGATATTTCAATGCCTCTAATACCAAACCTGAGATCCTACCTCTAACATGAAATGTGATATCCATCTCCTTCCCTTTCCAAACCTGAGACCCTGCCTATAGCATGAGATGTGATATCCAAGTCCTTCCCATTCCAATCCTGAGACCCTTCCTATAGCATGTGATGTGATATCTCAATGCTTATACCAAATCTGAGACCCTTCCTATAGCATGAGATGTGATATCCAACTCCTTCCCATTCCAATCCTGAGACCCTTCCTATAGCATGAGATGTGATGTCTCAATGCTTCTAATACCAAACCTGAGATCCTTCCTATAACATGAGATGTGATATCCAACTCCTTCCCATTCCAATCCTGAGACCCTTATGATAGCATGAGATGTGATATCTCAATGCCTCTAATACCAAACCTGAGATACTTCCGATAGCATGAGATGTGATATCTCAATGCTTCTAATACCAAACCTGAGATCCTTCCTATAACATGAGATGTGATTTCCAAATCCTTCCCCTTCCAAACCTGAGACCCTCCCTTTAGCATGAGATGTGATATCCAACTCCTTCCCATTCCAATCCTGAGACCCATCTGATAGCATGAGATGTGATATTTCAATGCCTCTAATACCAAACCTGAGATCCTACCTCTAACATGAAATGTGATATCCATCTCCTTCCCTTTCCAAACCTGAGACCCTGCTTATAGCATGAGATGTGATATCCAAGTCCTTTCCATTCCAATCCTGAGACCCTTCCTATAGCATGTGATGTGATATCTCAATGTTTATACCAAACCTGAGACCCTTCCTATGGCATGAGATGTCATATACAACTCCTTCCCATTCCAATCCTGAGACCCTTCCTATAGCATGAGATGTGATATCTCAATGCTTATACCAAACCTGAGACCCTTCCTATAGCATGAGATGTGATATCCAACTTCTTCCCATTCCAATCCTGAGACCCTTCCTATAACATGAGATGTGATGTCGCAATGCTTCTAATACCAAACCTGAGATCTTTCCTATAACATGAGATGTGATATCCAACTCCTTCCCATTCCAATCCTGAGACCCTTCCTATAGCATGAGATGTGATATCACAATGCTTATACCAAACCTGAGACTGTTCCTATAGCTTGAGATGTGATATCCAACTCCTTCCCATTCCAATCATGAGACCCTTCCTATAGCATGAGATGTGATATCTCAAGGCCTCTAATACCAAACCTGAGATCGTTCCTCTAACATGAAATGTGATATCCAACTCCTTCCCCTTCCAAACCTGAGACCCTTCCTATAGCATGAGATGTGATATCTCAATGCTTATACCAATCCTGAGACCCTTCCGATAGCAGAGATGTGATATCTCAATGCTTATACCAAACCTGAGACCCTTCCTATGGCCTGAGATGTCATATGCAACTCCTTCCCATTCCAATCCTGAGACCCTTCCTATAGCATTAGATGTGATATCTCAATGCTTATACCAAATCTGAGACCCTTCCTATAGCATGAGATGTGATATCCAACTTCTTCCCATTCCAATCCTGAGACCCTTCCTATAGCATGAGATGTGATGTCTCAATTCTTCTAATACCAAACCTGAGATCCTTCCTATAACATGAGATGTGATATCCAACTCCTTCCCATTCCAATCCTGAGACCCTTATGATAGCATGAGATGTGATATCTCAATGCCTCTAATACCAAACCTGAGATACTTCTGATAGCATGAGATGTGATATCTCAATGCTTCTAATACCAAACCTGAGATCCTTCCTATAACATGAGATGTGATTTCCAAATCCTTCCACTTCCAAACCTGAGACCCTCCCTTTAGCATGAGATGTGATATCCAACTCCTTCCCATTCCAATCCTGAGACCCTTCTGATAGCATGAGATGTGATATTTCAATGCCTCTAATACCGAACCTGAGATCCTACCTCTAACATGAAATGTGATATCCATCTCCTTCCCTTTCCAAACCTGAGACCCTGCCTATAGCATGAGATGTGATATCCAAGTCCTTCCCATTCCAATCCTGAGACCCTTCCTATAGCATGTGATGTGATATCTCAATGCTTATACCAAATCTGAGACCCTTCCTATAGCATGAGATGTGATATCCAACTCCTTCCCATTCCAATCCTGAGACCTTTCCTATAGCATGAGATGTGATGTCTCAATGCTTCTAATACCAAACCTGAGATCCTTCCTATAACATGAGATGTGATATCCAACTCCTTCCCATTCCAATCCTGAGACCCTTATGATAGCATGAGATGTGATATCTCAATGCCTCTAATACCAAACCTGAGATACTTCCGATAGCATGAGATGTGATATCTCAATGCTTCTAATACCAAACCTGAGATCATTCCTATAACATGAGATGTGATTTCCAAATCCTTCCCCTTCCAAACCTGAGACCCTCCCTTTAGCATGAGATGTGATATCCAACTCCTTCCCATTCCAATCCTGAGACCCATCTGATAGCATGAGATGTGATATTTCAATGCCTCTAATACCAAACCTGAGATCCTACCTCTAACATGAAATGTGATATCCATCTCCTTCCCTTTCCAAACCTGAGACCCTGCTTATAGCATGAGATGTGATATCCAAGTCCTTTCCATTCCAAACCTGAGGCCCTTCCTATGACATGAGATGTGATATCCAACTCCTTCCCATTCCAAACCTGAGACCCTGCTTATAGCATGAGATGTGATATCCAAGTCCTTTCCATTCCAATCCTGAGACCCTTCCTAAGCATGTGATGTGATATCTCAATGCTTATACCAAACCTGAGACCCTTCCTATGGCATGAGATGTCATATACAACTCCTTCCCATTCCAATCCTGAGACCCTTCCTATAGCATGAGATGTGATATCTCAATGCTTATACCAAACCTGAGACCCTTCCTATAGCATGAGATGTGATATCCAACTTCTTCCCATTCTAATCCTGAGACCCTTCCTATAACATGAGATGTGATGTCTCAATGCTTCTAATACCAAACCTGAGACCCTTCCTATGGCCTGAGATGTCATATACAACTCCTTCCCATTCCAATCCTGAGACCCTTCCTAAGCATGTGATGTGATATCTCAATGCTTATACCAAACCTGAGACCCTTCCTATGGCATGAGATGTCATATACAACTCCTTCCCATTCCAATCCTGAGACCCTTCCTATAGCATGAGATGTGATATCTCAATGCTTATACCAAACCTGAGACCCTTCCTATAGCATGAGATGTGATATCCAACTTCTTCCCATTCCAATCCTGAGACCCTTCCTATTACATGAGATGTGATGTCGCAATGCTTCTAATACCAAACCTGAGATCTTTCCTATAACATGAGATGTGATATCCAACTCCTTCCCATTCCAATTCTGAGACCCTTCCTATAGCATGAGATGTAATATCACAAGGCTTATACCAAACCTGAGACCGTTCCTATAGCTTGAGATGTGATATCCAACTCCTTCCCATTCCAATCCTGAGACCCTTCCTATAGCATGAGATGTGATATCTCAAGGCCTCTAATACCAAACCTGAGATCGTTCCTCTAACATGAAATGTGATATCCAACTCCTTCCCCTTCCAAACCTGAGAGCCTTCCTATAACATGAGATGTGACATCCAAGTCCTCCCCATTCCAATCCTGAGACCCTTCCTATAGCATGAGATGTGATATCTCAATGCTTCTAATACCAAACCTGAGACCCTTCCTATAACAGGATTTGGGATATCCAACTCCTTCCCATTCCAATCCTGAGACCCTTCCGATAGCAGAGATGTGATATCTCAATGCTTATACCAAACCTGAGACCCTTCCTATGGCCTGAGATGTCATATGCAACTCCTTCCCATTCCAATCCTGAGACCCTTCCTATAGCATTAGATGTGATATCTCAATGCTTATACCAAATCTGAGACCCTTCCTATAGCATGAGATGTGATATCCAACTTCTTCCCATTCCAATCCTGAGACCCTTCCTATAGCATGAGATGTGATGTCTCAATTCTTCTAATACCAAACCTGAGATCCTTCCTATAACATGAGATGTGATATCCAACTCCTTCCCATTCCAATCCTGAGACCCTTATGATAGCATGAGATGTGATATCTCAATGCCTCTAATACCAAACCTGAGATACTTCTGATAGCATGAGATGTGATATCTCAATGCTTCTAATACCAAACCTGAGATCCTTCCTATAACATGAGATGTGATTTCCAAATCCTTCCACTTCCAAACCTGAGACCCTCCCTTTAGCATGAGATGTGATATCCAACTCCTTCCCATTCCAATCCTGAGACCCTTCTGATAGCATGAGATGTGATATTTCAATGCCTCTAATACCGAACCTGAGATCCTACCTCTAACATGAAATGTGATATCCATCTCCTTCCCTTTCCAAACCTGAGACCCTGCCTATAGCATGAGATGTGATATCCAAGTCCTTCCCATTCCAATCCTGAGACCCTTCCTATAGCATGTGATGTGATATCTCAATGCTTATACCAAATCTGAGACCCTTCCTATAGCATGAGATGTGATATCCAACTCCTTCCCATTCCAATCCTGAGACCTTTCCTATAGCATGAGATGTGATGTCTCAATGCTTCTAATACCAAACCTGAGATCCTTCCTATAACATGAGATGTGATATCCAACTCCTTCCCATTCCAATCCTGAGACCCTTATGATAGCATGAGATGTGATATCTCAATGCCTCTAATACCAAACCTGAGATACTTCCGATAGCATGAGATGTGATATCTCAATGCTTCTAATACCAAACCTGAGATCATTCCTATAACATGAGATGTGATTTCCAAATCCTTCCCCTTCCAAACCTGAGACCCTCCCTTTAGCATGAGATGTGATATCCAACTCCTTCCCATTCCAATCCTGAGACCCATCTGATAGCATGAGATGTGATATTTCAATGCCTCTAATACCAAACCTGAGATCCTACCTCTAACATGAAATGTGATATCCATCTCCTTCCCTTTCCAAACCTGAGACCCTGCTTATAGCATGAGATGTGATATCCAAGTCCTTTCCATTCCAAACCTGAGGCCCTTCCTATGACATGAGATGTGATATCCAACTCCTTCCCATTCCAAACCTGAGACCCTGCTTATAGCATGAGATGTGATATCCAAGTCCTTTCCATTCCAATCCTGAGACCCTTCCTAAGCATGTGATGTGATATCTCAATGCTTATACCAAACCTGAGACCCTTCCTATGGCATGAGATGTCATATACAACTCCTTCCCATTCCAATCCTGAGACCCTTCCTATAGCATGAGATGTGATATCTCAATGCTTATACCAAACCTGAGACCCTTCCTATAGCATGAGATGTGATATCCAACTTCTTCCCATTCTAATCCTGAGACCCTTCCTATAACATGAGATGTGATGTCTCAATGCTTCTAATACCAAACCTGAGACCCTTCCTATGGCCTGAGATGTCATATACAACTCCTTCCCATTCCAATCCTGAGACCCTTCCTATAGCATGAGATGTGATATCTCAATGCTTATACCAAATCTGAGACCCTTCCTATAGCATGAGATGTGATATCCAACTCCTTCCCATTCCAATCCTGAGACCCTTCCTATAGCATGAGATGTGATGTCTCAATGCTTCTAATACCAAACCTGAGATCCTTCCTATAACATGAGATGTGATATCCAACTCCTTCCCATTCCAATCCTGAGACCCTTATGATAGCATGAGATGTGATATCTCAATGCCTCTAATACCAAACCTGAGATACTTCTGATAGCATGAGATGTGATATCTCAATGCTTCTAATACCAAACCTGAGATCCTTCCTATAACATGAGATGTGATTTCCAAATCCTTCCCCTTCCAAACCTGAGACCTTCCCTTTAGCATGAGATGTGATATCAAACTCCTTCCCATTCCAATCCTGAGACCCATCTGATAGCATGAGATGTGATATCCAAGTCCTTTCCATTCCAATCCTGAGACCCTTCCTAAGCATGTGATGTGATATCTCAATGCTTATACCAAACCTGAGACCCTTCCTATGGCATGAGATGTCATATACAACTCCTTCCCATTCCAATCCTGAGACCCTTCCTATAGCATGAGATGTGATATCTCAATGCTTATACCAAACCTGAGACCCTTCCTATAGCATGAGATGTGATATCCAACTTCTTCCCATTCTAATCCTGAGACCCTTCCTATAACATGAGATGTGATGTCTCAATGCTTCTAATACCAAACCTGAGACCCTTCCTATGGCCTGAGATGTCATATACAACTCCTTCCCATTCCAATCCTGAGACCCTTCCTATAGCATGAGATGTGATATCTCAATGCTTATACCAAATCTGAGACCCTTCCTATAGCATGAGATGTGATATCCAAGTCCTTTCCATTCCAATCCTGAGACCCTTCCTAAGCATGTGATGTGATATCTCAATGCTTATACCAAACCTGAGACCCTTCCTATGGCATGAGATGTCATATACAACTCCTTCCCATTCCAATCCTGAGACCCTTCCTATAGCATGAGATGTGATATCTCAATGCTTATACCAAACCTGAGACCCTTCCTATAGCATGAGATGTGATATCCAACTTCTTCCCATTCTAATCCTGAGACCCTTCCTATAACATGAGATGTGATGTCTCAATGCTTCTAATACCAAACCTGAGACCCTTCCTATGGCCTGAGATGTCATATACAACTCCTTCCCATTCCAATCCTGAGACCCTTCCTATAGCATGAGATGTGATATCTCAATGCTTATACCAAATCTGAGACCCTTCCTATAGCATGAGATGTGATATCCAACTCCTTCCCATTCCAATCCTGAGACCCTTCCTATAGCATGAGATGTGATGTCTCAATGCTTCTAATACCAAACCTGAGATCCTTCCTATAACATGAGATGTGATATCCAACTCCTTCCCATTCCAATCCTGAGACCCTTATGATAGCATGAGATGTGATATCTCAATGCCTCTAATACCAAACCTGAGATACTTCTGATAGCATGAGATGTGATATCTCAATGCTTCTAATACCAAACCTGAGATCCTTCCTATAACATGAGATGTGATTTCCAAATCCTTCCCCTTCCAAACCTGAGACCTTCCCTTTAGCATGAGATGTGATATCAAACTCCTTCCCATTCCAATCCTGAGACCCATCTGATAGCATGAGATGTGATATTTCAATGCCTCTAATACCAAACCTGAGATCCTACCTCTAACATGAAATGTGATATCCATCTCCTTCCCTTTCCAAACCTGAGACCCTGCCTATAGCATGAGATGTGATATCCAAGTCCTTTCCATTCCAATCCTGAGACCCTTCCTATAGCATGTGATGTGATATCTCAATTCTTATACCAAACCTGAGACCCTTCCTATGGCATGAGATGTCATATACAACTCCTTCCCATTCCAATCCTGAGACCCTTCCTATAGCATGAGATGTGATATCTCAATGCTTATACCAAACCTGAGACCCTTCCTATAGCATGAGATGTGATATCCAAGTCCTTCCATTTCCAATCCTGAGACCCTTCCTATAACATGAGATGTGATGTCGCAATGCTTCTAATACCAAACCTGAGCTCTTATCTATAACATGAGATGTGATATCCAACTCCTTCCCATTCCAATCCTGAGACCCTTCCTATAGCATGAGATGTGATATCACAATGCTTATACCAAACCTGAGACCGTTCCTATAGCTTGAGATGTGATATCCAACTCCTTCCCATTCCAATCCTGAGACCCTTCCTATAGCATGAGATGTGATATCTCAAGACCTCTAATACCAAACCTGAGATCGTTCCTCTAACATGAAATGTGATATCCAACTCCTTCCCCTTCCAAACCTGAGAGCCTTCCTATAACATGAGATGTGATATCCAACTCCTTCCCATTCCAATCCTGAGACCCTTATGATAGCATGAGATGTGATATCTCAATGCCTCTAATACCAAACCTGAGATACTTCCGATAGCATGAGATGTGATATCTCAATGCTTCTAATACCAAACCTGAGATCCTTCCTATAACATGAGATGTGATTTCCAAATCCTTCCCCTTCCAAACCTGAGACCCTCCCTTTAGCATGAGATGTGATATCCAACTCCTTCCCATTCCAATCCTGAGACCCTTCTGATAGCATGAGATGTGATATTTCAATGCCTCTAATACCAAACCTGAGATCCTACCTCTAACATGAAATGTGATATCCATCTCCTTCCCTTTCCAAACCTGAGACCCTGCCTATAGCATGAGATGTGATATCCAAGTCCTTTCCATTCCAATCCTGAGACCCTTCCTATAGCATGTGATGTGATATCTCAATGCTTATACCAAACCTGAGACCCTTCCTATGGCATGAGATGTCATATACAACTCCTTCCCATTCCAAACCTGAGACCCTTCCTATAGCATGAGATGTGATATCTCAATGCTTATACCAAACCTGAGACCCTTCCTATAGCATGAGATGTGATATCCAACTTCTTCCCATTCCAATCCTGAGACCCTTCCTATAACATGAGATGTGATGTCGCAATGCTTCTAATACCAAACCTGAGATCTTTCCTATAACATGAGATGTGATATCCAACTCCTTCCCATTCCAATCCTGAGACCCTTCCTATAGCATGAGATGTGATATCACAATGCTTATACCAAACCTGAGACCGTTCCTATAGCTTGAGATGTGATATCGAACTCCTTCCCATTCCAATCCTGAGACCCTTCCTATAGCATGAGATGTGATATCTCAAGGCCTCTAATACCAAACCTGAGATCGTTCCTCTAACATGAAATGTGATATCCAACTCCTTCCCCTTCCAAACCTGAGAGCCTTCCTATAGCATGAGATATGATAGCCAAGTCCTTCCAATTCCAATCCTGAGACCCTTCCTATAACATGAAATGTGATATCCAACTCCTTCCCATTCCAACCTGAGACCCTTCCTATAGCATGAGATGGGATATCTCAATGCTTCTAATACCAAACCTGAGACTCTTCCTATAACATGAGATGGGATATCCAACTAATTCCCATTCCAATCCTGAGACCCTTCCGATAGCAGAGATATGATATCTCAATGCTTATACCAAACCTGAGACCCTTCCTATGGCCTGAGATGTCATATACAACTCCTTCCCATTCCAATCCTGAGACCCTTCCTATAGCATGAGATGTGATATCTCAATGCTTATACCAAATCTGAGACCCTTCCTATAGCATGAGATGTGATATCCAACTCCTTCCCATTCCAATCCTGAGACCCTTCCTATAGCATGAGATGTGATGTCTCAATGCTTCTAATACCAAACCTGAGACCAGTCCTATAACATGAGATTGGATATCCAACTTCTTCCCCTTCCAAACCTGAGACCCTTCCTATAGCATGAGATGTGATATCCAACTTCTTCCCATTCCAATCCTGAGACCCTTCCTATAACATGAGATGTGATGTCGCAATGCTTCTAATACCAAACCTGAGATCTTTCCTATAACATGAGATGTGATATCCAACTCCTTCCCATTCCAATTCTGAGACCCTTCCTATAGCATGAGATGTGATATCACAATGCTTATACCAAACCTGAGACCGTTCCTATAGCTTGAGATGTGATATCCAACTCCTTCCCATTCCAATCCTGAGACCCTTCCTATAGCATGAGATGTGATATCTCAAGGCCTCTAATACCAAACCTGAGATCGTTCCTCTAACATGAAATGTGATATCCAACTCCTTCCCCTTCCAAACCTGAGAGCCTTCCTATAGCATGAGATATGATAGCCAAGTCCTTCCAATTCCAATCCTGAGACCCTTCCTATAACATGAAATGTGATATCCAACTCCTTCCCATTCCAACCTGAGACCCTTCCTATAGCATGAGATGGGATATCTCAATGCTTCTAATACCAAACCTGAGACTCTTCCTATAACATGAGATGGGATATCCAACTCATTCCCATTCCAATCCTGAGACCCTTCCGATAGCAGAGATATGATATCTCAATGCTTATACCAAACCTGAGACCCTTCCTATGGCCTGAGATGTCATATACAACTCCTTCCCATTCCAATCCTGAGACCCTTCCTATAGCATGAGATGTGATATCTCAATGCTTATACCAAA
Organism: Ambystoma mexicanum; assembly: GCF_040938575.1. NCBI lineage: Eukaryota > Metazoa > Chordata > Amphibia > Caudata > Ambystomatidae > Ambystoma > Ambystoma mexicanum. The sequence goes on from NC_090936.1 coordinate 344,138,200, forward strand.
TCTGAGACCCTTCCTATAGCATGAGATGTGATATCCAACTCCTTCCCATTCCAATCCTGAGACCCTTCCTATAGCATGAGATGTGATGTCTCAATGCTTCTAATACCAAACCTGAGATCCTTTCTATAACATGAGATGTGATATCCAACTCCTTCCCATTCCAATCCTGAGACCCTTATGATAGCATGAGATGTGATATCTCAATGCCTCTAATACCAAACCTGAGATACTTCTGATAGCATGAGATGTGATATCTCAATGCTTCTAATACCAAACCTGAGATCCTTCCTATAACATGAGATGTGATTTCCAAATCCTCCCACTTCCAAACCTGAGACCCTCCCTTTAGCATGAGATGTGATATCCAACTCCTTCCCATTCCAATCCTGAGACCCTTCTGATAGCATGAGATGTGATATCTCAATGCCTCTAATTCCAAACCTGAGATCCTACCTCTAACATGAAATGTGATATCCATCTCCTTCCCTTTCCAAACCTGAGACCCTGCCTATAGCATGAGATGCGATATCCAAGTCCTTCCCATTCCAATCCTGAGACCCTTCCTATAGCATGTGATGTGATATCTCAATGCTTATACCAAACCTGAGACCCTTCCTATGGCATGAGATGTCATATACAACTCCTTCCCATTCCAAACCTGAGACCCTTCCTATAGCATGAGATGTGATATCTCAATGCTTATACCAAACCTGAGACCCTTCCTATAGCATGAGATGTGATATCCAACTTCTTCCCATTCCAATCCTGAGACCCTTCCTATAACATGAGATGTGATGTCTCAATGCTTCTAATACCAAACCTGAGATCTTTCCTATAACATGAGATGTGATATCCAACTCCTTCCCATTCCAATCCTGAGACCCTTCCTATAGCATGAGATGTGATATCACAATGCTTATACCAAACCTGAGACCGTTCCTATAGCTTGAGATGTGATATCCAACTCCTTCCCATTCCAATCCTGAGACCCTTCCTATAGCATGAGATGTGATAAATCAAGGCCTCTAATACCAAACCTAAGATCCTTCCTCTAACATGAAATGTGATATCCAACTCCTTCCCCTTCCAAACCTGATAGCCTTCTTATAGCATGAGATATGATATCCAAGTCCTTCCCATTCCAATCCTGAGACCCTTCCTATAACATGAAATGTGATATCCTACTCCTTCCCATTCCAACCTGGGACCCTTCCTATATCATGAGATGGGATATCTCAATGCTTCTAATACCAAACCTGAGACCCTTCCTATAACATGAGATGGGAATATCCAACTCCTTCCCATTCCAATCCTGAGACCCTTCCGATAGCAGAGATGTGATATCTCAATGCTTATACCAAACCTGAGATCCTTCCTATAACATGAGATGTGATATCCAACTCCTTCCCATTCCAATCCTGAGACACTTCCTATAGCATGAGATGTGATATCTCACTGCTTATACCAAACCTGAGACCCTTCCTATAGAATGAGATGTGATATCCAACTCCTTCCCATTCCAATCCTGAGACCCTTCCTATAGCATGAGATGTGATATCTCAATGCTTCTAATATCAAACTTGAGACCCTCCCTATAGCATGAGATGTGATACCCAAGTCCTTCCCATTCCAATCCTGAGACACTTCCTATAGCATGAGATGTGATATCTCAATGCTTCTAATACCAAACCTGAGACTTTTCCTATAACATGAGATGGGATATCCAACTCCTTCCCATTCCAATCCTGAGACCCTTCCAATAGCAGAGATGTGATATCTCAATGCTTATACCAAACCTAAGACCCTTCCTATGGCATGAGATGTGATATCCAACTCCTTCCCATTCCAATCCCGAGACCCTTCCTATAGCATGAGATGTGATATCTCGATGCTTATACCAAATCTGAGACCCTTCCTATAGCATGAGATGTGATATCCAACTCCTTCCCATTCCAATCCTGAGGCCCTTCCTATAGCATGAGATGTGATGTCTCAATGCTTCTAATACCAAACCTGAGATCCTTCCTATAACATGAGATGTGATATCCAACTCCTTCACATTCCAATCCTGAGACCCTTCCTATAGCATGAGATGTGATGTCTCAATGCTTCTAATACCAAACCTGAGAACCTTCCTACAGCATGCGATGTGATATCTCAATGCTTCTAATACCAAACCTGAGACCAGTCCTATAACATGAGATTGGATATCCAACTCCTTCCCCTTCCAAACCTGAGACCCTTCCTATAGCATGAGATGTGATATCTAACTTCTTCCCATTCCAATCCTGAGACCCTTCCTATAACATGAGATGTGATGTCTCAATGCTTCTAATACCAAACCTGAGATCTTTCCTATAACATGAGATGTAATATCCAACTCCTTCCCATTCCAATCCTGAGACCCTTCCTATAGCATGAGATGTGCTATCTCAATGCTTATACCAAACCTGAGACCCTTCCTAAAGCTTAAGATGTGATATCCAACTCCTTCCCATTCCAATCCTGAGACCCTTCCTATAGCATGATATGTGATATCTCAATGCCTCTAATACCAAACCTGAGATCCTTCCTCTAACATGAAATGTGATATCGAACTCCTTCCCTTTCCAAACCTGAGAGCCTACCTATAGCATGAGATGTGATATCCAAGTCCTTCCCATTCCAATCCTTAGACCCTTCCTACAGCATGCAATATGATATCTCAATGATTCTAATAACAAACCTGAGACCCGTCCTATAACATGAGATGTGATATCCAACTCCTTCCCGTTTCAAACCTGAGACCCTTCCTATAACATGAGATGTGATATCCAACTCCTTCCCGTTTCAAACCTGAAACCCTTCCTATAGCATATGTGATATCCAACTCCTTCCCATTCCAAACATGAGACCCTTCCTATAGCAAGAATGTAAAATCCAACTCCTTCCCATTCCAATCCTGAGACCATTCCTATAGCATGAGATGTGATATCTCAATGCTTCTAATACCAAACCTGAGATCCTTCCTATGACATGAGATGTGATATAAAATTCCTCCCCATTCCAAACCTGAGAACCTTCCTACAGCATGCGATGTGATATCTCAATGCTTCTAATGCCAAACCTGAGACCAGTCCTATAACATGAGATTGGATATCCAACTCCTTCCCCTTCCAAACCTGAGACCCTTCCTATAGCATGAGATGTGATATCCAACTTCTTCCCATTCCAATCCTGAGACCCTTCCTATAACATGAGATGTGATGTCTCAATGCTTCTAATACCAAACCTGAGATCTTTCCTATAACATGAGATGTGATATCCAACTCCTTCCCATTCCAATCCTGAGACCCTTCCTATAGCATGAGATGTGCTATCTCAATGCTTATACCAAACCTGAGACCCTTCCTAAAGCTTGAGATGTGATATCCAACTCCTTCCCATTCCAATCCTGAGACCCTTCCTATAACATGAAATGTGATATCCAACTCCTTCCCATTCCAACCTGAGACCCTTCCTATAGCATGAGATGGGATATCCAACTCCTTCCAAATCCAATACTGATACCCTTCCAATAGCATGAGATGTGATATCCCAATGCTTCTACCAAACCTGAGAACCATACTATGGCATGAGATGTGATATCAAACTCCTTCCCATTCCAATCCTGAGACTCTTCCTATAGCTTGAGATGTGATATCCGAAATCCTTCCCATTCCAATTCTGAGACCCTTCCTATACCATGAGACTTGATATCTCAATGCTTCTAATACCAAACCTGAGACCCGTCCTATAACATGAGATGTGATATCCAAATCTTTCCCCTTCCAAACCTTAGACCCTTCCTTTATCATGAGATGTGATATCCAACTCCTTCCCATTCCAATCCTGAGACCCTTCCGATATCATGAGATTTGTTATCTCAATGCTTCTAATATCAAAATTGAGACCCGCCTATAACATGAGATGTGATATCCAAATCTTTCCCCTTCCAAACCTCAGACCCTTCCTTTATCATGAGATGGGATATCCAACTCCTTCTTATTCCAATCCTGAGACCCTTCCGATAGCAGAGATGTGATATCTCAATGCTTATACCAATCCTGAGACCCTTCCTATGGCCTGAGATGTCATATACAACTCCTTCCCAATCCAATCCTGAGACCCTTCCTATAGCATGAGATGTGATATCTCAATGCTTATACCAAATCTGAGACCCTTCCTATAGCATGAGATGTGATATCCAACTCCTTCCCATTCCAATCCTGAGACCCTTCCTATAGCATGAGATGTGATGTCTCAATGCTTCTAATAACAAACCTGAGATCCTTCCTATAACATGAGATGTGATATCCAACTCATTCCCATTCCAATCCTGAGACCCTTCCTAAAGCATGAGATGTGATGTCTCAATGGCTCTAATACCAAACCTGAGAACCTTCCTACAGCATGCGATGTGATATCTCAATGCTTCTAATACCAAACCTGAGACCAGTCCTATAACATGAGATTGGATATCCAACTCCTTCCCCTTCCAAACCTGAGACCCTTCCTATAGCATGAGATGTGATATCCAACTTCTTCCCATTCCATTCCTGAGACCCTTCCTATAACATGAGATGTGATGTCTCAATGCTTCTAATACCAAACCTGAGATCTTTCCTATAACATGAGATGTAATATCCAACTCCTTCCGATTCCAATCCTGAGACCCTTCCTATAGCATGAAATGTGATGTCTCAATGGCTCTAATACCACACCTGAGAACCTTCCTACTGCATGCGATGTGATATCTCAATGCTTCTAATACCAAACCTGAGACCAGTCCTATAACATGAGATTGGATATCCAACTCCTTCCCCTTCCAAACCTGAGACCCTTCCTAAAGCTTGAGATGTGATATCCAACTCCTTCCCATTTCAATCCTGAGACCCTTCCTATAGCATGAGATGTGATATCTCAATGCTTCTAATATCAAACTTGAGACCCTCCCTATAGCATGAGATGTGATACCCAAGTCCTTCCCATTCCAATCCTGAGACACTTCCTATAGCATGAGATGTGATATCTCAATGCTTATACCAAACCTGAGACCCTTCCTATAGCATGAGATGTGATATCCAACTCCTTCCCATTCCAATCCCGAGACCCTTCCTATAGCATGAGATGTGATATCTCGATGCTTATACCAAACCTGAGACCCTTCCTATAGCATGAGATGTGATATCCAACTCCTTCCCATTCCAATCCTGAGACCCTTCCTATAGCATGAGATGTGATATCTCAATGCCTCTAATACCAAACCTGAGATCCTTCCTCTAACATGAAATGTGATATCCAACTCCTTCCCTTTCCAAACCTGAGAGCCTACCGATAGCATGAGATGTGATATCCAAGTCCTTCCCATTCCAATCCTTAGACCCTTCCTACAGCATGCAATATGATATCTCAATGATTCTAATAACAAACCTGAGACCCATCCTATAACATGAGATGGGATATCCAACTCCTTCCCATTCCAATCCTGAGACACTTCCGATAGCAGAGATGTGATATCTCAATGCTTATACCAAACCTGAGACCTTCCAATAACATGAGATGTGATATCCAACTCCTTCCCGGTCCAAACCTGAGACCCTTCCTATAGCATATGTGATATCCAACTCCTTCCCATTCCAAACATGAGACCCTTCCTATAGCAAGAATGTAATATCCAACTCCTTCCCATTCCAATCCTGAGACCATTCCTATAGCATGAGATGTGATATCTCAATGCTTCTAATACCAAACCTGAGATCCTTCCTATGACATGAGATGTGATATCCAATTCCTCCCCATTCCAAACCTGAGAACCTTCCTACAGCATGCGATGTGATATCTCAATGCTTCTAATACCATACCCGAGACCAATCCTATAACATGAGATTGGATATCCAACTCCTTCCCCTTCCAAACCTGAGACCCTTCCTATAGCATGAGATGTGATATCCAACTTCTTCCCATTCCACTCCTGAGACCCTTCCTATAACATGAGATGTGATGTCTCAATGCTTCTAATACCAAACCTGAGATCTTTCCTATAACATGAGATGTGATATCCAACTCCTTCCCATTCCAATCCTGAGACCCTTCCTATAGCATGAGATGTGATATCTCAATGCTTATACCAAACCTGAGACCCTTCCTATAGCTTGAGATGTGATATCCAACTCCTTCCCATTCCAATCCTGAGACCCTTCCTATAGCATGAGATGTGATATCTCAAGGCCTCTAATACCAAACCTGAGATCCTTCCTCTAACATGAAATGTGATATCCAACTCCTTCCCCTTCCAAACCTGAGAGCCTTCCTATAGCATGAGATATGATATCCAAGTCCTTCCCATCCAATCCTGAGACCCTTCCTATAACATGAAATGTGATATCCAACTCCTTCCCATTCCAACCTGAGACCCTTCCTATAGCATGAGATGGGATATCCAACTCCTTCCAAATCCAATACTGATACCCTTCCGATAGCATGAGATGTGATATCCCAATGCTTCTACCAAACCTGAGACCCATACTATGGCATGAGATGTGATATCAAACTCCTTCCCATTCCAATCCTGAGACCCTACCTATAGCTTGAGATGTGATATCCAACTCCTTCCCATTCCAATTCTGAGACCCTTCCTATACCATGAGACTTGATATCTCAATGCTTCTAATACAAAACCTGAGACCCGTCCTATAACATGAGATGTGATATCCAAATCCTTCCCCTTCCAAACCTTAGACCCTTCCTTTATCATGAGATGTGATATCCAATTCCTTCCCATTCCAATCCTGAGACCCTTCCGATATCATGAGATTTGTTATCTCAATGCTTCTAATATCAAACTTGAGACCCTCCCTATAGCATGAGATGTGACATCCAAGTCCTCCCCATTCCAATCCTGAGACTCTTCCTATAGCATGAGATGTGATATCTCAATGCTTCTAATACCAAACCTGAGACCCTTCCTATAACATGAGATGGGATATCCAACTCCTTCCCATTCCAATCATGAGACCCTTCCGATAGCAGAGATGTGATATCTCAATGCTTATACCAAACCTGAGACCCTTCCTATGGCCTGATTTGTCATATACAACTCCTTCCCATTCCAATCCTGAGACCCTTCCTATAGCATGAGATGTGATATCTCAATGCTTATACCAAATCCGAGACCCTTCCTATAGCATGAGATGTGATATCCAACTCCTTCCCATTCCAATCTGAGACCCTTCCTATAGCATGAGATGTGATGTCTCATTGCTTCTAATACCAAACCTGAGATCCTTCCTATAACATGAGATGTGATATCCAACCCCTCCCCATTCCAATCCTGAGACCCTTATGATAGCATGAGATGTGATATCTCAATGCCTCTAATACCAAACCTGAGATACTTCTGATAGCATGAGATGTGATATCTCAATGCTTCTAGTACCAAACCTGAGATCCTTCCTATAACATGAGATGTGATTTCCAAATCCTTCCACTTCCAAACCTGAGACCCTCCCTTTAGCATGAGATGTGATATCCAACTCCTTCCCATTCCAATCCTGAGACCCTTCTGATAGCATGAGATGTGATATTTCAATGCCTCTAATACCAAACCTGAGATCCTACCTCTAACATGAAATGTGATATCCATCTCCTTCCCTTTCCAAACCTGAGACCCTGCCTATAGCATGAGATGTGATATCAAAAGTCCTTCCCATTCCAATCCTGAGACCCTTCCTATAGCATGTGATGTGATATCTCAATGCTTATACCAAACCTGAGACCCTTCCTATGGCATGAGATGTCATATACAACTCCTTCCCATTCCAATCCTGAGACCCTTCCTATAGCATGAGATGTGATATCTCAATGCTTATACCAAACCTGAGACCCTTCCTATAGCATGAGATGTGATATCCAACTTCTTCCCATTCCAATCCTGAGACCCTTCCTATAACATGAGACGTGATGTCTCAATGCTTCTAATACCAAACTTGAGACCCTTCCTATAACATGAGATGGGATATCCAACTCCTTCCCATTCCAATCCTGAGACCCTTCCGATAGCAGAGATGTGATATCTCAATGCTTATACCAAACCTGAGACCCTTCCTATGACCTGAGATGTCATATACAATATCTCAATGCTTATACCAAATCTGAGACCCTTCCTATAGCATGAGATGTGATATCCAACTCCTTCCCATTCCAATCCTGAGACCCTTCCTATAGCATGAGATGTGATGTCTCAATGCTTCTAATACCAAACCTGAGATCCTTCCTATAACATGAGATGTGATATCCAACTCCTTCCCATTCCAATCCTGAGACCCTTATGATAGCATGAGATGTGATATCTCAATGCCTCTAATACCAAACCTGAGATACTTCCGATAGCATGAGATGTGATATCTCAATGCTTCTAATACCAAACCTGAGATCCTTCCTATAACATGAGATGTGATTTCCAAATCCTTCCCCTTCCAAACCTGAGACCCTCCCTTTAGCATGAGATGTGATATCCAACTCCTTCCCATTCCAATCCTGAGACCCTTCTGATAGCATGAGATGTGATATTTCAATGCCTCTAATACCAAACCTGAGATCCTACCTCTAACATGAAATGTGATATCCATCTCCTTCCCTTTCCAAACCTGAGACCCTTCCTATAGCATGTGATGTGATATCTCAATGCTTATACCAAACCTGAGACCCTTCCTATGGCATGAGATGTCATATACAACTCCTTCCCATTCCAATCCTGAGACCCTTCCTATAGCATGAGATGTGATATCTCAATGCTTATACCAAACCTGAGACCCTTCCTATAGCATGAGATGTGATATCCAACTTCTTCCCATTCCAATCCTGAGACCCTTCCTATAACATGAGATGTGATGTCTCAATGCTTCTAATACCAAACCTGAGATCTTTCCTATAACATGAGATGTGATATCCATCTCCTTCCCATTCCAATCCTGAGACCCTTCCTATAGCATGAGATGTGATATCACAATGCTTATACCAAACCTGAGACCGTTCCTATAGCTTGAGATGTGATATCCAACTCCTTCCCATTCCAACCTGAGACCCTTCCTATAGCATGAGATGGGATATCTCAATGCTTCTAATACCAAACCTGAGACTCTTCCTATAACATGAGATGGGATATCCAACTCCTTCCCATTCCAATCCTGAGACCCTTCCGATAGCAGAGATGTGATATCTCAATACTTATACCAAACCTGAGACCCTTCCTATGGCCTGAGATGTGATATCCAACTGCTTCCCATTCCAATCCTGAGACCCTTCCTATAGCATGAGATGTGATATCTCAATGCTTATACCAAATCTGAGACCCTTCCTATAGCATGAGATGTGATATCCAACTCCTTCCCATTCCAATCCTGAGACCCTTCCTATAGCATGAGATGTGATGTCTCAATGCTTCTAATACCAAACCTGAGATCCTTCCTATAACATGAGATGTGATATCCAACTCCTTCCGATTCCAATCCTGAGACCCTTATGATAGCATGAGATGTGATATCTCAATGCTTCTAATACCAAACCTGAGATCCTTCCTATAACATGAGATGTGATTTCCAAATCCTTCCCCTTCCAAACCTGAGACCCTCCCTTTAGCATGAGATGTGATATCCAACTCCTTCCCATTCCAATCCTGAGACCCTTCTGATAGCATGAGATGTGATATCTCAATGCCTCTAATACCAAACCTGAGATCCTACCTCTAACATGAAATGTGATATCCATCTCCTTCCCTTTCCAAACCTGAGAACCTGTCTATAGCATGAGATGTCATATACAATTCCTTCCCATTCCAATCCTGAGACCCTTCCTATAGCACGAGATGTGATATCTCAATGCTTATACCAAACCTGAGACCCTTCCTATAGCATGAGATGTGATATCCAACTCCTTCCCATTCCAATCCTGAGACCCTTCCTATAGCATGAGATGTGATATCCAACTCCTTCCCATTCCAATCCTGAGACCCTTCCGATAGCAGAGATGTGATATCTCAATGCTTATACCAAACCTGAGACCCTTCCTATGGCCTGAGATGTCATATACAATATCTCAATGCTTATACCAAATCTGAGACCCTTCCTATAGCATGAGATGTGATATCCAACTCCTTCCCATTCCAATCCTGAGACCCTTCCTATAGCATGAGATGTGATGTCTCAATGCTTCTAATACCAAACCTGAGATCCTTCCTATAACATGAGATGTGATATCCAACTCCTTCCCATTCCAATCCTGAGACCCTTATGATAGCATGAGATGTGATATCTCAATGCCTCTAATACCAAACCTGAGATACTTCCGATAGCATGAGATGTGATATCTCAATGCTTCTAATACCAAACCTGAGATCCTTCCTATAACATGAGATGTGATTTCCAAATCCTTCCCCTTCCAAACCTGAGACCCTCCCTTTAGCATGAGATGTGATATCCAACTCCTTCCCATTCCAATCCTGAGACCCTTCTGATAGCATGAGATGTGATATTTCAATGCCTCTAATACCAAACCTGAGATCCTACCTCTAACATGAAATGTGATATCCATCTCCTTCCCTTTCCAAACCTGAGACCCTTCCTATAGCATGTGATGTGATATCTCAATGCTTATACCAAACCTGAGACCCTTCCTATGGCATGAGATGTCATATACAACTCCTTCCCATTCCAATCCTGAGACCCTTCCTATAGCATGAGATGTGATATCTCAATGCTTATACCAAACCTGAGACCCTTCCTATAGCATGAGATGTGATATCCAACTTCTTCCCATTCCAATCCTGAGACCCTTCCTATAACATGAGATGTGATGTCTCAATGCTTCTAATACCAAACCTGAGATCTTTCCTATAACATGAGATGTGATATCCATCTCCTTCCCATTCCAATCCTGAGACCCTTCCTATAGCATGAGATGTGATATCACAATGCTTATACCAAACCTGAGACCGTTCCTATAGCTTGAGATGTGATATCCAACTCCTTCCCATTCCAACCTGAGACCCTTTATATAGCATGAGATGGGATATCTCAATGCTTCTAATACCAAACCTGAGACTCTTCCTATAACATGAGATGGGATATCCAACTCCTTCCCATTCCAATCCTGAGACCCTTCCGATAGCAGAGATGTGATATCTCAATACTTATACCAAACCTGAGACCCTTCCTATGGCCTGAGATGTGATATCCAACTGCTTCCCATTCCAATCCTGAGACCCTTCCTATAGCATGAGATGTGATATCTCAATGCTTATACCAAATCTGAGACCCTTCCTATAGCATGAGATGTGATATCCAACTCCTTCCCATTCCAATCCTGAGACCCTTCCTATAGCATGAGATGTGATGTCTCAATGCTTCTAATACCAAACCTGAGATCCTTCCTATAACATGAGATGTGATATCCAACTCCTTCCGATTCCAATCCTGAGACCCTTATGATAGCATGAGATGTGATATCTCAATGCTTCTAATACCAAACCTGAGATCCTTCCTATAACATGAGATGTGATTTCCAAATCCTTCCCCTTCCAAACCTGAGACCCTCCCTTTAGCATGAGATGTGATATCCAACTCCTTCCCATTCCAATCCTGAGACCCTTCTGATAGCATGAGATGTGATATCTCAATGCCTCTAATACCAAACCTGAGATCCTACCTCTAACATGAAATGTGATATCCATCTCCTTCCCTTTCCAAACCTGAGAACCTGTCTATAGCATGAGATGTCATATACAATTCCTTCCCATTCCAATCCTGAGACCCTTCCTATAGCACGAGATGTGATATCTCAATGCTTATACCAAACCTGAGACCCTTCCTATAGCATGAGATGTGATATCCAACTCCTTCCCATTCCAATCCTGAGACCCTTCCTATAGCATGAGATGTGATATCCAACTCCTTCCCATTCCAATCCTGAGACCCTTCCTGTAGCCTGAGATTTGATATCTCAATGCCTCTAATACCAAACCTGAGATCCTTCCTCTAACATGAAATGTGATATCCAACTCCTTCCCTTTCCAAACCTGAGAGCCTATCTATAGCATGAGATGTGATATCCAAGTCCTTCCCATTCCAATCCTGAGACACATCCGATAGCAGAGATGTGATATCTCAATGCTTATACCAAACCTGAGACACTTCCTATGACATGAGATGTGATATCCAACTCCTTCCCGTTCCAAACCTGAGACCCTTCCTTTAGCATGAGATGTGATATCCAGCTCCTTCCCATTCCAATCCTGAGACACTTCCGATAGCATGAGATGTTATATCTCAATGCTTCTAATATCAAAACTGAGACCCTCTCTATAGCATGATATGTGATATCTAAGTCCTTCCCATTCCAATTCTGAGACCCTTCCTATAGCATGAGATGTGATATCTCAATGCTTCTACCAAACCTGAGACCCTTCCTTTAGCATGAGATGTGATAACCAACTCCTTCCCATTCCAATCCTGAGACCCTTCCTATAGCATGAGATGTGATATCTCAATACTTCTAATACCAAACCTGAGATCCTTCCGATAACATGAGATGTGATATCCAAATCCTTCCCCTTCCAAACCTGAGACCCTCCCTTTAGCATGAGATGTGATATCCAACTCCTTCCCATTCCAATCCTGAGACCCTTCTGATAGCATGAGATGTGATATCTCAATGCTTCTATACCAAACCTGAGACACTTCCGATAGCATGAGATGTGATATCTCAATGCTTCTAATATCAAAACTGAGACCCTCTCTATAGCATGATATGTGATATCTAAGTCCTTCCCATTCCAATTCTGAGACCCTTCCTATAGCATGAGATGTGATATCTCAATGCTTCTACCAAACCTGAGACCCTTCCTTTAGCATGAGATGTGATAACCAACTCCTTCCCATTCCAATCCTGAGACCCTTCCTATAGCATGAGATGTGATATCTCAATACTTCTAATACCAAACCTGAGATCCTTCCGATAACATGAGATGTGATATCCAAATCCTTCCCCTTCCAAACCTGAGACCCTCCCTTTAGCATGAGATGTGATATCCAACTCCTTCCCATTCCAATCCTGAGACCCTTCTGATAGCATGAGATGTGATATCTCAATGCCTCTAATACCAAACCTGAGATCCTACCTCTAACATGAAATGTGATATAAAACTCTTTCCCCTTCCAAACCTGAAAGCCTTCCTATAGCATGAGATGTGATATCCAAGTCCTTCCCATTCCAATCCTGAGACCCTTCCTATAACATGAGATGTGATATCCAACTCCTTCCCCTTCCAACCTGAGACCCTTCCTATAGCATGAGATGGGATATCCAACTCCTTCCAAATCCAATCCTGATACCCTTCCGATAGCATGAGATGTGATATCCCAATGCTTCTACCAAACCTGAGACCCATACTATGGCATGAGATGTGATATCAAACTCCTTCCCCTTCCAAACCTTAGACCCTTCCTTTATCATGAGATGTGATATCCAACTCCTTCCCATTCCATCCCTGAGGCCCTTCCGATATCATGAGATGTGATATCTCAATGCTTCTAATATCAAACTTGAGACCCTCCCTATAGCATGAGATGTGATATCCAAGTCCTTCCCATTCCAATCCTGAGACCCTTCCTATAGCATGAGATGTGATATCTCAATGCTTCTAATACCAAACCTGAGACCCTTCCTATAACATGAGATGGGAATATCCAACTCCTTCCCATTCCAATCCTGAAACCCTTCCGATAGCATGAGATGTGATATCTCAATGCTTCTAATACCAAACCTGAGATCCTTCCTATAACATGACATGTGATATCCAAATCCTTACCCTTCCAAACCTGAGACCCTCCCTTTAGCATGAGATGTGATATCCAACTCCTTCCCATTCCAATCCTGAGACTCTTCTGATAGCATGAGATGTGATATCTCAATGCCTCTAATACCAAACCTGAGATCCTACCTCTAACATGAAATGTGATATCCAACTCTTTCCCCTTCCAAACCTGAGAGCCTTCCTATAGCATGAGATGTGATATCCAAGTCCTTCCCATTCCAATCCTGAGACCCTTCCTATAACATGAGATGTGATATCCAACTCCTTCCCATTCCAACCTGAGACCCTTCCTATAGCATGAGATGGGATATCCAACTCCTTCCAAATCCAATCCTGATACCCTTCCGATAGCATGAGATGTGATATCCCAATGCTTCTACCAAACCTGAGACCCATACTATGGCATGAGATGTGATATCAAACTCCTTCCCCTTCCAAACCTTAGACCCTTCCTTTATCATGAGATGTGATATCCAACTCCTTCCCATTCCATCCCTGAGACCCTTCCGATATCATGAGATGTGATATCTCAATGCTTCTAATATCAAACTTGAGACCCTCCCTATAGCATGAGATGTGATATCCAAGTCCTTCCATTTCCAATCCTGAGACCCTTCCTATAGCATGAGATGTGATATCTCAATGCTTCTAATACCAAACCTGAGACCCTTCCTATAACATGAGATGGGAATATCCAACTCCTTCCCATTCCAATCCTGAGACCCTTCCGATAGCAGAGATGTGATATCTCAATGCTTATACCAAACCTGAGATCCTTCCTATAACATGAGATGTGATATCCAACTCCTTCCCATTCCAATCCTGAGACACTTCCTGTAGCATGAGATGTGATATCTCACTGCTTATACCAAACCTGAGACCCTTCCTATAGCATGAGATGTGATATCCAACTCCTTCCCATTCCAATCCTGAGACCCTTCCTATAGCATGAGATGTGATATCTCAATGCTTCTAATATCAAACTTGAGACCCTCCCTATAGCATGAGATGGGATATCCAACTCCTTCCCATTCCAATCCTGAGACCCTTCCGATAGCATGAGATGTGATGTCTCAATGCTTCTAATACCAAACCTGAGATCCTTCCTATAACATGAGATGTGATATCCAACTCCTTCCCATTCCAATCCTGAGACCCTTCCTATAGCATGAGATGTGATATCTCAATGCTTATACCAAACCTGAGACCCTTCCTATAGCATGAGATGTGATATCCAACTCCTTCCCATTCCAATCCTGAGACCCTTCCTATAGCATGAGATGTGATATCTCAATGCCTCTAATACCAAACCTGAGATCCTTCCTCTAACATGAAATGTGATATCAAACTCCTTCCCTTTCCAAACCTGAGAGCCTACCTATAGCATGAGATGTGATTTCCAAGTCCTTCCCATTCCAATCCTTAGACCCTTCCTACAGCATGCAATATGATATCTCAATGATTCTAATAACAAACCTGAGACCCGTCCTATAACATGAGATGGGATATCCAACACCTTCCCATTCCAATCCTGAGACACTTCCGATAGCAGAGATGTGATATCTCAATGCTTATACCAAACCTGAGACCCTTCCTATAACATGAGATGTGATATCCAACTCCTTCCCGTTTCAAACCTGAGACCCTTCCTATAGCATATGTGATATCCAACTCCTTCCCATTCCAAACATGAGACCCTTCCTATAGCAAGAATGTATTATCCAACTCCTTCCTATTCCAATCCTGAGACCATTCCTATAGCATGAGATGTGATATCTCAATGCTTCTAATACCAAACCTGAGATCCTTCCTATAACATGAGATGTGATATCCAATTCCTCCCCATTCCAAACCTGAGAACCTTCCTACAGCATGCGATGTGATATCTCAATGCTTCTAATACCAAACCTGAGACCAGTCCTATAACATGAGATTGGATATCCAACTCCTTCCCCTTCCAAACCTGAGACCCTTCCTATAGCATGAGATGTGATATCCAACTCTTTCCCATTCCAATCCTGAGACCCTTCCTATAACATGAGATGTGATGTCTTAATGCTTCTAATACCAAACCTGAGATCTTTCCTATAACATGAGATGTGATATCCAACTCCTTCCCATTCCAATCCGGAGACCCTTCCTATAGCATGAGATGTGCTATCTCAACGCTTATACCAAACCTGAGACCCTTCCTAAAGCTTGAGATGTGATATCCAACTCCTTCCCATTCCAATCCTGAGACCCTTCCTATAACATGAAATGTGATATCCAACTCCTTCCCATTCCAACTTGAGACCCTTCCTATAGCATGAGATGGGATATCCAACTCCTTCCAAATCCAATACTGATACCCTTCCAATAGCATGAGATGTGATATCCCAATGCTTCTACCAAACCTGAGAACCATACTATGGCATGAGATGTGATATCAAACTCCTTCCCATTCCAATCCTGAGACTCTTCCTATAGCTTGAGATGTGATATCTAAATCCTTCCCATTCCAATTCTGAGACCCTTCCTATACCATGAGACTTGATATCTCAATGCTTCTAATACCAAACCTGAGACCCGTCCTATAACATGAGATGTGATATCCAAATCTTTCCCCTTCCAAACCTTAGACCCTTCCTTTATCATGAGATGTGATATCCAACTCCTTCCCATTCCAATCCTGAGACCCTTCCGATATCATGAGATTTGTTATCTCAATGCTTCTAATATCAAAATTGAGACCCGTCCTATAACATGAGATGTGATATCCAAATCTTTCCCCTTCCAAACCTTAGACCCTTCCTTTATCATGAGATGGGATATCCAACTCCTTCCCATTCCAATCCTGAGACCCTTCCGATAGCAGAGATGTGATATCTCAATGCTTATACCAATCCTGAGACCCTTCCTATGGCCTGAGATGTCATATACAACTCCTTCCCAATCCAATCCTGAGACCCTTCCTATATCATGAGATGTGATATCTCAATGCTTATACCAAATCTGAGACCCTTCCTATAGCATGAGATGTGATATCCAACTCCTTCAAATTCCAATCCTGAGACCCTTCCTATAGCATGAGATGTGATGTCTCAATGCTTCTAATACCAAACCTGAGATCCTTCCTATAACATGAGATGTGATATCCAGCACCTTCCCATTCCAATCCTGAGACCCTTCCTATAGCATGAGATGTGATGTCTCAATGCTTCTAATACCAAACCTGAGAACCTTCCTACAGCATGCAATGTGATATCTCAATGCTTCTAATACCAAACCTGAGACCAGTCCTATAACATGAGATTGGATATCCAACTCCTTCCCCTTCCAAACCTGAGACCCTTCCTATAGCATGAGATGTGATATCCAACTTCTTCCCATTCCAATCCTGAGACCCTTCCTATAACATGAGATGTGATGTCTCAATGCTTCTAATACCAAACCTGAGATCTTGCCTATAACATGAGATGTAATATCCAACTCCTTCCCATTCCAATCCTGAGACCCTTCCTATAGCATGAGATGTGATATCGCAATGCTTATACCAAACCTGAGACCCTTCCTAAAGCTTGAGATGTGATATCCAACTCCTTCCCATTCCAATCCTGAGACCCTTCCTATAGCATGATATGTGATATCTCAATGCCTCTAATACCAAACCTGAGATCCTTCCTCTAACATGAAATGTGATATCGAACTCCTTCCCTTTCCAAACCTGAGAGCCTACCTATAGCATGAGATGTGATATCCAAGTCCTTCCCATTCCAATCCTTAGACCCTTCCTACAGCATGCAATATGATATCTCAATGATTCTAATAACAAACCTGAGACCCGTCCTATAACATGAGATTGGATATCCAACACCTTCCCATTCCAATCCTGAGACACTTCCGATAGCAGAGATGTGATATCTCAATGCTTATAACAAACCTGAGACCCTTCCTATAACATGAGATGTGATATCCAACTCCTTCCCGTTTCAAACCTGAGACCCTTCCTATAGCATATGTGATATCCAACTCCTTCCCATTCCAAACATGAGACCCTTCCTATAGCAAGAATGTAATATCCAACTCCTTCCCATTCCAATCCTGAGACCATTCCTATATCATGAGATGTGATATCTCAATGCTTCTAATACCAAACCTGAGATCCTTCCTATGACATGAGATGTGATATCCATTTCCTCCCCATTCCAAACCTGAGAACCTTCCTACAGCATGCGATGTGATATCTCAATGCTTCTAATACCAAACCTGAGACCAGTCCTATAACATGAGATTGGATATCCAACTCCTTCCCCTTCTAAACCTGAGACCCTTCCTATAGCATGAGATGTGATATCCAACTTCTTCCCATTCCAATCCTGAGACCCTTCCTATAACATGAGATGTGATGTCTCAATGCTTCTAATACCAAACCTGAGATCTTTCCTATAACATGAGATGTGATATCCAACTCCTTCCCATTCCAATCCTGAGACCCTTCCTATAGCATGAGATGTGCTATCTCAATGCTTATACCAAACCTGAGACCCTTCCTAAAGCTTGAGATGTGATATCCAACTCCTTCCCATTCCAATCCTGAGACCCTTCCTATAACATGAAATGTGATATCCAACTCCTTCCCATTCCAACCTGAGACCCTTCCTATAGCATGAGATGGGATATCCAACTCCTTCCAAATCCAATACTGATACCCTTCCAATAGCATGAGATGTGATATCCCATTGCTTCTACCAAACCTGAGAACCATACTATGGCATGAGATGTGATATCAAACTCCTTCCCATTCCAATCCTGAGACTCTTCCTATAGCTTGAGATGTGATATCCGAAATCCTTCCCATTCCAATTCTGAGACCCTTCCTATACCATGAGACTTGATATCTCAATGCTTCTAATACCAAACCTGAGACCCGTCCTATAACATGAGATGTGATATCCAAATCTTTCCCCTTCCAAACCTTAGACCCTTCCTTTATCATGAGATGTGATATCCAACTCCTTCCCATTCCAATCCTGAGACCCTTACGATATCATGAGATTTGTTATCTCAATGCTTCTAATATCAAAATTGAGACCCGTCCTATAACATGAGATGTGATATCCAAATCTTTCCCCTTCCAAACCTTAGACCCTTCCTTTATCATGAGATGGGATATCCAACTTCTTCCCATTCCAATCCTGAGACCCTTCCGATAGCAGAGATGTGATATCTCAATGCTTATACCAATCCTGAGACCCTTCCTATGGCCTGAGATATCATATACAACTCCTTCCCAATCCAATCCTGAGACCCTTCCTATAGCATGAGATGTGATGTCTCAATGCTTCTAATACCAAACCTGAGATCCTTCCTATAACATGAGATGTGATATCCAACTCCTTCCCATTCCAATCCTGAGACCCTTCCTATAGCATGAGATGTGATGTCTCAATGCTTCTAATACCAAACCTGAGAACCTTCCTACAGCATGCGATGTGATATCTCAATGCTTCTAATACCAAACCTGAGACCAGTCCTATAACATGAGATTGGATATCCAACTCCTTCCCCTTCCAAACCTGAGACCCTTCCTATAGCATGAGATGTGATATCCAACTTCTTCCCATTCCAATCCTGAGACCCTTCCTATAACATGAGATGTGATGTCTCAATGCTTCTAATACCAAACCTGAGATCTTTCCTATAACATGAGATGTAATATCCAACTCCTTCCCATTCCAATCCTGAGATCCTTCCTATAGCATGAGATGTGCTATCTCAATGCTTATACCAAACCTGAGACCCTTCCTAAAGCTTGGGATGTGATATCCAACTCCTTCCCATTCCAATCTTGAGACTCTTCCTATAGCTTGAGATGTGATATCCAACTCCTTCCAATTCCAATTCTGAGACCCTTCCTATGCCATGAGACTTGATATCTCAATGCTTCTAATACCAAACCTGAGACCCGTCCTATAACATGAGATGTGATATCCAAATCTTTCCCCTTCCAAACCTTAGACCCTTCCTTTATCATGAGATGTGACATCCAAGTCCTCCCCATTCCAATCCTGAGACCCTTCCTATAGCATGAGATGTGATATCTCAATGCTTCTAATACCAAACCTGAGACCCTTCCTATAACATGAGATGGGATATCCAACTCCTTCCCATTCCAATCCTGAGACCCTTCCGATAGCAGAGATGTGATATCTCAATGCTTATACCAATCCTGAGACCCTTCCTATGGCCTGAGATGTCATATACAACTCCTTCCCAATCCAATCCTGAGACCCTTCCTATAGCATGAGATGTGATATCTCAATGCTTATACCAAATCTGAGACCCTTCCTATAGCATGAGATGTGATATCCAACTCCTTCCCATTCCAATCCTGAGACCCTTCCTATAGCATGAGATGTGATGTCTCAATGCTTCTAATACCAAACCTGAGATCCTTCCTGTAACATGAGATGTGATATCCAACTCCTTCCCATTCCAATCCTGAGACCCTTCCTATAGCATGAGATGTGATGTCTCAATGCTTCTAATACCAAACATGAGAACCTTCCTACAGCATGCAATGTGATATCTCAATGCTTCTAATACCAAACCTGAGACCAGTCCTATAACATGAGATTGGATATCCAACTCCTTCCCCTTCCAAACCTGAGACCCTTCCTATAGCATGAGATGTGATATCCAACTTCTTCCCATTCCAATCCTGAGACCCTTCCTATAACATGAGATGTGATGTCTCAATGCTTCTAATACCAAACCGGAGATCTTTCCTATAACATGAGATGTGATATCCAACTCCTCCCCATTCCAATCCTGAAACCCTTCCTATAGCATGAGATGTGCTATCTCAATGCTTATACCAAACCTGAGACCCTTCCTAAAGCTTGAGATGTGATATCCAACTCCTTCCCATTCCAATCCTGAGACCCTTCCTATAGCATGAGATGCGATATCTCAAGGCCTCTAATACCAAACCTGAGATCCTTCCTCTAACATGAAATGTGATATCCAACTCCTTCCCCTTCCAAACCTGAGAGCCTTCCTATAGCATGAGATATGATATCCAAGTCCTTCCCATTCCAATCCTGAGACCCTTCCTATAACATGAAATGTGATATCCAACTCCTTCCCAATCCAACCTGAGACCCTTCCTATAGCATGAGATGGGATATCCAACTCCTTCCAAATCCAATACTGATACCCTTCCAATAGCATGAGATGTGCTATCTCAATGCTTATACCAAACCTGAGACCCTTCCTATAGCTTGAGATGTGATATCCAACTCCTTCCCATTCCAATCCTGAGACCCTTCCTATAGCATGAGATGTGATATCTCAAGGCCTCTAATACCAAACCTGAGATCGTTCCTCTAACATGAAATGTGATATCCAACTCCTTCCCCTTCCAAACCTGAGACCCTTCCTATAGCATGAGATGTGATATCTCAATGCTTATACCAATCCTGAGACCCTTCCGATAGCAGAGATGTGATATCTCAATGCTTATACCAAACCTGAGACCCTTCCTATGGCCTGAGATGTCATATGCAACTCCTTCCCATTCCAATCCTGAGACCCTTCCTATAGCATTAGATGTGATATCTCAATGCTTATACCAAATCTGAGACCCTTCCTATAGCATGAGATGTGATATGCAACTTCTTCCCATTCCAATCCTGAGACCCTTCCTATAGCATGAGATGTGATGTCTCAATTCTTCTAATACCAAACCTGAGATCCTTCCTATAACATGAGATGTGATATCCAACTCCTTCCCATTCCAATCCTGAGACCCTTATGATAGCATGAGATGTGATATCTCAATCCCTCTAATACCAAACCTGAGATACTTCTGATAGCATGAGATGTGATATCTCAATGCTTCTAATACCAAACTTGAGATCCTTCCTATAACATGAGATGTGATTTCCAAATCCTTCCACTTCCAAACCTGAGACCCTCCCTTTAGCATGAGATGTGATATCCAACTCCTTCCCATTCCAATCCTGAGACCCTTCTGATAGCATGAGATGTGATATTTCAATGCCTCTAATACCAAACCTGAGATCCTACCTCTAACATGAAATGTGATATCCATCTCCTTCCCTTTCCAAACCTGAGACCCTGCCTATAGCATGAGATGTGATATCCAAGTCCTTCCCATTCCAATCCTGAGACCCTTCCTATAGCATGTGATGTGATATCTCAATGCTTATACCAAATCTGAGACCCTTCCTATAGCATGAGATGTGATATCCAACTCCTTCCCATTCCAATCCTGAGACCCTTCCTATAGCATGAGATGTGATGTCTCAATGCTTCTAATACCAAACCTGAGATCCTTCCTATAACATGAGATGTGATATCCAACTCCTTCCCATTCCAATCCTGAGACCCTTATGATAGCATGAGATGTGATATCTCAATGCCTCTAATACCAAACCTGAGATACTTCCGATAGCATGAGATGTGATATCTCAATGCTTCTAATACCAAACCTGAGATCCTTCTTATAACATGAGATGTGATTTCCAAATCCTTCCCCTTCCAAACCTGAGACCCTCCCTTTAGCATGAGATGTGATATCCAACTCCTTCCCATTCCAATCCTGAGACCCATCTGATAGCATGAGATGTGATATTTCAATGCCTCTAATACCAAACCTGAGATCCTACCTCTAACATGAAATGTGATATCCATCTCCTTCCCTTAACAAACCTGAGACCCTGCTTATAGCATGAGATGTGATATCCAAGTCCTTTCCATTCCAAACCTGAGGCCCTTCCTATGACATGAGATTTGATATCCAACTCCTTCCCATTCCAAACCTGAGACCCTGCTTATAGCATGAGATGTGATATCCAAGTCCTTTCCATTCCAATCCTGAGACCCTTCCTATAGCATGTGATGTGATATCTCAATGTTTATACCAAACCTGAGACCCTTCCTATGGCATGAGATGTCATATACAACTCCTTCCCATTCCAATCCTGAGACCCTTCCTATAGCATGAGATGTGATATCTCAATGCTTATACCAAACCTGAGACCCTTCCTATAGCATGAGATGTGATATCCAACTTCTTCCCATTCCAATCCTGAGACCCTTCCTATAACATGAGATGTGATGTCGCAATGCTTCTAATACCAAACCTGAGATCTTTCCTATAACATGAGATGTGAAATCCAACTCCTTCCCATTCCAATCCTGAGACCCTTCCTATAGCATGAGATGTGATATCACAATGCTTATACCAAACCTGAGACCGTTCCTATAGCTTGAGATGTGATATCCAACTCCTTCCCATTCCAATCCTGAGACCCTTCCTATAGCATGAGATGTGATATCTCAAGGCCTCTAATACCAAACCTGAGATCGTTCACCTAACATGAAATGTGATATCCAACTCCTTCCCCTTCCAAACCTGAGAGCCTTCCTATAACATGAGATGTGACATCCAAGTCCTCCCCATTCCAATCCTGAGACCCTTCCTATAGCATGAGATGTGATATCTCAATGCTTCTAATACCAAACCTGAGACCCTTCCTATAACAGGATTTGGGATATCCAACTCCTTCCCATTCCAATCCTGAGACTCTTCCGATAGCAGAGATGTGATATCTCAATGCTTATACCAAACCCGAGACCCTTCCTATGGCCTGAGATGTCATATGCAACTCCTTCCCATTCCAATCCTGAGACCCTTCCTATAGCATTAGATGTGATATCGCAATGCTTATACCAAATCTGAGACCCTTCCTATAGCATGAGATGTGTTATCCAACTTCTTCCCATTCCAATCCTGAGACCCTTCCTATAGCATGAGATGTGATGTCTCAATTCTTCTAATACCAAACCTGAGATCCTTCCTATAACATGAGATGTGATATCCAACTCCTTCCCATTCCAATCCTGAGACCCTTATGATAGCATGAGATGTGATATCTCAATGCCTCTAATACCAAACCTGAGATACTTCTGATAGCATGAGATGTGATATCTCAATGCTTCTAATACCAAACCTGAGATCCTTCCTATAACATGAGATGTGATTTCCAAATCCTTCCACTTCCAAACCTGAGACCCTCCCTTTAGCATGAGATGTGATATCCAACTCCTTCCCATTCCAATCCTGAGACCCTTCTGATAGCATGAGATGTGATATTTCAATGCCTCTAATACCAAACCTGAGATCCTACCTCTAACATGAAATGTGATATCCATCTCCTTCCCTTTCCAAACCTGAGACCCTGCCTATAGCATGAGATGTGATATCCAAGTCCTTCCCATTCCAATCCTGAGACCCTTCCTATAGCATGTGATGTGATATCTCAATGCTTATACCAAACCTGAGACCCTTCCTATGGCATGAGATGTCATATACAACTCCTTCCCATTCCAATCCTGAGACCCTTCCTATAGCATGAGATGTGATATCTCAATGCTTATACCAAACCTGAGACCCTTCCTATAGCATGAGATGTGATATCCAACTTCTTCCCATTCCAATCCTGAGACCCTTCCTATAACATGAGATGTGATGTCTCAATGCTTCTAATACCAAACCTGAGACCCTTCCTATAACATGAGATGGGATATCCAACTCCTTCCCATTCCAATCCTGAGACCCTTCCGATAGCATGAGATGTGATATCTCAAGGCCTCTAATACCAAACCTGAGATCGTTCCTCTAACATGAAATGTGATATCCAACTCCTTCCCCTTCCAAACCTGAGAGCCTTCCTATGGCATGAGATATGATAGCCAAGTCCTTCCAATTCCAATCCTGAGACCCTTCCTATAACATGAAATGTGATATCCAACTCCTTCCCATTCCAACCTGAGACCCTTCCTATAGCATGAGATGGGATATCTCAATGCTTCTAATACCAAACCTGAGACTCTTCCTATAACATGAGATGGGATATCCAACTCATTCCCATTCCAATCCTGAGACCCTTCCGATAGCAGAGATGTGATATCTCAATGCTTATACCAAATCTGAGACCCTTCCTATGGCCTGAGATGTCATATACAACTCCTTCCCATTCCAATCCTGAGACCCTTCCTATAGCATGAGATGTGATATCTCAATGCTTATACCAAATCTGAGACCCTTCCTATAGCATGAGATGTGATATCCAACTCCTTCCCATTCCAATCCTGAGACCCTTCCTATAGCATGAGATGTGATGTCTCAATGCTTCTAATACCAAACCTGAGATCCTTCCTATAACATGAGATGTGATATCCAACTCCTTCCCATTCCAATCCTGAGACCCTTATGATAGCATGAGATGTGATATCTCAATGCCTCTAATACCAAACCTGAGATACTTCCGATAGCATGAGATGTGATATCTCAATGCTTCTAATACGAAACCTGAGATCCTTCCTATAACATGAGATGTGATTTCCAAATCCTCCCGCTTCCAAACCTGAGACCCTCCCTTTAGCATGAGATGTGATATCCAACTCCTTCCCATTCCAATCCTGAGACCCTTCTGATAGCATGAGATGTGATATCTCAATGCCTCTAATTCCAAACCTGAGATCCTACCTCTAACATGAAATGTGATATCCATCTCCTTCCCTTTCCAAACCTGAGACCCTGCCTATAGCATGAGATGTGATATCCAAGTCCTTCCCATTCCAATCCTGAGACCCTTCCTATAGCATGTGATGTGATATCTCAATGCTTATACCAAACCTGAGACCCTTCCTATGGCATGAGATGTCATATACAACTCCTTCCCATTCCAATCCGGAGACCCTTCCTATAGCATGAGATGTGATATCTCAATGCTTATACCAAACCTGAGACCCTTCCTATAGCATGAGATGTGATATCCAATTTCTTCCCATTCCAATCCTGAGACCCTTCCTATAACATGAGATGTGATGTCTCAATGCTTCTAATACCAAACCTGAGATCTTTCCTATAACATGAGATGTGATATCCAACTCCTTCCCATTTCAATCCTGAGACCCTTCCTATAGCATGAGATGTGATATCACAATGCTTATACCAAACCTGAGACCGTTCCTATAGCTTGAGATGTGATATCCAACTCCTTCCCATTCCAATCCTGAGACCCTTCCTATAGCATGAGATGTGATAAATCAAGGCCTCTAATACCAAACCTAAGATCCTTCCTCTAACATGAAATGTGATATCCAACTCCTTCCCCTTCCAAACCTGAGAGCCTTCCTATAGCATGAGATATGATATCCAAGTCCTTCCCATTCCAATCCTGAGACCCTTCCTATGACATGAAATTTGATATCCTACTCCTTCGCATTCCAACCTGGGACCCTTCCTATATCATGAGATGGGATATCTCAATGCTTCTAATACCAAACCTGAGACCCTTCCTATAACATGAGATGGGAATATCCAACTCCTTCCCATTCCAATCCTGAGACCCTTCCGATAGCAGAGATGTGATATCTCACTGCTTATACCAAACCTGAGACCCTTCCTATAACATGAGATGTGATATCCAACTCCTTCCCATTCCAATCCTGAGACACTTCCTATAGCATGAGATGTGATATCTCACTGCTTATACCAAACCTGAGACCCTTCCTATAGAATGAGATGTGATATCCAACTCCTTCCCATTCCAATCCTGAGACCCTTCCTATAGCATGAGATGTGATATCACAATGCTTATACCAAACCTGAGACCGTTCCTATAGCTTGAGATGTGATATCCAACTCCTTCCCATTCCAATCCTGAGACCCTTCCTATAGCATGAGATGTGATATCTCAAGGCCTCTAATACCAAACCTGAGATCGTTCCTCTAACATGAAATGTGATATCCAACTCCTTCCCCTTCCAAACCTGAGAGCCTTCCTATGGCATGAGATATGATAGCCAAGTCCTTCCAATTCCAATCCTGAGACCCTTCCTATAACATGAAATGTGATATCCAACTCCTTCCCATTCCAACCTGAGACCCTTCCTATAGCATGAGATGGGATATCTCAATGCTTCTAATACCAAACCTGAGACACTTCCTATAACATGAGATGGGATATCCAACTCATTCCCATTCCAATCCTGAGACCCTTCCGATAGCAGAGATGTGATATCTCAATGCTTATACCAAACCTGAGACCCTTCCTATGGCCTGAGATGTGATATACAACTCCTTCCCATTCCAATCCTGAGACCCTTCCTATAGCATGAGATGTGATATCTCAATGCTTATACCAAATCTGAGACCCTTCCTATAGCATGAGATGTGATATCCAACTCCTTCCCATTCCAATCCTGAGACCCTTCCTATAGCATGAGATGTGATGTCTCAATGCTTCTAATACCAAACCTGAGATCCTTCCTATAACATGAGATGTGATATCCAACTCCTTCCCATTCCAATCCTGAGACCCTTATGATAGCATGAGATGTGATATCTCAATGCCTCTAATACCAAACCTGAGATACTTCCGATAGCATGAGATGTGATATCTCAATGCTTCTAATACCAAACCTGAGATCCTTCCTATAACATGAGATGTGATTTCCAAATCCTCCCGCTTCCAAACCTGAGACCCTCCCTTTAGCATGAGATGTGATATCCAACTCCTTCCCATTCCAATCCTGTGGCCCTTCTGATAGCATGAGATGTGATATCTCAATGCCTCTAATTCCAAACCTGAGATCCTACCTCTAACATGAAATGTGATATCCATCTCCTTCCCTTTCCAAACCTGAGACCCTGCCTATAGCATTAGATGTGATATCCAAGTCCTTCCCATTCCAATCCTGAGACCCTTCCTATAGCATGTGATGTGATATCTCAATGCTTATACCAAACCTGAGACCCTTCCTATGGCATGAGATGTCATATACAACTCCTTCCCATTCCAATCCTGAGACCCTTCCTATAGCATGAGATGTGATATCTCAATGCTTATACCAAACCTGAGACCCTTCCTATGGCATGAGATGTCATATACAACTCCTTCCCATTCCAATCCTGAGACCCTTCCTATAGCATGAGATGTGATGTCTCAATGCTTCTAATACCAAACCTGAGAACCTTCCTACAGCATGCGATGTGATATCTCAATGCTTCTAATACCAAACCTGAGACCAGTCCTATAACATGAGATTGGATATCCAACTCCTTCCCCTTCCAAACCTGAGACCCTTCCTATAGCATGAGATGTGATATATAACTTCTTCCCATTCCAATCCTGAGACCCTTCCTATAACATGAGATGTGATGTCTCAATGCTTCTAATACCAAACCTGAGATCTTTCCTATAACATGAGATGTAATATCCAACTCCTTCCCATTCCAATCCTGAGACCCTTCCTATAGCATGAGATGTGCTATCTCAATGCTTATACCAAACCTGAGACCCTTCCTAAAGCTTGAGATGTGATATCCAACTCCTTCCCATTCCAATCCTGAGACCCTTCCTATAGCATGATATGTGATATCTCAATGCCTCTAATACCAAACCTGAGATCCTTCCTCTAACATGAAATGTGATATCGAACTCCTTCCCTTTCCAAACCTGAGAGCCTACCTATAGCATGAGATGTGATATCCAAGTCCTTCCCATTCCAATCCTTAGACCCTTCCTACAGCATGCAATATGATATCTCAATGATTCTAATAACAAACCTGAGACCCGTCCTATAACATGAGATGTGATATCCAACTCCTTCCCGTTTCAAACCTGAGACCCTTCCTATAACATGAGATGTGATATCCAACTCCTTCCCGTTTCAAACCTGAGACCCTTCCTATAGCATATGTGATATCCAACTCCTTCCCATTCCAAACATGAGACCCTTCCTATAGCAAGAATGTAATATCCAACTCCTTCCCATTCCAATCCTGAGACCATTCCTATAGCATGAGATGTGATATCTCAATGCTTCTAATACCAAACCTGAGATCCTTCCTATGACATGAGATGTGATATACAATTCCTCCCCATTCCAAACCTGAGAACCTTCCTACAGCATGCGATGTGATATCTCAATGCTTCTAATACCAAACCTGAGACCAGTCCTATAACATGAGATTGGATATCCAACTCCTTCCCCTTCCAAACCTGAGACCCTTCCTATAGCATGAGATGTGATATCCAATTTCTTCCCATTCCAATCCTGAGACCCTTCCTATAACATGAGATGTGATGTCTCAATGCTTCTAATACCAAACCTGAGATCTTTCCTATAACATGAGATGTGATATCCAACTCCTTCCCATTCCAATCCTGAGACCCTTCCTATAGCATGAGATGTGCTATCTCAATGCTTATACCAAACCTGAGACCCTTCCTAAAGCTTGAGATGTGATATCCAACTCCTTCCCATTCCAATCCTGAGACCCTTCCTATAACATGAAATGTGATATCCAACTCCTTCCCATTCCAACCTGAGACCCTTCCTATAGCATGAGATGGGATATCCAACTCCTTCCAAATCCAATACTGATACCCTTCCAATAGCATGAGATGTGATATCCCAATGCTTCTACCAAACCTGAGAACCATACTATGGCATGAGATGTGATATCAAACTCCTTCCCATTCCAATCCTGAGACTCTTCCTATAGCTTGAGATGTGATATCCGAAATCCTTCCCATTCCTATTCTGAGACCCTTCCTATACCATGAGACTTGATATCTCAATGCTTCTAATACCAAACCTGAGACCCGTCCTATAACATGAGATGTGATATCCAAATCTTTCCCCTTCCAAACCTTAGACCCTTCCTTTATCATGAGATGTGATATCCAACTCCTTCCCATTCCAATCCTGAGACCCTTCCGATATCATGAGATTTGTTATCTCAATGCTTCTAATAACAAAATTGAGACCCGCCTATAACATGAGATGTGATATCCAAATCTTTCCCCTTCCAAACCTCAGACCCTTCCTTTATCATGAGATGGGATATCCAACTCCTTCTTATTCCAATCCTGAGACCCTTCCGATAGCAGAGATGTGATATCTCAATGCTTATACCAATCCTGAGACCCTTCCTATGGCCTGAGATGTCATATACAACTCCTTCCCAATCCAATCCTGAGACCCTTCCTATAGCATGAGATGTGATATCTCAATGCTTATACCAAATCTGAGACCCTTCCTATAGCATGAGATGTGATATCCAACTCCTTCCCATTCCAATCCTGAGACCCTTCCTATAGCATGAGATGTGATGTCTCAATGCTTCTAATAACAAACCTGAGATCCTTCCTATAACATGAGATGTGATATCCAACTCCTTCCCATTCCAATCCTGAGACCCTTCCTATAGCATGAGATGTGATGTCTCAATGCTTCTAATACCAAACCTGAGAACCTTCCTACAGCATGCGATGTGATATCTCAATGCTTCTAATACCAAACCTGAGACCAGTCCTATAACATGAGATTGGATATCGAACTCCTTCCCCTTCCAAACCTGAGACCCTTCCTATAGCATGAGATGTGATATCCAACTTCTTCCCATTCCATTCCTGAGACCCTTCCTATAACATGAGATGTGATGTCTCAATGCTTCTAATACCAAACCTGAGATCTTTCCTATAACATGAGATGTAATATCCAACTCCTTCCGATTCCAATCCTGAGACCCTTCCTATAGCATGAGATGTGCTATCTCAATGCTTATACCAAACCTGAGACCCTTCCTAAAGCTTGAGATGTGATATCCAACTCCTTCCCATTCCAATCCTGAGACCCTTCCTATAGCATGAGATGTGATATCTCAATGCTTCTAATATCAAACTTGAGACCCTCCCTATAGCATGAGATGTGATACCCAAGTCCTTCCCATTCCAATCCTGAGACACTTCCTATAGCATGAGATGTGATATCTCAATGCTTATACCAAACCTGAGATCCTTCCTATAACATGAGATGTGATATCCAACTCCTTCCCATTCCAATCCCGAGACCCTTCCTATAGCATGAGATGTGATATCTCGATGCTTATACCAAACCTGAGACCCTTCCTATAGCATGAGATGTGATATCCAACTCCTTCCCATTCCAATCCTGAGACCCTTCCTATAGCATGAGATGTGATATCTCAATGCCTCTAATACCAAACCTGAGATCCTTCCTCTAACATGAAATGTGATATCCAACTCCTTCCCTTTCCAAACCTGAGAGCCTACCTATAGCATGAGATGTGATATCCAAGTCCTTCCCATTCCAATCCTTAGACCCTTCCTACAGCATTCAATATGATATCTCAATGATTCTAATAACAAACCTGAGACCCATCCTATAACATGAGATGGGATATCCAACTCCTTCCCATTCCAATCCTGAGACACTTCCGATAGCAGAGATGTGATATCTCAATGCTTATACCAAACCTGAGACCCTTCCTATAACATGAGATGTGATATCCAACTCCTTCCCGGTCCAAACCTGAGACCCTTCCTATAGCATATGTGATATCCAACTCCTTCCCATTCCAAACATGAGACCCTTCCTATAGCAAGAATGTAATATCCAACTCCTTCCCATTCCAATCCTGAGACCATTCCTATAGCATGAGATGTGATATCTCAATGCTTCTAATACAAAACCTGAGATCCTTCCTATGACATGAGATGTGATATCCAATTCCTCCCCATTCCAAACCTGAGAACCTTCCTACAGCATGCGATGTGATATCTCAATGCTTCTAATACCATACCCGAGACCAGTCCTATAACATGAGATTGGATATCCAACTCCTTCCCCTTCCAAACCTGAGACCCTTCCTATAGCATGAGATGTGATATCCAACTTCTTCCCATTCCACTCCTGAGACCCTTCCTTTAACATGAGATGTGATGTCTCAATGCTTCTAATACCAAACCTGAGATCTTTCCTATAACATGAGATGTGATATCCAACTCCTTCCCATTCCAATCCTGAGACCCTTCCTATAGCATGAGATGTTATATCTCAATGCTTATACCAAACCTGAGACCCTTCCTATAGCTTGAGATGTGATATCCAACTCCTTCCCATTCCAATCCTGAGACCCTTCCTATAGCATGAGATGTGATATCTCAAGGCCTCTAATACCAAACCTGAGATCCTTCCTCTAACATGAAATGTGATATCCAACTCCTTCCCCTTCCAAACCTGAGAGCCTTCCTATAGCATGAGATATGATATCCAAGTCCTTCCCATCCAATCCTGAGACCCTTCCTATAACATGAAATGTGATATCCAACTCCTTCCCATTCCAACCTGAGACCCTTCCTATAGCATGAGATGGGATATCCAACTCCTTCCAAATCCAATACTGATACCCTTCCGATAGCATGAGATGTGATATCCCAATGCTTCTACCAAACCTGAGACCCATACTATGGCATGAGATGTGATATCAAACTCCTTCCCATTCCAATCCTGAGACCCTACCTATAGCTTGAGATGTGATATCCAACTCCTTCCCATTCCAAACCTTAGACCCTTCCTTTATCATGAGATGTGATATCCAATTCCTTCCCATTCCAATCCTGAGACCCTTCCGATATCATGAGATTTGTTATCTCAATGCTTCTAATACAAAACCTGAGACCCGTCCTATAACATGAGATGTGATATCCAAATCCTTCCCCTTCCAAACCTTAGACCCTTCCTTTATCATGAGATGTGATATCCAATTCCTTCCCATTCCAATCCTGAGACCCTTCCGATATCATGAGATTTGTTATCTCCATGCTTCTAATATCAAACTTGAGACCCTCCCTATAGCATGAGTTGTGACATCCAAGTCCTCCCCATTCCAATCCTGAGACTCTTCCTATAGCATGAGATGTGATATCTCAATGCTTCTAATACCAAACCTGAGACCCTTCCTATAACATGAGATGGGATATCCAACTCCTTCCCATTCCAATCATGAGACCCTTCCGATAGCAGAGATGTGATATCTCAATGCTTATACCAAACCTGAGACCCTTCCTATGGCCTGATTTGTCATATACAACTCCTTCCCATTCCAATCCTGAGACCCTTCCTATAGCATGAGATGTGATATCTCAATGCTTATACCAAATCCGAGACCCTTCCTATAGCATGAGATGTGATATCCAACTCCTTCCCATTCCAATCTGAGACCCTTCCTATAGCATGAGATGTGATGTCTCATTGCTTCTAATACCAAACCTGAGATCCTTCCTATAACATGAGATGTGATATCCAACCCCTCCCCATTCCAATCCTGAGACCCTTATGATAGCATGAGATGTGATATCTCAATGCCTCTAATACCAAACCTGAGATACTTCTGATAGCATGAGATGTGATATCTCAATGCTTCTAGTACCAAACCTGAGATCCTTCCTATAACTGTCACACCGCGGAGACCGTGGAAGATATGGGCAAGATGGAGGCGCTATTAGGTCCATATGGTCGGTCGGTGAGCGGTCTAGTCTTTTTGTTGCTCCCGTATTTAAGGAGGCCACGCCCCCTCTGCGAGTTGCGTTGCAACTCGCTATGCTACTTTTCAAGTGTTCATACTGAAGCTCTGACCTTCCGAACTCCTCTTTTGTTTTCTTGGATACTCTCAGCGGCCCTTCGCCCTCTCGTCAGGCGACGGCCGTTCTCTCTTGCATCGGATACTCTCAGCGGCCCTTCGCCCTCTCGTCAGGCGACGGCCGTTCTCTCTTGCATTGGATACTCTCAGCGGCCCGTCGCCCTCTCGCCAGGCGACGGCCAGTCTCTCTAGCATTCCCCTTTTCATTCGATCTTTCCATCCTTCGCTTTCACCCCTTATATCTTTCGCGCACTCTCATAGTCATTTACTCTTTCAGCCATACTCTCTCGCATTCACCTTACCTCGCATTCGCGCACTCTCATAGTCACTTACTCTTTCAGCCATACTCCCTCGCATTCACCTTACCTCGCATTCGCGCACTCTCATAGTCACTTACTCTTTCAGTCATACTCTCTCGCATTCTCTCTCTCCCTCGTACTCTGTGTCACTCTCCATTCCTCAGGTGTACTCTCTCACTCTTTCTCTCTTCCTAACCTACTTAGCCAGCAGCCTGCGGAGCCTCTGTTGGATGCTTCAGTATTCCTTCGTTGTTCTTCACTCCACCACCTCATTCCCACCAAGGATTCAAGGATCTGTTTCCGGTCATATCTGGAGTCATCCATTGGACATTTGTCTCAAGACTCGTATAACATCTGGATCCGCTAGTCATTCTACCTGTCCCCGCCAGCAGCCTCACAGGGTTTTTTCTGCCTTATTGGCTTTTTCCCTGGATTGGAAGGAGCGGACTCCCCAGGGTTCACCTGACGGTTTATTCTACTAACGGTCAAGGTGGCCTCCGGAGGAGACCGTCCCTATCTCTTCGAACGCAAGAAGGGTAAAGGACTCCTTAAGAAGGACACGGAAGAGGAAAAGACCCAGAAAGAACGAAGGAGAAGACAGAAAGCCGCCAGTCAGAGTGAAGACCGAGGTGAGGAGACTCCAGGTAAAGAAACTGTGGGAAGTGGTTGTGACAGATTGCAACGCCAAACAAGTACGATGGCCTCGTTGGAACAATACCAGGAGATGGTGACAGCGATTCAGGGTCTCCAGGCGGAGGTTCAGAACCTTCGAACAGAGAACATCAACTTACGGCAGCAGGTAACAACTCGAGAGGATTTTCGAGGCGACCTGCCTCCCCTGACATTTTCCTTCGGGAAGTATGATGGCAGTCCACAACTCCTGAAAGAATTTTTGGATGCCTGTATGATTTATTTTACCTTTCGACCTAAGGCCTATGAACTTGACAGGGCCAAGGTCGGGTTTTTGGTCTCCAACCTAGTGGGCAATGCTCTGGCGTGGGCTACTCCTTTGATAGCGCAAGCTAGTCCTGCGGTTAATGATTACGCACAGTTCCTTCAATTGATGCGGAACAGATTTGAACGACCAGAGGTTCAATATTCCTCATATGAAGCCCTTCTGGATCTCCGTCAGGGGAATCAAGGTATACAGACATACGCCTCGGCATTTATGAAGTTGGCAACTGAGGCAGGGTGGCCAGATTCTGCCCAGCAGACCCTCTTCCGACGAGGATTACATGATGAAATTAAAGACGAACTAGCCCGGATGGCACGTCCTGCCTCTTTCCCGGAGTTGGTCACACTGTCCCTGCAATTGGAATACAGATTACAAGAGCGAAGATTAGAAAGGAGGAGGTTTAGACCACATCAAACCATCGGAGTACCCGCCTCGAACCCTTCTACTCGCTCGCAGCCAGAGGAACCTATGCAAATAGGATCAACTAGGGGTCCGTTGACTCCTGAGGAACGAAAGAGACGCAGAGAACAGGGTCTCTGCATGTACTGCGGATCTTCTAAGCATCTGCTTCGGAGTTGTCCCGAAGTTCCCCCGAGACGGTCGGGAAACGCTTCTCCCCGGTCTTAAGCAGGGAAAGGTACCGGGTGGAATCGATTAATCCCTGCAATTCCAGGCAGCTGGATAAACCGAAGGAGGACCATAGACTCATGGTGTTTACTGTCCATCTTACTTTTGGATCTCTTGCGCCATTTGAAACCTTGGCTATGCTGGATTGCGGTGCAGCTGGAAATTTCATAGATATTCAGTGGGTCCAAGAACAAGCCATTCCCCTGATTCAGAAGGATTGTCCTT
This sequence comes from Ambystoma mexicanum, assembly GCF_040938575.1. Lineage (NCBI taxonomy): Eukaryota > Metazoa > Chordata > Amphibia > Caudata > Ambystomatidae > Ambystoma > Ambystoma mexicanum. The sequence goes on from NC_090936.1 coordinate 344,173,725, forward strand.
TACCGGTAGAGGGTGTAGACGGTGTTCCTCTCTCTTCAGGACCCATCGTTCAAGAGACTTGTCCAGCCACTATGTCTTTGTTCCAACACCAGGAACAAATCACCTTTGATGTTATCAGAGCTGCTCATTTTCCCGTCATCCTGGGTATACCCTGGTTGCGCAAGCATAATCCCAGGATAGACTGGGCTACTAATACCATAGGTTTTCAGTCTTCATATTGTTCCACTTCATGTCTTCCCCAGACGTCTCCTTGCAAAGGAAAGGGAGCTGCTATTCCAACGTCCTCGACTGTGGTTCAAACAATCCCTCCTTACTATCAGCAGTATGCCGAGATTTTTGAGGACAAACTACCTCGTACTCTACCCCCTCATCGTGCAGAGGATTGTGCTATCAATTTGAAACCTGAAGCTTCTGTACCCTTTGGACGCATGTATCCGATGTCCCTACCAGAAAGAAGGGCATTGAAGGAGTATCTGGATGCAAATCTGCAGAACGGCCTGATCCAGGAATCTCACTCTCCCGCTGGTGCGTCGATGTTCTTCATCCCAAAGAAGGGTTCTATCGAGCTTAGGCCGTGCATCGATTACCGGGGCTTGAACAGCTTGACGATTCGGGACAGGTACCCCATGCCTCTCATAAAGGAGGTACTCGAAGCGGTAGAAGGAGCCTCCATATTCACCAAACTAGACCTTCGGGGAGCCTACCATCTGCTGAGAATAAAGAAAGGGGATGAGTGGAAGACGGCCTTTCGAACTCCTTTGGGACACTTTGAATACAGAGTCATGCCCTTTGGTCTGGTCAACGCCCCGGCAGTCTTCCAGCGCTTCGTTGATAAGATCTTCTCTGACTTGCTGTATGCCTCAGTAGTAGTCTATTTAGATGATATTCTGGTCTTCTCCTCCTCCCTATCGGAACACCGAAGACATGTCTCCTTAGTCCTCCAAAGATTAAGGGATAATCAGCTTCTGGTCAAGCCAGAAAAGTGCATTTTCGAGGCTGCCTCAGTGTCATACTTGGGTTTTATCGTCTCCAAGGAAGGGGTACAGATGGATCCTGAGAAGGTAAGGGCAGTCCTTAGGTGGTCTGTTCCGAAAGGTCCTAAGGACATACAGAGATTTTTGGGTCTTTCTAACTTCTACAGGAGATTCATCCCAAACTTCTCTGACATAGTCCTACCCATCACTCGTCTTCTAAAAAAGGGCCAAAGATTTGAGTGGGATAAGGATGCCGACCAAGCCTTCCGGGTACTCAAGGAAGCCTTTACTACGGCCCCCATTCTGGTACAGCCTAACCAGTCTCTTCCCTTTGTGGTTGAAACAGATGCCTCTGGAGGGGCTATTGGAGCTGCCCTTCTACAAACCGGCAAAGATGGAGTGGAACATCCGGTGGCCTATTATTCTAGAACCCTTACACCTAGTGAAAGGAATTACTCGGTGTTGGAACGAGAGTTATTGGCTATCCGACAGGCTTGTATCGAATGGAGACATTTGTTACAGGGAGCTGCCCATCCCTTTCTGGTTCGTACTGACCATAGGAATCTGAAGATATTGCAGCAAATGGAGTGTCGCAATTCCAGACACGCTCGATGGGCTTATTTCTTTTCCCAATATGACTTTGAGATCACATACCTTCCTGGAAAGGAGAACGCCTTAGCGGACGCTCTTTCTCGGAGCCTGGAATACCAAGAAGAAGAGAAACAGGGCCAGGATGGGATACTTGCTGGCAAGAGAATCCTGGGATTGGTCAACTCTTTCCTACAAGAAGTAGAACTTGCCACTAACCATACCGAGGTATCTTCAGAGGATCAACCGCTTTTGGTGAGGAAGGGCGGTTTATACTTTCATCAAGGCGCTCTATTTCTACCGTCTAAGAAGTTCCAAACGCAAGCCCTATATTGGTGTCATGACCTTCCGTCTGCAGGTCACAAGGGACAGAGGGCAACCCTAGGTTTGACTTCTAGATATTTCTGGTGGCCGACTATGGTAAAAGACATTAAGACATATGTGACGAGTTGTCCAGTATGTGCTGCCAACAAGAATACCACTCATAGTCCTTTGGGTCTACTCCAACAAGAGCCTTTACCATCCCAGCCTTGGATACATGTTTCTACCGATTTCATAGTAGATCTTCCCCCCTCAGGGAATTACACAGCAATTATGGTGACGATAGATTCCCTGAGTAAGATGGCACATTTCTCTCCCTTACATGGCTTGCCTTCCGCCCCGGAGACGGCCGAGGTGTTCCTGAGAGACGTTGTGAGACTACATGGCTTGCCTCGGACCATAGTGTCTGATAGGGGTACCCAATTTACCTCCCGTTTTTGGTCCGCTTTATGCAACTCTCTGGGGATTCAGAGGGCATTGTCGTCGGGTTACCACCCCCAGAGTAACGGCCAGACCGAACGCCTCAATGCCACCATTGAACAGTATCTACGCTGTTTCTGCAATCAAGAGCAGAATAAGTGGCAGTCCTATCTAGCACTGGCAGAGTTTACATATAATAACACCCAACATTCTGCTACAGGTATCAGTCCCTTCTTTTTCACCTACGGGTATCACCCGAGACATATACCTCTTTTCGAGAGTCCCTCTACTACCGTGCCCTCGGTGGATCGTCATCTTCATGATCTCCGTACCATCCAAAAGGAGGCTGTACAGAAGTTGGAGGCTAGCCGGGTACGTTACAAGAAGTATGCGGATAAGAAGCGCTCCCCTAACCCCAACTGGGGCGTAGGAACCAAGGTGTGGTTATCAACCAAATTTCTCCCACGATGGGTTCACCCAGGGAAATTCTCGGCCCGCTTCATAGGTCCATTCCCCATTTTGTCCCAAGTAAATCCTGTGGCCTTTCGATTACAATTACCACCTAAGATGAAGAGGATTCATCCTGTATTCCATACGTCTCTCCTAAAGGCTTATGTTCCCGATCCTATGAGTCATCGTAAACCCTCCTCTTTAAGGATCGAAGACCCGGACCCTGATGAGTATGAGGTGGAGCGACTGGTGGATTCCCGTTACAGACATGGCACTGTACAATACCTGATCCATTGGAAAGGTTACTCCACAGCAGAACGCTCTTGGGAACCCAGACATAACATCCATGCTCCACGCCTTCTCAGATTGTTCCATCGCCTCCACCCAGGGAAGCCTGGGGGAGAAGGGATAAGGAGAGGGCATACTGTCACACCGCGGAGACCGTGGAAGATATGGGCAAGATGGAGGCGCTATTAGGTCCATATGGTCGGTCGGTGAGCGGTCTAGTCTTTTTGTTGCTCCCGTATTTAAGGAGGCCACGCCCCCTCTGCGAGTTGCGTTGCAACTCGCTATGCTACTTTTCAAGTGTTCATACTGAAGCTCTGACCTTCCGAACTCCTCTTTTGTTTTCTTGGATACTCTCAGCGGCCCTTCGCCCTCTCGTCAGGCGACGGCCGTTCTCTCTTGCATCGGATACTCTCAGCGGCCCTTCGCCCTCTCGTCAGGCGACGGCCGTTCTCTCTTGCATTGGATACTCTCAGCGGCCCGTCGCCCTCTCGCCAGGCGACGGCCAGTCTCTCTAGCATTCCCCTTTTCATTCGATCTTTCCATCCTTCGCTTTCACCCCTTATATCTTTCGCGCACTCTCATAGTCATTTACTCTTTCAGCCATACTCTCTCGCATTCACCTTACCTCGCATTCGCGCACTCTCATAGTCACTTACTCTTTCAGCCATACTCCCTCGCATTCACCTTACCTCGCATTCGCGCACTCTCATAGTCACTTACTCTTTCAGTCATACTCTCTCGCATTCTCTCTCTCCCTCGTACTCTGTGTCACTCTCCATTCCTCAGGTGTACTCTCTCACTCTTTCTCTCTTCCTAACCTACTTAGCCAGCAGCCTGCGGAGCCTCTGTTGGATGCTTCAGTATTCCTTCGTTGTTCTTCACTCCACCACCTCATTCCCACCAAGGATTCAAGGATCTGTTTCCGGTCATATCTGGAGTCATCCATTGGACATTTGTCTCAAGACTCGTATAACATCTGGATCCGCTAGTCATTCTACCTGTCCCCGCCAGCAGCCTCACAGGGTTTTTTCTGCCTTATTGGCTTTTTCCCTGGATTGGAAGGAGCGGACTCCCCAGGGTTCACCTGACGGTTTATTCTACTAACGGTCAAGGTGGCCTCCGGAGGAGACCGTCCCTATCTCTTCGAACGCAAGAAGGGTAAAGGACTCCTTAAGAAGGACACGGAAGAGGAAAAGACCCAGAAAGAACGAAGGAGAAGACAGAAAGCCGCCAGTCAGAGTGAAGACCGAGGTGAGGAGACTCCAGGTAAAGAAACTGTGGGAAGTGGTTGTGACAATAACATGAGATGTGATTTCCAAATCCTTCCACTTCCAAACCTGAGACCCTCCCTTTAGCATGAGATGTGATATCCAACTCCTTCCCATTCCAATCCTGAGACCCTTCTGATAGCATGAGATGTGATATTTCAATGCCTCTAATACCAAACCTGAGATCCTACCTCTAACATGAAATGTGATATCCATCTCCTTCCCTTTCCAAACCTGAGACCCTGCCTATAGCATGAGATGTGATATCAAAAGTCCTTCCCATTCCAATCCTGAGACTGTTTCTATAGCATGAGATGTGATATCTCAATGCTTATACCAAATCTGAGACCCTTCCTATAGCATGAGATGTGATGTCTCAATGCTTCTAATACCAAACCTGAGATCCTTCCTATAACATGAGATGTGATATCCAACTCCTTCCCATTCCAATCCTGAGACCCTTATGATAGCATGAGATGTGATATCTCAATGCCTCTAATACCAAACCTGAGATACTTCCGATAGCATGAGATGTGATATCTCAATGCTTCTAATACCAAACCTGAGATCCTTCCTATAACATGAGATGTGATTTCCAAATCCTTCCCCTTCCAAACCTGAGACCCTCCCTTTAGCATGAGATGTGATATCCAACTCCTTCCCATTCCAATCCTGAGACCCTTCTGATAGCATGAGATGTGATATTTCAATGCCTCTAATACCAAACCTGAGATCCTACCTCTAACATGAAATGTGATATCCATCTCCTTCCCTTTCCAAACCTGAGACCCTGCCTATAGCATGAGATGTGATATCCAAGTCCTTCCCATTACAATCCTGAGACCCTTCCTATAGCATGTGATGTGATATCTCAATGCTTATACCAAACCTGAGACCCTTCCTATGGCATGAGATGTCATATACAACTCCTTCCCATTCCAATCCTGAGACCCTTCCTATAGCATGAGATGTGATATCTCAATGCTTATACCAAACCTGAGACCCTTCCTATAGCATGAGATGTGATATCCAACTTCTTCCCATTCCAATCCTGAGACCCTTCCTATAACATGAGATGTGATGCCTCAATGCTTCTAATACCAAACCTGAGATCTTTCCTATAACATGAGATGTGATATCCAACTCCTTCCCATTCCAATCCTGAGACCCTTCCTATAGCATGAGATGTGATATCACAATGCTTATACCAAACCTGAGACCGTTCCTATAGCCTGAGATGTGATATCCAACTCCTTCCCATTCCAACCTGAGACCCTTCCTATAGCATGAGATGGGATATCTCAATGCTTCTAATACCAAACCTGAGACTCTTCCTATAACATGAGATGGGATATCCAACTCCTTCCCATTCCAATCCTGAGACCCTTCCGATAGCAGAGATGTGATATCTCAATGCTTATACCAAACCTGAGATCCTTCATATAGCATGAGATGTGATATCCAACTCCTTCCCATTCCAAACCTGAGACCCTTCCTATAACATGAGATGTGATATCCAACTCCTTCCAAATCCAATCCTGATACCCTTCCGATATCATGAGATTTGTTATCTCAATGCTTCTAATATCAAACTTGAGACCCTCCCTATAGCATGAGTTGTGACATCCAAGTCCTCCCCATTCCAATCCTGAGACTCTTCCTATAGCATGAGATGTGATATCTCAATGCTTCTAATACCAAACCTGAGACCCTTCCTATAACATGAGATGGGATATCCAACTCCTTCCCATTCCAATCATGAGACCCTTCCGATAGCAGAGATGTGATATCTCAATGCTTATACCAAACCTGAGACCCTTCCTATGGCCTGATTTGTCATATACAACTCCTTCCCATTCCAATCCTGAGACCCTTCCTATAGCATGAGATGTGATATCTCAATGCTTATACCAAATCCGAGACCCTTCCTATAGCATGAGATGTGATATCCAACTCCTTCCCATTCCAATCTGAGACCCTTCCTATAGCATGAGATGTGATGTCTCATTGCTTCTAATACCAAACCTGAGATCCTTCCTATACCATGAGATGTGATATCCAACCCCTCCCCATTCCAATCCTGAGACCCTTATGATAGCATGAGATGTGATATCTCAATGCCTCTAATACCAAACCTGAGATACTTCTGATAGCATGAGATGTGATATCTCAATGCTTCTAGTACCAAACCTGAGATCCTTCCTATAACATGAGATGTGATTTCCAAATCCTTCCACTTCCAAACCTGAGACCCTCCCTTTAGCATGAGATGTGATATCCAACTCCTTCCCATTCCAATCCTGAGACCCTTCTGATAGCATGAGATGTGATATTTCAATGCCTCTAATACCAAACCTGAGATCCTACCTCTAACATGAAATGTGATATCCATCTCCTTCCCTTTCCAAACCTGAGACCCTGCCTATAGCATGAGATGTGATATCAAAAGTCCTTCCCATTCCAATCCTGAGACTGTTCCTATAGCATGAGATGTGATATCTCAATGCTTATACCAAATCTGAGACCCTTCCTATAGCATGAGATGTGATATCCAACTCCTTCCCATTCCAATCCTGAGACCCTTCCTATAGCATGAGATGTGATGTCTCAATGCTTCTAATACCAAACCTGAGATCCTTCCTATAACATGAGATGTGATATCCAACTCCTTCCCATTCCAATCCTGAGACCCTTATGATAGCATGAGATGTGATATCTCAATGCCTCTAATACCAAACCTGAGATACTTCCGATAGCATGAGATGTGATATCTCAATGCTTCTAATACCAAACCTGAGATCCTTCCTATAACATGAGATGTGATTTCCAAATCCTTCCCCTTCCAAACCTGAGACCCTCCCTTTAGCATGAGATGTGATATCCAACTCCTTCCTATTCCAATCCTGAGACCCTTCTGATAGCATGAGATGTGATATTTCAATGCCTCTAATACCAAACCTGAGATCCTACCTCTAACATGAAATGTGATATCCATCTCCTTCCCTTTCCAAACCTGAGACCCTGCCTATAGCATGAGATGTGATATCCAAGTCCTTCCCATTACAATCCTGAGACCCTTCCTATAGCATGTGATGTGATATCTCAATGCTTATACCAAACCTGAGACCCTTCCTATGGCATGAGATGTCATATACAACTCCTTCCCATTCCAATCCTGAGACCCTTCCTATAGCATGAGATGTGATATCTCAATGCTTATACCAAACCTGAGACCCTTCCTATAGCATGAGATGTGATATCCAACTTCTTCCCATTCCAATCCTGAGACCCTTCCTATAACATGAGATGTGATGCCTCAATGCTTCTAATACCAAACCTGAGATCTTTCCTATAACATGAGATGTGATATCCAACTCCTTCCCATTCCAATCCTGAGACCCTTCCTATAGCATGAGATGTGATATCACAATGCTTATACCAAACCTGAGACCGTTCCTATAGCTTGAGATGTGATATCCAACTCCTTCCCATTCCAACCTGAGACCCTTCCTATAGCATGAGATGGGATATCTCAATGCTTCTAATACCAAACCTGAGACTCTTCCTATAACATGAGATGGGATATCCAACTCCTTCCCATTCCAATCCTGAGACCCTTCCGATAGCAGAGATGTGATATCTCAATGCTTATACCAAACCTGAGATCCTTCCTATAACATGAGATGTGATATCCAACTCCTTCCCATTCCAATCCTGAGACACTTCCTATAGCATGAGATGTGATATCTCACTGCTTATACCAAACCTGAGACCCTTCATATAGCATGAGATGTGATATCCAACTCCTTCCCATTCCAAACCTGAGACCCTTCCTATAACATGAGATGTGATATCCAACTCCTTCCAAATCCAATCCTGATACCCTTCCGATAGCATGAGATGTGATATCCCAATGCTTCTACCAAACCTGAGACCCATACTATGGCATGAGATGTGATATCAAACTCCTTCCCATTCCAATCCTGAGACCCTTCCTATAGCTTGAGATGTGATATCCAACTCCTTCCCATTCCAATTCTGAGACCCTTCCTATACCATGAGACTTGATATCTCAATGCTTCTAATTCCAAACCTGAGACCCGTCCTATAACATGAGATGTGATATCCAAATCCTTCCCCTTCCAAACCTTAGACCCTTCCTTTATCATGAGATGTGATATCCAACTCCTTCCCATTCCAATCCTGAGACCCTTCCGATATCATGAGATGTGATATCTCAATGCTTCTAATATCAAACTTGAGACCCTCCCTATAGCATGAGATGGGATATCCAACTCCTTCCCATTCCAATCCTGAGACCCTTCCGATAGCATGAGATGTGATGTCTCAATGCTTCTAATACCAAACCTGAGATCCTTCCTATAACATGAGATGTGATATCCAACTCCTTCCCATTCCAATCCTGAGACCCTTCCTATAGCATGAGATGTGATATCTCAATGCTTATACCAAACCTGAGACCCTTCCTATAGCATGAGATGTGATATCCAACTCCTTCCCATTCCAATCCTGAGACCCTTCCTATAGCATGAGATGTGATATCTCAATGCCTCTAATACCAAACCTGAGATCTTCCTCTAACATGAAATGTGATATCAAACTCCTTCCCTTTCCAAACCTGAGAGCCTACCTATAGCATGAGATGTGATTTCCAAGTCCTTCCCATTCCAATCCTTAGACCCTTCCTACAGCATGCAATATGATATCTCAATGATTCTGATAACAAACCTGAGACCCGTCCTATAACATGAGATGGGATATCCAACACCTTCCCATTCCAATCCTGAGACACTTCCGATAGCAGAGATGTGATATCTCAATGCTTATACCAAACCTGAGACCCTTCCTATAACATGAGATGTGATATCCAACTCCTTCCCGTTTCAAACCTGAGACCCTTCCTATAGCATATGTGATATCCAACTCCTTCCCATTCCAAACATGAGACCCTTCCTATAGCAAGAATGTAATATCCAACTCCTTCCCATTCCAATCCTGAGACCATTCCTATAGCATGAGATGTGATATCTCAATGCTTCTAATACCAAACCTGAGATCCTTCCTATGACATGAGATGTGATATCCAATTCCTCCCCATTCCAAACCTGAGAACCTTCCTACAGCATGCGATGTGATATCTCAATGCTTCTAATACCAAACCTGAGACCAGTCCTATAACATGAGATTGGATATCCAACTCCTTCCCCTTCCAAACCTGAGACCCTTCCTATAGCATGAGATGTGATATCCAACTCTTTCCCATTCCAATCCTGAGACCCTTCCTATAACATGAGATGTGATGTCTCAATGCTTCTAATACCAAACCTGAGATCTTTCCTATAACATGAGATGTGATATCCAACTCCTTCCCATTCCAATCCTGAGACCCTTCCTATAGCATGAGATGTGATATCTCAATGCTTATACCAAACCTGAGACCCTTCCTATAGCATGAGATGTGATATCCAACTCCTTCCCATTCCAATCCTGAGACCCTTCCTATAGCATGAGATGTGATATCTCAATGCCTCTAATACCAAACCTGAGATCCTTCCTCTAATATGAAATGTGATATCCAACTCCTTCCCTTTCCAAACCTGAGAGCCTACCTCTAGCATGAGATGTGATATCCAAGTCCTTCCCATTCCAATCCTTAGACCCTTCCTATAGCATGCAATATGATATCTCAATGATTCTAATAACAAATCTGAGACCCGTCCTATAACATGAGATGGGATATCCAACACCTTCCCATTCCAATCCTGAGACACTTCTGATAGCAGAGATGTGATATCTCAATGCTTATACCAAACCTGAGACCCTTCCTATAACATGAGATGTGATATCCAATTCCTTCCCGTTTCAAACCTGAGACCCTTCCTATAGCATATGTGATATCCAACTCCTTCCCATTCCAAACATGAGACCCTTCATATAGCAAGAATGTAATATCCAACTCCTTCCCATTCCAATCCTGAGACCATTCCTATAGCATGAGATGTGATATCTCAATGCTTCTAATACCAAACCTGAGAACCTTCCTACAGCATGCGATGTGATATCTCAATGCTTCTAATACCAAACCTGAGACCAGTCCTATAACATGAGATTGGATTTCCAACTCCTTCCCCTTCCAAACCTGAGACCCTTCCTATAGCATGAGATGTGATATCCAACTCTTTCCCATTCCAATCCTGAGACCCTACCTATAACATGAGATGTGATGTCTCAATGCTTCTAATACCAAACCTGAGATCTTTCCTATAACATGAGATGTGATATCCAACTCCTTCCCATTCCAATCCTGAGACCCTTCCTATAGCATGAGATGTGCTATCTCAATGCTTATACCAAACCTGAGACCCTTCCTAAAGCTTGAGATGTGATATCCAACTCCTTCCCATTCCAATCCTGAGACCCTTCCTATAACATGAAATGTGATATCCAACTCCTTCCCATTCCAGCCTGAGACCCTTCCTATAGCATGAGATGGGATATCCAACTCCTTCCAAATCCAATACTCATACCCTTCCAATAGCATGAGATGTGATATCCCAATGCTTCTACCAAACCTGAGAACCATACTATGGCATGAGATGTGATATCAAACTCCTTCCCATTCCAATCCTGAGACTCTTCCTATAGCTTGAGATGTGATATCCAAATCCTTCCCATTCCAATTCTGAGACCCTTCCTATACCATGAGACTTGATATCTCAATGCTTCTAATACCAAACCTGAGACCCGTCCTATAACATGAGATGTGATATCCAAATCTTTCCCCTTCCAAACCTTAGACCCTTCCTTTATCATGAGATGTGATATCCAACTCCTTCCCATTCCAATCCTGAGACCCTTCCGATATCATGAGATTTGTTATCTCAATGCTTCTAATATCAAAATTGAGACCCGTCCTATAACATGAGATGTGATATCCAAATCTTTCCCCTTCCAAACCTTAGACCCTTCCTTTATCATGAGATGGGTTATCCAACTCCTTCCCATTCCAATCCTGAGACCCTTCCGATAGCAGAGATGTGATATCTCAATGCTTATACCAATCCTGAGACCCTTCCTATGGCCTGAGATGTCATATACAACTCCTTCCCAATCCAATCCTGAGACCCTTCCTATATCATGAGATGTGATATCTCAATGCTTATACCAAATCTGAGACACTTCCTATAGCATGAGATGTGATATCCAACTCCTTCAAATTCCAATCCTGAGACCCTTCCTATAGCATGAGATGTGATGTCTCAATGCTTCTAATACCAAACCTGAGATCCTTCCTATAACATGAGATGTGATATCCAACACCTTCCCATTCCAATCCTGAGACCCTTCCTATAGCATGAGATGTGATGTCTCAATGCTTCTAATACCAAACCTGAGAACCTTCCTACAGCATGCGATGTGATATCTCAATGCTTCTAATACCAAACCTGAGACCAGTCCTATAACATGAGATTGGATATCCAACTCCTTCCCCTTCCAAACCTGAGACCCTTCCTATAGCATGAGATGTGATATCCAACTTCTTCCCATTCCAATCCTAAGACCCTTCCTATAACATGAGATGTGATGTCTCAATGCTTCTAATACCAAACCTGAGATCTTTCCTATAACATGAGATGTAATATCCAACTCCTTCCCATTCCAATCCTGAGACCCTTCCTATAGCATGAGATGTGCTATCGCAATGCTTATACCAAACCTGACACCCTTCCTAAAGCTTGAGATGTGATATCCAACTCCTTCCCATTCCAATCCTGAGACCCTTCCTATAGCATGATATGTGATATCTCAATGCCTCTAATACCAAACCTGAGATCCTTCCTCTAACATGAAATGTGATATCGAACTCCTTCCCTTTCCAAACCTGAGAGCCTACCTATAGCATGAGATGTGATATCCAAGTCCTTCCCATTCCAATCCTTAGACCCTTCCTACAGCATGCAATATGATACTTAATGATTCTAATAACAAACCTGAGACCCGTCCTATAACATGAGATGGGATATCCAACACCTTCCCATTCCAATCCTGAGACACTTCCGATAGCAGAGATGTGATATCTCAATGCTTATAACAAACCTGAGACCCTTCCTATAACATGAGATGTGATATCCAACTCCTTCCCGTTTCAAACCTGAGACCCTTCCTATAGCATATGTGATATCCAACTCCCTCCCATTCCAAACATGAGACCCTTCCTATACCAAGAATGTAATATCCAACTCCTTCCCATTCCAATCCTGAGACCATTCCTATAGCATGAGATGTGATATCTCAATGCTTCTAATACCAAACCTGAGATCCTTCCTATGACATGAGATGTGATATCCAATTCCTCCCCATTCCAAACCTGAGAACCTTCCTACAGCATGCGATGTGATATCTCAATGCTTCTAATACCAAACCTGAGACCAGTCCTATAACATGAGATTGGATATCCAACTCCTTCCCCTTCCAAACCTGAGACCCTTCCTATAGCATGAGATGTGATATCCAACTTCTTCCCATTCCAATCATGAGACCCTTCCTATAACATGAGATGTGATGTCTCAATGCTTCTAATACCAAACCTGAGATCTTTCCTATAACATGAGATGTGATATCCAACTCCTTCCCATTCCAATCCTGAGACCCTTCCTATAGCATGAGATGTGCTATCTCAATGCTTATACCAAACCTGAGACCCTTCCTAAAGCTTGAGATGTGATATCCAACTCCTTCCCATTCCAATCCTGAGACCCTTCCTATAACATGAAATGTGATATCCAACTCCTTCCCATTCCAACCTGAGACCCTTCCTATAGCATGAGATGGGATATCCAACTCCTTCCCATTCCAATCCTGAGACCCTTCCTATAGCATGAGATGTGATATCCCAATGCTTCTACCAAACCTGAGAACCATACTATGGCATGAGATGTGATATCAAACTCCTTCCCATTCCAATCCTGAGACTCTTCCTATAGCTTGAGATGTGATATCCGAAATCCTTCCCATTCCAATTCTGAGACCCTTCCTATACCATGAGACTTGATATCTCAATGCTTCTAATACCAAACCTGAGACCCGTCCTATAACATGAGATGTGATATCCAAATCTTTCCCCTTCCAAACCTTAGACCCTTCCTTTATCATGAGATGTGATATCCAACTCCTTCAGATTCCAATCCTGAGACCCTTACGATATCATGAGATTTGTTATCTCAATGCTTCTAATATCAAAATTGAGACCCGTCCTATAACATGAGATGTGATATCCAAATCCTTCCCCTTCCAAACCTTAGACCCTATCTTTATCATGAGATGGGATATCCAACTCCTTCCCATTCCAATCCTGAGACCCTTCCGATAGCAGAGATGTGATATCTCAATGCTTATACCAATCCTGAGACCCTTCCTATGGCCTGAGATGTCATATACAACTCCTTCCCAATCCAATCCTGAGACCCTTCCTATAGCATGAGATGTGATGTCTCAATGCTTCTAATACCAAACCTGAGATCCTTCCTATAACATGAGATGTGATATCCAACTCCTTCCCATTCCAATCCTGAGACCCTTCCTATAGCATGAGATGTGATGTCTCAATGCTTCTAATACCAAACCTGAGATCCTTCCTATAACATGACATGTGATATCCAAATCCTTACCCTTCCAAACCTGAGACCCTCCCTTTAGCATGAGATGTGATATCCAACTCCTTCCCATTCCAATCCTGAGACTCTTCTGATAGCATGAGATGTGATATCTCAATGCCTCTAATACCAAACCTGAGATCCTACCTCTAACATGAAATGTGATATCCAACTCTTTCCCCTTCCAAACCTGAGAGCCTTCCTATAGCATGAGATGTGATATCCAAGTCCTTCCCATTCCAATCCTGAGACCCTTCCTATAACATGAGATGTGATATCCAACTCCTTCCCATTCCAACCTGAGACCCTTCCTATAGCATGAGATGGGATATCCAACTCCTTCCAAATCCAATCCTGATACCCTTCCGATAGCATGAGATGTGATATCCCAATGCTTCTACCAAACCTGAGACCCATACTATGGCATGAGATGTGATATCAAACTCCTTCCCCTTCCAAACCTTAGACCCTTCCTTTATCATGAGATGTGATATCCAACTCCTTCCCATTCCATCCCTGAGACCCTTCCGATATCATGAGATGTGATATCTCAATGCTTCTAATATCAAACTTGAGACCCTCCCTATAGCATGAGATGTGATATCCAAGTCCTTCCATTTCCAATCCTGAGACCCTTCCTATAGCATGAGATGTGATATCTCAATGCTTCTAATACCAAACCTGAGACCCTTCCTATAACATGAGATGGGAATATCCAACTCCTTCCCATTCCAATCCTGAGACCCTTCCGATAGCAGAGATGTGATATCTCAATGCTTATACCAAACCTGAGATCCTTCCTATAACATGAGATGTGATATCCAACTCCTTCCCATTCCAATCCTGAGACACTTCCTGTAGCATGAGATGTGATATCTCACTGCTTATACCAAACCTGAGACCCTTCCTATAGCATGAGATGTGATATCCAACTCCTTCCCATTCCAATCCTGAGACCCTTCCTATAGCATGAGATGTGATATCTCAATGCTTCTAATATCAAACTTGAGACCCTCCCTATAGCATGAGATGGGATATCCAACTCCTTCCCATTCCAATCCTGAGACCCTTCCGATAGCATGAGATGTGATGTCTCAATGCTTCTAATACCAAACCTGAGATCCTTCCTATAACATGAGATGTGATATCCAACTCCTTCCCATTCCAATCCTGAGACCCTTCCTATAGCATGAGATGTGATATCTCAATGCTTATACCAAACCTGAGACCCTTCCTATAGCATGAGATGTGATATCCAACTCCTTCCCATTCCAATCCTGAGACCCTTCCTATAGCATGAGATGTGATATCTCAATGCCTCTAATACCAAACCTGAGATCCTTCCTCTAACATGAAATGTGATATCAAACTCCTTCCCTTTCCAAACCTGAGAGCCTACCTATAGCATGAGATGTGATTTCCAAGTCCTTCCCATTCCAATCCTTAGACCCTTCCTACAGCATGCAATATGATATCTCAATGATTCTAATAACAAACCTGAGACCCGTCCTATAACATGAGATGGGATATCCAACACCTTCCCATTCCAATCCTGAGACACTTCCGATAGCAGAGATGTGATATCTCAATGCTTATACCAAACCTGAGACCCTTCCTATAACATGAGATGTGATATCCAACTCCTTCCCGTTTCAAACCTGAGACCCTTCCTATAGCATATGTGATATCCAACTCCTTCCCATTCCAAACATGAGACCCTTCCTATAGCAAGAATGTAATATCCAACTCCTTCCCATTCCAATCCTGAGACCATTCCTATAGCATGAGATGTGATATCTCAATGCTTCTAATACCAAACCTGAGATCCTTCCTATAACATGAGATGTGATATCCAATTCCTCCCCATTCCAAACCTGAGAACCTTCCTACAGCATGCGATGTGATATCTCAATGCTTCTAATACCAAACCTGAGACCAGTCCTATAACATGAGATTGGATATCCAACTCCTTCCCCTTCCAAACCTGAGACCCTTCCTATAGCATGAGATGTGATATCCAACTCTTTCCCATTCCAATCCTGAGACCCTTCCTATAACATGAGATGTGATGTCTTAATGCTTCTAATACCAAACCTGAGATCTTTCCTATAACATGAGATGTGATATCCAACTCCTTCCCATTCCAATCCGGAGACCCTTCCTATAGCATGAGATGTGCTATCTCAACGCTTATACCAAACCTGAGACCCTTCCTAAAGCTTGAGATGTGATATCCAACTCCTTCCCATTCCAATCCTGAGACCCTTCCTATAACATGAAATGTGATATCCAACTCCTTCCCATTCCAACCTGAGACCCTTCCTATAGCATGAGATGGGATATCCAACTCCTTCCAAATCCAATACTGATACCCTTCCAATAGCATGAGATGTGATATCCCAATGCTTCTACCAAACCTGAGAACCATACTATGGCATGAGATGTGATATCAAACTCCTTCCCATTCCAATCCTGAGACTCTTCCTATAGCTTGAGATGTGATATCTAAATCCTTCCCATTCCAATTCTGAGACCCTTCCTATACCATGAGACTTGATATCTCAATGCTTCTAATACCAAACCTGAGACCCGTCCTATAACATGAGATGTGATATCCAAATCTTTCCCCTTCCAAACCTTAGACCCTTCCTTTATCATGAGATGTGATATCCAACTCCTTCCCATTCCAATCCTGAGACCCTTCCGATATCATGAGATTTGTTATCTCAATGCTTCTAATATCAAAATTGAGACCCGTCCTATAACATGAGATGTGATATCCAAATCTTTCCCCTTCCAAACCTTAGACCCTTCCTTTATCATGAGATGGGATATCCAACTCCTTCCCATTCCAATCCTGAGACCCTTCCGATAGCAGAGATGTGATATCTCAATGCTTATACCAATCCTGAGACCCTTCCTATGGCCTGAGATGTCATATACAACTCCTTCCCAATCCAATCCTGAGACCCTTCCTATATCATGAGATGTGATATCTCAATGCTTATACCAAATCTGAGACCCTTCCTATAGCATGAGATGTGATATCCAACTCCTTCAAATTCCAATCCTGAGACCCTTCCTATAGCATGAGATGTGATGTCTCAATGCTTCTAATACCAAACCTGAGATCCTTCCTATAACATGAGATGTGATATCCAGCACCTTCCCATTCCAATCCTGAGACCCTTCCTATAGCATGAGATGTGATGTCTCAATGCTTCTAATACCAAACCTGAGAACCTTCCTACAGCATGCAATGTGATATCTCAATGCTTCTAATACCAAACCTGAGACCAGTCCTATAACATGAGATTGGATATCCAACTCCTTCCCCTTCCAAACCTGAGACCCTTCCTATAGCATGAGATGTGATATCCAACTTCTTCCCATTCCAATCCTGAGACCCTTCCTATAACATGAGATGTGATGTCTCAATGCTTCTAATACCAAACCTGAGATCTTGCCTATAACATGAGATGTAATATCCAACTCCTTCCCATTCCAATCCTGAGACCCTTCCTATAGCATGAGATGTGATATCGCAATGCTTATACCAAACCTGAGACCCTTCCTAAAGCTTGAGATGTGATATCCAACTCCTTCCCATTCCAATCCTGAGACCCTTCCTATAGCATGATATGTGATATCTCAATGCCTCTAATACCAAACCTGAGATCCTTCCTCTAACATGAAATGTGATATCGAACTCCTTCCCTTTCCAAACCTGAGAGCCTACCTATAGCATGAGATGTGATATCCAAGTCCTTCCCATTCCAATCCTTAGACCCTTCCTACAGCATGCAATATGATATCTCAATGATTCTAATAACAAACCTGAGACCCGTCCTATAACATGAGATTGGATATCCAACACCTTCCCATTCCAATCCTGAGACACTTCCGATAGCAGAGATGTGATATCTCAATGCTTATAACAAACCTGAGACCCTTCCTATAACATGAGATGTGATATCCAACTCCTTCCCGTTTCAAACCTGAGACCCTTCCTATAGCATATGTGATATCCAACTCCTTCCCATTCCAAACATGAGACCCTTCCTATAGCAAGAATGTAATATCCAACTCCTTCCCATTCCAATCCTGAGACCATTCCTATATCATGAGATGTGATATCTCAATGCTTCTAATACCAAACCTGAGATCCTTCCTATGACATGAGATGTGATATCCATTTCCTCCCCATTCCAAACCTGAGAACCTTCCTACAGCATGCGATGTGATATCTCAATGCTTCTAATACCAAACCTGAGACCAGTCCTATAACATGAGATTGGATATCCAACTCCTTCCCCTTCTAAACCTGAGACCCTTCCTATAGCATGAGATGTGATATCCAACTTCTTCCCATTCCAATCCTGAGACCCTTCCTATAACATGAGATGTGATGTCTCAATGCTTCTAATACCAAACCTGAGATCTTTCCTATAACATGAGATGTGATATCCAACTCCTTCCCATTCCAATCCTGAGACCCTTCCTATAGCATGAGATGTGCTATCTCAATGCTTATACCAAACCTGAGACCCTTCCTAAAGCTTGAGATGTGATATCCAACTCCTTCCCATTCCAATCCTGAGACCCTTCCTATAACATGAAATGTGATATCCAACTCCTTCCCATTCCAACCTGAGACCCTTCCTATAGCATGAGATGGGATATCCAACTCCTTCCAAATCCAATACTGATACCCTTCCAATAGCATGAGATGTGATATCCCATTGCTTCTACCAAACCTGAGAACCATACTATGGCATGAGATGTGATATCAAACTCCTTCCCATTCCAATCCTGAGACTCTTCCTATAGCTTGAGATGTGATATCCGAAATCCTTCCCATTCCAATTCTGAGACCCTTCCTATACCATGAGACTTGATATCTCAATGCTTCTAATACCAAACCTGAGACCCGTCCTATAACATGAGATGTGATATCCAAATCTTTCCCCTTCCAAACCTTAGACCCTTCCTTTATCATGAGATGTGATATCCAACTCCTTCCCATTCCAATCCTGAGACCCTTACGATATCATGAGATTTGTTATCTCAATGCTTCTAATATCAAAATTGAGACCCGTCCTATAACATGAGATGTGATATCCAAATCTTTCCCCTTCCAAACCTTAGACCCTTCCTTTATCATGAGATGGGATATCCAACTGCTTCCCATTCCAATCCTGAGACCCTTCCGATAGCAGAGATGTGATATCTCAATGCTTATACCAATCCTGAGACCCTTCCTATGGCCTGAGATATCATATACAACTCCTTCCCAATCCAATCCTGAGACCCTTCCTATAGCATGAGATGTGATGTCTCAATGCTTCTAATACCAAACCTGAGATCCTTCCTATAACATGAGATGTGATATCCAACTCCTTCCCATTCCAATCCTGAGACCCTTCCTATAGCATGAGATGTGATGTCTCAATGCTTCTAATACCAAACCTGAGAACCTTCCTACAGCATGCGATGTGATATCTCAATGCTTCTAATACCAAACCTGAGACCAGTCCTATAACATGAGATTGGATATCCAACTCCTTCCCCTTCCAAACCTGAGACCCTTCCTATAGCATGAGATGTGATATCCAACTTCTTCCCATTCCAATCCTGAGACCCTTCCTATAACATGAGATGTGATGTCTCAATGCTTCTAATACCAAACCTGAGATCTTTCCTATAACATGAGATGTAATATCCAACTCCTTCCCATTCCAATCCTGAGATCCTTCCTATAGCATGAGATGTGCTATCTCAATGCTTATACCAAACCTGAGACCCTTCCTAAAGCTTGGGATGTGATATCCAACTCCTTCCCATTCCAATCTTGAGACTCTTCCTATAGCTTGAGATGTGATATCCAACTCCTTCCAATTCCAATTCTGAGACCCTTCCTATGCCATGAGACTTGATATCTCAATGCTTCTAATACCAAACCTGAGACCCGTCCTATAACATGAGATGTGATATCCAAATCTTTCCCCTTCCAAACCTTAGACCCTTCCTTTATCATGAGATGTGATATCCAACTCCTTCCCATTAAAATCCTGAGACCCTTCCAATATCATGAGATTTGTTATTTCAATGCTTCTAATATCAAACTTGAGACCCTCCCTATAGCATGAGATGTGACATCCAAGTCCTCCCCATTCCAATCCTGAGACCCTTCCTATAGCATGAGATGTGATATCTCAATGCTTCTAATACCAAACCTGAGACCCTTCCTATAACATGAGATGGGATATCCAACTCCTTCCCATTCCAATCCTGAGACCCTTCCGATAGCAGAGATGTGATATCTCAATGCTTATACCAATCCTGAGACCCTTCCTATGGCCTGAGATGTCATATACAACTCCTTCCCAATCCAATCCTGAGACCCTTCCTATAGCATGAGATGTGATATCTCAATGCTTATACCAAATCTGAGACCCTTCCTATAGCATGAGATGTGATATCCAACTCCTTCCCATTCCAATCCTGAGACCCTTCTTATAGCATGAGATGTGATGTCTCAATGCTTCTAATACCAAACCTGAGATCCTTCCTGTAACATGAGATGTGATATCCAACTCCTTCCCATTCCAATCCTGAGACCCTTCCTATAGCATGAGATGTGATGTCTCAATGCTTCTAATACCAAACCTGAGAACCTTCCTACAGCATGCAATGTGATATCTCAATGCTTCTAATACCAAACCTGAGACCAGTCCTATAACATGAGATTGGATATCCAACTCCTTCCCCTTCCAAACCTGAGACCCTTCCTATAGCATGAGATGTGATATCCAACTTCTTCCCATTCCAATCCTGAGACCCTTCCTATAACATGAGATGTGATGTCTCAATGCTTCTAATACCAAACCGGAGATCTTTCCTATAACATGAGATGTGATATCCAACTCCTCCCCATTCCAATCCTGAAACCCTTCCTATAGCATGAGATGTGCTATCTCAATGCTTATACCAAACCTGAGACCCTTCCTAAAGCTTGAGATGTGATATCCAACTCCTTCCCATTCCAATCCTGAGACCCTTCCTATAGCATGAGATGCGATATCTCAAGGCCTCTAATACCAAACCTGAGATCCTTCCTCTAACATGAAATGTGATATCCAACTCCTTCCCCTTCCAAACCTGAGAGCCTTCCTATAGCATGAGATATGATATCCAAGTCCTTCCCATTCCAATCCTGAGACCCTTCCTATAACATGAAATGTGATATCCAACTCCTTCCCAATCCAACCTGAGACCCTTCCTATAGCATGAGATGGGATATCCAACTCCTTCCAAATCCAATACTGATACCCTTCCAATAGCATGAGATGTGCTATCTCAATGCTTATACCAAACCTGAGACCCTTCCTATAGCTTGAGATGTGATATCCAACTCCTTCCCATTCCAATCCTGAGACCCTTCCTATAGCATGAGATGTGATATCTCAAGGCCTCTAATACCAAACCTGAGATCGTTCCTCTAACATGAAATGTGATATCCAACTCCTTCCCCTTCCAAACCTGAGACCCTTCCTATAGCATGAGATGTGATATCTCAATGCTTATACCAATCCTGAGACCCTTCCGATAGCAGAGATGTGATATCTCAATGCTTATACCAAACCTGAGACCCTTCCTATGGCCTGAGATGTCATATGCAACTCCTTCCCATTCCAATCCTGAGACCCTTCCTATAGCATTAGATGTGATATCTCAATGCTTATACCAAATCTGAGACCCTTCCTATAGCATGAGATGTGATATGCAACTTCTTCCCATTCCAATCCTGAGACCCTTCCTATAGCATGAGATGTGATGTCTCAATTCTTCTAATACCAAACCTGAGATCCTTCCTATAACATGAGATGTGATATCCAACTCCTTCCCATTCCAATCCTGAGACCCTTATGATAGCATGAGATGTGATATCTCAATCCCTCTAATACCAAACCTGAGATACTTCTGATAGCATGAGATGTGATATCTCAATGCTTCTAATACCAAACTTGAGATCCTTCCTATAACATGAGATGTGATTTCCAAATCCTTCCACTTCCAAACCTGAGACCCTCCCTTTAGCATGAGATGTGATATCCAACTCCTTCCCATTCCAATCCTGAGACCCTTCTGATAGCATGAGATGTGATATTTCAATGCCTCTAATACCAAACCTGAGATCCTACCTCTAACATGAAATGTGATATCCATCTCCTTCCCTTTCCAAACCTGAGACCCTGCCTATAGCATGAGATGTGATATCCAAGTCCTTCCCATTCCAATCCTGAGACCCTTCCTATAGCATGTGATGTGATATCTCAATGCTTATACCAAATCTGAGACCCTTCCTATAGCATGAGATGTGATATCCAACTCCTTCCCATTCCAATCCTGAGACCCTTCCTATAGCATGAGATGTGATGTCTCAATGCTTCTAATACCAAACCTGAGATCCTTCCTATAACATGAGATGTGATATCCAACTCCTTCCCATTCCAATCCTGAGACCCTTATGATAGCATGAGATGTGATATCTCAATGCCTCTAATACCAAACCTGAGATACTTCCGATAGCATGAGATGTGATATCTCAATGCTTCTAATACCAAACCTGAGATCCTTCTTATAACATGAGATGTGATTTCCAAATCCTTCCCCTTCCAAACCTGAGACCCTCCCTTTAGCATGAGATGTGATATCCAACTCCTTCCCATTCCAATCCTGAGACCCATCTGATAGCATGAGATGTGATATTTCAATGCCTCTAATACCAAACCTGAGATCCTACCTCTAACATGAAATGTGATATCCATCTCCTTCCCTTAACAAACCTGAGACCCTGCTTATAGCATGAGATGTGATATCCAAGTCCTTTCCATTCCAAACCTGAGGCCCTTCCTATGACATGAGATTTGATATCCAACTCCTTCCCATTCCAAACCTGAGACCCTGCTTATAGCATGAGATGTGATATCCAAGTCCTTTCCATTCCAATCCTGAGACCCTTCCTATAGCATGTGATGTGATATCTCAATGTTTATACCAAACCTGAGACCCTTCCTATGGCATGAGATGTCATATACAACTCCTTCCCATTCCAATCCTGAGACCCTTCCTATAGCATGAGATGTGATATCTCAATGCTTATACCAAACCTGAGACCCTTCCTATAGCATGAGATGTGATATCCAACTTCTTCCCATTCCAATCCTGAGACCCTTCCTATAACATGAGATGTGATGTCGCAATGCTTCTAATACCAAACCTGAGATCTTTCCTATAACATGAGATGTGAAATCCAACTCCTTCCCATTCCAATCCTGAGACCCTTCCTATAGCATGAGATGTGATATCACAATGCTTATACCAAACCTGAGACCGTTCCTATAGCTTGAGATGTGATATCCAACTCCTTCCCATTCCAATCCTGAGACCCTTCCTATAGCATGAGATGTGATATCTCAAGGCCTCTAATACCAAACCTGAGATCGTTCCTCTAACATGAAATGTGATATCCAACTCCTTCCCCTTCCAAACCTGAGAGCCTTCCTATAACATGAGATGTGACATCCAAGTCCTCCCCATTCCAATCCTGAGACCCTTCCTATAGCATGAGATGTGATATCTCAATGCTTCTAATACCAAACCTGAGACCCTTCCTATAACAGGATTTGGGATATCCAACTCCTTCCCATTCCAATCCTGAGACTCTTCCGATAGCAGAGATGTGATATCTCAATGCTTATACCAAACCCGAGACCCTTCCTATGGCCTGAGATGTCATATGCAACTCCTTCCCATTTCAATCCTGAGACCCTTCCTATAGCATTAGATGTGATATCGCAATGCTTATACCAAATCTGAGACCCTTCCTATAGCATGAGATGTGTTATCCAACTTCTTCCCATTCCAATCCTGAGACCCTTCCTATAGCATGAGATGTGATGTCTCAATTCTTCTAATACCAAACCTGAGATCCTTCCTATAACATGAGATGTGATATCCAACTCCTTCCCATTCCAATCCTGAGACCCTTATGATAGCATGAGATGTGATATCTCAATGCCTCTAATACCAAACCTGAGATACTTCTGATAGCATGAGATGTGATATCTCAATGCTTCTAATACCAAACCTGAGATCCTTCCTATAACATGAGATGTGATTTCCAAATCCTTCCACTTCCAAACCTGAGACCCTCCCTTTAGCATGAGATGTGATATCCAACTCCTTCCCATTCCAATCCTGAGACCCTTCTGATAGCATGAGATGTGATATTTCAATGCCTCTAATACCAAACCTGAGATCCTACCTCTAACATGAAATGTGATATCCATTTCCTTCCCTTTCCAAACCTAAGACCCTGCCTATAGCATGAGATGTGATATCCAAGTCCTTCCCATTCCAATCCTGAGACCCTTCCTATAGCATGTGATGTGATATCTCAATGCTTATACCAAACCTGAGACCCTTCCTATGGCATGAGATGTCATATACAACTCCTTCCCATTCCAATCCTGAGACCCTTCCTATAGCATGAGATGTGATATCTCAATGCTTATACCAAACCTGAGACCCTTCCTATAGCATGAGATGTGATATCCAACTTCTTCCCATTCCAATCCTGAGACCCTTCCTATAACATGAGATGTGATGTCTCAATGCTTCTAATACCAAACCTGAGACCCTTCCTATAACATGAGATGGGATATCCAACTCCTTCCCATTCCAATCCTGAGACCCTTCCGATAGCATGAGATGTGATATCTCAAGGCCTCTAATACCAAACCTGAGATCGTTCCTCTAACATGAAATGTGATATCCAACTCCTTCCCCTTCCAAACCTGAGAGCCTTCCTATGGCATGAGATATGATAGCCAAGTCCTTCCAATTCCAATCCTGAGACCCTTCCTATAACATGAAATGTGATATCCAACTCCTTCCCATTCCAACCTGAGACCCTTCCTATAGCATGAGATGGGATATCTCAATGCTTCTAATACCAAACCTGAGACTCTTCCTATAACATGAGATGGGATATCCAACTCATTCCCATTCCAATCCTGAGACCCTTCCGATAGCAGAGATGTGATATCTCAATGCTTATACCAAATCTGAGACCCTTCCTATGGCCTGAGATGTCATATACAACTCCTGCCCATTCCAATCCTGAGACCCTTCCTATAGCATGAGATGTGATATCTCAATGCTTATACCAAATCTGAGACCCTTCCTATAGCATGAGATGTGATATCCAACTCCTTCCCATTCCAATCCTGAGACCCTTCCTATAGCATGAGATGTGATGTCTCAATGCTTCTAATACCAAACCTGAGATCCTTCCTATAACATGAGATGTGATATCCAACTCCTTCCCATTCCAATCCTGAGACCCTTATGATAGCATGAGATGTGATATCTCAATGCCTCTAATACCAAACCTGAGATACTTCCGATAGCATGAGATGTGATATCTCAATGCTTCTAATACGAAACCTGAGATCCTTCCTATAACATGAGATGTGATTTCCAAATCCTCCCGCTTCCAAACCTGAGACCCTCCCTTTAGCATGAGATGTGATATCCAACTCCTTCCCATTCCAATCCTGAGACCCTTCTGATAGCATGAGATGTGATATCTCAATGCCTCTAATTCCAAACCTGAGATCCTACCTCTAACATGAAATGTGATATCCATCTCCTTCCCTTTCCAAACCTGAGACCCTGCCTATAGCATGAGATGTGATATCCAAGTCCTTCCCATTCCAATCCTGAGACCCTTCCTATAGCATGTGATGTGATATCTCAATGCTTATACCAAACCTGAGACCCTTCCTATGGCATGAGATGTCATATACAACTCCTTCCCATTCCAATCCGGAGACCCTTCCTATAGCATGAGATGTGATATCTCAATGCTTATACCAAACCTGAGACCCTTCCTATAGCATGAGATGTGATATCCAATTTCTTCCCATTCCAATCCTGAGACCCTTCCTATAACATGAGATGTGATGTCTCAATGCTTCTAATACCAAACCTGAGATCTTTCCTATAACATGAGATGTGATATCCAACTCCTTCCCATTTCAATCCTGAGACCCTTCCTATAGCATGAGATGTGATATCACAATGCTTATACCAAACCTGAGACCGTTCCTATAGCTTGAGATGTGATATCCAACTCCTTCCCATTCCAATCCTGAGACCCTTCCTATAGCATGAGATGTGATAAATCAAGGCCTCTAATACCAAACCTAAGATCCTTCCTCTAACATGAAATTTGATATCCAACTCCTTCCCCTTCCAAACCTGAGAGCCTTCCTATAGCATGAGATATGATATCCAAGTCCTTCCCATTCCAATCCTGAGACCCTTCCTATGACATGAAATTTGATATCCTACTCCTTCGCATTCCAACCTGGGACCCTTCCTATATCATGAGATGGGATATCTCAATGCTTCTAATACCAAACCTGAGACCCTTCCTATAACATGAGATGGGAATATCCAACTCCTTCCCATTCCAATCCTGAGACCCTTCCGATAGCAGAGATGTGATATCTCACTGCTTATACCAAACCTGAGACCCTTCCTATAACATGAGATGTGATATCCAACTCCTTCCCATTCCAATCCTGAGACACTTCCTATAGCATGAGATGTGATATCTCACTGCTTATACCAAACCTGAGACCCTTCCTATAGAATGAGATGTGATATCCAACTCCTTCCCATTCCAATCCTGAGACCCTTCCTATAGCATGAGATGTGATATCACAATGCTTATACCAAACCTGAGACCGTTCCTATAGCTTGAGATGTGATATCCAACTCCTTCCCATTCCAATCCTGAGACCCTTCCTATAGCATGAGATGTGATATCTCAAGGCCTCTAATACCAAACCTGAGATCGTTCCTCTAACATGAAATGTGATATCCAACTCCTTCCCCTTCCAAACCTGAGAGCCTTCCTATGGCATGAGATATGATAGCCAAGTCCTTCCAATTCCAATCCTGAGACCCTTCCTATAACATGAAATGTGATATCCAACTCCTTCCCATTCCAACCTGAGACCCTTCCTATAGCATGAGATGGGATATCTCAATGCTTCTAATACCAAACCTGAGACACTTCCTATAACATGAGATGGGATATCCAACTCATTCCCATTCCAATCCTGAGACCCTTCCGATAGCAGAGATGTGATATCTCAATGCTTATACCAAACCTGAGACCCTTCCTATGGCCTGAGATGTGATATACAACTCCTTCCCATTCCAATCCTGAGACCCTTCCTATAGCATGAGATGTGATATCTCAATGCTTATACCAAATCTGAGACCCTTCCTATAGCATGAGATGTGATATCCAACTCCTTCCCATTCCAATCCTGAGACCCTTCCTATAGCATGAGATGTGATGTCTCAATGCTTCTAATACCAAACCTGAGATCCTTCCTATAACATGAGATGTGATATCCAACTCCTTCCCATTCCAATCCTGAGACCCTTATGATAGCATGAGATGTGATATCTCAATGCCTCTAATACCAAACCTGAGATACTTCCGATAGCATGAGATGTGATATCTCAATGCTTCTAATACCAAACCTGAGATCCTTCCTATAACATGAGATGTGATTTCCAAATCCTCCCGCTTCCAAACCTGAGACCCTCCCTTTAGCATGAGATGTGATATCCAACTCCTTCCCATTCCAATCCTGTGGCCCTTCTGATAGCATGAGATGTGATATCTCAATGCCTCTAATTCCAAACCTGAGATCCTACCTCTAACATGAAATGTGATATCCATCTCCTTCCCTTTCCAAACCTGAGACCCTGCCTATAGCATTAGATGTGATATCCAAGTCCTTCCCATTCCAATCCTGAGACCCTTCCTATAGCATGTGATGTGATATCTCAATGCTTATACCAAACCTGAGACCCTTCCTATGGCATGAGATGTCATATACAACTCCTTCCCATTCCAATCCTGAGACCCTTCCTATAGCATGAGATGTGATATCTCAATGCTTATACCAAACCTGAGACCCTTCCTATGGCATGAGATGTCATATACAACTCCTTCCCATTCCAATCCTGAGACCCTTCCTATAGCATGAGATGTGATGTCTCAATGCTTCTAATACCAAACCTGAGAACCTTCCTACAGCATGCGATGTGATATCTCAATGCTTCTAATACCAAACCTGAGACCAGTCCTATAACATGAGATTGGATATCCAACTCCTTCCCCTTCCAAACCTGAGACCCTTCCTATAGCATGAGATGTGATATATAACTTCTTCCCATTCCAATCCTGAGACCCTTCCTATAACATGAGATGTGATGTCTCAATGCTTCTAATACCAAACCTGAGATCTTTCCTATAACATGAGATGTAATATCCAACTCCTTCCCATTCCAATCCTGAGACCCTTCCTATAGCATGAGATGTGCTATCTCAATGCTTATACCAAACCTGAGACCCTTCCTAAAGCTTGAGATGTGATATCCAACTCCTTCCCATTCCAATCCTGAGACCCTTCCTATAGCATGATATGTGATATCTCAATGCCTCTAATACCAAACCTGAGATCCTTCCTCTAACATGAAATGTGATATCGAACTCCTTCCCTTTCCAAACCTGAGAGCCTACCTATAGCATGAGATGTGATATCCAAGTCCTTCCCATTCCAATCCTTAGACCCTTCCTACAGCATGCAATATGATATCTCAATGATTCTAATAACAAACCTGAGACCCGTCCTATAACATGAGATGTGATATCCAACTCCTTCCCGTTTCAAACCTGAGACCCTTCCTATAACATGAGATGTGATATCCAACTCCTTCCCGTTTCAAACCTGAGACCCTTCCTATAGCATATGTGATATCCAACTCCTTCCCATTCCAAACATGAGACCCTTCCTATAGCAAGAATGTAATATCCAACTCCTTCCCATTCCAATCCTGAGACCATTCCTATAGCATGAGATGTGATATCTCAATGCTTCTAATACCAAACCTGAGATCCTTCCTATGACATGAGATGTGATATACAATTCCTCCCCATTCCAAACCTGAGAACCTTCCTACAGCATGCGATGTGATATCTCAATGCTTCTAATACCAAACCTGAGACCAGTCCTATAACATGAGATTGGATATCCAACTCCTTCCCCTTCCAAACCTGAGACCCTTCCTATAGCATGAGATGTGATATCCAATTTCTTCCCATTCCAATCCTGAGACCCTTCCTATAACATGAGATGTGATGTCTCAATGCTTCTAATACCAAACCTGAGATCTTTCCTATAACATGAGATGTGATATCCAACTCCTTCCCATTCCAATCCTGAGACCCTTCCTATAGCATGAGATGTGCTATCTCAATGCTTATACCAAACCTGAGACCCTTCCTAAAGCTTGAGATGTGATATCCAACTCCTTCCCATTCCAATCCTGAGACCCTTCCTATAACATGAAATGTGATATCCAACTCCTTCCCATTCCAACCTGAGACCCTTCCTATAGCATGAGATGGGATATCCAACTCCTTCCAAATCCAATACTGATACCCTTCCAATAGCATGAGATGTGATATCCCAATGCTTCTACCAAACCTGAGAACCATACTATGGCATGAGATGTGATATCAAACTCCTTCCCATTCCAATCCTGAGACTCTTCCTATAGCTTGAGATGTGATATCCGAAATCCTTCCCATTCCTATTCTGAGACCCTTCCTATACCATGAGACTTGATATCTCAATGCTTCTAATACCAAACCTGAGACCCGTCCTATAACATGAGATGTGATATCCAAATCTTTCCCCTTCCAAACCTTAGACCCTTCCTTTATCATGAGATGTGATATCCAACTCCTTCCCATTCCAATCCTGAGACCCTTCCGATATCATGAGATTTGTTATCTCAATGCTTCTAATAACAAAATTGAGACCCGCCTATAACATGAGATGTGATATCCAAATCTTTCCCCTTCCAAACCTCAGACCCTTCCTTTATCATGAGATGGGATATCCAACTCCTTCTTATTCCAATCCTGAGACCCTTCCGATAGCAGAGATGTGATATCTCAATGCTTATACCAATCCTGAGACCCTTCCTATGGCCTGAGATGTCATATACAACTCCTTCCCAATCCAATCCTGAGACCCTTCCTATAGCATGAGATGTGATATCTCAATGCTTATACCAAATCTGAGACCCTTCCTATAGCATGAGATGTGATATCCAACTCCTTCCCATTCCAATCCTGAGACCCTTCCTATAGCATGAGATGTGATGTCTCAATGCTTCTAATAACAAACCTGAGATCCTTCCTATAACATGAGATGTGATATCCAACTCCTTCCCATTCCAATCCTGAGACCCTTCCTATAGCATGAGATGTGATGTCTCAATGCTTCTAATACCAAACCTGAGAACCTTCCTACAGCATGCGATGTGATATCTCAATGCTTCTAATACCAAACCTGAGACCAGTCCTATAACATGAGATTGGATATCGAACTCCTTCCCCTTCCAAACCTGAGACCCTTCCTATAGCATGAGATGTGATATCCAACTTCTTCCCATTCCATTCCTGAGACCCTTCCTATAACATGAGATGTGATGTCTCAATGCTTCTAATACCAAACCTGAGATCTTTCCTATAACATGAGATGTAATATCCAACTCCTTCCGATTCCAATCCTGAGACCCTTCCTATAGCATGAGATGTGCTATCTCAATGCTTATACCAAACCTGAGACCCTTCCTAAAGCTTGAGATGTGATATCCAACTCCTTCCCATTCCAATCCTGAGACCCTTCCTATAGCATGAGATGTGATATCTCAATGCTTCTAATATCAAACTTGAGACCCTCCCTATAGCATGAGATGTGATACCCAAGTCCTTCCCATTCCAATCCTGAGACACTTCCTATAGCATGAGATGTGATATCTCAATGCTTATACCAAACCTGAGATCCTTCCTATAACATGAGATGTGATATCCAACTCCTTCCCATTCCAATCCCGAGACCCTTCCTATAGCATGAGATGTGATATCTCGATGCTTATACCAAACCTGAGACCCTTCCTATAGCATGAGATGTGATATCCAACTCCTTCCCATTCCAATCCTGAGACCCTTCCTATAGCATGAGATGTGATATCTCAATGCCTCTAATACCAAACCTGAGATCCTTCCTCTAACATGAAATGTGATATCCAACTCCTTCCCTTTCCAAACCTGAGAGCCTACCTATAGCATGAGATGTGATATCCAAGTCCTTCCCATTCCAATCCTTAGACCCTTCCTACAGCATTCAATATGATATCTCAATGATTCTAATAACAAACCTGAGACCCATCCTATAACATGAGATGGGATATCCAACTCCTTCCCATTCCAATCCTGAGACACTTCCGATAGCAGAGATGTGATATCTCAATGCTTATACCAAACCTGAGACCCTTCCTATAACATGAGATGTGATATCCAACTCCTTCCCGGTCCAAACCTGAGACCCTTCCTATAGCATATGTGATATCCAACTCCTTCCCATTCCAAACATGAGACCCTTCCTATAGCAAGAATGTAATATCCAACTCCTTCCCATTCCAATCCTGAGACCATTCCTATAGCATGAGATGTGATATCTCAATGCTTCTAATACAAAACCTGAGATCCTTCCTATGACATGAGATGTGATATCCAATTCCTCCCCATTCCAAACCTGAGAACCTTCCTACAGCATGCGATGTGATATCTCAATGCTTCTAATACCATACCCGAGACCAGTCCTATAACATGAGATTGGATATCCAACTCCTTCCCCTTCCAAACCTGAGACCCTTCCTATAGCATGAGATGTGATATCCAACTTCTTCCCATTCCACTCCTGAGACCCTTCCTATAACATGAGATGTGATGTCTCAATGCTTCTAATACCAAACCTGAGATCTTTCCTATAACATGAGATGTGATATCCAACTCCTTCCCATTCCAATCCTGAGACCCTTCCTATAGCATGAGATGTGATATCTCAATGCTTATACCAAACCTGAGACCCTTCCTATAGCTTGAGATGTGATATCCAACTCCTTCCCATTCCAATCCTGAGACCCTTCCTATAGCATGAGATGTGATATCTCAAGGCCTCTAATACCAAACCTGAGATCCTTCCTCTAACATGAAATGTGATATCCAACTCCTTCCCCTTCCAAACCTGAGAGCCTTCCTATAGCATGAGATATGATATCCAAGTCCTTCCCATCCAATCCTGAGACCCTTCCTATAACATGAAATGTGATATCCAACTCCTTCCCATTCCAACCTGAGACCCTTCCTATAGCATGAGATGGGATATCCAACTCCTTCCAAATCCAATACTGATACCCTTCCGATAGCATGAGATGTGATATCCCAATGCTTCTACCAAACCTGAGACCCATACTATGGCATGAGATGTGATATCAAACTCCTTCCCATTCCAATCCTGAGACCCTACCTATAGCTTGAGATGTGATATCCAACTCCTTCCCATTCCAAACCTTAGACCCTTCCTTTATCATGAGATGTGATATCCAATTCCTTCCCATTCCAATCCTGAGACCCTTCCGATATCATGAGATTTGTTATCTCAATGCTTCTAATACAAAACCTGAGACCCGTCCTATAACATGAGATGTGATATCCAAATCCTTCCCCTTCCAAACCTTAGACCCTTCCTTTATCATGAGATGTGATATCCAATTCCTTCCCATTCCAATCCTGAGACCCTTCCGATATCATGAGATTTGTTATCTCCATGCTTCTAATATCAAACTTGAGACCCTCCCTATAGCATGAGTTGTGACATCCAAGTCCTCCCCATTCCAATCCTGAGACTCTTCCTATAGCATGAGATGTGATATCTCAATGCTTCTAATACCAAACCTGAGACCCTTCCTATAACATGAGATGGGATATCCAACTCCTTCCCATTCCAATCATGAGACCCTTCCGATAGCAGAGATGTGATATCTCAATGCTTATACCAAACCTGAGACCCTTCCTATGGCCTGATTTGTCATATACAACTCCTTCCCATTCCAATCCTGAGACCCTTCCTATAGCATGAGATGTGATATCTCAATGCTTATACCAAATCCGAGACCCTTCCTATAGCATGAGATGTGATATCCAACTCCTTCCCATTCCAATCTGAGACCCTTCCTATAGCATGAGATGTGATGTCTCATTGCTTCTAATACCAAACCTGAGATCCTTCCTATAACATGAGATGTGATATCCAACCCCTCCCCATTCCAATCCTGAGACCCTTATGATAGCATGAGATGTGATATCTCAATGCCTCTAATACCAAACCTGAGATACTTCTGATAGCATGAGATGTGATATCTCAATGCTTCTAGTACCAAACCTGAGATCCTTCCTATAACATGAGATGTGATTTCCAAATCCTTCCACTTCCAAACCTGAGACCCTCCCTTTAGCATGAGATGTGATATCCAACTCCTTCCCATTCCAATCCTGAGACCCTTCTGATAGCATGAGATGTGATATTTCAATGCCTCTAATACCAAACCTGAGATCCTACCTCTAACATGAAATGTGATATCCATCTCCTTCCCTTTCCAAACCTGAGACCCTGCCTATAGCATGAGATGTGATATCAAAAGTCCTTCCCATTCCAATCCTGAGACTGTTCCTATAGCATGAGATGTGATATCTCAATGCTTATACCAAATCTGAGACCCTTCCTATAGCATGAGATGTGATATCCAACTCCTTCCCATTCCAATCCTGAGACCCTTCCTATAGCATGAGATGTGATGTCTCAATGCTTCTAATACCAAACCTGAGATCCTTCCTATAACATGAGATGTGATATCCAACTCCTTCCCATTCCAATCCTGAGACCCTTATGATAGCATGAGATGTGATATCTCAATGCCTCTAATACCAAACCTGAGATACTTCCGATAGCATGAGATGTGATATCTCAATGCTTCTAATACCAAACCTGAGATCCTTCCTATAACATGAGATGTGATTTCCAAATCCTTCCCCTTCCAAACCTGAGACCCTCCCTTTAGCATGAGATGTGATATCCAACTCCTTCCCATTCCAATCCTGAGACCCTTCTGATAGCATGAGATGTGATATTTCAATGCCTCTAATACCAAACCTGAGATCCTACCTCTAACATGAAATGTGATATCCATCTCCTTCCCTTTCCAAACCTGAGACCCTGCCTATAGCATGAGATGTGATATCCAAGTCCTTCCCATTACAATCCTGAGACCCTTCCTATAGCATGTGATGTGATATCTCAATGCTTATACCAAACCTGAGACCCTTCCTATGGCATGAGATGTCATATACAACTCCTTCCCATTCCAATCCTGAGACCCTTCCTATAGCATGAGATGTGATATCTCAATGCTTATACCAAACCTGAGACCCTTCCTATAGCATGAGATGTGATATCCAACTTCTTCCCATTCCAATCCTGAGACCCTTCCTATAACATGAGATGTGATGCCTCAATGCTTCTAATACCAAACCTGAGATCTTTCCTATAACATGAGATGTGATATCCAACTCCTTCCCATTCCAATCCTGAGACCCTTCCTATAGCATGAGATGTGATATCACAATGCTTATACCAAACCTGAGACCGTTCCTATAGCTTGAGATGTGATATCCAACTCCTTCCCATTCCAACCTGAGACCCTTCCTATAGCATGAGATGGGATATCTCAATGCTTCTAATACCAAACCTGAGACTCTTCCTATAACATGAGATGGGATATCCAACTCCTTCCCATTCCAATCCTGAGACCCTTCCGATAGCAGAGATGTGATATCTCAATGCTTATACCAAACCTGAGATCCTTCCTATAACATGAGATGTGATATCCAACTCCTTCCCATTCCAATCCTGAGACACTTCCTATAGCATGAGATGTGATATCTCACTGCTTATACCAAACCTGAGACCCTTCATATAGCATGAGATGTGATATCCAACTCCTTCCCATTCCAAACCTGAGACCCTTCCTATAACATGAGATGTGATATCCAACTCCTTCCAAATCCAATCCTGATACCCTTCCGATATCATGAGATTTGTTATCTCAATGCTTCTAATATCAAACTTGAGACCCTCCCTATAGCATGAGTTGTGACATCCAAGTCCTCCCCATTCCAATCCTGAGACTCTTCCTATAGCATGAGATGTGATATCTCAATGCTTCTAATACCAAACCTGAGACCCTTCCTATAACATGAGATGGGATATCCAACTCCTTCCCGTTCCAATCATGAGACCCTTCCGATAGCAGAGATGTGATATCTCAATGCTTATACCAAACCTGAGACCCTTCCTATGGCCTGATTTGTCATATACAACTCCTTCCCATTCCAATCCTGAGACCCTTCCTATAGCATGAGATGTGATATCTCAATGCTTATACCAAATCCGAGACCCTTCCTATAGCATGAGATGTGATATCCAACTCCTTCCCATTCCAATCTGAGACCCTTCCTATAGCATGAGATGTGATGTCTCATTGCTTCTAATACCAAACCTGAGATCCTTCCTATACCATGAGATGTGATATCCAACCCCTCCCCATTCCAATCCTGAGACCCTTATGATAGCATGAGATGTGATATCTCAATGCCTCTAATACCAAACCTGAGATACTTCTGATAGCATGAGATGTGATATCTCAATGCTTCTAGTACCAAACCTGAGATCCTTCCTATAACATGAGATGTGATTTCCAAATCCTTCCACTTCCAAACCTGAGACCCTCCCTTTAGCATGAGATGTGATATCCAACTCCTTCCCATTCCAATCCTGAGACCCTTCTGATAGCATGAGATGTGATATTTCAATGCCTCTAATACCAAACCTGAGATCCTACCTCTAACATGAAATGTGATATCCATCTCCTTCCCTTTCCAAACCTGAGACCCTGCCTATAGCATGAGATGTGATATCAAAAGTCCTTCCCATTCCAATCCTGAGACTGTTCCTATAGCATGAGATGTGATATCTCAATGCTTATACCAAATCTGAGACCCTTCCTATAGCATGAGATGTGATATCCAACTCCTTCCCATTCCAATCCTGAGACCCTTCCTATAGCAGGAGATGTGATGTCTCAATGCTTCTAATACCAAACCTGAGATCCTTCCTATAACATGAGATGTGATATCCAACTCCTTCCCATTCCAATCCTGAGACCCTTATGATAGCATGAGATGTGATATCTCAATGCCTCTAATACCAAACCTGAGATACTTCCGATAGCATGAGATGTGATATCTCAATGCTTCTAATACCAAACCTGAGATCCTTCCTATAACATGAGATGTGATTTCCAAATCCTTCCCCTTCCAAACCTGAGACCCTCCCTTTAGCATGAGATGTGATATCCAACTCCTTCCCATTCCAATCCTGAGACCCTTCTGATAGCATGAGATGTGATATTTCAATGCCTCTAATACCAAACCTGAGATCCTACCTCTAACATGAAATGTGATATCCATCTCCTTCCCTTTCCAAACCTGAGACCCTGCCTATAGCATGAGATGTGATATCCAAGTCCTTCCCATTACAATCCTGAGACCCTTCCTATAGCATGTGATGTGATATCTCAATGCTTATACCAAACCTGAGACCCTTCCTATGGCATGAGATGTCATATACAACTCCTTCCCATTCCAATCCTGAGACCCTTCCTATAGCATGAGATGTGATATCTCAATGCTTATACCAAACCTGAGACCCTTCCTATAGCATGAGATGTGATATCCAACTTCTTCCCATTCCAATCCTGAGACCCTTCCTATAACATGAGATGTGATGCCTCAATGCTTCTAATACCAAACCTGAGATCTTTCCTATAACATGAGATGTGATATCCAACTCCTTCCCATTCCAATCCTGAGACCCTTCCTATAGCATGAGATGTGATATCACAATGCTTATACCAAACCTGAGACCGTTCCTATAGCTTGAGATGTGATATCCAACTCCTTCCCATTCCAACCTGAGACCCTTCCTATAGCATGAGATGGGATATCTCAATGCTTCTAATACCAAACCTGAGACTCTTCCTATAACATGAGATGGGATATCCAACTCCTTCCCATTCCAATCCTGAGACCCTTCCGATAGCAGAGATGTGATATCTCAATGCTTATACCAAACCTGAGATCCTTCCTATAACATGAGATGTGATATCCAACTCCTTCCCATTCCAATCCTGAGACACTTCCTATAGCATGAGATGTGATATCTCACTGCTTATACCAAACCTGAGACCCTTCATATAGCATGAGATGTGATATCCAACTCCTTCCCATTCCAAACCTGAGACCCTTCCTATAACATGAGATGTGATATCCAACTCCTTCCAAATCCAATCCTGATACCCTTCCGATAGCATGAGATGTGATATCCCAATGCTTCTACCAAACCTGAGACCCATACTATGGCATGAGATGTGATATCAAACTCCTTCCCATTCCAATCCTGAGACCCTTCCTATAGCTTGAGATGTGATATCCAACTCCTTCCCATTCCAATTCTGAGACCCTTCCTATACCATGAGACTTGATATCTCAATGCTTCTAATTCCAAACCTGAGACCCGTCCTATAACATGAGATGTGATATCCAAATCCTTCCCCTTCCAAACCTTAGACCCTTCCTTTATCATGAGATGTGATATCCAACTCCTTCCCATTCCAATCCTGAGACCCTTCCGATATCATGAGATGTGATATCTCAATGCTTCTAATATCAAACTTGAGACCCTCCCTATAGCATGAGATGGGATATCCAACTCCTTCCCATTC
Source organism: Ambystoma mexicanum (assembly GCF_040938575.1). Classification (NCBI taxonomy): domain Eukaryota; kingdom Metazoa; phylum Chordata; class Amphibia; order Caudata; family Ambystomatidae; genus Ambystoma; species Ambystoma mexicanum. The sequence goes on from NC_090936.1 coordinate 344,211,621, forward strand.
CAATCCTGAGACCCTTCCGATAGCATGAGATGTGATGTCTCAATGCTTCTAATACCAAACCTGAGATCCTTCCTATAACATGAGATGTGATATCCAACTCCTTCCCATTCCAATCCTGAGACCCTTCCTATAGCATGAGATGTGATATCTCAATGCTTATACCAAACCTGAGACCCTTCCTATAGCATGAGATGTGATATCCAACTCCTTCCCATTCCAATCCTGAGACCCTTCCTATAGCATGAGATGTGATATCTCAATGCCTCTAATACCAAACCTGAGATCTTCCTCTAACATGAAATGTGATATCAAACTCCTTCCCTTTCCAAACCTGAGAGCCTACCTATAGCATGAGATGTGATTTCCAAGTCCTTCCCATTCCAATCCTTAGACCCTTCCTACAGCATGCAATATGATATCTCAATGATTCTGATAACAAACCTGAGACCCGTCCTATAACATGAGATGGGATATCCAACACCTTCCCATTCCAATCCTGAGACACTTCCGATAGCAGAGATGTGATATCTCAATGCTTATACCAAACCTGAGACCCTTCCTATAACATGAGATGTGATATCCAACTCCTTCCCGTTTCAAACCTGAGACCCTTCCTATAGCATATGTGATATCCAACTCCTTCCCATTCCAAACATGAGACCCTTCCTATAGCAAGAATGTAATATCCAACTCCTTCCCATTCCAATCCTGAGACCATTCCTATAGCATGAGATGTGATATCTCAATGCTTCTAATACCAAACCTGAGATCCTTCCTATGACATGAGATGTGATATCCAATTCCTCCCCATTCCAAACCTGAGAACCTTCCTACAGCATGCGATGTGATATCTCAATGCTTCTAATACCAAACCTGAGACCAGTCCTATAACATGAGATTGGATATCCAACTCCTTCCCCTTCCAAACCTGAGACCCTTCCTATAGCATGAGATGTGATATCCAACTCTTTCCCATTCCAATCCTGAGACCCTTCCTATAACATGAGATGTGATGTCTCAATGCTTCTAATACCAAACCTGAGATCTTTCCTATAACATGAGATGTGATATCCAACTCCTTCCCATTCCAATCCTGAGACCCTTCCTATAGCATGAGATGTGATATCTCAATGCTTATACCAAACCTGAGACCCTTCCTATAGCATGAGATGTGATATCCAACTCCTTCCCATTCCAATCCTGAGACCCTTCCTATAGCATGAGATGTGATATCTCAATGCCTCTAATACCAAACCTGAGATCCTTCCTCTAATATGAAATGTGATATCCAACTCCTTCCCTTTCCAAACCTGAGAGCCTACCTCTAGCATGAGATGTGATATCCAAGTCCTTCCCATTCCAATCCTTAGACCCTTCCTATAGCATGCAATATGATATCTCAATGATTCTAATAACAAATCTGAGACCCGTCCTATAACATGAGATGGGATATCCAACACCTTCCCATTCCAATCCTGAGACACTTCTGATAGCAGAGATGTGATATCTCAATGCTTATACCAAACCTGAGACCCTTCCTATAACATGAGATGTGATATCCAATTCCTTCCCGTTTCAAACCTGAGACCCTTCCTATAGCATATGTGATATCCAACTCCTTCCCATTCCAAACATGAGACCCTTCATATAGCAAGAATGTAATATCCAACTCCTTCCCATTCCAATCCTGAGACCATTCCTATAGCATGAGATGTGATATCTCAATGCTTCTAATACCAAACCTGAGAACCTTCCTACAGCATGCGATGTGATATCTCAATGCTTCTAATACCAAACCTGAGACCAGTCCTATAACATGAGATTGGATTTCCAACTCCTTCCCCTTCCAAACCTGAGACCCTTCCTATAGCATGAGATGTGATATCCAACTCTTTCCCATTCCAATCCTGAGACCCTACCTATAACATGAGATGTGATGTCTCAATGCTTCTAATACCAAACCTGAGATCTTTCCTATAACATGAGATGTGATATCCAACTCCTTCCCATTCCAATCCTGAGACCCTTCCTATAGCATGAGATGTGCTATCTCAATGCTTATACCAAACCTGAGACCCTTCCTAAAGCTTGAGATGTGATATCCAACTCCTTCCCATTCCAATCCTGAGACCCTTCCTATAACATGAAATGTGATATCCAACTCCTTCCCATTCCAGCCTGAGACCCTTCCTATAGCATGAGATGGGATATCCAACTCCTTCCAAATCCAATACTCATACCCTTCCAATAGCATGAGATGTGATATCCCAATGCTTCTACCAAACCTGAGAACCATACTATGGCATGAGATGTGATATCAAACTCCTTCCCATTCCAATCCTGAGACTCTTCCTATAGCTTGAGATGTGATATCCAAATCCTTCCCATTCCAATTCTGAGACCCTTCCTATACCATGAGACTTGATATCTCAATGCTTCTAATACCAAACCTGAGACCCGTCCTATAACATGAGATGTGATATCCAAATCTTTCCCCTTCCAAACCTTAGACCCTTCCTTTATCATGAGATGTGATATCCAACTCCTTCCCATTCCAATCCTGAGACCCTTCCGATATCATGAGATTTGTTATCTCAATGCTTCTAATATCAAAATTGAGACCCGTCCTATAACATGAGATGTGATATCCAAATCTTTCCCCTTCCAAACCTTAGACCCTTCCTTTATCATGAGATGGGATATCCAACTCCTTCCCATTCCAATCCTGAGACCCTTCCGATAGCAGAGATGTGATATCTCAATGCTTATACCAATCCTGAGACCCTTCCTATGGCCTGAGATGTCATATACAACTCCTTCCCAATCCAATCCTGAGACCCTTCCTATATCATGAGATGTGATATCTCAATGCTTATACCAAATCTGAGACACTTCCTATAGCATGAGATGTGATATCCAACTCCTTCAAATTCCAATCCTGAGACCCTTCCTATAGCATGAGATGTGATGTCTCAATGCTTCTAATACCAAACCTGAGATCCTTCCTATAACATGAGATGTGATATCCAACACCTTCCCATTCCAATCCTGAGACCCTTCCTATAGCATGAGATGTGATGTCTCAATGCTTCTAATACCAAACCTGAGAACCTTCCTACAGCATGCGATGTGATATCTCAATGCTTCTAATACCAAACCTGAGACCAGTCCTATAACATGAGATTGGATATCCAACTCCTTCCCCTTCCAAACCTGAGACCCTTCCTATAGCATGAGATGTGATATCCAACTTCTTCCCATTCCAATCCTAAGACCCTTCCTATAACATGAGATGTGATGTCTCAATGCTTCTAATACCAAACCTGAGATCTTTCCTATAACATGAGATGTAATATCCAACTCCTTCCCATTCCAATCCTGAGACCCTTCCTATAGCATGAGATGTGCTATCGCAATGCTTATACCAAACCTGACACCCTTCCTAAAGCTTGAGATGTGATATCCAACTCCTTCCCATTCCAATCCTGAGACCCTTCCTATAGCATGATATGTGATATCTCAATGCCTCTAATACCAAACCTGAGATCCTTCCTCTAACATGAAATGTGATATCGAACTCCTTCCCTTTCCAAACCTGAGAGCCTACCTATAGCATGAGATGTGATATCCAAGTCCTTCCCATTCCAATCCTTAGACCCTTCCTACAGCATGCAATATGATACTCAATGATTCTAATAACAAACCTGAGACCCGTCCTATAACATGAGATGGGATATCCAACACCTTCCCATTCCAATCCTGAGACACTTCCGATAGCAGAGATGTGATATCTCAATGCTTATAACAAACCTGAGACCCTTCCTATAACATGAGATGTGATATCCAACTCCTTCCCGTTTCAAACCTGAGACCCTTCCTATAGCATATGTGATATCCAACTCCCTCCCATTCCAAACATGAGACCCTTCCTATACCAAGAATGTAATATCCAACTCCTTCCCATTCCAATCCTGAGACCATTCCTATAGCATGAGATGTGATATCTCAATGCTTCTAATACCAAACCTGAGATCCTTCCTATGACATGAGATGTGATATCCAATTCCTCCCCATTCCAAACCTGAGAACCTTCCTACAGCATGCGATGTGATATCTCAATGCTTCTAATACCAAACCTGAGACCAGTCCTATAACATGAGATTGGATATCCAACTCCTTCCCCTTCCAAACCTGAGACCCTTCCTATAGCATGAGATGTGATATCCAACTTCTTCCCATTCCAATCATGAGACCCTTCCTATAACATGAGATGTGATGTCTCAATGCTTCTAATACCAAACCTGAGATCTTTCCTATAACATGAGATGTGATATCCAACTCCTTCCCATTCCAATCCTGAGACCCTTCCTATAGCATGAGATGTGCTATCTCAATGCTTATACCAAACCTGAGACCCTTCCTAAAGCTTGAGATGTGATATCCAACTCCTTCCCATTCCAATCCTGAGACCCTTCCTATAACATGAAATGTGATATCCAACTCCTTCCCATTCCAACCTGAGACCCTTCCTATAGCATGAGATGGGATATCCAACTCCTTCCCATTCCAATCCTGAGACCCTTCCTATAGCATGAGATGTGATATCCCAATGCTTCTACCAAACCTGAGAACCATACTATGGCATGAGATGTGATATCAAACTCCTTCCCATTCCAATCCTGAGACTCTTCCTATAGCTTGAGATGTGATATCCGAAATCCTTCCCATTCCAATTCTGAGACCCTTCCTATACCATGAGACTTGATATCTCAATGCTTCTAATACCAAACCTGAGACCCGTCCTATAACATGAGATGTGATATCCAAATCTTTCCCCTTCCAAACCTTAGACCCTTCCTTTATCATGAGATGTGATATCCAACTCCTTCAGATTCCAATCCTGAGACCCTTACGATATCATGAGATTTGTTATCTCAATGCTTCTAATATCAAAATTGAGACCCGTCCTATAACATGAGATGTGATATCCAAATCCTTCCCCTTCCAAACCTTAGACCCTTCCTTTATCATGAGATGGGATATCCAACTCCTTCCCATTCCAATCCTGAGACCCTTCCGATAGCAGAGATGTGATATCTCAATGCTTATACCAATCCTGAGACCCTTCCTATGGCCTGAGATGTCATATACAACTCCTTCCCAATCCAATCCTGAGACCCTTCCTATAGCATGAGATGTGATGTCTCAATGCTTCTAATACCAAACCTGAGATCCTTCCTATAACATGAGATGTGATATCCAACTCCTTCCCATTCCAATCCTGAGACCCTTCCTATAGCATGAGATGTGATGTCTCAATGCTTCTAATACCAAACCTGAAAACCTTCCTACAGCATGCGATGTGATATCTCAATGCTTCTAATACCAAACCTGAGACCAGTCCTATAACATGAGATTGGATATCCAACTCCTTCCCCTTCCAAACCTGAGACCCTTCCTATAGCATGAGATGTGATATCCAACTTCTTCCCATTCCAATCCTGAGACCCTTCCTATAACATGAGATGTGATGTCTCAATGCTTCTAATACCAAACCTGAGATCTTTCCTATAACATGAGATGTAATATCCAACTCCTTCCCATTCCAATCCTGAGACCCTTCCTATAGCATGAGATGTGCTATCTCAATGCTTATACCAAACCTGAGACCCTTCCTAAAGCTTGAGATGTGATATCCAACTCCTTCCCATTCCAATCCTGAGACCCTTCCTATAGCATGATATGTGATATCTCAAGGCCTCTAATACCAAACCTGAGATCCTTCCTCTAACATGAAATGTGATATCCAACTCCTTCCCCTTCCAAACCTGAGAGCCTTCCTATAGCATGAGATATGATATCCAAGTCCTTCCCATTCCAATCCTGAGACCCTTCCTATAACATGAAATGTGATATCCAACTCCTTCCCATTCCAACCTGAGACCCTTCCTATAGCATGAGATGGGATATCCAACTCCTTCCAAATCCAATACTGATACCCTTCCAATAGCATGAGATGTGATATCCCAATGCTTCTACCAAACCTGAGACCCATACTATGGCATGAGATGTGATATCAAACTCCTTCCCATTCCAAACTTGAGACTCTTCCTATAGCTTGAGATGTGATATCCAACTCCTTCCCATTCCAATTCTGAGACCCTTCCTATGCCATGAGACTTGATATCTCAATGCTTCTAATACCAAACCTGAGACCCGTCCTATAACATGAGATGTGATATCCAAATCTTTCCCCTTCCAAACCTTAGACCCTTCCTTTATCATGAGATGTGATATCCAACTCCTTCCCATTCCAATCCTGAGACCCTTCCGATATCATGAGATTTGTTATCTCAATGCTTCTAATATCAAACTTGAGACCCTCCCTATAGCATGAGATGTGACATCCAAGTCCAGCCCATTCCAATCCTGAGACCCTTCCTATAGCATGAGATGTGATATCTCAATGCTTCTAATACCAAACCTGAGACCCTTCCTATAACATGAGATGGGATATCCAACTCCTTCCCATTCCAATCCTGAGACCCTTCCGATAGCAGAGATGTGATATCTCAATGCTTATACCAATCCTGAGACCCTTCCTATGGCCTGAGATGTCATATACAACTCCTTCCCAATCCAATCCTGAGACCTTTCCTATAGCATGAGATGTGATATCTCAATGCTTATACCAAATCTGAGACCCTTCCTATAGCATGAGATGTGATATCCAACTCCTTCCCATTCCAATCCTGAGACCCTTCCTATAGCATGAGATGTGATGTCTCAATGCTTCTAATACCAAACCTGAGATCCTTCCTGTAACATGAGATGTGATATCCAACTCCTTCCCATTCCAATCCTGAGACCCTTCCTATAGCATGAGATGTGATGTCTCAATGCTTCTAATACCAAACCTGAGAACCTTCCTACAGCATGCAATGTGATATCTCAATGCTTCTAATACCAAACCTGAGACCAGTCCTATAACATGAGATTGGATATCCAACTCCTTCCCCTTCCAAACCTGAGACCCTTCCTATAGCATGAGATGTGATATCCAACTTCTTCCCATTCCAATCCTGAGACCCTTCCTATAACATGAGATGTGATGTCTCAATGCTTCTAATACCAAACCTGAGATCCTTCCTCTAACATGAAATGTGATATCCAACTCCTTCACTTTCCAAACCTGAGAGCCTATCTATAGCATGAGATGTGATATCCAACTCCTTCCCATTCCAATCCTTAGACCCTTCCTACAGCATGCAATATGATATCTCAATGATTTTAATAAAAAACCTGAGACCCGTCCTATAACATGAGATGGGATATCCAACTCCTGCCCATTCCAATCCTGAGACACTTCCGATAGCAGAGATGTGATATCTCAATGTTTATACCAAACCTGAGACCCTTCCTATAACATGAGATGTGATATCCAACTCCTTCCCGTTCCAAACCTGAGACCCTTCCTTTAGCATGAGATGTGATATCCAGCTCCTTCCCATTCCAATCCTGAGACACTTCCGATAGCATGAGATGTGATATCTCAATGCTTCTAATATCAAAACTGAGACCCTCCCTATAGCATATGTGATATCTAAGTCCTTCCCATTCCAATCCTGAGACCCTTTCTATAGCATGAGATGTGATATCTCAATGCTTATCCTTGATTCCTGTAGTAAATTGATTTCCTTTGCAGGCCGACTCCTGTCACGAATGCCTTGTCTGCATGCATTCTCTCCTGGCCATTCTCTCACCGTGGCTATTTGCCTACCCCCTTCCTCTCTCAGTGGATGGACTTCTCCATCCTAGCCTCCTACCACTCAACTCCGCCTACTTGGAGAATTCAACATGAACCTGTATGCTTCCTGACCTGGACTTTTACGAGATCTGCAACTCTTCATGTCGCTGGCCCTACACACTGCAGGGAATACTCAGGATTTTCTGATCTCAGACCTCCCCCTCTGTAACCCTCTCAACAATCCTTTCCCGTGGTGATCAAGTTCTCATCTCCAAAGAAGGCTAACTGCCAGCTGTTCCTCCTCAGAGGAGTTCTCCCTTTCTGTCCCTGCTCCCTGCACCGTTTCGCGTTGCAAACACTCGCTTCCCTGCTCTCTGGTTTAGACGCTTTTCCTTCTCAGAGGCCTTCTTCCTTTCTGCCCTTTTCGCGTTGCAAGTACTCGCTTCCCAGCTCTCTGGTTTAGACGCGTGTTCCCTGCCTTCTCTCCTCTTCCCGCTGCCTTCAAATCAAAAAATGAGCTCCAAAAGATACACAGTGCTCAGAATGCTCTATAACACCCATTATTCAACATATAGCCGTAACCCGCTAGACGTATTGAAACGTGCTGTAAACTAGCAAAAACAGCTAGAAAATGTACTTTCCTCGCGTTTTTGTAAATGCTAATTCTGATGGGTTCCCATGTATGTACTGTCCGTGCGTTTGTTGTTGAATCCTGAAGTTTTTAACCACTGTTCTCCCATACAAGGGGGGGGGGTCAACGTCTACTGCTGTTCACAGGCTGAATGTATACGGCTGAAATCTTCAAGGCATTATCAGCTTTCCTGACTGTTTTGGAACGTGTATTTGCCATCTGTTAATGCAGTCGCCCTGTGTTCATCGTCCCTTCTACTTTACAGGCTGCACTCCCCTGGTGATCACATTCTCCTCTCCAGAGCAGGCTGACTACCAGCTGCTCCTCCTCATAGGCGTTCATCCTTTCTGTCCCTGCTCCCTGCACCGTTTCACGTTGTATGTACTCGCTTCCCAGCTCTCTGGTTTAGATGCGTGTTCCCTGCCTTCTCTCCTCTTCCTACAGCCTTCCAATGAGCTCCACAAGATACAGTGTTCAGAATGCTTTATAACACCCATTATTCAACATATAGCTGTAACCCGCTAGACGTATTGAAACATGCTAAAAACGAGCAGAAACAGCTAGAAAATGTACTTTCCTCGCGTTTTGGTAAATGCGAATTCTGGTGGATTCCCATTTTGTACTCTGTTCGTGCGTTTGTTCAGTCGAATCCTGGTCTTTTGAACCACTCTTCTCCCATACAAGGGAGGGTCAAAATGTGTTGTTCACAGGCTGAATTTATACTGCTGAAATGCTCGCTTCCCTGCTCTCTGGTTTAGACGCGTGTACCCTGTATCCTTCCCATTCCAATCCTGAGACCCTTCCTATAGCATGAGATGTGATATCTCAATGCTTATACCAAACCTGAGACCCTTCCTATAGCATGAGATGTGATATCCAACTCCTTCCCATTCCAATCCTGAGACCCTTCCTATAGCATGAGATGTGATATCTCAATGCCTCTAATACCAAACCTGAGATCCTTCCTCTAACATGAAATGTGATATCCAACTCCTTCCCCTTCCAAACCTGAGAGCCTTCCTATAGCATGAGATATGATATCCAAGTCCTTCCCATTCCAATCCTGAGACCCTTCCTATAACATGAAATGTGATATCCAACTCCTTCCCATTCCAACCTGAGACCCTTCCTATAGCATGAGATGGGATATCCAACTCCTTCCAAATCCAATACTGATACCCTTCCAATAGCATGAGATGTGATATCCCAATGCTTCTACCAAACCTGAGACCCATACTATGGCATGAGATGTGATATCAAACTCCTTCCCATTCCAATCCTGAGACTCTTCCTATAGCTTGAGATGTGATATCCAACTCCTTCCCATTCCAATCCTGAGACCCTTCCGATATCATGAGATTTGTTATCTCAATGCTTCTAATATCAAACTTGAGACCCTCCCTATAGCATGAGATGTGACATCCAAGTCCTCCCCATTCCAATCCTGAGACCCTTCCTATAGCATGAGATGTGATATCTCAATGCTTCTAATACCAAACCTGAGACTCTTCCTATAACATGAGATGGGATATCCAACTCCTTCCCATTCCAATCCTGAGACCCTTCCGATAGCAGAGATGTGATATCTCAATGCTTATACCAATCCTGAGACCCTTCCTATGGCCTGAGATGTCATATACAACTCCTTCCCAATCCAATCCTGAGACCCTTCCTATAGCATGAGATGTGATATCTCAATGCTTATACCAAATCTGAGACCCTTCCTATAGCATGAGATGGGATATCCAACTCCTTCCAAATCCAATACTGATACCCTTCCAATAGCATGAGATGTGATATCCCAATGCTTCTACCAAACCTGAGACCCATTGTTAAGACGGATTTCTGAACTCTGTCCTGGTGGCGCAGAAGTTCAGAAGGCCAACCTAATTACTTGGAACAGGGTAACCTCTGGACAAGCCAGACCAATCAAGGTAGCGATCGCGGCGGTCAAGACTAGGTCTCAAGAGGGGTGAGGGTGACTGAAAGCCCGCAGTGAGCACACAAAGCAAGAGCGCTTACAAACTACTCCAAACAGTTGTTATATCAAAAATAGATACACATTTATTTTAAGGCCTTTAAAACAATGACCGTAGCGAGAAAATCACAATATCACAATATTAAACCAACACATACCATATCAACACAATATATATACAAATACACAGTCGCAAGCGTTTAAAGCACGAAATATGTAGTCCACCTGAAAGGAAAGGAAAACAGGCAGTGCGATAACGCTTTAGACTCAGTTCGCCTTCAGAGGCACCTAACTAGATGGAAGTCCGAGCCCTGCGAAGAGTGGAGCCTTGTGCTCAAAGTACCTGCCACGCCGGTGCCAACGGGCAAAAGGGGAAGCTCTTCGGAGGAAGTCAGGCAGTTCGGGTTAGTGCACAGCAGAAGGAGAACAGGTTCCGCAACTCAAGCGCAGCCTCCACAGCGGGCAGAAGCAGAGTGCGAGTACGGCCAAAAGGGTGCTGTTTTTACACAGCAGGGAAAAGCAATGGGATACTGCAGGAGGGCGACCAGATCCTAGCTAAACTACTCACCGGTCCCCAAAGCAAGCAGACCCAGGCTTCTCCACGTTTGTTTCAGCAGCTGGCAGGTTCAGAAGAGCAGGGAACGCCTCGTAGTCGTGTAGAGCAAAAAGACGTCCCAATCAACGAAACCAGCACAGTTTTGTTGCCGCAGCAGGACAACGGAGCGGCCGTGTGTATTCAAGCCAAATGTACACTCCTCCCTTCAGACCTGGGGACGCCAAGCGTACGAAGCGTGGGAGAGTGACCAGGACTCGAAATACAACACAACCTGGCGGCAGTTACAGAGCAGGACTCCCTTGTAAGCTGGTCAGTCAACTGGATGGCCCAGAGACACTTCCGAAGGCTTACTTGGCAGGAGTTGATGAAGTCGCCGGGAATAGCTGTTCCTGCTATTCCAAAGGTCGAAGCACCAGTACAGGCCTTCTGGTTCGATCCAAGGAGGAAAGGGTTTCAAAGGACGACAGCAGTGCAAAGGAGGATTCCTTCAGCGGGTCACCAGCGATTCCTCGGTCCAGCCTCGTAGTTGCAGGATACTTGGCTCCTGTATTCCTTCGTTCGTGAGAACTCAGGAGATCGACATGGTAGTGGTGTTTCCAGCTCCCTCTTATCCACGGTTCCCTTCGCGCCAAAACGGAGGGGAGCCAATGGGAGATCCGCTCATCAACACACATACCATACGTGGACCAATCACGGACCGCGGTGGTCCCAGGCATTCACACCACCCTAGACTCTCTGGCACCCAGGATGTGTATTGGGACCAGACATCCTAGCCCACACCCTGGAGGCACACAAAAGACATGTAGAAGCCTGCGAAAGCAACCACGTTTCGCAGGAAAGTACATGCCCAAATAAGGAAGGCCCCGGGTCGCTCGACCTGGGGAAGGTGAAGGGAGCAAGACGGTCAGTGGACAAGACAAAGGAGCCTCGTGGTCTGGCCATTTTGGGAGCCAGGCCACCATTTTGGGTTCAGTGCGAAAAAACGTGCTCAGAACGCCAAAAGGAGCTCAAAATAAACAAAACGATCGCTGCCACCATTCGAGTCCCTGAATGACTTGCACCGATCAAATACCATCCTAAAAGAGTATCTAGGGTCTGTAGAAGGCTAGAGACCCAAGAGAGCTGTAACTTAGCTTACAGTGCCCTCTTGTGTCATGTTGCACTAAAGCCGCAACACGATAAAAGAAACTACGGGAAACAGCGTTCCCCGGTACTGACTGTCTTAAGGGCATGTCAGTTTCCCCGTAAGAAAGGAGCGAAAGCCCAGAGGAGTGCGGCAGAAGGCTGCACTTCTCTGGCAAAGTCAAGAACAAGGTGAATAACAACAGCAAAAAGTTTAGGGGTTGCCACATGGAAGGAAAATTCCCTACAATTATGAAATCTTTCCTAACACTCGCCCCTCCCAGACTATGGACAGGGGGAACTAATCCACCCCTGGATGAGTCTCTTGTTCAGGTCGGTTAAACATTCTGGACAACCCATCAGCATTGCTATGTTGGACACCTGGCCTATGCTCAATAGTGAAGTCGAAGCCTTGTAGACTTATGGACCACCTAAGCAACTTTGGATTCTCCCCCTTCATGTTCATTAGCCACTTTAACGGCTTATGGTCAGTCTGCACAGTGAAGTGGGTCCCATAGAGGTAGGGCCTCAGCTTCCTTAGGGCCCACACAACAGAGAAACATTCTTTCTCTACCGTGGACCATCTGAGCTCTCTGTCCTTAAGCTGGCGACTAATAAAACCAATAGGGTGTTCCTTACCCTTCTCATCTACTTGTGATAGTACAGCTCCTATCCCAGTGTCAGAGGCATCCGTCTGCACGATAAAAGGTCTTTGATAATCAGGGGCCCTTAGGACAGGGGCCTGGCACAAGGAGTCTTTTAAGCCATTGAAGGCCTTCTCACACTCGTCGGTCCAAGTTACCTTCTTGGGTTTCTTCGGAGTTGTGAGGGCAGTCAGAGGAGCAGCTATGGTACCATAGTCTGCCACAAAATTGCGGTAATACCCGTGAGTCCTAAAAAGGCTCTCACTTGGGTTTGCGTAGTGGGGGTAGGCCAGTCTTGTACTGCTTGTACCTGACTGAGTAGAGGCTGTCTCCTCCCTCCACCTACTTCATGTCCAAGGTAAACCACTGAGCCTTGTCCATTTTGGTGAGGGGCCACTCGGACACCCTCAAAAGAGCTATCTGAAGGACTGCTTGGGAACAGGTCGGGGAGAGGTTCAGACTCCTCTCCCGCAACGTCTGAAGCCAGTAGCAGTGCTGCGATTTCGACGCTTGGGCCGAAAGCCTTCAGCCTATTCACGTGAAATACTTTTGGAGCCTGTCCAGGCCTTCCAAGGTCCACTGAATAGTTAACCTCACCCAGGGGCTCCACCACTGGGCAAGGACCTGACCATTTATCCTGTAAAGCTCGAGGCCTTACGAGATTCATGATCAGGACTTGCTGACCAAGTGTAAAGTTTATGAGGGAAGCTTTCTGGTCGTACCAATGTTTCACCAGCGCTTGCCCTGCCTTCAATTTATCACTAGCCAAGCCCATCAGAAGTACCATCCGTTTTCTGAGCCCTAGCACATAATCAACTACATTGGTAGTAACAGGGGGAGTGGGCATCTCCCATCCCTCTTTGACGATGGCTAAGGGTCCCCGTACGGGATGACCGAACAGAAGTTCGAAGGGGCTGAAGCCAACACCCTCCTGTGGTACCTCTCGGTAGGCAAACAGTAAGCATGAAACAAGAAGATCCCATTTTCTTCTCTGAGGCTCCTCCAGAGCCCCAATCATGCTCTTTAACGTCCTGTTAAAACGCCCCCCCAGACCATTGGTCTGGGGGTGGTATGCAGAAGAGAACCTGTAGGTGACCCTACATTCTATCCACATAGCCTGCCTATACTTCGACATAAAGTTGCTGCCGTCATCCGGCACAACTTCTTTAGGGAAGCCAACCCTAGTAAACATGCCGAGTAAAGCTTCTGCAACTGGCTTGGCAGTTACAGTTGTAAATGGGACGGCCTCAGGATACCGGGTTGCATGGTCGACCATCACCAGGATAAACCTATTGCCTGAGGATGTTTGCGGGTCAAGGGGACCAACCATGTCGATCCCTACCCTTTCAAATGGTACCCCCACAACTGGGAGCGGTACCAACGGAGCCTGGATTGTTGCGCCAACCTTACCAGACAACTGGCAGGCGGCACAACTCCTGCAGTGACTTTCTACTTGCTCCCCCATCTTGGGCCAGTAGAAGTGCATGGATAACCTTTGCTTGGTCTTCCTCATACCGAGGTGACCAGCAAGGGGAACTTCATGCGCCAACTGCAGGAGGAAGGGCCTAACAGCAAGGGGAACCACCAACCTCCTATGGTCTCCTTCTGTAGACTCTGTGGGCTCACTATACAGGAGTCCACCTTCCTGGTAAATCCTATGCATCCTAGGAGGTTCACCCTCAAGCTGGGAGCAGGCCTGTCTCCTTAGGCCTTCCAGAGATGGGCACTCACGTTGGCCTTTACTGAATTCGTCCCTATCAGGACCTCCTTCAACTAACAAGTCTTTTAGTTCAGGATGATCGTTGGGGTCGAATACTTCAGGCATCGCCACCCCCTCGTCAGGCCCGGGCGATTGACCAACTTCCTCCACCGCAGTGGTAGGCGAGCTCGGGGGAATATTCTCTTTCCCTCGTTTTGACTTGTAGACTCCTTTCGCCTTGGGTTTCCCCTTTGGCTGGGGCGGCGAATTGGACTTGGCCAATGCTGCCCGAGCTTGAGACCGTGTGTAGGGTCTTTCGGCAGTGTCTCCTACGAGCCCTAAAGCTCTGAGATCCTTACCCAACAAGACCTTTCCCGGGACGTTTCTCTGAATGCTCACTGGAATCCTGACTGCTGTACCATTTAAAGTAAGATTTACAGGGATCACGGGAAACATACGGAGGGGGCCGTCAGCCAACTTAGTGGGCATCAGAGTAGCTCTGGCAACTTCCTCTGAGTCTACCAAGGTAGAATCCACTACAGTGCGACTGCACCCACTATCCCTAAGAGCTGGAGTATCCACTCCATTGATCAGCACACTGTCTTTAAAGTAGTGCTTGGTATTATCCGGAATCCTAGCATAAGCCTCTGCGACTTTAGGCTCCCAGGAACCCAGGGACACTAAAACTACCTCAGCCTCTATCCCGCTGGGAAATGAGTCTGAGGAGAAGGATGCTCCTGTAATCTCTTCTTCCTCGTAGGAGGAGAAGGCCAGATTAGCGGAGTGGACCCCCAAAGGTCTAACCTTACACCGGGGATCCCCCTTCACATGGTCAGTTGCTCCACAAGAAAAACAAGCCCCATTGGGTCTGTTTACGTAGGGAGGCTTATTATAACCAGAGTTCTGTTTTGGAGGCGGACCTCCACTACCCTGTGAGTTCTCTTGTGTCTTACCCTTGTTTTTCTTTTTGTGGCCCTTATGGGAAGAAGATTTAGCAGATTCCCCACCCTCCATATCTTTGGACTTTTTCCCTTCCTCCTGCTTACCAGGATGAGTTTTGTCCTTATGGGACACTCGATGTGACACCCATAAGTCTGCTGCAATGGCCAGCTTCTTAGGATCTATCTCCTTCGAATCGGCCAAATGCTGCTTAAGCTCCGGGGAAGAAGAAGCAAAAATATGTTCCAGCATGACAAGATTTATCATGCCTTCGAAGGTAGAAACCTTATAACCTTCGACCCAGCCAGTTAAGTTTTTCAAAGATTCAGCGACATAAGATACCCAAGTACCACCTTCCTTTTTCTTATACTCTCGAAAACGCTTTAAATATTGGGCCGGAGTCTTCCCAAACTTTAAAATGAGAGTTTGCTTTAACATTGCGAAATCAGCCCGCTCAGCCTTCGACATTTCCATAATGGCACTACAGCCAGAATGGGGCAGTCTACTGAGCAACCACGCAATCTTATCAGCATTGTCAACTTCTTGAACCTCGCATGCATACTCAAACGCATTCAGCCAGTCCATAATGTCATTCCTTTCTTCATACACACTGAGCAGATCTTTCGGAAACCGTGGATGAGAGGAAGCCCCAGACCCATGTCCAGGACCCTTGGACCCATTTGCAACCTGAAGCTTGGCCAGTTCCAACTGGTGATCCCTGTCTTTCTGTTTTTCTGCCTGTTCGATTTTTAGTTTGGCTATGCTGAATTCAAGCTCCTGCTGCCTAAACCGCAGCTCTTGCTTCTTGAATTCAAGCATAGCCTCCCCATCAGCACTGGCAGAGGAAACATTAGACATCTCGTCCTCCCTGTCCTCGTGGTCGCGATGGATCAGTGCGGCGGCAGAACCATCGGTTCTACCAGTGAGAGCAGCCCCACCACCTTCCGCACTGTCCTCAGAAGTTATAGCGTCAAGCTGCGCTTCTTGCCACGCCACGATTCTTTGGATCATTTCCAATTTAGTGCCTTGAGAGGAAACACCTCTCTCCGCACACATCTTTTTCAGCGTTTCTGATTTGGAAGCATTTAAAGTTAACAACATATTCGTTTCCATACTGTTTGATAGGACTATGGCCTTTTTAAAGTTATATTACAACAATTCACTACGTGTACTGGTTGGAATAACCTAAAATGCCTTAGTTCGAGCGCAACACTGGATACCTTCAGTCGTATCCCATCGCTGTACACCAATTTGTTAAGACGGATTTCTGAACTCTGTCCTGGTGGCGCAGAAGTTCAGAAGGCCAACCTAATTACTTGGAACAGGGTAACCTCTGGACAAGCCAGACCAATCAAGGTAGCGATCGCAGCGGTCAAGACTAGGTCTCAAGAGGGGTGAGGGTGACTGAAAGCCCGCAGTGAGCACACAAAGCAAGAGCGCTTACAAACTACTCCAAACAGTTGTTATATCAAAAATAGATACACATTTATTTTAAGGCCTTTAAAACAATGACCGTAGCGAGAAAATCACAATATCACAATATTAAACCAATACATACCATATCAACACAATATATATACAAATACACAGTCGCAAGCGTTTAAAGCACGAAATATGTAGTCCACCTGAAAGGAAAGGAAAACAGGCAGTGCGATAACGCTTTAGACTCAGTTCGCCTTCAGAGGCACCTAACTAGATGGAAGTCCGAGCCCTGCGAAGAGTTGAGCCTTGTGCTCAAAGTACCTGCCACGCCGGTGCCAACGGGCAAAAGGGGAAGCTCTTCGGAGGAAGTCAGGCAGTTCGGGTTAGTGCACAGCAGAAGGAGAACAGGTTCCGCAACTCAAGCGCAGCCTCCACAGCGGGCAGAAGCAGAGCGCGAGTACGGCCAAAAGGGTGCTGTTTTTACACAGCAGGGAAAAGCAATGGGATACTGCAGGAGGGCGACCAGATCCTAGCTAAACTACTCACCGGTCCCCGAAGCAAGCAGACCCAGGCTTCTCCACGTTTGTTTCAGCAGCTGGCAGGTTCATAAGAGCAGGGAACGCCTCGTAGTCGTGTAGAGCAAAAAGACGTCCCAATCGACGAAACCAGCACAGTTTTGTTGCCGCAGCAGGACAACGGAGCGGCCGTGTGTATTCAAGCCAAATGTACACTCCTCCCTTCAGACCTGGGGACGCCAAGCGTACGAAGCGTGGGAGAGTGACCAGGACTCGAAATACAACACAACCTGGCGGCAGTTACAGAGCAGGACTCCCTTGTAAGCTGGTCAGTCAACTGGATGGCCCAGAGACACTTCCGAAGGCTTACTTGGCAGGAGTTGATGAAGTCGCCGGGAATAGCTGTTCCTGCTATTCCAAAGGTCGAAGCACCAGTACAGGCCTTCTGGTTCGATCCAAGGAGGAAAGGGTTTCAAAGGACGACAGCAGTGCAAAGGAGGATTCCTTCAGCGGGTCACCAGCGATTCCTCGGTCCAGCCTCGTAGTTGCAGGATACTTGGCTCCTGTATTCCTTCGTTCGTGAGAACTCAGGAGATCGACATGGTAGTGGTGTTTCCAGCTCCCTCTTATCCACGGTTCCCTTCGCGCCAAAACGGAGGGGAGCCAATGGGAGATCCGCTCATCAACACACATACCATACGTGGACCAATCACGGACCACGGTGGTCCCAGGCATTCACACCACCCTAGACTCTCTGGCACCCAGGATGTGTATTGGGACCAGACATCCCAGCCCACACCCTGGAGGCACACAAAAGACATGTAGAAGCCCGCGAAAGCAACCACGTTTCGCGGGAAAGTACATGCCCAAATAAGGAAGGCCCCGGGTCGCTCGACCTGGGGAAGGTGAAGGGAGCAAGACGGTCAGTGGACAAGACAAAGGAGCCTCGTGGTCTGGCCATTTTGGGAGCCAGGCCACCATTTTGGGTTCAGTGCGAAAAAACGTGCTCAGAACGCCAAAAGGAGCTCAAAATAAACAAAACGATCGCTGCCACCATTCGAGTCCCTGAATGACTTGCACCGATCAAATACCATCCTAAAAGAGTATCTAGGGTCTGTAGAAGGCTAGAGACCCAAGAGAGCTGTAACTTAGCTTACAGTGCCCTCTTGTGTCATGTTGCACTAAAGCCGCAACACGATAAAAGAAACTACGGGAAACAGCGTTCCCCGGTACTGACTGTCTTAAGGGCATGTCAGTTTCCCCGTAAGAAAGGAGCGAAAGCCCAGAGGAGTGCGGCAGAAGGCTGCACTTCTCTGGCAAAGTCAAGAACAAGGTGAATAACAACAGCAAAAAGTTTAGGGGTTGCCACATGGAAGGAAAATTCCCTACAATTATGAAATCTTTCCTAACACCCATACTATAGCATGAGATGGGATATCCCAATGCTTCTACCAAACCTGAGACCCATACTAAGGCATGAGATGTGATATCAAACTCATTCCCATTCCAATCCTGAGACTCTTCCTATAGCTTGAGATGTGATATCCAACTCCTTCCCATTCCAATTCTGAGACCCTACCTATCCCATGAGACTTGATATCTCAATGCTTCTAATACCAAACCTGAGACCCGTCCTATAACATGAGATGTGATATCCAAATCTTTCCCCTTCCAAACCTTAGACCCTTCCATTATCATGAGATGTGATATCCAACTCCTTCCCATTCCAATCCTGAGACCCTTCCGATATCATGAGATTTGTTATCTCAATGCTTCTAATATCAAACTTGAGACCCTCCCTATAGCATGAGATGTGACATCCAAGTCCTCCCCATTCCAATCCTGAGACCCTTCCTATAGCATGAGATGTGATATCTCAATGCTTCTAATACCAAACCTGAGACCCTTCCTATAACATGAGATGTGATTTCCAAATCCTTTCCCCTTCCAAACCTGAGACCCTCCCTTTAGCATGAGATGTGATATACAACTCCTTCCCATTCCAATCCCGAGACCCTTCTGATAGCATGAGATGTGATATCTCAATGCCTCTGATACCAAACCTGAGATCCTATCTCTAACATGAAATGTGATATCCATCTCCTTCCCTTTCCAAACCTGAGACCCTGCCTATAGCATGAGATGTGATATCCAAGTCCTTCCCATTCCAATCCTGAGACCCTTTCTATAGCATGTGATGTGATATCTCAATGCTTATACCAAACCTGAGACCCTTCCTATGGCATGGGATGTCATATACAACTCCTTCCCATTCCAATCCTGAGACCCTTCCTATAGCATGAGATGTGATATCTCAATGCATATACCAAACCTGATACCCTTCCTATAGCATGAGATGTGATATCCAACTTCTTCCCATTCCAATCCTGAGACCCTTCCTATAACATGAGATGTGATGTCTCAATGCTTCTAATACCAAACCTGAGATATTTCCTATAATATGAGATGTGATATCCAACTCCTTCCCATTCCAATCCTGAGACCCTTCCTATAGCATGAGATGTGATATCTCAATGCTTATACCAAACCTGAGACCCTTCCTATAGCTTGAGATGTGATATCCAACTCCTTCCCATTCCAATCCAGAGACCCCTCCTATAGCATGAGATGTGATATCTCAAGGCCTCTAATACCAAACCTGAGATCCTTCCTCTAACATGAAATGTGATATCCAACTCCTTCCCCTTCCAAACCTGAGAGCCTTCCTATAGCATGAGATATGATATCCAAGGCCTTCCCATTCCAATTCTGAGACCCGTCTTATACCATGAGACTTGATATCTCAATGCTTCTAATACCAAACCTGAGACCCGTCCTATAACATGAGATGTGATATCCAAATCCTTCCCCTTCCAAACCTCAGACCCTTCCTTTATCATGAGATGTGATATCCAACATCTTCCCATTCCAATCCTGAGACCCTTCCAATATCATGAGATTTGTTATCTCAATGCTTCTAATATCAAACTTGAGACCCTCCCTATAGCATGAGATGTGACATCGAAGTCCTTCCCATTCCAATCCTGAGACCCTTCCTATAGCATGAGATGTGATATCTCTATGCTTCTAATACCAAACCTGAGACCCTTCCTATAACATGAGATGGGATATCCAACTCATTCCCATTCCAATCCTGAGACCCTTCCGATAGCAGAGATGTGATATCTCAATGCTTATACCAAACCTGAGACCCTTCCTATGGCCTGGGATGTCATATACAATTCTTTCCCATTCCAATCCTGAGACCCTTCCTATAGCATGAGATGTGATATCTCAATGCTTATACCAAACATGAGAGCCTACCTATAGCATGAGATGTGATATCCAAGTCCATCCCATTCCAATCCTTAGACCCTTCCTACAGCATGCGATGTGATATCTCAATGATTCTAATACCAAACCAGAGACTCGTCCTATAACATGAGATGGGATATCCAACTCCTTCCCATTCCAATCCTGAGCCACTTCCGATAGCAGAGATGTGATATCTCAATGCTTATACCAAACCTGAGACCCTTCCTATAATATGAGATGTGATATCCAACTCCTTCCCGTTCCAAACCTGAGACACTAACTATAGCATATGTGATATCAAACTCCTTCCCATTCCAAACATGAGACCCTTCCTATAGCAAGAAAGTAATATCCAACTCCTACCCATTCCAATCCTGAGACCCTTCCTATAGCAAGAGATGTGATATCCAAATCCTTCCCATTCCAATCCTGAGACCCTTCCTATAACATGAGATGTGATATCCAACTCCTTCCCATTCCAACCTGAGACACTTCCTATAGCATGAGAAGGGATATCCAACTCCTTCCCTATCCAATCCTGAGACCCTTCCGATAGCAGAGATGTGATATCTCAATGCTTATACCAAACCTGAGACCCTTCCTATAGCATGAGAAGGGATATCCAACTCCTTCCCAATCCAATCCTGAGACCCTTCCGATAGCAGAGACGTGATATCTCAATGCTTCTACCAAACCTGAGGCCCTTCCTTTAGCATGAGATGTGATATCCAAATCCTTCACATTCCAATCCTGAGACCCTTCCTATAGCATGAGAAGGGATATCTCAATGCTTCTAATACCAAACCTGAGATCCTTCCTATAACATGAGATGTGATATCCAATTCCTTCCCATTCCAATCCTGAGACCCTTCCGATAGCAGAGATGTGATATCTCAATGCTTATACCAAACCTGAGACCCTTCCTATGGCCTGAGATGTCATATACAACTCCTTCCCATTCCAATCCTGAGACCCTTCCTATAGCATGAGATGTGATATCTCAATGCTTATACCAAATCTGAGACCCTTCCTATAGCATGAGATGTGATATCCAACTCCTTCCCATTCCAATCCTGAGACCCTTCCTATAGCATGAGATGTGATGTCTCAATGCTTCTAATACCAAACCTGAGATCCTTCCTATAACATGAGATGTGATATCCAACTCCTTCCCATTCCAATCCTGAGACCCTTATGAAAGCATGAGATGTGATATCTCAATGCTTCTAATACCAAACCTGAGATCCTTCCTATAACATGAGATGTGATTTCCAAATCCTCCCCCTTCCAAACCTGAGACCCTCCCTTTAGCATGAGATGTGATATCCAACTTCTTCCCATTCCAATCCTGAGACCCTTCTGATCGCATGAGATGTGATATCTCAATGCCTCTAATACCAAACCTAAGATCCTACCTCTAACATGAAATGTGATATCCATCTCATTCCCTTTCCAAACCTGAGACCCTGCCTATAGCATGAGATGTGATATCCAAGTCCTTCCCATTCCAATCCTGAGACCCTTCCTATAGCATGTGATGTGATATCTCAATGCTTATACCAAACCTGAGACCCTTCCTATGGCATGAAATGTCATATACAACTCCTTCCCATACCAATCCTGAGACCCTTCCTATAGCATGAGATGTGATATCTCAATGCTTATACCAAATCTGAGACCCTTCCTATAGCAAGAGATGTGATATCCAACTTCTTCCCATTCCAATCCTGAGACCCTTCCTATAACATGAGATGTGATGTCTCAATGCTTCTAATACCAAACCTGAGATCTTTCCTATAACATGAGATGTGATATCCAACTCCTTCCCATTCCAATCCTGAGACCCTTCCTATAGCATGAGATGTGATATCACAATGCTTATACCAAACCGGAGACCGTTCCTATAGCTTGAGATGTGATATCCAACTCCTTCCCATTCCAATCCTGAGACCCTTCCTATAGCATGAGATGTGATATCTCAAGGCCTCTAATACCAAACCTGAGATCCTTCCTCTAACATGAAATGTGATATCCAACTCCTTCCCCTTCCAAACCTGAGAGCCTTCCTATAGCATGGGATATGATATCCAAGTCCTTCCCATTCCAATCCTGAGACCCTTCCTATAACATGAAATGTGATATCCAACTCCTTTCCATTCCAACCTGAGACCCTTCCTATATCATGAGATGGGATATCTCAATGCTTCTAATACCAAACCTGAGACTCTTCCTATAACATGAGATGGGATATCCAACTCCTTCCCATTCCAATCCTAAGACCCTTTCGATAGCAGAGATGTGATATCTCAATGCTTATACCAAACCTGAGACCCTTCCTACGGCATGAGATGTCATATACAACTCCTTCCCATTCCAATCCTGAGACCCTTCCTATAGCACGAGATGTGATTTCTCAATGCTTATACCAAACCTGAGAGCCTTCCTCTAGCATGAGATGTGATATCCAACTCCTTCCCATTCCAATCCTGAGACCCTTCCTATAGCCTGAGATCTGATATCTCAATGCCTCTAATACCAAACCTGAGATCCTTCCTCTAACATGAAATGTGATATCCAACTCGTTCCCTTTCCAAACCTGAGAGCCTATCTATAGCATGAGATGTGATATCCAAGTCCTTCCCATTCCAATCCTGAGACACTTCCGATAGCAGAGATGTGATATCTCAATGCTTATACCAAACCTGAGACCCTTCCTATAACATGAGATGTGATATCCAACTCCTTCCCGTTCCAAACCTGAGACCCTTCCTTTAGCATGAGATGTGATATCCAGCTCCTTCCCATTCCAATCCTGAGACACTTCCGATAGCATGAGATGTGATATCTCAATGCTTCTAATATCAAAACTGAGACCCTCCCTATAGCAAGATATGTGATATCTAAGTCCTTCCCATTCCAATCCTGAGACCCTTCCTATAGCATGAGATGTGATATCTCAATGCTTCTACCAAACCTGAGACCCTTCCTTTAGCATGAGATGTGATAACCAACTCCTTCCCATTCCAATCCTGAGACCCTTCCTATAGCATGAGATGTGATATCTCAATGCTTCTAATACCAAACCTGAGATCCTTCCGATAACATGAGATGTGATATCCAAATCCTTCCCCTTCCAAACCTGAGACCCTCCCTTTAGCATGAGATGTGATATCCAACTCCTTCCCATTCCAATCCTGAGAACCTTCTGATAGCATGAGATGTGATATCTCAATGCTTCTATACCAAACCTGAGATCCTTCCGATAGCATGAGATGTGATATCTCAATGCTTCTAATACCAAACCTGAGATCCTTCCTATAACATGAGATGTGATATCCAAATCTTTCCCCTTCCAAACCTGAGACCCTCCCTTTAGCATGAGATGCGATATCCAACTCCTTCCCATTCCAATCCTGAGACTCTTCTGATAGCATGAGATGTGATATCTCAATGCCTCTAATACCAAACCTGAGATCCTACCTCTAACATGAAATGTGATATCCAAATCTTTCCCCTTCCAAACCTGAGAGCCTTCCTATAGCATGAGATGTGATATCCAAGTCCTTCTAATTCCAATCCTGAGACCCTTCCTATAACATGAGATGTGATATCCAACTCCTTCCCATTCCAACTTGAGACCCTTCCTATAGCATGAGATGGGATATCCAACTCCTTCCCCTTCCAAACCTTAGACACTTCCTTTATCATGAGATGTGATATCCAACTCCTTCCCATTCCATCCCTGAGACCCTTCCGATATCATGAGATGTGATATCCCAGTGCTTCTAATATCAAACTTGAGACCCTCCTTATAGCATGAGATGTGATATCCAAGTCCTTCCCATTCCAATCCTGAGACCCTTCCTATAGCATGAGATGTGATATCTCAATGCTTCTAATACCAAACCTGAGACCCTTCCTATAACATGAGATGGGAATATCCAACTCCTTCCCATTCCAATCCTGAGACCCTTCCGATAGTAGAGATGTGATATCTCAATGCTTATACCAAAGCTGAGATCCTTCCTATAACATGAGATGTGATATCCAACTCCTTCCCATTCCAATCCTGAGACACTTCCTATAGCATGAGATGTGATATCTCACTGCTTATACCAAACCTGAGACCCTTCCTATAGCATGAGATGTGATATCCAACTCCTTCCCATTCCAATCCTGAGACCCTTCCTATAGCATGAGATATGATATCTCAATGCGTCTAATATCAAACTTGAGACCCTCCCTATAGCATGAGATGTGATATCCAAGTCCTTCCCATTCCAATCCTGAGACCCTTCCGATAGCATGAGATGTGATGTCTCAATGCTTATACCAAACCTGAGACCCTTCCTATAACATGAGATGTGATATCCAACTCCTTCCCGTTCCAAACCTGAGACCCTTCCTATAGCATATGTGATATCCAACACATTCCCATTCCAAACATGAGACCCTTACTATAGCAGGAATGTAATATCCAACTCCTTCCCATTCCAATCCTGAGACCATTCCTATAGCATGAGATGTGATATCTCAATGCTTCTAATACCAAACCTGAGATCCTTCCTATGACATGAGATGTGATATCCAATTCCTCCCCATTCCAAACCTGAGAACCTTCCTACAGCATGCGATGTGATATCTCAATGCTTCTAATACCAAACCTGAGACCAGTCCTATAACATGAGATTGGATATCCAACTCCTCCCCCTTCCAAACCTGAGACCCTTCCTATAGCATGAGATGTGATATCCAACTTCTTCCCATTCCAATCCTGAGACCCTTCCTATAACATGAGATGTGATGTCTCAATGCTTCTAATACCAAACCTGAGATCTTTCCTATAACATGAGATGTGATATCCAACTCCTTCCCATTCCAATCCTGAGACCCTTCCTATAGCATGAGATGTGCTATCTCAATGCTTATACCAAACCTGAGACCCTTCCTAAAGCTTGAGATGTGATATCCAACTCCTTCCCATTCCAATCCTGAGACCCTTCCTATAACATGAAATGTGATATCCAACTCCTTCCCATTCCAACCTGAGACCCCTCCTACAGCATGAGATGTGATATCTCAAGGCCTCTAATACCAAACCTGAGATCCTTCCTCTAACATGAAATGTGATATCCAATTCCTTCTCCTTCTAAACCTGAGAGCCTTCCTATAGCATGAGATATGATATCCAAGTCCTTCCCATTCCAATCCTGAGACCCTTCCTATAACATGAAATGTGATATCCAACTCCTTCCCATTCCAACCTGAGACCCTTCCTATAGCATGAGATGGGATATCCAACTCCTTCCAAATCCAATACTGATACCCTTCCAATAGCATGAGATGTGATATCCCAATGCTTCTATCAAACCTGAGAACCATACTATGGCATGAGATGTGATATCAAACTCCTTCCCATTCCAATTCTGAGACACTTCCTATACCATGAGACTTGATATCTCAATGCTTCTAATACCAAACCTGAGACCCGTCCTATAACATGAGATATGATATCCAAATCTTTCCCCTTCCAAACCTTAGACCCTTCCTTTATCATGAGATGTGATATCCAACTCCTTCCCATTCCAATCCTGAGACCCTTCCGATATCATGAGATTTGTTATCTCAATGCTTCTAATATCAAAATTGAGACCCTCCCTATAGCATGAGATGGGATATCCAACTCCTTCCCATTCCAATCCTGAGACCCTTCCGATAGCAGAGATGTGATATCTCAATGCTTATACCAAATCTGAGACCCTTCCTATAGCATGAGATGTGATATCCAACTCCTTCCCATTCCAATACTGAGACCCTTCCTATAGCATGAGATGTGATGTCTCAATGCTTCTAATACCAAACCTGAGATCCTTCCTATAACATGAGATGTGATATCCAACTCCTTCCCATTCCAATCCTGAGACCCTTCCTATAGCATGAGATGTGATATCTCAAGGCCTCTAATACCAAACCTGAGATCCTTCCTCTAACATGAAATGTGATATCCAACTCCTTCCCCTTCCAAACCTGAGAGCCTTCCTATAGCATGAGATATGATATCCAAGTCCTTCCCATTCCAATCCTGAGACCCTTCCTATAACATGAAATGTGATATCCAACTCCTTCCCATTCCAACCTGAGACCCTTCCTATAGCATGAGATGGGATATCCAACTCCTTCCAAATCCAATACTGATACCCTTCCAATAGCATGAGATGTGATATCCCAATGCTTCTACCAAACCTGAGAGCCATACTATGGCATGAGATGTGATATCAAACTCCTTCCCATTCCAATCCTGAGACTCTTCCTATAGCTTGAGATGTGATATCCAACTCCTTCACATTCCAATTCTGAGACCCTTCCTATGCCATGAGACTTGATATCTCAATGCTTCTAATACCAAACCTGAGACCCGTCCTATAACATGAGATGTGATATCCAAATCTTTCCCCTTCCAAACCTTAGACCCTTCCTTTATCATGAGATGTGATATCCAACTCCTTCCCATTCCAATCCTGAGACCCTTCCGATATCATGAGATTTGTTATCTCAATGCTTCTAATATCAAACTTGAGACCCTCCCTATAGCATGAGATGTGACATCCAAGTCCTCCCCCATTCCAATCCTGAGACCCTTCCTATAGCATGAGATGTGATATCTCAATGCTTCTAATTCCAAACCTGAGACCCTTCCTATAACATGAGATGGGATATCCAACTCCTTCCCATTCCAATCCTGAGACCCTTACGATAGCAGAGATGTGATATCTCAATGCTTATACCAATCCTGAGACCCTTCCTATGGCCTGAGATGTCATATACAACTCCTTCCCAATCCAATCCTGAGACCCTTCCTATAGCATGAGATGTGATATCTCAATGCTTATACCAAATGTGAGACCCTTCCTATAGCATGAGATGTGATATCCAACTCCTTCCCATTCCAATCCTGAGACCCTTCCTATAGCACGAGATGTGATGTCTCAATGCTTCTAATACCAAACCTGAGATCCTTCCTATAACATGAGATGTGATATCCAACTCCTTCCCATTCCAATCCTGAGACCCTTCCTATAGCATGAGATGTGATGTCTCAATGCTTCTAATACCAAACCTGAGAACCTTCCTACAGCATGCGATGTGATATCTCAATGCTTCTAATACCAAACCTGAGACCAGTCCTATAACATGAGATTGGATATCCAACTCCTTCCCCTTCCAAACCTGAGACCCTTCCTATAGCATGAGATGTGATATCCAACTTCTTCCCATTCCAATCCTGAGACCCTTCCTATAACATGAGATGTGATGTCTCAATGCTTCTAATACCAAACCTGAGATCTTTCCTATAACATGAGATGTGATATCCAACTCCTTCCCATTCCAATCCTGAGACCCTTCCTATAGCATGAGATGTGCTATCTCAATGCTTATACCAAACCCGAGACCCTTCCTAAAGCTTGAGATGTGATATCCAACTCCTTCCCATTCCAATCCTGAGACCCTACCTATAGCATGAGATGTGATATCTCAAGGCCTCTAATACCAAACCTGAGATCCTTCCTCTAACATGAAATGTGATATCCAACTCCTTCCCGTTCCAAACCTGAGAGCCTTCCTATAGCATGAGATATGATATCTAAGCCCTTCCCATTCCAATCCTGAGACCCTTCCTATAACATGAAATGTGATATCCAACTCCTTCCCATTCCAACCTGAGACCCTTCCTATAGCATGAGATGGGATATCCAACTCCTTCCAAATCCAATACTGATACCCTTCCAATAGCATGAATTGTGATATCCCAATGCTTCTACCAAACCTGAGACCCATACTATGGCATGAGATGTGATATCAAACTCATTCCCATTCCAATCCTGAGACTCTTCCTATAGCTTGAGATGTGATATCCAACTCCTTCCCATTCCAATTCTGAGACCCTTCCTATGCCATGAGACTTGATATCTCAATGCTTCTAATACCAAACCTGAGACCCGTCCTATAACATGAGATGTGATATCCAAATCTTTCCCCTTCCAAACCTTAGACCCTTCCTTTATCATGAGATGTGATATCCAACTCCTTCCCATTCCAATCCTGAGACCCTTCCGATATCATGAGATTTGTTATCTCAATGCTTCTAATATCAAACCTGAGACCCTCCCTATAGCATGAGATGTGACATCCAAGTCCTCCCCATTCCAATCCTGAGACCCTTCCTATAGCATGAGATGTGATATCTTAATGCTTCTAATACCAAACCCGAGACCCTTCCTATAACATGAGATGTCATATACAACTCCTTCCCAATCCAATCCTGAGACCCTTCCTATAGCATGAGATGTGATATCTCAATGCTTATACCAAATCTGAGACCCTTCCTATAGCATGAGATGTGATATCCAACTCCTTCCCATTCCAATCCTGAGACCCTTCCTATAGAATGAGATGTGATGTCTCAATGCTTCTAATACCAAACCTGAGATCCTTCCAATAACATGAGATGTGATATCCAACTCCTTCCCATTCCAATCCTGAGACCCTTATGATGGTATGAGATGTGATATCTCAATGCCTCTAATACCAAACCTGAGATACTTCCGATAGCATGAGCTGTGATATCTCAATGCTTCTAATACCAAACCTGAGATCCTTCCTATAACATGAGATGTGATTTCCAAATCCTTCCCCTTCCAAACCTGAGACCCTCCATTTAGCATGAGATGTGATATACAACTCCTTCCCATTCCAATCCTGAGACCCTTCTGATAGCATGAGATGTGATATCTCAATGCCTCTAATACCAAACCTCAGATCCTATCTCTAACATGAAATGTGATATCCATCTCCTTCCCTTTCCAAACCTGAGGCCCTGCCTATAGCATGAGATGTGATATCCAAGTCCTTCCCATTCCAATCCTGAGACCCTTCCTATAGCATGTGATGTGATATCTCAATGCTTATACCAAATTTGAGACCCTTCCTATGGCATGCGATGTCATATACAACTCCTTCCCATTCCAATCCTGAGACCCTTCCTATAGCATGAGATGTGATATCTCAATGCTTATACCAAACCTGAGACCCTTCCTATAGCATGAGATGTGATATCCAACTTCTTCCCATTCCAATCCTGAGACCCTTCCTATAACATGAGATGTGATGTCTCAATGCTTCTAATACCAAACCTGAGATATTTCCTATAACATGAGATGTGATATCCAACTCCTTCCCATTCCAATCCTGAGACCCTTCCTATAGCATGAGATGTGATATCTCAATGCTTATACCAAACCTGAGACCCTTCCTATAGCTTGAGATGTGATATCCAACTCCTTCCCATTCCAATCCTGAGACCCTTCCTATAGCATGAGATGTGATATCTCAAGGCCTCTAATACCAAACCTGAGATCCTTCCTCTAACATGAAATGTGATATCCAACTCCTTCCCCTTCCAAACCTGAGAGCCTTCCTATAGCATGAGATATGATATCCAAGTCCTTCCCATTCCAATCCTGAGACCATTCCTATAGCTTGAGGTGTGATATCCAACTCCTTCCCATTCCAATTCTGAGACCCTTCTTATACCATGAGACTTGATATCTCAATGCTTCTAATACCAAACCTGAGACCGGTCCTATAACATGAGATGTGATATCCAAATCCTTCCCCTTCCAAACCTTAGACCCTTCCTTTATCATGAGATGTGATATCCAACTCCTTCCCATTCCAATCCTGAGACCCTTCCGATATCATGAGATTTGTTATCTCAATGCTTCTAATATCAAACTTGAGACCCTCCCTATAGCATGAGATGTGACATCCAAGTCCTTCCCATTCCAATCCTGAGACCCTTCCTATAGCATGAGATGTGATATCTCTATGCTTCTAATACCAAACCTGAGACCATTCCTATAACATGAGATGGGATATCCAACTCCTTCCCATTCCAATCCTGAGACCCTTCCGATAGCAGAGATGTGATATCTCAATGCTTATACCAAACCTGAGACCCTTCCTATGGCCTGAGATGTCAAATACAACTCCTTCCCATTCCAATCCTGAGACCCTTCCTTTAGCATGAGATGTGATATCTCAATGCTTATACCAAATCTGAGACCCTTCCTATAGCATGAGATGTGATACCCAATTCCTTCCCATTCCAATCCTGAGACCCTTCCTATAGCATGAGATGTGATATCTCAATGCTTATACCAAACCTGAGAGCCTACCTATAGCATGAGATGTGATATCCAAGTCCATCCCATTCCAATCCTTAGACCCTTCCTACAGCATGCGATGTGATATCTCAATGATTCTAATACCAAACCAGAGACTCTTCCTATAACATGAGATGGGATATCCAGCTCCTTCCCATTCCAATCCTGAGCTGCTTCCGATAGCAGAGATGTGATATCTCAATGCTTATACCAAACCTGAGACCCTTCCTATAACATGAGATGTGATATCCAACTCCTTCCCGTTCCAAACCTGAGACACTAACTATAGCATATGTGATATCCAACTGCTTCCCATTCCAAACATGAGACCCTTCCTATAGCAAGAAAGTAATATCCAACTCCTACCCATTCCAATCCTGAGACCCTTCCTATAGCAAGAGATGTGATATCCAAATCCTTCCCATCCAATCCTGAGACCCTTCCTATAACATGAGATGTGATATCCAACTCCTTCCCATTCAAATCCTGAGACCCTTCCTATAGCATGAGAAGGGATATCCAACTCCTTCC
Organism: Ambystoma mexicanum; assembly: GCF_040938575.1. Taxonomy (NCBI): domain Eukaryota; kingdom Metazoa; phylum Chordata; class Amphibia; order Caudata; family Ambystomatidae; genus Ambystoma; species Ambystoma mexicanum. The sequence continues at coordinate 344,242,943 of NC_090936.1, forward strand.
CAATCCAATCCTGAGACCCTTCCGATAGCAGAGACGTGATATCTCAATGCTTCTACCAAACCTGAGACCCTTCCTTTAGCATGAGATGTGATATCCAAATCCTTCACATTCCAATCCTGAGACCCTTCCTATAGCATGAGATGTGATATGTCAATGCTTCTAATACCAAACCTGAGATCCTTCCTATAACATGAGATGTGATATCCAATTCCTTCCCATTCCAATCCTGAGACCCTTCCTATTGGATGAGATGCGATATCCAACTCCTTCCCATTCCAACCCTGAGACCCTTCTCATAGCATGAGATGTGATGTCTCAATGCTTCTAATACCAAACCTGAGATCCTTCCTATAACATGAGATGTGATATCCAACTCCTTCCCATTCAAATCCTGAGACCCTTCCTATAGCATGAGAAGGGATATCCAACTCCTTCCCAATCCAATCCTGAGACCCTTCCGATAGCAGAGACGTGATATCTCAATGCTTCTACCAAACCTGAGACCCTTCCTATAACATGAGATGTGATATCCAATTCCTTCCCATTCCAATCCTGAGACCCTTCCTATTGGATGAGATGCGATATCCAACTCCTTCCCATTCCAACCCTGAGACCCTTCTCATAGCATGAGATGTGATGTCTCAATGCTTCTAATACCAAACCTGAGATCCTTCCTATAACATGAGATGTGATATCCAACTCCTTCCATTCCAATCCTGAGACCCGTCCTATAGCATGAGATGTGATATCTCAATGCTTATACCAAACCTGAGACCCTTCCTATAATATGAGATGTGATATCCAACTACTTCCCATTCCAATCCTGAGACCCTTCCTATAGCATGAGATGTGATATCTCAATGCTTCTAATATCAAACCTGAGATCCTTCCTTTAACATGAAATGTGATATCCAACTCCTTCCCTTTCCAAACCTAAGAGCCTATCTATAGCATGAGATGCGATATCCAAGTCCTTCCCATTCCAACCCTTAGACCCTTCCTACAGCATGCAATATGATATCTCAATGATTCTAATAACAAACCTGGACCCGTCCTATAACATGAGATATGATATCCAAGTCCTTCCCATTCCAATCCTGAGACCCTTCCTATAACATGAAATGTGATATCCAACTCCTTCCCATTCCAACCTGAGACCCTTCCTATAGCATGAGATGGGATATCCAACTTCTTCCAAATCCAATACTGATACCCTTCCGATAGCATGAGATGTGATATCCCAATGCTTCTACCAAACCTGAGACCCATACTATGGCATGAGATGTGATATCAAACTCCTTCCCATTCCAATCCTGAGACCCTTCCTATAGCTTGAGGTGTGATATCCAACTCCTTCCCATTCCAATTCTGAGACCCTTCTTATACCATGAGACTTGATATCTCAATGCTTCTAATACCAAACCTGAGACCCGTCCTATAACATGAAATGTGATATCCAAATCCTTCCCCTTCCAAACCTTAGACCCTTCCTTTATCATGAGATGTGATATCCAACTCCTTCCCATTCCAATCCTGAGACCCTTCCGATATCATGAGATTTGTTATCTCAATGCTTCTAATATCAAACTTGAGACCCTCCCTATAGCATGAGATGTGACATCCAAGTCCTTCCCATTCCAATCCTGAGACCCTTCCTATAGCATGAGATCTGATATCTCTATGCTTCTAATACCAAACCTGAGACCCTTCCTATAACATGAGATGGGATATCCAACTCCTTCCCATTCCAATCCTGAGACCCTTCCGATAGCAGAGATGTGATATCTCAATGCTTATACCAAACCTGAGACCCTTCCTATGGCCTGAGATGTCATATACAACTCCTTCCCATTCCAATCCTGAGACCCTTCCTTTAGCATGAGATGTGATATCTCAATGCTTATACCAAATCTGAGACCCTTCCTATAGCATGAGATGTGATATCCAAATCCTTCCCATTCCAATCCTGAGACCCTTCCTATAGCATGAGATGTGATATCTCAATGCTTATACCAAACCTGAGAGCCTACCTATAGCATGAGATGTGATATCCAAGTCCATCCCATTCCAATCCTTAGACCCTTCCTACAGCATGTGATTTGATATCTCAATGATTCTAATGCCAAACCAGAGACTCTTACTATAACATGAGATGGGATATCCAACTCCTTCCCATTCCATCCTGAGCCGCTTCCGATAGCAGAGATGTGATATCTCAATGCTTATACCAAACCTGAGACCCTTCCTATAACATGAGATGTGATATCCAACTCCTTCCCATTCCAATCCTGAGACCCTTCCTATAACATGAGATGTGATATCCAACTCCTTCCCATTCCAACCTGAGACACTTCCTATAGCATGAGAAGGGATATCCAACTCCTTCCCAATCCAATCCTGAGACCCTTCCGATAGCAGAGATGTGATATCTCAATGCTTATACCAAACCTGAGACCCTTCCTATGGCATGAGATGTGATATCCAACTCCTTGCCATTCAAATCCTGAGACCCTTCCTATAGCATGAGAAGGGATATCCAACTCCTTCCCAATCCAATCCTGAGACAATTCCGATAGCAGAGACGTGATATTTCAATGCTTCTACCAAACCTGAGACCCTTCCTTTAGCATGAGATGTGATATCCAAATCCTTCACATTCCAATCCTGAGACCCTTCCTATAGCATGAGATGTGATATCTCAATGCTTCTAATACCAAACCTGAGATCCTTCCTATAACATGAGATGTGATATCCAATTCCTTCCCATTCCAAACCTGAGACCCTTCCTATTGGATGAGATGTGATATCCAACTCCTTCCCATTCCAACCCTGAGACCCTTCCTATAGCATGATATGTGATGTCTCAATGCTTCTAATACCAAACCTGAGATCCTTCCTATAACATGAGATGTGATATCCAACTCCTTCCATTCCAATCCTGAGACCCGTCCTATAGCAAGAGATGTGATATCTCAATGCTTATACCAAACCTGAGACCCTTCCTATAGCATGAGATGTGATATCCAACTACTTCCCATTCCAATCCTGAGACCCTTCCTATAGCATGAGATGTGATATCTCAATGCTTCTAATACCAAACCTGAGATCCTTCCTCTAACATGAAATGTGATATCCAACTCCTTCCCTTTCCAAACCTAAGAGCCTATCTATAGCATGAGATGTGATATCCAAGTCCTTCCCATTCCAACCCTTAGACCCTTCCTACAGCATGCAATATGATATCTCAATGATTCTAATAACAAACCTGAGACCCGTCCTATAACATGAGATGGGATATCCAACTCCTTCCCATTCCAATCCTGAGACACTTCCGATAGCAGAGATGTGATATCTCAATGCTTATACCAAACCTGGGACCCTTCCTATAACATGAGATGTGATATCCAAATCCTTCCCGTTCCAAACCTGAGACCCTTCCTTTAGCATGAGATGTGATATCCAGCTCCTTCCCATTCCAATCCTGAGACACTTCCGATAGCATGAGATGTGATATCTCAATGCTTCTAATATCAAAACTGAGACCCTCCCTATAGCATGATATGTGATATCTAAGTCCTTCCCATTCCAATCCTGAGACACTCCCTATAGCATGAGATGTGATATCCAACTCTTTCCCATTCCAATCCTGAGACCCTTCCTATAGCATGAGATATGATATCTCAATACTTCTAATACCAAACGTGAGATACTTCCGATAACATGAGATGTGATATCCAAATCCTTCCCCTTCCAAACCTGAGACCCTCCCTTTAGCATGAGATGTGATATCCAACTCCTTCCCATTCCAATCCTGAGACCATTCTGATAGCATGAGATGTGATATCTCAATGCTTCTAATACCAAACCTGAGATCCTTCCGATAGCATGATATGTGATATCTCAATGCTTCTAATACCAAACCTGAGATCCTTCCTATAACATGAGATGTGATATCCAAATCCTTCCCCTTCCAAACCTGAGACCCTCCCTTTAGCATGAGATGTGATATCCAACTCCTTCCCATTCCATTCCTGAGACCCTTCTGATAGCATGAGATGTGATATCTCAATGCCTCTAATACCAAACCTGAGATCCTACCTCTAATATGAAATGTGATATCCAACTCTTTCCCCTTCCAATCCTGAGACCCTTCCTATAGCTTGAGATGTGATATCCAACTCCTTCCCATTCCAATTCTGAGACCCTTCCTTTACTCTGAGACTTGATATCGCAATGCTTCTAATACCAAACCTGAGACCCGTAATATAACATGAGATGTGATATCCAAATCCTTCCCCTTCCAAACCTTAGACCCTTCCTTTATCATGAGATGTGATATCCAACTCCTTCCCATTCCAATCCTGAGACCCTTCGGATATCATGAGATGTGATATCTCAAAGCTTCTAATATCAAACTTGAGACCCTCCCTATTGCATGAGATGTGATATCCAAGTCCTTCCCATTCCAATCCTGAGACCCTTCCTATAGCATGAGATGTGATATCTCAATGCTTCTAATACCAAACCTGAGACCCTTCCTATAACATGAGATGGGAATATCCAACTCCTTCCCATTCCAATCCTGAGACCCTTCCGATAGCAGAGATGTGATATCTCAATGCTTATACCAAACCTGAGACCCTTCCTATGGCATGAGATGTGATATCCAACTCCTTGCCATTCAAATCCTTAGACCCTTCCTATAGCATGAGAAGGGATATCCAACTCCTTCCCAATCCAATCCTGAGACCCTTCCGATAGCAGAGACGTGATATCTCAATGCTTCTACCAAACCTGAGACCCTTCCTATGGCATGAGATGTGGTATCCAACTCCTTGCCATTCAAATCCTGAGACCCTTCCTATAACATGAGATGTGATATCCAACTCCTTCCCATTCCAACCTGAGACACTTCCTATAGCATGAGAAGGGATATCCAACTCCTTCCCAATCCAATCCTGAGACCCTTCCGATAGCAGAGATGTGATATCTCAATGCTTATACCAAACCTGAGACCCTTCCTATGGCATGAGATGTGATATCCAACTCCTTGCCATTCAAATCCTAAGACCCTTCCTATAGCATGAGAAGGGATATCCAACTCCTTCCCAATCCAATCCTGAGACCCTTCCGATAGCAGAGACGTGATATTTCAATGCTTCTACCAAACCTGAGACCCTTCCTTTAGCATGAGATGTGATATCCAAATCCTTCACATTCCAATCCTGAGACCCTTCCTATAGCATGAGATGTGATATCTCAATGCTTCTAATACCAAACCTGAGATCCTTCCTATAACATGAGATGTGATATCCAATTCCTTCCCATTCCAAACCTGAGACCCTTCCTATTGGATGAGATGTGATATCCAACTCCTTCCCATTCCAACCCTGAGACCCTTCCTATAGCATGATATGTGATGTCTCAATGCTTCTAATACCAAACCTGAGATCCTTCCTATAGCATGAGATGTGATATCCAACTACTTCCCATTCCAATCCTGAGACCCTTCCTATAGCATGAGATGTGATATCTCAATGCTTCTAATACCAAACCTGAGATACTTCCGATAACATGAGATGTGATATCCAAATCCTTCCCCTTCCAAACCTGAGACCCTCCCTTTAGCATGAGATGTGATATCCAACTCCTTCCCATTCCAATCCTGAGACCATTCTGATAGCATGAGATGTGATATCTCAATGCTTCTAATACCAAACCTGAGATCCTTCCGATAGCATGATATGTGATATCTCAATGCTTCTAATACCAAACCTGAGATCCTTCCTATAACATGAGATGTGATATCCAAATCCTTCCCCTTCCAAACCTGAGACCCTCCCTTTAGCATGAGATGTGATATCCAACTCCTTCCCATTCCATTCCTGAGACCCTTCTGATAGCATGAGATGTGATATCTCAATGCCTCTAATACCAAACCTGAGATCCTACCTCTAATATGAAATGTGATATCCAACTCTTTCCCCTTCCAATCCTGAGACCCTTCCTATAGCTTGAGATGTGATATCCAACTCCTTCCCATTCCAATTCTGAGACCCTTCCTTTACTCTGAGACTTGATATCGCAATGCTTCTAATACCAAACCTGAGACCCGTAATATAACATGAGATGTGATATCCAAATCCTTCCCCTTCCAAACCTTAGACCCTTCCTTTATCATGAGATGTGATATCCAACTCCTTCCCATTCCAATCCTGAGACCCTTCGGATATCATGAGATGTGATATCTCAAAGCTTCTAATATCAAACTTGAGACCCTCCCTATTGCATGAGATGTGATATCCAAGTCCTTCCCATTCCAATCCTGAGACCCTTCCTATAGCATGAGATGTGATATCTCAATGCTTCTAATACCAAACCTGAGACCCTTCCTATAACATGAGATGGGAATATCCAACTCCTTCCCATTCCAATCCTGAGACCCTTCCGATAGCAGAGATGTGATATCTCAATGCTTATACCAAACCTGAGACCCTTCCTATGGCATGAGATGTGATATCCAACTCCTTGCCATTCAAATCCTTAGACCCTTCCTATAGCATGAGAAGGGATATCCAACTCCTTCCCAATCCAATCCTGAGACCCTTCCGATAGCAGAGACGTGATATCTCAATGCTTCTACCAAACCTGAGACCCTTCCTATGGCATGAGATGTGGTATCCAACTCCTTGCCATTCAAATCCTGAGACCCTTCCTATAACATGAGATGTGATATCCAACTCCTTCCCATTCCAACCTGAGACACTTCCTATAGCATGAGAAGGGATATCCAACTCCTTCCCAATCCAATCCTGAGACCCTTCCGATAGCAGAGATGTGATATCTCAATGCTTATACCAAACCTGAGACCCTTCCTATGGCATGAGATGTGATATCCAACTCCTTGCCATTCAAATCCTAAGACCCTTCCTATAGCATGAGAAGGGATATCCAACTCCTTCCCAATCCAATCCTGAGACCCTTCTGATAGCAGAGACGTGATATTTCAATGCTTCTACCAAACCTGAGACCCTTCCTTTAGCATGAGATGTGATATCCAAATCCTTCACATTCCAATCCTGAGACCCTTCCTATAGCATGAGATGTGATATCTCAATGCTTCTAATACCAAACCTGAGATCCTTCCTATAACATGAGATGTGATATCCAATTCCTTCCCATTCCAAACCTGAGACCCTTCCTATTGGATGAGATGTGATATCCAACTCCTTCCCATTCCAACCCTGAGACCCTTCCTATAGCATGATATGTGATGTCTCAATGCTTCTAATACCAAACCTGAGATCCTTCCTATAGCATGAGATGTGATATCCAACTACTTCCCATTCCAATCCTGAGACCCTTCCTATAGCATGAGATGTGATATCTCAATGCTTCTAATACCAAACCTGAGATCCTTCCTCTAACATGAAATGTGATATCCAACTCCTTCCCTTTCCAAACCTAAGAGCCTATCTATAGCATGAGATGTGATATCCGAGTCCTTCCCATTCCAACCCTTAGACCCTTCCTACAGCATGCAATATGATATCTCAATGATTCTAATAACAAACCTGAGACCCGTCCTATAACATGAGATGGGATATCCAACTCCTTCCCATTCCAATCCTGAGACACTTCCGATAGCAGAGATGTGATATCTCAATGCTTATACCAAACCTGAGACCCTTCCTATAACATGAGATGTGATATCCAAATCCTTCCCGTTCCAAACCTGAGACCCTTCCTTTAGCATGAGATGTGATATCCAGCTCCTTCCCATTCCAATCCTGAGACACTTCCGATAGAATGAGATGTGATATCTCAATGCTTCTAATATCAAAACTGAGACCCTCCCTATAGCATGATATGTGATATCTAAGTCCTTCCCATTCCAATCCTGAGACACTCCCTATAGCATGAGATGTGATATCCAACTCTTTCCCATTCCAATCCTGAGACCCTTCCTATAGCATGAGATATGATATCTCAATACTTCTAATACCAAACGTGAGTTCCTTCCGATAACATGAGATGTGATATCCAAATCCTTCCCCTTCCAAACCTGAGACCCTCCCTTTAGCATGAGATGTGATATCCAACTCCTTCCCATTCCAATCCTGAGACCCTTCTGATAGCATGAAATGTGATATCTCAATGCTTCTAATACCAAACCTGAGATCCTTCCGATAGCATGAGATGTGATATCTCAATGCTTCTAATACCAAACCTGAGATCCTTCCTATAACATGAGATGTGATATCCAAATCCTTACCCTTCCAAACCTGAGACCCTCCCTTTAGCATGAGATGTGATATCCAACTCCTTCCCATTCCATTCCTGAGACCCTTCTGATAGCATGAGATCTGATATCTCAATGCCTCTAATACCAAACCTGAGATCCTACCTCTAATATGAAATGTGATATCCAACTCTTTCCCCTTCCAAACCTGAGAGCCTTCCTATAACATGAGATGTGATATCCAAGTCCTTCCCATTCCAATCCTGAGACCCTTCCTATAGCTTGAGATGTGATATCCAACTCCTTCCCATTCCAATTCTGAGACCCTTCCTATACTCTGAGACTTGATATCTCAATGCTTCTAATACCAAACCTGAGACCCGTAATATAACATGAGATGTGATATCCAAATCCTTCCCCTTCCAAACCTTAGACCCTTCCTTTATCATGAGATGTGATATCCAACTCCTTCCCATTCCAATCCTGAGACCCTTCCGATATCATGAGATGTGATATCTCAAAGCTTCTAATATCAAACTTGAGACCCTCCCTATAGCATGAGAAGTGATATCCAAGTCCTTCCCATTCCAATCCTGAGACCCTTCCGATAGCAGAGATGTGATATCTCAATGCTTATACCAAACCTGAGACCCTTCCTATGGCCTGAGATGTGATATACAACTCCTTCCCATTCCAATCCTGAGACCCTTCCTACAGCATGTGATGTGATATCTCAATGATTCTAATGCCAAACCAGAGACTCTTACTATAACATGAGATGGGATATCCAACTCCTTCCCATTCCATCCTGAGCCGCTTCCGATAGCAGAGATGTGATATCTCAATGCTTATACCAAACCTGAGACCCTTCCTATAACATGAGATGTGATATCCAACTCCTTCCCGTTCCAAACCTGAGACACTAACTATAGCATATGTGATATCCAACTCCTTCCCATTCCAAACATGAGACCCTTCCTATAGCAAGAGATGTGATATCCAAATCCTTCCCATTCCAATCCTGAGACCCTTCCTATAACATGAGATGTGATATCCAACTCCTTCCCATTCCAACCTGAGACACTTCCTATAGCATGAGAAGGGATATCCAACTCCTTCCCAATCCAATCCTGAGACCCTTCCGATAGCAGAGATGTGATATCTCAATGCTTATACCAAACCTGAGACCCTTCCTATGGCATGAGATGTGATATCCAACTCCTTGCCATTCAAATCCTGAGACCCTTCCTATAGCATGAGAAGGGATATCCAACTCCTTCCCAATCCAATCCTGAGACAATTCCGATAGCAGAGACGTGATATTTCAATGCTTCTACCAAACCTGAGACCCTTCCTTTAGCATGAGATGTGATATCCAAATCCTTCACATTCCAATCCTGAGACCCTTCCTATAGCATGAGATGTGATATCTCAATGCTTCTAATACCAAACCTGAGATCCTTCCTATAACATGAGATGTGATATCCAATTCCTTCCCATTCCAAACCTGAGACCCTTCCTATTGGATGAGATGTGATATCCAACTCCTTCCCATTCCAACCCTGAGACCCTTCCTATAGCATGATATGTGATGTCTCAATGCTTCTAATACCAAACCTGAGATCCTTCCTATAACATGAGATGTGATATCCAACTCCTTCCATTCCAATCCTGAGACCCGTCCTATAGCAAGAGATGTGATATCTCAATGCTTATACCAAACCTGAGACCCTTCCTATAGCATGAGATGTGATATCCAACTACTTCCCATTCCAATCCTGAGACCCTTCCTATAGCATGAGATGTGATATCTCAATGCTTCTAATACCAAACCTGAGATCCTTCCTCTAACATGAAATGTGATATCCAACTCCTTCCCTTTCCAAACCTAAGAGCCTATCTATAGCATGAGATGTGATATCCAAGTCCTTCCCATTCCAACCCTTAGACCCTTCCTACAGCATGCAATATGATATCTCAATGATTCTAATAACAAACCTGAGACCCGTCCTATAACATGAGATGGGATATCCAACTCCTTCCCATTCTAATCCTGAGACACTTCCGATAGCAGAGATGTGATATCTCAATGCTTATACCAAACCTGGGACCCTTCCTATAACATGAGATGTGATATCCAAATCCTTCCCGTTCCAAACCTGAGACCCTTCCTTTAGCATGAGATGTGATATCCAGCTCCTTCCCATTCCAATCCTGAGACACTTCCGATAGCATGAGATGTGATATCTCAATGCTTCTAATATCAAAACTGAGACCCTCCCTATAGCATGATATGTGATATCTAAGTCCTTCCCATTCTAATCCTGAGACACTCCCTATAGCATGAGATGTGATATCCAACTCTTTCCCATTCCAATCCTGAGACCCTTCCTATAGCATGAGATATGATATCTCAATACTTCTAATACCAAACGTGAGATCCTTCCGATAACATGAGATGTGATATCCAAATCCTTCCCCTTCCAAACCTGAGACCCTCCCTTTAGCATGAGATGTGATATCCAACTCCTTCCCATTCCAATCCTGAGACCATTCTGATAGCATGAGATGTGATATCTCAATGCTTCTAATACCAAACCTGAGATCCTTCCGATAGCATGATATGTGATATCTCAATGCTTCTAATACCAAACCTGAGATCCTTCCTATAACATGAGATGTGATATCCAAATCCTTCCCCTTCCAAACCTGAGACCCTCCCTTTAGCATGAGATGTGATATCCAACTCCTTCCCATTCCATTCCTGAGACCCTTCTGATAGCATGAGATGTGATATCTCAATGCCTCTAATACCAAACCTGAGATCCTACCTCTAATATGAAATGTGATATCCAACTCTTTCCCCTTCCAATCCTGAGACCCTTCCTATAGCTTGAGATGTGATATCCAACTCCTTCCCATTCCAATTCTGAGACCCTTCCTTTACTCTGAGACTTGATATCGCAATGCTTCTAATACCAAACCTGAGACCCGTAATATAACATGAGATGTGATATCCAAATCCTTCCCCTTCCAAACCTTAGACCCTTCCTTTATCATGAGATGTGATATCCAACTCCTTCCCATTCCAATCCTGAGACCCTTCGGATATCATGAGATGTGATATCTCAAAGCTTCTAATATCAAACTTGAGACCCTCCCTATAGCATGAGATGTGATATCCAAGTCCTTCCCATTCCAATCCTGAGACCCTTCCTATAGCATGAGATGTGATATCTCAATGCTTCTAATACCAAACCTGAGACCCTTCCTATAACATGAGATGGGAATATCCAACTCCTTCCCATTCCAATCCTGAGACCCTTCCGATAGCAGAGATGTGATATCTCAATGCTTATACCAAACCTGAGACCCTTCCTATGGCATGAGATGTGATATCCAACTCCTTGCCATTCAAATCCTTAGACCCTTCCTATAGCATGAGAAGGGATATCCAACTCCTTCCCAATCCAATCCTGAGACCCTTCCGATAGCAGAGACGTGATATCTCAATGCTTCTACCAAACCTGAGACCCTTCCTATGGCATGAGATGTGGTATCCAACTCCTTGCCATTCAAATCCTGAGACCCTTCCTATAACATGAGATGTGATATCCAACTCCTTCCCATTCCAACCTGAGACACTTCCTATAGCATGAGAAGGGATATCCAACTCCTTCCCAATCCAATCCTGAGACCCTTCCGATAGCAGAGATGTGATATCTCAATGCTTATACCAAACCTGAGACCCTTCCTATGGCATGAGATGTGATATCCAACTCCTTGCCATTCAAATCCTGAGACCCTTCCTATAGCATGAGAAGGGATATCCAACTCCTTCCCAATCCAATCCTGAGACCCTTCCGATAGCAGAGACGTGATATTTCAATGCTTCTACCAAACCTGAGACCCTTCCTTTAGCATGAGATGTGATATCCAAATCCTTCACATTCCAATCCTGAGACCCTTCCTATAGCATGAGATGTGATATCTCAATGCTTCTAATACCAAACCTGAGATCCTTCCTATAACATGAGATGTGATATCCAATTCCTTCCCATTCCAAACCTGAGACCCTTCCTATTGGATGAGATGTGATATCCAACTCCTTCCCATTCCAACCCTGAGACCCTTCCTATAGCATGATATGTGATGTCTCAATGCTTCTAACACCAAACCTGAGATCCTTCCTCTAACATGAAATGTGATATCCAACTCCTTCCCTTTCCAAACCTAAGAGCCTATCTATAGCATGAGATGTGATATCCGAGTCCTTCCCATTCCAACCCTTAGACCCTTCCTACAGCATGCAATATGATATCTCAATGATTCTAATAACAAACCTGAGACCCGTCCTATAACATGAGATGGGATATCCAACTCCTTCCCATTCCAATCCTGAGACACTTCCGATAGCAGAGATGTGATATCTCAATGCTTATACCAAACCTGAGACCCTTCCTATAACATGAGATGTGATATCCAAATCCTTCCCGTTCCAAACCTGAGACCCTTCCTTTAGCATGAGATGTGATATCCAGCTCCTTCCCATTCCAATCCTGAGACACTTCCGATAGAATGAGATGTGATATCTCAATGCTTCTAATATCAAAACTGAGACCCTCCCTATAGCATGATATGTGATATCTAAGTCCTTCCCATTCCAATCCTGAGACACTCCCTATAGCATGAGATGTGATATCCAACTCTTTCCCATTCCAATCCTGAGACCCTTCCTATAGCATGAGATATGATATCTCAATACTTCTAATACCAAACGTGAGTTCCTTCCGATAACATGAGATGTGATATCCAAATCCTTCCCCTTCCAAACCTGAGACCCTCCCTTTAGCATGAGATGTGATATCCAACTCCTTCCCATTCCAATCCTGAGACCCTTCTGATAGCATGAGATGTGATATCTCAATGCTTCTAATACCAAACCTGAGATCCTTCCGATAGCATGAGATGTGATATCTCAATGCTTCTAATACCAAACCTGAGATCCTTCCTATAACATGAGATGTGATATCCAAATCCTTACCCTTCCAAACCTGAGACCCTCCCTTTAGCATGAGATGTGATATCCAACTCCTTCCCATTCCATTCCTGAGACCCTTCTGATAGCATGAGATCTGATATCTCAATGCCTCTAATACCAAACCTGAGATCCTACCTCTAATATGAAATGTGATATCCAACTCTTTCCCCTTCCAAACCTGAGAGCCTTCCTATAACATGAGATGTGATATCCAAGTCCTTCCCATTCCAATCCTGAGACCCTTCCTATAGCTTGAGATGTGATATCCAACTCCTTCCCATTCCAATTCTGAGACCCTTCCTATACTCTGAGACTTGATATCTCAATGCTTCTAATACCAAACCTGAGACCCGTAATATAACATGAGATGTGATATCCAAATCCTTCCCCTTCCAAACCTTAGACCCTTCCTTTATCATGAGATGTGATATCCAACTCCTTCCCATTCCAATCCTGAGACCCTTCCGATATCATGAGATGTGATATCTCAAAGCTTCTAATATCAAACTTGAGACCCTCCCTATAGCATGAGAAGTGATATCCAAGTCCTTCCCATTCCAATCCTGAGACCCTTCCTTTATCATGAGATGTGATATCTCAATGCTTCTAATACCAAACCTGAGACCCTTCCTATAACATGAGATGGGAATATCCAACTCCTTCCCATTCCAATCCTGAGACCCTTCCGATAGCAGAGATGTGATATCTCAATGCTTATACCAAACCTGAGACCCTTCCTATGGCATGAGATGTGATATCCAACTCCTTGCCATTCAAATCCTGAGACCCTCACTATAGCATGAGAAGGGATATCCAACTCCTTCCCAATCCAATCCTGACACCCTTCCGATAGCAGTGACGTGATATCTCAATGCATCTACCAAACCTGAGACCCTTCCTTTAGCATGTGATGTGATATCCAAATCCTTCACATTCCAATCCTGAGACCCTTCCTATAGCATGAGATGTGATATCTCAATGCTTCTAATACCAAACCTGAGATCCTTCCTATAACATGAGATGTGATATCCAATTCCTTCCCATTCCAAACCTGAGACCCTTCCTATTGGATGAGATGTGATATCCAACTCCTTCCATTCCAATCCTGAGACCCGTCCTATAGCATGAGATGTGATATCTCAATGCTTATACCAAACCTGAGACCCTTCCTATAGCATGAGATGTGATATCCAACTACTTCCCATTCCAATCCTGAGACCCTTCCTATAGCATGAGATGTGATATCTCAATGCTTCTAATACAAAACCTGAGATCCTTCCTCTAACATGAAATGTGATATCCAACTCCTTCCCTTTCCAAACCTAAGAGCCTATCTATAGCATGAGATGTGATATCCAAGTCCTTCCCATTCCAACCCTTAGACCCTTCCTACAGCATGCAATATGATATCTCAAAGATTCTAATAACAAACCTGAGACCCGTCCTATAACATGAGATGGGATATCCAACTCCTTCCCATTCCAATCCTGAGACACTTCCGATAGCAAAGATGTGATATCTCAATGCTTATACCAAACCTGAGACCCTTCCTATAACATGAGATGTGATATCCAAATCCTTCCCGTTCCAAACCTGAGACCCTTCCTTTAGCATGAGATGTGATATCCAGCTCCTTCCCATTCCAATCCTGAGACACTTCCGATAGCATGAGATGTGATATCTCAATGCTTCTAATATCAAAACTGAGACCCTCCCTACAGCATGATATGTGATATCTAAGTCCTTCCCATTCCAATCCTGAGACACTCCCTATAGCATGAGATATGATATCCAACTCTTTCCCATTCCAATCCTGAGATCCTTCCTATAGCATGAGATATGATATCTCAATACTTCTAATACCAAACGTGAGATCCTTCCGATAACATGAGATGTGATATCCAAATCCTTCCCCTTCCAAACCTGAGACCCTCCCTTTAGCATGAGATGTGATATCCAACTCCTTCCCATTCCAATCCTGAGACCCTTCTGATAGCATGAGATGTGATATCTCAATGCTTCTAATACCAAACCTGAGATCCTTCCGATAGCATGAGATGTGATATCTCAATGCTTCTAATACCAAACCTGAGATCCTTCCTATAACATGAGATGTGATATCCAAATCCTTCCCCTTCCAAACCTGAGACCCTCCCTTTAGCATGAGATGTGATATCCAACTCCTTCCCATTCCATTCCTGAGACCCTTCTGATAGCATGAGATGTGATATCTCAATGCCTCTAATACCAAACCTGAGATCCTACCTCTAACATGAAATGTGATATCCAACTCTTTCCCCTTCCAAACCTGAGAGCCTTCCTATAGCATGAGATGTGATATCCAAGTCCTTCCCATTCTAATCCTGAGACCCTTCCTATAGCTTGAGATGTGATAACCAACTCCTTCCCATTCCAATTCTGAGACCCTTCCTATACTCTGAGACTTGATGTCTCAATGCTTCTAATACCAAACCTGAGACCCGTAATATAACATGAGATGTGATATCCAAATCCTTCCCCTTCCAAACCTTAGACCCTTCCTTTATCATGAGATGTGATATCCAACTGCTTCCCATTCCAATCCTGAGACCCTTCCGATATCATGAGATGTGATATCTCAAAGCTTCTAATATCAAACTTGAGACCCTCCCTATAGCAATAGATGTGATATCCAAGTCCTTCCCATTCCAATCCTGAGACCCTTCCTATAGCATGAGATGTGATATCTCAATGCATCTAATACCAAACCTGAGACCCTTCCTATAACATGAGATGGGAATATCCAACTCCTTCCCATTCCAATCCTGAGACCCTTCCGATAGCAGAGATGTGATATCTCAATGCTTATACCAAACCTGAGACCCTTCCTATGGCATGAGATGTGATATCCAACTCCTTGCCATTCAAATCCTGAGACCCTTCCTATAGCATGAGAAGGGATATCCAACTCCTTCCCAATCCAATCCTGAGACCCTTCCGATAGCAGAGACGTGATATCTCAATGCTTCTACCAAACCTGAGACCCTTCCTTTAGCATGAGATGTGATATCCAAATCCTTCACATTCCAATCCTGAGACCCTTCCTATAGCATGAGATGTGATATCTCAATGCTTCTAATACCAAACCTGAGATCCTTCCTATAACATGAGATGTGATATCCAATTCCTTCCCATTCCAAACCTGAGACCCTTCCTATAGCATGAGATGTGATGTCTCAATGCTTCTAATACCAAACCTGAGACCCTTCCTATTGGATGAGATGTGATATCCAACTCCTTCCCATTCCAACCCTGAGACCCTTCCTATAGCATGAGATGTGATGTCTCAATGCTTCTAATACCAAACCCGAGATCCTTCCTATAACATGAGATGTGATATCCAAATCCTTCCCCTTCCAAATCTGAGACCCTCCCTTTAGCATGAGATGTGATATCCAACTCCTTCCCATTCCATTCCTGAGACCCTTCTGATAGCATGAGATGTAATATCTCAATGCCTCTAATACCAAACCTGAGACCCTACCTCTAACATGAAATGTGATATCCAACTCTTTCCCCTTCCAAACCTGAGAGCCTTCCTATAGCATGAGATGTGATATCCAAGTCCTTCCCATTCCAATCCTGAGACCCTTCCTATATATTGAGATGTGATAACCAACTCCTTCCCATTCCAATTCTGAGACCCTTCCTATACTCTGAGACTTGATGTCTCAATGCTTCTAATACCAAACCTGAGACCCGTAATATAACATGAGATGTGATATCCAAATCCTTCCCCTTCCAAACCTTAGACCCTTCCTTTATCATGAGATGTGATATCCAACTCCTTCCCATTCCAATCCTGAGACCCTTCCGATATCATGAGATGTGATATCTCAAAGCTTCTAATATCAAACTTGAGACCCTCCCTATAGCATGAGATGTGATATCCAAGTCCTTCCCATTCCAATCCTGAGACCCTTCCTATAGCATGAGATGTGATATCTCAATGCTTCTAATACCAAACCTGAGACCCTTCCTATAACATGAGATGGGAATATCCAACTCCTTCCCATTCCAATCCTGAGACCCTTCCGATAGCAGAGATGTGATATCTCAATGCTTATACCAAACCTGAGACCCTTCCTATGGCATGAGATGTGATATCCAACTCCTTGCCATTCAAATCCTGAGACCCTTCCTATAGCATGAGAAGGGATATCCAACTCCTTCCCAATCCAATCCTGAGACCCTTCCGATAGCAGAGACGTGATATCTCAATGCTTCTACCAAACCTGAGACCCTTCCTTTAGCATGAGATGTGATATCCAAATCCTTCACATTCCAATCCTGAGACCCTTCCTATAGCATGAGATGTGATATCTCAATGCTTCTAATACCAAACCTGAGATCCTTCCTATAACATGAGATGTGATATCCAATTCCTTCCCATTCCAAACCTGAGACCCTTCCTATTGGATGAGATGTGATATCCAACTCCTTCCCATTCCAACCCTGAGACCCTTCCTATAGCATGAGATGTGATGTCTCAATGCTTCTAATACCAAACCTGAGATCCTTCCTATAACATGAGATGTGATATCCAACTCCTTCCATTCCAATCCTGAGACCCGTCCTATAGCATGAGATGTGATATCTCAATGCTTATACCAAACCTGAGACCCTTCCTATAGCATGAGATGTGATATCCAACTACTTCCCATTCCAATCCTGAGACCCTTCCTATAACATGAGATGTGATATCCAAATCCTTCCCATTCCAATCCTGAGACACTTCCGATAGCATGAGATGTGATATCTCAATGCTTCTAATATCAAAACTGAGACCCTCCCTACAGCATGATATGTGATATCTAAGTCCTTCCCATTCCAATCCTGAGACACTCCCTATAGCATGAGATGTGATATCCAACTCTTTCCCATTCCAATCCTGAGACCCTTCCTATAGCATGAGATATGATATCTCAATACTTCTAATACCAAACGTGAGATCCTTCCGATAACATGAGATGTGATATCCAAATCCTTCCCCTTCCAAACCTGAGACCCTCCCTTTAGCATGAGATGTGATATCCAACTCCTTCCCATTCCAATCCTGAGACCCTTCTGATAGCATGAGATGTGATATCTCAATGCTTCTAATACCAAACCTGAGATCCTTCCGATAGCATGAGATGTGATATCTCAATGCTTCTAATACCAAACCTGAGATCCTTCCTATAACATGAGATGTGATATCCAAATCCTTCCCCTTCCAAACCTGAGACCCTCCCTTTAGCATGAGATGTGATATCCAACTCCTTCCCATTCCATTCCTGAGACCCTTCTGATAGCATGAGATGTGATGTCTCAATGCCTCTAATACCAAACCTGAGATCCTACCTCTAACATGAAATGTGATATCCAACTCTTTCCCCTTCCAAACCTGAGAGCCTTCCTATAGCATGAGATGTGATATCCAAGTCCTTCCCATTCCAATCCTGAGACCCTTCCTATAGCTTGAGATGTTTTAACCAACTCCTTCCCATTCCAATTCTGAGACCCTTCCTATACTCTGAGACTTGATGTCTCAATGCTTCTAATACCAAACCTGAGACCCGTAATATAACATGAGATGTGATATCCTAATCCTTCCCCTTCCAAACCTTAGACCCTTCCTTTATCATGAGATGTGATATCCAACTCCTTCCCATTCCAATCCTGAGACCCTTCCGATATCATGAGATGTGATATCTCAAAGCTTCTAATATCAAACTTGAGACCCTCCCTATAGCATGAGATGTGATATCCAAGTCCTTCCCATTCTAATCCTGAGACCCTTCCTATAGCATGAGATGTGATATCTCAATGCTTCTAATACCAAACCTGAGACCCTTCCTATAACATGAGATGGGAATATCCAACTCCTTCCCATTCCAATCCTGAGACCCTTCCGATAGCAGAGATGTGATATCTCAATGCTTATACCAAACCTGAGACCCTTCCTATGGCATGAGATGTGATATCCAACTCCTTGCCATTCAAATCCTGAGACCCTTCCTATAGCATGAGAAGGGATATCCAACTCCTTCCCAATCCAATCCTGAGACCCTTCCGATAGCAGACACGTGATATCTCAATGCTTCTACCAAACCTGAGACCCTTCCTTTAGCATGAGATGTGATATCCAAATCCTTCACATTCCAATCCTGAGACCCTTCCTATAGCATGAGATGTGATATCTCAATGCTTCTAATACCAAACCTGAGATCCTTCCTATAACATGAGATGTGATATCCAATTCCTTCCCATTCCAAACCTGAGACCCTTCCTATTGGATGAGATGTGATATCCAACTCCTTCCCATTCCAACCCTGAGACCCTTCCTATAGCATGAGATGTGATGTTTCAATGCTTCTAATACCAAACCTGAGATCCTTGATATAACATGAGATGTGATATCCAACTCCTTCCATTCCAATCCTGAGACCCGTCCTATAGCATGAGATGTGATATCTCAATGCTTATACCAAACCTGAGACCCTTCCTATAGCATGAGATGTGATATCCAACTACTTCCCATTCCAATCCTGAGACCCTTCCTATAGCATGAGATGTGATATCTCAATGCTTCTAATACCAAACCTGAGATCCTTCCTCTAACATGAAATGTGATATCCAACTCCTTCCCTTTCCAAACCTAAGAGCCTATCTATAGCATGAGATGTGATATCCAAGTCCTTCCCATTCCAACCCTTAGACCCTTCCTACAGCATGCAATATGATATCTCAATGATTCTAATAACAAACCTGAGACCCGTCCTATAACATGAGATGGGATATCCAACTCCTTCCCATTCCAATCCTGAGACACTTCCGATAGCAGAGATGTGATATCTCAATGCTTATACCAAACCTGAGACCCTTCCTATAACATGGGATGTGATATCCAAATCCTTCCCGTTCCAAACCTGAGACCCTTCCTTTAGCATGAGATGTGATATCCAGCTCCTTCCCATTCCAATCCTGAGACACTTCCGATAGCATGAGATGTGATATCTTAATGCTTCTAATATCAAAACTGAGACCCTCCCTACAGCATGATATGTGATATCTAAGTCCTTCCCATTCCAATCCTGAGACACTCCCTATAGCATGAGATGTGATATCCAACTCTTTCCCATTCCAATCCTGAGACCCTTCCTATAGCATGAGATATGATATCTCAATACTTCTAATACCAAACGTGAGATCCTTCCGATAACATGAGATGTGATATCCAAATCCTTCCCCTTCCAAACCTGAGACCCTCCCTTTAGCATGAGATGTGATATCCAACTCCTTCCCATTCCAATCCTGAGACCCTTCTGATAGCATGAGATGTTATATCTCAATGCTTCTAATACCAAACCTGAGATCCTTCCGATAGCATGAGATGTGATATCTCAATGCTTCTAATACCAAACCTGAGATCCTTCCTATAACATGAGATGTGATATCCAAATCCTTCCCCTTCCAAACCTGAGACCCTCCCTTTAGCATGAGATGTGATATCCAACTCCTTCCCATTCCATTCCTGAGACCCTTCTGATAGCATGAGATGTGATATCTCAATGCCTCTAATACCAAACCTGAGATCCTACCTCTAACATGAAATGTGATATCCAACTCTTTCCCCTTCCAAACCTGAGAGCCTTCCTATAGCATGAGATGTGATATCCAAGTCCTTCCCATTCCAATCCTGAGACCCTTCCTATAGCTTGAGATGTGATAACCAACTCCTTCCCATTCCAATTCTGAGACCCTTCCTATACTCTGAGACTTGATGTCTCAATGCTTCTAATACCAAACCTGAGACCCGTAATATAACATGAGATGTGATATCCAAATCCTTCCCCTTCCAAACCTTAGACCCTTCCTTTATCATGAGATGTGATATCCAACTCCTTCCCATTCCAATCCTGAGACCCTTCCGATATCATGAGATGTGATATCTCAAAGCTTCTAATATCAAACTTGAGACCCTCCCTATAGCATGAGATGTGATTCCAAGTCCTTCCCATTCCAATCCTGAGACCCTTCCTATAGCATGAGATGTGATATCTCAATGCTTCTAATACCAAACCTGAGACCCTTCCTATAACATGAGATGGGAATATCCAACTCCTTCCCATTCCAATCCTGAGACCCTTCCGATAGCAGAGATGTGATATCTCAATGCTTATACCAAACCTGAGACCCTTCCTATGGCATGAGATGTGATATCCAACTCCTTGCCATTCAAATCCTGAGACCCTTCCTATAGCATGAGAAGGGATATCCAACTCCTTCCCAATCCAATCCTGAGACCCTTCCGATAGCAGAGACGTGATATCTCAATGCTTCTACCAAACCTGAGACCCTTCCTTTAGCATGAGATGTGATATCCAAATCCTTCACATTCCAATCCTGAGACCCTTCCTATAGCATGAGATGTGATATCTCAATGCTTCTAATACCAAACCTAAGATCCTTCCTATAACATGAGATGTGATATCCAATTCCTTCCCATTCCAAACCTGAGACCCTTCCTATTGGATGAGATGTGATATCCAACTCCTTCCCATTCCAACCCTGAGACCCTTCCTATAGCATGAGATGTGATGTCTCAATGCTTCTAATACCAAACCTGAGACCCTTCCTATTGGATGAGATGTGATATCCAACTCCTTCCCATTCCAACCCTGAGACCCTTCCTATAGCATGAGATGTGATGTCTCAATGCTTCTAATACCAAACCTGAGATCCTTCCTATAACATGAGATGTGATATCCAAATCCTTCCCCTTCCAAACCTGAGACCCTCCCTTTAGCATGAGATGTGATATCCAACTCCTTCCCATTCCATTCCTGAGACCCTTCTGATAGCATGAGATGTGATATCTCAATGCCTCTAATACCAAACCTGAGATCCTACCTCTAACATGAAATGTGATATCCAACTCTTTCCCCTTCCAAACCTGAGAGCCTTCCTATAGCATGAGATGTGATATCCAAGTCCTTCCCATTCCAATCCTGAGACCCTTCCTATAGCTTGAGATGTGATAACCAACTCCTTCCCATTCCAATTCTGAGACCCTTCCTATACTCTGAGACTTGATGTCTCAATGCTTCTAATACCAAACCTGAGACCCGTAATATAACATGAGATGTGATATCCAAATCCTTCCCCTTCCAAACCTTAGACCCTTCCTTTATCATGAGATGTGATGTCCAACTCCTTCCCATTCCAATCCTGAGACCCTTCCGATATCATGAGATGTGATATCTCAAAGCTTCTAATATCAAACTTGAGACCCTCCCTATAGCATGAGATGTGATATCCAAGTCCTTCCCATTCCAATCCTGAGACCCTTCCTATAGCATGAGATGTGATATCTCAATGCTTCTAATACCAAACCTGAGACCCTTCCTATAACATGAGATGTGATATCCAACTCCTTGCCATTCAAATCCTGAGACCCTTCCTATAGCATGAGAAGGGATATCCAACTCCTTCCCAATCCAATCCTGAGACCCTTCCGATAGCAGAGACGTGATATCTCAATGCTTCTACCAAACCTGAGACCCTTCCTTTAGCATGAGATGTGATATCCAAATCCTTCACATTCCAATCCTGAGACCCTTCCTATAGCATGAGATGTGATATCTCAATGCTTCTAATACCAAACCTGAGATCCTTCCTATAACATGAGATGTGATATCCAATTCCTTCCCATTCCAAACCTGAGACCCTTCCTATTGGATGAGATGTGATATCCAACTCCTTCCCATTCCAACCCTGAGACCCTTCCTATAGCATGAGATGTGATGTCTCAATGCTTCTAATACCAAACCTGAGATCCTTCCTATAACATGAGATGTGATATCCAACTCCTTCCATTCCAATCCTGAGACCCGTCCTATAGCATGAGATGTGATATCTCAATGCTTATACCAAACCTGAGACCCTTCCTATAGCATGAGATGTGATATCCAACTACTTCCCATTCCAATCCTGAAACCCTTCCTATAACATGAGATGTGATATCCAAATCCTTCCCGTTCCAAACCTGAGACCCTTCCTTTAGCATGAGATGTGATATCCAGCTCCTTCCCATTCCAATCCTGAGACACTTCCGATAGCATGAGATGTGATATCTCAATGCTTCTAATATCAAAACTGAGACCCTCCCTACAGCATGATATGTGATATCTAAGTCCTTCCCATTCCAATCCTGAGACACTCCCTATAGCATGAGATGTGATATCCAACTCTTTCCCATTCCAATCCTGAGACCCTTCCTATAGCATGAGATATGATATCTCAATACTTCTAATACCAAACGTGAGATCCTTCCGATAACATGAGATGTGATATCCAAATCCTTCCCCTTCCAAACCTGAGACCCTCCCTTTAGCATGAGATGTGATATCCAACTCCTTCCCATTCCAATCCTGAGACCCTTCTGATAGCATGAGATGTGATATCTCAATGCTTCTAATACCAAACCTGAGATCCTTCCGATAGCATGAGATGTGATATCTCAATGCTTCTAATACCAAACCTGAGATCCTTCCTATAACATGAGATGTGATATCCAAATCCTTCCCCTTCCAAACCTGAGACCCTCCCGTTAGCATGAGATGTGATATCCAACTCCTTCCCATTCCATTCCTGAGACCCTTCTGATAGCATGAGATGTGATATCTCAATGCCTCTAATACCAAACCTGAGATCCTACCTCTAACATGAAATGTGATATCCAACTCTTTCCCCTTCCAAACCTGAGAGCCTTCCTATAGCATGAGATGTGATATCCAAGTCCTTCCCATTCCAATCCTGAGACCCTTCCTATAGCTTGAGATGTGATAACCAACTCCTTCCCATTCCAATTCTGAGACCCTTCCTATACTCTGAGACTTGATGTCTCAATGCTTCTAATACCAAACCTGAGACCCGTAATATAACATGAGATGTGATATCCAAACCCTTCCCCTTCCAAACCTTAGACCCTTCCTTTATCATGAGATGTGATATCAAACTCCTTCCCATTCCAATCCTGAGACCCTTCCGATATCATGAGATGTGATATCTCAAAGCTTCTAATATCAAACTTGAGACCCTCCCTATAGCATGAGATGTGATATCCAAGTCCTTCCCATTCCAATCCTGAGACCCTTCCTATAGCATGAGATGTGATATCTCAATGCTTCTGATACCAAACCTGAGACCCTTCCTATAACATGAGATGGGAATATCCAACTCCTTCCCATTCCAATCCTGAGACCCTTCCGATAGCAGAGATGTGATATCTCAATGCTTATACCAAACCTGAGACCCTTCCTATGGCATGAGATGTGATATCCAACTCCTTGCCATTCAAATCCTGAGACCCTTCCTATAGCATGAGAAGGGATATCCAACTCCTTCCCAATCCAATCCTGAGACCCTTCCGATAGCAGAGACAGGATATCTCAATGCTTCTACCAAACCTGAGACCCTTCCTTTAGCATGAGATGTGATATCCAAATCCTTCACATTCCAATCCTGAGAACCTTCCTATAGCATGAGATGTGATATCTCAATGCTTCTAATACCAAACCTGAGATCCTTCCTATAACATGAGATGTGATATCCAATTCCTTCCCATTCCAAACCTGAGACCCTTCCTATTGGATGAGATGTGATATCCAACTCCTTCCCATTCCAACCCTGAGACCCTTCCTATAGCATGAGATGTGATGTCTCAATGCTTCTAATACCAAACCTGAGATCCTTGATATAACATGAGATGTGATATCCAACTCCTTCCATTCCAATCCTGAGACCCGTCCTATAGCATGAGATGTGATATCTCAATGCTTATACCAAACCTGAGACCCTTCCTATAGCATGAGATGTGATATCCAACTACTTCCCATTCCAATCCTGAGACCCTTCCTATAGCATGAGATGTGATATCTCAATGCTTCTAATACCAAACCTGAGATCCTTCCTCTAACATGAAATGTGATATCCAACTCCTTCCCTTTCCAAACCTAAGAGCCTATCTATAGCATGAGATGTGATATCCAAGTCCTTCCCATTCCAACCCTTAGACCCTTCCTACAGCATGCAATATGATATCTCAATGATTCTAATAACAAACCTGAGACCCGTCCTATAACATGAGATGGGATATCCAACTCCTTCCCATTCCAATCCTGAGACACTTCCGATAGCAGAGATGTGATATCTCAATGCTTATACCAAACCTGAGACCCTTCCTATGGCATGAGATGTGATATCCAACTCCTTGCCATTCAAATCCTGAGACCCTTCCTATAGCATGAGAAGGGATATCCAACTCCTTCCCAATCCAATCCTGAGACCCTTCCGATAGCAGAGACAGGATATCTCAATGCTTCTACCAAACCTGAGACCCTTCCTTTAGCATGAGATGTGATATCCAAATCCTTCACATTCCAATCCTGAGACCCTTCCTATAGCATGAGATGTGATATCTCAATGCTTCTAATACCAAACCTGAGATCCTTCCTATAACATGAGATGTGATATCCAATTACTTCCCATTCCAAACCTGAGACCCTTCCTATTGGATGAGATGTGATATCCAACTCCTTCCCATTCCAACCCTGAGACCCTTCCTATAGCATGAGATGTGATGTCTCAATGCTTCTAATACCAAACCTGAGATCCTTCCTATAACATGAGATGTGATATCCAACTCCTTCCATTCCAATCCTGAGACCCGTCCTATAGCATGAGATGTGATATCTCAATGCTTATACCAAACCTGAGACCCTTCCTATAGCATGAGATGTGATATCCAACTACTTCCCATTCCAATCCTGAGACCCTTCCTATAGCATGAGATGTGATATCTCAATGCTTCTAATACCAAACCTGAGATCCTTCCTCTAACATGAAATGTGATATCCAACTCCTTCCCTTTCCAAACCTAAGAGCCTATCTATAGCATGAGATGTGATATCCAAGTCCTTCCCATTCCAATCCTTAGACCCTTCCTACAGCATGCAATATGATATCTCAATGATTCTAATAACAAACATGAGACCCGTTCTATAGCATGAGATATGATATCCAAGTCCTTCCCATTCCAATCCTGAGACCCTTCCTATAACATGAAATGTGATATCCAACTCCTTCCCATTCCAACCTGAGCCCTTCCTATAGCATGAGATGGGATATCCAACTTCTTCCAAATCCAATACTGATACCCTTCCGATAGCATGAGATGTGATATCCCAATGCTTCTACCAAACCTGAGACCCATACTATGGCATGAGATGTGATATCAAACTCCTTCCCATTCCAATCCTGAGACCCTTCCTATAGCTTGAGTTGTGATATCCAACTCCTTCCCATTCCAATTCTGAGACCCTTCTTATACCATGAGACTTGATATCTCAATGCTTCTAATACCAAACCTGAGACCCGTCCTATAACATGAGATGTGATATCCAAATCCTTCCCCTTCCAAACCTTAGACCCTTCCTTTATCATGAGATGTGGAATCCAACTCCTTCCCATTCCAATCTTGAGACCCTTCCGATATCATGAGATTTGTTATCTCAATGCTTCTAATATCAAACTTGAGACCCTCCCTATAGCATGAGATGTGACATCCAAGTCCTTCCCATTCCAATCCTGAGACCCTTCCTATAGCATGAGATGTGATATCTCTATGCTTCTACTACCAAACCTGAGACCCTTCCTATAACATGAGATGGGATATCCAACTCCTTCCCATTCCAATCCTGAGACCCTTCCGATAGCAGAGATGTGATATCTCAATGCTTATACCAAACCTGAGACCCTTCCTATGGCCTGAGATGTCATATACAACTCCTTCCCATTCCAATCCTGAGACCCTTCCTTTAGCATAAGATGTGATATCTCAATGCTTATACCAAATCTGAGACCCTTCCTATAGCATGAGATGTGATATCCAAATCCTTCCCATTCCAATCCTGAGACCCTTCCTATAGCATGAGATGTGATATCTCAATGCTTATACCAAACCTGAGAGCCTACCTATAGCATGAGATGTGATATCCAAGTCCATCCCATTCCAATCCTTAGACCCTTCCTACAGCATGCGATGTGATATCTCAATGATTCTAATACCAAACCAGAGACTCTTACTATAACATGAGATGGGATATCCAACTCCTTCCCATTCCAATCCTGAGCCGCTTCCGATAGCAGAGATGTGATATCTCAATGCTTATACCAAACCTGAGACCCTTCCTATAACATGAGATGTGATATCCAACTCCTTCCCGTTCCAAACCTGAGACACTAACTATAGCATATGTGATATCCAACTCCTTCCCATTCCAAACATGAGACCCTTCCTATAGCAAGAAAGTAATATCCAACTCCTACCCATTCCAATCCTGAGACCCTTCCTATAGCAAGAGATGTGATATCCAAATCCTTCCCATTCCAATCCTGAGACCCTTCCTATAACATGAGATTTGATATCCAACTCCTTCCCATTCCAACCTGAGACACTTCCTATAGCATGAGAAGGGATATCCAACTCCTTCCCAATCCAATCCTGAGACCCTTCCGATAGCAGAGATGTGATATCTCAATGCTTATACCAAACCTGAGACCCTTCCTATGGCATGAGATGTGATATCCAACTCCTTGCCATTCAAATCCTGAGACCCTTCCTATAGCATGAGAAGGGATATCCAACTCCTTCCCAATCCAATCCTGAGACCCTTCCGAGGGCAGAGACGTGATATCTCAATGCTTCTACCAAACCTGAGACCCTTCCTTTAGCATGAGATGTGATATCCAATTCCTTCCCATTCCAAACCTGAGACCCTTCCTATTGGATGAGATGTGATATCCAACTCCTTCCCATTCCAACCCTGAGACCCTTCCTATAGCATGAGATGTGATGTCTCAATGCTTCTAATACCAAACCTGAGACCCTTCCTATAAAATGAGATGTGATATCCAACTCCTTCCACTCCAATCCTGAGACCCGTCTTAGAGCATGAGATGTGATATCTCAATGCTTATACCAAACCTGAGACCCTTCCTATAGCATGAGATGTGATATCCAACTACTTCCCATTCCAATCCTGAGACCCTTCCTATAGCATGAGATGTGATATCTCAATGCTTCTAATACCAAACCTGAGATCCTTCCTCTAACATGAAATGTGATATCCAACTCCTTCCCTTTCCAAACCTAAGAGCCTATCTATAGCATGAGATGTGATATCCAAGTCCTTCCCATTCCAACCCTTAGACCCTTCCTACAGCATGCAATATGATATCTCAATGATTCTAACAACAAACTTGAGACCCGTCCTATAACATGAGATGGGATATCTAACTCCTTCCCATTCCAATCCTGAGACACTGCCGATAGCAGAGATGTGATATCTCAATGCTTATACCAAACCTGAGACCCTTCCTATAACATGAGATGTGATATCCAAATCCTTCCCGTTCCAAACCTGAGACCCTTCCTTTAGCATGAGATGTGATATCCAGCTCCTTCCCATTCCAATCCTGAGACACTTCCGATAGCATGAGATGTGATATCTCAATGCTTCTAATATCAA
The DNA here is from genome assembly GCF_040938575.1 of Ambystoma mexicanum. Classification (NCBI taxonomy): domain Eukaryota; kingdom Metazoa; phylum Chordata; class Amphibia; order Caudata; family Ambystomatidae; genus Ambystoma; species Ambystoma mexicanum. The sequence goes on from NC_090936.1 coordinate 344,271,840, forward strand.
AACTGAGACCCTCCCTATAGCATGATATGTGATATCTAAGTCCTTCCCATTCCAATCCTGAGACACTCCCTATAGCATGAGATGTGATATCCAACTCTTTCCCATTCCAATCCTGAGACCCTTCCTATAGCATGAGATATGATATCTCAATACTTCTAATACCAAACGTGAGATCCTTCCGATAACATGAGATGTGATATCCAAATCCTTCCCCTTCCAAACCTGAGACCCTCCCTTTAGCATGAGATGTGATATCCAACTCCTTCCCATTCCAATCCTGAGACCCTTCTGATAGCATGAGATGTGATATCTCAATGCTTCTAATACCAAACCTGAGATCCTTCCGATAGCATGAGATGTGATATCTCAATGCTTCTAATACCAAACCTGAGATCCTTCCTATAACATGAGATGTGATATCCAAATCCTTCCCCTTCCAAACCTGAGACCCTCCCTTTAGCATGAGATGTGATATCCAACTCCTTCCCATTCCATTCCTGAGACCCTTCTGATAGCATGAGATGTGATATCTCAATGCCTCTAATACGAAACCTGAGATCCTACCTCTAACATGAAATGTGATATCCAACTCTTTCCCCTTCCAAACCTGAGAGCCTTCCTATAGCATGAGATGTGATATCCAAGTCCTTCCCATTCCAATCCTGAGACCCTTCCTATAGCTTGAGATGTGATATCCAACTCCTTCCCATTCCAATTCTGAGACCCTTCCTATACTCTGAGACTTGATATCTCAATGCTTCTAATACCAAACCTGAGACCCGTAATATAACATGAGATGTGATATCCAAATACTTCCCCTTCCAAACCTTAGACCCTTCCTTTATCATGAGATGTGATATCCAACTCCTTCCCATTCCAATCCTGAGACCCTTCCGATATCATGAGATGTGATATCTCAAAGCTTCTAATATCAAACTTGAGACCCTCCCTATAGCATGAGATGTGATATCCAAGTCCTTCCCATTCCAATCCTGAGGCCCTTCCTATAGCATGAGATGTGATATCTCAATGCTTCTAATACCAAACCTGAGACCCTTCCTATAACATGAGATGGGAATATCCAACTCCTTCCCATTCCAATTCTGAGACCCTTCCGATAGCAGAGATGTGATATCTCAATGCTTATACCAAACCTGAGACCCTTCCTATGGCATGAGATGTGATATCCAACTCCTTGCCATTCAAATCCTGAGACCCTTCCTATAGCATGAGAAGGGATATCCAACTCCTTCCCAATCCAATCCTGAGACCCTTCCGATAGCAGAGACGTGATATCTCAATGCTTCTACCAAACCTGAGACCCTTCCTTTAGCATGAGATGTGATATCCAAATCCTTCACATTCCAATCCTGAGACCCTTCCTATAGCATGAGATGTGATATCTCAATGCTTCTAATACCAAACCTGAGATCCTTCCTATAACATGAGATGTGATATCCAATTCCTTCCCATTCCAAACCTGAGACCCTTCCTATTGGATGAGATATGATATCCAACTCCTTCCCATTCCAACCCTGAGACCCTTCCTATAGCATGAGATGTGATGTCTCAATGCTTCTAATACCAAACCTGAGATCCTTCCTATAACATGAGATGTGATATCCAACTCCATCCATTCCAATCCTGAGACCCGTCCTATAGCATGAGATGTGATATCTCAATGCTTATACCAAACCTGAGACCATTCCTATAGCATGAGATGTGATATCCAACTACTTCCCATTCCAATCCTGAGACCCTTCCTATAGCATGAAATTTGATATCTCAATGCTTCTAATACCAAACCTGAGATCCTTCCTCTAACATGAAATGTGATATCCAACTCCTTCCCTTTCCAAACCTAAGAGCCTATCTATAGCATGAGATGTGATATCCAAGTCCTTCCCATTCCAATCCTTAGACCCTTCCTACAGCATGCAATATGATATCTCGTTGATTCTAATAACAAACCTGAGACCCGTCCTATAGCATGAGATATGATATCCAAGTCCTTCCCATTCCAATCCTGAGACCCTTCCTATAACATGAAATGTGATATCCAACTCCTTCCCATTCCAACCTGAGACCCTTCCTATAGCATGAGATGGGATATCCAACTTCTTCCAAATCCAATACTGATACCCTTCCGATAGCATGAGATGTGATATCCCAATGCTTCTACCAAACCTGAGACCCATACTATGGCATGAGATGTGATATCAAACTCCTTCCCATTCCAATCCTGAGACCCTTCCTATAGCTTGAGGTGTGATATCCAACTCCTTCCCATTCCAATTCTGAGACCCTTCTTATACCATAAGACTTGATATCTCAATGCTTCTAATACCAAACCTGAGACCCGTCCTATAACATGAGATGTGATATCCAAATCCTTCCCCTTCCAAACCTTAGACCCTTCCTTTATCATGAGATGTGATATCCAACTCCTTCCCATTCCAATCCTGAGACAGTTCCGATATCATGATATTTGTTATCTCAATGCTTCTAATATCAAACTTGAGACCCTCCCTATAGCATGAGATGTGACATCCAAGTCCTTCCCATTCCAATCCTCAGACCCTTCCTATAGCATGAGATGTGATATCTCAATGATTCTAATACCAAACCAGAGACTCTTCCTATAACATGAGATGGGATATCCAACTCCTTCCCATTCCAATCCTGAGACCCTTCCGATAGCAGAGATGTGATATCTCAATGCTTATACCAAACCTGAGACCCTTCCTATAACATGAGATGTGATATCCAACTCCTTCCCGTTCCAAACCTGAGACACTAACTATAGCATATGTGATATCCAACTCCTTCCCATTCCAAACATGAGAACCTTCCTATAGCAAGAAAGTAATATCCAACTCCTACCCATTCCAATCCTGAGACCCTTCCTATAGCAAGAGATGTGATATCCAAATCCTTCCCATTCCAATCCTGAGACCCTTCCTATAACATTAGTTGTGATATCCAACTCCTTCCCATTCCAACCTGAGACACTTCCTATAGCATGAGAAGGGATATCCAACTCCTTCCCAATCCAATCCTGAGACCCTTCCGATAGCAGAGATGTGATATCTCAATGCTTATACCAAACCTGAGACCCTTCCTATGGCATGAGATGTGATATCCATCTCCTTGCCATTCAAATCCTGAGACCCTTCCTATAGTATGAGATGTGATATCTCTATGCTTCTAATACCAAACCTGAGACCCTTCCTATAACATGAGATGGGATATCCAACTCCTTCCCATTTCAATCCTGAGACCCTTCCGATAGCAGAGATGTGATATCTCAATGCTTATACCAAACCTGAGAACCTTCCTATGGCCTGAGATGTCATATACAACTCCTTCCCATTCCAATCCTGAGACCCTTCCTTTAGCATGAGATGTGATATCTCAATGCTTATACCAAATCTGAGACCCTTCCTATAGCATGAGATGTGATATCCAATTCCTTCCCATTCCAATCTTGAGCCGCTTCCGATAGCAGAGATGTGATATCTCAATGCTTATAACAAACCTGAGACCCTTCCTATAACATGAGATGTGATATCCAACTCCTTCCCGTTCCAAACCTGAGACACTAACTATAGCATATGTGATATCCAACTCCTTCCCATTCCAAACATGAGACCCTTCCTATAGCAAGAAAGTAATATCCAACTCCTACCCATTCCAATCCTGAGACCCTTCCTATAGCAAGAGATGTGATATCCAACTCCTTCCCATTCCAACCTGAGACACTTCCTATAGCATGAGAAGGGATATCCAACTCCTTCCCAATCCAATCCTGAGACCCTTCCGATAGCAGAGATGTGATATCTCAATGCTTATACCAAACCTGAGACCCTTCCTATAACATGAGATGTGATATCCAAATCCTTCCCATTCCAATCCTGAGACCCTTCCTATAACATGAGATGTGATATCCAACTCCTTCCCATTCCAACCTGAGACACTTCCTATAGCATGAGAAGGGATATCCAACTCCTTCCCAATCCAATCCTGAGACCCTTCCGATAGCAGAGATGTGATATCTCAATGCTTATACCAAACCTGAGACCCTTCCTATGGCATGAGATGTGATATCCAACTCCTTCCCAATCCAATCCTGAGACCCTTCCGATAGCAGAGACGTGATATCTCAATGCTTCTACCAAACCTGAGACCCTTCCTTTAGCATGAGATGTGATATCCAAATCCTTCACATTCCAATCTTGAGACCCTTCCTATAGCATGAGATGTGATATCTCAATGCTTCTAATACCAAACCTGAGATCCTTCCTATAACATGAGATGTGATATCCAATTCCTTCCCATTCCAAACCTGAGACCCTTCCTATTGGATGAGATGTGATATCCAACTCCTTCCCATTCCAACCCTGAGACCCTTCCTATAGCATGAGATGTGATGTCTCAATGCTTCTAATACCAAACCTGAGATCCTTCCTATAACATGAGATGTGATATCCAACTCCTTCCATTCCAATCCTGAGACCCGTCCTATAGCATGAGATGTGATATCTCAATGCTTATACCAAACCTGAGACCCTTCCTATAGCATGAGATGTGATATCCAACTGCTTCCCATTCCAATCCTGAGACCCTTCCTATAGCATGAGATGTGATATCTCAATGCTTCTAATACCAAACCTGAGATCCTTCCTCTAACATGAAATGTGATATCCAACTCTTTCCCTTTCCAAACCTAAGAGCCTAGCTATAGCATGAGATGTGATATCCAAGTCCTTCCCATTCCAACCCTTAGACCCTTCCTACAGCATGCAATATGATATCTCAATGATTCTAATAACAAACCTGAGACCCGTCCTTTAACATGAGATGGGATATCCAACTCCTTCCCATTCCAATCCTGAGACACTTCCGATAGCAGAGATGTGAAATCTCAATGCTTATACCAAACCTGAGACCCTTCCTATAACATGAGATGTGATATCCAAATCCTTCGCGTTCCAAACCTGAGACCCTTCCTTTAGCATGAGATGTGATATCCAGCACCTTCCCATTCCAATCCTGAGACACTTCCGATAGCATGAGATGTGATATCTCAATGCTTCTTATATCAAAACTGAGACCCTCCCTATAGCATGATATGCGATATCTAAGTCCTTCCCATTCCAATCCTGAGACCCTCCCTATAGCATGAGATGTGATATCCAACTCCTTCCCATTCCAATCCTGAGACCCTTCCTATAGCATGAGATATGATATCTCAATACTTCTAATACCAAACGTGAGATCCTTCCGATAACATGAGATGTGATATCCAAATCCTTCCCCTTCCAAACCTGAGACCCTCCCTTTAGCATGAGATGTGATATCCAACTCCTTCCTATTCCAATCCTGAGACTCTTCTGATAGCATGAGATGTGATATCTCAATGCTTCTAATACCAAACCTGAGATCCTTCCGATAGCATGAGATGTGATATCTCAATGCTTCTAATACCAAACCTGAGATCCTTCCTATAACATGAGATGTGATATCCAAATCCTTCCCCTTCCAAACCTGAGACCCTCCCTTTAGCATGAGATGTGATATCCAACTCCTTCCCATTCCATTCCTGAGACCCTTCTGATAGCATGAAATGTGATATCTCAATGCCTCTAATACCAAACCTGAGATCCTACCTCTAACATGAAATGTGATATCCAACTCTTTCCCCTTCCAAACCTGAGAGCCTTCCTATAGCATGAGATGTGATATCCAAGTCCTTCCCATTCCAATCCTGAGACCCTTCCTATAGCTTGAGATGTGATATCCAACTCCTTCCCATTCCAATTCTGAGACCCTTCCTATACTATGTGACTTGATATCTCAATGCTTGTAATACCAAACGTGAGACCCGTAATATAACATGAGATGTGATATCCAAATCCTTCCCCTTCCAAACCTTAGACCCTTCCTTTATCATGAGATGTGATATCCAACTCCTTCCCATTCCAATCCTGAGACCCTTCCGATATCATGAGATGTGATATCTCAAAGCTTCTAATATCAAACTTGAGACCCTCCCTATAGCATGAGATGTGATATCCAAGTCCTTCCCATTCCAATCCTGAGACCCTTCCTATAGCATGAGATGTGATATCTCAATGCTTCTAATACCAAACCTGAGACTCTTCCTATAACATGAGATGGGAATATCCAACTCCTTCCCATTCCAATCCTGAGACCCTTCCGATAGCAGAGATGTGATATCTCAATGCTTATACCAAACCTGAGATCCTTCCTATAACATGAGATGTGATATCCAACTCCTTCCCATTCCAATCCTGAGACACTTCCTATAGCATGAGATGTGATATCTCACTGCTTATACCAAACCTGAGACCCTTCCCATGGCATGAGATGTGATATCCAACTCCTTCCCATTCCAATCCTCAGACCCTTCCTATAGCATGAGATGTGATATCTCAATGCTTCTAATATCAAACTTGAGACCCTACCTATAGCATGAGATGTGATATACAAGTCCTTCCCATTCCAATCCTGAGACACTTCCTATAGCATGAGATGTGATATCCAACTCCTTCCCATTCCAATCCTGAGACCCTTTCTATAGCATGAGATATGATATCTCAATACTTCTAATACCAAACGTGAGATCCTTCCGAAAACATGAGATGTGATATCCAAATCCTTCCCCTTCCAAACCTGAGACCCTCCCTTTAGCATGAGATGTGATATCCAACTCTTTCCCATTCCAATCCTGAGACCCTTCTGATAGCATGAGATGTGATATCTCAATGCTTCTAATACCAAACCTGAGATCCTTCCGATAGCATGAGATGTGATATCTCAATGCTTCTAATACCAAACCTGAGATCCTTCCTATAACATGAGATGTGATATCCAAATCCTTCCCCTTCCTAACCTGATACCCTCCCTTTAGCATGAGATGTGATATCCAACTCCTTGCCATTCCATTCCTGAGACCCTTCTGATAGCATGAGATGTGATATCTCAATGCCTCTAATACCAAACCTGAGATCCTACCTCTAACATGAAATGTGATATCCAACTCTTTCCCCTTCCAAACCTGAGAGCCTTCCTATAGCATGAGATGTGATATCCAAGTCCTTCCCATTCCAATCCTGAGACCCTTCCTATAGCTTGAGATGTGATATCCAACTCCTTCCCATTCCAATTCTGAGACCCTTCCTATACTCTGAGACTTGATATCTCAATGCTTCTAATACCAAACCTGAGACCCGTAATATAACATGAGATGTGATATCCAAATCCTTCCCCTTCCAAACCTTAGACCCTTCCTTTATCATGAGATGTGATATCCAACTCCTTCCCATTCCAATCCTGAGACCCTTCCGATATCATGAGATGTGATATCTCAAAGCTTCTAATATCAAACTTGAGACCCTCCCTATAGCATGAGATGTGATATCCAAGTCCTTCCCATTCCAATCCTGAGACCCTTCCTATAGCATGAGATGTGATATCTCTATGCTTATACCAAACCTGAGACCCTTCCTATGGCATGAGATGTGATATCCAACTCCTTGCCATTCAAATCCTGAGACCCTTCCTATAGCATGAGAAGGGATATCCAACTCCTTCCCAATCCAATCCTGAGACCCTTCCGATAGCAGAGACGTGATATCTCAATGCTTCTACCAAACCTGAGACCCTTCCTTTAGCATGAGATGTGATATCCAAATCCTTCACATTCCAATCCTGAGACCCTTCCTTTAGCATGAGATGTGATATCCAAATCCTTCACATTCCAATCCTGAGACCCTTCCTATAACATGAGATGTGATATCCAATTCCTTCCCATTCCAAACCTTAGACCCTTCCTATTGGATGAGTTGTGATATCCAACTCCTTCCCATTCCAACCCTGAGACCCTTCCTATAGCATGAGATGTGATGTCTCAATGCTTCTAATACCAAACCTGAAATCCTTCCTATAACATGAGATGTGATATCCAACTCCTTTCATTCCAATCCTGAGACCCGTCCTATAGCATGAGATGTGATATCTCAATGCTTATACCAAACCTGAGACCCTTCCTATAGCATGAGATGTGATATCCAACTACTTCCCATTCCAATCCTGAGACCCTTCCTATAGCATGAGATGTGATATCTCAATGCTTCTAATACCAAACCTGAGATCCTTCCTCTAACATGAAATGTGATATCCAACTCCTTCCCTTTCCAAACCTAAGAGCCTATCTATAGCATGAGATGTGATATCCAGGTCCTTCCCATTCCAATCCTTAGACCCTTCCTACAGCATGCAATATGATATCTCAATGATTCTAATAACAAACCTGAGACCCGTCCTATAGCATGAGATATAATATCCAAGTCCTTCCCATTCCAATCCTGAGACCCTTCCTATAACATGAAATGTGATATCCAACTCCTTCCCATTCCAACCTGAGACCCTTCCTATAGCATGAGATGGGATATCCAACTTCTTCCAAATCCAATACTGATACCCTTCCGATAGCATGAGATGTGATATCCCAATGCTTCTACCAAACCTGAGACCCATACTATGGCATGAGATGTGACATCAAACTCCTTCCCATTCCAATCCTGAGACCCTTCCTATAGCTTGAGGTGTTATATCCAACTCCTTCCCATTCCAATTCTGAGACCCTTCTTATACCATGAGACTTGATATCTCAATGCTTCTAATACCAAACCTGAGACCCGTCCTATAACATGAGATGTGATATCCAAATCCTTCCCCTTCCAAACCTTAGACCCTTCCTTTATCATGAGATGTGATATCCAACTCCTTCCCATTCCAATCCTGAGACCCTTCCGATATCATGAGATTTGTTATCTCAATGCTTCTAATATCAAACTTGAGACCCTCCCTATAGCATGAGATGTGACATCCAAGTCCTTCCCATTCCAATCCTGAGACCCTTCCTATAGCATGAGATGTGATATCTCTATGCTTCTAATACCAAACCTGAGACCCTTCCTATAACATGAGATGGGATATCCAACTCCTTCCCATTCCAATCCTGAGACCTTTCCGATAGCAGAGATGTGATATCTCAATGCTTATACCAAACCTGAGAACCTTCCTATGGCCTGAGATGTCATATACAACTCCTTCCCATTCCAATCCTGAGACCCTTCCTTTAGCATGAGATGTGATATCTCAATGCTTATACCAAATCTGAGACCCTTCCTATAGCATGAGATGTGATATCCAATTCCTTCCCATTCCAATCCTGAGACCCTTCCTATAGCATGAGATGTGATATCTCAATGCTTATACCAAACCTGAGAGCCTACCTATAGCATGAGATGTGATATCCAAGTCCATCCCATTCCAATCCTTAGACCCTTCCTACAGCATGCGATGTGATATCTCAATGATTCTAATAACAAACCAGAGACTCTTCCTATAACATGAGATGGGATATCCAACTCCTTCCCATTCCAATCCTGAGCCGCTTCCGATAGCAGAGATGTGATATCTCAATGCTTATACCAAACCTGAGACCCTTCCTATAACATGAGATGTGATATCCAACTCCTTCCCGTTCCAAACCTGAGACACTAACTATAGCATATGTGATATCCAACTCCTTCCCATTCCAAACATGAGACCCTTCCTATAGCAAGAAAGTAATATCCAACTCCTACCCATTCCAATCCTGAGACCCTTCCTATAGCAAGAGATGTGATATCCAAATCCTTCCCATTCCAATCCTGAGACCCTTCCTATAACATGAGATGTGATATCCAACTCCTTCCCATTCCAACCTGAGACACTTCCTATAGCATGAGAAGGGATATCCAACTCCTTCCCAATCCAATCCTGAGACCCTTCCGATAGCAGAGATGTGATATCTCAATGCTTATACCAAACCTGAGACCCTTCCTATGGCATGAGATGTGATATCCAACTCCTTGCCATTCAAATCCTGAGACCCTTCCTATAGCATGAGAAGGGATATCCAACTCCTTCCCAATCCAATCCTGAGACCCTTCCAATAGCAGAGACGTGATATCTCAATGCTTCTACCAAACCTGAGACCCTTCCTTTAGCATGAGATGTGATATCCAAATCCTTCACATTCCAATCCTGAGACCCTTCCTATAGCATGAGATGTGATATCTCAATGCTTCTAATACCAAACCTGAGATCCTTCCTATAACATGAGATGTGATATCCAATTCCTTCCCATTCCAAACCTGAGACCCTTCCTATTGGATGAGATGTGATATCCAACTCCTTCCCATTCCAACCCTGAGACCCTTCCTATAGCATGAGATGTGATGTCTCAATGCTTCTAATACCAAACCTGAGATCCTTCCTATAACATGAGATGTGATATCCAACTCCTTCCATTCCAATCCTGAGACCCGTCCTATAGCATGAGATGTGATATCTCAATTCTTATACCAAACCTGAGACCCTTCCTATAGCATGAGATGTGATATCCAACTGCTTCCCATTCCAATCCTGAGACCCTTCCTATAGCATGAGATGTGATATCTCAATGCTTCTAATACCAAACCTGAGATCCTTCCTCTAACATGAAATGTGATATCCAACTCCTTCCCTTTCCAAACCTAAGAGCCTATCTATAGCATGAGATGTGATATCCAAGTCCTTCACATTCCAACCCTTAGACCCTTCCTACAGCATGCAATATGATATATCAATGATTCTAATAACAAACCTGAGACCCGTCCTATAACATGAGATGGGATATCCAAATCCTTCCCATTCCAATCCTGAGACACTTCCGATAGCAGAGATGTGATATCTCAATGCTTATACCAAACCTGAGACCCTTCCTATAACATGAGATGTGATATCCAAATCCTTCCCGTTCCAAACCTGAGACCCTTCCTTTAGCATGAGATGTGATATCCAGCTCCTTCCCATTCCAATCCTGAGACACTTCCGATAGCATGAGATGTGATATCTCAATGCTTCTAATATAAAAACTGAGACCCTCTCTATAGCATGATATGTGATATCTAAGTCCTTCCCATTCCAATCCTGAGACCCTCCCTATAGCATGAGATGTGATATCCAACTCCTTCCCATTCCAATCCTGAGACCCTTGCTATAGCATGAGATATGATATCTCAATACTTCTAATACCAAACTTGAGATCCTTCCGATAACATGAGATGTGATATCCAAATCCTTCCCCTTCCAAACCTGAGACCCTCCCTTTAGCATGAGATGTGATATCCAACTCCTTCCTATTCCAATCCTGAGACTCTTCTGATAGCATGAGATGTGATATCTCAATGCTTCTAATACCAAACCTGAGATCCTTCCGAAAGCATGAGATGTGATATCTCAATGCTTCTAATACCAAACCTGAGATCCTTCCTATAACATGAGATGTGATATCCAAATCCTTCCCCTTCCAAACCTGAGACCCTCCTTTTAGCATGAGATGTGATATCCAACTTCTTCCCATTCCATTCCTGAGACCCTTCTGATAGCATGAGATGTGATATCTCAATGCCTCTAATACCAAACCTGAGATCCTACCTCTAACATGAAATGTGATATCCAACTCTTTCCCCTTCCAAACCTGAGAGCCTTCCTATAGCATGAGATGTGATATCCAAGTCCTTCCAATTCCAATCCTGAGACCCTTCCTATAGCTTGAGATGTGATATCCAACTCCTTCCCATTCCAATTCTGAGACCCTTCCTATACTATGAGACTTGATATCTCAATGCTTCTAATACCAAACCTGAGACCCGTAATATAACATGAGATGTGATATCCAAATCCTTCCCCTTACAAACCTTAGACCCTTCCTTTATCATGAGATGTGATATCCAACTCCTTCCCATTCCAATCCTGAGACCCTTCCGATATCATGAGATGTGATATCTCAAAGCTTCTAATATCAAATTTGAGACCCTCCCTATAGCATGAGATGTGATATCCAAGTCCTTCCCATTCCAATCCTGAGACCCTTCCTATAGCATGAGATGTGATATCTCAATGCTTCTAATACCAAACCTGAGACCCTTCCTATAACATGAGATGGGAATATCCAACTCCTTCCCATTCCAATCCTGAGACCCTTCCGATAGCAGAGATGTGATATCTCAATGCTTATACCAAACCTGAGATCCTTCCTATAACATGAGATGTGATATCCAACTCCTTCCCATTCCAATCCTGAGACACTTCCTATAGCATGAGATGTGATATCTCACTGCTTATACCAAACCTGAGACCCTTCCCATAGCATGAGATGTGATATCCAACTCCTTCCCATTCCAATCCTCAGACCCTTCCTATAGCATGAGATGTGATATCTCAATGCTTATAATATCAAACTTGAGACCCTACCTATAGCATGAGATGTGATATCCAAGTCCTTCCCATTCCAATCCTGAGACACTTCCTATAGCATGAGATGTGATATCTCAATGCTTCTAATACCAAACCTGAGACTCTTCCTATAACATGAGATGGGATATCCAACTCCTTCCCATTCCAATCCTGAAACCTGTAAGGATATTTGGCGTGTTACAGCACAGAGTACAGCACTACTACACATGTAGCATTTTTTTTTTTGCAGCACCACCACAAGGGTGCGGTGCATTGCTATATGTGTTACCAGATTAACAAGGAAAGACAGGCCATTCAGTCAAAAACGATTTTAACATATAAGATGCAAATCTATTTTTACAGTTAAAAGTACACGTGCACATTCAAAAATGCACACTATTTTTCACCTGAAATGCCTATGGTGCGAGAGACACATTTGAAAATAATAACTAACCTTACTGACAACTAACATGACTAATGAAACATAATCCACTAATAAAAATGTGTCTCCACTGCAGAATTAGGCATATTCTGAAAGTGAACTTTTAAACGCACATCCATTTTTTTCTCTGTTCTCTCTGCTGCCCTGTCCACATAACTACAAGAAGCAAATGGGCTCGAAAGAACAGGAAATCAGTTGGTTACAAAGTATTACTATAAAAATGAGCCATTGTGTAGAGAAGGAGGAGATGGCGTGATTGATTCTGATTGGAGCAGCGTCATAGCAAGTATCATGCTAGAGGGAGTGATCAGGCTTTTTGCTGGGGGAAGTTTGAGGGAGGAGAAAGGCAGTCGAGATTGGGGAGAGCTGAAAGAAGGACCTTTCCACTGGCTGAGGCATTCCTATCTGCAAAAGCTGAGAATTCCAGGCAATGACCCCGGTTTGAGAAGGCAAGCGTTCCTTTTTACTGGAGTTAATCTTCAAGGGAGCCACATTCAGAAAGAGAACAGCCAAAGAGAACAACTAAAAAGATAAGGTAATTACAGAATTGTGGGAGCTGAGTGTGTACGATAATATGCAGTCAGTGTAGGATTCCTGTGCATGCCTTAATCAAATGCTAATGTTGCAATTTGAGTTCTGTTCTCCGCCACTCTCTTTGCAGTGTGTCATAGACAATGCTTTTACTGTACCATTTTATTTATTTCTGTAAAGAATGAGATCGTGTTTAATTGCAACTTTTATAATACAGAAAAATATTTGAAAACAGACGGGTGGTGTATTTACTATTTACCATTACAATGCTGATGATGTGGGGAGATTTTAAACAGTGCAATGGTCATTTTAAGACAGATGTGTGCATGTCAGATTCAGTATGAACAGTTGTGAGTGACTGTAGCATAGCTCGTTGGAGGTACATGAGCCAACGGGAAGAGAGACTTTCTGAACATAGCTCCCTACCGTATATAAGGTAGTGGAAATTACCACAAGATTACCATATATAGCTCTCTGTCGTAAATAAGTCAGTGAGATCGCCCATGGTGGCACACTAACACTGAAAAATATGGTATTCCTAAAATGTAGGTCTGAGGTCTCTCTAGTGATTACACGAAAAATCTAAGCAAAGATAAGGGATTCTGGACATTGGGGCCACAAATAAAACAAGGGAATTATGCTCACCAAAATACCACCAACCGCGCCTACCACCCACGCATACCAAATATGCATGCCTGGGTGCTGAAATAATGCATGTTCACTGTATTATTGTTGTACATGGCCCAATCTGAATACAAGGAGTGATTGTTGCTAAGTTATATTTCGGCGGTAAGAAAATACCGTCAGGCCCCAAATCTCCACAAAATACCCTACATATTTATGGTGCGTTGCAGGCCGGGAAAGTGATCATAGAGTACCTACTGGGCGTGGCAAGCGTGTCTCACACTGCCATTTGCACATTAAAGGGAACCCATTTTATAATAGCAGTGTGCCACTAAAAACGAATTTCAGAATGTCACAAAGGGAAACCACATTCTCAGATCTAGTGCAATTTTTAGAGGCAAAGTTATTTGCACATGGGAATTGGTCTTCGAATAGCACGTTAGAATGGAGTAACCGCATTCAGGGTGAGGTGCAGAAAGAAAAACTAGACAATATTTTTGCAGAAGGCAGCATAATTCAGGTCTGCCTTACAAGATTATTGAATGCAGCCGATAAAAGTGCAGAGAAAGACTGTTTAATACGGCTATGCGGCAAAATATGGTTTATTTTAAACAAGTCCCTGCGAATGCAAGAGAATGATACTCAGCTAATTAACAGGTTAAAGACTGAATTAGAGGGGGCAAGTAAAAATCAGGAAATGTTGAGAGCAGAATTGGATGTATGCCAAAAAGACATGCAATTAAAATGCAGAGACTTTGATACTCAGTTATCCAAAAGCAAGAAACAATTTGAAGATAGTGAGCAAGAATTGGCACACTTAAAAGCCTTAGTGGATCACATTAGGCAGGATAAAGATGAGGTTGTTTCAGAAATGCAGATTTTACAAAAAGAACATTGTGAAAAAGAAGGTGATCTCCAGAGTGCAGAACAAGAAATTATTAAAATGATCCAAGAAAGAGACAAGAGAAATAAAGAGTTCAATGAATGCCAAATGCAAATGTGCGAAATGCAGGAGGTGATTAATAAAATGAGTGATGAAAATAATTATTTGCAAAATGAAGCAACCAGACTCCTTAAAAAGTGTAAGGACTTAGAACAGCAAATGTGCATTCCCAGGTCCCAGGAGAGGCGGCAGGGTACCACATTCAATGGAGTGGAGGTGAATTCTAGCTCTGCCCAAAGAGCTAGTGCTCCAGTGACTGGGCCGGTGACTGAACTTGGTTGCAGCGCCATTGAGGGATTTGATACTCTCATTGGGGACAGCCACCAATATCATACACCTGAAAACAGGATTGAATCACAAAATAGTGCAATTCCATGTATTGCAACAAGTAGCCCCATAAAAATAATGAAATCCATTAAAGCCCTGATCAAACCATTTAAAAAGCGAGGTGAATGCTGCATTGAGGATCACTTAGAAGCGGTGCATGACATTTTTAAAGCACTCCAGATACCTAAGGAACAGTACAGACAATATTTTCATTTAACTTTAGATGCCCCGACGGCCAGCATCATAAGGGGATTAAATGAACAGCAGAATATGACATGGCTGGAGTTTGAAAAAGAAATTAGGCGTCATTTTTCTCCTTTTCAGTCATTGCAGGAGGCAAAGAAAGTCGCGTACACAATTACTGCTGGACCTAATACATCCCCTCGCCAATTTTTACAAGACTTAAAAAGAGCATTCTCTCGCTTTGATGTATCTTTTGACTCAAATTCCAATGAGTTTAAAACTGCATACTTCTATGGGCTACAGAAAGACATCATATCCCAATTGGTCTGTGAATTTGACCGTGACAAGTCCCTTGAATGGATTGTACATCAAAGCACAAAGCTATATGAGGTACTCTACTGTCAGGGTAGAGAAAGTGATAAAATGAAAGATACTAGGCCTAAACCTAAAGAACCCTCAGCCACAGTAATGGAAATCAGGTCAGCCAAAATGTCCCTTGAGTCTGCTCAAAGCCAAGGTAAAAATAATGTGACACCTGAACAAAGGGGTAATCAACAACGATCGCCATTTCCTGTACCAATGTTCCAAACACATGATCCTAGTAATAGAGTTGAGCTACATCAGCCCTAGGTATTTAGGGGATAGACCCCGGGTAGGATATCGGCCTGATATGGCAGGTATGAACAATAACCAGAGACAAAATCAAGATCAAAGAAATGATGGTCCCTACCAGTCATTAGGGACACAGAGCAGATTTGATCCCAGCACCATGATATATGGTAATCAGGATAGGCCCCGATATGTAGATCGATTTACTGATAATGGAAATCAACATAGGGGCCAGTACCCACAATCTGAGAGACAGGACATGAGGCAAAACGTTAACTACAGTCCACGCCAGTACAATGATTCCCCACCAGGGGGCTATAATCAAAGGATGGGTGCAACCCGCTCCCCTCCACAAATGAATCAAGAGTTCAGAAACCATCCCAACCGACATCAATCACCTGAGAGGTATCAGAATAGATCCAATCAGAGGGAAAACAACCAATATCGACCTAGGCCACAGAAAGAGGATCCTAGAGAGATGGAAAGGTTCCAGTGCCTTGAGGCCCAAGTGAAAATGTTAGCTGAGCAAATAGGAAAGCTCTATACAGCGCAAAAACAACCTTCCAAAGAGGGGG
This sequence comes from Ambystoma mexicanum, assembly GCF_040938575.1. NCBI lineage: Eukaryota > Metazoa > Chordata > Amphibia > Caudata > Ambystomatidae > Ambystoma > Ambystoma mexicanum. The sequence continues at coordinate 344,288,428 of NC_090936.1, forward strand.
CTGATGCCATAGCAATGACCGGGGGGCTTCCGAAAAGTGACTAAGTACTCATGATAACTGCAGTGCCAAAATGACTGATTGCTCTGATATAATTTTGCATAACGACTCTGAGATGCCTAATGGATTAAAAATGAAAGTACCAGTAAATGAAATTGTGACAGAAAGTGCAAATACTTCTAAAAAAGAGGTACGGTTTAACTTAGAGCTAAATAAAACAGTAAAGATTTGCACAAATGAAAAAGAAACATTAGGAATTCCAAAAGAACAAAGGGACAGATTTAAGAAAAATGACTCATGCATGGGGAATACCAGTGAACAGGGAGTAAGTGGGGATGCCATAGCTCCTTCCCTGGGCAAGCAAAACAATGACCAAACACAGACAGAAAAAGGAAATACTCACAAGGAGGGTACAAGTCAATCACCTGAAGAATTCTTTGAGCCACATATTTTTGAAGAGGCTGAAAGGGCTGGTATTACACTAAATGATCACAAATGCACAGAATTAAAAAATGACAAATTGCTGAATGATGTTGTTACACATGTTCAGTTGGAGGATTGTAATGGGGTCTCTGATGTTACCCAGATGGATGGGCGAACAGTGGCCACACTCCAAAAAACCTCTGATCATGGAGAAATGAATAAAGTCTCTCGCGCAGAAATGGGTGAAAAGGAGGGAAAAATGTCTTTCCATTTACCAATGTGCTTAGCCAAAAGTGAGAAAGAACTGAGAAAGGTGAGCCCTGAAATCAGTAAGAATTCACATTTCTTATGTGTATTAGAGGAAGTTGAGGACAGATATTATGCACCCATCACTGTAGAAGAAAAATGCCACACCTTTGCTATGATTGACACTGGCGCACAGGCCACAATTATGTCCAAGGAGCTGGTAAAGAGTATCAATGAAGGGAGGCCTCCACAGAGTCTGATCACAGTGAAGGCAAATCAAGGCCCAGTGCATAACTTTAATGGGGAGGAGGTGCCCATCATAGGTGTAACTGAGGTTGACATAAAAATAGGAAAGCACAGAATGAAACAAGAGGTATTGATCACATCTATTTGTGAAATTCCATTTCTGATGGGGACAGATTGCCTGAAAAGATTGTCTCCTCTCATAGATGGGGTGAATGGAGTGCTGTGGTCCTTAACCAAAAAACCATTGAGGCCTAAGAAACTAAAATCACAAAACAGCAATATAAATGAATGTCACACCGTTGCCAAAACAAATGATGCTGTGGAGGTATATCTCCAGAATAGCTGCATACCTAGTGTCACTGTTATATTAATGTGTCAAGACAAAATGCAGAGCGACAATGAAAAACTACCTGTACAAATATACTTGGACCCAAGGAAAGATTGGCAGACTGCCATAGATGAGCACACATTACGTTTCTACTTAAAAGAGAAAACATGCAAACAGAATATTGCTCCTAAAACAGATTCAGAAAAACACATTACCACTCTGGCAGAAATACACATGGAAGATGAGCAACCATGGGTTCATGTTGGTATAAATGATTATCTTAAAACAATAAAAGCCACTTTAGCGCTTGAACATGAAAGGAGTTTCATTAATGAGAAATTGTTGCAAAAAATTATGGAGAGGGAAGAAATCCCGAAATTTAGGATTAAAAACCAATATGTTTCTCGGTTGGACAGTCCAGAATTTGAAAACCGAATTGCAGGCAGATGCATGCTTAAAATTAGCATTGGGCAGAAAACAATTTACCATAATGTATGGATAGTGAGTGGAGCACAAAATGAATTTTACATGGGCAATGACATCATGCACAGAATGTGTATGGTGTTAGATTTCCTTAATCAAAAAATATGGTCACGCCTAGGTGGTCCGGCACCTGAATTTGAAGACAAAAGAAGGGCTTATCATTGTGCACAACTGGTTCCTTATGCAATCTAATTACAAATGAGGAAAAATACTATTATTCCTGCATTTACAAAACAGTTTGCAATAACACTGAAATGCAAAAATGGACAGCAGATGAAAGGCTCTGATGCATTTGTATGCCTGAATGAATCCATAAAACAGCAAGGCCTGGATTATGAATACATTCCATTGGTAGACATTGGTGAGGGATCTGTAAAAATCATGGTAAATAATAAAGGTTGTCAGGATATTCATTTAGAGGAAAACTCCCCATTAGGAATGGCTATACAAAAGTCACATTATACGGCAGATTTAAATAACATGGTGATTGGGAATATTCCTAAAAAATATGTAGATGCCAAGGGCGAGTTGCCAGAACACCTGGACTCTCAGCCCAAAGGAATATTTAAAATTCATTCTGTGTATCCTTATGATTCAAATGAGACAGTGTGCTGCCATCAAGAGGATTGCATAATATTTAATTTAAATGAAAATGAAACAGGAAATCAGCCCATTGAAGTGGAAGCTGATATGCCAAAATATTTGAAAGTGGCAGCTCTACAAAAAGACACAGCCACACAGTTAGAGGAAAGCGCTGAGATTCCTTTACCAGAAGAGTTTCCAGAATTTTCCAGAATGGTAGAAGAGCAGATCTCCTTAGCGGATGCATGTGACAGCGATAAGGATAGGGACGACCTGAGGGAAATATTTATGGAGTTTAAGGATGTATTTGGAAAAGATGCTTATGATTGTGGTTTAACTGATTTACATGTGGCCACACTACCAGAAGGTTGTAGCAGAAATCCAGTGTTTGTACGCCAGTATAGACTACCGCTGGCATGTTTAGAATCATTGGCAGAGATTATAAAAAATTTGGAATCACGGGGAATAATCAGGCCCATTCATAGCACATCCAATACGCCTATTTTAGGTGTGTTAAAGCCAAATGGTCAATGGCGGCTGTGTGCAGACTTAAGAGAGTTAAATAAAAGAGTACCAATATCTAGATGGCCACTGCCATTCATTGATCAGGGCCTAGCTCAGATACATGGTTCAAATGTATTTACCACATTAGATCTCACCTCTGGATATTGGTGCGTGCCATTGGCAGAGGAGATACAACACTTATTTTCCTTTACATTTGACAGGACTCAATATGCCTGGCGTAGAGCTCCATTCGGGTACATCAATAGTGGGAGTGAATTTGGCATATTTTTGAGAAAGGCCATGCCGGATGCAGCGGAAAGAGGAACAATAGTTTATGTGGATGATGTCCTGATAAAAAATGAAAGCCTGAAAAGCCATTTTGATGAAATAAGACATGTACTTGGCCAATTGCAGAAAGCAGGCGCCAAAGTATCTTTGCAAAAAGCACAATGGTGCAAGAAAAAAGTGAACTTTCTAGGGCATGAAGTGACTGAACATGGGCTAAATCCACAAAGGAAGAAAATAGAGGCCATACAAAGATTAAAAGATCCTAAAAATGTGAAAGGAGTAAAAAGTTTATTAGGGATGACAGGCTATAACAGAAAGTTCATTGAAAATTATGCAGAAATCACTCAACCATTGACTAAACTGCTTAAACTGAATACTCCCTGGAAATGGGAAAGAGGGCAGTCTGATGCAGTGGCTAAATTAAAGGAATGTCTTGTAAAGGCACCATGTTTAGCATACCCCATAAAGGACAGGGATTTCTTTATGGAAATAGGTTTTTCTGAACATTGTATGTCAGCAGTGTTATCACAAAAACACGATTTGAATCACAAAACCATTGCATATGCAAGTAAGGCATTTTCCCAAGTTGAAATGAAATTTAATGAATGTGAAAAGGCCCTATTAACCACTGTGTGGGCGCTACAACATTTCCGCCCCATTGTTCAGGGAGAAAAGGTGATTATTGAAACAAATCATCAACCTTTGCAATTTTTAGAGAGTAAAAGAATTAGATCAGGCAATCTAGCACAATCCAGAATCACTTCATGGACGCTGGCATTACAAGGTTTTCCCGTAGTAGTGAGATATGGACAAAATAAAAAGAGCCCAATTGCTCAAGGGTTAGCTGACTTACATGACTGTGCAGCTGAACAAATACCAAATGAAATGGAAGTGGAAACTAGTTTACAGGAATTTGAACAATCACCACACAAAGCTTTTGATGAAAAAACATGCAAGGATTTGCCAACTGTATATGTGGATGGTTGTGCTTTTCACATTGAAAATGACAGTAATAAACAATTAGTGGCAGGAATAGGAAATGTCTGGTTGAAATGTGAAGGCGTTCCCAGTATAGGGATGAGGATTGGAGATAGGAGCAGTCAGGTGGCGGAGTTGGCAGCCATTTATAAAGCAATTGCTACTGCAGTTGATAAAAAGTTCAGTGAAATTGTCCTGGTGACTGATTCTGACTATGCACGGAATAGCTTTGTGGAGTATTTGCCTGGTTGGAAAGCAAGAGGCATGGTTACATACAACAAAAAGCCACTTAAACATGGAAAAATGATACAAGCCATAGACAAATTGGTGTCAGAAAATAATTTAACAATATACTGGAGAAAAATTCGTGGGCATTTAAAAACACCAGGAGAGGATAAGGAGGGAAATGATAAGGCAGACCACCTGGCTAAGATTGGGGCTGTGATGGGAGAATTGCTACCTATTGATTATTTAATGGGTGAAATACAAATTGATGCAGTCACACGTTCTAAAGCACCAAAGGAGGTAGATCAACCGGTGGTGCAGTGGAGTCATGACACGCCAGACCAAGATTTGATTGAGGCACAAAAGAATGATCACATTTTGGGAATCTATTATAATCATTTGATAGATCCTGAACAAAATCCTTTAACAGAAAATGATTGTATGGGAAAAGAAGAGTTGAGGGTGTTATTAAAGAACAAAACACGAATTAGATTACAGGATGGACTCATGATTAGAGAGTCCATAACAGGGCAAATACAGTGGGTAGTACCCCTTTCATTCAGAGGACTAATGCTACACCATGCACATGATGCCATAACTGCAGGCCATAGAGGTTCACAAAAAACATTAGAAATACTAAAAGATTATGCTTACTGGCCTCATATGTCCCAAGATGTGGAATTATATACTAGAGGATGTCTAGTATGCGCCCAATTTAAACCTGCTTCACCAATGCATAGAGCACCATTGATGAAAAGAGGCCTAACTCTCCCATGGTCAGATTTGCAAATAGACTATGTAGGTCCTTTAAAAAGGTCGAGCAGGGGACACCGTTATATTTTGAGTGTGGTATGTTTGATGTCGAAGTGGATTGAGTGCATTCCTGCACCAGATTGTAGTGCGCAAACAGCAGCCACATTGCTGGTGAACCATGTGTTCTCAAGGTTTGGGTTGCCACAAAGAATTGAGTCAGACAGAGGAAGTCATTTCACAAGTACTCTAATGAGTAAGGTATGGCAAATACTAGGTGTGAAAAGGAAACTACATATCGCATATCGGACGGCGTCTTCAGGTACAGTTGAAAGAAGCAATAGGTCTGTTGTGGATATTTTAAAGAAATTTGTGGCAGAAGCAGGTTCCAGCTGGGATTTGCGTTTACCATTGGTTTTGATGGCAATCAGGTTGACTCCTGCCAAAGCAACAGGTGTTAGCTCCCATGAGGTCTTAACAGGTAGGAAAATGGTGTTACCACAACACCTACTATACAGAACACATGAGCAAACCCTTGTGAGTGCATCCACAGTTCATGAATATATTGATGAACTGAGGAGGCATTTGCAACATGCATTTGCCTTTGTGCAGAGACATCTGGAAAGAGCTGCTGACAGTGCAAAATCATATTATGATAAAAAGACATCAGTAAAGGAATACAGTGTATGGGGATCAGGTGTACAAGTTTCATTTTGGAAAAAGTAAACAGAAAAATTCTAAATTTCTAGCAGCCTGGCAGGGGCCATTTCGAATTATAGATAAGGTCTCTCCTGTGGTTTATAAAATTTTGAAAAATGAAGGTGAAACAGCAATAGAGCAGTTTGTCCATGTAAATCAAATCAAACCATGCCATCCCAGACATGAGATCAGGCAGCTTGAGCATGTAGAGACAGATAAAGTCCCTTAAAAAAAAAAAGAGAAAATAAATGGGTGTAATCAGGAGGCAGTGACAAAGAAGTTAAAAAAAAAAAAAAGTTGATTGTTATGATGGTACATAAACACTGTAATATATGTAAAAATATATAATATAAATAAATAAATAAATGCACATATAATGGAAGCTCATGATTGGTGTGCAGAGAGAGAGTGTGTTAAATATTGAATATCTGCTTGTTTTCTTTTAACTTGTGTTTAATTTCAGAAAAAAAAAAAAAAAAAAAAATGAAATATTTTTACCAAGCATGTTTTATTTTTGGCAAAAGGATGAAGTTAGTATTACGCTATGTACTTAATTTGTTATTTTCTATTTTGATTTAGACAATTAACATTATTTGGTCGGAGGTTCCGGGATCAGAGCCCACGAGAGAGACGATGGAGTCCTGGAGCCCACGAGGACGGATTCCGGGAAAGCCCCAAAGAGGGGTGAAGACCAAGGCTGCAAAGCGATCAGCATTGAAGATGATACCGATGATCTGGTTGATGATGATGATATTTGGAGGGATCTTCAAGAAGTCAGAAGCACAGGTTGTCATTGAACCTGGATCAGCATCTGGTATCGCGGTGGAAGAGGCACCAGGATTCATCATGAGTGATAGAAGGATGATTTTCCAAAATATATACATACCGTTAAATCCTGAGATTTTGATTGAAAAACACTTGAACAATACCGGAATTAAGATTGAACAGACTAAAGAGTGGCTGGAAATAAGAAAAGAGGACGCTAAGCAGTCAATAAGAGATATATTAATGCAATTGGAAAAAACATTTGTGAATTCAGCAGACATTAAGAAGAAGAGAGGAAAGAGAGGTGCGGTGATGCTCGCGATATCAATGGTAATGTCTATAATTGGAGCAATAATAGGTACCACAATATCAACAGCAAATTCTATTTCGGTAGGAACACTGAGTACTAAAGCACAACAACTGAGTATTGACCTAGAAATAATACAAAAAACATTAGATGGAATTAGAGGGGGACTGGATGAACAAGTGAGATTCATAAATGAAACTGCAATCATTCTAAATGAACAAGCGGATGTAATGCAACGGGCGACTAAAATAATACTTAAGCATGACAGAACTTTAAATGAAATATTGAACATAATGAGTCCTGTTGATAGACTATTAACAAATTATATGAGAGAAGTTCAAACTGCAGTTTCACAACTGATTCAAGGACATATTCCCTTGTATTTTGTTTCGCAGGATATCATTCGTCAAATGATAGAAAGATTGACCAGGAGGGAAATTGTCATAATACAGGTAAAAATTGCATTCGAAATGGGGAATGCAATGCCGTTATATGTGGACTTGGAAAGACTAGAGATCGGATTTTTGCTATGCATCCCATATGTAGCCCCTGAACTTATTTATCAAACGAAGTGGGTACACAACGTGGGATTTTGGCAAGAGGACAAATTCATTAAGATTAAGACTCCAGAAGTGGTGGCATTTCAGTCATGGGAACGTGAAGTTTATTTAATACCAAACCTGGAAACATGTGTAACATTTAAAGAACAAAATTATATGTGTCCAGGTAAACCGTTTGTTCCTGATGCCACAGATGCTATTTGTGGATTGAAATCTGACCCAAGTATATCAGAGGGATGTGAAGTGATTATTAGTAATATGGGGAGTGAAGAAATGGCACAGGCTAAGATGGTCAGAGGTAAATGGTTGGTCAGCACCTGTTTAAAGAACATGACGGTAGTACATTTAAACCATGGAACATACGTGGTTAAACAGGTAAAATATAATGTTTTTTATTTACAGGTTCCAAAGGATGCAATTGTGTCAATTGGGGGATTAACATTGTTTCATGTAACAAATGATGTTTGGGAAAGCCAAGTGGAAAATATCGATTTTTTTCAAAGGGATACTTTTCCAATAGATCCGGATGTGGAATATTTATTGAATCACAAAGAAAGACATGTTATAAAAATGAATTTGAGAAAAAACAATATTACAATTAGTAATCTGGGCATAATAGAAGTGGAAAGATTTAATTGGGGAACCTGGGGGGAACGCTCAATAGTGGGTTTGGCTATCCTGGTGCTAATCATGGGTGGATGGTTGATTGTGCTATCAGTAAAAATGAAAATGTTACTGATTTTACTAGATACGTCAGGAAGAGAAAGATATCCCAATACACATGCATTTTAAAAGAAAAAGAAAGAACAAGTTGTTTTAGGAATTGGCTTGGATCGTGGCCAGATTCTAAAAACAAAAGGAGGGTATATGTAAGGATATTTGGCGTGTTACATCACAGAGTACAGCACTACTACACATGTAGCATTTTTTTTTTGCAGCACCACCACAAGGGTGCGGTGCATTGCTATATGTGTTACCAGATTAACAAGGAAAGACAGGCCATTCAGTCAAAAACGATTTTAACATATAAGATGCAAATCTATTTTTACAGTTAAAAGTACACGTGCACATTCAAAAATGCACACTATTTTTCACCTGAAATGCCTATGGTACGAGAGACACATTTGAAAATAATAACTAACCTTACTGACAACTAACATGACTAATGAAACATAATCCACTAATAAAAATGTGTCTCCACTGCAGAATTAGGCATATTCTGAAAGTGAACTTTTAAACGCACATCCATTTTTTTCTCTGTTCTCTCTGCTGCCCTGTCCACATAACTACAAGAAGCAAATGGGCTCGAAAGAACAGGAAATCAGTTGGTTACAAAGTATTACTATAAAAATGAGCCATTGTGTAGAGAAGGAGGAGATGGCGTGATTGATTCTGATTGGAGCAGCGTCATAGCAAGTATCATGCTAGAGGGAGTGATCAGGCTTTTTGCTGGGGGAAGTTTGAGGGAGGAGAAAGGCAGTCGAGATTGGGGAGAGCTGAAAGAAGGACCTTTCCACTGGCTGAGGCATTCCTATCTGCAAAAGCTGAGAATTCCAGGCAATGACCCCGGTTTGAGAAGGCAAGCGTTCCTTTTTACTGGAGTTAATCTTCAAGGGAGCCACATTCAGAAAGAGAACAGCCAAAGAGAACAACTAAAAAGATAAGGTAATTACAGAATTGTGGGAGCTGAGTGTGTACGATAATATGCAGTCAGTGTAGGATTCCTGTGCATGCCTTAATCAAATGCTAATGTTGCAATTTGAGTTCTGTTCTCCGCCACTCTCTTTGCAGTGTGTCATAGACAATGCTTTTACTGTACCATTTTATTTATTTCTGTAAAGAATGAGATCGTGTTTAATTGCAACTTTTATAATACAGAAAAATATTTGAAAACAGACGGGTGGTGTATTTACTATTTACCATTACAATGCTGATGATGTGGGGAGATTTTAAACAGTGCAATGGTCATTTTAAGACAGATGTGTGCATGTCAGATTCAGTATGAACAGTTGTGAGTGACTGTAGCATAGCTCGTTGGAGGTACATGAGCCAACGGGAAGAGAGACTCTCTGAACATAGCTCCCTACCGTATATAAGGTAGTGGAAATTACCACAAGATTACCATATATAGCTCTCTGTCGTAAATAAGTCAGTGAGATCGCCCATGGTGGCACACTAACACTGAAAAATATGGTATTCCTAAAATGTAGGTCTGAGGTCTCTCTAGTGATTACACGAAAAATCTAAGCAAAGATAAGGGATTCTGGACATTGGGGCCACAAATAAAACAAGGGAATTATGCTCACCAAAATACCACCAACCGCGCCTACCACCCACGCATACCAAATATGCATGCCTGGGTGCTGAAATAATGCATGTTCACTGTATTATTGTTGTACATGGCCCAATCTGAATACAAGGAGTGATTGTTGCTAAGTTATATTTCGGTGGTAAGAAAATACCGTCAGGCCCCAAATCTCCACAAAATACCCTACAGACCCTTTTGATAGCAGAGATGTGATATCTCAATGTTTATACCAAACCTGAGACCCTTCCTATGGCATGAGATGTCATATTCAACTCCTTCCCATTCCAATCCTGAGACCCTTCCTATAGCATGAGATGTGATATCCAACTCATTCCCATTCCAATCCTGAGACCCTTCCTATAGCATGAGATGTGATGTCTCAATGCTTCTAATACCAAACCTGAGATCCTTCCTATAACATGAGATGTGATATCCAACTCCTTCCATTCCAATCCTGAGACCCTTCCTATAGCATGAGATGTGATATCTCAATGCTTATACCAAACCTGAGACCCTTCCTATAGCATGAGATGTGATATCCAACTCCTTCCCATTCCAATCCTGAGACCCTTCCTATAGCCTGAGATGTGATATCTCAATGCCTCTAATACCAAACCTGAGATCCTTCCTCTAACATGAAATGTGATATCCAACTCCTTCACTTTCCAAACCTGAGAGCCTATCTATAGCATGAGATGTGATATCCAAGTCCTTCCCATTCCAATCCTTAGACCCTTCCTACAGCATGCAATATGATATCTCAATGATTCTAATAAAAAACCTGAGACCCGTCCTATAACATGAGATGGGATATCAAACTCCTTCCCATTCCAATCCTGAGACACTTACGATAGCAGAGATGTGATATCTCAATGTTTATACCAAACCTGAGACCCTTCCTATAACATGAGATGTGATATCCAACTCCTTCCCGTTCCAAACCTGAGACCCTTCCTTTAGCATGAGATGTGATATCCAGCTCCTTCCCATTCCAATCCTGAGACACTTCCTATAGCATGAGATGTGATATCTCAATGCTTCTAATATCAAAACTGAGACCCTCCCTATAGCATGATATGTGATATCTAAGTCCTTCCCATTCCAATCCTGAGACCCTTCCTATAGCATGAGATGTGATATCTCAATGCTTCTACCAAACCTGAGACCCTTCCTTTAGCATGAGATGTGATATCCAACTCCTGCCCATTCCAATCCTGAGACCCTTCCTATAGCATGAGATGTGATATCTCAATACTTCTAATACCAAACCTGAGATCCTTCCGATAACATGAGATGTGATATCTCAATACTTCTAATACCAAACCTGAGATCCATCCTATAACATGAAATGTGATATCCAAATCCTTCCCCTTCCAAACCTGAGACCCTCCCTTTAGCATGAGATGTGATATCCAACTCCTTCCCATTCCAATCCTGAGACCCTTCTGATAGCATAAGATATGATATCTCAATGCTTCTATACCAAACCTGAGATCCTTCCGATAGCATGAGATGTGATATCTCAATACTTCTAATACCAAACCTGAGATCCTTCCTATAACATGAGATGTGATATCCAAATCCTTATCTTCCAAACCTGAGACCCTCCCTTTAGCATGAGATGTGATATCCAACTCCTTCCCATTCCAATCCTGAGACTCTTCTGATAGCATAAGATATGATATCTCAATGCTTCTATACCAAACCTGAGATCCTTCTGATAGCATGGGATGTGATATCTCAATACTTCTAATACCAAACCTGAGATCCTACCTCTAACATGAAATGTGATATCCAACTCTTTCCCCTTGCTAACCTGAGAGCCTTCCTATAGCATGAGATGTGATATCCAAGTCCTTCCCATTCCAATCCTGAGACCCTTCCTATAACATGAGATGTGATATCCAACTCCTTCCCATTCCAACCTGAGACCCTTCCTATAGCATGAGATGGGATATCCAACTCCTTCCAAATCCAATCCCGATACCCTTCCGATAGCATGAGATGTGATATCCCAATGCTTCTACCAATCCTGAGACCCTTCCTATAGCTTGAGATGTGATATCCAACTCCTTCCCATTCCAATTCTGAGACCCTTCCTATACCATGAGACTTGATATCTCAATGCTTCCAATACCAAACCTGAGACCCGTCCTATAACATGAGATGTGATATCCAAATCCTTCCCCTTCCAAACCTTAGACCCTTCCTTTATCATGAGATGTGATATCCAACTCCTTCCCATTCCAATCTTGAGACCCTTCCGATATTATGAAATGTGATATCTCAATGCTTCTAATATCAAACTTGAGACCCTCCCTATAGCATGAGATGTGATATCCAAGTCCTTCCCATTCCAATCCTGAGACCCTTCCTATAGCATGAGATGTGATATCTCAATGCTTCTAATACCAAACCTGAGACCCTTCCTATAACATGAGATGGGAATATCCAACTCCTTCCCATTCCAATCCTGAGACCCTTCCGATAGCAGAGATGTGATATCTCAATGCTTATACCAAACCTGAGATCCTTCCTATAACATGAGATGTGATATCCAAGTCCTTCCCATTCCAATCCTGAGACCCTTCCTATAGCATGAGATGTGATATCTCAATGCTTCTAATACCAAACCTGAGACCCTTCCTATAACATGAGATGGGAATATCCAACTCCTTCCCATTCCAATCCTGAGACCCTTCCGATAGCAGAGATGTGATATCTCACTGCTTATACCAAACCTGAGACCCTTCCCATAGCATGAGATGTGATATCCAACTCCTTCCCATTCCAATCCTCAGACCCTTCCTATAGCATGAGATGTGATATCTCAATGCTTCTAATATCAAACTTGAGACGCTACCTATAGCATGAGATGTGATATCCAAGTCCTTCCCATTCCAATCCTGAGACACTTCCTATAGCATGAGATGTGATATCTCAATGCTTCTAATACCAAACCTGAGACTCTTCCTATAACATGAGATGGGATATCCAACTCCTTCCCATTCCAATCCTGAGACCCTTTTGATAGCAGAGATGTGATATCTCAATGTTTATACCAAACATGAGACCCTTCCTACGGCATGAGATGTCATATTCAACTCCTTCCCATTCCAATCCTGAGACCCTTCCTATAGCATGAGATGTGATATCCAACTCCTTCCCATTCCAATCCTGAGACCCTTCCTATAGCATGAGATGTGATGTCTCAATGCTTCTAATACCAAACCTGAGATCCTTCCTATAACATGAGATGTGATATCCAACTCCTTCCATTCCAATCCTGAGACCCTTCCTATAGCATGAGATGTGATATCTCAATGCTTATACCAAACCTGAGACCCTTCCTATAGCATGAGATGTGATATCCAACTCCTTCCCATTCCAATCCTGAGACCCTTCCTATAGCCTGAGATGTGATATCTCAATGCCTCTAATACCAAACCTGAGATCCTTCCTCTAACATGAAATGTGATATCCAACTCCTTCACTTTCCAAACCTGAGAGCCTATCTATAGCATGAGATGTGATATCCAAGTCCTTCCCATTCCAATCCTTAGACCCTTCCTACAGCATGCAATATGATATCTCAATGATTCTAATAAAAAACCTGAGACCCGTCCTATAACATGAGATGGGATATCCAACTCCTTCCCATTCCAATCCTGAGACACTTCCGATAGCAGAGATGTGATATCTCAATGTTTATACCAAACCTGAGAGCCTTCCTATAACATGAGATGTGTTATCCAACTCCTTCCCGTTCCAAACCTGAGACCCTTCCTTTAGCATGAGATGTGATATCCAGCTCCTTCCCATTCCAATCCTGAGACACTTCCGATAGCATGAGATGTGATATCTCAATGCTTCTAATATCAAAACTGAGACCCTCCCTATAGCATGATATGTGATATCTAAGTCCTTCCCATTCCAATCCTGAGACCCTTCCTATAGCATGAGATGTGATATCTCAATGCTTCTACCAAACCTGAGACCCTTCCTTTAGCATGAGATGTGATATCCAACTCCTTCCCATTCCAATCCAGAGACCCTTCCTATAGCATGAGATGTGATATCTCAATACTTCTAATACCAAACCTGAGATCCTTCCGATAACATGAGATGTGATATCTCAATACTTCTAATACCAAACCTGAGATCCATCCTATAACATGAGATGTGATATCCAAATCCTTCCCCTTCCAAACCTGAGACCCTCCCTTTAGCATGAGATGTGATATCCAACTCCTTCCCATTCCAATCCTGAGACCCTTCCTATAGCCTGAGATGTGATATCTCAATACCTCTAATACCAAACCTGAGATCCTTCCTCTAACATGAAATGTGATATCCAACTCCTTCACTTTCCAAACCTGAGAGCCTATCTATAGCATGAGATGTGATATCCAAGTCCTTCCCATTCCAATCCTTAGACCCTTCCTACAGCATGCAATATGATATCTCAATGATTCTAATAAAAAACCTGAGACCCGTCCTATAACATGAGATGGGATATCCAACTCCTTCCCATTCCAATCCTGAGACACTTCCGATAGCAGAGATGTGATATCTCAATGTTTATACCAAACCTGAGACCCTTCCTATAACATGAGATGTGATATCCAACTCCTTCCCGTTCCAAACCTGAGACCCTTCCTTTAGCATGAGATGTGATATCCAGCTCCTTCCCATTCCAATCCTGAGACACTTCCTATAGCATGAGATGTGATATCTCAATGCTTCTAATATCAAAACTGAGACCCTCCCTATAGCATGATATGTGATATCTAAGTCCTTCCCATTCCAATCCTGAGACCCTTCCTATAGCATGAGATGTGATATCTCAATGCTTCTACCAAACCTGAGACCCTTCCTTTAGCATGAGATGTGATATCCAACTCCTTCCCATTCCAATCCTGAGACCCTTCCTATAGCATGAGATGTGATATCTCAATACTTCTAATATCAAACCTGAGATCCTTCCGATAACATGAGATGTGATATCTCAATACTTCTAATACCAAACCTGAGATCCATCCTATAACATGAGATGTGATATCCAAATCCTTCCCCTTCCAAACCTGAGACCCTCCCTTTAGCATGAGATGTGATATCCAACTCCTTCCCATTCCAATCCTGAGACCCTTCTGATAGCATAAGATATGATATCTCAATGCTTCTATACCAGACCTGAGATCCTTCCGATAGCATGAGATGTGATATCTCAATACTTCTAATACCAAACCTGAGATCCTTCCTACAACATGAGATGTGATATCCAAATCCTTATCTTCCAAACCTGAGACCCTCCCTTTAGCATGAGATGTGATATCCAACTCCTTCCCATTCCAATCCTGAGACTCTTCTGATAGCATAAGATATGATATCTCAATGCTTCTATTCCAAACCTGAGATCCTTCTGATAGCATGAGATGTGATATCTCAATACTTCTAATACCAAACCTGAGATCCTACCTCTAACATGAAATGTGATATCCAACTCTTTCCCCTTGCAAACCTGAGAGCCTTCCTATAGCATGAGATGTGATATCCAAGTCCTTCCCATTCCAATCCTGAGACCCTTCCTATAACATGAGATGTGATATCCAACTCCTTCCCATTCCAACCTGAGACCCTTCCTATAGCATGAGATGGGATATCCAACTCCTTCCAAATCCAATCCCGATACCCTTCCGATAGCATGAGATGTGATATCCCAATGCTTCTACCAAACCTGAGACCCATACTATTGCATGAGATGTGATATCAAACTCCTTCCCATTCTAATCCTGAGACCCTTCCTATAGCTTGAGATGTGATATCCAACTCCTTCCCATTCCAATTCTGAGACCCTTCCTATACCATGAGACTTGATATCTCAATGCTTCTAATACCAAACCTGAGACCCGTCCTATAACATGAGATGTGATATCCAAATCCTTCCCCTTCCAAACCTTAGACCCTTCCTTTATCATGAGATGTGATATCCAACTCCTTCCCATTCCAATCTTGAGACCCTTCCGATATCATGAAATGTGATATCTCAATGCTTCTAATATCAAACTTGAGACCCTCCCTATAGCATGAGATGTGATATCCAAGTCCTTCCCATTCCAATCCTGAGACCCTTCCTATAGCATGAGATGTGATATCTCAATGCTTCTAATACCAAACCTGAGACCCTTCCTATAACATGAGATGGGAATATCCAACTCCTTCCCATTCCAATCCTGAGACCCTTCCGATAGCAGAGATGTGATATCTCAATTCTTATACCAAACCTGAGATCCTTCCTATAACATGAGATGTGATATCCAACTCCTTCCCATTCCAATCCTGAGACACTTCCTATAGCATGAGATGTGATATCTCACTGCTTATACCAAACCTGAGACCCTTCCCATAGCATGAGATGTGATATCCAACTCCTTCCCATTCCAATCCTCAGACCCTTCCTATAGCATGAGATGTGATATCTCAATGCTTCTAATATCAAACTTGAGACCCTACCTATAGCATGAGATGTGATATCCAAGTCCTTCCCATTCCAATCCTGAGACCCTTCCTATAGCCTGAGATGTGATATCTCAATGCCTCTAATACCAAACCTGAGATCCTTCCTCTAACATGAAATGTGATATCCAACTCCTTCACTTTCCAAACCTGAGAGCCTATCTATAGCATGAGATGTGATATCCAAGTTCTTCCCATTCCAATCCTTAGACCCTTCCTACAGCATGCAATATGATATCTCAATGATTCTAATAAAAAACCTGACACCCGTCCTATAACATGAGATGGGATATCCAACTCCTTCCCATTCCAATCCTGAGACACTTCCGATAGCAGAGATGTGATATCTCAATGTTTATACCAAACCTGAGAGCCTTCCTATAACATGAGATGTGATATCCAACTCCTTCCCGTTCCAAACCTGAGACCCTTCCTTTAGCATGAGATGTGATATCCAGCTCCTTCCCATTCCAATCCTGAGACACTTCCGATAGCATGAGATGTGATATCTCAATGCTTCTAATATCAAAACTGAGACCCTCCCTATAGCATGATATGTGATATCTAAGTCCTTCCCATTCCAATCCTGAGACCCTTCCTATAGCATGAGATGTGATATCTCAATGCTTCTACCAAACCTGAGACCCTTCCTTTAGCATGAGATGTGATATCCAACTCCTTCCCATTCCAATCCTGAGACCCTTCCTATAGCATGAGATGTGATATCTCAATACTTCTAATACCAAACCTGAGATCCTTCCGATAACATGAGATGTGATATCTCAATACTTCTAATACCAAACCTGAGATCCATCCTATAACATGAGATGGTATATCCAAATCCTTCCCCTTCCAAACCTGAGACCCTCCCTTTAGCATGAGATGTGATATCCAACTCCTTCCCATTCCAATCCTGAGACCCTTCTGATAGCATAAGATATGATATCTCAATGCTTCTATACCAAACCTGAGATCCTTCCGATAGCATGAGATGTGATATCTCAATACTTCTAATACCAAACCTGAGATCCTTCCTATAACATGAGATGTGATATCCAAATCCTTATCTTCCAAACCTGAGACCCTCCCTTTAGCATGAGATGTGATATCCAACTCCTTCCCATTCCAATCCTGAGACTCTTCTGATAGCATAAGATATGATATCTCAATGCTTCTATACCAAACCTGAGATCCTTCTGATAGCATGAGATGTGATATCTCAATACTTCTAATACCAAACCTGAGATCCTACCTCTAACATGAAATGTGATATCCAACTCTTTCCCCTTGCAAACCTGAGAGCCTTCCTATAGCATGAGATGTGATATCCAAGTCCTTCCCACTCCAATCCTGAGACCCTTCCTATAACATGAGATGTGATATCCAACTCCTTCCCATTCTAACCTGAGACCCTTCCTATAGCATGAGATGGGATATCCAACTCCTTCCAAATCCAATCCCGATACCCTTCCGATAGCATGAGATGTGATATCCCAATGCTTCTACCAAACCTGAGACCCATACTATGGCATGAGATGTGATATCAAACTCCTTCCCATTCTAATCCTGAGACCCTTCCTATAGCTTGAGATGTGATATCCAACTCCTTCCCATTCCAATTCTGAGACCCTTCCTATACCATGAGACTTGATATCTCAATGCTTCTAATACCAAACCTGAGACCCGTCCTATAACATGAGATGTGATATTCAAATCCTTCCCCTTCCAAACCTTAGACCCTTCCTTTATCATGAGATGTGATATCCAACTCCTTCCCATTCCAATCTTGAGTCCCTTCCGATATCATGAAATGTGATATCTCAATGCTTCTAATATCAAACTTGAGACCCTCCCTATAGCATGAGATGTGATATCCAAGTCCTTCCCATTCCAATCCTGAGACCCTTCCTATAGCATGAGATGTGATATCTCAATGCTTCTAATACCAAACCTGAGACCCTTCCTATAACATGAGATGGGAATATCCAACTCCTTCCCATTCCAATCCTGAGACCCTTCCGATAGCAGAGATGTGATATCTCAATGCTTATACCAAACCTGAGATCCTTCCTATAACATGAGATGTGATATCCAACTCCTTCCCATTCCAATCCTGAGACACTTCCTATAGCATGAGATGTGATATCTCACTGCTTATACCAAACCTGAGACCCTTCCTATAGCATGAGATGTGATATCCAACTCCTTCCCATTCCAATCCTGAGACCCTTCCTATAGCATGAGATGTGATATCTCAATGCTTCTAATATCAAACTTGAGACCCTCCCTATAGCATGAGATGTGATACCCAAGTCCTTCCCATTCCAATCCTGAGACACTTCCTATAGCATGAGATGTGATATCTCAATGCTTCTAATACCAAACCTGAGACTCTTCCTATAACATGAGATGGGATATCCAACTCCTTCCCATTCCAATCCTGAGACCCTTTCGATAGCAGAGATGTGATATCTCAATGTTTATACCAAACCTGAGACCCTCCCTACGGCATGAGATGTCATATACAACTCCTTCCCATTCCAATCCTGAGACCCTTCCTATAGCATGAGATGTGATATCCAACTCCTTCCCATTCCAATCCTGAGACCCTTCCTATAGCATGAGATGTGATGTCTCAATGCTTCTAATACCAAACCTGAGATCCTTCCTATAACATGAGATGTGATATCCAACTCCTTCCATTCCAATCCTGAGACCCTTCCTATAGCATGAGATGTGATATCTCAATGCTTATAACAAAACCTGAGACCCTTCCTATAGCATGAGATGTGATATCCAACTCCTTCCCATTCCAATCCTGAGACCCTTCCTTTAGCCTGAGATGTGATATCTCAATGCCTCTAATACCAAACCTGAGATCCTTCCTCTAACATGAAATGTGATATCCAACTCCTTCACTTTCCAAACCTGAGAGCCTATCTATAGCATGAGATGTGATATCCAACTCCTTCCCATTCCAATCCTTAGACCCTTCCTACAGCATGCAATATGATATCTCAATGATTTTAATAAAAAACCTGAGACCCGTCCTATAACATGAGATGGGATATCCAACTCCTGCCCATTCCAATCCTGAGACACTTCCGATAGCAGAGATGTGATATCTCAATGTTTATACCAAACCTGAGACCCTTCCTATAACATGAGATGTGATATCCAACTCCTTCCCGTTCCAAACCTGAGACCCTTCCTTTAGCATGAGATGTGATATCCAGCTCCTTCCCATTCCAATCCTGAGACACTTCCGATAGCATGAGATGTGATATCTCAATGCTTCTAATATCAAAACTGAGACCCTCCCTATAGCATATGTGATATCTAAGTCCTTCCCATTCCAATCCTGAGACCCTTTCTATAGCATGAGATGTGATATCTCAATGCTTATCCTTGATTCCTGTAGTAAATTGATTTCCTTTGCAGGCCGACTCCTGTCACGAATGCCTTGTCTGCATGCATTCTCTCCTGGCCATTCTCTCACCGTGGCTATTTGCCTACCCCCTTCCTCTCTCAGTGGATGGACTTCTCCATCCTAGCCTCCTACCACTCAACTCCGCCTACTTGGAGAATTCAACATGAACCTGTATGCTTCCTGACCTGGACTTTTACGAGATCTGCAACTCTTCATGTCGCTGGCCCTACACACTGCAGGGAATACTCAGGATTTTCTGATCTCAGACCTCCCCCTCTGTAACCCTCTCAACAATCCTTTCCCGTGGTGATCAAGTTCTCATCTCCAAAGAAGGCTAACTGCCAGCTGTTCCTCCTCAGAGGAGTTCTCCCTTTCTGTCCCTGCTCCCTGCACCGTTTCGCGTTGCAAACACTCGCTTCCCTGCTCTCTGGTTTAGACGCTTTTCCTTCTCAGAGGCCTTCTTCCTTTCTGCCCTTTTCGCGTTGCAAGTACTCGCTTCCCAGCTCTCTGGTTTAGACGCGTGTTCCCTGCCTTCTCTCCTCTTCCCGCTGCCTTCAAATCAAAAAATGAGCTCCAAAAGATACACAGTGCTCAGAATGCTCTATAACACCCATTATTCAACATATAGCCGTAACCCGCTAGACGTATTGAAACGTGCTGTAAACTAGCAAAAACAGCTAGAAAATGTACTTTCCTCGCGTTTTTGTAAATGCTAATTCTGATGGGTTCCCATGTATGTACTGTCCGTGCGTTTGTTGTTGAATCCTGAAGTTTTTAACCACTGTTCTCCCATACAAGGGGGGGGGGTCAACGTCTACTGCTGTTCACAGGCTGAATGTATACGGCTGAAATCTTCAAGGCATTATCAGCTTTCCTGACTGTTTTGGAACGTGTATTTGCCATCTGTTAATGCAGTCGCCCTGTGTTCATCGTCCCTTCTACTTTACAGGCTGCACTCCCCTGGTGATCACATTCTCCTCTCCAGAGCAGGCTGACTACCAGCTGCTCCTCCTCATAGGCGTTCATCCTTTCTGTCCCTGCTCCCTGCACCGTTTCACGTTGTATGTACTCGCTTCCCAGCTCTCTGGTTTAGATGCGTGTTCCCTGCCTTCTCTCCTCTTCCTACAGCCTTCCAATGAGCTCCACAAGATACAGTGTTCAGAATGCTTTATAACACCCATTATTCAACATATAGCTGTAACCCGCTAGACGTATTGAAACATGCTAAAAACGAGCAGAAACAGCTAGAAAATGTACTTTCCTCGCGTTTTGGTAAATGCGAATTCTGGTGGATTCCCATTTTGTACTCTGTTCGTGCGTTTGTTCAGTCGAATCCTGGTCTTTTGAACCACTCTTCTCCCATACAAGGGAGGGTCAAAATGTGTTGTTCACAGGCTGAATTTATACTGCTGAAATGCTCGCTTCCCTGCTCTCTGGTTTAGACGCGTGTACCCTGTATCCTTCCCATTCCAATCCTGAGACCCTTCCTATAGCATGAGATGTGATATCTCAATGCTTATACCAAACCTGAGACCCTTCCTATAGCATGAGATGTGATATCCAACTCCTTCCCATTCCAATCCTGAGACCCTTCCTATAGCATGAGATGTGATATCTCAATGCCTCTAATACCAAACCTGAGATCCTTCCTCTAACATGAAATGTGATATCCAACTCCTTCCCTTTCCAAACCTGAGAGCCTACCTATAGCATGAGATGTGATATCCAAGTCCTTCCCATTCCAATCCTTAGACCCTTCCTATAGCATGCAATATGATATCTCAATGATTCTAATAACAAACCTCAGACCCGTCCTATAACATGAGATGGGATATCCAACTCCTTCCCATTCCAATCCTGAGACACTTCCGATAGCAGAGATGTGATATCTCAATGCTTATACCAAACCTGAGACCCTTCCTATAACATGAGATGTGATATCCAACTCCTTCCCATTCCAAACCTGAGACCCTTCCTATAGCATATGTGATATCCAACTCCTTCCAATTCCAAACATGAGACCCTTCCCATAGCAAGAATGTAATATCCAACTCCTTCCCATTCCAATCCTGAGACCATTCCTATAGCATGAGATGTGATATCTCAATGCTTCTAATACCAAACCTGAGATCCTTCCTATGACATGAGATGTGATATCCAATTCCTTCCCATTCCAAACCTGAGACCCTTCCTACAGCATGCGATGTGATATCTCACTGCTTCCAATACCAAACCTGAGACCAGTCCTATAACATGAGATGGGATATCCAACTCCTTCCCGTTCCAATCCTGAGACACTTCCGATTGCAGAGATGTGATATCTCAATGCTTATACCAAACCTGAGATCCTTCCTATAACATGAGATGTGATATCCAAGTCCTTCCCATTCCAATCCTGAGACCCTTCCTATAGCATGAGATGTGATATCTCAATGCTTCTAATACCAAACCTGAGACCCTTCCTATAACATGAGATGGGAATATCCAACTCCTTCCCATTCCAATCCTGAGACCCTTCCGATAGCAGAGATGTGATATCTCACTGCTTATACCAAACCTGAGACCCTTCCCATAGCATGAGATGTGATATCCAACTCCTTCCCATTCCAATCCTCAGACCCTTCCTATAGCATGAGATGTGATATCTCAATGCTTCTAATATCAAACTTGAGACCCTACCTATAGCATGAGATGTGATATCCAAGTCCTTCCCATTCCAATCCTGAGACACTTCCTATAGCATGAGATGTGATATCTCAATGCTTCTAATACCAAACCTGAGACTCTTCCTATAACATGAGATGGGATATCCAACTCCTTCCCATTCCAATCCTGAGACCCTTTTGATAGCAGAGATGTGATATCTCAATGTTTATACCAAACATGAGACCCTTCCTACGGCATGAGATGTCATATTCAACTCCTTCCCATTCCAATCCTGAGACCCTTCCTATAGCATGAGATGTGATATCCAACTCCTTCCCATTCCAATCCTGAGACCCTTCCTATAGCATGAGATGTGATGTCTCAATGCTTCTAATACCAAACCTGAGATCCTTCCTATAACATGAGATGTGATATCCAACTCCTTCCATTCCAATCCTGAGACCCTTCCTATAGCATGAGATGTGATATCTCAATGCTTATACCAAACCTGAGACCCTTCCTATAGCATGAGATGTGATATCCAACTCCTTCCCATTCCAATCCTGAGACCCTTCCTATAGCCTGAGATGTGATATCTCAATGCCTCCAATACCAAACCTGAGATCCTTCCTCTAACATGAAATGTGATATCCAACTCCTTCACTTTCCAAACCTGGGAGCCTATCTATAGCATGAGATGTGATATCCAAGTCCTTCCCATTCCAATCCTTAGACCCTTCCTACAGCATGCAATATGATATCTCAATGATTCTAATAAAAAACCTGAGACCCGTCCTATAACATGAGATGGGATATCCAACTCCTTCCCATTCCAATCACGAGACACTTCCGATAGCAGAGATGTGATATCTCAATGTTTATACCAAACCTGAGAGCCTTCCTATAACATGAGATGTGATATCCAACTCCTTCCCGTTCCAAACCTGAGACCCTTCCTTTAGCATGAGATGTGATATCCAGCTCCTTCCCATTCCAATCCTGAGACACTTCCGATAGCATGAGATGTGATATCTCAATGCTTCTAATATCAAAACTGAGACCCTCCCTATAGCATGATATGTGATATCTAAGTCCTTCCCATTCCAATCCTGAGACCCTTCCTATAGCATGAGATGTGATATCTCAATGCTTCTACCAAACCTGAGACCCTTCCTTTAGCATGAGATGTGATATCCAACTCCTTCCCATTCCAATCCTGAGACCCTTCCTATAGCATGAGATGTGATATCTCAATACTTCTAATACCAAACCTGAGATCCTTCCGATAACATGAGATGTGATATCTCAATAGTTCTAATACCAAACCTGAGATCCATCCTATAACATGAGATGTGATATCCAAATCCTTCCCCTTCCAAACCTGAGACCCTCCCTTTAGCATGAGATGTGATATCCAACTCCTTCCCATTCCAATCCTGAGACCCTTCCTATAGCCTGAGATGTGATATCTCAATACCTCTAATACCAAACCTGAGATCCTTCCTCTAACATGAAATGTGATATCCAACTCCTTCACTTTCCAAACCTGAGAGCCTATATATAGCATGAGATGTGATATCCAAGTCCTTCCCATTCCAATCCTTAGACCCTTCCTACAGCATGCAATATGATATCTCAATGATTCTAATAAAAAACCTGAGACCCGTCCTATAACATGAGATGGGATATCCAACTCCTTCCCATTCCAATCCTGAGACACTTCCGATAGCAGAGATGTGATATCTCACTGCTTATACCAAACCTGAGACCCTTCCCATAGCATGAGAAGTGATATCCAACTCCTTCCCATTCCAATCCTCAGACCCTTCCTATAGCATGAGATGTGATATCTCAATGCTTCTAATATCAAACTTGAGACCCTACCTATAGCATGAGATGTGATATCCAAGTCCTTCCCATTCCAATCCTGAGACCCTTCCTATAGCCTGAGATGTGATATCTCAATACCTCTAATACCAAACCTGAGATCCTTCCTCTAACATGAAATGTGATATCCAACTCCTTCACTTTCCAAACCTGAGAGCCTATATATAGCATGAGATGTGATATCCAAGTCCTTCCCATTCCAATCCTTAGACCCTTCCTACAGCATGCAATATGATATCTCAATGCTTCTAATACCAAACCTGAGACCCTTCCTATAACATGAGATGGGAATATCCAACTCCTTCCCATTCCAATCCTGAGACCCTTCCGATAGCAGAGATGTGATATCTCACTGCTTATACCAAACCTGAGACCCTTCCCATAGCATGAGATGTGATATCCAACTCCTTCCCATTCCAATCCTCAGACCCTTCCTATAGCATGAGATGTGATATCTCAATGCTTCTAATATCAAACTTGAGACCCTACCTATAGCATGAGATGTGATATCCAAGTCCTTCCCATTCCAATCCTGAGACACTTCCTATAGCATGAGATGTGATATCTCAATGCTTCTAATACCAAACCTGAGACTCTTCCTATAACATGAGATGGGATATCCAACTCCTTCCCATTCCAATCCTGAGACCCTTTTGATAGCAGAGATGTGATATCTCAATGTTTATACCAAACATGAGACCCTTCCTACGGCATGAGATGTCATATTCAACTCCTTCCCATTCCAATCCTGAGACCCTTCCTATAGCATGAGATGTGATATCCAACTCCTTCCCATTCCAATCCTGAGACCCTTCCTATAGCATGAGATGTGATGTCTCAATGCTTCTAATACCAAACCTGAGATCCTTCCTATAACATGAGATGTGATATCCAACTCCTTCCATTCCAATCCTGAGACCCTTCCTATAGCATGAGATGTGATATCTCAATGCTTATACCAAACCTGAGACCCTTCCTATAGCATGAGATGTGATATCCAACTCCTTCCCATTCCAATCCTGAGACCCTTCCTATAGCCTGAGATGTGATATCTCAATGCCTCCAATACCAAACCTGAGATCCTTCCTCTAACATGAAATGTGATATCTCAATAGTTCTAATACCAAACCTGAGATCCATCCTATAACATGAGATGTGATATCCAAATCCTTCCCCTTCCAAACCTGAGACCCTCCCTTTAGCATGAGATGTGATATCCAACTCCTTCCCATTCCAATCCTGAGACCCTTCCTATAGCCTGAGATGTGATATCTCAATACCTCTAATACCAAACCTGAGATCCTTCCTCTAACATGAAATGTGATATCCAACTCCTTCACTTTCCAAACCTGAGAGCCTATATATAGCATGAGATGTGATATCCAAGTCCTTCCCATTCCAATCCTTAGACCCTTCCTACAGCATGCAATATGATATCTCAATGATTCTAATAAAAAACCTGAGACCCGTCCTATAACATGAGATGGGATATCCAACTCCTTCCCATTCCAATCCTGAGACACTTCCGATAGCAGAGATGTGATATCTCAATGTTTATACCAAACCTGAGACCCTTCCTATAACATGAGATGTGATATCCAACTCCTTCCCGTTCCAAACCTGAGACCCTTCCTTTAGCATGAGATGTGATATCCAGCTCCTTCCCATTCCAATCCTGAGACACTTCCTATAGCATGAGATGTGATATCTCAATGCTTCTAATATCAAAACTGAGACCCTCCCTATAGCATGATATGTGATATCTAAGTCCTTCCCATTCCAATCCTGAGACCCTTCCTATAGCATGAGATGTGATATCTCAATGCTTCTACCAAACCTGAGACCCTTCCTTTAGCATGAGATGTGATATCCAACTCCTTCCCATTCCAATCCTGAGACCCTTCCTATAGCATGAGATGTGATATCTCAATACTTCTAATATCAAACCTGAGATCCTTCCGATAACATGAGATGTGATATCTCAATACTTCTAATACCAAACCTGAGATCCATCCTATAACATGAGATGTGATATCCAAATCCTTCCCCTTCCAAACCTGAGACCCTCCCTTTAGCATGAGATGTGATATCCAACTCCTTCCCATTCCAATCCTGAGACCCTTCTGATAGCATAAGATATGATATCTCAATGCTTCTATACCAAACCTGAGATCCTTCCGATAGCATGAGATGTGATATCTCAATACTTCTAATACCAAACCTGAGATCCTTCCTATAACATGAGATGTGATATCCAAATCCTTATCTTCCAAACCTGAGACCCTCCCTTTAGCATGAGATGTGATATCCAACTCCTTCCCATTCCAATCCTGAGACTCTTCTGATAGCATAAGATATGATATCTCAATGCTTCTATACCAAACCTGAGATCCTTCTGATAGCATGAGATGTGATATCTCAATACTTCTAATACCAAACCTGAGATCCTACCTCTAACATGAAATGTGATATCCAACTCTTTCCCCTTGCAAACCTGAGAGCCTTCCTATAGCATGAGATGTGATATCCAAGTCCTTCCCATTCCAATCCTGAGACCCTTCCTATAACATGAGATGTGATATCCAACTCCTTCCCATTCCAACCTGAGACCCTTCCTATAGCATGAGATGGGATATCCAACTCCTTCCAAATCCAATCCCGATACCCTTCCGATAGCATGAGATGTGATATCCCAATGCTTCTACCAAACCTGAGACCCATACTATTGCATGAGATGTGATATCAAACTCCTTCCCATTCTAATCCTGAGACCCTTCCTATAGCTTGAGATGTGATATCCAACTCCTTCCCATTCCAATTCTGAGACCCTTCCTATACCATGAGACTTGATATCTCAATGCTTCTAATACCAAACCTGAGACCCGTCCTATAACATGAGATGTGATATCCAAATCCTTCCCCTTCCAAACCTTAGACCCTTCCTTTATCATGAGATGTGATATCCAACTCCTTCCCATTCCAATCTTGAGACCCTTCCGATATCATGAAATGTGATATCTCAATGCTTCTAATATCAAACTTGAGACCCTCCCTATAGCATGAGATGTGATATCCAAGTCCTTCCCATTCCAATCCTGAGACCCTTCCTATAGCATGAGATGTGATATCTCAATGCTTCTAATACCAAACCTGAGACCCTTCCTATAACATGAGATGGGAATATCCAACTCCTTCCCATTCCAATCCTGAGACCCTTCCGATAGCAGAGATGTGATATCTCAATTCTTATACCAAACCTGAGATCCTTCCTATAACATGAGATGTGATATCCAACTCCTTCCCATTCCAATCCTGAGACACTTCCTATAGCATGAGATGTGATATCTCACTGCTTATACCAAACCTGAGACCCTTCCCATAGCATGAGATGTGATATCCAACTCCTTCCCATTCCAATCCTCAGACCCTTCCTATAGCATGAGATGTGATATCTCAATGCTTCTAATATCAAACTTGAGACCCTACCTATAGCATGAGATGTGATATCCAAGTCCTTCCCATTCCAATCCTGAGACCCTTCCTATAGCCTGAGATGTGATATCTCAATGCCTCTAATACCAAACCTGAGATCCTTCCTCTAACATGAAATGTGATATCCAACTCCTTCACTTTCCAAACCTGAGAGCCTATCTATAGCATGAGATGTGATATCCAAGTTCTTCCCATTCCAATCCTTAGACCCTTCCTACAGCATGCAATATGATATCTCAATGATTCTAATAAAAAACCTGACACCCGTCCTATAACATGAGATGGGATATCCAACTCCTTCCCATTCCAATCCTGAGACACTTCCGATAGCAGAGATGTGATATCTCAATGTTTATACCAAACCTGAGAGCCTTCCTATAACATGAGATGTGATATCCAACTCCTTCCCGTTCCAAACCTGAGACCCTTCCTTTAGCATGAGATGTGATATCCAGCTCCTTCCCATTCCAATCCTGAGACACTTCCGATAGCATGAGATGTGATATCTCAATGCTTCTAATATCAAAACTGAGACCCTCCCTATAGCATGATATGTGATATCTAAGTCCTTCCCATTCCAATCCTGAGACCCTTCCTATAGCATGAGATGTGATATCTCAATGCTTCTACCAAACCTGAGACCCTTCCTTTAGCATGAGATGTGATATCCAACTCCTTCCCATTCCAATCCTGAGACCCTTCCTATAGCATGAGATGTGATATCTCAATACTTCTAATACCAAACCTGAGATCCTTCCGATAACATGAGATGTGATATCTCAATACTTCTAATACCAAACCTGAGATCCATCCTATAACATGAGATGGTATATCCAAATCCTTCCCCTTCCAAACCTGAGACCCTCCCTTTAGCATGAGATGTGATATCCAACTCCTTCCCATTCCAATCCTGAGACCCTTCTGATAGCATAAGATATGATATCTCAATGCTTCTATACCAAACCTGAGATCCTTCCGATAGCATGAGATGTGATATCTCAATACTTCTAATACCAAACCTGAGATCCTTCCTATAACATGAGATGTGATATCCAAATCCTTATCTTCCAAACCTGAGACCCTCCCTTTAGCATGAGATGTGATATCCAACTCCTTCCCATTCCAATCCTGAGACTCTTCTGATAGCATAAGATATGATATCTCAATGCTTCTATACCAAACCTGAGATCCTTCTGATAGCATGAGATGTGATATCTCAATACTTCTAATACCAAACCTGAGATCCTACCTCTAACATGAAATGTGATATCCAACTCTTTCCCCTTGCAAACCTGAGAGCCTTCCTATAGCATGAGATGTGATATCCAAGTCCTTCCCACTCCAATCCTGAGACCCTTCCTATAACATGAGATGTGATATCCAACTCCTTCCCATTCTAACCTGAGACCCTTCCTATAGCATGAGATGGGATATCCAACTCCTTCCAAATCCAATCCCGATACCCTTCCGATAGCATGAGATGTGATATCCCAATGCTTCTACCAAACCTGAGACCCATACTATGGCATGAGATGTGATATCAAACTCCTTCCCATTCTAATCCTGAGACCCTTCCTATAGCTTGAGATGTGATATCCAACTCCTTCCCATTCCAATTCTGAGACCCTTCCTATACCATGAGACTTGATATCTCAATGCTTCTAATACCAAACCTGAGACCCGTCCTATAACATGAGATGTGATATTCAAATCCTTCCCCTTCCAAACCTTAGACCCTTCCTTTATCATGAGATGTGATATCCAACTCCTTCCCATTCCAATCTTGAGTCCCTTCCGATATCATGAAATGTGATATCTCAATGCTTCTAATATCAAACTTGAGACCCTCCCTATAGCATGAGATGTGATATCCAAGTCCTTCCCATTCCAATCCTGAGACCCTTCCTATAGCATGAGATGTGATATCTCAATGCTTCTAATACCAAACCTGAGACCCTTCCTATAACATGAGATGGGAATATCCAACTCCTTCCCATTCCAATCCTGAGACCCTTCCGATAGCAGAGATGTGATATCTCAATGCTTATACCAAACCTGAGATCCTTCCTATAACATGAGATGTGATATCCAACTCCTTCCCATTCCAATCCTGAGACACTTCCTATAGCATGAGATGTGATATCTCACTGCTTATACCAAACCTGAGACCCTTCCTATAGCATGAGATGTGATATCCAACTCCTTCCCATTCCAATCCTGAGACCCTTCCTATAGCATGAGATGTGATATCTCAATGCTTCTAATATCAAACTTGAGACCCTCCCTATAGCATGAGATGTGATACCCAAGTCCTTCCCATTCCAATCCTGAGACACTTCCTATAGCATGAGATGTGATATCTCAATGCTTCTAATACCAAACCTGAGACTCTTCCTATAACATGAGATGGGATATCCAACTCCTTCCCATTCCAATCCTGAGACCCTTTCGATAGCAGAGATGTGATATCTCAATGTTTATACCAAACCTGAGACCCTCCCTACGGCATGAGATGTCATATACAACTCCTTCCCATTCCAATCCTGAGACCCTTCCTATAGCATGAGATGTGATATCCAACTCCTTCCCATTCCAATCCTGAGACCCTTCCTATAGCATGAGATGTGATGTCTCAATGCTTCTAATACCAAACCTGAGATCCTTCCTATAACATGAGATGTGATATCCAACTCCTTCCATTCCAATCCTGAGACCCTTCCTATAGCATGAGATGTGATATCTCAATGCTTATAACAAAACCTGAGACCCTTCCTATAGCATGAGATGTGATATCCAACTCCTTCCCATTCCAATCCTGAGACCCTTCCTTTAGCCTGAGATGTGATATCTCAATGCCTCTAATACCAAACCTGAGATCCTTCCTCTAACATGAAATGTGATATCCAACTCCTTCACTTTCCAAACCTGAGAGCCTATCTATAGCATGAGATGTGATATCCAACTCCTTCCCATTCCAATCCTTAGACCCTTCCTACAGCATGCAATATGATATCTCAATGATTTTAATAAAAAACCTGAGACCCGTCCTATAACATGAGATGGGATATCCAACTCCTGCCCATTCCAATCCTGAGACACTTCCGATAGCAGAGATGTGATATCTCAATGTTTATACCAAACCTGAGACCCTTCCTATAACATGAGATGTGATATCCAACTCCTTCCCGTTCCAAACCTGAGACCCTTCCTTTAGCATGAGATGTGATATCCAGCTCCTTCCCATTCCAATCCTGAGACACTTCCGATAGCATGAGATGTGATATCTCAATGCTTCTAATATCAAAACTGAGACCCTCCCTATAGCATATGTGATATCTAAGTCCTTCCCATTCCAATCCTGAGACCCTTTCTATAGCATGAGATGTGATATCTCAATGCTTATCCTTGATTCCTGTAGTAAATTGATTTCCTTTGCAGGCCGACTCCTGTCACGAATGCCTTGTCTGCATGCATTCTCTCCTGGCCATTCTCTCACCGTGGCTATTTGCCTACCCCCTTCCTCTCTCAGTGGATGGACTTCTCCATCCTAGCCTCCTACCACTCAACTCCGCCTACTTGGAGAATTCAACATGAACCTGTATGCTTCCTGACCTGGACTTTTACGAGATCTGCAACTCTTCATGTCGCTGGCCCTACACACTGCAGGGAATACTCAGGATTTTCTGATCTCAGACCTCCCCCTCTGTAACCCTCTCAACAATCCTTTCCCGTGGTGATCAAGTTCTCATCTCCAAAGAAGGCTAACTGCCAGCTGTTCCTCCTCAGAGGAGTTCTCCCTTTCTGTCCCTGCTCCCTGCACCGTTTCGCGTTGCAAACACTCGCTTCCCTGCTCTCTGGTTTAGACGCTTTTCCTTCTCAGAGGCCTTCTTCCTTTCTGCCCTTTTCGCGTTGCAAGTACTCGCTTCCCAGCTCTCTGGTTTAGACGCGTGTTCCCTGCCTTCTCTCCTCTTCCCGCTGCCTTCAAATCAAAAAATGAGCTCCAAAAGATACACAGTGCTCAGAATGCTCTATAACACCCATTATTCAACATATAGCCGTAACCCGCTAGACGTATTGAAACGTGCTGTAAACTAGCAAAAACAGCTAGAAAATGTACTTTCCTCGCGTTTTTGTAAATGCTAATTCTGATGGGTTCCCATGTATGTACTGTCCGTGCGTTTGTTGTTGAATCCTGAAGTTTTTAACCACTGTTCTCCCATACAAGGGGGGGGGGTCAACGTCTACTGCTGTTCACAGGCTGAATGTATACGGCTGAAATCTTCAAGGCATTATCAGCTTTCCTGACTGTTTTGGAACGTGTATTTGCCATCTGTTAATGCAGTCGCCCTGTGTTCATCGTCCCTTCTACTTTACAGGCTGCACTCCCCTGGTGATCACATTCTCCTCTCCAGAGCAGGCTGACTACCAGCTGCTCCTCCTCATAGGCGTTCATCCTTTCTGTCCCTGCTCCCTGCACCGTTTCACGTTGTATGTACTCGCTTCCCAGCTCTCTGGTTTAGATGCGTGTTCCCTGCCTTCTCTCCTCTTCCTACAGCCTTCCAATGAGCTCCACAAGATACAGTGTTCAGAATGCTTTATAACACCCATTATTCAACATATAGCTGTAACCCGCTAGACGTATTGAAACATGCTAAAAACGAGCAGAAACAGCTAGAAAATGTACTTTCCTCGCGTTTTGGTAAATGCGAATTCTGGTGGATTCCCATTTTGTACTCTGTTCGTGCGTTTGTTCAGTCGAATCCTGGTCTTTTGAACCACTCTTCTCCCATACAAGGGAGGGTCAAAATGTGTTGTTCACAGGCTGAATTTATACTGCTGAAATGCTCGCTTCCCTGCTCTCTGGTTTAGACGCGTGTACCCTGTATCCTTCCCATTCCAATCCTGAGACCCTTCCTATAGCATGAGATGTGATATCTCAATGCTTATACCAAACCTGAGACCCTTCCTATAGCATGAGATGTGATATCCAACTCCTTCCCATTCCAATCCTGAGACCCTTCCTATAGCATGAGATGTGATATCTCAATGCCTCTAATACCAAACCTGAGATCCTTCCTCTAACATGAAATGTGATATCCAACTCCTTCCCTTTCCAAACCTGAGAGCCTACCTATAGCATGAGATGTGATATCCAAGTCCTTCCCATTCCAATCCTTAGACCCTTCCTATAGCATGCAATATGATATCTCAATGATTCTAATAACAAACCTCAGACCCGTCCTATAACATGAGATGGGATATCCAACTCCTTCCCATTCCAATCCTGAGACACTTCCGATAGCAGAGATGTGATATCTCAATGCTTATACCAAACCTGAGACCCTTCCTATAACATGAGATGTGATATCCAACTCCTTCCCATTCCAAACCTGAGACCCTTCCTATAGCATATGTGATATCCAACTCCTTCCAATTCCAAACATGAGACCCTTCCCATAGCAAGAATGTAATATCCAACTCCTTCCCATTCCAATCCTGAGACCATTCCTATAGCATGAGATGTGATATCTCAATGCTTCTAATACCAAACCTGAGATCCTTCCTATGACATGAGATGTGATATCCAATTCCTTCCCATTCCAAACCTGAGACCCTTCCTACAGCATGCGATGTGATATCTCACTGCTTCCAATACCAAACCTGAGACCAGTCCTATAACATGAGATGGGATATCCAACTCCTTCCCGTTCCAATCCTGAGACACTTCCGATTGCAGAGATGTGATATCTCAATGCTTATACCAAACCTGAGATCCTTCCTATAACATGAGATGTGATATCCAAGTCCTTCCCATTCCAATCCTGAGACCCTTCCTATAGCATGAGATGTGATATCTCAATGCTTCTAATACCAAACCTGAGACCCTTCCTATAACATGAGATGGGAATATCCAACTCCTTCCCATTCCAATCCTGAGACCCTTCCGATAGCAGAGATGTGATATCTCACTGCTTATACCAAACCTGAGACCCTTCCCATAGCATGAGATGTGATATCCAACTCCTTCCCATTCCAATCCTCAGACCCTTCCTATAGCATGAGATGTGATATCTCAATGCTTCTAATATCAAACTTGAGACCCTACCTATAGCATGAGATGTGATATCCAAGTCCTTCCCATTCCAATCCTGAGACACTTCCTATAGCATGAGATGTGATATCTCAATGCTTCTAATACCAAACCTGAGACTCTTCCTATAACATGAGATGGGATATCCAACTCCTTCCCATTCCAATCCTGAGACCCTTTTGATAGCAGAGATGTGATATCTCAATGTTTATACCAAACATGAGACCCTTCCTACGGCATGAGATGTCATATTCAACTCCTTCCCATTCCAATCCTGAGACCCTTCCTATAGCATGAGATGTGATATCCAACTCCTTCCCATTCCAATCCTGAGACCCTTCCTATAGCATGAGATGTGATGTCTCAATGCTTCTAATACCAAACCTGAGATCCTTCCTATAACATGAGATGTGATATCCAACTCCTTCCATTCCAATCCTGAGACCCTTCCTATAGCATGAGATGTGATATCTCAATGCTTATACCAAACCTGAGACCCTTCCTATAGCATGAGATGTGATATCCAACTCCTTCCCATTCCAATCCTGAGACCCTTCCTATAGCCTGAGATGTGATATCTCAATGCCTCCAATACCAAACCTGAGATCCTTCCTCTAACATGAAATGTGATATCCAACTCCTTCACTTTCCAAACCTGGGAGCCTATCTATAGCATGAGATGTGATATCCAAGTCCTTCCCATTCCAATCCTTAGACCCTTCCTACAGCATGCAATATGATATCTCAATGATTCTAATAAAAAACCTGAGACCCGTCCTATAACATGAGATGGGATATCCAACTCCTTCCCATTCCAATCACGAGACACTTCCGATAGCAGAGATGTGATATCTCAATGTTTATACCAAACCTGAGAGCCTTCCTATAACATGAGATGTGATATCCAACTCCTTCCCGTTCCAAACCTGAGACCCTTCCTTTAGCATGAGATGTGATATCCAGCTCCTTCCCATTCCAATCCTGAGACACTTCCGATAGCATGAGATGTGATATCTCAATGCTTCTAATATCAAAACTGAGACCCTCCCTATAGCATGATATGTGATATCTAAGTCCTTCCCATTCCAATCCTGAGACCCTTCCTATAGCATGAGATGTGATATCTCAATGCTTCTACCAAACCTGAGACCCTTCCTTTAGCATGAGATGTGATATCCAACTCCTTCCCATTCCAATCCTGAGACCCTTCCTATAGCATGAGATGTGATATCTCAATACTTCTAATACCAAACCTGAGATCCTTCCGATAACATGAGATGTGATATCTCAATAGTTCTAATACCAAACCTGAGATCCATCCTATAACATGAGATGTGATATCCAAATCCTTCCCCTTCCAAACCTGAGACCCTCCCTTTAGCATGAGATGTGATATCCAACTCCTTCCCATTCCAATCCTGAGACCCTTCCTATAGCCTGAGATGTGATATCTCAATACCTCTAATACCAAACCTGAGATCCTTCCTCTAACATGAAATGTGATATCCAACTCCTTCACTTTCCAAACCTGAGAGCCTATATATAGCATGAGATGTGATATCCAAGTCCTTCCCATTCCAATCCTTAGACCCTTCCTACAGCATGCAATATGATATCTCAATGATTCTAATAAAAAACCTGAGACCCGTCCTATAACATGAGATGGGATATCCAACTCCTTCCCATTCCAATCCTGAGACACTTCCGATAGCAGAGATGTGATATCTCACTGCTTATACCAAACCTGAGACCCTTCCCATAGCATGAGAAGTGATATCCAACTCCTTCCCATTCCAATCCTCAGACCCTTCCTATAGCATGAGATGTGATATCTCAATGCTTCTAATATCAAACTTGAGACCCTACCTATAGCATGAGATGTGATATCCAAGTCCTTCCCATTCCAATCCTGAGACCCTTCCTATAGCCTGAGATGTGATATCTCAATACCTCTAATACCAAACCTGAGATCCTTCCTCTAACATGAAATGTGATATCCAACTCCTTCACTTTCCAAACCTGAGAGCCTATATATAGCATGAGATGTGATATCCAAGTCCTTCCCATTCCAATCCTTAGACCCTTCCTACAGCATGCAATATGATATCTCAATGCTTCTAATACCAAACCTGAGACCCTTCCTATAACATGAGATGGGAATATCCAACTCCTTCCCATTCCAATCCTGAGACCCTTCCGATAGCAGAGATGTGATATCTCACTGCTTATACCAAACCTGAGACCCTTCCCATAGCATGAGATGTGATATCCAACTCCTTCCCATTCCAATCCTCAGACCCTTCCTATAGCATGAGATGTGATATCTCAATGCTTCTAATATCAAACTTGAGACCCTACCTATAGCATGAGATGTGATATCCAAGTCCTTCCCATTCCAATCCTGAGACACTTCCTATAGCATGAGATGTGATATCTCAATGCTTCTAATACCAAACCTGAGACTCTTCCTATAACATGAGATGGGATATCCAACTCCTTCCCATTCCAATCCTGAGACCCTTTTGATAGCAGAGATGTGATATCTCAATGTTTATACCAAACATGAGACCCTTCCTACGGCATGAGATGTCATATTCAACTCCTTCCCATTCCAATCCTGAGACCCTTCCTATAGCATGAGATGTGATATCCAACTCCTTCCCATTCCAATCCTGAGACCCTTCCTATAGCATGAGATGTGATGTCTCAATGCTTCTAATACCAAACCTGAGATCCTTCCTATAACATGAGATGTGATATCCAACTCCTTCCATTCCAATCCTGAGACCCTTCCTATAGCATGAGATGTGATATCTCAATGCTTATACCAAACCTGAGACCCTTCCTATAGCATGAGATGTGATATCCAACTCCTTCCCATTCCAATCCTGAGACCCTTCCTATAGCCTGAGATGTGATATCTCAATGCCTCCAATACCAAACCTGAGATCCTTCCTCTAACATGAAATGTGATATCTCAATAGTTCTAATACCAAACCTGAGATCCATCCTATAACATGAGATGTGATATCCAAATCCTTCCCCTTCCAAACCTGAGACCCTCCCTTTAGCATGAGATGTGATATCCAACTCCTTCCCATTCCAATCCTGAGACCCTTCCTATAGCCTGAGATGTGATATCTCAATACCTCTAATACCAAACCTGAGATCCTTCCTCTAACATGAAATGTGATATCCAACTCCTTCACTTTCCAAACCTGAGAGCCTATATATAGCATGAGATGTGATATCCAAGTCCTTCCCATTCCAATCCTTAGACCCTTCCTACAGCATGCAATATGATATCTCAATGATTCTAATAAAAAACCTGAGACCCGTCCTATAACATGAGATGGGATATCCAACTCCTTCCCATTCCAATCCTGAGACACTTCCGATAGCAGAGATGTGATATCTCAATGTTTATACCAAACCTGAGACCCTTCCTATAACATGAGATGTGATATCCAACTCCTTCCCGTTCCAAACCTGAGACCCTTCCTTTAGCATGAGATGTGATATCCAG
The DNA here is from genome assembly GCF_040938575.1 of Ambystoma mexicanum. Lineage (NCBI taxonomy): Eukaryota > Metazoa > Chordata > Amphibia > Caudata > Ambystomatidae > Ambystoma > Ambystoma mexicanum. The sequence goes on from NC_090936.1 coordinate 344,325,705, forward strand.
CTCCTTCCCATTCCAATCCTGAGACACTTCCTATAGCATGAGATGTGATATCTCAATGCTTCTAATATCAAAACTGAGACCCTCCCTATAGCATGATATGTGATATCTAAGTCCTTCCCATTCCAATCCTGAGACCCTTCCTATAGCATGAGATGTGATATCTCAATGCTTCTACCAAACCTGAGACCCTTCCTTTAGCATGAGATGTGATATCCAACTCCTTCCCATTCCAATCCTGAGACCCTTCCTATAGCATGAGATGTGATATCTCAATACTTCTAATATCAAACCTGAGATCCTTCCGATAACATGAGATGTGATATCTCAATACTTCTAATACCAAACCTGAGATCCATCCTATAACATGAGATGTGATATCCAAATCCTTCCCCTTCCAAACCTGAGACCCTCCCTTTAGCATGAGATGTGATATCCAACTCCTTCCCATTCCAATCCTGAGACCCTTCTGATAGCATAAGATATGATATCTCAATGCTTCTATACCAAACCTGAGATCCTTCCGATAGCATGAGATGTGATATCTCAATACTTCTAATACCAAACCTGAGATCCTTCCTATAACATGAGATGTGATATCCAAATCCTTATCTTCCAAACCTGAGACCCTCCCTTTAGCATGAGATGTGATATCCAACTCCTTCCCATTCCAATCCTGAGACTCTTCTGATAGCATAAGATATGATATCTCAATGCTTCTATACCAAACCTGAGATCCTTCTGATAGCATGAGATGTGATATCTCAATACTTCTAATACCAAACCTGAGATCCTACCTCTAACATGAAATGTGATATCCAACTCTTTCCCCTTGCAAACCTGAGAGCCTTCCTATAGCATGAGATGTGATATCCAAGTCCTTCCCATTCCAATCCTGAGACCCTTCCTATAACATGAGATGTGATATCCAACTCCTTCCCATTCCAACCTGAGACCCTTCCTATAGCATGAGATGGGATATCCAACTCCTTCCAAATCCAATCCCGATACCCTTCCGATAGCATGAGATGTGATATCCCAATGCTTCTACCAAACCTGAGACCCATACTATTGCATGAGATGTGATATCAAACTCCTTCCCATTCTAATCCTGAGACCCTTCCTATAGCTTGAGATGTGATATCCAACTCCTTCCCATTCCAATTCTGAGACCCTTCCTATACCATGAGACTTGATATCTCAATGCTTCTAATACCAAACCTGAGACCCGTCCTATAACATGAGATGTGATATCCAAATCCTTCCCCTTCCAAACCTTAGACCCTTCCTTTATCATGAGATGTGATATCCAACTCCTTCCCATTCCAATCTTCAGACCCTTCCGATATCATGAAATGTGATATCTCAATGCTTCTAATATCAAACTTGAGACCCTCCCTATAGCATTCCCATTCCAATCCTGAGACCCTTCCTATAGCATGAGATGTGATATCTCAATGCTTCTAATACCAAACCTGAGACCCTTCCTATAACATGAGATGGGAATATCCAACTCCTTCCCATTCCAATCCTGAGACCCTTCCGATAGCAGAGATGTGATATCTCAATTCTTATACCAAACCTGAGATCCTTCCTATAACATGAGATGTGATATCCAACTCCTTCCCATTCCAATCCTGAGACACTTCCTATAGCATGAGATGTGATATCTCACTGCTTATACCAAACCTGAGACCCTTCCCATAGCATGAGATGTGATATCCAACTCCTTCCCATTCCAATCCTCAGACCCTTCCTATAGCATGAGATGTGATATCTCAATGCTTCTAATATCAAACTTGAGACCCTACCTATAGCATGAGATGTGATATCCAAGTCCTTCCCATTCCAATCCTGAGACACTTCCTATAGCATGAGATGTGATATCTCAATGCTTCTAATACCAAACCTGAGACTCTTCCTATAACATGAGATGGGATATCCAACTCCTTCCCATTCCAATCCTGAGACCCTTTTGATAGCAGAGATGTGATATCTCAATGTTTATACCAAACCTGAGACCCTTCCTACGGCATGAGATGTCATATTCAACTCCTTCCCATTCCAATCCTGAGACCCTTCCTATAGCATGAGATGTGATATCCAACTCCTTCCCATTCCAATCCTGAGACCCTTCCTATAGCATGAGATGTGATGTCTCAATGCTTCTAATACCAAACCTGAGATCCTTCCTATAACATGAGATGTGATATCAAACTCCTTCCATTCCAATCCTGAGACCATTCCTATAGCATGAGATGTGATATCTCAATGCTTATACCAAACCTGAGACCCTTCCTATAGCATGAGATGTGATATCCAACTCCTTCCCATTCCAATCCTGAGACCCTTCCTATAGCCTGAGATGTGATATCTCAATGCCTCTAATACCAAACCTGAGATCCTTCCTCTAACATGAAATGTGATATCCAACTCCTTCACTTTCCAAACCTGAGAGCCTATCTATAGCATGAGATGTGATATCCAAGTCCTTCCCATTCCAATCCTTAGACCCTTCCTACAGCATGCAATATGATATCTCAATGATTCTAATAAAAAACCTGAGACCCGTCCTATAACATGAGATGGGATATCCAACTCCTTCCCATTCCAATCCTGAGACACTTCCGATAGCAGAGATGTGATATCTCAATGTTTATACCAAACCTGAGACCCTTCCTATAACATGAGATGTGATATCCAACTCCTTCCCGTTCCAAACCTGAGACCCTTCCTTTAGCATGAGATGTGATATCCAGCTCCTTCCCATTCCAATCCTGAGACACTTCCGATAGCATGAGATGTGATATCTCAATGCTTCTAATATCAAAACTGAGACCCTCCCTATAGCATGATTTGTGATATCTAAGTCCTTCCCATTCCAATCCTGAGACCCTTCCTATAGCATGAGATGTGATATCTCAATGCTTCTACCAAACCTGAGACCCTTCCTTTAGCATGAGATGTGATATCCAACTCCTTCCCATTCCAATCTTGAGACCCTTCCTATAGCATGAGATGTGATATCTCAATACTTCTAATACCAAACCTGAGATCCTTCCGATAACATGAGATGTGATATCTCAATACTTCTAATACCAAACCTGAGATCCATCCTATAACATGAGATGTGATATCCAAATCCTTCCCCTTCCAAACCTGAGACCCTCCCTTTAGCATGAGATGTGATATCCAACTCCTTCCCATTCCAATCCTGAGACCCTTCTGATAGCATAAGATATGATATCTCAATGCTTCTATACCAAACCTGAGATCCTTCCGATAGCATGAGATGTGATATCTCAATACTTCTAATACCAAACCTGAGATCCTTCCTATAACATGAGATGTGATATCCAAATCCTTATCTTCCAAACCTGAGACCCTCCCTTTAGCATGAGATGTGATATCCAACTCCTTCCCATTCCAATCCTGAGACTCTTCTGATAGCATAAGATATGATATCTCAATGCTTCTATACCAAACCTGAGATCCTTCTGATAGCATGAGATGTGATATCTCAATACTTCTAATACCAAACCTGAGATCCTACCTCTAACATGAAATGTGATATCCAACTCTTTCCCCTTGCAAACCTGAGAGCCTTCCTATAGCATGAGATGTGATATCCAAGTCCTTCCCACTCCAATCCTGAGACCCTTCCTATAACATGAGATGTGATATCCAACTCCTTCCCATTCTAACCTGAGACCCTTCCTATAGCATGAGATGGGATATCCAACTCCTTCCAAATCCAATCCCGATACCCTTCCGATAGCATGAGATGTGATATCCCAATGCTTCTACCAAACCTGAGACCCATACTATGGCATGAGATGTGATATCAAACTCCTTCCCATTCTAATCCTGAGACCCTTCCTATAGCTTGAGATGTGATATCCAACTCCTTCCCATTCCAATTCTGAGACCCTTCCTATACCATGAGACTTGATATCTCAATGCTTCTAATACCAAACCTGAGACCCGTCCTATAACATGAGATGTGATATCCAAATCCTTCCCCTTCCAAACCTTAGACCCTTCCTTTATCATGAGATGTGATATCCAACTCCTTCCCATTCCAATCTTGAGACCCTTCCGATATCATGAAATGTGATATCTCAATGCTTCTAATATCAAACTTGAGACCCTCCCTATAGCATGAGATGTGATATCCAAGTCCTTCCCATTCCAATCCTGAGACCCTTCCTATAGCATGAGATGTGATATCTCAATGCTTCTAATACCAAACCTGAGACCCTTCCTATAACATGAGATGGGAATATCCAACTCCTTCCCATTCCAATCCTGAGACCCTTCCGATAGCAGAGATGTGATATCTCAATGCTTATACCAAACCTGAGATCCTTCCTATAACATGAGATGTGATATCCAACTCCTTCCCATTCCAATCCTGAGACACTTCCTATAGCATGAGATGTGATATCTCACTGCTTATACCAAACCTGAGACCCTTCCTATAGCATGAGATGTGATATCCAACTCCTTCCCATTCCAATCCTGAGACCCTTCCTATAGCATGAGATGTGATATCTCAATGCTTCTAATATCAAACTTGAGACCCTCCCTATAGCATGAGATGTGATACCCAAGTCCTTCCCATTCCAATCCTGAGACACTTCCTATAGCATGAGATGTGATATCTCAATGCTTCTAATACCAAACCTGAGACTCTTCCTATAACATGAGATGGGATATCCAACTCCTTCCCATTCCAATCCTGAGACCCTTTCGATAGCAGAGATGTGATATCTCAATGTTTATACCAAACCTGAGACCCTCCCTACGGCATGAGATGTCATATACAACTCCTTCCCATTCCAATCCTGAGACCCTTCCTATAGCATGAGATGTGATATCCAACTCCTTCCCATTCCAATCCTGAGACCCTTCCTATAGCATGAGATGTGATGTCTCAATGCTTCTAATACCAAACCTGAGATCCTTCCTATAACATGAGATGTGATATCCAACTCCTTCCATTCCAATCCTGAGACCCTTCCTATAGCATGAGATGTGATATCTCAATGCTTATAACAAAACCTGAGACCCTTCCTATAGCATGAGATGTGATATCCAACTCCTTCCCATTCCAATCCTGAGACCCTTCCTTTAGCCTGAGATGTGATATCTCAATGCCTCTAATACCAAACCTGAGATCCTTCCTCTAACATGAAATGTGATATCCAACTCCTTCACTTTCCAAACCTGAGAGCCTATCTATAGCATGAGATGTGATATCCAAGTCCTTCCCATTCCAATCCTTAGACCCTTCCTACAGCATGCAATATGATATCTCAATGATTTTAATAAAAAACCTGAGACCCGTCCTATAACATGAGATGGGATATCCAACTCCTTCCCATTCCAATCCTGAGACACTTCCGATAGCAGAGATGTGATATCTCAATGTTTATACCAAACCTGAGACCCTTCCTATAACATGAGATGTGATATCCAACTCCTTCCCGTTCCAAACCTGAGACCCTTCCTTTAGCATGAGATGTGATATCCAGCTCCTTCCCATTCCAATCCTGAGACACTTCCGATAGCATGAGATGTGATATCTCAATGCTTCTAATATCAAAACTGAGACCCTCCCTATAGCATATGTGATATCTAAGTCCTTCCCATTCCAATCCTGAGACCCTTCCTATAGCATGAGATGTGATATCTCAATGCTTATCCTTGATTCCTGTAGTAAATTGATTTCCTTTGCAGGCCGACTCCTGTCACGAATGCCTTGTCTGCATGCATTCTCTCCTGGCCATTCTCTCACCGTGGCTATTTGCCTACCCCCTTCCTCTCTCAGTGGATGGACTTCTCCATCCTAGCCTCCTACCACTCAACTCCGCCTACTTGGAGAATTCAACATGAACCTGTATGCTTCCTGACCTGGACTTTTACGAGATCTGCAACTCTTCATGTCGCTGGCCCTACACACTGCAGGGAATACTCAGGATTTTCTGATCTCAGACCTCCCCCTCTGTAACCCTCTCAACAATCCTCTCCCGTGGTGATCAAGTTCTCATCTCCAAAGAAGGCTAACTGCCAGCTGTTCCTCCTCAGAGGAGTTCTCCCTTTCTGTCCCTGCTCCCTGCACCGTTTCGCGTTGCAAACACTCGCTTCCCTGCTCTCTGGTTTAGACGCTTTTCCTTCTCAGAGGCCTTCTTCCTTTCTGCCCTTTTCGCGTTGCAAGTACTCGCTTCCCAGCTCTCTGGTTTAGACGCGTGTTCCCTGCCTTCTCTCCTCTTCCCGCTGCCTTCAAATCGAAAAATGAGCTCCAAAAGATACACAGTGCTCAGAATGCTCTATAACACCCATTATTCAACATATAGCCGTAACCCGCTAGACGTATTGAAACATGCTGTAAACTAGCAAAAACAGCTAGAAAATGTACTTTCCTCGCGTTTTTGTAAATGCTAATTCTGATGGGTTCCCATGTATGTACTGTCCGTGCGTTTGTTGTCGAATCCTGAAGTTTTTAACCACTGTTCTCCCATACAAGGGGGGGGGTCAACGTCTACTGCTGTTCACAGGCTGAATGTATACGGCTGAAATCTTCAAGGCATTATCAGCTTTCCTGACTGTTTTGGAACGTGTATTTGCCATCTGTTAATGCAGTCGCCCTGTGTTCATCGTCCCTTCTACTTTACAGGCTGCACTCCCCTGGTGATCACATTCTCCTCTCCAGAGCAGGCTGACTACCAGCTGCTCCTCCTCATAGGCGTTCATCCTTTCTGTCCCTGCTCCCTGCACCGTTTCGCGTTGTATGTACTCGCTTCCCAGCTCTCTGGTTTAGATGCGTGTTCCCTGCCTTCTCTCCTCTTCCTACAGCCTTCCAATGAGCTCCACAAGATACAGTGTTCAGAATGCTTTATAACACCCATTATTCAACATATAGCTGTAACCCGCTAGACGTATTGAAACATGCTAAAAACGAGCAGAAACAGCTAGAAAATGTACTTTCCTCGCGTTTTGGTAAATGCGAATTCTGGTGGATTCCCATTTTGTACTCTGTTCGTGCGTTTGTTCAGTCGAATCCTGGTCTTTTGAACCACTCTTCTCCCATACAAGGGAGGGTCAAAATGTGTTGTTCACAGGCTGAATTTATACTGCTGAAATGCTCGCTTCCCTGCTCTCTGGTTTAGACGCGTGTACCCTGTATCCTTCCCATTCCAATCCTGAGACCCTTCCTATAGCATGAGATGTGATATCTCAATGCTTATACCAAACCTGAGACCCTTCCTATAGCATGAGATGTGATATCCAGCTCCTTCCCATTCCAATCCTGAGACACTTCCGATAGCATGAGATGTGATATCTCAATGCTTCTAATATCAAAACTGAGACCCTCCCTATAGCATGATATGTGATATCTAAGTCCTTCCCATTCCAATCCTGAGACCCTTCCTATAGCATGAGATGTGATATCTCAATGCTTCTACCAAACCTGAGACCCTTCCTTTAGCATGAGATGTGATATCCAACTCCTTCCCATTCCAATCCTGAGACCCTTCCTATAGCATGAGATGTGATATCTCAATACTTCTAATACCAAACCTGAGATCCTTCCGATAACATGAGATGTGATATCTCAATAGTTCTAATACCAAACCTGAGATCCATCCTATAACATGAGATGTGATATCCAAATCCTTCCCCTTCCAAACCTGAGACCCTCCCTTTAGCATGAGATGTGATATCCAACTCCTTCCCATTCCAATCCTGAGACCCTTCCTATAGCCTGAGATGTGATATCTCAATACCTCTAATACCAAACCTGAGATCCTTCCTCTAACATGAAATGTGATATCCAACTCCTTCACTTTCCAAACCTGAGAGCCTATATATAGCATGAGATGTGATATCCAAGTCCTTCCCATTCCAATCCTTAGACCCTTCCTACAGCATGCAATATGATATCTCAATGATTCTAATAAAAAACCTGAGACCCGTCCTATAACATGAGATGGGATATCCAACTCCTTCCCATTCCAATCCTGAGACACTTCCGATAGCAGAGATGTGATATCTCACTGCTTATACCAAACCTGAGACCCTTCCCATAGCATGAGAAGTGATATCCAACTCCTTCCCATTCCAATCCTCAGACCCTTCCTATAGCATGAGATGTGATATCTCAATGCTTCTAATATCAAACTTGAGACCCTACCTATAGCATGAGATGTGATATCCAAGTCCTTCCCATTCCAATCCTGAGACCCTTCCTATAGCCTGAGATGTGATATCTCAATACCTCTAATACCAAACCTGAGATCCTTCCTCTAACATGAAATGTGATATCCAACTCCTTCACTTTCCAAACCTGAGAGCCTATATATAGCATGAGATGTGATATCCAAGTCCTTCCCATTCCAATCCTTAGACCCTTCCTACAGCATGCAATATGATATCTCAATGCTTCTAATACCAAACCTGAGACCCTTCCTATAACATGAGATGGGAATATCCAACTCCTTCCCATTCCAATCCTGAGACCCTTCCGATAGCAGAGATGTGATATCTCACTGCTTATACCAAACCTGAGACCCTTCCCATAGCATGAGATGTGATATCCAACTCCTTCCCATTCCAATCCTCAGACCCTTCCTATAGCATGAGATGTGATATCTCAATGCTTCTAATATCAAACTTGAGACCCTACCTATAGCATGAGATGTGATATCCAAGTCCTTCCCATTCCAATCCTGAGACACTTCCTATAGCATGAGATGTGATATCTCAATGCTTCTAATACCAAACCTGAGACTCTTCCTATAACATGAGATGGGATATCCAACTCCTTCCCATTCCAATCCTGAGACCCTTTTGATAGCAGAGATGTGATATCTCAATGTTTATACCAAACATGAGACCCTTCCTACGGCATGAGATGTCATATTCAACTCCTTCCCATTCCAATCCTGAGACCCTTCCTATAGCATGAGATGTGATATCCAACTCCTTCCCATTCCAATCCTGAGACCCTTCCTATAGCATGAGATGTGATGTCTCAATGCTTCTAATACCAAACCTGAGATCCTTCCTATAACATGAGATGTGATATCCAACTCCTTCCATTCCAATCCTGAGACCCTTCCTATAGCATGAGATGTGATATCTCAATGCTTATACCAAACCTGAGACCCTTCCTATAGCATGAGATGTGATATCCAACTCCTTCCCATTCCAATCCTGAGACCCTTCCTATAGCCTGAGATGTGATATCTCAATGCCTCTAATACCAAACCTGAGATCCTTCCTCTAACATGAAATGTGATATCCAACTCCTTCACTTTCCAAACCTGAGAGCCTATCTATAGCATGAGATGTGATATCCAAGTCCTTCCCATTCCAATCCTTAGACCCTTCCTACAGCATGCAATATGATATCTCAATGATTCTAATAAAAAACCTGAGACCCGTCCTATAACATGAGATGGGATATCCAACTCCTTCCCATTCCAATCCTGAGACACTTCCGATAGCAGAGATGTGATATCTCAATGTTTATACCAAACCTGAGAGCCTTCCTATAACATGAGATGTGTTATCCAACTCCTTCCCGTTCCAAACCTGAGACCCTTCCTTTAGCATGAGATGTGATATCCAGCTCCTTCCCATTCCAATCCTGAGACACTTCCGATAGCATGAGATGTGATATCTCAATGCTTCTAATATCAAAACTGAGACCCTCCCTATAGCATGATATGTGATATCTAAGTCCTTCCCATTCCAATCCTGAGACCCTTCCTATAGCATGAGATGTGATATCTCAATGCTTCTACCAAACCTGAGACCCTTCCTTTAGCATGAGATGTGATATCCAACTCCTTCCCATTCCAATCCAGAGACCCTTCCTATAGCATGAGATGTGATATCTCAATACTTCTAATACCAAACCTGAGATCCTTCCGATAACATGAGATGTGATATCTCAATACTTCTAATACCAAACCTGAGATCCATCCTATAACATGAGATGTGATATCCAAATCCTTCCCCTTCCAAACCTGAGACCCTCCCTTTAGCATGAGATGTGATATCCAACTCCTTCCCATTCCAATCCTGAGACCCTTCCTATAGCCTGAGATGTGATATCTCAATACCTCTAATACCAAACCTGAGATCCTTCCTCTAACATGAAATGTGATATCCAACTCCTTCACTTTCCAAACCTGAGAGCCTATCTATAGCATGAGATGTGATATCCAAGTCCTTCCCATTCCAATCCTTAGACCCTTCCTACAGCATGCAATATGATATCTCAATGATTCTAATAAAAAACCTGAGACCCGTCCTATAACATGAGATGGGATATCCAACTCCTTCCCATTCCAATCCTGAGACACTTCCGATAGCAGAGATGTGATATCTCAATGTTTATACCAAACCTGAGACCCTTCCTATAACATGAGATGTGATATCCAACTCCTTCCCGTTCCAAACCTGAGACCCTTCCTTTAGCATGAGATGTGATATCCAGCTCCTTCCCATTCCAATCCTGAGACACTTCCTATAGCATGAGATGTGATATCTCAATGCTTCTAATATCAAAACTGAGACCCTCCCTATAGCATGATATGTGATATCTAAGTCCTTCCCATTCCAATCCTGAGACCCTTCCTATAGCATGAGATGTGATATCTCAATGCTTCTACCAAACCTGAGACCCTTCCTTTAGCATGAGATGTGATATCCAACTCCTTCCCATTCCAATCCTGAGACCCTTCCTATAGCATGAGATGTGATATCTCAATACTTCTAATATCAAACCTGAGATCCTTCCGATAACATGAGATGTGATATCTCAATACTTCTAATACCAAACCTGAGATCCATCCTATAACATGAGATGTGATATCCAAATCCTTCCCCTTCCAAACCTGAGACCCTCCCTTTAGCATGAGATGTGATATCCAACTCCTTCCCATTCCAATCCTGAGACCCTTCTGATAGCATAAGATATGATATCTCAATGCTTCTATACCAGACCTGAGATCCTTCCGATAGCATGAGATGTGATATCTCAATACTTCTAATACCAAACCTGAGATCCTACCTCTAACATGAAATGTGATATCCAACTCTTTCCCCTTGCAAACCTGAGAGCCTTCCTATAGCATGAGATGTGATATCCAAGTCCTTCCCATTCCAATCCTGAGACCCTTCCTATAACATGAGATGTGATATCCAACTCCTTCCCATTCCAACCTGAGACCCTTCCTATAGCATGAGATGGGATATCCAACTCCTTCCAAATCCAATCCCGATACCCTTCCGATAGCATGAGATGTGATATCCCAATGCTTCTACCAAACCTGAGACCCATACTATTGCATGAGATGTGATATCAAACTCCTTCCCATTCTAATCCTGAGACCCTTCCTATAGCTTGAGATGTGATATCCAACTCCTTCCCATTCCAATTCTGAGACCCTTCCTATACCATGAGACTTGATATCTCAATGCTTCTAATACCAAACCTGAGACCCGTCCTATAACATGAGATGTGATATCCAAATCCTTCCCCTTCCAAACCTTAGACCCTTCCTTTATCATGAGATGTGATATCCAACTCCTTCCCATTCCAATCTTGAGACCCTTCCGATATCATGAAATGTGATATCTCAATGCTTCTAATATCAAACTTGAGACCCTCCCTATAGCATGAGATGTGATATCCAAGTCCTTCCCATTCCAATCCTGAGACCCTTCCTATAGCATGAGATGTGATATCTCAATGCTTCTAATACCAAACCTGAGACCCTTCCTATAACATGAGATGGGAATATCCAACTCCTTCCCATTCCAATCCTGAGACCCTTCCGATAGCAGAGATGTGATATCTCAATTCTTATACCAAACCTGAGATCCTTCCTATAACATGAGATGTGATATCCAACTCCTTCCCATTCCAATCCTGAGACACTTCCTATAGCATGAGATGTGATATCTCACTGCTTATACCAAACCTGAGACCCTTCCCATAGCATGAGATGTGATATCCAACTCCTTCCCATTCCAATCCTCAGACCCTTCCTATAGCATGAGATGTGATATCTCAATGCTTCTAATATCAAACTTGAGACCCTACCTATAGCATGAGATGTGATATCCAAGTCCTTCCCATTCCAATCCTGAGACCCTTCCTATAGCCTGAGATGTGATATCTCAATGCCTCTAATACCAAACCTGAGATCCTTCCTCTAACATGAAATGTGATATCCAACTCCTTCACTTTCCAAACCTGAGAGCCTATCTATAGCATGAGATGTGATATCCAAGTTCTTCCCATTCCAATCCTTAGACCCTTCCTACAGCATGCAATATGATATCTCAATGATTCTAATAAAAAACCTGACACCCGTCCTATAACATGAGATGGGATATCCAACTCCTTCCCATTCCAATCCTGAGACACTTCCGATAGCAGAGATGTGATATCTCAATGTTTATACCAAACCTGAGAGCCTTCCTATAACATGAGATGTGATATCCAACTCCTTCCCGTTCCAAACCTGAGACCCTTCCTTTAGCATGAGATGTGATATCCAGCTCCTTCCCATTCCAATCCTGAGACACTTCCGATAGCATGAGATGTGATATCTCAATGCTTCTAATATCAAAACTGAGACCCTCCCTATAGCATGATATGTGATATCTAAGTCCTTCCCATTCCAATCCTGAGACCCTTCCTATAGCATGAGATGTGATATCTCAATGCTTCTACCAAACCTGAGACCCTTCCTTTAGCATGAGATGTGATATCCAACTCCTTCCCATTCCAATCCTGAGACCCTTCCTATAGCATGAGATGTGATATCTCAATACTTCTAATACCAAACCTGAGATCCTTCCGATAACATGAGATGTGATATCTCAATACTTCTAATACCAAACCTGAGATCCATCCTATAACATGAGATGGTATATCCAAATCCTTCCCCTTCCAAACCTGAGACCCTCCCTTTAGCATGAGATGTGATATCCAACTCCTTCCCATTCCAATCCTGAGACCCTTCTGATAGCATAAGATATGATATCACAATGCTTCTATACCAAACCTGAGATCCTTCCGATAGCATGAGATGTGATATCTCAATACTTCTAATACCAAACCTGAGATCCTTCCTATAACATGAGATGTGATATCCAAATCCTTATCTTCCAAACCTGAGACCCTCCCTTTAGCATGAGATGTGATATCCAACTCCTTCCCATTCCAATCCTGAGACTCTTCTGATAGCATAAGATATGATATCTCAATGCTTCTATACCAAACCTGAGATCCTTCTGATAGCATGAGATGTGATATCTCAATACTTCTAATACCAAACCTGAGATCCTACCTCTAACATGAAATGTGATATCCAACTCTTTCCCCTTGCAAACCTGAGAGCCTTCCTATAGCATGAGATGTGATATCCAAGTCCTTCCCACTCCAATCCTGAGACCCTTCCTATAACATGAGATGTGATATCCAACTCCTTCCCATTCTAACCTGAGACCCTTCCTATAGCATGAGATGGGATATCCAACTCCTTCCAAATCCAATCCCGATACCCTTCCGATAGCATGAGATGTGATATCCCAATGCTTCTACCAAACCTGAGACCCATACTATGGCATGAGATGTGATATCAAACTCCTTCCCATTCTAATCCTGAGACCCTTCCTATAGCTTGAGATGTGATATCCAACTCCTTCCCATTCCAATTCTGAGACCCTTCCTATACCATGAGACTTGATATCTCAATGCTTCTAATACCAAACCTGAGACCCGTCCTATAACATGAGATGTGATATTCAAATCCTTCCCCTTCCAAACCTTAGACCCTTCCTTTATCATGAGATGTGATATCCAACACCTTCCCATTCCAATCTTGAGTCCCTTCCGATATCATGAAATGTGATATCTCAATGCTTCTAATATCAAACTTGAGACCCTCCCTATAGCATGAGATGTGATATCCAAGTCCTTCCCATTCCAATCCTGAGACCCTTCCTATAGCATGAGATGTGATATCTCAATGCTTCTAATACCAAACCTGAGACCCTTCCTATAACATGAGATGGGAATATCCAACTCCTTCCCATTCCAATCCTGAGACCCTTCCGATAGCAGAGATGTGATATCTCAATGCTTATACCAAACCTGAGATCCTTCCTATAACATGAGATGTGATATCCAACTCCTTCCCATTCCAATCCTGAGACACTTCCTATAGCATGAGATGTGATATCTCACTGCTTATACCAAACCTGAGACCCTTCCTATAGCATGAGATGTGATATCCAACTCCTTCCCATTCCAATCCTGAGACCCTTCCTATAGCATGAGATGTGATATCTCAATGCTTCTAATATCAAACTTGAGACCCTCCCTATAGCATGAGATGTGATACCCAAGTCCTTCCCATTCCAATCCTGAGACACTTCCTATAGCATGAGATGTGATATCTCAATGCTTCTAATACCAAACCTGAGACTCTTCCTATAACATGAGATGGGATATCCAACTCCTTCCCATTCCAATCCTGAGACCCTTTCGATAGCAGAGATGTGATATCTCAATGTTTATACCAAACCTGAGACCCTCCCTACGGCATGAGATGTCATATACAACTCCTTCCCATTCCAATCCTGAGACCCTTCCTATAGCATGAGATGTGATATCCAACTCCTTCCCATTCCAATCCTGAGACCCTTCCTATAGCATGAGATGTGATGTCTCAATGCTTCTAATACCAAACCTGAGATCCTTCCTATAACATGAGATGTGATATCCAACTCCTTCCATTCCAATCCTGAGACCCTTCCTATAGCATGAGATGTGATATCTCAATGCTTATAACAAAACCTGAGACCCTTCCTATAGCATGAGATGTGATATCCAACTCCTTCCCATTCCAATCCTGAGACCCTTCCTTTAGCCTGAGATGTGATATCTCAATGCCTCTAATACCAAACCTGAGATCCTTCCTCTAACATGAAATGTGATATCCAACTCCTTCACTTTCCAAACCTGAGAGCCTATCTATAGCATGAGATGTGATATCCAACTCCTTCCCATTCCAATCCTTAGACCCTTCCTACAGCATGCAATATGATATCTCAATGATTTTAATAAAAAACCTGAGACCCGTCCTATAACATGAGATGGGATATCCAACTCCTGCCCATTCCAATCCTGAGACACTTCCGATAGCAGAGATGTGATATCTCAATGTTTATACCAAACCTGAGACCCTTCCTATAACATGAGATGTGATATCCAACTCCTTCCCGTTCCAAACCTGAGACCCTTCCTTTAGCATGAGATGTGATATCCAGCTCCTTCCCATTCCAATCCTGAGACACTTCCGATAGCATGAGATGTGATATCTCAATGCTTCTAATATCAAAACTGAGACCCTCCCTATAGCATATGTGATATCTAAGTCCTTCCCATTCCAATCCTGAGACCCTTTCTATAGCATGAGATGTGATATCTCAATGCTTATCCTTGATTCCTGTAGTAAATTGATTTCCTTTGCAGGCCGACTCCTGTCACGAATGCCTTGTCTGCATGCATTCTCTCCTGGCCATTCTCTCACCGTGGCTATTTGCCTACCCCCTTCCTCTCTCAGTGGATGGACTTCTCCATCCTAGCCTCCTACCACTCAACTCCGCCTACTTGGAGAATTCAACATGAACCTGTATGCTTCCTGACCTGGACTTTTACGAGATCTGCAACTCTTCATGTCGCTGGCCCTACACACTGCAGGGAATACTCAGGATTTTCTGATCTCAGACCTCCCCCTCTGTAACCCTCTCAACAATCCTTTCCCGTGGTGATCAAGTTCTCATCTCCAAAGAAGGCTAACTGCCAGCTGTTCCTCCTCAGAGGAGTTCTCCCTTTCTGTCCCTGCTCCCTGCACCGTTTCGCGTTGCAAACACTCGCTTCCCTGCTCTCTGGTTTAGACGCTTTTCCTTCTCAGAGGCCTTCTTCCTTTCTGCCCTTTTCGCGTTGCAAGTACTCGCTTCCCAGCTCTCTGGTTTAGACGCGTGTTCCCTGCCTTCTCTCCTCTTCCCGCTGCCTTCAAATCAAAAAATGAGCTCCAAAAGATACACAGTGCTCAGAATGCTCTATAACACCCATTATTCAACATATAGCCGTAACCCGCTAGACGTATTGAAACGTGCTGTAAACTAGCAAAAACAGCTAGAAAATGTACTTTCCTCGCGTTTTTGTAAATGCTAATTCTGATGGGTTCCCATGTATGTACTGTCCGTGCGTTTGTTGTTGAATCCTGAAGTTTTTAACCACTGTTCTCCCATACAAGGGGGGGGGGTCAACGTCTACTGCTGTTCACAGGCTGAATGTATACGGCTGAAATCTTCAAGGCATTATCAGCTTTCCTGACTGTTTTGGAACGTGTATTTGCCATCTGTTAATGCAGTCGCCCTGTGTTCATCGTCCCTTCTACTTTACAGGCTGCACTCCCCTGGTGATCACATTCTCCTCTCCAGAGCAGGCTGACTACCAGCTGCTCCTCCTCATAGGCGTTCATCCTTTCTGTCCCTGCTCCCTGCACCGTTTCACGTTGTATGTACTCGCTTCCCAGCTCTCTGGTTTAGATGCGTGTTCCCTGCCTTCTCTCCTCTTCCTACAGCCTTCCAATGAGCTCCACAAGATACAGTGTTCAGAATGCTTTATAACACCCATTATTCAACATATAGCTGTAACCCGCTAGACGTATTGAAACATGCTAAAAACGAGCAGAAACAGCTAGAAAATGTACTTTCCTCGCGTTTTGGTAAATGCGAATTCTGGTGGATTCCCATTTTGTACTCTGTTCGTGCGTTTGTTCAGTCGAATCCTGATCTTTTGAACCACTCTTCTCCCATACAAGGGAGGGTCAAAATGTGTTGTTCACAGGCTGAATTTATACTGCTGAAATGCTCGCTTCCCTGCTCTCTGGTTTAGACGCGTGTACCCTGTATCCTTCCCATTCCAATCCTGAGACCCTTCCTATAGCATGAGATGTGATATCTCAATGCTTATACCAAACCTGAGACCCTTCCTATAGCATGAGATGTGATATCCAACTCCTTCCCATTCCAATCCTGAGACCCTTCCTATAGCATGAGATGTGATATCTCAATGCCTCTAATACCAAACCTGAGATCCTTCCTCTAACATGAAATGTGATATCCAACTCCTTCCCTTTCCAAACCTGAGAGCCTTCCTATAGCATGCAATATGATATCTCAATGATTCTAATAACAAACCTCAGACCCGTCCTATAACATGAGATGGGATATCCAACTCCTTCCCATTCCAATCCTGAGACACTTCCGATAGCAGAGATGTGATATCTCAATGCTTATACCAAACCTGAGACCCTTCCTATAACATGAGATGTGATATCCAACTCCTTCCCATTCCAAACCTGAGACCCTTCCTATAGCATATGTGATATCCAACTCCTTCCAATTCCAAACATGAGACCCTTCCCATAGCAAGAATGTAATATCCAACTCCTTCCCATTCCAATCCTGAGACCATTCCTATAGCATGAGATGTGATATCTCAATGCTTCTAATACCAAACCTGAGATCCTTCCTATGACATGAGATGTGATATCCAATTCCTTCCCATTCCAAACCTGAGACCCTTCCTACAGCATGCGATGTGATATCTCACTGCTTCCAATACCAAACCTGAGACCAGTCCTATAACATGAGATGGGATATCCAACTCCTTCCCGTTCCAATCCTGAGACACTTCCGATTGCAGAGATGTGATATCTCAATGCTTATACCAAACCTGAGATCCTTCCTATAACATGAGATGTGATATCCAAGTCCTTCCCATTCCAATCCTGAGACCCTTCCTATAGCATGAGATGTGATATCTCAATGCTTCTAATACCAAACCTGAGACCCTTCCTATAACATGAGATGGGAATATCCAACTCCTTCCCATTCCAATCCTGAGACCCTTCCGATAGCAGAGATGTGATATCTCACTGCTTATACCAAACCTGAGACCCTTCCCATAGCATGAGATGTGATATCCAACTCCTTCCCATTCCAATCCTCAGACCCTTCCTATAGCATGAGATGTGATATCTCAATGCTTCTAATATCAAACTTGAGACCCTACCTATAGCATGAGATGTGATATCCAAGTCCTTCCCATTCCAATCCTGAGACACTTCCTATAGCATGAGATGTGATATCTCAATGCTTCTAATACCAAACCTGAGACTCTTCCTATAACATGAGATGGGATATCCAACTCCTTCCCATTCCAATCCTGAGACCCTTTTGATAGCAGAGATGTGATATCTCAATGTTTATACCAAACATGAGACCCTTCCTACGGCATGAGATGTCATATTCAACTCCTTCCCATTCCAATCCTGAGACCCTTCCTATAGCATGAGATGTGATATCCAACTCCTTCCCATTCCAATCCTGAGACCCTTCCTATAGCATGAGATGTGATGTCTCAATGCTTCTAATACCAAACCTGAGATCCTTCCTATAACATGAGATGTGATATCCAACTCCTTCCATTCCAATCCTGAGACCCTTCCTATAGCATGAGATGTGATATCTCAATGCTTATACCAAACCTGAGACCCTTCCTATAGCATGAGATGTGATATCCAACTCCTTCCCATTCCAATCCTGAGACCCTTCCTATAGCCTGAGATGTGATATCTCAATGCCTCCAATACCAAACCTGAGATCCTTCCTCTAACATGAAATGTGATATCCAACTCCTTCACTTTCCAAACCTGGGAGCCTATCTATAGCATGAGATGTGATATCCAAGTCCTTCCCATTCCAATCCTTAGACCCTTCCTACAGCATGCAATATGATATCTCAATGATTCTAATTAAAAACCTGAGACCCGTCCTATAACATGAGATGGGATATCCAACTCCTTCCCATTCCAATCACGAGACACTTCCGATAGCAGAGATGTGATATCTCAATGTTTATACCAAACCTGAGAGCCTTCCTATAACATGAGATGTGATATCCAACTCCTTCCCGTTCCAAACCTGAGACCCTTCCTTTAGCATGAGATGTGATATCCAGCTCCTTCCCATTCCAATCCTGAGACACTTCCGATAGCATGAGATGTGATATCTCAATGCTTCTAATATCAAAACTGAGACCCTCCCTATAGCATGATATGTGATATCTAAGTCCTTCCCATTCCAATCCTGAGACCCTTCCTATAGCATGAGATGTGATATCTCAATGCTTCTACCAAACCTGAGACCCTTCCTTTAGCATGAGATGTGATATCCAACTCCTTCCCATTCCAATCCTGAGACCCTTCCTATAGCATGAGATGTGATATCTCAATACTTCTAATACCAAACCTGAGATCCTTCCGATAACATGAGATGTGATATCTCAATAGTTCTAATACCAAACCTGAGATCCATCCTATAACATGAGATGTGATATCCAAATCCTTCCCCTTCCAAACCTGAGACCCTCCCTTTAGCATGAGATGTGATATCCAACTCCTTCCCATTCCAATCCTGAGACCCTTCCTATAGCCTGAGATGTGATATCTCAATACCTCTAATACCAAACCTGAGATCCTTCCTCTAACATGAAATGTGATATCCAACTCCTTCACTTTCCAAACCTGAGAGCCTATATATAGCATGAGATGTGATATCCAAGTCCTTCCCATTCCAATCCTTAGACCCTTCCTACAGCATGCAATATGATATCTCAATGATTCTAATAAAAAACCTGAGACCCGTCCTATAACATGAGATGGGATATCCAACTCCTTCCCATTCCAATCCTGAGACACTTCCGATAGCAGAGATGTGATATCTCACTGCTTATACCAAACCTGAGACCCTTCCCATAGCATGAGAAGTGATATCCAACTCCTTCCCATTCCAATCCTCAGACCCTTCCTATAGCATGAGATGTGATATCTCAATGCTTCTAATATCAAACTTGAGACCCTACCTATAGCATGAGATGTGATATCCAAGTCCTTCCCATTCCAATCCTGAGACCCTTCCTATAGCCTGAGATGTGATATCTCAATACCTCTAATACCAAACCTGAGATCCTTCCTCTAACATGAAATGTGATATCCAACTCCTTCACTTTCCAAACCTGAGAGCCTATATATAGCATGAGATGTGATATCCAAGTCCTTCCCATTCCAATCCTTAGACCCTTCCTACAGCATGCAATATGATATCTCAATGCTTCTAATACCAAACCTGAGACCCTTCCTATAACATGAGATGGGAATATCCAACTCCTTCCCATTCCAATCCTGAGACCCTTCCGATAGCAGAGATGTGATATCTCACTGCTTATACCAAACCTGAGACCCTTCCCATAGCATGAGATGTGATATCCAACTCCTTCCCATTCCAATCCTCAGACCCTTCCTATAGCATGAGATGTGATATCTCAATGCTTCTAATATCAAACTTGAGACCCTACCTATAGCATGAGATGTGATATCCAAGTCCTTCCCATTCCAATCCTGAGACACTTCCTATAGCATGAGATGTGATATCTCAATGCTTCTAATACCAAACCTGAGACTCTTCCTATAACATGAGATGGGATATCCAACTCCTTCCCATTCCAATCCTGAGACCCTTTTGATAGCAGAGATGTGATATCTCAATGTTTATACCAAACATGAGACCCTTCCTACGGCATGAGATGTCATATTCAACTCCTTCCCATTCCAATCCTGAGACCCTTCCTATAGCATGAGATGTGATATCCAACTCCTTCCCATTCCAATCCTGAGACCCTTCCTATAGCATGAGATGTGATGTCTCAATGCTTCTAATACCAAACCTGAGATCCTTCCTATAACATGAGATGTGATATCCAACTCCTTTCATTCCAATCCTGAGACCCTTCCTATAGCATGAGATGTGATATCTCAATGCTTATACCAAACCTGAGACCCTTCCTATAGCATGAGATGTGATATCCAACTCCTTCCCATTCCAATCCTGAGACCCTTCCTATAGCCTGAGATGTGATATCTCAATGCCTCCAATACCAAACCTGAGATCCTTCCTCTAACATGAAATGTGATATCTCAATAGTTCTAATACCAAACCTGAGATCCATCCTATAACATGAGATGTGATATCCAAATCCTTCCCCTTCCAAACCTGAGACCCTCCCTTTAGCATGAGATGTGATATCCAACTCCTTCCCATTCCAATCCTGAGACCCTTCCTATAGCCTGAGATGTGATATCTCAATACCTCTAATACCAAACCTGAGATCCTTCCTCTAACATGAAATGTGATATCCAACTCCTTCACTTTCCAAACCTGAGAGCCTATATATAGCATGAGATGTGATATCCAAGTCCTTCCCATTCCAATCCTTAGACCCTTCCTACAGCATGCAATATGATATCTCAATGATTCTAATAAAAAACCTGAGACCCGTCCTATAACATGAGATGGGATATCCAACTCCTTCCCATTCCAATCCTGAGACACTTCCGATAGCAGAGATGTGATATCTCAATGTTTATACCAAACCTGAGACCCTTCCTATAACATGAGATGTGATATCCAACTCCTTCCCGTTCCAAACCTGAGACCCTTCCTTTAGCATGAGATGTGATATCCAGCTCCTTCCCATTCCAATCCTGAGACACTTCCTATAGCATGAGATGTGATATCTCAATGCTTCTAATATCAAAACTGAGACCCTCCCTATAGCATGATATGTGATATCTAAGTCCTTCCCATTCCAATCCTGAGACCCTTCCTATAGCATGAGATGTGATATCTCAATGCTTCTACCAAACCTGAGACCCTTCCTTTAGCATGAGATGTGATATCCAACTCCTTCCCATTCCAATCCTGAGACCCTTCCTATAGCATGAGATGTGATATCTCAATACTTCTAATATCAAACCTGAGATCCTTCCGATAACATGAGATGTGATATCTCAATACTTCTAATACCAAACCTGAGATCCATCCTATAACATGAGATGTGATATCCAAATCCTTCCCCTTCCAAACCTGAGACCCTCCCTTTAGCATGAGATGTGATATCCAACTCCTTCCCATTCCAATCCTGAGACCCTTCTGATAGCATAAGATATGATATCTCAATGCTTCTATACCAAACCTGAGATCCTTCCGATAGCATGAGATGTGATATCTCAATACTTCTAATACCAAACCTGAGATCCTTCCTATAACATGAGATGTGATATCCAAATCCTTATCTTCCAAACCTGAGACCCTCCCTTTAGCATGAGATGTGATATCCAACTCCTTCCCATTCCAATCCTGAGACTCTTCTGATAGCATAAGATATGATATCTCAATGCTTCTATACCAAACCTGAGATCCTTCTGATAGCATGAGATGTGATATCTCAATACTTCTAATACCAAACCTGAGATCCTACCTCTAACATGAAATGTGATATCCAACTCTTTCCCCTTGCAAACCTGAGAGCCTTCCTATAGCATGAGATGTGATATCCAAGTCCTTCCCATTCCAATCCTGAGACCCTTCCTATAACATGAGATGTGATATCCAACTCCTTCCCATTCCAACCTGAGACCCTTCCTATAGCATGAGATGGGATATCCAACTCCTTCCAAATCCAATCCCGATACCCTTCCGATAGCATGAGATGTGATATCCCAATGCTTCTACCAAACCTGAGACCCATACTATTGCATGAGATGTGATATCAAACTCCTTCCCATTCTAATCCTGAGACCCTTCCTATAGCTTGAGATGTGATATCCAACTCCTTCCCATTCCAATTCTGAGACCCTTCCTATACCATGAGACTTGATATCTCAATGCTTCTAATACCAAACCTGAGACCCGTCCTATAACATGAGATGTGATATCCAAATCCTTCCCCTTCCAAACCTTAGACCCTTCCTTTATCATGAGATGTGATATCCAACTCCTTCCCATTCCAATCTTCAGACCCTTCCGATATCATGAAATGTGATATCTCAATGCTTCTAATATCAAACTTGAGACCCTCCCTATAGCATTCCCATTCCAATCCTGAGACCCTTCCTATAGCATGAGATGTGATATCTCAATGCTTCTAATACCAAACCTGAGACCCTTCCTATAACATGAGATGGGAATATCCAACTCCTTCCCATTCCAATCCTGAGACCCTTCCGATAGCAGAGATGTGATATCTCAATTCTTATACCAAACCTGAGATCCTTCCTATAACATGAGATGTGATATCCAACTCCTTCCCATTCCAATCCTGAGACACTTCCTATAGCATGAGATGTGATATCTCACTGCTTATACCAAACCTGAGACCCTTCCCATAGCATGAGATGTGATATCCAACTCCTTCCCATTCCAATCCTCAGACCCTTCCTATAGCATGAGATGTGATATCTCAATGCTTCTAATATCAAACTTGAGACCCTACCTATAGCATGAGATGTGATATCCAAGTCCTTCCCATTCCAATCCTGAGACACTTCCTATAGCATGAGATGTGATATCTCAATGCTTCTAATACCAAACCTGAGACTCTTCCTATAACATGAGATGGGATATCCAACTCCTTCCCATTCCAATCCTGAGACCCTTTTGATAGCAGAGATGTGATATCTCAATGTTTATACCAAACCTGAGACCCTTCCTACGGCATGAGATGTCATATTCAACTCCTTCCCATTCCAATCCTGAGACCCTTCCTATAGCATGAGATGTGATATCCAACTCCTTCCCATTCCAATCCTGAGACCCTTCCTATAGCATGAGATGTGATGTCTCAATGCTTCTAATACCAAACCTGAGATCCTTCCTATAACATGAGATGTGATATCAAACTCCTTCCATTCCAATCCTGAGACCATTCCTATAGCATGATATGTGATATCTCAATGCTTATACCAAACCTGAGACCCTTCCTATAGCATGAGATGTGATATCCAACTCCTTCCCATTCCAATCCTGAGACCCTTCCTATAGCCTGAGATGTGATATCTCAATGCCTCTAATACCAAACCTGAGATCCTTCCTCTAACATGAAATGTGATATCCAACTCCTTCACTTTCCAAACCTGAGAGCCTATCTATAGCATGAGATGTGATATCCAAGTCCTTCCCATTCCAATCCTTAGACCCTTCCTACAGCATGCAATATGATATCTCAATGATTCTAATAAAAAACCTGAGACCCGTCCTATAACATGAGATGGGATATCCAACTCCTTCCCATTCCAATCCTGAGACACTTCCGATAGCAGAGATGTGATATCTCAATGTTTATACCAAACCTGAGACCCTTCCTATAACATGAGATGTGATATCCAACTCCTTCCCGTTCCAAACCTGAGACCCTTCCTTTAGCATGAGATGTGATATCCAGCTCCTTCCCATTCCAATCCTGAGACACTTCCGATAGCATGAGATGTGATATCTCAATGCTTCTAATATCAAAACTGAGACCCTCCCTATAGCATGATTTGTGATATCTAAGTCCTTCCCATTCCAATCCTGAGACCCTTCCTATAGCATGAGATGTGATATCTCAATGCTTCTACCAAACCTGAGACCCTTCCTTTAGCATGAGATGTGATATCCAACTCCTTCCCATTCCAATCTTGAGACCCTTCCTATAGCATGAGATGTGATATCTCAATACTTCTAATACCAAACCTGAGATCCTTCCGATAACATGAGATGTGATATCTCAATACTTCTAATACCAAACCTGAGATCCATCCTATAACATGAGATGTGATATCCAAATCCTTCCCCTTCCAAACCTGAGACCCTCCCTTTAGCATGAGATGTGATATCCAACTCCTTCCCATTCCAATCCTGAGACCCTTCTGATAGCATAAGATATGATATCTCAATGCTTCTATACCAAACCTGAGATCCTTCCGATAGCATGAGATGTGATATCTCAATACTTCTAATACCAAACCTGAGATCCTTCCTATAACATGAGATGTGATATCCAAATCCTTATCTTCCAAACCTGAGACCCTCCCTTTAGCATGAGATGTGATATCCAACTCCTTCCCATTCCAATCCTGAGACTCTTCTGATAGCATAAGATATGATATCTCAATGCTTCTATACCAAACCTGAGATCCTTCTGATAGCATGAGATGTGATATCTCAATACTTCTAATACCAAACCTGAGATCCTACCTCTAACATGAAATGTGATATCCAACTCTTTCCCCTTGCAAACCTGAGAGCCTTCCTATAGCATGAGATGTGATATCCAAGTCCTTCCCACTCCAATCCTGAGACCCTTCCTATAACATGAGATGTGATATCCAACTCCTTCCCATTCTAACCTGAGACCCTTCCTATAGCATGAGATGGGATATCCAACTCCTTCCAAATCCAATCCCGATACCCTTCCGATAGCATGAGATGTGATATCCCAATGCTTCTACCAAACCTGAGACCCATACTATGGCATGAGATGTGATATCAAACTCCTTCCCATTCTAATCCTGAGACCCTTCCTATAGCTTGAGATGTGATATCCAACTCCTTCCCATTCCAATTCTGAGACCCTTCCTATACCATGAGACTTGATATCTCAATGCTTCTAATACCAAACCTGAGACCCGTCCTATAACATGAGATGTGATATCCAAATCCTTCCCCTTCCAAACCTTAGACCCTTCCTTTATCATGAGATGTGATATCCAACTCCTTCCCATTCCAATCTTGAGACCCTTCCGATATCATGAAATGTGATATCTCAATGCTTCTAATATCAAACTTGAGACCCTCCCTATAGCATGAGATGTGATATCCAAGTCCTTCCCATTCCAATCCTGAGACCCTTCCTATAGCATGAGATGTGATATCTCAATGCTTCTAATACCAAACCTGAGACCCTTCCTATAACATGAGATGGGAATATCCAACTCCTTCCCATTCCAATCCTGAGACCCTTCCGATAGCAGAGATGTGATATCTCAATGCTTATACCAAACCTGAGATCCTTCCTATAACATGAGATGTGATATCCAACTCCTTCCCATTCCAATCCTGAGACACTTCCTATAGCATGAGATGTGATATCTCACTGCTTATACCAAACCTGAGACCCTTCCTATAGCATGAGATGTGATATCCAACTCCTTCCCATTCCAATCCTGAGACCCTTCCTATAGCATGAGATGTGATATCTCAATGCTTCTAATATCAAACTTGAGACCCTCCCTATAGCATGAGATGTGATACCCAAGTCCTTCCCATTCCAATCCTGAGACACTTCCTATAGCATGAGATGTGATATCTCAATGCTTCTAATACCAAACCTGAGACTCTTCCTATAACATGAGATGGGATATCCAACTCCTTCCCATTCCAATCCTGAGACCCTTTCGATAGCAGAGATGTGATATCTCAATGTTTATACCAAACCTGAGACCCTCCCTACGGCATGAGATGTCATATACAACTCCTTCCCATTCCAATCCTGAGACCCTTCCTATAGCATGAGATGTGATATCCAACTCCTTCCCATTCCAATCCTGAGACCCTTCCTATAGCATGAGATGTGATGTCTCAATGCTTCTAATACCAAACCTGAGATCCTTCCTATAACATGAGATGTGATATCCAACTCCTTCCATTCCAATCCTGAGACCCTTCCTATAGCATGAGATGTGATATCTCAATGCTTATAACAAAACCTGAGACCCTTCCTATAGCATGAGATGTGATATCCAACTCCTTCCCATTCCAATCCTGAGACCCTTCCTTTAGCCTGAGATGTGATATCTCAATGCCTCTAATACCAAACCTGAGATCCTTCCTCTAACATGAAATGTGATATCCAACTCCTTCACTTTCCAAACCTGAGAGCCTATCTATAGCATGAGATGTGATATCCAAGTCCTTCCCATTCCAATCCTTAGACCCTTCCTACAGCATGCAATATGATATCTCAATGATTTTAATAAAAAACCTGAGACCCGTCCTATAACATGAGATGGGATATCCAACTCCTTCCCATTCCAATCCTGAGACACTTCCGATAGCAGAGATGTGATATCTCAATGTTTATACCAAACCTGAGACCCTTCCTATAACATGAGATGTGATATCCAACTCCTTCCCGTTCCAAACCTGAGACCCTTCCTTTAGCATGAGATGTGATATCCAGCTCCTTCCCATTCCAATCCTGAGACACTTCCGATAGCATGAGATGTGATATCTCAATGCTTCTAATATCAAAACTGAGACCCTCCCTATAGCATATGTGATATCTAAGTCCTTCCCATTCCAATCCTGAGACCCTTCCTATAGCATGAGATGTGATATCTCAATGCTTATCCTTGATTCCTGTAGTAAATTGATTTCCTTTGCAGGCCGACTCCTGTCACGAATGCCTTGTCTGCATGCATTCTCTCCTGGCCATTCTCTCACCGTGGCTATTTGCCTACCCCCTTCCTCTCTCAGTGGATGGACTTCTCCATCCTAGCCTCCTACCACTCAACTCCGCCTACTTGGAGAATTCAACATGAACCTGTATGCTTCCTGACCTGGACTTTTACGAGATCTGCAACTCTTCATGTCGCTGGCCCTACACACTGCAGGGAATACTCAGGATTTTCTGATCTCAGACCTCCCCCTCTGTAACCCTCTCAACAATCCTCTCCCGTGGTGATCAAGTTCTCATCTCCAAAGAAGGCTAACTGCCAGCTGTTCCTCCTCAGAGGAGTTCTCCCTTTCTGTCCCTGCTCCCTGCACCGTTTCGCGTTGCAAACACTCGCTTCCCTGCTCTCTGGTTTAGACGCTTTTCCTTCTCAGAGGCCTTCTTCCTTTCTGCCCTTTTCGCGTTGCAAGTACTCGCTTCCCAGCTCTCTGGTTTAGACGCGTGTTCCCTGCCTTCTCTCCTCTTCCCGCTGCCTTCAAATCGAAAAATGAGCTCCAAAAGATACACAGTGCTCAGAATGCTCTATAACACCCATTATTCAACATATAGCCGTAACCCGCTAGACGTATTGAAACATGCTGTAAACTAGCAAAAACAGCTAGAAAATGTACTTTCCTCGCGTTTTTGTAAATGCTAATTCTGATGGGTTCCCATGTATGTACTGTCCGTGCGTTTGTTGTCGAATCCTGAAGTTTTTAACCACTGTTCTCCCATACAAGGGGGGGGGTCAACGTCTACTGCTGTTCACAGGCTGAATGTATACGGCTGAAATCTTCAAGGCATTATCAGCTTTCCTGACTGTTTTGGAACGTGTATTTGCCATCTGTTAATGCAGTCGCCCTGTGTTCATCGTCCCTTCTACTTTACAGGCTGCACTCCCCTGGTGATCACATTCTCCTCTCCAGAGCAGGCTGACTACCAGCTGCTCCTCCTCATAGGCGTTCATCCTTTCTGTCCCTGCTCCCTGCACCGTTTCGCGTTGTATGTACTCGCTTCCCAGCTCTCTGGTTTAGATGCGTGTTCCCTGCCTTCTCTCCTCTTCCTACAGCCTTCCAATGAGCTCCACAAGATACAGTGTTCAGAATGCTTTATAACACCCATTATTCAACATATAGCTGTAACCCGCTAGACGTATTGAAACATGCTAAAAACGAGCAGAAACAGCTAGAAAATGTACTTTCCTCGCGTTTTGGTAAATGCGAATTCTGGTGGATTCCCATTTTGTACTCTGTTCGTGCGTTTGTTCAGTCGAATCCTGGTCTTTTGAACCACTCTTCTCCCATACAAGGGAGGGTCAAAATGTGTTGTTCACAGGCTGAATTTATACTGCTGAAATGCTCGCTTCCCTGCTCTCTGGTTTAGACGCGTGTACCCTGTATCCTTCCCATTCCAATCCTGAGACCCTTCCTATAGCATGAGATGTGATATCTCAATGCTTATACCAAACCTGAGACCCTTCCTATAGCATGAGATGTGATATCCAGCTCCTTCCCATTCCAATCCTGAGACACTTCCGATAGCATGAGATGTGATATCTCAATGCTTCTAATATCAAAACTGAGACCCTCCCTATAGCATGATATGTGATATCTAAGTCCTTCCCATTCCAATCCTGAGACCCTTCCTATAGCATGAGATGTGATATCTCAATGCTTCTACCAAACCTGAGACCCTTCCTTTAGCATGAGATGTGATATCCAACTCCTTCCCATTCCAATCCTGAGACCCTTCCTATAGCATGAGATGTGATATCTCAATACTTCTAATACCAAACCTGAGATCCTTCCGATAACATGAGATGTGATATCTCAATAGTTCTAATACCAAACCTGAGATCCATCCTATAACATGAGATGTGATATCCAAATCCTTCCCCTTCCAAACCTGAGACCCTCCCTTTAGCATGAGATGTGATATCCAACTCCTTCCCATTCCAATCCTGAGACCCTTCCTATAGCCTGAGATGTGATATCTCAATACCTCTAATACCAAACCTGAGATCCTTCCTCTAACATGAAATGTGATATCCAACTCCTTCACTTTCCAAACCTGAGAGCCTATATATAGCATGAGATGTGATATCCAAGTCCTTCCCATTCCAATCCTTAGACCCTTCCTACAGCATGCAATATGATATCTCAATGATTCTAATAAAAAACCTGAGACCCGTCCTATAACATGAGATGGGATATCCAACTCCTTCCCATTCCAATCCTGAGACACTTCCGATAGCAGAGATGTGATATCTCACTGCTTATACCAAACCTGAGACCCTTCCCATAGCATGAGAAGTGATATCCAACTCCTTCCCATTCCAATCCTCAGACCCTTCCTATAGCATGAGATGTGATATCTCAATGCTTCTAATATCAAACTTGAGACCCTACCTATAGCATGAGATGTGATATCCAAGTCCTTCCCATTCCAATCCTGAGACCCTTCCTATAGCCTGAGATGTGATATCTCAATACCTCTAATACCAAACCTGAGATCCTTCCTCTAACATGAAATGTGATATCCAACTCCTTCACTTTCCAAACCTGAGAGCCTATATATAGCATGAGATGTGATATCCAAGTCCTTCCCATTCCAATCCTTAGACCCTTCCTACAGCATGCAATATGATATCTCAATGCTTCTAATACCAAACCTGAGACCCTTCCTATAACATGAGATGGGAATATCCAACTCCTTCCCATTCCAATCCTGAGACCCTTCCGATAGCAGAGATGTGATATCTCACTGCTTATACCAAACCTGAGACCCTTCCCATAGCATGAGATGTGATATCCAACTCCTTCCCATTCCAATCCTCAGACCCTTCCTATAGCATGAGATGTGATATCTCAATGCTTCTAATATCAAACTTGAGACCCTACCTATAGCATGAGATGTGATATCCAAGTCCTTCCCATTCCAATCCTGAGACACTTCCTATAGCATGAGATGTGATATCTCAATGCTTCTAATAC
This sequence comes from Ambystoma mexicanum, assembly GCF_040938575.1. NCBI lineage: Eukaryota > Metazoa > Chordata > Amphibia > Caudata > Ambystomatidae > Ambystoma > Ambystoma mexicanum. The sequence goes on from NC_090936.1 coordinate 344,356,170, forward strand.
CAAACCTGAGACTCTTCCTATAACATGAGATGGGATATCCAACTCCTTCCCATTCCAATCCTGAGACCCTTTTGATAGCAGAGATGTGATATCTCAATGTTTATACCAAACATGAGACCCTTCCTACGGCATGAGATGTCATATTCAACTCCTTCCCATTCCAATCCTGAGACCCTTCCTATAGCATGAGATGTGATATCCAACTCCTTCCCATTCCAATCCTGAGACCCTTCCTATAGCATGAGATGTGATGTCTCAATGCTTCTAATACCAAACCTGAGATCCTTCCTATAACATGAGATGTGATATCCAACTCCTTCCATTCCAATCCTGAGACCCTTCCTATAGCATGAGATGTGATATCTCAATGCTTATACCAAACCTGAGACCCTTCCTATAGCATGAGATGTGATATCCAACTCCTTCCCATTCCAATCCTGAGACCCTTCCTATAGCCTGAGATGTGATATCTCAATGCCTCCAATACCAAACCTGAGATCCTTCCTCTAACATGAAATGTGATATCTCAATAGTTCTAATACCAAACCTGAGATCCATCCTATAACATGAGATGTGATATCCAAATCCTTCCCCTTCCAAACCTGAGACCCTCCCTTTAGCATGAGATGTGATATCCAACTCCTTCCCATTCCAATCCTGAGACCCTTCCTATAGCCTGAGATGTGATATCTCAATACCTCTAATACCAAACCTGAGATCCTTCCTCTAACATGAAATGTGATATCCAACTCCTTCACTTTCCAAACCTGAGAGCCTATATATAGCATGAGATGTGATATCCAAGTCCTTCCCATTCCAATCCTTAGACCCTTCCTACAGCATGCAATATGATATCTCAATGATTCTAATAAAAAACCTGAGACCCGTCCTATAACATGAGATGGGATATCCAACTCCTTCCCATTCCAATCCTGAGACACTTCCGATAGCAGAGATGTGATATCTCAATGTTTATACCAAACCTGAGACCCTTCCTATAACATGAGATGTGATATCCAACTCCTTCCCGTTCCAAACCTGAGACCCTTCCTTTAGCATGAGATGTGATATCCAGCTCCTTCCCATTCCAATCCTGAGACACTTCCTATAGCATGAGATGTGATATCTCAATGCTTCTAATATCAAAACTGAGACCCTCCCTATAGCATGATATGTGATATCTAAGTCCTTCCCATTCCAATCCTGAGACCCTTCCTATAGCATGAGATGTGATATCTCAATGCTTCTACCAAACCTGAGACCCTTCCTTTAGCATGAGATGTGATATCCAACTCCTTCCCATTCCAATCCTGAGACCCTTCCTATAGCATGAGATGTGATATCTCAATACTTCTAATATCAAACCTGAGATCCTTCCGATAACATGAGATGTGATATCTCAATACTTCTAATACCAAACCTGAGATCCATCCTATAACATGAGATGTGATATCCAAATCCTTCCCCTTCCAAACCTGAGACCCTCCCTTTAGCATGAGATGTGATATCCAACTCCTTCCCATTCCAATCCTGAGACCCTTCTGATAGCATAAGATATGATATCTCAATGCTTCTATACCAAACCTGAGATCCTTCCGATAGCATGAGATGTGATATCTCAATACTTCTAATACCAAACCTGAGATCCTTCCTATAACATGAGATGTGATATCCAAATCCTTATCTTCCAAACCTGAGACCCTCCCTTTAGCATGAGATGTGATATCCAACTCCTTCCCATTCCAATCCTGAGACTCTTCTGATAGCATAAGATATGATATCTCAATGCTTCTATACCAAACCTGAGATCCTTCTGATAGCATGAGATGTGATATCTCAATACTTCTAATACCAAACCTGAGATCCTACCTCTAACATGAAATGTGATATCCAACTCTTTCCCCTTGCAAACCTGAGAGCCTTCCTATAGCATGAGATGTGATATCCAAGTCCTTCCCATTCCAATCCTGAGACCCTTCCTATAACATGAGATGTGATATCCAACTCCTTCCCATTCCAACCTGAGACCCTTCCTATAGCATGAGATGGGATATCCAACTCCTTCCAAATCCAATCCCGATACCCTTCCGATAGCATGAGATGTGATATCCCAATGCTTCTACCAAACCTGAGACCCATACTATTGCATGAGATGTGATATCAAACTCCTTCCCATTCTAATCCTGAGACCCTTCCTATAGCTTGAGATGTGATATCCAACTCCTTCCCATTCCAATTCTGAGACCCTTCCTATACCATGAGACTTGATATCTCAATGCTTCTAATACCAAACCTGAGACCCGTCCTATAACATGAGATGTGATATCCAAATCCTTCCCCTTCCAAACCTTAGACCCTTCCTTTATCATGAGAGGTGATATCCAACTCCTTCCCATTCCAATCTTCAGACCCTTCCGATATCATGAAATGTGATATCTCAATGCTTCTAATATCAAACTTGAGACCCTCCCTATAGCATTCCCATTCCAATCCTGAGACCCTTCCTATAGCATGAGATGTGATATCTCAATGCTTCTAATACCAAACCTGAGACCCTTCCTATAACATGAGATGGGAATATCCAACTCCTTCCCATTCCAATCCTGAGACCCTTCCGATAGCAGAGATGTGATATCTCAATTCTTATACCAAACCTGAGATCCTTCCTATAACATGAGATGTGATATCCAACTCCTTCCCATTCCAATCCTGAGACACTTCCTATAGCATGAGATGTGATATCTCACTGCTTATACCAAACCTGAGACCCTTCCCATAGCATGAGATGTGATATCCAACTCCTTCCCATTCCAATCCTCAGACCCTTCCTATAGCATGAGATGTGATATCTCAATGCTTCTAATATCAAACTTGAGACCCTACCTATAGCATGAGATGTGATATCCAAGTCCTTCCCATTCCAATCCTGAGACACTTCCTATAGCATGAGATGTGATATCTCAATGCTTCTAATACCAAACCTGAGACTCTTCCTATAACATGAGATGGGATATCCAACTCCTTCCCATTCCAATCCTGAGACCCTTTTGATAGCAGAGATGTGATATCTCAATGTTTATACCAAACCTGAGACCCTTCCTACGGCATGAGATGTCATATTCAACTCCTTCCCATTCCAATCCTGAGACCCTTCCTATAGCATGAGATGTGATATCCAACTCCTTCCCATTCCAATCCTGAGACCCTTCCTATAGCATGAGATGTGATGTCTCAATGCTTCTAATACCAAACCTGAGATCCTTCCTATAACATGAGATGTGATATCAAACTCCTTCCATTCCAATCCTGAGACCATTCCTATAGCATGAGATGTGATATCTCAATGCTTATACCAAACCTGAGACCCTTCCTATAGCATGAGATGTGATATCCAACTCCTTCCCATTCCAATCCTGAGACCCTTCCTATAGCCTGAGATGTGATATCTCAATGCCTCTAATACCAAACCTGAGATCCTTCCTCTAACATGAAATGTGATATCCAACTCCTTCACTTTCCAAACCTGAGAGCCTATCTATAGCATGAGATGTGATATCCAAGTCCTTCCCATTCCAATCCTTAGACCCTTCCTACAGCATGCAATATGATATCTCAATGATTCTAATAAAAAACCTGAGACCCGTCCTATAACATGAGATGGGATATCCAACTCCTTCCCATTCCAATCCTGAGACACTTCCGATAGCAGAGATGTGATATCTCAATGTTTATACCAAACCTGAGACCCTTCCTATAACATGAGATGTGATATCCAACTCCTTCCCGTTCCAAACCTGAGACCCTTCCTTTAGCATGAGATGTGATATCCAGCTCCTTCCCATTCCAATCCTGAGACACTTCCGATAGCATGAGATGTGATATCTCAATGCTTCTAATATCAAAACTGAGACCCTCCCTATAGCATGATTTGTGATATCTAAGTCCTTCCCATTCCAATCCTGAGACCCTTCCTATAGCATGAGATGTGATATCTCAATGCTTCTACCAAACCTGAGACCCTTCCTTTAGCATGAGATGTGATATCCAACTCCTTCCCATTCCAATCTTGAGACCCTTCCTATAGCATGAGATGTGATATCTCAATACTTCTAATACCAAACCTGAGATCCTTCCGATAACATGAGATGTGATATCTCAATACTTCTAATACCAAACCTGAGATCCATCCTATAACATGAGATGTGATATCCAAATCCTTCCCCTTCCAAACCTGAGACCCTCCCTTTAGCATGAGATGTGATATCCAACTCCTTCCCATTCCAATCCTGAGACCCTTCTGATAGCATAAGATATGATATCTCAATGCTTCTATACCAAACCTGAGATCCTTCCGATAGCATGAGATGTGATATCTCAATACTTCTAATACCAAACCTGAGATCCTTCCTATAACATGAGATGTGATATCCAAATCCTTATCTTCCAAACCTGAGACCCTCCCTTTAGCATGAGATGTGATATCCAACTCCTTCCCATTCCAATCCTGAGACTCTTCTGATAGCATAAGATATGATATCTCAATGCTTCTATACCAAACCTGAGATCCTTCTGATAGCATGAGATGTGATATCTCAATACTTCTAATACCAAACCTGAGATCCTACCTCTAACATGAAATGTGATATCCAACTCTTTCCCCTTGCAAACCTGAGAGCCTTCCTATAGCATGAGATGTGATATCCAAGTCCTTCCCACTCCAATCCTGAGACCCTTCCTATAACATGAGATGTGATATCCAACTCCTTCCCATTCTAACCTGAGACCCTTCCTATAGCATGAGATGGGATATCCAACTCCTTCCAAATCCAATCCCGATACCCTTCCGATAGCATGAGATGTGATATCCCAATGCTTCTACCAAACCTGAGACCCATACTATGGCATGAGATGTGATATCAAACTCCTTCCCATTCTAATCCTGAGACCCTTCCTATAGCTTGAGATGTGATATCCAACTCCTTCCCATTCCAATTCTGAGACCCTTCCTATACCATGAGACTTGATATCTCAATGCTTCTAATACCAAACCTGAGACCCGTCCTATAACATGAGATGTGATATCCAAATCCTTCCCCTTCCAAACCTTAGACCCTTCCTTTATCATGAGATGTGATATCCAACTCCTTCCCATTCCAATCTTGAGACCCTTCCGATATCATGAAATGTGATATCTCAATGCTTCTAATATCAAACTTGAGACCCTCCCTATAGCATGAGATGTGATATCCAAGTCCTTCCCATTCCAATCCTGAGACCCTTCCTATAGCATGAGATGTGATATCTCAATGCTTCTAATACCAAACCTGAGACCCTTCCTATAACATGAGATGGGAATATCCAACTCCTTCCCATTCCAATCCTGAGACCCTTCCGATAGCAGAGATGTGATATCTCAATGCTTATACCAAACCTGAGATCCTTCCTATAACATGAGATGTGATATCCAACTCCTTCCCATTCCAATCCTGAGACACTTCCTATAGCATGAGATGTGATATCTCACTGCTTATACCAAACCTGAGACCCTTCCTATAGCATGAGATGTGATATCCAACTCCTTCCCATTCCAATCCTGAGACCCTTCCTATAGCATGAGATGTGATATCTCAATGCTTCTAATATCAAACTTGAGACCCTCCCTATAGCATGAGATGTGATACCCAAGTCCTTCCCATTCCAATCCTGAGACACTTCCTATAGCATGAGATGTGATATCTCAATGCTTCTAATACCAAACCTGAGACTCTTCCTATAACATGAGATGGGATATCCAACTCCTTCCCATTCCAATCCTGAGACCCTTTCGATAGCAGAGATGTGATATCTCAATGTTTATACCAAACCTGAGACCCTCCCTACGGCATGAGATGTCATATACAACTCCTTCCCATTCCAATCCTGAGACCCTTCCTATAGCATGAGATGTGATATCCAACTCCTTCCCATTCCAATCCTGAGACCCTTCCTATAGCATGAGATGTGATGTCTCAATGCTTCTAATACCAAACCTGAGATCCTTCCTATAACATGAGATGTGATATCCAACTCCTTCCATTCCAATCCTGAGACCCTTCCTATAGCATGAGATGTGATATCTCAATGCTTATAACAAAACCTGAGACCCTTCCTATAGCATGAGATGTGATATCCAACTCCTTCCCATTCCAATCCTGAGACCCTTCCTTTAGCCTGAGATGTGATATCTCAATGCCTCTAATACCAAACCTGAGATCCTTCCTCTAACATGAAATGTGATATCCAACTCCTTCACTTTCCAAACCTGAGAGCCTATCTATAGCATGAGATGTGATATCCAAGTCCTTCCCATTCCAATCCTTAGACCCTTCCTACAGCATGCAATATGATATCTCAATGATTTTAATAAAAAACCTGAGACCCGTCCTATAACATGAGATGGGATATCCAACTCCTTCCCATTCCAATCCTGAGACACTTCCGATAGCAGAGATGTGATATCTCAATGTTTATACCAAACCTGAGACCCTTCCTATAACATGAGATGTGATATCCAACTCCTTCCCGTTCCAAACCTGAGACCCTTCCTTTAGCATGAGATGTGATATCCAGCTCCTTCCCATTCCAATCCTGAGACACTTCCGATAGCATGAGATGTGATATCTCAATGCTTCTAATATCAAAACTGAGACCCTCCCTATAGCATATGTGATATCTAAGTCCTTCCCATTCCAATCCTGAGACCCTTCCTATAGCATGAGATGTGATATCTCAATGCTTATCCTTGATTCCTGTAGTAAATTGATTTCCTTTGCAGGCCGACTCCTGTCACGAATGCCTTGTCTGCATGCATTCTCTCCTGGCCATTCTCTCACCGTGGCTATTTGCCTACCCCCTTCCTCTCTCAGTGGATGGACTTCTCCATCCTAGCCTCCTACCACTCAACTCCGCCTACTTGGAGAATTCAACATGAACCTGTATGCTTCCTGACCTGGACTTTTACGAGATCTGCAACTCTTCATGTCGCTGGCCCTACACACTGCAGGGAATACTCAGGATTTTCTGATCTCAGACCTCCCCCTCTGTAACCCTCTCAACAATCCTCTCCCGTGGTGATCAAGTTCTCATCTCCAAAGAAGGCTAACTGCCAGCTGTTCCTCCTCAGAGGAGTTCTCCCTTTCTGTCCCTGCTCCCTGCACCGTTTCGCGTTGCAAACACTCGCTTCCCTGCTCTCTGGTTTAGACGCTTTTCCTTCTCAGAGGCCTTCTTCCTTTCTGCCCTTTTCGCGTTGCAAGTACTCGCTTCCCAGCTCTCTGGTTTAGACGCGTGTTCCCTGCCTTCTCTCCTCTTCCCGCTGCCTTCAAATCGAAAAATGAGCTCCAAAAGATACACAGTGCTCAGAATGCTCTATAACACCCATTATTCAACATATAGCCGTAACCCGCTAGACGTATTGAAACATGCTGTAAACTAGCAAAAACAGCTAGAAAATGTACTTTCCTCGCGTTTTTGTAAATGCTAATTCTGATGGGTTCCCATGTATGTACTGTCCGTGCGTTTGTTGTCGAATCCTGAAGTTTTTAACCACTGTTCTCCCATACAAGGGGGGGGGTCAACGTCTACTGCTGTTCACAGGCTGAATGTATACGGCTGAAATCTTCAAGGCATTATCAGCTTTCCTGACTGTTTTGGAACGTGTATTTGCCATCTGTTAATGCAGTCGCCCTGTGTTCATCGTCCCTTCTACTTTACAGGCTGCACTCCCCTGGTGATCACATTCTCCTCTCCAGAGCAGGCTGACTACCAGCTGCTCCTCCTCATAGGCGTTCATCCTTTCTGTCCCTGCTCCCTGCACCGTTTCGCGTTGTATGTACTCGCTTCCCAGCTCTCTGGTTTAGATGCGTGTTCCCTGCCTTCTCTCCTCTTCCTACAGCCTTCCAATGAGCTCCACAAGATACAGTGTTCAGAATGCTTTATAACACCCATTATTCAACATATAGCTGTAACCCGCTAGACGTATTGAAACATGCTAAAAACGAGCAGAAACAGCTAGAAAATGTACTTTCCTCGCGTTTTGGTAAATGCGAATTCTGGTGGATTCCCATTTTGTACTCTGTTCGTGCGTTTGTTCAGTCGAATCCTGGTCTTTTGAACCACTCTTCTCCCATACAAGGGAGGGTCAAAATGTGTTGTTCACAGGCTGAATTTATACTGCTGAAATGCTCGCTTCCCTGCTCTCTGGTTTAGACGCGTGTACCCTGTATCCTTCCCATTCCAATCCTGAGACCCTTCCTATAGCATGAGATGTGATATCTCAATGCTTATACCAAACCTGAGACCCTTCCTATAGCATGAGATGTGATATCTCAATGCCTCTAATACCAAACCTGAGATCCTTCCTCTAACATGAAATGTGATATCCAACTCCTTCCCTTTCCAAACCTGAGAGCCTACCTATAGCATGAGATGTGATATCCAAGTCCTTCCCATTCCAATCCTTAGACCCTTCCTATAGCATGCAATATGATATCTCAATGATTCTAATAACAAACCTGAGACCCGTCCTATAACATGAGATGGGATATCCAACTCCTTCCCATTCCAATCCTGAGACACTTCCGATAGCAGAGATGTGATATCTCAATGCTTATACCAAACCTGAGACCCTTCCTATAACATGAGATGTGATATCCAACTCCTTCCCATTCCAAACCTGAGACCCTTCCTATAGCATATGTGATATCCAACTCCTTCCAATTCCAAACATGAGACCCTTCCCATAGCAAGAATGTAATATCCAACTCCTTCCCATTCCAATCCTGAGACCATTCCTATAGCATGAGATGTGATATCTCAATGCTTCTAATACCAAACCTGAGATCCTTCCTATGACATGAGATGTGATATCCAATTCCTTCCCATTCCAAACCTGAGACCCTTCCTACAGCATGCGATGTGATATCTCACTGCTTCCAATACCAAACCTGAGACCAGTCCTATAACGTGAGATGGGATATCCAACTCCTTCCCGTTCCAATCCTGAGACACTTCCGATTGCAGAGATGTGATATCTCAATGCTTATACCAAACCTGAGATCCTTCCTATAACATGAGATGTGATATCCAAGTCCTTCCCATTCCAATCCTGAGACCCTTCCTATAGCATGAGATGTGATATCTCAATGCTTCTAATACCAAACCTGAGACCCTTCCTATAACATGAGATGGGAATATCCAACTCCTTCCCATTCCAATCCTGAGACCCTTCCGATAGCAGAGATGTGATATCTCACTGCTTATACCAAACCTGAGACCCTTCCCATAGCATGAGATGTGATATCCAACTCCTTCCCATTCCAATCCTCAGACCCTTCCTATAGCATGAGATGTGATATCTCAATGCTTCTAATATCAAACTTGAGACCCTACCTATAGCATGAGATGTGATATCCAAGTCCTTCCCATTCCAATCCTGAGACACTTCCTATAGCATGAGATGTGATATCTCAATGCTTCTAATACCAAACCTGAGACTCTTCCTATAACATGAGATGGGATATCCAACTCCTTCCCATTCCAATCCTGAGACCCTTTTGATAGCAGAGATGTGATATCTCAATGTTTATACCAAACATGAGACCCTTCCTACGGCATGAGATGTCATATTCAACTCCTTCCCATTCCAATCCTGAGACCCTTCCTATAGCATGAGATGTGATATCCAACTCCTTCCCATTCCAATCCTGAGACCCTTCCTATAACATGAGATGTGATATCCAACTCCTTCCCATTCCAACCTGAGACCCTTCCTATAGCATGAGATGGGATATCCAACTCCTTCCAAATCCAATCCCGATACCCTTCCGATAGCATGAGATGTGATATCCCAATGCTTCTACCAAACCTGAGACCCATACTATTGCATGAGATGTGATATCAAACTCCTTCCCATTCTAATCCTGAGACCCTTCCTATAGCTTGAGATGTGATATCCAACTCCTTCCCATTCCAATTCTGAGACCCTTCCTATACCATGAGACTTGATATCTCAATGCTTCTAATACCAAACCTGAGACCCGTCCTATAACATGAGATGTGATATCCAAATCCTTCCCCTTCCAAACCTTAGACCCTTCCTTTATCATGAGATGTGATATCCAACTCCTTCCCATTCCAATCTTGAGACCCTTCCGATATCATGAAATGTGATATCTCAATGCTTCTAATATCAAACTTGAGACCCTCCCTATAGCATGAGATGTGATATCCAAGTCCTTCCCATTCCAATCCTGAGACCCTTCCTATAGCATGAGATGTGATATCTCAATGCTTCTAATACCAAACCTGAGACCCTTCCTATAACATGAGATGGGAATATCCAACTCCTTCCCATTCCAATCCTGAGACCCTTCCGATAGCAGAGATGTGATATCTCAATTCTTATACCAAACCTGAGATCCTTCCTATAACATGAGATGTGATATCCAACTCCTTCCCATTCCAATCCTGAGACACTTCCTATAGCATGAGATGTGATATCTCACTGCTTATACCAAACCTGAGACCCTTCCCATAGCATGAGATGTGATATCCAACTACTTCCCATTCCAATCATCAGACCCTTCCTATAGCATGAGATGTGATATCTCAATGCTTCTAATATCAAACTTGAGACCCTACCTATAGCATGAGATGTGATATCCAAGTCCTTCCCATTCCAATCCTGAGACACTTCCTATAGCATGAGATGTGATATCTCAATGCTTCTAATACCAAACCTGAGACTCTTCCTATAACATGAGATGGGATATCCAACTCCTTCCCATTCCAATCCTGAGACCCTTTTGATAGCAGAGATGTGATATCTCAATGTTTATACCAAACCTGAGACCCTTCCTACGGCATGAGATGTCATATTCAACTCCTTCCCATTCCAATCCTGAGACCCTTCCTATAGCATGAGATGTGATATCCAACTCCTTCCCATTCCAATCCTGAGACCCTTCCTATAGCATGAGATGTGATGTCTCAATGCTTCTAATACCAAACCTGAGATCCTTCCTATAACATGAGATGTGATATCAAACTCCTTCCATTCCAATCCTGAGACCATTCCTATAGCATGAGATGTGATATCTCAATGCTTATACCAAACCTGAGACCCTTCCTATAGCATGAGATGTGATATCCAACTCCTTCCCATTCCAATCCTGAGACCCTTCCTATAGCCTGAGATGTGATATCTCAATGCCTCTAATACCAAACCTGAGATCCTTCCTCTAACATGAAATGTGATATCCAACTCCTTCACTTTCCAAACCTGAGAGCCTATCTATAGCATGAGATGTGATATCCAAGTCCTTCCCATTCCAATCCTTAGACCCTTCCTACAGCATGCAATATGAAATCTCAATGATTCTAATAAAAAACCTGAGACCCGTCCTATAACATGAGATGGGATATCCAACTCCTTCCCATTCCAATCCTGAGACACTTCCGATAGCAGAGATGTGATATCTCAATGTTTATACCAAACCTGAGACCCTTCCTATAACATGAGATGTGATATCCAACTCCTTCCCGTTCCAAACCTGAGACCCTTCCTTTAGCATGAGATGTGATATCCAGCTCCTTCCCATTCCAATCCTGAGACACTTCCGATAGCATGAGATGTGATATCTCAATGCTTCTAATATCAAAACTGAGACCCTCCCTATAGCATGATATGTGATATCTAAGTCCTTCCCATTCCAATCCTGAGACCCTTCCTATAGCATGAGATGTGATATCTCAATGCTTCTACCAAACCTGAGACCCTTCCTTTAGCATGAGATGTGATATCCAACTCCTTCCCATTCCAATCCTGAGACCCTTCCTATAGCATGAGATGTGATATCTCAATACTTCTAATACCAAACCTGAGATCCTTCCGATAACATGAGATGTGATATCTCAATACTTCTAATACCAAACCTGAGATCCATCCTATAACATGAGATGTGATATCCAAATCCTTCCCCTTCCAAACCTGAGACCCTCCCTTTAGCATGAGATGTGATATCCAACTCCTTCCCATTCCAATCCTGAGACCCTTCTGATAGCATAAGATATGATATCTCAATGCTTCTATACCAAACCTGAGATCCTTCCGATAGCATGAGATGTGATATCTCAATACTTCTAATACCAAACCTGAGATCCTTCCTATAACATGAGATGTGATATCCAAATCCTTATCTTCCAAACCTAAGACCCTCCCTTTAGCATGAGATGTGATATCCAACTCCTTCCCATTCCAATCCTGAGACTCTTCTGATAGCATAAGATATGATATCTCAATGCTTCTATACCAAACCTGAGATCCTTCTGATAGCATGAGATGTGATATCTCAATACTTCTAATACCAAACCTGAGATCCTACCTCTAACATGAAATGTGATATCCAACTCTTTCCCCTTGCAAACCTGAGAGCCTTCCTATAGCATGAGATGTGATATCCAAGTCCTTCCCACTCCAATCCTGAGACCCTTCCTATAACATGAGATGTGATATCCAACTCCTTCCCATTCTAACCTGGGACCCTTCCTATAGCATGAGATGGGATATCCAACTCCTTCCAAATCCAATCCCGATACCCTTCCGATAGCATGAGATGTGATATCCCAATGCTTCTACCAAACCTGAGACCCATACTATGGCATGAGATGTGATATCAAACTCCTTCCCATTCTAATCCTGAGACCCTTCCTATAGCTTGAGATGTGATATCCAACTCCTTCCCATTCCAATTCTGAGACCCTTCCTATACCATGAGACTTGATATCTCAATGCTTCTAATACCAAACCTGAGACCCGTCCTATAACATGAGATGTGATATCCAAATCCTTCCCCTTCCAAACCTTAGACCCTTCCTTTATCATGAGATGTGATATCCAACTCCTTCCCATTCCAATCTTGAGACCCTTCCGATATCATGAAATGTGATATCTCAATGCTTCTAATATCAAACTTGAGACCCTCCCTATAGCATGAGATGTGATATCCAAGTCCTTCCCATTCCAATCCTGAGACCCTTCCTATAGCATGAGATGTGATATCTCAATGCTTCTAATACCAAACCTGAGACCCTTCCTATAACATGAGATGGGAATATCCAACTCCTTCCCATTCCAATCCTGAGACCCTTCCGATAGCAGAGATGTGATATCTCAATGCTTATACCAAACCTGAGATCCTTCCTATAACATGAGATGCGATATCCAACTCCTTCCCATTCCAATCCTGAGACACTTCCTATAGCATGAGATGTGATATCTCACTGCTTATACCAAACCTGAGACCCTTCCTATAGCATGAGATGTGATATCCAACTCCTTCCCATTCCAATCCTGAGACCCTTCCTATAGCATGAGATGTGATATCTCAATGCTTCTAATATCAAACTTGAGACCCTCCCTATAGCATGAGATGTGATACCCAAGTCCTTCCCATTCCAATCCTGAGACACTTCCTATAGCATGAGATGTGATATCTCAATGCTTCTAATACCAAACCTGAGACTCTTCCTATAACATGAGATGGGATATCCAACTCCTTCCCATTCCAATCCTGAGACCCTTTCGATAGCAGAGATGTGATATCTCAATGTTTATACCAAACCTGAGACCCTCCCTACGGCATGAGATGTCATATACAACTCCTTCCCATTCCAATCCTGAGACCCTTCCTATAGCATGAGATGTGATATCCAACTCCTTCCCATTCCAATCCTGAGACCCTTCCTATAGCATGAGATGTGATGTCTCAATGCTTCTAATACCAAACCTGAGATCCTTCCTATAACATGAGATGTGATATCCAACTCCTTCCATTCCAATCCTGAGACCCTTCCTATAGCATGAGATGTGATATCTCAATGCTTATAACAAAACCTGAGACCCTTCCTATAGCATGAGATGTGATATCCAACTCCTTCCCATTCCAATCCTGAGACCCTTCCTTTAGCCTGAGATGTGATATCTCAATGCCTCTAATACCAAACCTGAGATCCTTCCTCTAACATGAAATGTGATATCCAACTCCTTCACTTTCCAAACCTGAGAGCCTATCTATAGCATGAGATGTGATATCCAACTCCTTCCCATTCCAATCCTTAGACCCTTCCTACAGCATGCAATATGATATCTCAATGATTTTAATAAAAAACCTGAGACCCGTCCTATAACATGAGATGGGATATCCAACTCCTTCCCATTCCAATCCTGAGACACTTCCGATAGCAGAGATGTGATATCTCAATGTTTATACCAAACCTGAGACCCTTCCTATAACATGAGATGTGATATCCAACTCCTTCCCGTTCCAAACCTGAGACCCTTCCTTTAGCATGAGATGTGATATCCAGCTCCTTCCCATTCCAATCCTGAGACACTTCCGATAGCATGAGATGTGATATCTCAATGCTTCTAATATCAAAACTGAGACCCTCCCTATAGCATATGTGATATCTAAGTCCTTCCCATTCCAATCCTGAGACCCTTCCTATAGCATGAGATGTGATATCTCAATGCTTATCCTTGATTCCTGTAGTAAATTGATTTCCTTTGCAGGCCGACTCCTGTCACGTATGCCTTGTCTGCATGCATTCTCTCCTGGCCATTCTCTCACCGTGGCTATTTGCCTACCCCCTTCCTCTCTCAGTGGATGGACTTCTCCATCCTAGCCTCCTACGACTCAACTCCGCCTACTTGGAGAATTCAACATGAACCTGTATGCTTCCTGACCTGGACTTTTACGAGATCTGCAACTCTTCATGTCGCTGGCCCTACACACTGCAGGGAATACTCAGGACTTTCTGATCTCAGACCTCCCCCTCTGTAACCCTCTCAACAATCCTCTCCCGTGGTGATCAAGTTCTCATCTCCAAAGAAGGCTAACTGCCAGCTGTTCCTCCTCAGAGGAGTTCTCCCTTTCTGTCCCTGCTCCCTGCACCGTTTCGCGTTGCAAACACTCGCTTCCCTGCTCTCTGGTTTAGACGCTTTTCCTTCTCAGAGGCCTTCTTCCTTTCTGCCCTTTTCGCGTTGCAAGTACTCGCTTCCCAGCTCTCTGGTTTAGACGCGTGTTCCCTGCCTTCTCTCCTCTTCCCGCTGCCTTCAAATCAAAAAATGAGCTCCAAAAGATACACAGTGCTCAGAATGCTCTATAACACCCATTATTCAACATATAGCCGTAACCCGCTAGACGTATTGAAACGTGCTGTAAACTAGCAAAAACAGCTAGAAAATGTACTTTCCTCGCGTTTTTGTAAATGCTAATTCTGATGGGTTCCCATGTATGTACTGTCCGTGCGTTTGTTGTCGAATCCTGAAGTTTTTAACCACTGTTCTCCCATACAAGGGGGGGGGGTCAACGTCTACTGCTGTTCACAGGCTGAATGTATACGGCTGAAATCTTCAAGGCATTATCAGCTTTCCTGACTGTTTTGGAACGTGTATTTGCCATCTGTTAATGCAGTCGCCCTGTGTTCATCGTCCCTTCTACTTTACAGGCTGCACTCCCCTGGTGATCACATTCTCCTCTCCAGAGCAGGCTGACTACCAGCTGCTCCTCCTCATAGGCGTTCATCCTTTCTGTCCCTGCTCCCTGCACCGTTTCGCGTTGTATGTACTCGCTTCCCAGCTCTCTGGTTTAGATGCGTGTTCCCTGCCTTCTCTCCTCTTCCTACAGCCTTCCAATGAGCTCCACAAGATACAGTGTTCAGAATGCTTTATAACACCCATTATTCAACATATAGCTGTAACCCGCTAGACGTATTGAAACATGCTAAAAACGAGCAGAAACAGCTAGAAAATGTACTTTCCTCGCGTTTTGGTAAATGCGAATTCTGGTGGATTCCCATTTTGTACTCTGTTCGTGCGTTTGTTCAGTCGAATCCTGGTCTTTTGAACCACTCTTCTCCCATACAAGGGAGGGTCAAAATGTGTTGTTCACAGGCTGAATTTATACTGCTGAAATGCTCGCTTCCCTGCTCTCTGGTTTAGACGCGTGTACCCTGTATCCTTCCCATTCCAATCCTGAGACCCTTCCTATAGCATGAGATGTGATATCTCAATGCTTATATCAAACCTGAGACCCTTCCTATAGCATGAGATGTGATATCCAACTCCTTCCCATTCCAATCCTGAGACCCTTCCTATAGCATGAGATGTGATATCTCAATGCCTCTAATACCAAACCTGAGATCCTTCCTCTAACATGAAATGTGATATCCAACTCCTTCCCTTTCCAAACCTGAGAGCCTACCTATAGCATGAGATGTGATATCCAAGTCCTTCCCATTCCAATCCTTAGACCCTTCCTATAGCATGCAATATGATATCTCAATGATTCTAATAACAAACCTGAGACCCGTCCTATAACATGAGATGGGATATCCAACTCCTTCCCATTCCAATCCTGAGACACTTCCGATAGCAGAGATGTGATATCCCAATGCTTATACCAAACCTGAGACCCTTCCTATAACATGAGATGTGATATCCAACTCCTTCCCATTCCAAACCTGAGACCCTTCCTATAGCATATGTGATATCCAACTCCTTCCAATTCCAAACATGAGACCCTTCCCATAGCAAGAATGTAATATCCAACTCCTTCCCATTCCAATCCTGAGACCATTCCTATAGCATGAGATGTGATATCTCAATGCTTCTAATACCAAACCTGAGATCCTTCCTATGACATGAGATGTGATATCCAATTCCTTCCCATTCCAAACCTGAGACCCTTCCTACAGCATGCGATGTGATATCTCACTGCTTCCAATACCAAACCTGAGACCAGTCCTATAACATGAGATGGGATATCCAACTCCTTCCCGTTCCAATCCTGAGACACTTCCGATTGCAGAGATGTGATATCTCAATGCTTATACCAAACCTGAGACTCTTCCTATAACATGAGATGTGATATACAACTCCTTCCCGTTCCAAACCTGAGACCCTTCCTATAGCATGAGATGTGATATCCAACTCCTTCCCATTCCGATCCTGAGACCCTTCCGATAGCATGAGATGTGATATCTCAATGCCTCTAATACCAAACCTGAGATCCTTCCTATAACATGTGATGTGATATTCAATTCCTTCCCCTTCCAAACCTGAGACCCTCTCTTTAGCATGAGATGGGATATCCAACTCCTTCCCATTCCAATCCTGAGACCCTTATGATAACATGAGATGTGATATCTCAATGCCTCTAATACCAAACCTGAGATACTTCCGATAGCATGAGATGTGATATCTCAATGCTTCTAATACCAAACCTGAGATCCTTCCTATAACATGAGATGTGATATCCAACTCCTTCCCATTCCAATCCTGAGACCCTTCTGATAGCATGAGATGTGATATCTCAATGCCTCTAATACCAAACCTGAGATCCTACCTCTAAAATGAAATGTGATATCCAACTCCTTCCCTTTCCAAACCTGAGACCCTGCCTATAGCATGAGATGTGATATCCAAGTCCTTCCCATTCCAATCCTGAGACCCTTCCTATAGCATGAGATGTGATATCTCAATGTCTCGTTGTCGTGTTGAGTCTGCAGCAGCAGAGTTGAGTAAAAGACGTCCCAAACGAAGGAACCCGCACAGTTTGTTACCACAGCAGGGCAACGGAGCGGCCGTGTGTATCTGAGCCAAATGTACACTATTCACTTCAGACCTGGGAACGCCAAGTGTACGAATCATGTGAGAGTGACAAGGACTCGATATACTACACAACCTGCGGCGGTTACAGAGCAAGACTCCTGTGTAGGCTGGTCAGTCTGCTGGATGGCCCAGAGACGCTTCCGAAGGCTTACTAGCAGGAGATGGTGAAGATGCCGAGAATAGCTGTCCCCGCTATTCCAAGGGTCGAAGTACCAGTACAGGCCTTCTGGTTCGATCAAAGGTGAAAAGGGTTTCACAAGGCGACAGCAGTGCAGAGGAGCAGTCCTTCAGCGGGTCACCAGCGATTCCTCGGTTCAGCCTCTTGGTTGCAGGATACTTGGCTCCTGTATTCCTCAGGAGATCGACATGGTAGTGGTGTTTCCAGCCCCCTCTTATCCACGGTTCCCTTCGCGCCAAAACGGAGGGGACCCAATGGGAGATCCGCTCATCAACACTCACACCATTCGTGGACCTATCACGGACCACGGTGGTCCCAGGCATTCACACCACCCTAGACTCTCTGGCACCCAGGATGTGTATTGGGACCAGACATCCCAGCCCACATCCTGGAGGCACACACAAGACATGTAGAAGCCCGCGAAAGCATCTGTGTTTCGCGGGAAAGTACATGCCCAAATAAGGAAGGCCCCAGGTCGGCTCGACCTGGGGAAGGTGAAGGGAGCAAGATGGTCAGCGGACAGGACAAAGGAGCCTCGTGGTCTGGCCATTTTGGGCTCTAGGCCACCATTTTGGGTTAAGCGCGAGAAACGCGCTTAGAACGCCAAAAGGAGCTCAAAACACAATAAACGATCGCTGCCACCATTCCCGTCCGTGAATCACTTGCACCGATCAGTTACAATCCTGGAAGAGTATCTAGGGCCTGTAGAAGGCTAGAGACCCAAGAGAGCAGTAACTTATCTTACAGTGCCCTCTTGTGTCATGTTGCACGAAAGCCGCAACATGATAAAAGAAACTATGGAAACGAGCGTTTCCTGGTACTGACTGTCTTAAGGGCATGACAGTTTCCCCGTAAGAAAGGAGCGAAAGCCCAGAGGAGTGCGGCAGAAGGCTGCACTTCTCTGGCAAAGTCGAGAACAAGGTGAAAAACAACAGCAAAAAGTTTAGGGGTTGCCACATGGAAGGAAAATTACCTACAATTACGAAATCTTTCCTAACACTCGCCCCTCCCAGACTATGGACAGGGGGAACTAATCCACCCCTGGATGAGTCTCTTGTTCAGGTCGGTTAAACATTCTGCACAACCCATCAGCATTGCTATGTTGGACACCTGGCTTATGCTCAATAGTGAAGTCGAAGCCTTGTAGACTTATGGACCACCTATGCAACTTTGGATTCTCCCCCTTCATGTTTATTAGCCACTCTAAGGGCTTATGGTCAGTTTGCAAAGTGAAGTGGGTCCCATAGAGGTAGGGCCTCAGCTTCCTTAGGGCCCACACAACAGAGAAACATTCTTTCTCTACCGTGGACCATCTGAGCTCTCTGTCCTTAAACTGGCGACTAATAAAACCAATAGTGTGTTCCTTACCCTTCTCATCTACTTGCGATAGTACAGCTCCTATCCCAGTGTCAGAGGCGTCCGTCTGCACGATAAAAGGTCTTTGATAATCAGGGGCCCTGAGGACAGGGGCCTGGCACAAGGAGTCTTTTAAGCCATTGAAGGCCTTCTCACACTCGTCGGTCCAAGTTACCTTTTTGGGTTTCTTCAGAGTTGTGAGGGCAGTCAGAGGGGCAGCTATGGTGCCATAGTCTGCCACAAAATTGCGGTAATACCCCGTGAGTCCTAAGAAGGCTCTCACTTGGGTTTGTGTAGTGGGGGTAGGCCAGTCTTGTACTGCTTGTACTTTACTGGGTACAGGCTGTATCCTCCCTCCACCTACTTCATGTCCAAGGTAAAACACTGAGCCTTGTCCAATCTGGCATTTACTAGCCTTTATGGTCAAGTGTGCTTTCTGAAGAGCCTGGAGCACAATCCCGAGGTGTTTCACATGGTCTTCCCAGGTGGCACTGAAAACTGCTATATCGTCCATATATGCAAGACAGAATTCGTCCAACCCATTCAAAACATGATGCACAAGCCTCTGGAAAGTGGCAGGTGCATTCTTCAACCCGAACGGCATTACCCGGAATTGGTAAAGGCCGTCTGGAGTAGAAAACGCTGTCTTCTCCTTGGCATGTTCTGCTAAAGCTATTTGCCAATAGCCAGCAGTGAGGTCAAACATGCTGAGGTACTTGGAGGCACCCAAAGTATCCACCAGCTCATCTGTTCGAGGCAAGGGGTGTGCATCTGTCTTGGTGACAGCATTCAGAGCCCTGTAATCCACGCAGAACCTCAATTCAGAAGTGCCTGCCTTTGGAACGAAAACCACAGGGCTGGACCAAGGACTACTAGAGGGTTCAATCACCCCAAGGTCTAACATCTTGTTGACCTCGGTCTTAATATAAGACCGTACTTTGTCTGACATCCTGTATCCCCTACTTTTGGTAGGTACACTGTCTCCTGTGTCTATGTTATGTTTGCACCAAGGTGTCAAACCAGGCGACTGTGAAAACAGGGGGGAAAACTGCCTAAGCAAACTTTTCACCTCAGCCTGCTGATCAGAAGTCAGGTGAGGGGCCCCTCGGACACCCTCAAAGGAGCTATCTGAAGGACCGCTTTGGAACAGGTCGGGGAGAGGTTCAGACTCCTCTTCCTCAACATCTGAAACCAGTAACAGTGCTGCGATTTCGACTCTTGGGACGAAAGCCTTCAGCCTATTCACGTGAAACACTTTTGGAGCCTGTCCAGGCCTTCCAAGGTCCACTAAATAGTTAACCTCACCCAGGGGCTCCACCACTGTGTAAGGGCCTGACCATTTGTCCTGTAAAGCTCAAGGCCTTATGGGATTCATGATCAGGACTTGCTGACCAGGTGTAAAGTTGATGAGGGAAGCTTTCTGGTCGTACCAATGTTTCACCAGTGCTTGTCCTGCCTTCAATTTATCACTAGCCAAGCCCATCAGAAGTACCATCCGTTTTCTGAGCCCTAGCACATAATCAACTACGTTGGTAGTAACAGGGGGAGTGGGCATCTCCCATCCCTCTTTGACTATGGCTAAGGGTCCCCGTACAGGATGACCAAACAGAAGTTTGAAGGGGCTGAAGCCAACACCCTCCTGTGGTACCTCTCGGTAGGCAAACAGTAAGCATGGTAAAAGAAGATCCCATTGTCTTCTCTGAAGCTTCTCCAGAGCCCCAATCATGCTTTTTAACGTTCTGTTGAAAGGTTCCACCAGACCATTGGTCTGGGGGTGGTATGCAGAAGAGAACTTGTAGGTGACCCCACATTCTTTCCACATAGCCTGCATATACTTCGACATAAAGTTGCTGCCACGATCTGACACAACTTCTTTAGGGAAGCCAACCCTAGTAAATATGCCAAGTAAAGCTTTTGCAACTGACTTGGCAGTTACAGTTTTCAATGGGATGGCCTCAGGATATCTGGTTGCATGGTGGACCAGCACAAGGATAAACCTATTGCCCGAGGATGTTTGCGGGTCAAGGGGACCAACGATGTCGATCCCTACCCTTTCAAATGGTACCCCCACAATTGGGAGCGGTACCAACGGAGCTTGGATTGTCGAGCCAACCTTACCAGATAACTGGCAGGAGGCACAACTCCTGCAGTGACTTTCTACTTGCACCCCCATCTTGGGCCAGTAGAAGTGCATGGATAACCTTTGCTTGCTCCTCTTAATACCAAGGTGACCAGCAAGGAGCACTTCATGCGCCAACTGCAGGAGGAAGGGCCTAACAGCAAGGGGAACCACCAACCTCCTATGGTCTCCTTCTGTAGACTCTGTGGGCTCACTATACAGGAGTCCACCTTCCCAATAAATCCTATGCGTCCCAGGAGGTTCACCCTCAAGCTGGGAGCAGGCCTGTCTCCTTAGGCCTTCCAGAAATGGGCACTCACGTTGGCCTTTACTAAATTCGTCCCTATCAGGACCTCCTTCAACTAACAAGTCTTTTAGTTCAGGATGGTCATTGGGGTCAAATACTTGAGGCATCGCCACCTCCTCGTCAGGCCCGAGCGATTGACCAACTTCCTCCACCGCAGTGGTAGGCGAGCTCGGGGGAATATTCTCTTTCCCTCGTCTTGACTTGTTGACTCCTTTCGCCTTGGGTTTCCCCTTCGGCTGGGGCGGCGTATTGGTCTTGGCCAATGCTGCCCGTGCTTGAGACCGTGTGTAGGGTCTTTCGGCAGTGTCTCCTACGAGCCCTAAAGCTCTGAGATCATTACCTAACAAGACCTTTCCCGGGACGTTTCTCTGAATGCTCACTGGAATCCTGACTGCTGTACCATTTAAAGTAAGATTTACAGGTATTACTGGGAACATACGGAGTGGGCCGTCAGCCAACTTAGTGGGCATCAGAGTAGCTCTGGCAACTTCCTCTGAGTCTACCAAGGTAGAATCCACTACAGTTCGACTGCACCCACTATTCCTAAGAGCTGGAGTATCTACTCCATTGATCAGCACACTGTCTTTAAAGTAGTGCTTGGTATTATCTGTAATCCTAGCATAAGCCTCTGCGACTTTAGGCTCCCAGGAACCCAGGGAAACTAAAACTACCTCAGCCTCTATCCCGCTGGGAAATGAGTCTGAGGAGAAGGATGCTACTGTAATCTCTTCTTCCTCGTAGGAGGAGAAGGCCAGATTAGCGGAGTGGACCCCCAAAGGTCAAACCTTACACCGGGGATCCCCCTTCACGTGGTCAGTTGCTCCACAAGCAAAACAAGATCCATTGGGTCTGTTTACATAGGGAGGCTTATTGTAACCAGAGTTCTGTTTCGGAGGCTGACCTCCACTACCCTGTGAGTTCTCTTGTGTCTTACCCTTATTTTTCTTTTTGTGGCCCTTTTGAGAAGAAGATTTATCAGATTCTCCACCCTCCTTATCTTTGGACTTTTTCCCTTCCTCCTGCTTACCAGGATGAGTTTTGTCCTTATGGGACACTCGATGTGACACCCATAAGTCTGCTGCAATGGCCAGCTTCTTAGGATCTATCTCCTTCGAATCGGCCAAATGCTGCTTAAGCTCCGGGGAAGAAGATGCAAAAATGTGTTCCAGCATGACAAGATTTATCATGCCTTCGAAGGTAGAAACCTTATAACCTTCGACCCAGCCAGTTAAGTTTTTCAAGGATTCAGTGACATAAGATACCCAAGTACCACCTTCCTTTTTCTTATACTCTATGAATCGTTTCAAATATTGGGCCGGAGTCTTCCCAAACGTTAAAATGAGAGTTTGTTTTATCATTGCGAAATCAGCTTGCTCAGCCTTCGACATTTCCATAATGGCACTACAGCCAGAATGGGGCAGTCTGCTGAGTAACCAGGCAATCTTATCAGCATTGTCAACTTGTTGAACTTCGCATGCATACTCAAACGCATTCATCCAGTCCATAATGTCATTCCTTTCCTCATACACAATGACCAGATCTTTCGGAAACCGTGGATGAGAGGAGGCCCCAGACCCATGTCCAGGACCCTTGGACCCATTTGCAACCTGAAGCTTGGCCAGGTTCCAACTGGTGATCCCTGTCTTTCTGTTTTTCTGACTGTTCGATTTTTAGTTTGGCTATGCTGAATTCAAGCTCCTTCTGCCTAAACCGCAGCTCTTGCTTCTTGAATTCAAGCATAGCCTCCCCATCAACACTGGCAGAGGAAACATTAGACATCTCATCCTCCCTGTCCTCATGGTCGCGGTGGATCAGTGCAGCGGCAGAACCGTCGGTTCTACCAGTGAGAGCAGCCCACCTCCTTCCGCACTGTCCTCAGAAGTTATAGCGTCAAGCTGCGCTTCTTGCCACGCCACGATTCTTTGGATCATATCCAATTTCGTGCCTTGAGAGGAAACACCTCTCTCCGCACACATTTTTTTCAATGTTTCTGATTTGGAAGCATTTAAAGTTAACAAGGTATTTGTTTCCATACTGTTAGATAGGACTATGGCCTTTTTAAAGTTATACTACAACTATTCACTACGTGTCCTGGTAGGAATAACTTGAAATGCCTTAGTTCGTGCGCAACACTGGATACCTTCAGTCGTATCCCACCGCTGTACACCAATTTGTTAAGACGGATTTCTGAACTCTGTCCTGGTGGCGCAGAAGTTCAGAAGGCCAACCTAATTACTTGGAACAGGGTAACCTCTGGACAAGCCAGACCAATCAAGGTAGCGATCGCGGCGGTCAAGACTAGGTCTCAAGAGGGGTGAGGGTGACTGAAAGCCTGCAATAAGCACACAAAGCAAGGACATTTACAAACTACTCCAAACAGGTGCTATATTAAAAATATATACACATTTATTCCAAGGCCTTTAAAACAATGACCGTAGCGAGAAATCACAATACAACTCTAGTAAACCAACACATACCATACCAATACAATATATATACAAATACAAACAAGTCTCAAGCGTTAGATGCACGAAATGTGTAGTCCACCTAAAAGGGAAGGAAAACAGGCAGTGCGAAATAATGCTTAGACCCAGTCCGCCTTCAGAGGCACCTAACTAAAAGGAAGTCCGAGCCCTACGAAGAGTGGAGCCTTGTGCTCAAAAGTACCTGCACACGCTGGTGCCAACGGGCAAAAGGGGAGTCTCTTCGAGGGAGATCAGGCAGTTCAGTTTAGTGCACAAACGAAGAACAACAGTGTTCCGCGACTCAAGCGCAGCCTCCACTGTGGTCAGAAGCAGAGTGCGAGTACGGAAAGGCGTGCTGTTTTGACACAGCGGGGAAAAGCTATGGGCTCCTGCAGGAGGGCGACCAGTTCCTAGCTATGCTACTCACCGGACCCCGATGCAAGCAGACCCAGGCTTCTCCGCGTCAGTTTCAGTCGCTGGCAGGTTCAGAAGAGCAGGGGACGTCTCGTCGTCGTGTTGAGTCTGCAGCAGCAGAGTTGAGTAAAAGACGTCCCAAACGAAGGAACCCGCACAGTTTGTTACCACAGCAGGGCAACGGAGCGGCCGTGTGTATCTGAGCCAAATGTACACTACTCACTTCAGACCTGGGAACGCCAAGTGTACGAATCGTGTGAGAGTGACAAGGACTCGATATACTACACAACCTGGTGGCGGTTAGAGAGCAAGACTCCTGTGTAGGCTGGTCAGTCTGCTGGATGGCCCAGAGACACTTCCGAAGGCTTACTAGCAGGAGATGGTGAAGATGCCGAGAATAGCTGTCCCCGCTATTCCAAGGGTCGAAGTACTAGTACAGGCCTTCTGGTTCGATCAAAGGTGAAAAGGGTTTCACAAGGCGACAGCAGTGCAGAGGAGCAGTCCTTCAGCGGGTCACCAGCGATTCCTCGGTTCAGCCTCTTGGTTGCAGGATACTTGGCTCCTGTATTCCTTCGTTCGTGAGAACTCAGGAGATCGACATGGTAGTGGTGTTTCCAGCCCCCTCTTATCCACGGTTCCCTTCGCGCCAAAACGGTGGGGACCCAATGGGAGATCCGCTCATCAACACTCACACCACTCGTGGACCTATCACGGACCACGGTGGTCCCAGGCATTCACACGGGACCAGACATCCCAGCCCACATACTGGAGGCACAAACAAGACATGTAGAAGCCCGCGAAAGCATCCGTGTTTCGCGGGAAAGTACATGCCCAAATAAGGAAGGCCCCGGGTCGGCTCGACCTGGGGAAGGTGAAGGGAGCAAGACGGTCAGCGGACAGGACAAAGGAGCCTCGTGGTCCGGCCATTTTGGGAGCCAGGCCACCATTTTGGGTTAAGTGCGAGAAACGTGCTTAGAACGCCAAAAGGAGCTCAAAACACAAGAAACGATCGCTGCCACCATTCCCGTCCGTGAATCACTTGCACTGATCAGTTACAATCCTGAAAGAGTATCTAGGGCCTGTAGAAGGCTAGAATCCCAAGAGAGCAGCAACTTAGCTTACAGTGCCCTCTTGTGTCATGTTGCACGAAAGCCGCAACATGATAAAAGAAACTACGGAAAACAGCGTTTCCCGGTACTGACTGTCTTAAGGGCATGTCAGTTTCCCCATAAGAAAGGAGCGAAAGCCCGGAGGAGTGCGGCAGAAGGCTGCACTTCTCTGGCAAAGTCGAGAACAAGGTGAAAAACAACAGCAAAAAGTTTAGGGGTTGCCACATGGAAGGAAAATTACCTACAATTATTAAATCTTTCCTAACAGATATCACATCTCATGTTATAGGAAGAGTCTCAGGTTTGGTATAAGCATTGAGATATCACATCTCTGCAATCGGAAGTGTCTCAGGATTGGGATGGGAAGGAGTTGGATATCCCATCTCATGTTATAGGACGGGTCTCAGGATTGTTATTAGA
This sequence comes from Ambystoma mexicanum, assembly GCF_040938575.1. NCBI lineage: Eukaryota > Metazoa > Chordata > Amphibia > Caudata > Ambystomatidae > Ambystoma > Ambystoma mexicanum. Next base: position 344,382,248 of record NC_090936.1, read on the forward strand.
ATCATTGAGATATCATATTGCATGCTGTAGGAAGGGTCTAAGGATTGGAATGGGAAGGACTTGGATATCACATCTCATGCTATGGATAGGCTCATATCATATCCCAATGCTTCTACCAAACCTGAGACCCATACTATGGCATGAGATGTGATATCAAACTCATTCCCATTCCAATCCTGAGACTCTTCCTATAGCTTGAGATGTGATATCCAACTCCTTCCCATTCCAATTCTGAGACCCTTCCTATGCCATGAGACTTGATATCTCAATGCTTCTAATACCAAACCTGAGACCCGTCCTATAACATGAGATGTGATATCCAAATCTTTCCCCTTCCAAACCTTAGACCCTTCCTTTATCATGAGATGTGATATCCAAGTCCTTCCCATTCCAATCCTTAGACCCTTCCTACAGCATGCAATATGATATCTCAATGATTCTAATAACAATCCTGAGACCCGTCCTATAACATGAGATGGGATATCCAACTCCTTCCCATCCCAATCCTGAGACACTTCCGATTGCAGAGATGTGATATCTCAATGCTTATACCAAACCTGAGACTCTTCCTATAACATGAGATGTGATATCTGTTAGGAAAGATTTAATAATTGTAGGTAATTTTCTTTCCATGTGGCAACCCCTAAACTTTTTGCTGTTGTTTTTCACCTTGTTCTCAACTTTGCCAGAGAAGTGCAGCCTTCTGCCGCACTCCTCTGGGCTTTCGCTCCTTTCTTACGGGGAAACTGACATGCCCTTAAGACAGTCAGTACCGGGAAACGCTGTTTTCCGTAGTTTCTTTTATCATGTTGCGGCTTTCGTGCAACATGACACAAGAGGGCACTGTAAGCTAAGTTGCTGCTCTCTTGGGATTCTAGCCTTCTACAGGCCCTAGATACTCTTTCAGGATTGTAACTGATCGGTGCAAGTGATTCACGGACGGGAATGGTGGCAGCGATCGTTTCTTGTGTTTTGAGCTCCTTTTGGCGTTCTAAGCACGTTTCTCGCACTTAACCCAAAATGGTGGCCTGGCTCCCAAAATGGCCAGACCACGAGGCTCCTTTGTCCTGTCCGCTGACCGTCTTGCTCCCTTCACCTTCCCCAGGTCGAGCCGACCTGGGGCCTTCCTTATTTGGGCATGTACTTTCCCGCGAAACACGGATGCTTTCGCGGGCTTCTACATGTCTTGTGTGTGCCTCCAGTATGTGGGCTGGGATGTCTGGTCCCGTGTGAATTCCTGGGACCACCGTGGTCCGTGATAGGTCCACGAATGGTGTGAGTGTTGATGAGCGGATCTCCCATTGGGTCCCCACCGTTTTGGCGCGAAGGGAACCGTGGATAAGAGGGGGCTGGAAACACCACTACCATGTCGATCTCCTGAGTTCTCAGGAACGAAGGAATACAGGAGCCAAGTATCCTGCAACCAAGAGGCTGAACCGAGGAATCGCTGGTGACCCGCTGAAGGACTGCTCCTCTGCACTGCTGTCGCCTTGTGAAACCCTTTTCACCTTTGATCAAACCAGAAGGCCTGTACTAGTACTTCGACCCTTGGAATAGCGGGGACAGCTATTCTCGGCATCTTCACCATCTCCTGCTAGTAAGCCTTCGGAAGCGTCTCTGGGCCATCCAGCAGACTGACCAGCCTACACAGGAGTCTTGCTCTGTAACCGCCACCAGGTTGTGTAGTATATCGAGTCCTTGTCACTCTCACACGATTCGTACACTTGGCGTTCCCAGGTCTGAAGTGAGTAGTGTACATTTGGCTCAGATACACACGGCCGCTCCGTTGCCCTGCTGTGGTAACAAACTGTGCGGGTTCCTTCGTTTGGGACGTCTTTTACTCAACTCTGCTGCTGCAGACTCAACACGACGACGAGACGTCCCCTGCTCTTCTGAACCTGCCAGCGACTGAAACTGATGCGGAGAAGCCTGGGTCTGCTTGCATCGGGGTCCGGTGAGTACCATAGCTAGGAACTGGTCGCCCTCCTGCAGGAGCCCATAGCTTTTCCCCGCTGTGTCAAAACAGCACGCCTTTCCGTACTCGCGCTCTGCTTCTGCCCACAGTGGAGGCTGCGCTTGAGTCGCGGAACACTGTTGTTCTTCGTTTGTGCACTAAACTGAACTGCCTGATCTCCCTCGAAGAGACTCCCCTTTTGCCCGTTGGCACCAGCGTGTGCAGGTACTTTTGAGCACAAGGCTCCACTCTTCGTAGGGCTCGGACTTCCTTTTAGTTAGGTGCCTCTGAAGGCGGACTGGGTCTAAGCATTATTTCGCACTGCCTGTTTTCCTTCCCTTTTAGGTGGACTACACATTTCGTGCATCTAACGCTTGAGACTTGTTTGTATATATATTGTATTGGTATGGTATGTGTTGGTTTACTAGAGTTGTATTGTGATTTCTCGCTACGGTCATTGTTTTAAAGGCCTTGGAATAAATGTGTATATATTTTTAATATAGCACCTGTTTGGAGTAGTTTGTAAGTGTCCTTGCTTTGTGTGCTCATTGCAGGCTTTCAGTCACCCTCACCCCTCTTGAGACCTAGTCTTGACCGCCGCGATCGCTACCTTGATTGGTCTGGCTTGTCCAGAGGTTACCCTGTTCCAAGTAATTAGGTTGGCCTTCTGAACTTCTGCGCCACCAGGACAGAGTTCAGAAATCCGTCTTAACAAATTGGTGTACAGCGGTGGGATACGACTGAAGGTATCCAGTGTTGCGCACGAACTAAGGCATTTCAAGTTATTCCTACCAGGACACGTAGTGAATTGTTGTAGTATAACTTTAAAAAGGCCATAGTCCTATCTAACAGTATGGAAACAAATACCTTGTTAACTTTAAATGCTTCCAAATCAGAAACATTGAAAAAAATGTGTGCGGAGAGAGGTGTTTCCTCTCAAGGCACGAAATTGGATATGATCCAAAGAATCGTGGCGTGGCAAGAAGCGCAGCTTGACGCTATAACTTCTGAGGACAGTGCGGAAGGAGGTGGGCTGCTCTCACTGGTAGAACCGACGGTTCTGCCGCTGCACTGATCCACCGCGACCACGAGGACAGGGAGGATGAGATGTCTAATGTTTCCTCTGCCAGTGTTGATGGGGAGGCTATGCTTGAATTCAAGAAGCAAGAGCTGCGGTTTAGGCAGAAGGAGCTTGAATTCAGCATAGCCAAACTAAAAATCGAACAGTCAGAAAAACAGAAAGACAGGGATCACCAGTTGGAACTGGCCAAGCTTCAGGTTGCAAATGGGTCCAAGGGTCCTGGACATGGGTCTGGGGCCTCCTCTCATCCACGGTTTCCGAAAGATCTGGTCATTGTGTATGAGGAAAGGAATGACATTATGGACTGGATGAATGCGTTTGAGTATGCATGCGAAGTTCAACAAGTTGACAATGCTGATAGGATTGCCTGGTTACTCAGCAGACTGCCCCATTCTGGATGTAGTGCCATTATGGAAATGTCGAAGGCTGAGCAAGCTGATTTCGCAATGATAAAGCAAACTCTCATTTTAAAGTTTGGGAAGACTCCGGCCCAATATTTGAAACGATTCATAGAGTATAAGAAAAAGGAAGGTGGTACTTGGGTATCTTATGTCACTGAATCCTTGAAAAACTTAACTGGCTGGGTCGAAGGTTATAAGGTTTCTACCTTCGAAGGCATGATAAATCTTGTCATGCTGGAACACATTTTTGCATCTTCTTCCCCGGAGCTTAAGCAGCATTTGGCCGATTCGAAGGAGATAGATCCTAAGAAGCTGGCCATTGCAGCAGACTTATGGGTGTCACATCGAGTGTCCCATAAGGACAAAACTCATCCTGGTAAGCAGGAGGAAGGGAAAAAGTCCAAAGATAAGGAGGGTGGAGAATCTGATAAATCTTCTTCTCGAAAGGGCCACAAAAAGAAAAATAAGGGTAAGACACAAGAGAACTCACAGGGTAGTGGAGGTCAGCCTCCGAAACAGAACTCTGGTTACAATAAGCCTCCCTATGTAAACAGACCCAATGGATCTTGTTTTGCTTGTGGAGCAACTGACCACGTGAAGGGGGATCCCCGGTGTAAGGTTTGACCTTTGGGGGTCCACTCCGCTAATCTGGCCTTCTCCTCCTACGAGGAAGAAGAGATTACAGGAGCATCCTTCTCCTCAGACTCATTTCCCAGCGGGATAGAGGCTGAGGTAGTTTTAGTTTCCCTGGGTTCCTGGGAGCCTAAAGTCGCAGAGGCTTATGCTAGGATTACAGATAATACCAAGCACTACTTTAAAGACAGTGTGCTGATCAATGGAGTAGATACTCCAGCTCTTAGGGATAGTGGGTGCAGTCGAACTGTAGTGGATTCTACCTTGGTAGACTCAGAGGAAGTTGCCAGAGCTACTCTGATGCCCACTAAGTTGGCTGACGGCCCACTCCGTATGTTCCCAGTAATACCTGTAAATCTTACTTTAAATGGTACAGCAGTCAGGATTCCAGTGAGCATTCAGAGAAACGTCCCGGGAAAGGTCTTGTTAGGTAATGATCTCAGAGCTTTAGGGCTCGTAGGAGACACTGCCGAAAGACCCTACACACGGTCTCAAGCACGGGCAGCATTGGCCAAGACCAATACGCCGCCCCAAGGCGAAAGGAGTCAACAAGTCAAGACGAGGGAAAGAGAATATTCCCCCGAGCTCGCCTACCACTGCGGTGGAGGAAGTTGGTCAATCGCCCGGGCCTGACGAGGAGGTGGCGATGCCTGAAGTATTTGACCCCAACGACCATCCTGAACTAAAAGACTTGTTAGTTGAAGGAGGTCCTGATAGGGACGAATTCAGTAAAGGCCAACATGAGTGCCCATCTCTGGAAGGCCTAAGGAGACAGGCCTGCTCCCAGCTTGAGGGTGAACCTCCTGGGACGCATAGGATTTATTGGGAAGGTGGACTCCTGTATAGTGAGCCCACAGAGTCTACAGAAGGAGACCATAGGAGGTTGGTGGTTCCCCTTGCTGTTAGGCCCTTCCTCCTGCAGTTGGCGCATGAAGTGCTCCTTGCTGGTCACCTTGGTATTAAGAGGAGCAAGCAAAGGTTATCCATGCACTTCTACTGGCCCAAGATGGGGGTGCAAGTAGAAAGTCACTGCAGGAGTTGTGCCTCCTGCCAGTTATCTGGTAAGGTTGGCTCAACAATCCAAGCTCCGTTGGTACCGCTCCCAGTTGTGGGGGTACCATTTGAAAGGGTAGGGATCGACATCGTTGGTCCCCTTGACCCGCAAACATCCTCGGGCAATAGGTTTATTCTGGTGCTGGTTGACCATGCAACCAGATATCCTGAGGCCATCCCATTGAAAACTGTAACTGCCAAGTCAGTTGCAAAAGCTTTACTTGGCATATTTACTAGGGTTGGCTTCCCTAAAGAAGTTGTGTCAGATCGTGGCAGCAACTTTATGTCGAAGTATATGCAGGCTATGTGGAAAGAATGTGGGGTCACCTACAAGTTCTCTTCTGCATACCACCCCCAGACCAATGGTCTGGTGGAACGTTTCAACAGAACGTTAAAAAGCATGATTGGGGCTCTGGAGAAGCTTCAGAGAAGACAATGGGATCTTCTTTTACCATGCTTACTGTTTGCCTACCGAGAGGTACCACAGGAGGGTGTTGGCTTCAGCCCCTTCAAACTTCTGTTTGGTCATCCTGTACGGGGACCCTTAGCCATAGTCAAAGAGGGATGGGAGATGCCCACTCCCCCTGTTACTACCAACGTAGTTGATTATGTGCTAGGGCTCAGAAAACGGATGGTACTTCTGATGGGCTTGGCTAGTGATAAATTGAAGGCAGGACAAGCACTGGTGAAACATTGGTACGACCAGAAAGCTTCCCTCATCAACTTTACACCTGGTCAGCAAGTCCTGATCATGAATCCCATAAGGCCTTGAGCTTTACAGGACAAATGGTCAGGCCCTTACACAGTGGTGGAGCCCCTGGGTGAGGTTAACTATTTAGTGGACCTTGGAAGGCCTGGACAGGCTCCAAAAGTGTTTCACGTGAATAGGCTGAAGGCTTTCGTCCCAAGAGTCGAAATCGCAGCACTGTTACTGGCTTCAGATGTTGAGGAAGAGGAGTCTGAACCTCTCCCCGACCTGTTCCAAAGCGGTCCTTCAGATAGCTCCTTTGAGGGTGTCCGAGGGGCCCCTCACCTGACTTCTGATCAGCAGGCTGAGGTGAAAAGTTTGCTTAGGCAGTTTTCCCCCCTGTTTTCACAGTCGCCTGGTTTGACACCTTGGTGCAAACATAACATAGACACAGGAGACAGTGTACCTACCAAAAGTAGGGGATACAGGATGTCAGACAAAGTACGGTCTTATATTAAGACCGAGGTCAACAAGATGTTAGACCTTGGGGTGATTGAACCCTCTAGTAGTCCTTGGTCCAGCCCTGTGGTTTTCGTTCCAAAGGCAGGCACTTCTGAATTGAGGTTCTGCGTGGATTACAGGGCTCTGAATGCTGTCACCAAGACAGATGCACACCCCTTGCCTCAAACAGATGAGCTGGTGGATACTTTGGGTGCCTCCAAGTACCTCAGCACGTTTGACCTCACTGCTGGCTATTGGCAAATAGCTTTAGCAGAACATGCCAAGGAGAAGACAGCGTTTTCTACTCCAGACGGCCTTTACCAATTCCGGGTAATGCCGTTCGGGTTGAAGAATGCACCTGCCACTTTCCAGAGGCTTGTGCATCATGTTTTGAATGGGTTGGACGAATTCTGTCTTGCATATCTGGACGATATAGCAGTTTTCAGTGCCACCTGGGAAGACCATGTGAAACACCTCGGGATTGTGCTCCAGGCTCTTCAGAAAGCACACTTGACCATAAAGGCTAGTAAATGCCAGATTGGACAAGGCTCAGTGTTTTACCTTGGACATGAAGTAGGTGGAGGGAGGATACAGCCTGTACCCAGTAAAGTACAAGCAGTACAAGACTGGCCTACCCCCACTACACAAACCCAAGTGAGAGCCTTCTTAGGATTCACGGGGTATTACCGCAATTTTGTGGCAGACTATGGCACCATAGCTGCCCCTCTGACTGCCCTCACAACTCTGAAGAAACCCAAGAAGGTAACTTGGACCGACGAGTGTGAGAAGGCCTTCAATGGCTTAAAAGACTCCTTGTGCCAGGCCCCTGTCCTCAGGGCCCCTGATTATCAAAGACCTTTTATCGTGCAGACGGACGCCTCTGACACTGGGATAGGAGCTGTACTATCGCAAGTAGATGAGAAGGGTAAGGAACACCCTATTGGTTTTATTAGTCGCCAGTTTAAGGACAGAGAGCTCAGATGGTCCACGGTAGAGAAAGAATGTTTCTCTGTTGTGTGGGCCCTAAGGAAGCTGAGGCCCTACCTCTATGGGACCCACTTCACTGTGCAAACTGACCATAAGCCCTTAAAGTGGCTAATAAACATAAAGGGGGAGAATCCAAAGTTGCTTAGGTGGTCCATAAGTCTACAAGGCTTCGACTTCACTATTGAGCATAGGCCAGGTGTCCAACATAGCAATGATGATGGGTTGTGCAGAATGTTTAACCGACCTGAACAAGAGACTCATCCAGGGGTGGATTAGTTCCCCCTGTCCATAGTCTGGGAGGGGCGAGTGTTAGGAAAGATTTCGTAATTGTAGGTAATTTTCCTTCCATGTGGCAACCCCTAAACTTTTTGCTGTTGTTTTTCACATTGTTCTCGACTTTGCCAGAGAAGTGCAGCCTTCTGCCGCACTCCTCTGGGCTTTCGCTCCTTTCTTATGGGGAAACTGTCATGCCCTTAAGACAGTCAGTACCAGGAAACGCTCGTTTCTGTAGTTTCTTTTATCATGTTGCGGCTTTCGTGCAACATGACACAAGAGGGCACTGTAAGATAAGTTACTGCTCTCTTGGGTCTCTAGCCTTCGACAGGCCCTAGATACTCTTCCAGGATTGTAACTGATCGGTGCAAGTGATTCACGGACGGGAATGGTGGCAGCGATCTTTTATTGTGTTTTGAGCTCCTTTTGGTGTTCTAAGCGCGTTTCTCGCGCTTAACCCAAAATGGTGGCCTAGTGCCCAAAATGGCCAGACCACGAGGCTCCTTTGTCCTGTCCGCTGACCATCTTGCTCCCTTCACCTTCCCCAGGTCGAGCCGACCTAGGGCCTTCCTTATTTGGGCATGTACTTTCCCGCGAAACACAGATGCTTTCGCGGGCTTCTACATGTCTTGTGTGTGCCTCCAGGATGTGGGCTGGGATGTCTGGTCCCAATACACATCCTGGGTGCGAATGCCTGGGACCACCGTGGTCCGTGATAGGTCCACGAATGGTGTGAGTGTTGATGAGCGGATCTCCCATTGGGTCCCCTCCGTTTTGGCGCGAAGGGAACCGTGGATAAGAGGGGGCTGGAAACACCACTACCATGTCGATCTCCTGAGTTCTCACGAACGAAGGAATACAGGAGCCAAGTATCCTGCAACCAAGAGGCTGAACCGAGGAATCGCTGGTGACCCGCTGAAGGACTGCTCCTCTGCACTGCTGTCGCCTTGTGAAACCCTTTTCACCTTTGATCGAACCAGAAGGCCTGTACTGGTACTTCGACCCTTGGAATAGCGGGGACAGCTATTCTCGGCATCTTCACCATCTCCTGCTAGTAAGCCTTCGGAAGCGTCTCTGGGCCATCCAGCAGACTGACCAGCCTACACAGGAGTCTTGCTCTGTAACCGCCGCCAGGTTGTGTAGTATATCGAGTCCTTGTCACTCTCACATGATTCGTACACTTGGCGTTCCCAGGTCTGAAGTGAGTAGTGTACATTTGGCTCAGATACACACCGCCGCTCCGTTGCCCTGCTGTGGTAACAAACTGTGTGGTTTCCTTCGTTTGGGACGTCTTTTACTCAACTCTGCTGCTGCAGACTCAACACGACGACGAGACATTGAGATATCACATCTCATGCTATAGGAAGGGTCTCAGGATTGGAATGGGAAGGACTTGGTTATCACATCTCATTCTATAGGCAGGGTCTCAGGTTTGGAAAGGGAAGGAGTTGGATATCACATTTCATTTTAGAGGTAGGATCTCAGGTTTGGTATTAGAGGCATTGAGATATCACATCTCATGCTATCAGAAGGGTCTCAGGATTGGAATGGGAAGGAGTTGGATATCACATCTCATGTTATAGGAAGGATCTCAGGTTTGGTATTAGAAGCATTGAGATATCACATCTCATGCTATCGGAAGTATCTCAGGTTTGGTATTAGAGGCATTGAGATATCACATCTCATGCTATCATAAGGGTCTCAGGATTGGAATGGGAAGGAGTTGGATATCACATCTCATGCTAAAGGGAGGGTCTCAGGTTTGGAAGGGGAAGGAATTGAATATCACATCACATGTTATAGGAAGGATCTCAGGTTTGGTATTAGAGGCATTGAGATATCACATCTCATGCTATCGGAAGGGTCTCAGGATTGGAATGGGAAGGAGTTGGATATCACATCTCATGCTATAGGAAGGGTCTCAGGTTTGGAACGGGAAGGAGTTGTATATCACATCTCATGTTATAGGAAGAGTCTCAGGTTTGGTATAAGCATTGAGATATCACATCTCTGCAATCGGAAGTGTCTCAGGATTGGAACGGGAAGGAGTTGGATATCCCATCTCATGTTATAGGACTGGTCTCAGGTTTGGTATTAGAAGCATTGAGATATCACATCGCATGCTGTAGGAAGGGTCTCAGGTTTGGAATGGGAAGGAATTGGATATCACATCTCATGTCATAGGAAGGATCTCAGGTTTGGTATTAGAAGCATTGAGATATCACATCTCATGCTATAGGAATGGTCTCAGGATTGGAATGGGAAGGAGTTGGATATTACATTCTTGCTATGGGAAGGGTCTCATGTTTGGAATTGGAAGGAGTTGGATATCACATCTCATGTTATAGGAAGGGTCTCAGGTTTGGTATAAGCATTGAGATATCACATCTCTGCTATCGGAAGTGTCTCAGGATTGGAATGGGAAGGAGTTGGATATCCCATCTCATGTTATAGGACGGGTCTCAGGTTTGTTATTAGAATCATTGAGATATCATATTGCATGCTATAGGAAGGGTCTAAGGATTGGAATGGGGAGGACTTGGTTATCACATCTCATTCTATAGGCAGGGTCTCAGGTTTGGAAAGGGAAGGAGTTGGATATCACATTTCATTTTAGAGGTAGGATCTCAGGTTTGGTATTAGAGGCATTGAGATATCACATCTCATGCTATCAGAAGGGTCTCAGGATTGGAATGGGAAGGAGTTGGATATCACATCTCATGTTATAGGAAGGATCTCAGGTTTGGTATTAGAAGCATTGAGATATCACATCTCATGCTATCGGAAGTATCTCAGGTTTGGTATTAGAGGCATTGAGATATCACATCTCATGCTATCATAAGGGTCTCAGGATTGGAATGGGAAGGAGTTGGATATCACATCTCATGCTAAAGGGAGGGTCTCAGGTTTGGAAGGGGAAGGAATTGAATATCACATCACATGTTATAGGAAGGATCTCAGGTTTGGTATTAGAGGCATTGAGATATCACATCTCATGCTATCGGAAGGGTCTCAGGATTGGAATGGGAAGGAGTTGGATATCACATCTCATGTTATAGGAAGAGTCTCAGGTTTGGTATAAGCATTGAGATATCACATCTCTGCAATCGGAAGTGTCTCAGGATTGGAACGGGAAGGAGTTGGATATCCCATCTCATGTTATAGGACTGGTCTCAGGTTTGGTATTAGAAGCATTGAGATATCACATTGCATGCTGTAGGAAGGCTCTCAGGTTTGGAATGGGAAGGAATTGGATATCACATCTCATGTCATAGGAAGGATCTCAGGTTTGGTATTAGAAGCATTGAGATATCACATCGCATGCTATAGGAATGGTCTCAGGATTGGAATGGGAAGGAGTTGGATATTACATTCTTGCTATGGGAAGGGTCTCATGTTTGGAATGGGAAGGAGTTGGATATCACATCTCATGTTATAGGAAGGGTCTCAGGTTTGGTATAAGCATTGAGATATCACATCTCTGCTATCTGAAGTGTCTCAGGATTTGAATGGGAAGGAGTTGGATATCCCATCTCATGTTATAGGACAGGTCTCAGGTTTGTTATTAGAATCATTGAGATATCATATTGCATGCTATAGGAAGGGTCTAAGGATTGGAATGGGAAGGACTTGGATATCACATCTCATGCTATAGGTAGGCTCTCAGGTTTGGAAAGGGAAGGAGTTGGATATCACATTTCATGTTAGAGGAAGGATCTCAGGTTTGGTATTAGAGGCATTGAGATATCACATCTCATGCTATAGGAAGGGTCTCAGGATTGGAATGGGAAGGAGTTGGATATCACATCTCATGCTATAGGAAGGGTCTCAGGTTTGGTATAAGCATTGAGATATCACATCTCATGCTATAGGAAGGGTCTCAGGATTGGAATGGGAAGGATATGTATATGACATCTCATGACATAAGAAGGGTCTCAGGTTTGGTATAAGCATTGAGATATCACATCTCTGCTTTTGGAAGGGTCTCAGGATTGGAATGGGAAGGAGTTGGATATCCCATCTCATGTTATAGGAAGAGTCTCAGGTTTGGTATTAGAAGCATTGAGATATCACATCTCATGCTATAGGGAGGGTCTCAAGTTTGATATTAGAAGCATTGAGATATCACATCTCATGCTATAGGAAGGGTCTCAGGATTGGAATGGAAGGAGTTGGATATCACATCTCATGTTATAGGAAGGATCTCAGGTTTGGTATTAGAAGCATTGAGACATCACATCTCATGCTATAGGAAGGGACTCAGGATTGTAATGGGAAGGAGTTGGATATCACATCTCATGCTATATGAAGGGTCTCAGGTTTGGTATAAGCATTGAGATATCACATCTCATGCTATGGGAAGGGTCTCAGGATTGGAATGGGAAGGAGTTGTATATGACATCTCATGCCGTAGGAAGGGTCTCAGGTTTGGTTTAAGCATTGAGATATCACATCTCAGCTATCGGAAGGGTCTCAGGATTGGAATGGGAAGGAGTTGGATATCCCATCTCTAGGACGGGTCTCAGGTTTGTTATTAGAATCATTGAGATATCATATTGCATGCTATAGGAAGGGTCTCAGGATTGGAATGGGAAGGACTTGGATATCACATCTCATGCTATAGGAAGGGTCTCAGGTTTGGTATAAGCATTGAGATATCACATCTCATGCTATAGGAAGGGTCTCAGGATTGGAATGGGAAGGATATGTATATGACATCTCATGCCATAGGAAGGGTCTCAGGTTTGGTATAAGCATTGAGATATCACATCTCTGCTTTTGGAAGGGTCTCAGGATTGGAATTGGAAGGAGTTGGATATCCCATCTCATGTTATAGGAAGAGTCTCAGGTTTGGTATTAGATTCATTGAGATATCATATTGCATGCTATAGGAAGGGTCTAAGGATTGGAATGGGAAGGACTTGGATATCACATCTCATGCTATAGGAAGGGTCTCAGGTTTGGTATAAGCATTGAGATATCACATCTCATGCTATAGGAAGGGTCTTAGGATTGGAATGGGAAGGATATGTATATGACATCTCATGCCATAGGAAGGGTCTCAGGTTTGGTATAAGCATTGAGATATCACATCTCTGCTTTTGGAAGGGTCTCAGGATTGGAATGGGAAGGAGTTGGATATCCCATCTCATGTTATAGGAAGAGTCTCAGGTTTGGTATTAGAAGCATTGAGATATCACATCTCATGCTATAGGAAGTGTCTCAGGATTGGAATGGGAAGGACTTGGATATCACATCTCATGCTATAGGGAGGGTCTCAGGTTTGATATTAGAAGCATTGAGATATCACATCTCATGCTATAGGAAGGGTCTCAGGATTGGAATGGAAGGAGTTGGATATCACATCTCATGTTATAGGAAGGATCTCAGGTTTGGTATTAGAAGAATTGAGACATCACATCTCATGCTATAGGAAGGGTCTCAGGATTGTAATGGGAAGGAGTTGGATTTCACATCTCATGCTATATGAAGGGTCTCAGGTTGGTATAAGCATTGAGATATCACATCTCATGCTATAGGAAGGGTCTCAGGATTGGAATGGGAAGGAGTTGGATATCACATCTCATGCTACAGGAAGGGTCTCAGGTTTGGTATAAGCAGTGAGATATCACATCTCTACTATCGGAAGGGTCTCAGGATTGGAATGGGAAGGAGTTGGATATCCCATCTCATGTTATAGGAAGAGTCTCAGGTTTGGTATTAGAAGCATTGAGATATCTCATCTCATGCTATAGGAAGGGTCTCAGGATTGGAATGCGAAGGAGTTGGATATCACATCTCATGCTATAGGAAGGGTCTCAGGTTTGGTATAAGCAGTGAGATATCACATCTCATGCTATAGGAAGTGTCTCAGGATTGGAATGGGAAGGAGTTGGATATTCCCATCTCATGTTATAGGAAGGGTCTCAGGATTAGAATGGGAAGGACTTGGATACCACATCTCATGCTATAGGGAGGGTCTCAAGTTTGATATTAGAAGCATTGAGATATCACATCTCATGATATCGGAAGGGTCTCAGGATTGGAATGGGAAGGAGTTGGATATCACATCTCATGATAAAGGAAGGGTCTAAGGTTTGGAAGGGGAAGGATTTGGATATCACATCTCATGTTATAGGACGGGTCTCAGGTTTGGTATTAGAAGCATTGAGATATCAAGTCTCCTGGTATAGGAAGGGTCTCAGAATTGGAATGGGAAGGAGTTGGATATCACATCTCAAGCTATAGGAAGGGTCTCAGGATTGGAATGGGAAGGAGTTTGATATCACATCTCATGCCATAGTATGGGTCTCAGGTTTGGTATAAGCATTGAGATATCACATCTCTGCTATCGGAAGTGTCTCAGGATTGGAATGGGAAGGAGTTGGATATCCCATCTCATGTTATAGGACGGGTCTCAGGTTTGCTATTAGAATCATTGAGATATCATATTGCATGCTGTAGGAAGGGTCTAAGGATTGGAATGGGAAGGACTTGGATATCACATCTCAAGCTATAGGTAGGCTCTAAGGTTTGGAAAGGGAAGGTGTTGGATATCACATTTCATGTTAGAGGAAGGATCTCAGGTTTGGTATTAGAGGCATTGAGATATCACATCTCATGCTATAGGAAGGGTCTCAGGATTGGAATGGGAGGGAGTTGGATATCACATCTCATGCTATAGGAAGGGTCTCAGGTTTGGTATAAGCATTGAGATATCACATCTCATGCTATAGGAAGGGTCTCAGGATTGGAATGGGAAGGATATGTATATGACATCTCATGCCATAGGAAGGGTCTCAGGTTTGGTATAAGCATTGAGATATCACATCTCTGCTTTTGGAAGGGTCTCAGGATTGGAATGGGAAGGAGTTGGATATCCCATCTCATGTTAGAGAAAGAGTCTCAGGTTTGGTATTAGAAGCATTGAGATATCACATCTCATGCTATAGGAAGTGTCTCAGGATTGGAATGTGAAGGACTTGGATATCACATCTCATGCTATAGGGAGGGTCTCAAGTTTGATATTAGAAGCATTGAGATATCACATCTCATGCTATAGGAAGGGACTCAGGATTGGAATGGGAAGGTGTTGGATATCACATCTCATGCTATAGGAAGGGTATCAGGTTTGGTATAAGCAGTGAGATATCACATCTCATGCTATAGGAAGTGTCTCAGGATTGGAATGGGAAGGAGTTGGATATCACACCTCATGTTATAGGAAGGATCTCAGGTTTGGTATAAGCATTGAGATATCACATCTCTGCTATCGGAAGGGTCTCAGGATTGGAATGGGAAGGAGTTGGATATTCCCATCTCATTTTATAGGAAGGGTATATCAGGTCTTAGCATGAGATGTGATATCCAGCTCCTTCCATTCCAATCCTGAGACCCTTCTGATAGCATGAGATGTGATATCTCAATGCTTCTAATATCAATACTGAGACCCTCCCTATAGCATGAGATGTGATATCTAAGTCCTTCCCATTCCAATCCTGAGACCCTTCCGATAGCAGAGATGTGATATCTCAATGCTTATACCAAACCTGAGACCCTTCCTATAGCACGAGATGTGATATCCAACTCCTTCCCATTCCAATCCTGAGACCCTTCCTATAGCATGAGATGTGATATCTCCATGCTTCTACCAAAACTGAGACCCTTCCTTTAGCATGAGATGTGATATCCAACTCCTTCCCATTCCAATCCTGAGACCCTTCCTATAGCATGAGATGTGATATCTCAATGCTTCTAATACCAAACCTGAGATCCTTCCTATAACATGAGATGTGATATCCAACTCCTTCCCATTCCAATCCTGAGACCCTTCCTATAGCATGAGATGTGATATCTCAATGCTTCTAATACCAAACCTGAGATCCTTCCTATAACATGAGATGTGATATCCAACTCCTTCCCATTCCAATCCTGAGACCCTTCCTATAGCATGAGATGTGATATCTCAATGCTTCTAATACCAAACCTGAGATCCTTCCGATAGCATGAGATGTGATATCTCAATGCTTCTAATACCAAACCTGAGACCCTCCCGTTAGCATGAGATGTGATATCCAATTCCTTCCCATTCCAATCCTGATACCCTTCTGATAGCATGAGATGTGATATCTCAATGCCTCTAATACCAAACCTGAGATCCTACCTCTAACATGAAATGTGATATCCAACTCCTTCTCTTTCCAAACCTGAGAGCCTTCCTACAGCATGAGATGTGATATCCAAGTCCTTCCCATTCCAATCCTGAGACCCTTCCTATAACATGAGATGTGATTTCCAACTCCTTCCCATTCCAACCTGAGACCCTTCCTATAGCATGAGATGGGAGATCCAACTCCTTCCAAATCTAATCCTGATATCCTTCCGATAGCATGAGATGTGATATCCCAATGCTTCTACAAAACCTTAGACCCATACCATGGCATGAGATGTGATATCAAACTCCCGTTCTATACCATGAGACTTGATATCTCAATGCTTCTAATACCAAACCTGAGACCAGTCCAATAACATGAGATGTGATATCCAAATCCTTCCCCTTCCAAACCTTAGACCCTTCCTTTATCATGAGATGTGATATCCAACTCCTTCCCATTCCACTCCTGAGACCCTTCCTATAGCATGAGATGTGATATCTCAATGCTTCTAATACCAAACCTGAGACCCTTCCTATAACATGAGATGTGATATCCAAGTCCTTCCCATTCCAATCCTGAGACCCTTCCTATAGCATGAGATGTCATATCTCAATGCTTCTAATACCAAACCTGAGACCCTTCCTATAACATGAATTGTGATATCCAAGTCCTTCCCATTCCAATCTTGAGACCTTTCCAATAGCAGAGAGGTGATATCTCAATGCTTATACCAAACCTGAGATCATTCCTATGACATGAGATGTGATATCTAAATCCTTCTCATTCCAATCCTGAGACCCTTCCTACAGCATGTGATGTGATATCTCAATGCTTCTAATATCAAAACTGAGACCCGTCCTATAACATGAGATGGGATATCCAACTCCTTCCCGTTCCAAACCTGATACCCTTCCTATAGCATGAGATGTGATATCCAATTCCTTCCCATCCCAATCCTGAGACACCTCCGATAGCAGAGATGTGAAATCTCAATGCTTATACCAAACCTGAGACTCTTACTATAACATGAGATGTGATATCTAACTCCTTCCCGTTCCAAACCTGAGACCCTTCCTATAGCATGAGATGCCATATCCAACTCCTTCCCATTCCAATCCTGAGACCCTTCCCATAGCATGAGATGTGATATCTCAATGCTTCTAATACCAAACCTGTGATCCTTCCTATAACAAGAGATGTGATATCAAAATCCTTCCCCTTCCAAATCTGAGACCCTCCCTTTAGCATGAGATGTGATATCTCAATGCCTCTAATACCAAACCTGAGATCCTTCCGATAGCATGAGATGTGATATCTCAATGCTTCTAATACCAAACCTGAGATCCTTCCTATAACATGAGATGTGATATCCAAATCCTTCCCCTTCCATTCCTGAGACCCTCCCTTTAGCATGAGATGTGATATCCAACTCCTTCCCATTCCAATCCTGAGACCCTTCTGATAGCATGAGATGTGATATCTCAATGCCTCTAATACCAAACCTGAGATCCTACATCTAACATGAAATGTGATATCCAACTCCTTCCCTTTCCAAACGTGAGACCCTCCCTATAGAATGAGATGTGATATCCAAGTCCTTCCCATTCCAATCCTGAGACCCTTCCTATAGCATGAGATGTGATATCTCAATGCTTCTAATACCAAACCTGAGACCCTTCCTATAACGTAAGATGGGATATCCAACTCCTTCCCATTCCAATCCTGAGACCCTTCCAATAGCATGAGATGTGATATCCAACTCCTTCCCATTCCAATCCTGAGACCCTTCCTATAACATGAGATGTTATGTCTCAATGCTTCTAATACCAAACCTGAGATCCTTCCTATGGCATGAGATGTCATATAAAACTCCTTCCCATTCCAATCCTGAGACCCTTCCCATAGCATGAGATGTGATATCGAACTCCTTCCCATTCCAATCCTGCGACCCTTCCTATAGCATTAGATTTGATATCTCAATGCTTCTAATACCAAACCTGAGATCCTTCCGATAGCATGAGATGTGATATCTGAATGCTTCTAATACCAAACCTGAGATCATTCCTATAACAAAAGATGTAATATCCAAATCCTTCCCCTTCCAAACCTGAGACCCTCCCTTTAGCATGAGATGTGATATCCAACTACTTCCCATTCCAATCCTGAGACCCTTCCTATAGCATGAGATGTGATGTCTCAATACTTCTAATACCAAACCTGAGATCCTTCCTATAACATGAGATGTGATATCCAACTCCTTCCCATTCCAATCCTGAGACACTTCCTATAGCATGAGAAGTGATATCTCCATGCTTATACCAAACCTGAGACCCTTCCTATAGCATGAGATGTGATATCCAAATCCTTCCCATTCCAATCCTGAGACCCTTCCTATAGCATGAGATGTGATATCTCAATGCTTATACCAAACCTGAGAGCCTACCTATAGCATGAGATGTGATATCCAACTCCTTCCCGTTCCAAACCTGAGACCCTTCCTATAGCATATGTGATATCCAACTCCTTCCCATTCCAAACATGAGACCCTTCCTATAGCAAGAATGTAATATCCAACTCCTACCCATTCCAATCCTGAGACCATTCCTATAGCATGAGATGTGATATCTCAATGCTTCTAATACCAAACCTGAGATACTTCCTATGACATGAGATGTGATATCCAATTCCTTCCCATTCCAAACCTGAGATCCTTCCTACAGCATGCGATGTGATATCTCAATGCTTCTAATACCAAACCTGAGACCCGTCCTATAACATGAGATGGGATATCCAACTCCTTCCCGTTCCAAACCTGATACCCTTCCTATAGCATGAGATGTGATATCCAACTCCTTCCCATCCCAATCCTGAGACACCTCCGATAGCAGAGATGTGATATCTCAATGCTTATACCAAACCTGAGACTCTTCCTATAAAATGAGATATGATATCCAACTCCTTCCCGTTCCAAATCTGAGACCCTTCCTATAGCATGAGATGTGATATCCAACTCCTTCCCATTCCAATCCTGAGACCCTTCTGATAGCATGAGATGTGATATTTCAATGCTTCTAATACCAAACCTGTGATCCTTCCTATAGCATGGGATGTGATATCCAACTCCTTCCAATTCCAATCCTGAGACCCTTCCTACAGCATGAGATGTGATATCTCAATGCTTCTAATACCAAACCTGAGACCCTTCCTACAACATGAGATGGGAATATCCAACTCCTTCCCATTCCAATCCTGAGACCCTTCCGATAGCAGAGATGTGATATCTCAATGCTTATACCAAACCTGAGATCCTTCCTATAACATGAGATGTGATATCCAACTCCTTCCCATTCCAATCATGAGACCCTTCCTATAGCATGAGATGTGATATCTCACTGCTTATACCAAACCTGAGACCCTTCCTATAGCATGAGATGTGATATCCAACTCCTTCCCATTCCAATCCTGAGACCCTTCCTATAGCATGAGATGTGATATCTCAATGCTTCTAATATCAAACTTTAGACCCTCCCTATAGCATGAGATGTGATATCCAAGTCCTTCCCATTCCAATCCTGAGACACTTCCTATAGCATGATATGTGATATCCAATGCTTCTAATACCAAACCTGAGACTCTTCCTATAACATGAGATGGGATATCCAACTCCTTCCCATTCCAATCCTGAGACCCTTCCGATAGCAGAGATGTGATATCTCAATGCTTATACGAAACCTGAGACCCTTCCTACGGCATGAGATGTCATATACAACTCCTTCCCATTCCAATCCTGAGACCCTTCCTATAGCATGAGATGTGATATCTCAATGCTTATACCAAACCTGAGACCCTTCCTATAGCATGAGATGTGATATCCAACTCCTTCCCATTCCAATCCTGAGACCCTTCCTATAGCATGAGATGTGATGTCTCAATGCTTCTAATACCAAACCTGAGATCCTTCCTATAACATGAGATGTGATATCCAACTCCTTCCATTCCAATCCTGAGACCCTTCCTATAGCATGAGATGTGATGTCTCAATGCTTCTAATACCAAACCTGAGATCCTTCCTATAACATGAGATGTGATATCCAACTCCTTCCATTCCAATCCTGAGATCCTTCCTATAACATGAAATGTGATATCCAACTCCTTCCCTTTCCAAATGTGAGAGCCTATCTATAGCATGAGATGTGATATCCAAGTCCTTCCCATTCCAATCCTTGGACCCTTCCTGCAGCGTGCAATATGATATCTCAATGATTCTAATAACAAACCTGAGACCCGTCCTATAACATGAGATGGGATATCCAACTCCTTCCAATTCCAATCCTGAGACACTTCTGATAGCAGAGATGTGATATCTCAATGCTTATACCAAACCTGAGACCCTTCCTATAACATGAGATCGGATATCCAACTCCTTCCCGTTCCAAACCTGAGACCCTTCCTATAGCATGAGATGTGATATCTCAAGGCCTCTAATACCAAACTTGAGATCCTTCCTCTAACATGAAATGTGATATCCAACTCCTTCCCCTTCCAAACCTGAGAGCCTTCCTATAGCATGAGATATGATATCCAAGTCCTTCCCATTCCAATCCTGAGACCCTTCCTATAACATGAAATGTGATATCCAACTCCTTCCCATTCTAACCTGAGACCCTTCCTATAGCATGAGATGGGATATCCAACTCCTTCCAAATCCAATACTGATACCCTTCCGATAGCATGAGATGTGATATCCCAATGCTTCTACCAAACCTGAGACCCATACTATGGCATGAGATGTGATATCAAACTCCTTCCCATTCCAATCCTGAGACGCTTCCTATAGCTTGAGATGTGATATCCAACTCCTTCCCATTCCAATTCTGAGACCCTTCTTATACCATGAGACTTGATATCTCAATGCTTCTAATACCAAACCTGAGACCCGTCCTATAACATGAGATGTGATATCCAAATCCTTCCCCTTCCAAACCTTAGACCCTTCCTTTATCATGAGATGTGATATCCAACTCCTTCCCATTCCAATCTTGAGACCCTTCCGATATCATGAGATTTGTTATCTCAATGCTTCTAATATCAAACTTGAGACCCTCCCTATAGCATGAGATGTGACATCCAAGTCCTTCACATTCCAATCCTGAGACCCTTCCTATAGCATGAGATGTGATATCTCAATGCTTCTAATACCAAACCTGAGACCCTTCCTATAACATGAGAGGGGATATCCAACTCCTTCCCATTCCAATCCTGAGACCCTTCCGATAGCAGAGATGTGATATCTCAATGCTTATACCAAACCTGAGACCCTTCCTAAGGCCTGAGATGTCATATACAACTCCTTCCCATTCCAATCCTGAGACCCTTCCTATAGCATGAGATGTGATATCTCAATGGTTATACCAAATCTGAGACCCTTCCTATAGCATGAGATGTGATATCCAACACCTTCCCATTCCAATCCTGAGACCCTTCCTATAGCATGAGAAGTGATATCTCCATGCTTATACCAAACCTGAGACCCTTCCTATAGCATGAGATGTGATATCCAAATCCTTCCCATTCCAATCCTGAGACCCTTCCTATAGCATGAGATGTGATATCTCAATGCTTATACCAAACCTGAGAGCCTACCTATAGCATGGGATGTGATATCCAAGTCCATCCCATTCCAATCCTTAGACCCTTCGTACAGCATGCGATGTGATATCTCAATGATTCTAATACCAAACCAGAGACCTGTCCTTTAACATGAGATGGGAAATCCAACTCCTTCCCATTCCAATCCTGAGCCACTCCTGATAGCAGAGATGTGATATCTCAATGCTTATACCAAACCTGAGACCCTTCCTATAACATGAGATGTGATATCCAACTCCTTCCCGTTCCAAACCTGAGACACTTCCTAAAGCATATGTGATATCCAACTCCTTCCCATTCCAAACATGAGACCCTTCCTATAGCAAGAATGTAATATCCAACTCCTACCCATTCCAATCCTGAGACCATTCCTATAGCATGAGATGTGATATATCAATGCTTCTAATACCAAACCTGAGATCCTTCCTATGACATGAGATGTGATATCCAAATCCTTCCCATTCCAATCCTGAGACCCTTCCTATAGCAAGAGATGTGATATCCAAATCCTTCCCATTCCAATCCTGAGACCCTTCCTATAACATGAGATGTGATATTCAACTCCTTCCCATTCCAACCTGAGACACTTCCTATAGCATGAGAAGTGATATCCAACTCCTTCCCAATCCAATCCTGAGAATCTTCCGATAGCAGAGATGTGATATCTCAATGCTTATACCAAACCTGAGACCCTTCCTATGGCATGAGATGTGATATCCAACTCCTTGCCATTCAAATCCTGAGATACTTCCTATAGCATGAGATGTGATATCTCAATGCTTCTACCAAACCTGAGACCCTTCCTTTAGCATGAGATGTGATATCCAAATCCTTCACATTCCAATCCTGAGACCTTTCCTATAGCATGAGATGTGATATCTCAATGCTTCTAATACCAAACCTGAGATCCTTCCTATAACATGAGATGTGATATCCAATTCCTTCCCATTCCAAACCTGAGACCCTTCCTATTGGATGAGATGTGATATCCAACTCCTTCCCATTCCAACCCTGAGACCCTTCCTATACCATGAGATGTGATATCTCAATGCTTCTAATACCAAACCTGGGAACCGTCCTATAACATGAGATGTGATATCTGAATGTTTCTAATAAAAAACCTGAGACCCTTCCTATAACATGAGATGTGATATCCAATTCCTTCCCATTCCAGACCTGAGACCCTTCCTTTAGCATGAGATGTCAAATCCAAATACTTCCCATTCCAATCCTAAAACCCTTCCTATAGCATGAGATGTGATATCTCAATGTTTCTAATAAAAAACCTGAGACCCTTCCAATAGCAAGAGATGTGATATCCAAATCCTTCCCATTCCAATCCTGAGACCCTTCCTGTATATAACATGAGATGTGATATTCAACTCCTTCCCATTCCAACCTGAGACCCTTCCTATAGCATGAGATGTGATATCCAACTCCTTCCCATTCCAATCCTGAGACCCTTCCTATAGCATGAGATGTGATATCTCAATGGTTATACCAAATCTGAGACCCTTCCTATAGCATGAGATGTGATATTCAACACCTTCCCATTCCAATCCTGAGACCCTTCCTATAGCATGAGAAGTGATATCTCCATGCTTATACCAAACCTGAGACCCTTCCTATAGCATGAGATGTGATATCCAAATCCTTCCCATTCCAATCCTGAGACCCTTCCTATAGCATGAGATGTGATATCTCAATGCTTATACCAAACCTGAGAGCCTACCTATAGCATGGGATGTGATATCCAAGTCCATCCCATTCCAATCCTTAGACCCTTCCTACAGCATGCGATGTGATATCTCAATGATTCTAATACCAAACCAGAGACCTGTCCTTTAACATGAGATGGGATATCCAACTCCTTCCCATTCCAATCCTGAGCCACTCCTGATAGCAGAGATGTGATATCTCAATGCTTATACCAAACCTGAGACCCTTCCTATAACATGAGATGTGATATCCAACTCCTTCCCGTTCCAAACCTGAGACACTTCCTAAAGCATATGTGATATCCAACTCCTTCCCATTCCAAACATGAGACCCTTCCTATAGCAAGAATGTAATATCCAACTCCTACCCATTCCAATCCTGAGACCATTCCTATAGCATGAGATGTGATATATCAATGCTTCTAATACCAAACCTGAGATCCTTCCTATGACATGAGATGTGATATCCAAATCCTTCCCATTCCAATCCTGAGACCCTTCCGATAGCAAGAGATGTGATATCCAAATCCTTCCCATTCCAATCCTGAGACCCTTCCTATAACATGAGATGTGATATTCAACTCCTTCCCATTCCAACCTGAGACACTTCCTATAGCATGAGAAGGGATATCCAACTCCTTCCCAATCCAATCCTGAGAACCTTCCGATAGCAGAGATGTGATATCTCAATGCTTATACCAAACCTGAGACCCTTCCTATGGCATGAGATGTGATATCCAACTCCTTGCCATTCAAATCCTGAGACCCTTCCTATAGCATGAGATGTGATATCTCAATGCTTCTACCAAACCTGAGACCCTTCCTTTAGCATGAGATGTGATATCCAAATCCTTCACATTCCAATCCTGAGACCCTTCCTATAGCATGAGATGTGATATCTCAATGCTTCTAATACCAAACCTGAGATCCTTCCTATAACATGAGATGTGATATCCAATTCCTTCCCATTCCAAACCTGAGACCCTTCCTATTGGATGAGATGTGATATCCAACTCCTTCCCATTCCAACCCTGAGACCCTTCCTATACCATGAGATGTGATATCTCAATGCTTCTAATACCAAACCTGGGAACCGTCCTATAACATGAGATGTGATATCTCAATGTTTCTAATAAAAAACCTGAGACCCTTCCTATAACATGAGATGTGATATCCAATTCCTTCCCATTCCAGACCTGAGACCCTTCCTTTAGCATGAGATGTCATATCCAAATACTTCCCATTCCAATCCTAAAACCCTTCCTATAGCATGAGATGTGATATCTCAATGTTTCTAATAAAAAACCTGAGACCCTTCCTATAGCAAGAGATGTGATATCCAAATCCTTCCCATTCCAATCCTGAGACCCTTCCTGTATATAACATGAGATGTGATATCCAACTCCTTCCCATTCCAACCTGAGACCCTTCCTATAGCATGAGATGTGATATCCAACTCCTTGCCATTCAAATCCTGAGACCCTCCCTATAACAAGAGATGTCATATCCAACTCCTTCCCATTCCAAACCTGAGACCCGTCCTATAACATGAGATGTGATATCCAACTCCTTCCCATTCCAAACCTGAGACCCTTCCGATAGCATGAGATGTGATATCTCAATGCTTCAAAAACCAAACATGAGAACCATCCTATAACATGAGATGTGAAATCCAAATCCTTCCCTTCCCAAACCTGAGACTCTTCCTATAGCATGATATGTGATATCTCAATGCTTATACCAAACCTGAAACCCTTCCTATAGCATGAGATGTGATATCCAACTCCTTCCCATTCCAATCCTGAGACACATCCTATAGCATGAGATGTGATATCACAATGCTTCTAATACCAAACCTGAGACCCGTCCTATAACATGAGATGTGATATCCAAATCCTTCCCCTTCCAAACCTGAGACCCTTCCTTTAGCATGAGATGTGATATCCAGCTCCTCCCATTCCAATCCTGAGACCCTTCCGATAGCAGAGATGTGATATTTCAATGCTTATACCAAACCTGAGACCCTTCCCATAGCATGAGATGTGATATCCAACTCCTTCCCATTCCAATCCTGAGACCCTTCCTATAGCATGAGATGTGATATCTCAATGCTTCTAATACCAAACCTGAGATCCTTCCTATAACATGAGATGTGATATCCAACTCCTTCCCATTCCAATCCCGAGACCCTTCCTATAGCATGAGATGTGATATCTCAATGCTTCTAATACCAAACCTAAGGTCCTTCCTATAACATGAGATGTGATATCCAAATCCTTCCCATTCCAAACCTGAGACCCTCCCTTTAGCATGAGATGTGATATCCAACTCCTTCCCATTCCAATCCTGATACCCTTCTGATAGCATGAGATGTGATATCTCAATGCCTCTAATACCAAACCTGAGATCCTACCTCTAACATGAAATGTGATATCCAACTCCTTCCTTTTCCAAACCTGAGACCCTTCCTACAGCATGAGATGTGATATCCAACTCTTCCCATTCCAATCCTGAGACCCTTCCTATAACATGAGATGTGATATCCAACTCCTTCTATTCCAACCTGAGACCCTTCCTATAGCATGAGATGGGATATCCAACTCCTTCCAAATCCAATCCTGATACCCTTCCGATAGCATGAGATGTGATATCCCAATGCTTCTACAAAACCTGACACCCATACCATGGCATGAGATGTGATATCAAACTCCCGTCCTATACCATGAGACTTGATATCTCAATGCTTCTAATACCAAACCTGAGACCGGTCCAATAACATGAGATGTGATATCCAAATCCTTCCCCTTCCAAACCTTAGACCCTTCCTTTATCATGAGATGTGATATCCAAGTCCTTCCCATTCCATTCCTGAGACCCTTCCTATAGCATGAGATGTGATATCTCAATGCTTCTAATACCAAACCTGAGACCCTTCCTATAACTTGAGATGTGATATCCAAGTCCTTCCCATTCCAATCCTGAGACCCTTCCTATAGCATGAGATGTGATATCTCAATGCTTCTAATACCAAACCTGAGACCCTTCCTATAACATGAATTGTGATATCCAAATCCTTCCCATTCCAATCCTGAGACCCTTCCGATAGCAGAGATGTGATATCTCAATGCTTATACCAAACCTAAGACCCTTCCGATAGCATGAGATGTGATATCTCAATGCTTCTAATACCAAACCTGAGATCCTTCCAATAACATGAGATATGATGTCCAAATCCCTCCCCTTCCAAACCTTAGACCATCCCTTTAGCATGAGATTTGATATCCAACTCCTTCCCATTCCAATCCTGAGACCCTTCTGATGGCATGAGATGTGATATCTCAATGCCTCTAAAACCAAACCTGAGATCCTACCTCTAACATGAAATGTGATATCCAACTCCTTCCCCTTCCAACCCTGAGAGCCTTCCTATAGAATGAGATGTGATATCCAAGTCCTTCCCATTCCAATCCTGAGACCCTTCCTATAACATGAGATGTGATATCCAACTCTTTCCCATTCCAATCATGAGACCCTTCCTATAGCTTGAGATGTGATATCCAACTCCTTCTCATTCCAATTCTGAGACCCGTCCTATACCATGAGACTTGATATCTCAATGCTTCAAATACCAAACCTGAGACTGGTCCTATAACATGAGATGTGATACCCAAATCCGTCCCCTTCCAAACCTTAGACCCTTCCTATAGCATGAGATGTGATATCTCATTGCTTCTAAAACCAAACCTGAGACCCTTCCTATAACGAGATGGGATATCCAACTCCTTCCCCTTCCAATCCTGAGACCCTTCAGATAGCAGAGATGTGATATCCAACTCCGTCCCATTCCAAACCTGAGACCCTTCCGATAGCATGAGATGTGATATCTCAATGCTTCTAAAACCAAACATGAGAACCATCCTATAACATGAGATGTGAAATCCAAATCCTTCCCTTTCCAAACCTGAGACCCTTCCTATAGCTTGAGATGAAATATCAAACTCCTTCCCATTCCAATCCTGAGATAGCTTGAGATGTGATATCCAACTCCATCCCATTCCAATCCTGAGACCCTTCCGATAGCATGAGATGTGATAGCTCAATGCTTCTAATATCAAAACTGAGACCCTCCCTATAGTATGAGATGTGAATTCTAAGTCCTTCCCATTCCTATCCTGAGACCCTTCCGATAGCAGAGATGTGATATCTCAATGCTTCTATCAAACCTGATACCCTTCCTATAGCATGAGATGTGATATCTCAATGTTTCTAATAAAAAACCTGAGACCCTTCCTGTTAAGACGGATTTCTGAACTCTGTCCTGGTGGCGCAGAAGTTCAGAAGGCCAACCTAATTACTTGGAACAGGGTAACCTCTGGACAAGCCAGACCAATCAAGGTAGCGATCGCGGCGGTCAAGACTAGGTCTCAGGAGGGGTGAGGGTGACTGAAAGCCCGCAATGAGCACACAAAGCAAGAGCGCTTACAAACTACTCCAAACAGGTGTTATATCAAAAATATAAACACATTTATTTTAAGGCCTTTAAAACAACGACCGTAGCGAGAAAATCACAATATCACAATATTAAACCAACACATACCATATCAACACAATATATATACAAATACACAGTCGCAAGCGTTTAAAGCACGAAATATGTAGTCCACCTGAAAGGAAAGGAAAACAGGCAGTGCGATAACGCTTTAGACTCAGTTCGCCTTCAGAGGCACCTAACTAGATGGAAGTCCGAGCCCTGCGAAGAGTGGAGCCTTGTGCTCAAAGTACCTGCCACGCCGGTGCCAACGGGCAAAAGGGGAAGCTCTTCGGAGGAAGTCAGGCAGTTCGGGTTAGTGCACAGCAGAAGGAGAACAGGTTCCGCAACTCAAGCGCAGCCTCCACAGCGAGCAGAAGCAGAGCGCGAGTACGGCCAAAAGGGTGCTGTTTTTACACAGCAGGGAAAAGCAATGGGATACTGCAGGAGGGCGACCAGATCCTAGCTAAACTACTCACCGGTCCCCGAAGCAAGCAGACCCAGGCTTCTCCACGTTAGTTTCAGCAGCTGGCAGGTTCAGAAGAGCAGGGAACGCCTCGTAGTCGTGTAGAGCAAAAAGACGTCCCAATCGACGAAACCAGCACAGTTTTGTTGCCGCACAGGACAACGGAGCGGCCGTGTGTATTCAAGCCAAATGTACACTCCTCCCTTCAGACCTGGGGACGCCAAGCGTACGAAGCGTGGGAGAGTGACAAGGACTCGAAATACAACACAACCTGGCGGCAGTTGCAGAGCAGGACTCCCTTGTAAGCTGGTCAGTCAACTGGATGGCCCAGAGACACTTCCGAAGGCTTACTTGGCAGGAGATGATGAAGTCGCCGGGAATAGCTGTTCCTGCTATTCCAAAGGTCGAAGCACCAGTACAGGCCTTCTGGTTCGATCCAAGGAGGAAAGGGTTTCACAGGACGACAGCAGTGCAAAGGAGGATTCCTTCAGCGGGTCACCAGCGATTCCTCGGTCCAGCCTCTGGGTTGCAGGATACTTGGCTCCTGTATTCCTTCGTTCGTGAGAACTCAGGAGATCGACATGGCAGTGGTGTTTCCAGCTCCCTCTTATCCACGGTTCCCTTCGCGCCAAAACGGAGGGGAGCCAATGGGAGATCCGCTCATCAACACACATACCATACGTGGACCAATCACGGACCACGGTGGTCCCAGGCATTCACACCACCCCAGACTCTCTGGCACCCAGGATGTGTATTGGGACCAGACATCCCAGCCCACACCCTGGAGGCACACAAACGACATGTAGAAGCCCGCGAAAGCAACCACGTTTCGCGGGAAAGTACATGCCCAAATAAGGAAGGCCCCGGGTCGTCTTACCTGGGGAAGGTGAAGGGAGCAAGACGGTCAGTGGACAAGACAAAGGAGCCTCGCGGCCTGGCCATTTTGGGAGCCAGGCCACCATTTTGGGTTCAGTGCAAAAACGTGCTCAGAACGCCAAAAGGAGCTCAAAATAAACAAAACGATCGCTGCCACCATTCGAGTCCCTGAATGACTTGCACCGATCAAATACCATCCTAAAAGAGTATCTAGGGCCTGTAGAAGGCTAGAGACCCAAGAGAGCTGTAACTTAGCTAACAGTGCCCTCTTGTGTCGTGTTGCACTAAAGCTGCGACACGATAAAAGAAACTACGGGAAACCACGTTCCCCGGTACTGACTGTCTTAAGGGCATGTCAGTTCCCCCATAAGAAAGGAGCAAAAGCCCAGAGAAGTGCGGCAGAAGGCTGTACTTCTCTGGCAAAGTCAAGAACAAGGTTAAAAACAATAGCAAAAAGTTTAGGGGTTGCCACATGGAAGGAAAATTCCCTACAATTACGAAATCTTTCCTAACACTCGCCCCTCCCAGACTATGGACAGGGGGAACTAATCCACCCCTGGATGAGTCTCTTGTTCAGGTCGGTTAAACATTCTGGACAACCCATCAGCATTGCTATGTTGGACACCTGGCCTATGCTCAATAGTGAAGTCGAAGCCTTGTAGACTTATGGACCACCTAAGCAACTTTGGATTCTCCCCCTTCATGTTCATTAGCCACTTTAACGGCTTATGGTCAGTCTGCACAGTGAAGTGGGTCCCATAGAGGTAGGGCCTCAGCTTCCTTAGGGCCCACACAACAGAGAAACATTCTTTCTCTACCGTGGACCATCTGAGCTCTCTGTCCTTAAGCTGGCGACTAATAAAACCGATAGGGTGTTCCTTACCCTTCTCATCTACTTGTGATAGTACAGCTCCTATCCCAGTGTCAGAGGCATCCGTCTGCACGATAAAAGGTCTTTGATAATCAGGGGCCCTGAGCACAGGGGCCTGGCACAAGGAGTCTTTTAAGCCATTGAAGGCCTTCTCACACTCGTCGGTCCAAGTTACCTTCTTGGGTTTCTTCGGAGTTGTGAGGGCAGTCAGAGGAGCAGCTATGGTGCCATAGTCTGCCACAAAATTGCGATAATACCCCGTGAGTCCTAAGAAGGCTCTCACTTGGGTTTGCGTAGTGGGGGTAGGCCAGTCTTGTACTGCTTGTACTTTACTGGGTAGAGGCTGTATCCTCCCTCCACCTACTTCATGTCCAAGGTAAACCACTGAGCCTTGTCCAATCTGGCATTTACTAGCCTTTATGGTCAAGTGGGCTTTCTGAAGAGCCTGGAGCACAATCCTGAGGTGTTTCACATGGTCTTCCCAGGTGGCACTGAAAACTGCTATATCGTCCAGATATGCAAGACAGAATTCGTCCAACCCATTCAACACATGATTCACAAGCCTCTGGAAAGTGGCAGGTGCATTCTTCAACCCGAACGGCATTACCCGGAATTGGTAAAGGCCGTCTGGAGTAGAAAATGCTGTCTTCTCCTTGGCATGTTCTGCTAAAGCTATTTGCCAATAGCCAGCAGTGAGGTCAAACGTGCTGAGGTACTTGGAGGCACCCAAAGTATCCACCAGCTCATCTGTTCGAGGCAAGGGGTGTGCATCTGTCTTGGTGACAGCATTCAGAGCCCTGTAATCCACGCAGAACCTCAATTCAGAAGTGCCTGCTTTTGGAACCAAAACCACAGGACTGGACCAAGGACTACTAGAGGGTTCAATCACCACAAGGTCTAACATCTTGTTGACCTCGGTCTTAATATAAGACCGTACTTTATCTGACATCCTGTATCCCCTACTTTTGGTAGGTACACTGTCTCCTGTGTCAATGTTATGTTTGCACCAAGGTGTCAAACCAGGGGACTGTGAAAACAGGGGGGAAAACTGCCTAAGCAAACTTTTCACCTCAGCCTGCTGATCAGAAGTCAGGTGAGGGGCCACTCGGACACCCTCAACGGAGCTATCTGAAGGACCGCTTTGGAACAGGTCGGGGAGAGGTTCTGACTCCTCTTCCTCAACATCTGAAGCCAGTAGCAGTGCTGCGATTTCGACTCTTGGGACGAAAGCCTTCAGCCTATTCACGTGAAACACTTTTGGAGCCTGTCCAGGCCTTCCAAGGTCCACTAAATAGTTCACCTCACCCAGGGGCTCCACCACTGTGTAAGGGCCTGACCATTTGTCCTGTAAAGCGCGAGGCCTTATTGGATTCATGATCAGGACTTGCTGACCAGGTGTAAAGTTGATGAGGGAAGCTTTCTGGTCGTACCAATGTTTCACCAGCGCTTGCCCTGCCTTCAATTTATCACTAGCCAAGCCCATCAGAAGTACCATCCGTTTTCTGAGCCCTAGCACATAGTCAACTACATTGGTAGTAACAGGGGGAGTGGGCATCTCCCATCCCTCTTTGACGATGGCTAAGGGTCCCCGTACGGGATGACCGAACAGAAGTTCGAAGGGGCTGAAGCCAACACCCTCCTGTGGTACCTCTCGGTAGGCAAACAGCAAGCATGGTAAAAGAAGATCCCATTTTCTTCTCTGGGGCTCCTCCAGAGCCCCAATCATGCTCTTTAACGTTCTGTTGAAACGTTCCACCAGACCATTGGTCTGGGGGTGATATGCAGAAGAGAACTTGTAGGTGACCCCACATTCTTTCCACATAGCCTGCATATACTTCGACATAAAGTTGCTGCCCCGATCTGACACAACTTCTTTAGGGAAGCCAACCCTAGTAAATATGCCGAGTAAAGCTTTTGCAACCGACTTGGCAGTTACAGTTTTCAATGGGATGGCCTCAGGATACCTGGTTGCATGGTCGACCAGCACCAGGATAAACCTATTGCCCGAGGATGTTTGCGGGTCAAGGGGACCAACGATGTCGATCCCTACCCTTTCAAATGGTACCCCCACAACTGGGAGCGGTACCAATGGAGCTTGGATTGTTGCGCCAACCTTACCAGACAACTGGCAGGAGGCGCAACTCCTGCAGTGACTTTCTACTTGCACCCCCATCTTGGGCCAGTAGAAGTGCATGGATAACCTTTGCTTGGTCCTCTTCATACCAAGGTGACCAGCAAGGGGAACTTCATGCGCCAACTGCAGGAGGAAGGGTCTAACAGCAAGGGGAACCACCAACCTCCTATGGTCTCCTTCTGTAGACTCTGTGGGCTCACTATACAGGAGTCCACCTTCCCAATAAATCCTATGCTTCCCAGGAGGTTCACCCTCAAGCTGGGAGCAGGCCTGTCTCCTTAGGCCTTCCAGAGATGGGCACTCACGTTGGCCTTTACTGAATTCGTCCCTATCAGGACCTCCTTCAACTAACAAGTCTTTTAGTTCAGGATGATCGTTGGGGTCGAATACTTCAGGCATCGCCACCTCCTCGTCAGGCTCGGGCGATTGACCAACTTCCTCCACCGCAGTGGTAGGCGAGCTCGGGGGAATATTCTCTTTCCCCCGTCTTGACTTGTAGACTCCTTTCGCCTTGGGTTTCCCCGTCGGCTGGGGCGGCGTATTGGACTTGGCCAATGCTGCCCGTGCTTGAGACCGTGTGTAGGGTCTTTCGGCAGTGTCTCCTACGAGCCCTAAAGCTCTGAGATCATTGCCCAACAAGACGTTTCCCGGGACGTTTCTCTGAATGCTCACTGGAATCCTGACTGCTGTACCATTTAAAGTAAGATTTACAGGGATCACGGGAAACATACGGAGGGG
Organism: Ambystoma mexicanum; assembly: GCF_040938575.1. Lineage (NCBI taxonomy): Eukaryota > Metazoa > Chordata > Amphibia > Caudata > Ambystomatidae > Ambystoma > Ambystoma mexicanum. The sequence goes on from NC_090936.1 coordinate 344,414,955, forward strand.
GCCGTCAGCCAACTTAGTGGGCATCAGAGTAGCTCTGGCAACCTCCTCTGAGTCTACCAAGGTAGAATCCACTACAGTTCGACTGCACCCACTATCCCTAAGAGCTGGAGTATCCACTCCATTGATCAGCACACTGTCTTTAAAGTAGTGCTTGGTATTATCCGGAATCCTAGCATAAGCCTCTGCGACTTTAGGCTCCCAGGAACCCAGGGACACTAAAACTACCTCAGCCTCTATTCCGCTGGGAAATGAGTCTGAGGAGAAGGATGCTCCTGTAATCTCTTCTTCCTCGTAGGAGGAGAAGGCCAGATTAGCGGAGTGGACCCCCAAAGGTCTAACCTTACAACGGGGATCCCCCTTCACATGGTCAGTTGCTCCACAAGAAAAACAAGCCCCAGTGGGTCTGTTTACGTAGGGAGGCTTATTGTAACCAGAGTTCTGTTTTGGAGGCTGACCTCCACTACCCTGTGAGTTCTCTTGTGTCTTACCCTTGTTTTTCTTTTTGTGGCCCTTATGGGAAGAAGATTTAGCAGATTCCCCACCCTCCATATCTTTGGACTTTTTCCCTTCCTCCTGCTTACCAGGATGAGTTTTGTCCTTATGGGACACTCGATGTGACACCCATAAGTCTGCTGCAATGGCCAGCTTCTTAGGATCTATCTCCTTCGAATCGGCCAAATGCTGCTTAAGCTCCGGGGAAGAAGAAGCAAAAATATGTTCCAGCATGACAAGATTTATCATGCCTTCGAAGGTAGAAACCTTATAACCTTCAACCCAGCCAGTTAAGTTTTTCAAAGATTCAGCGACATAAGATACCCAAGTACCACCTTCCTTTTTCTTATACTCTCGAAAACGCTTTAAATATTGGGCCGGAGTCTTCCCAAACTTTAAAATGAGAGTTTGCTTTAACATTGCGAAATCAGCCCGCTCAGCCTTTGACATTTCCATAATGGCACTACAGCCAGAATGGGGCAGTCTACTGAGCAACCACGCAATCTTATCAGCATTGTCAACTTCCTGGACCTCGCATTCATACTCAAACGCATTCAGCCAGTCCATAATGTCATTCCTCTCTTCATACACACTGAGCAGATCTTTTGGAAACCGTGGATGAGAGGAAGCCTCAGACCCATGTCTAGGACCCTTGGATCCATTTGCAACCTGAAGCTTGGCCAGTTCCAACTGGTGATCCCTGTCTTTCTGTTTTTCTGCCTGTTCGATTTTTAGTTTGGCTATGCTGAATTCAAGCTCCTGCTGCCTAAACCGCAGCTCTTGCTTCTTGAATTCAAGCATAGCCTCCCCATCAACACTGGCAGAGGAAACATTAGACATTACATCCTCCCTGTCCTCGTGGTCGCGGTGGATCAGTGCAGTGGCAGAACCGTCGGTTCTACCAGTGAGAGCAGCCCCACCACCTTCTGCACTGTCCTCGGAAGTTATAGCGTCAAGCTGCGCTTCTTGCCACGCCACGATTCTCTGGATCATTTCCAGTTTTGTGCCTTGAGAGGAAACACCTCTCTCCGCACACATCTTTTTCAGCGTTTCTGATTTGGAAGCATTTAAAGTTAACAACGTATTTGTTTCCATACTGTTTGATAGGACTATGGCCTTTTTAAAGTTATATTACAACAATTCACTACGTGTACTGTTTGGAATAACCTGAAATGCCTTAGTTCGAGCGCAACACTGGATACCTTCAGTCGTATCCCACCGCTGCCACCAATTTGTTAAGACGGATTTCTGAACTCTGTCCTGGTGGCGCAGAAGTTCAGAAGGCCAACCTAATTACTTGGAACAGGGTAACCTCTGGACAAGCCAGACCAATCAAGGTAGCGATCGCGGCGGTCAAGACTAGGTCTCAGGAGGGGTGAGGGTGACTGAAAGCCCGCAATGAGCACACAAAGCAAGAGCGCTTACAAACTACTCCAAACAGGTGTTATATCAAAAATATAAACACATTTATTTTAAGGCCTTTAAAACAACGACCGTAGCGAGAAAATCACAATATCACAATATTAAACCAACACATACCATATCAACACAATATATATACAAATACACAGTCGCAAGCGTTTAAAGCACGAAATATGTAGTCCACCTGAAAGGAAAGGAAAACAGGCAGTGCGATAACGCTTTAGACTCAGTTCGCCTTCAGAGGCACCTAACTAGATGGAAGTCCGAGCCCTGCGAAGAGTGGAGCCTTGTGCTCAAAGTACCTGCCACGCCGGTGCCAACGGGCAAAAGCGGAAGCTCTTCGGAGGAAGTCAGGCAGTTCGGGTTAGTGCACAGCAGAAGGAGAACAGGTTCCGCAACTCAAGCGCAGCCTCCACAGCGAGCAGAAGCAGAGCGCGAGTACGGCCAAAAGGGTGCTGTTTTTACACAGCAGGGAAAAGCAATGGGATACTGCAGGAGGGCGACCAGATCCTAGCTAAACTACTCACCGGTCCCCGAAGCAAGCAGACCCAGGCTTCTCCACGTTAGTTTCAGCAGCTGGCAGGTTCAGAAGAGCAGGGAACGCCTCGTAGTCGTGTAGAGCAAAAAGACGTCCCAATCGACGAAACCAGCACAGTTTTGTTGCCGCACAGGACAACGGAGCGGCCGTGTGTATTCAAGCCAAATGTACACTCCTCCCTTCAGACCTGGGGACGCCAAGCGTACGAAGCGTGGGAGAGTGACAAGGACTCGAAATACAACACAACCTGGCGGCAGTTGCAGAGCAGGACTCCCTTGTAAGCTGGTCAGTCAACTGGATGGCCCAGAGACACTTCCGAAGGCTTACTTGGCAGGAGATGATGAAGTCGCCGGGAATAGCTGTTCCTGCTATTCCAAAGGTCGAAGCACCAGTACAGGCCTTCTGGTTCGATCCAAGGAGGAAAGGGTTTCACAGGACGACAGCAGTGCAAAGGAGGATTCCTTCAGCGGGTCACCAGCGATTCCTCGGTCCAGCCTCTGGGTTGCAGGATACTTGGCTCCTGTATTCCTTCGTTCGTGAGAACTCAGGAGATCGACATGGCAGTGGTGTTTCCAGCTCCCTCTTATCCACGGTTCCCTTCGCGCCAAAACGGAGGGGAGCCAATGGGAGATCCGCTCATCAACACACATACCATACGTGGACCAATCACGGACCACGGTGGTCCCAGGCATTCACACCACCCCAGACTCTCTGGCACCCAGGATGTGTATTGGGACCAGACATCCCAGCCCACACCCTGGAGGCACACAAACGACATGTAGAAGCCCGCGAAAGCAACCACGTTTCGCGGGAAAGTACATGCCCAAATAAGGAAGGCCCCGGGTCGTCTTACCTGGGGAAGGTGAAGGGAGCAAGACGGTCAGTGGACAAGACAAAGGAGCCTCGCGGCCTGGCCATTTTGGGAGCCAGGCCACCATTTTGGGTTCAGTGCAAAAACGTGCTCAGAACGCCAAAAGGAGCTCAAAATAAACAAAACGATCGCTGCCACCATTCGAGTCCCTGAATGACTTGCACCGATCAAATACCATCCTAAAAGAGTATCTAGGGCCTGTAGAAGGCTAGAGACCCAAGAGAGCTGTAACTTAGCTAACAGTGCCCTCTTGTGTCGTGTTGCACTAAAGCTGCGACACGATAAAAGAAACTACGGGAAACCACGTTCCCCGGTACTGACTGTCTTAAGGGCATGTCAGTTCCCCCATAAGAAAGGAGCAAAAGCCCAGAGAAGTGCGGCAGAAGGCTGTACTTCTCTGGCAAAGTCAAGAACAAGGTTAAAAACAATAGCAAAAAGTTTAGGGGTTGCCACATGGAAGGAAAATTCCCTACAATTACGAAATCTTTCCTAACACTTCCTATAGCAAGAGATGTGATATCCAAATCCTTCCCATTCCAATCCTGAGACCCTTCCTGTATATAACATGAGATGTGATATCCAACTCCTTCCCATTCCAACCTGAGACCCTTCCTATAGCATGAGATGTGATATCCAACTCCTTACCATTCAAATCCTGAGAGCCTCCCTATAACAAGAGATTTCATATCCAACTCCTTCCCATTCCAAACCTGAGACCCTTCCTATAACATGAGATGTGATATCCAACTCCTTCAAATTCCAAACCTGAGACCCTTCCTATAGCATGAGATGTGATATCTCAATGCTTCAAAAACCAAACATGAGAACCATCCTATAACATGAGATGTGAAATCCAAATCCTTCCCTTCCCAAACCTGAGACTCTTCCTATAGCATGAGATGTGATATCTCAATGCTTCTACCAAACCTGAAACCCTTCCTATAGCATGAGATGTGATATCCAACTCCTTCCCATTCCAATCCTGAGACACATCCTATAGCATGAGATGTGATATCACAATGCTTCTAATACCAAACCTGAGACCCGTCCTATAACATGAGATGTGATTTCCAAATCCTTCCCCTTCCAAACCTGAGACCCTTCCTTTAGCATGAGATGTGATATCCAGCTCCTCCCATTCCAATCCTGAGACCCTTCCGATAGCAGAGATGTGATATTTCAATGCTTATACCAAACCTGAGACCCTTCCCATAGCATGAGATGTGATATCCAACTCCTTCCCATTCCAATCCTGAGACCCTTCCTATAGCATGAGATGTGATATCTCAATGCTTCTAATACCAAACCTGAGATCCTTCCTATAACATGAGATGTGATATCCAACTCCTTCCCATTCCAATCCCGAGACCCTTCCTATAGCATGAGATGTGATATCTCAATGCTTCTAATACCAAACCTAAGGTCCTTCCTATAACATGAGATGTGATATCCAAATCCTTCCCATTCCAAACCTGAGACCATCCCTTTAGCATGAGATGTGATATCCAACTCCTTCCCATTCCAATCCTGAGACCCTTCCTATAACATGAGATGTGATATCCAACTCCTTCTATTCCAACCTGAGACCCTTCCTATAGCATGAGATGGGATATCCAACTCCTTCCAAATCCAATCCTGATACCCTTCCGATAGCATGAGATGTGATATCCCAATGCTTCTACAAAACCTGACACCCATACCATGGCATGAGATGTGATATCAAACTCCCATCCTATACCATGAGACTTGATATCTCAATGCTTCTAATACCAAACCTGAGACCGGTCCAATAACATGAGATGTGATATCCAAATCCTTCCCCTTCCAAACCTTAGGCCCTTCCTTTATCATGAGATGTGATATCCAAGTCCTTCCCATTCCATTCCTGAGACCCTTCCTATAGCATGAGATGTGATATCTCAATGCTTCTAATACCAAACCTGAGACCCTTCCTATAACATGAGATGTGATATCCAAGTCCTTCCCATTCCAATCCTGAGACCCTTCCTATAGCATGAGATGTGATATCTCAATGCTTCTAATACCAAACCTGAGACCCTTCCTATAACATGAATTGTGATATCCAAATCCTTCCCATTCCAATCCTGAGACCCTTCCGATAGCAGAGATGTGATATCTCAATGCTTATACCAAACCTAAGACCCTTCCGATAGCATGAGATGTGATATCTCAATGCTTCTAATACCAAACCTGAGATCCTTCCAATAACATGAGATATGATGTCCAAATCCCTCCCCTTCCAAACCTTAGACCATCCCTTTAGCATGAGATTTGATATCCAACTCCTTCCCATTCCAATCCTGAGACCCATCTGATGGCATGAGATGTGATATCTCAATGCCTCTAAAACCAAACCTGAGATCCCACCTCTAACATGAAATGTGATATCCAACTCCTTCCCCTTCCAACCCTGAGAGCCTTCCTATAGAATGAGATGTGATATCCAAGTCCTTCCCATTCCAATCCTGAGACCCTTCCTATAACATGAGATGTGATATCCAACTCCTTCCCATTCCAATCATGAGACCCTTCCTATAGCTTGAGATGTGATATCCAACTCCTTCTCATTCCAATTCTGAGACCCTTCAGATAGCAGAGATGTGATATCCAACTCCTTCCCATTCCAAACCTGAGACCCTTCCGATAGCATGAGATGTGATATCTCAATGCTTCTAAAACCAAACATGAGAACCATCCTATAACATGAGATGTGAAATCCAAATCCTTCCCTTTCCAAACCTGAGACCCTTCCTATAGCATGAGATGAAATATCAAACTCCTTCCCATTCCAATCCTGAGATAGCTTGAGATGTGATATCCAACTCCATCCCATTCCAATCCTGAGACCCTTCCGATAGCATGAGATGTGATAGCTCAATGCTTCTAATATCAAAACTGAGACCCTCCCTATAGTATGAGATGTGAATTCTAAGTCCTTCCCATTCCTATCCTGAGACCCTTCCGATAGCAGAGATGTGATATCTCAATGCTTATACCAAACCTGATGACCCTTCCTATGGCATTAGATGTGATATCCAACTCCTTCCCATTCCAATCCTGAGTTCCTTCCTATAGCATGAGATGTGATATCTCAATGCGTCTATCAAACCTGATACCCTTCCTTTAGCATGAGATGTGATATTCAACTCCTTCCCATTCCAATCCTGAGACCCTTCCTATAACATGAGACGTGATATCCAACTCCTTCCCATTCCAATCCTGAGACTCCTCCTATAGCATGAGATGTGATATCTCAATGCTTCTAATACCAGACCTGGGACCGGTCCTATAACATGAGATATGATATCCAAATCCTTCCCCTTCCAAACCTGAGACCCTTCCTATAGCAAGAGATGTGATATCCAATTCCTTCCCATTCCAATCCTGAGACCCTTCCTATAACGAGATGTGATATCCAACTCCTTCCCATTCCAACCTGAGACCCTTCCTGTAGCATGAGAAGGGAGATCCAACTCCTTCCCATTCCAATCCTGAGACCCTTCCTATACCATGAGATGTGATATCTCAATGCTTCTAATACCAAACCTGGGACCCGTCCTATAACATGAGATACGTCCTATAACATGAGATATGATATCCAAATCCTTCCCCTTCCAAAGCTGAGACCCTTCCTTTAGCATGAGATGTGATATCCAAATCCTTCCCATTCCAATACTGAAACCCTTCCTTAGCATGAGATGTCATATCTCAATGTTTCTAATAGAAAACCTGAGACCCTTCCTATAGCAAGAGATGTGATATCCAAATCCTTCCCATTTCAATCTTGAGACCCTTCCTATAACATGAGATGTGATATCCAACTCCTACCCATTCCAACCTGAGACCCTTCCTATAGCATGAGAAGGGATATCCAATTCCTTCCCAATCCAATCCTTAGACCCTTCCGATAGCAGAGATGTGATATCTCAATGCTTATACCAAACCTGAGACCCTTCCTTTAGCATGAGATGTGATGTCCAAATCCTTCACATTCCAATCCTGAGACCCTTCCTATAGCATGAGATGTGATATCTCAATGCTTCTAATACAAAACCTGAGATCCTTCCTGTAACATGAGATGTGATATCCAAGTCCTTCCCATTCCAATCCTGAGACCCTTCCTATAACATGAGATGTGATATCCAACTCCTTCTATTCCAACCTGAGACCCTTCCTATAGCATGAGATGGGATATCCAATTCCTTCCGAATCCAATCCTTAGACCCTTCCGATAGCAGAGATGTGATATCTCAATGCTTATACCAAACCTGAGACCCTTCCTTTAGCATGAGATGTGATGTCCAAATCCTTCACATTCCAATCCTGAGACCCTTCCTATAGCATGAGATGTGATATCTCAATGCTTCTAATACAAAATCTGAGATCCTTCCTGTAACATGAGATGTGATATCCAAGTCCTTCCCATTCCAATCCTGAGACCCTTCCTATAACATGAGATGTGATATCCAACTCCTTCTATTCCAACCTGAGACCCTTCCTATAGCATGAGATGGGATATCCAACTCCTTCCAAATCCAATCCTGATACCCTTCCGATAGCATGAGATGTGATATCCCAATGCTTCTACAAAACCTGAGACCCATAACATGGCATGAGATGTGATATCAAACTCCCGTCCTATACCATGAGACTTCATATCTCAATGCTTCTAATACCAAACCTGAGACCGGTCCAATAACATGAGATGTGATATCCAAATCCTTCCCCTTCCAAACCTTAGACCCTTCCTTTATCATGAGATGTGATATCCAAGTCCTTCCCATTCCATTCCTGAGACCCTTCCTATAGCATGAGATGTGATATCTCAATGCTTCTAATACCAAACCTGAGACCCTTCCTATAACATGAGATGTGATATCCAAATCCTTCCCATTCCAATCCTGAGACCCTTCCGATAGCAGAGATGTGATATCTCAATGCTTATACCAAACCTGAGACCCTTCCGATAGCATGAGATGTGATATCTCAATGCTTCTAATACCAAACCTCAGATCCTTCCAATAACATGAGATGTGATGTCCAAATCCTTCCCCTTCCAAACCTTAGACCCTCCCTTTAGCATGAGATGTGATATCCAACTCCTTCCCATTCCAATCCTGAGACCCTTCCTATAACATGAGATGTGATATCCAACTCCTTCCCATTCCAATCATGAGACCCTTCCTATAGCTTGAGATGTGATATCCAACTCCTTCAAATTCCAAACCTGAGACCCTTCCTATACCATGAGATGTGATATCTCAATGCTTCAAAAACCAAACATGAGAACCATCCTATAACATGAGATGTGAAATCCAAATCCTTCCCTTCCCAAACCTGAGACTCTTCCTATAGCATGAGATGTGATATCTCAATGCTTCTACCAAACCTGAAACCCTTCCTATAGCATGAGATGTGATATCCAACTCCTTCCCATTCCAATCCTGAGACACATCCTATAGCATGAGATGTGATATCACAATGCTTCTAATACCAAACCTGAGACCCGTCCTATAACATGAGATGTGATTTCCAAATCCTTCCCCTTCCAAACCTGAGACCCTTCCTTTAGCATGAGATGTGATATCCAGCTCCTCCCATTCCAATCCTGAGACCCTTCCGATAGCAGAGATGTGATATTTCAATGCTTATACCAAACCTGAGACCCTTCCCATAGCATGAGATGTGATATCCAACTCCTTCCCATTCCAATCCTGAGACCCTTCCTATAGCATGAGATGTGATATCTCAATGCTTCTAATACCAAACCTGAGATCCTTCCTATAACATGAGATGTGATATCCAACTCCTTCCCATTCCAATCCCGAGACCCTTCCTATAGCATGAGATGTGATATCTCAATGCTTCTAATACCAAACCTAAGGTCCTTCCTATAACATGAGATGTGATATCCAAATCCTTCCCATTCCAAACCTGAGACCCTCCCTTTAGCATGAGATGTGATATCCAACTCCTTCCCATTCCAATCCTGAGACCCTTCCTATAACATGAGATGTGATATCCAACTCCTTCTATTCCAACCTGAGACCCTTCCTATAGCATGAGATGGGATATCCAACTCCTTCCAAATCCAATCCTGATACCCTTCCGATAGCATGAGATGTGATATTCCAATGCTTCTACAAAACCTAACACCCATACCATGGCATGAGATGTGATATCAAACTCCCATCCTATACCATGAGACTTGATATCTCAATGCTTCTAATACCAAACCTGAGACCGGTCCAATAACATGAGATGTGATATCCAAATCCTTCCCCTTCCAAACCTTAGGCCCTTCCTTTATCATGAGATGTGATATCCAAGTCCTTCCCATTCCATTCCTGAGACCCTTCCTATAGCATGAGATGTGATATCTCAATGCTTCTAATACCAAACCTGAGACCCTTCCTATAACATGAGATGTGATATCCAAGTCCTTCCCATTCCAATCCTGAGACCCTTCCTATAGCATGAGATGTGATATCTCAATGCTTCTAATACCAAACCTGAGACCCTTCCTATAACATGAATTGTGATATCCAAATCCTTCCCATTCCAATCCTGAGACCCTTCCGATAGCAGAGATGTGATATCTCAATGCTTATACCAAACCTAAGACCCTTCCGATAGCATGAGATGTGATATCTCAATGCTTCTAATACCAAACCTGAGATCCTTCCAATAACATGAGATATGATGTCCAAATCCCTCCCCTTCCAAACCTTAGACCATCCCTTTAGCATGAGATTTGATATCCAACTCCTTCCCATTCCAATCCTGAGACCCTTCTGATGGCATGAGATGTGATATCTCAATGCCTCTAAAACCAAACCTGAGATCCCACCTCTAACATGAAATGTGATATCCAACTCCTTCCCCTTCCAACCCTGAGAGCCTTCCTATAGAATGAGATGTGATATCCAAGTCCTTCCCATTCCAATCCTGAGACCCTTCCTATAACATGAGATGTGATATCCAACTCCTTCCCATTCCAATCATGAGACCCTTCCTATAGCTTGAGATGTGATATCCAACTCCTTCTCATTCCAATTCTGAGACCCTTCAGATAGCAGAGATGTGATATCCAACTCCTTCCCATTCCAAACCTGAGACCCTTCCGATAGCATGAGATGTGATATCTCAATGCTTCTAAAACCAAACATGAGAACCATCCTATAACATGAGATGTGAAATCCAAATCCTTCCCTTTCCAAACCTGAGACCCTTCCTATAGCATGAGATGAAATATCAAACTCCTTCCCATTCCAATCCTGAGATAGCTTGAGATGTGATATCCAACTCCATCCCATTCCAATCCTGAGACCCTTCCGATAGCATGAGATGTGATAGCTCAATGCTTCTAATATCAAAACTGAGACCCTCCCTATAGTATGAGATGTGAATTCTAAGTCCTTCCCATCCCTATCCTGAGACCCTTCCGATAGCAGAGATGTGATATCTCAATGCTTATACCAAACCTGATGACCCTTCCTATGGCATTAGATGTGATATCCAACTCCTTCCCATTCCAATCCTGAGTTCCTTCCTATAGCATGAGATGTGATATCTCAATGCGTCTATCAAACCTGATACCCTTCCTTTAGCATGAGATGTGATATTCAACTCCTTCCCATTCCAATCCTGAGACCCTTCCTATAACATGAGACGTGATATCCAACTCCTTCCCATTCCAATCCTGAGACTCCTCCTATAGCATGAGATGTGATATCTCAATGCTTCTAATACCAGACCTGGGACCGGTCCTATAACATGAGATATGATATCCAAATCCTTCCCCTTCCAAACCTGAGACCCTTCCTATAGCAAGAGATGTGATATCCAATTCCTTCCCATTCCAATCCTGAGACCCTTCCTATAACGAGATGTGATATCCAACTCCTTCCCATTCCAACCTGAGACCCTTCCTGTAGCATGAGAAGGGAGATCCAACTCCTTCCCATTCCAATCCTGAGACCCTTCCTATACCATGAGATGTGATATCTCAATGCTTCTAATACCAAACCTGGGACCCGTCCTATAACATGAGATACGTCCTATAACATGAGATATGATATCCAAATCCTTCCCCTTCCAAAGCTGAGACCCTTCCTTTAGCATGAGATGTGATATCCAAATCCTTCCCATTCCAATACTGAAACCCTTCCTTAGCATGAGATGTCATATCTCAATGTTTCTAATAGAAAACCTGAGACCCTTCCTATAGCAAGAGATGTGATATCCAAATCCTTCCCATTTCAATCTTGAGACCCTTCCTATAACATGAGATGTGATATCCAACTCCTACCCATTCCAACCTGAGACCCTTCCTATAGCATGAGAAGGGATATCCAATTCCTTCCCAATCCAATCCTTAGACCCTTCCGATAGCAGAGATGTGATATCTCAATGCTTATACCAAACCTGAGACCCTTCCTTTAGCATGAGATGTGATGTCCAAATCCTTCACATTCCAATCCTGAGACCCTTCCTATAGCATGAGATGTGATATCTCAATGCTTCTAATACAAAACCTGAGATCCTTCCTGTAACATGAGATGTGATATCCAAGTCCTTCCCATTCCAATCCTGAGACCCTTCCTATAACATGAGATGTGATATCCAACTCCTTCTATTCCAACCTGAGACCCTTCCTATAGCATGAGATGGGATATCCAATTCCTTCCGAATCCAATCCTTAGACCCTTCCGATAGCAGAGATGTGATATCTCAATGCTTATACCAAACCTGAGACCCTTCCTTTAGCATGAGATGTGATGTCCAAATCCTTCACATTCCAATCCTGAGACCCTTCCTATAGCATGAGATGTGATATCTCAATGCTTCTAATACAAAACCTGAGATCCTTCCTGTAACATGAGATGTGATATCCAAGTCCTTCCCATTCCAATCCTGAGACCCTTCCTATAACATGAGATGTGATATCCAACTCCTTCTATTCCAACCTGAGACCCTTCCTATAGCATGAGATGGGATATCCAACTCCTTCCAAATCCAATCCTGATACCCTTCCGATAGCATGAGATGTGATATCCCAATGCTTCTACAAAACCTGAGACCCATAACATGGCATGAGATGTGATATCAAACTCCCGTCCTATACCATGAGACTTCATATCTCAATGCTTCTAATACCAAACCTGAGACCGGTCCAATAACATGAGATGTGATATCCAAATCCTTCCCCTTCCAAACCTTAGACCCTTCCTTTATCATGAGATGTGATATCCAAGTCCTTCCCATTCCATTCCTGAGACCCTTCCTATAGCATGAGATGTGATATCTCAATGCTTCTAATACCAAACCTGAGACCCTTCCTATAACATGAGATGTGATATCCAAATCCTTCCCATTCCAATCCTGAGACCCTTCCGATAGCAGAGATGTGATATCTCAATGCTTATACCAAACCTGAGACCCTTCCGATAGCATGAGATGTGATATCTCAATGCTTCTAATACCAAACCTCAGATCCTTCCAATAACATGAGATGTGATGTCCAAATCCTTCCCCTTCCAAACCTTAGACCCTCCCTTTAGCATGAGATGTGATATCCAACTCCTTCCCATTCCAATCCTGAGACCCTTCCTATAACATGAGATGTGATATCCAACTCCTTCCCATTCCAATCATGAGACCCTTCCTATAGCTTGAGATGTGATATCCAACTCCTTCTCATTCCAATTCTGAGACCCGTCCTATACCATGAGACTTGATATCTCAATGCTTCAAATACCAAACCTGAGACCGGTCCTATAACATGAGATGTGATACCCAAATCCGTCCCCTTCCAAACCTTAGACCCTTCCTATAGCATGAGATGTGATATCTCATTGCTTCTAATACCAAACCTGAGACCCTTCCTATAACGAGATGGGATATCCAACTCCTTCCCATTCCAATCCTGAGACCCTTCAGATAGCGGAGATGTGATATCCAACTCCTTCCCATTCCAAACCTGAGACCCTTCCGATAGCATGAGATGTGATATCTCAATGCTTCTAAAACCAAACATGAGAACCATCCTATAACATGAGATGTGAAATCCAAATCCTTCCCTTTCCAAACCTGAGACCCTTCCTACAGCTTGAGATGAAATATCAAACTCCTTCCCATTCCAATCCTGAGATAGCTTCAGATGTGATATCCAACTCCATCCCATTCCAATCCTGAGACCCTTCCGATAGCATGAGATGTGATAGCTCAATGCTTCTAATATCAAAACTGAGACCCTCCCTATAGTATGAGATGTGAATTCTAAGTCCTTCCCATTCCTATCCTGAGACCCTTCCGATAGCAGAGATGTGATATCTCAATGCTTATACCAAACCTGATGACCCTTCCTATGGCATTAGATGTGATATCCAACTCCTTCCCATTCCAATCCTGAGTTCCTTCCTATAGCATGAGATGTGATATCTCAATGCTTCTATCAAACCTGATACCCTTCCTTTAGCATGAGATGTGATATTCAACTCCTTCCCATTCCAATCCTGAGACCCTTCCTATAACATGAGACGTGATATCCAACTCCTTCCCATTCCAATCCTGAGACTCCTCCTATAGCATGAGATGTGATATCTCAATGCTTCTAATACCAGACCTGGGCCCGGTCCTATAACATGAGATATGATATCCAAATCCTTCCCCTTCCAAACCTGAGACCCTTCCTATAGCAAGAGATGTGACATCCAATTCCTTCCCATTCCAATCCTGAGACCCTTCCTATAACGAGATGTGATATCCAACTCCTTCCCATTCCAACCTGAGACCCTTCCTGTAGCATGAGACGGGAGATCCAACTCCTTTCCATTCCAATCCTGAGACCCTTCCTATGACATGAGATGTGATATCTCAATGCTTCTAATACCAAACCTGGGACCCGTCCTATAACATGAGATACGTCCTATAACATGAGATATGATATCCAAATCCTTCCCCTTCCAAACCTGAGACCCTTCCTTTAGCATGAGATGTGATATCCAAATCCTTCCCATTCCAATACTGAAACCCTTCCTATAGCATGAGATGTCATATCTCAATGTTTCTAATAGAAAACCTGAGACCCTTCCTATAGCAAGAGATGTGATATCCAAATCCTTCCCATTTCAATCTTGAGACCCTTCCTATAACATGAGATGTGATATCCAACTCCTACCCATTCCAACCTGAGACCCTTCCTATAGCATGCATGAGAAGGGATATCCAATTCCTTCCCATTCCACCCCTGAGACCCTTCCTATACCATGAGATGTGATATCTCAATGCTTCTAATACCAAACCTGGGAACCGTCCTATAACATGAGATGTGATATCTCAATGTTTCTAATAAAAAAACCTGAGACCCTTCCTATAACATGAGATGTGATATCCAATTCCTTCCCATTCCAGACCTGAGACCCTTCCTTTAGCATGAGATGGAATATCCAAATACTTCCCATTCCAATCCTAAAACCCTTCCTATAGCATGAGATGTGATATCTCAATGTTTCTAATAAAAAACCTGAGACCCTTCCTATAGCAAGAGATGTGATATCCAAATCCTTCCCATTCCAATCCTGAGACCCTTCCTGTATATAACATGAGTTGTGATATCCAACTCCTTCCCATTCCAACCTGAGACCCTTCCTATAGCATGAGATGTGATATCCAACTCCTTACCATTCAAATCCTGAGACCCTCCCTATAACAAGAGATGTCATATCCAACTCCTTCCCATTCCAAACCTGAGACCCTTCCTATAACATGAGATGTGATATCCAACTCCTTCCCATTCCAAACCTGAGACCCTTCCGATAGCATGAGATGTGATATCTCAATGCTTCAAAAACCAAACATGAGAACCATCCTATAACATGAGATGTGAAATCCAAATCCTTCCCTTCCCAAACCTGAGACTCTTCCTATAGCAGGAGATGTGATATCTCAATGCTTCTACCAAACCTGAAACCCTTCCTATAGCATGAGATGTGATATCCAACTCCTTCCCATTCCAATCCTGAGACACATCCTATAGCATGAGATGTGATATCACAATGCTTCTAATACCAAACCTGAGACCCGTCCTATAACATGAGATGTGATATCCAAATCCTTCCCCTTCCAAACCTGAGACCCTTCCTTTAGCATGAGATGTGATATCCAGCTCCTCCCATTCCAATCCTGAGACCCTTCCGATAGCAGAGATGTGATATTTCAATGCCTCTAATACCAAACCTGAGATCCTACCTCTAACATGAAATGTGATATCCAACTCCTTCCTTTTCCAAACCTGAGACCCTTCCTACAGCATGTGATGTGATATCCAAGTCCTTCCCATTCCAATCCTGAGACCCTTCCTATAACATGAGATGTGATATCCAACTCCTTCTATTCCAACCTGAGACCCTTCCTATAGCATGAGATGGGATATCCAACTCCTTCCAAATCCAATCCTGATACCCTTCCGATAGCATGAGATGTGATATCCCAATGCTTCTACAAAACCTGACACCCATACCATGGCATGAGATGTGATATCAAACTCCCGTCCTATACCATGAGACTTGATATCTCAATGCTTCTAATACCAAACCTGAGACCGGTCCAATAACATGAGATGTGATATCCAAATCCTTCCCCTTCCAAACCTTAGACCCTTCCTTTATCATGAGATGTGATATCCAAGTCCTTCCCATTCCATTCCTGAGACCCTTCCTATAGCATGAGATGTGATATCTCAATGCTTCTAATACCAAACCTGAGACCCTTCCTATAACGAGATGTGATATCCAAGTCCTTCCCATTCCAATCCTGAGACCCTTCCTATAGCATGAGATGTGATATCTCAATGCTTCTAATACCAAACCTGCGACCCTTCCTATAACATGAATTGTGATATCCAAATCCTTCCCATTCCAATCCTGAGACCCTTCCGATAGCAGAGATGTGATATCTCAATGCTTATACCAAACCTAAGACCCTTCCGATAGCATGAGATGTGATATCTCAATGCTTCTAATACCAAACCTGAGATCCTTCCAATAACATGAGATATGATGTCCAAATCCCTCCCCTTCCAAACATTAGACCATCCCTTTAGCATGAGATTTGATATCCAACTCCTTCCCATTCCAATCCTGAGACCCTTCTGATGGCATGAGATGTGATATCCAAATCCTTCCCATTCCAATCCTGAGACCCTTCCGATAGCAGAGATGTGATATCTCAATGCTTATACCAAACCTGAGACCCTTCCGATAGCATGAGATGTGATATCTCAATGCTTCTAATACCAAACCTCAGATCCTTCCAATAACATGAGATGTGATGTCCAAATCCTTCCCTTCCAAACCTTAGACCCTCCCTTTAGCATGAGATGTGATATCCAACTCCTTCCCATTCCAATCCTGAGACCCTTCCTATAACATGAGATGTGATATCCAACTCCTTCCCATTCCAATCATGAGACCCTTCCTATAGCTTGAGATGTGATATCCAACTCCTTCTCATTCCAATTCTGAGACCCGTCCTATACCATGAGACTTGATATCTCAATGCTTCAAATACCAAACCTGAGACCGGTTCTATAACATGAGATGTGATACCCAAATCCGTCCCCTTCCAAACCTTAGACCCTTCCTATAGCATGAGATGTGATATCTCATTGCTTCTAATACCAAACCTGAGACCCTTCCTATAACGAGATGGGGTATCCAACTCCTTCCCATTCCAATCCTGAGACCCTTCAGATAGCGGAGATGTGATATCCAACTCCTTCCCATTCCAAACCTGAGACCCTTCCGATAGCATGAGATGTGATATCTCAATGCTTCTAAAACCAAACATGAGAACCATCCTATAACATGAGATGTGAAATCCAAATCCTTCCCTTTCCAAACCTGAGACCCTTCCTACAGCTTGAGATGAAATATCAAACTCCTTCCCATTCCAATCCTGAGATAGCTTCAGATGTGATATCCAACTCCATCCCATTCCAATCCTGAGACCCTTCCGATAGCATGAGATGTGATAGCTCAATGCTTCTAATATCAAAACTGAGACCCTCCCTATAGTATGAGATGTGAATTCTAAGTCCTTCCCATTCCTATCCTGAGACCCTTCCGATAGCAGAGATGCGATATCTCAATGCTTATACCAAACCTGATGACCCTTCCTATGGCATTAGATGTGATATCCAACTCCTTCCCATTCCAATCCTGAGTTCCTTCCTATAGCATGAGATGTGATATCTCAATGCGTCTATCAAACCTGATACCCTTCCTTTAGCATGAGATGTGATATTCAACTCCTTCCCATTCCAATCCTGAGACCCTTCCTATAACATGAGACGTGATATCCAACTCCTTCCCATTCCAATCCTGAGACTCCTCCTATAGCATGAGATGTGATATCTCAATGCTTCTAATACCAGACCTGGGACCGGTCCTATAACATGAGATATGATATCCAAATCCTTCCCCTTCCAAACCTGAGACCCTTCCTATAGCAAGAGATGTGATATCCAATTCCTTCCCATTCCAATCCTGAGACCCTTCCTATAACGAGATGTGATATCCAACTCCTTCCCATTCCAACCTGAGACCCTTCCTGTAGCATGAGAAGGGAGATCCAACTCCTTCCCATTCCAATCCTGAGACCCTTCCTATACCATGAGATGTGATATCTCAATGCTTCTAATACCAAACCTGGGACCCGTCCTATAACATGAGATACGTCCTATAACATGAGATATGATATCCAAATCCTTCCCCTTCCAAAGCTGAGACCCTTCCTTTAGCATGAGATGTGATATCCAAATCCTTCCCATTCCAATACTGAAACCCTTCCTTAGCATGAGATGTCATATCTCAATGTTTCTAATAGAAAACCTGAGACCCTTCCTATAGCAAGAGATGTGATATCCAAATCCTTCCCATTTCAATCTTGAGACCCTTCCTATAACATGAGATGTGATATCCAACTCCTACCCATTCCAACCTGAGACCCTTCCTATAGCATGAGAAGGGATATCCAATTCCTTCCCAATCCAATCCTTAGACCCTTCCGATAGCAGAGATGTGATATCTCAATGCTTATACCAAACCTGAGACCCTTCCTTTAGCATGAGATGTGATGTCCAAATCCTTCACATTCCAATCCTGAGACCCTTCCTATAGCATGAGATGTGATATCTCAATGCTTCTAATACAAAACCTGAGATCCTTCCTGTAACATGAGATGTGATAT
Organism: Ambystoma mexicanum; assembly: GCF_040938575.1. NCBI lineage: Eukaryota > Metazoa > Chordata > Amphibia > Caudata > Ambystomatidae > Ambystoma > Ambystoma mexicanum. The sequence goes on from NC_090936.1 coordinate 344,433,551, forward strand.
CCAAGTCCTTCCCATTCCAATCCTGAGACCCTTCCTATAACATGAGATGTGATATCCAACTCCTTCTATTCCAACCTGAGACCCTTCCTATAGCATGAGATGGGATATCCAATTCCTTCCGAATCCAATCCTTAGACCCTTCCGATAGCAGAGATGTGATATCTCAATGCTTATACCAAACCTGAGACCCTTCCTTTAGCATGAGATGTGATGTCCAAATCCTTCACATTCCAATCCTGAGACCCTTCCTATAGCATGAGATGTGATATCTCAATGCTTCTAATACAAAATCTGAGATCCTTCCTGTAACATGAGATGTGATATCCAAGTCCTTCCCATTCCAATCCTGAGACCCTTCCTATAACATGAGATGTGATATCCAACTCCTTCTATTCCAACCTGAGACCCTTCCTATAGCATGAGATGGGATATCCAACTCCTTCCAAATCCAATCCTGATACCCTTCCGATAGCATGAGATGTGATATCCCAATGCTTCTACAAAACCTGAGACCCATAACATGGCATGAGATGTGATATCAAACTCCCGTCCTATACCATGAGACTTCATATCTCAATGCTTCTAATACCAAACCTGAGACCGGTCCAATAACATGAGATGTGATATCCAAATCCTTCCCCTTCCAAACCTTAGACCCTTCCTTTATCATGAGATGTGATATCCAAGTCCTTCCCATTCCATTCCTGAGACCCTTCCTATAGCATGAGATGTGATATCTCAATGCTTCTAATACCAAACCTGAGACCCTTCCTATAACATGAGATGTGATATCCAAATCCTTCCCATTCCAATCCTGAGACCCTTCCGATAGCAGAGATGTGATATCTCAATGCTTATACCAAACCTGAGACCCTTCCGATAGCATGAGATGTGATATCTCAATGCTTCTAATACCAAACCTCAGATCCTTCCAATAACATGAGATGTGATGTCCAAATCCTTCCCCTTCCAAACCTTAGACCCTCCCTTTAGCATGAGATGTGATATCCAACTCCTTCCCATTCCAATCCTGAGACCCTTCCTATAACATGAGATGTGATATCCAACTCCTTCCCATTCCAATCATGAGACCCTTCCTATAGCTTGAGATGTGATATCCAACTCCTTCAAATTCCAAACCTGAGACCCTTCCTATACCATGAGATGTGATATCTCAATGCTTCAAAAACCAAACATGAGAACCATCCTATAACATGAGATGTGAAATCCAAATCCTTCCCTTCCCAAACCTGAGACTCTTCCTATAGCATGAGATGTGATATCTCAATGCTTCTACCAAACCTGAAACCCTTCCTATAGCATGAGATGTGATATCCAACTCCTTCCCATTCCAATCCTGAGACACATCCTATAGCATGAGATGTGATATCACAATGCTTCTAATACCAAACCTGAGACCCGTCCTATAACATGAGATGTGATTTCCAAATCCTTCCCCTTCCAAACCTGAGACCCTTCCTTTAGCATGAGATGTGATATCCAGCTCCTCCCATTCCAATCCTGAGACCCTTCCGATAGCAGAGATGTGATATTTCAATGCTTATACCAAACCTGAGACCCTTCCCATAGCATGAGATGTGATATCCAACTCCTTCCCATTCCAATCCTGAGACCCTTCCTATAGCATGAGATGTGATATCTCAATGCTTCTAATACCAAACCTGAGATCCTTCCTATAACATGAGATGTGATATCCAACTCCTTCCCATTCCAATCCCGAGACCCTTCCTATAGCATGAGATGTGATATCTCAATGCTTCTAATACCAAACCTAAGGTCCTTCCTATAACATGAGATGTGATATCCAAATCCTTCCCATTCCAAACCTGAGACCCTCCCTTTAGCATGAGATGTGATATCCAACTCCTTCCCATTCCAATCCTGAGACCCTTCCTATAACATGAGATGTGATATCCAACTCCTTCTATTCCAACCTGAGACCCTTCCTATAGCATGAGATGGGATATCCAACTCCTTCCAAATCCAATCCTGATACCCTTCCGATAGCATGAGATGTGATATTCCAATGCTTCTACAAAACCTAACACCCATACCATGGCATGAGATGTGATATCAAACTCCCATCCTATACCATGAGACTTGATATCTCAATGCTTCTAATACCAAACCTGAGACCGGTCCAATAACATGAGATGTGATATCCAAATCCTTCCCCTTCCAAACCTTAGGCCCTTCCTTTATCATGAGATGTGATATCCAAGTCCTTCCCATTCCATTCCTGAGACCCTTCCTATAGCATGAGATGTGATATCTCAATGCTTCTAATACCAAACCTGAGACCCTTCCTATAACATGAGATGTGATATCCAAGTCCTTCCCATTCCAATCCTGAGACCCTTCCTATAGCATGAGATGTGATATCTCAATGCTTCTAATACCAAACCTGAGACCCTTCCTATAACATGAATTGTGATATCCAAATCCTTCCCATTCCAATCCTGAGACCCTTCCGATAGCAGAGATGTGATATCTCAATGCTTATACCAAACCTAAGACCCTTCCGATAGCATGAGATGTGATATCTCAATGCTTCTAATACCAAACCTGAGATCCTTCCAATAACATGAGATATGATGTCCAAATCCCTCCCCTTCCAAACCTTAGACCATCCCTTTAGCATGAGATTTGATATCCAACTCCTTCCCATTCCAATCCTGAGACCCTTCTGATGGCATGAGATGTGATATCTCAATGCCTCTAAAACCAAACCTGAGATCCCACCTCTAACATGAAATGTGATATCCAACTCCTTCCCCTTCCAACCCTGAGAGCCTTCCTATAGAATGAGATGTGATATCCAAGTCCTTCCCATTCCAATCCTGAGACCCTTCCTATAACATGAGATGTGATATCCAACTCCTTCCCATTCCAATCATGAGACCCTTCCTATAGCTTGAGATGTGATATCCAACTCCTTCTCATTCCAATTCTGAGACCCTTCAGATAGCAGAGATGTGATATCCAACTCCTTCCCATTCCAAACCTGAGACCCTTCCGATAGCATGAGATGTGATATCTCAATGCTTCTAAAACCAAACATGAGAACCATCCTATAACATGAGATGTGAAATCCAAATCCTTCCCTTTCCAAACCTGAGACCCTTCCTATAGCATGAGATGAAATATCAAACTCCTTCCCATTCCAATCCTGAGATAGCTTGAGATGTGATATCCAACTCCATCCCATTCCAATCCTGAGACCCTTCCGATAGCATGAGATGTGATAGCTCAATGCTTCTAATATCAAAACTGAGACCCTCCCTATAGTATGAGATGTGAATTCTAAGTCCTTCCCATCCCTATCCTGAGACCCTTCCGATAGCAGAGATGTGATATCTCAATGCTTATACCAAACCTGATGACCCTTCCTATGGCATTAGATGTGATATCCAACTCCTTCCCATTCCAATCCTGAGTTCCTTCCTATAGCATGAGATGTGATATCTCAATGCGTCTATCAAACCTGATACCCTTCCTTTAGCATGAGATGTGATATTCAACTCCTTCCCATTCCAATCCTGAGACCCTTCCTATAACATGAGACGTGATATCCAACTCCTTCCCATTCCAATCCTGAGACTCCTCCTATAGCATGAGATGTGATATCTCAATGCTTCTAATACCAGACCTGGGACCGGTCCTATAACATGAGATATGATATCCAAATCCTTCCCCTTCCAAACCTGAGACCCTTCCTATAGCAAGAGATGTGATATCCAATTCCTTCCCATTCCAATCCTGAGACCCTTCCTATAACGAGATGTGATATCCAACTCCTTCCCATTCCAACCTGAGACCCTTCCTGTAGCATGAGAAGGGAGATCCAACTCCTTCCCATTCCAATCCTGAGACCCTTCCTATACCATGAGATGTGATATCTCAATGCTTCTAATACCAAACCTGGGACCCGTCCTATAACATGAGATACGTCCTATAACATGAGATATGATATCCAAATCCTTCCCCTTCCAAAGCTGAGACCCTTCCTTTAGCATGAGATGTGATATCCAAATCCTTCCCATTCCAATACTGAAACCCTTCCTTAGCATGAGATGTCATATCTCAATGTTTCTAATAGAAAACCTGAGACCCTTCCTATAGCAAGAGATGTGATATCCAAATCCTTCCCATTTCAATCTTGAGACCCTTCCTATAACATGAGATGTGATATCCAACTCCTACCCATTCCAACCTGAGACCCTTCCTATAGCATGAGAAGGGATATCCAATTCCTTCCCAATCCAATCCTTAGACCCTTCCGATAGCAGAGATGTGATATCTCAATGCTTATACCAAACCTGAGACCCTTCCTTTAGCATGAGATGTGATGTCCAAATCCTTCACATTCCAATCCTGAGACCCTTCCTATAGCATGAGATGTGATATCTCAATGCTTCTAATACAAAACCTGAGATCCTTCCTGTAACATGAGATGTGATATCCAAGTCCTTCCCATTCCAATCCTGAGACCCTTCCTATAACATGAGATGTGATATCCAACTCCTTCTATTCCAACCTGAGACCCTTCCTATAGCATGAGATGGGATATCCAATTCCTTCCGAATCCAATCCTTAGACCCTTCCGATAGCAGAGATGTGATATCTCAATGCTTATACCAAACCTGAGACCCTTCCTTTAGCATGAGATGTGATGTCCAAATCCTTCACATTCCAATCCTGAGACCCTTCCTATAGCATGAGATGTGATATCTCAATGCTTCTAATACAAAACCTGAGATCCTTCCTGTAACATGAGATGTGATATCCAAGTCCTTCCCATTCCAATCCTGAGACCCTTCCTATAACATGAGATGTGATATCCAACTCCTTCTATTCCAACCTGAGACCCTTCCTATAGCATGAGATGGGATATCCAACTCCTTCCAAATCCAATCCTGATACCCTTCCGATAGCATGAGATGTGATATCCCAATGCTTCTACAAAACCTGAGACCCATAACATGGCATGAGATGTGATATCAAACTCCCGTCCTATACCATGAGACTTCATATCTCAATGCTTCTAATACCAAACCTGAGACCGGTCCAATAACATGAGATGTGATATCCAAATCCTTCCCCTTCCAAACCTTAGACCCTTCCTTTATCATGAGATGTGATATCCAAGTCCTTCCCATTCCATTCCTGAGACCCTTCCTATAGCATGAGATGTGATATCTCAATGCTTCTAATACCAAACCTGAGACCCTTCCTATAACATGAGATGTGATATCCAAATCCTTCCCATTCCAATCCTGAGACCCTTCCGATAGCAGAGATGTGATATCTCAATGCTTATACCAAACCTGAGACCCTTCCGATAGCATGAGATGTGATATCTCAATGCTTCTAATACCAAACCTCAGATCCTTCCAATAACATGAGATGTGATGTCCAAATCCTTCCCCTTCCAAACCTTAGACCCTCCCTTTAGCATGAGATGTGATATCCAACTCCTTCCCATTCCAATCCTGAGACCCTTCCTATAACATGAGATGTGATATCCAACTCCTTCCCATTCCAATCATGAGACCCTTCCTATAGCTTGAGATGTGATATCCAACTCCTTCTCATTCCAATTCTGAGACCCGTCCTATACCATGAGACTTGATATCTCAATGCTTCAAATACCAAACCTGAGACCGGTCCTATAACATGAGATGTGATACCCAAATCCGTCCCCTTCCAAACCTTAGACCCTTCCTATAGCATGAGATGTGATATCTCATTGCTTCTAATACCAAACCTGAGACCCTTCCTATAACGAGATGGGATATCCAACTCCTTCCCATTCCAATCCTGAGACCCTTCAGATAGCGGAGATGTGATATCCAACTCCTTCCCATTCCAAACCTGAGACCCTTCCGATAGCATGAGATGTGATATCTCAATGCTTCTAAAACCAAACATGAGAACCATCCTATAACATGAGATGTGAAATCCAAATCCTTCCCTTTCCAAACCTGAGACCCTTCCTACAGCTTGAGATGAAATATCAAACTCCTTCCCATTCCAATCCTGAGATAGCTTCAGATGTGATATCCAACTCCATCCCATTCCAATCCTGAGACCCTTCCGATAGCATGAGATGTGATAGCTCAATGCTTCTAATATCAAAACTGAGACCCTCCCTATAGTATGAGATGTGAATTCTAAGTCCTTCCCATTCCTATCCTGAGACCCTTCCGATAGCAGAGATGTGATATCTCAATGCTTATACCAAACCTGATGACCCTTCCTATGGCATTAGATGTGATATCCAACTCCTTCCCATTCCAATCCTGAGTTCCTTCCTATAGCATGAGATGTGATATCTCAATGCTTCTATCAAACCTGATACCCTTCCTTTAGCATGAGATGTGATATTCAACTCCTTCCCATTCCAATCCTGAGACCCTTCCTATAACATGAGACGTGATATCCAACTCCTTCCCATTCCAATCCTGAGACTCCTCCTATAGCATGAGATGTGATATCTCAATGCTTCTAATACCAGACCTGGGCCCGGTCCTATAACATGAGATATGATATCCAAATCCTTCCCCTTCCAAACCTGAGACCCTTCCTATAGCAAGAGATGTGACATCCAATTCCTTCCCATTCCAATCCTGAGACCCTTCCTATAACGAGATGTGATATCCAACTCCTTCCCATTCCAACCTGAGACCCTTCCTGTAGCATGAGACGGGAGATCCAACTCCTTCCCATTCCAATCCTGAGACCCTTCCTATGACATGAGATGTGATATCTCAATGCTTCTAATACCAAACCTGGGACCCGTCCTATAACATGAGATACGTCCTATAACATGAGATATGATATCCAAATCCTTCCCCTTCCAAACCTGAGACCCTTCCTTTAGCATGAGATGTGATATCCAAATCCTTCCCATTCCAATACTGAAACCCTTCCTATAGCATGAGATGTCATATCTCAATGTTTCTAATAGAAAACCTGAGACCCTTCCTATAGCAAGAGATGTGATATCCAAATCCTTCCCATTTCAATCTTGAGACCCTTCCTATAACATGAGATGTGATATCCAACTCCTACCCATTCCAACCTGAGACCCTTCCTATAGCATGCATGAGAAGGGATATCCAATTCCTTCCCATTCCACCCCTGAGACCCTTCCTATACCATGAGATGTGATATCTCAATGCTTCTAATACCAAACCTGGGAACCGTCCTATAACATGAGATGTGATATCTCAATGTTTCTAATAAAAAAACCTGAGACCCTTCCTATAACATGAGATGTGATATCCAATTCCTTCCCATTCCAGACCTGAGACCCTTCCTTTAGCATGAGATGGAATATCCAAATACTTCCCATTCCAATCCTAAAACCCTTCCTATAGCATGAGATGTGATATCTCAATGTTTCTAATAAAAAACCTGAGACCCTTCCTATAGCAAGAGATGTGATATCCAAATCCTTCCCATTCCAATCCTGAGACCCTTCCTGTATATAACATGAGTTGTGATATCCAACTCCTTCCCATTCCAACCTGAGACCCTTCCTATAGCATGAGATGTGATATCCAACTCCTTACCATTCAAATCCTGAGACCCTCCCTATAACAAGAGATGTCATATCCAACTCCTTCCCATTCCAAACCTGAGACCCTTCCTATAACATGAGATGTGATATCCAACTCCTTCCCATTCCAAACCTGAGACCCTTCCGATAGCATGAGATGTGATATCTCAATGCTTCAAAAACCAAACATGAGAACCATCCTATAACATGAGATGTGAAATCCAAATCCTTCCCTTCCCAAACCTGAGACTCTTCCTATAGCAGGAGATGTGATATCTCAATGCTTCTACCAAACCTGAAACCCTTCCTATAGCATGAGATGTGATATCCAACTCCTTCCCATTCCAATCCTGAGACACATCCTATAGCATGAGATATGATATCACAATGCTTCTAATACCAAACCTGAGACCCGTCCTATAACATGAGATGTGATATCCAAATCCTTCCCCTTCCAAACCTGAGACCCTTCCTTTAGCATGAGATGTGATATCCAGCTCCTCCCATTCCAATCCTGAGACCCTTCCGATAGCAGAGATGTGATATTTCAATGCCTCTAATACCAAACCTGAGATCCTACCTCTAACATGAAATGTGATATCCAACTCCTTCCTTTTCCAAACCTGAGACCCTTCCTACAGCATGTGATGTGATATCCAAGTCCTTCCCATTCCAATCCTGAGACCCTTCCTATAACATGAGATGTGATATCCAACTCCTTCTATTCCAACCTGAGACCCTTCCTATAGCATGAGATGGGATATCCAACTCCTTCCAAATCCAATCCTGATACCCTTCCGATAGCATGAGATGTGATATCCCAATGCTTCTACAAAACCTGACACCCATACCATGGCATGAGATGTGATATCAAACTCCCGTCCTATACCATGAGACTTGATATCTCAATGCTTCTAATACCAAACCTGAGACCGGTCCAATAACATGAGATGTGATATCCAAATCCTTCCCCTTCCAAACCTTAGACCCTTCCTTTATCATGAGATGTGATATCCAAGTCCTTCCCATTCCATTCCTGAGACCCTTCCTATAGCATGAGATGTGATATCTCAATGCTTCTAATACCAAACCTGAGACCCTTCCTATAACGAGATGTGATATCCAAGTCCTTCCCATTCCAATCCTGAGACCCTTCCTATAGCATGAGATGTGATATCTCAATGCTTCTAATACCAAACCTGCGACCCTTCCTATAACATGAATTGTGATATCCAAATCCTTCCCATTCCAATCCTGAGACCCTTCCGATAGCAGAGATGTGATATCTCAATGCTTATACCAAACCTAAGACCCTTCCGATAGCATGAGATGTGATATCTCAATGCTTCTAATACCAAACCTGAGATCCTTCCAATAACATGAGATATGATGTCCAAATCCCTCCCCTTCCAAACATTAGACCATCCCTTTAGCATGAGATTTGATATCCAACTCCTTCCCATTCCAATCCTGAGACCCTTCTGATGGCATGAGATGTGATATCCAAATCCTTCCCATTCCAATCCTGAGACCCTTCCGATAGCAGAGATGTGATATCTCAATGCTTATACCAAACCTGAGACCCTTCCGATAGCATGAGATGTGATATCTCAATGCTTCTAATACCAAACCTCAGATCCTTCCAATAACATGAGATGTGATGTCCAAATCCTTCCCTTCCAAACCTTAGACCCTCCCTTTAGCATGAGATGTGATATCCAACTCCTTCCCATTCCAATCCTGAGACCCTTCCTATAACATGAGATGTGATATCCAACTCCTTCCCATTCCAATCATGAGACCCTTCCTATAGCTTGAGATGTGATATCCAACTCCTTCTCATTCCAATTCTGAGACCCGTCCTATACCATGAGACTTGATATCTCAATGCTTCAAATACCAAACCTGAGACCGGTCCTATAACATGAGATGTGATACCCAAATCCGTCCCCTTCCAAACCTTAGACCCTTCCTATAGCATGAGATGTGATATCTCATTGCTTCTAATACCAAACCTGAGACCCTTCCTATAACGAGATGGGGTATCCAACTCCTTCCCATTCCAATCCTGAGACCCTTCAGATAGCGGAGATGTGATATCCAACTCCTTCCCATTCCAAACCTGAGACCCTTCCGATAGCATGAGATGTGATATCTCAATGCTTCTAAAACCAAACATGAGAACCATCCTATAACATGAGATGTGAAATCCAAATCCTTCCCTTTCCAAACCTGAGACCCTTCCTACAGCTTGAGATGAAATATCAAACTCCTTCCCATTCCAATCCTGAGATAGCTTCAGATGTGATATCCAACTCCATCCCATTCCAATCCTGAGACCCTTCCGATAGCATGAGATGTGATAGCTCAATGCTTCTAATATCAAAACTGAGACCCTCCCTATAGTATGAGATGTGAATTCTAAGTCCTTCCCATTCCTATCCTGAGACCCTTCCGATAGCAGAGATGCGATATCTCAATGCTTATACCAAACCTGATGACCCTTCCTATGGCATTAGATGTGATATCCAACTCCTTCCCATTCCAATCCTGAGTTCCTTCCTATAGCATGAGATGTGATATCTCAATGCTTCTATCAAACCTGATACCCTTCCTTTAGCATGAGATGTGATATTCAACTCCTTCCCATTCCAATCCTGAGACCCTTCCTATAACATGAGACGTGATATCCAACTCCTTCCCATTCCAATCCTGAGACTCCTCCTATAGCATGAGATGTGATATCTCAATGCTTCTAATACCAGACCTGGGCCCGGTCCTATAACATGAGATATGATATCCAAATCCTTCCCCTTCCAAACCTGAGACCCTTCCTATAGCAAGAGATGTGACATCCAATTCCTTCCCATTCCAATCCTGAGACCCTTCCTATAACGAGATGTGATATCCAACTCCTTCCCATTCCAACCTGAGACCCTTCCTGTAGCATGAGAAGGGAGATCCAACTCCTTCCCATTCCAATCCTGAGACCCTTCCTATGCCATGAGATGTGATATCTCAATGCTTCTAATACCAAACCTGGGACCCGTCCTATAACATGAGATACATCCTATAACATGAGATATGATATCCAAATCCTTCCCCTTCCAAACCTGAGACCCTTCCTTTAGCATGAGATGTGATATCCAAATCCTTCCCATTCCAATACTGAAACCCTTCCTATAGCATGAGATGTCATATCTCAATGTTTCTAATAGAAAACCTGAGACCCTTCCTATAGCAAGAGATGTGATATCCAAATCCTTCCCATTTCAATCTTGAGACCCTTCCTATAACATGAGATGTGATATCCAACACCTACCCATTCCAACCTGAGACCCTTCCTATAGCATGCATGAGAAGGGATATCCAATTCCTTCCCATTCCACCCCTGAGACCCTTCCTATACCATGAGATGTGATATCTCAATGCTTCTAATACCAAACCTGGGAACCGTCCTATAACATGAGATGTGATATCTCAATGTTTCTAATAAAAAACCTGAGACCCTTCCTATAACATGAGATGTGATATCCAATTCCTTCCCATTCCAGACCTGAGACCCTTCCTTTAGCATGAGATGGAATATCCAAATACTTCCCATTCCAATCCTAAAACCCTTCCTATAGCATGAGATGTGATATCTCAATGTTTCTAATAAAAAACCTGAGACCCTTCCTATAGCAAGAGATGTGATATCCAAATCCTTCCCATTCCAATCCTGAGACCCTTCCTGTATATAACATGAGTTGTGATATCCAACTCCTTCCCATTCCAACCTGAGACCCTTCCTATAGCATGAGATGTGATATCCAACTCCTTACCATTCAAATCCTGAGACCCTCCCTATAACAAGAGATGTCATATCCAACTCCTTCCCATTCCAAACCTGAGACCCTTCCTATAACATGAGATTTGATATCCAACTCCTTCCCATTCCAAACCTGAGACCCTTCCGATAGCATGAGATGTGATATCTCAATGCTTCAAAAACCAAACATGAGAACCATCCTATAACATGAGATGTGAAATCCAAATCCTTCCCTTCCCAAACCTGAGACTCTTCCTATAGCAGGAGATGTGATATCTCAATGCTTCTACCAAACCTGAAACCCTTCCTATAGCATGAGATGTGATATCCAACTCCTTCCCATTCCAATCCTGAGACACATCCTATAGCATGAGATGTGATATCACAATGCTTCTAATACCAAACCTGAGACCCGTCCTATAACATGAGATGTGATATCCAAATCCTTCCCCTTCCAAACCTGAGACCCTTCCTTTAGCATGAGATGTGATATCCAGCTCCTCCCATTCCAATCCTGAGACCCTTCCGATAGCAGAGATGTGATATTTCAATGCGTATACCAAACCTGAGACCCTTCCCATAGCATGAGATGTGATATCCAACTCCTTCCCATTCCAATCCTGAGACCCTTCCTATAGCATGAGATGTGATATCTCAATGCTTCTAATACCAAACCTGAGATCCTTCCTACAACATGAGATGTGATATCCAACTCCTTCCCATTCCAATCCCGAGACCCTTCCTATAGCATGAGATGTGATATCTCAATGCTTCTAATACCAAACCTAAGGTCCTTCCTATAACATGAGATGTGATATCCAAATCCTTCCCATTCAAAACCTGAGACCCTCCCTTTAGCATGAGATGTGATATCCAACTCCTTCCCATTCCAATCCTGATACCCTTCTGATAGCATGAGATGTGATATCTCAATGCCTCTAATACCAAACCTGAGATCCTACCTCTAACATGAAATGTGATATCCAACTCCTTCCTTTTCCAAACCTGAGACCCTTCCTACAGCATGTGATGTGATATCCAAGTCCTTCCCATTCCAATCCTGAGACCCTTCCTATAACATGAGATGTGATATCCAACTCCTTCTATTCCAACCTGAGACCCTTCCTATAGCATGAGATGGGATATCCAACTCCTTCCAAATCCAATCCTGATACCCTTCCGATAGCATGAGATGTGATATCCCAATGCTTCTACAAAACCTGACACCCATACCATGGCATGAGATGTGATATCAAACTCCCGTCCTATACCATGAGACTTGATATCTCAATGCTTCTAATACCAAACCTGAGACCGGTCCAATAACATGAGATGTGATATCCAAATCCTTCCCCTTCCAAACCTTAGACCCTTCCTTTATCATGAGATGTGATATCCAAGTCCTTCCCATTCCATTCCTGAGACCCTTCCTATAGCATGAGATGTGATATCTCAATGCTTCTAATACCAAACCTGAGACCCTTCCTATAACGAGATGTGATATCCAAGTCCTTCCCATTCCAATCCTGAGACCCTTCCTATAGCATGAGATGTGATATCTCAATGCTTCTAATACCAAACCTGAGACCCTTCCTATAACATGAATTGTGATATCCAAATCCTTCCCATTCCAATCCTGAGACCCTTCCGATAGCAGAGATGTGATATCTCAATGCTTATACCAAACCTAAGACCCTTCCGATAGCATGAGATGTGATATCTCAATGCTTCTAATACCAAACCTGAGATCCTTCCAATAACATGAGATATGATGTCCAAATCCCTCCCCTTCCAAACCTTAGACCATCCCTTTAGCATGAGATTTGATATCCAACTCCTTCCCATTCCAATCCTGAGACCCTTCTGATGGCATGAGATGTGATATCTCAATGCCTCTAAAACCAAACCTGAGATCCTACCTCTAACATGAAATGTGATATCCAACTCCTTCCCCTTCCTACCCTGAGAGCCTTCCTATAGAATGAGATGTGATATCCAAGTCCTTCCCATTCCAATCCTGAGACCCTTCCTATAACATGAGATGTGATATCCAACTCCTTCCCATTCCAATCATGAGACCCTTCCTATAGCTTGAGATGTGATATCCAACTCCTTCTATTCCAACCTGAGACAATTCCTATAGCATGAGATGGGATATCCAACTCCTTCCAAAACCAATCCTGATACCCTTCCGATAGCATGAGATGTGATATCCCAATGCTTCTACAAAACCTGAGACCCATACCATGGCATGAGATGTGATATCAAACTCCCGTCCTATACCATGAGACTTCATATCTCAATGCTTCTAATACCAAACCTGAGACCGGTCCAATGACATGAGATGTGATATCCAAATCCTTCCCCTTCCAAACCTTAGACCCTTCCTTTATCATGAGATGTGATATCCAAGTCCTTCCCATTCCATTCCTGAGACCCTTCCTATAGCATGAGATGTGATATCTCAATGCTTCTAATACCAAACCTGAGACCCTTCCTATAACATGAGATGTGATATCCAAATCCTTCCCATTCCAATCCTGAGACCCTTCCGATAGCAGAGATGTGATATCTCAATGCTTATACCAAACCTGAGACCCTTCCGATAGCATGAGATGTGATATCTCAATGCTTCTAATACCAAACCTCAGATCCTTCCAATAACATGAGATGTGATGTCCAAATCCTTCCCCTTCCAAACCTCAGACCCTCCCTTTAGCATGAGATGTGATATCCAACTCCTTCCCATTCCAATCCTGAGACCCTTCCTATAACATGAGATGTGATATCCAACTCCTTCCCATTCCAATCAATCATGAGACCCTTCCTATAGCTTGAGATGTGATATCCAACTCCTTCTCATTCCAATTCTGAGACCCGTCCTATACCATGAGACTTGATATCTCAATGCTTCAAATACCAAACCTGAGACCGGTCCTATAACATGAGATGTGATACCCAAATCCGTCCCCTTCCAAACCTTAGACCCTTCCTATAGCATGAGATGTGATATCTCATTGCTTCTAATACCAAACCTGAGACCCTTCCTATAACGAGATGGGATATCCAACTCCTTCCCATTCCAATCCTGAGACCCTTCAGATAGCAGAGATGTGATATCCAACTCCTTCCCATTCCAAACCTGAGACCCTTCCGATAGCATGAGATGTGATATCTCAATGCTTCTAAAACCAAACATGAGAACCATCCTATAACATGAGATGTGAAATCCAAATCCTTCCCTTTCCAAACCTGAGACCCTTCCTATAGCTTGAGATGAAATATCAAACTCCTTCCCATTCCAATCCTGAGATAGCTTGAGATGTGATATCCAACTCCATCCCATTCCAATCCTGAGACCCTTCCGATAGCATGAGATGTGATAGCTCAATGCTTCTAATATCTAAACTGAGACCCTCCCTATAGTATGAGATGTGAATTCTAAGTCCTTCCCATTCCTATCCTGAGACCCTTCCGATAGCAGAGATGTGATATCTCAATGCTTATACCAAACCTGATGACCCTTCCTATGGCATTAGATGTGATATCCAACTCCTTCCCATTCCAATCCTGAGTTCCTTCCTATAGCATGAGATGTGATATCTCAATGCTTCTATCAAACCTGATACCCTTCCTTTAGCATGAGATGTGATATTCAACTCCTTCCCATTCCAATCCTGAGACCCTTCCTATAACATGAGACGTGATATCCAACTCCTTCCCATTCCAATCCTGAGACTCCTCCTATAGCATGAGATGTGATATCTCAATGCTTCTAATACCAGACCTGGGACCGGTCCTATAACATGAGATATGATATCCAAATCCTTCCCCTTCCAAACCTGAGACCCTTCCTATAGCAAGAGATGTGACATCCAATTCCTTCCCATTCCAATCCTGAGACCCTTCCTATAACGAGATGTGATATCCAACTCCTTCCCATTCCAACCTGAGACCCTTCCTGTAGCATGAGAAGGGAGATCCAACTCCTTCCCATTCCAATCCTGAGACCCTTCCTATGCCATGAGATGTGATATCTCAATGCTTCTAATACCAAACCTGGGACCCGTCCTATAACATGAGATACGTCCTATAACATGAGATATGATATCCAAATCCTTCCCCTTCCAAACCTGAGACCCTTCCTTTAGAATGAGATGTGATATCCAAATCCTTCTCATTCCAATACTGAAACCCTTCCTATAGCATGAGATGTCATATCTCAATGTTTCTAATAGAAAACCTGAGACCCTTCCTATAGCAAGAGATGTGATATCCAAATCCTTCCCATTTCAATCTTGAGACCCTTCCTATAACATGAGATGTGATATCCAACTCCTACCCATTCCAACCTGAGACCCTTCCTATAGCATGAGAAGGGATATCCAATTCCTTCCCATTCCAACCCTGAGACCCTTCCTATACCATGAGATGTGATATCTCAATGCTTCTAATACCAAACCTGGGAACCGTCCTATAACATGAGATGTGATATCTCAATGTTTCTAATAAAAAACCTGAGACCCTTCCTATAACATGAGATGTGATATCCAATTCCTTCCCATTCCAGACCCGAGACCCTTCCTTTAGCATGAGATGTGATATCCAAATACTTCCCATTCCAATCCTAAAACCCTTCCTATAGCATGAGATGTGATATCTCAATGTTTCTAATAAAAAACCTGAGACCCTTCCTATAGCAAGAGATGTGATATCCAAATCCTTCCCATTCCAATCCTGAGACCCTTCCTGTATATAACATGAGATGTGATATCCAACTCCTTCCCATTCCAACCTGAGACCCTTCCTATAGCATGAGATGTGATATCCAACTCCTTACCATTCAAATCCTGAGACCCTCCCTATAACAAGAGATGTCATATCCAACTCCTTCCCATTCCAAACCTGAGACCCTTCCTATAACATGAGATGTGATATCCAACTCCTTCCCATTCCAAACCTGAGACCCTTCCGATAGCATGAGATGTGATATCTCAATGCTTCAAAAACCAAACATGAGAACCATCCTATAACATGAGATGTGAAATCCAAATCCTTCCCTTCCCAAACCTGAGACTCTTCCTATAGCATGAGATGTGATATCTCAATGCTTCTACCAAACCTGAAACCCTTCCTATAGCATGAGATGTGATATCCAACTCCTTCCCATTCCAATCCTGAGACACATCCTATAGCATGAGATGTGATATCACAATGCTTCTAATACCAAACCTGAGACCCGTCCTATAACATGAGATGTGATATCCAAATCCTTCCCCTTCCAAACCTGAGACCCTTCCTTTAGCATGAGATGTGATATCCAGCTCCTCCCATTCCAATCCTGAGACCCTTCCGATAGCAGAGATGTGATATTTCAATGCTTATACCAAACCTGAGACCCTTCCCATAGCATGAGATGTGATATGATATTGCAATGCTTCTAATACCAAACCTAAGGTCCTTCCTATAACATGAGATGTGATATCCAAATCCTTCCCATTCCAAACCTGAGACCCTCCCTTTAGCATGAGATGTGATATCCAACTCCTTCCCATTCCAATCCTGATACCCTTCTGATAGCATGAGATGTGATATCTCAATGCCTCTAATACCAAACCTGAGATCCTACCTCTAACACGAAATGTGATATCCAACTCCTTCCTTTTCCAAACCTGAGACCCTTCCTACAGCATGTGATGTGATATCCAAGTCCTTCCCATTCCAATCCTGAGACCCTTCCTATAACATGAGATGTGATATCCAACTCCTTCTATTCCAACCTGAGACCCTTCCTATAGCATGAGATGGGATATCCAACTCCTTCCAAATCCAATCCTGATACCCTTCCGATAGCATGAGATGTGATATCCCAATGCTTCTACAAAACCTGACACCCATACCATGGCATGAGATGTGATATCAAACTCCCGTCCTATACCATGAGACTTGATATCTCAATGCTTCTAATACCAAACCTGAGACCGGTCCAATAACATGAGATGTGATATCCAAATCCTTCCCCTTCCAAACCTTAGACCCTTCCTTTATCATGAGATGTGATATCCAAGTCCTTCCCATTCCATTCCTGAGACCCTTCCTATAGCATGAGATGTGATATCTCAATGCTTCTAATACCAAACCTGAGACCCTTCCTATAACGAGATGTGATATCCAAGTCCTTCCCATTCCAATCCTGAGACCCTTCCTATAGCATGAGATGTGATATCTCAATGCTTCTAATACCAAACCTGAGACCCTTCCTATAACATGAATTGTGATATCCAAATCCCTCCCATTCCAATCCTGAGACCCTTCCGATAGCAGAGATGTGATATCTCAATGCTTATACCAAACCTAAGACCCTTCCGATAGCATGAGATGTGATATCTCAATGCTTCTAATACCAAACCTGAGATCCTTCCAATAACATGAGATATGATGTCCGAATCCCTCCCCTTCCAAACCTTAGACCATCCCTTTAGCATGAGATTTGATATCCAACTCCTTCCCATTCCAATCCTGAGACCCTTCTGATGGCATGAGATGTGATATCTCAATGCCTCTAAAACCAAACCTGAGATCCTACCTCTAACATGAAATGTGATATCCAACTCCTTCCCCTTCCAACCCTGAGAGCCTTCCTATAGAATGAGATGTGATATCCAAGTCCTTCCCATTCCAATCCTGAGACCCTTCCTATAACATGAGATGTGACATCCAACTCCTTCCCATTCCAATCATGAGACCCTTCCTATAGCTTGAGGTGTGATATCCAACTCCTTCTCATTCCAATTCTGAGACCCGTCCTATACCATGAGACTTGATATCTCAATGCTTCAAATACCAAACCTGAGACCGGTCCTATAACATGAGATGTGATACCCAAATCCGTCCCCTTCCAAACCTTAGACCCTTCCTATAGCATGAGATGTGATATCTCATTGCTTCTAATACCAAACCTGAGACCCTTCCTATAACGAGATGGGATATCCAACTCCTTCCCATTCCAATCCTGAGACCCTTCAGATAGCAGAGATGTGATATCCAACTCCTTCCCATTCCAAACCTGAGACCCTTCCGATAGCATGAGATGTGATATCTCAATGCTTCTAAAACCAAACATGAGAACCATCCTATAACATGAGATGTGAAATCCAAATCCATCCCTTTCCAAACCTGAGACCCTTCCTATAGCTTGAGATGAAATATCAAACTCCTTCCCATTCCAATCCTGAGATTGCTTGAGATGTGATATCCAACTCCATCCCATTCCAATCCTGAGACCCTTCTGATGGCATGAGATGTGATATCTCAATGCCTCTAAAACCAAACCTGAGATCCTACCTCTAACATGAAATGTGATATCCAACTCCTTCCCCTTCCAACCCTGAGACCCTTCCTATAGCTTGAGATGAAATATCAAACTCCTTCCCATTCCAATCCTGAGATAGCTTGAGATTTGATATCCAACTCCTTCCCATTCCAATCCTGAGACCCTTCTGATGGCATGAGATGTGATATCTCAATGCCTCTAAAACCAAACCTGAGATCCTACCTCTAACATGAAATGTGATATCCAACTCCTTCCCCTTCCAACCCTGAGAGCCTTCCTATAGAATGAGATGTGATATCCAAGTCCTTCCCATTCCAATCCTGAGACCCTTCCTATAACATGAGATGTGACATCCAACTCCTTCCCATTCCAATCATGAGACCCTTCCTATAGCTTGAGGTGTGATATCCAACTCCTTCTCATTCCAATTCTGAGACCCGTCCTATACCATGAGACTTCATTTCTCAATGCTTCAAATACCAAACCTGAGACCGGTCCTATAACATGAGATGTGATACCCAAATCCGTCCCCTTCCAAACCTTAGACCCTTCCTATAGCATGAGATGTGATATCTCATTGCTTCTAATACCAAACCTGAGACCCTTCCTATAACGAGATGGGATATCCAACTCCTTCCCATTCCAATCCTGAGACCCTTCAGATAGCAGAGATGTGATATCCAACTCCTTCCCATTCCAATCCTGAGACCCTTCCGATAGCATGAGATGTGATAGCTCAATGCTTCTAATATCAAAACTGAGACCCTCCCTATAGTATGAGATGTGAATTCTAAGTCCTTCCCATTCCTATCCTGAGACCCTTCCGATAGCAGAGATGTGATATCTCAATGCTTATACCAAACCTGATGACCCTTCCTATGGCATTAGATGTGATATCCAACTCCTTCCCATTCCAATCCTGAGTTCCTTCCTATAGCATGAGATGTGATATCTCAATGCTTCTATCAAACCTGATACCCTTCCTTTAGCATGAGATGTGATATTCAACTCCTTCCCATTCCAATCCTGAGACCCTTCCTATAACATGAGACGTGATATCGAACTCCTTCCCATTCCAATCCTGAGACTCCTCCTATAGCATGAGATGTGATATCTCAATGCTTCTAATGCCAGACCTGGGACCGGTCCTATAACATGAGATATGATATCCAAATCCTTCCCCTTCCAAACCTGAGACCATTCCTATAGCAAGAGATGTGATATCCAATTCCTTCCCATTCCAATCCTGAGACCCTTCCTATAACGAGATGTGATATCCAACTCCTTCCCATTCCAACCTGAGACCCTTCCTGTAGCATGAGAAGGGAGATCCAACTCCTTCCCATTCCAATCCTGAGACCGTTCCTATACCATGAGATGTGATATCTCAATGCTTCTAATACCAAAGCTGGGACCCATCCTATAACATGAGATACGTCCTATAACATGAGATATGATATCCAAATCCTTCCCCTTCCAAACCTGAGACCCTTCCTTTAGCATGGGATGTGATATCCAAATCCTTCCCATTCCAATACTGAAACCCTTCATATAGCATGAGATGTCATATCTCAATGTTTCTAATAGAAAACCTGAGACCCTTCCTATAGCAAGAGATGTGATATCCAAATCCTTCCCATTTCAATCTTGAGACCCTTCCTATAACATGAGATGTGATATCCAACTCCTACCCATTCCAACCTGAGACCCTTCCTATAGCATGAGAAGGGATATCCAATTCCTTCCCATCCAATGCTTCTAATACCAAACCTGAGACCCGTCCTAAAACATGAGATGTGAGATCCAAATCCTTCCCCTTCCAGACCTGAGACCTTTCCTTTAGCATGAGATGTGATATCCAACTCCTTCCCATTCCAAACCTGAGACCCTTCCGATAGCATGAGATGTGATATCTCAATGCTTCTAAAACCAAACATGAGAACCATCCTATAACATGAGATGTGAAATCCAAATCATTCCCTTTCCAAACCTGAGACCCTTCCTATAGCTTGAGATGAAATATCAAACTCCTTCCCCTTCCAACCCTGAGAGCCTTCCTATAGAATGAGATGTGATATCCAAGTCCTTCCATTCCAATCCTGAGACCCTTCCTATAACATGAGATGTGATATCCAACTCCTTCCCATTCCAATCATGAGACCCTTCCTATAGCTTGAGATGTGATATCCAACTCCTTCTCATTCCAATTCTGAGACCCGTCCTATACCATGAGACTTGATATCTCAATGCTTCAAATACCAAACCTGAGACCGGTCCTATAACATGAGATGTGATACCCAAATCCGTCCCCTTCCAAACCTTAGACCCTTCCTATAGCATGAGATGTGATATCTCATTGCTTCTAATACCAAACCTGAGACCCTTCCTATAACGAGATGGGATATCCAACTCCTTCCCATTCCAATCCTGAGACCCTTCAGATAGCAGAGATGTGATATCCAACTCCTTCCCATTCCAAACCTGAGACCCTTCCGATAGCATGAGATGTGATATCTCAATGCTTCTAAAACCAAACATGAGAACCATCCTATAACATGAGATGTGAAATCCAAATCCTTCCCTTTCCAAACCTGAGACCCTTCCTATAGCTTGAGATGAAATATCAAACTCCTTCCCATTCCAATCCTGAGATAGCTTGAGATGTGATATCCAACTCCATCCCATTCCAATCCTGAGACCCTTCCGATAGCATGAGATGTGATAGCTCAATGCTTCTAATATCACAACTGAGACCCTCCCTATAGTATGAGATGTGAATTCTAGGTCCTTCCCATTCCTATCCTGAGACCCTTCCGATAGCAGAGATGTGATATCTCAATGCTTATACCAAACCTGATGACCCTTCCTATGGCATTAGATGTGATATCCAACTCCTTCCCATTCCAATCCTGAGTTCCTTCCTATAGCATGAGATGTGATATCTCAATGCTTCTATCAAACCTGATACCCTTCCTTTAGCATGAGATGTGATATTCAACTCCTTCCCATTCCAATCCTGAGACCCTTCCTATAACATGAGACGTGATATCCAACTCCTTCCCATTCCAATCCTGAGACTCCTCCTATAGCATGAGATGTGATATCTCAATGCTTCTAATGCCAGACCTGGGACCGGTCCTATAACATGAGATATGATATCCAAATCCTTCCCCTTCCAAACCTGAGACCCTTCCTATAGCAAGAGATGTGATATCCAATTCCTTCCCATTCCAATCCTGAGACCCTTCAGATAGCAGAGATGTGATATCCAACTCCTTCCCATTCCAAACCTGAGACCCTTCCGATAGCATGAGATGTGATATCTCAATGCTTCTAAAACCAAAGATGAGAACCATCCTATAACATGAGATGTGAAATCCAAATCCTTCCCTTTCCAAACCTGAGACCCTTCCTATAGCTTGAGATGAAATATCAAACTCCTTCCCATTCCAATCCTGAGATAGCTTGAGATGTGATATCCAACTCCATCCCATTCCAATCCTGAGACCCTTCCAATAGCATGAGATGTGATAGCTCAATGCTTCTAATATCAAAACTGAGACCCTCCCTATAGTATGAGATGTGAATTCTAAGTCCTTCCCATTCCTATCCTGAGACCCTTCCGATAGCAGAGATGTGATATCTCAATGCTTATACCAGACCTGATGACCCTTCCTATGGCATTAGATGTGATATCCAACTCCTTCCCATTCCAATCCTGAGTTCCTTCCTATAGCATGACATGTGATATCTCAATGCTTCTATCAAACCTGATACCCTTCCTTTAGCATGAGATGTGATATTCAACTCCTTCCCATTCCAATCCTGAGACCCTTCCTATAACATGAGACGTGATATCCAACTCCTTCCCATTCCAATCCTGAGACGACTCCTATAGCATGAGATGTGATATCTCAATGCTTCTAATGCCAGACCTGGGACCGGTCCTATAACATGAGATATGATATCCAAATCCTTCCCCTTCCAAACCTGAGACCCTTCCTATAGCAAGAGATGTGATATCCAATTCCTTCCCATTCCAATCCTGAGACCCTTCCTATAACGAGATGTGATATCCAACTCCTTCCCATTCCAACCTGAGACCCTTCCTGTAGCATGAGAAGGGAGATCCAACTCCTTCCCATTCCAATCCTGAGACCCTTCCTATACCATGAGATGTGATATCTCCAATGCTTCTAATACCAAAGCTGGGACCCGTCCTATAACATGAGATACGTCCTATAACATGAGATATGATATCCAAATCCTTCCCCTTCCAAACCTGAGACCCTTCCTTTAGCATGAGATGTGATATCCAAATCCTTCCCATTCCAATACTGAAACCCTTCCTATAGCATGAGATGTCATATCTCAATGTTTCTAAAAGAAAACCTGAGACCCTTCCTATAGCAAGAGATGTGATATCCAAATCCTTCCCATTTCAATCTTGAGACCCTTCCTATAACATGAGATGTGATATCCAACTCCTACCCATTCCAACCTGAGACCCTTCCTATAGCATGAGAAGGGATATCCAATTCCTTCCCAATCCAATGCTTCTAAAACCAAACATGAGAACCATCCTATAACATGAGATGTGAAATCCAAATCATTCCCTTTCCAAACCTGAGACCCTTCCTATAGAATGAGATGTGATATCCAAGTCCTTCCCATTCCAATCATGAGACCCTTCCTATAGCTTGAGATGTGATATCCAACTCCTTCTCATTCCAATTCTGAGACCCGTCCTATACCATGAGACTTGATATCTCATTGCTTCTAATACCAAACCTGAGACCCTTCCTATAACGAGATGGGATATCCAACTCCTTCCCATTCCAATCCTGAGACCCTTCAGATAGCAGAGATGTGATATCCAACTCCTTCCCATTCCAAACCTGAGACCCTTCCGATAGCATGAGATGTGATATCTCAATGCTTCTAAAACCAAACATGAGAACCATCCTATAACATGAGATGTGAAAGCCAAATCCTTCCCTTTCCAAACCTGAGACCCTTCCTATAGCTTGAGATGAAATATCAAACTCCTTCCCATTCCAATCCTGAGATAGCTTGAGATGTGATATCCAACTCCATCCCATTCCAATCCTGAGACCCTTCCGATAGCATGAGATGTGATAGCTCAATGCTTCTAATATCAAAACTGAGACCCTCCCTATAGTATGAGATGTGAATTCTAAGTCCTTCACATTCCTATCCTGAGACCCTTCCGATAGCAGAGATGAGATATCTCAATGCTTATACCGAACTTGATGACCCTTCCTTTAGCATGAGATGTGATATTCAACTCCTTCCCATTCCAATCCTGAGACCCTTCCTATAACATGAGACGTGATTTCCAACTCCTTCCCATTCCAAACCTGAGACCTTTCCTTTAGCATATGTGATATCCAACTACTTCCCATTCCAATCCTGAGACCCTTCCGATAGCATGAGACGTGATATCCAACTCCTTCCCATTCCAATACTGAGAGCCTTCCAATAGCATATGTGATATCTCAATGCTTCTAATATCAAAACTGAGACCCTCCCTATAACATGAGATGTGATATCCAACTCCTTCCCATTCCAATCGAGACCCTTCCTATAACATGAGATGTGATATCTCTATGCTTCTAATACCAAACCTGACGCCCTTCCCGTAGTATATGTGAAATCCAACTCCTTCCCATTCCAAACTTGTGACCCTTCCTGTAGCATGAAATGTGATTTTTCACCCCTTCCAATACCATACCCGAGACCATTCCCACAGCCTGAGATTTGAAATCTCATTTCTTCCAATACCAAACCCGAGACCCTTCCGATAGGATGTGATTTGATATCTCAGTGCTTCTAATACCAAACCTGAGACCCTCCCTATAACAAGAGATATCATATCCAACTCCTTCCCATTCCAATCCTGAGACTCTTCCTATAGCATGACATGTGATATCGAACTTCCCATTCAAATCCTGAGACTCAGACCTCCCCGTCTAACCTCACCACTCCTAGCTCCCGGATTGATAATGCACTCCTGCTGTGTCTTCTCTCCCTTCTTCTGCTTCCTTTCCTCTCTCCTTCCTCATGTGCCCTAGGTCAGGCTCCTTCTACACCTCCGCAAGGATTACTGATTTGTACCCCTCCCCACTCTCAACTCTCACTCAGTTAACACTCATCTGACATCTGCCATTTCCTGGAAGAACCCGACCTTGATGTCCTTGGTCTAACCGAGACATGGCTGACGGCCAGCGCTGTCTCGAACTCTGACACTTTCCTCCCTGATGACAAGTTCCTCTCCATGCCCAGATCCAACCGTTCTTGAGGGGGAGTATCCTTGATTCCTGTAGTAAATTGCTTTCCTTTGCAGGCCGACTCCTCTCACGAATGCCTTGTCTGCATGCATTCTCTCTTTTCTGGCCATTCTCTCACCGTGGCTATTTGCCTACCCCCTTCCTCTCTCAGTGGATGGACTTCTCCATCCTAGCCTCCTACCACTCAACTCCGCCTACTTGGAGAATTCAAAATGAACCTGTATGCTTCCTGACCTGGACTTTTACGAGATCTGCAACTCTTCATGTCTCTGGCTCTACACACTGCAGGGAATACTCAGGATTTTCTGATCTCAGACATCCCCCTATGTAACCCTCTCAACAATCCTCTCCCGTGGTGATCAAGTTCTCATCTCCAAAGAAGGCTAACTACCAGCTGTTCCTCCTCAGTGGAGTTCTCCCTTTCTGTCCCTGCTCTCTGCACCGTTTCGCGTTGCAAACACTTGCTTCCCTGCTCTCTGGTTTAGACGCTTTTCCTTCTTCCTTTCTGTGCTTGTTCTCTGCATCGTTTTGCGTTGCAGAGAACAACTCGCTTCCCAGCTCTCTGGTTTAGACGTGTGTTCCCTGCGTTCTCTCCTCTTCCCGCTGCCTTCAAATCAACAAATGAGCTTCAAAAGATACACGGTGCTCAGAATGCTTTATAACACCCATTATTCAAGATATAGCTGTAACCCGCTAGACGTATTGAAAAGTGCTAAAAACTAGCAAAAATAGCTAGAAAATGTTCTTTCCTCGCGTTTTGGTAAATACGAATTCTGGTGGATTCCCATTTTGTACTCTGTTCCTGCATTTGTTCAGTCGAATCCTGATGTTTTTAACCATTCGTCACCCATACAAGGGGGATCAAAATCTACTGTGCACAGGCTGAATGTATACTGCTGAAATCGTCAATGCATTATCGGGTAAACCGACTGTTCTGGAAAGTGTATTTGCCATCTGTTATTCCAGTCAGCATGTTTTCATCGTCCCTTCTTGTTTCAAGGCTGCACTCCCGTGGTGATCACATTCTCCTCTCCAGAGCATGCTAACTACCAGCTGCTCCTCCTCAGAGGCGTTCCACCTTTCTGTCCCTGCTCCCTGCACCGTTTCGCGTTGCATGTACTCGCTTCCCAGCTCTCTGGTTTAGATGCGTGTTCCCTGCCTTCTCTCCTCTTCCTACAGCCTTCCAATGAGCTCCACAAGATAGTGTTCAGAATGCTTTATAACCCCATTATTCAACATATAGCTGTAACCCGCTAGACGTATTGAAACGTGCTAAAAACTAGCAAAAATAGCTAGAAAATGTACTTCCCTCGCGTTTTTGTAAATGCGAATTCTGGTGTGTTCCCATGTTGTATGTACTGTGTCCGTGCGTTTGTTGTCGAATCCTGAAGTTTTTAACCACTGTTCTCCCATACTGGGGAGGGGGGGGGGGGGTCAACATCTACTGCTGTTCACAGGCTGAATGTATACGGCTGAAATATTCAAGGCATTATCAGCTTTCCTGACTGTTTTGGAACGTGTATTTGCCATCTGTTAATGCAGTCGCCCTTTGTTCATCGTTCCTTTTAGTTTACAGGCTGCACTCCCCTAGTGATCACATTCTTCTCTCCTATGCAGGCTAACTACCAGCTGCTCCTCCTCATAGGTGTTCATGCTTTCTGTCCCTGCTCCCTGCACCGTTTCGCGTTGCATGTACTCGCTTCCCAGCTCTCTGGTTGATATGCGTGTTCCCTGCCTTCTCTCCTCTTGCTACAGCCTTCCAATTTGCTCCACAAGATACAGTGTTCAGAATGCTTTATAACACCCATTATTCAACATATAGCTGTAACCCGCTAGACGTATTGAAACGTGCTAAAAACTAGCAAAAACAGCTAGAAAATGTACTTCCCTCGCGTTTTGGTAAATGCAGGGTACACGCGTCTAAACCAGAGAGCAGGGAAGCGAGCATTTCAGCAGTATAAATTCAGCCTGTGAACAACACATTTTGACCCTCCCTTGTATGGGAGAAGAGTGGTTCAAAAGACCAGGATTCGACAGAACAAACGCACGAACAGAGTACAAAATGGGAATCCACCAGAATTCGCATTTACCCAAACGCGAGGAAAGTACATTTTCTAGCTGTTTCTGCTCGTTTTTAGCACGTTTCAATACGTCTAGCGGGTTACAGCTATATGTTGAATAATGGGTGTTATAAAGCATTCTGAACACTGTATCTTGTGGAGCTCATTGGAAGGCTGTAGGAAGAGGAGAGAAGGCAGGGAAAACGCATCTAAACCAGAGAGCTGGGAAGCGAGTACATGCAACGCGAAACGGTGCAGGGAGAAGGGACAGAAAGGATGAACGCCTATGAGGAGGAGCAGCTGGTAGTCAGCCTGCTCTGGAGAGGAGAATGTGATAACCAAGGGAGTGCAGCCTGTAAAGTAGAAGGGACAATGAACACAGGGCGACTGCATTAACAGATGGCAAATACACGTTCCAAAACAGTCAGGAAAGCTGATAATGCCTTGAAGATTTCAGCCGTATACATTCAGCCTGTGAACAGCAGTAGACGTTGACCCCCCCCCCCCCCCTTGTATGTGAGAACAGTGGTTAAAAACTTCAGGATTCGACAACAAACGCACGGACAGTACATACATGGGAACCCATCAGAAATAGCATTTACAAAAACGCGAGGAAAGTACATTTTCTAGCTGTTTTTGCTAGTTTACAGCACGTTTCAATACGTCTAGCGGGTTATGGCTATATGTTGAATAATGGGTGTTATAGAGCATTCTGAGCACTGTGAATCTTTTGGAGCTCATTTTCTGATTTGAAGGCAGCGGGAAGATGAGAGAAGGCAGGGAACACGCCTCTAAACCAGAGAGCTGGGAAGCGAGTACTTGCAACGCGAAAAGGGCAGAAAGGAAGAAGGCCTCTGAGAAGGAAAAGCGTCTAAACCAGAGAGCAGGGAAGCGAGTGTTTGCAACGCGAAACGGTGCAGGGAGCAGGGACAGAAAGGGAGAACTCCTCTGAGGAGGAACAGCTGGCAGTTAGCCTTCTTTGGAGATGAGAACTTGATCACCACGGGAGAGGATTGTTGAGAGGGTTACAGAGGGGGAGGTCTGAAGATCAGAAAATCCTGAGTATTCCCTGCAGTGTGTAGGGCCAGCGACATGAAGAGTTGCAGATCTCGTAAAAGTCCAGGTCAGGAAGCATACAGGTTCATGTTGAATTCTCCAAGTAGGCGGAGTGAGTGGTAGGAGGCTAGGATGGAGAAGTCCATCCACTGAGAGATGAAGGGGGTAGGCAAATAGCCACGGTAAGAGAATGGCCAGGATAGAATGCATGCAGACAAGGCATTCGTGACAGGAGTCGGCCTGCAAAGGAAATCAATTTACTACAGGAATCATGGATAAGCATTGAGATATCACATCTCATGCTATAGGAAGGGTCTCAGGATTGGAATGGGAAGGACTTAGATATCACATATCATGCTATAGGGAGGGTCTCAGTTTTGATATTAGAAGCATTTAGATATCACATCTCATGCTATCGGAAGTGTCTCAGGATTGGAATGGGAAGGAGCTGGATATCACATCTCGTTATAGGAAGGGTCTCAGGTTTTTTATTAAAATCATTGAGATATCATACTGCATGCTGTAGGAAGAGTCTCAGGTTTGGTATTAGAAGCATTGAGATATCACATCTCATGCTATAGGAAGTGTCTCAGGATTGGAATGGGAAGGACTTGGGTATCACATCTCATGCTATAGGGAGGGTCTCAAGTTTGATATTAGAAGCATTGAGATATCACATCTCATGCTATAGGAAGGGTCTCAGGATTGGAATGGGAAGGAGTTGGATATCACATCTCATGCTATAGGAAGGGTCTCAGGTTTGGTATAAGCAGTGAGATATCACATCTCATGCTATAGGAAGTGTCTCAGGATTGGAATGGGAAGGAGTTGGATATCACATCTCATGTTATAGGAAGGATCTCAGGTTTGGTATAAGCATTGAGATATCACATCTCTGCTATCGGAAGGGTCTCAGGATTTGAATGGGAAGGACTTGAATATCACATCTCATGCTATAGGGAGGGTCTCAAGTTTGATATTAGAAGCTTTGAGATATCACATATGATATCGGAAGGGTCTCAGGATTGGAATGGGAAGGAGTTGGATATCACATCTCATGATAAAGGAAGGGTCTAAGGTTTGGAAGGGGAAGGATTTGGATATCACATCTCATGTTATATTACGAGTCTCAGGTTTGGTATTAGAAGCATTGAGATATCAAGTCTCAAGAGTATAGGAAGGGTCTCAGAATTGGAATGGGAAGGAGTTGGATATCACATCTCAAGCTATAGGAAGGGTCTCAGGATTGGAATGGGAAGGACTTGGATATCACATCTCATGCTATAGATAGGCTCTCAGGTTTGGAAAGTGAAGGAGTTGGATATCACATTTCCTGTTAGAGGAAGGATCTCAGGTTTGGTATTAGAGGCATTGAGATATCATCTCAGGCTATAGGAAGGGTCTCAGGATTTGTTATAAGCACTGAGATATCACATCTCATGCTATAGGAAGGGTCTCAGGATTGGAATGGAAGGAGTTGGATATCACATCTCATGCTATAGGAAGGGTCTCAGGATTGGAATGGGAAGGAGTTGGATATCACATCTCATGCTATAGGAAGGGTCTCAGGATTGGAATGGGAAGGAGTTGTATATGACATCTCATGCCGTAGGGAGGGTCTCAGGTTTGGTATAAACATTGAGATATCACATCTCTGCTATCGAAAGGGTCTCAGGATTGGAATGGGAAGGAGTTGGATATCCCATCTCATGTTATAGGAAGAGTCTCAGGTTTGGTATTAGAAGCATTGAGATATCACATCTCATGCTATAGGAAGTGTCTCAGGATTGGAATGGGAAGGACTTGGGTATCACATCCCATGCTATAGGGAGGGTCTCAAGTTTGATATTAGAAGCATTGAGATATCACATCTCATGCTATAGGAAGGGTCTCAGGATTGGAATGGGAAGGAGTTGGATATCACATCTCATGCTATAGGAAGGGTCTCAGGTTTGGTATAAGCAGTGAGATATCACATCTCATGCTATAGGAAGTGTCTCAGGATTGGAATGGGAAGGAGTTGGATATCACATCTCATGTTATAGGAAGGATCTCAGGTTTGGTATAAGCATTGAGATATCACATCTCTGCTATCGGAAGGGTCTCAGGATTGGAATGGGAAGGACTTGAATATCACATCTCATGCTATAGGGAGGGTCTCAAGTTTGATATTAGAAGCTTTGAGATATCACATATGATATCGGAAGGGTCTCAGGATTGGAATGGGAAGGAGTTGGATATCACATCTCATGATAAAGGAAGGGTCTAAGGTTTGGAAGGGGAAGGATTTGGATATCACATCTCATGTTATATTACGAGTCTCAGGTTTGGTATTAGAAGCATTGAGATATCAAGTCTCAGAGTATAGGAAGGGTCTCAGAATTGGAATGGGAAGGAGTTGGATATCACATCTCAAGCTATAGGAAGGGTCTCAGGATTGGAATGGGAAGGACTTGGATATCACATCTCATGCTATAGGAAGGCTCTCATGTTTAGAAGGGGAAAGAGTTGGATATCACATTTCATGTTAGAGGTAGGATCTCAGGTTTGGTATTAGAGGCATTGAGATATCACATCTCATGCTATCAGAAGGGTCTCAGGAATGGAATGGGAAGGAGTTGGATATCACATCTCATGCTAAAGGGAGGGTCTCAGGTTTGGAAGGGGAAGGATTTGGATATCACATCTCATGTTATAGGAAGGATCTCAGGTTTGGTATTAGAAGCATTGAGATATCACATCTCATGCTATCGGAAGGATCTCAGGTTTGGTATTAGAAGCATTGAGATATCACATCTCATGCTATCAGAAGGGTCTCAGGATTGGAAGGGGAAGGATTTGGATATCACATCTCATGTTATCGGAAGGATCTCACGTTTGGTATTAGAAGTATTGAGATATCATATCTCATGCTATAGGAAGGGTCTCAGGATTGGAATGGGAAAGAGTTGGATATCACATCTCATGCTAAAGGGAGTGTCTCAGGATTGGAATGGGAAGGACTTAGATATCACATATCATGCTATAGGGAGGGTCTCAGTTTTGATATTAGAAGCATTGAGATATCACATCTCATGCTATCGGAAGTGTCTCAGGATTGGAAAGGGAAGGAGCTGGTTATCACATCTCATGCTAAAGGAAGGGTCTCGGGTTTGGAACGGGAAGGGTTTGGATATCACATCTCGTTATAGGAAGGGTCTCAGGTTTGGTAAAAGCATTGAGATATCACATCTCTGCTATCGGAAGTGTCTCAGGATTGGAATGGGAAGGAGTTGGATATCCCATCTCTTGTTATAGGACGGGTCTCAGGTTTGTTATTAGAATCATTTAGATATCATATTGCAAGCTGTGGGAAGGGTCTAAGGATTGGAATGGGAAGGACTTGGATATCACATCTCATGCTATAGATAGGCTCTTAGGTTTGGAAAGGGAAGGAGTTGGATATCACATTTCATGTTAGAGGAAGGATCTCAGGTTTGGTATTAGAAGCATTGAGATATCACATCTCATGCTATAGGAAGGGTCTCAGTATTGGAATGGGAAGTAGTTGGATATCACATCTCATGCTATAGGAAGGGTCTCAGGTTTGGTATAAGCATTGAGATATCACATCTCATGCTATAGGACGGGTCTCAGGATTGGAATGGAAGGAGTTGGATATCACATCTCATGTTATAGGAAGGATCTCAGGTTTGGTATTAGAAGCATTGAGACATCACATCTCATGCTATAGGAAGGGTCTCAGGGTTGGAATGGGAAGGAGTTGGATATCACCTCTCATCCAATAGGAAGGGTCTCAGGTTTGGAATGGGAAGGAATTGGATATCACATCTTATGTTATAGGAAGGATCTCAGGTTTGGTATTAGAAGCATTGAGATACATCTCATGCTATAGGAAGGGTCTCAGGATTGGAATGTGAAGGATTTGGATATCACATCTCATGCTAAAGGAAGGGTCTCGGGTTTGGTAGAAGCATTGAGATATCACGTCTCTGCTATCGGAAGGGTCTCAGGATTGGATTGGGAAGGAGTTGGATATCCCTTTTCATGCTATAGGAAGGGTCTCAGGTTTGGAAGGGGAAGGATTTGGATATCACATCTCATGTTATCGGAAGGATCTCACGTTTGGTATTAGAAGTATTGAGATATCATATCTCATGCTATAGGAAGGGTCTCAGGATTGGAATGGGAAAGAGTTGGATATCACATCTCATGCTAAAGGGAGTGTCTCAGGATTGGAATGGGAAGGAGTTGGATATCACATCTCATGTTATAGGAAGGGTCTCAGGATTGGAATGGGAAGGATTTGGATATCACATCTCTTGCTATAGGAAGGGTCTCAGGATTGGAATGGGTAGGAGGTGGATATTACTTTCTTGCTATAGGAAGGGTCTCATGTTTGGAATGGGAAGGAATTGGATATCACATATGCTATAGTTAGTGTCTCAGGTTTGGAACGGGAAGGAGTTGGATATCACATCTCATGTTATAGGAAGGGTCTCAGGTTTGGTATAAGCATTGAGATATCACATCTCATGCTATAGGAAGGGTCTCAGGATTGGAATGGGAAGGAGTTGTATATGACATCTCAGGCCAAAGGAAGGGTCTCAGGTTTGGTATAAGCATTGAGATATCACATCTCTGCTATCGGAAGGGTCTCAGGATTGGAATGGGAAGGAGTTGGATATCCCATCTCATGTTATAGGAAGGGTCTCAGGTTTGGTATTAGAAGCATAGAGATATCACATCTCATGCTATAGGAAAGGTCTCAGGATTGGAATGGGAAGGACCTGGATGTCACATGCTATAGGGAGGGTCTCAAGTTTGATATTAGAAGCATTGAGATAACAAATCTCATGATATCGGAAGGGTCTCAGGACTGGAATGGGAAGGAGTTGGATACCACATCTCATGATAAAGGAAGGGTCTAAGGTTTGGAAGGGGAAGGATTTGGATACCACCTCTCATGTTATAGGACGGGTCACAGGTTTGGTATTAGAAGCATTGAGATATCAAGTCTCATGGTATAAGAAGGGTCTCAGAATTGGAATGGGAAGGAGTTGGATATTGTTAGGAAAGATTTCGTAATTGTAGGGAATTTTCCTTCCATGTGGCAACCCCTAAACTTTTTGCTATTGTTTTTAACCTTGTTCTTGACTTTGCCAGAGAAGTATAGCCTTCTGCCGCACTTCTCTGGGCTTTAGCTCCTTTTCTTATGGGGAAACTGACATGCCCTTAAGACAGTCAGTACCGGGGAACGCTGTTTCCCGTAGTTTCTTTTATCATGTTGCGGCTTTAGTGCAACATGACACAAGAGGGCACTGTAAGCTAAGTTACAGCTCTCTTGGGTCTCTAGCATTCTACAGACCCTAGATACTCTTTTAGGATGGTATTTGATCGGTGCAAGTCATTCAGGGACTCGAATGGTGGCAGCGATCGTTTTGTTTATTTTGAGCTCCTTTTGGCGTTCTGAGCACGTTTTTCGCACTGAACCCAAAATGGTGGCCTGGCTCCCAAAATGGCCAGACCACGAGGCTCCTTTGTCTTGTCCACTGACCGTCTTGCTCCCTTCACCTTCCCCAGGTCGGGCGACCCGGGGCCTTCCTTATTTGGGCATGTACTTTCCCGCGAAACGTGGTTGCTTTCGCGGGCTTCTACATGTCGTTTGTGTGCCTCCAGGGTGTGGGCTGGGATGTCTGGTCCCAATACACATCCTGGGTGCCAGAGAGTCTAGGGTGGTGTGAATGCCTGGGACCACCGTGGTCCGTGATTGGTCCACGTATGGTATGTGTGTTGATGAGCGGATCTCCCATTGGCTCCCCTCCGTTTTGGCGCGAAGGGAACCGTGGATAAGAGGGAGCTGGAAACACCACTACCATGTCGATCTCCTGAGTTCTCACGAACGAAGGAATACAGGAGCCAAGTATCCTGCAACCAAGAGGCTGGACCAAGGAATTGCTGGTGACCCGCTGAAGGAATCCTACTTTGCACTGCTGTCGTCCTGTGAAGCCCTTTCCGCCTTGGATCGAACCAGAAGGCCTGTACTGGTGCTTCGACCTTTGGAATAGCAGGAACAGCTATTCCCGGCGACTTCATCAACTCCTGCCAAGTAAGCCTTCGGAAGTGTCTCTGGGCCATCCAGTTGACTGACCAGCTTACAAGGGAGTCCTGCTCTGTAACCGCCGCCAGGTTGTGTTGTATTTCGAGTCCTTGTCACTCTCCCACGCTTCGTACACTTGGCGTTCCCAAGTCTGAAGGGAGGAGTGTACATTTGGCTCGAATACACACGGCCGCTCCGTTGTCCTGCTGCGGCAACAAACTGGGCTGGTTTCGTCGATTGGGACGTCTTTTTGCTCTACACGACTACGAGGCGTTCCCTGCTCTTCTGAACCTGCCAGCTGCTGAAACTAACGTGGAGAAGCCTGGGTCTGCTTGCTTCGGGGACCGGTGAGTAGTTTAGCTAGGATCTGGTCGCCCTCCTGCAGTATCCCATTGCTTTCCCTGCTGTGTAAAAACAGCACCCTTTTGGCCGTACTCGTGCTCTGCTTCTGCCCGCTGTGGAGGCTGCGCTTGAGTTGCGGAACCTGTTCTCCTTCTGCTGTGCACTAACCCGAACTGCCTGACTTCCTCCGAAGAGCTTCCCCTTTTGCCCGTTGGCACCGGCGTGGCAGGTACTTTGAGCACAAGGCTCCACTCTTCGCAGGGCTCGGACTTCCATCTAGTTAGGTGCCTCTGAAGGCGAACTGAGTCTAAAGCGTTATCGCACTGCCTGTTTTCCTTTCCTTTCAGGTGGACTACATATTTCGTGCTTTAAACGCTTGCGACTGTGTATTTGTATATATATTGTGTTGATATGGTGTGTGTTGGTTTAATATTGTGATATTGTGATTTTCTCGCTACGGTCATTGTTTTAAAGGCCTTAAAATAAATGTGTATCTATTTTTGATATAACAACTGTTTGGAGTAGTTTGTAAGCGCTCTTGCTTTGTGTGCTCATTGCGGGCTTTCAGTCACCCTCACCCCTCCTGAGACCTAGTCTTGACCGCCGCGATCGCTACCTTGATTGGTCTGGCTTGTCCAGAGGTTACCCTGTTCCAAGTAATTAGGTTGGCCTTCTGAACTTCTGCGCCACCAGGACAGAGTTCAGAAATCCGTCTTAACAAATTGGTGTACAGCGGTGGGATACGACTGAAGGTATCCAGTGTTGCGCTCGAACTAAGGCATTTCAGGTTATTCCAAACAGTACACGTAGTGAATTGTTGTAATATAACTTTAAAAAGGCCATAGTCCTATCAAACAGTATGGAAGCAAATACGTTGTTAACTTTAAATGCTTCTAAATCAGAAACGCTGAAAAAGATGTGTGCGGAGAGAGGTGTTTCCTCTCAAGGCACAAAATTGGAAATGATCCAGAGAATCGTGGCAAGAAGCGCAGCTTGACGCTATTACTTCCGAGGACAGTGCAGAAGGTGGTGGGGCTGCTCTCACTGGTAGAACCGACGGTTCTGCCGCTGCACTGATCCATCGCGACCACGAGGACAGGGAGGATGTGATGTCTAATGTTTCCTCTGCCAGTGTTGATGGGGAGGCTATGCTTGAATTCAAGAAGCAAGAGCTGCGGTTTAGGCAGCAGGAGCTTGAATTCAGCATAGCCAAACTAAAAATCGAACAGGCAGAAAAACAGAAAGACAGGGATCACCAGTTGGAACTGGCCAAGCTTCAGGTTGCAAATGGATCCAAGGGTCCTGGACATGGGTCTGGGGCTTCCTCTCATCCACGGTTTCCAAAAGATCTGCTCAGTGTGTATGAAGAAAGGAATGACATTATGGACTGGCTGAATGCGTTTGAGTATGCATGCGAGGTTCAAGAAGTTGACAATGCTGATAAGATTGCGTGGTTGCTCAGTAGACTGCCCCATTCTGGCTGTAGTGCCATTATGGAAATGTCGAAGGCTGAGCGGGCTGATTTCGCAATGTTAAAGCAAACTCTCATTTTAAAGTTTGGGAAGACTCCGGCCCAATATTTAAAGCGTTTTCGAGAGTATAAGAAAAAGGAAGGTGGTACTTGGGTATCTTATGTCGCTGAATCTTTGAAAAACTTAACTGGCTGGGTCGAAGGTTATAAGGTTTCTACCTTCGAAGGCACGATAAATCTTGTCATGCTGGAATATATTTTTGCTTCTTCTTCCCCGGAGCTTAAGCAGCATTTGGCCGATTCGAAGGAGATAGATCCTAAGAAGCTGGCCATTGCAGCAGACTTATGGGTGTCACATCGAGTGTCCCATAAGGACAAAACTCATCCTGGTAAGCAGGAGGAAGGGAAAAAGTCCAAAGATATGGAGGGTGGGGAATCTGCTAAATCTTCTTCCCATAAGGGCCACAAAAAGAAAAACAAGGGTAAGACACAAGAGAACTCACAGGGTGGAGGTCAGCCTCCGAAACAGAACTCTGGTTACAATAAGCCTCCCTACGTAAACAG
Source organism: Ambystoma mexicanum (assembly GCF_040938575.1). Classification (NCBI taxonomy): domain Eukaryota; kingdom Metazoa; phylum Chordata; class Amphibia; order Caudata; family Ambystomatidae; genus Ambystoma; species Ambystoma mexicanum. The sequence goes on from NC_090936.1 coordinate 344,470,184, forward strand.
ACCCACTGGGGCTTGTTTTTCTTGTGGAGCAACTGACCACGTGAAGGGGGATCCCCGTTGTAAGGTTAGACCTTTGGGGGTCCACTCCGCTAATCTGGCCTTCTCCTCCTACGAGGAAGAAGAGATTACAGGAGCATCCTTCTCCTCAGACTCATTTCCCAGCGGGATAGAGGCTGAGGTAGTTTTAGTGTCCCTGGGTTCCTGGGAGCCTAAAGTCGCAGAGGCTTATGCTAGGATTTCGGATAATACCAAGCACTACTTTAAAGACAGTGTGCTGATCAATGGAGTGGATACTCCAGCTCTTAGGGATAGTGGGTGCAGTCGCACTGTAGTGGATTCTACCTTGGTAGACTCAGAAGAAGTTGCCAGAGCTACTCTGATGCCCACTAAGTTGGCTGACGGCCCCCTCCGTATGTTTCCCGTGATCCCTGTAAATCTTACTTTAAATGGTACAGCAGTCAGGATTCCAGTGAGCATTCAGAGAAACGTCCCGGGAAAGGTCTTGTTGGGTAATGATCTCAGAGCTTTAGGGCTCGTAGGAGACACTGCCGAAAGACCCTACACACGGTCTCAAGCACGGGCAGCATTGGCCAAGTCCAATACGCCGCCCCAGCCGAAGGGGAAACCCAAGGCGAAAGGAGTCTACAAGTCAAGACGAGGGAAAGAGAATATTCCCCCGAGCTCGCCTACCACTGCGGTGGAGGAAGTTGGTCAATCGCCCGGGCCTGACGAGGAGGTGGCGATGCCTGAAGTATTCGACCCCAACGATCATCCTGAACTAAAAGACTTGTTAGTTGAAGGAGGTCCTGATAGGGACGAATTCAGTAAAGGCCAACGTGAGTGCCCATCTCTGGAAGGCCTAAGGAGACAGGCCTGCTCCCAGCTTGAAGGTGAACCTCCTGGGAAGCATAGGATTTATTGGGAAGGTGGACTCCTGTATAGTGAGCCCACAGAGTCTACAGAAGGAGACCATAGGAGGTTGGTGGTTCCCCTTGCTGTTAGGCCCTTCCTCCTGCAGTTGGCGCATGAAGTTCCCCTTGCTGGTCACCTTGGTATGAAGAGGACCAAGCAAAGGTTATCCATGCACTTCTACTGGCCCAAGATGGGGGTGCAAGTAGAAAGTCACTGCAGGAGTTGTGCCTCCTGCCAGTTGTCTGGTAAGGTTGGCGCGACAATCCAAGCTCCGTTGGTACCGCTCCCAGTTGTGGGGGTACCATTTGAAAGGGTAGGGATCGACATCGTTGGTCCCCTTGACCCGCAAACATCCTCGGGCAATAGGTTTATCCTGGTGCTGGTCGACCATGCAACCAGGTATCCTGAGGCCATCCCATTGAAAACTGTAACTGCCAAGTCAGTTGCAAAAGCTTTACTCGGCATATTTACTAGGGTTGGCTTCCCTAAAGAAGTTGTGTCAGATCGTGGCAGCAACTTTATGTCGAAGTATATGCAGGCTATGTGGAAAGAATGTGGGGTCACCTACAAGTTCTCTTCTGCATACCACCCCCAGACCAATGGTCTGGTGGAACGTTTCAACAGAACGTTAAAGAGCAGAGAAGAAAATGGGATCTTCTTTTACCATGCCTACTGTTTGCCTACCGAGAGGTACAACAGGAGGGTGTTGGCTTCAGCTACTTCGAACTTCTGTTCGGTCATCCCGTACGGGGACCCTTAGCCATCGTCAAAGAGGGATGGGAGATGCCCACTCCCCCTGTTACTACCAATGTAGTTGACTATGTGCTAGGGCTCAGAAAACGGATGGTACTTCTGATGGGCTTGGCTAGTGATAAATTGAAGGCAGGGCAGGCGCTGGTGAAACATTGGTACGACCAGAAAGCTTCCCTCATCAACTTTACACCTGGTCAGCAAGTCCTGATCATGAATCCAATAAGGCCTCGAGCTTTACAGGACAAATGGTCAGGCCCTTACACAGTGGTGGAGCCCCTGGGTGAGGTGAACTATTTAGTGGACCTTGGAAGGCCTGGACAGGCTCCAAAAGTGTTCCACGTGAATAGGCTGAAGGCTTTCGTCCCAAGAGTCGAAATCGCAGCACTGCTACTGGCTTCAGATGTTGAGGAAGAGGAGTCAGAACCTCTCCCCGACCTGTTCCAAAGCGGTCCTTCAGATAGCTCCGTTGAGGGTGTCCGAGTGGCCCCTCACCTGACTTCTGATCAGCAGGCTGAGGTGAAAAGTTTGCTTAGGCAGTTTTCCCCCCTGTTTTCACAGTCCCCTGGTTTGACACCTTGGTGCAAACATAACATTGACACAGGAGACAGTGTACCTACCAAAAGTAGGGGATACAGGATGTCAGATAAAAGTACGGTCTTATATTAAGACCGAGGTCAACAAGATGTTAGACCTTGGGGTGATTGAACCCTCTAGTAGTCCTTGGTCCAGTCCTGTGGTTTTGGTTCCAAAAGCAGGCACTTCTGAATTGAGGTTCTGCGTGGATTACAGGGCTCTGAATGCTGTCACCAAGACAGACGCACACCCCTTGCCTCGAACAGATGAGCTGGTGGATACTTTGGGTGCCTCCAAGTACCTCAGCACGTTTGACCTCACTGCTGGCTATTGGCAAATAGCTTTAGCAGAACATGCCAAGGAGAAGACAGCATTTTCTACTCCAGACGGCCTTTACCAATTCTGGGTAATGCCGTTCGGGTTGAAGAATGCACCTGCCACTTTCCAGAGGCTTGTGAATCATGTGTTGAATGGGTTGGACGAATTCTGTCTTGCATATCTGGACGATATAGCAGTTTTCAGTGCCACCTGGGAAGACCATGTGAAACACCTCAAGATTGTGCTCCAGGCTCTTCAGAAAGCCCACTTGACCATAAAGGCTAGTAAATGCCAGATTGGACAAGGCTCAGTGGTTTACCTTGGACATGAAGTAGGTGGAGGGAGGATACAGCCTCTACCCAGTAAAGTACAAGCAGTACAAGACTGGCCTACCCCCACTACGCAAACCCAAGTGAGAGCCTTCTTAGGACTCACGGGGTATTATCGCAATTTTGTGGCAGACTATGGCACCATAGCTGCTCCTCTGACTGCCCTCACAACTCCGAAGAAACCCAAGCAGGTAACTTGGACCGACGAGTGTGAGAAGGCCTTCAATGGCTTAAAAGACTCCTTGTGCCAGGCGCCTGTGCTCAGGGCCCCTGATTATCAAAGACCTTTTATCGTGCAGACGGATGCCTCTGACACTGGGATAGGAGCTGTACTATCACAAGTAGATGAGAAGGGTAAGGAACACCCTATCGGTTTTATTAGTCGCCAGCTTAAGGACAGAGAGCTCAGATGGTCCACGGTAGGATAAGAATGTTTCTCTGTTGTGTGGGCCCTAAGGAAGCTGAGGCCCTACCTCTATGGGACCCACTTCACTGTGCAGACTGACCATAAGCCGTTAAAGTGGCTAATGAACATGAAAGGGGAGAATCCAAAGTTGCTTAGGTGGTCCATAAGTCTACAAGGCTTCGACTTCACTATTGAGCATAGGCCAGGTGTCCAACATAGCAACATAGCAATGCTGATGGGTTGTCCAGAATGTTTTACCGACCTGAACAAAAGACTTATCCAGGGGTGGATTAGTTCCCCCTGTCCATAGTCTGGGAGGGGCGAGTGTTAGGAAAGATTTCGTAATTGTAGGGAATTTTCCTTCCATGTGGCAACCCCTAAACTTTTTGCTATTGTTTTTAACCTTGTTCTTGGTGATCGGTGCAAGTCATTCAGGGACTCGAATGGTGGCAGCGATCGTTTTGTTTATTTTGAGCTCCTTTTGGCGTTCTGAGGACGTTTTTCGCACTGAACCCAAAATGGTGGCCTGGCTCCCAAAATGGCCAGACCACGAGGCTCCTTTGTCTTGTCCACTGACCGTCTTGCTCCCTTCACCTTCCCCAGGTCGGGCGACCCGGGGCCTTCCTTATTTGGGCATGTACTTTCCCGCGAAACGTGGTTGCTTTCGCGGGCTTCTACATGTCGTTTGTGTGCCTCCAGGGTGTGGGCTGGGATGTCTGGTCCCAATACACATCCTGGGTGCCAGAGAGTCTAGGGTGGTGTGAATGCCTGGGACCACCGTGGTCCGTGATTGGTCCACGTACGGTATGTGTGTTGATGAGCGGATCTCCCATTGGCTCCCCTCCGTTTTGGCGCGAAGGGAACCGTGGATAAGAGGGAGCTGGAAACACCACTACCATGTCGATCTCCTGAGTTCTCACGAACGAAGGAATACAGGAGCCAAGTATCCTGCAACCAAGAGGCTGGACCGAGGAATCGCTGGTGACCCGCTGAAGGAATCCTACTTTGCACTGCTGTCGTCCTGTGAAGCCCTTTCCGCCTTGGATCGAACCAGAAGGCCTGTACTGGTGCTTCGACCTTTGGAATAGCAGGAACAGCTATTCCCGGCGACTTCATCAACTCCTGCCAAGTAAGCCTTCGGAAGTGTCTCTGGGCCATCCAGTTGACTGACCAGTTTACAAGGGAGTCCTGCTCTGTAACCGCCGCCAGGTTGTGTTGTATTTCGAGTCCTTGTCACTCTCCCACGCTTCGTACACTTGGCGTTCCCAAGTCTGAAGGGAGGAGTGTACATTTGGCTCGAATACACACGGCCGCTCCGTTGTCCTGCTGCGGCAACAAACTGTGCTGGTTTCGTCGATTGGGACGTCTTTTTGCTCCACACGACTACGAGGCGTTCCCTGCTCTTCTGAACCTGCCAGCTGCTGAAACTAACGTGGAGAAACCTGGGTCTGCTTGCTTCGGGGACCGGTGAGTAGTTTAGCTAGGATCTGGTCGCCCTCCTGCAGTATCCCATTGCTTTTCCCTGCTGTGTAAAAACAGCACCCTTTTGGCCGTACTCGTGCTCTGCTTCTGCCCGCTGTTTAGGCTGCGCTTGAGTTGCGGAACCTGTTCTCCTTCTGCTGTGCACTAACCCGAACTGCCTGACTTCCTCCGAAGAGCTTCCCCTTTTGCACTAACCCGAACTGCCTGACTTCCTCCGAAGAGCTTCCCCTTTTGCCCGTTGAAGGGTATTAGAAGTATTGAGATATCATATCTCATGCTATAAGAAGGGTCTCAGGATTGGAATGGGAAGGACTTAGATATCACATATGCTATAGGGAGGGTCTCAGGATTGGAATGGGAAGGACTTAGATATCACATATCATGCTATAGGGAGGGTCTCAGTTTTGATATTAGAAGCATTGAGATATCACATCTCATGCTATCGGAAGTGTCTCAGGATTGGAATGGGAAGGAGCTGGATATCACATCTCATGCTAAAGGAAGGGTCTCAGGTTTGGAACGGGAAGGATTTGGATATCACATCTCATGTTATAGGAAGGGTCTCAGGTTTGGTATAAGCATTGAGATATCACATCTCTGCTATCGGAAGTGTCTCAGGATTGGAATGGGAAGGAGTTGGATATCCCATCTCATGTTATAGGACGGGTCTCAGGTTTGTTATTAGAATCATTGAGATATCATATTGCATGCTGTAGGAAGGGTCTAAGGGTTGGAATGGGAAGGACTTGGATATCACATCTCATGCTATAGATAGGCTCTTAGGTTTGGAAAGGGAAGGAGTTGGATATCACATTTCATGTTAGAGGAAGGATCTCAGGTTTGGTATTAGAAGCATTGAGATATCACATCTCATGCTATAGGAAGGGTCTCAGGATTGGAATGGGAAGTAGTTGGATATCACATCTCATGCTATAGGAAGGGTCTCAGGTTTTGTATAAGCATTGAGATATCACATCTCATGCTATAGGACGGGTCTCAGGATTGGAATGGAAGGACTTGGATATCACATCTCATGTTATAGGAAGGATCTCAGGTTTGGTATTAGAAGCATTGAGACATCACATCTCATGCTATAGGAAGGGTCTCAGGGTTGGAATGGGAAGGAGTTGGATATCACATCTCACCCAATAGGAAGGGTCTCAGGTTTGGAATGGGAAGGAATTGGATATCACATCTCATGTTATAGGAAGGATCTCAGGTTTGGTATTAGAAGCATTGAGATATCACATCTCATGCTATAGGAAGGGTCTCAGGATTGGAATGTGAAGGATTTGGATATCACATCTCATGCTAAAGGAAGGGTCTCAGGTTTGGTAGAAGCATTGAGATATCACGTCTCTGCTATCGGAAGGGTCTCAGGATTGGATTGGGAAGGAGTTGGATATCCCTTCTCATGCTATAGGAAGGGTCTCAGGATTTGAATGGCAAGGAGTTGGATATCACATCTCATGCCATAGGAAGGGTCTCAGGTTTGGTATAAGCATTGAGATATCACATCTCTGCTATCGGAAGGGTCTCAGGATTGGAATGGGAAGGAGTTGGATATCCCTTCTCATGCTATAGGAAGTGTCTCAGGTTGGAATGGGAAGGAGTTGGATATCACATCTCATGTTATAGGAAGGGTCTCAGGATTGGAATGGGAAGGATTTGGATATCACATCTCTTGCTATAGGAAGGGTCTCAGGATTGGAATGGGTAGGAGTTGGATATTACTTTCTTGCTATAGGAAGGGTCTCATGTTTGGAATGGGAAGGAGTTGGATATCACATATGCTATAGTTAGTGTCTCAGGTTTGGAACGGGAAGGAGTTGGATATCACATCTCATGTTATAGGAAGGGTCTCAGGTTTGGTATAAGCATTGAGATATCACATCTCTGCTATCGGAAGCGGCTCAGGATTGGAATGGGAAGGAGTTGGATATCCCATCTCATGTTATAGTAAGAGTCTCTGGTTTGGTATTAGAATCATTGAGATATCACATCGCATGCTGTAGGAAGGGTCTAAGGATTGGAATGGGATGGACTTGGATATCACATCTCATGCTAAAGGAAGGGTCTCAGGATTGGAATGGGAAGGAGTTGGATATCCCATCTCATGTTATAGGAAGGGTCTCAGGTTTGGTATTAGAAGCATAGAGATATCACATCTCATGCTATAGGAAGGGTCTCAGGATTGGAATGGGAAGGAGTTGGATATCACACCTCAAGCTATAGGAAGGGTCTCAGGATTGGAATGGGAAGGAGTTTGATATCACATCTCATGCCATAGTATGGGTCTCAGGTTTGGTAGAAGCATTGGGATTTCACATCTCATGCTTTCGGAAGGGTATCAGTATTGGATTTGGAAGAAGTTGGATATCCCATCTCATGCTATAGGAAGGGTCTCAGGTTGGAATGGGAAGGAGTTGGATATCACATTTCATGTTATAGGAAGGGTCTCAGGATTGGAATGGGAAGGACTTGGATATCATATCTCATGCTATAGGATGGGTCTCAGGTTTGTTATTAGAATCATTGAGATATCATATTGAATGCTGTAGGAAGGGTCTAAGGATTGGAATGGGAAGGACTTGGATATCACATCTCATGCTATAGATAGGCTCTCAGGTTTGGAAAGGGAAGGAGTTGGATATCACATTTCATGTTAGAGGAAGGATCTCAGGTTTGGTATTAGAAGCATTGAGATATCACATCTCATGCTATAGGAAGGGTCTCAGGATTGGAATGGGAAGTAGTTGGATATCAAATCCATGCTATAGGAAGGGTCTCAGGTTTGGTATAAGCATTGAGATATCACATCTCATGCTATAGGACGGGTCTCAGGATTGGAATGGAAGGAGTTGGATATCACATCTCATGTTATAGGAAGGATCTCAGGTTTGGTATTAGAAGCATTGAGACATCACATCTCATGCTATAGGAAGGGTCTCAGGGTTGGAATGGGAAGGAGTTGGATATCGCATCTCATCCAATAGGAAGGGTCTCAGGTTTGGAATGGGAAGGAATTGGATATCACATCTCATGTTATAGGAAGGATCTCAGGTTTGGCATTAGAAGCATTGAGATATCACATCTCATGCTATAGGAAGGGTCTCAGGATTGGAATGTGAAGGATTTGGATATCACATCTCATGCTAAAGGAAGGGTCTCAGGTTTGGTAGAAGCATTGAGATATCAGATCTCTGCTATCGGAAGGGTCTCAGGATTGGATTGGGAAGGAGTTGGATATCCCTTCTCATGCTATAGGAAGGGTCTCAGGATTTGAATGGGAAGGAGTTGGATATCACATCTCATGTTATAGGAAGGGTCTCAGGATTGGAATGGGAAGGATTTGGATATCACATCTCTTGCTATAGGAAGGGTCTCAGGATTGGAATGGGTAGGAGTTGGATATTACATTCTTGCTATAGGAAGGGTCTCATGTTTGGAATGGGAAGCAGTTGGATATCACATATGCTATAGTTAGTGTCTCAGGTTTGGAACGGGAAGGAGTTGGATATCACATCTCATGTTATAGGAAGGGTCTCAGGTTTGGTATAAGCATTGAGATATCACATCTCTGCTATCGGAAGCGGCTCAGGATTGGAATGGGAAGGAGTTGGATATCCCATCTCATGTTATAGGAAGAGTCTCTGGTTTGGTATTAGAATCATTGAGATATCACATCACATGCTGTAGGAAGGGTCTAAGGATTGGAATGGGATGGACTTGGATATCACATCTCATGCTATAGGTAGGCTCTCAGGTTTGGTATAAGCATTGAGATATCACATCTCATGCTATAGGAAGGGTCTCAGGATTGGAATGGGAAGGAATTGGATATCACATCTCAGGCCATAGGAAGGGTCTCAGGTTTGGTATAAGCATTGAGATATCACATCTCTGCTATCGGAAGGGTCTCAGGATTGGAATGGGAAGGAGTTGGATATCCCATCTCATGTTATAGGAAGGGTCTCAGGTTTGGTATTAGAAGCATAGAGATATCACATCTCATGCTATAGGAAAGGTCTCAGGATTGGAATGGGAAGGACTTGGATGTCACATGCTATAGGGAGGGTCTCAAGTTTGATATTAGAAGCATTGAGATAACAAATCTCATGATATCGGAAGGGTCTCAGGACTGGAATGGGAAGGAGTTGGATACCACATCTCATGATAAAGGAAGGGTCTAAGGTTTGGAAGGGGAAGGATTTGGATACCACATCTCATGTTATAGGACGGGTCTCAGGTTTGGTATTAGAAGCATTGAGATATCAAGTCTCATGGTATAAGAAGGGTCTCAGAATTGGAATGGGAAGGAGTTGGATATCACACCTCAAGCTATAGGAAGGGTCTCAGGATTGGAATGGGAAGGAGTTTGATATCACATCTCATGCCATAGTATGGGTCTCAGGTTTGGTAGAAGCATTGGGATATCACATCTCATGCTATCGGAAGGGTATCAGTATTGGATTTGGAAGAAGTTGGATATCCCATCTCATGCTATAGGAAGGGTCTCAGGTTGGAATGGGAAGGAGTTGGATATCATATCTCATGCTATAGGACGGGTCTCAGGTTTGTTATTAGAATCATTGAGATATCATATTGCATGCTGTAGGAAGGGTCTAAGGATTGGAATGGGAAGGACTTGGATATCACATCTCATGCTATAGGAAGGCTCTCAGGTTTGGAAAGGGAAGGAGTTGGATATCACATTTCATGTTAGAGGTAGGATCTCAGGTTTGGTATTAGAGGCATTGAGATATCACATCTCATGCTATCAGAAGGGTCTCAGGCTTGGAATGGGAAGGAGTTGGATATCACGTCTCATGCTAAAGGGAGGGTCTCAGGTTTGGAAGGGGAAGGATTTGGATATCACATCTCATGTTATAGGAAGGGTCTCAGGATTGGAATGGGAAGGATTTTTATATCACATCTCTTGCTATAGGAAGGGTCTCAGGTTTTTTATTAGAAACATTGAGATATCACATCTCATGCTATAGGAAGGGTTTCAGGATTGGAATGGGAAGGAGTTGGATATCACATTTCATGTTAGAGGAAGGATCTCAGGTTTGGTATTAGAAGCATTGAGATATCACATCTCATGCTATAGGAAGGGTCTCAGGATTGGAATGGGAAGTAGTTGGATATCACATCTCATGCTATAGGATGGGTCTCAGGATTGGAATGGAAGGAGTTGGATATCACATCTCATGTTATAGGAAGGATCTCAGGTTTGGTATTAGAAGCATTGAGACATCACATCTCATGCTATAGGAAGGGTCTCAGGGTTGGAATGGGAAGGAGTTGGATATCACATCTCATCCAATAGGAAGAGTCTCAGGTTTGGAATGGGAAGGAATTGGATATCACATCTCATGTTATAGGAAGGATCTCAGGTTTGGTATTAGAAGCATTGAGATATCACATCTCATGCTATAGGAAGGGACTCAGGATTGGAATGTGAAGGATTTGGATATCACATCTCATGCTAAAGGAAGGGTCTCAGGTTTGGTAGAAGCATTGAGATATCACGTCTCTGCTATCGGAAGGGTCTCAGGATTGGATTGGGAAGGAGTTGGATATCCCTTCTCATGCTATAGGAAGGGTCTCAGGATTTGAATGGGAAGGAGTTGGATATCACATCTCATGTTATAGGAAGGGTCTCAGGATTGGAATGGGAAGGATTTGGATATCACATCTCTTGCTATAGGAATGGTCTCAGGATTGGAATGGGTAGGAGTTGGATATTACTTTCTTGCTATAGGAAGGGTCTCATGTTTGGAATGGGAAGTAGTTGGATATCACATATGCTATAGTTAGTGTCTCAGGTTTGGAACGGGAAGGAGTTGGATATCACATCTCATGTTATAGGAAGGGTCTCAGGTTTGGTATAAGCATTGAGATATCACATCTCTGCTATCGGAAGCGGCTCAGGATTGGAATGGGAAGGAGTTGGATATCCCATCTCATGTTATAGGAAGAGTCTCTGGTTTGGTATTAGAATCATTGAGACATCACATCTCATGCTATAGGAAGGGTCTCAGGATTGGAATGGGAAGGAGTTGGATATCACATCTCATGCTATAGGAAGGGTCTCACATTTGGTATAAGCATTGAGATATCACATCTCATGCTATAGGAAGGGTCTCAGGATTGGATTGGGAAGGAGTTGTATATGACATCTCAGGCCATAGGAAGGGTCTCAGGATTGGTATAAGCATTGAGATATCACATCTCTGCTATCGGAAGGGTCTCAGGATTGGAATGGGAAGGAGTTGGATATCCCATCTCATGTTATAGGAAGGGTCTCAGGTTTGGTATTAGAAGCATTGAGATATCACATCTCATGCTATAGGAAGGGTCTCAGGATTGGAATGGGGAGGACTTGGATGTCACATCTCATGCTATAGGGAGGGTCTCAAGTTTGATATTAGAAGCATTGAGATAACAAATCTCATGATATCGGAAGGGTCTCAGGATTGGAATGGGAAGGAGTTGGATATCACATCTCATGATAAAGGAAGGGTCTAAGGTTTGGAAGGGGAAAGATTTGGATATCACATCTCATGTTATAGGACGGGTCTCAGGTTTGGTATTAGAAGCATTGAGATATCAAGTCTCATGGCATAGGAAGGGTCTCAGAATTGGAATGTGAAGGAGTTGGATATCACATCTCAAGCTATAGGAAGAGTCTCAGGATTGGAATGGGAAGGAGTTTGATATCACATCTCATGCCATAGTATGGGTCTCAGGTTTGGTAGAAGCATTGGGATATCACATCTCATGCTATTGGAAGGGTATCAGTATTGGATTTGGAAGGAGTTGGATATCCCATCTCATGCTATAGGAAGGGTCTCAGGTTGGAATGGGAAGGAGTTGGATATCACATTTCATGTTATATGAAGGGTCTCAGGATTGGAATGGGAAGGACTTGGATATCATATCTCATGCTATAGGAAGGCTCTCAGGTTTGGAAGGGGAAGGAGTTGGATATCACATTTCATGTTAGAGGAAGGATCTCAGGTTTGGTATTAGAGGCCTTGAGATATCACATCTCATGCTATAGGAAGGGTCTCAGGATTGGAATGGGAAGGAGTTGGATATCACATCTCAAGCTTTAGGAAGGGTCTCAGGTTTGGTATAAGCATTGAGATAGCACATCTCATGCTATAGGAAGGGTCTCAGGATTGGAATGGGAAGGAGTTGGATATCACATCTCATGTTATAGGAAGGATCTCAGGTTTGGTATTAGAAGCATTGAGACATCACATCTCATGCTATAGGAAGGGTCTCAGGATTGGAATGGGAAGGAGTTGGATATCACATCTCATGCTATAGGAAGGGTCTCAGATTTGGTATAAGCATTGAGATATCACATCTCTGCTATCGGAAGGGTCTCAGGATTGGAATGGGAAGGAGTTGGATATCCGATCTCATGCTATAGTGAGGGTCTCAATTTTGATATTAGAAGCATTGAGATAACAAATCTCATGATATCGGAAGGGTCTCAGGATTGGAATGGGAAGGAGTTGGATATCACATCTCATGATAAAGGAAGGGTCTAAGGTTTGGAAGGGGAAAGAGTTTGATATCACATCTCATGCCATAGTATGGTTCTCAGGTTTGATAGAAGCATTGGGATATCACATCTCATGCTATTGGAAGGGTATCAGTATTGGATTTGGAAGGAGTTGGATATCCCATCTCATGCTATAGGAAGGGTCTCAGGTTGGAATGGGAAGGAGTTGGATATCACATTTCATGTTATAGGAAGGGTCTCAGGATTGGAATGGGAAGGACTTGGATATCATATCTCATGCTATAGGAAGGCTCTCAGGTTTGGAAGGAGAAGGAGTTGGATATCACATTTCATGTTAGAGGAAGGATCTCAGGTTTGGTATTAGAGGCCTTGAGATATCACATCTCATGCTATAGGAAGGGTCTCAGGTTGGAATGGGAAGGAGTTGGATATCACATCTCATGCTAAAGGGAGGGTCTCAGGTTTGGAAGGGGAAGGATTTGGATATCACATCTCATGTTATAGGAAGGATCTCAGGTTTGGTATTAGAAGCATTGAGATATCACATCTCATGCTATCGGAAGGATCTCAGGTTTGGTATTAGAAGCATTGAGATATCACATCTCATGCTATCAGAAGGGTCTCAGGATTGGAATGGGAAGGAGTTGGATATCACATCTCATGCTAAAGGGAGGGTCTCAGGTTTGGAAGGGGAAGGATTTGGATATCACATCTCATGTTATCGGAAGGATCTCACGTTTGGTATTAGAAGTATTGAGATATCATATCTCATGCTATAGGAAGGGTCTCAGGATTGGAATGGGAAGGACTTAGATATCACATATGCTATAGGGAGGGTCTCAGGATTGGAATGGGAAGGACTTAGATATCACATATCATGCTATAGGGAGGGTCTCAGTTTTGATATTAGAAGCATTGAGATATCACATCTCATGCTATCGGAAGTGTCTCAGGATTGGAATGGGAAGGAGCTGGATATCACATCTCATGCTAAAGGAAGGGTCTCAGGTTCGGAACGGGAAGGATTTGGATATCACATCTCATGTTATAGGAAGGGTCTCAGGTTTGGTATAAGCATTGAGATATCACATCTCTGCTATCGGAAGTGTCTCAGGATTGGAATGGGAAGGAGTTGGATATCCCATCTCATGTTATAGGACGGGTCTCAGGTTTGTTATTAGAATCATTGAGATATCATATTGCATGCTGTAGGAAGGGTCTAAGGGTTGGAATGGGAAGGACTTGGATATCACATCTCATGCTATAGATAGGCTCTTAGGTTTGGAAAGGGAAGGAGTTGGATATCACATTTCATGTTAGAGGAAGAATCTCAGGTTTGGTATTAGAAGCATTGAGATATCACATCTCATGCTATAGGAAGGGTCTCAGGATTGGAATGGGAAGTAGTTGGATATCACATCTCATGCTATAGGAAGGGTCCCAGGTTTGGTATAAGCATTGAGATATCACATCTCATGCTATAGGACGGGTCTCAGGATTGGAATGGAAGGAGTTGGATATCACATCTCATGTTATAGGAAGGATCTCAGGTTTGGTATTAGAAGCATTGAGACATCACATCTCATGCTATAGGAAGGGTCTCAGGGTTGGAATGGGAAGGAGTTGGATATCACATCTCACCCAATAGGAAGGGTCTCAGGTTTGGAATGGGAAGGAATTGGATATCACATCTCATGTTATAGGAAGGATCTCAGGTTTGGTATTAGAAGCATTGAGATATCACATCTCATGCTATAGGAAGGGTCTCAGGATTGGAATGTGAAGGATTTGGATATCACATCTCATGCTAAAGGAAGGGTCTCAGGTTTGGTAGAAGCATTGAGATATCACGTCTCTGCTATCGGAAGGGTCTCAGGATTGGATTGGGAAGGAGTTGGATATCCCTTCTCATGCTATAGGAAGGGTCTCAGGATTTGAATGGCAAGGAGTTGGATATCACATCTCATGCCATAGGAAGGGTCTCAGGTTTGGTATAAGCATTGAGATATCACATCTCTGCTATCGGAAGGGTCTCAGGATTGGTTTGGGAAGGAGTTGGATATCCCTTCTCATGCTATAGGAAGTGTCTCAGGTTGGAATGGGAAGGAGTTGGATATCACATCTCATGTTATAGGAAGGGTCTCAGGATTGGAATGGGAAGGATTTGGATATCACATCTCTTGCTATAGGAAGGGTCTCAGGATTGGAATGGGTAGGAGTTGGATATTACTTTCTTGCTATAGGAAGGGTCTCATGTTTGGAATGGGAAGGAGTTGGATATCACATATGCTATAGTTAGTGTCTCAGGTTTGGAACGGGAAGGAGTTGGATATCACATCTCATGTTATAGGAAGGGTCTCAGGTTTGGTATAAGCATTGAGATATCACATCTCTGCTATCGGAAGCGGCTCAGGATTGGAATGGGAAGGAGTTGGATATCCCATCTCATGTTATAGTAAGAGTCTCTGGTTTGGTATTAGAATCATTGAGATATCACATCGCATGCTGTAGGAAGGGTCTAAGGATTGGAATGGGATGGACTTGGATATCACATCTCATGCTATAGGTAGGCTCTCAGGTTTGGTATAAGCATTGATATATCACATCTCATGCTATAGGAAGGGTCTCAGGATTGGAATGTGAAGGATTTGGATATCACATCTCATGCTATAGGAAGGGTCTCAGATTTGGTATAAGCATTGAGATATCACATCTCATGCTAAATGAAGGGTCTCAGGATTGGAATGGGAAGGAGTTGTATATGACATCTCAGGCCATAGGAAGGGTCTCAGGTTTGGTATAAGCATTGAGATATCACATCTCTGCTATCGGAAGGGTCTCAGGATTGGAATGGGAAGGAGTTGGATATCCCATCTCATGTTATAGGAAGGGTCTCAGGTTTGGTATTAGAAGCATAGAGATATCACATCTCATGCTATAGGAAGGGTCTCAGGATTGGAATGGGAAGGAGTTGGATATCACACCTCAAGCTATAGGAAGGGTCTCAGGATTGGAATGGGAAGGAGTTTGATATCACATCTCATGCCATAGTATGGGTCTCAGGTTTGGTAGAAGCATTGGGATATCACATCTCATGCTATCGGAAGGGTATCAGTATTGGATTTGGAAGAAGTTGGATATCCCATCTCTTGCTATAGGAAGGGTCTCAGGTTGGAATGGGAAGGAGTTGGATATCACATTTCATGTTATAGGAAGGGTCTCAGGATTGGAATGGGAAGGACTTGGATATCACATTTCATGTTATAGGAAGGGTCTCAGGTTTGGAAAGGGAAGGAGTTGGATATCACATTTCATGTTAGAGGAAGGATCTCAGGTTTGGTATTAGAAGCATTGAGATATCACATCTCATGCTATAGGAAGGGTCTCAGGATTGGAATGGGAAGTAGTTGGATATCACATCTCATGCTATAGGAAGGGTCTCAGGTTTGGTATAAGCATTGAGATATCACATCTCATGCTATAGGACGGGTCTCAGGATTGGAATGGAAGGAGTTGGATATCACATCTCATGTTATAGGAAGGATCTCAGGTTTGGTATTAGAAGCATTGAGACATCACATCTCATGCTATAGGAAGGGTCTCAGGGTTGGAATGGGAAGGAGTTGGATTTCGCATCTCATCCAATAGGAAGGGTCTCAGGTTTGGAATGGGAAGGAATTGGATATCACATCTCATGTTATAGGAAGGATCTCAGGTTTGGTATTAGAAGCATTGAGATATCACATCTCATGCTATAGGAAGGGTCTCAGGATTGGAATGTGAAGGATTTGGATATCACATCTCATGCTAAAGGAAGGGTCTCAGGTTTGGTAGAAGCATTGAGATATCAGATCTCTGCTATCGGAAGGGTCTCAGGATTGGATTGGGAAGGAGTTGGATATCACATTTCATGTTAGAGGAAGGATCTCAGGTTTGGTATTAGAAGCATTGAGATATCACATCTCATGCTATAGGAAGGGTCTCAGGATTGGAATGGGAAGTAGTTGGATATCACATCTCATGCTATAGGAAGGGTCTCAGGTTTGGTATAAGCATTGAGATATCACATCTCATGCTATAGGACGGGTCTCAGGATTGGAATGGAAGGAGTTGGATATCACATCTCATGTTATAGGAAGGATCTCAGGTTTGGTATTAGAAGCATTGAGACATCACATCTCATGCTATAGGAAGGGTCTCAGGGTTGGAATGGGAAGGAGTTGGATATCGCATCTCATCCAATAGGAAGGGTCTCAGGTTTGGAATGGGAAGGAATTGGATATCACATCTCATGTTATAGGAAGGATCTCAGGTTTGGTATTAGAAGCATTGAGATATCACATCTCATGCTATAGGAAGGGTCTCAGGATTGGAATGTGAAGGATTTGGATATCACATCTCATGCTAAAGGAAGGGTCTCAGGTTTGGTAGAAGCATTGAGATATCAGATCTCTGCTATCGGAAGGGTCTCAGGATTGGATTGGGAAGGAGTTGGATATCCCTTCTCATGCTATAGGAAGGGTCTCAGGATTTGAATGGGAAGGAGTTGGATATCACATCTCATGTTATAGGAAGGGTCTCAGGATTGGAATGGGAAGGATTTGGATATCACATCTCTTGCTATAGGAAGGGTCTCAGGATTGGAATGGGTAGGAGTTGGATATTACATTCTTGCTATAGGAAGGGTCTCATGTTTGGAATGGGAAGCAGTTGGATATCACATATGCTATAGTTAGTGTCTCAAGTTTGGAACGGGAAGGAGTTGGATATCACATCTCATGTTATAGGAAGGGTCTCAGGTTTGGTATAAGCATTGAGATATCACATCTCTGCTATCGGAAGCGGCTCAGGATTGGAATGGGAAGGAGTTGGATATCCCATCTCATGTTATAGGAAGAGTCTCTGGTTTGGTATTAGAATAATTGAGATATCACATTGCATGCTGTAGGAAGGGTCTAAGGATTGGAATGGGATGGACTTGGATATCACATCTCATGCTATAGGTAGGCTCTCAGGTTTGGTATAAGCATTGAGATATCACATCTCATGCTATAGGAAGGGTCTCAGGATTGGAATGGGAAGGAATTGGATATCACATCTCATGCTATAGGAAGGGTCTCAGATTTGGTATAAGCATTGAGATATCACATCTCATGCTAAAGGAAGGGTCTCAGGTTTGGAATGGGAAGGTGTTGTATATGACATCTCAGGCCATAGGAAGGGTCTCAGGTTTGGTATAAGCATTGAGATATCACATCTCTGCTATCGGAAGGGTCTCAGGATTGGAATGGGAAGGACTTGGATGTCACATCTCATGCTATAGGGAGGGTCTCAAGTTTGATATAGAAGCATTGAGATAACAAATCTCATGATATCGGAAGGGTCTCAGGATTGGAATGGGAAGGAGTTGGATATCACATCTCATGATAAAGGAAGGGTCTAAGGTTTGGAAGGGGAAGGATTTGGATATCACATCTCATGTTATAGGACGGGTCTCAGGTTTGGTATTAGAAGCATTGAGATATCAAGTCTCATGGTATAAGAAGGGTCTCAGAATTGGAATGGGAAGGAGTTGGATATCACACCTCATGCTATAGGAAGGGTCTCAGGATTGGAATGGGAAGGAGTTTGATATCACATCTCATGCCATAGTATGGGTCTCAGGTTTGGTAGAAGCATTGGGATATCACATCTCATGCTATCGGAAGGGTATCAGTATTGGATTTGGAAGAAGTTGGATATCCCATCTCATGCTATAGGAAGGGTCTCAGGTTGGAATGGGAAGGAGTTGGATATCACATTTCATGTTATAGGAAGGGTCTCAGGATTGGAATGGGAAGGACTTGGATATCATATCTCATGCTATAGGAAGGCTCTCAGGTTTGGAAGGGGAAGGAGTTGGATATCACATTTCATGTTAGAGGAAGGATCTCAGGTTTGGTATTAGAGGCCTTGAGATATCACATCTCATGCTATAGGAAGGGTCTCAGGATTGGAATGGGAAGGAGTTGGATATCACATCTCAAGCTATAGGAAGGGTCTCAGGTTTGGTATAAGCATTGAGATATCACATCTCATGCTATAGGAAGGGTCTCAGGATTGGAATGGGAAGGAGTTGGATATCACATCTCATGTTATAGGAAATATCTCAGGTTTGGTATTAGAAGCATTGAGACATCACATCTCATGTTATAGGAAGGGTCTCAGGATTGGAATGGGAAGAAGTTGGATATCACATCTCATGCTATAGGAAGGGTCTCAGGTTTGGTATAAGCATTGAGATATCACATCTCATGCTATAGGAAGGATCTCAGGATTGGAATGGGAAGGAGTTGTATATGACATCTCATGCCATAGGAAGGGTCTCAGGATTGGTATAAGCATTGAGATATCACATCACATGCTATAGGAAGGGTCTCAGGATTGGAATGGGAAGGACTTGGATATCACATCTCATGCTATAGGCAGGGCCTCAGGTTTGGAAAGGGAAGGCGATGGATATCACATTTCATGTTAGAGATAGGATCTCAGGTTTGGTATTAGAGGCATTGAGATATCACATCTCATGCTATCAGAAGTATCTCAGGTTTGGTATTAGAGGCATTGAGATATCACATCTCATGCTATCATAAGGGTCTCAGGATTGGAATGGGAAGGAGTTGGATATCACATCTCATGTTATTGGAAGGATCTCAGGTTTGGTATTAGAAGCATTGAGACATCACATCTCATGCTATAGGAAGGGTCTCAGGATTGGAATGGGAAGGAGTTGGATATCACATCTCATGCTATAGGAAGGGTCTCAGATTTGGTATAAGCATTGAGATATCACATCTCATGCTATAGGAAGGGTCTCAGATTTGGTATAAGCATTGAGATATCACATCTCATGCTATAGGAAGGGTCTCAGGATTGGATTGGGAAGGAGTTGTATATGACATCTCATGTTATAGGAAGGGTCTCAGGTTTGGTTTTAGAAGCATTGAGATATCACATCTCATGCTATAGGAAGGGTCTCAGGATTGGAATGGGAAGGAATTGGATATCACATCTCATGCTATAGGAAGGGTCTCAGATTTGGTATAAGCATTGAGATATCACATCTCATGCTAAAGGAAGGGTCTCAGGTTTGGAATGGGAAGGTGTTGTATATGACATCTCAGGCCATAGGAAGGGTCTCAGGTTTGGTATAAGCATTGAGATATCACATCTCTGCTATCGGAAGGGTCTCAGGATTGGAATGGGAAGGACTTGGATGTCACATCTCATGCTATAGGGAGGGTCTCAAGTTTGATATTAGAAGCATTGAGATAACAAATCTCATGATATCGGAAGGGTCTCAGGATTGGAATGGGAAGGAGTTGGATATCACATCTCATGATAAAGGAAGGGTCTAAGGTTTGGAAGGGGAAGGATTTGGATATCACATCTCATGTTATAGGACGGGTCTCAGGTTTGGTATTAGAAGCATTGAGATATCAAGTCTCATGGTATAAGAAGGGTCTCAGAATTGGAATGGGAAGGAGTTGGATATCACACCTCATGCTATAGGAAGGGTCTCAGGATTGGAATGGGAAGGAGTTTGATATCACATCTCATGCCATAGTATGGGTCTCAGGTTTGGTAGAAGCATTGGGATATCACATCTCATGCTATCGGAAGGGTATCAGTATTGGATTTGGAAGAAGTTGGATATCCCATCTCATGCTATAGGAAGGGTCTCAGGATGGAATGGGAAGGAGTTGGATATCACATTTCATGTTATAGGAAGGGTCTCAGGATTGGAATGGGAAGGACTTGGATATCATATCTCATGCTATAGGAAGGCTCTCAGGTTTGGAAGGGGAAGGAGTTGGATATCACATTTCATGTTAGAGGAAGGATCTCAGGTTTGGTATTAGAGGCCTTGAGATATCACATCTCATGCTATAGGAAGGGTCTCAGGATTGGAATGGGAAGGAGTTGGATATCACATCTCAAGCTATAGGAAGGGTCTCAGGTTTGGTATAAGCATTGAGATATCACATCTCATGCTATAGGAAGGGTCTCAGGATTGGAATGGGAAGGAGTTGGATATCACATCTCATGTTATAGGAAATATCTCAGGTTTGGTATTAGAAGCATTGAGACATCACATCTCATGTTATAGGAAGGGTCTCAGGATTGGAATGGGAAGAAGTTGGATATCACATCTCATGCTATAGGAAGGGTCTCAGGTTTGGTATAAGCATTGAGATATCACATCTCATGCTATAGGAAGGATCTCAGGATTGGAATGGGAAGGAGTTGTATATGACATCTCATGCCATAGGAAGGGTCTCAGGATTGGTATAAGCATTGAGATATCACATCACATGCTATAGGAAGGGTCTCAGGATTGGAATGGGAAGGACTTGGATATCACATCTCATGCTATAGGCAGGGCCTCAGGTTTGGAAAGGGAAGGCGATGGATATCACATTTCATGTTAGAGATAGGATCTCAGGTTTGGTATTAGAGGCATTGAGATATCACATCTCATGCTATCAGAAGTATCTCAGGTTTGGTATTAGAGGCATTGAGATATCACATCTCATGCTATCATAAGGGTCTCAGGATTGGAATGGGAAGGAGTTGGATATCACATCTCATGTTATTGGAAGGATCTCAGGTTTGGTATTAGAAGCATTGAGACATCACATCTCATGCTATAGGAAGGGTCTCAGGATTGGAATGGGAAGGAGTTGGATATCACATCTCATGCTATAGGAAGGGTCTCAGATTTGGTATAAGCATTGAGATATCACATCTCATGCTATAGGAAGGGTCTCAGGATTGGATTGGGAAGGAGTTGTATATGACATCTCATGTTATAGGAAGGGTCTCAGGTTTGGTTTTAGAAGCATTGAGATATCACATCTCATGCTATAGGAAGGGTCTCAGGATTGGAATGGGGAGG
Organism: Ambystoma mexicanum; assembly: GCF_040938575.1. Lineage (NCBI taxonomy): Eukaryota > Metazoa > Chordata > Amphibia > Caudata > Ambystomatidae > Ambystoma > Ambystoma mexicanum. The sequence continues at coordinate 344,491,438 of NC_090936.1, forward strand.
ACTTGGATGTCACATCTCATGCTATAGGGAGGGTCTCAAGTTTGATATTAGAAGCATTGAGATAACAAATCTCATGATATCGGAAGGGTCTCAGGATTGGAATGGGAAGGAGTTGGATATCACATCTCATGATAAAGGAAGGGTCTAAGGTTTGGAAGGGGAAAGATTTGGATATCACATCTCATGTTATAGGACGGGTCTCAGGTTTGGTATTAGAAGCATTGAGATATCAAGTCTCATGGCATAGGAAGGGTCTCAGAATTGGAATGGGAAGGAGTTGGATATCACATCTCAAGCTATAGGAAGAGTCTCAGGATTGGAATGGGAATGAGTTTGATATCACATCTCATGCCATAGTATGGGTCTCAGGTTTGGTAGAAGCATTGGGATATCACAATTCATGCTATTGGAAGTGTATCAGTATTGGATTTGGAAGGAGTTGGATATCCCATCTCATGCTATAGGAAGGGTCTCAGGTTGGAATGGGTAGGAGTTGGATATCACATTTCATGTTATAGGAAGGGTCTCAGGATTGGAATGGGAAGGACTTGGATATCATATCTCATGCTATAGGAAGGCTCTCAGGTTTGGAAGGGGAAGGAGTTGGATATCACATTTCATGTTAGAGGAAGGATCTCAGGTTTGGTATTAGAGGCCTTGAGATATCACATCTCATGCTATAGGAAGGGTCTCAGGATTGGAATGGGAAGGAGTTGGATATCACATCTCAAGCTTTAGGAAGGGTCTCAGGTTTGGTATAAGCATTGAGATAGCACATCTCATGCTATAGGAAGGGTCTCAGGATTGGAATGGGAAGGAGTTGGATATCACATCTCATGTTATAGGAAATATCTCAGGTTTGGTATTAGAAGCATTGAGACATCACATCTCATGTTATAGGAAGGGTCTCAGGATTGGAATGGGAAGAAGTTGGATATCACATCTCATGCTATAGGAAGGGTCTCAGGTTTGGTATAAGCATTGAGATATCACATCTCATGCTATAGGAAGGGTCTCAGGATTGGAATGGGAAGGAGTTGTATATGACATCTCATGCCATAGGAAGGGTCTCAGGATTGGTATAAGCATTGAGATATCACATCACATGCTATAGGAAGGGTCTCAGGATTGGAATGGGAAGGACTTGGATATCACATCTCATGCTATAGGCAGGGCCTCAGGTTTGGAAAGGGAAGGAGATGGATATCACATTTCATGTTAGAGATAGGATCTCAGGTTTGGTATTAGAGGCATTGAGATATCACATCTCATGCTATCAGAAGGGTCTCAGGATTGGAATGGGAAGGAGTTGTATATCACATCTCATGCTAAATGGAGGGTCTCAGGTTTGGAAGGGGAAGGATTTGGAAATCACATCTCATGTTATAGGAAGGATCTCAGGTTTGGTATTAGAAGCATTGAGATATCACATCTCATGCTATCGGAAGTATCTCAGGTTTGGTATTAGAGGCATTGAGATATCACATCTCATGCTATCATAAGGGTCTCAGGATTGGAATGGGAAGGAGTTGGATATCACATCTCATGTTATTGGAAGGATCTCAGGTTTGGTATTAGAAGCATTGAGACATCACATCTCATGCTAAAGGAAGGGTCTCAGGATTGGAATGGGAAGGAGTTGGATATCACATCTCATGCTATAGGAAGGGTCTCAGATTTGGTATAAGCATTGAGATATCACATCTCATGCTATAGGAAGGGTCTCAGGATTGGAATGGGGAGGACTTGGATGTCACATCTCATGCTATAGGGAGGGTCTCAAGTTTGATATTAGAAGCATTGAGATAACAAATCTCATGATATCGGAAGGGTCTCAGGATTGGAATGGGAAGGAGTTGGATATCACATCTCATGATAAAGGAAGGGTCTAAGGTTTGGAAGGGGAAAGATTTGGATATCACATCTCATGTTATAGGACGGGTCTCAGGTTTGGTAATAGAAGCATTGAGATATCAAGTCTCATGGCATAGGAAGGGTCTCAGAATTGGAATGGGAAGGAGTTGGATATCACATCTCAAGCTATAGGAAGAGTCTCAGGATTGGAATGGGAATGAGTTTGATATCACATCTCATGCCATAGTATGGGTCTCAGGTTTGGTAGAAGCATTGGGATATCACAATTCATGCTATTGGAAGTGTATCAGTATTGGATTTGGAAGGAGTTGGATATCCCATCTCATGCTATAGGAAGGGTCTCAGGTTGGAATGGGTAGGAGTTGGATATCACATTTCATGTTATAGGAAGGGTCTCAGGATTGGAATGGGAAGGACTTGGATATCATATCTCATGCTATAGGAAGGCTCTCAGGTTTGGAAGGGGAAGGAGTTGGATATCACATTTCATGTTAGAGGAAGGATCTCAGGTTTGGTATTAGAGGCCTTGAGATATCACATCTCATGCTATAGGAAGGGTCTCAGGATTGGAATGGGAAGGAGTTGGATATCACATCTCAAGCTTTAGGAAGGGTCTCAGGTTTGGTATAAGCATTGAGATAGCACATCTCATGCTATAGGAAGGGTCTCAGGATTGGAATGGGAAGGAGTTGGATATCACATCTCATGTTATAGGAAAGATCTCAGGTTTGGTATTAGAAGCATTGAGACATCACATCTCATGTTATAGGAAGGGTCTCAGGATTGGAATGGGAAGAAGTTGGATATCACATCTCATGCTATAGGAAGGGTCTCAGGTTTGGAAGGGGAAGGAGTTGGATATCCAATCTCATGTTATAGGACTGGTCTCAGGTTTGGTATTAGAAGCATTGAGATATCACATCGCATGCTGTAGGAAGGTTCTCAGGTTTGGTATTAGAAGCATTGAGACATCACATCTCATGCTATAGGAAGGGTCTCAGGATTGGAATGGGAAGGAGTTGGATTTGACATCTCATGTTATAGGAAGGATCTCAGCTTTGGTATTAGAAGCATTGAGACATCACATCTCATGCTATAGGAAGGGTCTCAGGATTGGAATGGGAAGGAGTTGGATATCACATCTCATGCTGTAGGAAGGGTCTCACATTTGGTATAAGCATTGAGATATCACATCTCATGCTATAGGAAGGGTCTCAGGATTGGATTGGGAAGGAGTTGTATATGACATCTCAGGCCATAGGAAGGGTCTCAGGATTGGTATAAGCATTGAGATATCACATCTCTGCTATCGGAAGGGTCTCAGGATTGGAATGGGAAGGAGTTGGATATCCCATCTCATGTTATAGGAAGGGTCTCAGGTTTGGTATTAGAAGCATTGAGATATCACATCTCATGCTATAGGAAGGGTCTCAGGATTGGAATGGGGAGGACTTGGATGTCACATCTCATGCTATAGGGAGGGTCTCAAGTTTGATATTAGAAGCATTGAGATAACAAATCTCATGATATCGGAAGGGTCTCAGGATTGGAATGGGAAGGAGTTGGATATCACTTCTCATGATAAAGGAAGGGTCTAAGGTTTGGAAGGGGAAAGATTTGGATATCACATCTCATGTTATAGGACGGGTCTCAGGTTTGATATTAGAAGCATTGAGATATCAAGTCTCATGGCATAGGAAGGGTCTCAGAATTGGAATGTGAAGGAGTTGGATATCACATCTCAAGCTATAGGAAGAGTCTCAGGATTGGAATGGGAAGGAGTTTGATATCACATCTCATGCCATAGTATGGGTCTCAGGTTTGGTAGAAGCATTGGGATATCACATCTCATGCTATTGGAAGGGTATCAGTATTGGATTTGGAAGGTGTTGGATATCCCATCTCATGCTATAGGAAGGGTCTCAGGTTGGAATGGGAAGGAGTTGGATATCACATTTCATGTTATAGGAAGGGTCTCAGGATTGGAATGAGAAGGACTTGGATATCATATCTCATGCTATAGGAAGGCTCTCAGGTTTGGAAGGGGAAGGAGTTGGATATCACATTTCATGTTAGAGGAAGGATCTCAGGTTTGGTATTAGAGGCCTTGAGATATCACATCTCATGCTATAGGAAGGGTCTCAGGATTGGAATGGGAAGGAGTTGGATATCACATCTCAAGCTTTAGGAAGGGTCTCAGGTTTGGTATAAGCATTGAGATAGCACATCTCATGCTATAGGAAGGGTCTCAGGATTGGAATGGGAAGGAGTTGGATATCACATCTCATGTTATAGGAAGGATCTCAGGATTGGTATTAGAAGCATTGAGACATCACATCTCATGCTATAGGAAGGGTCTCAGGATTGGAATGGGAAGGAGTTGGATATCACATCTCATGCTATAGGAAGGGTCTCAGATTTGGTATAAGCATTGAGATATCACATCTCTGCTATCGGAAGGGTCTCAGGATTGGAATGGGAAGGAGTTGGATATCCCATCTCATGCTATAGGGAGGGTCTCAATTTTGATATTAGAAGCATTGAGATAACAAATCTCATGATATCGGAAGGGTCTCAGGATTGGAATGGGAAGGAGTTGGATATCACATCTCATGATAAAGGAAGGGTCTAAGGTTTGGAAGGGGAAAGATTTGGATATCACATCTCATGTTATAGGACGGGTCTCAGGTTTGGTATTAGAAGCATTGAGATATCAAGTCTCATGGTATAGGAAGGGTCTCAGAATTGGAATGGGAAGGAGTTGGATATCACATCTCAAGCTATAGGAAGAGTCTCAGGATTGGAATGGGAAGGAGTTTGATATCACATCTCATGCCATAGTATGGTTCTCAGGTTTGATAGAAGCATTGGGATATCACATCTCATGCTATTGAAAGGGTATCAGTATTGGATTTGGAAGGAGTTGGATATCCCATCTCATGCTATAGGAAGGGTCTCAGGTTGGAATGGGAAGGAGTTGGATATCACATTTCATGTTATAGGAAGGGTCTCAGGATTGGAATGGGAAGGACTTGGATAAAATATCTCATGCTATAGGAAGGCTCACAGGTTTGGAAGGAGAAGGAGTTGGATATCACATTTCATGTTAGAGGAAGGATCTCAGGTTTGGTATTAGAGGCCTTGAGATATCACATCTCATGCTATAGGAAGGGTCTCAGGTTGGAATGGGAAGGAATTGGATATCACATTTCATGTTATAGGAAGGGTCTCAGGATTGGAATGGGAAGGAGTTGGATATCACATCTCAAGCTTTAGGAAGGGTCTCCGGTTTGGTATAAGCATTGAGATAGCACATCTCATGCTATAGGAAGGGTCTCAGGATGGGAATGGGAAGGAGTTGGATAGCACATCTCATGTTATAGGAAAGATCTCAGGTTTGGTATTAGAAGCATTGAGACATCACATCTCATGTTATAGGAAGGGTCTCAGGATTGGAATGGGAAGAAGTTGGATATCACATCTCATGCTATAGGAAGGGTCTCAGGTTTGGAAGGGGAAGGCGTTGGATATCCAATCTCATGTTATAGGACTGGTCTCAGGTTTGGTATTAGAAGCATTGAGATATCACATCGCATGCTGTAGGAAGGTTCTCAGGTTTGGAATGGGGAGGAATTGGATATCACATCTCATGTCATAGGAAGGATCTCAGGTTTGGTATTAGAAGCATTGAGATATCACATCTCATGCTATAGGAATGGTCTCAGGATTGGAATGGGAAGGAGTTGGATATTACATTCCTGCTATAGGAAGGGTCTCATGTTTGGAATGGGAATGTGTTGGATATCACATATGCTATAGGAAGGGTCTCAGGTTTGGAACGGGAAGGAGTTGGATATCACATCTCATGTTATAGGAAGGGTCTCAGGTTTGGTATAAGCATTGAGATATCACATCTCTGCTATCGGATGTGTCTCAGGATTGGAATGGGAAGGTGTTGGATATCCCATCTCATGTTATAGGACGGGTCTCAGGTTTGTTATTAGAATCATTGAGATATCATATTGCATGCTGTAGGAAGGGTCTAAGGATTGGAATGGGAAGGAGTTGGATATCCCATCTCATGTTATAGGAAGAGTCTCAAGTTTCGTATTAGAAGCATTTAGCTATCACATCTCATGCTATAGGAAGTGTCTCAGGATTGGAATGGGAAGGAGTTGGATATCACATTTCATGTTAGACGAAGGATCTCAGGTTTGGTATTAGAGGCATTGAGATATCACATCTCATGCTATAGGAAGGGTCTCAGGATTGGAATGGGAAGGAGTTGGATATCACATCTCATGCTATAGAAAGGGTCTCAGGTTTGGTATAAGCATTGAGATATCACATCTCATGCTATAGGAAGGGTCTCAGGATTGGAATGGGAAGGAGTTGGATATCACATCTCATGTTATAGGAAGGATCTCAGGTTTGGTATTAGAAGCATTGAGACATCACATCTCATGCTATCGGAAGGGTCTCAGGATTGGAATGGGAAGGAGTTGGATATCACATCTCATGCTATAGAAAGGGTCTCAGGTTTGGTATAAGCATTGAGATATCACATCTCATGCTATAGGAAGGGTCTCAGGATTGGAATGGGAAGGAGTTGGATATCACATCTCATGTTATAGGAAGGATCTCAGGTTTGGTATTAGAAGCATTTAGCTATCACATCTCATGCTATAGGAAGTGTCTCAGGATTGGAATGGGAAGGAGTTGGATATCACATTTCATGTTAGACGAAGGATCTCAGGTTTGGTATTAGAGGCATTGAGATATCACATCTCATGCTATAGGAAGTGTCTCAGGATTGGAATGGGAAGGAGTTGGATATCACATCTCATGCTATAGAAAGGGTCTCAGGTTTGGTATAAGCATTGAGATATCACATCTCATGCTATAGGAAGGGTCTCAGGATTGGAATGGGAAGGAGTTGGATATCACATCTCATGTTATAGGAAGGATCTCAGGTTTGGTATTAGAAGCATTGAGACATCACATCTCATGCTATCGGAAGGGTCTCAGGATTGGAATGGGAAGGACTTGGATATCACATCTGTTAAGACGGATTTCTGAACTCTGTCCTGGTGGCGCAGAAGTTCAGAAGGCCAACCTAATTACTTGGAACAGGGTAACCACTGGACAAGCCAGACCAATCAAGGTAGCGATCGCGGCGGTCAAGACTAGGTCTCAAGTGGGGTGAGGGTGACTGAAAGCCCGCAATGAGCACACAAAGCAAGAGCGCTTACAAACTACTCCAAACAGTTGTTATATCAAAAATAGATACACATTTATTTTAAGGCCTTTAAAACAATGACCGTAGCGAGAAAATCACAATATCACACTATTAAACCAACACATACCATATCAACACAATATATATACAAATACACAGTCGCAAGCGTTTAAAGCACGAAATATGTAGTCCACCTGAAAGGAAAGGAAAACAGGCAGTGCGATAACGCTTTAGACTCAGTTCGCCTTCAGAGGCACCTAACTAGATGGAAGTCCAAGCCCTGCGAAGAGTGGAGCCTTGTGCTCAAAGTACCTGCCACGCCAGTGCCAACGGGCAAAAGGGGAAGCTCTTCGGAGGAAGTCAGGCAGTTCAGGTTAGTGCACAGCAGAAGGAGAACAGGTTCCGCAACTCAAGCGCAGCCTCCACAGCGGGCAGAAGCAGAGCGCGAGTACGGCCAAAAGGGTGCTGTTTTTACACAGCAGGGAAAAGCAATGGGATACTGCAGGAGGGCGACCAGATCCTAGCTAAACTACTCACCGGTCCCCGAAGCAAGCAGACCCAGGCTTCTCCACGTTAGTTTCAGCAGCTGGCAGGTTCAGAAGAGCAGGGAACGCCTCGTAGTCGTGTAGAGCAAAAAGACGTCCCAATCGACGAAACCAGCACAGTTTGTTGCCACAGCAGGACAACGGAGCGGCCGTGTGTATTCGAGCCAAATGTACACTCCTCCCTTCAGACTTGGGAACGCCAAGTGTACGAAGCGTGGGAGAGTGACCAGGACTCGAAATACAACACAACCTGGCGGCGGTTACAGAGCAGGACTCCCTTGTAAGCTGGTCAGTCAACTGGATGGCCCAGAGACACTTCCGAAAGCTTACTTGGCAGGAGTTGATGAAGTCGCCGGGAATAGCTGTTCCTGCTATTCCAAAGGTCGAAGCACCAGTACAGGCCTTCTGGTTCGATCCAAGGAGGAAAGGGTTTCACAGGACGACAGCAGTGCAAAGGAGGATTCCTTCAGCGGGTCACCAGCGATTCCTCGGTCCAGCCTCTTGGTTGCAGGATACTTGGCTCCTGTATTCCTTCGTTCGTGAGAACTCAGGAGATCGACATGGCAGTGGTGTTTCCAGCCCCCTCTTATCCACGGTTCCCTTCGCGGCAAAACGGAGGGGAGCCAATGGGAGATCCGCTCATCAACACACATACCATACGTGGACCATTCACGGACCACGGTGGTCCCAGGCATTCACACCACCCTAGACTCTCTGGCACCCAAGATGTGTATTGGGACCAGACATCCCAGCCCACACCCTGGAGGCACACAAAAGACATGTAGAAGCCTGCGAAAGCAACCACGTTTCGCGGGAAAGTACATGCCCAAATAAGGAAGGCCCCGGGTCGCTCGACCTGGGGAAGGTGAAGGGAGCAAGACGGTCAGTGGACAGGACAAAGGAGCCTCGTGGTCTGGCCATTTTGGGAGCCAGGCCACCATTTTGGGTTCAGTGCGATAAACGTGCTCAGAACGCCAAAAGGAGCTCAAAATAAACAAAACGATCGCTGCCACCATTCCAGTCCCTGAATGACTTGCACCGATCAAAATACCATCCTAAAAGAGTATCTAGGGCCTGTAGAAGGCTAGAGACCCAAGAGAGCTGTAATTTAGCTTACAGTGCCCTCTTGTGTCATGTTGCACTAAAGCCGCAACACGATAAAAGAAACTACGGGAAACAGCGTTCCCCGGTACTGACTGTCTTAAGGGCATGTCAGTTTCCCCGTAAGAAAAGGAGCGAAAGCCCAGAGGAGTGCGGCAGAAGGCTGCACTTCTCTGGCAAAGTCAAGAACAAGGTGTAAAACAACAGCAAAAAGTTTAGGGGTTGCCACATGGAAGGAAAATTACCTACAATTACGAAATCTTTCCTAACACTCGCCCCTCCCAGACTATGGACAGGGGGAACTAATCCACCCCTGGATGAGTCTCTTGTTCAGGTCGGTAAAACATTCTGGACAACCCATCAGCATTGCTATGTTGGACACCTGGCCTATGCTCAATAGTGAAGTCGAAGCCTTGTAGACTTATGGACCACCTAAGCAACTTTGGATTCTCCCCCTTCATGTTCATTAGCCACTTTAACGGCTTATGGTCAGTCTGCACAGTGAAGTGGGTCCCATAGAGGTAGGGCCTCAGCTTCCTTAGGGCCCACACAACAGAGAAACATTCTTTCTCTACCGTGGACCATCTGTGCTCTCTGTCCTTAAGCTGGCGACTAATAAAACCGATAGGGTGTTCCTTACCCTTCTCATTTACTTGTGATAGTACAGCTCCTATCCCAGTGTCAGAGGCGTCCGTCTGCACGATAAAAGGTCTTTGATAATCCGGGGCCCTAAGGACAGGGGCCTGGCACAAGGAGTCTTTTAAGCCATTGAAGGCCTTCTCACACTCGTCGGTCCAAGTTAACTTCTTGGGTTTCTTCGGAGTTGTGAGGGCAGTCAGAGGAGCAGCTATGGTGCCATAGTCTGCCACAAAATTGCGGTAATACCCCGTGAGTCCTAAGAAGGCTCTCACTTGGGTTTGCGTAGTGGGGGTAGGCCAGTCTTGTACTGCTTGTACTTTACTGGGTAGAGGCTGTATCCTCCCTCCACCTACTTCATGTCCAAGGTAAGCCACTGAGCCTTGTCCAATCTGGCATTTACTAGCCTTTATGGTCAAGTGGGCTTTCTGAAGAGCCTGGAGCACAATCCTGAGGTGTTTCACATGGTCTTCCCAGGTGGCACTGAAAACTGCTATATCGTCCAGATATGCAAGACAGAATTCGTCCAACCCATTCAACACATGATTCACAAACCTCTGGAAAGTGGCAGGTGCATTCTTCAACCCGAACGGCATTACCCAGAATTGGTAAAGGCCGTCTGGAGTAGAAAATGCTGTCTTCTCCTTGGCATGTTCTGCTAAAGCTATTTGCCAATAGCCAGCAGTGAGGTCAAACGTGCTGAGGTACTTGGAGGCACCCAAAGTATCCACCAGCTCATCTGTTCGAGGCAAGGGGTGTGCATCTGTCTTGGTGACAGCATTCAGAGCCCTGTAATCCACGCAGAACCTCAATTCAGAAGTGCCTGCCTTTGGAACCAACACCACAGGACTGGACCAAGGACTACTAGAGGGTTCAATCACCCCAAGGTCTAACATCTTATTGACCTCAGTCTTAATATAAGACCGTACTTTGTCTGTCATCCTGTATCCCCTACTTTTGGTAGGTACACTGTCTCCTGTGTCAATGTTATGTTTGCACCAAGGTGTCAAACCAGGCGACTGTGAGAACAGGGGGGAAAACTGCCTAAGCAAACTTTTTACCTCAGCCTGCTGATCAGAAGTCAGGTGAGGGGCCACTCGGACACCCTCAATGGATCTATCTGAAGGACCGCTCTGGAACAGGTCGGGGAGAGGTTCAGACTCCTCTTCCTCAACATCTGAAGCCAGTAGCAGTGCTGCGATTTCGACTCTTGGGACGAAAGCCTTCAGCCTATTCACGTGAAACACTTTTGGAGCCTGTCCAGGCCTTCCAAGGTCCACTAAATAGTTCACCTCACCCAGGGGCTCCACCACTGTGTAAGGGCCTGACCATTTGTCCTGTAAAGCTCGAGGCCTTATTGGATTCATGATCAGGACTTGCTGACCAGGTGTAAAGTTGATGAGGGAAGCTTTCTGGTCATACCAATGTTTCACCAGTGCTTGCCCTGCCTTCAATTTATCACTAGCCAAGCCCATCAGAAGTACCATCCGTTTTCTGAGCCCTAGCACATAATCAACTACATTGGTAGTAACAGGGGGAGTGGGCATCTCCCATCCCTCTTTGACGATGGCTAAGGGTCCCCGTACGGGATGACCGAACAGAAGTTCGAAGGGGCTGAAGCCAACACCCTCCTGTGGTACCTCTCGGTAGGCAAACAGTAGGCATGGTAAAAGAAGATCCCATTTTCTTCTCTGGGGCTCCTCCAGAGCCCCAATCATGCTCTTTAACGTTCTGTTGAAACGTTCCACCAGACCATTGGTCTGGGGGTGGTATGCAGAAGAGAACTTGTAGGTGACCCCACATTCTTTCCACATAGCCTGCATATACTTCGACATAAAGTTGCTGCCACGATCTGACACAACTTCTTTAGGGAAGCCAACCCTAGTAAATATGCCGAGTAAAGCTTTTGCAACTGACTTGGCAGTTACAGTTTTCAATGGGATGGCCTCAGGATACCTGGTTGCATGGTTGACCAGCACCAGGATAAACCTATTGCCCGAGGATGTTTGCGGGTCAAGGGGACCAACGATGTCGATCCCTACCCTTTCAAATGGTACCCCCACAACTGGGAGCGGTACCAACGGAGCTTGGATTGTTGCGCCAACCTTACCAGACAACTGGCAGGAAGAACAACTCCTGCAGTGACTTTCTACTTGCACCCCCATCTTGGGCCAGTAGAAGTGCATGGATAACCTTTGCTTGGTCCTCTTCATACCAAGGTGACCAGCAAGGGGAACTTCATGCGCCAACTGCAGGAGGAAGGGCCTAACAGCAAGGGGAACCACCAACCTCCTATGGTCTCCTTCTGTAGACTCTGTGGGCTCACTATACAGGAGTCCACCTTCCCAATAAATCCTATGCTTCCCAGGAGGTTCACCCTCAAGCTGGGAGCAGGCCTGTCTCCTTAGGCCTTCCAGAGATGGGCACTCACGTTGGCCTTTACTGAATTCGTCCCTATCAGGACCTCCTTCAACTAACAAGTCTTTTAGTTCAGGATGATCGTTGGGGTCGAATACTTCAGGCATCGCCACCTCCTCGTCAGGCCCGGGCGATTGACCAACTTCCTCCACCGCAGTGGTAGGCGAGCTCGGGGGAATATTCTCTTTCCCTCGTTTTGACTTGTAGACTCCTTTCGCCTTGGGTTTCCCCTTCGGCTGGGGCGGTGTATTGGACTTGGCCAATGCTGCCCGTGCTTGAGACCGTGTGTAGGGTCTTTCGGCAGTGTCTCCTACGAGCCCTAAAGCTCTGAGATCATTACCTAACAAGACCTTTCCCGGGACGTTTCTCTGAATGCTCACTGGAATCCTGACTGCTGTACCATTTAAAGTAAGATTTACAGGTATTACTGGAAACATACGGAGGGGGCCGTCAGCCAACTTAGTGGGCATCAGAGTAGCTCTGGCAACTTCCTCTGAGTCTACCAAGGTAGAATCCACTACAGTGCGACTGCACCCACTATCCCTAAGAGCTGGAGTATCCACTCCATTGATCAGCACACTGTCTTTAAAGTAGTGCTTGGTATTATCCGGAATCCTAGCATAAGCCTCTGCGACTTTAGGCTCCCAGGAACCCAGGGACACTAAAACTACCTCAGCCTCTATTCCACTGGGAAATGAGTCTGAGGAGAAGGATGCTCCTGTAATCTCTTCTTCCTCGTAGGAGGAGAAGGCCAGATTAGCTGAGTGGACCCCCAAAGGTCTAACCTTACAACGGGGATCCCCCTTCACGTGGTCAGTTGCTCCACAAGAAAAACAAGCCCCAGTGGGTCTGTTTACGTAGGGAGGCTTATTGTAACCAGAGTTCTGTTTCGGAGGCTGACCTCCACTACCCTGTGAGTTCTCTTGTGTCTTACCCTTGTTTTTCTTTTTGTGGCCCTTATGGGAAGAAGATTTAGCAGATTCCCCACCCTCCATATCTTTGGACTTTTTCCCTTCCTCCTGCTTACCAGGATGTGTTTTGTCCTTATGGGACACTCGATGTGACACCCATAAGTCTGCTGCAATGGCCAGCTTCTTAGGATCTATCTCCTTCGAATCGGCCAAATGCTGCTTAAGCTCTGGGGAAGAAGAAGCAAAAATGTGTTCCAGCATGACAAGATTTATCATGCCTTCGAAGGTAGAAACCTTATAACCTTCGACCCAGCCAGTTAAGTTTTTCAAGGATTCAGCGACATAAGATACCCAAGTACTACCTTCCTTTTTCTTATACTCTCGAAAACGCTTTAAATATTGGGCCGGAGTCTTCCCAAACTTTAAAATGAGAGTTTGCTTTAACATTGCGAAATCAGCTCGCTCAGCCTTCGACATTTCCATAATGGCACTACAGCCAGAATGGGGCAGTCTACTGAGCAACCACGCAATCTTATCAGCATTGTCAACTTCTTGAACTTCGCATGCATACTCAAACGCATTCAGCCAGTCCATAATGTCATTCCTTTCTTCATACACACTGAGCAGATCTTTCGGAAACCGTGGATGAGAGGAAGCCCCAGACCCATGTCCAGGACCCTTGGACCCATTTGCAACCTGAAGCTTGGCCAGTTCCAACTGGTGATCCCTGTCTTTTTGTTTTTCTGCCTGTTCGATTTTTAGTTTTGCTATGCTGAATTCAAGCTCCTGCTGCCTAAACCGCAGCTCTTGCTTCTTGAATTCAAGCATAGCATCCCCATCAACACTGGCAGAGGAAACATTAGACATCTCGTCCTCCCTGTCCTCGTGGTCGCGATGGATCAGTGCAGCGGCAGAACCGTCGGTTCTACCAGTGAGAGCAGCCCCACCACCTTCTGCACTGTCCTCAGAAGTTATAGCGTCAAGCTGCGCTTCTTGCCACGCCACGATTCCCTGGATCATTTCCAATTTTGTGCCTTGAGAGGAAACACCTCTCTCCGCACACATCTTTTTCAGCGTTTCTGATTTGGAAGCATTTAAAGTTAACAAGGTATTTGTTTCCATACTGTTTGATAGGACTATGGCCTTTTTAAAGTTATACTACAACAATTCACTACGTGTACTGGTTGGAATAACCTGAAATGCCTTAGTTCGAGCGCAACACTGGATACCTTCAGTCGTATCCCACCGCTGCCACCAATTTGTTAAGACGGATTTCTGAACTCTGTCCTGGTGGCGCAGAAGTTCAGAAGGCCAACCTAATTACTTGGAACAGGGTAACCTCTGGACAAGCCAGACCAATCAAGGTAGCGATCGCGGCGGTCAAGACTAGGTCTCAAGAGGGGTGAGGGTGACTGAAAGCCCGCAATGAGCACACAAAGCAAGAGCGCTTACAAACTACTCCAAACAGTTGTTATATCAAAAATAGATACACATTTATTTTAAGGCCTTTAAAACAATGACCGTAGCGAGAAAATCACAATATCACACTATTAAACCAACACATACCATATCAACACAATATATATACAAATACACAGTCGCAAGCGTTTAAAGCACGAAATATGTAGTCCACCTGAAAGGAAAGGAAAACAGGCAGTGCGATAACACTTTAGACTCAGTTCGCCTTCAGAGGCACCTAACTAGATGGAAGTCCAAGCCCTGCGAAGAGTGGAGCCTTGTGCTCAAAGTACCTGCCACGCCGGTGCCAACGGGCAAAAGGGGAAGCTCTTCGGAGGAAGTCAGGCAGTTCAGGTTAGTGCACAGCAGAAGGAGAACAGGTTCCGCAACTCAAGCGCAGCCTCCACAGCGGGCAGAAGCAGAGCGCGAGTACGGCCAAAAGGGTGCTGTTTTTACACAGCAGGGAAAAGCAATGGGATACTGCAGGAGGGCGACCAGATCCTAGCTAAACTACTCACCGGTCCCCGAAGCAAGCAGACCCAGGCTTCTCCACGTTAGTTTCAGCAGCTGGCAGGTTCAGAAGAGCAGGGAACGCCTCGTAGTCGTGTAGAGCAAAAAGACGTCCCAATCGACGAAACCAGCACAGTTTGTTGCCGCAGCAGGACAACGGAGCGGCCGTGTGTATTCGAGCCAAATGTACACTCCTCCCTTCAGACTTGGGAACGCCAAGTGTACGAAGCGTGGGAGAGTGACCAGGACTCGAAATACAACACAACCTGGCGGCGGTTACAGAGCAGGACTCCCTTGTAAGCTGGTCAGTCAACTGGATGGCCCAGAGACACTTCCGAAGTCTTACTTGGCAGGAGTTGATGGAGTCGCCGGGAATAGCTGTTCCTGCTATTCCAAAGGTCGAAGCACCAGTACAGGCCTTCTGGTTCGATCCAAGGAGGAAAGGGTTTCACAGGACGACAGCAGTGCAAAGGAGGATTCCTTCAGCGGGTCACCAGCGATTCCTCGGTCCAGCCTCTTGGTTGCAGGATACTTGGCTCCTGTATTCCTTCGTTCGTGAGAACTCAGGAGATCGGCATGGCAGTGGTGTTTCCAGCCCCCTCTTATCCACGGTTCCCTTCGCGCCAAAACGGAGGGGAGCCAATGGGAGATCCGCTCATCAACACACATACCATACGTGGACCAATCACGGACCACGGTGGTCCCAGGCATTCACACCACCCTAGACTCTCTGGCACCCAGGATGTGTATTGGGACCAGACATCCCAGCCCACACCCTGGAGGCACACAAAAGACATGTAGAAGCCCGCGAAAGCAACCACGTTTCGCGGGAAAGTACATGCCCAAATAAGGAAGGCCCCGGGTCGCTCGACCTGGGGAAGGTGAAGGGAGCAAGACGGTCAGTGGACAGGACAAAGGAGCCTCGTGGTCTGGCCATTTTGGGAGCCAGGCCACCATTTTGGGTTCAGTGCGAAAAACGTGCTCAGAACGCCAAAAGGAGCTCAAAATAAACAAAACGATCGCTGCCACCATTCCAGTCCCTGAATGACTTGCACCGATCAAAATACCATCCTAAAAGAGTATCTAGGGCCTGTAGAAGGCTAGAGACCCAAGAGAGCTGTAACTTAGCTTACAGTGCCCTCTTGTGTCATGTTGCACTAAAGCCGCAACACGATAAAAGAAACTACGGGAAACAGCGTTCCCCGGTACTGACTGTTTTAAGGGCATGTCAGTTTCCCCGTAAGAAAAGGAGCGAAAGCCCAGAGGAGTGCGGCAGAAGGCTGCACTTCTCTGGCAAAGTCAAGAACAAGGTGTAAAACAACAGCAAAAAGTTTAGGGGTTGCCACATGGAAGGAAAATTACCTACAATTACGAAATCTTTCCTAACAACATCTCATGCTATAGGGAGGGTCTCACGTTTGATATTAGAAGCATTGAGATATCATATCTCATGCTATAGGAAGGGTCTCAGGATTGGAATGGGAAGGAGTTGGATATCACATCTCATGCTATAGGAAGGGTCTCAGGTTTGGTATAAGCAGTGAGATATCACATCTCATGCTATAGGAAGTGTCTCAGGATTGGAATGGGAAGGAGTTGGATATCACATCTCATGTTATAGGAAGGATCTCAGGTTTGGTATAAGCATTGAGATATAACATCTCTACTATCGGAAGGGTCTCAGGATTGGAATGGGAAGGAGTTGGATATTCCCATCTCATGTTATAGGAAGGGTCTCAGGTTTGGTATTAGAAGCATTGATATATCACATCTCATGCTATAGGAAGGGTCTCAGGATTGGAATGGGAAGGACTTGGATATCACATCTCATGCTATAAGGAGGGTCTCAAGTTTGATATTAGAAGCATTGAGATATCACATCTCATGATATCGGAAGGGTCTCAGGGATGGAATGGGAAGGAGTTGGATATCACATCTCATGATAAAGGAAGTGTCTAAGGTTTGGAAGGGGAAGGAGTTTGATATCACATCTCATGCCATAGTATGGGTCTCAGGTTTGGTAGAAGCATTGGGATATCACATCTCATGCTATCGGAAGGGTATCAGGATTGGATTTGGAAGGAGTTGGATATCCCATCTCATGCTATAGGAAGGGTCTCAGGTTGGAATGGGAAGGAGTTGGATATCACATCTCATGTTATAGGAAGGGTCTCAGGATTGGAATTAGAAGGACTTGGATATCACATCTCATGCTATAGGAAGGCTCTCAGGTTTGGAAGGGGAAAGAGTTGGATATCACATTTCATGTTAGAGGTAGGATCTCAGGTTTGGTATTAGAGGCATTGAGATATCACATCTCATGCTATCAGAAGAGTCTCAGGATTGGAATGGGAAGGAGTTGGATATCACATCTCATGCTAAAGGGAGGGTCTCAGGTTTGGAAGGGGAAGGATTTGGATATCACATCTCATGTTATAGGAAGGATCTCAGGTTTGGTATTAGAAGCATTGAGATATCACATCTCATGCTATCGGAAGGATCTCAGGTTTGGTATAGAAGCATTGAGATATCACATCTCATGCTATCAGAAGGTTCTCAGGATTGGAATGGGAAGGAGTTGGATATCACATCTCATGCTAAAGGGAGGGTCTCAGGTTTGGAAGGGGAAGGATTTGGATATCACATATGTTATCGGAAGGATCTCAGGTTTGGTATTAGAAGTATTGAGATATCACATCTCATGCTTTAGGAAGGGTCTCAGGATTGGAATGGGAAGGAGTTGGTTATCACATCTCATGCTAAAGGAAGGGTCTCAGGTTTGGTAGAAGCATTGAGATATCACATCTCATGCTATAGAAAGGGTCTCAGGATTGGAATGGGAAGGACTTAGATATCACATATCATGCTATAGGGAGGGTCTCAGTTTTGATATTAGAAGCATTGAGATATCACATCTCATGCTATCAGAAGGGTCTCAGGATTGGAATGGGAAGGAGCTGGATATCACATCTCATGCTAAAGGAAGGGTCTCAGGTTTGGAACGGGAAGGAGTTGGATATCACATCTCATGTTATAGGAAGGGTCTCAGGTTTGGTGTAAGCATTGAGATATCACATCTCTGCTATCGGAAGTGTCTCAGGATTGGAATGGGAAGGACTTGGATATCACATCTCATGTTATAGGAAGGGTCTCAGGATTGGAATGGGAAGAAGTTGGATATCACATCTCATGCTATAGGAAGGGTCTCAGGTTTGGAAGGGGAAGGAGTTGGATATCCAATCTCATGTTATAGGACTGGTCTCAGGTTTGGTATTAGAAGCATTGAGATATCACATCGCATGCTGTAGGAAGGATCTCAGGTTTGGAATGGGGAGGAATTGGATATCACATCTCATGTCATAGGAAGGATCTCAGGTTTGGTATTAGAAGCATTGAGATATCACATCTCATGCTATAGGAATGGTCTCAGGATTGGAATGGGAAGGAGTTGGATATTACATTCCTGCTATAGGAAGGGTCTCATGTTTGGAATGGGAATGTGTTGGATATCACATATGCTATAGGAAGGGTCTCAGGTTTGGAACGGGAAGGATTTGGATATCACATCTCATGTTATAGGAAGGGTCTCAGATTTGGTATAAGCATTGAGATATCACATCTCTGCTATCGGAAGTGTCTCAGGATTGGAATGGGAAGGAGTTGGATATCCCATCTCATGTTATAGGACGGGTCTCAGGTTTGTTATTAGAATCATTGAGATATCATATTGCATGCTGTAGGAAGGTTCTCAGGTTTGGAATGGGGAGGAATTGGATATCACATCTCATGTCATAGGAAGATCTCAGGTTTGGTATTAGAAGCATTGAGATATCACATCTCATGCTATAGGAATGGTCTCAGGATTGGAATGGGAAGGAGTTGGATATTACATTCCTGCTATAGGAAGGGTCTCATGTTTGGAATGGGAATGTGTTGGATATCACATATGCTATAGGAAGGGTCTCAGGTTTGGAACGGGAAGGAGTTGGATATCACATCTCATGTTATAGGAAGGGTCTCAGGTTTGGTATAAGCATTGAGATATCACATCTCTGCTATCGGAAGTGTCTCAGGATTGGAATGAGAAGGTGTTGGATATCCCATCTCATGTTATAGGACGGGTCTCAGGTTTGTTATTAGAATCATTGAGATATCATATTGCATGCTGTAGGAAGGGTCTAAGGATTGGAATGGGAAGGAGTTGGATATCCCATCTCATGTTATAGGAAGAGTCTCAAGTTTGGTATTAGAAGCATTTAGCTATCACATCTCATGCTATAGGAAGTGTCTCAGGATTGGAATGGGAAGGAGTTGGATATCACATTTCATGTTAGAGGAAGGATCTCAGGTTTGGTATTAGAGGCATTGAGATATCACATCTCATGCTATAGGAAGGGTCTCAGGATTGGAATGGGAAGGAGTTGGATATCACATCTCATGCTATAGGAAGGGTCTCAGGTTTGGTATAAGCATTGAGATATCACATCTCATGCTATAGGAAGGGTCTCAGGATGGGAATGGGAAGGAGTTGGATATCACATCTCATGTTATAGGAAGGATCTCAGGTTTGGTATTAGAAGCATTGAGACATCACATCTCATGCTATCGGAAGGGTCTCAGGATTGGAATGGGAAGGACTTGGATGTCACATCTCATGCTATAGGGAGGGTCTCAAGTTTGATATTAGAAGCATTGAGATATCATATCTCATTCTATAGGAAGGGTCTCAGGATTGGAATGGGAAGGAGTTGGATATCACATCTCATGCTATAGGAAGGGTCTCAGGTTTGGTATAAGCAGTGAGATATCACATCTCATGCTATAGGAAGGGTCTCAGGTTTGGAACGGGAAGGAGTTGGATATCACATCTCATGTTATAGGAAGGGTCTCAGGTTTGGTATAAGCATTGAGATATCACATCTCTGCTATCGGAAGTGTCTCAGGATTGGAATGGGAAGGTGTTGGATATCCCATCTCATGTTATAGGACGGGTCTCAGGTTTGTTATTAGAATCATTGAGATATCATATTGCATGCTGTAGGAAGGGTCTAAGGATTGGAATGGGAAGGAGTTGGATATCCCATCTCATGTTATAGGAAGAGTCTCAAGTTTGGTATTAGAAGCATTTAGCTATCACATTTCATGCTATAGGAAGTGTCTCAGGATTGGAATGGGAAGGAGTTGGATATCACATTTCATGTTAGAGGAAGGATCTCAGGTTTGGTATTAGAGGCATTGAGATATCACATCTCATGCTATAGGAAGGGTCTCAGGATTGGAATGGGAAGGAGTTGGATATCACATCTCATGCTATAGGAAGGGTCTCAGGTTTGGTATAAGCATTGAGATATCACATCTCATGCTATAGGAAGGGTCTCAGGATGGGAATGGGAAGGAGTTGGATATCACATCTCATGTTATAGGAAGGATCTCAGGTTTGGTATTAGAAGCATTGAGACATCACATCTCATGCTATCGGAAGGGTCTCAGGATTGGAATGGGAAGGACTTGGATATCACATCTCATGCTATAGGGAGGGTCTCAAGTTTGATATTAGAAGCATTGAGATATCATATCTCATGCTATAGGAAGGGTCTCAGGATTGGAATGGGAAGGAGTTGGATATCACATCTCATGCTATAGGAAGGGTCTCAGGTTTGGTATAAGCAGTGAGATATCACATCTCATGCTATAGGAAGTGTCTCAGGATTGGAATGGGAAGGAGTTGGATATCACATCTCATGTTATAGGAAGGATCTCAGGTTTGGTATAAGCATTGAGATATCACATCTCTACTATCGGAAGGGTCTCAGGATTGGAATGGGAAGGAGTTGGATATTCCCATCTCATGTTATAGGAAGGGTCTCAGGTTTGGTATTAGAAGCATTGAGATATCACATCTCATGCTATAGGAAGGGTCTCAGGATTGGAATGGGAAGGACTTGGATATCACATCTCATGCTATAAGGAGGGTCTCAAGTTTGATATTAGAAGCATTGAGATATCACATCTCATGATATCGGAAGGGTCTCAGGGATGGAATGGGAAGGAGTTGGATATCACATCTCATGATAAAGGAAGTGTCTAAGGTTTGGAAGGGGAAGGAGTTTGATATCACATCTCATGCCATAGTATGGGTCTCAGGTTTGGTAGAAGCATTGGGATATCACATCTCATGCTATCGGAAGGGTATCAGGATTGGATTTGGAAGGAGTTGGATATCCCATCTCATGCTATAGGAAGGGTCTCAGGTTGGAATGGGAAGGAGTTGGATATCACATCTCATGTTATAGGAAGGGTCTCAGGATTGGAATTAGAAGGACTTGGATATCACATCTCATGCTATAGGAAGGCTCTCAGGTTTGGAAGGGGAAAGAGTTGGATATCACATTTCATTTTAGAGGTAGGATCTCAGGTTTGGTATTAGAGGCATTGAGATATCACATCTCATGCTATCAGAAGAGTCTCAGGATTGGAATGGGAAGGAGTTGGATATTACATCTCATGCTAAAGGGAGGGTCTCAGGTTTGGAAGGGGAAGGATTTGGATATCACATCTCATGTTATAGGAAGGATCTCAGGTTTGGTATTAGAAGCATTGAGATATCACATCTCATGCTATCGGAAGGATCTCAGGTTTGGTATAGAAGCATTGAGATATCACATCTCATGCTATCAGAAGGTTCTCAGGATTGGAATGGGAAGGAGTTGGATATCACATCTCATGCTAAAGGGAGGGTCTCAGGTTTGGAAGGGGAAGGATTTGGATATCACATCTCATGTTATCGGAAGGATCTCAGGTTTGGTATTAGAAGTATTGAGATATCACATCTCATGCTATAGGAAGGGTCTCAGGATTGGAATGGGAAGGAGTTGTTTATCACATCTCATGCTAAAGGAAGGGTCTCAGGTTTGGTAGAAGCATTGAGATATCACATCTCATGCTATAGGAAGGGTCTCAGGATTGGAATGGGAAGGACTTAGATATCACATATCATGCTATAGGGAGGGTCTCAGTTTTGATATTAGAAGCATTGAGATATCACATCTCATGCTATCAGAAGGGTCTCAGGATTGGAATGGGAAGGAGCTGGATATCACATCTCATGCTAAAGGAAGGGTCTCAGGTTTGGAACGGGAAGGAGTTGGATATCACATCTCATGTTATAGGAAGGGTCTCAGGTTTGGTATAAGCATTGAGATATCACATCTCTGCTATCGGAAGTGTCTCAGGATTGGAATGGGAAGGACTTGGATATCACATCTCATGTTATAGGAAGGGTCTCAGGATTGGAATGGGAAGAAGTTGGATATCACATCTCATGCTATAGGAAGGGTCTCAGGTTTGGGGGGAAGGAGTTGGATATCCAATCTCATGTTATACGACTGGTCTCAGGTTTGGTATTAGAAGCATTGAGATATCACATCGCATGCTGTAGGAAGGTTCTCAGGTTTGGAATGGGGAGGAATTGGATATCACATCTCATGTCATAGGAAGGATCTCAGGTTTGGTATTAGAAGCATTGAGATATCACATCTCATGCTATAGGAATGATCTCAGGATTGGAATGGGAAGGAGTTGGATATTACATTCCTGCTATAGGAAGGGTCTCATGTTTGGAATGGGAATGTGTTGGATATCACATATGCTATAGGAAGTGTCTCAGGTTTGGAACGGGAAGGAGTTGGATATCACATCTCATGTTATAGGAAGGGTCTCAGGTTTGGTATAAGCATTGAGATATCACATCTCTGCTATCGGAAGTGTCTCAGGATTGGAATGGGAAGGTGTTGGATATCCCATCTCATGTTATAGGACGGGTCTCAGGTTTGTTATTAGAATCATTGAGATATCATATTGCATGCTGTAGGAAGGGTCTAAGGATTGGAATGGGAAGGAGTTGGATATCCCATCTCATGTTATAGGAAGAGTCTCAAGTTTGGTATTAGAAGCATTTAGCTATCACATCTCATGCTATAGGAAGTGTCTCAGGATTGGAATGGGAAGGAGTTGGATATCACATTTCATGTTAGAGGAAGGATCTCAGGTTTGGTATTAGAGGCATTGAGATATCACATCTCATGCTATAGGAAGGGTCTCAGGATTGGAATGGGAAGGAGTTGGATATCACATCTCATGCTATAGGAAGGGTCTCAGGTTTGGTATAAGCATTGAGATATCACATCTCATGCTATAGGAAGGGTCTCAGGATTGGAATGGGAAGGAGTTGGATATCACATCTCATGTTATAGGAAGGATCTCAGGTTTGGTATTAGAAGCATTGAGACATCACATCTCATGCTATCGGAAGGGTCTCAGGATTGGAATGGGAAGGACTTGGATATCACATCTCATGCTATAGGGAGGGTATCACGTTTGATATTAGAAGCATTGAGATATCATATCTCATGCTATAGGAAGGGTCTCAGGATTGGAATGGGAAGGAGTTGGATATCACATCTCATGCTATAGGAAGGGTCTCAGGTTTGGTATAAGCAGTGAGATATCACATCTCATGCTATAGGAAGTGTCTCAGGATTGGAATGGGAAGGAGTTGGATATCACATCTCATGTTATAGGAAGGATCTCAGGTTTGGTATAAGCATTGAGATATCACATCTCTACTATCGGAAGGGTCTCAGGATTGGAATGGGAAGGAGTTGGATATTCCCATCTCATGTTATAGGAAGGGTCTCAGGTTTGGTATTAGAAGCATTGAGATATCACATCTCATGATATCGGAAGGGTCTCAGGGATGGAATGGGAAGGAGTTGGATATCACATCTCATGATAAAGGAAGTGTCTAAGGTTTGGAAGGGGAAGGAGTTTGATATCACATCTCATGCCATAGTATGGGTCTCAGGTTTGGTAGAAGCATTGGGATATCACATCTCATGCTATCGGAAGGGTATCAGGATTGGATTTGGAAGGAGTTGGATATCCCATCTCATGCTATAGGAAGGGTCTCAGGTTGGAATGGGAAGGAGTTGGATATCACATCTCATGTTATAGGAAGGGTCTCAGGATTGGAATTAGAAGGACTTGGATATCACATCTCATGCTATAGGAAGGCTCTCAGGTTTGGAAGGGGAAAGAGTTGGATATCACATTTCATGTTAGAGGTAGGATCTCAGGTTTGGTATTAGAGGCATTGAGATATCACATCTCATGCTATCAGAAGAGTCTCAGGATTGGAATGGGAAGGAGTTGGATATCACATCTCATGCTAAAGGGAGGGTCTCAGGTTTGGAAGGGGAAGGATTTGGATATCACATCTCATGTTATAGGAAGGATCTCAGGTTTGGTATTAGAAGCATTGAGATATCACATCTCATGCTATCGGAAGGATCTCAGGTTTGGTATAGAAGCATTGAGATATCACATCTCATGCTATCAGAAGGTTCTCAGGATTGGAATGGGAAGGAGGTGGATATCGCATCTCATGCTAAAGGGAGGGTCTCAGGTTTGGAAGGGGAAGGATTTGGATATCACATCTCATGTTATCGGAAGGATCTCAGGTTTGGTATTAGAAGTATTGAGATATCACATCTCATGCTATAGGAAGGGTCTCAGGATTGGAATGGGAAGGAGTTGGTTATCACATCTCATGCTAAAGGAAGGGTCTCAGGTTTGGTAGAAGCATTGAGATATCACATCTCATGCTATAGGAAGGGTCTCAGGATTGGAATGGGAAGGACTTAGATATCACATATCATGCTATAGGGAGGGTCTCAGTTTTGATATTAGAAGCATTGAGATATCACATCTCATGCTATCAGAAGGGTCTCAGGATTGGAATGGGAAGGAGCTGGATATCACATCTCATGCTAAAGGAAGGGTCTCAGGTTTGGAACGGGAAGGAGTTGGATATCACATCTCATGTTATAGGAAGGGTCTCAGGTTTGGTATAAGCATTGAGATATCACATCTCTGCTATCGGAAGTGTCTCAGGATTGGAATGGGAAGGACTTGGATATCACATCTCATGCTATAGATAGGCTCTCAGGTTTGGAAAGGGAAGGAGTTGGATATCACATTTCATGTTAGAGGAAGGATCTCAGGTTTGGTATTAGAGGCATTGAGATATCAGATCTCAGGCTATAGGAAGGGTCTCAGGATTGGAATGGGAAGGAGTTGGATATCACATCTCATGCTATAGGAAGGGTCTCAGGATTGGAATGGGAAGGAGTTGGATATCACATCTCATTCTAGAGGAAGGGTCTCAGGTTTGGTACAAGCATTGAGATATCACATCTCGTGCTATAGGAAGGGTCTCAGGATTGGAATGGGAAGGAGTTGTATATGACATCTCATGCCGTAGGAAGGGTCTCAGGTTTGGTATAAGCATTGAGATATCACATCTCTGCTATCAAAAGGGTCTTAGGATTGGAATGGGAAGGAGTTGGATATCCCATCTCATGTTATAGGAAGAGTCTCAGGTTTGGTATTAGAAGCATTGAGATATCCCATCTCATGATATAGGAAGGTTCTCAGGTTGGAATGGGAAGGAGTTGGATATCACATTTCATGTTATAGGAAGGGTCTCAGGATTGGAATGGGAAGGACTTGGATATCATATCCCATGCTATAGGAAGGCTCTCAGGTTTGGAAGGGGAAGGAGTTGGATATCACATTTCATGTTAGAGGAAGGATCTCAGGTTTGGTATTAGAGGCCTTGAGATATCACATCTCATGCTATAGGAAGGGTCTCAGGATTGGAATGGGAAGTAGTTGGATGTCACATCTCAAGCTATAGGAATGGTCTCAGGTTTGGTATAAGCATTGTGATATCACATCTCATGCTATAGGAAGGGTCTCAGGATTGGAATGGGAAGGAGTTGGATATCACATCTCATGTTATAGGAAAGATCTCAGGTTTGGTATAAGCATTGAGATATCACATCTCATGCTATATGAAGGGTCTCAGGATTGGAATGGGAAGGAGTTGTATATGACATCTCATGCCATAGGAAGGGTCTCAGGTTTGGTATAAGCATTGAGATATCACATCTCATGCTATAGGCAGGGTCTCAGGTTTGGAAAGGGAATGAGATGGATATCACATTTCATGTTAGAGGTAGGATCTCAGGTTTGGTATTAGAGGCATTGAGATATCACATCTCATGCTATCAGAAGGGTCTCAGGATTGGAATGGGAAGGAGTTGGATATCACATCTCATGCTAAAGGGATGGTCTCAGGTTTGGAAGGGGAAGGATTTGGAAATCACATCTCATGTTATAGGAAGGATCTCAGGTTTGGTATTAGAAGCATTGAGATATCACATCTCATGCTTTCATAAGGGTCTCAGGATTGGAATGGGAAGGAGTTGGATATCACATCTCATGTTATAGGAAGGATCTCAGGTTTGGTATTAGAAGCATTGAGACATCACATCTCATGCTATAGGAAGGGTCTCAGGATTGGAATGGGAAGTAGTTGGATATCACATCTCATGCTATAGGAAGGGTCTCAGGTTTGGTATAAGCATTGAGATATCACATCTCATGCTGTAGGACGGGTCTCAGGATTGGAATGGAAGGAGTTGGATATCACATCTCATGTTATAGGAAGGATCTCAGGTTTGGTATTAGAAGCATTGAGACATCACATCTCATGCTATAGGAAGGGTCTCAGGGTTGGAATGGGAAGGAGTTGGATATCGCATCTCATCCAATAGGAAGGGTCTCAGGTTTGGAATGGGAAGGAATTGGATATCACATCTCATGTTATAGGAAGGATCTCAGGTTTGGTATTAGAAGCATTGAGATATCACATCTCATGCTATAGGAAGGGTCTCAGGATTGGAATGTGAAGGATTTGGATATCACATCACATGCTAAAGGAAGGGTCTCAGGTTTGGTAGAAGCATTGAGATATCAGATCTCTGCTATCGGAAGGGTCTCAGGATTGGATTGGGAAGGAGTTGGATATCCCTTCTCATGCTATAGGAAGGGTCTCAGGATTTGAATGGGAAGGAGTTGGATGTCACATCTCATGTTATAGGAAGGGTCTCAGGATTGGAATGGGAAGGATTTGGATATCACATCTCTTGCTATAGGAAGGGTCTCAGGATTGGAATGGGTAGGAGTTGGATATTACATTCTTGCTATAGGAAGGGTCTCATGTTTGGAATGGGAAGCAGTTGGATATTCCATATGCTATAGTTAGTGTCTCAGGTTTGGAACGGGAAGGAGTTGGATATCACATCTCATGTTATAGGAAGGGTCTCAGGTTTGGTATAAGCATTGAGATATCACATCTCTGCTATCGGAAGCGGCTCAGGATTGGAATGGGAAGGAGTTGGATATCCCATCTCATGTTATAGGAAGAGTCTCTGGTTTGGTATTAGAATCATTGAGATATCACATCGCATGCAGTAGGAAGGGTCTAAGGATTGGAATGGGATGGACTTGGATATCACATCTCATGCTATAGGTAGGCTCTCAGGTTTGGTATAAGCATTGAGATATCACATCTCATGCTATAGGAAGGGTCTCAGGATTGGAATGGGAAGGAATTGGATATCACATCTCATGCTATAGGAAGGGTCTCAGATTTGGTATAAGCATTGAGATATCACATCTCATGCTAAAGGAAGGGTCTCAGGATTGGAATGGGAAGGTGTTGTATATGACATCTCAGGCCATAGGAAGGGTCTCAGGTTTGGTATAAGCATTGAGATTTCACATCTCTACTATCGGAAGGGTCTCAGGATTGGAATGGGAAGGAGTTGGATATCCCATCTCATGTTATAGGAATGGTCTCAGGTTTGGTATTAGAAGCATAGAGATATCACATCTCATGCTATATGAAGGGTCTCAGGGTTGGAATGGGAAGGACTTGGATGTCACATCTCATGCTGTAGGGAGGGTCTCAAGTTTGATATTAGAAGCATTGAGATAACAAATCTCATGATATCGGAAGGGTCTCAGGATTGGAATGGGAAGGAGTTGGATATCACATCTCATGATAAAGGAAGGGTCTAAGGTTTGGAAGGGGAAGGATTTGGATATCACATCTCATGTTATAGGACGGGTCTCGGGTTTGGTATTAGAAGCATTGAGATATCAAGTCTCATGGTATAAGAAGGGTCTCAGAATTGGAATGGGAAGGAGTTGGATATCACACCTCAAGCTATAGGAAGGGTCTCAGGATTGGAATGGGAAGGAGTTTGATATCACATCTCATGCCATAGTATGGGTCTCAGGTTTGGTAGAAGCATTGGGATATCACATCTCATGCTATCGGAAGGGTATCAGTATTGGATTTGGAAGAAGTTGGATATCCCATCTCATGCATGGTATAAGCATTGAGATATCACATCTCATGCTATAGGAAGGGTCTCAGGATTGGAATGGGAAGGAGTTGTATATGACATCTCATGCCATAGGAAGGGTCTCAGGTTTGGTATAAGCATTGAGATATCACATCACATGCTATAGGAAGGGTCTCAGGATTGGAATGGGAAGGACTTGGATATCACATCTCATGCTATAGGCAGGGCCTCAGGTTTGGAAAGGGAAGGAGATGGATATCACATTTCATGTTAGAGATAGGATCTCAGGTTTGGTATTAGAGGCATTGAGATATCACATCTCATGCTATCAGAAGGGTCTCAGGATTGGAATGGGAAGGAGTTGTATATCACATCTCATGCTAAATGGAGGGTCTCAGGTTTGGAAGGGGAAGGATTTGGAAATCACATCTCATGTTATAGGAAGGATCTCAGGTTTGGTATTAGAAGCATTGAGATATCACATCTCATGCTATAGGAAGGGTCTCAGGATTGGAATGGGAAGGAGTTGTATATGACATCTCATGCCATAGGAAGGGTCTCAGGTTTGGTATAAGCATTGAGATATCACATCACATGCTATAGGAAGGGTCTCAGGATTGGAATGGGAAGGACTTGGATATCACATCTCATGCTATAGGCAGGGCCTCAGGTTTGGAAAGGGAAGGAGATGGATATCACATTTCATGTTAGAGATAGGATCTCAGGTTTGGTATTAGAGGCATTGAGATATCACATCTCATGCTATCAGAAGGGTCTCAGGATTGGAATGGGAAGGAGTTGTATATCACATCTCATGCTAAATGGAGGGTCTCAGGTTTGGAAGGGGAAGGATTTGGAAATCACATCTCATGTTATAGGAAGGATCTCAGGTTTGGTATTAGAAGCATTGAGATATCACATCTCATGCTATCGGAAGTATCTCAGGTTTGGTATTAGAGGCATTGAGATATCACATCTCATGCTATCATAAGGGTCTCAGGATTGGAATGGGAAGGAGTTGGATATCACATCTCATGTTATTGGAAGGATCTCAGGTTTGGTATTAGAAGCATTGAGACATCACATCTCATGCTATAGGAAGGGTCTCAGGATTGGATTGGGAAGGAGTTGTATATGACATCTCATGTTATAGGAAGGGTCTCAGGTTTGGTTTTAGAAGCATTGAGATATCACATCTCATGCTATAGGAAGGGTCTCAGGATTGGAATGGGGAGGACTTGGATGTCACATCTCATGCTATAGGGAGGGTCTCAATTTGATATTAGAAGCATTGAGATAACAAATCTCATGATATCGGAAGGGTCTCAGGATTGGAATGGGAAGGAGTTGGATATCACATCTCATGATAAAGGAAGGGTCTAAGGTTTGGAAGGGGAAAGATTTGGATATCACATCTCATGTTATAGGACGGGTCTCAGGTTTGGTATTAGAAGCATTGAGATATCAAGTCTCATGGCATAGAAAGGGTCTCAGAATTGGAATGGGAAGGAGTTGGATATCACATCTCAAGCTATAGGAAGAGTCTCAGGATTGGAATGGGAATGAGTTTGATATCACATCTCATGCCATAGTATGGGTCTCAGGTTTGGTAGAAGCATTGGGATATCACATTTCATGCTATTGGAAGTGTATCAGTATTGGATTTGGAAGGAGTTGGATATCCCATCTCATGCTATAGGAAGGGTCTCAGGTTGGAATGGGAAGGAGTTGGATATCACATTTCATGTTATAGGAAGGGTCTCAGGATTGGAATGGGAAGGACTTGGATATCATATCTCATGCTATAGGAAGGCTCTCAGGTTTGGAAGGGGAAGGAGTTGGATATCACATTTCATGTTAGAGGAAGGATCTCAGGTTTGGTATTAGAGGCCTTGAGATATCAGATCTCATGCTATAGGAAGGGTCTCAGGATTGGAATGGGAAGGAGTTGGATATCACATCTCAAGCTTTAGGAAGGGTCTCAGGTTTGGTATAAGCATTGAGATAGCACATCTCATGCTATAGGAAGGGTCTCAGGATTGGAATGGGAAGGAGTTGGATATCACATCTCATGTTATAGGAAAGATCTCAGGTTTGGTATTAGAAGAATTGAGACATCACATCTCATGTTATAGGAAGGGTCTCAGGATTGGAATGGGAAGAAGTTGGATATCACATCTCATGCTATAGGAAGGGTCTCAGGTTTGGAAGGGGAAGGAGTTGGATATCCAATCTCATGTTATAGGACTGGTCTCAGGTTTGGTATTAGAAGCATTGAGATATCACATTGCATGCTGTAGGAAGGTTCTCAGGTTTGGTATTAGAAGCATTGAGACATCACATCTCATGCTATAGGAAGGGTCTCAGGATTGGAATGGGAAGGAGTTGGATATGACATCTCATGTTATAGGAAGGATCTCAGGTTTGGTATTAGAAGCATTGAGACATCACATCTCATGCTATAGGAAGGGTCTCAGGATTGGAATGGGAAGGAGTTGGATATCACATCTCATGCTATAGGAAGGGTCTCACATTTGGTATAAGCATTGAGATATCACATCTCATGCTATAGGAAGGGTCTCAGGATTGGATTGGGAAGGAGTTGTATATGACATCTCAGGCCATAGGAAGGGTCTCAGGATTGGTATAAGCATTGAGATATCACATCTCTGCTATCGGAAGGGTCTCAGGATTGGAATGGGAAGGAGTTGGATATCCCATCTCATGTTATAGGAAGGGTCTCAGGTTTGGTATTAGAAGCATTGAGATATCACATCTCATGCTATAGGAAGGGTCACAGGATTGGAATGGGGAGGACTTGGATGTCACATCTCATGCTATAGGGAGGGTCTCAAGTTTGATATTAGAAGCATTGAGATAACAAATCTCATGATATCGGAAGGGTCTCAGGATTGGAATGGGAAGGAGTTGGATATCACATCTCATGATAAAGGAAGGGTCTAAGGTTTGGAAGGGGAAAGATTTGGATATCACATCTCATGTTATAGGACGGGTCTCAGGTTTGGTATTAGAAGCATTGAGATATCAAGTCTCATGGTATAGGACGGGTCTCAGAATTGGAATGGGAAGGAGTTGGATATCACATTTCATGTTAGAGGAAGGATCTCAGGTTTGGTATTAGAGGCCTTGAGATATCACATCTCATGCTATAGGAAGGGTCTCAGGATTGGAATGGGAAGGAGTTGGATATCACATCTCAAGCTTTAGGAAGGGTCTCAGGTTTGGTATAAGCATTGAGATAGCACATCTCATGCTATAGGAAGGGTCTCAGGATTGGAATGGGAAGGAGTTGGATATCACATCTCATGTTATAGGAAGGATCTCAGGTTTGGTATTAGAAGCATTGAGACATCACATCTCATGCTATAGGAAGGGTCTCAGGATTGGAATGGGAAGGAGTTGGATATCACATCTCATGCTATAGGAAGGGTCTCAGATTTGGTATAAGCATTGAGATATCACATCTCTGCTATCGGAAGGGTCTCAGGATTGGAATGGGAAGGAGTTGGATATCCGATTTCATGCTATAGGGAGGGTCTCAATTTTGATATTAGAAGCATTGAGATAACAAATCTCATGATATCGGAAGTGTCTCAGGATTGGAATGGGAAGGAGTTGGATATCACATCTCATGATAAAGGAAGGGTCTAAGGTTTGGAAGGGGAAAGATTTGGATATCACATCTCATGTTATAGGACGGGTCTCAGGTTTGGTATTAGAAGCATTGAGATATCAAGTCTCATGGTATAGGACGGGTCTCAGAATTGGAATGGGAAGGAGTTGGATATCACATCTCAAGCTTTAGGAAGAGTCTCAGGATTGGAATGGGAAGGAGTTTGATATCACATCTCATGCCATAGTATGGTTCTCAGGTTTGATAGAAGCATTGGGATATCACATCTCATGCTATTGGAAGGGTATCAGTTTTGGATTTGGAAGGAGTTGGATATCCCATCTCATGCTATAGGAAGGGTCTCAGGTTGGAATGGGAAGGAGTTGGATATCACATCTCATGCTAAAGGGAGGGTCTCAGGTTTGGAAGGGGAAGGATTTGGATATCACATCTCATGTTATAGGAAGGATCTCAGGTTTGGTATTAGAAGCATTGAGATATCACATCTCATGCTATCGGAAGGATCTCAGGTTTGGTATTAGAAGCATTGAGATATCACATCTCATGCTATCAGAAGGGTCTCAGGATTGGAATGGGAAGGAGTTGGATATCACATCTCATGCTAAAGGGAGGGTCTCAGGTTTGGAAGGGGAAGGATTTGGATATCACATCTCATGTTATCGGAAGGATCTCACGTTTGGTATTAGAAGTATTGAGATATCATATCTCATGCTATAGGAAGGGTCTCAGGATTGGAATGGGAAGGACTTAGATATCACATATCATGCTATAGGGAGGGTCTCAGGATTGGAATGGGAAGGACTTAGATATCACATATCATGCTATAGGGAGGGTCTCAGTTTTGATATTAGAAGCATTGAGATATCACATCTCATGCTATCGGAAGTGTCTCAGGATTGGAATGGGAAGGAGCTGGTTATCACATATCATGCTATAGGGAGGGTCTCAGGATTGGAATGGGAAGGACTTAGATATCACATATCATGCTATAGGGAGGGTCTCAGTTTTGATTTTAGAAGCATTGAGATATCACATCTCTGCTATCGGAAGCGGCTCAGGATTGGAATGGGAAGGAGTTGGATATCCCATCTCATGTTATAGTAAGAGTCTCTGGTTTGGTATTAGAATCATTGAGATATCACATCGCATGCTGTAGCAAGGGTCTAAGGATTGGAATGGGATGGACTTGGATATCACATCTCATGCTATAGGTAGGCTCTCAGGTTTGGTATAAGCATTGAGATATCACATCTCATGCTATAGGAAGGGTCTCAGGATTGGAATGGGAAGGATTTGGATATCACATCTCATGCTATAGGAAGGGTCTCAGATTTGGTATAAGCATTGAGATATCACATCTCATGCTAAAGGAAGGGTCTCAGGATTGGAATGGGAAGGAGTTGTATATGACATCTCAGGCCATAGGAAGGGTCTCAGGTTTGGTATAAGCATTGAGATATCACATCTCTGCTATCGGAAGGGTCTCAGGATTGGAATGGGAAGGAGTTGGATATCCCATCTCATGTTATAGGAAGGGTCTCAGGTTTGGTATTAGAAGCATAGAGATATCACATCTCATGCTATAGGAAGGGTCTCAGGATTGGAATGGGAAGGAGTTGGATATCACACCTCAAGCTATAGGAAGGGTCTCAGGATTGGAATGGGAAGGAGTTTGATATCACATCTCATGCCATAGTATGGGTCTCAGGTTTAGTAGAAGCATTGGGATATCACATCTCATGCTATCGGAAGGGTATCAGTATTGGATTTGGAAGAAGTTGGATATCCCATCTCTTGCTATAGGAAGGGTCTCAGGTTGGAATGGGAAGGAGTTGGATATCACATTTCATGTTATAGGAAGGGTCTCAGGATTGGAATGGGAAGGACTTGGATATCATATCTCATGCTATAGGATGGGTCTCAGGTTTGTTATTAGAATCATTGAGATATCATATTGCATGCTGTAGGAAGGGTCTAAGGATTGGAATGGGAAGGACTTGGATATCACATCTCATGCTATAGATAGGCTCTCAGGTTTGGAAAGGGAAGGAGTTGGATATCACATTTCATGTTAGAGGAAGGATCTCAGGTTTGGTATTAGAAGCATTGAGATATCACATCTCATGCTATAGGAAGGGTCTCAGGATTGGAATGGGAAGTAGTTGGATATCACATCTCATGCTATAGGAAGGGTCTCAGGTTTGGTGTAAGCATTGAGATATCACATCTCATGCTATAGGACTGGTCTCAGGATTGGAATGGAAGGAGTTGGATATCACATCTCATGTTATAGGAAGGATCTCAGGTTTGGTATTAGAAGCATTGAGACATCACATCTCATGCTATAGGAAGGGTCTCAGGGTTGGAATGGGAAGGAGTTGGATATCGCATCTCATCCAATAGGAAGGGTCTCAGGTTTGGAATGGGAAGGAATTGGATATCAGATCTCATGTTATAGGAAGGATCTCAGGTTTGGTATTAGAAGCATTGAGATATCACATCTCATGCTATAGGAAGGGTCTCGGGATTGGAATGTGAAGGATTTGGATATCACATCTCATGCTAAAGGAAGGGTCTCAGGTTTTGTAGAAGCATTGAGATATCAGATCTCTGCTATCGGAAGGGTCTCAGGATTGGATTGGGAAGGGGTTGGATATCCCTTCTCATGCTATAGGAAGGGTCTCAGGATTTGAATGGGAAGGAGTTGGATATCACATCTCATGTTATAGGAAGGGTCTCAGGATTGGAATGGGAAGGATTTGGATATCACATCTCTTGCTATAGGAAGGGTCTCAGGATTGGAATGGGTAGGAGTTGGATATTACATTCTTGCTATAGGAAGGGTCTCATGTTTGGAATGGGAAGCAGTTGGATATCACATATGCTATAGTTAGTGTCTCAGGTTTGGAACGGGAAGGAGTTGGATATCACATCTCATGTTATAGGAAGGGTCTCAGGTTTGGTATAAGCATTGAGATATCACATCTCTGCTATCGGAAGCGGCTCAGGATTGGAATGGGAAGGAGTTGGATATCCCATCTCATGTTATAGGAAGAGTCTCTGGTTTGGTATTAGAATCATTGAGATATCACATTGCATGCTGTAGGAAGGGTCTAAGGATTGGAATGGGATGGACTTGGATATCACATCTCATGCTATAGGTAGGCTCTCAGGTTTGGTATAAGCATTGAGATATCACATCTCATGCTATAGGAAGGGTCTCAGGATTGGAATGGGAAGGAATTGGATATCACATCTCATGCTATAGGAAGGGTCTCAGATTTGGTATAAGCATTGCGATATCACATCTCATGCTAAAGGAAGGGTCTCAGGATTGGAATGGGAAGGTGTTGTATATGACATCTCAGGCCATAGGAAGGGTCTCAGGTTTGGTATAAGCATTGAGATATCACATCTCTGCTATCGGAAGGGTCTCAGGATTGGAATGGGAAGGAGTTGGATATCCCATCTCATGTTATAGGAATGGTCTCAGGTTTGGTATTAGAAGCATAGAGATATCACATCTCATGCTATAGGAAGGGTCTCAGGATTGGAATGGGAAGGAGTTGGATAGCACATCTCATGATAAAGGAAGGGTCTAAGGTTTGGAAGGGGAAGGATTTGGATATCACATCTCATGTTATAGGACGGGTCTCAGGTTTGGTATTAGAAGCATTGAGATATCAAGTCTCATGGTATAAGAAGGGTCTCAGAATTGGAATGGGAAGGAGTTGGATATCACACCTCAAGCTATAGGAAGGGTCTCAGGATTGGAATGGGAAGGAGTTTGATATCACATCTCATGCCATAGTATGGGTCTCAGGTTTGGTAGAAGCATTGGGATATCATATCTCATGCTATCGGAAGGGTATCAGTATTGGATTTGGAAGAAGTTGGATATCCCATCTCATGCTATAGGAAGGGTCTCAGGTTGGAATGGGAAGGAGTTGGATATCACATTTCATGCTATAGGAAGGGTCTCAGGATTGGAATGGGAAGGACTTGGATATCATATCTCATGCTATAGGAAGGCTCTCAGGTTTGGAAGGGGAAGGAGTTGGATATCACATTTCATGTTAGAGGAAGGATCTCAGGTTTGGTATTAGAGGCCTTGAGATATCACATCTCATGCTATAGGAAGGGTCTCAGGATTGGAATGGGAAGGAATTGGATATCACATCTCAAGCTATAGGAAGGGTCTCAGGTTTGGTATAATCATTGAGATATCACATCTCATGCTATAGGAAGGGTCTCAGGATTGGAATGGGAAGGAGTTGGATATCACATCTCATGTTATAGGAAATATCTCAGGTTTGGTATTAGAAGCATTGAGACATCACATCTCATGTTATAGGAAGGGTCTCAGGATTGGAATGGGAAGAAGTTGGATATCACATCTCATGCTATAGGAAGGGTCTCAGGTTTGGTATAAGCATTGAGATATCACATCTCATGCTATAGGAAGGGTCTCATGATTGGAATGGGAAGGAGTTGTATATGACATCGCATGCCATAGGAAGGGTCTCAGGATTGGTATAAGCATTGAGATATCACATCACATGCTATAGGAAGGGTCTCAGGATTGGAATGGGAAGGACTTGGATATCACATCTCATGCTATAGGCAGGGCCTCAGGTTTGGAAAGGGAAGGAGATGGATATCACATTTCATGTTAGAGATAGGATCTCAGGTTTGGTATTAGAGGCATTGAGATATCACATCTCATGCTATCAGAAGGGTCTCAGGATTGGAATGGGAAGGAGTTGTATATCACATCTCATGCTAAATGGAGGGTCTCAGGTTTGGAAGGGGAAGGATTTGGAAATCACATCTCATGTTATAGGAAGGATCTCAGGTTTGGTATTAGAAGCATTGAGATATCACATCTCATGCTATCGGAAGTATCTCAGGTTTGGTATTAGAGGCATTGAGATATCACATCTCATGCTATCATAAGGGTCTCAGGATTGGAATGGGAAGGAGTTGGATATCACATCTCATGTTATTGGAAGGATCTCAGGTTTGGTATTAGAAGCATTGAGACATCACATCTCATGCTATAGGAAGGGTCTCAGGATTGGAATGGGAAGGAGTTGGATATCACATCTCATGCTATAGGAAGGGTCTCAGATTTGGTATAAGCATTGAGATATCACATCTCATGTTATAGGAAGGGTCTCAGGTTTGGTTTTAGAAGCATTGAGATATCACATCTCATGCTATAGGAAGGGTCTCAGGATTGGAATGGGGAGGACTTGGATGTCACATCTCATGCTATAGGGAGGGTCTCAAGTTTGATATTAGAAGCATTGAGATAACAAATCTCATGATATCGGAAGGGTCTCAGGATTGGAATGGGAAGGAGTTGGATATCACATCTCATGATAAAGGAAGGGTCTAAGTTTTGGAAGGGGAAAGATTTGGATATCACATCTCATGTTATAGGACGGGTCTCAGGTTTGGTATTAGAAGCATTGAGATATCAAGTCTCATGGCATAGGAAGGGTCTCAGAATTGGAATGGGAAGGAGTTGGATATCACATCTCAAGCTATAGGAAGAGTCTCAGGATTGGAATGGGAATGAGTTTGATATCACATCTCATGCCATAGTATGGGTCTCAGGTTTGGTAGAAGCATTGGGATATCATAATTCATGCTATTGGAAGTGTATCAGTATTGGATTTGGAAGGAGTTGGATATCCCATCTCATGCTATAGGAAGGGTCTCAGGTTGGAATGGGTAGGAGTTGGATATCACATTTCATGTTATAGGAAGGGTCTCGGGATTGGAATGGGAAGGACTTGGATATCATATCTCATGCTATAGGAAGGCTCTCAGGTTTGGAAGGGGAAGGAGTTGGATATCACATTTCATGTTAGAGGAAGGATCTCAGGTTTGGTATTAGAAGCCTTGAGATATCACATCTCATGCTATAGGAAGGGTCTCAGGATTGGAATGGGAAGGAGTTGGATATCATATCTCAAGCTTTAGGAAGGGTCTCAGGTTTGGTATAAGCATTGAGATAGCACATCTCATGCTATAGGAAGGGTCTCAGGATTGGAATGGGAAGGAGTTGGATATCACATCTCATGTTATAGGAAAGATCTCAGGTTTGGTATTAGAAGCATTGAGACATCACATCTCATGTTATAGGAAGGGTCTCAGGATTGGAATGGGAAGAAGTTGGATATCACATCTCATGCTATAGGAAGGGTCTCAGGTTTGGAAGTGGAAGGAGTTGGATATCCAATCTCATGTTATAGGACTGGTCTCAGGTTTGGTATTAGAAGCATTGAGATATCACATCGCATGCTGTAGGAAGGTTCTCAGGTTTGGTATTAGAAGCATTGAGACATCACATCTCATGCTATAGGAAGGGTCTCAGGATTGGAATGGGAAGGAGTTGGATATGACATCTCATGTTATAGGAAGGATCTCAGCTTTGGTATTAGAAGCATTGAGACATCACATCTCATGCTATAGGAAGGGTCTCAGAATTGGAATGGGAAGGAGTTGGATATCACATCTCATGCTATAGGAAGGGTCTCACATTTGGTATAAGCATTGAGATATCACATCTCATGCTATAGGAAGGGTCTCAGGATTGGATTGGGAAGGAGTTGTATATGACATCTCAGGCCATAGGTAGGGTCTCAGGATTGGTATAAGCATTGAGATATCACATCTCTGCTATCGGAAGGGTCTCAGGATTGGAATGGGAAGGAGTTGGATATCCCATCTCATGTTATAGGAAGGGTCTCAGGTTTGGTATTAGAAGCATTGAGATATCACATCTCATGCTATAGGAAGGGTCTCAGGATTGGAATGGGGAGGACTTGGATGTCACATCTCATGCTATAGGGAGGGTCTCAAGTTTGATATTAGAAGCATTGAGATAACAAATCTCATGATATCGGAAGGGTCTCAGGATTGGAATGGGAAGGAGTTGGATATCACATCTCATGATAAAGGAAGGGTCTAAGGTTTGGAAGGGGAAAGATTTGGATATCAAATCTCATGTTATAGGATGGGTCTCAGGTTTGGTATTAGAAGCATTGAGATATCAAGTCTCATGGCATAGGAAGGGTCTCAGAATTGGAATGTGAAGGAGTTGGATATCACATCTCAAGCTATAGGAAGAGTCTCAGGATTGGAATGGGAAGGAGTTTGATATCACATCTCATGCCATAGTATGGGTCTCAGGTTTGGTAGAAGCATTGGGATATCACATCTCATGCTATTGGAAGGGTATCAGTATTGGATTTGGAAGGTGTTGGATATCCCATCTCATGCTATAGGAAGGGTCTCAGGTTGGAATGGGAAGGAGTTGGATATCACATTTCATGTTATAGGAAGGGTCTCAGGATTGGAATGGGAAGGACTTGGATATCATATCTCATGCTATAGGAAGGCTCTCAGGTTTGGAAGGGGAAGGAGTTGGATATCACATTTCATGTTAGAGGAAGGATCTCAGGTTTTGTATTAGAGGCCTTGAGATATCACATCTCATGCTATAGGAAGGGTCTCAGGATTGGAATGGGAAGGAGTTGGATATCACATCTCAAGCTTTAGGAAGGGTCTCAGGTTTGGTATAAGCATTGAGATAGCACATCTCATGCTATAGGAAGGGTCTCAGGATTGGAATGGGAAGGAGTTGGATATCACATCTCATGTTATAGGAAGGATCTCAGGTTTGGTATTAGAAGCATTGAGACATCACATCTCATGCTATAGGAAGGGTCTCAGGATTGGAATGGGAAGGAGTTGGATATCACATCTCATGCTATAGGAAGGGTCTCAGATTTGGTATAAGCATTGAGATATCACATCTCTGCTATCGGAAGGGTCTCAGGATTGGAATGGGAAGGAGTTGGATATCCCATCTCATGCTATAGGGAGGGTCTCAATTTTGATATTAGAAGCATTGAGATAACAAATCTCATGATATCGGAAGGGTCTCAGGATTGGAATGGGAAGGAGTTGGATATCACATCTCATGATAAAGGAAGGGTCTAAGGTTTGGAAGGGGAAAGATTTGGATATCACATCTCATGTTATAGGACGGGTCTCAGGTTTGGTATTAGAAGCATTGAGATATCAAGTCTCATGGTATAGGAAGGGTCTCAGAATTGGAATGGGAAGGAGTTGGATATCACATCTCAAGCTATAGGAAGAGTCTCAGGATTGGAATGGGAAGGAGTTTGATATCACATCTCATGCCATAGTATGGTTCTCAGGTTTGATAGAAGCATTGGGATATCACATCTCATGCTATTGAAAGGGTATCAGTATTGGATTTGGAAGGAGTTGGATATCCCATCTCATGCTATAGGAAGGGTCTCAGGTTGGAATGGGAAGGAGTTGGATATCACATTTCATGTTATAGGAAGGGTCTCAGGATTGGAATGGGAAGGACTTGGATATCATATCTCATGCTATAGGAAGGCTCACAGGTTTGGAAGGAGAAGGAGTTGGATATCACATTTCATGTTAGAGGAAGGATCTCAGGTTTGGTATTAGAGGCCTTGAGATA
Organism: Ambystoma mexicanum; assembly: GCF_040938575.1. Classification (NCBI taxonomy): domain Eukaryota; kingdom Metazoa; phylum Chordata; class Amphibia; order Caudata; family Ambystomatidae; genus Ambystoma; species Ambystoma mexicanum. Next base: position 344,531,596 of record NC_090936.1, read on the forward strand.
TCACATCTCATGCTATAGGAAGGGTCTCAGGTTGGAATGGGAAGGAGTTGGATATCACATTTCATGTTATAGGAAGGGTCTCAGGATTGGAATGGGAAGGAGTTGGATATCACATCTCAAGCTTTAGGAAGGGTCTCCGGTTTGGTATAAGCATTGAGATAGCACATCTCATGCTATAGGAAGGGTCTCAGGATTGGAATGGGAAGGAGTTGGATATCACATCTCATGTTATAGGAAAGATCTCAGGTTTGGTATTAGAAGCATTGAGACATCACATCTCATGTTATAGGAAGGGTCTCAGGATTGGAATGGGAAGAAGTTGGATATCACATCTCATGCTATAGGAAGGGTTTCAGGTTTGGAAGGGGAAGGAGTTGGATATCCAATCTCATGTTATAGGACTGGTCTCAGGTTTGGTATTAGAAGCATTGAGATATCACATCGCATGCTGTAGGAAGGTTCTCAGGTTTGGAATGGGGAGGAATTGGATATCACATCTCATGTCATAGGAAGGATCTCAGGTTTGGTATTAGAAGCATTGAGATATCACATCTCCTGCTATAGGAATGGTCTCAGGATTGGAATGGGAAGGAGTTGGATATTACATTCCTGCTATAGGAAGGGTCTCATGTTTGGAATGGGAATGTGTTGGATATCACATATGCTATAGGAAGGGTCTCAGGTTTGGAACGGGAAGGAGTTGGATATCACATCTCATGTTATAGGAAGGGTCTCAGGTTTGGTATAAGCATTGAGATATCACATCTCTGCTATCGGAAGTGTCTCAGGATTGGAATGGGAAGGTGTTGGATATCCCATCTCATGTTATAGGACGGGTCTCAGGTTTGTTATTAGAATCATTGAGATAACATATTGCATGCTGTAGGAAGTGTCTCAGGATTGGAATGGGAAGGAGTTGGATATCCCATCTCATGTTATAGGAAGAGTCTCAAGTTTGGTATTAGAAGCATTTAGCTATCACATCTCATGCTATAGGAAGGGTCTCAGGATTGGAATGGGAAGGAGTTGGATATCACATCTCATGCTATAGGAAGGGTCTCAGGTTTGGTATAAGCATTGAGATATCACATCTCATGCTATAGGAAGGGTCTCAGGATTGGAATGGGAAGGAGTTGGATATCACATCTCATGTTATAGGAAGGATCTCAGGTTTGGTATTAGAAGCATTGAGACATCACATCTCATGCTATCGGAAGGGTCTCAGGATTGGAATGGGAAGGACTTGGATATCACATCTGTTAAGACGGATTTCTGAACTCTGTCCTGGTGGCGCAGAAGTTCAGAAGGCCAACCTAATTACTTGGAACAGGGTAACCTCTGGACAAGCCAGACCAATCAAGGTAGCGATCGCGGCGGTCAAGACTAGGTCACAAGAGGGGTGAGGGTGACTGAAAGCCCGCAATGAGCACACAAAGCAAGAGCGCTTACAAACTACTCCAAACAGTTGTTATATCAAAAATAGATACACATTTATTTTAAGGCCTTTAAAACAATGACCGTAGCGAGAAAATCACAATATCACACTATTAAACCAACACATACCATATCAACACAATATATATACAAATACACAGTCGCAAGCGTTTAAAGCACGAAATATGTAGTCCACCTGAAAGGAAAGGAAAACAGGCAGTGCGATAACGCTTTAGACTCAGTTCGCCTTCAGAGGCACCTAACTAGATGGAAGTCCAAGCCCTGCGAAGAGTGGAGCCTTGTGCTCAAAGTACCTGCCACGCCGGTGCCAACGGGCAAAAGGGGAAGCTCTTCGGAGGAAGTCAGGCAGTTCAGGTTAGTGCACAGCAGAAGGAGAACAGGTTCCGCAACTCAAGCGCAGCCTCCACAGCGGGCAGAAGCAGAGCGCGAGTACGGCCAAAAGGGTGCTGTTTTTACACAGCAGGGAAAAGCAATGGGATACTGCAGGAGGGCGACCAGATCCTAGCTAAACTACTCACCGGTCCCCGAAGCAAGCAGACCCAGGCTTCTCCACGTTAGTTTCAGCAGCTGGCAGGTTCAGAAGAGCAGGGAACGCCTCGTAGTCGTGTAGAGCAAAAAGACGTCCCAATCGACGAAACCAGCACAGTTTGTTGCCGCAGCAGGACAACGGAGCGGCCGTGTGTATTCGAGCCAAATGTACACTCCTCCCTTCAGACTTGGGAACGCCAAGTGTACGAAGTGTGGGAGAGTGACCAGGACTCGAAATACAACACAACCTGGCGGCGGTTACAGAGCAGGACTCCCTTGTAAGCTGGTCAGTCAACTGGATGGCCCAGAGACACTTCCGAAGGCTTACTTGGCAGGAGTTGATGAAGTCGCCGGGAATAGCTGTTCCTGCTATTCCAAAGGTCGAAGCACCAGTACAGGCCTTCTGGTTCGATCCAAGGAGGAAAGGGTTTCACAGGACGACAGCAGTGCAAAGGAGGATTCCTTCAGCGGGTCACCAGCGATTCCTCGGTCCAGCCTCTTGGTTGCAGGATACTTGGCTCCTGTATTCCTTCGTTCGTGAGAACTCAGGAGATCGACATGGCAGTGGTGTTTCCAGCCCCCTCTTATCCACGGTTCCCTTCGCGCCAAAACGGAGGGGAGCCAATGGGAGATCCGCTCATCAACACACATACCATACGTGGACCAATCACGGACCACGGTAGTCCCAGGCATTCACACCACCCTAGACTCTCTGGCACCCAGGATGTGTATTGGGACCAGACATCCCAGCCCACACCCTGGAGGCACACAAAAGACATGTAGAAGCCCGCGAAAGCAACCACGTTTCGCGGGAAAGTACATGCCCAAATAAGGAAGGCCCCGGGTCGCTCGACCTGGGGAAGGTGAAGGGAGCAAGACGGTCAGTGGACAGGACAAAGGAGCCTCGTGGTCTGGCCATTTTGGGAGCCAGGCCACCATTTTGGGTTCAGTGCGAAAAACGTGCTCAGAACGCCAAAAGGAGCTCAAAATAAACAAAACGATCGCTGCCACCATTCCAGTCCCTGAATGACTTGCACCGATCAAAATACCATCCTAAAAGAGTATCTGGGGCCTGTAGAAGGCTAGAGACCCAAGAGAGCTGTAATTTAGCTTACAGTGCCCTCTTGTGTCATGTTGCACTAAAGCCGCAACACGATTAAAGAAACTACGGGAAACAGCGTTCCCCGGTACTGACTGTCTTAAGGGCATGTCAGTTTCCCCGTAAGAAAAGGAGCGAAAGCCCAGAGGAGTGCGGCAGAAGGCTGCACTTCTCTGGCAAAGTCAAGAACAAGGTGTAAAACAACAGCAAAAAGTTTAGGGGTTGCCACATGGAAGGAAAATTACCTACAATTACGAAATCTTTCCTAACACTCGCCCCTCCCAGACTATGGACAGGGGGAACTAATCCACCCCTGGATGAGTCTCTTGTTCAGGTCGGTAAAACATTCTGGACAACCCATCAGCATTGCTATGTTGGACACCTGGCCTATGCTCAATAGTGAAGTTGAAGCCTTGTAGACTTATGGACCACCTAAGCAACTTTGGATTCTCCCCCTTCATGTTCATTAGCCACTTTAACGGCTTATGGTCAGTCTGCACAGTGAAGTGGGTCCCATAGAGGTAGGGCCTCAGCTTCCTTAGGGCCCACACAACAGAGAAACATTCTTTCTCTACCGTGGACCATCTGAGCTCTCTGTCCTTAAGCTGGCGACTAATAAAACCGATAGGGTGTTCCTTACCCTTCTCATCTACTTGTGATAGTACAGCTCCTATCCCAGTGTCAGAGGCGTCCGTCTGCACGATAAAAGGTCTTTGATAATCCGGGGCCCTAAGGATAGGGGCCTGGCACAAGGAGTCTTTTAAGCCATTGAAGGCCTTCTCACACTCGTCGGTCCAAGTTACCTTCTTTGGTTTCTTCGGAGTTGTGAGGGCAGTCAGAGGAGCAGCTATGGTGCCATAGTCTGCCACAAAATTGCGGTAATACCCCGTGAGTCCTAAGAAGGCTCTCACTTGGGTTTGCGTAGTGGGGGTAGGCCAGTCTTGTACTGCTTGTACTTTACTGGGTAGAGGCTGTATCCTCCCTCCACCTACTTCATGTCCAAGGTAAACCACTGAGCCTTGTCCAATCTGGCATTTACTAGCCTTTATGGTCAAGTGGGCTTTCTGAAGAGCCTGGAGCACAATCCTGAGGTGTTACACATGGTCTTCCCAGGTGGCACTGAAAACTGCTATATCGTCCAGATATGCAAGACAGAATTCGTCCAACCCATTCAACACATGATTCACAAGCCTCTGGAAAGTGGCAGGTGCATTCTTCAACCCGAACGGCATTACCCGGAATTGGTAAAGGCCGTCTGGAGTAGAAAATGCTGTCTTCTCCTTGGCATGTTCTGCTAAAGCTATTTGCCAATAGCCAGCAGTGAGGTCAAACGTGCTGAGGTACTTGGAGGCACCCAAAGTATCCACCAGCTCATCTGTTCGAGGCAAGGGGTGTCCATCTGTCTTGGTGACAGCATTCAGAGCCCTGTAATCCACGCAGAACCTCAATTCAGAAGTGCCTGCCTTTGGAACCAACACCACAGGACTGGACCAAGGACTACTAGAGGGTTCAATCACCCCAAGGTCTAACATCTTATTGACCTCAGTCTTAATATAAGACCGTACTTTGTCTGTCATGCTGTATCCCCTACTTTTGGTAGGTACACTGTCTCCTGTGTCAATGTTATGTTTGCACCAAGGTGTCAAACCAGGCGACTGTGAGAACAGGGGGGAAAACTGCCTAAGCAAACTTTTCACCTCAGCCTGCTGATCAGAAGTCAGGTGAGGGGCCACTCGGACACCCTCAATGGAGCTATCTGAAGGACCGCTCTGGAACAGGTCGGGGAGAGGTTCAGACTCCTCTTCCTCAACATCTGAAGCCAGTAGCAGTGCTGCGATTTCGACTCTTGGGACGAAAGCCTTCAGCCTATTCACGTGAAACACTTTTGGAGCCTGTCCAGGCCTTCCAAGGTCCACTAAATAGTTCACCTCACCCAGGGGCTCCACCACTGTGTAAGGGCCTGACCATTTGTCCTGTAAAGCTCGAGGCCTTATTGGATTCATCATCAGGACTTGCTGACCAGGTGTAAAGTTGATGAGGGAAGCTTTCTGGTCGTACCAATGTTTCACCAGCGCTTGCCCTGCCTTCAATTTATCACTAGCCAAGCCCATCAGAAGTACCATCCGTTTTCTGAGCCCTAGCACATAATCAACTACATTGGTAGTAACAGGGGGAGTGGGCATCTCCCATCCCTCTTTGACGATGGCTAAGGGTCCCCGTACGGGATGACCGAACAGAAGTTCGAAGGGGCTGAAGCCAACACCCTCCTGTGCTACCTCTCGGTAGGCAAACAGTAGGCATGGTAAAAGAAGATCCCATTTTCTTCTCTGGGGCTCCTCCAGAGCCCCAATCATGCTCTTTAACGTTCTGTTGAAACGTTCCACCAGACCATTGGTCTGGGGGTGGTATGCAGAAGAGAACTTGTAGGTGACCCCACATTCTTTCCACATAGCCTGCATATACTTCGACATAAAGTTGCTGCCACGATCTGACACAACTTCTTTAGGGAAGCCAACCCTAGTAAATATGCCGAGTAAAGCTTTTGCAACTGACTTGGCAGTTACAGTTTTCAATGGGATGGCCTCAGGATACCTGGTTGCATGGTCGACCAGCACCAGGATAAACCTATTGCCCGAGGATGTTTGCGGGTCAAGGGGACCAACGATGTCGATCCCTACCCTTTCAAATGGTACCCCCACAACTGGGAGCGGTACCAACGGAGCTTGGATTGTCGCGCCAACCTTACCAGACAACTGGCAGGAGGCACAACTCCTGCAGTGACTTTCTACTTGCACCCCCATCTTGGGCCAGTAGAAGTGCATGGATAACCTTTGCTTGGTCCTCTTCATACCAAGGTGACCAGCAAGGGGAACTTCATGCGCCAACTGCAGGAGGAAGGGCCTAACAGCAAGGGGAACCACCAACCTCCTATGGTCTCCTTCTGTAGACTCTGTGGGCTCACTATACAGGAGTCCACCTTCCCAATAAATCCTATGCTTCCCAGGAGGTTCACCCTCAAGCTGGGAGCAGGCCTGTCTCCTTAGGCCTTCCAGAGATGGGCACTCACGTTGGCCTTTACTGAATTCGTCCCTATCAGGACCTCCTTCAACTAACAAGTCTTTTAGTTCAGGATGATCGTTGGGGTCGTATATTTCAGGCATCGCCACCTCCTCGTCAGGCCCGGGCGATTGACCAACTTCCTCCACCGCAGTGGTAGGCGAGCTCGGGGGAATATTTTCTTTCCCTCTTTTTGACTTGTAGACTCCTTTCGCCTTGGGTTTCCCCTTCGGCTGGGGCGGCGTATTGGACTTGGCCAATGCTGCCCGTGCTTGAGACCGTGTGTAGGGTCTTTCGGCAGTGTCTCCTACGAGCCCTAAAGCTCTGAGATCATTACCTAACAAGACCTTTCCCGGGACGTTTCTCTGAATGCTCACTGCAATCCTGACTGCTGTACCATTTAAAGTAAGATTTACAGGTATTACTGGAAACATACGGAGGGGGCCGTCAGCCAACTTAGTGGGCATCAGAGTAGCTCTGGCAACTTCCTCTGAGTCTACCAAGGTAGAATCCACTACAGTGCGACTGCACCCACTATCCCTAAGAGCTGGAGTATCCACTCCATTGATCAGCACACTGTCTTTAAAGTAGTGCTTGGTATTATCCGGAATCCTAGCATAAGCCTCTGTGACTTTAGGCTCCCAGGAACCCAGGGACACTAAAACTACCTCAGCCTCTATTCCACTGGGAAATGAGTCTGAGGAGAAGGATGCTCCTGTAATCTCTTCTTCCTCGTAGGAGGAGAAGGCCAGATTAGCGGAGTGGACCCCCAAAGGTCTAACCTTACAACGGGGATCCCCCTTCACGTGGTCAGTTGCTCCACAAGAAAAACAAGCCCCAGTGGGTCTGTTTACGTAGGGAGGCTTATTGTAACCAGAGTTCTGTTTCGGAGGCTGACCTCCACTACCCTGTGAGTTCTCTTGTGTCTTACCCTTGTTTTTCTTTTTGTGGCCCTTATGGGAAGAAGATTTAGCAGATTCCCCACCCTCCATATCTTTGGACTTTTTCCCTTCCTCCTGCTTACCAGGATGAGTTTTGTCCTTATGGGACACTCGATGTGACACCCATAAGTCTGCTGCAATGGCCAGCTTCTTAGGATCTATCTCCTTCGAATCGGCCAAATGCTGCTTAAGCTCTGGGGAAGAAGAAGCAAAAATGTGTTCCAGCATGACAAGATTTATCATGCCTTCGAAGGTAGAAACCTTATAACCTTCGACCCAGCCAGTTAAGTTTTTCAAGGATTCAGCGACATAAGATACCCAAGTACTACCTTCCTTTTTCTTATACTCTCGAAAACGCTTTAAATATTGGGCCGGAGTCTTCCCAAACTTTAAAATGAGAGTTTGCTTTAACATTGCGAAATCAGCTCGCTCAGCCTTCGACATTTCCATAATGGCACTACAGCCAGAATGGGGCAGTCTACTGAGCAACCACGCAATCTTATCAGCATTGTCAACTTCTTGAACTTCGCATGCATACTCAAACGCATTCAGCCAGTCCATAATGTCATTCCTTTCTTCATACACACTGAGCAGATCTTTCGGAAACCGTGGATGAGAGGAAGCCCCAGACCCATGTCCAGGACCCTTGGACCCATTTGCAACCTGAAGCTTGGCCAGTTCCAACTGGTGATCCCTGTCTTTTTGTTTTTCTGCCTGTTCGATTTTTAGTTTTGCTATGCTGAATTCAAGCTCCTGCTGCCTAAACCGCAGCTCTTGCTTCTTGAATTCAAGCATAGCATCCCCATCAACACTGGCAGAGGAAACATTAGACATCTCGTCCTCCCTGTCCTCGTGGTCGCGATGGATCAGTGCAGCGGCAGAACCGTCGGTTCTACCAGTGAGAGCAGCCCCACCACCTTCTGCACTGTCCTCAGAAGTTATAGCGTCAAGCTGCGCTTCTTGCCACGCCACGATTCTCTGGATCATTTCCAATTTTGTGCCTTGAGAGGAAACACCTCTCTCCGCACACATCTTTTTCAGCATTTCTGATTTGGAAGCATTTAAAGTTAACAAGGTATTTGTTTCCATACTGTTTGATAGGACTATGGCCTTTTTAAAGTTATACTACAACAATTCACTACGTGTACTGGTTGGAATAACCTGAAATGCCTTAGTTCGAGCGCAACACTGGATACCTTCAGTCGTATCCCACCGCTGCCACCAATTTGTTAAGACGGATTTCTGAACTCTGTCCTGGTGGCGCAGAAGTTCAGAAGGCCAACCTAATTACTACAGGGTAACCTCTGGACAAGCCAGACCAATCAAGGTAGCGATCGCGGCGGTCAAGACTAGGTCTCAAGAGGGGTGAGGGTGACTGAAAGCCCGCAATGAGCACACAAAGCAAGAGCGCTTACAAACTACTCCAAACAGTTGTTATATCAAAAATAGATACACATTTATTTTAAGGCCTTTAAAACAATGACCGTAGCGAGAAAATCACAATATCACACTATTAAACCAACACATACCATATCAACACAATATATATACAAATACACAGTCGCAAGCGTTTAAAGCACGAAATATGTAGTCCACCTGAAAGGAAAGGAAAACAGGCAGTGCGATAACGCTTTAGACTCAGTTCGCCTTCAGAGGCACCTAACTAGATGGAAGTCCAAGCCCTGCGAAGAGTGGAGCCTTGTGCTCAAAGTACCTGCCACGCCGGTGCCAACGGGCAAAAGGGGAAGCTCTTCGGAGGAAGTCAGGCAGTTCAGGTTAGTGCACAGCAGAAGGAGAACAGGTTCCGCAACTCAAGCGCAGCCTCCACAGCGGGCAGAAGCAGAGCGCGAGTACGGCCAAAAGGGTGCTGTTTTTACACAGCAGGGAAAAGCAATGGGATACTGCAGGAGGGCGACCAGATCCTAGCTAAACTACTCACCGGTCCCCGAAGCAAGCAGACCCAGGCTTCTCCACGTTAGTTTCAGCAGCTGGCAGGTTCAGAAGAGCAGGGAACGCCTCGTAGTCGTGTAGAGCAAAAAGACGTCCCAATCGACGAAACCAGCACAGTTTGTTGCCGCAGCAGGACAACGGAGCGGCCGTGTGTATTCGAGCCAAATGTACACTCCTCCCTTCAGACTTGGGAACGCCAAGTGTACGAAGCGTGGGAGAGTGACCAGGACTCGAAATACAACACAACCTGGCGGCGGTTACAGAGCAGGACTCCCTTGTAAGCTGGTCAGTCAACTGGATGGCCCAGAGACACTTCCGAAGGCTTACTTGGCAGGAGTTGATGGAGTCGCCGGGAATAGCTGTTCCTGCTATTCCAAAGGTCGAAGCACCAGTACAGGCCTTCTGGTTCGATCCAAGGAGGAAAGGGTTTCACAGGACGACAGCAGTGCAAAGGAGGATTCCTTCAGCGGGTCACCAGCGATTCCTCGGTCCAGCCTCTTGGTTGCAGGATACTTGGCTCCTGTATTCCTTCGTTCGTGAGAACTCAGGAGATCGACATGGCAGTGGTGTTTCCAGCCCCCTCTTATCCACGGTTCCCTTCGCGCCAAAACGGAGGGGAGCCAATGGGAGATCCGCTCATCAACACACATACCATACGTGGACCAATCACGGACCACGGTGGTCCCAGGCATTCACACCACCCTAGACTCTCTGGCACCCAGGATGTGTATTGGGACCAGACATCCCAGCCCACACCCTGGAGGCACACAAAAGACATGTAGAAGCCCGCGAAAGCAACCACGTTTCGCGGGAAAGTACATGCCCAAATAAGGAAGGCCCCGGGTCGCTCGACCTGGGGAAGGTGAAGGGAGCAAGACGGTCAGTGGACAGGACAAAGGAGCCTCGTGGTCTGGCCATTTTGGGAGCCAGGCCACCATTTTGGGTTCAGTGCGAAAAACGTGCTCAGAACGCCAAAAGGAGCTCAAAATAAACAAAACGATCGCTGCCACCATTCCAGTCCCTGAATGACTTGCACCGATCAAAATACCATCCTAAAAGAGTATCTAGGGCCTGTAGAAGGCTAGAGACCCAAGAGAGCTGTAACTTAGCTTACAGTGCCCTCTTGTGTCATGTTGCACTAAAGCCGCAACACGATAAAAGAAACTACGGGAAACAGCGTTCCCCGGTACTGACTGTTTTAAGGGCATGTCAGTTTCCCCGTAAGAAAAGGAGCGAAAGCCCAGAGGAGTGCGGCAGAAGGCTGCACTTCTCTGGCAAAGTCAAGAACAAGGTGTAAAACAACAGCAAAAAGTTTAGGGGTTGCCACATGGAAGGAAAATTACCTACAATTACGAAATCTTTCCTAACAACATCTCATGCTATAGGGAGGGTCTCAAGTTTGATATTAGAAGCATTGAGATATCATATCTCATGCTATAGGAAGGGTCTCAGGATTGGAATGGGAAGGAGTTGGATATCACATCTCATGCTATAGGAAGGGTCTCAGGTTTGGTATAAGCAGTGAGATATCACATCTCATGCTATAGGAAGTGTCTCAGGATTGGAATGGGAAGGAGTTGGATATCACATCTCATGTTATAGGAAGGATCTCAGGTTTGGTATAAGCATTGAGATATCACATCTCTACTATCGGAAGGGTCTCAGGATTGGAATGGGAAGGAGTTGGATATTCCCATCTCATGTTATAGGAAGGGTCTCAGGTTTGGTATTAGAAGCATTGAGATATCACATCTCATGCTATAGGAAGGGTCTCAGGATTGGAATGGGAAGGACTTGGATATAACATCTCATGATAAAGGAAGTGTCTAAGGTTTGGAAGGGGAAGGAGTTTGATATCACATCTCATGCCATAGTATGGGTCTCAGGTTTGGTAGAAGCATTGGGATATCACATCTCATGCTATCGGAAGGGTCTCAGGTTGGAATGGGAAGGAGTTGGATATCACATCTCATGTTATAGGAAGGGTCTCAGGTTGGAATGGGAAGGAGTTGGATATCACATCTCATGTTATAGGAAGGGTCTCAGGATTGGAATTAGAAGGACTTGGATATCACATCTCATGCTATAGGAAGGCTCTCAGGTTTGGAAGGGGAAAGAGTTGGATATCACATTTCATGTTACAGGTAGGATCTCAGGTTTGGTATTAGAGGCATTGAGATATCACATCTCATGCTATCAGAAGAGTCTCAGGATTGGAATGGGAAGGAGTTGGATATCACATCTCATGCTAAAGGGAGGGTCTCAGGTTTGGAAGGGGAAGGATTTGGATATCACATCTCATGTTATAGGAAGGATCTCAGGTTTGGTATTAGAAGCATTGAGATATCACATCTCATGCTATCGGAAGGATCTCAGGTTTGGTATAGAAGCATTGAGATATCACATCTCATGCTATCAGAAGGTTCTCAGGATTGGAATGGGAAGGAGTTGGATATCACATCTCATGCTAAAGGGAGGGTCTCAGGTTTGGAAGGGGAAGGATTTGGATATCACATATGTTATCGGAAGGATCTCAGGTTTGGTATTAGAAGTATTGAGATATCACATCTCATGCTATAGGAAGGGTCTCAGGATTGGAATGGGAAGGAGTTGGTTATCACATCTCATGCTAAAGGAAGGGTCTCAGGTTTGGTAGAAGCATTGAGATATCACATCTCATGCTATAGAAAGGGTCTCAGGATTGGAATGGGAAGGACTTAGATATTACATATCATGCTATAGGGAGGGTCTCAGTTTTGATATTAGAAGCATTGAGATATCACATCTCATGCTATCAGAAGGGTCTCAGGATTGGAATGGGAAGGAGCTGGATATCACATCTCATGCTAAAGGAAGGGTCTCAGGTTTGGAACGGGAAGGAGTTGGATATCACATCTCATGTTATAGGAAGGGTCTCAGGTTTGGTGTAAGCATTGAGATATCACATCTCTGCTATCGGAAGTGTCTCAGGATTGGAATGGGAAGGACTTGGATATCACATCTCATGTTATAGGAAGGGTCTCAGGATTGGAATGGGAAGAAGTTGGATATCACATCTCATGCTATAGGAAGGGTCTCAGGTTTGGAAGGGGAAGGAGTTGGATATCCAATCTCATGTTATAGGACTGGTCTCAGGTTTGGTATTAGAAGCATTGAGATATCACATCGCATGCTGTAGGAAGGTTCTCAGGTTTGGAATGGGGAGGAATTGGATATCACATCTCATGTCATAGGAAGGATCTCAGGTTTGGTATTAGAAGCATTGAGATATCACATCTCATGCTATAGGAAGGGTCTCATGTTTGGAATGGGAATGTGTTGGATATCACATATGCTATAGGAAGGGTCTCAGGTTTGGAACGGGAAGGATTTGGATATCACATCTCATGTTATAGGAAGGGTCTCAGGTTTGGTATAAGCATTGAGATATCACATCTCTGCTATCGGAAGTGTCTCAGGATTGGAATGAGAAGGTGTTGGATATCCCATCTCATGTTATAGGACGGGTCTCAGGTTTGTTATTAGAATCATTGAGATATCATATTGCATGCTGTAGGAAGGGTCTAAGGATTGGAATGGGAAGGAGTTGGATATCCCATCTCATGTTATAGGAAGAGTCTCAAGTTTGGTATTAGAAGCATTTAGCTATCACATCTCATGCTATAGGAAGTGTCTCAGGATTGGAATGGGAAGGAGTTGGATATCACATTTCATGTTAGAGGAAGGATCTCAGGTTTGGTATTAGAGGCATTGAGATATCACATCTCATGCTATAGGAAGGGTCTCAGGATTGGAATGGGAAGGAGTTGGATATCACATCTCATGCTATAGGAAGGGTCTCAGGTTTGGTATAAGCATTGAGATATCACATCTCCTGCTATAGGAAGGGTCTCAGGATGGGAATGGGAAGGAGTTGGATATCACATCTCATGTTATAGGAAGGATCTCAGGTTTGGTATTAGAAGCATTGAGACATCACATCTCATGCTATCGGAAGGGTCTCAGGATTGGAATGGGAAGGACTTGGATATCACATCTCATGCTATAGGGAGGGTCTCAAGTTTGATATTAGAAGCATTGAGATATCATATCTCATGCTATAGGAAGGGTCTCAGGATTGGAATGGGAAGGAGTTGGATATCACATCTCATGCTATAGGAAGGGTCTCAGGTTTGGTATAAGCAGTGAGATATCACATCTCATGCTATAGGAAGGGTCTCAGGTTTGGAACGGGAAGGAGTTGGATATCACATCTCATGTTATAGGAAGGGTCTCAGGTTTGGTATAAGCATTGAGATATCACATCTCTGCTATCGGAAGTGTCTCAGGATTGGAATGGGAAGGTGTTGGATATCCCATCTCATGTTATAGGACGGGTCTCAGGTTTGTTATTAGAATCATTGAGATATCATATTGCATGCTGTAGGAAGGGTCTAAGGATTGGAATGGGAAGGAGTTGGATATCCCATCTCATGTTATAGGAAGAGTCTCAAGTTTGGTATTAGAAGCATTTAGCTATCACATTTCATGCTATAGGAAGTGTCTCAGGATTGGAATGGGAAGGAGTTGGATATCACATTTCATGTTAGAGGAAGGATCTCAGGTTTGGTATTAGAGGCATTGAGATATCACATCTCATGCTATAGGAAGGGTCTCAGGATTGGAATGGGAAGGAGTTGGATATCACATCTCATGCTATAGGAAGGGTCTCAGGTTTGGTATAAGCATTGAGATATCACATCTCATGCTATAGGAAGGGTCTCAGGATGGGAATGGGAAGGAGTTGGATATCACATCTCATGTTATAGGAAGGATCTCAGGTTTGGTATTAGAAGCATTGAGACATCACATCTCATGCTATCGGAAGGGTCTCAGGATTGGAATGGGAAGGACTTGGATATCACATCTCATGCTATAGGGAGGGTCTCAAGTTTGATATTAGAAGCATTGAGATATCATATCTCATGCTATAGGAAGGGTCTCAGGATTGGAATGGGAAGGAGTTGGATATCACATCTCATGCTATAGGAAGGGTCTCAGGTTTGGTATAAGCAGTGAGATATCACATCTCATGCTATAGGAAGTGTCTCAGGATTGGAATGGGAAGGAGTTGGATATCACATCTCATGTTATAGGAAGGATCTCAGGTTTGGTATAAGCATTGAGATATCACATCTCTACTATCGGAAGGGTCTCAGGATTGGAATGGGAAGGAGTTGGATATTCCCATCTCATGTTATAGGAAGGGTCTCAGGTTTGGTATTAGAAGCATTGAGATATCACATCTCATGCTATAGGAAGGGTCTCAGGATTGGAATGGGAAGGACTTGGATATCACATCTCATGCTATAAGGAGGGTCTCAAGTTTGATATTAGAAGCATTGAGATATCACATCTCATGATATCGGAAGGGTCTCAGGGATGGAATGGGAAGGAGTTGGATATCACATCTCATGATAAAGGAAGTGTCTAAGGTTTGGAAGGGGAAGGAGTTTGATATCACATCTCATGCCATAGTATGGGTCTCAGGTTTGGTAGAAGCATTGGGATATCACATCTCATGCTATCGGAAGGGTATCAGGATTGGATTTGGAAGGAGTTGGATATCCCATCTCATGCTATAGGAAGGGTCTCAGGTTGGAATGGGAAGGAGTTGGATATCACATCTCATGTTATAGGAAGGGTCTCAGGATTGGAATTAGAAGGACTTGGATATCACATCTCATGCTATAGGAAGGCTCTCAGGTTTGGAAGGGGAAAGAGTTGGATATCACATTTCATGTTAGAGGTAGGATCTCAGGTTTGGTATTAGAGGCATTGAGATATCACATCTCATGCTATCAGAAGCGTCTCAGGATTGGAATGGGAAGGAGTTGGATATCACATCTCATGCTAAAGGGAGGGTCTCAGGTTTGGAAGGGGAAGGATTTGGATATCACATCTCATGTTATAGGAAGGATCTCAGGTTTGGTATTAGAAGCATTGAGATATCACATCTCATGCTATCGGAAGGATCTCAGGTTTGGTATAGAAGCATTGAGATATCACATCTCATGCTATCAGAAGGTTCTCAGGATTGGAATGGGAAGGAGCTGGATATCACATCTCATGCTAAAGGGAGGGTCTCAGGTTTGGAAGGGGAAGGATTTGGATATCACATCTCATGTTATCGGAAGGATCTCAGGTTTGGTATTAGAAGTATTGAGATATCACATCTCATGCTATAGGAAGGGTCTCAGGATTGGAATGGGAAGGAGTTGGTTATCACATCTCATGCTAAAGGAAGGGTCTCAGGTTTGGTAGAAGCATTGAGATATCACATCTCATGCTATAGGAAGGGTCTCAGGATTGGAATGGGAAGGACTTAGATATCACATATCATGCTATAGGGAGGGTCTCAGTTTTGATATTAGAAGCATTGAGATATCACATCTCATGCTATCAGAAGGGTCTCAGGATTGGAATGGGAAGGAGCTGGATATCACATCTCATGCTAAAGGAAGGGTCTCAGGTTTGGAACGGGAAGGAGTTGGATATCACATCTCATGTTATAGGAAGGGTCTCAGGTTTGGTATAAGCATTGAGATATCACATCTCTGCTATCGGAAGTGTCTCAGGATTGGAATGGGAAGGACTTGGATATCACATCTCATGTTATAGGAAGGGTCTCAGGATTGGAATGGGAAGAAGTTGGATATCACATCTCATGCTATAGGAAGGGTCTCAGGTTTGGAAGGGGAAGGAGTTGGATATCCAATCTCATGTTATACGACTGGTCTCAGGTTTGGTATTAGAAGCATTGAGATATCACATCGCATGCTGTAGGAAGGTTCTCAGGTTTGGAATGGGGAGGAATTGGATATCACATCTCATGTCATAGGAAGGATCTCAGGTTTGGTATTAGAAGCATTGAGATATCACATCTCATGCTATAGGAATGATCTCAGGATTGGAATGGGAAGGAGTTGGATATTACATTCCTGCTATAGGAAGGGTCTCATGTTTGGAATGGGAATGTGTTGGATATCACATATGCTATAGGAAGTGTCTCAGGTTTGGAACGGGAAGGAGTTGGATATCACATCTCATGTTATAGGAAGGGTCTCAGGTTTGGTATAAGCATTGAGATATCACATCTCTGCTATCGGAAGTGTCTCAGGATTGGAATGGGAAGGTGTTGGATATCCCATCTCATGTTATAGGACGGGTCTCAGGTTTGTTATTAGAATCATTGAGATATCATATTGCATGCTGTAGGAAGGGTCTAAGGATTGGAATGGGAAGGAGTTGGATATCCCATCTCATGTTATAGGAAGAGTCTCAAGTTTGGTATTAGAAGCATTTAGCTATCACATCTCATGCTATAGGAAGTGTCTCAGGATTGGAATGGGAAGGAGTTGGATATCACATTTCATGTTAGAGGAAGGATCTCAGGTTTGGTATTAGAGGCATTGAGATATCACATCTCATGCTATAGGAAGGGTCTCAGGATTGGAATGGGAAGGAGTTGGATATCACATCTCATGCTATAGGAAGGGTCTCAGGTTTGGTATAAGCATTGAGATATCACATCTCATGCTATAGGAAGGGTCTCAGGATTGGAATGGGAAGGAGTTGGATATCACATCTCATGTTATAGGAAGGATCTCAGGTTTGGTATTAGAAGCATTGAGACATCACATCTCATGCTATCGGAAGGGTCTCAGGATTGGAATGGGAAGGACTTGGATATCACATCTCATGCTATAGGGAGGGTATCACGTTTGATATTAGAAGCATTGAGATATCATATCTCATGCTATAGGAAGGGTCTCAGGATTGGAATGGGAAGGAGTTGGATATCACATCTCATGCTATAGGAAGGGTCTCAGGTTTGGTATAAGCAGTGAGATATCACATCTCATGCTATAGGAAGTGTCTCAGGATTGGAATGGGAAGGAGTTGGATATCACATCTCATGTTATAGGAAGGATCTCAGGTTTGGTATAAGCATTGAGATATCACATCTCTACTATCGGAAGGGTCTCAGGATTGGAATGGGAAGGAGTTGGATATTCCCATCTCATGTTATAGGAAGGGTCTCAGGTTTGGTATTAGAAGCATTGAGATATCACATCTCATGCTATAGGAAGGGTCTCAGGATTGGAATGGGAAGGACTTGGATATCACATCTCATGCTATAAGGAGGGTCTCAAGTTTGATATTAGAAGCATTGAGATATCACATCTCATGATATCGGAAGGGTCTCAGGGATGGAATGGGAAGGAGTTGGATATCACATCTCATGATAAAGGAAGTGTCTAAGGTTTGGAAGGGGAAGGAGTTTGATATCACATCTCATGCCATAGTATGGGTCTCAGGTTTGGTAGAAGCATTGGGATATCACATCTCATGCTATCGGAAGGGTATCAGGATTGGATTTGGAAGGAGTTGGATATCCCATCTCATGCTATAGGAAGGGTCTCAGGTTGGAATGGGAAGGAGTTGGATATCACATCTCATGTTATAGGAAGGGTCTCAGGATTGGAATTAGAAGGACTTGGATATCACATCTCATGCTATAGGAAGGCTCTCAGGTTTGGAAGGGGAAAGAGTTGGATATCACATTTCATGTTAGAGGTAGGATCTCAGGTTTGGTATTAGAGGCATTGAGATATCACATCTCATGCTATCAGAAGAGTCTCAGGATTGGAATGGGAAGGAGTTGGATATCACATCTCATGCTAAAGGGAGGGTCTCAGGTTTGGAAGGGGAAGGATTTGGATATCACATCTCATGTTATAGGAAGGATCTCAGGTTTGGTATTAGAAGCATTGAGATATCACATCTCATGCTATCGGAAGGATCTCAGGTTTGGTATAGAAGCATTGAGATATCACATCTCATGCTATCAGAAGGTTCTCAGGATTGGAATGGGAAGGAGGTGGATATCGCATCTCATGCTAAATGGAGGGTCTCAGGTTTGGAAGGGGAAGGATTTGGATATCACATCTCATGTTATCGGAAGGATCTCAGGTTTGGTATTAGAAGTATTGAGATATCACATCTCATGCTATAGGAAGGGTCTCAGGATTGGAATGGGAAGGAGTTGGTTATCACATCTCATGCTAAAGGAAGGGTCTCAGGTTTGGTAGAAGCATTGAGATATCACATCTCATGCTATAGGAAGGGTCTCAGGATTGGAATGGGAAGGACTTAGATATCACATATCATGCTATAGGGAGGGTCTCAGTTTTGATATTAGAAGCATTGAGATATCACATCTCATGCTATCAGAAGGGTCTCAGGATTGGAATGGGAAGGAGCTGGATATCACATCTCATGCTAAAGGAAGGGTCTCAGGTTTGGAAAGGGAAGGAGTTGGATATCACATCTCATGTTATAGGAAGGGTCTCAGGTTTGGTATAAGCATTGAGATATCACATCTCTGCTATCGGAAGTGTCTCAGGATTGGAATGGGAAGGACTTGGATATCACATCTCATGCTATAGATAGGCTCTCAGGTTTGGAAAGGGAAGGAGTTGGATATCACATTTCATGTTAGAGGAAGGATCTCAGGTTTGGTATTAGAGGCATTGAGATATCAGATCTCAGGCTATAGGAAGGGTCTCAGGATTGGAATGGGAAGGAGTTGGATATCACATCTCATGCTATAGGAAGGGTCTCAGGATTGGAATGGGAAGGAGTTGGATATCACATCTCATTCTAGAGGAAGGGTCTCAGGTTTGGTACAAGCATTGAGATATCACATCTCGTGCTATAGGAAGGGTCTCAGGATTGGAATGGGAAGGAGTTGTATATGACATCTCATGCCGTAGGAAGGGTCTCAGGTTTGGTATAAACATTGAGATATCACATCTCTGCTATCAAAAGGGTCTTAGGATTGGAATGGGAAGGAGTTGGATATCCCATCTCATGTTATAGGAAGAGTCTCAGGTTTGGTATTAGAAGCATTGAGATATCCCATCTCATGATATAGGAAGGTTCTCAGGTTGGAATGGGAAGGAGTTGGATATCACATTTCATGTTTTAGGAAGGGTCTCAGGATTGGAATGGGAAGGACTTGGATATCATATCCCATGCTATAGGAAGGCTCTCAGGTTTGGAAGGGGAAGGAGTTGGATATCACATTTCATGTTAGAGGAAGGATCTCAGGTTTGGTATTAGAGGCCTTGAGATATCACATCTCATGCTATAGGAAGGGTCTCAGGATTGGAATGGGAAGTAGTTGGATGTCACATCTCAAGCTATAGGAATGGTCTCAGGTTTGGTATAAGCATTGTGATATCACATCTCATGCTATAGGAAGGGTCTCAGGATTGGAATGGGAAGGAGTTGGATATCACATCTCATGTTATAGGAAAGATCTCAGGTTTGGTATTAGAAGCATTGAGACATCACATCTCATGTTATAGGAAGGGTCTCAGGATTGGAATGGGAAGAAGTTGGATATCACATCTCATGCTATAGGAAGGGTCTCAGGTTTGGTATAAGCATTGAGATATCACATCTCATGCTATATGAAGGGTCTCAGGATTGGAATGGGAAGGAGTTGTATATGACATCTCATGCCATAGGAAGGGTCTCAGGTTTGGTATAAGCATTGAGATATCACATCACATGCTATAGGAAGGGTCTCAGGATTGGAATGGGAAGGACTTGGATATCACATCTCATGCTATAGGCAGGGTCTCAGGTTTGGAAAGGGAATGAGATGGATATCACATTTCATGTTAGAGGTAGGATCTCAGGTTTGGTATTAGAGGCATTGAGATATCACATCTCATGCTATCAGAAGGGTCTCAGGATTGGAATGGGAAGGAGTTGGATATCACATCTCATGCTAAAGGGATGGTCTCAGGTTTGGAAGGGGAAGGATTTGGAAATCACATCTCATGTTATAGGAAGGATCTCAGGTTTGGTATTAGAAGCATTGAGATATCACATCTCATGCTTTCATAAGGGTCTCAGGATTGGAATGGGAAGGAGTTGGATATCACATCTCATGTTATAGGAAGGATCTCAGGTTTGGTATTAGAAGCATTGAGACATCACATCTCATGCTATAGGAAGGGTCTCAGGATTGGAATGGGAAGGAGTTGGATATCACATCTCATGCTATAGGAAGGGTCTCAGATTTGGTATAAGCATTGAGATATCACATCTCATGCTATAGGAAGGGTCTCAGGATTGGAATGGGAAGGAGTTGTATATGACATCTCAGGCCATAGGAAGGGTCTCAGGTTTGGTATAAGCATTGATATATCACATCTCTGCTATCGGAAGGGTCCCAGGATTGGAATGGGAAGGAATTGGATATCACATCTCATGTTATAGGAAGGATCTCAGGTTTGGTATTAGAAGCATTGAGATATCCCTTCTTATGCTGTAGGAAGGTTCTCAGGTTTGGAATGGTGAGGAATTGGATATCACATCTCATGTCATAGGAAGGATCTCAGGTTTGGTATTAGAAGCATTGAGATATCACATCTCATGCTATAGGAATGGTCTCAGGATTGGAATGGGAAGGAGTTGGATATTACATTCCTGCTATAGGAAGGGTCTCATGTTTGGAATGGGAATGTGTTGGATATCACATATGCTATAGGAAGAGTCTCAGGTTTGGAACGGGAAGGAGTTGGATATCACATCTCATGTTATAGGAAGGGTCTCAGGTTTGGTATAAGCATTGAGATATCACATCTCTGCTATCGGAAGTGTCTCAGGATTGGAATGGGAAGGTGTTGGATATCCCATCTCATGTTATAGGACGGGTCTCAGGTTTGTTATTAGAATCATTGAGATATCATATTGCATGCTGTAGGAAGGGTCTAAGGATTGGAATGGGAAGGAGTTGGATATCCCATCTCATGTTATAGGAAGAGTCTCAAGTTTGGTATTAGAAGCATTTAGCTATCACATCTCATGCTATAGGAAGTGTCTCAGGATTGGAATGGGAAGGAGTTGGATATCACATTTCATGTTAGAGGAAGGATCTCAGGTTTGGTATTAGAGGCATTGAGATATCACATCTCATGCTATAGGAAGGGTCTCAGGATTGGAATGGGAAGGAGTTGGATATCACATCTCATGCTATAGGAAGGGTCTCAGGTTTGGTATAAGCATTGAGATATCACTTCTCATGCTATAGGAAGGGTCTCAGGATTGGAATGGGAAGGAGTTGGATATCACATCTCATGTTATAGGAAGGATCTCAGGTTTGGTATAAGCATTGAGATATCACATCTCTACTATCGGAAGGGTCTCAGGATTGGAATGGGAAGGAGTTGGATATTCCCATCTCATGTTATAGGAAGGGTCTCAGGTTTGGTATTAGAAGCATTGAGATATCACATCTCATGCTATAGGAAGGGTCTCAGGATTGGAATGGGAAGGACTTGGATATCACATCTCATGCTATAAGGAGGGTCTCAAGTTTGATATTAGAAGCATTGAGATATCACATCTCTACTATCGGAAGGGTCTCAGGATTGGAATGGGAAGGAGTTGGATATTCCCATCTCATGTTATAGGAAGGGTCTCAGGTTTGGTATTAGAAGCATTGAGATATCACATCTCATGATATCGGAAGGGTCTCAGGGATGGAATGGGAAGGAGTTGGATATCACATCTCATGATAAAGGAAGTGTCTAAGGTTTGGAAGGGGAAGGAGTTTGATATCACATCTCATGCCATAGTATGGGTCTCAGGTTTGGTAGAAGCATTGGGATATCACATCTCATGCTATCGGAAGGGTATCAGTATTGGATTTGGAAGGAGTTGGATATCCCATCTCATGCTATAGGAAGGGTCTCAGGTTGGAATGGGAAGTAGTTGGATATAACATCTCATGTTATAGGAAGGGTCTCAGGATTGGAATTATAAGGACTTGGATATCACATCTCATGCTATAGGAAGGCTCTCAGGTTTGGAAGGGGAAAGAGTTGGATATCACATTTCATGTTAGAGGTAGGATCTCAGGTTTGGTATTAGAGGCATTGAGATATCACATCTCATGCTATCAGAAGAGTCTCAGGATTGGAATGGGAAGGAGTTGGATATCACATCTCATGCTAAAGGGAGGGTCTCAGGTTTGGAAGGGGAAGGATTTGGATATCACATCTCATGTTATAGGAAGGATCTCAGGTTTGGTATTAGAAGCATTGAGATATCACATCTCATGCTATCGGAAGGATCTCAGGTTTGGTATAGAAGCATTGAGATATCACATCTCATGCTATCAGAAGGTTCTCAGGATTGGAATGGGAAGGAGGTGGATATCACATCTCAAGCTAAAGGGAGGGTCTCAGGTTTGGAAGGGGAAGGATTTGGATATCACATCTCATGTTAGCGGAAGGATCTCAGGTTTGGTATTAGAAGTATTGAGATATCACATCTCATGCTATAGGAAGGGTCTCAGGATTGGAATGGGAAGGAGTTGGTTATCACATCTCATGCTAAAGGAAGGGTCTCAGGTTTGGTAGAAGCATTGAGATATCACATCTCATGCTATAGGAAGGGTCTCAGGATTGGAATGGGAAAGACTTAGATATCACATATCATGCTATAGGGTGGGTCTCAGTTTTGATATTAGAAGCATTGAGATATCACATCTCATGCTATCAGAAGGGTCTCAGGATTGGAATGGGAAGGAGCTGGATATCACATCTCATGCTAAAGGAAGGGTCTCAGGTTTGGAACGGGAAGGAGTTGGATATCACATCTCATGTTATAGGAAGGGTCTCAGGTTTGGTATAAGCATTGAGATATCACATCTCTGCTATCGGAAGTGTCTCAGGATTGGAATGGGAAGGACTTGGATATCACATCTCATGCTATAGATAGGCTCTCATGTTTGGAAAGGGAAGGAGTTGGATATCACATTTCATGTTAGAGGAAGGATCTCAGGTTTGGTATTAGAGGCATTGAGATATCAGATCTCAGGCTATAGGAAGGGTCTCAGGATTGGAATGGGAAGGAGTTGGATATCACATCTCATGCTATAGGAAAGGTCTCAGGATTGGAATGGGAAGGAGTTGGATATCACATCTCATTCTAGAGGAAGGGTCTCAGGTTTGGTATAAGCATTGAGATATCACATCTCGTGCTATAGGAAGGGTCTCAGGATTGGAATGGGAAGGAGTTGTATATGACATCTCATGCCATAGGAAGGGTCTCAGGTTTGGTATGAGCATTGTGATATCACATCTCATGCTATAGGAAGGGTCTCAGGATTGGAATGGGAAGGAGTTGGATATCACATCTCATGTTATAGGAAAGATCTCAGGTTTGGTATTAGAAGCATTGAGACATCACATCTCATGTTATAGGAAGGGTCTCAGGATTGGAATGGGAAGGAGTTGTATATGACATCTCATGCCATAGGAAGGGTCTCAGGTTTGGTATAAGCATTGAGATATCACATCACATGCTATAGGAAGGGTCTCAGGATTGGAATGGGAAGGACTTGGATATCACATCTCATGCTATAGGCAGGGTCTCAGGTTTGGAAAGGGAATGAGATGGATATCACATTTCATGTTAGAGGTAGGATCTCAGGTTTGGTATTAGAGGCATTGAGATATCACATCTCATGCTATCAGAAGGGTCTCAGGATTGGAATGGGAAGGAGTTGGATATCACATCTCAAGCTAAAGGGAGGGTCTCAGGTTTGGAAGGGGGAGGATTTGGAAATCACATCTCATGTTATAGGAAGGATCTCAGGTTTGGTATTAGAAGCATTGAGATATCACATCTCATGCTTTCATAAGGGTCTCAGGATTGGAATGGGAAGGAGTTGGATATCACATCTCATGTTATAGGAAGGATCTCAGGTTTGGTATTAGAAGCATTGAGACATCACATCTCATGCTATAGGAAGGGTCTCAGGATTGGAATGGGAAGGAGTTGGATATCACATCTCATGCTATAGGAAGGGTCTCAGATTTGGTATAAGCTTTGAGATATCACATCTCATGCTATAGGAAGGGTCTCAGGATTGGAATGGGAAGGAGTTGTATATGACATCTCAGGCCATAGGAAGGGTCTCAGGTTTGGTATAAGCATTGAGATATCACATCTTTGCTATTGGACGGGTCTCAGGATTGGAATGGGAAGGAATTGGATATCACATCTCATGTTATAGGAAGGATCTCAGGTTTGGTATTAGAAGCATTGAGATATCCCTTCTCATGCTATAGGAAGGGTCTCAGGATTGGAATGTGAAGGATTTGGATATCACATCTCATGCTAAAGGAAGGGTCTCAGGTTTGGTAGAACCATTGAGATATCACGTCTCTGCTATCGGAAGGGTCTCAGGATTGGATTGGGAAGGAGTTGGATATCCCTTCTCATGCTATAGGAAGGGTCTCAGGTTTGGTATACGCATTGAGATATCACATCTCTGCTATCGGAAGGGTCTCAGGATTGGATTGGGAAGGAGTTGGATATCCCTTCTCATGCTATAGGAAGTGTCTCAGGTTGGAATGGGAAGGAGTTGGATATCACATCTCTTGCTATAGGAAGGGTCTCAGGATTGGAATGGGTAGGAGTTGGATATTACTTTCTTGCTATAGGAAGGGTCTCATGTTTGGAATGGGAAGGAGTTGGATATCACATATGCTATAGTTAGTGTCTCAGGTTTGGAACGTGAAGGAGTTGGATATCACATCTCATGTTATAGGAAGGGTCTCAGGTTTGGTATAAGCATTGAGATATCACATCTCTGCTATCGGAAGTGGCTCAGGATTGGAATGGGAAGGAGTTGGATATCCCATCTCATTTTATAGGACGAGTCTCAGGTTTGTTATTAGAATCATTGAGATATCATATTGCATGCTGTAGGAAGGGTCTAAGGGTTGGAATGGGAAGGACTTGGATATCACATCTCATGCTATAGATAGGCTCTTAGGTTTGGAAAGGGAAGGAGTTGGATATCACATTTCATGTTAGAGGAAGGATCTCAGGTTTGGTATTAGAAGCATTGAGATATCACATCTCATGCTATAGGAAGGGTCTCAGGATTGGAATGGGAAGTAGTTGGATATCACATCTCATGCTATAGGAAGGGTCTCAGGTTAGGTATAAGCATTGAGATATCACATCTCATGCTATAGGAAGGGTCTCAGGATTGGAATGGAAGGAGTTGGATATCACATCTCATGTTATAGGAAGGATCTCAGGTTTGGTATTAGAAGCATTGAGACATCACATCTCATGCTATAGGAAGGGTCTCAGGGTTGGAATGGGAAGGAGTTGGATATCACATCTCATCCAATAGGAAGGGTCTCAGGTTTGGAATGGGAAGGAATTGGATATCACATCTCATGTTATAGGAAGGATCTCAGGTTTGGTATTAGAAGCATTGAGATATCACATCTCATGCTATAGGAAGGGTCTCAGGATTGGAATGTGAAGGATTTGGATATCACATCTCATGCTAAAGGAAGGGTCTCAGGTTTGGTAGAAGCATTGAGATATCACGTCTCTGCTATCGGAAGGGTCTCAGGATTGGATTGGGAAGGAGTTGGATATCCCTTCTCATGCTATAGGAAGGGTCTCAGAATTTGAATGGCAAGGAGTTGGATATCACATCTCATGCCATAGGAAGGGTCTCAGGTTTGGTATAAGCATTGAGATATCACATCTCTGCTATCGGAAGGGTCTCAGGATTGGATTGGGAAGGAGTTGTATATCCCTTCTCATGCTATAGGAAGTGTTTCAGGTAGGAATGGGAAGGAGTTGGATATCACATCTCATGTTATAGGAAGGGTCTCAGGATTGGAATGGGAAGGATTTGGATATCACATCTCTTGCTATAGGAAGGGTCTCAGGATTGGAATGGGTATGAGTTGGATATTACTTTCTTTCTATAGGAAGGGTCTCATGTTTGGAATGGGAAGGAGTTGGATATCACATATGCTATAGTTAGTGTCTCAGGTTTGGAACGGGAAGGAGTTGGATATCACATCTCATGTTATAGGAAGGGTCTCAGGTTTGGTATAAGCATTGAGATATCACATCTCTGCTATCGGAAGCGGCTCAGGATTGGAATGGGAAGGAGTTGGATATCCCATCTCATGTTATAGGAAGAGTCTCTGGTTTGGTATTAGAATCATTGAGATATCACATCGCATGCTGTAGGAAGGGTCTAAGGATTGGAATGGGATGGACTTGGATATCACATCTCATGCTATAGGTAGGCTCTCAGGTTTGGTATAAGCATTGAGATATCACATCTCATGCTATAGGAAGGGTCTCAGGATTGGAATGGGAATGATTTGGATATCACATCTCATGCTATAGGAAGGGTCTCAGATTTGGTATAAGTATTGAGATATCACATCTCATGCTAAAGGAAGGGTCTCAGGAATGGAATGGGAAGGAGTTGTATATGACATCTCAGGCCATAGGAAGGGTCTCAGTTTGGTATAAGCATTGAGATATCACATCTCTGCTATCGGAAGGGTCTCAGGATTGGAATGGGAAGGAGTTGGATATCCCATCTCATCTTATAGGAAGGGTCTCAGGTTTGGTATTAGAAGCATAGAGATATCACATCTCATGCTATAGGAAGGGTCTCAGGATTGGAATGGAAGGAGTTGGATATCACATCTCATGTTATAGGAAGGATCTCAGGTTTGGTATTAGAAGCATTGAGACATCACATCTCATGCTATAGGAAGGGTCTCAGGGTTGGAATGGGAAGGAGTTGGATATCACATCTCATCCAATAGGAAGGGTCTCAGGTTTGGAATGGGAAGGAATTGGATATCACATCTCATGTTATAGGAAGGATCTCAGGTTTGGTATTAGAAGCATTGAGATATCACATCTCATGCTATAGGAAGGGTCTCAGGATTGGAATGTGAAGGATTTGGATATCACATCTCATGCTAAAGGAAGGGTCTCAGGTTTGGTAGAAGCATTGAGATATCACATCTCTGCTATCGGAAGGGTCTCAGGATTGGATTGGGAAGGAGTTGGATATCCCTTCTCATGCTATAGGAAGGGTCTCAGGATTTGAATGGGAAGGAGTTGGATATCACATCTCATGTTATAGGAAGGGTTTCAGGATTGGAATGGGAAGGATTTGGATATCACATCTCTTGCTATAGGAAGGGTCTCAGGATTGGAATGGGTAGGAGTTGGATATTACTTTCTTGCTATAGGAAGGGTCTCATGTTTGGAATGGGAAGCAGTTGGATATCACATATGCTATAGTTAGTGTCTCAGGTTTGGAACGCGAAGGAGTTGGATATCACATCTCATGTTATAGGAAGGGTCTCAGGTTTGGTATAAGCATTGAGATATCACATCTCTGCTTTCGGAAGCGGCTCAGGATTGGAATGGGAAGGAGTTGGATATCCCATCTCATGTTATAGGAAGAGTCTCTGGTTTGGTATTAGAATCATTGAGATATCACATCGCATGCTGTAGGAAGGGTCTACGGATTGGAATGGGATGGACTTGGATATCACATCTCATGCTATAGGTAGGCTCTCAGGTTTGGTATAAGCATTGAGATATCACATCTCATGCTATAGGAAGGGTCTCAGGATTGGAATGGGAAGGAATTGGATATCACATCTCATGCTATAGGAAGGGTCTCAGATTTGGTATAAGCATTGAGATATCACATCTCTGCTATCGGAAGGGTCTCAGGATTGGAATGGGAAGGAGTTGGATATCCCATCTCATGTTATAGGAATGGTCTCAGGTTTGGTATTAGAAGCATAGAGATATCACATCTCATGCTATAGGAAGGGTCTCAGGATTGGAATGGGAAGGACTTGGATGTCACATCTCATGCTATAGGGAGGGTCTCAAGTTTGATATTAGAAGCATTGAGATAACAAATCTCATGATATCGGAAGGGTCTCAGGATTGGAATGGGAAGGAGTTGGATATCACATCTCATGATAAAGGAAGGGTCTAAGGTTTGGAAGGGGAAGGATTTGGATATCACATCTCATGTTATAGGACGGGTCTCAGGTTTGGTATTAGAAGCATTGAGATATCAAGTCTCATGGTATAAGAAGGGTCTCAGAATTGGAATGGGAAGGAGTTGGATATCACACCTCAAGCTATAGGAAGGGTCTCAGGATTGGAATGGGAAGGAGTTTGATATCACATCTCCTGCCATAGTATGGGTCTCAGGTTTGGTAGAAGCATTGGGATATCAGATCTCATGCTATCGGAAGGGTATCAGTATTGGATTTGGAAGAAGTTGGATATCCCATCTCATGCTATAGGAAGGGTCTCAGGTTGGAATGGGAAGGAGTTGGATATCACATTTCATGTTATAGGAAGGGTCTCAGGATTGGAATGGGAAGGACTTGGATATCATATCTCATGCTATAGGAAGGCTCTCAGGTTTGGAAGGGGAAGGAGTTGGATATCACATCACAAGCTATAGGAAGGGTCTCAGGATTGGAATGGGAAGGAGTTGGATATCACATCTCAAGCTATAGGAAGGGTCTCAGGTTTGGTATAAGCATTGAGATATCACATCTCATGCTATAGGAAGGGTCTCAGGATTGGAATGGGAAGGAGTTGGATATCACATCTCATGTTATAGGAAATATCTCAGGTTTGGTATTAGAAGCATTGAGACATCACATCTCATGTTATAGGAAGGGTCTCAGGATTGGAATGGGAAGAAGTTGGATATCACATCTCATGCTATAGGAAGGGTCTCAGGATTGGAATGGGAATGAGTTGTATATGACATCTCATGCCATAGGAAGGGTCTCAGGTTTGGTATAAGCATTGAGATATCACATCACATGCTATAGGAAGGGTCTCAGGATTGGAATGGGAAGGACTTGGATATGACATCTCATGCCATAGGAAGGGTCTCAGGTTTGGTATAAGCATTGAGATATCACATCACATGCTATAGGAAGGGTCTCAGGATTGGAATGGGAAGGACTTGGATAACACATCTCATGCTATAGGCAGGGCCTCAGGTTTGGAAAGGGAAGGAGATGGATATCACATTTCATGTTAGAGATAGGATCTCAGGTTTGGTATTAGAGGCATTGAGATATCACATTTTATGCTATCAGAAGGGTCTCAGGATTGGAATGGGAAGGAGTTGTATATCACATCTCATGCTAAATGGAGGGTCTCAGGTTTGGAAGGGGAAGGATTTGGAAATCACATCTCAAGTTATAGGAAGGATCTCAGGTTTGGTATTAGAAGCATTGAGATATCACATCTCATGCTATCGGAAGTATCTCAGGTTTGGTATTAGAGGCATTGAGATATCACATCTCATGCTATCATAAGGGTCTCAGGATTGGAATGGGAAGGAGTTGGATATCACATCTCATGTTATTGGAAGGATCTCAGGTTTGGTATTAGAAGCATTGAGACATCACATCTCATGCTATAGGAAGGGTCTCAGGATTGGAATGGGAAGGAGTTGGATATCACATTTCATGTTATAGGAAGGGTCTCAGGATTGGAATGGGAAGGACTTGGATATCATATCTCATGCTATAGGATGGGTCTCAGGTTTGTTATTAGAATCATTGAGATATCATATTGCATGCTGTAGGAAGGGTCTAAGGATTGGAATGGGAAGGACTTGGATATCACATCTCATGATATAGATAGGCTCTCAGGTTTGGAAAGGGAAGGAGTTGGATATCACATTTCATGTTAGAGGAAGGATCTCAGGTTTGGTATTAGAAGCATTGAGATATCACATCTCATGCTATAGGAAGGGTCTCAGGATTGGAATGGGAAGTAGTTGGATATCACATCTCATGCTATAGGAAGGGTCTCAGGTTTGGTATAAGCATTGAGATATCACATCTCATGCTATAGGACGGGTCTCAGGATTGGAATGGAAGGAGTTGGATATCACATCTCATGTTATAGGAAGGATCTCAGGTTTGGTATTAGAAGCATTGAGACATCACATCTCATGCTATAGGAAGGGTCTCAGGGTTGGAATGGGAAGGAGTTGGATATCGCATCTCATCCAATAGGAAGGGTCTCAGGTTTGGAATGGGAAGGAATTGGATATCACATCTCATGTTATAGGAAGGATCTCAGGTTTGGTATTAGAAGCATTGAGATATCACATCTCATGCTATAGGAAGGGTCTCAGGATTGGAATGTGAAGGATTTGGATATCACATCACATGCTAAAGGAAGGGTCTCAGGTTTGGTAGAAGCATTGAGATATCAGATCTCTGCTATCGGAAGGGTCTCAGGATTGGATTGGGAAGGAGTTGGATATCCCTTCTCATGCTATAGGAAGGGTCTCAGGTTTGGTATAAGCATTGAGATATCACATCTCATGCCATAGGAAGGGTCTCAGGATTGGAATGGGAATGAGTTGTATATGACATCTCATGCCATAGGAAGGGTCTCAGGTTTGGTATAAGCATTGAGATATCACATCACATGCTATAGGAAGGGTCTCAGGATTGGAATGGGAAGGACTTGGATATCACATCTCATGCTATAGGCAGGGCCTCAGGTTTGGAAAGGGAAGGAGATGGATATCACATTTCATGTTAGAGATAGGATCTCAGGTTTGGTATTAGAGGCATTGAGATATCACATCTTATGCTATCAGAAGGGTCTCAGGATTGGAATGGGAAGGAGTTGTATATCACATCTCATGCTAAATGGAGGCTCTCAGGTTTGGAAGGGGAAGGATTTGGAAATCACATCTCAAGTTATAGGAAGGATCTCAGGTTTGGTATTAGAAGCATTGAGATATCACATCTCATGCTATCGGAAGTATCTCAGGTTTGGTATTAGAGGCATTGAGATATCACATCTCATGCTATCATAAGGGTCTCAGGATTGGAATGGGAAGGAGTTGGATATCACATCTCATGTTATTGGAAGGATCTCAGGTTTGGTATTAGAAGCATTGAGACATCACATCTCATGCTATAGGAAGGGTCTCAGGATTGGAATGGGAAGGAGTTGGATATCACATTTCATGTTATAGGAAGGGTCTCAGGATTGGAATGGGAAGGACTTGGATATCATATCTCATGCTATAGGATGGGTCTCAGGTTTGTTATTAGAATCATTGAGATATCATATTGCATGCTGTAGGAAGGGTCTAAGGATTGGAATGGGAAGGACTTGGATATCACATCTCATGATATAGATAGGCTCTCAGGTTTGGAAAGGGAAGGAGTTGGATATCACATTTCATGTTAGAGGAAGGATCTCAGGTTTGGTATTAGAAGCATTGAGATATCACATCTCATGCTATAGGAAGGGTCTCAGGATTGGAATGGGAAGTAGTTGGATATCACATCTCATGCTATAGGAAGGGTCTCAGGTTTGGTATAAGCATTGAGATATCACATCTCATGCTATAGGACGGGTCTCAGGATTGGAATGGAAGGAGTTGGATATCACATCTCATGTTATAGGAAGGATCTCAGGTTTGGTATTAGAAGCATTGAGACATCACATCTCATGCTATAGGAAGGGTCTCAGGGTTGGAATGGGAAGGAGTTGGATATCGCATCTCATCCAATAGGAAGGGTCTCAGGTTTGGAATGGGAAGGAATTGGATATCACATCTCATGTTATAGGAAGGATCTCAGGTTTGGTATTAGAAGCATTGAGATATCACATCTCATGCTATAGGAAGGGTCTCAGGATTGGAATGTGAAGGATTTGGATATCACATCACATGCTAAAGGAAGGGTCTCAGGTTTGGTAGAAGCATTGAGATATCAGATCTCTGCTATCGGAAGGGTCTCAGGATTGGATTGGGAAGGAGTTGGATATCCCTTCTCATGCTATAGGAAGGGTCTCAGGTTTGGTATAAGCATTGAGATATCACAACTCATGCCATAGGAAGGGTCTCAGGATTGGAATGGGAATGAGTTGTATATGACATCTCATGCCATAGGAAGGGTCTCAGGTTTGGTATAAGCATTGAGATATCACATCACATGCTATAGGAAGGGTCTCAGGATTGGAATGGGAAGGACTTGGATATCACATCTCATGCTATAGGCAGGGCCTCAGGTTTGGAAAGGGAAGGAGATGGATATCACATTTCATGTTAGAGATAGGATCTCAGGTTTGGTATTAGAGGCATTGAGATATCACATCTTATGCTATCAGAAGGGTCTCAGGATTGGAATGGGAAGGAGTTGTATATCACATCTCATGCTAAATGGAGGGTCTCAGGTTTGGAAGGGGAAGGATTTGGAAATCACATCTCAAGTTATAGGAAGGATCTCAGGTTTGGTATTAGAAGCATTGAGATATCACATCTCATGCTATCGGAAGTATCTCAGGTTTGGTATTAGAGGCATTGAGATATCACATCTCATGCTATCATAAGGGTCTCAGGATTGGAATGGGAAGGAGTTGGATATCACATCTCATGTTATTGGAAGGATCTCAGGTTTGGTATTAGAAGCATTGAGACATCACATCTCATGCTATAGGAAGGGTCTCAGGATTGGAATGGGAAGGAGTTGGATATCACATTTCATGTTATAGGAAGGGTCTCAGGATTGGAATGGGAAGGACTTGGATATCATATCTCATGCTATAGGATGGGTCTCAGGTTTGTTATTAGAATCATTGAGATATCATATTGCATGCTGTAGGAAGGGTCTAAGGATTGGAATGGGAAGGACTTGGATATCACATCTCATGATATAGATAGGCTCTCAGGTTTGGAAAGGGAAGGAGTTGGATATCACATTTCATGTTAGAGGAAGGATCTCAGGTTTGGTATTAGAAGCATTGAGATATCACATCTCATGCTATAGGAAGGGTCTCAGGATTGGAATGGGAAGTAGTTGGATATCACATCTCATGCTATAGGAAGGGTCTCAGGTTTGGTATAAGCATTGAGATATCACATCTCATGCTATAGGACGGGTCTCAGGATTGGAATGGAAGGAGTTGGATATCACATCTCATGTTATAGGAAGGATCTCAGGTTTGGTATTAGAAGCATTGAGACATCACATCTCATGCTATAGGAAGGGTCTCAGGGTTGGAATGGGAAGGAGTTGGATATCGCATCTCATCCAATAGGAAGGGTCTCAGGTTTGGAATGGGAAGGAATTGGATATCACATCTCATGTTATAGGAAGGATCTCAGGTTTGGTATTAGAAGCATTGAGATATCACATCTCATGCTATAGGAAGGGTCTCAGGATTGGAATGTGAAGGATTTGGATATCACATCACATGCTAAAGGAAGGGTCTCAGGTTTGGTAGAAGCATTGAGATATCAGATCTCTGCTATCGGAACGGTCTCAGGATTGGATTGGGAAGGAGTTGGATATCCCTTCTCATGCTATAGGAAGGGTCTCAGGTTTGGTATAAGCATTGAGATAGCACATCTCATGCTATAGGAAGGGTCTCAGGATTGGAATGGGAAGGAGTTGGATATCACATCTCATGTTATAGGAAAGATCTCAGGTTTGGTATTAGAAGCATTGAGACATCACATCTCATGTTATAGGAAGGGTCTCAGGATTGGAATGGGAAGAAGTTGGATATCACATCTCATGCTATAGGAAGGGTCTCAGGTTTGGAAGTGGAAGGAGTTGGATATCCAATCTCATGTTATAGGACTGGTCTCAGGTTTGGTATTAGAAGCATTGAGATATCACATCGCATGCTGTAGGAAGGTTCTCAGGTTTGGTATTAGAAGCATTGAGACATCACATCTCATGCTATAGGAAGGGTCTCAGGATTGGAATGGGAAGGAGTTGGATATGACATCTCATGTTATAGGAAGGATCTCAGCTTTGGTATTAGAAGCATTGAGACATCACATCTCATGCTATAGGAAGGGTCTCAGAATTGGAATGGGAAGGAGTTGGATATCAAATCTCATGCTATAGGAAGGGTCTCACATTTGGTATAAGCATTGAGATATCACATCTCATGCTATAGGAAGGGTCTCAGGATTGGATTGGGAAGGAGTTGTATATGACATCTCAGGCCATAGGAAGGGTCTCAGGATTGGTATAAGCATTGAGATATCACATCTCTGCTATCGGAAGGGTCTCAGGATTGGAATGGGAAGGAGTTGGATATCCCATCTCATGTTATAGGAAGGGTCTCAGGTTTGGTATTAGAAGCATTGAGATATCACATCTCATGCTATAGGAAGGGTCTCAGGATTGGAATGGGGAGGACTTGGATGTCACATCTCATGCTATAGGGAGGGTCTCAAGTTTGATATTAGAAGCATTGAGATAACAAATCTCATGATATCGGAAGGGTCTCAGGATTGGAATGGGAAGGAGTTGGATATCACATCTCATGATAAAGGAAGGGTCTAAGGTTTGGAAGGGGAAAGATTTGGATATCAAATCTCATGTTATAGGACGGGTCTCAGGTTTGGTATTAGAAGCATTGAGATATCAAGTCTCATGGCATAGGAAGGGTCTCAGAATTGGAATGTGAAGGAGTTGGATATCACATCTCAAGCTATAGGAAGAGTCTCAGGATTGGAATGGGAAGGAGTTTGATATCACATCTCATGCCATAGTATGGGTCTCAGGTTTGGTAGAAGCATTGGGATATCACATCTCATGCTATTGGAAGGGTATCAGTATTGGATTTGGAAGGTGTTGGATATCCCATCTCATGCTATAGGAAGGGTCTCAGGTTGGAATGGGAAGGAGTTGGATATCACATTTCATGTTATAGGAAGGGTCTCAGGATTGGAATGGGAAGGACTTGGATATCATATCTCATGCTATAGGAAGGCTCTCAGGTTTGGAAGGGGAAGGAGTTGGATATCACATTTCATGTTAGAGGAAGGATCTCAGGTTTGGTATTAGAGGCCTTGAGATATCACATCTCATGCTATAGGAAGGGTCTCAGGATTGGAATGGGAAGGAGTTGGATATCACATCTCAAGCTTTAGGAAGGGTCTCAGGTTTGGTATAAGCATTGAGATAGCACATCTCATGCTATAGGAAGGGTCTCAGGATTGGAATGGGAAGGAGTTGGATATCACATCTCATGTTATAGGAAGGATCTCAGGTTTGGTATTAGAAGCATTGAGACATCACATCTCATGCTATAGGAAGGGTCTCAGGATTGGAATGGGAAGGAGTTGGATATCACATCTCATGCTATAGGAAGGGTCTCAGATTTGGTATAAGCATTGAGATATCACATCTCTGCTATCGGAAGGGTCTCAGGATTGGAATGGGAAGGAGTTGGATATCCCATCTCATGCTATAGGGAGGGTCTCAATTTTGATATTAGAAGCATTGAGATAACAAATCTCATGATATCGGAAGGGTCTCAGGATTGGAATGGGAAAGATTTGGATATCACATCTCATGTTATAGGACGGGTCTCAGGTTTGGTATTAGAAGCATTGAGATATCAAGTCTCATGGTATAGGAAGGGTCTCAGAATTGGAATGGGAAGGAGTTGGATATCACATCTCAAGCTATAGGAAGAGTCTCAGGATTGGAATGGGAAGGAGTTTGATATCACATCTCATGCCATAGTATGGTTCTCAGGTTTGATAGAAGCATTGGGATATCACATCTCATGCTATTGAAAGGGTATCAGTATTGGATTTGGAAGGAGTTGGATATCCCATCTCATGCTATAGGAAGGGTCTCAGGTTGGAATGGGAAGGAGTTGGATATCACATTTCATGTTATAGGAAGGGTCTCAGGATTGGAATGGGAAGGACTTGGATATCATATCTCATGCTATAGGAAGGCTCACAGGTTTGGAAGGAGAAGGAGTTGGATATCACATTTCATGTTAGAGGAAGGATCTCAGGTTTGGTATTAGAGGCCTTGAGATATCACATCTCATGCTATAGGAAGGGTCTCAGGTTGGAATGGGAAGGAGTTGGATATCACATTTCATGTTATAGGAAGGGTCTCAGGATTGGAATGGGAAGGAGTTGGATATCACATCTCAAGCTTTAGGAAGGGTCTCCGGTTTGGTATAAGCATTGAGATAGCACATCTCATGCTATAGGAAGGGTCTCAGGATTGGAATGGGAAGGAGTTGGATATCACATCTCATGTTATAGGAAAGATCTCAGGTTTGGTATTAGAAGCATTGAGACATCACATCTCATGTTATAGGAAGGGTCTCAGGATTGGAATGGGAAGAAGTTGGATATCACATCTCATGCTATAGGAAGGGTCTCAGGTTTGGAAGGGGAAGGAGTTGGATATCCAATCTCATGTTATAGGACTGGTCTCAGGTTTGGTATTAGAAGCATTGAGATATCACATCGCATGCTGTAGGAAGGTTCTCAGGTTTGGAATGGGGAGGAATTGGATATCACATCTCATGTCATAGGAAGGATCTCAGGTTTGGTATTAGAAGCATTGAGATATCACATCTCCTGCTATAGGAATGGTCTCAGGATTGGAATGGGAAGGAGTTGGATATTACATTCCTGCTATAGGAAGGGTCTCATGTTTGGAATGGGAATGTGTTGGATATCACATATGCTATAGGAAGGGTCTCAGGTTTGGAACGGGAAGGAGTTGGATATCACATCTCATGTTATAGGAAGGGTCTCAGGTTTGGTATAAGCATTGAGATATCACATCTCTGCTATCGGAAGTGTCTCAGGATTGGAATGGGAAGGTGTTGGATATCCCATCTCATGTTATAGGACGGGTCTCAGGTTTGTTATTAGAATCATTGAGATATCATATTGCATGCTGTAGGAAGTGTCTCAGGATTGGAATGGGAAGGAGTTGGATATCCCATCTCATGTTATAGGAAGAGTCTCAAGTTTGGTATTAGAAGCATTTAGCTATCACATCTCATGCTATAGGAAGGGTCTCAGGATTGGAATGGGAAGGAGTTGGATATCACATCTCATGCTATAGGAAGGGTCTCAGGTTTGGTATAAGCATTGAGATATCACATCTCATGCTATAGGAAGGGTCTCAGGATTGGAATGGGAAGGAGTTGGATATCACATCTCATGTTATAGGAAGGATCTCAGGTTTGGTATTAGAAGCATTGAGACATCACATCTCATGCTATCGGAAGGGTCTCAGGATTGGAATGGGAAGGACTTGGATATCACATCTGTTAAGACGGATTTCTGAACTCTGTCCTGGTGGCGCAGAAGTTCAGAAGGCCAACCTAATTACTTGGAACAGGGTAACCTCTGGACAAGCCAGACCAATCAAGGTAGCGATCGCGGCGGTCAAGACTAGGTCACAAGAGGGGTGAGGGTGACTGAAAGCCCGCAATGAGCACACAAAGCAAGAGCGCTTACAAACTACTCCAAACAGTTGTTATATCAAAAATAGATACACATTTATTTTAAGGCCTTTAAAACAATGACCGTAGCGAGAAAATCACAATATCACACTATTAAACCAACACATACCATATCAACACAATATATATACAAATACACAGTCGCAAGCGTTTAAAGCACGAAATATGTAGTCCACCTGAAAGGAAAGGAAAACAGGCAGTGCGATAACGCTTTAGACTCAGTTCGCCTTCAGAGGCACCTAACTAGATGGAAGTCCAAGCCCTGCGAAGAGTGGAGCCTTGTGCTCAAAGTACCTGCCACGCCGGTGCCAACGGGCAAAAGGGGAAGCTCTTCGGAGGAAGTCAGGCAGTTCAGGTTAGTGCACAGCAGAAGGAGAACAGGTTCCGCAACTCAAGCGCAGCCTCCACAGCGTGCAGAAGCAGAGCGCGAGTACGGCCA
This sequence comes from Ambystoma mexicanum, assembly GCF_040938575.1. Classification (NCBI taxonomy): domain Eukaryota; kingdom Metazoa; phylum Chordata; class Amphibia; order Caudata; family Ambystomatidae; genus Ambystoma; species Ambystoma mexicanum. Next base: position 344,569,328 of record NC_090936.1, read on the forward strand.
AAAGGGTGCTGTTTTTACACAGCAGGGAAAAGCAATGGGATACTGCAGGAGGGCGACCAGATCCTAGCTAAACTACTCACCGGTCCCCGAAGCAAGCAGACCCAGGCTTCTCCACGTTAGTTTCAGCAGCTGGCAGGTTCAGAAGAGCAGGGAACGCCTCGTAGTCGTGTAGAGCAAAAAGACGTCCCAATCGACGAAACCAGCACAGTTTGTTGCCGCAGCAGGACAACGGAGCGGCCGTGTGTATTCGAGCCAAATGTACACTCCTCCCTTCAGACTTGGGAACGCCAAGTGTACGAAGTGTGGGAGAGTGACCAGGACTCGAAATACAACACAACCTGGCGGCGGTTACAGAGCAGGACTCCCTTGTAAGCTGGTCAGTCAACTGGATGGCCCAGAGACACTTCCGAAGGCTTACTTGGCAGGAGTTGATGAAGTCGCCGGGAATAGCTGTTCCTGCTATTCCAAAGGTCGAAGCACCAGTACAGGCCTTCTGGTTCGATCCAAGGAGGAAAGGGTTTCACAGGACGACAGCAGTGCAAAGGAGGATTCCTTCAGCGGGTCACCAGCGATTCCTCGGTCCAGCCTCTTGGTTGCAGGATACTTGGCTCCTGTATTCCTTCGTTCGTGAGAACTCAGGAGATCGACATGGCAGTGGTGTTTCCAGCCCCCTCTTATCCACGGTTCCCTTCGCGCCAAAACGGAGGGGAGCCAATGGGAGATCCGCTCATCAACACACATACCATACGTGGACCAATCACGGACCACGGTAGTCCCAGGCATTCACACCACCCTAGACTCTCTGGCACCCAGGATGTGTATTGGGACCAGACATCCCAGCCCACACCCTGGAGGCACACAAAAGACATGTAGAAGCCCGCGAAAGCAACCACGTTTCGCGGGAAAGTACATGCCCAAATAAGGAAGGCCCCGGGTCGCTCGACCTGGGGAAGGTGAAGGGAGCAAGACGGTCAGTGGACAGGACAAAGGAGCCTCGTGGTCTGGCCATTTTGGGAGCCAGGCCACCATTTTAGGTTCAGTGCGAAAAACGTGCTCAGAACGCCAAAAGGAGCTCAAAATAAACAAAACGATCGCTGCCACCATTCCAGTCCCTGAATGACTTGCACCGATCAAAATACCATCCTAAAAGAGTATCTAGGGCCTGTAGAAGGCTAGAGACCCAAGAGAGCTGTAATTTAGCTTACAGTGCCCTCTTGTGTCATGTTGCACTAAAGCCGCAACACGATTAAAGAAACTACGGGAAACAGCGTTCCCCGGTACTGACTGTCTTAAGGGCATGTCAGTTTCCCCGTAAGAAAAGGAGCGAAAGCCCAGAGGAGTGCGGCAGAAGGCTGCACTTCTCTGGCAAAGTCAAGAACAAGGTGTAAAACAACAGCAAAAAGTTTAGGGGTTGCCATATGGAAGGAAAATTACCTACAATTACGAAATCTTTCCTAACACTCGCCCCTCCCAGACTATGGACAGGGGGAACAAATCCACCCCTGGATGAGTCTCTTGTTCAGGTCGGTAAAACATTCTGGACAACCCATCAGCATTGCTATGTTGGACACCTGGCCTATGCTCAATAGTGAAGTCGAAGCCTTGTAGACTTATGGACCACCTAAGCAACTTTGGATTCTCCCCCTTCATGTTCATTAGCCACTTTAACGGCTTATGGTCAGTCTGCACAGTGAAGTGGGTCCCATAGAGGTAGGGCCTCAGCTTCCTTAGGGCCCACACAACAGAGAAACATTCTTTCTCTACCGTGGACCATCTGAGCTCTCTGTCCTTAAGCTGGCGACTAATAAAACCGATAGGGTGTTCCTTACCCTTCTCATCTACTTGTGATAGTACAGCTCCTATCCCAGTGTCAGAGGCGTCCGTCTGCACGATAAAAGGTCTTTGATAATCCGGGGCCCTAAGGACAGGGGCCTGGCACAAGGAGTCTTTTAAGCCATTGAAGGCCTTCTCACACTCGTCGGTCCAAGTTACCTTCTTGGGTTTCTTCGGAGTTGTGAGGGCAGTCAGAGGAGCAGCTATGGTGCCATAGTCTGCCACAAAATTGCGGTAATACCCCGTGAGTCCTAAGAAGGCTCTCACTTGGGTTTGCGTAGTGGGGGTAGGCCAGTCTTGTACTGCTTGTACTTTACTGGGTAGAGGCTGTATCCTCCCTCCACCTACTTCATGTCCAAGGTAAACCACTGAGCCTTGTCCAATCTGGCATTTACTAGCCTTTATGGTCAAGTGGGCTTTCTGAAGAGCCTGGAGCACAATCCTGAGGTGTTTCACATGGTCTTCCCAGGTGGCACTGAAAACTGCTATATCGTCCAGATATGCAAGACAGAATTCGTCCAACCCATTCAACACATGATTCACAAGCCTCTGGAAAGTGGCAGGTGCATTCTTCAACCCGAACGGCATTACCCGGAATTGGTAAAGGCCGTCTGGAGTAGAAAATGCTGTCTTCTCCTTGGCATGTTCTGCTAAAGCTATTTGCCAATAGCCAGCAGTGAGGTCAAACGTGCTGAGGTACTTGGAGGCACCCAAAGTATCCACCAGCTCATCTGTTCGAGGCAAGGGGTGTGCATCTGTCTTGGTGACAGCATTCAGAGCCCTGTAATCCACGCAGAACCTCAATTCAGAAGTGCCTGCCTTTGGAACCAACACCACAGGACTGGACCAAGGACTACTAGAGGGTTCAATCACCCCAAGGTCTAACATCTTATTGACCTCAGTCTTAATATAAGACCGTACTTTGTCTGTCATCCTGTATCCCCTACTTTTGGTAGGTACACTGTCTCCTGTGTCAATGTTATGTTTGCACCTAGGTGTCAAACCAGGCGACTGTGAGAACAGGGGGGAAAACTGCCTAAGCAAACTTTTCACCTCAGCCTGCTGATCAGAAGTCAGGTGAGGGGCCACTCGGACACCCTCAATGGAGCTATCTGAAGGACCGCTCTGGAACAGGTCGGGGAGAGGTTCAGACTCCTCTTCCTCAACATCTGAAGCCAGTAGCAGTGCTGCGATTTCGACTCTTGGGATGAAAGCCTTCAGCCTATTCACGTGAAACACTTTTGGAGCCTGTCCAGGCCTTCCAAAGTCCACTAAATAGTTCACCTCACCCAGGGGCTCCACCACTGTGTAAGGGCCTGACCATTTGTCCTGTAAAGCTCGAGGCCTTATTGGATTCATGATCAGGACTTGCTGACCAGGTGTAAAGTTGATGAGGGAAGCTTTCTGGTCGTACCAATGTTTCACCAGCGCTTGCCCTGCCTTCAATTTATCACTAGCCAAGCCCATCAGAAGTACCATCCGTTTTCTGAGCCCTAGCACATAATCAACTACATTGGTAGTAACAGGGGGAGTGGGCATCTCCCATCCCTCTTTGACGATGGCTAAGGGTCCCCGTACGGGATGACCGAACAGAAGTTCGAAGGGGCTGAAGCCAACACCCTCCTGTGGTACCTCTCGGTAGGCAAACAGTAAGCATGGTAAAAGAAGATCCCATTTTCTTCTCTGGGGCTCCTCCAGAGCCCCAATCATGCTCTTTAACGTTCTGTTGAAACGTTCCACCAGACCATTGGTCTGGGGGTGGTATGCAGAAGAGAACTTGTAGGTGACCCCACATTCTTTCCACATAGCCTGCATATACTTCGACATAAAGTTGCTGCCACGATCTGACACAACTTCTTTAGGGAAGCCAACCCTAGTAAATATGCCGAGTAAAGCTTTTGCAACTGACTTGGCAGTTACAGTTTTCAATGGGATGGCCTCAGGATACCTGGTTGCATGGTCGACCAGCACCAGGATAAACCTATTGCCAGAGGATGTTTGCGGGTCAAGGGGACCAACGATGTCGATCCCTACCCTTTCAAATGGTACCCCCACAACTGGGAGCGGTACCAACGGAGCTTGGATTGTCGTGCCAACCTTACCAGACAACTGGCAGGAGGCACAACTCCTGCAGTGACTTTCTACTTGCACCCCCATCTTGGGCCAGTAGAAGTGCATGGATAACCTTTGCTTGGTCCTCTTCATACCAAGGTGACCAGCAAGGGGAACTTCATGCGCCAACTGCAGGAGGAAGGGCCTAACAGCAAGGGGAATCACCAACCTCCTATGGTCTCCTTCTGTAGACTCTGTGGGATCACTATACAGGAGTCCACCTTCCCAATAAATCCTATGCTTCCCAGGAGGTTCACCCTCAAGCTGGGAGCAGGCCTGTCTCCTTAGGCCTTCCAGAGATGGGCACTCACGTTGGCCTTTACTGAATTCGTCCCTATCAGGACCTCCTTCAACTAACAAGTCTTTTAGTTCAGGATGATCGTTGGGGTCGAATACTTCAGGCATCGCCACCTCCTCGTCAGGCCCGGGCGATTGACCAACTTCCTCCACCGCAGTGGTAAGCGAGCTCGGGGGAATATTCTCTTTCCCTCGTTTTGACTTGTAGACTCCTTTCGCCTTGGGTTTCCCCTTCGGCTGGGGCGGCGTATTGGACTTGGCCAATGCTGCCCGTGCTTGAGACCGTGTGTAGGGTCTTTCGGCAGTGTCTCCTACGAGCCCTAAAGCTCTGAGATCATTACCTAACAAGACCTTTCCCGGGACGTTTCTCTGAATGCTCACTGGAATCCTGACTGCTGTACCATTTAAAGTAAGATTTACAGGTATTACTGGAAACATACGGAGGGGGCCGTCAGCCAACTTAGTGGGCATCAGAGTAGCTCTGGCAACTTCCTCTGAGTCTACCAAGGTAGAATCCACTACAGTGCGACTGCACCCACTATCCCTAAGAGCTGGAGTATCCACTCCATTGATCAGCACACTGTCTTTAAAGTAGTGCTTGGTATTATCCGGAATCCTAGCATAAGCCTCTGCGACTTTAGGCTCCCGGGAACCCAGGGACACTAAAGCTACCTCAGCCTCTATTCCACTGGGAAATGAGTCTGAGGAGAAGGATGCTCCTGTAATCTCTTCTTCCTCGTAGGAGGAGAAGGCCAGATTAGCGGAGTGGACCCCCAAAGGTCTAACCTTACAACGGGGATCCCCCTTCACGTGGTCAGTTGCTCCACAAGAAAAACAAGCCCCAGTGGGTCTGTTTACGTAGGGAGGCTTATTGTAACCAGAGTTCTGTTTCGGAGGCTGACCTCCACTACCCTGTGAGTTCTCTTGTGTCTTACCCTTGTTTTTCTTTTTGTGGCCCTTATGGGAAGAAGATTTAGCAGATTCCCCACCGTCCATATCTTTGGACTTTTTCCCTTCCTCCTGCTTACCAGGATGAGTTTTGTCCTTATGGGACACTCGATGTGACACCCATAAGTCTGCTGCAATGGCCAGCTTCTTAGGATCTATCTCCTTCGAATCGGCCAAATGCTGCTTAAGCTCTGGGGAAGAAGAAGCAAAAATGTGTTCCAGCATGACAAGATTTATCATGCCTTCGAAGGTAGAAACCTTATAACCTTCGACCCAGCCAGTTAAGTTTTTCAAGGATTCAGCGACATAAGATACCCAAGTACCACCTTCCTTTTTCTTATACTCTCGAAAACGCTTTAAATATTGGGCCGGAGTCTTCCCAAACTTTAAAATGAGAGTTTGCTTTAACATTGCGAAATCAGCTCGCTCAGCCTTCGACATTTCCATAATGGCACTACAGCCAGAATGGGGCAGTCTACTGAGCAACCACGCAATCTTATCAGCATTGTCAACTTCTTGAACTTCGCATGCATGCTCAAACGCATTCAGCCAGTCCATAATGTCATTCCTTTCTTCATACACACTGAGCAGATCTTTCGGAAACCGTGGATGAGAGGAAGCCCCAGACCCATGTCCAGGACCCTTGGACCCATTTGCAACCTGAAGCTTGGCCAGTTCCAACTGGTGATCCCTGTCTTTTTGTTTTTCTGCCTGTTCGATTTTTAGTTTTGCTATGCTGAATTCAAGCTCCTGCTGCCTAAACCGCAGCTCTTGCTTCTTGAATTCAAGCATAGCATCCCCATCAACACTGGCAGAGGAAACATTAGACATCTCGTCCTCCCTGTCCTCGTGGTCGCGATGGATCAGTGCAGCGGCAGAACCGTCGGTTCTACCAGTGAGAGCAGCCCCACCACCTTCTGCACTGTCCTCAGAAGTTATAGCGTCAAGCTGCGCTTCTTGCCACGCCACGATTCTCTGGATCATTTCCAATTTTGTGCCTTGAGAGGAAAAACCTCTCTCCGCACACATCTTTTTCAGCGTTTCTGATTTGGAAGCATTTAAAGTTAACAAGGTATTTGTTTCCATACTGTTTGATAGGACTATGGCCTTTTTAAAGTTATACTACAACAATTCACTACGTGTACTGGTTGGAATAACCTGAAATGCCTTAGTTCGAGCGCAACACTGGATACCTTCAGTCGTATCCCACCGCTGCCACCAATTTGTTAAAACAGATTTCTGAACTCTGTCCTGGTGGCGCAGAAGTTCAGAAGGCCAACCTAATTACTTGGAACAGGGTAACCTCTGGACAAGCCAGACCAATCAAGGTAGCGATCGCGGCGGTCAAGACTAGGTCTCAAGAGGGGTGAGGGTGACTGAAAGCCCGCAATGAGCACACAAAGCAAGAGCGCTTACAAACTACTCCAAACAGTTGTTATATCAAAAATAGATACACATTTATTTTAAGGCCTTTAAAACAATGACCGTAGCGAGAAAATCACAATATCACACTATTAAACCAACACATACCATATCAACACAATATATATACAAATACACAGTCGCAAGCGTTTAAAGCACGAAATATGTAGTCCACCTGAAAGGAAAGGAAAACAGGCAGTGCGATAACGCTTTAGACTCAGTTCGCCTTCAGAGGCACCTAACTAGATGGAAGTCATAACCCTGCGAAGAGTGGAGCCTTGTGCTCAAAGTACCTGCCACGCCGGTGCCAACGGGCAAAAGGGGAAGCTCTTCGGAGGAAGTCAGGCAGTTCAGGTTAGTGCACAGCAGAAGGAGAACAGGTTCCGCAACTCAAGCGCAGCCTCCACAGCGGGCAGAAGCAGAGCGCGAGTACGGCCAAAAGGGTGCTGTTTTTACACAGCAGGGAAAAGCAATGGGATACTGCAGGAGGGCGACCAGATCCTAGCTAAACTACTCACCGGTCCCCGAAGCAAGCAGACCCAGGCTTCTCCACGTTAGTTTCAGCAGCTGGCAGGTTCAGAAGAGCAGGGAACGCCTCGTAGTCGTGTAGAGCAAAAAGACGTCCCAATCGACGAAACCAGCACAGTTTGTTTCCGCAGCAGGACAACGGAGCGGCCGTGTGTATTCGAGCCAAATGTACACTCCTCACTTCAGACTTGGGAACGCCAAGTGTACGAAGCGTGGGAGAGTGACCAGGACTCGAAATACAACACAACCTGGCGGCGGTTACAGAGCAGGACTCCCTTGTAAGCTGGTCAGTCAACTGGATGGCCCAGAGACACTTCCGAAGGCTTACTTGGCAGGAGTTGATGAAGTCGCCGGGAATAGCTGTTCCTGCTATTCCAAAGGTCGAAGCACCAGTACAGGCCTTCTGGTTCGATCCAAGGAGGAAAGGGTTTCACAGGACGACAGCAGTGCAAAGGAGGATTCCTTCAGCGGGTCACCAGCGATTCCTCGGTCCAGCCTCTTGGTTGCAGGATACTTGGCTCCTGTATTCCTTCGTTCGTGAGAACTCAGGAGATCGACATGGCAGTGGTGTTTCCAGCCCCCTCTTATCCACGGTTCCCTTCGCGCCAAAACGGAGGGGAGCCAATGGGAGATCTGCTCATCAACACACATACCATACGTGGACCAATCACGGACCACGGTGGTCCCAGGCATTGACACCACCCTAGACTCTCTGGCACCCAGGATGTGTATTGGGACCAGACATCCCAGCCCACACCCTGGAGGCACACAAAAGACATGTAGAAGCCCGCGAAAGCAACCACGTTTCGCGGGAAAGTACATGCCCAAATAAGGAAGGCCCCGGGTCGCTCGACCTGGGGAAGGTGAAGGGAGCAAGACGGTCAGTGGACAGGACAAAGGAGCCTCGTGGTCTGGCCATTTTGGGAGCCAGGCCACCATTTTGGGTTCAGTGCGAAAAACGTGCTCAGAACGCCAAAAGGAGCTCAAAATAAACAAAACGATCGCTGCCACCATTCCAGTCCCTGAATGACTTGCACCGATCAAAATACCATCCTAAAAGAGTATCTAGGGCCTGTAGAAGGCTAGAGACCCAAGAGAGCTGTAACTTAGCTTACAGTGCCCTCTTGTGTCATGTTGCACTAAAGCCGCAACACGATAAAAGAAACTACGGGAAACAGCGTTCCCCGGTACTGACTGTCTTAAGGGCATGTCAGTTTCCCCGTAAGAAAAGGAGCGAAAGCCCAGAGGAGTGCGGCAGAAGGCTGCACTTCTCTGGCAAAGTCAAGAACAAGGTGTAAAACAACAGCAAAAAGTTTAGGGGTTGCCACATGGAAGGAAAATTACCTACAATTACGAAATCTTTCCTAACAACATCTCATGCTATAGGGAGGGTCTCAAGTTTGATATTAGAAGCATTGAGATATCATATCTCATGCTATAGGAAGGGTCTCAGGATTGGAATGGGAAGGAGTTGGATATCACATCTCATGCTATAGGAAGGGTCTCAGGTTTGGTATAAGCAGTGAGATATCACATCTCATGCTATAGGAAGTGTCTCAGGATTGGAATGGGAAGGAGTTGGATATCACATCTCATGTTATAGGAAGGATCTCAGGTTTGGTATAAGCATTGAGATATCACATCTCTACTATCGGAAGGGTCTCAGGATTGGAATGGGAAGGAGTTGGATATTCCCATCTCATGTTATAGGAAGGGTCTCCGGTTTGGTATTAGAAGCATTGAGATATCACATCTCATGCTATAGGAAGGGTCTCAGGATTGGAATGGGAAGGACTTGGATATCACATCTCATGCTATAAGGAGGGTCTCAAGTTTGATATTAGAAGCATTGAGATATCACATCTCATGATATCGGAAGGGTCTCAGGGATGGAATGGGAAGGAGTTGGATATCACATCTCATGATAAAGGAAGTGTCTAAGGTTTGGAAGGGGAAGGAGTTTGATATCACATCTCATGCCATAGTATGGGTCTCAGGTTTGGTAGAAGCATTGGGATATCACATCTCATGCTATCGGAAGGGTATCAGGATTGGATTTGGAAGGAGTTGGATATCCCATCTCATGCTATCAGAAGGGTCTCAGGATTGGAATGGGAAGGAGTTGGATATCACATCTCAAGCTAAAGGGAGGGTCTCAGGTTTGGAAGGGGGAGGATTTGGAAATCACATCTCATGTTATAGGAAGGATCTCAGGTTTGGTATTAGAAGCATTGAGATATCACATCTCATGCTTTCATAAGGGTCTCAGGATTGGAATGGGAAGGAGTTGGATATCACATCTCATGTTATAGGAAGGATCTCAGGTTTGGTATTAGAAGCATTGAGACATCACATCTCATGCTATAGGAAGGGTCTCAGGATTGGAATGGGAAGGAGTTGGATATCACATCTCATGCTATAGGAAGGGTCTCAGATTTGGTATAAGCTTTGAGATATCACATCTCATGCTATAGGAAGGGTCTCAGGATTGGAATGGGAAGGAGTTGTATATGACATCTCAGGCCATAGGAAGGGTCTCAGGTTTGGTATAAGCATTGAGATATCACATCTTTGCTATTGGACGGGTCTCAGGATTGGAATGGGAAGGAATTGGATATCACATCTCATGTTATACGAAGGATCTCAGGTTTGGTATTAGAAGCATTGAGATATCCCTTCTCATGCTATAGGAAGGGTCTCAGGATTGGAATGTGAAGGATTTGGATATCACATCTCATGCTAAAGGAAGGGTCTCAGGTTTGGTAGAAGCATTGAGATATCACGTCTCTGCTATCGGAAGGGTCTCAGGATTGGATTGGGAAGGAGTTGGATATCCCTTCTCATGCTATAGGAAGGGTCTCAGGTTTGGTATACGCATTGAGATATCACATCTCTGCTATCGGAAGGGTCTCAGGATTGGATTGGGAAGGAGTTGGATATCCCTTCTCATGCTATAGGAAGTGTCTCAGGTTGGAATGGGAAGGAGTTGGATATCACATCTCTTGCTATAGGAAGGGTCTCAGGATTGGAATGGGTAGGAGTTGGATATTACTTTCTTGCTATAGGAAGGGTCTCATGTTTGGAATGGGAAGGAGTTGGATATCACATATGCTATAGTTAGTGTCTCAGGTTTGGAACGTGAAGGAGTTGGATATCACATCTCATGTTATAGGAAGGGTCTCAGGTTTGGTATAAGCATTGAGATATCACATCTCTGCTATCGGAAGTGGCTCAGGATTGGAATGGGAAGGAGTTGGATATCCCATCTCATTTTATAGGACGAGTCTCAGGTTTGTTATTAGAATCATTGAGATATCATATTGCATGCTGTAGGAAGGGTCTAAGGGTTGGAATGGGAAGGACTTGGATATCACATCTCATGCTATAGATAGGCTCTTAGGTTTGGAAAGGGAAGGAGTTGGATATCACATTTCATGTTAGAGGAAGGATCTCAGGTTTGGTATTAGAAGCATTGAGATATCACATCTCATGCTATAGGAAGGGTCTCAGGATTGGAATGGGAAGTAGTTGGATATCACATCTCATGCTATAGGAAGGGTCTCAGGTTAGGTATAAGCATTGAGATATCACATCTCATGCTATAGGACGGGTCTCAGGATTGGAATGGAAGGAGTTGGATATCACATCTCATGTTATAGGAAGGATCTCAGGTTTGGTATTAGAAGCATTGAGACATCACATCTCATGCTATAGGAAGGGTCTCAGGGTTGGAATGGGAAGGAGTTGGATATCACATCTCATCCAATAGGAAGGGTCTCAGGTTTGGAATGGGAAGGAATTGGATATCACATCTCATGTTATAGGAAGGATCTCAGGTTTGGTATTAGAAGCATTGAGATATCACATCTCATGCTATAGGAAGGGTCTCAGGATTGGAATGTGAAGGATTTGGATATCACATCTCATGCTAAAGGAAGGGTCTCAGGTTTGGTAGAAGCATTGAGATATCACGTCTCTGCTATCGGAAGGGTCTCAGGATTGGATTGGGAAGGAGTTGGATATCCCTTCTCATGCTATAGGAAGGGTCTCAGAATTTGAATGGCAAGGAGTTGGATATCACATCTCATGCCATAGGAAGGGTCTCAGGTTTGGTATAAGCATTGAGATATCACATCTCTGCTATCGGAAGGGTCTCAGGATTGGATTGGGAAGGAGTTGTATATCCCTTCTCATGCTATAGGAAGTGTTTCAGGTAGGAATGGGAAGGAGTTGGATATCACATCTCATGTTATAGGAAGGGTCTCAGGATTGGAATGGGAAGGATTTGGATATCACATCTCTTGCTATAGGAAGGGTCTCAGGATTGGAATGGGTATGAGTTGGATATTACTTTCTTTCTATAGGAAGGGTCTCATGTTTGGAATGGGAAGGAGTTGGATATCACATATGCTATAGTTAGTGTCTCAGGTTTGGAACGGGAAGGAGTTGGATATCACATCTCATGTTATAGGAAGGGTCTCAGGTTTGGTATAAGCATTGAGATATCACATCTCTGCTATCGGAAGCGGCTCAGGATTGGAATGGGAAGGAGTTGGATATCCCATCTCATGTTATAGGAAGAGTCTCTGGTTTGGTATTAGAATCATTGAGATATCACATCGCATGCTGTAGGAAGGGTCTAAGGATTGGAATGGGATGGACTTGGATATCACATCTCATGCTATAGGTAGGCTCTCAGGTTTGGTATAAGCATTGAGATATCACATCTCATGCTATAGGAAGGGTCTCAGGATTGGAATGGGAATGATTTGGATATCACATCTCATGCTATAGGAAGGGTCTCAGATTTGGTATAAGTATTGAGATATCACATCTCATGCTAAAGGAAGGGTCTCAGGAATGGAATGGGAAGGAGTTGTATATGACATCTCAGGCCATAGGAAGGGTCTCAGTTTGGTATAAGCATTGAGATATCACATCTCTGCTATCGGAAGGGTCTCAGGATTGGAATGGGAAGGAGTTGGATATCCCATCTCATCTTATAGGAAGGGTCTCAGGTTTGGTATTAGAAGCATAGAGATATCACATCTCATGCTATAGGAAGGGTCTCAGGATTGGAATGGAAGGAGTTGGATATCACATCTCATGTTATAGGAAGGATCTCAGGTTTGGTATTAGAAGCATTGAGACATCACATCTCATGCTATAGGAAGGGTCTCAGGGTTGGAATGGGAAGGAGTTGGATATCACATCTCATCCAATAGGAAGGGTCTCAGGTTTGGAATGGGAAGGAATTGGATATCACATCTCATGTTATAGGAAGGATCTCAGGTTTGGTATTAGAAGCATTGAGATATCACATCTCATGCTATAGGAAGGGTCTCAGGATTGGAATGTGAAGGATTTGGATATCACATCTCATGCTAAAGGAAGGGTCTCAGGTTTGGTAGAAGCATTGAGATATCACATCTCTGCTATCGGAAGGGTCTCAGGATTGGATTGGGAAGGAGTTGGATATCCCTTCTCATGCTATAGGAAGGGTCTCAGGATTTGAATGGGAAGGAGTTGGATATCACATCTCATGTTATAGGAAGGGTTTCAGGATTGGAATGGGAAGGATTTGGATATCACATCTCTTGCTATAGGAAGGGTCTCAGGATTGGAATGGGTAGGAGTTGGATATTACTTTCTTGCTATAGGAAGGGTCTCATGTTTGGAATGGGAAGCAGTTGGATATCACATATGCTATAGTTAGTGTCTCAGGTTTGGAACGCGAAGGAGTTGGATATCACATCTCATGTTATAGGAAGGGTCTCAGGTTTGGTATAAGCATTGAGATATCACATCTCTGCTTTCGGAAGCGGCTCAGGATTGGAATGGGAAGGAGTTGGATATCCCATCTCATGTTATAGGAAGAGTCTCTGGTTTGGTATTAGAATCATTGAGATATCACATCGCATGCTGTAGGAAGGGTCTACGGATTGGAATGGGATGGACTTGGATATCACATCTCATGCTATAGGTAGGCTCTCAGGTTTGGTATAAGCATTGAGATATCACATCTCATGCTATAGGAAGGGTCTCAGGATTGGAATGGGAAGGAATTGGATATCACATCTCATGCTATAGGAAGGGTCTCAGATTTGGTATAAGCATTGAGATATCACATCTCTGCTATCGGAAGGGTCTCAGGATTGGAATGGGAAGGAGTTGGATATCCCATCTCATGTTATAGGAATGGTCTCAGGTTTGGTATTAGAAGCATAGAGATATCACATCTCATGCTATAGGAAGGGTCTCAGGATTGGAATGGGAAGGACTTGGATGTCACATCTCATGCTATAGGGAGGGTCTCAAGTTTGATATTAGAAGCATTGAGATAACAAATCTCATGATATCGGAAGGGTCTCAGGATTGGAATGGGAAGGAGTTGGATATCACATCTCATGATAAAGGAAGGGTCTAAGGTTTGGAAGGGGAAGGATTTGGATATCACATCTCATGTTATAGGACGGGTCTCAGGTTTGGTATTAGAAGCATTGAGATATCAAGTCTCATGGTATAAGAAGGGTCTCAGAATTGGAATGGGAAGGAGTTGGATATCACACCTCAAGCTATAGGAAGGGTCTCAGGATTGGAATGGGAAGGAGTTTGATATCACATCTCATGCCATAGTATGGGTCTCAGGTTTGGTAGAAGCATTGGGATATCAGATCTCATGCTATCGGAAGGGTATCAGTATTGGATTTGGAAGAAGTTGGATATCCCATCTCATGCTATAGGAAGGGTCTCAGGTTGGAATGGGAAGGAGTTGGATATCACATTTCATGTTATAGGAAGGGTCTCAGGATTGGAATGGGAAGGACTTGGATATCATATCTCATGCTATAGGAAGGCTCTCAGGTTTGGAAGGGGAAGGAGTTGGATATCACATCACAAGCTACAGGAAGGGTCTCAGGATTGGAATGGGAAGGAGTTGGATATCACATCTCAAGCTATAGGAAGGGTCTCAGGTTTGGTATAAGCATTGAGATATCACATCTCATGCTATAGGAAGGGTCTCAGGATTGGAATGGGAAGGAGTTGGATATCACATCTCATGTTATAGGAAATATCTCAGGTTTGGTATTAGAAGCATTGAGACATCACATCTCATGTTATAGGAAGGGTCTCAGGATTGGAATGGGAAGAAGTTGGATATCACATCTCATGCTATAGGAAGGGTCTCAGGTTTGGTATAAGCATTGAGATATCACATCTCATGCCATAGGAAGGGTCTCAGGATTGGAATGGGAATGAGTTGTATATGACATCTCATGCCATAGGAAGGGTCTCAGGTTTGGTATAAGCATTGAGATATCACATCACATGCTATAGGAAGGGTCTCAGGATTGGAATGGGAAGGACTTGGATATCACATCTCATGCTATAGGCAGGGCCTCAGGTTTGGAAAGGGAAGGAGATGGATATCACATTTCATGTTAGAGATAGGATCTCAGGTTTGGTATTAGAGGCATTGAGATATCACATTTTATGCTATCAGAAGGGTCTCAGGATTGGAATGGGAAGGAGTTGTATATCACATCTCATGCTAAATGGAGGGTCTCAGGTTTGGAAGGGGAAGGATTTGGAAATCACATCTCAAGTTATAGGAAGGATCTCAGGTTTGGTATTAGAAGCATTGAGATATCACATCTCATGCTATCGGAAGTATCTCAGGTTTGGTATTAGAGGCATTGAGATATCACATCTCATGCTATCATAAGGGTCTCAGGATTGGAATGGGAAGGAGTTGGATATCACATCTCATGTTATTGGAAGGATCTCAGGTTTGGTATTAGAAGCATTGAGACATCACATCTCATGCTATAGGAAGGGTCTCAGGATTGGAATGGGAAGGAGTTGGATATCACATTTCATGTTATAGGAAGGGTCTCAGGATTGGAATGGGAAGGACTTGGATATCATATCTCATGCTATAGGATGGGTCTCAGGTTTGTTATTAGAATCATTGAGATATCATATTGCATGCTGTAGGAAGGGTCTAAGGATTGGAATGGGAAGGACTTGGATATCACATCTCATGATATAGATAGGCTCTCAGGTTTGGAAAGGGAAGGAGTTGGATATCACATTTCATGTTAGAGGAAGGATCTCAGGTTTGGTATTAGAAGCATTGAGATATCACATCTCATGCTATAGGAAGGGTCTCAGGATTGGAATGGGAAGTAGTTGGATATCACATCTCATGCTATAGGAAGGGTCTCAGGTTTGGTATAAGCATTGAGATATCACATCTCATGCTATAGGACGGGTCTCAGGATTGGAATGGAAGGAGTTGGATATCACATCTCATGTTATAGGAAGGATCTCAGGTTTGGTATTAGAAGCATTGAGACATCACATCTCATGCTATAGGAAGGGTCTCAGGGTTGGAATGGGAAGGAGTTGGATATCGCATCTCATCCAATAGGAAGGGTCTCAGGTTTGGAATGGGAAGGAATTGGATATCACATCTCATGTTATAGGAAGGATCTCAGGTTTGGTATTAGAAGCATTGAGATATCACATCTCATGCTATAGGAAGGGTCTCAGGATTGGAATGTGAAGGATTTGGATATCACATCACATGCTAAAGGAAGGGTCTCAGGTTTGGTAGAAGCATTGAGATATCAGATCTCTGCTATCGGAAGGGTCTCAGGATTGGATTGGGAAGGAGTTGGATATCCCTTCTCATGCTATAGGAAGGGTCTCAGGTTTGGTATAAGCATTGAGATATCACATCTCATGCCATAGGAAGGGTCTCAGGATTGGAATGGGAATGAGTTGTATATGACATCTCATGCCATAGGAAGGGTCTCAGGTTTGGTATAAGCATTGAGATATCACATCACATGCTATAGGAAGGGTCTCAGGATTGGAATGGGAAGGACTTGGATATCACATCTCATGCTATAGGCAGGGCCTCAGGTTTGGAAAGGGAAGGAGATGGATATCACATTTCATGTTAGAGATAGGATCTCAGGTTTGGTATTAGAGGCATTGAGATATCACATCTTATGCTATCAGAAGGGTCTCAGGATTGGAATGGGAAGGAGTTGTATATCACATCTCATGCTAAATGGAGGGTCTCAGGTTTGGAAGGGGAAGGATTTGGAAATCACATCTCAAGTTATAGGAAGGATCTCAGGTTTGGTATTAGAAGCATTGAGATATCACATCTCATGCTATCGGAAGTATCTCAGGTTTGGTATTAGAGGCATTGAGATATCACATCTCATGCTATCATAAGGGTCTCAGGATTGGAATGGGAAGGAGTTGGATATCACATCTCATGTTATTGGAAGGATCTCAGGTTTGGTATTAGAAGCATTGAGACATCACATCTCATGCTATAGGAAGGGTCTCAGGATTGGAATGGGAAGGAGTTGGATATCACATTTCATGTTATAGGAAGGGTCTCAGGATTGGAATGGGAAGGACTTGGATATCATATCTCATGCTATAGGATGGGTCTCAGGTTTGTTATTAGAATCATTGAGATATCATATTGCATGCTGTAGGAAGGGTCTAAGGATTGGAATGGGAAGGACTTGGATATCACATCTCATGATATAGATAGGCTCTCAGGTTTGGAAAGGGAAGGAGTTGGATATCACATTTCATGTTAGAGGAAGGATCTCAGGTTTGGTATTAGAAGCATTGAGATATCACATCTCATGCTATAGGAAGGGTCTCAGGATTGGAATGGGAAGTAGTTGGATATCACATCTCATGCTATAGGAAGGGTCTCAGGTTTGGTATAAGCATTGAGATATCACATCTCATGCTATAGGACGGGTCTCAGGATTGGAATGGAAGGAGTTGGATATCACATCTCATGTTATAGGAAGGATCTCAGGTTTGGTATTAGAAGCATTGAGACATCACATCTCATGCTATAGGAAGGGTCTCAGGGTTGGAATGGGAAGGAGTTGGATATCGCATCTCATCCAATAGGAAGGGTCTCAGGTTTGGAATGGGAAGGAATTGGATATCACATCTCATGTTATAGGAAGGATCTCAGGTTTGGTATTAGAAGCATTGAGATATCACATCTCATGCTATAGGAAGGGTCTCAGGATTGGAATGTGAAGGATTTGGATATCACATCACATGCTAAAGGAAGGGTCTCAGGTTTGGTAGAAGCATTGAGATATCAGATCTCTGCTATCGGAACGGTCTCAGGATTGGATTGGGAAGGAGTTGGATATCCCTTCTCATGCTATAGGAAGGGTCTCAGGTTTGGTATAAGCATTGAGATAGCACATCTCATGCTATAGGAAGGGTCTCAGGATTGGAATGGGAAGGAGTTGGATATCACATCTCATGTTATAGGAAAGATCTCAGGTTTGGTATTAGAAGCATTGAGACATCACATCTCATGTTATAGGAAGGGTCTCAGGATTGGAATGGGAAGAAGTTGGATATCACATCTCATGCTATAGGAAGGGTCTCAGGTTTGGAAGTGGAAGGAGTTGGATATCCAATCTCATGTTATAGGACTGGTCTCAGGTTTGGTATTAGAAGCATTGAGATATCACATCGCATGCTGTAGGAAGGTTCTCAGGTTTGGTATTAGAAGCATTGAGACATCACATCTCATGCTATAGGAAGGGTCTCAGGATTGGAATGGGAAGGAGTTGGATATGACATCAAATGTTATAGGAAGGATCTCAGCTTTGGTATTAGAAGCATTGAGACATCACATCTCATGCTATAGGAAGGGTCTCAGAATTGGAATGGGAAGGAGTTGGATATCAAATCTCATGCTATAGGAAGGGTCTCACATTTGGTATAAGCATTGAGATATCACATCTCATGCTATAGGAAGGGTCTCAGGATTGGATTGGGAAGGAGTTGTATATGACATCTCAGGCCATAGGAAGGGTCTCAGGATTGGTATAAGCATTGAGATATCACATCTCTGCTATCGGAAGGGTCTCAGGATTGGAATGGGAAGGAGTTGGATATCCCATCTCATGTTATAGGAAGGGTCTCAGGTTTGGTATTAGAAGCATTGAGATATCACATCTCATGCTATAGGAAGGGTCTCAGGATTGGAATGGGGAGGACTTGGATGTCACATCTCATGCTATAGGGAGGGTCTCAAGTTTGATATTAGAAGCATTGAGATAACAAATCTCATGATATCGGAAGGGTCTCAGGATTGGAATGGGAAGGAGTTGGATATCACATCTCATGATAAAGGAAGGGTCTAAGGTTTGGAAGGGGAAAGATTTGGATATCAAATCTCATGTTATAGGACGGGTCTCAGGTTTGGTATTAGAAGCATTGAGATATCAAGTCTCATGGCATAGGAAGGGTCTCAGAATTGGAATGTGAAGGAGTTGGATATCACATCTCAAGCTATAGGAAGAGTCTCAGGATTGGAATGGGAAGGAGTTTGATATCACATCTCATGCCATAGTATGGGTCTCAGGTTTGGTAGAAGCATTGGGATATCACATCTCATGCTATTGGAAGGGTATCAGTATTGGATTTGGAAGGTGTTGGATATCCCATCTCATGCTATAGGAAGGGTCTCAGGTTGGAATGGGAAGGAGTTGGATATCACATTTCATGTTATAGGAAGGGTCTCAGGATTGGAATGGGAAGGACTTGGATATCATATCTCATGCTATAGGAAGGCTCTCAGGTTTGGAAGGGGAAGGAGTTGGATATCACATTTCATGTTAGAGGAAGGATCTCAGGTTTGGTATTAGAGGCCTTGAGATATCACATCTCATGCTATAGGAAGGGTCTCAGGATTGGAATGGGAAGGAGTTGGATATCACATCTCAAGCTTTAGGAAGGGTCTCAGGTTTGGTATAAGCATTGAGATAGCACATCTCATGCTATAGGAAGGGTCTCAGGATTGGAATGGGAAGGAGTTGGATATCACATCTCATGTTATAGGAAGGATCTCAGGTTTGGTATTAGAAGCATTGAGACATCACATCTCATGCTATAGGAAGGGTCTCAGGATTGGAATGGGAAGGAGTTGGATATCACATCTCATGCTATAGGAAGGGTCTCAGATTTGGTATAAGCATTGAGATATCACATCTCTGCTATCGGAAGGGTCTCAGGATTGGAATGGGAAGGAGTTGGATATCCCATCTCATGCTATAGGGAGGGTCTCAATTTTGATATTAGAAGCATTGAGATAACAAATCTCATGATATCGGAAGGGTCTCAGGATTGGAATGGGAAAGATTTGGATATCACATCTCATGTTATAGGACGGGTCTCAGGTTTGGTATTAGAAGCATTGAGATATCAAGTCTCATGGTATAGGAAGGGTCTCAGAATTGGAATGGGAAGGAGTTGGATATCACATCTCAAGCTATAGGAAGAGTCTCAGGATTGGAATGGGAAGGAGTTTGATATCACATCTCATGCCATAGTATGGTTCTCAGGTTTGATAGAAGCATTGGGATATCACATCTCATGCTATTGAAAGGGTATCAGTATTGGATTTGGAAGGAGTTGGATATCCCATCTCATGCTATAGGAAGGGTCTCAGGTTGGAATGGGAAGGAGTTGGATATCACATTTCATGTTATAGGAAGGGTCTCAGGATTGGAATGGGAAGGACTTGGATATCATATCTCATGCTATAGGAAGGCTCACAGGTTTGGAAGGAGAAGGAGTTGGATATCACATTTCATGTTAGAGGAAGGATCTCAGGTTTGGTATTAGAGGCCTTGAGATATCACATCTCATGCTATAGGAAGGGTCTCAGGTTGGAATGGGAAGGAGTTGGATATCACATTTCATGTTATAGGAAGGGTCTCAGGATTGGAATGGGAAGGAGTTGGATATCACATCTCAAGCTTTAGGAAGGGTCTCCGGTTTGGTATAAGCATTGAGATAGCACATCTCATGCTATAGGAAGGGTCTCAGGATTGGAATGGGAAGGAGTTGGATATCACATCTCATGTTATAGGAAAGATCTCAGGTTTGGTATTAGAAGCATTGAGACATCACATCTCATGTTATAGGAAGGGTCTCAGGATTGGAATGGGAAGAAGTTGGATATCACATCTCATGCTATAGGAAGGGTCTCAGGTTTGGAAGGGGAAGGAGTTGGATATCCAATCTCATGTTATAGGACTGGTCTCAGGTTTGGTATTAGAAGCATTGAGATATCACATCGCATGCTGTAGGAAGGTTCTCAGGTTTGGAATGGGGAGGAATTGGATATCACATCTCATGTCATAGGAAGGATCTCAGGTTTGGTATTAGAAGCATTGAGATATCACATCTCCTGCTATAGGAATGGTCTCAGGATTGGAATGGGAAGGAGTTGGATATTACATTCCTGCTATAGGAAGGGTCTCATGTTTGGAATGGGAATGTGTTGGATATCACATATGCTATAGGAAGGGTCTCAGGTTTGGAACGGGAAGGAGTTGGATATCACATCTCATGTTATAGGAAGGGTCTCAGGTTTGGTATAAGCATTGAGATATCACATCTCTGCTATCGGAAGTGTCTCAGGATTGGAATGGGAAGGTGTTGGATATCCCATCTCATGTTATAGGACGGGTCTCAGGTTTGTTATTAGAATCATTGAGATATCATATTGCATGCTGTAGGAAGTGTCTCAGGATTGGAATGGGAAGGAGTTGGATATCCCATCTCATGTTATAGGAAGAGTCTCAAGTTTGGTATTAGAAGCATTTAGCTATCACATCTCATGCTATAGGAAGGGTCTCAGGATTGGAATGGGAAGGAGTTGGATATCACATCTCATGCTATAGGAAGGGTCTCAGGTTTGGTATAAGCATTGAGATATCACATCTCATGCTATAGGAAGGGTCTCAGGATTGGAATGGGAAGGAGTTGGATATCACATCTCATGTTATAGGAAGGATCTCAGGTTTGGTATTAGAAGCATTGAGACATCACATCTCATGCTATCGGAAGGGTCTCAGGATTGGAATGGGAAGGACTTGGATATCACATCTGTTAAGACGGATTTCTGAACTCTGTCCTGGTGGCGCAGAAGTTCAGAAGGCCAACCTAATTACTTGGAACAGGGTAACCTCTGGACAAGCCAGACCAATCAAGGTAGCGATCGCGGCGGTCAAGACTAGGTCACAAGAGGGGTGAGGGTGACTGAAAGCCCGCAATGAGCACACAAAGCAAGAGCGCTTACAAACTACTCCAAACAGTTGTTATATCAAAAATAGATACACATTTATTTTAAGGCCTTTAAAACAATGACCGTAGCGAGAAAATCACAATATCACACTATTAAACCAACACATACCATATCAACACAATATATATACAAATACACAGTCGCAAGCGTTTAAAGCACGAAATATGTAGTCCACCTGAAAGGAAAGGAAAACAGGCAGTGCGATAACGCTTTAGACTCAGTTCGCCTTCAGAGGCACCTAACTAGATGGAAGTCCAAGCCCTGCGAAGAGTGGAGCCTTGTGCTCAAAGTACCTGCCACGCCAGTGCCAACGGGCAAAAGGGGAAGCTCTTCGGAGGAAGTCAGGCAGTTCAGGTTAGTGCACAGCAGAAGGAGAACAGGTTCCGCAACTCAAGCGCCGCCTCCACAGCGGGCAGAAGCAGAGCGCGAGTACGGCCAAAAGGGTGCTGTTTTTACACAGCAGGGAAAAGCAATGGGATACTGCAGGAGGGCGACCAGATCCTAGCTAAACTACTCACCGGTCCCCGAAGCAAGCAGACCCAGGCTTCTCCACGTTAGTTTCAGCAGCTGGCAGGTTCAGAAGAGCAGGGAACGCCTCGTAGTCGTGTAGAGCAAAAAGACGTCCCAATCGACGAAACCAGCACAGTTTGTTGCCGCAGCAGGACAACGGAGCGGCCGTGTGTATTCGAGCCAAATGTACACTCCTCCCTTCAGACTTGGGAACGCCAAGTGTACGAAGTGTGGGAGAGTGACCAGGACTCGAAATACAACACAACCTGGCGGCGGTTACAGAGCAGGACTCCCTTGTAAGCTGGTCAGTCAACTGGATGGCCCAGAGACACTTCCGAAGGCTTACTTGGCAGGAGTTGATGAAGTCGCCGGGAATAGCTGTTCCTGCTATTCCAAAGGTCGAAGCACCAGTACAGGCCTTCTGGTTCGATCCAAGGAGGAAAGGGTTTCACAGGACGACAGCAGTGCAAAGGAGGATTCCTTCAGCGGGTCACCAGCGATTCCTCGGTCCAGCCTCTTGGTTGCAGGATACTTGGCTCCTGTATTCCTTCGTTCGTGAGAACTCAGGAGATCGACATGGCAGTGGTGTTTCCAGCCCCCTCTTATCCACGGTTCCCTTCGCGCCAAAACGGAGGGGAGCCAATGGGAGATCCGCTCATCAACACACATACCATACGTGGACCAATCACGGACCACGGTAGTCCCAGGCATTCACACCACCCTAGACTCTCTGGCACCCAGGATGTGTATTGGGACCAGACATCCCAGCCCACACCCTGGAGGCACACAAAAGACATGTAGAAGCCCGCGAAAGCAACCACGTTTCGCGGGAAAGTACATGCCCAAATAAGGAAGGCCCCGGGTCGCTCGACCTGGGGAAGGTGAAGGGAGCAAGACGGTCAGTGGACAGGACAAAGGAGCCTCGTGGTCTGGCCATTTTGGGAGCCAGGCCACCATTTTAGGTTCAGTGCGAAAAACGTGCTCAGAACGCCAAAAGGAGCTCAAAATAAACAAAACGATCGCTGCCACCATTCCAGTCCCTGAATGACTTGCACCGATCAAAATACCATCCTAAAAGAGTATCTAGGGCCTGTAGAAGGCTAGAGACCCAAGAGAGCTGTAATTTAGCTTACAGTGCCCTCTTGTGTCATGTTGCACTAAAGCCGCAACACGATTAAAGAAACTACGGGAAACAGCGTTCCCCGGTACTGACTGTCTTAAGGGCATGTCAGTTTCCCCGTAAGAAAAGGAGCGAAAGCCCAGAGGAGTGCGGCAGAAGGCTGCACTTCTCTGGCAAAGTCAAGAACAAGGTGTAAAACAACAGCAAAAAGTTTAGGGGTTGCCATATGGAAGGAAAATTACCTACAATTACGAAATCTTTCCTAACACTCGCCCCTCCCAGACTATGGACAGGGGGAACAAATCCACCCCTGGATGAGTCTCTTGTTCAGGTCGGTAAAACATTCTGGACAACCCATCAGCATTGCTATGTTGGACACCTGGCCTATGCTCAATAGTGAAGTCGAAGCCTTGTAGACTTATGGACCACCTAAGCAACTTTGGATTCTCCCCCTTCATGTTCATTAGCCACTTTAACGGCTTATGGTCAGTCTGCACAGTGAAGTGGGTCCCATAGAGGTAGGGCCTCAGCTTCCTTAGGGCCCACACAACAGAGAAACATTCTTTCTCTACCGTGGACCATCTGAGCTCTCTGTCCTTAAGCTGGCGACTAATAAAACCGATAGGGTGTTCCTTACCCTTCTCATCTACTTGTGATAGTACAGCTCCTATCCCAGTGTCAGAGGCGTCCGTCTGCACGATAAAAGGTCTTTGATAATCCGGGGCCCTAAGGACAGGGGCCTGGCACAAGGAGTCTTTTAAGCCATTGAAGGCCTTCTCACACTCGTCGGTCCAAGTTACCTTCTTGGGTTTCTTCGGAGTTGTGAGGGCAGTCAGAGGAGCAGCTATGGTGCCATAGTCTGCCACAAAATTGCGGTAATACCCCGTGAGTCCTAAGAAGGCTCTCACTTGGGTTTGCGTAGTGGGGGTAGGCCAGTCTTGTACTGCTTGTACTTTACTGGGTAGAGGCTGTATCCTCCCTCCACCTACTTCATGTCCAAGGTAAACCACTGAGCCTTGTCCAATCTGGCATTTACTAGCCTTTATGGTCAAGTGGGCTTTCTGAAGAGCCTGGAGCACAATCCTGAGGTGTTTCACATGGTCTTCCCAGGTGGCACTGAAAACTGCTATATCGTCCAGATATGCAAGACAGAATTCGTCCAACCCATTCAACACATGATTCACAAGCCTCTGGAAAGTGGCAGGTGCATTCTTCAACCCGAACGGCATTACCCGGAATTGGTAAAGGCCGTCTGGAGTAGAAAATGCTGTCTTCTCCTTGGCATGTTCTGCTAAAGCTATTTGCCAATAGCCAGCAGTGAGGTCAAACGTGCTGAGGTACTTGGAGGCACCCAAAGTATCCACCAGCTCATCTGTTCGAGGCAAGGGGTGTGCATCTGTCTTGGTGACAGCATTCAGAGCCCTGTAATCCACGCAGAACCTCAATTCAGAAGTGCCTGCCTTTGGAACCAACACCACAGGACTGGACCAAGGACTACTAGAGGGTTCAATCACCCCAAGGTCTAACATCTTATTGACCTCAGTCTTAATATAAGACCGTACTTTGTCTGTCATCCTGTATCCCCTACTTTTGGTAGGTACACTGTCTCCTGTGTCAATGTTATGTTTGCACCTAGGTGTCAAACCAGGCGACTGTGAGAACAGGGGGGAAAACTGCCTAAGCAAACTTTTCACCTCAGCCTGCTGATCAGAAGTCAGGTGAGGGGCCACTCGGACACCCTCAATGGAGCTATCTGAAGGACCGCTCTGGAACAGGTCGGGGAGAGGTTCAGACTCCTCTTCCTCAACATCTGAAGCCAGTAGCAGTGCTGCGATTTCGACTCTTGGGATGAAAGCCTTCAGCCTATTCACGTGAAACACTTTTGGAGCCTGTCCAGGCCTTCCAAAGTCCACTAAATAGTTCACCTCACCCAGGGGCTCCACCACTGTGTAAGGGCCTGACCATTTGTCCTGTAAAGCTCGAGGCCTTATTGGATTCATGATCAGGACTTGCTGACCAGGTGTAAAGTTGATGAGGGAAGCTTTCTGGTCGTACCAATGTTTCACCAGCGCTTGCCCTGCCTTCAATTTATCACTAGCCAAGCCCATCAGAAGTACCATCCGTTTTCTGAGCCCTAGCACATAATCAACTACATTGGTAGTAACAGGGGGAGTGGGCATCTCCCATCCCTCTTTGACGATGGCTAAGGGTCCCCGTACGGGATGACCGAACAGAAGTTCGAAGGGGCTGAAGCCAACACCCTCCTGTGGTACCTCTCGGTAGGCAAACAGTAAGCATGGTAAAAGAAGATCCCATTTTCTTCTCTGGGGCTCCTCCAGAGCCCCAATCATGCTCTTTAACGTTCTGTTGAAACGTTCCACCAGACCATTGGTCTGGGGGTGGTATGCAGAAGAGAACTTGTAGGTGACCCCACATTCTTTCCACATAGCCTGCATATACTTCGACATAAAGTTGCTGCCACGATCTGACACAACTTCTTTAGGGAAGCCAACCCTAGTAAATATGCCGAGTAAAGCTTTTGCAACTGACTTGGCAGTTACAGTTTTCAATGGGATGGCCTCAGGATACCTGGTTGCATGGTCGACCAGCACCAGGATAAACCTATTGCCAGAGGATGTTTGCGGGTCAAGGGGACCAACGATGTCGATCCCTACCCTTTCAAATGGTACCCCCACAACTGGGAGCGGTACCAACGGAGCTTGGATTGTCGTGCCAACCTTACCAGACAACTGGCAGGAGGCACAACTCCTGCAGTGACTTTCTACTTGCACCCCCATCTTGGGCCAGTAGAAGTGCATGGATAACCTTTGCTTGGTCCTCTTCATACCAAGGTGACCAGCAAGGGGAACTTCATGCGCCAACTGCAGGAGGAAGGGCCTAACAGCAAGGGGAATCACCAACCTCCTATGGTCTCCTTCTGTAGACTCTGTGGGATCACTATACAGGAGTCCACCTTCCCAATAAATCCTATGCTTCCCAGGAGGTTCACCCTCAAGCTGGGAGCAGGCCTGTCTCCTTAGGCCTTCCAGAGATGGGCACTCACGTTGGCCTTTACTGAATTCGTCCCTATTAGGACCTCCTTCAACTAACAAGTCTTTTAGTTCAGGATGATCGTTGGGGTCGAATACTTCAGGCATCGCCACCTCCTCGTCAGGCCCGGGCGATTGACCAACTTCCTCCACCGCAGTGGTAGGCGAGCTCGGGGGAATATTCTCTTTCCCTCGTTTTGACTTGTAGACTCCTTTCGCCTTGGGTTTCCCCTTCGGCTGGGGCGGCGTATTGGACTTGGCCAATGCTGCCCGTGCTTGAGACCGTGTGTAGGGTCTTTCGGCAGTGTCTCCTACGAGCCCTAAAGCTCTGAGATCATTACCTAACAAGACCTTTCCCGGGACGTTTCTCTGAATGCTCACTGGAATCCTGACTGCTGTACCATTTAAAGTAAGATTTACAGGTATTACTGGAAACATACGGAGGGGGCCGTCAGCCAACTTAGTGGGCATCAGAGTAGCTCTGGCAACTTCCTCTGAGTCTACCAAGGTAGAATCCACTACAGTGCGACTGCACCCACTATCCCTAAGAGCTGGAGTATCCACTCCATTGATCAGCACACTGTCTTTAAAGTAGTGCTTGGTATTATCCGGAATCCTAGCATAAGCCTCTGCGACTTTAGGCTCCCGGGAACCCAGGGACACTAAAGCTACCTCAGCCTCTATTCCACTGGGAAATGAGTCTGAGGAGAAGGATGCTCCTGTAATCTCTTCTTCCTCGTAGGAGGAGAAGGCCAGATTAGCGGAGTGGACCCCCAAAGGTCTAACCTTACAACGGGGATCCCCCTTCACGTGGTCAGTTGCTCCACAAGAAAAACAAGCCCCAGTGGGTCTGTTTACGTAGGGAGGCTTATTGTAACCAGAGTTCTGTTTCGGAGGCTGACCTCCACTACCCTGTGAGTTCTCTTGTGTCTTACCCTTGTTTTTCTTTTTGTGGCCCTTATGGGAAGAAGATTTAGCAGATTCCCCACCGTCCATATCTTTGGACTTTTTCCCTTCCTCCTGCTTACCAGGATGAGTTTTGTCCTTATGGGACACTCGATGTGACACCCATAAGTCTGCTGCAATGGCCAGCTTCTTAGGATCTATCTCCTTCGAATCGGCCAAATGCTGCTTAAGCTCTGGGGAAGAAGAAGCAAAAATGTGTTCCAGCATGACAAGATTTATCATGCCTTCGAAGGTAGAAACCTTATAACCTTCGACCCAGCCAGTTAAGTTTTTCAAGGATTCAGCGACATAAGATACCCAAGTACCACCTTCCTTTTTCTTATACTCTCGAAAACGCTTTAAATATTGGGCCGGAGTCTTCCCAAACTTTAAAATGAGAGTTTGCTTTAACATTGCGAAATCAGCTCGCTCAGCCTTCGACATTTCCATAATGGCACTACAGCCAGAATGGGGCAGTCTACTGAGCAACCACGCAATCTTATCAGCATTGTCAACTTCTTGAACTTCGCATGCATGCTCAAACGCATTCAGCCAGTCCATAATGTCATTCCTTTCTTCATACACACTGAGCAGATCTTTCGGAAACCGTGGATGAGAGGAAGCCCCAGACCCATGTCCAGGACCCTTGGACCCATTTGCAACCTGAAGCTTGGCCAGTTCCAACTGGTGATCCCTGTCTTTTTGTTTTTCTGCCTGTTCGATTTTTAGTTTTGCTATGCTGAATTCAAGCTCCTGCTGCCTAAACCGCAGCTCTTGCTTCTTGAATTCAAGCATAGCATCCCCATCAACACTGGCAGAGGAAACATTAGACATCTCGTCCTCCCTGTCCTCGTGGTCGCGATGGATCAGTGCAGCGGCAGAACCGTCGGTTCTACCAGTGAGAGCAGCCCCACCACCTTCTGCACTGTCCTCAGAAGTTATAGCGTCAAGCTGCGCTTCTTGCCACGCCACGATTCTCTGGATCATTTCCAATTTTGTGCCTTGAGAGGAAAAACCTCTCTCCGCACACATCTTTTTCAGCGTTTCTGATTTGGAAGCATTTAAAGTTAACAAGGTATTTGTTTCCATACTGTTTGATAGGACTATGGCCTTTTTAAAGTTATACTACAACAATTCACTACGTGTACTGGTTGGAATAACCTGAAATGCCTTAGTTCGAGCGCAACACTGGATACCTTCAGTCGTATCCCACCGCTGCCACCAATTTGTTAAAACAGATTTCTGAACTCTGTCCTGGTGGCGCAGAAGTTCAGAAGGCCAACCTAATTACTTGGAACAGGGTAACCTCTGGACAAGCCAGACCAATCAAGGTAGCGATCGCGGCGGTCAAGACTAGGTCTCAAGAGGGGTGAGGGTGACTGAAAGCCCGCAATGAGCACACAAAGCAAGAGCGCTTACAAACTACTCCAAACAGTTGTTATATCAAAAATAGATACACATTTATTTTAAGGCCTTTAAAACAATGACCGTAGCGAGAAAATCACAATATCACACTATTAAACCAACACATACCATATCAACACAATATATATACAAATACACAGTCGCAAGCGTTTAAAGCACGAAATATGTAGTCCACCTGAAAGGAAAGGAAAACAGGCAGTGCGATAACGCTTTAGACTCAGTTCGCCTTCAGAGGCACCTAACTAGATGGAAGTCATAACCCTGCGAAGAGTGGAGCCTTGTGCTCAAAGTACCTGCCACGCCGGTGCCAACGGGCAAAAGGGGAAGCTCTTCGGAGGAAGTCAGGCAGTTCAGGTTAGTGCACAGCAGAAGGAGAACAGGTTCCGCAACTCAAGCGCAGCCTCCACAGCGGGCAGAAGCAGAGCGCGAGTACGGCCAAAAGGGTGCTGTTTTTACACAGCAGGGAAAAGCAATGGGATACTGCAGGAGGGCGACCAGATCCTAGCTAAACTACTCACCGGTCCCCGAAGCAAGCAGACCCAGGCTTCTCCACGTTAGTTTCAGCAGCTGGCAGGTTCAGAAGAGCAGGGAACGCCTCGTAGTCGTGTAGAGCAAAAAGACGTCCCAATCGACGAAACCAGCACAGTTTGTTTCCGCAGCAGGACAACGGAGCGGCCGTGTGTATTCGAGCCAAATGTACACTCCTCACTTCAGACTTGGGAACGCCAAGTGTACGAAGCGTGGGAGAGTGACCAGGACTCGAAATACAACACAACCTGGCGGCGGTTACAGAGCAGGACTCCCTTGTAAGCTGGTCAGTCAACTGGATGGCCCAGAGACACTTCCGAAGGCTTACTTGGCAGGAGTTGATGAAGTCGCCGGGAATAGCTGTTCCTGCTATTCCAAAGGTCGAAGCACCAGTACAGGCCTTCTGGTTCGATCCAAGGAGGAAAGGGTTTCACAGGACGACAGCAGTGCAAAGGAGGATTCCTTCAGCGGGTCACCAGCGATTCCTCGGTCCAGCCTCTTGGTTGCAGGATACTTGGCTCCTGTATTCCTTCGTTCGTGAGAACTCAGGAGATCGACATGGCAGTGGTGTTTCCAGCCCCCTCTTATCCACGGTTCCCTTCGCGCCAAAACGGAGGGGAGCCAATGGGAGATCTGCTCATCAACACACATACCATACGTGGACCAATCACGGACCACGGTGGTCCCAGGCATTGACACCACCCTAGACTCTCTGGCACCCAGGATGTGTATTGGGACCAGACATCCCAGCCCACACCCTGGAGGCACACAAAAGACATGTAGAAGCCCGCGAAAGCAACCACGTTTCGCGGGAAAGTACATGCCCAAATAAGGAAGGCCCCGGGTCGCTCGACCTGGGGAAGGTGAAGGGAGCAAGACGGTCAGTGGACAGGACAAAGGAGCCTCGTGGTCTGGCCATTTTGGGAGCCAGGCCACCATTTTGGGTTCAGTGCGAAAAACGTGCTCAGAACGCCAAAAGGAGCTCAAAATAAACAAAACGATCGCTGCCACCATTCCAGTCCCTGAATGACTTGCACCGATCAAAATACCATCCTAAAAGAGTATCTAGGGCCTGTAGAAGGCTAGAGACCCAAGAGAGCTGTAACTTAGCTTACAGTGCCCTCTTGTGTCATGTTGCACTAAAGCCGCAACACGATAAAAGAAACTACGGGAAACAGCGTTCCCCGGTACTGACTGTCTTAAGGGCATGTCAGTTTCCCCGTAAGAAAAGGAGCGAAAGCCCAGAGGAGTGCGGCAGAAGGCTGCACTTCTCTGGCAAAGTCAAGAACAAGGTGTAAAACAACAGCAAAAAGTTTAGGGGTTGCCACATGGAAGGAAAATTACCTACAATTACGAAATCTTTCCTAACAACATCTCATGCTATAGGGAGGGTCTCAAGTTTGATATTAGAAGCATTGAGATATCATATCTCATGCTATAGGAAGGGTCTCAGGATTGGAATGGGAAGGAGTTGGATATCACATCTCATGCTATAGGAAGGGTCTCAGGTTTGGTATAAGCAGTGAGATATCACATCTCATGCTATAGGAAGTGTCTCAGGATTGGAATGGGAAGGAGTTGGATATCACATCTCATGTTATAGGAAGGATCTCAGGTTTGGTATAAGCATTGAGATATCACATCTCTACTATCGGAAGGGTCTCAGGATTGGAATGGGAAGGAGTTGGATATTCCCATCTCATGTTATAGGAAGGGTCTCCGGTTTGGTATTAGAAGCATTGAGATATCACATCTCATGCTATAGGAAGGGTCTCAGGATTGGAATGGGAAGGACTTGGATATCACATCTCATGCTATAAGGAGGGTCTCAAGTTTGATATTAGAAGCATTGAGATATCACATCTCATGATATCGGAAGGGTCTCAGGGATGGAATGGGAAGGAGTTGGATATCACATCTCATGATAAAGGAAGTGTCTAAGGTTTGGAAGGGGAAGGAGTTTGATATCACATCTCATGCCATAGTATGGGTCTCAGGTTTGGTAGAAGCATTGGGATATCACATCTCATGCTATCGGAAGGGTATCAGGATTGGATTTGGAAGGAGTTGGATATCCCATCTCATGCTATAGGAAGGGTCTCAGGTTGGAATGGGAAGGAGTTGGATATCACATCTCATGTTATAGGAAGGCTCTCAGGTTTGGAAGGGGAAAGAGTTGGATATCACATTTCATGTTAGAGGTAGGATCTCAGGTTTGGTATTAGAGGCATTGAGATATCACATCTCATGCTATCAGAAGAGTCTCAGGATTGGAATGGGAAGGAGTTGTATATCACATCTCATGCTAAAGGGAGGGTCTCAGGTTTGGAAGGGGAAGGATTTGGATATCACATCTCATGTTATAGGAAGGATCTCAGGTTTGGTATTAGAAGCATTGAGATATCACATCTCATGCTATCGGAAGGATCTCAGGTTTGGTATAGAAGCATTGAGATATCACATCTCATGCTATCAGAAGGTTCTCAGGATTGGAATGGGAAGGAGTTGGATATCACATCTCATGCTAAAGGGAGGGTCTCAGGTTTGGAAGGGGAAGGATTTGGATATCACATCTCATGTTATCGGAAGGATCTCAGGTTTGGTATTAGAAGTATTGAGATATCACATCTCATGCTATAGGAAGGGTCTCAGGATTGGAATGGGAAGGAGTTGGTTATCACATCTCATGCTAAAGGAGGGGTCTCAGGTTTGGTAGAAGCATTGAGATATCACATCTCATGCTATAGGAAGGGTCTCAGGATTGGAATGGGAAGGACTTAGATATCACATATCATGCTATAGGGAGGGTCTCAGTTTTGATATTAGAAGCATTGAGATATCACATCTCATGCTATCAGAAGGGTCTCAGGATTGGAATGGGAAGGAGCTGGATATCACATCTCATGCTAAAGGAAGGGTCTCAGGTTTGGAACGGGAAGGAGTTGGATATCACATCTCATGTTATAGGAAGGGTCTCAGGTTTGGTATAAGCATTGAGATATCACATCTCTGCTATCGGAAGTGTCTCAGGATTGGAATGGGAAGGACTTGGATATCACATCTCATGTTATAGGAAGGGTCTCAGGATTGGAATGGGAAGAAGTTGGATATCACATCTCATGCTATAGGAAGGGTCTCAGGTTTGGAAGGGGAAGGAGTTGGATATCCAATCTCATGTTATAGGACTGGTCTCAGGTTTGGTATTAGAAGCATTGAGATATCACATCGCATGCTGTAGGAAGGTTCTCAGGTTTGGAATGGGGAGGAATTGGATATCACATCTCATGTCATAGGAAGGATCTCAGGTTTGGTATTAGAAGCATTGAGATATCAGATCTCATGCTATAGGAATGGTCTCAGGATTGGAATGGGAAGGAGTTGGATATTACATTCCTGCTATAGGAAGGGTCTCATGTTTGGAATGGGAATGTGTTGGATATCACATATGCTATAGGAAGGGTCTCAGGTTTGGAACGGGAAGGATTTGGATATCACATCTCATGTTATAGGAAGGGTCTCAGGTTTGGTATAAGCATTGAGATATCACATCTCTGCTATCGGAAGTGTCTCAGGATTGGAATGGGAAGGAGTTGGCTATCCCATCTCATGTTATAGGACGGGTCTCAGGTTTGTTATTAGAATCATTGAGATATCATATTGCATGCTGTAGGAAGGGTCTAAGGGTTGGAATGGGAAGGACTTGGATATCACATCTCATGCTATAGTTAGGCTCTTAGGTTTGGAAAGGGAAGGAGTTGGATATCACATTTCATGTTAGAGGAAGGATCTCAGGTTTGGTATTAGAAGCATTGAGATATCACATCTCATGCTATAGGAAGGGTCTCAGGATTGGAATGGGAAGTAGTTGGATATCACATCTCATGCTATAGGAAGGGTCTCAGGTTTGGTATAAGCATTGAGATATCACATCTCATGCTATAGGACGGGTCTCAGGATTGGAATGGAAGGAGTTGGATATCACATCTCATGTTATAGGAAGGATCTCAGGTTTGGTATTAGAAGCATTGAGACATCACAACTCATGCTATAGGAAGGGTCTCAGGGTTGGAATGGGAAGGAGTTGGATATCACATCTCATCCAATAGGAAGGGTCTCAGGTTTGGAATGGGAAGGAATTGGATATCACATCTCATGTTATAGGAAGGGTCTCAGGTTTGGTATTAGAAGCATTGAGATATCACATCTCATGCTATAGGAAGGGTCTCAGGATTGGAATGTGAAGGATTTGGATATCACATCTCATGCTAAAGGAAGGGTCTCAGGTTTGGTAGAAGCATTGAGATATCACGTCTCTGCTATCGGAAGGGTCTCAGGATTGGATTGGGAAGGAGTTGGATATCCCTTCTCATGCTATAGGAAGGGTCTCAGGATTTGAATGGCAAGGAGTTGGATATCACATCTCATGCCATAGGAAGGGTCTCAGGTTTGGTATAAGCATTGAGATATCACATCTCTGCTATCGGAAGGGTCTCAGGATTGGATTGGGAAGGAGTTGGATATCCCTTCTCATGCTATAGGAAGTATCTCAGGTTGGAATGGGAAGGAGTTGGATATCACATCTCATGTTATAGGAAGGGTCTCAGGATTGGAATGGGAAGGATTTGGATATCACATCTCTTGCTATAGGAAGGGTCTCAGGATTGGAATGGGTAGGAGTTGGATATTACTTTCTTGCTATAGGAAGCGTCTCATGTTTGGAATGGGAAGGAGTTGGATATCACATATGCTATAGTTAGTGTCTCAGGTTTGGAATGGGAAGGAGTTGGATATCACATCTCATGTTATAGGAAGGGTCTCAGGTTTGGTATAAGCATTGAGATATCACATCTCTGCTATCGGAAGCGGCTCAGGATTGGAATGGGAAGGAGTTGGATATCCCATCTCATGTTATAGTAAGAGTCTCTGGTTTGGTATTAGAATCATTGAGATATCACATCGCATGCTGTAGGAAGGGTCTAAGGATTGGAATGGGATGGACTTGGATATCACATCTCATGCTATAGGTAGGCTCTCAGGTTTGGTATAAGCATTGAGATATCACATCTCATGCTATAGGAAGGGTCTCAGGATTGGAATGGGAAGGATTTGGATATCACATCTCATGCTATAGGAAGGGTCTCAGATTTGGTATAAGCATTGAGATATCACATCTCATGCTAAAGGAAGGGTCTCAGGTTTGGAATGGGAAGGAGTTGTATATGACATCTCAGGCCATAGGAAGGGTCTCAGGTTTGGTATAAGCATTGAGATATCACATCTCTGCTATCGGAAGGGTCTCAGGATTGGAATGGGAAGGAGTTGGATATCCCATCTCATGTTATAGGAAGGGTCTCAGGATTGGTATTAGAAGCATAGAGATATCACATCTCATGCTATAGGAAGGGTCTCAGGATTGGAATGGGAAGGAGTTGGATATCACACCTCAAGCTATAGGAAGGGTCTCAGGATTGGAATGGGAAGGAGTTTGATATCACATCTCATGCCATAGTATGGGTCTCAGGTTTGGTAGAAGCATTGGGATATCACATCTCATGCTATCGGAAGGGTATCAGTATTGGATTTGGAAGAAGTTGGATATCCCATCTCTTGCTATAGGAAGGGTCTCAGGTTGGAATGGGAAGGAGTTGGATATCACATTTCATGTTATAGGAAGGGTCTCAGGATTGGAATGGGAAGGACTTGGATATCATATCTCATGCTATAGGATGGGTCTCAGGTTTGTTATTAGAATCATTGAGATATCATATTGCATGCTGTAGGAAGGGTCTAAGGATTGGAATGGGAAGGACTTGGATATCACATCTCATGCTATAGATAGGCTCTCAGGTTTGGAAAGGGAAGGAGTTGGATATCACATTTCATGTTAGAGGAAGGATCTCAGGTTTGGTATTAGAAGCATTGAGATATCACATCTCATGCTATAGGAAGGGTCTCAGGATTGGAATGGGAAGTAGTTGGATATCACATCTCATGCTATAGGAAGGGTCTCAGGTTTGGTATAAGCATTGAGATATCACATCTCATGCTATAGGACGGGTCTCAGGATTGGAATGGAAGGAGTTGGATATCACATCTCATGTTATAGGAAGGATCTCAGGTTTGGTATTAGAAGCATTGAGACATCACATCTCATGCTATAGGAAGGGTCTCAGGGTTGGAATGGGAAGGAGTTGGATATCGCATCTCATCCAATAGGAAGGGTCTCAGGTTTGGAATGGGAAGGAATTGGATATCACATCTCATGTTATAGGAAGGATCTCAGGTTTGGTATTAGAAGCATTGAGATATCACATCTCATGCTATAGGAAGGGTCTCAGGATTGGAATGTGAAGGATTTGGATATCACATCACATGCTAAAGGAAGGGTCTCAGGTTTGGTAGAAGCATTGAGATATCAGATCTCTGCTATCGGAAGGGTCTCAGGATTGGATTGGGAAGGAGTTGGATATCCCTTCTCATGCTATAGGAAGGGTCTCAGGATTTGAATGGGAAGGAGTTGGATATCACATCTCATGTTATAGGAAGGGTCTCAGGATTGGAATGGGAAGGATTTGGATATCACATCTCTTGCTATAGGAAGGGTCTCAGGATTGGAATGGGTAGGAGTTGGATATTACATTCTTGCTATAGGAAGGGTCTCATGTTTGGAATGGGAAGCAGTTGGATATCACATATGCTATAGTTAGTGTCTCAGGTTTGGAACGGGAAGGAGTTGGATATCACATCTCATGTTATAGGAAGGGTCTCAGGTTTGGTATAAGCATTGAGATATCACATCTCTGCTATCGGAAGCGGCTCAGGATTGGAATGGGAAGGAGTTGGATATCCCATCTCATGTTATAGGAAGAGTCTCTGGTTTGGTATTAGAATCATTGAGATATCACATCGCATGCTGTAGGAAGGGTCTAAGGATTGGAATGGGATGGACTTGGATATCACATATCATGCTATAGGTAGGCTCTCAGGTTTGGTATAAGCATTGAGATATCACATCTCATGCTATAGGAAGGGTCTCAGGATTGGAATGGGAAGGAATTGGATATCACATCTCATGCTATAGGAAGGGTCTCAGATTTGGTATAAGCATTGAGATATCACATCTCATGCTAAAGGAAGGGTCTCAGGATTGGAATGGGAAGGTGTTGTATATGACATCTCAGGCCATAGGAAGGGTCTCAGGTTTGGTATAAGCATTGAGATATCACATCTCTACTATCGGAAGGGTCTCAGGATTGGAATGGGAAGGAGTTGGATATCCCATCTCATGTTATAGGAATGGTCTCAGGTTTGGTATTAGAAGCATAGAGATATCACATCTCATGCTATAGGAAGGGTCTCAGGGTTGGAATGGGAAGGACTTGGATGTCACATCTCATGCTATAGGGAGGGTCTCAAGTTTGATATTAGAAGCATTGAGATAACAAATCTCATGATATCGGAAGGGTCTCAGGATTGGAATGGGAAGGAGTTGGATATCACATCTCATGATAAAGGAAGGGTCTAAGGTTTGGAAGGGGAAGGATTTGGATATCACATCTCATGTTATAGGACGGGTCTCAGGTTTGGTATTAGAAGCATTGAGATATCAAGTCTCATGGTATAAGAAGGGTCTCAGAATTGGAATGGGAAGGAGTTGGATATCACACCTCAAGCTATAGGAAGGGTCTCAGGATTGGAATGGGAAGGAGTTTTATATCACATCTCATGCCATAGTATGGGTCTCAGGTTTGGTAGAAGCATTGGGATATCACATCTCATGCTATCGGAAGGGTATCAGTATTGGATTTGGAAGAAGTTGGATATCCCATCTCATGCTATAGGAAGGGTCTCAGGTTGGAATGGGAAGGAGTTGGATATCACATTTCATGTTATAGGAAGGGTCTCAGGATTGGACTGGGAAGGACTTGGATATCATATCTCATGCTATAGGAAGGCTCTCAGGTTTGGAAGGGGAAGGAGTTGGATATCACATTTCATGTTAGAGGAAGGATCTCAGGTTTGGTATTAGAGGCCTTGAGATATCACATCTCATGCTATAGGAAGGGTCTCAGGATTGGAATGGGAAGGAGTTGGATATCACATCTCAAGCTATAGGAAGGGTCTCAGGTTTGGTATAAGCATTGAGATATCACATCTCATGCTATAGGAAGGGTCTCAGGATTGGAATGGGAAGGAGTTGGATATCACATCTCATGTTATAGGAAATATCTCAGGTTTGGTATTAGAAGCATTGAGACATCACATCTCATGTTATAGGAAGGGTCTCAGGATTGGAATGGGAAGAAGTTGGATATCACATCTCATGCTATAGGAAGGGTCTAAGGTTTGGTATAAGCATTGAGATATCACATCTCATGCTATAGGAAGGGTCTCAGGATTGGAATGGGAAGGAGTTGTATATGACATCTCATGCTATAGGAAGGGTCTCAGGTTTGGTATAAGCATTGAGATATCACATCACATGCTATAGGAAGGGTCTCAGGATTGGAATGGGAAGGATTTGGATATCACATCTCATGCTATAGGCAGGGCCTCAGGTTTGGAAAGGGAAGGAGATGGATATCACATTTCATGTTAGAGATAGGATCTCAGGTTTGGTATTAGAGGCATTGAGATATCACATCTCATGCTATCAGAAGGGTCTCAGGATTGGAATGGGAAGGAGTTGTATATCACATCTCATGCTAAATGGAGGGTCTCAGGTTTGGAAGGGGAAGGATTTGGAAATCACATCTCATGTTATAGGAAGGATCTCAGGTTTGGTATTAGAAGCATTGAGATATCACATCTCATGCTATCGGAAGTATCTCAGGTTTGGTATTAGAGGCATTGAGATATCACATCTCATGCTATCATAAGGGTCTCAGGATTGGAATGGGAAGGAGTTGGATATCGCATCTCATGTTATTGGAAGGATCTCAGGTTTGGTATTAGAAGCATTGAGACATCACATCTCATGCTATAGGAAGGGTCTCAGGATTGGAATGGGAAGGAGTTGGATATCACATCTCATGCTATAGGAAGGGTCTCAGATTTGGTATAAGCATTGAGATATCACATCTCATGCTATAGGAAGGGTCTCAGGATTGGATTGGGAAGGAGTTGTATATGACATCTCATGTTATAGGAAGGGTCTCAGGTTTGGTTTTAGAAGCATTGAGATATCACATCTCATGCTATAGGAAGGGTCTCAGGATTGGAATGGGGAGGACTTGGATGTCACATCTCATGCTATAGGGAGGGTCTCAAGTTTGATATTAGAAGCATTGAGATAACAAATCTCATGATATCGGAAGGGTCTCAGGATTGGAATGGGAAGGAGTTGGATATCACATCTCATGATAAAGGAAGGGTCTAAGGTTTGGAAGGGGAAAGATTTGGATATCACATCTCATGTTATAGGACGGGTCTCAGGTTTGGTATTAGAAGCATTGAGATATCAAGTCTCATGGCATAGGAAGGGTCTCAGAATTGGAATGGGAAGGAGTTGGATATCACATCTCAAGCTATAGGAAGAGTCTCAGGATTGGAATGGGAATGAGTTTGCTATCACATCTCATGCCATAGTATGGGTCTCAGGTTTGGTAGAAGCATTGGGATATCACAATTCATGCTATTGGAAGTGTATCAGTATTGGATTTGGAAGGAGTTGGATATCCCATCTCATGCTATAGGAAGGGTCTCAGGTTGGAATGGGAAGGAGTTGGATATCACATTTCATGTTATAGGAAGGGTCTCAGTATTGGAATGGGAAGGACTTGGATATCATATCTCATGCTATAGGAAGGCTCTCAGGTTTGGAAGGGGAAGGAGTTGGATATCACATTTCATGTTAGAGGAAGGATCTCAGGTTTGGTATTAGAGGCCTTGAGATATCACATCTCATGCTATAGGAAGGGTCTCAGGATTGGAATGGGAAGGAGTTGGATATCACATCTCAAGCTTTAGGAAGGGTCTCAGGTTTGGTATAAGCATTGAGATAGCACATCTCATGCTATAGGAAGGGTCTCAGGATTGGAATGGGAAGGAGTTGGATATCACATTTCATGTTATAGGAAGGATCTCAGGTTTGGTATTAGAAGCATTGAGACATCACATCTCATGCTATAGGAAGGGTCTCAGATTTGGTATAAGCATTGAGATATCACATCTCATGCTAAAGGAAGGGTCTCAGGATTGGAATGGGAAGGAGTTGTATATGACATCTCAGGCCATAGGAAGGGTCTCAGATTTGGTATAAGCATTGAGATATCACATCTCTGCTATCGGAAGGGTCTCAGGATTGGAATGGGAAGGAGTTGGATGTCACATCTCATGCTATAGGGAGGGTCTCAAGTTTGATATTAGAAGCATTGAGATAACAAATCTCATGATATCGGAAGGGTCTCAGGATTGGAATGGGAAGGAGTTGGATATCACATCTCATGATAAAGGAAGGGTCTAAGGTTTGGAAGGGGAAGGATTTGGATATCACATCTCATGTTATAGGACGGGTCTCAGGTTTGGTATTAGAAGCATTGAGATATCAAGTCTCATGGTATAAGAAGGGTCTCAGAATTGGAATGGGAAGGAGTTGGATATCACACCTCAAGCTATAGGAAGGGTCTCAGGATTGGAATGGGAAGGAGTTTGATATCACATCTCATGCCATAGTATGGGTCTCAGGTTTGGTAGAAGCATTGGGATATCACATCTCATGCTATCGGAAGGGTATCAGTATTGAATTTGGAAGAAGTTGGATATCCCATCTCATGCTATAGGAAGGGTCTCAGGTTGGAATGGGAAGCAGTTGGATATCACATTTCATGTTATAGGAAGGGTCTCAGGATTGGAATGGGAAGGACTTGGATATCGTATCTCATGCTATAGGAAGGCTCTCAGGTTTGGAAGGGGAAGGATTTGGATATCACATTTCATGTTAGAGGAAGGATCTCAGGTTTGGTATTAGAGGCCTTGAGATATCACATCTCATGCTATAGGAAGGGTCTCAGGATTGGAATGGGAAGGAGTTGGATATCACATCTCAAGCTATAGGAAGGGTCTCAGGTTTGGTATAAGCATTGAGATATCACATCTCATGCTATAGGAAGGGTCTCAGGATTGGAATGGGAAGGAGTTGGATATCACATCTCATGTTATAGGAAATAGCTCAGGTTTGGTATTAGAAGCATTGAGACATCACATCTCATGTTATAGGAAGGGTCTCAGGATTGGAATGGGAAGAAGTTGGATATCACATCTCATGCTATAGGAAGGGTCTCAGGTTTGGTATAAGCATTGATATATCACATTTCATGCTATAGGAAGGGACTCAGGATTGGAATGGGA
The DNA here is from genome assembly GCF_040938575.1 of Ambystoma mexicanum. NCBI lineage: Eukaryota > Metazoa > Chordata > Amphibia > Caudata > Ambystomatidae > Ambystoma > Ambystoma mexicanum. The sequence goes on from NC_090936.1 coordinate 344,609,568, forward strand.
AGGAGTTGTATATGACATCTCATGCCATAGGAAGGGTCTCAGGTTTGGTATAAGCATTGAGATATCACATCACATGCTATAGGAAGGGTCTCAGGATTGGAATGGGAAGGACTTGGATATCACTTCTCATGCTATAGGCAGGGCCTCAGGTTTGGAAAGGGAAGGAGATGGATATCACATTTCATGTTAGAGATAGGATCTCAGGTTTGGTATTAGAGGCATTGAAATATCACATCTCATGCTATCAGAAGGGTCTCAGGATTGGAATGGGAAGGAGTTGTATATCACATCTCATGCTAAATGGAGGGTCTCAGGTTTGGAATGGGAAGGACTTGGATATCACATCTCATGCTATAGGCAGGGCCTCAGGTTTGGAAAGGGAAGGAGTTGGATATCACATCTCATGTTATTGGAAGGATCTTAGGTTTGGTATTAGAAGCATTGAGACATCACATCTCATGCTATAGGAAGGGTCTCAGGATTGGAATGGGAAGGAGTTGGATATCACATCTCATGCTATAGGAAGGGTCTCAGATTTGGTATAAGCATTGAGATATCACATCTCCTGCTATAGGAAGGGTCTCAGGATTGGATTGGGAAGGAGTTGTATATGACATCTCATGTTATAGGAATGGTCTCAGGTTTGGTTTTAGAAGCATTGAGATATCACATCTCATGCTATAGGAAGGGTCTCAATATTGGAATGGGGAGGACTTGGATGTCACATCTCATGCTATAGGGAGGGTCTCAAGTTTGATATTAGAAGCATTGAGATAACAAATCTCATGATATCGGAAGGGTCTCAGGATTGGAATGGGAAGGAGTTGGATATCACATCTCATGATAAAGGAAGGGTCTAAGGTTTGGAACGGGAAAGATTTGGATATCACATCTCATGTTATAGGACGGGTCTCAGGTTTGGTATTAGAAGCATTGAGATATCAAGTCTCATGGCATAGGAAGGGTCTCAGAATTGGAATGGGAAGGAGTTGGATATCACATCTCAAGCTATAGGAAGAGTCTCAGGATTGGAATGGGAATGAGTTTGATATCACATCTCATGCCATAGTATGGGTCTCAGGTTTGGTAGAAGCATTGGGATATCACAATTCATGCTATTAGAAGTGTATCAGTATTGGATTTGGAAGGAGTTGGATATCCCATCTCATGCTATAGGAAGGGTCTCGGGTTGGAATGGGAAGGAGTTGGATATCACATTTCATGTTATAGGAAGGGTCTCAGGATTGGAATGGGAAGGACTTGGATATCATATCTCATGCTATAGGAAGGCTCTCAGGTTTGGAAGGGGAAGGAGTTGGATATCACATTTCATGTTAGAGGAAGGATCTCAGGTTTGGTATTAGAGGCCTTGAGATATCACATCTCATGCTATAGGAAGGGTCTCAGGATTGGAATGGGAAGGAGTTGGATATCACATCTCAAGCTTTAGGAAGGGTCTCAGGTTTGGTATAAGCATTGAGATAGCACATCTCATGCTATAGGAAGGGTCTCAGGATTGGAATGGGAAGGAGTTGGATATCACATCTCATGTTATAGGAAAGATCTCAGGTTTGGTATTAGAAGCATTGAGACATCACATCTCATCTTATAGGAAGGGTCTCAGGATTGGAATGGGAAGAAGTTGGATATCACATCTCATGCTATAGGAAGGGTCTCAGGTTTGGAAGGGGAAGGAGTTGGATATCCAATCTCATGTTATAGGACTGGTCTCAGGTTTGGTATTAGAAGCATTGAGATATCACATCGCATGCTGTAGGAAGGTTCTCAGGTTTGGTATTAGAAGCATTGAGACATCACATCTCATGCTATAGGAAGGGTCTCAGGATTGGAATGGGAAGGAGTTGGATATTACATCTCATGTTATAGGGAGGATCTCAGGTTTGGTATTAGAAGCATTGAGACATCACATCTCATGCTATAGGAAGGGTCTCAGGATTGGAATGGGAAGGAGTTGGATATCACATCTCATGCTATAGGAAGGGTCTCACATTTGGTATAAGCATTGAGATATCACATCTCATGCTATAGGAAGGGTCTCAGGATTGGATTGGGAAGGAGTTGTATATGACATCTCAGGCCATAGGAAGGGTCTCAGGATTGGTATAAGCATTGAGATATCACATCTCTGCTATCGGAAGGGTCTCAGGATTGGAATGGGAAGGAGTTGGATATCCCATCTCATGTTATAGGAAGGGTCTCAGGTTTGGTATTAGAAGCATTGAGATATCACATCTCATGCTATAGGAAGGGTCTCAGGATTGGAATGGGGAGGACTTGGATGTCACATCTCATGCTATAGGGAGGGTCTCAAGTTTGATATTAGAAGCATTGAGATAACAAATCTCATGATATCGGAAGGGTCTCAGGATTGGAATGGGAAGGAGTTGGATATCACATCTCATGATAAAGGAAGGGTCTAAGGTTTGGAAGGGGAAAGATTTGGATATCACATCTCATGTTATAGGACGGGTCTCAGGTTTGGTATTAGAAGCATTGAGATATCAAGTCTCATGGCATAGGAAGGGTCTCAGAATTGGAATGTGAAGGAGTTGGATATCACATCTCAAGCTATAGGAAGAGTCTCAGGATTGGAATGGGAAGGAGTTTGATATCACATCTCATGCCATAGTATGGGTCTCAGGTTTGGTAGAAGCATTGGGATATCACATCTCATGCTATTGGAAGGGTATCAGTATTGGATTTGGAAGGAGTTGGATATCCCATCTCATGCTATAGGAAGGGTCTCAGGTTGGAATGGGAAGGAGTTGGATATCACATTTCATGTTATAGGAAGGGTCTCAGGATTGGAATGGGAAGGACTTGGATATCATATCTCATGGTATAGGAAGGCTCTCAGGTTTGGAAGGGGAAGGAGTTGGATATCACATTTCATGTTAGAGGAAGGATCTCAGGTTTGGTATTAGAGGCCTTGAGATATCACATCTCATGCTATAGGAAGGGTCTCAGGATTGGAATGGGAAGGAGTTGGATATCACATCTCAAGCTTTAGGAAGGGTCTCAGGTTTGGTATAAGCATTGAGATAGCACATCTCATGCTATAGGAAGGGTCTCAGGATTGGAATGGGAAGGAGTTGGATATCACATCTCATGTTATAGGAAGGATCTCAGGTTTGGTATTAGAAGCATTGAGACATCACATCTCATGCTATAGGAAGAGTCTCAGGATTGGAATGGGAAGGAGTTGGATATCACATCTCATGCTATAGGAAGGGTCTCAGATTTGGTATAAGCATTGAGATATCACATCTCTGCTATCGGAAGGGTCTCAGGATTGGAATGGGAAGGAGTTGGATATCAGATCTCATGCTATAGGGAGGGTCTCAATTTTGATATTAGAAGCATTGAGATAACAAATCTCATGATATCGGAAGGGTCTCAGGATTGGAATGGGAAGGAGTTGGATATCACATCTCATGATAAAGGAAGGGTCTAAGGTTTGGAAGGGGAAAGATTTGGATATCACATCTCATGTTATAGGACGGGTCTCAGGTTTGGTATTAGAAGCATTGAGATATCAAGTCTCATGGTATAGGACGGGTCTCAGAATTGGAATGGGAAGGAGTTGGATATCACATCTCAAGCTATAGGAAGAGTCTCAGGATTGGAATGGGAAGGAGTTTGATATCACATCTCATGCCATCGTATGGTTCTCAGGTTTGATAGAAGCATTGGGATATTACATCTCATGCTATTGGAAGGGTATCAGTATTGGATTTGGAAGGAGTTGGATATCCCATCTCATGCTATAGGAAGGGTCTCAGGTTTGTTATTAGAAGCATTGAGATATCACATCTCATGTTATAGGACAGTCTCAGGTTTGGTATTAGAAGCATTGAGATATCATCTCATGGTATAGGACGGGCCTCAGGATTGGAATGGGAAGGAGTTGGATATCACATCTCATGCTAAAGGAAGGGTCTCAGGTTTGGAAGGGGAAGGATTTGGATATCACATCTCAATTTATAGGACGGGTCTGTGGTTTGGTATTAGAAGCATTGAGATATCATATCTCATGCTATCGGAAGGGTCTCAGGATTGAATTGGGAAGGAGTTGGATATCACATCTCATGTTATAGGAAGGGTCTCAGGTTTGTTATTAGAAGCATTGAGATATCGCATCTCATGTTATAGGAAGGGTCTCAGGATTGGAATGGGAAGGAGTTGTATATCACATCTCATGCTATAGGGAGGGTCTCAGGTTTGATATTAGAAGCATTGAGATATCATATCTCATGCTATCATAAGGGTCTCAGGATTGGATTGGGAAGAAGTTGGATATCACATCTCATGTTATAGGAAGGGTCTCAGGATTGGAATGGGAAAGATTTGGATATCACATCTCATGTTATAGGAAGGGTCTCAGGTTTGTTATTAGAAGCATTGAGATATCGCATCTCATGTTATAGGACAGTCTCAGGTTTGGTATTAGAAGCATTGAGATATATCTCATGGTATAGGACGGGTCTCAGGATTGGAATGGGAAGGAGTTGGATATCACATCTCATGCTATAGGAAGGGTCTCAGGATTGGAATGGGAAGGATTTGGATATCACATCTCATTTTATAGGAAGGGTCTTAGGTTTGTTATTAGAAGCATTGAGATATCGCATCTCATGTTATAGGACAGTCTCAGGTTTGGTATTAGAAGCATTGAGATATCATATCTCATGCTATCGGAAGGGTCTCAGGATTGGAATGGGAAGGATTTGGATATCACATCTCATGTTATAGGAAGGGTCTCAGGTTTGTTATTAGAAGCATTGAGATATCGCATCTCATGTTATAGGACAGTCTCAGGTTTGGTATTAGAAGCATTGGAATATCATATCTCATGCTATCGGAAGGGTCTCAGGATTGGATTGGGAAGGATTTGGATATCACATCTCATGTTATAGGAAGGGTCTCAGGTTTGTTATTAGAAGCATTGAGATATCACATCTCATGTTCTAGGAAGGGTCTCAGGATTGGAATGGGAAGGATTTGGATATCACATCTCATGTTATAGGAAGGGTCTCAGGTTTGTTATTAGAAGCATTGAGATATCGCATCTCAGGTTTGGTATTAGAAGCATTGAGATATCATATCTCATGCTATCGGAAGGGTCTCAGGATTGGATTGGGAAGGAGTTGGATATCGCATCTCATGCTATAGGAAGGGTCACAGGTTGGAATTGGAAGGAGTTGGATATCACAGCTCATGTTATAGGAAGGGTATCAGTATTGGAATGGGAAGGACTTTGATATCACATCTCACGCTATAGGGGGGGTCTCAGGTTTGGTATTAGAAGCATTGAGATATCACATATCATGCTATCGGAAGGGTCTCAGGATTGGATCGCGAAGGATTTGGATATAACATCTCATGTTATAGGAAGGGTCTCAGGATTGGATGGGAAGAGTTGGATATCACATCTCATGTTATAGGAAGGGTATCAGGATTGGAATGGGAAGGACTTTGATATCACATCTCACGCTATAGGGAGGGTCTCTGGTTTGGTATTAGAAGCATTGAGATATCACATCTCATGTTATAGGAAGGGTCTCAGGTTTGTTATTAGAAGCATTGAGATATCACATCTCATGTTATAGGACAGTCTCAGGTTTGGTATTAGAAGCATTGAGATGTAACATCTCATGGTATAGGACGGGTCTCAGGATTGGATGGGAAGAGATGGATATCACATCTCATGCTATAGGAAGGGTCTCAGGTTTGGTAGAAGCATTTGGATATCACATCTCATGCTATAGGAAGGGTCTCAGGATCGGAATGGGAAGGAGTTGGATATCACATCTCAAGTTATAGGACGGGTCTGTGGTTTGGTATTAGAAGCATTGAGATATCATGTCTCATGCTATCGGAAGGGTCTCAGGATTGGATTGCGAAGGACTTGGATATCACATCTCATGTTATAGGAAGGGTCTCAGGTTTGTTATTAGAAGCATTGAGATATCGCATCTCATGTTATAGGACAGTCTGAGGTTTCGTATTCGAAGCATTGAGATATCATATCTCATTGTAGAGGACGGGTCTCAGGATTGGAATGGGAAGGAGTTGGATATCACATATCATGCTATAGGAAGGGTCTCAGGATTGGAATGGGAAGGAGTTGGATATCACATCTCATGATAAAGGAAGGGTCTCAGGTTTGGAAGGGGAAGGAGTTGGATATCACATCTCATGTTATAGGAAGGGTCTCAAGATTGGAATGGGAAGGACTTGGATATCACATCTCATGCTATAGAGAGGGTCTCAGGTTTGATATTAGAAGCATTGAGATATCACATCTCATGCTATCGGAAGGGTCTCAGGATTGGATTGGGAAGTAGTTGGATATCACTTCTCAAGTTATAGGACGGGTCTGTGGTTTGGTATTAGAAGCATTGAGATATCATATTTCATGCTATCGGAAGGGTCTCAGGATTGGATTGGGAAGGAGTTGGATATCACATCTCATGTTATAGGAAGGCTCTCAGGTTTGTTATTAGAAGCATTGAGATATCACATCTCATGTTATAGGACAGTCTCAGGTTTGGTATTAGAAGCATTGAGATATCATATCTCATGGTATAGGACGGGTCTCAGGATTGCAATGGGAAGGAGTTGGATATCACAGCTCATGCTAAAGGAAGGGTCTCAGGTTTGGAAGGGGAAGGATTTGGATATCGCATCTCAATTTATAGGACGGGTCTGTGGTTTGGTATTAGAATCATTGAGATATCATATCTAATGCTATCGGAAGGGTATCAGGATTGGATTGGGAAGGAGTTGGATATCACATCTCATGTTATAGGAAGGGTCTCAGGATTGGAATGGGAAGGATTTGGATATCACATCTCATGTTATAGGAAGGGTCTCAGGTTTGTTATTAGAAGCATTGAGATATCGCATCTCATGTTATAGGACAGTCTCAGGTTTGGTATTAGAAGCATTGAGATATCATATCTCATTGTATAGGACGGGTCTCAGGATTGGAATGGGAAGGAGTTGGATATCACATATCATGCTATAGGAAGGGTCTCAGGATTGGAATGGGAAGGAGTTTGATATCACATCTCATGATAAAGAAAGGGTCTCAGGTTTGGAAGGGGAAGGATTTGGATATCACATCTCAAGTTATAGGACGGTTCTGTGGTTTGGTATTAGAAGCATTGAGATATCACATCTCATGCTATCGGAAGGGTCTCAGGATTGGATTGGGAAGGACTTGGATATCACATCTCATGTTATAGGAAGGGTCTCAGGTTTGTTATTAGAAGCATTGAGATATAACATCTCATAGTATAGGACGGGTCTCAGGATTGGAATGGGAAGGAGTTTGATATCACATCTCATGCCATGGGAAGGTCTCAGGTTTGCTAGAAGCATTAAGATATCACATCTCATGCTATCGGAAGGGTCTCAGGATTGGAATGGGAAGGAGTTGAATATCGCATCTCATGCTATAGGAAGGGTCACAGGTTGGAATTGGAAGGAGTTGGATATAACATCTCATGTTATAGGAAGGGTCTCAGGATTGGATGGGAAGAGTTGGATATCACATCTCATGTTATAGGAAGGATTTCAGGATTGGAATGGGAAGGACTTTGATATCACATCTCATGCTATCGGAAGGGTCTCAGGATTGGATTGGGAAGGAGTTGGATATAACATCTCATGTTATAGGAAGGGTCTCAGGATTGGATGGGAAGAGTTGGATATCACATCTCATGTTATAGGAAGGGTATCAGTATTGGAATGGGAAGGACTTTGATATCACATCTCACGCTATAGGGAGGGTCTCAGGTTTGGTATTAGAAGCATTGAGATATCACATCTCATGTTATAGGAAGGGTCTCAGGTTTGTTATTAGAAGCATTGAGATATCACATCTCATGTTATAGGACAGTCTCAGGTTTGGTATTAGAAGCATTGAGATATAACATCTCATGGTATAGGACGGGTCTCAGGATTGGATGGGAAGAGTTGGATATCACCTCTCATGCTATAGTAAGGGTCTCAGGTTTGGTAGAAGCATTGGGATATCATATCTCATGCTATCGGAAGGGTCTCAGGATTGGATTGGGAAGGAGTTGGATATCACATCTCATGTTATAGGAAGGGTCTCAGGATTGGAATGGGAAGGATTTGGATATCACATCTCATGTTATAGGAAGGGTCTCAGGTTTGTTATTAGAAGCATTGAGATATCGCATCTCATGTTATAGGACAGTCTCAGGTTTGGTATTAGAAGCATTGAGATATATCTCATGGTATAGGACGGGTCTCAGGATTGGAATGGGAAGGATTTGGATATCACATCTCATGTTATAGGAAGGGTCTCAGGTTTGTTATTAGAAGCATTGAGATATCGCATCTCATGTTATAGGACAGTCTCAGGTTTGGTATTAGAAGCATTGAGATATAACATCTCATAGTATAGGACGGGTCTCAGGATTGGAATGGGAAGGATTTGGATATCACATCTCATGTTATAGGAAGGGTCTCAGGTTTGTTATTAGAAGCATTGAGATATCGCATCTCATGTTATAGGACAGTCTCTGGTTTGGTATTAGAAGCATTGAGATATCATATCTCATGCTATCGGAAGGGTCTCAGGATTGGAATGGGAAGGAGTTGGCTATCGCATCTCATGTTATAGGAAGGCTCTCAGGTTTGTTATTAGAAGCATTGAGATATCACATCTCATGTTATAGGACAGTCTCAGGTTTGGTATTAGAAGCATTGAGATATCATATCTCATGGTATAGGACGGGTCTCAGGATTGCAATGGGAAGGAGTTGGATATCACAGCTCATGCTAAAGGAAGGGTCTCAGGTTTGGAAGGGGAAGGATTTGGATATCGCATCTCAATTTATAGGACAGGTCTGTGGTTTGGTATTAGAAGCATTGAGATATCATATCTAATGCTATCGGAAGGGTATCAGGATTGGATTGGGAAGGAGTTGGATATCACATCTCATGTTATAGGAAGGGTCTCAGGATTGGAATGGGAAGGATTTGGATATCACATCTCATGTTATAGGAAGGGTCTCAGGTTTGTTATTAGAAGCATTGAGATATCGCATCTCATGTTATAGGACAGTCTCAGGTTTGGTTTTAGAAGCATTGAGATATCATATCTCATTCTATAGGACGGGTCTCAGGATTGGAATGGGAGGAAGTTGGATATCACATATCATGCTATAGGAAGGGTCTCAGGATTGGAATGGGAAGGAGTTGGATATCACATCTCATGATAAAGAAAGGGTCTCAGGTTTGGAAGGGGAAGGATTTGGATATCACATCTCAAGTTATAGGACGGTTCTGTGGTTTGGTATTAGAAGCATTGAGATATCATATCTCATGCTATCGGAAGGGTCTCAGGATTGGATTGGGAAGGAGTTGGATATCACATAGCATGTTATAGGAAGGGTCTCAAGATTGGAATGGGAAGGACTTGGATATCACATCTCATGTAATAGGAAGGGTCTCAGGTTTGTTATTAGAAGCATTGAGATATCGCATCTCATGTTATAGGAAGGGTCTCAGGATTGGAATGGGAAGGAGTTGTATATCACATCTCATGCTATAGGGAGGGTCTCAGGTTTGATATTAGAAGCATTGAGATATCATATCTCATGCTATCATAAGGGTCTCAGGATTGGATTGGGAAGGAGTTGGATATCACATCTCATGTTATAGGAAGGGTCTCAGGATTGGAATGGGAAAGATTTGGATATCACATCTCATGTTATAGGAAGGGTCTCAGGTTTGTTATTAGAAGCATTGAGATATCGCATCTCATGTTATAGGACAGTCTCAGGTTTGGTATTAGAAGCATTGAGATATATCTCATGGTATAGGACGGGTCTCAGGATTGGAATGGGAAGGAGTTGGATATCACATCTCATGCTATAGGAAGGGTCTCAGGATTGGAATGGGAAGGATTTGGATATCACATCTCATGTTATAGGAAGGGTCTCAGGTTTGTTATTAGAAGCATTGAGATATCGCATCTCATGTTCTAGGAAGGGTCTCAGGATTGGAATGGGAAGGATTTGGATATCACATCTCATGTTATAGGAAGGGTCTCAGGTTTGTTATTAGAAGCATTGAGATATCGCATCTCATGTTATAGGACAGTCTCAGGTTTGGTATTAGAAGCATTGAGATATCATATCTCATGCTATCGGAAGGGTCTCAGGATTGGAATGGGAAGGATTTGGATATCACATCTCATGTTATAGGAAGGGTCTCAGGTTTGTTATTAGAAGCATTGAGATATCGCATCTCATGTTATAGGACAGTCTCAGGTTTGGTATTAGAAGCATTGAGATATCATATCTCATGCTATCGGAAGGGTCTCAGGATTGGAATGGGAAGGAGTTGGATATCGCATCTCATGCTATAGGAAGGGTCACAGGTTGGAATTGGAAGGAGTTGGATATCACAGCTCATGTTATAGGAAGGGTTTCAGGATTGGAATGGGAAGGACTTTGATATCACATCTCATGCTATCGGAAGGGTCTCAGGATTGGATTGGGAAGGAGTTGGATATAACATCTCATGTTATAGGAAGGGTCTCAGGATTGGATGGGAAGAGTTGGATATCACATCTCATGTTATAGGAAGGGTATCAGGATTGGATTGGGAAGGACTTTGATATCACATCTCACGCTATAGGGAGGGTCTCAGGTTTGGTATTAGAAGCATTGAGATATCACATCTCATGTTATAGGAAGGGTCTCAGGTTTGTTATTAGAAGCATTGAGATATCACATCTCATGTTATAGGACAGTCTCAGGTTTGGTATTAGAAGCATTGAGATATAACATCTCATGGTATAGGACGGGTCTCAGGATTGGATGGGAAGAGTTGGATATCACCTCTCATGCTATAGTAAGGGTCTCAGGTTTGGTAGAAGCATTGGGATATCACATCTCATGCTATAGGAAGGGTCTCAGGATTGGAATGGGAAGGAGTTGGATATCACATCTCATGCTAAAGGAAGGGTCTCAGGTTTGGAAGGGGAAGGATTTGGATATCACATCTCAAGTTATAGGACGGGTCTGTGGTTTGGTATAAGAAGCATTGAGATATCATATCTCATGCTATCGGAAGGGTCTCAGGATTGGATTGCGAAGGAGTTGGATATCACATCTCATGTTATAGGAAGGCTCTCAGGTTTGTTATTAGAAGCATTGAGATATCACATCTCATGTTATAGGACAGTCTCAGGTTTGGTATTAGAAGCATTGAGATATCATCTCATGGTATAGGACGGGCCTCAGGATTGGAATGGGAAGGAGTTGGATATCACATCCCATGCTAAAGGAAGGGTCTCAGGTTTGGAAGGGGAAGGATTTGGATATCACATCTCAATTTATAGGACGGGTCTGTGGTTTGGTATTAGAAGCATTGAGATATCATATCTCATGCTATCGGAAGGGTCTCAGGATTGGATTGGGAAGGAGTTGGATATCACATCTCATGTTATAGGAAGGGTCTCAGGATTGGAATGGGAAGGATTTGGATATCACATCTCATGTTATAGGAAGGGTCTCAGGTTTGTTATTAGAAGTATTGAGATATCGCATCTCATGTTATAGGACAGTCTCAGGTTTGGTATTAGAAGCATTGAGATATCATATCTCATTGTATAGGACGGGTCTCAGGATTTGAATGGGAAGGAGTTGGATATCACATATCATGCTATAGGAAGGGTCTCAGGATTGGAATGGGAAGGAGTTGGATATCACATCTCATGATAAAGAAAGGGTCTCAGGTTTGGAAGGGGAAGGATTTGGATATCACATCTCAAGTTATAGGACGGTTGTGTGGTTTGGTATTAGAAGCATTGAGATATCATATCTCATGTTATCGGAAGGGTCTCAGGATTGGATTGGGAAGGAGTTGGATATCACATTGCATGTTATAGGAAGGGTCTCAAGATTGGAATGGGAATGACTTGGATATCACATCTCATGTAATAGGAAGGGTCTCAGCTTTGTTATTAGAAGCATTGAGATATCGCATCTCATGTTATAGGAAGGGTCTCAGGATTGGAATGGGAAGGAGTTGTATATCACATCTCATGCTATTGGGAGGGTCTCAGGTTTGATATTAGAAGCATTGAGATATCATATCTCATGCTATCATAAGGGTCTCAGGATTGGATTGGGAAGGAGTTGGATATCACATCTCATGTTATAGGAAGGGTCTCAGGATTGGAATGGGAAAGATTTGGATATCACATCTCATGTTATAGGAAGGGTCTCAGGTTTGGTATTAGAAGCATTGAGATATATCTCATGGTATAGGACGGGTCTCAGGATTGGAATGGGAAGGAGTTGGATATCACATCTCATGCTATAGGAAGGGTCTCAGGATTGGAATGGGAAGGATTTGGATATCACATCTCATGTTATAGGAAGGTTCTCAGGTTTGTTATTAGAAGCATTGAGATATCGCATCTCATGTTATAGGACAGTCTCAGGTTTGGTATTAGAAGCATTGAGATATCATATCTCATGCTATCGGAAGGGTCTCAGGATTGGAATGGGAAGGATTTGGATATAACATCTCATGTTATTGGAAGGGTCTCAGGTTTGTTATTAGAAGCATTGAGATATCGCATCTCATGTTATAGGACAGTCTCAGGTTTGGTATTAGAAGCATTGAGATATCATATCTCATGCTATCGGAAGGGTCTCAGGATTGGAATGGGAAGGAGTTGGATATCGCATCTCATGTTATAGGAAGGCTCTCAGGTTTGTTATTAGAAGCATTGAGATATCACATCTCATGTTATAGGACAGTCTCAGGTTTGGTATTAGAAGCATTGAGATATCATATCTCATGCTATCGGAAGGGTCTCAGGATTGGAATGGGAAGGATTTGGATATCACATCTCATGTTATAGGAAGGGTCTCAGGTTTGTTATTAGAAGCATTGAGATATCGCATCTCATGTTATAGGACAGTCTCTGGTTTGGTATTAGAAGCATTGAGATATCATATCTCATGCTATCGGAAGGGTCTCAGGATTGGAATGGGAAGGAGTTGGATATCGCATCTCATGTTATAGGAAGGCTCTCAGGTTTGTTATTAGAAGCATTGAGATATCACATCTCATGTTATAGGACAGTCTCAGGTTTGGTATTAGAAGCATTGAGATATCATATCTCATGGTATAGGACGGGTCTCAGGATTGCAATGGGAAGGAGTTGGATATCACAGCTCATGCTAAAGGAAGGGTCTCAGGTTTGGAAGGGGAAGGATTTGGATATCGCATCTCAATTTATAGGACAGGTCTGTGGTTTGGTATTAGAAGCATTGAGATATCATATCTAATGCTATCGGAAGGGTATCAGGATTGGATTGGGAAGGAGTTGGATATCACATCTCATGTTATAGGAAGGGTCTCAGGATTGGAATGGGAAGGATTTGGATATCACATCTCATGTTATAGGAAGGGTCTCAGGTTTGTTATTAGAAGCATTGAGATATCGCATCTCATGTTATAGGACAGTCTCAGGTTTGGTTTTAGAAGCATTGAGATATCATATCTCATTCTATAGGACGGGTCTCAGGATTGGAATGGGAGGAAGTTGGATATCACATATCATGCTATAGGAAGGGTCTCAGGATTGGAATGGGAAGGAGTTGGATATCACATCTCATGATAAAGAAAGGGTCTCAGGTTTGGAAGGGGAAGGATTTGGATATCACATCTCAAGTTATAGGACGGTTCTGTGGTTTGGTATTAGAAGCATTGAGATATCATATCTCATGCTATCGGAAGGGTCTCAGGATTGGATTGGGAAGGACTTGGATATCACATCTCATGTTATAGGAAGGGTCTCAAGTTTGTTATTAGAAGCATTGAGATATCACATCTCATGTTATAGGACAGTCTCAGGTTTGGTATTAGAAGCATTGAGATATAACATCTCATAGTATAGGACGGGTCTCAGGATTGGAATGGGAAGGAGTTTGATATCACATCTCATGCCATGGGAAGGTCTCAGGTTTGCTAGAAGCATTAAGATATCACATCTCATGCTATCGGAAGGGTCTCAGAATTGGATTGGGAAGGAGTTGGATATAACATCTCATGTTATAGGAAGGGTCTCAGGATTGGATGGGAAGAGTTGGATATCACATCTCATGTTATAGGAAGGGTATCAGGATTGGAATGGGAAGGACTTTGATATTACATCTCACGCTATATGGAGGGTCTCAGGTTTGGTATTAGAAGCATTGAGATATCAAATCTCATGTTATAGGAAGGGTCTCAGGTTTGTTATTAGAAGCATTGAGATATCACATCTCATGTTATAGGACAGTCTCAGGTTTGGTATTAGAAGCATTGAGATATCACATCTCATGTTCTAGGAAGGGTCTCAGGATTGGAATGGGAAGGATTTGGATATCACATCTCATGTTATAGGAAGGGTCTCAGGTTTGTTATTAGAAGCATTGAGATATCGCATCTCATGTTATAGGACAGTCTCAGGTTTGGTATTAGAAGCATTGAGATATCATATCTCATGCTATCGGAAGGGTCTCAGGATTGGAATGGGAAGGATTTGGATATCACATCTCATGTTATAGGAAGGGTCTCAGGTTTGTTATTAGAAGCATTGAGATATCGCATCTCATGTTATAGGACAGTCTCAGGTTTGGTATTAGAAGCATTGAGATATCATATCTCATGCTATCGGAAGGGTCTCAGGATTGGAATGGGAAGGAGTTGGATATCGCATCTCATGTTATAGGAAGGCTCTCAGGTTTGTTATTAGAAGCATTGAGATATCACATCTCATGTTATAGGACAGTCTCAGGTTTGGTATTAGAAGCATTGAGATATCATATCTCATGGTATAGGACGGGTCTCAGGATTGCAATGGGAAGGAGTTGGATATCACAGCTCATGCTAAAGGAAGGGTCTCAGGTTTGGAAGGGGAAGGATTTGGATATCGCATCTCAATTTATAGGACAGGTCTGTGGTTTGGTATTAGAAGCATTGAGATATCATATCTAATGCTATCGGAAGGGTATCAGGATTGGATTGGGAAGGAGTTGGATATCACATCTCATGTTATATGAAGGGTCTCAGGATTGGAATGGGAAGGATTTGGATATCACATCTCATGTTATAGGAAGGGTCTCAGGTTTGTTATTAGAAGCATTGAGATATCGCATCTCATGTTATAGGACAGTCTCAGGTTTGGTATTAGAAGCATTGAGATATCATATCTCATTGTATAGGACGGGTCTCAGGATTGGAATGGGAGGAAGTTGGATATCACATATCATGCTATAGGAAGGGTCTCAGGATTGGACTGGGAAGGAGTTGGATATCACATCTCATGATAAAGAAAGGGTCTCAGGTTTGGAAGGGGAAGGATTTGGATATCACATCTCAAGTTATAGGACGGTTCTGTGGTTTGGTATTAGAAGCATTGAGATATCATATCTCATGCTATCGGAAGGGTCTCAGGACTGGATTGGGAAGGACTTGGATATCACATCTCATGTTATAGGAAGGGTCTCAAGTTTGTTATTAGAAGCATTGAGATATCACATCTCATGTTATAGGACAGTCTCATTTTTGGTATTAGAAGCATTGAGATATAACATCTCATAGTATAGGACGGGTCTCAGGATTGGAATGGGAAGGAGTTTGATATCACATCTCATGCCATGGGAAGGTCTCAGGTTTGCTAGAAGCATTAAGATATCACATCTCATGCTATCAGAAGGGTCTCGGAATTGGATTGGGAAGGAGTTGGATATAACATCTCATGTTATAGGAAGGGTCTCAGGATTGGATGGGAAGAGTTGGATATCACATCTCATGTTATAGGAAGGGTATCAGGATTGGAATGGGAAGGACTTTGATATCACATCTCACGCTATAGGGAGGGTCTCAGGTTTGGTATTAGAAGCATTGAGATATCACATCTCATGTTATAGGAAGGGTCTCAGGTTTGTTATTAGAAGCATTGAGATATCACATCTCATGTTATAGGACAGTCTCAGGTTTGGTATTAGAAGCATTGAGATATAACATCTCATGGTATAGGACGGGTCTCAGGATTGGATGGGAAGAGTTGGATATCACCTCTCAAGCTATAGTAAGGGTATCAGGTTTGGTAGAAGCATTGGGATATCACATCTCATGCTATAGGAAGGGTCTCAGGATTGGAATGGGAAGGAGTTGGATATCACATCTCATGCTAAAGGAAGGGTCTCAGGTTTGGAAGGGGAAGGATTTGGATATCACATCTCAAGTTATAGGACGGGTCTGTGGTTTGGTATTAGAAGCATTGAGATATCATATCTCATGCTATCGGAAGGGTCTCGGAATTGGATTGGGAAGGAGTTGGATATAACATCTCATGTTATAGGAAGGGTCTCAGGATTGGATGGGAAGAGTTGGATATCACATCTCATGTTATAGGAAGGGTCTCAGGATTGGAATGGGAAGGAGTTGGATATCACATCTCATGCTAAAGGAAGGGTCTCAGGTTTGGAAGGGGAAGGATTTGGATATCACATCTCAATTTATAGGACAGGTCTGTGGTTTGGTATTAGAAGCATTGAGATATCATATCTCATGCTATCGGAAGGGTCTCGGAATTGGATTGGGAAGGAGTTGGATATAACATCTCATGTTATAGGAAGGGTCTCAGGATTGGATGGGAAGAGTTGGATATCACATCTCATGTTATAGGAAGGGTATCAGGATTGGAAAGGGAAGGACTTTGATATCACATCTCACGCTATGGGAGGGTCTCAGGTTTGGTATTAGAAGCATTGAGATATCACATCTCATGTTATAGGAAGGGTCTCAGGTTTGTTATTAGAAGCATTGAGATATCACATCTCATGTTATAGGACAGTCTCAGGTTTGGTATTAGAAGCATTGAGATATAACATCTCATGGTATAGGACGGGTCTCAGGATTGGATGGGAAGAGTTGGATATCACCTCTCATGCTATAGTAAGGGTCTCAGGTTTGGTAGAAGCATTGGGATATCACATCTCATGCTATAGGAAGGGTCTCAGGATTGGAATGGGAAGGAGTTGGATATCACATCTCATGCTAAAGGAAGGGTCTCAGGTTTGGAAGGGGAAGGATTTGGATATCACATCTCAAGTTATAGGACGGGTCTGTGGTTTGGTATTAGAAGCATTGAGATATCATATCTCATGCTATCGGAAGGGTCTCAGGATTGGATTGCGAAGGAGTTGGATATCACATCTCATGTTATAGGAAGGCTCTCAGGTTTGTTATTAGAAGCATTGAGATATCACATCTCATGTTATAGGACAATCTCAGGTTTGGTATTAGAAGCATTGAGATATCATCTCATGGTATAGGACGGGCCTCAGGATTGGAATGGGAAGGAGTTGGATATCACATCTCATGCTAAAGGAAGGGTCTCAGGTTTGGAAGGGGAAGGATTTGGATATCACATCTCAATTTATAGGACAGGTCTGTGGTTTGGTATTAGAAGCATTGAGATATCATATCTCATGCTATCGGAAGGGTCTCAGGATTGGATTGGGAAGAAGTTGGATATCACATCTCATGTTATAGGAAGGGTCTCAGGATTGGAATGGGAAGGATTTGGATATCACATCTCATGTTATAGGAAGGGTCTCAGGTTTGTTATTAGAAGCATTGAGATATCACATCTCATGCTATCGGAAGGGTATCAGGATTGGATTGGGAAGGAGTTGGATATCACATCTCATGTTATATGAAGGGTCTCAGGATTGGAATGGGAAGGATTTGGATATCACATCTCATGTTATAGGAAGGGTCTCAGGTTTGTTATTAGAAGCATTGAGATATCGCATCTCAAGTCATAGGACAGTCTCAGGTTTGGTCATAGAAGCATTGAGATATCATATCTCATTGTATAGGACGGGTCTCAGGATTGGAATGGGAAGGAGTTGGATATTCTATATCATGCTATAGGACGGGTCTCAGGATTGGAATGGGATGGAGTTGGATATCACATCTCATGATAAAGGAAGGGTCTCAGGTTTGGAAGGGGAAGGATTTGGATATCACATCTCAAGTTATAGGACTGGTCTGTGGTTTGGTATTAGAAGCATTGAGATATCATATCTCATGCTATCGGAAGGGTCTCAGGATTGGATTGGGAAGGAGTTGGATATCACATCTCATGTTATAGGAAGGGTCTCAAGATTTGAATGGGAAGGACTTGGATATCACATCTCATGTTATAGGAAGGGTCTCAGGTTTGTTATTAGAAGCATTGAGATATCACATCTCATGTTATAGGACAGTCTCAGGTTTGGTATTAGAAGCATTGAGATGTAACATCTCATAGTATAGGACGGGTCTCAGGATTGGAATGGGAAGGAGTTTGATATCACATCTCATGCCATGGGAAGGTCTCAGGTTTGCTAGAAGCATTAAGATATCACATCTCATGCTATCGGAAGGGTCTCAGGATTGGATTGGGAACGAGTTGGATATCACATCTCATGTTATAGGAAGGGTATCAGGATGGGAATGGGAAGGACTTTGATATCACATCTCACGCTATAGGGAGGGTCTCAGGTTTGGTATTAGAAGCATTGAGATATCACATCTCATGTTATAGGAAGGGTCTCAGGTTTGTTATTAGAAGCATTGAGATATCACATCTCATGTTATAGGACAGTCTCAGGTTTGGTATTAGAAGCATTGAGATATAACATCTCATGGTATAGGACGGGTCTCAGGATTGGATGGGAAGAGTTGGATATCACATCTCATGCCATAGGAAGGGTCTCAGGATTGGAATGGGAAGGAGTTGGATATCACATCTCATGCTAAAGGAAGAGTCTCAGGTTTGGAAGGGGAAGGATTTGGATATCACATCTCAAGTTATAGGATGGGTGTGTGTTTTGGTATTAGAAGCATTGAGATTTCATATCTCATGCTATCGGAAGGGTCTCAAGATTTGAATGGGAAGGACTTGGATATCACATCTCATGTTATAGGAAGGGTCTCAGGTTTGTTATTAGAAGCATTGAGATATCACATCTCATGTTATAGGACAGTCTCAGGTTTGGTATTAGAAGCATTGAGATGTAACATCTCATAGTATAGGACGGGTCTCAGGATTGGAATGGGAAGGAGTTTGATATCACATCTCATGCCATGGGAAGGTCTCAGGTTTGCTAGAAGCATTAAGATATCACATCTCATGCTATCGGAAGGGTCTCAGGATTGGATTGGGAACGAGTTGGATATCACATCTCATGTTATAGGAAGGGTATCAGGATGGGAATGGGAAGGACTTTGATATCACATCTCACGCTATAGGGAGGGTCTCAGGTTTGGTATTAGAAGCATTGAGATATCACATCTCATGTTATAGGAAGGGTCTCAGGTTTGTTATTAGAAGCATTGAGATATCACATCTCATGTTATAGGACAGTCTCAGGTTTGGTATTAGAAGCATTGAGATATAACATCTCATGGTATAGGACGGGTCTCAGGATTGGATGGGAAGAGTTGGATATCACATCTCATGCCATAGGAAGGGTCTCAGGATTGGAATGGGAAGGAGTTGGATATCACATCTCATGCTAAAGGAAGAGTCTCAGGTTTGGAAGGGGAAGGATTTGGATATCACATCTCAAGTTATAGGATGGGTGTGTGTTTTGGTATTAGAAGCATTGAGATTTCATATCTCATGCTATCGGAAGGGTCTCAGGATTGGAATGGGAAGGACTTGGATATCACATCTCATGTTATAGGAAGAGTCTCAGGTTTTTTATTAGAAGCATTGAGATATAACATCTCATAGTATAGGACGGGTCTCAGGATTGGAATGGGAAGGAGTTTGATATCACATCTCATGCCATGGGAAGGTCTCAGGTTTGCTAGAAGCATTAAGATATCACATCTCATGCTATCGGAAGGGTCTCAGGATTGGATTGGGAAGGAGTTGGATATCGCATCTCATGCTATAGGAAGGGTCACAGGTTGGAATTGGAAGGAGTTGGATATCACAGCTCATGTTATAGGAAGGGTTTCAGGATTGGAATGGGAAGGACTTTGATATCACATCTCATGCTATCGGAAGGGTCTCAGAATTGGATTGGGAAGGAGTTGGATATAACATCTCATGTTATAGGAAGGGTCTCAGGATTGGATGGGAAGAGTTGGATATCACATCTCATGTTATAGGAAGGGTATCAGGATTGGAATGGGAAGGACTTTGATATCACATCTCACGCTATAGGGAGGGTCTCAGGTTTGGTATTAGAAGCATTGAGATATCACATCTCTTGTTATAGGAAGGGTCTCAGGTTTGTTATTAGAAGCATTGAGATATCACATCTCATGTTATAGGACAGTCTCAGGTTTGGTATTAGAAGCATTGAGATATAACATCTCATGGTATAGGACGGGTCTCAGGATTGGATGGGAAGAGTTGGATATCACCTCTCATGCTATAGTAAGGGTCTCAGGTTTGGTAGAAGCATTGGGATATCACATCTCATGCTATAGGAAGGGTCTCAGGATTGGAATGGGAAGGAGTTGGATATCACATCTCATGCTAAAGGAAGGGTCTCAGGTTTGGAAGGGGAAGGATTTGGATATCACATCTCAAGTTATAGGACGGGTCTGTGGTTTGGTATTAGAAGCATTGAGATATCACATCTCATGCTATCAGAAGGGTCTCAGGATTGGATTGCGAAGGAGTTGGATATCACATCTCATGTTATAGGAAGGCTCTCAGGTTTGTTATTAGAAGCATTGAGATATCACATCTCATGTTATAGGACAGTCTCAGGTTTGGTATTAGAAGCATTGAGATATCATCTCATGGTATAGGACGGGCCTCAGGATTGGAATGGGAAGGAGTTGGATATCACATCTCATGCTAAAGGAAGGGTCTCAGGTTTGGAAGGGGAAGGATTTGGATATCACATCTCAATTTATAGGACGGGTCTGTGGTTTGGTATTAGAAGCATTGAGATATCATATCTCATGCTATCGGAAGGGTCTCAGGATTGGATTGGGAAGGAATTGGATATCACATCTCATGTTATAGGAAGGGTCTCAGGATTGGAATGGGAAGGATTTGGATATCACATCTCATGTTATAGGAAGGGTCTCAGGTTTGTTATTAGAAGTATTGAGATATTGCATCTCATGTTATAGGACAGTCTCAGGTTTGGTATTAGAAGCATTGAGATGTCATATCTCATTGTATAGGACGGGTCTCAGGATTGGAATGGGAAGGAGTTGGATATCACATATCATGCTATAGGAAGGGTCTCAGGATTGGAATGGGAAGGAGTTGGATATCACATCTCATGATAAAGAAAGGGTCTCAGGTTTGGAAGGGGAAGGATTTGGATATCACATCTCATGTTATAGGACAGTTCTGTGGTTTGGTATTAGAAGCATTGAGATATCATATCTCATGCTATCGGAAGGGTCTCAGGATTGGATTGGGAAGGAGTTGGATATCACATAGCATGTTATAGGAAGGGTCTCAAGATTGGAATGGGAAGGACTTGGATATCACATCTCATGTAATAGGAAGGGTCTCAGGTTTGTTATTAGAAGCATTGAGATATCGCATCTCATGTTATAGGAAAGGTCTCAGGATTGGAATGGGAAGGAGTTGTATATCACATCTCATGCTATAGAGAGGGTCTCAGGTTTGATATTAGAAGCATTGAGATATCACATCTCTTGTTATAGGAAGGGTCTCAGGTTTGTTATTAGAAGCATTGAGATATCACATCTCATGTTATAGGACAGTCTCAGGTTTGGTATTAGAAGCATTGAGATATAACATCTCATGGTATAGGACGGGTCTCAGGATTGGATGGGAAGAGTTGGATATCACCTCTCATGCTATAGTAAGGGTCTCAGGTTTGGTAGAAGCATTGGGATATCACATCTCATGCTATAGGAAGGGTCTCAGGATTGGAATGGGAAGGAGTTGGATATCACATCTCATGCTAAAGGAAGGGTCTCAGGTTTGGAAGGGGAAGGATTTGGATATCACATCTCAAGTTATAGGACGGGTCTGTGGTTTGGTATTAGAAGCATTGAGATATCACATCTCATGCTATCAGAAGGGTCTCAGGATTGGATTGCGAAGGAGTTGGATATCACATCTCATGTTATAGGAAGGCTCTCAGGTTTGTTATTAGAAGCATTGAGATATCACATCTCATGTTATAGGACAGTCTCAGGTTTGGTATTAGAAGCATTGAGATATCATCTCATGGTATAGGACGGGCCTCAGGATTGGAATGGGAAGGAGTTGGATATCACATCTCATGCTAAAGGAAGGGTCTCAGGTTTGGAAGGGGAAGGATTTGGATATCACATCTCAATTTATAGGACGGGTCTGTGGTTTGGTATTAGAAGCATTGAGATATCATATCTCATGCTATCGGAAGGGTCTCAGGATTGGATTGGGAAGGAATTGGATATCACATCTCATGTTATAGGAAGGGTCTCAGGATTGGAATGGGAAGGATTTGGATATCACATCTCATGTTATAGGAAGGGTCTCAGGTTTGTTATTAGAAGTATTGAGATATTGCATCTCATGTTATAGGACAGTCTCAGGTTTGGTATTAGAAGCATTGAGATGTCATATCTCATTGTATAGGACGGGTCTCAGGATTGGAATGGGAAGGAGTTGGATATCACATATCATGCTATAGGAAGGGTCTCAGGATTGGAATGGGAAGGAGTTGGATATCACATCTCATGATAAAGAAAGGGTCTCAGGTTTGGAAGGGGAAGGATTTGGATATCACATCTCATGTTTTAGGACAGTTCTGTGGTTTGGTATTAGAAGCATTGAGATATCATATCTCATGCTATCGGAAGGGTCTCAGGATTGGATTGGGAAGGAGTTGGATATCACATAGCATGTTATAGGAAGGGTCTCAAGATTGGAATGGGAAGGACTTGGATATCACATCTCATGTAATAGGAAGGGTCTCAGGTTTGTTATTAGAAGCATTGAGATATCGCATCTCATGTTATAGGAAAGGTTTCAGGATTGGAATGGGAAGGAGTTGTATATCACATCTCATGCTATAGAGAGGGTCTCAGGTTTGATATTAGAAGCATTGAGATATCATATCTCATGCTATCATAAGGGTCTCAGGATTGGATTGGGAAGGAGTTGGATATCACATCTCATGTTATAGGAAGGGTCTCAGGATTGGAATGGGAAAGATTTGGATATCACATCTCATGTTATAGGAAGGGTCTCAGGTTTGTTATTAGAAGCATTGAGATATCGCATCTCATGTTATAGGACAGTCTCAGGTTTGGTATTAGAAGCATTGAGATATATCTCATGGTATAGGACGGGTCTCAGGATTGGAATGGGAAGGAGTTGGATATCACATCTCATGCTATAGGAAAGGTCTCAGGATTGGAATGGGAAGGATTTGGATATCACATCTCATGTTATAGGAAGGGTCTCAGGTTTGTTATTAGAAGCATTGAGATATCGCATCTCATGTTATAGGACAGTCTCAGGTTTGGTATTAGAAGCATTGAGATATCATATCTCAAGCTATCAGAAGGGTCTCAGGATTGGAATGGGAAGGATTTGGATATCACATCTCATGTTATAGGAAGGGTCTCAGGTTTGTTATTAGAAGCATTGAGATATCGCATCTCATGTTATAGGACAGTCTCAGGTTTGGTATTAGAAGCATTGAGATATCATATCTCATGCTATCGGAAGGGTCTCAGGATTGGAATGGGAAGGAGTTGGATATCGCATCTCATGCTATAGGAAGGGTCACAGGTTGGAATTGGAAGGAGTTGGATATCACAGCTCATGTTATAGGAAGGGTTTCAGGATTGGAATGGGAAGGACTTTGATATCACATCTCATGCTATCGGAAGGGTCTCAGGATTGGATTGGGAAGGAGTTGGATATAACATCTCATGTTATAGGAAGGGTCTCAGGATTGGATGGGAAGAGTTGGATATCACATCTCATGTTATAGGAAGGGTATCAGGATTGGAATGGGAAGGACTTTGATATCACATCTCACGCTATAGGGAGGGTCTCAGGTTTGGTATTAGAAGCATTGAGATATCACATCTCATGTTATAGGAAGGGTCTCAGGTTTGTTATTAGAAGCATTGAGATATCACATCTCATGTTATAGGACAGTCTCAGGTTTGGTATTAGAAGCATTGAGATATAACATCTCATGGTATAGGACGGGTCTCAGGATTGGATGGGAAGAGTTGGATATCACCTCTCATGCTATAGTAAGGGTCTCAGGTTTGGTAGAAGCATTGGGATATCACATCTCATGCTATAGGAAGGGTCTCAGGATTGGAATGGGAAGGAGTTGGATATCACATCTCATGCTAAAGGAAGGGTCTCAGGTTTGGAAGGGGAAGGATTTGGATATCACATCTCAAGTTATAGGACGGGTCTGTGGTTTGGTATTAGAAGCTTTGAGATATCATATCTCATGCTATCGGAAGGGTCTCAGGATTGGATTGGGAAGAAGTTGGATATCACATCTCATGTTATAGGAAGGCTCTCAGGTTTGTTATTACAAGCATTGAGATATCACATCTCATGTTATAGGACAGTCTCAGGTTTGGTATTAGAAGCATTGAGATATCATATCTCATGGTATAGGACGGGTCTCAGGATTGCAATGGGAAGGAGTTGGATATCACAGCTCATGCTAAAGGAAGGGTCTCAGGTTTGGAAGGGGAAGGATTTGGATATCGGATCTCAATTTATAGGACGGGTCTGTGGTTTGGTATTAGAAGCATTGAGATATCATATCTAATGCTATCGGAAGGGTATCAGGATTGGATTGGGAAGGAGTTGTATATCACATCTCATGTTATAGGAAGGGTCTCAGGATTGGAATGGGAAGGATTTGGATATCACATCTCATGTTATAGGAAGGGTCTCAGGTTTGTTATTAGAAGCATTGAGATATCGCATCTCATGTTATAGGACAGTCTCAGGTTTGGTATTAGAAGCATTGAGATATCATATCTCATTGTATAGGACGGGTCTCAGGATTGGAATGGGAAGGAGTTGGATATCACATATCATGCTATAGGAAGGGTCTCAGGATTGGAATGGGAAGGAGTTGGATATCACATCTCATGATAAAGAAAGGGTCTCAGGTTTGGAAGGGGAAGGATTTGGATATCACATCTCAAGTTATAGGACGGGTCTGTGGTTTGGTATTAGAAGCATTGAGATATCATATCTCATGCTATCGGAAGGGTCTCAGGATTGGATTGCGAAGGAGTTGGATATCACATCTCATGTTATAGGAAGGCTCTCAGGTTTGTTATTAGAAGCATTGAGATATCACATCTCATGTTATAGGACAATCTCAGGTTTGGTATTAGAAGCATTGAGATATCATCTCATGGTATAGGACGGGCCTCAGGATTGGAATGGGAAGGAGTTGGATATCACATCTCATGCTAAAGGAAGGGTCTCAGGTTTGGAAGGGGAAGGATTTGGATATCACATCTCAATTTATAGGACAGGTCTGTGGTTTGGTATTAGAAGCATTGAGATATCATATCTCATGCTATCGGAAGGGTCTCAGGATTGGATTGGGAAGAAGTTGGATATCACATCTCATGTTATAGGAAGGGTCTCAGGATTGGAATGGGAAGGATTTGGATATCACATCTCATGTTATAGGAAGGGTCTCAGGTTTGTTATTAGAAGCATTGAGATATCACATCTCATGCTATCGGAAGGGTATCAGGATTGGATTGGGAAGGAGTTGGATATCACATCTCATGTTATATGAAGGGTCTCAGGATTGGAATGGGAAGGATTTGGATATCACATCTCATGTTATAGGAAGGGTCTCAGGTTTGTTATTAGAAGCATTGAGATATCGCATCTCAAGTCATAGGACAGTCTCAGGTTTGGTCATAGAAGCATTGAGATATCATATCTCATTGTATAGGACGGGTCTCAGGATTGGAATGGGAAGGAGTTGGATATTCTATATCATGCTATAGGACGGGTCTCAGGATTGGAATGGGATGGAGTTGGATATCACATCTCATGATAAAGGAAGGGTCTCAGGTTTGGAAGGGGAAGGATTTGGATATCACATCTCAAGTTATAGGACTGGTCTGTGGTTTGGTATTAGAAGCATTGAGATATCATATCTCATGCTATCGGAAGGGTCTCAGGATTGGATTGGGAAGGAGTTGGATATCACATCTCATGTTATAGGAAGGGTCTCAAGATTTGAATGGGAAGGACTTGGATATCACATCTCATGTTATAGGAAGGGTCTCAGGTTTGTTATTAGAAGCATTGAGATATCACATCTCATGTTATAGGACAGTCTCAGGTTTGGTATTAGAAGCATTGAGATGTAACATCTCATAGTATAGGACGGGTCTCAGGATTGGAATGGGAAGGAGTTTGATATCACATCTCATGCCATGGGAAGGTCTCAGGTTTGCTAGAAGCATTAAGATATCACATCTCATGCTATCGGAAGGGTCTCAGGATTGGATTGGGAACGAGTTGGATATCACATCTCATGTTATAGGAAGGGTATCAGGATGGGAATGGGAAGGACTTTGATATCACATCTCACGCTATAGGGAGGGTCTCAGGTTTGGTATTAGAAGCATTGAGATATCACATCTCATGTTATAGGAAGGGTCTCAGGTTTGTTATTAGAAGCATTGAGATATCACATCTCATGTTATAGGACAGTCTCAGGTTTGGTATTAGAAGCATTGAGATATAACATCTCATGGTATAGGACGGGTCTCAGGATTGGATGGGAAGAGTTGGATATCACATCTCATGCCATAGGAAGGGTCTCAGGATTGGAATGGGAAGGAGTTGGATATCACATCTCATGCTAAAGGAAGAGTCTCAGGTTTGGAAGGGGAAGGATTTGGATATCACATCTCAAGTTATAGGATGGGTGTGTGTTTTGGTATTAGAAGCATTGAGATTTCATATCTCATGCTATCGGAAGGGTCTCAGGATTGGAATGGGAAGGACTTGGATATCACATCTCATGTTATAGGAAGAGTCTCAGGTTTTTTATTAGAAGCATTGAGATATAACATCTCATAGTATAGGACGGTCTCAGGATTGGAATGGGAAGGAGTTTGATATCACATCTCATGCCATGGGAAGGTCTCAGGTTTGCTAGAAGCATTAAGATATCACATCTCATGCTATCGGAAGGGTCTCAGGATTGGATTGGGAAGGAGTTGGATATCGCATCTCATGCTATAGGAAGGGTCACAGGTTGGAATTGGAAGGAGTTGGATATCACAGCTCATGTTATAGGAAGGGTTTCAGGATTGGAATGGGAAGGACTTTGATATCACATCTCATGCTACTGGAAGGGTCTCAGAATTGGATTGGGAAGGAGTTGGATATAACATCTCATGTTATAGGAAGGGTCTCAGGATTGGATGGGAAGAGTTGGATATCACATCTCATGTTATAGGAAGGGTATCAGGATTGGAATGGGAAGGACTTTGATATCACATCTCACGCTATAGGGAGGGTCTCAGGTTTGGTATTAGAAGCATTGAGATATCACATCTCTTGTTATAGGAAGGGTCTCAGGTTTGTTATTAGAAGCATTGAGATATCACATCTCATGTTATAGGACAGTCTCAGGTTTGGTATTAGAAGCATTGAGATATAACATCTCATGGTATAGGACGGGTCTCAGGATTGGATGGGAAGAGTTGGATATCACCTCTCATGCTATAGTAAGGGTCTCAGGTTTGGTAGAAGCATTGGGATATCACATCTCATGCTATAGGAAGGGTCTCAGGATTGGAATGGGAAGGAGTTGGATATCACATCTCATGCTAAAGGAAGGGTCTCAGGTTTGGAAGGGGAAGGATTTGGATATCACATCTCAAGTTATAGGACGGGTCTGTGGTTTGGTATTAGAAGCATTGAGATATCACATCTCATGCTATCAGAAGGGTCTCAGGATTGGATTGCGAAGGAGTTGGATATCACATCTCATGTTATAGGAAGGCTCTCAGGTTTGTTATTAGAAGCATTGAGATATCACATCTCATGTTATAGGACAGTCTCAGGTTTGGTATTAGAAGCATTGAGATATCATCTCATGGTATAGGACGGGCCTCAGGATTGGAATGGGAAGGAGTTGGATATCACATCTCATGCTAAAGGAAGGGTCTCAGGTTTGGAAGGGGAAGGATTTGGATATCACATCTCAATTTATGGGACGGGTCTGTGGTTTGGTATTAGAAGCATTGAGATATCATATCTCATGCTATCGGAAGGGTCTCAGGATTGGATTGGGAAGGAATTGGATATCACATCTCATGTTATAGGAAGGGTCTCAGGATTGGAATGGGAAGGATTTGGATATCACATCTCATGTTATAGGAAGGGTCTCAGGTTTGTTATTAGAAGTATTGAGATATTGCATCTCATGTTATAGGACAGTCTCAGGTTTGGTATTAGAAGCATTGAGATGTCATATCTCATTGTATAGGACGGGTCTCAGGATTGGAATGGGAAGGAGTTGGATATCACATATCATGCTATAGGAAGGGTCTCAGGATTGGAATGGGAAGGAGTTGGATATCACATCTCATGATAAAGAAAGGGTCTCAGGTTTGGAAGGGGAAGGATTTGGATATCACATCTCATGTTATAGGACAGTTCTGTGGTTTGGTATTAGAAGCATTGAGATATCATATCTCATGCTATCGGAAGGGTCTCAGGATTGGATTGGGAAGGAGTTGGATATCACATAGCATGTTATAGGAAGGGTCTCAAGATTGGAATGGGAAGGACTTGGATATCACATCTCATGTAATAGGAAGGGTCTCAGGTTTGTTATTAGAAGCATTGAGATATCGCATCTCATGTTATAGGAAAGGTCTCAGGATTGGAATGGGAAGGAGTTGTATATCACATCTCATGCTATAGAGAGGGTCTCAGGTTTGATATTAGAAGCATTGAGATATCACATCTCTTGTTATAGGAAGGGTCTCAGGTTTGTTATTAGAAGCATTGAGATATCACATCTCATGTTATAGGACAGTCTCAGGTTTGGTATTAGAAGCATTGAGATATAACATCTCATGGTATAGGACGGGTCTCAGGATTGGATGGGAAGAGTTGGATATCACCTCTCATGCTATAGTAAGGGTCTCAGGTTTGGTAGAAGCATTGGGATATCACATCTCATGCTATAGGAAGGGTCTCAGGATTGGAATGGGAAGGAGTTGGATATCACATCTCATGCTAAAGGAAGGGTCTCAGGTTTGGAAGGGGAAGGATTTGGATATCACATCTCAAGTTATAGGACGGGTCTGTGGTTTGGTATTAGAAGCATTGAGATATCACATCTCATGCTATCAGAAGGGTCTCAGGATTGGATTGCGAAGGAGTTGGATATCACATCTCATGTTATAGGAAGGCTCTCAGGTTTGTTATTAGAAGCATTGAGATATCACATCTCATGTTATAGGACAGTCTCAGGTTTGGTATTAGAAGCATTGAGATATCATCTCATGGTATAGGACGGGCCTCAGGATTGGAATGGGAAGGAGTTGGATATCACATCTCATGCTAAAGGAAGGGTCTCAGGTTTGGAAGGGGAAGGATTTGGATATCACATCTCAATTTATAGGACGGGTCTGTGGTTTGGTATTAGAAGCATTGAGATATCATATCTCATGCTATCGGAAGGGTCTCAGGATTGGATTGGGAAGGAATTGGATATCACATCTCATGTTATAGGAAGGGTCTCAGGATTGGAATGGGAAGGATTTGGATATCACATCTCATGTTATAGGAAGGGTCTCAGGTTTGTTATTAGAAGTATTGAGATATTGCATCTCATGTTATAGGACAGTCTCAGGTTTGGTATTAGAAGCATTGAGATGTCATATCTCATTGTATAGGACGGGTCTCAGGATTGGAATGGGAAGGAGTTGGATATCACATATCATGCTATAGGAAGGGTCTCAGGATTGGAATGGGAAGGAGTTGGATATCACATCTCATGATAAAGAAAGGGTCTCAGGTTTGGAAGGGGAAGGATTTGGATATCACATC
Organism: Ambystoma mexicanum; assembly: GCF_040938575.1. Lineage (NCBI taxonomy): Eukaryota > Metazoa > Chordata > Amphibia > Caudata > Ambystomatidae > Ambystoma > Ambystoma mexicanum. Next base: position 344,639,737 of record NC_090936.1, read on the forward strand.
TCATGTTATAGGACAGTTCTGTGGTTTGGTATTAGAAGCATTGAGATATCATATCTCATGCTATCGGAAGGGTCTCAGGATTGGATTGGGAAGGAGTTGGATATCACATAGCATGTTATAGGAAGGGTCTCAAGATTGGAATGGGAAGGACTTGGATATCACATCTCATGTAATAGGAAGGGTCTCAGGTTTGTTATTAGAAGCATTGAGATATCGCATCTCATGTTATAGGAAAGGTTTCAGGATTGGAATGGGAAGGAGTTGTATATCACATCTCATGCTATAGAGAGGGTCTCAGGTTTGATATTAGAAGCATTGAGATATCATATCTCATGCTATCATAAGGGTCTCAGGATTGGATTGGGAAGGAGTTGGATATCACATCTCATGTTATAGGAAGGGTCTCAGGATTGGAATGGGAAAGATTTGGATATCACATCTCATGTTATAGGAAGGGTCTCAGGTTTGTTATTAGAAGCATTGAGATATCGCATCTCATGTTATAGGACAGTCTCAGGTTTGGTATTAGAAGCATTGAGATATATCTCATGGTATAGGACGGGTCTCAGGATTGGAATGGGAAGGAGTTGGATATCACATCTCATGCTATAGGAAAGGTCTCAGGATTGGAATGGGAAGGATTTGGATATCACATCTCATGTTATAGGAAGATTCTCAGGTTTGTTATTAGAAGCATTGAGATATCGCATCTCATGTTATAGGACAGTCTCAGGTTTGGTATTAGAAGCATTGAGATATCATATCTCAAGCTATCAGAAGGGTCTCAGGATTGGAATGGGAAGGATTTGGATATCACATCTCATGTTATAGGAAGGGTCTCAGGTTTGTTATTAGAAGCATTGAGATATCGCATCTCATGTTATAGGACAGTCTCAGGTTTGGTATTAGAAGCATTGAGATATCATATCTCATGCTATCGGAAGGGTCTCAGGATTGGAATGGGAAGGAGTTGGATATCGCATCTCATGCTATAGGAAGGGTCACAGGTTGGAATTGGAAGGAGTTGGATATCACAGCTCATGTTATAGGAAGGGTTTCAGGATTGGAATGGGAAGGACTTTGATATCACATCTCATGCTATCGGAAGGGTCTCAGGATTGGATTGGGAAGGAGTTGGATATAACATCTCATGTTATAGGAAGGGTCTCAGGATTGGATGGGAAGAGTTGGATATCACATCTCATGTTATAGGAAGGGTATCAGGATTGGAATGGGAAGGACTTTGATATCACATCTCACGCTATAGGGAGGGTCTCAGGTTTGGTATTAGAAGCATTGAGATATCACATCTCATGTTATAGGAAGGGTCTCAGGTTTGTTATTAGAAGCATTGAGATATCACATCTCATGTTATAGGACAGTCTCAGGTTTGGTATTAGAAGCATTGAGATATAACATCTCATGGTATAGGACGGGTCTCAGGATTGGATGGGAAGAGTTGGATATCACCTCTCATGCTAAAGGAAGGGTCTCAGGTTTGGTAGAAGCATTGGGATATCACATCTCATGCTATAGGAAGGGTCTCAGGATTGGAATGGGAAGGAGTTGGATATCACATCTCATGCTAAAGGAAGGGTCTCAGGTTTGGAAGGGGAAGGATTTGGATATCACATCTCAAGTTATAGGACAGGTCTGTGGTTTGGTATTAGAAGCTTTGAGATATCATATCTCATGCTATCGGAAGGGTCTCAGGATTGGATTGGGAAGAAGTTGGATATCACATCTCATGTTATAGGAAGGCTCTCAGGTTTGTTATTACAAGCATTGAGATATCACATCTCATGTTATAGGACAGTCTCAGGTTTGGTATTAGAAGCATTGAGATATCATATCTCATGGTATAGGACGGGTCTCAGGATTGCAATGGGAAGGAGTTGGATATCACAGCTCATGCTAAACGAAGGGTCTCAGGTTTGGAAGGGGAAGGATTTGGATATCGGATCTCAATTTATAGGACGGGTCTGTGGTTTGGTATTAGAAGCATTGAGATATCATATCTAATGCTATCGGAAGGGTATCAGGATTGGATTGGGAAGGAGTTGTATATCACATCTCATGTTATAGGAAGGGTCTCAGGATTGGAATGGGAAGGATTTGGATATCACATCTCATGTTATAGGAAGGGTCTCAGGTTTGTTATTAGAAGCATTGAGATATCGCATCTCATGTTATAGGACAGTCTCAGGTTTGGTATTAGAAGCATTGAGATATCATATCTCATTGTATAGGACGGGTCTCAGGATTGGAATGGGAAGGAGTTGGATATCACATATCATGCTATAGGAAGGGTCTCAGGATTGGAATGGGAAGGAGTTGGATATCACATCTCATGATAAAGAAAGGGTCTCAGGTTTGGAAGGGGAAGGATTTGGATATCACATCTCAAGTTATAGGACGGTTCTGTGGTTTGGTATTAGAAGCATTGAGATATCATATCTCATGCTATCGGAAGGGTCTCAGGATTGGATTTGGAAGGACTTGGATATCACATCTCATGTTATAGGAAGGGTCTCAGGTTTGTTATTAGAAGCATTGAGATATCACATCTCATGTTATAGGACAGTCTCAGGTTTGGATTAGAAGCATTGAGATATAACATCTCATAGTATAGGACGGGTCTCAGGATTGGAATGGGAAGGAGTTTGATATCACATCTCATGCCATGGGAAGGTCTCAGGTTTGCTAGAAGCATTAAGATATCACATCTCATGCTATCGGAAGGGTCTCAGGATTGGATTGGGAAGGAGTTGGATATCGCATCTCATGCTATAGGAAGGGTCACAGGATTGGATGGGAAGAGTTGGATATCACATCTCATGTTATAGGAAGGGTATCAGGATTGGAATGGGAAGGACTTTGATATCACATCTCACGCTATAGGGAGGGTCTCAGGTTTGGTATTAGAAGCATTGAGATATCACATCTCATGTTATAGGAAGGGTCTCAGGTTTGTTATTAGAAGCATTGAGATATCACATCTCATGTTATAGGACAGTCTCAGGTTTGGTATTAGAAGCATTGAGATATCATATCTCATGCTATCGGAAGGGTCTCAGGATTGGATTGCGAAGGAGTTGGATATCACATCTCATGTTATAGGAAGGCTCTCAGGTTTGTTATTAGAAGCATTGAGATATCACATCTCATGTTATAGGACAGTCTCAGGTTTGGTATTAGAAGCATTGAGATATCATCTCATGGTATAGGACGGGCCTCAGGATTGGAATGGGAAGGAGTTGGATATCACATCTCATGCTAAAGGAAGGGTCTCAGGTTTGGAAGGGGAAGGATTTGGATATCACATCTCAATTTATAGGACGGGTCTGTGGTTTGGTATTAGAAGCATTGAGATATCATATCTCATGCTTTTGGAAGGGTCTCAGGATTGGATTGGGAAGAAGTTGGATATCACATCTCATGTTATAGGAAGAGTCTCAGGATTGGAATGGGAAGGATTTGGATATCACATCTCATGTTATAGGAAGGGTCTCAGGTTTGTTATTAGAAGTATTGAGATATCGCATCTCATGTTATAGGACAGTCTCAGGTTTGGTATTAGAAGCATTGAGATATCATATCTCATTGTATAGGACGGGTCTCAGGATTGGAATGGGAAGGAGTTTATCACATCTCATGCCATGGGAAGGTCTCAGGTTTGCTAGAAGCATTAAGATATCGCATCTCATGCTATCGGAAGGGTCTCAGGATTGGATTGGGAATGAGTTGGATATCGCATCTCATGCTATAGGAAGGGTCACAGGTTTGAATTGGAAGGAGTTGGATATCACAGCTCATGTTATAGGAAGGGTATCAGGATTGGAATGGGAAGGACTTTGATATCACATCTCATGCTATCGGAAGGGTCTCAGGATTGGATTGGGAAGGAGTTGGATATCACATCTCATGCTAAAGGAAGGGTCTCAGGTTTGGAAGGGGAAGGATTTGGATATCACATCTCATGTTATAGGAAGGGTCTCAGGTTTGTTATTAGAAGCATTGAGATATGGCATCTCATGTTATAGGACAGTCTCAGGTTTGGTATTAGAAGCATTGCGATATATCTCATGGTATAGGACGGGTCTCAGGATTGGAATGGGAAGGAGTTGGATATCACATCTCATGCTATAGGAAGGGTCTCAGGATTGGAATGGGAAGGATTTGGATATCACATCTCATGTTATAGGAAGGGTCTCAGGTTTGGTATTAGAAGCATTGAGATATAACATCTCATGGTATAGGACGGGTCTCAGGATTGGATGGGAAGAGTTGGATATCACCTCTCATGCTATATAGTAAGGGTCTCAGGTTTGGTAGAAGCATTGAGATATAACATCTCATGGTATAGGACGGGTCTCAGGATTGGAATGGGAAGGAGTTGGATATCACATCTCATGCTAAAGGAAGGGTCTCAGGTTTGGAAGGGGAAGGATTTGGATATCACATCTCAAGTTATAGGACGGGTCTGTGGTTTGGTATTAGAAGCATTGAGATATCATATCTCATGCTATCGGAAGGGTCTCAGGATTGGATTGCGAAGGAGTTGGATATCACATCTCATGTTATAGGAAGGCTCTCAGGTTTGTTATTAGAAGCATTGAGATATCACATCTCATGTTATAGGACAGTCTCAGGTTTGGTATTAGAAGCATTGAGATATCATCTCATGGTATAGGACGGGCCTCAGGATTGGAATGGGAAGGAGTTGGATATCACATCTCATGCTGAAGGAAGGGTCTCAGGTTTGGAAGGGGAAGGATTTGGATATCACATCTCAAGTTATAGGACGGGTCTGTGGTTTGGTATTAGAAGCATTGAGATATCATATCTCATGCTATCGGAAGGGTCTCAGGATTGGATTGCGAAGGAGTTGGATATCACATCTCATGTTATAGGAAGGCTCTCAGGTTTGTTATTAGAAGCATTGAGATATCACATCTCATGTTATAGGACAGTCTCAGGTTTGGTATTAGAAGCATTGAGATATCATCTCATGATATAGGACGGGCCTCAGGATTGGAATGGGAAGGAGTTGGATATCACATCTCATGCTAAAGGAAGGGTCTCAGGTTTGGAAGGGGAAGGATTTGGATATCACATCTCAATTTATAGGACGGGTCTGTGGTTTGGTATTAGAAGCATTGAGATATCATATCTCATGCTTTTGGAAGGGTCTCAGGATTGGATTGGGAAGAAGTTGGATATCACATCTCATGTTATAGGAAGGGTCTCAGGATTGGAATGGGAAGGATTTGGATATCACATCTCATGTTATAGGAAGGGTCTCAGGTTTGTTATTAGAAGTATTGAGATATCGCATCTCATGTTATAGGACAGTCTCAGGTTTGGTATTAGAAGCATTGAGATATCATATCTCATTGTATAGGACGGGTCTCAGGATTGGAATGGGAAGGAGTTTATCACATCTCATGCCATGGGAAGGTCTCAGGTTTGCTAGAAGCATTAAGATATCACATCTCATGCTATCGGAAGGGTCTCAGGATTGGATTGGGAATGAGTTGGATATCGCATCTCATGCTATAGGAAGGGTCACAGGTTTGAATTGGAAGGAGTTGGATATCACAGCTCATGTTATAGGAAGGGTGTCAGGATTGGAATGGGAAGGACTTTGATATCACATCTCATGCTATCGGAAGGGTCTCAGGATTGGATTGGGAAGGAGTTGGATATCACATCTCATGCTAAAGGAAGGGTCTCAGGTTTGGAAGGGGAAGGATTTGGATATCACATCTCAATTTATAGGACGGGTCTGTGGTTTGGTATTAGAAGCATTGAGATATCATATCTCATGCTATCGGAAGGGTCTCAGGATTGGAATGGGAAGGAGTTGGATATCACATATCATGCTATAGGAAGGGTCTCAGGATTGGAATGGGAAGGAGTTGGATATCACATCTCATGATAAAGAAAGGGTCTCAGGTTTGGAAGGGGAAGGATTTGGATATCACATCTCAAGTTATAGGACGGTTCTGTGGTTTGGTATTAGAAGCATTGAGATATCATATCTCATGCTATCGGAAGGGTCTCAGGATTGGATTGGGAAGGAGTTGGATATCACATCGCATGTTATAGGAAGGGTCTCAAGATTGGAATGGGAAGGACTTGGATATCACATCTCATGTAATAGGAAGGGTCTCAGGTTTGTTATTAGAAGCATTGAGATATCGCATCTCATGTTATAGGAAGGGTCTCAGGATTGGAATGGGAAGGAGTTGCATATCACATCTCATGCTATAGGGAGGGTCTCAGGTTTGATATTAGAAGCATTGAGATATCATATCTCATGCTATCATAAGGGTCTCAGGATTGGATTGGGAAGGAGTTGGATATCACATCTCATGTTATAGGAAGGGTCTCAGGATTGGAATGGGAAGGATTTGGATATCACATCTCATGTTATAGGAAGGGTCTCAGGTTTGTTATTAGAAGCATTGAGATATGGCATCTCATGTTATAGGACAGTCTCAGGTTTGGTATTAGAAGCATTGCGATATATCTCATGGTATAGGACGGGTCTCAGGATTGGAATGGGAAGGAGTTGGATATCACATCTCATGCTATAGGAAGGGTCTCAGGATTGGAATGGGAAGGATTTGGATATCACATCTCATGTTATAGGAAGGGTCTCAGGTTTGTTATTAGAAGCATTGAGATATCGCATCTCATTTTTTAGGACAGTCTCAGGTTTGGTATTAGAAGCATTGAGATATCATATCTCATGCTATCGGAAGGGTCTCAGGATTGGAATGGGAAGGATTTGGATATCACATCTCATGTTATAGGAAGGGTCTCAGGTTTGTTATTAGAAGCATTGAGATATCGCATCTCATGTTATAGGACAGTCTCAGGTTTGGTATTAGAAGCATTGAGATATCATATCTCATGCTATCGGAAGGGTCTCAGGATTGGAATGGGAAGGAGTTGGATATCGCATCTCATGCTATAGGAAGCGTCACAGGTTGGAATTGGAAGGAGTTGGATATCACAGCTCATGTTATAGGAAGGGTTTCAGGATTGGAATGGGAAGGACTTTGATATCACATCTCATGCTATCGGAAGGGTCTCAGGATTGGATTGGGAAGGAGTTGGATATAACATCTCATGTTATAGGAAGGGTCTCAGGATTGGATGGGAAGAGTTGGATATCACATCTCATGTTATAGGAAGGGTATCAGGATTGGAATGGGAAGGACTTTGATATCACATCTCACGCTATAGGGAGGGTCTCAGGTTTGGTATTAGAAGCATTGAGATATCACATCTCATGTTATAGGAAGGGTCTCAGGTTTGTTATTAGAAGCATTGAGATATCACATCTCATGTTATAGGACAGTCTCAGGTTTGGTATTAGAAGCATTGAGATATAACATCTCATGGTATAGGACGGGTCTCAGGATTGGATGGGAAGAGTTGGATATCACCTCTCATGCTATAGTAAGGGTCTCAGGTTTGGTAGAAGCATTGGGATAACACATCTCATGCTATAGGAAGGGTCTCAGGATTGGAATGGGAAGGAGTTGGATATCACATCTCATGCTAAAGGAAGGGTCTCAGGTTTGGAAGGGGAAGGATTTGGATATCACATCTCAAGTTATAGGACGGGTCTGTGGTTTGGTATTAGAAGCATTGAGATATCATATCTCATGCTATCGGAAGGGTCTCAGGATTGGATTGCGAAGGAGTTGGATATCACATCTCATGTTATAGGAAGGCTCTCAGGTTTGTTATTAGAAGCATTGAGATATCACATCTCATGTTATAGGACAGTCTCAGGTTTGGTATTAGAAGCATTGAGATATCATCTCATGGTATAGGACGGGCCTCAGGATTGGAATGGGAAGGAGTTGGATATCACATCTCATGCTAAAGGAAGGGTCTCAGGTTTGGAAGCGGAAGGATTTGGATATCACATCTCAATTTATAGGACGGGTCTGTGGTTTGGTATTAGAAGCATTGAGATATCATATCTCATGCTATCGGAAGGGTCTCAGGATTGGATTGGGAAGGAGTTGGATATCACATCTCATGTTATAGGAAGGGTATCAGGATTGGAATGGGAAGGATTTGGATATCACATCTCATGTTATAGGAAGGGTCTCAGGTTTGTTATTAGAAGTATTGAGATATCGCATCTCATGTTATAGGACAGTCTCAGGTTTGGTATTAGAAGCATTGAGATATCATATCTCATTGTATAGGAAAGGTCTCAGGATTGGAATGGGAAGGAGTTGGATATCACATCTCATGATAAAGAAAGGGTCTCAGGTTTGGAAGGGGAAGGATTTGGATATCACATCTCAAGTTATAGGACGGTTCTGTGGTTTGGTATTAGAAGCATTGAGATATCATATCTCATGCTATCGGAAGGGTCTCAGGATTGGAATGGGAAGGATTTGGATATCACATCGCATGTTATAGGAAGGGTCTCAAGATTGGAATGGGAAGGACTTGGATGTCACATCTCATGTTATAGGAAGGGTCTCAGGTTTGTTATTAGAAGCATTGAGATATCGCATCTCATGTTATAGGAAGGGTCTCAGGATTGGAATGGGAAGCAGTTGTATATCACATCTCATGCTATAGGGAGGGTCTCAGGTTTGATATTAGAAGCATTGAGATATCATATCTCATGCTATCAGAAGGGTCTCAGGATTGGATTGGGAAGGAGTTGGATATCACATCTCATGTTATAGGAAGGGTCTCAGGATTGGAATGGGAAGGATTTGGATATCACATCTCATGTTATAGGAAGGGTCTCAGGTTTGTTATTAGAAGTATTGAGATATCGCATCTCATGTTATAGGACAGTCTCAGGTTTGGTATTAGAAGCATTGAGATATCATATCTCATTGTATAGGACGGGTCTCAGGATTGGAATGGGAAGGAGTTGGATATCACATATCATGCTATAGGAAGGGTCTCAGGATTGGAATGGGAAGGAGTTGGATATCACATCTCATGATAAAGAAAGGGTCTCAGGTTTGGAAGGGGAAGGATTTGGATATCACATCTCAAGTTATAGGACGGTTCTGTGGTTTGGTATTAGAAGCATTGAGATATCATATCTCATGCTATCGTAAGGGTCTCAGGATTGGATTGGGAAGGAGTTGGATATCACATCGCATGTTATAGGAAGGGTCTCAAGATTGGAATGGGAAGGACTTGGATATCACATCTCATGTTATAGGGAGGGTCTCAGGATTGGAATGGGAAGGATTTGGATATCACATCTCATGTTATAGGAAGGGTCTCAGGTTTGTTATTAGAAGCATTGAGATATCGCATCTCATGTTATAGGACAGTCTCAGGTTTGGAATTAGAAGCATTGAGATATCATATCTCATGCTATCGGAAGGGTCTCAGGATTGGAATGGGAAGGATTTGGATATCACATCTCATGTTATAGGAAGGGTCTCAGGTTTGTTATTAGAAGCATTGAGATATCGCATCTCATGTTATAGGACAGTCTCAGGTTTGGTATTAGAAGCATTGAGATATCATATCTCATGGTATAGGACGGGTCTCAGGATTGCAATGGGAAGGAGTTGGATATCAAATCTCATGCTATAGGAAGGGTCTCAGGATTGGAATGGGAAGGATTTGGATATCACATCTCATGTTATAGGAAGGGTCTCAGGATTGGAATGGGAAGGATTTGGATATCACATCTCATGTTATAGGAAGGGTCTCAGGTTTGTTATTAGAAGCATTGAGATATCGCATCTCATGTTATAGGACAGTCTCAGGTTTGGAATTAGAAGCATTGAGATATCATATCTCATGCTATCGGAAGGGTCTCAGGATTGGAATGGGAAGGATTTGGATATCACATCTCATGTTATAGGAAGGGTCTCAGGTTTGTTATTAGAAGCATTGAGATATTGCATCTCATGTTATAGGACAGTCTCAGGTTTGGTATTAGAAGCATTGAGATATCATATCTCATGCTATCGGAAGGGTCTCAGGATTGGATTGGGAAGGAGTTGGATATCACATCTCATGCCATGGGAAGGTCTCAGGTTTGCTAGAAGCATTAAGATATCACATCTCATGCTATCGGAAGGGTCTCAGCATTGGATTGGGAAGGAGTTGGATATCGCATCTCATGCTATAGGAAGGGTCACAGGTTGGAATTGGAAGGAGTTGGATATCACAGCTCATGTTATACGAAGGGTTTCAGGATTGGAATGGGAAGGACTTTGATATCACATCTCATGCTTTCGGAAGGGTATCAGGATTGGATTGGGAAGGAGTTGGATATCACATCTCATGTTATAGGAAGGGTCTCAGGATTGGAATGGGAAGGATTTGGATATCACATCTCATGTTATAGGAAGGGTCTCAGGTTTGTTATTAGAAGCATTGAGATATCGCATCTCATGTCATAGGACAGTCTCAGGTTTGGTCATAGAAGCATTGAGATATCATATCTCATTGTATAGGACGGGCCTCAGGATTGGAATGGGAAGGAGTTGGATATCATATATCATGCTATAGGACGGGTCTCAGGATTGGAATGGGAAGGAGGTGGATATCACATCTCATGATAAAGGAAGGGTCTCAGGTTTGGAAGGGGAAGGATTTGGATATCACATCTCAAGTTATAGGACTGGTCTGTGGTTTGGTATTAGAAGCATTGAGATATCATATCTCATGCTATCGGAAGGGTCTCAGGATTGGAATGGGAAGGAGTTGGATATCACATCTCATGCTATCGGAAAGGTCTCAGGTTTGGTAGAAGCATTGGGATATCACATCTCATGCTATAGGAAGGGCCTCATGATTGGAATGGGAAGGAGTTGGATATCACATCTCATGCTATCGGAAAGGTCTCAGGTTTGGTAGAAGCATTGGGATACCACATCTCATGCTCTCGGAAGGGTCTCAGGATTGGATTGGGAAGGAGTTGGATATCACATCTCATGTTATAGGAAGGGGCTCAGGATTGGAATGGGAAGGACTTGGACATCACATCTTACGTTATAGGAAGGGTCTCAGGTTTGTTATTAGAAGCATTGAGATATCACATCTCATGTTATAACCTGAGACTGTCATGGACAGTCTCAGGTTTGGTATTAGAAGGATTGAGATGTAACATCTCATGGTATAGGACGGGTCTCAGGATTGGAATGGGAAGGAGTTTGATATCACATCTCATGCCTTAGGAAGGTCTCAGGTTTGGTGGAAGCATTAGGATATCACATCTCATGCTATCGGAAGGGTCTCAGGATTGGATTGGGAAGGAGTTGGATATCCCATCTCATGCTATAGGAAGGGTCACAGGTTGGAATTGGAAGGAGTTGGATATCACATCTCATGTTATAGGAAGGGTATCAGGATTGGAATGGGAAGGACTTTTATATCACATCTCGCTATAGGGAGGGTCTCAGGTTTGGTATTAGAAGCATTGAGATATCACATCTCATGCTATCAGAAGGGTCTCAGGATTGGATTGGGAAGGAGTTGGATATCACATCTCATGTTATAGGAAGGGTCTCAGGTTTGGTATTAGAAGCATTGAGATATCACATCTCATGCTATAGGAAGGGTCACAGGTTGGAATTGGAAGGAGTTGGATATCACATCTCATGCTATCGGAAGGGTCTCAGGATTGGAATGGGAAGGAATTGGATATCTCATCTCATGCTATAGGGAGGGTCTCAGGTTTGATATTAGAAGCATTGAGATATCATATCTCATGCTATCGGAAGGGTCTCAGGATTGGATTGGGAAGGAGTTGGATATCACATCTCATGTTATAGGACGGGTCTCAGGATTGGATGGGAAGAGTTGGATATCACATCTCATGCCATAGGAAGGGTCTCAGGATTGGAATGGGAAGGAGTTGGATATCACATCTCATGCTAAAGGAAGGGTCTCAGGTTTGGAAGGGGAAGGATTTGGATATCACATCTCAAGTTATAGGACGGGTCTGTGGTTTGGTATTAGAAGCATTGAGATATCATATCTCATGCTATCGGAAGGGTCTCAGGATTGGAATGGGAAGGACTTGGATATCACATCTCATGTTATAGGAAGAGTCTCAGGTTTGTTATTAGAAGCATTGAGATATCACATCTCATGTTATAGGACAGTCTCAGGTTTGATATTAGAAGCATTGAGATATCATATCTCATGCTATCGGAAGGGTCTCAGGATTGGATTGGGAAGGAGTTGGATATCACATCTCAAGTTATAGGACGGGTCTGTGGTTTGGTATTAGAAGCATTGATATATCATATCTCATGCTATCGGAAGGGTCTCAGGATTGTGTTGGGAAGGAGTTGGATATCACATATGTTATAGGAAGGCTCTCAGGTTTGTTATTAGAAGCATTGAGATATCACATCTCATGCTATCGGAAGGGTATCAGGATTGGAATGGGAAGGATTTGGATATCACATCTCATGTTATGGGAAGGGTCTCAGGTTTGTTATTAGAAGCATTGAGATATCGCATCTCATGTCATAGGACAGTCTCAGGTTTGGTCATAGAAGCATTGAGATATCATATCTCATTGTATAGGACGGGTCTCAGGATTGGAATGGGAAGGAGTTGGATATCATATATCATGCTATAGGACGGGTCTCAGGATTGGAATGGGAAGGAGTTGGATATCACATCTCATGATAAAGGAAGGGTCTCAGGTTTGGAAGGGGAAGGATTTGGATATCACATCTCAAGTTATAGGACTGGTCTGTGGTTTGGTATTAGAAGCATTGAGATATCATATCTCATGCTATCGGAAGGGTCTCAGGATTGGATTGGGAAGGAGTTGGATATCACATCTCATGTTATAGGAAGGGTCTCAAGATTTGAATGGGAAGGACTTGGATATCACATCTCATGTTATAGGAAGGGTCTCAGGTTTGTTATTAGAAGCATTGAGATATCACATCTCATGTTATAGGACAGTCTCAGGTTTGGTATTAGAAGCATTGAGATGTAACATCTCATAGTATAGGACGGGTCTCAGGATTGGAATGGGAAGGAGTTTGATATCACATCTCATGCCATGGGAAGGTCTCAGGTTTGCTAGAAGCATTAAGATATCACATCTCATGCTATCGGAAGGGTCTCAGGATTGGATTGGGAAGGAGTTGGATATCGCATCTCATGCTATAGGAAGGGTCACAGGTTTGAATTGGAAGGAGTTGGATATCACAGCTCATGTTATAGGAAGGGTATCAGGATTGGAATGGGAAGGACTTTGATATCACATCTCATGCTATCGGAAGGGTCTCAGGATTGGATTGGGAAGGAGTTGGATATAACATCTCATGTTATAGGAAGGGTCTCAGGATTGGATGGGAAGAGTTGGATATCACATCTCATGTTATAGGAAGGGTCACAGGTTGGAATTGGAAGGAGTTGGATATCACATCTCATGCTAAAGGGAGGGTCTCAGGTTTGGTATTAGAAGCATTGAGATATCACATCTCATGTTATAGGAATGGTCTCAAGTTTGTTATTAGAAGCATTGAGATATCACATCTCATGTTATAGGACAGTCTCAGGTTTGCTAGAAGCATTAAGATATCACATCTCATGCTATCGGAAGGGTCTCAGGATTGGATGGGAAGAGTTGGATATCACATCTCAAGCTATAGGACGGGTCTGTGGTTTGGTATTAGAAGCATTGAGATATCATATCTCATGCTATCGGAAGAGTCTGAGGATTGGATTGCGAAGGAGTTGGATATCACATCTCATGTTATCGGAAGGGTCTCAGGATTGGATTGGGAAAGAGTTGGATATAACATCTCATGTTATAGGAAGGCTCTCAGGGTTGTTATTAGAAGCATTGAGATATCACATCTCATGTTATAGGACAGTCTCAGGTTTGGTATTAGAAGCATTGAGATATCATATCTCATGGTATAGGACGGGTCTCAGGATTGGAATGGGAAGGAGTTGGATATCACATCTCATGCTAAAGGAAGGGTCTCAGGTTTAGAAGGGGAAGGATTTGGATATCACATCTCAATTTATAGGACGGGTCTGTGGTTTGGTATTAGAAGCATTGAGATATCACATCTCATGCTATCGGAAGGGTCTCAGGATTGGATTGGGAAGGAGTTGGATATCACATCTCATGTTATAGGAAGGGTCTCAGGATTGGATTGGAAGAGTTGGATATCACATCTCATGTTATAGGAAGGGTATCAGGATTGGAATGGGAAGAACTTTGATATCACATCTCACGCTATAGGGAGGGTCTCAGGTTTGGTGTTAGAAGCATTGAGATATCACATCTCATGCTATCGGAAGGGTCTCAGGATTGGATTGGGAAGGAGTTGGATATCACATCTCATGTTATAGGAAGGGTCTCAGGATTGGGATGGGAAGGACTTGGACATCACATCTCATGTTATGGGAAGGGTCTCAGGTTTGTTATTAGAAGCATTGAGATATCACATCTATTGTTATAGGACAGTCTCAGGTTTGGTATTAGGAGCATTGAGATATAACATCTCATGGTATAGGACGGGTCTCAGGATTGGAATGGGAAGGAGTTTGATATCACATCTCATGCCATGGGAAGGTCTCAGGTTTGCTAGAAGCATTAAGATATCACATCTCATGCTATCGGAAGGGTCTCAGGATTGGATTGGGAAGGAGTTGGATATCGCATCTCATGCTATAGGAAGGGTCACAGGTTGGAATTGGAAGGAGTTTGATATCACAGCTCATGTTATAGGAAGGGTTCCAGGATTGGAATGGGAAGGACTTTGATATCACATCTCATGCTATCGGAAGGGTATCAGGATTGGATTGGGAAGGAGTTGGATATCACATCTCATGTTATAGGAAGGGTCTCAGGATTGGAATGGGAAGGATTTGGATATCACATCTCATGTTATAGGAAGGGTCTCAGGTTTGTTATTAGAAGCATTGAGATATCGCATCTCATGTCATAGGACAGTCTCAGGTTTGGTCATAGAAGCATTGAGATATCATATCTCATTGTATAGGACGGGTCTCAGGATTGGAATGGGAAGGAGTTGGATATCATATATCATGCTATAGGACGGGTCTCAGGATTGGAATGGGAAGGAGGTGGATATCACATCTCATGATAAAGGAAGGGTCTCAGGTTTGGAAGGGGAAGGATTTGGATATCACATCTCATGCTATCGGAAAGGTCTCAGGTTTGGTAGAAGCATTGGGATATCACATCTCATGCTATAGGAAGGGCCTCATGATTGGAATGGGAAGAAGTTGGATATCACATCTCATGCTATCGGAAAGGTCTCAGGTTTGGTAGAAGCATTGGGATATCACATCTCATGCTCTCGGAAGGGTCTCAGGATTGGATTGGGAAGGAGTTGGATATCACATCTCATGTTATAGGAAGGGGCTCAGGATTGGAATGGGAAGGACTTGGACATCACATCTTACGTTATAGGAAGGGTCTCAGGTTTGTTATTAGAAGCGTTGAGATATCACATCTCATGTTATAACCTGAGACTGTCATGGACAGTCTCAGGTTTGGTATTAGAAGCATTGAGATATAACATCTCATGGTATAGGACGGGTCTCAGGATTGGAATGGGAAGGAGTTTGATATCACATCTCATGCCTTAGGAAGGTCTCAGGTTTGGTGGAAGCATTAGGATATCACATCTCATGCTATCGGAAGGGTCTCAGGATTGGATTGGGAAGGAGTTGGATATCACATCTCATGTTATAGGAAGGGGCTCAGGATTGGAATGGGGAGGACTTGGACATCACATCTTACGTTATAGGAAGGGTCTCAGGTTTGTTATTAGAAGCATTGAGATATCACATCTCATGTTATAACCTGAGACTGTCATGGACAGTCTCAGGTTTGGTATTAGAAGCATTGAGATATAACATCTCATGGTATAGGACGGGTCTCAGGATTGGAATGGGAAGGAGTTTGATATCACATCTCATGCCTTAGGAAGGTCTCAGGTTTGGTGGAAGCATTAGGATATCACATCTCATGCTATCAGAAGTGTCTCAGGATTGGATTGGGAAGGAGTTGGATATCCCATCTCATGCTATAGGAAGGGTCACAGGTTGGAATTGGAAGGAGTTGGATATAACATCTCATGTTATAGGAAGGGTATCAGGATTGGAATGGGAAGGACTTTTATATCACATCTCGCTATAGGGAGGGTCTCAGGTTTGGTATTAGAAGCATTGAGATATCACATCTCATGCTATCGGAAGGGTCTCAGGATTGGAATGGGAAGGAATTGGATATCTCATCTCATGCTATAGGGAGGGTCTCAGGTTTGATATTAGAAGCATTGAGATATCATATCTCATGCTATCGGAAGGGTCTCAGGATTGGATTGGGAAGGAGTTGGATATCACATCTCATGTTATAGGACGGGTCTCAGGATTGGATGGGAAGAGTTGGATATCACATCTCATGCCATAGGAAGCGTCTCAGGATTGGAATGGGAAGGAGTTGGATATCACATCTCATGCTAAAGGAAGGGTCTCAGGTTTGGAAGGGGAAGGATTTGGATATATCATCTCAAGTTATAGGATGGGTCTGTGGTTTGGTATTAGAAGCATTGAGATATCATATCTCATGCTATCGGAAGGGTCTCAGGATTGGAATGGGAAGGACTTGGATATCACATCTCATGTTATAGGAAGAGTCTCAGGTTTGTTATTAGAAGCATTGAGATATCACATCTCATGCTATAGGGAGGGTCTCAGGTTTGATATTAGAAGCATTGAGATATCATATCTCATGCTATCAGAAGGGTCTCAGGATTGGATTGGGAAGGAGTTGGATATCCCATCACATGCTATAGGAAGGGTCACAGGTTGGAATTGGAAGGAGTTGGATATCACATCTCATGCTATCGGAAGGGTCTCAGGATTGGAATGGGAAGGAATTGGATTTCTCATCTCATGCTATAGGGAGGGTCTCAGGTTTGATATTAGAAGCATTGAGATATCATATCTCATGCTATCGGAAGGGTCTCAGGATTGGATTTGGAAGGAGTTGGATATCACATCTCATGTTATAGGACGGGTCTCAGGATTGGATGGGAAGAGTTGGATATCACATCTCATGCCATAGGAAGGGTCTCAGGATTGGAATGGGAAGGAGTTGGATATCACATCTCATGCTAAAGGAAGGGTATCAGGATTGGAATGGGAAGGACTTTTATATCATATCTCGCTATAGGGAGGGTCTCAGGTTTGGTATTAGAAGCATTGAGATATCACATCTCATGCTATCAGAAGGGTCTCAGGATTGGATTGGGAAGGAGTTGGATATCACATCTCATGTTATAGGAAGGGTCTCAGGTTTGGTATTAGAAGCATTGAGATATCACATCTCATGCTATCGGAAGAGTCACAGGTTGGAATTGGAAGGAGTTGGATATCACATCTCATGCTATCGGAAGGGTCTCAGGTTTGGTATTAGAAGCATTGAGATATCACATCTCATGCTATCGGAAGAGTCACAGGTTGGAATTGGAAGGAGTTGGATATCACATCTCATGCTATCGGAAGGGTCTCAGGATTGGAATGGGAAGGAATTGGATTTCTCATCTCATGCTATAGGGAGGGTCTCAGGTTTGATATTAGAAGCATTGAGATATCATATCTCATGCTATCGGAAGGGTCTCAGGATTGGATTTGGAAGGAGTTGGATATAACATCTCATGTTATAGGACGGGTCTCAGGATTGGATGGGAAGAGTTGGATATCACATCTCATGCCATAGGAAGGGTCTCAGGATTGGAATGGGAAGGAGTTGGATATCACATCTCATGCTAAAGGAAGGGTCTCAGGTTTGGAAGGGGAAGGATTTGGATATCACATCTCAAGTTATAGGACGGGTCTGTGGTTTGGTATTAGAAGCATTGAGATATCATATCTCATGCTATCGGAAGGGTCTCAGGATTGGAATGGGAAGGACTTGGATATCACATCTCATGTTATAGGAAGAGTCTCAGGTTTGTTATTAGAAGCATTGAGATATCACATCTCATGTCATAGGACAGTCTCAGGTTTGGTCATAGAAGCATTGAGATATCATATCTCATTGTATAGGACGGGTCTCAGGATTGGAATGGGAAGGAGTTGGATATCATATATCATGCTATAGGACGGGTCTCAGGATTGGAATGGGAAGGAGTTGGATATCACATCTCATGCTAAAGGAAGGGTCTCAGGTTTGGAAGGGGAAGGATTTGGATATCACATCTCAAGTTATAGGACGGGTCTGTGGTTTGGTATTAGAAGCATTGAGATATCATATCTCATGCTATCGGAAGGGTCTCAGGATTGGAATGGGAAGGACTTGGATATCACATCTCATGTTATAGGAAGAGTCTCAGGTTTGTTATTAGAAGCATTGAGATATCACATCTCATGTTATAGGACAGTCTCAGGTTTGATATTAGAAGCATTGAGATATCATATCTCATGCTATCGGAAGGGTCTCAGGATTGGATTGGGAAGGAGTTGGATATCACATCTCAAGTTATAGGACGGGTCTGTGGTTTGGTATTAGAAGCATTGATATATCATATCTCATGCTATCGGAAGGGTCTCAGGATTGTGTTGGGAAGGAGTTGGATATCACATATGTTATAGGAAGGCTCTCAGGTTTGTTATTAGAAGCATTGAGATATCACATCTCATGCTATCGGAAGGGTATCAGGATTGGAATGGGAAGGATTTGGATATCACATCTCATGTTATGGGAAGGGTCTCAGGTTTGTTATTAGAAGCATTGAGATATCGCATCTCATGTCATAGGACAGTCTCAGGTTTGGTCATAGAAGCATTGAGATATCATATCTCATTGTATAGGACGGGTCTCAGGATTGGAATGGGAAGGAGTTGGATATCATATATCATGCTATAGGACGGGTCTCAGGATTGGAATGGGAAGGAGTTGGATATCACATCTCATGATAAAGGAAGGGTCTCAGGTTTGGAAGGGGAAGGATTTGGATATCACATCTCAAGTTATAGGACTGGTCTGTGGTTTGGTATTAGAAGCATTGAGATATCATATCTCATGCTATCGGAAGGGTCTCAGGATTGGATTGGGAAGGAGTTGGATATCACATCTCATGTTATAGGAAGGGTCTCAAGATTTGAATGGGAAGGACTTGGATATCACATCTCATGTTATAGGAAGGGTCTCAGGTTTGTTATTAGAAGCATTGAGATATCACATCTCATGTTATAGGACAGTCTCAGGTTTGGTATTAGAAGCATTGAGATGTAACATCTCATAGTATAGGACGGGTCTCAGGATTGGAATGGGAAGGAGTTTGATATCACATCTCATGCCATGGGAAGGTCTCAGGTTTGCTAGAAGCATTAAGATATCACATCTCATGCTATCGGAAGGGTCTCAGGATTGGATTGGGAAGGAGTTGGATATCGCATCTCATGCTATAGGAAGGGTCACAGGTTTGAATTGGAAGGAGTTGGATATCACAGCTCATGTTATAGGAAGGGTATCAGGATTGGAATGGGAAGGACTTTGATATCACATCTCATGCTATCGGAAGGGTCTCAGGATTGGATTGGGAAGGAGTTGGATATAACATCTCATGTTATAGGAAGGGTCTCAGGATTGGATGGGAAGAGTTGGATATCACATCTCATGTTATAGGAAGGGTCACAGGTTGGAATTGGAAGGAGTTGGATATCACATCTCATGCTAAAGGGAGGGTCTCAGGTTTGGTATTAGAAGCATTGAGATATCACATCTCATGTTATAGGAATGGTCTCAAGTTTGTTATTAGAAGCATTGAGATATCACATCTCATGTTATAGGACAGTCTCAGGTTTGCTAGAAGCATTAAGATATCACATCTCATGCTATCGGAAGGGTCTCAGGATTGGATGGGAAGAGTTGGATATCACATCTCAAGCTATAGGACGGGTCTGTGGTTTGGTATTAGAAGCATTGAGATATCATATCTCATGCTATCGGAAGAGTCTGAGGATTGGATTGCGAAGGAGTTGGATATCACATCTCATGTTATCGGAAGGGTCTCAGGATTGGATTGGGAAAGAGTTGGATATAACATCTCATGTTATAGGAAGGCTCTCAGGGTTGTTATTAGAAGCATTGAGATATCACATCTCATGTTATAGGACAGTCTCAGGTTTGGTATTAGAAGCATTGAGATATCATATCTCATGGTATAGGACGGGTCTCAGGATTGGAATGGGAAGGAGTTGGATATCACATCTCATGCTAAAGGAAGGGTCTCAGGTTTAGAAGGGGAAGGATTTGGATATCACATCTCAATTTATAGGACGGGTCTGTGGTTTGGTATTAGAAGCATTGAGATATCACATCTCATGCTATCGGAAGGGTCTCAGGATTGGATTGGGAAGGAGTTGGATATCACATCTCATGTTATAGGAAGGGTCTCAGGATTGGATTGGAAGAGTTGGATATCACATCTCATGTTATAGGAAGGGTATCAGGATTGGAATGGGAAGAACTTTGATATCACATCTCACGCTATAGGGAGGGTCTCAGGTTTGGTGTTAGAAGCATTGAGATATCACATCTCATGCTATCGGAAGGGTCTCAGGATTGGATTGGGAAGGAGTTGGATATCACATCTCATGTTATAGGAAGGGTCTCAGGATTGGGATGGGAAGGACTTGGACATCACATCTCATGTTATGGGAAGGGTCTCAGGTTTGTTATTAGAAGCATTGAGATATCACATCTATTGTTATAGGACAGTCTCAGGTTTGGTATTAGGAGCATTGAGATATAACATCTCATGGTATAGGACGGGTCTCAGGATTGGAATGGGAAGGAGTTTGATATCACATCTCATGCCATGGGAAGGTCTCAGGTTTGCTAGAAGCATTAAGATATCACATCTCATGCTATCGGAAGGGTCTCAGGATTGGAATGGGGAGGACTTGGACATCACATCTTACGTTATAGGAAGGGTCTCAGGTTTGTTATTAGAAGCATTGAGATATCACATCTCATGTTATAACCTGAGACTGTCATGGACAGTCTCAGGTTTGGTATTAGAAGCATTGAGATATAACATCTCATGGTATAGGACGGGTCTCAGGATTGGAATGGGAAGGAGTTTGATATCACATCTCATGCCTTAGGAAGGTCTCAGGTTTGGTGGAAGCATTAGGATATCACATCTCATGCTATCAGAAGTGTCTCAGGATTGGATTGGGAAGGAGTTGGATATCCCATCTCATGCTATAGGAAGGGTCACAGGTTGGAATTGGAAGGAGTTGGATATAACATCTCATGTTATAGGAAGGGTATCAGGATTGGAATGGGAAGGACTTTTATATCACATCTCGCTATAGGGAGGGTCTCAGGTTTGGTATTAGAAGCATTGAGATATCACATCTCATGCTATCGGAAGGGTCTCAGGATTGGAATGGGAAGGAATTGGATATCTCATCTCATGCTATAGGGAGGGTCTCAGGTTTGATATTAGAAGCATTGAGATATCATATCTCATGCTATCGGAAGGGTCTCAGGATTGGATTGGGAAGGAGTTGGATATCACATCTCATGTTATAGGACGGGTCTCAGGATTGGATGGGAAGAGTTGGATATCACATCTCATGCCATAGGAAGCGTCTCAGGATTGGAATGGGAAGGAGTTGGATATCACATCTCATGCTAAAGGAAGGGTCTCAGGTTTGGAAGGGGAAGGATTTGGATATATCATCTCAAGTTATAGGATGGGTCTGTGGTTTGGTATTAGAAGCATTGAGATATCATATCTCATGCTATCGGAAGGGTCTCAGGATTGGAATGGGAAGGACTTGGATATCACATCTCATGTTATAGGAAGAGTCTCAGGTTTGTTATTAGAAGCATTGAGATATCACATCTCATGCTATAGGGAGGGTCTCAGGTTTGATATTAGAAGCATTGAGATATCATATCTCATGCTATCAGAAGGGTCTCAGGATTGGATTGGGAAGGAGTTGGATATCCCATCACATGCTATAGGAAGGGTCACAGGTTGGAATTGGAAGGAGTTGGATATCACATCTCATGCTATAGGGAGGGTCTCAGGTTTGATATTAGAAGCATTGAGATATCATATCTCATGCTATCGGAAGGGTCTCAGGATTGGATTTGGAAGGAGTTGGATATCACATCTCATGTTATAGGACGGGTCTCAGGATTGGATGGGAAGAGTTGGATATCACATCTCATGCCATAGGAAGGGTCTCAGGATTGGAATGGGAAGGAGTTGGATATCACATCTCATGCTAAAGGAAGGGTATCAGGATTGGAATGGGAAGGACTTTTATATCATATCTCGCTATAGGGAGGGTCTCAGGTTTGGTATTAGAAGCATTGAGATATCACATCTCATGCTATCAGAAGGGTCTCAGGATTGGATTGGGAAGGAGTTGGATATCACATCTCATGTTATAGGAAGGGTCTCAGGTTTGGTATTAGAAGCATTGAGATATCACATCTCATGCTATCGGAAGAGTCACAGGTTGGAATTGGAAGGAGTTGGATATCACATCTCATGCTATCGGAAGGGTCTCAGGTTTGGTATTAGAAGCATTGAGATATCACATCTCATGCTATCGGAAGAGTCACAGGTTGGAATTGGAAGGAGTTGGATATCACATCTCATGCTATCGGAAGGGTCTCAGGATTGGAATGGGAAGGAATTGGATTTCTCATCTCATGCTATAGGGAGGGTCTCAGGTTTGATATTAGAAGCATTGAGATATCATATCTCATGCTATCGGAAGGGTCTCAGGATTGGATTTGGAAGGAGTTGGATATCACATCTCATGTTATAGGACGGGTCTCAGGATTGGATGGGAAGAGTTGGATATCACATCTCATGCCATAGGAAGGGTCTCAGGATTGGAATGGGAAGGAGTTGGATATCACATCTCATGCTAAAGGAAGGGTCTCAGGTTTGGAAGGGGAAGGATTTGGATATCACATCTCAAGTTATAGGACGGGTCTGTGGTTTGGTATTAGAAGCATTGAGATATCATATCTCATGCTATCGGAAGGGTCTCAGGATTGGAATGGGAAGGACTTGGATATCACATCTCATGTTATAGGAAGAGTCTCAGGTTTGTTATTAGAAGCATTGAGATATCACATCTCATGTCATAGGACAGTCTCAGGTTTGGTCATAGAAGCATTGAGATATCATATCTCATTGTATAGGACGGGTCTCAGGATTGGAATGGGAAGGAGTTGGATATCATATATCATGCTATAGGACGGGTCTCAGGATTGGAATGGGAAGGAGGTGGATATCACATCTCATGATAAAGGAAGGGTCTCAGGTTTGGAAGGGGAAGGATTTGGATATCACATCTCATGCTATCGGAAAGGTCTCAGGTTTGGTAGAAGCATTGGGATATCACATCTCATGCTATAGGAAGGGCCTCATGATTGGAATGGGAAGAAGTTGGATATCACATCTCATGCTATCGGAAAGGTCTCAGGTTTGGTAGAAGCATTGGGATATCACATCTCATGCTCTCGGAAGGGTCTCAGGATTGGATTGGGAAGGAGTTGGATATCACATCTCATGTTATAGGAAGGGGCTCAGGATTGGAATGGGAAGGACTTGGACATCACATCTTACGTTATAGGAAGGGTCTCAGGTTTGTTATTAGAAGCGTTGAGATATCACATTTCATGTTATAACCTGAGACTGTCATGGACAGTCTCAGGTTTGGTATTAGAAGCATTGAGATATAACATCTCATGGTATAGGACGGGTCTCAGGATTGGAATGGGAAGGAGTTTGATATCACATCTCATGCCTTAGGAAGGTCTCAGGTTTGGTGGAAGCATTAGGATATCACATCTCATGCTATCGGAATGGTCTCAGGATTGGATTGGGAAGGAGTTGGATATCCCATCACATGCTATAGGAAGGGTCACAGGTTGGAATTGGAAGGAGTTGGATATCACATCTCATGTTATAGGAAGGGTATCAGGATTGGAATGGGAAGGACTTTTATATCATATCTCGCTATAGGGAGGGTCTCAGGTTTGGTATTAGAAGCATTGAGATATCACATCTCATGCTATCAGAAGGGTCTCAGGATTGGATTGGGAAGGAGTTGGATATCACATCTCATGTTATAGGAAGGGTCTCAGGTTTGGTATTAGAAGCATTGAGATATCACATCTCATGCTATCGGAAGAGTCACAGGTTGGAATTGGAAGGAGTTGGATATCACATCTCATGCTATCGGAAGGGTCTCAGGATTGGAATGGGAAGGAATTGGATTTCTCATCTCATGCTATAGGGAGGGTCTCAGGTTTGATATTAGAAGCATTGAGATATCATATCTCATGCTATCGGAAGGGTCTCAGGATTGGATTTGGAAGGAGTTGGATATCACATCTCATGTTATAGGACGGGTCTCAGGATTGGATGGGAAGAGTTGGATATCACATCTCATGCCATAGGAAGGGTCTCAGGATTGGAATGGGAAGGAGTTGGATATCACATCTCATGCTAAAGGAAGGGTCTCAGGTTTGGAAGGGGAAGGATTTGGATATCACATCTCAAGTTATAGGACGGGTCTGTGGTTTGGTATTAGAAGCATTGAGATATCATATCTCATGCTATCGGAAGGGTCTCAGGATTGGAATGGGAAGGACTTGGATATCACATCTCATGTTATAGGAAGAGTCTCAGGTTTGTTATTAGAAGCATTGAGATATCACATCTCATGTTAAAGGACAGTCTCAGGTTTGATATTAGAAGCATTGAGATATCACATCTCATGCTATCGGAAGGGTCTCAGGATTGGATTGGGAAGGAGTTGGATATCACATCTCAAGTTATAGGACGGGTCTGTGGTTTGGTATTAGAAGCATTGAGATATCATATCTCATGCTATCGGAAGGGTCTCTGGATTGTATTGGGAAGGAGTTGGATATCACATATGTTATAGGAAGGCTCTCAGGTTTGTTATTAGAAGCATTGAGATATCACCTCTCATGCTATTGGAAGGGTATCAGGATTGGATTGGGAAGGAGTTGGATATCACATCTCATGTTATAGGAAGGGTCTCAGGATTGGAATGGGAAGGATTTGGATATCACAGCTCATGTTATAGGAAGGGTCTCAGGTTTGTTATTAGAAGCATTGAGATATCACATCTCATGTCATAGGACAGTCTCAGGTTTGGTCATAGAAGCATTGAGATATCATATCTCATTGTATAGGACGGGTCTCAGGATTGGAATGGGAAGGAGTTGGATATCATATATCATGCTATAGGACGGGTCTCAGGATTGGAATGGGAAGGAGGTGGATATCACATCTCATGATAAAGGAAGGGTCTCAGGTTTGGAAGGGGAAGGATTTGGATATCACATCTCATGCTATCGGAAAGGTCTCAGGTTTGGTAGAAGCATTGGGATATCACATCTCATGCTATAGGAAGGGCCTCATGATTGGAATGGGAAGAAGTTGGATATCACATCTCATGCTATCGGAAAGGTCTCAGGTTTGGTAGAAGCATTGGGATATCACATCTCATGCTCTCGGAAGGGTCTCAGGATTGGATTGGGAAGGAGTTGGATATCACATCTCATGTTATAGGAAGGGGCTCAGGATTGGAATGGGAAGGACTTGGACATCACATCTTACGTTATAGGAAGGGTCTCAGGTTTGTTATTAGAAGCGTTGAGATATCACATTTCATGTTATAACCTGAGACTGTCATGGACAGTCTCAGGTTTGGTATTAGAAGCATTGAGATATAACATCTCATGGTATAGGACGGGTCTCAGGATTGGAATGGGAAGGAGTTTGATATCACATCTCATGCCTTAGGAAGGTCTCAGGTTTGGTGGAAGCATTAGGATATCACATCTCATGCTATCGGAATGGTCTCAGGATTGGATTGGGAAGGAGTTGGATATCCCATCACATGCTATAGGAAGGGTCACAGGTTGGAATTGGAAGGAGTTGGATATCACATCTCATGTTATAGGAAGGGTATCAGGATTGGAATGGGAAGGACTTTTATATCATATCTCGCTATAGGGAGGGTCTCAGGTTTGGTATTAGAAGCATTGAGATATCACATCTCATGCTATCAGAAGGGTCTCAGGATTGGATTGGGAAGGAGTTGGATATCACATCTCATGTTATAGGAAGGGTCTCAGGTTTGGTATTAGAAGCATTGAGATATCACATCTCATGCTATCGGAAGAGTCACAGGTTGGAATTGGAAGGAGTTGGATATCACATCTCATGCTATCGGAAGGGTCTCAGGATTGGAATGGGAAGGAATTGGATTTCTCATCTCATGCTATAGGGAGGGTCTCAGGTTTGATATTAGAAGCATTGAGATATCATATCTCATGCTATCGGAAGGGTCTCAGGATTGGATTTGGAAGGAGTTGGATATCACATCTCATGTTATAGGACGGGTCTCAGGATTGGATGGGAAGAGTTGGATATCACATCTCATGCCATAGGAAGGGTCTCAGGATTGGAATGGGAAGGAGTTGGATATCACATCTCATGCTAAAGGAAGGGTCTCAGGTTTGGAAGGGGAAGGATTTGAATATCACATCTCAAGTTATAGGACGGGTCTGTGGTTTGGTATTAGAAGCATTGAGATATCATATCTCATGCTATCGGAAGGGTCTCAGGATTGGAATGGGAAGGACTTGGATATCACATCTCATGTTATAGGAAGAGTCTCAGGTTTGTTATTAGAAGCATTGAGATATCACATCTCATGTTAAAGGACAGTCTCAGGTTTGATATTAGAAGCATTGAGATATCACATCTCATGCTATCGGAAGGGTCTCAGGATTGGATTGGGAAGGAGTTGGATATCACATCTCAAGTTATAGGACGGGTCTGTGGTTTGGTATTAGAAGCATTGAGATATCATATCTCATGCTATCGGAAGGGTCTCTGGATTATATTGGGAAGGAGTTGGATATCACATATGTTATAGGAAGGCTCTCAGGTTTGTTATTAGAAGCATTGAGATATCACCTCTCATGCTATTGGAAGGGTATCAGGATTGGATTGGGAAGGAGTTGGATATCACATCTCATGTTATAGGAAGGGTCTCAGGATTGGAATGGGAAGGATTTGGATATCAGAGCTCATGTTATAGGAAGGGTCTCAGGTTTGTTATTAGAAGCATTGAGATATCACATCTCATGTCATAGGACAGTCTCAGGTTTGGTCATAGAAGCATTGAGATATCATATCTCATTGTATAGGACGGGTCTCAGGATTGGAATGGGAAGGAGTTGGATATCATATATCATGCTATAGGACGGGTCTCAGGATTTGAATGGGAACTAGTTGGATATCACATCTCATGATAAAGGAAGGGTCTCAGGTTTGGAAGGGGAAGGATTTGGATATCACATCTCAAGTTATAGGACTGGTCTGTGGTTTGGTATTAGAAGCATTGAGATATCATATCTCATGCTTTCGGAACGGTCTCAGGATTGGATTG
The DNA here is from genome assembly GCF_040938575.1 of Ambystoma mexicanum. Classification (NCBI taxonomy): domain Eukaryota; kingdom Metazoa; phylum Chordata; class Amphibia; order Caudata; family Ambystomatidae; genus Ambystoma; species Ambystoma mexicanum. Next base: position 344,667,265 of record NC_090936.1, read on the forward strand.
GGAAGGAGTTGGATATCACATCTCATGTTATAGGAAGGGTCTCAAGATTTGAATGGGAAGGACTTGGATATCACATCTCATGTTATAGGAAGGGTCTCAGGTTTGTTATTAGAAGCATTGAAATATCACATCTCATGTTATAGGACAGTCTCAGGTTTGGTATTAGAAGCATTGAGATGTAACATCTCATAGTATAGGACGGGTCTCAGGATTGGAATGGGAAGGAGTTTGATATCACATCTCATGCCATGGGAAGGTCTCAGGTTTGCTAGAAGCATTAAGATATCACATCTCATGCTATCGGAAGGGTCTCAGGATTGGATTGGGAAGGAGTTGGATATCGCATCTCATGCTATAGGAAGGGTCACAGGTTTGAATTGGAAGGAGTTGGATATCACAGCTCATGTTATAGGAAGGGTATCAGGATTGGAATGGGAAGGACTTTGATATCACATCTCACGCTATCGGAAGGGTCTCAGGATTGGATTGGGAAGGAGTTGGATATAACATCTCATGTTATAGGAAGGGTCTCAGGATTGGATGGGAAGAGTTGGATATCACATCTCATGTTATAGGAAGGGTATCAGGATGGGAATGGGAAGGACTTTGATATCACATCTCACGCTATAGGGAGGGTCTCAGGTTTGGTATTAGAAGCATTGAGATATCACATCTCATGTTATAGGAAGGGTCTCAGGTTTGTTATTAGAAGCATTGAGATATCACATCTCATGTTATAGGACAGTCTCAGGTTTGGTATTAGAAGCATTGAGAGATAACATCTCATGGTATAGGACGGGTCTCAGGATTGGATGGGAAGAGTTGGATATCACATCTCAAGCTATAGGACGGGTCTGTGGTTTGGTATTAGAAGCATTGAGATATCATATCTCATGCTATCGGAAGGGTCTGAGGATTGGATTGCGAAGGAGTTGGATATCACATCTCATGTTATCGGAAGGGTCTCAGGATTGGATTGGGAAAGAGTTGGATATAACATCTCATGTTATAGGAATGCTCTCAGGTTTGTTATTAGAAGCATTGAGATATCACATCTCATGTTATAGGACAGTCTCAGGGTTGGTATTAGAAGCATTGAGATATCATATCTCATGGTATAGGACGGGCCTCAGGATTGGAATGGGAAGGAGTTTTATATCACATCTCATGCTAAAGGAAGGGTCTCAGGTTTGGAAGGGGAAGGATTTGGATATCACATCTCAATTTATAGGACGGGTCTGTGGTTTGGTATTAGAAGCATTGAGATATCACATCTCATGCTATCGGAAGGGTCTCAGGATTGGATTGGGAAGGAGTTGGATATAACATCTCATGTTATAGGAAGGGTCTCAGGATTGGATGGGAAGAGTTGGATATCACATCTCATGTCATAGGAAGGGTATCAGGATGGGAATGGGAAGGACTTTGATATCACATCTCACGCTATAGGGAGGGTCTCAGGTTTGGTATTAGAAGCATTGAGATATCACATCTCATGCTATCGGAAGGGTCTCAGGTTTGTTATTAGAAGCATTGAGATATCACATCTCATGTTATAGGACAGTCTCAGGTTTGGTATTAGAAGCATTGAGATATAACATCTCATGGTATAGGACGGGTCTCAGGATTGGATGGGAAGAGTTGGATATCACATCTCAAGCTATGGGACGGGTCTGTGGTTTGGTATTAGAAGCATTGAGATATCATATCTCATGCTATCGGAACGGTCTGAGGATTGGATTGCGAAGGAGTTGGATATCACATCTCATGTTATCGGAAGGGTCTCAGGATTGGATTGGGAAAGAGTTGGATATAACATCTCATGTTATAGGAAGGCTCTCAGGTTTGTTATTAGAAGCATTGAGATATCACATCTCATGTTATAGGACAGTCTCAGGTTTGGTATTAGAAGCATTGAGATATCATATCTCATGGTATAGGACGGGTCTCAGGATTGGAATGGGAAGGAGTTGGATATCACATCTCATGCTAAAGGAAGGGTCTCAGGTTTGGAAGGGGAAGGATTTGGATATCACATCTCAATTGATAGGACGGGTCTGTGGTTTGGTATTAGAAGCATTGAGATATCACATCTCATGCTATCAGAAGGGTCTCAGGATTGGATTGGGAAGGAGTTGGATATCACATCTCATGTTATAGGAAGGGTCTCAGGATTGGATTGGAAGAGTTGGATATCACATCTCATGTTATAGGAAGGGTATCAGGATTGGAATGGGAAGAACTTTGATATCACATCTCACGCTATAGGGAGGGTCTCAGGTTTGGTATTAGAAGCATTGAGATATCACATCTCATGCTATCGGAAGGGTCTCAGGATTGGATTGGGAAGGAGTTGGATATCACATCTCATGTTATAGGAAGGGTCTCAGGTTTGTTATTAGAAGCATTGAGATATCACATCTCATGTTATAGGACAGTCTCAGGTTTGGTATTAGAAGCATTGAGATATAACATCTCATGGTATAGGACGGGTCTCAGGATTGGAATGGGAAGGAGTTTGATATCACATCTCATGCCATGGGAAGGTCTCAGGTTTGCTAGATGCATTAAGATATCACATCTCATGCTATCGGAAGGGTCTCAGGATTGGATTGAGAAGGAGTTGGATATCGCATCTCATGCTATAGGAAGGGTCACAGGTTGGAATTGGAAGGAATTGGATATCACAGCTCATGTTATAGGAAGGGTTTCAGGATTGGAATGGGAAGGACTTTGATATCACATCTCATGCTATCGGAAGGGTATCAGGATTGGATTGGGAAGGAGTTGGATATCACATCTCATGTTATAGGAAGGGTCTCAGGATTGGAATGGGAAGGATTTGGATATCACATCTCATGTTATAGGAAGGGTCTCAGGTTTGTTATTAGAAGAATTGAGATATCGCATCTCATGTCATAGGACAGTCTCAGGTTTGGTCATAGAAGCATTGAGATATCATATCTCATTGTATAGGACGGGTCTCAGGATTGGAATGGGAAGGAGTTGGATATCATATATCATGCTATAGGACGGGTCTCAGGATTGGAATGGGAAGGAGGTGGATATCACATCTCATGATAAAGGAAGGGTCTCAGGTTTGGAAGGGGAAGGATTTGGATATCACATCTCATGCTATCGGAAAGGTCTCAGGTTTGGTAGAAGCATTGGGATATCACATCTCATGCTATAGGAAGGGCCTCATGATTGGAATGGGAAGGAGTTCGATATCACATCTCATGCTATCGGAAAGGTCTCAGGTTTGGTAGAAGCATTGGGATATCACATCTCATGCTCTCGGAAGGGTCTCAGGATTGGATTGGGAAGGAGTTGGATATCCCATCTCATATTATAGGAAGGGGCTCAGGATTGGAATGGGAAGGACTTGGACATCACATCTTACGTTATAGGAAGGGTCTCAGGTTTGTTATTAGAAGCATTGAGATATCACATCTCATGTTATAACCTGAGACTGTCATGGACAGTCTCAGGTTTGGTATTAGAAGCATTGAGATATAACATCTCATGGTATAGGACGGGTCTCAGGATTGGAATGGGAAGGAGTTTGATATCACATCTCATGCCTTAGGAAGGTCTCAGGTTTGGTGGAAGCATTAGGATATCACATCTCATGCTATCGGAAGGGTCTCAGGATTGGATTGGGAAGGAGTTGGATATCCCATCTCATGCTATAGGAAGGGTCACAGGTTGGAATTGGAAGGAGTTGGATATCACATCTCATGTTATAGGAAGGGTATCAGGATTGGAATGGGAAGGACTTTTATATCATATCTCGCTATAGGGAGGGTCTCAGGTTTGGTATTAGAAGCATTGAGATATCACATCTCATGCTATCAGAAGGGTCTCAGGATTGGATTGGGATGGAGTTGGATATCACATCTCATGTTATAGGAAGGGTCTCAGGTTTGGTATTAGAAGCATTGAGATATCACATCTCATGCTATCGGAAGAGTCACAGGTTGGAATTGGAAGGAGTTGGATATCACATCTCATGCTATCGGAAGGGTCTCAGGATTGGAATGGGAAGGAATTGGATATCTCATCTCATGCTATAGGGAGGGTCTCAGGTTTGATATTAGAAGCATTGAGATATCATATCTCATGCTATCGGAAGGGTCTCAGGATTGGATTTGGAAGGAGTTGGATATCACATCTCATGTTATAGGACGGGTCTCAGGATTGGATGGGAAGAGTTGGATATCACATCTCATGCCATAGGAAGGGTCTCAGGATTGGAATGGGAAGGAGTTGGATATCACATCTCATGCTAAAGGAAGGGTCTCAGGTTTGGAAGGGGAAGGATTTGGATATCACATCTCAAGTTATAGGACGGGTCTGTGGTTTGGTATTAGAAGCATTGAGATATCATATCTCATGCTATCGGAAGGGTCTCAGGATTGGAATGGGAAGGACTTGGATATCACATCTCATGATATAGGAAGGGTCTCAGGTTTGGAATGGGAAGGAGTTGGATATCACATCTCATGCTAATGGGAGGGTCTCAGGATTGGAATGGGAAGGAGTTGGATATCACATCTCATGCTAAAGGAAGGGTCTCAGGTTTGGTAGAAGCATTAGGATATCACATCTCATGCTATAGGAAGCGTCTCAGGATTGGAATGGGAAGGAGTTGGATATCACATCTCATGCTAAAGGAAGGGTCTCAGGTTTGGTATAAGCATTAGGATATCACATCTCATGCTATAAGAAGGGTCTCAGGATTGGAATGGGAAGGAGTTGGATATCACATCTCATGCTAAAGGAAGGGTCTCAGGTTTGGAAGGGGAAGGATTTCGATATCACATCTCAATTTATAGGACGGGTCTGTGGTTTGGTATTAGAAGCATTCAGATATCATATCTCATGCTATCGAAAGGGTCTCAGGATTGGATTGGGAAAGAGTTGGATATCACATCTCATGTTATAGGAAGGGTCTCAGCATTGAAATGGGAAGGATTTGGATATCACATCTCATGTTATAGGAAGGGTCTCAGGTTTGTTATTAGAAGCATTGAGAGGGTCTCAGGATTGGATTGGGAAGGAGTTGGATATCACATCTCATGTTATAGGAAGGGTCTCAGGATTGGAATGGGAAGGAGTTGGATATCATATCTCATGCTATAGGAAGGGTCACAGTTTGGAATTGGAAGGAGTTGGATATCACATCTGTTAAGACGGATTTCTGAACTCTGTCCTGGTGGCGCAGAAGTTCAGAAGGCCAACCTAATTACTTGGAACAGGGTAACCGCTGGACGAGCCAGACCAATCAAGGTAGCGATCGCGGCGGTCAAGACTAGGTCTCAAGAGGGGTGAGGGTGACTGAAAGCCCGCAATGAGCACACAAAGCAAGATCACTTACAAACTACTCCAAACAGTTGTTATATTAAAAATATATACACATTTATTTCAAGGCCTTTAAAACAATGACCGTAGCGAGAAAATCACAATATAACAATAGTAAACCAACACATACTATATCAACACAATATATATACAAATACGACAGTCTCATGCGTTAGATGCACGAAATGGGTAGTCCACCTAAAAGGGAAGGAAGACAGGCAGTGCGAAATAATGCTTAGACCCAGTTCACCTTCAGAGGCACCTAACTAGATGGAAGTCTGAGCCCTGCGAAGAGTGGAGCCTTGTGCTCAAAAGTACCTGCACGCGCTGGTGCCAACGGGCAAAAGGAGAAGCTCTTCGAGGGAAATCAGGCAGTTCAGTTTAGAGCACAAAAGAAGAAGAACAAGTTCCGCGACTCAAGCGCAGCCTCCACAGTGGGCAGAAGCAGAGCGCAAGTACGAAAAAGGGTGCTGTTTGACACAGCGGGGAAAAGCAATGGGCTCCTGCAGGAGGGCGACCAGATCCTAGCTATGCTACTCACTGGTCCCCGATGCAAGCAGACCCAGGCTTCTCCGCGTCCGTTTCAGTATCTGGCAGGTTCAAAAGAGCAGGGAACGCCTTGTCGTCGTGTTGAGTAAAAAGACGTCCCAATCAAAGAAATCCGCACAGTTTGTTACCACAGCAGGGCAACGGAGCGGCCGTTTGTATCTGAGCCAAATGTACACTACTCACTTCAGACCTGGGAACGCCAAGTGTACGAAGCGTGTGAGAGTGACAAGGACTCGAAATACTACACAACCTGGCGGCGGTTACAGAGCAAGACTCCCGTGTAAGCTGGTCAGTCAACTGGATGGCCCAGAGACGCTTCTGAAGGCTTACTGGCAGGAGATGGTGAAGATGCCGAGAATAGCTGTTCCCGTTATTCCAAGGGTCGAAGTACCAGTACAGGCCTTCTGGTTCGATCAAAGGTGAAAAGGGTTTCACAAGGCGACAGCAGTGCAGAGGAGAAGTCCTTCAGCGGGTCACCAGCGATTCCTCGGTCCAGCTTCTTGGTTGCAGGATACTTGGCTCCTGTATTCCTTCATTCGTGAGAACTCAGGAGATCGACATGGTAGTGGTGTTTCCAGCCCCCTCTTATCCACGGTTCCCTTCGCACCAAAATGGAGGGGACCCAATGGGAGATCCGCTCATCAACACTCACACCATTCGTGGACCAATCACGGACCACGGTGGTCCCAGGCATTCACACCACCCTAGACTCTCTGGCACCCAGGATGTGTATTGGGACCAGACATCCCAGCCCACATCCTGGAGGCACACACAAGACATGTAGAAGCCCGCGAAAGCATCCGTGTTTCGCAGGAAAGTACATGCCCAAATAAGGAAGGCCCCGGGTCGGCTCGACCTGGGGAAGGTTAAGGGAGCAAGACGGTCAGCGGACAGGACAAAGGAGCCTCGTGGTCTGGCCATTTTGGGAGCCAGGCCACCATTTTGGGTTAAGCGCGAGAAACGCGCTTAGAACGCCAAAAGGAGCTCAAAACACAAGAAACGATCGCTGCCACCATTCCTGTCCCTGAATCACTTACACCGATCAGATACAAACCTAAACGAGTATCTAGGGCCTGTAGAAGGCTAGAGACCCAAGAGAGCTGTAACTTAGCTTACAGTGCCCTCTTGTGTCATGTCGCACGAAAGCCGCAACATGATAAAACAAACTACGGGAAACAGCGTTCCCCGGTACTGACTGTCTTAAGGGCATGTCAGTTTCCCCGTAAGAAAGGAGCGAAAGCCCAGAGGAGTGCAGCAGAAGGCTGCACTTCTCTGGCAAAGTCAAGAACAAGGTGAAAAACAACAGCAAAAAGTTTAGGGGTTGCCACATGGAAGGAAAATTACCTACAATTACGAAATCTTTCCTAACACTCCCCCCTCCCAGACTATGGACAGGGGGAACTAATCCACCCCTGGATGAGTCTCTTGTTCAGGTCGGTTAAACATTCTGGACAACCCATCAGCATTGCTATGTTGGACACCTGGCCTATGCTCAATAGTGAAGTCGAAGCCTTGTAGACTTATGGACCACCTAAGCAACTTTGGATTCTCCCCCTTCATGTTCATTAGCCACTTTAAGGGCTTATGGTCAGTTTGCACAGTGAAGTGGGTCCCATAGAGGTAGGGCCTCAGCTTCCTTAGGGCCCACACAACAGAGAAACATTCTTTCTCTACCATGGACCATCTGAGCTCTCTGTCCTTAAGCTGGCGTCTAATAAAACCAATAGGGTGTTCCTTACCCTTCTCATCTACTTGTGATAGTACAGCTCCTATCCCAGTGTCAGAGGCGTCCGTCTGCACGATAAAAGGTCTTTGATAATCAGGGGCCCTGAGGACAGGGGCCTGGCACAAGGAGTCTTTTAAGCCATTGAAGGCCTTCTCACACTCGTCGGTCCAAGTTACCTTCTTGGGTTTCTTCGGAGTTGTGAGGGCAGTCAGAGGGGCAGCTATGGTGCCATAGTCTGCCACAAAATTGCGGTAATACCCCGTGAGTCCTAAGAAGGCTCTCACTTGGGTTTGTGTAGTGGGGGTAGGCCAGTCTTGTACTGCTTGTACTTTACTGGGAAGAGGCTGTATCCTCCCTCCACCTACTTCATGTCCAAGGTAAACCACTGAGCCTTGTCCAATCTGGCATTTACTAGCCTTTATGGTCAGGTGTGCTTTTTGAAGAGCCTGGAGCACAATCCCGAGGTGTTTCACATGGTCTTCCCAGGTGGCACTGAAAACTGCTATATCATCCAGATATGCAAGACAGAATTCGTCCAACCCATTCAACACATGATTCACAAGCCTCTGGAAAGTGGCAGCTGCATTCTTCAACCCGAACGGCATTACCCGGAATTGATAAAGGCCGTCTGGAGTAGAAAATTCTGTCTTCTCCTTGGCATGTTCTGCTAAAGCTATTTGCCAATAGCCAGCAGTGAGGTCAAACGTGCTGAGGTACTTGGAGGCACCCAAAGTATCCACCAGCTCATCTGTTGGAGGCAAGGGGTGTGCATCTGTCTTGGTGACAGCATTCAGAGCCCTGTAATCCACGCAGAACCTCAATTCAGAAGTGCCTGCCTTTGGAACCAAAACCACTGGGCTGGACCAAGGACTACTAGAGGGTTCAATCACCCCAAGGTCTAACATCTTGTTGACCTCGGTCTTAATATAAGACCGTACTTTGTCTGACATCCTGTATCCCCTACTTTTAGTAGGTACACTGTCTCCCGTGTCTATGTTATGTTTGCACCAAGGTGTCAAACCGGGCGACTGTGAAAACAGGGGGGAAAACTGCCTAAGCAAACTTTTCACCTCAGCCTGCTGATCAGAAGTCAGGTGAGGGGCCACTCGGACACCCGCAAAGGAGCTATTTGAAGGACGGCTTTGGAACAGGTCGGGGAGAGGTTCAGACTCCTCTTCCTCAACGTCTGAAGCCAGTAGCAGTGCTGCAATTTCGACTCTTGGGATGAAAGCCTTCAGCCTATTCACGTGAAACACTTTTGGAGCCTGTCCAGGCCTTCCAAGGTCCACTAAATAGTTAACCTCACCCAGGGGCTCCACCACTGTGTAAGGGCCTGACCATTTGTCCTGTAAAGCTCGAGGCCTTATGGGATTCATGATCAGGACTTGCTGACCAGGTGTAAAGTTGATGAGGGAAGCTTTCTGGTCGTACCAATGTTTCACCAGCGCTTGTCCTGCCTTCAATTTATCACTAGCCAAGCCCATCAGAAGTACCATCCGTTTTCTGAGCCCTAGCACATAATCAACTGCGTTGGTAGTAACAGGGGGAGTGGGTATCTCCCATCCCTCTTTGATGATGGCTAAGGGTCCCCGTACGGATGACCGAACAGAAGTTCCAAGGGGCTGAAGCCAACACCCTCCTGTGGTACCTCTCGGTAGGCAAACAGTAAGCATGGTAAAAGAAGATCCCATTTTCTTCTCTGAGGTTCCTCCAGAGCCCCAATCATTCTTTTTAACGTTCTGTTGAAACGTTCCACCAGACCATTGGTCTGGGGGTGGTATGCAGAAGAGAACTTGTAGGTGACCCCACATTCTTTCCACATAGCCTGCATATACTTCGACATAAAGTTGCTGCCACGATCCGACACAACTTCTTTAGGGAAGCCAACCCTAGTAAATATGCCAAGTAAAGCTTTTGCAACTGACTTGGCAGTTACAGTTTTCAATGGGATGGCCTCAGGATATCTGGTTGCATGGTCGACCAGCACCAGGATAAACCTATTGCCCGAGGATGTTTGCGGGTCAAGGGGACCAACGATGTCGATCCCTATGCTTTCAAATGGTACCCCCACAACTGGGAGCGGTACCAACGGAGCTTGGATTGTTGCGCCAACCTTACCAGACAACTGGCAGGAGGCACAACTCCTGCAGTGACTTTCTACTTGCACCCCCATCTTGGGCCAGTAGAAGTGCATGGATAACCTTTGCTTGGTCCTCTTCATACCAAGGTGACCAGCAAGAGGAACTTCATGCGCCAACTGCAGGAGGAAGGGCCTAACAGCAAGGGGAACCACCAACCTCCTATGGTCTCCTTCTGTAGACTCTGTGGGCTCACTATACAGGAGTCCACCTTCCCAATAAATCCTATGCGTCCCAGGAGGTTCACCCTCAAGCTGGGAGCAGGCCTGTCTCCTTAGGCCTTCCAGAGATGGGCACTCACGTTGGCCTTTACTGAATTCGTCCCTATCAGGACCTCCTTCAACTAACAAGTCTTTTAGTTCAGGATGATCGTTGGGGTCAAATACTTCAGGCATCCCTACCTCCTCGTCAGGCCCGGGCGATTGACCAACTTCCTCCACGGCAGTGGTAGGCGAGCTCGGGGGAATATTCTCTTTCCCTCGTCTTGACTTGTCGACTCCTTTCGCCTTGGGTTTCCCCTTCAGCTGGGGCGGCGTATTGAACTTGGCCAATGCTGCCCGTGCTTGAGACCGTGTGTAGGGTCTTTCGGCAGTGTCTCCTACGAGTCCTAAAGCTCTGAGATCATTAACTAACAAGACCTTTCCCGGGACGTTTCTCTGAATGCTCACTGGAATCCTGACTGCTGTACCATTTAAAGTAAGATTTACAGGTATTACTGGGAACATACGGAGTGGGCCGTCAGCCAACTTAGTGGGCATCAGAGTAGCTCTGGCAACTTCCTCTGAGTCTACCAAGGTAGAATCCACTACAGTGCGACTGCACCCACTATCCCTAAGAGCTGGAGTATCTACTCCATTGATCAGCACACTGTCTTTAAAGTAGTGCTTGGTATTATCCGGAATCCTAGCATAAGCCTCTGCGACTTTAGGCTCCCAGGAACCCAGGGAAACTAAAACTACCTCAGCCTCTATCCCGCTGGGAAATGAGTCTGAGGAGAAAGATGCTCCTGTAATCTCTTCTTCCTCGTAGGAGGAGAAGGCCAGATCAGCGGAGTGGACCCCCAAAGGTCTAACCTTACACCGGGGATCCCCCTTCACGTGGTCAGTTGCTCCACAAGCAAAACAAGATCCATTGGGTCTGTTTACATAGGGAGGCTTATTGTAACCAAAGTTCTGTTTCGGAGGCGGACCTTCACTACCCTGTGAGTTCTCTTGTGTCTTACCCTTATTTTTCTTTTTGTGGCCCTTATGAGAAGAAGATTTATCAGATTCTCCACCCTCCTTATCTTTGGACTTTTTCCCTTCCTCCTGCTTACCAGGATGAGTTTTGTCCTTATGGGACACTCGATGTGACACCCATAAGTCTGCTGCAATGGCCAGCTTCTTAGGATCTATCTCCTTTGAATCGGCCAAATGCTGCTTAAGCTCCGGGGAAGAAGATGCAAAAATGTGTTCCAGCATGACAAGATTTATCATGCCTTCGAAGGTAGAAACCTTATAACCTTCGACCCAGCCAGTTAAGTTTTTCAAGGATTCAGTGACATAAAATACCCAAGTACCACCTTCCTTTTTCTTATACTCTCTGAAACGTTTCAAATATTGGGCCGGAGTCTTCCCAAACTTTAAAATGAGAGTTTGCTTTAACATTGCGAAATCAGCTCGCTCAGCCTTCGACATTTCCATAATGGCACTACAGCCAAATTGGGGCAGTCTGATGAGTAACCAGGCAATCTCATCAGCATTGGCAACTTGTTGAACTTCGCATGCATACTCAAACGCATTCAGCCAGTCCATAATGTCATTCCTTTCCTCATATACACTGAGCAGATCTTTCGGAAACCGTGGATGAGAGGAAGCCCCAGACCCATGTCCAGGACCCTTGGACCCATTTGCAAACTGAAGCTTGGCCAGTTCCAACTGGTGATCCCTGTCTTTTTGTTTTTCTGCCTGTTCGATTTTTAGTTTGGCTATGCTGAATTCAAGCTCCTGCTGCCTAAACCGCAGCTCTTGCTTCTTGAATTCAAGCATAGCCTCCCCATCAGCACTGGCAGAGGAAACATAAGCATCTCGTCCTCCCTGTCCTCGTGGTCGCGATGGATCAGTGCAGCGGCAGAACCGTCGGTTCTACCAGTGAGAGCAGCCCCACCACCTTCCGCACTGTCCTCAGACGTTATAGCGTCAAGCTGCGCTTCTTGCCACGCCACGATTCTTTGGATCATTTCCAATTTAGTGCCTTGAGAGGAAACACCTCTCTCCGCACACATCTTTTTCAATGTTTCTGATTTGGAAGCATTTAAAGTTAACAAGGTATTTGTTTCCATACTGTTAGATAGGACTATGGCCTTTTTAAAGTTATACTACAACAATTCACTACGTGTCCTGGTTGGAATAACCTGAAATGCCTTAGTTCGTGCGCAACACTGGATACCTTCAGTCGTATCCCACCGCTGTACACCAATTTGTTAAGACGGATTTCTGAACTCTGTCCTGGTGGCGCAGAAGTTCAGAAGGCCAACCTAATTACTTGGAAAAGGGTAACCTCTGGACGAGCCAGACCAATCAAGGTAGCGATCGCGGCGGTCAAGACTAGGTCTCAATAGGGGTGAGGGTGACTGAAAGCCCGCAATGAGCACACAAAGCAAGATCACTTACAAACTACTCCAAACAGTTGTTATATTAAAAATATATACACATTTATTTCAAGGCCTTTAAAACAATGACCGTAGCGAGAAAATCACAATATAACGATAGTAAACCAACACATACCATATCAACACAACATATATACAAATACGACAGTCTCAAGCGTTAGATGCACGAAATGGGTAGTCCACCTAAAAGGGAAGGAAGACAGGCAGTGCGAAATAATGCTTAGACCCAGTTCACCTTCAGAGGCACCTAACTAGATGGAAGTCTGAGCCCTGCGAAGAGTGGAGCCTTGTGCTCAAAAGTACCTGCACGCGCTGGTGCCAATGGGCAAAAGGAGAAGCTCTTCGAGGGAAATCAGGCAGTTCAGTTTAGAGCACAAAAGAAGAAGAACAAGTTCCGCGACTCAAGCGCAGCCTCCACAGTGGGCAGAAGCAGAGCGCAAGTACGAAAAAGGGTGCTGTTTGACACAGCGGGGAAAAGCAATGGGCTCCTGCAGGAGGGCGACCAGATCCTAGCTATGCTACTCACCGGTCCCCGATGGAAGCAGACCCAGGCTTCTCCGTGTCCGTTTCAGTAGCTGGCAGGTTCAAAAGAGCAGGGAATGCCTCGTCGTCGTGTTGAGTAAAAAGACGTCCCAATCGAAGAAACCTGCACAGTTTGTTACCACAGCAGGGCAACGGAGCGGCCGTGTGTATCTGAGCCAAATGTACACTACTCACTTCAGACCTGGGAACGCCAAGTGTACGAAGCGTGTGAGAGTGACAAGGACTCGAAATACTACACAACCTGGCGGCGGTTACAGAGCAAGACTCCCGTGTAAGCTGGTCAGTCAACTGGATGGCCCAGAGACGCTTCCGAAGGCTTACTGGCAGGAGATGGTGAAGATGCCGAGAATAGCTGTTCCCGTTATTCCAAGGGTCGAAGTACCAGTACAGGCCTTCTGGTTCGATCAAAGGTGAAAAGAGTTTCACAAGGCGACAGCAGTGCAGAGGAGAAGTCCTTCAGCGGGTCACCAGCGATTCCTCGGTCCAGCTTCTTGGTTGCAGGATACTTGGCTCCTGTATTCCTTCATTCGTGAGAACTCAGGAGATCGACATGGTAGTGGTGTTTCCAGCCCCCTCTTATCCACGGTTCCCTTCGCGCCAAAACGGAGGGGACCCAATGGGAGATCCGCTCATCAACACTCACACCATTCGTGGACCAATCACGGACCACGGTGGTCCCAGGCATTCACACCACCCTAGACTCTCTGGCACCCAGGATGTGTATTGGGACCAGACATCCCAGCCCACATCCTGGAGGCACACACAAGACATGTAGAAGCCCGCGAAAGCATCCGTGTTTCGCGGGAAAGTACATGCCCAAATAAGGAAGGCCCCGGGTCGGCTCGACCTGGGGAAGGTGAAGGGAGCAAGACGGTCAGCGGACAGGACAAAGGAACCTCGTGGTCTGGCCATTTTGGGAGCCAGGCCACCATTTTGGGTTAAGCGCGAGAAACGCGCTTAGAACGCCAAAAGGAGCTCAAAACACAAGAAACGATCGCTGCCACCATTCCTGTCCCTGAATCACTTACTCCGATCAGATACAAACCTAAACGAGTATCTAGGGCCTGTAGAAGGCTAGAGACCCAAGAGAGCTGTAACTTAGCTTACAGTGCCCTCTTGTGTCATGTCGCACGAAAGCCGCAACATGATAAAAGAAACTACGGGAAACAGCGTTCCCCGGTACTGACTGTCTTAAGGGCATGTCAGTTTCCCCGTAAGAAAGGAGCGAAAGCCCAGAGGAGTGCAGCAGAAGGCTGCACTTCTCTGGCAAAGTCAAGAACAAGGTGAAAAACAAAGCAAAAAGTTTAGGGGTTGCCACATGGAAGGAAAATTACCTACAATTACGAAATCTTTCCTAACACTCGCCCCTCCCAGACTATGGACAGGGGGAACTAATCCACCCCTGGATGAGTCTCTTGTTCAGGTCGGTTAAACATTCTGGACAACTCATCAGCATTGCTATGTTGGACACCTGGCCTATGCGCAATAGTGAAGTCGAAGCCTTGTAGACTTATGGACCACCTAAGCAACTTTGGATTCTCCCCCTTCATGTTCATTAGCCACTTTAAGGGCTTATGGTCAGTTTGCACAGTGAAGTGGGTCCCATAGAGGTAGGGCCTCAGCTTCCTTAGGGCCAACACAACAGAGAAACATTCTTTCTCTACCATGGACCATCTGAGCTCTTTGTCCTTAAGCTGGCGGCTAATAAAACCAATAGGGTGTTCCTTACCCTTCTCATCTACTTGTCATAGTACAGCTCCTATCCCAGATACACACGGCCGCTCTGTTGCCCTGCTGTGGTAACAAACTGTGTGGGTTTCTTTGATTGGGACGTCTTTTTACTCAACACGACGACAAGGCGTTGCCTGCTCTTTTGAAATGCCAGCTACTGAAACGGACAAGGAGAAGCCTGGGTCTGCTTGCATCGGGGACCAGTGAGTAGCATAGCTAGGATCTGGTCGCCCTCCTGCAGGAGCCCATTGCTTTTCCCCGCTGTGTCAAACAGCACCCTTTTTCGTACTTGCGCTCTGCTTCTGCCCACTGTGGAGAAGGCGCTTGAGTCGCGGAACTTGTTCTTCTTCTTTTGTGCTCTAAAATGAACTGCCTGATTTCCCTCGAAGAGCTTCTCCTTTTGCCCGTTGGCACCAGCGCGTGCAGGTACTTTTGAGCACAAGGCTCCACTCTTCGCAGGGCTCAGACTTCCATCTAGTTAGGTGCCTCTGAAGGTGAACTGGGTCTAAGCATTATTTCGCACTGCCTGTCTTCCTTCCCTTTTAGGTGGACTACCCATTTCGTGCATCTAACGCTTGAGACTGTCGTATTTGTATATATATTGTGTTGATATGGTATGTGATGGTTTACTATCGTTATATTGTGATTTTCTCGCTACGGTCATTGTTTTAAAGGCCTTGAAATAAATGTGTATATATTTTTAATATAACAACTGTTTGGAGTAGTTTGTAAGTGATCTTGCTTTGTGTGCTCATTGCTGGCTTTCAGTCACCCTCACCCCTCTTGAGACCTAGTCTTGACCGCCGCGATCGCTACCTTGATTGGTCTGGCTCGTCCAGAGGTTACCCTTTTCCAAGTAATTAGGTTGGCCTTCTGAACTTCTGCGCCACCAGGACAGAGTTCAGAAATCCGTCTTAACAGATGTGATATCCAACTCCTTCCAATTCCAAACTGTGACCCTTCCTATAGCATGAGATATGATATCCAACTCCTTCCCATTCCAATCCTGAGACCCTTCCTATAACATGAGATGTGATATCCAACTCCTTCCCAATCCAATCCTGAGACCCTCTCAATGCTTCTAATAACAAACCTGAGACCCTTCCTATAACATGAGATGTGATATCCAAATCCTTCCCATTTCAATCCTGAGACCCTTCCTATAACATGAGATGTGATATCCAACTCTTTCCAAATCCAATCCTGAGACCCTTTCGATAGCATGAGATATGATATCTCAATGCTTCTAATACCAAACCACAGACCCGTCCCATAAATTGAGATGTGATATCGAAATCCTTCCCCTTCCAAACCTGAGACCCTTCCTTTAGCATGAGATGTGATATCCAACTCCTTCCCATTCCAATCCTGAGACCCTTCTTATAGCATGAGATGTGATATCCTAATGCTTCTACCAAACCTGAGACCCTTCCTTTAGCATGAGATGTGATATCCAACTCCTTCCCATTCCAATCCTGAGACCCTTCCTATAGCATGAGATGTGATATCTCAATGCTATTAATACCAAACCTGAGATCCTTCCTATAACATGATATGTGATATCCAACTCCTTCCCAATCCAATCCTGAGACCCTCCCATTAGCATGAGATGTGATATCCAACTCCTTCCCATTCCAAACCTGAGACCCTTCCTATATCATGAGATATGATATCCAACTCCTTCCCATTCCAATCCTGAGACCCTTCCTATAGCATGAGATGTGATATCTCAATGCTTGTAATACAAAACTTGAGACCCTTCCTATAGCATGAGATGTGATATCCAACTCCTTCCCATTCCTATCCTGAGACCCTTCTGATAGCATGAGATGTGATATCTCAATGCTTCTAATACCAAACCTGAGACCCTCCCTATAGCGTGAGATGTGATATCAAAGTCCTTCCCATTCCAATCCTGATACCCTTCCTATAACATGAGATGTGATATCCAACTCCTTCCATTTCCAACCTGTGACCCTTCCTATATCATGAGATGGGATATCAAACTCCTTCCCAATCCAATCCTGAGACCCTTCCGATAGCATGAGATGTGATATCTTAATGCTTCTAGCAAACCTGAGACCTTCCCATGGCATGAGATGTGATAACAAACTCCTTCCCATTCCAATCCTGAGACCCTTCCGATAGCATGAGATGTGATATCTCAATGATTCTAATATGAAACCTGAGACCCTCCCTATAGCATGAGATGTGATATCCAACTCCTTCCCATTCCAATCCTGAGACCCTTCCTATAACATGAGATGTGATATCCAAGTCCTTCCCATTCCAATCCTGAGACCCTTCCTATAACATGAGATGTGATATCCAACTCCTTCCCAATCCAATCCTGAGACCCTTCCGATAGCATGAGATATGATATCTCAATGCTTCTAATACCAAACCACAGACCCGTCCTATAACTTGAGATGTGATATCCAACTCCTTCCCGTTCCAATCCTGAGACCCTTCCGATAGCGTGAGATGTGATATCCAACTCCTTCCAATTCCAACCTGTGACCCTTCCTATAGCATGAGATGGGATATCCAACTCCTTCCCAATCCAATCCTGAGACCCTTCCGATAGCATGAGATGTGATATCTTAATGCTTCTACCAAACCTGAGAACTTCCTATAACTTGAGATGTGATATCCAAATCCTTCCCCTTCCAAACCTGAGACCCTTCCTTTAGCATGAGATGTGATATCCAACTCCTTTCCATTCCAATCCTGAGACCATTCCTATAGCATGAGATGTGATATCCCAATGCTTCTACCAAACCTGAGACCCTTCCTATAGCATGAGATGTGATATCTAACTCCTTCCCATTCCAATACTGAGACCCGTCCTATACCATGAGATGTTATATCTCAATGCTTCTAATACCAAACCTGAGACTGTCCTATAACATGAGATGTGATATCTCAATGCTTCTAATAACAAACCTGAGACCCTTCCTATAACATGAGATGTGATGTCCAAGTCCTTCCCATTCCAATCCTGAGACCCTTCCTATAACATGAGATGTGATATCCAACTCCTTCCCAATCCAATCCTGAGACCCTTCCGATAGCATGAGATATGATATATCAATGCTTCTAATACCAAACCACAGACCCGTCCTATAACTTGAGATGTGATATCCAAATCCTTCCCCTTCCAAACCTGAGACCCTTCCTATAGCATGAGATGTGATATCCAACTCTTCCCATCCAATCCTGACACCCTTCCTATAACATGAGATGTGATATCCAACTCCTTCCCAATCCAATCCCGAGACCCTTCCGATAGCATGAGATGTGATATCCAACTCCTTCCAATTCCAACCTGTGATCCTTCCTATAGCATGAGATGGGATATCCAACTCCTTCCCAATCCAATCCTGAGACCCTTCCGATAGCATGAGATGTGATATCTTAATGCTTCTACCAAACCTGAGACCTTCCTAAGGCATGAGATGTGATATCAAACTCCTTCCCATTCCAATCCTGAGACCTGCCTTATACCATGAGATGTTATATCTCAATGCTTCTAATACCAAACCTGAGACTGTCCTATAACATGAGAGGTGATATCCACCTCCTTCCCATTCCAATCCTGAGACTCGTCCTATAGCATGATATATGATATCCAACTCCTTCCCATTCCAATCCTGAGACCCGTCCTATACAAAGAGATATGATATCTCAATGCTTCTATGACCAAACCTGAGACTGTCCTATGACATGAGATGCGATATCTCAATGGTTCTAATAACAAACCTGAGACCCTTCCTATAACATGAGATGTGATATCCAAATCCTTCCCATTCCAATCCTGAGACCCTTCCTATAACATGAGATGTGATATCCAACTCCTTCCCAATCCAATCCTGATACCCTTCCGATAGCATGAGATATGATATCTCAATGATTCTAATAACAAACCTGAGAGGCTTCCTATAACATATGTGATATCCAACTCCTTCCCAATACAATCCAGAGACCCTTCCGATAGCATGAGATATGATATCTCAATGCTTCTAATACCAAACCACAGACCCGTCCTATAACTTGAGATGTGATATCCAACTCCTTCCCAATCCAATCCTGAGACCCTTCCTTTAGCATGAGATGTGATATCTAACTCCTTCCCATTCCAATCCTGAGACCCTTCCTATGGCATGAGATGTGATATCCAACTCTTCCCATCCAATCCTGAGACCCGTCCTATAACATGAGATGTGATATCCCACTCCTTCCAAATCCAATCCTGAGACCCTTCCGATAGCATGAGATATGATATCTCAATGCTTCTAATATCAAACCTGAGACCCTCCCTATAGCATGAGATGAGATATCCAATTCCTTCCCATTCCAATCCTGAGACCCTTCCGATAGCATGAGATGTGATATCCAACTCCTTCCAATTCCAACCTGTGACTCTTCCGATAGCATGAGATGTGATATCTCAATGCTTCTAATACCAAACCTGAGACCCTTCCTATAACATGAGATGTGATATCCAACTCCTTCCCAATCCAATCCTGAGACCCTTCTGATAGCATGAGATGTGATATCTCAATGCTTCTAATACCAAACCTGAGACCCTCCCTATAGCGAGATATGATATAAAAGTCCTTCCCATTCCAATCCTGATACCCTTCCTATAACATGAGATGTGATATTCAACTCCTTCCAATTCCAACCTGTGACCCTTCCTATACCATGAGATGGGATATCCAACTCCTTCCCAATCCAATCCTGAGACCCTTCCGATAGCATGAGATGTGATATCCTAATGCTTCCACCAAACCTGAGACCTTCCTAAGGCATGAGATGTGATATCAAACTCCTTCCCATTCCAATCCTGAGACCCGTCCTATACCATGAGATGTTATATCTCAATGCTTCTAATACCAAACCTGAGACTGTCCATGACAGTCTCAGGTTATAACATGAGATGTGATATCTCAATGCTTCTAATAACAAACCTGAGACACTTCCTATAACGTAAGATGTGATGTCCAAGTCCTTCCCATTCCAATCCTGTGCCCCTTCCTATAACATGAGATGTGATATCCAACTCCTTCCCAATCCAATCCTGAGACCCTTCCGATAGCATGAGATGTGATATCTTAATGCTTCTAGCAAACCTGAGACCTTCCCATGGCATGAGATGTGATATCAAACTCCTTCCCATTCCAATCCTGAGACCCGTCCTATAGCATGATATATGATATTCAACTCCTTCCCATTCCAATCCTGAGACCCGTCCTATACAATGAGATATGATATCTCAATGCTTCCTTGACCAAACCTGAGACTGTCCTATGACATGAGATGCGATATCTCAATGCTTCTAATAACAAACCTGAGACCCTTCCTATAACATGAGCTGTGATATCCAACTCCTTCCAATTCCAACCTGTGACCCATCCTATAGCATGAGATGCGATATCCAACTCCTTCCCAATCCAATCCTGAGACCCTTCCGATAGCATGAGATGTGATATCTTAATGCTTCTAGCAAACCTGAGACCTTCCCATGGCATGAGATGTGATATCAAACTCCTTCCCATTCCAATCCTGAGACCCGTCCTATACCATGAGATGTTATATCTCAATGCTTCTAATACCAAACCTGAGAATGTCCTATAACATGAGATGTGATATCTCAATGCTTCTAATAACAAACCTGAGACCCTTCCTATAACATGAGATGTGATATCCAAGTCCTTCCCATTCCAATCTTGAGACCCTTCCTATAACATGAGATGTGATATCCAACTCCTTCCCAATCCAATCCTGAGACCCTTCCGATAGCATGAGATATGATATCTCAATGCTTCTAATACCAAACCACAGACCCGTCCTATAACTTGAGATGTGATATCCAAATCCTTCCCCTTCCAAACCTGAGACCCTTCCTTTATCATGAGATGTGATATCCAACTCCTTCCCATTCCAATCCTGAGACCCTTCCTATTGCATGAGATGTGATATCCCAATGCTTCTACCAAACCTGAGACCCTTCCTATAGCATGAGACGTGATATCCAAATCTTCCCATCCAATCCTGAGACCCTTCCTATAACATGAGATGTGATATACAACTCCTTCCCATTCCAATCTTGAGACCCTTCCGATAGCATGAGATGTGATATCCAACTCCTTCCAATTCCAACCTGTGACCCTTCCTATAGCATGAGATGGGATATCCAACTCCTTCCAAATCCAATCCTGAGACCCTTCCGATAGCATGAGATGTGATATCTTAATGCTTCTACCATACCTGAGACCTTCCTATGGCATGAGATGTGAAATCAAACTATTTCCCATTTCAATCCTGAGACCCTTCCTATAGCATGAGATGTGATATCCAACTCCTTCCCATTCCAATCCTGAGACCCGTCCTATACCATGAGATGTGATATCTCAATGCTTCTAATACCAAACCTGAGACTGTCCTATAACATGAGATGTGATATCTCAATGCTTCTAATAACAAACCTGAGACCCTTCCTATAACATGAGATGTGATATCCAAATCCTTCCCATTCCAATCCTGAGACCCTTCCTATAACATGAGATGTGATATCCAACTCCTTCCCAATCCAATCCTGAGACCCTTCCGATAGCATGAGATATGATATCTCAATGCTTCTAATACCAAACCACAGACCCGTCCTATAAATTGAGATGTGGTATCCAAATCCTTCCCCTTCCAAACCTAAGACCCTTCCTTTAGCATGAGAAGTGATATCCAAATCCTTCCCATACCAATCCTGAGACCGTCTTATACCATGAGATATGATATCTCAATGCTTCTAATACCAAACCTGAGACTGTCCTATAACATGAGATGTGATATCTCAATGCTTCTAATACCAAACCTGAGAGCCTTCCTATAACATGAGATGTGATATCCAACTCCTTCCCAATCCAATCCTGAGACCCTTCCGATAGCATGAGATATGATATCTCAATGCTTCTAATAGCAAACCACAGACCCGTCCTATAACTTGAGATGTGATATCCAACTCCTTCCCAATCCAATCCTGAGACCCTTCCGATAGCATGAGATGTGATATCTCAATGCTTCCAATATCAAACCTGAGACCCTCCCTATAGCATGAGATGTGATATCCAACTCCTTCCCATTCCAATCCTGAGACCCGTCCTATACTATGAGATGTTATATCTCAATGCTTCTAATACCAAACCTGAGACTGCCCTATAACATGAGATGTGATATCTCAATGCTTCTAATAACAAACCTGAGACCCTTCCTATAACATGAGATGTGATATCCAAGTCCTTCCCATTCCAATCTTGAGACCCTTCCTATAACATGAGATGTGATATCCAACTCCTTCCCAACCCAATCCTGAGAACCCGTCCGATAGCATGAGATATGATATCTCAATGCTTCTAATACCAAACCACAGACCCGTCCTATAACTTGAGATGTGATATCCAAATCCTTCCCCTTCCAAACCTGAGACCCTTCCTTTAGCATGAGATGTGATATCCATCTCCTTCCCATTCCAATCCTGAGACCCTTCCTATAGCATGAGATGTGATATCTCAATGCTTCTAATACCAAACCTGAGACCCTCATTATAGCGTGAGATGTGATATCAAAGTCCTTCCCATTCCAATCCTGACACCCTTCCTATAACATGAGATGTGATATCCAACTCTTCCCATCCAATCCTGAGACACTTCCTATAACATGAGATGTGATATCCAACTCCTTCCCAATCCAATCCTGAGACCCTTCCGATAGCATGAGATGTGATATCTCAATGCTTCTAATACCAAACCTGAGACCCTCCCTATAGCGTGAGATGTGAAATCAAAGTCCTTCCCATTCCAATCCTGATACCCTTCCTATAACATGAGATGTGATATCCAACTCCTTCCAATTCCAACCTGGGACCCTTCCTATAGCATGAGATGCGATATCCAACTCCTTCCCAATCCAATCCTGAGACCCTTCCGATAGCATGAGATGTGATATCTTAATGCTTCTAGCAAACCTGAGACCTTCCCATGGCATGAGATGTGATATTAAACTCCTTCCCATTCCAATCCTGAGACCCTTCCTATAGCATGAGATGTGATATCCAACTCCTTCCCATTCCAATCCTGAGACCCGTCTTATACTAAGAGATGTTATATCTCAATGCTTCTAATACCAAACCTGAGACTGTCCTATAACATGAGATGTGGTATCTCAATGCTTCTAATAACAAACCTGAGACCCTTCCTATAACATGAGATGTGATATCCATGACCTTCCCATTCCAATCTTGAGACCCTTCCTATAAAATGAGATGTGATATCCAACTCCTTCCCAATCCAATCCTGAGACCCTTCCGATAGCATGAGATATGATATCTCAATGCTTCTAATACCAAACCACAGACCCTCCCTATAGCATGAGATGTGATATCCAACTCCTTCCCATTCCAATCCTGAGACCCTTCCGATAGCATGAGATGTGATATCCAACTCCTTCCAATTCCAACCTGTGACCCTTCCTATAGCATGAGATATGATATCCAACTTCTTCCCATTCCAATCCTGAGACCCTTCCGATAGCATGAGATATGATATCTCAATGCTTCTAATAAGAAACCCGAGACCCTTCCTATAACATGAGATGTGATATCCAACTCCTTCCCAATCCATTCCTGAGACCCTTCCGATAGCATGAGACATGATATCTCAATGCTTCTAATACCAAACCACAGACCCGTCCTATAAAGTGAGATGTGATATCCAAACCCTTCCCCTTCCAAACCTGAGACCCTTCCTTTAGCATGAGATGTGATATCCACCTCCTTCCCATTCCAATCCTGAGACCCTTCCTATAGCATGAGATGTGATATCCTAATGCTTCTACCAAACCTGAGACCCTTCCTTTAGCATGAGATGTGATATCCAACTCCTTCCCATTCCAATCCTGAGACCCTTCCTATAGTATGAGATGTGATATCTCAATGCTATTAATACCAAACCTGAGATCCTTCCTATAACATGAGATGTGATATCCTACTCCTTCCCAATCCAATCCTGAGACCCTTCCGATAGCATGAGATGTGATATCTCAATGCTTCTAATATCAAACCTGAGACCCTCCCATTAGCATGAGATGTGATTTCCAACTCCTTCCCATTCCAAACCTGAGACCCTTCTTATATCATGAGATATGATATCCAACTCCTTCCCATTCCAATCCTGAGACCCTTCCTATAGCATGAGATGTGATATCTTAATGCTTGTAATACAAAACTTGAGACCCTTCCTATAGCATGAGATGTGATATCCAACATCTTCCCATTCCTATCCTGAGACCCTTCTGATAGCATGAGATGTGATATCTCAATGCTTCTAATACCAAACCTGAGACCCTCCCTATAGCGTGAGATGTGATATCAAAGTCCTTCCCATTCCAATCCTGATACCCTTCCTATAACATGAGATGTGATATCCAACTCCTTCCAATTCCAACCTGTGACCCTTCCTATATCATGAGATGGGATATCCAACTCCTTCCCAATCCAATCCTGAGACCCTTCCGATAGCATGAGATGTGATATCTTAATGCTTCTAGCAAACCTGAGACCTTCCCATGGCATGAGATGTGATATCAAACTCCTTCCCATTCCAATCCTGAGACCCTTCCTATAGCATGAGATGTGATATCCAACTCCTTCCCATTCCAATCCTGAGACCCGTCCTTTACCATGAGATGTTATATATCAATGCTTCTAATACCAAACATGAGACTGTCCTATAACATGAGATATGATATCTCAATGCTTCTAATACCGAACCACAGACCTGTCCTATAACTTGAGATGTGATATCCAAATCCTTCCCCTTCCAAACCTGAGACCCTTCCTTTAGCATGAGATGTGATATCCAACTCCTTCCCATTGCAATCCTGAGACCCTTCCGATAGCATGAGATGTGATATCTCAATGATTCTAATATGAAACCTGAGACCCTCCCTATAGCATGATATGTGATATCCAACTCCTTCCAATTCCAATCTTGAGACCCTTCCTATAACATGAGATGTGATATCCAAGTCCTTCCCATTCCAATCCTGAGACCCTTCCTATAACATGAGATGTGATATCCAACTCCTTCCCAATCCAATCCTGAGACCCTTCCGATAGCATGAGATATGATATCTCAATGCTTCTAATACCAAACGACAGACCCGTCCTATAACTTGAGATGTGATATCCAACTCCTTCCCATTCCAATCCTGAGACCCTTCCGATAGCATGAGATGTGATATCCAACTCCTTCCAATTCCAACCTGTGACCCTTCCTATAGCATGAGATGGGATATCCAACTCCTTCCCAATCCAATCCTGAGACCCTTCCGATAGCATGAGATGTGATATCTTAATGCTTCTAGCAAACCTGGGACCTTCCCATGGCATGAGATGTGATATCAAACTCCTTCCCATTCCAATCCTGAGACCCTTCCTATAGCATGAGATGTGATATCCAACTCCTTCCCATTCCAATCCTGAGACCCTTCCTATAGCATGGAATGTGATATCTTAATGCTTGTAATACAAAACTTGAGACCCTTCCTATAGCATGAGATGTGATATCCAACATCTTCCCATTCCTATCCTGAGACCCTTCTGATAGCATGAGATGTGATATCTCAATGCTTCTAATACCAAACCTGAGACCCTCCCTATAGCGTGAGATGTGATATCAAAGTCCTTCCCATTCCAATCCTGATACCCTTCCTATAACATGAGATGTGATATCCAACTCCTTCCAATTCCAACCTGTGACCCTTCCTATATCATGAGATGGGATATCCAACTCCTTCCCATTCCAATCCTGAGACCCTTCCTATAGCATGAGATGTGATATCCTAATGCTTCTACCAAACCTGTGACCCTTCCTTTAGCATGAGATGTGATATCCACCTCCTTCCCATTCCAATCCTGAGACCCTTCCTATAGCATGAGATGTGATATCCTAATGCTTCTACCAAACCTGAGACCCTTCCTTTAGCATGAGATGTGATATCCAACTCCTTCCCATTCCAATCCTGAGACCCTTCCTATAGTATGAGATGTGATATCTCAATGCTATTAATACCAAACCTGAGATCCTTCCTATAACATGAGATGTGATATCCAACTCCTTCCCAATCCAATCCTGAGACCCTTCCGATAGCATGAGATGTGATATCTCAATGCTTCTAATATCAAACCTGAGACCCTCCCATTAGCATGAGATGTGATTTCCAACTCCTTCCCATTCCAAACCTGAGACCCTTCTTATATCATGAGATATGATATCCAACTCCTTCCCATTCCAATCCTGAGACCCTTCCTATAGCATGAGATGTGATATCTTAATGCTTGTAATACAAAACTTGAGACCCTTCCTATAGCATGAGATGTGATATCCAACATCTTCCCATTCCTATCCTGAGACCCTTCTGATAGCATGAGATGTGATATCTCAATGCTTCTAATACCAAACCTGAGACCCTCCCTATAGCGTGAGATGTGATATCAAAGTCCTTCCCATTCCAATCCTGATACCCTTCCTATAACATGAGATGTGATATCCAACTCCTTCCAATTCCAACCTGTGACCCTTCCTATATCATGAGATGGGATATCCAACTCCTTCCCAATCCAATCCTGAGACCCTTCCGATAGCATGAGATGTGATATCTTAATGCTTCTAGCAAACCTGAGACCTTCCCATGGCATGAGATGTGATATCAAACTCCTTCCCATTCCAATCCTGAGACCCTTCCTATAGCATGAGATGTGATATCCAACTCCTTCCCATTCCAATCCTGAGACCCGTCCTTTACCATGAGATGTTATATATCAATGCTTCTAATACCAAACATGAGACTGTCCTATAACATGAGATATGATATCTCAATGCTTCTAATACCGAACCACAGACCTGTCCTATAACTTGAGATGTGATATCCAAATCCTTCCCCTTCCAAACCTGAGACCCTTCCTTTAGCATGAGATGTGATATCCAACTCCTTCCCATTGCAATCCTGAGACCCTTCCGATAGCATGAGATGTGATATCTCAATGATTCTAATATGAAACCTGAGACCCTCCCTATAGCATGATATGTGATATCCAACTCCTTCCAATTCCAATCTTGAGACCCTTCCTATAACATGAGATGTGATATCCAAGTCCTTCCCATTCCAATCCTGAGACCCTTCCTATAACATGAGATGTGATATCCAACTCCTTCCCAATCCAATCCTGAGACCCTTCCGATAGCATGAGATATGATATCTCAATGCTTCTAATACCAAACCACAGACCCGTCCTATAACTTGAGATGTGATATCCAACTCCTTCCCATTCCAATCCTGAGACCCTTCCGATAGCATGAGATGTGATATCCAACTCCTTCCAATTCCAACCTGTGACCCTTCCTATAGCATGAGATGGGATATCCAACTCCTTCCCAATCCAATCCTGAGACCCTTCCGATAGCATGAGATGTGATATCTTAATGCTTCTAGCAAACCTGGGACCTTCCCATGGCATGAGATGTGATATCAAACTCCTTCCCATTCCAATCCTGAGACCCTTCCTATAGCATGAGATGTGATATCCAACTCCTTCCCATTCCAATCCTGAGACCCTTCCTATAGCATGGAATGTGATATCTTAATGCTTGTAATACAAAACTTGAGACCCTTCCTATAGCATGAGATGTGATATCCAACATCTTCCCATTCCTATCCTGAGACCCTTCTGATAGCATGAGATGTGATATCTCAATGCTTCTAATACCAAACCTGAGACCCTCCCTATAGCGTGAGATGTGATATCAAAGTCCTTCCCATTCCAATCCTGATACCCTTCCTATAACATGAGATGTGATATCCAACTCCTTCCAATTCCAACCTGTGACCCTTCCTATATCATGAGATGGGATATCCAACTCCTTCCCAATCCAATCCTGAGACCCTTCCGATAGCATGAGGTGTGATATCTTAATGCTTCTAGCAAACCTGAGACCTTCCCATGGCATGAGATGTGATATCAAACTCCTTCCCATTCCAATCCTGAGACCCTTCCTACAGCATGAGATGTGATATCCAACTGCTTCCCATTCCAATCCTGAGACCCGTCCTTTACCATGAGATGTTATATCTCAATGCTTCTAATACCAAACATGAGACTGTCCTATAACATGAGATATGATATCTCAATGCTTCTAATACCGAACCACAGACCTGTCCTATAACTTGAGATGTGATATCCAAATCCTTCCCCTTCCAAACCTGAGACCCTTCCTTTAGCATGAGATGTGATATCCAACTCCTTCCCATTCCAATCCTGAGACCCGTCCTATACCATGAGATGTTATATCTCAATGCTTCTAATACCAAACATGAGACTGTCCTTTAACATGAGATATGATATCTCAATGCTTCTAATACCGATCCATAGACCTGTCCTATAACTTGAGATGTGATATCCAAATCCTTCCCCTTCCAAACCTGAGACCCTTCCTTTAGCATGAGATGTAATATCCAACTCCTTCCCATTCCAATCCTGAGACCCTTCCGATAGCATGAGATGTGATATCTCAATGATTCTAATATGAAACCTGAGACCCTCCCTATAGCATGAGATGTGATATCCAAATCCTTCCCATTCCAATCCTGAGACCCTTCCTATAGCATGAGATGTGATATCCAACTCCTTCCCATTCCAATCCTGAGACCCGTCCTATACCATGAGATATGATATCTCAATGCTTCTAATAACAAACCTGAGACTGTCCTATAACATGAGATGTGATATCTCAATGCTTCTAATAACAAACCTGAGACCCTTCCTATAACATGAGATGTGATATCCAAGTCCTTCCCATTCCAATCTTGAGACCCTTCCTATAACATGAGATGTGATATCCAACTCCTTCCCAACCCAATCCTGAGACCCGTCCGATAGCATGAGATATGATATCTCAATGCTTCTAATACCAAACCACAGACCCGTCCTATAACTTGAGATGTGATATCCAAATCCTTCCCCTTCCAAACCTGAGACCCTTCCTTTAGCATGAGATGTGATATCCATCTCCTTCCCATTCCAATCCTGAGACCCTTCCTATAGCATGAGATGTGATATCTCAATGCTTCTAATACCAAACCTGAGACCCTCATTATAGCGTGAGATGTGATATCAAAGTCCTTCCCATTCCAATCCTGACACCCTTCCTATAACATGAGATGTGATATCCAACTCTTCCCATCCAATCCTGAGACACTTCCTATAACATGAGATGTGATATCCAACTCCTTCCCAATCCAATCCTGAGACCCTTCCGATAGCATGAGATGTGATATCTCAATGCTTCTAATACCAAACCTGAGACCCTCCCTATAGCGTGAGATGTGAAATCAAAGTCCTTCCCATTCCAATCCTGATACCCTTCCTATAACATGAGATGTGATATCCAACTCCTTCCAATTCCAACCTGTGACCCTTCCTATAGCATGAGATGCGATATCCAACTCCTTCCCAATCCAATCCTGAGACCCTTCCGATAGCATGAGATGTGATATCTTAATGCTTCTAGCAAACCTGAGACCTTCCCATGGCATGAGATGTGATATTAAACTCCTTCCCATTCCAATCCTGAGACCCTTCCTATATCATCAGATGTGATATCCAACTCCTTCCCATTCCAATCCTGAGACCCGTCTTATACTAAGAGATGTTATATCTCAATGCTTCTAATACCAAACCTGAGACTGTCCTATAACATGAGATGTGGTATCTCAATGCTTCTAATAACAAACCTGAGACCCTTCCTATAACATGAGATGTGATATCCATGACCTTCCCATTCCAATCTTGAGACCCTTCCTATAAAATGAGATGTGATATCCAACTCCTTCCCAATCCAATCCTGAGACCCTTCCGATAGCATGAGATATGATATCTCAATGCTTCTAATACCAAACCACAGACCCGTCCTATAATTTGAGATGTGATATCCAAATCCTTCCCCTTCCAAACCTGAGACCCTTCCTTTATCATGAGATGTGATATCCAACTCCTTCCCATTCCAATCCTGAGACCCTTCCTATAGCATGAGATGTGATATCCCAATGCTTCTACCAAACCTGAGACCCTTCCTATAGCATGAGATGTGATATCAAACTCTTCCCATCCAATCCTGAGACCCTTCCTATAACATGAGATGTGATATCCAACTCCTTCCCAATCCAATCCTGAGACCCTTCCGATAGCATGAGATATGATATCTCAATGCTTCTAATATCAAACCTGAGACCCTCCCTAGAGCATGAGATGTGATATCCAACTCCTTCCCATTCCAATCCTGAGACCCTTCCGATAGCATGAGATGTGATATCCAACTCCTTCCAATTCCAACCTGTGACCCTTCCTATAGCATGAGATATGATATCCAACTTCTTCCCATTCCAATCCTGAGACCCTTCCTATAACATGAGATGTGATATCCAACTCCTTCCCAATCCAATCCTGAGACCCTTCCGATAGCATGAGATATGATATCTCAATGCTTCTAATAACAAACCCGAGACCCTTCCTATAACATGAGATGTGATATCCAACTCCTTCCCAATCCAATCCTGAGACCCTTCCGATAGCATGAGACATGATATCTCAATGCTTCTAATACCAAACCACAGACCCGTCCTATAAAGTGAGATGTGATATCCAAACCCTTCCCCTTCAAAACCTGAGACCCTTCCTTTAGCATGAGATGTGATATCCAGCTCCTTCCCATTCCAATCCTGAGACCCTTCCTATAGCATGAGATGTGATATCCTAATGCTTCTACCAAACCTGAGACCCTTCCTTTAGCATGAGATGTGATATCCAACTCCTTCCCATTCCAATCCTGAGACCCTTCCTATAGTATGAGATCTGATATCTCAATGCTATTAATACCAAACCTGAGATCCTTCCTATAACATGAGATGTGATATCCAACTCCTTCCCAATCCAATCCTGAGACCCTTCCGATAGCATGAGATGTGATATCTCAATGCTTCTAATATCAAACCTGAGACCCTCCCATTAGCATGAGATGTGATTTCCAACTCCTTCCCATTCCAAACCTGAGACCCTTCTTATATCATGAGATATGATATCCAACTCCTTCCCATTCCAATCCTGAGACCCTTCCTATAGCATGAGATGTGATATCTTAATGCTTGTAATACAAAACTTGAGACCCTTCCTATAGCATGAGATGTGATATCCAACATCTTCCCATTCCTATCCTGAGACCCTTCTGATAGCATGAGATGTGATATCTCAATGCTTCTAATACCAAACCTGAGACCCTCCCTATAGCGTGAGATGTGATATCAAAGTCCTTCCCATTCCAATCCTGATACCCTTCCTATAACATGCGATGTGATATCCAACTCCTTCCAATTCCAACCTGTGACCCTTCCTATATCATGAGATGGGATATCCAACTCCTTCCCAATCCAATCCTGAGACCCTTCCGATAGCATGAGATGTGATATCTTAATGCTTCTAGAAAACCTGAGACCTTCCCATGGCATGAGATGTGATATCAAACTCCTTCCCATTCCAATCCTGAGACCCTTCGTATAGCATGAGATGTGATATCCAACTCCTTCCCATTCCAATCCTGAGACCCGTCCTTTACCATGAGATGTTATATCTCAATGCTTCTAATACCAAACATGAGACTGTCCTATAACATGAGATATGATATCTCAATGCTTCTAATACCGAACCACAGACCTGTCCTATAACTTGAGATGTGATATCCAAATCCTTCCCCTTCCAAACCTGAGACCCTTCCTTTAGCATGATATGTGATATCCAACTCCTTCCCATTCCAATCTTGAGACCCTTCCTATAACATGAGATATGATATCCAACTCCTTCCCAATCCAATCCTGAGACCCTTCCGATAGCATGAGATATGATATCTCAATGCTTCTAATACCAAACCACAGACCCGTCCTATAACTTGAGATGTGATATCCTTCTCCTTCCCATTCCAATCCTGAGACCCTTCCGATAGCATGAGATGTGATATCCAACTCCTTCCAATTCCAACCTGTGACCCTTCCTATAGCATGAGATGGGATATCCAACTCCTTCCCAATCCAATCCTGAGACCCTTCCGATAGCATGAGATGTGATATCTTAATGCTTCTAGCAAACCTGGGACCTTCCCACGCATGAGATGTGATATCAAACTCCTTCCCATTCCAATCCTGAGACCCTTCCTATAGCATGAGATGTGATATCCAACTCCTTCCCATTCCAATCCTGAGACCCTTCCTATAGCATGAGATGTGATATCTTAATGCTTGTAATACAAAACTTGAGACCCTTCCTATAGCATGAGATGTGATATCCAACATCTTCCCATTCCTATCCTGAGACCCTTCTGATAGCATGAGATGTGATATCTCAATGCTTCTAATACCAAACCTGAGACCCTCCCTATAGCGTGAGATGTGATATCAAAGTCCTTCCCATTCCAATCCTGATACCCTTCCTATAACATGAGATGTGATATCCAACTCCTTCCAATTCCAACCTGTGACCCTTCCTATATCATGAGATGGGATATCCAACTCCTTCCCAATCCAATCCTGAGACCCTTCCGATAGCATGACGTGTGATATCTTAATGCTTCTAGCAAACCTGAGACCTTCCCATGGCATGAGATGTGATATCAAACTCCTTCCCATTCCAATCCTGAGACCCTTCCTACAGCATGAGATGTGATATCCAACTGCTTCCCATTCCAATCCTGAGACCCGTCCTTTACCATGAGATGTTATATCTCAATGCTTCTAATACCAAACATGAGACTGTCCTATAACATGAGATATGATATCTCAATGCTTCTAATACCGAACCACAGACCTGTCCTATAACTTGAGATGTGATATCCAAATCCTTCCCCTTCCAAACCTGAGACCCTTCCTTTAGCATGAGATGTGATATCCAACTCCTTCCCATTCCAATCCTGAGACCCGTCCTATACCATGAGATGTTATATCTCAATGCTTCTAATACCAAACATGAGACTGTCCTTTAACATGAGATATGATATCTCAATGCTTCTAATACCGATCCATAGACCTGTCCTATAACTTGAGATGTGATATCCAAATCCTTCCCCTTCCAAACCTGAGACCCTTCCTTTAGCATGAGATGTGATATCCAACTCCTTCCCATTCCAATCCTGAGACCCTTCCGATAGCATGAGATGTGATATCTCAATGATTCTAATATGAAACCTGAGACCCTCCCTATAGCATGAGATGTGATATCCAAATCCTTCCCATTCCAATCCTGAGACCCTTCCTATAGCATGAGATGTGATATCCAACTCCTTCCCATTCCAATCCTGAGACCCGTCCTATACCATGAGATATGATATCTCAATGCTTCTAATAACAAACCTGAGACTGTCCTATAACATGAGATGTGATATCTCAATGCTTCTAATAACAAACCTGAGACCCTTCCTATAACATGAGATGTGATATCCAAGTCCTTCCCATTCCAATCTTGAGGCCCTTACTATAACATGAGATGTGATATCCAACTCCTTCCCAATCCAATCCTGAGACCCTTCCGATAGCATGAGATATGATATCTCAATGCTTCTAATACCAAACCACAGACCCGTCCTATAACTTGAGATGTGATATCCAAATCCTTCCCCTTCCAAACCTGAGACCCTTCCTTTATCATGAGATGTGATATCCAACTCCTTCCCATTCCAATCCTGAGACCCTTCCTATTGCATGAGATGTGATATCCCAATGCTTCTACCAAACCTGAGACCCTTCCTATAGCATGGAACGTGATATCCAACTCTTCCCATCCAATCCTGAGACCCTTCCTATAACATGAGATGTGATATACAACTCCTTCCCAATCCAATCCTGAAACCCTTCCGATAGCATGAGATATGATATCTCAATGCTTCTAATATCAAACCTGAGACCCTCCCTAGAGCATGAGATGTGATATCCAACTCCTTCCCATTCCAATCCTGAGACCCTTCCGATAGCATGAGATGTGATATCCAACTCCTTCCAATTCCAACCTGTGACCCTTCCTATAGCATGAGATATGATATCCAACTTCTTCCCATTCCAATCCTGAGACCCTTCCTATAACATGAGATGTGATATCCAACTCCTTCCCAATCCAATCCTGAGACCCTTCCGATAGCATGAGATATGATATCTCAATGCTTCTAATAACAAACCCGAGACCCTTCCTATAACATGAGATGTGATATCCAACTCCTTCCCAATCCAATCCTGAGACCCTTCCGATAGCATGAGACATGATATCTCAATGCTTCTAATACCAAACCACAGACCCGTCCTATAAAGTGAGATGTGATATCCAAACCCTTCCCCTTCAAAACCTGAGACCCTTCCTTTAGCATGAGATGTGATATCCAGCTCCTTCCCATTCCAATCCTGAGACCCTTCCTATAGCATGAGATGTGATATCCAACTCCTTCCCATTCCAATCCTGAGACCCTTCCTATAGTATGAGATGTGATATCTCAATGCTATTAATACCAAACCTGAGATCCTTCCTATAACATGAGATGTGATATCCAACTCCTTCCCAATCCAATCCTGAGACCCTTCCGATAGCATGAGATATGATATCTCAATGCTTCTAATATCAAACCTGAGACCCTCCCATTAGCATGAGATGTGATTTCCAACTCCTTCCCATTCCAAACCTGAGACCCTTCTTATATCATGAGATATGATATCCAACTCCTTCCCATTCCAATCCTGAGACCCTTCCTATAGCATGAGATGTGATATCTTAATGCTTGTAATACAAAACTTGAGACCCTTCCTATAGCATGAGATGTGATATCCAACATCTTCCCATTCCTATCCTGAGACCCTTCTGATA
The DNA here is from genome assembly GCF_040938575.1 of Ambystoma mexicanum. NCBI lineage: Eukaryota > Metazoa > Chordata > Amphibia > Caudata > Ambystomatidae > Ambystoma > Ambystoma mexicanum. Next base: position 344,701,965 of record NC_090936.1, read on the forward strand.
GCATGAGATGTGATATCTCATTGCTTCTAATACCAAACCTGAGACCCTCCCTATAGCGTGAGATGTGATATCAAAGTCCTTCCCATTCCAATCCTGATACCCTTCCTATAACATGAGATGTGATATCCAACTCCTTCCAATTCCAACCTGTGACCCTTCCTATATCATGAGATGGGATATCCAACTCCTTCCCAATCCAATCCTGAGACCCTTCCGATAGCATGAGATGTGATATCTTAATGCTTCTAGCAAACCTGAGACCTTCCCATGGCATGAGATGTGATATCAAACTCCTTCCCATTCCAATCCTGAGACCCTTCGTATAGCATGAGATGTGATATCCAACTCCTTCCCATTCCAATCCTTAGACCCGTCCTTTACCATGAGATGTTATATCTCAATGCTTCTAATACCAAACATGAGACTGTCCTATAACATGAGATATGATATCTCAATGCTTCTAATACCGAACCACAGACCTGTCCTATAACTTGAGATGTGATATCCAAATCCTTCCCCTTCCAAACCTGAGACCCTTCCTTTAGCATGATATGTGATATCCAACTCCTTCCCATTCCAATCTTGAGACCCTTCCTATAACATGAGATGTGATATCCAAGTCCTTCCCATTCCAATCCTGAGACCCTTCCTATAACATGAGATGTGATATCCAACTCCTTCCCAATCCAATCCTGAGACCCTTCCGATAGCATGAGATATGATATCTCAATGCTTCTAATACCAAACCACAGACCCGTCCTATAACTTGAGATGTGATATCCTTCTCCTTCCCATTCCAATCCTGAGACCCTTCCGATAGCATGAGATGTGATATCCAACTCCTTCCAATTCCAACCTGTGACCCTTCCTATAGCATGAGATGGGATATCCAACTCCTTCCCAATCCAATCCTGAGACCCTTCCGATAGCATGAGATGTGATATCTTAATGCTTCTAGCAAACCTGGGACCTTCCCACGCATGAGATGTGATATCAAACTCCTTCCCATTCCAATCCTGAGACCCTTCCTATAGCATGAGATGTGATATCCAACTCCTTCCCATTCCAATCCTGAGACCCTTCCTATAGCATGAGATGTGATATCTTAATGCTTGTAATACAAAACTTGAGACCCTTCCTATAGCATGAGATGTGATATCCAACATCTTCCCATTCCTATCCTGAGACCCTTCTGATAGCATGAGATGTGATATCTCAATGCTTCTAATACCAAACCTGAGACCCTCCCTATAGCGTGAGATGTGCTATCAAAGTCCTTCCCATTCCAATCCTGATACCCTTCCTATAACATGAGATGTGATATCCAACTCCTTCCAATTCCAACCTGTGACCCTTCCTATATCATGAGATGGGATATCCAACTCCTTCCCAATCCAATCCTGAGACCCTTCCGATAGCATGAGATGTGATATCTTAATGCTTCTAGCAAACCTGAGACCTTCCCATGGCATGAGATGTGATATCAAACTCCTTCCCATTCCAATCCTGAGACCCTTCGTATAGCATGAGATGTGATATCCAACTCCTTCCCATTCCAATCCTGAGACCCGTCCTTTACCATGAGATGTTATATCTCAATGCTTCTAATACCAAACATGAGACTGTCCTATAACATGAGATATGATATCTCAATGCTTCTAATACCGAACCACAGACCTGTCCTATAACTTGAGATGTGATATCCAAATCCTTCCCCTTCCAAACCTGAGACCCTTCCTTTAGCATGATATGTGATATCCAACTCCTTCCCATTCCAATCTTGAGACCCTTCCTATAACATGAGATGTGATATCCAAGTCCTTCCCATTCCAATCCTGAGACCCTTCCTATAACATGAGATGTGATATCCAACTCCTTCCCAATCCAATCCTGAGACCCTTCCAATAGCATGAGATAGGATATCTCAATGCTTCTAATACCAAACCACAGACCCGTCCTATAACTTGAGATGTGATATCCAAATCCTTCCCATTCCAAACCTGAGACCCTTCCGATAGCATGAGATGTGATATCTCAATGATTCTAATATGAAACCTGAGACCCTCCCTATAGCATGAGATGTGATATCCAAATCCTTCCCATTCCAATCCTGAGACCCTTCCTATAGCATGAGATGTGATATCCAACTCCTTCCCATTCCAATCCTGAGACCCGTCCTATACCATGAGATATGATATCTCAATGCTTCTAATAACAAACCTGAGACTGTCCTATAACATGAGATGTGATATCTCAATGCTTCTAATAACAAACCTGAGACCCTTCCTATAACATGAGATGTGATATCCAAGTCCTTCCCATTCCAATCTTGAGGCCCTTACTATAACATGAGATGTGATATCCAACTCCTTCCCAATCCAATCCTGAGACCCTTCCGATAGCATGAGATATGATATCTCAATGCTTCTAATACCAAACCACAGACCCGTCCTATAACTTGAGATGTGATATCCAAATCCTTCCCCTTCCAAACCTGAGACCCTTCCTTTATCATGAGATGTGATATCCAACTCCTTCCCATTCCAATCCTGAGACCCTTCCTATTGCATGAGATGTGATATCCCAATGCTTCTACCAAACCTGAGACCCTTCCTATAGCATGAGACGTGATATCCAACTCTTCCCATCCAATCCTGAGACCCTTCCTATAACATGAGATGTGATATACAACTCCTTCCCAATCCAATCCTGAAACCCTTCCGATAGCATGAGATATGATATCTCAATGCTTCTAATATCAAACCTGAGACCCTCCCTATAGCATGAGATGTGATATCCAACTCCTTCCCATTCCAATCTTGAGACCCTTCCGATAGCATCAGATGTGATATCCAACTCCTTCCAATTCCAACCTGTGACCCTTCCTATAGCATGAGATGGGATATCCAACTCCTTCCAAATCCAATCCTGAGACCCTTCCGATAGCATGAGATGTGATATCTTAATGCTTCTACCATACCTGAGACCTTCCTATGGCATGAGATGTGAAATCAAACTATTTCCCATTTCAATCCTGAGACCCTTCCTATAGCATGAGATGTGATATCCAACTCCTTCCCATTCCAATCCTGAGACCCGTCCTATACCATGAGATGTGATATCTCAATGCTTCTAATACCAAACCTGAGACTGTCCTATAACATGAGATGTGATATCTCAATGCTTCTAATAACAAACCTGAGACCCTTCCTATAACATGAGATGTGATATCCAAATCCTTCCCATTCCAATCCTGAGACCCTTCCTATAGCATGAGATGTGATATCCAACTCCTTCCCATTCCAATCCTGAGACCCGTCCTATACCATGAGATATGATATCTCAATGCTTCTAATACCAAATCTGAGACTGTCCTATAACATGAGATGCGATATCTCAATGCTTCTAATAACAAACCTGAGACCCTTCCTATAACATGATATGTGATATCCAAATCCTTCCCATTCCAATCCTGAGAACCTTCCTATAACATGAGATGTGATATCCAACTCCTTCCCAATCCAATCTTGAGTCCCTTCCGATAGCATGAGATATGATATCTCAATGCTTCTAATACCAAACCACAGACCCGTCCTATAAATTGAGATGTGATATACAACTCCTTCCCAATCCAATCCTGAGACCCTTCCGATAGCATGAGATATGATATCTCAATGCTTCTAATATCAAACCTGAGACCCTCCCTATAGCATTAGATGTGATATCCAACTCCTTCCCATTCCAATCTTGAGACCCTTCCGATAGCATGAGATGTGATATCCAACTCCTTCCAATTCCAACCTGTGACCCTTCCTATAGCATGAGATGGGATATCCAACTCCTTCCAAATCCAATCCTGAGACCCTTCCGATAGCATGAGATGTGATATCTTAATGCTTCTACCATACCTGAGACCTTCCTATGGCATGAGATGTGAAATCAAACTATTTCCCATTTCAATCCTGAGACCCTTCCTATAGCATGAGATGTGATATCCAACTCCTTCCCATTCCAATCCTGAGACCCGTCCTATACCATGGGATGTGATATCTCAATGCTTCTAATACCAAACCTGAGACTGTCCTATAACATGAGATGTGATATCTCAATGCCTCTAATAACAAACCTGAGACCCTTCCTATAACATGAGATGTGATATCCAAATCCTTCCCATTCCAATCCTGAGACCCTTCCTATAGCATGAGATGTGATATCCAACTCCTTCCCATTCCAATCCTGAGACCCGTCCTATACCATGAGATATGATATCTCAATGCTTCTAATACCAAACCACAGACCCGTCCTATAAATTGAAATGTGGTATCCAAATCCTTCCCCATTCCAAACCTGAGACCCTTCCTTTAGCATGAGAAGTGATATCCAACTCCTTCCCATACCAATCCTGAGACCGTCTTATACCATGAGATATGATTTCTCAATGCTTCTAATACCAAACCTGAGACTGTCCTATAACATGAGATGTGATATCTCAATGCTTCTAATACCAAACCTGAGAGCCTTCCTATAACATGAGATGTGATATCCAACTCCTTCCCAATCCAATCCTGAGACCCTTCCGATAGCATGAGATGTGATATCTCAATGCTTCTAATATCAAACCTGAGACCCTCCCTATAGCATGAGATGTGATATCCAACTCCTTCCCATTCCAATCCTGAGACCCGTCCTATACTATGAGATGTTATATCTCAATGCTTCTAATACCAAACCTGAGACTGCCCTATAACATGAGATGTGATATCTCAATGCTTCTAATAACAAACCTGAGACCCTTCCTATAACATGAGATGTGATATCCAAGTCCTTCCCATTCCAATCTTGAGACCCTTCCTATAACATGAGATGTGATATCCAACTCCTTCCCAACCCAATCCTGAGACCCGTCCGATAGCATGAGATATGATATCTCAATGCTTCTAATACCAAACCACAGACCCGTCCTATAACTTGAGATGTGAATTCCAAATCCTTCCCCTTCCAAACCTGAGACCCTTCCTTTAGCATTAGATGTGATATCCATCTCCTTCCCATTCCAATCCTGAGACCCTTCCTATAGCATGAGATGTGATATCTCAATGCTTCTAATACCAAACCTGAGACCCTCATTATAGCGTGAGATGTGATATCGAAGTCCTTCCCATTCCAATCCTGACACCCTTCCTATAACATGAGATGTGATATCCAACTCTTCCCATCCAATCCTGAGACACTTCCTATAACATGAGATGTGATATCCAACTCCTTCCCAATCCAATCCTGAGATCCTTCCGATAGCATGAGATGTGATATCTCAATGCTTCTAATACCAAACCTGAGACCCTCCCTATAGCGTGAGATGTGAAATCAAAGTCCTTCCCATTCCAATCCTGATACCCTTCCTATAACATGAGATGTGATATCCAACTCCTTCCAATTCCAACCTGTGACCCTTCCTATAGCATGAGATGCGATATCCAACTCCTTCCCAATCCAATCCTGAGACCCTTCCGATAGCATGAGATGTGATATCTTAATGCTTCTAGCAAACCTGAGACCTTCCCATGGCATGAGATGTGATATTAAACTCCTTCCCATTCCAATCCTGAGACCCTTCCTATAGCATGAGATGTGATATCCAACTCCTTCCCATTCCAATCCTGAGACCCGCCTTATACTAAGAGATGTTATATCTCAATGCTTCTAATACCAAACCTGAGACTGTCCTATAACATGAGATGTGGTATCTCAATGCTTCTAATAACAAACCTGAGACCCTTCCTATAACATGAGATGTGATATCCATGACCTTCCCATTCCAATCTTGAGACCCTTCCTATAAAATGAGATGTGATATCCAACTCCTTCCCAATCCAATCCTGAGACCCTTCCGATAGCATGAGATATGATATCTCAATGCTTCTAATACCAAACCACAGACCCGTCCTATAATTTGAGATGTGATATCCAAATCCTTCCCCTTCCAAACCTGAGACCCTTCCTTTATCATGAGATGTGATATCCAACTCGTTCCCATTCCAATCCTGAGACCCTTCCTATAGCATGAGATGTGATATCCCAATGCTTCCACCAAACCTGAGACCCTTCCTATAGCATGAGATGTGATATCAAACTCTTCCCATCCAATCCTGAGACCCTTTCTATAATATGAGATGTGATATCCAACTCCTTCCCAATCCAATCCTGAGACCCTTCCGATAGCATGAGATATGATATCTCAATGCTTCTAATATCAAACCTGAGACCCTCCCTATAGCATGAGATGTGATATCCAACTCCTTCCCATTCCAATCCTGAGACCCTTCCGATAGCATGAGATGTGATATCCAACTCCTTCCAATTCCAACCTGTGACCCTTCCTATAGCATGAGATATGATATCCAACTTCTTCCCATTCCAATCCTGAGACCCTTCCTATAACATGAGATGTGATATCCAACTCCTTCCCAATCCAATCCTGAGACCCTTCCGATAGCATGAGACATGATATCTCAATGCTTCTAATACCAAACCACAGACCCGTCCTATAAAGTGAGATTTGATATCCAAACCCTTCCCCTTCCAAACCTGAGACCCTTCCTTTAGCATGAGATGTGATATCCAACTCCTTCCCATTCCAATCCTGAGACCCTTCCTATAGCATGAGATGTGATATCCTAATGCTTCCACCAAACCTGAGACCCTTCCTTTAGCATGAGATGTGATATCCACCTCCTTCCCATTCCAATCCTGAGACCCTTCCTATAGTATGAGATGTGATATCTCAATGCTATTAATACCAAACCTGAGATCCTTCCTATAACATGAGATGTGATATCCAACTCCTTCCCAATCCAATCCTGAGACCCTTCCGATAGCATGAGATGTGATATCTCAATGCTTCTAATATCAAACCTGAGACCCTCCCATTAGCATGAGATGTGATTTCCAACTCCTTCCCATTCCAAACCTGTGACCCTTCTTATATCATGAGATATGATATCCAACTCCTTCCCATTCCAATCCTGAGACCCTTCCTATAGCATGAGATGTGATATCTTAATGCTTGTAATACAAAACTTGAGACCCTTCCTATAGCATGAGATGTGATATCCAACATCTTCCCATTCCTATCCTGAGACCCTTCTGATAGCATGAGATGTGATATCTCAATGCTTCTAATACCAAACCTGAGACCCTCCCTATAGCGTGAGATGTGATATCAAAGTCCTTCCCATTCCAATCCTGATACTCTTCCTATAACATGAGATGTGATATCCAACTCCTTCCAATTCCAACCTGTGACCCTTCCTATATCATGAGATGGGATATCCAACTCCTTCCCAATCCAATCCTGAGACCCTTCCGATAGCATGAGATGTGATATCTTAATGCTTCTAGCAAACCTGAGACCTTCCCATGGCATGAGATGTGATATCAAACTCCTTCCCATTCCAATCCTGAGACCCTTCCTATAGCATGAGATGTGATATCCAACTCCTTCCCATTCCAATCCTGAGACCCGTCCTTTACCATGAGATGTTATATCTCAATGCTTCTAATACCAAACATGAGACTGTCCTATAACATGAGATATGATATCTCAATGTTTCTAATACCGAACCACAGACCTGTCCTATAACTTGAGATGTGATATCCAAATCCTTCCCCTTCCAAACCTGAGACCCTTCCTTTAGCATGAGATGTGATATCCAACTCCTTCCCATTGCAATCCTGAGACCCTTCGATAGCATGAGATGTGATATCTCAATGATTCTAATATGAAACCTGAGACCCTCCCTATAGCATGATATGTGATATCCAACTCCTTCCCATTCCAATCTTGAGACCCTTCCTATAACATGAGATGTGATATCCAAGTCCTTCCCATTCCAATCCTGAGACCCTTCCTATAACATGAGATGTGATATCCAACTCCTTCCCAATCCAATCCTGAGACCCTTCCGATAGCATGAGATATGATATCTCAATGCTTCTAATACCAAACCACAGACCCGTCCTATAACTTGAGATGTGATATCCAACTCCTTCCCATTCCAATCCTGAGACCCTTCCGATAGCATGAGATGTGATATCCAACTCCTTCCAATTCCAACCTGTGACCCTTCCTATATCATGAGATGGGATATCCAACTCCTTCCCAATCCAATCCTGAGACCCTTCCGATAGCATGAGGTGTGATATCTTAATGCTTCTAGCAAACCTGAGACCTTCCCATGGCATGAGATGTGATATCCAACTGCTTCCCATTCCAATCCTGAGACCCGTCCTTTACCATGAGATGTTATATCTCAATGCTTCTAATACCAAACATGAGACTGTCCTATAACATGAGATATGATATCTCAATGCTTCTAATACCGAACCACAGACCTGTCCTATAACTTGAGATGTGATATCCAAATCCTTCCCCTTCCAAACCTGAGACCCTTCCTTTAGCATGAGATGTGATATCCAACTCCTTCCCATTCCAATCCTGAGACCCGTCCTATACCATGAGATGTTATATCTCAATGCTTCTAATACCAAACATGAGACTGTCCTTTAACATGAGATATGATATCTCAATGCTTCTAATACCGATCCATAGACCTGTCCTATAACTTGAGATGTGATATCCAAATCCTTCCCCTTCCAAACCTGAGACCCTTCCTTTAGCATGAGATGTGATATCCAACTCCTTCCCATTCCAATCCTGAGACCCTTCCGATAGCATGAGATGTGATATCTCAATGATTCTAATATGAAACCTGAGACCCTCCCTATAGCATGAGATGTGATATCCAAATCCTTCCCATTCAAATCCTGAGACCCTTCCTATAGCATGAGATGTGATATCCAACTCCTTCCCATTCCAATCCTGAGACCCGTCCTATACCATGAGATATGATATCTCAATGCTTCTAATACCAAACCTGAGACTGTCCTATAACATGAGATGCGATATCTCAATGCTTCTAATAACAAACCTGAGACCCTTCCTATAACATGAGATGTGATATCCAAATCCTTCCCATTCCAATCCTGAGACCCTTCCTATAACATGAGATGTGATATCCAACTCCTTCCCAATCCAATCCTGAGACCCTTCCGATAGCATGAGATATGATATCTCAATGCTTCTAATACCAAACCACAGACCCGTCCTATAAATTGAGATGTGATATACAACTCCTTCCCAATCCAATCCTGAGACCCTTCCGATAGCATGAGATATGATATCTCAATGCTTCTAATATCAAACCTGAGACCCTCCCTATAGCATGAGATGTGATATCCAACTCCTTCCCATTCCAATCTTGAGACCCTTCCGATAGCATGAGATGTGATATCCAACTCCTACCAATTCCAACCTGTGACCCTTCCTATAGCATGAGATGGGATATCCAACTCCTTCCAAATCCAATCCTGAGACCCTTCCGATAGCATGAGATGTGATATCTCAAGGCCTCTAATACCAAACCTGAGATCCTTCCTCTAACATGAAATGTGATATCCAACTCCTTCCCCTTCCAAACCTGAGAGCCTTCCTATAGCATGAGATATGATATCCAAGTCCTTCCCATTCCAATCCTGAGACCCTTCCTATAACATGAAATGTGATATCCAACTCCTTCCCATTCCAACCTGAGACCCTTCCTATAGCATGAGATGGGATATCCAACTTCTTCCAAATCCAATGCTGATACCCTTCCGATAGCATGAGATGTGATATCCCAATGCTTCTACCAAACCTGAGACCCATACTATGGCATGAGATGTGATATCAAACTCCTTCCCATTCCAATCCTGAGACCCTTCCTATAGCTTGAGGTGTGATATCCAACTCCTTCCCATTCCAATTCTGAGACCCTTCTTATACCATGAGACTTGATATCTCAATGCTTCTAATACCAAACCTGAGACCCGACCTATAACATGAGATGTGATATCCAACTCCTTCCCATTCCAATCCTGAGACCCTTCCGATATCATGAGATTTGTTATCTCAATGCTTCTAATATCAAACTTGAGACCCTCCCTATAGCATGAGATGTGACATCCAAGTCCTTCCCATTCCAATCCTGAGACCCTTCCTATAGCATGAGATGTGATATCTCTATGCTTCTAATACCAAACCTGAGACCATTCCTATAACATGAGATGGGATATCCAACTCCTTCCCATTCCAATCCTGAGACCCTTCCGATAGCAGAGATGTGATATCTCAATGCTTATACCAAACCTGAGACCCTTCCTATGGCCTGAGATGTCATATACAACTCCTTCCCATTCCAATCCTGAGACCCTTCCTTTAGCATGAGATGTGATATCTCAATGCTTATACCAAATCTGAGACCATTCCTATAGCATGAGATGTGATATCCAATTCCTTCCCATTCCAATCCTGAGACCCTTCCTATAGCATGAGATGTGATATCTCAATGCTTATACCAAACCTGAGAGCCTACCTATAGCATGAGATGTGATATCCAAGTCCATCCCATTCCAATCCTTAGACCCTTCCTACAGCATGCGATGTGATATTTCAATGATTCTAATACCAAACCAGAGACTCTTCCTATAACATGAGATGGGATATCCAACTCCTTCCCATTACAATCCTGAGCCGCTTCCGATAGCAGAGATGTGATATCTCAATGCTTATACCAAACCTGAGACCCTTCCTATAACATGAGATGTGATATCCAACTCCTTCCCGTTCCAAACCTGAGACACTAACTATAGCATATGTGATATCCAACTGCTTCCCATTCCAAACATGAGACCCTTCCTATAGCAAGAAAGTAATATCCAACTCCTCCCCATTCCAATCCTGAGACCCTTCCTATAGCATGAGATGTGATATCTCAATCCTTCTAATACCAAACCTGAGACCCTTCCTATAACATGAGATGTCATATACAACTCCTTCCCAATCCAATCCTGAGACCCTTCCTATAGCATGAGATATGATATCTCAATGCTTATACCAAATCTGAGACCCTTCCTATAGCATGAAATGTGATATCCAACTCCTTCCCATTCCAATCCTGAGACCCTTCCTATAGCATGAGATGTGATGTCTCAATGCTTCTAATACCAAACCTGAGATCCTTCCAATAACATGAGATGTGATATCCAACTCCTTCCCATTCCAATCCTGAGACCCTTATGATAGTATGAGATGTGATATCTCAATGCCTCTAATACCAAACCTGAGATACTTCCGATAGCATGAGATGTGATATCTCAATGCTTCTAATACCAAACCTGAGATCCTTCCTATAACATGAGATGTGATTTCCAAATCCTTCACCTTCCAAACCTGAGACCCTCCATTTAGCCTGAGATGTGATATACAACTCCTTCCCATTCCAATCCTGAGACCCTTCTGATAGCATGAGATGTGATATCTCAATGCCTCTAATACCAAACCTGAGATCCTATCTCTAACATGAAATGTGATATCCATCTCCTTCCCTTTCCAAACCTGAGGCCCTGCCTATAGCATGAGATGTGATATCCAAGTCCTTCCCATTCCAATCCTGAGACCCTTCCTATAGCATGTGATGTGATATCTCAATGCTTATACCAAACCTGAGACCCTTCCTATGGCATGAGATGTCATATACAACTCCTTCCCATTCCAATCCTGAGACCCTTCCTATAGCATGAGATGTGATATCTCAAGGCCTCTAATACCAAACCTGAGATCCTTCCTCTAACATGAAATGTGATATCCAACTCCTTCCCCTTCCAAACCTGAGAGCCTTCCTGTAGCATGAGATATGATATCCAAGTCCTTCCCATTCCAATCCTGAGACCCTTCCTATAACATGAAATGTGATATCCAACTCCTTCCCATTCCAACCTGAGAACCTTCCTATAGCATGAGATGGGATATCCAACATCTTCCAAATCCAATACTGATACCCTTCCGATAGCATGAGATGTGATATCCCAATGCTTCTACCAAACCTGAGACCCATACTATGGCTTAGATGTGATATCAAACTCCTTCCCATTCCAATCCTGAGACCCTTCCTATAGCTTGAGGTGTGATATCCAACTCCTTCCCATTCCAATTCTGAGACCCTTCTTATACCATGAGACTTGATATCTCAATGCTTCTAATACCAAACCTGAGACCCGTCCTATAACATGAGATGTGATATCCAAATCCTTCCCCTTCCAAACCTTAGACCCTTCCTTTATCATGAGATGTGATATCCAACTCCTTCCCATTCCAATCCTGAGACCCTTCCGATAGCATGAGATGTGATATCTTAATGCTTCTAGCAAACCTGAGACCTTCCCATGGCATGAGATGTGATATCAAACTCCTTCCCATTCCAATCCTGAGACCCTTCCTATAGCATGAGATGTGATATCCAACTCCTTCCCATTCCAATCCTGAGACCCGTCCTTTACCATGAGATGTTATATCTCAATGCTTCTAATACCAAACATGAGACTGTCCTATAACATGAGATATGATATCTCAATGTTTCTAATACCGAACCACAGACCTGTCCTATAACTTGAGATGTGATATCCAAATCCTTCCCCTTCCAAACCTGAGACCCTTCCTTTAGCATGAGATGTGATATCCAACTCCTTCCCATTGCAATCCTGAGACCCTTCGATAGCATGAGATGTGATATCTCAATGATTCTAATATGAAACCTGAGACCCTCCCTATAGCATGATATGTGATATCCAACTCCTTCCCATTCCAATCTTGAGACCCTTCCTATAACATGAGATGTGATATCCAAGTCCTTCCCATTCCAATCCTGAGACCCTTCCTATAACATGAGATGTGATATCCAACTCCTTCCCAATCCAATCCTGAGACCCTTCCGATAGCATGAGATATGATATCTCAATGCTTCTAATACCAAACCACAGACCCGTCCTATAACTTGAGATGTGATATCCAACTCCTTCCCATTCCAATCCTGAGACCCTTCCGATAGCATGAGATGTGATATCCAACTCCTTCCAATTCCAACCTGTGACCCTTCCTATATCATGAGATGGGATATCCAACTCCTTCCCAATCCAATCCTGAGACCCTTCCGATAGCATGAGGTGTGATATCTTAATGCTTCTAGCAAACCTGAGACCTTCCCATGGCATGAGATGTGATATCAAACTCCTTCCCATTCCAATCCTGAGACCCTTCCTACAGCATGAGATGTGATATCCAACTGCTTCCCATTCCAATCCTGAGACCCGTCCTTTACCATGAGATGTTATATCTCAATGCTTCTAATACCAAACATGAGACTGTCCTATAACATGAGATATGATATCTCAATGCTTCTAATACCGAACCACAGACCTGTCCTATAACTTGAGATGTGATATCCAAATCCTTCCCCTTCCAAACCTGAGACCCTTCCTTTAGCATGAGATGTGATATCCAACTCCTTCCCATTCCAATCCTGAGACCCGTCCTATACCATGAGATGTTATATCTCAATGCTTCTAATACCAAACATGAGACTGTCCTTTAACATGAGATATGATATCTCAATGCTTCTAATACCGATCCATAGACCTGTCCTATAACTTGAGATGTGATATCCAAATCCTTCCCCTTCCAAACCTGAGACCCTTCCTTTAGCATGAGATGTGATATCCAACTCCTTCCCATTCCAATCCTGAGACCCTTCCGATAGCATGAGATGTGATATCTCAATGATTCTAATATGAAACCTGAGACCCTCCCTATAGCATGAGATGTGATATCCAAATCCTTCCCATTCAAATCCTGAGACCCTTCCTATAGCATGAGATGTGATATCCAACTCCTTCCCATTCCAATCCTGAGACCCGTCCTATACCATGAGATATGATATCTCAATGCTTCTAATACCAAACCTGAGACTGTCCTATAACATGAGATGCGATATCTCAATGCTTCTAATAACAAACCTGAGACCCTTCCTATAACATGAGATGTGATATCCAAATCCTTCCCATTCCAATCCTGAGACCCTTCCTATAACATGAGATGTGATATCCAACTCCTTCCCAATCCAATCCTGAGACCCTTCCGATAGCATGAGATATGATATCTCAATGCTTCTAATACCAAACCACAGACCCGTCCTATAAATTGAGATGTGATATACAACTCCTTCCCAATCCAATCCTGAGACCCTTCCGATAGCATGAGATATGATATCTCAATGCTTCTAATATCAAACCTGAGACCCTCCCTATAGCATGAGATGTGATATCCAACTCCTTCCCATTCCAATCTTGAGACCCTTCCGATAGCATGAGATGTGATATCCAACTCCTACCAATTCCAACCTGTGACCCTTCCTATAGCATGAGATGGGATATCCAACTCCTTCCAAATCCAATCCTGAGACCCTTCCGATAGCATGAGATGTGATATCTCAAGGCCTCTAATACCAAACCTGAGATCCTTCCTCTAACATGAAATGTGATATCCAACTCCTTCCCCTTCCAAACCTGAGAGCCTTCCTATAGCATGAGATATGATATCCAAGTCCTTCCCATTCCAATCCTGAGACCCTTCCTATAACATGAAATGTGATATCCAACTCCTTCCCATTCCAACCTGAGACCCTTCCTATAGCATGAGATGGGATATCCAACTTCTTCCAAATCCAATGCTGATACCCTTCCGATAGCATGAGATGTGATATCCCAATGTTTCTACCAAACCTGAGACCCATACTATGGCATGAGATGTGATATCAAACTCCTTCCCATTCCAATCCTGAGACCCTTCCTATAGCTTGAGGTGTGATATCCAACTCCTTCCCATTCCAATTCTGAGACCCTTCTTATACCATGAGACTTGATATCTCAATGCTTCTAATACCAAACCTGAGACCCGACCTATAACATGAGATGTGATATCCAACTCCTTCCCATTCCAATCCTGAGACCCTTCCGATATCATGAGATTTGTTATCTCAATGCTTCTAATATCAAACTTGAGACCCTCCCTATAGCATGAGATGTGACATCCAAGTCCTTCCCATTCCAATCCTGAGACCCTTCCTATAGCATGAGATGTGATATCTCTATGCTTCTAATACCAAACCTGAGACCATTCCTATAACATGAGATGGGATATCCAATTCCTTCCCATTCCAATCCTGAGACCCTTCCGATAGCAGAGATGTGATATCTCAATGCTTATACCAAACCTGAGACCCTTCCTATGGCCTGAGATGTCATATACAACTCCTTCCCATTCCAATACTGAGACCCTTCCTTTAGCATGAGATGTGATATCTCAATGCTTATACCAAATCTGAGACCATTCCTATAGCATGAGATGTGATATCCAATTCCTTCCCATTCCAATCCTGAGACCCTTCCTATAGCATGAGATGTGATATCTCAATGCTTATACCAAACCTGAGAGCCTACCTATAGCATGAGATGTGATATCCAAGTCCATCCCATTCCAATCCTTAGACCCTTCCTACAGCATGCGATGTGATATTTCAATGATTCTAATACCAAACCAGAGACTCTTCCTATAACATGAGATGGGATATCCAACTCCTTCCCATTACAATCCTGAGCCGCTTCCGATAGCAGAGATGTGATATCTCAATGCTTATACCAAACCTGAGACCCTTCCTATAACATGAGATGTGATATCCAACTCCTTCCCGTTCCAAACCTGAGTCACTAACTATAGCATATGTGATATCCAACTGCTTCCCATTCCAAACATGAGACCCTTCCTATAGCAAGAAAGTAATATCCAACTCCTCCCCATTCCAATCCTGAGACCCTTCCTATAGCATGAGATGTGATATCTCAATCCTTCTAATACCAAACCTGAGACCCTTCCTATAACATGAGATGTCATATACAACTCCTTCCCAATCCAATCCTGAGACCCTTCCTATAGCATGAGATGTGATATCTCAATGCTTATACCAAATCTGAGACCCTTCCTATAGCATGAAATGTGATATCCAACTCCTTCCCATTCCAATCCTGAGACCCTTCCTATAGCATGAGATGTGATGTCTCAATGCTTCTAATACCAAACCTGAGATCCTTCCAATAACATGAGATGTGATATCCAACTCCTTCCCATTCCAATCCTGAGACCCTTATGATAGCATGAGATGTGATATCTCAATGCCTCTAATACCAAACCTGAGATCCTTCCTATAACATGAGATGTGATTTCCAAATCCTTCCCCTTCCAAACCTGAGACCCTCCATTTAGCCTGAGATGTGATATACAACTCCTTCCCATTCCAATCCTGAGACCCTTCTGATAGCATGAGATGTGATATCTCAATGCCTCTAATACCAAACCTGAGATCCTATCTCTAACATGAAATGTGATATCCATCTCCTTCCCTTTCCAAACCTGAGGCCCTGCCTATAGCATGAGATGTGATATCCAAGTCCTTCCCATTCCAATCCTGAGACCCTTCCTATAGCATGTGATGTGATATCTCAATGCTTATACCAAACCTGAGACCCTTCCTATGGCATGAGATGTCATATACAACTCCTTCCCATTCCAATCCTGAGACCCTTCCTATAGCATGAGATGTGATATCTCAATGCTTATACCAAACCTGAGACCCTTCCTATAGCTTGAGATGTGATATCCAACTCCTTCCCATTCCAATCCTGAGACCCTTCCTATAGCATGAGATGTGATATCTCAAGGCCTCTAATACCAAACCTGAGATCCTTCCTCTAACATGAAATGTGATATCCAACTCCTTCCCCTTCCAAACCTGAGAGCCTTCCTATAGCATGAGATATGATATCCAAGTCCTTCCCATTCCAATCCTGAGACCCTTCCTATAACATGAAATGTGATATCCAACTCCTTCCCATTCCAACCTGAGAACCTTCCTATAGCATGAGATGGGATATCCAACATCTTCCAAATCCAATACTGATACCCTTCCGATAGCATGAGATGTGATATCCCAATGCTTCTACCAAACCTGAGACCCATACTATGGCTTAGATGTGATATCAAACTCCTTCCCATTCCAATCCTGAGACCCTTCCTATAGCTTGAGGTGTGATATCCAACTCCTTCCCATTCCAATTCTGAGACCCTTCTTATACCATGAGACTTGATATCTCAATGCTTCTAATACCAAACCTGAGACCCGTCCTATAACATGAGATGTGATATCCAAATCCTTCCCCTTCCAAACCTTAGACCCTTCCTTTATCATGAGATGTGATATCCAACTCCTTCCCATTCCAATCCTGAGACCCTTCTGATATCATGAGATTTGTTATCTCAATGCTTCTAATATCAAACTTGAGACCCTCCCTATAGCATGAGATGTGACATCCAAGTCCTTCCCATTCCAATCCTGAGACCCTTCCTATAGCATGAGATGTGATATCTCTATGCTTCTAATACCAAACCTGAGACCATTCCTATAACATGAGATGGGATATCCAACTCCTTCCCATTCCAATCCTGAGACCCTTCCGATAGCAGAGATGTGATATCTCAATGCTTATACCAAACCTGAGACCCTTCCTATGGCCTGAGATGTCATATACAACTCCTTCCCATTCAAATCCTGAGACCCTTCCTTTAGCATGAGATGTGATATCTCAATGCTTATACCAAATCTGAGACCATTCCTATAGCATGAGATGTGATATCCAATTCCTTCCCATTCCAATCCTGAGACCCTTCCTATAGCATGAGATGTGATATCTCAATGCTTATACCAAACCTGAGAGCCTACCTATAGCATGATATGTGATATCCAAGTCCATCCCATTTCAATCCTTAGACCCTCCCTACAGCATGCGATGTGATATTTCAATGATTCTAATACCAAACCAGAGACTCTTCCTATAACATGAGATGGGATATCCAACTCCTTCCCATTACAATCCTGAGCCTCTTCCGATAGCAGAGATGTGATATCTCAATGCTTATACCAAACCTGAGACCCTTCCTATAACATGAGATGTGATATCCAACTCCTTCCCGTTCCAAACCTGAGACACTAACTATAGCATATGTGATATCCAACTGCTTCCCATTCCAAACATGAGACCCTTCCTATAGCAAGAAAGTAATATCCAACTCCTACCCATTCCAATCCTGAGACCCTTCCTTTAGCATGAGATGTGATATCCAAATCCTTCACATTCCAATCCTGAGACCCTTCCTATAGCATGAGATGTGATATCTCAATGCTTCTAATACCAAACCTGAGATCCTTCCTATAACATGAGATGTGATATCCAATTCCTTCCCATTCCAAACCTGAGACCCTTCCTATTGGATGAGATGTGATATCCAACTCCTTCCCATTCCAACCCTGAGACCCTTCCTATAGCATGAGATGTGATGTCTCAATGCTTCTAATACCAAACCTGAGATCCTTCCTATAACATGAGATGTGATATCCAACTCCTTCCATTCCAATCCTGAGACCCGTCCTATAGCATGAGATGTGATATCTCAATGCTTATACCAAACCTGAGACCCTTCCTATAGCATGAGATGTGATATCCAACTACTTCCCATTCCAATCCTGAGACCCTTCCTATAGCATGAGATGTGATATCTCAATGCTTCTAATACCAAACCTGAGATCCTTCCTCTAACATGAAATGTGATATCCAACTCCTTCCCTTTCCAAACCTAAGAGCCTATCTATAGCATGAGATGTGATATCCAAGTCCTTCCCATTCCAATCCTTAGACCCTTCCTACAGCATGCAATATGATATCTCAATGATTCTAATAACAAACCTGAGACCCGTCCTATAGCATGAGATATGATATCCAAGTCCTTCCCATTCCAATCCTGAGACCCTTCCTATAACATGAAATGTGATATCCAACTCCTTCCCATTCCAACCTGAGACCCTTCCTATAGCATGAGATGGGATATCCAACTTCTTCCAAATCCAATACTGGTACCCTTCCGATAGCATGAGATGTGATATCCCAATGCTTCTACCAAACCTGAGACCCATACTATGGCATGAGATGTGATATCAAACTCCTTCCCATTCCAATCCTGAGACCCTTCCTATAGCTTGAGGTGTGATATCCAACTCCTTCCCATTCCAATTCTGAGACCCTTCTTATACCATGAGACTTGATATCTCAATGCTTCTAATACCAAACCTGAGACCCGTCCTATAACATGAGATGTGATATCCAAATCCTTCCCCTTCCAAACCTTAGACCCTTCCTTTATCATGAGATGTGGTATCCAACTCCTTCCCATTCCAATCCTGAGACCCTTCCGATATCATGAGATTTGTTATCTCAATGCTTCTAATATCAAACTTGAGACCCTCCCTATAGCATGAGATGTGACATCCAAGTCCTTCCCATTCCAATCCTGAGACCCTTCCTATAGCATGAGATGTGATATCTCTATGCTTCTAATACCAAACCTGAGACCCTTCCTATAACATGAGATGGGATATCCAACTCCTTCCCATTCCAATCCTGAGACCCTTCCGATAGCAGAGATGTGATATCTCAATGCTTATACCAAACCTGAGACCCTTCCTATGGCCTGAGATGTCATATACAACTCCTTCCCATTCCAATCCTGAGACCCTTCCTTTAGCATGAGATGTGATATCTCAATGCTTATACCAAATCTGAGACCCTTCCTATAGAGCATGAGATGTGATATCCAAATCCTTCCCATTCCAATCCTGAGACCCTTCCTATAGCATGAGATGTGATATCTCAATGCTTATACCAAACCTGAGAGCCTACCTATAGCATGAGATGTGATATCCAAGTCCATCCCATTCCAATCCTTAGACCCTTCCTACAGCATGCGATGTGATATCTCAATGATTCTAATACCAAACCAGAGACTCTTACTATAACATGAGATGGGATATCCAACTCCTTCCCATTCCAATCCTGAGCCGCTTCCGATAGCAGAGATGTGATATCTCAATGCTTATACCAAACCTGAGACCCTTCCTATAACATGAGATGTGATATCCAACTCCTTCCCGTTCCAAACCTGAGACACTAACTATAGCATATGTGATATCCAACTCCTTCCCATTCCAAACATGAGACCCTTCCTATAGCAAGAAAGTAATATCCAACTCCTACCCATTCCAATCCTGTGACCCTTCCTATAGCAAGAGATGTGATATCCAAATCCTTCCCATTCCAATCCTGAGACCCTTCCTATAACATGAGATGTGATATCCAACTCCTTCCCATTCCAACCTGAGACACTTACTATAGCATGAGAAGGGATATCCAACTCCTTCCCAATCCAATCCTGAGACCCTTCCGATAGCAGAGATGTGATATCTCAATGCTTATACCAATCCTGAGACCCTTCCTATAACATGAGATGTGATATCCAACTCCTTCCCGTTCCAAACCTGAGACACTAACTATAGCATATGTGATATCCAACTGCTTCCCATTCCAAACATTAGACCCTTCCTATAGCAAGAAAGTAATATCCAACTCCTACCCATTCCAATCCTGAGACCCTTCCTTTAGCATGAGATGTGATATCCAAATCCTTCACATTCCAATCCTGAGACCCTTCCTATAGCATGAGATGTGATATCTCAATGCTTCTAATACCAAACCTGAGATCCTTCCTATAACATGAGATGTGATATCCAATTCCTTCCCATTCCAAACCTGAGACCCTTCCTATTGGATGAGATGTGATATCCAACTCCTTCCCATTCCAACCCTGAGACCCTTCCTATAGCATGAGATGTGATGTCTCAATGCTTCTAATACCAAACCTGAGATCCTTCCTATAACATGAGATGTGATATCCAACTCCTTCCATTCCAATCCTGAGACCCGTCCTATAGCATGAGATGTGATATCTCAATGCTTATACCAAACCTGAGACCCTTCCTATAGCATGAGATGTGATATCCAACTACTTCCCATTCCAATCCTGAGACCCTTCCTATAGCATGAGATGTGATATCTCAATGCTTCTAATACCAAACCTGAGATCCTTCCTCTAACATGAAATGTGATATCCAACTCCTTCCCTTTCCAAACCTAAGAGCCTATCTATAGCATGAGATGTGATATCCAAGTCCTTCCCATTCCAATCCTTAGACCCTTCCTACAGCATGCAATATGATATCTCAATGATTCTAATAACAAACCTGAGACCCGTCCTATAGCATGAGATATGATATCCAACTCCTTCCCATTCCAATCCTGAGACCCTTCCTATAACATGAAATGTGATATCCAACTCCTTCCCATTCCAACCTGAGACCCTTCCTATAGCATGAGATGGGATATCCAACTTCTTCCAAATCCAATACTGATACCCTTCCGATAGCATGAGATGTGATATCCCAATGCTTCTACCAAACCTGAGACCCATACTATGGCATGAGATGTGATATCAAACTCCTTCCCATTCCAATCCTGAGACCCTTCCGATAGCAGAGATGTGATATCTCAATGCTTATACCAAACCTGAGACCCTTCCTATGGCCTGAGATGTCATATACAACTCCTTCCCATTCAAATCCTGAGACCCTTCCTTTAGCATGAGATGTGATATCTCAATGCTTATACCAAATCTGAGACCATTCCTATAGCATGAGATGTGATATCCAATTCCTTCCCATTCCAATCCTGAGACCCTTCCTATAGCATGAGATGTGATATCTCAATGCTTATACCAAACCTGAGAGCCTATCTATAGCATGATATGTGATATCCAAGTCCATCCCATTTCAATCCTTAGACCCTCCCTACAGCATGCGATGTGATATTTCAATGATTCTAATACCAAACCAGAGACTCTTCCTATAACATGAGATGGGATATCCAACTCCTTCCCATTACAATCCTGAGCCGCTTCCGATAGCAGAGATGTGATATCTCAATGCTTATACCAAACCTGAGACCCTTCCTATAACATGAGATGTGATATCCAACTCCTTCCCGTTCCAAACCTGAGACACTAACTATAGCATATGTGATATCCAACTGCTTCCCATTCCAAACATGAGACCCTTCCTATAGCAAGAAAGTAATATCCAACTCCTACCCATTCCAATCCTGAGACCCTTCCTTTAGCATGAGATGTGATATCCAAATCCTTCACATTCCAATCCTGAGACCCTTCCTATAGCATGAGATGTGATATCTCAATGCTTCTAATACCAAACCTGAGATCCTTCCTATAACATGAGATGTGATATCCAATTCCTTCCCATTCCAAACCTGAGACCCTTCCTATTGGATGAGATGTGATATCCAACTCCTTCCCATTCCAACCCTGAGACCCTTCCTATAGCATGAGATGTGATGTCTCAATGCTTCTAATACCAAACCTGAGATCCTTCCTATAACATGAGATGTGATATCCAACTCCTTCCATTCCAATCCTGAGACCCGTCCTATAGCATGAGATGTGATATCTCAATGCTTATACCAAACCTGAGACCCTTCCTATAGCATGAGATGTGATATCCAACTACTTCCCATTCCAATCCTGAGACCCTTCCTATAGCATGAGATGTGATATCTCAATGCTTCTAATACCAAACCTGAGATCCTTCCTCTAACATGAAATGTGATATCCAACTCCTTCCCTTTCCAAACCTAAGAGCCTATCTATAGCATGAGATGTGATATCCAAGTCCTTCCCATTCCAATCCTTAGACCCTTCCTACAGCATGCAATATGATATCTCAATGATTCTAATAACAAACCTGAGACCCGTCCTATAGCATGAGATATGATATCCAAGTCCTTCCCATTCCAATCCTGAGACCCTTCCTATAACATGAAATGTGATATCCAACTCCTTCCCATTCCAACCTGAGACCCTTCCTATAGCATGAGATGGGATATCCAACTTCTTCCAAATCCAATACTGGTACCCTTCCGATAGCATGAGATGTGATATCCCAATGCTTCTACCAAACCTGAGACCCATACTATGGCATGAGATGTGATATCAAACTCCTTCCCATTCCAATCCTGAGACCCTTCCTATAGCTTGAGGTGTGATATCCAACTCCTTCCCATTCCAATTCTGAGACCCTTCTTATACCATGAGACTTGATATCTCAATGCTTCTAATACCAAACCTGAGACCCGTCCTATAACATGAGATGTGATATCCAAATCCTTCCCCTTCCAAACCTTAGACCCTTCCTTTATCATGAGATGTGGTATCCAACTCCTTCCCATTCCAATCCTGAGACCCTTCCGATATCATGAGATTTGTTATCTCAATGCTTCTAATATCAAACTTGAGACCCTCCCTATAGCATGAGATGTGACATCCAAGTCCTTCCCATTCCAATCCTGAGACCCTTCCTATAGCATGAGATGTGATATCTCTATGCTTCTAATACCAAACCTGAGACCCTTCCTATAACATGAGATGGGATATCCAACTCCTTCCCATTCCAATCCTGAGACCCTTCCGATAGCAGAGATGTGATATCTCAATGCTTATACCAAACCTGAGACCCTTCCTATGGCCTGAGATGTCATATACAACTCCTTCCCATTCCAATCCTGAGACCCTTCCTTTAGCATGAGATGTGATATCTCAATGCTTATACCAAATCTGAGACCCTTCCTATAGAGCATGAGATGTGATATCCAAATCCTTCCCATTCCAATCCTGAGACCCTTCCTATAGCATGAGATGTGATATCTCAATGCTTATACCAAACCTGAGAGCCTACCTATAGCATGAGATGTGATATCCAAGTCCATCCCATTCCAATCCTTAGACCCTTCCTACAGCATGCGATGTGATATCTCAATGATTCTAATACCAAACCAGAGACTCTTACTATAACATGAGATGGGATATCCAACTCCTTCCCATTCCAATCCTGAGCCGCTTCCGATAGCAGAGATGTGATATCTCAATGCTTATACCAAACCTGAGACCCTTCCTATAACATGAGATGTGATATCCAACTCCTTCCCGTTCCAAACCTGAGACACTAACTATAGCATATGTGATATCCAACTCCTTCCCATTCCAAACATGAGACCCTTCCTATAGCAAGAAAGTAATATCCAACTCCTACCCATTCCAATCCTGTGACCCTTCCTATAGCAAGAGATGTGATATCCAAATCCTTCCCATTCCAATCCTGAGACCCTTCCTATAACATGAGATGTGATATCCAACTCCTTCCCATTCCAACCTGAGACACTTACTATAGCATGAGAAGGGATATCCAACTCCTTCCCAATCCAATCCTGAGACCCTTCCGATAGCAGAGATGTGATATCTCAATGCTTATACCAAACCTGAGACCCTTCCTATAACATGAGATGTGATATCCAACTCCTTCCCGTTCCAAACCTGAGACACTAACTATAGCATATGTGATATCCAACTGCTTCCCATTCCAAACATGAGACCCTTCCTATAGCAAGAAAGTAATATCCAACTCCTACCCATTCCAATCCTGTGACCCTTCCTATAGCAAGAGATGTGATATCCAAATCCTTCCCATTCCAATCCTGAGACCCTTCCTATAACATGAGATGCGATATCCAACTCCTTCCCATTCCAACCTGAGACACTTCCTATAGCATGAGAAGGGATATCCAACTCCTTCCCAATCCAATCCTGAGACCCTTCCGATAGCAGAGACGTGATATCTCAATGTTCTACCAAACCTGAGACCCTTCCTTTAGCATGAGATGTGATATCCAAATCCTTCACATTCCAATCCTGAGACCCTTCCTATAGCATGAGATGTGATATCTCAATGCTTCTAATACCAAACCTGAGATCCTTCCTATAACATAAGATGTGATATCCAATTCCTTCCCATTCCAAACCTGAGACCCTTCCTATTGGATGAGAGGTGATATCCAACTCCTTCCCATTCCAACCCTGAGACCCTTCCTATAGCATGAGATGTGATATCTCAATGCTTCTAATACCAAACCTGAGATCCTTCCTATAACATAAGATGTGATATCCAATTCCTTCCCATTCCAAACCTGAGACCCTTCCTATTGGATGAGAGGTGATATCCAACTCCTTCCCATTCCAACCCTGAGACCCTTCCTATAGCATGAGATGTGATGTCTCAATGCTTCTAATACCAAACCTGAGATCCTTCCTATAACATGAGATGTGATTTCCAACTCCTTCCATTCCAATCCTGAGACCCGTCCTATAGCATGAGATGTGATATCTCAATGCTTATACCAAACCTGAGACCCTTCCTATAGCATGAGATGTGATATCCAACTACTTCCCATTCCAATCCTGAGACCCTTCCTATAGCATGAGATGTGATATCTCAATGCTTCTAATACCAAACCTGAGATCCTTCCTCTAACATGAAATGTGATATCCAACTCCTTCCCTTTCCAAACCTAAGAGCCTATTTATAGCATGAGATGTGATATCCAAGTCCTTCCCATTCCAACCCTTAGACCCTTCCTACAGCATGCAATATGATATCTCAATGATTCTAATAACAAACCTGAGACCCGTCCTATAACATGAGATGGGATATCCAACTCCTTCCCATTCCAATCCTGAGACCCTTCCTACAGCATGCGATGTGATATCTCAATGCTTCTAATACCAAACCTGAGACCCGTCCTATAACATGAGATGGGATATCCAACTCCTTCCCGTTCCAAACCTGAGACCCTTCCTATAGCATGAGATGTGATATCCAACTCCTTCCCATCCCAATCCTGAGACACTTCCGATAGCAGAGATGTGATATCTCAATGCTTATACCAAACCTGAGACCCTTCCTATAACATGAGATGTGATATCCAAATCCTTCCCGTTCCAAACCTGAGACCCTTCCTTTAGCATGAGATGTGATATCCAGCTCCTTCCCATTCCAATCCTGAGACACTTCCGATAGCATGAGATGTGATATCTCAATGCTTCTAATATCAAAACTGAGACCCTCCCTATAGCATGATATGTGATATCTAAGTCCTTCCCATTCCAATCCTGAGACACTCCCTATAGCATGAGATGTGATATCCAACTCTTTCCCATTCCAATCCAGAGACCCTTCCTATAGCATGAGATATGATATCTCAATACTTCTAATACCAAACGTGAGATCCTTCCGATAACATGAGATGTGATATCCAAATCCTTCCCCTTCCAAACCTGAGACCCTCCCTTTAGCATGAGATGTGATACCCAACTCCCTCCCATTCCAATCCTGAGACCCTTCTGATAGCATGAGATTTGATATCTCAATGCTTCTAATACCAAACCTGAGATCCTTCCGATAGCATGAGATGTGATATCTCAATGCTTCTAATACCAAACCTGAGATCCTTCCTATAACATGAGATGTGATATCCGAATCCTTCCCCTTCCAAACCTGAGACCCTCCCTTTAGCATGAGATGATATCCAACTCTTTCCCATTCCATTCCTGAGACCCTTCTGATAGCAGAGATGTGATATCTCAATGCCTCTAATACCAAACCTGAGATCCTACCTCTAACATGAAATGTGATATCCAACTCTTTCCCCTTCCAAACCTGAGACCCTTCCTATAGCATGAGATGTGATATCTCAATGCCTCTAATACCAAACCTGAGATCCTTCCTATAACATGAGATGTGATATCCAACTCCTTCCATTCCAATCCTGAGACCCGTCCTATAGCATGAGATGTGATATCTCAATGCTTATACCAAACCTGAGACCCTTCCTATAGCATGAGATGTGATATCCAACTACTTCCCATTCCAATCCTGAGACCCTTCCTATAGCATGAGATGTGATATCTCAATGCCTCTATTACCAAACCTGAGATCCTTCCTCTAACATGAAATGTGATATCCAACTCCTTCCCTTTCCAAACCTAAGAGCCTATCTATAGCATGAGATGTGATATCCAAGTCCTTCCCATTCCAACCCTTAGACCCTTCCTACAGCATGCAATATATCTCAATGATTCTAATAAAAAACCTGCGACCCGTCCTATAACATGAGATGTGATATCCAACTCCTTCCCGTTCCAAACCTGAGACCCTTCCTTTAGCATGAGATGTGATATCCAGCTCCTTCCCATTCCAATCTTGAGACACTTCCGATAGCATGAGATGTGATATCTCAATGCTTCTAATATCAAAACTGAGACCCTTCCTATAGCATGAGATGTGATATCTCAATGCTTCTACCAAACCTGAGACCCATCCTTTAGCATGAGATGTGATATCCAACTCCTTCCCATTCCAATCCTGAGACCCTTCCTATAGCATGAGATGTGATATCTCATTACTTCTAATACCAAACCTGAGATCCTTCCGATAACATGAGATGTGATATCTCAATACTTCTAATACCAAACCTGAGATCCATCCTATAACATGAGATGTGATATCCAAATCCTTCGCCTTCCAAACGTGAGACCCTCCCGTTAGCATTAGATGTGATATCCAACTCCTTCCCATTCCAATCCTGAGACCATTCTGATAGCATAAGATATATCTCAATGCTTCTATACCAAACCTGAGATCCTTCCGATAGCATGAGATGTGATATCTCAATACTTATAATACCAAACCTGAGATCCTTCCTATAACATGAGATGTGATATCCAAATCCTTATCTTCCAAACCTGAGACCCTCCCTTTAGCATGAGATGTGATATCCAACTCCTTCCCATTCCAATCCTGAGACTCTTCTGATACCATAAGATATGATATCTCAATGCTTCTATACCAAACCTGAGATCCTTCTGATAGCATGAGATGTGATATCTCAATACTTCTAATACCAAACCTGAGATCCTACCTCTAACATGAAATGTGATATCCAACTCTTTCCCCTTGCAAACCTGAGAGCCTTCCTATAGCATGAGATGTGATATCCAAGTCCTTCCCATTCCAAACCTGAGACCCTTCCTATAACATGAGATGTGATATCCAACTCCTTCCCATTCCAACCTGAGACCCTTCCTATAGCAAGAGATGTGATATCCAAATCCTTCCCATTCCAATCCTGAGACCCTTCCTATAACATGAGATGCGATATCCAACTCCTTCCCATTCCAACCTGAGACACTTCCTATAGCATGAGAAGGGATATCCAACTCCTTCCCAATCCAATCCTGAGACCCTTCCGATAGCAGAGATGTGATATCTCAATGCTTATACCAAACCTGAGACCCTTCCTATAATATGAGATGTGATATCCAACTCCTTCCCGTTCCAAACCTGAGACACTAACTATAGCATGTGTGATATCCAACTCCTTCCCATTCCAAACATGAGACCCTTCCTATAGCAAGAGATGTGATATCCAAATCCTTCCCATTCCAATCCTGAGACCCTTCCTATAACATGAGATGTGATATCCAACTCCTTCCCATTCCAACCTGAGACACTTCCTATAGCATGAGAAGGGATATCCAACTCCTTCCCAATCCAATCCTGAGACCCTTCCGATAGCAGAGACGTGATATCTCAATGTTCTACCAAACCTGAGACCCTTCCTTTAGCATGAGATATGATATCCAAATCCTTCACATTCCAATCCTGAGACCCTTCCTATAGCATGAGATGTGATATCTCAATGCTTCTAATACCAAACCTGAGATCCTTCCTATAACATAAGATGTGATATCCAATTCCTTCCCATTCCAAACCTGAGACCCTTCCTATTGGATGAGAGGTGATATCCAACTCCTTCCCATTCCAACCCTGAGACCCTTCCTATAGCATGAGATGTGATGTCTCAATGCTTCTAATACCAAACCTGAGATCCTTCCTATAACATGAGATGTGATATCCAACTCGTTCCATTCCAATCCTGAGACCCGTCCTATAGCATGAGATGTGATATCTCAATGCTTATACCAAACCTGAGACCCTTCCTATAGCATGAGATGTGATATCCAACTACTTCCCATTCCAATCCTGAGACCCTTCCTATAGCATGAGATGTGATATCTCAATGCTTCTAATACCAAACCTGAGATCCTTCCTCTAACATGAAATGTGATATCCAACTCCTTCCCTTTCCAAACCTAAGAGCCTATCTATAGCATGAGATGTGATATCCAAGTCCTTCCCATTCCAACCCTTAGACCCTTCCTACAGCATGCAATATGATATCTCAATGATTCTAATAACAAACCTGAGACCCGTCCTATAACATGAGATGGGATATCCAACTCCTTCCCATTCCAATCCTGAGACACTTCCGATAGCAGAGATGTGATATCTCAATGCTTATACCAAACCTGAGACCCTTCCTATAACATGAGATGTGATATCCAAATCCTTCCCGTTCCAAACCTGAGACCCTTCCTTTAGCATGAGATGTGATATCCAGCTCCTTCCCATTCCAATCCTGAGACACTTCCGATAGCATGAGATGTGATATCTCAATGCTTCTAATATCAAAACTGAGACCCTCCCTATAGCATGATATGTGATATCTAAGTCCTTCCCATTCCAATCCTGAGACACTCCCTATAGCATGAGATGTGATATCCAACTCTTTCCCATTCCAATCCTGAGACCCTTCCTATAGCATGAGATATGATATCTCAATACTTCTAATACCAAACGTGAGATCCTTCCGATAACATGAGATGTGATATCCAAATCCTTCCCCTTCCAAACCTGAGACCCTCCCTTTAGCATGAGATGTAATACCCAACTCCCTCCCATTCCAATCCTGAGACCCTTCTGATAGCATGAGATTTGATATCTCAATGCTTCTAATACCAAACCTGAGATCCTTCCGATAGCATGAGATGTGATATCTCAATGCTTCTAATACCAAACCTGAGATCCTTCCTATAACATGAGATGTGATATCCGAATCCTTCCCCTTCCAAACCTGAGACCCTCCCTTTAGCATGAGATGATATCCAACTCTTTCCCATTCCATTCCTGAGACCCTTCTGATAGCAGAGATGTGATATCTCAATGCCTCTAATACCAAACCTGAGATCCTACCTCTAACATGAAATGTGATATCCAACTCTTTCCCCTTCCAAACCTGAGACCCTTCCTATAGCATGAGATGTGATGTCTCAATGCTTCTAATACCAAACCTGAGATCCTTCCTATAACATGACATGTGATATCCAACTCCTTCCATTCCAATCCTGAGACCCGTCCTATAGCATGAGATGTGATATCTCAATGCTTATACCAAACCTGAGACCCTTCCTATAGCATGAGATGTGATATCCAACTACTTCCCATTCCAATCCTGAGACCCTTCCTATAGCATGAGATGTGATATCTCAATGCCTCTAATACCAAACCTGAGATCCTTCCTCTAACATGAAATGTGATATCCATCTCCTTCCCTTTCCAAACCTAAGAGCCTATCTATAGCATGAGATGTGATATCCAAGTCCTTCCCATTCCAACCCCTAGACCCTTCCTACAGCATGCAATATATCTCAATGATTCTAATAAAAAACCTGCGACCCGTCCTATAACATGAGATGTGATATCCAACTCCTTCCCGTTCCAAACCTGAGACCCTTCCTTTAGCATGAGATGTGATATCCAGCTCCTTCCCATTCCAAACCTGAGACACTTCCGATAGCATGAGATGTGATATCTCAATGCTTATACCAAACCTGAGAGCCTACCTATAGCATGAGATGTGATATCCAAGTCCATCCCATTCCAATCCTTAGACCCTTCCTACAGCATGCGATGTGATATCTCAATGATTCTAATACCAAACCAGAGACTCTTACTATAACATGAGATGGGATATCCAACTCCTTCCCATTCCAATCCTGAGCCGCTTCCGATAGCAGAGATGTGATATCTCAATGCTTATACCAAACCTGAGACCCTTCCTATAACATGAGATGTGATATCCAACTCCTTCCCGTTCCAAACCTGAGACACTAACTATAGCATGTGTGATATCCAACTCCTTCCCATTCCAAACATGAGACCCTTCCTATAGCAAGAAAGTAATATCCAACTCCTACGCATTCCAATCCTGTGACCCTTCCTATAGCAAGAGATGTGATATCCAAATCCTTCCCATTCCAATCCTGAGACCCTTCCTATAACATGAGATGCGATATCCAACTCCTTCCCATTCCAACCTGAGACACTTCCTATAGCATGAGAAGGGATATCCAACTCCTTCCCAATCCAATCCTGAGACCCTTCCGATAGCAGAGATGTGATATCTCAATGCTTATACCAAACCTGAGACCCTTCCTATAACATGAGATGTGATATCCAACTCCTTCCCGTTCCAAACCTGAGACACTAACTATAGCATATGTGATATCCAACTGCTTCCCATTCCAAACATGAGACCCTTCCTATAGCAAGAAAGTAATATCCAACTCCTACCCATTCCAATCCTGAGACCCTTCCTTTAGCATGAGATGTGATATCCAAATCCTTCACATTCCAATCCTGAGACCCTTCCTATAGCATGAGATGTGATATCTCAATGCTTCTAATACCAAACCTGAGATCCTTCCTATAACATGAGATGTGATATCCAATTCCTTCCCATTCCAAACCTGAGACCCTTCCTATTGGATGAGATGTGATATCCAACTCCTTCCCATTCCAACCCTGAGACCCTTCCTATAGCATGAGATGTGATGTCTCAATGCTTCTAATACCAAACCTGAGATCCTTCCTATAACATGAGATGTGATATCCAACTCCTTCCATTCCAATCCTGAGACCCGTCCTATAGCATGAGATGTGATATCTCAATGCTTATACCAAACCTGAGACCCTTCCTATAGCATGAGATGTGATATCCAACTACTTCCCATTCCAATCCTGAGACCCTTCCTATAGCATGAGATGTGATATCTCAATGCTTCTAATACCAAACCTGAGATCCTTCCTCTAACATGAAATGTGATATCCAACTCCTTCCCTTTCCAAACCTAACAGCCTATCTATAGCATGAGATGTGATATCCAAGTCCTTCCCATTCCAATCCTTAAACCCTTCCTACAGCATGCAATATGATATCTCAATGATTCTAATAACAAACCTGAGACCCGTCCTATAGCATGAGATATGATATCCAACTCCTTCCCATTCCAATCCTGAGACCCTTCCTATAACATGAAATGTGATATCCAACTCCTTCCCATTCCAACCTGAGACCCTTCCTATAGCATTAGATGGGATATCCAACTTCTTCCAAATCCAATACTGATACCCTTCCGATAGCATGAGATGTGATATCCCAATGCTTCTACCAAACCTGAGACCCATACTATGGCATGAGATGTGATATCAAACTCCTTCCCATTCCAATCCTGAGACCCTTCCTATAGCTTGAGGTGTGATATCCAACTCCTTCCCATTCCAATTCTGAGACCCTTCTTATACCATGAGACTTGATATCTCAATGCTTCTAATACCAAACCTGAGACCCGTCCTATAACATGAGATGTGATATCCAAATCCTTCCCCTTCCAAACCTTAGACCCTTCCTTTATCATGAGATGTGGTATCCAACTCCTTCCCATTCCAATCCTGAGACCCTTCCGATATCATGAGATTTGTTATCTCAATGCTTCTAATATCAAACTTGAGACCCTCCCTATAGCATGAGATGTGACATCCAAGTCCTTCCCATTCCAATCCTGAGACCCTTCCTATAGCATGAGATGTGATATCTCTATGCTTCTAATACCAAACCTGAGATCCTTCCTATAACATGAGATGGGATATCCAACTCCTTCCCATTCCAATCCTGAGACCCTTCCGATAGCAGAGATGTGATATCTCAATGCTTATACCAAACCTGAGACCCTTCCTATGGCCTGAGATGTCATATACAACTCCTTCCCATTCCAATCCTGAGACCCTTCTTTTAGCATGAGATGTGATATCTCAATGCTTATACCAAATCTGAGACCCTTCCTATAGAGCATGAGATGTGATATCCAAATCCTTCCCATTCCAATCCTGAGACCCTTCCTATAGCATGAGATGTGATATCTCAATGCTTATACCAAACCTGAGAGCCTACCTATAGCATGAGATGTGATATCCAAGTCCATCCCATTCCAATCCTTAGACCCTTCCTACAGCATGCGATGTGATATCTCAATGATTCTAATACCAAACCAGAGACTCTTACTATAACATGAGATGGGATATCCAACTCCTTCCCATTCCAATCCTGAGACCCTTCCTATAACATGAGATGTGATATTCAACTCCTTCCCGTTCCAAACCTGAGACACTAACTATAGCATGTGTGATATCCAACTCCTTCCCATTCCAAACATGAGACCCTTCCTATAGCAAGAAAGTAATATCCAACTCCTACCCATTCCAATCCTGTGACCCTTCCTATAGCAAGAGATGTGATATCCAAATCCTTCCCATTCCAATCCTGAGACCCTTCCTATAACATGAGATGCGATATCCAACTCCTTCCCATTCCAACCTGAAACACTTCCTATAGCATGAGAAGGGATATCCAACTCCTTCCCAATCCAATCCTGAGACCCTTCCGATAGCAGAGATGTGATATCTCAATGCTTATACCAAACCTGAGACCCTTCCTATAACATGAGATGTGATATCCAACTCCTTCCCGTTCCAAACCTGAGACACTAACTATAGCATGTGTGATATCCAACTCCTTCCCATTCCAAACATGAGACCCTTCCTATAGCAAGAAAGTAATATCCAACTCCTACCCATTCCAATCCTGTGACCCTTCCTATAGCAAGAGATGTGATATCCAAATCCTTCCCATTCCAATCCTGAGACCCTTCCTATAACGAGATGCGATATCCAACTCCTTCCCATTCCAACCTGAGACACTTCCTATAGCATGAGAAGGGATATCCAACTCCTTCCCAATCCAATCCTGAGACCCTTCCGATAGCAGAGACGTGATATCTCAATGTTCTACCAAACCTGAGACCCTTCCTTTAGCATGAGATGTGATATCCAAATCCTTCACATTCCAATCCTGAGACCCTTCCTATAGCATGAGATGTGATATCTCAATGCTTCTAATACCAAACCTGAGATCCTTCCTATAACATAAGATGTGATATCCAATTCCTTCCCATTCCAAACCTGAGACCCTTCCTATTGGATGAGAGGTGATATCCAACTCCTTCCCATTCCAACCCTGAGACCCTTCCTATAGCATGAGATGTGATATCTCAATGCTTCTAATACCAAACCTGAGATCCTTCCTATAACATAAGATGTGATATCCAATTCCTTCCCATTCCAAACCTGAGACC
Source organism: Ambystoma mexicanum (assembly GCF_040938575.1). NCBI lineage: Eukaryota > Metazoa > Chordata > Amphibia > Caudata > Ambystomatidae > Ambystoma > Ambystoma mexicanum. The sequence goes on from NC_090936.1 coordinate 344,736,217, forward strand.
CTTCCTATTGGATGAGAGGTGATATCCAACTCCTTCCCATTCCAACCCTGAGACCCTTCCTATAGCATGAGATGTGATGTCTCAATGCTTCTAATACCAAACCTGAGATCCTTCCTATAACATGAGATGTGATATCCAACTCCTTCCATTCCAATCCTGAGACCCGTCCTATAGCATGAGATGTGATATCTCAATGCTTATACCAAACCTGAGACCCTTCCTATAGCATGAGATGTGATATCCAACTACTTCCCATTCCAATCCTGAGACCCTTCCTATAGCATGAGATGTGATATCTCAATGCTTCTAATACCAAACCTGAGATCCTTCCTCTAACATGAAATGTGATATCCAACTCCTTCCCTTTCCAAACCTAAGAGCCTATCTATAGCATGAGATGTGATATCCAAGTCCTTCCCATTCCAACCCTTAGACCCTTCCTACAGCATGCAATATGATATCTCAATGATTCTAATAACAAACCTGAGACCCGTCCTATAACATGAGATGGGATATCCAACTCCTTCCCATTCCAATCCTGAGACCCTTCCTACAGCATGCGATGTGATATCTCAATGCTTCTAATACCAAACCTGAGACCCGTCCTATAACATGAGATGGGATATCCAACTCCTTCCCGTTCCAAACCTGAGACCCTTCCTATAGCATAGATGTGATATCCAACTCCTTCCCATCCCAATCCTGAGACACTTCCGATAGCAGAGATGTGATATCTCAATGCTTATACCAAACCTGAGACCCTTCCTATAACATGAGATGTGATATCCAAATCCTTCCCGTTCCAAACCTGAGACCCTTCCTTTAGCATGAGATGTGATATCCAGCTCCTTCCCATTCCAATCCTGAGACACTTCCGATAGCATGAGATGTGATATCTCAATGCTTCTAATATCAAAACTGAGACCCTCCCTATAGCATGATATGTGATATCTAAGTCCTTCCCATTCCAATCCTGAGACACTCCCTATAGCATGAGATGTGATATCCAACTCTTTCCCATTCCAATCCTGAGACCCTTCCTATAGCATGAGATATGATATCTCAATACTTCTAATACCAAACGTGAGATCCTTCCGATAACATGAGATGTGATATCCAAATCCTTCCCCTTCCAAACCTGAGACCCTCCCTTTAGCATGAGATGTGATACCCAACTCCCTCCCATTCCAATCCTGAGACCCTTCTGATAGCATGAGATTTGATATCTCAATGCTTCTAATACCAAACCTGAGATCCTTCCGATAGCATGAGATGTGATATCTCAATGCTTCTAATACCAAACCTGAGATCCTTCCTATAACATGAGATGTGATATCCGAATCCTTCCCCTTCCAAACCTGAGACCCTCCCTTTAGCATGAGATGATATCCAACTCTTTCCCATTCCATTCCTGAGACCCTTCTGATAGCAGAGATGTGATATCTCAATGCCTCTAATACCAAACCTGAGATCCTACCTCTAACATGAAATGTGATATCCAACTCTTTCCCCTTCCAAACCTGAGACCCTTCCTATAGCATGAGATGTGATATCTCAATGCCTCTAATACCAAACCTGAGATCCTTCCTATAACATGAGATGTGATATCCAACTCCTTCCATTCCAATCCTGAGACCCGTCCTATAGCATGAGATGTGATATCTCAATGCTTATACCAAACCTGAGACCCTTCCTATAGCATGAGATGTGATATCCAACTACTTCCCATTCCAATCCTGAGACCCTTCCTATAGCATGAGATGTGATATCTCAATGCCTCTATTACCAAACCTGAGATCCTTCCTCTAACATGAAATGTGATATCCAACTCCTTCCCTTTCCAAACCTAAGAGCCTATCTATAGCATGAGATGTGATATCCAAGTCCTTCCCATTCCAACCCTTAGACCCTTCCTACAGCATGCAATATATCTCAATGATTCTAATAAAAAACCTGCGACCCGTCCTATAACATGAGATGTGATATCCAACTCCTTCCCGTTCCAAACCTGAGACCCTTCCTTTAGCATGAGATGTGATATCCAGCTCCTTCCCATTCCAATCTTGAGACACTTCCGATAGCATGAGATGTGATATCTCAATGCTTCTAATATCAAAACTGAGACCCTTCCTATAGCATGAGATGTGATATCTCAATGCTTCTACCAAACCTGAGACCCATCCTTTAGCATGAGATGTGATATCCAACTCCTTCCCATTCCAATCCTGAGACCCTTCCTATAGCATGAGATGTGATATCTCATTACTTCTAATACCAAACCTGAGATCCTTCCGATAACATGAGATGTGATATCTCAATACTTCTAATACCAAACCTGAGATCCATCCTATAACATGAGATGTGATATCCAAATCCTTCGCCTTCCAAACCTGAGACCCTCCCGTTAGCATTAGATGTGATATCCAACTCCTTCCCATTCCAATCCTGAGACCATTCTGATAGCATAAGATATATCTCAATGCTTCTATACCAAACCTGAGATCCTTCCGATAGCATGAGATGTGATATCTCAATACTTATAATACCAAACCTGAGATCCTTCCTATAACATGAGATGTGATATCCAAATCCTTATCTTCCAAACCTGAGACCCTCCCTTTAGCATGAGATGTGATATCCAACTCCTTCCCATTCCAATCCTGAGACTCTTCTGATACCATAAGATATGATATCTCAATGCTTCTATACCAAACCTGAGATCCTTCTGATAGCATGAGATGTGATATCTCAATACTTCTAATACCAAACCTGAGATCCTACCTCTAACATGAAATGTGATATCCAACTCTTTCCCCTTGCAAACCTGAGAGCCTTCCTATAGCATGAGATGTGATATCCAAGTCCTTCCCATTCCAAACCTGAGACCCTTCCTATAACATGAGATGTGATATCCAACTCCTTCCCATTCCAACCTGAGACCCTTCCTATAGCAAGAGATGTGATATCCAAATCCTTCCCATTCCAATCCTGAGACCCTTCCTATAACATGAGATGCGATATCCAACTCCTTCCCATTCCAACCTGAGACACTTCCTATAGCATGAGAAGGGATATCCAACTCCTTCCCAATCCAATCCTGAGACCCTTCCGATAGCAGAGATGTGATATCTCAATGCTTATACCAAACCTGAGACCCTTCCTATAATATGAGATGTGATATCCAACTCCTTCCCGTTCCAAACCTGAGACACTAACTATAGCATGTGTGATATCCAACTCCTTCCCATTCCAAACATGAGACCCTTCCTATAGCAAGAGATGTGATATCCAAATCCTTCCCATTCCAATCCTGAGACCCTTCCTATAACATGAGATGCGATATCCAACTCCTTCCCATTCCAACCTGAGACACTTCCTATAGCATGAGAAGGGATATCCAACTCCTTCCCAATCCAATCCTGAGACCCTTCCGATAGCAGAGACGTGATATCTCAATGTTCTACCAAACCTGAGACCCTTCCTTTAGCATGAGATATGATATCCAAATCCTTCACATTCCAATCCTGAGACCCTTCCTATAGCATGAGATGTGATATCTCAATGCTTCTAATACCAAACCTGAGATCCTTCCTATAACATAAGATGTGATATCCAATTCCTTCCCATTCCAAACCTGAGACCCTTCCTATTGGATGAGAGGTGATATCCAACTCCTTCCCATTCCAACCCTGAGACCCTTCCTATAGCATGAGATGTGATGTCTCAATGCTTCTAATACCAAACCTGAGATCCTTCCTATAACATGAGATGTGATATCCAACTCGTTCCATTCCAATCCTGAGACCCGTCCTATAGCATGAGATGTGATATCTCAATGCTTATACCAAACCTGAGACCCTTCCTATAGCATGAGATGTGATATCCAACTACTTCCCATTCCAATCCTGAGACCCTTCCTATAGCATGAGATGTGATATCTCAATGCTTCTAATACCAAACCTGAGATCCTTCCTCTAACATGAAATGTGATATCCAACTCCTTCCCTTTCCAAACCTAAGAGCCTATCTATAGCATGAGATGTGATATCCAAGTCCTTCCCATTCCAACCCTTAGACCCTTCCTACAGCATGCAATATGATATCTCAATGATTCTAATAACAAACCTGAGACCCGTCCTATAACATGAGATGGGATATCCAACTCCTTCCCATTCCAATCCTGAGACCCTTCCGATAGCAGAGATGTGATATCTCAATGCTTATACCAAACCTGAGACCCTTCCTATGGCCTGAGATGTCATATACAACTCCTTCCCATTCCAATCCTGAGACCCTTCCTTTAGCATGAGATGTGATATCTCAATGCTTATACCAAATCTGAGACCCTTCCTATAGAGCATGAGATGTGATATCCAAATCCTTCCCATTCCAATCCTGAGACCCTTCCTATAGCATGAGATGTGATATCTCAATGCTTATACCAAACCTGAGAGCCTACCTATAGCATGAGATGTGATATCCAAGTCCATCCCATTCCAATCCTTAGACCCTTCCTACAGCATGCGATGTGATATCTCAATGATTCTAATACCAAACCAGAGACTCTTACTATAACATGAGATGGGATATCCAACTCCTTCCCATTCCAATCCTGAGCCGCTTCCGATAGCAGAGATGTGATATCTCAATGCTTATACCAAACCTGAGACCCTTCCTATAACATGAGATGTGATATTCAACTCCTTCCCGTTCCAAACCTGAGACACTAACTATAGCATGTGTGATATCCAACTCCTTCCCATTCCAAACATGAGACCCTTCCTATAGCAAGAAAGTAATATCCAACTCCTACCCATTCCAATCCTGTGACCCTTCCTATAGCAAGAGATGTGATATCCAAATCCTTCCCATTCCAATCCTGAGACCCTTCCTATAACATGAGATGCGATATCCAACTCCTTCCCATTCCAACCTGAAACAATTCCTATAGCATGAGAAGGGATATCCAACTCCTTCCCAATCCAATCCTGAGACCCTTCCGATAGCAGAGATGTGATATCTCAATGCTTATACCAAACCTGAGACCCTTCCTATAACATGAGATGTGATATCCAACTCCTTCCCGTTCCAAACCTGAGACACTAACTATAGCATGTGTGATATCCAACTCCTTCCCATTCCAAACATGAGACCCTTCCTATAGCAAGAAAGTAATATCCAACTCCTACCCATTCCAATCCTGTGACCCTTCCTATAGCAAGAGATGTGATATCCAAATCCTTCCCATTCCAATCCTGAGACCCTTCCTATAACATGAGATGCGATATCCAACTCCTTCCCATTCCAACCTGAGACACTTCCTATAGCATGAGAAGGGATATCCAACTCCTTCCCAATCCAATCCTGAGACCCTTCCGATAGCAGAGACGTGATATCTCAATGTTCTACCAAACCTGAGACCCTTCCTTTAGCATGAGATGTGATATCCAAATCCTTCACATTCCAATCCTGAGACCCTTCCTATAGCATGAGATGTGATATCTCAATGCTTCTAATACCAAACCTGAGATCCTTCCTATAACATAAGATGTGATATCCAATTCCTTCCCATTCCAAACCTGAGACCCTTCCTATTGGATGAGAGGTGATATCCAACTCCTTCCCATTCCAACCCTGAGACCCTTCCTATAGCATGAGATGTGATATCTCAATGCTTCTAATACCAAACCTGAGATCCTTCCTATAACATAAGATGTGATATCCAATTCCTTCCCATTCCAAACCTGAGACCCTTCCTATTGGATGAGAGGTGATATCCAACTCCTTCCCATTCCAACCCTGAGACCCTTCCTATAGCATGAGATGTGATGTCTCAATGCTTCTAATACCAAACCTGAGATCCTTCCTATAACATGAGATGTGATATCCAACTCCTTCCATTCCAATCCTGAGACCCGTCCTATAGCATGAGATGTGATATCTCAATGCTTATACCAAACCTGAGACCCTTCCTATAGCATGAGATGTGATATCCAACTACTTCCCATTCCAATCCTGAGACCCTTCCTATAGCATGAGATGTGATATCTCAATGCTTCTAATACCAAACCTGAGATCCTTCCTCTAACATGAAATGTGATATCCAACTCCTTCCCTTTCCAAACCTAAGAGCCTATCTATAGCATGAGATGTGATATCCAAGTCCTTCCCATTCCAACCCTTAGACCCTTCCTACAGCATGCAATATGATATCTCAATGATTCTAATAACAAACCTGAGACCCGTCCTATAACATGAGATGGGATATCCAACTCCTTCCCATTCCAATCCTGAGACCCTTCCTACAGCATGCGATGTGATATCTCAATGCTTCTAATACCAAACCTGAGACCCGTCCTATAACATGAGATGGGATATCCAACTCCTTCCCGTTCCAAACCTGAGACCCTTCCTATAGCATAGATGTGATATCCAACTCCTTCCCATCCCAATCCTGAGACACTTCCGATAGCAGAGATGTGATATCTCAATGCTTATACCAAACCTGAGACCCTTCCTATAACATGAGATGTGATATCCAAATCCTTCCCGTTCCAAACCTGAGACCCTTCCTTTAGCATGAGATGTGATATCCAGCTCCTTCCCATTCCAATCCTGAGACACTTCCGATAGCATGAGATGTGATATCTCAATGCTTCTAATATCAAAACTGAGACCCTCCCTATAGCATGATATGTGATATCTAAGTCCTTCCCATTCCAATCCTGAGACACTCCCTATAGCATGAGATGTGATATCCAACTCTTTCCCATTCCAATCCTGAGACCCTTCCTATAGCATGAGATATGATATCTCAATACTTCTAATACCAAACGTGAGATCCTTCCGATAACATGAGATGTGATATCCAAATCCTTCCCCTTCCAAACCTGAGACCCTCCCTTTAGCATGAGATGTGATACCCAACTCCCTCCCATTCCAATCCTGAGACCCTTCTGATAGCATGAGATTTGATATCTCAATGCTTCTAATACCAAACCTGAGATCCTTCCGATAGCATGAGATGTGATATCTCAATGCTTCTAATACCAAACCTGAGATCCTTCCTATAACATGAGATGTGATATCCGAATCCTTCCCCTTCCAAACCTGAGACCCTCCCTTTAGCATGAGATGATATCCAACTCTTTCCCATTCCATTCCTGAGACCCTTCTGATAGCAGAGATGTGATATCTCAATGCCTCTAATACCAAACCTGAGATCCTACCTCTAACATGAAATGTGATATCCAACTCTTTCCCCTTCCAAACCTGAGACCCTTCCTATAGCATGAGATGTGATATCTCAATGCCTCTAATACCAAACCTGAGATCCTTCCTATAACATGAGATGTGATATCCAACTCCTTCCATTCCAATCCTGAGACCCGTCCTATAGCATGAGATGTGATATCTCAATGCTTATACCAAACCTGAGACCCTTCCTATAGCATGAGATGTGATATCCAACTACTTCCCATTCCAATCCTGAGACCCTTCCTATAGCATGAGATGTGATATCTCAATGCCTCTATTACCAAACCTGAGATCCTTCCTCTAACATGAAATGTGATATCCAACTCCTTCCCTTTCCAAACCTAAGAGCCTATCTATAGCATGAGATGTGATATCCAAGTCCTTCCCATTCCAACCCTTAGACCCTTCCTACAGCATGCAATATATCTCAATGATTCTAATAAAAAACCTGCGACCCGTCCTATAACATGAGATGTGATATCCAACTCCTTCCCGTTCCAAACCTGAGACCCTTCCTTTAGCATGAGATGTGATATCCAGCTCCTTCCCATTCCAATCTTGAGACACTTCCGATAGCATGAGATGTGATATCTCAATGCTTCTAATATCAAAACTGAGACCCTTCCTATAGCATGAGATGTGATATCTCAATGCTTCTACCAAACCTGAGACCCATCCTTTAGCATGAGATGTGATATCCAACTCCTTCCCATTCCAATCCTGAGACCCTTCCTATAGCATGAGATGTGATATCTCATTACTTCTAATACCAAACCTGAGATCCTTCCGATAACATGAGATGTGATATCTCAATACTTCTAATACCAAACCTGAGATCCATCCTATAACATGAGATGTGATATCCAAATCCTTCGCCTTCCAAACCTGAGACCCTCCCGTTAGCATTAGATGTGATATCCAACTCCTTCCCATTCCAATCCTGAGACCATTCTGATAGCATAAGATATATCTCAATGCTTCTATACCAAACCTGAGATCCTTCCGATAGCATGAGATGTGATATCTCAATACTTATAATACCAAACCTGAGATCCTTCCTATAACATGAGATGTGATATCCAAATCCTTATCTTCCAAACCTGAGACCCTCCCTTTAGCATGAGATGTGATATCCAACTCCTTCCCATTCCAATCCTGAGACTCTTCTGATACCATAAGATATGATATCTCAATGCTTCTATACCAAACCTGAGATCCTTCTGATAGCATGAGATGTGATATCTCAATACTTCTAATACCAAACCTGAGATCCTACCTCTAACATGAAATGTGATATCCAACTCTTTCCCCTTGCAAACCTGAGAGCCTTCCTATAGCATGAGATGTGATATCCAAGTCCTTCCCATTCCAAACCTGAGACCCTTCCTATAACATGAGATGTGATATCCAACTCCTTCCCATTCCAACCTGAGACCCTTCCTATAGCAAGAGATGTGATATCCAAATCCTTCCCATTCCAATCCTGAGACCCTTCCTATAACATGAGATGCGATATCCAACTCCTTCCCATTCCAACCTGAGACACTTCCTATAGCATGAGAAGGGATATCCAACTCCTTCCCAATCCAATCCTGAGACCCTTCCGATAGCAGAGATGTGATATCTCAATGCTTATACCAAACCTGAGACCCTTCCTATAATATGAGATGTGATATCCAACTCCTTCCCGTTCCAAACCTGAGACACTAACTATAGCATGTGTGATATCCAACTCCTTCCCATTCCAAACATGAGACCCTTCCTATAGCAAGAGATGTGATATCCAAATCCTTCCCATTCCAATCCTGAGACCCTTCCTATAACATGAGATGCGATATCCAACTCCTTCCCATTCCAACCTGAGACACTTCCTATAGCATGAGAAGGGATATCCAACTCCTTCCCAATCCAATCCTGAGACCCTTCCGATAGCAGAGACGTGATATCTCAATGTTCTACCAAACCTGAGACCCTTCCTTTAGCATGAGATATGATATCCAAATCCTTCACATTCCAATCCTGAGACCCTTCCTATAGCATGAGATGTGATATCTCAATGCTTCTAATACCAAACCTGAGATCCTTCCTATAACATAAGATGTGATATCCAATTCCTTCCCATTCCAAACCTGAGACCCTTCCTATTGGATGAGAGGTGATATCCAACTCCTTCCCATTCCAACCCTGAGACCCTTCCTATAGCATGAGATGTGATGTCTCAATGCTTCTAATACCAAACCTGAGATCCTTCCTATAACATGAGATGTGATATCCAACTCGTTCCATTCCAATCCTGAGACCCGTCCTATAGCATGAGATGTGATATCTCAATGCTTATACCAAACCTGAGACCCTTCCTATAGCATGAGATGTGATATCCAACTACTTCCCATTCCAATCCTGAGACCCTTCCTATAGCATGAGATGTGATATCTCAATGCTTCTAATACCAAACCTGAGATCCTTCCTCTAACATGAAATGTGATATCCAACTCCTTCCCTTTCCAAACCTAAGAGCCTATCTATAGCATGAGATGTGATATCCAAGTCCTTCCCATTCCAACCCTTAGACCCTTCCTACAGCATGCAATATGATATCTCAATGATTCTAATAACAAACCTGAGACCCGTCCTATAACATGAGATGGGATATCCAACTCCTTCCCATTCCAATCCTGAGACACTTCCGATAGCAGAGATGTGATATCTCAATGCTTATACCAAACCTGAGACCCTTCCTATAACATGAGATGTGATATCCAAATCCTTCCCGTTCCAAACCTGAGACCCTTCCATTAGCATGAGATGTGATATCCAGCTCCTTCCCATTCCAATCCTGAGACACTTCCGATAGCATGAGATGTGATATCTCAATGCTTCTAATATCAAAACTGAGACCCTCCCTATAGCATGATATGTGATATCTAAGTCCTTCCCATTCCAATCCTGAGACACTCCCTATAGCATGAGATGTGATATCCAACTCTTTCCCATTCCAATCCTGAGACCCTTCCTATAGCATGAGATATGATATCTCAATACTTCTAATACCAAACGTGAGATCCTTCCGATAACATGAGATGTGATATCCAAATCCTTCCCCTTCCAAACCTGAGACCCTCCCTTTAGCATGAGATGTAATACCCAACTCCCTCCCATTCCAATCCTGAGACCCTTCTGATAGCATGAGATTTGATATCTCAATGCTTCTAATACCAAACCTGAGATCCTTCCGATAGCATGAGATGTGATATCTCAATGCTTCTAATACCAAACCTGAGATCCTTCCTATAACATGAGATGTGATATCCGAATCCTTCCCCTTCCAAACCTGAGACCCTCCCTTTAGCATGAGATGATATCCAACTCTTTCCCATTCCATTCCTGAGACCCTTCTGATAGCAGAGATGTGATATCTCAATGCCTCTAATACCAAACCTGAGATCCTACCTCTAACATGAAATGTGATATCCAACTCTTTCCCCTTCCAAACCTGAGACCCTTCCTATAGCATGAGATGTGATGTCTCAATGCTTCTAATACCAAACCTGAGATCCTTCCTATAACATGACATGTGATATCCAACTCCTTCCATTCCAATCCTGAGACCCGTCCTATAGCATGAGATGTGATATCTCAATGCTTATACCAAACCTGAGACCCTTCCTATAGCATGAGATGTGATATCCAACTACTTCCCATTCCAATCCTGAGACCCTTCCTATAGCATGAGATGTGATATCTCAATGCCTCTAATACCAAACCTGAGATCCTTCCTCTAACATGAAATGTGATATCCATCTCCTTCCCTTTCCAAACCTAAGAGCCTATCTATAGCATGAGATGTGATATCCAAGTCCTTCCCATTCCAACCCTTAGACCCTTCCTGCAGCATGCAATATATCTCAATGATTCTAATAAAAAACCTGCGACCCGTCCTATAACATGAGATGTGATATCCAACTCCTTCCCGTTCCAAACCTGAGACCCTTCCTTTAGCATTGTTAAGACGGATTTCTGAACTCTGTCCTGGTGGCGCAGAAGTTCAGAAGGCCAACCTAATTACTTGGAACAGGGTAACCTCTGGACAAGCCAGACCAATCAAGGTAGCGATCGCGGCGGTCAAGACTAGGTCTCAAGAGGGGTGAGGGTGACTGAAAGCCCGCAATGAGCACACAAAGCAAGAGCGCTTACAAACTACTCCAAACAGTTGTTATATCAAAAATAGATACACATTTATTTTAAGGCCTTTAAAACAACGACCGTAGCGAGAAAATCACAATATCACAATATTAAACCAACACATACCATAACAACACAATATATATACAAATACACAGTCGCAAGCGTTTAAAGCACGAAATATGTAGTCCACCTGAAAGGAAAGGAAAACAGGCAGTGCGATAACGCTTTAGACTCAGTTCGCCTTCAGAGGCACCTAACTAGATGGAAGTCCGAACCCTGCGAAGAGTGGAGCCTTGTGCTCAAAGTACCTGCCACGCCGGTGCCAACGGGCAAAAGGGGAAGCTCTTCGGAGGAAGTCAGGCAGTTCGGGTTAGTGCACAGCAGAAGGAGAACAGGTTTCCGCAACTCAAGCGCAGCCTCCACAGCGGGCAGAAGCAGAGCGCGAGTACGGCCAAAAGGGTGCTGTTTTTACACAGCAGGGAAAAGCAATGGGATACTGCAGGAGGGCGACCAGATCCTAGCTAAACTACTCACCGGTCCCCGAAGCAAGCAGACCCAGGCTTCTCCACGTTAGTTTCAGCAGCTGGCAGGTTCAGAGGAGCAGGGAACGCCTCGTAGTCGTGTAGAGCAAAAAGACGTCCCAATCGACGAAACCAGCACAGTTTTGTTGCCGCAGCAGGACAACGGAGCGGCTGTGTGTATTCAAGCCAAATGTACACTCCTCCCTTCAGACCTGGGGACGCCAAGCGTACGAAGCGTGGGAGAGTGACCAGGACTCGAAATACAACACAACCTGGCGGCAGTTACAGAGCAGGACTCCCTTGTAAGCTGGTCAGTCAACTGGATGGCCCAGAGACACTTCCGAAGGCTTACTTGGCAGGAGTTGATGAAGTCGCCGGGAATAGCTGTTCCTGCTATTCCAAAGGTCGAAGCACCAGTACAGGCCTTCTAGTTCGATCAAAGGAGGAAAGGGTTTCACAGGACGACAGCAGTGCAAAGGAGGATTCCTTCAGCGGGTCACCAGCGATTCCTCGGTCCAGCCTCTTGGTTGCAGGATACTTGGCTCCTGTATTCCTTCGTTCGTGAGAACTCAGGAGATCGACATGGTAGTGGTGTTTCCAGCTCCCTCTTATCCACGGTTCCCTTCGCGCCAAAACGGAGGGGAGCCAATGGGAGATCCGCTCATCAACACACATACCATACGTGGACCAATCACGGACCACGGTGGTCCCAGGCATTCACACCACCCCAGACTCTCTGGCACCCAGGATGTGTATTGGGACCAGACATCCCAGCCCACACCCTGGAGGCACACAAACGACATGTAGAAGCCCGCGAAAGCAACCACGTTTCGCGGGAAAGTACATGCCCAAATAAGGAAGGCCCCGGGTCGCTCGACCTGGGGAAGGTGACGGGAGCAAGACGGTCAGTGGACAAGACAAAGGAGCCTTGTGGTCTGGCCATTTTGGGAGCCAGGCCACCATTTTGGGTTCAGTGCGAAAAACGTGCTCAGAACGCCAAAAGGAGCTCAAAATAAACAAAACGATCGCTGCCACCATTCGAGTCCCTGAATGACTTGCACCGATCAAATACCATCCTAAAAGAGTATCTAGGGCCTGTAGAAGGCTAGAGACCCAAGAGAGCTGTAACTTAGCTAACAGTGCCCTCTTGTGTCATGTTGCACTAAAGCCGCAACACGATAAAAGAAACTACGGGAAACAGCGTTCCCCGGTACTGACTGTCTTAAGGGCATGTCAGTTTCCCCGTAAGAAAGGAGCGAAAGCCCAGAGAAGTGCGGCAGAAGGCTGTACTTCTCTGGCAAAGTCAACAACAAGGTTAAAAACAATAGCAAAAAGTTTAGGGGTTGCCACATGGAAGGAAAATTCCCTACAATTACGAAATCTTTCCTAACACTCGCCCCTCCCAGACTATGGACAGGGGGAACTAATCCACCCCTGGATGAGTCTCTTGTTCAGGTCGGTTAAACATTCTGGACAACCCATCAGCATTGCTATGTTGGACACCTGGCCTATGCTCAATAGTGAAGTCGAAGCCTTGTAGACTTATGGAACACCTAAGCAACTTTGGATTCTCCCCCTTCATGTTCATTAGCCACTTTAACGGCTTATGGTCAGTCTGCACAGTGAAGTGGGTCCCATAGAGGTAGGGCCTCAGCTTCCTTAGGGCCCACACAACAGAGAAACTTTCTTTCTCTACCGTGGACCATCTGAGCTCTCTGTCCTTAAGCTGGCGACTAATAAAACCGATAGGGTGTTCCTTACCCTTCTCATCTACTTGTGATAGTACAGCTCCTATCCCAGTGTCAGAGGCATATGTCTGCACGATAAAAGGTCTTTGATAATCAGGGGCCCTGAGCACAGGGGCCTGGCACAAGGAGTCTTTTAAGCCATTGAAGGCCTTCTCACACTCGTCGGTCCAAGTTACCTTCTTGGGTTTCTTCGGAGTTGTGAGGGCAGTCAGAGGAGCAGCTATGGTGCCATAGTCTGCCACAAAATTGCGGTAATACCCCGTGAGTCCTAAAAAGGCTCTCACTTGGGTTTGCGTAGTGGGGGTAGGCCAGTCTTGCACTGCTTGTACCTTACTGGATAGAGGCTGTCTCCTCCCTCCACCTACTTCATGTCCAAGGTAAACCACTGAGCCTTTTCCATTTTGGTGAGGGGCCACTCGGACACCCTCAAAAGAGCTAACTGAAGGACTGCTTGGGAACAGGTCGGGGAGAGGTTCAGACTCCTCTTCCTCAACATCTGAAGCCAGTAGCAGTGCTGCGATTTCGACGCTTGGGCCGAAAGCCTTCAGCCTATTCATGTGAAACACTTTGGGAGCCTGTCCAGGCCTTCCAAGGTCCACTGAATAGTTAACCTCACCCAGGGGCTCCACCACTGGGTAAGGGCCTGACCATTTGTCCTGTAAAGCTCGAGGCCTTATGAGATTCATGATCAGGACTTGCTGACCAAGTGTAAAGTTGATGAGGGAAGCTTTCTGGTCGTACCAATGTTTCACCAGCGCTTGCCCTGCCTTCAATTTATCACTAGTCAAGCCCATCAGAAGTACCATCCGTTTTCTGAGCCCTAGCACATAATCAACTACATTGGTAGCAACAGGGGGAGTGGGCATCTCCCATCCCTCTTTGACGATGGCTAAGGGTCCCCGTACGGGATGACCGAACAGAAGTTCGAAGGGGCTGAAGCCAACACCCTCCTGTGGTACCTCTCGGTAGGCAAACAGTAAGCATGAAACAAGAAGATCCCATTTCCTTCTCTGAGGCTCCTCCAGAGCCCCAATCATGCTCTTTAACGTCCTGCTGAAACGCCCCCCCCAGACCATTGGTCTGGGGGCGGTATGCAGAAGAGAACCTGTAGGTGTCCCCACATTCTTTCCACATAGCCTGCCTATACTTCGACATAAAGTTGCTGCCATGATCCGACACAACTTCTTTAGGGAAGCCAACCCTAGTAAACATGCCGAGTAAAGCTTCTGCAACTGGCTTGGCAGTTACAGTTGTAAATGGGACGGCCTCAGGATACCTGGTTGCATGGTCGACCAGCACCAGGATAAACTTATTGCCTGAGGATGTTTGCGGGTCAAGGGGACCAACCATGTCGATCCCTACCCTTTCAAATGGTACCCCCTGTTAGGAAAGATTTCGTAATTGTAGGGAATTTTCCTTCCATGTGGCAACCCCTAAACTTTTTGCTATTGTTTTTAACCTTGTTCTTGACTTTGCCAGAGAAGTACAGCCTTCTGCCGCACTTCTCTGGGCTTTCGCTCCTTTTCTTATGGGGAAACTGACATGCCCTTAAGACAGTCAGTACCGGGGAACGCTGTTTCCCGTAGTTTCTTTTATCGTGTTGCGGCTTTAGTGCAACATGACACAAGAGGGCACTGTAAGCTAAGTTACAGCTCTCTTGGGTCTCTAGCCTTCTACAGACCCTAGATACTCTTTTAGGATGGTATTTGATCGGTGCAAGTCATTCAGGGACTCGAATGGTGGCAGCGATCGTTTTGTTTATTTTGAGCTCCTTTTGGCGTTCTGAGCACGTTTTTGCACTGAACCCAAAATGGTGGCCTGGCTCTCCAAAATGGCCAGACCACGAGGCTCCTTTGTCTTGTCCACTGACCGTCTTGCTCCCTTCACCTTCCCCAGGTCAGACGACCCGGGGCCTTCCTTATTTGGGCATGTACTTTCCCGCGAAACGTGGTTGCTTTCGCGGGCTTCTACATGTCGTTTGTGTGCCTCCAGGGTGTGGGCTGGGATGTCTGGTCCCAATACACATCCTGGGTGCCAGAGAGTCTGGGGTGGTGTGAATGCCTGGGACCACCGTGGTCCGTGATTGGTCCACGTATGGTATGTGTGTTGATGAGCGGATCTCCCATTGGCTCCCCGCCGTTTTTGCGCGAAGGGGACCGTGGATAAGAGGGAGCTGGAAACACCACTGCCATGTCGATGTCCTGAGTTCTCACGAACGAAGGAATACAGGAGCCAAGTATCCTGCAACCCAGAGGCTGGACCGAGGAATCGCTGGTGACCCGCTGAAGGAATCCTCCTTTGCACTGCTGTCGTCCTGTGAAACCCTTTCCTCCTTGGATCGAACCAGAAGGCCTGTACTGGTGCTTCGACCTTTGGAATAGCAGGAACAGCTATTCCCGGCGACTTCATCATCTCCTGCCAAGTAAGCCTTCAGAAGTGTCTCTGGGCCATCCAGTTGACTGACCAGCTTACAAGGGAGTCCTGCTCTGTAACTGCCGCCAGGTTGTGTGGTATTTCGAGTCCTTGTCACTCTCCCACGCTTCGTACACTTGGCGTTCCCAAGTCTGAAGGGAGGAGTGTACATTTGGCTTGAATACACACAGCAGCTCCGTTGTCCTGCTGCGGCAACAAAACTGTGCTGGTTTCGTCGATTGGGACGTCTTTTTGCTCTACATGACTACGAGGCGTTCCCTGCTCTTCTGAACCTGCCAGCTGCTGAAACTAACGTGGAGAAGCCTGGGTCTGCTTGCTTCGGGGACCGGTGAGTAGTTTAGCTAGGATCTGGTCGCCCTCCTGCAGTATCCCATTGCTTTTCCTGCTGTGTAAAAACAGCACCCTTTTGCCGTACTCGCGCTCTGCTTCTGCTCGCTGTGGAGGCTGCGCTTGAGTTGCGGAACCCGTTCTCCTTCTGCTGTGCACTAACCCGAACTGCCTGACTTCCTCCGAAGAGCTTCCCCTTTTGCCCGTTGGCACCGGCGTGGCAGGTACTTTGAGCACAAGGCTCCACTCTTCGCAGGGCTCGGACTTCCATCTAGTTAGGTGCCTCTAAAGGCGAACTGAGTCAAAAGCGTTATAGCACTGCCTGTTTTCCTTTCCTTTCAGGTGGACTACATGTTTCGTGCTTTAAACGCTTGCGACTGTGTATTTGTATATATATTGTGTTGATATGGTATGTGTTGGTTTAATATTGTGATATTGTGATTTTCTCGCTACGGTCGTTGTTTTAAAGGCCTTAAAATAAATGTGTATCTATTTTTGATATAACAACTGTTTGGAGTAGTTTGTAAGCGCTCTTGCTTTGTGTGCTCATTGCGGGCTTTCAGTCACCCTCACCCCTCTTGAGACCTAGTCTTGACTGCCGCGATCGCTACCTTGATTAGTCTGGCTTGTCCAGAGGTTACCCTGTTCCAAGTAATTAGGTTGGCCTTCTGAACTTCTGCGCCACCAGGACAGAGTTCAGAAATCCGTCTTAACAAATTGGTGTACAGCGGTGGGATACGACTGAAGGTATCCAGTGTTGCGCTCGAACTAAGGCATTTCAGGTTATTCCAAACAGTACACGTAGTGAATTGTTGTAATATAACTTTAAAAAGGCCATAGTCCTATCAAACAGTATGGAAGCAAATACGTTGTTAACTTTAAATGCTTCCAAATCAGAAACGCTGAAAAAGATGTGTGCGGAGAGAGGTGTTTCCTCTCAAGGCACAAAATTGGAAATGATCCAGAGAATCGTGGCGTGGCAAGAAGCGCAGCTTGACGCTATAACTTCCGAGGACAGTGCAGAAGGTGGTGGGGCTGCTCTCACTGGTAGAACCGACGGTTCTGCCGCTGCACTGATCCATCGCGACCACGAGGACAGGGAGGATGTAATGTCTAATGTTTCCTCTGCCAGTGCTGATGGGGAGGCTATGCTTGAATTCAAGAAGCAAGAGCTGCGGTTTAGGCAGCAGGAGCTTGAATTCAGCATAGCCAAACTAAAAATCGAACAGGCAGAAAAACAGAAAGACAGGGATCACCAGTTGGAACTGGCCAAGCTTCAGGTTGCAAATGGGTCCAAGGGTCCTGGACATGGGTCTGGGGCTTCCTCTCATCCACGGGTTCCGAAAGATCTGCTCAGTGTGTATGAAGAGAGGAATGACATTATGGACTGGCTGAATGCGTTTGAGTATGCATGCGAGGTCCAGGAAGTTGACAATGCTGATAAGATTGCGTGGTTGCTCAGTAGACTGCCCCATTCTGGCTGTAGTGCCATTATGGAAATGTCGAAGGCTGAGCGGGCTGATTTCGCAATGTTAAAGCAGACTCTCATTTTAAAGTTTGGGAAGACTCCGGCCCAATATTTAAAGCGTTTTCGAGAGTATAAGAAAAAGGAAGGTGGTACTTGGGTATCTTATGTCGCTGAATCTTTAAAAAACTTAACTGGCTGGGTTGAAGGTTATAAGGTTTCTACCTTCGAAGGCATGATCAATCTGGTCATGCTGGAACACATTTTTGCTTCTTCTTCCCCGGAGCTTAAGCAGCATTTGGCCGATTCGAAGGAGATAGATCCTAAGAAGCTGGCCATTGCAGCAGACTTATGGGTGTCACATCGAGTGTCCCATAAGGACAAAACTCATCCTGGTAAGCAGGAGGAAGGGAAAAAGTCCAAAGATATGGAGGGTGGGGAATCTGCTAAATCTTCTTCCCATAAGGGCCACAAAAAGAAAAACAAGGGTAAGACACAAGAGAACTCACAGGGTAGTGGAGGATCGCCTCCGAAACAGAACTCTGGTTACAATAAGCCTCCCTACGTAAACAGACCCAATGGGCCTTGTTTTTCTTGTGGAGCAACTGACCATGTGAAGGGGGATCCCCGTTGTAAGGTTAGACCTTTGGGGGTCCACTCCGCTAATCTGGCCTTCTCCTCCTACGAGGAAGAAGAGATTACAGGAGCATCCTTCTCCTCAGACTCGTTTCCCAGCGGGATAGAGGCTGAGGTAGTTTTAGTGTCCCTGGGTTCCTGGGAGCCTAAAGTCGCAGAGGTGTATGCTAGGATCCCGGATAATACCAAGCACTACTTTAAGGACAGTGTGCTGATCAATGGAGTGGATACTCCAGCTCTTAGGGATAGTGGGTGCAGTCGAACTGTAGTGGATTCTACCTTGGTAGACTCAGAGGAAGTTGCCAGAGCTACTCTGATGCCCACTAAGTTGGCTGACGGCCCCCTCTGTATGTTTCCCGTGATCCCTGTAAATCTTACTTTAAATGGTACAGCAGTCAGGATTCCAGTGAGCATTCAGAGAAACGTCCCGGGAAAGGTCTTGTTGGGCAATGATCTCAGAGCTTTAGGGCTCGTAGGAGACACTGCCGAAAGACCCTACACACGGTGTCAAGCACGGGCAGCATTGGCCTAGTCCAATACGCCGCCCCAGCCGAAGGGGAAACCCAAGTCAAAAGGAGTCTACAAGTCAAGACGAGGGAAAGAGAATATTCCCCCGAGCTCGCCTACCACTGCGGTGGAGGAAGTTGGTCAATCGCCCGGGCCTGACGAGGAGGTGGCGATGCCTGAAGTATTCGACCCCAACGATCATCCTGAACTAAAAGACTTGTTAGTTGAAGGAGGTCCTGATAGGGACGAATTCAGTAAAGGCCAACGTGAGTGCCCATCTCTGGAAGGCCTAAGGAGACAGGCCTGCTCCCAGATTGAGGGTGAACCTCCTGGGAAGCATAGGATTTATTGGGAAGGTGGACTCCTGTATAGTGAGCCCACAGAGTCTACAGAAGGAGACCATAGGAGGTTGGTGGTTCCCCTTGCTGTTAGGCCCTTCCTCCTGCAGTTGGCGCATGAAGTTCCCCTTGCTGGTCACCTTGGTATGAAGAGGACCAAGCAAAGGTTATCCATGCACTTCTACTGGCCCAAGATGGGGGTGCAAGTAGAAAGTCACTGCAGGAGTTGCGCCTCCTGCCAGTTGTCTGGTAAGGTTGGCGCGACAATCCAAGCTCCGTTGGTACCGCTCCCAGTTGTGGGGGTACCATTTGAAAGGGTAGGGATCGACATCGTTGGTCCCCTTGACCCGCAAACATCCTCGGGCAATAGGTTTATCCTGGTGCTGGTTGACCATGCAACCAGGTATCCTGAGGCCATCCCATTGAAAACTGTAACTGCCAAGTCGGTTGCAAAAGCTTTACTCGGCATATTTACTAGGGTTGGCTTCCCTAAAGAATTTGTGTCGGATCATGGCAGCAACTTTATGTCGAAGTATAGGCAGGCTATGTGGAAAGAATGTGGGGACACCTACAGGTTCTCTTCTGCATACCGCCCCCAGACCAATGGTCTGGGGGGGCGTTTCAGCAGGACGTTAAAGAGCATGATTGGGGCTCTGGAGGAGCCTCAGAGAAGGAAATGGGATCTTCTTGTTTCATGCTTACTGTTTGCCTACCGAGAGGTACCACAGGAGGGTGTTGGCTTCAGCCCCTTCGAACTTCTGTTCGGTCATCCCGTACGGGGACCCTTAGCCATCGTCAAAGAGGGATGGGAGATGCCCACTCCCCCTGTTGCTACCAATGTAGTTGATTATGTGCTAGGGCTCAGAAAACGGATGGTACTTCTGATGGGCTTGACTAGTGATAAATTGAAGGCAGGGCAAGCGCTGGTGAAACATTGGTACGACCAGAAAGCTTCCCTCATCAACTTTACACTTGGTCAGCAAGTCCTGATCATGAATCTCATAAGGCCTCGAGCTTTACAGGACAAATGGTCAGGCCCTTACCCAGTGGTGGAGCCCCTGGGTGAGGTTAACTATTCAGTGGACCTTGGAAGGCCTGGACAGGCTCCCAAAGTGTTTCACATGAATAGGCTGAAGGCTTTCGGCCCAAGCGTAGAAATCGCAGCACTGCTACTGGCTTCAGACGTTGCGGGAGAGTAGTCTGAACCTCTCCCCGACCTGTTCCCAAGCAGTCCTTCAGATAGCTCTTTTGAGGGTGTCCGAGTGGCCCCTCACCAAAATGGACAAGGCTCAGTGGTTTACCTTGGACATGAAGTAGGTGGGGGGAGGAGACAGCCTCTACCCAGTAAAGTACAAGCAGTACAAGACTGGCCTACCCCCACTACGCAAACCCAAGTGAGAGCCTTCTTAGGACTCACGGGGTTTTACCGCACTTTTGTGGCAGACTATGGCACCATAGCTGCTCCTCTGACTGCCCTCACAACTCCGAAGAAACCCAAGAAGGTAACTTGGACCGACGAGTGTGAGAAGGCCTTCAATGGCTTCAAAGACTCCTTGTGCCAGGCGCCTGTGCTCAGGGCCCCTGATTATCAAAGACCTTTTATCGTGCAGACGGATGCCTCTGACACTGGGATAGGAGCTGTACTATCACAAGTAGATGAGAAGGGTAAGGAACACCCTATCGGTTTTATTAGTCGCCAGCTTAAGGACAGAGAGCTCAGATGGTCCACGGTAGAGAAAGAATGTTTCTCTGTTGTGTGGGCCCTAAGGAAGCTGAGGCCCTACCTCTATGGGACCCACTTCACTGTGCAGACTGACCATAAGCAGTTAAAGTGGCTAATGAACATGAAGGGGGAGAATCCAAAGTTGCTTAGGTGGTCCATAAGTCTACAAGGCTTCGACTTCACTATTGAGCATAGGACAGGTGTCCAACATAGAAATGCTGATGGGTTGTCCAGAATGTTTAACCGACCTGAACAAGAGACTCATCCAGGGGTGGATTAGTCCCCCCTGTCCATAGTCTGGGAGGGGCGAGTGTTAGGAAAGATTTCGTAATTGTAGGGAATTTTCCTTCCATGTGGCAACCCCTAAACTTTTTGCTATTGTTTTTAACCTTGTTCTTGACTTTGCCAGAGAAGTACAGCCTTCTGCCGCACTTCTCTGGGCTTTCGCTCCTTTTCTTATGGGGAAACTGACATGCCCTTAAGACAGTCAGTACCGGGGAACGCTGTTTCCCGTAGTTTCTTTTATCGTGTTGCGGCTTTAGTGCAACATGACACAAGAGGGCACTGTAAGCTAAGTTACAGCTCTCTTGGGTCTCTAGCCTTCTACAGACCCTAGATACTCTTTTAGGATGGTATTTGATCGGTGCAAGTCATTCAGGGACTCGAATGGTGGCAGCGATCGTTTTGTTTATTTTGAGCTCCTTTTGGCGTTCTGAGCACGTTTTTGCACTGAACCCAAAATGGTGGCCTGGCTCTCCAAAATGGCCAGACCACGAGGCTCCTTTGTCTTGTCCACTGACCGTCTTGCTCCCTTCACCTTCCCCAGGTCAGACGACCCGGGGCCTTCCTTATTTGGGCATGTACTTTCCCGCGAAACGTGGTTGCTTTCGCGGGCTTCTACATGTCGTTTGTGTGCCTCCAGGGTGTGGGCTGGGATGTCTGGTCCCAATACACATCCTGGGTGCCAGAGAGTCTGGGGTGGTGTGAATGCCTGGGACCACCGTGGTCCGTGATTGGTCCACGTATGGTATGTGTGTTGATGAGCGGATCTCCCATTGGCTCCCCTCCGTTTTGGCGCGAAGGGAACCGTGGATAAGAGGGAGCTGGAAACACCACTGCCATGTCGATCTCCTGAGTTCTCACGAACAAAGGAATACAGGAGCCAAGTATCCTGCAACCCAGAGGCTGGACCGAGGAATCGCTGGTGACCCGCTGAAGGAATCCTCCTTTGCACTGCTGTCGTCCTGTGAAACCCTTTCCTCCTTGGATCGAACCAGAAGGCCTGTACTGGTGCTTCGACCTTTGGAATAGCAGGAACAGCTATTCCCGGCGACTTCATCATCTCCTGCCAAGTAAGCCTTCGGAAGTGTCTCTGGGCCATCCAGTTGACTGACCAGCTTACAAGGGAGTCCTGCTCTGTAACTGCCGCCAGGTTGTGTGGTATTTCGAGTCCTTGTCACTCTCCCACGCTTCGTACACTTGGCGTTCCCAAGTCTGAAGGGAGGAGTGTACATTTGGCTTGAATACACACAGCCGCTCCGTTGTCCTGCTGCGGCAACAAAACTGTGCTGGTTTCGTCGATTGGGACGTCTTTTTGCTCTACACGACTACGAGGCGTTCCCTGCTCTTCTGAACCTGCCAGCTGCTGAAACTAACGTGGAGAAGCCTGGGTCTGCTTGCTTCGGGGACCGGTGAGTAGTTTAGCTAGGATCTGGTCGCCCTCCTGCAGTATCCCATTGCTTTTCCTGCTGTGTAAAAACAGCACCCTTTTGCCGTACTCGCGCTCTGCTTCTGCTCGCTGTGGAGGCTGCGCTTGAGTTGCGGAACCCGTTCTCCTTCTGCTGTGCACTAACCCGAACTGCCTGACTTCCTCCGAAGAGCTTCCCCTTTTGCCCGTTGGCACCGGCGTGGCAGGTACTTTGAGCACAAGGCTCCACTCTTCGCAGGGCTCGGACTTCCATCTAGTTAGGTGCCTCTAAAGGCGAACTGAGTCAAAAGCGTTATCGCACTGCCTGTTTTCCTTTCCTTTCAGGTGGACTACATATTTCGTGCTTTAAACGCTTGCGACTGTATTTGTATATATATTGTGTTGATATGGTATGTGTTGGTTTAATATTGTGATATTGTGATTTTCTCGCTACGGTCGCTGTTTTAAAGGCCTTAAAATAAATGTGTATCTATTTTTGATATAACAACTGTTTGGAGTAGTTTGTAAGCGCTCTTGCTTTGTGTGCTCATTGCGGGCTTTCAGTCACCCTCACCCCTCTTGAGACCTAGTCTTGACCGCCGCGATCGCTACCTTGATTAGTCTGGCTTGTCAAGAGGTTACCCTGTTCCAAGTAATTAGGTTGGCCTTCTGAACTTCTGCGCCACCAGGACAGAGTTCAGAAATCCGTCTTAACACCCCCACAACTGGGAGCGGTACCAACGGAGCTTGGATTGTCGCGCCAACCTTACCAGACAACTGGCAGGCGGCACAACTCCTGCAGTGACTTTCTACTTGCTCCCCCATCTTGGGCCAGTAGAAGTGCATGGATAACCTTTGCTTGGTCTTCCTCATACCGAGGTGACCAGCAAGGGGAACTTCATGCGCCAACTGCAGGAGGAAGGGCCTAACAGCAAGGGGAACCACCAACCTCCTATGGTCTCCTTCTGTAGACTCTGTGGGCTCACTATACAGGAGTCCACCTTCCTGGTAAATCCTATGCATCCCAGGAGGTTCACCCTCAAGCTGGGAGCAGGCCTGTCTCCTTAGGCCTTCCAGAGATGGGCACACACGTTGGCCTTTACTGAATTCGTCCCTATCAGGACCTCCTTCAACTAACAAGTCTTTTAGTTCAGGATGATCGTTGGGGTCGAATACTTCAGGCATCGCCACCTCCTCGTCAGGCTCGGGCGATTGACCAACTTCCTCCACCGCAGTGGTAGGCGAGCTCGGGGGAATATTCTCTTTCCCCCGTCTTGACTTGTAGACTCCTTTCGCCTTGGGTTGTCCCTTCGGCTGGGGCGGCGTATTGGACTTGGCCAATGCTGCCCGTGCTTGAGACCGTGTGTAGGGTCGTTCGGCAGTGTCTCCTACGAGCCCTAAAGCTCTGAGATCATTACCTAATAAGACCTTTCACGGGACGTTTCTCTGAATGCTCACTGGAATCCTGACTGCTGTACCATTTAAAGTTAGATTAACAGGGATCACGGGAAACATACGGAGGGGGCCGTCAGCCAACTTAGTGGGCATCAGAGTAGCTCTGGCAACTTCCTCTGAGTCTACCAAGGTAGAATCCACTACAGTTCGACTGCACCCACTATCCCTAAGAGCTGGAGTATCCACTCCATTGATCAGCACACTGTCTTTAAAGTAGTGCTTGGTATTATCCGGAATCCTAGCATAAGCCTCTGCGACTTTAGGCTCCCAGGAACCCAGGGACACTAAAACTACCTCGGCCTCTATTCCGCTGGGAAACGAGTCCGAGGAGAAGGATGCTTCTGTAATCTCTTCTTCCTCGTAGGAGGAGAAGGCAAGATTAGCGGAGTGGACCCCCAAAGGTCTAACCTTACAACGGGGATCCCCCTTCACATGGTCAGTTGCTCCACAAGAAAAACAAGCCCTAGTGGGTCTGTTTACGTAGGGAGGCTTATTGTAACCAGAGTTCTATTTCGGAGGCGCACCTCCACTACCCTGTGAGTTCTCTTGTGTCTTACCCTTGTTTTTCTTTTTGTGGCCCTTTTGGGAAGAAGATTTAGCAGATTCCCCACCCTCCATATCTTTGGACTTTTTCCCCTCCTCCTGCTTACCAGGATGAGTTTTGTCCTTATGGGACACTCGATGTGACACCCATAAGTCTGCTGCAATGGCCAGCTTCTTAGGATCTATCTCCTTCGAATCGGCCAAATGCTGCTTAAGCTCCGGGGAAGAAGAAGCAAAAATGTGTTCCAGCATGACAAGATTTATCATGCCGTCAAAGGTAGAAACCTTATAGCCTTCGACCCAGCCAGTTAAGTTTTTCAAAAATTCAGCGACATAAGATACCCAAGTACCACCTTCCTTTTTCTTATACTCTCGAAAACGCTTTAAATATTGGGCCGGAGTCTTCCCAAACTTTAAAATGAGAGTCTGCTTTAACATTGCGAAATCAGCCCGCTCAGCCTTCGACATTTCCATAATGGCACTACAGCCAGAATGGGGCAGTCTACTGAGCAACCACGCAATCTTATCAGCACTGTCAACTTTTTGAACCTCGCATGCATACTCAAACGCATTCAGCCAGTCCATAATGTCATTCCTTTCTTCATACACACTGAGCAGATCTTTTGGAAACCGTGGATGAGAGGAAGCCCCAGAACCATGTCCAGGACCCTTGGATCCATTTGCAACCTGAAGCTTGGCCAGTTCCAACTGGTGATCCCTGTCTTTTTGTTTTTCTGCCTGTTCGATTTTTAGTTTGGCTATGCTGAATTCAAGCTCCTGCTGCCTAAACCGCAGCTCTTGCTTCTTGAATTCAAGCATAGCCTCCCCATCAGCACTGGCAGAGGAAACATTAGACATTACATCCTCCCTGTCCTCGTGGTCGTGATGGATCAGTGCAGCGGCAGAACCGTCGGTTCTGCCAGTGAGAGCAGCCCCACCACCTTCCGCACTGTCCTCCAGAAGTAATAGCGTCAAGCTGCGCTTCTTGCCACGCCACGATTCTTTGGATCATTTCCAATTTCGTGCCTTGAGAGGAAACACCTCTCTCCGCACAGATCTTTTTCAGCGTTTCTGATTTGGAAGCATTTAAAGTTAACAACGTACTTGTTTCCATACTGTTTGATAGGACTATGGCCTTTTTAAAGTTATACTATAACAATTCACTACGTGTACTGTTTGGAATAACCTGAAATGCCTTAGTTCGAGCGCAACACTGGATACCTTCAGTCCTATCCCACCGCTGACACCAATTTGTTAAGACGGATTTCTGAACTCTGTCCTGGTGGCGCAGAAGTTCAGAAGGCCAACCTAATTACTTGGAACAGGGTAACCTCTGGACAAGCCAGACCAATCAAGGTAGCGATCGCGGCGGTCAAGACTAGGTCTCAAGAGGGGTGAGGGTGACTGAAAGCCCGCAATGAGCACACAAAGCAAGAGCGCTTACAAACTACTCCAAACAGTTGTTATATCAAAAATAGATACACATTTATTTTAAGGCCTTTAAAACAACGACCGTAGCGAGAAAATCACAATATCACAATATTAAACCAACACATACCATAACAACACAATATATATACAAATACACAGTCGCAAGCGTTTAAAGCACGAAATATGTAGTCCACCTGAAAGGAAAGGAAAACAGGCAGTGCGATAACGCTTTAGACTCAGTCGCCTTCAGAGGCACCTAACTAGATGGAAGTCCGAACCCTGCGAAGAGTGGAGCCTTGTGCTCAAAGTACCTGCCACGCCGGTGCCAACGGGCAAAAGGGGAAGCTCTTCGGAGGAAGTCAGGCAGTTCGGGTTAGTGCACAGCAGAAGGAGAACAGGTTTCCGCAACTCAAGCGCAGCCTCCACAGCGGGCAGAAGCAGAGCGCGAGTACGGCCAAAAGGGTGCTGTTTTTACACAGCAGGGAAAAGCAATGGGATACTGCAGGAGGGCGACCAGATCCTAGCTAAACTACTCACCGGTCCCCGAAGCAAGCAGACCCAGGCTTCTCCACGTTAGTTTCAGCAGCTGGCAGGTTCAGAAGAGCAGGGAACGCCTCGTAGTCGTGTAGAGCAAAAAGACGTCCCAATCGACGAAACCAGCACAGTTTTGTTGCCGCAGCAGGACAACGGAGCGGCTGTGTGTATTCAAGCCAAATGTACACTCCTCCCTTCAGACCTGGGGACGCCAAGCGTACGAAGCGTGGGAGAGTGACCAGGACTCGAAATACAACACAACCTGGCGCCAGTTACAGAGCAGGACTCCCTTGTAAGCTGGTCAGTCAACTGGATGGCCCAGAGACACTTCCGAAGGCTTACTTGGCAGGAGTTGATGAAGTCGCCGGGAATAGCTGTTCCTGCTATTCCAAAGGTCGAAGCACCAGTACAGGCCTTCTAGTTCGATCAAAGGAGGAAAGGGTTTCACAGGACGACAGCAGTGCAAAGGAGGATTCCTTCAGCGGGTCACCAGTGATTCCTCGGTCCAGCCTCTTGGTTGCAGGATACTTGGCTCCTGTATTCCTTCGTTCGTGAGAACTCAGGAGATCGACATGGTAGTGGTGTTTCCAGCTCCCTCTTATCCACGGTTCCCTTCGCGCCAAAACGGAGGGGAGCCAATGGGAGATCCGCTCATCAACACACATACCATACGTGGACCAATCACGGACCACGGTGGTCCCAGGCATTCACACCACCCCAGACTCTCTGGCACCCAGGATGTGTATTGGGACCAGACATCCCAGCCCACACCCTGGAGGCACACAAACGACATGTAGAAGCCCGCGAAAGCAACCACGTTTCGCGGGAAAGTACATGCCCAAATAAGGAAGGCCCCGGGTCGCTCGACCTGGGGAAGGTGACGGCAGCAAGACGGTCAGTGGACAAGACAAAGGAGCCTCGTGGTCTGGCCATTTTGGGAGCCAGGCCACCATTTTGGGTTCAGTGCGAAAAACGTGCTCAGAACGCCAAAAGGAGCTCAAAATAAACAAAACGATCGCTGCCACCATTCGAGTCCCTGAATGACTTGCACCGATCAAATACCATCCTAAAAGAGTATCTAGGGCCTGTAGAAGGCTAGAGACCCAAGAGAGCTGTAACTTAGCTTACAGTGCCCTCTTGTGTCATGTTGCACTAAAGCCGCAACACGATAAAAGAAACTACGGGAAACAGCGTTCCCCGGTACTGACTGTCTTAAGGGCATGTCAGTTTACCCGTAAGAAAGGAGCGAAAGCCCAGAGAAGTGCGGCAGAAGGCTGTACTTCTCTGGCAAAGTCAACAACAAGGTTAAAAACAATAGCAAAAAGTTTAGGGGTTGCCACATGGAAGGAAAATTCCCTACAATTACGAAATCTTTCCTAACAAGCATGAGATGTGATATCCAGCTCCTTCCCATTGCAATCTTGAGACACTTCCGATAGCATGAGATGTGATATCTCAATGCTTCTAATATCAAAACTGAGACCCTTCCTATAGCATGAGATGTGATATCTCAATGCTTCTACCAAACCTGAGACCCGTCCTTTAGCATGAGATGTGATATCCAACTCCTTCCCATTCCAATCCTGAGACCCTTCCTATAGCATGAGATGTGATATCTCATTACTTCTAATACCAAACCTGAGATCCTTCCGATAACATGAGATGTGATATCTCAATACTTCTAATACCAAACCTGAGATCCATCCTATATCACATGAGATGTGATATCCAAATCCTTCGCCTTCCAAACCTGAGACCTTCCCGTTAGCATTAGATGTGATATCCAACTCCTTCCCATTCCAATCCTGAGACCCTTCTGATAGCATAAGATAAATCTCAATGCTTCTATACCAAACCTGAGATCCTTCCGATAGCATGAGATGTGATATCTCAATACTTATAATACCAAACCTGAGATCCTTCCTATAACATGAGATGTGATATCCAAATCCTTATCTTCCAAACCTGAGACCCTCCGTTTAGCATGAGATGTGATATCCAACTCCTTCCCATTCCAATCCTGAGACTCTTCTGATACCATAAGGTATGATATCTCAATGCTTCTATACCAAACCTGAGATCCTTCTGATAGCATGAGATGTGATATCTCAATACTTCTAATACCAAACCTGAGATCCTACCTCTAACATGAAATGTGATATCCAACTCTTTCCCCTTGCAAACCTGAGATCCTTCCTATAGCATGAGATGTGATATCCAAGTCCTTCCCATTCCAATCCTGAGACCCTTCCTATAACATGAGATGTGATATCCAACTCCTTCCCATTCCAACCTGAGACCCTTCCTATAGCATGAGATGGGATATCCAACTCCTTCCAAATCCAATCCCGATACGCTTCCGATAGCATGAGATGTGATATCCCAATGCTTCTACCAAACCTGAGACCCATACTATGGCATGAGATGTGATATCAAACTCCTTCCCATTCTAATCCTGAGACCCTTCCTATAGCTTGAGATGTGATATCCAATTCCTTCCCATTCCAATTCTGAGACCCTTCCTATACCATGAGACTAGATATCTCAATGCTTCTAATACCAAACCTGAGACCCGTCCTATAACATGAGATGTGATATCCAAATCCCTCCCCTTCCAAACCTTAGACCCTTCCTTTATAATGTGTTGTGATATCCAACTCCTTCCCATTCCAATCTTGAGACCCTTCCGATATCATGAAACGTGATATCTCAATGCTTCTAATATCAAACTTGAGACCCTCCCTATAGCATGAGATGTGATATCCAAGTCCTTCCCATTCCTATCCTGAGACCCTTCCTATAGCATGAGATGTGATATCTCATTGCTTCTAATACCAAACCTGAGACCCTTCCTATAACATGAGATGGGAATATCCAACTCCTTCCCATTCCAATCCTGAGACACATCCTATAGCATGAGATGTGATATCTCACTGCTTATACCAAACCTGAGACCCTTCCTATAGCATGAGATGTGATATCCAACGCCTTCCCATTCCAATCCTGAGACCCTTCCTATAGCATGAGATGTGATATCTCAATGCTTCTAATATCAAACTTGAGACCCTCCCTATAGCATGAGATGTGATACCCAAGTCCTTCCCATTCCAATCCTGAGACACTTCCTATAGCATGAGATGTGATATCTCAATGCTTCTAATACCAAACCTGAGACTCTTCCTATAACATGAGATGGGATATCCAACTCCTTCCCATTCCAATCCTGAGACCCTTTCGATAGCAGAGATGTGATATCTCAATGTTTATACCAAACCTGAGACCCTCCCTACGGCATGAGATGTCATATACAACTCCTTCCCATTCCAATCCTGAGACCCTTCCTATAGCATGAGATGTGATATCCAACTCCTTCCCATTCCAATCCTGAGACCCTTCCTATAGCACGAGATGTGATATCCATCTCCTTCCATTCCAATCCTGAGACCCTTCCTATAGCATGAGATGTGATATCTCAATGCTTATAACAAAACCTGAGACCCTTCCTATAGCATGAGATGTGATATCCAACTCCTTCCCATTCCAATCCTGAGACCCTTCCTATAGCCTGAGATGTGATATCTCAATGCCTCTAATACCAAACCTGAGATCCTTCCTCTAACATGAAATGTGATATCCAACTCCTTCACTTTCCAAACCTGAGAGCCTATCTATAGCATGAGATGTGATATCCAAGTCCTTCCCATTCCAACCCTTAGACCCTTCCTACAGCATGCAATATGATATCTCAATGATTTTAATAAAAAACCTGAGACCCGTCCTATAACATGAGATGGGATATCCAAATCCTTCCCATTCCAATCCTGAGACACTTCCGATAGCAGAGATGTGATATCTCAATGTTTATACCAAACCTGAGACCCTTCCTATAACATGAGATGTGATATCCAACTCCTTCCCGTTCCAAACCTGAGACCCTTCCTTTAACATGAGATGTGATATCCAGCTCCTTCCCATTCCAATCCTGAGACACTTCCGATAGCATGAGATGTGATATCTCAATGCTTCTAATATCAAAACTGAGACCCTCCCTATAGCATGATATGTGATATCGAAGTCCTTCCCATTCCAATCCTGAGACCCTTGTCTCAGATGAGATGTGATATCTCAATGCTTATCCTTGATTCCTGTAGTAAATTGATTTCCTTTGCAGGCCGACTCCTGTCACGAATGCCTTGTCTGCTTGCATTCTCTCCTGGCCATTCTCTCACCGTGGCTATTTGCCTACCCCCTTCCTCTCTCAGTGGATGGACTTCTCCATCCTAGCCTCCTACAACTCAACTCCGCCTACTTGGAGAATTCAACATGAACCTGTATGCTTCCTGACCTGGACTTTTACGAGATCTGCAACTCTTCATGTCGCTGGCCCTACACACTGCAGGGAATACTCAGGATTTTCTGATCTTCAGACCTCCCCCTCTGTAACCCTCTCAACAATCCTCTCCCGTGGTGATCAAGTTCTCATCTCCAAAGAAGGTTAACTGCCAGCTGTTCCTCCTCAGAGTTCTCCCTTTCTGGGGAGGGACAGAAAGGGAGAACTCCACTGAGGAGGAACAGCTGTAGTTATCCTTCTTTGGAGATGAGAACTTGATCACCACGGGAGAGGATTGTTGAGAGGGTTACATAGTATTTCCTGCAGTGTGTAGGGCCAGAGACATGAAGAGTTGCAGATCTCGTAAAAGTCCAGGTCAGGAAGCATACAGGTTCATTTTGAATTCTCCAAGTAGGCGGAGTTGAGTGGTAGGAGGCTAGGATGGAGAAGTCCATCCACTGAGAGAGGAAGGGGGTAGGCAAATAGCCACGGTGAGAAATTGGCCAGGAAAGAGAGAATGCATGCAGACAAGGCATTCGTGAGAGGAGTCGGCCTGCAAAGGAAAGCAATTTACTACAGGAATCAAGGATACTCCCCCTCAAGAACGGTTGGATCTGGGCATGGAGAGGAACTTGTCATCAGGGAGGAAAGTGTCAGAGCTCGAGACAGCGCTGGCCGTCATCCATGTCTCGGTTAGACCAAGGACATCAAGGTCGGGTTCTTCCAGGAAATGGCAGATGTCAGATGAGTGTTAACTGAGTGAGAGTTGAGAATGGGGAGGGGTACAAATCAGTAATCCTTGCGGAGGTGTAGAAGGAGCCTGACCTAGGGCACATGAGGAAGGAGAGAGGAAAGGAAGCAGAAGAAGGGAGAGAAGACACAGCAGGAGTGCATTATCAATCCGGGAGCTAGGAGTGGTGAGGTTAGACGGGGAGGTCTGAGTCTCAGGATTTGAATGGGAAGTTCGAAATCACATGTCATGCTATAGGAAGAGTCTCAGGATTGGAATGGGAAGGAGTTGGATATTATATCTATTGTTATAGGGAGGGTCTCAGGTTTGGTATTAGAAGCACTGAGATATCAAATCACATCCTATCGGAAGGATCTCGGGTTTGGTATTGGAAGAAATGAGATTTCAAATCAGGCTGTGGGAATGGTCTCGGGTATGGTATTGGAAGGGGTGAAAAATCACATTTCATGCTACAGGAAGGGTCACAAGTTTGGAATGGGAAGGAGTTGGTTTTCACATATACTACGGGAAGGGCCTCAGGTTTGGTATTAGAAGCATAGATGTATCACATCTCATGTTATAGGAAGGGTCTCGATTGGAATGGGAAGGAGTTGGATATCACATCTCATGTTATAGGGAGGGTCTCAGTTTTGATATTAGAAGCATTGAGATATCACATATGCTATTGGAAGGCTCTCAGTATTGGAATGGGAAGGAGTTGGATATCACATCTCATGCTATCGGAAGGGTCTCAGGATTGGAATGGGAAGTAGTTGGATATCACATATGCTAAAGGAAAGGTCTCAGGTTTGGAATGGGAAGGAGTTGGATATCACGTC
Organism: Ambystoma mexicanum; assembly: GCF_040938575.1. Lineage (NCBI taxonomy): Eukaryota > Metazoa > Chordata > Amphibia > Caudata > Ambystomatidae > Ambystoma > Ambystoma mexicanum. Next base: position 344,768,906 of record NC_090936.1, read on the forward strand.
TCATGTTATAGGAAGGGTCTCAGGATTGGAATGGGAAGGAGTTGAATATCACATCTCATGCTAAAGGAAGGGTCATCAGGTTCGGTATAAGCATTGAGATATCACATCTCTGCTATCGGAAGGGTCTCAGGATAGGAATGTGAAGGACTTAGATTTCACATCTCATACTATAGGGAGGGTCTCAGTTTTGATATTAGAAGCATTGAGCTATCACATCTCATGCTTTCGGAAGGGTCTCAGGATTGGAATGGGATGAGTTGGATATCACATCTCAAGCTATCTCAGGATGGTAATGGGAAGGAGTTTGATATCACATATCAAGCTATAGGAAGGGTCTCAGGTTTGGAAGGGGAAGGATTTGGATCTCACATCTCAAGCTATCTCAGGATTGGAATGGGAAGGAGTTTGATATTTCATCTCAAGCTATAGGAAGGGTCTCAGGTTTGGAAAGGGAAGGATTTGGATTTCACATCTCATGTTATAGCATGGTTCTTGTTGCGAAGACATCGACAGGCACAGGTAAGTCTTTAGAGATAGGTTTATTTAAGTTAATTGGGTAAAAGACCCTCAGCATCAACATGGGCTCCCCACTGAACCATCAAGCAAGATTAACTGACAAACTTAGAAAATTTAGAATACCACAGTCCATTGCACATTCTATGACCTCATCATAACAAGAGGCATATAACATTCCGTTCCACCCAGCTTTATCATGCCAGGTATCTTAGGCTGCTGCCTGGGCAGCAACATCATAACACACATCTCCCTTTCTTTTTATTTTATAAAGTTTTCCCCGCAACAACGCATTTCACACATTACCTCTCTTCACGGTGGCCACTCTATTTTTATTCCAAACTTGGCCACCTGCCACTCGCACTGCACCCCTCAACACAGCCACAACCCTAACTGGTTCGGAGTACAACATGTCTCCCTTCTTCTTTACTACTCCCTTCCTTATCCTCACCCAGTCGCCACACTCTACATGCAACTCCTTTCTTCCTCTCTTCTTGTTTTCACGCATGACCCATTCACTCTTCTTCTTTTTAAGAGACTTTCTTACTTCGTCTACCACCACATCAGACTCCCTGCTTCTGCCCAACCAAGGTGAACATGCCATGGAATAAGGTTTCCGTCCTCTCATAAGCTCAAATGGACATAAACCAGTGGTAGCATGGGGTGCCATACGCAAAGCCCACATTCTATTCTGAATGGTTGCCAACTTGTCAAAACCACACTCTTCCCCCATGCGAATACTCTCCATCACACATCTATTTAGTCTTTCTACGACTCCATTCGTTTCAGGGTGGTATAAAGCTGCCCTCTTATGTTTGACACCACATTTTTCCAGATACTTACGAAAACATCCACCTGTAAATTGTGTGCCATTGTCCGTGAGGACACTTCCTGGAAGTCCCTCACTTGCAAATATTTCTTGCAGTACTTTGACCATTCCTTCACCCGTTATCTCTCTTATAATCCTAAAATCCACCCACCTGGAGAATAGGTCGGCAACCACAACAACAAATTTCCCCCGACCATATCCCAAATCAACAGGTCCTAGAATATCCATGGCAATATCCCTCCAAACTCCTGAAGGTACTCCAACATCAACCAAGGGTTGCTTCTTAGCTTCAACTCCCTTACCACTTCTAAGACAAAATTGACACTGTCCCAAACGAACTTCCACTTCCTTGTCAAAACCTGGCCACCAGTAATCAGTTCTCAACACCCCTTTTGTCTTCGCTATACCTATATGACCACTGTGCGCCAAGTCAATAATTCTTCCTCGAATCCCCGCGGGAGCCACTGCTCTTTCCCATCTAAACAATATCTCATCTACAACTGATAACTCATCTTTTACCTCCCAATAGGGTTTTTCTTCCTCAAGTAACGCTGATTTACTTGGCCAAATTGCAGATACGACATACGAGATCACTTTTCTCAATACGCTGTCCTTCCTCATCTCGTCCAACCACTCTTGCTTGGAGACCATACCTTCCGTATTCACAAACACCGTCTCCATATCATCATCTTCTATCCTGTCCCGGGAGGAAACTTTCACTCTCGACAAACTATCTGCTAACATGTTTTCTTTCCCAGGTATTACTTCCATTACAAAGTTGTGGATTTGCATCCTGGTAACCCATCCAGCAACTCTGCGTGATATCTTGTCAAGTCCTTTCGTTTCAAAAATAACTTTCAAAGGTTTGTGATCCGTACGAATCACGAACTCCATACCCCAAACAAAATTCTTAAACTTCTCTACAGCCCAGTAACATGCAAGTGCTTCTTTTTCAAGAACTGAATAACGCACTTCCGCACCTTTCAGCCCGCGTGATGCATGAGCTATTATCACCTCCGACCCATCATCTTGTTTCTGAGCTAGAACCGCACCTAGGCCTCCCTCACTGGCATCCACCGTAATAATAGTTAACTTCCTGGTATCGAAACATCCCAACGGCCTAGCCATATCTATTTCCTCCTTGATCCTGGAAAATTCAACATCACACTCACGACTCCACACAAAGTCTGCACCTTTCCTCAATATCTTTCTCATCTCCATGACCTTAGTAGCATAGTTTTCTACAAATTTTTGGTAAAACTCCGTCATGCCCAAAAATGACCGTAGTTCACCTTTGGTCGTTGGCCTCTCGATTTCTTTTATGGAGTTAATAATGCTTTCTTTGGGCTTCACTCCTACAGACGATACTTCATGCCCTAAGTAATCTACTTTGGACACCGCAAATTTGCACTTCTCTTCCCTTAACGTGATGCCTCTCTCTTCAAATATCTTCAACACTGCATTTAGACTTTTATCATGCTCTTCCAATGTCTCACCACATATTAACACATCGTCTTGGAAACAAAATACTCCTTTTATACAACCAAGCAATCGATCCATAATCTTTTGGAACACCGAGGAAGCCGACGCCAAACCGAACGGCATTCTTCTGAATTGGAATACCCCCTCATGAGTGATGAAAGCCGTGACCTTCCTACATTCTTCCGTCAACTCAACTTGATGATATGCACTCGCCATATCTAACTTGGAAAATATTCTCCCCTTCCCTACCATGGTCAACATTTCACTCATATTAGGCAAAGGGTGCCTGTCAACCATGATACACTTGTTGAGCTCACGCATGTCAACGCACAACCTCAAATCACCTGAGCTTTTCTTAACCACAACAATCGGTGACACCCACTCTACACCTCCCGCTCTTTCAATTACTCCCAATTGCGACAATTTCTTTAGCTCATTCCTTACTCCTTCTCTTAAAGAGAGAGGTATGGTCCTAAGTTTTGCCACTACTGGCACGCTACCCCTCTTTAGTACAATCTGGTGCTGAAACCCCTTTATCTTCCCCAAACGTTCCTCAAATACTCCCTTATGCTTTGCTACATAGTTGCTTGACTCCTCGCATGACAACAACACTTGAAGCACTTGTTCGGGATGATTGGGGTCCAAACGAATGCCCAGACTTTTCTGTTCTCTCCATCCCAGCAGAGATTGTCCCTTCTTAGTGACATATACTTTGCCTTTACACCTCCTGCCCTTGAACTCAAATTCACTCCACTCATAACCCAGGAGCTCAATTCTATCCTGATTGTACCCCCCGGGATTGATATCCGGATGGATCAAACTATCTACCGCTCCACTCATCTCCTTCTCAAACACATTTCTGGACACTAACGTGATCTTTGATCCTGAATCCGCCATCATGGAAACCTTTCGCCCATTCACATTCACAGTTGCATACGGTCGTTCACAATCATCTTCATCCCCCTCCATGATAACGTTGACTGTATTGACAATGACATTCTGCACAGGAGGTATCACTTCCTCATCCGACGATCTGCCGTCCTCCTCATCATTGACATAGAGAACTTTTCTCTGATTGGACTGTCCAAACCGATAGTTCTTGCAACAGTTCGCAAAATGACCTTTCCTTTTGCACTTTGCACATGTTGCTTTCTGACCTGGACACACAATGGATGAAGCAAAATGTGTGCTACTGGCGCATCGAAAACATAGCCTGTCCTCTCTCTTCTCAGTCCTCAGCATTGTCTCTTGGTTCTTCTTCTCCTCCCCGATTTTATTTGATTGCTTGCATTTTCCTCTTCTTCTGCCCTTGCTGTCTCCTACATTCAACACTTCACTTTTGCTCTCCTTGGGCTCACATGTCTCACCCTTTTGCAATTTCGCGACACATGCTAATGAATGTTCTACGCGTTTCGCCAGGTCTAAAACTTCATCCAGATTGGGGTCATCTTTTAACCACAACTCTTCGCGTATCTTATTAGCTCTACAGTGCGTCATAAACTGGTCACGAATATTTTCGTCGAATGTTCCTTGGAACTTGCAAGTTAAAGCTAAATGCCGTAGAGCTGTCACATACTCCTCAACTGACTCACCCTGGGCTTGCATCCTCATGCGAAAGTTATATCGCTCTAATATTGTGCTAGTCTTTGGATTGAAATGCTTGTCTAATTTCAACAAAGCAACGTCAAATTCATTCGTATTATCACCTTCGCCGACATCTCCTGTAGGTTGGGGCAGTGTCTAATAAATTCTTTGGCCTTCATATCCCAAAAAATGCAAAAGCAATGCTAATTTCCTCTCACTAGAATATGATGTTCCACCGGCAGCTTTTAAATAGTGTGCAAATCCTTTACGCCACTGGGCCCATGGTATTTTCGCAGCTCCTGGTATCGGCATAAATGTCGGTGGCCCAGCTATCCCCGGTAGACCTGCCATGTTAGGTTTTAACAGAGCGCCCTGCTCAATGGAATACTCCCAAACTACCTTTAGCTGCTCTCACCCTTCAGGGAACACCCCAGACCAGTCTTCAGCTCCTCTGGCACTTCCTGCATCAAAAAAAAAAATTTTTTTTTTTATATATATATATTTTTTTTTTTATGTGCATATAGCGTCCCTTGTGTGAGCAACAGAATGCCAGTCCTCTTCAGGTCTAGATGAGCCCCTGCATCAATATGGTGGCTCTAGTGCGCTCCTTCTAGCAGCTGTGTGGTGCCTTCCCCTGGAAATCACGATGCCCCTCTCCGCTCAGTACGTTGTGGCATCCAATCACTCGCCTACCATGCGCTTCCATTAGCAGCCGCGTGGTATTTATTCCTTTGCATTTCGCGCGCGCCCGTATTACATGTTATACGGCGCTCTTCCCCGGAACAGCCGCTCCTCTCCCGCTTCCCCGCTTCCTTCGATCCTTTCGTACGGGGTCGGGAACACCCCAGTGACTGCCGCGTCTCCACGGAGCACCGCGCCTGGTGCTCGCGACAACTTTGCCCACGCAAGGGTGCCGGAGCGCCGACAGGGCCTACAACCTCGTTGGCGTTCCAACCTCAGAACGCATAGGAGCTGACTTCGGGAGGGGTCGGGGCCTGCGGACACACAGTTCACGGCGGCACTTACTTGCTACAAGGCTGCCGGACTCAGTGGCCGCTCGACGCTGTGACGAGCGGAGCGGCCAGCACACGGCGTGACTGATTCTGGGTCCGGTCCAAACTGCCACTACCACGCCGGGGTAACGGCGGAGCGGCAGAATATTCAGGATCCTTGCTGAGGGTCTTCAATATCCCATCCTCGTCGCCATTGTTGCGAAGACATCGACAGGCACAGGTAAGTCTTTAGAGATAGGTTTATTTAAGATAATTGGGTAAAAGACCCTCAGCATCAACATGGGCTCCCCACTGAACCATCAAGCAAGATTAACTGACAAACTTAGAACATTTAGAATACCACAGTCCATTGCACATTCTATGACCTCATCATAACAAGAGGCATATAACATTCCGTTCCACCCAGCTTTATCATGCCAGGTATCTTAGGCTGCTGCATGGGCAGCAACATCATAACAGTTCTCATGTTTGGTTTTAGAAGCATTGAGCTATCACATCTCATGCTATCGGAAGGGTCTCAGGATTGGAATGGGATGGAGTTGGATATCACATCTCAAGCTATCTCAGGATTGGAATGGGAAGGAGTTTGATATTTCATCTCAAGCTATAGGAAGGGTCTCAGGTTTGGAAAGGGAAGGATTTGGATTTGACATCTCATGTTATAGGATGGTTCTCATGTTTGGTTTTAGCAGCATTGAGATATCACATCTCATGCTATCGGAAGGGTCTCAGGTTTGGAATGGGAAGGAGTTGGATATCACATCTCTGCTATCTGAAGGGTCTCAGGATTGGAATGGGAAGGAGTTGGATATCCCATCTCGATATAGGAAGGGTCTCAGGTTTGGTATTAGAAGCAATGAGATATCACATCTCATGCTATAGGAAGGGTCTAAGGTTTGGAAGGGGAGGGATTTGGGTATCACATCTCATGTTATAGGACCGGTCTCAGGTTTGGTATTTGATGCATTGAGATATCAAGTCTCATGGTATAGGACGGGTCTCAGAATTGGAATGAGAAGGAGTTGGATATCACATCTCAAGCTATAGGAAGGGTCTCATGATTGGAATGGGAAGGAGTTGGATATCACATCTCATGTTATAGGAAGGGTCTCAGGATTGGAATGGGAAGGACTTGGATATCACATCTCATTCTATAGGAAGGCTCTCAGGGTTGGAAGGGGAAGGAGTTGGATATCACATTTCATGTTAGAGGTAGGATCTCAGGTTTGGTTTTAGAGGCATTGAGATATCACATCTCATGCTATAGGAAGGGTCTCAGGATTGGAATGGGAAGGAGTTGGATATCAAATCTCATGCTAAAGGGATGGTCTAAGGTTTGGAAGGGGAGGGATTTGGACATCATATCTCATGTTATTGGAAGGATCTCAGGTTTGGTATTAGAAGCATTGAGATATCACATCTCATGCTATCGGAAGGGTCTTAGGTTTGGTATAAGCATTGAGATATCACATCTCTGCTATCGGAAGGGTCTCAGGATTGGAATGGGAAGGATTTGGATATCACAATTCATGTTATAGGAAGGGTCTCAGGTTTGGTATTAGAAGCATTGAGATATCACATCTCATGCTATAGGAAGGGTCTCAGGAATGGAATGGGAAGGACTTGGATATCACATCTCATGATAAAGGAAGGGTCTAAGGTTTGGAAGGGGAAGGATTTGGATATCACATCTCATGTAATTGGACCGGTCTCAGGTTTGGTATTAGAAGCATTGAGATATCAAGTCTCATGGTATAGGACGGGAGTTTGATATCACATCTCATGCCATGGTATGGGTGTCAGGTTTTGTAGAAGCATTGGGATATCACATATCATGCTATCGGAAGGGTATCAGGATTGGATTTGGAAGGAGTTGGATATCCCATCTCATGCTATAGGAAGGGTCTCAGGTTGGAATAGAAGGAGTTGGATATCACATCTCATGTTATAGGAAGGGTCTCAGGATTGGAATGGGAAGGACTTGGATATCACATCTCATGCTGTAGGAAGGGTCTCAGGTTTGGAAAAGGAAGGAGTTGGATATCACATTTCATGTTAGAGGTAGGATCTCAGGTTTGGTATTAGAGGCATTGAGATATCACATCTCATGCTATCAGAAGGGTATCAGGATTGGAATGGGAAGGAGTTGGATATCACATCTCATGCTAAAGGGAGGGTCTCAGGTTTGGAATGGGAAGGATTTGGATATCACATCTCATGTTATAGGAAGGACCTTAGGTTTGGTATTAGAAGCATTGAGATATCACATCTCATGCTATAGGAAGGGTCTCGGGATTGGAATGGGAAGGAGTTGGATATCACATGTTATAGGAAGGATCTCAGGTTTGGTATTAAAAGCATTGAGATATCACATCTCATGCTATAGGAAGGGTCTCAGGATTAGAATGGGAAGGAGTTGGATATCACATCTCATGCTATGGGAAGGGTCTCAGGTTTGGTAAAGCATTGAAATATCACATCTCTGCTATCGGAAGGGTCTCAGGATTGGAATGGGAGGAGCTGGATATCACATCTCATGCTAAAGGAAGGGTCTCAGGTTTGGAAGGGGAAGGATTTGGGTATCACATCTCATGTTATAGGACGGGTCTCAGGTTTGGTATTAGAAGCATTGTGATATCACATCTCATGCTATAGGATGTGTCTCAGGATTGGAATGGGAAGGAGTTGGATATCACATCTCATGCTATAGGAAGGGTTTCAGGTTTGGTAGAAGCATTGAGATATCACATCTCATGCTATAGGAAGAGTCTCAGGTTTGGGAAGGGAAGGATTTGGATTTCACATCTCATGTTATAGGATGGTTCTCATGTTTGGTTTTTGAAGCATTGAGATATCACATCTCATGCTATCGGAAGGGTCTCAGGTTTGGAATGGGAAGGAGTTGGATATCACATCTCATGTTATAGGAAGGGTCTCAAGATTGAAATGGGAAGGATTTGGATATCACATCTCTTGCTATAGGAAGGGTCTCAGGTTTTCTATTAGAAACATTGAGATATGACATCTGATGCTATAGGAAGGGTTTCAGTATTGGAATGGGAAGGATTTGGATTTCACATCTCATGTTATAGGATGGTTCTCATGTTTGGTTTTAGAAGCATTGAGCTATCACATCTCATGCTATCGGAAGCGTCTCAGGATTGGAATGGGATGGAGTTGGATATCACATCTCAAGCTATCTCAGGATTGGAATGGGAAGGAGTTTGATATTTCATCTCAAGCTATAGGAAGGGTCTCAGGTTTGGAAAGGGAAGGATTTGGATCATACATCTCATGTTATAGGATGGTTCTCATGTTTGGTTTTAGAAGCATTGAGATATCACATCTCATGCTATCGGAAGGGTCTCAGGTTTGGAATGGGAAGGAGTTGGATATCACATCTCTGCTATCTGAAGGGTCTCAGGATTGGAATGTGAAGGAGTTGGATATCCCATCTCGTTATAGGAAGGGTCTCAGGTTTGGTATTAGAAGCAATGAGATATCACATCTCATGCTATAGGAAGGGTCTAAGGTTTGGAAGGGGACGGATTTGGGTATCACATCTCATGTTATAGGACCGGTCTCAGGTTTGGTATTTGAAGCATTGAGATATCAAGTCTCATGGTATAGGACGGGTCTCAGAATTGGAATGAGAAGGAGTTGGATATAACATCTCAAGCTATAGGAAGGGTCTCATGATTGGAATGGGAAGGAGTTGGATATCACATCTCATGTTATAGGAAGGGTCTCAGGATTGGAATGGGAAGGACTTGGATATCACATCTCATGTTATAGGAAGGGTCTCAGGATTGGAATGGGAAGGACTTGGATATCACATCTCATTCTATAGGAAGGCTCTCAAGGTTGGAAGGGGAAGGAGTTGGATATCACATTTCATGTTAGAGGTAGGATCTCAGGTTTGGTTTTAGAGGCATTGAGATATCACATCTCATGCTATAGGAAGGGTCTCAGGATTGGAATGGGAAGGAGTTGGATATCAAATCTCATGCTAAAGGGATGGTCTAAGGTTTGGAAGGGGAGGGATTTGGACATCATATCTCATGTTATTGGAAGGATCTCAGGTTTGGTATTAGAAGCATTGAGATATCACATCTCATGCTATCGGAAGGGTCTTAGGTTTGGTATAAGCATTGAGATATCACATCTCTGCTATCGGAAGGGTCTCAGGATTGGAATGGGAAGGATTTGGATATCACAATTCATGTTATAGGAAGGGTCTCAGGTTTGGTACTAGAAGCATTGAGATATCACATCTCATGCTATAGGAAGGGTCTCAGGAATGGAATGGGAAGGACTTGGATATCACATCTCATGATAAAGGAAGGGTCTAAGGTTTGGAAGGGGAAGGATTTGGATATCACATCTCATGTTATTGGACCGGTCTCAGGTTTGGTATTAAAAGCATTGAGATATCAAGTCTCATGGTATAGGACGGGAGTTTGATATCACATCTCATGCCATGGTATGGGTGTCAGGTGTTGTAGAAGCATTGGGATATCACATCTCATGCTATCGGAAGTTTATCAGGATTGGATTTGGAAGGAGTTGGATATCCCATCTCATGCTATAGGAAGGGTCTCAGGTTGGAATAGAAGGAGTTGGATATCACATCTCATGTTATAGGAAGGGTCTCAGGATTGGAATGGGAAGGACTTGGATATCACATCTCATGCTGTAGGAAGGGTCTCAGGTTTGGAAGGGGAAGGACTGGATATCATATCTCATGTTATAGGACCGGTCCCAGGTCTGGTATTAGAAGCATTGAGATATCACATCTCATGCTATAGGAGGAGTCTCAGGATTGGAATGGGAAGGAGTTGGATATCACGTCTCATGTTATAGGAAGGGTCTCAGGTTTGGAAAAGGAAGGAGTTGGATATCACATTCCATGTTAGAGGTAGGATCTCAGGTTTGGTATTAGAGGCATTGAGATATCACATCTCATGCTATCAGAAGGGTATCAGGATTGGAATGGGAAGGAGTTGGATATCACATCTCATGCTAAAGGGAGGGTCTCAGGTTTGGAATGGGAAGGATTTGGATATCACATCTCATGTTATAGGAAGGACCTTAGGTTTGGTATTAGAAGCATTGAGATATCACATCTCATGCTATAGGAAGGGTCTTGGGATTGGAATGGGAAGGAGTTGGATATCACATGTTATAGGAAGGATCTCAGGTTTGGTATTAGAAGCATTGAGATATCACATCTCATGCTATAGGAAGGGTCTCAGGATTGGAATGGGAAGGAGTTGGATATCACATCTCATGCTATGGGAAGGGTCTCAGGTTTCGTATAAGCATTGAAATATCACATCTCTGCTATCGGAAGGGTCTCAGGATTGGAATGGGAGGAGCTGGATATCACATCTCATGCTAAAGGAAGGGTCTCAGGTTTGGAAGGGGAAGGATTTGGATATCACATCTCATGTTATAGGATGGGTCTCAGGTTTGGTATTAGAAGCATTGTGATATCACATCTCATGCTATAGGATGTGTCTCAGGATTGGAATGGGAAGGAGTTGGATATCACATCTCATGCTATAGGAAGGGTTTCAGGTTTGGTAGAAGCATTGAGATATCACATCTCATGCTATAGGAAGAGTCTCAGGTTTGGGAAGGGAAGGATTTGGATTTCACATCTCATGTTATAGGATGGTTCTCATGTTTGGTTTTTGAAGCATTGAGATATCACATCTCATGCTATCGGAAGGGTCTCAGGTTTGGAATGGGAAGGAGTTGGATATCACATCTCATGTTATAGGAAGGGTCTCAGGATTGGAATGGGAAGGATTTGGATATCACATCTCTTGCTATAGGAAGGGTCTCAGGTTTTTTATTAGAAACATTGAGATATCACATCTCATGCTATAGGAAGGGTTTTAGGATTGGAATGGGAAGTATTTGGATATCACATCTCATGCTAAAGGAAGGGTCTCAGGTCTGGAATGGGAAGGAATTGGATATCACATCTCATGTTATAGGAAGGGTCTCAGGTTTTTTATTAGAAACATTGAGATATCACATCTCATGTTATAGGACGGTTCCCAGGTTTGGTATTAGAAGCATTGAGATATCACATCTCATGGTATAGGAAGGGTCTCAGGGTTGGAATGGGAAGGAATTGGATATCCCTTCTCATGCTAAAGGAAGGGTCTCAGGTTGGAATGGGTAGGAGTTGGATATCACATCTCATGTTATAGGAAGGGTCTCAAGATTGAAATGGGAAGGATTTGGATATCACATCTCTTGCTATAGGAAGGGTCTCAGGTTTTCTATTAGAAACATTGAGATATGACATCTCATGCTATAGGAAGGGTTTCAGTATTGGAATGGGAAGGATTTGGATTTCACATCTCATGTTATAGGATGGTTCTCATGTTTGGTTTTAGAAGCATTGAGCTATCACATCTCATGCTATCGGAAGGGTCTCAGGATTGGAATGGGATGGAGTTGGTGTTAAGACGGATTTCTGAACTCTGTCCTGGTGGCGCAGAAGTTCAGAAGGCCAACCTAATTACTTGGAACAGGGTAACCTCTGGACAAGCCAGACCAATCAAGGTAGCGATCGCGGCGGTCAAGACTAGGTCTCAAGAGGGGTGAGGGTGACTGAAAGCCCGCAGTGAGCACACAAAGCAAGAGCGCTTACAAACTACTCCAAACAGGTGTTATATCAAAAATATAAACACATTTATTTTAAGGCCTTTAAAACAACGACTGTTAGGAAAGATTTCGTTATTGTAGGGAACTTTCCTTCCATGTGGCAACCCCTAAACTTTTTGCTATTGTTTTCAACCTGTTTTCTTGACTTTGCCAGAGAAGTGCAGCCTTCTGCCGTACTCCTCTGGGCTTTCGCTCCTTTCTTACGGGGAAACTGACATGCCCTTAAGACAGTCAGTACCGGGGAACGCTGTTTCCCGTAGTTTCTTTTATCGTGTCGCCATTTTAGTGCAACACGACACAAGAGGGCACTGTAAGCTAAGTTACAGCTCTCTTGGGTCTCTAGCCTTCTACAGACCCTAGACACTCTTGTAGGATGGTTTTTGGATCGGTGCAAGTCATTCAGGGACTGGGCTGGTGGCAGCGATCATTTGGTTTATTTTGAGCTCCTTTTGCCGTTCTGAGCACGTTTTTGCCGCGAACACAAAAGGGTGGCCCGGCTACACAAAATGGCCGGACCACGAGGCTCCTTTGTCTAGTCCACTGTCCGTCTTGCTCCCTTTACCTTCCCCCGGGTCAGGCGACCCGGGGCCTTCCTTATTTGGGCATGTAGTTTCCCGCGAAACACGGTTGCTTTCGCGGGCTTCTACATGTCGTTTGAGTGCCCCCAGGATGTGGGCTGGGCTGTCTGGTCCCAATACACATCCTGGGTGCCAGAGAGTCTAGGGTGGTGTGAATGCCTGGGACCACCGTGGTCCGTGATTGGTCCACGTATGGTATGTGTGTTGATGAGCGGATCTCCCATTGGCTCCCCTCCGTTTTGGCGCGAAGGGAACCGTGGATAAGAGGGAGCTGGAAACACCACTGCCATGTCGATCTCCTGAGTTCTTACGAACCCAGGGATACAGGAGCCAAGTATCCTGCGAACACGAGGCTGGACCGAGGAATCACTGGTGACCCCCTGAAGAACTTCTGCTCCTCATTGCTGTCGTCCGGTGAAGCCCTTTCCACCTAAGATCGAACAAGAAGGCCTGTACTGGCGCTTCGACCTATTGGAATAGCAGGACCAGCTATTCCCGGCACCTTCATCAACTCCTGCTGTAAGCCTTCGGAAGTGTCTCTGGGCCATCCAGTTGACTGACCAGCTTACTAAGGAGGCCTGCTCTGTAATCGCCGACAGGTTGGGTGGTATTCTGAGTCCGGGGCATGCTCACACGCTTCGTTTGCTTAGCAGTCCTAAGCTAGAGGTGAGCGGTGCTCGTTTGGCTTGAATACACCCGGCCGTTCCGTTGCCCTGCGGTGGCGACAAAACTGTGCTTGTTTCTTCGATCGGGACGTCTTTTTACTCTGCACGACGACGAGACGTTCCCTGCTCTTCAGAACCTGCCAGAAGCTGCATCTATCGAGGAGAAGCTCGGGCCTGCTTGCTTCGGGGACCGGTGAGTAGATTAGCTAGGATCTGGTCGCCCTCCTGCAGTGCCCCTTGCTTTTCCCCGCTGTAAATACAGCACCCCTTGTCCGTACTCGCGCCCTGCTTCTGCCTCACAGTGGAGGCTGCGCTAGAGTCGCGGACCGTGTTCTCCTTCATTAGAGCTCCCTACAGAGCTGTTCAACGTCCTCCGAAGAGCTTCACCTTCTGCCCATTGGCACCGGCGTGTGCAGGTACTTTTGAGCGCTAGGCTCCACTCTTCGTAGGGATTGGACTACCATCTAGTTAGGGGCCTCAGAAGGCGGACATATCACACGCATTGGTTCGCACTGCCTGTTTTCCTTCCCCTGCAGGTGGATAACATATTTCGTGCTGCTAATGCTGTGAAACTGTGTATTCTGTATATATATTGGGTGGATAGTGTATGTGTTGGTTTAATAACGTTGTATAGTGCTGCTTTTACTGTGGTTATTAGTTTCAAGGCCTTATAATAAATGTGTATCTATTTTTGATATAAACAACTGTTTGGAGTAGTTTGTAAGCGCTCTTGCTTTGTGTGCTCATTGCGGGCTTTCAGTCACCCTCACCCCTCTTGAGACCTAGTCTTGACCGCCGCGATCGCTACCTTGATTGGTCTGGCTTGTCCAGAGGTTACCCTGTTCCAAGTAATTAGGTTGGCCTTCTGAACTTCTGCGCCACCAGGACAGAGTTCAGAAATCCGTCTTAACAAATTGGTGTACAGCGGTGGGATACGACTGAAGGTATCCAGTGTTGCGCACGAGCTAAGGCGTTTTCAGGTTATTCCAACCAGGACACGCAGTAAAGTATTGAATATAACGTTAAAAAGGCCATAGTCCTATCGACAGTATGGAAACGAATACTTTATTAACCTTAAATGCTTCGAAATCTGAAACATTGAAGAAGATGTGTGCGGAGAGAGGGGTTTCCTCTCAAGGCACTAAATTGGAAATGATCCAGAGAATCGTGGCGTGGCAAGAAGCGCAGCTTGACGCTATAACTTCCGAGGACAGTGCAGAAGGTGGTGGGGCTGCTCTCACTGGCAGAACCGACGGTTCTGCCGCTGCACTGATCCATCACGACCACGAGGACAGGGAGGATGTAATGTCTAACGTTTCCTCTGCCAGTGTTGATGGGGAGGCTATGCTTGAATTCAAGAAGCAAGAGCTGCGGTTTAGGCAGCAGGAGCTTGAATTCAGCATAGCCAAACTGAAAATCGACCAGGCAGAAAAACAAAAAGACAGGGATCACCAGTTGGAACTGGCCAAGCTTCAGTTCGCAAATGGGTCCAAGGGTCCTGGACATGGTTCTGGGGCTTCCTCTCATCCACGGTTTCCAAAAGATCTGCTCAGTGTGTATGAGGAACGAAATGACATTATGGACTGGTTAAATGCGTTTGAGTATGCATGCGAGGTTCAAGAGGTTGATAATGCGGATAAGATTGCATGGTTACTCAGCAGACTGCCCCATTCTGGTTGCAGTGCCATTATGGAAATGTCGAAGGCTGAGCGCGCTGATTTTGCAATGTTGAAGCAGACTCTCATTTTAAAGTTTGGGAAGACTCCGACCCAATATTTGAAAAGGTTTAGAGAGTATAAGAAAAAGGAAGGTGGTACTTGGGTGTCGTATGTAGCTGAGTCCCTGAAAAACTTGACTGGCTGGGTTGAAGGTTATAAGGTTTCTACCTTCGAAGGCATGATCAATCTGGTCATGCTGGAACACATTTTTGCTTCTTCTTCCCCGGAGCTTAAGCAGCATTTGGCCGATTCGAAGGAGATAGATCCTAAGAAGCTGGCCATTGCAGCAGATTTATGGGTGTCACATCGAGTGTCCCATAAGGACAAAACTCATCCTGGTAAGCAGGAGGAAGGGAAAAAGTCCAAAGATGTGGAGGGTGGGGAATCTGCTAAATCTTCTTCCCATAAGGGCCACAAAAAGAAAAATAAGGGTAAGCCATCCGAGAACTCACAGGGTAGTGGAGGTTCGCCTCCGAAACAGAACTCTGGTTATAATAAGCCTCCCTACGTAAACAGACCCAATGGGGCTTGTTTTTCTTGTGGAGCAACTGACCATGTGAAGGGGGATCCCCGTTGTAAGGTTAGACCTTTGGGGGTCCACTCCGCTAATCTGGCCTTCTCCTCCTACGAGGAAGAAGAGATTACAGGAGCATCCTTCTCCTCAGACTCATTTCCCAGCGGAATAGAGGCTGAGGTAGTTTTAGTGTCCCTGGGTTCCTGGGAGCCTAAAGTCGCAGAGGCGTATGCTAGGATTCCGGATAATACCAAGCACTACTTTAAAGACAGTGTGCTGATCAATGGAGTGGATACTCCAGCTCTTAGGGATAGTGGGTGCAGTCGAACTGTAGTGGATTCTACCTTGGTAGACTCAGAGGAAGTTGCCAGAGCTACTCTGATGCCCACTAAGTTGGCTGACGGCCCCCTCCGTATGTTTCCCGTGATCCCTGTTAATCTAACTTTAAATGGTACAGCAGTTAGGATTCCAGTGAGCATTCAGAGAAACGTCCCGGGAAAGGTCTTGTTGGGCAATGATCTCAGAGCTCTAGGGCTCGTAGGAGACACTGCCGAAAGACCCTACACACGGTCTCAAGCACGGGCAGCATTGGCCAAGTCCAATACGCCGCCCCAGCCGAAGGGGAAACCCAAGGCGAAAGGAGTCAACAAGTCCCGACGGGGGAAAGAGAATATTCCCCCGAACTCGCCTACCACTGCGGTGGAGGGAGTTGGTCAATCGCCCGAGCCTGACGAGGAGGTGGCGATGCCTGAAGTGTTCGACCCCAACGACCATCCTGAACTAAAAGACTTGTTAGTTGAAGGAGGTCCTGATAGGGACGACTTCAGTAAGGGCCAACGTGAGTGCCCATCTCTGGAAGGCCTAAGGAGACAGGCCTGCTCCCAGCTTGAGGGTGAACCTCCTGGGTTGCAAAGGATTTACCAGGAAGGTGGACTCCTTTATAGTGAGCCCACAGAGTCTACAGAAGGAGACCATAGGAGGTTGGTGGTTTCCCTTGCTGTTAGGCCCTTCCTCCTGCAGTTGGCGCATGTCGTTCCCCTTGCTGGTCACCTTGGTATGAGGAGGACCAAGCAAAGGTTATCCATGCACTTCTACTGGCCCAAGATGGGGGAGCAAGTAGAAAGTCACTGCAGGAGTTGTGCCGCCTGCCAGTTGTCTGGTAAGGTTGGTGCGACAATCCAAGCTCCGTTGGTACCGCTCCCAGTTGTGGGGGTACCATTTGAAAGGGTAGGGATCGACATGGTTGGTCCCCTTGACCCGCAAACATCCTCAGGCAATAGGTTTATCCTGGTGCTGGTCGACCATGCAACCAGGTATCCTGAGGCCGTCCCATTTACAACTGTAACTGCCAAGCCAGTTGCAGAAGCTTTACTCGGCATGTTTACTAGGGTTGGCTTCCCTAAAGAAGTTGTGCCGGATGATGGCAGCAACTTTATGTCGAAGTATAGGCAGGCTATGTGGAAAGAATGTGGGGTCACCTACAGGTTCTCTTCTGCATACCGCCCCCAGACCGATGGTCTGGGGGGGCGTCTTAACAGGACGTTAAAAAGCATGATTGGGGCTCTGGAGGAGCCTCAGAGAAGAAAATGGGATCTTCTTGTTTCATGCTTGCTGTTTGCCTACCGAGAGGTACCACAGGAGGGTGTTGGCTTCAGCCCCTTCAAACTTCTGTTCGGTCATCCCGTACGGGGACCCTTAGCCATCATCAAAGAGGGATGGGAGATGCCCACTCCCCCTGTTACTACCAATGTAGTTGATTATGTGCTAGGGCTCAGAAAACGGATGGTACTTCTGATAGGCTTGACTAGTGATAAATTGAAGGCAGGGCAAGCGCTGGTGAAACCTTGGTACGACCAGAAAGCTTCCCTCATCAACTTTACACTTGGTCAGCAAGTCCTGATCATGAATCTCATAAGGCCTCGAGCTTTACAGGACAAATGGTCAGGCCCTTACCCAGTGGTGGAGCCCCTGGGTGAGGTTAACTATTCAGTGGACCTTGGAAGGCCTGGACAGGCTCCCAAAGTGCTTCCCGTGAATAGGCTGAAGGCTTTCGGCCCAAGCGTCGAAATCGTAGCACTGCTCCTGGCTTCAGATGTTGAGGAAGAGGAGTCTGAACCTCTCCCCGACCTGTTCCCAAGCAGTCCTTCAGTTAGCTCTTTTGAGGGTGTCCGAGTGGCCCCTCACCAAAATGGACAAGGCTCAGTGGTTTACCTTGGACATGAAGTAGTTGGAGGGAGGAGACAGCCTCTATCCAGTAAGGTACAAGCAGTACAAGACTGGCCTACCCCCACTACGCAAACCCAAGTGAGAGCCTTTTTAGGACTCACGGGTTATTACCGCAATTTTGTAGCAGACTATGGCACCATAGCTGCTCCTCTGACTGCCCTCACAACTCCGAAGAAACCCAAGAAGGTAACTTGGACTGACGAGTGTGAGAAGGCCTTCAATGGCTTGAAAGACTCCTTGTGCCAGGCCCCTGTGCTCAGGGCCCCTGATTATCAAAGACCTTTTATCGTGCAGACGGATGCCTCTGACACTGGGATAGGAGCTGTACTATCACAAGTAGATGAGAAGGGTAAGGAACACCCTATCGGTTTTATTAGTCACCAGCTTAAGGACAGAGAGCTCAGATGGTCCACGGTAGAGAAAGAATGTTTCTCTGTTGTGTGGGCCCTAAGGAAGCTGCGGCCCTACCTCTATGGGACCCACTTCACTGTGCAGACTGACCATAAGCCGTTAATGTGGCTAATGAACATGAAGGGGGAGAATCCAAAGTTGCTTAGGTGGTCCATAAGTCTACAAGGCTTCGACTTCACTATTGAGCATAGGCCAGGTGTCCAACATAGCAATGCTGATGGGTTGTCCAGAATGTTTTACCGACCTGAACAAGAGACTCATCCAGGGGTGGATTAGTTCCCCCTGTCCATAGTCTGGGAGGGGCGAGTGTTAGGAAAGATTTCGTTATTGTAGGGAACTTTCCTTCCATGTGGCAACCCCTAAACTTTTTGCTATTGTTTTCAACCTGTTTTCTTGACTTTGCCAGAGAAGTGCAGCCTTCTGCCGTACTCCTCTGGGCTTTCGCTCCTTTCTTACGGGGAAACTGACATGCCCTTAAGACAGTCAGTACCGGGGAACGCTGTTTCCCGTAGTTTCTTTTATCGTGTCGCCATTTTAGTGCAACACGACACAAGAGGGCACTGTAAGCTAAGTTACAGCTCTCTTGGGTCTCTAGCCTTCTACAGACCCTAGACACTCTTGTAGGATGGTTTTTGGATCGGTGCAAGTCATTCAGGGACTGGGCTGGTGGCAGCGATCATTTGGTTTATTTTGAGCTCCTTTTGCCGTTCTGAGCACGTTTTTGCCGCGAACACAAAAGGGTGGCCCGGCTACACAAAATGGCCGGACCACGAGGCTCCTTTGTCTAGTCCACTGTCCGTCTTGCTCCCTTTACCTTCCCCCGGGTCAGGCGACCCGGGGCCTTCCTTATTTGGGCATGTAGTTTCCCGCGAAACACGGTTGCTTTCGCGGGCTTCTACATGTCGTTTGAGTGCCCCCAGGATGTGGGCTGGGCTGTCTGGTCCCAATACACATCCTGGGTGCCAGAGAGTCTAGGGTGGTGTGAATGCCTGGGACCACCGTGGTCCGTGATTGGTCCACGTATGGTATGTGTGTTGATGAGCGGATCTCCCATTGGCTCCCCTCCGTTTTGGCGCGAAGGGAACCGTGGATAAGAGGGAGCTGGAAACACCACTGCCATGTCGATCTCCTGAGTTCTTACGAACCCAGGGATACAGGAGCCAAGTATCCTGCGAACACGAGGCTGGACCGAGGAATCACTGGTGACCCCCTGAAGAACTTCTGCTCCTCATTGCTGTCGTCCGGTGAAGCCCTTTCCACCTAAGATCGAACAAGAAGGCCTGTACTGGCGCTTCGACCTATTGGAATAGCAGGACCAGCTATTCCCGGCACCTTCATCAACTCCTGCTGTAAGCCTTCGGAAGTGTCTCTGGGCCATCCAGTTGACTGACCAGCTTACTAAGGAGGCCTGCTCTGTAATCGCCGACAGGTTGGGTGGTATTCTGAGTCCGGGGCATGCTCACACGCTTCGTTTGCTTAGCAGTCCTAAGCTAGAGGTGAGCGGTGCTCGTTTGGCTTGAATACACCCGGCCGTTCCGTTGCCCTGCGGTGGCGACAAAACTGTGCTTGTTTCTTCGATCGGGACGTCTTTTTACTCTGCACGACGACGAGACGTTCCCTGCTCTTCAGAACCTGCCAGAAGCTGCATCTATCGAGGAGAAGCTCGGGCCTGCTTGCTTCGGGGACCGGTGAGTAGATTAGCTAGGATCTGGTCGCCCTCCTGCAGTGCCCCTTGCTTTTCCCCGCTGTAAATACAGCACCCCTTGTCCGTACTCGCGCCCTGCTTCTGCCTCACAGTGGAGGCTGCGCTAGAGTCGCGGACCGTGTTCTCCTTCATTAGAGCTCCCTACAGAGCTGTTCAACGTCCTCCGAAGAGCTTCACCTTCTGCCCATTGGCACCGGCGTGTGCAGGTACTTTTGAGCGCTAGGCTCCACTCTTCGTAGGGATTGGACTACCATCTAGTTAGGGGCCTCAGAAGGCGGACATATCACACGCATTGGTTCGCACTGCCTGTTTTCCTTCCCCTGCAGGTGGATAACATATTTCGTGCTGCTAATGCTGTGAAACTGTGTATTCTGTATATATATTGGGTGGATAGTGTATGTGTTGGTTTAATAACGTTGTATAGTGCTGCTTTTACTGTGGTTATTAGTTTCAAGGCCTTATAATAAATGTGTATCTATTTTTGATATAAACAACTGTTTGGAGTAGTTTGTAAGCGCTCTTGCTTTGTGTGCTCATTGCGGGCTTTCAGTCACCCTCACCCCTCTTGAGACCTAGTCTTGACCGCCGCGATCGCTACCTTGATTGGTCTGGCTTGTCCAGAGGTTACCCTGTTCCAAGTAATTAGGTTGGCCTTCTGAACTTCTGCGCCACCAGGACAGAGTTCAGAAATCCGTCTTAACAACGACCATAGCGAGAAAATCACAATAACACAGTATTAAGCCAACACATACCAAATCAACACAATATATATACAAATACACAGTCGCAAGCGTTTAAAGCACGAAATATGTAGTCCACCTGCCAGGGAAGGAAAACAGGCAGTGCGATAACGCTTTAGACTCAGTTCGCCTTTAGAGGCACCTAACTAGATGGAAGTCCGAGCCCTGCGAAGAGTGGAGCCTTGTGCTCAAAGTACCTGCCACGCCGGTGCCAACGGGCAAAAGGGGAAGCTCTTCGGAGGAAGTCAGGCAGTTCGGGTTAGTGCACAGCAGAAGGAGAACAGGTTCCGCAACTCAAGCGCAGCCTCCACAGCGGGCAGAAGCAGAGCGCGAGTACGGCCAAAAGGGTGCTGTTTTTACACAGCAGGGAAAAGCAATGGGATACTGCAGGAGGGCGACCAGATCCTAGCTAAGCTACTCACCGGTCCCCGAAGCAAGCAGGCCCAGGCTTCTCCACGTTAGTTTCAGCAGCTGGCAGGTTCAGAAGAGCAGGGAACGCCTCGTAGTCGTGTAGAGCAAAAAGACGTCCCAATCGACGAAACCAGCACAGTTTTATTGCCGCACAGGACAACGGAGCGGCCGTGTGTATTCGAGCCAAATGAACCCTCCTCCCTTCAGACCTGGGGACGCCAAGTGTACGAAGCGTGGGAGAGGGACAAGGACTCGCAATACAACACAACCTGGCGGCGGTTGCAGAGCCAAACTCCTTGGTAAGCTGGTCAGTCAACTGGATGGCCCAGAGACGCTTCCGAAGGCTTACTTGGCAGGAGATGGTTGAAGATGCCGGGAATAGCTGTTCCTGCTATTCCAAAGGTCGAAGCACCAGTACAGGCCTTCTGGTTCGATCAAAGGAGGACAGGGGCTCTCCGGACGACAGCAGTGCAAAGGAGGATTCCTTCAGCGGGTCACCAGCGATTCCTCGGTCCAGCCTCGTAGTTGCAGGATACTTGGCTCCTGTATTCCTTCGTTCGTGAGAACTCAGGAGATCGACATGGTAGTGGTGTTTCCAGCTCCCTCTTATCCACGGTTCCCTTCGCGCCAAAACGGAGGGGAGCCAATGGGAGATCCGCTCATCAACACACATACCATACGTGGACCAATCACGGACCACGGTGGTCCCAGGCATTCACACCACCCCAGACTCTCTGGCACCCAGGATGTGTATTGGGACCAGACATCCCAGCCCACACCCTGGAGGCACACAAACGACATGTAGAAGCCCGCGAAAGCAACCACGTTTCGCGGGAAAGTACATGCCCAAATAAGGAAGGCCCTGGGTCGCCCGACCTGGGGAAGGTGAAGGGAGCAAGACGGTCAGTGGACAGGACAAAGGAGCCTCGTGGTCTGGCCATTTTGGAGAGCCAGGCCACCATTTTGGGTTCAGTGCAAAAACGTGCTCAGAACGCCAAAAGGAGCTCAAAATAAACAAAACGATCGCTGCCACCATTCGAGTCCCTGAATGACTTGCACCGATCAAATACCATCCTAAAAGAGTATCTAGGGTCTGTAGAAGGCTAGAGACCCAAGAGAGCTGTAACTTAGCTTTCAGTGCCCTCTTGTGTCATGTTGCACTAAAGCCGCAACACGATAGAAGAAACTACGGGAAACAGTGTTCCCCGGTACTGACTGTCTTAAGGGCATGTCAGTTTCCCCGTAAGAAAAGAGCGAAAGCCCAGAGAAGTGCGGCAGAAGGCTGTACTTCTCTGGCAAAGTCAAGAACAAGGTTAGAAACAATAGCAAAAAGTTTAGGGGTTGCCACATGGAAGGAAAATTCCCTACAATTACGAAATCTTTCCTAACACTCGCCCCTCCCAGACTATGGACAGGGGGAACTAATCCACCCCTGGATGAGTCTCTTGTTCAGGTCGGTTAAACATTCTGGACAACCCATCAGCATTGCTATGTTGGACACCTGGCCTATGCTCAATAGTGAAGTCGAAGCCTTGTAGACTTATGGACCACCTAAGCAACTTTGGATTCTCCCCCTTCATGTTCATTAGCCACTTTAATGGCTTATGGTCAGTTTGCACAGTGAAGTGGGTCCCATAGAGGTAGGGCCTCAGCTTCCTTAGGGCCCACACAACAGAGAAACATTCTTTCTCTCCCGTGGACCATCTGAGCTCTCTGTCCTTAAGCTGGCGACTAATAAAACCGATAGGGTGTTCCTTACCCTTCTCATCTACTTGTGATAGTACAGCTCCTATCCCAGTGTCAGAGGCATCCATCTGCACGATAGAAGGTCTTTGATAATCAGGGGCCCTGAGCACAGGGGCCTGACACAAGGAGTCTTTTAAGCCATTGAAGGCCTTCTCACACTCGTCGGTCCAAGTTACCTTCTTGGGTTTCTTCGGAGTTGTGAGGGCAGTCAGAGGAGCAGCTATGGTGCCATAGTCTGCCACAAAATTGCGATAATACCCCGTGAGTCCTAAGAAGGCTCTCACTTGGGTTTGCGTAGTGGGGGTAGGCCAGTCTTGTACTGCTTGTACTTTACTGGGTAGAGGCTGTATCCTCCCTCCACCTACTTCATGTCCAAGGTAAACCACTGAGCCTTGTCCAATCTGGCATTTACTAGCCTTTATGGTCAAGTGGGCTTTCTGAAGAGCCTGGAGCACAATCCTGAGGTGTTTCACATGGTCTTCCCAGGTGGCACTGAAAACTGCTATATCGTCCAGATATGCAAGACAGAATTCGTCCAACCCATTCAACACATGATTCACAAGCCTCTGGAAAGTGGCAGGTGAATTCTTCAACCCGAACGGCATTACCCGGAATTGGTAAAGGCCGTCTGGAGTAGAAAATGCTGTCTTCTCCTTGGCATGTTCTGCTAAAGCTATTTGCCAATCGCCAGCAGTGAGGTCAAACGTGCTGAGGTACTTGGAGGCACCCAAAGTATCCACCAGCTCATCTGTTCGAGGCAAGGGGTGTGCATCTGTCTTGGTGACAGCATTCAGAGCCCTGTAATCCACGCAGAACCTCAATTCAGAAGTGCCGGCTTTTGGAACCAAAACCACAGGACTGGACCAAGGACTACTAGAGGGTTCAATCACCCCAAGGTCTAACATCTTGTTGACCTCGGTCTTAATATAAGACCGTACTTTATCTGACATCCTGTATCCCCTACTTTTGGTAGGTACACTGTCTCCTGTGTCAATGTTATGTTTGCACCAAGGTGTCAAACCAGGCGACTGTGAAAACAGGGGGGAAAACTTCCTAAGCAAACTTTTCACCTCAGCCTGCTGATCAGAAGTCAGGTGAGGGGCCACTCGGACACCCTCAACGGAGCTATCTGAAGGACCGCTCTGGAACAGGTCGGGGAGAGGTTCTGACTCCTCTTCCTCAACATCTGAAGCCAGTAGCAGTGCTGCGATTTCGACTCTTGGGACGAAAGCCTTCAGCCTATTCACGTGGAACACTTTTGGAGCCTGTCCAGGCCTTCCAAGGTCCACTAAATAGTTCACCTCACCCAGGGGCTCCACCACTGTGTAAGGGCCTGACCATTTGTCCTGTAAAGCTCGAGGCCTTATTGGATTCATGATCAGGACTTGCTGACCAGGTGTAAAGTTGATGAGGGAAGCTTTCTGGTCGTACCAATGTTTCACCAGCGCTTGCCCTGCCTTCAATTTATCACTAGCCAAGCCCATCAGAAGTACCATCCGTTTTCTGAGCCCTAGCACATAATCAACTACATTGGTAGTAACAGGGGGAGTGGGCATCTCCCATCCCTCTTTGACGATGGCTAAGGGTCCCCGTACGGGATGACCGAACAGAAGTTCGAAGGGGCTGAAGCCAACACCCTCCTGTGGTACCTCTCGGTAGGCAAACAGTAGGCATGGTAAAAGAAGATCCCATTTTCTTCTCTGGGGCTCCTCCAGAGCCCCAATCATGCTCTTTAACGTTCTGTTGAAACGTTCCACCAGACCATTGGTCTGGGGGTGGTATGCAGAAGAGAACTTGTAGGTGACCCCACATTCTTTCCACATAGCCTGCATATACTTCGACATAAAGTTGCTGACACGGTCTGACACAACTTCTTTAGGGAAGCCAACCCTAGTAAATATGCCGAGTAAAGCTTTTGCAACTGACTTGGCAGTTACAGTCTTCAATGGGATGGCCTCAGGATACCTGGTTGCATGGTCGACCAGCACCAGGATAAACCTATTGCCCGAGGATGTTTGCGGGTCAAGGGGACCAACGATGTCGATCCCTACCCTTTCAAATGGTACCCCCACAACTGGGAGCGGTACCAACGGAGCTTGGATTGTCGCGCCAACCTTACCAGACAACTGGCAGGAGGCACAACTCCTACAGTGACTTTCTACTTGCACCCCCATCTTGGGCCAGTAGAAGTGCATGGATAACCTTTGCTTGGTTCTCTTAATACCAAGGTGACCAGCAAGGGGAACTTCATGCGCCAACTGCAGGAGGAAGGGCCTAACAGCAAGGGGAACCACCAACCTCCTATGGTCTCCTTCTGTAGACTCTGTGGGCTCACTATACAGGAGTCCACCTTCCCAATAAATCCTATGCTTCCCAGGAGGTTCACCCTCAAGCTGGGAGCAGGCCTGTCTCCTTAGGCCTTCCAGAGATGGGCACTCACGTTGGCCTTTACTGAATTCGTCCCTATCAGGACCTCCTTCAACTAACAAGTCTTTTAGTTCAGGATGATCGTTGGGGTCGAATACTTCAGGCATCGCCACCTCCTCGTCAGGCCCGGGCGATTGACCAACTTCCTCCACCGCAGTGGTAGGCGAGCTCGGGGGAATATTCTCTTTCCCTCGTCTTGACTTGTAGACTCCTTTCGCCTTGGGTTTCCCCTTCGGCTGGGGCGGCGTATTGGACTTGGCCAATGCTGCCCGTGCTTGAGACCGTGTGTAGGGTCTTTCGGCAGTGTCTCCTACGAGCCCTAAAGCTCTGAGATCATTGCCCAACAAGACCTTTCCCGGGACGTTTCTCTGAATGCTCACTGGAATCCTGACTGCTGTACCATTTAAAGTAAGATTTACAGGGATCACGGGAAACATACGGAGGGGGCCGTCAGCCAACTTAGTGGGCATCAGAGTAGCTCTGGCAACTTCCTCTGAGTCTACCAAGGTAGAATCCACTACAGTGCGACTGCACCCACTATCCCTAAGAGCTGGAGTATCCACTCCATTGATCAGCACACTGTCTTTAAAGTAGTGCTTGGTATTATCCGGAATCCTAGCATAAGCCTCTGCGACTTTAGGCTCCCAGGAACCCAGGGACACTAAAACTACCTCAGCCTCTATTCCGCTGGGAAATGAGTCTGAGGAGAAGGATGCTCCTGTAATCTCTTCTTCCTCGTAGGAGGAGAAGGCCAGATTAGCGGAGTGGACCCCCAAAGGTCTAACCTTACACCGGGGATCCCCCTTCACATGGTCAGTTGCTCCACAAGAAAAACAAGCCCCATTGGGTCTGTTTACGTAGGGAGGCTTATTATAACCAGAGTTCTGTTTTGGAGGCTGTCCTCCACTACCCTGTGAGTTCTCTTGTGTCTTACCCTTGTTTTTCTTTTTGTGGCCCTTATGGGAAGAAGATTTAACAGATTCCCCACCCTCCATATCTTTGGACTTTTTCCCTTCCTCCTGCTTACCAGGATGAGTTTTGTCCTTATGGGACACTCGATGTGACACCCATAAGTCTGCTGCAATGGCCAGCTTCTTAGGATCTATCTCCTTCGAATCGGCCAAATGCTGCTTAAGCTCCGGGGAAGAAGAAGCAAAAATGTGTTCCAGCATGACCAGATTGATCATGCCTTCGAAGGTAGAAACCTTATAACCTTCAACCCAGCCAGTTAAGTTTTTCAAAGATTCAGCGACATAAGATACCCAAGTACCACCTTCCTTTTTCTTATACTCTCGAAAACGCTTTAAATATTGGGCCGGAGTCTTCCCAAACTTTAAAATGAGAGTTTGCTTTAACATTGCGAAATCAGCCCGCTCAGCCTTCGACATTTCCATAATGGCACTGCAGCCAGAATGGGGCAGTCTACTGAGCAACCACGCAATCTTATCAGCATTGTCAACTTCCTGGACCTCGCACGCATACTCAAACGCATTCAGCCAGTCCATAATGTCATTCCTTTCTTCATACACACTGAGCAGATCTTTCGGAAACCGTGGATGAGAGGAAGCCCCAGACCCATGTCTAGGACCCTTGGATCCATTTGCAACCTGAAGCTTGGCCAGTTCCAACTGGTGATCCCTGTCTTTTTGTTTTTCTGCCTGTTCGATTTTTAGTTTGGCTATGCTGAATTCAAGCTCCTGCTGCCTAAACCGCAGCTCTTGCTTCTTGAATTCAAGCATAGCCTCCCCATCAACACTGGCAGAGGAAACATTAGACATCACATCCTCCCTGTCCTCGTGGTCGCGATGGATCAGTGCAGCGGCAGAACCGTCGGTTCTGCCAGTGAGAGCAGCCCCACCACCTTCTGCACTGTCCTCGGAAGTTATAGCGTCAAGCTGCGCTTCTTGCCACGCCACGATTCTCTGGATCATTTCCAATTTTGTGCCTTGAGAGGAAACACCTCTCTCCGCACACATCTTTTTCAGCGTTTCTGATTTGGAAGCATTTAAAGTTAACAACGTATTTGTTTCCATACTGTTTGATAGGACTATGGCCTTTTTAAAGTTATATTACAACAAATCACTACGTGTACTGTTTGGAATAACCTGAAATGCCTTAGTTCGAGCGCAACACTGGATACCTTCAGTCGTATCCCATCGCTGTACACCAATTTGTTAAGACGGATTTCTGAACTCTGTCCTGGTGGCGCAGAAGTTCAGAAGGCCAACCTAATTACTTGGAACAGGGTAACCTCTGGACAAGCCAGACCAATCAAGGTAGCGATCGCGGCGGTCAAGACTAGGTCTCAAGAGGGGTGAGGGTGACTGAAAGCCCGCAGTGAGCACACAAAGCAAGAGCGCTTACAAACTACTCCAAACAGGTGTTATATCAAAAATATAAACACATTTATTTTAAGGCCTTTAAAACAACGACCGTAGCGAGAAAATCACAATAACACAGTATTAAGCCAACACATACCAAATCAACACAATATATATACAAATACACAGTCGCAAGCGTTTAAAGCACGAAATATGTAGTCCACCTGCCAGGGAAGGAAAACAGGCAGTGCGATAACGCTTTAGACTCAGTTCGCCTTTAGAGGCACCTAACTAGATGGAAGTCCGAGCCCTGCGAAGAGTGGAGCCTTGTGCTCAAAGTACCTGCCACGCCGGTGCCAACGGGCAAAAGGGGAAGCTCTTCGGAGGAAGTCAGGCAGTTCGGGTTAGTGCACAGCAGAAGGAGAACAGGTTCCGCAACTCAAGCGCAGCCTCCACAGCGGGCAGAAGCAGAGCGCGAGTACGGCCAAAAGGGTGCTGTTTTTACACAGCAGGGAAAAGCAATGGGATACTGCAGGAGGGCGACCAGATCCTAGCTAAGCTACTCACCGGTCCCCGAAGCAAGCAGGCCCAGGCTTCTCCACGTTAGTTTCAGCAGCTGGCAGGTTCAGAAGAGCAGGGAACGCCTCGTAGTCGTGTAGAGCAAAAAGACGTCCCAATCGACGAAACCAGCACAGTTTTGTTGCCGCACAGGACAACGGAGCGGCCGTGTGTATTCGAGCCAAATGAACCCTCCTCCCTTCAGACCTGGGGACGCCAAGCGTACGAAGCGTGGGAGAGGGACAAGGACTCGCAATACAACACAACCTGGCGGCGGTTGCAGAGCCAAACTCCTTGGTAAGCTGGTCAGTCAACTGGATGGCCCAGAGACGCTTCCGAAGGCTTACTTGGCAGGAGATGGTTGAAGATGCCGGGAATAGCTGTTCCTGCTATTCCAAAGGTCGAAGCACCAGTACAGGCCTTCTGGTTCGATCAAAGGAGGACAGGGGCTTTCCGGACGACAGCAGTGCAAAGGAGGATTCCTTCAGCGGGTCACCAGCGATTCCTCGGTCCAGCCTCGTAGTTGCAGGATACTTGGCTCCTGTATTCCTTCGTTCGTGAGAACTCAGGAGATCGACATGGTAGTGGTGTTTCCAGCTCCCTCTTATCCACGGTTCCCTTCGCGCCAAAACGGAGGGGAGCCAATGGGAGATCCGCTCATCAACACACATACCATACGTGGACCAATCACGGACCACGGTGGTCCCAGGCATTCACACCACCCCAGACTCTCTGGCACCCAGGATGTGTATTGGGACCAGACATCCCAGCCCACACCCTGGAGGCACACAAACGACATGTAGAAGCCCGCGAAAGCAACCACGTTTCGCGGGAAAGTACATGCCCAAATAAGGAAGGCCCTGGGTCGCCCGACCTGGGGAAGGTGAAGGGAGCAAGACGGTCAGTGGACAGGACAAAGGAGCCTCGTGGTCTGGCCATTTTGGAGAGCCAGGCCACCATTTTGGGTTCAGTGCAAAAACGTGCTCAGAACGCCAAAAGGAGCTCAAAATAAACAAAACGATCGCTGCCACCATTCGAGTCCCTGAATGACTTGCACCGATCAAATACCATCCTAAAAGAGTATCTAGGGTCTGTAGAAGGCTAGAGACCCAAGAGAGCTGTAACTTAGCTTTCAGTGCCCTCTTGTGTCATGTTGCACTAAAGCCGCAACACGATAGAAGAAACTACGGGAAACAGTGTTCCCCGGTACTGACTGTCTTAAGGGCATGTCAGTTTCCCCGTAAGAAAAGAGCGAAAGCCCAGAGAAGTGCGGCAGAAGGCTGTACTTTTCTGGCAAAGTCAAGAACAAGGTTAAAAACAATAGCAAAAAGTTTAGGGGTTGCCACATGGAAGGAAAATTCCCTACAATTACGAAATCTTTCCTAACACTTGGATATCACATCTCAAGCTATCTCAGGATTGGAATGGGAAGGAGTTTGATATTTCATCTCAAGCTATAGGAAGGCTCTCAGGTTTGGAAAGGGAAGGATTTGGATTTCACATCTCATGTTATAGGATGGTTCTCATGTTTGGTTTTAGAAGCATTGAGATATCACATCTCATGCTATCGGAAGGGTCTCAGGTTTGGAATGGGAAGGAGTTGGATATCACATCTCTGCTATCTGAAGGGTCTCAGGATTGGAATGGGAAGGAGTTGGATATCCCATCTCGTTATAGGAAGGGTCTCAGGTTTGGTATTAGAAGCAATGAGATATCACATCTCATGCTATAGGAAGGGTCTAAGGTTTGGAAGGGGACGGATTTGGGTATCACATCTCATGTTATAGGACCGGTCTCAGGTTTGGTATTTGAAGCATTGAGATATCAAGTCTCATGGTATAGGACGGGTCTCAGAATTGGAATGAGAAGGAGTTGGATATCACATCTCAAGCTATAGGAAGCGTCTCATGATTGGAATGGGAAGGAGTTGGATATCACATCTCATGTTATAGGAAGGGTCTCAGGATTGGAATGGGAAGGACTTGGATATCACATCTCATTCTATATGAAGGCTCTCAGGGTTGGAAGGGGAAGGAGTTGGATATCACATTTCATGTTAGAGGTAGGATCTCAGGTTTGGTTTTAGAGGCATTGAGATATCACATCTCATGCTATAGGAAGGGTCTCAGGATTGGAATGGGAAGGAGTTGGATATCAAATCTCATGCTAAAGGGATGGTCTAAGGTTTGGAAGGGGAGGGATTTGGACATCATATCTCATGTTATTGGAAGGATCTCAGGTTTGGTATTAGAAGCATTGAGATATCACATCTCATGCTATCGGAAGGGTCTTAGGTTTGGTATAAGCATTGAGATATCACATCTCTGCTATCGGAAGGGTCTCAGGATTGGAATGGGAAGGATTTGGATATCACAATTCATGTTATAGGAAGGGTCTCAGGTTTGGTATTAGAAGCATTGAGATATCACATCTCATGCTATAGGAAGGGTCTCAGGAATGGAATGGGAAGGACTTGGATATCACATCTCATGATAAAGGAAGGGTCTAAGGTTTGGAAGGGGAAGGATTTGGATATCACATCTCATGTTATTGGACCGGTCTCAGGTTTGGTATTATAAGCATTGAGATATCAAGTCTCATGGTATAGGACGGGAGTTTGATATCACATCTCATGCCATGGTATGGGTGTCAGGTTTTGTAGAAGCATTGGGATATCACATCTCATGCTATCGGAAGGGTATCAGGATTGGATTTGGAAGGAGTTGGATATCCCATCTCATGCTATAGGAAGGGTCTCAGGTTGGAATAGAAGGAGTTGGATATCACATCTCATGTTATAGGAAGGGTCTCAGGATTGGAATGGGAAGGACTTGGATATCACATCTCATGCTGTAGGAAGGGTCTCAGGTTTGGAAAAGGAAGGAGTTGGATATCACATTTCATGTTAGAGGTAGGATCTCAGGTTTGGTATTAGAGGCATTGAGATATCACATCTCATGCTATCAGAAGGGTATCAGGATTGGAATGGGAAGGAGTTGGATATCACATCTCATGCTAAAGGGAGGGTCTCAGGTTTGGAATGGGAAGGATTTGGATATCACATCTCATGTTATAGGAAGGACCTTAGGTTTGGTATTAGAAGCATTGAGATATCACATCTCATGCTATAGGAAGGGTCTCGGGATTGGAATGGGAAGGAGTTGGATATCACATGTTATAGGAAGGATCTCAGGTTTGGTATTAGAAGCATTGAGATATCACATCTCATGCTATAGGAAGGGTCTCAGGATTGGAATGGGAAGGAGTTGGATATCACATCTCATGCTATGGGAAGGGTCTCAGGTTTGGTATAAGCATTGAAATATCACATCTCTGCTATCGGAAGGGTCTCAGGATTGGAATGGGAGGAGCTGGATATCACATCTCATGCTAAAGGAAGGGTCTCAGGTTTGGAAGGGGAAGGATTTGGATGTCACATTTCATGTTATAGGATGGGTCTCAGGTTTGGTATTAGAAGCATTGTGATATCACATCTCATGCTATAGGATGTGTCTCAGGATTGGAATGGGAAGGAGTTGGATATCACATCTCATGCTATAGGAAGGGTTTCAGGTTTGGTAGAAGCATTGAGATATCACATCTCATGCTATAGGAAGAGTCTCAGGTTTGGGAAGGGAAGGATTTGGATTTCACATCTCATGTTATAGGATGGTTCTCATGTTTGGTTTTTGAAGCATTGAGATATCACATCTCATGCTATCGGAAGGGTCTCAGGTTTGGAATGGGAAGAAGTTGGATATCACATCTCATGTTATAGGAAGGGTCTCAGGATTGGAATGGGAAGGATTTGGATATCACATCTCTTGCTATAGGAAGGGTCTCAGGTTTTTTATTAGAAACATTGAGATATCACATCTCATGCTATAGGAAGGGTTTTAGGATTGGAATGGGAAGTATTTGGATATCACATCTCATGCTAAAGGAAGGGGCTCAGGTCTGGAATGGGAAGGAATTGGATATCACATCTCATGTTATAGGAAGGGTCTCAGGTTTTTTATTAGAAACATTGAGATATCACATCTCATGTTATAGGACGGTTCCCAGGTTTGGTATTAGAAGCATTGAGATATCACATCTCATGGTATAAGAAGGGTCTCAGGGTTGGAATGGGAAGGAATTGGATATCCCTTCTCATGCTAAAGGAAGGGTCTCAGGTTGGAATGGGTAGGAGTTGGATATCACATCTCATGTTATAGGAAGGGTCTCAAGATTGAAATGGGAAGGATTTGGATATCACATCTCTTGCTATAGGAAGGGTCTCAGGTTTTCTATTAGAAACATTGAGATATGACATCTCATGCTATAGGAAGGGTTTCAGTATTGGAATGGGAAGGATTTGGATTTCACATCTCATGTTATAGGATGGTTCTCATGTTTGGTTTTAGAAGCATTGAGCTATCACATCTCATGCTATCGGAAGGGTCTCAGGATTGGAATGGGATGGAGTTGGATATCACATCTCTGCTATCTGAAGGGTCTCAGGATTGGAATGGGAAGGAGTTTGATATTTCATCTCAAGCTATAGGAAGGGTCTCAGGTTTGGAAAGGGGAGGAGTTGGATTTCACATCTCATGTTATAGGATGGTTCTCATGTTTGGTTTTAGAAGCATTGAGATATCACATCTCATGCTATCAGAAGGGTCTCAGGTTTGGAATGGGAAGGAGTTGGATATCACATCTCTGCTATCCGATGGGTCTCAGGATTGGAATGGGAAGGAGTTGGATATCCCATCTCGTTATAGGAAGGGTCTAAGGTTTGGTATTAGAAGCAATGAGATATCACATCTCATGCTATAGGAAGGGTCTAAGGTTTGGAAGGGGACGGATTTGGGTATCACATCTCATGTTATAGGACCGGTCTCAGGTTTGGTATTTGAAGCATTGAGATATCAAGTCTCATGGTATAGGACGGGTCTCAGAATTGGAATGAGAAGGAGTTGGATATCACATCTCAAGCTATAGGAAGGGTCTCATGATTGGAATGGGAAGGAGTTGGATATCACATCTCATGTTATAGGAAGGGTCTCAGGATTGGAATGGGAAGGACTTGGATATCACATCTCATTCTATAGGAAGGCTCTCAGTGTTGGAAGGGGAAGGAGTTGGATATCACATTTCATGTTAGAGGTAGGATCTCAGGTTTGGTTTTAGAGGCATTGAGATATCACATCTCATGCTATAGGAAGGGTCTCAGGATTGGAATGGGAAGGAGTTGGATATCAAATCTCATGCTAAAGGGATGGTCTAAGGTTTGGAAGGGGAGGGATTTGGACATCATATCTCATGTTATTGGAAGGATCTCAGGTTTGGTATTAGAAGCATTGAGATATCACATCTCATGCTATCGGAAGGGTCTTAGGTTTGGTATAAGCATTGAGATATCACATCTCTGCTATCGGAAGGGTCTCAGGATTGGAATGGGAAGGATTTGGTTATCACAATTCATGTTATAGGAAGGGTCTCAGGTTTGGTATTAGAAGCATTGAGATATCACATCTCATGCTATAGGAAGGGTCTCAGGAATGGAATGGGAAGAACTTGGATATCACATCTCATGATAAAGGAAGGGTCTAAGGTTTGGAAGGGGAAGGATTTGGATATCACATCTCATGTTATTGGACCGGTCTCAGGTTTGGTATTAGAAGCATTGAGATATCAAGTCTCATGGTATAGGACGGGAGTTTGATATCACATCTCATGCCATGGTATGGGTGTCAGGTTTTGTAGAAGCATTGGGATATCACATCTCATGCTATCGGAAGGGTATCAGGATTGGATTTGGAAGGAGTTGGATATCCCATCTCATGCTATAGGAAGGGTCTCAGGTTGGAATAGAAGGAGTTGGATATCACATCTCATGTTATAGGAAGGGTCTCAGGATTGGAATGGGAAGGACTTGGATATCACATCTCATGCTGTAGGAAGGGTCTCAGGTTTGGAAGGGGAAGGATTTGGATATCATATCTCATGTTATAGGACCGGTCCCAGGTCTGGTATTAGAAGCATTGAGATATCACATCTCATGCTATAGGAGGAGTCTCAGGATTGGAATGGGAAGGAGTTGGATATCACGTCTCATGTTATAGGAAGGGTCTCAGGTTTGGAAAAGGAAGGAGTTGGATATCACATTTCATGTTAGAGGTAGGATCTCAGGTTTGGTATTAGAGGCATTGAGATATCACATCTCATGCTATCAAAGGGTATCAGGATTGGAATGGGAAGGAGTTTGATATCACATCTCATGCCATGGTATGGGTGTCAGGTTTTGTAGAAGCATTGGGATATCACATCTCATGCTATCGGAAGGGTATCAGGTTTAGTATTAGAAGCATTGAGATATCACATCTCATGCTATAGGAAGGGTCTCGGGATTGGAATGGGAAGGAGTTGGATATCACATGTTATAGGAAGGATCTCAGGTTTGGTATTAGAAGCATTGAGATATCACATCTCATGCTATAGGAAGGGTCTCAGGATTGGAATGGGAAGGAGTTGGATATCACATCTCATGCTATGGGAAGGGTCTCAGTTTTGGTATAAGCATTGAAATATCACATCTCTGCTATCGGAAGGGTCTCAGGATTGGAATGGGAGGAGCTGGATATCACATCTCATGTTATAGGACGGGTCTCAGGTTTGGTATTAGAAGCATTGTGATATCACATCTCATGCTATAGGATGTGTCTCAGGATTGGAATGGGAAGGAGTTGGATATCACATCTCATGCTATAGGAAGGGTTTCAGGTTTGGTAGAAGCATTGAGATATCACATCTCATGCTATAGGAAGAGTCTCAGGTTTGGGAAGGGAAGGATTTGGATTTCACATCTCATGTTATAGGATGGTTCTCATGTTTGGTTTTTGAAGCATTGAGATATCACATCTCATGCTATCGGAAGGGTCTCAGGTTTGGAATGGGAAGGAGTTGGATATCACATCTCTGCTATCTGAAGGGTCTCAGGATTGGAATGGGAAGGAGTTGGATATCCCATCTCGTTATAGGAAGGGTCTCAGGTTTGGTATTAGAAGCAATGAGATATCACATCTCATGCTATAGGAAGGGTCTAAGGTTTGGAAGGGGACGGATTTGGGTATCACATCTCATGTTATAGGACCGGTCTCAGGTTTGGTATTTGAAGCATTGAGATATCAAGTCTCATGGTATAGGACGGGTCTCAGAATTGGAATGAGAAGGAGTTGGATATCACATCTCAAGCTATAGGAAGGGTCTCATGATTGGAATGGGAAGGAGTTGGATATCACATCTCATGTTATAGGAAGGGTCTCAGGATTGGAATGGGAAGGACTTGGATATCACATCTCATTCTATAGGAAGGCTCTCAAGGTTGGAAGGGGAAGGAGTTGGATATCACATTTCATGCTAAAGGGATGGTCTAAGGTTTGGAAGGGGAGGGATTTGGACATCATATCTCATGTTATTGGAAGGATCTCAGGTTTGGTATTAGAAGCATTGAGATATCACATCTCATGCTATCGGAAGGGTCTTAGGTTTGGTATAAGCATTGAGATATCACATCTCTGCTATCGGAAGGGTCTCAGGATTGGAATGGGAAGGATTTGGATATCACAATTCATGTTATAGGAAGGGTCTCAGGTTTGGTATTAGAAGCATTGAGATATCACATCTCATGCTATAGGAAGGGTCTCAGGATTGGAATGGGAAGGAGTTGGATATCAAATCTCATGCTAAAGGGATGGTCTAAGGTTTGGAAGGGGAGGGATTTGGACATCATATCTCATGTTATTGGAAGGATCTCAGGTTTGGTATTAGAAGCATTGAGATATCACATCTCATGCTATCGGAAGGGTCTTAGGTTTGGTATAAGCATTGAGATATCACATCTCTGCTATCGGAAGGGTCTCAGGATTGGAATGGGAAGGATTTGGATATCACAATTCATGTTATAGGAAGGGTCTCAGGTTTGGTATTAGAAGCATTGAGATATCACATCTCATGCTATAGGAAGGGTCTCAGGAATGGAATGGGAAGGACTTGGATATCACATCTCATGATAAAGGAAGGGTCTAAGGTTTGGAAGGGGAAGGATTTGGATATCACATCTCATGTTATTGGACCGGTCTCAGGTTTGGTATTAGAAGCATTGAGATATCAAGTCTCATGGTATAGGACGGGAGTTTGATATCACATCTCATGCCATGGTATGGGTGTCAGGTGTTGTAGAAGCATTGGGATATCACATCTCATGCTATCGGAAGTTTATCAGGATTGGATTTGGAAGGAGTTGGATATCCCATCTCATGCTATAGGAAGGGTCTCAGGTTGGAATAGAAGGAGTTGGATATCACATCTCATGTTATAGGAAGGGTCTCAGGATTGGAATGGGAAGGACTTGGATATCACATCTCATGCTGTAGGAAGGGTCTCAGGTTTGGAAGGGGAAGGATTTGGATATCATATCTCATGTTATAGGACCGGTCCCAGGTCTGGTATTAGAAGCATTGAGATATCACATCTCATGCTATAGGAGGAGTCTCAGGATTGGAATGGGAAGGAGTTGGATATCACGTCTCATGTTATAGGAAGGGTCTCAGGTTTGGAAAAGGAAGGAGTTGGATATCACATTCCATGTTAGAGGTAGGATCTCAGGTTTGGTATTAGAGGCATTGAGATATCACATCTCATGCTATCAGAAGGGTATCAGGATTGGAATGGGAAGGAGTTGGATATCACATCTCATGCTAAAGGGAGGGTCTCAGGTTTGGAATGGGAAGGATTTGGATATCACATCTCATGTTATAGGAAGGACCTTAGGTTTGGTATTAGAAGCATTGAGATATCACATCTCATGCTATAGGAAGGGTCTCGGGATTGGAATGGGAAGGAGTTGGATATCACATGTTATAGGAAGGATCTCAGGTTTGGTATTAGAAGCATTGAGATATCACATCTCATGCTATAGGAAGGGTCTCAGGATTGGAATGGGAAGGAGTTGGATATCACATCTCATGCTATGGGAAGGGTCTCAGGTTTGGTATAAGCATTGAAATATCACATCTCTGCTATCGGAAGGGTCTCAGGATTGGAATGGGAAGGAGTTGGATATCCCATCTCGTTATAGGAAGGGTCTCAGGTTTGGTATTAGAAGCAATGAGATATCACATCTCATGCTATAGGAAGGGTCTAAGGTTTGGAAGGGGACGGATTTGGGTATCACATCTCATGTTATAGGACCGGTCTCAGGTTTGGTATTTGAAGCATTGAGATATCAAGTCTCATGGTATAGGACGGGTCTCAGAATTGGAATGAGAAGGAGTTGGATATCACATCTCAAGCTATAGGAAGGGTCTCATGATTGGAATGGGAAGGAGTTGGATATCACATCTCATGTTATAGGAAGGGTCTCAGGATTGGAATGGGAAGGACTTGGATATCACATCTCATTCTATAGGAAGGCTCTCAAGGTTGGAAGGGGAAGGAGTTGGATATCACATTTCATGTTAGAGGTAGGATCTCAGGTTTGGTTTTAGAGGCATTGAGATATCACATCGCATGCTATAGGAAGGGTCTCAGGATTGGAATGGGAAGGAGTTGGATATCAAATCTCATGCTAAAGGGATGGTCTAAGGTTTGGAAGGGGAGGGATTTGGACATCATATCTCATGTTATTGGAAGGATCTCAGGTTTGGTATTAGAAGCATTGAGATATCACATCTCATGCTATCGGAAGGGTCTTAGATTTGGTATAAGCATTGAGATATCACATCTCTGCTATCGGAAGGGTCTCAGGATTGGAATGGGAAGGATTTGGATATCACAATTCATGTTATAGGAAGGGTCTCAGGTTTGGTATTAGAAGCATTGAGATATCACATCTCATGCTATAGGAAGGGTCTCAGGAATGGAATGGGAAGGACTTGGATATCACATCTCATGATAAAGGAAGGGTCTAAGGTTTGGAAGGGGAAGGAGTTGGATATCACATTTCATGTTAGAGGAAGGATCTCAGGTTTGGTATTAGAGGCCTTGAGATATCACATCTCATGCTATAGGAAGGGTCTCAGGATTGGAATGGGAAGGAGTTGGATATCACATCTCAAGCTATAGGAAGGGTCTCAGGTTTGGTATAAGCATTGAGATATCACATCTCATGCTATAGGAAGGGTCTCAGGATTTGAATGGGAAGAAGTTGGATATCACATCTCATGCTATAGGAAGGGTCTCAGGTTTGGTATAAGCATTGAGATATCACATCTCATGCTATAGGAAGGGTCTCAGGGTTGGAATGGGAAGGAGTTGTATATGACATCTCATGCCATAGGAAGGGTCTCAGGTTTGGTATAAGCATTGAGATATCACATCACATGCTATAGGAAGGGTCTCAGGATTGGAATGGGAAGGACTTGGATATCATATCTCATGCTATAGGCAGGGTCTCAGGTTTGGAAAGGGAAGGAGATGGATATCACATTTCATGTTAGAGGTGGGATCTCAGGTTTGGTATTAGAGGCATTGAGATACCACATCTCATGCTATCAGAAGGGTCTCAGGATTGGAATGGGAAGGAGTTGGATATCACATTTCATGCTAAAGGGAGGGTCTCAGGTTTGGTATAAGCATTGAGATATCACATCTCATGCTATAGGAAGGGTCTCAGGATTGGAATGGGAAGGATTTGGATATCACATCTTATGCTATAGGAAGGGTCTCAGGTTTGGTATAAGCATTGAGATATCACATCTCATGCTGTAGGAAGGGTCTCAGGATTGGAATGGGAAGAAGTTGGATATCAATATCACATCTCATGCTATAGGAAGGGTCTCAGGTTTGGTATAAGCATTGAGGTATCACATCTCATGCTATAGGAAGGGTCTCAGGGTTGGAATGGGAAGGATTTGCATATGACATCTCATGCCATAGGAAGGGTCTCAGGTTTGGTATAAGCATTGAGATATCACATCACATGCTATAGGAAGGGTCTCAGGATTGGAATGGGAAGGACTTGGATATCACATCTCATGCTATAGGCAGGGTCTCAGGTTTGGAAAGGGAAGGAGGTGGATATCACATTTCATGTTAGAGGTAGGATCTCAGGTTTGGTATTAGAGGCATTGAGATATCACATCTCATGCTATCAGAAGGGTCTCAGGATTGGAATGGGAAGGAGTTGGATATCACATTTCATGCTAAAGGGAGGGTCTCAGGTTTGGAAGGGGAAGGATTTGGAAATCACATCTCATATTATAGGAAGGATCTCAGGTTTGGTATTAGAAGCATTGAGATATCACATCTCATGCTATCGGAAGGATCTCAGGTTTGGTATAAGAGGCATTGAGATATCACATCTCATGCTATCATAAGGGTCTCAGGATTGGAATGGGAAGGAGTTGGATATCACATCTCATGTTATAGGAAGGATCTCAGGTTTGGTATTAGAAGCATTGAGACATCACATCTCATGCTATAGGAAGGGTCTCAGGATTGGAATGGGAAGGAGTTGGATATCACATCTCATGCTATAGGAAGGGTCTCAGGTTTGGTATAAGCATTGAGATATCACATCTCATGCTATAGGAAGGGTCTCAGGATTGGAATGGGAAGGATTTGGATATCACATCTTATGCTATAGGAAGGGTCTCAGGTTTGGTATAAGCATGGAGATATCACTTCTCATGCTATAGGAAGGGTCTCAGGATTGGAATGGGAAGGAGTTGGATATCACATCTCATGCTATAGGAAGGGTCTCAGATTTGGTATAAGCATTGAGATATCACATCTCATGCTATAGGAAGGGTCTCAGGATTGGAATGGGAAGGAGTTGTATATGACATCTCAGGCCATAGGAAGGGTCTCA
Source organism: Ambystoma mexicanum (assembly GCF_040938575.1). Taxonomy (NCBI): domain Eukaryota; kingdom Metazoa; phylum Chordata; class Amphibia; order Caudata; family Ambystomatidae; genus Ambystoma; species Ambystoma mexicanum. Next base: position 344,808,885 of record NC_090936.1, read on the forward strand.
GATTTGGTATAAGCATTGAGATATCACATCTCATGATATCGGAAGGGTCTCAGGATTGGAATGGGAAGGAGTTGGATATCACATCTCATGCCATAGTATGGGTCTCAGGTTTGGTAGAAGCATTGGGATATCACATCTCATGCTATCGGAAGGGTATCAGTATTGGATTTGGAAGGAGTTGGATATCCCATCTCATGCTATAGGAAAGGTCTCAGGTTGGAATGGGAAGGAGTTGGATATCACATTTCATGTTATAGGAAGGGTCTCAGGATTGGAATGGGAAGGACTTGGATATCATATCTTATGCTATAGGAAGGCTCTCAGGTTTGGAAGGGGAAGGAGTTGGATATCACATTTCATGTTAGAGGAAGGATCTCAGGTTTGGTATTAGAGGCCTTGAGATATCACATCTCATGCTATAGGAAGGGTCTCAGGATTGGAATGGGAAGGAGTTGGATATCACATCTCAAGCTATAGGAAGGGTCTCAGGTTTGGTATATGTTAAGACGGATTTCTGAACTCTGTCCTGGTGGCGCAGAGGTTCAGAAGGCCAACCTAATTACTTGGAACAGGGTAACCTCTGGACAAGCCAGACCAATCAAGGTAGCGATCGCGGCGGTCAAGACTAGGTCTCAAGAGGGGTGAGGGTGACTGAAAGCCCGCAATGAGCACACAAAGCAAGAGCGCTTACAAACTACTCCAAACAGTTGTTTATATCAAAAATAGATACACATTTATTATAAGGCCTTGAAACTAATAACCACAGTAAAAGCAGCAATATACAACGATATTAAACCAACACATACACTATCCACCCAATATATATACAGAATACACAGTTTCACAGCATTAGCAGCACGAAATATGTTATACACCTGCAGGGGAAGGAAAACAGGCAGTGCGAACCAATGCGAGTGATATGTCCGCCTTCTGAGGCCCCTAACTGGATGGTAGTCCAATCCCTACGAAGAGTGGAGCCTAGCGCTCAAAAGTACCTGCACACGCCGGTGCCAATGGGCAGAAGGTGAAGCTCTTCGGAGGACGTTGAACAGCTCTGTAGGGAGCTCTAATGAAGGAGAACACGGTCCGCGACTCTAGCGCAGCCTCCACTGTGAGGCAGAAGCAGGGCGCGAGTACGGACAAGGGGTGCTGTATTCACAGCGGGGAAAAGCAAAGGGCACTGCAGGAGGGCGACCAGATCCTAGCTAATCTACTCACCGGTCCCCGAAGCAAGCAGGCCCGAGCTTCTCCTCGATAGATGCAGCTTCTGGCAGGTTCTGAAGAGCAGGGAACGTCTCGTCGTCGTGCAGAGTAAAAAGACGTCCCGATCGAAGAAACAAGCACAGTTTTGTCGCCACCGCAGGGCAACGGAACGGCCGGGTGTATTCAAGCCAAACGAGCACCGCTCACCTCTAGCTTAGGACTGCTAAGCAAACGAAGCGTGTGAGCATGCCCCGGACTCAGAATACCACCCAACCTGTCGGCGATTACAGAGCAGGCCTCCTTAGTAAGCTGGTCAGTCAACTGGATGGCCCAGAGACACTTCCGAAGGCTTACAGCAGGAGTTGATGAAGGTGCCGGGAATAGCTGGTCCTGCTATTCCAATAGGTCGAAGCGCCAGTACAGGCCTTCTTGTTCGATCTTAGGTGGAAAGGGCTTCACCGGACGACAGCAATGAGGAGCAGAAGTTCTTCAGGGGGTCACCAGTGATTCCTCGGTCCAGCCTCGTGTTCGCAGGATACTTGGCTCCTGTATCCCTGGGTTCGTAAGAACTCAGGAGATCGACATGGCAGTGGTGTTTCCAGCTCCCTCTTATCCACGGTTCCCTTCGCGCCAAAACGGAGGGGAGCCAATGGGAGATCCGCTCATCAACACACATACCATACGTGGACCAATCACGGACCACAGTGGTCCCAGGCATTCACACCACCCTAGACTCTCTGGCACCCAGGATGTGTATTGGGACCAGACAGCCCATCCCACATCCTGGGGGCACTCAAACGACATGTAGAAGCCCGCGAACGCAACCGTGTTTCGCGGGAAACTACATGCCCAAATAAGGAAGGCCCCGGGTCGCCTGACCCGGGGGAAGGTAAAGGGAGCAAGACGGACAGTGGACTAGACAAAGGAGCCTCGTGGTCCGGCCATTTTGTGTAGCCGGGCCACCCTTTTGTGTTCGCGGCAAAAACGTGCTCAGAACGGCAAAAGGAGCTCAAAATAAACCAAATGATCGCTGCCACCAGCCCAGTCCCTGAATGACTTGCACCGATCCAAAAACCATCCTATAAGAGTGTCTAGGGTCTGTAGAAGGCTAGAGACCCAAGAGAGCTGTAACTTAGCTTACAGTGCCCTCTTGTGTCGTGTTGCACTAAAATGGCGACACGATAAAAGAAACTACGGGAAACAGCGTTCCCCGGTACTGACTGTCTTAAGGGCATGTCAGTTTCCCCGTAAGAAAGGAGCGAAAGCCCAGAGGAGTACAGCAGAAGGCTGCACTTCTCTGGCAAAGTCAAGAAAACAGGTTGAAAACAATAGCAAAAAGTTTAGGGGTTGCCACATGGAAGGAAAGTTCCCTACAATAACGAAATCTTTCCTAACACTCGCCCCTCCCAGACTATGGACAGGGGGAACTAATCCACCCCTGGATGAGTCTCTTGTTCAGGTCGGTAAAACATTCTGGACAACCCATCAGCATTGCTATGTTGGACACCTGGCCTATGCTCAATAGTGAAGTCGAAGCCTTGTAGACTTATGGACCACCTAAGCAACTTTGGATTCTCCCCCTTCATGTTCATTAGCCACTTTAACGGCTTATGGTCAGTCTGCACAGTGAAGTGGGTCCCATAGGGGTAGGGCCGCAGCTTCCTTAGGGCCCACACAACAGAGAAACATTCTTTCTCTACCGTGGACCATCTGAGCTCTCTGTCCTTAAGCTGGCGACTAATAAAACCGATAGGGTGTTCCTTACCCTTCTCATCTACTTGTGATAGTACAGCTCCTATCCCAGTGTCAGAGGCATCCGTCTGCACGATAAAAGGTCTTTGATAATCAGGGGCCCTGAGCACAGGGGCCTGGCACAAGGAGTCTTTCAAGCCATTGAAGGCCTTCTCACACTCGTCAGTCCAAGTTACCTTCTTGGGTTTCTTCGGAGTTGTGAGGGCAGTCAGAGGAGCAGCTATGGTGCCATAGTCTGCCATAAAATTGCGGTAATAACCCGTGAGTCCTAAGAAGGCTCTCACTTGGGTTTGCGTAGTGGGGGTAGGCCAGTCTTGTACCGCTGGTACCTTACTGGATAGAGGCTGTCTCCTCCCTCCACCTACTTCATGTCCAAGGCAAACCACTGAGCCTTGTCCATTTTGGTGAGGGGCCACTCGGACACCCTCCGAAGAGCTAACTGAAGGACTGCTTGGGAACAGGTCGGGGAGAGGTTCAGACTCCTCTCCCACAACGTCTGAAGCCAGTAGCAGTGCTGCGATTTCGACGCTTGGGCCGAAAGCCTTCAGCCTATTCACGTGAAACACTTTTAGAGCCTGTCCAGGCCTTCCAAGGTCCACTGAATAGCTAACCTCACCCAGGGGCTCCACCACTGGGCAAGGGCCTGACCATTTGTCCTGTAAAGCTCGAGGCCTTATGAGATTCATGATCAGGACTTGCTGACCAAGTGTAAAGTTGATGAGGGAAGCTTTCTGGTCGTACCAATGTTTCACCAGCGCTTGCCCTGCCTTCAATTTATCACTGGCCAAGCCCATCAGAAGTACCATCCGTTTTCTGAGCCCTAGCACATAATCAACTACATTGGTAGTAACAGGGGGAGTGGGCATCTCCCATCCCTCCTTGACAATGGCTAAGGGTCCCCGTACGGGATGACCGAACAGAAGTTCGAAGGGGCTGAAGCCAACACCCTCCTGTGGTACCTCTCGGTAGGCAAACGGTAAGCATGAAACAAGAAGATCCCATTTTCTTCTCTGAGGCTCCTCCAGAGCCCCAATCATGCTTTTTAACGTCCTGTTAAGACGCCCCCCCAGACCATCGGTCTGGGGGCGGTATGCAGAAGAGAACCTGTAGGTGACCCCACATTCTTTCCACATAGCCTGCCTATACTTCGACATAAAGTTGCTGCCATGATCCGACACAACTTCTTTAGGGAAGCCAACCCTAGTAAACATGCCGAGTAAAGCTTCTGCAACTGGCTTGGCAGTTACAGTTGTAAATGGGACGGCCTCAGGATACCTGGTTGCATGGTCGACCAGCACCAGGATAAACCTATTGCCTGAGGATGTTTGCGGGTCAAGGGGACCAACCATGTCGATCCCTACCCTTTCAAATGGTACCCCCACAACTGGGAGCGGTACCAACGGAGCTTGGATTGTCGCGCCAACCTTACCAGACAACTGGCAGGAGGCACAACTCCTGCAGTGACTTTCTACTTGCACCCCCATCTTGGGCCAGTAGAAGTGCATGGATAACCTTTGCTTGGTCCTCCTCATACCAAGGTGACCAGCAAGGTGAACGACATGCGCCAACTGCAGGAGGAAGGGCCTAACAGCAAGGGAAACCACCAACCTCCTATGGTCTCCTTCTGTAGACTCTGTGGGCTCACTGTACAGGAGTCCACCTTCCCAATAAATCCGATGCTTCCCAGGAGGTTCACCCTCAAGCTGGGAGCAGGCCTGTCTCCTTAGGCCTTCCAGAGATGGGCACTCACGTTGGCCCTTACTGAAGTCGTCCCTATCAGGACCTCCTTCAACTAACAAGTCTTTTAGTTCAGGATGGTCGTTGGGGTCGAACACTTCAGGCATCGCCACCTCCTCGTCAGGCTCGGGCGATTGACCAACTCCCTCCACCGCAGTGGTAGGCGAGCTCGGGGGAATATTCTCTTTCCCCCGTCGGGACTTGTTGACTCCTTTCGCCTTGGGTTTCCCCTTCGGCTGGGGCGGCGTATTGGACTTGGCCAATGCTGCCCGTGCTTGAGACCGTGTGTAGGGTCTTTCGGCAGTGTCTCCTACGAGCCCTAGAGCTCTGAGATCATTGCCCAACAAGACCTTTCCCGGGACGTTTCTCTGAATGCTCACTGGAATCCTAACTGCTGTACCATTTAAAGTTAGATTAACAGGGATCACGGGAAACATACGGAGGGGGCCGTCAGCCAACTTAGTGGGCATCAGAGTAGCTCTGGCAACTTCCTCTGAGTCTACCAAGGTAGAATCCACTACAGTTCGACTGCACCCACTATCCCTAAGAGCTGGAGTATCCACTCCATTGATCAGCACACTGTCTTTAAAGTAGTGCTTGGTATTATCCGGAATCCTAGCATACGCCTCTGCGACTTTAGGCTCCCAGGAACCCAGGGACACTAAAACTACCTCAGCCTCTATTCCGCTGGGAAATGAGTCTGAGGAGAAGGATGCTCCTGTAATCTCTTCTTCCTCGTAGGAGGAGAAGGCCAGATTAGCGGAGTGGACCCCCAAAGGTCTAACCTTACAACGGGGATCCCCCTTCACATGGTCAGTTGCTCCACAAGAAAAACAAGCCCCATTGGGTCTGTTTACGTAGGGAGGCTTATTATAACCAGAGTTCTGTTTCGGAGGCGAACCTCCACTACCCTGTGAGTTCTCGGATGGCTTACCCTTATTTTTCTTTTTGTGGCCCTTATGGGAAGAAGATTTAGCAGATTCCCCACCCTCCATATCTTTGGACTTTTTCCCTTCCTCCTGCTTACCAGGATGAGTTTTGTCCTTATGGGACACTCGATGTGACACCCATAAGTCTGCTGCAATGGCCAGCTTCTTAGGATCTATCTCCTTCGAATCGGCCAAATGCTGCTTAAGCTCCGGGGAAGAAGAAGCAAAAATGTGTTCCAGCATGACCAGATTGATCATGCCTTCGAAGGTAGAAACCTTATAACCTTCAACCCAGCCAGTCAAGTTTTTCAGGGACTCAGCTACATACGACACCCAAGTACCACCTTCCTTTTTCTTATACTCTCTAAACCTTTTCAAATATTGGGTCGGAGTCTTCCCAAACTTTAAAATGAGAGTCTGCTTCAACATTGCAAAATCAGCGCGCTCAGCCTTCGACATTTCCATAATGGCACTGCAACCAGAATGGGGCAGTCTGCTGAGTAACCATGCAATCTTATCCGCATTACCAACCTCTTGAACCTCGCATGCATACTCAAACGCATTTAACCAGTCCATAATGTCATTTCGTTCCTCATACACACTGAGCAGATCTTTTGGAAACCGTGGATGAGAGGAAGCCCCAGAACCATGTCCAGGACCCTTGGACCCATTTGCGAACTGAAGCTTGGCCAGTTCCAACTGGTGATCCCTGTCTTTTTGTTTTTCTGCCTGGTCGATTTTCAGTTTGGCTATGCTGAATTCAAGCTCCTGCTGCCTAAACCGCAGCTCTTGCTTCTTGAATTCAAGCATAGCCTCCCCATCAACACTGGCAGAGGAAACGTTAGACATTACATCCTCCCTGTCCTCGTGGTCGTGATGGATCAGTGCAGCGGCAGAACCGTCGGTTCTGCCAGTGAGAGCAGCCCCACCACCTTCTGCACTGTCCTCGGAAGTTATAGCGTCAAGCTGCGCTTCTTGCCACGCCACGATTCTCTGGATCATTTCCAATTTAGTGCCTTGAGAGGAAACCCCTCTCTCCGCACACATCTTCTTCAATGTTTCAGATTTCGAAGCATTTAAGGTTAATAAAGTATTCGTTTCCATACTGTCGATAGGACTATGGCCTTTTTAACGTTATATTCAATACTTTACTGCGTGTCCTGGTTGGAATAACCTGAAAACGCCTTAGCTCGTGCGCAACACTGGATACCTTCAGTCGTATCCCACCGCTGTACACCAATTTGTTAAGACGGATTTCTGAACTCTGTCCTGGTGGCGCAGAGGTTCAGAAGGCCAACCTAATTACTTGGAACAGGGTAACCTCTGGACAAGCCAGACCAATCAAGGTAGCGATCGCGGCGGTCAAGACTAGGTCTCAAGAGGGGTGAGGGTGACTGAAAGCCCGCAATGAGCACACAAAGCAAGAGCGCTTACAAACTACTCCAAACAGTTGTTTATATCAAAAATAGATACACATTTATTATAAGGCCTTGAAACTAATAACCACAGTAAAAGCAGCAATATACAACGATATTAAACCAACACATACACTATCCACCCAATATATATACAGAATACACAGTTTCACAGCATTAGCAGCACGAAATATGTTATACACCTGCAGGGGAAGGAAAACAGGCAGTGCGAACCAATGCGAGTGATATGTCCGCCTTCTGAGGCCCCTAACTGGATGGTAGTCCAATCCCTACGAAGAGTGGAGCCTAGCGCTCAAAAGTACCTGCACACGCCGGTGCCAATGGGCAGAAGGTGAAGCTCTTCGGAGGACGTTGAACAGCTCTGTAGGGAGCTCTAATGAAGGAGAACACGGTCCGCGACTCTAGCGCAGCCTCCACTGTGAGGCAGAAGCAGGGCGCGAGTACGGACAAGGGGTGCTGTATTCACAGCGGGGAAAAGCAAAGGGCACTGCAGGAGGGCGACCAGATCCTAGCTAATCTACTCACCGGTCCCCGAAGCAAGCAGGCCCGAGCTTCTCCTCGATAGATGCAGCTTCTGGCAGGTTCTGAAGAGCAGGGAACGTCTCGTCGTCGTGCAGAGTAAAAAGACGTCCCGATCGAAGAAACAAGCACAGTTTTGTCGCCACCGCAGGGCAACGGAACGGCCGGGTGTATTCAAGCCAAACGAGCACCGCTCACCTCTAGCTTAGGACTGCTAAGCAAACGAAGCGTGTGAGCATGCCCCGGACTCAGAATACCACCCAACCTGTCGGCGATTACAGAGCAGGCCTCCTTAGTAAGCTGGTCAGTCAACTGGATGGCCCAGAGACACTTCCGAAGGCTTACAGCAGGAGTTGATGAAGGTGCCGGGAATAGCTGGTCCTGCTATTCCAATAGGTCGAAGCGCCAGTACAGGCCTTCTTGTTCGATCTTAGGTGGAAAGGGCTTCACCGGACGACAGCAATGAGGAGCAGAAGTTCTTCAGGGGGTCACCAGTGATTCCTCGGTCCAGCCTCGTGTTCGCAGGATACTTGGCTCCTGTATCCCTGGGTTCGTAAGAACTCAGGAGATCGACATGGCAGTGGTGTTTCCAGCTCCCTCTTATCCACGGTTCCCTTCGCGCCAAAACGGAGGGGAGCCAATGGGAGATCCGCTCATCAACACACATACCATACGTGGACCAATCACGGACCACAGTGGTCCCAGGCATTCACACCACCCTAGACTCTCTGGCACCCAGGATGTGTATTGGGACCAGACAGCCCATCCCACATCCTGGGGGCACTCAAACGACATGTAGAAGCCCGCGAACGCAACCGTGTTTCGCGGGAAACTACATGCCCAAATAAGGAAGGCCCCGGGTCGCCTGACCCGGGGGAAGGTAAAGGGAGCAAGACGGACAGTGGACTAGACAAAGGAGCCTCGTGGTCCGGCCATTTTGTGTAGCCGGGCCACCCTTTTGTGTTCGCGGCAAAAACGTGCTCAGAACGGCAAAAGGAGCTCAAAATAAACCAAATGATCGCTGCCACCAGCCCAGTCCCTGAATGACTTGCACCGATCCAAAAACCATCCTATAAGAGTGTCTAGGGTCTGTAGAAGGCTAGAGACCCAAGAGAGCTGTAACTTAGCTTACAGTGCCCTCTTGTGTCGTGTTGCACTAAAATGGCGACACGATAAAAGAAACTACGGGAAACAGCGTTCCCCGGTACTGACTGTCTTAAGGGCATGTCAGTTTCCCCGTAAGAAAGGAGCGAAAGCCCAGAGGAGTACAGCAGAAGGCTGCACTTCTCTGGCAAAGTCAAGAAAACAGGTTGAAAACAATAGCAAAAAGTTTAGGGGTTGCCACATGGAAGGAAAGTTCCCTACAATAACGAAATCTTTCCTAACAGTATACGCATTGAGATATCACATCTCATGCTATAGGAAGGGTCTCAGGATTGGAATGGGAAGAAGTTGGATATCACATCTCATGCTATAGGAAGGGTCTCAGGATTGGAATGGGAAGGAGTTGTATATGCCATCTCATGCCATAGGAAGGGTCTCAGGTTTGGTATAAGCATTGAGATATCACATCACATGCTATAGGAAGGGTCTCAGGATTGGAATGGGAAGGACTTGGATATCACATATCATGCTTTAGGCAGGGTCTCAGGTTTGGAAAGGGAAGGAGATGGATATCACATTTCATGTTAGAGGTAGGATCTCAGGTTTGGTATTAGAGGCATTGAGATATCACATCTCATGCTATCAGAAGGGTCTCAGGATTGGAATGGGAAGGAGTTGGATATCACATCTCATGCTAAAGGGAGGGTCTAAGGTTTGGAAGGGGAAGGATTTGGAAATCACATCTCATATTATAGGAAGGATCTCAGGTTTGGTATTAGAAGCATTGAGATATCACATCTCATGCTATCGGAAGGATCTCAGGTTTGTTATAAGAGGCATTGAGATATCACATCTCATGCTATCATAAGGGTCTCAGGATTGGAATGGGAAGGAGTTGGATATCACATCTCATGTTATAGGAAGGATCTCAGGTTTGGTATTGGAAGCATTGAGACATCACATCTCATGCTATAGGAAGGGTCTCAGAATTGGAATGGGAAGGAGTTGGATATCACATCTCATGCTATAGGAAGGGTCTCAGATTTGGTATAAGCATTGAGATATCACATCTCATGCTATAGGAAGGGTCTCAGGATTGGAATGGGAAGGAGTTGTATATGACATCTCAGGCCATAGGAAGGGTCTCAGGTTTGATATAAGCATTGAGATATCACATCTCTGCTATCGGAAGGGTCTCAGGATTGGAATGGGAAGGAGTTGGATATCCCATCTGAGTTGGATATCCCATCTCATGTTATAGGAAGGGTCTCAGGTTTGGTATTAGAAGCATTGAGATATCACATCTCATGCTATAGGAAGGGTCTCAGGATTGTAATGGGGAGGACTTGGATGTCACATCTCATGCTATAGGGAGGGTCTCAAGTTTGATATTAGAAGCATTGAGATAACAAATGTCATGATATCGGAAGGGTCTCAGGATTGGAATGGGAAGGAGTTGGATATCACATCTCATGATAAAGGAAGGGTCTAAGGTTTGGAAGGGGAAGGATTTGGATATCACATCTCATGTTATAGGACGGGTCTCAGGTTTGGTATTAGAAGCATTGAGATATCAAGTCTCATGGTATAGGAAGGGTCTCAGAATTGGAATCGGAAGAAGTTGGATATCACATCTCAAGCTATAGGAAGGGTCTCAGGATTGGAATGGGAAGGAGTTTGATATCACATCTCATGCCATAGTATGGGTCTCAGATTTGGTAGAAGCATTGGGATATCACATCTCATGCTATCGGAATGGTATCAGTATTGGATTTGGAAGGAGTTGGATATCCCATCTCATGCTATAAGAAAGGTCTCAGGTTGGAATGGGATGGAGTTGGATATCACATTTCATGTTATAGGAAGGGTCTCAGGATTGGAATGGGAAGGACTTGGATATCATATCTCATGCTATAGGAAGGCTCTCAGGTTTGGAAGGGGAAGGAGTTGGATATCACATTTCATGTTAGAGGAAGGATCTCAGGTTTGGTATTAGAGGCCTTGAGATATCACATCTCATGCTATAGGAAGGGTCTCAGGATTGGAATGGGAAGGAGTTGGATATCACATCTCATGCTATAGGAAGGGTCTCAGGATTGGAATTGGAAGGAGTTGGATATCCCATCTCATGTTATAGGACGGGTCTCAGGTTTGTTATTAGAATCATTGAGATATCATATTGCACGCTGCAGGAAGGGTCTAAGGATTGGAATGGGAAGGACTTGGATATCACATCTCATGCTATAGATAGGCTCTCAGATTTGGAAAGGGAAGGAGTTGGATATCACATTTCATGTTAGAGGAAGGATCTTAGGTTTGGTATTAGAGGCATTGAGATATCACATCTCATGCTATAGGAAGCGTCTCAGGATTGGAATGGGAAGGAGTTGGGTATCACATCTCATGCTATAGGAAGGGTCTCAGGATTGGTATAAGTATTGAGATATAACATCTCAAGCTATAGGAAGGGTCTCAGGATTGGAATGGAAGGAGTTGGATATCACATCTCATGTTATAGGAAGGATCTCAGGTTTGGTATTAGAAGCATTGAGACATCACATCTCATGCTATAGGAAGGGTCTCAGGATTGGAATGGGAAGGAGTTGGATATCACATCTCATGCTATAGGAAGGGTCTCAGGTTTGGTATAAGCATTGAGATATCACATCTCATGCTATAGGAAGGGTCTCAGGATTGGAATGGGAAGGAGTTGTATATGACATCTCATGCCGTAGGAAGGGTCTCAGGTTTCGTATAAGCATTGAGATATCACATCTCTGCTATTGGAAGGGTCTCAGGATTGGAATGGGAAGGAGTTGGATATCCCATCTCATGTTATAGGAAGAGTCTCAGGTTTGGTATTAGAAGCATTGGATATCACATATCATGCTATAGGAAGTGTCTCAGGATTGGAATGGGAAGGACTTGGATATCACATCTCATGCTATAGGGAGGGTCTCAAGTTTGATATTAGAAGCATTGAGATATCACATCTCATGCTATAGGAAGGGTCTCAGGATTGGAATGGGAAGGAGTTGGATATCACATCTCATGCTATAGGAAGGGTCTCATGATTGGAATGGGAAGGAGTTGGATATCACATCTCATGTTATAGGAAGGATCTCAGGTTTGGTATAAGCATTGAGATATCACATCTCTGCTATCGGAAGGGTCTCAGGATTGGAATGGGAAGGAGTTGGATATTCCCATCTCATGTTATAGGAAGGGTCTCAGGTTTGGTATTAGAAGCATTGAGATATCACATCTCATGCTGTAGGAAGGGTCTCAGGATTGGAATTGGAAGGAGTTGGATATCACATCTCATGCTATAGGAAGGATCACAGGTTTGGTATTAGAAGCATTGAGATATCACATCTCATGCTATCAGAAGGGTCTCAGGATTGGAATGAGAAGGAGTTGGATATCACATCTCATATTATAGGAAGGGTCTCAGGATTGGAATGGGAAGAAGTTAGATATCACATCTCATGCTATAGGAAGGGTCTCAGGTTTGGAAGGGGAAGGAGTTGGATATCCAATCTCATGTTATAGGACTGGTCTCAGGTTTGGTATTAGAAGCATTGAGATATCACATCGCATGCTGTAGGAAGGTTCTCAGGTTTGGTATTAGAAGCATTGAGACATCACATCTCATGCTATAGGAAGGGCCTCAGGATTGGAATGGGAAGGAGTTGGATATCACATCTCATGCTATAGGAAGGGTCTTAGGTTTGGAAAGGGAAGGAGTTCGATATCACATTTCATGTTAGAGGAAGGATCTCAGGTTTGGTATTAGAGGCATTGAGATATCACATATCATGCTATAGGAAGGGTCTCAGGATTGGAATGGGAAGGAGTTGTATATGACATCTCATGCCGTAGGAAGGGTCTCAGGTTTCGTATAAGCATTGAGATATCACATCTCTGCTATTGGAAGGGTCTCAGGATTGGAATGGGAAGGAGTTGGATATCCCATCTCATGTTATAGGAAGAGTCTCAGGTTTGGTATTAGAAGCATTGGATATCACATATCATGCTATAGGAAGTGTCTCAGGATTGGAATGGGAAGGACTTGGATATCACATCTCATGCTATAGGGAGGGTCTCAAGTTTGATATTAGAAGCATTGAGATATCACATCTCATGCTATAGGAAGGGTCTCAGGATTGGAATGGGAAGGAGTTGGATATCACATCTCATGCTATAGGAAGGGTCTCATGATTGGAATGGGAAGGAGTTGGATATCACATCTCATGTTATAGGAAGGATCTCAGGTTTGGTATAAGCATTGAGATATCACATCTCTGCTATCGGAAGGGTCTCAGGATTGGAATGGGAAGGAGTTGGATATTCCCATCTCATGTTATAGGAAGGGTCTCAGGTTTGGTATTAGAAGCATTGAGATATCACATCTCATGCTGTAGGAAGGGTCTCAGGATTGGAATTGGAAGGAGTTGGATATCACATCTCATGCTATAGGAAGGATCACAGGTTTGGTATTAGAAGCATTGAGATATCACATCTCATGCTATCAGAAGGGTCTCAGGATTGGAATGAGAAGGAGTTGGATATCACATCTCATGCTTTAGGAAGGGTCTCAGGTTTGGAACGGGAAGGAGTTGGATATCATATCTCATGTTATAGGAAGAGTCTCAGGTTTGGTATAAGCATTGAGATATCACATCTCTGCTCTCGGAGGTGTCTCAGGATTGGGATGGGAAGGAGTTGGATATCACATCTCATGCTATAGGAAGGGTATCAGGTTTGGAACGGGAAGGAGTTGGATATCCCATCTCATGTTATAGGACGGGTCTCAGGTTTGGTATTAGAAGCATTGAGATATCACATCGCATGCTGTAGGAAGGATCTCAGGTTTGGAATGGGAAGGAATTGGATATCACATCTCATGTCATAGGAAGTATCTCAGGTTTGGTATTAGAAGCATTGAGATATCACATCTCATGCTTTAGGAATGGTCTCAGGATTGGAATGGGTAGGAGTTGGATATTACGTTCTTGCTATAGGAAGGGTCTCATGTTTGGAATGGGAAGGAGTTGGATATCACATATGCTATAGGAAGGGTCTCAGGTTTGGAACGGGAAGGAGTTGGATATCACATCTCATGCTATAGGTAGGCTCTCAGGTTTGGTATTAGAAGCATTGAGATATCACATCTCATGCTATAGGAAGGGTCTCAGGATTGGAATGGGAAGGACTTGGATATCACATCTCATTCTATAGGGAGGGTCTCACGTTTGGAAAGGGAAGGAGTTGGATATCACATTTCATGTTAGATGTAGGATCTCAGGTTTGGTATTAGAGGCATTGAGATATCACATCTCATGCTATCAGAAGGGTCTCAGGATTGGAATGGGAAGGAGTTGGATATCACATCTCATGCTAAAGGGAGGGTCTCAGGAATGGAAGGGGAAGGATTTGGATATCACATCTCATGTTATAGGAAGGATCTCAGGTTTGGTATTAGAAGCATTGAGATATCACATCTCATGCTATCGGAAGGATCTCAGGTTTGGTATTAGAGGCATTGAGATATCACATCTCATGCTATCAGAAGGGTCTCAGGATTGGAATGGGAAGGAGTTGGATATCACATCTCATGCTAAAGGGAGGGTCTCAGGATTGGAATGGGAAGGAGTTGGATATCGCATCTCATGCTATAGGAAGGGTCTCAGGTTTGGAACGGGAAGGAGTTAGATATCACATCTCATGTCATAGTAAGAGTCTCAGGTTTGGTATAAGCATTGAGATTTCACATCTCTGCTATCGGAGGTGTCTCAGGATTGGGATGGGAAGGAATTGGATATCACATCTCATGCTATAGGAAGGGTATCAGGTTTGGAAAGGGAAGGAGTTGTATATCCCATCTCATGTTATAGGACGGGTCTCAATTTTGAGATTAGAAGCAATGAGATATCACATCACATGCTGTAGGAAGGGTCTCAGGTTTGGAATGAGAAGGATTTAGATATCACATCTCATGTCATAGGAAGGATCTCAGGTTTGGTATAAGCATTGAGATATCACATCTCTGCTATTGGAAAGGTCTCAAGATTGGAATGGGAAGGACTTGGATATCACAATTCATGTTATAGGAAGGGTCTCAGGTTTGGTATTAGAAGCATTGAGATATGACATCTCATGCTATAGGAAGGGTCTCAGGATTGGAATGGGAAGGACTTGGATATCACATCTCATGTTATAGGAAGGGTCTCAGGATTGGTATTAGAAGCATTGAGATATCACATCTCATGCTATAGGAAGGGTCTCAGGAGTGGAATGGGAAGGAGTTGGATATCACATCTCATGATAAAGGAAGGGTCTAAGGTTTGGAAGGGGAAGGATTTGGATATCACATCTCATGTTATTGGACTGGTCTCAGGTTTGGTATTAGAAGCATTGAGATATCAAGTCTCATGATATAGGACGGGAGTTTGATATCACATCTCATGCCATGGTATGGGTCTCAGGTTTTGTAGAAGCATTGGGACATCACATCTCATGCTATCGGAAGGATATCAGGATTAGATTTGGAAGGAGTTGGATATCCCATCTCATGCTATAGGAAGGGTCTCAGGTTGGAATGGGAAGGAGTTGGATATAACATCTCATGTTATAGGAAGGGTCTCAGGATTGGAATGGGAAGGACTTGGATATCACATCTCATGCTGTAGGAACGCTCTCAGGTTTGGAAAGGGAAGGAGTTGGATATCACATTTCATGTTAGAGGTAGGATCTCAGGTTTGGTATTAGAGGCATTGAGATATCACATCTCATGCTATCAGAAGGGTATCAGGATTGGAATGGGAAGGAATTGGATATCACATCTCATGCTAAAGGGAGGGTCTCAGGTTTGGTATTAGAAGCATTGAGATATCACATCTCATGCTATCGGAAGGATCTCAGGTTTGGTATTAGAAGCATATAGATATCACATCTCATGCTATAGGAAGGGTCTCAGGATTGGAATGGGAAGGAGTTGGATATCACATCTCATGTTATAGGAAGGATCTCAGGTTTGGTATTAGAAGCATTGAGATATCACATCTCATGCTATAGGAAGGGTCTCAGGATTGGAATGGGAAGGAGTTGGATATCACATCTCATGCTAAAGGAACGGTCTCAGTTTTGGTAGAAGCATTGAGATATCACATCTCATGCTATAGGAAGGGTCTCAGGATTGGAATGGGAAGGAGTTGGATATCACATCTCGTGCCATAGGAAGGGTCTCAGGTTTGGTATAAGCATTGAGATATCACATCTCTGCTATCGGAAGGGTCTCAGGATTGGAATGGGAAGGACTTAGATATCACATCTCATGCTATAGGGAGGGTCTCAGTATTGATATTAGAAGCATTGAGATATCACATCTCATGCTATCGGAAGGGTCTCAGGATTGGAATGGAAGGAGCTGGATATCACATCTCATGCTAAGACCTGATATACCCTTCCTATAAAATGAGATGGGAATATCCAACTCCTTCCCATTCCAATCCTGAGACCCTTCCGATAGCAGAGATGTGATATCTCAATGCTTATACCAAACCTGAGATCCTTCCTATAACATGAGGTGTGATATCCAACTCCTTCCCATTCCAATCCTGAGACACTTCCTATAGCATGAGATGTGATATCTCACTGCTTATACCAAACCTGATACCCTTCCTATAGCATGAGATGTGATATCCAACTCCTTCCCATTCCAATCCTGAGTCCCTTCCTATAGCATGAGATGTGATATCGCAATGCTTCTAATACCAAACCTGAGACTCTTCCTATAACATGAGATGGGATATCCAACTCCTTCCCATTCCAATCCTGAGACCCTTCCAAAAGCAGAGATGTGATATCTCAATGCTTATACCAAACCTGAGACCCTTCCTATGGCATGAGATGTCATATACATATCCTTCCCATTCCAATCCTGAGACCCTTCCTATAGCATGAGATGTGATATCTCAATGCTTATACCAAACCTGAGACCCTTCCTATAGCATGAGATGTGATATCCAACTCCTTCCCATTCCAATCCTGAGACCCTTCCTATAGCATGAGATGTGATATCTCAATGCCTCTAATACCAAACCTGAGATCCTTCCTCTAACATGAAATGTGATATCCAACACCTTCCCTTTCCAAACCTGAGAGCCTACCTATAGCTTGAGATGTGATATCCAAGTCCTTCCCATTCCAATCCTTAGACCCTTCCTACAGCATGCAATATGTTATCTCAATGATTCTAATAACAAACCTGAGACCAGTCCTATAACATGAGATGGGATATCCAACTCCTTCCCATTCCAATCCTGAGACACTTCCGATAGCAGAGATGTGATATCTCAATGCTTATACCAAACCTGAGACCCTTCCTATAACATGAGATGTGATATCCAACTCCTTCCAAATCCAATCCTGATACCCTTCCGATAGCATGAGATGTGATATCCCAATGCTTCTACCAAACCTGAGACCCATACTATGGCATGAGATGTGATATCAAACTCCTTCCCATTCCAATCCTGAGACCCTTCCTATAGCTTGAGATGTGATGTCCAACTCCTTCCCATTCCAATTCTGAGACCCTTCCTATACCATGAGACTTGATATCTCAATGCTTCTAAAACCAAACCTGAGACCCGTCCTATAACATGAGATGTGATATCCAAATCCTTCCCCTTCCAAACCTTAGACCCTTCCTTTATCATGAGATGTGATATCCAACTCCTTCCCATTCCAATCCTGAGACCCTTCAAATATCATGAGATGTGATATCTCAATGCTTCTAATATCAAACTTGAGACCCTCCCTATAGCATGAGATGTGATATCCAAGTCCTTCCCATTCCAATCCTGAGACCCTTCCTATAACATGAGATGGGAATATCCAACTCCTTCCCATTCCAATCCTGAGACCCTTCCGATAACAGAGATGTGATATCTCAATGCTTATACCAAACCTGAGATCCTTCCTATAACATTTGATGTAATATCCAACTTCTTCCCATTCCAATCCTGAGACACTTCCTATAGCATGAGATGTGATATCTCACTGCTTATACCAAACCTGAGACCCTTCCTATAGCATGAGATGTGATATCCAACTCCTTCCCATTCCAATCCTGAGACCCTTCCTAAAGCATGAGATGAGATATCTCAATGCTTCTAATACCAAACCTGAGACTCTTCCTATAACATGAGATGGGATATCCAACTCCTTCCCATTCCAATCCTGAGACCCTTCCGATAGTAGAGATGTGATATCTCACTGCTTATACCAAACCTGAGACCCTTCCTATAGCATGAGATGTGATATCCAACTCCTTCCCATTCCAATCCTGAGACCCTTCCTATAGCATGAGATGCGATATCTCAATGCTTATACCAAACCTGAGACCCTTCATATAGCATGAGATGTGAAATCCAACTCCTTCCTATTACAATCCTGAGACCCTTCCTATAGCATGAGATGTGATGTCTCAATGCTTTTAATACCAAACCTGAGATCCTTCCTATAACATGAGATGTGATATCCAACTCCTTCCATTCCAATCCTGAGACCCTTCCTATAGCATGAGATGTGATATCTCAATGCTTCTAATATCAAACTTGAGACCCTCCCTATAGCATGAGATGTGATATCCAAGTCCTTCCCATTCCAATCCTGAGACACTTCCTATAGCATGAGATGTGATATCTCAATGCTTCTAATACCAAACCTGAGACTCTTCCTATAACATGAGATGGGATATCCAACTCCTTCCCATTCCAATCCTGAGACCCTTCCAAAAGCAGAGATGTGATATCTCAATGCTTATACCAAACCTGAGACCCTTCCTATGGCATGAGATGTCATATACATATCCTTCCCATTCCAATCCTAAGACCCTTCCTATAGCATGAGATGTGATATCTCAATGCTTATACCAAACCAGAGACCCTTCCTATAGCATGAGATGTGATATCCAAGTCCTTCCCATTCCAATCCTTAGACCCTTCCTATAGCATGCAATATGATATCTCAATGAATCTAATACCAAACCTGAGACTCTTCCTATAACATGAGATGGGATATCCAACTCCTTCCCATTCCAATCCTGAGACCCTTCCAAAAGCAGAGATGTGATATCTCAATGCTTATACCAAACCTGAGACCCTTCCTATGGCATGAGATGTCATATACATATCCTTCCCATTCCAATCCTGAGACCCTTCCTATAGCATGCGATGTGATATCTCAATGCTTATACCAAACCTGAGACCCTTCCTATAGCATGAGATGTGATATCCAAGTCCTTCCCATTCCAATCCTGAGACCCTTCCTATAGCATGCAATATGATATCTCAATGATTCTAATAACAAACCTGAGACCCGTCCTATAACATGAGCTGGGATATCCAACTCCTTCCCATTCCAATCCTGAGACCCTTCCAATAGCATGAGATGTGATATCCAACTTCTTCCCATTCCAATCCTGAGACCCTTCCTATAACATGAGATGTGATGTCTCAATGCTTATACCAAACCTGAGACCCTTCCTATAGCATGAGATGTGATATCCAACTTCTTCCCATTCCAATCCTGAGACCCTTCCTATAGTATGAGATGTGATATCTCAATGCTTATACCAAACCTGAGACCCTTCCTATAGCATGAGATGTGATATCCAAGTCCTTCCCATTCCAATCCTGAGACCCTTCCTATAGCATGCAATATGATATCTCAATGATTCTAATAACAAACCTGAGACCCGTCCTATAACATGAGCTGGGATATCCAACTCCTTCCCATTCCAATCCTGAGACCCTTCCAATAGCATGAGATGTGATATCCAACTTCTTCCCATTCCAATCCTGAGACCCTTCCTATAACATGAGATGTGATGTCTCAATGCTTATACCAAACCTGAGACCCTTCCTATGGCTTGAGATGTGATATCTCAATGCTTCTAATATCAAACTTGAGACCCTTCCTATAGCATGTGATGTAATATCTCAATGCTTATACCAAACCTGAGACCCTTCCTATGGCATGAGATGTCATATACAACTCCTTCCCATTCCAATCCTGAGACCCTTCCTATAGCATGAGATGTGATATCTCAATGCTTATACCAAACCTGAGACCCTTCCTATAGCATGAGATGTGATATCCAACTTCTTCCCATTCCAATCCTGAGACCCTTCCTATAACATGAGATGTGATGTCTCAATGCTTCTAATACCAAACCTGAGATCTTTCCTATAACATGAGATGTGATATCCAACTCCTTCCCATTCCAATCCTGAGACCCTTCCTATAGCATGAGATGTGATATCACAATGCTTATACCAAACCTGAGACCGCTCCTATAGCTTGAGATATGATATCCAACTCCTTCCCATTCCAATCCTGAGACCCTTCCTATAGCATGAGATGTGATATCCAACTCCTTCCCCTTCCAAACCTGATAGCCTTCTTATAGCATGAGATATGATATCCAAGTCCTTCCCATTCCAATCCTGAGACCCTTCCTATAACATGAAATGTGATATCCTACTCCTTCCCATTCCAACCTGGGACCCTTCCTATATCATGAGATGGGATATCTCAATGCTTCTAATACCAAACCTGAGACCCTTCCTATAACATGAGATGGGAATATCCAACTCCTTCCCATTCCAATCCTGAGACCCTTCCGATAGCAGAGATGTGATATCTCAATGCTTATACCAAACCTGAGATCCTTCCTATAACATGAGATGTGATATCCAACTCCTTCCCATTCCAATCCTGAGACACTTCCTATAGCATGAGATGTGATATCTCACTGCTTATACCAAACCTGAGACCCTTCCTATAGAATGAGATGTGATATCCAACTCCTTCCCATTCCAATCCTGAGACCCTTCCTATAGCATGAGATGTGATATCTCAATGCTTCTAATATCAAACTTGAGACCCTCCCTATAGCATGAGATGTGATACCCAAGTCCTTCCCATTCCAATCCTGAGACACTTCCTATAGCATGAGATGTGATATCTCAATGCTTCTAATACCAAACCTGAGCCTTTTCCTATAACATGAGATGGGATATCCAACTCCTTCCCATTCCAATCCTGAGACCCTTCCAATAGCAGAGATGTGATATCTCAATGCTTATACCAAACCTAAGACCCTTCCTATAGCATGAGATGTGATATCCAACTCCTTCCCATTCCAATCCTGAGGCCCTTCCTATAGCATGAGATGTGATGTCTCAATGCTTCTAATACCAAACCTGAGAACCTTCCTACAGCATGCGATGTGATATCTCAATGCTTCTAATACCAAACCTGAGACCAGTCCTATAACATGAGATTGGATATCCAACTCCTTCCCCTTCCAAACCTGAGACCCTTCCTATAGCATGAGATGTGATATCTAACTTCTTCCCATTCCAATCCTGAGACCCTTCCTATAACATGAGATGTGATGTCTCAATGCTTCTAATACCAAACCTGAGATCTTTCCTATAACATGAGATGTAATATCCAACTCCTTCCCATTCCAATCCTGAGACCCTTCCTATAGCATGAGATGTGCTATCTCAATGCTTATACCAAACCTGAGACCCTTCCTAAAGCTTGAGATGTGATATCCAACTCCTTCCCATTCCAATCCTGAGACCCTTCCTATAGCATGATATGTGATATCTCAATGCCTCTAATACCAAACCTGAGATCCTTCCTCTAACATGAAATGTGATATCGAACTCCTTCCCTTTCCAAACCTAAGACCCTTCCTATAGCATGAGATGTGATATCCAACTCCTTCCCATTTCAATCCTGAGGCCCTTCCTATAGCATGAGATGTGATGTCTCAATGCTTCTAATACCAAACCTGAGAACCTTCCTACAGCATGCGATGTGATATCTCAATGCTTCTAATACCAAACCTGAGACCAGTCCTATAACATGAGATTGGATATCCAACTCCTTCCCCTTCCAAACCTGAGACCCTTCCTATAGCATGAGATGTGATATCTAACTTCTTCCCATTCCAATCCTGAGACCCTTCCTATAACATGAGATGTGATGTCTCAATGCTTCTAATACCAAACCTGAGATCTTTCCTATAACATGAGATGTAATATCCAACTCCTTCCCATTCCAATCCTGAGACCCTTCCTATAGCATGAGATGTGCTATCTCAATGCTTATACCAAACCTGAGACCCTTCCTAAAGCTTGAGATGTGATATCCAACTCCTTCCCATTCCAATCCTGAGACCCTTCCTATAGCATGATATGTGATATCTCAATGCCTCTAATACCAAACCTGAGATCCTTCCTCTAACATGAAATGTGATATCGAACTCCTTCCCTTTCCAAACCTGAGAGCCTACCTATAGCATGAGATGTGATATCCAAGTCCTTCCCATTCCAATCCTTAGACCCTTCCTACAGCATGCAATATGATATCTCAATGATTCTAATAACAAACCTGAGACCCGTCCTATAACATGAGATGTGATATCCAACTCCTTCCCGTTTCAAACCTGAGACCCTTCCTATAACATGAGATGTGATATCCAACTCCTTCCCGTTTCAAACCTGAGACCCTTCCTATAGCATATGTGATATCCAACTCCTTCCCATTCCAAACATGAGACCCTTCCTATAGCAAGAATGTAATATCCAACTCCTTCCCATTCCAATCCTGAGACCATTCCTATAGCATGAGATGTGATATCTCAATGCTTCTAATACCAAACCTGAGATCCTTCCTATGACATGAGATGTGATATAAAATTCCTCCCCATTCCAAACCTGAGAACCTTCCTACAGCATGCGATGTGATATCTCAATGCTTCTAATGCCAAACCTGAGACCAGTCCTATAACATGAGATTGGATATCCAACTCCTTCCCCTTCCAAACCTGAGACCCTTCCTATAGCATGAGATGTGATATCCAACTTCTTCCCATTCCAATCCTGAGACCCTTCCTATAACATGAGATGTGATGTCTCAATGCTTCTAATACCAAACCTGAGATCTTTCCTATAACATGAGATGTGATATCCAACTCCTTCCCATTCCAATCCTGAGACCCTTCCTATAGCATGAGATGTGCTATCTCAATGCTTATACCAAACCTGAGACCCTTCCTAAAGCTTGAGATGTGATATCCAACTCCTTCCAAATCCAATACTGATACCCTTCCAATAGCATGAGATGTGATATCCCAATGCTTCTACCAAACCTGAGAACCATACTATGGCATGAGATGTGATATCAAACTTCTTCCCATTCCAATCCTGAGACTCTTCCTATAGCTTGAGATGTGATATCCGAAATCCTTCCCATTCCAATTCTGAGACCCTTCCTATACCATGAGACTTGATATCTCAATGCTTCTAATACCAAACCTGAGACCCGTCCTATAACATGAGATGTGATATCCAAATCTTTCCCCTTCCAAACCTTAGACCCTTCCTTTATCATGAGATGTGATATCCAACTCCTTCCCATTCCAATCCTGAGACCCTTCCGATATCATGAGATTTGTTATCTCAATGCTTCTAATATCAAAATTGAGACCCGCCTATAACATGAGATGTGATATCCAAATCTTTCCCCTTCCAAACCTCAGACCCTTCCTTTATCATGAGATGGGATATCCAACTCCTTCTTATTCCAATCCTGAGACCCTTCCGATAGCAGAGATGTGATATCTCAATGCTTATACCAATCCTGAGACCCTTCCTATGGCCTGAGATGTCATATACAACTCCTTCCCAATCCAATCCTGAGACCCTTCCTATAGCATGAGATGTGATATCTCAATGCTTATACCAAATCTGAGACCCTTCCTATAGCATGAGATGTGATATCCAACTCCTTCCCATTCCAATCCTGAGACCCTTCCTATAGCATGAGATGTGATGTCTCAATGCTTCTAATAACAAACCTGAGATCCTTCCTATAACATGAGATGTGATATCCAACTCCTTCCCATTCCAATCCTGAGACCCTTCCTAAAGCTTGAGATGTGATGTCTCAATGGCTCTAATACCAAACCTGAGAACCTTCCGACAGCATGCGATGTGATATCTCAATGCTTCTAATACCAAACCTGAGACCAGTCCTATAACATGAGATTGGATATCCAACTCCTTCCCCTTCCAAACCTGAGACCCTTCCTATAGCATGAGATGTGATATCCAACTTCTTCCCATTCCATTCCTGAGACCCTTCCTATAACATGAGACGTGATGTCTCAATGCTTCTAATACCAAACCTGAGATCTTTCCTATAACATGAGATGTAATATCCAACTCCTTCCGATTCCAATCCTGAGACCCTTCCTATAGCATGAGATGTGATGTCTCAATGGCTCTAATACCAAACCTGAGAACCTTCCTACAGCATGCGATGTGATATCTCAATGCTTCTAATACCAAACCTGAGACCAGTCCTATAACATGAGATTGGATATCCAACTCCTTCCCCTTCCAAACCTGAGACCCTTCCTAAAGCTTGAGATGTGATATCCAACTCCTTCCCATTTCAATCCTGAGACCCTTCCTATAGCATGAGATGTGATATCTCAATGCTTCTAATATCAAACTTGAGACCCTCCCTATAGCATGAGATGTGATACCCAAGTCCTTCCCATTCCAATCCTGAGACACTTCCTATAGCATGAGATGTGATATCTCAATGCTTATACCAAACCTGAGACCCTTCCTATAGCATGAGATGTGATATCCAACTCCTTCCCATTCCAATCCTGAGACCCTTCCTATAGCATGAGATGTGATGTCTCAATGCTTCTAATACCAAACCTGAGATCCTTCCTATAACATGAGATGTGATATCCAACTCCTTCCCATTCCAATCCCGAGACCCTTCCTATAGCATGAGATGTGATATCTCGATGCTTATACCAAACCTGAGACCCTTCCTATAGCATGAGATGTGATATCCAACTCCTTCCCATTCCAATCCTGAGACCCTTCCTATAGCATGAGATGTGATATCTCAATGCCTCTAATACCAAACCTGAGACCCATCCTATAACATGAGATGGGATATCCAACTCCTTCCCATTCCAATCCTGAGACACTTCCGATAGCAGAGATGTGATATCTCAATGCTTATACCAAACCTGAGACCCTTCCTATAACATGAGATGTGATATCCAACTCCTTCCCGGTCCAAACCTGAGACCCTTCCTATAGCATATGTGATATCGAACTCCTTCCCATTCCAAACATGAGACCCTTCCTATAGCAAGAATGTAATATCCAACTCCTTCCCATTCCAATCCTGAGACCATTCCTATAGCATGAGATGTGATATCTCAATGCTTCTAATACCAAACCTGAGATCCTTCCTATGACATGAGATGTGATATCCAATTCCTCCCCATTCCAAACCTGAGAACCTTCCTACAGCATGCGATGTGATATCTCAATGCTTCTAATACCATACCCGAGACCAGTCCTATAACATGAGATTGGATATCCAACTCCTTCCCCTTCCAAACCTGAGACCCTTCCTATAGCATGAGATGTGATATCCAACTTCTTCCCATTCCACTCCTGAGACCCTTCCTATAACATGAGACGTGATGTCTCAATGCTTCTAATACCAAACCTGAGATCTTTCCTATAACATGAGATGTGATATCCAACTCCTTCCCATTCCAATCCTGAGACCCTTCCTATAGCATGAGATGTGATATCTCAATGCTTATACCAAACCTGAGACCCTTCCTATAGCTTGAGATGTGATATCCAACTCCTTCCCATTCCAATCCTGAGACCCTTCCTATAGCATGAGATGTGATATCTCAAGGCCTCTAATACCAAACCTGAGATCCTTCCTCTAACATGAAATGTGATATCCAACTCCTTCCCCTTCCAAACATGAGAGCCTTCCTATAGCATGAGATATGATATCCAAGTCCTTCCCATCCAATCCTGAGACCCTTCCTATAACATGAAATGTGATATCCAACTCCTTCCCATTCCAACCTGAGACCCTTCCTATAGCATGAGATGGGATATCCAACTCCTTCCAAATCCAATACTGATACCCTTCCGATAGCATGAGATGTGATATCCCAATGCTTCTACCAAACCTGAGACCCATACTATGGCATGAGATGTGATATCAAACTCCTTCCCATTCCAATCCTGAGACCCTACCTATAGCTTGAGATGTGATATCCAACTCCTTCCCATTCCAATTCTGAGACCCTTCCTATACCATGAGACTTGATATCTCAATGCTTCTAATA
Organism: Ambystoma mexicanum; assembly: GCF_040938575.1. Taxonomy (NCBI): domain Eukaryota; kingdom Metazoa; phylum Chordata; class Amphibia; order Caudata; family Ambystomatidae; genus Ambystoma; species Ambystoma mexicanum. Next base: position 344,834,849 of record NC_090936.1, read on the forward strand.
CAAAACCTGAGACCCATCCTATAACATGAGATGTGATATCCAAATCCTTCCCCTTCCAAACCTTAGACCCTTCCTTTATCATGAGATGTGATATCCAATTCCTTCCCATTCCAAACCTGAGACCCTTCCGATATCATGAGATTTGTTATCTCAATGCTTCTAATATCAAACTTGAGACCCTCCCTATAGCATGAGATGTGACATCCAAGTCCTCCCCATTCCAATCCTGAGACTCTTCCTATAGCATGAGATGTGATATCTCAATGCTTCTAATACCAAACCTGAGACCCTTCCTATAACATGAGATGGGATATCCAACTCCTTCCCATTCCAATCATGAGACCCTTCCGATAGCAGAGATGTGATATCTCAATGCTTATACCAAACCTGAGACCCTTCCTATGGCCTGATTTGTCATATACAACTCCTTCCCATTCCAATCCTGAGACCCTTCCTATAGCATGAGATGTGATATCTCAATGCTTATACCAAATCCGAGACCCTTCCTATAGCATGAGATGTGATATCCAACTCCTTCCCATTCCAATCTGAGACCCTTCCTATAGCATGAGATGTGATGTCTCATTGCTTCTAATACCAAACCTGAGATCCTTCCTATAACATGAGATGTGATATCCAACCCCTCCCCATTCCAATCCTGAGACCCTTATGATAGCATGAGATGTGATATCTCAATGCCTCTAATACCAAACCTGAGATACTTCTGATAGCATGAGATGTGATATCTCAATGCTTCTAGTACCAAACCTGAGATCCTTCCTATAACATGAGATGTGATTTCCAAATCCTTCCACTTCCAAACCTGAGACCCTCCCTTTAGCATGAGATGTGATATCCAACTCCTTCCCATTCCAATCCTGAGACCCTTCTGATAGCATGAGATGTGATATTTCAATGCCTCTAATACCAAACCTGAGATCCTACCTCTAACATGAAATGTGATATCCATCTCCTTCCCTTTCCAAACCTGAGACCCTGCCTATAGCATGAGATGTGATATCAAAAGTCCTTCCCATTCCAATCCTGAGACCCTTCCTATAGCATGTGATGTGATATCTCAATGCTTATACCAAACCTGAGACCCTTCCTATGGCATGAGATGTCATATACAACTCCTTCCCATTCCAATCCTGAGACCCTTCCTATAGCATGAGATGTGATATCTCAATGCTTATACCAAACCTGAGACCCTTCCTATAGCATGAGATGTGATATCCAACTTCTTCCCATTCCAATCCTGAGACCCTTCCTATAACATGAGACGTGATGTCTCAATGCTTCTAATACCAAACCTGAGACCCTTCCTATAACATGAGATGGGATATCCAACTCCTTCCCATTCCAATCCTGAGACCCTTCCGATAGCAGAGATGTGATATCTCAATGCTTATACCAAACCTGAGACCCTTCCTATGGCCTGAGATGTCATATACAATATCTCAATGCTTATACCAAATCTGAGACCCTTCCTATAGCATGAGATGTGATATCCAACTCCTTCCCATTCCAATCCTGAGACCCTTCCTATAGCATGAGATGTGATGTCTCAATGCTTCTAATACCAAACCTGAGATCCTTCCTATAACATGAGATGTGATATCCAACTCCTTCCCATTCCAATCCTGAGACCCTTATGATAGCATGAGATGTGATATCTCAATGCCTCTAATACCAAACCTGAGATACTTCCGATAGCATGAGATGTGATATCTCAATGCTTCTAATACCAAACCTGAGATCCTTCCTATAACATGAGATGTGATTTCCAAATCCTTCCCCTTCCAAACCTGAGACCCTCCCTTTAGCATGAGATGTGATATCCAACTCCTTCCCATTCCAATCCTGAGACCCTTCTGATAGCATGAGATGTGATATTTCAATGCCTCTAATACCAAATCTGAGATCCTACCTCTAACATGAAATGTGATATCCATCTCCTTCCCTTTCCAAACCTGAGACCCTGCCTATAGCATGAGATGTGATATCCAAGTCCTTCCCATTACAATCCTGAGACCCTTCCTATAGCATGTGATGTGATATCTCAATGCTTATACCAAACCTGAGACCCTTCCTATGGCATGAGATGTCATATACAACTCCTTCCCATTCCAATCCTGAGACCCTTCCTATAGCATGAGATGTGATATCTCAATGCTTATACCAAACCTGAGACCCTTCCTATAGCATGAGATGTGATATCCAACTTCTTCCCATTCCAATCCTGAGACCCTTCCTATAACATGAGATGTGATGTCTCAATGCTTCTAATACCAAACCTGAGATCTTTCCTATAACATGAGATGTGATATCCATCTCCTTCCCATTCCAATCCTGAGACCCTTCCTATAGCATGAGATGTGATATCAGAATGCTTATACCAAACCTGAGACCGTTCCTATAGCTTGAGATGTGATATCCAACTCCTTCCCATTCCAACCTGAGACCCTTCCTATAGCATGAGATGGGATATCTCAATGCTTCTAATACCAAACCTGAGACTCTTCCTATAACATGAGATGGGATATCCAACTCCTTCCCATTCCAATCCTGAGACCCTTCCGATAGCAGAGATGTGATATCTCAATGCTTATACCAAACCTGAGACCCTTCCTATGGCCTGAGATGTGATATCCAACTGCTTCCCATTCCAATCCTGAGACCCTTCCTATAGCATGAGATGTGATATCTCAATGCTTATACCAAATCTTAGACCCTTCCTATAGCATGAGATGTGATATCCAACTCCTTCCCATTCCAATCCTGAGACCCTTCCTATAGCATGAGATGTGATGTCTCAATGCTTCTAATACCAAACCTGAGATCCTTCCTATAACATGAGATGTGATATCCAACTCCTTCCGATTCCAATCCTGAGACCCTTATGATATCATGAGATGTGATATCTCAATGCTTCTAATACCAAACCTGAGATCCTTCCTATAACATGAGATGTGATTTCCAAATCCTTCCCCTTCCAAACCTGAGACCCTCCCTTTAGCATGAGATGTGATATCCAACTCCTTCCCATTCCAATCCTGAGACCCTTCTGATAGCATGAGATGTGATATCTCAATGCCTCTAATACCAAACCTGAGATCCTACCTCTAACATGAAATGTGATATCCATCTCCTTCCCTTTCCAAACCTGAGACCCTGTCTATAGCATGAGATGTCATATACAATTCCTTCCCATTCCAATCCTGAGACCCTTCCTATAGCACGAGATGTGATATCTCAATGCTTATACCAAACCTGAGACCCTTCCTATAGCATGAGATGTGATATCCAACTCCTTCCCATTCCAATCCTGAGACCCTTCCTATAGCATGAGATGTGATATCCAACTCCTTCCCATTCCAATCCTGAGACCCTTCCTGTAGCCTGAGATTTGATATCTCAATGCCTCTAATACCAAACCTGAGATCCTTCCTCTAACATGAAATGTGATATCCAACTCCTTCCCTTTCCAAACCTGAGAGCCTATCTATAGCATGAGATGTGATATCCAAGTCCTTCCCATTCCAATCCTGAGACACATCCGATAGCAGAGATGTGATATCTCAATGCTTATACCAAACCTGAGACACTTCCTATGACATGAGATGTGATATCCAACTCCTTCCCGTTCCAAACCTGAGACCCTTCCTTTAGCATGAGATGTGATATCCAGCTCCTTCCCATTCCAATCCTGAGACACTTCCGATAGCATGAGATGTGATATCTCAATGCTTCTAATATCAAAACTGAGACCCTCTCTATAGCATGATATGTGATATCTAAGTCCTTCCCATTCCAATTCTGAGACCCTTCCTATAGCATGAGATGTGATATCTCAATGCTTCTACCAAACCTGAGACCCTTCCTTTAGCATGAGATGTGATAACCAACTCCTTCCCATTCCAATCCTGAGACCCTTCCTATAGCATGAGATGTGATATCTCAATACTTCTAATACCAAACCTGAGATCCTTCCGATAACATGAGATGTGATATCCAAATCCTTCCCCTTCCAAACCTGAGACCCTCCCTTTAGCATGAGATGTGATATCCAACTCCTTCCCATTCCAATCCTGAGACCCTTCTGATAGCATGAGATGTGATATCTCAATGCTTCTATACCAAACCTGAGATCCTTCCGATAGCATGAGATGTGATATCTCAATGCTTCTAATACCAAACCTGAGATCCTTCCTATAACATGAGATGTGATATCCAAATCCTTCCCCTTCCAAACCTGAGACCCTCCCTTTAGCATGAGATGTGATATCCAACTCCTTCCCATTCCAATCCTGAGACTCTTCTGATAGCATGAGATGTGATATCTCAATGCCTCTAATACCAAACCTGAGATCCTACCTCTAACATGAAATGTGATATAAAACTCTTTCCCCTTCCAAACCTGAAAGCCTTCCTATAGCATGAGATGTGATATCCAAGTCCTTCCCATTCCAATCCTGAGACCCTTCCTATAACATGAGATGTGATATCCAACTCCTTCCCCTTCCAACCTGAGACCCTTCCTATAGCATGAGATGGGATATCCAACTCCTTCCAAATCCAATCCTGATACCCTTCCGATAGCATGAGATGTGATATCCCAATGCTTCTACCAAACCTGAGACCCATACTATGGCATGAGATGTGATATCAAACTCCTTCCCCTTCCAAACCTTAGACCCTTCCTTTATCATGAGATGTGATATCCAACTCCTTCCCATTCCATCCCTGAGGCCCTTCCGATATCATGGGATGTGATATCTCAATGCTTCTAATATCAAACTTGAGACCCTCCCTATAGCATGAGATGTGATATCCAAGTCCTTCCCATTCCAATCCTGAGACCCTTCCTATAGCATGAGATGTGATATCTCAATGCTTCTAATACCAAACCTGAGACCCTTCCTATAACATGAGATGGGAATATCCAACTCCTTCCCATTCCAATCCTGAAACCCTTCCGATAGCATGAGATGTGATATCTCAATGCTTCTAATACCAAACCTGAGATCCTTCCTATAACATGACATGTGATATCCAAATCCTTACCCTTCCAAACCTGAGACCCTCCCTTTAGCATGAGATGTGATATCCAACTCCTTCCCATTCCAATCCTGAGACTCTTCTGATAGCATGAGATGTGATATCTCAATGCCTCTAATACCAAACCTGAGATCCTACCTCTAACATGAAATGTGATATCCAACTCTTTCCCCTTCCAAACCTGAGAGCCTTCCTATAGCATGAGATGTGATATCCAAGTCCTTCCCATTCCAATCCTGAGACCCTTCCTATAACATGAGATGTGATATCCAACTCCTTCCCATTCCAACCTGAGACCCTTCCTATAGCATGAGATGGGATATCCAACTCCTTCCAAATCCAATCCTGATACCCTTCCGATAGCATGAGATGTGATATCCCAATGCTTCTACCAAACCTGAGACCCATACTATGGCATGAGATGTGATATCAAACTCCTTCCCCTTCCAAACCTTAGACCCTTCCTTTATCATGAGATGTGATATCCAACTCCTTCCCATTCCATCCCTGAGACCCTTCCGATATCATGAGATGTGATATCTCAATGCTTCTAATATCAAACTTGAGACCCTCCCTATAGCATGAGATGTGATATCCAAGTCCTTCCATTTCCAATCCTGAGACCCTTCCTATAGCATGAGATGTGATATCTCAATGCTTCTAATACCAAACCTGAGACCCTTCCTATAACATGAGATGGGAATATCCAACTCCTTCCCATTCCAATCCTGAGACCCTTCCGATAGCAGAGATGTGATATCTCAATGCTTATACCAAACCTGAGATCCTTCCTATAACATGAGATGTGATATCCAACTCCTTCCCATTCCAATCCTGAGACACTTCCTATAGCATGAGATGTGATATCTCACTGCTTATACCAAACCTGAGACCCTTCCTATAGCATGAGATGTGATATCCAACTCCTTCCCATTCCAATCCTGAGACCCTTCCTATAGCATGAGATGTGATATCTCAATGCTTCTAATATCAAACTTGAGAACCTCCCTATAGCATGAGATGGGATATCCAACTCCTTCCCATTCCAATCCTGAGACCCTTCCGATAGCATGAGATGTGATGTCTCAATGCTTCTAATACCAAACCTGAGATCCTTCCTATAACATGAGATGTGATATCCAACTCCTTCCCATTCCAATCCTGAGACCCTTCCTATAGCATGAGATGTGATATCTCAATGCTTATACCAAACCTGAGACCCTTCCTATAGCATGAGATGTGATATCCAACTCCTTCCCATTCCAATCCTGAGACCCTTCCTATAGCATGAGATGTGATATCTCAATGCCTCTAATACCAAACCTGAGATCCTTCCTCTAACATGAAATGTGATATCAAACTCCTTCCCTTTCCAAACCTGAGAGCCTACCTATAGCATGAGATGTGATTTCCAAGTCCTTCCCATTCCAATCCTTAGACCCTTCCTACAGCATGCAATATGATATCTCAATGATTCTAATAACAAACCTGAGACCCGTCCTATAACATGAGATGGGATATCCAACACCTTCCCATTCCAATCCTGAGACACTTCCGATAGCAGAGATGTGATATCTCAATGCTTATACCAAACCTGAGACCCTTCCTATAACATGAGATGTGATATCCAACTCCTTCCCGTTTCAAACCTGAGACCCTTCCTATAGCATATGTGATATCCAACTCCTTCCCATTCCAAACATGAGACCCTTCCTATAGCAAGAATGTAATATCCAACTCCTTCCCATTCCAATCCTGAGACCATTCCTATAGCATGAGATGTGATATCTCAATGCTTCTAATACCAAACCTGAGATCCTTCCTATAACATGAGATGTGATATCCAATTCCTCCCCATTCCGAACCTGAGAACCTTCCTACAGCATGCGATGTGATATCTCAATGCTTCTAATACCAAACCTGAGACCAGTCCTATAACATGAGATTGGATATCCAACTCCTTCCCCTTCCAAACCTGAGACCCTTCCTATAGCATGAGATGTGATATCCAACTCTTTCCCATTCCAATCCTGAGACCCTTCCTATAACATGAGATGTGATGTCTCAATGCTTCTAATACCAAACCTGAGATCTTTCCTATAACATGAGATGTAATATCCAACTCCTTCCCATTCCAATCCTGAGACCCTTCCTATAGCATGAGATGTGCTATCGCAATGCTTATACCAAACCTGAGACCCTTCCTAAAGCTTGAGATGTGATATCCAACTCCTTCCCATTCCAATCCTGAGACCCTTCCTATAGCATGATATGTGATATCTCAATGCCTCTAATACCAAACCTGAGATCCTTCCTCTAACATGAAATGTGATATCGAACTCCTTCCCTTTCCAAACCTGAGAGCCTACCTATAGCATGAGATGTGATATCCAAGTCCTTCCCATTCCAATCCTTAGACCCTTCCTACAGCATGCAATATATCTCAATGATTCTAATAACAAACCTGAGACCCGTCCTATAACATGAGATTGGATATCCAACACCTTCCCATTCCAATCCTGAGACACTTCCGATAGCAGAGATGTGATATCTCAATGCTTATAACAAACCTGAGACCCTTCCTATAACATGAGATGTGATATCCAACTCCTTCCCGTTTCAAACCTGAGACCCTTCCTATAGCATATGTGATATCCAACTCCTTCCCATTCCAAACATGAGACCCTTCCTATAGCAAGAATGTAATATCCAACTCCTTCCCATTCCAATCCTGAGACCATTCCTATAGCATGAGATGTGATATCTCAATGCTTCTAATACCAAACCTGAGATCCTTCCTATGACATGAGATGTGATATCCATTTCCTCCCCATTCCAAACCTGAGAACCTTCCTACAGCATGCGATGTGATATCTCAATGCTTCTAATACCAAACCTGAGACCAGTCCTATAACATGAGATTGGATATCCAACTCCTTCCCCTTCTAAACCTGAGACCCTTCCTATAGCATGAGATGTGATATCCAACTTCTTCCCATTCCAATCCTGAGACCCTTCCTATAACATGAGATGTGATGTCTCAATGCTTCTAATACCAAACCTGAGATCTTTCCTATAACATGAGATGTGATATCCAACTCCTTCCCATTCCAATCCTGAGACCCTTCCTATAGCATGAGATGTGCTATCTCAATGCTTATACCAAACCTGAGACCCTTCCTAAAGCTTGAGATGTGATATCCAACACCTTCCCATTCCAATCCTGAGACCCTTCCTATAACATGAAATGTGATATCCAACTCCTTCCCATTCCAACCTGAGACCCTTCCTATAGCATGAGATGGGATATCCAACTCCTTCCAAATCCAATACTGATACCCTTCCAATAGCATGAGATGTGATATCCCATTGCTTCTACCAAACCTGAGAACCATACTATGGCATGAGATGTGATATCAAACTCCTTCCCATTCCAATCCTGAGACTCTTCCTATAGCTTGAGATGTGATATCCGAAATCCTTCCCATTCCAATTCTGAGACCCTTCCTATACCATGAGACTTGATATCTCAATGCTTCTAATACCAAACCTGAGACCCGTCCTATAACATGAGATGTGATATCGAAATCTTTCCCCTTCCAAACCTTAGACCCTTCCTTTATCATGAGATGTGATATCCAACTCCTTCCCATTCCAATCCTGAGACCCTTACGATATCATGAGATTTGTTATCTCAATGCTTCTAATATCAAAATTGAGACCCGTCCTATAACATGAGATGTGATATCCAAATCTTTACCCTTCCAAACCTTAGACCCTTCCTTTATCATGAGAGGGGATATCCAACTGCTTCCCATTCCAATCCTGAGACCCTTCCGATAGCAGAGATGTGATATCTCAATGCTTATACCAATCCTGAGACCCTTCCTATGGCCTGAGATGTCATATACAACTCCTTCCCAATCCAATCCTGAGACCCTTCCTATAGCATGAGATGTGATGTCTCAATGCTTCTAATACCAAACCTGAGATCCTTCCTATAACATGAGATGTGATATCCAACTCCTTCCCATTCCAATCCTGAGACCCTTCCTATAGCATGAGATGTGATGTCTCAATGCTTCTAATACCAAACCTGAGAACCTTCCTACAGCATGCGATGTGATATCTCAATGCTTCTAATACCAAACCTGAGACCAGTCCTATAACATGAGATTGGATATCCAACTCCTTCCCCTTCCAAACCTGAGACCCTTCCTATAGCATGAGATGTGATATCCAACTTCTTCCCATTCCAATCCTGAGACCCTTCCTATAACATGAGATGTGATGTCTCAATGCTTCTAATACCAAACCTGAGATCTTTCCTATAACATGAGATGTAATATCCAACTCCTTCCCATTCCAATCCTGAGACCCTTCCTATAGCATGAGATGTGCTATCTCAATGCTTATACCAAACCTGAGACCCTTCCTAAAGCTTGAGATGTGATATCCAACTCCTTCCCATTCCAATCCTGAGACCCTTCCTATAGCATGATATGTGATATCTCAAGGCCTCTAATACCAAACCTGAGATCCTTCCTCTAACATGAAATGTGATATCCAACTCCTTCCCCTTCCAAACCTGAGAGCCTTCCTATAGCATGAGATATGATATCCAAGTCCTTCCCATTCCAATCCTGAGACCCTTCCTATAACATGAAATGTGATATCCATCTCCTTCCCATTCCAACCTGAGACCCTTCCTATAGCATGAGATGGGATATCCAACTCCTTCCAAATCCAATACTGATACCCTTCCAATAGCATGAGATGTGATATCCCAATGCTTCTACCAAACCTGAGACCCATACTATGGCATGAGATGTGATATCAAACTCCTTCCCATTCCAATCTTGAGACTCTTCCTATAGCTTGAGATGTGATATCCAACTCCTTCCAATTCCAATTCTGAGACCCTTCCTATGCCATGAGACTTGATATCTCAATGCTTCTAATACCAAACCTGAGACCCGTCCTATAACATGAGATGTGATATCCAAATCTTTCCCCTTCCAAACCTTAGACCCTTCCTTTATCATGAGATGTGATATCCAACTCCTCCCCATTCCAATCCTGAGACCCTTCCTATAGCATGAGATGTGATATCTCAATGCTTCTAATACCAAACCTGAGACCCTTCCTATAACATGAGATGGGATATCCAACTCCTTCCCATTCCAATCCTGAGACCCTTCCGATAGCAGAGATGTGATATCTCAATGCTTATACCAATCCTGAGACCCTTCCTATGGCCTGAGATGTCATATACAACTCCTTCCCAATCCAATCCTGAGACCCTTCCTATAGCATGAGATGTGATATCTCAATGCTTATACCAAATCTGAGACCCTTCCTATAGCATGAGATGTGATATCCAACTCCTTCCCATTCCAATCCTGAGACCCTTCCTATAGCATGAGATGTGATGTCTCAATGCTTCTAATACCAAACCTGAGATCCTTCCTGTAACATGAGATGTGATATCCAACTCCTTCCCATTCCAATCCTGAGACCCTTCCTATAGCATGAGATGTGATGTCTCAATGCTTCTAATACCAAACCTGAGAACCTTCCTACAGCATGCAATGTGATATCTCAATGCTTCTAATACCAAACCTGAGACCAGTCCTATAACATGAGATTGGATATCCAACTCCTTCCCCTTCCAAACCTGAGACCCTTCCTATAGCATGAGATGTGATATCCAACTTCTTCCCATTCCAATCCTGAGACCCTTCCTATAACATGAGATGTGATGTCTCAATGCTTCTAATACCAAACCGGAGATCTTTCCTATAACATGAGATGTGATATCCAACTCCTCCCCATTCCAATCCTGAAACCCTTCCTATAGCATGAGATGTGCTATCTCAATGCTTATACCAAACCTGAGACCCTTCCTAAAGCTTGAGATGTGATATCCAACTCCTTCCCATTCCAATCCTGAGACCCTTCCTATAGCATGAGATGTGATATCTCAAGGCCTCTAATACCAAACCTGAGATCCTTCCTCTAACATGTAATGTGATATCCAACTCCTTCCCCTTCCAAACCTGAGAGCCTTCCTATAGCATGAGATATGATATCCAAGTCCTTCCCATTCCAATCCTGAGACCCTTCCTATAACATGAAATGTGATATCCAACTCCTTCCCATTCCAACCTGAGACCCTTCCTATAGCATGAGATGGGATATCCAACTCCTTCCAAATCCAATACTGATACCCTTCCAATAGCATGAGATGTGCTATCTCAATGCTTATACCAAACCTGAGACCCTTCCTATAGCTTGAGATGTGATATCCAACTCCTTCCCATTCCAATCCTGAGACCCTTCCTATAGCATGAGATGTGATATCTCAAGGCCTCTAATACCAAACCTGAGATTGTTCCTCTAACATGAAATGTGATATCCAACTCCTTCCCCTTCCAAACCTGAGACCCTTCCTATAGCATGAGATGTGATATCTCAATGCTTATACCAATCCTGAGACCCTTCCGATAGCAGAGATGTGATATCTCAATGCTTATACCAAACCTGAGACCCTTCCTATGGCCTGAGATGTCATATGCAACTCCTTCCCATTCCAATCCTGACACCCTTCCTATAGCATTAGATGTGATATCTCAATGCTTATACCAAATCTGAGACCCTTCCTATAGCATGAGATGTGATATGCAACTTCTTCCCATTCCAATCCTGAGACCCTTCCTATAGCATGAGATGTGATGTCTCAATTCTTCTAATACCAAACCTGAGATCCTTCCTATAACATGAGATGTGATATCCAACTCCTTCCCATTCCAATCCTGAGACCCTTATGATAGCATGAGATGTGATATCTCAATCCCTCTAATACCAAACCTGAGATACTTCTGATAGCATGAGATGTGATATCTCAATGCTTCTAATACCAAACTTGAGATCCTTCCTATAACATGAGATGTGATTTCCAAATCCTTCCACTTCCAAACCTGAGACCCTCCCTTTAGCATGAGATGTGATATCCAACTCCTTCCCATTCCAATCCTGAGACCCTTCTGATAGCATGAGATGTGATATTTCAATGCCTCTAATACCAAACCTGAGATCCTACCTCTAACATGAAATGTGATATCCATCTCCTTCCCTTTCCAAACCTGAGACCCTGCCTATAGCATGAGATGTGATATCCAAGTCCTTCCCATTCCGATCCTGAGACCCTTCCTATAGCATGTGATGTGATATCTCAATGCTTATACCAAATCTGAGACCCTTCCTATAGCATGAGATGTGATATCCAACTCCTTCCCATTCCAATCCTGAGACCCTTCCTATAGCATGAGATGTGATGTCTCAATGCTTCTAATACCAAACCTGAGATCCTTCCTATAACATGAGATGTGATATCCAACTCCTTCCCATTCCAATCCTGAGACCCTTATGATAGCATGAGATGTGATATCTCAATGCCTCTAATACCAAACCTGAGATACTTCCGATAGCATGAGATGTGATATCTCAATGCTTCTAATACCAAACCTGAGATCCTTCTTATAACATGAGATGTGATTTCCAAATCCTTCCCCTTCCAAACCTGAGACCCTCCCTTTAGCATGAGATGTGATATCCAACTCCTTCCCATTCCAATCCTGAGACCCATCTGATAGCATGAGATGTGATATTTCAATGCCTCTAATACCAAACCTGAGATCCTACCTCTAACATGAAATGTGATATCCATCTCCTTCCCTTTCCAAACCTGAGACCCTGCTTATAGCATGAGATGTGATATCCAAGTCCTTTCCATTCCAAACCTGAGGCCCTTCCTATGACATGAGATGTGATATCCAACTCCTTCCCATTCCAAACCTGAGACCCTGCTTATAGCATGAGATGTGATATCCAAGTCCTTTCCATTCCAATCCTGAGACCCTTCCTATAGCATGTGATGTGATATCTCAATGCTTATACCAAACCTGAGACCCTTCCTATGGCATGAGATGTCATATACAACTCCTTCCCATTCCAATCCTGAGACCCTTCCTATAGCATGAGATGTGATATCTCAATGCTTATACCAAACCTGAGACCCTTCCTATAGCATGAGATGTGATATCCAACTTCTTCCCATTCCAATCCTGAGACCCTTCCTATAACATGAGATGTGATGTCGCAATGCTTCTAATACCAAACCTGAGATCTTTCCTATAACATGAGATGTGAAATCCAACTCCTTCCCATTCCAATCCTGAGACCCTTCCTATAGCATGAGATGTGATATCACAATGCTTATACCAAACCTGAGACCGTTCCTATAGCTTGAGATGTGATATCCAACTCCTTCCCATTCCAATCCTGAGACCCTTCCTATAGCATGAGATGTGATATCTCAAGGCCTCTAATACCAAACCTGAGATCGTTCCTCTAACATGAAATGTGATATCCAACTCCTTCCCCTTCCAAACCTGAGAGCCTTCCTATAACATGAGATGTGACATCCAAGTCCTCCCCATTCCAATCCTGAGACCCTTCCTATAGCATGAGATGTGATATCTCAATGCTTCTAATACCAAACCTGAGACCCTTCCTATAACAGGATTTGGGATATCCAACTCCTTCCCATTCCAATCCTGAGACCCTTCCGATAGCAGAGATGTGATATCTCAATGCTTGTACCAAACCTGAGACCCTTCCTATGGCCTGAGATGTCATATGCAACTCCTTCCCATTCCAATCCTGAGACCCTTCCTATAGCATTAGATGTGATATCTCAATGCTTATACCAAATCTGAGACCCTTCCTATAGCATGAGATGTGTTATCCAACTTCTTCCCATTCCAATCCTGAGACCCTTCCTATAGCATGAGATGTGATGTCTCAATTCTTCTAATACCAAACCTGAGATCCTTCCTATAACATGAGATGTGATATCCAACTCCTTCCCATTCCAATCCTGAGACCCTTATGATAGCATGAGATGTGATATCTCAATGCCTCTAATACCAAACCTGAGATACTTCTGATAGCATGAGATGTGATATCTCAATGCTTCTAATACCAAACCTGAGATCCTTCCTATAACATGAGATGTGATTTCCAAATCCTTCCACTTCCAAACCTGAGACCCTCCCTTTAGCATGAGATGTGATATCCAACTCCTTCCCATTCCAATCCTGAGACCCTTCTGATAGCATGAGATGTGATATTTCAATGCCTCTAATACCAAACCTGAGATCCTACCTCTAACATGAAATGTGATATCCATCTCCTTCCCTTTCCAAACCTGAGACCCTGCCTATAGCATGAGATGTGATATCCAAGTCCTTCCCATTCCAATCCTGAGACCCTTCCTATAGCATGTGATGTGATATCTCAATGCTTATACCAAACCTGAGACCCTTCCTATGGCATGAGATGTCATATACAACTCCTTCCCATTCCAATCCTGAGACCCTTCCTATAGCATGAGATGTGATATCTCAATGGTTATACCAAACCTGAGACCCTTCCTATAGCATGAGATGTGATATCCAACTTCATCCCATTCCAATCCTGAGACCCTTCCTATAACATGAGATGTGATGTCTCAATGCTTCTAATACCAAACCTGAGACCCTTCCTATAACATGAGATGGGATATCAAACTCCTTCCCATTCCAATCCTGAGACCCTTCCGATAGCATGAGATGTGATATCTCAAGGCCTCTAATACCAAACCTGAGATCGTTCCTCTAACATGAAATGTGATATCCAACTCCTTCCCCTTCCAAACCTGAGAGCCTTCCTATGGCATGAGATATGATAGCCAAGTCCTTCCAATTCCAATCCTGAGACCCTTCCTATAACATGAAATGTGATATCCAACTCCTTCCCATTCCAACCTGAGACCCTTCCTATAGCATGAGATGGGATATCTCAATGCTTCTAATACCAAACCTGAGACTCTTCCTATAACATGAGATGGGATATCCAACTCATTCCCATTCCAATCCTGAGACCCTTCCGATAGCAGAGATGTGATATCTCAATGCTTATACCAAATCTGAGACCCTTCCTATGGCCTGAGATGTCATATACAACTCCTTCCCATTCCAATCCTGAGACCCTTCCTATAGCATGAGATGTGATATCTCAATGCTTATACCAAATCTGAGACCCTTCCTATAGCATGAGATGTGATATCCAACTCCTTCCCATTCCAATCCTGAGACCCTTCCTATAGCATGAGATGTGATGTCTCAATGCTTCTAATACCAAACCTGAGATCCTTCCTATAACATGAGATGTGATATCCAACTCCTTCCCATTCCAATCCTGAGACCCTTATGATAGCATGAGATGTGATATCTCAATGCCTCTAATACCAAACCTGAGATACTTCCGATAGCATGAGATGTGATATCTCAATGCTTCTAATACGAAACCTGAGATCCTTCCTATAACATGAGATGTGATTTCCAAATCCTCCCGCTTCCAAACCTGAGACCCTCCCTTTAGCATGAGATGTGATATCCAACTCCTTCCCATTCCAATCCTGAGACCCTTCTGATAGCATGAGATGTGATATCTCAATGCCTCTAATTCCAAACCTGAGATCCTACCTCTAACATGAAATGTGATATCCATCTCCTTCCCTTTCCAAACCTGAGACCCTGCCTATAGCATGAGATGTGATATCCAAGTCCTTCCCATTCCAATCCTGAGACCCTTCCTATAGCATGTGATGTGATATCTCAATGCTTATACCAAACCTGAGACCCTTCCTATAGCATGAGATGTGATATCCAACTTCTTCCCATTCCAATCCTGAGACCCTTCCTATAACATGAGATGTGATGTCTCAATGCTTCTAATACCAAACCTGAGATCTTTCCTATAACATGAGATGTGATATCCAACTCCTTCCCATTCCAATCCTGAGACCCTTCCTATAGCATGAGATGTGATATCACAATGCTTATACCAAACCTGAGACCGTTCCTATAGCTTGAGATGTGATATCCAACTCCTTCCCATTCCAATCCTGAGACCCTTCCTATAGCATGAGATGTGATAAATCAAGGCCTCTAATACCAAACCTAAGATCCTTCCTCTAACATGAAATGTGATATCCAACTCCTTCCCCTTCCAAACCTGAGAGCCTTCCTATAGCATGAGATATGATATCCAAGTCCTTCCCATTCCAATCCTGAGACCCTTCCTATGACATGAAATGTGATATCCTACTCCTTCGCATTCCAACCTGGGACCCTTCCTATATCATGAGATGGGATATCTCAATGCTTCTAATACCAAACCTGAGACCCTTCCTATAACATGAGATGGGAATATCCAACTCCTTCCCATTCCAATCCTGAGACCCTTCCGATAGCAGAGATGTGATATCTCAATGCTTATACCAAACCTGAGATCCTTCCTATAACATGAGATGTGATATCCAACTCCTTCCCATTCCAATCCTGAGACACTTCCTATAGCATGAGATGTGATATCTCACTGCTTATACCAAACCTGAGACCCTTCCTATAGAATGAGATGTGATATCCAACTCCTTCCCATTCCAATCCTGAGACCCTTCCTATAGCATGAGATGTGATATCACAATGCTTATACCAAACATGAGACCGTTCCTATAGCTTGAGATGTGATATCCAACTCCTTCCCATTCCAATCCTGAGACCCTTCCTATAGCATGAGATGTGATATCTCAAGGCCTCTAATACCAAACCTGAGATCGTTCCTCTAACATGAAATGTGATATCCAACTCCTTCCCCTTCCAAACCTGAGAGCCTTCCTATGGCATGAGATATGATAGCCAAGTCCTTCCAATTCCAATCCTGAGACCCTTCCTATAACATGAAATGTGATATCCAACTCCTTCCCATTCCAACCTGAGACCCTTCCTATAGCATGAGATGGGATATCCAACTTCTTCCAAATCCAATACTGGTACCCTTCCGATAGCATGAGATGTGATATCCCAATGCTTCTACCAAACCTGAGACCCATACTATGGCATGAGATGTGATATCAAACTCCTTCCCATTCCAATCCTGAGACCCTTCCTATAGCTTGAGGTGTGATATCCAACTCCTTCCCATTCCAATTCTGAGACCCTTCTTATACCATGAGACTTGATATCTCAATGCTTCTAATACCAAACCTGAGACCCGTCCTATAACATGAGATGTGATATCCAAATCCTTCCCCTTCCAAACCTTAGACCCTTCCTTTATCATGAGATGTGGTATCCAACTCCTTCCCATTCCAATCCTGAGACCCTTCCGATATCATGAGATTTGTTATCTCAATGCTTCTAATATCAAACTTGAGACCCTCCCTATAGCATGAGATGTGACATCCAAGTCCTTCCCATTCCAATCCTGAGACCCTTCCTATAGCATGAGATGTGATATCTCAATGCTTCTAATACCAAACCTGAGATCCTTCCTATAACATGAGATGTGATATCCAAATCCTTCCCCTTCCAAACCTTAGACCCTTCCTTTATCATGAGATGTGGTATCCAACTCCTTCCCATTCCAATCCTGAGACCCTTCCGATATCATGAGATTTGTTATCTCAATGCTTCTAATATCAAACTTGAGACCCTTCCTTTAGCATGAGATGTGATATCCAAATCCTTCACATTCCAATCCTGAGACCCTTCCTATAGCATGAGATGTGATATCTCAATGCTTCTAATACCAAACCTGAGATCCTTCCTATAACATGAGATGTGATATCCAATTCCTTCCCATTCCAAACCTGAGACCCTTCCTATTGGATGAGATGTGATATCCAACTCCTTCCCATTCCAACCCTGAGACCCTTCCTATAGCATGAGATGTGATGTCTCAATGCTTCTAATACCAAACCTGAGATCCTTCCTATAACATGAGATGTGATATCCAACTCCTTCCATTCCAATCCTGAGACCCGTCCTATAGCATGAGATGTGATATCTCAATGCTTATACCAATCCTGAGACCCTTCCGATATCATGAGATTTGTTATCTCAATGCTTCTAATATCAAACTTGAGACCCTCCCTATAGCATGAGATGTGACATCCAAGTCCTTCCCATTCCAATCCTGAGACCCTTCCTATAGCATGAGATGTGATATCTCTATGCTTCTAATACCAAACCTGAGATCCTTCCTATAACATGAGATGGGATATCCAACTCCTTCCCATTCCAATCCTGAGACCCTTCCGATAGCAGAGATGTGATATCTCAATGCTTATACCAAACCTGAGACCCTTCCTATGGCCTGAGATGTCATATACAACTCCTTCCCATTCCAATCCTGAGACCCTTCCTTTAGCATGAGATGTGATATCTCAATGCGTATACCAAATCTGAGACCCTTCCTATAGAGCATGAGATGTGATATCCAAATCCTTCCCATTCCAATCCTGAGACCCTTCCTATAGCATGAGATGTGATATCTCAATGCTTATACCAAACCTGAGAGCCTACCTATAGCATGAGATGTGATATCCAAGTCCATCCCATTCCAATCCTTAGACCCTTCCTACAGCATGCGATGTGATATCTCAATGATTCTAATACCAAACCAGAGACTCTTACTATAACATGAGATGGGATATCCAACTCCTTCCCATTCCAATCCTGAGCCGCTTCCGATAGCAGAGATGTGATATCTCAATGCTTATACCAAACCTGAGACCCTTCCTATAACATGAGATGTGATATCCAACTCCTTCCCGTTCCAAACCTGAGACACTAACTATAGCATGTGTGATATCCAACTCCTTCCCATTCCAAACATGAGACCCTTCCTATAGCAAGAAAGTAATATCCAACTCCTACCCATTCCAATCCTGTGACCCTTCCTATAGCAAGAGATGTGATATCCAAATCCTTCCCATTCCAATCCTGAGACCCTTCCTATAACATGAGATGCGATATCCAACTCCTTCCCATTCCAACCTGAGACACTTCCTATAGCATGAGAAGGGATATCCAACTCCTTCCCAATCCAATCCTGAGACCCTTCCGATAGCAGAGATGTGATATCTCAATGCTTATACCAAACCTGAGACCCTTCCTATAACATGAGATGTGATATCCAACTCCTTCCCGTTCCAAACCTGAGACACTGACTATAGCATGTGTGATATCCAACTCCTTCCCATTCCAAACATGAGACCCTTCCTATGGCAAGAAAGTAATATCCAACTCCTACCCATTCCAATCCTGTGACCCTTCCTATAGCAAGAGATGTGATATCCAAATCCTTCCCATTCCAATCCTGAGACCCTTCCTATAACATGAGATGCGATATCCAACTCCTTCCCATTCCAACCTGAGACACTTCCTATAGCATGAGAAGGGATATCCAACTCCTTCCCAATCCAATCCTGAGACCCTTCCGATAGCAGAGACGTGATATCTCAATGTTCTACCAAACCTGAGACCCTTCCTTTAGCATGAGATGTGATATCCAAATCCTTCACATTCCAATCCTGAGACCCTTCCTATAGCATGAGATGTGATATCTCAATGCTTCTTATACCAAACCTGAGATCCTTCCTATAACATAAGATGTGATATCCAATTCCTTCCCATTCCAAACCTGAGACCCTTCCTATTGGATGAGAGGTGATATCCAACTCCTTCCCATTCCAACCCTGAGACCCTTCCTATAGCATGAGATGTGATGTCTCAATGCTTCTAATACCAAACCTGAGATCCTTCCTATAACATGAGATGTGATATCCAACTCCTTCCATTCCAATCCTGAGACCCGTCCTATAGCATGAGATGTGATATCTCAATGCTTATACCAAACCTGAGACCCTTCCTATAGCATGAGATGTGATATCCAACTACTTCCCATTCCAATCCTGAGACCCTTCCTATAGCATGAGATGTGATATCTCAATGCTTCTAATACCAAACCTGAGATCCTTCCTCTAACATGAAATGTGATATCCAACTCCTTCCCTTTCCAAACCTAAGAGCCTATCTATAGCATGAGATGTGATATCCAAGTCCTTCCCATTCCAACCCTTAGACCCTTCCTACAGCATACAATATGATATCTCAATGATTCTAATAACAAACCTGAGACCCGTCCTATAACATGAGATGGGATATCCAACTCCTTCCCATTCCAATCCTGAGACACTTCCGATAGCAGAGATGTGATATCTCAATGCTTATACCAAACCTGAGACCCTTCCTATAACATGAGATGTGATATCCAAATCCTTCCCGTTCCAAACCTGAGACCCTTCCTTTAGCATGAGATGTGATATCCAGCTCCTTCCCATTCCAATCCTGAGACACTTCCGATAGCATGAGATGTGATATCTCAATGCTTCTAATATCAAAACTGAGACCCTCCCTATAGCATGATATGTGATATCTAAGTCCTTCCCATTCCAATCCTGAGACACTCCCTACAGCATGAGATGTGATATCCAACTCTTTCCCATTCCAATCCTGAGACCCTTCCTATAGCATGAGATATGATATCTCAATACTTCTAATACCAAACGTGAGATCCTTCCGATAACATGAGATGTGATATCCAAATCCTTCCCCTTCCAAACCTGAGACCCTCCCTTTAGCATGAGATGTGATACCCAACTCCCTCCCATTCCAATCCTGAGACCCTTCTGATAGCATGAGATTTGATATCTCAATGCTTCGAATACCAAACCTGAGATCCTTCCGATAGCATGAGATGTGATATCTCAATGCTTCTAATACCAAACCTGAGATCCTTCCTATAACATGAGATGTGATATCCGAATCCTTCCCCTTCCAAACCTGAGACCCTCCCTTTAGCATGAGATGATATCCAACTCTTTCCCATTCCATTCCTGAGACCCTTCTGATAGCAGAGATGTGATATCTCAATGCCTCTAATACCAAACCTGAGATCCTACCTCTAACATGAAATGTGATATCCAACTCTTTCCCCTTCCAAACCTGAGACCCTTCCTATAGCATGAGATGTGATGTCTCAATGCTTCTAATACCAAACCTGAGATCCTTCCTATAACATGAGATGTGATATCCAACTCCTTCCATTCCAATCCTGAGACCCGTCCTATAGCATGAGATGTGATATCTCAATGCTTATACCAAACCTGAGACCCTTCCTATAGCATGAGATGTGATATCCAACTACTTCCCATTCCAATCCTGAGACCCTTCCTATAGCATGAGATGTGATATCTCAATGCCTCTAATACCAAACCTGAGATCCTTCCTCTAACATGAAATGTGATATCCAACTCCTTCCCTTTCCAAACCTAAGAGCCTATCTATAGCATGAGATGTGATATCCAAGTCCTTCCCATTCCAACCCTTAGACCCTTCCTACAGCATGCAATATATCTCAATGATTCTAATAAAAAACCTGCGACCCGTCCTATAACATGAGATGTGATATCCAACTCCTTCCCGTTCCAAACCTGAGACCCTTCCTTTAGCATGAGATGTGATATCCAGCTCCTTCACATTCCAATCTTGAGACACTTCCGATAGCATGAGATGTGATATCTCAATGCTTCTAATATCAAAACTGAGACCCTTCCTATAGCATGAGATGTGATATCTCAATGCTTCTACCAAACCTGAGACCCATCCTTTAGCATGAGATGTGATATCCAACTCCTTCCCATTCCAATCCTGAGACCCTTCCTATAGCATGAGATGTGATATCTCATTACTTCTAATACCAAACCTGAGATCCTTCCGATAACATGAGATATGATATCCAAGTCCTTCCCATTCCAATCCTGAGACCCTTCCTATAACATGAAATGTGATATCCATCTCCTTCCCATTCCAACCTGAGACCCTTCCTATAGCATGAGATGGGATATCCAACTCCTTCCAAATCCAATACTGATACCCTTCCAATAGCATGAGATGTGATATCCCAATGCTTCTACCAAACCTGAGACCCATACTATGGCATGAGATGTGATATCAAACTCCTTCCCATTCCAATCTTGAGACTCTTCCTATAGCTTGAGATGTGATATCCAACTCCTTCCAATTCCAATTCTGAGACCCTTCCTATGCCATGAGACTTGATATCTCAATGCTTCTAATACCAAACCTGAGACCCGTCCTATAACATGAGATGTGATATCCAAATCTTTCCCCTTCCAAACCTTAGACCCTTCCTTTATCATGAGATGTGATATCCAACTCCTCCCCATTCCAATCCTGAGACCCTTCCTATAGCATGAGATGTGATATCTCAATGCTTCTAATACCAAACCTGAGACCCTTCCTATAACATGAGATGGGATATCCAACTCCTTCCCATTCCAATCCTGAGACCCTTCCGATAGCAGAGATGTGATATCTCAATGCTTATACCAATCCTGAGACCCTTCCTATGGCCTGAGATGTCATATACAACTCCTTCCCAATCCAATCCTGAGACCCTTCCTATAGCATGAGATGTGATATCTCAATGCTTATACCAAATCTGAGACCCTTCCTATAGCATGAGATGTGATATCCAACTCCTTCCCATTCCAATCCTGAGACCCTTCCTATAGCATGAGATGTGATGTCTCAATGCTTCTAATACCAAACCTGAGATCCTTCCTGTAACATGAGATGTGATATCCAACTCCTTCCCATTCCAATCCTGAGACCCTTCCTATAGCATGAGATGTGATGTCTCAATGCTTCTAATACCAAACCTGAGAACCTTCCTACAGCATGCAATGTGATATCTCAATGCTTCTAATACCAAACCTGAGACCAGTCCTATAACATGAGATTGGATATCCAACTCCTTCCCCTTCCAAACCTGAGACCCTTCCTATAGCATGAGATGTGATATCCAACTTCTTCCCATTCCAATCCTGAGACCCTTCCTATAACATGAGATGTGATGTCTCAATGCTTCTAATACCAAACCGGAGATCTTTCCTATAACATGAGATGTGATATCCAACTCCTCCCCATTCCAATCCTGAAACCCTTCCTATAGCATGAGATGTGCTATCTCAATGCTTATACCAAACCTGAGACCCTTCCTAAAGCTTGAGATGTGATATCCAACTCCTTCCCATTCCAATCCTGAGACCCTTCCTATAGCATGAGATGTGATATCTCAAGGCCTCTAATACCAAACCTGAGATCCTTCCTCTAACATGAAATGTGATATCCAACTCCTTCCCCTTCCAAACCTGAGAGCCTTCCTATAGCATGAGATATGATATCCAAGTCCTTCCCATTCCAATCCTGAGACCCTTCCTATAACATGAAATGTGATATCCAACTCCTTCCCATTCCAACCTGAGACCCTTCCTATAGCATGAGATGGGATATCCAACTCCTTCCAAATCCAATACTGATACCCTTCCAATAGCATGAGATGTGCTATCTCAATGCTTATACCAAACCTGAGACCCTTCCTATAGCTTGAGATGTGATATCCAACTCCTTCCCATTCCAATCCTGAGACCCTTCCTATAGCATGAGATGTGATATCTCAAGGCCTCTAATACCAAACCTGAGATTGTTCCTCTAACATGAAATGTGATATCCAACTCCTTCCCCTTCCAAACCTGAGACCCTTCCTATAGCATGAGATGTGATATCTCAATGCTTATACCAATCCTGAGACCCTTCCGATAGCAGAGATGTGATATCTCAATGCTTGTACCAAACCTGAGACCCTTCCTATGGCCTGAGATGTCATATGCAACTCCTTCCCATTCCAATCCTGAGACCCTTCCTATAGCATTAGATGTGATATCTCAATGCTTATACCAAATCTGAGACCCTTCCTATAGCATGAGATGTGTTATCCAACTTCTTCCCATTCCAATCCTGAGACCCTTCCTATAGCATGAGATGTGATGTCTCAATTCTTCTAATACCAAACCTGAGATCCTTCCTATAACATGAGATGTGATATCCAACTCCTTCCCATTCCAATCCTGAGACCCTTATGATAGCATGAGATGTGATATCTCAATGCCTCTAATACCAAACCTGAGATACTTCTGATAGCATGAGATGTGATATCTCAATGCTTCTAATACCAAACCTGAGATCCTTCCTATAACATGAGATGTGATTTCCAAATCCTTCCACTTCCAAACCTGAGACCCTCCCTTTAGCATGAGATGTGATATCCAACTCCTTCCCATTCCAATCCTGAGACCCTTCTGATAGCATGAGATGTGATATTTCAATGCCTCTAATACCAAACCTGAGATCCTACCTCTAACATGAATTGTGATATCCATCTCCTTCCCTTTCCAAACCTGAGACCCTGCCTATAGCATGAGATGTGATATCCAAGTCCTTCCCATTCCGATCCTGAGACCCTTCCTATAGCATGTGATGTGATATCTCAATGCTTATACCAAACCTGAGACCCTTCCTATGGCATGAGATGTCATATACAACTCCTTCCCATTCCAATCCTGAGACCCTTCCTATAGCATGAGATGTGATATCTCAATGCTTATACCAAACCTGAGACCCTTCCTATAGCATGAGATGTGATATCCAACTTCATCCCATTCCAATCCTGAGACCCTTCCTATAACATGAGATGTGATGTCTCAATGCTTCTAATACCAAACCTGAGACCCTTCCTATAACATGAGATGGGATATCAAACTCCTTCCCATTCCAATCCTGAGACCCTTCCGATAGCATGAGATGTGATATCTCAAGGCCTCTAATACCAAACCTGAGATCGTTCCTCTAACATGAAATGTGATATCCAACTCCTTCCCCTTCCAAACCTGAGAGCCTTCCTATGGCATGAGATATGATAGCCAAGTCCTTCCAATTCCAATCCTGAGACCCTTCCTATAACATGAAATGTGATATCCAACTCCTTCCCATTCCAACCTGAGACCCTTCCTATAGCATGAGATGGGATATCTCAATGCTTCTAATACCAAACCTGAGACTCTTCCTATAACATGAGATGGGATATCCAACTCATTCCCATTCCAATCCTGAGACCCTTCCGATAGCAGAGATGTGATATCTCAATGCTTATACCAAATCTGAGACCCTTCCTATGGCCTGAGATGTCATATACAACTCCTTCCCATTCCAATCCTGAGACCCTTCCTATAGCATGAGATGTGATATCTCAATGCTTATACCAAATCTGAGACCCTTCCTATAGCATGAGATGTGATATCCAACTCCTTCCCATTCCAATCCTGAGACCCTTCCTATAGCATGAGATGTGATGTCTCAATGCTTCTAATACCAAACCTGAGATCCTTCCTATAACATGAGATGTGATATCCAACTCCTTCCCATTCCAATCCTGAGACCCTTATGATAGCATGAGATGTGATATCTCAATGCCTCTAATACCAAACCTGAGATACTTCCGATAGCATGAGATGTGATATCTCAATGCTTCTAATACGAAACCTGAGATCCTTCCTATAACATGAGATGTGATTTCCAAATCCTCCCGCTTCCAAACCTGAGACCCTCCCTTTAGCATGAGATGTGATATCCAACTCCTTCCCATTCCAATCCTGAGACCCTTCTGATAGCATGAGATGTGATATCTCAATGCCTCTAATTCCAAACCTGAGATCCTACCTCTAACATGAAATGTGATATCCATCTCCTTCCCTTTCCAAACCTGAGACCCTGCCTATAGCATGAGATGTGATATCCAAGTCCTTCCCATTCCAATCCTGAGACCCTTCCTATAGCATGTGATGTGATATCTCAATGCTTATACCAAACCTGAGACCCTTCCTATAGCATGAGATGTGATATCCAACTTCTTCCCATTCCAATCCTGAGACCCTTCCTATAACATGAGATGTGATGTCTCAATGCTTCTAATACCAAACCTGAGATCTTTCCTATAACATGAGATGTGATATCCAACTCCTTCCCATTCCAATCCTGAGACCCTTCCTATAGCATGAGATGTGATATCACAATGCTTATACCAAACCTGAGACCGTTCCTATAGCTTGAGATGTGATATCCAACTCCTTCCCATTCCAATCCTGAGACCCTTCCTATAGCATGAGATGTGATAAATCAAGGCCTCTAATACCAAACCTAAGATCCTTCCTCTAACATGAAATGTGATATCCAACTCCTTCCCCTTCCAAACCTGAGAGCCTTCCTATAGCATGAGATATGATATCCAAGTCCTTCCCATTCCAATCCTGAGGCCCTTCCTATGACATGAAATGTGATATCCTACTCCTTCGCATTCCAACCTGGGACCCTTCCTATATCATGAGATGGGATATCTCAATGCTTCTAATACCAAACCTGAGACCCTTCCTATAACATGAGATGGGAATATCCAACTCCTTCCCATTCCAATCCTGAGACCCTTCCGATAGCAGAGATGTGATATCTCAATGCTTATACCAAACCTGAGATCCTTCCTATAACATGAGATGTGATATCCAACTCCTTCCCATTCCAATCCTGAGACACTTCCTATAGCATGAGATGTGATATCTCACTGCTTATACCAAACCTGAGACCCTTCCTATAGAATGAGATGTGATATCCAACTCCTTCCCATTCCAATCCTGAGACCCTTCCTATAGCATGAGATGTGATATCACAATGCTTATACCAAACCTGAGACCGTTCCTATAGCTTGAGATGTGATATCCAACTCCTTCCCATTCCAATCCTGAGACCCTTCCTATAGCATGAGATGTGATATCTCAAGGCCTCTAATACCAAACCTGAGATCGTTCCTCTAACATGAAATGTGATATCCAACTCCTTCCCCTTCCAAACCTGAGAGCCTTCCTATGGCATGAGATATGATAGCCAAGTCCTTCCAATTCCAATCCTGAGACCCTTCCTATAACATGAAATGTGATATCCAACTCCTTCCCATTCCAACCTGAGACCCTTCCTATAGCATGAGATGGGATATCCAACTTCTTCCAAATCCAATACTGGTACCCTTCCGATAGCATGAGATGTGATATCCCAATGCTTCTACCAAACCTGAGACCCATACTATGGCATGAGATGTGATATCAAACTCCTTCCCATTCCAATCCTGAGACCCTTCCTATAGCTTGAGGTGTGATATCCAACTCCTTCCCATTCCAATTCTGAGACCCTTCTTATACCATGAGACTTGATATCTCAATGCTTCTAATACCAAACCTGAGACCCGTCCTATAACATGAGATGTGATATCCAAATCCTTCCCCTTCCAAACCTTAGACCCTTCCTTTATCATGAGATGTGGTATCCAACTCCTTCCCATTCCAATCCTGAGACCCTTCCGATATCATGAGATTTGTTATCTCAATGCTTCTAATATCAAACTTGAGACCCTCCCTATAGCATGAGATGTGACATCCAAGTCCTTCCCATTCCAATCCTGAGACCCTTCCTATAGCATGAGATGTGATATCTCAATGCTTCTAATACCAAACCTGAGATCCTTCCTATAACATGAGATGTGATATCCAAATCCTTCCCCTTCCAAACCTTAGACCCTTCCTTTATCATGAGATGTGGTATCCAACTCCTTCCCATTCCAATCCTGAGACCCTTCCGATATCATGAGATTTGTTATCTCAATGCTTCTAATATCAAACTTGAGACCCTTCCTTTAGCATGAGATGTGATATCCAAATCCTTCACATTCCAATCCTGAGACCCTTCCTATAGCATGAGATGTGATATCTCAATGCTTCTAATACCAAACCTGAGATCCTTCCTATAACATGAGATGTGATATCCAATTCCTTCCCATTCCAAACCTGAGACCCTTCCTATTGGATGAGATGTGATATCCAACTCCTTCCCATTCCAACCCTGAGACCCTTCCTATAGCATGAGATGTGATGTCTCAATGCTTCTAATACCAAACCTGAGATCCTTCCTATAACATGAGATGTGATATCCAACTCCTTCCATTCCAATCCTGAGACCCGTCCTATAGCATGAGATGTGATATCTCAATGCTTATACCAATCCTGAGACCCTTCCGATATCATGAGATTTGTTATCTCAATGCTTCTAATATCAAACTTGAGACCCTCCCTATAGCATGAGATGTGACATCCAAGTCCTTCCCATTCCAATCCTGAGACCCTTCCTATAGCATGAGATGTGATATCTCTATGCTTCTAATACCAAACCTGAGATCCTTCCTATAACATGAGATGGGATATCCAACTCCTTCCCATTCCAATCCTGAGACCCTTCCGATAGCAGAGATGTGATATCTCAATGCTTATACCAAACCTGAGACCCTTCCTATGGCCTGAGATGTCATATACAACTCCTTCCCATTCCAATCCTGAGACCCTTCCTTTAGCATGAGATGTGATATCTCAATGCGTATACCAAATCTGAGACCCTTCCTATAGAGCATGAGATGTGATATCCAAATCCTTCCCATTCCAATCCTGAGACCCTTCCTATAGCATGAGATGTGATATCTCAATGCTTATACCAAACCTGAGAGCCTACCTATAGCATGAGATGTGATATCCAAGTCCATCCCATTCCAATCCTTAGACCCTTCCTACAGCATGCGATGTGATATCTCAATGATTCTAATACCAAACCAGAGACTCTTACTATAACATGAGATGGGATATCCAACTCCTTCCCATTCCAATCCTGAGCCGCTTCCGATAGCAGAGATGTGATATCTCAATGCTTATACCAAACCTGAGACCCTTCCTATAACATGAGATGTGATATCCAACTCCTTCCCGTTCCAAACCTGAGACACTAACTATAGCATGTGTGATATCCAACTCCTTCCCATTCCAAACATGAGACCCTTCCTATAGCAAGAAAGTAATATCCAACTCCTACCCATTCCAATCCTGTGACCCTTCCTATAGCAAGAGATGTGATATCCAAATCCTTCCCATTCCAATCCTGAGACCCTTCCTATAACATGAGATGCGATATCCAACTCCTTCCCATTCCAACCTGAGACACTTCCTATAGCATGAGAAGGGATATCCAACTCCTTCCCAATCCAATCCTGAGACCCTTCCGATAGCAGAGATGTGATATCTCAATGCTTATACCAAACCTGAGACCCTTCCTATAACATGAGATGTGATATCCAACTCCTTCCCGTTCCAAACCTGAGACACTGACTATAGCATGTGTGATATCCAACTCCTTCCCATTCCAAACATGAGACCCTTCCTATAGCAAGAAAGTAATATCCAACTCCTACCCATTCCAATCCTGTGACCCTTCCTATAGCAAGAGATGTGATATCCAAATCCTTCCCATTCCAATCCTGAGACCCTTCCTATAACATGAGATGCGATATCCAACTCCTTCCCATTCCAACCTGAGACACTTCCTATAGCATGAGAAGGGATATCCAACTCCTTCCCAATCCAATCCTGAGACCCTTCCGATAGCAGAGACGTGATATCTCAATGTTCTACCAAACCTGAGACCCTTCCTTTAGCATGAGATGTGATATCCAAATCCTTCACATTCCAATCCTGAGACCCTTCCTATAGCATGAGATGTGATATCTCAATGCTTCTTATACCAAACCTGAGATCCTTCCTATAACATAAGATGTGATATCCAATTCCTTCCCATTCCAAACCTGAGACCCTTCCTATTGGATGAGAGGTGATATCCAACTCCTTCCCATTCCAACCCTGAGACCCTTCCTATAGCATGAGATGTGATGTCTCAATGCTTCTAATACCAAACCTGAGATCCTTCCTATAACATGAGATGTGATATCCAACTCCTTCCATTCCAATCCTGAGACCCGTCCTATAGCATGAGATGTGATATCTCAATGCTTATACCAAACCTGAGACCCTTCCTATAGCATGAGATGTGATATCCAACTACTTCCCATTCCAATCCTGAGACCCTTCCTATAGCATGAGATGTGATATCTCAATGCTTCTAATACCAAACCTGAGATCCTTCCTCTAACATGAAATGTGATATCCAACTCCTTCCCTTTCCAAACCTAAGAGCCTATCTATAGCATGAGATGTGATATCCAAGTCCTTCCCATTCCAACCCTTAGACCCTTCCTACAGCATACAATATGATATCTCAATGATTCTAATAACAAACCTGAGACCCGTCCTATAACATGAGATGGGATATCCAACTCCTTCCCATTCCAATCCTGAGACACTTCCGATAGCAGAGATGTGATATCTCAATGCTTATACCAAACCTGAGACCCTTCCTATAACATGAGATGTGATATCCAAATCCTTCCCGTTCCAAACCTGAGACCCTTCCTTTAGCATGAGATGTGATATCCAGCTCCTTCCCATTCCAATCCTGAGACACTTCCGATAGCATGAGATGTGATATCTCAATGCTTCTAATATCAAAACTGAGACCCTCCCTATAGCATGATATGTGATATCTAAGTCCTTCCCATTCCAATCCTGAGACACTCCCTACAGCATGAGATGTGATATCCAACTCTTTCCCATTCCAATCCTGAGACCCTTCCTATAGCATGAGATATGATATCTCAATACTTCTAATACCAAACGTGAGATCCTTCCGATAACATGAGATGTGATATCCAAATCCTTCCCCTTCCAAACCTGAGACCCTCCCTTTAGCATGAGATGTGATACCCAACTCCCTCCCATTCCAATCCTGAGACCCTTCTGATAGCATGAGATTTGATATCTCAATGCTTCGAATACCAAACCTGAGATCCTTCCGATAGCATGAGATGTGATATCTCAATGCTTCTAATACCAAACCTGAGATCCTTCCTATAACATGAGATGTGATATCCGAATCCTTCCCCTTCCAAACCTGAGACCCTCCCTTTAGCATGAGATGATATCCAACTCTTTCCCATTCCATTCCTGAGACCCTTCTGATAGCAGAGATGTGATATCTCAATGCCTCTAATACCAAACCTGAGATCCTACCTCTAACATGAAATGTGATATCCAACTCTTTCCCCTTCCAAACCTGAGACCCTTCCTATAGCATGAGATGTGATGTCTCAATGCTTCTAATACCAAACCTGAGATCCTTCCTATAACATGAGATGTGATATCCAACTCCTTCCATTCCAATCCTGAGACCCGTCCTATAGCATGAGATGTGATATCTCAATGCTTATACCAAACCTGAGACCCTTCCTATAGCATGAGATGTGATATCCAACTACTTCCCATTCCAATCCTGAGACCCTTCCTATAGCATGAGATGTGATATCTCAATGCCTCTAATACCAAACCTGAGATCCTTCCTCTAACATGAAATGTGATATCCAACTCCTTCCCTTTCCAAACCTAAGAGCCTATCTATAGCATGAGATGTGATATCCAAGTCCTTCCCATTCCAACCCTTAGACCCTTCCTACAGCATGCAATATATCTCAATGATTCTAATAAAAAACCTGCGACCCGTCCTATAACATGAGATGTGATATCCAACTCTTTCCCGTTCCAAACCTGAGACCCTTCCTTTAGCATGAGATGTGATATCCAGCTCCTTCCCATTCCAATCTTGAGACACTTCCGATAGCATGAGATGTGATATCTCAATGCTTCTAATATCAAAACTGAGACCCTTCCTATAGCATGAGATGTGATATCTCAATGCTTCTCCCAAACCTGAGACCCATCCTTTAGCATGAGATGTGATATCCAACTCCTTCCCATTCCAATCCTGAGACCCTTCCTATAGCATGAGATGTGATATCTCATTACTTCTAATACCAAACCTGAGATCCTTCCGATAACATGAGATGTGATATCTCAATACTTCTAATACCAAACCTGAGATCCATCCTATAACATGAGATGTGATATCCAAATCCTTCGCCTTCCAAACCTGAGACCCTCCCGTTAGCATTAGATGTGATATCCAACTCCTTCCCATTCCAATCCTGAGACCCTTCTGATAGCATAAGATATATCTCAATGCTTCTATACCAAACCTGAGATCCTTCCGATAGCATGAGATGTGATATCTCAATACTTATAATACCAAACCTGAGATCCTTCCTATAACATGAGATGTGATATCCAAATCCTTATCTTCCAAACCTGAGACCCTCCCTTTAGCATGAGATGTGATATCCAACTCCTTCCCATTCCAATCCTGAGACTCTTCTGATACCATAAGATATGATATCTCAATGCTTCTATACCAAACCTGAGATCCTTCTGATAGCATGAGATGTGATATCTCAATACTTCTAATACCAAACCTGAGATCCTACCTCTAACATGAAATGTGATATCCAACTCTTTCCCCTTGCAAACCTGAGAGCCTTCCTATAGCATGAGATGTGATATCCAAGTCCTTCCCATTCCAATCCTGAGACCCTTCCTATAACATGAGATGTGATATCCAACTCCTTCCCATTCCAACCTGAGACCCTTCCTATAGCAAGAGATGTGATATCCAAATCCTTCCCATTCCAATCTTGAGACCCTTCCTATAACATGAGATGCGATATCCAACTCCTTCCCATTCCAACCTGAGACACTTCCTATAGCATGAGAAGGGATATCCAACTCCTTTCCAATCCAATCCTGAGACCCTTCCGATAGCAGAGATGTGATATCTCAATGCTTATACCAAACCTGAGATCCTTCCTATAACATGAGATGTGATATCCAACTCCTTCCCGTTCCAAACCTGAGACACTAACTATAGCATGTGTGATATCCAACTCCTTCCCATTCCAAACATGAGACCCTTCCTATAGCAAGAAAGTAATATCCAACTCCTACCCATTCCAATCCTGTGACCCTTCCTATAGCAAGAGATGTGATATCCAAATCCTTCCCATTCCAATCCTGAGACCCTTCCTATAACATGAGATGCGATATCCAACTCCTTCCCATTCCAACCTGAGACACTTCCTATAGCATGAGAAGGGATATCCAACTCCTTCCCAATCCAATCCTGAGACCCTTCCGATAGCAGAGACGTGATATCTCAATGTTCTACCAAACCTGAGACCCTTCCTTTAGCATGAGATGTGATATCCAAATCCTTCACATTCCAATCCTGAGACCCTTCCTATAGCATGAGATGTGATATCTCAATGCTTCTAATACCAAACCTGAGATCCTTCCTATAACATAAGATGTGATATCCAATTCCTTCCCATTCCAAACCTGAGACCCTTCCTATTGGATGAGAGGTGATATCCAACTCCTTCCCATTCCAACCCTGAGACCCTTCCTATAGCATGAGATGTGATGTCTCAATGCTTCTAATACCAAACCTGAGATCCTTCCTATAACAT
Organism: Ambystoma mexicanum; assembly: GCF_040938575.1. Lineage (NCBI taxonomy): Eukaryota > Metazoa > Chordata > Amphibia > Caudata > Ambystomatidae > Ambystoma > Ambystoma mexicanum. Next base: position 344,868,167 of record NC_090936.1, read on the forward strand.
GAGATGTGATATCCAACTCCTTCCATTCCAATCCTGAGACCCGTCCTATAGCATGAGATGTGATATCTCAATGCTTATACCAAACCTGAGACCCTTCCTATAGCATGAGATGTGATATCCAACTACTTCCCATTCCAATCCTGAGACCCTTCCTATAGCATGAGATGTGATATCTCAATGCTTCTAATACCAAACCTGAGATCCTTCCTCTAACATGAAATGTGATATCCAACTCCTTCCCTTTCCAAACCTAAGAGCCTATCTATAGCATGAGATGTGATATCCAAGTCCTTCCCATTCCAACCCTTAGACCCTTCCTACAGCATGCAATATATCTCAATGATTCTAATAACAAACCTGAGACCCGTCCTATAACATGAGATGGGATATCCAACTCCTTCCCATTCCAATCCTGAGACACTTCCGATAGCAGAGATGTGATATCTCAATGCTTATACCAAACCTGAGACCCTTCCTATAACATGAGATGTGATATCCAAATCCTTCCCGTTCCAAACCTGAGACCCTTCCTTTAGCATGAGATGTGATATCCAGCTCCTTCCCATTCCAATCCTGAGACACTTCCGATAGCATGAGATGTGATATCTCAATGCTTCTAATATCAAAACTGAGACCCTCCCTATAGCATGATATGTGATATCTAAGTCCTTCCCATTCCAATCCTGAGACACTCCCTATAGCATGAGATGTGATATCCAACTCTTTCCCATTCCAATCCTGAGACCCTTCCTATAGCATGAGATATGATATCTCAATACTTCTAATACCAAACGTGAGATCCTTCCGATAACATGAGATGTGATATCCAAATCCTTCCCCTTCCAAACCTGAGACTCTCCCTTTAGCATGAGATGTGATACCCAACTCCCTCCCATTCCAATCCTGAGACCCTTCTGATAGCATGAGATTTGATATCTCAATGCTTCTAATACCAAACCTGAGATCCTTCCGATAGCATGAGATGTGATATCTCAATGCTTCTAATACCAAACCTGAGATCCTTCCTATAACATGAGATGTGATATCCGAATCCTTCCCCTTCCAAACCTGAGACCCTCCCTTTAGCATGAGATGATATCCAACTCTTTCCCATTCTATTCCTGAGACCCTTCTGATAGCAGAGATGTGATATCTCAATGCCTCTAATACCAAACCTGAGATCCTACCTCTAACATGAAATGTGATATCCAACTCTTTCCCCTTCCAAACCTGAGACCCTTCCTATAGCATGAGATGTGATGTCTCAATGCTTCTAATACCAAACCTGAGATCCTTCCTATAACATGAGATGTGATATCCAACTCCTTCCATTCCAATCCTGAGACCCGTCCTATAGCATGAGATGTGATATCTCAATGCTTATACCAAACCTGAGACCCTTCCTATAGCATGAGATGTGATATCCAACTACTTCCCATTCCAATCCTGAGACCCTTCCTATAGCATGAGATGTGATATCTCAATGCCTCTAATACCAAACCTGAGATCCTTCCTCTAACATGAAATGTGATATCCAACTCCTTCCCTTTCCAAACCTAAGAGCCTATCTATAGCATGAGATGTGATATCCAAGTCCTTCCCATTCCAACCCTTAGACCCTTCCTACAGCATGCAATATATCTCAATGATTCTAATAAAAAACCTGCGACCCGTCCTATAACATGAGATGTGATATCCAACTCCTTCCCGTTCCAAACCTGAGACCCTTCCTTTAGCATGAGATGTGATATCCAGCTCCTTCCCATTCCAATCTTGAGACACTTCCGATAGCATGAGATGTGATATCTCATTACTTCTAATACCAAACCTGAGATCCTTCCGATAACATGAGATGTGATATCTCAATGCTTCTACCAAACCTGAGACCCATCCTTTAGCATGAGATGTGATATCCAACTCCTTCCCATTCCAATCCTGAGACCCTTCCTATAGCATGAGATGTGATATCTCATTACTTCTAATACCAAACCTGAGATCCTTCCGATAACATGAGATGTGATATCTCAATACTTCTAATACCAAACCTGAGATCCATCCTATAACATGAGATGTGATATCCAAATCCTTCGCCTTCCAAACCTGAGACCCTCCCGTTAGCATTAGATGTGATATCCAACTCCTTCCCATTCCAATCCTGAGACCCTTCTGATAGCATAAGATATATCTCAATGCTTCTATACCAAACCTGAGATCCTTCCGATAGCATGAGATGTGATATCTCAATACTTATAATACCAAACCTGAGATCCTTCCTATAACATGAGATGTGATATCCAAATCCTTATCTTCCAAACCTGAGACCCTCCCTTTAGCATGAGATGTGATATCCAACTCCTTCCCATTCCAATCCTGAGACTCTTCTGATACCATAAGATATGATATCTCAATGCTTCTATACCAAACCTGAGATCCTTCTGATAGCATGAGATGTGATATCTCAATACTTCTAATACCAAACCTGAGATCCTACCTCTAACATGAAATGTGATATCCAACTCTTTCCCCTTGCAAACCTGAGAGCCTTCCTATAGCATGAGATGTGATATCCAAGTCCTTCCCATTCCAATCCTGAGACCCTTCCTATAACATGAGATGTGATATCCAACTCCTTCCCATTCCAACCTGAGACCCTTCCTATAGCAAGAGATGTGATATCCAAATCCTTCCCATTCCAATCCTGAGACCCTTCCTATAACATGAGATGCGATATCCAACTCCTTCCCATTCCAACCTGAGACACTTCCTATAGCATGAGAAGGGATATCCAACTCCTTCTCAATCCAATCCTGAGACCCTTCCGATAGCAGAGATGTGATATCTCAATGCTTATACCAAACCTGAGACCCTTCCTATAACATGAGATGTGATATCCAACTCCTTCCCGTTCCAAACCTGAGACACTAACTATAGCATGTGTGATATCCAACTCCTTCCCATTCCAAACATGAGACCCTTCCTATAGCAAGAAAGTAATATCCAACTCCTACCCATTCCAATCCTGTGACCCTTCCTATAGCAAGAGATGTGATATCCAAATCCTTCCCATTCCAATCCTGAGACCCTTCCTATAACATGAGATGCGATATCCAACTCCTTCCCATTCCAACCTGAGACACTTCCTATAGCATGAGAAGGGATATCCAACTCCTTCCCAATCCAATCCTGAGACCCTTCCGATAGCAGAGACGTGATATCTCAATGTTCTACCAAACCTGAGACCCTTCCTTTAGCATGAGATGTGATATCCAAATCCTTCACATTCCAATCCTGAGACCCTTCCTATAGCATGAGATGTGATATCTCAATGCTTCTAATACCAAACCTGAGATCCTTCCTATAACATAAGATGTGATATCCAATTCCTTCCCATTCCAAACCTGAGACCCTTCCTATTGGATGAGAGGTGATATCCAACTCCTTCCCATTCCAACCCTGAGACCCTTCCTATAGCATGAGATGTGATGTCTCAATGCTTCTAATACCAAACCTGAGATCCTTCCTATAACATGAGATGTGATATCCAACTCCTTCCATTCCAATCCTGAGACCCGTCCTATAGCATGAGATGTGATATCTCAATGCTTATACCAAACCTGAGACCCTTCCTATAGCATGAGATGTGATATCCAACTACTTCCCATTCCAATCCTGAGACCCTTCCTATAGCATGAGATGTGATATCTCAATGCTTCTAATACCAAACCTGAGATCCTTCCTCTAACATGAAATGTGATATCCAACTCCTTCCCTTTCCAAACCTAAGAGCCTATCTATAGCATGAGATGTGATATCCAAGTCCTTCCCATTCCAACCCTTAGACCCTTCCTACAGCATGCAATATATCTCAATGATTCTAATAACAAACCTGAGACCCGTCCTATAACATGAGATGGGATATCCAACTCCTTCCCATTCCAATCCTGAGACACTTCCGATAGCAGAGATGTGATATCTCAATGCTTATACCAAACCTGAGACCCTTCCTATAACATGAGATGTGATATCCAAATCCTTCCCGTTCCAAACCTGAGACCCTTCCTTTAGCATGAGATGTGATATCCAGCTCCTTCCCATTCCAATCCTGAGACACTTCCGATAGCATGAGATGTGATATCTCAATGCTTCTAATATCAAAACTGAGACCCTCCCTATAGCATGATATGTGATATCTAAGTCCTTCCCATTCCAATCCTGAGACACTCCCTATAGCATGAGATGTGATATCCAACTCTTTCCCATTCCAATCCTGAGACCCTTCCTATAGCATGAGATATGATATCTCAATACTTCTAATACCAAACGTGAGATCCTTCCGATAACATGAGATGTGATATCCAAATCCTTCCCCTTCCAAACCTGAGACCCTCCCTTTAGCATGAGATGTGATACCCAACTCCCTCCCATTCCAATCCTGAGTACCCTTCTGATAGCATGAGATTTGATATCTCAATGCTTCTAATACCAAACCTGAGATCCTTCCGATAGCATGAGATGTGATATCTCAATGCTTCTAATACCAAACCTGAGATCCTTCCTATAACATGAGATGTGATATCCGAATCCTTCCCCTTCCAAACCTGAGACCCTCCCTTTAGCATGTGATGATATCCAACTCTTTCCCATTCCATTCCTGAGACCCTTCTGATAGCAGAGATGTGATATCTCAATGCCTCTAATACCAAACCTGAGATCCTACCTCTAACATGAAATGTGATATCCAACTCTTTCCCCTTCCAAACCTGAGACCCTTCCTATAGCATGAGATGTGATGTCTCAATGCTTCTAATACCAAACCTGAGATCCTTCCTATAACATGAGATGTGATATCCAACTCCTTCCATTCCAATCCTGAGACCCGTCCTATAGCATGAGATGTGATATCTCAATGCTTATACCAAACCTGAGACCCTTCCTATAGCATGAGATGTGATATCCAACTACTTCCCATTCCAATCCTGAGACCCTTCCTATAGCATGAGATGTGATATCTCAATGCCTCTAATACCAAACCTGAGATCCTTCCTCTAACATGAAATGTGATATCCAACTCCTTCCCTTTCCAAACCTAAGAGCCTATCTATAGCATGAGATGTGATATCCAAGTCCTTCCCATTCCAACCCTTAGACCCTTCCTACAGCATGCAATATATCTCAATGATTCTAATAAAAAACCTGCGACCCGTCCTATAACATGAGATGTGATATCCAACTCCTTCCCGTTCCAAACCTGAGACCCTTCCTTTAGCATGAGATGTGATATCCAGCTCCTTCCCATTGCAATCTTGAGACACTTCCGATAGCATGAGATGTGATATCTCAATGCTTCTAATATCAAAACTGAGACCCTTCCTATAGCATGATATGTGATATCTCAATGCTTCTACCAAACCTGAGACCCATCCTTTAGCATGAGATGTAATATCCAACTCCTTCCCATTCCAATCCTGAGACCCTTCCTATAGCATGAGATGTGATATCTCATTACTTCTAATACCAAACCTGAGATCCTTCCGATAACATGAGATGTGATATCTCAATACTTCTAATACCAAACCTGAGATCCATCCTATAACATGAGATGTGATATCCAAATCCTTCGCCTTCCAAACCTGAGACCCTCCCATTAGCATTAGATGTGATATCCAACTCCTTCCCATTCCAATCCTGAGACCCTTCTGATAGCATAAGATATATCTCAATGCTTGTATACCAAACCTGAGATCCTTCCGATAGCATGAGATGTGATATCTCAATACTTATAATACCAAACCTGAGATCCTTCCTATAACATGAGATGTGATATCCAAATCCTTATCTTCCAAACCTGAGACCCTCCCTTTAGCATGAGATGTGATATCCAACTCCTTCCCATTCCAATCCTGAGACTCTTCTGATACCATAAGATATGATATCTCAATGCTTCTATACCAAACCTGAGATCCTTCTGATAGCATGAGATGTGATATCTCAATACTTCTAATACCAAACCTGAGATCCTACCTCTAACATGAAATGTGATATCCAACTCTTTCCCCTTGCAAACCTGAGAGCCTTCCTATAGCATGAGATGTGATATCCAAGTCCTTCCCATTCCAATCCTGAGACCCTTACTATAACATGAGATGTGATATCCAACTCCTTCCCATTCCAACCTGAGACCCTTCCTATAGCATGAGATGGGATATCCAACTCCTTCCAAATCCAATCCCGATACGCTTCCGATAGCATGAGATGTGATATCCCAATGCTTCTACCAAACCTGAGACCCATACTATGGCATGAGATGTGATATCAAACTCCTTCCCATTCTAATCCTGAGACCCTTCCTATAGCTTGAGATGTGATATCCAATTCCTTCCCATTCCAATTCTGAGACCCTTCCTATACCATGAGACTAGATATCTCAATGCTTCTAATACCAAACCTGAGACCCGTCCTATAACATGAGATGTGATATCCAAATCCCTCCCCTTCCAAACCTTAGACCCTTCCTTTATAATGAGATGTGATATCCAACTCCTTCCCATTCCAATCTTGAGACCCTTCCGATATCATGAAATGTGATATCTCAATGCTTCTAATATCAAACTTGAGACCCTCCCTATAGCATGAGATGTGATATCCAAGTCCTTCCCATTCCTATCCTGAGACCCTTCCTATAGCATGAGATGTGATATCTCATTGCTTCTAATACCAAACCTGAGACCCTTCCTATAACATGAGATGGGAATATCCAACTCCTTCCCATTCCAATCCTGAGACACATCCTATAGCATGAGATGTGATATCTCACTGCTTATACCAAAACTGAGACCCTTCCTATAGCATGAGATGTGATATCCAACTCCTTCCCATTCCAATCCTGAGACCCTTCCTATAGCATGAGATGTGATATCTCAATGCTTCTAATATCAAACTTGAGACCCTCCCTATAGCATGAGATGTGATAGCCAAGTCCTTCCCATTCCAATCCTGAGACACTTCCTATAGCATGAGATGTGATATCTCAATGCTTCTAATACCAAACCTGAGACTCTTCCTATAACATGAGATGGGATATCCAACTCCTTCCCATTCCAATCCTGAGACCCTTTCGAAAGCAGACATGTGATATCTCAATGTTTATACCAAACCTGAGACCCTCCCTACGGCATGAGATGTCATATACAACTCCTTCCCATTCCAATCCTGAGACCCTTCCTATAGCATGAGATGTGATATCCAACTCCTTCCCATTCCAATCCTGAGACCCTTCCTATAGCACGAGATGTGATATCCATCTCCTTCCATTCCAATCCTGAGACCCTTCCTATAGCATGAGATGTGATATCCAACTCCTTCCCATTCCAATCCTGAGACCCTTCCTATAGCCTGAGATGTGATATCTCAATGCCTCTAATACCAAACCTGAGATCCTTCCTCTAACATGAAATGTGATATCCAACTCCTTCACTTTCCAAACCTGAGAGCCTATCTATAGCATGAGATGTGATATCCAAGTCCTTCCCATTCCAACCCTTAGACCCTTCCTACAGCATGCAATATGATATCTCAATGATTTTAATAAAAAACCTGAGACCCGTCCTATAACATGAGATGGGATATCCAAATCCTTCCCATTCCAATCCTGATACACTTCCGATAGCAGAGATGTGATATCTCAATGTTTATACCAAACCTGAGACCCTTCCTATAACATGAGATGTGATATCCAACTCCTTCCCGTTCCAAACCTGAGACCCTTCCTTTAACATGAGATGTGATATCCAGCTCCTTCCCATTCCAATCCTGAGACACTTCCGATAGCATGAGATGTGATATCTCAATGCTTCTAATATCAAAACTGAGACCCTCCCTATAGCATGATATGTGATATCTAAGTCCTTCCCATTCCAATCCTGAGACCCTTGTCTCAGATGAGATGTGATATCTCAATGCTTATCCTTGATTCCTGTAGTAAATTGATTTCCTTTGCAGGCCGACTCCTGTCACGAATGCCTTGTCTGCTTGCATTCTCTCCTGGCCATTCTCTCACCGTGGCTATTTGCCTACCCCCTTCCTCTCTCAGTGGATTATTTCTCCATCCTAGCCTCCTACAACTCAACTCCGCCTACTTGGAGAATTCAACATGAACCTGTATGCTTCCTGACCTGGACTTTTACGAGATCTGCAACTCTTCATGTCGCTGGCCCTACACACTGCAGGGAATACTCAGGATTTTCTGATCTTCAGACCTCCCCCTCTGTAACCCTCTCAACAATCCTCTCCCGTGGTGATCAAATTCTCATCTCCAAAGAAGGCTAACTACAGCTGTTCCTCCTCAGAGGAGTTCTCCCTTTCTGTCCCTGCTCCCTGCACCGTTTCGCGTTGCAAACACTCGCTTCCCTGCTCTCTGGTTTAGACGCTTTTCCTTCTCAGAGGCCTTCTTGCTTTCTGCCCTTTTCGCGTTGCAAGTACTCGCTTCCCAGCTCTCTGGTTTAGACGCGTGTTCCCTGCCTTCTCTCCTCTTCCCGCTGCCTTCAAATCAAAAAATGAGCTCCAAAAGATACACAGTGCTCAGAATGCTCTATAACACCCATTATTCAACATATAGCCGTAACCCGCTAGACGTATTGAAACGTGCTGTAAACTAGCAAAAACAGCTAGAAAATGTACTTTCCTCGCGTTTTTGTAAATGCTATTTCTGATGGGTTCCCATGTATGTACTGTCCGTGCGTTTGTTGTCGAATCCTGAAGTTTTTAACCACTGTTCTCCCATACAAGGGGGGGGGGGTCAACGTCTACTGCTGTTCACAGGCTGAATGTATACGGCTGAAATCTTCAAGGCATTATCAGCTTTCCTGACTGTTTTGTAACGTGTATTGGCCATCTGTTAATGTAGTCGCCCTGTGTTCATCGTCCCTTCTACTTTACAGGCTGCACTCCCCTGGTGATCACATTCTCTTCTCCAGAGCAGGCTGACTACCAGCTGCTCCTCCTCATAGGCGTTCTTCCTTTCTGTCCCTGCTCCCTGCACCGTTTCGCGTTACATGTACTCGCTTCCAGGCTCTCTGGTTTAGATACGTGTTCCCTGCCTTGTCTCCTCTTCCTACAGCCTTCCAATGAGCTCCACAAGATAGTGTTCAGAATGCTTTATAACACCCATTATTCAACATATAGCTGTAACCCGCTAGACGTATTGAAACGTGCTAAAAACGAGCAGAAACAGCTAGAAAATGTACTTTCCTCGCGTTTTGGTAAATGCGAATTGTGGTGGATTCCCATTTTGTACTCTGTTCGTGCGTTTGTTCAGTCGAATCCTGGTCTTTTGAACCACTCTTCTCCCATACAAGGGAGGGTCAAAATGTGTTGTTCACAGGCTGAATTTATACTGCTGAAATGCTCGCTTCCCTGCTTTCTGGTTTAGACGCGTGTACCCTGCATTTACCAAAACGCGAGGGAAGTACATTTTCTAGCTGTTTTTGCTAGTTTTTAGCACGTTTCAATACGTCTAGCGGGTTACAGCTATATGTTGAATAATGGGTGTTATAAAGCATTCTGAACACTGTATCTTGTGGAGCAAATTGGAAGGCTGTAGAAAGGAGAGAAGACAGGGAACACGCATCTCAACCAGAGAGCTGGGAAGCGAGTACATGCAACGCGAAACGGTGCAGGGAGCAGGGACAGAAAGGATGAACACCTATGAGGAGGAGCAGCTGGTAGTTAGCCTGCATAGGAGTGAAGAATGTGATCACTAGGGGAGTGCAGCCTGTAAACTAGAAGGAACGATGAACAAAGGGCGACTGCATTAACAGATGGCAAATACACGTTCCAAAACAGTCAGGAAAGCTGATAATGCCTTGAAGATTTCAGCCGTATACATTCAGCCTGTGAACAGCAGTAGATGTTGACCCCCCCTCCCTAGTATGGGAGAACAGTGGTTAAAAACTTCAGGATTCGACACAAACGCACGGACACAGTACATACAACATGGGAACCCACCAGAATTCGCATTTACAAAAACGCGAGGGAAGTACATTTTCTAGCTATTTTTGCTAGTTTTTAGCACGTTTCAATACGTCTAGCGGGTTACAGCTATATGTTGAATAATGGGGTTATTAAGCATTCTGAACACTATCTTGTGGAGCTCATTGAAAGGCTGTAGGAAGAGGAGAGAAGGCAGGGAACACGCATCTAAACCAGAGAGCTGGGATGCGAGTACATGCAACGCGAAACGGTGCAGGGAGCAGGGACAGAAAGGTGGAACGCCTCTGAGGAGGAGCAGCTGGTAGTTAGCCTGCTCTGGAGAGGAGAATGTGATCACCACGGGAGTGCACCACGGGAAGTACATTTTCTAGCTGTTTTTGCTAGTTTTTAGCACGTTTCAATACGTCTAGCGGGTTACAGCTATATGTTGAATAATGGGTGTTATAAAGCATTCTGAATACTGTATCTTGTGGAGCAAATTGGAAGGCTGTAGCAAGAGGAGAGAAGGCAGGGAACACGCATCTCAACCAGAGAGCTGGGAAGCGAGTACATGCAACGCGAAACGGTGCAGGGAGCAGGGACAGAAAGGATGAACACCTATGAGGAGGAGCAGCTGGTAGTTAGCCTGCATAGGAGAGAAGAATGTGATCACTAGGGGAGTGCAGCCTGTAAACTAGAAGGATCGATGAACAAAGGGCGACTGCATTAACAGATGGCAAATACACGTTCCAAAACAGTCAGGAAAGCTGATAATACCTTGAAGATTTCAGCCGTATACATTCAGCCTGTGAACAGCAGTAGATGTTGACCCCCCCCCCCCCTAGTATGGCAGAACAGTGGTTAAAAACTTCAGGATTCGACACAAACGCACGGAAACAGTACATACAACATGGGAACACACCAGAATTCGCATTTATAAAAACGCGAGGGAAGTACATTTTCTAGCTATTTTTGCTAGTTTTTAGCACGTTTCAATACGTCTAGCGGGTTACAGCTATATGTTGAATAATGGGGTTATAAAGCATTCTGAACACTATCTTGTGGAGCTCATTGGAAGGCTGTAGGAAGAGGAGAGAAGGCAGGGAACACGCATCTAAACCAGAGAGCTGGGAAGCGAGTACATGCAACGTGAAACGGTGCAGGGAGCAGGGACAGAAAGGTGGAACGCCTCTGAGGAGGAGCAGCTGGTAGTTAGCCTGCTCTGGAGAGGAGAATGTGATCACCACGGGAGTGCAGCCTTGAAACAAGAAGGGACGATGAAAACATGCTGACTGGAATAACAGATGGCAAATACACTTTCCAGAACAGTCGGTTTACCCGATAATGCATTGACGATTTCAGCAGTATACATTCAGCCTGTGAACAGTAGATTTTGATCCCCCCCTTGTATGGGTGACGAGTGGTTAAAAACATCAGGATTCGACTGAACAAATGCACGAACAGAGTACAAAATGGGAATCCACCAGAATTCGTATTTACCAAAACGCGAGGAAAGAACATTTTCTAGCTATTTTTGCTAGTTTTTAGCACTTTTCAATACGTCTAGCGGGTTACAGCTATATCTTGAATAATGGGTGTTATAAAGCATTCTGAGCACCGTGTATCTTTTGAAGCTCATTTGTTGATTTGAAGGCAGCGGGAAGAGAGAGAAGGCAGGGAACACACGTCTAAACCAGAGAGCTGGGAAGCGAGTTGTTCTCTGCAACGCGAAACGATGCAGAGAACAAGCACAGAAAGGAAGAAGGAAAAGCGTCAAAACCAGAGAGCAGGGAAGCGAGTGTTTGCAACGCGAAACGGTGCAGAGAGCAGGGACAGAAAGGGAGAACTCCACTGAGGAGGAACAGCTGTAGTTAGCCTTCTTTGGAGATGAGAATTTGATCACCACGGGAGAGGATTGTTGAGAGGGTTACATAGGGGGATGTCTGAGATCAGAAAATCCTGAGTATTTCCTGCAGTGTGTAGGGCCAGAGACATGAAGAGTTGCAGATCTCGTAAAAGTCCAGGTCAGGAAGCATACAGGTTCATTTTGAATTCTCCAAGTAGGCGGAGTTGAGTGGAAGGAGGCTAGGATGGAGAAGTCCATCCACTGAGAGAGGAAGGGGGTAGGCAAATAGCCACGGTGAGAAATTGGCCAGGAAAGAGAGAATGCATGCAGACAAGGCATTCGTGAGAGGAGTCGGCCTGCAAAGGAAAGCAATTTACTACAGGAATCAAGGATACTCCCCCTCAAGAACGGTTGGATCTGGGCATGGAGAGGAACTTGTCATCAGGGAGGAAAGTGTCAGAGCTCGAGACAGCGCTGGCCGTCATCCATGTCTCGGTTAGACCAAGGACATCAAGGTCGGGTTCTTCCAGGAAATGGCAGATGTCAGATGAGTGTTAACTGAGTGAGAGTTGAGAATGGGGAGGGGTACAAATCAGTAATCCTTGCGGAGGTGTAGAAGGAGCCTGACCTAGGGCACATGAGGAAGGAGAGAGGAAAGGAAGCAGAAGAAGGGAGAGAAGACACAGCAGGAGTGCATTATCAATCCGGGAGCTAGGAGTGGTGAGGTTAGACGGGGAGGTCTGAGTCTCAGGATTTGAATGGGAAGTTCGAAATCACATGTCATGCTATAGGAAGAGTCTCAGGATTGGAATGGGAAGGAGTTGGATATGATATCTATTGTTATAGGGAGGGTCTCAGGTTTGGTATTAGAAGCACTGAGATATCAAATCACATCCTATCGGAAGGATCTCGGGTTTGGTATTGGAAGAAATGAGATTTCAAATCAGGCTGTGGGAATGGTCTCGGGTATGGTATTGGAAGGGGTGAAAAATCACATTTCATGCTACAGGAAGGGTCACAAGTTTGGAATGGGAAGGAGTTGGATTTCACATATACTACGGGAAGGGCCTCAGGTTTGGTATTAGAAGCATAGAGATATCACATCTCATGTTATAGGAAGGGTCTCGATTGGAATGGGAAGGAGTTGGATATCACATCTCATGTTATAGGGAGGGTCTCAGTTTTGATATTAGAAGCATTGAGATATCACATATGCTATTGGAAGGCTCTCAGTATTGGAATGGGAAGGAGTTGGATATCACATCTCATGCTATCGGAAGGGTCTCAGGATTGGAATGGGAAGTTGTTGGATATCACATATGCTAAAGGAAAGGTCTCAGGTTTGGAATGGGAAGGAGTTGGATATCACGTCTCATGTTATAGGAAGGGTCTCAGGATTGGAATGGGAAGGAGTTGAATATCACATCTCATGCTAAAGGAAGGGTCATCAGGTTCGGTATAAGCATTGAGATATCACATCTCTGCTATCGGAAGGGTCTCAGGATAGGAATGTGAAGGACTTAGATTTCACATCTCATACTATAGGGAGGGTCTCAGTTTTGATATTAGAAGCATTGAGCTATCACATCTCATGCTATCGGAAGGGTCTCAGGATTGGAATGGGATGGAGTTGGATATCACATCTCAAGCTATCTCAGGATTGTAATGGGAAGGAGTTTGATATCACATATCAAGCTATAGGAAGGGTCTCAGGTTTGGAAGGGGAAGGATTTGGATCTCACATCTCAAGCTATCTCAGGATTGGAATGGGAAGGAGTTTGATATTTCATCTCAAGCTATAGGAAGGGTCTCAGGTTTGGAAAGGGAAGGATTTGGATTTCACATCTCATGTTATAGCATGGTTCTCATGTTTGGTTTTAGAAGCATTGAGCTATCACATCTCATGCTATCGGAAGGGTCTCAGGATTGGAATGGGATGGAGTTGGATATCACATCTCAAGCTATCTCAGGATTGGAATGGGAAGGAGTTTGATATTTCATCTCAAGCTATAGGAAGGGTCTCAGGTTTGGAAAGGGAAGGATTTGGATTTGACATCTCATGTTATAGGATGGTTCTCATGTTTGGTTTTAGCAGCATTGAGATATCACATCTCATGCTATCGGAAGGGTCTCAGTTTTGGAATGGGAAGGAGTTGGATATCACATCTCTGCTATCTGAAGGGTCTCAGGATTGGAATGGGAAGGAGTTGGATATCCCATCTCGATATAGGAAGGGTCTCAGGTTTGGTATTAGAAGCAATGAGATATCACATCTCATACTATAGGAAGGGTCTAAGGTTTGGAAGGGGAGGGATTTGGGTATCACATCTCATGTTATAGGACCGGTCTCAGGTTTGGTATTTGATGCATTGAGATATCAAGTCTCATGGTATAGGACGGGTCTCAGAATTGGAATGAGAAGGAGTTGGATATCACATCTCAAGCTATAGGAAGGGTCTCATGATTGGAATGGGAAGGAGTTGGATATCACATCTCATGTTATAGGAAGGGTCTCAGGATTTGAATGGGAAGGACTTGGATATCACATCTCATTCTATAGGAAGGCTCTCAGGGTTGGAAGGGGAAGGAGTTGGATATCACATTTCATGTTAGAGGTAGGATCTCAGGTTTGGTTTTAGAGGCATTGAGATATCACATCTCATGCTATAGGAAGGGTCTCAGGATTGGAATGGGAAGGAGTTGGATATCAAATCTCATGCTAAAGGGATGGTCTAAAGTTTGGAAGGGGAGGGATTTGGACATCATATCTCATGTTATTGGAAGGATCTCAGGTTTGGTATTAGAAGCATTGAGATATCACATCTCATGCTATCGGAAGGGTCTTAGGTTTGGTATAAGCATTGAGATATCACATCTCTGCTATCGGAAGGGTCTCAGGATTGGAATGGGAAGGATTTGGATATCACAATTCATGTTATAGGAAGGGTCTCAGGTTTGGTATTAGAAGCATTGAGATATCACATCTCATGCTATAGGAAGGGTCTCAGGAATGGAATGGGAAGGACTTGGATATCACATCTCATGATAAAGGAAGGGTCTAAGGTTTGGAAGGGGAAGGATTTGGATATCACATCTCATGTAATTGGACCGGTCTCAGGTTTGGTATTAGAAGCATTGAGATATCAAGTCTCATGGTATAGGACGGGAGTTTGATATCACATCTCATGCCATGGTATGGGTGTCAGGTTTTGTAGAAGGATTGGGATATCACATATCATGCTATCGGAAGGGTATCAGGATTGGATTTGGAAGGAGTTGGATATCCCATCTCATGCTATAAGAAGGGTCTCAGGTTGGAATAGAAGGAGTTGGATATCACATCTCATGTTATAGGAAGGGTCTCAGGATTGGAATGGGAAGGACTTGGATATCACATCTCATGCTGTAGGAAGGGTCTCAGGTTTGGAAAAGGAAGGAGTTGGATATCACATTTCATGTTAGAGGTAGGATCTCAGGTTTGGTATTAGAGGCATTGAGATTTCACATCTCATGCTATCAGAAGGGTATCAGGATTGGAATGGGAAGGAGTTGGATATCACATCTCATGCTAAAGGGAGGGTCTCAGGTTTGGAATGGGAAGGATTTGGATATCACATCTCATGTTATAGGAAGGACCTTAGGTTTGGTATTAGAAGCATTGAGATATCACATCTCATGCTATAGGAAGGGTCTCGGGATTGGAATGGGAAGGAGTTGGATATCACATGTTATAGGAAGGATCTCAGGTTTGGTATTAGAAGCATTGAGATATCACATCTCATGCTATAGGAAGGGTCTCAGGATTGGAATGGGAAGGAGTTGAATATCACATCTCATGCTAAAGGAAGGGTCATCAGGTTCGGTATAAGCATTGAGATATCACATCTCTGCTATCGGAAGGGTCTCAGGATAGGAATGTGAAGGACTTAGATTTCACATCTCATACTATAGGGAGGGTCTCAGTTTTGATATTAGAAGCATTGAGCTATCACATCTCATGCTATCGGAAGGGTCTCAGGATTGGAATGGGATGGAGTTGGATATCACATCTCAAGCTATCTCAGGATTGTAATGGGAAGGAGTTTGATATCACATATCAAGCTATAGGAAGGGTCTCAGGTTTGGAAGGGGAAGGATTTGGATCTCACATCTCAAGCTATCTCAGGATTGGAATGGGAAGGAGTTTGATATTTCATCTCAAGCTATAGGAAGGGTCTCAGGTTTGGAAAGGGAAGGATTTGGATTTCACATCTCATGTTATAGCATGGTTCTCATGTTTGGTTTTAGAAGCATTGAGCTATCACATCTCATGCTATCGGAAGGGTCTCAGGATTGGAATGGGATGGAGTTGGATATCACATCTCAAGCTATCTCAGGATTGGAATGGGAAGGAGTTTGATATTTCATCTCAAGCTATAGGAAGGGTCTCAGGTTTGGAAAGGGAAGGATTTGGATTTGACATCTCATGTTATAGGATGGTTCTCATGTTTGGTTTTAGCAGCATTGAGATATCACATCTCATGCTATCGGAAGGGTCTCAGGTTTGGAATGGGAAGGAGTTGGATATCACATCTCTGCTATCTGAAGGGTCTCAGGATTGGAATGGGAAGGAGTTGGATATCCCATCTCGATATAGGAAGGGTCTCAGGTTTGGTATTAGAAGCAATGAGATATCACATCTCATGCTATAGGAAGGGTCTAAGGTTTGGAAGGGGAGGGATTTGGGTATCACATCTCATGTTATAGGACCGGTCTCAGGTTTTGTATTTGATGCATTGAGATATCAAGTCTCATGGTATAGGACGGGTCTCAGAATTGGAATGAGAAGGAGTTGGATATCACATCTCAAGCTATAGGAAGGGTCTCATGATTGGAATGGGAAGGAGTTGGATATCACATCTCATGTTATAGGAAGGGTCTCAGGATTGGAATGGGAAGGACTTGGATATCACATCGCATTCTATAGGAAGGCTCTCAGGGTTGGAAGGGGAAGGAGTTGGATATCACATTTCATGTTAGAGGTAGGATCTCAGGTTTGGTTTTAGAGGCATTGAGATATCACATCTCATGCTATAGGAAGGGTCTCAGGATTGGAATGGGAAGGAGTTGGATATCAAATCTCATGCTAAAGGGATGGTCTAAGGTTTGGAAGGGGAGGGATTTGGACATCATATCTCATGTTATTGGAAGGATCTCAGGTTTGGTATTAGAAGCATTGAGATATCACATCTCATGCTATCGGAAGGGTCTTAGGTTTGGTATAAGCATTGAGATATCACATCTCTGCTATCGGAAGGGTCTCAGGATTGGAATGGGAAGGATTTGGATATCACAATTCATGTTATAGGAAGGGTCTCAGGTTTGGTATTAGAAGCATTGAGATATCACATCTCATGCTATAGGAAGGGTCTCAGGAATGGAATGGGAAGGACTTGGATATCACATCTCATGATAAAGGAAGGGTCTAAGGTTTGGAAGGGGAAGGATTTGGATATCACATCTCATGTAATTGGACCGGTCTCAGGTTTGGTATTAGAAGCATTGAGATATCAAGTCTCATGGTATAGGACGGGAGTTTGATATCACATCTCATGCCATGGTATGGGTGTCAGGTTTTGTAGAAGCATTGGGATATCACATATCATGCTATCGGAAGGGTATCAGGATTGGATTTGGAAGGAGTTGGATATCCCATCTCATGCTATAAGAAGGGTCTCAGGTTGGAATAGAAGGAGTTGGATATCACATCTCATGTTATAGGAAGGGTGTCAGGATTGGAATGGGAAGGACTTGGATATCACATCTCATGCTGTAGGAAGGGTCTCAGGTTTGGAAAAGGAAGGAGTTGGATATCACATTTCATGTTAGAGGTAGGATCTCAGGTTTGGTATTAGAGGCATTGAGATATCACATCTCATGCTATCAGAAGGGTATCAGGATTGGAATGGGAAGGAGTTGGATATCACATCTCATGCTAAAGGGAGGGTCTCAGGTTTGGAATAGAAGGAGTTGGATATCACATCTCATGTTATAGGAAGGGTGTCAGGATTGGAATGGGAAGGACTTGGATATCACATCTCATGCTGTAGGAAGGGTCTCAGGTTTGGAAAAGGAAGGAGTTGGATATCACATTTCATGTTATAGGAAGGGTCTCAGGTTTGGTATTAGAAGCATTGAGATATCACATCTCATGCTATAGGAAGGGTCTCAGGAATGGAATGGGAAGGACTTGGATATCACATCTCATGATAAAGGAAGGGTCTAAGGTTTGGAAGGGGAAGGATTTGGATATCACATCTCATGTAATTGGACCGGTCTCAGGTTTGGTATTAGAAGCATTGAGATATCAAGTCTCATGGTATAGGACGGGAGTTTGATATCACATCTCATGCCATGGTATGGGTGTCAGGTTTTGTAGAAGCATTGGGATATCACATATCATGCTATCGGAAGGGTATCAGGATTGGATTTGGAAGGAGTTGGATATCCCATCTCATGCTATAAGAAGGGTCTCAGGTTGGAATAGAAGGAGTTGGATATCACATCTCATGTTATAGGAAGGGTGTCAGGATTGGAATGGGAAGGACTTGGATATCACATCTCATGCTGTAGGAAGGGTCTCAGGTTTGGAAAAGGAAGGAGTTGGATATCACATTTCATGTTAGAGGTAGGATCTCAGGTTTGGTATTAGAGGCATTGAGATATCACATCTCATGCTATCAGAAGGGTATCAGGATTGGAATGGGAAGGAGTTGGATATCACATCTCATGCTAAAGGGAGGGTCTCAGGTTTGGAATGGGAAGGATTTGGATATCACATCTCATGTTATAGGAAGGACCTTAGGTTTGGTATTAGAAGCATTGAGATATCACATCTCATGCTATAGGAAGGGTCTCGGGATTGGAATGGGAAGGAGTTGGATATCACATTTTATAGGAAGGATCTCAGGTTTGGTATTAGAAGCATTGAGATATCACATCTCATGCTATAGGAAGGGTCTCAGGATTGGAATGGGAAGGAGTTGGATATCACATCTCATGCTATGGGAAGGGTCTCAGGTTTGGTATAAGCATTGAAATATCACATCTCTGCTATCGGAAGGGTCTCAGGATTGGAATGGGAGGAGCTGGATATCACATCTCATGCTAAAGGAAGGGTCTCAGGTTTGGAAGGGGAAGGATTTGGGTATCACATCTCATGTTATAGGACGGGTCTCAGGTTTGGTATTAGAAGCATTGTGATATCACATCTCATGCTATAGGATGTGTCTCAGGATTGGAATGGGAAGGAGTTGGATATCACATCTCATGCTATAGGAAGGGTCTCAGGTTTGGTAGAAGCATTGAGATATCACATCTCATGTGTTAAGACGGACTTCTGAACTCTGTCCTGGTGGCGCAGAGGTTCAGAAGGCCAACCTAATTACTTGGAACAGGGTAACCTCTGGACAAGCCAGACCAATCAAGGTAGCGATCGCGGCGGTCAAGACTAGGTCTCAAGAGGGGTGAGGGTGACTGAAAGCCCGCAATGAGCACACAAAGCAAGAGCGCTTACAAACTACTCCAAACAGTTGTTTATATCAAAAATAGATACACATTTATTATAAGGCCTTGAAACTAATAACCACAGTAAAAGCAGCAATATACAACGATATTAAACCAACACATACACTATCCACCCAATATATATACAGAATACACAGTTTCACAGCATTAGCAGCACGAAATATGTTATCCACCTGCAGGGGAAGGAAAACAGGCAGTGCGAACCAATGCGAGTGATATGTCCGCCTTCTGAGGCCCCTAACTGGATGGTAGTCCAATCCCTACGAAGAGTGGAGCCTAGCGCTCAAAAGTACCTGCACACGCCGGTGCCAATGGGCAGAAGGTGAAGCTCTTCGGAGGACGTTGAACAGCTCTGTAGGGAGCTCTAATGAAGGAGAACACGGTCCGCGACTCTAGCGCAGCCTCCACTGTGAGGCAGAAGCAGGGCGCGAGTACGGACAAGGGGTGCTGTATTCACAGCGGGGAAAAGCAAAGGGCACTGCAGGAGGGCGACCAGATCCTAGCTAATCTACTCACCGGTCCCCGAAGCAAGCAGGCCCGAGCTTCTCCTCGATAGATGCAGCTTCTGGCAGGTTCTGAAGAGCAGGGAACGTCTCGTCGTCGTGCAGAGTAAAAAGACGTCCCGATCGAAGAAACAAGCACAGTTTTGTCGCCACCGCAGGGCAACGGGACGGCCGGGTGTATTCAAGCCAAACGAGCACCGCTCACCTCTAGCTTAGGACTGCTACGCAAACGAAGCGTGTGAGCATGCCCCGGACTCAGAATACCACCCAACCTGTCGGCGATTACAGAGCAGGCCTCCTTAGTAAGCTGGTCAGTCAACTGGATGGCCCAGAGACACTTCCGAAGGCTTACAGCAGGAGTTGATGAAGGTGCCGGGAATAGCTGGTCCTGCTATTCCAATAGGTCGAAGCGCCAGTACAGGCCTTCTTGTTCGATCTTAGGTGGAAAGGGCTTCACCGGACGACAGCAATGAGGAGCAGAAGTTCTTCAGGGGGTCACCAGTGATTCCTCGGTCCAGCCTCGTGTTCGCAGGATACTTGGCTCCTGTATCCCTGGGTTCGCAAGAACTCAGGAGATCGACATGGTAGTGGTGTTTCCAGCTCCCTCTTATCCACGGTTCCCTTCGCGCCAAAACGGAGGGGAGCCAATGGGAGATCCGCTCATCAACACACATACCATACGTGGACCAATCACGGACCACAGTGGTCCCAGGCATTCACACCACCCTAGACTCTCTGGCACCCAGGATGTGTATTGGGACCAGACAGCCCATCCCACATCCTGGGGGCACTCAAACGACATGTAGAAGCCCGCGAAAGCAACCGTGTTTCGCGGGAAACTACATGCCCAAATAAGGAAGGCCCCGGGTCGCCTGACCCGGGGGAAGGTAAAGGGAGCAAGACGGACAGTGGACTAGACAAAGGAGCCTCGTGGTCCGGCCATTTTGTGTAGCCGGGCCACCCTTTTGTGTTCGCGGCAAAAACGTGCTCAGAACGGCAAAAGGAGCTCAAAATAAACCAAATGATCGCTGCCACCAGCCCAGTCCCTGAATGACTTGCACCGATCCAAAAACCATCCTATAAGAGTGTCTAGGGTCTGTAGAAGGCTAGAGACCCAAGAGAGCTGTAACTTAGCTTACAGTGCCCTCTTGTGTCGTGTTGCACTAAAATGGCGACACGATAAAAGAAACTACGGGAAACAGCGTTCCCCGGTACTGACTGTCTTAAGGGCATGTCAGTTTCCCCGTAAGAAAGGAGCGAAAGCCCAGAGGAGTACAGCAGAAGGCTGCACTTCTCTGGCAAAGTCAAGAAAACAGGTTGAAAACAATAGCAAAAAGTTTAGGGGTTGCCACATGGAAGGAAAGTTCCCTACAATAACGAAATCTTTCCTAACACTCGCCCCTCCCAGACTAT
The DNA here is from genome assembly GCF_040938575.1 of Ambystoma mexicanum. NCBI lineage: Eukaryota > Metazoa > Chordata > Amphibia > Caudata > Ambystomatidae > Ambystoma > Ambystoma mexicanum. The sequence goes on from NC_090936.1 coordinate 344,889,461, forward strand.
GGACAGGGGGAACTAATCCACCCCTGGATGAGTCTCTTGTTCAGGTCGGTAAAACATTCTGGACAACCCATCAGCATTGCTATGTTGGACACCTGGCCTAGGCTCAATAGTGAAGTCGAAGCCTTGTAGACTTATGGACCACCTAAGCAACTTTGGATTCTCCCCCTTCATGTTCATTAGCCACTTTAACGGCTTATGGTCAGTCTGCACAGTGAAGTGGGTCCCATAGAGGTAGGGCCGCAGCTTCCTTAGGGCCCACACAACAGAGAAACATTCTTTCTCTACCGTGGACCATCTGAGCTCTCTGTCCTTAAGCTGGCGACTAATAAAACCGATAGGGTGTTCCTTACCCTTCTCATCTACTTGTGATAGTACAGCTCCTATCCCAGTGTCAGAGGCATCCGTCTGCACGATAAAAGGTCTTTGATAATCAGGGGCCCTGAGCACAGGGGCCTGGCACAAGGAGTCTTTCAAGCCATTGAAGGCCTTCTCACACTCGTCAGTCCAAGTTACCTTCTTGGGTTTCTTCGGAGTTGTGAGGGCAGTCAGAGGAGCAGCTATGGTGCCATAGTCTGCCATAAAATTGCGGTAATAACCCGTGAGTCCTAAGAAGGCTCTCACTTGGGTTTGTGTAGTGGGGGTAGGCCAGTCTTGTACTGCTTGTACTTTACTGGGGAGAGGCTGTATCCTTCCTCCACCTACTTCATGCCCAAGGTAAACCACTGAGCCTTGTCCAATCTGGCATTTACTCGCCTTTATGGTCAAGTGGGCTTTCTGAAGAGCCTGGAGCACAATCCCGAGGTGTTTCACATGGTCTTCCCAGGTGGCACTGAAAACTGCTATATCGTCCAGATATGCAAGACAGAATTCGTCCAACCCATTCAACACATGATTCACAAGCCTCTGGAAAGTGGCAGGTGCATTCTTCAATCCGAACGGCATTACCCGGAATTGGTAAAGCCCGTCGGGAGTTGAAAATGCTGTCTTCTCCTTGGCATGTTCTGCTAAAGCTATTTGCCAATAGCCCGCAGTCAGGTCAAACGTGCTGAGGTACTTGGAGGCACCCAAGGTATCCACCAGCTCGTCAGTTCGAGGCAAGGGGTGAGCGTCTGTCTTGGTGACAGCATTCAGAGCCCTGTAATCCACGCAGAACCTCAATTCAGAAGTGCCTGCTTTTGGAACCAGAACCACAGGACTGGACCAAGGACTACTAGAGGGTTCAATCACCCCAAGGTCTAACATCTTGTTGACCTCGGTCTTAATATAAGACCGTACTTTATCCGACATCCTGTATCCCCTACTTTTGGTAGGTACACTGTCTCCTGTGTCAATGTTATGTTTGCACCAAGGTGTCAAACCAGGCGACTGTGAAAACAGGGGGGAAAACTGCCTAAGCAAACTTTTCACCTCAGCCTGCTGATCAGAAGTCAGGTGAGGGGCCACTCGGACACCCTCAACGGAGCTATCTGAAGGACCGCTTTGGAACAGGTCGGGAAGAGGTTCTGACTCCTCTTCCTCAACGTCTGACGCCAGTAGCAGTGCTGCGATTTCGACTCTTGGGACGAAAGCCTTCAGCCTATTTACGTGGAACACTTTTGGAGCCTGTCCAGGCCTTCCAAGGTCCACTAAATAGTTCACCTCACCCAGGGGCTCCACCACTGTGTAAGGGCCTGACCATTTGTCCTGTAAAGCGCGAGGCCTTATAGGGTTCATGATCAGGACTTGCTGACCAGGGGTAAAGTGAATTAAGGAAGCTTTCTGGTCGTACCAATGTTTCACCAGCGCTTGTCCGGCCTTCAACTTTTCACTAGCCAAGCCCATCAGGAGTACCATCCGTTTTCTGAGCCCTAGCACATAGTCAACTACATTGGTAGTAACAGGGGGAGTGGGCATCTCCCATCCCTCTTTGACGATGGCTAAGGGTCCCCGTACGGGATGACCGAACAGAAGTTCGAAGGGGCTGAAGCCAACACCCTCCTGTGGTACCTCTCTGTAGGCAAACAACAAGCATGGTAAAAGAAGGTCCCATTTCCTCCTCTGGGGCTCCTCCAGAGCCCCAATCATGCTCTTTAGCGTTCTGTTGAAACGCTCCACCAGACCATTGGTCTGGGGGTGGTATGCAGAAGAGAACTTGTAGGTGACCCCACATTCTTTCCACATAGCCTGCATATACTTCGACATAAAGTTGCTGCCACGATCTGACACAACTTCTTTAGGGAAGCCAACCCTAGTAAATATGCCGAGTAACGCTTTTGCAACTGACTTGGCAGTTACAGTCTTTAATGGGATGGCCTCAGGATACCTGGTTGCATGGTCGACCAGCACCAGGATAAACCTATTGCCTGAGGATGTTTGCGGGTCAAGGGGACCAACGATGTCGATCCCTACCCTTTCAAATGGTACCCCCACAACTGGGAGCGGTACCAACGGAGCTTGGATTGTCGCGCCAACCTTACCAGACAACTGGCAGGAGGCACAACTCCTGCAGTGACTTTCTACTTGCACCCCCATCTTGGGCCAGTAGAAGTGCATAGATAACCTTTGCTTGGTCCTCTTCATTCCAAGGTGACCAGCAAGGGGAACTTCATGCGCCAACTGCAGGAGGAAGGGTCTAACAGAAAGGGGAACCACCAACCTCCTATGGTCTCCTTCTGTAGACTCTGTGGGCTCACTGTACAGGAGTCCACCTTCCCAATAAATCCGATGCTTCCCAGGAGGTTCACCCTCAAGCTGGGAGCAGGCCTGTCTCCTTAGGCCTTCCAGAGATGGGCACTCACGTTGGCCCTTACTGAAGTCGTCCCTATCAGGACCTCCTTCAACTAACAAGTCTTTTAGTTCAGGATGGTCGTTGGGGTCGAACACTTCAGGCATCGCCACCTCCTCGTCAGGCTCGGGCGATTGACCAACTCCCTCCACCGCAGTGGTAGGCGAGTTCGGGGGAATATTCTCTTTCCCCCGTCGGGACTTGTTGACTCCTTTCGCCTTGGGTTTCCCCTTCGGCTGGGGCGGCGTATTGGACTTGGCCAATGCTGCCCGTGCTTGAGACCGTGTGTAGGGTCTTTCGGCAGTGTCTCCTACGAGCCCTAGAGCTCTGAGATCATTGCCCAACAAGACCTTTCCCGGGACGTTTCTCTGAATGCTCACTGGAATCCTAACTGCTGTACCATTTAAAGTTAGATTAACAGGGATCACGGGAAACATACGGAGGGGGCCGTCAGCCAACTTAGTGGGCATCAGAGTAGCTCTGGCAACTTCCTCTGAGTCTACCAAGGTAGAATCCACTACAGTTCGACTGCACCCACTATCCCTAAGAGCTGGAGTATCCACTCCATTGATCAGCACACTGTCTTTAAAGTAGTGCTTGGTATTATCCGGAATCCTAGCATACGCCTCTGCGACTTTAGGCTCCCAGGAACCCAGGGACACTAAAACTACCTCAGCCTCTATTCCGCTGGGAAATGAGTCTGAGGAGAAGGATGCTCCTGTAATCTCTTCTTCCTCGTAGGAGGAGAAGGCCAGATTAGCGGAGTGGACCCCCAAAGGTCTAACCTTACAACGGGGATCCCCCTTCACATGGTCAGTTGCTCCACAAGAAAAACAAGCCCCATTGGGTCTGTTTACGTAGGGAGGCTTATTATAACCAGAGTTCTGTTTCGGAGGCGAACCTCCACTACCCTGTGAGTTCTCGGATGGCTTACCCTTATTTTTCTTTTTGTGGCCCTTATGGGAAGAAGATTTAGCAGATTCCCCACCCTCCACATCTTTGGACTTTTTCCCTTCCTCCTGCTTACCAGGATGAGTTTTGTCCTTATGGGACACTCGATGTGACACCCATAAATCTGCTGCAATGGCCAGCTTCTTAGGATCTATCTCCTTCGAATCGGCCAAATGCTGCTTAAGCTCCGGGGAAGAAGAAGCAAAAATGTGTTCCAGCATGACCAGATTGATCATGCCTTCGAAGGTAGAAACCTTATAACCTTCAACCCAGCCAGTCAAGTTTTTCAGGGACTCAGCTACATACGACACCCAAGTACCACCTTCCTTTTTCTTATACTCTCTAAACCTTTTCAAATATTGGGTCGGAGTCTTCCCAAACTTTAAAATGAGAGTCTGCTTCAACATTGCAAAATCAGCGCGCTCAGCCTTCGACATTTCCATAATGGCACTGCAACCAGAATGGGGCAGTCTGCTGAGTAACCATGCAATCTTATCCGCATTATCAACCTCTTGAACCTCGCATGCATACTCAAACGCATTTAACCAGTCCATAATGTCATTTCGTTCCTCATACACACTGAGCAGATCTTTTGGAAACCGTGGATGAGAGGAAGCCCCAGAACCATGTCCAGGACCCTTGGACCCATTTGCGAACTGAAGCTTGGCCAGTTCCAACTGGTGATCCCTGTCTTTTTGTTTTTCTGCCTGGTCGATTTTCAGTTTGGCTATGCTGAATTCAAGCTCCTGCTGCCTAAACCGCAGCTCTTGCTTCTTGAATTCAAGCATAGCCTCCCCATCAACACTGGCAGAGGAAACGTTAGACATTACATCCTCCCTGTCCTCGTGGTCGTGATGGATCAGTGCAGCGGCAGAACCGTCGGTTCTGCCAGTGAGAGCAGCCCCACCACCTTCTGCACTGTCCTCGGAAGTTATAGCGTCAAGCTGCGCTTCTTGCCACGCCACGATTCTCTGGATCATTTCCAATTTAGTGCCTTGAGAGGAAACCCCTCTCTCCGCACACATCTTCTTCAATGTTTCAGATTTCGAAGCATTTAAGGTTAACAAAGTATTCGTTTCCATACTGTTGATAGGACTATGGCCTTTTTAACGTTATATTCAATACTTTACTGCGTGTCCTGGTTGGAATAACCTGAAAACGCCTTAGCTCGTGCGCAACACCGGATACCTTCAGTCGTATCCCACCGCTGTACACCAATTTGTTAAGACGGACTTCTGAACTCTGTCCTGGTGGCGCAGAGGTTCAGAAGGCCAACCTAATTACTTGGAACAGGGTAACCTCTGGACAAGCCAGACCAATCAAGGTAGCGATCGCGGCGGTCAAGACTAGGTCTCAAGAGGGGTGAGGGTGACTGAAAGCCCGCAATGAGCACACAAAGCAAGAGCGCTTACAAACTACTCCAAACAGTTGTTTATATCAAAAATAGATACACATTTATTATAAGGCCTTGAAACTAATAACTGTTAGGAAAGATTTCGTTATTGTAGGGAACTTTCCTTCCATGTGGCAACCCCTAAACTTTTTGCTATTGTTTTCAACCTGTTTTCTTGACTTTGCCAGAGAAGTGCAGCCTTCTGCTGTACTCCTCTGGGCTTTCGCTCCTTTCTTACGGGGAAACTGACATGCCCTTAAGACAGTCAGTACCGGGGAACGCTGTTTCCCGTAGTTTCTTTTATCGTGTCGCCATTTTAGTGCAACACGACACAAGAGGGCACTGTAAGCTAAGTTACAGCTCTCTTGGGTCTCTAGCCTTCTACAGACCCTAGACACTCTTGTAGGATGGTTTTTGGATCGGTGCAAGTCATTCAGGGACTGGGCTGGTGGCAGCGATCATTTGGTTTATTTTGAGCTCCTTTTGCCGTTCTGAGCACGTTTTTGCCGCGAACACAAAAGGGTGGCCCGGCTACACAAAATGGCCGGACCACGAGGCTCCTTTGTCTAGTCCACTGTCCGTCTTGCTCCCTTTACCTTCCCCCGGGTCAGGCGACCCGGGGCCTTCCTTATTTGGGCATGTAGTTTCCCGCGAAACACGGTTGCTTTCGCGGGCTTCTACATGTCGTTTGAGTGCCCCCAGGATGTGGGCTGGGCTGTCTGGTCCCAATACACATCCTGGGTGCCAGAGAGTCTAGGGTGGTGTGAATGCCTGGGACCACTGTGGTCCGTGATTGGTCCACGTATGGTATGTGTGTTGATGAGCGGATCTCCCATTGGCTCCCCTCCGTTTTGGCGCGAAGGGAACCGTGGATAAGAGGGAGCTGGAAACACCACTGCCATGTCGATCTCCTGAGTTCTTACGAACCCAGGGTTACAGGAGCCAAGTATCCTGCGAACACGAGGCTGGACCGAGGAATCACTGGTGACCCCCTGAAGAACTTCTGCTCCTCATTGCTGTCGTCCGGTGAAGCCCTTTCCACCTAAGATCGAACAAGAAGGCCTGTACTGGCGCTTCGACCTATTGGAATAGCAGGACCAGCTATTCCCGGCACCTTCATCAACTCCTGCTGTAAGCCTTCGGAAGTGTCTCTGGGCCATCCAGTTGACTGACCAGCTTACTAAGGAGGCCTGCTCTGTAATCGCCGACAGGTTGGGTGGTATTCTGAGTCCGGGGCATGCTCACACGCTTCGTTTGCTTAGCAGTCCTAAGCTAGAGGTGAGCGGTGCTCGTTTGGCTTGAATACACCCGGCCGTTCCGTTGCCCTGCGGTGGCGACAAAACTGTGCTTGTTTCTTCGATCGGGACGTCTTTTTACTCTGCACGACGACGAGACGTTCCCTGCTCTTCAGAACCTGCCAGAAGCTGCATCTATCGAGGAGAAGCTCGGGCCTGCTTGCTTCGGGGACCGGTGAGTAGATTAGCTAGGATCTGGTCGCCCTCCTGCAGTGCCCTTTGCTTTTCCCCGCTGTGAATACAGCACCCCTTGTCCGTACTCGCGCCCTGCTTCTGCCTCACAGTGGAGGCTGCGCTAGAGTCGCGGACCGTGTTCTCCTTCATTAGAGCTCCCTACAGAGCTGTTCAACGTCCTCCGAAGAGCTTCACCTTCTGCCCATTGGCACCGGCGTGTGCAGGTACTTTTGAGCGCTAGGCTCCACTCTTCGTAGGGATTGGACTACCATCTAGTTAGGGGCCTCAGAAGGCGGACATATCACTCGCATTGGTTCGCACTGCCTGTTTTCCTTCCCCTGCAGGTGGATAACATATTTCGTGCTGCTAATGCTGTGAAACTGTGTATTCTGTATATATATTGGGTGGATAGTGTATGTGTTGGTTTAATATCGTTGTATATTGCTGCTTTTACTGTGGTTATTAGTTCCAAGGCCTTATAATAAATGTGTATCTATTTTTGATATAAACAACTGTTTGGAGTAGTTTGTAAGCGCTCTTGCTTTGTGTGCTCATTGCGGGCTTTCAGTCACCCTCACCCCTCTTGAGACCTAGTCTTGACCGCCGCGATCGCTACCTTGATTGGTCTGGCTTGTCCAGAGGTTACCCTGTTCCAAGTAATTAGGTTGGCCTTCTGAACTTCTGCGCCACCAGGACAGAGTTCAGAAATCCGTCTTAACAAATTGGTGTACAGCGGTGGGATACGACTGAAGGTATCCAGTGTTGCGCACGAGCTAAGGCGTTTTCAGGTTATTCCAACCAGGACACGCAGTAAAGTATTGAATATAACGTTAAAAAGGCCATAGTCCTATCGACAGTATGGAAACGAATACTTTATTAACCTTAAATGCTTCGAAATCTGAAACATTGAAGAAGATGTGTGCGGAGAGAGGGGTTTCCTCTCAAGGCACTAAATTGGAAATGATCCAGAGAATCGTGGCGTGGCAAGAAGCGCAGCTTGACGCTATAACTTCCGAGGACAGTGCAGAAGGTGGTGGGGCTGCTCTCACTGGCAGAACCGACGGTTCTGCCGCTGCACTGATCCATCACGACCACGAGGACAGGGAGGATGTAATGTCTAACGTTTCCTCTGCCAGTGTTGATGGGGAGGCTATGCTTGAATTCAAGAAGCAAGAGCTGCGGTTTAGGCAGCAGGAGCTTGAATTCAGCATAGCCAAACTGAAAATCGACCAGGCAGAAAAACAAAAAGACAGGGATCACCAGTTGGAACTGGCCAAGCTTCAGTTCGCAAATGGGTCCAAGGGTCCTGGACATGGTTCTGGGGCTTCCTCTCATCCACGGTTTCCAAAAGATCTGCTCAGTGTGTATGAGGAAAGAAATGACATTATGGACTGGTTAAATGCGTTTGAGTATGCATGCGAGGTTCAAGAGGTTGATAATGCGGATAAGATTGCATGGTTACTCAGCAGACTGCCCCATTCTGGTTGCAATGCCATTATGGAAATGTCGAAGGCTGAGCGCGCTGATTTTGCAATGTTGAAGCAGACTCTCATTTTAAAGTTTGGGAAGACTCCGACCCAATATTTGAAAAGGTTTAGAGAGTATAAGAAAAAGGAAGGTGGTACTTGGGTGTCGTATGTAGCTGAGTCCCTAAAAAACTTAACTGGCTGGGTTGAAGGTTATAAGGTTTCTACCTTCGAAGGCATGATCAATCTGGTCATGCTGGAACACATTTTTGCTTCTTCTTCCCCGGAGCTTAAGCAGCATTTGGCCGATTCGAAGGAGATAGATCCTAAGAAGCTGGCCATTGCAGCAGATTTATGGGTGTCACATCGAGTGTCCCATAAGGACAAAACTCATCCTGGTAAGCAGGAGGAAGGGAAAAAGTCCAAAGATGTGGAGGGTGGGGAATCTGCTAAATCTTCTTCCCATAAGGGCCACAAAAAGAAAAATAAGGGTAAGCCATCCGAGAACTCACAGGGTAGTGGAGGTTCGCCTCCGAAACAGAACTCTGGTTATAATAAGCCTCCCTACGTAAACAGACCCAATGGGGCTTGTTTTTCTTGTGGAGCAACTGACCATGTGAAGGGGGATCCCCGTTGTAAGGTTAGACCTTTGGGGGTCCACTCCGCTAATCTGGCCTTCTCCTCCTACGAGGAGGAAGAGATTACAGGAGCATCCTTCTCCTCAGACTCATTTCCCAGCGGAATAGAGGCTGAGGTAGTTTTAGTGTCCCTGGGTTCCTGGGAGCCTAAAGTCGCAGAGGCGTATGCTAGGATTCCGGATAATACCAAGCACTACTTTAAAGACAGTGTGCTGATCAATGGAGTGGATACTCCAGCTCTTAGGGATAGTGGGTGCAGTCGAACTGTAGTGGATTCTACCTTGGTAGACTCAGAGGAAGTTGCCAGAGCTCCTCTGATGCCCACTAAGTTGGCTGACGGCCCCCTCCGTATGTTTCCCGTGATCCCTGTTAATCTAACTTTAAATGGTACAGCAGTGAGGATTCCAGTGAGCATTCAGAGAAACGTCCCGGGAAAGGTCTTGTTGGGCAATGATCTCAGAGCTCTAGGGCTCGTAGGAGACACTGCCGAAAGACCCTACACACGGTCTCAAGCACGGGCAGCATTGGCCAAGTCCAATACGCCGCCCCAGCCGAAGGGGAAACCCAAGGCGAAAGGAGTCAACAAGTCCCGACGGGGGAAAGAGAATATTCCCCCGAGCTCGCCTACCACTGCGGTGGAGGGAGTTGGTCAATCGCCCGAGCCTGACGAGGAGGTGGCGATGCCTGAAGTGTTCGACCCCAACGACCATCCTGAACTAAAAGACTTGTTAGTTGAAGGAGGTCCTGATAGGGACGACTTCAGGAAGGGCCAACGTGAGTGCCCATCTCTGGAAGGCCTAAGGAGACAGGCCTGCTCCCAGCTTGAGGGTGAACCTCCTGGGTTGCAAAGGATTTACCAGGAAGGTGGACTCCCTTATAGTGAGCCCACAGAGTCTACAGAAGGAGACCATAGGAGGTTGGTGGTTTCCCTTGCTGTTAGGCCCTTCCTCCTGCAGTTGGCGCATGTCGTTCACCTTGCTGGTCACCTTGGTATGAAGAGGACCAAGCAAAGGTTATCTATGCACTTCTACTGGCCCAAGATGGGGGAGCAAGTAGAAAGTCACTGCAGGAGTTGTGCCGCCTGCCAGTTGTCTGGTAAGGTTGGTGCGACAATCCAAGCTCCGTTGGTACCGCTCCCAGTTGTGGGGGTACCATTTGAAAGGGTAGGGATCGACATGGTTGGTCCCCTTGACCCGCAAACATCCTCAGGCAATAGGTTTATCCTGGTGCTGGTCGACCATGCAACCAGGTATCCTGAGGCCGTCCCATTTACAACTGTAACTGCCAAGCCAGTTGCAGAAGCTTTACTCGGCATGTTTACTAGGGTTGGCTTCCCTAAAGAAGTTGTGCCGGGTGATGGCAGCAACTTTATGTCGAAGTATAGGCAGGCTATGTGGAAAGAATGTGGGGTCACCTACAGGTTCTCTTCTGCATACCGCCCCCAGACCGATGGTCTGGGGGGGCGTCTTAACAGGACGTTAGAAAGCATGATTGGGGCTCTGGAGGAGCCTCAGAGAAGAAAATGGGATCTTCTTGTTTCATGCTTGCTGTTTGCCTACCGAGAGGTACCGCAGGAGGGTGTTGGCTTCAGCCCCTTCGAACTTCTGTTCGGTCATCCCGTACGGGGACCCTTAGCCATCATCAAAGAGGGATGGGAGATGCCCACTCCCCCTGTTACTACCAATGTAGTTGATTATGTGCTAGGGCTCAGAAAACGGATGGTACTTCTGATGGGCTTGGCTAGTGATAAATTGAAGGCAGGGCAAGCGCTGGTGAAACATTGGTACGACCAGAAAGCTTCCCTCATCAACTTTACACATGGCCAGCAAGTCCTGATCGTGAATCCCATAAGGCCTCGGGCTTTACAGGACAAATGGTCAGGCCCTTACCCAGTGGTGGAGCCCCTGGGTGAGGTTAGCTATTCAGTGGACCCTGGAAGGCCTGGACAGGCTCTAAAAGTGTTTCACGTGAATAGGCTGAAGGCTTTCGTCCCAAGCGGCGAAATCGCAGCACTGCTATTGGCTTCAGACGTTGAGGAAGAGGAGTCTGAACCTCTCCCTGACCTGTTCCAAAGCAGTCCTTCAGAAAGCTCTTTTGAGGGTGTCCGAGTGGCCCCTCACCAAAATGGACAAGGCTCAGTGGTTTGCCTTGGACATGAAGTAATTGGAGGGAGGAGACAGCCTCTATCCAGTAAGGTACCAGCGGTACAAGACTGGCCTACCCCCACTACACAAACCCAAGTGAGAGCCTTCTTAGGACTCACGGGTTATTACCGCAATTTTATGGCAGACTATGGCACCATAGCTGCTCCTCTGACTGCCCTCACAACTCCGAAGAAACCCAAGAAGGTAACTTGGACTGACGAGTGTGAGAAGGCCTTCAATGGCTTGAAAGACTCCTTGTGCCAGGCCCCTGTGCTCAGGGCCCCTGATTATCAAAGACCTTTTATCGTGCAGACGGATGCCTCTGACACTGGGATAGGAGCTGTACTATCACAAGTAGATGAGAAGGGTAAGGAACACCCTATCGGTTTTATTAGTCGCCAGCTTAAGGACAGAGAGCTCAGATGGTCCACGGTAGAGAAAGAATGTTTCTCTGTTGTGTGGGCCCTAAGGAAGCTGAGGCCCTACCTCTATGGGACCCACTTCACTGTGCAGACTGACCATAAGCCGTTAAAGTGGCTAATGAACATGAAGGTGGAGAATCCAAAGTTGCTTAGGTGGTCCATAAGTCTACAAGGCTTCGACTTCACTATTGAGCATAGGCCAGGTGTCCAACATAGCAATGCTGATGGGTTGTCCAGAATGTTTTACCGACCTGAACAAGAGACTCATCCAGGGGTGGATTAGTTCCCCCTGTCCATAGTCTGGGAGGGGCGAGTGTTAGGAAAGATTTCGTTATTGTAGGGAACTTTCCTTCCATGTGGCAACCCCTAAACTTTTTGCTATTGTTTTCAACCTGTTTTCTTGACTTTGCCAGAGAAGTGCAGCCTTCTGCTGTACTCCTCTGGGCTTTCGCTCCTTTCTTACGGGGAAACTGACATGCCCTTAAGACAGTCAGTACCGGGGAACGCTGTTTCCCGTAGTTTCTTTTATCGTGTCGCCATTTTAGTGCAACACGACACAAGAGGGCACTGTAAGCTAAGTTACAGCTCTCTTGGGTCTCTAGCCTTCTACAGACCCTAGACACTCTTGTAGGATGGTTTTTGGATCGGTGCAAGTCATTCAGGGACTGGGCTGGTGGCAGCGATCATTTGGTTTATTTTGAGCTCCTTTTGCCGTTCTGAGCACGTTTTTGCCGCGAACACAAAAGGGTGGCCCGGCTACACAAAATGGCCGGACCACGAGGCTCCTTTGTCTAGTCCACTGTCCGTCTTGCTCCCTTTACCTTCCCCCGGGTCAGGCGACCCGGGGCCTTCCTTATTTGGGCATGTAGTTTCCCGCGAAACACGGTTGCTTTCGCGGGCTTCTACATGTCGTTTGAGTGCCCCCAGGATGTGGGCTGGGCTGTCTGGTCCCAATACACATCCTGGGTGCCAGAGAGTCTAGGGTGGTGTGAATGCCTGGGACCACTGTGGTCCGTGATTGGTCCACGTATGGTATGTGTGTTGATGAGCGGATCTCCCATTGGCTCCCCTCCGTTTTGGCGCGAAGGGAACCGTGGATAAGAGGGAGCTGGAAACACCACTGCCATGTCGATCTCCTGAGTTCTTACGAACCCAGGGTTACAGGAGCCAAGTATCCTGCGAACACGAGGCTGGACCGAGGAATCACTGGTGACCCCCTGAAGAACTTCTGCTCCTCATTGCTGTCGTCCGGTGAAGCCCTTTCCACCTAAGATCGAACAAGAAGGCCTGTACTGGCGCTTCGACCTATTGGAATAGCAGGACCAGCTATTCCCGGCACCTTCATCAACTCCTGCTGTAAGCCTTCGGAAGTGTCTCTGGGCCATCCAGTTGACTGACCAGCTTACTAAGGAGGCCTGCTCTGTAATCGCCGACAGGTTGGGTGGTATTCTGAGTCCGGGGCATGCTCACACGCTTCGTTTGCTTAGCAGTCCTAAGCTAGAGGTGAGCGGTGCTCGTTTGGCTTGAATACACCCGGCCGTTCCGTTGCCCTGCGGTGGCGACAAAACTGTGCTTGTTTCTTCGATCGGGACGTCTTTTTACTCTGCACGACGACGAGACGTTCCCTGCTCTTCAGAACCTGCCAGAAGCTGCATCTATCGAGGAGAAGCTCGGGCCTGCTTGCTTCGGGGACCGGTGAGTAGATTAGCTAGGATCTGGTCGCCCTCCTGCAGTGCCCTTTGCTTTTCCCCGCTGTGAATACAGCACCCCTTGTCCGTACTCGCGCCCTGCTTCTGCCTCACAGTGGAGGCTGCGCTAGAGTCGCGGACCGTGTTCTCCTTCATTAGAGCTCCCTACAGAGCTGTTCAACGTCCTCCGAAGAGCTTCACCTTCTGCCCATTGGCACCGGCGTGTGCAGGTACTTTTGAGCGCTAGGCTCCACTCTTCGTAGGGATTGGACTACCATCTAGTTAGGGGCCTCAGAAGGCGGACATATCACTCGCATTGGTTCGCACTGCCTGTTTTCCTTCCCCTGCAGGTGGATAACATATTTCGTGCTGCTAATGCTGTGAAACTGTGTATTCTGTATATATATTGGGTGGATAGTGTATGTGTTGGTTTAATATCGTTGTATATTGCTGCTTTTACTGTGGTTATTAGTTCCAAGGCCTTATAATAAATGTGTATCTATTTTTGATATAAACAACTGTTTGGAGTAGTTTGTAAGCGCTCTTGCTTTGTGTGCTCATTGCGGGCTTTCAGTCACCCTCACCCCTCTTGAGACCTAGTCTTGACCGCCGCGATCGCTACCTTGATTGGTCTGGCTTGTCCAGAGGTTACCCTGTTCCAAGTAATTAGGTTGGCCTTCTGAACTTCTGCGCCACCAGGACAGAGTTCAGAAATCCGTCTTAACAATAACCACAGTAAAAGCAGCAATATACAACGATATTAAACCAACACATACACTATCCACCCAATATATATACAGAATACACAGTTTCACAGCATTAGCAGCACGAAATATGTTATCCACCTGCAGGGGAAGGAAAACAGGCAGTGCGAACCAATGCGAGTGATATGTCCGCCTTCTGAGGCCCCTAACTGGATGGTAGTCCAATCCCTACGAAGAGTGGAGCCTAGCGCTCAAAAGTACCTGCACACGCCGGTGCCAATGGGCAGAAGGTGAAGCTCTTCGGAGGACGTTGAACAGCTCTGTAGGGAGCTCTAATGAAGGAGAACACGGTCCGCGACTCTAGCGCAGCCTCCACTGTGAGGCAGAAGCAGGGCGCGAGTACGGACAAGGGGTGCTGTATTCACAGCGGGGAAAAGCAAAGGGCACTGCAGGAGGGCGACCAGATCCTAGCTAATCTACTCACCGGTCCCCGAAGCAAGCAGGCCCGAGCTTCTCCTCGATAGATGCAGCTTCTGGCAGGTTCTGAAGAGCAGGGAACGTCTCGTCGTCGTGCAGAGTAAAAAGACGTCCCGATCGAAGAAACAAGCACAGTTTTGTCGCCACCGCAGGGCAACGGGACGGCCGGGTGTATTCAAGCCAAACGAGCACCGCTCACCTCTAGCTTAGGACTGCTACGCAAACGAAGCGTGTGAGCATGCCCCGGACTCAGAATACCACCCAACCTGTCGGCGATTACAGAGCAGGCCTCCTTAGTAAGCTGGTCAGTCAACTGGATGGCCCAGAGACACTTCCGAAGGCTTACAGCAGGAGTTGATGAAGGTGCCGGGAATAGCTGGTCCTGCTATTCCAATAGGTCGAAGCGCCAGTACAGGCCTTCTTGTTCGATCTTAGGTGGAAAGGGCTTCACCGGACGACAGCAATGAGGAGCAGAAGTTCTTCAGGGGGTCACCAGTGATTCCTCGGTCCAGCCTCGTGTTCGCAGGATACTTGGCTCCTGTATCCCTGGGTTCGCAAGAACTCAGGAGATCGACATGGTAGTGGTGTTTCCAGCTCCCTCTTATCCACGGTTCCCTTCGCGCCAAAACGGAGGGGAGCCAATGGGAGATCCGCTCATCAACACACATACCATACGTGGACCAATCACGGACCACAGTGGTCCCAGGCATTCACACCACCCTAGACTCTCTGGCACCCAGGATGTGTATTGGGACCAGACAGCCCATCCCACATCCTGGGGGCACTCAAACGACATGTAGAAGCCCGCGAAAGCAACCGTGTTTCGCGGGAAACTACATGCCCAAATAAGGAAGGCCCCGGGTCGCCTGACCCGGGGGAAGGTAAAGGGAGCAAGACGGACAGTGGACTAGACAAAGGAGCCTCGTGGTCCGGCCATTTTGTGTAGCCGGGCCACCCTTTTGTGTTCGCGGCAAAAACGTGCTCAGAACGGCAAAAGGAGCTCAAAATAAACCAAATGATCGCTGCCACCAGCCCAGTCCCTGAATGACTTGCACCGATCCAAAAACCATCCTATAAGAGTGTCTAGGGTCTGTAGAAGGCTAGAGACCCAAGAGAGCTGTAACTTAGCTTACAGTGCCCTCTTGTGTCGTGTTGCACTAAAATGGCGACACGATAAAAGAAACTACGGGAAACAGCGTTCCCCGGTACTGACTGTCTTAAGGGCATGTCAGTTTCCCCGTAAGAAAGGAGCGAAAGCCCAGAGGAGTACAGCAGAAGGCTGCACTTCTCTGGCAAAGTCAAGAAAACAGGTTGAAAACAATAGCAAAAAGTTTAGGGGTTGCCACATGGAAGGAAAGTTCCCTACAATAACGAAATCTTTCCTAACATCATGCTATAGGAAGAGTCTCAGGTTTGGGAAGGGAAGGATTTGGATTTCACATCTTATGTTATAGGATGGTTCTCATGTTTGGTTTTTGAAGCATTGAGATATCACATCTCATGCTATCGGAAGGGTCTCAGGTTTGGAATGGGAAGGAGTTGGATATCACATCTCATGTTATAGGAAGGGTCTCAAGATTGAAATGGGAAGGATTTGGATATCACATCTCTTGCTATAGGAAGGGTCTCAGGTTTTCTATTAGAAACATTGAGATATGACATCTCATGCTATAGGAAGGGTTTCAGTATTGGAATGGGAAGGATTTGGATTTCACATCTCATGTTATAGGATGGTTCTCATGTTTGGTTTTAGAAGCATTGAGCTATCACATCTCATGCTATCGGAAGGGTCTCAGGATTGGAATGGGATGGAGTTGGATATCACATCTCAAGCTATCTCAGGATTGGAATGGGAAGGAGTTTGATATTTCATCTCAAGCTATAGGAAGGGTCTCAGGTTTGGAAAGGGAAGGATTTGGATTTCACATCTCATGTTATAGGATGGTTCTCATGTTTGGTTTTAGAAGCATTGAGATATCACATCTCATGCTATCGGAAGGGTCTCAGGTTTGGAATGGGAAGGAGTTGGATATCACATCTCTGCTATCTGAAGGGTCTCAGGATTGGAATGGGAAGGAGTTGGATATCCCAACTCGTTATAGGAAGGGTCTCAGGTTTGGTATTAGAAGCAATGAGATATCACATCTCATGCTATAGGAAGGGTCTAAGGTTTGGAAGGGGACGGATTTGGGTATCACATCTCATGTTATAGGACCGGTCTCAGGTTTGGTATTTGAAGCATTGAGATATCAAGTCTCATGGTATAGGACGGGTCTCAGAATTGGAATGAGAAGGAGTTGGATATCACATCTCAAGCTATAGGAAGGGTCTCAGGATTGGAATGGGAAGGAGTTGGATATCACATCTCATGTTATAGGAAGGGTCTCAGGATTGGAATGGGAAGGACTTGGATATCACATCTCATGTTATAGGAAGGGTCTCAGGATTGGAATGGGAAGGACTTGGATATCACATCTCATTCTATAGGAAGGCTCTCAAGGTTGGAAGGGGAAGGAGTTGGATATCACATTTCATGTTAGAGGTAGGATCTCAGGTTTGGTTTTAGAGGCATTGAGATATCACATCTCATGCTATAGGAAGGGTCTCAGGATTGGAATGGGAAGGAGTTGGATATCAAATCTCATGCTAAAGGGATGGTCTAAGGTTTGGAAGGGGAGGGATTTGGACATCATATCTCATGTTATTGGAAGGATCTCCGGTTTGGTATTAGAAGCATTGAGATATCACATCTCATGCTATCGGAAGGGTCTCAGGATTGGAATGGGAAGGATTTGGATATCACAATTCATGTTATAGGAAGGGTCTCAGGTTTGGTATTAGAAGCATTGAGATATCACATCTCATGCTATAGGAAGGGTCTCAGGAATGGAATGGGAAGGACTTGGATATCACATCTCATGATAAAGGAAGGGTCTAAGGTTTGGAAGGGGAAGGATTTGGATACCACATCTCATGTTATTGGACCGGTCTCAGGTTTGGTATTAGAAGCATTGAGATATCAAGTCTCATGGTATAGGACGGGAGTTTGATATCACATCTCATGCCATGGTATGGGTGTTAGGTGTTGTAGAAGCATTGGGATATCACATCTCATGCTATCGGAAGTTTATCAGGATTGGATTTGGAAGGAGTTGGATATCCCATCTCATGCTATAGGAAGGGTCTCAGGTTGGAATAGAAGGAGTTGGATATCACATCTCATGTTATAGGAAGGGTCTCAGGATTGGAATGGGAAGGACTTGGATATCACATCTCATGCTGTAGGAAGGGTCTCAGGTTTGGAAGGGGAAGGATTTGGATATCATATCTCATGTTATAGGACCGGTCCCAGGTCTGGTATTAGAAGCATTGAGATATCACATCTCATGCTATAGGAGGAGTCTCAGGATTGGAATGGGAAGGAGTTGGATATCACGTCTCATGTTATAGGAAGGGTCTCAGGTTTGGAAAAGGAAGGAGTTGGATGTCACATTCCATGTTAGAGGTAGGATCTCAGGTTTGGTATTAGAGGCATTGAGATATCACATCTCATGCTATCAGAAGGGTATCAGGATTGGAATGGGAAGGAGTTGGATATCACATCTCATGCTAAAGGGAGGGTCTCAGGTTTGGAATGGGAAGGATTTGGATATCACATCTCATGTTATAGGAAGGACCTTAGGTTTGGTATTAGAAGCATTGAGATATCACATCTCATGCTATAGGAAGGGTCTCGGGATTGGAATGGGAAGGAGTTGGATATCACATGTTATAGGAAGGATCTCAGGTTTGGTATTAGAAGCATTGAGATATCACATCTCATGCTATAGGAAGGGTCTCAGGATTGGAATGGGAAGGAGTTGGATATCACATCTCATGCTATGGGAAGGGTCTCAGGTTTCGTATAAGCATTGAAATATCACATCTCTGCTATCGGAAGGGTCTCAGGATTGGAATGGGAGGAGCTGGATATCACATCTCATGCTAAAGGAAGGGTCTCAGGTTTGGAAGGGGAAGGATTTGGATATCACATCTCATGTTATAGGATGGGTCTCAGGTTTGGTATTAGAAGCATTGTGATATCACATCTCATGCTATAGGATGTGTCTCAGGATTGGAATGGGAAGGAGTTGGATATCACATCTCATGCTATAGGAAGGGTTTCAGGTTTGGTAGAAGCATTGAGATATCACATCTCATGCTATAGGAAGAGTCTCAGGTTTGGGAAGGGAAGGATTTGGATTTCACATCTCATGTTATAGGATGGTTCTCATGTTTGGTTTTTGAAGCATTGAGATATCACATCTCATGCTATCGGAAGGGTCTCAGGTTTGGAATGGGAAGGAGTTGGATATCACATCTCATGTTATAGGAAGGGTCTCAGGATTGGAATGGGAAGGATTTGGATATCACATCTCTTGCTATAGGAAGGGTCTCAGGTTTTTTATTAGAAACATTGAGATATCACATCTCATGCTATAGGAAGAGTTTTAGGATTGGAATGGGAAGTATTTGGATATCACATCTCATGCTAAAGGAAGGGTCTCAGGTCTGGAATGGGAAGGAATTGGATATCACATCTCATGTTATAGGAAGGGTCTCAGGTTTTTTATTAGAAACATTAAGATATCACATCTCATGTTATAGGACGGTTCCCAGGTTTGGTATTAGAAGCATTGAGATATCACATCTCATGGTATAGGAAGGGTCTCAGGGTTGGAATGGGAAGGAATTGGATATCCCTTCTCATGCTAAAGGAAGGGTCTCAGGTTGGAATGGGTAGGAGTTGGATATCACATCTCATGTTATAGGAAGGGTCTCAAGATTGAAATGGGAAGGATTTGGATATCACATCTCTTGCTATAGGAAGGGTCTCAGGTTTTCTATTAGAAACATTGAGATATGACATCTCATGCTATAGGAAGGGTTTCAGTATTGGAATGGGAAGTATTTGGATTTCACATCTCATGTTATAGGATGGTTCTCATGTTTGGTTTTAGAAGCATTGAGCTATCACATCTCATGCTATCGGAAGGGTCTCAGGATTGGAATGGGATGGAGTTGGATATCACATCTCAAGCTATCTCAGGATTGGAATGGGAAGGAGTTTGATATTTCATCTCAAGCTATAGGAAGGGTCTCAGGTTTGGAAAGGGAAGGATTTGGATTTCACATCTCATGTTATAGGATGGTTCTCATGTTTGGTTTTAGAAGCATTGAGATATCACATCTCATGCTATCGGAAGGGTCTCAGGTTTGGAATGGGAAGGAGTTGGATATCACATCTCTGCTATCTGAAGGGTCTCAGGATTGGAATGGGAAGGAGTTGGATATCCCATCTCGTTATAGGAAGGGTCTCAGGTTTGGTATTAGAAGCAATGAGATATCACATCTCATGCTATAGGAAGGGTCTAAGGTTTGGAAGGGGACGGATTTGGGTATCACATCTCATGTTATAGGACCGGTCTCAGGTTTGGTATTTGAAGCATTGAGATATCAAGTCTCATGGTATAGGACGGGTCTCAGAATTGGAATGAGAAGGAGTTGGATATCACATCTCAAGCTATAGGAAGGGTCTCATGATTGGAATGGGAAGGAGTTGGATATCACATCTCATGTTATAGGAAGGGTCTCAGGATTGGAATGGGAAGGACTTGGATATCACATCTCATGTTATAGGAAGGGTCTCAAGATTGAAATGGGAAGGATTTGGATATCACATCTCTTGCTATAGGAAGGGTCTCAGGTTTTCTATTAGAAACATTGAGATATGACATCTCATGCTATAGGAAGGGTTTCAGTATTGGAATGGGAAGGATTTGGATTTCACATCTCATGTTATAGGATGGTTCTCATGTTTGGTTTTAGAAGCATTGAGCTATCACATCTCATGCTATCGGAAGGGTCTCAGGATTGGAATGGGATGGAGTTGGATATCACATCTCAAGCTATCTCAGGATTGGAATGGGAAGGAGTTTGATATTTCATCTCAAGCTATAGGAAGGGTCTCAGGTTTGGAAAGGGAAGGATTTGGATTTCACATCTCATGTTATAGGATGGTTCTCATGTTTGGTTTTAGAAGCATTGAGATATCACATCTCATGCTATCGGAAGGGTCTCAGGTTTGGAATGGGAAGGAGTTGGATATCACATCTCTGCTATCTGAAGGGTCTCAGGATTGGAATGGGAAGGAGTTGGATATCCCATCTCGTTATAGGAAGGGTCTCAGGTTTGGTATTAGAAGCAATGAGATATCACATCTCATGCTATAGGAAGGGTCTAAGGTTTGGAAGGGGACGGATTTGGGTATCACATCTCATGTTATAGGACCGGTCTCAGGTTTGGTATTTGAAGCATTGAGATATCAAGTCTCATGGTATAGGACGGGTCTCAGAATTGGAATGAGAAGGAGTTGGATATCACATCTCAAGCTATAGGAATGGTCTCATGATTGGAATGGGAAGGAGTTGGATATCACATCTCATGTTATAGGAAGGGTCTCAGGATTGGAATGGGAAGGACTTGGATATCACATCTCATGTTATAGGAAGGGTCTCAGGATTGGAATGGGAAGGACTTGGATATCACATCTCATTCTATAGGAAGGCTCTCAAGGTTGGAAGGGGAAGGAGTTGGATATCACATTTCATGTTAGAGGTAGGATCTCAGGTTTGGTTTTAGAGGCATTGAGATATCACATCTCATGCTATAGGAAGGGTCTCAGGATTGGAATGGGAAGGAGTTGGATATCAAATCTCATGCTAAAGGGATGGTCTAAGGTTTGGAAGGGGAGGGATTTGGACATCATATCTCATGTTATTGGAAGGATCTCAGGTTTGGTATTAGAAGCATTGAGATATCACATCTCATGCTATCGGAAGGGTCTTAGGTTTGGTATAAGCATTGAGATATCACATCTCTGCTATCGGAAGGGTCTCAGGATTGGAATGGGAAGGATTTGGATATCACAATTCATGTTATAGGAAGGGTCTCAGGTTTGGTATTAGAAACATTGAGATATCACATCTCATGCTATAGGAAGGGTCTCGGGAATGGAATGGGAAGGACTTGATTATCACATCTCATGATAAAGGAAGGGTCTAAGGTTTGGAAGGGGAAGGATTTGGATATCACATCTCATGTTATTGGACCGGTCTCAGGTTTGGTATTAGAAGCATTGAGATATCAAGTCTCATGGTATAGGACGGGAGTTTGATATCACATCTCATGCCATGGTATGGGTGTCAGGTGTTGTAGAAGCATTGGGATATCACATCTCATGCTATCGGAAGTTTATCAGGATTGGATTTGGAAGGAGTTGGATATCCCATCTCATGCTATAGGAAGGGTCTCAGGTTGGAATAGAAGGAGTTGGATATCACATCTCATGTTATAGGAAGGGTCTCAGGATTGGAATGGGAAGGACTTGGATATCACATCTCATGCTGTAGGAAGGGTCTCAGGTTTGGAAGGGGAAGGATTTGGATATCATATCTCATGTTATAGGACCGGTCCCAGGTCTGGTATTAGAAGCATTGAGATATCACATCTCATGCTATAGGAGGAGTCTCAGGATTGGAATGGGAAGGAGTTGGATATCACGTCTCATGTTATAGGAAGGGTCTCAGGTTTGGAAAAGGAAGGAGTTGGATATCACATTCCATGTTAGAGGTAGGATCTCAGGTTTGGTATTAGAGGCATTGAGATATCACATCTCATGCTATCAGAAGGGTATCAGGATTGGAATGGGAAGGAGTTGGATATCACATCTCATGCTAAAGGGAGGGTCTCAGGTTTGGAATGGGAAGGATTTGGATATCACATCTCATGTTATAGGAAGGACCTTAGGTTTGTTATTAGAAGCATTGAGATATCACATCTCATGCTATAGGAAGGGTCTCGGGATTGGAATGGGAAGGAGTTGGATATCACATGTTATAGGAAGGATCTCAGGTTTGGTATTAGAAGCATTGAGATATCACATCTCATGCTATAGGAAGGGTCTCAGGATTGGAATGGGAAGGAGTTGCATATCACATCTCATGCTATGGGAAGGGTCTCAGGTTTCGTATAAGCATTGAAATATCAAATCTCTGCTATCGGAAGGGTCTCAGGATTGGAATGGGAGGAGCTGGATATCACATCTCATGCTAAAGGAAGGGTCTCAGGTTTGGAAGGGGAAGGATTTGGATATCACATCTCATGTTATAGGATGGGTCTCAGGTTTGGTATTAGAAGCATTGTGATATCACATCTCATGCTATAGGATGTGTCTCAGGATTGGAATGGGAAGGAGTTGGATATCACATCTCATGCTATAGGAAGGGTTTCAGGTTTGGTAGAAGCATTGAGATATCACATCTCATGCTATAGGAAGAGTCTCAGGTTTGGGAAGGGAAGGATTTGGATTTCACATCTCATGTTATAGGATGGTTCTCATGTTTGGTTTTTGAAGCATTGAGATATCACATCTCATGCTATCGGAAGGGTCTCAGGTTTGGAATGGGAAGGAGTTGGATATCACATCTCATGTTATAGGAAGGGTCTCAGGATTGGAATGGGAAGGATTTGGATATCACATCTCTTGCTATAGGAAGGGTCTCAGGTTTTTTATTAGAAACATTGAGATATCACATCTCATGCTATAGGAAGGGTTTTAGGATTGGAATGGGAAGTATTTGGATATCACATCTCATGCTAAAGGAAGGGTCTCAGGTCTGGAATGGGAAGGAATTGGATATCACATCTCATGTTATAGGAAGGGTCTCAGGTTTTTTATTAGAAACATTGAGATATCACATCTCATGTTATAGGACGGTTCCCAGGTTTGGTATTAGAAGCATTGAGATATCACATCTCATGGTATAGGAAGGGTCTCAGGGTTGGAATGGGAAGGAATTGGATATCCCTTCTCATGCTAAAGGAAGGGTCTCAGGTTGGAATGGGTAGGAGTTGGATATCACATCTCATGTTATAGGAAGGGTCTCAAGATTGAAATGGGAAGGATTTGGATATCACATCTCTTGCTATAGGAAGGGTCTCAGGTTTTCTATTAGAAACATTGAGATATGACATCTCATGCTATAGGAAGGGTTTCAGTATTGGAATGGGATGGAGTTGGATATCACATCTCAAGCTATCGCAGGATTGGAATGGGAAGGAGTTTGATATTTCATCTCAAGCTATAGGAAGGGTCTCAGGTTTGGAAAGGGAAGGATTTGGATTTGACATCTCATGTTATAGGATGGTTCTCATGTTTGGTTTTAGCAGCATTGAGATATCACATCTCATGCTATCGGAAGGGTCTCAGGTTTGGAATGGGAAGGAGTTGGATATCACATCTCTGCTATCTGAAGGGTCTCAGGATTGGAATGGGAAGGAGTTGGATATCCCATCTCGATATAGGAAGGGTCTCAGGTTTGGTATTAGAAGCAATGAGATATCACATCTCATGCTATAGGAAGGGTCTAAGGTTTGGAAGGGGAGGGATTTGGGTATCACATCTCATGTTATAGGACCGGTCTCAGGTTTGGTATTTGATGCATTGAGATATCAAGTCTCATGGTATAGGACGGGTCTCAGAATTGGAATGAGAAGGAGTTGGATATCACATCTCAAGCTATAGGAAGGGTCTCATGATTGGAATGGGAAGGAGTTGGATATCACATCTCATGTTATAGGAAGGGTCTCAGGATTGGAATGGGAAGGACTTGGATATCACATCTCATTCTATAGGAAGGCTCTCAGGGTTGGAAGGGGAAGGAGTTGGATATCACATTTCATGTTAGAGGTAGGATCTCAGGTTTGGTTTTAGAGGCATTGAGATATCACATCTCATGCTATAGGAAGGGTCTCAGGATTGGAATGGGAAGGAGTTGGATATCAAATCTCATGCTAATGGGATGGTCTAAGGTTTGGAAGGGGAGGGATTTGGACATCATATCTCATGTTATTGGAAGGATCTCAGGTTTGGTATTAGAAGCATTGAGATATCACATCTCATGCTATCGGAAGGGTCTTAGGTTTGGTATAAGCATTGAGATATCACATCTCTGCTATCGGAAGGGTCTCAGGATTGGAATGGGAAGGATTTGGATATCACAATTCATGTTATAGGAAGGGTCTCAGGTTTGGTATTAGAAGCATTGAGATATCACATCTCATGCTATAGGAAGGGTCTCAGGAATGGAATGGGAAGGACTTGGATATCACATCTCATGATAAAGGAAGGGTCTAAGGTTTGGAAGGGGAAGGATTTGGATATCACATCTCATGTAATTGGACCGGTCTCAGGTTTGGTATTAGAAGCATTGAGATATCAAGTCTCATGGTATAGGACGGGAGTTTGATATCACATCTCATGCCATGGTATGGGTGTCAGGTTTTGTAGAAGCATTGGGATATCACATATCATGCTATCGGAAGGGTATCAGGATTGGATTTGGAAGGAGTTGGATATCCCATCTCATGCTATAAGAAGGGTCTCAGGTTGGAATAGAAGGAGTTGGATATCACATCTCATGTTATAGGAAGGGTCTCAGGATTGGAATGGGAAGGACTTGGATATCACATCTCATGCTGTAGGAAGGGTCTCAGGTTTGGAAAAGGAAGGAGTTGGATATCACATTTCATGTTAGAGGTAGGATCTCAGGTTTGGTATTAGAGGCATTGAGATATCACATCTCATGCTATCAGAAGGGTATCAGGATTGGAATGGGAAGGAGTTGAATATCACATCTCATGCTAAAGGGAGGGTCTCAGGTTTGGAATGGGAAGGATTTGGATATCACATCTCATGTTATAGGAAGGACCTTAGGTTTGGTATTAGAAGCATTGAGATATCACATCTCATGCTATAGGAAGGGTCTCGGGATTGGAATGGGAAGGAGTTGGATATCACATGTTATAGGAAGGATCTCAGGTTTGGTATTAGAAGCATTGAGATATCACATCTCATGCTATAGGAAGGGTCTCAGGATTGGAATGGGAAGGAGTTGGATATCACATCTCATGCTATGGGAAGGGTCTCAGGTTTGGTATAAGCATTGAAATATCACATCTCTGCTATCGGAAGGGTCTCAGGATTGGAATGGGAGGAGCTGGATATCACATCTCATGCTAAAGGAAGGGTCTCAGGTTTGGAAGGGGAAGGATTTGGGTATCACATCTCATGTTATAGGACGGGTCTCAGGTTTGGTATTAGAAGCATTGTGATATCACATCTCATGCTATAGGATGTGTCTCAGGATTGGAATGGGAAGGAGTTGGATATCACATCTCATGCTATAGGAAGGGTTTCAGGTTTGGTAGAAGCATTGAGATATCACATCTCATGCTATAGGAAGAGTCTCAGGTTTGGGAAGGGAAGGATTTGGATTTCACATCTCATGTTATAGGATGGTTCTCATGTTTGGTTTTTGAAGCATTGAGATATCACATCTCATGCTATCGGAAGGGTCTCAGGTTTGGAATGGGAAGGAGTTGGATATCACATCTCATGTTATAGGAAGGGTCTCAAGATTGAAATGGGAAGGATTTGGATATCACATCTCTTGCTATAGGAAGGGTCTCAGGTTTTCTATTAGAAACATTGAGATATGACATCTCATGCTATAGGAAGGGTTTCAGTATTGGAATGGGAAGGATTTGGATTTCACATCTCATGTTATAGGATGGTTCTCATGTTTGGTTTTAGAAGCATTGAGCTATCACATCTCATGCTATCGGAAGGGTCTCAGGATTGGAATGGGATGGAGTTGGATATCACATCTCAAGCTATCTCAGGATTGGAATGGGAAGGAGTTTGATATTTCATCTCGAGCTATAGGAAGGGTCTCAGGTTTGGAAAGGGAAGGATTTGGATTTCACATCTCATGTTATAGGATGGTTCTCATGTTTGGTTTTAGAAGCATTGAGATATCACATCTCATGCTATCGGAAGGGTCTCAGGTTTGGAATGGGAAGGAGTTGGATATCACATCTCTGCTATCTGAAGGGTCTCAGGATTGGAATGGGAAGGAGTTGGATATCCCATCTCGTTATAGGAAGGGTCTCAGGTTTGGTATTAGAAGCAATGAGATATCACATCTCATGCTATAGGAAGGGTCTAAGGTTTGGAAGGGGACGGATTTGGGTATCACATCTCATGTTATAGGACCGGTCTCAGGTTTGGTATTTGAAGCATTGAGATATCAAGTCTCATGGTATAGGACGGGTCTCAGAATTGGAATGAGAAGGAGTTGGATATCACATCTCAAGCTATAGGAAGGGTCTCATGATTGGAATGGGAAGGAGTTGGATATCACATCTCATGTTATAGGAAGGGTCTCAGGATTGGAATGGGAAGGACTTGGATATCACATCTCATGTTATAGGAAGGGTCTCAGGATTGGAATGGGAAGGACTTGGATATCACATCTCATTCTATAGGAAGGCTCTCAAGGTTGGAAGGGGAAGGAGTTGGATATCACATTTCATGTTAGAGGTAGGATCTCAGGTTTGGTTTTAGAGGCATTGAGATATCACATCTCATGCTATAGGAAGGGTCTCAGGATTGGAATGGGAAGGAGTTGGATATCAAATCTCATGCTAAAGGGATGGTCTAAGGTTTGGAAGGGGAGGGATTTGGACATCATATCTCATGTTATTGGAAGGATCTCAGGTTTGGTATTAGAAGCATTGAGATATCACATCTCATGCTATCGGAAGGGTCTTAGGTTTGGTATAAGCATTGAGATATCACATCTCTGCTATCGGAAGGGTCTCAGGATTGGAATGGGAAGGATTTGGATATCACAATTCATGTTATAGGAAGGGTCTCAGGTTTGGTATTAGAAGCATTGAGATATCACATCTCATGCTATAGGAAGGGTCTCAGGAATGGAATGGGAAGGACTTGGATATCACATCTCATGATAAAGGAAGGGTCTAAGGTTTGGAAGGGGAAGGATTTGGATATCACATCTCATGTAATTGGACCGGTCTCAGGTTTGGTATTAGAAGCATTGAGATATCAAGTCTCATGGTATAGGACGGGAGTTTGATATCACATCTCATGCCATGGTATGGGTGTCAGGTTTTGTAGAAGCATTGGGATATCACATATCATGCTATCGGAAGGGTATCAGGATTGGATTTGGAAGGAGTTGGATATCCCATCTCATGCTATAAGAAGGGTCTCAGGTTGGAATAGAAGGAGTTGGATATCACATCTCATGTTATAGGAAGGGTCTCAGGATTGGAATGGGAAGGACTTGGATATCACATCTCATGCTGTAGGAAGGGTCTCAGGTTTGGAAAAGGAAGGAGTTGGATATCACATTTCATGTTATAGGTAGGATCTCAGGTTTGGTATTAGAGGCATTGAGATATCACATCTCATGCTATCAGAAGGGTATCAGGATTGGAATGGGAAGGAGTTGGATATCACATCTCATGCTAAAGGGAGGGTCTCAGGTTTGGAATGGGAAGGATTTGGATATCACATCTCATGTTATAGGAAGGACCTTAGGTTTGGTATTAGAAGCATTGAGATATCACATCTCATGCTATAGGAAGGGTCTCGGGATTGGAATGGGAAGGAGTTGGATATCACATGTTATAGGAAGGATCTCAGGTTTGGTATTAGAAGCATTGAGATATCACATCTCATGCTATAGGAAGGGTCTCAGGATTGGGATGGGAAGGAGTTGGATATCACATCTCATGCTATGGGAAGGGTCTCAGGTTTCGTATAAGCATTGAAATATCACATCTCTGCTATCGGAAGGGTCTCAGGATTGGAATGGGAGGAGCTGGATATCACATCTCATGCTAAAGGAAGGGTCTCAGGTTTGGAAGGGGAAGGATTTGGATATCACATCTCATGTTATAGGATGGGTCTCAGGTTTGGTATTAGAAGCATTGTGATATCACATCTCATGCTATAGGATGTGTCTCAGGATTGGAATGGGAAGGAGTTGGATATCACATCTCATGCTATAGGAAGGGTCTCATGATTGGAATGGGAAGGAGTTGGATATCACATCTCATGTTATAGGAAGGGTCTCAGGATTGGAATGGGAAGGACTTGGATATCACATCTCATTCTATAGGAAGGCTCTCAGGGTTGGAAGGGGAAGGAGTTGGATATCACATTTCATGTTAGAGGTAGGATCTCAGGTTTGGTTTTAGAGGCATTGAGATATCACATCTCATGCTATAGGAAGGGTCTCAGGATTGGAATGGGAAGGAGTTGGATATCAAATCTCATGCTAAAGGGATGGTCTAAGGTTTGGAAGGGGAGGGATTTGGACATCATATCTCATGTTATTGGAAGGATCTCAGGTTTGGTATTAGAAGCATTGAGATATCACATCTCATGCTATCGGAAGGGTCTTAGGTTTGGTATAAGCATTGAGATATCACATCTCTGCTATCGGAAGGGTCTCAGGATTGGAATGGGAAGGATTTGGATATCACAATTCATGTTATAGGAAGGGTCTCAGGTTTGGTATTAGAAGCATTGAGATATCACATCTCATGCTATAGGAAGGGTCTCAGGAATGGAATGGGAAGGACTTGGATATCACATCTCATGATAAAGGAAGGGTCTAAGGTTTGGAAGGGGAAGGATTTGGATATCACATCTCATGTAATTGGACCGGTCTCAGGTTTGGTATTAGAAGCATTGAGATATCAAGTCTCATGGTATAGGACGGGAGTTTGATATCACATCTCATGCCATGGTATGGGTGTCAGGTTTTGTAGAAGCATTGGGATATCACATATCATGCTATCGGAAGGGTATCAGGATTGGATTTGGAAGGAGTTGGATATCCCATCTCATGCTATAAGAAGGGTCTCAGGTTGGAATAGAAGGAGTTGGATATCACATCTCATGTTATAGGAAGGGTCTCAGGATTGGAATGGGAAGGACTTGGATATCACATCTCATGCTGTAGGAAGGGTCTCAGGTTTGGAAAAGGAAGGAGTTGGATATCACATTTCATGTTAGAGGTAGGATCTCAGGTTTGGTATTAGAGGCATTGAGATATCACATCTCATGCTATCAGAAGGGTATCAGGATTGGAATGGGAAGGAGTTGAATATCACATCTCATGCTAAAGGGAGGGTCTCAGGTTTGGAATGGGAAGGATTTGGATATCACATCTCATGTTATAGGAAGGACCTTAGGTTTGGTATTAGAAGCATTGAGATATCACATCTCATGCTATAGGAAGGGTCTCGGGATTGGAATGGGAAGGAGTTGGATATCACATGTTATAGGAAGGATCTCAGGTTTGGTATTAGAAGCATTGAGATATCACATCTCATGCTATAGGAAGGGTCTCAGGATTGGAATGGGAAGGAGTTGGATATCACATCTCATGCTATGGGAAGGGTCTCAGGTTTGGTATAAGCATTGAAATATCACATCTCTGCTATCGGAAGGGTCTCAGGATTGGAATGGGAGGAGCTGGATATCACATCTCATGCTAAAGGAAGGGTCTCAGGTTTGGAAGGGGAAGGATTTGGGTATCACATCTCATGTTATAGGACGGGTCTCAGGTTTGGTATTAGAAGCATTGTGATATCACATCTCATGCTATAGGATGTGTCTCAGGATTGGAATGGGAAGGAGTTGGATATCACATCTCATGCTATAGGAAGGGTTTCAGGTTTGGTAGAAGCATTGAGATATCACATCTCATGCTATAGGAAGAGTCTCAGGTTTGGGAAGGGAAGGATTTGGATTTCACATCTCATGTTATAGGATGGTTCTCATGTTTGGTTTTTGAAGCATTGAGATATCACATCTCATGCTATCGGAAGGGTCTCAGGTTTGGAATGGGAAGGAGTTGGATATCACATCTCATGTTATAGGAAGGGTCTCAAGATTGAAATGGGAAGGATTTGGATATCACATCTCTTGCTATAGGAAGGGTCTCAGGTTTTCTATTAGAAACATTGAGATATGACATCTCATGCTATAGGAAGGGTTTCAGTATTGGAATGGGAAGGATTTGGATTTCACATCTCATGTTATAGGATGGTTCTCATGTTTGGTTTTAGAAGCATTGAGCTATCACATCTCATGCTATCGGAAGGGTCTCAGGATTGGAATGGGATGGAGTTGGATATCACATCTCAAGCTATCTCAGGATTGGAATGGGAAGGAGTTTGATATTTCATCTCGAGCTATAGGAAGGGTCTCAGGTTTGGAAAGGGAAGGATTTGGATTTCACATCTCATGTTATAGGATGGTTCTCATGTTTGGTTTTAGAAGCATTGAGATATCACATCTCATGCTATCGGAAGGGTCTCAGGTTTGGAATGGGAAGGAGTTGGATATCACATCTCTGCTATCTGAAGGGTCTCAGGATTGGAATGGGAAGGAGTTGGATATCCCATCTCGTTATAGGAAGGGTCTCAGGTTTGGTATTAGAAGCAATGAGATATCACATCTCATGCTATAGGAAGGGTCTAAGGTTTGGAAAGGGACGGATTTGGGTATCACATCTCATGTTATAGGACCGGTCTCAGGTTTGGTATTTGAAGCATTGAGATATCAAGTCTCATGGTATAGGACGGGTCTCAGAATTGGAATGAGAAGGAGTTGGATATCACATCTCAAGCTATAGGAAGGGTCTCATGATTGGAATGGGAAGGAGTTGGATATCACATCTCATGTTATAGGAAGGGTCTCAGGATTGGAATGGGAAGGACTTGGATATCACATCTCATGTTATAGGAAGGGTCTCAGGATTGGAATGGGAAGGACTTGGATATCACATCTCATTCTATAGGAAGGCTCTCAAGGTTGGAAGGGGAAGGAGTTGGATATCACATTTCATGTTAGAGGTAGGATCTCAGGTTTGGTTTTAGAGGCATTGAGATATCACATCTCATGCTATAGGAAGGGTCTCAGGATTGGAATGGGAAGGAGTTGGATATCAAATCTCATGCTAAAGGGATGGTCTAAGGTTTGGAAGGGGAGGGATTTGGACATCATATCTCATGTTATTGGAAGGATCTCAGGTTTGGTATTAGAAGCATTGAGATATCACATCTCATGCTATCGGAAGGGTCTTAGGTTTGGTATAAGCATTGAGATATCACATCTCTGCTATCGGAAGGGTCTCAGGATTGGAATGGGAAGGATTTGGATATCACAATTCATGTTATAGGAAGGGTCTCAGGTTTGGTATTAGAAGCATTGAGATATCACATCTCATGCTATAGGAAGGGTCTCAGGAATGGAATGGGAAGGACTTGGATATCACATCTCATGATAAAGGAAGGGTCTAAGGTTTGGAAGGGGAAGGATTTGGATATCACATCTCATGTAATTGGACCGGTCTCAGGTTTGGTATTAGAAGCATTGAGATATCAAGTCTCATGGTATAGGACGGGAGTTTGATATCACATCTCATGCCATGGTATGGGTGTCAGGTTTTGTAGAAGCATTGGGATATCACATATCATGCTATCGGAAGGGTATCAGGATTGGATTTGGAAGGAGTTGGATATCCCATCTCATGCTATAAGAAGGGTCTCAGGTTGGAATAGAAGGAGTTGGATATCACATCTCATGTTATAGGAAGGGTCTCAGGATTGGAATGGGAAGGACTTGGATATCACATCTCATGCTGTAGGAAGGGTCTCAGGTTTGGAAAAGGAAGGAGTTGGATATCACATTTCATGTTATAGGTAGGATCTCAGGTTTGGTATTAGAGGCATTGAGATATCACATCTCATGCTATCAGAAGGGTATCAGGATTGGAATGGGAAGGAGTTGGATATCACATCTCATGCTAAAGGGAGGGTCTCAGGTTTGGAATGGGAAGGATTTGGATATCACATCTCATGTTATAGGAAGGACCTTAGGTTTGGTATTAGAAGCATTGAGATATCACATCTCATGCTATAGGAAGGGTCTCGGGATTGGAATGGGAAGGAGTTGGATATCACATGTTATAGGAAGGATCTCAGGTTTGGTATTAGAAGCATTGAGATATCACATCTCATGCTATAGGAAGGGTCTCAGGATTGGGATGGGAAGGAGTTGGATATCACATCTCATGCTATGGGAAGGGTCTCAGGTTTCGTATAAGCATTGAAATATCACATCTCTGCTATCGGAAGGGTCTCAGGATTGGAATGGGAGGAGCTGGATATCACATCTCATGCTAAAGGAAGGGTCTCAGGTTTGGAAGGGGAAGGATTTGGATATCACATCTCATGTTATAGGATGGGTCTCAGGTTTGGTATTAGAAGCATTGTGATATCACATCTCATGCTATAGGATGTGTCTCAGGATTGGAATGGGAAGGAGTTGGATATCACATCTCATGCTATAGGAAGGGTTTCAGGTTTGGTAGAAGCATTGAGATATCACATCTCATGCTATAGGAAGAGTCTCAGGTTTGGGAAGGGAAGGATTTGGATTTCACATCTCATGTTATAGGATGGTTCTCATGTTTGGTTTTTGAAGCATTGAGATATCACATCTCATGCTATCGGAAGGGTCTCAGGTTTGGAATGGGAAGGAGTTGGATATCACATCTCATGTTATAGGAAGGGTCTCAGGATTGGAATGGGAAGGATTTGGATATCACATCTCTTGCTATAGGAAGGGTCTCAGGTTTTTTATTAGAAACATTGAGATATCACATCTCATGCTATAGGAAGGGTTTTAGGATTGGAATGGGAAGTATTTGGATATCACATCTCATGCTAAAGGAAGGGTCTCAGGTCTGGAATGGGAAGGAATTGGATATCACATCTCATGTTATAGGAAGGGTCTCAGGTTTTTTATTAGAAACATTGAGATATCACATCTCATGTTATAGGACGGTTCCCAGGTTTGGTATTAGAAGCATTGAGATATCACATCTCATGGTATAGGAAGGGTCTCAGGGTTGGAATGGGAAGGAATTGGATATCCCTTCTCATGCTAAAGGAAGGGTCTCAGGTTGGAATGGGTAGGAGTTGGATATCACATCTCATGTTATAGGAAGGGTCTCAAGATTGAAATGGGAAGGATTTGGATATCACATCTCTTGCTATAGGAAGGGTCTCAGGTTTTCTATTAGAAACATTGAGATATGACATCTCATGCTATAGGAAGGGTTTCAGTATTGGAATGGGAAGGATTTGGATTTCACATCTCATGTTATAGGATGGTTCTCATGTTTGGTTTTAGAAGCATTGAGCTATCACATCTCATGCTATCGGAAGGGTCTCAGGATTGGAATGGGATGGAGTTGGATATCACATCTCAAGCTATCTCAGGATTGGAATGGGAAGGAGTTTGATATTTCATCTCAAGCTATAGGAAGGGTCTCAGGTTTGGAATGGGAAGGAGTTGGATATCACATCTCATGCTAAAGGGAGGGTCTCAGGTTTGGAATGGGAAGGATTTGGATATCACATCTCATGTTATAGGAAGGACCTTAGGTTTGGTATTAGAAGCATTGAGATATCACATCTCATGCTATAGGAAGGGTCTCGGGATTGGAATGGGAAGGAGTTGGATATCACATGTTATAGGAAGGATCTCAGGTTTGGTATTAGAAGCATTGAGATATCACATCTCATGCTATAGGAAGGGTCTAAGGTTTGGAAGGGGACGGATTTGGGTATCACATCTCATGTTATAGGACCGGTCTCAGGTTTGGTATTTGAAGCATTGAGATATCAAGTCTCATGGTATAGGACGGGTCTCAGAATTGGAATGAGAAGGAGTTGGATATCACATCTCATGCTAAAGGAAGGGTCTCAGGTCTGGAATGGGAAGGAATTGGATATCACATCTCATGTTATAGGAAGGGTCTCAGGATTGGAATGGGAAGGACTTGGATATCACATCTCATGTTATAGGAAGGGTCTCAAGATTGAAATGGGAAGGATTTGGATATCACATCTCTTGCTATAGGAAGGGTCTCAGGTTTTCTATTAGAAACATTGAGATATGACATCTCATGCTATAGGAAGGGTTTCAGTATTGGAATGGGAAGGATTTGGATTTCACATCTCATGTTATAGGATGGTTCTCATGTTTGGTTTTAGAAGCATTGAGCTATCACATCTCATGCTATCGGAAGGGTCTCAGGATTGGAATGGGATGGAGTTGGATATCACATCTCAAGCTATCTCAGGATTGGAATGGGAAGGAGTTTGATATTTCATCTCAAGCTATAGGAAGGGTCTCAGGTTTGGAAAGGGAAGGATTTGGATTTCACATCTCATGTTATAGGATGGTTCTCATGTTTGGTTTTAGAAGCATTGAGATATCACATCTCATGCTATCGGAAGGGTCTCAGGTTTGGAATGGGAAGGAGTTGGATATCACATCTCTGCTATCTGAAGGGTCTCAGGATTGGAATGGGAAGGAGTTGGATATCCCATCTCGTTATAGGAAGGGTCTCAGGTTTGGTATTAGAAGCAATGAGATATCACATCTCATGCTATAGGAAGGGTCTAAGGTTTGGAAGGGGACGGATTTGGGTATCACATCTCATGTTATAGGACCGGTCTCAGGTTTGGTATTTGAAGCATTGAGATATCAAGTCTCATGGTATAGGACGGGTCTCAGAATTGGAATGAGAAGGAGTTGGATATCACATCTCAAGCTATAGGAAGGGTCTCATGATTGGAATGGGAAGGAGTTGGATATCACATCTCATGTTATAGGAAGGGTCTCAGGATTGGAATGGGAAGGACTTGGATATCACATCTCATGTTATAGGAAGGGTCTCAGGATTGGAATGGGAAGGACTTGGATATCACATCTCATTCTATAGGAAGGCTCTCAAGGTTGGAATGGGAAGGAGTTGGATATCACATTTCATGTTAGAGGTAGGATCTCAGGTTTGGTTTTAGAGGCATTGAGATATCACATCTCATGCTATAGGAAGGGTCTCAGGATTGGAATGGGAAGGAGTTGGATATCAAATCTCATGCTAAAGGGATGGTCTAAGGTTTGGAAGGGGAGGGATTTGGACATCATATCTCATGTTATTGGAAGGATCTCAGGTTTGGTATTAGAAGCATTGAGATATCACATCTCATGCTATCGGAAGGGTCTTAGGTTTGGTATAAGCATTGAGATATCACATCTCTGCTATCGGAAGGGTCTCAGGATTGGAATGGGAAGGATTTGGATATCACAATTCATGTTATAGGAAGGGTCTCAGGTTTGGTATTAGAAGCATTGAGATATCACATCTCATGCTATAGGAAGGGTCTCAGGAATGGAATGGGAAGGACTTGGATATCACATCTCATGATAAAGGAAGGGTCTAAGGTTTGGAAGGGGAAGGATTTGGATATCACATCTCATGTTATTGGACCGGTCTCAGGTTTGGTATTAGAAGCATTGAGATATCAAGTCTCATGGTATAGGACGGGAGTTTGATATCACATCTCATGCCATGGTATGGGTGTCAGGTGTTGTAGAAGCATTGGGATATCACATCTCATGCTATCGGAAGTTTATCAGGATTGGATTTGGAAGGAGTTGGATATCCCATCTCATGCTATAGGAAGGGTCTCAGGTTGGAATAGAAGGAGTTGGATATCACATCTCATGTTATAGGAAGGGTCTCAGGATTGGAATGGGAAGGACTTGGATATCACATCTCATGCTGTAGGAAGGGTCTCAGGTTTGGAAGGGGAAGGATTTGGATATCATATCTCATGTTATAGGACCGGTCCCAGGTCTGGTATTAGAAGCATTGAGATATCACATCTCATGCTATAGGAGGAGTCTCAGGATTGGAATGGGAAAGAGTTGGATATCACGTCTCATGTTATAGGAAGGGTCTCAGGTTTGGAAAAGGAAGGAGTTGGATATCACATTCCATGTTAGAGGTAGGATCTCAGGTTTGGTATTAGAGGCATTGAGATATCACATCTCATGCTATCAGAAGGGTATCAGGATTGGAATGGGAAGGAGTTGGATATCACATCTCATGCTAAAGGGAGGGTCTCAGGTTTGGAATGGGAAGGATTTGGATATCACATCTCATGTTATAGGAAGGACCTTAGGTTTGGTATTAGAAGCATTGAGATATCACATCTCATGCTATAGGAAGGGTCTCGGGATTGGAATGGGAAGGAGTTGGATATCACATGTTATAGGAAGGATCTCAGGTTTGGTATTAGAAGCATTGAGATATCACATCTCATGCTATAGGAAGGGTCTCAGGATTGGAATGGGAAGGAGTTGGATATCACATCTCATGCTATGGGAAGGGTCTCAGGTTTCGTATAAGCATTGAAATATCACATCTCTGCTATCGGAAGGGTCTCAGGATTGGAATGGGAGGAGCTGGATATCACATCTCATGCTAAAGGAAGGGTCTCAGGTTTGGAAGGGGAAGGATTTGGATATCACATCTCATGTTATAGGATGGGTCTCAGGTTTGGTATTAGAAGCATTGTGATATCACATCTCATGCTATAGGATGTGTCTCAGGATTGGAATGGGAAGGAGTTGGATATCACATCTCATGCTATAGGAAGGGTTTCAGGTTTGGTAGAAGCATTGAGATATCACATCTCATGCTATAGGAAGAGTCTCAGGTTTGGGAAGGGAAGGATTTGGATTTCACATCTCATGTTATAGGATGGTTCTCATGTTTGGTTTTTGAAGCATTGAGATATCACATCTCATGCTATCGGAAGGGTCTCAGGTTTGGAATGGGAAGGAGTTGGATATCACATCTCATGTTATAGGAAGGGTCTCAGGATTGGAATGGGAAGGATTTGGATATCACATCTCTTGCTATAGGAAGGGTCTCAGGTTTTTTATTAGAAACATTGAGATATCACATCTCATGCTATAGGAAGGGTTTTAGGATTGGAATGGGAAGTATTTGGATATCACATCTCATGCTAAAGGAAGGGTCTCAGGTCTGGAATGGGAAGGAATTGGATATCACATCTCATGTTATAGGAAGGGTCTCAGGTTTTTTATTAGAAACATTGAGATATCACATCTCATGTTATAGGACGGTTCCCAGGTTTGGTATTAGAAGCATTGAGATATCACATCTCATGGTATAGGAAGGGTCTCAGGGTTGGAATGGGAAGGAATTGGATATCCCTTCTCATGCTAAAGGAAGGGTCTCAGGTTGGAATGGGTAGGAGTTGGATATCACATCTCATGTTATAGGAAGGGTCTCAAGATTGAAATGGGAAGGATTTGGATATCACATCTCTTGCTATAGGAAGGGTCTCAGGTTTTCTATTAGAAACATTGAGATATGACATCTCATGCTATAGGAAGGGTTTCAGTATTGGAATGGGAAGGATTTGGATTTCACATCTCATGTTATAGGATGGTTCTCATGTTTGGTTTTAGAAGCATTGAGCTATCACATCTCATGCTATCGGAAGGGTCTCAGGATTGGAATGGGATGGAGTTGGATATCACATCTCAAGCTATCTCAGGATTGGAATGGGAAGGAGTTTGATATTTCATCTCAAGCTATAGGAAGGCTCTCAGGTTTGGAAAGGGAAGGATTTGGATTTCACATCTCATGTTATAGGATGGTTCTCATGTTTGGTTTTAGAAGCATTGAGATACCACATCTCATGCTATCGGAAGGGTCTCAGGTTTGGAATGGGAAGGAGTTGGATATCACATCTCTGCTATCTGAAGGGTCTCAGGATTGGAATGGGAAGGAGTTGGATATCCCATCTCGTTATAGGAAGGGTCTCAGGTTTGGTATTAGAAGCAATGAGATATCACATCTCATGCTATAGGAAGGGTCTAAGGTTTGGAAGGGGACGGATTTGGGTATCACATCTCATGTTATAGGACCGGTCTCAGGTTTGGTATTTGAAGCATTGAGATATCAAGTCTCATGGTATAGGACGGGTCTCAGAATTGGAATGAGAAGGAGTTGGATATCACATCTCAAGCTATAGGAAGGGTCTCATGATTGGAATGGGAAGGAGTTGGATATCACATCTCATGTTATAGGAAGGGTCTCAGGATTGGAATGGGAAGGACTTGGATATCACATCTCATTCTATATGAAGGCTCTCAGGGTTGGAAGGGGAAGGAGTTGGATATCACATTTCATGTTAGAGGTAGGATCTCAGGTTTGGTTTTAGAGGCATTGAGATATCACATCTCATGCTATAGGAAGGGTCTCAGGATTGGAATGGGAAGGAGTTGGATATCAAATCTCATGCTAAAGGGATGGTCTAAGGTTTGGAAGGGGAGGGATTTGGACATCATATCTCATGTTATTGGAAGGATCTCAGGTTTGGTATTAGAAGCATTGAGATATCACATCTCATGCTATCGGAAGGGTCTTAGGTTTGGTATAAGCATTGAGATATCACATCTCTGCTATCGGAAGGGTCTCAGGATTGGAATGGGAAGGATTTGGATATCACAATTCATGTTATAGGAAGGGTCTCAGGTTTGGTATTAGAAGCATTGAGATATCACATCTCATGCTATAGGAAGGGTCTCAGGAATGGAATGGGAAGGACTTGGATATCACATCTCATGATAAAGGAAGGGTCTAAGGTTTGGAAGGGGATGGATTTGGATATCACATCTCATGTTATTGGACCGGTCTCAGGTTTGGTATTAGAAGCATTGAGATATCAAGTCTCATGGTATAGGACGGGAGTTTGATATCACATCTCATGCCATGGTATGGGTGTCAGGTTTTGTAGAAGCATTGGGATATCACATCTCATGCTATCGGAAGGGTATCAGGATTGGATTTGGAAGGAGTTGGATATCCCATCTCATGCTATAGGAAGGGTCTCAGGTTGGAATAGAAGGAGTTGGATATCACATCTCATGTTATAGGAAGGGTCTCAGGATTGGAATGGGAAGGACTTGGATATCACATCTCATGCTGTAGGAAGGGTCTCAGGTTTGGAAAAGGAAGGAGTTGGATATCACATTTCATGTTAGAGGTAGGATCTCAGGTTTGGTATTAGAGGCATTGAGATATCACATCTCATGCTATCAGAAGGGTATCAGGATTGGAATGGGAAGGAGTTGGATATCACATCTCATGCTAAAGGGAGGGTCTCAGGTTTGGAATGGGAAGGATTTGGATATCACATCTCATGTTATAGGAAGGACCTTAGGTTTGGTATTAGAAGCATTGAGATATCACATCTCATGCTATAGGAAGGGTCTCGGGATTGGAATGGGAAGGAGTTGGATATCACATGTTATAGGAAGGATCTCAGGTTTGGTATTAGAAGCATTGAGATATCACATCTCATGCTATAGGAAGGGTCTCAGGATTGGAATGGGAAGGAGTTGGATATCACATCTCATCCTATGGGAAGGGTCTCAGGTTTGGTATAAGCATTGAAATATCACATCTCTGCTATCGGAAGGGTCTCAGGATTGGAATGGGAGGAGCTGGATATCACTTCTCATGCTAAAGGAAGGGTCTCAGGTTTGGAAGGGGAAGGATTTGGATATCACATCTCATGTTATAGGATGGGTCTCAGGTTTGGTATTAGAAGCATTGTGATATCACATCTCATGCTATAGGATGTGTCTCAGGATTGGAATGGGAAGGAGTTGGATATCACATCTCATGCTATAGGAAGGGTTTCAGGTTTGGTAGAAGCATTGAGATATCACATCTCATGCTATAGGAAGAGTCTCAGGTTTGGGAAGGGAAGGATTTGGATTTCACATCTCATGTTATAGGATGGTTCTCATGTTTGGTTTTTGAAGCATTGAGATATCACATCTCATGCTATCGGAAGGGTCTCAGGTTTGGAATGGGAAGGAGTTGGATATCACATCTCATGTTATAGGAAGGGTCTCAGGATTGGAATGGGAAGGATTTGGATATCACATCTCTTGCTATAGGAAGGGTCTCAGGTTTTTTATTAGAAACATTGAGATATCACATCTCATGCTATAGGAAGGGTTTTAGTATTGGAATGGGAAGTATTTGGATATCACATCTCATGCTAAAGGAAGGGTCTCAGGTCTGGAATGGGAAGGAATTGGATATCACATCTCATGTTATAGGAAGGGTCTCAGGTTTTTTATTAGAAACATTGAGATATCACATCTCATGTTATAGGACGGTTCCCAGGTTTGGTATTAGAAGCATTGAGATATCACATCTCATGGTATAGGAAGGGTCTCAGGGTTGGAATGGGAAGGAATTGGATATCCCTTCTCATGCTAAAGGAAGGGTCTCAGGTTAGAATGGGTAGGAGTTGGATATCACATCTCATGTTATAGGAAGGGTCTCAAGATTGAAATGGGAAGGATTTGGATATCACATCTCTTGCTATAGGAAGGGTCTCGGGTTTTCTATTAGAAACATTGAGATATGACATCTCATGCTATAGGAAGGGTTTCAGTATTGGAATGGGAAGGATTTGGATTTCACATCTCATGTTATAGGATGGTTCTCATGTTTGGTTTTAGAAGCATTGAGCTATCACATCTCATGCTATCGGAAGGGTCTCAGGATTGGAATGGGATGGAGTTGGATATCACATCTCTGCTATCTGAAGGGTCTCAGGATTGGAATGGGAAGGAGTTTGATATT
Organism: Ambystoma mexicanum; assembly: GCF_040938575.1. Lineage (NCBI taxonomy): Eukaryota > Metazoa > Chordata > Amphibia > Caudata > Ambystomatidae > Ambystoma > Ambystoma mexicanum. Next base: position 344,930,129 of record NC_090936.1, read on the forward strand.
TCATCTCAAGCTATAGGAAGGGTCTCCGGTTTGGAAAGGGAAGGATTTGGATTTCACATCTCATGTTATAGGATGGTTCTCATGTTTGGTTTTAGAAGCATTGAGATATCACATCTCATGCTATCGGAAGGGTCTCAGGTTTGGAATGGGAAGGAGTTGGATATCACATCTCTGCTATCTGATGGGTCTCAGGATTGGAATGGGAAGGAGTTGGATATCCCATCTCGTTATAGGAAGGGTCTCAGGTTTGGTATTAGAAGCAATGAGATATCACATCTCATGCTATAGGAAGGGTCTAAGGTTTGGAAGGGGACGGATTTGGGTATCACATCTCATGTTATAAGACCGGTCTCAGGTTTGGTATTTGACGCATTGAGATATCAAGTCTCATGGTATAGGACGGGTCTCAGAATTGGAATGAGAAGGAGTTGGATATCACATCTCAAGCTATAGGAAGGGTCTCATGATTGGAATGGGAAGGAGTTGGATATCACATCTCATGTTATAGGAAGGGTCTCAGGATTGGAATGGGAAGGACTTGGATATCACATCTCATTCTATAGGAAGGCTCTCAGGGTTGGAAGGGGAAGGAGTTGGATATCACATTTCATGTTAGAGGTAGGATCTCAGGTTTGGTTTTAGAGGCATTGAGATATCACATCTCATGCTATAGGAAGGGTCTCAGGATTGGAATGGGAAGGAGTTGGATATCAAATCTCATGCTAAAGGGATGGTCTAAGGTTTGGAAGGGGAGGGATTTGGACATCATATCTCATGTTATTGGAAGGATCTCAGGTTTGGTATTAGAAGCATTGAGATATCACATCTCATGCTATCGGAAGGGTCTTAGGTTTGGTATAAGCATTGAGATATCACATCTCTGCTATCGGAAGGGTCTCAGGATTGGAATGGGAAGGATTTGGTTATCACAATTCATGTTATAGGAAGGGTCTCAGGTTTGGTATTAGAAGCATTGAGATATCACATCTCATGCTATAGGAAGGGTCTCAGGAATGGAATGGGAAGGACTTGGATATCACATCTCATGATAAAGGAAGGGTCTAAGGTTTGGAAGGGGAAGGATTTGGATATCACATCTCATGTTATTGGACCGGTCTCAGGTTTGGTATTAGAAGCATTGAGATATCAAGTCTCATGGTATAGGACGGGAGTTTGATATCACATCTCATGCCATGGTATGGGTGTCAGGTTTTGTAGAAGCATTGGGATATCACATCTCATGCTATCAGAAGGGTATCAGGATTGGATTTGGAAGGAGTTGGATATCCCATCTCATGCTATAGGAAGGGTCTCAGGTTGGAATAGAAGGAGTTGGATATCACATCTCATGTTATAGGAAGGGTCTCAGGATTGGAATGGGAAGGACTTGGATATCACATCTCATGCTGTAGGAAGGGTCTCAGGTTTGGAAGGGGAAGGATTTGGATATCATATCTCATGTTATAGGACCGGTCCCAGGTCTGGTATTAGAAGCATTGAGATATCACATCTCATGCTATAGGAGGAGTCTCAGGATTGGAATGGGAAGGAGTTGGATATCACGTCTCATGTTATAGGAAGGGTCTCAGGTTTGGAAAAGGAAGGAGTTGGATATCACATTTCATGTTAGAGGTAGGATCTCAGGTTTGGTATTAGAGGCATTGAGATATCACATCTCATGCTATCAGAAGGGTATCAGGTTTGGAATGGGAAGGAGTTGGATATCACATCTCATGCTAAAGGGAGGGTCTCAGGTTTGGAATGGGAAGGATTTGGATATCACATCTCATGTTATAGGAAGGACCTTAGGTTTAGTATTAGAAGCATTGAGATATCACATCTCATGCTATAGGAAGGGTCTCGGGATTGGAATGGGAAGGAGTTGGATATCACATGTTATAGGAAGGATCTCAGGTTTGGTATTAGAAGCATTGAGATATCACATCTCATGCTATAGGAAGGGTCTCAGGATTGGAATGGGAAGGAGTTGGATATCACATCTCATGCTATGGGAAGGGTCTCAGGTTTGGTATAAGCATTGAAATATCACATCTCTGCTATCGGAAGGGTCTCAGGATTGGAATGGGAGGAGCTGGATATCACATCTCATGTTATAGGACGGGTCTCAGGTTTGGTATTAGAAGCATTGTGATTTCACATCTCATGCTATAGGATGTGTCTCAGGATTGGAATGGGAAGGAGTTGGATATCACATCTCATGCTATAGGAAGGGTTTCAGGTTTGGTAGAAGCATTGAGATATCACATCTCATGCTATAGGAAGAGTATCAGGTTTGGGAAGGGAAGGATTTGGATTTCACATCTCATGTTATAGGATGGTTCTCATGTTTGGTTTTTGAAGCATTGAGATATCACATCTCATGCTATCGGAAGGGTCTCAGGTTTGGAATGGGAAGGAGTTGGATATCACATCTCATGCTAAAGGAAGGGTCTCAGGTTGGAATGGGTAGGAGTTGGATATCACATCTCATGTTATAGGAAGGGTCTCAAGATTGAAATGGGAAGGATTTGGATATCACATCTCTTGCTATAGGAAGGGTCTCAGGTTTTCTATTAGAAACATTGAGATATGACATCTCATGCTATAGGAAGGGTTTCAGTATTGGAATGGGAAGGATTTGGATTTCACATCTCATGTTATAGGATGGTTCTCATGTTTGGTTTTAGAAGCATTGAGCTATCACATCTCATGCTATCGGAAGGGTCTCAGTGGAATGGGATGGAGTTGGATATCACATCTCAAGCTATCTCAGGATTGGAATGGGAAGGAGTTTGATATTTCATCTCAAGCTATAGGAAGGGTCTCAGGTTTGGAAAGGGAAGGATTTGGATTTCACATCTCATGTTATAGGATGGTTCTCATGTTTGGTTTTAGATGCATTGAGATATCACATCTCATGCTATCGGAAGGGTCTCAGGTTTGGAATGGGAAGGAGTTGGATATCACATCTCTGCTATCTGAAGGGTCTCAGGATTGGAATGGGAAGGAGTTGGATATCCCATCTCGTTATAGAAAGGGTCTCAGGTTTGGTATTAGAAGCAATGAGATATCACATCTCATGCTATAGGAAGGGTCTAAGGTTTGGAAGGGGACAGATTTGGGTATCACATCTCATGTTATAGGACCGGTCTCAGGTTTGGTATTTGAAGCATTGAGATATCAAGTCTCATGGTATAGGACGGGTCTCAGAATTGGAATGAGAAGGAGTTAGATATCACATCTCAAGCTATAGGAAGGGTCTCATGATTGGAATGGGAAGGAGTTGGATATCACATCTCATGTTATAGGAAGGGTCTCAGGATTGGAATGGGAAGGACTTGGATATCACATCTCATTCTATAGGAAGGCTCTCAGGGTTGGAAGGGGAAGGAGTTGGATATCACATTTCATGTTAGAGGTAGGATCTCAGGTTTGGTTTTAGAGGCATTGAGATATCACATCTCATGCTATAGGAAGGGTCTCAGGATTGGAATGGGAAGGAGTTGGATATCAAATCTCATGCTAAAGGGATGGTCTAAGGTTTGGAAGGGGAGGGATTTGGACATCATATCTCATGTTACTGGAAGGATCTCAGGTTTGGTATTAGAAGCATTGAGATATCACATCTCATGCTATCGGAAGGGTCTTAGGTTTGGTATAAGCATTGAGATATCACATCTCTGCTATCGGAAGGGTCTCAGGATTGGAATGGGAAGGATTTGGTTATCACAATTCATGTTATAGGAAGGGTCTCAGGTTTGGTATTAGAAGCATTGAGATATCACATCTCATGCTATAGGAAGGGTCTCAGGAATGGAATGGGAAGGACTTGGATATCACATCTCATGATAAAGGAAGGGTCTAAGGTTTGGAAGGGGAAGGATTTGGATATCACATCTCATGTTATTGGACCGGTCTCAGGTTTGGTATTAGAAGCATTGAGATATCAAGTCTCATGGTATAGGACGGGAGTTTGATATCACATCTCATGCCATGGTATGGGTGTCAGGTTTTGTAGAAGCATTGGGATATCACATCTCATGCTATCGGAAGGGTATCAGGATTGGATTTGGAAGGAGTTGGATATCCCATCTCATGCTATAGGAAGGGTCTCAGGTTGGAATAGAAGGAGTTGGATATCACATCTCATGTTATAGGAAGGGTCTCAGGATTGGAATGGGAAGGACTTGGATATCACATCTCATGCTGTAGGAAGGGTCTCAGGTTTGGAAGGGGAAGGATTTGGATATCATATCTCATGTTATAGGACCGGTCCCAGGTCTGGTATTAGAAGCATTGAGATATCACATCTCATGCTATAGGAGGAGTCTCAGGATTGGAATGGGAAGGAGTTGGATATCACGTCTCATGTTATAGGAAGGGTCTCAGGTTTGGAAAAGGAAGGAGTTGGATATCACATTTCATGTTAGAGGTAGGATCTCAGGTTTGGTATTAGAGGCATTGAGATATCACATCTCATGCTATCAGAAGGGTATCAGGATTGGAATGGGAAGGAGTTGGATATCACATCTCATGCTAAAGGGAGGGTCTCAGGTTTGGAATGGGAAGGATTTGGATATCACATCTCATGTTATAGGAAGGACCTTAGGTTTAGTATTAGAAGCATTGAGATATCACATCTCATGCTATAGGAAGGGTCTCGGGATTGGAATGGGAAGGAGTTGGATATCACATGTTATAGGAAGGATCTCAGGTTTGGTATTAGAAGCATTGAGATATCACATCTCATGCTATAGGAAGGGTCTCAGGATTGGAATGGGAAGGAGTTGGATATCACATCTCATGCTATGGGAAGGGTCTCAGGTTTGGTATAAGCATTGAAATATCACATCTCTGCTATCGGAAGGGTCTCAGGATTGGAATGGGAGGAGCTGGATATCACATCTCATGTTATAGGACGGGTCTCAGGTTTGGTATTAGAAGCATTGTGATATCACATCTCATGCTATAGGATGTGTCTCAGGATTGGAATGGGAAGGAGTTGTATATCACATCTCATGCTATAGGAAGGGTTTCAGGTTTGGTAGAAGCATTGAGATATCACATCTCATGCTATAGGAAGAGTCTCAGGTTTGGGAAGGGAAGGATTTGGATTTCACATCTCATGTTATAGGATGGTTCTCATGTTTGGTTTTTGAAGCATTGAGATATCACATCTCATGCTATCGGAAGGGTCTCAGGTTTGGAATGGGAAGGTGTTGGATATCACATCTCATGCTAAAGGAAGGGTCTCAGGTTGGAATGGGTAGGAGTTGGATATCACATCTCATGTTATAGGAAGGGTCTCAAGATTGAAATGGGAAGGATTTGGATATCACATCTCTTGCTATAGGAAGGGTCTCAGGTTTTCTATTAGAAACATTGAGATATGACATCTCATGCTATAGGAAGGGTTTCAGTATTGGAATGGGAAGGATTTGGATTTCACATCTCATGTTATAGGATGGTTCTCATGTTTGGTTTTAGAAGCATTGAGCTATCACATCTCATGCTATCGGAAGGGTCTCAGGATTGGAATGGGATGGAGTTGGATATCACATCTCAAGCTATCTCAGGATTGGAATGGGAAGGAGTTTGATATTTCATCTCAAGCTATAGGAAGGGTCTCAGGTTTGGAAAGGGAAGGATTTGGATTTCACATCTCATGTTATAGGATGGTTCTCATGTTTGGTTTTAGAAGCATTGAGATATCACATCTCATGCTATCGGAAGGGTCTCAGGTTTGGAATGGGAAGGAGTTGGATATCACATCTCTGCTATCTGAAGGGTCTCAGGATTGGAATGGGAAGGAGTTGGATATCCCATCTCGTTATAGGAAGGGTCTCAGGTTTGGTATTAGAAGCAATGAGATATCACATCTCATGCTATAGGAAGGGTCTAAGGTTTGGAAGGGGACGGATTTGGGTATCACATCTCATGTTATAGGACCGGTCTCAGGTTTGGTATTTGAAGCATTGAGATATCAAGTCTCATGGTATAGGACGGGTCTCAGAATTGGAATGAGAAGGAGTTGGATATCACATCTCAAGCTATAGGAAGGGTCTCATGATTGGAATGGGAAGGAGTTGGATATCACATCTCATGTTATAGGAAGGGTCTCAGGATTGGAATGGGAAGGACTTGGATATCACATCTCATTCTATAGGAAGGCTCTCAAGGTTGGAAGGGGAAGGAGTTGGATATCACATTTCATGTTAGAGGTAGGATCTCAGGTTTGGTTTTAGAGGCATTGAGATATCACATCTCATGCTATAGGAAGGGTCTCAGGATTGGAATGGGAAGGAGTTGGATATCAAATCTCATGCTAAAGGGATGGTCTAAGGTTTGGAAGGGGAGGGATTTGGACATCATATCTCATGTTATTGGAAGGATCTCAGGTTTGGTATTAGAAGCATTGAGATATCACATCTCATGCTATCGGAAGGGTCTTAGGTTTGGTATAAGCATTGAGATATCACATCTCTGCTATCGGAAGGGTCTCAGGATTGGAATGGGAAGGATTTGGATATCACAATTCATGTTATAGGAAGGGTCTCAGGTTTGGTATTAGAAGCATTGAGATATCACATCTCATGCTATAGGAAGGGTCTCAGGAATGGAATGGGAAGGACTTGGATATCACATCTCATGATAAAGGAAGGGTCTAAGGTTTGGAAGGGGAAGGATTTGGATATCACATCTCATGTTATTGGACCGGTCTCAGGTTTGGTATTAGAAGCATTGAGATATCAAGTCTCATGGTATAGGACGGGAGTTTGATATCACATCTCATGCCATGGTATGGGTGTCAGGTGTTGTAGAAGCATTGGGATATCACATCTCATGCTATCGGAAGTTTATCAGGATTGGATTTGGAAGGAGTTGGATATCCCATCTCATGCTATAGGAAGGGTCTCAGATTGGAATAGAAGGAGTTGGATATCACATCTCATGTTATAGGAAGGGTCTCAGGATTGGAATGGGAAGGACTTGGATATCACATCTCATGCTGTAGGAAGGGTCTCAGGTTTGGAAGGGGAAGGATTTGGATATCATATCTCATGTTATAGGACCGGTCCCAGGTCTGGTATTAGAAGCATTGAGATATCACATCTCATGCTATAGGAGGAGTCTCAGGATTGGAATGGGAAGGAGTTGGATATCACGTCTCATGTTATAGGAAGGGTCTCAGGTTTGGAAAAGGAAGGAGTTGGATATCACATTCCATGTTAGAGGTAGGATCTCAGGTTTGGTATTAGAGGCATTGAGATATCACATCTCATGCTATCAGAAGGGTATCAGGATTGGAATGGGAAGGAGTTGGATATCACATCTCATGCTAAAGGGAGGGTCTCAGGTTTGGAATGGGAAGGATTTGGATATCACATCTCATGTTATAGGAAGGACCTTAGGTTTGGTATTAGAAGCATTGAGATATCACATCTCAAGCTATTGGAAGGTTCTCAGGATTGGAATGGGAAGGAGTTGGATATCACATCTCATGCTATGGGAAGGGTCTCAGGTTTGGTATAAGCATTTAAATGTCACATCTCTGCTATCGGAAGGGTCTCAGGATTGGAATGGGAAGGAGTTGGATATCCCATCTCGTTATAGGAAGGGTCTCAGGTTTGGTATTAGAAGCAATGAGATATCACATCTCATGCTATAGGAAGGGTCTAAGGTTTGGAAGGGGACGGATTTGGGTATCACATCCCATGTTATAGGACCGGTCTCAGGTTTGGTATTTGAAGCATTGAGATATCAAGTCTCATGGTATAGGACGGGTCTCAGAATTGGAATGAGAAGGAGTTGGATATCACATCTCAAGCTATAGGAAGGGTCTCATGATTGGAATGGGAAGGAGTTGGATATCACATCTCATGTTATAGGAAGGGTCTCAGGATTGGAATGGGAAGGACTTGGATATCACATCTCATGTTATTGGACCGGTCTCAGGTTTGGTATTAGAAGCATTGAGATATCAAGTCTCATGGTATAGGACGGGAGTTTGATATCACATCTCATGCCATGGTATGGGTGTCAGGTGTTGTAGAAGCATTGGGATATCACATCTCATGCTATCAGAAGTTTATCAGGATTGGATTTGGAAGGAGTTGGATATCCCATCTCATGCTATAGGAAGGGTCTCAGGTTGGAATAGAAGGAGTTGGATATCACATCTCATGTTATAGGAAGGGTCTCAGGATTGGAATGGGAAGGACTTGGATATCACATCTCATGCTGTAGGAAGGGTCTCAGGTTTGGAAGGGGAAGGATTTGGATATCATATCTCATGTTATAGGACCGGTCCCAGGTCTGGTATTAGAAGCATTGAGATATCACATCTCATGCTATAGGAGGAGTCTCAGGATTGGAATGGGAAGGAGTTGGATATCACGTCTCATGTTATAGGAAGGGTCTCAGGTTTGGAAAAGGAAGGAGTTGGATATCACATTCCATGTTAGAGGTAGGATCTCAGGTTTGGTATTAGAGGCATTGAGATATCACATCTCATGCTATCAGAAGGGTATCAGGATTGGAATGGGAAGGAGTTGGATATCACATCTCATGCTAAAGGGAGGGTCTCAGGTTTGGAATGGGAAGGATTTGGATATCACATCTCATGTTATAGGAAGGACCTTAGGTTTGGTATTAGAAGCATTGAGATATCACATCTCATGCTATAGGAAGGGTCTCGGGATTGGAATGGGAAGGAGTTGGATATCACATGTTATAGGAAGGATCTCAGGTTTGGTATTAGAAGCATTGAGATATCACATCTCATGCTATAGGAAGGGTCTCAGGATTGGAATGGGAAGGAGTTGGATATCACATCTCATGCTATGGGAAGGGTCTCAGGTTTGGTATAAGCATTGAAATATCACATCTCTGCTATCGGAAGGGTCTCAGGATTGGAATGGGAAGGAGTTGGATATCCCATCTCGTTATAGGAAGGGTCTCAGGTTTGGTATTAGAAGCAATGAGATATCACATCTCATGCTATAGGAAGGGTCTAAGGTTTGGAAGGGGACGGATTTGGGTATCACATCTCATGTTATAGGAACGGTCTCAGGTTTGGTATTTGAAGCATTGAGATATCAAGTCTCATGGTATAGGACGGGTCTCAGAATTGGAATGAGAAGGAGTTGGATATCACATCTCAAGCTATAGGAAGGGTCTCATGATTGGAATGGGAAGGAGTTGGATATCACATCTCATGTTATAGGAAGGGTCTCAGGATTGGAATGGGAAGGACTTGGATATCACATCTCATTCTATAGGAAGGCTCTCAAGGTTGGAAGGGGAAGGAGTTGGATATCACATTTCATGTTAGAGGTAGGATCTCAGGTTTGGTTTTAGAGGCATTGAGATATCACATCGCATGCTATAGGAAGGGTCTCAGGATTGGAATGGGGAGGAGTTGGATATCAAATCTCATGCTAAAGGGATGGTCTAAGGTTTGGAAGGGGAGGGATTTGGACATCATATCTCATGTTATTGGAAGGATCTCAGGTTTGGTATTAGAAGCATTGAGATATCACATCTCATGCTATCGGAAGGGTCTTAGGTTTGGTATAAGCATTGAGATATCACATCTCTGCTATCGGAAGGGTCTCAGGATTGGAATGGGAAGGATTTGGATATCACAATTCATGTTATAGGAAGGGTCTCAGGTTTGGTATTAGAAGCATTGAGATATCACATCTCATGCTATAGGAAGGGTCTCAGGAATGGAATGGGAAGGACTTGGATATCACATCTCATGATAAAGGAAGGGTCTAAGGTTTGGAAGGGGAAGGAGTTGGATATCACATTTCATGTTAGAGGAAGGATCTCAGGTTTGGTATTAGAGGCCTTGAGATATCACATCTCATGCTATAGGAAGGGTCTCAGGATTGGAATGGGAAGGAGTTGGATATCACATCTCAAGCTATAGGAAGGGTCTCAGGTTTGGTATAAGCATTGAGATATCACATCTCATGCTATAGGAAGGGTCTCAGGATTTGAATGGGAAGAAGTTGGATATCACATCTCATGCTATAGGAAGGGTCTCAGGATGGTATAAGCATTGAGATATCACATCTCATGCTAAAGGAAGGGTCTCAGGGTTGGAATGGGAAGGAGTTGTATATGACATCTCATGCCATAGGAAGGGTCTCAGGTTTGGTATAAGCATTGAGATATCACATCACATGCTATAGGAAGGGTCTCAGGATTGGAATGGGAAGGACTTGGATATCATATCTCATGCTATAGGCAGGGTCTCAGGTTTGGAAAGGGAAGGAGATTGATATCACATTTCATGTTAGAGGTGGGATCTCAGGTTTGGTATTAGAGGCATTGAGATACCACATCTCATGCTATCAGAAGGGTCTCAGGATTGGAATGGGAAGGAGTTGGATATCACATTTCATGCTAAAGGGAGGGTCTCAGGTTTGGTATAAGCATTGAGATATCACATCTCATGCTATAGGAAGGGTCTCAGGATTGGAATGGGAAGGATTTGGATATCGCATCTTATGCTATAGGAAGGGTCTCAGGTTTGGTATAAGCATTGAGATATCACATCTCATGCTGTAGGAAGGGTCTCAGGATTGGAATGGGAAGAAGTTGGATATCAATATCACATCTCATGCTATAGGAAGGGTCTCAGGTTTGGTATAAGCATTGAGATATCACATCTCATGCTATAGGAAGGGTCTCAGGGTTGGAATGGGAAGGAGTTGCATATGACATCTCATGCCATAGGAAGGGTCTCAGGTTTGGTATAAGCATTGAGATATCACATCACATGCTATAGGAAGGGTCTCAGGATTGGAATGGGAAGGACTTGGATATCACATCTCATGCTATAGGCAGGGTCTCAGGTTTGGAAAGGGAAGGAGGTGGATATCACATTTCATGTTAGAGGTAGGATCTCAGGTTTGGTATTAGAGGCATTGAGATATCACATCTCATGCTATCAGAAGGGTCTCAGGATTGGAATGGGAAGGAGTTGGATATCACATTTCATGCTAAAGGGAGGGTCTCAGGTTTGGAAGGGGAAGGATTTGGAAATCACATCTCATATTATAGGAAGGATCTCAGGTTTGGTATTAGAAGAATTGAGATATCACATCTCATGCTATCGGAAGGATCTCAGGTTTGGTATAAGAGGCATTGAGATATCACATCTCATGCTATCATAAGGGTCTCAGGATTGGAATGGGAAGGAGTTGGATATCACATCTCATGTTATAGGAAGGATCTCAGGTTTGGTATTAGAAGCATTGAGACATCACATCTCATGCTATAGGAAGGGTCTCAGGATTGGAATGGGAAGGAGTTGGATATCACATCTCATGCTATAGGAAGGGTCTCAGGTTTGGTATAAGCATTGAGATATCACATCTCATGCTATAGGAAGGGTCTCAGGATTGGAATGGGAAGGATTTGGATATCACATCTTATGCTATAGGAAGGGTCTCAGGTTTGGTATAAGCATGGAGATATCACTTCTCATGCTATAGGAAGGGTCTCAGGATTGGAATGGGAAGGAGTTGGATATCACATCTCATGCTATAGGAAGGGTCTCAGATTTGGTATAAGCATTGAGATATCACATCTCATGCTATAGGAAGGGTCTCAGGATTGGAATGGGAAGGAGTTGTATATGACATCTCAGGCCATAGGAAGGGTCTCAGATTTGGTATAAGCATTGAGATATCACATCTCATGATATCGGAAGGGTCTCAGGATTGGAATGGGAAGGAGTTGGATATCACATCTCATGATAAAGGAAGGGTCTAAGGTTTGGAAGGGGAAGGATTTGGATATCACATCTCATGTTATAGGACGGGTCTCAGGTTTGGTATTAGAAGCATTGAGATATCAAGTCTCATGGTATAAGAAGGGTCTCAGGATTCGAATGGGAAGGAGTTGGATATCACATCTCATGCCATAGTATGGGTCTCAGGTTTGGTAGAAGCATTGGAATATCACATCTCATGCTATCGGAAGGGTATCAGTATTGGATTTGGAAGGAGTTGGATATCCCATCTCATGCTATAGGAAAGGTCTCAGGTTGGAATGGGAAGGAGTTGGATATCACATTTCATGTTATAGGAAGGGTCTCAGGATTGGAATGGGAAGGACTTGGATATCATATCTTATGCTATAGGAAGGCTCTCAGGTTTGGAAGGGGAAGGAGTTGGATATCACATTTCATGTTAGAGGAAGGATCTCAGGTTTGGTATTAGAGGCCTTGAGATATCACATCTCATGCTATAGGAAGGGTCTCAGGATTGGAATGGGAAGGAGTTGGATATCACATCTCAAGCTATAGGAAGGGTCTCAGGTTTGGTATACGCATTGAGATATCACATCTCATGCTATAGGAAGGGTCTCAGGATTGGAATGGGAAGAAGTTGGATATCACATCTCATGCTATAGGAAGGGTCTCAGGATTGGAATGGGAAGGAGTTGTATATGCCATCTCATGCCATAGGAAGGGTCTCATGTTTGGTATAAGCATTGAGATATCACATCACATGCTATAGGAAGGGTCTCAGGATTGGAATGGGAAGGACTTGGATATCACATATCATGCTATAGGCAGGGTCTCAGGTTTGGAAAGGGAAGGAGATGGATATCACATTTCATGTTAGAGGTAGGATCTCAGGTTTGGTATTAGAGGCATTGAGATATCACATCTCATGCTATCAGAAGGGTCTCAGGATTGGAATGGGAAGGAGTTGGATATCACATCTCATGCTAAAGGGAGGGTCTAAGGTTTGGAAGGGGAAGGATTTGGAAATCACATCTCATATTATAGGAAGGATCTCAGGTTTGGTATTAGAAGCATTGAGATATCACATCTCATGCTATCGGAAGGATCTCAGGTTTGTTATAAGAGGCATTGAGATATCACATCTCATGCTATCATAAGGGTCTCAGGATTGGAATGGGAAGGAGTTGGATATCACATCTCATGTTATAGGAAGGATCTCAGGTTTGGTATTGGAAGCATTGAGACATCACATCTCATGCTATAGGAAGGGTCTCAGGATCGGAATGGGAAGGAGTTGTATATCACATCTCATGCTATAGGAAGGGTCTCAGATTTGGTATAAGCATTGAGATATCACATCTCATGCTATAGGAAGGGTCTCAGGATTGGAATGGGAAGGAGTTGTATATGACATCTCAGGCCATAGGAAGGGTCTCAGGTTTGATATAAGCATTGAGATATCACATCTCTGCTATCGGAAGGGTCTCAGGATTGGAATGGGAAGGAGTTGGATATCCCATCTGAGTTGGATATCCCATCTCATGTTATAGGAAGGGTCTCAGGTTTGGTATTAGAAGCATTGAGATATCACATCTCATGCTATAGGAAGGGTCTCAGGATTGTAATGGGAGGACTTGGATGTCACATCTCATGCTATAGGGAGGGTCTCAAGTTTGATATTAGAAGCATTGAGATAACAAATGTCATGATATCGGAAGGGTCTCAAGATTGGAATGGGAAGGAGTTGGATATCACATCTCATGATAAAGGAAGGGTCTAAGGTTTGGAAGGGGAAGGATTTGGATATCACATCTCATGTTATAGGACGGGTCTCAGGTTTGGTATTAGAAGCATTGAGATATCAAGTCTCATGGTATAGGAAGGGTCTCAGAATTGGAATCGGAAGAAGTTGGATATCACATCTCAAGCTATAGGAAGGGTCTCAGGATTGGAATGGGAAGGAGTTTGATATCACATCTCATGCCATAGTATGGGTCTCAGATTTGGTAGAAGCATTGGGATATCACATCTCATGCTATCGGAATGGTATCAGTATTGGATTTGGAAGGAGTTGGATATCCCATCTCATGCTATAAGAAAGGTCTCAGGTTGGAATGGGATGGAGTTGGATATCACATTTCATGTTATAGGAAGGGTCTCAGGATTGGAATGGAAAGGACTTGGATATCATATCTCATGCTATAGGAAGGCTCTCAGGTTTGGAAGGGGAAGGAGTTGGATATCACATTTCATGTTAGAGGAAGGATCTCAGGTTTGGTATTAGAGGCCTTGAGATATCACATCTCATGCTATAGGAAGCGTCTCAGGATTGGAATGGGAAGGAGTTGGGTATCACATCTCATGCTATAGGAAGGGTCTCAGGATTGGTATAAGTATTGAGATATAACATCTCATGCTATAGGAAGGGTCTCAGGATTGGAATGGAAGGAGTTGGATATCACATCTCATGTTATAGGAAGGATCTCAGGTTTGGTATTAGAAGCATTGAGACATCACATCTCATGCTATAGGAAGGGTCTCAGGATTGGAATGGGAAGGAGTTGGATATCACATCTCATGCTATAGATAGGCTCTCAGATTTGGAAAGGGAAGGAGTTGGATATCACATTTCATGTTAGAGGAAGGATCTTAGGTTTGGTATTAGAGGCATTGAGATATCACATCTCATGCTATAGGAAGCGTCTCAGGATTGGAATGGGAAGGAGTTGGGTATCACATCTCATGCTATAGGAAGGGTCTCAGGATTGGTATAAGTATTGAGATATAACATCTCATGCTATAGGAAGGGTCTCAGGATTGGAATGGAAGGAGTTGGATATCACATCTCATGTTATAGGAAGGATCTCAGGTTTGGTATTAGAAGCATTGAGACATCACATCTCATGCTATAGGAAGGGTCTCAGGATTGGAATGGGAAGGAGTTGGATATCACATCTCATGCTATAGGAAGGGTCTCAGGTTTGGTATAAGCATTGAGATATCACATCTCATGCTATAGGAAGGGTCTCAGGATTGGAATGGGAAGGAGTTGTATATGACATCTCATGCCGTAGGAAGGGTCTCAGGTTTCGTATAAGCAGTGAGATATCACATCTCTGCTATTGGAAGGGTCTCAGGATTGGAATGGGAAGGTGTTGGATATCCCATCTCATGTTATAGGAAGAGTCTCAGGTTTGGTATTAGAAGCATTGGATATCACATATCATGCTATAGGAAGTGTCTCAGGATTGGAATGGGAAGGACTTGGATATCACATCTCATGCTATAGGGAGGGTCTCAAGTTTGATATTAGAAGCATTGAGATATCACATCTCATGCTATAGGAAGGGTCTCAGGATTGGAATGGGAAGGAGTTGGATATCACATCTCATGCTATAGGAAGGGTCTCATGATTGGAATGGGAAGGAGTTGGATATCACATCTCATGTTATAGGAAGGATCTCAGGTTTGGTATAAGCATTGAGATATCACATCTCTGCTATCGGAAGGGTCTCAGGATTGGAATGGGAAGGAGTTGGATATTCCCATCTCATGTTATAGGAAGGGTCTCAGGTTTGGTATTAGAAGCATTGAGATATCACATCTCATGCTGTAGGAAGGGTCTCAGGATTGGAATTGGAAGGAGTTGGATATCACATCTCATGCTATAGGAAGGATCACAGGTTTGGTATTAGAAGCATTGAGATATCACATCTCATGCTATCAGAAGGGTCTCAGGATTGGAATGGGAAGGAGTTGGATATCACATCTCATGCTATAGGAAGGGTCTCAGGTTTGGAACGGGAAGGAGTTGGATATCATATCTCATGTTATAGGAAGAGTCTCAGGTTTGGTATAAGCATTGAGATATCACATCTCTGCTCTCGGAGGTGTCTCAGGATTGGGATGGGAAGGAGTTGGATATCACATCTCATGCTATAGGAAGGGTATCAGGTTTGGAACGGGAAGGAGTTGGATATCCCATCTCATGTTATAGGACGGGTCTCAGGTTTGGTATTAGAAGCATTGAGATATCACATCGCATGCTGTAGGAAGGATCTCAGGTTTGGAATGGGAAGGAATTGGATATCACATCTCATGTCATAGTAAGTATCTCAGGTTTGGTATTAGAAGCATTGAGATATCACATCTCATGCTTTAGGAATGGTCTCAGGATTGGAATGGGTAGGAGTTGGATATTACGTTCTTGCTATAGGAAGGGTCTCATGTTTGGAATGGGAAGGAGTTGGATATCACATATGCTATAGGAAGGGTCTCAGGATTGGAATGGGAAGGATTTGGATATCACATCTCATGCTATAGGAAGGGTCTCAGGTTTGGTATAAGCATGGAGATATCACTTCTCATGCTATAGGAAGTGTCTCAGGATTGGAATGGGAAGGAGTTGGATATCACATCTCATGTTATAGGAAGGATCTCAGGTTTGGTATTAGAAGCATTGAGACATCACATCTCATGCTATAGGAAGGGTCTCAGGATTGGAATGGGAAGTAGTTGGATATCACATCTCATGCTAAAGGGAGGGTCTCAGGTTTGGAAGGGGAAGGATTTGGATATTACATCTTGTGTTATAGGAATGATCTCAGGTTTGGTATTAGAAGCATTCAGATATCACATCTCATGCTATCGGAAGGATCTCTGGTTTAGTATTAAAAGCATTGAGATATCAAATCTCATGCTATAGGAAGGGTCGCAGGATTGGAATGGGAAGGAGTTCGATATCATATCTCATGCTATAGGAAGGGTCTCAGGTTTGGTATAAGTATTGAGATATCACATCTCATGCTACAGGAAGGGTCTCAGGATTGGAATGGGAAGGAGTTGTATATGACATCTCATGCCACAGGAAGGGTCTCAGGTTTGGTATAAGCATTGAGATATCACATCTCTGCTATCGGAAGGGTCTAAGGATTGGAATGGGAAGGAGTTGGATATCCCATCTTACGTTATAGGAAGGGTCTCAGGTTTGGTATTAGAAGCATTGAGATATCACATCTCATGCTATAGGAAGGGTCTCAGGATTGGAATGGGAAGGACTTGGATATCACATCTCATTCTATAGGGAGGGTCTCACGTTTGGAAAGGGAAGGAGTTGGATATCACATTTCATGTTAGATGTAGGATCTCAGGTTTGGTATTAGAGGCATTGAGATATAACATCTCATGCTATCAGAAGGGTCTCAGGATTGGAATGGGAAGGAGTTGGATATCACATCTCATGCTAAAGGGAGGGTCTCAGGAATGGAAGGGGAAGGATTTGGATATCACATCTCATGTTATAGGAAGGATCTCAGGTTTGGTATTAGAAGCATTGAGATATCACATCTCATGCTATCGGAAGGATCTCAGGTTTGGTATTAGAGGCATTGAGATATCACATCTCATGCTAAAGGGAGGGTCTCAGATTTGGAAGGGGAAGGATTTGGATATCACATCTCTTGTTATAGAAAGGATCACAGGTTTGGTATTAGAAGCATTGAGATATCACATCTCATGCTATGGGAAGGGTCTCAGGATTGGAATGGGAAGGAGTTGGATATCGCATCTCATGCTATAGGAAGGGTCTCAGGTTTGGAACGGGAAGGAGTTAGATATCACATCTCATGTTATAGTAAGAGTCTCAGGTTTGGTATAAGCATTGAGATTTCACATCTCTGCTATCGGAGGTGTCTCAGGATTGGGATGGGAAGGAATTGGATATCACATCTCATGCTATAGGAAGGGTATCAGGTTTGGAAAGGGAAGGAGTTGTATATCCCATCTCATGTTATAGGACGGGTCTCAATTTTGAGATTAGAAGCATTGAGATATCACATCACATGCTGTAGGAAGGGTCTCAGGTTTGGAATGAGAAGGATTTAGATATCACATCTCATGTCATAGGAAGGATCTCAGGTTTGGTATAAGCATTGAGATATCACATCTCTGCTATTGGAAAGGTCTCAAGATTGGAATGGGAAGGACTTGGATATCACAATTCATGTTATAGGAAGGGTCTCAGGTTTGGTATTAGAAGCATTGAGATATGACATCTCATGCTATAGGAAGGGTCTCAGGATTGGAATGGGAAGGACTTGGATATCACATCTCATGTTATAGGAAGGGTCTCAGGTTTGGTATTAGAAGCATTGAGATATCACATCTCATGCTATAGGAAGGGTCTCAGGAGTGGAATGGGAAGGAGTTGGATATCACATCTCATGATAAAGGAAGGGTCTAAGGTTTGGAAGGGGAAGGATTTGGATATCACATCTCATGTTATTGGACTGGTCTCAGGTTTGGTATTAGAAGCATTGAGATATCAAGTCTCATGATATAGGACGGGAGTTTGATATCACATCTCATGCCATGGTATGGGTCTCAGGTTTTGTAGAAGCATTGGGATATCACATCTCATGCTATCGGAAGGATATCAGGATTAGATTTGGAAGGAGTTGGATATCCCATCTCATGCTATAGGAAGGGTCTCAGGTTGGAATGGGAAGGAGTTGGATATCACATCTCATGTTATAGGAAGGGTCTCAGGATTGGAATGGGAAGGACTTGGATATCACATCTCATGCTGTAGGAAGGCTCTCAGGTTTGGAAAGGGAAGGAGTTGGATATCACATTTCATGTTAGAGGTAGGATCTCAGGTTTGGTATTAGAGGCATTGAGATATCACATCTCATGCTATCAGAAGGGTATCAGGATTGGAATGGGAAGGAATTGGATATCACATCTCATGCTAAAGGGAGGGTCTCAGGTTTGGTATTAGAAGCATTGAGATATCACATCTCATGCTATAGGAAGGGTCTCAGGATTGGAATGGGAAGGAGTTGGATATCACATCTCATGTTATAGGAAGGATCTCAGGTTTGGTATTAGAAGCATTGAGATATCACATCTCATGCTATAGGAAGGGTCTCAGGATTGGAATGGGAAGGAGTTGGATATCACATCTCATGCTAAAGGAAGGGTCTCAGTTTTGGTAGAAGCATTGAGATATCACATCTCATGCTATAGGAAGGGTCTCAGGATTGGAATGGGAAGGAGTTGGATATCACATCTCGTGCTATAGGAAGGGTCTCAGGTTTGGTATAAGCATTGAGATATCACATCTCTGCTATCGGAAGGGTCTCAGGATTGGAATGGGAAGGACTTAGATATCACATCTCATGCTATAGGGAGGGTCTCAGTATTGATATTAGAAGCATTGAGATATCACATCTCATGCTATCGGAAGGGTCTCAGGATTGGAATGGAAGGAGCTGGATATCACATCTCATGCTAAGACCTGATATACCCTTCCTATAAAATGAGATGGGAATATCCAACTCCTTCCCATTCCAATCCTGAGACCCTTCCGATAGCAGAGATGTGATATCTCAATGCTTATACCAAACCTGAGATCCTTCCTATAACATGAGGTGTGATATCCAACTCCTTCCCATTCCAATCCTGAGACACTTCCTATAGCATGAGATGTGATATCTCACTGCTTATACCAAACCTGATACCCTTCCTATAGCATGAGATGTGATATCCAACTCCTTCCCATTCCAATCCTGAGTCCCTTCCTATAGCATGAGATGTGATATCTCAATGCTTCTAATATCAAACTTGAGACCCTCCCTATAGCATGAGATGTGACATCCAAGTCCTTCACATTCCAATCCTGAGACACTTCCTATAGCATGAGATGTGATATCTCAATGCTTATACCAAACCTGAGACCCTTCCTATGGCATGAGATGTCATATACATATCCTTCCCATTCCAATCCTGAGACCCTTCCTATAGCATGAGATGTGATATCTCAATGCTTATACCAAACCTGAGACCCTTCCTATAGCATGAGATGTGATATCCAACTCCTTCCCATTCCAATCCTGAGACCCTTCCTATAGCATGAGATGTGATATCTCAATGCCTCTAATACCAAACCTGAGATCCTTCCTCTAACATGAAATGTGATATCCAACACCTTCCCTTTCCAAACCTGAGAGCCTACCTATAGCTTGAGATGTGATATCCAAGTCATTCCCATTCCAATCCTTAGACCCTTCCTACAGCATGCAATATGTTATCTCAATGATTCTGATAACAAACCTGAGACCCGTCCTATAACATGAGATGGGATATCCAACTCCTTCCCATTCCAATCCTGAGACACTTCCGATAGCAGAGATGTGATATCTCAATGCTTATACCAAACCTGAGACCCTTCCTATAACATGAGATGTGATATCCAACTCCTTCCAAATCCAATCCTGATACCCTTCCGATAGCATGAGATGTGATATCCCAATGCTTCTACCAAACCTGAGACCCATACTATGGCATGAGATGTGATATCAAACTCCTTCCCATTCCAATCCTGAGACCCTTCCTATAGCTTGAGATGTGATGTCCAACTCCTTCCCATTCCAATTCTGAGACCCTTCCTATACCATGAGACTTGATATCTCAATGCTTCTAAAACCAAACCTTAGACCCTTCCTTTATCATGAGATGTGATATCCAAATCCTTCCCCTTCCAAACCTTAGACCCTTCCTTTATCATGAGATGTGATATCCAACTCCTTCCCATTCCAATCCTGAGACCCTTCCGATATCATGAGATGTGATATCTCAATGCTTCTAATATCAAACTTGAGACCCTCCCTATAGCATGAGATGTGATATCCAAGTCCTTCCCATTCCAATCCTGAGACCCTTCCTATAACATGAGATGGGAATATCCAACTCCTTCCCATTCCAATCCTGAGACCCTTCCGATAACAGAGATGTGATATCTCAATGCTTATACCAAACCTGAGATCCTTCCTATAACATTTGATGTAATATCCAACTTCTTCGCATTCCAATCCTGAGACACTTCCTATAGCATGAGATGTGATATCTCACTGCTTATACCAAACCTGAGACCCTTCCTATAGCATGAGATGTGATATCCAACTCCTTCCCATTCCAATCCTGAGACCCTTCCTATAGCATGAGATGAGATATCTCAATGCTTCTAATACCAAACCTGAGACTCTTCCTATAACATGAGATGGGATATCCAACTCCTTCCCATTCCAATCCTGAGACCCTTCCGATAGTAGAGATGTGATATCTCACTGCTTATACCAAACCTGAGACCCTTCCTATAGCATGAGATGTGATATCCAACTCCTTCCCATTCCAATCCTGAGACCCTTCCTATAGCATGAGATGCGATATCTCAATGCTTATACCAAACCTGAGACCCTTCATATAGCATGAGATGTGAAATCCAACTCCTTCCTATTACAATCCTGAGACCCTTCCTATAGCATGAGATGTGATGTCTCAATGCTTTTAATACCAAACCTGAGATCCTTCCTATAACATGAGATGTGATATCCAACTCCTTCCATTCCAATCCTGAGACCCTTCCTATAGCATGAGATGTGATATCTCAATGCTTCTAATATCAAACTTGAGACCCTCCCTATAGCATGAGATGTGATATCCAAGTCCTTCCCATTCCAATCCTGAGACACTTCCTATAGCATGAGATGTGATATCTCAATGCTTCTAATACCAAACCTGAGACTCTTCCTATAACATGAGATGGGATATCCAACTCCTTCCCATTCCAATCCTGAGACCCTTCCAAAAGCAGAGATGTGATATCTCAATGCTTATACCAAACCTGAGACCCTTCCTATGGCATGAGATGTCATAAACATATCCTTCCCATTCCAATCCTAAGACCCTTCCTATAGCATGAGATGTGATATCTCAATGCTTATACCAAACCTGAGACCCTTCCTATAGCATGAGATGTGATATCCAAGTCCTTCCCATTCCAATCCTTAGACCCTTCCTATAGCATGCAATATGATATCTCAATGAATCTAATACCAAACCTGAGACTCTTCCTATAACATGAGATGGGATATCCAACTCCTTCCCATTCCAATCCTGAGACCCTTCCAAAAGCAGAGATGTGATATCTCAATGCTTATACCAAACCTGAGACCCTTCCTATGGCATGAGATGTCATATACATATCCTTCCCATTCCAATCCTGAGACCCTTCCTATAGCATGCAATATGATATCTCAATGATTCTAATAACAAACCTGATACCCGTCCTATAACATGAGCTGGGATATCCAACTCCTTCCCATTCCAATCCTGAGACCCTTCCAATAGCAGAGATGTGATATCTCAATGCTTATACCAAACCTGAGACCCTTCCTACGGCATGAGATGTCATATACAACTCCTTCCCATTCCAATCCTGAGACCCTTCCCATAGCATGAGATGTGATATCTCAATGCTTATACCAAACCTGAGACCCTTCATATAGCATGAGATGTGATATCCAACTCCTTCCCATTACAATCCTGAGTCCCTTCCTATAGCATGAGATGTGATGTCTCAATGCTTCTAATACCAAACCTGAGATCCTTCCTATAACATGAGATGTGATATCCAACTCCTTCCATTCCAATCCTGAGACCCTTCCTATAGCATGAGATGTGATATCTCAATGCTTCTAATATCAAACTTGAGACCCTCCCTATAGCATGAGATGTGATATCCAATTCCTTCCCATTCCAATCCTGAGACACTTCCTATAGCATGAGATGTGATATCTCAATGCTTCTAATACCAAACCTGAGACTCCTCCTATAACATGAGATGGGATATCCATATCCTTCCCATTCCAATCCTGAGACCCTTCCTATAGCACGAGATGTGATATCTCAATGCTTATACCAAACTTGAGACCCTCCCTATAGCATGAGATGTGATATCCAATTCCTTCCCATTCCAATCCTGAGACCCTTCCTATAGCATGAGATGTGATATCTCAATGCTTCTAATATCAAACTTGAGACCCTCCCTATAGCATGAGATGTGATATCCAATTCCTTCCCATTCCAATCCTGAGACACTTCCTATAGCATGAGATGTGATATCTCAATGCTTATACCAAACCTGAGACCCTTCTTATGTCATGAGATGTCATATACATATCCTTCCCATTCCAATCCTGAGACCCTTCCTATAGCATGAGATGTGATATCTCAATGCTTATACCAAACCTGAGACCCTTCCTATAGCATGAGATGTGATATCCAACTCCTTCCCATTCCAATCCTGAGACCCTTCCTATAGCATGAGATGTGATATTTCAATGCCTCTAATACCAAACCTGAGATCCTTCCTCTAACATGAAATGTGATATCCAACTCCTTCCCTTTCCAAACCTGAGAGCCTACCTATAGCATGAGATGTGATATCCAAGTCCTTCCCATTCCAATCCTTAGACCCTTCCTATAGCATGCAATATGATATCTCAATGATTCTAATAACAAACCTGAGACCCGTCCTATAACATGAGATGGGATATCCAACTCCTTCCCATTCCAATCCTGAGACACTTCCGATAGCAGAAATGTGATATCTCAATGCTTATACCAAACCTGAGACCCTTCCTATAACATGAGATGTGATATCCAACTCCTTCCCATTCCAAACCTGAGACCCTTCCTATAGCATATGTGATATCCAACTCCTTCCAATTCCAAACATGAGACCCTTCCCATAGCAAGAATGTAATATCCAACTCCTTCCCATTCCAATCCTGAGACCATTCCTATAGCATGAGATGTGATATCTCAATGCTTCTAATACCAAACCTGAGATCCTTCCTATGACATGAGATGTGATATCCAATTCCTTCCCATTCCAAACCTGAGACCCTTCCTACAGCATGCGATGTGATATCTCAATGCTTCCAATACCAAACCTGAGACCAGTCCTATAACATGAGATGGGATATCCAACTCCTTCCCGTTCCAATCCTGAGACACTTCCGATTGCAGAGATGTGATATCTCAATGCTTATAGCAAACCTGAGACTCTTCCTATAACATGAGATGTGATATCCAACTCCTTCCCGTTCCAAACCTGAGACCCTTCCTATAGCATGAGATGTGATATCCAACTCCTTCCCATTCCAATCCTGAGACCCTTCAGATAGCATGAGATGTGATATCTCAATGCCTCTAATACCAAACCTGAGATCCTTCCTATAACATGTGATGTGATATTCAATTCCTTCCCCTTCCAAACCTGAGACCCTCCCTTTAGCATGAGATGTGATATCCAACTCCTTCCCATTCCAATCATGAGACCCTTATGATAGCATGAGATGTGATATCTCAATGCCTCTAATACCAAACCTGAGATACTTCCGATAGCATGAGATGTGATATCTCAATGCTTCTAATACCAAACCTGAGATCCTTCCTATAACATGAGATGTGATATCCAACTCCTTCCCATTCCAATCCTGAGACCCTTCTGATAGCATGAGATGTGATATCTCAATGCCTCTAATACCAAACCTGAGATCCTACCTCTAGAATGAAATGTGATATCCAACTCCTTCCCTTTCCAAACCTGAGAGCCTACCTATAGCATGAGATGTGATATCCAAGTCCTTCCCATTCCAATCCTTAGACCCTTCCTATAGCATGCAATATGATATCTCAATGATTCTAATAACAAACCTGAGACCCGTCCTATAACATGAGATGGGATATCCAACTCCTTCCCATTCCAATCCTGAGACACTTCCGATAGCAGAGATGTGATATCTCAATGCTTATACCAAACCTGAGACCCTTCCTATAACATGAGATGTGATATCCAACTCCTTCCAATTCCAAACATGAGACCCTTCCCATAGCAAGAATGTAATGTCCAACTCCTTCCCATTCCAATCCTGAGACCATTCCTATAGCATGAGATGTGATATCTCAATGCTTCTAATACCAAACCTGAGATCCTTCCTATGACATGAGATGTGACATCCAATTCCTTCCCATTCCAAACCTGAGACCCTTCCTACAGCATGCGATGTGATATCTCAATGCTTCTAATACCAAACCTGAGACCAGTCCTATAACATGAGATGGGATATCCAACTCCTTCCCGTTCCAATCCTGAGACACTTCCGATTGCAGAGATGTGATATCTCAATGCTTATACCAAACCTGAGACTCTTCCTATAACATGAGATGTGATATACAACTCCTTCCCGTTCCAAACCTGAGACCCTTCCTATAGCATGAGATGTGATATCCAACTCCTTCCCATTCCAATCCTGAGACCCTTCCGATAGCATGAGATGTGATATCTCAATGCCTCTAATACTAAACCTGAGATCCTTCCTATAACATGTGATGTGATATTCAATTCCTTCCCCTTCCAAACCTGAGACCCTCCCTTTAGCATGAGATGTGATATCCAACTCCTTCCCATTCCAATCCTGAGACCCTTATGATAGCATGAGATGTGATATCTCAATGCCTCTAATACCAAACCTGAGATACTTCCGATAGCATGAGATGTGATATCTCAATGCTTCTAATACCAAACCTGAGATCCTTCCTATAACATGAGATGTGATATCCAACTCCTTCCCATTCCAATCCTGAGACCCTTCTGATAGCATGAGATGTGATATCTCAATGCCTCTAATACCAAACCTGAGATCCTTCCTATAACATGAAATGTGATATTCAATTCCTTCCCCTTCCCAACCTGAGACCCTCCCTTTAGCATGAGATGTGATATCCAACTCCTTCCTATTCCAATCCTGAGACTCTTCTGATAGCATGAGATGGGATATCCAACTCCTTCCCATTCCAATCCCGATACCCTTCCTATAGCATGAGATGTGATATCCAACTCCTTCCCATTCCAACCTGAGACACTTCCTATAGCATGAGAAGGGATATCCAACTCCTTCCCAATCCAATTCTGAGACCCTTCCTATACTCTGAGACTTGATATCTCAATGCTTCTAATACCAAACCTGAGATCCTTCCTATAACATGAGATGGGATATCCAACTCCTTCCCATCCCAATCCTGAGACACTTCCGATTGCAGAGATGTGATATCTCAATGCTTATACCAAACCTGAGACTCTTCCTATAACATGAGATGTGATATCTGTTAGGAAAGATTTAATAATTGTAGGTAATGTTCCTTCCATGTGGCAACCCCTAAAATTTTTGCTGTTGTTTTTCACCTTGTTCTCGACTTTGCCAGAGAAGTGCAGCCTTCTGCCGCACTCCTCCGGGCTTTCGCTCCTTTCTTACGGGGAAACTGACATGCCCTTAAGACAGTCAGTACCGGGAAACGCTGTTTTCCGTAGTTTCTTTTATCATGTTGCGGCTTTCGTGCAACATGACACAAGAGGGCACTGTAAGCTAAGTTGCTGCACTCTTGGGATTCTAGCCTTCTACAGGCCCTAGATACTCTTTCAGGATTGTAACTGATCGGTGCAAGTGATTCACGGACGGGAATGGTGGCAGCGATCGTTTCTTGTGTTTTGAGCTCCTTTTGGCGTTCTAAGCACGTTTCTCGCACTTAACCCAAAATGGTGGCCTGGCTCCCAAAATGGCCAGACCACGAGGCTCCTTTGTCCTGTCCGCTGACCGTCTTGCTCCCTTCACCTTCCCCAGGTCGAGCCGACCCGGGGCCTTCCTTATTTGGGCATGTACTTTCCCGCGAAACACGGATGCTTTCGCGGGCTTCTACATGTCTTGTGTGTGCCTCCAGTATGTGGGCTGGGATGTCTGGTCCCGTGTGAATGCCTGGGACCACCGTGGTCCGTGATAGGTCCACGAGTGGTGTGAGTGTTGATGAGCGGATCTCCCATTGGGTCCTCACCGTTTTGGCGCGAAGGGAACCGTGGATAAGAGGGGGCTGGAAACACCACTACCATGTCGATCTCCTGAGTTCTCACGAACGAAGGAATACAGGAGCCAAGTATCCTGCAACCAAGAGGCTGAACCGAGGAATCGCTGGTGACCCGCTGAAGGACTGCTCCTCTGCACTGCTGTCGCCTTGTGAAACCCTTTTCACCTTTGATCGAACCAGAAGGCCTGTACTAGTACTTCGACCCTTGGAATAGCGGGGACAGCTATTCTCGGCATCTTCACCATCTCCTGCTAGTAAGTCTTCGGAAGCGTCTCTGGGCCATCCAGCAGACTGACCAGCCTACACAGGAGTCTTGCTCTGTAACCGCCACCAGGTTGTGTAGTATATCGAGTCCTTGTCACTCTCACACGATTCGTACACTTGGCGTTCCCAGGTCTGAAGTGAGTAGTGTACATTTGGCTCAGATACACACGGCCGCTCCGTTGCCCTGCTGTGGTAACAAACTGTGCGGGTTCCTTCGTTTGGGACATCTTTTACTCAACTCTGCTGCTGCAGACTCAACACGACGACGAGACGTCCCCTGCTCTTCTGAACCTGCCAGCGACTGAAACTGACGCGGAGAAGCCTGGGTCTGCTTGCATCGGGGTCCGGTGAGTAGCATAGCTAGGAACTGGTCGCCCTCCTGCAGGA
Organism: Ambystoma mexicanum; assembly: GCF_040938575.1. Taxonomy (NCBI): domain Eukaryota; kingdom Metazoa; phylum Chordata; class Amphibia; order Caudata; family Ambystomatidae; genus Ambystoma; species Ambystoma mexicanum. The sequence goes on from NC_090936.1 coordinate 344,957,313, forward strand.
GCCCATAGCTTTTCCCCGCTGTGTCAAAACAGCACGCCTTTCCGTACTCGCGCTCTGCTTCTGCCCACAATGGAGGCTGCGCTTGAGTCGCGGAACACTGTTGTTCTTCGTTTGTGCACTAAACTGAACTGCCTGATCTCCCTCGAAGAGACTCCCCTTTTGCCCGTTGGCACCAGCGTGTGCAGGTACTTTTGAGCACAAGGCTCCACTCTTCGTAGGGCTCGGACCTCCTTTCAGTTAGGTGCCTCTGAAGGCGGACTGGGTCTAAGCATTATTTCGCACTGCCTGTTTTCCTTCCCTTTTAGGTGGACTACACATTTCGTGCATCTAACGCTTGAGACTTGTTTGTATTTGTATATATATTGTATTGGTATGGTATGTGTTGGTTTACTAGAGTTGTATTGTGATTTCTCGCTACGGTCATTGTTTTAAAGGCCTTGGAATAAATGTGTATATATTTTTAATATAGCACCTGTTTGGAGTAGTTTGTAAGTGTCCTTGCTTTGTGTGCTCATTGCAGGCTTTCAGTCACCCTCACCCCTCTTGAGACCTAGTCTTGACCGCCGCGATCGCTACCTTGATTGGTCTGGCTTGTCCAGAGGTTACCCAGTTCCAAGTAATTAGGTTGGCCTTCTGAACTTCTGCGCCACCAGGACAGAGTTCAGAAATCCGTCTTAACAAATTGGTGTACAGCGGTGGGATACGACTGAAGGTATCCAGTGTTGCGCACGAACTAAGGCATTTCAAGTTATTCCTACCAGGACACGTAGTGAATTGTTGTAGTATAACTTTAAAAAGGCCATAGTCCTATCTAACAGTATGGAAACAAATACCTTGTTAACTTTAAATGCTTCCAAATCAGAAACATTGAAAAAAATGTGTGCGGAGAGAGGTGTTTCCTCTCAAGGCACGAAATTGGATATGATCCAAAGAATCGTGGCGTGGCAAGAAGCGCAGCTTGACGCTATAACTTCTGAGGACAGTGCGGAAGGAGGTGGGGCTGCTCTCACTGGTAAAACCGACGGTTCTGCCGCTGCACTGATCCACCGCGACCACGAGGACGGAGGATGAGATGTCTAATGTTTCCTCTGCCAGTGTTGATGGGGAGGCTATGCTTGAATTCAAGAAGCAAGAGCTGCGGTTTAGGCAGAAGGAGCTTGAATTCAGCATAGCCAAACTAAAAATCGAACAGTCAGAAAAACAGAAAGACAGGGATCACCAGTTGGAACTGGCCAAGCTTCAGGTTGCAAATGGGTCCAAGGGTCCTGGACATGGGTCTGGGGCCTCCTCTCATCCACGGTTTCCGAAAGATCTGGTCATTGTGTATGAGGAAAGGAATGACATTATGGACTGGATGAATGCGTTTGAGTATGCATGTGAAGTTCAACAAGTTGACAATGCTGATAAGATTGCCTGGTTACTCAGCAGACTGCCCCATTCTGGCTGTAGTGCCATTATGGAAATGTCGAAGGCTGAGCAAGCTGATTTCGCAATGTTAAAGCAAACTCTCATTTTAAAGTTTGAGAAGACTCCGGCCCAATATTTGAAACGATTCATAGAGTATAAGAAAAAGGAAGGTGGTACTTGGGTATCTTATGTCACTGAATCCTTGAAAAACTTAACTGGCTGGGTCGAAGGTTATAAGGTTTCTACCTTCGAAGGCATGATAAATCTTGTCATGCTGGAACACATTTTTGCATCTTCTTCCCCGGAGCTTAAGCAGCATTTGGCCGATTCGAAGGAGATAGATCCTAAGAAGCTGGCCATTGCAGCAGACTTATGGGTGTCACATCGAGTGTCCCATAAGGACAAAACTCATCCTGGTAAGCAGGAGGAAGGGAAAAAGTCCAAAGATAAGGAGGGTGGAGAATCTGATAAATCTTCTTCTCAAAAGGGCCACAAAAAGAAAAATAAGGGTAAGACACAAGAGAACTCACAGGGTAGTGAAGGTCAGCCTCCGAAACAGAACTCTGGTTACAATAAGCCTCCCTATGTAAACAGACCCAATGGATCTTGTTTTGCTTGTGGAGCAACTGACCACGTGAAGGGGGATCCCCGGTGTAAGGTTTGACCTTTGGGGGTCCACTCCGCTAATCTGGCCTTCTCCTCCTACGAGGAAGAAGAGATTACAGGAGCATCCTTCTCCTCAGACTCATTTCCCAGCGGGATAGAGGCGGAGGTAGTTTTAGTTTCCCTGGGTTCCTGGGAGCTTAAAGTCGCAGAGGCTTATGCTAGGATTCCAGATAATACCAAGCACTACTTTAAAGACAGTGTGCTGATCAATGGAGTAGATACTCCAGCTCTTAGGGATAGTGGGTGCAGTCGAACTGTAGTGGATTCTACCTTGGTAGACTCAGAGGAAGTTGCCAGAGCTACTCTGATGCCCACTAAGTTGGCTGACGGCCCACTCCGTATGTTCCCAGTAATACCTGTAAATCTTACTTTAAATGGTACAGCAGTCAGGATTCCAGTGAGCATTCAGAGAAACGTCCCGGGAAAGGTCTTGTTAGGTAATGATCTCAGAGCTTTAGGGCTCGTAGGAGACACTGCCGAAAGACCCTACACACGGTCTCAAGCACGGGCAGCATTGGCCAAGACCAATACGCCGCCCCAGCCGAAGGGGAAACCCAAGGCGAAAGGAGTCAACAAGTCAAGACGAGGGAAAGAGAATATTCCCCCGAGCTCGCCTACCACTGCGGTGGAGGAAGTTGGTCAATCGCCCGGGCCTGACGAGGAGGTGGCGATGCCTGAAGTATTTGACCCCAACGACCATCCTGAAGTAAAAGACTTGTTAGTTGAAGGAGGTCCTGATAGGGACGAATTCAGTAAAGGCCAACGTGAGTGCCCATCTCTGGAAGGCCTAAGGAGACAGGCCTGCTCCCAGCTTGAGGGTGAACCTCCTGGGACGCATAGGATTTATTGGGAAGGTGGACTCCTGTATAGTCAGCCCACAGAGTCTACAGAAGGAGACCATAGGAGGTTGGTGGTTCCCCTTGCTGTTAGGCCCTTCCTCCTGCAGTTGGCGCATGAAGTGCTCCTTGCTGGTCACCTTGGTATTAAGAGGAGCAAGCAAAGGTTATCGATGCACTTCTACTGGCCCAAGATGGGGGTGCAAGTAGAAAGTCACTGCAGGAGTTGTGCCTCCTGCCAGTTATCTGGTAAGGTTGGCTCGACAATCCAAGCTCTGTTGGTACCGCTCCCAGTTGTGGGGGTACCATTTGAAAGGGTAGGGATCGACATCGTTGGTCCCCTTGACCCACAAACATCCTCGGGCAATAGGTTTATCGTGGTGCTGGTCGACCATGCAACCAGATATCCTGAGGCCATCCCATTGAAAACTGTAACTGCCAAGTCAGTTGCAAAAGCTTTACTTGGCATATTTACTAGGGTTGGCTTCCCTAAAGAAGTTGTGTCAGATCGTGGCAGCAACTTTATGTCGAAGTATATGCAGGCTATGTGGAAAGAATGTGGGGTCACCTACAAGTTCTCTTCTGCATACCACCCCCAGACCAATGGTCTGGTGGAACGTTTCAACAGAACGTTAAAAAGCATGATTGGGGCTCTGGAGAAGCTTCAGAGAAGACAATGGGATCTTCTTTTACCATGCTTACTGTTTGCCTACCGAGAGGTACCACAGGAGGGTGTTGGCTTCAGCCCCTTAAAACTTCTGTTTGGTCATCCTGTACGGGGACCCTTAGCCATAGTCAAAGAGGGATGGGAGATGCCCACTCCCCCTGTTACTACCAACGTAGTTGATTATGTGCTAGGGCTCAGAAAACGGATGGTACTTCTGATGGGCTTGGCTAGTGATAAATTGAAGGCAGGACAAGCACTGGTGAAACATTGGTACGACCAGAAAGCTTCCCTCATCAACTTTACACCTGGTCAGCAAGTCCTGATCATGAATCCCATAAGGCCTTGAGCTTTACAGGACAAATGGTCAGGCCCTTACACAGTGGTGGAGCCCCTGGGTGAGGTTAACTATTTAGTGGACCTTGGAAGGCCTGGACAGGCTCCAAAAGTGTTTCACGTGAATAGGCTGAAGGCTTTCGTCCCAAGAGTCGAAATCGCAGCACGGTTACTGGCTTCAGATGTTGAGGAAGAGGAGTCTGAACCTCTCCCCGACCTGTTCCAAAGCGGTCCTTCAGATAGCTCCTTTGAGGGTGTCCGAGGGGCCCCTCACCTGACTTCTGATCAGCATGCTGAGGTGAAAAGTTTGCTTAGGCAGTTTTCCCCCCTGTTTTCACAGTCGCCTGGTTTGACACCTTGGTGCAAACATAACATAGACACAGGAGACAGTGTACCTACCAAAAGTAGGGGATACAGGATGTCAGATAAAGTACGGTCTTATATTAAGACCGAGGTCAACAAGATGTTAGACCTTGGGGTGATTGAACCCTCTAGTAGTCCTTGGTCCAGCCCTGTGGTTTTCGTTCCAAAGGCAGGCACTTCTGAATTGAGGTTCTGCGTGGATTACAGGGCTCTGAATGCTGTCACCAAGACAGATGCACACCCCTTGCCTCGAACAGATGAGCTGGTGGATACTATGGGTGCCTCCAAGTACCTCAGCACGTTTGACCTCACTGCTGGCTATTGGCAAATAGCTTTAGCAGAACATGCCAAGGAGAATACAGCGTTTTCTACTCCAGACGGCCTTTACCAATTCCGGGTAATGCCGTTCGGGTTGAAGAATGCACCTGCCACTTTCCAGAGGCTTGTGCATCATGTTTTGAATGGGTTGGACGAATTCTGTCTTGCATATCTGGACGATATAGCAGTTTTCAGTGCCACCTGGGAAAACCATGTGAAACACCTCGGGATTGTGCTCCAGGCTCTTCAGAAAGCACACTTGACCATAAAGGCTAGTAAATGCCAGATTGGACAAGGCTCAGTGTTTTACCTTGGACATGAAGTAGGTGGAGGGAGGATACAGCCTGTACCCAGTAAAGTACAAGCAGTACAAGACTGGCCTACCCCCACTACACAAACCCAAGTGAGAGCCTTCTTAGGACTCACAGGGTATTACCGCAATTTTGTGGCAGACTATGGCACCATAGCTGCCCCTCTGACTGCCCTCACAACTCTGAAGAAACCCAAGAAGGTAACTTGGACCGACGAGTGTGAGAAGGCCTTCAATGGCTTAAAAGACTCCTTGTGCCAGGCCCCTGTCCTCAGGGCCCCTGATTATCAAAGACCTTTTATCGTGCAGACGGATGCCTCTGACACTGGGATAGGAGCTGTACTATCGCAAGTAGATGAGAAGGGTAAGGAACACCCTATTGGTTTTATTAGTCGCCAGATTAAGGACAGAGAGCTCAGATGGTCCACGGTAGAGAAAGAATGTTTCTCTGTTGTGTGGGCCCTAAGGAAGCTGAGGCCCTACCTCTATGGGACCCACGTCACTGTGCAAACTGACCATAAGCCCTTAAAGTGGCTAATAAACATGAAGGGGGAGAATCCAAAGTTGCTTAGGTGGTCCATAAGTCTACAAGGCTTCGACTTCACTATTGAGCATAGGCCAGGTGTCCAACATAGCAATGCTGATGGGTTGTGCAGAATGTTTAACCGACCTGAACAAGAGACTCATCCAGGGGTGGATTAGTTCCCCCTGTCCATAGTCTGGGAGGGGCAAGTGTTAGGAAAGATTTCGTAATTGTAGGTAATTTTCCTTCCATGTGGCAACCCCTAAACTTTTTGCTGTTGTTTTTCACCTTGTTCTCGACTTTGCCAGAGAAGTGCAGCCTTCTGCCGCACTCCTCTGGGCTTTCGCTCCTTTCTTACGGGGAAACTGTCATGCCCTTAAGACAGTCAGTACCAGGAAACGCTCGTTTCCGTAGTTTCTTTTATCATGTTGCGGCTTTCGTGCAACATGACACAAGAGGGCACTGTAAGATAAGTTACTGCTCTCTTGGGTCTCTAGCCTTCTACAGGACCTAGATACTCTTCCAGGATTGTAACTGATCGGTGCAAGTGATTCACGGACGGGAATGGTGGCAGCGATCGTTTATTGTGTTTTGAGCTCCTTTTGGCGTTCTAAGCGCGTTTCTCGCGCTTAACCCAAAATGGTGGCCTAGAGCCCAAAATGGCCAGACCACGAGGCTCCTTTGTCCTGTCCGCTGACCATCTTGCTCCCTTCACCTTCCCCAGGTCAAGCCGACCTGGGGCCTTCCTTATTTGGGCATGTACTTTCCCGCGAAACACAGATGCTTTCGCGGGCTTCTACATGTCTTGTGTGTGCCTCCAGGATGTGGGCTGGGATGCCTGGTCCCAATACACATCCTGGGTGCCAGAGAGTCTAGTGTGGTGTGAATGCCTGGGACCACCGTGGTCCGTGATAGGTCCACGAATGGTGTGAGTGTTGATGAGCGGATCTCCCATTGGGTCCCCTCCGTTTGGCGCGAAGGGAACCGTGGATAAGAGGGGGCTGGAAACACCACTACCATGTCGATCTCCTGAACGAAGGAATACAGGAGCCAAGTATCCTGCAACCAAGAGGCTGAACCAAGGAATCGCTGGTGACCCGCTGAAGGACTGCTCCTCTGCATTGCTGTCGCATTGTGAAACCCTTTTCACCTTTGATCGAACCAGAAGGCCTGTACTGGTAATTCGACCCTTGGAATAGCGGGGACAGCTATTCTCGGCATCTTCACCATCTCTGCTAGTAAGCCTTCGGAAGCCTCTCTGGGCCATCCAGCAGACTGACCAGCCTACACAGGAGTCTTGCTCTGTAACCGCCGTCAGGTTTGGAAAGGGAAGGAGTTGGATATCACATTTCATTTTAGAGGTAGGATCACAGGTTTGGTATTAGAGGCATTGAGATATCACATCTCATGCTATCAGAAGGGTCTCAGGATTGGAATGGGAAGGAGTTGGATATCACATTTCATGTTAGAGGAAGGATCTCAGGTTTGGTATTAGAAGCATTGAGATATCACATCTCATGCTATAGGAAGGGTCTCAGGATTGGAAAGGGAAGGACTTGGATATCACATCTCATGCTATAGGAAGGCTCTTAGGTTTGGAAAGGGAAAGAGTTGGATATCACATTTCATGTTAGAGGTAGGATCTCAGGTTTGGTATTAGAGGCATTGAGATATCACATTTCATGCTATCAGAAGGGTCTCAGGAATGGAATGGGAAGGAGTTGGATATCACATCTCATGCCATAGGAAGGGTCTCAGGTTTGGTATAAGCATTGAGATATCACATCTATGCTATAGGTAGGCTCTCAGGTTTGGAAAGGGAAGGAGTTGGATATCACATTTCATGCTAGAGGTAGGATCTCAGGTTTGGTATTAGAGGCATTGAGATATCACATCTCATGCTATCAGAAGGGTCTCAGGATTGGAATGGGAAGGAGTTGGATATCACATCTCATGTTATAGGAAGGATCTCAGGTTTGGTATTAGAAGCATTGAGATATCACATCTCATGCTATCGGAAGTATCTCAGGTTTGGTATTAGAGGCATTGAGATATCACATCTCATGCTATCATAAGGGTCTCAGGATTGGAATGGGAAGGAGTTGGATATCACATCTCATGCTAAAGGGAGGGTCTCAGGTTTGGAAGGGGAAGGAATTGAATATCACATCACATGTTATAGGAAGGATCTCAGGTTTGGTATAAGCATTGAGATATCACATCTCTGCAATCGGAAGTGTCTCAGGATTGGAACGGGAAGGAGTTGGATATCCCATCTCATGTTATAGGACTGGTCTCAGGTTTGGTATTAGAAGCATTGAGATATCACATCGCATGCTGTAGGAAGGGTCTCAGGTTTGGAATGGGAAGGAATTGGATATCACATCTCATGTCATAGGAAGGATCTCAGGTTTGGTATTAGAAGCATTGAGATATCACATCTCATGCTATAGGAATGGTCTCAGGATTGGAATGGGAAGGAGTTGGATATTACATTCTTGCTATGGGAAGGGTCTCATGTTTGGAATTGGAAGGAGTTGGATATCACATATGCTATAGGAAGGGTCTCAGGTTTGGAATGGGAAGGAGTTGGATATCACATCTCATGTTATAGGACGGGTCTCAGGTTTGTTATTAGAATCATTGAGATATCATATTGCATGCTATAGGAAGGGTCTAAGGATTGGAATGGGAAGGACTTGGATATCACATCTCATGCTATAGGCAGGCTCTCAGGTTTGGAAAGGGAAGGAGTTGGATATCACATTTCATGTTAGAGGAAGGATCTCAGGTTTGGTATTAGAGGCATTGAGATATCACATCTCATGCTATAGGAAGGGTCTCAGGATTGGAATGGGAAGGAGTTGGATATCACATCTCATGCTATAGGAAGGGTCTCAGGTTTGGTATAAGCATTGAGATATCACATCTCTGCTATCGGAAGTGTCTCAGGATTGGAATGGGAAGGAGTTGGATATCCCATCTCATGTTATAGGATGGGTCTCAGGTTTGTTATTAGAATCATTGAGATATCATATTGCATGCTATAGGAAGGGTCTAAGGATTGGAATGGGAAGGACTTGGATATCACATCTCATGCTATAGGTAGGCTCTCAGGTTTGGAAAGGGAAGGAGTTGGATATCACATTTCATGTTAGAGGAAGGATCTCAGGTTTGGTATTAGAGGCATTGAGATATCACATCTCATGCTATAGGGAGGGTCTCAGGATTGGAATGGGAAGGAGTTGGATATCACATCTCATGCTATAGGAAGGGTCTCAGGTTTGGTATAAGCATTGAGATATCACATCTCATGCTATAGGAAGGGTCTCAGGATTGGAATGGGAAGGATACAGGGTACACGCGTCTAAACCAGAGAGCAGGGAAGCGAGCATTTCAGCAGTATAAATTCAGCCTGTGAACAACACATTTTGACCCTCCCTTGTATGGGAGAAGAGTGGTTCAAAAGACCAGGATTCGACTGAACAAACGCACGAACAGAGTACAAAATGGGAATCCACCAGAATTCACATTTACCAAAACGCGAGGAAAGTACATTTTCTAGCTGTTTCTGCTCGTTTTTAGCATGTTTCAATACGTCTAGCGGGTTACAGCTATATGTTGAATAATGGGTGTTATAAAGCATTCTGAACACTGTATCTTGTGGAGCTCATTGGAAGGCTGTAGGAAGAGGAGAGAAGGCAGGGAACACGCATCTAAACTAGAGAGCTGGGAAGCGAGTACATGCAACGCGAAACGGTGCAGGGAGCAGGGACAGAAAGGATGAACGCCTATGAGGAGGAGCAGCTGGTAGTCAGCCTGCTCTGGAGAGGAGAATGTGATCACCAGGGGAGTGCAGCCTGTAAAGTAGAAGGGACGATGAACACAGGGCGACTGCATTAACAGATGGCAAATACACGTTCCAAAACAGTCAGGAAAGCTGATAATGCCTTGAAGGTTTCAGCCGTATACATTCAGCCTGTGAACAGCAGTAGACGTTGACCCCCCCCCCTTGTATGGGAGAACAGTGGTTAAAAACTTCAGGATTCGACAACAAACGCACGGACAGTACATACATGGGAACCCATCAGAATTAGCATTTACAAAAACGCGAGGAAAGTACATTTTCTAGCTGTTTTTGCTAGTTTACAGCACGTTTCAATACGTCTAGCGGGTTACGGCTATATGTTGAATAATGGGTGTTATAGAGCATTCTGAGCACTGTGTATCTTTTGGAGCTCATTTTTTGATTTGAAGGCAGCGGGAAGAGGAGAGAAGGCAGGGAACAGGCGTCTAAACCAGAGAGCTGGGAAGCGAGTACTTGCAACGCGAAAAGGGCAGAAAGGAAGAAGGCCTCTGAGAAGGAAAAGCGTCTAAACCAGAGAGCAGGGAAGCGAGTGTTTGCAACGCGAAACGGTGCAGGGAGCAGGGACAGAAAGGGAGAACTCCTCTGAGGAGGAACAGCTGGCAGTTAGCCTTCTTTGGAGATGAGAACTTGATCACCACGGGAGAGGATTGTTGAGAGGGTTACAGAGGGGGAGGTCTGAGATCAGAAAATCCTGAGTATTCCCTGCAGTGTGTAGGGCCAGCGACATGAAGAGTTGCAGATCTCGTAAAAGTCCAGGTCAGGAAGCATACAGGTTCATGTTGAATTCTCCAAGTAGGCGGAGTTGAGTGGTAGGAGGCTAGGATGGAGAAGTCCATCCACTGAGAGAGGAAGGGGGTAGGCAAATAGCCACGGTGAGAGAATGGCCAGGAGAGAATGCATGCAGACAAGGCATTCGTGACAGGAGTCGGCCTGCAAAGGAAATCAATTTACTACAGGAATCAAGGATAAGCATTGAGATATCACATCTCATGCTATAGGAAGGGTCTCAGGATTGGAATGGGAAGGACTTAGATATCACATATGCTATAGGGAGGGTCTCAGTTTTGATATTAGAAGCTTTGAGATATCACATCTCATGCTATCGGAAGTGTCTCAGGATTGGAATGGGAAGGAGCTGGATATCACATCTCATGCTAAAGGAAGGGTCTCAGGTTTGGAACGGGAAGGAGTTGGATATCACATCTCATGTTATAGGAAGGGTCTCAGGTTTGGTATAAACATTGAGATATCACATCTCTGCTATCGGAAGTGTCTCAGGATTGGAATGGGAAGGAGTTGGATATCCCATCTCATGTTATAGGACGGGTCTCAGGTTTTTTATTAAAATCATTGAGATATCATATTGCATGCTGTAGGAAGGGTCTAAGGATTGGAATGGGAAGGACTTGGATATCACATCTCATGCTATAGATAGGGTCTCAGGTTTGGAAAGTGAAGGAGGTGGATATCACATTTCATGTTAGAGGAAGGATCTCAGGTTTGGTATTAGAGGCATTGAGATATCACATCTCAGGCTATAGGAAGGGTCTCAGGATTGGAATGGGAAGGAGTTGGATATCACATCTCATGCTATAGGAAGGGTCTCAGGTTTTGTTATAAGCATTGAGATATCACATCTCATGCTGTAGGAAGGGTCTCAGGATTGGAATGGAAGGAGTTGGATATCACATCTCATGTTATAGGAAGGATCTCAGGTTTGGTATTAGAAGCATTGAGACATCACATCTCATGCTATAGGAAGGGTCTCAGGATTGGAATGGGAAGGAGTTGGATATCACATCTCATGCTATAGGAAGGGTCTCAGGAATGGAATGGGAAGGAGTTGTATATGACATCTCATGCCGTAGGGAGGGTCTCAGGTTTGGTATAAACATTGAGATATCACATCTCTGCTATCGAAAGGGTCTCAGGATTGGAATGGGAAGGAGTTGGATATCCCATCTCATGTTATAGGAAGAGTCTCAGGTTTGGTATTAGAAGCATTGAGATATCACATCTCATGCTATAAGAAGGGTCTCAGGATTGGAATGGGAAGGAGTTGGATATCACATCTAATGCTATAGGAAGGGTCTCAGGTTTGGTATAAGCAGTGAGATATCACATCTCATGCTATAGGAAGTGTCTCAGGATTGGAATGGGAAGGAGTTGGATATCACATCTCATGTTATAGGAAGGATCTCAGGTTTGGTATAAGCATTGAGATATCACATCTCTGCTATCGGAAGGGTCTCAGGATTGGAATGGGAAGGAGTTGGATATTCCCATGTCATGTTATAGGAAGGGTCTCAGGTTTGGTATTAGAAGCATTGAGATATCACAACTCATGCTATAGGAAGGGTCTCAGGATTGGAATGGGAAGGACTTGGATATCACATCTCATGCTATCGGAAGGGTATCGGGATTGGATTTGGAAGGAGTTGGATATCCCATCTCATGCTATAGGAAGGGTCTCAGGTTAGAATGGGAAGGAGTTGGATATCACATCTCATGCTATAGGAAGGCTCTCAGGTTTGCAAGGGGAAAGAGTTGGATATCACATTTCATGTTAGAGGTAGGATCTCAGGTTTGGTATTAGAAGTATTGAGATATCACATCTCATGCTATCAGAAGGATCTCAGGTTTGGTATAGAAGCATTGAGATATCATATCTTATGCTATCAGAAGAGTCTCAGGATTGGAATGGGAAGGAGTTGGATATCACATCTCATGCTAAAGGGAGGGTCTCAGGTTTGGAAGATAAGGATTTGGATATCACATCTCATGTTATAGGAAGGATCTCAGGTTTGGTATTAGAAGTATTGAGATATCACATCTCATGCTATCGCAAGGATCTCAGGTTTGGTATAGAAGCATTGAGATATCATATCTTATGCTATCAGAAGGGTCTCAGGATTGGAATGGGAAGGAGTTGGATATCACATCTCATGCTAAAGGGAGGGTCTCAGGTTTGGAAGGGGAAGGATTTGGATATCACATCTCATGTTATAGGATGGATCTCAGGTTTGGTATTAGAAGTATTGAGATATCACATCTCATGTTATCGGAAGGATCTCAGGTTTGGTATTAGAAGTATTGAGATATCACATCTCATGCTATAGGAAGGGTCTCAGGATTGGAATGGGAAGGAGTTGGATATCACATCTCATGCTAAAGGAAGGGTCTCAGGTTTGGTAGAAGCATTGAGATATCACATCTCATGCTATAGGAAGGGTCTCAGGATTGGAATGGGAAGGACTTAGATATCACATATCATGCTATAGGGAGATTCTCAGTTTTGATATTAGAAGCATTGAGATATCACATCTCATGCTATCGGAAGTGTCTCAGGATTGGAATGGGAAGGAGCTGGATATCACATCTCATGCTAAAGGAAGGGTCTCAGGTTTGGAACGGGAAGGACTTGGATATCACATCTCATGTTATAGGAAGGGACTCAGGTTTGGTATAAACATTGAGATATCAAATCTCTGCTATCGGAAGTGTCTCAGGATTGGAATGGGAAGGAGTTGGATATCCCATCTCATGTTATAGGACGGGTCTCAGGTTTGGAAAGTGAAGGAGTTGGATATCACATTTCATGTTAGAGGAAGGATCTCAGGTTTGGTATTAGAGGCATTGAGATATCACATCTCAGGCTATAGGAAGGGTCTCAGGATTGGAATGGGAAGGAGTTGGATATCACATCTCATGCTATAGGAAGGGTCTCAGGTTTGGTATAAGCATTGAGATATCACATCTCATGCTATAGGAAGGGTCTCAGGATTGGAATGGAAGGAGTTGGATATCACATCTCATGTTATAGGAAGGATCTCAGGTTTGGTATTAGAAGCATTGAGACATCACATCTCATGCTATAGGAAGGGTCTCAGGATTGGAATGGGAAGGAGTTGGATATCACATCTCATGCTATAGGAAGGGTCTCAGGATTGGAATGGGAAGGAGTTGAATATGACATCTCATGCCGTAGGAAGGGTCTCAGGTTTGGTATAAACATTGAGATATCACATCTCTGCTATCAAAAGGGTCTCAGGATTGGAATGGGAAGGAGTTGGATATCCCATCTCATGTTATAGGAAGAGTCTCAGGTTTGGTATTAGAAGCATTGAGATATCACATCTCATGCTATAGGAAGTGTCTCAGGATTGGAATGGGAAGGACTTGGATATCACATCTCATGCTATAGGTAGGGTCTCAAGTTTGATATTAGAAGCATTGAGATATCACATCTCATGCTATAGGAAGGGTCTGAGGATTGGAATGGGAAGGAGTTGGATATCACATCTCATGCTATGGGAAGGGTCTCAGGTTTGGTATAAGCAGTGAGATATCACATCTCATGCTATAGGAAGTGTCTCTGGATTGGAATGGGAAGGAGTTGGATATCACATCTCATGTTATAGGAAGGATCTCAGGTTTGGTATAAGCATTGAGATATCACATCTCTGCTATCGGAAGGGTCTCAGGTTTGGAATGGGAAGGAGTTGGATATTCCCATCTCATGTTATAGGAAGGGTCTCAGGTTTGGTATTAGAAGCATTGAGATATCCCATCTCATGCTATAGGAAGGGTCTCAGGATTGGAATGGGAAGGACTTGGATATCACATCTCATGCTATAGGGAGGGTCTCAAGTTTGATATTAGAAGCATTGAGATATCACATTTCATGATATCGGAAGGGTCTCAAGATTGGAATGGGAAGGAGTTGGATATCACATATCATGATAAAGGAAGGGTCTAAGGTTTGGAAGGGGAAGGATTTGGATATCACATCTCATGTTATAGGACGGGTCTCAGGTTTGGTATTAGAAGCATTGAGATATCAAGTCTCATGGTATAGGAAGGGTCTCAGAATTGGAATGGGAAGGAGTTGGATATCACATCTCAAGCTATAGGAAGGGTCTCAGGATTAGAATGGGAAGGAGTTTGATATCACATCTCATGCCATAGTATGGGTCTCAGGTTTGGTAGAAGCATTGGGATATCACATCTCATGCTATCGGAAGGGTATCGGGATTGGATTTGGAAGGAGTTGGATATCCCATCTCATGCTATAGGAAGGGTCTCAGGTTGGAATGGGAAGGAGTTGGATATCACATCTCATGTTATAGGAAGTGTCTCAGGATTGGAATGGGAAGGACTTGGATATCACATCTCATGCTATAGGAAGGCTCTCAGGTTTGCAAGGGGAAAGAGTTGGATATCACATTTCATGTTAGAGGTAGGATCTCAGGTTTGGTATTAGAAGTATTGAGATATCACATCTCATGCTCTCAGAAGGATCTCAGGTTTGGTATAGAAGCATTGAGATATCATATCTTATGCTATCAGAAGAGTCTCAGGATTGGAATGGGAAGGAGTTGGATATCACATCTCATGCTAAAGGGAGGGTCTCAGGTTTGGAAGATAAGGATTTCGATATCACATCTCATGTTATAGGAAGGATCTCAGGTTTGGTATTAGAAGTATTGAGATATCACATCTCATGCTATCGGAAGGATCTCAGGTTTGGTATAGAAGCATTGAGATATCATATCTTATGCTATCAGAAGGGTCTCAGGATTGGAGTGGGAAGGAGTTGGATATCAAATCTCATGCTAAAGGGAGGGTCTCAGGTTTGGAAGGGGAAGGATTTGGATATCACATCTCATGTTATAAGATGGATCTCAGGTTTGGTATTAGAAGTATTGAGATATCACATCTCATGTTATCGGAAGGATCTCAGGTTTGGTATTAGAAGTATTGAGATATCACATCTCATGCTATAGGAAGGGTCTCAGGATTGGAATGGGAAGGAGTTGGATATCACATCTCATGCTAAAGGAAGGGTCTCAGGTTTGGTAGAAGCATTGAGATATCACATCTCATGCTATAGGAAGGGTCTCAGGGTTGGAATGGGAAGGAGCTGGATATCACATCTCATGCTAAAGGAAGGGTCTCAGGTTTGGAACGGGAAGGAGTTGGATATCACATCTCATGTTATAGGAAGGGTCTCAGGTTTGGTATAAACATTGAGATATCACATCTCTGCTATCGGAAGTGTCTCAGGATTGGAATGGGAAGGAGTTGGATATCCCATCTCATGTTATAGGAAGAGTCTCAGGTTTGGTATTAGAAGCATTGAGATATCACATCTCATGCTATAGGAAGTGTCTCAGGATTGGAATGGGAAGGACTTGGATATCACATATCATGCTATAGGTAGGGTCTCAAGTTTGATATTAGAAGCATTGAGATATCACATCTCATGCTATAGGAAGGGTCTGAGGATTGGAATGGGAAGGAGTTGGATATCACATCTCATGCTATGGGAAGGGTCTCAGGTTTGGTATAAGCAGTGAGATATCACATCTCATGCTATAGGAAGTGTCTCAGGATTGGAATGGGAAGGAGTTGGATATCACATCTCATGTTATAGGAAGGATCTCAGGTTTGGTATAAGCATTGAGATATTACATCTCTGCTATCGGAAGGGTCTCAGGATTGGAATGGGAAGGAGTTGGATATTCCCATCTCATGTTATAGGAAGGGTCTCAGGTTTGGTATTAGAAGCATTGAGATATCACATCTCATGCTATAGGAAGAGTCTCAGGTTTGGGAAGGGAAGGATTTGGATTTCACATCTCATGTTATAGGATGGTTCTCATGTTTGGTTTTTGAAGCATTGAGATATCACATCTCATGCTATCGGAAGGGTCTCAGGTTTGGAATGGGAAGGAGTTGGATATCACATCTCATGCTAAAGGAAGGGTCTCAGGTTGGAATGGGTAGGAGTTGGATATCACATCTCATGTTATAGGAAGGGTCTCAAGATTGAAATGGGAAGGATTTGGATATCACATCTCTTGCTATAGGAAGGGTCTCAGGTTTTCTATTAGAAACATTGAGATATGACATCTCATGCTATAGGAAGGGTTTCAGTATTGGAATGGGAAGGATTTGGATTTCACATCTCATGTTATAGGATGGTTCTCATGTTTGGTTTTAGAAGCATTGAGCTATCACATCTCATGCTATCGGAAGGGTCTCAGGATTGGAATGGGATGGAGTTGGATATCACATCTCAAGCTATCTCAGGATTGGAATGGGAAGGAGTTTGATATTTCATCTCAAGCTATAGGAAGGGTCTCAGGTTTGGAAAGGGAAGGATTTGGATTTCACATCTCATGTTATAGGATGGTTCTCATGTTTGGTTTTAGAAGCATTGAGATATCACATCTCATGCTATCGGAAGGGTCTCAGGTTGGAACAGAAGGAGTTGGATATCACATCTCATGTTATAGGAAGGGTCTCAGGATTGGAATGGGAAGGACTTGGATATCACATCTCATGCTGTAGGAAGGGTCTCAGGTTTGGAAGGGGAAGGATTTGGATATCATATCTCATGTTATAGGACCGGTCCCAGGTCTGGTATTAGAAGCATTGAGATATCACATCTCATGCTATAGGAGGAGTCTCAGGATTGGAATGGGAAGGAGTTGGATATCACATCTCATGCTAAAGGGAGGGTCTCAGGTTTGGAATGGGAAGGATTTGGATATCACATCCCATGTTATAGGAAGGACCTTAGGTTTGGTATTAGAAGCATTGAGATATCACATCTCATGCTATAGGAAGGGTCTCGGGATTGGAATGGGAAGGAGTTGGATATCACATGTTATAGGAAGGATCTCAGGTTTGGTATTAGAAGCATTGAGATATCACATCTCATGCTATAGGAAAGGTCTCAGGATTGGAATGGGAAGGAGTTGGATATCACATCTCATGCTATGGGAAGGGTCTCAGGTTTGGTATAAGCATTGAAATATCACATTTCTGCTATCGGAAGGGTCTCAGGATTGGAATGGGAGGAGCTGGATATCACATCTCATGCTAAAGGAAGGGTCTCAGGTTTGGAAGGGGAAGGATTTGGATATCACATCTCATGTTATAGGACGGGTCTCAGGTTTGGTATTAGAAGCATTGTGATATCACATCTCATGCTATAGGATGTGTCTCAGGATTGGAATGGGAAGGAGTTGGATATCACATCTCATGCTATAGGAAGGGTTTCAGGTTTGGTAGAAGCATTGAGATATCACATCTCATGCTATAGGAAGAGTCTCAGGTTTGGGAAGGGAAGGATTTGGATTTCACATCTCATGTTATAGGATGGTTCTCATGTTTGGTTTTTGAAGCATTGAGATATCACATCTCATGCTATCGGAAGGGTCTCAGGTTTGGAATCGGAAGGAGTTGGATATCACATCTCATGTTATAGGAAGGGTCTCAGGATTGGAATGGGAAGGATTTGGATATCACATCTCTTGCTATAGGAAGGGTCTCAGGTTTTTTATTAGAAACATTGAGATATCACATCTCATGCTATAGGAAGGGTTTTAGGATTGGAATGGGAAGTATTTGGATATCACATCTCATGCTAAAGTAAGGGTCTCAGGTCTGGAATGGGAAGGAATTGGATATCACATCTCATGTTATAGGAAGGGTCTCAGGTTTTTTATTAGAAACATTGAGATATCACATCTCATGTTATAGGACGGTTCCCAGGTTTGAAATTAGAAGCATTGAGATATCACATCTCATGGTATAGGAAGGGTCTCAGGGTTGGAATGGGAAGGAATTGGATATCCCTTCTCATGCTAAAGGAAGGGTCTCAGGTTGGAATGGGTAGGAGTTGGATATCACATCTCATGTTATAGGAAGGGTCTCAAGATTGAAATGGGAAGGATTTGGATATCACATCTCTTGCTATAGGAAGGGTCTCAGGTTTTCTATTAGAAACATTGAGATATGACATCTCATGCTATAGGAAGGGTTTCAGTATTGGAATGGGAAGGATTTGGATTTCACATCTCATGTTATAGGATGGTTCTCATGTTTGGTTTTAGAAGCATTGAGCTATCACATCTCATGCTATCGGAAGGGTCTCAGGATTGGAATGGGATGGAGTTGGATATCACATCTCAAGCTATCTCAGGATTGGAATGGGAAGGAGTTTGATATTTCATCTCAAGCTATAGGAAGGGTCTCAGGTTTGGAAAGGGAAGGATTTGGATTTCACATCTCATGTTATAGGATGGTTCTCATGTTTGGTTTTAGAAGCATTGAGATATCACATCTCATGCTATCGGAAGGGTCTCAGGTTTGGAATGGGAAGGAGTTGGATATCACATCTCTGCTATCTGAAGGGTCTCAGGATTGGAATGGGAAGGAGTTGGATATCCCATCTCGTTATAGGAAGGGTCTCAGGTTTGGTATTAGAAGCAATGAGATAATACATCTCATGCTATAGGAAGGGTCTAAGGTTTGGAAGGGGACGGATTTGGGTATCACATCTCATGTTATAGGACCGGTCTCAGGTTTGGTATTTGAAGCATTGAGATATCAAGTCTCATGGTATAGGACGGGTCTCAGAATTGGAATGAGAAGGAGTTGGATATCACATCTCAAGCTATAGGAAGGGTCTCATGATTGGAATGGGAAGGAGTTGGATATCACATCTCATGTTATAGGAAGGGTCTCAGGATTGGAATGGGAAGGACTTGGATATCACATCTCATTCTATAGGAAGGCTCTCAGGGTTGGAAGGGGAAGGAGTTGGATATCACATTTCATGTTAGAGGTAGGATCTCAGGTTTGGTTTTAGAGGCATTGAAATATCACATCTCATGCTATAGGAAGGGTCTCAGGATTGGATTTGGAAGGAGTTGGATATCCCATCTCATGCTATAGGAAGGGTCTCAGGTTGGAATAGAAGGAGTTGGATATCACATCTCATGTTATAGGAAGGGTCTCAGGATTGGAATGGGAAGGACATGGATATCACATCTCATGCTGTAGGAAGGGTCTCAGGTTTGGAAGGGGAAGGATTTGGATATCATATCTCATGTTATAGGACCGGTCCCAGGTCTGGTATTAGAAGCATTGAGATATCACATCTCATGCTATAGGAGGAGTCTCAGGATTGGAATGGGAAGGAGTTGGATATCACGTCTCATGTTATAGGAAGGGTCTCAGGATTGGAATGGGAAGGAGTTGAATATCACATCTCATGCTAAAGGAAGGGTATCAGGTTTGATAGAAGCATTGAGATATCACATCTCATGCTATAGGAAGGAACTCAGGATTGGAATGGGAAGGAGTTGGATATCACATCTAATGCCATAGGAAGGGTCATCAGGTTTGGTATAAGCATTGAGATATCACATCTCATGCTATCGGAAGGGTTTCAGGTTTGGAATGGGAAGGAGTTGGATATCACATCTCTGCTATCTGAAGGGTCTCAGAATTGGAATGGGAAGGAGTTGGATATCCCATCTCGTTATAGGAAGGGTCTCAGGTTTGGTATTAGAAGCAATGAGATATCACATCTCATGCTATAGGAAGGGTCTAAGGTTTGGAAGGGGACGGATTTGGGTATCAGATCTCATGTTATAGGACCGGTCTCAGGTTTGGTATTTGAAGCATTGAGATATCAAGTCTCATGGTATAGGACGGGTCTCAGAATTGGAATGAGAAGGAGTTGGATATCACATCTCAAGCTATAGGAAGGGTCTCATGATTGGAATGGGAAGGAGTTGGATATCACATCTCATGTTATAGGAAGGGTCTCAGGATTGGAATGGGAAGGACTTGGATATCACATCTCTTTCTATAGGAAGGCTCTCAGGGTTGGAAGGGGAAGGAGTTGGATATCACATTTCATGTTAGAGGTAGGATCTCAGGTTTGGTTTTAGAGGCATTGAGATATCACATCTCATGCCATCAGAAGGGTCTCAGGATTGGAATGGGAAGGAGTTGGATATCAAATCTCATGCTAAAGGGATGGTCTAAGGTTTGGAAGGGGAGGGATTTGGCCATCATATCTCATGTTATTGGAAGGATCTCAGGTTTGGTATTAGAAGCATTGAGATATCACATCTCATGCTATCGGAAGGGTCTTAGGTTTGGTATAAGCATTGAGATATCACATCTCTGCTATCGGAAGGGTCTCAGGATTGGAATGGGAAGGATTTGGATATCACAATTCATGTTATAGGAAGGGTCTCAGGTTTGGTATTAGAAGCATTGAGATATCACATCTCATGCTATAGGAAGGGTCTCAGGAATGGAATGGGAAGGACTTGGATATCACATCTCATGATAAAGGAAGGGTCTAAGGTTTGGAAGGGGAAGGATTTGGATATCACATCTCATGTTATTGGACCGGTCTCAGGTTTGGTATTAGAAGCATTGAGATATCAAGTCTCATGGTATAGGACGGGAGTTTGATATCACATCTCATGCCATGGTATGGGTGTCAGGTTTTGTAGAAGCATTGGGATATCACATCTCATGCTATCGGAAGGGTATCAGGATTGGATTTGGAAGGAGTTGGATATCCCATCTCATGCTATAGGAAGGGTCTCAGGTTGGAATAGAAGGAGTTGGATATCACATCTCATGTTATAGGAAGGGTCTCAGGATTGGAATGGGAAGGACTTGGATATCACATCTCATGCTGTAGGAAGGGTCTCAGGTTTGGAAGGGGAAGGATTTGGATATCATATCTCATGTTATAGGACCGGTCCCAGGTCTGGTATTAGAAGCATTGAGATATCACATCTCATGCTATAGGAGGAGTCTCAGGATTGGAATGGGAAGGAGTTGGATATCACGTCTCATGTTATAGGAAGGGTCTCAGGATTGGAATGGGAAGGAGTTGAATATCACATCTCATGCTAAAGGAAGGGTATCAGGTTTGATAGAAGCATTGAGATATCACATCTCATGCTATAGGAAGGAACTCAGGATTGGAATGGGAAGGAGTTGGATATCACATCTAATGCCATAGGAAGGGTCATCAGGTTTGGTATAAGCATTGAGATATCACATCTCATGCTATCGGAAGGGTTTCAGGTTTGGAATGGGAAGGAGTTGGATATCACATCTCTGCTATCTGAAGGGTCTCAGAATTGGAATGGGAAGGAGTTGGATATCCCATCTCGTTATAGGAAGGGTCTCAGGTTTGGTATTAGAAGCAATGAGATATCACATCTCATGCTATAGGAAGGGTCTAAGGTTTGGAAGGGGACGGATTTGGGTATCAGATCTCATGTTATAGGACCGGTCTCAGGTTTGGTATTTGAAGCATTGAGATATCAAGTCTCATGGTATAGGACGGGTCTCAGAATTGGAATGAGAAGGAGTTGGATATCACATCTCAAGCTATAGGAAGGGTCTCATGATTGGAATGGGAAGGAGTTGGATATCACATCTCATGTTATAGGAAGGGTCTCAGGATTGGAATGGGAAGGACTTGGATATCACATCTCTTTCTATAGGAAGGCTCTCAGGGTTGGAAGGGGAAGGAGTTGGATATCACATTTCATGTTAGAGGTAGGATCTCAGGTTTGGTTTTAGAGGCATTGAGATATCACATCTCATGCCATCAGAAGGGTCTCAGGATTGGAATGGGAAGGAGTTGGATATCAAATCTCATGCTAAAGGGATGGTCTAAGGTTTGGAAGGGGAGGGATTTGGCCATCATATCTCATGTTATTGGAAGGATCTCAGGTTTGGTATTAGAAGCATTGAGATATCACATCTCATGCTATCGGAAGGGTCTTAGGTTTGGTATAAGCATTGAGATATCACATCTCTGCTATCGGAAGGGTCTCAGGATTGGAATGGGAAGGATTTGGATATCACAATTCATGTTATAGGAAGGGTCTCAGGTTTGGTATTAGAAGCATTGAGATATCACATCTCATGCTATAGGGAGGGTCTCAGGATTGGAATGGGAAGGACTTGGATATCACATCTCATGTTATAGGAAGGGTCTCAGGTTTGGTATTAGAAGCATTGAGATATCACATCTCATGCTATAGGAAGGGTCTCAGGAATGGAATGGGAAGGACTTGGATATCACATCTCATGATAAAGGAAGGGTCTAAGGTTTGGAAGGGGAAGGATTTGGATATCACATCTCATGTTATTGGACCGGTCTCAGGTTTGGTATTAGAAGCATTGAGATATCAAGTCTCATGGTATAGGTCGGGAGTTTGATATCACATCTCATGCTATAGGAAGGGTCTCAGGTTGGAATAGAAGGAGTTGGATGTCACATCTCATGTTATAGGAAGGGTCTCAGGATTGGAATGGGAAGGACTTGGATATCACATCTCATGCTGTAGGAAGGGTCTCAGGTTTGGAAAAGGAAGGAGTTGGATATCACATTTCATGTTAGAGGTAGGATCTCAGGTTTGGTATTAGAGGCATTGAGATATCACATCTCATGCTATCAGAAGGGTATCAGGATTGGAATGGGAAGGAGTTGGATATCACATCTCATGCTAAAGGGAGGGTCTCAGGTTTGGAATGGGAAGGATTTGGATATCACATCTCATGTTATAGGAAGGACCTTAGGTTTGGTATTAGAAGCATTGAGATATCACATCTCATGCTATAGGAATGGTCTCGGGATTGGAATGGGAAGGAGTTGGATATCACATCTCATGTTATAGGAAGGATCTCAGGTTTGGTATAAGCATTGAGATATCACATCTCTGCTATCGGAAGGGTCTCAGGATTGGAATGGGAAGGAGTTGGATATTCCCATGTCATGTTATAGGAAGGGTCTCAGGTTTGGTATTAGAAGCATTGAGATATCACAACTCATGCTATAGGAAGGGTCTCAGGATTGGAATGGGAAGGACTTGGATATCACATCTCATGTTATAGGACGGGTCTCAGGTTTGGTATTGGAAGCATTGAGATATCAAGTCTCATGGTATAGGAAGGGTCTCAGAATTGGAATGTGAAGGAGTTGGATATCACATCTCAAGCTATAGGAAGGGTCTCAGGATTAGAATGGGAAGGAGTTTGATATCACATCTCATGCCATAGTATGGGTCTCAGGTTTGGTAGAAGCATTGGGATATCACATCTCATGCTATCGGAAGGGTATCGGGATTGGATTTGGAAGGAGTTGGATATCCCATCTCATGCTATAGGAAGGGTCTCAGGTTAGAATGGGAAGGAGTTGGATATCACATCTCATGTTATAGGAAGGGTCTCAGGATTGGAATGGGAAGGACTTGGATATCACATCTCATGCTATAGGAAGGCTCTCAGGTTTGCAAGGGGAAAGAGTTGGATATCACATTTCATGTTAGAGGTAGGATCTCAGGTTTGGTATTAGAAGTATTGAGATATCACATCTCATGCTATCAGAAGGATCTCAGGTTTGGTATAGAAGCATTGAGATATCATATCTTATGCTATCAGAAGAGTCTCAGGATTGGAATGGGAAGGAGTTGGATATCACATCTCATGCTAAAGGGAGGGTCTCAGGTTTGGAAGATAAGGATTTGGATATCACATCTCATGTTATAGGAAGGATCTCAGGTTTGGTATTAGAAGTATTGAGATATCACATCTCATGCTATCGCAAGGATCTCAGGTTTGGTATAGAAGCATTGAGATATCATATCTTATGCTATCAGAAGGGTCTCAGGATTGGAATGGGAAGGAGTTGGATATCACATCTCATGCTAAAGGGAGGGTCTCAGGTTTGGAAGGGGAAGGATTTGGATATCACATCTCATGTTATAGGATGGATCTCAGGTTTGGTATTAGAAGTATTGAGATATCACATCTCATGTTATCGGAAGGATCTCAGGTTTGGTATTAGAAGTATTGAGATATCACATCTCATGCTATAGGAAGGGTCTCAGGATTGGAATGGGAAGGAGTTGGATATCACATCTCATGCTAAAGGAAGGGTCTCAGGTTTGGTAGAAGCATTGAGATATCACATCTCATGCTATAGGAAGGGTCTCAGGATTGGAATGGGAAGGACTTAGATATCACATATCATGCTATAGGGAGATT
Organism: Ambystoma mexicanum; assembly: GCF_040938575.1. NCBI lineage: Eukaryota > Metazoa > Chordata > Amphibia > Caudata > Ambystomatidae > Ambystoma > Ambystoma mexicanum. The sequence goes on from NC_090936.1 coordinate 344,981,496, forward strand.
CTCAGTTTTGATATTAGAAGCATTGAGATATCACATCTCATGCTATCGGAAGTGTCTCAGGATTGGAATGGGAAGGAGCTGGATATCACATCTCATGCTAAAGGAAGGGTCTCAGGTTTGGAACGGGAAGGACTTGGATATCACATCTCATGTTATAGGAAGGGTCTCAGGTTTGGTATAAACATTGAGATATCAAATCTCTGCTATCGGAAGTGTCTCAGGATTGGAATGGGAAGGAGTTGGATATCCCATCTCATGTTATAGGACGGGTCTCAGGTTTGGAAAGTGAAGGAGTTGGATATCACATTTCATGTTAGAGGAAGGATCTCAGGTTTGGTATTAGAGGCATTGAGATATCACATCTCAGGCTATAGGAAGGGTCTCAGGATTGGAATGGGAAGGAGTTGGATATCACATCTCATGCTATAGGAAGGGTCTCAGGTTTGGTATAAGCATTGAGATATCACATCTCATGCTATAGGAAGGGTCTCAGGATTGGAATGGAAGGAGTTGGATATCACATCTCATGTTATAGGAAGGATCTCAGGTTTGGTATTAGAAGCATTGAGACATCACATCTCATGCTATAGGAAGGGTCTCAGGATTGGAATGGGAAGGAGTTGGATATCACATCTCATGCTATAGGAAGGGTCTCAGGATTGGAATGGGAAGGAGTTGAATATGACATCTCATGCCGTAGGAAGGGTCTCAGGTTTGGTATAAACATTGAGATATCACATCTCTGCTATCAAAAGGGTCTCAGGATTGGAATGGGAAGGAGTTGGATATCCCATCTCATGTTATAGGAAGAGTCTCAGGTTTGGTATTAGAAGCATTGAGATATTCCATCTCATGCTATAGGAAGTGTCTCAGGATTGGAATGGGAAGGACTTGGATATCACATCTCATGCTATAGGTAGGGTCTCAAGTTTGATATTAGAAGCATTGAGATATCACATCTCATGCTATAGGAAGGGTCTGAGGATTGGAATGGGAAGGAGTTGGATATCACATCTCATGCTATGGGAAGGGTCTCAGGTTTGGTATAAGCAGTGAGATATCACATCTCATGCTATAGGAAGTGTCTCTGGATTGGAATGGGAAGGAGTTGGATATCACATCTCATGTTATAGGAAGGATCTCAGGTTTGGTATAAGCATTGAGATATCACATCTCTGCTATCGGAAGGGTCTCAGGTTTGGAATGGGAAGGAGTTGGATATTCCCATCTCATGTTATAGGAAGGGTCTCAGGTTTGGTATTAGAAGCATTGAGATATCCCATCTCATGCTATAGGAAGGGTCTCAGGATTGGAATGGGAAGGACTTGGATATCACATCTCATGCTATAGGGAGGGTCTCAAGTTTGATATTAGAAGCATTGAGATATCACATTTCATGATATCGGAAGGGTCTCAAGATTGGAATGGGAAGGAGTTGGATATCACATATCATGATAAAGGAAGGGTCTAAGGTTTGGAAGGGGAAGGATTTGGATATCACATCTCATGTTATAGGACGGGTCTCAGGTTTGGTATTAGAAGCATTGAGATATCAAGTCTCATGGTATAGGAAGGGTCTCAGAATTGGAATGGGAAGGAGTTGGATATCACATCTCAAGCTATAGGAAGGGTCTCAGGATTAGAATGGGAAGGAGTTTGATATCACATCTCATGCCATAGTATGGGTCTCAGGTTTGGTAGAAGCATTGGGATATCACATCTCATGCTATCGGAAGGGTATCGGGATTGGATTTGGAAGGAGTTGGATATCCCATCTCATGCTATAGGAAGGGTCTCAGGTTGGAATGGGAAGGAGTTGGATATCACATCTCATGTTATAGGAAGTGTCTCAGGATTGGAATGGGAAGGACTTGGATATCACATCTCATGCTATAGGAAGGCTCTCAGGTTTGCAAGGGGAAAGAGTTGGATATCACATTTCATGTTAGAGGTAGGATCTCAGGTTTGGTATAGAAGCATTGAGATATCATATCTTATGCTATCAGAAGAGTCTCAGGATTGGAATGGGAAGGAGTTGGATATCACATCTCATGCTAAAGGGAGGGTCTCAGGTTTGGAAGATAAGGATTTCGATATCACATCTCATGTTATAGGAAGGATCTCAGGTTTGGTATTAGAAGTATTGAGATATCACATCTCATGCTATCGGAAGGATCTCAGGTTTGGTATAGAAGCATTGAGATATCATATCTTATGCTATCAGAAGGGTCTCAGGATTGGAGTGGGAAGGAGTTGGATATCAAATCTCATGCTAAAGGGAGGGTCTCAGGTTTGGAAGGGGAAGGATTTGGATATCACATCTCATGTTATAAGATGGATCTCAGGTTTGGTATTAGAAGTATTGAGATATCACATCTCATGTTATCGGAAGGATCTCAGGTTTGGTATTAGAAGTATTGAGATATCACATCTCATGCTATAGGAAGGGTCTCAGGATTGGAATGGGAAGGAGTTGGATATCACATCTCATGCTAAAGGAAGGGTCTCAGGTTTGGTAGAAGCATTGAGATATCACATCTCATGCTATAGGAAGGGTCTCAGGGTTGGAATGGGAAGGAGCTGGATATCACATCTCATGCTAAAGGAAGGGTCTCAGGTTTGGAACGGGAAGGAGTTGGATATCACATCTCATGTTATAGGAAGGGTCTCAGGTTTGGTATAAACATTGAGATATCACATCTCTGCTATCGGAAGTGTCTCAGGATTGGAATGGGAAGGAGTTGGATATCCCATCTCATGTTATAGGAAGAGTCTCAGGTTTGGTATTAGAAGCATTGAGATATCACATCTCATGCTATAGGAAGTGTCTCAGGATTGGAATGGGAAGGACTTGGATATCACATATCATGCTATAGGTAGGGTCTCAAGTTTGATATTAGAAGCATTGAGATATCACATCTCATGCTATAGGAAGGGTCTGAGGATTGGAATGGGAAGGAGTTGGATATCACATCTCATGCTATGGGAAGGGTCTCAGGTTTGGTATAAGCAGTGAGATATCACATCTCATGCTATAGGAAGTGTCTCAGGATTGGAATGGGAAGGAGTTGGATATCACATCTCATGTTATAGGAAGGATCTCAGGTTTGGTATAAGCATTGAGATATTACATCTCTGCTATCGGAAGGGTCTCAGGATTGGAATGGGAAGGAGTTGGATATTCCCATCTCATGTTATAGGAAGGGTCTCAGGTTTGGTATTAGAAGCATTGAGATATCACATCTCATGCTATAGGAAGAGTCTCAGGTTTGGGAAGGGAAGGATTTGGATTTCACATCTCATGTTATAGGATGGTTCTCATGTTTGGTTTTTGAAGCATTGAGATATCACATCTCATGCTATCGGAAGGGTCTCAGGTTTGGAATGGGAAGGAGTTGGATATCACATCTCATGCTAAAGGAAGGGTCTCAGGTTGGAATGGGTAGGAGTTGGATATCACATCTCATGTTATAGGAAGGGTCTCAAGATTGAAATGGGAAGGATTTGGATATCACATCTCTTGCTATAGGAAGGGTCTCAGGTTTTCTATTAGAAACATTGAGATATGACATCTCATGCTATAGGAAGGGTTTCAGTATTGGAATGGGAAGGATTTGGATTTCACATCTCATGTTATAGGATGGTTCTCATGTTTGGTTTTAGAAGCATTGAGCTATCACATCTCATGCTATCGGAAGGGTCTCAGGATTGGAATGGGATGGAGTTGGATATCACATCTCAAGCTATCTCAGGATTGGAATGGGAAGGAGTTTGATATTTCATCTCAAGCTATAGGAAGGGTCTCAGGTTTGGAAAGGGAAGGATTTGGATTTCACATCTCATGTTATAGGATGGTTCTCATGTTTGGTTTTAGAAGCATTGAGATATCACATCTCATGCTATCGGAAGGTTCTCAGGTTGGAACAGAAGGAGTTGGATATCACATCTCATGTTATAGGAAGGGTCTCAGGATTGGAATGGGAAGGACTTGGATATCACATCTCATGCTGTAGGAAGGGTCTCAGGTTTGGAAGGGGAAGGATTTGGATATCATATCTCATGTTATAGGACCGGTCCCAGGTCTGGTATTAGAAGCATTGAGATATCACATCTCATGCTATAGGAGGAGTCTCAGGATTGGAATGGGAAGGAGTTGGATATCACGTCTCATGTTATAGGAAGGGTCTCAGGTTTGGAAAAGGAAGGAGTTGGATATCACATTTCATGTTAAAGGTAGGATCTCAGGTTTGGTATTAGAGGCATTGAGATATCACATCTCATGCTATCAGAAGGGTATCAGGATTGGAATGGGAAGGAGTTGGATATCACATCTCATGCTAAAGGGAGGGTCTCAGGTTTGGAATGGGAAGGATTTGGATATCACATCCCATGTTATAGGAAGGACCTTAGGTTTGGTATTAGAAGCATTGAGATATCACATCTCATGCTATAGGAAGGGTCTCGGGATTGGAATGGGAAGGAGTTGGATATCACATGTTATAGGAAGGATCTCAGGTTTGGTATTAGAAGCATTGAGATATCACATCTCATGCTATAGGAAGGGTCTCAGGATTGGAATGGGAAGGAGTTGGATATCACATCTCATGCTATGGGAAGGGTCTCAGGTTTGGTATAAGCATTGAAATATCACATTTCTGCTATCGGAAGGGTCTCAGGATTGGAATGGGAGGAGCTGGATATCACATCTCATGCTAAAGGAAGGGTCTCAGGTTTGGAAGGGGAAGGATTTGGATATCACATCTCATGTTATAGGACGGGTCTCAGGTTTGGTATTAGAAGCATTGTGATATCACATCTCATGCTATAGGATGTGTCTCAGGATTGGAATGGGAAGGAGTTGGATATCACATCTCATGCTATAGGAAGGGTTTCAGGTTTGGTAGAAGCATTGAGATATCACATCTCATGCTATAGGAAGAGTCTCAGGTTTGGGAAGGGAAGGATTTGGATTTCACATCTCATGTTATAGGATGGTTCTCATGTTTGGTTTTTGAAGCATTGAGATATCACATCTCATGCTATCGGAAGGGTCTCAGGTTTGGAATCGGAAGGAGTTGGATATCACATCTCATGTTATAGGAAGGGTCTCAGGATTGGAATGGGAAGGATTTGGATATCACATCTCTTGCTATAGGAAGGGTCTCAGGTTTTTTATTAGAAACATTGAGATATCACATCTCATGCTATAGGAAGGGTTTTAGGATTGGAATGGGAAGTATTTGGATATCACATCTCATGCTAAAGTAAGGGTCTCAGGTCTGGAATGGGAAGGAATTGGATATCACATCTCATGTTATAGGAAGGGTCTCAGGTTTTTTATTAGAAACATTGAGATATCACATCTCATGTTATAGGACGGTTCCCAGGTTTGAAATTAGAAGCATTGAGATATCACATCTCATGGTATAGGAAGGGTCTCAGGGTTGGAATGGGAAGGAATTGGATATCCCTTCTCATGCTAAAGGAAGGGTCTCAGGTTGGAATGGGTAGGAGTTGGATATCACATCTCATGTTATAGGAAGGGTCTCAAGATTGAAATGGGAAGGATTTGGATATCACATCTCTTGCTATAGGAAGGGTCTCAGGTTTTCTATTAGAAACATTGAGATATGACATCTCATGCTATAGGAAGGGTTTCAGTATTGGAATGGGAAGGATTTGGATTTCACATCTCATGTTATAGGATGGTTCTCATGTTTGGTTTTAGAAGCATTGAGCTATCACATCTCATGCTATCGGAAGGGTCTCAGGATTGGAATGGGATGGAGTTGGATATCACATCTCAAGCTATCTCAGGATTGGAATGGGAAGGAGTTTGATATTTCATCTCAAGCTATAGGAAGGGTCTCAGGTTTGGAAAGGGAAGGATTTGGATTTCACATCTCATGTTATAGGATGGTTCTCATGTTTGGTTTTAGAAGCATTGAGATATCACATCTCATGCTATCGGAAGGGTCTCAGGTTTGGAATGGGAAGGAGTTGGATATCACATCTCTGCTATCTGAAGGGTCTCAGGATTGGAATGGGAAGGAGTTGGATATCCCATCTCGTTATAGGAAGGGTCTCAGGTTTGGTATTAGAAGCAATGAGATATCACATCTCATGCTATAGGAAGGGTCTAAGGTTTGGAAGGGGACGGATTTGGGTATCACATCTCATGTTATAGGACCGGTCTCAGGTTTGGTATTTGAAGCATTGAGATATCAAGTCTCATGGTATAGGACGGGTCTCAGAATTGGAATGAGAAGGAGTTGGATATCACATCTCAAGCTATAGGAAGGGTCTCATGATTGGAATGGGAAGGAGTTGGATATCACATCTCATGTTATAGGAAGGGTCTCAGGATTGGAATGGGAAGGACTTGGATATCACATCTCATTCTATAGGAAGGCTCTCAGGGTTGGAAGGGGAAGGAGTTGGATATCACATTTCATGTTAGAGGTAGGATCTCAGGTTTGGTTTTAGAGGCATTGAAATATCACATCTCATGCTATAGGAAGGGTCTCAGGATTGGAATGGGAAGGAGTTGGATATCAAATCTCATGCTAAAGGGATGGTCTAAGGTTTGGAAGGGGAGGGATTTGGACATCATATCTCATGTTATTGGAAGGATCTCAGGTTTGCTATTAGAAGCATTGAGATATCACATCTCATGCTATCGGAAGGGTCTTAGGTTTGGTATAAGCATTGAGATATCACATCTCTGCTATCGGAAGGGTCTCAGGATTGGAATGGGAAGGATTTGGATATCACAATTCATGTTATAGGAAGGGTATCAGGTTTGGTATTAGAAGCATTGAGATATCACATCTCATGCTATAGGAAGGGTCTCAGGAATGGAATGGGAAGGACTTGGATATCACATCTCATGATAAAGGAAGGGTCTAAGGTTTGGAAGGGGAAGGATTTGGATATCACATCTCATGTTATTGGACCGGTCTCAGGTTTGGTATTAGAAGCATTGAGATATCAAGTCTCATGGTATAGGACGGGAGTTTGATATCACATCTCATGCCATGGTATGGGTGTCAGGTTTTGTAGAAGCATTGGGATATCACATCTCATGCTATCGGAAGGGTATCAGGATTGGATTTGGAAGGAGTTGGATATCCCATCTCATGCTATAGGAAGGGTCTCAGGTTGGAATAGAAGGAGTTGGATATCACATCTCATGTTATAGGAAGGGTCTCAGGATTGGAATGGGAAGGACTTGGATATCACATCTCATGCTGTAGGAAGGGTCTCAGGTTTGGAAGGGGAAGGATTTGGATATCATATCTCATGTTATAGGACCGGTCCCAGGTCTGGTATTAGAAGCATTGAGATATCACATCTCATGCTATAGGAGGAGTCTCAGGATTGGAATGGGAAGGAGTTGGATATCACGTCTCATGTTATAGGAAGGGTCTCAGGATTGGAATGGGAAGGAGTTGAATATCACATCTCATGCTAAAGGAAGGGTATCAGGTTTGATAGAAGCATTGAGATATCACATCTCATGCTATAGGAAGGAACTCAGGATTGGAATGGGAAGGAGTTGGATATCACATCTAATGCCATAGGAAGGGTCATCAGGTTTGGTATAAGCATTGAGATATCACATCTCATGCTATCGGACGGGTTTCAGGTTTGGAATGGGAAGGAGTTGGATATCACATCTCTGCTATCTGAAGGGTCTCAGAATTGGAATGGGAAGGAGTTGGATATCCCATCTCGTTATAGGAAGGGTCTCAGGTTTGGTATTAGAAGCAATGAGATATCACATCTCATGCTATAGGAAGGGTCTAAGGTTTGGAAGGGGACGGATTTGGGTATCAGATCTCATGTTATAGGACCGGTCTCAGGTTTGGTATTTGAAGCATTGAGATATCAAGTCTCATGGTATAGGACGGGTCTCAGAATTGGAATGAGAAGGAGTTGGATATCACATCTCAAGCTATAGGAAGGGTCTCATGATTGGAATGGGAAGGAGTTGGATATCACATCTCATGTTATAGGAAGGGTCTCAGGATTGGAATGGGAAGGACTTGGATATCACATCTCTTTCTATAGGAAGGCTCTCAGGGTTGGAAGGGGAAGGAGTTGGATATCACATTTCATGTTAGAGGTAGGATCTCAGGTTTGGTTTTAGAGGCATTGAGATATCACATCTCATGCCATCAGAAGGGTCTCAGGATTGGAATGGGAAGGAGTTGGATATCAAATCTCATGTGTTAAGACGGATTTCTGAACTCTGTCCTGGTGGCGCAGAGGTTCAGAAGGCCAACCTAATTACTTGGAACAGGGTAACCTCTGGACAAGCCAGACCAATCAAGGTAGCGATCGCGGCGGTCAAGACTAGGTCTCAAGAGGGGTGAGGGTGACTGAAAGCCCGCAATGAGCACACAAAGCAAGAGCGCTTACAAACTACTCCAAACAGTTGTTTATATCAAAAATAGATACACATTTATTATAAGGCCTTGAAACTAATAACCACAGTAAAAGCAGCAATATACAACGATATTAAACCAACACATACACTATCCACCCAATATATATACAGAATACACAGTTTCACAGCATTAGCAGCACGAAATATGTTATCCACCTGCAGGGGAAGGAAAACAGGCAGTGCGAACCAATGCGAGTGATATGTCCGCCTTCTGAGGCCCCTAACTGGATGGTAGTCCAATCCCTACGAAGAGTGGAGCCTAGCGCTCAAAAGTACCTGCACACGCCGGTGCCAATGGGCAGAAGGTGAAGCTCTTCGGAGGACGTTGAACAGCTCTGTAGGGAGCTCTAATGAAGGAGAACACGGTCCGCGACTCTAGCGCAGCCTCCACTGTGAGGCAGAAGCAGGGCGCGAGTACGGACAAGGGGTGCTGTATTTACAGCGGGGAAAAGCAAGAGGCACTGCAGGAGGGCGACCAGATCCTAGCTAATCTACTCACCGGTCCCCGAAGCAAGCAGGCCCGAGCTCCTCCTCGATAGATGCAGCTTCTGGCAGGTTCTGAAGAGCAGGGAACGTCTCGTCGTCGTGCAGAGTAAAAAGACGTCCCGATCGAAGAAACAAGCACAGTTTTTGTCGCCACAGCAGGGCAACGGAACGGCCGGGTGTATTCAAGCCAAACGAGCACTGCTCACCTCTAGCTTAGGACTGCTAAGCAAACGAAGCGTGTGAGCATGCCCCGGACTCAGAATACCACCCAACCTGTCGGCGATTACAGAGCAGGCCTCCTTAGTAAGCTGGTCAGTCAACTGGATGGCCCAGAGACACTTCCGAAGGCTTACAGCAGGAGTTGATGAAGGTGCCGGGAATAGCTGGTCCTGCTATTCCAATAGGTCGAAGCGCCAGTACAGGCCTTCTTGTTCGATCTTAGGTGGAAAGGGCTTCACCGGACGACAGCAATGAGGAGCAGAAGTTCTTCAGGGGGTCACCAGCGATTCCTCGGTCCAGCCTCGTGTTCGCAGGATACTTGGCTCCTGTATCCCTGGGTTCGTAAGAACTCAGGAGATCGACCTGGTAGTGGTGTTTCCAGCTCCCTCTTATCCACGGTTCCCTTCGCGCCAAAACGGAGGGGAGCCAATGGGAGATCCGCTCATCAACACACATACCATACGTGGACCAATCACGGACCACAGTGGTCCCAGGCATTCACACCACCCTAGACTCTCTGGCACCCAGGATGTGTATTGGGACCAGACAGCCCAGCCCACATCCTGGGGGCACTCAAACGACATGTAGAAGCCCGCGAAAGCAACCGTGTTTCGCGGGAAACTACATGCCCAAATAAGGAAGGCCCCGGGTCGCCTGACCCGGGGGAAGGTAAAGGGAGCAAGACGGACAGTGGACGAGACAAAGGAGCCTCGTGGTCCGGCCATTTTGGGTAGCCGGGCCACCCTTTTGTGTTCGCGGCAAAAAGGTGCTCAGAACGGCAAAAGGAGCTCAAAATAAACCAAATGATCGCTGCCACCAGCCCAGTCCCTGAATGACTTGCACCGATCCAAAAACCATCCTATAAGAGTGTCTAGGGTCTGTAGAAGGCTAGAGACCCAAGAGAGCTGTAACTTAGCTTACAGTGCCCTCTTGTGTCGTGTTGCACTAAAATGGCGACACGATAAAAGAAACTACGGGAAACAGCGTTCCCCGGTACTGACTGTCTTAAGGGCATGTCAGTTTCCCCGTAAGAAAGGAGCGAAAGCCCAGAGGAGTACAGCAGAAGGCTGCACTTCTCTGGCAAAGTCAAGAAAACAGGTTGAAAACAATAGCAAAAAGTTTAGGGGTTGCCACATGGAAGGAAAGTTCCCTACAATAACGAAATCTTTCCTAACACTCGCCCCTCCCAGACTATGGACAGGGGGAACTAATCCACCCCTGGATGAGTCTCTTGTTCAGGTCGGTAAAACATTCTGGACAACCCATCAGCATTGCTATGTTGGACACCTGGCCTATGCTCAATAGTGAAGTCGAAGCCTTGTAGACTTATGGACCACCTAAGCAACTTTGGATTCTCCCCCTTCATGTTCATTAGCCACTTTAACGGCTTATGGTCAGTCTGCACAGTGAAGTGGGTCCCATAGAGGTAGGGCCGCAGCTTCCTTAGGGCCCACACAACAGAGAAACATTCTTTCTCTACCGTGGACCATCTGAGCTCTCTGTCCTTAAGCTGGCGACTAATAAAACCGATAGGGTGTTCCTTACCCTTCTCATCTACTTGTGATAGTACAGCTCCTATCCCAGTGTCAGAGGCATCCGTCTGCACGATAAAAGGTCTTTGATAATCAGGGGCCCTGAGCACAGGGGCCTGGCACAAGGAGTCTTTCAAGCCATTGAAGGCCTTCTCACACTCGTCAGTCCAAGTTACCTTCTTGGGTTTCTTCGGAGTTGTGAGGGCAGTCAGAGGAGCAGCTATGGTGCCATAGTCTGCCATAAAATTGCGGTAATAACCCGTGAGTCCTAAGAAGGCTCTCACTTGGGTTTGTGTAGTGGGGGTAGGCCAGTCTTGTACTGCTTGTACTTTACTGGGGAGAGGCTGTATCCTTCCTCCACCTACTTCATGCCCAAGGTAAACCACTGAGCCTTGTCCAATCTGGCATTTACTCGCCTTTATGGTCAAGTGGGCTTTCTGAAGAGCCTGGAGCACAATCCCGAGGTGTTTCACATGGTCTTCCCAGGTGGCACTGAAAACTGCTATATCGTCCAGATATGCAAGACAGAATTCGTCCAACCCATTCAACACATGATTCACAAGCCTCTGGAAAGTGGCAGGTGCATTCTTCAATCCGAACGGCATTACCCGGAATTGGTAAAGCCCGTCGGGAGTTGAAAATGCTGTCTTCTCCTTGGCATGTTCTGCTAAAGCTATTTGCCAATAGCCCGCAGTCAGGTCAAACGTGCTGAGGTACTTGGAGGCACCCAAGGTATCCACCAGCTCGTCAGTTCGAGGCAAGGGGTGAGCGTCTGTCTTGGTGACAGCATTCAGAGCCCTGTAATCCACGCAGAACCTCAATTCAGAAGTGCCTGCTTTTGGAACCAGAACCACAGGACTGGACCAAGGACTACTAGAGGGTTCAATCACCCCAAGGTCTAACATCTTGTTGACCTCGGTCTTAATATAAGACCGTACTTTATCCGACATCCTGTATCCCCTACTTTTGGTAGGTACACTGTCTCCTGTGTCAATGTTATGTTTGCACCAAGGTGTCAAACCAGGCGACTGTGAAAACAGGGGGGAAAACTGCCTAAGCAAACTTTTCACCTCAGCCTGCTGATCAGAAGTCAGGTGAGGGGCCACTCGGACACCCTCAACGGAGCTATCTGAAGGACCGCTTTGGAACAGGTCGGGAAGAGGTTCTGACTCCTCTTCCTCAACGTCTGACGCCAGTAGCAGTGCTGCGATTTCGACTCTTGGGACGAAAGCCTTCAGCCTATTTACGTGGAACACTTTTGGAGCCTGTCCAGGCCTTCCAAGGTCCACTAAATAGTTCACCTCACCCAGGGGCTCCACCACTGTGTAAGGGCCTGACCATTTGTCCTGTAAAGCGCGAGGCCTTATAGGGTTCATGATCAGGACTTGCTGACCAGGGGTAAAGTGAATTAAGGAAGCTTTCTGGTCGTACCAATGTTTCACCAGCGCTTGTCCGGCCTTCAACTTTTCACTAGCCAAGCCCATCAGGAGTACCATCCGTTTTCTGAGCCCTAGCACATAGTCAACTACATTGGTAGTAACAGGGGGAGTGGGCATCTCCCATCCCTCTTTGACGATGGCTAAGGGTCCCCGTACGGGATGACCGAACAGAAGTTCGAAGGGGCTGAAGCCAACACCCTCCTGTGGTACCTCTCTGTAGGCAAACAACAAGCATGGTAAAAGAAGGTCCCATTTCCTCCTCTGGGGCTCCTCCAGAGCCCCAATCATGCTCTTTAGCGTTCTGTTGAAACGCTCCACCAGACCATTGGTCTGGGGGTGGTATGCAGAAGAGAACTTGTAGGTGACCCCACATTCTTTCCACATAGCCTGCATATACTTCGACATAAAGTTGCTGCCACGATCTGACACAACTTCTTTAGGGAAGCCAACCCTAGTAAATATGCCGAGTAACGCTTTTGCAACTGACTTGGCAGTTACAGTCTTTAATGGGATGGCCTCAGGATACCTGGTTGCATGGTCGACCAGCACCAGGATAAACCTATTGCCTGAGGATGTTTGCGGGTCAAGGGGACCAACGATGTCGATCCCTACCCTTTCAAATGGTACCCCCACAACTGGGAGCGGTACCAACGGAGCTTGGATTGTCGCGCCAACCTTACCAGACAACTGGCAGGAGGCACAACTCCTGCAGTGACTTTCTACTTGCACCCCCATCTTGGGCCAGTAGAAGTGCATAGATAACCTTTGCTTGGTCCTCTTCATTCCAAGGTGACCAGCAAGGGGAACTTCATGCGCCAACTGCAGGAGGAAGGGTCTAACAGAAAGGGGAACCACCAACCTCCTATGGTCTCCTTCTGTAGACTCTGTGGGCTCACTGTACAGGAGTCCACCTTCCCAATAAATCCGATGCTTCCCAGGAGGTTCACCCTCAAGCTGGGAGCAGGCCTGTCTCCTTAGGCCTTCCAGAGATGGGCACTCACGTTGGCCCTTACTGAAGTCGTCCCTATCAGGACCTCCTTCAACTAACAAGTCTTTTAGTTCAGGATGGTCGTTGGGGTCGAACACTTCAGGCATCGCCACCTCCTCGTCAGGCTCGGGCGATTGACCAACTCCCTCCACCGCAGTGGTAGGCGAGTTCGGGGGAATATTCTCTTTCCCCCGTCGGGACTTGTTGACTCCTTTCGCCTTGGGTTTCCCCTTCGGCTGGGGCGGCGTATTGGACTTGGCCAATGCTGCCCGTGCTTGAGACCGTGTGTAGGGTCTTTCGGCAGTGTCTCCTACGAGCCCTAGAGCTCTGAGATCATTGCCCAACAAGACCTTTCCCGGGACGTTTCTCTGAATGCTCACTGGAATCCTAACTGCTGTACCATTTAAAGTTAGATTAACAGGGATCACGGGAAACATACGGAGGGGGCCGTCAGCCAACTTAGTGGGCATCAGAGTAGCTCTGGCAACTTCCTCTGAGTCTACCAAGGTAGAATCCACTACAGTTCGACTGCACCCACTATCCCTAAGAGCTGGAGTATCCACTCCATTGATCAGCACACTGTCTTTAAAGTAGTGCTTGGTATTATCCGGAATCCTAGCATACGCCTCTGCGACTTTAGGCTCCCAGGAACCCAGGGACACTAAAACTACCTCAGCCTCTATTCCGCTGGGAAATGAGTCTGAGGAGAAGGATGCTCCTGTAATCTCTTCTTCCTCGTAGGAGGAGAAGGCCAGATTAGCGGAGTGGACCCCCAAAGGTCTAACCTTACAACGGGGATCCCCCTTCACATGGTCAGTTGCTCCACAAGAAAAACAAGCCCCATTGGGTCTGTTTACGTAGGGAGGCTTATTATAACCAGAGTTCTGTTTCGGAGGCGAACCTCCACTACCCTGTGAGTTCTCGGATGGCTTACCCTTATTTTTCTTTTTGTGGCCCTTATGGGAAGATGATTTAGCAGATTCCCCACCCTCCATATCTTTGGTCTTTTTCCCTTCCTCCTGCTTACCAGGATGAGTTTTGTCCTTATGGGACACTCGATGTGACACCCATAAGTCTGCTGCAATGGCCAGCTTCTTAGGATCTATCTCCTTTGAATCGGCCAAATGCTGCTTAAGCTCCGGGGAAGAAGAAGCAAAAATGTGTTCCAGCATGACCAGATTGATCATGCCTTCGAAGGTAGAAACCTTATAACCTTCAACCCAGCCAGTCAAGTTTTTCAGGGACTCAGCTACATACGACACCCAAGTACCACCTTCCTTTTTCTTATACTCTCTAAACCTTTTCAAATATTGGGTCGGAGTCTTCCCAAACTTTAAAATGAGAGTCTGCTTCAACATTGCAAAATCAGCGCGCTCAGCCTTCGACATTTCCATAATGGCACTGCAACCAGAATGGGGCAGTCTGCTGAGTAACCATGCAATCTTATCCGCATTATCAACCTCTTGAACCTCGCATGCATACTCAAACGCATTTAACCAGTCCATAATGTCATTTCGTTCCTCATACACACTGAGCAGATCTTTTGGATACCGTGGATGAGAGGAAGCCCCAGAACCATGTCCAGGACCCTTGGACCCATTTGCGAACTGAAGCTTGGCCAGTTCCAACTGGTGATCCCTGTCTTTTTGTTTTTCTGCCTGGTCGATTTTCAGTTTGGCTATGCTGAATTCAAGCTCCTGCTGCCTAAACCGCAGCTCTTGCTTCTTGAATTCAAGCATAGCCTCCCCATCAACACTGGCAGAGGAAACGTTAGACATTACATCCTCCCTGTCCTCGTGGTCGTGATGGATCAGTGCAGCGGCAGAACCGTCGGTTCTGCCAGTGAGAGCAGCCCCACCACCTTCTGCACTGTCCTCGGAAGTTATAGCGTCAAGCTGCGCTTCTTGCCACGCCACGATTCTCTGGATCATTTCCAATTTAGTGCCTTGAGAGGAAACCCCTCTCTCCGCACACATCTTCTTCAATGTTTCAGATTTCGAAGCATTTAAGGTTAATAAAGTATTCGTTTCCATACTGTCGATAGGACTATGGCCTTTTTAACGTTATATTCAATACTTTACTGCGTGTCCTGGTTGGAATAACCTGAAAACGCCTTAGCTCGTGCGCAACACTGGATACCTTCAGTCGTATCCCACCGCTGTACACCAATTTGTTAAGACGGATTTCTGAACTCTGTCCTGGTGGCGCAGAGGTTCAGAAGGCCAACCTAATTACTTGGAACAGGGTAACCTCTGGACAAGCCAGACCAATCAAGGTAGCGATCGCGGCGGTCAAGACTAGGTCTCAAGAGGGGTGAGGGTGACTGAAAGCCCGCAATGAGCACACAAAGCAAGAGCGCTTACAAACTACTCCAAACAGTTGTTTATATCAAAAATAGATACACATTTATTATAAGGCCTTGAAACTAATAACCACAGTAAAAGCAGCAATATACAACGATATTAAACCAACACATACACTATCCACCCAATATATATACAGAATACACAGTTTCACAGCATTAGCAGCACGAAATATGTTATCCACCTGCAGGGGAAGGAAAACAGGCAGTGCGAACCAATGCGAGTGATATGTCCGCCTTCTGAGGCCCCTAACTGGATGGTAGTCCAATCCCTACGAAGAGTGGAGCCTAGCGCTCAAAAGTACCTGCACACGCCGGTGCCAATGGGCAGAAGGTGAAGCTCTTCGGAGGACGTTGAACAGCTCTGTAGGGAGCTCTAATGAAGGAGAACACGGTCCGCGACTCTAGCGCAGCCTCCACTGTGAGGCAGAAGCAGGGCGCGAGTACGGACAAGGGGTGCTGTATTTACAGCGGGGAAAAGCAAGAGGCACTGCAGGAGGGCGACCAGATCCTAGCTAATCTACTCACCGGTCCCCGAAGCAAGCAGGCCCGAGCTCCTCCTCGATAGATGCAGCTTCTGGCAGGTTCTGAAGAGCAGGGAACGTCTCGTCGTCGTGCAGAGTAAAAAGACGTCCCGATCGAAGAAACAAGCACAGTTTTTGTCGCCACAGCAGGGCAACGGAACGGCCGGGTGTATTCAAGCCAAACGAGCACTGCTCACCTCTAGCTTAGGACTGCTAAGCAAACGAAGCGTGTGAGCATGCCCCGGACTCAGAATACCACCCAACCTGTCGGCGATTACAGAGCAGGCCTCCTTAGTAAGCTGGTCAGTCAACTGGATGGCCCAGAGACACTTCCGAAGGCTTACAGCAGGAGTTGATGAAGGTGCCGGGAATAGCTGGTCCTGCTATTCCAATAGGTCGAAGCGCCAGTACAGGCCTTCTTGTTCGATCTTAGGTGGAAAGGGCTTCACCGGACGACAGCAATGAGGAGCAGAAGTTCTTCAGGGGGTCACCAGCGATTCCTCGGTCCAGCCTCGTGTTCGCAGGATACTTGGCTCCTGTATCCCTGGGTTCGTAAGAACTCAGGAGATCGACCTGGTAGTGGTGTTTCCAGCTCCCTCTTATCCACGGTTCCCTTCGCGCCAAAACGGAGGGGAGCCAATGGGAGATCCGCTCATCAACACACATACCATACGTGGACCAATCACGGACCACAGTGGTCCCAGGCATTCACACCACCCTAGACTCTCTGGCACCCAGGATGTGTATTGGGACCAGACAGCCCAGCCCACATCCTGGGGGCACTCAAACGACATGTAGAAGCCCGCGAAAGCAACCGTGTTTCGCGGGAAACTACATGCCCAAATAAGGAAGGCCCCGGGTCGCCTGACCCGGGGGAAGGTAAAGGGAGCAAGACGGACAGTGGACGAGACAAAGGAGCCTCGTGGTCCGGCCATTTTGGGTAGCCGGGCCACCCTTTTGTGTTCGCGGCAAAAAGGTGCTCAGAACGGCAAAAGGAGCTCAAAATAAACCAAATGATCGCTGCCACCAGCCCAGTCCCTGAATGACTTGCACCGATCCAAAAACCATCCTATAAGAGTGTCTAGGGTCTGTAGAAGGCTAGAGACCCAAGAGAGCTGTAACTTAGCTTACAGTGCCCTCTTGTGTCGTGTTGCACTAAAATGGCGACACGATAAAAGAAACTACGGGAAACAGCGTTCCCCGGTACTGACTGTCTTAAGGGCATGTCAGTTTCCCCGTAAGAAAGGAGCGAAAGCCCAGAGGAGTACAGCAGAAGGCTGCACTTCTCTGGCAAAGTCAAGAAAACAGGTTGAAAACAATAGCAAAAAGTTTAGGGGTTGCCACATGGAAGGAAAGTTCCCTACAATAACGAAATCTTTCCTAACATCATGCTAAAGGGATGGTCTAAGGTTTGGAAGGGGAGGGATTTGGCCATCATATCTCATGTTATTGGAAGGATCTCAGGTTTGGTATTAGAAGCATTGAGATATCACATCTCATGCTATCGGAAGGGTCTTAGGTTTGGTATAAGCATTGAGATATCACATCTCTGCTATCGGAAGGGTCTCAGGATTGGAATGGGAAGGATTTGGATATCACAATTCATGTTATAGGAAGGGTCTCAGGTTTGGTATTAGAAGCATTGAGATATCACATCTCATGCTATAGGAAGGGTCTCAGGAATGGAATGGGAAGGACTTGGATATCACATCTCATGATAAAGGAAGGGTCTAAGGTTTGGAAGGGGAAGGATTTGGATATCACATCTCATGTTATTGGACCGGTCTCAGGTTTGGTATTAGAAGCATTGAGATATCAAGTCTCATGGTATAGGACGGGAGTTTGATATCACATCTCATGCCATGGTATGGGTGTCAGGTTTTGTAGAAGCATTGGGATATCACATCTCATGCTATCGGAAGGGTATCAGGATTGGATTTGGAAGGAGTTGGATATCCCATCTCATGCTATAGGAAGGGTCTCAGGTTGGAATAGAAGGAGTTGGATATCACATCTCATGTTATAGGTAGGGTCTCAGGATTGGAATGGGAAGGACTTGGATATCACATCTCATGCTGTAGGAAGGGTCTCAGGTTTGGAAGGGGAAGGATTTGGATATCATATCTCATGTTATAGGACCGGTCCCAGGTCTGGTATTAGAAGCATTGAGATATCACATCTCATGCTATAGGAGGAGTCTCAGGATTGGAATGGGAAGGAGTTGGATATCACGTCTCATGTTATAGGAAGGGTCTCAGGATTGGAATGGGAAGGAGTTGAATATCACATCTCATGCTAAAGGAAGGGTATCAGGTTTGATAGAAGCATTGAGATATCACATCTCATGCTATAGGAAGGAACTCAGGATTGGAATGGGAAGGAGTTGGATATCACATCTAATGCCATAGGAAGGGTCATCAGGTTTGGTATAAGCATTGAGATATCACATCTCATGCTATCGGAAGGGTTTCAGGTTTGGAATGGGAAGGAGTTGGATATCACATCTCTGCTATCTGAAGGGTCTCAGAATTGGAATGGGAAGGAGTTGGATATCCCATCTCGTTATAGGAAGGGTCTCAGGTTTGGTATTAGAAGCAATGAGATATCACATCTCATGCTATAGGAAGGGTCTAAGGTTTGGAAGGGGACGGATTTGGGTATCAGATCTCATGTTATAGGACCGGTCTCAGGTTTGGTATTTGAAGCATTGAGATATCAAGTCTCATGGTATAGGACGGGTCTCAGAATTGGAATGAGAAGGAGTTGGATATCACATCTCAAGCTATAGGAAGGGTCTCATGATTGGAATGGGAAGGAGTTGGATATCACATCTCATGTTATAGGAAGGGTCTCAGGATTGGAATGGGAAGGACTTGGATATCACATCTCTTTCTATAGGAAGGCTCTCAGGGTTGGAAGGGGAAGGAGTTGGATATCACATTTCATGTTAGAGGTAGGATCTCAGGTTTGGTTTTAGAGGCATTGAGATATCACATCTCATGCCATCAGAAGGGTCTCAGGATTGGAATGGGAAGGAGTTGGATATCAAATCTCATGCTAAAGGGATGGTCTAAGGTTTGGAAGGGGAGGGATTTGGCCATCATATCTCATGTTATTGGAAGGATCTCAGGTTTGGTATTAGAAGCATTGAGATATCACATCTCATGCTATCGGAAGGGTCTTAGGTTTGGTATAAGCATTGAGATATCACATCTCTGCTATCGGAAGGGTCTCAGGATTGGAATGGGAAGGATTTGGATATCACAATTCATGTTATAGGAAGGGTCTCAGGTTTGGTATTAGAAGCATTGAGATATCACATCTCATGCTATAGGGAGGGTCTCAGGATTGGAATGGGAAGGACTTGGATATCACATCTCATGTTATAGGAAGGGTCTCAGGTTTGGTATTAGAAGCATTGAGATATCACATCTCATGCTATAGGAAGGGTCTCAGGAATGGAATGGGAAGGACTTGGATATCACATCTCATGATAAAGGAAGGGTCTAAGGTTTGGAAGGGGAAGGATTTGGATATCACATCTCATGTTATTGGACCGCTCTCAGGTTTGGTATTAGAAGCATTGAGATATCAAGTCTCATGGTATAGGACGGGAGTTTGATATCACATCTCATGCTATAGGAAGGGTCTCAGGTTGGAATAGAAGGAGTTGGATGTCACATCTCATGTTATAGGAAGGGTCTCAGGATTGGAATGGGAAGGACTTGGATATCACATCTCATGCTGTAGGAAGGGTCTCAGGTTTGGAAAAGGAAGGAGTTGGATATCACATTTCATGTTAGAGGTAGGATCTCAGGTTTGGTATTAGAGGCATTGAGATATCACATTTCATGCTATCAGAAGGGTATCAGGATTGGAATGGGAAGGAGTTGGATATCACATCTCATGCTAAAGGGAGGGTCTCAGGTTTGGAATGGGAAGGATTTGGATATCACATCTCATGTTATAGGAAGGACCTTAGGTTTGGTATTAGAAGCATTGAGATATCACATCTCATGCTATAGGAATGGTCTCGGGATTGGAATGGGAAGGAGTTGGATATCACATCTCATGTTATAGGAAGGATCTCAGGTTTGGTATTAGAAGCATTGAGATATCACATCTCATGCTATAGGAAGGGTCTCAGGTTTGGTATAAGCATTGAAATATCACATCTCATGCTATAGGAAGAGTCTCAGGTTTGGGAAGGGAAGGATTTGGATTTCACATCTCATGTTATAGGAAGGGTCTCAGGTTTGGAATGGGAAGGAGTTGGATATCACATCTCATGTTATAGGAAGGGTCTCAGGTTTGGAATGGGAAGGAGTTGGATATGACATCTCTTGTTATAGGGAGGGTCTCAGGATTTGAATGGTAAGGAGTTGGATATCACATCTCATGCTATAGGAAGGGTCTCAGGTTGGAATGGGAAGGGGTTGGATATCACATCTCATGTTATATACAGGAAGGGTCTCAGGATTGGAATGGGAAGGATTTGGATATCACATCTCTTGCTATAGGAAGGGTCTCATGTTTTTTATTAGAAACATTAAGATATCACATCTCATGCTATAGGAAGGGTTTTAGGATTGGAATGGGAAGTATTTGGATATCACATCTCATGCTAAAGGAAGGGTCTCACGTCTGGAATGGGAAGGAATTGGATATCACATCTCATGTTATAGGAAGGGTCTCAGGTTTTTTATTAGAAACATTGAGATATCACATCTCATGTTATAGGACGGTTCCCAGGTTTGGTATTAGAAGCATTGAGATATCACATCTCATGGTATAGAAAGGGTCTCAGGGTTGGAATGGGAAGGAGTTGGATATCACATCTCATCCAATAGGAAGGGTCTCAGGTTTGGAATGGGAATGAATTGGATATCACATCTCATGTTATAGGAGGATCTCAGGTTTCGTATTAGAAGCATTGCGATATCACATCTCATGCTATAGGAAGGGTCTCAGGATTGGAATGTGAAGGATTTGGATATCACATCTCATGCTAAAGGAAGGTTCTCAGGTTTGGTAGAAGCATTGAGATATCACATCTCATGCTATAGGAAGGGTCTCAGGATTTGAATGGCAAGGAGTTGGATATCACATCTCATGCCATAGGAAGGGTCATCAGGTTTGGTATAAGCATTGAGATATCACATCTCATGCTATCGGAAGGGTTTCAGGTTTGGAATGGGAAGGAGTTGGATATCACATCTCTGCTATCTGAAGGGTCTCAGAATTGGAATGGGAAGGAGTTGGATATCCCATCTCGTTATAGGAAGGGTCTCAGGTTTGGTATTAGAAGCAATGAGATATCACATCTCATGCTATAGGAAGGGTCTAAGGTTTGGAAGGGGACGGATTTGGGTATCAGATCTCATGTTATAGGACCGGTCTCAGGTTTGGTATTTGAAGCATTGAGATATCAAGTCTCATGGTATAGGACGGGTCTCAGAATTGGAATGAGAAGGAGTTGGATATCACATCTCAAGCTATAGGAAGGGTCTCATGATTGGAATGGGAAGGAGTTGGATATCACATCTCATGTTATAGGAAGGGTCTCAGGATTGGAATGGGAAGGACTTGGATATCACATCTCTTTCTATAGGAAGGCTCTCAGGGTTGGAAGGGGAAGGAGTTGGATATCACATTTCATGTTAGAGGTAGGATCTCAGGTTTGGTTTTAGAGGCATTGAGATATCACATCTCATGCCATCAGAAGGGTCTCAGGATTGGAATGGGAAGGAGTTGGATATCAAATCTCATGCTAAAGGGATGGTCTAAGGTTTGGAAGGGGAGGGATTTGGCCATCATATCTCATGTTATTGGAAGGATCTCAGGTTTGGTATTAGAAGCATTGAGATATCACATCTCATGCTATCGGAAGGGTCTTAGGTTTGGTATAAGCATTGAGATATCACATCTCTGCTATCGGAAGGGTCTCAGGATTGGAATGGGAAGGATTTGGATATCACAATTCATGTTATAGGAAGGGTCTCAGGTTTGGTATTAGAAGCATTGAGATATCACATCTCATGCTATAGGGAGGGTCTCAGGATTGGAATGGGAAGGACTTGGATATCACATCTCATGTTATAGGAAGGGTCTCAGGTTTGGTATTAGAAGCATTGAGATATCACATCTCATGCTATAGGAAGGGTCTCAGGAATGGAATGGGAAGGACTTGGATATCACATCTCATGATAAAGGAAGGGTCTAAGGTTTGGAAGGGGAAGGATTTGGATATCACATCTCATGTTATTGGACCGCTCTCAGGTTTGGTATTAGAAGCATTGAGATATCAAGTCTCATGGTATAGGACGGGAGTTTGATATCACATCTCATGCTATAGGAAGGGTCTCAGGTTGGAATAGAAGGAGTTGGATGTCACATCTCATGTTATAGGAAGGGTCTCAGGATTGGAATGGGAAGGACTTGGATATCACATCTCATGCTGTAGGAAGGGTCTCAGGTTTGGAAAAGGAAGGAGTTGGATATCACATTTCATGTTAGAGGTAGGATCTCAGGTTTGGTATTAGAGGCATTGAGATATCACATTTCATGCTATCAGAAGGGTATCAGGATTGGAATGGGAAGGAGTTGGATATCACATCTCATGCTAAAGGGAGGGTCTCAGGTTTGGAATGGGAAGGATTTGGATATCACATCTCATGTTATAGGAAGGACCTTAGGTTTGGTATTAGAAGCATTGAGATATCACATCTCATGCTATAGGAATGGTCTCGGGATTGGAATGGGAAGGAGTTGGATATCACATCTCATGTTATAGGAAGGATCTCAGGTTTGGTATTAGAAGCATTGAGATATCACATCTCATGCTATAGGAAGGGTCTCAGGTTTGGTATAAGCATTGAAATATCACATCTCATGCTATAGGAAGAGTCTCAGGTTTGGGAAGGGAAGGATTTGGATTTCACATCTCATGTTATAGGAAGGGTCTCAGGTTTGGAATGGGAAGGAGTTGGATATCACATCTCATGTTATAGGAAGGGTCTCAGGTTTGGAATGGGAAGGAGTTGGATATGACATCTCTTGTTATAGGGAGGGTCTCAGGATTTGAATGGTAAGGAGTTGGATATCACATCTCATGCTATAGGAAGGGTCTCAGGTTGGAATGGGAAGGGGTTGGATATCACATCTCATGTTATATACAGGAAGGGTCTCAGGATTGGAATGGGAAGGATTTGGATATCACATCTCTTGCTATAGGAAGGGTCTCATGTTTTTTATTAGAAACATTAAGATATCACATCTCATGCTATAGGAAGGGTTTTAGGATTGGAATGGGAAGTATTTGGATATCACATCTCATGCTAAAGGAAGGGTCTCACGTCTGGAATGGGAAGGAATTGGATATCACATCTCATGTTATAGGAAGGGTCTCAGGTTTTTTATTAGAAACATTGAGATATCACATCTCATGTTATAGGACGGTTCCCAGGTTTGGTATTAGAAGCATTGAGATATCACATCTCATGGTATAGAAAGGGTCTCAGGGTTGGAATGGGAAGGAGTTGGATATCACATCTCATCCAATAGGAAGGGTCTCAGGTTTGGAATGGGAATGAATTGGATATCACATCTCATGTTATAGGAGGATCTCAGGTTTCGTATTAGAAGCATTGCGATATCACATCTCATGCTATAGGAAGGGTCTCAGGATTGGAATGTGAAGGATTTGGATATCACATCTCATGCTAAAGGAAGGTTCTCAGGTTTGGTAGAAGCATTGAGATATCACATCTCATGCTATAGGAAGGGTCTCAGGATTTGAATGGCAAGGAGTTGGATATCACATCTCATGCCATAGGAAGGGTCTCAGGTTTGGTATAAGCATTGAGATATCACATCTCTGCTATCGGAAGGTTCTCAGGATTGGATTGGGAATGAGTTGGATATCCCTTCTCATGCTATAGGAAGTGTCTCAGGTTGGAAGGGGAAGGAGTTGAATATCACATCTCATGTTATAGGAAGGGTCTCAGGATTGGAATGGGAAGGATTTGGATATCACATCTCTTGCTATAGGAAGGGTCTCAGGATTGGAATGGGAAGGATTTGGATATCACATCTCATGTCATAGGAAGGATCTCAGGTTTGGTATTAGAAGCATTGATATATCACATCTCATGCTATAGGAATGGTCTCAGGATTGGAATGGGTAGGAGTTGGATATTACATTCTTGCTATAGGAAGGGTCTCATGTTTGGAATGGGAAGGAGTTGGATATCACATATGCTTTAGGAAGTGTCTCAGGTTTGGAACGGGAAGGAGTTGGATATCACATCTCATGTTATAGGAAGGGTCTCAGGTTTGGTATAAGCATTGAGATATCACATCTCTGCTATCAGGAGTGGCTCAGGATTGGAATGGGAAGGAAGGAGTTGGATATCCCATCTCATGTTAAAGGACAGGTCTCTGGTTTGGTATTAGAATCATTGAGCTATCACATCGCATGCTGTAGGAAGGGTCTAAGGATTGGAATGGGATGGACTTGGATATCACATCCCATGCTATAGGTAGGCTCTCAGGTTTGGTATAAGCATTGAGATATCACATCTCATGCTATAGGAAGGGTCTCAGGTTTGGTATAAGCATGGAGATATCACTTCTCATGCTATAGGAAGGGTCTCAGGATTGGAATGGGAAGGTGTTGGATATCACATCTCATGCTATAGGAAGGGTCTCAGATTTGGTATAAGCATTGAGATATCACATCTCATGCTATAGGAAGGGTCTCAGGATTGGAATGAGAAGGAGTTGTATATGACATCTCAGGCCTTAGGAAGGGTCTCAGGTTTGGTATAAGCATTGAGATATCACATCTCTGCTATCGGAAGGGTCTCAGGATTGGAATGGGAAGGAGTTGGATATCCCATCTCATGTTATAGGAAGGGTCTCAGGTTTGGTATTAGAAGCATTGAGATATCACATCTCATGCTATAGGAAGGGTCTCAGGATTGGAATGGGAAGGACTTGGATGTCACATCTCATGCTATAGGGAGGGTCTCAAGTATGATATTAGAAGCATTGAGATAACAAATCTCATGATATCGGAAGGGTCTCAGGATTGGAATGGGAAGGAGTTGGATATCACATCTCATGATAAAGGAAGGGTCTAAGGTTTGGAAGGGGAAGGATTTGGATATCACATCTCATGTTATAGGACGGGTCTCAGGTTTGGTATTAGAAGCATTGAGATATCAAGTCTCATGGTATAAGAAGGGTCTCAGAATTGGAATGGGAAGGAGTTGGATATCACATCTCAAGCTATAGGAAGCGTCTCAGGATTGGAATGGGAAGGAGTTTGATATCACATCTCATGCCATAGTATGGGTCTCAGGTTTGGTAGAAGCATTGGGATATCACATCTCATGCTATCGGAAGGGTATCAGTATTGGATTTGGAAGGAGTTGGATATCCCATCTCATGCTAAAGGAAGGGTCTCAGGTCAGAATGGGAATGAGTTGGATATCACATTTCATGTTATAGGAAGGATCTCAGGTTTGGTATTAGAGGCCTTGAGATATCACATCTCATGCTATAGGAAGGGTCTCAGGATTGGAAGGGGAAGGAGTTGGATATCACATTTCATGTTAGAGGAAGGCTCTCAGGTTTGGAAGGGGAAGGAGTTGGATATCACATTTCATGTTAGAGGAAGGATCTCAGGTTTGGTATTAGAGGCCTTGAGATATCACATCTCATGCTATAGGAAGGGTCTCAGGATTGGAATGGGAAGGAGTTGGATATCACATCTCAAGCTATAGGAAGGGTCTCGGGTTTGGTATAAGCATTGAGATATCACATCTCATGCTATAGGAAGGGTCTCAGGATTTGAATGGGAAGAAGTTGGATATCACATCTCATGCTATAGGAAGGGTCTCAGGTTTGGTATAAGCATTGAGATATCACATCTCATGCTATAGGAAGGGTCTCAGGGTTGGAATGGGAAGGAGTTGTATATGACATCTCATGCCATAGGAAGGGTCTCAGGTTTGGTATAAGCATTGAGATATCACATCACATGCTATAGGAAGGGTCTCAGGATTGGAATGGGAAGGACTTGGATATCACATCTCATGCTAAAGGGAGGGTCTCAGGTTTGGAAGATAAGGATTTGGATATCACATCTCATGTTATAGGAAGGATCTCAGGTTTGGTATTAGAAGTATTGAGATATCACATCTCATGCTATCGGAAGGATCTCAGGTTTGGTATAGAAGCATTGAGATATCATATCTTATGCTATCAGAAGGGTCTCAGGATTGGAATGGGAAGGAGTTGGATATCAAATCTCATGCTAAAGGGAGGGTCTCAGGTTTGGAAGGGGAAGGATTTGGATATCACATCTCATGTTATAAGATGGATCTCAGGTTTGGTATTAGAAGTATTGAGATATCACATCTCATGTTATCGGAAGGATCTCAGGTTTGGTATTAGAAGTATTGAGATATCACATCTCATGCTATAGGAAGGGTCCCAGGATTGGAATGGGAAGGAGTTGGATATCACATCTCATGCTAAAGGAAGGGTCTCAGGTTTGGTAGAAGCATTGAGATATCACATCTCATGCTATAGGAAGGGTCTCAGGGTTGGAATGGGAAGGAGCTGGATATCACATCTCATGCTAAAGGAAGGGTCTCAGGTTTGGAACGGGAAGGAGTTGGATATCACATCTCATGTTATAGGAAGGGTCTCAGGTTTGGTATAAACATTGAGATATCACATCTCTGCTATCGGAAGTGTCTCAGGATTGGAATGGGAAGGAGTTGGATATCCCATCTCATGTTATAGGAAGAGTCTCAGGTTTGGTATTAGAAGCATTGAGATATCACATCTCATGCTATAGGAAGTGTCTCAGGATTGGAATGGGAAGGACTTGGATATCACATATCATGCTATAGGTAGGGTCTCAAGTTTGATATTAGAAGCATTGAGATATCACATCTCATGCTATAGGAAGGGTCTGAGGATTGGAATGGGAAGGAGTTGGATATCACATCTCATGCTATGGGAAGGGTCTCAGGTTTGGTATAAGCAGTGAGATATCACATCTCATGCTATAGGAAGTGTCTCAGGATTGGAATGGGAAGGAGTTGGATATCACATCTCATGTTATAGGAAGGATCTCAGGTTTGGTATAAGCATTGAGATATTACATCTCTGCTATCGGAAGGGTCTCAGGATTGGAATGGGAAGGAGTTGGATATTCCCATCTCATGTTATAGGAAGGGTCTCAGGTTTGGTATTATAAGCATTGAGATATCACATCTCATGCTATAGGAAGAGTCTCAGGTTTGGGAAGGGAAGGATTTGGATTTCACATCTCATGTTATAGGATGGTTCTCATGTTTGGTTTTTGAAGCATTGAGATATCACATCTCATGCTATCGGAAGGGTCTCAGGTTTGGAATGGGAAGGAGTTGGATATCACATCTCATGCTAAAGGAAGGGTCTCAGGTTGGAATGGGTAGGAGTTGGATATCACATCTCATGTTATAGGAAGGGTCTCAAGATTGAAATGGGAAGGATTTGGATATCACATCTCTTGCTATAGGAAGGGTCTCAGGTTTTCTATTAGAAACATTGAGATATGACATCTCATGCTATAGGAAGGGTTTCAGTATTGGAATGGGAAGGATTTGGATTTCACATCTCATGTTATAGGATGGTTCTCATGTTTGGTTTTAGAAGCATTGAGCTATCACATCTCATGCTATCGGAAGGGTCTCAGGATTGGAATGGGATGGAGTTGGATATCACATCTCAAGCTATCTCAGGATTGGAATGGGAAGGAGTTTGATATTTCATCTCAAGCTATAGGAAGGGTCTCAGGTTTGGAAAGGGAAGGATTTGGATTTCACATCTCATGTTATAGGATGGTTCTCATGTTTGGTTTTAGAAGCATTGAGATATCACATCTCATGCTATCGGAAGGGTCTCAGGTTGGAACAGAAGGAGTTGGATATCACATCTCATGTTATAGGAAGGGTCTCAGGATTGGAATGGGAAGGACTTGGATATCACATCTCATGTTATAGGAAGGATCTCAGGTTTGGTATAAGCAGTGAGATATCACATCTCATGCTATAGGAAGTGTCTCAGGATTGGAATGGGAAGGAGTTGGATATCACATCTCATGTTATAGGAAGGATCTCAGGTTTGGTATAAGCATTGAGATATTACATCTCTGCTATCGGAAGGGTCTCAGGATTGGAATGGGAAGGAGTTGGATATTCCCATCTCATGTTATAGGAAGGATCTCAGGTTTGGTATTAGAAGCATTGAGATAGCACATCTCATGCTATAGGAAGAGTCTCAGGTTTGGGAAGGGAAGGATTTGGATTTCACATCTCATGTTATAGGATGGTTCTCATGTTTGGTTTTTGAAGCATTGAGATATCACATCTCATGCTATCGGAAGGGTCTCAGGTTTGGCATGGGAAGGAGTTGGATATCACATCTCATGCTAAAGGAAGGGTCTCAGGTTGGAATGGGTAGGAGTTGGATATCACATCTCATGTTATAGGAAGGGTCTCAAGATTGAAATGGGAAGGATTTGGATATCACATCTCTTGCTATAGGAAGGGTCTCAGGTTTTCTATTAGAAACATTGAGATATGACATCTCATGCTATAGGAAGGGTTTCAGTATTGGAATGGGAAGGATTTGGATTTCACATCTCATGTTATAGGATGGTTCTCATGTTTGGTTTTAGAAGCATTGAGCTATCACATCTCATGCTATCGGAAGGGTCTCAGGATTGGAATGGGATGGAGTTGGATATCACATCTCAAGCTATCTCAGGATTGGAATGGGAAGGAGTTTGATATTTCATCTCAAGCTATAGGAAGGGTCTCAGGTTTGGAAAGGGAAGGATTTGGATTTCACATCTCATGTTATAGGATGGTTCTCATGTTTGGTTTTAGAAGCATTGAGATATCACATCTCATGCTATCGGAAGGGTCTCAGGTTGGAACAGAAGGAGTTGGATATCACATCTCATGTTATAGGAAGGGTCTCAGGATTGGAATGGGAAGGAGTTGGATATCATATCTCATGTTATAGGACCGGTCCCAGGTCAGGTATTAGAAGCATTGAGATATCACATCTCATGCTATAGGAGGAGTCTCAGGATTGGAATGGGAAGGAGTTGGATATCACGTCTCATGTTATAGGAAGGGTCTCAGGTTTGGAAAAGGAAGGAGTTGGATATCACATTTCATGTTAAAGGTAGGATCTCAGGTTTGGTATTAGAGGCATTGAGATATCACATCTCATGCTATCAGAAGGGTATCAGGATTGGAATGGGAAGGAGTTGGATATCACATCTCATGCTAAAGGGAGGGTCTCAGGTTTGGAATGGGAAGGATTTGGATATCACATCCCATGTTATAGGAAGGACCTTAGGTTTGGTATTAGAAGCATTGAGATATCACATCTCATGCTATAGGAAGGGTCTCGGGATTGGAATGGGAAGGAGTTGGATATCACATGTTATAGGAAGGATCTCAGGTTTGGTTTTAGAAGCATTGAGATATCACATCTCATGCTATAGGAAGGGTCTCAGGATTGGAATGGGAAGGAGTTGGATATCACATCTCATGCTATGGGAAGGGTCTCAGGTTTGGTATAAGCATTGAAATATCACATTTCTGCTATCGGAAGGGTCTCAGGATTGGAATGGGAGGAGCTGGATATCACATCTCATGCTAAAGGAAGGGTCTCAGGTTTGGAAGGGGAAGGATTTGGATATCACATCTCATGTTATAGGACGGGTCTCAGGTTTGGTATTAGAAGCATTGTGATATCACATCTCATGCTATAGGATGTGTCTCAGGATTGGAATGGGAAGGAGTTGGATATCACATCTCATGCTATAGGAAGGGTTTCAGGTTTGGTAGAAGCATTGAGATATCACATCTCATGCTATAGGAAGAGTCTCAGGTTTGGGAAGGGAAGGATTTGGATTTCACATCTCATGTTATAGGATGGTTCTCATGTTTGGTTTTTGAAGCATTGAGATATCACATCTCATGCTATCGGAAGGGTCTCAGGTTTGGAATCGGAAGGAGTTGGATATCACATCTCATGTTATAGGAAGGGTCTCAGGATTGGAATGGGAAGGATTTGGATATCACATCTCTTGCTATAGGAAGGGTCTCAGGTTTTTTATTAGAAACATTGAGATATCACATCTCATGCTATAGGAAGGGTTTTAGGATTGGAATGGAAAGTATTTGGATATCACATCTCATGCTAAAGTAAGGGTCTCAGGTCTGGAATGGGAAGGAATTGGATATCACATCTCATGTTATAGGAAGGGTCTCAGGTTTTTTATTAGAAACATTGAGATATCACATCTCATGTTATAGGACGGTTCCCAGGTTTGAAATTAGAAGCATTGAGATATCACATCTCATGGTATAGGAAGGGTCTCAGGGTTGGAATGGGAAGGAATTGGATATCCCTTCTCATGCTAAAGGAAGGGTCTCAGGTTGGAATGGGTAGGAGTTGGATATCACATCTCATGTTATAGGAAGGGTCTCAAGATTGAAATGGGAAGGATTTGGATATCACATCTCTTGCTATAGGAAGGGTCTCAGGTTTTCTATTAGAAACATTGAGATATGACATCTCATGCTATAGGAAGGGTTTCAGTATTGGAATGGGAAGGATTTGGATTTCACATCTCATGTTATAGGATGGTTCTCATGTTTGGTTTTAGAAGCATTGAGCTATCACATCTCATGCTATCGGAAGGGTCTCAGGATTGGAATGGGATGGAGTTGGATATCACATCTCAAGCTATCTCAGGATTGGAATGGGAAGGAGTTTGATATTTCATCTCAAGCTATAGGAAGGGTCTCAGGTTTGGAAAGGGAAGGATTTGGATTTCACATCTCATGTTATAGGATGGTTCTCATGTTTGGTTTTAGAAGCATTGAGATATCACATCTCATGCTATCGGAAGGGTCTCAGGTTTGGAATGGGAAGGAGTTGGATATCACATCTCTGCTATCTGAAGGGTCTCAGGATTGGAATGGGAAGGAGTTGGATATCCCATCTCGTTATAGGAAGGGTCTCAGGTTTGGTATTAGAAGCAATGAGATATCACATCTCATGCTATAGGAAGGGTCTAAGGTTTGGAAGGGGACGGATTTGGGTATCACATCTCATGTTATAGGACCGGTCTCAGGTTTGGTATTTGAAGCATTGAGATATCAAGTCTCATGGTATAGGACGGGTCTCAGAATTGGAATGAGAAGGAGTTGGATATCACATCTCAAGCTATAGGAAGGGTCTCATGATTGGAATGGGAAGGAGTTGGATATCACATCTCATGTTATAGGAAGGGTCTCAGGATTGGAATGGGAAGGACTTGGATATCACATCTCATTCTATAGGAAGGCTCTCAGGGTTGGAAGGGGAAGGAGTTGGATATCACATTTCATGTTAGAGGTAGGATCTCAGGTTTGGTTTTAGAGGCATTGAAATATCACATCTCATGCTATAGGAAGGGTCTCAGGATTGGAATGGGAAGGAGTTGGATATCAAATCTCATGCTAAAGGGATGGTCTAAGGTTTGGAAGGGGAGGGATTTGGACATCATATCTCATGTTATTGGAAGGATCTCAGGTTTGCTATTAGAAGCATTGAGATATCACATCTCATGCTATCGGAAGGGTCTTAGGTTTGGTATAAGCATTGAGATATCACATCTCTGCTATCGGAAGGGTCTCAGGATTGGAATGGGAAGGATTTGGATATCACAATTCATGTTATAGGAAGGGTCTCAGGTTTGGTATTAGAAGCATTGAGATATCACATCTCATGCTATAGGAAGGGTCTCAGGAATGGAATGGGAAGGACTTGGATATCACATCTCATGATAAAGGAA
The DNA here is from genome assembly GCF_040938575.1 of Ambystoma mexicanum. NCBI lineage: Eukaryota > Metazoa > Chordata > Amphibia > Caudata > Ambystomatidae > Ambystoma > Ambystoma mexicanum. Next base: position 345,013,420 of record NC_090936.1, read on the forward strand.
GGGTCTAAGGTTTGGAAGGGGAAGGATTTGGATATCACATCTCATGTTATTGGACCGGTCTCAGGTTTGGTATTAGAAGCATTGAGATATCAAGTCTCATGGTATAGGACGGGAGTTTGATATCACATCTCATGCCATGGTATGGGTGTCAGGTTTTGTAGAAGCATTGGGATATCACATCTCATGCTATCGGAAGGGTATCAGGATTGGATTTGGAAGGAGTTGGATATCCCATCTCATGCTATAGGAAGGGTCTCAGGTTGGAATAGAAGGAGTTGGATATCACATCTCATGTTATAGGAAGGGTCTCAGGATTGGAATGGGAAGGACTTGGATATCACATCTCATGCTGTAGGAAGGGTCTCAGGTTTGGAAGGGGAAGGATTTGGATATCATATCTCATGTTATAGGACCGGTCCCAGGTCTGGTATTAGAAGCATTGAGATATCACATCTCATGCTATAGGAGGAGTCTCAGGATTGGAATGGGAAGGAGTTGGATATCACGTCTCATGTTATAGGAAGGGTCTCAGGATTGGAATGGGAAGGAGTTGAATATCACATCTCATGCTAAAGGAAGGGTATCAGGTTTGATAGAAGCATTGAGATATCACATCTCATGCTATAGGAAGGAACTCAGGATTGGAATGGGAAGGAGTTGGATATCACATCTAATGCCATAGGAAGGGTCATCAGGTTTGGTATAAGCATTGAGATATCACATCTCATGCTATCGGAAGGGTTTCAGGTTTGGAATGGGAAGGAGTTGGATATCACATCTCTGCTATCTGAAGGGTCTCAGAATTGGAATGGGAAGGAGTTGGATATCCCATCTCGTTATAGGAAGGGTCTCAGGTTTGGTATTAGAAGCAATGAGATATCACATCTCATGCTATAGGAAGGGTCTAAGGTTTGGAAGGGGACGGATTTGGGTATCAGATCTCATGTTATAGGACCGGTCTCAGGTTTGGTATTTGAAGCATTGAGATATCAAGTCTCATGGTATAGGACGGGTCTCAGAATTGGAATGAGAAGGAGTTGGATATCACATCTCAAGCTATAGGAAGGGTCTCATGATTGGAATGGGAAGGAGTTGGATATCACATCTCATGTTATAGGAAGGGTCTCAGGATTGGAATGGGAAGGACTTGGATATCACATCTCTTTCTATAGGAAGGCTCTCAGGGTTGGAAGGGGAAGGAGTTGGATATCACATTTCATGTTAGAGGTAGGATCTCAGGTTTGGTTTTAGAGGCATTGAGATATCACATCTCATGCCATCAGAAGGGTCTCAGGATTGGAATGGGAAGGAGTTGGATATCAAATCTCATGCTAAAGGGATGGTCTAAGGTTTGGAAGGGGAGGGATTTGGTCATCATATCTCATGTTATTGGAAGGATCTCAGGTTTGGTATTAGAAGCATTGAGATATCACATCTCATGCTATCGGAAGGGTCTTAGGTTTGGTATAAGCATTGAGATATCACATCTCTGCTATCGGAAGGGTCTAAGGATTGGAATGGGAAGGATTTGGATATCACAATTCATGTTATAGGAAGGGTCTCAGGTTTGGTATTAGAAGCATTGAGATATCACATCTCATGCTATAGGAAGGGTCTCAGGATTGGAATGGGAAGGACTTGGATATCACATCTCATGTTATAGGAAGGGTCTCAGGTTTGGTATTAGAAGCATTGAGATATCACATCTCATGCTATAGGAAGGGTCTCAGGAATGGAATGGGAAGGACTTGGATATCACATCTCATGATAAAGGAAGGGTCTAAGGTTTGGAAGGGGAAGGATTTGGATATCACATCTCATGTTATTGGACCGGTCTCAGGTTTGGTATTAGAAGCATTGAGATATCAAGTCTCATGGTATAGGACGGGAGTTTGATATCACATCTCATGCTATAGGAAGGGTCTCAGGTTGGAATAGAAGGAGTTGGATGTCACATCTCATGTTATAGGAAGGGTCTCAGGATTGGAATGGGAAGGACTTGGATATCACATCTCATGCTGTAGGAAGGGTCTCAGGTTTGGAAAAGGAAGGAGTTGGATATCACATTTCATGTTAGAGGTAGGATCTCAGGTTTGGTATTAGAGGCATTGAGATATCACATCTCATGCTATCAGAAGGGTATCAGGATTGGAATGGGAAGGAGTTGGATATCACATCTCATGCTAAAGGGAGGGTCTCAGGTTTGGAATGGGAAGGATTTGGATATCACATCTCATGTTATAGGAAGGACCTTAGGTTTGGTATTAGAAGCATTGAGATATCACATCTCATGCTATAGGAATGGTCTCGGGATTGGAATGGGAAGGAGTTGGATATCACATCTCATGTTATAGGAAGGATCTCAGGTTTGGTATTAGAAGCATTGAGATATCACATCTCATGCTATAGGAAGGGTCTCAGGTTTGGTATAAGCATTGAAATATCACATCTCATGCTATAGGAAGAGTCTCAGGTTTGGGAAGGGAAGGATTTGGATTTCACATCTCATGTTATAGGAAGGGTCTCAGGTTTGGAATGGGAAGGAGTTGGATATCACATCTCATGTTATAGGAAGGGTCTCAGGTTTGGAATGGGAAGGAGTTGGATATGACATCTCTTGTTATAGGGAGGGTCTCAGGATTTGAATGGTAAGGAGTTGGATATCACATCTCATGCTATAGGAAGGGTCTCAGGTTGGAATGGGAAGGGGTTGGATATCACATCTCATGTTATATACAGGAAGGGTCTCAGGATTGGAATGGGAAGGATTTGGATATCACATCTTTTGCTATAGGAAGGGTCTCAGGTTTTTATTAGAAACATTAAGATATCACATCTCATGCTATAGGAAGGGTTTTAGGATTGGAATGGGAAGTATTTGGATATCACATCTCATGCTAAAGGAAGGGTCTCACGTCTGGAATGGGAAGGAATTGGATATCACATCTCATGTTATAGGAAGGGTCTCTGGTTTTTTATTAGAAACATTGAGATATCACATCTCATGTTATAGGACGGTTCCCAGGTTTGGTATTAGAAGCATTGAGATATCACATCTCATGGTATAGAAAGGGTCTCAGGGTTGGAATGGGAAGGAGTTGGATATCACATCTCATCCAATAGGAAGGGTCTCAGGTTTGGAATGGGAAGGAATTGGATATCACATCTCATGTTATAGGAGGATCTCAGGTTTCGTATTAGAAGCATTGCGATATCACATCTCATGCTATAGGAAGGGTCTCAGGATTGGAATGTGAAGGATTTGGATATCACATCTCATGCTAAAGGAAGGTTCTCAGGTTTGGTAGAAGCATTGAGATATCACATCTCATGCTATAGGAAGGGTCTCAGGATTTGAATGGCAAGGAGTTGGATATCACATCTCATGCCATAGGAAGGGTCTCAGGTTTGGTATAAGCATTGAGATATCACATCTCTGCTATCGGAAGGTTCTCAGGATTGGATTGGGAATGAGTTGGATATCCCTTCTCATGCTATAGGAAGTGTCTCAGGTTGGAAGGGGAAGGAGTTGAATATCACATCTCATGTTATAGGAAGGGTCTCAGGATTGGAATGGGAAGGATTTGGATATCACATCTCTTGCTATAGGAAGGGTCTCAGGATTGGAATGGGAAGGATTTGGATATCACATCTCATGTCATAGGAAGGATCTCAGGTTTGGTATTAGAAGCATTGATATATCACATCTCATGCTATAGGAATGGTCTCAGGATTGGAATGGGTAGGAGTTGGATATTACATTCTTGCTATAGGAAGGGTCTCATGTTTGGAATGGGAAGGAGTTGGATATCACATATGCTTTAGGAAGTGTCTCAGGTTTGGAACGGGAAGGAGTTGAATATCACATCTCATGTTATAGGAAGGGTCTCAGGTTTGGTATAAGCATTGAGATATCACATCTCTGCTATCAGGAGTGGCTCAGGATTGGAATGGGAAGGAGTTGGATATCCCATCTCATGTTAAAGGACAGGTCTCTGGTTTGGTATTAGAATCATTGAGCTATCACATCGCATGCTGTAGGAAGGGTCTAAGGATTGGAATGGGATGGACTTGGATATCACATCCCATGCTATAGGTAGGCTCTCAGGTTTGGTATAAGCATTGAGATATCACATCTCATGCTATAGGAAGGGTCTCAGGTTTGGTATAAGCATGGAGATATCACTTCTCATGCTATAGGAAGGGTCTCAGGATTGGAATGGGAAGGTGTTGGATATCACATCTCATGCTATAGGAAGGGTCTCAGATATGGTATAAGCATTGAGATATCACATCTCATGCTATAGGAAGGGTCTCAGGATTGGAATGAGAAGGAGTTGTATATGACATCTCAGGCCTTAGGAAGGGTCTCAGGTTTGGTATAAGCATTGAGATATCACATCTCTGCTATCGGAAGGGTCTCAGGATTGGAATGGGAAGGAGTTGGATATCCCATCTCATGTTATAGGAAGGGTCTCAGGTTTGGTATTAGAAGCATTGAGATATCACATCTCATGCTATAGGAAGGGTCTCAGGATTGGAATGGGAAGGACTTGGATGTCACATCTCATGCTATAGGGAGGGTCTCAAGTTTGATATTAGAAGCATTGAGATAACAAATCTCATGATATCGGAAGGGTCTCAGGATTGGAATGGGAAGGAGTTGGACATCACATCTCATGATAAAGGAAGGGTCTAAGGTTTGGAAGGGGAAGGATTTGGATATCACATCTCATGTTATAGGACGGGTCTCAGGTTTGGTATTAGAAGCATTGAGATATCAAGTCTCATGGTATAAGAAGGGTCTCAGAATTGGAATGGGAAGGAGTTGGATATCACATCTCAAGCTATAGGAAGCGTCTCAGGATTGGAATGGGAAGGAGTTTGATATCACATCTCATGCCATAGTATGGGTCTCAGGTTTGGTAGAAGCATTGGGATATCACATCTCATGCTATCGGAAGGGTATCAGTATTGGATTTGGAAGGAGTTGGATATCCCATCTCATGCTAAAGGAAGGGTCTCAGGTCAGAATGGGAATGAGTTGGATATCACATTTCATGTTATAGGAAGGATCTCAGGTTTGGTATTAGAGGCCTTGAGATATCACATCTCATGCTATAGGAAGGGTCTCAGGATTGGAAGGGGAAGGAGTTGGATATCACATTTCATGTTAGAGGAAGGCTCTCAGGTTTGGAAGGGGAAGGAGTTGGATATCACATTTCATGTTAGAGGAAGGATCTCAGGTTTGGTATTAGAGGCCTTGAGATATCACATCTCATGCTATAGGAAGGGTCTCAGGATTGGAATGGGAAGGAGTTGGATATCACATCTCAAGCTATAGGAAGGGTCTCGGGTTTGGTATAAGCATTGAGATATCACATCTCATGCTATAGGAAGGGTCTCAGGATTTGAATGGGAAGAAGTTGGATATCACATCTCATGCTATAGGAAGGGTCTCAGGTTTGGTATAAGCATTGAGATATCACATCTCATGCTATAGGAAGGGTCTCAGGGTTGGAATGGGAAGGAGTTGTATATGACATCTCATGCCATAGGAAGGGTCTCAGGTTTGGTATAAGCATTGAGATATCACATCACATGCTATAGGAAGGGTCTCAGGATTGGAATGGGAAGGACTTGGATATCACATCTCATGCTATAGGCAGGGTCTCAGGTTTGGAAAGGGAAGGAGATGGATATCACATTTCATGTTAGAGGTAGGATCTCAGGTTTGGTATTAGAGGCATTGAGATACCACATCTCATGCTATCAGAAGGGTCTCAGGATTGGAATGGGAAGGAGTTGGATATCACATTTCATGCTAAAGGGAGGGTCTCAGGTTTGGTATAAGCATTGAGATATCACATCTCATGCTATAGGAAGGGTCTCAGGATTGGAATGGGAAGGATTTGGATATCACATCTTATGCTATAGGAAGGGTCTCAGGTTTGGTATAAGCATTGAGATATCACATCTCATGCTATAGGAAGGGTCTCAGGATTGGAATGGGAAGAAGTTGGATATCACATCTCATGCTATAGGAAGGGTCTCAGGTTTGGTATAAGCATTGAGATATCACATCTCATGCTATAGGAAGGGTCTCAGGGTTGGAATGGGAAGGAGTTGCATATGACATCTCATGCCATAGGAAGGGTCTCAGGTTTGGTATAAGCATTGAGATATCACATCACATGCTATAGGCAGGGTCTCAGGTTTGGAAAGGGAAGGAGATGGATATCACATTTCATGTTAGAGGTAGGATCTCAGGTTTGGTATTAGAGGCATTGAGATATCACATCTCATGCTATCAGAAGGGTCTCAGGATTGGAATGGGAAGGAGTTGGATATCACATTTCATGCTAAAGGGAGGGTCTCAGGTTTGGAAGGGGAAGGATTTGGAAATCACATCTCATATTATAGGAAGGATCTCAGGTTTGGTATTAGAAGCATTGAGATATCACATCTCATGCTATCGGAAGGATCTCAGGTTTGGTATAAGAGGCATTGAGATATCACATCTCATGCTATCATAAGGGTCTCAGGATTGGAATGGGAAGGAGTTGGATATCACATCTCATGTTATAGGAAGGATCTCAGGTTTGGTATTAGAAGCATTGAGACATCACATCTCATGCTATAGGAAGGGTCTCAGGATTGGAATGGGAAGTAGTTGGATATCACATCTCATGCTATAGGAAGGGTCTCAGATTTGGTATAAGCATTGAGATATCACATCTCATGCTATAGGAAGGGTCTCAGGATTGGAATGGGAAGGATTTGGATATCACATCTTATGCTATAGGAAGGGTCTCAGGTTTGGTATAAGCATGGAGATATCACTTCTCATGCTATAGGAAGGGTCTCAGGATTGGAATGGGAAGGAGTTGGATATCACATCTCATGCTATAGGAAGGGTCTCAGATTTGGTATAAGCATTGAGATATCACATCTCATGCTATAGGAAGGGTCTCAGGATTGGAATGGGAAGGAGTTGTATATGACATCTCAGGCCATAGGAAGGGTCTCAGATTTGGTATAAGCATTGAGACATCACATCTCATGATATCGGAAGGGTCTCAGGATTGGAATGGGAAGGAGTTGGATATCACATCTCATGATAAAGGAAGGGTCTAAGGTTTGGAAGGGGAAGGATTTGGATATCACATCTCATGTTATAGGACGGGTCTCAGGTTTGGTATTAGAAGCATTGAGATATCAAGTCTCATGGTATAAGAAGGGTCTCAGGATTGGAATGGGAAGGAGTTGGATATCACATCTCCTGCCATAGTATGGGTCTCAGGTTTGGTAGAAGCATTGGGATATCACATCTCATGCTATCGGAAGGGTATCAGTATTGGATTTGGAAGGAGTTGGATATCCCATCTCATGCTATAGGAAAGGTCTCAGGTTGGAATGGGAAGGAGTTGGATATCACATTTCATGTTATAGGAAGGGTCTCAGGATTGGAATGGGAAGGACTTGGATATCATATCTCATGCTATAGGAAGGCTCTCAGGTTTGGAAGGGGAAGGAGTTGGATATCACATTTCATGTTAGAGGAAGGATCTCAGGTTTGGTATTAGAGGCCTTGAGATATCACATCTCATGCTATAGGAAGGGTCTCAGGATTGGAATGGGAAGGAGTTGGATATCACATCTCAAGCTATAGGAAGGGTCTCAGGTTTGGTATAAGCATTGAGATATCACATTTCATGCTATAGGAAGGGTCTCAGGATTGGAATGGGAAGAAGTTGGATATCACATCTCATGCTATAGGAAGGGTCTCAGGATTGGAATGGGAAGGAGTTGTATATGCCATCTCATGCCATAGGAAGGGTCTCAGGTTTGGTATAAGCATTGGGATATCACATCACATGCTATAGGAAGGGTCTCAGGATTGGAATGGGAAGGACTTGGATATCACATATCATGCTATAGGCAGGGTCTCAGGTTTGGAAAGGGAAGGAGATGGATATCACATTTCATGTTAGAGGTAGGATCTCAGGTTTGGTATTAGAGGCATTGAGATATCACATCTCATGCTATCAGAAGGGTCTCAGGATTGGAATGGGAAGGAGTTGGATATCACATCTCATGCTAAAGGGAGGGTCTAAGGTTTGGAAGGGGAAGGATTTGGAAATCACATCTCATATTATAGGAAGGATCTCAGGTTTGGTATTAGAAGCATTGAGATATCACATCTAATGCTATCGGAAGGATCTCAGGTTTGTTATAAGAGGCATTGAGATATCACATCTCATGCTATCATAAGGGTCTCAGGATTGGAATGGGAAGGAGTTGGATATCACATCTCATGTTATAGGAAGGGTCTCAGGTTTGGTATAAGCATTGAGATATCACATCTCTGCTATCAGGAGTGGCTCAGGATTGGAATGGGAAGGAGTTGGATATCCCATCTCATGTTAAAGGACAGGTCTCTGGTTTGGTATTAGAATCATTGAGCTATCACATCGCATGCTGTAGGAAGGGTCTAAGGATTGGAATGGGATGGACTTGGATATCACATCCCATGCTATAGGTAGGCTCTCAGGTTTGGTATAAGCATTGAGATATCACATCTCATGCTATAGGAAGGGTCTCAGGTTTGGTATAAGCATGGAGATATCACTTCTCATGCTATAGGAAGGGTCTCAGGATTGGAATGGGAAGGTGTTGGATATCACATCTCATGCTATAGGAAGGGTCTCAGATATGGTATAAGCATTGAGATATCACATCTCATGCTATAGGAAGGGTCTCAGGATTGGAATGAGAAGGAGTTGTATATGACATCTCAGGCCTTAGGAAGGGTCTCAGGTTTGGTATAAGCATTGAGATATCACATCTCTGCTATCGGAAGGGTCTCAGGATTGGAATGGGAAGGAGTTGGATATCCCATCTCATGTTATAGGAAGGGTCTCAGGTTTGGTATTAGAAGCATTGAGATATCACATCTCATGCTATAGGAAGGGTCTCAGGATTGGAATGGGAAGGACTTGGATGTCACATCTCATGCTATAGGGAGGGTCTCAAGTTTGATATTAGAAGCATTGAGATAACAAATCTCATGATATCGGAAGGGTCTCAGGATTGGAATGGGAAGGAGTTGGATATCACATCTCATGATAAAGGAAGGGTCTAAGGTTTGGAAGGGGAAGGATTTGGATATCACATCTCATGTTATAGGACGGGTCTCAGGTTTGGTATTAGAAGCATTGAGATATCAAGTCTCATGGTATAAGAAGGGTCTCAGAATTGGAATGGGAAGGAGTTGGATATCACATCTCAAGCTATAGGAAGCGTCTCAGGATTGGAATGGGAAGGAGTTTGATATCACATCTCATGCCATAGTATGGGTCTCAGGTTTGGTAGAAGCATTGGGATATCACATCTCATGCTATCGGAAGGGTATCAGTATTGGATTTGGAAGGAGTTGGATATCCCATCTCATGCTAAAGGAAGGGTCTCAGGTCAGAATGGGAATGAGTTGGATATCACATTTCATGTTATAGGAAGGATCTCAGGTTTGGTATTAGAGGCCTTGAGATATCACATCTCATGCTATAGGAAGGGTCTCAGGATTGGAAGGGGAAGGAGTTGGATATCACATTTCATGTTAGAGGAAGGCTCTCAGGTTTGGAAGGGGAAGGAGTTGGATATCACATTTCATGTTAGAGGAAGGATCTCAGGTTTGGTATTAGAGGCCTTGAGATATCACATCTCATGCTATAGGAAGGGTCTCAGGATTGGAATGGGAAGGAGTTGGATATCACATCTCAAGCTATAGGAAGGGTCTCGGGTTTGGTATAAACATTGAGATATCACATCTCATGCTATAGGAAGGGTCTCAGGATTTGAATGGGAAGAAGTTGGATATCACATCTCATGCTATAGGAAGGGTCTCAGGTTTGGTATAAGCATTGAGATATCACATCTCATGCTATAGGAAGGGTCTCAGGGTTGGAATGGGAAGGAGTTGTATATGACATCTCATGCCATAGGAAGGGTCTCAGGTTTGGTATAAGCATTGAGATATCACATCACATGCTATAGGAAGGGTCTCAGGATTGGAATGGGAAGGACTTGGATATCACATCTCATGCTATAGGCAGGGTCTCAGGTTTGGAAAGGGAAGGAGATGGATATCACATTTCATGTTAGAGGTAGGATCTCAGGTTTGGTATTAGAGGCATTGAGATACCACATCTCATGCTATCAGAAGGGTCTCAGGATTGGAATGGGAAGGAGTTGGATATCACATTTCATGCTAAAGGGAGGGTCTCAGGTTTGGTATAAGCATTGAGATATCACATCTCATGCTATAGGAAGGGTCTCAGGATTGGAATGGGAAGGATTTGGATATCACATCTTATGCTATAGGAAGGGTCTCAGGTTTGGTATAAGCATTGAGATATCACATCTCATGCTATAGGAAGGGTCTCAGGGTTGGAATGGGAAGGAGTTGTATATGACATCTCATGCCATAGGAAGGGTCTCAGGTTTGGTATAAGCATTGAGATATCACATCACATGCTATAGGAAGGGTCTCAGGATTGGAATGGGAAGGACTTGGATATCACATCTCATGCTATAGGCAGGGTCTCAGGTTTGGAAAGGGAAGGAGATGGATATCACATTTCATGTTAGAGGTAGGATCTCAGGTTTGGTATTAGAGGCATTGAGATACCACATCTCATGCTATCAGAAGGGTCTCAGGATTGGAATGGGAAGAAGTTGGATATCACATCTCATGCTATAGGAAGGGTCTCAGGTTTGGTATAAGCATTGAGATATCACATCTCATGCTATAGGAAGGGTCTCAGGGTTGGAATGGGAAGGAGTTGCATATGACATCTCATGCCATAGGAAGGGTCTCAGGTTTGGTATAAGCATTGAGATATCACATCACATGCTATAGGCAGGGTCTCAGGTTTGGAAAGGGAAGGAGATGGATATCACATTTCATGTTAGAGGTAGGATCTCAGGTTTGGTATTAGAGGCATTGAGATATCACATCTCATGCTATCAGAAGGGTCTCAGGATTGGAATGGGAAGGAGTTGGATATCACATTTCATGCTAAAGGGAGGGTCTCAGGTTTGGAAGGGGAAGGATTTGGAAATCACATCTCATATTATAGGAAGGATCTCAGGTTTGGTATTAGAAGCATTGAGATATCACATCTCATGCTATCGGAAGGATCTCAGGTTTGGTATAAGAGGCATTGAGATATCACATCTCATGCTATCATAAGGGTCTCAGGATTGGAATGGGAAGGAGTTGGATATCACATCTCATGTTATAGGAAGGATCTCAGGTTTGGTATTAGAAGCATTGAGACATCACATCTCATGCTATAGGAAGGGTCTCAGGATTGGAATGGGAAGTAGTTGGATATCACATCTCATGCTATAGGAAGGGTCTCAGATTTGGTATAAGCATTGAGATATCACATCTCATGCTATAGGAAGGGTCTCAGGATTGGAATGGGAAGGATTTGGATATCACATCTTATGCTATAGGAAGGGTCTCAGGTTTGGTATAAGCATGGAGATATCACTTCTCATGCTATAGGAAGGGTCTCAGGATTGGAATGGGAAGGAGTTGGATATCACATCTCATGCTATAGGAAGGGTCTCAGATTTGGTATAAGCATTGAGATATCACATCTCATGCTATAGGAAGGGTCTCAGGATTGGAATGGGAAGGAGTTGTATATGACATCTCAGGCCATAGGAAGGGTCTCAGATTTGGTATAAGCATTGAGACATCACATCTCATGATATCGGAAGGGTCTCAGGATTGGATTTGGAAGGAGTTGGATATCCCATCTCATGCTATAGGAAAGGTCTCAGGTTGGAATGGGAAGGAGTTGGATATCACATTTCATGTTATAGGACGGGTCTCAGGTTTGGTATTAGAAGCATTGAGATATCAAGTCTCATGGTATAAGAAGGGTCTCAGGATTGGAATGGGAAGGAGTTGGATATCACATCTCCTGCCATAGTATGGGTCTCAGGTTTGGTAGAAGCATTGGGATATCACATCTCATGCTATCGGAAGGGTATCAGTATTGGATTTGGAAGGAGTTGGATATCCCATCTCATGCTATAGGAAAGGTCTCAGGTTGGAATGGGAAGGAGTTGGATATCACATTTCATGTTATAGGAAGGGTCTCAGGATTGGAATGGGAAGGACTTGGATATCATATCTCATGCTATAGGAAGGCTCTCAGGTTTGGAAGGGGAAGGAGTTGGATATCACATTTCATGTTAGAGGAAGGATCTCAGGTTTGGTATTAGAGGCCTTGAGATATCACATCTCCTGCTATAGGAAGGGTCTCAGGATTGGAATGGGAAGGAGTTGGATATCACATCTCAAGCTATAGGAAGGGTCTCAGGTTTGGTATAAGCATTGAGATATCACATTTCATGCTATAGGAAGGGTCTCAGGATTGGAATGGGAAGAAGTTGGATATCACATCTCATGCTATAGGAAGGGTCTCAGGATTGGAATGGGAAGGAGTTGTATATGCCATCTCATGCCATAGGAAGGGTCTCAGGTTTGGTATAAGCATTGGGATATCACATCACATGCTATAGGAAGGGTCTCAGGATTGGAATGGGAAGGACTTGGATATCACATATCATGCTATAGGCAGGGTCTCAGGTTTGGAAAGGGAAGGAGATGGATATCACATTTCATGTTAGAGGTAGGATCTCAGGTTTGGTATTAGAGGCATTGAGATATCACATCTCATGCTATCAGAAGGGTCTCAGGATTGGAATGGGAAGGAGTTGGATATCACATCTCATGCTAAAGGGAGGGTCTAAGGTTTGGAAGGGGAAGGATTTGGAAATCACATCTCATATTATAGGAAGGATCTCAGGTTTGGTATTAGAAGCATTGAGATATCACATCTCATGCTATCGGAAGGATCTCAGGTTTGTTATAAGAGGCATTGAGATATCACATCTCATGCTATCATAAGGGTCTCAGGATTGGAATGGGAAGGAGTTGGATATCACATCTCATGTTATAGGAAGGATCTCAGGTTTGGTATTGGAAGCATTGAGACTTCACATCTCATGCTATAGGAAGGGTCTCAGGATTGGAATGGGAAGGAGTTGGATATCACATCTCATGCTATAGGAAGGGTCTCAGATTTGCTATAAGCATTGAGATATCACATCTCATGCTATAGGAAGGGTCTCAGGATTGGAATGGGAAGGAGTTGTATATGACATCTCAGGCCATAGGAAGGGTCTCAGGTTTGATATAAGCATTGAGATATCACATCTCTGCTATCGGAAGGGTCTCAGGATTGGAATGGGAAGGAGTTGGATATCCCATCTGAGTTGGATATCCCATCTCATGTTATAGGAAGGGTCTCAGGTTTGGTATTAGAAGCATTGAGATATCACATCTCATGCTATAGGAAGGGTCTCAGGATTGTAATGGGGAGGACTTGGATGTCACATCTCATGCTATAGGGAGGGTCTCAAGTTTGATATTAGAAGCATTGAGATAACAAATGTCATGATATCGGAAGGGTCTCAGGATTGGAATGGGAAGGAGTTGGATATCACATCTCATGATAAAGGAAGGGTCTAAGGTTTGGAAGGGGAAGGATTTGGATATCACATCTCATGTTATAGGACGGGTCTCAGGTTTGGTATTAGAAGCATTGAGATATCAAGTCTCATGGTATAGGAAGGGTCTCAGAATTGGAATCGGAAGAAGTTGGATATCACATCTCAAGCTATAGGAAGGGTCTCAGGATTGGAATGGGAAGGAGTTTGATATCACATCTCATGCCATAGTATGGGTCTCAGATTTGGTAGAAGCATTGGGATATCACATCTCATGCTATCGGAATGGTATCAGTATTGGATTTGGAAGGAGTTGGATATCCCATCTCATGCTATAGGAAAGGTCTCAGGTTGGAATGGGATGGAGTTGGATATCACATTTCATGTTATAGGAAGGGTCTCAGGATTGGAATGGGAAGGACTTGGATATCATATCTCGTGCTATAGGAAGGGTCTCAGGATTGGAATGGGAAGGAGTTGGATATCACATCTCATGCTATAGGAAGGGTCTCAGGATTGGAATTGGAAGGAGTTGGATATCCCATCTCATGTTATAGGACGGGTCTCAGGTTTGTTATTAGAATCATTGAGATATCATATTGCACGCTGCAGGAAGGGTCTAAGGATTGGAATGGGAAGGACTTGGATATCACATCTCATGCTATAGATAGGCTCTCAGATTTGGAAAGGGAAGGAGTTGGATATCACATTTCATGTTAGAGGAAGGATCTTAGGTTTGGCATTAGAGGCATTGAGATATCACATCTCATGCTATAGGAAGCATCTCAGGATTGGAATGGGAAGGAGTTGGGTATCACATCTCATGCTATAGGAAGGGTCTCAGGATTGGTATAAGTATTGAGATATAACATCTCATGCTATAGGAAGGGTCTCAGGATTGGAATGGAAGGAGTTGGATATCACATCTCATGTTATAGGAAGGATCTCAGGTTTGGTATTAGAAGCATTGAGACATCACATCTCATGCTATAGGAAGGGTCTCAGGATTGGAATGGGAAGGAGTTGGATATCACATCTCATGCTATAGGAAGGGTCTCAGGTTTGGTATAAGCATTGAGATATCACATCTCATGCTATAGGAAGGGTCTCAGGATTGGAATGGGAAGGAGTTGTATATGACATCTCATGCCGTAGGAAGGGTCTCAGGTTTCGTATAAGCATTGAGATATCACATCTCTGCTATTGGAAGGGTCTCAGGATTGGAATGGGAAGGAGTTGGATATCCCATCTCATGTTATAGGAAGAGTCTCAGGTTTGGTATTAGAAGCATTGGATATCACATATCATGCTATAGGAAGTGTCTCAGGATTGGAATGGGAAGGACTTGGATATCACATCTCATGCTATAGGGAGGGTCTCAAGTTTGATATTAGAAGCATTGAGATATCACATCTCATGCTATAGGAAGGGTCTCAGGATTGGAATGGGAAGGAGTTGGATATCACATCTCATGCTATAGGAAGGGTCTCAGGTTTGGTATAAGCAGTGAGATATCACATCTCATGCTATAGGAAGGGTCTCATGGTTGGAATGGGAAGGAGTTGGATATCACATCTCATGTTATAGGAAGGATCTCAGGTTTGGTATAAGCATTGAGATATCACATCTCTGCTATCGGAAGGGTCTCAGGATTGGAATGGGAAGTAGTTGGATATTCCCATCTCATGTTATAGGAAGGGTCTCAGGTTTGGTATTAGAAGCATTGAGATATCACATCTCATGCTGTAGGAAGGGTCTCAGGATTGGAATTGGAAGGAGTTGGATATCACATCTCATGCTATAGGAAGGATCACAGGTTTGGTATTAGAAGCATTGAGATATCACATCTCATGCTATCAGAAGGGTCTCAGGATTGGAATGGGAAGGAGTTGGATATCACATCTCATGCTATAGGAAGGGTCTCAGGTTTGGAACGGGAAGGAGTTGGATATCATATCTCATGTTATAGGAAGAGTCTCAGGTTTGGTATAAGCATTGAGATATCACATCTCTGCTATCGGAGGTGTCTCAGGATTGGGATGGGAAGGAGTTGGATATCACATCTCATGCTATAGGAAGGGTATCAGGTTTGGAACGGGAAGGAGTTGGATATCCCATCTCATGTTATAGGACGGGTCTCAGGTTTGGTATTAGAAGCATTGAGATATCACATCGCATGCTGTAGGAAGGATCTCAGGTTTGGAATGGGAAGGAATTGGATATCACATCTCATGTCATAGGAAGTATCTCAGGTTTGGTATTAGAAGCATTGAGATATCACATCTCATGCTTTAGGAATGGTCTCAGGATTGGAATGGGTAGGAGTTGGATATTACGTTCTTGCTATAGGAAGGGTCTCATGTTTGGAATGGGAAGGAGTTGGATATCACATATGCTATAGGAAGGGTCTCAGGTTTGGAACGGGAAGGAGTTGGATATCACATCTCATGCTATAGGTAGGCTCTCAGGTTTGGTATAAGCATTGAGATATCACATCTCATGCTATAGGAAGGGTCTCAGGATTGGAATGGGAAGGATTTGGATATCACATCTCATGCTATAGGAAGGGTCTCAGGTTTGGTATAAGCATGGAGATATCACTTCTCATGCTATAGGAAGTGTCTCAGGATTGGAATGGGAAGGAGTTGGATATCACATCTCATGTTATAGGAAGGATCTCAGGTTTGGTATTAGAAGCATTGAGACATCACATCTCATGCTATAGGAAGGGTCTCAGGATTGGAATGGGAAGTAGTTGGATATCACATCTCATGCTAAAGGGAGGGTCTCAGGTTTGGAAGGGGAAGGATTTGGATATTACATCTTGTGTTATAGGAATGATCTCAGGTTTGGTATTAGAAGCATTCAGATATCACATCTCATGCTATCGGAAGGATCTCAGGTTTAGTATTAAAAGCATTGAGATATCAAATCTCATGCTATAGGAAGGGTCGCAGGATTGGAATGGGAAGGAGTTCGATATCACATCTCATGCTATAGGAAGGGTCTCAGGTTTGGTATAAGTATTGAGATATCACATCTCATGCTATAGGAAGGGTCTCAGGGTTGGAATGGGAAGGAGTTGTATATGACATCTCATGCCACAGGAAGGGTCTCAGGTTTGGTATAAGCATTGAGATATCACATCTCTGCTATCGGAAGGGTCTCAGGATTCGAATGGGAAGGAGTTGGATATCCCATCTTACGTTATAGGAAGGGTCTCAGGTTTGGTATTAGAAGCATTGAAATATCACATCTCATGCTATAGGAAGGGTCTCAGGATTGGAATGGGAAGGACTTGGATATCACATCTCATTCTATAGGGAGGGTCTCACGTTTGGAAAGGGAAGGAGTTGGATATCACATTTCATGTTAGATGTAGGATCTCAGGTTTGGTATTAGAGGCATTGAGATATCACATCTCATGCTATCAGAAGGGTCTCAGGATTGGAATGGGAAGGAGTTGGATATCACATCTCATGCTAAAGGGAGGGTCTCAGGAATGGAAGGGGAAGGATTTGGATATCACATCTCATGTTATAGGAAGGATCTCAGGTTTGGTATTAGAAGCATTGAGATATCACATCTCATGCTATCGGAAGGATCTCAGGTTTGGTATTAGAGGCATTGAGATATCACATCTCATGCTAAAGGGAGGGTCTCAGATTTGGAAGGGGAAGGATTTGGATATCACATCTCTTGTTAAAGGAAGGATCACAGGTTTGGTATTAGAAGCATTGAGATATCACATCTCATGCTATGGGAAGGGTCTCAGGATTGGAATGGGAAGGAGTTGCATATCGCATCTCATGCTATAGGAAGGGTCTCAGGTTTGGAACGGGAAGGAGTTAGATATCACATCTCATGTTATAGTAAGAGTCTCAGGTTTGGTATAAGCATTGAGATTTCACATCTCTGCTATCGGAGGTGTCTCAGGATTGGGATGGGAAGGAATTGGATATCACATCTCATGCTATAGGAAGGGTATCAGGTTTGGAACGGGAAGGAGTTGGATATCCCATCTCATGTTATAGGACGGGTCTCAGTTTTGAGATTAGAAGCATTGAGATATCACATCACATGCTGTAGGAAGGGTCTCAGGTTTGGAATGAGAAGGATTTAGATATCACATCTCATGTCATAGGAAGGATCTCAGGTTTGGTATAAGCATTGAGATATCACATCTCTGCTATTGGAAAGGTCTCAAGATTGGAATGGGAAGGACTTGGATATCACAATTCATGTTATAGGAAGGGTCTCAGGTTTGGTATTAGAAGCATTGAGATATCACATCTCATGCTATAGGAAGGGTCTCAGGAGTGGAATGGGAAGGAGTTGGATATCACATCTCATGATAAAGGAAGGGTCTAAGGTTTGGAAGGGGAAGGATTTGGATATCACATCTCATGTTATTGGACTGGTCTCAGGTTTGGTATTAGAAGCATTGAGATATCAAGTCTCATGATATAGGACGGGAGTTTGATATCACATCTCATGCCATGGTATGGGTCTCAGGTTTTGTAGAAGCATTGGGATATCACATCTCATGCTATCGGAAGGATATCAGGATTAGATTTGGAAGGAGTTGGATATCCCATCTCATGCTATAGGAAGGGTCTCAGGTTGGAATGGGAAGGAGTTGGATATCACATCTCATGTTATAGGAAGGGTCTCAGGATTGGAATGGGAAGGACTTGGATATCACATCTCATGCTGTAGGAAGGCTCTCAGGTTTGGAAAGGGAAGGAGTTGGATATCACATTTCATGTTAGAGGTAGGATCTCAGGTTTGGTATTAGAGGCATTGAGATATCACATCTCATGCTATCAGAAGGGTATCAGGATTGGAATGGGAAGGAATTGGATATCACATCTCATGCTAAAGGGAGGGTCTCAGGTTTGGTATTAGAAGCATTGAGATATCACATCTCATGCTATCCGAAGGATCTCAGTTTGGTATTAGAAGCATTGAGATATCACATCTCATGCTATAGGAAGGGTCTCAGGATTGGAATGGGAAGGAGTTGGATATCACATCTCATGTTATAGGAAGGATCTCAGGTTTGGTATTAGAAGCATTGAGATATCACATCTCATGCTATAGGAAGGGTCTCAGGATTGGAATGGGAAGGAGTTGGATATCACATCTCATGCTAAAGGAAGGGTCTCAGTTTTGGTAGAAGCATTGAGATATCACATTTCATGCTATAGGAAGGGTCTCAGGATTGGAATGGGAAGGAGTTGGATATCACATCTCGTGCTATAGGAAGGGTCTCAGGTTTGGTATAAGCATTGAGATATCACATCTCTGCTATCGGAAGGGTCTCAGGATTGGAATGGGAAGGACTTAGATATCACATCTCATGCTATAGGGAGGGTCTCAGTATTGATATTAGAAGCATTGAGATATCACATCTCATGCTATCGGAAGGGTCTCAGGATTGGAATGGAAGGAGCTGGATATCACATCTCATGCTTAGACCTGATATACCCTTCCTATAAAATGAGATGGGAATATCCAACTCCTTCCCATTCCAATCCTGAGACCCTTCCGATAGCAGAGATGTGATATCTCAATGCTTATACCAAACCTGAGATCCTTCCTATAACATGAGGTGTGATATCCAACTCCTTCCCATTCCAATCCTGAGACACTTCCTATAGCATGAGATGTGATATCTCACTGCTTATACCAAACCTGATACCCTTCCTATAGCATGAGATGTGATATCCAACTCCTTCCCATTCCAATCCTGAGTCCCTTCCTATAGCATGAGATGTGATATCTCAATGCTTCTAATATCAAACTTGAGACCCTCCCTATAGCATGAGATGTGAAATCCAAGTCCTTCACATTCCAATCCTGAGACACTTCCGATAGCATGAGATGTGATATCTCAATGCTTCTAATACCAAACCTGAGACTCTTCCTATAAAATGAGATGGAATATCCAACTCCTTCCCATTCCAATCCTGAGACCCTTCCTATAGCATGAGATGTGATATCTCAATGCCTCTAATACCAAACCTGAGATCCTTCCTCTAACATGAAATGTGATATCCAACACCTTCCCTTTCCAAACCTGAGAGCCTACCTATAGCTTGAGATGTGATATCCAAGTCCTTCCCATTCCAATCCTTAGACCCTTCCTACAGCATGCAATATGATATCTCAATGATTCTAATAACAAACCTGAGACCCGTCCTATAACATGAGATGGGATATCCAAATCCTTCCCATTCCAATCCTGATACCCTTCCGATAGCATGAGATGTGATATCCCAATGCTTCTACCAAACCTGAGACCCATACTATGGCATGAGATGTGATATCAAACTCCTTCCCATTCCAATCCTGAGACCCTTCCTATAGCTTGAGATGTGATGTCCAACTCCTTCCCATTCCAATTCTGAGACCCTTCCTATACCATGAGACTTGATATCTCAATGCTTCTAAAACCAAACCTGAGACCCGTCCTATAACATGAGATGTGATATCCAAATCCTTCCCCTTCCAAACCTTAGACCCTTCCTTTATCATGAGATGTGATATCCAACTCCTTCCCATTCCAATCCTGAGACCCTTCCGATATCATGAGATGTGATATCTCAATGCTTCTAATATCAAACTTGAGACCCTCCCTATAGCATGAGATGTGATATCCAAGTCCTTCCCATTCCAATC
The DNA here is from genome assembly GCF_040938575.1 of Ambystoma mexicanum. Taxonomy (NCBI): domain Eukaryota; kingdom Metazoa; phylum Chordata; class Amphibia; order Caudata; family Ambystomatidae; genus Ambystoma; species Ambystoma mexicanum. The sequence goes on from NC_090936.1 coordinate 345,033,697, forward strand.
CTGAGACCCTTCCTATAACATGAGATGGGAATATCCAACTCCTTCCCATTCACATCCTGAGACCCTTCCGATAACAGAGATGTGATATCTCAATGCTTATACCAAACCTGAGATCCTTCCTATAACATTTGATGTAATATCCAACTTCTTCCCATTCCAATCCTGAGACACTTCCTATAGCATGGATGTGATATCTCACTGCTTATACCAAACCTTAGACCCTTCCTATAGCATGAGATGTGATATCCAACTCCTTCCCATTCCAATCCTGAGACCCTTCCTATAGCATGAGATGAGATATCTCAATGCTTCTAATACCAAACCTGAGACTCTTCCTATAACATGAGATGGGATATCCAACTCCTTCCCATTCCAATCCTGAGACCCTTCCGATAGTAGAGATGTGATATCTCACTGCTTATACCAAACCTGAGACCCTTCCTATAGCATGAGATGTGATATCCAACTCCTTCCCATTCCAATCCTGAGACCCTTCCTATAGCATGAGATGTGATATTTCAATGCTTATACCAAACCTGAGACCCTTCATATAGCATGAGATGTGAAATCCAACTCCTTCCCATTACAATCCTGAGACCCTTCCTATAGCATGAGATGTGATGTCTCAATGCTTTTAATACCAAACCTGAGATCCTTCCTATAACATGAGATGTGATATCCAACTCCTTCCATTCCAATCCTGAGACCCTTCCTATAGCATGAGATGTGATATCTCAATGCTTCTAATATCAAACTTGAGACCCTCCCTATAGCATGAGATGTGATATCCAAGTCCTTCCCATTCCAATCCTGAGACACTTCCTATAGCATGAGATGTGATATCTCAATGCTTCTAATACCAAACCTGAGACTCTTCCTATAACATGAGATGGGATATCCAACTCCTTCCCATTCCAATCCTGAGACCCTTCCAAAAGCAGAGATGTGATATCTCAATGCTTATACCAAACCTGAGACCCTTCCTATGGCATGAGATGTCATACACATATCCTTCCCATTCCAATCCTAAGACCCTTCCTATAGCATGAGATGTGATATCTCAATGCTTATACCAAACCTGAGACCCTTCCTATAGCATGAGATGTGATATCCAAGTCCTTCCCATTCCAATCCTGAGACCCTTCCTATAGCATGCAATATGATATCTCAATGATTCTAATAACAAACCTGAGACCCGTCCTATAACATGAGATGGGATATCCAACTCCTTCCCATTCCAATCCTGAGACCCTTCCAATAGCAGAGATGTGATATCTCAATGCTTACATCAAACCTGAGACCCTTCCTACGGCATGAGATGTCATATACAACTCCTTCCCATTCCAATCCTGAGACCCTACCCATAGCATGAGATGTGATATCTCAATGCTTATACCAAACCTGAGACCCTTCATACAGCATGAGATGTGATATCCAACTCCTTCCCATTACAATCCTGAGTCCCTTCCTATAGCATGAGATGTGATGTCTCAATGCTTCTAATACCAAACCTGAGATCCTTCCTATAACATGAGATGTGATATCCAACTCCTTCCATTCCAATCCTGAGACCCTTCCTATAGCATGAGATGTGATATCTCAATGCTTCTAATATCAAACTTGAGACCCTCCCTATAGCATGAGATGTGATATCCAATTCCTTCCCATTCCAATCCTGAGACACTTCCTATAGCATGAGATGTGATATCTCAATGCTTCTAATACCAAACCTGAGACTCCTCCTATAACATGAGATGGGATATCCATATCCTTCCCATTCCAATCCTGAGACCCTTCCAAAAGCAGAGATGTGATATCTCAATGCTTATACCAAACCTGAGACCCTTCTTATGTCATGAGATGTCATATACATATCCTTCCCATTCCAATTCTGAGACCCTTCCTATAGCATGAGATGTGATATCTCAATGCTTATACCAAACCTGAGACCCTTCATATAGCATGAGATGTGAAATCCAACTCCTTCCCATTACAATCCTGAGACCCTTCCTATAGCATGAGATGTGATATCTCAATGCTTCTAATACCAAACCTGAGACTCTTCCTATAACATGAGATGGGATATCCAACTCCTTCCCATTCCAATCCTGAGACCCTTCCAAAAGCAGAGATGTGATATCTCAATGCTTATACCAAACCTGAGACCCTTCCTATGGCATGAGATGTCATATACATATCCTTCCCATTCCAATCCTAAGACCCTTCCTATAGCATGAGATGTGATATCTCAATGCTTATACCAAACCTGAGACCCTTCCTATAGCATGAGATGTGATATCCAAGTCCTTCCCATTCCAATCCTTAGACCCTTCCTATAGCATGCAATATGATATCTCAATGAATCTAATACCAAACCTGAGACTCTTCCTATAACATGAGATGGGATATCCAACTCCTTCCCATTCCAATCCTGAGACCCTTCCAAAAGCAGAGATGTGATATCTCAATGCTTATACCAAACCTGAGACCCTTCCTATGGCATGAGATGTCATATACATATCCTTCCCATTCCAATCCTGAGACCCTTCCTATAGCATGAGATGTGATATCTCAATGCTTATACCAAACGTGAGACCCTTCCTATAGCATGAGATGTGATATCCAAGTCCTTCCCATTCCAATCCTGAGACCCTTCCTATAGCATGCAATATGATATCTCAATGATTCTAATAACAAACCTGAGACCTGTCCTATAACATGAGATGGGATATCCAACTCCTTCCCATTCCAATCCTGAGACCCTTCCAATAGCAGAGATGTGATATCTCAATGCTTATACCAAACCTGAGACCCTTCCTACGGCATGAGATGTCATATACAACTCCTTCCCATTCCAATCCGGAGACCCTTCCCATAGCATGAGATGTGATATCTCAATGCTTATACCAAACCTGAGACCCTTCATATAGCATGAGATGTGATATCCAACTCCTTCCCATTACAATCCTGAGTCCCTTCCTATAGCATGAGATGTGATGTCTCAATGCTTCTAATACCAAACCTGAGATCCTTCCTATAACATGAGATGTGATATCCAACTCCTTCCATTCCAATCCTGAGACCCTTCCTATAGCATGAGATGTGATATCTCAATGCTTCTAATATCAAACTTGAGACCCTCCCTATAGCATGAGATGTGATATCCAAGTCCTTCCCATTCCAATCCTGAGACACTTCCTATAGCATGAGATGTGATATCTCAATGCTTCCAATACCAAACCTGAGACTCTTCCTATAACATGAGATGGGATATCCAACTCCTTCCCATTCCAATCCTGAGACCCTTCCAAAAGCAGAGATGTGATATCTCAATGCTTATACCAAACCTGAGACCCTTCCTATGGCATGAGATGTCATATACATATCCTTCCCATTCCAATCCTAAGACCCTTCCTATAGCATGAGATGTGATATCTCAATGCTTATACCAAACCTGAGACCCTTCCTATAGCATGAGATGTGATATCCAAGTCCTTCCCATTCCAATCCTTAGACCCTTCCTATAGCATGCAATATGATATCTCAATGAATCTAATACCAAACCTGAGACTCTTCCTATAACATGAGATGGGATATCCAACTCCTTCCCATTCCAATCCTGAGACCCTTCCAAAAGCAGAGATGTGATATCTCAATGCTTATACCAAACCTGAGACCCTTCCTATGGCATGAGATGTCATATACATATCCTTCCCATTCCAATCCTGAGACCCTTCCTATAGCATGAGATGTGATATCTCAATGCTTATACCAAACCTGAGACCCTTCCTATAGCATGAGATGTGATATCCAAGTCCTTCCCATTCCAATCCTGAGACCCTTCCTATAGCATGCAATATGATATCTCAATGATTCTAATAACAAACCTGAGACCCGTCCTATAACATGAGATGGGATATCCAGCTCCTTCCCATTCCAATCCTGAGACCCTTCCAATAGCAGAGATGTGATATCTCAATGCTTATACCAAACCTGAGACCCTTCCTACGGCATGAGATGTCATATACAACTCCTTCCCATTCCAATCCTGAGACCCTTCCCATAGCATGAGATGTGATATCTCAATGCTTATACCAAACCTGAGACCCTTCATATAGCATGAGATGTGATATCCATCTCCTTCCCATTACAATCCTGAGTCCCTTCCTATAGCATGAGATGTGATGTCTCAATGCTTCTAATACCAAACCTGAGATCCTTCCTATAACATGAGATGTGATATCCAACTCCTTCCATTCCAATCCTGAGACCCTTCCTATAGCATGAGATGTGATATCTCAATGCTTCTAATATCAAACTTGAGACCCTCCCTATAGCATGAGATGTGATATCCAATTCCTTCCCATTCCAATCCTGAGACACTTCCTATAGCATGAGATGTGATATCTCAATGCTTCTAATACCAAACCTGAGACGCCTCCTATAACATGAGATGGGATATCCATATCCTTCCCATTCCAATCCTGAGACCCTTCCAAAAGCAGAGATGTGATATCTCAATGCTTATACCAAACCTGAGACCCTTCTTATGTCATGAGATGTCATATACATATCCTTCCCATTCCAATCCTGAGACCCTTCCTATAGCATGAGATGTGATATCTCAATGCTTATACCAAACCTGAGACCCTTCCTATAGCATGAGATGTGATATCCAACTCCTTCCCATTCCAATCCTGAGACCCTTCCTATAGCATGAGATGTGATATCTCAATGCCTCTAATACCAAACCTGAGATCCTTCCTCTAACATGAAATGTGATATCCAACTCCTTCCCTTTCCAAACCTGAGAGCCTACCTATAGCATGAGATGTGATATCCAAGTCCTTCCCATTCCAATCCTTAGACCCTTCCTATAGCATGCAATATGATATCTCAATGATTCTAATAACAAACCTGAGACCCGTCCTATAACATGAGATGGGATATCCAACTCCTTCCCATTCCAATCCTGAGACACTTCCGATAGCAGAGATGTGATATCTCAATGCTTATACCAAACCTGAGACCCTTACTATAACATGAGATGTGATATCCAACTCCTTCCCATTCCAATCCTGAGACCCTTCCAAAAGCAGAGATGTGATATCTCACTGCTTATACCAAACCTGAGACCCTTCCTATAGCATGAGATGTGATATCCAACTCCTTCCCATTCCAATCCTGAGACCCTTCCTATAGCATGAGATGAAATATCTCAATGCTTCTAATACCAAACCTGAGACTCTTCCTATAACATGAGATGGGATATCCAACTCCTTCCCATTCCAATCCTGAGACCCTTCCGATAGTAGAGATGTGATATCTCACTGCTTATACCAAACCTGAGACCCTTCCTATAGCATGAGATGTGATATCCAACTCCTTCCCATTCCAATCCTGAGACCCTTCCTATAGCATGAGATGAGATATCTCAATGCTTCTAATACCAAACCTGAGACTCTTCCTATAACATGAGATGGGATATCCAACTCCTTCCCATTCCAATCCTGAGACCCTTCCGATAGTAGAGATGTGATATCTCACTGCTTATACCAAACCTGAGACCCTTCCTATAGCATGAGATGTGATATCCAACTCCTTCCCATTCCAATCCTGAGACCCTTCCTATAGCATGAGATGTGATATCTCAATGCTTATACCAAACCTGAGACCCTTCATATAGCATGAGATGTGAAATCCAACTGCTTCCCATTACAATCCTGAGACCCTTCCTATAGCATGAGATGTGATGTCTCAATGCTTTTAATACCAAACCTGAGATCCTTCCTATAACATGAGATGTGATATCCAACTCCTTCCATTCCAATCCTGAGACCCTTCCTATAGCATGAGATGTGATATCTCAATGCGTCTAATATCAAACTTGAGACCCTCCCTATAGCATGAGATGTGATATTCAAGTCCTTCCCATTCCAATCCTGAGACACTTCCTATAGCATGAGATGTGATATCTCAATGCTTCTAATACCAAACCTGAGACTCTTCCTATAACATGAGATGGGATATCCGACTCCTTCCCATTCCAATCCTGAGACCCTTCCAAAAGCAGAGATGTGATATCTCAATGCTTATACCAAACCTGAGACCCTTCCTATGGCATGAGATGTCATATACATATCCTTCCCATTCCAATCCTAAGACCCTTCCTATAGCATGAGATGTGATATCTCAATGCTTATACCAAACCTGAGACCCTTCCTATAGCATGAGATGTGATATCCAAGTCCTTCCCATTCCAATCCTTAGACCCTTCCTATAGCATGCAATATGATATCTCAATGAATCTAATACCAAACCTGAGACTCTTCCTATAACATGAGATGGGATATCCAACTCCTTCCCATTCCAATCCTGAGACCCTTCCAAAAGCAGAGATGTGATATCTCAATGCTTATACCAAACCTGAGACCCTTCCTATGGCATGAGATGTCATATACATATCCTTCCCATTCCAATCCTGAGACCCTTCCTATAGCATGAGATGTGATATCTCAATGCTTATACCAAACCTGAGACCCTTCCTATAGCATGAGATGTGATATCCAAGTCCTTCCCATTCCAATCCTGAGACCCTTCCTATAGCATGCAATATGATATCTCAATGATTCTAATAACAAACCTGAGACCCGTCCTATAACATGAGATGGGATATCCAACTCCTTCCCATTCCAATCCTGAGACCCTTCCAATAGCAGAGATGTGATATCTCAATGCTTATACCAAACCTGAGACCCTTCCTACGGCATGAGATGTCATATACAACTCCTTCCCATTCCAATCCTGAGACCCTTCCCATAGCATGAGATGTGATATCTCAATGCTTATACCAAACCTGAGACCCTTCATATAGCATGAGATGTGATATCCAACTCCTTCCCATTACAATCCTGAGTCCCTTCCTATAGCATGAGATGTGATGTCTCAATGCTTCTAATACCAAACCTGAGATCCTTCCTATAACATGAGATGTGATATCCAACTCCTTCCATTCCAATCCTGAGACCCTTCCTATAGCATGAGATGTGATATCTCAATGCTTCTAATATCAAACTTGAGACCCTCCCTATAGCATGAGATGTGATATCCAATTCCTTCCCATTCCAATCCTGAGACACTTCCTATAGCATGAGATGTGATATCTCAATGCTTCTAATACCAAACCTGAGACTCCTCCTATAACATGAGATGGGATATCCATATCCTTCCCATTCCAATCCTGAGACCCTTCCAAAAGCAGAGATGTGATATCTCAATGCTTATACCAAACCTGAGACCCTTCTTATGTCATGAGATGTCATATACATATCCTTCCCATTCCAATCCTGAGACCCTTCCTATAGCATGAGATGTGATATCTCACTGCTTATACCAAACCTGAGACCCTTCCTATAGCATGAGATGTGATATCCAACTCCTTCCCATTCCAATCCTGAGACCCTTCCTATAGCATGAGATGAGATATCTCAATGCTTCTAATACCAAACCTGAGACTCTTCCTATAACATGAGATGGGATATCCAACTCCTTCCCATTCCAATCCTGAGACCCTTCCGATAGTAGAGATGTGATATCTCACTGCTTATACCAAACCTGAGACCCTTCCTATAGCATGAGATGTGATATCCAACTCCTTCCCATTCCAATCCTGAGACCCTTCCTATAGCATGAGATGTGATATCTCAATGCTTATACCAAACCTGAGACCCTTCATATAGCATGAGATGTGAAATCCAACTGCTTCCCATTACAATCCTGAGACCCTTCCTATAGCATGAGATGTGATGTCTCAATGCTTTTAATACCAAACCTGAGATCCTTCCTATAACATGAGATGTGATATCCAACTCCTTCCATTCCAATCCTGAGACCCTTCCTATAGCATGAGATGTGATATCTCAATGCGTCTAATATCAAACTTGAGACCCTCCCTATAGCATGAGATGTGATATTCAAGTCCTTCCCATTCCAATCCTGAGACACTTCCTATAGCATGAGATGTGATATCTCAATGCTTCTAATACCAAACCTGAGACTCTTCCTATAACATGAGATGGGATATCCGACTCCTTCCCATTCCAATCCTGAGACCCTTCCAAAAGCAGAGATGTGATATCTCAATGCTTATACCAAACCTGAGACCCTTCCTATGGCATGAGATGTCATATACATATCCTTCCCATTCCAATCCTAAGACCCTTCCTATAGCATGAGATGTGATATCTCAATGCTTATACCAAACCTGAGACCCTTCCTATAGCATGAGATGTGATATCCAAGTCCTTCCCATTCCAATCCTTAGACCCTTCCTATAGCATGCAATATGATATCTCAATGAATCTAATACCAAACCTGAGACTCTTCCTATAACATGAGATGGGATATCCAACTCCTTCCCATTCCAATCCTGAGACCCTTCCAAAAGCAGAGATGTGATATCTCAATGCTTATACCAAACCTGAGACCCTTCCTATGGCATGAGATGTCATATACATATCCTTCCCATTCCAATCCTGAGACCCTTCCTATAGCATGAGATGTGATATCTCAATGCTTATACCAAACCTGAGACCCTTCCTATAGCATGAGATGTGATATCCAAGTCCTTCCCATTCCAATCCTGAGACCCTTCCTATAGCATGCAATATGATATCTCAATGATTCTAATAACAAACCTGAGACCCGTCCTATAACATGAGATGGGATATCCAACTCCTTCCCATTCCAATCCTGAGACCCTTCCAATAGCAGAGATGTGATATCTCAATGCTTATACCAAACCTGAGACCCTTCCTACGGCATGAGATGTCATATACAACTCCTTCCCATTCCAATCCTGAGACCCTTCCCATAGCATGAGATGTGATATCTCAATGCTTATACCAAACCTGAGACCCTTCATATAGCATGAGATGTGATATCCAACTCCTTCCCATTACAATCCTGAGTCCCTTCCTATAGCATGAGATGTGATGTCTCAATGCTTCTAATACCAAACCTGAGATCCTTCCTATAACATGAGATGTGATATCCAACTCCTTCCATTCCAATCCTGAGACCCTTCCTATAGCATGAGATGTGATATCTCAATGCTTCTAATATCAAACTTGAGACCCTCCCTATAGCATGAGATGTGATATCCAATTCCTTCCCATTCCAATCCTGAGACACTTCCTATAGCATGAGATGTGATATCTCAATGCTTCTAATACCAAACCTGAGACTCCTCCTATAACATGAGATGGGATATCCATATCCTTCCCATTCCAATCCTGAGACCCTTCCAAAAGCAGAGATGTGATATCTCAATGCTTATACCAAACCTGAGACCCTTCTTATGTCATGAGATGTCATATACATATCCTTCCCATTCCAATCCTGAGACCCTTCCTATAGCATGAGATGTGATATCTCAATGCTTATACCAAACCTGAGACCCTTCCTATAGCATGAGATGTGATATCCAACTCCTTCCCATTCCAATCCTGAGACCCTTCCTATAGCATGAGATGTGATATCTCAATGCCTCTAATACCAAACCTGAGATCCTTCCTCTAACATGAAATGTGATATCCAACTCCTTCCCTTTCCAAACCTGAGAGCCTACCTATAGCATGAGATGTGATATCCAAGTCCTTCCCATTCCAATCCTTAGACCCTTCCTATAGCATGCAATATGATATCTCAATGATTCTAATAACAAACCTGAGACCCGTCCTATAACATGAGATGGGATATCCAACTCCTTCCCATTCCAATCCTGAGACACTTCCGATAGCAGAGATGTGATATCTCAATGCTTATACCAAACCTGAGACCCTTACTATAACATGAGATGTGATATCCAACTCCTTCCCATTCCAAACCTGAGACCCTTCCTATAGCATATGTGATATCCAACTCCTTCCAATTCCAAACATGAGACCCTTCCCATAGCAAGAATGTAATATCCAACTCCTTCCCATTCCAATCCTGAGACCATTCCTATAGCATGAGATGTGATATCTCAATGCTTCTAATACCAAACCTGAGATCCTTCCTATGCCATGAGATGTGATATCCAATTCCTTCCCATTCCAAACCTGAGACCCTTCCTACAGCATGCGATGTGATATCTCAATGCTTCTAATACCAAACCTGAGACCAGTCCTATAACATGAGATGGGATATCCAACTCCTTCCCGTTCCAAACCTGAGACCCTTCCTATAGCATGAGATGTGATATCCAACTCCTTCCCATTCCAATCCTGAGACCCTTCAGATAGCATGAGATGTGATATCTCAATGCCTCTAATACCAAACCTGAGATCCTTCCTATAACATGTGATGTGATATTCAATTCCTTCCCCTTCCAAACCTGAGACCCTCCCTTTAGCATGAGATGTGATATCCAACTCCTTCCCATTCCAATCCTGAGACCCTTATGATAGCATGAGATGTGATATCTCAATGCCTCTAATACCAAACCTGAGATACTTCCGATAGCATGAGATGTGATATCTCAATGCTTCTAATACCAAACCTGAGATCCTTCCTATAACATGAGATGTGATATCCAACTCCTTCCCATTCCAATCCTGAGACCCTTCTGATAGCATGAGATGTGATATCTCAATGCCTCTAATACCAAACCTGAGATCCTACCTCTAGAATGAAATGTGATATCCAACTCCTTCCCTTTCCAAACCTGAGAGCCTACCTATAGCATGAGATGTGATATCCAAGTCCTTCCCATTCCAATCCTTAGACCCTTCCTATAGCATGCAATATGATATCTCAATGATTCTAATAACAAACCTGAGACCCGTCCTATAACATGAGATGGGATATCCAACTCCTTCCCATTCCAATCCTGAGACACTTCCGACAGCAGAGATGTGATATCTCAATGCTTATACCAAACCTGAGACCCTTCCTATAACATGAGATGTGATATACAACTCCTTCCAATTCCAAACATGAGACCCTTCCCATAGCAAGAATGTAATATCCAACTCCTTCCCATCCCAATCCTGAGACCATTCCTATAGCATGAGATGTGATATCTCAATGCTTCTAATACCAAACCTGAGATCCTTCCTATGACATGAGATGTGATATCCAATTCCTTCCCATTCCAAACCTGAGACCCTTCCTACAGCATGCGATGTGATATCTCAATGCTTCTAATACCAAACCTGAGACCAGTCCTATAACATGAGATGGGATATCCAACTCCTTCCCGTTCCAATCCTGAGACACTTCCGATTGCAGAGATGTGATATCTCAATGCTTATACCAAACCTGAGACTCTTCCTATAACATGAGATGTGATATACAACTCCTTCCCGTTCCAAACCTGAGACCCTTCCTATAGCATGAGATGTGATATCCAACTCCTTCCCATTCCAATCCTGAGACCCTTCCGATAGCATGAGATGTGATATCTCAATGCCTCTAATACTAAACCTGAGATCCTTCCTATAACATGTGATGTGATATTCAATTCCTTCCCCTTCCAAACCTGAGACCCTCCCTTTAGCATGAGATGTGATATCCAACTCCTTCCCATTCCAATCCTGAGACCCTTATGATAGCATGAGATGTGATATCTCAATGCCTCTAATACCAAACCTGAGATACTTCCGATAGCATGAGATGTGATATCTCAATGCTTCTAATACCAAACCTGAGATCCTTCCTATAACATGAGATGTGATATCCAACTCCTTCCCATTCCAATCCTGAGACCCTTCTGATAGCATGAGATGTGATATCTCAATGCCTCTAATACCAAACCTGAGATCCTTCCTATAACATGAAATGTGATATTCAATTCCTTCCCCTTCCAAACCTGAGACCCTCCCTTTAGCATGAGATGTGATATCCAACTCCTTCCCATTCCAATCCCGATACCCTTCCTATAGCATGAGATGTGATATCCAACTCCTTCCCATTCCAACCTGAGAAACTTCCTATAGCATGAGAAGGGATATCCAACTCCTTCCCAATCCAATTCTGAGACCCTTCCTATACTCTGAGACTTGATATCTCAATGCTTCTAATACCAAACCTGAGATCCTTCCTATAACATGAGATGGGATATCCAACTCCTTCCCATCCCAATCCTGAGACACTTCCGATTGCAGAGATGTGATATCTCAATGCTTATACCAAACCTGAGACTCTTCCTATAACATGAGATGTGATATCTGTTAGGAAAGATTTAATAATTGTAGGTAATGTTCCTTCCATGTGGCAACCCCTAAAATTTTTGCTGTTGTTTTTCACCTTGTTCTCGACTTTGCCAGAGAAGTGCAGCCTTCTGCCGCACTCCTCCGGGCTTTCGCTTCTTTCTTACGGGGAAACTGACATGCCCTCAAGACAGTCAGTACCGGGAAACGCTGTTTTCCGTAGTTTCTTTTATCATGTTGCGGCTTTCGTGCAACATGACACAAGAGGGCACTGTAAGCTAAGTTGCTGCTCTCTTGGGATTCTAGCCTTCTACATGCCCTAGATACTCTTTCAGGATTGTAACTGATCGGTGCAAGTGATTCACGGACGGGAATGGTGGCAGCGATCGTTTCTTGTGTTTTGAGCTCCTTTTGGCGTTCTAAGCACGTTTCTCGCACTTAACCCAAAATGGTGGCCTGGCTCCCAAAATGGCCAGACCACGAGGCTCCTTTGTCCAGTCCGCTGACCGTCTTGCTCCCTTCACCTTCCCCAGGTCGAGCCGACCCGGGGCCTTCCTTATTTGGGCATGTACTTTCCCGCGAAACACGGATGCTTTCACGGGCTTCTACATGTCTTGTGTGTGCCTCCAGTATGTGGGCTGGGATGTCTGGTCCCGTGTGAATGCCTGGGACCACCGTGGTCCGTGATAGGTCCACGAGTGGTGTGAGTGTTGATGAGCGGATCTCCCATTGGGTCCCCACCGTTTTGGCGCGAAGGGAACCGTGGATAAGAGGGGGCTGGAAACACCACTACCATGTCGATCTCCTGAGTTCTCATGAACGAAGGAATACAGGAGCCAAGTATCCTGCAACCAAGAGGCTGAACCGAGGAATCGCTGGTGACCCGCTGAAGGACTGCTCCTCTGCACTGCTGTCGCCTTGTGAAACCCTTTTCACCTTTGATCGAACCAGAAGGCCTGTACTAGTACTTCGACCCTTGGAATAGCGGGGACAGCTATTCTCGGCATCTTCACCATCTCCTGCTAGTAAGTCTTCGGAAGCGTCTCTGGGCCATCCAGCAGACTGACCAGCCTACACAGGAGTCTTGCTCTGTAACCGCCACCAGGTTGTGTAGTATATCGAGTCCTTGTCACTCTCACACGATTCGTACACTTGGCGTTCCCAGGTCTGAAGTGAGTAGTGTACATTTGGCTCAGATACACACGGCCGCTCCGTTGCCCTGCTGTGGTAACAAACTGTGCGGGTTCCTTCGTTTGGGACGTCTTTTACTCAACTCTGCTGCTGCAGACTCAACACGACGACGAGACGTCCCCTGCTCTTCTGAACCTGCCAGCGACTGAAACTGACGCAGAGAAGCCTGGGTCTGCTTGCATCGGGGTCCGGTGAGTAGCATAGCTAGGAACTGGTCGCCCTCCTGCAGGAGCCCATAGCTTTTCCCCGCTGTGTCAAAACAGCACGCCTTTCCGTACTCGCGCTCTGCTTCTGCCCACAATGGAGGCTGCGCTTGAGTCGCGGAACACTGTTGTTCTTCGTTTGTGCACTAAACTGAACTGCCTGATCTCCCTCGAAGAGACTCCCCTTTTGCCCGTTGGCACCAGCGTGTGCAGGTACTTTTGAGCACAAGGCTACACTCTTCGTAGGGCTCGGACCTCCTTTTAGTTAGGTGCCTCTGAAGGCGGACTGGGTCTAAGCATTATTTCGCACTGCCTGTTTTCCTTCCCTTTTAGGTGGACTACACATTTCGTGCATCTAACGCTTGAGACTTGTTTGTATTTGTATATATATTGTATTGGTATGGTATGTGTTGGTTTACTAGAGTTGTATTGTGATTTCTCGCTACGGTCATTGTTTTAAAGGCCTTGGAATAAATGTGTATATATTTTTAATATAGCACCTGTTTGGAGTAGTTTGTAAGTGTCCTTGCTTTGTGTGTGTCATGATCTCTGCTTCCAAAAGGTCAGGGTTTTCCCAACTCCCTTGGAAGCAGATCCATAACCCAGGTTCCGAGTGCCAACCAGTCCCAATTGGGACCTTTTGGACCCAGTCCTGGCGCCAGTGGCACCAGGCTCATAAATATGCCCAGTCCCAGCGCTGGAAGCGCCGGACTCATAATGCTTGGGTGGACTTACCTGCAGCAGACCATGCTGCTTACTTGCCTGCCAGTTGAGCCTCTGATCCTCTTCTGTTTGGAACTACTTTTCCTGTTGGGTGGGGCTGGAGCCACTCCCTAGATTCAGAACACTGGAACTCTTCTGGAAGGCAGGAACTCTTTTCTTACCAGGAACTCTTTTCTTACCTAGGCGTGGCTGTGGAAGGAGACACCTAAGCACTACAGGAGGCTATTTAAACCACACCCGGTGGATGAATCTTGCTTTGCGTTATTCTGCACCCTCTGCAGCAGAACGCTCATCGTGTCTTCTGCATCCGGTCCTGGGCCTAAGGAAAAAGGCTTACCATCCTGACTCCAGTCTTCAGCAACACCTATAAAGACAAGAAAGAACAGGTTAGCATTCCGGCATCTGAAAGGAAAAGGCTTACCATCCTGAATCCAGTCTTCAGCAACACCTATAAAGACAAGAAAGAACAGGTTAGTATTCCGGCATCTGAAAGGCAAAGGCTTACCTACTCTTCGTGCGTTCCGGAGGTCTTCACACTGCATTCCGGCATCTGAAAGACAAAAGCTTACCAACTCTTCACACGCTCCGGAGGCCGTCGGCGCTGCATCCCGCATCTGAAAGACAAAACAAGGTGCGTTTAAATACATTGGGGAACTTTAATACTCACGTGCCAATACTCCTTTCCACATCTAACCCAGTGGGTATTCCGGCACCCTGCAGCCGCACCGAACTTGTACCTGCAAAATAAAAAGACAGTTAGAGCGCATCGTGAAGCTGGCAACAAGCGCTTACTTACGTGCTTCCAGGCGCTTCTATTCCTCACACGGGCTCCATCTTCAACTCACTTCAGCCCGTCATCCGCCATCGCCGGAACCCTGCAAAACAAGAGACATCATTATTAAAGACTTTAAAGACATTTGAGTTACTCGAAACTTACCGTTCGTGCAGTAAACGACGGACAGCAGTCCTCTGAAGTCAAGAGGCCTGCGCTACCTATCCAGTGAGGAAACTGGTTACAGCACCCTGCCCCGAGGCAGATGGAGAGCTCGGCATTCACTTACCTAAGGTGAGAGCGTTAACCTTTGGGGGTCTACAGGAGAGGAGAAGAGGAAAGAGATAGGGACACCCCAATAACCCCAGTTCATTAACCCCCATATTTTCTATCTGCAGACATCTTACTCTACACGTCAGGCATACAGTGCACAGAGGTCCAGCCCAAAGAGCCAACCGGGTGCTGCACATCACCTTTGAAGATACGGTAGTCGCCCAGTCAAGACCGGCGCCTCTGCGAGAATCAGGTGAGCGTTACAGTGTGCTCATTGCAGGCTTTCAGTCACCCTCACCCCTCTTGAGACCTAGTCTTGACCGCCGCGATCGCTACCTTGATTGGTCTGGCTTGTCCAGAGGTTACCCAGTTCCAAGTAATTAGGTTGGCCTTCTGAACTTCTGCGCCACCAGGACAGAGTTCAGAAATCCGTCTTAACAAATTGGTGTACAGCGGTGGGATACGACTGAAGGTATCCAGTGTTGCGCACGAACTAAGGCATTTCAAGTTATTCCTACCAGGACACGTAGTGAATTGTTGTAGTATAACTTTAAAAAGGCCATAGTCCTATCTAACAGTATGGAAACAAATACCTTGTTAACTTTAAATGCTTCCAAATCAGAAACATTGAAAAAAATGTGTGCGGAGAGAGGTGCTTCCTCTCAAGGCACGAAATTGGATATGATCCAAAGAATCGTGGCGTGGCAAGAAGCGCAGCTTGACGCTATAACTTCTGAGGACAGTGCGGAAGGAGGTGGGGCTGCTCTCACTGGTAAAACCGACGGTTCTGCCGCTGCACTGATCCACCGCGACCACGAGGACGGAGGATGAGATGTCTAATGTTTCCTCTGCCAGTGTTGATGGGGAGGCTATGCTTGAATTCAAGAAGCAAGAGCTGCGGTTTAGGCAGAAGGAGCTTGAATTCAGCATAGCCAAACTAAAAATCGAACAGTCAGAAAAACAGAAAGACAGGGATCACCAGTTGGAACTGGCCAAGCTTCAGGTTGCAAATGGGTCCAAGGGTCCTGGACATGGGTCTGGGGCCTCCTCTCATCCACGGTTTCCGAAAGATCTGGTCATTGTGTATGAGGAAAGGAATGACATTATGGACTGGATGAATGCGTTTGAGTATGCATGTGAAGTTCAACAAGTTGACAATGCTGATAAGATTGCCTGGTTACTCAGCAGACTGCCCCATTCTGGCTTTAGTGCCATTATGGAAATGTCGAAGGCTGAGCAAGCTGATTTCGCAATGTTAAAGCAAACTCTCATTTTAAAGTTTGAGAAGACTCCGGCCCAATATTTGAAACGATTCATAGAGTATAAGAAAAAGGAAGGTGGTACTTGGGTATCTTATGTCACTGAATCCTTGAAAAACTTAACTGGCTGGGTCGAAGGTTATAAGGTTTCTACCTTCGAAGGCATGATAAATCTTGTCATGCTGGAACACATTTTTGCATCTTCTTCCCCGGAGTTTAAGCAGCATTTGGCCGATTCGAAGGAGATAGATCCTAAGAAGCTGGCCATTGCAGCAGATTTATGGGTGTCACATCGAGTGTCCCATAAGGACAAAACTCATCCTGGTAAGCAGGAGGAAGGGAAAAAGTCCAAAGATAAGGAGGGTGGAGAATCTGATAAATCTTCTTCTCAAAAGGGCCACAAAAAGAAAAATAAGGGTAAGACACAAGAGAACTCACAGGGTAGTGAAGGTCAGCCTCCGAAACAGAACTCTGGTTACAATAAGCCTCCCTATGTAAACAGACCCAATGGATCTTGTTTTGCTTGTGGAGCAACTGACCACGTGAAGGGGGATCCCCGGTGTAAGGTTTGACCTTTGGGGGTCCACTCCGCTAATCTGGCCTTCTCCTCCTACGAGGAAGAAGAGATTACAGGAGCATCCTTCTCCTCAGACTCATTTCCCAGCGGGATAGAGGCTGAGGTAGTTTTAGTTTCCCTGGGTTCCTGGGAGCCTAAAGTCGCAGAGGCTTATGCTAGGATTACAGATAATACCAAGCACTACTTTAAAGACAGTGTGCTGATCAATGGAGTAGATACTCCAGCTCTTAGGGATAGTGGGTGCAGTCGAACTGTAGTGGATTCTACCTTGGTAGACTCAGAGGAAGTTGCCAGAGCTACTCTGATGCCCACTAAGTTGGCTGACGGCCCACTCCGTATGTTCCCAGTAATACCTGTAAATCTTACTTTAAATGGTACAGCAGTCAGGATTCCAGTGAGCATTCAGAGAAACGTCCCGGGAAAGGTCTTGTTAGGTAATGATCTCAGAGCTTTAGGGCTCGTAGGAGACACTGCCGAAAGACCCTACACATGGTCTCAAGCACGGGCAGCATTGGCCAAGACCAATACGCCGCCCCAGCCGAAGGGGAAACCCAAGGCGAAAGGAGTCAACAAGTCAAGACGAGGGAAAGAGAATATTCCCCCGAGCTCGCCTACCACTGCGGTGGAGGAAGTTGGTCAATCGCCCGGGCCTGACGAGGAGGTGGCGATGCCTGAAGTATTTGACCCCAACGACCATCCTGAAGTAAAAGACTTGTTAGTTGAAGGAGGTCCTGATAGGGACGAATTCAGTAAAGGCCAACGTGAGTGCCCATCTCTGGAAGGCCTAAGGAGACAGGCCTGCTCCCAGCTTGAGGGTGAACCTCCTGGGACGCATAGGATTTATTGGGAAGGTGGACTCCTGTATAGTGAGCCCACAGAGTCTACAGAAGGAGACCATAGGAGGTTGGTGGTTCCCCTTGCTGTTAGGCCCTTCCTCCTGCAGTTGGCGCATGAAGTGCTCCTTGCTGGTCACCTTGGTATTAAGAGGAGCAAGCAAAGGTTATCGATGCACTTCTACTGGCCCAAGATGGGGGTGCAAGTAGAAAGTCACTGCAGGAGTTGTGCCTCCTGCCAGTTATCTGGTAAGGTTGGCTCGACAATCCAAGCTCCGTTGGTACCGCTCCCAGTTGTGGGGGTACCATTTGAAAGGGTAGGGATCGACATCGTTGGTCCCCTTGACCCACAAACATCCTCGGGCAATAGGTTTATCGTGGTGCTGGTCGACCATGCAACCAGATATCCTGAGGCCATCCCATTGAAAACTGTAACTGCCAAGTCAGTTGCAAAAGCTTTACTTGGCATATTTACTAGGGTTGGCTTCCCTAAAGAAGTTGTGTCAGATCGTGGCAGCAACTTTATGTCGAAGTATATGCAGGCTATGTGGAAAGAATGTGGGGTCACCTACAAGTTCTCTTCTGCATACCACCCCCAGACCAATGGTCTGGTGGAACGTTTCAACAGAACGTTAAAAAGCATGATTGGGGCTCTGGAGAAGCTTCAGAGAAGACAATGGGATCTTCTTTTACCATGCTTACTGTTTGCCTACCGAGAGGTACCACAGGAGGGTGTTGGCTTCAGCCCCTTCAAACTTCTGTTTGGTCATCCTGTACGGGGACCCTTAGCCATAGTCAAAGAGGGATGGGAGATGCCCACTCCCCCTGTTACTACCAACGTAGTTGATTATGTGCTAGGGCTCAGAAAACGGATGGTACTTCTGATGGGCTTGGCTAGTGATAAATTGAAGGCAGGACAAGCACTGGTGAAACATTGGTACGACCAGAAAGCTTCCCTCATCAACTTTACACCTGGTCAGCAAGTCCTGATCATGAATCCCATAAGGCCTTGAGCTTTACAGGAGAAATGGTCAGGCCCTTACACAGTGGTGGAGCCCCTGGGTGAGGTTAACTATTTAGTGGACCTTGGAAGGCCTGGACAGGCTCCAAAAGTGTTTCACGTGAATAGGCTGAAGGCTTTCGTCCCAAGAGTCGAAATCGCAGCACGGTTACTGGCTTCAGATGTTGAGGAAGAGGAGTCTGAACCTCTCCCCGACCTGTTCCAAAGCGGTCCTTCAGATAGCTCCTTTGAGGGTGTCCGAGGGGCCCCTCACCTGACTTCTGATCAGCATGCTGAGGTGAAGGGTTTGCTTAGGCAGTTTTCCCCCCTGTTTTCACAGTCGCCTGGTTTGACACCTTGGTGCAAACATAACATAGACACAGGAGACAGTGTACCTACCAAAAGTAGGGGATACAGGATGTCAGACAAAGTACGGTCTTATATTAAGACCGAGGTCAACAAGATGTTAGACCTTGGGGTGATTGAACCCTCTAGTAGTCCTTGGTCCAGCCCTGTGGTTTTTGTTCCAAAGGCAGGCACTTCTGAATTGAGGTTCTGCGTGGATTACAGGGCTCTGAATGCTGTCACCAAGACAGATGCACACCCCTTGCCTCGAACAGATGAGCTGGTGGATACTTTGGGTGCCTCCAAGTACCTCAGCACGTTTGACCTCACTGCTGGCTATTGGCAAATAGCTTTAGCAGAACATGCCAAGGGGAATACAGCGTTTTCTACTCCAGACGGCCTTTACCAATTCCGGGTAATGCCGTTCGGGTTGAAGAATGCACCTGCCACTTTCCAGAGGCTTGTACATCATGTTTTGAATGGGTTGGACGAATTCTGTCTTGCATATCTGGACGATATAGCAGTTTTCAGTGCCACCTGGGAAAACCATGTGAAACACCTCGGGATTGTGCTCCAGGCTCTTCACAAAGCACACTTGACCATAAAGGCTAGTAAATGCCAGATTGGACAAGGCTCAGTGTTTTACCTTGGACATGAAGTAGGTGGAGGAAGGATACAGCCTGTACCCAGTAAAGTACAAGCAGTACAAGACTGGCCTACCCCCACTACACAAACCCAAGTAAGAGCCTTCTTAGGACTCACGGGGTATTACCGCAATTTTGTGGCAGACTATGGCACCATAGCTGCCCCTCTGACTGCCCTCACAACTCTGAAGAAACCCAAGAAGGTAACTTGGACCGACGAGTGTGAGAAGGCCTTCAATGGCTTAAAAGACTCCTTGTGCCAGGCCCCTGTCCTCAGGGCCCCTGATTATCAAAGACCTTTTATCGTGCAGACGGACGCCTCTGACACTGGGATAGGAGCTGTACTATCGCAAGTAGATGAGAAGGGTAAGGAACACCCTATTGGTTTTATTAGTCGCCAGTTTAAGGACAGAGAGCTCAGATGGTCCACGGTAGAGAAAGAATGTTTCTCTGTTGTGTGGGCCCTAAGGAAGCTGAGGCCCTACCTCTATGGGACCCACGTCACTGTGCAAACTGACCATAAGCCCTTAAAGTGGCTAATAAACATGAAGGGGGAGAATCCAAAGTTGCTTAGGTGGTCCATAAGTCTACAAGGCTTCGACTTCACTATTGAGCATAGGCCAGGTGTACAACATAGCAATGCTGATGGGTTGTGCAGAATGTTTAACCGACCTGAACAAGAGACTCATCCAGGGGTGGATTAGTTCCCCCTGTCCATAGTCTGGGAGGGGCGAGTGTTAGGAAAGATTTCGTAATTGTAGGTAATTTTCCTTCCATGTGGCAACCCCTAAACTTTTTGCTGTTGTTTTTCACCTTGTTCTCGACTTTGCCAGAGAAGTGCAGCCTTCTGCCGCACTCCTCTGGGCTTTCGCTCCTTTCTTACGGGGAAACTGTCATGCCCTTAAGACAGTCAGTACCAGGAAACGCTAGTTTCCGTAGTTTCTTTTATCATGTTGCGGCTTTCGTGCAACATGACACAAGAGGGCACTGTAAGATAAGTTACTGCTCTCTTGGGTCTCTAGCCTTCTACAGGCCCTAGATACTCTTCCAGGATTGTAACTGATCGGTGCAAGTGATTCACGGACGGGAATGGTGGCAGCGATCGTTTATTGTGTTTTGAGCTCCTTTTGGCGTTCTAAGCGCGTTTCTCGCGCTTAACCCAAAATGGTGGCCTAGAGCCCAAAATGGCCAGACCACGAGGCTCCTTTGTCCTGTCCGCTGACCATCTTGCTCCCTTCACCTTCCCCAGGTCGAGCCGACCTGGGGCCTTCCTTATTTGGGCATGTACTTTCCCGCGAAACACAGATGCTTTCGCGGCCTTCTACATGTCTTGTGTGTGCCTCCAGGATGTGGGCTGGGATGTCTGGTCCCAATACACATCCTGGGTGCCAGAGAGTCTAGTGTGGTGTGAATGCCTGGGACCACCGTTGTCCGTGATAGGTCCACGAATGGTGTGAGTGTTGATGAGCGGATCTCCCATTGGGTCCCCTCCATTTTGGCGCGAAGGGAACCGTGGATAAGAGGGGGCTGGAAACACCACTACCATGTCGATCTCCTGAGTTCTCACGAACGAAGGAATACAGGAGCCAAGTATCCTGCAACCAAGAGGCTGAACCGAGGAATCGCTGGTGACCCGCTGAAGGACTGCTCCTCTGCATTGCTGTCGCATTGTGAAACCCTTTTCACCTTTGATCGAACCAGAAGGCCTGTACTGGTAATTCGACCCTTGGAATAGCGGGGACAGCTATTCTCGGCATCTTCACCATCTCTGCTAGTAAGCCTTCGGAAGCGTCTCTGGGCCATCCAGCAGACTGACCAGCCTACACAGGAGTCTTGCTCTGTAACCGCCGCCAGGTTGTGTAGTATATCGAGTCCTTGTCACTCTCACATGATTCGTACACTTGGCGTTCCCAGGTCTGAAGTGAGTAGTGTACATTTGGCTCAGATACACACCGCCGCTCCATTGCCCTGCTGTGGTAACAAACTGTGCGGGTTCCTTCGTTTGGGACATCTTTTACTCAACTCTGCTGCTGCAGACTCAACACGACGACGAGACATTGAGATATCACACCTCATGCTATAGGAAGGGTCTCAGGATTGGAATGGGAAGGACTTGGATATCACATCTCATGCTATAGGCAGGGTCTCAGGTTTGGAAAGGGAGGGAGTTGGATATCACATTTCATTTTAGAGGTAGGATCTCAGGTTTAGTATTAGAGGCATTGAGATATCACATCTCATGCTATCAAAAGGGTCTCAGGATTGGAATGGGAAGGAGTTGGATATCACATTTCATGTTAGAGGAAGGATCTCAGGTTTGGTATTAGAAGCATTGAGATATCACATCTCATGCTATAGGAAGGGTCTCAGGATTGGAATGGGAAGGACTTGGATATCACATCTCATGCTATAGGAAGGCTCTTAGGTTTGGAAAGGGAAAGAGTTGGATATCACATTTCATGTTAGAGGTAGGATCTCAGGTTTGGTATTAGAGGCATTGAGATATCACATTTCATGCTATCAGAAGGGTCTCAGGAATGGAATGGGAAGGAGTTGGATATCACATCTCATGCCATAGGAAGGGTCTCAGGTTTGGTATAAGCATTGAGATATCACATCTCTGCTATCGGAAGGGTCTCAGGATTGGATTGGGAAGGAGTTGGATATCCCTTCTCATGCTATAGGAAGTGTCTCAGGTTGGAATGGGAAGGAGTTGGATATCACATCTCATGCTATAGGAAGGGTATCGGGATTGGAATGGGAAGGAGTTGGATATCACATCTCATGCTAAAGGGAGGGTCTCAGGTTTGGAAGGGGAAGGAATTGGATATCACATCTCATGTCATAGGAAGGATCTCAGGTTTGGTATTAGAAGCATTGAGATATCACATCTCATGCTATAGGAATGGTCTCAGGATTGGAATGGGAAGGAGTTGGATATTACATTCTTGCTATGGGAAGGGTCTCATGTTTGGAATTGGAAGGAGTTGGATATCACATCTCATGTGATAGGAAGGGTCTCAGGTTTGGTATAAGCATTGAGATATCACATCTCTTCTATCGGAAGTGTCTCAGGATTGGAATGGGAAGGAGTTGGATATCCCATCTCATGTTATAGGACGGGTCTCAGGTTTGTTACTAGAATCATTGAGATATCAGGGTCTAAGGATTGGAATGGGAAGGACTTGGATATCACATCTCATGCTATAGGTAGGCTCTCAGGTTTGGAAAGGGAAGGAGTTGGATATCACATTTCATGCTAGAGGTAGGATCTCAGGTTTGGTATTAGAGGCATTGAGATATCACATCTCATGCTATCAGAAGGGTCTCAGGATTGGAATGGGAAGGAGTTGGATATCACATCTCATGTCATAGGAAGGATCTCAGGTTTGGTATTAGAAGCATTGAGATATCACATCTCATGCTATAGGAATGGTCTCAGGATTGGAATGGGAAGGAGTTGGATATTACATTCTTGCTATGGGAAGGGTCTCATGTTTGGAATTGGAAGGAGTTGGATATCACATATGCTATAGGAAGGGTCTCAGGTTTGGAATGGGAAGGAGTTGGATATCACATCTCATGTTATAGGAAGGGTCTCAGGTTTGGTATAAGCATTGAGATATCACATCTCTGCTATCGGAAGTGTCTCAGGATTGGAATGGGAAGGAGTTGGATATCCCATCTCATGTTATAGGACGGGTCTCAGGTTTGTTATTAGAATCATTGAGATATCATATTGCATGCTATAGGAAGGGTCTAAGGATTGGAATGGGAAGGACTTGGATATCACATCTCATGCTATAGGTAGGCTCTCAGGTTTGGAAAGGGAAGGAGTTGGATATCACATTTCATGTTAGAGGAAGGATCTCAGGTTTGGTATTAGAGGCATTGAGATATCACATCTCATGCTATAGGAAGGGTCTCAGGATTGGAATGGGAAGGAGTTGGATATCACATCTCATGCTATAGGAAGGGTCTCAGGTTTGGTATAAGCATTGAGATATCACATCTCATGCTATAAGAAGGGTCTCAGGATTGGAATGGGAAGGATACAGGGTACACGCGTCTAAACCAGAGAGCAGGGAAGCGAGCATTTCAGCAGTATAAATTCAGCCTGTGAACAACACATTTTGACCCTCCCTTGTATGGGAGAAGAGTGGTTCAAAAGACCAGGATTCGACTGAACAAACGCACGAACAGAGTACAAAATGGGAATCCACCAGAATTCGCATTTACCAAAACGCGAGGAAAGTACATTTTCTAGCTGTTTCTGCTCGTTTTTAGCATGTTTCAATACGTCTAGCGGGTTACAGCTATATGTTGAATAATGGGTGTTATAAAGCATTCTGAACACTGTATCTTGTGGAGCTCATTGGAAGGCTGTAGGAAGAGGAGAGAAGGCAGGGAACACGCATCTAAACTAGAGAGCTGGGAAGCGAGTACATGCAACGCGAAACGGTGCAGGGAGCAGGGACAGAAAGGATGAACGCCTATGAGGAGGAGCAGCTGGTAGTCAGCCTGCTCTGGAGAGGAGAATGTGATCACCAGGGGAGTGCAGCCTGTAAAGTAGAAGGGACGATGAACACAGGGCGACTGCATTAACAGATGGCAAATACACGTTCCAAAACAGTCAGGAAAGCTGATAATGCCTTGAAGGTTTCAGCCGTATACATTCAGCCTGTGAACAGCAGTAGACGTTGACCCCCCCCCCTTGTATGGGAGAACAGTGGTTAAAAACTTCAGGATTCGACAACAAACGCACGGACAGTACATACATGGGAACCCATCAGAATTAGCATTTACAAAAACGCGAGGAAAGTACATTTTCTAGCTGTTTTTGCTAGTTTACAGCACGTTTCAATACGTCTAGCGGGTTACGGCTATATGTTGAATAATGGGTGTTATAGAGCATTCTGAGCACTGTGTATCTTTTGGAGCTCATTTTTTGATTTGAAGGCAGCGGGAAGAGGAGAGAAGGCAGGGAACACGCGTCTAAACCAGAGAGCTGGGAAGCGAGTACTTGCAACGCGAAAAGGGCAGAAAGGAAGAAGGCCTCTGAGAAGGAAAAGCGTCTAAACCAGAGAGCAGGGAAGCGAGTGTTTGCAACGCGAAACGGTGCAGGGAGCAGGGACAGAAAGGGAGAACTCCTCTGAGGAGGAAAAGCTGGCAGTTAGCCTTCTTTGGAGATGAGAACTTGATCACCACGGGAGAGGATTGTTGAGAGGGTTACAGAGGGGGAGGTCTGAGATCAGAAAATCCTGAGTATTCCCTGCAGTGTGTAGGGCCAGCGACATGAAGAGTTGCAGATCTCGTAAAAGTCCAGGTCAGGAAGCATACAGGTTCATGTTGAATTCTCCAAGTAAGCGGAGTTGAGTGGTAGGAGGCTAGGATGGAGAAGTCCATCCACTGAGAGAGGAAGGGGGTAGGCAAATAGCCACGGTGAGAGAATGGCCAGGAGAGAATGCATGCAGACAAGGCATTCGTGACAGGAGTCGGCCTGCAAAGGAAATCAATTTACTACAGGAATCAAGGATAAGCATTGAGATATCACATCTCATGCTATAGGAAGGGTCTCAGGATTGGAATGGGAAGGACTTAGATATCACATATGCTATAGGGAGGGTCTCAGTTTTGATATTAGAAGCATTGAGATATCACATCTCATGCTATCGGAAGTGTCTCAGGATTGGAATGGGAAGGAGCTGGATATCACATCTCATGCTAAAGGAAGGGTCTCAGGTTTGGAACGGGAAGGAGTTGGATATCACATCTCATGTTATAGGAAGGGTCTCAGGTTTGGTATAAACATTGAGATATCACATCTCTGCTATCGGAAGTGTCTCAGGATTGGAATGGGAAGGAGTTGGATATCCCATCTCATGTTATAGGACGGGTCTCAGGTTTTTTATTAAAATCATTGAGATATCATATTGCATGCTGTAGGAAGGGTCTAAGGATTGGAATGGGAAGGAGTTGGATATCACATCTCATGTCATAGGAAGGATCTCAGGTTTGGTATTAGAAGCATTGAGATATCACATCTCATGCTATAGGAATGGTCTCAGGATTGGAATGGGAAGGAGTTGGATATTACATTCTTGCTATGGGAAGGGTCTCATGTTTGGAATTGGAAGGAGTTGGATATCACATATGCTATAGGAAGGGTCTCAGGTTTGGAATGGGAAGGAGTTGGATATCACATCTCATGTTATAGGAAGGGTCTCAGGTTTGGTATAAGCATTGAGATATCACATCTCTGCTATCGGAAGTGTCTCAGGATTGGAATGGGAAGGAGTTGGATATCCCATCTCATGTTATAGGACGGGTCTCAGGTTTGTTATTAGAATCATTGAGATATCATATTGCATGCTATAGGAAGGGTCTAAGGATTGGAATGGGAAGGACTTGGATATCACATCTCATGCTATAGGTAGGCTCTCAGGTTTGGAAAGGGAAGGAGTTGGATATCACATTTCATGTTAGAGGAAGGATCTCAGGTTTGGTATTAGAGGCATTGAGATATCACATCTCATGCTATAGGAAGGGTCTCAGGATTGGAATGGGAAGGAGTTGGATATCACATCTCATGCTATAGGAAGGGTCTCAGGTTTGGTATAAGCATTGAGATATCACATCTCATGCTATAAGAAGGGTCTCAGGATTGGAATGGGAAGGATACAGGGTACACGCGTCTAAACCAGAGAGCAGGGAAGCGAGCATTTCAGCAGTATAAATTCAGCCTGTGAACAACACATTTTGACCCTCCCTTGTATGGGAGAAGAGTGGTTCAAAAGACCAGGATTCGACTGAACAAACGCACGAACAGAGTACAAAATGGGAATCCACCAGAATTCGCATTTACCAAAACGCGAGGAAAGTACATTTTCTAGCTGTTTCTGCTCGTTTTTAGCATGTTTCAATACGTCTAGCGGGTTACAGCTATATGTTGAATAATGGGTGTTATAAAGCATTCTGAACACTGTATCTTGTGGAGCTCATTGGAAGGCTGTAGGAAGAGGAGAGAAGGCAGGGAACACGCATCTAAACTAGAGAGCTGGGAAGCGAGTACATGCAACGCGAAACGGTGCAGGGAGCAGGGACAGAAAGGATGAACGCCTATGAGGAGGAGCAGCTGGTAGTCAGCCTGCTCTGGAGAGGAGAATGTGATCACCAGGGGAGTGCAGCCTGTAAAGTAGAAGGGACGATGAACACAGGGCGACTGCATTAACAGATGGCAAATACACGTTCCAAAACAGTCAGGAAAGC
The DNA here is from genome assembly GCF_040938575.1 of Ambystoma mexicanum. NCBI lineage: Eukaryota > Metazoa > Chordata > Amphibia > Caudata > Ambystomatidae > Ambystoma > Ambystoma mexicanum. Next base: position 345,060,980 of record NC_090936.1, read on the forward strand.
TGATAATGCCTTGAAGGTTTCAGCCGTATACATTCAGCCTGTGAACAGCAGTAGACGTTGACCCCCCCCCCTTGTATGGGAGAACAGTGGTTAAAAACTTCAGGATTCGACAACAAACGCACGGACAGTACATACATGGGAACCCATCAGAATTAGCATTTACAAAAACGCGAGGAAAGTACATTTTCTAGCTGTTTTTGCTAGTTTACAGCACGTTTCAATACGTCTAGCGGGTTACGGCTATATGTTGAATAATGGGTGTTATAGAGCATTCTGAGCACTGTGTATCTTTTGGAGCTCATTTTTTGATTTGAAGGCAGCGGGAAGAGGAGAGAAGGCAGGGAACACGCGTCTAAACCAGAGAGCTGGGAAGCGAGTACTTGCAACGCGAAAAGGGCAGAAAGGAAGAAGGCCTCTGAGAAGGAAAAGCGTCTAAACCAGAGAGCAGGGAAGCGAGTGTTTGCAACGCGAAACGGTGCAGGGAGCAGGGACAGAAAGGGAGAACTCCTCTGAGGAGGAAAAGCTGGCAGTTAGCCTTCTTTGGAGATGAGAACTTGATCACCACGGGAGAGGATTGTTGAGAGGGTTACAGAGGGGGAGGTCTGAGATCAGAAAATCCTGAGTATTCCCTGCAGTGTGTAGGGCCAGCGACATGAAGAGTTGCAGATCTCGTAAAAGTCCAGGTCAGGAAGCATACAGGTTCATGTTGAATTCTCCAAGTAAGCGGAGTTGAGTGGTAGGAGGCTAGGATGGAGAAGTCCATCCACTGAGAGAGGAAGGGGGTAGGCAAATAGCCACGGTGAGAGAATGGCCAGGAGAGAATGCATGCAGACAAGGCATTCGTGACAGGAGTCGGCCTGCAAAGGAAATCAATTTACTACAGGAATCAAGGATAAGCATTGAGATATCACATCTCATGCTATAGGAAGGGTCTCAGGATTGGAATGGGAAGGACTTAGATATCACATATGCTATAGGGAGGGTCTCAGTTTTGATATTAGAAGCATTGAGATATCACATCTCATGCTATCGGAAGTGTCTCAGGATTGGAATGGGAAGGAGCTGGATATCACATCTCATGCTAAAGGAAGGGTCTCAGGTTTGGAACGGGAAGGAGTTGGATATCACATCTCATGTTATAGGAAGGGTCTCAGGTTTGGTATAAACATTGAGATATCACATCTCTGCTATCGGAAGTGTCTCAGGATTGGAATGGGAAGGAGTTGGATATCCCATCTCATGTTATAGGACGGGTCTCAGGTTTTTTATTAAAATCATTGAGATATCATATTGCATGCTGTAGGAAGGGTCTAAGGATTGGAATGGGAAGGACTTGGATATCACATCTCATGCTATAGATAGGCTCTCAGGTTTGGAAAGTGAATGAGTTGGATATCACATTTCATGTTAGAGGAAGGATCTCAGGTTTGGTATTAGAGGCATTGAGATATCACATCTCAGGCTATAGGAAGGGTCTCAGGATTGAAATGGATAGGAGTTGGATATCACATCTCATGCTATAGGAAGGGTCTCAGGTTTTGTTATAAGCATTGAGATATCACATCTCATGCTGTAGGAAGGGTCTCAGGATTGGAATGGAAGGAGTTGGATATCACATCTCATGTTATAGGAAGGATCTCAGGTTTGGTATTAGAAGCATTGAGACATCACATCTCATGCTATAGGAAGGGTCTCAGGATTGGAATGGGAAGGAGTTGGATATCACATCTCATGCTATAGTAAGGGTCTCAGGATTGGAATGGGAAGGAGTTGTATATGACATCTCATGCCGTAGGGAGGGTCTCAGGTTTGGTATAAACATTGAGATATCACATCTCTGCTATCGAAAGGGTCTCAGGATTGGAATGGGAAGGAGTTGGATATCCCATCTCATGTTATAGGAAGAGTCTCAGGTTTGGTATTAGAAGCATTGAGATATCACATCTCATGCTATAGGAAGTGTCTCAGGATTGGAATGGGAAGGACTTGGGTATCACATCTCATGCTATAGGGAGGGTCTCAAGTTAATATTAGAAGCATTGAGATATCACATCTCATGCTATAAGAAGGGTCTCAGGATTGGAATGGGAAGGAGTTGGATATCACATTGCATGCTATAGGAAGGGTCTCAGGTTTGGTATAAGCAGTGAGATATCACATCTCATGCTATAGGAAGTGTCTCAGGATTGGAATGGGAAGGAGTTGGATATCACATCTCATGTTATAGGAAGGATATCAGGTTTGGTATAAGCATTGAGATATCACATCTCTGCTATCGGAAGGGTCTCAGGATTGGAATGGGAAGGAGTTGGATATTCCCATGTCATGTTATAGGAAGGGTCTCACTTTTGGTATTAGAAGCATTGAGATATCACAACTCATGCTATAGGAAGGGTCTCAGGATTGGAATGGGAAGGACTTGGATATCACATCTCATGCTATAGGGAGGGTCTCAAGTTTGATATTAGAAGCATTGAGATATCACATTTCATGATATCGGAAGGGTCTCAAGATTGAAATGGGAAGGAGTTGGATATCACATCTCATGATAAAGGAAGGGTCTAAGGTTTGGAAGGGGAAGGATTTGGATATCACATCTCATGTTATAGGACGGGTCTCAGGTTTGGTATTAGAAGCATTGAGATATCAAGTCTCATGGTATAGGAAGGGTCTCAGAATTGGAATGTGAAGGATTTGGATATCACATCTCAAGCTATAGGAAGGGTCTCAGGATTAGAATGGGAAGGAGTTTGATATCACATCTCATGCCATAGTATGGGTCTCAGGTTTGGTAGAAGCATTGGGATATCACATCTCATGCTATCGGACTGGTATCGGGATAGGATTTGGAAGGAGTTGGATATCCCATCTCATGCTATAGGAAGGGTCTCAGGTTAGAATGGGAAGGAGTTGGATATCACATCTCATGTTATAGGAAGGGTCTCAGGATTGGAATGGGAAGGACTTGGATATCACATCTCATGCTATAGGAAGGCTCTCAGGTTTGCAAGGGGAAAGAGTTGGATATCACATTTCATGTTAGAGGTAGGATCTCAGGTTTGGTATTAGAAGTATTGAGATATCACATCTCATGCTATCAGAAGGATCTCAGGTTTGGTATAGAAGCATTGAGATATCATATCTTATGCTATCAGAAGAGTCTCAGGATTGGAATGGGAAGGAGTTGGATATCACATCTCATGCTAAAGGGAGGGTCTCAGGTTTGGAAGATAAGGATTTGGATATCACATCTCATGTTATAGGAAGGATCTCAGGTTTGGTATTAGAAGTATTGAGATATCACATCTCATGCTATCGCAAGGATCTCAGGTTTGGTATAGAAGCATTGAGATATCATATCTTATGCTATCAGAAGGGTCTCAGGATTGGAATGGGAAGGAGTTGGATATCACATCTCATGCTAAAGGGAGGGTCTCAGGTTTGGAAGGGGAAGGATTTGGATATCACATCTCATGTTATAGGATGGATCTCAGGTTTGGTATTAGAAGTATTGAGATATCACATCTCATGTTATCGGAAGGATCTCAGGTTTGGTATTAGAAATATTGAGATATCACATCTCATGCTATAGGAAGGGTCTCAGGATTGGAATGGGAAGGAGTTGGATATCACATCTCATGCTAAAGGAAGGGTCTCAGGTTTGGTAGAAGCATTGGGATATCACATCTCATGCTATCGGAAGGGTATCGGGATTGGATTTGGAAGGAGTTGGATATCCCATCTCATGCTATAGGAAGGGTCTCAGGTTAGAATGGGAAGGAGTTGGATATCACATCTCATGTTATAGGAAGGGTCTCAGGATTGGAATGGGAAGGACTTGGATATCACATCTCATGCTATAGGAAGGCTCTCAGGTTTGCAAGGGGAAAGAGTTGGATATCACATTTCATGTTAGAGGTAGGATCTCAGGTTTGGTATTAGAAGTATTGAGATATCACATCTCATGCTATCAGAAGGATCTCAGGTTTGGTATAGAAGCATTGAGATATCATATCTTATGCTATCAGAAGAGTCTCAGGATTGGAATGGGAAGGAGTTGGATATCACATCTCATGCTAAAGGGAGGGTCTCAGGTTTGGAAGATAAGGATTTGGATATCACATCTCATGTTATATAGGAAGGATCTCAGGTTTGGTATTAGAAGTATTGAGATATCACATCTCATGCTATCGCAAGGATCTCAGGTTTGGTATAGAAGCATTGAGATATCATATCTTATGCTATCAGAAGGGTCTCAGGATTGGAATGGGAAGGAGTTGGATATCACATCTCATGCTAAAGGGAGGGTCTCAGGTTTGGAAGGGGAAGGATTTGGATATCACATCTCATGTTATAGGATGGATCTCAGGTTTGGTATTAGAAGTATTGAGATATCACATCTCACATTATCGGAAGGATCTCAGGTTTGGTATTAGAAATATTGAGATATCACATCTCATGCTATAGGAAGGGTCTCAGGATTGGAATGGGAAGAAGTTGGATATCACATCTCATGCTATAGGAAGGGTCTCAGGATTGGAATGGGAAGGACTTAGATATCACATATCATGCTATAGGGAGATTCTCAGTTTTGATATTAGAAGCATTGAGATATCACATCTCATGCTATCGGAAGTGTCTCAGGATTGGAATGGGAAGGAGCTGGATATCACATCTCATGCTAAAGGAAGGGTCTCAGGTTTGGAACGGGAAGGACTTGGATATCACATCTCATGTTATAGGAAGGGTCTCAGGTTTGGTATAAACATTGAGATATCAAATCTCTGCTATCGGAAGTGTCTCAGGATTGGAATGGGAAGGAGTTGGATATCCCATCTCATGTTATAGGACGGGTCTCAGGTTTGGAAAGTGAAGGAGTTGGATATCACATTTCATGTTAGAGGAAGGATCTCAGGTTTGGTATTAGAGGCATTGAGATATCACATCTCAGGCTATAGGAAGGGTCTCAGGATTGGAATGGGAAGGAGTTGGATATCACATCTCATGCTATAGGAAGGGTCTCAGGTTTGGTATAAGCATTGAGATATCACATCTCATGCTATAGGAAGGGTCTCAGGATTGGAATGGAAGGAGTTGGATATCACATCTCATGCTATAGGGAGGGTCTCAAGTTTGATATTAGAAGCTTTGAGATATCACATCTCATGATATCGGAAGGGTCTCAGGATTGGAATGGGAAGGAGTTGGATATCACGTCTCATGATAAAGGAAGGGTCTAAGGTTTGTAAGGGGAAGGATTTGGATATCACATCTCATGTTATATTACGGGTCTCAGGTTTGGTATTAGAAGCATTGAGATATCAAGTCTCATAGTATAGGAAGGGTCTCAGAATTGGAATGGGAAGGAGTTGGATATCACATCTCAAGCTATAGGAAGGGTCTCAGGATTGGAATGGGAAGGACTTGGATATCACATCTCATGCTATAGGAAGGCTCTCAGGTTTGGAAGGGGAAAGAGTTGGATATCACATTTCATGTTAGAGGTAGGATCTCAGGTTTGGTATTAGAGGCATTGAGATATCACATCTCATGCTATCAGAAGGGTCTCAGGAATGGAATGGGAAGGAGTTGGATATCACATCTCATGCTAAAGGGAGGGTCTCAGGTTTGGAAGGGGAAGGATTTGGATATCACATCTCATGTTATAGGAAGGATCTCAGGTTTGGTATTAGAAGCATTGAGATATCACATCTCATGCTATCGGAAGGATCTCAGGTTTGGTATTAGAAGCATTGAGATATCACATCTCATGCTATCAGAAGAGTCTCAGGATTGGAATAGGAAGGAGTTGGATATCACATCTCATGCTAAAGGGAGGGTCTCAGGTTTGGAAGGGGAAGGATTTGGATATCACATCTCATGTTATCGGAAGGATCTCACGTTTGGTATTAGAAGTATTGAGATATCATATCTCATGCTATAGGAAGGGTCTCAGGATTGGAATGGGAAGGAGTTGGATATCACATCTCATGCTATAGGGAGGGTCTCAGGATTGGAATGGGAAGGACTTAGATATCACATATCATGCTATAGGGAGGGTCTCAGTTTTGATATTAGAAGCATTGAGATATCACATCTCATGCTATCGGAAGTGTCTCAGGATTGGAATGGGAAGGAGCTGGATATCACATCTCATGCTAAAGGAAGGGTCTCAGGTTTGGAACGGGAAGGATTTGGATATCACATCTCATGTTATAGGAAGGGTCTCAGGTTTGGTATAAGCATTGAGATATCACATCTCTGCTATCGGAAGTGTCTCAGGATTGGAATGGGAAGGAGTTGGATATCCCATCTCATGTTATAGGACGGGTCTCAGGTTTGTTATTAGAATCATTGAGATATCATATTGCATGCTGTAGGAAGTGTCTCAGGATTGGAATGGGAAGGAGTTGGATATCACATTTCATGTTAGAGGAAGGATCTCAGGTTTGGTATTAGAAGCATTGAGATATCACATCTCATGCTATAGGAAGGGTCTCAGGATTGGAATGGGAAGCAGTTGGATATCACATCTCATGCTATAGGAAGGGTCTCAGGTTTGGTATAAGCATTGAGATATCAAATCTCATGCTATAGGACGGTTCTCAGGATTGGAATGGAAGGAGTTGGATATCACATCTCATGTTATAGGAAGGATCTCAGGTTTGGTATTAGAAGCATTGAGACATCACATCTCATGCTATAGGAAGGGTCTCAGGGTTGGAATGGGAAGGAGTTGGATATCACATCTCATCCAATAGGAAGGGTCTCAGGTTTGGAATGGGAAGGAATTGGATATCACATCTCATGTTATAGGAAGGATCTCAGGTTTGGTATTAGAAGCATTGAGATATCACATCTCATGCTATAGGAAGGGTCTCAGGATTGGAATGTGAAGGATTTGGATATCACATCTCATGCTAAAGGAAGGGTCTCAGGTTTGGTAGAAGCATTGAGATATCACGTCTCTGCTATCGGAAGGGTCTCAGGATTGGATTGGGAAGGAGTTGGATATCCCTTCTCATGCTATAGGAAGGGTCTCAGGATTTGAATGGCAAGGAGTTGGATATCACATCTCATGCCATAGGAAGGGTCTCAGGTTTGGTATAAGCATTGAGATATCACATCTCTGCTATCGGAAGGGTCTCAGGATTGGATTGGGAAGGAGTTGGATATCCCTTCTCATGCTATAGGAAGTGTCTCAGGTTGGAATGGGAAGGAGTTGGATATCACATCTCATGTTATAGGAAGGGTCTCAGGATTGGAATGGGAAGGATTTGGATATCACATCTCTTGCTATAGGAAGGGTCTCAGGATTGGAATGGGTAGGAGTTGGATATTACTTTCTTGCTATAGGAAGGGTCTAATGTTTGGAATGGGAAGGAGTTGGATATCACATATGCTATAGTTAGTGTCTCAGGTTTGGAACGGGAAGGAGTTGGATATCACATCTCATGTTATAGGAAGGGTCTCAGGTTTGGTATAAGCATTGAGATATCACATCTCTGCTATCGGAAGCGGCTCAGGATTGGAATGGGAAGGAGTTGGATATCCCATCTCATGTTATAGGAAGAGTCTCTGGTTTGTTATTAGAATCATTGAGATATAACATTGCATGCTGTAGGAAGGGTCTAAGGATTGGAATGGGATGGACTTGGATATAACATCTCATGCTATAGGTAGGCTCTCAGGTTTGGTATAAGCATTGAGATATCACATCTCATGCTATAGGAAGGGTCTCAGGATTGGAATGGGAAGGAATTGGATATCACATCTCATGCTATAGGAAGGGTCTCAGATTTGGTATAAGCATTGAGATATCACATCTCATGCTAAAGGAAGGGTCTCAGGATTGGAATGGGAAGGAGTTGTATATGAAATCTCAGGCCATAGGAAGGTTCTCAGGTTTGGTATAAGCATTGAGATATCACATCTCTGCTATCGGAAAGGTCTCAGGATTGGAATGGGAAGGAGTTGGATATCCCATCTCATGTTATAGGAAGGGTCTCAGGTTTGGTATTAGAAGCATAGAGATATCACATCTCATGCTATAGGAAGGGTCTCAGGATTGGAATGGGAAGGACTTGGATGTCACATCTCATGCTATAGGGAGGGTCTCAAGTTTGATATTAGAAGCATTGAGATAACAAATCTCATGATATCGGAAGGGTCTCAGGATTGGAATGGGAAGGAGTTGGATATCACATCTCATGATAAAGGAAGGGTCTAAGGTTTGGAAGGGGAAGGATTTGGATATCACATCTCATGTTATAGGACAGGTCTCAGGTTTGGTATTAGAAGCATTGAGATATCAAGTCTCATGGTATAAGAAGGGTCTCAGAATTGGAATGGGAAGGAGTTGGATATCACACCTCAAGCTATAGGAAGGGTCTCAGGATTGGAATGGGAAGGAGTTTGATATCACATCTCATGCCATAGTATGGGTCTCAGGTTTGGTAGAAGCATTGGGATATCACATCTCATGCTATCGGAAGGGTATCAGTATTGGATTTGGAAGAAGTTGGATATCCCATCTCATGCTATAGGAAGGGTCTCAGGTTGGAATGGGAAGGAGTTGGATATCACATTTCATGTTATAGGAAGGGTCTCAGGATTGGAATGGGAAGGACTTGGATATTATATCTCATGCTATAGGACGGGTCTCAGGTTTGTTATTAGAATCATTGAGATATCATATTGCATGCTGTAGGAAGGGTCTAAGGATTGGAATGGGAAGGACCTGGATATCACATCTCATGCTATAGGAAGGGTCTCAGGTTTGGTATAAGCATTGAGATATCACATCTCATGCTATAGGACGGGTCTCAGGATTGGAATGGAAGGAGTTGGATATCACATCTCATGTTATAGGAAGGATCTCAAGTTTGGTATTAGAAGCATTGAGACATCACATCTCATGCTATAGGAAGGGTCTCAGGGTTGGAATGGGAAGGAGTTGGATATCACAACTCATCCAATAGGAAGGGTCTCAGGTTTGGAATGGGAAGGAATTGGATATCACATCTCATGTTATAGGAAGGATCTCAGGTTTGGTATTAGAAGCATTGAGATATCACATCTCATGCTATAGGAAGGGTCTCAGGATTGGAATGGGAAGGAGTTGGATATCACATCTCATGCTATAGGAAGGGTCTCAGGTTTGGTAGAAGCATTGAGATATCACGTCTCTGCTATTGGAAGGGTCTCAGGATTGGATTGGGAAGGAGTTGGATATCCCTTCTCATGCTATAGGAAGGGTCTCAGGATTTGAATGGCAAGGAGTTGGATATCACATCTCATGCCATAGGAAGGGTCTCAGGTTTGGTATAAGCATTGAGATATCACATCTCTGCTATCGGAAGGGTCTCAGGATTGGAATGGGAAGGAGTTGGATATTCCCATCTCATGTTATAGGAAGGGTCTCAAGTTTGATATTAGAAGCTTTGCGATATCACATCTCATGATATCGGAAGGGTCTCAGGATTGGAATGGGAAGGAGTTGGATATCACATCTCATGATAAAGGAAGGGTCTAAGGTTTGGAAGGGGAAGGATTTGGATATCACATCTCATGTTATATTACGGGTCTCAGGTTTGGTATTAGAAGCATTGAGATATCAAGTCTCAGAGTATAGGAAGGGTCTCAGAATTGGAATGGGAAGGAGTTGGATATCACATTTCAAGCTATAGGAAGGGTCTCAGGATTGGAATGGGAAGGACTTGGATATCACATCTCATGCTATAGGAAGGCTCTCAGGTTTGGAAGGGGAAAGAGTTGGATATCACATTTCATGTTAGAGGTAGGATCTCAGGTTTGGTATTAGAGGCATTGAGATATCACATCTCATGCTATCGGAAGGGTCTCAGGAATGGAATGGGAAGGAGTTGGATATCACATCTCATGCTAAAGGGAGGGTCTCAGGTTTGGAAGGGGAAGGATTTGGATATCACATCTCATGTTATAGGAAGGATCTCAGGTTTGGTATTAGAAGCATTGAGATATCACATCTCATGCTATCGGAAGGATCTCAGGATTGGAATGGGAAGGAGTTGGATATCACATCTCATGCTATAGGAAGTGTCTCAGGATTGGAATGGGAAGGACTTGGATATCACATCTCATGCTATAGGTAGGGTCTCAAGTTTGATATTAGAAGCATTGAGATATCACATCTCATGCTATAGGAAGGGTCTGAGGATTGGAATGGGAAGGAGTTGGATATCACCTCTCATGCTATGGGAAGGGTCTCAGGTTTGGTATAAGCAGTGAGATATCACATCTCATGCTATAGGAAGTGTCTCAGGATTGGAATGGGAAGGAGTTGGATATCACATCTCATGTTATAGGAAGGATCTCAGGTTTGGATAAGCATTGAGATATCACATCTCTGCTATCGGAAGGGTCTCAGGATTGGAATGGGAAGGAGTTGGATATTCCCATCTCATGTTATAGGAAGGGTCTCAGGTTTGGTATTAGAAGCATTGAGATATCACATCTCATGCTATAGGAAGGGTCTCAGGATTGGAATGGGAAGGACTTGGATATCACATCTCATGCTATAGGGAGGGTCTCAAGTTTGATATTAGAAGCTTTGAGATATCACATCTCATGATATCGGAAGGGTCTCAGGATTGGAATGGGAAGGAGTTGGATATCACATCTCATGATAAAGGAAGGGTCTAAGGTTTGGAAGGGGAAGGATTTGGATATCACATCTCATGTTATATTACGGGTCTCACGTTTGGTATTAGAAGCATTGAGATATCAAGTCTCATAGTATAGGAAGGGTCTCAGAATTGGAATGGGAAGGAGTTGGATATCACATCTCAAGCTATAGGAAGGGTCTCAGGATTGGAATGGGAAGGACTTGGATATCACATCTCATGCTATAGGAAGGCTCTCAGGTTTGGAAGGGGAAAGAGTTGGATATCACATTTCATGTTAGAGGTAGGATCTCAGGTTTGGTATTAGAGGCATTGAGATATCACATTTCATGCTATCAGAAGGGTCTCAGGAATGGAATGGGAAGGAGTTGGATATCACATCTCATGCTAAAGGGAGGGTCTCAGGTTTGGAAGGGGAAGGATTTGGATATCACATCTCATGTTATAGGAAGGATCTCAGGTTTGGTATTAGAAGCATTGAGATATCACATCTCATGCTATCGGAAGGATCTCAGGTTTGGTATTAGAAGCATTGAGATATCACATCTCATGCTATCAGAAGAGTCTCAGGATTGGAATAGGAAGGAGTTGGATATCACATCTCATGCTAAAGGGAGGGTCTCAGGTTTCGAAGGGGAAGGATTTGGATATCACATCTCATGTTATCGGAAGGATCTCAGGTTTGGTATTAGAAGCATTGAGATATCATATCTCATGCTATCGGAAGGATCTCAGGTTTGGTATTAGAAGCATTGAGATATCACATCTCATGCTATCAGAAGAGTCTCAGGATTGGAATAGGAAGGAGTTGGATATCACATCTCATGCTATAGGAAGGATCTCAGGATTGGAATGGGAAGGAGTTGGATATCACATCTCATGCTATAGGGAGGGTCTCAGGATTGGAATGGGAAGGACTTAGATATCACATATCATGCTATAGGGAGGGTCTCAGTTTTGATATTAGAAGCATTGAGATATCACATCTCATGCTATCGGAAGTGTCTCAGGATTGGAATGGGAAGGTGCTGGATATCACATCTCATGTTATAGGACGGGTCTCAGGTTTGTTATTAGAATCATTGAGATATCATATTGCATGCTGTAGGAAGGGTCTAAGGGTTGGAATGGGAAGGATTTGGATATCACATCTCATGTTATAGGAAGGGTCTCAGGTTTGGTATAAGCATTGAGATATCACATCTCTGCTATCGGAAGTGTCTCAGGATTGGAATGGGAAGGAGTTGGATATCCCATCTCATGTTATAGGACGGGTCTCAGGTTTGTTATTAGAATCATTGAGATATCATATTGCATGCTGTAGGAAGGGTCTAAGGGTTGGAATGGGAAGGACTTGGATATCACATCTCATGCTATAGATAGGCTCTTAGGTTTGGAAAGGGAAGGAGTTGGATATCACATTTCATGTTAGAGGAAGGATCTCAGGTTTGGTATTAGAAGCATTGAGATATCACATCTCATGCTATAGGAAGGGTCTCAGGATTGGAATGGGAAGCAGTTGGATATCACATCTCATGCTATAGGAAGGGTCTCAGGTTTGGTATAAGCATTGAGATATCACATCTCATGCTATAGGACGGGTCTCAGGATTGGAATGGAAGGAGTTGGATATCACATCTCATGTTATAGGAAGGATCTCAGGTTTGGTATTAGAAGCATTGAGACATCACATCTCATGCTATAGGAAGGGTCTCAGGGTTGGAATGGGAAGGAGTTGGATATCACATCTCATCCAATAGGAAGGGTCTCAGGTTTGGAATGGGAAGGAATTGGATATCACATCTCATGTTATAGGAAGGATCTCAGGTTTGGTATTAGAAGCATTGAGATATCACATCTCATGCTATAGGAAGGGTCTCAGGATTGGAATGTGAAGGATTTGGATATCACATCTCATGCTAAACGAAGGGTCTCAGGTTTGGTAGAAGCATTGAGATATCACGTCTCTGCTATCGGAAGGGTCTCAGGATTGGATTGGGAAGGAGTTGGATATCACATCTCATGCCATAGGAAGGGTCTCAGGTTTGGATTGGGAAGGAGTTGGATATCCCTTCTCATGCTATAGGAAGTGTCTCAGGTTGGAATGGGAAGGAGTTGGATATCACATCTCATGTTATAGGAAGGATCTCAGGTTTGGATAAGCATTGAGATATCACATCTCTGCTATCGGAAGGGTCTCAGGATTGGAATGGGAAGGAGTTGGATATTCCCATCTCATGTTATAGGAAGGGTCTCAGGTTTGGTATTAGAAGCATTGAGATATCACATCTCATGCTATAGGAAGGGTCTCAAGTTTGATATTAGAAGCTTTGAGATATCACATCTCATGATATCGGAAGGGTCTCAGGATTGGAATGGGAAGGAGTTGGATATCACATCTCATGATAAAGGAAGGGTCTAAGGTTTGGAAGGGGAAGGATTTGGATATCACATCTCATGTTATATTACGGGTCTCACGTTTGGTATTAGAAGCATTGAGATATCAAGTCTCATAGTATAGGAAGGGTCTCAGAATTGGAATGGGAAGGAGTTGGATATCACATCTCAAGCTATAGGAAGGGTCTCAGGATTGGAATGGGAAGGACTTGGATATCACATCTCATGCTATAGGAAGGCTCTCAGGTTTGGAAGGGGAAAGAGTTGGATATCACATTTCATGTTAGAGGTAGGATCTCAGGTTTGGTATTAGAGGCATTGAGATATCACATTTCATGCTATCAGAAGGGTCTCAGGAATGGAATGGGAAGGAGTTGGATATCACATCTCATGCTAAAGGGAGGGTCTCAGGTTTGTAAGGGGAAGGATTTGGATATCACATCTCATGTTATAGGAAGGATCTCAGGTTTGGTATTAGAAGCATTGAGATATCACATCTCATGCTATCGGAAGGATCTCAGGTTTGGTATTAGAAGCATTGAGATATCACATCTCATGCTATCAGAAGAGTCTCAGGATTGGAATAGGAAGGAGTTGGATATCACATCTCATGCTAAAGGGAGGGTCTCAGGTTTGGAAGGGGAAGGATTTGGATATCACATCTCATGTTATCGGAAGGATCTCACGTTTGGTATTAGAAGTATTGAGATATCATATCTCATGCTATAGGAAGGTTCTCAGGATTAGAATGGGAAGGAGTTGGATATCACATCTCATGCTATAGGGAGGGTCTCAGGATTGGAATGGGAAGGACTTAGATATCACATATCATGCTATAGGGAGGGTCTCAGTTTTGATATTAGAAGCATTGAGATATCACATCTCATGCTATCGGAAGTGTCTCAGGATTGGAATGGGAAGGTGCTGGATATCACATCTCATGCTAAAGGAAGGGTCTCAGGTTTGGAACGGGAAGGATTTGGATATCACATCTCATTTTATAGGAAGGGTCTCAGGTTTGGTATAAGCATTGAGATATCACATCTCTGCTATCGAAAGTGTCTCAGGATTGGAATGGGAAGGAGTTGGATATCCCATCTCATGTTATAGGACGGGTCTCAGGTTTATTAGAATCATTGAGATATCATATTGCATGCTGTAGGAAGGGTCTAAGGGTTGGAATGGGAAGGAATTGGATATCACATCTCATGCTATAGATAGGCTCTTAGGTTTGGAAAGGGAAGGAGTTGGATATCACATTTCATGTTAGAGGAAGGATCTCAGGTTTGGTATTAGAAGCATTGCGATATCACATCTCATGCTATAGGAAGGGTCTCAGGATTGGAATGGGAAGCAGTTGGATATCACATCTCATGCTATAGGAAGGGTCTCAGGTTTGGTATAAGCATTGAGATATCACATCTCATGCTATAGGACGGGTCTCAGGATTGGAATGGAAGGAGTTGGATATCACATCTCATGTTATAGGAAGGATCTCAGGTTTGGTATTAGAAGCATTGAGACATCACATCTCATGCTATAGGAAGGGTCTCAGGGTTGGAATGGGAAGGAGTTGGATATCACATCTCATCCAATAGGAAGGGTCTCAGGCTTGGAATGGGAAGGAATTGGATATCACATCTCATGTTATAGGAAGGGTCTCAGGTTTGGTATTAGAAGCATTGAGATATCACATCTCATGCTATAGGAAGGGTCTCAGGATTGGAATGTGAAGGATTTGGATATCACATCTCATGCTAAAGGAAGGGTCTCAGGTTTGGTAGAAGCATTGAGATATCACGTCTCTGCTATCGGAAGGGTCTCAGGATTGGATTGGGAAGGAGTTGGATATCACATCTCATGCCATAGGAAGGGTCTCAGGTTTGGTATAAGCATTGAGATATCACATCTCTGCTATCGGAAGGGTCTCAGGATTGGATTGGGAAGGAGTTGGATATCCCTTCTCATGCTATAGGAAGTGTCTCAGGTTGGAATGGGAAGGAGTTGGATATCACATCTCATGTTATAGGAAGGATCTCAGGTTTGAATAAGCATTGAGATATCACATCTCTGCTATCGGAAGGGTCTCAGGATTGGAATGGGAAGGAGTTGGATATTCTCATCTCATGTTATAGGAAGGGTCTCAGGTTTGGTATTAGAAGCATTGAGATATCACATCTCATGCTATAGGAAGGGTCTCAGGATTGGAATGGGAAGGACTTGGATATCACATCTCATGCTATAGGGAGGGTCTCAAGTTTGATATTAGAAGCTTTGAGATATCACATCTCATGATATCGGAAGGGTCTCAGGATTGGAATGGGAAGGAGTTGGATATCACATCTCATGATAAAGGAAGGGTCTAAGGTTTGGAAGGGGAAGGATTTGGATATCACATCTCATGTTATATTACGGGTCTCACGTTTGGTATTAGAAGCATTGAGATATCAAGTCTCATAGTATAGGAAGGGTCTTAGAATTGGAATGGGAAGGAGTTGGATATCACATCTCAAGCTATAGGAAGGGTCTCAGGATTGGAATGGGAAGGACTTGGATATCACATCTCATGCTATAGGAAGGCTCTCGGGTTTGGAAGGGGAAAGAGTTGGATATCACATTTCATGTTAGAGGTAGGATCTCAGGTTTGGTATTAGAGGCATTGAGATATCACATTTCATGCTATCAGAAGGGTCTCAGGAATGGAATGGGAAGGAGTTGGATATCACATCTCATGCTAAAGGGAGGGTCTCAGGTTTGGAAGGGGAAGGATTTGGATATCACATCTCATGTTATAGGAAGGGTCTCAGGTTTGGTATTAGAAGCATTGAGATATCACATCTCTGCTATCGGAAGTGTCTCAGGATTGGAATGGGAAGGAGTTGGATATCCCATCTCATGTTATAGGACGGGTCTCAGGTTTGTTATTAGAATCATTGAGATATCATATTGCATGCTGTAGGAAGGGTCTAAGGGTTGGAATGGGAAGGACTTGGATATCACATCTCATGCTATAGATAGGCTCTTAGGTTTGGAAAGGGAAGGAGTTGGATATCACATTTCATGTTAGAGGAAGGATCTCAGGTTTGGTATTAGAAGCATTGAGATATCACATCTCATGCTATAGGAAGGGTCTCAGGATTGGAATGGGGAGCAGTTGGATATCACATCTCATGCTATAGGAAGGGTCTCAGGTTTGGTATAAGCATTGAGATATCACATCTCATGCTATAGGACGGGTCTCAGGATTGGAATGGAAGGAGTTGGATATCACATCTCATGTTATAGGAAGGATCTCAGGTTTGGTATTAGAAGCATTGAGACATCACATCTCATGCTATAGGAAGGGTCTCAGGGTTGGAATGGGAAGCAGTTGGATATCACATCTCATGCTATAGGAAGGGTCTCAGGTTTGGTATAAGCATTGAGATATCACATCTCATGCTATAGGACGGGTCTCAGGATTGGAATGGAAGGAGTTGGATATCACATTTCATGTTAGAGGAAGGAACTCAGGTTTGGTATTAGAAGCATTGAGATATCACATCTCATGCTATAGGAAGGGTCTCAGGATTGGAATGGGAAGCAGTTGGATATCACATCTCATGCTATAGGAAGGGTCTCAGGTTTGGTATAAGCATTGAGATATCACATCTCATGCTATAGGACGGGTCTCAGGATTGGAATGGGAAGGAATTGGATATCACATCTCATGTTATAGGAAGGATCTCAGGTTTGGTATTAGAAGCATTGAGATATCACATCTCATGCTATAGGAAGGGTCTCAGGATTGGAATGTGAAGGATTTGGATATCACATCTCATGCTAAAGGAAGGGTCTCAGGTTTGGTAGAAGCATTGAGATATCACGTCTCTGCTATCGGAAGGGTCTCAGGATTGGATTGGGAAGGAGTTGGATATCACATCTCATGCCATAGGAAGGGTCTCAGGTTTGGTATAAGCATTGAGATATCACATCTCTGCTATCGGAAGGGTCTCAGGATTGGATTGGGAAGGAGTTGGATATCCCTTCTCATGCTATAGGAAGTGTCTCAGGTTGGAATGGGAAGGAGTTGGATATCACATCTCATGTTATAGGAAGGATCTCAGGTTTGGATAAGCATTGAGATATCACATCTCTGCTATCGGAAGGGTCTCAGGATTGGAATGGGAAGGAGTTGGATATTCCCATCTCATGTTATAGGAAGGGTCTCAGGTTTGGTATTAGAAGCATTGAGATATCACATCTCATGCTATAGGAAGGGTCTCAGGATTGGAATGGGAAGGACTTGGATATCACATCTCATGCTATAGGGAGGGTCTCAAGTTTGATATTAGAAGCTTTGAGATATCACATCTCATGATATCGGAAGGGTCTCAGGATTGGAATGGGAAGGAGTTGGATATCACATCTCATGATAAAGGAAGGGTCTAAGGTTTGGAAGGGGAAGGATTTGGATATCACATCTCATGTTATATTACGGGTCTCACGGTTGGTATTAGAAGCATTGAGATATCAAGTCTCATAGTATAGGAAGGGTCTCAGAATTGGAATGGGAAGGAGTTGGATATCACATCTCAAGCTCTAGGAAGGGTCTCAGGATTGGAATGGGAAGGACTTGGATATCACATCTCATGCTATAGGAAGGCTCTCAGGTTTGGAAGGGGAAAGAGTTGGATATCACATTTCATGTTAGAGGTAGGATCTCAGGTTTGGTATTAGAGGCATTGAGATATCACATTTCATGCTATCAGAAGGGTCTCAGGAATGGAATGGGAAGGAGTTGGATATCACATCTCATGCTAAAGGGAGGGTCTCAGGTTTGGAAGGGGAAGGATTTGGATATCACATCTCATGTTATAGGAAGGATCTCAGGTTTGGTATTAGAAGCATTGAGATATCACATCGCATGCTATCGGAAGGATCTCAGGTTTGGTATTAGAAGCATTGAGATATCACATCTCATGCTATCAGAAGAGTCTCAGGATTGGAATAGGAAGGAGTTGGATATCACATCTCATGCTAAAGGGAGGGTCTCAGGTTTGGAAGGGGAAGGATTTGGATATCACATCTCATGTTATCGGAAGGATCTCACGTTTGGTATTAGAAGTATTGAGATATCATATCTCATGCTATAGGAAGGGTCTCAGGATTGGAATGGGAAGGAGTTGGATATCACATCTCATGCTATAGGGAGGGTCTCAGGATTGGAATGGGAAGGACTTAGATATCACATATCATGCTATAGGGAGGGTCTCAGTTTTGATATTAGAAGCATTGAGATATCACATCTCATGCTATCGGAAGTGTCTCAGGATTGGAATGGGAAGGTGCTGGATATCACATCTCATGCTAAAGGAAGGGTCTCAGGTTTGGAACGGGAAGGATTTGAATATCACATCTCATGTTATAGGAAGGGTCTCAGGTTTGGTATAAGCATTGAGATATCACATCTCTGCTATCGGAAGTGTCTCAGGATTGGAATGGGAAGGAGTTGGATATCCCATCTCATGTTATAGGACGGGTCTCAGGTTTGTTATTAGAATCATTGAGATATCATATTGCATGCTGTAGGAAGGGTCTAAGGGTTGGAATGGGAAGGACTTGGATATCACATCTCATGCTATAGATAGGCTCTTAGGTTTGGAAAGGGAAGGAGTTGGATATCACATCTCATGCTAAAGGGAGGGTCTCAGGTTTGGAAGGGGAAGGATTTGGATATCACATCTCATGTTATCGGAAGGATCTCACGTTTGGTATTAGAAGCATTGAGATATCACATCTCATGCTATAGGAAGGGTCTCAGGATTGGAATGGGAAGGAGTTGGATATCACATCTCATGCTATAGGGAGGGTCTCAGGATTGGAATGGGAAGGACTTAGATATCACATATCATGCTATAGGGAGGGTCTCAGTTTTGATATTAGAAGCATTGAGATATCACATCTCATGCTATCGGAAGTGTCTCAGGATTGGAATGGGAAGGTGCTGGATATCACATCTCATGCTAAAGGAAGGGTCTCAGGTTTGGAACGGGAAGGATTTGAATATCACATCTCATGTTATAGGAAGGGTCTCAGGTTTGGTATAAGCATTGAGATATCACATCTCTGCTATCGGAAGTGTCTCAGGATTGGAATGGGAAGGAGTTGGATATCCCATCTCATGTTATAGGACGGGTCTCAGGTTTGTTATTAGAATCATTGAGATATCATATTGCATGCTGTAGGAAGGGTCTAAGGGTTGGAATGGGAAGGACTTGGATATCACATCTCATGCTATAGATAGGCTCTTAGGTTTGGAAAGGGAAGGAGTTGGATATCACATTTCATGTTAGAGGAAGGATCTCAGGTTTGGTATTAGAAGCATTGAGATATCACATCTCATGCTATAGGAAGGGTCTCAGGATTGGAATGGGAAGCAGTTGGATATCACATCTCATGCTATAGGAAGGGTCTCAGGTTTGGATAAGCATTGAGATATCACATCTCTGCTATCGGAAGGGTCTCAGGATTGGAATGGGAAGGAGTTGGATATTCTCATCTCATGTTATAGGAAGGGTCTCAGGTTTGGTATTAGAAGCATTGAGATATCACATCTCATGCTATAGGAAGGGTCTCAGGATTGGAATGGGAAGGACTTGGATATCACATCTCATGCTATAGGGAGGGTCTCAAGTTTGATATTAGAAGCTTTGAGATATCACATCTCATGATATCGGAAGGATCTCAGGTTTGGTATTAGAAGCATTGAGATATCACATCTCATGCTATCAGAAGAGTCTCAGGATTGGAATAGGAAGGAGTTGGATATCACATCTCATGCTAAAGGGAGGGTCTCAGGTTTGGAAGGTGAAGGATTTGGATATCACATCTCATGTTATCGGAAGGATCTCACGTTTGGTATTAGAAGTATTGAGATATCATATCTCATGCTATAGGAAGGGTCTCAGGATTGGAATGGGAAGGAGTTGGATATCACATCTCATGCTATAGGGAGGGTCTCAGGATTGGAATGGGAAGGACTTAGATATCACATATCATGCTATAGGGAGGGTCTCAGTTTTGATATTAGAGGCATTGAGATATCACATTTCATGCTATCAGAAGGGTCTCAGGAATGGAATGGGAAGGAGTTGGATATCACATCTCATGCTAAAGGGAGGGTCTCAGGTTTGGAAGGGGAAGGATTTGGATATCACATCTCATGTTATAGGAAGGGTCTCAGGTTTGGTATTAGAAGCATTGAGATATCACATCTCTGCTATCGGAAGTGTCTCAGGATTGGAATGGGAAGGAGTTGGATATCCCATCTCATGTTATAGGACGGGTCTCAGGTTTGTTATTAGAATCATTGAGATATCATATTGCATGCTGTAGGAAGGGTCTAAGGGTTGGAATGGGAAGGACTTGGATATCACATCTCATGCTATAGATAGGCTCTTAGGTTTGGAAAGGGAAGGAGTTGGATATCACATTTCATGTTAGAGGAAGGATCTCAGGTTTGGTATTAGAAGCATTGAGATATCACATCTCATGCTATAGGAAGGGTCTCAGGATTGGAATGGGAAGCAGTTGGATATCACATCTCATGCTATAGGAAGGGTCTCAGGTTTGGTATAAGCATTGAGATATCACATCTCATGCTATAGGACGGGTCTCAGGATTGGAATGGAAGGAGTTGGATATCACATCTCATGTTATAGGAAGGATCTCAGGTTTGGTATTAGAAGCATTGAGACATCACATCTCATGCTATAGGAAGGGTCTCAGGGTTGGAATGGGAAGCAGTTGGATATCACATCTCATGCTATAGGAAGGGTCTCAGGTTTGGTATAAGCATTGAGATATCACATCTCATGCTATAGGACGGGTCTCAGGATTGGAATGGAAGGAGTTGGATATCACATTTCATGTTAGAGGAAGGATCTCAGGTTTGGTATTAGAAGCATTGAGATATCACATCTCATGCTATAGGAAGGGTCTCAGGATTGGAATGGGAAGCAGTTGGATATCACATCTCATGCTATAGGAAGGGTCTCAGGTTTGGTATAAGCATTGAGATATCACATCTCATGCTATAGGACGGGTCTCAGGATTGGAATGGGAAGGAATTGGATATCACATCTCATGTTATAGGAAGGATCTCAGGTTTGGCATTAGAAGCATTGAGATATCACATCTCATGCTATAGGAAGGGTCTCAGGTTTGGAATGTGAAGGATTTGGATATCACATCTCATGCTAAAGGAAGGGTCTCAGGTTTGGTAGAAGCATTGAGATATCACGTCTCTGCTATCGGAAGGGTCTCAGGATTGGATTGGGAAGGAGTTGGATATCACATCTCATGCCATAGGAAGGGTCTCAGGTTTGGTATAAGCATTGAGATATCACATCTCTGCTATCGGAAGGGTCTCAGGATTGGATTGGGAAGGAGTTGGATATCCCTTCTCATGCTATAGGAAGTGTCTCAGGTTGGAATGGGAAGGAGTTGGATATCACATCTCATGTTATAGAAAGGATCTCAGGTTTGGATAAGCATTGAGAAATCACATCTCTGCTATCGGAAGGGTCTCAGGATTGGAATGGGAAGGAGTTGGATATTCCCATCTCATGTTATAGGAAGGGTCTCAGGTTTGGTATTAGAAGCACTGAGATATCACATCTCATGCTATAGGAAGGGTCTCAGGATTGGAATGGGAAGGACTTGGATATCACATCTCATGCTATAGGGAGGGTCTCAAGTTTGATATTAGAAGCTTTGAGATATCACATCTCATGATATCGGAAGGGTCTCAGGATTGGAATGGGAAGGAGTTGGATATCACATCTCATGATAAAGGAAGGGTCTAAGGTTTGGAAGGGGAAGGATTTGGATATCACATCTCATGTTATATTACGGGTCTCACGTTTGGTATTAGAAGCATTGAGATATCAAGTCTCATAGTATAGGAAGGGTCTCAGAATTGGAATGGGAAGGAGTTGGATATCACATCTCAAGCTCTAGGAAGGGTCTCAGGATTGGAATGGGAAGGACTTGGATATCACATCTCATGCTATAGGAAGGCTCTCAGGTTTGGAAGGGGAAAGAGTTGGATATCACATTTCATGTTAGAGGTAGGATCTCAGGTTTGGTATTAGAGGCATTGAGATATCACATTTCATGCTATCAGAAGGGTCTCAGGAATGGAATGGGAAGGAGTTGGATATCACATCTCATGCTAAAGGGTGGGTCTCAGGTTTGGAAGGGGAAGGATTTGGATATCACATCTCATGTTATAGGAAGGATCTCAGGTTTGGTATTAGAAGCATTGAGATATCACATCTCATGCTATCGGAAGGATCTCAGGTTTGGTATTAGAAGCATTGAGATATCACATCTCATGCTATCAGAAGAGTCTCAGGATTGGAATAGGAAGGAGTTGGATATCACATCTCATGCTAAAGGGAGGGTCTCAGGTTTGGAAGGGGAAGGATTTGGATATCACATCTCATGTTATCGGAAGGATCTCACGTTTGGTATTAGAAGTATTGAGATATCATATCTCATGCTATAGGAAGGGTCTCAGGATTGGAATGGGAAGGAGTTGGATATCACATCTCATGCTATAGGGAGGGTCTCAGGATTGGAATGGGAAGGACTTAGATATCACATATCATGCTATAGGGAGGGTCTCAGTTTTGATATTAGAAGCATTGAGATATCACATCTCATGCTATTGGAAGTGTCTCAGGATTGGAATGGGAAGGTGCTGGATATCACATCTCATGCCAAAGGAAGGGTCTCAGGTTTGGAACGGGAAGGATTTGGATATCACATCTCATGTTATAGGAAGGGTCTCAGGTTTGGTATAAGCATTGAGATATCACATCTCTGCTATCGGAAGTGTCTCAGGATTGGAATGGGAAGGAGTTGGATATCCCATCTCATGTTATAGGACGGGTCTCAGGTTTGTTATTAGAATCATTGAGATATCATATTGCATGCTGTAGGAAGGGTCTAAGGGTTGGAATGGGAAGGACTTGGATATCACATCTCATGCTATAGATAGGCTCTTAGGTTTGGAAAGGGAAGGAGTTGGATATCACATTTCATGTTAGAGGAAGGATCTCAGGTTTGGTATTAGAAGCATTGAGATATCACATCTCATGCTATAGGAAGGGTCTCAGGATTGGAATGGGAAGCAGTTGGATATCACATCTCATGCTATAGGAAGGGTCTCAGGTTTGGTATAAGCATTGAGATATCACATCTCATGCTATAGGACGGGTCTCAGGATTGGAATGGAAGGAGTTGGATATCACATCTCATGTTATAGGAAGGATCTCAGGTTTGGTATTAGAAGCATTGAGACATCACATCTCATGCTATAGGAAGGGTCTCAGGGTTGGAATGGGAAGGAGTTGGATATCACATCTCATCCAATAGGAAGGGTCTCAGGTTTGGAATGGGAAGGAATTGGATATCACATCTCATGTTATAGGAAGGATCTCAGGTTTGGTATTAGAAGCATTGAGATATCACATCTCATGCTATAGGAAGGGTCTCAGGTTTGGAATGTGAAGGATTTGGATATCACATCTCATGCTAAAGGAAGGGTCTCAGGTTTGGTAGAAGCATTGAGATATCACGTCTCTGCTATCGGAAGGGTCTCAGGATTGGATTGGGAAGGAGTTGGATATCACATCTCATGCCATAGGAAGGGTCTCAGGTTTGGTATAAGCATTGAGATATCACATCTCTGCTATCGGAAGGGTCTCAGGATTGGATTGGGAAGGAGTTGGATATCCCTTCTCATGCTATAGGAAGTGTCTCAGGTTGGAATGGGAAGGAGTTGGATATCACATCTCATGTTATAGGAAGGATCTCAGGTTTGGATAAGCATTGAGAAATCACATCTCTGCTATCGGAAGGGTCTCAGGATTGGAATGGGAAGGAGTTGGATATTCCCATCTCATGTTATAGGAAGGGTCTCAGGTTTGGTATTAGAAGCATTGAGATATCACATCTCATGCTATAGGAAGGGTCTCAGGATTGGAATGGGAAGGACTTGGATATCACATCTCATGCTATAGGGAGGGTCTCAAGTTTGATATTAGAAGCTTTGAGATATCACATCTCATGATATCGGAAGGGTCTCAGGATTGGAATGGGAAGGAGTTGGATATCACATCTCATGATAAAGGAAGGGTCTAAGGTTTGGAAGGGGAAGGATTTGGATATCACATCTCATGTTATATTACGGGTCTCACGTTTGGTATTAGAAGCATTGAGATATCAAGTCTCATAGTATAGGAAGGGTCTCAGAATTGGAATGGGAAGGAGTTGGATATCACATCTCAAGCTCTAGGAAGGGTCTCAGGATTGGAATGGGAAGGACTTGGATATCACATCTCATGCTATAGGAAGGCTCTCAGGTTTGGAAGGGGAAAGAGTTGGATATCACATTTCATGTTAGAGGTAGGATCTCAGGTTTGGTATTAGAGGCATTGAGATATCACATTTCATGCTATCAGAAGGGTCTCAGGAATGGAATGGGAAGGAGTTGGATATCACATCTCATGCTAAAGGGAGGGTCTCAGGTTTGGAAGGGGAAGGATTTGGATATCACATCTCATGTTATAGGAAGGATCTCAGGTTTGGTATTAGAAGCATTGAGATATCACATCTCATGCTATCGGAAGGATCTCAGGTTTGGTATTAGAAGCATTGAGATATCACATCTCATGCTATCAGAAGAGTCTCAGGATTGGAATAGGAAGGAGTTGGATATCACATCTCATGCTAAAGGGAGGGTCTCAGGTTTGGAAGGGGAAGGATTTGGATATCACATCTCATGTTATCGGAAGGATCTCACGTTTGGTATTAGAAGTATTGAGATATCATATCTCATGCTATAGGAAGGGTCTCAGGATTGGAATGGGAAGGAGTTGGATATCACATCTCATGCTATAGGGAGGGTCTCAGGATTGGAATGGGAAGGACTTAGATATCACATATCATGCTATAGGGAGGGTCTCAGTTTTGATATTAGAAGCATTGAGATATCACATCTCATGCTATCGGAAGTGTCTCAGGATTGGAATGGGAAGGTGCTGGATATCACATCTCATGCTAAAGGAAGGGTCTCAGGTTTGGAACGGGAAGGATTTGGATATCACATCTCATGTTATAGGAAGGGTCTCAGGTTTGGTATAAGCATTGAGATATCACATCTCATGATATCGGAAGGGTCTCAGGATTGGAATGGGAAGGAGTTGGATATCACATCTCATGATAAAGGAAGGGTCTAAGGTTTGGAAGGGGAAGGATTTGGATATCACATCTCATGTTATATTACGGGTCTCAGGTTTGGTATTAGAAGCATTGAGATATCAAGTCTCAGAGTATAGGAAGGGTCTCAGAATTGGAATGGGAAGGAGTTGGATATCACATCTCAAGCTATAGGAAGGGTCTCAGGATTGGAATGGGAAGGACTTGGATATCACATCTCATGCTATAGGAAGGCTCTCAGGTTTGGAAGGGGAAAGAGTTGGATATCACATTTCATGTTAGAGGTAGGATCTCAGGTTTGGTATTAGAGGCATTGAGATATCACATCTCATGCTATCGGAAGGGTCTCAGGAATGGAATGGGAAGGAGTTGGATATCACATCTCATGCTAAAGGGAGGGTCTCAGGTTTGGAAGGGGAAGGATTTGGATATCACATCTCATGTTATAGGAAGGATCTCAGGTTTGGTATTAGAAGCATTGAGATATCACATCTCATGCTATCGGAAGGATCTCAGGATTGGAATGGGAAGGAGTTGGATATCACATCTCATGCTATAGGAAGTGTCTCAGGATTGGAATGGGAAGGACTTGGATATCACATCTCATGCTATAGGTAGGGTCTCAAGTTTGATATTAGAAGCATTGAGATATCACATCTCATGCTATAGGAAGGGTCTGAGGATTGGAATGGGAAGGAGTTGGATATCACCTCTCATGCTATGGGAAGGGTCTCAGGTTTGGTATAAGCAGTGAGATATCACATCTCATGCTATAGGAAGTGTCTCAGGATTGGAATGGGAAGGAGTTGGATATCACATCTCATGTTATAGGAAGGATCTCAGGTTTGGATAAGCATTGAGCTATCACATCTCTGCTATCGGAAGGGTCTCAGGATTGGAATGGGAAGGAGTTGGATATTCCCATCTCATGTTATAGGAAGGGTCTCAGGTTTGGTATTAGAAGCATTGAGATATCACATCTCATGCTATAGGAAGGGTCTCAGGATTGGAATGGGAAGGACTTGGATATCACATCTCATGCTATAGGGAGGGTCTCAAGTTTGATATTAGAAGCTTTGAGATATCACATCTCATGATATCGGAAGGGTCTCAGGATTGGAATGGGAAGGAGTTGGATATCACATCTCATGATAAAGGAAGGGTCTAAGGTTTGGAAGGGGAAGGATTTGGATATCACATCTCATGTTATATTACGGGTCTCACGTTTGGTATTAGAAGCATTGAGATATCAAGTCTCATAGTATAGGAAGGGTCTCAGAATTGGAATGGGAAGGAGTTGGATATCACATCTCAAGCTATAGGAAGGGTCTCAGGATTGGAATGGGAAGGACTTGGATATCACATCTCATGCTATAGGAAGGCTCTCAGGTTTGGAAGGGGAAAGAGTTGGATATCACATTTCATGTTAGAGGTAGGATCTCAGGTTTGGTATTAGAGGCATTGAGATATCACATTTCATGCTATCAGAAGGGTCTCAGGAATGGAATGGGAAGGAGTTGGATATCACATCTCATGCTAAAGGGAGGGTCTCAGGTTTGGAAGGGGAAGGATTTGGATATCACATCTCATGTTATAGGAAGGATCTCAGGTTTGGTATTAGAAGCATTGAGATATCACATCTCATGCTATCGGAAGGATCTCAGGTTTGGTATTAGAAGCATTGAGATATCACATCTCATGCTATCAGAAGAGTCTCAGGATTGGAATAGGAAGGAGTTGGATATCACATCTCATGCTAAAGGGAGGGTCTCAGGTTTCGAAGGGGAAGGATTTGGATATCACATCTCATGTTATCGGAAGGATCTCAGGTTTGGTATTAGAAGCATTGAGATATCACATCTCATGCTATCGGAAGGATCTCAGGTTTGGTATTAGAAGCATTGAGATATCACATCTCATGCTATCAGAAGAGTCTCAGGATTGGAATAGGAAGGAGTTGGATATCACATCTCATGCTATAGGAAGGATCTCAGGATTGGAATGGGAAGGAGTTGGATATCACATCTCATGCTATAGGGAGGGTCTCAGGATTGGAATGGGAAGGACTTAGATATCACATATCATGCTATAGGGAGGGTCTCAGTTTTGATATTAGAAGCATTGAGATATCACATCTTATGCTATCGGAAGTGTCTCAGGATTGGAATGGGAAGGTGCTGGATATCACATCTCATGTTATAGGACGGGTCTCAGGTTTGTTATTAGAATCATTGAGATATCATATTGCATGCTGTAGGAAGGGTCTAAGGGTTGGAATGGGAAGGATTTGGATATCACATCTCATGTTATAGGAAGGGTCTCAGGTTTGGTATAAGCATTGAGATATCACATCTCTGCTATCGGAAGTGTCTCAGGATTGGAATGGGAAGGAGTTGGATATCCCATCTCATGTTATAGGACGGGTCACAGGTTTGTTATTAGAATCATTGAGATATCATATTGCATGCTGTAGGAAGGGTCTAAGGGTTGGAATGGGAAGGACTTGGATATCACATCTCATGCTATAGATAGGCTCTTAGGTTTGGAAAGGGAAGGAGTTGGATATCACATTTCATGTTAGAGGAAGGATCTCAGGTTTGGTATTAGAAGCATTGAGATATCACATCTCATGCTATAGGAAGGGTCTCAGGATTGGAATGGGAAGCAGTTGGATATCACATCTCATGCTATAGGAAGGGTCTCAGGTTTGGTATAAGCATTGAGATATCACATCTCATGCTATAGGACGGGTCTCAGGATTGGAATGGAAGGAGTTGGATATCACATCTCATGTTATAGGAAGGATCTCAGGTTTGGTATTAGAAGCATTGAGACATCACATCTCATGCTATAGGAAGGGTCTCAGGGTTGGAATGGGAAGGAGTTGGATATCACATCTCATCCAATAGGAAGGGTCTCAGGTTTGGAATGGGAAGGAATTGGATATCACATCTCATGTTATAGGAAGGATCTCAGGTTTGGTATTAGAAGCATTGAGATATCACATCTCATGCTATCGGAAGGGTCTCAGATTGGAATGTGAAGGATTTGGATATCACATCTCATGCTAAACGAAGGGTCTCAGGTTTGGTAGAAGCATTGAGATATCACGTCTCTGCTATCGGAAGGGTCTCAGGATTGGATTGGGAAGGAGTTGGATATCACATCTCATGCCATAGGAAGGGTCTCAGGTTTGGATTGGGAAGGAGTTGGATATCCCTTCTCATGCTATAGGAAGTGTCTCAGGTTGGAATGGGAAGGAGTTGGATATCACATCTCATGTCATAGGAAGGATCTCAGGTTTGGATAAGCATTGAGATATCACATCTCTGCTATCGGAAGGGTCTCAGGATTGGAATGGGAAGGAGTTGGATATTCCCATCTCATGTTATAGGAAGGGTCTCAGGTTTGGTATTAGAAGCATTGAGATATCACATCTCATGCTATAGGAAGGGTCTCAAGTTTGATATTAGAAGCTTTGAGATATCACATCTCATGATATCGGAAGGGTCTCAGGATTGGAATGGGAAGGAGTTGGATATCACATCTCATGATAAAGGAAGGGTCTAAGGTTTGGAAGGGGAAGGATTTGGATATCACATCTCATGTTATATTACGGGTCTCACGTTTGGTATTAGAAGCATTGAGATATCAAGTCTCATAGTATAGGAAGGGTCTCAGAATTGGAATGGGAAGGAGTTGGATATCACATCTCAAGCTATAGGAAGGGTCTCAGGATTGGAATGGGAAGGACTTGGATATCACATCTCATGCTATAGGAAGGCTCTCAGGTTTGGAAGGGGAAAGAGTTGGATATCACATTTCATGTTAGAGGTAGGATCTCAGGTTTGGTATTAGAGTCATTGAGATATCACATTTCATGCTATCAGAAGGGTCTCAGGAATGGAATGGGAAGGAGTTGGATATCACATCTCATGCTAAAGGGAGGGTCTCAGGTTTGGAAGGGGAAGGATTTGGATATCACATCTCATGTTATAGGAAGGATCTCAGGTTTGGTATTAGAAGCATTGAGATATCACATCTCATGCTATCGGAAGGATCTCAGGTTTGGTATTAGAAGCATTGAGATATCACATCTCATGCTATCAGAAGAGTCTCAGGATTGGAATAGGAAGGAGTTGGATATCACATCTCATGCTAAAGGGAGGGTCTCAGGTTTGGAAGGGGAAGGATTTGGATATCACATCTCATGTTATCGGAAGGATCTCACGTTTGGTATTAGAAGTATTGAGATATCATATCTCATGCTATAGGAAGGTTCTCAGGATTAGAATGGGAAGGAGTTGGATATCACATCTCATGCTATAGGGAGGGTCTCAGGATTGGAATGGGAAGGACTTAGATATCGCATATCATGCATTAGGGAGGGTCTCAGTTTTGATATTAGAAGCATTGAGATATCACATCTCATGCTATCGGAAGTGTCTCAGGATTGGAATGGGAAGGTGCTGGATATCACATCTCATGCTAAAGGAAGGGTCTCAGGTTTGGAACGGGAAGGATTTGGATATCACATCTCATTTTATAGGAAGGGTCTCAGGTTTGGTATAAGCATTGAGATATCACATCTCTGCTATCGAAAGTGTCTCAGGATTGGAATGGGAAGGAGTTGGATATCCCATCTCATGTTATAGGACGGGTCTCAGGTTTATTAGAATCATTGAGATATCATATTGCATGCTGTAGGAAGGGTCTAAGGGTTGGAATGGGAAGGAATTGGATATCACATCTCATGCTATAGATAGGCTCTTAGGTTTGGAAAGGGAAGGAGTTGGATATCACATTTCATGTTAGAGGAAGGATCTCAGGTTTGGTATTAGAAGCATTGCGATATCACATCTCATGCTATAGGAAGGGTCTCAGGATTGGAATGGGAAGCAGTTGGATATCACATCTCATGCTATAGGAAGGGTCTCAGGTTTGGTATAAGCATTGAGATATCACATCTCATGCTATAGGACGGGTCTCAGGATTGGAATGGAAGGAGTTGGATATCACATCTCATGTTATAGGAAGGATCTCAGGTTTGGTATTAGAAGCATTGAGACATCACATCTCATGCTATAGGAAGGGTCTCAGGGTTGGAATGGGAAGGAGTTGGATATCACATCTCATCCAATAGGAAGGGTCTCAGGTTTGGAATGGGAAGGAATTGGATATCACATCTCATGTTATAGGAAGGGTCTCAGGTTTGGTATTAGAAGCATTGAGATATCACATCTCATGCTATAGGAAGGGTCTCAGGATTGGAATGTGAAGGATTTGGATATCACATCTCATGCTAAAGGAAGGGTCTCAGGTTTGGTAGAAGCATTGAGATATCACGTCTCTGCTATCGGAAGGGTCTCAGGATTGGATTGGGAAGGAGTTGGATATCACATCTCATGCCATAGGAAGGGTCTCAGGTTTGGTATAAGCATTGAGATATCACATCTCTGCTATCGGAAGGGTCTCAGGATTGGATTGGGAAGGAGTTGGATATCCCTTCTCATGCTATAGGAAGTGTCTCAGGTTGGAATGGGAAGGAGTTGGATATCACATCTCATGTTATAGGAAGGATCTCAGGTTTGGATAAGCATTGAGATATCACATCTCTGCTATCGAAAGGGTCTCAGGATTGGAATGGGAAGGAGTTGGATATTCTCATCTCATGTTATAGGAAGGGTCTCAGGTTTGGTATTAGAAGCATTGAGATATCACATCTCATGCTATAGGAAGGGTCTCAGGATTGGAATGGGAAGGACTTGGATATCACATCTCATGCTATAGGGAGGGTCTCAAGTTTGATATTAGAAGCTTTGAGATATCACATCTCATGATATCGGAAGGGTCTCAGGATTGGAATGGGAAGGAGTTGGATATCACATCTCATGATAAAGGAAGGGTCTAAGGTTTGGAAGGGGAAGGATTTGGATATCACATCTCATGTTATATTACGGGTCTCACGTTTGGTATTAGAAGCATTGAGATATCAAGTCTCATAGTATAGGAAGGGTCTCAGAATTGGAATGGGAAGGAGTTGGATATCACATCTCAAGCTATAGGAAGGGTCTCAGGATTGGAATGGGAAGGACTTGGATATCACATCTCATGCTATAGGAAGGCTCTCGGGTTTGGAAGGGGAAAGAGTTGGATATCACATTTCATGTTAGAGGTAGGATCTCAGGTTTGGTATTAGAGGCATTGAGATATCACATTTCATGCTATCAGAAGGGTCTCAGGAATGGAATGGGAAGGAGTTGGATATCACATCTCATGCTAAAGGGAGGGTCTCAGGTTTGGAAGGGGAAGGATTTGGATATCACATCTCATGTTATAGGAAGGGTCTCGGGTTTGGTATTAGAAGCATTGAGATATCACATCTCTGCTATCGGAAGTGTCTCAGGATTGGAATGGGAAGGAGTTGGATATCCCATCTCATGTTATAGGACGGGTCTCAGGTTTGCTATTAGAATCATTGAGATATCATATTGCATGCTGTAGGAAGGGTCTAAGGGTTGGAATGGGAAGGACTTGGATATCACATCTCATGCTATAGATAGGCTCTTAGGTTTGGAAAGGGAAGGAGTTGGATATCACATTTCATGTTAGAGGAAGGATCTCAGGTTTGGTATTAGAAGCATTGAGATATCACATCTCATGCTATAGGAAGGGTCTCAGGATTGGAATGGGGAGCAGTTGGATATCACATCTCATGCTATAGGAAGGGTCTCAGGTTTGGTATAAGCATTGAGATATCACATCTCATGCTATAGGACGGGTCTCAGGATTGGAATGGAAGGAGTTGGATATCACATCTCATGTTATAGGAAGGATCTCAGGTTTGGTATTAGAAGCATTGAGACATCACATCTCATGCTATAGGAAGGGTCTCAGGGTTGGAATGGGAAGCAGTTGGATATCACATCTCATGCTATAGGAAGGGTCTCAGGTTTGGTATAAGCATTGAGATATCACATCTCATGCTATAGGACGGGTCTCAGGATTGGAATGGAAGGAGTTGGATATCACATTTCATGTTAGAGGAAGGATCTCAGGTTTGGTATTAGAAGCATTGAGATATCACATCTCATGCTATAGGAAGGGTCTCAGGATTGGAATGGGAAGCAGTTGGATATCACATCTCATGCTATAGGAAGGGTCTCAGGTTTGGTATAAGCATTGAGATATCACATCTCATGCTATAGGACGGGTCTCAGGATTGGAATGGGAAGGAATTGGATATCACATCTCATGTTATAGGAAGGATCTCAGGTTTGGTATTAGAAGCATTGAGATATCACATCTCATGCTATAGGAAGGGTCTCAGGATTGGAATGTGAAGGATTTGGATATCACATCTCATGCTAAAGGAAGGGTCTCAGGTTTGGTAGAAGCATTGAGATATCACGTCTCTGCTATCGGAAGGGTCTCAGGATTGGATTGGGAAGGAGTTGGATATCACATCTCATGCCATAGGAAGGGTCTCAGGTTTGGTATAAGCATTGAGATATCACATCTCTGCTATCGGAAGGGTCTCAGGATTGGATTGGGAAGGAGTTGGATATCCCTTCTCATGCTACAGGAAGTGTCTCAGGTTGGAATGGGAAGGAGTTGGATATCACATCTCATGTTATAGGAAGGATCTCAGGTTTGGATAAGCATTGAGATATCACATCTCTGCTATCGGAAGGGTCTCAGGATTGGAATGGGAAGGAGTTGGATATTCCCATCTCATGTTATAGGAAGGGTCTCAGGTTTGGTATTAGAAGCATTGAGATATCACATCTCATGCTATAGGAAGGGTCTCAGGATTGGAATGGGAAGGACTTGGATATCACATCTCATGCTATAGGGAGGGTCTCAAGTTTGATATTAGAAGCTTTGAGATATCACATCTCATGATATCGGAAGGGTCTCAGGATTGGAATGGGAAGGAGTTGGATATCACATCTCATGATAAAGGAAGGGTCTAAGGTTTGGAAGGGGAAGGATTTGGATATCACATCTCATGTTATATTACGGGTCTCACGTTTGGTATTAGAAGCATTGAGATATCAAGTCTCATAGTATAGGAAGGGTCTCAGAATTGGAATGGGAAGGAGTTGGATATCACATCTCAAGCTCTAGGAAGGGTCTCAGGATTGGAATGGGAAGGACTTGGATATCACATCTCATGCTATAGGAAGGCTCTCAGGTTTGGAAGGGGAAAGAGTTGGATATCACATTTCATGTTAGAGGTAGGATCTCAGGTTTGGTATTAGAGGCATTGAGATATCACATTTCATGCTATCAGAAGGGTCTCAGGAATGGAATGGGAAGGAGTTGGATATCACATCTCATGCTAAAGGGAGGGTCTCAGGTTTGGAAGGGGAAGGATTTGGATATCACATCTCATGTTATAGGAAGGATCTCAGGTTTGGTATTAGAAGCATTGAGATATCACATCGCATGCTATCGGAAGGATCTCAGGTTTGGTATTAGAAGCATTGAGATATCACATCTCATGCTATCAGAAGAGTCTCAGGATTGGAATAGGAAGGAGTTGGATATCACATCTCATGCTAAAGGGAGGGTCTCAGGTTTGGAAGGGGAAGGATTTGGATATCACATCTCATGTTATCGGAAGGATCTCACGTTTGGTATTAGAAATATTGAGATATCATATCTCATGCTATAGGAAGGGTCTCAGGATTGGAATGGGAAGGAGTTGGATATCACATCTCATGCTATAGGGAGGGTCTCAGGATTGGAATGGGAAGGACTTAGATATCACATATCTTGCTATAGGGAGGGTCTCAGTTTTGATATTAGAAGCATTGAGATATCACATCTCATGCTATCGGAAGTGTCTCAGGATTGGAATGGGAAGGTGCTGGATATCACATCTCATGCTAAAGGAAGGGTCTCAGGTTTGGAACGGGAAGGATTTGAATATCACATCTCATGTTATAGGAAGGGTCTCAGGTTTGGTATAAGCATTGAGATATCACATCTCTGCTATCGGAAGTGTCTCAGGATTGGAATGGGAAGGAGTTGGATATCCCATCTCATGTTATAGGACGGGTCTCAGGTTTGTTATTAGAATCATTGAGATATCATATTGCATGCTGTAGGAAGGGTCTAAGGGTTGGAATGGGAAGGACTTGGATATCACATCTCATGCTATAGATAGGCTCTTAGGTTTGGAAAGGGAAGGAGTTGGATATCACATCTCATGCTAAAGGGAGGGTCTCAGGTTTGGAAGGGGAAGGATTTGGATATCACAT
Source organism: Ambystoma mexicanum (assembly GCF_040938575.1). Classification (NCBI taxonomy): domain Eukaryota; kingdom Metazoa; phylum Chordata; class Amphibia; order Caudata; family Ambystomatidae; genus Ambystoma; species Ambystoma mexicanum. The sequence goes on from NC_090936.1 coordinate 345,095,580, forward strand.
CTCATGTTATCGGAAGGATCTCACGTTTGGTATTAGAAGCATTGAGATATCACATCTCATGCTATAGGAAGGGTCTCAGGATTGGAATGGGAAGGAGTTGGATATCACATCTCATGCTATAGGGAGGGTCTCAGGATTGGAATGGGAAGGACTTAGATATCACATATCATGCTATAGGGAGGGTCTCAGTTTTGATATTAGAAGCATTGAGATATCACATCTCATGCTATCGGAAGTGTCTCAGGATTGGAATGGGAAGGTGCTGGATATCACATCTCATGCTAAAGAAAGGGTCTCAGGTTTGGAACGGGAAGGATTTGAATATCACATCTCATGTTATAGGAAGGGTCTCAGGTTTGGTATAAGCATTGAGATATCACATCTCTGCTATCGGAAGTGTCTCAGGATTGGAATGGGAAGGAGTTGGATATCCCATCTCATGTTATAGGACGGGTCTCAGGTTTGTTATTAGAATCATTGAGATATCATATTGCATGCTGTAGGAAGGGTCTAAGGGTTGGAATGGGAAGGACTTGGATATCACATCTCATGCTATAGATAGGCTCTTAGGTTTGGAAAGGGAAGGAGTTGGATATCACATTTCATGTTAGAGGAAGGATCTCAGGTTTGGTATTAGAAGCATTGAGATATCACATCTCATGCTATAGGAAGGGTCTCAGGATTGGAATGGGAAGCAGTTGGATATCACATCTCATGCTATAGGAAGGGTCTCAGGTTTGGATAAGCATTGAGATATCACATCTCTGCTATCGGAAGGGTCTCAGGATTGGAATGGGAAGGAGTTGGATATTCTCATCTCATGTTATAGGAAGGGTCTCAGGTTTGGTATTAGAAGCATTGAGATATCACATCTCATGCTATAGGAAGGGTCTCAGGATTGGAATGGGAAGGACTTGGATATCACATCTCATGCTATAGGGAGGGTCTCAAGTTTGATATTAGAAGCTTTGAGATATCACATCTCATGATATCGGAAGGATCTCAGGTTTGGTATTAGAAGCATTGAGATATCACATCTCATGCTATCAGAAGAGTCTCAGGATTGGAATAGGAAGGAGTTGGATATCACATCTCATGCTAAAGGGAGGGTCTCAGGTTTGGAAGGGGAAGGATTTGGATATCACATCTCATGTTATCGGAAGGATCTCACGTTTGGTATTAGAAGTATTGAGATATCATATCTCATGCTATAGGAAGGGTCTCAGGATTGGAATGGGAAGGAGTTGGATATCACATCTCATGCTATAGGGAGGGTCTCAGGATTGGAATGGGAAGGACTTAGATATCACATATCATGCTATAGGGAGGGTCTCAGTTTTGATATTAGAGGCATTGAGATATCACATTTCATGCTATCAGAAGGGTCTCAGGAATGGAATGGGAAGGAGTTGGATATCACATCTCATGCTAAAGGGAGGGTCTCAGGTTTGGAAGGGGAAGGATTTGGATGTCACATCTCATGTTATAGGAAGGGTCTCAGGTTTGGTATTAGAAGCATTGAGATATCACATCTCTGCTATCGGAAGTGTCTCAGGATTGGAATGGGAAGGAGTTGGATATCCCATCTCATGTTATAGGACGGGTCTCAGGTTTGTTATTAGAATCATTGAGATATCATATTGCATGCTGTAGGAAGGGTCTAAGGGTTGGAATGGGAAGGACTTGGATATCACATCTCATGCTATAGATAGGCTCTTAGGTTTGGAAAGGGAAGGAGTTGGATATCACATTTCATGTTAGAGGAAGGATCTCAGGTTTGGTATTAGAAGCATTGAGATATCACATCTCATGCTATAGGAAGGGTCTCAGGATTGGAATGGGAAGCAGTTGGATATCACATCTCATGCTATAGGAAGGGTCTCAGGTTTGGTATAAGCATTGAGATATCACATCTCATGCTATAGGACGGGTCTCAGGATTGGAATGGAAGGAGTTGGATATCACATCTCATGTTATAGGAAGGATCTCAGGTTTGGTATTAGAAGCATTGAGACATCACATCTCATGCTATAGGAAGGGTCTCAGGGTTGGAATGGGAAGCAGTTGGATATCACATCTCATGCTATAGGAAGGGTCTCAGGTTTGGTATAAGCATTGAGATATCACATCTCATGCTATAGGACGGGTCTCAGGATTGGAATGGAAGGAGTTGGATATCACATTTCATGTTAGAGGAAGGATCTCAGGTTTGGTATTAGAAGCATTGAGATATCACATCTCATGCTATAGGAAGGGTCTCAGGATTGGAATGGGAAGCAGTTGGATATCACATCTCATGCTATAGGAAGGGTCTCAGGTTTGGTATAAGCATTGAGATATCACATCTCATGCTATAGGACGGGTCTCAGGATTGGAATGGGAAGGAATTGGATATCACATCTCATGTTATAGGAAGGATCTCAGGTTTGGTATTAGAAGCATTGAGATATCACATCTCATGCTATAGGAAGGGTCTCAGGTTTGGAATGTGAAGGATTTGGATATCACATCTCATGCTAAAGGAAGGGTCTCAGGTTTGGTAGAAGCATTGAGATATCACGTCTCTGCTATCGGAAGGGTCTCAGGATTGGATTGGGAAGGAGTTGGATATCACATCTCATGCCATAGGAAGGGTCTCAGGTTTGGTATAAGCATTGAGATATCACATCTCTGCTATCGGAAGGGTCTCAGGATTGGATTGGGAAGGAGTTGGATATCCCTTCTCATGCTATAGGAAGTGTCTCAGGTTGGAATGGGAAGGAGTTGGATATCACATCTCATGTTATAGGAAGGATCTCAGGTTTGGATAAGCATTGAGAAATCACATCTCTGCTATCGGAAGGGTCTCAGGATTGGAATGGGAAGGAGTTGGATATTCCCATCTCATGTTATAGGAAGGCTCTCAGGTTTGGTATTAGAAGCATTGAGATATCACATCTCATGCTATAGGAAGGGTCTCAGGATTGGAATGGGAAGGACTTGGATATCACATCTCATGCTATAGGGAGGGTTTCAAGTTTGATATTAGAAGCTTTGAGATATCACATCTCATGATATCGGAAGGGTCTCAGGATTGGAATGGGAAGGAGTTGGATATCACATCTCATGATAAAGGAAGGGTCTAATGTTTGGAAGGGGAAGGATTTGGATATCACATCTCATGTTATATTACGGGTCTCACGTTTGGTATTAGAAGCATTGAGATATCAAGTCTCATAGTATAGGAAGGGTCTCAGAATTGGAATGGGAAGGAGTTGGATATCACATCTCAAGCTCTAGGAAGGGTCTCAGGATTGGAATGGGAAGGACTTGGATATCACATCTCATGCTATAGGAAGGCTCTCAGGTTTGGAAGGGGAAAGAGTTGGATATCACATTTCATGTTAGAGGTAGGATCTCAGGTTTGGTATTAGAGGCATTGAGATATCACATTTCATGCTATCAGAAGGGTCTCAGGAATGGAATGGGAAGGAGTTGGATATCACATCTCATGCTAAAGGGAGGGTCTCAGGTTTGGAAGGGGAAGGATTTGGATATCACATCTCATGTTATAGGAAGGATCTCAGGTTTGGTATTAGAAGCATTGAGATATCACATCTCATGCTATCGGAAGGATCTCAGGTTTGGTATTAGAAGCATTGAGATATCACATCTCATGCTATCAGAAGAGTCTCAGGATTGGAATAGGAAGGAGTTGGATATCACATCTCATGCTAAAGGGAGGGTCTCAGGTTTGGAAGGGGAAGGATTTGGATATCACATCTCATGTTATCGGAAGGATCTCACGTTTGGTATTAGAAGTATTGAGATATCATATCTCATGCTATAGGAAGGGTCTCAGGATTGGAATGGGAAGGAGTTGGATATCACATCTCATGCTATAGGGAGGGTCTCAGGATTGGAATGGGAAGGACTTAGATATCACATATCATGCTATAGGGAGGGTCTCAGTTTTGATATTAGAAGCATTGAGATATCACATCTCATGCTATCGGAAGTGTCTCAGGATTGGAATGGGAAGGTGCTGGATATCACATCTCATGCTAAAGGAAGGGTCTCAGGTTTGGAACGGGAAGGATTTGGATATCACATCTCATGTTATAGGAAGGGTCTCAGGTTTGGTATAAGCATTGAGATATCACATCTCTGCTATCGGAAGTGTCTCAGGATTGGAATGGGAAGGAGTTGGATATCCCATCTCATGTTATAGGACGGGTCTCAGGTTTGTTATTAGAATCATTGAGATATCATATTGCATGCTGTAGGAAGGGTCTAAGGGTTGGAATGGGAAGGACTTGGATATCACATCTCATGCTATAGATAGGCTCTTAGGTTTGGAAAGGGAAGGAGTTGGATATCACATTTCATGTTAGAGGAAGGATCTCAGGTTTGGTATTAGAAGCATTGAGATATCACATCTGATGCTATAGGAAGGGTCTCAGGATTGGAATGGGAAGCAGTTGGATATCACATCTCATGCTATAGGAAGGGTCTCAGGTTTGGTATAAGCATTGAGATATCACATCTCATGCTATAGGACGGGTCTCAGGATTGGAATGGAAGGAGTTGGATATCACATCTCATGTTATAGGAAGGATCTCAGGTTTGGTATTAGAAGCATTGAGACATCACATCTCATGCTATAGGAAGGGTCTCAGGGTTGGAATGGGAAGGAGTTGGATATCACATCTCATCCAATAGGAAGGGTCTCAGGTTTGGAATGGGAAGGAATTGGATATCACATCTCATGTTATAGGAAGGATCTCAGGTTTGGTATTAGAAGCATTGAGATATCACATCTCATGCTATAGGAAGGGTCTCAGGATTGGAATGTGAAGGATTTGGATATCACATCTCATGCTAAAGGAAGGGTCTCAGGTTTGGTAGAAGCATTGAGATATCACGTCTCTGCTATCGGAAGGGTCTCAGGATTGGATTGGGAAGGAGTTGGATATCCCTTCTCATGCTATAGGAAGGGTCTCAGGATTTGAATGGCAAGGAGTTGGATATCACATCTCATGCCATAGGAAGGGTCTCAGGTTTGGTATAAGCATTGAGATATCACATCTCTGCTATCGGAAGGGTCTCAGGATTGGAATGGGAAGGAGTTGGATATTCCCATCTCATGTTATAGGAAGGGTCTCAGGTTTGGTATTAGAAGCATTGAGATATCACATCTCATGCTATAGGAAGGGTCTCAGGATTGGAATGGGAAGGACTTGGATATCACATCTCATGCTATAGGGAGGGTCTCAAGTTTGATATTAGAAGCTTTGAGATATCACATGTCATGATATCGGAAGGGTCTCAGGATTGGAATGGGAAGGAGTTGGATATCACATCTCATGATAAAGGAAGGGTCTAAGGTTTGGAAGGGGAAGGATTTGGATATCACATCTCATGTTATATTACGGGTCTCAGGTTTGGTATTAGAAGTATTGAGATATCAAGTCTCAGAGTATAGGAAGGGTCTCAGAATTGGAATGGGAAGGAGTTGGATATCACATCTCAAGCTATAGGAAGGGTCTCAGGATTGGAATGGGAAGGACTTGGATATCACATCTCATGCTATAGGAAGGCTCTCAGGTTTGGAAGGGGAAAGAGTTGGATATCACATTTCATGTTAGAGGTAGGATCTCAGGTTTGGTATTAGAGGCATTGAGATATCACATCTCATGCTATCAGAAGGGTCTCAGGAATGGAATGGGAAGGAGTTGGATATCACATTTCATGCTAAAGGGAGGGTCTCAGGTTTGGAAGGGGAAGGATTTGGATATCACATCTCATGTTATAGGAAGGATCTCAGGTTTGGTATTAGAAGCATTGAGATATCACATCTCATGCTATCGGAAGGATCTCAGGTTTGGTATTAGAAGCATTGAGATATCACATTTCATGCTATCAGAAGGGTCTCAGGATTGGAATGGGAAGGAGTTGGATATCACATCTCATGCTAAAGGGAGGGTCTCAGGTTTGGAAGGGGAAGGATTTGGATATCACATCTCATGTTATCGGAAGGATCTCACGTTTGGTATTAGAAGTATTGAGATATCATATCTCATGCTATAGGAAGGGTCTCAGGATTGGAATGGGAAAGAGTTGGATATCAGATCTCATGCTATAGGGAGTGTCTCAGGATTGGAATGGGAAGGACTTAGATATCACATATCATGCTATAGGGAGGGTCTCAGTTTTGATATTAGAAGCATTGAGATATCACATCTCATGCTATCGGAAGTGTCTCAGGATTGGAATGGGAAGGAGCTGGATATCACATCTCATGCTAAAGGAAGGGTCTCAGGTTTGGAACGGGAAGGATTTGGATATCACATCTCATGTTATAGGAAGGGTCTCAGGTTTGGTATAAGCATTGAGATATCACATCTCTGCTATCGGCAGTGTCTCAGGATTGGAATGGGAAGGAGTTGGATATCCCATCTCATGTTATAGGACGGGTCTCAGGTTTGTTATTAGAATCATTGAGATATCATATTGCATGCTGTAGGAAGGGTCTAAGGGTTGGAATGGGAAGGACTTGGATATCACATCTCATGCTATAGATAGGCTCTTAGGTTTGGAAAGGGAAGGAGTTGGATATCACATTTCATGTTAGAGGAAGGATCTCAGGTTTGGTATTGGAAGCATTGAGATATCACATCTCATGCTATAGGAAGGGTCTCAGGATTGGAATGGGAAGTAGTTGGATATCACATCTCATGCTATAGGAAGGGTCTCAGGTTTGGTATAAGCATTGAGATATCACATCTCATGCTATAAGACGGGTCTCAGGATTGGAATGGAAGGAGTTGGATATCACATCTCATGTTATAGGAAGGATCTCAGGTTTGGTATTAGAAGCATTGAGACATCACATCTCATGCTATAGGAAGGGTCTCAGGGTTGGAATGGGAAGGAGTTGGATATCACATCTCATCCAATAGGAAGGGTCTCAGGTTTGGAATGGGAAGGAATTGGATATCACATCTCATGTTATAGGAAGGATCTCAGGTTTGGTATTAGAAGCATTGAGATATAAGATCTCATGCTATAGGAAGGGTCTCAGGATTGGAATGTGAAGGATTTGGATATCACATCTCATGCTAAAGGAAGGGTCTCAGGTTTGGTAGAAGCATTGAGATATCACGTCTCTGCTTTCGGAAGGGTCTCAGGATTGGATTGGGAAGGAGTTGGATATCCCTTCTCATGCTATAGGAAGGGTCTCAGGATTTGAATGGCAAGGAGTTGGATATCACATCTCATGCCATAGGAAGGGTCTCAGGTTTGGTATAAGCATTGAGATATCACATCTCTGCTATCGGAAGGGTCTCAGGATTGGATTGGGAAGGAGTTGGATATCCCTTCTCATGCTATAGGAAGGGTCTCATGTTTGGAATGGGAAGGAGTTGGATATCACATATGCTATAGTTAGTGTCTCAGGTTTGGAACGGGAAGGAGTTGGATATCACATCTCATGTTATAGGAAGGGTCTCAGGTTTGGTATAAGCATTGAGATATCACATCTCTGCTATCGGAAGCGGCTCAGGATTGGAATGGGAAGGAGTTGGATATCCCATCTCATGTTATAGTAAGAGTCTCTGGTTTGGTATTAGAATCATTGAGATATCAAATCGCATGCTGTACTAAGGGTCTAAGGATTAGAATGGGATGGACTTGGATATCATATCTCATGCTATAGGTAGGCTCTCAGGTTTGGTATAAGCATTGAGATATCACATCTCATGCTATAGGAAGGGTCTCAGGATTGGAATGGGAAGGATTTGGATATCACATCTCATGCTATAGGAAGGGTCTCAGATTTGGTATAAGCATTGAGATATCACATCTCATGCTAAAGGAAGGGTCTCAGGATTGGAATGGGAAGGAGTTGGATGTCACATCTCATGCTATAGGGAGGGTCTCAAGTTTGATATTAGAAGCATTGAGATAACAAATCTCATGATATCGGAAGGGTCTCAGGATTGGAATGGGAAGGAGTTGGATACCACATCTCATGATAAAGGAAGGGTCTAAGGTTTGGAAGGGGAAGGATTTGGATATCACATCTCATGTTATAGGACGGGTCTCAGGTTTGGTATTAGAAGCATTGAGATATCAAGTCTCATGGTATAAGAAGGGTCTCAGAATTGGAATGGGAAGAAGTTGGATATCACACCTCAAGCTATAGGAAGGGTCTCAGGATTGGAATGGGAAGGAGTTTGATATCACATTTCATGCCATAGTATGGGTCTCAGGTTTGGTAGAAGCATTGGGATATCACATCTCATGCTATCGGAAGGGTATCAGTATTGGATTTGGAAGAAGTTGGATATCCCATCTCATGCTATAGGAAGGGTCTCAGGTTGGAATGGGAAGGAGTTGGATATCACATTTCATGTTATAGGAAGGGTCTCAGGATTGGAATGGGAAGGACTTGGATATCATATCTCATGCTATAGGACGGGTCTCAGGTTTGTTATTAGAATCATTGAGATACCATATTGCATGCTGTAGGAAGGGTCTAAGGATTGGAATGGGAAGGACTTGGATATCACATCTCATGCTATAGATAGGCTCTTAGGTTTGGAAAGGGAAGGAGTTGGATATCACATTTCATGTTAGAGGAAGGATCTCAGGTTTGGTATTAGAAGCATTGAGATATCACATCTCATGCTATAGGAAGGGTCTCAGGATTGGAATGGGAAGTAGTTGGATATCACATCTCATGTTATAGGAAGGATCTCAGGTTTGGTATTAGAAGCATTGAGACATCACATCTCATGCTATAGGAAGGGTCTCAGGGTTGGAATGGGAAGGAGTTGGATATCACATCTCATCCAATAGGAAGGGTCTCAGGTTTGGAATGGGAAGGAATTGGATATCACATCTCATGTTATAGGAAGGATCTCAGGTTTGGTATTAGAAGCATTGAGATATCACATCTCATGCTATAGGAAGGGTCTCAGGATTGGAATGTGAAGGATTTGGATATCACATCTCATGCTAAAGGAAGGGTCTCAGGTTTGGTAGAAGCATTGAGATATCACGTCTCTGCTATCGGAAGGGTCTCAGGATTGGATTGGGAAGGAGTTGGATATCCCTTCTTATGCTATAGGAAGGGTCTCAGGATTTGAATGGCAAGGAGTTGGATATCACATCTCATGCCATAGGAAGGGTCTCAGGTTTGGTATAAGCATTGAGATATCACATCTCTGCTATCGGAAGGGTCTCAGGATTGGAATGGGAAGGAGTTGGATATTCCCATCTCATGTTATAGGAAGGGTCTCAGGTTTGGTATTAGAAGCATTGAGATATCACATCTCATGCTATAGGAAGGGCCTCAGGATTGGAATGGGAAGGACTTGGATATCACATCTCATGCTATAGGGAGGGTCTCAAGTTTGATATTAGAAGCTTTGAGATATCACATCTCATGATATCGGAAGGGTCTCAGGATTGGAATGGGAAGGAGTTGTATATCACATCTCATGATAAAGGAAGGGTCTAAGGTTTGGAAGGGGAAGGATTTGGATATCACATCTCATGGTATATTACGGGTCTCAGGTTTGGTATTAGAAGCATTGAGATATCAAGTCTCAGAGTATAGGAAGGGTCTCAGAATTGGAATGGGAAGGAGTTGGATATCACATCTCAAGCTATAGGAAGGCTCTCAGGTTTGGAAGGGGAAAGAGTTGGATATCACATTTCATATTAGAGGTAGGATCTCAGGTTTGGTATTAGAGGCATTGAGATATCACATCTCATGCTATCAGAAGGGTCTCAGGAATGGAATGGGAAGGAGTTGGATATCACATCTCATGCTAAAGGGAGGGTCTCAGGTTTGGAAGGGGAAGGATTTGGATATCACATCTCATGTTATAGGAAGGATCTCAGGTTTGGTATTAGAAGCATTGAGATATCACATCTCATGCTATCGGAAGGATCTCAGGTTTGGTATTAGAAGCATTGAGATATCACATCTCATGCTATCAGAAGGGTCTAAGGATTGGAATGGGAAGGAGTTGGATATCACATCTCATGCTAAAGGGAGGGTCTCAGGTTTGGAAGGGGAAGGATTTGGATATCACATCTCATGTTATCGGAAGGATCTCACGTTTGGTATTAGAAGTATTGAGATATCATATCTCATGCTATAGAAGGGTCTCAGGATTGGAATGGGAAAGAGTTGGATATCACATCTCATGCTATAGGGAGTGTCTCAGGATTGGAATGGGAAGGACTTAGATATCACATATCATGCTATAGGGAGGGTCTCAGTTTTGATATTAGAAGCATTGAGATATCACATCTCATGCTATCGGAAGTGTCTCAGGATTGGAATGGGAAGGAGCTGGATATCACATCTCATGCTAAAGGAAGGGTCTCAGGTTTGGAACGGGAAGGATTTGGATATCACATCTCATGTTATAGGAAGGGTCTCAGGTTTGGTATAAGCATTGAGATATCACATCTCTGCTATCGGAAGTGTCTCAGGATTGGAATGGGTAGGAGTTGGATATCCCATCTCATGTTATAGGACGGGTCTCAGGTTTGTTATTAGAATCATTGAGATATCATATTGCATGCTGTAGGAAGGGTCTAAGGGTTGGAATGGGAAGGACTTGGATATCACATCTCATGCTATAGATAGGCTCTTAGGTTTGGAAAGGGAAGGAGTTGGATATCACATTTCATGTTAGAGGAAGGATCTCAGGTTTGGTATTAGAAGCATTGAGATATCACATCTCATGCTATAGGAAGGGTCTCAGGATTGGAATGGGAAGTAGTTGGATATCACATCTCATGCTATAGGAAGGGTCTCAGGTTTGGTATAAGCATTGAGATATCACATCTCATGCTATAGGACGGGTCTCAGGATTGGAATGGAAGGAGTTGGATATCACATCTCATGTTATAGGAATGATCTCAGGTTTGGTATTAGAAGCATTGAGACATCACATCTCATGCTATAGGAAGGGTCTCAGGGTTGGAATGGGAAGGAGTTGGATATCACATCTCATCCAATAGGAAGGGTCTCAGGTTTGGAATGGGAAGGAATTGGATATCACATCTCATGTTATAGGAAGGATCTCAGGTTTGGTATTAGAAGTATTGAGTTATCACATCTCATGCTATAGGAAGGGTCTCAGGATTGGAATGTGAAGGATTTGGATATTACATTTCATGCTAAAGGAAGGGTCTCAGGTTTGGTATAAGCATTGAGATATCACATCTCTGCTATCGGAAGGGTCTCAGGATTGGATTGGGAAGGAGTTGGATATCCCTTCTCATGCTATAGGAAGTGTCTCAGGTTGGAATTGGAAGGAGTTGGATATCACATCTCATGTTATAGGAAGGGTCTCAGGATTGGAATGGGAAGGATTTGGAGATTACATTTCATGCTAAAGGAAGGGTCTCAGGTTTGGTAGAAGCATTGAAATATCACGTCTCTGCTATCGGAAGGGTCTCAGGATTGGATTGGGAAGGAGTTGGATATCCCTTCTCATGCTATAGGAAGGGTCTCAGGATTTGAATGGCAAGGAGTTGGATATCACATCTCATGCCATTGGAAGGGTCTCAGGTTTGGTATAAGCATTGAGATATCACATCTCTGCTATCGGATGTGTCTCAGGATTGGAATGGGAAGGAGTTGGATATCCCATCTCATGTTATAGGACGGGTCTCAGGTTTGTTATTAGAATCATTGAGATATCATATTGCATGCTGTAGGAAGGGTCTAAGGGTTGGAATGGGAAGGACTTGGATATCACATCTCATGCTATAGATAGGCTCTTAGGTTTGGAAAGGGAAGGAGTTGGATATCACATTTCATGTTAGAGGAAGGATCTCAGGTTTGTTATTAGAAGCATTGAGATATCACATCTCATGCTATAGGAAGGGTCTCAGGATTGGAATGGGAAGTAGTTGGATATCACATCTCATGCTATAGGAAGGGTCTCAGGTTTGGTATAAGCATTGAGATATCACATCTCATGCTATAGGACGGGTCTCAGGATTGGAATGGAAGGAGTTGGATATCACATCTCATGTTATAGGAAGGATCTCAGGTTTGGTATTAGAAGCATTGAGACATCACATCTCATGCTATAGGAAGGGTCTCAGGGTTGGAATGGGAAGGAGTTGGATATCACATCTCATCCAATAGGAAGGGTCTCAGGTTTGGAATGGGAAGGAATTGGATATCACATCTCATGTTATAGGAAGGATCTCAGGTTTGGTATTAGAAGCATTGAGATATCACATCTCATGCTATAGGAAGGGTCTCAGGATTGGAATGTGAAGGATTTGGATATTACATTTCATGCTAAAGGAAGGGTCTCAGGTTTGGTAGAAGCATTGAAATATCACGTCTCTGCTATCGGAAGGGTCTCAGGATTGGATTGGGAAGGAGTTGGATATCCCTTCTCATGCTATAGGAAGGGTCTCAGGATTTGAATGGCAAGGAGTTGGATATCACATCTCATGCCATAGGAAGGGTCTCAGGTTTGGTATAAGCATTGAGATATCACATCTCTGCTATCGGAAGGGTCTCAGGATTGGATTGGGAAGGAGTTGGATATCCCTTCTCATGCTATAGGAAGTGTCTCAGGTTGGAATAGGAAGGAGTTGGATATCACATCTCATGTTATAGGAAGGGTCTCAGGATTGGAATGGGAAGGATTTGGATATCACATCTCTTGCTATAGGAAGGGTCTCAGGATTGGAATGGGTAGGAGTTGGATATTACTTTCTTGCTATAGGAAGGGTCTCATGTTTGGAATGGGAAGGAGTTGGATATCACATATGCTACAGTTAGTGTCTCAGGTTTGGAACGGGAAGGAGTTGGATATCACATCTCATGTTATAGGAAGGGTCTCAGGTTTGGTATAAGCATTGAGATATCACATCTCTGCTATCGGAAGCGGCTCAGGATTGGAATGGGAAGGAGTTGGATATCCCATCTCATGTTATAGTAAGAGTCTCTGGTTTGGTATTAGATTCATTGAGATATCACATTGCATGCTGTAGGAAGGGTCTAAGGATTGGAATGGGATGGACTTGGATATCACATCTCATGCTATAGGTAGGCTCTCAGGTTTGGTATAAGCATTGAGATATCACATCTCATGCTATAGGAAGGGTCTCAGGATTGGAATGGGAAGGATTTGGATATCACATCTCATGCTATAGGAAGGGTCTCAGATTTGGTATAAGCATTGAGATATCACATCTCATGCTAAAGGAAGAGTCTCAGGATTGGAATGGGAAGGAGTTGTATATGACATCTCAGGCCATATGAAGAGTCTCAGGTTTGGTATAAGCATTGAGATATCACATCTCTGCCATCGGAAGGGTCTCAGGATTGGAATGGGAAGGAGTTGGATATCCCATCTCATGTTATAGGAAGGGTCTCAGGTTTGGTATTAGAAGCATAGAGATATCACATCTCATGCTATAGAAAGGGTCTCAGGATTGGAATGGGAAGGACTTGGATGTCACATCTCATGCTATAGGGAGGGTCTCAAGTTTGATATTAGAAGCATTGAGATAACAAATCTCATGATATCGGAAGGGTCTCAGGATTGGAATGGGAAGGAGTTGGATATCACATCTCATGATAAAGGAAGGGTCTAAGGTTTGGAAGGGGAAGGATTTGGATATCACATCTCATGTTATAGGACGGGTCTCAGGTTTGGTATTAGAAGCATTGAGATATCAAGTCTCATGGTATAAGAAGGGTCTCAGAATTGGAATGGGAAGGAGTTGGATATCACACCTCAAGCTATAGGAAGGGTCTCAGGATTGGAATGGGAAGGAGTTTGATATCACATCTCATGCCATAGTATGGGTCTCAGGTTTGGTAGAAGCATTGGGATATCACATCTCATGCTATCGGAAGGGTATCAGTATTGGATTTGGAAGAAGTTGGATATCCCATCTCATGCTATAGGAAGGGTCTCAGGTTGGAATGGGAAGGAGTTGGATATCACATCTCATGCTAAAGGAAGGGTCTCAGGTTTGGAACGGGAAGGATTTGGATATCACATCTCATGTTATAGGAAGGGTCTCAGGTTTGGTATAAGCATTGAGATATCACATCTCTGCTATCGGAAGGGTCTCAGGTTTGGAACGGGAAGGAGTTGGATATCCCATCTCATGTTATAGGACGGGTCTCAGGTTTGTTATTAGAATCATTGAGATATCATATTGCATGCTGTAGGAAGGGTCTAAGGGTTGGAATGGGAAGGACTTGGATATCACATCTCATGCTATAGATAGGCTCTTAGGTTTGGAAAGGGAAGGAGTTGGATATCACATTTCATGTTAGAGGAAGGATCTCAGGTTTGGTATTAGAAGCATTGAGATATCACATCTCATGCTAAAGGAAGGGTCTCAGGATTGGAATGGGAAGTAGTTGGATATCACATCTCATGCTATAGGAAGGGTCTCAGGTTTGGTATAAGCATTGAGATATCACATCTCATGCTATAGGACGGGTCTCAGGATTGGAATGGAAGGAGTTGGATATCACATCTCATGTTATAGGAATGATCTCAGGTTTGGTATTAGAAGCATTGAGACATCACATCTCATGCTATAGGAAGGGTCTCAGGGTTGGAATGGGAAGGAGATGGATATCACATCTCATCCAATAGGAAGGGTCTCAGGTTTGGAATGGGAAGGAATTGGATATCACATCTCATGTTATAGGAAGGATCTCAGGTTTGGTATTAGAAGCATTGAGATATCACATCTCATGCTATAGGAAGGGTCTCAGGATTGGAATGTGAAGGATTTGGATATTACATTTCATGCTAAAGGAAGGGTCTCAGGTTTGGTAGAAGCATTGAAATATCACGTCTCTGCTATCGGAAGGGTCTCAGGATTGGATTGGGAAGGAGTTGGATATCCCTTCTCATGCTATAGGAAGGGTCTCAGGATTTGAATGGCAAGGAGTTGGATATCACATCTCATGCCATAGGAAGGGTCTCAGGTTTGGTATAAGCATTGAGATATCACATCTCTGCTATCGGAAGGGTCTCAGGATTGGATTGGGAAGGAGTTGGATATCCCTTCTCATGCTATAGGAAGTGTCTCAGGTTGGAATTGGAAGGAGTTGGATATCACATCTCATGTTATAGGAAGGGTCTCAGGATTGGAATGGGAAGGATTTGGAGATTACATTTCATGCTAAAGGAAGGGTCTCAGGTTTGGTAGAAGCATTGAAATATCACGTCTCTGCTATCGGAAGGGTCTCAGGATTGGATTGGGAAGGAGTTGGATATCCCTTCTCATGCTATAGGAAGGGTCTCAGGATTTGAATGGCAAGGAGTTGGATATCACATCTCATGCCATAGGAAGGGTCTCAGGTTTGGTATAAGCATTGAGATATCACATCTCTGCTATCGGAAGGGTCTCAGGATTGGATTGGGAAGGAGTTGGATATCCCTTCTCATGCTATAGGAAGTGTCTCAGGTTGGAATAGGAAGGAGTTGGATATCACATCTCATGTTATAGGAAGGGTCTCAGGATTGGAATGGGAAGGATTTGGATATCACATCTCTTGCTATAGGAAGGGTCTCAGGATTGGATTGGGTAGGAGTTGGATATTACTTTCTTGCTATAGGAAGGGTCTCATGTTTGGAATGGGAAGGAGTTGGATATCACATATGCTACAGTTAGTGTCTCAGGTTTGGAACGGGAAGGAGTTGGATATCACATCTCATGTTATAGGAAGGGTCTCAGGTTTGGTATAAGCATTGAGATATCACATCTCTGCTATCGGAAGCGGCTCAGGATTGGAATGGGAAGGAGTTGGATATCCCATCTCATGTTATAGTAAGAGTCTCTGGTTTGGTATTAGATTCATTGAGATATCACATCGCATGCTGTAGGAAGGGTCTAAGGATTGGAATGGGATGGACTTGGATATCACATCTCATGCTATAGGTAGGCTCTCAGGTTTGGTATAAGCATTGAGATATCACATCTCATGCTATAGGAAGGGTCTCAGGATTGGAATGGGAAGGATTTGGATATCACATCTCATGCTATAGGAAGGGTCTCAGATTTGGTATAAGCATTGACATATCACATCTCATGCTAAAGGAAGGGTCTCAGGATTGGAATGGGAAGGAGTTGTATATGACATCTCAGGCCATAGGAAGAGTCTCAGGTTTGGTATAAGCATTGAGATATCACATCTCTGCTATCGGAAGGGTCTCAGGATTGGAATGGGAAGGAGTAGGATATCCCATCTCATGTTATAGGAAGGGTCTCAGGTTTGGTATTAGAAGCATAGAGATATCACATCTCATGCTTTAGGAAGGGTCTCAGGATTGGAATGGGAAGGACTTGGATGTCACATCTCATGCTATAGGGAGGGTCTCAAGTTTGATATTAGAAGCATTGAGATAACAAATCTCATGATATCGGAAGGGTCTCAGGATTGGAATGGGAAGGAGTTGGATATCACATCTCATGATAAAGGAAGGGTCTAAGGTTTGGAAGGGGAAGGATTTGGATATCACATCTCATGTTATAGGACGGGTCTCAGGTTTGGTATTAGAAGCATTGAGATATCAAGTCTCATGGTATAAGAAGGGTCTCAGAATTGGAATGGGAAGGAGTTGGATATCACACCTCAAGCTATAGGAAGGGCACCAGGATTGGAATGGGAAGGAGTTTGATATCACATCTCATGCCATAGTATGGGTCTCAGGTTTGGTAGAAGCATTGGGATATCACATCTCATGCTATCGGAAGGGTATCAGTATTGGATTTGGAAGAAGTTGGATATCCCATCTCATGCTATAGGAAGGGTCTCAGGTTGGAATGGGAAGGAGTTGGATATCACATTTCATGTTATAGGAAGGGTCTCAGGATTGGAATGGGAAGGACTTGGATATCATATCTCATGCTATAGGACGGGTCTCAGGTTTGTTATTAGAATCATTGAGATATCATATTGCATGCTGTAGGAAGGGTCTAAGGATTGGAATGGGAAGGACTTGGATATCGCATCTCATGCTATAGATAGGCTCTTAGGTTTGGAAAGGGAAGGAGTTGGATATCACATTTCATGTTAGAGGAAGGATCTCAGGTTTGGTATTAGAAGCATTGAGATATCACATTTCATGCTATAGGAAGGGTCTCAGGATTGGAATGGGAAGTAGTTGGATATCACATCTCATGCTATAGGAAGGGTCTCAGGTTTGGTATAAGCATTGAGATATCACATCTCATGCTATAGGACGGGTCTCAGGATTGGAATGGAAGGAGTTGGATATCACATCACATGTTATAGGAAGGATCTCAGGTTTGGTATTAGAAGCATTGAGACATCACATCTCATGCTATAGGAAGGGTCTCAGGGTTGGAATGGGAAGGAGTTGGATATCGCATCTCATCCAATAGGAAGGGTCTCAGGATTGGAATGGGAAGGAATTGGATATCACATCTCATGTTATAGGAAGGATCTCAGGTTTGGTATTAGAAGCATTGAGATATCACATCTCATGCTATCGGAAGGGTCTCAGGATTGGATTGGGAAGGAGTTGATATCCCTTCTCATGCTATAGGAAGGGTCTCAGGATTTGAATGGGAAGGAGTTGGATATCACATCTCATGTTATAGGAAGGGTCTCAGGATTGGAATGGGAAGGATATGGATATCACATCTCTTGCTATAGGAAGGGTCTCAGGATTGGAATGGGTAGGAGTTGGATATTACTTTCTTGCTATAGGAAGGGTCTCATGTTTGGAATGGGAAGCAGTTGGATATCACATATGCTATAGTTAGTGTCTCAGGTTTGGAACGGGAAGGAGTTGGATATCACATCTCATGTTATAGGAAGGGTCTCAGGTTTGGTATAAGCATTGCGATATCACATCTCTGCTATCGGAAGCGGCTCAGGATTGGAATGGGAAGGAGTTGGATATCCCATCTCATGTTATAGGAAGAGTCTCTGGTTTGGTATTAGAATCATTGAGATATCACATTGCATGCTGTAGGAAGGGTCTAAGGATTGGAATGGGATGGACTTGGATATCACATCTCAGGCTATAGTTAGGCTCTCAGGTTTGGTATAAGCATTGAGATATCACATCTCATGCTATAGGAAGGGTCTCAGGATTGGAATGGGAAGGAATTGGATATCACATCTCATGCTATAGGAAGGGTCTCAGATTTGGTATAAGCATTGAGATATCACATCTCATGCTAAAGGAAGGGTCTCAGGATTGGAATGGGAAGGAGTTGTATATGACATCTCAGGCCATAGGAAGGGTCTCAGGTTTGGTATAAGCATTGAGATATCACATCTCTGCTATCGGAAGGGTCTCAGGATTGGAATGGGAAGGAGTTGGATATCCCATCTCATGTTATAGGAATGGTCTCAGGTTTGGTATTAGAAGCATAGAGATATCACATCTCATGCTATAGGAAGGGTCTCAGGATTGGAATGGGAAGGACTTGGATGTCACATCTCATGCTATAGGGAGGGTCTCAAGTTTGATATTAGAAGCATTGAGATAACACATCTCATGATATCGGAAGGGTCTCAGGATTGGAATGGGAAGGAGTTGGATATCACATCTCATGATAAAGGAAGGGTCTAAGGTTTGGAAGGGGGAGGATTTGGATATCACATCTCATGTTATAGGACGGGTCTCAGGTTTGGTATTAGAAGCATTGAGATATCAAGTCTCATGGTATAAGAAGGGTCTCAGAATTGGAATGGGAAGGAGTTGGATATCACACCTCAAGCTATAGGAAGGGTCTCAGGATTGGAATGGGAAGGAGTTTGATGTCACATCTCATGCCATAGTATGGGTCTCAGGTTTGGTAGAAGCATTGGGATATCACACCTCATGCTATCGGAAGGGTATCAGTATTGGATTTGGAAGAAGTTGGATATCCCATCTCATGCTATAGGAAGGGTCTCAGGTTGGAATGGGAAGGAGTTGGATATCATATCTCATGCTATAGGAAGGCTCTCAGGTTTGGAAGGGGAAGGAGTTGGATATCACATTTCATGTTAGAGGAAGGATCTCAGGTTTGGTATTAGAGGCCTTGAGATATCACATCTCATGCTATAGGAAGGGTCTCAGGATTGGAATGGGAAGGAGTTGGATATCACATCTCAAGCTATAGGAAGGGTCTCAGGTTTGGTATAAGCATTGAGATATCACATCTCTTGCTATAGGAAGGGTCTCAGGATTGGAATGGGAAGGAGTTGGATATCACATCTCATGTTAAAGGAAATATCTCAGGTTTGGTATTAGAAGCATTGAGACATCACATCTCATGTTATAGGAAGGGTCTCAGGATTGGAATGGGAAGAAGTTGGATATCACATCTCATGCTATAGGAAGGGTCTCAGGTTTGGTATAAGCATTGAGATATCACATCTCATGCTATAGGAAGGGTCTCAGGATTGGAATGGGAAGGAGTTGTATATGACATCTCATGCCATAGGAAGGGTCTCAAATTTGGTATAAGCATTGAGATATCACATCACATGCTATAGGAAGGGTCTCAGGATTGGAATGGGAAGGACTTGGATATCACATCTCATGCTATAGGCAGGGCCTCAGGTTTGGAAAGGGAAGGAGTTGGATATCACATCTCATGTTATAGGAAGGGTCTCAGGTTTGGTATAAGCATTGAGATATCACATCTCTGCTATCGGAAGCGGCTCAGGATTGGAATGGGAAGGAGTTGGATATCCCATCTCATGTTATAGGAAGAGTCTCTGGTTTGGTATTAGAATCATTGAGATATCACATCGCATGCTGTAGGAAGGGTCTAAGGATTGGAATGGGATGGACTTGGATATCACATCTCATGCTATAGGTAGGCTCTCAGGTTTGGTATAAGCATTGAGATATCACATCTCATGCTATAGGAAGGGTCTCAGGATTGGAATGGGAAGGAATTGGATATCACATCTCATGCTATAGGAAGGGTCTCAGATTTGGTATAAGCATTGAGATATCACATCTCATGCTAAAGAAAGGGTCTCAGGATTGGAATGGGAAGGAGTTGTATATGACATCTCAGGCCATAGGAAGGGTCTCAGGTTTGGTATAAGCATTGAGATATCACATCTCTGCTATCGGAAGGGTCTCAGGATTGGAATGGGAAGGAGTTGGATATCCCATCTCATGTTATAGGAATGGTCTCAGGTTTGGTATTAGAAGCATAGAGATATCACATCTCATGCTACAGGAAGGGTCTCAGGATTGGAATGGGAAGGACTTGGATGTCACATCTCATGCTATAGGGAGGGTCTCAAGTTTGATATTAGAAGCATTGAGATAACAAATCTCATGATATCGGAAGGTCTCAGGATTGGAATGGGAAGGAGTTGGATATTACATCTCATGATAAAGGAAGGGCCTAAGGTTTGGAAGGGGAAGGATTTGGATATCACAT
The DNA here is from genome assembly GCF_040938575.1 of Ambystoma mexicanum. Taxonomy (NCBI): domain Eukaryota; kingdom Metazoa; phylum Chordata; class Amphibia; order Caudata; family Ambystomatidae; genus Ambystoma; species Ambystoma mexicanum. The sequence continues at coordinate 345,116,016 of NC_090936.1, forward strand.
CTCATGTTATAGGACGGGTCTCAGGTTTGGTATTAGAAGCATTGAGATATCAAGTCTCATGGTATAAGAAGGGTCTCAGAATAGGAATGGGAAGGAGTTGGATATCACACCTCAAGCTATAGGAAGGGTCTCAGGATTGGAATGGGAAGGAGTTTGATATCACATCTCATGCCATAGTATGGGTCTCAGGTTTGGTAGAAGCATTGGGATATCACATCTCATGCTATCGGAAGGGTATCAGTATTGGATTTGGAAGAAGTTGGATATCCCATCTCATGCTATAGGAAGGGTCTCAGGTTGGAATGGGAAGGAGTTGGATATCACATTTCATGTTATAGGAAGGGTCTCATGATTGGAATGGGAAGGACTTGGATATCATATCTCATGCTATAGGAAGGCTCTCAGGTTTGGAAGGGGAAGGAGTTGGATATCACATCTCAAGCTATAGGAAGCGTCTCAGGATTGGAATGGGAAGGAGTTGGATATCACATCTCAAGCTATAGGAAGGGTCTCAGGTTTGGTATAAGCATTGAGATATCACATCTCATGCTATAGGAAGGGTCTCAGGATTGGAATGGGAAGGAGTTGGATATCACATCTCATGTTATAGGAAATATCTCAGGTTTGGTATTAGAAGCATTGAGACATCACATCTCATGTTATAGGAAGGGTCTCAGGATTGGAATGGGAAGAAGTTGGATATCACATCTCATGCTATAGGAAGGGTCTCAGGTTTGGTATAAGCATTGAGATATCACATCTCATGCTATAGGAAGGGTCTCAGGATTGGAATGGGAAGGAGTTGTATATGACATCTCATGCCATAGGAAGGGTCTCAGGTTTGGTATAAGCATTGAGATATCACATCACATGCTATAGGAAGGGTCTCAGGATTGGAATGGGAAGGACTTGGATATCACATCTCATGCTATAGGCAGGGCCTCAGGTTTGGAAAGGGAAGGAGATGGATATCACATTTCATGTTAGAGATAGGATCTCAGGTTTGGTATTAGAGGCATTGAGATATCACATCTCATGCTATCAGAAGGGTCTCAGGATTGGAATGGGAAGGAGTTGTATATCACATCTCATGCTAAATGGAGGGTCTCAGGTTTGGAAGGGGAAGGATTTGGAAATCACATCTCATGTTATAGGAAGGATCTCAGGTTTGGTAATAGAAGCATTGAGATATCACATCTCATGCTATCGGAAGTATCTCAGGTTTGGTATTAGAAGCATTGAGACATCACATCTCATGCTATAGGAAGGGTCTCAGGATTGGAATGGGAAGGAGTTGGATATCACATCTCATGCTATAGGAAGGGTCTCAGATTTGGTATAAGCATTGAGATATCACATCTCATGCTATAGGAAGGGTCTCAGGATTGGATTGGGAAGGAGTTGTATATGACATCTCATGTTATAGGAAGGGTCTCAGGTTTGGTATTAGAAGCATTGAGATATCACATCTCATGCTATAGGAAGGGTCTCAGGATTGGAATGGGGAGGACTTGGATCTCACATCTCATGCTATAGGGAGGGTCTCAAGTTTGATATTAGAAGCATTGAGATAACAAATCTCATGATCTCGGAAGAGTCTCAGGATTGGAATGGGAAGGAGTTGGATATCACATCTCATGATAAAGGAAGGGTCTAAGGTTTGGAAGGGGAAAGATTTGGATATCACATCTCATGTTATAGGACCGGTCTCAGGTTTGGTATCAGAAGCATTGAGATATCAAGTCTCATGGCATAGGAAGGGTCTCAGAATTGGAATGGGAAGGAGTTGGATATCACATCTCAAGCTATAGGAAGAGTCTCAGGATTGGAATGGGAATGAGTTTGATATCACATCTCATGCCATAGTATGGGTCTCAGGTTTGGTAGAAGCATTGGGATATCACATCTCATGCTATTGGAAGGGTATCAGTATTGGATTTGGAAGGAGTTGGATATCCCATCTCATGCTATAGGAAGGGTCTCAGGTTGGAATGGGAAGGAGTTGGATATCACATTTCATGTTATAGGAAGGGTCTCAGGATTGGAATGGGAAGGACTTGGATATCATATCTCATGCTATAGGAAGGCTCTCAGGTTTGGAAGGGGAAGGAGTTGGATATCACATTTCATGTTAGAGGAAGGATCTCAGGTTTGGTATTAGAGGCCTTGAGATATCACATCTCATGCTATAGGAAGGGTCTCAGGATTGGAATGGGAAGGAGTTGGATATAACATCTCAAGCTTTAGGAAGGGTCTCAGGTTTGGTATAAGCATTGAGATAGCACATCTCATGCTATAGGAAGGGTCTCAGGATTGGAATGGATGGGAAGGAGTTGGATATCACATCTCATGTTATAGGAAAGATCTCAGGTTTGGTATTAGAAGCATTGAGACATCACATCTCATGTTATAGGAAGGGTCTCAGGATTGGAATGGGAAGAAGTTGGATATCACATCTCATGCTATAGGAAGGGTCTCAGGTTTGGAAGGGGAAGGAGTTGGATATCCAATCTCATGTTATAGGACTGGTCTCAGGTTTGGTATTAGAAGCATTGAGATATCACATCGCATGCTGTAGGAAGGTTCTCAGGTTTGGTATTAGAAGCATTGAGACATCACATCTCATGCTATAGGAAGGGTCTCAGGATTGGAATGGGAAGGAGTTGGATATCACATCTCATGTTATAGGAAGGATCTCAGGTTTGGTATTAGAAGCATTGAGACATCACATCTCATGCTATAGGAAGGGTCTCAGGATTTGAATGGGAAGGAGTTGGATATCACATCTCATGCTATAGGAAGGGTCTCACATTTGGTATAAGCATTGAGATATCACATCTCATGCTATAGGAAGGGTCTCAGGATTGGATTGGGAAGGAGTTGTATATGACATCTCAGGCCATAGGAAGGGTCTCAGGATTGGTATAAGCATTGAGATATCACATCTCTGCTATCGGAAGGGTCTCAGGATTGGAATGGGAAGGAGTTGGATATCCCATCTCATGTTATAGGAAGGGTCTCAGGTTTGGTATTAGAAGCATTGAGATATCACATCTCATGCTATAGGAAGGGTCTCAGGATGGGAATGGGGAGGACTTGGATGTCACATCTCATGCTATAGGGAGGGTCTCAAGTTTGATGTTAGAAGCATTGAGATAACAAATCTCATGATATCGGAAGGGTCTCAGGATTGGAATGGGAAGGAGTTGGATATCACATCTCATGATAAAGGAAGGGTCTAAGGTTTGGAAGGGGAAAGATTTGGATATCACATCTCATGTTATAGGACGGGTCTCAGGTTTGGTATTAGAAGCATTGAGATATCAAGTCTCATGGCATAGGAAGGGTCTCAGAATTGGAATTTGAAGGAGTTGGATATCACATCTCAAGCTATATGAAGAGTCTCAGGATTGGAATGGGAAGGAGTTTGATATCACATCTCATGCCATAGTATGGGTCTCAGGTTTGGTAGAAGCATTGGGATATCACATCTCATGCTATAGGAAGGCTCTCAGGTTTGGAAGGGGAAGGAGTTGGATATCACATTTCATGTTAGAGGAAGGATCTCAGGTTTGGTATTAGAGGCCTTGAGATATCACATCTCATGCTATAGGAAGGGTCTCAGGATTGGAATGGGAAGGAGTTGGATATCACATCTCAAGCTTTAGGAAGGGTCTCAGGTTTGGTATAAGCATTGAGATAGCACATCTCATGCTATAGGAAGGGTCTCAGGATTGGAATGGGAAGGAGTTGGATATCACATCTCATGTTATAGGAAGGATCTCAGGTTTGGTATTAGAAGCATTGAGACATCACATCTCATGCTATAGGAAGGGTCTCAGGATTGGAATGGGAAGGAGTTGGATATCACATCTCATGCTATAGGAAGGGTCTCAGATTTGGTATAAGCATTGAGATATCACATCTCTGCTATCGGAAGGGTCTCAGAATTGGAAAGTGAAGGAGTTGGATATCACATCTCAAGCTATATGAAGAGTCTCAGGATTGGAATGGGAAGGAGTTTGATATCACATCTCATGCCATAGTATGGGTCTCAGGTTTGGTAGAAGCATTGGGATATCACATCTCATGCTATTGGAAGGGTATCAGTATTGGATTTGGAAGGAGTTGGATATCCCATCTCATGCTATAGGAAGGGTCTCAGGTTGGAATGGGAAGGAGTTGGATATCACATTTCATGTTATAGGAAGGGTCTCAGGATTGGAATGGGAAGGACTTGGATATCATATCTCATGCTATAGGAAGGCTCTCAGGTTTGGAAGGGGAAGGAGTTGGATATCACATTTCATGTTAGAGGAAGGATCTCAGGTTTGGTATTAGAGGCCTTGAGATATCACATCTCATGCTACAGGAAGGGTCTCAGGATTGGAATTGAAGGAGTTGGATATCACATCTCAAGCTTTAGGAAGGGTCTCAGGTTTGGTATAAGCATTGAGATAGCACATCTCATGCTATAGGAAGGGTCTCAGGATTGGAATGGGAAGGAGTTGGATATCACATCTCATGTTATAGGAAGGATCTCAGGTTTGGTATTAGAAGCATTGAGACATCACATCTCATGCTATAGGAAGGGTCTCAGGATTGGAATGGGAAGGAGTTGGATATCACATCTCATGCTATAGGAAGGGTCTCAGATTTGGTATAAGCATTGAGATATCACATCTCTGCTATCGGAATGGTCTCAGGATTGGAATGGGAAGGAGTTGGATATCCCATCTCATGCTATAGGGAGGGTCTCAATTGTGATATTAGAAGCATTGAGATAACAAATCTCATGATATCGGAAGGGTCTCAGGATTGGAATGGGAAGGAGTTGGATATCACATCTCATGATAAAGGAAGGGTCTAAGGTTTGGAAGGGGAAAGATTTGGATATCACATCTCATGTTATAGGACGGGTCTCAGGTTTGGTATTATAAGCATTGAGATATCAAGTCTCATGGTATAGGAAGTGTCTCAGAATTGGAATGGGAAGGAGTTGAATATCACATCTCAAGCTATAGGAAGAGTCTCAGGATTGGAATGGGAAGGAGTTTGATATCACATCTCATGCCATAGTATGGTTCTCAGGTTTGATAGAAGCATTGGGATATCACATCTCATGCTATTGGAAGGGTATCAGTATTGGATTTGGAAGGAGTTGGATATCCCATCTCATGCTATAGGAAGGGTCTCAGGTTGGAATGGGAAGGAGTTGGATATCACATTTCATGTTATAGGAAGGGTCTCAGGATTGGAATGGGAAGGACTTGGATATCATATCTCATGCTATAGGAAGGCTCTCAGGTTTGGAAGGAGAAGGAGTTGGATATCACATTTCATGTTAGAGGAAGGATCTCAGGTTTGGTATTAGAGGTCTTGAGATATCACATCTCATGCTATAGGAAGGGTCTCAGGTTGGAATGGGAAGGAGTTGGATATCACATTTCATGTTATAGGAAGGGTCTCAGGATTGGAATGGGAAGGAGTTGGATATCACATCTCAAGCTTTAGGAAGGGTCTCAGGTTTGGTATAAGCATTGAGATAGCACATCTCATGCTATAGGAAGGGTCTCAGGATTGGAATGGGAAGGAGTTGGATATCACATCTCATGTTATAGGAAAGATCTCAGGTTTGGTATTAGAAGCATTGAGACATCACATCTCATGTTATAGGAAGGGTCTCAGGATTGGAATGGGAAGAAGTTGGATATCACATCTCATGCTATAGGAAGGGTCTCAGGTTTGGAAGGAGAAGGAGTTGGATATCCAATCTCATGTTATAGGACTGGTCTCAGGTTTGGTATTAGAAGCATTGAGATATCACATCGCATGCTGTAGGAAGGTTCTCAGGTTTGGAATGGGGAGGAATTGGATATCACATCTCATGTCATAGGAAGGATCTCAGGTTTGGTATTAGAAGCACTGAGATATCACATCTCATGCTATAGGAATGGTCTCAGGATTGGAATGGGAAGGAGTTGGATATTACATTCCTGCTATAGGAAGGGTCTCAGGTTTGGAACGGGAAGGAGTTGGATATCACATCTCATGTTATAGGAAGGGTCTCAGGTTTGGTATAAGCATTGAGATATCACATCTCTGCTATCGGAAGTATCTCAGGATTGGAATGGGAAGGTGTTGGATATCCCATCTCATGTTATAGGACGGGTCTCAGGTTTGTTATTAGAATCATTGAGATATCATACTGCATGCTGTAGGAAGGGTCTAAGGATTGGAATGGGAAGGAGTTGGATATCCCATCTCATGTTATAGGAAGAGTCTCAAGTTTGGTATTAGAAGCATTTAGATATCACATCTCATGCTATAGGAAGTGTCTCAGGATTGGAATGGGAAGGAGTTGGATATCACATTTCATGTTAGAGGAAGGATCTCAGGTTTGGTATTAGAAGCATTGAGATATCACATCTCATGCTATCGGAAGGGTCTCAGGATTGGAATGGGAAGGACTTGGATATCACATCTCATGCTATAGGGAGGGTCTCAAGTTTGATATTAGAAGCATTGAGATATCATATCTCATGCTATAGGAAGGGTCTCAGGATTGGAATGGGAAGGAGTTGGATATCACATCTCATGATAAAGGAAGTGTCTAAGGTTTGGAAGGGGAAGGAGTTGGATATCCCATCTCATGCTATAGGAAGGGTCTCAGGTTGGAATGGGAAGGAGTTGGATATCACATCTCATGTTATAGGAAGGGTCTCAGGATTGGAATTAGAAGGACTTGGATATCACATCTCATGCTATAGGAAGGCTCTCAGGTTTGGAAGGGGAAAGAGTTGGATATCACATTTCATGTTAGAGGTAGGATCTCAGGTTTGGTATTAGAAGCATTGAGATATCACATCTCATGCTATCGGAAGGATCTCAGGTTTGGTATAGAAGCATTGAGATATCACATCTCATGCTATAGGAAGGGTCTCAGGATTGGAATGGGAAGGAGTTGGATATCACATCTCATGTTATAGGAAGGATCTCAGGTTTGGTATTAGAAGCATTGAGACATCACATCTCATGCTATCGGAAGGGTCTCAGGATTGGAATGGGAAGGACTTGGATATCACATCTCATGCTATAAGGAGGGTCTCAAGTTTGATATTAGAAGCATTGAGATATCACATCTCATGATATCGGAAGGGTCTCAGGATTGGAATGGGAAGGAGTTGGATATCACATTTCATGTTAGAGGAAGGATCTCAGGTTTGGTATTAGAGGCCTTGAGATATCACATTGCATGCTATAGGAAGGGTCTCAGGTTGGAATGGGAAGGAGTTGGATATCACATTTCATGTTATAGGAAGGGTCTCAGGATTGGAATGGGAAGGAGTTGGATATCACATCTCAAGCTTTAGGAAGGGTCTCAGGTTTGGTATAAGCATTGAGATAGCACATCTCATGCTATAGGAAGGGTCTCAGGATTGGAATGGGAAGTAGTTGGATATCACATCTCATGTTATAGGAAAGATCTCAGGTTTGGTATTAGAAGCATTGAGACATCACATCTCATGTTATAGGAAGGGTCTCAGGATTGGAATGGGAAGAAGTTGGATATCACATCTCATGCTATAGGAAGGGTCTCAGGTTTGGAAGGAGAAGGAGTTGGATATCCAATCTCATGTTATAGGACTGGTCTCAGGTTTGGTATTAGAAGCATTGAGATATCACATCGCATGCTGTAGGAAGGTTCTCAGGTTTGGAATGGGGAGGAATTGGATATCACATCTCATGTCATAGGAAGGATCTCAGGTTTGGTATTAGAAGCACTGAGATATCACATCTCATGCTATAGGAATGGTCTCAGGATTGGAATGGGAAGGAGTTGGATATTACATTCCTGCTATAGGAAGGGTCTCATGTTTGGAATGGGAATGTGTTGGATATCACATATGCTATAGGAAGGGTCTCAGGTTTGGAACGGGAAGGAGTTGGATATCACATCTCATGTTATAGGAAGGGTCTCAGGTTTGGTATAAGCATTGAGATATCACATCTCTGCTATCGGAAGTATCTCAGGATTGGAATGGGAAGGTGTTGGATATCCCATCTCATGTTATAGGACGGGTCTCAGGTTTGTTATTAGAATCATTGAGATATCATATTGCATGCTGTAGGAAGGGTCTAAGGATTGGAATGGGAAGGAGTTGGATATCCCATCTCATGTTATAGGAAGAGTCTCAAGTTTGGTATTAGAAGCATTTAGATATCACATCTCATGCTATAGGAAGTGTCTCAGGATTGGAATGGGAAGGAGTTGGATATCACATTTCATGTTAGAGGAAGGATCTCAGGTTTGGTATTAGAAGCATTGAGATATCACATCTCATGCTATCGGAAGGATCTCAGGTTTGGTATAGAAGCATTGAGATATCACATCTCATGCTATAGGAAGGGTCTCAGGATTGGAATGGGAAGGAGTTGGATATCACATCTCATGTTATAGGAAGGATCTCAGGTTTGGTATTAGAAGCATTGAGACATCACATCTCATGCTATCGGAAGGGTCTCAGGATTGGAATGGGAAGGACTTGGATATCACATCTCATGCTATAAGGAGGGTCTCAAGTTTGATATTAGAAGCATTGAGATATCACATCTCATGATATCGGAAGGGTCTCAGGGATGGAATGGGAAGGAGTTGGATATCACATCTCATGATAACGGAAGTGTCTAAGGTTTGGAAGGGGAAGGAGTTGGATATCCCATCTCATGCTATAGGAAGGGTCTCAGGTTGGAATGGGAAGGAGTTGGATATCACATCTCATGTTATAGGAAGGGTCTCAGGATTGGAATTAGAAGGACTTGGATATCACATCTCATGCTATAGGAAGGCTCTCAGGTTTGGAAGGGGAAAGAGTTGGATATCACATTTCATGTTAGAGGTAGGATCTCAGGTTTGGTATTAGTGGCATTGAGATATCACATCTCATGCTATCAGAAGAGTCTCAGGATTGGAATGGGAAGGAGTTGGATATCACATCTCATGCTAAAGGGAGGGTCTCAGGTTTGGAAGGGGAAGGATTTGGATATCACATCTCATGTTATAGGAAGGATCTCAGGTTTGGTATTAGAAGCATTGAGATATCACATCTCATGCTATCGGAAGGATCTCAGGTTTGGTATAGAAGCATTGAGATTTCACATCTCATGTTATCGGAAGGATCTCAGGTTTGGTATTAGAAGTATTGAGATATCACATCTCACGCTATAGGAAGGGTCTCAGGATTGGAATGGGAAGGAGTTGGTTATCACATCTCATGCTAAAGGAAGGGTCTCAGGTTTGGTAGAAGCATTGAGATATCACATCTCATGCTATAGGAAGGGTCTCAGGATTGGAATGGGAAGGACTTAGATATCACATATCATGCTATAGGAAGGGTCTCAGGTTTGGTATAAGCATTGAGATATCACATCTCTGCTATCGGAAGTGTCTCAGGATTGGAATGGGAAGGACTTGGATATCACATCTCATGCTAAAGGAAGGGTCTCAGGTTTGGAACGGGAAGGAGTTGGATATCACATCTCATGTTATAGGGAGGGTCTCAGTTTTGATATTAGAAGCATTGAGATATCACATCGCATGCTATCGGAAGTGTCTCAGGATTGGAATGGGAAGGAGCTGGATATCACATCTCATGCTAATGGAAGGGTCTCAGGTTTGGAACGGGAAGGAGTTGGATATGACATCTCATGTTATAGGAAGGGTCTCAGGTTTGGTATAAGCATTGAGATATCACATCTCTGCTATCGGAAGTGTCTCAGGATTGGAATGGGAAGGACTTGGATATCACATCTCATGCTATAGATAGGCTCTCAGGTTTGGAAAGGGAAGGAGTTGGATATCACATTTCATGTTAGAGGAAGGATCTCAGGTTTGGTATTAAAGGCATTGAGATATCAGATCTCAGGCTATAGGAAGGGTCTCAGGATTGGAATGGGAAGGAGTTGGATATCACATCTCATGCTATAGGAAGGGTCTCAGGATTGGAATGGGAAGGAGTTGGATATCACATCTCATGCTAGAGGAAGGGTCTCAGGTTTGGTATAAGCATTGAGATATCACATCTCGTGCTATAGGAAGGGTCTCAGGATTGGAATGGGAAGGAGTTATATATGACATCTCATGCCGTAGGAAGGGTCTCAGGTTTGGTATAAGCATTGAGATATCACATCTCTGCTATCGAAAGGGTCTTAGGATTGGAATGGGAAGGAGTTGGATATCCCATCTCATGTTATAGGAAGAGTCTCAGGTTTGGTATTAGAAGCATTGAGATATCCCATCTCATGATATAGGAAGGGTCTCAGGTTGGAATGGGAAGGAGTTGGATATCACATTTCATGTTATAGGAAGGGTCTCAGGATTGGAATGGGAAGGACTTGGATATCATATCCCATGCTATAGGAAGGCTCTCAGGTTTGGAAGGGGAAGGAGTTGGATATCACATTTCATGTTAGAGGAAGGATCTCAGGTTTGGTATTAGAGGCCTTGAGATATCACATCTCATGCTATAGGAAGGGTCTCAGGATTGGAATGGGAAGGAGTTGGATATCACATCTCAAGCTATAGGAACGGTCTCAGGTTTGGTATAAGCATTGTGATTTCACATCTCATGCTATAGGATGGGTCTCAGGATTGGAATGGGAAGGAGTTGGATATCACATCTCATGTTATAGGAAAGATCTCAGGTTTGGTATTAGAAGCATTGAGACATCACATCTCATGTTATAGGAAGGGTCTCAGGATTGGAATGGGAAGGAGTTGGATATCACATCTCATGTTATAGGAAGGGTCTCAGGATTGGAATTAGAAGGACTTGGATATCACATCTCATGCTATAGGAAGGCTCTCAGGTTTGGAAGGGGAAAGAGTTGGATATCACATTTCATGTTAGAGGTAGGATCTCAGGTTTGGTATTAGAAGCATTGAGATATCACATCTCATGCTATCGGAAGGATCTCAGGTTTGGTATAGAAGCATTGAGATATCACATCTCATGCTATAGGAAGGGTCTCAGGATTGGAATGGGAAGGAGTTGGATATCACATCTCATGTTATAGGAAGGATCTCAGGTTTGGTATTAGAAGCATTGAGACATCACATCTCATGCTATCGGAAGGGTCTCAGGATTGGAATGGGAAGGACTTGGATATCACATCTCATGCTATAAGGAGGGTCTCAAGTTTGATATTAGAAGCATTGAGATATCACATCTCATGATATCGGAAGGGTCTCAGGATTGGAATGGGAAGGAGTTGGATATCACATTTCATGTTAGAGGAAGGATCTCAGGTTTGGTATTAGAGGCCTTGAGATATCACATCTCATGCTATAGGAAGGGTCTCAGGTTGGAATGGGAAGGAGTTGGATATCACATTTCATGTTATAGGAAGGGTCTCAGGATTGGAATGGGAAGGAGTTGGATATCACATCTCAAGCTTTAGGAAGGGTCTCAGGTTTGGTATAAGCATTGAGATAGCACATCTCATGCTATAGGAAGGGTCTCAGGATTGGAATGGGAAGTAGTTGGATATCACATCTCATGTTATAGGAAAGATCTCAGGTTTGGTATTAGAAGCATTGAGACATCACATCTCATGTTATAGGAAGGGTCTCAGGATTGGAATGGGAAGAAGTTGGATATCACATCTCATGCTATAGGAAGGGTCTAAGGTTTGGAAGGAGAAGGAGTTGGATATCCAATCTCATGTTATAGGACTGGTCTCAGGTTTGGTATTAGAAGCATTGAGATATCACATCGCATGCTGTAGGAAGGTTCTCAGGTTTGGAATGGGGAGGAATTGGATATCACATCTCATGTCATAGGAAGGATCTCAGGTTTGGTATTAGAAGCACTGAGATATCACATCTCATGCTATAGGAATGGTCTCAGGATTGGAATGGGAAGGAGTTGGATATTACATTCCTGCTATAGGAAGGGTCTCATGTTTGGAATGGGAATGTGTTGGATATCACATATGCTATAGGAAGGGTCTCAGGTTTGGAATGGGAAGGAGTTGGATATCACATCTCATGTTATAGGAAGGGTCTCAGGTTTGGTATAAGCATTGAGATATCACATCTCTGCTATCGGAAGTATCTCAGGATTGGAATGGGAAGGTGTTGGATATCCCATCTCATGTTATAGGACGGGTCTCAGGTTTGTTATTAGAATCATTGAGATATCATATTGCATGCTGTAGGAAGGGTCTAAGGATTGGAATGGGAAGGAGTTGGATATCCCATCTCATGTTATAGGAAGAGTCTCAAGTTTGGTATTAGAAGCATTTAGATATCACATCTCATGCTATAGGAAGTGTCTCAGGATTGGAATGGGAAGGAGTTGGATATCACATTTCATGTTAGAGGAAGGATCTCAGGTTTGGTATTAGAAGCATTGAGATATCACATCTCATGCTATCGGAAGGATCTCAGGTTTGGTATAGAAGCATTGAGATATCACATCTCATGCTATAGGAAGGGTCTCAGGATTGGAATGGGAAGGAGTTGGATATCACATCTCATGTTATAGGAAGGATCTCAGGTTTGGTATTAGAAGCATTGAGACATCACATCTCATGCTATCGGAAGGGTCTCAGGATTGGAATGGGAAGGACTTGGATATCACATCTCATGCTATAAGGAGGGTCTCAAGTTTGATATTAGAAGCATTGAGATATCACATCTCATGATATCGGAAGGGTCTCAGGGATGGAATGGGAAGGAGTTGGATATCACATCTCATGATAAAGGAAGTGTCTAAGGTTTGGAAGGGGAAGGAGTTGGATATCCCATCTCATGCTATAGGAAGGGTCTCAGGTTGGAATGGGAAGGAGTTGGATATCACATCAGATGTTATAGGAAGGGTCTCAGGATTGGAATTAGAAGGACTTGGATATCACATCTCATGCTATAGGAAGGCTCTCAGGTTTGGAAGGGGAAAGAGTTGGATATCACATTTCATGTTAGAGGTAGGATCTCAGGTTTGGTATTAGTGGCATTGAGATATCACATCTCATGCTATCAGAAGAGTCTCAGGATTGGAATGGGAAGGAGTTGGATATCACATCTCATGCTAAAGGGAGGGTCTCAGGTTTGGAAGGGGAAGGATTTGGATATCACATCTCATGTTATAGGAAGGATCTCAGGTTTGGTATTAGAAGCATTGAGATATCACATCTCATGCTATCGGAAGGATCTCAGGTTTGGTATAGAAGCATTGAGATTTCACATCTCATGTTATCGGAAGGATCTCAGGTTTGGTATTAGAAGTATTGAGATATCACATCTCACGCTATAGGAAGGGTCTCAGGATTGGAATGGGAAGGAGTTGGTTATCACATCTCATGCTAAAGGAAGGGTCTCAGGTTTGGTAGAAGCATTGAGATATCACATCTCATGCTATAGGAAGGGTCTCAGGATTGGAATGGGAAGGACTTAGATATCACATATCATGCTATAGGAAGGGTCTCAGGTTTGGTATAAGCATTGAGATATCACATCTCTGCTATCGGAAGTGTCTCAGGATTAGAATGGGAAGGACTTGGATATCACATCTCATGCTAAAGGAAGGGTCTCAGGTTTGGAACGGGAAGGAGTTGGATATCACATCTCATGTTATAGGGAGGGTCTCAGTTTTGATATTAGAAGCATTGAGATATCACATCGCATGCTATCGGAAGTGTCTCAGGATTGGAATGGGAAGGAGCTGGATATCACATCTCATGCTAAAGGAAGGGTCTCAGGTTTGGAACGGGAAGGAGTTGGATATGACATCTCATGTTATAGGAAGGGTCTCAGGTTTGGTATAAGCATTGAGATATCACATCTCTGCTATCGGAAGTGTCTCAGGATTGGAATGGGAAGGACTTGGATATCACATCTCATGCTATAGATAGGCTCTCAGGTTTGGAAAGGGAAGGAGTTGGATATCACATTTCATGTTAGAGGAAGGATCTCAGGTTTGGTATTAAAGGCATTGAGATATCAGATCTCAGGCTATAGGAAGGGTCTCAGGATTGGAATGGGAAGGAGTTGGATATCACATCTCATGCTATAGGAAGGGTCTCAGGATTGGAATGGGAAGGAGTTGGATATCACATCTCATGCTAGAGGAAGGGTCTCAGGTTTGGTATAAGCATTGAGATATCACATCTCGTGCTATAGGAAGGGTCTCAGGATTGGAATGGGAAGGAGTTATATATGACATCTCATGCCGTAGGAAGGGTCTCAGGTTTGGTATAAGCATTGAGATATCACATCTCTGCTATCGAAAGGGTCTTAGGATTGGAATGGGAAGGAGTTGGATATCCCATCTCATGTTATAGGAAGAGTCTCAGGTTTGGTATTAGAAGCATTGAGATATCCCATCTCATGATATAGGAAGGGTCTCAGGTTGGAATGGGAAGGAGTTGGATATCACATTTCATGTTATAGGAAGGGTCTCAGGATTGGAATGGGAAGGACTTGGATATCATATCCCATGCTATAGGAAGGCTCTCAGGTTTGGAAGGGGAAGGAGTTGGATATCACATTTCATGTTAGAGGAAGGATCTCAGGTTTGGTATTAGAGGCCTTGAGATATCACATCTCATGCTATAGGAAGGGTCTCAGGATTGGAATGGGAAGGAGTTGGATATCACATCTCAAGCTATAGGAACGGTCTCAGGTTTGGTATAAGCATTGTGATTTCACATCTCATGCTATAGGATGGGTCTCAGGATTGGAATGGGAAGGAGTTGGATATCACATCTCATGTTATAGGAAAGATCTCAGGTTTGGTATTAGAAGCATTGAGACATCACATCTCATGTTATAGGAAGGGTCTCAGGATTGGAATGGGAAGAAGTTGGATATCACATCTCATGCTATAGGAAGGGTCTCAGGTTTGGTATAAGCATTGAGATATCACATCTCATGCTATAGGAAGGATCTCAGGTTTGGTATAGAAGCATTGAGATTTCACATCTCATGTTATCGGAAGGATCTCAGGTTTGGTATTAGAAGTATTGAGATATCACATCTCATGCTATAGGAAGGGTCTCAGGATTGGAATGGAAAGGAGTTGGTTATCACATCTCATGCTAAAGGAAGGGTCTCAGGTTTGGTAGAAGCATTGAGATATCACATCTCATGCTATAGGAAGGGTCTCAGGATTGGAATGGGAAGGACTTAGATATCACATATCATGCTATAGGAAGGGTCTCAGGTTTGGTATAAGCATTGAGATATCACATCTCTGCTATCGGAAGTGTCTCAGGATTGGAATGGGAAGGACTTGGATATCACATCTCATGCTAAAGGAAGGGTCTCAGGTTTGGAACGGGAAGGAGTTGGATATCACATCTCATGTTATAGGGAGGGTCTCAGTTTTGATATTAGAAGCATTGAGATATCACATCGCATGCTATCGGAAGTGTCTCAGGATTGGAATGGGAAGGAGCTGGATATCACATCTCATGCTAAAGGAAGGGTCTCAGGTTTGGAACGGGAAGGAGTTGGATATGACATCTCATGTTATAGGAAGGGTCTCAGGTTTGGTATAAGCATTGAGATATCACATCTCTGCTATCGGAAGTGTCTCAGGATTGGAATGGGAAGGACTTGGATATCACATCTCATGCTATAGATAGGCTCTCAGGTTTGGAAAGGGAAGGAGTTGGATATCACATTTCATGTTAGAGGAAGGATCTCAGGTTTGGTATTAAAGGCATTGAGATATCAGATCTCAGGCTATAGGAAGGGTCTCAGGATTGGAATGGGAAGGAGTTGGATATCACATCTCATGCTATAGGAAGGGTCTCAGGATTGGAATGGGAAGGAGTTGGATATCACATCTCATGCTAGAGGAAGGGTCTCAGGTTTGGTATAAGCATTGAGATATCACATCTCGTGCTATAGGAAGGGTCTCAGGATTGGAATGGGAAGGAGTTATATATGACATCTCATGCCGTAGGAAGGGTCTCAGGTTTGGTATAAGCATTGAGATATCACATCTCTGCTATCGAAAGGGTCTTAGGATTGGAATGGGAAGGAGTTGGATATCCCATCTCATGTTATAGGAAGAGTCTCAGGTTTGGTATTAGAAGCATTGAGATATCCCATCTCATGATATAGGAAGGGTCTCAGGTTGGAATGGGAAGGAGTTGGATATCACATTTCATGTTATAGGAAGGGTCTCAGGATTGGAATGGGAAGGACTTGGATATCATATCCCATGCTATAGGAAGGCTCTCAGGTTTGGAAGGGGAAGGAGTTGGATATCACATTTCATGTTAGAGGAAGGATCTCAGGTTTGGTATTAGAGGCCTTGAGATATCACATCTCATGCTATAGGAAGGGTCTCAGGATTGGAATGGGAAGGAGTTGGATATCACATCTCAAGCTATAGGAACGGTCTCAGGTTTGGTATAAGCATTGTGATTTCACATCTCATGCTATAGGATGGGTCTCAGGATTGGAATGGGAAGGAGTTGGATATCACATCTCATGTTATAGGAAAGATCTCAGGTTTGGTATTAGAAGCATTGAGACATCACATCTCATGTTATAGGAAGGGTCTCAGGATTGGAATGGGAAGAAGTTGGATATCACATCTCATGCTATAGGAAGGGTCTCAGGTTTGGTATAAGCATTGAGATATCACATCTCATGCTATAGGAAGGGTCTCAGGATTGGAATGGGAAGGAGTTGTATATGACATCTCATGCCATATGAAGGGTCTCAGGTTTGGTATAAGCATTGAGATATCACATCACATGCTATAGGAAGGGTCTCAGGATTGGAATGGGAAGGACTTGGTAATCACATCTCATGCTATAGGCAGGGTCTCAGGTTTGGAAAGGGAATGAGATGGATATCACATTTCATGTTAGAGGTAGGATCTCAGGTTTGGTATTAGAGGCATTGAGATATCACATCTCATGATATCAGAAGGGTCTCAGGATTGGAATGGGAAGGAGTTGGATATCACATCTCATGCTAATGGGAGGGTCTCAGGTTTGGAAGGGGAAGGATTTGGAAATCACATCTCATGTTATAGGAAGGATCTCAGGTTTGGTATTAGAAGCATTGAGATATCACATCTCATGCTTTCATAAGGGTCTCAGGATTGGAATGGGAAGGAGTTGGATATCACATCTTATGTTATAGGAAGGATCTCAGGTTTGGTATTAGAAGCATTGAGACATCACATCTCATGCTATAGGAAGGGTCTCAGGATTGGAATGGGAAGGAGTTGGATATCACATCTCATGCTATAGGAAGGGTCTCAGATTTGGTATAAGCATTGAGATATCACATCTCATGCTATAGGAAGGGTCTCAGGATTGGAATGGGAAGGAGTTGTATATGACATCTCAGGCCATAGGAAGGGTCTCAGGTTTGGTATAAGCATTGAGATATCACATCTCTGCTATCGGAAGGGTCTCAGGATTGGAATGGGAAGGAATTGGATATCACATCTCATGTTATAGGAAGGATCTCAGGTTTGGTATTAGAAGCATTGAGATATCCCTTCTCATGCTATAGGAAGGGTCTCAGGATTGGAATGTGAAGGATTTGGATATCACATCTCATGCTAAAGGAAGGGTCTCAGGTTTGGTAGAAGCATTGAGATATCACGTCTCTGCTATCGGAAGGGTCTCAGGATTGGATTGGGAAGGAGTTGGATATCCCTTCTCATGCTATAGGAAGGGTCTCAGGTTTGGTATAAGCATTGAGATATCACATCTCTGCTATCGGAAGGGTCTCAGGATTGGATTGGGAAGGAGTTGGATATCCCTTCTCATGCTATAGGAAGTGTCTCAGGTTAGAATGGGAAGGAGTTGGATATCACATCTCATGTTATAGGAAGGGTCTCAGGATTGGAATGGGAAGGATTTGGATATCACATCTCTTGCTATAGGAAGGGTCTCAGGATTGGAATGGGTAGGAGTTGGATATTACTTTCTTGCTATAGGAAGGGTCTCTATCACATATGCTATAGTTAGTGTCTCAGGTTTGGAACGGGAAGGAGTTGGATATCACATCTCATGTTATAGGAAGGGTCTCAGGTTTGGTATAAGCATTGAGATATCACATCTCTGCTATCGGAAGTGGCTCAGGATTGCAATGGGAAGGAGTTGGATATCCCATCTCATGTTATAGGACGAGTCTCTGGTTTGGTATTAGAATCATTGAGATATCACATCGCATGCTGTAGGAAGGGTCTAAGGATTGGAATGGGATGGACTTGGATATCACATCTCATGCTATAGATAGGCTCTTAGGTTTGGAAAGGGAAGGAGTTGGATATCACATTTCATGTTAGAGGAAGGATCTCAGGTTTGGTATTAGAAGCATTGAGATATCACATCTCATGCTATAGGAAGGGTCTCAGGATTGGAATGGGAAGGAGCTGGATATCACATCTCATGCTAAAGGAAGGGTCTCAGGTTTGGAACGGGAAGGTTTTGGATATCACATCTCATGTTATAGGAAGGGTCTCAGGTTTGGTATAAGCATTGAGATATCACATCTCTGCTATCGGATGTGTCTCAGGATTGGAATGGGAAGGAGTTGGATATCCCATCTCATGTTGTAGGATGGGTCTCAGGTTTGTTATTAGAATCATTGAGATATCATATTGCATGCTGTAGGAAGGGTCTAAGGGTTGGAATGGGAAGGACTTGGATATCACATCTCATGCTATAGATAGGCTCTTAGGTTTGGAAAGGGAAGGAGTTGGATATCACATTTCATGTTAGAGGAAGGATCTCAGGTTTGGTATTAGAAGCATTGAGATATCACATCTCATGCTATAGGAAGGGTCTCAGGATTGGAATGGGAAGTAGTTGGATATCACATCTCATGCTATAGGAAGGGTCTCAGGTTTGGTATAAGCATTGAGATATCACATCTCATGCTATAGGACGGGTCTCAGGATTGGAATGGAAGGAGTTGGATATCACATCTCATGTTATAGGAAGGATCTCAGGTTTGGTATTATAAGCATTGAGACATCACATCTCATGCTATAGGAAGGGTCTCAGGGTTGGAATGGGAAGGAGTTGGATATCACATCTCATCCAATAGGAAGGGTCTCAGGTTTGGAATGGGAAGGAATTGGATATCACATCTCATGTTATTGGAAGGATCTCAGGTTTGGTATTAGAAGCATTGAGATATCACATCTCATGCTTTCATAAGGGTCTCAGGATTGGAATGGGAAGGAGTTGGATATCCCTTCTCATGCTATAGGAAGTGTCTCAGGATTTGAATGGCAAGGAGTTGGATATCACATCTCATGCCATAGGAAGGGTCTCAGGTTTGGTATAAGCATTGAGATATCACATCTCTGCTATCGGAAGGGTCTCAGGATTGGATTGGGAAGGAGTTGGATATCCCTTCTCATGCTATAGGAAGTGTCTCAGGTTGGAATGGGAAGGAGTTGGATATCACATCTCATGTTATAGGAAGGGTCTCAGGATTGGAATGGGAAGGATTTGGATATCACATCTCTTGCTATAGGAAGGGTCTCAGGATTGGAATGGGTAGGAGTTGGATATTACTTTCTTGCTATAGGAAGGGTCTCATGTTTGGAATGGGAAGGAGTTGGATATCACATATGCTATAGTTAGTGTCTCAGGTTTGGAACGGGAAGGAGTTGGATATCACATCTCATGTTATAGGAAGGGTCTCAGGTTTGGTATAAGCATTGAGATATCACATCTCTGCTATCGGAAGCGGCTCAGGATTGGAATGGGAAGGAGTTGGATATCCCATCTCATGTTATAGGAAGAGTCTCTGGTTTGGTATTAGAATCATTGAGATATCACATCGCATGCTGTAGGAAGGCTCTCAGGTTTGGTATAAGCATTGAGATATCACATCTCATGCTATAGGAAGGGTCTCAGGATTGGAATGGGAAGGATTTGGATATCACATCTCATGCTATAGGAAGGGTCTCAGATTTGGTATAAGCATTGAGATATCACATCTCATGCTAAAGGAAGGGTCTCAGGATTGGAATGGGAAGGAGTTGTGTATGACATCTCAGGCCATAGGAAGGGTCTCAGGTTTGGTATAAGCATTGAGATATCACATCTCTGCTATCGGAAGGGTCTCAGGATTGGAATGGGAAGGAGTTGGATATCCCATCTCATCTTATAGGAAGGGTCTCAGGTTTGGTATTAGAAGCATAGAGATATCACATCTCATGCTATAGGAAGGGTCTCAGGATTGGAATGGGAAGGACTTGGATGTCACATCTCATGCTATAGGGAGGGTCTCAAGTTTGATATTAGAAGCATTGAGATACCAAATCTCATGATATCGGAAGGGTCTCAGGATTGGAATGGGAAGGAGTTGGATACCACATCTCATGATAAAGGAAGGGTCTAAGGTTTGGAAGGGGAAGGATTTGGATATCACATCTCATGTTATAGGACGGGTCTCAGGTTTGGTATTAGAAGCATTGAGATATCAAGTCTCATGGTATAAGAAGGGTCTCAGAATTGGAATGGGAAGGAGTTGGATATCACACCTCAAGCTTTAGGAAGGGTCTCAGGATTGGAATGGGAAGGAGTTTGATATCACATCTCATGCCATAGTATGGGTCTCAGGTTTGGTAGAAGCATTGGGATATCACATCTCATGCTATCGGAAGGGTATCAGTATTGGATTTGGAAGAAGTTGGATATCCCATCTCATGCTATAGGAAGGGTCTCAGGTTGGAATGGGAAGGAGTTGGATATCACATTTCATGTTATAGGAAGGGTCTCAGGATTGGAATGAGAAGGACTTGGATATCATATCTCATGCTATAGGACGGGTCTCAGGTTTGTTATTAGAATCATTGAGATATCATATTGCATGCTGTAGGAAGGGTCTCAGGATTGGAATGGGAAGTAGTTGGATATCACATCTCATGCTATAGGAAGGGTCTCAGGTTTGGTATAAGCATTGAGATATCACATCTCATGCTATAGGACGGGTCTCAGGATTGGAATGGAAGGAGTTGGATATCACATCTCATGTTATAGGAAGGATCTCAGGTTTGGTATTAGAAGCATTGAGACATCACATCTCATGCTATAGGAAGGGTCTCAGGGTTGGAATGGGAAGGAATTGGATATCACATCTCATGTTATAGGAAGGATCTGTGGTTTGGTATTAGAAGCATTGAGATATCACATCTCATGCTATAGGAAGGGTCTCAGGATTGGAATGTGAAGGATTTGGATATCACATCTCATGCTAAAGGAAGGGTCTCAGGTTTGGTAGAAGCATTGAGATATCACGTCTCTGCTATCGGAAGGGTCTCAGGATTGGATTGGGAAGGAGTTGGATATCCCTTCTCATGTTATAGGAAGGGTCTCAGGATTTGAATGGGAAGGAGTTGGATATCACATCTCATGTTATAGGAAGGGTCTCAGGATTGGAATGGGAAGGATTTGGATATCACATCTCTTGCTATAGGAAGGGTCTCAGGATTGGAATGGGTAGGAGTTGGATATTACTTTCTTGCTATAGGAAGGGTCTCATGTTTGGAATGGGAAGCAGTTGGATATCACATATGCTATAGTTAGTGTCTCAGGTTTGGAACGGGAAGGAGTTGGATATCCCATCTCATGTTATAGGAAGAGTCTCTGGTTTGGTATTAGAATCATTGAGATATCACATCGCATGCTGTAGGAAGGGTCTAAGGATTGGAATGGGATGGACTTGGATATCACATCTCATGCTATAGGTAGGCTCTCAGGTTTGGTATAAGCATTGAGATATCACATCTCATGCTATAGGAAGGGTCTCAGGATTGGAATGGGAAGGAATTGGATATCACATCTCATGCTATAGGAAGGGTCTCAGATTTGGTATAAGCATTGAGATATCACATCTCAAGCTAAAGAAAGGGTCTCAGGATTGGAATGGGAAGGAGTTGTATATGACATCTCATGCCATAGTATGGGTCTCAGGTTTGGTAGAAGCATTGGGATATCACATCTCATGCTATCGGAAGGGTATCAGTATTGGATTTGGAAGAAGTTGGATATCCCATCTCATGCTATAGGAAGGGTCTCAGGTTGGAATGGGAAGGAGTTGGATATCACAATTCATGTTATAGGAAGGGTCTCAGGATTGGAATGGGAAGGACTTGGATATCATATCTCATGCTATAGGAAGGCTCTCAGGTTTGGAAGGGGAAGGAGTTGGATATCACATCTCAAGCTATAGGAAGGGTCTCAGGATTGGAATGGGAAGGAGTTGGATATCACATCTCAAGCTATAGGAAGGGTCTCAGGTTTGGTATAAGCATTGAGATATCACATCTCATGCTATAGGAAGGGTCTCAGGATTGGAATGGGAAGGAGTTGGATATCACATCTCATGTTATAGGAAATATCTCAGGTTTGGTATTAGAAGCATTGAGACATCACATCTCATGTTATAGGAAGGGTCTCAGGTTTGGTATAAGCATTGAGATATCACATCTCTGCTATCGGAAGGGTCTCAGGATTGGAATGGGAAGGAGTTGGATATCCCATCTCATGTTATAGGAATGGTCTCAGGTTTGGTATTAGAAGCATAGAGATATCACATCTCATGCCATAGGAAGGGTCTCAGGTTTGGTATAAGCATTGAGATATCACATCACATGCTATAGGAAGGGTCTCAGGATTGGAATGGGAAGGACTTGGATATCACATCTCATGCTATAGGCAGGGCCTCAGGTTTGGAAAGGGAAGGAGATGGATATCACATTTCATGTTAGAGATAGGATCTCAGGTTTGGTATTAGAGGCATTGAGATATCACATCTCATGCTATCAGAAGGGTCTCAGGATTGGAATGGGAAGGAGTTGTATATCACATCTCATGCTAAATGGAGGGTCTCAGGTTTGGAAGGGGAAGGATTTGGAAATCACATCTCATGTTATAGGAAGGATCTCAGGTTTGGTATTAGAAGCATTGAGATATCACATCTCATGCTATCGGAAGTATCTCAGGTTTGGTATTAGAAGCATTGAGACATCACATCTCATGCTATAGGAAGGGTCTCAGGATTGGAATGGGAAGGAGTTGGATATCACATCTCATGCTATAGGAAGGGTCTCAGATTTGGTATAAGCATTGAGATATCACATCTCATGCTATAGGAAGGGTCTCAGGATTGGATTGGGAAGAAGTTGGATATCCCATCTCATGCTATAGGAAGGGTCTCAGGTTGGAATGGGAAGGTGTTGGATATCACAATTCATGTTATAGGAAGGGTCTCAGGATTGGAATGGGAAGGACTTGGATATCATATCTCATGCTATAGGAAGGCTCTCAGGTTTGGAAGGGGAAGGAGTTGGATATCACATCTCAAGCTATAGGAAGGGTCTCAGGATTGGAATGGGAAGGAGTTGGATATCACATCTCAAGCTATAGGAAGGGTCTCAGGTTTGGTATAAGCATTGAGATATCACATCTCATGCTATAGGAAGGGTCTCAGGATTGGAATGGGAAGGAGTTGGATATCACATCTCATGTTATAGGAAATATCTCAGGTTTGGTATTAGAAGCATTGAGACATCACATCTCATGTTATAGGAAGGGTCTCAGGATTGGAATGGGAAGAAGTTGGATATCACATCTCATGCTATAGGAAGGGTCTCAGGTTTGGTATAAGCATTGAGATATCACATCTCATGCTATAGGAAGGGTCTCAGGATTGGAATGGGAAGGAGTTGTATATGACATCTCATGCCATAGGAAGGGTCTCAGGTTTGGTATAAGCATTGAGATATCACATCACATGCTATAGGAAGGGTCTCAGGATTGGAATGGGAAGGACTTGGATATCACATCTCATGCTATAGGCAGGGCCTCAGGTTTGGAAAGGGAAGGAGATGGATATCACATTTCATGTTAGAGATAGGATCTCAGGTTTGGTATTAGAGGCATTGAGATATCACATCTCATGCTATCAGAAGGGTCTCAGGATTGGAATGGGAAGGAGTTGTATATCACATCTCATGCTAAATGGAGGGTCTCAGGTTTGGAAGGGGAAGGATTTGGAAATCACATCTCATGTTATAGGAAGGATCTCAGGTTTGGTATTAGAAGCATTGAGACATCACATCTCATGCTATAGGAAGGGTCTCAGGATTGGAATGGGAAGGAGTTGTATATGACATCTCATGTTATAGGAAGGGTCTCAGGTTTGGTATTAGAAGCATTGAGATATCACATCTCATGCTATAGGAAGGGTCTCAGGATTGGAATGGGGAGGACTTGGATATCACATCTCATGCTATAGGGAGGGTCTCAAGTTAGATATTAGAAGCATTGAGATAACAAATCTCATGATATCGGAAGGGTCTCAGGATTGGAATGGGAAGGAGTTGGATATCACATCTCATGATAAAGGAAGGGTCTAAGGTTTGGAAGGGGAAAGATTTGGATATCACATCTCATGTTATAGGACGGGTCTCAGGTTTGGTATTATAAGCATTGAGATATCAAGTCTCATGGTATAGGAAGTGTCTCAGAATTGGAATGGGAAGGAGTTGAATATCACATCTCAAGCTATAGGAAGAGTCTCAGGATTGGAATGGGAAGGAGTTTGATATCACATCTCATGCCATAGTATGGTTCTCAGGTTTGATAGAAGCATTGGGATATCACATCTCATGCTATTGGAAGGGTATCAGTATTGGATTTGGAAGGAGTTGGATATCCCATCTCATGCTATAGGAAGGGTCTCAGGTTGGAATGGGAAGGAGTTGGATATCACATTTCATGTTATAGGAAGGGTCTCAGGATTGGAATGGGAAGGACTTGGATATCATATCTCATGCTATAGGAAGGCTCTCAGGTTTGGAAGGAGAAGGAGTTGGATATCACATTTCATGTTAGAGGAAGGATCTCAGGTTTGGTATTAGAGGCCTTGAGATATCACATCTCATGCTATAGGAAGGGTCTCAGGTTGGAATGGGAAGGAGTTGGATATCACATTTCATGTTATAGGAAGGGTCTCAGGATTGGAATGGGAAGGAGTTGGATATCACATCTCAAGCTTTAGGAAGGGTCTCAGGTCTGGTATAAGCATTGAGATAGCACATCTCATGCTATAGGAAGGGTCTCAGGATTGGAATGGGAAGGAGTTGGATATCACATCTCATGTTATAGGAAAGATCTCAGGTTTGGTATTAGAAGCATTGAGACATCACATCTCATGTTATAGGAAGGGTCTCAGGATTGGAATGGGAAGAAGTTGGATATCACATCTCATGCTATAGGAAGGGTCTCAGGTTTGGAAGGAGAAGGAGTTGGATATCCAATCTCATGTTATAGGACTGGTCTCAGGTTTGGTATTAGAAGCATTGAGATATCACATCGCATGCTGTAGGAAGGTTCTCAGGTTTGGAATGGGGAGGAATTGGATATCACATCTCATGTCATAGGAAGGATCTCAGGTTTGGTATTAGAAGCACTGAGATATCACATCTCATGCTATAGGAATGGTCTCAGGATTGGAATGGGAAGGAGTTGGATATTACATTCCTGCTATAGGAAGGGTCTCAGGTTTGGAACGGGAAGGAGTTGGATATCACATCTCATGTTATAGGAAGGGTCTCAGGTTTGGTATAAGCATTGAGATATCACATCTCTGCTATCGGAAGTATCTCAGGATTGGAATGGGAAGGTGTTGGATATCCCATCTCATGTTATAGGACGGGTCTCAGGTTTGTTATTAGAATCATTGAGATATCATACTGCATGCTGTAGGAAGGGTCTAAGGATTGGAATGGGAAGGAGTTGGATATCCCATCTCATGTTATAGGAAGAGTCTCAAGTTTGGTATTAGAAGCATTTAGATATCACATCTCATGCTATAGGAAGTGTCTCAGGATTGGAATGGGAAGGAGTTGGATATCACATTTCATGTTAGAGGAAGGATCTCAGGTTTGGTATTAGAAGCATTGAGATATCACATCTCATGCTATCGGAAGGGTCTCAGGATTGGAATGGGAAGGACTTGGATATCACATCTCATGCTATAGGGAGGGTCTCAAGTTTGATATTAGAAGCATTGAGATATCATATCTCATGCTATAGGAAGGGTCTCAGGATTGGAATGGGAAGGAGTTGGATATCACATCTCATGATAAAGGAAGTGTCTAAGGTTTGGAAGGGGAAGGAGTTGGATATCCCATCTCATGCTATAGGAAGGGTCTCAGGTTGGAATGGGAAGGAGTTGGATATCACATCTCATGTTATAGGAAGGGTCTCAGGATTGGAATTAGAAGGACTTGGATATCACATCTCATGCTATAGGAAGGCTCTCAGGTTTGGAAGGGGAAAGAGTTGGATATCACATTTCATGTTAGAGGTAGGATCTCAGGTTTGGTATTAGAAGCATTGAGATATCACATCTCATGCTATCGGAAGGATCTCAGGTTTGGTATAGAAGCATTGAGATATCACATCTCATGCTATAGGAAGGGTCTCAGGATTGGAATGGGAATGAGTTGGATATCACATCTCATGTTATAGGAAGGATCTCAGGTTTGGTATTAGAAGCATTGAGACATCACATCTCATGCTATCGGAAGGGTCTCAGGATTGGAATGGGAAGGACTTGGATATCACATCTCATGCTATAAGGAGGGTCTCAAGTTTGATATTAGAAGCATTGAGATATCACATCTCATGATATCGGAAGGGTCTCAGGATTGGAATGGGAAGGAGTTGGATATCACATTTCATGTTAGAGGAAGGATCTCAGGTTTGGTATTAGAGGCCTTGAGATATCACATCTCATGCTATAGGAAGGGTCTCAGGTTGGAATGGGAAGGAGTTGGATATCACATTTCATGTTATAGGAAGGGTCTCAGGATTGGAATGGGAAGGAGTTGGATATCACATCTCAAGCTTTAGGAAGGGTCTCAGGTTTGGTATAAGCATTGAGATAGCACATCTCATGCTATAGGAAGGGTCTCAGGATTGGAATGGGAAGTAGTTGGATATCACATCTCATGTTATAGGAAAGATCTCAGGTTTGGTATTAGAAGCATTGAGACATCACATCTCATGTTATAGGAAGGGTCTCAGGATTGGAATGGGAAGAAGTTGGATATCACATCTCATGCTATAGGAAGGGTCTCAGGTTTGGAAGGAGAAGGAGTTGGATATCCAATCTCATGTTATAGGACTGGTCTCAGGTTTGGTATTAGAAGCATTGAGATATCACATCGCATGCTGTAGGAAGGTTCTCAGGTTTGGAATGGGGAGGAATTGGATATCACATCTCATGTCATAGGAAGGATCTCAGGTTTGGTATTAGAAGCACTGAGATATCACATCTCATGCTATAGGAATGGTCTCAGGATTGGAATGGGAAGGAGTTGGATATTACATTCCTGCTATAGGAAGGGTCTCATGTTTGGAATGGGAATGTGTTGGATATCACATATGCTATAGGAAGGGTCTCAGGTTTGGAACGGGAAGGAGTTGGATATCACATCTCATGTTATAGGAAGGGTCTCAGGTTTGGTATAAGCATTGAGATATCACATCTCTGCTATCGGAAGTATCTCAGGATTGGAATGGGAAGGTGTTGGATATCCCATCTCATGTTATAGGACGGGTCTCAGGTTTGTTATTAGAATCATTGAGATATCATATTGCATGCTGTAGGAAGGGTCTAAGGATTGGAATGGGAAGGAGTTGGATATCCCATCTCATGTTATATGAAGAGTCTCAAGTTTGGTATTAGAAGCATTTAGATATCACATCTCATGCTATAGGAAGTGTCTCAGGATTGGAATGGGAAGGAGTTGGATATCACATTTCATGTTAGAGGAAGGATCTCAGGTTTGGTATTAGAAGCATTGAGATATCACATCTCATGCTATAGGAAGGGTCTCAGGATTGGAATGGGAAGGAGTTGGATATCACATCTCATGTTATAGGAAGGATCTCAGGTTTGGTATTAGAAGCATTGAGACATCACATCTCATGCTATCGGAAGGGTCTCAGGATTGGAATGGGAAGGACTTGGATATCACATCTCATGCTATAAGGAGGGTCTCAAGTTTGATATTAGAAGCATTGAGATATCACATCTCATGATATCGGAAGGGTCTCAGGGATGGAATGGGAAGGAGTTGGATATCACATCTCATGATAAAGGAAGTGTCTAAGGTTTGGAAGGGGAAGGAGTTGGATATCCCATCTCATGCTATAGGAAGGGTCTCAGGTTGGAATGGGAAGGAGTTGGATATCACATCTCATGTTATAGGAAGGGTCTCAGGATTGGAATTAGAAGGACTTGGATATCACATCTCATGCTATAGGAAGGCTCTCAGGTTTGGAAGGGGAAAGAGTTGGATATCACATTTCATGTTAGAGGTAGGATCTCAGGTTTGGTATTAGTGGCATTGAGATATCACATCTCATGCTATCAGAAGAGTCTCAGGATTGGAATGGGAAGGAGTTGGATATCACATCTCATGCTAAAGGGAGGGTCTCAGGTTTGGAAGGGGAAGGATTTGGATATCACATCTCATGTTATAGGAAGGATCTCAGATTTGGTATTAGAAGCATTGAGATATCACATCTCATGCTATCGGAAGGATCTCAGGTTTGGTATAGAAGCATTGAGATTTCACATCTCATGTTATCGGAAGGATCTCAGGTTTGGTATTAGAAGTATTGAGATATCACATCTCATGCTATAGGAAGGGTCTCAGGATTGGAATGGGAAGGAGTTGGTTATCACATCTCATGCTAAAGGAAGGGTCTCAGGTTTGGTAGAAGCATTGAGATATCACATCTCATGCTATAGGAAGGGTCTCAGGATTGGAATGGGAAGGACTTAGATATCACATATCATGCTATAGGAAGGGTCTCAGGTTTGGTATAAGCATTGAGATATCACATCTCTGCTATCGGAAGTGTCTCAGGATTGGAATGGGAAGGACTTGGATATCACATCTCATGCTAAAGGAAGGGTCTCAGGTTTGGAACGGGAAGGAGTTGGATATCACATCTCATGTTATAGGGAGGGTCTCAGTTTTGATATTAGAAGCATTGAGATATCACATCGCATGCTATCGGAAGTGTCTCAGGATTGGAATGGGAAGGAGCTGGATATCACATCTCATGCTAAAGGAAGGGTCTCAGGTTTGGAACGGGAAGGAGTTGGATATGACATCTCATGTTATAGGAAGGGTCTCAGGTTTGGTATAAGCATTGAGATATCACATCTCTGCTATCGGAAGTGTCTCAGGATTGGAATGGGAAGGACTTGGATATCACATCTCATGCTATAGATAGGCTCTCAGGTTTGGAAGGGAAGGAGTTGGATATCACATTTCATGTTAGAGGAAGGATCTCAGGTTTGGTATTAAAGGCATTGAGATATCAGATCTCAGGCTATAGGAAGGGTCTCAGGATTGGAATGGGAAGGAGTTGGATATCACATCTCATGCTATAGGAAGGGTCTCAGGATTGGAATGGGAAGGAGTTGGATATCACATCTCATGCTAGAGGAAGGGTCTCAGGTTTGGTATAAGCATTGAGATATCACATCTCGTGCTATAGGAAGGGTCTCAGGATTGGAATGGGAAGGAGTTATATATGACATCTCATGCCGTAGGAAGGGTCTCAGGTTTGGTATAAGCATTGAGATATCACATCTCTGCTATCGAAAGGGTCTTAGGATTGGAATGGGAAGGAGTTGGATATCCCATCTCATGTTATAGGAAGAGTCTCAGGTTTGGTATTAGAAGCATTGAGATATCCCATCTCATGATATAGGAAGGGTCTCAGGTTGGAATGGGAAGGAGTTGGATATCACATTTCATGTTATAGGAAGGGTCTCAGGATTGGAATGGAAAGGACTTGGATATCATATCCCATGCTATAGGAAGGCTCTCAGGTTTGGAAGGGGAAGGAGTTGGATATCACATTTCATGTTAGAGGAAGGATCTCAGGTTTGGTATTAGAGGCCTTGAGATATCACATCTCATGCTATAGGAAGGGTCTCAGGATTGGAATGGGAAGGAGTTGGATATCACATCTCAAGCTATAGGAACGGTCTCAGGTTTGGTATAAGCATTGTGATTTCACATCTCATGCTATAGGATGGGTCTCAGGATTGGAATGGGAAGGAGTTGGATATCACATCTCATGTTATAGGAAAGATCTCAGGTTTGGTATTAGAAGCATTGAGACATCACATCTCATGTTATAGGAAGGGTCTCAGGATTGGAATGGGAAGAAGTTGGATATCACATCTCATGCTATAGGAAGGGTCTCAGGTTTGGTATAAGCATTGAGATATCACATCTCATGCTATAGGAAGGGTCTCAGGATTGGAATGGGAAGGAGTTGTATATGACATCTCATGCCATATGAAGGGTCTCAGGTTTGGTATAAGCATTGAGATATCACATCACATGCTATAGGAAGGGTCTCAGGATTGGAATGGGAAGGACTTGGTAATCACATCTCATGCTATAGGCAGGGTCTCAGGTTTGGAAAGGGAATGAGATGGATATCACATTTCATGTTAGAGGTAGGATCTCAGGTTTGGTATTAGAGGCATTGAGATATCACATCTCATGATATCAGAAGGGTCTCAGGATTGGAATGGGAAGGAGTTGGATATCACATCTCATGCTAAAGGGAGGGTCTCAGGTTTGGAAGGGGAAGGATTTGGAAATCACATCTCATGTTATAGGAAGGATCTCAGGTTTGGTATTAGAAGCATTGAGATATCACATCTCATGCTTTCATAAGGGTCTCAGGATTGGAATGGGAAGGAGTTGGATATCACATCTTATGTTATAGGAAGGATCTCAGGTTTGGTATTAGAAGCATTGAGACATCACATCTCATGCTATAGGAAGGGTCTCAGGATTGGAATGGGAAGGAGTTGGATATCACATCTCATGCTATAGGAAGGGTCTCAGATTTGGTATAAGCATTGAGATATCACATCTCATGCTATAGGAAGGGTCTCAGGATTGGAATGGGAAGGAGTTGTATATGACATCTCAGGCCATAGGAAGGGTCTCAGGTTTGGTATAAGCATTGAGATATCACATCTCTGCTATCGGAAGGGTCTCAGGATTGGAATGGGAAGGAGTTGGATATCACATCTCATGATAAAGGAAGTGTCTAAGGTTTGGAAGGGGAAGGAGTTGGATATCCCATCTCATGCTATAGGAAGGGTCTCAGGTTGGAATGGGAAGGAGTTGGATATCACATCTCATGTTATAGGAAGGGTCTCAGGATTGGAATTAGAAGGACTTGGATATCACATCTCATGCTATAGGAAGGCTCTCAGGTTTGGAAGGGGAAAGAGTTGGATATCACATTTCATGTTAGAGGTAGGATCTCAGGTTTGGTATTAGTGGCATTGAGATATCACATCTCATGCTATCAGAAGAGTCTCAGGATTGGAATGGGAAGGAGTTGGATATCACATCTCATGCTAAAGGGAGGGTCTCAGGTTTGGAAGGGGAAGGATTTGGATATCACATCTCATGTTATAGGAAGGATCTCAGATTTGGTATTAGAAGCATTGAGATATCACATCTCATGCTATCGGAAGGATCTCAGGTTTGGTATAGAAGCATTGAGATTTCACATCTCATGTTATCGGAAGGATCTCAGGTTTGGTATTAGAAGTATTGAGATATCACATCTCATGCTATAGGAAGGGTCTCAGGATTGGAATGGGAAGGAGTTGGTTATCACATCTCATGCTAAAGGAAGGGTCTCAGGTTTGGTAGAAGCATTGAGATATCACATCTCATGCTATAGGAAGGGTCTCAGGATTGGAATGGGAAGGACTTAGATATCACATATCATGCTATAGGAAGGGTCTCAGGTTTGGTATAAGCATTGAGATATCACATCTCTGCTATCGGAAGTGTCTCAGGATTGGAATGGGAAGGACTTGGATATCACATCTCATGCTAAAGGAAGGGTCTCAGGTTTGGAACGGGAAGGAGTTGGATATCACATCTCATGTTATAGGGAGGGTCTCAGTTTTGATATTAGAAGCATTGAGATATCACATCGCATGCTATCGGAAGTGTCTCAGGATTGGAATGGGAAGGAGCTGGATATCACATCTCATGCTAAAGGAAGGGTCTCAGGTTTGGAACGGGAAGGAGTTGGATATGACATCTCATGTTATAGGAAGGGTCTCAGGTTTGGTATAAGCATTGAGATATCACATCTCTGCTATCGGAAGTGTCTCAGGATTGGAATGGGAAGGACTTGGATATCACATCTCATGCTATAGATAGGCTCTCAGGTTTGGAAGGGAAGGAGTTGGATATCACATTTCATGTTAGAGGAAGGATCTCAGGTTTGGTATTAAAGGCATTGAGATATCAGATCTCAGGCTATAGGAAGGGTCTCAGGATTGGAATGGGAAGGAGTTGGATATCACATCTCATGCTATAGGAAGGGTCTCAGGATTGGAATGGGAAGGAGTTGGATATCACATCTCATGCTAGAGGAAGGGTCTCAGGTTTGGTATAAGCATTGAGATATCACATCTCGTGCTATAGGAAGGGTCTCAGGATTGGAATGGGAAGGAGTTATATATGACATCTCATGCCGTAGGAAGGGTCTCAGGTTTGGTATAAGCATTGAGATATCACATCTCTGCTATCGAAAGGGTCTTAGGATTGGAATGGGAAGGAGTTGGATATCCCATCTCATGTTATAGGAAGAGTCTCAGGTTTGGTATTAGAAGCATTGAGATATCCCATCTCATGATATAGGAAGGGTCTCAGGTTGGAATGGGAAGGAGTTGGATATCACATTTCATGTTATAGGAAGGGTCTCAGGATTGGAATGGGAAGGACTTGGATATCATATCCCATGCTATAGGAAGGCTCTCAGGTTTGGAAGGGGAAGGAGTTGGATATCACATTTCATGTTAGAGGAAGGATCTCAGGTTTGGTATTAGAGGCCTTGAGATATCACATCTCATGCTATAGGAAGGGTCTCAGGATTGGAATGGGAAGGAGTTGGATATCACATCTCAAGCTATAGGAACGGTCTCAGGTTTGGTATAAGCATTGTGATTTCACATCTCATGCTATAGGATGGGTCTCAGGATTGGAATGGGAAGGAGTTGGATATCACATCTCATGTTATAGGAAAGATCTCAGGTTTGGTATTAGAAGCATTGAGACATCACATCTCATGTTATAGGAAGGGTCTCAGGATTGGAATGGGAAGAAGTTGGATATCACATCTCATGCTATAGGAAGGGTCTCAGGTTTGGTATAAGCATTGAGATATCACATCTCATGCTATAGGAAGGGTCTCAGGATTGGAATGGGAAGGAGTTGTATATGACATCTCATGCCATATGAAGGGTCTCAGGTTTGGTATAAGCATTGAGATATCACATCACATGCTATAGGAAGGGTCTCAGGATTGGAATGGGAAGGACTTGGTAATCACATCTCATGCTATAGGCAGGGTCTCAGGTTTGGAAAGGGAATGAGATGGATATCACATTTCATGTTAGAGGTAGGATCTCAGGTTTGGTATTAGAGGCATTGAGATATCACATCTCATGATATCAGAAGGGTCTCAGGATTGGAATGGGAAGGAGTTGGATATCACATCTCATGCTAAAGGGAGGGTCTCAGGTTTGGAAGGGGAAGGATTTGGAAATCACATCTCATGTTATAGGAAGGATCTCAGGTTTGGTATTAGAAGCATTGAGATATCACATCTCATGCTTTCATAAGGGTCTCAGGATTGGAATGGGAAGGAGTTGGATATCACATCTTATGTTATAGGAAGGATCTCAGGTTTGGTATTAGAAGCATTGAGACATCACATCTCATGCTATAGGAAGGGTCTCAGGATTGGAATGGGAAGGAGTTGGATATCACATCTCATGCTATAGGAAGGATCTCAGGTTTGGTATTAGAAGCATTGAGACATCACATCTCATGCTATAGGAAGGGTCTCAGGATTGGAATGGGAAGGAGTTGGATATCACATCTCATGCTATAGGAAGGGTCTCAGATTTGGTATAAGCATTGAGATATCACATCTCATGCTATAGGAAGGGTCTCAGGATTGGAATGGGAAGGAGTTGTATATGACATCTCAGGCCATAGGAAGGGTCTCAGGTTTGGTATAAGCATTGAGATATCACATCTCTGCTATCGGAAGGGTCTCAGGATTGGAATGGGAAGGAATTGGATATCACATCTCATGTTATAGGAAGGATCTCAGGTTTGGTATTAGAAGCATTGAGATATCCCTTCTCATGCTATAGGAAGGGTCTCAGGATTGGAATGTGAAGGATTTGGATATCACATCTCATGCTAAAGGAAGGGTCTCAGGTTTGGTAGAAGCATTGAGATATCACGTCTCTGCTATCGGAAGGGTCTCAGGATTGGATTGGGAAGGAGTTGGATATCCCTTCTCATGCTATAGGAAGGGTCTCAGGTTTGGTATAAGCATTGAGATATCACATCTCTGCTATCGGAAGGGTCTCAGGATTGGATTGGGAAGGAGTTGGATATCCCTTCTCATGCTATAGGAAGTGTCTCAGGTTAGAATGGGAAGGAGTTGGATATCACATCTCATGTTATAGGAAGGGTCTCAGGATTGGAATGGGAAGGATTTGGATATCACATCTCTTGCTATAGGAAGGGTCTCAGGATTGGAATGGGTAGGAGTTGGATATTACTTTCTTGCTATAGGAAGGGTCTCTATCACATATGCTATAGTTAGTGTCTCAGGTTTGGAACGGGAAGGAGTTGGATATCACATCTCATGTTATAGGAAGGGTCTCAGGTTTGGTATAAGCATTGAGATATCACATCTCTGCTATCGGAAGTGGCTCAGGATTGCAATGGGAAGGAGTTGGATATCCCATCTCATGTTATAGGACGAGTCTCTGGTTTGGTATTAGAATCATTGAGATATCACATCGCATGCTGTAGGAAGGGTCTAAGGATTGGAATGGGATGGACTTGGATATCACATCTCATGCTATAGATAGGCTCTTAGGTTTGGAAAGGGAAGGAGTTGGATATCACATTTCATGTTAGAGGAAGGATCTCAGGTTTGGTATTAGAAGCATTGAGATATCACATCTCATGCTATAGGAAGGGTCTCAGGATTGGAATGGGAAGGAGCTGGATATCACATCTCATGCTAAAGGAAGGGTCTCAGGTTTGGAACGGGAAGGTTTTGGATATCACATCTCATGTTATAGGAAGGGTCTCAGGTTTGGTATAAGCATTGAGATATCACATCTCTGCTATCGGATGTGTCTCAGGATTGGAATGGGAAGGAGTTGGATATTCCATCTCATGTTGTAGGATGGGTCTCAGGTTTGTTATTAGAATCATTGAGATATCATATTGCATGCTGTAGGAAGGGTCTAAGGGTTGGAATGGGAAGGACTTGGATATCACATCTCATGCTATAGATAGGCTCTTAGGTTTGGAAAGGGAAGGAGTTGGATATCACATTTCATGTTAGAGGAAGGATCTCAGGTTTGGTATTAGAAGCATTGAGATATCACATCTCATGCTATAGGAAGGGTCTCAGGATTGGAATGGGAAGTAGTTGGATATCACATCTCATGCTATAGGAAGGGTCTCAGGTTTGGTATAAGCATTGAGATATCACATCTCATGCTATAGGACGGGTCTCAGGATTGGAATGGAAGGAGTTGGATATCACATCTCATGTTATAGGAAGGATCTCAGGTTTGGTATTAGAAGCATTGAGACATCACATCTCATGCTATAGGAAGGGTCTCAGGGTTGGAATGGGAAGGAGTTGGATATCACATCTCATCCAATAGGAAGGGTCTCAGGTTTGGAATGGGAAGGAATTGGATATCACATCTCATGTTATAGGAAGGATCTCAGGTTTGGTATTAGAAGCATTGAGATATCACATCTCATGCTTTCATAAGGGTCTCAGGATTGGAATGGGAAGGAGTTGGATATCCCTTCTCATGCTATAGGAAGGGTCTCAGGATTTGAATGGCAAGGAGTTGGATATCACATCTCATGCCATAGGAAGGGTCTCAGGTTTGGTATAAGCATTGAGATATCACATCTCTGCTATCGGAAGGGTCTCAGGATTGGATTGGGAAGGAGTTGGATATCCCTTCTCATGCTATAGGAAGTGTCTCAGGTTGGAATGGGAAGGAGTTGGATATCACATCTCATGTTATAGGAAGGGTCTCAGGATTGGAATGGGAAGGATTTGGATATCACATCTCTTGCTATAGGAAGGGTCTCAGGATTGGAATGGGTAGGAGTTGGATATTACTTTCTTGCTATAGGAAGGGTCTCATGTTTGGAATGGGAAGGAGTTGGATATCACATATGCTATAGTTAGTGTCTCAGGTTTGGAACGGGAAGGAGTTGGATATCACATCTCATGTTATAGGAAGGGTCTCAGGTTTGGTATAAGCATTGAGATATCACATCTCTGCTATCGGAAGCGGCTCAGGATTGGAATGGGAAGGAGTTGGATATCCCATCTCATGTTATAGGAAGAGTCTCTGGTTTGGTATTAGAATCATTGAGATATCACATCGCATGCTGTAGGAAGGGTCTAAGGATTGGAATGGGATGGACTTGGATATCACATCTCATGCTATAGGTAGGCTCTCAGGTTTGGTATAAGCATTGAGATATCACATCTCATGCTATAGGAAGGGTCTCAGGATTGGAATGGGAAGGATTTGGATATCACATCTCATGCTATAGGAAGGGTCTCAGATTTGGTATAAGCATTGAGATATCACATCTCATGCTAAAGGAAGGGTCTCAGGATTGGAATGGGAAGGAGTTGTATATGACATCTCAGGCCATAGGAAGGGTCTCAGGTTTGGTATAAGCATTGAGATATCACATCTCTGCTATCGGAAGGGTCTCAGGATTGGAATGGGAAGGAGTTGGATATCCCATCTCATCTTATAGGAAGGGTCTCAGGTTTGGTATTAGAAGCATAGAGATATCACATCTCATGCTATAGGAAGGGTCTCAGGATTGGAATGGGAAGGACTTGGATGTCACATCTCATGCTATAGGGAGGGTCTCAAGTTTGATATTAGAAGCATTGAGATACCAAATCTCATGATATCGGAAGGGTCTCAGGATTGGAATGGGAAGGAGTTGGATACCACATCTCATGATAAAGGAAGGGTCTAAGGTTTGGAAGGGGAAGGATTTGGATATCACATCTCATGTTATAGGACGGGTCTCAGGTTTGGTATTAGAAGCATTGAGATATCAAGTCTCATGGTATAAGAAAGGTCTCAGAATTGGAATGGGAAGGAGTTGGATATCACACCTCAAGCTTTAGGAAGGGTCTCAGGATTGGAATGGGAAGGAGTTTGATATCACATCTCATGCCATAGTATGGGTCTCAGGTTTGGTAGAAGCATTGGGATATCACATCTCATGCTATCGGAAGGGTATCAGTATTGGATTTGGAAGAAGTTGGATATCCCATCTCATGCTATAGGAAGGGTCTCAGGTTGGAATGGGAAGGAGTTGGATATCACATTTCATGTTATAGGAAGGGTCTCAGGATTGGAATGGGAAGGACTTGGATATCATATCTCATGCTATAGGACGGGTCTCAGGTTTGTTATTAGAATCATTGAGATATCATATTGCATGCTGTAGGAAGGGTCTCAGGATTGGAATGGGAAGTAGTTGGATATCACATCTCATGCTATAGGAAGGGTCTCAGGTTTGGTATAAGCATTGAGATATCACATCTCATGCTATAGGACGGGTCTCAGGATTGGAATGGAAGGAGTTGGATATCACATCTCATGTTATAGGAAGGATCTCAGGTTTGGTATTAGAAGCATTGAGACATCACATCTCATGCTATAGGAAGGGTCTCAGGGTTGGAATGGGAAGGAGTTGGATATCACATCTCATCCAATAGGAAGGGTCTCAGGTTTGGAATGGGAAGGAATTGGATATCACATCTCATGTTATAGGAAGGATCTGTGGTTTGGTATTAGAAGCATTGAGATATCACATCTCATGCTATAGGAAGGGTCTCAGGATTGGAATGTGAAGGATTTGGATATCACATCTCATGCTAAAGGAAGGGTCTCAGGTTTGGTAGAAGCATTGAGATATCACGTCTCTGCTATCGGAAGGGTCTCAGGATTGGATTGGGAAGGAGTTGGATATCCCTTCTCATGTTATAGGAAGGGTCTCAGGATTTGAATGGGAAGGAGTTGGATATCACATCTCATGTTATAGGAAGGGTCTCAGGATTGGAATGGGAAGGATTTGGATATCACATCTCTTGCTATAGGAAGGGTCTCAGGATTGGAATGGGTAGGAGTTGGATATTACTTTCTTGCTATAGGAAGGGTCTCATGTTTGGAATGGGAAGCAGTTGGATATCACATATGCTATAGTTAGTGTCTCAGGTTTGGAACGGGAAGGAGTTGGATATCCCATCTCATGTTATAGGAAGAGTCTCTGGTTTGGTATTAGAATCATTGAGATATCACATCGCATGCTGTAGGAAGGGTCTAAGGATTGGAATGGGATGGACTTGGATATCACATCTCATGCTATAGGTAGGCTCTCAGGTTTGGTATAAGCATTGAGATAT
The DNA here is from genome assembly GCF_040938575.1 of Ambystoma mexicanum. NCBI lineage: Eukaryota > Metazoa > Chordata > Amphibia > Caudata > Ambystomatidae > Ambystoma > Ambystoma mexicanum. The sequence continues at coordinate 345,154,677 of NC_090936.1, forward strand.
CACATCTCATGCTATAGGAAGGGTCTCAGGATTGGAATGGGAAGGAATTGGATATCACATCTCATGCTATAGGAAGGGTCTCAGATTTGGTATAAGCATTGAGATATCACATCTCATGCTAAAGAAAGGGTCTCAGGATTGGAATGGGAAGGAGTTGTATATGACATCTCAGGCCATAGGAAGGGTCTCAGGTTTGGTATAAGCATTGAGATATCACATCTCTGCTATCGGAAGGGTCTCAGGATTGGAATGGGAAGGAGTTGGATATCCCATCTCATGTTATAGGAATGGTCTCAGGTTTGGTATTAGAAGCATAGAGATATCACATCTCATGCTACAGGAAGGGTCTAAGGATTGGAATGGGATGGACTTGGATATCACATCTCATGCTATAGGTAGGCTCTCAGGTTTGGTATAAGCATTGAGATATCACATCTCATGCTATAGGAAGGGTCTCAGGATTGGAATGGGAAGGAATTGGATATCACATCTCATGCTATAGGAAGGGTCTCAGATTTGGTATAAGCATTGAGATATCACATCTCATGCTAAAGAAAGGGTCTCAGGATTGGAATGGGAAGGAGTTGTATATGACATCTCAGGCCATAGGAAGGGTCTCAGGTTTGGTATAAGCATTGAGATATCACATCTCTGCTATCGGAAGGGTCTCAGGATTGGAATGGGAAGGAGTTGGATATCCCATCTCATGTTATAGGAATGGTCTCAGGTTTGGTATTAGAAGCATAGAGATATCACATCTCATGCTACAGGAAGGGTCTCAGGATTGGAATGGGAAGGAGTTGGATATTACATCTCATGATAAAGGAAGGGTCTAAGGTTTGGAAGGGGAAGGATTTGGATATCACATCTCATGTTATAGGACGGGTCTCAGGTTTGGTATTAGAAGCATTGAGATATCAAGTCTCATGGTATAAGAAGGGTCTCAGAATTGGAATGGGAAGGAGTTGGATATCACACCTCAAGCTATAGGAAGGGTCTCAGGATTGGAATGGGAAGGAGTTTGATATCACATCTCATGCCATAGTATGGGTCTCAGGTTTGGTAGAAGCATTGGGATATCACATCTCATGCTATCGGAAGGGTATCAGTATTGGATTTGGAAGAAGTTGGATATCCCATCTCATGCTATAGGAAGGGTCTCAGGTTGGAATGGGAAGGAGTTGGATATCACAATTCATGTTATAGGAAGGGTCTCAGGATTGGAATGGGAAGGACTTGGATATCATATCTCATGCTATAGGAAGGCTCTCAGGTTTGGAAGGGGAAGGGGTTGGATATCACATCTCAAGCTATAGGAAGGGTCTCAGGATTGGAATGGGAAGGAGTTGGATATCACATCTCAAGCTATAGGAAGGGTCTCAGGTTTGGTATAAGCATTGAGATATCACATCTCATGCTATAGGAAGGGTCTCAGGATTGGAATGGGAAGGAGTTGGATATCACATCTCATGTTATAGGAAATATCTCAGGTTTGGTATTAGAAGCATTGAGACATCACATCTCATGTTATAGGAAGGGTCTCAGGATTGGAATGGGAAGAAGTTGGATATCACATCTCATGCTATAGGAAGGGTCTCAGGTTTGGTATAAGCATTGAGATATCACATCTCATGCTATAGGAAGGGTCTCAGGATTGGAATGGGAAGGAGTTGTATATGACATCTCATGCCATAGGAAGGGTCTCAGGTTTGGTATAAGCATTGAGATATCACATCACATGCTATAGGAAGGGTCTCAGGATTGGAATGGGAAGGACTTGGATATCACATCTCATGCTATAGGCAGGGCCTCAGGTTTGGAAAGGGAAGGAGATGGATATCACATTTCATGTTAGAGATAGGATCTCAGGTTTGGTATTAGAGGCATTGAGATATCACATCTCATGCTATCAGAAGGGTCTCAGGATTGGAATGGGAAGGAGTTGTATATCACATCTCATGCTAAATGGAGGGTCTCAGGTTTGGAAGGGGAAGGATTTGGAAATCACATCTCATGTTATAGGAAGGATCTCAGGTTTGGTATTAGAAGCATTGAGATATCACATCTCATGCTATCGGAAGTATCTCAGGTTTGGTATTAGAAGCATTGAGACATCACATCTCATGCTATAGGAAGGGTCTCAGGATTGGAATGGGAAGGAGTTGGATATCACATCTCATGCTATAGGAAGGGTCTCAGATTTGGTATAAGCATTGAGATATCACATCTCATGCTATAGGAAGGGTCTCAGGATTGGATTGGGAAGGAGTTGTATATGACATCTCATGTTATAGGAAGGGTCTCAGGTTTGGTATTAGAAGCATTGAGATATCACATCTCATGCTATAGGAAGGGTCTCAGGATTGGAATGGGGAGGACTTGGATATCACATCTCATGCTATAGGGAGGGTCTCAAGTTAGATATTAGAAGCATTGAGATAACAAATCTCATGATATCGGAAGGGTCTCAGGATTTGAATGGGAAGGAGTTGGATATCACATCTCATGATAAAGGAAGGGTCTAAGGTTTGGAAGGGGAAAGATTTGGATATCACATCTCATGTTATAGGACGGGTCTCAGGTTTGGTATCAGAAGCATTGAGATATCAAGTCTCATGGCATAGGAAGGGTCTCAGAATTGGAATGGGAAGGAGTTGGATATCACATCTCAAGCTATAGGAAGAGTCTCAGGATTGGAATGGGAATGAGTTTGATATCACATCTCATGCCATAGTATGGGTCTCAGGTTTGGTAGAAGCATTGGGATATCACATCTCATGCTATTGGAAGGGTATCAGTATTGGATTTGGAAGGAGTTGGATATCCCATCTCATGCTATAGGAAGGGTCTCAGGTTGGAATGGGAAGGAGTTGGATATCACATTTCATGTTATAGGAAGGGTCTCAGGATTGGAATGGGAAGGACTTGGATATCATATCTCATGCTATAGGAAGGCTCTCAGGTTTGGAAGGGGAAGGAGTTGGATATCACATTTCATGTTAGAGGAAGGATCTCAGGTTTGGTATTAGAGGCCTTGAGATATCACATCTCATGCTATAGGAAGGGTCTCAGGATTGGAATGGGAAGGAGTTGGATATAACATCTCAAGCTTTAGGAAGGGTCTCAGGTTTGGTATAAGCATTGAGATAGCACATCTCATGCTATAGGAAGGGTCTCAGGATTGGAATGGATGGGAAGGAGTTGGATATCACATCTCAGGTTATAGGAAAGATCTCAGGTTTGGTATTAGAAGCATTGAGACATCACATCTCATGTTATAGGAAGGGTCTCAGGATTGGAATGGGAAGAAGTTGGATATCACATCCCATGCTATAGGAAGGGTCTCAGGTTTGGAAGGGGAAGGAGTTGGATATCCAATCTCATGTTATAGGACTGGTCTCAGGTTTGGTATTAGAAGCATTGAGATATCACATCGCATGCTGTAGGAAGGTTCTCAGGTTTGGTATTAGAAGCATTGAGACATCACATCTCATGCTATAGGAAGGGTCTCAGGATTGGAATGGGAAGGAGTTGGATATCACATCTCATGTTATAGGAAAGATCTCAGGTTTGGTATTAGAAGCATTTAGACATCACATCTCATGCTATAGGAAGGGTCTCAGGATTTGAATGGGAAGGAGTTGGATATCACATCTCATGCTATAGGAAGGGTCTCACATTTGGTATAAGCATTGAGATATCACATCTCATGCTATAGGAAGGGTCTCAGGATTGGATTGGGAAGGAGTTGTATATGACATCTCAGGCCATAGGAAGGGTCTCAGGATTGGTATAAGCATTGAGATATCACATCTCTGCTATCGGAAGGGTCTCAGGATTGGAATGGGAAGGAGTTGGATATCCCATCTCATGTTATAGGAAGGGTCTCAGGTTTGGTATTAGAAGCATTGAGATATCACATCTCATGCTATAGGAAGGGTCTCAGGATTGGAATGGGGAGGACTTGGATGTCACATCTCATGCTATAGGGAGGGTCTCAAGTTTGATATTAGAAGCATTGAGATAACAAATCTCATGATATCGGAAGGGTCTCAGGATTGGAATGGGAAGGAGTTGGATATCACATCTCATGATAAAGGAAGGGTCTAAGGTTTGGAAGGGGAAAGATTTGGATATCACATCTCATGTTATAGGACGGGTCTCAGGTTTGGTATTAGAAGCATTGAGATATCAAGTCTCATGGCATAGGAAGGGTCTCAGAATTGGAATTTGAAGGAGTTGGATATCACATCTCAAGCTATATGAAGAGTCTCAGGATTGGAATGGGAAGGAGTTTGATATCACATCTCATGCCATAGTATGGGTCTCAGGTTTGGTAGAAGCATTGGGATATCACATCTCATGCTATAGGAAGGCTCTCAGGTTTGGAAGGGGAAGGAGTTGGATATCACATTTCATGTTAGAGGAAGGATCTCAGGTTTGGTATTAGAGGCCTTGAGATATCACATCTCATGCTATAGGAAGGGTCTCAGGATTGGAATGGGAAGGAGTTGGATATCACATCTCAAGCTTTAGGAAGGGTCTCAGGTTTGGTATAAGCATTGAGATAGCACATCTCATGCTATAGGAAGGGTCTCAGGATTGGAATGGGAAGGAGTTGGATATCACATCTCATGTTATAGGAAGGATCTCAGGTTTGGTATTAGAAGCATTGAGACATCACATCTCATGCTAAAGGAAGGGTCTCAGGATTGGAATGGGAAGGAGTTGGATATCACATCTCATGCTATAGGAAGGGTCTCAGATTTGGTATAAGCATTGAGATATCACATCTCTGCTATCGGAAGGGTCTCAGAATTGGAAAGTCAAGGAGTTGGATATCACATCTCAAGCTATATGAAGAGTCTCAGGATTGGAATGGGAAGGAGTTTGATATCACATCTCATGCCATAGTATGGGTCTCAGGTTTGGTAGAAGCATTGGGATATCACATCTCATGCTATTGGAAGGGTATCAGTATTGGATTTGGAAGGAGTTGGATATCCCATCTCATGCTATAGGAAGGGTCTCAGGTTGGAATGGGAAGGAGTTGGATATCACATTTCATGTTATAGGAAGGGTCTCAGGATTGGAATGGGAAGGACTTGGATATCATATCTCATGCTATAGGAAGGCTCTCAGGTTTGGAAGGGGAAGGAGTTGGATATCACATTTCATGTTAGAGGAAGGATCTCAGGTTTGGTATTAGAGGCCTTGAGATATCACATCTCATGCTATAGGAAGGGTCTCAGGATTGGAATGGGAAGGAGTTGGATATCACATCTCAAGCTTTAGGAAGGGTCTCAGGTTTGGTATAAGCATTGAGATAGCACATCTCATGCTATAGGAAGGGTCTCAGGATTGGAATGGGAAGGAGTTGGATATCACATCTCATGTTATAGGAAGGATCTCAGGTTTGGTATTAGAAGCATTGAGACATCACATCTCATGCTATAGGAAGGGTCTCAGGATTGGAATGGGAAGGAGTTGGATATCACATCTCATGCTATAGGAAGGGTCTCAGATTTGGTATAAGCATTGAGATATCACATCTCTGCTATCGGAAGGGACTCAGGATTGGAATGGGAAGGAGTTGGATATCCCATCTCATGCTATAAGGAGGGTCTCAATTGTGATATTAGAAGCATTGAGATAACAAATCTCATGATATCGGAAGGGTCTCAGGATTGGAATGGGAAGGAGTTGGATATCACATCTCATGATAAAGGAAGGGTCTAAGGTTTGGAAGGGGAAAGATTTGGATATCACATCTCATGTTATAGGACGGGTCTCAGGTTTGGTATTATAAGCATTGAGATATCAAGTCTCATGGTATAGGAAGTGTCTCAGAATTGGAATGGGAAGGAGTTGAATATCACATCTCAAGCTATAGGAAGAGTCTCAGGATTGGAATGGGAAGGAGTTTGATATCACATCTCATGCCATAGTATGGGTCTCAGGTTTGGTAGAAGCATTGGGATATCACATCTCATGCTATTGGAAGGGTATCAGTATTGGATTTGGAAGGAGTTGGATATCCCATCTCATGCTATAGGAAGGGTCTCAGGTTGGAATGGGAAGGAGTTGGATATCACATTTCATTTTATAGGAAGGGTCTCAGGATTGGAATGGGAAGGACTTGGATATCATATCTCATGCTATAGGAAGGCTCTCAGGTTTGGAAGGGGAAGGAGTTGGATATCACATTTCATGTTAGAGGAAGGATCTCAGGTTTGGTATTAGAGGCCTTGAGATATCACATCTCATGCTATAGGAAGGGTCTCAGGATTGGAATGGGAAGGAGTTGGATATCACATCTCAAGCTTTAGGAAGGGTCTCAGGTTTGGTATAAGCATTGAGATAGCACATCTCATGCTATAGGAAGGGTCTCAGGATTGGAATGGGAAGGAGTTGGATATCACATCTCATGTTATAGGAAGGATCTCAGGTTTGGTATTAGAAGCATTGAGACATCACATCTCATGCTATAGGAAGGGTCTCAGGATTGGAATGGGAAGGAGTTGGATATCACATCTCATGCTATAGGAAGGGTCTCAGATTTGGTATAAGCATTGAGATATCACATCTCTGCTATCGGAAGGGTCTCAGGATTGGAATGGGAAGGAGTTGGATATCCCATCTCATGCTATAGGGAGGGTCTCAATTGTGATATTAGAAGCATTGAGATAACAAATCTCATGATATCGGAAGGGTCTCAGGATTGGAATGGGAAGGAGTTGGATATCACATCTCATGATAAAGGAAGGGTCTAAGGTTTGGAAGGGGAAAGATTTGGATATCACATCTCATGTTATAGGACGGGTCTCAGGTTTGCTATTATAAGCATTGGGATATCAAGTCTCATGGTATAGGAAGTGTCTCAGAATTGGAATGGGAAGGAGTTGAATATCACATCTCAAGCTATAGGAAGAGTCTCAGGATTGGAATGGGAAGGAGTTTGATATCACATCTCATGCCATAGTATGGTTCTCAGGTTTGATAGAAGCATTGGGATATCACATCTCATGCTATTGGAAGGGTATCAGTATTGGATTTGGAAGGAGTTGGATATCCCATCTCATGCTATAGGAAGGGTCTCAGGTTGGAATGGGAAGGAGTTGGATATCACATTTCATGTTATAGGAAGGGTCTCAGGATTGGAATGGGAAGGACTTGGATATCATATCTCATGCTATAGGAAGGCTCTCAGGTTTGGAAGGAGAAGGAGTTGGATATCACATTTCATGTTAGAGGAAGGATCTCAGGTTTGGTATTAGAGGCCTTGAGATATCACATCTCATGCTATAGGAAGGGTCTCAGGTTGGAATGGGAAGGAGTTGGATATCACATTTCATGTTATAGGAAGGGTCTCAGGATTGGAATGGGAAGGAGTTGGATATCACATCTCAAGCTTTAGGAAGGGTCTCAGGTTTGGTATAAGCATTGAGATAGCACATCTCATGCTATAGGAAGGGTCTCAGGATTGGAATGGGAAGGAGTTGGATATCACATCTCATGTTATAGGAAAGATCTCAGGTTTGGTATTAGAAGCATTGAGACATCACATCTCATGTTATAGGAAGGGTCTCAGGATTGGAATGGGAAGAAGTTGGATATCACATCTCATGCTATAGGAAGGGTCTCAGGTTTGGAAGGAGAAGGAGTTGGATATCCAATCTCATGTTATAGGACTGGTCTCAGGTTTGGTATTAGAAGCATTGAGATATCACATCGCATGCTGTAGGAAGGTTCTCAGGTTTGGAATGGGGAGGAATTGGATATCACATCTCATGTCATAGGAAGGATCTCAGGTTTGGTATTAGAAGCACTGAGATATCACATCTCATGCTATAGGAATGGTCTCAGGATTGGAATGGGAAGGAGTTGGATATTACATTCCTGCTATAGGAAGGGTCTCATGTTTGGAATGGGAATGTGTTGGATATCACATATGCTATAGGAAGGGTCTCAGGTTTGGAACGGGAAGGAGTTGGATATCACATCTCATGTTATAGGAAGGGTCTCAGGTTTGGTATAAGCATTGAGATATCACATCTCTGCTATCGGAAGTGTCTCAGGATTGGAATGGGAAGGTGTTGGATATCCCATCTCATGTTATAGGACGGGTCTCAGGTTTGTTATTAGAATCATTGAGATATCATATTGCATGCTGTAGGAAGGGTCTCAGGATTGGAATGGGAAGGACTTGGATATCACATCTCATGCTATAGGGAGGGTCTCAAGTTTGATATTAGAAGCATTGAGATATCATATCTCATGCTATAGGAAGGGTCTCAGGATTGGAATGGGAAGGAGTTGGATATCACATCTCATGATAAAGGAAGTGTCTAAGGTTTGGAAGGGGAAGGAGTTGGATATCCCATCTCATGCTATAGGAAGGGTCTCAGGTTGGAATGGGAAGGAGTTGGATATCACATCTCATGTTATAGGAAGGGTCTCAGGATTGGAATTAGAAGGACTTGGATATCACATCTCATGCTATAGGAAGGCTCTCAGGTTTGGAAGGGGAAAGAGTTGGATATCACATTTCATGTTAGAGGTAGGATCTCAGGTTTGGTATTAGAAGCATTGAGATATCACATCTCATGCTATCGGAAGGATCTTAGGTTTGGTATAGAAGCATTGAGATATCACATCTCATGCTATAGGAAGGGTCTCAGGATTGGAATGGGAAGGAGTTGGATATCACATCTCATGTTATAGGAAGGATCTCAGGTTTGGTATTAGAAGCATTGAGACATCACATCTCATGCTATCGGAAGGGTTTCAGGATTGGAATGGGAAGGACTTGGATATCACATCTCATGCTATAAGGAGGGTCTCAAGTTTGATATTAGAAGCATTGAGATATCACATCTCATGATATCGGAAGGGTCTCAGGGATGGAATGGGAAGGAGTTGGATATCACATCTCATGATAAAGGAAGTGTCTAAGGTTTGGAAGGGGAAGGAGTTGGATATCCCATCTCATGCTATAGGAAGGGTCTCAGGTTGGAATGGGAAGGAGTTGGATATCACATCTCATGTTATAGGAAGGGTCTCAGGATTGGAATTAGAAGGACTTGGATATCACATCTCATGCTATAGGAAGGCTCTCAGGTTTGGAAGGGGAAAGAGTTGGATATCACATTTCATGTTAGAGGTAGGATCTCAGGTTTGGTATTAGTGGCATTGAGATATCACATCTCATGCTATCAGAAGAGTCTCAGGATTGGAATGGGAAGGAGTTGGATATCACATCTCATGCTAAAGGGAGGGTCTCAGGTTTGGAAGGGGAAGGATTTGGATATCACATCTCATGTTATAGGAAGGATCTCAGGTTTGGTATTAGAAGCATTGAGATATCACATCTCATGCTATCGGAAGGATCTCAGGTTTGGTATAGAAGCATTGAGATATCACATCTCATGCTATCAGAAGGTTCTCAGGATTGGAATGGGAAGGAGTTGAATATCACATCTCATGCTAAAGGGAGGGTCTCAGGTTTGGAAGGGGAAGGATTTGGATATCACATCTCATGTTATCGGAAGGATCTCAGGTTTGGTATTAGAAGTATTGAGATATCACATCTCATGCTATAGGAAGGGTCTCAGGATTGGAATGGGAAGGAGTTGGTTATCACATCTCATGCTAAAGGATGGGTCTCAGGTTTGGTAGAAGCATTGAGATATCACATCTCATGCTATAGGAAGGGTCTCAGGATTGGAATGGGAAGGACTTAGATATCACATATCATGCTATAGGGAGGGTCTCAGTTTTGATATTAGAAGCATTGAGATATCACATCGCATGCTATCGGAAGTGTCTCAGGATTGGAATGGGAAGGAGCTGGATATCACATCTCATGCTAAAGGAAGGGGATCAGGTTTGGAACGGGAAGGAGTTGGATATCACATCTCATGTTATAGGAAGGGTCTCAGGTTTGGTATAAGCATTGAGATATCACATCTCTGCTATCGGAAGTGTCTCAGGATTGGAATGGGAAGGACTTGGATATCACATCTCATGCTATAGATAGGCTCTCAGGTTTGGAAAGGGAAGGAGTTGGATATCACATTTCATGTTAGTGGAAGGATCTCAGGTTTGGTATTAGAGGCATTGAGATATCAGATCTCAGGCTATAGGAAGGGTCTCAGGATTGGAATGGGAAGGAGTTGGATATCACATCTCATGCTATAGGAAGGGTCTCAGGATTGGAATGGGAAGGAGTTTGATATCACATCTCATGCTAGAGGAAGGGTCTCAGGTTTGGTATAAGCATTGAGATATCTCATCTCGTGCTATAGGAAGGGTCTCAGGATTGGAATGGGAAGGAGTTGTAAATGACATCTCATGCCGTAGGAAGGGTCTCAGGTTTGGTATAAGCATGGAGATATCACATCTCTGCTATCGAAAGGGTCTTAGGATTGGAATGGGAAGGAGTTGGATATCCCATCTCTTGCTATAGGAAGGGTCTCAGGATTGGAATGGGTAGGAGTTGGATATTACTTTCTTGCTATAGGAAGGGTCTCATGTTTGGAATGGGAAGCAGTTGGATATCACATATGCTATAGTTAGTGTCTCAGGTTTGGAACGGGAAGGAGTTGGATATCCCATCTCATGTTATAGGAAGAGTCTCTGGTTTGGTATTAGAGTCATTGAGATATCACATCGCATGCTGTAGGAAGGGTCTAAGGATTGGAATGGGATGGACTTGGATATCACATCTCATGCTATAGGTAGGCTCTCAGGTTTGGTATAAGCATTGAGATATCACATCTCATGCTATAGGAAGGGTCTCAGGATTGGAATGGGAAGGAATTGGATATCACATCTCATGCTATAGGAAGGGTCTCAGATTTGGTATAAGCATTGAGATATCACATCTCATGCTAAAGAAAGGGTCTCAGGATTGGAATGGGAAGGAGTTGTATATGACATCTCAGGCCATAGGAAGGGTCTCAGGTTTGGTATAAGCATTGATATATCACATCTCTGCTATCGGAAGGGTCTCAGGATTGGAATGGGAAGGAGTTGGATATCCCATCTCATGTTATAGGAATGGTCTCAGGTTTGGTATTAGAAGCATAGAGATATCACATCTCATGCTACAGGAAGGGTCTCAGGATTGGAATGGGAAGGACTTGGATGTCACATCTCATGCTATAGGGAGGGTCTCAAGTTTGATATTAGAAGCATTGAGATAACAAATCTCATGATATCGGAAGGGTCTCAGGATTGGAATGGGAAGGAGTTGGATATTACATCTCATGATAAAGGAAGGGTCTAAGGTTTGGAAGGGGAAGGATTTGGATATCACATCTCATGTTATAGGACGGGTCTCAGGTTTGGTATTAGAAGCATTGAGATATCAAGTCTCATGGTATAAGAAGGGTCTCAGAATTGGAATGGGAAGGAGTTGGATATCACACCTCAAGCTATAGGAAGGGTCTCAGGATTGGAATGGGAAGGAGTTTGATATCACATCTCATGCCATAGTATGGGTCTCAGGTTTGGTAGAAGCATTGGGATATCACATCTCATGCTATCGGAAGGGTATCAGTATTGGATTTGGAAGAAGTTGGATATCCCATCTCATGCTATAGGAAGGGTCTCAGGTTGGAATGGGAAGGAGTTGGATATCACAATTCATGTTATAGGAAGGGTCTCAGGATTGGAATGGGAAGGACTTGGATATCATATCTCATGCTATAGGAAGGCTCTCAGGTTTGGAAGGGGAAGGAGTTGGATATCACATCTCAAGCTATAGGAAGGGTCTCAGGATTGGAATGGGAAGGAGTTGGATATCACATCTCAAGCTATAGGAAGGGTCTCAGGTTTGGTATAAGCATTGAGATATCACATCTCATGCTATAGGAAGGGTCTCAGGATTGGAATGGGAAGGAGTTGGATATCACATCTCATGTTATAGGAAATATCTCAGGTTTGGTATTAGAAGCATTGAGACATCACATCTCATGTTATAGGAAGGGTCTCAGGATTGGAATGGGAAGAAGTTGGATATCACATCTCATGCTATAGGAAGGGTCTCAGGTTTGGTATAAGCATTGAGATATCACATCTCATGCTATAGGAAGGGTCTCAGGATTGGAATGGGAAGGAGTTGTATATGACATCTCATGCCATAGGAAGGGTCTCAGGTTTGGTATAAGCATTGAGATATCACATCACATGCTATAGGAAGGGTCTCAGGATTGGAATGGGAAGGACTTGGATATCACATCTCATGCTATAGGCAGGGCCTCAGGTTTGGAAAGGGAAGGAGATGGATATCACATTTCATGTTAGAGATAGGATCTCAGGTTTGGTATTAGAGGCATTGAGATATCACATCTCATGCTATCAGAAGGGTCTCAGGATTGGAATGGGAAGGAGTTGTATATCACATCTCATGCTAAATGGAGGGTCTCAGGTTTGGAAGGGGAAGGATTTGGAAATCACATCTCATGTTATAGGAAGGATCTCAGGTTTGGTATTAGAAGCATTGAGATATCACATCTCATGCTATCGGAAGTATCTCAGGTTTGGTATTAGAAGCATTGAGACATCACATCTCATGCTATAGGAAGGGTCTCAGGATTGGAATGGGAAGGAGTTGGATATCACATCTCATGCTATAGGAAGGGTCTCAGATTTGGTATAAGCATTGAGATATCACATCTCATGCTATAGGAAGGGTCTCAGGATTGGATTGGGAAGGAGTTGTATATGACATCTCATGTTATAGGAAGGGTCTCAGGTTTGGTATTAGAAGCATTGAGATATCACATTGCATGCTGTAGGAAGGTTCTCAGGTTTGGAATGGGGAGGAATTGGATATCACATCTCATGTCATAGGAAGGATCTCAGGTTTGGTATTAGAAGCACTGAGATATCACATCTCATGCTATAGGAATGGTCTCAGGATTGGAATGGGAAGGAGTTGGATATTACATTCCTGCTATAGGAAGGGTCTCATGTTTGGAATGGGAATGTGTTGGATATCACATATGCTATAGGAAGGGTCTCAGGTTTGGAACGGGAAGGAGTTGGATATCACATCTCATGTTATAGGAAGGGTCTCAGGTTTGGTATAAGCATTGAGATATCACATCTCTGCTATCGGAAGTGTCTCAGGATTGGAATGGGAAGGTGTTGGATATCCCATCTCATGTTATAGGACGGGTCTCAGGTTTGTTATTAGAATCATTGAGATATCATATTGCATGCTGTAGGAAGGGTCTCAGGATTGGAATGGGAAGGACTTGGATATCACATCTCATGCTATAGGGAGGGTCTCAAGTTTGATATTAGAAGCATTGAGATATCATATCTCATGCTATAGGAAGGGTCTCAGGATTGGAATGGGAAGGAGTTGGATATCACATCTCATGATAAAGGAAGTGTCTAAGGTTTGGAAGGGGAAGGAGTTGGATATCCCATCTCATGCTATAGGAAGGGTCTCAGGTTGGAATGGGAAGGAGTTGGATATCACATCTCATGTTATAGGAAGGGTCTCAGGATTGGAATTAGAAGGACTTGGATATCACATCTCATGCTATAGGAAGGCTCTCAGGTTTGGAAGGGGAAAGAGTTGGATATCACATTTCATGTTAGAGGTAGGATCTCAGGTTTGGTATTAGAAGCATTGAGATATCACATCTCATGCTATCGGAAGGATCTCAGGTTTGGTATAAGCATTGAGATATCACATCTCATGCTATAGGAAGGGTCTCAGGATTGGAATGGGAAGGAGTTGGATATCACATCTCATGTTATAGGAAATATCTCAGGTTTGGTATTAGAAGCATTGAGACATCACATCTCATGTTATAGGAAGGGTCTCAGGATTGGAATGGGAAGAAGTTGGATATCACATCTCATGCTATAGGAAGGGTCTCAGGTTTGGTATAAGCATTGAGATATCACATCTCATGCTATAGGAAGGGTCTCAGGATTGGAATGGGAAGGAGTTGTATATGACATCTCATGCCATAGGAAGGGTCTCAGGTTTGGTATAAGCATTGAGATATCACATCACATGCTATAGGAAGGGTCTCAGGATTGGAATGGGAAGGACTTGGATATCACATCTCATGCTATAGGCAGGGCCTCAGGTTTGGAAAGGGAAGGAGATGGATATCACATTTCATGTTAGAGATAGGATCTCAGGTTTGGTATTAGAGGCATTGAGATATCACATCTCATGCTATCAGAAGGGTCTCAGGATTGGAATGGGAAGGAGTTGTATATCACATCTCATGCTAAATGGAGGGTCTCAGGTTTGGAAGGGGAAGGATTTGGAAATCACATCTCATGTTATAGGAAGGATCTCAGGTTTGGTATTAGAAGCATTGAGATATCACATCTCATGCTATCGGAAGTATCTCAGGTTTGGTATTAGAAGCATTGAGACATCACATCTCATGCTATAGGAAGGGTCTCAGGATTGGAATGGGAAGGAGTTGGATATCACATCTCATGCTATAGGAAGGGTCTCAGAATTGGTATAAGCATTGAGATATCACATCTCATGCTATAGGAAGGGTCTCAGGATTGGATTGGGAAGGAGTTGTATATGACATCTCATGTTATAGGAAGGGTCTCAGGTTTGGTATTAGAAGCATTGAGATATCACATCTCATGCTATAGGAAGGGTCTCAGGATTGGAATGGGGAGGACTTGGATATCACATCTCATGCTATAGGGAGGGTCTCAAGTTTGATATTAGAAGCATTGAGATAACAAATCTCATGATATCGGAAGGGTCTCAGGATTGGAATGGGAAGGAGTTGGATATCACATCTCATGATAAAGGAAGGGTCTAAGGTTTGGAAGGGGAAAGATTTGGATATCACATCTCATGTTATAGGACGGGTCTCAGGTTTGGTATCAGAAGCATTGAGATATCAAGTCTCATGGCATAGGAAGGGTCTCAGAATTGGAATGGGAAGGAGTTGGATATCACATCTCAAGCTATAGGAAGAGTCTCAGGATTGGAATGGGAATGAGTTTGATATCACATCTCATGCCATAGTATGGGTCTCTGGTTTGGTAGAAGCATTGGGATATCACATCTGATGCTATTGGAAGGGTATCAGTATTGGATTTGGAAGGAGTTGGATATCCCATCTCATGCTATAGGAAGGGTCTCAGGTTGGAATGGGAAGGAGTTGGATATCACATTTCATGTTATAGGAAGGGTCTCAGGATTGGAATGGGAAGGACTTGGATATCACATCTCATGCTATAGGCAGGGCCTCAGGTTTGGAAAGGGAAGGAGATGGATATCACATTTCATGTTAGAGATAGGATCTCAGGTTTGGTATTAGAGGCATTGAGATATCACATCTCATGCTATCAGAAGGGTCTCAGGATTGGAATGGGAAGGAGTTGTATATCACATCTCATGCTAAATGGAGGGTCTCAGGTTTGGAAGGGGAAGGATTTGGAAATCACATCTCATGTTATAGGAAGGATCTCAGGTTTGGTATTAGAAGCATTGAGATATCACATCTCATGCTATCGGAAGTATCTCAGGTTTGGTATTAGAAGCATTGAGACATCACATCTCATGCTATAGGAAGGGTCTCAGGATTGGAATGGGAAGGAGTTGGATATCACATCTCATGCTATAGGAAGGGTCTCAGATTTGGTATAAGCATTGAGATATCACATCTCATGCTATAGGAAGGGTCTCAGGATTGGATTGGGAAGGAGTTGTATATGACATCTCATGTTATAGGAAGGGTCTCAGGTTTGGTATTAGAAGCATTGAGATATCACATCTCATGCTATAGGAAGGGTCTCAGGATTGGAATGGGGAGGACTTGGATATCACATCTCATGCTATAGGGAGGGTCTCAAGTTTGATATTAGAAGCATTGAGATAACAAATCTCATGATATCGGAAGGGTCTCAGGATTGGAATGGGAAGGAGTTGGATATCACATCTCATGATAAAGGAAGGGTCTAAGGTTTGGAAGGGGAAAGATTTGGATATCACATCTCATGTTATAGGACGGGTCTCAGGTTTGGTATCAGAAGCATTGAGATATCAAGTCTCATGGCATAGGAAGGGTCTCAGAATTGGAATGGGAAGGAGTTGGATATCACATCTCAAGCTATAGGAAGAGTCTCAGGATTGGAATGGGAATGAGTTTGATATCACATCTCATGCCATAGTATGGGTCTCAGGTTTGGTAGAAGCATTGGGATATCACATCTCATGCTATTGGAAGGGTATCAGTATTGGATTTGGAAGGAGTTGGATATCCCATCTCATGCTATAGGAAGGGTCTCAGGTTGGAATGGGAAGGAGTTGGATATCACATTTCATGTTATAGGAAGGGTCTCAGGATTGGAATGGGAAGGACTTGGATATCATATCTCATGCTATAGGAAGGCTCTCAGGTTTGGAAGGGGAAGGAGTTGGATATCACATTTCATGTTAGAGGAAGGATCTCAGGTTTGGTATTAGAGGCCTTGAGATATCACATCTCATGCTATAGGAAGGGTCTCAGGATTGGAATGGGAAGGAGTTGGATATAACATCTCAAGCTTTAGGAAGGGTCTCAGGTTTGGTATAAGCATTGAGATAGCACATCTCATGCTATAGGAAGGGTCTCAGGATTGGAATGGATGGGAAGGAGTTGGATATCACATCTCATGTTATAGGAAAGATCTCAGGTTTGGTATTAGAAGCATTGAGACATCACATCTCATGTTATAGGAAGGGTCTCAGGATTGGAATGGGAAGAAGTTGGATATCACATCCCATGCTATAGGAAGGGTCTCAGGTTTGGAAGGGGAAGGAGTTGGATATCCAATCTCATGTTATAGGACTGGTCTCAGGTTTGGTATTAGAAGCATTGAGATATCACATCGCATGCTGTAGGAAGGTTCTCAGGTTTGGTATTAGAAGCATTGAGACATCACATCTCATGCTATAGGAAGGGTCTCAGTATTGGAATGGGAAGGAGTTGGATATCACATCTCATGTTATAGGAAGGATCTCAGGTTTGGTATTAGAAGCATTGAGACATCACATCTCATGCTATAGGAAGGGTCTCAGGATTTGAATGGGAAGGGGTTGGATATCACATCTCATGCTATAGGAAGGGTCTCACATTTGGTATAAGCATTGAGATATCACATCTCATGCTATAGGAAGGGTCTCAGGATTGGATTGGGAAGGAGTTGTATATGACATCTCAGGCCATAGGAAGGGTCTCAGGATTGGTATAAGCATTGAGATATCACATCTCTGCTATCGGAAGGGTCTCAGGATTGGAATGGGAAGGAGTTGGATATCCCATCTCATGTTATAGGAAGGGTCTCAGGTTTGGTATTAGAAGCATTGAGATATCACATCTCATGCTATAGGAAGGGTCTCAGGATTGGAATGGGGAGGACTTGGATGTCACATCTCATGCTATAGGGAGGGTCTCAAGTTTGATATTAGAAGCATTGAGATAACAAATCTCATGATATCGGAAGGGTCTCAGGATTGGAATGGGAAGGAGTTGGATATCACATCTCATGATAAAGGAAGGGTCTAAGGTTTGGAAGGGGAAGGATTTGGATATCACATCTCATGTTATATTACGGGTCTCACGTTTGGTATTAGAAGCATTGAGATATCAAGTCTCATAGTATAGGAAGGGTCTCAGAATTGGAATGGGAAGGAGTTGGATATCACATCTCAAGCTATAGGAAGGGTCTCAGGATTGGAATGGGAAGGACTTGGATATCACATCTCATGCTATAGGAAGGCTCTCGGGTTTGGAAGGGGAAAGAGTTGGATATCACATTTCATGTTAGAGGTAGGATCTCAGGTTTGGTATTAGAGGCATTGAGATATCACATTTCATGCTATCAGAAGGGTCTCAGGAATGGAATGGGAAGGAGTTGGATATCACATCTCATGCTAAAGGGAGGGTCTCAGGTTTGGAAGGGGAAGGATTTGGATATCACATCTCATGTTATAGGAAGGGTCTCGGGTTTGGTATTAGAAGCATTGAGATATCACATCTCTGCTATCGGAAGTGTCTCAGGATTGGAATGGGAAGGAGTTGGATATCCCATCTCATGTTATAGGACGGGTCTCAGGTTTGCTATTAGAATCATTGAGATATCATATTGCATGCTGTAGGAAGGGTCTAAGGGTTGGAATGGGAAGGACTTGGATATCACATCTCATGCTATAGATAGGCTCTTAGGTTTGGAAAGGGAAGGAGTTGGATATCACATTTCATGTTAGAGGAAGGATCTCAGGTTTGGTATTAGAAGCATTGAGATATCACATCTCATGCTATAGGAAGGGTCTCAGGATTGGAATGGGGAGCAGTTGGATATCACATCTCATGCTATAGGAAGGGTCTCAGGTTTGGTATAAGCATTGAGATATCACATCTCATGCTATAGGACGGGTCTCAGGATTGGAATGGAAGGAGTTGGATATCACATCTCATGTTATAGGAAGGATCTCAGGTTTGGTATTAGAAGCATTGAGACATCACATCTCATGCTATAGGAAGGGTCTCAGGGTTGGAATGGGAAGCAGTTGGATATCACATCTCATGCTATAGGAAGGGTCTCAGGTTTGGTATAAGCATTGAGATATCACATCTCATGCTATAGGACGGGTCTCAGGATTGGAATGGAAGGAGTTGGATATCACATTTCATGTTAGAGGAAGGATCTCAGGTTTGGTATTAGAAGCATTGAGATATCACATCTCATGCTATAGGAAGGGTCTCAGGATTGGAATGGGAAGCAGTTGGATATCACATCTCATGCTATAGGAAGGGTCTCAGGTTTGGTATAAGCATTGAGATATCACATCTCATGCTATAGGACGGGTCTCAGGATTGGAATGGGAAGGAATTGGATATCACATCTCATGTTATAGGAAGGATCTCAGGTTTGGTATTAGAAGCATTGAGATATCACATCTCATGCTATAGGAAGGGTCTCAGGATTGGAATGTGAAGGATTTGGATATCACATCTCATGCTAAAGGAAGGGTCTCAGGTTTGGTAGAAGCATTGAGATATCACGTCTCTGCTATCGGAAGGGTCTCAGGATTGGATTGGGAAGGAGTTGGATATCACATCTCATGCCATAGGAAGGGTCTCAGGTTTGGTATAAGCATTGAGATATCACATCTCTGCTATCGGAAGGGTCTCAGGATTGGATTGGGAAGGAGTTGGATATCCCTTCTCATGCTATAGGAAGTGTCTCAGGTTGGAATGGGAAGGAGTTGGATATCACATCTCATGTTATAGGAAGGATCTCAGGTTTGGATAAGCATTGAGATATCACATCTCTGCTATCGGAAGGGTCTCAGGATTGGAATGGGAAGGAGTTGGATATTCCCATCTCATGTTATAGGAAGGGTCTCAGGTTTGGTATTAGAAGCATTGAGATATCACATCTCATACTATAGGAAGGGTCTCAGGATTGGAATGGGAAGGACTTGGATATCACATCTCATGCTATAGGGAGGGTCTCAAGTTTGATATTAGAAGCTTTGAGATATCACATCTCATGATATCGGAAGGGTCTCAGGATTGGAATGGGAAGGAGTTGGATATCACATCTCATGATAAAGGAAGGGTCTAAGGTTTGGAAGGGGAAGGATTTGGATATCACATCTCATGTTATATTACGGGTCTCACGTTTGGTATTAGAAGCATTGAGATATCAAGTCTCATAGTATAGGAAGGGTCTCAGAATTGGAATGGGAAGGAGTTGGATATCACATCTCAAGCTCTAGGAAGGGTCTCAGGATTGGAATGGGAAGGACTTGGATATCACATCTCATGCTATAGGAAGGCTCTCAGGTTTGGAAGGGGAAAGAGTTGGATATCACATTTCATGTTAGAGGTAGGATCTCAGGTTTGGTATTAGAGGCATTGAGATATCACATTTCATGCTATCAGAAGGGTCTCAGGAATGGAATGGGAAGGAGTTGGATATCACATCTCATGCTAAAGGGAGGGTCTCAGGTTTGGAAGGGGAAGGATTTGGATATCACATCTCATGTTATAGGAAGGATCTCAGGTTTGGTATTAGAAGCATTGAGATATCACATCGCATGCTATCGGAAGGATCTCAGGTTTGGTATTAGAAGCATTGAGATATCACATCTCATGCTATCAGAAGAGTCTCAGGATTGAAATAGGAAGGAGTTGGATATCACATCTCATGCTAAAGGGAGGGTCTCAGGTTTGGAAGGGGAAGGATTTGGATATCACATCTCATGTTATCGGAAGGATCTCACGTTTGGTATTAGAAATATTGAGATATCATATCTCATGCTATAGGAAGGGTCTCAGGATTGGAATGGGAAGGAGTTGGATATCACATCTCATGCTATAGGGAGGGTCTCAGGATTGGAATGGGAAGGACTTAGATATCACATATCATGCTATAGGGAGGGTCTCAGTTTTGATATTAGAAGCATTGAGATATCACATCTCATGCTATCGGAAGTGTCTCAGGATTGGAATGGGAAGGTGCTGGATATCACATCTCATGCTAAAGGAAGGGTCTCAGGTTTGGAACGGGAAGGATTTGAATATCACATCTCATGTTATAGGAAGGGTCTCAGGTTTGGTATAAGCATTGAGATATCACATCTCTGCTATCGGAAGTGTCTCAGGATTGGAATGGGAAGGAGTTGGATATCCCATCTCATGTTATAGGACGGGTCTCAGGTTTGTTATTAGAATCATTGAGATATCATATTGCATGCTGTAGGAAGGGTCTAAGGGTTGGAATGGGAAGGACTTGGATATCACATCTCATGCTATAGATAGGCTCTTAGGTTTGGAAAGGGAAGGAGTTGGATATCACATCTCATGCTAAAGGGAGGGTCTCAGGTTTGGAAGGGGAAGGATTTGGATATCACATCTCATGTTATCGGAAGGATCTCACGTTTGGTATTAGAAGCATTGAGATATCACATCTCATGCTATAGGAAGGGTCTCAGGATTGGAATGGGAAGGAGTTGGATATCACATCTCATGCTATAGGGAGGGTCTCAGGATTGGAATGGGAAGGACTTAGATATCACATATCATGCTATAGGGAGGGTCTCAGTTTTGATATTAGAAGCATTGAGATATCACATCTCATGCTATCGGAAGTGTCTCAGGATTGGAATGGGAAGGTGCTGGATATCACATCTCATGCTAAAGAAAGGGTCTCAGGTTTGGAACGGGAAGGATTTGAATATCACATCTCATGTTATAGGAAGGGTCTCAGGTTTGGTATAAGCATTGAGATATCACATCTCTGCTATCGGAAGTGTCTCAGGATTGGAATGGGAAGGAGTTGGATATCCCATCTCATGTTATAGGACGGGTCTCAGGTTTGTTATTAGAATCATTGAGATATCATATTGCATGCTGTAGGAAGGGTCTAAGGGTTGGAATGGGAAGGACTTGGATATCACATCTCATGCTATAGATAGGCTCTTAGGTTTGGAAAGGGAAGGAGTTGGATATCACATTTCATGTTAGAGGAAGGATCTCAGGTTTGGTATTAGAAGCATTGAGATATCACATCTCATGCTATAGGAAGGGTCTCAGGATTGGAATGGGAAGCAGTTGGATATCACATCTCATGCTATAGGAAGGGTCTCAGGTTTGGATAAGCATTGAGATATCACATCTCTGCTATCGGAAGGGTCTCAGGATTGGAATGGGAAGGAGTTGGATATTCTCATCTCATGTTATAGGAAGGGTCTCAGGTTTGGTATTAGAAGCATTGAGATATCACATCTCATGCTATAGGAAGGGTCTCAGGATTGGAATGGGAAGGACTTGGATATCACATCTCATGCTATAGGGAGGGTCTCAAGTTTGATATTAGAAGCTTTGAGATATCACATCTCATGATATCGGAAGGATCTCAGGTTTGGTATTAGAAGCATTGAGATATCACATCTCATGCTATCAGAAGAGTCTCAGGATTGGAATAGGAAGGAGTTGGATATCACATCTCATGCTAAAGGGAGGGTCTCAGGTTTGGAAGGGGAAGGATTTGGATATCACATCTCATGTTATCGGAAGGATCTCACGTTTGGTATTAGAAGTATTGAGATATCATATCTCATGCTATAGGAAGGGTCTCAGGATTGGAATGGGAAGGAGTTGGATATCACATCTCATGCTATAGGGAGGGTCTCAGGATTGGAATGGGAAGGACTTAGATATCACATATCATGCTATAGGGAGGGTCTCAGTTTTGATATTAGAGGCATTGAGATATCACATTTCATGCTATCAGAAGGGTCTCAGGAATGGAATGGGAAGGAGTTGGATATCACATCTCATGCTAAAGGGAGGGTCTCAGGTTTGGAAGGGGAAGGATTTGGATATCACATCTCATGTTATAGGAAGGGTCTCAGGTTTGGTATTAGAAGCATTGAGATATCACATCTCTGCTATCGGAAGTGTCTCAGGATTGGAATGGGAAGGAGTTGGATATCCCATCTCATGTTATAGGACGGGTCTCAGGTTTGTTATTAGAATCATTGAGATATCATATTGCATGCTGTAGGAAGGGTCTAAGGGTTGGAATGGGAAGGACTTGGATATCACATCTCATGCTATAGATAGGCTCTTAGGTTTGGAAAGGGAAGGAGTTGGATATCACATTTCATGTTAGAGGAAGGATCTCAGGTTTGGTATTAGAAGCATTGAGATATCACATCTCATGCTATAGGAAGGGTCTCAGGATTGGAATGGGAAGCAGTTGGATATCACATCTCATGCTATAGGAAGGGTCTCAGGTTTGGTATAAGCATTGAGATATCACATCTCATGCTATAGGACGGGTCTCAGGATTGGAATGGAAGGAGTTGGATATCACATCTCATGTTATAGGAAGGATCTCAGGTTTGGTATTAGAAGCATTGAGACATCACATCTCATGCTATAGGAAGGGTCTCAGGGTTGGAATGGGAAGCAGTTGGATATCACATCTCATGCTATAGGAAGGGTCTCAGGTTTGGTATAAGCATTGAGATATCACATCTCATGCTATAGGACGGGTCTCAGGATTGGAATGGAAGGAGTTGGATATCACATTTCATGTTAGAGGAAGGATCTCAGGTTTGGTATTAGAAGCATTGAGATATCACATCTCATGCTATAGGAAGGGTCTCAGGATTGGAATGGGAAGCAGTTGGATATCACATCTCATGCTATAGGAAGGGTCTCAGGTTTGGTATAAGCATTGAGATATCACATCTCATGCTATAGGACGGGTCTCAGGATTGGAATGGGAAGGAATTGGATATCACATCTCATGTTATAGGAAGGATCTCAGGTTTGGTATTAGAAGCATTGAGATATCACATCTCATGCTATAGGAAGGGTCTCAGGTTTGGAATGTGAAGGATTTGGATATCACATCTCATGCTAAAGGAAGGGTCTCAGGTTTGGTAGAAGCATTGAGATATCACGTCTCTGCTATCGGAAGGGTCTCAGGATTGGATTGGGAAGGAGTTGGATATCACATCTCATGCCATAGGAAGGGTCTCAGGTTTGGTATAAGCATTGAGATATCACATCTCTGCTATCGGAAGGGTCTCAGGATTGGATTGGGAAGGAGTTGGATATCCCTTCTCATGCTATAGGAAGTGTCTCAGGTTGGAATGGGAAGGAGTTGGATATCACATCTCATGTTATAGGAAGGATCTCAGGTTTGGATAAGCATTGAGAAATCACATCTCTGCTATCGGAAGGGTCTCAGGATTGGAATGGGAAGGAGTTGGATATTCCCATCTCATGTTATAGGAAGGCTCTCAGGTTTGGTATTAGAAGCATTGAGATATCACATCTCATGCTATAGGAAGGGTCTCAGGATTGGAATGGGAAGGACTTGGATATCACATCTCATGCTATAGGGAGGGTTTCAAGTTTGATATTAGAAGCTTTGAGATATCACATCTCATGATATCGGAAGGGTCTCAGGATTGGAATGGGAAGGAGTTGGATATCACATCTCATGATAAAGGAAGGGTCTAATGTTTGGAAGGGGAAGGATTTGGATATCACATCTCATGTTATATTACGGGTCTCACGTTTGGTATTAGAAGCATTGAGATATCAAGTCTCATAGTATAGGAAGGGTCTCAGAATTGGAATGGGAAGGAGTTGGATATCACATCTCAAGCTCTAGGAAGGGTCTCAGGATTGGAATGGGAAGGACTTGGATATCACATCTCATGCTATAGGAAGGCTCTCAGGTTTGGAAGGGGAAAGAGTTGGATATCACATTTCATGTTAGAGGTAGGATCTCAGGTTTGGTATTAGAGGCATTGAGATATCACATTTCATGCTATCAGAAGGGTCTCAGGAATGGAATGGGAAGGAGTTGGATATCACATCTCATGCTAAAGGGAGGGTCTCAGGTTTGGAAGGGGAAGGATTTGGATATCACATCTCATGTTATAGGAAGGATCTCAGGTTTGGTATTAGAAGCATTGAGATATCACATCTCATGCTATCGGAAGGATCTCAGGTTTGGTATTAGAAGCATTGAGATATCACATCTCATGCTATCAGAAGAGTCTCAGGATTGGAATAGGAAGGAGTTGGATATCACATCTCATGCTAAAGGGAGGGTCTCAGGTTTGGAAGGGGAAGGATTTGGATATCACATCTCATGTTATCGGAAGGATCTCACGTTTGGTATTAGAAGTATTGAGATATCATATCTCATGCTATAGGAAGGGTCTCAGGATTGGAATGGGAAGGAGTTGGATATCACATCTCATGCTATAGGGAGGGTCTCAGGATTGGAATGGGAAGGACTTAGATATCACATATCATGCTATAGGGAGGGTCTCAGTTTTGATATTAGAAGCATTGAGATATCACATCTCATGCTATCGGAAGTGTCTCAGGATTGGAATGGGAAGGTGCTGGATATCACATCTCATGCTAAAGGAAGGGTCTCAGGTTTGGAACGGGAAGGATTTGGATATCACATCTCATGTTATAGGAAGGGTCTCAGGTTTGGTATAAGCATTGAGATATCACATCTCTGCTATCGGAAGTGTCTCAGGATTGGAATGGGAAGGAGTTGGATATCCCATCTCATGTTATAGGACGGGTCTCAGGTTTGTTATTAGAATCATTGAGATATCATATTGCATGCTGTAGGAAGGGTCTAAGGGTTGGAATGGGAAGGACTTGGATATCACATCTCATGCTATAGATAGGCTCTTAGGTTTGGAAAGGGAAGGAGTTGGATATCACATTTCATGTTAGAGGAAGGATCTCAGGTTTGGTATTAGAAGCATTGAGATATCACATCTCATGCTATAGGAAGGGTCTCAGGATTGGAATGGGAAGCAGTTGGATATCACATCTCATGCTATAGGAAGGGTCTCAGGTTTGGTATAAGCATTGAGATATCACATCTCATGCTATAGGACGGGTCTCAGGATTGGAATGGAAGGAGTTGGATATCACATCTCATGTTATAGGAAGGATCTCAGGTTTGGTATTGGAAGCATTGAGACATCACATCTCATGCTATAGGAAGGGTCTCAGGGTTGGAATGGGAAGGAGTTGGATATCACATCTCATCCAATAGGAAGGGTCTCAGGTTTGGAATGGGAAGGAATTGGATATCACATCTCATGTTATAGGAAGGATCTCAGGTTTGGTATTAGAAGCATTGAGATATCACATCTCATGCTATAGGAAGGGTCTCAGGATTGGAATGTGAAGGATTTGGATATCACATCTCATGCTAAAGGAAGGGTCTCAGGTTTGGTAGAAGCATTGAGATATCACGTCTCTGCTATCGGAAGGGTCTCAGGATTGGATTGGGAAGGAGTTGGATATCCCTTCTCATGCTATAGGAAGGGTCTCAGGATTTGAATGGCAAGGAGTTGGATATCACATCTCATGCCATAGGAAGGGTCTCAGGTTTGGTATAAGCATTGAGATATCACATCTCTGCTATCGGAAGGGTCTCAGGATTGGAATGGGAAGGAGTTGGATATTCCCATCTCATGTTATAGGAAGGGTCTCAGGTTTGGTATTAGAAGCATTGAGATATCACATCTCATGCTATAGGAAGGGTCTCAGGATTGGAATGGGAAGGACTTGGATATCACATCTCATGCTATAGGGAGGGTCTCA
Source organism: Ambystoma mexicanum (assembly GCF_040938575.1). Taxonomy (NCBI): domain Eukaryota; kingdom Metazoa; phylum Chordata; class Amphibia; order Caudata; family Ambystomatidae; genus Ambystoma; species Ambystoma mexicanum. The sequence goes on from NC_090936.1 coordinate 345,180,851, forward strand.
AGTTTGATATTAGAAGCTTTGAGATATCACATGTCATGATATCGGAAGGGTCTCAGGATTGGAATGGGAAGGAGTTGGATATCACATCTCATGATAAAGGAAGGGTCTAAGGTTTGGAAGGGGAAGGATTTGGATATCACATCTCATGTTATATTACGGGTCTCAGGTTTGGTATTAGAAGTATTGAGATATCAAGTCTCAGAGTATAGGAAGGGTCTCAGAATTGGAATGGGAAGGAGTTGGATATCACATCTCAAGCTATAGGAAGGGTCTCAGGATTGGAATGGGAAGGACTTGGATATCACATCTCATGCTATAGGAAGGCTCTCAGGTTTGGAAGGGGAAAGAGTTGGATATCACATTTCATGTTAGAGGTAGGATCTCAGGTTTGGTATTAGAGGCATTGAGATATCACATCTCATGCTATCAGAAGGGTCTCAGGAATGGAATGGGAAGGAGTTGGATATCACATTTCATGCTAAAGGGAGGGTCTCAGGTTTGGAAGGGGAAGGATTTGGATATCACATCTCATGTTATAGGAAGGATCTCAGGTTTGGTATTAGAAGCATTGAGATATCACATCTCATGCTATCGGAAGGATCTCAGGTTTGGTATTAGAAGCATTGAGATATCACATTTCATGCTATCAGAAGGGTCTCAGGATTGGAATGGGAAGGAGTTGGATATCACATCTCATGCTAAAGGGAGGGTCTCAGGTTTGGAAGGGGAAGGATTTGGATATCACATCTCATGTTATCGGAAGGATCTCACGTTTGGTATTAGAAGTATTGAGATATCATATCTCATGCTATAGGAAGGGTCTCAGGATTGGAATGGGAAAGAGTTGGATATCAGATCTCATGCTATAGGGAGTGTCTCAGGATTGGAATGGGAAGGACTTAGATATCACATATCATGCTATAGGGAGGGTCTCAGTTTTGATATTAGAAGCATTGAGATATCACATCTCATGCTATCGGAAGTGTCTCAGGATTGGAATGGGAAGGAGCTGGATATCACATCTCATGCTAAAGGAAGGGTCTCAGGTTTGG